>NC_140589.1:458051420-463051420 GCF_964204655.1 Triturus cristatus
GAGGACTGCTTCATTACTGCATAGGCATTTAAAGCAGTCAATGTGCTAAGGCCTGGCTCACTGCATGACTACTTGGGTACTGACTGAATGATTAGAGTACAGCAAAGAGAGTGCCTAGGTGAATTTATAAGTGCTAGGCTTTTCGCACAGGGAATGGATTAGTACTTGGTACTGAATGAGTCACTAGAGGAGTGCAAAGGCACTCGCAAGTGCTGGACTGTATGGATACTGACTAGGAAATTGAACGTGTGAAAGACAAGTGTCTAGGTGGATACAAGACTGCATGCATAGTGCATAGGGGTTTGAAGCTGTCCATGTGCTAAGGCCTGGCTCAGTGTATGAATACTTAGGCTCTGACTGAATGATTAGAGTACTGCAAAGATAGTATATTGGTGAATTTATAAGTGTTTGGATTTTAGCACAGTGAATGGATTAGTACATGGTGCTGAATGGGTCACTAGAGGACTGCAAAGGGAGTGACAGGGTATTTCCTGGAAGTGTATGGATACTGACTAGGGAATTGAAGGTGTGAAAGACAATTGTGTAGGTGGTTAGAGGACTGCATGCATAGTGGATAAGGATTTGAAGCAGTCCATATACTAAGGCCTGGGTCACTTGATGAGTAATTGGGTACTGACTGAATGATTAGAGTACTGCAAGGAGAGTGCCTGGGTAAATTTATTAGGGTTTGCCGCAGTGAATGGATTAGTACATGATGCTGAATGGGTCACTAGAGGAGTGCAGCGGCAGTGACAGGGTGTTTGCTGGAAGTGAACGGATACTGACTGGGGAATTGAAGGTGTGAAAGACAAGTGTGTAGGTGGTTAGAGGACTGCATGCATAGTGGATAGGGGTTTGAAGAAATCCATGTGCTAAGACCTGGCTCAGTGCATGAATACGTAGGCAGTGACTGAATCATTAGAGTACTGGAAAGAGAGTGTCTTGGTGAATTTATAAGTGTTTGGGTTTTGGCACAGTCAAAGGATTAGTACATGCTGTTGAATAGGTCTCTAGAGGACTGCAAATGAAGTGACAGGATGTTTCCTGGAAGTGTATGGATACTGACTAGGGAATTGAAGGTGTAAAAGACAAGTGTATAGTATGTTAGAACACTACATGCATACTGCATAGACATTTGAAGCAATCTATTTGGTACTTAGAAACTGACTAAATAATCAGACTACTTCTAGGACAGTGCTTAGGCAAAATTTTTAAATTTTCAGTTCTTCCACAGTGAACAGAATAGTACATGGTACTGCACCTTAGTGTCAAACCCTGACTCATTTGATCAATGCATAAGCAAAGACTAGCTTCTAATGCTACTAAAACTTGACAACATGAGAGGTTTTAAAACAGTTATCTGTCAGCAAATACACAATGTTACCAAATGCTTCTCTCACAGTGGTTCCCAAATGCACACAGACTCATACTGTGATTCTAGACAACAACCACTATACCTAGGAGTTTACCAAAAATCATTCACTACTGTGGAAGTGATAAGGGAACTGCACAAAATCTTCATATTTCAGGACTGCACTTTTATGTCAAAGCCTGACTCATTTAATCAAAGCATAAGCAAAGACTGGCTTCTAATGCTACTAAAACTTGACAACATGACAGGTTTTAAATTAGTTATCTATCAGCAAATACACGATGTTACCAAATGCTTCTCTCACAGTGGTTCCCAAATGCACACAGACTCATAGTGTGATTCTAGACAACAACCACTATACCAAGGAGTTTACCAAAAATCATTCACTACTGTGGAAGTGATAAGGGAACTGCACAAAATCTTCATGTTTCAGGACTGCACTTTTGTGTCAAAGCCTGACTCATTTAATCAAAGCATAAGCAAAGACTGGCTTCTAATGCTACTAAAACTTGACAACATGACCGGTTTTAAAACAGTTATCTGTCAGCAAATACACGATGTTACCAAATGCTTCTCTCACATTCCTTACCCAAATGCACACAGACTCACAGTGTGATTTTAGACAATCAACACTATCCTAGGAGTTTACCAAAACTCATTCACTAGTCTAGAAGAGTTAATGGTACTGAACACAATCTACATATTTAAGTACAGCACATCAGTGTCAAAGCATGACTCATTTAATCAACGCATAAGCAAAGACTGGATTCTAATGCAACTAAAACTTCACAACATGACAGGTTTTAAAACAGTTATCTGTCAGCAAATACATGATGTTACCAAATGCTTCTCTCACACTGATCCCAAATACACACTAACTCACAGTGTGATTCTAGACAAGCACCACTATCCCTAGGAGTTTACCAAAACTCATTCACTACAGTGCAAGTGGTAAGGGAACTGCACACAATCTACATATTTCACGACCGCAATTTACTCTCAATGCCTCACTCATTTAATGAAAGCATAAGCGATAACTGTCTTCTAATGCTACTAAAACTTGACAACATGACAAGTTAAAACAGTTATCTGTCAGCAAATACACGATGATACCAAATGCTTCTCTCACAGTGGTTCCCAAATGCACACAGACTCACTGTGTGATTCTAGACAAACAACACTATCCCTTGCACTATACCAAAACACATTTCTTCATCTAGAAGTAGTACTACATTTTAGTATAGAAACATAACATAACTCATTTCACAAATTCATAAACAATGACTGGTTTCTAATTCTTCCAAAATATAAAAACAGCACAGTTATCTGTCTACAAACACATGAAAAACACAAATGCTTATCACAGAATGGTTTCCACATGCACACACATTGTAGAGAAAAAAAGTACTCCCTACACTTTAGCAGGAGAAATACATTAATCTGATTAAAATCAAAATAGTCTACATACATCCCCTCACAATTAAATAATTCATCTTTCAAGTTCTTTTGTAGATTAAGAAGTATATCAATCACTCACCATATTTTCTTTTACAGAATCTCTGCACTGTGCACCTCTCAGCAAAAACAAAGAATGGAAAAGTTTCCCTTTCATTTTCCACACATATACATGTAAACATCAAATCACAATCCTTCACACATAAACTCAAAAGCAAACACACATTTCTATTGGTTAAACATTTCAACCCTTTCCAACTGAAATACATTTCAACCCTTCCCCCAATCTGCCTTCTGCCTGTTACCATAGAAACAGGTCATGGAACACTGCACTAAGCTCACAGGTCACAAGTTCAGCAGCCAATGTTGCTAATCAAGACAGGAAGTGTGCTTGACTTTTCAACATATCAGCTTATCATATATAATGTTCCTTACAATCTGTTTTTGTTAACCAATAAGAATCATACCTTTAAAAAATAGAAATATACACCCTACCTTTCAGTGTAGAAAGCAGTCATACAACCAATGATTTCTTGTCTTTTTTCAAAAAACATTGCCGTGGATCCGCTCACGCAACGCGTGAGAATCCATGCACCCGACGCGTTAGGATGCGCGCACCGTGCGCGTATTTCACAGGTTTTTTTTTTAAAAAGGGGGCCCCAGGGGGTCCTTCTGGGGCTCCCTAAGCACCTCTAGAGGGTCAGATTATTTCCATTCTGCCCCCTTTATAAGTTTTACACACTTATTCCCCTTGCTTCTTCAGCCTCACTTCTACCGAGGCAGAAAATGGCCGCCAACAGTTCCTGGTTTCGAATGTAGAGAGACACTCAACAGCCAATTAGCATTTAGCGTGCGATCGGGAGGGTGCACGCTCGGTTCAGGGAGGGTGCGCTTACGATGCGGGTAGGGTCCGCGGATCCTCCCAGGCCATAGATATCACTAACTTTTTTACCCTAATTTTCTCAGGAACTACTGAACAGATTCACACCATTTATGCAAAAGGCATGAGTCTGAACTGAGGACTACCTCTTTGCCAAATTTGGTGTAATTCCGTTCAGCGGTTCGGGCTGTAGCTGCGACAACAGATCCTATGGGAAATTGCATGGGGAAAACGCGTTTTTGGACCCCCCTTTTTTCTCGGCCCCCGCTTGACGAATCACCACAAAACTTTCAGGGTAGGAGCGGAGTAGAGCTGGCCAAAAGTTTGGAATATTTCGCGAAGATTCGTCAATCGGCGCCATACTTATTGGGAATGGAATGTTGCGGATTTCCTATGGAAAATAGGTCCTAACTATAACTATCTACTGGCGACCGCCAGTAGATAACATATATATATATATATATATATATATATATATATATATATATATATATATATAAATATATATATCTATATATATCCAAAAGTCCTTCCTCCTCATCAAGAGAAAGCCTGCACTCCAATCCTTTAGGAAATTCCATTGTATTCAAAGACAGCATTAGCATCTAAGGAATGCATTACAGCTGTTTTCACAGCCTTTGTCAGCCTGACGGAGGCTGTGAAAACATCCAAAACGCATTCCTAAGATTCTGGGTCACTAGTCCAGTTCAGTTATTCATGTGGTTAGTCTAACAGTTGTCCTCATCACAATTTTGTCTCACGTATGAGGCAAGTAATATATGGAAACATGATATACTAACTGAAACTGCATTCCTCATAAAAGTAAAGTATGTTTTTTTGCTGGAAATGTATTTCTACAGCCTAATAGTTCAATGTTTTATGTAATCAGGCAAAAATCATGTAATGCAAAAACACATATAATATATTTAAATATTGTTTTTGAGATATGAGGGTGTCTATTAGAATTTATGAAATGATTAAACAATTACCCCTTTTACACTGAGGAGAAATCCAAGTTCTCCCTGAGAAACTAATTGTGAATTCTCATGATTTAGAAGACAGATGATAACTGTTGAGAGGAAGCATGGCCAGACCCCCTCTTTTGATACAGGTGTTGATTATTTTTTATCACCACGTCCTATATAGATTTAGCTATATTCAAGAATGATGGTCTCACCTCTGTGTGGACTACCCTATTGGTGGTGTTGCTAGAATGCGTTGTTGGACTGTTTTTTATGGTGAGTGGGTAGTCTTGGTTTTAAGTGTTTACGCTTCGGCTTTATGGAATGCTCTGACTTGATAAGGAAGCATTCCACCATTTTGGATTAGCTGGGAAGGTGGTAGTACGCACTGTATAAGAAGAGTTTTCCTTTGTTGACAAAAGTCTACCCATGGCAAATTAGGTTGTGCTCTCCGATAACTGATAGATATCCTACTGTATATTGAAACAAGTATAGTAATACAAAAATTCAAAGATACTCTTGCTGTTGTTAAAGAAAGCACCCTCTATTGTCTAATCGAGAAACATTGAGATATTTTTCTAATCATCAAATTTATTTCGAGAACAGTGGTGCATCCACTACATTTTTTCTACAACAGTTTCTGAGAGAACTGTATTCAGTTGAACCAGTCAAGAATAAACCAACAATCAGGAATTCAAAGTGAGTTTCCATTTCCTTACACATACTTTTTTCTATGTCTAAAACTATAGATTTGTGTTTTGGAAGTGACACCCATTGTAATTCTTCTTATCCAGGTGTGATCTTGCTAATATAAAGAATGTCTTTCTACTCCGCTGCAGCCATGTAAAAGTAATTGATTAAGACACTGTGACACAACCCTCAATCTCCGTTCTAAGAAAAACACAACTAAGAGTTTCTCTCGAATAAACCACCTTTGCATTGGGGGATCGAAATTGGATGTGCCTCCATCGTGCCCAGATCTTTTTACACTAGTTCACCAAGTGATCCCACAAGCACATCAAAGGTTTTGGAGCCAATAAGGAATATCGTCCTCAATTTTTATTCTGCTTGACAAATTGTTACTCTGAAAAAGTTTTTACGTCTTATCAAAAAAATATTTTGATTGAGAAAAATCCACATCTTTTGTGGATGCATTCAAGGGCCACCTCTTATAACTTGTTTGGTCTTGGGTGGACCTCCCTGAAGATGCATATCTTATTTTATTGTTTTTGTTGATTTTGATGGGTTTTTGATTTTTTTATTGTTTTTGAAACTTGTATAAACTTTACTCTATTTTTCTTACATGTTTTCTTAATTAATTACTTTATCTCCCTTTAATTAAACGTGGATTGAGCTGTTAATTCCATTTATTTAACTAAGTCCATTCTATCAATGGTGAGCCAAATTTGTCCTTAAAGCATATTTGCCTTTCTAGGTCAGTCTGTTTCATACACATTAGGAGTGGAACTTCTATATAATAATATTAATAAGGGCTAAGAGATTGGGAGCTAAGCCAACATCTGAAAAGGAAACACACGGATAATGATTACTTCTTGCTAGAGGATTTTGGATCAAGAATAGTATACTTTAAAATCTATTACACAATACATCATGCAAAGTACATTCAGCAAATCTTATGTGTAGCAAATGGGTTCTACCCTTTAGATCCCCCTGGTGCTTTATTATGGACTGGCGCATACAAATGTGTACTGTTTCATTGGCGATGCACCTGTTTGAAAGTCTGTTTGTGCACCATATTGTGCTGGTGAGGAGCCAAACTTAGACGATTTCCATCTTCACAGAATTCTGCACTGGCGCAGGTGCAGAGTAAGCATGCTGCGATAATTCAGAAGGGCGCACAAGCATGTAAATGTATTTTTGAAAGAGAGCGGAGGCATTGTTTTGTTTTAGAAGTTAAAGTGTGCTGTTAGACATGGCCCTCCTTAGAGGATTTCCCTAAAACTTTTAGATTCTTCTCCTCCCGGTTTTTGCTGAGTCTCTTTTCGTGGCCTTAGGACTCTGGGCACTTTCCCACTGTAATGCAATATGAAAGCGCGCGTACTCGTTCCTACTTGATTGGTTTAGGTGTAGTACCTGTGAGTGCCCTGTAAGAAGGCACACCACATACCCAGGGATGTTACTGCACTAGCTAATGATGGGATGCAGCACTGATTGAGCCATCCACCAGAATAGCCTTTAAAACAGGTTTAAAGCCCGCCATTGCAGGTCTGTGGGTGCGCAGTTGCACCTTTGCTCAGGTTGGCATTTTTAACATTATCCAACCCTGAGTGGGCCTTTCACTACCACTAGAGCACCCCTTGGGTAAGCCCTGAGGGGAAGAGCAAGTGGTAGGTGAAAGGCACAGCAGGTACACATGAGTGTTCCCTGCCCAGGTAGTGAAAATCCCCCATGTGGGTTTTCCCTAGCTACGAGGTTGGTGCTCTTCGTGGGACAACACTGGGGTTTTTCTGATTCTTTTTTAGTGACCATAGGACTCTGGGCACTTTCCCTCTGAAATTGCAGTGTGAAAGTGTGTGCACCCCTCCTACACATGTTAGGAATTGGTGCTTAACCTGATGATTTTAAACATGCCTCAAGCCTTCCATTGCAGGTCTGTGAGTGTGCACTTGCACCTTTGAGGTTTTTAAACATGTACTAAACGCAAGCCTTTGGGGGACAAGAGAGAGAGCCTTCCCTTGCTCACCCAACTAGACTATAAAACTCACCAAAGGAGAAAGACAAAAACCGGGATAAAACTATTGACCTAGTAGGAGGTGTTGGAGGGTGAAGAGTGGCATGGATGGAGATGCCGGACCTTGAAGAAAAGGTGACTTTAGGGCGAAGTTCCCACTCTGGCCCTGAGTTTGGAGGAATAATAATGATACTCGAGTATGCATCATGAGAGTGTCTACTAAAGACAAATATTGCCATACACTTATCCCTACCATTTGGTCAAGTAAACTAGGAGGGACCAGGGATCTATATCCTGAAGAAGGCCATGGACCCATCAGGGTGTTTGGAATAAGCTTAAACATGTTGATACAAGAAGAAATGGTAATGGAGATGAAGCTTCTCCAATATACCCGCTCAATACATATTTAACCCAGGCAAGGGGGGCCAATAATAAACAGAGATAGAGGCACCCACTTAGACAGTTTAAACTATCTGTTCTCTCTGCAATAGGGCTCCCTCTCATGAACAAAATATTTTCTAAAAAAAATATGTGCTCCACCCTGTGTGTTGCTCTGTGCCAGGGTGTGGTAGCGACCCTATAATGATGCATGCCACTATTAAGTGGGTGAGGGCAATTTTAACTACCCTATAGGTTTTGCAGTAGTTTTTTCTTCCCTTAATGTCTATATTTCCCATACTCCCAGTACGCTCCAAGGTTAACTGGTATTTTACCCCTTTTTTTGTCCTTCCGTTTGGTGAATTCCATAGTTTCTAAAAACAAGTGTCAAGCCTGCCAATGCAGGCATGTATGTGTACAATAGCACTGATGCACATGTTGGCCTATCTAAACCACTGACCAAACCTGAGGTGACCTTTCACTACGACTAGGTCACCCCTAGAGTAAGTCTTAAGGAGTGAAGCAAGTGGTAGGTGAAAGGCAGGGTAGGTAAACATGTGTGATCCCTGCCCAGTTAGTGAAGAGTACCCATGTGTGTTTTCACAACCTATGAGGTTTGCTCTTCTCTTAGGTTAACATGATGTAATGGTTGAAATTACTAAACGCTGCAATAGTGGCTTATAGTGGAGCTGCCTTCTCCTGTGGCAAAGAGTGATTTTTCATTATTAGCTTAGAAATGCCCCTTCTAAAAAGGGGGCATTTCTCTTCCCCAAAACTCTTTGTGTGCCTTTTAGTTTGACTTATCTATGCATTTCCCAGAGACAACTATACACAGTGGGCATGCAACTAGGACAACAGACCTCTGCCATTTGAGGGCCTTGAAGGGAGTGGTTTGACACTTGGCCTCTGGGAGCCAGATCATGGTTCCACTAAAGATTCAGATTTGCATTCTATGGCCCCATGACAGAGAGGACTGAAATTTAGGGGAGACATATACTGTTCGCAGGGAAACCATCTGAACCACTACTGGTGCCATAATTCAGCAGGGTAGAGATACACTTGTGGGGATGTGGGACCAGAGGGCCTAGAACTGCATGCTGCCATGGGAATCTGTTGTGCCCAAGGAGGATTACTGCCATTGGAAGGGACCATGCACCCTTCCTGGATACTGGCTGACTTAGGCTGTCTACCAGCTGCTGTGTGCCACCCTGAAGTGTGCTCTCCAATGGCTTGTTGCCTTTCTCCCTGTTATTTTGTGGAGATCTCGGGGATATCAAAGACCTCCTTTAAAGGACCCAAATATTTTACTTGTGACATCTGGAGAGCGCTGCCGCCTTAAGTGACTTCATCATCCGTAGGTTCCCAACTTGTAATGTGGCATGACCGTGGAACTAAGTATTGTGCCTGGAGACCAGATTGCCTTGTGCAGAACCCCAAAAGTACTGTTCACATTTAAGGAGTGTAACCCCGGTAATTTAGGGCCTCTACGCACATAAGCAAATTGTTGGTGATGATGAGCCGATTCACCGGTTGTGGGACCCCCGTGGCCCATTTTGTCACATCTCTCTCATGCAACACGCCAATTGCATGCTCATTCCGTGCGGTGTCCAATTCATAGATTGCGACCCTCGCAGGTGAGAGCATACCCGTAGTAGTGCCTCATTCTACCTCATTCAACACTGCTGAATATGCACCTGGGTGTGTTACCAGAATTGTTTGGTGTGAACTGTATCAACGCACACCAGACATTGTGCCTCATTTCCAGGGAGGTATGGACTTTGCAACTCTTCATTGTGTGTGAGTGGAATTGTCTGGATTTGACTCATATCAAAGCACACCAGCCGTTCTGCCTCATTCCCAGGGAGGTACTGAGTTTGCAACTCTTCATTGTGTGACAGGAACTGTCTGGTGCCATTCGGATCAACGTGCACCAGACGTTGTGCCTCATTTTCAGGGAGATGCTGAGAAATGTATTTGTGTTCCATGTTGCTCGAATTACCTGGATGCTACTCTAATCGAAGTTTGTCTGGCAGGATGCCGCTTTCTTCCGAGAGGCTCCTCTGCTTCATCCCCATTCATCGATTGTTCCTTTTGTGCCCTCAGTGCGACGGACCGACAGCCCTCTCCTGACATGGCCCCAGGCACTTTGTGTTGCCAGGTAGTATTGCCCGGACAAGGCCTGATTGATGAGAGTAATTGATTGAGCTAAGGAATGCTTCCAAGAGTGATCGGGAGCAGGTCAAGATATTGCGGGACCCCCCTGTGCTTCACAGGACTAGGCTGGTGCCGGAAGGTGCAGTGTGTAATCTCTTGATAGAATAACTATTGCCCTTAGTCTGCTTGTGCTCCGCATGCCATGGGTGAACTTCCAGAGTATTGGGCAAACTTCCATCTGTCGACTGCCACCTAATTAGCCCTGCTACCTACCTTCACCTTCTTGCTTGGAACCCTGACTAAGGGCCTGATTCTGATGTGGTTAGGAAATCATTCTGACCGAATCAGTTTGAGAATGGTTTCCAACCGACTCGGGTCGGGATAGTACGACCAATTGAGTACGATGCATTCGGATGCTTCCAGATATGATTTGGTTGGATTCCCATTGACTTTAATGGGAGTCTGTGTCCCGACCGAATGCATAGGCTCCCTTCAAAGAAAGGGGAGGCTGGAGAATATTGGGCACCCTGTGGCGAGCACCCGCTGGTGCCTGCCACACAGGCCATGGTCGGTAAGGGGGGACCCATTGGTACCCCCACGGGCCCGATTGGGAAGACTCCTGGTGCAGGGGGACCCGCGATGGAGCCCAAGAGGCTGATTTGAGTCGGACGGCATGATTCAGAAGGGCCATCTGAATCCAGCATTTTAATCAGTAGTTTAAAAATGCAGCTCGGTCATTCCAAATGCCGTTGGGTTCGGATTGGGATATTCCTAACGCATAACTCACATCGTACTCGGTCGGAAAGACACATTACTGATCCGATTCGAATGGAGCAAATGCCATTAGGAGACCTTCCTAACCACATCGGAATCAGGCCCTAAATGTGACTCCGGACGCGATCTGCCTGCAATCGTGGTGAAGGTTCTATTTATCTCCAGCCCATGGGTGTAGTATAGTCTTTATTTATTTATTTAGTTAAGAGTTTTACATAGCGCTAGCTAGACCCTTGTGTATCAGAGCGCTTTACAGCATTATCACACTTATGATAAATTAAGACAGTTATATGTACAGTGAGTCAGGACGCATCGCAGAATATCTTCATAAACAGCACATTGTCCTTCATAAGATATGTTAACATAGTAGGGTGTACGGTAGGGGTGGGCGGAATTTGCGGAATTGCGTTACGCAAATCTCCGCGAAACGGTAAAAAATCTCCGCGAACACGCAGAAATTCCGCGAACATGCGGAATTGCTTGTTCGCGATGCTTTTTTCCTGTTCACAACTGCTGTTTGCGTGCTCGGGGAGAAATATCTCGCGAACACGCATTTTGAGATCGCGAACAAGCAAAAATTTCGCGAAATCGCGGAAAGCAGACTTTTTAGCAATTTCGCGTTCTCCGCGGAACGCGAAATTACGCAAATTCCGCAAATTCCGCGAGCGGGACGGAATTTACCGCCCAGGCCTAGTGTACGGTGTCTCATGGCACTTCTCAAAAATGTCGACATAGAAAGCTCAATGACTCTTGGCGAGATTAATAAGGTATCGTCTTAATGTCAAAGTGTGTGCTGCTATAGGCAGGCTTCATTGGTTAGGCTTTAGCTATCCATTCGTGAGAGATCGATTAAGGAGGAGGTATTTGAGATGCCTTTTGAAATTTAGGTAGGAGGGATTGGTGCTGATATGGATTGGTATGGAGTTCCAGATTTTGGGCGCATTGCCTGCGAAGGAGAGAGATGCGTTTATTTGTTTGCGAGGTTTCGGAGGGATAAGGAGTAGGGTGTTGTGTGTTGGTACTCCTTAGGCTGACTGGCCTTTTGGAGTTTTGAGGCCAGGTGGGCGGGATTCCCTGTGTGCAGCGCTTTGTGTGTGACACAGGCAGTTTTGAAGTTGGCACGCATTTCGTTTGGGAGCCATTTGAGCTCTCTGAGTGCAGGCGAGATATGATCATATTTCTTGACTCCTGTGACCATTCTAGCTGCTGCATTCAGAGTTGATCTGCGGGGAGCTAGGTGAGATTTTGCTGATCCTGTGAGGGTTGCATTCCCTTAGTCCAGTCTTGACAGCACCAGGGATTGAGTGGCTCTTTGAGGTCATTGAAGGGATGAAGGGTTTTATTTTGTTGAGTAGTTTAAGGTTGAGGAAGGCGCTCTTTACAGTGTTCTTGATTTTTTTACTCATGTCCAACTTAGGGTCCAGAGTGATTCTCAGCGATTTTACAGATTTGGCTGGGGTAGGGTTATGGTTGAGAGCATCAATAGCTTTTAACCATTCTGTGATTTGGGGGTTCTTCTCCTTGTTGGAGATGAGGAGGATTTCTGTCTTGTCTTGGTTTATTTTCAGGTGGTTGTGTGATAAGCAGTGCTGGACTTCTCTCAGAGTGTTGTTCAGTCTCTGAAAGTCTTCAATGGAGGAGGTTTCCAGACCAATCTGGGTATCTTCAGCATAGAGGTGGAAGGGAATTTTTTTTTTTTTAGTATGGTGGTAAGTGGTTCCATATAGATGTTGAAAAGCTGCAGCGAGAGAACTGATCCTTGTGGGACACCCCAGTAGATCCAACGAGAAGTTTTTGATTTTTATTCTTTGGGTGCAGTTTTGTAGAAAAGAGGTGAACCATTGTAAGACCACCTCTTCCACACCAACCCTTTCTTTAAGTGTCTTAATGAGAAGTTTGTGGTCAAACATGTTGAAGGCTGCCGATAGGTCCAGGAGTATGACTAGGCAACATTGGCCTGTGTCAAGAGATTTGTGTATATTGTCTATTATATTTAGGATCACTGTCTCTGTCCTGCATCCTTTTCTGAAACCCGATTGGTGGGGGTCAAGAAGGTTGATGCTGCCCAGGTGTTCAGTAAGTTGGAGGAGAACACATCTTTCAAGGAGAGGGAGGTTGGAGATGGGTCTGAAGTTGTTCAGATCGTTTGTGTCAGAGCCCGCTTTTTTCAGTAGAGGTGTGACTTGGCCGATTTTGAGACAATCCGGCATGACTTCAGTGCTTAGGGAGCTGTTTATAATGTCGGTCCAGAGTGGGGCTAGGGAAAGTTTGAGCTTTTTGCTCAGTTGGGCAGGTATGGGATCCAGGACGTGTGCTGAGGGTTTGGAGTTGGAAATCATTTTGATTAGCTCTGCTTCGTAGATGGGATTGAAAGATTTCCATAGGTTTGCGGGGTGCTTGGGAGTGGTCTCTTCCGTCTCTGAAGGCAATTTACTGCCAGGGGGACTATGGTGAATGTCCAGGAAGAGTTCTGTCTTGGTGATTTTGTCATTGAAGAAATTGGCAAAGTTATCGCATAGGTCTTTGGAGGCCGCAGCTAGTGTCGAACCGGGTTTGGAAGTTTGTTGCCTAATGAGATTGAAGAGTTCTAGCATTACCAAGGGCATTACAAAAGAAGGAAGATTTTTCGTTCATTATGTGTTTTTTATATTTCCCGCAAACTGATTTGAGTCTATCTCGTAGGATTGTGGACGGGTTGTTTCACCAGAGCCTTTCTGCAGCCCTTAGTTCTCTTCTTTCAGAGTTTATGTCTGGGTTGAACCATGATCTACATGGTATGTTCCTGACTCTTTTTAATTTCAGGGGGCTATTTGGTCCATAATGGAGGTCATAGTAGAGTTATAGTGACAGGTGAGTTTTGTTGTTGAGAGCTCGCTGTTGTGGATGGGGAAGAAGGGAGTTTACCCATTCCTCCAGGTCTTCAAGGGGAATCTAACTTAGATTTCTTGCCCAGCGGTGGTGGTCTTGCATACGGGGCTGGCACTGGATCGTTTGGTTGATGTGGAAGAGAATGATATGGTGATCAGACCAGTCAACAGGAAAGGTGTGGTTGATGGAGACTAAATCTGGTTGTGCGATAATGGCATCCAGGATTGAGCCTCTGTTGTGGGTTTTCTCAGTGCATTGTTGGGTGAGGTTGTAGTTGATTTGGAGATCATTTAGGGTTTTGATTAGCGTGTTGTTTTTTTCGTACCAGTGTAGATTGAGGTCGCGTAGAATTATGCTGTTGGAGTCACGGAGTGAGTAGTGAGTTATCAGGTCGGAGAGGTGATCTCCGAATGAGGCAGTGTTACCTGGTGGATGGTAGAGGAGATGGGAGTGTAGTGTTTTGTTCTTGCTTGTCATAATGGTGGCAGTGAGACATTCAAAAGAGTTATATTTGAGGGCATCGGTTTCCGCCATGGGGATGTTCTTCTTGTGTGTGATTGCTATACCTCCTCCTCGTTGGTTTTTTCTGTCTTTGTGGTTGATTGCGAAGCCCGGGGGCACAAGCATGTCCATAGTTGGGGGGGTAGATCTCATTTAGCCATGTTTCGGTGATGAACGTGATGTCTATGTCGTGGGTGAGGATGGTCTCAGCCAGTTCTGTGGCATGTTTGGTGGGCGATCGATAGTCAGGGTTAGCTGAATGGTGGAGGAGGGCTTGGGCCACGGGGTCTGCATGTGCATTACCAACTGAGCTGCTGGATATCAGTTGCACTACATTATGTTGATGTGTGCAAGTGTGTGCAAGTGCACTCCATACAGATCTGCCTGATATCCATCGCACAGCGTATCAGTGCAGAATGAGTGTATGGAGTGACTGTCTGTTATTAATTACACCACACACCAGTGCTGCTTTACATATTGATTCCCCACCAAAAGCATACTAAGTTTGACATTGGTTCTTACCAGTGCGTGCAGCCTTGGCCCAATGCGGTGTTTAAAAGTGTTGTAATTATCTGGGTCTACACATTTCTGATATTGTTGTGATCTAGGGTGCATCCTATAATTGTTGGTATTGAATTATAATATTTGCCTGGCTGGACCTCCTATAGACAACGTTTTGCACTGCATATGAGAGCGGGAGGGGTGAAATAGGATCTTTCGCTAGGTTGCATATTACTGATGTCATTTTAACACGGTTGGGCCTAGTACTGCTAGTGATATTTCCAAATATGATTTGTGCCAAGAAATACATGATGTGTGTTAGTTAATGTGTGTGTTGAATACAAACTTTATTTACATACACCATGTGTGAAGTCTCTTTTGTGATGCCCAGTGTATTTATTATGTGAGATTGCTTTGTCAGTGCTTTACACATTGCCTCGGTGATAAGCCTGACTGCTCAGTGCAAAGCTACCTAAAGGTGATTGCAGGTTATACAGTGAGTGTAATCACCCACCCCTGATGGGAGTGGTAGGGCCTCACCTTGGCCAACCAGAACATGCCAGTTCCAACATGTGCCTTGCTAGTGATCATTTTCTAAGGAACATAAGTGCCTACATGCAAAATTATTATGCACCAATTTACAAGTCAAGAAAGCCTTTCACACAAACCTGGCCAACACTTACAAAAAGGAGTGGAAACAATTTCTAAATGAAAAATCTATAAAGTACACAGGCTTCATAGAAATAAAAAACTTGCACTTCACTTTTTGAGTATTCATTTGTTAATTCTTCAAGAGATAAAAAGCACAACATGCCAACACACAATTCTAACAGATCACATATTGTTTTTTAAACTAAAAATCCTGAATATTGGGCAAATGCAAAAGTAAAATGTCTCCTCTGCAGGTATTATGGAGTAATGAGCTAACCACAAACTGTCCTGCCCCCCAACCAACGTTGGGACATCATCTAACAGAAGTGAAGTTCACTCACCAAAAGGCCGCCCTGGGAATATTGGCTATTTCTCAAAGCACCATCACAGCTTCCAAACATAAGACAAAAACTATATATAAACTTCAAGGCACAATACAAAAGCAAAAGAGACAGGGGCAAACTCACAAGCATGAGTGACAGCCCATAAATAGAGCACTCTATTTCTCTATGTATGGTATTGTATAGTACTAGCATTTATATAGAGCTCACTACCCCTGCACAGGAGTCAAAGAACGTTTTTGGCAAGTAGCACACTATTCTGGAACCCATAAAGTGATTAGTGGTGAATTAGTATAGTGAAATATGAAAGTAATTTGAGTGGTGGACATTTAGTCAGTTATTTGGATTGAGAAGGATAGTGATTTTTGAGGAGTAGTGAAAGGGGATGCTGATGTATTTGTTTTATGAGATGGATTTGTTAGTATAGTAATGTTTGTGAGTGAAATTTGTAAGGTAAAGGGGGTGGTGATGTGTTTGTGAGTACATTGTATGTTGTCTGTAAGAGGGGATGAAGTAGAGTTGTCAGTGTTTGTCTTAGACTTGTTTTCTGCAAGAGGTAATATGTGTGGTATAGTGGGGTATAGATGTTGTGTGGTTGTCTTATTGTGGGAGAAAGAAGAGTAGGGTCTTGGTTGGAGAAATGATGGAAGGCTGAGTATAGGTTTTTTAGCGACAAAAAAGGGGTATGTTAGGTGTAATTAGAGAAGGGAGTGTGTGTTTGGCTGGGATATAGTTCAGTGTGGTGTGGAATTGGTTGTGTTAGTCATTAGTTGCTAATATGGTTGAGATTTTCACTCTTCATTTTTTAAATTCCTTAACTAAACTGTGGATGCCAATCTGAAAAACTAAAATGAAAATTGGATGAGCAACTCATGCTTTACCATGGACAAATGCATGCTCAGTGCAGATCACATCAGAGAAACAACAGTGAAAAAGTAAAAAGATGACAGACACAGGATAACAGACAGAATCGATATGACGGTAGCAAGAAGCAATATAGCACATAAAATTGAAAGAAAAGTGTATTGTCTCGTAATTAAAGAAACACTGGTTTTGGCTCCCACTGCATACCGTAGGCCTGTGATAATGCCATATGATAAACGGAGTAGGAAAGCTAAAGGTGGGTACAACCAGAGAACGAAAGCAGCGCACAATAGTTCAGTATCGATTTAACAGAAATGCATGTGCTACAAAGCAGATATTAACCAGGTGTTTGTGAAGACACATTTAAGCATGAAGCCAACAAAATATTATAACATTATCTGCTTTCATGGACTAGTAAAATATAACATTCATCTACTTGCTGAAAAAACTAATGACTCATCATGCAACTGTGTGCTGCAGAGTGGCCCCAGAAAGAGAGACAGGTATTGTGCCCTAAAAGCTGTCAAGACGAAGCGGCCCACCACCAAGGATGCTATGCAGAACAACTTCCTAGACCACCCTCAACCAAGGAGTTTCAATGTAGATCCAGGGTGAGAGCCAAGCTCCAAAAGTCATGAGAGCTGACCCCGAAGCTAGCAGGTCACATGGCGCTAGAGAAGCTCTGCCTGATCGAGATCCACAGGAAAAGCACAAAACCACTACTGTGCACCAACATGTATACTGCTGCTGCATGAAACCGCCGTCTGCATTTGATACTGCCAAAAAAAAACAATGTAGGCAATAGATGGACTGCATGGATGCAGTCTTTTGAAGATTTCATAGATGCAATAGATGAAAAAGATGATACAAATATAATAAAGTATCTGAAGAACCTGGATGATGAAAGAGTGAAAGAAGACATGAAAAAGATATCACAAGAAGGTGAAGTGACATATGATCAACTTAGACAGACTTGAATGTCAAATGTAATCCAGTGCCAAACGTGGATTCTGAAAGATACATATTCAGTCAAGAACACTAGAGATCAGGTGAAACCATTGATGAGTTTGGTGAGCGACTGGATGTTATGGTGAAGCACTGTGGATGCAATGAGTTTAACAATGAGAAAGCTACCTGCCTCAGAGTAATCAATAGATGTCTGTCCGATTACTTTTGACAACGAATGTTGAAGGAAACGCTAAGCTTAGAAAGAGTCCTCAAGGCTGCTTGCACTGAAGAGCGTGCTGATCATCAAGTTACTGGCAGGGAGGTGCCCAGAGTGTGTCAGTCATGAGCATGAAGAGGAAACCAAAGTATAAGGCTGAGGGACACAAGGTGATGTCTCCATAGAAGAAGAAAACATGTTACAGATATGGACTGTCGTTTCCACACAAGGCAAATATCATGCACTCGAACAAATATGCATCGGCTGTGGTAAAACAAGTCATTTCGTGATGACTATTAAGGCGAAGATAAAAAAAATGCATCACAGCATGAAGACAAAATGGCTGACCAAACGCTACCTCAGCGACTTTCAACATGCTCCCACAAGGACAAGCGGTCACACTAACTAAGGCAAATCGACACCAAACAAAGTTGATCTTCATCTAAATCATTTACAAAGAGTTCCTCAGTATCAGTTTCTAGAGAAAGTGACAATGACAATTGTGCAAAGTGGATGTTTACTTCAGAAAATCATGCACATGTGGGACTAGTCGGTGTGAGAAAAAAATTAAAAGTGAAGAATTATCAACACAAAAAGGCACCACAAACATTCAAACATTGTCTGAAGATCACTATGAAGATAAATACCATTTATAATTGACAGTTGAGCATCAATAAATATTATGCCTGAGGAGAAATACCCAGAGTTATCTCTGTTACCTCAACTTACAAAGTTAAAGACTAAAGTATACATATTGGCTGCCTCTATGCCCTTAAAGTGTCAAGGTTCATTTGTAGCTACTATGAAACATAAACAAAACTGTGAAACAAGCACCTATTCATGTACATCAAGGAACAGCCTCAAGTGCCTGTTTGCTGAGTTTTAGCAATGCTGCTGATATGGGACTGATATCAGTGAACTACAATATGAACACCCATCATGAAATTGTAAGTCAATTTCCTTCATTATTTCATGGGTTAGGAAGACTCAGAACAATGAAAGTAAAGTTTCATATTAATGAGGATGACACGTAGGAGGCACACACAAATTGTGTCTCACTTGCAAGAGGCTGTTGAAAAGGAACGTAATTTATTGTATAAACATGACATCATTGAACGCTCCACTGGTTCAATGCCATGGTTTCTCCATTGTAATAGTGCTGAAAACAGACAGTGTAGGAACTGTAATCATATGCGTTTACATGTGTCAACAAGGCAATTGAGCGAGAGAGACATCGCAGTCTGAACACTGCTCTTATGATAAGTCATCTGAGTGGTGCAATGTTCCGCTCTCAACTCGTCTTAAATAAAATATATAACCAATTGTAGCTTGAAGAAAAATCCTGGTACATTACAACCTTTTATACACATATTGGTCTGTTTCTCTAAAAGAGATTGTTTTTTTTTGTGTATCCTCTGCTGCAGAACTTTTTCAAGATATCATTCGACATATCCTACAGCCTGTAGTAGATGTATTTGACTATAGCAATGACATATAAGCTCCGGAGTCACACAGAAAGAGCGCAACAGAGGTCTTATACAAGTATGTTGTTTGCTGACTGATACAGGTTTAACTTTAAATGCTGTCAAATGTGAATTCCACAAGAAAAGCTTAAAATTCTTTGGTATTGTTTTTTCCGACTATGGTATGAAATCTGATCCTGCTATAGTGTAAACGTTGTCTAGTGCCAGCCCCCCACAAGACATTTCTATATTACGATCAATTCTAGAATGTCCAGTTACTGTTCTAGATAGATACAAAATGTTGCTATGGTCAGCACACCAGTACAAGAACTGATGAAAAAGAATGTGCCTTTTCATTGGTCACGTTGATGTGAAAGGAGCTTCCAAAAAAATAAACAAGCTTTTGACCATGCTACTTAAATGCTTACTTTGATCACAAACATCATACAGAGGTTGTAGTTGGTGCTAGCCATGTCGGATGAGGCCCAATCCTGGCACAGCTGACAACCGAATGCTTGGAGACATATTGTGGCATGCGCCAGCAAAAAGCCTGTCCTAAACAGAACAAGCTTACTCTTAAACTAAAAAAGAAAGTTTGGCCTCGCTCTGTTCTTGAGAATATTTCCATGTGTTATTGTACGGGAACCCTTTACAATAATGACTGATCATCAAGCACTGTTGACGATATTTGGAAATCCCAAAGCCAAAATGCCTCCTCGAGCTGAACTTTGGGGTTTGAGGTTGCAAGAATGCAACTATGCAATTCTCCATTGTCCAGGGAAAGATCAGAATCCTGCTGATTATTTTTCAAGAGTGCCATTGCAGTGTCCTGGTACCTCATCTAAGACAACTGAGGCTTATATCAATTTTATTGTGAAATTGAGCACACCAGCTGCCATGTCGTTAGAACTAATTGTCACTGCCACGAGCCAAGATAGGGACATGTTAAAGTTAAAAGACATTATTGATCATCACTGGTGGGACCAGTACTCTAGACTGCCTACTAGTGACAGAGAGTACTTGAACTTTAAAAATGTAAGAGATGAACTACAACAATTGTGATTCCTGAGAACCTACAACAAAAAGGGATCAAATCGCCAATGAGGGACATCGAGGAATAGTGGTCACCAAGAGAGCTTTCCGTGACTGAGTTTGGTTTCCATATCTCAATGAAAGGGTTGAAATAGAAATAATGACTTGTCATATATACAATTGTCTTTCATCTAAAGTCATTTAGCACCCTTTAAAAATGTCAAAATTGTGACATCATGCATGGGAGAGAATTGCTCTTGATTTCTTTGGTCCTATTGAGAATGGACATCATATTCTAGTCATTGTTGATGAATACTCCCATTTTTCCCATTTTCCATTGGTGGAAGACGTTTCATCCACTACATATGAAAAGGTTGTTCAAAAGTTAGATGGCATCTTTGCGACATGGGCTGGACATGCAATCTTGAAGTCTGACAACAGCCCACCTTTTAAACGTTGAGAATTCAACTTTCTAAATCACCTCAATATAAAGCATCAAAAAAGCGCTTCTCTTTGGCCCCAGGCCGATGGTCTGGTGGAACGGTTGATGAGCACTCTAAAGAAAGCTGTCAGCGTGCTGCATGGTAGAAGCTCAACCTCAAAGGTGTTTTGGACACTATTCTTTGAGCTTACCATTCAACCCCTCACTCAACGACAGGGGAAAGCCCTTCAACTCTCATGTTTGGAAAAGCCATGACGGCCAAGGTGCGCTAGGACCAACCACAGAGTCAAGAATGAGGGAGACATTCATTCTATGGACTTTGAGGACAAATAGAAGATAAAAATATATGCTGACAGAGGATACCATGTAAAAGATGTGACCTTTACAAGAGGAGATTGAGCGCTTGTCAAATAAGACAGAAAAACAAAGTCTGGAGCTCCTTTTGAGAACTAATTATCATTACTACTACCAAAGGACTCATGGGGATTGCCCAGTATCCTGAGAGTGGCCTTACGAGAGACTCCTATTACTTTTGACATGTAAGCCCATCACTCCCTAAACATTGATGTCAAGGTAGAGACTGGGTCTAGACAAACTGTTAATGACTGTTTCTGCTAATGATTCCACCTCACCTGTGCAGATCACAACACTTTGACTGCCAGTTACCGGTTTCCAGTGACCACGCTAGGACATGTGATTCAGGCTACACAATGAATAATTGAAGAATTATAATTGCATGTATATCTATAATCAGGTGTGTATTTATTCATGTATTTATTAACCTATTGAGGAATTTACTTATTTTTAAAAGTTATGACTTTCTTTTAAGAAAGAGGGAGATGTAGTGCCTTGTAAGTAAAGAAACTCTGGAACTCTTTTGGTTCCCACTTTACACCTTAGCCCCGTGATGTAAGAATTGGACGGATGAGTTAAAGACAGACTTAGACAGTTGAGTTCAGACTTACATGCAGCAGAATAAAGACATGTACAATTACTCTTCATGTGGGATTTGGTTATTGGGGATGGTAGGACACTACAAAAGGAAGGTTCGTAGAACCACTGTGCCTATTTAAAGGGCACATACACCTGCAGCAAGGTGTTTAAATGAAAGGTAGTGGAGCAGGTGTAATTATTCAGAAAAAAATTAAGAATGATGGAATAAACAATGACCGAGTCATGAAAAAGAGAGACTATAAAAATCAGAAGAAAGGTCAAATTAAAACATAGACAGTTGTTTAATTAACGCGATATACCAATACCCACTTGTTCTGTGTCCCATCTCACACATACTATTCTATTCTTTCAGCACCGTCCCTGTAGGTCTACTTATGGCCCTACCCTGCTCTTTGTCCATATCTTTCTCTCACTTTCACTCTCCAACCCTCTCTCTAAACAACTCTATGCCCCAATCCCTCTGTTCCTGTCTAACGTAGTTTTGTCTGTCTCTCCATGGCCTTCTGACATTGCCCCCTGATGTCCCTCTTTCTCAGTCACAGTCTTTTCCTTTGTCCTATGTTTCTGTTTCTGAATATCTGTCACACTCTCAGTCTCTGACCTGCACAGTGAGACACATCCCACCTTCCCCCTTTACCCACACATTCCTCAAAGACTTTCTTACCCTCTCTCAGAGATCACACACTCCTCTCTCTGTCCCACTTTAGGTCAGTGCCAATCAATGCATGTCCTTTTGTGTTCTCCATCCCACTGTATTTCAAACCAAATCTCTCACTCGCACAAATAGGTGACTGTTAGAAATGGGATTTCTGGTTGGCTAAGGTTTGCACCCAAGCCAGGCAGAAACCACCACTCTAGTCAGGACAAGGGAGTTACACTCCTAAAATAACCCCTGCACACCCCCTTGGTAGCTTGGCACAAGCAGTCAGGCTTATCTTAGAGGCAGTGTGTAAAGCATTTGCACAAAACCAACAGTAATAGAATGTAAGCACTACAAACGGACACCACACCAGTTTTAGAAAAATATCCAATATTTTTATATAAACAAGACCAAATACAATATATATCCACCATACAGTACTTCAGAAATAGTTACTTCTCAAAATGTCTTTAAGTTGCAAAATACGTTGAAAAACACAGTTTGTACGAGTCGGTAGCTCGGTCCGAGCCGACCGCAATTCTGAAAACAACAGAGTCTCGCAGTTCCCGCTGACCGCTTCGGTATGGGCCAGCAACAGCGGGACAGATACATTCACAGTACCTTTCTTAGTGTGACCCACACGGCGGTGCGAGTCGGTCTTGGCGTCCAACACGGTTGTGATGTAAAGTGGAAGCGGTGCACGGTGCGGTGTCCCTCAATGCGGTGCGAGCAGCGGCTCGGTGATGATCATGTAGACAGTGACGGTGAGACCAAGGCTTACGGTGCAGGGTGAGACGGTGCTCGATGCGGTGCTGGCAAGTTGCGATGCAAGCAACAGAGCCGGTTGGCGGGAATTGGCGCTGGCCGAGCCGGACAGCTGTGCGTGATGAGTCGGTCACGGGTGTCGAGCCAGCAGCGACCGTGTCGGTGAGCCCAGGCCAGCGAAGTGAAGCGAGGTGATGCAGGTTGTGGTGTCTCTTGATGCGGTGCAGGCAGCGGCTCGGTGACAGAGTCGGTGAGACCAAGGCTTGTGGTGCAGGGCGAGTCGATTCGGACTGTTGTGCCTTCAGGACACAAGGCCAGCGACAGAGTCGGTGACGGAGTTGGTCGAGATTCCCTCTTCTCTGTGGCAAATGAAACAGCGGTTCCAGGAGTGGTACCCAGAGGTTGGTGAAGTCTTTGCAGTCCCTGAGACTTCTTAACAGGAGGCCAGCTCGGTTCAGGCCCTTGGAGATACTCAGCACAAGTAGAGAAAGTTCAGTCCAGTCCTTTCACTACCCAAGGCAGAAGCAGCAATTGCAGGCCAACCCAACAAAAAAACAACAACACAGCAAAGGGGCAGTACTCCTCCTGGCAGCTCTTCGTCTTGGCAGGTCCCTTGATTCCAGCGAGATCTATGAAGTCTTTTCTATCCCTGAGAGTTCCAACAGGAGGCAAGCTCTACTTCAAGCCCTTGGAGAAAATTCTAACTGCAGGATGATGAAAGTACAGTCCAGTCCTTTCCCTATCCAAGACAGAAGCAACCACTGCAGGCCAACCCCACAACACACAGCATAGGGGCAGTACTCCTCCTCCAGCTTTCCCGGTCCTTCTTCCTGGCAGGTTCCTTAGCTCAGAAGTAATCTAAATTCATGGGATCCGGGTCCCACTACTTATACCCCAAAATACTTTGTCCTCTGAGGGCAGTGGGGCCTATGCCTAGTCCAAACCATTTCTGGTCAGTCCTGGAGCACTTGTTTACATGACTCCTTCTTTCCTTTCAGAGTGCAGGGCAGAGACATCAGACGCCCCACAGGAGGTGGAGCCAGCATTGTGGAGGAAAGGCACAGCCCTGGAGCACTCTGTTGACATGATTCCTTCTCTCCTTTCACAGTGCAGGCCAGAGACATCAGACGCACCACAGGGGGTGGAGCCAGCACTGTGGGGGGCAGGCACAGTCCTATTCAGGTCCCAGGTGCAACTCCTCCCTCCCATCTAGATGCAGATCTCTCTATTCACCACTGGGCGGACTCACCCTGTCTCCTGGAATTCCCCAGCCCTGTCACTCAAACTCCAGACAGGGAATACACAACCTAGCAGAGGCAGGTTTGGATAGTTAGACAAGAAAATACCTACTTTCTAAAAGTGGCATTTTCAAACACAGAATGTTTAAACAAACTTTACTAAAAGATGTATTTTATCATTCTGAGTTCAGGCATACTAAATTCGAATTTCTACCATGTTCCCTGAGCCAGTTAGGATTATAAAATGTAATAATCCAACTGCCCATTCTGGCCTATGGAGAACAGGTAGCCTTGCAATAGTGAAAAACGAAGTAGGCTGTAATTCACTATCAGGACATGCCACACACACCAGGGCATGTACTTCCTTTCACAAACACTGCACCCTGCCCACTGGGGTACCTTGGACCTACCTTAGGGGTGACTAACATGTAGAAAAGGGAAGGTTTAGGGACTTGCAAGTGTGTGCACTTGCCAAGTCGACATGGCAGCCCCAGGCTGCACACAGGCTCTGCCCTGGCAGGCCTTAGTCACACTTTACAGGCTGTTTGCATAGGTGGCACAAACCAGTGCTGCAGCCCACCAACAGCATTTGATTTATAGGCCCTGGCACTCGCAGTGCACTTTACTAGGGACTGACACATATATCAAATAGCCAATCATGGAAACACCAATCAAAACACAGTTTGCACGGAGAATATATGCACTTTAGCACTGATCAGCAGTGGTGAAGTGCCCAGAGTCCTAAAACCAACACACATAGGTCAGGAAAAAATAGGAGGAAAAAGCTAAAAGTTTAGGGATAACCCTGCAAAAAGGGCCATTTCCAACAGTGACCAAAGAAATTAACTGGGAGAGCCGAGCCAAACCTGTGCACAAGCCAACCCATAATAGGGGAGTAACACAGGTCCCTGCAGCGACAAAAACTGACAAAAAACCCCTGCCTATATATCAAAATTATATTATGCCCCAAGAAAAAGGGGTCCAAGTATTATGCAACAACAGCTAGGGCTGACAAACCCATATATCCAACAAGTTCAAATATAAACACATTTATTTTTCTTTTATTGTCATTATTTCAAATATTTTTATCAAAATTTCATTTAGTAAATAATTACATACATAAAGTGTAATCAATAAATATATACATATGTCCCACATGTAACATTCATAACCATCAGTCGTACTCACGCTTACTCATAGAGACCATGGTGCAAAGGTGCCTGTGTTATAGGGGTGATATTTGTTGTTCAGGAAAGGACACCTTCCTACACAAAATCCATCAATTCTGGTGATTTCCTCTTTCCACACATAGAAAAAGGAAAAAACCTGGAGAAATGAAAACATTTCTCCTCGTTGTGCCTCCCTAACACCAGTCCTGGGGTGGTGTTAGATTCTGAAGCATTCCCAGGTTTACGAATTCCCATAAATCTGGGAAAACTTCAGATTCTATGGGTGTAGCATGGGAACACTCACAGCAACACCCATGACATGCCCCTTTCATGTAGTGTTCTCTGAAAGGGGTACCTACTTATGAGTCCATGAAAAGCCACATAAAGTAGCTTTAAATGGCCTTGTAAATATGCTGGGGCACAGTGCACCACCGGAACGTAAAAAAATTGACATTTTGGTGCCGCTTAATGAGGCCCTTTACACATTTCCTCTAAGCTCAGCCTGACTGCTCTGTGCCAAGCTACCAGAGGGTTAAGCACATGTTCATTTTTTTTCTGTTTCACCCTGACAGAGATTGTGATTGCTGCCATGAGTAGTGTTTTACCCTCCTCAACTATTAACCTGATTTCCTAAATCTACCTTTTAAGATAAGGCCACTGCTGATCAGCTAGGGTAAGAGGCTCTGGACTGGGCAAACATGAACACATAAGCACACATATACACGCACATGTGTGGCTGCATGCCTGAGACCCAGTATCTGCACACAAGTAGCCTGTGGCAGAGAAGACCCTTCAAGGATTGTTACTGTCATCGGTAGAACTTATAATGAGTGTGGTCAATCACAGAGTAGGTCTAGGCTGCTTACTGAAAGGCTTTGTTGCCTAAACTATATTACACAATATAGGTGAAATCTGCAAAAAATACAGTTTGTCCTAATTAGTCCTAAAGTATCCAGGAAGGTAGCAATCTAGGGGTAAACATGCACCTAAGTGCAGAGGGCTTAGTCTCTGAAATCATACCCACACTCCTTATGATGCTGGCTCATCTCATAATCAGATTCCAAGCTATTTTCCCCTTTACTGGGCCAAGTTAATTATTCTACTATCCAGCAGGAGGATTAAAGGCCTCCTCATACAGTGCTTGGCCCAGTTCCTGGGAAAGGATTTGGTAGGGAGAAAATCTGCACTTGTTTATCAGCTAGTCACACTGCGCCCAGGCCCACAGAAAGAAAGGAGGAGGGCCAGACCTGTTGAACCAAAGACTGGTTGGGACTCCTCTTTGAAGTTTTGGTTGGATGGATCAGGCATTTGTGTCAGGTAAGGACAGAGCTGAGGCTCTCTGGGAAGCTCTTTCCACAGACAACTTCAAGTCACCATATTGGAATGTCTCAGAATGCGGTGAAGAAGAGTTGGGACACAGGTGAAGTGATGATGTGGCATCCTGGGATTACAAAACACACAAGATGATGGACGGAATGTTGCACATTGGTTAAACATTCACCCCCAGTCACAGATCTGGGTTTAATCCATCGTTATTTTGCTCACCACGCCACCCCAGTTCAGACATGGCCATATGCAAATCAGTCTTGACCCTGTGCCTCATGGGAACAGTCCAGCCCGAAATGCCAAGCCATGTCTTCCCTGGACCGGAATCAAGCATCCTAGGACCGGTTTCGGGGTTTCACCCCTCTTCAGCTAGGATAGCTCGACTCCAGTGGTGTAGTGAGCACGGGACCCACATCTGGGCATACCCTTCCCACATGAGGTGAACTGCAAAACACACAAGATGATGGACGGAATGTTGCACATTGGCAAAACATTCACCCCCAGTCACAGATCTGGGTTTAATCCACCATGCCACCCCAGTTCAGACATGGCCATATGCAAATCAGTCTTGACCCTGAGCCTCATGGGAACAGTCCAGCCTGAACTGATGTGACTGGGGGTGAATGTTTTGCCAATGTGCAACATTCCGTCCATCATCTTGTGTGTTTTGCAGTTCACCCTATGTGGGAAGGGTATGCCCAGACGTGGGTCGCGTGCTCACTACGCCACTGGAGTCAAGCTATCCTGTCTGAACTGGGATGGCGTGGTGAGCAAAATAACGATGGATTAAACCCAGATCTGTGACTGGGGGTGAATGTTTTGCCAATGTGCAACATTCCGTCCATCATCTTTTGTGTTTTGCTTTTGCATCCTGGGATTAGCCAGGGGTGCTTGGTTTCTAGACGGTTCCACCCTCACTTAAAACCCCTGCACATGGGAGACACAGAAGAGAAGACCCTGGACCTGGAAGTGACAACAGCAAAATAATTCTCAGTTGGAAGGAGGAGCCATCTGATTACTGTGCAAGGATGTACTAAAGGATGTTAACTCCAGCTCTGCACCCATGCCTAGAATAGATCCCTCAAGGGCCAGTGGTGTGCTTCCCACATGGCCATGAATAACAGTTGAGGAAATGGACATGCTGTAGACTGGCCTAGACATTATTGGTACACAGGTGCCCTCCAAATAGCGAGGAGGCACTGTGACCTGGGGAGTGTGGCAGGCATTGAGTCTGCTTGCGGTAGTGGAGGGGCAGTAGATTTTGCCCTCCAAATGCGATAGAGCATCAGGAGCCCAGGCAGAGCACAGGTCTGACGCAGAGAGACAGAAAATGAAGCTGCCTGCAACAAGTGCCCTTTAGGGGCCAGGAGTCCTGACGAAAGTACTCCTGGTGGCTAGGACTGACTACCAAGAGCAAAATGACACCAACATGATACCAATAGACATGATGGGGTGCAAGAAGCTGTTATCAGAAGCTCACTCCCAAAAAGGGACCAAGAAGGAAAATTAGAACATAGCGCTAAGTTGAAAATTTCTAAATTCCTCCTTCCAGGGTCTAGCCCCCAGGGGTCATTACAATTTTATATATTGATCTGGGGAGGTGGTGTATGTTTGTAACTATCCACTAGATCTCTCTCTTCTTGGGATTCCAATACCTTGAGAACCAATGCAATTCAAGGAACGTCGGGGGACCCCATCTCCCGGGACAGAACAGAGCAAAAAGGAGGACCAAGAATGTTGCGTCATACTGCACACTCTCCCTGTGCCTGCTTCTGGTGGTGAAGGTGCATCCTGCGCCAAGTCTGCTGCTCACACTCAATGCAGACGGGAGGAACACAGACTCCTGCTTCTGAGAGCAGCAGGTGGGAGCACAGAGGGATCAGCAAGCTATGTTGGAGTGAGCAGCTTGCTGGGCACAACAAAGGACAAGCTCCGAGTGCCCCATTAAAGGAGCAGGGGAACCTGCCTTCCGGGAAAAATAAAAGGTGGTACAAGGACAGAAAGAAAAGCACTTTCAGGAAGTGGCAAGGCCTCTATTATAATGTTTACTCTGCAAGGTGCTGGAGCATCCCGTAAGCGCCTGCGCATATCATCACAATTTGCATATTTTACTCATTGTGCCCTAAGGAAGGGCAGGTGCACCAGGAATAACCATTGAGGGTGTTTAGGAGAGCTGCAAGGAATGAACCTGACCCTCACATATATTTTAAAAGAATGTCACCCTTAGTCTCCATCGTAAGCCTCTCCCAGGTTCATTGTCACCCTGGGAAAGACTTACTCTCATTTCAAGGTACTCCTACAGCTGGAGCTTTTGTTCTTGGGCTCTTGAGAGAAGTGGCCCTTATTGGTTAGCTATATGGCTGCAGTAGTAGTCAGGTAAAAGAAAGACTTTGGGATGCATGTGATTTAATGCAATATTTTATTAACAATGTTTATGGTTTACAATGCAAGGTTTCACAGTATAATTAAGTCAATTGAATGATAGCACTACCCCATTGAATACAGTGGTGAGTTTAAATATGTTGTACTTATTTGTAATTTCCCCTTTGATCTCAGTGATGTTTCATGATGAAATATAATGTTTTGCTGTTTTTACCATACCCTGGTAAAGTCTGTAGGCCTGTCTTATGGATAATGACAACACCATATACGGTGATATTGCATCTAGTATAGGTAGGGGATATTGTGGTTATAGGGTTTAGGACCCACTAGGGATGCTGTAATATGATATGAGTGTGTCACTAAGGGTATTTGCATCTATCTGATTGTGCATATTTGTAATTTAAGGTTTAGCATTTAGTAGTGTGTGTAATAAAGTCCTTTACTTTTCTGAATGAAAAAGAACTGGCTGGATATGAATGTATTGAGTATTGTTATGCACCAACCTGGGGTTACTGGGCCACAATAGGTCTGGGAATTTCATTTAATTTTCCAGACTAATTACCATTATTTTGGAATTTTGCATAAATAAAGTCACACGAAAATCCCAAACTTATACCATTGCTCCACATTGTGTAATTTTGGGTAGTAATTTTAACTCAAGATATACAGTTTTAATGTGGTCCCCACAATGTTGGTGGGAGCTGTTTCAGCCTTATAAATGTTCATCAAACCAGTGGACATCTTTCAATTTGACCCTATGTTGATTTTTGGTCAGATTAGTAGAATGGAATAATAATTTGGAGTGATAAGGACTTTAGGGGATACGCGTTCCATTATTAGTGTGCTTCAGCAGAGAAAAACAGGGAGCAATGTATAGCTTTCCTTAATGAGTGATACTGAGTCATAGAATTATCTTATTGTAAGTCGAAATGCGACCCTCAGCAAGGAATATTTTTGATTCAAGTACCAGTACCCCACTTGTTTGGTTGGGCCTATTCCACTGAACAAAACCAATCAAAACATAAACTGTGTGAACGCAGGCCCATATTTATTATTTTTACAGGCAAAGCTACACAACACAGCACACCACCTTGCTGCACTGCCTAAAAAGGGCAGGCATGTGGCATATTTAACATTATATGGCAAATTACTGTCTGGCTGCTTAGCGCCAATGCAGGCACCCAAACTTGCGTTATGATGCAAGGTTGTCTGCATTGTAGGCAGGATTGTTTTTGTACAGGAAGGGACATCTTTCTGCACAAAAACAATCCTCAGAGGCATTTTCATTTTTCTATGTGTGCCACAGAATACTGCACATGTAGAAAGAGGAAAAAACATGGACAAAGATGGATATGGATAGATGCACAGATACACCCACTCTCCATCCATGGAACAGCTCCTTGAGACAGAGTAAACACAAGGAGATGATAGACTAAATGCTGAAACTTTTCAGACACTCACCCCCAGTCACAGATCTGGGTTGAATCCACCATCGTTCTTTAGCTCACTTCACCACCCCAGTTCACACCCAGCTATATGCAAATCAGTCTTGACCCTGTGCCTCATGGGAACAGTCCAGCCCGAACTGCCAAGCCAGGTCTTTCCTGGACTGGAAATAAGCATTCTGGGAGCAGTTTCGGGGTAACACCTCTCATCACCCAGGCTAGCTTGAATCCAGTGGCAAAGTTCACCTCCATTCTTTTAGACTCTGCCACCTCCAGAAGCTGTCTCAGTGATGAAGCCCGTGCCTGGCAATAAATATTTGTAAGCTGATGTTGGACCAATTCTTCCATCATCTTAGCTGGTGCAGGGAGAAGAGAGATCGGGCAATAGTTTTTAAGATCACCCGGACCAGCATTGGGCTTCTTCAAAAGGGGTAGGAGCATAGCATGTTTCCATGACTCTGGAAAGATGCCAGCAGTAAGTGAGCTGTTCCAGGGTAGGATTAAGAATGTGGGCGAGTGCTTCCCACAGTTTTGGGGGGCAGGAATCTTCTGGGGACCTTGATTTGCATTTCAGAATTTCTGCCAAGGATTCCTGAAGTGAGATGGGGTGAAATTTAGACAAGGAATCCTCCCCATCATGACTATCCTCAGCTTCCGATTCAATAGTGTCCATTCTCGTCATGAAGGCATCGTATACTTTATAAATTATTCCCTTGAAGAAGTCCAACAGTTTTGCACACAATGATGGTGACGATGTTATCTTACTTTCTAGTGCTACTGGTTTAGTGAAGGAGCTAACTATCTTAATAATTTCTTTGCAGGAGTTTTCCGCAGTGTTGAATCGCTTCACAAAGTAGTCACTTCTAGCGACTCTCATAGCTTTGTGAAGTTCTTTTAGAGCATCCTTGTAAGTTCTTTTAGCCTGGGGGTAGTATACTTTCCTCCAGAGGTGTTCTTTTTGTTTGCATTTACTCTTTATCACTCTAAGTTCCTCCGTGAACCATGGGGCCGAAGCGGTATTTCTGGGGGATCTACTTAGTCTTACTGGGGCTAGGTTGTCCAAGGCGGCGGAGATCCACCCGGCCAGAGCAATAGCATCAGTGTTAGGGTCATTGGTCTTTTGAGGTTGGATATCCAGCATTACTGGGCCTAAGGAGTTCGGAGTCAATTTCTTCCAGTTCCTTTTGGGTGTATTTAATGTTTTTCCACTCCATTGTGGTATTACTCTACTACATGAAAATGGGACCTAGAAATGGTCTGTCCAGACCATTTGTTGTGGGGACTCAACAATCAAGGATAGGATGTTTGAAAATACCAGGTCTAAGATATTGCTAAGATTTTATTAAAGGACCATCTTTTATTTTGGGTCTTGGCTTGCTGCGTAATTCCTTGACATCTAAACAGTCATATTCAAAATCATCCATATTTTCTGGAAGCCAGAATCTGTTGTTCATATCTAGCTCATCTAGAGTTCATCATGTATTAGGATTAAGTTCTGCTTAGTAGAATCTCCAATGAATGTGGTACCAAGGCTGCAATGGATTTCAGGCGACCAGGTAGCCCTGCAGCTACGGGGTCAAGGGTCATTGAAAAATATGCCACTGGCCTGCTTGCTATACCATACATTGTGTAAGCACTGAGAGAGTGGATCCCTTCCTCTCACTGCAAAACAAAGCACATCTCTAGGAACAATTTGGCATTCCTAGTGCCAGTGCATGAAAGAGACTTTCTTTCAGCTCTAGGAAAGCTTTGCATGGAAGCGGATCAGAGGCAAAGCTCTGTGTGTCAGCCTTATCAAAGACTTTGCTTCCAGGGAAAGTTTGGTATCCACTGTCTACAGTACCCAACCATTCCCAAAAACATCCTGACTTATTTTTCCGTTTAAGGAGCACTCACCCTTAAAATTGCCTCCACTCTCTCTCATGACATTTTTCTCATTCCGTTTTCAACATGATATGTCCCAGATATTGGACCTCTTTTTGGCTCTATTGCAATTTACTCAGAGACACTTTGGGCTAGATATATGACCGTTTTGTGAGTCATAAATTGGTCGCAATATGTTTTGCTAAAACGGTAGTATGCGATGTACGACAAGCATTCGCAAAACAAAAAAATAGTAATGCAAGCAAATTGAACTGTTCATGGCCACAGGACTGTGTGCATTTTTTGTTAAGACATTTTATTGAATTTTCTATTTAAACTAACATTTGCATATGGAATATCTACCCATAGTGGGAGGATAGTTACTACACAATATGCTTTAAAGTAGCGTGTCGGCACAGCAGGAAGTACTGCATAGTTCTTATAAAAAGAAAAAAACATTCCCAATTAGCGAAAGAACAAATGAGCCTTTCCTTCGTTTCAGTCCTTCCACCCCCAACTACTTTACCAGTTCCTCTGCAATATTAGAAAACATATATAGTGTATTCTACTTAGTTGATATCAAGATGAGGGCCAGCCAGTGATGATGGTGCAATTTGACACCTACACTTAATGATAGTGTGATTAAAGCATATACCCTGTCAGAGGGCTCCCCAGTGGAATCAGCATGTAAAGAGATTGAGTTGTCATCTGATATAGGTGTCGCCAAAGGTTCCTGTACAAACTATAAATCTGTAGGGTGTTCATTTATATAATGGATATGCTTTTCCATGACCATCATCTTCCACAGTCAAGCATGTCAGTGAGTGATAAGTGGTGGGTTTTTTCCAGTGTGCGGCTGTTGTCACTTTAGCTGACCCCAAGTAGTTCCACATTGTTATCTTATCCTCTTTTGTTTAGTAGTCCAATTGGGCTGGTTGTATTTCTAGTAAAACTGTGACTACATTGTTTGGAATTGGTAACTCAGAATTTTGCCCATTTTGGTTAATACTTTGCCCCAAACGTGTTTAATGTATGGACAAAACCACCAAATTACGATGTGTGCCACAGTTTCTCCAGCAAAGTGGGCTACTCGGTGGGTGGAATCTATGTAGTCTCACTAGGTGCCACTACCATTCATATATCACCGTATAGTGTGCCTCTCTGCCTAAACTGCAGATGGTGTTCACTGTTGCATCTCATATTTATTTATGTATTTATTTGCAAAGTTTTATATAGTGCTGGCTAGACCCGGAGGTATCAGTGCACTTTACATAAGGATCAGCGAGTTACAGGTTACATAATTATATAGCCAAGTATTGACATAGGAGAAAAAAACAAGAGATTACACAATATAATGAGCTATTAGCGCGTACACACGTCTTCAGGGGAGTGAAAGGTAGAGGGGGAATGGTAAACAGGGATAAGGAATGCAGGTGAAAGATACAACGGGAAGACGACAAAAACAGTGTCCGATGTCAGTCAGGGTAGGTGACGGCCGAGGGGTGAACCAGAGCCAAACTCCTCTATAGCTGCATAGGACAGCTCCACAGGGTATCGGCCAAGGTTGCTTGGGCACCGCAGAAGTACAGACATTTATGGTGGAAGACGAGGAAAACAATGTCCAATGTCCAGCTGGGTAGGTGACGGGCGAGGGGTGAACCAGAGCCAAACTCCTCTATAGCTGCATAGGACAGCTTCACCGGGTATCAGCCAAGGTTGCTCGGGCACCGTGGTAAGTACAGGCAGTTATGGTATCCGCCCAGGGAGCATCGTTAAAGTTCCATCGAGAGCACCGGTCACGGAGTTACTGGGAAGCGCCATTCGCCTCATCCTCCAGCTCGCCCCCAGGTCAGGAGTGGTGAGAGGAGGGGTGGAAGGAACCGTTTCAAAGTCTGCAGATCTTTCCCACTGCAAGGCATTAATTACACATCACTGATTTGGCTGACTGGGATCCCGCTAGCATGATGAAGCAAGAGCTGTGAGGAACTACCACAGACGTAAGAACTGAACACCACATGTGCTAGTCGCCATCTTGTGATCAGTCTGCACTCGCTTGTAATCAGTTGCGTTTGCCAGCACAGGTCATAGATAAGTCACTGGGCAGTTGTAGATTGTAGTAGTCGAACTTACAATTATAACAGTGCAGGGGCCTCCAATGCAGAACGCTGGTAAGTTGGTGCTCCGCCTTACACATAGCACATATTGCAGCGAAAAAAGATCAGACGCGACACGATGAGGGAAAATTATCACCGCCATTTTGGAGTCAGGCAGGGACAGGCAGTATCGCAGTGCAGAACACCGTGTATGTAAGTGACAAGCAGAGGACCAAAAAACGAGGTGTACCTTGAGCAGAGGGGTGTGAACGGCTTTCCTCATAAGCAGCAGCCGCTCAGTAAAGGCTCGAGGTGACGCGATTGGTGCGCCCGCAATTTTGAAGCCGATGCCGGCCACCCCTTCTCTTCTACGGATGACAGAAAGTGTCTCCATTCATCACTGCACAGTAACTGAATTGTAGGCGCTGCTATTAACAATCCACAATATGTGTAAAAAAATATATAAATCTGTAAATAGGAATCTCCTCTACCGTGGGCCGCACTGGTTGTCCTGAGCCGCCACCATCTTGAAGTCAGGCACGGATGATTATTGCTTCCCCTGTGCCTCCTGGGGGGGCCTCTTTGCAGTTCCCACAGCTTTCACCTCCCTCGCACTGCGTCCCTTGACTTCATTGTCACCCTCTGGTGTGTGTTCTTTGAGCCCAGCAATTCACGGGGAGGGGAGGAAATAGCTCCCCAGCTCTTCCTCCTGAGCCGCAACAGAGTAATCACAGAGCGAAAGGTGTTGGAGCGCTTTGTTAGTTTTCATTTCTCGGATCAAATGTAACCCTCAGTTCACACTTTGTGTCTGTGTAATTTACAACACTTACACGTCTTCTTCACTGCTCTATTTATCACTACTTTAAAGATGTTGCAGGCCGGTCTCTTCCTCTGATATTTGCAATCTAACAAGTGACTGAGAAGGCCCTTTATTGCAGTGCAATTGGTCTTGCATTTGTGAGAGTTTAAGCTATTAGTATTGTAAAGAACATTGCCTTTTATTTATGCTTTAAAACCCAAATTTACAATGCCAATTGCTCAAACTTGCATGAATGCGAGACCTATTGTATTACAAATGCTTGTTTTTCTTGTAGTGTGGTGGGATTTCAGCCCCACCGGGTGGGCAAATTGGGCTTTTCACCCAGAAGCTGCCCATACCAAGGGTCTCATGGACCTGCACAGGCCATCAGGGTAAAAAGTAAGAAATAGAAGAAGAAGCGGGTCTTACCCATCATAAACTGCAGCCTCCAGCACCAGCACTCTGCCCAATTCTGTCAAAATGAGAGTTTGCCTCCTATCTTCCTGCCCCAGTCGGCAGAAAGACTTCTAGACACAAGAGACTGGTGCAACAAAAAAGTACTCATGTGGTGCGTCAGCCTGTCTTAAAATCGGATCCTACCACTGATTTCCAGATAGTCATTAGACCTTCAGTGAGAAGTAGGATGGGAGGTTTCACTGAAAAGAATCAAAATTTCCTCTCACTGAAAGGTAAAGATGCGCTTTACAAGTAACAATAAAACAACATAAGGTCTTCCACAAAGCTAGTATTAGAAAACTAAGTCTAGAGTGGAGAAGGCATAGAGTAGATTAAAAGATGGGGACAGTGTAAGGTGATGATAGAACAAAAGCAGAAGAGAAGCACCGGGGGAAAGCAGGGGAGGGATTTCCTCTTTGTAGTGGGAGAACGAGATGTTCATGTCCTTCGCATTGGCAAAATAGCGAGGACATGAAAGCATCATCCTCTGCACTCATGCAGCTAGCCTTATGCTGAATCACCTCATTTCAATGTAATCCAGTCGCTCTAGTCACAACTATGGATGGCATCACAATCCTGACTCACACACGGGAATTCTTCTGTCATGATGCTGTGCTCACGTTCTGCATTGAGACCCACCGATGTAACTGTTCATGCTTTTTGCAATTAGAGTGGCGCACAGAAATAATTTAAATTATTACCCAAACCACATTAGCAACTCACTGACACTCCGAAAATGGAAAAAATACATTCAGCCACACATTTAACCGTGCCTAAACCTAACCGATTGCCTACACATATATTAACAGAATGGCTAATGTTATTCACAATCTTATTCCATTGAATAAAGGAAAATGGCATGTTACGATATGTAAATGTCTGATAATTTAATATATATATTTCTCTTTTTCCAGAGCAGCATTTCAGTCATTCTATTATATATAATAAATAGGATCCGGAAAATAAAATCTTTACCAACTTACTCTACAAGCCTTTTTGTACCTGTAGAAATGCTGCCAGCAGCATCAAGCTGTGCTTTCCAATTACTGCATTCATTTAAACATAATATGTTTCTGGATGTGAAATTGCATGCTAATTGATTTTGAAAGAAAATAATTATACAGAAAAGTAAGGAAATATTGCTTTTGAGCTCACGATCTTTCTAAATGGGATTTACCAAAATGTGTATTTTTCATGTTTGTAACTTCTTCTGTTTTAGTGTATACGCTCCTTCTCAGACATCTGGTAGTGTTAAGCCATTGAAAGGGCCACTGAAAGGATTAATGCTGCCTTTTAAATAAGGCTCCCTATCACGTTATGCTTAGCGTGAATGGGGTGGGTGGTGGGCGTTCTACAGCAACACTCATTGATTTTGAGGATGCCCCCTATTAACAAGGGCACCGTAAATAGGAGTCAGCTCCAAAATTAGGACCAGGTAGTACCTGGTATTATCTTGGGGAAACTAGGAGAAATTATTTATTTCTTCTCGTTTTTGCTTTTTCCGTGTGTGCTGCCTTGTGCAGTACACATGTAAAAAGCGAAACAACTTGGATTGTTTATATGTAGGAAGGTGTCCCTTCCTGCATATAAGCAATCCTTAAAAATAATGACATTTCATAACTTCCATGTGTGCTGCATTAAGCAGCACACATAGAAGTGACAAAATGGCATTTCATAAGGATTGTTTCTGTGCAGGAGGGGACACCTTCCTACACATAAACAATCCTCCACTGCATGCAGACAAACCTTGCACTATGGTTCAAGGGTGCCTGCATTGACGCTACACTGCTAAGTGTAGCTCCAGGCAGGGGGCAACGCAAGGATGCAGCCTTGCATTTCTGAGTGGCGGAGTGAGGTGTTAAGCCATGCGGGCTAATCCCTCACTCTGCCACTTCTTTGTAAAAATCCCTAAGTCTAGAGTGGAGAAGAATTGGAGAAAATTCAGGGATGCCGTTCTCCAGAGATAATACTCCTTCCCAATCCCAACCGAGATTTGGAACAAATTTTATCATTCTTTGTGAAGTATTGTCACAATTGTCTGTAGTCCCAGGTGCATATATACCAACAGTTCCAGCATCCTTATTGTGTGCAAAGATGAAGCTTGGGACGGGGGAGAAGGCAGACCAACACCTATGGGGAAGTAGTCAGGTCATAATCATGGGAACTTCGATTCCCACTCTCCAGGTAATACCTGGACTTGCAGTAGCTCCCCTCTTTACACTTTGCAAGATTCCAGGCAATTCATATAAATGTGGTTGATGCTCTGCAAATAAACCTTTTATGAAACATGCATAGGATATCGATAATTTGAGGACAATACACAGATGATTCCTCCCATGCAGGGACATCTTGCTGTTCCCATAAATGCAGGCGAGTAACTACTTTGTATCTGTTTGCGGTCTTTGAATAGATGTTATGGTCGGACAGGGCTGGCTTTAGGGCAGTGCGACCGATGCGGACGTATGGGGTGCTGACCTTGGGGGCTTTGTGTTTAGTAATAATGTATGATTGGAGAGATGAGGGCCACCTTTGCCTGGTGGCAGTGAGAGAACATGAGGAGGCAGTTATGGGATGAGGGGGTGCCAAAAGTTATTGTCACACCAGGTCCCCCTGTGGTCAGACAGAGATCACACATTGCTCAAACCAAGGACAGAAGCATCCCATTTAATGAGAAGTTTTACAAATACCACCATGGCTACCAGACTCCCCCTCTCTTGGTGTGTCACCAAACATTCTGTTATCCTAGGAACCTGCAGGAATCCCAAAATCAGGGATTTCAGGATCTATACTAAGAGGACATTGAGAATAAGAAGCATCCTAAAGGTAAAAGGTATTTAGATGCACTGAGTGGTGCTGAGCAAAAGAAGCATCTTATTCGAATTTGGTGAACATGACACTGATAGTTTCTGTTGTCAAAGAACTGACTCATGATCTACTTGATAACACAGAAAAACGTACACTATGAGGGGTATATAATTAATTTACTCTTTTGTCACATTCCCTAAAGCATGCAATAAACCCTGGAACGTTAAGGAGGTATTGACATTGCTAATTATGTCATTGCATGAGTTATTATTTATTAAGATGCTGCTTCCAAAAAATTACAAATTTGAAAATATACTTGTCATAATAATATTACACATTTTGAGAACCTAAGAAATTGAGTTATTGATCATGAGCGGGGTGTAAGGTCTATTCAGGCAACAACCACAATCCTTGTCAATGTGAACAAGAAAAGTCACTAAATTAACCTGTGCTTAACCATTTGGTAGCTTGGCACAAAGCAGTCAGGCTTAACTTAGAGGCAATGTGTAAGGTGCAGTACACAAATAGTAATGAAATGACATAGCACAAGAAAAATCCTAAATAATTAAGGAAAATAGAATACATTTCAATAAATAAAATGATACTAGACTGCCAAAAATCCAATCAGTAGAAACAGAGATATTGAAATTCAAACTTTTATAATGAAAATAGACCAGGTTAGTCCTGCTGAAGAGTTACCTTCATAGTCCAGCCTAAAGATGTCCGTTCGTGGTAGTGGAAGTGCATGGAGTAAGGAGAAAGTCATGGATGGTCTTTGCTATAGCACAAAGAGCAGTCTGGGTGGAGTCATCAATGAAGTGTGAAGAACTGGTCTGATGCAGCAAATGGTCGTTGCTAAAGCTTCTTGTTGGTGGTCACCGAGGCCTTTAGTTGCTGTAGGACAATGTGCAGATATCCCCTTGCCAGTTGTCACTGGTGGTCACTGTAACGCAAAGAGCAGGTCTCACCAGAACGTTACATTGGCAGTTGTTGTGGGCAGCAGACTCTCAGCACAGGATTTCACCTTTTCTTCCTTGGAGAATCTCTAACTGAGATCAGACAAAGGTCCAGGAACTGGAGGGGGGATGTTTCAAATCAAGAACTCACTCCAGCAGAGGAAAGTAGGACTCAGGCAGGTCCAATTTAAGGTCGTGGCAGATTTAGTGCAGTGGGTCAGCTGGGCAGTTGAAGGGAGACCTCTGTAGCCTGTTATGTCCATTTAGATCAGTTAGGAGTTCAGCAAACTGACCCTTGGAGTCACTGAGTGTTAGCAATGTGATTTCTGGTTGGCTGAGGTATGCACTTAGGGCAGACAGGAACCACCACTCTAGCCAGGGTAAGCTAGATACACACTAAAGTGTACCTGTTCTCACCCTCTGGTAGCTTGGCATAGAGAAGTCAGCCTTATTTAAAGAAGCAATGTGTAAAGTATTTTTGCAACCCACACACACACAGTAACATAATGAATACACCACAAAAAGACTCCAGACAGGTTTAGGAAAATAGAGAAAATGTATCTGAGTAAAATAAGATCAAAATTACAAAAATCCAATAAGTTGAAAGCAAGCTATGAATTTCTAAACATCAAATGCAAAAATAGTGCTTAGAAGTCACTAGCAGTCAGAAGCTTACTTGAGGTCGCGAGGGTCTAGTGCAAATCCAAAGTTCAGGTTAACCACAATGAAGAGCATGCTGGCTACAGGATCCATGCAGGGCCGGCCGAGAAAGTACCTTGGATGAAACAAACCGTTGATGCTTAGGGCACGTTGCATTGATCTTTTCTACACACTCGGGTCACGTTATTGAGCTTCACTTAAGTGAAGGCAATTTGTCATTGTCGAGCCATGCAGAGCATTGTCATCAAGCAAGCTGGAGAATCGCTATCATCAAAAAGCCTCTGTGTTGGCATTGAAGGGCAATGTGTCAGTTCCAACTGGCGCAGTGGTGACGATGTGTCAGTTTTCAATAAAAGAGCTTCCGAATCAACTTCTGAGGCCCAGAACTTTGAGATGGCACCTTAGGAAAGAATAGGACTCACAGGAGGCAGAGTCCTGCAGTGCCAGAAGAATTGCAGGAAGTCTTTAGTATCTCTGAGACCTCTGAAAACAAGAGACAAGGCCTTGGAGATCACTTAGACGGAAGGCAGAGTCCAGCTCTCCTTCAGCAGAGTCAAGGAGCAGCAGGCAGTACGGCAACAAGCAGAAAAGTAGTCCTTTCAGAAAAGCAGTTCAGTTGAGAGTTTTTTAAGCAGCACAGCAGTCCTTCTGACAGAGGTTCAGTTCAAGATTCAGGAGCATCTCAATGCAGGTTGTCAGGGACACAGTACTTATACTAAAAGTGCCTCTGATGCGGGGGTTGACTTCAAAGCAACTCTCTGAAGTGCACAAGGATACCTTTCAATCTAGTTCTGTCTGTCAGCCCCTCCCATTCCTCGCTGCCCAGGAAGACACATCAGAATGCAGATGAGCCTCACCTTCATCTGTTTGTGGCTGTCTAGAAGGAATGCACAAAGTGCAGCTTTCACCCAATCTAGACATGTATTGGAGACAGGCTGTCAGGCGCAAAGAGCAGTAGGTACAGAGAAATGTCCACTTTCTAAAACTTGCTTTTTTAAAACAGTAATGTTAAATCAAACCTCAACAGTAAGGAGCAATTTTAATTACCATCCCAAACATATGAAACAAAAAAAAGGTACTCCTCTCTGATCAGGATATACAGTTTTAAAGTGTATTAAGGATAGCTGAATGCTGACCCCAGAGAGGGGTAGGCCTCACAGTAGTGAAAAACAAAATAGGCTCTTTGTCATTGCCAGGACATGCACATATAAAAGTACATGTCCTACTGTGAGAAATGGGGGTCTCTAGTTGGCAATGGTTTGCACTTTTGTCCAAATAGAGACCCTTGCTTCTAGTCAGGGAAAGGGGGATACACTCCTATGATAACCCCTGCTCACCCCCTTGGTAACTTGGCATGAGCAGACAGGCTTATCTCAGAGGCAGTATGTAAAGCATTTGTGAACACATACAGTAATACAGTGAAAACCCTACAAATGGACACCACACCAGTTTAGAAAAATAAGTAATCCTTATCTAGACTTACCACAAAACCAAACGACAAAAACCCGCAATACAAAATCAAGTATATGACTTTAACATGGTAGAAATAGGTAAGTTCAATGTAGATGGTAAATGCAACACTTTACTCTCAAAGTACCTTGGATGCGTCACGCACAACAAACAAAAAGGGTTGCAGGGAGCCGTGACAGGCCCTGCAATGCGCTTCTCCAGTGATGCAACGGCAACCTCTGCGGTGGCAGCACGTTTCTCTGGCGATGCGACACGCTTTTTCGGCGATGCGACGTCAAGCAGCTGCGGCGGCATGCTTCTTCGGCGATGCGACGACAACAGCTGCGGCGGTGACACACTTCTTCCTTGTTGCGTCGCACTTCCAGCTCCCAGCGACGCACAGTCTCTAGATGTCTTAAAACAACAGCAGGCATCTCTCTGCAGGCAGAATTACCAGCCAGTAAATTCAGGGGAGCTGGTGGTGAAGTCTTTGTGTCCATGAGACTTCAGAACAGGAGGCAAGCTCAGCTTCAAGCCCTTGGAGATCTTCCTCAAGACGATTAAAGTACACACAAAGTTCCTTTTCTCCTTTCCTTGGCAATAAGTAACCACTGCAGGCCAACCCCAAACAGTCACCAGCGCAGAGGAAGTCTCTTCCTTCAGCTTCCTTGGTTTCTCCCCTTGGCAAAAGTTTGTCTTGATTCCCAGAAGTGATCTAAGGTTCTGGGGTCTGGGCCCCAATATTTATACTGCAAAATCCTTTGTTCTCTGAAGGCAGAGTGTGTCTGTGCCCAGCCAAAACCAGTTCTATCCTCCCTGGTGCAGCTTCCTGGCAGGAGGTGGAGACAGTATTGTTGAAAGCAGACCTGGCCCAGGTAGCTGAAAGGAAAACTCCTCCCATTACTCTCTATTCTATGAAGGCTCAGGCAAGTGAAAGGAAATCTCCTCCCCTACTCTCTATTCATTGCAGGTCCTATTCAGCCCAGCCCTGACCCATCAGACTGCATGAGCCAAGGCCCTCTCCAGCCCTCTGTCACTCACAAACCAGACATGGAATACACAAACCTAGCAGAGGCATACTGGATGGGTAGACAAGAAAATACCTGTTTTTTAAAAGTGGTATTTTCAAACACAGAATGTAAACATCACCCACACTCAAAGATGTATTTTAACATTCTGAGTTAAGGCATACTAAACTGTATTTTCCTATCTTTTTCCTAGGGTCAGTTAGGATTATAAGATGTCATAATCAAACTGGCCATTCTGGCCTATGGAAACAGATAGCCTTGTGTTCTGCTTGGGTTTTCGGATCAGATAGAACCCGCTCAACAGAGCCTCTCTAACCCAGCCAGAACGTTACCCCCTCCCTAGGGCCTATTCATACCTAAGAAACCACATATATACATACCACCTAAGGACAGGGAATTCCTACTCATATATATATATATATATATATATATATATATATATATATCTATATCAAGACCTCTTATAATACAAGTGGCGGCCTCGCGGTCCCAAATGGACCCAGGACTTCCTGCCCAGACGGCAGCCTCAGCCTCGCGGTCCCAAACGGACCCAGGACTTCCTGCCCAGACGGCAGCCTCAGCCTCGCGGTCCCAAACGGACCCAGGACTTCCTACCCAGACGGCAGCCTCAGCCTCGCGGTCCCAAACGGACCCAGGACTTCCTACCCAGACGGCAGCCTCAGCCTCGCGGTCCCAAACGGACCCAGGACTTCCTACCCAGACGGCAGCCTCAGCCTCGCGGTCCCAAACGGACCCAGGACTTCCTACCCAGACGGCAGCCTCAGCCTCGCGGTCCCAAACGGACCCAGGACTTCCTGCCCAGACGGCAGCCTCAGCCTCGCGGTCCCAAACGGACCCAGGACTTCCTACCCAGACGGCAGCCTAAGCCTCGCGGTCCCAAACGGACCCAGGACTTCCTACCCAGACGGCAGCCTTAGCACAAGTTCATCCTATAATTACCACGACATACAACAAGGGAACCAGTGTTACTATGTATCAGATCACACAAAGACTACTAGTTGAGCACAACCTGTTCCCCAGTTCGAGGGGCTCCTTTCTCCCTTATTCAGCTACCACTTACCTGATCAGGATTAACATCTGTTCATATCAAGTCACAGCTGACTAGAAGAATAGGCTACCCTCTTATACAAGAACACGCAGCACATGTTGATTCACTACAAACTGGATACTTTATTTAGTTACTACATACACACTTACAGAACATAATACATATTACATATGACCTGCAAAGAAAAGTGATAGATTAAGTTGTACACTCTAATAATAAAGGGGTTGACATCACCTTGGTCGTATGTAGCCTGCGCTCAATGGTCATCTAGGTTCCCTTCTCATCTGTGCCTCGGCTTCGCCTGGAAGTCACACCTCCGCAGTCACGGATCTACTCCCTTCTCCTTCTCCGAGTCACTGGGACCTCTTCCTCATCGGCTACTCTCTTTTCTTTGGCTATTCTGTTAGAAGAATATCTGTCTCTCGGTTTTTCTCCACCTTCGAGTTTGTCATATGTCTTCCCTGGAATAAGTAGTAGCTTTACTGCTTAACGGCCAGGTGCCGCCTACGGACTAAAAAGCAAGTGCCAGTATCTGCCTCAGACTTTCACTAATATAGAGGTGCATTTTCTCATGGAAAATTCCAGCCCGTGACCTGCCGCCCACCAAATTCTTGTACCTCCCCGTACCAAGGACACGTTCCCAGCCGGCCGGCCTGATGTAGTGTCTTCGGCATGAAGAAAAATACAATCCTTCGATAAGGGCCGGCCTGAACCGGTTCTCTCCAAGCGAATAACACCTCGTAACTAAAACATCACCCTCGACCTAGAAACTTTCCAAGCTGCCGGAGAGGAAAGAAAGATGGAGTCTCTCCCGTTTAAGGCCTACCAGGCCTGGATTCAGCACGACTCCATGAAATACCCTCACTATAGAACAGATTACCCCTAATACTAACGGATCTATCCACTAGGATATATGTGCAAACCCTAATCTATGGGGAAGAACACAGGATCATGTCGAAGTGCCTAATAAATAGGCTCTATACACTACTCTAACCCTTAGACTTGGATGGAAAGAGACTGAAGTCACATTAGTCCCCTTAATCACAAGAGAGCCGGGAAAATCGAGCAGTACATTTCACCCTTGACTTCAGTCTATTATACATTCATTAAATGGAGCTAACATCTGTGGAAGAATAATATGAAACAAAGCTAACTGATCTATGTCTAGTACCGAGCGTACAGAATGGAAGCAGTGAAGGAATACACTGAATAAAGCAACAGATAGAAATCAAAACAGCAACAGCAATCAGAATACCACCTAATGTTTGACGTAGCATGTGTACGTCAGGCAACCAATTAAACAGCCAGTCAAACCAGCCCTGGTCAACGTGTTTTCTAACTTCTTCCGTTAAATCACGCAACTTGTCAATGTGTGCACGTATGGATTGTGTATGATCGGACAAGTTAAAACAACAGAGACCTTCAAAATCGGAGCAACCATGTCCATGTTTAAGCAAAAGATAATCAATGGCCGCTCTGTTTTGCAAAATGGCCCTACGTTCACCCTGGGCATCTAGTAACATGTCGGACAGGACTGTAGAAGTATGATTAATGGATTTCACCATCCAACAGGCCATTTTCCCAATGGATTTGGCATTATAAACTGCCAGAGCAGGAACACCAATAATTGAAATAGCTAGGCTAAGGTATTCAGATTTGGAATATAAATGCAAAGATGAGTCACAATCCTCCTGTAACATCACAGTATCTCGAATCACACGAGAGTTGGCATTCGGATGTGATGAAAACATTAACAAACTGAGTCTTGTAATAGCACAAGGGCCTCCGGAAATGTTTGCAGGGACATATGGCCAGGAAGTATTACCACATGAGAAAAGCCATCCGGCAGGTAGTAACATCGTGCGATAATGACTGGGGGTAACTACCAAACTATTGCAAGTCATATTGTTCTGAACTGAAACACATGTGGTCGGTGTCCTTTGAAAGCACAAAGTCCGTTCATGAGCGGTAAATGAAGTGGCGCCTTTTAGTTTGAGGCGTAGACATTCAGAGATCGCACTAGGATTACACGTAAGAAAGAAGCATAAATCACCTTGTGTGATATTATAGGTAACTATTTGGGACTGGATGGGGGGTGGCTCGTTCGGCAGTTCAATGCATAAAGGGCACTATACATGGGTAGCAAAATCACCCAGGAGAACATTGGGACGAGCCTTTGAAACATTAAAAATGTGAGTTAGGGTTTCCAACGAGGCAGGGACAGCAACCAGACAGGTCGCCAGAATATCATGTACAGATCTCATCGGTGTCAAACAGAAGTGAAGGGCATCAGTCACCCTCCTGGCTAATGATGTCCAAAAGTTCGATGATGAACCCCACGCAGCGAAGGAACGCAACACTCGGGTCCTCAGTTCATCCCGGATTGACGGGATCCCTCCTTTCCCGTCGTACCATCCCAAAAGGAGTCCAGTACCGACACATCCTGCAGCAACAGTCCAAAGAATGATCTGAAAGAGAATCAAATACAAGCATTAATCATTCTCGTAAATAACATTTGTCAGCCGGGACCGCCTCCCAGCTATCTTTCCCTGGTCTCATAACCAAAATGGTATTATCCTGACCAGTGGCAATAACCTCTGCTTGTTCAGGGGGATTTTTAGGCGACTGCACCCAAACCCTAGCCCCAGGGTTATCCGTAGAGCCAAAACCTTTCTGGCCTCGTACAGTGAGCAAAGTTGGGGCAGTGCCTTTCATTAATGTACCACTGAAAACAGGCATAATGAGTAATTGAGCCACTCGGTCAGTGCGGTGTATCAGTAAGTCAACCTCACTGCTATTCAGCAGGAGCACCTTAATCTCTCCCTGATAATCACTGTCAATTATTCCTCCAAGCACCTGAATGCCTTTTACAGCCAGCCCCGATCTAGGGGCGATTAATCCGAAATTCCCAGGTGGTATATGAATACCAACACCGGTAGCAATGATGACCCGATCCTTACTTTTTAAAACGGTGTCATCCATGGCATGCAAGTCTAAACCTGCCGACCCTGGGGTCGCTCTACATGGAGCCAAAGCTCCAGGAGTAATTTCGCAGTACATCACAGTCTCTCTTATTTCATTGGGCTTAGCATCAACATTCGGAGGAAACAAACGCATAAGTGGGGATTCAGCATTTAGGAAAGGACGGTTATTCAAAATCAATAACGCTTGAGGTAAAAAGTCTCGCCAATTCTTATACTTGTCATTTGTTAACTTACGCAGCTGGTCCTTTAGCAGGCCATTCAATCTCTCCACCAGGCCCGAGGCCTGTGGATAGTAGGGTATATGGAATATCCATTCAATATTGTTTTCCGCACAGAATTCCTGTACCAATCTTCCACGAAAATGGGATGCATTATCAGATTGAATTTGGAATGGCACACCATAATACATCATAATCAATTCTAATGTTTTAATGGTATTCAATTGGGTAGCTTGCTTACAGGGAAGGGCTACCAGCAGGCCACTGTATGTATCAACAATAGTGCAAACATATTGACAATTCCTACTCATAGGAAGTGGACCAATGTAATCAATCTGCCAAATTTGAGCGGGCAGTTTTCCGCGATGTAAATGACCTTTAACAATGTGGGGCACTTTACGCTGTCTGATATGCTGACAGACGGGACAGTGTAAGATAACATTTTTAATTAAATCTAGGGGAATATAAATTCCTCGATCAGCAGCCCACCTGCTAGTGGCCTTCTCTCCAAAATGTCCTGCCTTCTGGTGTGCCCATTTCACCAATCCCGCAATGTCAGAATCTTGCCTGTCCACCACTGCCTCAGCAATTTTAGATTTCTCATCTGCAATGTTATGAAAAAATTTGTCAAGAGAATCTATCGGGGTGTGAGCATCCACATGGAAGATTGTAACAGTACTCTGTGGGAGCATCTCCCAAATCTCTTGCCATAACTCTTTTCCCCACAATTCCTTGGAATGTAACTTCCAATTATGGGAATGCCAAGTCGGCAACCAAACAGCCAGTCCATTGGCAGTAGACCAAGAATCAGTGAAAATATGACATGTACCAGGTAACTCTTGTTTCAAAACTTGATAAACAGCGTACAGCTCGGCAAATTGGCTGCTTTTACCTTCACCAGTTGTGCTCAGCAATTTCTGTGTGACCGGATTATAGGACACCGCCTTCCAGTGCCGTGTCGTCCCTATAAACCTCGCTGAACCATCCGTGAACCAAACATGGTTTCTGTCCGCTGCGGACAAATCATCAAAAGGCTTACCCCACTTGACAGGAGACTCCTGTGCTAAAGGTACGGAACATTCACTCTCAGTCTCAGTCGACGGCGCTCGCGCCACCTGCTCATGTAAAGAAGCAACTCCTTTCGGGCCCACACGTGCCCTATCTTGTATATACCATTTCCATTTAATCACACTCGCCTCTTGAGCATGTCCAATTCGGTGAGTTTTCGGCGAACTCAGAACCCACTGCATGATAGGAATTTCAGGGCGCAAAACTATATCATGTCCCAAAGTCAATTGCTCGGTATCCACCAGAGCCCAATAACAAGCAAGTAACTGTTTCTCAAAGGGTGTATAACGCTGACCAGCATCAGGTAACTTTTTGGTCCAAAAACCTAACGGTACTCTACTCCTGCCTTGTTTCTGCCACAAACTCCAATTTGCATAAGGGCCCTGTACAGACACATTCAAATCCACATCACCATCACGTACAGGCCATAAATCCAGAGCATGTTGAATTGCTTCTTTTGCCAGACTAAACGCATCTTGCTGTGGTTCATCCCATTCAAATGCATTCTTTTTACGCGTGACCCGGTACAAGGGGGCCAATATTTGACTCAAATGAGGAATATGCTGGCGCCAAAAACCAAACAGGCCAATGAAGCTCTGGGCTTCTTTCCTATTCCTCGGAACTGCAAAATCAAGAATCTTCTGTTTAACCTGAGGGATCACTTCACGGTGCCCTTCATGCCAATTAATACCCAAAAATTTTACAGACTGGGACGGACCTTGCAATTTATCTGGGTTGATTTCCCAACCTTTCCCACGCAGGCACTCAATGATCCTGTCCAATTGGGTCTGAACTTCCTCCTGTGTATCGCCTTGGATCAAAACATCGTCAATATAATGACATATCTGAATTTGGGAATGAACCGGTACCTCAGCCAAATGCTCTGCCACCAGCCGGTGACATATTGTAGGACTATGCACATAGCCCTGAGGAAGACTCCTAAACGTCATCTGACGCCCGTTCCACGTAAAACTGAACTGTTCCTGACACTCAGGGGCAATAGGAATAGAAAAGAAAGCATTAGCAATATCAATGGACGCATACCATGTACCTGGATGCTTTTGGATTCTTTCAATTAGGGTAATAACATCCGGCACTGCAACAGTCAAAGAGGGCGTGTGTTTGTTCAATTCTCGATAATCAACAGTCATGCGCCAAGAATTATCACTCTTACGTACAGGCCAAACAGGATTATTCCAAGCAGAAGTAACCGGGGTTATAACACCTGCATCCACCAACTCCTGAATAGTGGTACTAATCTCCTCATGGCCACCTGGAATACGATACTGCTTCTGACAAACCACTTTTGTCGCCTGGGGAACTTGTATGGGAGGCATTCTTAAACGACCAACCCGTATAGGTCTGGACGATATATAATGCGTGGTTCCAAATTGGTAACACCCATCATCTAGATGCAACGTCATTCCTTTCAAGATATCAATTCCAATTATGAATTCTAAGAGTGGCACCACTAGTACAGAATATTCTTTTCTAGGGATTCTACCTATTCTCATTTCAAGCAAAGTTTGACCTGCAGGGGTTTCTTTTCCACCTAATCCGGTAATAGTAAAAGGCTGACCTGTAAACTTCTTTGATTTTCCATGAATAAGAGTGGCCTCCGCTCCTGTATCTACCAATGCTCGGGCCCTTTGGATATTACGATGTCTCCAATAAATATCAATATCTACATAGGGTCTATCATCTCGGTGAGCCCATCTGTGTACCGGAGCTTGACCTATTTCCTAGTCATTCTTACTGCATTCTGTGTACCAGGACAAATCAGGATAAAGACTCTCACGTTTCTTAGGTATCGGTACCTCCTGTTCATATCCATTCCCCGTACGGAACGGATTCGAGTCTTCAGCATTGTACTGCAGGTTACGATCGACCAAACTGTGACGATCCTCTCTCCTCCTCAACTCAGGGGATTGATCCCTATCATCTCTACGTCTGCTGTAAACATAATCATTTCTCCCCCTTTCTCTTTCCCCCTCTCTCTCCCTGTCTCCCTCTCGACGGGGGGACACATCACGTACATAACGTCGATCATCACGACGAACAGAGCGCCCACGGCGGTCGTCATCACCGCTACCGTCAGAACCACCACGATCACACTCAGTGGTCCGAACACGCCGGGCACCCTCCTTCCGATCCAAACCACGTTTGCGAAACAACTCCCACAAACGAGCGGTAGTCTCACCGTCAATGTCCTCCCTACGCACACCATCAGCTAGAAGACCAGAAAAGATATCACGCCTAGTAAGTTTATTTTCACCAGGAGTACGGGTGTCAGGCCGGGACTGACGTTCAGGTTTAAACCACTCACCCAACTCACCGAGTTGGCGTATCGACTCCAGTACCGTAGATAACACATTACCAGTCTGATTAATCAATAAAGTCATCATGACCTGCTTATAGGCAACAGGGGAAGACCGAATAATGCGATTCCGCACAGAAGACGTCAACAAACCATCAAGCAACCTGTCAGCAGTACCCAAAAAAATTGCCGTTTTCATCACCTCCTCTTTGAGACGTTGTGCAGCGTCGCGCAAAGTATACCACGGTTTGTCATTCACAGGCCAATCAGACTCAGTAGGATACTTTTGATTACAACCCTCAGTCGCCAATTGAAGCAAAGAAATTTGACCACCACCATTATAGTTACGAAAATGATCCTGTACAGTAGAATCCGAACTCAGGGAACAAAACTTCAAACAATCGCCAATATCTAACATAATACCAGCAGCGCCCAGTTCATAAAGGCGCACCATCCATATGAGCAAGGTCTCACCAGCTCGCTGCCAAAATCGCTGCAAAATATCACTAATTTCATGTTGAGTAAAGTCCTCTAAAGAGTCCAAAGAAATACCCTGCGGAGCAGCGGGAGACTGCTGCAACTTCCGACGAAAAACTGGATGCGCAGAGACCGCGGGACGAGCATCACAAGGAGCCCGATCAGTACTCGTAGAGGGATAATCAGTGTAAGAGGCATCGATCCCACCCGAAGAACGAGCGTAATCACGGGGTGCACCATCAGAGGTGCGAGAAGCAGACTTACAATCATGACGGGAACGAGAAGACTCGCGCTTGACAGACTCCTCACCCGAGGAACAAGAATCACTAGAATTCCAGATATTACCATCCCATTCATCAGGATTCCAATCCAGTCCGGCTTTCGCCACGACCAGACGCACCTTTCGCGTCGAAACCCGACCGCGCCTGTTCTTGTATTTATAACGAGCAATTCGCACAGCAGCCCTTTCGGCAATAGTTTGGTAAGTCTCCAGCTTATCAGCAAGCAACTTATTTTGACACCGCAACAAAGTATGAGAATTCTGAATCTCAACAAAGTGCGCTTCCACATCTTTAAGAGATATCTGTAATTTCAACAATCTCTCATGTAGAATCCGATACGCAGACAGAACAATCCAACCTCTGCGCCCCAAAATAGGAATCTCTTCACCCTTCGATATGGGTGCCTTCTGCAAACAAGTAATCACATTAGCCGGCTCCGCCAGCTCCAAAGAAGAATTCCAATTCTCACTCAAACCAGTAGAATCAGCCCACTCACGGGCCAAGGCTTCATAAGGCGTTGAATCCCATCCGGGAATATCAACGGGCAACTTAAAAGTAGATTTAGATCTTCTAGAAAACATCGTGGAAAAGAAAAAGAAGAAAGAAGAAAAACAAAAACTATACACACAAGTATACAAAAATAAAATGCAAACAAAACCACGCACGCGCCGAAAGCAAACACAAGACAACCACAACGCACACAGGTTTCGTAAACGGTTCGTGACGCCAAATGTTCTGCTTGGGTTTTCGGATCAGATAGAACCCGCTCAACAGAGCCTCTCTAACCCAGCCAGAACGTTACCCCCTCCCTAGGGCCTATTCATACCTAAGAAACCACATATATACATACCACCTAAGGACAGGGAATTCCTACTCATATATATATATATATATATATATATATCAAGACCTCTTATAATACAAGTGGCGGCCTCGCGGTCCCAAATGGACCCAGGACTTCCTGCCCAGACGGCAGCCTCAGCCTCGCGGTCCCTAACGGACCCAGGACTTCCTGCCCAGACGGCAGCCTCAGCCTCGCGGTCCCAAACGGACCCAGGACTTCCTACCCAGACGGCAGCCTCAGCCTCGCGGTCCCAAACGGACCCAGGACTTCCTACCCAGACGGCAGCCTCAGCCTCGCGGTCCCAAACGGACCCAGGACTTCCTACCCAGACGGCAGCCTCAGCCTCGCGGTCCCAAACGGACCCAGGACTTCCTACCCAGACGGCAGCCTCAGCCTCGCGGTCCCAAACGGACCCAGGACTTCCTGCCCAGACGGCAGCCTCAGCCTCGCGGTCCCAAACGGACCCAGGACTTCCTACCCAGACGGCAGCCTAAGCCTCGCGGTCCCAAACGGACCCAGGACTTCCTACCCAGACGGCAGCCTTAGCACAAGTTCATCCTATAATTACCACGACATACAACAAGGGAACCAGTGTTACTATGTATCAGATCACACAAAGACTACTAGTTGAGCACAACCTGTTCCCCAGTTCGAGGGGCTCCTTTCTCCCTTATTCAGCTACCACTTACCTGATCAGGATTAACATCTGTTCATATCAAGTCACAGCTGACTAGAAGAATAGGCTACCCTCTTATACAAGAACACGCAGCACATGTTGATTCACTACAAACTGGATACTTTATTTAGTTACTACATACACACTTACAGAACATAATACATATTACATATGACCTGCAAAGAAAAGTGATAGATTAAGTTGTACACTCTAATAATAAAGGGGTTGACATCACCTTGGTCGTATGTAGCCTGCGCTCAATGGTCATCTAGGTTCCCTTCTCGTCTGTGCCTCGGCTTCGCCTGGAAGTCACACCTCCGCAGTCACGGATCTACTCCCTTCTCCTTCTCCGAGTCACTGGGACCTCTTCCTCATCGGCTACTCTCTTTTCTTTGGCTATTTTGTTAGAAGAATATCTGTCTCTCGGTTTTTCTCCACCTTCGAGTTTGTCATCTGTCTTCCCTGGAATAAGTAGTAGCTTTACTGCTTAACGGCCAGGTGCCGCCTACGGACTAAAAAGCAAGTGCCAGTATCTGCCTCAGACTTTCACTAATATAGAGGTGCATTTTCTCATGGAAAATTCCAGCCCGTAACCTGCCGCCCACCAAATTCTTGTACCTCCCCGTACCAAGGACACGTTCCCAGCCGGCCGGCCTGATGTAGTGTCTTCGGCATGAAGAAAAATACAATCCTTCGATAAGGGCCGGCCTGAACCGGTTCTCTCCAAGCGAATAACACCTCGTAACTAAAACATCACCCTCGACCTAGAAACTTTCCAAGCTGCCGGAGAGGAAAGAAAGATGGAGTCTCTCCCGTTTAAGGCCTACCAGGCCTGGATTCAGCACGACTCCATGAAATACCCTCACTATAGAACAGATTACCCCTAATACTAACGGATCTATCCTCTAGGATATATGTGCAAACCCTAATCTATGGGGAAGAACACAGGATCATGTCGAAGTGCCTAATAAATAGGCTCTATACACTACTCTAACCCTTAGACTTGGATGGAAAGAGACTGAAGTCACATTAGTCCCCTTAATCACAAGAGAGCCGGGAAAATCGAGCAGTACACCTTGCAATAGTGAAAAACACAATTGGCTGTAATTCACTATCAGGACATGCCACACACATCAGGGCATGTCCTACCTTTCACATACAATACACCCTGCCCATAGGGGTGACTAACATGTAGGTTTAGGGACTGGCAAGTGGATACACTCGCCAAGTGGACATGTCAGTTCCAGACTGCACACAGGCTCTGCAATGGCAGGCCTGAGCCACATTTTATAAGCTGCTTCTGTGAGTGGCACACCCAGTGCTTCAAGCCCACCAGCAGCATTTGATTTACAGGCCCTGGGCACACATGGTGCACTGTACTAGGGTCTGACAAGTAAATCAAATAAGTCAATAATTGAGTCAATAATCCATTACAACAATTTACAATAGGGAGCACTTGCACTTTGACACTGAATAGCAGTGGCAAAGTGCCCAAAGCATCATGCAACAGTGAAAAATGGAAGGGAGACCCACACCAATGGTGCCAGGTCTAACACCTACCTTTTTCTTACACAGCACCCTGCCCTTAGGGTTACTTAGAGCCTACCTTAGGAGTGACTTATATGTAATAAAATAGGAGTTTAAGGGTTGGCTAGTAATTTTAAATGCCAAGTCGAAGTAGCAGTAAACTGCACACCCAGGCACTGCAGTGGCAGGCCTGAGACAGGTTTGAATGCCTACTTCTGTGGGTGGCACAATGAGTGCTTCAGTCCACTAGTAGTATTTGAGGTACAGGCCCTGGGTGTATGGTGTATCACTTTACAAGGGATTTACCAGTACATCAAACATGCATTTTTGCACTGTCTAACAGTGGTAAAGTGCTCCGAGTCCTAAGGCCAACAAAAAGAATCAGCAAAAATGAGAGGCGAAAGGCAAAATGTCCAGTGCTAGCCCACCCTAAGGATGCCAGTTCTAAAACTCAGGTTAGCCTGGGATGAAGGGAAGCATGTCCATTCTTCCTTCTCAGACAGGAAGGCAGTCTTCAGCAGCAGGGAAGTCCTTCTGTAATGCCCACATGTTGAGCTATGTTTAGATGGATTTGAAGTTCCAATTAATACTTGGTGCCATCCTTTGTGTGTGGAGATGCCCTATTCCGCCCCAAATCTAGTTCTGTAAAGTTCTCCCCCTTACCCTGTTGTGACTTGAAATTGTTTGTGGTGACAAAAGACAGGGCAGGTCTGGTGTCAGATTCCTTTGTGTGTGCAGGAGACAAAGCCCTCTGAAATATAAGTGAGGCTGAATAAAGCTCCTCCCAGTCATTCTAACACCTAAACCCCCTTTGTGCTATTGTCAGGAAGCAATACACAAAACCGAAAAGCAGAGTAATTCACAGTGAATGTGTCATTTTCACAATTGTGACTTACAATCTGACTTTACCATAAACAAAGGATTTGAGTTATAGGTCATTGAGTCTAAACAGCATATCTCTATCTGCTCCAAAGTTTTTTTAGAGCCAGGACATGTAAAACGTAAGTACACCTGTCCTACATTTTAAATTCAATGGACCCCGCCCAATAAACCTTTAGGGCTGACCTTAGGGGTGACTTATAAGTATTAAAAGGAAGGTTTAGGCGTGGAAAAATGTTCATTTAAAAAAGATGGTAGAATGCACACCCATATTTGAACCATAATAAACAAGTTGCTCAAAGAGAGGATGTTGGCATGTAACCTAGGCAAATGCTCTGCCCAAATAGCAAGAATACATTGAAAACTACGTGGTGTGCCGTCACGCACCACCCAGAATGCACAGATGTAAACAACCAGCAAGAAACCATGTAATCCAAGTAATCCACTGTAAACAACATGTTATTCAGTTTTTTTCTTTTTCTTTCAAACTTCTTTCAGAGGGGCCATGATTTCAGTCTTCCGAATTCAAGTGAAACGCCCATTCAGGCTTTCCTCCACAGCATATCAAAATTAACATTCTCATCCCAAGTAGCCATACTGGTATACTTAATGCATTTTGGACGCCAAGCCATTTTTGGGAGGTATCTACAGTATACAATATGCGAACAGACCCATCAGTCACTTCAAAACATCTCATGCTCGAAAATGTAAATACAAACTTCAAAATGCATGAATATAATGTTTATAAACTACCACCAAAACATCCAGGGGCTTATTTATAAGCCCCTTGCACCATCTCCGCACCACTTTTTTGGCTTAATGCTGCCTTGTAAATATGGCTCCCTTTAATGCAGCTTTCTGCATTAAAGGGGTGTGCAATGGGTGTTGCTGGGCGGGTTCCCAGCAACACCCATGGCTCTTTGACACTGCCCCAGATTTACGAGAAATCGTAACTCTGAGGCAGCGTCAAAATCTTATGCCTCCCCAGGTATAGGTGTAAGGGAGGAACAGCAAGGAGAAATATCTTTATTTGTCCTCGTTTTTCTTTTTTCTATGTGTGCTGTATTCTGTAGCTCACAAAGAAAGAGGAAAAAGCATCTTGTGATCGTTTTTATGCAGGAAGGTTTCCCTTCCTGCACATAATCAAACATCCCTGCAAATCAGGCACCCTTGAAACATGGTGCAAAGGTACATGCGCTAGCGCACAGCCGAACATTTTGCACCAGCACAGGGGAAAAGGACAAGAATGCCCCATATCTGATAGATAGGGTGCATTCCAGCCCTTTTCTTTAGCCGTAGGTCAGCGCAGCAGTAAGGCCTGCAGCGTTGCCCTACCGCAAAAACTCATAAACGAGGACCCTAGTACGCAGCTGCACCATCAACTACGTGTTTGAGTTGAAACAAAATAATTACACGGGTGACTTCGTGCTTGATCGACAACATAATAAAATAAATCATGCTGAACATAACGTTGTACCACCGTGACTAACTCTGACCCCCCCTGCTCATCAATGTCATTAAAAGACAACATTAGACACAAAATAAAGCCTCAGAATCACGAATATCCCAACGTGAATTGAGCTGTGACGTAAGCAGCAAAATATACGCTGGTGTAGAAACAATGTAACCAAATTATGAAAAATAAATACTGTTACGATGAGAATTACGAGCACACCAGCTATCTGTTAAACTATAAACTAAGTAACAATTTTAAAAACTGTGTCTGTGAATGCCCCAACGATCATCCCACTTATGATCGTGCAGATGCTGTGACGCTGACACAAACGTATAACCTTATTTGAAGAATTGGGGAGAATCGAAGTTGGGGACTACAAGTTACAGAGAGTGACAAGAACAGAGCTCACAACCTGCCCACCACCATCTACAGACCCTCTGTATTTCTGATCTACTCAGCAAGGACAAAGGAACATTATTTAATACAATAACAGTCCCTTAATGTTAAGATATATAGCTGGATATAGCCCCTCCCGCAGCGAGTTGCAGATTGTCAGAATGATATAAAATGGGTTTCCTGAATCATGTCAATTCAAATATAATGTTTATATCTTCAGTTGTTTATAGCCGGACTTTATGCCATTGATCAACATGAATGATCAACAAAATCATTAGGATTCCCGGACAAGTGCTATATAAATAGCATCTTTGGCCCTTACCTACAGTTTCAAAGAAAATATGTATTCTATTTATTAAGTTCTCCTTCACTATCACGTACTTTTGCCATTTTCATTGAACTATTGAGGTACAGAATTACAGGTAAAACAAAAACACCAAAGGGATAATCATCAGATTGGGAGTATCTGGTGAGTCAGTTGGGAGAAGGATCATTCAAGTGCATGTGGTAGAGATGCTTTTTCAGTCATTTCCTGAATGCCAGGTGGGTGGGTATGATGACACGTATTAAAAGAGGGTGTTCCACAAGGATGAATGCACCTAAGAAGCTTTTGTTTAGTGCTTCATAGGTCTTGAATTCAAGTGTTTCAAGACATAGAGAGGTTCTGCTCCAAAGACGTCTTTGGCCTCCTGAGATGTTGGGTTCACCTCCATGTTATGCAAGCTGCTTACTGTAACACAAATAACCACCACACTCCCATATTTGCCCCCTCAACCTCCAGAGGTTGATTGGCATAATTGCACCTGCACCATTCAACGAGAAAGAAAAACTGAACCGTGTCCAGCACAATGAATCCTGTGTGGTCTGTAGAATACTGTGCTAGCCCACTTTTGGAGAATGCTAAGAGTACAACCGTGCAGAACATGTCATTCAGAAGAAACAGATAGAACGTTGGCTCATCAGCGATATGAGAAGCATTCAAGTACTGTCAATATCACTAGAGTAAGCCCCACCCTACATACAGATACCAACAACAGCTGATACAATAAGAACAAGAGAGCCTCTGCTGCTCCATCATGGATGGCTTTTGGTACACTGCGCCACATCCTCGGCACACCTGCTAAGCAACACATTGGTGAATCACAATAGTTAATGGAAGAAAGTGTGTCAACAGGTCATACCTAATCACCTTTTACTATGAAGATCATGTCAAACTCTTTCAAGAGAACCCCAGCCAACTATTGTGCCATTTCTAAAACTGTCCAGTCTCTCCACAATTCAAATCGTACCATGCAGCGGTCTCTGTTGGTAGTAGGGCTGACTCCATTTCTTCAAGATAGGTAGATGGAAGCTACACACAGCCAAGCCTCCCCTGCACAGCAAAGTGCATGTAGATCATCAGAAAGGATCAACCAAAAAGGAATGTTGCTACTATCTTTTGACATTAGCAATGAAGCAATCACAGTGAGGCTAAATAATACTAAGTGAACCATTTCCCTGTGGTCCAATTTCAATGACCAGAGTAATGGCAATATTAATGATTTTGAAGGCTCATGGAATGCTGTCAAGGCTCATGGAGTGCCGTCAGGGCAATGAGACCCATTAACCTCTGTGTTGTAGCAACATAAGAATCACCCAGAGCAGGTTAGACACCAACTCTATGCGCTTCTGCTTGCTGTAAAATCCAATCTGACATTTAGATATAAAATACAATAGTACACCTGAACGAGTCTATCCAATAAAGAATAACATCTATTAAACAATTATGCTTTATTCAGTGTCACTATTCATCTTTTAATGGGAGAGCTATGATCATTAGATACATTGTGAGATGAAAGCTTCATAGAAAGATTCTATACAGGAGAGAGCACCTTTTAGATATGTAAACCATGAGCTTTATGTCCATCATGATCTTTACATCGGAGGGCTGAAACGTTGCATATTGAGATTCACTTGCCATAGAAAAGGTTTAGCTGCATCAAAAAAATGCCTCCTGACCCTCAATGCTAACATAGTAAAATCGGGATCGACCTAGCAGTTGTCCAACATCTCATCTCGGATCACCCTAACAACTTGCAAAATTCAATCACAATCCCAGTAGCTTATAATGTTTGCAATAGAGATTGAGGTTGCCAAAGTCTCAAGGAACAGTGCATCCTTTCAACTTAGAAACGTGAAGACAATCAGGCACCAGGAAGCAGGTTCCACAAAAGTAAGTCGTTTTGATTGAGCACGGATTTAAGGAAAAGAAACTTGTTCGGATCAATCTCTCATTAACAGGTACTAATAACTAAGAAATAATAAATAAGAGAAAACTAACATGCACACAACATTGACATATTTGGAAAAGAGCTTTATGCACGCTTGAATAACAAAGAATAATTTGCTACGTAACTGAAATCCTGCTTGAAACCGGAAAATGCTTTGCGCATGTGAAAACCAGAACCGCATGAATAACCTTGTGACTAACTCGTTTGAGAGGGAAAGTCTCAAGCATGCGCAATGATTACTAATCTTAGATCTTGAGGCACCTCGTGCTTGGCATATGCTTGCCTGAACTTCAAAAGAAGACGTTGCTGCAAATGCTTTTGCTTAAAGAAAGAGAATTTAACATGGAATAGAGTAAAAGTGGGTAGTGAACAGTGACAATCACATATCTAAGACATTATCATCTGTTTATGTTTCTTTTATTAATAGTGTATGTTTTGGCCTAATGTGCTAAGCCAATGAAAAAGATGGCAGGGAAGATGTACGTCAGTTGGGACATGTGCGATGTGGTATATTTGTGACCCGCTGACCGGATCGTTGCTAAACAAGGAATTAGTTAAGAAATTAAACATGACAGCATGGAGTGATGACAACTTCCCTGCCCCTGCCCAATCACAGTCCATGATACATTGATATTTGCAACTTTTGAGGGTGGGACATGCGGAAATAAAGAGTATAACTAGAGTGATTTAAGTTAAGAAAGGGTGGACGTCGATGCTGAGTGAGGTATGGGCGAGAGCTGCTACTGGAAACAAGAGAACAGACTGGGTAGATTCATTCCTGAAAGACAGCCTGATTGGATTGAAGATTTGCTGAAGAAAATCGAGCAGGGAGAGACTGTAAGAGAGGGATGTGCTCCGGTGCGTCGGGGTTCTAGAGAAGTGTAGTAAGTATTATCCTATCCTGCTACTGTTCTATAGTCTTTGTCACCTGATTCTTAAGTCAGGAGACCCCCACCAGTCCTTTGGCCAGAGGGTTGGGTATCCCAGTTTCACCATTTGGTAAATATTATTCTGTCCTAAATTTGCATATCTTTGGCAAATGTATGATTTATCATGTCTTTTGTCTCTTCATTTATCACTCATAATGCATTAATTATTGAATGAGTTTATACATTGAATATACTTTGATAAATGAGTTTTTCTCTCCCATGAAAGTTGATGGAGTTTGCACTGTGAATCTGTACAAATGAGCGTTCATTTTGACCGAGTTATTAGATAAAATTCATTGAATCATACCCGGAGTCTGTGATTATTTTATTGAGAGATATAAGATAAAATTGATACATTTGTTAATATCACCATCAACTACTCGACTAATGGGCCACTGACCAAAGGAAGAGTGTGGATCTGTAAAGGTTAGCTAGGCATTTGCTAATCCAGATCAAAGTAAAAATAAAACTTTACCCCCAGCGAAACAGTTAGGAAACTTGAATGTGTATATGGGCTAACCCTGGGCGTTATACTACGCTTCGCCCACGTAGTGTACGAAGCGCTGCCTGCTTCGCATGTTTTCGAAGTAGGTGAAGCAGGCAGCGCTACGCACACGCCAGGGCAAAGCGTAGCTGCCTGCCACCCGCCACCCGCTTCCCGCCCGCTCTCCTTTTAAAATAGAATAATTAAATGTAAAGACTTACCTGCAGCGTGGTGTCTCCGGGGCTCTCTCTTTCTCGTTTCCAACTACTTGTGACAAATGCACATGCGCGGATGCCCGCGCATGAACATTTCTCACAAGAAATGCGCATGCGCGGGCGTCCGCGCATGCGTATTTGTCACAAGAAGTTGGAAACGAGGAAGAGGGAGCCCCGGAGACGCCGCGCTGCATATAAGTCTTTACATTTAATTATTTTATCATGCATGATATTATTTTAAAAGGAGGGTGGGCAGGAGGCAGGCGGCGCGTAGTGGGGCTACGCGGAGCGCGCGAGTGTGCGTACATTTGGGCACATTACGCGCTGCTCCATGTACCCCCAGTGGTAACTCTTAAAACATTTAATTTAAAAAGGAACAAAATGAGGGGGTTCATTTTTCCATAAAAAGTATGATTAGTGCTGCAGAAAGAAAAATTAGGGCACATTTTGAGTGACTTCTCAAATCCTCTTCTATTTCATTAAAAAATTCTGACATGCAGACTGAAACATGCACTTCAATACCAGCAGCAGTTTTCCCTGGTGAGCAGTAGCTTTACTACAGTGATCTAATGAACAAAAAGAGTGCTAACATTCTGAATTTATGGCAAATGTGTGACACATCTGAATGCCTTTGGAATCAAAGTAAAAAACTGAAAGTATTTCCTACTGAGGAGACTGCAGTAATTGAGGAAATTAGGAAACTTCATAACAAATAAGTCTGCCAAGATCAGTGTAGCCAGATTTTTAGACCCGTCCCAAGCCCAAAGCCGCTCAAATATAAGCCCAAAACAAGCCCAATCAGACCAGTTCCAGCCCAAAAACCAGCCCAAATTAGCAAGTCTCCAATTATGCACAAATTGTCATCTGAAACAATTTTAACGACAAATATACATTCTATTCAATATACAGATGGTGGGAGGGTGTTAACTGTGCACCTGCCTTAATGCTATTAATTTTTAAGACCAGTTCTCACTGCGACTTCTAAGAGCCCCTGCAGCTCCACTCTGCCTATGCTTAAAGATTCAGCCCCCCCTCCGAAATCAGCTCCAGTTCGAGCGGCAAACAGTGTGCGTCAGTGCGCGCCTTGGCATCAGCAACGTGGTGAAGCACGGAGTGTCAGATCCATGCCAGGACAGTGGTAAACAGACGCATGCGGTGCTGCCAGCAGGTGCGTGCGAGGTTGGGTGGCCCCTGCACGACTGTTTTCGAAGCTGGGCTGGCCTACGAACAACCGATGTGGTCAGTTTTGGTTTGGGTGTTAAAACACTCTTTACCTACATCAACTTCCTGGCATCTATTAATATTCATCACTTCCTACAAATAGGGTGACCAACTGGCATGGGTGCAAATTCAGGACGGGGAGTGTAAAAATTCAGAACAAAGGGTCAAAACTCAGGACAAAAATTCAGGACGGGAGGTCAAAATTCAGGACAAAACTTCGGGACAAAAGGTACGTTTTACAGACACATCAAAGGTGGTCACGTAATAGTGTATAAGTAATTCCATCTATATCCAAACATTAATCCACTTGAAAACGTACGTATCTTTCCATCCATCATTTCATTCATCCATTCATCCACCCTTTCACCCTATCCATCTGTACACTCATCCATCCACTCTTCCACCCAACCATCTACTCATCTATCCAGCCATTTATCCACTCACCCATCCAGCCATCCTTTCACTTACTCATCCATCCACCCAGTTACTCATCCTACCACCCAGTCCCCTTTTCAGTCATCCATTCATCCTCCCTTTCTCTCTTCTTTGACCCTTTCACTTAGCCATCCTTCCTTTCTTCGATCCACCCATACTTCAACTCATCCACTCATGAATCCATCCATTGACCCTATCACTCATCCATCCATTCATTCATCCATCCACCCATTCACTCAACGTTCAGCCACCCTTTCACTCATCCATCCATCCACCTGTCCAGATAAGTCTGCGGGGTGGGCTCAGGGTGCACCGCACTGCTGGGGTTTTACCTGCCAGCGTCGTGATATGCATAAAATGTAGGCATGGGCTGCTCTAATATGTAGTACGGCCTTCTGTAGGTGCACGCACAGGACCCTGGATGTACTTGTAAAAGTACTTATTTACAAGTGACGGCTGATGCCTGGTATCGCAGGTCTGCCAAAGTCATTCAGCCAAAGTCATTCAATGCCATGGCATACATGCCAACCCTCCTGATTCAGGCGGGAGACTACCGATTTCAAGGCTGGTCTCCCGCCTCCCGATTCAAGCATCCAGAAGCCCGATTCCTCGGGGTTTCAGCTGACAGGGATTGGTATTGTGTAACGTGCTAATTCTTCCAGCAATAGTTAGAGTGGCGATGCAGGGGCTCTAGTAGGGGTGTAAAACCAACAAAGCCTCATTCACATGCAAATGGTCTTTTAAAGACCTGTGCAGTACTGGGGTGCTGCTGTGTGGTGCCCGGGAAGCTATTTCAGCCCGGGCTGCCCCACACACAGTCACTGAGGCATGAAAAACATAAGATGAACAATCATGAAAGTTAGCATCACATTATTTAAACAATTAAAAGGGAGCAGATGCAGATGCGATAGCAGGTATCAGTCAAACAAGCATTGATAGAATGAAGTTAGCATCACAGTATTAGTAAGGAAGCAGATGCAAATGCGATACAAGGCATCAATCAAAGAGCAATAATAGTCAGCCCCGATCCCCACTCTTGACACCGCTGCACAGACACGCAGACTCAGTGGCGTCACTAGGGGGGGGGCGGGGTTGCGGACCGCACCGGGTGACACCATCGCATGGGGTTGACGGTGCCCTGTGTGACACAAGGCTTCGGCACTCATCACGTGTTCTCTCGGGCCGGTGAGAACCGTGTGACACAAAGCGCTATTTCCTCGTTCTCCCTACTGTCACACAGTGGAAATGATTTCAAAGTTGACAGGCTCGCACCTCTTTTCACCCACACGATGCGCTGGCTCAGGCCTGTGCCACCTTCGTGGGCACCGGAACTCCAAATAGCGAGTACCTGCACTTCTATATTTCTTTTTAAAGCACTGCACAACTACTCACCGCTCCACAAACCACGGAGCTATACACATTCTCTCAAAGGAAGCCATGCTTCACAGCTGCAAACCTCTGACAGGTGGGAAACCCCGAAGGCTGACTGCATGACTGCGTGCGGGCACATCCTGGAGGGGGTTCGCAAACTGCCATGGAGAGTGCACCTTTCTTCTCAAAGCACACTGCCTGTTAGTGCATTGCTGGGATTAGATATAACACGGCAGCTTTCCATGTTCCAATTCCAAATGTAAGGCTTAATGTGGAGAATGGAGGGCGGGATATACGGGGTCAAACATTGTAATATCCCAGATCCGCCGTACTGTGTAAGTGCCGAAGTCTATAAAGCAAAACTCCAAATAAGGCCCTTCGTTCTTTATGAAAGCGGACGGCATTTCTGTCGTTAAGGTCACATAATAAGTGTGACCAAAAGTCCCTGTCTGCAGATCTCCCAAGTAACATGCAGTGCGCACTCACTCCTTCAGTCATCAGTTTCACCTAATTTATCAATAAATAACTCGACCGTGAAAGCGTCCCTCCCCTACCTGAGACGATGTAGACCACGGCGTTCGTCTCCAGCCCAGGGACATATTAGCCCGGAAGCGTGGGCGCTTCTCACCTTACACCAGATCGCTCCATTACGGGGAAACAGAAGAGCCGAAGCCCCACCGGTGTCAGCAGCAAGCAGCCCGGCCGGCTGCCTCACCAGCACCGTGAAGCACGCACGCAGGGGCTGGCCAAAAAATGATTCCCAGGGCCGTCATTGGTAGCGTTTTCGCGGGCTACTGGATTGACGGCCCTGGGGGACCCCCACATTGGCCCACGCACTCACGCGACGGACTCCTCGTGGTCGGCGCCCGCCCAGGCCACAAAACTGCGCACAACCATCCAAAAGTAGCCCAAAAAGTAGCCCCCCGCCAGGCATGGTTTTTTCCCGCACAAATGGGAAAAAAGTCGCCCAATTGTGCGGGAAATAGCCCAATCTGGCAACATTGGCCAAGATGGCCACCAGAGACAAAAGAGCCCAAATGTAGCCCAAATATCACCCAGATGTAGCCCAAGTATAGCCCAATGACAGAATGTCCCAGAGTGTTCTTAAAAACAACTAGAGCGCTTACTGTCTTCATTATGACAAAAGTATGGCACACCTGAAGCCATCTTGATTGGAATAAACTGGTAACACTTAAAACATTTAATTTAAAAAGGAACACAATGAGGGGGTTCATTTTGCCATAGAAATTATGATTAATGCTGAAGAAAGAAAATGAGGGCACATTTTGAGTGACTTCTCAAATCCTCTTCTATTTCATTAAAAAATTAGGAAACTTCATAACAAATAAATCTCCCAAGATGGCCACCGGAGACAAAAGAGCCCAAATGTAGCCCAAAATCACCCAGATGTAGCCCAAATATAGCCCAATGACAGAAGTGTGCAAAACACTTATTATTTTGTGTTTTTGCAGTGTTATGGAGTGCAGACTTGTCAGGTATTGGAGTGCTTTACATGAGCATTGGTTACATCACACAAGAACAAATTCATTTTGGTTGTAGACATGGGGAGACTAAATGATTTGACCAGAATCACAGAATGTCGAGCTGAAGCAGAAACTCCAACCTGGTTCCCCAGTTGCAAAGTCTGCAGTTCTGGAAGTAACACCACATCCTCTCCCCTAAGTGCAACATTTAATCAAGTGGTCAACTGGATAAAAAACATAAAGGTAACAAATAATTTAAAAGTGCTTTCTCGCTATTTGAAAACTCAGAAAATATGTCCTTATTTTAGTCTTTTAGAGCACTAACCATAATTTTGATGCCAATAAGACCCTCTCATATATGTAATTTCTCGAGGAAATGCTCTAGGTATTACAGTTTTGATTACATCAAGATGACGTCAGGCGTTCCACACTTTTGTAATAAATATAGAATGTTAGCAATCTAGTTGTTCATTAGGATACTGTTGAGAGGCAGAGGCCAGGGGCACGTACTCTGAAAATTGAAGGCAGGTAGAAGGGTGCAAAGGCAACAATTTAACCACACTGAGCAGGCAGGAAGGGCCGTGGCAGCACAACAGACTATGGAGGGCAGTGGAAAGGGGGGCAGGGGCAACAAACCAACAATACAGGACTTGCAAGAGATGCTGTGGCAATGTAATAGACCATTGTGGGCAGAAGGAAGAGGCAATGGTAGTACAACCATACATGCCAACAGACCCGATTCAGCCAGGAAACGTCCAATGTTTTTAAGCTCAAATGGGCTTTATTTTATCTGTCTCCTGTCTACAATCTCCTCTTTTTCAATGTAACTCAAAGGGGAAAATCAATACCCCAGTTTTTTTTCAAAATCTCCCTCTTACCAAGTTCAAAATGTTCGCAAGTATGGTACATTGGATCATGGAAGGAAATGGGGTAGGGACATGGACTTGGATAACAGAGGACAGGAGGGACATGGAGAGGTGCACCAAACTGACCCTGCAGGGCAGGCATCAGGGTTTGCAGCAGCACAATACACCACACAGGGCATGCGGGACGGGAGTGCAGCACAACAATCCATAGAAAGCAAGAGGGAGGGGACAGGACCATGCACATGGACAACAGAGAACAGAGGGGCAAGAGGCAGGACCATAATGGACAGACAGGAGAGAAAGCTGCAGCATAACAGACCGTAAATGGCAGGAGGGATGGATCAGGGGCATTACAATGGAACCTACAAGCCAGGAGGGAGGGAGTAGGGGTCTGCACATGTAAACAGAGGGCTGGGGGCAAGGGGGCAGGGCAGGAGCAGCAAGATAGCCCTGGAGGTCAGGCAGGATGGGCACTAGAAGCGAGACACACCATGAAGAGCAACAGTGAGACTGTGATGGCATACACACAGACCATGGAGGGAAGGTGGGAGGGGTTCAGGGGCAGCTAACTGACCACACAGGGAAGGTGGGAGGGGCCATGGCAGCACAGAAGACCATGCATGGCAAGTGGGAGGGTTAGTGGTAGCACAATGGCTATGATGGGCAAGAAGGAGGGTGCAGGGGCATGCACAAAGGACGATGGAGGATAGAAGGGAGGGTCAGGACCTGTGCACAGACAAGAAAGTTCAGGGGAAGGGGCCTCACAACAGACCGCACGGGGCAGGCAGGAGGAGCAGTTGCAGCACAACAGACCAGGGAGGGCAGAAGGGTGTGGCAGTACAATGGACCATGTAGGACAGGAGGAAGAGGATAGGGGCATGGCATGTGGACAGGCAGGGTGGAGGTGGCAGGGACAGGTTACAGTCATCTGACAATGCTAGGCAGGTGGGAGGGGAGTGGCAGCTCAACAGAACACACACAGTAGATAGGAGTGGCAGGTCCATGGAACATGGTGGGCAAAAAGGATGGAGCAGGGGCATACACAAAGACATCGGAGGGCAGGGGGAAGGAGAATAGGGGCAGCAAGCTAAGCACAGAGTTTAAGCAGGAGGTCAATGATGGGGCATAGAATTGGGCAATGGAGGGCAGGAGGAGTGGACTGGTACATCATACTAAATTGAGGGCAGTGGCAGCACATCAGACCATGCATGACAGGAGGGAAGAGGCTAGTCCATGGATTCACACAACAGAGGATAGGGAGGAGGGGGATGGGGCAGCAAGCTAACTGTTCAGAGAAGGCGGGTATTAGGAACTTTATTGTTTTTAAAACGTGTGTCTGTGCGAACTACTTAAAATATGAACAAGTATGCAGCATAATCTCACTTTTATTCAGGAAGAAGAGGACGTTTGGGACTGTGACTCCGGGCTCACTTGGCAGAAACACCCCCTGACCCTCCACCCCCTATCGCAAAATGTAATGCCTGTGAAAAGGGTAGGTGAACACAGTGTTATATAGAACATAGTCCTGAGAGCACGATTGAAAATGAAAACTAGATATAGTGTGTGGTATAAACTATGCACCAAAAAGTGTGATATAAGATGAACCGGGCGTGAAATATAATATGCAATACATTGTGCGCAATGACAGATTCATTGGAGAGCGCGAGATAGCACAGGCACTAGCGCGTGCTATGCGATATGCGCCTTGGAGTGTAATATGCACAGGGCAGTGTTGTGTAACCTAACTAGTCTCTAAAGTTGTAATATAAAATATGTGCTGGGGAGTGTAACGTTGCATATGCACTGTGACAAAGATATGGATCCCAGATTGTAATATGTATGGCATAGCACTGTGCGTTATAACATAGGCATCGAGGAAGGCACGTTAGATGGGGCAATATAACCCGTGCGAAGACAAGTGTGGCATGACATATTCACGGGGTGGTGTTACAGTGCACATGGTCTAGAGAGTGTCATAGCATATGCACTAGCTAGTGGAATACAACACAGAGGTGTGTGGCACTCAGCAGGCAATGGTGGGTGTAACACAGCATTGGGCTCTGCCAGGAGCGCGCTGTGACTCTCAAGTGATGTTCGTCCCCTTTCCAAAAAGTAAAATAAAAAGTATTACACATCCGGCAGTGGATGTGTGTTTTATTAACCTTGAGGGGGGTTTCTTGCATAGTTTTGGTCGAATTTTTGTCCAATCCTCTTTGAATGGCTTAGTGTGCATGTGTATTAAATGCGCCCGTCAATAGCTACCCATGTTTGTATAAATAAACGACAAGGGTGTCTACCGGGATTAGGCACGGTAGGGCATCAGACATGTCAGAGCTTCACTAGTGGTGTAAATACATTCCACGTGGATTCATTGTATGCATAGTCGCCTTTTAATGAATATCACGCAAATCGTCATGGTGATAGGTAAGTACGGTTTATCCAGCATGTCCTAGGTGTGTCTATAAATATATATTTTTTAAAAATATTAAAAAACAGTGGCCGGCCCTGGGGATTGGGGTCAAAAAAATATAATTAGGAGACAGGCCCTGGGGAAGGCCACGCCCCCTCCTTGCAGCACTCTGCAAACGCGCCCCCTGGCGAGTTGTAAGTTGGGGAATTAATTCCTCTTCAATACTGAGGGTCCCTGAGGGCCAACTAGCCCAACAGGCATCTCCAGTATGCACCAGGGAGCTGCGCTGCAGACAGGTGTTCTGAGGCCAAGCCCCTTTTTACACCTCTCTGCAAAGCAGCTCTGTGGCGCTTACTGGAGGTACCTAGTGGTCTAGTTTGACCCTAGGGACCCTTAGGATTCAAGGGGACTTAATCTCTCAACTTAGAACAGCCACAGGGCGCGTTTACACAGTGGTGAAGGGAGGGGACGGGGCCTGAGGTGACGTGTGCAAACACGCACTATGGCACGTTTTAAATTGGGGATATAATTTTCCTTCAATACTGAGGGCCCCTGGGGGCTAACTAGCCCACCAAGTGCTTCCAGTAAGCGCCACTGAGCCGCATTGCAGAGAGGTGGTCCAGGCCGTGCCACTTTTTACACCTCTCTGCAACGCAGCTCTGTGGCACTTACTGGAGGTACCTAGTGGGCTAGTTGGACCCTAGGGACCCTCAGGATTCAAATTAACTTAATCTCCCAACTAAAAACGGACACAGGGCGTGTTTACACAGTGGTGAAGGGAGGGGACGGGGCCTGAGTTAACGTGTGCAAAAACGCCCTGTGGCCTGTTTTAAGAGGTAGTTTTAATCCCCCTGCCCTATTATATACTAGGGGCTTACAGAGGAGGTCATGCTAATCACAGGGGGACCCCAACGCATAATGTTCCCTAGTGTATGTAGGTGTTTTCACTGTATTCTAAGTGTCTTTTAACATAGCACTGGCTTTAGGACTGGTTAGTCAGACTTAGTTACCACCAGTATCCGTCTGAAAAAGTTGAGGGTACAGGATGATTTTGCAACAAGGCTTCTTTCTGCTCTTCTTTTTGTTCTTTCTGCACGTTATCCTTCTTCCTGCACTTTTCTTCGTCTTTGAGGACTTCTGTTGCTTCTTTCTGCACTTCTTTTTTTTCTTTCTGTGCATTTTTTCTTCTTTCTTCACATGTCCTATCTCTGTAGGCATAGCTAGAAATTAGCATTTAAAAAACCTTTGAAATTCACAGAAAAAACCATAGGCTTCAGGCACGTTATAGTTAGGAATTAGCATTTAAAAAACCTCAGAAATTCACTGAAAGAACCATAGGTTTCAGGGGTGTTATAGTTAGCTGGACTTTTCACTTGTACAAAACCATTGAAATTCCCCCGTTATAGTTAGTTCAGCTAACTATAACTCGCGCGCCCGCAATGCACTGCTGATGACGTCACATATTACATCACTCATGACATGGTCAGTGACATCACTCATGACATCACTGTTGACATCTCAAATGACATCACTGATGACATCACTGATGACATCATCCTTGTGATAGAGTGGCAGACCTCCTCTCACCATAATATAACCTTTGATACACACATTCAAAAATAGAGACTAAACTTTTCAAAACAATGGACATACCAATACCAGTTACAACAACTTCTTCAGTAATTCTAAGATCCACATACACATCCACTCATTCACCAACAGTCCTATACAGTCACTCATAAATGTATTCACTCATCATATGTACTCATACACCTATACATCCTGTTACACAATGCCACTCATCCATAGAGTTACTCACACACATAGTCACTCATGCTAATAAAGAATTAAACATACATTTATTTGCATATACAGTTATACACACACCACCACACTTACTTCTACGGAAACTTAGACATACTTAGTCTTTTAAACAATCACTTATAGAAACACATTCTTATTCATACAGGAACTCTTTCAATCTCTCACTCTCACATATACTCACTTATATACACCAATAGTCACATATACTAGTTTAAAACATATGTAGTTACTCATAAAGACACTATTGAGACAGTCATTCACTCACTAACACACCCATACACACACTCATCCACCCATACAGTCCTGCACACATGCTGTCTTCAACACATACAAAGAGTGAGTCACTCATTCATGCACCTATGCACTACGTAATACCCCCCACCGAACCATGCAGACACTCAGACTGATACTCAAAAAACCAACTAATAACCTATATAGACACCCATGTAGCTACTCACCAACCCATGCAGCCACTTATACACAAAGTGAGAGACTGATACAGATATTTACATATTTAAACATTACTCACTAAGCCATGTATTCACTATGATACACTTAATCAGTCAGTTACACAATCAATTTTTCAAAAACAAATCATCCATTTAGACACTTATATACCCATTTATTCTTCCATCGACCTTTAGATATACATATATAAAACATATTTAATTTTCAGAAAAACACACATTCACTGGATGATGTCATCAGTGATGTCATAAGTGATGTCACTGACCATGCCATGAGTGATGTAATATGTGACGTCATCAGCAGTGCATTGCGGGCGCGCGAGTTATAGTTAGCTGAACTAACTATAACGGGGGAATTTCAATGGTTTTGTACAAGTGAAAAGTCCAGCTAACTATAACACCCCTGAAACCTATGGTTTTTTCAGTGAATATATATATATATATATATATATATATATATTATCTACTGGCGGTTGCCAGTAGATAGTTATAGTTAGGACCGTGTTTCCATAGGAAATCTGGAAATTCTATTTTGAATAACTTTGGCGCCGGTTGACGAATGCCCGCGAAATTTTCAAAATAGGTGGGGCGCTCTGCTCCGCTCCTACCCTGAAAGTCTCGGGGGGATTCGTCAAGCAGGGGCTGAGAAAAAAGGGGGGTCCCAAAACACGTTTTCCCCATGCATTTTTCCATAGGGACCTTTAGTCCAAGGTACAGCCCGAACGGCTTAACAGAATTATTTGAAATTTGGGAAAGAGGTAGTCCTCAGGTCAGGGATGTGCCTTTTGAATATCTGGAGTCAATCTCTTCAGTAGTTCCTGAGAAAATTACAGTTAAAAGCACATACATATCTATAGGCGCGCACCGCACACGTACCGTATGCGTACCGTACGCGCACAGTGCCGTGCGCAAGCGTAATTCTGATTGGTGGTTACATGACAGTAAACATTCCATTCGGTCGAAATCAGGAAGTGTCGGCCGCCATTTTGTGTGTCTCACACTGAAAAACAAAGGTAAAGAACGTGAAAAGGGGGCAAGGTAGAGAGTTGCAGACCCCCTAGCCTTTGTCAGGGGGTCCAAAAAGGACCCAGAAGTGTGAAAAATAGATTTTTTTTTTTTTAAACAATCGCGGTGTACACGTACCGTGCTAGTACGGTACGCATACGGCGGTAAAAAAAAATAAGAAAAATAGAATTAAAAATCAAAATTAAATGTTTAGATGTTGGTTGGCTCTAAAAAGAGCCGTTGTGTTTATTGAGTGTTTTTTTGGTACCTACAAGTAAGTACCGATGCCGAGTCTAAAGTTCAAGAGGAAGACTCTGTTCCCGTCATCATTGAAATGTACACCGTCTCCTCTATAAATGTCTTGCATGTTGTAACGCAAGTTGTTGTGGTATATAGAACCCATACCATAGTCTCTGAGGAAAGCAGAAACAGACTTATTGACCTGCTTTCTTGCTTTGTCAAGCTGCAGACAAAATTGGTTGGACCAGTTCCACTTTTACCTTTGGCATATATTAGAATATACAAAGGCAGTTTGTGGAAAAAGTGACATCAATTGCAAAAAGGTGTCCTTAACAAGCATTTCCAGACCTACCCCAGTTAAAGTGCCTAGGTCATTTCCACCACAGTGCACAATAATAAGGTTAGGCTGTGGGAGATGTAGAAAGGCTTTCACATAAGGCATTAATTGGTGCCACTTTAACCCTCTCTGACCAATCCATTTAATGTCTACATTTGGCAAAGCAAGGTCTTTCACAATACCTCTTTTTTCTGCAAACTTTTCACTACAGAAGACATAGCTGTGACCTACAATCCACACTGTGAACATCTTTCAAGGAGATCTGGATGCACTCAGAAGGTGTCTTTCAGTAGAATGGCAATATGAAAAGAAAGATAGTTGTATAATGGAGGCTAACATACTTCTTTTTTTTTTAAAAGAACTGATTGGCTGATTCAAACCATTTTACAGTTAAAACTAGGCTGTATGTTTAGATTTTTACAAGCATGTTTTGTATTGGCTCAGAAAAATGTGTACCCACAGAACATTACTTTGGATTTGCTGTTAGGTTTGAAAAGTCAAGCACTCTTGCTCCAAGGATTAGAAACATTGTGTGCTGAACTTATGACCTCTCTGCTCACAGCAGTGTTCCATGAGCTGTTGCTATGGTAGCAGGCAGAAGTCATGTTGGGGGAAGGGATCATTTGGAAAGGGTTGAAATTTGCAACCAATAGAAATGTGTTTCCATTTGAAAAAAATGTGGGAAGCACTGTGATTTGGAGTTAGCATGTATATGTGTGGAAAAAGAGAGGGACACATTGCCATTAACTGGTTCCGGTGAGAGGAGAGAGGTGTACAGCTCAGAGATTCTGGCTCTGATAATCTGCTGTTTGAGTGCCACGTTTCTTTCTGAACTAACTACTTTTAAAGGTGAGTTATGAATTTGAGAGGGAATGTATGTGGTGCATTTTGATATAAATAATAGAAATGTGATTCTTCTTTTAAAGTTGTTTTTCACATTTTGTGTTTTGGGAGATATTTAACTGTCTTGAACTTGTAAGATATTATTGAGTATGTCTTCACCATAAGGTGTACTGGTATCACCCAGGAATAATGTTTTCTCCCTAGAATCACACCATGAGTCTGTGTGCACACAGGAATTGTTATCAGAGATATAATTCATGTTGCTCTTGCTCTGTTAGCCTTGCACTCGCAGGAAAGGGGCAGTTTGTTTTCTTGAACTGTGATGGTTAGCATTCAGCAGAAATCACTTTCTCACAAATGAGAGGCAAATGCTAACACATTTGAAATTAACATGGAACATTTTCCTTCCACTTTTAAAATTGTGTTTTTTATTTTAGGGTAAGGAAGATATTTAAGTGCCTTGAACTTGTAAGATATTATGGAGTATGTCTTCTCTAGAAGTTAAGGTGTACTGGTATCACCCAGGAATACTGTTTTCTGCCTAGAATCACACTATGAGTCTGTGTGCACAAAGGAATTGTTGTCAGAGAATTAATTTGTGTTGGTCTGGTTCTGTAAGAATGGTATTCGTAGGAAAGGCGCAGCTTGTTTTTTAGAACTGTGATGGTTTGTATTCAGTATAAAAAAGCTGTTTGGGCATGTGCTATTTTCTGTTTCTGAAAAATATAATGAAAATGTGTCAGACTGTTAGAGTAATTATCACTTGCTCTACCACAGTAGTAAGTGTGCTTTCAAATTGCAAATCAAATTTCGTTTTATGTCTAGAATCACATCCTGAGTCTGTGCGCACACAGGAATTGTTCTCAGAGATTCAATTCGTGTTACTCTGGTTCTTTCAGATTTGCATTCGTAGGAAAGGGGAAGCTTGTTTTCTTGAACTGTGATAGCTACCATTGAGCCAAAATTAATATGTCACAAATGAGAGGGCAATGCAAACACATTTGACATCAACATGGTAGATTTTCCATCTACTCCTGCAATGGGTCATGTAGTTTGTACATGTTCAAAAGTCCAATTAACCCTTACCACACATGTAGTGTTACATACATGTCTCAAATGTTTATGCAGTTGTGCAAGCGTCCATGCAGATCTCTTTTGCACCTGACAGTAGACAGTCTCCAGAAGGACATTCTTAGCAGAGAGCAAGCTGTTTCTCATGTACAGTCATGCTTACTATTCAGTGCTGTGTGGTGTTTCAGATAGCAGTGAGTAATGCTAATACATTGAACATCACCAAGGCTCATTTCCTTTGCTAGAGTGTAGTACGTCATTCAGGTTGCACATGTTCATGGTCTCAAAAAGCTGTTTGGGCAAGTGCTGTTTTCTGTTTCTGAAACAAATAATGAAAATGTGTCAGACTGTTAGAGTAATTATCACTTGCTCTACCACAGTAGTAAGTGTGCTTTCAAATTGCAAATCAAATTTAATTTTCTGTCTAGAATCACACCATGAGTCTGTGCGCACACAGGAATTGTTCTCAGAGATTCAATTCGTGTTACTCTGGTTCTTTCAGAATTGCATTCGTAGGAAAGGGGAAGCTTGTTTTATTGAACTGTGATGGCTACCATTGAGCCCAAATTAATATGTCACAAATGAGAGGGCAATGCAAACACATTTGACATCAACATGGTAGATTTTTCTTCCACTCCTGCAATGGGTCATGTAGTTTGTACATGTTCAAAAGTCCAATTAACCCTTACCACCATGTAGTGTTACATACATGTCTCCAATGTTTATGCAGTTGCGCAAGGATCAATGCAGATCTCTCTTGCACTTGACAGTAGACAGTCTCCAGAAGCACACTCTTAGCAGAGAGCAAGCTGTTTCTCATGTACAGTCATGCTTACTATTCAGCGCTGTGTGGTGTTTCAGATAGCAGTGAGTAACGCTAATACATTGATCATCACCAAGGCTCATTTCCTTTGCTAGAGTGTAGTACGTCATTCAGGTTGCACATGTTCATGGTCTCAAAAAGCAGTTTGGGCATGTGCTCTTTTCTGTTTCTGAAAAAAATAATGAAAATGTGTCAGACTGTTACTGTAATTATCACTTGCTCTACCACAGTAGTAAGTGTGCTTTCAAATTGCAAATCAAATTTCATTTTCTGCCTAGAATCACACCATGAGTCTGTGCGCACACAGGAATTGTTGTCAGAGATTTTATTCGTGGTACTTTAGTTCTTTTAGAATTACATTCGTAGGAAAGGGGAAGCTTTAATTCGTGTTGGTTTTATTGTGTTTTTCACTTGTAGGAAAGGGGTAGATAGTATTATAAGATTTGAAAAGCACAAGAAAAATATAGTAATAAATTTAAATTACATAAAGGTATTTTTTTTTAGTTTCTTTCAGATATTGCTGACCAACAGTGAAATAAATTAAAGATGCCTATAAAATCAAAGAAGAGAAAAGAACAGAAAAAACATTTATATTTGAAGACAACTGGAGGACCCAAATTAGTTGAAGATCCTCATGTTGGAAAAAAGAAAAAAGTCTTCTGGTAAGCAAACTAAGGATTTTTAAAAAACTATCTTCAAAAAAAGAACACATTTGAAAAATGTCCCCACTGCAAATAGAGTTTCAAGTAGAAAACAACAGGACAAAAGTGAGAAATTACAAAATGCTAATGTACAATTAGAAGCAATACAGATTGACTTAAAAAGAAAAAACAGCATTTAAAAACATTTGTAGAAAAATGTTTCAGAGAAGAGTGATGTCCAATTTGCTAAAGGATGTGAAAAAATATAAGAAGAAAGCGAAATTTTATAAGCGAAAAAAAGATATTGAATCAATTGTAGCTAAGGCTTTAGATTTAAAAAGAAAACTATTCATTTTAATTTTGAACAGGATCCGTACATTAGATAAAATGGTCAATGTAATGAAGTCACAAAGCAAAACGAAAAGAGTAGTGAAAAGAAATAACTTTTGTAAAGTGTTTTTAGGAGAATGGATGCATAGTTCAAGTACTGAACCATATTTTAATGAAGAGAGTTATCTTCAAAGTAATAGTTTGCTGCATGCAGTTGACACCAGAGGTCGTGCTTATGAAGTGAAAGATGGTTGTATAATGGAAAAGGAGAAAATGATTCCAAGAAATGAGGAAGAAGTGATAGCTGATGAGGTTATGGGGAGACGTCCTAAAGCCCCAGTGTACACTTGGAATTGTAGTAGTATTTGTACTGTACGACAGGAATCTATTGATAAATTACGTGAGTTTCTAAGAGAATATAGTAAAAAAAGTGTTAAACAGAAGATTAAGGTGCTTCAAAGACTAGATCCATGTAGAGTGAGAGAGAATACTGGTTTGCAAGGACATTCTCTGGCTTGTCTTTCTAGGAAAGTTTGCCAAAGTGTTTTTCACCATTTTAGGATGCTGGCAGTTCATCATACTGAAATGAGAAAGTTTGTGAGAAGATTGTATTTTGCAAAAAGTCCAGCACTAAAGTTAAATGAGTTGAATAGGGCTCTGTTCCGTGGATCTGTATCAGATGTAGAGAAGGTTACTGATGAAATTCAGTTTTGTTACTTTGGTCCGGAACAAGAAAGTGCAGGTAATGACACAGTTATTGAAGAAAATGTGGAAGAGAATGTAGAACCCACTGTTAGTAAAAATTTTGAAGATCAAATGACAAAATTTACTATCATCTCTAATGAAAGACCAAATATTACTTGTATTTGTTGCCGGAGAAGCCATTATAAAAATCAAACAAGGTATGTTGATCTCTATAAAAAAAGTGAAAAAGAAAATAATACTAAGTGGTTGGATTTTGCTACATATTTATTTCTGGAAAATTGTTTTGATTTGGGTGAATATCACCGTATTTGTAAATACTGTTATAACAAGTTAGAAGAAAATAAAATGCCAGCAAGAGCTGTACATAATAATTTAGAATTGGTTGAAATTCCTGCAGAACTTAGTGATTTAAATACGTATGAGTCTATACTCATTCAATGTGTCCATCCTTTTCAGACTATAGTTCGTGTGGAGCCCAAAACAGGCAAATTACCTCCTTCGGATTTACACAGAGGTTTAAAAGGAAGAGTTGTCTATTTGCCATTGGATTTGAAAAAAAATATGGAAACTATTGATGCAGATAGATTGGAAACTGAACTATTAGTTAATTTGTTTAATGGAGTACCAACAAAGAATAAGAAAATTTGGCAGGAGCTGGTAGATGTACGAAAAGTACAAAGAGCAAATTTATATTTGAAAAGAAATAATAAATGGTATGAAACAATTTATATGGATGAAGATGAAGAAGTTTTACTACCAGACTCAGGAATACCAGCTGGGCAAATTGAAAAAGTGGATAAGTCAAAAGAAGAAGAAATTTATGAACATTTCAGCATACATCCTCTTCATTCAAAAGAAGTTATGGCAAACACTATTGATCAATTTCAGATGAAAAAAGCACAAGAACTCCCGTGAGTTTATGGGAGCAGAGCTTGGAAGCTCGTTGTTTTCCCCAGCTGTTTCCTACAGGAAAAGGTGGACGATATGACGAACGTCCAGTACAGATTCCTGCTTCTAAGTATCGGACTACAAGATTATATGCAGAAGATCCCAGATTTCGTCAAAGTATTCCTTATTTGTTCCATCTTTTACTTGAAAGTGACTTGTCAGCACTATCTTATGCAGTAAATCACATTTTGAAAACTGGAGTACATCTACGTAATGTGTCTGCACAGGATATTATGAACAAAGTGCAACAGTGAGATGATCATTTGGAATCTCAGTTGATTAATCTAATGGCTTGTCAGCGTGGGACAAATGAATATTGGTACCGACGCCATGGAGAATTGAAGTGTATGTTACGGAATTTAGGAACTCCTACATGGTTTCTCACCCTAAGCTGTGCTGAGTACGCTTGGGATGACCTTCTGGATTTTCTTCGAGAGGCAAATTCAAATATTGAAAACAACCAATAAAAGACAGCAGGAGAATTGTGCTCATTGGATCCGGTTAATGTTTGCAGATATTTCAATCATAGATTTGAGGCTATGATGTCCTTCATCTGCAATAAAAAAAATCCACCTCTTGGAGAAGTTGTGGATTTCTTTTGGAGAAAAGAGTACCAAGCAAGAGGTGCTCCTCATATTCATATGCTGTTGTGGATCAAGGATGCCCCAAAATTTGGAACAGATTCTGATGATGCAGTTTTAAGTTTCATCGAAGGATATGCAACATGTGCTATACCTAAAAGCACAGAAGAGAAAAACCTAAAAGAGCAAGTTTTACGCTTCCAAAGTCATCGGTGTGGAAAATACTGTCGTCGAAAGTACAAGAGTAAAGAAAAATTCTACACAAAATGTCGATTTGGATTTCCACAACCTGTTCTTTCAAAAGGAAGAGTCAACAGTTTTATGTCAGCTGTGCGACATACTATTACAAGAAAATCGCCTAAAAATACCTACAACCTAAGAAGAAAAGAAGAGTCAAAATATATAAATGACTACAACCCAGTATGTAGCTGACAAGTCTATTGCTGTTGCTCGGTATGTCACATCTTACATCACTAAATCTGAGAAAACGGAATTGAAGGAAATGTGGGAAGAGATTTCTCACGAGAAGACTTTCAGTAAAAACAGTTTCAGTTTAAAGATGTTATCGCATCGGGAAATTGGATCCTACGAATGCTCAGATAGGTTACCATCTGCAAGTCTGTACTCCAAATCCAGAAGAATAATTTGGGTAAGTTTAGGCCTTGCAGGAATGCGAAATCGGGTACTGAAATCTGTTGGAGAAATTGAATATTTGGCAGAGAATGACCCGGAAAGTACAGATATTTTGAAATCAAACATGTTGGACACATATTACCCAAAAAGAAGTCGTCATCTTGAGAACATGTGTCTCTATGAAGTGCTGCAGAACTACATTTTTACACGGAAAGCCACAGAAGACATCAACAATGGAAAATATAAAGTCATTGGTGAGGAAGGATGTTTGGGGAAGCAACCAAAAGGTAGTTTGATTAATCACAGGAAGCTGAGTTGCGACACTCCTGACAAAAAGGAATTTTACTACTTAGCACTTTTACAGCTGTTTAAACCATGGCGTTCAGAGGATGAATTACTTGGAGATTTTCACAGCTATGAAGATTCCTTTAATGCATGTAAAGATACGATTGAATGCAGTACTTTCACAAATTATGTGCACATGTTAAATGAAGAAATTGAACAGGAAGCTACAATTGCAGCTGAAGTAGCTAGAGACAGTTCTCAAGACAGCCAAAGTTCTGGAACACTCAGTCAAGATCCCCTAGGACAACCAATCGTAGAAAATCAAGCTGCAATAGCAATGGCTGAAGTGGAAACAGCTATGAATGAAGCTCAGGAAGATTAATTAGACTTACGAAATTTGGAACAGCAACTGAATGAAGAACAAAAACAAATTTATGAAGAAGTCACAAAAAAAATTGATCATGGATTACTACATGAAAAGAAAGAGTGCTCATGTGCATCATTTGAACCATAAATAATCAAGGGAGAATGGATCACTTGTTGCTGGCACCAGGGTTCAGGTGGTTGTATCTGATATAGGTAAAAAACCCTCAATCACGTCAAGATATGTATGGGCGGTATATCTTGGTTCTCCGCCTTTAAATACGTGATAGCATCATCATTGGGTTTATTCCATGCATCCTCCAACCCGGAGGGAACCACTGAATTCTCCAGTAGTGATCAGGGAAAAAAATGATAAAATAAAAAAGTGAGGAGTGCTCAAGTGAGTGATTAAAAAGAAGTGTTCCTCATGCTACCTATAAAAAAGTCTTTATTCTGATAGGTGCTGGGGAAGCGTTAAAAAGGTCAAATTGCAGATAGGATGTGTGATGAATCCTCTGCGATATTAAACGTAGTGATCGGTCGACATGTTTCAGCTCTTGTAAAGCCCAGAGGAGGGTCAGGGAGCTTTCTTCAGGACCTCAGGTGAATATAGTGAATTGAGAATTTTTTTTTTATCAATTACATGTAGAAGTTCCAATGTCAATTCAGATGGACTTCGTCAGGATTAGTACCTATATACAGAAAAAACGGGGGAAGAGAGGGGAAGTGGATAAGAGCGTCCTTAGTAATTGTAAGGGGTAAAAATCGCCAAAGGAGCTGCAAAATTGACGTAAATTGAACAATATGAAAGCAACTATAAATGGCAAATCTTTATATACTTTTGGTATACATTTTGATCAGCAAGTGAAGTGTTGAACCATCGCTCTTACTAGGAGAACCTAAATCGCAATGCCCTGGGGAGACAGCGACTGGTGGATGGATGTTAGACATACAACAAATATTAGATATACAACAAATATTTATTCATGAAGCGGGGGCAGTTGGGACTGCTCGAGAATAAGACAGTATATAATGTTAGTGGTTACGTGCTGGTCCGCAAGGAGACCCTTAATGAGCAATACCAGAGGCGATTAGGGGTTATTCTGTCTGCGTTTGTCTAAGGTTGCGGCTGTGAATGTTAAAAACACGTAAAGCATCAATGGTGAAGTTTAGCGCGCGCTTCATGAGGAATCATCTTAAAAGCTGCTGATTCTAATATGCTTCTAGTGCAGACTAGGCGTTCAATTTGACTAAAGAAAAATACCTGATATTTTCACAGTACGAGCTCCGTACGAAGATACAGGCAGCGTTAATACTATGCAAATAAAGACAAGAAGAGACCGCACATTACAAGGGAGATTCAACAGAATAACGTTACGTGTCTTCATGGTTGTGTTGATGTAGAGGGCTCCGTACCGCATTGGTCCGCTACGACTTGTGCTGACTCTGGTTTCCTGTATGCACATGAAGGCTAGGGGTGTGTCTTAAATAGTGAGTTAAGCTGAAGTAGAAAGAGGACTGGTGCGGGCCGTGTCAGTGCCTATACAACTTTATTCAGTCATGTGAGATGGACACAGATATGGTTGGTGAGGTGTAAAAGTAACCGTTATCGTTGTAATTTCTCGTGGTATGCAGAGAGTACAATGAGCTGATGGTGGGCTCTGAGTATCACATGGAGTGCGAAGAGACCCGATATTTCTAAATATCGTGGAAAAAGGGGGGGCAAGGTGGAATTCTCAACCTAGCCCTGATGGGATGAAATATAGTGCCTTTACAACTTTATTCAGTAATGTGAAATGGACACAGATATGGTTGGTGAGATGTTAAAGCAGCCGTTATCGTTGTAGTTTCTCGTTGTATGTAGAGAGTACAATGAGCTGATGGTGGGCTCTAAGTATCACATGGAGTGTGGAGAGACCCGATATTTCTAAATACCGTGGAGAATAGGGGGGGGCAATGGAAATTCTCAACCTAGCCTAGTTGGGATGTAATGTAGAGGTGTGATGTAAGCCCTATCTCTGTTTACAATGACATACTCAGCCATGGAATATCGTCATTCAGTCCCATGATGTTAGTTTGAAGGCGGTGAACCCATCTTTGTTCTTTCTGGAAGAGTAATTTCTCTGCATTGGATGTTTTGGATACAAGTGTTTCAAGAATTATCCATCTCAGTTCATTGACAGTGTGTGGATGTTCAATGTAGTGCGAACTCAATTTGGTAGTTCCTCGTCCGCATTTGACGTTGCTTCGGTGTTCGCATATTCTTTGTTTGATCTTACGGCAAGTCATTCCAATGTACCTAAGAGCACATGGGCAGGTTATCATGTAAATTACATGTGTCGTGTTACAGTTGGTATGTTGTCTCATCGTCCAGGTCAATTTTGGTGATAAGATGACAGTTTTGGTAGTTTCAGTCAAGGAACAAACAGAACAATTGCCACATGGGAAGTGGCCAGTGACTGGGGGTAGGGACCACAAGGTACTCTGACTTGGATTAGGTTTGACGTCTGGTGGACGTGTGTGTACCAAAATGTCTTTATAGTTACGAGTTCGTCTATTGGCAAACATGGGTTTGGACCAAGTGAGGTTGCCAGACGTGATGATACGCCAGTTTTTGTTGATGATTTTCTTGACTGAGTTTGTTACAGTACTGTAGGTAGTGACACAGGTCAATTTTTCAGCAGATGTGACTTGCGGTGTTAACTCTAGGAGGCTTTCTCTTGGCTGGTTACGAGCCCTCTTCTGGCATTTTTTGATTATTTTTTCAGGGTAGTTTCTTTTCCTGAGTTTGTTCGAAAGGTCTTGTGCTTGCATTTTGTACTCACTGAGTTCACTACAATTCCTTTTGAGACGAAGGAATTGGCTGTAAGGCAGATTTTCTCGTAGTGGACGCGGGTGAAAGCTGTTGAAAGAGAGCAGGCTGTTCTTAGCCGTTGTTTTAAAGAAGGTCTTAGTCTTAATTGTGTCATTTTCAACGTAGATGGTGAGATCTAAAAAGTCCAAGTGTTCCTTATCTGCGTCAAAGGTAAACTTGAGGCAAGGGTCTTGGATATTCATCCAGTCGTGAAATTCTTGTAAGTTGGTTTTGGTACCTTCCCAGAGCATGATGACATCATCTATATACCTTTTCCAGAAAAGGATTCTTGGGAGGAAGGGGTTGGTGTCATTTAATATGTAGGTACTCTCAAAATTGCTCACGTAGAGGCCTGCCACGCTTGGAGCGAAGGTACTTCCCATGGAAGTACCGTGGCATTGTTGGTAGAGAGTGCCTTCATATTCGAAAAAGTTTTCAGTCAGGGCCAGTCTGCAGCATTCTAAGACAAAGTGTCTAGGCGTATGGTATAGCCATTCTTGTTGGAACAGTAGATCTTCCAGGGTGTCCAGGGTGGCTTGTTGTGGTAGGCTCGTATAAAGACTTTCTATATCGAGTCCTACAAGCAGCATTGTTTCACTGGAGAAACTCTTGTCTGTTAGGTAATTGAGAAGATCACGTGTATCTTTGAGGTAGGTGGGTGTCCGTTGGACCATGGGTTTTAAGAATTGGTCAGCAAATTGGGACAGGGGTTCCAGAACTGAGCCAATCCCAGATACTATAGGACGACCAGGTGGAGGTTTTCTTGCTTTGTGCACTTTCGGAAGAGAATAGAAGTATGGCGTTCGTGGGAGAGTGGTACGTAAAAAAGAAGCTTCGTTCTTTGAGATCCACCTATTTGTCTCAGCTTCTTCAACCATAAGATTGATAGTTCGTTGTAATCTGGGTGTGGGATCTTCTGTTATTATTTTGTAAAATTTATCGTCAGATAGTAGCTCTTGACATTGTGCGTGGTAGCCTTCTTTATTGAGAATGACAATGCCCCCGCCTTTATCGGCAGGTTTGATGATGATGTTTGGGTGTGTTTTTAGTTCTTCCAATGCCTTTTTCTCTTTGTTTGTGGTATTCATAAACGGTTTTCTGACTGTCTCACCAAGTTGATTGATTTCCTTCATGACTGCTTGTTCAAACGTTTGAATCTCAACTGGGACTTGATGTTGTGCTGGACAAAAAGTTGACTTGGGTCTCAGAGAGGTGTCTCCTCTGTTGGTATTATCTTCTTTACCCTGAAAGAAGGCTTTCAGTTTCAATGTTCTGCAAAAATGGGCCACTTCACTTTGCAGTTTAAAAATGTCCAGTGGTGGGGTGGGTACGAAGCCAAGACCTTTGTTTAGTACAGATTCTTGTTCTTCTGTAAGTAGAGTATCGGAGATGTTGAAGATTAGTGAGTCGTGCTTGTGCTCGGTTTGTCTTTGTTCAAGTTGGACATGCTCCTGGTTAGTATTTGCCTTTCTTGGTCTAACCATGTCACGCCTCTCCTCCTTCCTCTCTGGTTGGACCGGCCTCTCCCTAAAAAAGACGGTGGTTGTTGAGGGAAGGGTCCCATATAGGGACCTAATGGAGGTGGTACTGTTTGGTAAGGATTCATCCATCCTTGGTAATTTTGGACAAATGGATGAAAAAGAGGAGGTGGGTGTTCACCAAAGGTTGGGTTGCGCCAGGTGTTTGGTCTGCGTCTCAGTTGGCGTCTGTTGGAACCTCTATGGTTACGTTGTTGTGTGGTATCTTCTCCACTGTAATCTGAATTGTTAGAAGAGTTGGCACTGGATTCGTTGTCAGATTGGTAGTTAGGTGCTACAAAATCGTCTCTACTGTATGGATGCATTTTCTCTGTGGAAAAGCGTTTCAGATCTTTACTCAGTTTTTGAATTTTGTTTTGCGTCAAATATTCCTTCGTCTCGTTCATCTCACGGTTAATCTCTTCTTTTTGTATACAGTAATATGTACCATGTTTTTGAGTTTCGCCTCACTTAGTTGGATCTTAATCGTGAGGGCTTCAGTTAGTCTTGTCGCGGTTTTAATTATGAGGACGAGGTAGTCTCTGGTGCACTTCCATGAGATGGCTGACCAGTCTTTTCTGAAGGCTAAATCTTGCAGAAAAATTCTAGGAGCATTGTGGACCCAGAGGCCTCTGGGTGCAGCGTTTGCGCGCAAGTACTCCGTCATGATGACGCCATGGATAACGGTTTTTACCTGTTCCTTCTTGTCTTCGGATAATGTTTCCCAGTCATTGTTTTGTGCTAGAGTTTGCGTTAGGTCTCCATCTTGTAAGAAAGATGAGGGGGCAGCAAGGATGGCGTTGATTTCATCCAAAGAGTAACTTAAGCCTAAGTTCTCTGCCATCTTCTGGGGAAGGGAGGGGCAAGATAAGATCGAGGTTGACAGTAACCGAGATCTGGTTATTCCTTGTAAATACAGGAATAAAGGGAAGATTCCCACAGCTGTGCGCTGCTAAATATGATACAATCAAAGTAGGGAAAAAGAAGCTGTGATCCAAACGGCTTCCAGCTAGTCATAAATAATCAAGGGAGAATGGTTCACTTGTTGCTGGCACCAGGGTTCAGGTGGTTGTATCTGATATAGGTAAAAAACCCTCAATCACGTCAAGATATGTATGGGCGGTATATCTTGGTTCTCCGCCTTTAAATACGTGATAGCATCATCATTGGGTTTATTCCATGCATCCTCCAACCCGGAGGGAACCACTGAATTCTCCAGTAGTGATCAGGGAAAAAAATGATAAAATAAAAAAGTGAGGAGTGCTCAAGTGAGTGATTAAAAAGAAGTGTTCCTCATGCTACCTATAAAAAAGTCTTTATTCTGATAGGTGCTGGGGAAGCGTTAAAAAGGTCAAATTGCAGATAGGATGTGTGATGAATCCTCTGCGATATTAAACGTAGTGATCGGTCGACATGTTTCAGCTCTTGTAAAGCCCAGAGGAGGGTCAGGGAGCTTTCTTCAGGACCTCAGGTGAATATAGTGAATTGAGATTTTTTTTTTTATCAATTACATGTAGAAGTTCCAATGTCAATTCAGATGGACTTCGTCAGGATTAGTACCTATATACAGAAAAAACGGGGGAAGAGAGGGGAAGTGGATAAGAGCGTCCTTAGTAATTGTAAGGGGTAAAAATCGCCAAAGGAGCTGCAAAATTGACGTAAATTGAACAATATGAAAGCAACTATAAATGGCAAATCTTTATATACTTTTGGTATACATTTTGATCAGCAAGTGAAGTTTTGAACCATCGCTCTTACTAGGAGAACCTAAATCGCAATGCCCTGGGGAGACAGCGACTGGTGGATGGATGTTAGACATACAACAAATATTAGATATACAACAAATATTTATTCATTTGAACCAATCAGGATGTATGTGAGTGGACAAGCTGGAACTGGAAAAAGTTTCTTAATTAAAGTCATCCGAAGCTACCTACAGCAAAAAATAGATTCAACTTTGTCTTGTGTTGTTACTGCTACAACTGGGTTAGCAGCATATAACATAAAAGGAATTACCTTACATCGCTTGCTAATGTTATCAGTGGAGCATGAGAACAAAATAGAATATCACAAGCTAACAGGAGAAGCATGCTTCGAAGTTTCAAGAGTGTTGAAGAAGATGCAAGTTCTCATTATTGATGAGGTAAGCATGGTATCAAACGTAATGCTTGCCTTTGTGCATTTAAGAATGCAGCAAATTCTAAAGAGAGACTATGACGTGTTATTTGGAGGAAAACATGTTATAGTTTTTGGGGATCTTCTGCAGCTCACTCCAGTTAAAGGACAACCAGTGTTTAATACTGTGACACATGAAGACACAAAGAAGTCATTAGGAAGTATTGGTAATGCGAATATTTGGTCATTCTTTGAGTACAAAGAACTCACTACCAATATGAGGCAAGCAAACGATGAGGATTATGCAAGCATTCTGAAAGATAATCAGAATTGGATTACTCACAGAAGTTGGCAGAGAAGCATTACAGAGTCGGTTGCTACATAATGTATTTCCAAATGAAGAAATAGTTGCAGAGAAAATATACCAGAAAATTGCAGAAAAAAATACTGTAATCTGCTTAATGCCAACACTACGTGAATGCTCGATATTCAATGAGGAACTTTTGAAATTGGAAAAGGAAGAGATTAAGAAAATGGAAGCAGTGGACAAAATTCAGCATGAAGGAATTACTATTACATTAACAGGCAGATTGAAAAATAAATTGGATTCTCTAGAGAAGAACATTTCGAAAACAGCTGGATTAGAAAAAAATCTTTATGTTTGTATGAACTGTCGAGTATTTTTAAGAAGAAATTTGGATGTAGAAAAAGGTTTAGTGAATGGAGCTATGGGTAAAGTTGTGGGTTTTGTGAAATACCAGAAAAAAGATGGGATTGAATTTTTAAAAATAAAATTAGATCAGATTGAAGAGGTTAAGGACATTTGTTGTTGTTCAGTTTGTTTCTTGCTTGTGAAAGACTTATATGTACGTAGGAAGCAGTTTCCGTTTTCTCTAGCATATGCTGTAACTATTCCCAAATCTCAAGGATTAACTGTAGATAGTGCTTTTGTAAACATTGGTTCTACTGTGTTCCAAGAAGGTATGGCATATGTTGCTTTGTCACGAGTGAAAACATTATCTGGTCTATTCATGATAGACTTTGATGACTCAAAAGTTAGTGCTGATGCAAATTGTGTAAAGGAGTATAATAGATTAAGAAGAACCTATGCTCCTCATTTAGGTCAGTGTTCTGTGTTTGAAAAACGTGTTGTTTCTCAGAAAAGGAGAATTGAGAATATCTGTAATGAGGATGTACAGAAGAGAAAACAAAAGGAGAGTGATGTGATTGCAAGCAAAAAGAAAAAGGACAGTGTTCAAGAGGTTGTTGGTTGTCATTTTGAAAATAGCTCTGGTGTCAACTGCTACGCTAATGTAGTGCTGAATGTTGTATTTTATCTTGAAAGTTTGCAAGAGCAGATAATACTAAATCATGAAAAAAGATTCTGTTCTCTGCTGAGTTTTCTTTTTGAGAAGCTCAGTAATGATAAAACTAAAATAGAAAGTGTTTCTGATGTTAGAAAACTTTTAGATGTATGTTCAGGAAGTACACAGTTTACTCAAAATGTTCAGCAAGATGCACAGGAATTCTTGATGTATATCCTTATGGTACTGGAAGAAGAAGGGGTAGAAATATAAAATATGTTTGGTCTCTCTTATAAATGGGAACATAGTTGTGAAAACTGTTTCAACACATGCAGCTCTAATGTTGATTCAGAAAGGCTCATATATTTAACATTATCAGAGATTCAATCAGTCACTTTTAGAAAATTAGTTAAAGATGCCAATCACAGCATGGAATGTTCTAAATGTAAATCAGACATGTGTTCAACGTTATTTTTAAAGAAATATGGACAGTATGTAATTTTAATGATGCAACGTTGTAGAGCTGATGGTTCAAAATTGGACACTTTAATGAGGAAGTTTACAGGACATCAATTATCAATATCTGGAAAAACTTTTGTTGCAGTTGCAATAATTTTCCATGATGGACCTTCGATAACTTCTGATCATTACACAGTTTATCTTAAATGTGAAAAAGGCTGGACACTGTGTAATGATTCTCAATTGATTTTCAAGCAACTTTTGCCTGCATAATTACCAAATTCCTATTTAATTTTTCTAAAACCAAAATTTTAGATACAAATTGCAACATCTGAACAAATCATTTTTGCGATTTTATTGGATTACCATTGGATATTTCATCAAAAAAGAATTTAAAAATTACCCTTTGGTCTCATGGAAAGGTAAAAATTTCTCTTGTGGACTTCTTTGACAGATATTATTTTGTGGTGTATGTGCTTAAGCAACAAGATTTACAGACGATATTTATTGAAAATAGTTATTGTTTTTAGATGATGTTTTTATTAAATATGTTACATTTCTATAAAGGTATGTTTTACTGAGAAGAGATTCAGGGCTTTTTTTAAACAATCTTTCAGATTGTTAATTTTTTTTGCCCGCTGTTAAGTGATGAATGCAATTGGTTTCACGATTTACAGTGAAATTCAATATATTCTGAAAACAGCAAAAAAAGGGCAAAATATTGTTTTTTTAAATAAGAAATTATGTGTACTGTATTGTAAAATGTATTGTTAAAGATTAATACTTTTTTTCTTTTTTTACAGATTGAGAAAGAAAATTTAGGAAAATTAATACTTTTTTCTAGCAATTAAAAAAAACAAGTTATTGATAATTAAGTTATTTTGTTGGTCAGGTAAGTTTGAAATATCTGTAGTTATCACACATTTACTTTCGTACTCCCTTGTTTTCACTTCTCCTCACTCTGCTTTTCTCATTTCCCTTGTGGTCCCTCAAGTACGCGCACAGTAAAAAAAAATTTTTTTTTAAAAGTGATAAAATAAATAAAAAAACATTGTGAGGTAGGGTGGCTCTTAAAAGAGCCCTTGTGTTAATACAGGGACAGAGGAAAGAAAGAATGGGAATATTAAAAGGTACCGCACTTGTGCTGCTCAATCTTATTGTCTATTAGAGGAATACTAGTCTCCCCCATAGCAATAAGAGAGTAACAAGTGTTGCACCTTATATGTACTCTCTGAAACCGAGGGTAGATGTCCAGAGGAGCAGAAGAGGTTGATTCTCCCACTGCAGAGGAAGTGCTCGGCTGAGCTGCCGAAGATGTACTCGGCTGAGCTTCTGCGGATGTGCTCGGCTGACTTACTGGAGGGGTTGCTTCAGTATGTCGAGCAAAAGTCTTGGGATGTACATCCCTAATGTGTCTAAACATAGAGAAAATTCCAAAAGAATACTTCTTCCTTGGATTTCCTCTAGATAAGACACGCCCACAAAGTCTGCAGGTGACTAATGGAGCATTGACTTTTTCTGCCCCTCTGGAAATGTGAAATATTCCCAGACAAAATAATTTTTCTGTTTCCTCCTGCTCTGTCTAATAATGCTGTCCTGCTCACTCCCAAAGAGGACTGCTGCTCTGCCATTGTATCCCAAAGACAATTCAGCTCCTTCTCCTAGGGAATCACAAGCAGTAATGAGGGGAATGGGTGTGGTGTCGGAAGTTTCTGGAAATGAAACAAGTTTAAACCAATGAAAAGTGTTGTTTCTGGATCACATGACCTACTTTTACCGTGCGCGTATGGTAAGCGTACAGAGCGCGCACGGTAAAAGTACGCATGCACGTATGTAAGACGCACGCACGAGCGCATGCGCATTAGAAGCATGCGCGCACGCGCGCATGCGCATTAGAGGCATGCGCGCACGCACGTACGGCAGTTCCGCGTAACGTGCGTGCGCGCGTGCGCGTAGGAAGCAAGCGCTTACGCGTCGCAGATGAAGTACGGACGCGTACGTAAATCGCGTACGCATGCGCACATGTAGCATAAATATTACATACGCGCACCGTACATAAAGCGTACCGTGCTTACGGTACGTAAGCTTACCGTACGCGCACGGTAAAAAATCCTACCAAAAAAAAAAATAAAGGTTTGTAGAAGATATTAACTATGGTATTCAACTATATCTAACCATTTATTTAAAAAAGGTGAACCATTCTATATTGCAGGATACAGTAAACCAATGATTATATACATAGGTAGCATATTGTTTAAATAAAAAACTCAAAAGAGGTGTGTGAGAAGATGTGATAATTTATCACATGGATGACGACATCAGTGATGTCATCAGTGATGTCATTTGAGATGTCATCAGTGATGTCATGAGTGATGTCACTGACCATGTCATGAGTGATGTAATATGTGACGTCATCAGCAGTGGATTGCGGGCACGCGAGTTATAGATAGCTGAACTAACTATAACGGGGAAATTTCAATGGTTTTGTACGAGTGAAATGTCCAGCTAACTATAACATGTGTGAAACCTCTGTTTTTTTCAGTGAATTTGCAAGGTTTTTTAAATGCTAATTCCTAACTATAACGTGTGTGAAACCTATGGTTTTTTCAGTGAATATATATATATATCTATCTATCTCTATATATATATATATATATATTCACTGAAAAAACCATAGGTTTCACACACGTTATAGTTAGGAATTAGCATTTAAAAAACCTTAGAAATTCAGTGAAAAAACCATAGGTTTCACACACGTTATAGTTAGGAATTAGCATTTAAAAAACCTTAGAAATTCAGTGAAAAAACCATAGGTTTCACACATGTTATAGTTAGCTGGACATTTTACTCGTAAAAAACCAATGAAATTGCCCCGTTATAGTTAGTTCAGCTAACTATAACTCGCGCGCCCGCAATGCACTGCTGATGACGTCACATATTACATCACTCATGACATGGTCAGTGACATCACTCATGACATCACTGATGACATCTCAAATGACATCACTGATGACATCACTGATGACATCATCCAGTGAATGTGTGTTTTTCTGAAAATTAAATATGTTTTATATATGTATATCTCAAGGTCGATGGAAGAATAAATGGGTATATAAGTGTCTAAATGGATGATTTGTTTTTGAAAAATTGATTGTGTAACTGACTGATTAAGTGTATCTCTCACTTTGTGTATAAGTGGCTGCATGGGTTGGTGAGTAGCTACATGGGTGTCTATATAGGTTATTAGTTGTTTTTTTGAGTATCAGTCTGAGTGTCTGCATGGTACGGTGGGGGGTATTACGTAGTGCATAGATGCATGAATGAGTGACTCACTGTTTGTATGTGTTGAAGACAGCATGTGTGCAGGACTGTATGGGTGGATGAGTGTGTGTATGGGTGTGTTAGTGAGTGAATGACTGTCTCAATAGTGTCTTCAGGAGTAACTACATATGTTTTAAACTAGTATATGTGAGTATTGGTGTATATATGTGAGTATATATGAGAGGGAGAGATTGAAAGAGTTCCTGTATGAATAAGTATGTGTTTCTATAAGTGATTGTTTAAAAGACTAAGTATGTGTAAGTTTCCGTAGAAGTAAGTATGGTGGTGTGTGTATTACTGTATATGCAAGTAAATGTATGTTTTATTCTTTTTTAGCATGAGTGACTACGTGTGTGAGTAACTTTATGGATGAGTGGCATTGTGTAACAGGATGTATAGATGTATGAGTACATATGATGAGTGAGTACATGTATGAGTGACTGTGTAGGACTGTTGGTGAATGAGTGGATGTGTATGTGGATCTTTGAATTACTGAAGAGGTTGTTGTAACTGGTATTGGTATGTCCATTGTTTTGAAATTTTTAGTCTCTATTTTTGAATGTGTGTATCAAAGCTTATATTAAGGTGAGAGGAGGTCTGCCACTCTATCACAAGGATGATGTCATCAGTGATGTCATCAGTGATGTCATTTGAGATGTCATCAGTGATGTCATGAGTGATGTCACTGACCATGTCATGAGTGATGTAATATGTGACGTCATCAGCAGTGCATTGCGGGCGCGCGAGTTATAGTTAGCTGAACTAACTATAACGGGGCAATTTCATTGGTTTTTTACGAGTAAAATGTCCAGCTAACTATAACATGTGTGAAACCTATGGTTTTTTCACTGAATTTCTAAGGTTTTTTAAATGCTAATTCCTAACTATAACGTGTGTGAAACCTATGGTTTTTTCACTGAATTTCTAAGGTTTTTTAAATGCTAATTCCTAACTATAACGTGTGTGAAACCTATGGTTTTTTCAGTGAATTTCTAAGGTTTTTTAAATGCTAATTCCTAACTATAACGTGTGTGAAACCCATGTTTTTTTCAGTGAATTTGCAAGGTTTTTTAAATGCTATTTTTTTTTTTTTTCTTCATTTTTTTTTAACATATTTTTAATTTAATTTTTTACCTTTTATAAAGACTATGCTTAATTTTTTAAAATCATTAAATATTTATTTTATATACATTTTTTAAAATAAACAAGTAAAATTTATTTCTAGATTATTTTTTTTTTTTTTTTTTTTTTTTTATAGTACGCGTACCGTAAGCTCACGGTAAGCGTACGGTTTACGCAACGTCCGTAATCTATCTACGCTGCTTGCGTATAGTTACGTACTTCGCGTAGCGCGCGTACTGCGCGTGGGACGCGTGCGCGCTTACGCAACACGCGCACGTTACGCGGAAGTGCCGGGAAATGACTGTTATGCGCATGCGCGCAAGCGCGTGTCTTTTTTACGCGCACGCGTACTTTTTGCCGTAAGCGTACCGTAAGCGTACCGTAAGCGTACGGTTGGTCATGTGATCATGAAACACAACTTTTGATTGGTTGAAACTACTTTCAGTTCTAGAACTCTCCTACACCACACCCATTCCCCTCATTTCTGCTTGTGATCCCTTGGGAGAAGGAGCTGGTTTGTCTTTGGGATACGATGGCAGAACAGCAGAGCTCTTCTGAGAGTGAGGCTAGCACCAGCAGCACTGTCTTGAGGCAGAGAGCGAGGAAAGTAAAGCCTTCTTATGTTTGGGATTATTTTACTTTTCCAGAAGGCCAGCAAAAGGTGAATGCACCCTTAGTTACTTGCAAGCTGTGTCAGCGTGTACTTTCTAGAGGTAATCCTGACAGGAAGTATTCCTTTGGGAATCACACCATGATGAGGCACCTCAAGGATGTACACAAAAGGACACATGCTCAACTTTTTGGAGGTAACTCTTCAGAAAGACGAGCCAGTACATCCACAGCAGCTCAGCCTGGACCATCACCTGCAGAGCTTACTCCTTCTTCTGCAGCTCAGGTGAGCCCTTCATCTGTGGGGGGAGAATCTCCTTTTGCTGGCCCTCTGGAAATGAACCCTCGATTTCGGAAGGTTGATATTCATTGCACATTTTGTAAAGCTCTAATTTGTTATAGGGAGACCAGTGTTTCCCTAGTGAATAACAAAATAGATCAGCACATTTGTAGCTTTGAATGATTTTCCCATGGTTCCTTTCCTCTGTCCCTGCATGAACACAACGGTTCTTTTAAGAGCCAACCTTATCTTTCATCTTTTTTTTACATTTTTTTTAAAAAACTTTTTTTTTTTTTTTTACCGTACGCGTACGGTAAGCGTACCTTTTTTTTTATTTTTTAAAAAAAACACTAAAAATCATTTTTCACATTACAAGGTCCTTGAGAGACTACAATTATTACTATTGACTTACCATACTCACTGAAAAAAATATTTATTCATTTGTTTTTTTTAAAAATAGTTTTTTAAATGGTTGTAGTTTACGAAAATTTTCTATATCGATCTGAAAAAAAAGAAAAAAGTATTAATATTTTTAAACCATTTTATAATACAGTACACATATTTACATTTTTTACCAAAAAATATTTTTGCCTTATTTTTGCTGTTTTCAGAATATATTGCATTTCACTATAAATTGTGAAAGCAATTGCATTCATCATTTTACAGCGGGCAAAAAAAAATAACAATCTCAAAGATTGTATTAAAAAAGCCCAGAATCTCTTCTCACTTAAACTTATCATTACAGAAATGCATATTATTCTAAAAAAATATCATCTAAAAACAATACTTTTTTCTTTAAAATACCGTCTGATATTTTTGTTTCAGGAGTATAATCACAATATTATATCTCAAATAACTCCAAAATACATCTGATTTTATTTCCTTTAGGCCAAATTGTATTTTTTTTTTTTCCCTGGAATAAATTTCCAAGGGAAAACCATTAAAATTCTAAAGTTTAATCTGTCCAGATCTCACCGATTCTCTGTAACATTTTGGTTCACAAAAATTTTTTGAATAATTTATTTAGTCCACAATAGAATTGGTTACTTTTCCACATGGCCAAATAGTAATTTTTTAAATCATTTTTGTAAAAATTTCCAATGGCAGTCCAATAGCATTCCAAAATTTAAAATGTGCAGAAGTTACCGATTATCTCTAAATTATTGGTTTTTCAAAATTGCATTAAAAATTTAAAAAGTCCACATTACAATTGGTTATCTTTCCTTTAGGCCAAATGATAATTTTAAAAAATATTTTTTCTACAAAATTGCAATGGTAATCCAGTAAAATGGTAAAATTATTTTGTCCAGATCTTGCCAAGTCTCTCTAAAATTTAGGTTTCAGAAAGATTAGATAGGAATTTGCTAAATCAAAAGGCAAACGTTGTTTGAAAATCAATTGGGAATCATTACACAGTGTCCAGCCTTTTTCACATTTAAGATAAACTGTGTAATGTCCAGAAGTAACAGTAGGTCCATCATGGAAAATTATTGCAACAGTTACAAAAGTTTTTCCTGAAATTGATAATTGCTGTCCTGTAAACTTCTTTATTAAAGTATCCAATTTTGAACCATCAGCTCTACATCGTTGCATCATTAAAATTACATACTGTCCGTATTCCCTTAAAATTAATGTTGAAAACATGTCAGAATTACACTCACCACATTTCATGCTATGATTAGCATCTTTAACTAATTTTGCAAAAGTGACTGTTTTACTCTCTGGCAATGTCAAATAAATAAACCTTTCATTATCAACAATAGAGCCACATATATTATAACAATTTTCACAACTATGTTCCCATTTATAAGAGAGACCAAAAAAAATGTCAATGGGAACTCCTTCTTCTTCCACTACCTGAAGAAAAAACAACAAGAATTCCTGTGCGTCTTGCTGTACATTTTGAGAAAACTGTGTTCGTCCTGAACATACATCTAAAAGTTTTCTAATGTCAGTAGCACTTTCTATTTGAGTTTTATCTTTACTCAGCTTTTGAAAAAGGAGACTGAGCTCTGAACAGAATCTTTTTCCCTGATTTACTATTATCTGCTCTTGCAAACTTTCCAGATAAAATACAACATTCAGCACTACATTAGCGTAGCAGTTGACACCAGAGCTATTTTCAAAATGACATCCTACAACCTGTTCTTCATTTTCCTTATTCTTTTTGCTTGCAATTACATCACTCCTCTTTTTTTTCCTCTTCTCTACATCTTCATTACAGATATTCTCATTTCTCCTTTTACGAGAAACTACACGTTTCTCCAACACAGGATACTGACCTAAATGAGGAGCATAGGTTCTTCTTAATCTATTATACTCCTTTACACAGTTTGTATCAGCACTAACTTTAGAATCATCAAAGTCAATCATGAATAAACCTGATAATGTTTTGACTCGTGACAAAGCTACATATGCCATACCTTCTTTGAACACAGTTGAACCAATGTTCACAAATGCACAATCTACAGTCAATCCTTGAGACTTGTGGATAGTTACAGCATATGCTAGTGAAAACGGAAACTGCTTCCTACGTACATATAAGTCTTTCACAAGCATGAAACGAACTGAACAACGACAAATGTCTTTAACTTCCTCTATCTGATCAAATTTTATTTTTAAACATTCAATTCCATCTTTTTTCTGATAATTAATAAAACCCACAACTCTTCCCATCGCTCCATTCACTAAGCCTTTTTCAACATCCAAATTTCTCCTTAAAAACACTCTACAGTTCATGCAAACATATAGATTTTTTTCTAATCCTGCTGTTTTGGAGATATTCTTCTCTAGTGAGTCCAATTTATTTTTCAGTTTGCCTGTTACTGTGACAGTAATTCTTCCATCCTCAATTTTGTCCACTGCTTCCAATTTCATGATGTCTTCATTTTCCAATTTCAAAAGCTCCTCATTAAATATTGAGCATTCACGTAGAGTTGGCATTAAGCAGATGACACTTTTGTTTTCTGCAATATTCTTGTATATTTTCTCTGCAACTATTTCTTCCTTTGGAAATAAGTTATGTAACAGCCGACTCTGTAATGCTTTTTTGCCAACTTCTGTGAGTAGTCCAATTCTGATATCTTTCAGAATACTTCCATATTCTTCATCGTTTGCTTGCCTCATATTAGTTGTAAGTTCCTTGTACTCAAAGAAGGACCAAATATTTGTATTTCCAATGCTTCCCAATGACTTCTTCGTGTCTTCATGTGTCACAGTATTAAACACTGGTTGTCCTTTAACTGGAGTAAGTTGCAAAAGATCCCCAAAAACTATGACGTGTTTTCCACCAAATAACACGTCATAGTCTGTCTTCAAAATTTGCTGCATTCTTAAATGCACAAAGGCAAGCATTAAGTTTGATACCATGCTCACCTCATCAATAATGAGAACTTGCATCTTCTTCAATACTCTTGACACTTCTAAGGATGCTTCTCCAGTTAGCTTGTTGAATTGTATTTTGTTCTCATGCTCCACTGGTAACATTAGCAAACGATGTAAGGTGATTCCTTTTATGTTATATGCTGCTAACCCAGTTGGAGCAGTAACCACACAAGACAAAGTAGAATCCGTTTTTTGCTTTAGGTAGCTTCTGATGACTTTAATTAGGAAACTTTTTCCAGTGCCAGCTTGTCCGCTTACATACATCCTGATTGGATGAAATGATGTGCATGAGCACTCTTTTTTGATATGTAGAAATCCGTGATCAATTTTGTTTTTGATCTCTTCATAAATTTGTTGCTGCTCTTGATTCAGTTGTCTTTCCAAATTTTCTAAGTCTATAAATTCTTCTTGAGCTTGATTCATAGCCGTTTCCACTTCATTCATGGCTATTGATGCTTCATTTTCAACGATTGGTTGTCCTAGGGGATCTTGACTGTATGTTCCTGAACTTTGGCTGTCCTGAGAACTGTCTCTAGCTATTTCTGCTGCAATTGTAGTTTCCTGTTCAATTTCTTCATTTAACATTTGCAGATAAGTTGAGAATGTACTGCATTGTATGCTGTCTTTGCAAGCATTAAAAGAATCTTCATAGCTCTGGAATTCTCCCAGTAGTTCATCCTCTGTACGCCATGGTTTAAACAACTGTAAAAGAGCCAAGTAGTAAAATTCTTTCTTGTCGGTAGTGTCGCAACTCAGCTTCCGGTGATTTATCAAACTTCCTTTGGTTTGCTTCACCAAACATCCTTCTTCACCAACAACTTTATATTTTCCACTGTTGATGTCTTCTGCAGCTTTCCGTGAATAAATGTAGTTCTGCAGCACTTCATAGAGACACATGTTCTCCAGATGATGACTTCTCTTGGGATAATATGTGTCCAACATGTTTGTTTTCAATATGTCTGTACTTTCTGGGTCATTCTCAGCCAAATATTCAATTTCTCCAACAGATTTCAGTACCCGATTTCTCATTGCTGCAAGGCCTAAACTTGCCCAAATTATTCTTCTTGACTTCGAGTAGAGACTTGCAGAAGATAACCTATCTGAACATTCGTAGGATCCAATTTCTCGATGCGATAACATCTTCAAACTGAAACTGTACAGCTTCTTACTGACAGTCTTCTCGTGAGAAATCTCTTCCCACATTTCCTTCAATTCTGTTTTTTCTGATTTCGTAATGTAAGACGTTACATATCGAGCAACAGCAATGGAATTGTCAGCAACATACTGTATATCCATGTTAGCGTTCCACATGGATAAAATGACTGGGTTGTAGTCATTTATATTTTTTGATTCTTCTTTTCTTTTAAGGTTGTAGGTATTCTTAGGTGATTTTCTTGTGATAGTATGTCTCACAGCTGACATAAAACTGTTGACTCTTCCATTTGTAAGAACAGGTCTAGGAAATCCAAATCGACATTTAGTGTAGTATTTTTCTTTGCTCTTGTATTTCCGTCGACAGTATTTTCCACACCGATGACTTTGGAAACGTAGAACTTGCTCCTTTAACTTGTTCTCTTCTGTGCTTTTAGGTATAGCACATGTTGCATATTCTTCAATGTAAGATAACACTGCTTCATCAGTATCTGTTCCAAACTTTGGGGCATCCTTGATCCACAGCAGCATATGAATATGAGGAGCACCTCTTGCCTGGTACTCTTTTCTCCAAAAGAAATCCACTACTTCTCCAAGGGGTGGATTTTTTTTATTGCAGATGAAGGACATCATAGCCTCAAATCTATGATTGAAATATCTGCAAACATTAACCGGATCCAATGAGCACAGTTCTCCTGCTGTCTTGTATTCGATGTTTTCAATGTTTGAATTGGCCTCTCGTAGAAAATCCAGTAAATCATCCCAAGCGTACTCGGCGCAGCTTAGGGTAAGGAACCATGTTGGTGTTCCTAAGTTGCGTAACATGCATTTTAGTTCACCATGGCGTCGGAACCAATATTCATTTGTCCCACGCTGACAAGCCATCAGATTGATCAGTTGTGTTTCCAAATGATCATCTCGGTGCTGCACTTTCTCCATAAAATCCTTAGCAGACACATTTTGTAAATGTACTCCACTTTTTAAAATGTGATTTACTGCATAAGACAGTGCAGACAAGTCGCTTTCAAATAAAAGGTGGAACAAATAAGGGATACTTTGTCGAAATCTGGGATCTTCAGCATATAGTCTTGTAGTCCGATACTCAGAAGCTGGAATCTGTTCTGGACGTTCATCGTATCGTCCTCCTTTTCCTGTAGGAAACAGCTGGGGAAAACATCGAGCTTCCAAGCTCTCCTCCCATACACTCACGGGATTTCCTTTTGCTTTCTTCATCTGAAAGAGATCAATATTGTCTCCCATAACTTCTTTCGAATGGAGAGGATGTATGCTAAAATGTTCATAAATTTCTTCTTCCTTTGACTTGTCCACTTTTTCAATTTGTCCAGTTGGTGTTTCTGTGTCTCCTTGTAAATCTTCTTCTTCTTCTTCTTGTATATAAATTGATTCATACCATTTGTTATTTTTTTTCAAATACAAATTTGCTCTTTGTACTTTCCGCACATCTACCAGCTCCTGCCAAATCTTCTTATTCTTTGTAGGGACACCATTAACCAGAATAATTAATGGTTCAGTTTCCAAAGTATCTGCATCAATAGTTTCCATATTTTTTTTCAAATCCAAGGGCAAATACACCACTCTACCTTTTAAACCTCTCAGTAAATCTGAAGGAGGTAATTTACCAGTTTTGGGCTCCATACGTACTATGGTCTGGAACGGATGAACACATTGAATGAGTATAGACTCATATGTATTTAATTCAGAAAGTTCAGCAGGAATAGCATCCAATTCTAAATTATTATGTACAGCTCTGGTCGGCATTCTATTTTCCTCTAACTTGTTGTAGCAGTATTTACAAATACGCTGATCTTCACCCAATTCAAAACAATTTTCAAGAAATATATATGTGGCAAAATCCATCCACTTATAATTATCTTCATTTTCACTCTTTCTGTAGAGATCAACATTCCTAGTTTGTTTTCTATAATGAGTTCTGCGGCAACAAATACAAGTAACATTTGGTCTTTCATTAGAGACTATTGCAAATTGTGTTATGTGATCATTAAATGTGTTACTTACAGAGGGTTCTACATTCTCTTCCACTTCTGCCTCATTTACTGTGTCCTTCTCTGCACTGTTTTCTTCAGGACCAAAGTAACAAAACTGAATTTCATCAACAACCTTCTCTACATCTGATACCGTTCCTCGGAACAGAGCCCTATTCAATTCATTTAACTTTATTGCTGGACTTTTGGCAAAATACAACCGTCTCACAAACTTTCTCATTTCAGTATGATGAACAGCCAGCATCCTAAAATGATGGAAAACACTATTGCACACTTTTCTAGATAGACAAGCAAGAGAATGACCCTGCAAACCAGTATTCTCTCTCACTCTGCATGGATCCAGACTTTGAAGCACCTTAATCTTTTGTTTTACACTTTTTTTACTATATTCTCTTAGAAACTCTCGAAATCTGTCAATAGATTCCTGACGCACAGTGCAAATACTACTACAATTCCAAGTGTACACTGGGGCTTTAGGACGTCTCCCCATTGCCTCATCTGCCATCACTTGTACCTCATCTCTTGGAACCATTATCTCCTTCTCCATTATGCAACCATTTTTTACTTCGTATGAACGACCTCTGGTGTCAACTGCATGCAGCAAACTATTACTTTGAAAATAGCTTTCTTCATTAAAAAAAGGTTCACTACTTGAACTATGCATCCACTTTCCTAAAAACACTTTACAAAAGTTTGTTCTGTTCACTACTCTTTTGCTTTTGCTTTGTGATTTCAGTACATTAACCATTTTATCTAATGTACGCATCCTATTCAAAATTAATATGAATAGTTTCCTTTTTAATTCTAATGCTTTTGCTGCAATGGCTTCAATTTCTTTTTTTCTCTTATAATATTTAGCCTTTTGCTTATATTTCTTTATATCCTTTATCAAATTGGACATAACTCTTCTCTGCAACATTTTTCTACGTATCTCTTTAAATGCTGTTTTTCTGTTTATGTTAAACTTTTCAATTGCAGAAGGTATATTTGCATTAACTAAATCCTCAATTTTTTGCTGTTCTGTAGGTTTTGTTACATTTTTCCGAGAACAGACATTTTGTACATTTTTGTTTGTTTTCAATATTTTGTTTAGGAATTGTTTTTTTTGCTTACCAGAAGATTTTTTCTTTTTCCCAACATCAGCATCTTCTACTAACTTTGGTCCTCCAGTTGTCCTCAAATATAGTTTTTTTTTAGCGTTTTTTGAACTCGAGATTTTGTAGGCATCTTAAATTTTGTTCACTGTTCTTCAGCAATACCTGAAAAAAACTAAAAAAAAAAATCCTTTATTGTATTTAAATATATTACTACATTTCTTTTCACAACAGTCACAAAACGAAATTTCTTTGCCATTTTGAATGCACACAAACTGCTCTTTTTTAAAAATTTATTTAAATGCACATGTCCAAGCTTTTTTTTTTTTTCAGATCACCACCGTGTGTATTCTCTGTGACTGCCTACACTCCAGCAGGGGCAACCAGCCTTAGTGATGCTGAATATATTTGCATTACAGACTTAAACCTGAAAACCCCACTCGCTTCTAATTACTGTGCATGACTATACATGGCAAGCACATGGGTGTGTGCTAAGCCTCTGCTTTTTCCCCCAAAAATTCGCTCCTCTTTTCCATCTACTGCAACTGTGAAATCACCAGAGGAAGACGCAATAAATTTCTGCCTATAATTCTTCTATGCACACAGAGTCATGTTATCACATTAGTGCCAAAACGAAATTTCTTTGCCAATTTGAAAGCACACTTACTGCACTTTTTTTTTCGGGCCAAGTGAAAATCTCTTTTTACACTTTGAAATCACTTTTACAGACTGACACATTCTGAAACCTTTTTTTTTAAATTTATTTAAATGCACATGTCCAACCTGTTTTTTTTTTTCATTCCACCACCGTGTGTATTCTCTGTGACTGCCTACACTCCAGCAGGGGCAACCAGCCTTAGTGATGCTGAATGTATTTGCATTACAGACTTAAACCTGAAAACCCCACTCGCTTCTAATTACTGTGCATGACTATACATGGCAAGCACATGGGTGTGTGCTAAGCCTCTGCTTCTTCCCCCAAAAATTCGCTCCTCTTTTCCATCTACTGCAACTGTGAAATCACCAGAGCAAAACGCAATAAATTTCTGCCTATAATTCTTCTATGCACACAGAGTCATGTTTTCACATTAGTGCCAAAACGAAATTTCTTTGCCAATTTGAAAGCACACTTACTGCTCTTTTTTTTTCGGGCCAAGTGATAATCTCTTTTTACACTTTGAAATCACTTTTACAGACTGACACATTCTGAAACCTTTTTTTTAAATTTATTTAAATGCACATGTCCAAGCTGTTTTTTTTTCAGACCACCACCGTGTGTATTCTCTGTGACTGCCTACACTCCAGCAGGGGCAACCAGCCTTAGTGATGCTGAATGTATTTGCATTACAGACTTAAACCTGAAAACCCCACTCGCTTCTAATTACTGTGCATGACTATACATGGCAAGCACATGGGTGTGTGCTAAGCCTCTGCTTCTTCCCCCAAAAATTCGCTCCTCTTTTCCATCTACTGCAACTGTGAAATCACCAGAGCAAGACGCAATAAATTTCTGCCTATAATTCTTCTATGCACACAGAGTCATGTTTTCACATTAGTGCCAAAACGAAATTTCTTTGCCAATTTGAAAGCACACTTACTGCTCTTTTTTTTTCGGGCCAAGTGATAATCTCTTTTTACACTTTGAAATCACTTTTACAGACTGACACATTCTGAAACTTTTTTTTTAAATTTATTTAAATGCACATGTCCAAGCTGTTTTTTTTTCAGACCACCACCGTGTGTATTCTCTGTGACTGCCTACACTCCAGCAGGGGCAACCAGCCTTAGTGATGCTGAATGTATTTGCATTACAGACTTAAACCTGAAAACCCCACTCGCTTCTAATTACTGTGCATGACTATACATGGCAAGCACATGGGTGTGTGCTAAGCCTCTGCTTCTTCCCCCAAAAATTCGCTCCTCTTTTCCATCTACTGCAACTGTGAAATCACCAGAGCAAAACGCAATAAATTTCTGCCTATAATTCTTCTATGCACACAGAGTCATGTTTTCACATTAGTGCCAAAACGAAATTTCTTTGCCAATTTGAAAGCACACTTACTGCTCTTTTTTTTTCGGGCCAAGTGATAATCTCTTTTTACACTTTGAAATCACTTTTACAGACTGACACATTCTGAAACCTTTTTTTTAAATTTATTTAAATGCACATGTCCAAGCTGTTTTTTTTTCAGACCACCACCGTGTGTATTCTCTGTGACTGCCTACACTCCAGCAGGGGCAACCAGCCTTAGTGATGCTGAATGTATTTGCATTACAGACTTAAACCTGAAAACCCCACTCGCTTCTAATTACTGTGCATGACTATACATGGCAAGCACATGGGTGTGTGCTAAGCCTCTGCTTCTTCCCCCAAAAATTCGCTCCTCTTTTCCATCTACTGCAACTGTGAAATCACCAGAGCAAGACGCAATAAATTTCTGCCTATAATTCTTCTATGCACACAGAGTCATGTTTTCACATTAGTGCCAAAACGAAATTTCTTTGCCAATTTGAAAGCACACTTACTGCTCTTTTTTTTTCGGGCCAAGTGATAATCTCTTTTTACACTTTGAAATCACTTTTACAGACTGACACATTCTGAAACCTTTTTTTTAAATTTATTTAAATGCACATGTCCAAGCTGTTTTTTTTTCAGACCACCACCGTGTGTATTCTCTGTGACTGCCTACACTCCAGCAGGGGCAACCAGCCTTAGTGATGCTGAATGTATTTGCATTACAGACTTAAACCTGAAAACCCCACTCGCTTCTAATTACTGTGCATGACTATACATGGCAAGCACATGGGTGTGTGCTAAGCCTCTGCTTCTTCCCCCAAAAATTCGCTCCTCTTTTCCATCTACTGCAACTGTGAAATCACCAGAGCAAGACGCAATAAATTTCTGCCTATAATTCTTCTATGCACACAGAGTCATGTTTTCACATTAGTGCCAAAACGAAATTTCATTGCCAATTTGAAAGCACACTTACTGCTCTTTTTTTTTTAGGCCAAGTGAAAATCTCTTTTTACACTTTGAAATCACTTTTACAGACTGACACATTCTGAAACCTTTTTTTTAAATTTATTTAAATGCACATGTCCAAGCTGGTTATTTTTCAGACCACCACCGTGTGTATTCTCTGTGACTGCCTACACTCCAGCAGGGGCAACCAGCCTTAGTGATGCTGAATGTATTTGCATTACAGACTTAAACCTGAAAACCCCACTCGCTTCTAATTACTGTGCATGACTATACATGGCAAGCACATGGGTGTGTGCTAAGCCTCTGCTTCTTCCCCCAAAAATTCGCTCCTCTTTTCCATCTACTGCAACTGTGAAATCACCAGAGCAAGACGCAATAAATTTCTGCCTATAATTCTTCTATGCACACAGAGTCATGTTTTCACATTAGTGCCAAAACGAAATTTCTTTGCCAATTTGAAAGCACACTTACTGCTCTTTTTTTTTCGGGCCAAGTGATAATCTCTTTTTACACTTTGAAATCACTTTTACAGACTGACACATTCTGAAACCTTTTTTTAAAATTTATTTAAATGCACATGTCCAAGCTGTTTTTTTTTCAGACCACCACCGTGTGTATTCTCTGTGACTGCCTACACTCCAGCAGGGGCAACCAGCCTTAGTGATGCTGAATGTATTTGCATTACAGACTTAAACCTGAAAACCCCACTCGCTTCTAATTACTGTGCATGACTATACATGGCAAGCACATGGGTGTGTGCTAAGCCTCTGCTTCTTCCCCCAAAAATTCGCTCCTCTTTTCCATCTACTGCAACTGTGAAATCACCAGAGCAAGACGCAATACATTTCTGCCTATAATTCTTCTATGCACACAGAGTCATGTTTTCACATTAGTGCCAAAACGAAATTTCTTTGCCAATTTGAAAGCACACTTACTGCTCTTTTTTTTTTGGGCCAAGTGAAAATCTCTTTTTACACTTTGAAATCACTTTTACAGACTGACACATTCTGAAACCTTTTTTTTAAATTTATTTAAATGCACATGTCCAAGCTGTTTTTTTTTCAGACCACCACCGTGTGTATTCTCTGTGACTGCCTACACTCCAGCAGGAGCAACCAGCCTTAGTGATGCTGAATGTATTTGCATTACAGACTTAAACCTGAAAACCCCACTCGCTTCTAATTACTGTGCATGACTATACATGGCAAGCACATGGGTGTGTGCTAAGCCTCTGCTTCTTCCCCCAAAAATTCGCTCCTCTTTTCCATCTACTGCAACTGTGAAATCACCAGAGCAAGACGCAATAAATTTCTGCCTATAATTCTTCTATGGACACAGAGTCATGTTTTCACATTAGTGCCAAAACGAAATTTCTTTGCCAATTTGAAAGCACACTTACTGCTCTTTTTTTTTTGGGCCAAGTGAAAATCTCTTTTTACACTTTGAAATCACTTTTACAGACTGACACATTCTGAAACCTTTTTTTTAAATTTATTTAAATGCACATGTCCAAGCTGTTTTTTTTTCAGACCACCACCGTGTGTATTCTCTGTGACTGCCTACACTCCAGCAGGGGCAACCAGCCTTAGTGATGCTGAATGTATTTGCATTACAGACTTAAACCTGAAAACCCCACTCGCTTCTAATTACTGTGCATGACTATACATGGCAAGCACATGGGTGTGTGCTAAGCCTCTGCTTCTTCCCCCAAAAATTCGCTCCTCTTTTCCATCTACTGCAACTGTGAAATCACCAGAGCAAGACGCAATAAATTTCTGCCTATAATTCTTCTATGCACACAGAGTCATGTTTTCACATTAGTGCCAAAACGAAATTTCATTGCCAATTTGAAAGCACACTTACTGCTCTTTTTTTTTTGGGCCAAGTGAAAATCTCTTTTTACACTTTGAAATCACTTTTACAGACTGACACATTCTGAAACCTTTTTTTTAAATTTATTTAAATGCACATGTCCAAGCTGTTTTTTTTTCAGACCACCACCGTGTGTATTCTCTGTGACTGCCTACACTCCAGCAGGGGCAACCAGCCTTAGTGATGCTGAATGTATTTGCATTACAGACTTAAACCTGAAAACCCCACTCGCTTCTAATTACTGTGCATGACTATACATGGCAAGCACATGGGTGTGTGCTAAGCCTCTGCTTCTTCCCCCAAAAATTCGCTCCTCTTTTCCATCTACTGCAACTGTGAAATCACCAGAGCAAGACGCAATAAATTTCTGCCTATAATTCTTCTATGCACACAGAGTCATGTTTTCACATTAGTGCCAAAACGAAATTTCATTGCCAATTTGAAAGCACACTTACTGCTCTTTTTTTTTTGGGCCAAGTGAAAATCTCTTTTTACACTTTGAAATCACTTTTACAGACTGACACATTCTGAAACCTTTTTTTTAAATTTATTTAAATGCACATGTCCAAGCTGTTTTTTTTTCAGACCACCACCGTGTGTATTCTCTGTGACTGCCTACACTCCAGCAGGGGCAACCAGCCTTAGTGATGCTGAATGTATTTGCATTACAGACTTAAACCTGAAAACCCCACTCGCTTCTAATTACTGTGCATGACTATACATGGCAAGCACATGGGTGTGTGCTAACCCTCTGCTTCTTCCCCCAAAAATTCGCTCCTCTTTTCCATCTACTGCAACTGTGAAATCACCAGAGCAAGACGCAATAAATTTCTGCCTATAATTCTTCTATGCACACAGAGTCATGTTTTCACATTAGTGCCAAAACGAAATTTCTTTGCCAATTTGAAAGCACACTTACTGCTCTTTTTTTTTTGGGCCAAGTGAAAATCTCTTTTTACACTTTGAAATCACTTTTACAGACTGACACATTCTGAAACCTTTTTTTTAAATTTATTTAAATGCACATGTCCAAGCTGTTTTTTTTTCAGACCACCACCGTGTGTATTCTCTGTGACTGCCTACACTCCAGCAGGAGCAACCAGCCTTAGTGATGCTGAATGTATTTGCATTACAGACTTAAACCTGAAAACCCCACTCGCTTCTAATTACTGTGCATGACTATACATGGCAAGCACATGGGTGTGTGCTAAGCCTCTGCTTCTTCCCCCAAAAATTCGCTCCTCTTTTCCATCTACTGCAACTGTGAAATCACCAGAGCAAGACGCAATAAATTTCTGCCTATAATTCTTCTATGGACACAGAGTCATGTTTTCACATTAGTGCCAAAACGAAATTTCTTTGCCAATTTGAAAGCACACTTACTGCTCTTTTTTTTTCGGGCCAAGTGAAAATCTCTTTTACAGACTGACACATTATGAATCCACCATGTGTAACTACAACAAAAACAATTCCCATTTCTATTATTCATTTCTTAAGTTACCACATACATCCCCTCTCAAACTGTAAACTCACCTTTAAAATTAGTTAGTTGTGAAAGAAATGTGTCACTCAAACAGCAGATTATCAGAGCCAGGATCTCTGTTCTCTACACCTCTCTCCTCTCAGCAGAACCAGATAATGGCAAACTTTCCCTCTATTTTTCCACACATATACATGTAAGTTTCAAATCTCAGTGCTTCCCCCTTTTTTTCAAATGTAATGACACATTTCTATTGGTTGAAAACCAACCCTTTTCCAAAAGTACCCTGCCCCCAACTTGACTTCTGCCTAGTACCCTTCCCCCAACTTGACTTCTGCCTGCTACCATAGCAACAGCTCATGGAACACTGCTGTGTGCAGTTAGGTCAGAAGTTCGACACACAATGTTTCAATTCCACAGAGCAAGAGTGCTTGACTTTTCAATCCTAACTGCAAATCCATAGTACTGTTCTTTGGTTACACATTTTTTTGTATCAATACAAAACATGCTTCTATTAATTTTCACATACAGCCTAGTTTTTTTTCTAGAATGGTATGAAACAGCCAATCAGTTCTTTTTGTTTTGTAAAAAATATGTATGCCTCCATTTCCAAACTGTCTTTCTTTTCATATTGCCATTCTACTGAAAGACACCTCCTGAGTGCATCCAGTTCTCCTTTGAAGATGTTCACAGTGTGGATTGTAGGGCACAGCTATGTCTTCTGGAGTGAAAAGTTTGCAGAGAAAACAGATATGGTGAGAGACCTTGCTTTGCCAAATGTAGACATTAAATGGATTGGTCAGAGAGGGTTAAAGTGGCACCAATTGATGCCATTGGTGAAATCCTTCATGCAAATCCAACACCCTGACCTCATAATAGTGCACTGTGGTGGCAATGACCTAGGCACTTTGACTGGGGTAGGTCTGGAAATGCTTATGAAGGACACCTTTGCACAACTGTTTACACTTTTCCCTAAAACTGCCTTTGTGTTTTCCAACATATGCCAAAGGCAAAAATGGAACTGGTCCAATCATTTCTGTCCACAGATTGACAAAGCAAGAAAGCACGTCAACAAATCTGTTTCTGCTTTCCTCCGTGACTATGGTATGGGTGCCATTTACCACAACAACTTGCGTTACGACATGCAAGACATTTATAGAGGAGATGGTGTGCACTTCAATGATGAAGGGAACAGAGTCTTCCTCTTGAACCTTAGACTCTGCATCGGTACTTACTTGTAGGTACCACTAAAAAAATGACTCCATAAACACAACAGCTCTTTTTAGAGCTCCCTAATTTCTAAACTCTTAAATCTGATTTTCATTTATTTATTTTTATTTTTTTTACCGTACGCTTACCGTGAGCTTACCGTACGCGTACCCCGTGATTTTTTTTAAAATCAATAAATGTTTTTTTTGTACTTTTCTGTCCTTCTTTGACCCCCTTACAATTGTTAGGGGGTCTGTAACTCTCCTCATTGCCCCCTTTCCTTGTTTTCACTCTTTTTTTTCAGAGTGAAATACACAAAATGGCGGCCGCCGCTTCCTGGTTTCGGCCGATTCGAATGTTTACTAAGATCTAAGAGCCAATCAGAATCGCGCTCGCGCACGCCACCGTACGCTTACCGTAAGCGTACGGTAAGCGTACCGTAAGCTGGCTCAGATATATATATTGATTTAAAGGCTATTTTCTCAAAATCTACTGAACTGATTTACACCAAACCTACAAAAGGCACTTCCTTGACCTACGGACTACCTCTCTGCCAAATTTCTAGTAATTCTGTTCAGCCGTTCGGGCTGTAGGTCGTTCTAAAGGTCCTATGGAAAAATGCATGGGAAAAACGCGTTTTGGGACCCCCCTTTTATCTCAGCCCCCGCTTGACGGATCCCCCCGAGACTTTCAGGGTAGGAGCGGACCGTAGCACCCCACCTATTTTGAGAAATTCGCGAGGATTCGTCGACCGGCGCCAAAGTTATTCAAAATAGAATGTTGAGGTTTTCCTATGGAAACGTGGTCCTAACTATAACTACCTACTGGCGACCGCCAGTAGGTAATATATATATATATATATATATATATATATATAATATATATATATTTATATATATATATCCGTATGTACCCATAAGTATATATATTATCCCCAGTATATAGTTATAGTTTGGAACTTATTTCTATTCAAAAATCATTTTTTCTTTTGCCAATCTCTTTGGCACCTGTTGGAAATGCCCCATTTTGCAGGGTTACCCCAAACTTTTTGCTTCTTCCTCCTTTATTTTTTCTGACCCGTGGTTGTTGGCAATAGGACTCTGGGCACTTCACCACTGCTGATCAGTGCTAAATTGCATAGGCTCTCTGTATAAATTGTTATATTGATTGGTTATCCATGATTGGTATATTTGTTTCACCTGTCAGCCCCTAGTAAAGTGCACTGAGTGTGCCAGGGCTGGTGATTCAAATGCTACTAGTGGGCTGCAGCACTGATTGTGCCACCCACAGGAGTAGCCCTAAAATGATGTCTTAGGCCTGCGTGCAGTGCCTATGTGCAGTCCAGGACAGCCATGTCGACCTGGCCAGTGCAACCACTGACCAGGCCTTATCCTTCCCTTCCTGTACATGTCAGGCATCCCTATGGTGGCCCTAGGTACCCCCCTGGGCTGGATGCAGTGTATCTGAAAGGTAGGGCATGTACTGAGGTGTGTAACATGCCCTGGTAGTGAATTACAGCCATTTTTTTTCACTGCTGAGAGGCTATCTTGCCCATAGGACAGAATGGGGGAGGCTGTTTACATGCCTATCTTTCCCTGAAGGGACAGTAGAAAATCCAAGTTTGGTATCTTTGTGTTCAGAATTTAATTATACATCTTTTTAGCAAGATTGTTTTTAAATTCACTGTGTGAGAATAGCACTTTTTAGAAAGTAGCTATTCTCCTTTTTAACCTTCCTGTGTGCCTGTGGGAAGGAACCTCTGCCAAGGAGAAAGCTGAAAAGAACTGAAGAGGAGAAGACTGCCTGCTTGCTGTTTTGCTTTGCTGCCAAGGAGAGGGGAAGGACTTTGCTGTGTCCCCTTCTTTTGATTTTGATCTCCAAGGGCCTGAGAAGAGCTGGCTCTCTGTTAAGAAGTTCCAGGAACAAAAGGACTTTACCACCAGCTCCCCTGGAACTCTGCTGAGGGAGTTCTGACCTGCCTTGGAGTGCTTGCCTAGTCTTGGGGCCTAAGGAGGTTGTTTTGCTGTGTTTGGGAGCTGGGAAGCAGAAGCGTGAAAAAGAGTAACTGGTACCCAACGCATCATCTGATTGCGAGTCGCAAGAACGAGAGTGCGAGGAGAATTTCATTGCGGCGTCATCGCAGCACCTGGAGTCCCCGCATCGTCGAGTGCGTCGAGCATCGTCCCGGTGTGTGAAGATTCCCGACGCTGAACCAGTTTGCGGGCCGCACCACTGCCGGTGCATGAAAGTATCCAGTCGCTGCATGTGTCGACGCAGAATCCCGTCCCGTGACGCATCGAGGGTTGCGGCGCCAGAAGTCAACGCCGCGCACCGCGACACATCGAGGGTTGCAGCTCTAAAAGTCAGCGCTGCGACGCGCATCGCGTCGCATAGAAGATCGTCGCATCGTACCTGTGCGTGAAGCTTCCCCCTAAGAAACCTACGCAACAAAAGCCAAAGTCATCGCATCCTCCCCCTACAGATCGTAGCCGGCGCATCCACCTCTGCTGCGTGAAGCAGGGCTGCTGCAAAGCCTCCCCAAGATCTCAGGAGTATCGCATCGCCTTTGCCATCTTCCTTGTTATAGCTTTTGGGAACCTTATCGCAACTACAGGTACTGTTGGGCACGAGAGTGTCGCATTTTGTGCATTGAGAGTCGCATTGTGCAGGACACTGACTTTTACATCCTGGAGTACTTTCTGCAAACTCTGTAACTATCTTTAAAGTAACCTTTTTAATTGTATGTTGGTTTTTCTGTAGTATTTGGTCTTGTGAAGTTTTTAGTAAATATACCTTATTTTTCTAAAACTGGTGTGGAGTAAATCTGTGGTGTTTTCACTGTGTTACTGTGAGTGTTTGTACAAATACTTTACACATTGCCTTTGATAGCCTAGACCGCTCAGGCCAAGCTACCTAGAGGGTGAGCAGGGGTTATCTTAACAGTGTATCCCCGTTTCCCTGACTAGAAGCAAGGGTCCCTACTTGGACAGTGGTACCTACCCTGCCAACTAGAGACCCCCAGATCTAACAGCACCCTTTATCAGATCTTCCCGAAATTTTCAAGACTAACGGGACGGTCAAGTCATCTGCTATTTTGAAAGTTTTTGGGGGATTCTTCAAGCTGGGCCTAGAAAATAGGGGGTCCCAAAACGTGTAAGCCCCAACTGCTGAATGGAATTACATCAAATTTGGCAAAAATGTAGCTCTTGGGTCAGAAAGCACTCTTTTTGTTAAATGGTGCAAATCCGTTCACTAGTTGCTGGGAAATGTAAACATTTCTCAAATATCCATATATCTCAAGTCTGCGATCTGATTGGCTGCCAACAGTTCCAACCAGGTAGTTTTGGCAGCCATCTTGTGACTCAGTTGAATCGAGTCACAAGGAAAAAGATTTCAAAACATTAAAAATAAAGAAAAGGGATCAGGGTAGAAACACCCTGACCCCTGGGCCTGCTCAGGGGGTCCCATAGGGACCCTAAAGGACCAAAAAAGTCTTTTTTTAAAGTGATTTCGGTGTGATTCGTGCTGGGTGGCCGAATGTGTCTTCTTTTAAAACGAAGCGTGGGCTATCGCACTTCGTTTTTTTAAGCCTTTGGGTGGGCCAGGTCTCGGGGCAAATTTGAATAGATGTGGGTGCCCACGTGGGCCCCTGCAGACCTGGGGACTGCCACCTCACTGGGGCAATGATTATAAAATGCGGGGGACTACACTGGCCCCACGCAGCCCCGGGAATTCCCACTTTCCCAGGGCTCTCGGTAGCCCAGGGGACCACCACATCCCTGGGGCTACATTGAAAAGATCTGTGGGGGTGCCAGCCCCCCACGGAGCCCCAAGGACCACCACCTTCCCAGAGCTGAAGTATTGTAATACGGGGGGCCATGGACCCCCACTGCCCTGTGGACCACCACCTCCCTAGGGCAATATTCCAACATGCATAGGGGGGCTCCAACCCCCTTAATACAGCCCCAGGGACCCCCACTTTCCAGGGGCACAAAATAAATAAAGACAGGGTCATTGCAGACCCCTGATCTCGGGGACCACCATCTCCCTGGGGCTAACAGAGAAGATGGGAGGGGAGGCCGTGCAGCCACCCTCCAAGAGCCCTCTATGGCACTGGGAACTGCCAACCCCCAGTGCTGGCTCCAGCAGTGTCCCGGGGTGCCCACCACTGGAATATTGTAGTTTGATATGGCATGGCGGGAGCAGTGCTCCCGCCATGCCATAGCAAACTCTGCTTCACTTCATGGAAGCGAGAGCATGAAAAATGCTCTCACTTCCATGAAGTGAAGCATGTTAGCAGCTCTCTCTCCCGAAAAGCAATGCCGGCTCCCACAGGAGGCAGCGAGCCGGCAGGGACCATGGGGGCCTTGGGCTCCCCCCATGGTCCCTAAGGACGTGATCATGCCCTTGGTGATGGGGTCCCCTGTGCTGCTCGGCCGAGTCCAAAAAATAAAAAATAAAGGGCAGGTCCCGGGGAATGGGGTTCCAGGGGACAAAAATGGCCCTGGTAGGGGGGCTACACAGACCCCCTAACCATTTTTATTTATCCAAAAAAGAGAGGATGTAGCCATGCCCTGGGGATGGGGTCCCTGGGGCAATATCAGCCTCAGTAGGGGGGGCTGTGCCACTCCCCTAAAAAAAAAAGTACAAAAAATAAGGGCAGGCCAAGGGGAATGAAGTCCCCGGAGCCAAAACATGGAGGGGGGCCACGTGCCTGCCTTCCTTAAAAATAAATATATATATATAAAATGGCCCAGTCCCAGAGGATTGGGTCCCTGGGGCAGAAATCTCAGGAGGAGAGCCTCGCAGTACCCTTCCGTTTTTTTTTTTTTTTTAAATGGCTCAGGCCCTGGGGTATGGGGTCCCCAGGGCCCAAAAAGTATCAACAGCCCCCTTCCTAAAATAGAGAAAAAAAGAAGCCGCCAACTTGCCAGATGCCCCACCCCCTCTCTGCACTAGTCAGCAAACGCACCTCCTGGCGCGCTCTGGGTTGGGGATAAAGTCCCCTTCGATGCTGAGGGTCTTTAAGGGCCTTCAACCACCTCTCAGCAATCCCAATGCGTGGTGCTTACTGGAGTTACCAGGTAGGCTTGTTGGCCCCTAAGGCCCCCCAGCAGTGAAGGGGACTTCATCCCCAAACCAAGAGCGCGCCAGGAAGCATGTTCGCAGAGTAGTGGACAAAGAAGATGTGGCCTGGTATCAGAACTCAGCAATCTTGCTGTGTGGGACTTACTGGAGATAACAGGAGGGCTGGTTGGCCGCAAAGGATGTCCTTGGGGGAAAACTACCCCTCCTGTTACCTCCAGTAAATTCCACACAGTGGGATTGCTACGAGGTTTTCAGAGGCCATGCCCCCTTTCTCCACCAGTCTGTAAACACACCTCCTTGCGCACTACTTGTTGGGGGATGAAGTCCACTTTACTCCTGAGGGACCTTGGAGGCCAAGAAGCCCTCCTGTAAGTCCTATGCAACAGAATTCCTGAGCAGTGGTTGGAGGCCCAGCCTCCTTTCTCCACCAGTCTGCAAATGTGACTGCTGGCTTAAAAAACATAGAAATGAACTGAAAAAACACAGGTTTCAGGGACGTTATAGTTAGAAATGAGCATTTTAAAAAACCTTAGAAATTCACTAAAAAAAACAAATGTTTCAGAGACGTTATAGTTAGGCTGACATTCCACTCATACAAACCAGAGAAATTCAGCTGTTATAGTTAACTGAGCTAACCATAACTCGTTCCCCCACAATGCACTGCTCATGACCTTACATATTACATCACTCATGACATGGTCAGTGACATCACAGATGACATCTCAAATTACATCTCTGATGACATCAATGATGACATCATCCAGTACTTTAAGTGTTTTTTAAAAGTTTATGAGTGTTAAATATACGTAGCAAGGTGTATTGTTGAATCAGTGGATGCATGAGTGACTGTATGGATGACTCAGTGGGTGCGTGACTGACTGTATAAGTGAGTGATTAGGTGTCTCAGTGAATGTATGGGTGAGTGACTGGTTTTGTGAATGTGTGCATCTGTCTGTCAGTTAATGTCTAAGTCAGTGTATGAGTATGTTAGTGGGTATGTGAATGGCTATATGGGTGATTGATTGGTTGACTACGTCTATGGTTGTCTGGGTGTCTGTGTTTGTGGGTGAGGAGGTGTGTGACTGTATGGATCAGGGAGTGGGTGACTCAGTGTCTGTATGGGGTACTCTTGCATGTGTGAGAAAATGTATGGAAGAGTGAGTGTCTGTATGACTGTGTCGGTAATTGAGTGCATGTGTCAGTAAGGGTAAGTAACTGAGTGTGTAAAAGACAGCATACATGAGCGATGGGGTATATGAGTGACTGTATGTGTGAGTGAGTGAATGTGAGAGTGGCTACATGGATGAGTGCATGCTTCTGTCAGTGACTGTATAGCAGAATGAGTATGTGTTACTATTTTATGAGCAAGTAAGTGGATGGGTGTGCAACTGTTTGGGTGAGTAAGTGGCTGTATGATTGACTGTTTGGATGAGTGTCTAGGTGTGTGAGTAGTTCTATGGGTGACTCACTCAGTGTGTGAGAGCCTGTATTGCTGGATGAGTGGATATGTCAATGGCTGTATTAGTGAGTGAGTGGGTCTATGATTGACAGACTGACTGGGGCCACAGAATGAAAGCAGGAAATTCCAAGCACTTTTGAAAGGGGAACTTCTAGAAACTTTTCCTACTTCAAAGGGGGCACCAGGTTTAAAAATAGGACCCCAGGCCCACTCTTCAGTTTACCTTCTGGGCCTATGCAAGGACTCTCAGAGGACTGTCTGCAGCTGTGGCTTGCTGGGCACGTCAGAAGACTGAGTTGCTGCACCTGAAAGAAATGCTCTGCTACATGAAGCCTGCCTTTACCCCCAGACGCCTGCCCTGCTACTTGAGTCCTGTTCCACCTCTTGAACCTAGGACACCCAGAGTGACTACAAGGGCTAGTTGGCTGGCCTCCTGATCAGAAGCTCAGGACAAAAAAGGCTCCAATAATCTTATACCTGCACCTGTACCCAGCCTGAGTAAGTCCTAATCCTACAAGTGGTATCTCTCTAGTACTGAACCCTTGTAAGTGGTGCTAAAGGTGCCCTCCCAGAAAGCCCAAACCAAAAACTTGGGACTTATTCAAACAAAAAGTGCCCTGAGAACTGAGAGATCAGGAGGAACCTGCACGTCAATCTGCCCAAGGTGCATAGTTGGTTGGCTTGACTTCGCGGCATCTCCTGCTACTTCTTCTCCGCAGCAGCAATTCCTTTTCAGCTGGCCCTTTTAGAAGGGGTATCCAGACTTGTGGAGCCCTCAGCGGCTACAGCCTATAGCTTTGTCCCGCTGGAGATCTTGTTGCAGGGATTCTGCTTATGCACAGAACTATGCGCAGGAACCCAGGACCTCAGAGAATTGTGGTGTACCAAAAACTCCCCTCAGAACCCAGAACCCCTTATCCGACTATTCGTTATCCGAGATCTAGCTCGGCGGTCCCAATGTATAGACAACCCAGAACAAACAACTTAAATTATTCTCAGGAATGGTGGGAATCAGAAATACCTTTTCGTTATTATTCTCATATCAGTCCACAACAGAATAAACAGAGACACGGTTAAAGTTTAAAGATTTTAATTTATAAACCTCGCGTCCTAAGATGCAGTATTTTGGCTAACATAAGCAGACAAATGGTTAAGATCAGAACCATCAGCATTGTTACAATACCATAGAAAATGAAAGGAGCAATCATAATAAAATGACAGTGGAAAGCAGCCACCCTCCTTTCGCTAGTAAACTAATAGTATTATTATTAGACTATTAGAAGGTCTCTAGGCTTGAATGGGGAACCCCATACCGTATAGGTCAGCTTACTGGAATCACATCACAGGATCAGCTAGGCTCTCTCCTGGGAACACTCTTCCGCCGACTGACTCTAAAACATGCTGCACTGCAATATTAAAAAGCACTCATCTTTCAGGTATCTGCAGCTGCGTGCATGTTATGGCTAAATAGTGGTACGATCAACCTGAACACAACAACATGCACCATCTAGTGACCCAGACTCATTCTTTACACGGTGTACAGACCAAGGTCACTACTCACTGTTAAGGATGTTAAACAACAGACAGTTCTCATGTGAAGCAAAGTCGAGTAAGCATTTCTTAATTAATAACATGTGACAACAGTGTCGCGTGCAAAAGCAGCAGAAGCGGCAAGATGGCTTTCTAACATGTAACGCGGTTATGCTAACTTAGCATTGTACATAGGGAGTTAGGTATCATCACTACACCCCCCTTTGATCGGACCACTAACCACTAGGGGCGCACTTTCAAGAACGCAGAGTTCAAGTTCGATAGAACAGAACCAAGGGCATGAACTATAAGTCCATATAAGGTGAGTGAAAAAGTTTGAAGAAAAAAAGAAAAAGAAAAACGATGTTGTTGGGAAAAAACCTCTTTAAAAGGGAAAAAAGCAAAACATCGATGGCCGTACCATGAAATGACGAGGGCACAAAGTCAATCCATCATGGTATAGGCACAATAAGTTGCAACAGCTTCCAAGAGAAAATCATTGGAACGGTCCGCAAAATTATCTGCCATCCAGTTAAGCAAGGGAAAGGAACACACGTGTTCCTCGACTAAAGGAGCCTCAAGTACCAAACTTGGACAACAGGCGGGTTCTTCAAGATAACTCCGTTCCAAGAAGTCAGCAGCTGCCTTTCCGATGTCCCAATTCCCAAGGACTCCATGCGCAGCCGCACAGGCCATAATCCCAATGCCAGAACAGTCCAACTCATGAACCACCAAGGGGCTCATCAGCTGACCATAATCCGGAGCAGGAGACACCGATGACGACAAACACAAATCCAGAGCCCACTGGAATGGACAATCTAGGCAATGAAAAACAGGTTGCACACAAGTAAAGAAGGGAAACTGGAACGACAATCCATAGGCGCTGCTTAAGGTCGCCAACGGTAAAGTGCCATAGTTATCAAGCATCCGGTTACGCAGATGGAGCAGCCTGGGCATGCTGCCTTGGTACGCAAGTTGTGCATCCATTGCGCAGCACGCAAATCAGTAGAAGCACCCCAGCTACAAGGGCGAGAAGCAAAGGGAGACCTCCGAAGACGCTGGAAAAAATAGAATGAAAAAATGTGGGGATCACACCAAAAATAGTTTGAAAGAAGGTCACGAGGCCGGAGCCTACAATTTTAAAAAAATGAACCAAGCCACTTGTTGACGAGGCATTAAAGATAGTCTGAATCAGGGTTCCAAAATGTAGTGGGAGATCAGTATTCAAAAGAACTTGTACTTCTGTGCGTGTGTTAGCTATGTGAAGGACAAATGTTTCACGGGACGAAGTCAACGCAACTTCTTTCTGACACAATAGAGCCCTTATTCTGCTCATCTTGTTGAACTCTGCTTTCAAGGTTGGAATAGAAGGCCAGATGGAGACATCGAGCCGGCCATGTGGGGGTGGGAAAAGGACGTTATTGCAGCAAACTACTCGCTGTGATACAGTCACTATGTAAGGAATTCCCACTAACATCCCACAGCAAGCTTCATTATTTAATATCAAATAACTACCGTTAGCAAGCAGCGTAAAAGACGGTGTTATAACTGGCACCGGAATCCCTTTCAGGATGCACGCTAAATTAGGGGCCTGTACATTACAAGCACCATGTAACTGAATATGTCTACAAACTACAGAGTGATCTGGAGTAGAAGTACACTCCTCCCCTTTCAAGTAAACTTCTGCACTGTCTCTCACACATCTGTACGTGAATGGGAGTGACCAAACTTCGTGCAGGAAGGCAGTACCAAGTTGTTCATATCTGCCAAGAGCATAATGTTTCATGCACAAACCAAACTTAAACAGGGGAAAAGGTATCGTGATCAACCCGTGGATAAGCCACTCGGCAGAATTTAATTCAGCAACAAAGAAAGGTAAAGGTTCTAACTTCTCAATGTGCAGTAGTGAGTAAGTAGCATCTTTCATGGCCATAAACTGTTGCTTTGCAGTTAAATTAAAAGGGAGGAACAAAGATGAAACATTCATGTAATCCCAAGGGACTTTCCCTGCCTTTAACATTTGCAATGTCCATGCAAACTGCATAATAGAACGCAATTGGTTTTGACCATGATACAGTACAGACAAATCATCCTGCACAATGTCTAACACAGATGACACAATATTGCCTAAGGTATACATTCTGGAAGAAAGGGTGTTAATGCTATTATCTATTACAGCCAATACTTTCTCCATATTGTCTTGGTCAATAGCTCGTAACCTGGACGCAGCCTCACTCTGTGACAGCTTCCAAACTTCATTGTAAATAGCATATACCCATCTTTTGGACCTGCCAGTAGCAGGACCCTTAACAAAATCATTCAAATCTATTTTGTCGTTTAATTTCGATAAATGAAGTTTAACAGATGCTAAAGTAGAATGTTGCAGCCATGATTGGCATAATTTCCCCACGGAGTAGGTAGTTACACTATGAGAGGATTCAAAACGTGGGTCCACACGAACTTGTGTATACCCCTGCCTTCAACCAAGAAACCGATGTTGACAGGAATCTGCACTTGTCTGCCATCCCAACCACCCTTCTGGATTCAAATCAGTAATGTTGAAGGATGTGTTGGACACGTATGTCTGCAAGTTAGAAAGGGGAAGATCTGTATGATTACCCCAACCAGGGTAAGCACCCAGATCCGGAATCGAGGGTGAATTTAATCTTTTCGTAGTACCCAATCCAAAACAGAAAAATTGAAGAATTTAAAAATAACATGTGATTCGGGATAAGACAGGCACGATGCAAAGCTTCCGTTCCCTGTACCTGCCACGATATAGAACCCCAAACCGATTTAAGATCGATAGTAGCTTTCCACAGATCATGTCCTCCAATTGCCAATTCGTCCATAAAGGACTTGGAATACAACAATTTGGTGTGTATCAGTCTAATTTTAGAAGCAGACTCAGGCGCTACCTTAAAATAAAAGGAGGCCGGGTTTGACACACTGAAATCAGAAAAATAAGCGTATTTGTTCACCAACGTGGCTGAGCTGCCCAGCCTAGGGGCGGGACAGTGTTCCGATTGAGTGTAATTTACAAAATTCCTAAACGTATTTGCTTTGTGCAGGAAGTGTGTGCCATAATGTTGATAGCAGAATTGCTCATCATAATTTGCTGTATCTAAATACAAATCTTCAGCATCAAATGCAGCATAATATTTCAAATCAGAAAACAGTGCTTCAATGGCTTTGACATCCCAATCATCCGAGTGGATGTTCTGTTTAACCACATCGCCCATAGAAACACGAAATACATTCGGCACATTAATCACTTCAGTGGGGCCATGAATTTGAAATTTAACAGCATCCCAAGCAATCCCATCACGGACAGGCCAGGCGGTAATGTTCACAAATGTCTGGTCTCTTTTCATGATATGTGATGAGGAGTGGGGGGCCAAAGTTCCATCAATTAGACGAATTGTAGATCTTTATTTCAGGTAGTGTCCATTGATAAGTCTAAAAAACACTACCACAAAGCCAATGGACATAAACCAAAAAATACTTATGAGCACCAGCCAAATGTAAGTCCAAGGGGGAATTAAAAAATGTCTTTTGAACCAGGCAACAAAAATGGAAACCTTCGACAGGGCAATGGAAGTGATGGAATTATTGTCAAAGGAAGAATGTGACTGGGTAATTGCGGTTGATTGCAAAAGAGGCACCGGGACTTCTGTAGGATAAGCATACTCAGGATCTTCAGGCAGATCACCAGCCGTCGGTGGCAGTAAAGGACCAGTAACTGTATGCATCTCGACGGCAACATCAGGCAAGGTGTTAGAAGCAGGGGCTACAACAGAATTTCTCAGGATCGAAGGGCAAGAAACCGCTGGTGTCATACTAAGAAGTATCGGCCACTCGCTGTAGCTTGACATTGTCAATAGAGATGTACCTGTAATCCTTGCGACCAGGAAGTGGAGGTAAAATGACTGTACGTGTACCCTGTACTCCAAGCACCGGAACTGGTGCACGATAAGAGGGGCCGAACTCCTTCTTGTTCTCCACCTTCTCACGGACCAGGTCACCAACTCGAGGTAGCCAGCCGACTACCGGAATCTGAAGTGCAGCATCAGATGTGGAGGGTACGTGTTCCTTCACTAGAGTGTCTCTGGCTCCTTGAAGATTCTGCACTACAGCACAGTGATCATCTAGGTCAAAGGGTGCGGCCGACGCCGCCATGTCTAGACCATCAAGGTCTGGGACAAACATTTGTATGCCAAAGAGCATCATGTATGGGGTCCGCCCACCCAGAGACCTTCTAGGTAGATTATTAAGTGCACGTTGGACGTCATACAAGTGGGCTAGCCAGTTCCGGCCAGTACCTAAAACCCTGGCTGTCAAAGATTGCTTTAAGTCACGGTTCATCCGCTCCACCACACTATTGTCCTCAGGCCAGTATGGAGACGAAAATTTGACTTGGACCCCCAAATTTCTCATGGCTTCTTTGTACGCCTTAGAGGCGAACGCAGGGCCGTGATCACAATGAAAGGTACCACAAGCAAAACTTCCAACAAAGACACGCAAATCCTTGATGACAGTACGGGCATCAGCACTCCTTTGTGGCCACACCCACAGAAAACGTGTGCACGAATCCACTGCAACCAAGATGTACTTGTACGCAGTATCAGAGGTAAAAGGACCGCAATGATCTAAATAAAAATGCAAACAAGTGGTTTATTAGAAATATACAACTGCTTTTGTGGTGAACGCGCCGCAGATGAAGGTTTGATCTGCTGACAAATGTCACAATCAAGAACATAGGCACGTGCTTGTTTGTATAAGCCGAACCACCAGTAATGTTGCTGTAATAAAGATACCGTAGCCGCAACGCCGGCATGCGCGGACGCCATGCTCACGTGGGCTGCTGATATCAAAGATGGTCTGCAGTCCGCGTTGGGAATCAATCTGTCACCAACGTCGTTAATCCTCACTAACGGGACATTATCAGGACTTAAGTGATAATGGTAACGAGAAGGGAAACCTTTTGGAAAGCCCTTCCCCGTCTCTGTAGCAGCAATAGCCGCCAAGGGTTCATCATCGATCTTACTTTTGGATCTTGTAACTGTTGCTACTAAGAATGTCGCCATTGCAGTTTTTGCTGCCTCGTCAGCCAAACTGTTACCGACAGCATCGACGCCAACACGTTGGTGACCAAGAGTGTAAATTACAGTCACGAGAGGCAGACGTTCTTTAAGATCTGCCACTCGAACCCAAAGCAGTTTATGCTTAATCGTGCTACCTTTGGAATCATGGTAGTCATTTTGAGACCAAAAATGGAGATTGTCGTTGTAGGCTTGGAGACAATAAAACAAGTCACTCACTATAAGAGTAGTGACTCGAGGATCAGCAAACTCCAGTGCAAGCACCAGAGCACAAAGCTCCGCCAACTGCGCGGTACAATCACCCAATGACTGTGTATGTACAACATTGGATTGGAACTCACCATTTACGAATGTACCAACCACAATTGCGCAAGCCGCTGAATAGGCGTGCTTTGATCCAGTTGCGGGCTGCGCAGACCCGTCAGTGTAAATGACACAATGGTAATCCTCGAGCGGGCGCAAAGACAGAGGAGGTGGATGAACGAATTCATATTGCAAGAACTCCTGAGTCTGTAATGCCGCGTCAAAGATATATGTGACGTCTGGCGAAGTCAAGGAAGTGGCCCATTGTATCCACCTTGGATGCAAAGCCTTAGAATTAGGTACACTAGCTTTCGTTACTGCCTCGAGGGCAGGATATGGTGTCACCACCAGCAGATGTTTCCCTTGTGATAGCGCACGTTCTTTCAGGATTGCCATCTGAACTGCTGTCAGAACTTTTTCGACAGCGGAAAATCGCAGCTCAGCTGAAGTGTACCGGTGTGATTTGTATGCAATGGGGATGGTGTCGCCCTCATTGAACGCTAAGTATGTGAAACCCACTGCACCCAGCACAATTCTAATGACCAGGTTAGTGTGGTTATCAGGCGTTTGTAAGTATTTCGAAGCAAGAAGGTCAGCTTGCAATAACTGTAATGCAGCCGAATGCTCCGGCAGCCAGCATGATTTGGAAAAAGTAGGTTGTACCAAGGCATAAAGCGGCTTGATACGCTGGGCATAGTCAGGAACGTGCGTGCGACCGAATTCAGAAAGCCCAGCAGGGATTGTAATTTTTTCAGTGTAGTAGGAGCACGGAGGCGTGCGCATTTCTCAAGGAAGTGCTGAGCCAATCCTCGACCTTCAATGTTGAGTTTGTACCCCAAGAACAACACCGTATACTCGGCAATGTGGGACTTCGCAAAGTTGAACTTGTAACCGAAGTCAGCAAACATAGTAATTATGTTATCCACGCGAGCAAGGTGTGGAAGCAACTCGTCATCCGTTAGATATATGTCGTCGACATACGAGTACGCCTCCGGGTCTACCATCTCTAAGAGAGAGACCACTCGAGCAGCAAAGACCCCAGGGCTGTTTTTATAGCCCATTGGGAGCCTTTTGAATTGTTTTAGTATGTCACCCGAGGTAAACGCTGTCCACTCATAACTGAGAGGGGCCAGGTTATGAGTATAAAAGCCATTGGAAATATCAAGTGTGGTTTTAAACCGTTTCCTCACAAGACTATCGACGAGAGCCGAACCGTAGGTATTTTGCACCGCGCACGTCCGGCAGTGTGAGTTTAAGTGCCGGTAATCCAAAACTAGGCGGTACGACCCGTCAGGCTTCATCACAGTGAATAAAGGATTATTCATAGGTGACACATGTTTCAATTACTCCCTGATATTCCAATTGCTCAAGGATGGATGCGACGTGAGGTCACGCCTCACGACGCCAAGGGATATTGGGGTTGTGGCTGGGGCGTGGACCGCAACGGAATCTCATGGTTGGGAGAAAATTTATCCCAGCCGACCTGATTACGATACAATGCAGGCGCAAACACCTGCGCCCACTCCCCGGCCAAACGCGTAGAATGTTCCGTCAGCACTGTGTGCCCAAAGGACGGGAGGATCACGTCCTCCCCTCGAGGAGCATCTAAAACGAAAGCCGGGGGCCAATCAGCCTCCGCCAAAAGAATATCATATGTGGGGGTCAGATTATCCCAAAAAAACACTCTAATTTTACGTTGTATATCACCCTCAATTAAAAGGACAATTTCAAACAGTCTTTCAGGGGGAGCCACGCGGGTATCAGCAGTTTCAACACTTACAAATGTATCAGTTGCTGTCACCTCCAGATATGGACGCAGTGCTTGCCGCACTACTGTAACTTCCGCCGCGCTGTCTAGCAGCGTTAGCGCCCATGTCAGGTTCAGAAGCTGTGTCCGTACCATCTGAGGCATACCTCGCCGTTAGTGCAGCAACTTTCTTTTTCTGAAACGGGGGCCGTTGACGTGCAGACTCGTCCTGTTTGCCTTTACCGTCGGTCTGGCGAGGTTGCTCACGACCTTGACTACCGCTTCCTTTCCCATGGTCTCCGCCACCGGATTGTGAAGCCGATGTTTCCTGTGAAGAAGGAGGAGAGCGTTGTTCAGAAACCTGAAATCTATCAGGTGACTTAATATGAGAACGATCGCTCATATCATACGTGGGGTCACTGGACGACCGGTCGGGTGAGGCAGAACGAGAACCCTGTTTCTGTTGCTGTTTCCCCTGTTTCTTTGCTCTCCAACTTTGCTTTGGAAAGTTGGGTTTTTCGTCTTTAGTAGACGAACTCACCTTAGTTTGTTGTACTACATCAGGAATGATCACGGTGGGTTTCACAACCGAGGCGCTACGACCCACCATTCTGTAGGCTTTCTCAATAATTTTTGCGAATTCCCTGGGCCTGTCGTTCACATCCACAAGTTCCAGCATATTACCAACTTGGAACTGCATGGCATCTTCTTTGAGGTTGCCCATCACCATGGAACAAACCACATCAAAGCTGTCGACAAGCCTCCTTCCCAATTCAATAGCCGCCTCCACCCCATGGTTCTCTTGAACCTTCTTGATGACGGAGGGTAGCACAGACATAGACGGAGTGCCATAGCACTTCGAATAGGTCGCCGCAAAGACCTTCCCCCAGTTGTCACAATCGGCAATGTCCGGGACTAGGTCTTTAGGCAAAGTAATGGTGAGTATCCTGTGTTTTTCCACAGGAGAAGTATTTGGAAAAACTGCTTCTAGTTGATCAAATTTCTCAGCAAGCCAATAAGGAAATTCATCCTTACTGGAGGGGCGCTTGCCGACCAGTGAATTAACCATAACAGGACTAATAACCACTGCGTGGTGGTCCGTAGGTTGTACCGCAACAGCAGGTGCCCCCACCTGCACGGTGCGTGACACGTACTGCACTAAAGCGCTATGTACAGTAATAAGGGCAGTGTGGAGCACACACAACTCAGCTACCGCCACCGTGAGATAGCGGGGATGAGGCGTAAATCCGGCTAGCACCGGCCATGTGGCCCCTGCAATCGACAACGGGCCCATTCTCGCCGGTGTAACCGCATGGGGAAGGGCGCCATTAAACCAAATAGTATGCTGTCAGGCAGAGATAGGAACTTCTTGTGTCCTATATGGGGTATAGACCGTAGGAAGCGCAGTGGCAGTATAGGTGTGAAACGTATCATCGTCATCCACCGCCGGAAAAGTCACCTACGAGTAAAACAACTCATACGGGTATGACGCATCAGCACTGACCACAAAAATAACAGCCATCCCTTCGTCTGGCACCCCATACACCGTCAAATGACGGCGCAGAGGTGTACGACTATGCGCGGCTATATCAACCGCCATCAGGACACACTAAAGCGTAACAACGATATCAAGTGTAGCACCGGGGTTCAGGAAAAATAACCTTTTTAATGATCAAGCTTGAAGGAACCTATTAGTCGAAACCTAGGTAGGTTAAACCGTCACTCCCGTCAACCGGAAACCAGAGTGAGGGTGTTGTGGACTAATAGAAGCACTACTAAGGCGTCTCAAATAGACCAAACGTTAGGTGCGCCATGTTGCAGGGATTCTGCTTATGCACAGAACTATGCGCAGGAACCCAGGACCTCAGAGAATTGTGGTGTACCAAAAACTCCCCTCAGAACCCAGAACCCCTTATCCGACTAGCTTAGTGTCCCATTCGTTATCTGAGATCTAGCTCGGCGGTCCCAATGTATAGACAACCCAGAACAAGCGACTTAGAATATTCTCAGGAATGGAGGGAATCAGAAATATATTTTCGTTATTATTCTCATATCAGTCCACAACAGAATAAACAGAGACACGGTTAAAGTTTAAAGAGTTTAATTTATAAACCTCGCGTCCTAAGATGCAGTATTTTGGCTAACATAAGCAGACAAATGGTTAAGATCAGAACCATCAGCATTGTTACAATACCATAGAAAATGAAAGGAGCAATCATAATAAAATGACAGTGGAAAGCAGCCACCCTCCTTTCGCTAGTAAACTAATAGTATTATTATTAGACTATTAGAAGGTCTCTAGGCTTGAATGGGGAACCCCATACCGTATAGGTCAGCTTAGTGGAATCACATCACAGGATCAGCTAGGCTCTCTCCTGGGAACACTCTTCTGCCGACTGACTCTAAAACATGCTGCACTGCAATATTAAAAAGCACTCGTCTTTCAGGTGTCTGCAGCTGCGTGCATGTTATGGCTAAATAGTGGTACGATCAACCTGAACACAACAACATGCACCGTCTAGTGACCCAGACTCGTTCTTTACACGGTGTACAGACCAAGGTCACTGCTCACTGTTAAGGATGTTAAACAACAGACAGTTCTCATGTGAAGCAAAGTCGAGTAAGAATTTCTTAATCAATAACATGTGACAACAGTGTCGCGTGCAAAAGCAGCAGAAGCGGCAAGATGGCTTTCTAACATCTAATGCGGTTGTGCTAACTTAGCATTGTACATAGGGAGATAGGTATCATCACTACAATCTTTGACTTCCAAAAGAGTTTAAGCCTGAACAAAGGATTCTTCACTGCGACTTTGACCAGAAGCTCATCTGGTTTTTCTAGATTGGTGTGGGATTTTTCATGTGTTGTGTTTTCACATTATTGCTATTTGTCTGCTAAATCTATACTTTACACATTGCCTCTAAGATAATCCTGGCTACTTTCGTGCCAAGCAAACAGAGGGTTAAGCACAGGTTAGAGTGCTGTTTATTTTCCATTGATAGTCTATCGATGGTGAATCAAGCGTTTAATCAGTTATGGGACAAAACCCGGTATTCTTCACTCAGTGCCAACAATTCTGAGGTCAAGACAAAGGTTTATCTGAATGTTTCCATCTTTAGGAGTTTCCTGAAGTGCAGCTAGTTCTGCTCTGAAGCTTGGTTGAAAAGTATTCTATAGCTTTGACCTTGAACTCATCAGATTCTGTTTCTCACACTTTATTCTCTTAAACGTTTGTTTGGTGATTCGATGTGATGTGACTGAATGAAGATTTTGATCGGGGTGTTATATGGGGGTAATATATGCATGTTGCCCAATATTTTTCACAGTACACCTTGTGTACCATGCATAGAACTTTAAACTTGATTCTCTCTTCCACAGGCAACCTGCTGTGCAATTTCAATGCTGGCTTTAAATGATTACACTTTCAAAGCTTTTAGGTATAGTTGTACTGCTTGGTTTTACCGTTATTTATTTTTTATTTTTTGTGTGTGACCATTCTATACCACAGTATAAGAGCAAATGGAATAAAATAATGGATTTATGAGGATGCAATAGCTGGAGATATACATCCTTTATCACATACTGATTTAGGTTCAAAGGGGCAAATTATTGTTGAACAAAAGTCCCAGTTTTTTTGCCTTGGGGTCTGTGAGAGGAGGGCTTCAAAGTTCATGGGTCATTCAGAGGGGATAGATTTCTGAAGTATTCTAATGTTGCCAAGCAGGCTGAAAGGTCACACACACACACTAAACAAATCTGTACAATAGTGACACTCATACCATAATTCCACACTCTGTTTGGCTATATAGTTTTTTCGAGAACAATGTTTTTTCTGTAAGAAGAGCAGCATGAGTTGTTGATAGACTAGCTTTCTTAATGTAGGTGCCATTCAGTGGCAGAATGGTCAAACTGTAGTAAACAAAGTGGAATTCAGCTTCACCCACTCTACCTGAAAAGCAATACGAATGCTTACATAGCACTTGACTGTCACAGGATGACACAACAAGAAAACCCTAGCCTTTATGATCTATGGAACAATCCCAAAGTATTACATTTATTATTTCTATTATACCAACTATGTCATTAAAAATGTCATCTACTTCCACGTGCACTTGAGCATTAGTGCAACTGATCACTGGGCTCCATTCATATAATATAAAGCACTTTGCCCAGTAGGTGAGTGTCATCCCTTTCTGTGCACAACACTTAGGGCCTAATTACAAGTCTGGCGGTACGGTACGAGGAAAGGCAGACTTACCGGATGCAGGCGTCCACCTACTACCGCACCAGCGGTCTGACCGCCCCATTACAAGTTGTGCGGTCGGAATGCCATTGCAGTGCTGCAACCGCCTGGGAACCGCTACTCCCTGGTGATGGAGCAGCAGTCATGGCCTCAGCAATATGGTGGTGGTGCCGCTGCATTATTAGTATAATGAACTGATATAAATGACCACATGGGAACAAAGAAGAAATGGGAAACGAAAATACGAGGTCTTTGAACTCAAAAAACGGGTGCAGGAAAAGAGAGATGACACTCACACTATTAAGGAAATACTACACTGAACCTGCACAAGTTCAATGAAAAGAAAGAATGGCCATGGAGCTGTTGGATGGGAAGAGAGGATACCCTCCAACACGTGCTCACTTGTGCAAGAATGGGAGTGGTTGACATCTGCGCCGTCTGAAAAACGCTGTCATATGCAGTTTAAAGCCAGTTACGTGATAAAGAGCCTGACAACGCAGTCGCAATGATTACATTTTAATTTTAAAGTAACTGTATATTCATCTTCTGTTAATGGTCATGTTTGTGATTTTTAAGAAACACATAGTTAATTAAATAATTTGAAATTGTAGTTGCATAATCCAACATATTTTCCTGTAAACGGCGCAAAAGTTTGCACACAGTTTTTAATTAGATACTGGCTTACATTCTCTTCCAAAATCGCATACAATGAAATATTCCTTTGACATGTTTCAGAAAAATAAAATGTAGGTTCATAGGATTTAATCTAAACAACATATTCCTAAATTTTCCTTTAAAATAATTTAGATTGGAGAATTGTTGCTAGCAGGTGACAATTTCCCTACAGTAAATTGAGAGAAACTGGAACATCTTACTCTCTGGTTTCCACGGCAACCATAAGCAGGATGAAAAAGGTTCACCAGGTACTTCATTCATATAGCCTTTCATTGATTCCAAACAATTCGAACACACAGAGACGCCAACCAACAATTGAATTAATGATGTTTTTCGTAAAGGCAGAATGATTCCCTTTGAAGGTTGTGCTATCTGAAAGAGAAATGCTCACGTTGTGTCTCTTAACTGCTTTAAAGTTCATTTTTAACAGTCTGTGTTGAAAATAGAATTGCTTCGATTTCAGATCGAGGCGGCTGTATCCCACGCAGGTTAGCTATTCCCCAGTGAAGGGGAAATGCAATCTCACTTGAAGTGAAAGTTTCTTCTTTGGCAGGCAGTTTCAGACTATTGAGCTCGGTGCCAGAGGATACCATTGACAGCGCACACGTTGAGGCATTTAAAAGGTGTCTGTTCGCGTTCTTGCCTCAGAGGGGAGTCAGCGCCTGTAGCATTGTGTAAGATGCTTTAGTGATAGTGTCATTGGCTCTAAAACATGCTATGCTTCGGGGGATGCATATTGGATATGTGAACGAGATTGACCTTCCAGCTTTAGCCAAATTAATGTGGGCCCAGAGTAAGTATAAACACGTTTATATCCGACCATGATGCTGAAAGATATCTTACAAGTAAAATATGTTTTTATCTTTGTTCTCTTAATTTCCCAAACAAGGATGACATCATCGGAATTCACAATACAGACACTTGTATATGAACATGTATAATTGCTGCTCTTAACACCATTATAACACAATATAACACATTGTGATATATTCACTATTCAAATTGTGTTTACTCATTATGGTTCCCTATGGAAAGGATTTGGAAATGGCATATATCACTTTTCTTACAAAAGCGGATAAGACCAATGTAATGTTAATGCGCCACCGAATCCCCTGCAGATAATATAATCTTAATCAACGATCTGAAGTTTTCTTCTTGCTGGTCAGGTTCTCCTCCGTGATACCGTCCGTGTTAAATGTGTCGAATTTACAAAGAAGTGTGCGGTGAGATAACATGTATGTAGCGCACAATATATCCGACTTCTCTTCGAGGAGCTGGTCTAACGTTCTCGAGCTGAGGAATTTAGAATGGACGAACCGTTCAGAGGATCTTAAAAACAGAGAGAGGGTTAAATGTCCCGTAATCATTTGAACATGGAATTCAACAGTCATTATCAAATAAAGTTTCACTAAATTACCCCATTTTGTGCGGCCTCAGAAACATAACACCATGTTGCTGAAAATATAATGTTATTGATACAGTAACAGATAACTGGTATTTCTTCATAACAGCCTCGAGAACCTCTGAACCACAATCTCCATCGTCAATATCCAAATGTAAACAGTAATTTTTGACAAAGGTATCAACGTGTGACCATGACATCTCTAGAAATGTCTCCCACTTGCCTCAGCCCAGAATGCTGCCACATCTCTCATAGATTTACTCTGAATGGTGCTAGAGATGGCAAATTCCATAGATAAGTAAGCCTGAGATATAGCCTGTCTCACTCATCTACCAAGGGAAGCTGTGGATGGCTACTTACCCTTGTTACCAGGACCATAAGAAACAACGAAGGAATCAAAGTCCCTAAATGACCTTGTCCTGGCCAGATAAATGCCCAGTGCTCTTTTGGCATCCAAAACTAATGGATATTTGAGAGCAAGATCTGATTGAAAAACTGAGTGAACAAGCTCTTCTTTTGCAGGAAATCGAGTCTCTACCTTAGGTTTAAAACCTAGGTTTGTTTTTAACACCACCCATTCCTCAGAGATCTTTATATGTTGATAAGGGCCAATACAGCATCAATCTCCCCTAACCTCGTTGAGGAGGTTGCTTCCAAAATTGCCACTTTTGCTGTGAGCCACTGAATAGGAGCTGAGTTGAGAGGGTCAAACAACTGTTAAAGAAAACCCTATAGTACAATTAACAGTTCACAGGGAGGAAGAACATGGGATGTGATTGTTTTTTAAGCCTAAAGTGCTTCATTAGCCTGTTAAAATAAGGCTTGGCCACGGCCACATTACGCCAGGGCTCTATGAAACCCTAGATAGTGAACCACTGATCAGCCAGGGGAGCAGACGACAAACCCTTCCTTCAGAAAATCCTGAATTTTGAATGGATTGCAAGATATGGATTCTAAATTGGTTGGCGAACATCATTAATAACATTTCTTTCAATGTTTTTGTAGGAAGATAATGTAGCGGGTATTTTGGACTGCTGAATGGATAAAGCAAGTCCACCTGAACGAACCAGTTTCTGCCGGCCTACTTTCTCAATTTCCAGACTGCTAGGACCTCTACAGCAACTGGGAAAATTGCAATGGTGGTGGTAAAAGGGGAAGTTGAAAGTAAGGGAGGGTGTCCATTTGAAGCAATGTTGGGCACCAGGGTGTCCACAGCCAGTGAGGTGCTACTGGAACTACCAATACCTTTGCCTCTTGAATCTTCTGAAGGACCTTTGGGAGGAGGGGAATCAGAAGGAAAGAACATAGGAGTACATTAGGCCAAGGAATACCCAATGCATTCACTCCCCAGGCTTCCCTGCTCCAATTCTGCCAACAAAAGTGAGGAAGGAGAGTATTAGAATGTGAGGCAAATAGGCCTAATTATGGATGAACAAACTTTGCTAGAATCCTTTGGAGTGATTCCAAAGCTAGGTGGAAATTTACTGAAGAAAGAAGATTGCAGCTCAGAGAGTCTGGCTGGTAGCTGTCTTTCCCCTGGATATTGGTCATTTGCAAGCAAGAAGCCAACTGAAAAATGCTGAAGGCAATTTGAGACAGAGATTTCACCCTATGGCCCCCTTGTCAATTTAGATAATTCTTTGTTATCTGGTTTTCTATTCAGTGAACACTCAATTTTCCCATTGTATGGGTAGAGGAAAGCTTGGAGAGCCCTCCAGACATCTGACAGCTCTCTCCAATTGGAGGGCTGGAGAGACTCCTTTCGTAACCATGGTCCTTGAATTTCCTACCCCACCAGAGTGGCTCCCCACCTTTCTTGGCACACATCTGTTGTAAGAACTGGAGAGACCAGAGATGAGAATGGACCCTCTTGTATAAGGTTTTCCTGAACTATCAGCATTCTAGATTTTTTATCTCAGTCAGAGATACTAGAATTACAGTCTCGCAGTCCTGGGACTCTGGTGCCCAGTGTACTAAAAGGTGATGAAACAGGGGCCTAAAATGGTGAGAGGCCTATGGGATTACATAAGCAGTTGCTGCTGTGACTCTCTGTATTCTCAAGAAGGATCTGCTTGATGCGTGATGAGGTGACAGAAGATGGCGAACAGCATCCTGCAAAGTCACCACCATGTTTGGAACATGGATCGGCTCATATGAACATTTTCTTTTTGGATTGGGAGTAGATCCAATTTCTCCCAATTCACGATGAAACGTATGTCCTAGAAACAGCTGCAAAACCTCCTGGGATCAGCTTGCCCCTTAGAAAAAGCTGGAGAGGATATCCACCACTCATCTAGGTATAGTTGAGCATGATTGCCATGTAAATGACCCATTACTGGAGACAATACCTTGGTAAATACCCTCGTAGACGAGGATAGCCTGAATGAGAGATAATGCTTCCTGTTTACTGCAAAGGGAAGGTGGTGTTGGCTCTATCTGCTATATGGGATATGAAAATAGGCATCCCGAGGATCCAAGGTGAAAATAGGCATCCCGAGGATCCAAGGGCATGAGCAAATCTTCCTCCTTGATGAGTAGGGTCAAGTAATGAATTGTCGTCATTTGAAGGCTGAATTTGGGCTGATTTGATTCACAAATTGGTCAGTATGTTCCATTTGACTTTAAAATGAAGATCAGAATCTAATATATTCCCTCATGTCTTTGAGGAAAAGGTACTCCTGCTATGTCTGCACTTGTTCAGAAGGTCTGAGAGTTTGTTAAAAGAGAGATTGCTACTTCACTTGTGAGACTGGGAAAGGTGCTCTCTGGGGGTACGTCACTTAGCTCTATAAAGTAAGCATTTTGGACAACAGAGAGGATCCAGGAGTCTTTTATTAGTTTTCCTCAAATTTTGAAGAAGAGGTTCAGTCTCCCCCTCACCATCTCTGGATAGTCATGCCTGTGGGGGTTGTTGTTGAGGTTGCCGGGGCCAGGATTTTTCACAGAATGCAGCCCCCAGTCACCACAGGGCTTCTTTGCTTCTTGGAATACTTGCATTGTTTTTGTTAGGCGTATTAGGAACTTTAAAAAGGAGGCAGCTGCAAAGAGGTGCAGTAGCATTTTTTCTCTTCTCTTGCTTTTTCTACCAACCCACTCAACTTTGGGCCAAAATGTTTTTAAGCAGAAAATCCCAGGCAATATATATCATTATTTTGCCCTGTACCTACTTTCCAGGGCTTAAACCATAAATTGCGTCTTGCTGCAACTACTACTCCTACTGATGTAGCCGGCAACAAGATAAATCAAACATGGTATCAGACAACAATCTTGAGAGGAAGTCCAGATTGCCTTAAATGTCTGAGTAATCCGAGCTATTTTACAAACACTGAAAAAGAGCTTGAAAGTCATTTAAAAGCATCTGTGAGGCCCAAGCAGCAACAGCTCATGCTCTTATTGCAAAATGCACTGCTGAAAATGCCCTTTTTAAGGCACTGTCCACTTTCTTATCAATGGGGTGTGACCATTCGATGCTAGTGTCAATGAAGATGCCATACATGTTAAAGTTAATTGACTTTGGGAATTTGAGGTACATTTTCTTTGAACTCTTGTCTGAAAACGGGGTAAAAGAGGATGTGTCCACTCTTTTGCCAATATGTTTTTCAGAACATCGTGGAAAGGAAGGTCATCTCCTTGCTTTGGGCTGTATTGGGCAAAAAACCTTCCTCACGTTAAGGAGTGGTTGTGTTAAACCCCAAAACCTCCCCAACTTGCATGTGCATTTCCTTTCACTGTGCTTCTCAACATACTTGCCTTTTTGGCGCTGTATAAAAGACTTAAGATTCACAGTCAGAGCACATAACATTGCGAATGAAAAGTTTCAATCTGCACTGTACAAATAGTGTAATGTTGGCAGAGGAGCATTAGTGCAACATTTGTGAAGAAGCTAACAATGGAAAGCTTTGCATTATTTCAACCTGGGTGCAAAAGCTTTCAACTATAAAGGATGGGCAAATAATTCCTGCATATACACAAAGGGGCTCCTAAGAAGGCAATGGTATGCATTTCAGTGCGATTAGTTTCTTTTTTTGTATTGCATGAGGTTCTCAAATCCATCAAAGGCAAAGGCACTGTTCACACAAAGTTGCACTGCACCTACCTTATTATTATATATACTGTGATGGGGGTGTGCGTGGGACAACAGGCCCACAACCCAGCATTCATTTTGGCACCATGCAGGTATTTCTCGTTTGGAGTTACAATGTTGCCACATTGCATATGCTGTGAGGAAAGTCTGCTGTCATATAAAGGACTCTGTCTCAGCATTTGCAAGTTTTGCAACTTTCCATAATGAGTTGCAAGCCAATTCCTGCCACATTAATAATAATGAGGTGGGCTTTATGTGACTCCTTATAGCTTTTTTTGATGCTCAAATCCCTTTGTGATACAAAGGATTCGAAGATCACTTGCAAAGCAAATGGGGAGGCTGATTGCAGCACATTGCAAAACATTGCACGTCAGCCGATCTATTTTGTGCATGACTCCCAAGGTGGTATATTACACAAGCCAGTAATACACGTTTTTCATGACTGCATTTGCATGTGTTGTGCATGTAATTAAAATCATTTTTTAAAACGCCTAGTAAGTCGTGCAATAAACAAAGAAAAACATTAAGGACGCATTTCCTTTGATACATTGCGTGTATCAGCTGAACACATTAATGCATATCTCAGAAAGATATTTCTGAATTGAGTGGAGATATATGCTTCACTCCCTATAAAAAATGGAATGTCTGAAGATAAATATATGCATTGCGCACTGGCCATGCCGATATTCCAAGTTGTCATCAGACAGTGTGGCTCAGCCATGGTTGAATACCCCCTCCTGTACAGAATATGGCATGCTGTGGCTTGTTTCTTCTCTGGGGGTACCAACCCCCCACAGAAAATACAATGGCATCCCCTGAAAGTGTGCGTGCTGTACGAAACACGTTTGATGCAAAGAGCATGCAGCATTAGACCCCTTTGACTGTACTAACTCTGAAAAAGCATATTGTGGTAAACCCGTTTGAAAATGTGGTCGTGTACTATTCCTAACAGTTCACATAGTCCTAACCTGGACAATGATTTGAGCTACTCATATCTGCATGCACCTGACACTGAGTACAATTCTAGACCAGTGGTTCTTAATCTTATTAGACTAAGCCTGCACAGCGCTTGGGTATTGTTTACTTCAGAATCGGACACGTGGTTGTAAGCCCATCTTCACCACTTTGACACGCTGAATGGTCCTGGTCCGATATTTATATTGCACAACTGCTCACCAAGCTAAAACTTTAAACAAAAATATATTATTAATCACATAGGTGTAACCTAATGCATTTACCAATGCTTGTTCTAGATAGTGCTTTATGTTGGGTCCCTCAATTATGACTCCATATTCTAGACATTGCACCCTTTCAATTAAATCATCTGTTTGGTTTTTAACATTTGTTGTCTTCGGTTGCAGTCTTTATATCACACGTTCTGCCTCGTTGACTTTACAGCTGTTCTTTTTCTGCATTTCAAATATTCAATTCAACTGCTACCTACTAGATTTTATTGGCCACCACGACCCGTTTGTCTTTGAATGCTGCAACAATATAATTGCAGCCAACTTATCAGTATATCTGACATTCTATCTCACACTTTGCCATAAGTGTTAATGCCAGCCCAAGGGTGTCATCTTGGGCGTCATGGCAAGTGGTATGTCTTTTTACAGCTGTTAGTTTCTCCGTGTAGCTGTAGCTGTTTCAATTATTGATTTTCTCATTAAAGTCGTTACAATTTATGTACCGAGTCCAGTCATCCCTTTTTATACTCTGGTCTTGCCACCTCAAAGTTCCACTTCGGAAATTAGAATAGAGTTCACCGGTGCCTATGTGAAGAGGATTTATTATTGTAACAATAATGTAAACTATATTCCAGTGAGATAATAAGTATGCAACAAAATAAAGTAGTAGCAGGCAGAGTATTTTTAGGCTTGTGGAAGGAACCTTGGCTCTTTTGTACAGATTACCCGAGCAACCCGGATTGGCTCTCATGTTCAGCCAGCTGTCACAGCTATGTACAGATTGTTCCCACAACTACAGCAGGAGTAGACAACAGTTTGGTAATGGCAAGTTGCAGTCTTGTTCCAATATGTAAATCTATTTTGGATGCGCGGTCTCCTATCAGGAAGGCCAGTCTCTTCTCATCTCCGGCCTCCTTCTGCTTGTTAAACATCCCATGATAGGCATGGGAGGCTTGTACACACATTGCAGCTTCAAACCGCTCCAGCACTTCACCTCCCCAGGAACAATTTCTTAAGCTATTGTGTACTGCATAGCAAACATTTAGCAGCATCACTCTGAACCAAGCGCGCTGCCACTCCTCTTCTTATGAGGGAACAATCAAACTGCTGCTCATGATGCAAACAGTGTCACTGTAAAGGAGATGCACCCATTGTTCTCATATCTAGTATTTCCCATCACAACTGGGGTCCATTGTTTTAGGGAAGTTGTTCTTGTAAAGCATTTCATCAAAAATCCGATCTGTTATTGTAATCACTTTAGAAGAGGCTGCCCATTGTGAATGCTGATTTTCTCTCCAACAGAATTGAAAGGGCTTATTATGAGTACGGTGGACCTGGGACCGCCGTACATGTGGTGGCGGTCTGACCACCGTATTAGGAGTGCTGTGGTTTTACTGCATTACAACAAACAAATGATGGACGGAATGCTGACAATGCAGACATTCTCCCCCAGTCAAGAGATCTGGGTTAAATCCATCGTTCTTTTGCCCACTACGCCACCCCAGTTCAGACATGGCCATATGCAAATCAGTCTTGACCCTGTGCCTCATGGGAACAGTCCAGCCCGAACTGCCAAGCCATGTCTTCCCTGGACCGGAATCAAGCATCCTAGGACCGGTTTCTGGCTATCAGCCGTCATCAGCCAGGATAGCTTGACTCCAGTGGCGTAGTGAGCACGGGTCCCACGTCTGGGAATACCCATCCCACTTAGGGCGAAAAGCGTTACAACAAACAAATGATGGACGGAATGCTGACAATGCAGACATTCTCCCCGAGTCAAGAGATCTGGGTTAAATCCATCGTTCTTTTGCCCACTACGTGTCAAGAATTCCTGTCATGCGAGGGGAGGAAAACGGTAACCAGCGAAAACGGACTACATCTCCCAGGATGCTTAGCGGTTGAGAGGTTATGTAAACAGGAGAGCTGTTACATAACTCAAGGAAAACACGCCCTTATGTAAAACAGGAGAGCTGTTACATAACTCAAGGAAAACACGCCCTTATGTAAACAGGAGAGCTGTTACATAACTCAAGGAAAACACGCCCTTATGTAAACAGGAGAGCTGTTACATAACTCAAGGAAAACACGCCCCTATGTAAACAGGAGAGCTGTTACATAACTCAAGGAAAACACGCCCTTATGTAAACAGGAGAGCTGTTACATAACTCAAGGAAAACAACGCCCTATAAAGGGAGGAACCGGGAGGTACAACGCTGTCGGATATTGTGTTTACAACCGACGTACCTGCTTAGTGAAGAGCAGTGTTCCGGAGTGGTGCTCCAGTAAGGCAAGAACGGAGGTAGGTCGAGTCGTTACTCCCTGGGCCGTGTCTTGCCCCATCGTCACCTGTGAAGGACCCGGAAGCTCTACCGGATAACCATTGAGCTTCGCTTTTTGACTCGGCTGAGTCAAAGCGCAGTGGCGCTTTTGCTGGTTGGAGTCGTAACTCCCAGCCCGACCAGAGATACAGGGACTGCCAGCTGTAACGCACACCAGGAGGTGTTTGCCGCGTTACAGACTCGGAAGTCCACAGGATCGATCGAGCGGCTGCTCTCGGTTCAGTGTTCTTTGCTTGTGATTGGGGTATCGGTGACGCATCACCAGGAGGTGACTCCGCGTCCCGGTGCAGTCTGAGGAAGAGGTTGAGCGGCTGCTCCCTTCAGGTAGAGACCCCGGCTGGGTGTTTCCCTGACTCCTCGATTCTCCCCAACACTCTTCGTGCCCCTCACAGCCTACCGATTGGCATTGTCGGCCATTTCATTTCTGCCCTCTGTTGGCATACGCCGGGATCGGCGTATATGCAGAGGACGGTTAGGACCATCCGTGCTGTGGGCTGGTAACGTACTTAGCCTGGAGGATTCCAGTGACTATAACCTTTGTTTATTCCTTGTATTATTTTTGCCTTCATTAAAATAACTAAACCTTCACAAGTGGTTGCGTTCTCATTATCGTGTCTGTTAAACGATCCTGAGACGTTCAGGGCGTTACAAAATATCCGACCTTAATAACACTAACTGTCTCCCGGTCGATAACAGACATGGCAACACTTGATGATGTGCTGGCTGCTTTAGCGACCGTGCAAATTGAATTGGCTGCCTCCAGGCAAGAAACAGCCGATGTAAAAGCCAGACTGGATGCTATCCAATTGGACCCGCTCACGCCCAGCACCTCCCTCACGAACCAGACCCCTGCGGTAGTAGTGGAAATGCCGGTAGCCGTCCCCTTGGCAACACCAGAGAGGTACAGTGGGGATCCTAACACAGTGCAGGTATTCCTCACACAAGTGGCGCTACATCTATCGTGCAAACCAAGGGCGTTCCCCACGAGTCAGGCTCGTGTGGCTTTCCTTATATCCTATTTGGCTGGAAACGCGGCACAATGGGCCGTACCTCTGGTGAGCAGGGACGACCCCATCTTATGTGATTGGGGTGCTTTTCGCGAGGAATTCCTGAAGGTCTTCGACAGAAGGGCTGACTCGTACACAGCGGACCGTGAAATGCTTGAGTTGAGACAGGGATCCAACGACCTGGTGCAGTATCTCAACGCGTTCCGAAGGCTGGTTGCGGAAACCAAGTGGCCTGTTGCTAAACAGACGGCGCTCTTCCATCACGGGCTGTGCGATGAGCTCAAGGACGCCGTGGCTCATATTGACCCACAACCCAAGACATGTGAGGGCCTTATCAACCTGGTATTACGGCTGGAACATAGGCTAAGTGAAAGAAAGGGGGATCATGGGAGAAAAGGAAAATCCCTTCCATCCTATGTGACAGTGGGAAGTCCTGAAACTTCCACCGCATCCAAGGGAGAACCCATGGACATCGGCGCAATACGAGCGAGCCTCACAGCCACGGAGAAAGAGTCACGCCGTAAACAAGGATTGTGCCTATATTGTGGCAAAAAAGGCCACTACGTACGTGAATGCCCTGCCAAACCGAAGACGTCACGTTATCGGGCCAACCGGTCGGTAACAGCCGTGGTGGACGTACCGGCGGAAAACTAGAGGACTCCCAGACCAAAGAAGGGGCATCTCGGAGTCACTCATCCATCCCTTCACTTTCCAACTCGGTCACTAAGGGACAACGACACCTGTTTCTCACGGTGCACGTGGGAGTGCATGACCAGTGGATACCCGTTGTGGCCATGGTGGATTCAGGGGCCACTGGCATGTTTATGGACCACAACGAGGCATGCAGGCTAGGGCTAGTGCTTCTTCCCAAAGCTGTACCCGAAGACGTCTATGCTGTAGACGGAAGGCGATTGGTGACGGGGCCCATCGGGCAGCACACGGGGGTCCTTCCGATGAGATGTGGGAGGAACCATTTGGAACAAATCGATTTTAACATCATCCGAGCGCCCCAATATGGCGTCATATTGGGATTGCCGTGGCTACAGAAACACAACCCCTCTGTGGATTGGCCAACACATCGCATCGAACTGACGTCACCGTATTGCATCCTGCATTGTGGAATAGGAACGGAATCCCTTGACGCAGATGAGAGCGGGAGTCAGACGGTGGCTACAGCGGGAGAAAAAGATGTGGCTCTCCCCCAGGCTTATCACAGTTTTGAGGATGTATTTGATGAGGTGAAGGCGGAAGTGCTACCACCACATAGACAGTTTGACTGCCAGATCGACCTGGTGCCAGGGGCCAGCGTTCCCAGCGGCAGGCTGTATGCCCTGACGGAGCCTGAAAACGTGCATCTCCGGGGGTACCTGGATAAACTCCTCAAGCTAGGATTCATCCGCCCGTCCAAGTCTCCGGCCGCCTCGCCACTCTTCTTCATCCCGAAGGCTAATGGGGAGCTGAGAGCCTGTGTGGACTTTAGGGCATTGAATGCGATAACCGTAAAGAATCGGTACCCCTTGCCTCTCATCAGTGTACTCCTGGAACAGGTCAAGAAAGCTCGTATCTACACCAAGTTGGATTTGAAAGGGGCATACCATCTGGTGCGCATGAGGGACGGAGACGAGTGGAAGACCGCCTTTAAGACCAGGTTCGGCCTTTTTGAGTACCTCGTCATGCCGTTCGGTCTGTGCAACGCCCCGGCAGCCTTTCAGTACTTTTTGAATGAGGTATTCAGAGAGGAGTTGGATATCTACGTGGTCGTATATATCGACGACATCCTCATCTATTCGTCCAGTGTGGAGGAGCACGTACACCACGTCAAAGCCGTGCTCCAAAAGCTGAGGGAAAACATGCTATTTTGTAAACTTAGCAAGTGTGACTTCCACGTCACATCCGTGGAATTCCTCGGAGTGATGCTGAGTCCAGAGGGACAGGAGATGGCAGAACGAAAGATCAAGGCGGTGAAAGAATGGCCGGTGCCCCAAAGCGTGAAGGACGTCCAAAGTTTCATTGGCTTCGCCAACTTTTACAGGCGGTTTATAGATGGATTTTCAGTATTGGTGGCCCCAATCACACAGCTACTGAGGAAGTCCAAGGAGTTTGTCTGGTCTCCTGAAGCGAACAAAGCCTTTGAGGCCCTGAAAAGCGCCTTTGGTAAGGCACCGGTGTTGGCTCACCCCGATCCGGATCTCCCCTACGTAGTGGAAGCGGACGCATCGGATGTGGCGCTGGGGGCTATCTTGTCCCAACGCAACCACGACACAGGGGTGCTTCATCCCGTTGCGTACATGTCCCGCAAACTCAACGACGCCGAACGCAACTACCATATTGCGGAGAAGGAGCTTCTCGCAATCAAGGACGCCTTCACCGAATGGAGGCATTGGTTGATGGGGGCAAGACATGTGGTATCGGTGTACACGGACCATCGGAACCTACAGTTCATGACGGCCACAAGACACCTTTCTCCCAGACAGCTGCGGTGGATGATCTTCTTTGCGGGGTTCAACTTCCGCATCACATATCGGCCGGGGTCGGAAAACCGGAAGGCGGACGCCCTGTCCCGTCAATCTGCAGTTAAGGAACCATTGCCTGCGACCGAGCATTCCATCATTTCCCCGAGGATGGTATTGGGGGTTATCCAACCGGATACTTTCCTGAGGGGAATAAAGAGAGGGATCAGGTCATTCGCATGGCGGAGGTGGCTCCTCAGTCACAGAGAATGGCAGCTGAAGGACGGGATACCCCTGAAGGGCAGGTGCCTATTGATACCCACGCCTAGGCTAAGGAAACAAGCATTCATCTGGTGCCATGACTCTCCATGCGCAGGTCATTTGGGCTTTGAAAAAACGGTGGCTAGCATGGGACGGCATTTCTGGTGGCCAACCATGAGAGTGGATGTCAGGAGGTGGGGACAGGAGTGTCCTACGTGTGCTACCATGAAGGCCGACCATGGCCGAACCCAAGGGCTCTTACATCCACTTCCGACCCCGGATAGACCATGGGATAGCATATCACTGGACTTCGTGGTGGGCCTACCGGTAGACCAGGGGATGACGGCAATACTGGTGGTGGTGGATTACTTGACGAAAATGGGGCACTTCATCCCCTGCAAGAGAGTCCCTACGGCCGGGGAATTGGCGTCACTACTCCTAAAGAATGTGGTACGACTGCATGGATTACCTGGGGTGATCGTGTCGGACCGGGGGTCGCAGTTTACTGCGCAATTCTGGAAGACTTGGTGCACTGCGCTGCATGTTAAGACCGCCCTGTCCACCAGCTACCACCCTCAAACGGACGGCCAAACCGAGCACCTGAACCAAACGCTCAAACAGTATCTGCGATGTTTTGTGGACCAGGGCAGGGAAGAATGGGTCGACTTGCTATGGGTTGCAGAGATCGCCTATAACAACGCCACTCACAGCTCCACACAGTCATCTCCGTTCTATAGCAACTATGGCCAACATCCCAGGTTCTTGCCATTTCTACATCCGTTCAGAGAGGACAGGATTCCCGCCACAGCGGACAGGGTGGCACACATAAAAGACACGTTGACGCGCTCAAGGGCTGTCCTAATAGAGGCCAAGAGAAGATACAAGGCTGCGGCAGACAGGAAGAGAAGGCCCGGGCCACTGTACCGCACTGGAGACTACGTCTGGATATCCACAAGAAACATGAGGTTTCGAAAGAACAGTGTGTTCCATCCCAAGTACATGGGCCCCTATCGAATTACCAAGTGTATGGGTCCCGTGAACGTGAACGTGTGCTTGCCCCAGTCATTGCGGATACACCCTGTCTTTCATGTATCATTGCTCAAACCAGCACCCTCCAAGCCGTCTGGGACACCTAGGCCGGTATGCGTGGAGTCGGAGGTGGAGTATGAAGTGTCGGGCATACGGGCGTCCCAATGGCGCAGGGGGAAGCTGTGGTACCTGGTTGCGTGGAAAGGCTATGGCCCGGAGGAGCAGTCATGGGAACCGGCTGAAGGGGTTCATGCTCCGCGCTTGGTCTCCTTGTTCCATCGGCGTTTTCCTGCCAGCGCTGGACCCGTGGGGAGCCGCTGAGAGGGAGGATGTACTGTCAAGAATTCCTGTCATGCGAGGGGAGGAAAACGGTAACCAGCGAAAACGGACTACATCTCCCAGGATGCTTAGCGGTTGAGAGGTTATGTAAACAGGAGAGCTGTTACATAACTCAAGGAAAACACGCCCTTATGTAAAACAGGAGAGCTGTTACATAACTCAAGGAAAACACGCCCTTATGTAAACAGGAGAGCTGTTACATAACTCAAGGAAAACACGCCCTTATGTAAACAGGAGAGCTGTTACATAACTCAAGGAAAACACGCCCTTATGTAAACAGGAGAGCTGTTACATAACTCAAGGAAAACACGCCCTTATGTAAACAGGAGAGCTGTTACATAACTCAAGGAAAACAACGCCCTATAAAGGGAGAAACCGGGAGGTACAACGCTGTCGGATATTGTGTTTACAACCGACGTACCTGCTTAGTGAAGAGCAGTGTTCCGGAGTGGTGCTCCAGTAAGGCAAGAACGGAGGTAGGTCGAGTCGTTACTCCCTGGGCCGTGTCTTGCCCCATCGTCACCTGTGAAGGACCCGGAAGCTCTACCGGATAACCATTGAGCTTCGCTTTTTGACTCGGCTGAGTCAAAGCGCAGTGGCGCTTTTGCTGGTTGGAGTCGTAACTCCCAGCCCGACCAGAGATACAGGGACTGCCAGCTGTAACGCACACCAGGAGGTGTTTGCCGCGTTACAGACTCGGAAGTCCACAGGATCGATCGAGCGGCTGCTCTCGGTTCAGTCTTCTTTGCTTGTGATTGGGGTATCGGTGATGCATCACCAGGAGGTGACTCCGCGTCCCGGTGCAGTCTGAGGAAGAGGTTGAGCGGCTTCTCCCTTCAGGTAGAGACCCCGGCTGGGTGTTTCCCTGACTCCTCGATTCTCCCCAACACTCTTCGTGCCCCTCACAGCCTACCGATTGGCATTGTCGGCCATTTCATTTCTGCCCTCTGTTGGCATACGCCGGGATCGGCGTATATGCAGAGGACGGTTAGGACCATCCGTGCTGTGGGCTGGTAACGTACTTAGCCTGGAGGATTCCAGTGACTATACCCTTTGTTTTATCCTTGTATTATTTTTGCCTTCATTAAAATAACTAAACCTTCACAAGTGGTTGCGTTCTCATTATCGTGTCTGTTAAACGATCCTGAGACGTTCAGGGCATTACACTACGCCACCCCAGTTCAGACATGGCCATATGCAAATCAGTCTTGACCCTGTGCCTCATGGGAACAGTCCAGCCCGAACTGCCAAGCCATGTCTTCCCTGGACCGGAATCAAGCATCCTAGGACCGGTTTCTGGCTATCAGCCGTCAACAGCCAGGATAGCTTGACTCCAGTGGCGTAGTGAGCACGGGTCCCACGTCTGGGAATACCCATCCCACTTAGGGCGAAAAGCGTTACAACAAACAAATGATGGACGGAATGCAGACAATGCACGCATTCTCCCCCAGTCAAGAGATCTGGGTTAAATCCATCGTTCTTTTGCCCACTACGCCACCCCAGTTCAGACATGGCCATATGCAAATCAGTCTTGACCCTGGGCCTCATGGGAACAGTCCAGCCCGAACTGCCAAGCCATGTCTTCCCTGGACCGGAATCAAGCATCCTAGGACCGGTTTCTGGCTATCAGCCGTCATCAGCCAGGATAGCTTGACTCCAGTGGCGTAGTGAGCACGGGTCCCACGTCTGGAAATACCCATCCCACTTAGGGCGAAGAGCGTTACAACAAACAAATGATGGACAGAATGCTGACAATGCAGACATTCTCCCCCAGTCAAGAGATCTGGGTTAAATCCATCGTTCTTTTGCCCACTACGCCACCCCAGTTCAGACATGGCCATATGCAAATCAGTCTTGACCCTGTGCCTCATGGGAACAGTCCAGCCCGAACTGCCAAGCCATGTCTTCCCTGGACCGGAATCAAGCATCCTAGGACCAGTTTCTGGCTATCAGCCGTCATCAGCCAGGATAGCTTGACTCCAGTGGCGTAGTGAGCACGGGTCCCACGTCTGGGAATACCCATCCCACTTAGGGCGAAAAGCGTTACAACAAACAAATGATGGACGGAATGCTGACAATGCAGACATTCTCCCCCAGTCAAGAGATCTGGGTTAAATCCATCGTTCTTTTGCCCACTACGCCACCCCAGTTCAGATATGGCCATATGCAAATCAGTCTTGACCCTGTGCCTCATGGGAACAGTCCAGCCCGAACTGCCAAGCCATGTCTTCCCTGGACCGGAATCAAGCATCCTAGGACCGGTTTCTGGCTATCAGCCGTCAACAGCCAGGATAGCTTGACTCCAGTGGCGTAGTGAGCACGGGTCCCACGTCTGGGAATACCCATCCCCTTAGGGCGAAAAGCGTTGCAACAAACAAATGATGGACGGAATGCTGACAATGCAGACATTCTCCCCCAGTCAAGAGATCTGGGTTAAATCCATCGTTCTTTTGCCCACTACGCCACCCCAGTTCAGACATGGCCATATGCAAATCAGTCTTGACCCTGGGCCTCATGGGAACAGTCCAGCCCGAACTGCCAAGCCATGTCTTCCCTGGACCGGAATCAAGCATCCTAGGACCGGTTTCTGGCTATCAGCCGTCATCAGCCAGGATAGCTTGACTCCAGTGTCGTAGTGAGCACGGGCCCCACGTCTGGGAATACCCATCCCACTTAGGGCGAAGAGCGTTGCAACAAACAAATGATGGACGGAATGCTGACAATGCAGACATTCTCCCCAGTCAAGAGATCTGGGTAAAATCCATCGTTCTTTTGCCCACTACGCCACCCCAGTTCAGACATGGCCATATGCAAATCAGTCTTGACCCTGTGCCTCATGGGAACAGTCCAGCCCGAACTGCCAAGCCATGTCTTCCCTGGACCGGAATCAAGCATCCTAGGACCGGTTTCTGGCTATCAGCCGTCATCAGCCAGGATAGCTTGACTCCAGTGGCGTAGTGAGCACGGGTCCCACGTCTGGGAATACCCATCCCACTTAGGGCGAAAAGCGTTACAACAAACAAATGATGGACGGAATGCTGACAATGCAGACATTCTCCCCCAGTCAAGAGATCAGGGTTAAATCCATCGTTCTTTTGCCCACTACGCCACCCCAGTTCAGACATGGCCATATGCAAATCAGTCTTGACCCTGTGCCTCATGGGAACAGTCCAGCCCGAACTGCCAAGCCATGTCTTCCCTGGACCGGAAACAAGCATCCTAGGACCGGTTTCTGGCTATCAGCCGTCATCAGCCAGGATAGCTTGACTCCAGTGGCGTAGTGAGCACGTGTCCCACGTCTGAGAATACCCATCCCACTTAGGGCGAAAAGCGTTACAACAAACAAATGATGGACGGAATGCTGACGATGCAGACATTCTCCCACAGTCAAGAGATCTGGGTTAAATCCATCGTTCTTTTGCCCACTACGCCACCCCAGTTCAAACATGAGGCACAGGGTCAAGACTGATTTGCATATGGTCATGTCTGAACTGGGGTGGCGTAGTGGGCAAAAGAACGATGGATTTAACCCAGATCTCTTGACTGGGGGAGAATGTCTGCATTGTCAGCATTCCGTCCATCATTTGTTTGTTGTAACGCTTTTCGCCCTAAGTGGGATGGGTATTGCCAGACGTGGGACCCGTGCTCACTACGCCACTGGAGTCAAGCTATCCTGGCTGATGACGGCTGATAGCCAGATACCGGTCCTAGGATGCTTGATTCCGGTCCAGGGAAGACATGGCTTGGCAGTTCGGGCTGGTCTGTTCCCATGAGGCACAGGGTCAAGACTGATTTGCATATGGCCATGTCTGAACTGGGGTGGCGCAGTGGGCAAAAGAACGATGGATTTAACCCAGATCTCTTGACTGGGGGAGAATGTCTGCATTGTCAGCATTCTGTCCATCATTTGTTTGTTGTAACGCTAGTCATCCTCTGGGCAGCATCTATCTTCTCCTGCATATGGAGCCCTTTTCCTCCCATGGTCAGAGGAGTATCTCAACAAATATGTCTTCTCTCCGCAAAGACTCAAACTCTGTTGCTTCTTCCATGCACCAGAAGAAAGAACCTAATTCTCCTACCAAATCCCCTCTACTCATCACCATGGAGGATCTCATGTAGGAGCCCAAGCTTATCAAGCCATTTGTGATTTACACTAATGCTACTATTCAAAGGTTAGAAGAGAAGTGGTCCAATCTAGAGGCTAGGGTAGCTGAGGTGGAACAAAGGATTAGTGATACTCAAGATGTAATTCCTCAAGTTGCAGCTATGTCTAAAGAAATTGCTCTACTCAAGACGCAGACGGAGGACTTAAAAAATCGCAACAGGCGAAACAAACCTTAGAATTTACGGTATTCCTAAAGGGAGAGGAAGGTGCTGATATGGTAGCCTTTCAGAGAACACACATTCCCAAAATTGTTGGTCTCAAGGACGGCACCACTCTCAATTTGCAACGTGCTCATCGTATCGGACCCATCTCCAGTGGTCAATCATCCACCTCATCGGCTGCTTGTCCTAGAGGAATAATTGTTAATGGTCCTCTCAGCAGCTAAACCCAGAAAACAGATGTTGTGGTCCGGTCAAATAGTTTTCTTTTCGCAGGATGTGGCCCGCGCAACTGCTACTCGTTGCAAAGAATTTCTATCTCTCCGCCCTGCTCTTCGATCAATGTTTGATAGATACGGCCTGGTGCATCCCTGCTTTTTCAAGGTTACATACAAAGAACGTTCCTACTCCTTTGATTGTCCTGAAGATCTGCATCAATTTATCTCTTGTAAAGGCTCCTGAGGAATGTATCTTTCTTACACTCTAATGTTTTGAAGCCATTCTTTCTCTTCTCTTTGTTGTCAGTATGGTCCTGTTGTTTTTCTTGCAGGTTTATAGATTAAGTCCCCCTACTTTGGAGACTATATCTTACCATTGTCCATGTTTTTCTTCACAGATGTCTCCCTCCTCGTATCAAATCATTTTCCTGATGTTTCCTTACCTCCTACTCTCCCATTCTGTTCCTCCTGTTTCCAGTTAATCCTGGTGTTTGGTAAGTGTCGGCCTCTCCACCGGATGTCCTCGTTCAGTTGTTGGATTGTTTTTTCTGTATCATGTTATGTCTATTCCGCTCTATGTTGTCAGTCCTCCCTCCTGCGCTTTTTTCTACTTAGCTTCCTGCTCTTCATCTTTTCTTATAGTTATGGGCTCTAGTCACTTCCGCATGTCTTTGCAGATTTAGCCGCCTGTCTCTTTTTTGTGGCTCCTCGCCTCCTCGTGATGCTTTTTTTCTTATGGAAATGTATTCCGTCATTCTTGACTGAAGTCTTTTGACTCCATGTCAACTTCTCTTTGTCTATTACTTACTCTCTCTCCATTCTCTTCTTTCCTTTTCTTTTTCTTTCTGGTTTTTCCTCTTCCTTTTTTTGTTTCTTCCTCTTTGAACTCAGTCCACCTTACTTACTTTTCTCGGTTTCTGGTGAACTCCTCTTCTTTTATCATTTATACATTCTGGTTTCTTTCCTTCTTTTTCCCTGCTTTCTTTCCACTTTCCTGTTTCTCTATTTATTCTTTTATTTTCTTCAGCATACTGTCTCAGACTACCTCCACCTTTCTTTTCTATTTGGTTCATTACTACTCTACAATTTCTTCTTCCTATTGGTTTCTACTTTTCACTTTCCTGCATACTGTTTTACTTATTGATTTTCAAGTTTTTGCATGTTTTCATCTAATTTATAACAGTTTTTACCAGTTTTAAAAATGCATTTGCTGTATTTATTGTGTTCTTCTTGTTAATATGACTGATAGTGTTCGTATAGTTTCTTGGAATGTGAAAGGTTTGCGTAATCCTGTTAAAAAGCAGAGGGTACTTACACATTTATCTAGGCTGAATTGTAAAATTGCGATGCTCCAAGAAACCCATCTTTATGAAAATTATATCAACTCTCTCAAAAAGCAAAGGGTAGGCCATGTTTATAGTTCCCTGGCTAAGGATAGGAAAAATGGAGTTGTGACTTTATTTCATAAGTCACTTTCTCTTGTTCTAGAAAAAGAGGAGAGGGATGCTGATGGTAGATGGCTTCTTCCACATCTCACTATAAATGGTTCTCCTATCTCCCTTCTTAACATATATGGCCCAACTGGTGTTGACTCATAATTCTGGCAATCTATGTCTCACACTCTCCGTTCATGTCCTGATGCTAACATATTGGTAGGTGGGGATTGTAATCAGGTAAAGGATACCTTCACGGACAGAAAATCCACTGCTAGATATATCCGCAATGAAATCCAAAAATCCTTTATGAATACGATTCTCTAGAGGGGTTTGCTGGATGCTTGGAGGATATTTCACCCGGACACTTTAGAATACATTTTTTTTTAATCCATAATTCTTCATCCAGAATAGATTATATTTTTTTAAATCCTCTTCTCCGTTACAATTTAATTACTGATGACATTGGGTCTATTCTTATTTCCCATCATGCTCCCGTTCTGATTAATTTAGATCTTCCTTCCGAGCCCTCGAAACTTCGCAGATGGTGTTTCAACAATTATTTACTTAAAGAGCTCACTTTTATGGAGCATTTCAAAGAGTTTTTATCGGATTTCTTTCTTAGGAATGTTACTCCCGATATCCCTTTCCACACTACCTGGGATGCCTTTAAGGCTACTGGCAGAGGTTTTATTATTGACTATGTTGCAGCTAAAAAATAAACAATGCATTAGAGATTCAGCCTCCTTGTTAGCCTCCATTAAGCAACTGGAGCATGTCTACTTTTCTTCTAGTACTGAGGACACACTTAAGAATCTAGTCCAAGCCAAATTGAGTTTTAACAGAAAATCAACAGAAGATGCATCTGGGGTCCTACTTAAAGTTAACTCCAAATTTTATGGTGGCCGCAACAGGGCTTGCAAACTGCTAGAGAACTACCTTAAGGTAAAATCTCAAAGATCTAAAATACCTAACATCATAGAGGATAATGGTGTTAATCACTTTGAGGATGTGGAAATATTAAATTGCTTTACAGATTTTTATAAAACTTTATATACTCCTGAATCTTCTCCTCCTGACACTTCCCTGGAATCTTTTTTTAAAGTGCTACCTCCTCGTTTTTTCCCCTCTCCTGATTGTTCTGTATTAGAAAAAGACCTAGCCCTCTCTGAAATTAAGTCAGCTTTGGCTCAATTACCCAAGGAGAAATCCCCTGGCCAGGATGGCTTTACGGCTGAATTTTATTCTAGCTTTTCTCAGATTCTCCTCCCTCACCTCTTATCTTTGTTCCATCACTTTATCTCTCATAAGGAGGCTTGTGGCTCCTTTCTTGAAACCATGATCTGCTTAATTCCAAAAAAGGACAAAGATCCTTCTTCTTGTGCTAATTATCGCACTATGTTTTTAATTAATTTGGATTGCAAGAATTTTGCTAAGGCTCTTGATCTTCATATTAATAAAGTTATTCCTGACATGATTGGCTACGAGCAGACAGGGTTTGTCAAAGGTAGAATGATTGTGGATAATTCTAGAACTTTTTAAAATATTATACATCTTGCTTCTAAATGTTCCTCCCCTGTGGCGGCCATTACTCTGGTTGCGGAGAAAGCTTTTGACCACATTTACTGTCTTTTTATGACGCGCGCACTCAAGTGGCATGGTTTTGGTCCTGGTATTTTATCCTTTAACAATTTGTTATATTCCTCCCCTACTACTTCGGTTTTTGTTAATGGACTTCAATCTCCTTACTTTACTCTTCAGCGAGGCACTCGCCAGGGCTGCCCTCTTTCACCTTTGCTTTTCATTTTATCTCTCGAACCTTTTCTCCAGTCCCTTAGACATTCTTCTACCTTTCAGGGCTTTTCACATAAATCGGTTGAAATTAAGTTCACTGCATACACAGTTGATATTTTGTTATTTCTTTTAGATCCTTCTACTTCTTTACCCGCCTTCACAGATCTTTTATCTTCTTATGCTACCCTTTAAGGTTATAAATTAAACTTCTCTAAATCTGAAGTCCTTCCACTAAATAAGTATTGTTTAAGAAGTATGTTTGAAGGGACAGATTTCAAATGGATCACCAACTATATTACATGCTTGTCAATAAAATATTCCTCTTCAATTGCTAGATTGGTTCAGCTTAATCTGGAGGATGTTCTATTAAAGGTATCTGGCATGGCAGAAAAATGGTCTCCTTTATTCTTGTCTTGGTGGGGCAGGCTGGTCACCTCCAAAATGATTATGCTTCCAGTTATTAATTTTTATTTGTCCATGTTACCAATGCGACTTCCTTTAAAATTCTTTAAAACTCTTAATGGCATTTTGAGTAAATTCCTTTGGAGCAACCGGAAGACTTGTATATCTTCATCTGCCTTGTCTGCTTCCAAAGATTAGGGAGGGGTTAACTTTCCCAACTTTCGTCAAAACCACTCTTCTTTTTTAATTTGTCAGTTTCTGCCCTATTTTTCTTCATTGAATGATTCTCCTGTATCCACATGGTACAAATGGGAGGAATCTGTGATTCACCCACTTCCTTTTTCCTCACTAGCTAACTTCTCTTCCTCCCCTCGCTTGTTTAACTCTACCACTATTTCACAACTTATATCGACCTTTTATCCGGTTCTTGCAAAATCTCTTTCTACGGTTATTCCTGGACTCCTCTGTATGGTATAATAGGTCCATTAAGATTTCTAATCGTACCATCTTTTGGAAAGAGTGGGTTGTCAAAGGGATTATACAAGTTAAACACCTAATGCAGAATATGCATTTTTTTTCATTTCTAGAATTTCAATCAAAGTTCGGTTTACCTGCTACTTCTCTCCCTAAATTTGAATCTCTAAGACTGATTTTAACTCAACAATTTTCTCTTGTTTCTAAAGCTCCCTCTTCTTCTTCTTCTGATCCTCAGTTTACACCGCTACCTACTATTCTTTCTGTCCCGGCCTCCCAGATATATAAATACCTTCATTTGTCTCTCCCCACCCACCCCAATAGCAAAACTAAACTTTTATGGTAATGAGACTTACAACACACTCTCTCTACACACACATGGGACTTCATTTGGACTCAACTGCATCACACTTCTTGCAATGCTAGCATCACTCGACCTTTATATTATTTCTACCAGAGATTATTTCTAACCCCATTATCTGTCTCTAAATTTAGCTCCGGCCTGTCTCCTAATTTTTGGTCCTGCAAAAATTCTCCTGGCTCATATATACATTTCTTCTCTCTTTGCCCTAATATTTCCACGTTTTGGACTAAAGTATGTGGGTGAATTTCCTCTATTTGTTCCACAAACTTCCCCTTTGATATCTATTCTATATTTGTAGGTAGTAGCTCCATACATTGGCTGGGTGCTCGTAAATTGGGTTTATTTGTTGATTTGTTAATTGCTATTGCTCTTCAGGTAATTACATCTAATAGGAAGGTCATCTCTAAGGTTTTCTTCTCTACCTGGTGGAATCTTTTATGCTACCATCTTAGGTTAGATAGAGCTTTTGTTAATTCCTCTCAGCAACTACTTGAAAAGAAGCCTTTTGGTCACCACATGCTAATTACTTATTTGTAATTTGTAATTTGCAATTTGTAAATTGTAATTGTAATTGTAATTTGTGAAGCGCATTATCATCATGCGGTCTCTAAGCGCTGTGAGAGGGAGCTTTTTCCTGAACGGGAGCAGGGAATGTTCCTTTCGTACATTCTCAGGCAACTTGTTCCCGATTTGGGGGATGCAAGTGGAGAACGCCCTTCCTCCAATGGAGGACAAGCGAAAGCAAGGGCAGACCAACAGACTGGCCTCTGATGACCGTAACGTTCTACTTGGATTGTATTTGGCTAGACTGTCTTTGATGTATCTTGGGGCTGAGGTTCTGATAGCGATCCGAACCCGTGAATTCGGTATCGTAGTACTGACACGATTTTGGTACCAATGAACCGCAAATGATCCATTATATGCATAACAGTGTTTTCGCTACGCAACTAGCATGAATTCACTGAGAAATAGGGCATTCTGTTGTAAAGTCATGGCATCCATTTTAGTTACGGCATCCATTTTGTTTCTTGCCCTCACATAGTCAATGAACGGGCGATGACCCCGGCAGAGTCACCTTGTTAAGGACACGTAAGCTCGAGCCCCGAGAAAGGCTGACACTGCATGACTAGGCAGAATCAAGCTGCCTCCCTTGCCTGAGGCCAGTCCTGCTACACTGGTTCTCGTGTCCGTTGTCCTGACTGAAAGGCCGAAGACGGTAGCCATGCCCGTTTATGATCCATAAACACCTCTTATCCTACTTTTCAATCCTTTGCACCTGGCTCTGCTCCTCTCCTTCTGGGCTTTTACAATGGGGAGGTTACGATTTTTATGATGGGGAGGATCGGACAAAGAATGGATAACTGTCAAGAGAAATACCGAAATCCTACGACTAATTATTGTTTGATGTCTATTTACTGTTTGTTTGGGATACCGGGTTGGGCATGAGAAATATTCGTGTAATGTTGCCTAAAGACATTTTGCGTGTATTTAAAGAACAACCCACTTAATGCAATTTGAACAGTCTCGTAGATTCTGCCTCTGTGTGGTTCCTATGACTTCTGTGTCCCTGCAGTAAATAAACCTTGGTCTTTGACGCCACCATCGAGAAGCCCGTGTCTCTGTTTATTTGTGCACCGAGACAGGAGGAACTCAGGGGTCTTTGGGTGTTGTTTCCCTGACACCTCTGGACTCTTAAAAGTCCAGAACCTCAAATTGGCACCCAACGTGGGGCGACGTCATCCGGTACCGGTCCAAAGCCTGAAAAGTTCGAGAAGTTTCGTGTGAAGATTCCGGAGGGAGGTACCCCGCTTCATCGATCCCTGCATGTCGTAAAAGTGGCCCGACGATCTCTTCCACGAGGGTTCCCGTTCCCAGACGGCTACAGAGGACCGCTGCCCTGACTGTCGCCCTGTCTTGGACCCGAGGTGCAGACCTTAGTACGGCGAGACGTAGACGGGTTCTCCTTGGTGACGTCTTCCACATTTCAGTTAAGTATTAAGTGGGTTACGTTCAGTTTGGTTGTTCCTTGTTGCTCTGGTTTAATTCGTAGATTATCATTGGTTGCTCTTGTTTAGATAATCTTTGTTTTGGTATTAATTCATTTTGGTAGGCCTAAGTTCTTTGCGCATTTTGGTTGGAATTTGTCTTTGTTAGTCATGACTACCAGTAGTAATTGTTTTCTGTCCTGGTTACGTTGCAACGAGGATTCCCGGTTGGAGGATTCGTGTTCGGTTCCTCTGATTGGAACTCCTACATATGAGCTCTATTGTAAACATGGTGTTGGTCCTATTACGTATAATGAAGTATGGGTCCGTTATACCAGAAAAGATGGTGTCCTTAGTTGGCCACCGCATGGTAGCTTCGAAACCGAAATTTTAGACAATCTAGAAAAGAAGTTGTTTAAGAGAAAAGCCCGGCCGGCAATGTTTGACTCTTTTCGCGTATGGCGCAAAGAAGCCAAACAGAGAGAAATTAGGAAGACAAAGAAAGAACAGAAAGAGAAAGGGTTGACTTTAATGGAGTCTGCTAGGCAGCTGCATGTCAACGAGACTGAGAAAGCAATGGAGATGTTGAATAGAAAATATAATTTGGCAATTGATAAATGTTACCCTGCATTGCCATCTTGTCCTACTAAGCTGATGGAGGATCATGAGAAGGATCCTCTGTTGTCTTACCTGTTGATTTCACCTCCACCGTATGCACAGGGTATTACAGTACCACAGTTACTACCTGTTGTACAGCCAGCTGCTGGTCAGCCTGGAATAGTTGCTCCACTTCCTTTGATTCCAGCACCTGTCCTTCCCGTGGTTAATGTTCCTTCGGCACCCCCTCTTCCTGGGTCGCCTGCTCCGCCTTTGCCTGTCGTTACGCAAACTGCTTTACTTGCTACCCCACCCTTACTATTTCATCTGCTCCAGCTGCCCTGTCCCCGAACCCTGTGAACATTCTGACTCCGCTTTCCGTTCGTCGGAAAATAACCGACTCTGTAACTAATATCTTAACTCCTCTCTACAGGTCTTTAATTGAGACCCCCGTTTCTGACTCTATACAGAGACGTAGCCAGCTTCCTGGTCCTCAGGAACGAGACATGTTAGACTCGACAGCTCTTAGGTGGATGTCGAAAGCTGTGAAGTATGATGCACAAAAAGTGTTAGATACTTTTATGCAATGGAATGAACCAACTCAACGTTATGTTTTTGACGTGATGTGTTCTCTTGTGCGTGAAGAATGGGAAGATGATGACTTAGATTCCGTCCCCTCTGATCTGATAAATATTCAACAGAAGTTCGCCTCAGGAATGGTGATAGGTTCAGAAGTAAGAGGAGCGATAGAACTGATTTTAGCTCATAGGGATGATTCCCCTCTTCGAGCGACAAGAGACCCTGATGGTTCAATATCCGATGAGGGAAGTTCCGCCGATATGGCGTGATGCAGTTCAAGCTGATGGGGCTAATAATATTGTAGCTGCCCCGGCAAATTTCCAGAGAGTGTGGATACACATCCCTTGGAAACGGGCCGAAGTATTAGCAGTAAAACAAGCGTTACCAGACCCACGTAAAAATCCTGCTGGTTATTACAAAGAGTTAACGCAGACAGTTCAAGCGTGCATCATGAATTTGGCAGACATTGAAATGTTATTTGGTAATGTAGTGCCACAGCCTATATGGGCCAAGATTCGACAAGAGAACCACCCAGTCGCCTTAGGAGGTGATTGGCCAGCTATTGTAGCAGCAGATGCGCAACAAGTTGGCGGTGCTAAACCTGAACCCCTGATTGCTGCCTTGCCTGGCAGAATAATTAATCTGATGAAAACGCTGATGCCAGCGTTACGAGTTAATTGGGATAAACTATCGGCATGCAAGCAAAAGAAGGACGAAAGCGTCTCTGACTTTTTCACTAGATTTGAAGAGACATTCGTAGACCACAGTGGGCAAGATATGAGTACTGAAGGAGGCCAGAGATTGTTTGTCGACAAGTTCGTGTTTAATTTACTACCTGAACTTAGTAACAAGTTAAAGGATTCTGAAAGTGCATGGGCAGTGTCGACAACAGCACAGATACTTGCAACTGCTCAGTATTACGAGAATAGAGAGAAAGAAGAGAAGGAAAAGTCAGAAAAGAAAACAAAAGATTTAAAGACTAAAGTTCTTTTGCAACAGGCGTATCCGCCTCGTTCGAATCAGTCAGATTCACAGCAGCGACCCCAGTTTCAGCAACAGCCACAATTCCAGCAAGGGGCGTCCCAAAGATTTAATTATGGTTTTTCCCGACAACAGTTAGCATGGAATCAGTGTGCCTATTGTAAAAAGGAGGGCCATTATAAGAATGAGTGTCCGGTACTGCACGCACAGACTAGTGGTGTCCCAGCTCAGAGAGGTACTGTTGGGTTTATGCAAACTCCTAGAGGTAGAGGACGTGGTACTATGACACCGCAGGCCGATCGCCAATCAAATTATTTCGATCAGCGAAATGCACAATCTGCGCAAGCAGGTAGATCTCCACAGTATCATGTTGAAGATTATTATGATCATAATGAGGAGATTCAGAGAAGCGAGCACTAGGACAGCCACAGGCAAAGAGAGGGAGTAGTATCAGTTCCAGTTGATCAGAGTGGACCTTATGTCGCAGTAGTTACCTCAGGCGTGGTCGAACCGTTTCTGTTGGATACTGGTGCGGCAAAAAGTTCAAATATGCATGCGAAACTCCCTGGCGCACCTTTGTCTGACTTAACGAACACTTCAGTAGGTTTTTCAGGCGCCCCTGTTCACAATCCTGTTTCTAGTCCTTTGCCAATATCTGTTGGGCCATGCGAACTAGAAGCACCCCTTATTCTAACAACCGGTTGTAATGAGAATCTGCTTGGTTTAGATCTGTTGAAACGCCTGCATGCGACACTGTACTGTTCTTCTTCGGGAGTACAGCTCACATTAGGCAAAAGAGTCATCTCTCCAATGTATATGTCGATGGATAAGCTCCCACCGGAGCTGCGTTCTCTCCCTGATACTCTTTGGGCAACTGGTCCTAACGATGTAGGCCTCTTGGAAATTCCCCCTTATGTGGTAAGTCTGAAAGCGAATGTTAAATTCCCACGAATCCCACAGTATCGGATTTCGAATGAAGGTGAACGTGCACTCTTACTGATTGTGAAAGACTTAATACAGAAAGATGTGATTGAGGAAACTAGAGGAAATGTCTGCAATAGTCCTGTTCTGCCGATTTTGAAACGTACTGACCCTTCCAAACCTCCAATCTACAGATTTGTGATTGACCTCAGAGAAGTTAATAAAATAGTGATTCCACAGTTTCCTGTGGTCCCAGATATCACTGCATTATTGACGTTGATTCCTGCCTCAGCCTCATGGTTTACAGTTATCGACTTGAAAAATGCCTTTTTCAGCATTCCCATAGCCGAGGAAAGTAGAGACATTTTTGGTTTCTCCTTAGGAGGTCGCAGTTTCAGATTCAAGCGCGCTCCACAAGGTTATTGTGAGAGCCCTTCAATTTACAGTCAAGCATTGAAGAGTCAATTAGATGCTCTTGTACTTCCTCCTGGTGTTGCTCTGATCCAATACGTAGACGATCTTTTACTGGCTGCTGATGACAAGGAAACTTGCAAAGCAGCTACAATTTCTCTATTACGTCATTTGTCAGACTTACATCACAAGGTGTCACCTTCTAAACTGCAATATTGTTGCCAAGAAGTGACCTACTTAGGTCATCTTTTGTCAAAGGAGGGAAGAAGGTTGACCCCAGAGAGAATCAAAGCAATCTCGCAGATGACTGTACCAAGTACACACAGAGAAGTGCGTGCGTTTTTGGGTATTACGTCATACTGCAGGCAATGGATCCCAAATTTTTCTCTCATGGCAAAACCATTGGTAGCCCTGACTGGAAAAGGTGTTCCGAGCCCTTTGCCATGGTCTGATGAATGTCAACAAAGTTTCTCTGACTTACGTGATGCGCTGTGTTCAGCTCCTGTGTTGGGTACTCCTGACTACAGTAAGCCGTTTACACTATATGTCCATGAAAGAGAAGGTTGTGCGTTGAGTGTATTAACGCAACAATTTGGTGACAAACAGCGACCTTGCGCATATTTCTCATCCACATTAGATCCGGTAGCCAGAGCATTGCCAAGTTGTTTGAGAGCTACAGCAGCAGCTGCAGTGTCTATTCGACAGTCTGCTGGACTAGTCATGAACAACATGTTAGTAGTCATGGTTCCACATGCTGTGGATACACTCATGAATCGAACGAAAACTCAGCACCTCACAAGTGCTAGACTATCAGGCTACGAGCTGACGCTTTTGGCAAGTCACATTCAGATCAAGCGATGCAACATATTGAATCCAGCAACGCTGTTGCCGACTACTCAGGAGTCGAGTGATTCAGAGCCCCATGACTGTTGTTTTAGAACTGAGGAAGAGACAAAAGGTAGGATTGATTTGAAAGATACTCCGTTACTAGACCCAGGCGGCACCTTATATGTCGATGGGTCATGTTTTAAATTACAGAATGGTGATGTGACGGCCGCGTATGCAGTTACGACTTTGAGTACGATTGTTGAGACTGCAAGAGTAAGTCAGAATTCTGCCCAAGCTGCAGAATTAATTGCACTAACAAGAGCGTGTGTTTTAGCTGAGGGAAAGAGAGTGAATGTGTTTACTGATAGCCAATACGCCTTCGGCGTATAACATAGCTTTGGACGTCTCTGGAGAGAAAGAGGTTTTCTCACGTCCCATGGGACTAAGATCCAACATGGACAGTTAGTCAGTGATCTATTGGAATCCCTGACCCTACCGAATGAAGTTGCGATTGTGAAGTGCAGTGCACATCGGAAGATTACGGATGATGTTGGCCGTGGGAATGCGTTTGCTGATGAGGTCGCCAAAGAGACGGCCAAGAACATGACGAGCCGAATGTATGTTGCAACGTCTGCAAGATGGATTGCTGAATCAGGGATGTGTGAGAATACGATTGAAAGTGTGAAGGCAATCCAGAATGAAGCAACTGAAAATGAGAAGAATGAATGGAAGGAGAAAACGGGTAAAATGGATTCAAGTGGATGTTGGGTTGATTTGTCTGAGCAGCAACGTTTGATGTTACCTGATGCGTATGTACTTGCGGTAGTCACGATGGCGCATGGAGCGGCGCACATCAGTTCGAAAGGGATCTGTAAAATGTTAGCTCCAGTATGGAAGAACGATGGAATCACTAAGTGTGCGGAAAGAGTGGTGAAAAATTGCATGATATGCCTGATGCATAATCCTGGCAAGGGAACCCCAACCCCAACTGGTCATTTTGCTCCCCCTTCTTGTCCCTTTGAAGTGATTCAGTTGGATTATATCCACATGGATAGGTGTAACAATCTTAAATACGTCCTAGTGGTAGTCTGTGCCTTTTCAAGATGGATTGAGGCATATCCGTTAAAGGATAACACTGCTATGTCCACTGCCAAAATCCTCCTCAAAGAATACTTCCCCAGATATGGTATGCCACGGATTGTTTGGTCGGACAATGGAAGTGAGTTTGTAGGGAAAGTTATGAAGAGTGTGTGTGCGGGTCTGGGTATTACCCAGAAATTCCACAGTGCGAATCACCCACAGTCAGCGGGTTTGGTTGAAGGGTACAATGGCACCCTGAAGCTGAAACGTGCTAAAATTCAAGCTTCCACTGGTCTCTCTTGGCCAGACGCACTGCCTTTAGCTCTACTGTCCACCAGAGCGACTGTACACTCTCGAGTAGGGCTTAGCCCATATGAGATTGTGTTTGGTCGTCCTGCTAATGTTTGGGGAGTCCCTAGGCCAAAGGAATTCAAACAGATTGAATACCCAATGTTGATTGATTATCTTTATGATCTGACTGCTAAATTAAGCCTTATTCATCAACAGGTATTCGAATCCTTGCCTAAACTGACAGAGAGTCCAGGCCACACGTTGAAACCAGGCGACCAAGTTGTAGTTCGGAATTTCGAACGAACTCGGAACCTCCAGCCAAGATTCGTGGGTCCGTTCCAGGTACTCCTCACAACAAGAACTGCTGTACGCCTAGCTGGAAGGAAAAATTGGGTGCACGCTAGCCATACGAAGCGTGTCCCTCTCCCACTCCCCTATGACAATTGGGTTAACAGGGATTTGGTGTATCTGAGACAGAACCTGTTCCTAGGCACATCCCTTTCAGTGATGCAGAGTATATAACGGACCACCCACGAACTGAAACACAGGACTTTGACACCTCAGCAGGAACCGCTCCTTTGAATCTTGGACCGAGTATTGTACAAAGTGAACATTTGCCACCTGTGGAGTCGAACATTTCCACACCTGTAGACCAGCTATTTCAAGATCAGACAAGACCCGGAAAGTACAGATATAATCTACGTTCTCATGTTATGAACTAATGACATTGCATAATTATCTTTCTGTTTGAAAACTGTTTTGATCTTACTGCATTCCATTCAGTCAGGAAGTTTGCTCAAAATGTTTATCTTTTTGTTTTTTTTATTGTTTCTCTCACCTTGCCATCTGGGTTACCGTAGGGTCGTAACGTGTGCCTTGTTTTAATTTGCAGAGAATCAGACACTAGGTCGGTTTCTTCTGTTTGTCTTGGGAACTCCCAGGATAAACAGAGGCAAGTTTTTAACAGGTACAAACCATCCGTTGCGAACGGTTGTAGAAGATGGAGCTTCCTGAACTGCGACGGGTTAATGTCATAAATGTGCACAAGACAAAGCTATATGACATATTACATAGTAAATGTTTTCTAATGCAATGTACTCTGACACTTCTAATTGTTTTGATAACTTTGGTAGGCGGAATTATTTTTGGTATTCAGTTGATCTTTACACCTGTTACATCTACAGTATCTCCCCATGTTCCTGTTTCTCCGACTGTTGTTTCTCTCCATTCTTTCCATCCTTTTCCTGCCCACGAGCAAGCTCGACGTTCTGAGTTTATAAATAACACTTTCATTCAGCTCTTGCACCAACATCAACTAGTGGTTAACACAACAAACTGCTGGGTGTGTGGCTTGATACCACATACCATGGACAAGGGCATCCCTTATCTGGTCCTGCCCTTTAGTTATAATGGATCATTCTGGGCATTTCAGACCATGTTCGCTTATGCCCTAGAGACCTATCCTCCACGACCTCCGCGTTCCACTCGGTATAACTCTGCTAATAGAGCCTTGGTAAAAGGAATCACTGACATGGTTAGAGATGTCAATAACACTCCGTTCATTCCCAAGGACGAATTGCGAGTTTACATGGGTTGGAATGTTACGGAATATGGCATTACTCTGGGTGAGAACAAACGTAAAAGCTCGACTCCGATCTGGGTCGTACCCCACCAAGGTCAGGTCTGTTTGCAAGGAAATGGGAGGAATCCGAAAGCTCGACTAGGGAAGAGTGACTGTATCGAAACATATGTTTTCCCGTCACAGTCTTCCCCTGCATTCTTAGCTGCTAAGGGTACCTATTTTGTTTGCCAAGACAGAGCATACACATGGCTGCCTGCTGACTTCTCAGGCTCATGTTATATCGCTCAACTGCTACCTCCGACATACACTGCTGCACCGGACTATCCCAAAACTAGAGTTGTGAGAGGTGTTTTCAGTAAGGAAGATACTGCTGGCCAAGAAGCAGGAGACTTCTTCAAAGGTTTCCTTCCGTTCTGGGGGCCTATGGCCAACAGTAGAAACTTACGTCAACTAACACGGGTAGTTGAATCCACTATCACCGAAACTGCGGGTGCCCTTAGTAACCTGACAGCTGAGCTTCAAGCGGATCGCCTCATGACGTTACAGAACCGTATGGTTCTTGATGTGTTACTTGCAGATCGAGGTGGAGTGTGTAAGATGATCCAATCGAGTTGCTGTGTTTTTATCCCAGATAATGCGCCAACGGTGTACAAGGCCATCTCTAAGTTACATAAGATTTCTGACTCTATTCATGTAGAGGAAGGTGACTGGTCATTAATGGGATGGTTCTGGAGCCTGTTGTCTGCGTGGGGATGGAAGGTTCTGATAGTCACTGGTGTTGCGTTGGTAGTTTTATTTTCGTGCTGTCTCATTGTTCAGTGTGGCCCTGCCCTATGTAACCTCTGCATTTCAACATGCGTAAGAAGACCACCTGTTTTTAGAGATACGCCACGGGATAGAGTAATGCTTCAACAACATATCAGTGACCTGATGAACATAGAAATGGATTCTGACATAGAGTGAGTTATTGCCTATGTAAGGGCAAAAGGACGGTCTGAGGTTCTGTAGCGATCCGAACCCGTGAATTCGGTATCGTAGTACTGACACGATTTTGGTACCAATGAACCGCAAATGATCCATTATATGCATAACAGTGTTTTCGCTACGCAACTAGCATGAATTCCCTGAGAAATAGGGCATTCTGTTGTAAAGTCATGGCATCCATTTTAGTTACGGCATCCATTTTGTTTCTTGCCCTCACATAGTCAATGAACGGGCGATGACCCCGGCAGAGTCACCTTGTTAAGGACACGTAAGCTCGAGCCCCGAGAAAGGCTGACGCTGCATGACTAGGCAGAATCAAGCTGCCTCCCTTGCCTGAGGCCAGTCCTGCTATACTGGTTCTCGTGTCCGTTGTCCTGACTGAAAGGCCGAAGACGGTAGCCATGCCCGTTTATGATCCATAAACACCTCTTATCCTACTTTTCAATCCTTTGCACCTGGCTCTGCTCCTCTCCTTCTGGGCTTTTACAATGGGGAGGTTACGATTTTTATGATGGGGAGGATCGGACAAGGAATGGATAACTGTCAAGAGAAATACCGAAATCCTACGACTAATTATTGTTTGATGTCTATTTACTGTTTGTTTGGGATACCGGGTTGGGCATGAGAAATATTCGTGTAATGTTGCCTAAAGACATTTTGCGTGTATTTAAAGAACAACCCACTTAATGCAATTTGAACAGTCTCGTAGATTCTGCCTCTGTGTGGTTCCTATGACTTCTGTGTCCCTGCAGTAAATAAACCTTGGTCTTTGACGCCACCATCGAGAAGCCCGTGTCTCTGTTTATTTGTGCACCGAGACAGGAGGAACTCAGGGGTCTTTGGGTGTTGTTTCCCTGACACCTCCTGACTCTTAAAAGTCCAGAACCTCAGGGCTTGGCCATAAATGGCTTTGTGTGCAATGCAGAGGCCTTTAAATGTTATCCTCTGTCTGATTGGGAGCTAGTGCAGCTGGCGCAGGAAAGCGTGGCATGCGTTTGTCTGGGTACCTTGAAGATAAGTCTAGCGGCAGCATTCATAACTATCTGCAATCTTGCCAGTAGTTTTCCTGGGAGACTGAGGTAGAGGGAGTTGCCATAGTCTAATCTTGATATAATTAGGGCTGACACAGCTAATCTAAGGGTGTCAAAAGTAAGAAGGGGGGCCAATTTGCGTAGCTGTCTCAGCAAACCTATACAAGTGCCCACTATTGCCGATACCTGTTGGGTCATGGATAGCTTGGCATCGATGTTCAAGCCCAGGCTTTTTACAACCTGTGCCGGCTCTGGGTATTTGCCTAGTTCTTGAGACCAGAAGAGATTGCTCCAGGGGTTGGCATCAGTGGTGATGGCCTGCACCTCTGTCTTATCTGGATTGATCTTTAGAGAGTTGGCCGTCATCCATTTGACAGTGAATTTGAGGATGTTCTGAACTCTAGCCTGGGCGGTTGGAGAATTATCAATCTGAATGATAATTTGGGTATCGTCGGCGTAGTTGTAAATCTGGCCCCCCATCTGATTCAGTGCGGCTATAAAAGGTTGGAGATAGGCATTGAACAGAAGGGGTGACAGTGCCGACCCCTGTGGAACCCCACAGGGAAGTGTGCCTACGTTGGATACAGCATCAGTCAGTTTTGTTCTCTGGGAGCGGCCATCCAGAAAGGACGTGAGCCATGCTAGTGCCTTGCCCTGAACTCCTAGATCAGATATTCCCGACAGGAGTAAGTCATGAATGACTGTATCAAATGCCGCGGATAGATCTAGCAGAATCAGGGCGCATGTTTTTTTGTTGTCTGCCCTCAGTCTTAATCCATCTAATACCGAGAGCATAACCAGTTCCGTGCTGTGGTGGGCCCGGAAACCTGCCTGGTTAGTTTGTACGAGATGATTGACTTCCAGGTGATGTGACAGTGAGAGTAGTACATGCTGTTCTAGAACCTTTGAAAGGAATGGGAGTTGGACTTATCATCCTCTGCATTACGTTCCAAAGACAATAACTTTATATTTCAGCCGCCATGAATATTGTGTTTATTTTATTGCTGGTATATTGTTCTATGAACATTTTTATCTGCCTATTAACGGGTAGTTTTATTAGATTAGTAGATAAGATTGCTGATTCTTTTTACTTTTCCTCCTTTATCTTTTCTCCTCTTTCTTTCCTCCTTTTTCTCTCTCTTTTCTTTTTTCTTTCTCTATTTAGAAAACCTAAAAAGAAATAATTCAATATGGTACACATTTGTTTTAACTCTGTTCTTAACATCAGTTTAGTTCTTGATATTGTATGAATTATAATGCTTCACCGTTTGTTTCTCATATAAATTTATTTTTACCCTTTTTACTTCTTTTAGCATTTCCTATCATAATTCTGTACCATGTTTTTTTTAAATTTGTTTTAATAAAGTTCTTTAAACACAAAAAAAGATATAGCTGACCAAGATAGTGGATGATTATCTTTTGTTTATGCCCAGTTATCAAGGCTTCTTTTGCATTGCAGGTCATGATTTCTAAAAAAACAACAATATAACCATAATTAAGGGCATAAAGTTCACCCAGATGAGGGTAAGTCTGGTGGTTGTCTATCTTTCCCAATCAGCCTCCCCAGTCTGTCATGCTGGTACTTCGTATTCTCTAGGGGAATAACCCAGCCCCATTCTGAGGATGCACTATGGATCATGTTGGTCTTGTCATTGCACTGTGAACGTTAAGTTGTCCCAAACATAGCATCTTTTCCAGGAATACTGATTTTAACCCTAGTTTGCCACATCCTGCACTCAGGTGAAAGGCACACAGGCCTGCATAAATGAGTGCAGGACATCCGAGATCAATGTCAGAGCTTGGTGTGCTCTGCAGTCCATGCAGGCTATTGTCGGCAAAGGGACAAGCCTAGACAGAAGTGGTGGTGGAATCCAATAACCATATTTTTCCTTCACCTACAACTCAAAAGCACAGAATGATCATGTACCCTCGTCCTGCTTTTGGCTTTGCTGCCCTACTCTCGCTCCCTCAGGAATTCAGATTAGGTAGAAGCAGTGGAAGTCAGCAGGTGGGTAAATTCCAAATATCTGAGCTTTGCATCTGGAAAATACAGAAAGCAGAGAGAATCAATGGTTTTATTGGAAGAGAATGTCAGAGGGGATGTATCTGGGAGGGAACCGGGTGATTGGGGTGACCGCCATGAGCCCGAGCAGTGGCCAATGGTGTAGTCTTTCCTCTCCGAGTATTTATGTACAGTTTGTCGCGTCTAAAAACAATGATTTGCTAAAATGTTCAGTCAGAAACATAGTATAATCCACAAGTAGAGTTATTAAGTCATAGGGATAGTAGGAAAATGTTTTTGCGGGGTTTCAGTGTGATCTAAGGAAAGAGAATTAATAAAGACGCTTTAGGGCACGAAGATGCAACATAGACAATATGGCCTATTTTCCCCTTTTGAAAACGTTTCCTTGGTAAAATACAATATCAGCTTTGTGAATAACATGCATTCTCAATTGTTGAAAATGTGGTATTTACTGATGGAAAAGTGCATTAGAGTAAGAAAAATATGTTTTCATCATACATAGAGGTGGCAGCACACATTTTCAACTTATTTTGGATTTTATTTTTGATCTGTTTTTTTACTTAATGAATTCGACTTCTTGGTGTTAAACTGAATGTTGGATGTTATTGTTGTAGCTGTCTATTACTCAGTAATTTTGTGATTAATTTTTCAGGGACGTAATATTACAATAGAACATATTTCCTAATGAGGAAATTATTTAGCAAAAAGTAGAGATGTGAGGAAAGAAAGAAGAAAAACTCCTTATGGAATACGAACCAAGAACCGCTTATTTCCTGCTAATTTTCCACTAAGATGAGAAATTGAGTGATAGGCTAATATATCAAAAGTGCATTTCAGTTCCTAAACATTGTAGGTGTATTAAACACAAAATATTGTTCGTCACACAATTTCTTTTAAAAATTGTAGTTGGAGTAGATAATGGCATTATGATTAACATCGTTCACAAGTCCCTCTGGGTGAACTGCACATTGTTTCAAAAACAAAATACAAAAGGCAGAATATAATAAATTATTTTTATTCAGTGGATTCAAATAAAGATTTTGCTTGCAGGGAAATATGGCATAAATAAATAGCCACTGTAACGAGACTGAGTAAGTAAATTCACCATTATGTCCTACTGAATATATAATTAGACAAAGATTTAAGATATAGTCCGAATTACTGAGTAATAATGCAAACGTTAGACTTAAACTATTTAGAAGAACGGATGGATGCCTACTTGCTTAAAAATTGTCAAAAATAGTAAAACAGTAGAGGTGTTTCCTGTGTTTTATTTATACTTAATGAAACGAGTATATGGCACACAGAGGCACAACTACGTGGCTGAATACCAGAATAAACAGAAGGCTATCGAAAAGTTGATTGCCAAAGAAAAAAAATCAGCTTTAATTATCAGGGGCCCATGTAGAAAGTCTTTGTTGTTTTAAATGTATTAATTTCTCTTTTTGCACAAGGCAACAACTGTAATGTAAGGTTATTAACACAAAAGCCATAAGTGGCATAAATACAAGGAAACTGTCGGTGTGCGGCTTTAAGCCAATATAGCTAGCACTGCACTCAGAGTTTCCAAATACAGGGATGCGTCATATTTACAAGAATGCGGAGCACCTCTACATTTCCCCTAGCACTAAATGTAGCTACCTAGTGCCAATGCAATTGTGCAAGGGTGCCTGCGTTGCGGGGACTGATTATTTATGTGCAGGAAGTTGACCAGTCCTGCATATAAACAATCAGTAATGGTGATTCGTAATTGTTTTGTGTGCTGTTTTATACAGCACTCAGAACTTGCAACTCGTCATTTTTCAATGATTGTTGATGTGCAGGAAGGGGCACCTTCCTGCACAAGAATAATCACTAGTGGCAATTTCCTGTTTCTATGTGTGCTTCAGAATGCAACACAAATAGAAACTGCAAAATCGAGGAGAAATTTAACATCTCTCCTCATTTCACCAGGTGAAGACCAGGTTTTCCCTGGTCTCATTTTTGACACTGCCTCCTATTTACGCTATCCTTGCAAATAGGCAGCAACATCAAAGAGTGATGGGTGTTGTGGCGGAACGAACACCGCAACGCCCATTGCCCACCCCTTGAACACTAAGGGGCCGATTACGGTCTTGTTAGGAAGGCCTCCAGAGGGCTTCCGGAATGAGCAAATCTGATTTGGAGTGTATGTTTCCAAACAAATCTGCCCCCGTTCCGAATGACCAAGTACAATGCGAAGATCTTGTCCGTGTCGATGAATCATTTTCCAACCCGATCCTGTCAGTCCGACTCGTTCGCAGCCAAATCGTGCCACGCAATGGAGCTGACTTCTGAACGAGCGAGTACGATGCATAATTCGGACAGCCAAATCAACTCAGTCTCAGCGAGATGAAACGGCTTTAAGAATTGGACTTTGGGGGGCTGTAGCAGGCCCACCTTTCTCCATGCCATCTGAATCGGTTCCATGGGTCCCCCCTTTCCATGCATGCACAGTGTTGTGGGCCCCATGGGGTGCCTGCCACAGGGTGTACACCTGTCCCCACCCACCCATTTTTGCTATGGTTTTAGTTGCTGTATAAAAGGGAAGAGCCAAACTTCTTGGAAACACATGATTGCCACATCCCACATTTATACAAAAGCAAGACTTTAGCTTATCGGCCAAACCAGGGAACTTTTACTTGCCACAAATCCGGAATCCATAAATGAGGGGGAATATAGTGGCGCCAAAGAAAGCAAGTCTTGCATTCTAAAGTGGAATAACATTACATACTGTGTAGAACCAACACATGGACAGTCAATAGCACAGGACCTTCTCACACCCACATGAGGAATTATAGAGGATCCCACTGATGCAAATTTAAGACCAGGGCTGGAAGAAAGAAGTGGGGAATAACATAAGGACTGAATTATCTGACTACAACAATATTGCTATACACCTTCAGTTTCATCATTTGGCACATGAAAAGCATGTTAGCGAGTTTATGCAAATCCAGTCCTAGTGCAGAATGCAGCACACATAGAGCAAAAAACGTAGGTTTCTGATGCATTCCCAGGTTTACGACATTTTGCAAATCTGAGACTGTGTCAGGTTCAATGGATAATACGTGGGAACACCCCCAGCAACACCAATGGAGCCCGCAGAGTAATGCTTGTAAGAGGCCCATATTTACAAGGCCTTCAACACTCACACATGATGCCTTTATGTGGCTTTGTAATTACGGGCAGGCACACTGCTCTGCAGGTACAGATAAAAAAGAGATGCGCCAGCGGTACAATTGACTTGTAAATGAGGCTCCAATAGCGTATGAGTTGTTGGGTGGCAGATTTGTTTTATTCTTGTTACACCTACCCCCAGTATTATTCCTCAAGGGTATGTGTGACAGGTCAGAGTGTGAGGCTGATTTTCTGACTGTGTGTAGGCCTGTTGGCTCTATTATTCCTTATTTTACTGTTGATTTTCATGATATTACCACAAACCTTCCGTTGCAGCAAGAATAAATGTATGCAGTCTCCCATACCTCAAAAAAGTCTATATAACGTCTTGAAGCATTCAAAATTGTGCCAATTTGCAAATGTGGCACTATCTTTTAGCTTTCTGATTTGCTAATGGGTGTCATTTTAATTATGTTACCGTGGCTTATTTTATGTCCCAATCTGGGCCTCATGAGGGGATATTTCCTCTCTGGTGTGGCTGGCAGACACAGATGAGCTGTCTGGCAGCTCAGGACAGGACAGTCCACACCACTTCTGCCTATATAAATTAGAGCTGCCTTCTGCAGCATCCTGATGGCCTCCCTGCCCATACCCCAGTTAAAGAACTTGGACGATGCTCAGGGCAAACACACTTTCTAGGCACTTCTGGTGGCACATTCCAGTAAGATGAGTCTTGCCCTTTCCCTGCACTGAACTTCACTCATCTCTCCAGCATGTTTATTAACCTTATAGGGGGCCCTGTCAGTTTAATTGTATGGTGCTTAATACCAGAGGGAAGCTGTTCTTAATTTCATTATATTTTGAGACACACTGGTCTCCACAACTTACTTGGTGCTTATTTAATAGTGTTGGTCCACTACTGATGTCTTGTCAAGCTAAGCATATGACTCTATAGCCCCCCAGTGAACTTCTTCATGGTGTAGCCTCATTGTAATGAATGAAGGTGTCACAGGTGTTTCACAGTACTGTTATCTTATAAAGAGTCTGCTGGTAAGTGACCATCCATTTCAAGAGTTTTACATTTGTTTCAACATACCTTTAGAGCTTCTCAGAAATCACAAAGTTGTAAGTGATGTTATTTAACTCCTTCAAAGATCTTTATTGCTTAGTTTTACTCGTGAGAAAGAGTCACTCTATGTGTCTCACATACAGCATCTCAATGTCACTCATAAGTGCATTTAAACCATGGAACATATTAGCAATCTAAAAACATGGTGACTATGCAAATCCTAATTACACCACTGCACACTCTCACTTTGAAATCATTCCTGTGCATCACACAGTATATTTCCTTACAAGTGAATTGCTATGCAGATATGCCAGAACACCATGTGTCACTCAACAATCATGATCCACCAATAGGTTCTCAAGTGCAAAGATATCATTAAGTATTAAAGAAATCCAATCTAAACAGATCCTAAACAGAAAATATCATAACTCCCCCCTTAGCACTAAGTATACCACAATTGCAAACAAAAGACAATCTCCGCAGTTGACAACTACCACCAGCAGGAGGACTTTTTGGCAAGAGACTCTGTTCTGCAGTTTTCCCTTGCTGCTTTATGTTTATAGTAATTAATCATGGATAAAATACCTCGAAGATCATCAATCCAATGTTTTCTTAATTGGAGAAACCTAACTATTTTTTCTCCATGCATCAATGATTTAGCCTGTTTTTACTTAAAGTGTTTTGCAATGGTGTACGCTAAAATGTATCAAGCCAAACATCGATTAATCAAAACGATTTCAAGGGAATGAGCCAGGAGTCCTCTTTCTCAACTCATTGTTTTTAAAACAAAACAGTTGCAGACACAAACAAACATTATACAAAAAGTGTTATACATCCATTTAACGAAAATTACGTTTATGAACACATTCGTTTGGGGCAAAATTTGCACAGGCCAAAACCATTAAATAAGATGAATTGTTAGACATATAAAATAACTTAATCCAAGCACATACAGGAGAAAACATACAGAGTTGGATGTCTAGTGACTTACGTTATCAAATTTGTGGAGCGTTTATCACTATAACCCTCTTGATTGTAGTCTACAGCAGTACTACTTGACACTATGCTAACGGTGGTCAGAGCATAAATTTGTGTCCAGATAAGATCATTAATTTCGTAATTAATATTTTTATAGTAGCTACATTTTGCAAAGCAAAACTATATAACCCATAATGCTGCCTGTCCTGGCATGTCAATGAAAAACTAAATAGAGCCTCCTTTAATCCATACCTTAAGGCTCTTTAATGTTTCTGGCATCTTTTCTTCTAGCTAAGAAATATATGCATATTTTCAGTTGGTTACATTGTTGCTATTTCTCCTGCCAAACCACCTCTTTGGCAGATAATTATTTCCCTTTGTATCTCTCTTTCCCAAGAATGTCGTGTCAATCTTGCCTAAATTCTCATTACAAAAACTGCTAGATTGCTACATAGGTTCCCTACCCTTTAGGACCATGTGTTTGCTTAACTGCTTCCTGATCAGTTTCTCTACCCTGCAACTTTGAGTTGGTTTAGCGGAATGTCCCATGTGTCTTCTATTTGTGAAAAGGCAGCATTTAGCAAGTTTTGAGGGCAGTTTACATTTCAACTGCATGAGGCATTGTGGGAGATTGATGAGCATGCTTGTGTATAGAGCAAGGGTACGAGCCAGCTGTCAGCTCAATGTTTGTTAATTTTTTAAAAGAAATAGTGATTTGGATATTAAGCTCAAATATCTTTCATTGTAAATACTTGCATGAGCTCTAAGACTGTATTTTGGATTGTATGTTTTGTTGTTTAATTGAACTTGTCATTATAGCAAATGACTCAATTAACTCTCAGAAGCAGGATACTCAACTAGAAGAGGGTGAGGTTGTTAGGAGGAATGTTTCTACCTCTTTGGACACCTCAGAGTCCCAGCCCATACAAATAACATCATCATCATCATCATCGTTTAAGTCAGTGTCTTTTGATATAGGAAATGAAGAGCACAGAGTCATACCTAGGACCATGACCCTGTGTGCTGTGAAGAGGCAAGAGCCATAGCTGAGAACATGATCCTGTGTGCTGTGGAGAGGCAAGAGCCTTACCTGAAAACCTGGCCCTGTGTGCAGTGGAGAGGCCAGAGCCATACCTGAGAACATGACCCTGTGTACTGTGGAGAGACCAGAGCCATAGCTGACAACATGACCCTGTGTACTGTGGAGAGACCAGAGCCATAGCTGACAACATGACCCTGTGTGCCGAGGAGAGACCAGAGCCATACCCAGTGGTGGCTGGTGACATTTGAAAGTGGTGTGGCGTAAAGATTGGGCATGACTTATATGTAGCGAGCGACGTGAACAGGTTTAATGGACAAACCTGGGATCCAGGGTGGGTCCCTATTCTGAGAAAGAAATGAAAACAAGATTGCCAAATGGCATATTTCAAAGCAAATGAATGTAGTGATAAAGCAAGGCTTATAAAGCAGTTGGAAATTATAATAATAAATATTGAGCATATTAAAAACTGCCCCATATCTTACTGCATTAATATGTTCATCAGTTAATGTAATATGTAAATTGTACAGCGTGACGACTTTTGCACTTGAAAATGTATTCTTGCCCAATGTCTTGCAAGCATGCAGCATTAACTTTGGAAAAAATGCTTTAACCATCAGGCTTCAGGAAGCGCCCACAGCTGCTGGCTGGAACCAGTCATATAGAAATATGTGCAGACAGATATTTAAGTGGGATGAAAAAAGTAGGGGCTCTCTACAAAGGAACATGCCAAATAAATTTCTGTGAGTCCCATAGTGTGTCAACCGACAGGTATTTTGGTTTACTAGTTTCTCTCTTAAATGTAATTGTATCTAGGTAAATGACCTACCAACTGATCTACACCTAAAACCGTTCACTTAGATTGGCTTTGTCAATGGGTGTTGGGTGTTTAAAATAAATGAGTAACAACAATGATTAGTTATCAGTAATTAACACTGGAAATGTTTCAATTCTGAAATATTGAGTCTGTGAATTAAAAAAGCATTGAGGCCTGTGGAAGGAGTTTTGGCCTTCAGTTATGTGTGCTTCATGTTAGATATGTATCCCCTTTTTCTCTACATATGTTGTCCATCTCCACATCTTCAATCACATTTCTTTCCTCTTCAACATCCTCTTTTCACTCTTCCCTGAATGCACTTTCTTGCATCTCTGTCACTTCACTGACCCCACACTTTTACAAAAACAAGGGAACCCAGATGGCAGATAAGGACCTTGGGTAACAGTTTAGTATTAGAACAGTGGTCCTTAAATGCAACAGTTGAGTAAATAGGATAATTATAGACTTGAATCAGTACTATAATGCGAGTGTCCAGCCGGACAATCAATTTAATAAATCAAAAATGTCAAAGAACAAAAATACAAACGTAGTAATTACGTGGGACACAATCCTGCATCCTACATGAACACATGACAAATACATTTAGAACAAAAATATATCAGGCAAGACAGGGTAGCTTGTGGAATATTGAGCACAATTTCTAAGAAACAGTAACTGCACTTTTTTTATCATGTGCGATTAACGTGCAAACTGCTTACATTAGTCGATGACGTTTCGATCCTTTCAATACAATAATAGGATCATCATCAGGACAGTTAAGGTACAAGCCTGAATCAATGAAAATAGCCTGTGGAAAATGAGGAAAAGGAAAGGAGATTAGGGAACGCCTAATGAAGAGCCGTAAAACATTGTGCCAGCCGTGGGGCAGTCAAGGTGTGAAGCAAACACAACAAGCACGTGGTTGAGTGCACTCCGACCATGAAATGGCGAAAGGTTAGACTTAGGAAGGTGATGCACGGTGACAATTAATGAAGTGCCTATATAAAGGATAAAGGATAAAATCATCGGAATGCTTGCAGCAAAAGATACACAACAAGTACATGGTACGTCTGCCAAGAAGGTACGAGTAGCTGATGGACAGAGGACTTGGTAGTGAGCGAGTGAACAGCGCCAAGCGGGAAATGGAGAACTACAGGCAGTGTGGGCTGTGCAAGGGTACGACAGGTTATATTGTGCGTGTGGTACTTCTGCCCAGAAGGTATGAGTGGCTGATGGCCTGAGGGCTTGGTTGTGAGCGTGAGAGTTGCACCAAGCGGGACAAGGGGAACTTCAGGCAGATTCGGATGCGCTAGGGTACAAGAGAGCGATTAATGACATGAAGGCTGCGCAAATACGGGTATGCCGGGTGGGCTAAAGATAAGTCCAAGGCAGAAGACGTAGAACGTAGCGCGAAGTCACACAGTGATGAAATCTCCCACGCCCGAAACCATGACGCTGATTACATCACTGGCCTACAAAGTGCATGCAACCATAGACCCAATGGCAATGAAGGGCTTTAAAACAGAAAGCCGTGCGTCTTGCATCACAGTTCTGAAAGTTGTTTTACTACCTGGCTTCTGTCTCCTGCTTCAGAGCAAGGCGGGGCAGGCATCCTGAAACTCACAGCCCAGCCCATACTTAAGTACATCGGGCCCAATTCACAGAATTAACTTAAGACAAAATCCTAAACTTACTACTTTTGGTATTCACAGAATGCACTTACTACTTTTGGTATTCACAGAATGCACTTACTACTTTTGTTATTCACAGAATGGATTTACGACTACTAACTTTACGTCCGCACTCGTGCCGGAAATTCCGGCCCGGAGGCGGAGCTTGCGGCCAAGAGGCGGGGCTTCCAGGCCGGAGGCGGAGCTTCCGGGCCAGAGGTGGGGATTCCGGCCAGTGGCGGAGATTTAGCCATGGCCAAAATCTCCACCTCTGGGCCGGAAGCTCTGCCTCCGGCCCGGAAGCCCCGTCTCCGGGCTGTAAGCTCCGCCTCCGGGCCAGAATTTCCGGCCCGAGTGCGGACGTAAAGTTAGTAGTCGTAAATCCATTCTGTGAATACCAAAAGTAGTAAGTGCATTCTGTGAATACCAAAAGCAGTAAGTGCATTCTGTGAATACCAAAATGGTAGTAAGTTTAGGATTTTGTCTTAAATTAGTTCTGTGAATCGGGCCCATCGATATGTTTGGGATACAATCGTATCTCTAAATAAATCAATCTATTTAATGCGTTGTTATGTAAATGTGTAGGAATTTCAGAGGGTCGCAGCCCCACAGCCCTAATGGAGAAACCTCCCCAGGCGATACCTGAGAACCTGACCATGTGTGCTGTGGAGAAGCCAGAGCCATACCTGAGAACATGACCCTGTGTGCTGTTGGAAGCAGCAATCTGCAGAGTGACTCCTGGATTAACATCCTATATAGAGGTTTTGTAAAATTTGGTCAATAAGAAATTAAACAAAATAAGAGCTATATTTCCAATTGATGCAGACAATGAAATGGCTGACTCTATTGTTTATATAACATGAAATCTCTAACTGCAAAGTGATTTTCAATTAAATTCAATTTAGTCTTTATTTTGATCATTCAGATCATAAAAGACACATAAAAGTATACAATACCACAATAAAAAATCTTAGATGCGGACATAATCACTGAGATCATAAAACAAAATGCATCAGAATAAATAGCAGCACATGAGTATAATGGTATGGTAAAAACAATCATTTAAAAGAACACATAACTCATTATAAAAGTCAAATCTTCTTAAAATATTATACTAACACCAGGAATAGTTTAACTTTATGCAATTCATTTGTGCATCATACTGAAAAATGGCCCATCAACAATAGCAGCAACAATAAATTAAAACTGGTCTATAGCAACGGTTGCTTTTAAATAATTAGACCGTATTCTCCACATCCAGCTCAAGAATTTCGCTAGGGCTATCACAATGGACTCTTGTGCACTGGTCTTCAGTAATCCTAGAGCAATTACACATGACCTAGTGCCGATGTTAAGACAAATAGTTTTTAACCACTTACTTTGTGGCGAATTATAGGCTGGGCATGCAAATAGTATATGTGTTATCGTTTCATCCTGGTCCTGACAAATTGCACATTTACTGTCTGGAATCGTTTTCCAATTAGCAGTAAAAGATTTAATTGGTAAAATGCCTACTTGAAAGTGATAGAAAAGTTTCCTATCGCCAGGCCTGGTGATAAAATCCAAAACTTTTTCGAACATGGGCTCCGGCTTATGTTCAAAAAAGGTGCTGGTCAGTATTTGGTTACTAGTGGATCACATGTTGTTTTCTTTAACCATAGTCCAATAGACCTCTTTAAAAACATTTTTAGAGGGAAACATATTGCCGCCTGGATCTTCACCAAAGGTCTTTGCTTCAAGCCTCTAGCCGGGAGATGGAGTATAAGGTATAGAAGCAAAAGTTATATTCTGCAAACAGTTACATAGTTACATTTTGTTTTAAAATCTGATGATTTGGGGGGAGATATGATGATTTCTGTTACTATGATGACACTGATTCTGACATTTATTGTAATGATCACAATTCCTTTTGTTCTGATTGCCTAAGCAAAAAAAAGTGTGATTTTAATCTTTTGAAAGAGGTATGGATTTACTGAAAATGGCTGTTGTCATTATGGCCACCAATGGGCAAACCATGTTGGATCCTGTACTAATTCCGCACTCTTATTCTTCAGAGTGGTCTCGTTCTTTTCATGTAAGCACACATATATAAAAGTTAGAGCTATATTCTCCTTAGATAATGCCACTGGATCTTAAATGTTACCTGTATACCTAAGACCAATACTACCAGACAAAATCCCACACACTTCTACTTGAGATCCAAAAATAGTAACTTCCTTGACAACAGAATGACAACTGTTGTGTAGTTTGTTTTGACGTATACCACGGTGGTCGACCGCTGTTGGGTAACTGTTGTTTGTTGAGCACTGCTGGGAGACCGCTTGTGAGACTGTGCAATAGTAACTTGCATGGCAGATGGACCGCTGACCTGGTGGCATCGGCACACGAGTAGCCAAAATTGAAGACTGCCGTTGTCCCGCCTAGGAGACCACAGGGCCGGTGGGCAGTATTTCTGACAATGGAACTCTTAATGTGATGGGCTGAGGAGCGCTGGCACTGCTAGAGCCACCTCTTATCCTTTGTGCCTTTAGCTGGTAGGTGTTATATTTTGAGCATACCTTCTGCCTGAGGTCATTCCATCTATTCCGAATGTCGCCCAGTGCACCATGGTGGGAACAACAGCATTCCGTTGACTATCCTGTCCAAAATTTCCATTTTCCTAGTGTGAGGAGTGTGCTGGACATGGGCTCAAAACATATGTCGCTCTACTCTGATGATTTCATCCACAATGATTGTCAAATCTTGCTCAGTGATGTGTGTTGTTTTAGCCAGGCATTGTGTTAAAATAAGATGTGAGTGAGTATATGAATTAAATGCAAACAAGGAATAAAGGGAAAAAGGTGTAAACATTTTAAATTGAAGGTGGTGGAGAGTGCTAACTGGTAAGAAGGAAAAAGGGGTGCCTTGACAATAAAAGAGATAATGCTGTAGATGCTGGTGCCTATCTTGTGGGCTGCAGTATTGAAACATAGGATTGTGGTCAGTAATGGGGTGTGTTCACCTGCCAAAGCACTTCAGGTGTGTAATTTATTAATCCATCCAATGGTCACTGATCTGTAGTTTGTTTTGACTGTGTAATAGTAATTCGCATGGCAGATGGACCTGGTGGCATCGGCACATGTGCAGTCGACATTGCCGATCTCTGTGGTCCTGCTGAGTAGACCACAGGGCCAGCGGGTGACATTTCTGTCAATGGAACTCTTAATGTGGTTGGCAGAGGATCGCTGGAGCAGATGATGATGACGCAGTTTTACGACAGACAAAACCTGCAAAACTCATAACAAGCCCCCTACTGTTCTATAGCTGCAAATCCTTCTTCATATCCATGTAATCCAAAAGTGTAATCCACCAAAAACGGAAAAAGAAACTCCAGGAAGACCAGAAAAATGCATAAATAAATTAGCTCAATAGAGATCCATTGAAGCCGTTCAAAATCTGCATGAACCATAAACATCCCGAAAAAGCACCAACTCCAAATGTTCATGAAAGACATTGGCAATCGAAATCTGTAAAGAAAAGCACAATATCCAGCTGCAAATAACAGTAAAATAACATATGGATCGTACTTAATCATCAAAAAGCACATAACATAACAATATATTAATAACAAACTCTACCAACACCTAGGCCAACACACTAGTGACAAATGCAAATAAATGAAGGAAAAACCCCAAAACAACACATGCACTATTGTGTACAACTCTCCCATATAGTCTCCTACCCTCAAAACTGGTTTCAAAATAGTTTTTACTGTTCCAAAGAACAGCAGAACCTTCTTGCGATCTCTTTGCAGGAAAATAGACTAAAAATGAGAGAAATAGACAACGAAATAGAAGTAAATGGTCGCTAAATGAAACTAAGAAAAAGACTATCTCCCCCATAGAAAGCAATGGGAATATATGAGAAAAGGTTAGTAAAATGTTTAACTAAAAAAAGCTAAAATGTTTCAAAAAGGTTAAAAAACTTCATACAAAAATAAGACAGCGATCACTGTCCCCAAGAAACTGCCCCCGAGAAACCATTTTCGCAAAACCCAACTTTGAGCTATCGAAAGAACCAAAAGAGTCAACTTATACTGTCAATTTAAAAAAAATTAAACACACAACAGAAATAGACGGGAGTTTAGTGGAAAGGGCAAAACAGCATTTTTGGAGCTGCTCTGGATTCAGCAAAACCACAAAATGGGAACAATTTACAAATATTATGTCCACGTACGCTACAAGACCCAAGCCACAGTCACAATCAGGCAATGAAAGATCGAGCAAATTCTCTCAAGAACATAAATAAAAAATTAGAGGCATAAAAACCTCAATCTATTGCACAATGAGAGAACTTCAACAGAAACCCTTGGACATAGCAAAACGCGACCAACTACGGAAATTAAAATCAACACTGAAAAAATTAAAATGGGAAGCAAATAAATCCGCTGAGGATAATCTATGGGCAAGACTTCACTCTGACATTAAATGGAACGATGGGGCAAGGTTTTGGAAATCAATAAACTCTTTCATACGATCTACGCACCATGGGGTCTCACTCTCATCTAACATCTCAGAGGATACATGGGCAAACTATCTTGGTACCCATTTTAACCAGGCTGAGGGAATTAATCAGGACCATGAGTTTGCCACTCACAAAAAACTTCCAATGAGCAATGAAATAAGCTCCATAGAATGGCACACTCCGAGCGAAAGAGAGAATCTGCCGAATTTACAAAACACCATTCAGTGTCTAATTAAGAAAGAAAGAAGTGAGGGAGCACCAGGGCCGAATGGTATCCCGCCAATTCTCTATAAACAAGATGTGGCAGGCTGGGCAGCAGCCCTTGAACCCCTTTTTTTGGAGATAAGACATTTTAACATCCTGCCAAGCTCTTGGGAGGGCTCAATTATCTCCCCAATTTACAAGGCAGGAGACAAGGCTTCCCCTCAAAACTATCGATTGGTGGCTTTTATTGACAATGAGGCAAAATATTTTGCAGGTATCCTTTTAGAAGAGCTGATGGCCTGGGCAACAGAGAGATCCTTAATCCCAGCCAACCAGACAGGCTTTGCCAAAGCAGTAGGCACGACGACTAACATTTTGAGCATGGGCATGCTAATAGACAAGGCGGAATCTAACAAAATGCCCATTCACTTCTGCTTCATCGACTATAAGGCCGCTTTTGATCACATAAACCGGAAACTCTTATGGTCTAAACTGAACGACTGGGGGATAGCGAAACCACTTTTGGACCTGCTAATTAACCTCCACACAGAGACCTGGGTACAGATAAATGTGGGGGATGGATCCGTTTTGTCCAGGCGCATATCGACCAACAAGGGCCTGAAACAAGGCTGCGTCCTGGCCCCCACCCTATTTAATCGGTTCCTAAGCAACCTTGTCCCCATTTTAAACGGTTGCAACTCCCATGCTCCCAAGCTGGGAGGACTGCAACTACCTTGTCTACTATATGCTGACAATATCGTCCTTATAAGCTACACCAAGGTAGAACTTCAGCATCTCCTGAATGCAACACAATGTTACTCAAATAAAAATGAGCTTACAATAAATCTTGAGAAAACCCAGACAATGACCATCAGCAAGAAAAAAAGGAAACTAACATCATGGTACTGGGACAAGAATTGGAAATACACCAATATATAAATATTTAGGAGTGAAGATTGACAACAGTGGGCAATTCCCCGCCCAGAGAATGAGTGTACGAGGGAAAGGGCTATCTTTGGCAATCTCGCTGAAGTCTCTAAACAGCAAACTTTCTGGCCCCTCCCTTCTGCCCTTGACGCAAGTAATCCGTGCTAAACTTCTCCCAACAATTACCTATGGGAGTGAGGCACTTAGAAGAAGGAACGCCAAGATCCTTGATAATACAATAACAGCTGCCTATAGAATCATCTTCAGCCTGCCCAAGCAAACCTCACCAGCTCAAATCAGGCTCGAATTCGGCATCGATCAACAGCTCCTGGCAAGGCAGGGAGCCTACATGATAGCCTGGGACAAAGTGAGGAAATCTAAACAAGGAACACTAAATGAACATTTGTGGATGGAGTTAGTACAATACCCATCCTCACCAGCAGCAAAGTTCCTAGGAAAAAGCCTGACGAACACGGGATTAAAGCAGCTCTGGGATACTCCAGTAAATCATATAACATTCAAAAAATTGGTCAAGAAATCGATTAAACAACTATCATGGGTCCAAGATAAGGCAGCCCTCTCTAAAAGAACGCATGGCTGGATGACCCTAAACTCGTATACAACAAAGGCACCACAGAGCTACTTTGGCGAGGGATATTCCAAATCTGTCAAAATGTGCTTCTTAAAGCACAGGCTGGGCCTGTTACCCTGTATTCAAAATCTTCCAAACTGGATTAAAATAAAAGCGGATCCCCTTTGTCGGCTATGTGGTTTGGGGCAAGAGGACATGCTGCACTTGATATGTTCTTGCGAGAAACTACGTGATGAACGGAAACACTTGTTGATACACCATTTTAATCAGCAAGGGATCCGCACACGAAGGAAGGCAGTTCTCGCTTGCTTTTCCCCCCATGACCCTCGCTTGAACTGCAGCTTCGTAAAATTCATGAAGGCAGTGGAAAAAAAGATGCCAAAAATCAGTTTATAACGATCCCGGTACTATCGATTCAATATTGTTTTGTCGATCGACATTACATTCCCCATGAGCTCATGAGGAGATCGGGAAAGAAGAAATACCTTACAAACACAAACTTGAACTATCTTTTCAAAAAAAAACTTTTCTGCTCATGATGTTGTCACGCGTACATACGCACTAAGGAAATGTGAATGTGAATGTTTTATTCTGATTTTATTAGAATTGTATTTTTATTACTTTCTGCTTTTAATCTATTTTGTACAGCAATGGTTTTAAGTAACTATGCTAAATAAATTACCATTACCATTACCACAAATATTTAATATATACTAAATACATTATTTAAAACATTTGTTTAAAAAACAACCTAACTACATTGATCTACATATTGTAAAACGATGAAAATAATAACTGAAAAATGTACAAATTACAAAATTGTTTAAATACAATTGAAAAGATGTATTTAATTCTGAACTTGTACTACAATATTGTTTATATACAACTATGAAATATTTGTGTATAATTTCAATGATATATGTTAGAAATGTAAACATATGCATCAAATAAATATGAGAAATATTAAATAATAACTACAAACGGTGCCATATATCTTTATTATAATGAAGAAATCTGAATCTCAATATGCACAACCAACTGCTCTGTGAATTGTGTTTCTGGAAATCCTGAGACACTAATTACATTACATTCAGTATTCCTACTACATAGAAAAACATTTTAACAAAAGTATTGGACACTAAAAGGGTAACATTTACTATTCCCACTAAAATAGAAATCATTTTAGTGAAAGTGTTAAACCCTAAAAGGATCACATTACCTATTTCGAATCCGTGCAAGTTGTTGGACACTAAAGGGGTCACAGTTACTATTCCCACTCCAAAGTAAACCATTTTGGGGAAGGTGCTGGATATGAAAGGGGTCCCATTTATTATTCCCACTTCAATATTATCCAGTTTGGGGAAGTTGTTGGGCAATAAAAGGATCGCACATACTATTCTCACTCCAATCTAAACCATTTTCTGAAGGTGTTGGACACTAAACTGGTCACATTTGATATTTCAACTCCAATCTAAACCATTTTGGGGAAGGTGTTGGACATTACATTTTCACATTTGCTATTTGGACTCCAATCAATACCATTTTGGGGAAAACAGTGGACACTAAAGGGGGTCAAATTTAGGATTCACACAGAAATCTAGACCATTTTTAGGAAGGTGTTGGACACTAACAAGAGAACATTTACGACTCCCACTCTAATCAAACCAAATAGGAGAAGGTAGTAGACGCTAAAAGAGTTACATACAAAATACATACTCCGTAGTAAAACACAATAACTATTTATTTATAAAAAAAATTACATTACTTCTAACACACTATTAACAAACAAATCTATATATTTAACATGTAGTAATAACATGTTAAACCTTTTTCAACTGAATAAAAAAAGATTCAATTATAGATGGGGGGTTAGATCTAGAGGGCATCCTAGAATGGCTGATAATTCCGAACCCACTCAATCCCAGAAGTGCTGCAATACCTGGCACTCATGCGGCTTGGGTAGTGAATGACATGCTGCAAGTGCTGTAGGGTAAGGTAAGTTGCATGAAGGTAATTGAATTGGGCCATTCGCAGCTGCGAGGAATATGCCAATTCCCGCGGCACCATGCATGCCTCTCTCGACTCATCTTCATCAACGTGCCCCACCCAAGAAAGCCATCTCTCCCTGGATTGTTCCATTCCATCCAGGGCTTGGATGATCAATGTGCGGTAAGTCGACAAGATGGCACCTCTCCCACATTCCCCAGGAAGATCTTAGCTTCGAGTGGGCAATATTTGGGAAGTGGGGTGTCCTGGAGTTTGTGGGCTTGCAGGGCGTGTCATAACTGAAGGAAGCAGCAAAGCGATCCTTCAGGTCCTGCAAAGCCATTTGACTGCCTACCCTATAGACATCACCCAGGTAAGAGATCCCAATACAATCCCATGGAGCAAAGCCCTCCAAAGTAGAGAGGTGATAAAGCCAAGATTCCCACCACAGAGGTGTCATCTGAGTGAGATGGCGGTCCCAACGGGTAAGCCAAAGAGCAGCCCTCCAGCAGGTAACAGACACATGCATACAATAGGGAAATGTTGAGGGCAGGCGTGCCCCGTACAGGAGATCAACCAGACCATCCAGACTCAATTCAATTCAATTCAAAGCAAGCTTTATTCGATTTTAAACATAAAAATCATAAAAGCAGACATTTAAAAAGAGAATACATCATCAGCTATTATAATTTAAAATTCATCTGTCCACAGCTTTCATAGGTAAAATCCTGTAAAATGGAAATATACATGTAAATGTTCTGTGACTCCCTGAATGATCCATCTCATAGTAATTTATTCCAGCCCAAAGCTATTAAGGCCCGTACTATCTGCGGTCCAAATTCTATGCCATAGCAGTACCGTCTGAGCTTTAATTAAGTCAGAGATGTAAGCGACTCCTAACTCCGAGTGACAATGAAAAACCGGTGTACTAGTAGGAACGGCTAGGATGAAGCGCAAAAAAGTGTTTTCCATACGTTGGATTGATGTACAATCTTGAAAACCCCAAATAGCTGCCCCATAGACTGCTACGCTTACACACTTTACCTGGTAAATCTTCAATAACATTTCTGGTGGTCTTTTCTCTAACCTTTTAGAAAAATTTAAAAGAGCTGCAATGGACTTCATAAATAGTAGGGACCTGGCGTTAACTGCTGAGGCCCATGAGCCTGTTCTATCGAAAAGGACACCCAAATAGGTAAAAGAAGTAATGGATTCCATCTTGCTCCCCCCTGCCTGAAAATTTCTATTCTTGTTTTTCACTCTCCCACAAGACATCACATAACTTTTCTTGGCGTTCAATTTTAAACCAAGCCTGTCCATGTATGTGGTGTAAAAAGAGAGAGCCCTTTGTAGTCCAACCTGGGTGCGGGCCATGAGCACCGCATCGTCAGCATAGAGGAGAGATGCTATCGGGCGAGTATTTACAAATGGCGGGTTCCTAGTATGTAGCACCAACTCCTGTTCCATGGCGTTGGTGTATAAAGAGAACAGGAGTGGTGCTAGGATGCAGCCCTGCCTTACGCCACATTCTATGTTAAATGAGGCGGTACACTCACCCTCTGTGCCATAACGAACCTTAGCGGTAGCTCCAGCATATAGCTGTATTAAAAACTGAATTAAATTGGGGTCAACTTTCATTTCATTGAGAACACCCCACAGCTTATCATGGACTACGCAATCGAAGGCAGCTGTGAGGCCTTGTGTAATATCCTTGAGTTATTTAGAGTTACTTAATTCACATATAGGTTTATTATTGTAGTCTGTGCACATGTTATGCTTATGTTTAAAAGAGCACCATGGTAATAGAACCTGGTGTGGTGATGCTTCTGCTTCATGCTGTCAGTTGCACCTGACTTCTCATGCTTGATGGATGGGATCACTTTACTGGATTAAACTACATCTTCATTTTAATATCTGGAGCCTCATTATCTTCATTTTATCTTGAATTTTACACTGGCGACGAGGATGGGATGCGAACCCACGCGTGCAAAGCACAATGGATTATGGCTCTTCAATGTTATGACTTTAAAGTTGAATATTTGCCGGGCGCTAGGAATAGTGTTGCTGACACTTTATCAAGATTGGTGGTACAAGATGATAGTATGGGTGAACTGGAGGAGGTATCTATCACTAATAATTCTTCAAAAACAAACAATGTTTAACTCACTAAATCTTTGTCACATATTATCTGGCACCATCAAGTGATATACATACTATGTTACGTTCGACAATTGAAGTAGCCATTTACATTTACGCGTATGGATTATTTTCCGTTGTTAAAACCAAATGCGTACGTGTTTTTTCTGCTGTTAACTGGAGCCTAGTAACATTACAAATTAATCTCACAGTCAGATTGGCTAGCGCAGCGCGTTAACTAACAAGCATTCGTTGACGCTTTAAACCAATTTTAGCGGTTCTAATGTTAAAAAGGTTCAAATTGCCTCAAGTGGGCTGCAAGCATTAAACGTAACGTGGTAACGTTACTATTTCAACTTACAGACAGGTTAAGTGGCGTGGCACATTAGCCGACAAATGTTTGTAAGCGCTTAAAGCAAATGCTCGCGGTTCCGGTATTAAATGAGTGCAAGCTGCTTCGGGTGGGTTACAAGCATTTAAACGTAATTCCTACTTACCGAATATGCAGGAAACTGAATTCTATCAGCGCTGTAAGCAGAACGTTCTCAGCGCGATGCAAGTTGGCGTGTGACGCGTGTGGGCTGTACTACGATGTTTTAAAGTCGCGCATGTATCAGTTAAAGGGCCAGTGTCTATATGTGTGTTTCATACTAAGCAATACTAACACTTAATGACAATGATGATAGTTACAATATATTATACCACGGAAACAGTGTATCATAATGTACAATTAACATAATCATGACAGAATATTAATGGATTTATAAATAACAACTAAATTCAGTTCTTTCATTTATCCCCTGAGGACGCAGGGTTTGCAAGTGGAATATCCAGTGATTTTCACGTGTCAATAAAGTCTTTCTATTATCTCTCTCTTCATTTTTTTCCACAATTTCCAATATACATGCTCTGATCTGGTTAATCTGATGATTTTGTTCAATGAAATGGTTGGCAACCGCTGATTTAAACACTTTTGTTCTTATATTACTTTTGTGTTCAGTTAATCTTGTTTTTAGTTTACGTTCAGTTTGTCCCACATAGGCTTTTCCGCATGGGCATTTTAGCATATAAATAATGTTTTTTGTGTCGCAGGTACCATTAACCTGTAGCTTGATTTTGTTGCCCCGCATGGGGTGAGTGATGGTGTTACCCTCCATGATATTGTTGCAATTACTACAGTTTCTGCATGGGATAGTGCCTTTAAAGGTTATTAAAGGTTTTGTGAGAGTAGGTTTCTTTATGATTTCACCGAGATTTTTAGCTCTGGTAAATGCAAATGTGGGTTCATCCTGGAAGATGTTATTGAAGTCCAGTTCTGTTTTGAGCATACACCAATGTCTTTTGATGATTTTCTTAAATTGTGGAGTGATAGTAGAATATTTACTCACGCATGTGATTTTAGTTGTTTTTACACTTTTTTGAGAAGAGAGTAACATCTGCCTGTTCTTGGCAAAACCGCCCATATACACAACAAACTGATACTTCTTCCTCTGATACAGATGGCACATCAGACGCGTCCGGAAAAAGACCTACTAGAGCAGCACCTACAGCTACTGCAATCACTTCAGCTCAGCCTTTTTTAGGAGAAGGCCCCAGCGAAGGGGACGACCGAGGAGGTCAAGACGAAAATCTAGAACAAGTGAAGGAGAAAGACCCCCCACAGACCAGACATATGATGTCCAAGAAAGACAAGAAGAAGACCAAGACAACCTAGTCATTAACATTTCTGATATCCACCTAAACAGACTACAAATGAAAATTCTGCAAAAAGGTACGTCATTCGTCCCCACTGCCCATACCAACCACCTAGAAGTCAATATAAGTTTTTTTAAACTGATGAGAAAACTCAGATTGCGTCATTTTTTCTCTAACATAGTAGGAGAACAACAGGACCAACAACAAAGTAAGGAGGATTCCCTTAAAGGTCTCACTACCACCAGCACCTACATGGCCCCCATCAGCCATAAGACTTTGGATTTGTTCGAACAACTGGTTAAACAAGACTTAGGTAAGATCAACTATCGCAAAAAAACTAAAAGTAAAAACCTTACCCAGAAAGAACTAGCTATTCTCAAAAACATAGCATCCAATCCCAACATCATTTGTCAGAGAGCGGACAAGGGTGGCGCTCTGGTCATCATGAATAAAGATTACTATATTTCACAAGCTCAAGCTCATCTTAATGATGAGAATACCTACATGGAACTCGATAAAAACCCCACCAAGGAAATACAAGTGGTACTACAAACCATCATCATAGAAGGCATCAATAAAGGATGCGTGGATGACAAGATGAAAAAATATCTTACTATGGATCATCCCAAAACACCAAGGTTTTACCTTATACCAAAAATCCACAAGAACCCCCTACAACCACCTTGTCGCCCCATAGTATCAACCTGTGGCAGCATACAGGAACCTATTGGCAAACTAATTGACAAATACCTCCAACCTTACGTCATTAACATGAACTCTTTCATTAAAGACACTACAGATTTTTTAAATAAGTTGGATAACGTGAAATTGGACTCCAACGAAAAGATACTCATGTGTACCATTGATGTACAAGCACTGTACACCTCTATACCCCACTCATTAGGGATAGAGGCCGTGGAAACTGCCTTCCTTCAGATGGAATATGATGAAAATATGAAAATATTTCTACTGGAATTACTCAATTTCACATTGATGCACAGCTTCTTTAAATGGGAGGATAAATGGTTCCTACAAAAGTCTGGCACCGCCATGGGAAATCCAGCAGCCCCAGCATACGCGAACATTTTCATGCACCAGTATGAGAATAAATACATTCTACAAAATCCCCAATGGCAACAAGGGTTACGTCTATATCTGCGATATATAGACGATATCTTTATCCTGTGGAAAGATACAGAAGACCAATTGATCAACAACATCCAACTACTAAACCTGATTGATCCAAGGATTCAATTTACTCATGTAGTACATGAGAAACAAATTAATTACCTGGATGTAACCATCCTTAAAATAGGTGATAAGTTTGAAACTACTCTATACACCAAGACAACTGATCAAAACAATTTGCTTGCCTACCAAAGTTTCCACCCTACCCCTCTCAAACAACACTTACCATATTCACAATTACTCCGCGTACAAAGGATTGTCTCAGACCCGAAGGAATCCAAGACACAAGCACTAATCATGATTGACAAATTTAAGAAACGAGGATACCCAAATGAGGTGTTACAGGATGCCCACAAAAGAGCCACAGCCAAGAACAGGCAGATGTTACTCTCTTCTCAAAAAAGTGTAAAAACAACTAAAATCACATGCGTGAGTAAATATTCTACTATCACTCCACAATTTAAGAAAATCATCAAAAGACATTGGTGTATGCTCAAAACAGAACTGGACTTCAATAACATCTTCCAGGATGAACCCACATTTGCATTTACCAGAGCTAAAAATCTCGGTGAAATCATAAAGAAACCTACTCTCACAAAACCTTTAATAACCTTTAAAGGCACTATCCCATGCAGAAACTGTAGTAATTGCAACAATATCATGGAGGGTAACACCATCACTCACCCCATGCGGGGCAACAAAATCAAGCTACAGGTTAATGGTACCTGCGACACAAAAAACATTATTTATATGCTAAAATGCCCATGCGGAAAAGCCTATGTGGGACAAACTGAACGTAAACTAAAAACAAGATTAACTGAACACAAAAGTAATATAAGAACAAAAGTGTTTAAATCAGCGGTTGCCAACCATTTCATTGAACAAAATCATCAGATTAACCAGATCAGAGCATGTATATTGGAAATTGTGGAAAAAAATGAAGAGAGAGATAATAGAAAGACTTTATTGACACGTGAAAATCACTGGATATTCCACTTGCAAACCCTGCGTCCTCAGGGGATAAATGAAAGAACTGAATTTAGTTGTTATTTATAAATCCATTAATATTCTGTCATGATTATGTTAATTGTACATTATGATACACTGTTTCCGTGGTATAATATATTGTAACTATCATCATTGTCATTAAGTGTTAGTATTGCTTAGTATGAAACACACATATAGACACTGGCCCTTTAACTGATACATGCGCGACTTTAAAACATCGTAGTACAGCCCACACGCGTCACACGCCAACTTGCATCGCGCTGAGAACGTTCTGCTTACAGCGCTGATAGAATTCAGTTTCCTGCATATTCGGTAAGAAGGAATTACGTTTAAATGCTTGTAACCCACCCGAAGCAGCTTGCACTCATTTAATACCGGAACCGCGAGCATTTGCTTTAAGCGCTTACAAACATTTGTCGGCTAATGTGCCACGCCACTTAACCTGTCTGTAAGTTGAAATAGTAACGTTACCACGTTACGTTTAATGCTTGCAGCCCACTTGAGGCAATTTGAACCTTTTTAACATTAGAACCGCTAAAATTGGTTTAAAGCGTCAACGAATGCTTGTTAGTTAACGCGCTGCGCTAGCCAATCTGACTGTGAGATTAATTTGTAATGTTACTAGGCTCCAGTTAACAGCAGAAAAAACACGTACGCATTTGGTTTTAACAACGGAAAATAATCCATACGCGTAAATGTAAATGGCTACTTCAATTGTCGAACGTAACATAGTATGTATATCACTTGATGGTGCCAGATAATATGTGACAAAGATTTAGTGAGTTAAACATTGTTTGTTTTTGAAGAATTATTAGTGATAGATACCACTCTTTGTTTCATAGATTTCCCAGATGAAGGCCAGCAGGCCGAAATGCATTGGAATAGGAATATATGGATTGTTGGGAACATATGGATTGTTGTAAAAGGAATTGAATACCAAGTATAAACTATTGAATACTTCCATGAATATATCTTCATAAGTATGAATAAAATATTGCAATGAAGAGCAACTTCAAGTTTGGAAAACTTTATTGATCAAAATTTGCTGGTGAATCCAGCACACCAAAAATCAGTGCCCTTTGTGACACTAGCACTGACCAGCGCTAGTGCTTTCCTCAGTTCATAGCATATACTCCAAAGCAGGGAGTAAACAAAGGAGCACGATTTACGCCTTTAACCTAAAGATTACCTTGGAGCTGTGCACGACTATCATCTAAATCATTGAACTGGAGGAGGACCATATTAACGAATGGGTTTGTACCATCGAGGCTGGTGGGATGAGGGAAAACAGATGGCGAGATGAATGTGCTCAGGATAAAGAGTTTGTTGAATTGATCTCCCTACTTAAGAATGGATGGGATAGGAAAATCAAAGGTGAGTGTGAAAAATATTGGGTGGTGAAAGATGAATTAGCTGAGTGTGAAGGTCTGATTTTTAGAGGTACTAGATTAGTTCCTCCCACCACTCTGCGTGAAGAACTTCTTATAATGGCACATGAGGGTCACCTTGGTATGTCTAAGACCAAGGAGAGACTGAGACTTACATATTGGTGGCCAGGGATGGACGTGCAAGTCGAACGTCTCGTGAGGGATTGCATACCTTGTTGTTTAAGCGAGAAGAGCCAGAAACCAAGGGTCCAACCCATGATGATCAGGGAAAGGCCAAAAAAGCCATGGGAAGAGTTATCTTTTGATATCTTGGGTCCCATTCATGGTAGTGGTTGTGAGAGTTACGTGTTTGTGTTGGTTGACTTATATTCCAGGTGGCCAGAAGTAAGAATCACCAAGTGTATTGATACTATGCATGTAATTGAGTTTCTAAAAGAGGTCTTTGGGAGAGAGGGATTACCTGGAGTATTACTGACTGATAATGGAACGCAATTGGTCTCTAGAGAAATGGAGGAGTTCTTGTCAAAATGTTCCATTAAACATAAAAGGTGTGCGCTTTACCACCCAGAAAGCAATGGAATGGTGGAGCGCTTTAACCGTGTTTTGAAAGAAACTATTGATTTAGCAAAAGGCAACAGTTTGGATTGGAAAAAGGAAGTCATCAGGAAGGTTGAAATTTACAGAATCACACCCCATGCAATAACTGGTCGAACCCCTTTTGAACTACTCAAAGGAAGGTGTGCTAATACTTTGGTTGCTCCTTTTTGGATTAATGAAACAGAATTCAAAAGAGGTATGGGAAGTCAAAATGATAATTGGAAGAGTAAGGAATGTGACAAGATAAAAGCACGAAAAATAAACTATGATCTGAGGAAAGCTGTGAAAATCACCAGTGTAAAGGTTGGTGATTTAGTCATGATTAGAGCTCCTGTTGGCAGGAAAACATCAGCTTTGTTTCAAAAGCCTCACAAGGTAATTAAAGTTTGGACCAATGCCATCAAAACTGAAGATTCTCGAATTTGGAATCTTAACAGAGTGGTAGTTATAAAAAACAAAAAGTTATATGGTGATAAAGACAAAATCCCCTCAGGTGGCTCCCAAATGAGTCCAAGTGTTGATGGTAGGGTTGTGAGGGATTCTAGAGGAAAAAGGATCACCAAACTACCTTCGAGGTTCAATGAATTTCAAATGTAATTTTTTTTAAAAACTTTTTTTGTACTGTCGTGTGGAAGTTGTATGTATTTTTTTTGTATATAGGGGGAAGGTGTGTAATATCCTTGAGTTATTTAGAGTTACTTAATTCACATATAGGTTTATTATTGTAGTCTGTGCACATGTTATGCTTATGTTTAAAAGAGCACCATGGTAATAGAACCTGGTGTGGTGATGCTTCTGCTTCATGCTGTCAGTTGCACCTGACTTCTCATGCTTGATGGATGGGATCACTTTACTGGATTAAACTACATCTTCATTTTAATATCTGGAGCCTCATTATCTTCATTTTATCTTGAATTTTACACCTACAAAGGCCAGATCAAATTTCCCTACTTTGGCCTGAGTATATTTGCCAATTAAAATGTTTAAATTCAAAATCTGTTCATTGGTTCCTTAGCCAGCTCTAAAACCATATTGAGCGTCACTTAGGATACCCTTTTACTCGGTCCACCCCTGGAGAAGTGTGGCTCAATGATTAGAGCGGCAGACCCTGATGCAGAGGTCTAGCCCGGGACCAGGGTTCAATTCCCCGCCTCGGTGGGTCTTGGGCTCAAAAATTCCATGTACCTGATAATTCTCGCCTCGGTGCCATTCCAATCATGGAGTCCCACTCTGCAACTCTGGGCAATAGCTTGCTTAATCTCCACAACGGCCCCCACAACGCTAAGGATGCCTGGCCTCCACCTTGGGGGTGCCCAGGAGTGGACGCCTCACAGGGAAAGCCAGGATGGGTTCCACAGCGGTATTCGTACAAGCGCCTTGAGACCCTTGCGGGTGAGTAGTGCGCTATACAAGTATCAATTTACATTTTTTTTTTAATTTAATCCATCAACAACAATCCTGCCTGCTATCTTCATTAAGGAGTCCAACAAAGATATTGGATGATAGCAGGCGGGGTTTTTCCGATCACCCTTTTTAAAAATGGAGACTATGATTGATTCGGCCCATGTATTAATAAAACCTTTTTCACAGTATGCTTGTAAGACCCTAGTTAGAATGGGGCCCCAGATCTCAGGATTTGACTTATAGAGATCAATTGGTACCCCATCAGGGCCTGCAGCCTTACCACTCTTGCTTGCCTTGAGTGCAACAATAACATCCTGAAGCGAAATATGAAATTTAATAGGTGTAAAAAACTGGTCTGTGCTCCTAATTCTAGGCTCTGGGATACTTCTTCAATAGTCTTTTGTTTTAAATAAACTTTAGAGAAGTAGTCTATCCAGGTCTGTTCCGCTATAGCTGACTCAATTGATGGAACATCTGATTTGTTGATAAGAAATGGGGCGTTAACTGCCGACCAAAATTTCGAACTATCTTTGCTTTCGGCTGCATCACTAAGATCCTTCCAGGCCTTATCCTTCAGCTCAATTATCCAATTTTTCCTTGCTGCATGATACAGCTTTCTACAGGCCCCAATCTCGTTCTTGTCCCTCGCCTCTCTATGTAATGCATTCTTTAAATTAGAGTAGCTTTTAGTGCAATTTTTGTCAAACCAGCCTTTCCCTATGTTACGCGTGCCTTTGCGTTCCATAGTCAATTTGTTTCTAACAGTCTCAGTAATGCTATTAAAAGCAATTAAAACATCTTCGTGTGTTGGACTGTCACTTAGACATATTTGGATTGGATCTATTGCCTTTGCTATTATCTCATTTGTTAACTTCGTAGGATCCCGGCTTCCACAACGGATGGCATAACCATTTTTCCTGCCCAGTTTGATATTCTGAACCCATGCTATTTTGTTACAGGATCTCCTTAATACGTAACTTGGTACTGCTATATTTACGCTAATAGCCAACGTTTTGATGAATATCATAGGCTTTCACAGAAGAGCATAACGGTTCGGGATGGTGATAAAATCAATGGTTGATGTAGTACCTCTACCTATAAAAGTATGCCCAAACTCCACAGTAGGTATACACAGGCTGTGTCTAAACATGACTTCATTAAACAGCTCGCCTTTTAGGGTATGCTGAAAGTGGATCGTCCTTATCTGTGGTTAAACCGCACTTCCCTAATTTTGCCACCAGGCACAAGCTAGTATTAAAGTCCATACCCCATATGGGGATAATCTCAAGGTTGTCCTTAAATTCTAAGGTACTAATATTTCCACTGAGCTTCTCCAATATAGGTCCCAAATGGCCTAATTCCATGTTGTTATAAAAGTTAACCAGAAGAAATGCATTACTGCCTGCGGTATGCATTAAAACCATTTGGTAATAGACTTCTGAGCTAACCATCTTGCTCTTTTATACACCCAGCAGATTTGAAATGTAATTGCATAACCCCCTTTTGGTCTGCCGCTAGGTGATTGGATTGTGGGTGTATGGTATGTCTTATACCCATTAATATGTATATTGTCGATGGTCCAGGTCTCTTGGAGACACAGGACATCGAAGTTATTAATAAAAGTCAACCAGACTGGGTTGTTCACCTTATTCTTCAGCCCTGCCACGTTCCAAAAGAGGATTCTGCATGATCTTAGCTCTTGATCGGTTAGGGTCATATGGTCATCCTCTGAGGCACAGACGTTTCTTAAGGTACTGTCCCCTTCATCCTCACGGACTTCCAGAGCCGGATTCTGCGGGGAAAATACACCCTGATTTTCAGCGATAGGGATATACTTATCTACGAACTGGCCCCTGTCCATCAGATGTCAATTGTTCTCATCTAGAGTAGTTAGGGGACCAAATCTATTTGAGATGGGTAGTTTATAAGATAAGGCCTCTCGTGTCCAACCCTGCGTGCCATAGTTTTCTGGGGTATTAATAGTCTGTGGTTGGTAAAAAAAAAACAGGGGGTGGACTTGAATGCTGGTATTAGGTATGTTTAAATTGTACGTTTTCGATAGGATTTCCCTGACTAAGGCCGGTGATCCTAGCGAGAGAACTATACAATCTCCTTCATACAATTTGCTGCTATGACCGACCCAATCGACCCTCCTCACCATCTTAAATTCCCTAAAAAGAGTGTTTGTTAAACCTGTCCTGTTACCCAACCAGTTTATTGTCTTATTTCTTAATGCTGGCCATGTTTCTATTGTAGCTGATAGGAGCTGGGGAACATTAGTTAGAATTATAGTGTATGGAGTTGCTGCAGGGGGGAGTTTAAGTATTTGTACTCTATGCCTCTCCCCAAGAGCATTGTTGGCCATTTTACCAATGCTATCACCTCCCTTCTGTTAATTCTTATTTTATTATGTTCCCCACACAAGTCTCTAGGTCTATTTACTTTTACATCTTGAGTGGGGCTTTTACAAAGATGTGTAAATGCATTAGGGCGTGAGACTCTACGCTCGCCCTATTTGCTTGTTTCTAGGGTTTTCTTGTCTGTCAAGGTTGTTATTTTTGGGACAGACCTGTCGGTTTGCTCATCTCTATTTTGAGCAATATTTTGTTGTACCCCTAAAATTCTTTCCAGACCAATTTCAATTTTTTCCATTCTCGTCACAAGAGAATTAATAGATAATGACACAGACTCCTTTAAATCTTTTATAGCTATACACAAGTCCATCACTGTGCTTGAGTGCTCAATGCCAGTTTTTTCCCCCCTCGGAGCACTCATAGTGGTCATATCCTTTTGTATTATATTCCTAGCACCCTGCATTTTCCCGTGTACCTTTTTTAGGTAGGTCTTTATTGGTCTAGATGTATGAGCAGGAATAGGATGGATTGTGGCTACTTCTCCAGCACTGTTTTGAGCTATCATTACTTTGGACGGGTTACAGGGTTTTTTCTGAGGTGGTGATTGAACGTTTTCTATTGGGCCATCTAAAATATCATCAGGAATTTCCTGGACGCACCCATTAATCAGCTGTACATGGGAAGCATATTCCGGTATCTCTTTGCCTCCAACCTCTGCATTGCTTGCGTTACAAATCACATCATTGACCGTAGTTTGATGTTGAGGGAAGAGTGGGGTTATAGTTTCATTATTGATTGTTTTCTCTATGGAAATAATCTGCCTTTCTATATCGCCAACAGCCCCTGTTAAATAGTTCAGCAGCGTCATATTCATCTTCCAATGTTTACTCGGTGCTTTTGATATATGGCTCGCGGCCTGCTTTCTTTTCCCCATTATGGTCCACCACTGGTAGACCTTCAATACTTCGGTACTTGTTGGGCTTGGAAATAAGTGTATTGTCTTCAGAGTAGGTATAACGCGCAAACTATATACTTGTTGAATCGCTATGCATCCACACGTGAAAGCTCCTTGGAAAAACAAGGCCAATTAATGGAATATTAAAAACAATAATTAAAAACTGTTAACAACTGTTAGGGTTTTTTTTAAAAAGAGGAAAGTGATAAAACATTAAAAAGAACCAACCATGCGCATACAAAAAACAAAGTGCAGAGGACAAAATCGTTAGCAGCATAGAGTCATTTAAAATGCAGACTGGAGTAGAATTGCTTGCTTCAATATGCTTCGGGTATGCAGGAGATTTGAGGTACTACAGAGTGGCAGTGCTCAAAGAACACAGTCACAGTACCTTGTTCGTTAGACCCAGGATGATACGGGGACTTGGAGGTTAGAGTGGTAGCCCAGCCTGGCCTCTGACGGCCTCTGACGGGCGCGGACGGGCCCACCCTTGGAGCGGGCTTCGCCCGGGCGGGCCCACGCGCGTCCCGCACTATGGGAGGGACTCACTGGCTATGAGGGTCTCTGGTGCCCTCTAGTGATGTCCTCGCCCTGCGCCACGCAAGGTCCTCTGGGTCGTGTAGTCTGCCTGTACTCCGCCACACGGCCGTTTCCCTCACGGCGGTGCGATGCTATGCAGCGCGGCAACACTGGCAACCCCAGGAAAAGCAGGTGAATGAGCAGAGGGTGAAAGGTGGCCGTTCCCCTCACGTGAAGCAGTGCAAAGTCAAGACTCATCAAATGAATTTCCAAGTGATATGCCGGGTCATCCCAACCTCCATTGAACCAGTCATTAATTGGGAGCAGATATGCTGCCAGGTAACAAAGATACATTTTGGTAATCTCATACTCCTGTCAAAGGGAGAGCTTCACATTTGTTGGAAAGCTACCTTGTGTCTACCAACCGCCCACATAAAGTCAGTGAGTTTGGCAGCCAGGGAGTGGAACCACCTGCAAGAGATGGATAAGGATAATTCCTTAAGATGTACATGTAATGTGGTAAGCGCAGCATCTTGAATAGGGCAATGTGTCCTAGGGGATTGAGTGGGAGGGTGACCCAATGGCTTAAGTCGAGATTGAGTGTTCAAGCAAGTCCCTGGAAGTTAAGAGCCCAAGCTATGTCCAGGAGGGGGTGTTGCGCTGAGTGGGAATATTAGGACTTCAAAACTGCCCCAAGGCATCACCCCGCACCTCCACCCGGCTGGACTTGCCCTCATTAATCCAAAGACCTGATGCGTCACAATATAGACAAAGGAGTTTCGGACACCTAGGTCCCAAGAGCGGCGGTTCTTTCAGGAACAAAAGAATATCATCTGCATTCAGTGCATTATGATCTTTAAAACCATTCCTCCACTGCCAGCCCCATTACATGGGCATCACAACATATAAGCCACAGCAGGGGTTCTATAGCAAAAGCGAGTAACAATGGGACAGCAGGCCTCCCTGGCACATACCGCGTCTGATGGGAAAGGGAGGAGATAGAACCCCATTCACCCTGACTTTGAAGGTTGGATTAAAGTAAAGGAGACAGAAGATTCGACGAAATGCACTCCCCAAACTTGCCCACAAAAGGACTCTGTCCAAAAAATCCCAAGAGACTGTATAAAGGGCTTTGGGGAAGTCTACAAGTAGGAGGGCTAGTGCACCATACAGGTCTTGTATCTGGGAAATACCAGAATGTACCCTCTGAATGCAGTGGCACGTGCTGCGTCCTGGCATAAATCCACATTGATCAGCATAAATAAGAGCCAACAGAGCCTCCAGGGCCTTCATATATATCTTAATGTTAGCATTAATGAGTGAAATGGGGTGGTAGGCTGAACACTGGTCCTTAGGAAGATCCTCCTTAGGAAGGACCCAAGTCTAATTCCCATGGAAATGACCTCTGTTTTATCTCAGCTGTACAGACATTTGAGAGATGAGAGGTCAAAATGTCCCAGATGTGTTTATAGTATTCAATAGGGTAATAGGGTAACCATCAGGAACTGCCGTCTTCCTGGATTGTAATGCCATCAAAGTGGAATCTATTTCTTCAATAGTGAGGGCCTGTTCCACTTCCTGGGCTAAGGAGTCTGGAATTGACAGCAACGGCATGCTATCTAAAATGGGATTTGTTAATTCCGGTAAAGGTGGTGGGTGCTGAGAGTACAGATTCCGGTAAAAAGCTTCAGAGGTTTGAGCTATATCCTGTAGCTCCTACCGAAGAAGTCCGGAAGAGTCCTAAACTGCTGGTTTGCCAACTAGTAGAGCAGTTTGCCTGATTTATCACCAGACTTGTACATTCTCTGTGTGGAGGCTATCCAGCATTGTTTTGCCTCGTCGAGAGAGATCTGATGCAGTTCAGTAGGAGCTAGAGATAGGAGGCGGCGAGGGTCATCGGTGTTGTGACGATGCAGTTCAGTCTCCAGGCACAGTATCTGACCCTCCATATCAATAATGTGCACTAATCACAGCAGCGCACATAACCCTTGAGATGACCCCTCAAGGAAGGCTTACAAGATGCCCACACTGTAGTTTCTAATGAGACCGACCCCACATTAAGTCTAAAAAAGGTTTGTAGGTCCTCTTCCAGAAGGGTGGCACATTCAGGGCTCTATGAATCCAGGCACTGAAGCTCTAAGCAGGGAAGAGAGTGCTGGGCCAAGTCTCGCAGTCCAACAAAGATCAGAGATGCCAAGTGGAAGGATGCGTATGGACTGGACAGAGAGGGGTCCACCGCTGGCAGCCACAGCAAGTCGATGCACAACTTTGAATCATGCGCTGTGGAGTGATGTGTTAAGGTGCGCAGCACGGGAAGTCAATTTAAATAAAAAACGTGAACATAAAAATGCTCTTTTAAAAATGTCAAAACCTCCTAAAATATATTTACATTACTAAATATTAATATTAACAAACAGTTATAACATAACGATTACACATAAAAAATGTTATGTATTTTCCCAATTGCTCATTTTATACATAAATATAAATATTGAATTTCTTGTTAACAATGAAATATGAATATAATTTGTGATAAAAACATCATAATTATTACACATTGATTATACATTTTCATTAAAAATTCCCAAATTAAAAATGATTTCTGCATTTGTTAAATTCTTTAGATTTAAAATAAAACAATTGTTTAGCACACAACTTATTCATAATGAAAATAAAATAATTCAAATTTTAAATTAGTAAATTAATTTAATACACTTAATTTCACAAAAGTATATTAATCGATTTACAAAATACATTTTAAATGAATATTGATAATATACAATTTAAAAGTTAAATATTTGAATTTTCCAAATGTTTTTTAATTAACTTTAAATACTTATAAAATGTAAACTGAATACACTCTTTTTCATTTATTTTTATTGATCAATATATGAAAATTAATGATATATAGAAGCAATTGTTTTAAAAACATTAAAATGATAATTTGCATATTAGTAAAAATTTCACAGAAATTAATTGAAATATACCCATTTTAAAAATCTCCCAACTCTTATCCCCTGAAAATACACCATCTCACTATTATAACACAATAATTTAAAAGTTAGTTTTACACACTAATAAAACTTTAGAAATTGCACAATTTACATCAATAGATTGTTATATTAAACACACTAATCAAAAAAATTAACAACCACTAAAATAAAAACAAAATAAAATAAAATACATATAAAAACACTTAGGGCATTGTTACAAGGTTGGTGGTCCTCTTGCAGTGCAGATACTGTGCTATCCGCATAGGTACCACCAAAGCCATGGTGCGCCTACCTGCTGAATAGTAATCCATGGTGGGCGGTGCTGTGGTGATCCACAGCGGTGGGCTTTTAGGCTCATAGGAGAGCCTAATTTGCAGCCTGCCACTGTGACAGCACCTGCAACACGCTGCACTATGTGGCATGCATGCCACACTGTGCAGGAACGGGGGCAATGTTGTGCCCCCCTGCATGCACCCACATCCCAGTAGCGGCAAAGAGGCCCTGTTAGGGTCTCCTTCGTTGCCTCTCCACCACCAGGCAACTCAGAATATTGTCATTGGTGCTGCAGTGGTCAGCATATTCCTGCTCCTTACTGCTGAACGATCACCGTGGTATCCTGTACCCCTGGCAGATGCAGCGGTCCTGTGGTGGTCCAATCCACCACAGTCGTAATACTGCAGGTGGGCTCACAGTGTGGCAGTGGTGAGACCGTCACCGTGAGTATGACAGTCCTATGGACAGCCAGACTCATAACAGGGCCCATAAAAATTATATGCTATACAGCAATATTTCATCTAATGATATTTTTACAACACTATTAAACAACACCTGAAGCAATATTCTCACTTTCAATATTACTGTCCATGATGTTTTTTCCATCCCAATATTCTTATTGTCATCACATAATTTTTTATTTGATTTTTTGTCCAAACTCCCTCAGAGGTATAGCTTCAGGGAACCTACTTCGATAGAGGCATGAAACGAGTATCTGACTTGACCCAATTAAAACCATTATTATTTTGGATTTGAATCTGGACAAACCCTAAACAAGCCGAATACAGAAATTCCCTGAGAGATGTGAAGGAAATGGACCATGCCTTGGAGGTTCCTTGGCTAAGATCTATTTACAGTTAGTGAAAATAATTGAGCTTTCATCCGCTATGGAATTCACCTGAACTAATTTGTAAGGCAGATAAACTGGTTTTAAAATCAACCTATTGGTCTTATGTGCATGAAGAGCAAATTTGTAGGGGCGCCTTGTAGCAATTAACTGAGAGGTTTCTGGCATTTAAGCCCACCCCAAACTTTAAAAGTTAAATGGATGGTATAACACCACCTCTGGCTAAGAGCTTACATTTAAGATTTAAGATAGGTTGCTTACCCTTCCTAACATCCAGCAAAAACTGGAGTAATAACCATGCCTCTGATACATGCCCAGCTTGTGGCATTAATCCCCAGACCACAGATCATGTCATGTTTGCGTTCTCTGAATATCGTACAATGCACCATAGATGGCTCCATCCAATCTGATTGACTTTGGAGTAATCCATTCAGAGAGACAAAGCAAATTTTGATGACTGACACAACTAGCCCTGTTATAGTTTCTGGGAGTTGTTTTTCGTTTAACATCTGGATAAAACAAGAGAAGATTCTGAAACAATCTTAATTTGCAGCAGTACAGTATAGAGGACGCTTATCTGTTATTGACATAATTGCAAGCATTATTGCAACATGCATTTGTTTCATTCACCTCTATTTTACTACTGAGGGTTAAAATCATAAGTGTTACTGTACTGCAGGGATAAGTGTTTGTATGGAAGTTAGATAACTATCGTCCCACTTTCTAAGATATCTTTTTTTAGCACTCTGCACAATTTCTTGATATGACATAGATGTTCACGTAGCAATTGGCCATGTGAGCATTGTGTAGTAAAGTAATTCCAAAGGATCACAGCACACGGAAATGAAGGTCAGTAGTTTTATTCTTCATATGGACAGAAGATCAGCTTCTTCATAAAAGCCTGGGCCAAACCGTCTGCTCTGGAATCTGGAATACACAGCCCGTATTCCAGATTCCAGGCGAGGTAAGCAAGACACTATACATCCCCCTTCGTTAACAGACCAACAACAAAGAATAAAACACATGAATAAGAAAATAAACAAATTAAGATGTAAAGGAAAACATTGAAATGCATTCATGAAAAAACATAACAATAATAATAATGTACAAAGAAAATTTACTTGTCCAAATGATTATCCTTACACCAGACAGGATGCTGGCATTGTCTTTGCAGATGGTACCTATCTGGATTTCCAGCTTGTTGGGAAACAGATTTCCTCCAATTAGTTCCATTGCATGAAAATTTGGGACACAACACAACCAGAGAATCAGTGGTCTTTTCAGCAGGCCACAACCACTGGGGAACTTTCACAACCTTTGACAAACTCCAAATACTCCCATCAGATAACTATACAACTTGACGACCCACTCTGACCACCTTCAACGGAAGTGAAAACCGAAACTCACCAGATTTAACGATTCTGCCTTCCTTCACTCATACCCAATCATTAATCTTCATGCTAGAAATAACCTCTCTACCCTGAGTATCTTGAACAGACACATGCTTGTTGTTTTTAGTATACAACAAATCCCTCATCCACGCCTGACTCATGTTGCACACACTCTTCCTTCCCCTCATTTTTTCAAATGGAGAAAGATCACCAATACATCTAGGAGTATTTCTGTAACTCCAAAGAATTTCTTTGATGGCTTGATTACAATTTTTACCATTAGAAATGGCCAGTTGTAAGCCCTCCGTGAACACATTGATCCACCTCTCAACAATTCCATTGCTCTGGGGATAATAAACAGATGAACGTTTGTGAACAATACCATGACCGTCAAGAAAATCTTTAATCTCAGTGGATGTGAATTGCACCCCATTGTTGGTAAGGAGAGATTCAGTAAACCCTTCTCTTTCAAATACATCATTTAAAAATTGAATCACAACTTTTGAGGTAATGTTGGGAACTAATCTAATATCAGGCCACTGAGATAGTTGATCAGTAAGAATTACGGCAGAGACAGGATTGTGGCCCAGACACTTTAGACCGGCAATATCAAGAGAAACACACTGCCACACATGGGACGGTCTAGAAATGGGAAGACGTTCATAAGAAATAGTTTTTGGGGATTTGTCACTAATGCAACATTCCATGCAACACCTGCCCTTGCGTTCAATACACTTATCCATTGCCACCAAAATTCACATCTAATCCTCCTTTTCATAATGGTCATACCAGGGTGCCCTTCATGCGCCATATCCAGAATGGTTTGTTGTAAATTTAAAGGCACAACAAATTGCAAACCTCTCATTAACACATCATTTTTAAAGATAACTCGTGAGCTACATGAAAGAAAGGAAGACTTTCTGAAATGTCAGCCTTCCTAGGCCATGAAGAATTGACATAACCAATGACCTCTTTAAGAACCATATCCTTGTCACATGATAATCTCCATTCATTCGCTTGAATACAACCCTTGGATACTTCACAAATCAAAATAACCTTTTCTAAATCCTCATCCTCTTCAACAACATTGTTGTCATCCACTGATAGTCTTGATAGACAATCAGCGAGAATGTTTTTTACTCCAGGGATATATTCAACTTTGAAGTGGAAATCTTGTAACATGTACTGCCATCTGGCAATCCTTGAAATGGCTCTACCACAACCATTTGTTGTGACTAAATATACAAGAGGACGGTGGTCAGTGCTTACCTTGAAAATGGTGCCATAAACATATTTTCTAAAATACTCAATTCCCCACCAACACACAAGGGTTTCTTTTTCTAGAGTAGAGTATTTGCTTTCAGCACCTTTTAATGGTCTGGATGCAAAAGCAACAGTGACCAAATGACCATTTTGGTTTTGCATTAGGACAGCACCTAAACCAACATTGCTGGCATCAGAGACAATTAAAGAATCGTACACTGTATTGAAGGTAGCTAAAGCAGGTGCTGATGCTGATGAAATACAATTTTTCAATTGTTCAGATTCGCTAGCACAATTGTCATCCCACAAAAATGACTGGTTCTTTTTCATTAAAGTTCTCATATGCACAGTTTTGTCTGAAAACACAGGAATACATTTGGCATAATAATCTGCAAGACCTAAAGTAGATCTAAGTTGGTCCTTATTATGAGGTTCTACAGCTTGTTCAATGGCTCTGATAAGGTTTTGCTTGGGAGAAATACTGTGTTTGTTGATGGAATGACCCAAGTAATCAACAGATGTTACACCAAATTTACATTTATCCTTAGTTAAAGTCAGACCATTGTCTTGTAATATACACAAGACTTTGTGGAGAATATCGGAATGTTCCTGTGAACTGCATGCAAAATCCAGAATATCGTCTTGAAAATATAATACATTTTTAATGTCCTTAAACAATTTATGTATTAATTGTTGGAAAACAGAAGATGTAGATAATAAACCAAAAGGCATTCTCTTCTACCTGAAAGCCCCCTCAGATGTTATAAATGAGGTGAGATGTTTGCTATCCTCATGGAGAGCTATTTGATGATATACGTTAGACAAATCAAGAGTCGAAAATATGGAGGCACCTTTGAGTTTCGTAAACATCTCACCAATATTGGGCAAGGGATGTCTATCCCCCCAGTCCCTGGTATGACGAATCTCTTAGGGTACTGAAAGCTTCTTGTAAAAAAGCAGAACGCGCTTGGCGCAAAAACTATGATACTGAGCTTAAAGCAGCCTATAGATCTTGCATTAGGAAGTATCATAGGGCCATTTGTTTAGCCAGGGCTGCTTTTTATTCACAAGAAATAAAAAATAGTACCAACCCTACCAAGACCATCTTTAGGGTGTGCAAGGACCTCACCAACAAAAGAACCGCCTCCACGTTCATTGCCTCTATGACACACTGCGAAGATCTGGCCTTGTTCTTCGTTGAAAAAGTGGAGTCTATATACAGGTCGTTCGCTACGCCTTTTGTCAGTGAAATTAACAGTGCCCCTTTGACCTCTAAATTTTTATTAGTCATCCCAGGTCCTACCCAAGAGGAGTTTCTAAATTTGACGATCAAAGTTAAATCTGGTTCTCCGGATGATCCTATGAGACCCATACAATTCCGTGATTTCGCCGATTGCTGCTACCCGGCGATGCAGAGCTTAATTGATCTTTCTTTTAGAACTGGTAGTGTACCCACTGCTTGGAAGCAGGCCACTATTATACCAATCTTAAAAAAGCCCTCTCTGGACCCTTCCAAATCAGAGCATTACCGACCTATTTCCCTCGTTCCATGGATGGCTAAATTAGCCGAAGCTCACGCCAACAGGGTTTTATCCCTTCATTTGCAAGAAACAAACATTCTAGATAACTCCCAGAACGGGTTTCGAGCTGGTCACAGTACTGAGACCGCTCTCTTGGCGGTCGTGGAACATATTAGGACAATATTAGACCAAGGTCAGACGGCGGCACTGATCCTATTGGATCTAAGTGCCGCTTTCGACACGGTCTCCCACCATATTCTTCTACACCGCCTTGTGGAGGCAGGAGTTGGAGAACTAGCACTTGATTGGTTTCGATCATTTCTTACGGGTCGAACCTTTAAAGTTTCTACTCCTCCCTATACTTCTGCCCCACGCCCCATTCTGCAGGGAGTACCACAAGGTTCGGCTCTCAGCCCCACTCTTTTTAATTTGTATGTTGCTCCGTTGGCGCAGGTAGCTGCCAGCTTTGGTCTTACAATAGTGTCATACGCCGATGATACCCAGCTGGCGGTCTCACTTAATGGCGATTCTAACATGACTGCCCCTACCTTTCAGGCAGCCCTCAAAGCTGTGGCCGGTTGGTTGGCGAACAATCGCTTACAACTTAACGCCACCAAGACGGAGGTCATTCTTTTTGGTAGAGACAGCGCGCTCTGGGGAGACCAATGGTGGCCTCCTGAATTGGGTCCTATCCCTACTCCTGTCGCCGAAGCCAGAAACTTGGGCGTATGGCTTGACGATTTATTGTCTTTTATTCCCCACATCAAGCGTGTTGCGGGAACTTGTTTTGGTGCTCTACAATGCCTACGGCCTATTTTTAAATTTTTTGATGCAGACACCAGGCAGACCATAGTCCAAGCTCTAGTGCTGACCAGATTAGATTACGCCAGTTCCTTATTTTTGGGTGTTAATCAAGCTGAGCTTGCCCGCCTTCAGCGGGTACAAAATGCTGCGGCCAGGATGCTGGTTGGTCTCCCTAAATTTGTTTCTGCTCGCAGCACTATCCATGACCTCCATTGGCTTCCAGTGGCCCAAAGAATTAAGTTTAAGGCGTTGTGCCTTACTTTTAAAATTCTCAATTTGGCCTCCCCCCTATTCTCGCCCAGACTATTCTCCACTATGTTCCCTCCCTCAAGAGCTCTTCGGTCTGCGGGGTCCAATCTAGCCATTATCCCTCGTTTTAAAAAGTCCAGAATGGGTGGACGCTCCTTTTCGGTAATGGCGGCGACACTATGGAACTCTTTGCCTGCCTCACTTCGCTCCATCCACGATTTATTTCTGTTCAGGAAACTATTAAAAACTCACTTATTTTCTTCTGTATAGTTTAGTATGCCGGTCTTTATTGTTGTGTTGTGTGTTCCATCTCCTAAAGCGCCGGGACGCCTCTTGGCTGCGGCATCTGCGCGCTATATAAGAAATAATAACATAACATAACATACCATATCTACCCATACACTGTTGTTAAGATCTCTTAAGTCCACACACAATCTGACTGGCCGTTAGGTTTGTGTGGGACAAAAATGGGAGACAACCACTCTGAGGACTCAATCTCCTCAATAACATCAAGATTACATAATCTTTCTAGTTCTTTCTTCACAGCGTCTCTTAAATGTAATGGGACATTCCTAACTTTGTGAACTTTGGGTACAGCATCATGTTTCAAAATCATTTTGTGAATAAAATTTGTAAGAAGACCTAAACTAGAAGAAGTGCATACACTGGGAAACCAGTTGTCCCACTCGGATGCAGGATCGATTTCCACATGAAGAATTAAGTCAGAGTACCCAAGTACCTGGTCAGGGTGGTTGGGGTCCAGGGTGATCATAAGATCTCTTTGTTGGGGCCAACCTAAAAGGCATGAACCCTCCCTTGCAACATATACTTTGGAAGAAGTGGACTTCCCTTTAAAGCTAATTGTAGTTGTGAAGAATCCTAATACATCTATGGGTTTTCTTCCGTAACCAACCAGCTTGATGTCTGGAGGAGATAAACATATGTTAGGAAATTCTTTTAACCATTCGTCACCAATGAGAGTATGTCTAGCACCAGAGTCTGCCATAACTATTACATTCTTATCACCAATTGCAACAGTGCAGAAAGGAGCATCTTTCATATTACTGTTAATTTCATAAACAGCTAATACAAATTAATCATCCTCGATGTCACAATTAACCTCTTTCACCTGCTCAGCACTTTGGTTCTTATAGTCAATATTTCTATTCTTAAATTTGTTCTTGTTTTTACACATCCTAGTGTAATGTCCTTTTAATTTACAGTATCTGCATACTTGACCTATGGCAGGACACCTTTTGTCATTGGCCAAATGACCAGGAATGCCACATTTAAAACAGACATATTCTTGTCTTTCTTGGTTGGAATGAGTTTTAAACTTGGATTTGCTGGAAGTGTTCCCATCAGGATTAGACTTTTTGATTAAATTAACCTCAGAGTCCTTCCATTCAGCAAGTTCTTTTAATCCAAGTTTCATATCCTCAAAACAATGAGCTATGTCTATAGCGTGGTTTAACGTTAAGTCTTCAGCTGCTAATAACTTTTCTTGAAGCTGGACATCAGCAACTTTGTGTACAAGTTGGTCACGTACCATCTAATAATGAAACGTGGAATAATTACATTTGGATGCAAAAATTCTCAAGTCATTGACAAAAACGTCTATGGATTCATTGACTAGTTGGCCTCTGCTGAGAAATTTATGACGTGAAATGACCTCATTTACTTTTTTAACATATTGTTTGTCTAATTAGTTAATAGCCTCCTTAAATACATCAATATCGTCATCTGATGATGATGTGCAATTCGCAGTAATTGGTGGTAAATGACTTAAGATACGCCTGCCTTCCACGCCTAGACAATGTTTCAATATTGAAATTTTCCTTTTGTCTGTATAATCATCACAACCAATGGCTTCAATGTATGCCTCTAAACCTTCTTTCCATTCTTTCCACTCTAGAATGGGTTCACCAGGAGAAGGTAAAAATGGTGCAGGTGCATTCAAACCTTCCATGAGAATGCTAAATACTAATAATGGAGACAAAGTTAATATGTATGAATCCAATATCACAAAAAAACAGAACATTATTACATGTGATGACGAACAGAATATTGACATGGATATATGAAACCAAAGCGTGCGTATAACAGGTAAAGGATTCACAACATTGGAGGAGATTGTTTAATTAAGAATAAGTGAAAATGTATATATAGGCATGTGTATCACCAACAGTACCACGCTAGAAGAAAATTTTTATTTTTTGCATAATAGATGATATGGCGTGCGTGTCGCTGAGATAACAAAATGGCAACACGCTTGCAATATTCAAGAAGGTAACTCTGGCGTTTGTATCGCCGACATACACATGAATAACACGTTGGACCACAATGAGATAAAGTAAGTGGTCTTGTATTTAGCGTAGAGAAGGTCAGTGTTCTGGCATGCGTATCGCTGAAATACACATGAATAACATGTTGGACCACAACAATGAGATAAAGTAAGTGGTCTTGTATTTAACGTAGAGAAGGTCAGCAGTCCAGCTTTCCAAGTGATGCGCACACATGCGTATATGATAATGGAAACGCTTCCGCTTCAGTGACTAGAAGTCTTTGATGCGCGCTGTAGGCAGCGTGATCGAGCTCACAGCGCGAGTGATGGCGTATGAAGGTTCTATACTGAGTGCACGATGAACATTAAGCAAGTAGAAGTCAGGAACGGAAGGCGCGTGGTGGATGAGCGCTAGATAATGCCAATGGCACGTGCTTGTTGAGCGCAAGATACACAATGTGTGAGTCAAAAATCCCGATTGGCAAAGTGTATATATAGTTAAATAAAATCTCACCACAACCTCGGATTTAGATGCGGGTTTTGGCAGAGTGAATAATTGTCGACAACCTCTTCAGAAAAAGGTTTCAAAAGACGTGAACTCATTTACGATCATGGACGATCTCAGGATCTGCTCACAACAGGGCTACAGGCTTACAGGTCCGTTTTCCAGACGTTAGCAGTGTAGTAAAGTAAGTACCGAAGGATCACAGCACACAGAAATTAAGGTCAGTAATTTAATTCTTCATGAGGAAAGAAGATCAGCTTCTTCATAAAAGCCTTGGCCAAACCGTCTGCTCTGGAATCTGGAATGCACAGCCCATGTTCCAGATTCCAGGTGAGGTATGCAAGACTCTACACATTGCCAGGTGTCACACATTTTTACATCTTAGGATTGTTTAAATGATTTTATTTAGGGCAGGGGTCTCCAACCTTTTCTGTAGTAAGAGCTACTTATGTTCACTGAAATTCATCCTGAGCTACTTATATTATTAGTGTTTTAATAGTGACCACATCTACAAGATTATCTTAGTGGGCCCTCATGCAAGACTATCATCAGTGATTACCTCAGAGCATCAAGCAGGCATATGCATTGGAAGTCGGGGTATGAGGGTGCTGCAGCACCCTAAAAGTAATTATGCTGGAGTTAAAAGATGAATGAGAAATAAATATGTCTTTAAATGTGTTTTTTATCTTGTCACATTTGCTGAGTGTTCGGCGAGAGAGCTCAAACGACGGACTATGACTTCTGCTAAATTAAAGCTGATTCTTTTACCGTATAGATCTATTTTCGTTTCTCTGACAACAAAAGAAGAGAGCGAACTATTTGACGATCTTGTAAAGTAAAAGAATTGAGAAAGGAAGGGCTGTAGGATATAATTTTTTTAACACAATGTAAATACCTGTAAATGAGCTATACGAATATTCAAATATATCAGTTTGAAGGAAAGCACCAGTGAAGTATGTTCGTTAATTCTGACGCACGATGCAAACAATGATTTTAATCAGATCAAATGAAGTCAAGACAAAAGGTGATGCACAAATGATAAATATTTGTTAAAACTGGTTATCTCGTAACTGTAAAGCATAACTATGTTGCTTAAGTTCAATAAACAAATTTATAAAAAAAATAAAAAAATAAAAAAACTGGTTATCTGCACATATTGCTTGTGCTCTATATAGTTATTACAATAAGACTGGATGTCTGTGTACATCTAGTGGCCGTTTCAATCGAGAATGTACTGTCTATAAATGACAGTGCAGTACTGCACTATGCTTTGGTAATATATCTGTGATGGTGTGCTCCAAAATGCACCATGAGCTTGTTGTGTATTTTAGAGCACACCATAGCAAATATATCACCAAAGCAATACATAGTGTGGTACTGCACTGTGATTTACTGACAGCGCATTTTCCATTGAAATGGCCACTAGATTTGCTTACATTACCAATCTCCTACTGAGCGGAAATGGCTCACTTGCAACACCTTTTTTTTGTGTGACACTTGTATTTTACACAATTTCTATGACTTCATTTGTGTAATTTTGATGGCAGCACCCCAACTCAGACAATTATTCGAGGACCATTGGAAGCAGGATTGCCAGTAGTAATGTAAAAAAAAACTTTATCAATTTAGAATGCCTCTACCTGGGTCATGAATAAAAGCCAGAACTGTAATTGCCCCTGGTACCAAAGTAATAATATGAGTTATAAGCCTCCACAACGTAGCATGATTCATCACTCAAAAGTCAGCTTTACATATATTTTAGAAATTCAACTATTTTTTACCAAACATCAGTATTTGAGTTCTGAAAATACACATAGTTTCATCTTCAACACACACTTTTCAATTATGCTATACATATGTTAATTTAACCAAGCTAAAGCTTTAAATTCCGTAGGCTGGGCTACACACAGGAGAGTTACTTACAGGTAACTGGAGAGCTACCAGTCGCTCACGAGCTACTCGTTGGAGAAGTCTATGTATAAAAAACTGCTGTTGACTTATGGGAGTAATTGTATATTCATTGACCCATAGCAATTGTAAGGAAACTGAAGTTGCTTTTATGTATGAAGCCTATAGTAAGTAATCTTTATGAATTTTGTTTTTTTAACATATTTATGTTTGAAGGACATTGATTGATCTGATATACTTTTATTATATCATACTTTGATGGTCAAGTAACCGAATAAAGTATTCTTGATGACGATGAACTAAAAATACTTTTTTACACAATGTTTTCGGTTCTTCTTTTGTATCAATACATTAAAATTTATAATACTTGTTTTGAAAATAATTATTGTATTTCATAAATAAAAGGAATCATTTTAAAAATATTAAAAAATTAATGTGTTTAGTAATTAAGATGACACGTACAATTAAATCTAAATATGCACAAAGCTCCTGAGTCATATCCCCAAAAAAACAGCATCCCACTATTATAACACAGAAAAATAAAACTAAATTATGCACATTATTAAAACTTTAAAAAATTCACAACTTATATAAATAAATTGCTATAGTAAACACACTAATCAAACAAAATAACAAACAACTAAAATAAAGCAAAATACATATCAAAACACCAAAAAACGATATTCCATACATCAATATTTTATCTAATTATATTTTTTGCAACAATGTTAAAAACAACACTTAAAACAATTTTCTTAAATTTCAATAATACTGTCCATGATTTTTTTTCATCCCAATATTTCAAACACAATATTTTGTCATCACATTATTTTTTATTTGATATTATGTCCAAACTCCCACAGAGGTCTGACTTTAGGGTACCTAGTGACATGATCTATCAGCATCAAGATGAACCAGTTCCATGAAGCTGTTTATGGGTCTGAGGACCCGGCAATGTCAATCACCACCCTCTCAAGTGGCATACCCAACACAGTTAGTGAGATCAAGGCAGCCTTGGGTGGCCCTTCAGTCTTGCCACTGGGTGGTGCAGGTGGGACAGAGCCACTTCACCATCTCAGACATCTGGGGTCAGTAAAGGTGGTTGATCTCCCTGCCCAGGTTTTGGTCTGTCCCAAATGCCTAGCTAAGGGGATATCATGGGCTAAGTTAAAAAGGAATGCCCTGTACTTTTGGTGGACTACCAATCTCATTGTTGCTCCAAGTTTTTTGAGTTCATGGCCTCACTGTACAGAGCATCCTGTGCAGGAGATCCTGTGGGTTCCATTGGTATTCCCAAGCTTCTAGGGGGAGCGACCTTTGACCCTGTCACCAGGCAGGTCGCTCCCCCATCCGCCACGCAGCCCCCTGTGGGTTGAACCTCCGTTGCCGCTTTTGCCGCCTGACTGCTCGCTCCCTTTTTTATTCTGTACCCCTGCGCTTGGCTTTCTGTGCCACTTTGGTTTTTTTCATTCTGTGCCCCTGTGTTTTGCTTTCTGTACCCCTGTGCTCTGTTGTCCCTCTCCCGCCGTCTTTTCCCGCCGTTTTTTCCCCGGGTTTTCCCCCGCCGCTGAGCCCCTGTGGCCCGCCCCCTTCTCTCCCATTGGCCGTCCTGCTCCCACCTCCCAGCTGTTCCTCACTCCCTCTGAACTCATATGGAGGCCGCGAAGCGGGCACGCAGCGGACGCGCGCAGCGGGCGCGCCGCTGGCACGCCAAAGGTGCGCCTAAGGCAAGCCCGTCTGCGCCCGTCCACGCCTGGACCGCACCCAGCGCCAGAACCCCTGGACCCCGCACCCCCCGCAACGCCAGACTGCACTACGACGCAAGCACCCTCCACGCACTCAACACCAGACGAGACCACCCCTGCTACCGGGCAAACCCCGAAACGCACCCAGGGGCCTTTCACCTGCCGGAACTGCAGATTCACCAGCATCCAAACCTCCACACCACCAGCCAGAGAACCCAACCACCTCTGCTGCATCCTCCTCAACACCCGCTCCGCTCGCAAGCACGCCATCGAACTCTGGGACCTCCTAGACTCCACCGCCCCCGACGTCGCCTTCCTGACGGAGACCTGGCTGAATGCCACCTCAGCACCAGACATCGCCATAGCCATCCCACAGGGCTACAAGATCTCCCGCAGAGACCGCACCAACGGAATGGGAGGAGGAATCGCCATCATCCACAAAGACTCCATCAAAATCTCAACGAACACCGATGACACCCTCACCACCGCTGAGCACATGCACTTCCAGATCCACACCGACCCCAACACCACCCTCAGAGGAACTCTCATCTGCAGACCTCCCGGACCCCGCCAACAGTTCAGTGACACCATCGCCGACCTCATCAGCACCCTCGCTTCCACGGACTACATCCTCCTCGGGGACCTAAACTTCCACCTCGAGAACAACAATGACGCCAACTCCACCACCCTGATCGACAACCTCGCCAACCTCGGACTCAAACAGCTCGTAACGACACCTACCCACGCCGCTGGACACACGCTCGACCCCATCTTTTCCACAAGCCCCCACGTCTCCTTCAACCACACCACCGAACCACACTGGACCGACCACCGATGCATCCACTTCACCTTCAGAAAACCCACCACACACCACCGCACCCAACAGCTACCACGCCGCTGCTGGGGCAAGGTCACTGAGGACCAACTGACTACCGCCCTCGCCCTGAGACCACCCACCGACCCCACCGACCCAGACATCGCCGCGACCAACCTCATACAGTGGATCAACAACTGCACCAACACCCTCGCCCCTCTCAAGACCTCTACAACCAACCACACACAGAAAGCCACCTGGTTCACCGAGGACCTCCGGATCTCTAAGCACACCTGTCGGAAGCTGGAGAAGAAATGGCTCCACGACCGAAAACCAGACAACCACACAGCCCTCAAGAGCGCCACCGTTACCCAGGCACCTCATCACCAACAGACTCGACTACGGGAACGCCCTCTACTCAGGAACTCCAAACAAGCTCCTGAGACGACTCCAACGCATCCAGAACGCCTCGGCCCGACTCATCCTCGACGTCCCCCGCCGCAGCCACATCACACTCCACCTGAGAGGCCTGCACTGGCTCCCCGTCAACAAAAGGATCACCTTTAAGCTCCTGATCCATGCACACAAAGCACTGCAGAACACCGGACCCACCTACCTCAACAACCGACTCAGCTTCCACACCCCCACCCAAAGCCTCCGCTCAACCAACCTCGCCCTCGCCACAGTCCCCCGCATCCAAAAAACCACCGCCGGCGGCAGATCCTTCTCCTACCTCGCTGCCAAGATCTGGAACACTCTCCCCACCATCCTACGACAGACCCAGGACCTGCTGGCCTTCAGAAGACTCCTCAAGACCTGGCTCTTCGACCAGTAGCACCCCCCCTCCCCAGCGCCTTGAGACACTCTTGGGTATGTAGCACGCTTTACAAATGCAGTGATTGATTGATTGATTGATCGATAGACTTCAGCCTGGTACTGAATTCCTTAAAGTGTTGGACAATTTAGCCATGCTTGGCAGAATTCCACCCTGGAAAGTCCTCTACCCCACGCAATGCTTAGAGTTCTGGCAGATCTCTCAAGTTAAGCTCTTCTTCCTTTTCTGCTCCAGATCTTCTCCATGGGGGTCTGATTCCTTCTGTACAGTGGGATGTTTGGAGGCTAATTTTTCACACCTCTTGCCATTCCACTTGGTTGTGGGAACATGGGCCATTGTTCCCGGCTCCAACCTCCCTTTAAGTCCCTGACAGGCTATCTCACTCAGGCAGACACAACAGTTCCACTTTTGCCCATTCAGAGTTTCAGGATTGTTTACCAACAGACACTCCAATGAAATGGCAGGGCTCACAGTTACCTTCTTAGGTCCAGCATCCCCTCCCCACTCAAAGGTGACAATTGTTATGGGATGAAACCTCATCTTATTGTCAGTGTTGGCTATCCTATACAGAACCTCTGGGATAATCTGCTCTAGGAAAACCAGCTGGTCCACCACTATGGTCATGCTGACTCCTGTATACCTCAGACCCTCTACCTTGTTCCTGTTGATGAGCAGCCATTGCTTGTATTTCACTCTGTTGGGGGGTAAGGGGCCATGTCTTCAGCATCCAACCTGCCCACAGAGTCTAAAGTGGCTTTAATGCAACCTCTGGTTTGCCCTGGGCAAACTTCCACCACAATTCCTAGGCTTGCAATTCCTTAGGACTGCCCACCTGCATGTGGTTTCTTGGAAGAGACAGAGTCTCCCAATTTATGTCCTTATTTGTCACAGTCCATGCATATTCAAGCCTTCATGATTCAAAATGTTTCTTCCCCTTGTATCTTCTCCAGTTGGGTTTAGAAAAGGCACAGGACTCCCCCTCCTGAGCAGGCTTTTTGGGCCCTTTGATAGAATTGCTTCTTTTTATCCTTGAATCACCACTCTTTTCCCTGATGCAGGGCTGATCCCCCTTTCTTTGGATCTCCCACCTTGAACTTTTTAGACACCCTAGGGCCACCCACATGTCAGCTGCCTTACCACGCAGTCTTGGGTCAAACAACTTGAAATCAATGAGATACTGATTTAGCTCTGAATGGCAATTACTCAAGATGTGCTCTTGCATGATCAAATTACATAGCCCATCATCACGTATTGCCTTACAACAAGCCCTCCAGTGCTTTTATTGAAATATCTACAAAGTCAACACAGGATTGCTGTGTGTCTTTGTGTATGTCCTGGAACATCTACCAATACTCTTCAGGTATGAGACCAAACATCTGAACAGGGACATCCTTGGTGTGAGTGTGGAAGGCAGCAGCCTTTCCTTGTATTCAGGCGTGTATCCCTTTGCAATGTAGGTACTAACTCCCCATTAAGACTCTCTAGCCCTGTTGACTCACCCTGTGCATTCTTAATGCTTTTTCATAAGAGCCAAACCATATGTCATCTCCCACCACAATGCTAGGTACAATGCCCTTGGGCATATAAGGTGTGTGTGGCTACATTGTAGACACCTCACCACTGTTATCACCAAATTCATAGTACCTCAAGATTCCTTGGCCTTCTTTTCATCCAAGGCCAGTCTTTCCTTCCAGTGCAAGTTTATTCTCCTCCAGTGCTATGGTTGCCAGTTTGGCATGCAGCTCCCTTGTCACTGAGCTCTAATTGGCAGATGGCTAGAACACAAGGGTTTATGCTGGTAGAAACTTCTTTGCTCCCAGTCCTGGATGGTAAACCAGAAAATCACTTTGTGACAGGTGGTCCCCCGCACCTTTATCCTCTGGGGCTGCTACCATTGTTACTTCCATGGAGGAGAGATGTATTTGCCAGGCTTTTGGTCTAACCTTCACTTCCTTTCTCTGCATAGGGCCCTCATCTCCAGCAGTTGCCAGGGTAGCCAAATCCAAACCTTACACTTTTAAAAGGTTGAAAAGTAAATACATTGGAAAAATGAAAAACAGAACAATGAAAGGCCTGATGCCATAAAAATGAAAAAGTTCTGGATCTAACCACTGAAAACCAATGTGAGAAAGTGGATTATGAGTTAGTGTAGAAGGTAGTCTACTGCAAGTTTGGACTCCTAACTTTACTACTACAAAACTGGGACAAAATCCTAACTTTACGACTTTCGGTATTCACAATAAGCATTTAGTAGTAGTAAAGTTAGGAGTCCTAACTTTAAAACTACTAAATGCCTTGTGTGAATACCAAAAGTAGTACGTTTAGGATTGTATCTCAGATTATATCTGTGAATCGGCCCCAATGTACTATTCATGTTAGGTCCAATACACTTTCAGCAATTTAAACCTACGCTCAAACCCTGGTAGCTAATGGAGAAAGCAGACAGGCTTAACTTAAGAAAATGTTCAAAGCATTAAAAGTACCAATATAGTTAAAAAGTTGAAAGCACAACACAATAAAATCCCACTCCAATTTATAAAAATGAAGAATAGAACAAAATGCTACCAGAACAACCTAAAATACAATAAGAGTAGCTGGATATATGCTTTTTTAAAGTTTTAGGCAAAAATGAGACAAATTGATATCAGGCAACATCTTTGGCCGTGTGGTTATGCTTGATCCATACCTAGGTGCAATTTTAAGCTGACCTTGATTGAGCATGGGTTGGATACTAAAACCAGATTTGACCCACTCAAAGGTTTTACCTTTTGGCTTAGAGCCTGATTATAAGTCTGGTGGTCCAAGGATCGAAGGACAGCCAGACTCACGAAGGCATGGCGGTGGCGGTTCCGCCACCGCGGCACTTGTGGTCCGACTGCTGTTTAACAACTTTAGTGATCAGACCCCCATTGCACCACCGGTCCTGCGACAGTCAGGGGTTTCCAAGATGCTGGCGGTGCTGCTGCGTACCATAATGCATATTACGAGTTTCAGAGCCTCCAGTGGAGTCATGAAGGTTCTTCCTCAATGAAACTGCGTGCTGTCATGAAACAAAGGGGGCACTACAGGGCCCCCTCATGCCTCATGCATGGGGGTAATTGCAGAGGGGATTGCATGCATCCCCAGTTCCAGCACGGCACGAACTTCACAGTCCATGCCGTGTTGGAATGTGCTGTGGCAGGCCCTTCTAAGGCATACATAGGTGCCTTTTAAAGGAACTTCTGCAGGACTGCCAAGCTGCCCTCCAGGCCACGAAAAACTCATAATCTGGTGAGCAGGCAACTGCCCTGTTTGGCAGTTCTGGAGCAGGTGGTCATGTGGAGTCCCGCTCAAGGACCGCCAAACTTGTATTTGGGCCCTTAGTTTCTAAAAAGGACGACAAAACATTTCAACGGAGCAAGGCAGCAGACTGTGGGGGCTGCATGAGACCAGATAGCCATTGGACAAGGTCCCGATGAAGCCAAGTAACTTTTAGAGGAAAACCTCAGAGTGGGAGAAATTCTAAATTTTCACACAGGGAAGGTTATTTGCCGGCAGAATACTTTTGACCTGATTTATGGTTACTCCGACGGAACGGTAACTGAATATCCAAACTGCCAAGACAGTAATCAGACTGCACGATTTAAACATGGGTGGAACTTTGGTTTAATCACAGCTGGGCCTACTCTGTTTCTGCTGCGAGTAAACCCTTCCAATGGTTTGATGGAGTGAGGGCCGTCGGAGGTTGACCACTAATTCCACTCACCAAATTTAGATAGGTTAAATTAGAGATCAGTTTTTACTGCCTCTCACGGCCAAAAAAAAACTGGAGATAAAGGGCGGTTAAAGCTATTATATGATCCTCTCACCATGGTAGAGGACTCCAATGGCAAGGGGAGAACTGGCCTTTTTATTTTACAAAAGAAAACAGTGTGGCGTATGGCTCTGTCATGTTTGTTGTAGCGTGTGTCAAACTGCAAAAAGCATTGACTGGAACTGTTATGACGGTATTCCAGGAAATGCTTGAAGAAATGCAGAAAAGCTCACATTGGGAGCAGCCTGAATCTTTGGCCTAGCAGCAGCTGGTCTCAATTGCAGGTACAGTCTTACTTCTGTTTTCCACAGTTCTAATAGTGTTCTGAAAAAAGTACCTAGGAGTGCCACATTTCTGCCTGTCACTGGCCTGATCTTGGGCATGGCTCCTGTCCCTCCCAAACTCCTAACCACTTTGCAGCAGCTCCTATGTGCTCTACTGCAGACAATCTCACATTGCCCATATCTTCCCTAATTCAAGAAGGTGAAAAGCATCTCCCTGGTGCTGAACCTTTGTGCCCACCCTAGAGTTAAGGCTAGGGAAATTAGCAAGAATACAAACCAGGATGGGAGGGTCCGAGGGAAGTTTAAAGACCAGCGCGAATTATATCCCCCAATCAACATATACAAAACCATAATGTCCACGGGTCTCAAACCGCTACCTAGAACTATGGTAGCATGTTTGCCTATAGTGCACTAAAGACTTAGCCTACACAGGAAGTCCTAACTAAAGGATGGAATTCCATCACTCACCAAAGTGACATGCTTCATCATCTGGGATCTCCTCCCGGCTGCAACTCCTAGAACAGCCGAGGGCTATGACCCCCTCACTGTGAGGGAGGAGCACTGGGATGTTTTTTGATGTTATCACTAAATAAGGGCTACTAAAACCAAAGATGAAGAGCTACATATGTTATGTAAGTGAAGAGTGCAGTGCAACCAAATGTGAAAAAGTGAGCTAAAACTAACTAACAAGAGAAAAAAGACATTTATTGGTTATCTCTTGGTGTTAGGATTAGGCCTGGGCGAAAATTTCGTTCCGTTCGTGGAAATTGCGATAATTTGACATTTTCGCGTTCCGCAGAGAGCGCGAAAATGTCAAAATTTACGGTTTCCGCAGCTTGGCGATAATTTGTTTCTTGCTCGTGCTGTAAAATAATACATTCTCGCGCGCGCGCGATCGCCTTACCTGAATCCCTGCGTTCGCCGACAAGTTTTCTTGATCCGGTCGCTTTCTCCATGAGATGTTGTCTTGTTTTTAGCCATTTGCACTGTCTCGCGACAGTTCGCGCCCGCAGTGACGTCATGCGTTGCGCGATCACGTCTTTCTTCTCGCGATCATGCACCGCGAGACAACTCAAAACAAGATGGCCGTGCCCGCAAGCAACCACATGGGTAAGTTGGCGACCCGCAACCATGCAGAAAATCTCGCGAACATGCTGGAAAAAAACTTCCGCATCTTCGCGATATTGCCGCTTGTTTGCGATAATTTTAAACATTTTCGCGATAATTTGCGAAAGTTAATTTCGCAAATTCCACCCACCCCTAGTTAGGATTAAAAACAGTGCTAATGCAGTTTTAACATAATAACTGCAACGAAGGTCTACATGTTTCGGCTATCACAACCTAACAAGTGTCTAGCCTTCTTCAGGACTTAGATGTTGTGTGCTACTGCGTAATGTGTATTTAAAAAGGTGTAACTGAAAAATAAATGGAACAGATACAACCTACGGCACCAAATATCTCTGCTGGAGGGCCATGGTGTACTGGTCAACCTGTGTAGAAAAAGAAATGAAAGACATCAAGTACTTATGTACTATTAAAAGTTATGCATAAGTCAGTTGTACTCACTAACTCTTAAACATTCAAATATCCGATGGAAAAGTACCCGAAAATTACGAGTAAGGGAACTCACCTCACCTGGCAACAGCTCAGGACGTGAGGAACAGCTCTAAAAAAAAAAAATAGAAATCCGAATCCAGTGACAGTGCTAGACCCAATCAAGTGGTCTAAACTGTTTGTAACAACATACTGTGTCTAATAAAAAGGCTTTGTTGAAACAAGAAAAAGAAAAAGGGACTACATGTAATTTATTGATGATGTCAAAACAACAGGTTTAAAGTCAATAAAACGCTTGATCCAGCTACATAGTGTATGTCAGATGTATAGCTGAATATTGATCAGGTGTAAAGAGTATCTTTGCAAAGCTATACATCTGGGGCACCAATATAGTGCGTAATGTTGAAATGATATTCAAAGAAAAGTATGGACCTACGTTCCATGTGAACTGTACGTCCAAGTTTGTGCTAGGGTAATAGGCAGAGATGTCATGCTAAATCCGCCATTGACACACCCTACACACAACTCCTCTTTATTGTCATCCAAAACAATTCATGAGCAATCGATGAATGCGCAGAACAACAAAAGCACTCTCTGGGGTATTACAAGAATAGTGTGCCATTGCTCACTACCGCAGCCAAAGCGTGCATAGACACAATGCATTTTAGTAAGACGTGCCAGGCGCCTTATGAGCGACAATAAGATCTATTTGCATATTCTAACAAGCGGTCTGCCTGTATCGGAATGAGTGTAATAGATACGAGCAGGTCAAATCCAATAAAACACTCAAAATACACTCGTATTGCATTAACAGAAAAGCAGGAGGCAGACAAATCGCATGACGCGATTACCAACCTTTGGGGCTGCAAGCGGCAAAACTGGGGAGGCCTTACCTCTCCGTCGGTACCCCGGGCTTCTCAAAGCTGCAACCGGAGGCACAGTGTAAGGATCCGACCCTTCGTTTGATACATAAAAGGAAATTCATCTAGCGTGTCGATCATTCTGTGGTCGCTCAGGAATTATGTCACGGAACTACTGGTTGTAAACAGGGAATCATGGGTGATTTAGTTTACCCGTAATGACACAAACTATCTCTCACCTGATGCAGTGCCACCAGCGGAGACTTCGTAGCAAAACGGCTCTGCTTACATATGTGAACATGGGTAAAATGTTTGGAATGTCCACATACATAACCTAAAAAATTAATTAATTAAGCGTGACAAAGCTTATTTAGCTGTCATGAAAATACATGGGTGGTGAATTTGCACAAGAGTACAATAAAGTTTCCCTTTGTTGAATGTGCAAATCATTATGCCACGATCGACTAGTAAAAGTGTATAAATACAGTCAGTAGTTTGAAGTCAACTGCACAAAAAATGCATCTATCGTGAGCATAGAAATAGGTGCACTCTTACTTCAAAACTTACCGTGCAGGAACTCATGAAGATTCTTTGAGGGATGTGGTTTGTAACAATAAAGTTATCCTGCAATTGCTTGTGGAGGACAGGGATGAACGTGTCCAAAAGACACACAAAACACACCGCAATTGTCGATGTGACGACACAATATGGCAAGCTGGAAAAAGTGTAGTAACCAAGGATACTTGCATCTTTCAAATGGTAAACATAGAGATAGGTGTGTTCTCTCGTGTATTAGTCATACACGTATGGACAGAATCAGGAAAAGGACAAAGATACACGTGTCCAAAGAGCCCCGCAACAGTCTATGTAACTACAAAATAAAGCAAGCTTGAAAGGAATAGTAACCAATGTTCCTTACATCGGTCAGATGGTAAATGTGAAGATGGTTGCACTCTTGCATAAATTAGTCATATACATATGGACAGAATCAGGAAGAGGGGAGAAATGCCCGTAAGTCAGACTAGTTTGTGCGCAAGTCAAACTCAGATTCCGCCGCATATACCTGTATCAAAAATCACTGGTGGGCGAAGAACTACAACTGGGTCAAAAACTCCGTTCATAACACCCTGATTCATATAGAACAGCCCGGTGGCAACAGAATATGATTATAAAAGGGTCCACGGTATCTCATTGTTAAGACCTCTGCTGTCACTTTTAAGCATAAACATCCAGCGTTGTTCTTTTTGGAACAGAAATTTCTTAACGTCTGTTACATGAGCAGGAATAAAAGGTTACTCTAACACTGTCCAACACAGCTCATCTGCTTTGTGTTTATGGGTTAGAAAATGACTAGTCAGCTTTGTGAACTGTTTATTGCACCTAATCATGCTCTTTTGCTCTGAAATGTCAAGTTTGATCTTTCGGGTGGTCATCCCTACTTATTTCATTTGGCAAGGGCATATTATAAGATAAATGAGTTCATCACTGTTGCATTTGGTGTGCTTAACTTGGGACCACAATCTATCAGTCCCTATATCTACCGTGGTAGTGTGACTGGTTTGGGGACAAGCTGCACACGACCCACATGGATAATGCCCTTGGACCGGTGGTAAATTCCAGAGTGGGTCCTAAGTGGAGGGTATTGCATTTTTACTAAACGGCCGTGTATGTACCAGGCTGTCTCTGATATTGGAACTCCTTTTGAAAGCGAATAGAGGTGGAGGTATAGTTCCATTATCAATATTGAAAATACGCCAATGTTTACTCATGGCTTTTTGAATGCCATTCGATGATGCACTGAATGTATTAACGCACGTAAGTCTGGATGTATTGGGCTTTGGTGGTTTGAATTCCAAAAGCGCCTCCCTGTTGTTATTGGTTTTTTTCAGAGCGGTGCCTCACGTCCTGAGTTGTTGCCAGGTGAGGTGAGGTCCCTTACTCGTAATTTACGGGTAAGTTTCCATTGCATATTCAAATGTTGAAGAGTTAGTGAGTACAACTGACTTCTGCAGAACTTTTAATAGTACATAAGTACTTGATGTCTTTCATCTCTTTTTCTACACAGGTTGACCAGTACACCATGCCCCTCCGGCAGAGTTATTTGATGTCGTAGGTTGTATCTGTTTATTGTTCAGTTACTCCTTTTTGAATACACATTACGCAGTAGCACACAACATCTAGGTCCTGAAGAAGGCTAGACACTTGTTAGGTCATGATAGCCGAAACATGTAGACCGACGTTGCAGGTAATATGTTAAAACTGCATTAGCACTGTTTTTAATCCTAACAACAAGAGATACCCAATAAATGTCCTTTTTCTCTTGTTAGTTTTAGCTCACTTTTCACTTTTTCACATTTGGTTGCACTGCGCTCATCACTTACATAACTCACGTAGCTCTTCATCTTTGGTTTTAGTAGCCCCTATTTAGTGAAAACATCCAAAAACATCCCAGTGCTCCTCCCTCACAGTGACGGGGTCATAGCCCTTGGCTGTACGATGAGTTACAGCCAGGAGGAGATCCCAGATGATGAAGCATGTCACTTCGGTGAGTGATGGGATTCGGTCCTTTAATTAGGACTTCCTGTGTAGGCTAAGTCTTTGGTGCACAATAGGCATACATACTACCATAGTTCTAAGTAGCAGTTTGAGACCCGCGGATATTACAGTTTTGTATAGGGAAATTAGCAACCTCTCCTGTGTAGTCACACTAAACCAGTTCAATGGACAGCTCCATTCACATGTGCCTTCTGGCTTTGGTGAAGATGTTCTCTGCCCCCTTCCATTTTCTAACATTTAACTACTGATTTTGCCTATCCAGTCCGCTTGGGGACCTATAAAGTGATTGCATTTTTTCAATTACTCTCCTGTATAGAAATCTTCATAATTTCTCTTCTTGAATGCAAAGCCAGTCCGAATTATATTTTCTAAATCCAAAGAAAAGTACTTTCCCTGAGACACTCAGTTCTTCAATCCTTCTCCCAATAATCATTTTTACAAAATCAATGTGCTCTGACAACTCCTTCATGAAAGTGATTAGTTGATCAGGAGCGCCAATTCTGCTTTCAACTTCCTGTCCACTGCTTACAGCTTTTTGGAGGTTATGGCTGGGGCTGCTACATCCTTGCCTTGGCTTTCCTCCCAGGCCTGGTGCCACAATAATTAATCACTCCTGACAAAAGGCCTATCTACCTTATTCATCTTCAAGACTTTCAGGAGATGGGCAGTGATGTACTGTTATGCTGGTGTCTTTACCAGTGTACTTCTTGCTGTGTATCAGTTTTATAACAATAAAAACATGCAGCCGCATAACAGCTAACAGAATCAGACAAAATAAAAGAGTGAAATATTCTGAAATAATGAAACCAATTTTTCAAATAAAATAATTACTTAAAAGTGCTATTAGCTATGGCTCGGTTTTACAGATCCTTCCAGTGTATCTATCACTCTGGCCTTCATTTTAAAAGCAGAAATAAGTTAATGTATTTATATCTTTTTTCAGAAACAGCACTGACCCTTCCTTCACTCTGTGTATATTGCATTGTACATACAGCCATTGTATAAAGCAGTCGTGAAGTCCTCCACTGTCAACACACAACTGCAGAAAGAAAAATATTTAATTGTTTTCTCATGCACACCAATGTTTCCCTGTCGTATTCAACAACAAGATCTACAGTGATATGACCCAAAGGAAAGCAAAAAAAGTACTTTGTAATACGTTGGGCCTTTGTGACCTCCAGATATCCCTCTAGAATATTTTCTGTTTGCTATGCAGTATGTGAGCTAACAATTTACAATTAGAAATACGTTGAGCTTCATTACTTAGAGTTCTGTACAAAGATATTTACTTATCCTAGTCTTAACTAAGGGCCTAATTACTACTTTGGCAGTCTGGGGAACGCTGTCATCGTAAGGCAGTCCAACGACCTGCTACCCTTGTGGTCTAACCGCTGGATTACATTGTGGGTAGGCGGATGGGCGGATCACCGCAAGACTGATGCAAGTCCGCTGCCACCTCCAAGATATATGGTCCAGCGGCAGTGTGAGCGGTGGTGGTCATTGGTGCTGGTGCTGGCATAGGCACCGCCGTGAGTATTACAACCTGCCTTTCTGGAGAACTTTTCATGGTGGGGGCACCGCCATGAAAAGGTCAGCAAAAGGCAGGTAAAGGGCCACAGAAAAAGGCAAAACATGAAACTACTTGAGGTTAATAAAGTAACTGCTATCCATTCACAGTTCAGACTTTTTTTTAATAGAGTCATCAAAAGATTTTTAAGAGGTTGGCTCACCCATAACTTATCAAGGCATGCTTCATCATTTGATGTAGGAGCAATGCCACTCCAGTGGACTCCACTGAGCAAAGCTATTCTTGACCCTGGGAGTATCTTAGAAATATATTGCGAGGACAATGCCTTGGGTACTGTTCATTTGGCAGTAAAACAAGCTTTACAGATAGCCAGGGGTATACTGGAAACCTAATTTATTGTTGATTACCTCTGGTATGGTTAAAATCCTAGAACTCAGGTCATAAAGTGAAATTAATGAATCACTAGACCACAGAAAGACACTACAATTACAAATATGTTTCAACCCCCTATGTTAGCCTATACAGGTCTTGGGTCTTTTTGGGGGCAAATGATCTTTAAAGTGGTATATAATTACACTATGCAAGCAGGGTAAGTACTAAAATCCTACCAGATTCACTCTTTCTTTCAAGTAACAATAATCATAAGGTAACTTTACTTCGAACTTAATAAGTTCCACTGCAATATATGGAAATCCATATTCAAAATGTGAAAACATACCATCTCTGATATACTGCCATCGCTGATAGTAGCATTTTTTTACAAAAAGATTGCTTTCCTCTTATCTTATTTTTTATCTTTATCTCAGTGAGGAGGACCATCATTGTGGAAAGCTTTATCCATTAGAAACCATATCCTGAATTATCCAGCCATTCTTGCATCAACACATGCAGAAGGATATTGTTTTTCACTTACCCAAGATATACTGTACCACGGGCTTCATGGCAAACTTCGTAGTCACACACTGATGAAACAAAGAATGTTAGCACAGAAAGGCGATCAAGCGCTGTTTTTTCAATAGCAATGTAGCATTATTTTTGTGAAACTGGTCTACCACTTTTGATGCAAAAACAAACTCATGCGGGTGCAATACCCAGTCACCTTAACCTGGCTAATGTGGGTGTATGAACTGTATATCATTTTCATAACCCCTGTGTATACTGCATACATACTAGGAGCATGCACATTTATTTAATTCCTACTATCTGTTGTTAAAATCAATCTTATCAGTGCTTCAACTGGGAACATCTATTGGATGCGCTCATCACCCATGTGGAGACCTTCATGTGGGAATCATTGAGGTGATGTGAAAATGACTAAACATTAGGATGTTGAGTGCTTTCCTTATACAGTGTGTAATTCTATTGGAAGGAATAGGGCACCCAAATAGTTTGTGGGAGTCCTTAGAAACATTCTCTCTAAATGCATCAATGTTTTGATGTGTTCCCAATGGAGCAAATTTGGAACGCGTCTTTAAACCACTTTCAATGCATACATTTTCTGTGATGTTTAGTTCAGCTCTCAATACATTTACATCTGTAGATATATAATCTTGCAAAGATAACAACAACTGTAAATCATGTAAATCTGAAACTGTGTGGATGGGGGGAGGTTGGTGTCCCATAACCAGAACAAACTGTGAGGGATTAAAGTTGAAATGTTCTTTAAGCTTTAATAATCGTACAAACTTATATAAGTCCACAAATACATCCACATCATTAAAATATTGAGTTCCTGTGTAGTCTCCTCTATGTACTCCAATGGATCCACATAGGGCCTGGTGTTTAAACCACCAGCCTGTGGAGGGTATTTCTCTAGTTCTTTTTGGACCTGGCTATCACACCCAAAGTGTTGTCCCTTACTCTTAGATACTTAATGGAAAATGCTATTGTCGCTTGCCATCCCTTGTGTAGCCGAATCTGAGTGGAACCCATGACAGTTAGTGAAGCACATGAACAGTATCGTAGTCTAATAAAACACACGCTATCTTACAACAAATTATTGCAAACGCTCAAGACTGAGCAGATAACTATTCATGTAGCCTGCTGCCTTATCCCGCTTACTTCTTTGGAAGGATGATGCTTCTAGTACACCTACAAGTGCCCCCTCCACTGACCCCACATTGGGAAGTGCGTGCCAGAAGGCGAACACAATTTCAAAGGTCCGTGGCTAGCCCACTCCACATGCGTGATGGCATCCTAGCAGACAAGGGAATGAACAGACTATAAGACCACTAGGAAATGTAGTTCAAACTCCATAACTCGCAAACTGCACAGCTGAAGATACATGTAGTTTGAGCGGGTGATGCTCCTTCACCAATACCCTGACCTGGAGCAAAGCATATTGCTACAAACCCATGCTAGCAGACATCATCTACAAATAGGCCCTGTGAGATTTGGCTAACATTCAGCCATCACAAGTGGTATACCTCTGATATTGGTACAATAAGCTATGGATGTGTGGGTGATCTGAAATCTATTGGTGGTGATGATATGTTTTAAACTGAAAGCCAGCAGCCCTAATTTTTTTAAGGTGAGTTGACCAGCCATTCGAATTCTATTCTTCACAAAAAAGCTAGTCTATTCCTAATTACTCTTAAACATACTTGTCTAGATCATAACAATTTGTGCCTCATCTGGTCACCTAATCATATCAGGCTCAACTACAGGTGGAACCGTTCTTGGTGCATGCTAATTGTAGTGGACCACCCCAGAGACAAAAGACCCCACTAACCCAAGGGGTCAATGTAGGTACTCCTGACATATCCTGCCAGCATATGTCTTGACACATGAAATTTACTCCCTCCCAATGATCAATGCCAGGATTCAGTGTGTCACTAGTCAATATACTCATGCACCACAACAGTGCATTGATCTTTAAGTTGTGGCCATTGTACGTCATCATTCAAGTCCCTATTTGGTGTGCCCAAATGATAAATCCATCTCTGTTCTGTTTTGAACAGGTTTTTGTTGTTATTGCTTTCTTATACCACCTGTTCAATGACGGACCATTTGAAATCATCAACAGAGTGATTCCCAATAAAGTATCTCATCACTTTTGTTGTGCTCTTCTCACACCTAAATGTACTGCGATGCTCATTGATATGAGTTTTTATTTTTCTCATGGTCTTGCCTACATATCTTTGTCCACAGATACAAGTCAATAGATACATGACAATTTTTGAGTCGCAGTTAGTGAACATCTTCTGGACCCACAGGGTCAACAAGCCACGGTCTAGTTACTAGGTTCTTTTCATGAGTTTATATGCACTGCAATGTCCACAAGGAGCATGGCCAGTTAAGGCTGGTAGATTCCACAGTGATGTTATATTGCCTAAGGCCTACTTTGATTTTGGTTGAATATGTACTTGTTCATTTTTGATGGATCTGCCCTGCTTGAATAAAACCATGGTTTATTGTACCTTAGCGATCATGTTGTCAAAATGTTCCAATGTTTCATAATATTTTTCTGAATGCTTGTAGAATGTACGTTCAGGGGTTGGTCTAGATGAGGTACTGCAAAGGGCTGCTCCAGGAGTATTATATGCTCTCTTACATGCCTTTGAAATTATCTGTTTTGCGTACTTCTTTTCTCTCAACTTTAAAATGAGGAGCTTTGCATGTTTTTTCAAATCCCTTTGGTCTGTGCAGTTCCTTCCAAACTTGAGGAATTGACCTACATGGAGGTTATCCCGTAACGATTTAGGGTGGTTGCCGTCATATTAAAGTAAAATTTTTGTTTTTCTCAGTAGGCTTATAATACACTTAATTTAGCAATGTGTCCTCGTGTGGCTGATCTTTTGATCCAAGAATTCAATCTCACTTTTGACCCACTGTCATTATGAACTGCAAATATTGATTTAGTCCATTGATCCATCTTGCAAACTGATTAGCTGTTGTATTTTCGCTCTCAGCCTTTCCAAGATTGATTATGGCAACCCGTTGTACCTGGGTATAAATAAAAGCGCCCTATCTAACTACAGTCTCTTCAAAATGTTGCAGTGAGGCTACTGTTAAAAGTGCCTAAATGCTGCTCCTTATCAAGCAATCTTTGTGCTCTCCACAGGCTACATGTACAGGAGAAGATTAAACTTAAAGCACTATTTATTACTCATAAAGCCCTGCCTGGAAAAGGGTCCCGTTACTTTCAGAATTCTTTCTCATGTCATTTACCCCAATGGCCCCTCAGGGCATCTACTGCCCATTAAGCAAAGATTCCTAAAATAAAGAAATCCATATGGGATAGCAGAAGTTTTACCCATCTCGGCAGTAAGCTATGGAAATCCCTCCCTTTACCCTTAAATCCCAACCTAGACTTCCTTTTTAAAGAAAATCACTAACCACAATCAGTGATTTTGATTTTTACTCCTTTCCTGCTGTTTCTAAGGACCTGCTTCAGTGCTAAGACACTTCGGTATAAGCACGCTTTATAACATCTCATTCATTCACTCATTTCTCAAACTTCATTCTTACCTTTTAACTAACTTTTGGGAGATTATATAACATTTCTTCATCCACTCACTTGGCCTTACAGATATCTAACATACTTGCATAATAGACAATCATATACCTTGGTTTGTCTTCATGCATGACAATCTCATGCTCACTTTGGGACATTTGTAAACAATTGTCGACTTTCCTGCTCTAGATCATTTGTTGTTGGGGGTCTCTAAAAATAGTGCTCTTCATTAAAATATTTTCCTGGATGGATTTGACCATTTGGGATGCTTTTTTGTTTTCTTTTATTTATTTTTTGTGTTAAAAAATGTACTCAAATTCCTGTTTTATGATGGTTATGTATTTTTCTTTATAATCACTAGAGGTTTGAGGAATCCCTTTTTTTGAGTTAACACGTGTCGGCTGCCAGTTTTTGAATACAAATCAACAGCCAAAAACCATGGAACAGCTTTGGAATAAAAACTTGTCAAGTCTAGGAACTTTGGGTCAGATGTACGACCCTTTTTTGCCCCTGCAAACGGTAGAACCTCCTGTTTGCGGCCGCAAAACTGGGTAATAGCATGTAAAAATGCTATTTTGTGAGTCCCTGACTCGCAAAATAGCATTTATGACTCTCGCTATTAGGAAGGGGCTGCCCTTCCTAATAGCGAGTCAACATGCTATGTACTAGTGTTTTGCGAACGCATTTGCGGCCGCAAAACACTCGCAGTTTACCACCTACTTCAAGTAGGTGGTAAACCACTCGCAAAGGGGAAGGGGTCCTTCCCCTTTGTGAGCATCTTGGAAAATACTTTTTAAAAGCAGACAGTGGTCACAGAGACCACTGCCTGCCCTTAAAAAAAGAAACTGAAAGGTTTCATTTTTCTTTTTGAAATGTATCCCATTTTCCTTTAAGGAAAAACGGGCTGCATTTCAAAAACAAAAGCTGCTTTATTAAAAAGCAGTCCCAGAAATGGTGGTCTGCTGAGCCCAGCAGGCCACCATCCCTGGGAGGGCTGTCATTCCCAATAGGCTCTCAAAGTGTGAGAGGCTCATGAATATTAATGAGCCTCGCAATTTACGACCCCATTGTGAATGGCAAACAGTGTGAAATACACTGTTGTACATGGGAAATTGCGCCTCGCAAATTACGAATAACAAAAGAGTCGCAATTTGCGATGCACAATTTTCTTGGTTGTACATCTGGTCCTTAGTTTCTTTTGACTATTTATGTAATGGCCGACACGCCACATGTGCTTCAGTCTTGCAATTCCCCTATTAATACAAAGGTTTTTTGCAAAATACCAGAGCATTTGGTAGAAGTCAATGTGCAAATATTGGCCACTTCTACTGAATACATTTAATACATTTTAAATAAAAAATCACAAATTGTGTAGTGTTATGCACAATTTGTGATTTTGCATTTTGGAATATTAGTACACAAGGCCATTACTTTGTCACATCAATGCTCATCTGGTTTTATTTGTCTGCTAGACTAATGGATCTATTGACACCTTATGGTCACCTCAGATGTTCACCTTCCTCTACCTTCCTTTGCTGAATATATTTTTTGGAGGGGCTTTTAGGACTCTGTGCACTTTACTCCTGCTAATCCCTGGTAAAGTACACTCCAGTGAAAAAATTGTCAAATTGGCCTACACCTTATTGCACATTTAATTTACTTATAGTTTCCCAGCATATGGTACTACATGTACCTATGGCCAGTAAACTAAAGGTTATCAGTGGGCTGCAGCTCTCATTGTACCGCTCACTAAAGTAGCATATTAAAACATGTCTCAGTCCTGCCATCGCAGCCCGTAGTGAAGCTTTAAACAGCTATTTTGACCTGGGCAAATGAACCTTATGCCAGGCCTAAAACTTCCTGTCAAATACCCTTAAGGTAGGCCATCAAAACTCATTTGGGGGAGTGCATGGTATTTATAAAGTCACTGTTGTGAGGCTCTCTCTCTCCCATAGAGTAACACCAGTTTACCTTATTATATTTAATAAGTGCCAACTTTAAATTGGGAGCAGATTGAGAAATTATGTATACACTCAAATTATTTGTAATTCAAAATCCTCTTTAATGGTAAAGTCTGACTTTAACTTACAATTTTAGAACTATGCCACTATTAGAAAGTTTGAATTTTTCTGCCTAAACCAACTGTGCCTTTCTTCATGTGCTCTAGGTCATATGACTGTAATGGTCCTGCTGTTGGGGGTTGTGTATTGCTTCCAGACAGAGAGACAAAAAAAGCTTAGGTATGAAGGGAGAGTGTCTTCCTGATGGCTGAGGGGGGTCTGTCCCCTGCCCTGGTTATACTTCAAAGGGTCCTGATTGCATGACACGAAGAGGTACCTGACACCAGGCCTACCCTTGCCTTAGTCACCCTCAACTGTTTGGAGAGAGAATAATTGTCCTGAACCACTTTTAGGGGTGGATCAGGGAATTGCCCCACACAAAAACTGTCATCAGGTATAAAAATGGAACCTTCAGAATCCCTCATCAGAACACTCTTTTGCCTGTGGAAAATTTAGAAGAAGACTGCCCTGCTGCTAGAATGGGTGCTTTCCTTGATCCTATGCCACCCAGAGTGACTCCAAGGTTCACCTGGCTGACTTCCTGTTTGAGCTACAGGGACTCAACAAGCTTCCAAAGGCCTCGCTGCAACTGCCTAGCTAACCAGCACCAATTGAACCTTCCTGGACTTGCCTGAGCCCTGCTGCTGGTCTCTGCTGTAGTGTGTCCTGATCCTCAAGAGGTCCCCCCCCCAGATATTGGACCCTATGGTAGCATCAGTGGTAGCTCCTTCTGAAGAAAAGGTGAAGTTACAGAAGTGTTGCGCTCCTTAAAAGTGCAAAGTGACTTCTTTGAGCAGAGAAATGACCACCCGTGGTGACCGTCAAAGCGACGCTCCAGTGGGGCCTTTTCTTGGTGCCTACAGTTGCATTCCACAATGACTGGCAACGCAAGACTTGCACTTCGCACCATCAGTGACCTCCTGCAATGTCAACCACCATGAAGGTCCAGTGAGGAGCACCTCTTCTTGCTACAGCAAACAACCATCCGTAAAACATTTGCCCAGAAGTCTCTTCCTCGCAGCCCATACGATTGTGAACTCTACCCTAAAACCCAAGCCCCATCACAATCAGCAAGAACGTGTGACTTTCGCTCAAATTGTGCAACTAGATAATCGCGAGTGACGTTTTTTTCCCTTGAAACTGTAATATCCTTTATCTCCAAGTCTACTTATTTGATTTTTGTCATTGTGAGGTCATTTTATTTATTGCATTTCACTTTATATTTTTCTAAATTGGTTTGGCAGTTTACATGTGTTTCAACTTTATTACTGCTTGTGTGCTAGATACATACTTTATACCTTGCCTCTAAGTTGAGCCTGACTTCTTTGTAGCAAGATATCAGAGGGTTAAGCACAAGCTAATTTTGTAACTTTTGTGGTGGAGATGGTATGGATGCAGTCATGAAGAATAAAAGTGGAATCTGTAGTGTAAAAATTAGGAGTTAGTAATTTGTTGAAAAACATATTTCAATCAGTTTAGTGTAAATCAGATTAAAGAAAAGGAAGTAGCTCTGAATGAGTATTAACATGCATATCGATTCTTTTGGAACTTTGCGCAAAAAAAATATGTGTTGACACACATCTCTCCTTTGTACTGATACATTTTGAAAGAACAGATCATAAGAATGAAAAGACCATTTAGCTTAAAGTTGTTAAACTGCAGCTTCAATGATGCTTTGCGATCTACCTTCCACCTTGACTGCTGGCTTTGGTAGCAGGACTTATGACATCACAACTCAAATATAAGACGTTAATACAGTGGGGCAGCAATGCCATTTTCTTATGACAGGTGAGTACAAACGCCATCCTAACTGCAATAGGGAAACTGAACAACTATTTCCATATTGGAATTGCAGGATTCCATGTAAGATACAATGAGCAAGCCAATACAATACAATTTTTCAATTGCTTCATACTGAGAGATCCCATTGCAAAGAACAAAGTGCACTATTATACCATCTTGCCAAGCAAGAAGAGTTATAAACGAGGTCCAGCTGAGTCTGTCCACTGACTTAGCCAAATGTGTCTGGATTTCCCTTTCCACTTCATCTGGCAATTTAAGACTGCTGAGCTGTTCACTCTCCAGGCACCACCACCTACCACATAATCATCTGATGCATTATGCCATTTGTTTTTTATATTTATTTTCCTATTTGCAACAGAATGATAAGTATGGTGACAGAGAGAGTAGCACATTGGCTGAGCATTCAGAAAGCATGTAATAGGCAATCTCATACAAAGGGGCACCTAATGTTTGTTGTGAAAGTCGATCATTTCCAAACTCAAATAGGAGTGGTATAACCATTACATGGAGTGAGAAGGTGAGTAACCAGTTTATTCTATCTTTGGTGGAATTACCATGCAATCCCTCTCAATAAGACTCTTTGTGTTCTGTTACTAATGTTTGATTCACTCCCCTTCATATATTACTGTTCCTTGTTTTTGCTGCTAATAATCAGGCAATAAACAGAAAATAAAACATTAGATCATCCATATGGATACTGAATAAGATTATGCTAGGATCTAGTTGGGGTGGTTTAACTGCATATCATTTAGTTTTTGAAATATGGAGATACAAAATTAATATACAACCAATCAGATAACAAACATATGTCACATATCAGAAGATTTCCAGAGGCAGTGAGGATTGGATTATGAATACAATTTAGCTTATTTAGTTAGATTAATGCAGAAGTGTAAGAAAATGCCTGATGCTTATGCTACTGTTTTTTCAACTCTGAAAATACATTGAGACCTGCTAACCAGACCTCGGTACCACTGTTCTATACCAAAGATATGTTAAATTAGATACACCCAATTGGCAAGTACTGACTTACTTATAAGTACCTTGTATATGGTACCAAGGGCATGTAGGGTAGAGTGTTCACACAGGGCTGCAGCACGGTTCATGCCACTCTGCATGTGACAAGGATAAAATGGACTCCAGCCTGCCACTGCAGACTGAAAGGGCAGTATTTGCACTGATAGTTCGAGTTTGAAATCATGACTGATTAATGGAAATGAAGCCCAATAACAGCAAGCTATATATTATTAAGCTAGCCATACATTTTTCATGTCTTAACAGTAACATATCCAAATTTCAAACTTTTGAATGCTTGTTTGCGGTTGCATTTGAAAGTGATGAAAACATCAAAAATCTGTATCTCTTCAATGAACAAGGTCTCTAAAAATTCATAAAATTCAGTCTATTTTTAGCAATTGCTGTTATATCTCTTTATTGGTGTTTGAATTTCTTGTTCTGTTGTTTGGTGCTGTTAAATGCATTACTCTAATATCCTTTGCCAAGCCTTACTATTTGCAGCCACAGCTAACCAGGTTTGAGCTATGGCTAAGTAAACAAGACTGACTGCATCAAGTGTACTCCACAGTAAGGCCCCCACAGCCATATCATATAGTGCACCCAAATACCCACAAGAGGTCATACAAATATGATATACTTGGCTTTTCATTCTAGTGGGTGTTATAATCTTATGGTTTTAAGTAAGTATATTTAAATTTTATGTCACGAGACAGGCGTGGATAGCCAGGTGGGCCATTTCCCTGTCCATTGTAGCAAATCATCAGGTTTACATCCTATTAAACAAGCATTCAGATCGGATGTGAATGGAGAGATCTCACCAAGAATTAATTTTTATAAAGGAATGGTGACAGAGTGGCAGTGTGAGGTTAATTCCTGTTTCAAGGATAACATGTCTAACTTTTGTACATATTTGAAAAAAATCATTATGGTGTAAGTGAAAGGGATTGCGTAAAGGTGATGAGGATTTGAGCATCAATTATCTAAATAGGCCTCCTACTTTTGTGATCCCTTATTTGTGCCACTTCTGTCATGAATATGATCCCTGAAGATATTTGGACATTTGGGGTTGTACATTAAGGGTGTTTGTAAAAAGAAGTCAGGAATCTTGAAATAATGTTTGATTGCATAACAAACATATCCTGCAGTATGATTATTTTTAGTCGAACTTTTTTTTTATTTGGATCACCAAATTTCCTGGTGAGGTGCTTTGTGTTATTGCTTTATAAGTTATTTATCATATATCAAGGAAAGGTGTTTGTTAAATACATAGAACTCAAGCATTCGCTCATACTAGACCGGTAGTATCATCTCCAGTCTAGAAGTGCCAATCCAGCCCCAGAAACAGGTAGTTTGAGTGATTTTGTTGAACTTCCTGCCACCTTGCCATCCTTGATAAATCTCCTGCCTTTCTTCCAAGTTCATTTAGCAATGTTTTATAAATTATCCAACCTCCTAAATTTCTATCTCATCCTCAGTACCATTGAATTGGTAGATGAAAAGTTGAGTTTCCCAGTGCCCAATTGACAACAACTTGCCCCACCCATTCTTCCTAACACAGCCAGCCTATAAATTACAATCCCATCTGTGCATGTGCCTCATTTCTGTGAAAGTTTCTGCCTAAATGATTACGTTCATGGCTTTCAATACTGCCCCATCTTCTACCTCCCATTAACCATGTCATTAAGCCTACTAGTGTATGAGACCCAACCATTCCATAGCCAGCCATAAATCTAGGCCAAGGTTTGACATTATCTTATAGCTTAGGTTACTCTACACTGTCAATTACTTGCCCCAAAGCCAAGGAAAAAAGTATGTGTAGAGCAATATTTTGAGTGGAGGGTGTAGTGTGGTACTCAGTATGGAGTTGAACTGAGGAGGGACTCAGGAGGAAATAAAATTCATGTTCTTTTCTTTTTGTCTGGTTCACTGAGCTACTCCCCCCCCCCAAGTACCTGCCCCAACGGTCACTTCCGGCAGGAGAAAGCTGCTTAACTGCGCTTCTTGAAAATGGAGGTAAATGCAGTAGAGTACCTCTTGGTGCTCAAGGAGAAAGAGGTAGCTGCTGAAGTCTTGGCCTGAGAGACAAGGGACACCGGCAATAACATCGCTGCAACCACAGGCAGCCGAGGTCCCCAGTCACCTAAGCCACCCACGTAACTTCCACCAGCAATTCTGCCCTCTTCCAGAAAATCATGATGGACCTGGAGAAGATCGAGCATGGCCAGAAGGACCTTTGCATAGAGTGAAGGATGATGACACCTATCTTTTTATAGGGATGGGTTCAGCTTGTTGTGGGACATAAGGGTGGAACAGAAAGTTGGGGAAAATTGAGTTTATTTTGATGGACCTTTTAGGTTGAGTGGGTGCTCCTGTTGTAGGAGGACAACATGGAGTAGACAATTAGGAACAGGGTGTTTCTGTTTTTTGGGGTATTTGGGTTAGGAAGTGAGCCTGTGCTGTGAGGAGAAAGTGGGACTTTCTTAACTTTTTAGTAAATGAATGGGCTTGTTTCTTATCATGAATATCTATCTATGCATCACTGGTTAGAGTTAAGTTAAGGAGGAAGCTTGAAGAGCATATAATCACTGTCCCAACAGAGGCTGTTGTCCATCCCTATCCCCTCAAGTAATTATTTCCCTACATGATCTCCCTCTTTCAGTCCAGAACGCCCCTGCAAACAGTGTTGTAAAACAGAATATGATTGATCATACACAACTTTTCCACCCTTTAACTGCTCGATTAGGCTGAGCAGCACCCACCATCCCATCAGTGTCAGTAATACTACTTGCTGTCCTCGCCCTACCTTCTATAACTAGTGACTGCTAATGGTTTCAATTAACATACAGCACAAACAAAAATCCCCCCTTCCAGTGAGCTTTTCTTATAGGATTAGATCAAATAAGTTCTGCTATATCTCCTATAATTGGCCCATACCTTAAGGCATGGATTTGCAAAGGACCTTCTTCAAACTAGTGACAGTGGACCAAGGGTGCTAAGAATAATGACATCACAGAACTTGCAACAGGACATCCTTCTTATTCAAACTGAATCTGGTGAGGTGAACTAATGCATCACAGCCAGCAACTAGACTATAACACAGACTAAAAGAGAAATCCAAGCCTGAGACCAACATGTAAAAAGAACAGCTTGCATCAAAGTGTTGAGGTTCTTACTAAAGTCGCCTATGTGTCTGTCTTCTCCATGAAAGTGATACACGACATAGGGCATCTTTTAAATCTTTGTTGGCAGGCCAGCACGGAAAATAAAACAAAGGGTAGGAATGGGAGTCTTTATTTCGTTCTTTAACTTCAATTTAGGAAACAGAGGTTTTCTATTGAAGCAGACTGTCACCATTTGCTCATTTCAAACGAATGTTTGAAATAAATGATGAGTCAGTCTTTCCCAGTTCTCATTGCTCAGCCAGCCCCTGCCAAATAATTGCACTAAACTCCTTGATTCACTATCTGTGCCATGCACACTGGCACACTCAATTTCAATGTCTCATATACATTAGGCAGACTACGTGTATGTATATATATATATACACACACACACACACACACACACACATAAATATATATATATATATATATATATATATATATATATATATATATATAGAGGTATATATAGATATATATAGATATATATAGATATATATATATATATATATATGCCAATCGTCGTCACCCGAAATGAGAAGGCACCACACCAGCGTCTTTTAACCTTTTATTCTGATGGACAACAGCATGTTCAGCGAGGCTCTTGCAGCTTCATTCTTTCATTACCAGACGCGTTTCAGGAGCAATCTCCCTTGGTCACTGGTTCATGTTGAAGACAAAACAGCTGTGCAAATTCGAATCGCACTCGCGATTACTTGTAGTCAGACCCGCCCTGATGGGCGTATCCCAGCAAGGAATTCTGGTCATTGTAGGCAGGTAAGTTCATAAAACCAAGGTGGATGCTGCTGTTTTGCTTTCCTCCGTGTTAAAACCCCCTCTGGGTCGCTGTTCGGAAACCGGCTGGGCTGCTGCTTGTCTCAAGTCTCACCAGACGGTAAACGCTGTTCCATTTCCGCTCTTTCATTCACTGGCGGAGGACCTGCTGGGGTAAGCAGTGGGGTAGCCTTCGTGGCCAGGGCAGGCCACATATATGCCAATCGTCGTCACCCGAAATGAGAAGGCACCACACCAGCGTCTTTTAACCTTTTATTCTGATGGACAACAGCATGCTCAGCGAGGCTCTTGCAGCTTCATTCTTTCATTACCAGACGCGTTTCAGGAGCAATCTCCCTTGTTCACTGGTTCATGTTGAAGACAAAACAGCTGTGCAAATTCGAATCGCACTCGCGATTACTTGTAGTCAGACCCGCCCTGATGGGCGTATCCCAGCAAGGAATTCTGGTCATTGTAGGCAGGTAAGTTCTTAAAACCAAGGTGGATGCTGCTGTTTTGCTTTCCTCCGTGTTAAAACCCCCTCTGGGTCGCTGTTCGGAAACCGGCTGGGCTGCTGCTTGTCTCAAGTCTCACCAGACGGTAAACGCTGTTCCATTTCCGCTCTTTCATTCACTGGCGGAGGACCTGCTGGGGTAAGCAGTGGGGTAGCCTTCGTGGCCAGGGCAGGCCACATATATGCCAATCGTCGTCACCCGAAATGAGAAGGCACCACACCAGCGTCTTTTAACCTTTTATTCTGATGGACAACAGCATGCTCAGCGAGGCTCTTGCAGCTTCATTCTTTCATTACCAGACGCGTTTCAGGAGCAATCTCCCTTGTTCACTGGTTCATGTTGAAGACAAAACAGCTGTGCAAATTCGAATCGCACTCGCGATTACTTGTAGTCAGACCCGCCCTGATGGGCGTATCCCAGCAAGGAATTCTGGTCATTGTAGGCAGGTAAGTTCTTAAAACCAAGGTGGATGCTGCTGTTTTGCTTTCCTCCGTGTTAAAACCCCCTCTGGGTCGCTGTTCGGAAACCGGCTGGGCTGCTGCTTGTCTCAAGTCTCACCAGACGGTAAACGCTGTTCCATTTCCGCTCTTTCATTCACTGGCGGAGGACCTGCTGGGGTAAGCAGTGGGGTAGCCTTCGTGGCCAGGGCAGGCCACATATATGCCAATCGTCGTCACCCGAAATGAGAAGGCACCACACCAGCGTCTTTTAACCTTTTATTCTGATGGACAACAGCATGCTCAGCGAGGCTCTTGCAGCTTCATTCTTTCATTACCAGACGCGTTTCAGGAGCAATCTCCCTTGTTCACTGGTTCATGTTGAAGACAAAACAGCTGTGCAAATTCGAAGCCTCGCTGAGCATGCTGTTGTCCATCAGAATAAAAGGTTAAAAGACGCTGGTGTGGTGCCTTCTCATTTCGGGTGACGACGATTGGCATATATGTGGCCTGCCCTGGCCACGAAGGCTACCCCACTGCTTACCCCAGCAGGTCCTCCGCCAGTGAATGAAAGAGCGGAAATGGAACAGCGTTTACCGTCTGATGAGACTTGAGACAAGCAGCAGCCCAGCCGGTTTCCGAACAGCGACCCAGAGGGGGTTTTAACACGGAGGAAAGCAAAACAGCAGCATCCACCTTGGTTTTAAGAACTTACCTGCCTACAATGACCAGAATTCCTTGCTGGGATACGCCCATCAGGGCGGGTCTGACTACAAGTAATCGCGAGTGCGATTCGAATTTGCACAGCTGTTTTGTCTTCAACATGAACCAGTGAACAAGGGAGATTGCTCCTGAAACGCGTCTGGTAATGAAAGAATGAAGCTGCAAGAGCCTCGCTGAGCATGCTGTTGTCCATCAGAATAAAAGGTTAAAAGACGCTGGTGTGGTGCCTTCTCATTTCGGGTGACGACGATTGGCATATATATATATATATAGATATATTACCCACTGGCGGTCGCCAGTAGGTAGTTATAGTTAGGACCTAGTTACTATAGGAAAATGGCAACATTCTATTCCCAATAACTTTGGCGCCGATTGACGAATCTTGGCAAAATTTTCAAAACTAATTCTTTGTTGGGATCAACTCCTATGTTGAAAGTTTGGGGGTGATTTGTCAATGAGGGGGCAGAGAAAAAAGGGGGGTCCCAAAACGTGTTTTCTCCATGTTAATTTCCATAGGAAACTTTAGACAACGCTACAGGTCGAACGGGTGAACGGAATTACCCCAAATTTGGCAGTGAGAAGGGTCTTGGTCTAGAAAGCACGCTTTTGTTTATTTGGTGAAAATTTGTTCAGTAGTTTTTGAAAAGTATCGAAAGGTACAGATATCGATATTTGGGAATTCTGCCATCTGATTGGCTGAGGCGTTACGAGCACGAGCTTGTTGTTGATTGGCTGCGAGCAGTATGAGCGGTTGCAACTAGGAAGTGTTGGCCACCATTTTGTGATTCCATTGAAGGGAGTAAGGTGAAAAAAGGGCGAATAAAAGGGGGGAAAAATGGGAAATAGGAGCGTAGGAGCACTGTAACCTCTGTGGGGTGTTTAGGGTGTGCTATAGAGGGGGTGCGAAGTGAAGTATTTACCCCTACCAGTGTGTAAGAGGTGGGCTACGGAAATTAAGTGAGGTATTGGGTAGAGTCTGATGCGGGTAAGGTGAGCTGGTGCGGGACTCGGGGATTAAAGTGTGAGCCCAAATTGTGTGTCATATGCTGTGAAGTCATGTGCTCTGGCCGCTGTGCCACATCTGTGTAAGTAGTGTAAGCATGTAGTTATAGGTACTTGGATGAACTTTTGTTTAGAACATTATAGCTTGTGTATGGTGCTTAGGTGGTGTTGTATAGGGAGTGCGAAGTTAAATCAATATGGTATTTGTAGAGCGCAAACTACTCACCCCTATGGGTGAGTAGAGCTGGGGATCAAAGCGAGAGGTCTGTGCTGCAAAGTGAGATGGTCTGGCAGCTGCGCCATAGCTGTGTGGAGATTACTTTTTGGCGAGGGTGCGGGAGTTGGCGTTATCTGGCCCTAAAATAGCGGGCCTAAGTTGTAAGTTATAGGGTGGCTATAAAAAGAGCCCTTGTGTTCATTAGTTGGAGCTACATATAAGTGCGGATGCACAGCTTCAAGTTATTCAGGAAAACTCGTTTTCCCTGATCTGTGAAGTATACTCCATCACTTCTGTATATATCTGCCATATCAAAATGTATGTTGTTGTTGTATAAGGACCCCATTTGGTGGTCTCTGAGGTATGCAGAGACAGATTTGTTGACTTTTTTCCGAGATTTTTCAATCTGAGGACAAAATTGTTTGGACCATTTCCACTTCTGTCTTTGGCATATATTGGAATATGCAAAGACAGTTTGAGACAAAAGTAACATCAATTGTTCAAAGTTGTCCTTCATAAGCATTTCCAAATCTACACCAGTCAATGTGCCTAGGTTGTTTCCACTGTGCACAATCATGAGGTCAGGGTGTTGGATATGCAAACAGGTTTTAACCAAAGGCAATAATTGGTGCCACTTCAATCCTCTCTGTCAAAACCATTTAATGTCCACATTTTGTAAACCTAGGTCTAAGTCAATACGTCTCTGTTCTGCATGCCTCTTGCACCAGAAAACATAGCTATGTCCTACAATCCACACTAGCATTTTGAAGGTATGGCTCGAAGGTATGGAAAGATGTCTGTAGCTCATGCAGTTCCTTCGTAGAATAAAAGATATGTTTAAAGATGGTGAACTAGTTTCTTTTCACATACAAAACAGTACCTGATTGGGAGATGAAAGCATTGTTTTTTAAAAGTAGGATGAACATTCGTTTTGTGGAAAAGTATGTTTGTGATTGGTTAAGAAAAAGCAGTTTGCACGTACATATTATAGTACATATTATAGGATAAAATTTGCTCAACTCATCCACACCTGCTACTTGCATTTGGAAGGCACTGTTCGAACTTAAAACCATCGTGAACTTTTAACCTGCACGTGCCGTTAAATGTCCGAGAAAATGTTGCAAACAAATATTGTTAAGTTTAAAAAATGTTATGAACTTAACCTCCACATGTTGTAGAATGTTCTAGAAAGTGTGTGTGCACGTAGTGTTAGTAGGCGTTTATACCATACAGGGAGTAGGAAGGGAACTACTGACCACTACTGTGTGTTGATAGTATACCCGAAGCGGGAAGCGAAGTAGTTCCGCCTTTCGGTGTGAAGACTTGGGGATGAAACCGAGCTGATTGCTGTAAAGTGATGGGCTCTGGGCAGTGTAGGATACTAGCTGCTGTAGTGTGTAAGTAGTGTTAGTATGCGTTTATAGTATATAGGAAGTGGGAAGAGAACTGGTGTAAAGACTCTGGGATTAAACCGTGAGCCTAAATTGTGAGTTCATTGCTGTAAACTGATGTGCTCTGGGCGCTGTAGCATACTTGTGGAAGAAGTGTTAGTTTACGCTTATACAATATAGGGAGTGGGAAGCGAAAGTCTCACCCCTACCGGTGTCAAGACTCGTGGATGAAACTATGAGCTCATTGCTGTAAAGTCATGTGCTCTGTGTAGTATTCCATTGTAAGTCATAGTAGAATGTTAGTATGTAATTCTACTAGAATCTAAGGGGCATCTGTATGTAGGGGCCCTCAGTATATAATGTTAGAATGTAGGGCTGTCATGAGGGGAACCTTGCAGAGTTTGTACACGGTGCTGGATTAGACGGTTGCTTTGCTGTCTGCTCCTGTTGGTGGTTGTTTCAGGAGTCTTGTTTTCTTGTAATAAATCTACTTATTGGATTCACTGCTGTCTGACTCTTCACTACATAAATTTGGCGACGAGTGGGAGAAGGCAAAAAGAAGGCACCACTTTGCAATATTTCAAAATTGCTTGCATTGTGATGAAGACATGTTTTGTTTGTGTAGCTGTTTCTACTCATGCCAGGGTCGTTGGCTCATTGAACTATGTCATCCGACTTCTGGTAGGATTTATATTTTTTGATTTTGCGCTTCTTCTGCTTCTTCACTACATTCTGGTCACTGTACTACATGTGTGTAAGTAGTGTTAGTATGCGTTTATACTAACAAATGCATCATGGTAGTAGGGAGGGCGACCTCTCAGGCGCAGCTCATACAATGTCCCAGGGTGTGCATTCGCTGGACATTTGTGTTTGCTTTTAGAGGGTGGTGCATGGCTTCCACTCTGTGATAGCAAATACTTGTTTGACTACTTGAAGCGAGAGGAGGAAAACCTCATATCGCTGTAATAGAGGGGATGCGGATGGTAAAAATGGAGAGAAAAGAACAAAACAAAAAAAGCGGGGTCTCACCCGTTCTTTTAAATGAGGCCCCTGCTGGGTGGGTAATGTTCCATGGCCAATCCAATTATTATATTGCGGGGTCTCTGTAGGACTGGGGCTCTTAATGTCACATGTAAATTAGGTGCGGAAGGGCACAGAGACATTTTGCAGCCTAGGGGAGCGCCACCTTCCCGGGTATTGTTTACTAATTGTTCGAGGGGTTTGAGGCCAACTGAAGTCCGGGGATCGCCACATTCCGGGTCTTTATTTAAATATGCAGGGTGGGCCTCAGCAGTCCCTGAAGCCTTTGTGGTCCTAGGCAGTGCCTTATTTGTTCTGTAATCACACGGGCAGTACTTATGGTGTTATAAAAGTGATACACTGATAGAACACTTGCAGTCGTACAATTACCCAGGCTTCGTTTGTCTAATAGTCAGTTAGATTATGTTTGGTAGGTGCACTCTAATATTAAATAATGTTGTCCTTTAAATCTCCTATAAACAGATGATTTTCACAACAAACAATAGACAAGTGTCATCAGAAAAAGAAGACCTATACACTCAGTTATTTATTTGAAAAAATAAGTAACCTTTATTAAAACAGAAATAAATAGAAATGTAACTTTAATAAAACAGTATAATAAAAAAAATGTGGGTTGGACTCCAGTGGAAGCAGCGTAGGAAACCTGCAAGACAAAAATGGAACATAAGTATGTGTGCTCTGTGGAAGAGGTAAAGAAAGGTAGTCCGAATGAAAGGACCATAGTGAGAATGGAAGGGAGGGGGAGTGGGTGGAAGGGAGAAGGGGAGGGAGAGTCAAAAGAAGAGAGCGAGGAGGAGACAGAGCGTTGGCCTATTGCACCCAGCCCTTAGTGTTTACCCTCCATCACCCGTTTGTCTAGGACGCTGGGGTCTGTGAGAAAGAGTGTGGTTCAGCAAGTCCCTAACATTAAATACATGAGGCCAGAGATTATGGGCCATATTATGAAGGAAGGGCGATAACATTATCGCCGCTTTAGTGGCAGGAAACTGCCGCTAAAGCGGCGATAAGGGGTTGATAATATGCCCTTGTGAATTCCCTTAGAAGCCCAGGTTCTGGTGTGAACCTGGGCTTCTATGGGAATTTACAAGGGCATATTATCAAACCCTTATTGTCGCTTTAGCGGCAGTTTCCTGTCGGTAAAGTGGTGATAATGTTATCACGTTGTTTGATAATATAGTCCTACATTATTAGCTACGGGATGCTTGCATGCACCTGTGCACCCAGGATGCTGCACCCCAACCCCTTCCCCCACACTGTGCTCAATTGTAGATTTTGCACACCGAGGCTTCACTGCTCACCTGCCACCACTGATGTGTCCCACGACGTGTTGGTGCAAGCTCCTAGTCCGGGGTATGTTTGTCCGATAGACCAGGTATTCGGTCGGTGATGGTGTCTTGATACCACAATGGAAGGTGTCAGAATGCCAGGGCATCATTGCGGGGTCAGCTCCCGCTCCGCCCTTCTTGTGGCAATCAATGGAATGTCTGAAAAGAGAGTAATAATTTAAAGGTGGAAACATCGGGAGGTAAATGAAGGGTTCTTTCAAGCTTGATAGAAAATAGGAGTTGAGTGCATCCTTCGTTTTTGAAGTACGATCTACCAACTGTTAGTGGTAATTGTGGTTCAAAGAGGAGTTGGAGTGCATGAGAATACACAAGGTTAAATAATAATATGTTATGCCAACGTTCACATACAAAGGAACAGAGCGCATGCTAGAAGCATAATGTGCGTGTGTAATGCAGTGGCGGGAGCCTGTGTTCATGTACACTTAGTAAGGTGCTCACTACAGTGTCTGTGGGGCAGTGCTGCCTTCCGGCTCAGGCCTACAGTACGGTCCAGCAGGTCCTTAAAATTAGACCGATGTGACTGAATGAGGTCAAAGATCACATCATAACAAATGGGAATATCATTTGTTCAGACCTGAGCAGCTAGGCTGAAGCACCCCACCCCTCTCGCCGCAGCGCGCTCAATTGGAGGTCCTGTGCACCCAGGCCCCTCTACTTACCTGCTGTCATTGTTGTGTGAGCAAACACTACGGGCAGCAGTGCTCACAATTCAGATGGAGTGCTGATTGCAGGAGAGTATACACCTCATGGGTCACTTTAGTAGACGATGGGCAGTAGGGCTAACAATTTAGAGCCCGTGTTGATTGCCAGGATAGAGTACACCTCATGGATCCATTTCTTTTTTTTATTGCGCTTTGTGATATGCGAGGTGGATGCGGCAAATCATTTTAGGTAGAAGAGGGACGTGTGGCGTTGTGTTTATCCTATTTATACGAATGCAAAGTGGGCTGGGCTTGCGTACGCCAGGCCAGCGTAGGGGTGTGAATAATTATTACGGGGACTTAGGCGTTGTTCAGTTCCTGCCTGGCCAGGAAGTGTACTTATGTGTGTTTCTTTTTTTTAATTTAAATACCAGGTACAATCAACAATACCTACATTTTACACTGCCATCTTGTTAAAATCCAATATACACCGATTTAGAAAATGTAAAATCATACAAGATACAGAATAAAATATGGCTTTCTAAAAATAGTTTAAGAGGTAATTCATTCATACACAGTAGTACTACACTAATATCACAGAACTTTTAAAGAGAAAAAAATAAAATGCTCTTCCATGATATACAAACAAAATCCAATTTATAAGCGGGAGTCCCTCCACCCTTTGATAGGGGCCCAGATATTCAGCCCCAGCTACTTCATCTTCCTGCCTCTCGAGTATATAAAGAGGCATCGATATTATGAATCCCCAGGAGTCTAGCCAACCACATCTGGAAGGAAAGTGCTACAGTATCTTTCCAACCTGCCGCTAACAATATCCGGAGGACCGCCACACATATAAAAACAAAGGTTTCCTCCTCCTTGTTGAGTCCCAGATTGCTATCAGTTCCTATTAGCATTAGGGTAGGGGATAGGTTGATCTTAAGACCTAGCAGCCCCTCCCAGAACTTCTCAATTTCCCCCCGGATTGCGATTAGTTTATCGCATTGATGGAACATATGTAACAGGTTAGCAGGTCCCTTCCATACACCTTGGACATTTGTTGTCCCCCCGTTTACCCCATTCATATAATTTGGCTGGTGTAAAATACAGGTTGAAAAGGGTTTTATAGTGCTGGGCTCTCAGATTTGTGGAACGTAACAGTTTCCCAGCTAATTGCAATGCTTTATGTAGATCCACATCCGGATCGCCTAGTTTCATCATCCATGAGGCTTCAAATTTTTCCAGATCGTCTTGTATCCTTGATAATAAAGACCTATATACCAATTTAATTTTTGTTCCACCACCTAATAAATACTCGATCATATTAATTCTGCCCCCTGGGGAGATCCATGGTCTAACACCCATCAAAGTTTTATATATTTGTAAAAATTTGAAGCCTTGATTAGCCGAGGTGTCAAATTTCTGCGGAATGTTATTGAAACTCATCAAAATTCCCCTACGAAGATATCGCCTATTATTCTATCTCCTTGCTGCTCCCACAGTCTCCCCATCCTGTCATTGCTAAATTGCGGAAAAATGCTGGAATTCCATAATGGTGCATATTTTCGGGATTGCCATTGTTCTTTGTACTAGCTTCCATATCTCCAAGACACTGTCTAAAATCTTATATCGCATTTTCTTATAACAACTTCTATCAGTTTTCCGCAGCAGAAACCCTAGGGCTTTTCTGCCCAGTAACAATTCAAAAATGGATGGAGGTTTCTGATTGCCAAATGGGGTATCAGACGAATTTGTAGCAGAATCAAATAATATTGCCATCTGGCTTATCAGACAAGCCCATTGATAAAATCTGATATTCAGAATTGCCAGTCCTCCCTTTTCCTGTGGAAGAGACAAATATTTCATGGAACGCCTAATTTTACCATACTGCCAGATAAAATTCATAAATACTGCCTCTATAGAATTTATCAAGCCCTCATCGATCACATATGGGATAGAGCGAAAGAGATACAAGATTTTGGAGAGCAGGGTCATTTTGAGTACATTGGCTCTCCCTATTATAGACAGATGCAAAGTATCTATTCTTTTTAGATCTGCTGCAATTGATGTTAACAGCGGGGTAAAATTATCTTTTATAATTGTATCTGTTACGGAGCTTATCCTGACCCCTAAATAAATCGCTGATTCGGAATATCTTACATCATGCCATCTAATATTATTAGTGCATATTATCTGAGTCTTACTTTCGTTCAAGAGGTACCCCGAACAATGTCCAAATTCCCTGGCTATCCCCGTAATAACTGTCAAAGCCCTGTCTGGTTCCAGGGTGATTATTGCCAGGTCATAAGCGTAGGCCAAAAGCTTGGTCTCAAACCCATTACAAACTACTGGCCTAATATCATCGCATCCTAGTATTCTCCATACAAGCAAATCTATGTACAGGGTGAAAAGAATTGGTGAGCAGGGACATCCCTGTCGTGTCCCCCTAGAGATAAAAAAAAATTCCGAACTACCCCCCATTAACTGAATTCTAGCCTTAGTATCGGAATACATGGCCTTAATAGCACTCATTATTTTGGGGCCAAAGCCCCTTCGTTCCAATATCCCCCAGAAATATTTCCACGTTATGCGATAAAAGGCCTTTACTGCATCCAGAAGGATCATGCCATCTGTCCCCCAGCGGCAGCCTGCACATCAAAATGCATGATGGCCCACCTAATATGGTCTGTTGTCCCTCGACCTGGATAAACCCATGCTGCCACGGGGAAACCAGACTTCCTATCACCCTTCCCAGCCTTTTAGCCAGAACCTTGGCGTAGATCTTAGTGTCCAAATTGATGAGGGTTATTGGACGATAAGATCCAGGGTTCTCTTTAGGCTTCCCTTTTTTGTGAAAAACAATAATATGTGTTTCCTTCCAGGATTCTGGAATTTCACCAGAACAGATTATGCCATTAAATAAATCCAGCAAAATAGGGGCAATCTCATTCTGAATACATTTATAAACTTCGAGTGGGATACTTTCCGGCCCCGCAGCCTTCCCTACTGGTAAATCCTGCATTGCTTCTGCCACTTCCCCTATTACCAGATCATTATCAAGCACTACTCTGTCCTGATTACCCAGCTGAGGGCCTATATCTTCAAACTCCAAGATAGCAACATCTGACCCAATCTCTTCTTTATATAATTTTTGATAAAAGTTCTTAAAGACTTTTAGGATATCATCTGGCTCTGTATGGTTCTGACCCCCCTCTCGTATATTTGATATTATATTCTTACTACTTCCCTGCCTAATCCGAAGTGCTAAGAGTTTGCCTGCCTACTCTCCTGTCTCATACACCTTGCCCCTATGAGTCTGATATTCATCAGCAGCTTTCTGGGCTATCCACTTATGGAACTCTGCTTTAATGATAAGAATCTTCTGTTGAATCCCAGAGGCCTCAATCCCCTGACTGATATCCCTCATATGTTGTTCTTCTGTCGCTGCTAGCTGGCCAACTAATCTGTCATTTTCTTCATGAGCCTCTTTCTTCAGCCGAGCAGTGAAACTAATCGTTTCCCTCGCAGGGCTGCTTTGAATGTATCCCAGACAGTATTCCTGGATGCACTGTAGCGATTCATATCATAATAGTCTTGGACCCACCTCCTTAAATGCTCTACGAATTTAGGATCAGCTAAAAGCTTCTTCTCAAAAGTCCATCTAGGGTGGCTCTTATTTAGGGTGTCTAAATCATATTGCAGAATTAATGGGCTGTGGTCGGAAATTACTGTTGGTAGTTTTTTAATGCTAACTTTCTTCAATGCTGTCAAAGAGATCAAAAAATAATCCAACTTGGTATATTTCCTAAAGGGGCATGACAAATACGTGAACCCTGGTTTATTAGGTTCTTTGCCCCCACAGACATCTGCCAGCCCATGCGATTTAATTAATGAGCTTAGTGCTCGGAATACCCTAGGCTTACGTCCTATGTAAGCAGCATTATTTCGTAAAGTCAGCAGAGATATTAAGATATCCGCACACTATGATAGGTCTAGGCCAGTTCATTAACTCCACTGCCAGCTGATCAAATAACTTGGGATCATCCTGGTTGGAACCATAGATTGTACAGAGTTTATATTCTACATCGAGTTCCACCAGTGCCCACCTCCCTAAGGCATCTGCCATTTGGCGTTTTGCCCCTCCCAAAGCGGATTTAGCCAATATTGCCACCCCTCTGATAGTGGAAGTCTGTGAAGAACAGGCCAGCACGTCAAAACCGCTTATACTTAAAAAAATATTTTTTGCCCACGGTAAATGAGTCTCCTGTAAGCATATCAAATCTATCTGATTTGACCTAACAAATTGCCCCAGCCTTTGCCTCTTCCTCCAGTCATTTAGGCCCCCAATATTAGCTGTGCAAATCTTAAGCTTTCCTATGTTTTCCTACTAGATTATCACATCTCCTTTGAATCAACCAACTTCACTGTTTTGTACAGAAAGCCTTAAAACACAAAAAACAAGGTAGCACCAGGTATTTTTCTTTTTTATCTTTTCCTCCCTTCCCTTTGCCGTGCAACCCACCACTACCCCCCACCCACCACCCACTGCGACCCCCTCCCTACCCTATCCTCCTCGCTCCTCTACCTCGTGCTCTACCACCACCCCATAGAAGCGCTCAGACCTTAGTCTGTGCATGTGATGTACGCAGCACTGGCGGCCAGGGTCCTTCAAAACCCAGCCCAAAATAATTACATTACCCCCTAACTCCTATCCGAAATCATAAATCTCGAACCACTCTTTTATACAGTAACCCCCTTTGTTCACACCCCCCCCCTCTACCGTCCCCCCCACCCTCACCTACTCCTAGATCCCTTTACATCCAGCGGTAAATACATTCTCTCCCTTTTCCCACTCTTGCTTGCACCAAATCAACTTTATTTGTCCAAAGAGTCCAGGTATTCTCTTGCTTTTATCTCTGATAAGAAATACCGTGTATGTCCCTGATGGGTCACCTTGAGTTGCGCCAGGTTGATGAGGTAGGCCTGGATAGTTTTCTCCTGGAAAGGTTTAATAAGTTGTCCCAGCCTCCTGCGTCTTTCTACCGTTGATTGGCAGAAGTCGGGCCGCACAAAGAACAAAACCCCTCCACTTGATCTTTTTGCTTCCGGCTTAGCCTTGTCTGAAATTGCTTGCCGCAGGAGGAAATTGCCAAGAAACACTAACATAGCCAGTGGTTTATCACCCTCCTTTGCTGTCGCCCGTAATTTAAAAGGGGTGCGATGCGCTCTTTGTACTTCTGCTGCCCAATTCCAATCTGACAGCTCCCGAAAAGCGGCCTTGAAGAGATCGACTATATATGCCCTGGTGTCGGACCCTTCTAAACCCTCCTGGACCCCCAAAACCCTGAGGTTGTTCCTCCTTTGTCTATTTTCAAATTCTTCCAGCTTCCAGTGGATATCTTTGATTTGTGATCCTTGAGCCTCCACCAGGGTTGATGCGCTTGCCGCTTCTGTTTCAGTTGACACGATTCTCTCCTCAAGATTCGTCACCCTCTCCCCTATATTTGTGCAGACTTTAGAGAGCCTCCTGACAACCCCCTGCATTTTCCTCATCGCTGCCTGCGCTTTACGGCTATCTTGTCGCGTTTCTTCCCTGTGAGAGAGGCTAGCTTGGTGAATTATATCCAAAGTAGGGGGAGTCACATTAGTTTCCACAGGTGTTTTGTCCACGAGTGGGCCTGACAGCGGGCTAGCAGATGAATAGTTCCATGTCAAGTCCTTCCTCCCCCGGCCTTGAGTAGATGTTCTAACGGTAGATTTTTTGGCTGTCGAGGGGTGGTCTAGATCGCTATCTTCAGGATCTGATTCTAGACTACTGACCCCTGGTGATGTACTTAGAGCATCATCCGACCACTCTGCCCCCTCTGAGACTGAAAAGAAACAGTCACTGGGTTCTTTATCCAGTTCAGCTCTATTCTTATACGTTGGTAGGTCTGTTGACATAGCCACTTTATTCGTCTCTGGCACAGAGGTCGAAGGTTGCCCTCCATTTCGAATCTCTTCCTCACGTGGCGTTCCTCCTTTATCTGATTTACCATCAGTGCCCTCCTTGCCATTATTGCCATTTTTACTTATGCCTACTGCCTCTACAGTAACCAAACACAGTTCGGGGGGGGACCAATGGCGCATTAACTGCTTCTAAAACATTATTTTCCTCCGTTATTACCGCTGAAATTCCCCTTTCCTCCAGTTTCCACCAGCGGGTGGGGGGAGCCTCACCTTCCACCACCATTCCTTGTCCTTGAGTCAGAATAGTGCCTTTTGCGATCCCTGCATCTGGACTGCCCTGAGTCTCCTCCCGGGTCCTGTGGTTCCTTCGTTCGTAGGAAAAGCTCTGCTACCGATGGGCCGGCCGGGTGGTTCTTTCCCGTTGCTCCGCCTCTTCCCTCCTAACCGCCGGCGGGTCGGGTGAGAGAATCTGCTGAGGGCGCGCCGGCGACCGCTCCGGTGCGCTCAGGTCCATCAAAGTCTCTCCACACAGCTTTTGGGCGGCCGCTGCTTTAGAGACTGCAGGATTCACTGCCACTTTTGGAGCCATTATCAAACCACTTCTCAGCTTCTGATAGACCAGCCGATCCAGGTATTTCTCCACAATACGCCTGATTGCTCGCAGTTCAGCTTTAGACCAGATTGTCCAGACTTTGTCACAGAAATATCGTAATCGCAGCATAGGGTAGAAGGTGGGGGGTTTCCAAAGCGAATTGAGTGGTTCCTTTGCGCTCAAATGCCTTGCAGGGGTTTCAAATCGCGAAGACGACCCTCCATAGCTCGCTAGTACTGCTGTCGGCCTTCTACGTGGCCGCCATCTTGCCTCCGTACTTATGTGTGTTTCTTTTGTAGTTTTGACCTCGCAGAGTGTGCCATTTAGATTATTGTAGCATGTGTCGGGAGGGCGGAAACTACCGTTAATGAGATGGCATGTGATCTAGAATGTGCAGTCTGCCCGTGGCTGATGATGCTCCTAAGAGCCAGCAATACCCAGGCCGAAAGGCAGCACAATAATGTGCAGACACACACACCAGGGGCATCGTGTAACACATATTTGTTTTTCGATGGAATGTTTGAGATGCATGGCAATCACACGTGGAAGGCTAATGTAGAGAGCATGAATATTGATCAAGATGATTGTTGCATGTTGTGTGTAGTATAAGATATGTGCATACAGGAAAACACTTTCAAAAAAGCTTTCTAAGCAGAAGAGGGGTCTCTCATCAAACGCTGTAGAGAGAATTAGTAAAATGGGTGGGGTCATACAACTGTTACAATGGGAAATGTTATGAACCAATGAAATGCTTTTTTTTAAGGTCACATGGCAATCGCGCAGCGAGCGTGCAAGGAGGCCACACCCGACGCGATTTTGACAAAATATATTTATCATAATATAAGTTTATAACAGTTAGAAATATATAAATGTTTAAAATAATGTAGATATTCGCGTGCTCTCATATACTGTTTAAAGTTATTTAGATATACTTTTGAGACAAAAAAAAGGGAATGGCGTACCCGGCGCGAAACTATATCTCTGTGATGTAACACAGGGTCTGGCAGCGTGTACTCGTCGAATACGCAACGCGCAGCAGGCGTGACCCCATACGTACATGACGTAACACGTGGCTTGGTACTGCGTACCCGTCGGATACCAAAGTAGTACCTGGGGAGACTTCATGCATATATGATGTTATGCGGGATGCGGTGCCACAAACTCATCGGATACGAAATGCTCATCATTTACGAGTTTAGCAATATGGCGGATAAAATTTGTGTGGTGATGGAGCTTGGTACGCTACCGGTATGGGAGTTCAGTTTTCTCCCCCCCCCCCAAAAAAAATATACATATTTTTTGGTGAAGATATAAAACATTACATGATTTTTAAAGTTAAAAACAAGAAGTATAATAGAGTTCCAAAATATTTAAAGATATAATAGAAAAAATATAGGTTTTATAAATAATAAAATATGAAATTAATATTTAAAAAACCTTTGAAATTCACTGAAAAAACCATAGGTTTTACAGACCTTGTAGTTAGTAATTAGCATTTAAAAACCTTTGAAATTCACTAAAAAAACATAGGTTTCAGGGACGTTATAGTTAGTTGAACATATGACTCATATAAAACCAGAGAAATTCGCCTGTTATAGTTAGTTGAGCTAACCATAACTCGCGCCCCCGCTAACATCCCTGAAACCTATGTTTTTTTAGTGAATTTCAATGGTTTATTAAATGCTAATTCCTAACTATAACGTCTGTAAAATCTATGGTTTTTTCAGTGAATATGTATATGTATATATATATATATATATATATATATATATATATATATATATATATATATATATATACATATATATATGTACATAAGGGTAACTATCGCAAACTCTCAAGCGGGAAAATGGTGTTGATATTTTGTTTTTTACCGATTGTGAGAATAAGTTATAGCAAATGTGTTCTCCCTCCCCGTGTTCTATTATGAATTAATAAGGAATACTATGAATTGAATTGAGCCAGTTGATGTGTAGGAACTGAATATGATTCATGAAATTGCATAAAAATGATGGCTGCAGATAATATTATGTAAATATTATAGACATACAGTATAACGGTTTACAATTAGAGTATGAACTGGGAAAAGCTAAAGATCGTTTATGCATTAAAATATCTATATATTTGTGGTATGAACATGTTCCAACATGGTTGCCAAAACGAATTAGAGAAGCACCCTGTTTATGTCTGTGCACTTTATTGCAATGCGAATTTCCTGTATGTATATATAAAAAGAGGCTGTTGTGAGAGAATTAACGATGTGACAAAGGTACTGGGAGGCACCGAAATGCATTGACGTTGCGTTATTCTGCCTAATTAAATTATTTGTGCAACCACTCTGGAGTGCCGTGGTTTCCTGTGATTCAGTAGGAGGCGTTGGGAGTATAGTTTGCACCGCGAGGCAAAGCGTTGCCTACTCGGCTCCACCAGTGGTCAGGCAGCCTGAAGGAAACTCGCCGACAGCAGGAGGGATATACACATATATATATATATATATATATATATATATATATATATATATATTCACTGAAAAAACCATAGGTTTCAGGGGCGTTATAGTTAGCTGGACTTTTCACTCGTACAAAACCATAGAAATTCCCCCGTTATAGTTAGTTCAGCTAACTCTAACTTGCGCACCCGCAATGCACTGCTGATGACGTCACATATTACATCACTCATGACATGGTCAGTGACATCACTCATGACATCACTGATGACATCTCAAATGACATCACTGATGACATCACTGATGACATCATCCAGTGAATGTGTGTTTTTCTGAAAATTACATATGTTTTATATATGTATATCTCAAGGTCGATGGAAGAATAAATGGGTATATAAGTGTCTAAATAGATGATTTGTTTTTGAAAAATTGATTGTATAACTGACTGATTAAGTGTATCTTAGTGAATACATGGCTTAGTGAGTAATGTTTAAATATGTAAATATCTGTATCAGTCTCTCACTTTGTGTATAAGTGGCTGCATGGGTTGGTGAGTAGCTACATGAGTGTCTATATAGGTTATTAGTTGGTTTTTTGAGTATCAGTATAAGTGTCTGATGTCTGTATGGTTCGGTGGGGGGTGCATACGTGCATGAATGAGTGACTCACTGTTTGTATGTGTTGAAGACAGCATGTGTGCAGGACTGTATGGGTGGATGAGTGTGTGCATGGGTGTGTTAGTGAGTGAATGACTGTCTCAATAGTGTCTCTATGAGTAACTACATATGTTTTAAACTAGTATATGTGACTATTGGTGTATATAAGTGAGTATATGTGAGAGTGAGAGATTGAAAGAGTTGCTGTATGAATAAGTATGTGTTTCTATAAGTGATTGTTAAAAAGACTAAGTATGTGTAAGTTTCTGTAGAAGTAAGTGTGGTGGTGTGTGTATAACTGTATATGCAGGTAAACGGATGTTTGATTCTTTATTAGCATGAGTGACTATGTGTGTGAGTAACTTTATGGATGAGTGGCGTTGTGTAACAGGATGTATAGGTGTATGAGTACATATGATGAGTGAGTACATTTATGAGAGACTGTATAGGACTGTTGGTGAATGAGTGGATGTGGATGTGGATCTTACAATTACTGAATAGGTTGTTGTAACTGGTATTGGTATGTCCATTGTTTTGAAAATTTTAATTTCTATTTTTTAATGTGTGTATCAAAGGTTATATTAGGGGGAGAGGAGGTCTGCCACTCGATCACAAGGATGATGTCATCAGTGATGTCATCAGTGATGTCATGAGTTATGTCACTGACCATGTCATGAGTGATGTAATATGTGACGTCATCAGCAGTGCATTGCGGGCGCGCGAGTAATAGTTAGCTGAACTAACTATAACGGGGGAATTTCTATGGTTTTGTACGAGTGAAAAGTCCAGCTAACTATAACGCCCCTTAAACCTATGGTTTTTTCAGTGAATTTCTATGGTTTTTTAAATGCTAATTCCTAGCTATAACGTGCCTGAAACCTATGTTTTTTTCAGTGAATTTCAAAGGTTTTTTAAATGCTAATTTCTAACTATGCCTACAGAGATAGGACATGTGAAGAAAGAAGGAAAAACGCACAGAAAGAAAAAAGAGGAAATGCAGAAAGAAGCAACAGAAGTCCTCAAAGACGAAGAAAAGTGCAGGAAGAAGTATAACATGCAGAAAGAACAAACAGAAGAGCAGAAACAAGCCTTGTTGCAAAATCATCCTGTACCCTCATCTTTTTCAGACGGATACTGGTTGTAACTGAGTCTGACTAACCAGTCCTAGAGCCAGTGCTATGTTAAAAGACACTCAGAATACAGTGAAAGCACCTACATACACTAGGGCACACTATGTGTTGGGGTCCCCCTGTGATTAGCATGACCTCCTCTGTAAGCCCCTAGTATATAATAGGGCAGGGGATTAGAACTACCTCTTAAAACGCACCACAAGGCGTGTTTGAACACGTCACCTCATGCCCCGCCCCCTCCCTTCTCCACTGTGTAAACACGCCCTGTAGCCGTTTTAAGTTGGGAGATTAAGTCCCCTTGAATCCTGAGGGTCCCTAGGGTCCAACTAGACCACTAGGTACCTCCAGTAAGCGCCACAGAGCTGCGTTGCAGAGAGGTGTAAAAAGTGGCACGGCCTGCACCACCTCTCTGCAACGCAGAGCAGTGGTGCTTACTGGAAGCACCTGGTGGGCTAGTTGAACCCCAGGGTCCCTCAGGTTTGAAAGGGAATTATTTCCCCAACTTAAAAACGCGCCACAGGGCCTGTGGGCGTTCTGAGTTGAGAGATTAAGTCCCCTTGAATCCTAACGGTCCCTAGGGTCAAAGTCGCCCACTAGGTACCTCCAGTAAGCGCCACAGAGCTGCGTTGCATGGAGGTGTAAAAAGGGGCGTGGCCTCAGAACACCTGTCTGCAACGCAGCTCCCTGGCGCATACTGGAGATACCGGTTGGGCTAGTTGGCCCTCAGGGACCCTCAGTATTGAAGGGGAATTAATTCCTCAACTTACAACTGGCCAGGGGGCGCGTTTGCAGAGTGCTGAAAGGAGGGGGCGTGGCCTCCGGCGCGATGCCGGTCTTTTATTTATTTATTTTTAAGAAGGAGGGCTGTGTGGCCCCCTTTCTTTTTCTAATTTATTAGCCCTGGGGACCCCATCCCCCAGGGCCTGCACCCTAATTTTTTTTGTTGAAAAAAAATAATTTGGCCCTCCCAAGGCCTTAATCGGCCCCGGGGACCCCAACCCCCAGGTCATGGCCTTTTTTTTATTTTTTTATTCTTTAGGAGGGGGGCTGTGATGCCCCCTTCCTCAGGCCACTTATGGCCCCGGGGACCCCATCCCCCGGGGCCGGCCTTTGTTTTTTATTTATTTTAAAAAAATATATATTTATAGAAACACCTAGGACATGCTGGACAAACCGTATGTACCTATCACCATGACGATGTGCGTGATATTCATTAAAAGGTGACTATGCATACAATGAATCCACGTAGAATGTATTCACACCGCTAGTGAAGCTCTGACATGTCTGACACCCTACCGTGCCTATCCCGGTGCCCCTGCTGGTGGGTACTCTCCAAGTAGACACCCTTGTCATTTATTTATACAAACATGGGTAGCTATTGACGGGCACATTTAATACACATGCTCACCAAGCCATTCAAAGGGGATTCGACAAAAATTCGACCAAACTATGCAAGAAACCCCCTCACGGTTAATAAAACACACATCCACCGCCGGATGTGTAATACTTTTTATTTTACTCTCTGGAAAGGAGACAAACCTCACTTGAGAGTCACAGCGTGCTCCTGGCGGAGCCCAATTCTGTGTTACACCCACCAGTGCCCGCCGAGTGCCACACACCTCTGTGTTGTATTCCACCAGCTAGTGCGTATGCTATGACACTCTCTAGCCCATGTGCACTGTAACACCACCCCGTGAATATGTCATGCCACACTTGCCTTCGCATGGGTTATATTGCCCCATCTAACGGGCCTTTCATCGATGCCTATGTTATAAAGCACAGCACTATGCCATACATATTACAATCTGGGATCCATATCTTTGTCACAGTGCATATGCAATGTTACACTACCCAGCACATATTTTATATTACAACTTTAGAGACTACTTAGGCTACACAACACTGCCCTGTGCATATTACACTCCAAGGTGCATATCACATAGCAGGCGCTAGTGCCTGTGCTATCTCGCGCTCTCCAATGAATCTGTTATTGCGCACAATGTATTGCATATTATATTTCACGCCCAGGTTCATCTTATATCACACTTTTTGGTGCATAGTTTATACCATATACTATATCTAGTTTTCAGTTTCAATCGTGCTCTCAGGACTATGTTCTATATAACACTGCGTCCACCTACCCTTTTCACGGGCATTACATTTTGCGATGGGGGTGGAGGGTCAGGGGATGTTTCTGCCAAGTGAGCCCGGAGTCACAGTCCCAAACGTCCTCTTCTTCCTGAATAAAAGTGAGATTATGCTGCATACTTGTTCATATTTTAAGTAGTTCGCACAGACACACATTTTAAAAACAATAAAGTTCCTAATACCCACCTTCTATGAACAGTTAGCTTGCTGCCCCATCCACCTCCTCCCTATCCTCTGTTGTCTGAATCCATGGACTAGCCTCCTCCCTCCTGCCATGCATGGTCGGATGTGCTGCCACTGCCCTGCATTTAGCATGATGTACCAGTCCACTCATCCTGCCCTCCATTGCCCAATTCTATGGCCCATCATTGACCTCCTGCTTAGCCTCTGTGCTTTGCTTGCTGCCCCTATTCTCCTTCCCCCTGCCCTCCGATGTCTTTGTGCATGCCCCTGCTCCATCCTTTTTGACCACCATGTTCCATGGACCTGCAACTCCTATCTACTCTGAGTGTTCTGTTGAGCTGCCACTCCCCTACCACCTGCCTAGCATTGTCAGATGACTGTAACCTGTCACTGCCACCTCCACCCTGCCTGTCCACATGCCATGCCCCTATCCCCTTCCTCCTGTCCTCCATGGTCCATTTTACTGCTACACCCTTCTGCCCTCCCTGGTCTGTTGTGCTGCAACTGCTCCTCCTGCCTGCCCCGCGCTGTCTGTTGTGAGGCCCCTTCCCCTGAACTCTCTTGTCTGTGCCCAGGTCCTGACCCTCCCTTCTATCCTCCATGGTCCTTTGTGCATGCCCCTGCACCCTCCTTCTTGCCCATCATAGCCATTGTGCTGCCACTAACCCTCCCGCTTGCCATGCATGGTCTTCTGTGCTGCCATGGCCCCTCCCACCTTCCCTGTGTAGTCAGCTAGCTGCTCCTGACATCCTCCCACCTTCCCTCCATGGTCTGTGTGTATGCCATCATAGTCTCACTGTTGCTCTCCATGGTGTGTCTTGTTTCTAGTGCCCATCCTGCCTGACCTCCATGGTCATCTTGCTGCTCCTGCCCTGCCCCCTTGCCCCCAGCCCTCTGTTTCCATGTGCAGACCCCTATTCCCTCTCTCCTGGCTTGTCGGTTCCATTGTAATGCCCCTGATCCGTCCCTCCTGCCCTTTATGATCTGTTATGCTGCAGCTTTCTCTCCTGTCTGTCCTTTATGGTCAGCTAGCTACCATTGCCTCTTTCCCCTCTGTTGTCTGTTGTCCATGTTCATGGTCCTGTTCCCTCCCTATTGCTTTCTATGGATTGTTGTGCTGCAGTCTCATCCCGCATGCCCTGTGTGGTGTATTGTGCTGCTGCAAACCCTGATGCCTGCCCTGTAGGGTCAGTTTGGTGCACCTCTCAATGTCCCTCCTGTCCTCTGTTATCCGAGTCCATGTCCCTACCCCAATTCCTCCTGCCTACCATGATCCAATGTACCATACTTGCGAACATTTTGAACTTGGTAAGAGAGAGATTTTGAAATAAAACTGGGGTATTGATTTTCCCCTTTGAGTTACATTGAAAAAGAGAAGATTGTAGACAGGAAACAGATCAAGTAAAGCCCATTTGAGCTTAAAAACATTGGACGTTTCCAGGCTGAAACAGGTCTGTTGGCATGTATGGTTGTATGACCACTGCCTCTTCCTTCTGCCCACAATGGTCTATTATATTGCCACAGCCTCTCTTGCCAGTCCTGTATTGTTGGTTTGTTGCCCCTGCCCCCCTTTCCACTGCCCTCCATAGTCTGTTGTGCTGCCACTGCCCTTCCTGCCTGCCTAGTGTGGTCAAATTGTTGCCTCTGCACTCTCCTACCTGCCTTCAATTTTCAGAGTCCATGCCCCTGGCCTCTGCCTCTCAACAGTATCCCAATGAACAACTAGATTGCTAACATTCTATATTTATTACAAAAGTGTGGAATGCCTGACGTCATCTTGATGTAATCAAAACTGTAATGCCTAGAGCATTTCCTTTAGAAATTACATATATGAGAGGGTCTTATTTGCATCAAAATTATGGTTAGTGCTCTAAAAAACTAAAATGAGGACATATTTTCTGAGTTTTCAAATAGCGACAAAGAACTTTTAAATTATTTGTAATCTTAGTTTTTTTATCCAGGTGACCACTTGATTAAATGTTGCATCCAAGGGGAGAGGGTGTGGTGTTACTTCCAGAGCTGCAGACTTTGCAACTGGGGAACCAGGTTGGAGTTTCTGCTTCAGCTCAACATTCTGTGATTCTGGTCAAATCACTTAATCTCCCCATGTCTACAACCAAAATGAATTTGATCTTGTGTGATGTAACCAATGTTCATGTAAAGCATTCCAATACCTGACAAGTCTGCACTATATAAAACTGCAAATACACAAAAAATAAGTGTTTTGCACACTTCTGTCATTGGGCTACATTTGGGCCCTAATTTTTCTTTCTTCAGCACTAATCATAATTTCTATGGCAAAATGAACACCCTCATTGTGTTCCTTTTTAAATTAAATGTTTTAATTGTTACCAGTTTATTCCAATCAAGATGGCTTCAGGTGTGCCATACTTTTGTCATAAGTAAGACAGTAAGTGCTCTAGTTGTTCTTAAGAACACTCTGGGACATTCTGTCATTGGGCTATACTTGGGCTACATCTGGGTGATATTTGGGCTACATTTGGGCTCTTTTGTCTCTGGTGGCCATCTTGGGAGATTTATTTGTTATGAAGTTTCCTAATTTCCTCATTTACTGCAGTCTCCTCAGTAGGAAATACTTTCAGTTTTTTTCTTTGGTTCCATCAAGAAGGCATTCAGATGTGTCACACATTTGCCATAAATTCTGAATGTTAGCACTCTAGTTGCTCATTAGATCACTGTAGTAAAGCTACTGCTCACCAGGGAAGTCTGCTGCTGGTATTCAAAGTGCTTGTTTCAGTCTGCATGTCAGAATTTTTTAATGAAATAGAAGAGGATTTGAGAAGTCACTCAAAATGTGCCCTCATTTTTCTTTCTGCAGCACTAATCATACTTTCTATGGCAAAATGAACCCCCACATTTTGTTCCTTTTTAAATTAAATGTTTTAATTGTTACCAGTTTATTCCAATCAAGATGGCTTCAGGTGTGCCATACTTTTGTCATAAGTAAGACAGTAAGTGCTCTAGTTGTTCTTAAGAACACTCTGGGACATTCTGTCATTGGGCTATACTTGGGCTACATCTGGGTGATATTTGGGCTACATTTGGGCTCTTTTGTCTCTGGTGGCCATCTTGGGAGATTTTTTTGTTATGAGGTTTCCTAATTTCCTCATTTACTGCAGTCTCCTCAGTAGGAAATACTTTCAGTGTTTCACTTTGATTCCATCAAGAAGGCATTCAGATGTGTCACACATTTTCCATAAATTCTGAATGTTAGCACTCTAGTTGCTCATTAGATCACTGTAGTAAAGCCACTGCTCACCAGGCAAGTCTGCTGCTGGTATTCAAAGTGCATGTTTCAGTGTGCATGTCAGAATGTGTTTATGAAATAAAAGAGGATTTCAGAAGTCAAAATGTGCCCTAGTTTTTCTTTCTGCAGCACTAAGCATAATTTATATGGCAAAATGAACCCCCTCATTTTGTTCCTTTGTAAATTAAATGTTTTAAGTGTTACCACTTTATTCCAATCAAGATGGCTTCAGGTGTGCCATACTTTTGTCATAAGTAAGACTGTTAGTGCTCTAGTTGTTCTTTAGAGCACTCTAGGAAGCTGCAGTAGAACACAAAGGAATCAACTGACAGTCTCTGCCCTTGTTGGATGTACATGTTTTACTGAGAATGTCAGACTTCATTCTTACATGACTGAGAAAGATAATGTGAATTTACAGAAAATCTGCTCTCAGTTTAGCTTATAGATCACCTTCCAAACCTCTGCAGGGGAGTGGAATTTTCCAAATAATCTAGTTGTCCAAGGGGCAAAATGCCACTGAGATCTACATGTCCTGTAAAATCCACTTGTCCCACCTACCCCGTTCCACATCTAACCTGAGAAGAAGTGTGGCTCAATGATTAGAGCGGCAGACCCTGAGGCAGAGGTCTAGCCTGGGACCAGGGTTCAATTCCCCGCCTCGGCGGGTCTTGGGCTCAAAAAATTCCACGGACCTGATAATTCTCGCCTTGGTGCCTATTCCAATCATGGAGTCCCACTCTGCAACTCTGGGCAATAGCTTGCTTAATCTCCACAACGGCCCCCACAACGCTAAGGATGCCTGGCCCCCACCTTGGGGGTGCCCAGGAGTGGATGCCTCACAGGGAAAGCCAGGATGGGTTCTACAGCGGTATTCGTACAAGCGCCTTGAGACCCTTGCGGGTGAGTAGTGCGCTATACAAGTATCAAATTAACATTTTTTACATTTAACCTAAGGGCTCCGGACCCGCGATGTTAAACCCGCGTTGCGATGGCAGCTCATGGCCCCCCACAGCCACGGGGACTGCCACCACCCCGGGGCTTTGTTGAAAAATGCATGGGGGTCCCAACCCGCCTACGCTGCCCCGGGGACCGCCACCTCCCCGGGGCATTCAATATTTAAAATAAGGGGGGCCTCACTGGCCCCCCAAGCCCAGGGGACCGCCACCTCCCCGTGGCTGAAATTAAAAAAAAACAATGTGGGGGGGCTCCTGCCCCTCCCCACACTGCCCCGGGACCACCTCCTCCCTGGGGCATTCAATATTTAAATACGGGGGTCTGTTGTGCATCCCCGGGCCCCAGGGACCACCAGCTCCCAGGGGCTTTGAAATAGAGGGAGGGGGGCTGCACAGCCCCCCTCCAGGAGCCCTCGATGGCCCTAAGGACCACCTCTCCCCAGGGCCGGCTCCTGCAGTGTCCCGGGGTGCCCACCCCCGGGACACTGCTGTTTGCTATGACAGGGCATTGCTCAAAAGCAATGCCGGCTCCCGCAGGAGGCAGGGAGCCTGAGCGACCATGAGGGCTTTGGGGCTCCCCAATGGTCCCCAACATGAGGCCAAGCCCCGGGGGATGGGGTCCCCGGGGTCAATAGAGGCCTCAGTAGTGGGGCCACGCAGCCTCCCTCCTTAAAATGCTTTTTTCAAATAAATATGTGCCGGGGTCCCCGGTCCGAAATTGCACCACAGAGGTGCATTGCAGAGAGGTGGTCCGAGGACACGCCCCTTTTTACACTGCAAACGCACCTCTTGGCCACTGGTGGTGGGGTGATAAGGTCCTCTTCTGTCCTGAGGACCTCAGGATACAAGTAGACTTCATCCCCCGAGCAGCAGTGCACCAGGAGCTGCGTTTGGAGAGTGGTGTAGAAAGGGGGCGTGTCCTCGAACCACCGCTCTGCAACACAGCTCTGTGGCGCATAATGGAGAAACCTGGTGGGCTAGTTGGCCCCAGGAACACTCAGGAAGGAAGAGGACTTAATACCTCAACTTAGAACGTGCCAGGATGTGCGTTTGCAGAGTGGTGGGGAAAGGGGGCATGGCCTTTGTCCACCTCTCAGCAATCCCACTGTTTGAGGCTTACTGGAGGTAAGACATAGGCTAGTTGGCCTCTAAAGGACCCCCAGCAGTGAAAGGGACTTCAATCCCCATTCAAAAGTGCGCCAGGGAGCGCGTTTGCAGAGTGGTGGGCGAAGGGGGCATGGCCTGCTATGAGAACTTAGTAATCCTGCTGTGTGGAACTTACTGGAGGTAATAGGAGGGGTAGTTAGCCCCAAGGTTGTCGTTGGGGGCCAACTACTCCTCTTGTTATCTGCAGTAAGTCCCACTCGGTGGGATTGCTAAGACGTCTAAGCAGGACATGCCCCCCTTTCTCCATCACTCTGCAATCGCACCTCCTGGCAGACTACGGGATGGGGGATGAAGTCCAATTTATTCCGGAGGGACTTTGGGGACCAAGAAGCCCTCCTGATACCTCGTGCAAGTCCTACGCAGCGGAGTTCTTGAGCACTGGTTGGAGGTCCAGCAGCCTTTCTCCATCACTCTGCAAACGTGGCTACTATTTAAAAAAGCATCTTTCTGCATCTCTGACTTAGAGGTAGTTTTAATCCCCCTGCCCTATTATGTACTAGGGCCTTACACAGTAGGTCATGCCAATCACAGGTGTACCCCAATGCATAGTGTTCCCTAATGTATGTAGGTGTTTTCACTGTATTCTAAGGGCCATATGTATGAAGCTGTTTTGCAATCGCAAACACTGTGAATCGCAAAAAAACTGTGTTTTTGCGATCGCAAAACAGAGTTTACCTATGTATTAAAGTGTTCCGGTGCGCAAAAACGGTAATCGCAAACTTAGCGATTAGCAATTTTGCGAGGCATGTTATGAAGTTTCCTAATTTCCTCATTTACTGCACTCTCCTCAGAAGGAAATACTTTCAGTTTTTTACTTTGATTCCATCAAGAAGGTATTCAGATATGTCACACATTTGCCATAAATTCTGAATGTTAGCACTCTAGTTGCTCATTAGATCACTGTAGTAAAGTTACTGCTCACCACGGAAGTCTGCTGCTAGTATTAGAAGTGCATGTTTCAGTCTGCACATCAGAATTTTTAATGAAATAGAAGAGGATTTGAGAAGTCACTCAAAATGTGCCCTAATTTTTCTTTCTTCAGCACTAATCATAATTTCTATGGCAAAATTAACACCCTCATTGTGTTCCTTTTTAAATTAAATGTTTTAATTGTTACCAGTTTATTCCAATCAAGATGGCTTCAGGTGTGCCATACTTTTGTCATAAGTAAGACAGTAAGTGCTCTAGTTGTTCTTAAGAACACTCTGGGACATTCTGTCATTGGGCTATACTTGGGCTACATCTGGGTGATATTTGGCCTACATTTGGGCTCTTTTGTCTCTGGTGGCCATCTTGGGAGATTTATTTGTTATGAAGTTTCCTAATTTCCTCATTTACTGCAGTCTCCTCAGTAGGAAATACTTTCAGTTTTTTTCTTTGGTTCCATCAAGAAGGCATTCAGATGTGTCACACATTTGCCATAAATTCTGAATGTTAGCACTCTAGTTGCTCATTAGATCACTGTAGTAAAGCTACTGCTCACCAGGGAAGTCTGCTGCTGGTATTCAAAGTGCTTGTTTCAGTCTGCATGTCAGAATTTTTTAATGAAATAGAAGAGGATTTGAGAAGTCACTCAAAATGTGCCCTAATTTTTCTTTCTGCAGCACTAATCATACTTTCTATGGCAAAATGAACCCCCTCATTTTGTTCCTTTTTAAATTAAATGTTTTAATTGTTACCAGTTTATTCCAATCAAGATGGCTTCAGGTGTGCCATACTTTTGTCATAAGTAAGACAGTAAGTGCTCTAGTTGTTCTTAAGAACACTCTGGGACATTCTGTCATTGGGCTATACTTGGGCTACATCTGGGTGATATTTGGGCTACATTTGGGCTCTTTTGTCTCTGGTGGCCATCTTGGGAGATTTTTTTGTTATGAGGTTTCCTAATTTCCTCATTTACTGCAGTCTCCTCAGTAGGAAATACTTTCAGTGTTTTACTTTGATTCCATCAAGAAGGCATTCAGATGTGTCACACATTTTCCATAAATTCTGAATGTTAGCACTCTAGTTGCTCATTAGATCACTGTAGTAAAGCTACTGCTCACCAGGCAAGTCTGCTGCTGGTATTCAAAGTGCATGTTTCAGTGTGCATGTCAGAATGTGTTTATGAAATAAAAGAGGATTTCAGAAGTCAAAATGTGCCCTAGTTTTTCTTTCTGCAGCACTAAGCATAATTTATATGGCAAAATGAACCCCCTCATTTTGTTCCTTTGTAAATTAAATGTTTTAAGTGTTACCACTTTATTCCAATCAAGATGGCTTCAGGTGTGCCATACTTTTGTCATAAGTAAGACTGTTAGCGCTCTAGTTGTTCTTTAGAGCACTCTAGGAAGCTGCAGTAGAACACAAAGTAATCAACTGACAGTCTCTGCCCTTGTTGGATGTACATGTTTTACTGAGAATGTCAGACTTCATTCTTACATGACTGAGAAAGATAATGTGAATTTACAGAAAATATGCTCTCAGTTTAGCTTATAGATCACCTTCCAAACCTCTGCAGGGGAGTGGAATTTTCCAAATAATCTAGTTGTCCAAGGGACAAAATGCCACTGAGATCTACATGTCCTGTAAAATCCACTTGTCCCACCTACCCCCGTTCCACATCTAACCTGAGAAGAAGTGTGGCTCAATGATTAGAGCGGCAGACCCTGAGGCAGAGGTCTAGCCCGGGACCAGGGTTCAATTCCCCGCCTCGGCGGGTTTTGGGCTCAAAAAATTCCACGGACCTGATAATTCTCGCCTCGGTGCCTGTTCCAATCATGGAGTCCCACTCTGCAACTCTGGGCAATAGCTTGCTTAATCTCCACAACGGCCCCCACAACGCTAAGGATGCCTGGCCTCCACCTTGGGGGTGCCCAGCAGTGGATGCCTCACAGGGAAAGCCAGGATGGGTTCCACAGCAGTATTCGTACAAGCGCCTAGAGACCCTTGCGGGTGAGTAGTGCGCTATACAAGTATCAAATTAACATTTTTTACATTTAACCTAAGGGCTCCGGCTGACAGAGAAACATTAATATATTTTTGCTTTATTAAAATCAGTAAACCATTGAATGCTGTGCAATAATATTGCTAAAGGAAAACTTGTCAAGCGATATTATCGCGTCCCTGCGCCCCCTCCCCCTTAACCCTGACGGCAATTCTTTTATTTCTATTCCCCTTTTTTTCCATTTTTTTTGGCTGTGTATTTATTCCCACAAAATACGTACATTTCAAACCATACGTAATGAACTAATTTACCGTCACCCTTGGCTGTGTATTTATTCCCACAAAATACGTACATTTCAAACCATACGTAATGTACTAATTTACCGTCACCCTTGTAAAAACGTATGGGTGGGATATAAAAGGTGTCAGCCAGCGTGCCTCCTGCCATTTTCCCCTCACTTTTGCAGCTGGCCAGACGTGAGCCCTACGTTCCTTGCGAATCGGTAAGTTGTATCGAAAAAGAAACAGCAAAGTTGGGAGCTTCCTGTAATAATAAGAATAGTTTTTTTGCCAAATGTACCCTCTTTGCAACATTAATCAATTGTGTAATGTATATTTGTCGGTGTGTTTACGCAGTTATGGGCTGAAAGTTAATAGCTCACTATTCTATATTCGGACTTTAAGTTATAAATTGCAAGTCACCAATGGATGTCTCTTTTGAAAGCAATAATCTGCAGATCGGTTCCCATCCTATGCACTCTGTAATCGACTCCGTACATGTTCTTTGCAGCAGGCATATTAACCCTCTGCACTAATTTCACTGAGGTCACACCCTCAACTATACAAAACACGGATCTTTTCGCCAAATGTACCCTCTTTGCAACATTAATCAATTTTGTAATGTATATTTGTCGGTGTGTTTATGCAGTTCTGGGCTGAAAGTTAAAAGTTCACTATTCTATATTAGGACTTTAAGTTATAAATTGCAAGTCACCAACGGATGTCTCTTTTGAAAGCATTAATCTGCAGATCTGTTTCCATCTGCAGAATGAAGGCTCCAGACCCACGATGTTAAACCCGCGTTGCGATGGCAGCTCATGGCCCCCCACAGTCACGGGGACTGCCACCACCCCGGTGCTTTGTTGAAAAATGCATGGGGGTCCCAACCCGCCTACGCTGCACCGGGGACCGCCACCTCCCCGGGGCATTCAATATTTAAAATAAGGGCCCAAGCCCAGGGGACCGCCACCTCCCCGTGGCTGAAATTTAAAAAAAACAATGTGGGGGGGCTCCTGCCCCTCCCCACACTGCCCCGGGACCACCTCCTCCCTGGGGCATTCAATATTTAAATACGGGGGTCTGTTGTGCATCCCTGGGCCCCAGGGACCACCAGCTCCCAGGGGCTTTGAAATGGAGGGAGGGGGGCTGCACGTCCCCCCTCCAGGAGCCCTCGATGGCCCTAAGGACCACCTCTCCCCAGGGCCGGCTCCTGCAGTGTCCCGGGTGCCCACCCCCGGGACACTGCTGTTTGCTATGACAGGGCATTGCTCCAAAGCAATGCCGGCTCCAGCAGGAGGCAGGGAGCCTGAGCGACCGTGAGGGCTTTGGGGCTCCCCAATGGTCCCCAACATGAGGCCAAGCCCCGGGGGATGGGGTCCCCGGGGTCAATAGAGGCCTCAGTAGTGGGGCCACGCAGCCTCCCTCCTTAAAATGCTTTTTTCTTTTTTTAAATAAATATGTGCCGGGGTCCCCGGTCCGAAATTGCACCACAGAGGTGCATTGCAGAGAGGTGGTCCGAGGACACGCCCCTTTTTACACTGCAAACGCACCTCTTGGCACACTGGTGGTGGGGTGATAAGGTCCTCTTCTGTCCTGAGGACCTCAGGATACAAGTAGACTTCATCCCCCGAGCAGCAGTGCACCAGGAGCTGCGTTTGGAGAGTGGTGTAGAAAGGGGGCGTGTCCTCTAACCACCGCTCTGCAACACAGCTCTGTGGCGCATAATGGAGAAACCTGGTGGGCTAGTTGGCCCCAGGAACACTCAGGAAGGAAGAGGACTTAATACCTCAACTTAGAACGCGCCAGGATGTGCGTTTGCAGAGTGGTGGGGAAAGGGGGCATGGCCTTTGTCCACCTCTCAGCAATCCCACTGTTTGAGGCTTACTGGAGGTAAGACATAGGCTAGTTGGCCTCTAAAGGACCCCCAGCAGTGAAGGGGACTTCAATCTCCATTCAAAAGTGCGCCAGGGAGCGCGTTTGCAGAGTGGTGGGCGAAGGGGGCATGGCCTGCTATGAGAACTTAGTAATCCTGCTGTGTGGAACTTACTGGAGGTAATAGGAGGGGTAGTTAGCCCCAAGTTTGTCGTTGGGGGCCAACCACTCCTCTTGTTATCTGCAGTAAGTTCCACACGGTGGGATTGCTAAGACGTCTAAGCAGGACATACTCCCCTTTCTCCATCACTCTGCAATCGCACCTCCTGTCAGACTACGGGATGGGGGATGAAGTCCAATTTATTCCGGAGGGACTTTGGGGGCCAAGAAGCCCTCCTGATACCTCGTGCAAGTCCTACGCAGCGGAGTTCTTGAGCACTGGTTGGAGGTCCAGCAGCCTTTCTCCATCACTCTGCAAACGTGGCTACTATTTAAAAAAGCATCTTTCTGCATCTCTGACTTAGAGGTAGTTTTAATCCCCCTGCCCTATTATGTACTAGGGCCTTACAGAGTAGGTCATGCCAATCACAGGTGTACCCCAATGCATAGTGTTCCCTAATGTATGTAGGTGTTTTCACTGTATTCTAAGGGCCATATGTATGAAGCTGTTTTGCAATCGCAAACACTGTGAATCGCAAAAAAACTGTGTTTTTGCGATCGCAAAACAGAGTTTACCTATGTATTAAAGTGTTCCGGTGCGCAAAAACGGTAATCGCAAACTTAGCGATTAGCAATTTTGCGAGGCATGGAATCTGCGAATAATTTTGCGAACTCGCAATCAGCATCACTTCATTTGCGAAATTCGCAAATAACGTTCTCGCAAATTGCGAATTTGCAAGATGAGATGCATGAAAAGGTCGCAAATTGCAATTTTGGGAAATTTGCAAGTTTGCACATCGCAATTACCACCAACTCTGAGCATGTGTTAACCAAGTGCAACCTATTTAAACAGGCCCACAATGCCACAGGGTTTTCCACAATACCTGGGCTGTATGTGATAACCAGGAGGCTGTGAATCAGAGCTGCTGCACAGAGAAGGAGATAACAGGAAAGGATCTTCAGAGCGCACATCACCCTGTTCCAGCGGACTGTGGAGGAGATCCATGTGAACTACAGGCTGGATGAAGACAGCATCCTGGACTTAATAGAGGAGCTCAAACCCATACCAGAACACCTCACACACAAGACACACACCATTCCAACTCATGTACAGGTCCTGTGCTCACTGCACTTACTGGCATCAGGGAGTTTTCAGGGGGTGATAGCCACAGCAGGAGGGGTCTCTCAGAGTACACTGTCACGCTTCTTCCACACTTTCCTTGATGCAGTGGTACAGAGGCTGCATCATCACATCTAATTCCCCATTACACAACAGGTACTAGATCAGACCAAGCAGGAGTTCTACTGGATAGCCCAATTCACCCACGTAATTGGCTGCATAGATAGGACCCATGTTGCTATCTCCCCCTTCACAGAATGAGTATGTGTTCCGGAACAGCAAGTCCTATAATTTCCTGAACATACAGGTAGTGTGCAATGCCAAACATGTCATCACTGATATTGTTGCTAAATACCCAGACAGCACACACAACTCATTAATTTTTCGCCACAGTGGAATTAACCAACGACTCACAGATGTGGAGTTTGGTGAGGGATACCTGCTAGGTAAATGCATGGCTTTCAACGACACAATCAGTAAAGCTCAGATGTGGCATGACAGTGTTTAATCTGATTCTTGTCACCCTGCAGGTGACAGTGCATATGCTGTACATGACTACATCCTGACTCCGTAACTGAATCTAGCCACTGCTGGGGAGCAGAGGTATAACAGCGCCCACAGAGCCTCCCGCTGTGCCATTGAGAGAACATTTGGAATACTTAAGAGCCATTTCTGCTGCCTACATAAGAGTGGAGGAGCACTACAGTACAGCCACGAGATATACAGCAAAATCATGGTCAAATATGCCACGCTACACAACATCGCCACCAGGAAAGGCACCCCAGAGGAGCTTACAGATTCAGACTCATCAGATGAGGAGGGGCCAGCTCCACGATGCAGACCAGTGGTGTTGGTGCGGCTGCCGGCCGCCAGAGACGAGATGAGATCACACAGAACTATTTCTAGGTGAGTAATGATGACACAATGCTACAGATTGGTGCAAAACTGTGTTTTGTATTTTCTTGGGTGCAGGAACAGATCCGTCATGCAGCTTGACGTGCACACGATGTGAATCCAAATTGCTTGCACATGTTAAACACACAGTGCAAGTATGTTGCTCAAACATGAGTCAAGATGCAATGTGTTGCCTCACCCATCGCCATGTGCCACTCATGACACTTCATCTTCTGTGGGCACGGCCTGTTGCCCCTCGCTCAGGGTGCCCACTGCCCTCCCCTGAGTCATAAGCTATTCTCTCCTGCAGCACACTCTGCCATCTGTCCAGGGGGACAGGTGGAGTGATGCTGCTCCTGCTGGACTGGTCCTCACTCTCCAGTGAGCTGAGGGGTCCTGTGCCACCTGTTGCTGCTGCCTGCAGCTGGTCCACGGCATGTGTGACCTGCACCAGGCCCTTGGCCACATCCTGGCAGAAGTGTGCCATTTTGTGCTGCATGCTAACACAGCGATGTGCCAGCAGTGACGGACATGGCAATGGACAGGTGGTTCATAGCTTTGGTGTATATTTCCAGGCGGCTGTGGAGACGTTGTCTCTCCTTGCGCCTGGCTGCCCTGTCTCTCTGCATCTCTGTACACAGTCCTTCTAGTGCACCAGTTCTGCCCATGAAACCTTCCCTCATCTGGGTCATGTTGTTGTTATGTGCAGCAAACCGGCGCTGTATTGACTTTAATGCCTTTGCTTGCAGGTGCTGGACTTTTAGCATGTTGCCTTCAAGCCCTGGAAACACCAGGTCTTCGCCTACGGCAGCTGTGTTGGTGGACGACCAAGCCCTGCGCCTGGAAGTAATTCCTGATAGGATAGACAGGGGATTGTGCTTTGTGCTGTGCTGCATGCTGACCCTTGAATGGCTGATCTTCTCCACTAGTGTCCTGTGGAGCTGCCTCCAGTGGTGGGAGTGGTGGTACTATGAGGCGCTGTCTACGTGTCACAGGGATTGCTGTTCCGCCTTCCTCCTGCTCCTCTTGCCCTGGCTGGTCTTCAGTGTAGGATGCATCCTCCCCATCTGCAATTTATTCCTGTGTTTCAGGTGGTGCTGTGAATGAAAATGCACACATTAATTTGGTGTCCTGCCTCGCATTGGTTATGCAATACAGTTTTCAGATTTTGAGTTACATGGGTACTATCTGTCTGTTTTTTGCCTTTCCTGAATTACTCATCCTGATTCTACCTCGCTGGGTCTCACTGCTCCACTGTTTGGTGCATGTGACTACATCTCCCATAATGTGCTTGTTAACATGTACTGGAGTTTCATTCATGTTTAGTGCCAAGGTCTTTCCTGAGTGTGTGAGTGATGTGGTTAAGTATCAGGGGAGTAATAGGATGCTTCTTACCTTGTCTGGTGTTTGGGGGTTCGGATCTGTCCAGCTCAGCCACACCACTGACACTCTCTGGCTGCATGGTGCCCTCCACCAACTCCTCAATAGGCGTAGAATCAGTTGCAGTGGATGTCCCAACACCAGTCTTCTTTGCCTCTGCCAACCTTGTTGCCACATTTTCCTTTGATCTTTGGCGCATATCGTACGACCTTTTGCAGATGTCCTCTACGGTGCGGTGGGTCACGCCAATGGCATTCACCTTCTCCTGTATTTCACTCCATATTTTCCTTTTGCGTGCCTCTGGCACACATAGGGATTGCTTCCTAAACAGGAGCTCATGCCTGACTGCCATTTCATGTATGAGCACCTCCAGCTCCCTCTCACTGAACTTTTGCTTCCTTTTTTTGACATTCTCCTCCTGCTGCTTCTCTTTCTCCTGTGTATCCATTTCTCCTTCTCTCAGTTGCAGTGCACATGTGTCTCACTCTCCTCCCACCCTCTCACTCAGCTTCTGGCAATCAGGTGCAGCATGAGCAGTCACACTTCCTGGTTGTGATGTCATCAAGCTGCATCTGAATTGCCGCTTCTCAGGTTTGCGATTCTTTATTTGCGATTTCGCAAATAAGGAATCGCAAAATAGGTATTTGCATTAATATTCTGTGAATTTTTGGAAATTGCTAAAATGTTGCGATCTTTTATTTACATCATGTTTTGCGATTCTCAAAATGCGATTAGCTAAAAATCGCACTTTGTGAATCGCAAAATCCTATTTTGATACATATGGCCCCAAGTATCTTTGAGCATAGCACTGGCTCTAGGCCTGGTTAGTCAGAGTCAATTACCACCAGTACCTGTCAGCAAAAAGTTGGGGGCACAGGATGACTTTACAACAAGGCCTCTTTCTGCTCTTCTGTTGGTTCTTTGTGCACATTTTTTGCTTCTTTCTACACCTTTCTTCAACTTTCTGGACTTCTGTTGCCTCTTTTTGTATTTCTCTTGCTTCTTTCTGCGCCGTTCTTCCTCTTCCTGCACATGTCCTACCTCTGTAGGCATAGTTAGAAATTAGCATTTAAAAAACCTTTAAAATTCATTGAAAAAAACCACAGGTTTCAGGGACGTTATAATTAGAAATTAGCATTTAAAAAACCTTTGAAATTCACTCTAAAACCACAGGTATCAGGGACGTTATAGTTAGTTGGACATTTCACTCGTACAAAACCAATGAAATTTGTCCGTTATAGTTAGTTCAGCTAACTATAACTCGTGCCCCAGCAATGCACTGCTGATGACGTTACATATTACATCATTCAGGGCATGGTCAGTGACATCACTGATGACATCACTGATGACATCTCAAATGATATCACTGATGACATCATCCACGTGATAATCTGATGCATCTTCTCACACCCTAATATAACCTTTGATACACCCACTCTAAATTACAGACTGCCATTCTCAAAACCATAGACACTCCAACACCAATAACTATGTACCCACTCACTGATTCTTAGGTCTGTACACACATCCACTCACTCACCCATACAGTCACTCATACCTTTGGTCACTCATCAGTACAGGACTATCATGTGCACTCATACACCTATATAGACACTCACACATACTGCCACTCATCCATAGAGTTACTCACACACCTAGTCAGTCATGCAAAGAATTAATCACACTCCCATTTGCTCACCTAAACAGTTATACACACACCACCTCACTTACTCATACAGATACTAACACATACTTACGCTCTTACACAATCACTGATAGAAGCACACACTCATCCATACAGCCACTCTCACAATAACTCACTGCCACATATTGTCATTTATATACTCCAACACTCACATATACTGTCTTTCACATATGTAGTTACTTCCACATGTACCACTGAGACATCCTTCACTCACCAACACACCTATACACACACTCACCCACCCATACAGCCCTTTATAGATGCACTCTTGAATCCATTCACGCAGTGAATCAGCCACTCACACATCTATGCACAGAGTCACACACCCCCACCCACACAAACACTAATGCACCCATACAGGTACTCAGACAACCAATCAATAACCCATATAGACACTCATGTAGCTATTCACCAACCCATGCAGCTGCTTACATACCAACAGACAGACTGATACAATCATTCACACAGTTTAGTCAGTAACCCATGCATTCAGTGATATACGTTTAATCTCTCACATATAGAGTCAGTCATGCACCTACTAAGTCATTCATTGAGACACTCATACACCCACTCTTTCTTCAATACAGCTTGGCCTATATATATCAAACACATTTAAACTTTATAGAAACACACAGTCACTGGATGATGTCATGAGTGATGTAATATGTGATGCCATCAGCAGTGCATTGCGGATGCGCGAGTTATAGTTAGCTGAACTAACTATAATGGACGAATTTCACAGGTTTTGTATGAGTGAAATATCCAACTAACTATAACGTCCCTGAAACCTGTTGTTTTTTCAGTGAAAAAAAAAATATATATATATATATTTATATATTATCTACTGGCGGTCGCCAGTATATAGTTGTAGTTAGGACCTATTTTCCATAGGAAATCCGCAACATTCTATTCCCAAAAAGTCTGGCGCCGGTTGATGAATCCTCGCAAAATTTTCCAAACTTTTGGCCAGCTCCGCTCCGCTCCTACCCTGAAAGTTTCGTGGTGATTCGTAAAGCGTGGGCCGAGAAAAAAGGGAGGTCCCAAAAAGCGTTTTCCCCATGCAATTTCCCATAGGATCTGTTGTCGCAGCTACAACCCGAACCGCTGATCGGAATGACACAAAATTTGGCAAAGAGTTAGTCCTCAGTTCAGACTCGTGCCTTTTGCATAAATGGTGTGAATCTGTTCATTAGTTCCTGAGAAAATTAGGGTAAAAAAGTTAGTGATATCTATGGCCGGGGAGGATCCGCGGACCCTACCCGCACCGTAAGCGCACCCTCCCCGAATCGAGCGTTCACCCTCCCAAACGCACGCTGAATGCTAATTGGCTGTCAAATGTCTGTCTACATTCGAAACCAGGAACTGCTGGTGGACATTGTCTGCCTCGGTAGAAGCGAGGCTGAAGAAGCAAGGGGAATAAGTGTGTAAAACATATAAAGGGGGCAGAGTGGAAATACTTTGATCCACTAGAGGTGCTTAGGGGGTCCCAGAAGGACCCCCTGGGGCCCCCTTTTGGTTTTTTTTTAAACGATGAAATGCGGCAGGGTGCACTCATCCTATCGCGTTTGGTGCATGGATCCTCTCGCGTTGGGTGCGTGGATCCAAGGAAAAAAAATTTGAAAAAAGACAAGAAATTATTGGTTGTATGACAACTTTCTACACTGAAAGGTAGGGTGCATGTTTCCGTTTTTTAAACGCATGATTCTTATTGGTTAACAAAAACTGATTGAAAGGAACATTATATATGATAGGCTGATGTGTTGAAAAGTCAATCACACTTGCTGTTTTGATTAGCAACATTGTGTGCTGAACTTGTGACCTGTGTGCTCAGTACAGTGTTCCATGACCTGATTCTATGGTAACAGGCAGAAGGCAGATTGGGGGAAGGGTTGAAATGTATTTCATTTGGTAAGGGTTGAAATGTTTAACCAATAGAAATGTGTGTTTGCTTTTGAATTTATGTGTGAAGGATTGTGATTTGATGTTGACATTTAATATGTGTGGAAAATGAAAGGGAAACTTTGCCATTCTTTGTTTTTGCTGAGAGGTGCACAGTGCAGAGATTCTGTATAAGAAAATCTGGTGTGTGACTGATATCTAGTGTGTGACTGATATACTTCTTAATTTACAAAACAACTTGAAAGGTGAGTTATTTAATTGTGAGGGGATGTATGTAGACTATTTTGATTTGAATCAGACTAATGTATTTCTCCTGCTAAAGTGTAGGGAGTACTTTTTTTCTCCACAATCATATTGACAGTGTGTGTGTATGTAGAAACCATTCTGTGATAAGCATTTGTGTTTTCATGTGTTTGCAGACAGATAACTGTGCTGTTTTTATATTTTGGTAGAATTAGAAGCCAGTCATTGTTTATGAATTTGTGAAATGAGTTATTTTTCTATACTAAAATGTAGTACTCCTTCTAGATGAAGAAATGTGTTTTGGTATAGTGCAAGGGATAGTGTTGTTTGTCTAGAATCACACAGTGAGTATGTGTGCATTTGGGAACCACTGTGAGAGAAGCATCGTGTATTTGCTGACAGATAACTGTTTTAAAACCTGTCATGTTGTCAAGTTTTAGTAGCATTAGAAGCCAGTCTTTGCTTATGCATTGATAAAATAAGTCATGCTTTGACACTAATGTGCTGTACTTTAATATGTAGATTGTGTGTAGTCTCCTTTCCCCTTGCACAGAAGTGAATGTGTTTTTGTAAGCTGCTAGGGATAGTGTTGCTTGTCTAGAATCACACTGTGAGTCTGTGTGCATTTGGGAACCACTGTGAGAGAAGTATTTGGAAACATCGTGTATTTGGTAACATCGTGTATTTGCTGACAGATAACTGTTTTAAAACCTGTCTTGTTGTCAAGTTTTAGTAGCATTAGAAGGCAGTTTTTGCTTATGTTTTGATTAAATGAGTCAGGCTTTGACACACAAGTGCAGTCCTGAAATATGTAGATTGTGTGCAGTTCCCTTATCACTTCCACTGTAGTGAATGAGTTTTTGTAAACTCCTAGGGATAGTGGTGCTTGTCTAGAATCACACTGTGAGTCTGTGCATTTGGGAACCACTGTGAGAGAAGCATTTGGTAACATTGTGTATTTTCTGACAGATCATTTTTTTAACTGTTTTAAAACCTGTCTTGTTGTCAAGTTTTGGTAGCATTAGAAGCCAGTCTTTGCTTATGCGTTGATTAAATTAGTCAGGCATTGACATTAAAGTGCAGTTGTGAAATATGTAGATTGTGTGTAGTTCCTTTACCACTTCCACTGTAGTGAATGAGTTTTGGTAAAGTCCTAGGGATAGTGGTGCTTGTCTAGAATCACACTGTGAGTCTGTTTGCATTTGGGAACCACTGTGAGAGAAGCGTTTGGTAACATCGTGTATTAGCTGACAGATAACTGTTTTAAAACCTGTCATGTTGTCAAGTTTTAGTAGCATTAGAAGCCAGTCTTTGCTTATGTGTTGATTAAATGAGTCAGGCATTGACACTAAAGTGCAGTTGTGAAATATGTAGATTGTCTGCAGTTCCCTTACCTCTTCCACAGTAGTGAATGAGTTTTGGTAAACTCCTAGGGATAGTGGTGCTTGTTTAGAATCACACTGTGAGTCTGTGTACATTTGGGAACCACTGTGAGAGAAGCGTTTGGTAACATTGTGTATTTGCTGACAGATAACTGTTTTAAAACATGTCATGTTCTCAAGTTTTAGTAGCATTAGGAGACAGTTATGGCTTATGCTTCCATTAAATGAGTTAGGTATTGACAGTAAAGTGTAGTCGTGAAATATGTAGATTGTGTGCAGTTCCCTTACCACTTCCAGTGTAGAGAATGAGTTTTGGTAAACTCCTAGGGATAGTGGTGCTTGTCTAGAATCACACTGTGAGTCTGTGTGCATTTGGGAACCACTGTGAGAGAAGCGTTTGGTAACATTGTGTATTTGCTGACAGATAACTGTTAAAACCTGTCATGTTGTCAAGTTTTGGTAGCATTAGAAGCCAGTCTTTGTTTATGCGTTGATTACATTAGTCAGTCATTGACACTAAAGTGCAGTCGTGAAATATGTAGATTGTGTGCAGTTCCCTTATCTCTTCCACTGTAGTGAATGAGTTTTGGTAAACTCCTACGGATAGTGGTGCTTGTCTAGAATCACACTGAGTCTGTGTACATTTGGGAACCACTGTGATAGAAGTGTTTGGTAACATCGTGTATTTGCTGACAGATAACTGTTTTAAAACATGTCATGTTCTCAAGTTTTAGTAGCATTAGAAGACAGTTATGGCTTATGCATTGATAACATGAGTCATGATTTGACACTAAAGTGCAGTACCATGTAGTATTGTCTTCACTGCAGCAGAGCTGAAAATTTAAAAATTGTACCCAGGCACTGTCCTAGAAGTAGTCTGATGATTTAGTCAGTTTCTAAGTTCTTATGTTGTGAACCATTCATTACCAAATAGACTGCTTCAAATGTCTATGCAGTATGCATGTAGTTCTCTAACCACCTACACAGTTGTTTTCACACTTTCAATTCCTTTGTCAGTATCCATACACTTCTAGGAAACACCCTGTCAGTCCCTTTGCAGTCTTCTAGTGACCCATTCAGCACCATGGAGTAATCCATTCACTGTGCCAAAACCCAAACACATATAAATTCACTAAGACACTCTCTTTACAGTACTCTAATGATTCAGTCACTGTCTAAGTATTCATGCACTGAGCCAGGCCTTAGCACATGGACTGCTTCAAATCCCTATGCACTATGCATGCAGTCTTCTAACCACCTACATACTTGTCTTTTACACTTTCAATTCCCTAGTCAGTATCCATAAAGTCCAGCAAACATCCTGTCACTTCCTTTGCACTCTTCTAGTGACCCATTCAGTACCAAGTACTAATCCATTCCCTGTGCGAAAAGCCTACCACTTATAAATTCATCCAGGCAGTCTCCTTGCTGTAGTCTAATCATTCAGTCAGTACCCAAGTACTCATGCAGTGAGCCGGGCCTTAGCACATGGACTGCTTTAAATGCCTATCCAGTATGCATTCAGTTCTCTAATCAGCTACACAGTTGTCTTTCGCACCTTCAATTCCCCAGTTAGTATTCATATACTTCTAGCAAACACCCTGTTACTCACCCAGTGTGTCTCCTTTTAGTACTGTAATCATTCAGTCACTTAGCATGTAGTCTTTTAGTGAGGTAGGCTTTACGGCATGAACTGCTTCAAAGTAGTATGCACTATGTATGTAGTGTTTTAATCATCGTCACACTTGTGGTTCAGGGCTATAGTTTCCTAGTCTGTTTTTATATAAAATGTGTTTGTACAGTAATGGAATACTGTAAATTTGAAAGTTATTAATATACATTTATTTGTGATTCTTCTTTGCAGATACTGTTGTTCAACGTTAAAATCGAGAAATTATGCCAGAAAGAAAAAGAAAAAGAAAAGAACAGAGACAGGAGGATTATTTGAAGAAACATCAACCACAAGTATTGAATGAACAAGATAATGTGGCTAAAAGGAAAAAAAAATCTGGTAAGATCACTAAGCAATTTATTAAAAATGTTTGTAGGAGCAAACAGAATGTAGAGAATGCTGCAACTTCAGAAAAAATTTTAAGTAAGAAAAAAAATCAAAATAAGAGGAAAAGTAAAAAAGCAAATGTTCAGTCAAAGGAGATAAAGTATGGTAAAAGAAGACAAAATCAGTATAAGGAATTACGCAAAAAAATATTTTACAAGAGAGTAGTGCATAATTTGCTGAAAGATGTGAAGAAATATAAAAAGAGAGCTTTATTTTATAAAAAGAAGAGGCATATTGAAAGCATTGTGGAAAAGGCTTTTGAAGTAAAAAGGAAACTGTTTATTTTACAGTTAAACAGAATTCGATCACTAGATAAACCAATATATGTAATGAAGGCCAAAAGTAGGAGGAAAAGAGTTGTTAATAAAAAAAAAATGTGTGATGTTTTTTTGGGAGAATGGAAACACAGTTCTAGTTCAGAGCCTTTTTTTAATGAAGGGAGTTATTCACTAAGTGAAAAATTAATGTATGCAGTTGACACCAGTGGTAGAGGTTATGAAGTTAGTGATGGTTGTTCAATGGAGAAAGAGAAAATGGTTGAAAGAAATGCAGAAGAAGTGATAGCTGATGAAGTTTTAGGGAGACGTGCTAAAAACCCTGTGTACACTTGGGATTGCAGTAGTGTTTGTAGTGTACGACAAGAATCTATTGAAAAATTATATAGTTTTTTACTAATCTATACTAAAAAAAGTGTAAAACAAAAGATTAAGCTGTTGCAAGGACTAGACCCTTGCAGAGTGAGAAAACATACTGGTTTGCAAGGTCATTCTCTGGCTTGTCTTTCTAGGAAAGTTTGTGAAAGTGTTTTTCACCATTTCAGAATGCTGGCAGTACATCATACTCAAATGCGCAAGTTAGTGAGAAGGTTGTATTATGCAAAAAGTCAAGCACTAAAGTTAAGTCAGTTGAACAGTGCTCTTTTACGGGGGTAAGTTTCAGATGTGAAGCAGGTCTGTGAGGATATTGAGTTTTGTTACTTTGGGCCTCAGCAAGAGAGTGAAGAAACTGACACATTAGTAGAACAAAATGTTGCAGACAATGTAGAACCTGTAATTACAGAAACATTTGAGGATGAAATCACAAAGTTTAAGGTAATTTCAGGTGAAAGACCAAATGTTTCTTGTATTTGTTGTTGGCGAAGTCGCTATAAAAATCAGACTAGGGGTGTCAATCTGTATTTAAAAAGTGAAATAGAAGATAATGATAAGTGGATGGAATTTGCAACTTATTTGTTGGTAGAGGATTGTTTTGATTTGGGATTTGAGCAGCGTATTTGCAAATATTGTTATAATAAATTAGATGAGAATAAAATGCCTGCTAGAGCTGTTCATAATAATCTAGAGTTGGTTGCTATTCCTCCAGAGCTGATTGATTTAAATACGTATGAGTCTATTCTGATACAATGTGTTCACCCATTTCAGGCTATTGTTCGTATGGAGCCCAAAACAAGTAAATTACCTCCATCAGAGTTGCAAAGAGGATTGAAAGGAAGAGTTGTGTATTTACCATTAGATTTAAGGAAATATTTTGAAACTATTGGTGTAGATCATGCAGAAAATGAGCCACTAGTCATTCTAGTTAATGGTGTTCCTACGAAGAATAAGAAAATCTGGCAAGTTAGTGGATGTTAGAAAAGTGCAAAAGGCATCATTGTATCTGATAAAAAATACTGAGTACTATAGAAATGTGTTTGTTTGAGAAGAAGAAATAGATTTAGCAGAAGATAGTGAAACATTAAGTGGACAAATTGAAAAAGTGGACATGTCCAGATGTGAATAGATCTATGAACATTACAGTGTACATCCACTTAATTCCAAAGAGTTGATGGGGAATACAATTGAGTTGTTTCAAATGAAAAAAGCAACAGGAAGTCCCATGAGTGTATGGGAAGAGAGCATGGAAGCTCGCTGTTTCCCGCAGTTGTTTCCAACAGGAAAAGGTGGACGATATCATGAACGTCATGTGCAGATTCCTGCATCTGAATATCGGACAATAAGATTATATGCAGAAGATCCAAGATTTTGACAATGTATCCCTTATATGTTTCATCTTCTGTTTGAAAGTGACTTGTCTGGACTTTCATATGCAGTAAATCACATTTTAAAAACTGGAATGCATCTTCAAAATGTAACTGCAAAGGATTTTATGGATAAAGTGCATCAGAGAGATGATCATTTAGAATCTCAGTTGATTAATCTGATGGCATGTCAGCGTGGGACTAATAAATATTGGTACCGTCAACATGAAGAACTGAAATGCATGCTACGGAACTTGGGAACTCCTACATGGTTTGTTACACTAAGCTGTGCTGAGTATGCTTGGGATGATTTACTTGAATTTCTTCGAGAGGCAAATTCCAATATAAAAAATATTGAATACAAGACACCTGGAGAATTGTGCTCTTTGCATCCTGTCAATGTATGCAGATATTTCAATCATAGATTTGAAGCTATGATGTCTTTCATCTGCAATAAAAAGAATCCTCCTCTTGGAGAAGTTGTGGATTTCTTTTGGAGAAAGGAGCATCAAGCAAGAGGTGCTCCTCACATACATATGTTGTTATGGGTCAAGGACGCCCCCAAATTTGGAACAGATTCAGATGAAACTGTTTTGTCTTTCATTGCAGATTATGCTATATGTGCTCTTCCAAATAGCAGAGAAGAGAAAAACCTAAAACAACAAGTCTTACGATTTCAAAGCCATAGGTGTGGAAAATACTGTCGAGGAAAGTACAAGTCAAAGGATAAGTTCGATACCAAATGTCATTTTGGATTTCCACGTCCTGTATTAGCCAAAGGAAGAGTGAACAGTTTTATGTCAGCTGTACGTCATACCATCACAAGAAAGTCTCTGAAAAACACCTACAACTTAAGAAGAAGCGAAGAATCAAAATACATAAATGACTACAATCCAGTTATATTATCCATGTGGAACGCTAACATGGATATTCAGTATGTTGCGGACAATTTCATTGCTGTTGCTAGATATGTAACGTCTTACATTACTAAATCAGAAAAGACTGAATGGAAAGAAATGTGGGAAGAGATTTCTCACGAGAAGACTCTAAGTAAGAAATTATACAGTTTCAGTTTGAAGATGTTATCGCATCGTGAAATTGGAGCATATGAATGTTCAGATCGGTTATCATCTGCAAGTCTAATTTCCAAAAGTAGAAGAATCATTTGGGTGAGTCTCGGTCTTGCAGGAATGCGAAATCGGGTACTGAAATCTGTTCAAGAAATTGAATATTTAGCAGAAAATGACCCTGAAAGTACAGATATTTTGGAAACCAATATGTTGGACACATACTATCCAAAGAGAAGTCATCATCTTGAAAACATGTGTCTCTATGAAGTGCTGCAAAACTACACTTTTAAACGGAATATTGCAGAGAACATCAATGATGGAAAATATGGAGTGATTGGTTCTGAAGGATGTCTGGTGAAACAAAGGAAAGGAAATGTAATTAATCACAGAAAACTGAGTTGCGACACCTGACAAAAGGGAATTTTACTATTTAGCCCTTTTGCAAATGTTCAAACCATGGCGTTCTGAACTGGAATTACTTGGAGATTTTCCCAGCTATGAAGATTCATTTAATGCTTGTAAAGATAGCATACAATGCAGTGCTTTCGCAAATTATGTGAAAATGTTGAATGATGAAATTGATCAAGAAGCTACAATGGCAGCTGAGATTGCTAGAGACAGTTATCAAGACTGTTAACGTTCTGCTGCACTGAGTCAATATCCACTAGGACAACCAATTGTTGAAAATGAAGCAGCGATTGCAATGAATGAGGTGGAAACAGCAATGTATCAAGCACAAGAAGATGCAATACAGTTAGGAAACTTGGAAGAGCAACTAAATGTTGAACAGAAACAAATATATCAGCAAGTGAAAGAGCAGATTGACCATGGATTACCTCATGAAAAGAGAGTGTGCTCATGTACATCATTTCAACCTATCCGAATGTATGTGAGTGGTCAAGCTGGAACAGGAAAGAGTTTCTTAATTAAAGTAATTACAAGTTATCTCCAAAAAACAACTGAGTCGCATTTGTCTTGTGTTGTCACTGCTCCAACTGGGTTGGCAGCACATAACATTAAAGGAATTACTTTACATTGTTTACTAATGCTGCCAGTAGAGCATGAGAACAAATTAGAATACCACAAGCTATCTGGAGAAGCTTGTTGTGAAGTTTCAAGAGTGCTGAAGAAAATGAAACTTCTCATTATTGATGAGGTGAGCATGGTTTCAAACTTGATGCTTGCCTTTGTTCATTTAAGAATGCAGCAAATTCTTAAAACAGAGTATGACGTGTTATTTGGAGGAAAACACGTCATAGTTTTTGGAGATCTACTGCTACTGACACCGGTAAAAGGACAACCTGTATTTAAAACACTTGCCCATGAAGATACCAGAAAGTCTCTTGGCAGTGTTGGTAATGTGAACATTTGGAGTAATTTTGAATACAAAGAACTGACAACAAATATGCGACAGGCAAATGATGCTGAATATGGAAGTATTCTTCAAGATATAAGAATTGGAATTCTTTCAAAAAAAGGGAAAGAAGCTTTGGAGAGTCAATTACTTTGCATTGTCTTTCCAAATGAAAATGCAGTTGCTGCAAAAGTGTACGTGGAAATTGCTAAAAATAAGTCAGTGATGTGCTTAATGCCGACACTGCGTGAGTGTTCAATATTCAACGAAGAATTATTAAAATTGGAAAATGAAGAAATTGGTAATATGGAAGCCATCGATAAAATACTACATGAAGGAATCACTATTATTTTGACTGGTAAGTTGAGATCAAAACTAGATTGTTTAGAATTTTTTTTTTTTAAACTGCTGGTTTGGAAAAGACACTGTATGTGTGTGTAAACTGTCGGGTAATTTTAAGGCGTAATTTGGACGTAGAGAAAGGTTTAGTTAATGGTGCAATGGGTAAAGTGGTGGATTTTGTGAATTATCAGAATAAAGAAGGAATTGAATTTTTTTTTTTAACAAATCTTTATTGAATTTTTTGACTTATTTGACATAACCCCCCCTCCCCCCCCCTCACCACCCAGCAGCTTACAGGCATTACAGTTTGTTTGAATAAGTATACATTTAACAAAAAAACAAAAAAATTATAACATAGCTTCATTTAATCTTGGTTATTCAGTACCTTCTATCCAAACTCTGAGTGGATCCCAGATAGCTAGACCTTTCTTTTTCTTATTCAAACCCTTACATCTGTATATGGCTATTTCAAAACTATAAATTGCAAGTAAGCGTGCCCGCCATTGTTGAAATGAAGGTGGTTGTGGGTCTAACCATGCCGACGCTAAACAGATTCTAAATATTGACATTGCAACAAATATGAATCCCCTTATTTGGGTTAGTCGAGAATCCCCTTCAACACCCAAAACTATTTCTGCAGTTGATATTTCAATATCTTTTTTGAGAATTTTAGAAAGAAAGATCGAAATATCCCGTCTAATAGTGTAGAGTTCTTTGCAAGTAGCAAACATATGTATTAAGTCCACTTCGGGAAGAGCACATCTTGGACATTTCGTCCCCTTAGCATTACTCCATTTTGCAATCTTTTTGGGGGTGTAATATAACTGAAAGATGGTCTTGTAAAATTGTGCTTGTACTTTGGTTGAAATTAAAATTGATTGCGAGAAGTTAAATGCAGTTTGAATGGAATTTTTGGTTATTTCTAATTTATCCTGCCATATCTGAAAATGTTTGTCAAGATCATCAGGTAAATTAGTTATTAAATTATTGTAGATTTCACCAATTTTAATTGTATTATTCTTTATAATCATATCTATTATCTTTATTGTCTGAAAACAAGTCTCTTACTTGCAGATATTTGTAGAAATCACGATGTTCTAGTAAAAATTTATTCTTTAATGATTCAAATGTATTAAGCCCAGATATATGAACAAAATAAACCAAGTTTTGTAATTCCTGACATAACCCAGCGTTTCATACATGAATCTGAGAAAATTGCGGGTAGATTTTGATTGCCGTGGATGGTCGTATAGTATGAAAATCTACCAATCCCCAATATCTTGCGTACGTTATTCCAAACTGAATAAATTCCTTTAAGGGTTTTGAACCGAACCTTTTTAAAATGACAGTCATAGGTCAAACGCCAAAGATGATCTCCCGTTGCGGCCCCTAGAAAAAGTTCTTGTGGGGTTGGGACTCTTCCTACAGGATTTAGAGCAGGATTTGGGATTAGAAGCATTCTACTATAATTAAGTGTACTAGCCCACCAGTATTCTTTAAAATTGGGTCGGGCAAGTCCACCTCTATCTTTCGGTAAATTCATAAATTTCATGGCTCTTCGCGGTCTACTATATCCCCAGATAAAATGAGAAAAGATATGATCCAGTTCTGTAAAAATGTGTTGATCAAAAATTAAACAAATGCTTCAGAAAAGATATAGAAATTTAGGGAAAAATACAATTTTTATTAAGTTGCTCCTACCAAAAATTGTTAAATGTAGATTATGTAGTCTCCTCAATGATAAGCTTGTTTGTTTCAAAAGTGGATTCATGTTTAAGTTGACTAAGTTGTTGAGATTAGCTGTGATATTTACCCCTAGGTAGGTTGCATTTTCGACAATCCTTTCGTCAACACAATTAATTTGATTATTAATGACTATTTGGGTTTTATTTTAATTTAATTTATAACCGGAAACTTCGCCAAAATAGTTAGCCTCTATTTCGATTAGATTTATAGCGTCAGTAGGGTTGGTTATAGTTAGGGCAATGTCATCAGCATAGGCTAATGTTTTAGTGTCTCCATAAGGGGTCCTCACTGGTGTTATTGCTAGGTTTAATTCTAGCCTCCGAATAAAAGGATCTATGAAAATAGCAAAAAGCAATGGGGAGCAGGGACAACCCTGCCTAGTTCCTCTCGTCACTTTAAAGTTTTCTGATATGTCCCCATTTATCACCACTGCTGCTTCTGGGTTAAGGTACATCATGCGAGTTGCTTTGATAAAGTTTTCCCCGATTCCACTCTTTGACATGGCTGTCCATAAGTATTGCCAGGAGACCCTATCAAACGCTTTTTCGGCATCGAGTAATATCAGTGCCATAGGGTCTCCTGCCACCTCGGTCATGTCAAAGAGTGTGATAACTCTCTGTATGTGATCGATGGTAGATCTGCCAGGAACAAATCCATGTTGCCGAACCGATACAATTTTATGTATGAGTGGGGCAATCCGACTGGCAAGTATTTTAGAGTAGATTTTAGAATCATTGTTAATTAGGGTAATTGGACGATAAGCCCCTAGCTCGGTTGGATCTTTGTTCAATTCCCTGAAGATCCAAGGAATTTAATTTTTAAAAATAAAATTTGATCAGATTGATGAAGTTAAAGAAATTGGTCGTTGTTCAGTTTGTTTTTTACTTGTTAAAGATTTATATGTCCGTAGGAAACAATTTCCATTTTCTCTGGCATATGCAGTGACTATTCATAAATCTCAAGGATTAAGTGTAGACAGTGCATTGGTGAACATTGGATCTACTGTATTTAAAGAGGGTATGGCATATGTTGCTTTGTCACAAGTCAGAACATTATTTGGTTTGTTTTTGATTGATTTTGATGAGACAAAGGTTACTGCAGATGCAAACTGTGTAAAAGAGTATAATAGGTTAAGAAGGTAAGAGAATATCTGTACTGAACATGTCAAGAAGGGAAAAGAACAATATAACGTTGCGATTGCAGGTAAAAAGAAATTGGACACTGTTGAAGAGATTGTTGGTTATCAGTTTGAAAATAGTTCTGGTGTAAACTGCTATGCTAATGTAGTGGTGAATGTTGGTTTATATCTGGAAGGTTTGCAAGCACAAATTATGCAGAATCGGGAAAAAAGGTTTTGTTCTCTGTTGCATTCTGTTTATGAAAAATTGACAACAGATAGAAGTAAAATACAATCTGTTTCAGATGTTCGTAATCTTTTAGATGTGTGTTCTGGTTCTACACAATTTACACAAAATATCCAACAAGATGCTCGGGAATTTTTAATGTATATTCTTACAATTTTTGAAAATGAAGGTGTAGAAATAGAAAATATGTTTAGCCTTTCTTACAAATGGGAACATTATTGTGAAAATTGCATGTATACATTTAGCACCAATGTAGACACTGAGAGATTTCTGTATTTAACATTAGCAGACTGTAAATCAGTGTATTTCAATAAATTAGTGAAAGGTGCAATTCAAAACATGGAGTGTAGCTAATGTAAATCAGAAAAGTTATCCACATTATTCTTAACAAAATATGGAAAATACATAATTTTAATGATGCAACGTTGTACAGCTGACGGAAGAAAATTGGATACTTTAATAAAACAATTTGTAGCAGCTCAACTATCAATATCAGGAAGGACTTTTGTAGCAATTGCAATAATTTTCCATGATGGTCCTTCCACCACATCTGGACATTACACTGCCTATCTAAAATGTGACAAAGGCTGGACACTTTGTAATGATGCCCAGTTGGCTTTCAAACAACGTTTGCCTAGGGAATTACAAAATTCCTACCTAATATTTTTAAAGCCAAAGTTTTAGGAAGATAATTCACTCTCTGAGGAATTTATTATTATAATTTAATAGGACTACCATTGGACAATTTACATAAAGAAGAAGTGCAAAAATACCATTTGGCCTCAAGGAAAGGTACATTTTTGAATTATGGACTTTTTGGTGGTCATTTATTCGGTGATTATTTTAATGCGGCAACATTTACAGTTTTAATAAGTTAAAGTTATAACATTTTGTCATCTGTAAGCATTTCATATATGTATGATTTTTATTTTCTGGTATTTTACTGAGAATAGTATGTTGTTTTTTTTTTAACAATCTTTCTGATTGTTTTTTTTTTTGCCCGCTGTTAAGTGATGACTACCATTGAAATCACTATTTCTAGTGAAATTCAATATATTCTGAGAACAGCAAAAAAGGCAAACACATTACTTTGTGAAAATTATGTTGTGTTGTAAAAAATGTATTATTATATGTTATAATTTTTTTTCTTTCACAGATCCAAATTTTAAAATAAGCAATTTTTAAGAATTTATATTTGAATGAAAAACAGTAAAAAATGAATACCATTTTTTATTCCTATTACTGTGAAGGTAAGTTTAGCTAAGTCTCAATATGCAGAATAAAAAGGCCTGCAAGAAGCTACAAAGTTTAAACATGTTTCTAAAAACACTCTGTTTATGTAGTTTTGAAATCTGACCATAATCAGATATCATGTGACCTGCAAAAAAAGAGATTTGAGGGGTTCATAATATTTCACGTTTTTAGCTGTTGAAGGACTGCAATCATTTCAATCATTCTTCTTTGAACATCTTTGCAGACAAAACTCTGTGTTTACTTTTATCATTTGCAAGGAAATATAAAAACGGAAATATGTCACTTTACATAGTTATGGTGCAAGATATCTTTTATATTTACAAAGAGAGGAAAAGGCACGCTGTGCACTTTTTATACTCCATGTAAATACAACCTCATCATTTAGACCACTTTGTGTTGAAAGGGTGTTCTATAAGTGTTGTTGTGCATGATTGTACTTAATACTCATAGAACAAGACACATGTCTAGATTTATCAGAAATCATAAATCTCGATATGTGTGTGAATGGTGCACCATTCTACAATTGGTGTAGGAAAGCACAACAAAGAGAATTGTTTTAATTACTCCACATTTTTATATCTTCAATGCATGCTGAAATGTTCAGCATACATTGAAGGAGAAAAATGCATTTTCTCATTGTTTTTGTGCAGGAAGGTGTGTCTTCTTGTAGAAAAACAAACAGCACATGACACAGATATCCTTGCACTATGGTAAAGGGTGCCTGTGTCACCACATGGCTGCAGTTTAAGCAGCCGTGCAGACAGAAGCATAGATTTGCAACATATTTATGTACATATGTTGCATCCCTGATCTTCGGAAGTACTACAGCACACTGCAGTTAAAGAGGTTACTGTGTGATGCTGCAGCACTTCCTTATAGTTCTGCACTTATACATTCACCACACGCTACTAATGCATTCATTCAGTCAATTACGTACTACACATACATTCATCTAAACTTTCACACACTAACAAAGAAATTTAGCTCTTTTTTTAAACCAGGAAAGCTACTTCTTACAAGAACTTTTTTTTTCTTCTTTCTTCTTTTATATTTTTTTTGTTAGTTTTTCTAACAATTTTGTGATTTTTTTGGTTTTTCTGAATAAAAAAACCAAAAAAAACAAAACAGGAGAAACCAAAGAATGAACTTCAGGGAACAATAAAAAATAAAAAAAAATAGCAAATATGACTTTCTTGGCGGCGGCAGATCAGATCGATCGACTGCTCTCCATAGCACAAAGTCTTATTGCACTTAGTGCAGAGCACTTTTAAAAATTGAAATTGAGGACTGATGTCCAAGGTTTGGTCTGATGGATGCACTCTTGATGTGCTCGGCTGCGATGAGGTGGATGGCGCAGGAGCAGGAGTGTTTCTCATCCGTCGGCACTCTTCTTTTGCAAGATTGTTTGGATGAAGGGTCCTCATGTGCTTCATCATACTTGCCGTGCCGCAAGAGTATTTCTTGTTAGGATCCCCTCTCGATAGGACTCTTTTATAAATCTTGCCTGTGACCAAGGTGGCATTGGTTTTATTCTGCCCCTCGGATAAAGTAAAAAATGTCCACACCACTGAAGAGAAACGTTCTTTGCGTGGTAACTCCGGCAAAAAATCATCCTCAGAAGTATGAGGTGATGAAGGTGATGCCTGCTGCCCTGAAGCCATTTTTGGTTGAAAAAAGTTAGAGCTAAGTGTAAACTTAGTCTAAAAAATCTTCTTCTCTCCAAAGAGGTGGTTCTCCAAAGAAGCTCAAAGAAGAATGATTGAAATGGGTGGGGTCTTTCAGTAGTTAGAACAGGAAGTGTAATGAACCAATCAAATCTCTTTTTTTGCAGGTCACATGGGATCCGCGCACCCTGCGCGTACGCAACACGCACCCAGCGCGCATCGCGAAATTAAATTAAAAAGAAATATAGGATTGGATGTCAAAATATATTACTTTTAAGACTAGTTTAGAGTTTGTCTTCAATTAATATTCACATGAAATACATAAATATGTTTTTTTAAATGACAAATACTTGGCGGGATCCGCGCACCCACCGCGTCATAGACGCAGATGACGCATTGCGGAAGCGCGTAAACGTCGCATTACGTACATCAAACGTGTCGCGTATAGGTTGGGAGTCGCGTACGGGTCGCATTGAAATCGCGCACTAACCACGTACCCGACGCATACAATGCGCGGATGCTATCGCATAGGGATCGAGAACGGTGCGCTTAGGGTGCGCGGATCCAAAAACATCGAAAAATATATATAAAATAAAGTTTTGCACATATAGTTAAAAAAATATTTTGAAAAATATAAAAAAATATGTTTGAAAATCCCATTGAGTTCAAATAATATTTTTTAATTTTTAAAAGAATGAATTGAAAAAATACATTTAAAAATGGTGATAAAAAAGTATTTTAAAAAAATTTAATTAATGAAATGACACACTGAATTTGAAAAATATAGAAACCAATCAAAATCATTAAACATGATATCTTCAGAGATAAGTTATAGATAGGAATTAGCATTTAAAAAACCTTTGAAATTCACTGAAAAAACCATAGGTTTCATGCACGTTATAGTTAGGAATTGGCATTTAAAAAACCATTGAAATTCACTGAAAAAACCATAGGTTTCAGGCATGTTATAGTTAGGAATTGGCATTTAAAAAACCTTAGAAATTCACTGAAAAAACCATAGGTTTCAGGGGCATTATAGTTAGCTGGACATTTCCCTCGTACAAAACCCTAGAAATTCCCCTGTTATAGTTAGTTCAGCTAACTATAACTCGCGCCCCCGCAATGCACTGCTGATGACGTCACATATTACATCACTCATGACATGGTCAGTGACATCACTGATGACATCTCAAATGACATCACTGATGACATCACTGATGACGTCATCTATGTGATAAATTAGTACACCTTCTCACACCCTAATATAACTTTTGATACACCAACTCAAAATTTCAGACGGCCATTTTGAAGACCATAGATACTCCAATACCAATAACTACATATCCACTCATTGACTTTTAGATCTACATGCACCTCCACTCACTCACCTGTACAGTCACTCATACTTACAGTCACTCCGTACAAGACTATCATATGCATTTATACAGATATATAGACACTCACACACTGCCAATCATCCATTGAGGTACTGACACACCTAGTCAGTTGTGCAAATAATTAAACACAGTTCAATTGACTCACCTATACAGTTAAACACACTCAAGTTCACTTACTCATAAAAAGACTAAAAAATGTTGACACTCTTATTCAATTACTAGTACAAGCAGACACTCATCCATACAGCCAGTCCCGCAATCACACACACTCACATATAGATAGTTATTTACTCTTATACACATATACACTGTGTTTCACATATGTAGTTACTGTCACATGTACAACTGAGATATACATTCAATCACTAACACACCCTTACATACACTCACCCAACCATACAGTCCATCACAGTTGCACTCTTAAAACCATGCACCCATAGAATCACCCACTCACACATCTATGCACAGAGTCACACACACCCCACCCACACATACACTCAGGCACCCATACAGATACTCAGACAACCAATCAATAACCCATAGAGACACTCATATTGCTATTCACAAAACCAGGCAGCCGTTTATACACCAACAGATAGACAGATACAGACATTCACACAGTTTAGTCACTAGTCTTCAGTAAGATACATTTAATGACTCACTTATAGAGTCAGTTACGCACCTAGAAAATCACCCATTCACACACTTGTATTCTTCAACAGGCCTTTCCCTATATATATTAAACATATTAAAACTGTTCAAAAACACATACTCAATGGATGACGTCATCAGTGATGTCATCAGTGATGTCATTTGAGATGTCATCAGTGATGTCATCAGTGATGTCACTGACCATGTCATGAGTGATGTAATATGTGACGTCATCAGCAATGCATTGCAGTTTATTCACTAGTCTGCAGTAAGATACAATTAATGACTCACTTATAGAGTTGGTTACGCACCTAGAAAATCATCTATTCACACACTTGTACACCCACTTATTCTTCAACAGGCCTTTCCCTATATATATTAAACATATGTAAACTTTACAGAAACACACAGTCACTGGATGACGTCATCAGTGATGTCATCAGTGATGTCATTTGAGATGTCATCAGTGATATCACTGACTATGTCATGAGTGATGTAATATGTGACGTCATCAGCAGTGCATTGCAGGGGGCGCGAGTTATAGTTACCTGAACTGACTATAGCAGGGGAATTTCTAGGGTTTTATATAAGGGAAATGTCCAGCTAACTATAATGCCACTGAAACCTATGGTTTTTTCAGTGAATTTCTAAGGTTTTTTTAAATGCCAATTCCTAACTATAACGCCCCTGAAACCTTTGGTTTTTTCAGTGAATTTCAAAGGTTTTTTAAGTGCCAATTCCTAACTATAACGTGCATGAAACTTATGGTTTTTTCAATGAATTTCAAAGGTTTTTTAAATGCTAATACCTATCTATAACTTATCTCTGAAGATATCAGCAACAAAATTATAGACACAACAGCACTAGGAAAAGGAAGAAGCAGGCAGTGGGGGGAGGAGGGGGAGATGGGCAGAATGGCACACATGCACAATTAAGTACAACACACATATAGACTAACAATGGCCAAAATGAAACACACCAACAAGGAGCACAAGTCACACAACCTGCCAACATCACACCACTGAACGAGCAAAGAAGTGAAAACCACGCTGCATTCGTAGAGGATGTGTACAAAGGCCAGTCGTTGGTGTTGTGGGATGTCTGCGACCGTGGTCATCATGGATGAGATGCCCAGCATGTGGCACATAGTCGAGTTCACTGTGTGTTATGTTGCCAAACGGCTGCTCCTCCCTCCCACAAGCCCCCACACTTTTGTACAGTGAGCTGTTGTATATCGTGCACTCGTACGGCACGCCATTGTAATGCCTATTTGCGCATCTCCTGCTACATTCCAACTACAACATCACAGTGCCGTTTGGAGGTGGTGCATGCCACTTTACAACATCGACTGCTGCGGCTCTTGTAACAGGCCACACCAGAACACAGAGACACACTTACCGCACTTCCTGCACACGGACATATCCGAGACACCCCGTTCCCCTTGCCGGATAGGCACACCCCTGCACTGACCTGTGAACGACAGACCAGCACATGCCAGTTGTGCATGCAGGAGGATGCGTACATAGCTACACACCCAGGCTCACTGCCAACGCTGAGGTGACAGCACACTGTGATGTTGCAGGGCTCGTGCCTATCATGCTAAGACAATGACCACAGGGACTGTTCTGCTTGGGTTTTCTGATCAGATAGAACTCGCTCATCAGAGCCTCACTAACCCAGCCAGAACGTTACCCCCTCCCTAGAACCCATTTACAATCCTACAACCACATAAATCTATCACCTAAGGACAGGGGATTCCTACTATGCATACCAAGATCTCACAATCGGCAGCCTCGCGATCCCATACGGATCCAGACCTTTCTGCCCATACGACAGTATCACAAGTGGCGGCCTCGCGGTCCCATACGAACCCAGACCTCTCTGCCCATACGACAGTATCACAAATGGCGGCCTCGCGGTCCCATACGAACCCAGACCTCTCTGCCCATACGACAGTATCAGCACAATCGGCGGCCTCGCGATCCCCTACGAATCCAGACCTCTCTGCCCATACGACAGTATCACAAGTGGCGGCCTCGCGGTCCCATACGAACCCAGACCTCTCTGCCCATACGACAGTATCACAAGTGGCGGCCTCGCGGTCCCATACGAACCCAGACCTCTCTGCCCATACGACAGTATCAGCACAATCGGCGGCCTCGCGATCCCCTACGAATCCAGACCTCTCTGCCCATATGACAGTATCACAAGTGGCGGCCTCGCGGTCCCATGCGAACCCAGACCTCTCTGCCCATACGACAGTATCACAAGTGGCGGCCTCGCGGTCCCATACGAACCCAGACCTCTCTGCCCATACGACAGTATCACAAGTGGCGGCCTCGCGGTCCCATACGAACCCAGACCTCTCTGCCCATATGACAGTATCACAAGTGGCGGCCTCGCGGTCCCATACGAACCCAGACCTCTCTGCCCATACGACAGTATCAGCACAATCGGCGGCCTCGCGATCCCCTACGAATCCAGACCTCTCTACCTAGACGGCAGTCTCATACGACAGTTCATCCTATGATCACCATAACATACAAAAAGGGAATCAGTCTCACTATTCATCAGATCACACAAGGATTGCCAGTTCGGGCATAGCCTGTTCTCAGGTTTGAGGGGCTCCTCTTTCCCCTATTCAGTTACCACTTACCTGATCAGGGTTAACATCTGTTCATGTAGCCGCAGCTGACTAGAAGAATAGGCTACCCTCTTATACAAGAACACACAGCACATGTTGGTTCACTACAAACTGGATACTTTATTACTCATTGCATATACAATCACCTAACATTACGATATAACACATAACCTGCAAAGAAAAGTGAAAGATTAGGTTGTACACTCTAATAAGAAAGGGTCGACATCACCTTAGTAGTATGTAGCCTGCACTCAGTGGTCATCTAGGCTCCCTTCTCGTCTGTGCCTCGGCTCGCCTGGAATCACCCTTCTCCGAGTCACTGGGACCTCTTCCTTATCGGCTCCTCTCTCCTCTCTGGTTATTCTGTTAGGAAAGAATCTGTCTCTCAGTTCTTCTCCGCCTTCAAGATGGCGTCTGTCTTCCCTGGAATAAGTAGTAGCTTTACTGCTAACGGCTAGATGCCGCCTACGGACTGAACATGTAACTGTCTCCGACTTTCACTAATATAGAGGTGCATTTCCTCATGGAAAATTCCGGCCCGTAACCTGCCGCCCACCAAATTCTTGTACCTCCCCGTACCAAGGACACGTTCCCAGCCGGCCGGCCTGATGTAGTGTCTTCGGCATGAAGAAAAATACAATCCTTCGATAAGGGCCGGCCTGAACCGGTTCTCTCCAAGCGAATAACACCTCATAACTAAAACATTACTCTTGACCTAGAAGAATCCCAAGCTGCCGGAGCAGAAAGAAAGATGGAGTCTCTCCCGTTTGAGGCCTACCAGGCCTGAATTCAGCACGGCTCCATGAAATACCCTCACTACAGGACAGGTTATCCCTAATACTAACGAATCTATCCCCTAGGCTATATGTGCAAGCCCTGATCTATGGGGAAGAGCACAGAATCATGTCGAAGTGCCTAGTAAATAGGCTCCATTCACTACTCTAACCCTTAGGCTTGAATGGTAAGAGACTGAAGTCACATTCAATCACCTGTTAATACAAGAAGACCGGGAAAATCGAGCAGAACATTTCACCCTTGACTTCAGTCTATTATACATTCATTAAACAGAACTAACATCTGTGGAAGAATAATATGAAACAAGACTAACTGATCTATGTCTAGTACCAGGTGTGCAGAATTGAAGTAGTGAAGGAATACACTGAATAAAGCAACAGATAGAAATCAAAATGCCGATAGAAATCAGAATACCTCCTAATATTTGACGTAACATATGTAAATCAGGTAACCAATTAAAGAGCCAGTCAAACCAGCCCTGGTCAATGTGTTTTCTAACTTCTTCTGTCAAGTCATGTAATTTGTCAATGTGAACCTGAATGGATTTTGTATGATCCGACAAGTTAAAACAACAAAGACCCTCAAAATCAGAACAATCGTGTCCATGTTTAAGCAAAAGATAATCAATAGCCGCTCGATTTTGTAAGATAGCCCTTCGTTCACCCTGGGCGTCTAATAGCATGTCAGACAGGATTGTAGAAGTATGATTGATGGATTTTACCATCCAGCAGGCCATTTTCCCAATAGATTTGGCATTATAAACTGCCAAAGCAGGAACACCAACAATTGAAACAGCCAGGCTAAGGTATTCAGACTTGGAATATAAATGCAAAGATGAGTCACAATCCTCCTGTAACCTCACTGTATCTCGAATCACACGAGAGTTGGCATTCGGATGTGAGGAAAACATGAGCAAGCTCAGTCTAGTAATGGCACAAGGGCCTCCAGAAATATTTGCGGGTATATATGGCCAGGAAGTATTACCACATGAGAAAAGCCATCCGGCAGGCAGTAACATCGTGCGATAGTGACTGGGGGTAACTACCATACTCTTGCAAGTCATGTTATTCTGAACAGAAGTACATGTTTTCGGTGTCCTTTGAAAGCACAAAGTTCGTTCACGAGCGGTGAATGAGGTGGCACCTTTCAATTTTAAACGCATACATTCAGAAATCGCACTAGGATCACAAGTAAGGAAAAAAAATAAATCACCTTGTGTGATATTATAGGTAACTATTTGGGACTGGACAGGCGGTAACGGGTCTGACAGTACAGTACACAAGGGGCAATACTCATGGGAAGCGAAATCGCCCAGAAGAACATTGGGACGAGCATTTGTTATATTAAAAATATGAGTCAGGGTCTCCAATGAAGCAGGGACAGCAACCAAACAAGTTGCCAATATATCAGTTACCGATCTCATCGGTGTCAAGCAGAAATGAGGGGTCTTTGTCACTTGCTTGGCCAATGTAACCCAAAAGTTTGGCGACGAATCCCACGCAGCGAAGGAACGCGACACTCGGGTTCTCAACTCAGCCCGGTTTGATGGGATCCCTCTTCTCTCGTCGTACCATCCCAAAAGGAGTCCAATGCCGACACATCCTGCAGCAACAGTCCAAAGAATGATCTGAAAAAGAATCAAATACAGGCATTATTCATTCTCGTAAGTAACATTTGTCAGCCGGGACTGCTTCCCAGCTATCTTTCCCTGGTCTCATAACTAAAATGGTATTGTCTTGACCGGTTGCAATCACTTCTGCTTGTTCAGGGGGATTCTTAGGCGACTGCACCCAAACTCTGGCCCCAGGATTATCTGTGGAGCCAAAACCTTTCTGGCCTCGTTCCGTTAGCAACGTTGGGGCAGTGCCTTTTGTGATCTCACCGCTGAACACAGGCATTATTAGCAATTGAGCCACTCGGTCAGTTTTATGTATCAGTAAGTCAACCTCACTGCTATTCAGCAGGAGCACCTTAATCTCTCCCTGATAATCACTATCAATGATTCCTCCAAGCACCTGAATGCCTTTTACAGCCAGCCCCGATCTAGGGGCAATTAATCCGAAATTTCCAGGTGGTATCTGAACACCAACACCTGTTTCAAGGATGACTCGATCTTTACTTTTTATAATGGTGTCATCCATGGCATGCAAGTCTAAACCTGCCGACCCTGGGGTCGCTCTGCATGGAGCCAAAGCTCCGGGAGTAATCTCCCAGTACATCACAGTCTCTCTGATCTCATTAGGTTTAGCATCAACATTCGGAGGAAACAAACGCATAAGTGGGGATTCAGCATTTAGAAAAGGACGGTTATTCAAAATCAATAGCGCTTGAGGCAAAAAATCTCGCCAATTCTTATACTTGTCATCTGTTAATTTGCGAAGTTGGTCTTTTAGCAGGCCATTCAACCTCTCCACAAGACCCGAGGCCTGTGGATAATATGGTATATGAAATACCCATTCAATATTGTTTTCCACACAGAATTCCTGTACCAATCTTCCACGAAAATGGGATGCATTATCAGATTGAATTTGGAATGGCACACCATAATACATCATAATCAATTCCAATGTTTTAATAGTATTCAATTGAGTAGCTTGCTTACAGGGAAGGGCCACCAACAGGCCACTGTATGTATCAACAATAGTGCAAACATATTGACAATTCCTACTCATAGGAAGTGGACCAATGTAATCAATCTGCCAAATTTGAGCGGGCAATTTCCCGCGATGTAAATGACCTTTAACAATTTGGGGCACTTTGCGCTGCCTGATATGCTGACAAATGGGACAATGTAGAATAACATTTTTAATTAAATCTAGGGGAATATAAATTCCTCGATCAACAGCCCACCTGCTAGTGGCTTTTTCTCCAAAGTGTCCTGCTTTCTGGTGGGCCCATTTCGCCAATCCCGCAATATCAGAATCTTGCGTGTCCACCACTGCCTCAGCAATTTTAGATTTCTCATCTGCAATGTTATGAAAGAATTTGTCAAGAGAGTCTATCGGGGTATGAGCATCCACATGGAAGATTGTAACAGTACTCTGTGGGAGCATTTCCCAAATCTCCTGCCATAATTCTTTTCCCCACAATTCTTTGGAACGAATTTTCCAACTATGGGAATGCCAAGTCGGTAACCAAACTGCCAGTCCATTGGCAGTAGACCAAGAATCGGTAAAAATATGATATGTGCCAGGTAACTCTTGTTTCAGAACTTGATAAACAGCATAGAGTTCAGCAAATTGACTGCTCTTACCCTCACCAGTTGTACTCAGCAATTTTTGTGTGATCGGATTATAGGACACTGCCTTCCAATGCCGTTTCGTCCCTATGAACCTTGCTGAACCATCCGTAAACCAGACATGGTTTCTGTCCTCTGCGGACAAATCATCAAAAGGTTTACCCCACTTAACAGGAGATTCCTGTACTAAAGGTACGGAACATTCACTCTCAGTTTCAGTTGATGGCGCCCGTGCCACCTGCTCATGCAAAGATGCAACTCCTTTTTGTCCCACACGTGCCCTGTCTTGTATATACCATTTCCATTTAATCACACTCGCCTCTTGAGCGTGTCCAATTCGGTGAGTTTTCGGCGAACTCATAACCCACTGCATGATAGGAATTTCAGGTCGCAAAACTATATCATGTCCCAAAGTCAACTGCTCGGTATCCACCAGAGCCCAATAACATGCAAGTAGCTGTTTCTCAAAAGGTGTATAACGCTCACCAGCATCAGGTAACTTTTTGGTCCAGAAACCTAACGGTACTCTACTCTTGCCTTGTTTCTGCCACAAACTCCAATTCGCATAAAGGCCTTGTACAGACACATTCAAATCCACATCACCATCACATACAGGCCATAAATCCAGAGCATGCTGAATTGCTTCTTTAGCCAGACTGAACGCATCGTGCTGTGGTTTACCCCATTCAAATGCATTCTTTTTACGAGTGACCTGGTACAAAGGGGCCAATATTTGACTCAAATGAGGAATATGCTGGCGCCAAAATCCAAACAAACCAATGAAGCTTTGGGCTTCTTTCCTATTTCTCGGAACTGCAAAATCAAGAATTTTCTGTTTAACCTGAGGGATCACTTCTCGGTGCCCTTCATGCCAATTAATTCCCAAAAATTTCACAGCCTGGGACGGACCTTGTAATTTATCCGGGTTGATTTCCCAACCTTTCTCACGCAAGCACTCAATGACTGTATCCAATTGGGTCTGAACTTCCTCTTGTGATTCACCTTGGATCAAAATATCATCAATATAGTGACATATCTGAATTTGTGGATGAACTGGTACCTCAGCCAGATGCTCTGCCACCAGCCGGTGACATATCGTAGGACTATGCACATAGCCCTGAGGAAGACTTCTAAACGTCATCTGACGCCCGTTCCACGTAAAACTGAATTGTTCCTGACACTCAGGGGCAATCGGAATCGAAAAGAAAGCATTAGCAATATCAATGGACGCATACCATGTACCTGGATGTTTTTGGATTCTTTCAATTAGGGTAATAACATCCGGTACTGCAACAGTCAAAGGGGGAGTGTGTCTATTCAATTCTCGATAATCAACAGTCATGCGCCAAGAATTATCACTCTTACGTACAGGCCAAACAGGATTATTCCAAGCAGAAGTAACTGGGGTTATAACTCCTGCATCCACCAACTCCTGAATAGTGGTACTAATCTCTTCATGACCACCTGGAATACGATACTGCTTCTGACGAACCACTTTTGTCGCCTGGAGAACTTTTATGGGGGGCATTCTTAAACGACCAACCCGTACAGGCCTGGACGATATATAATGTTTAGTTCCAAATTGGTAACATCCATCATCTAAGTGCAAAGTCATTCCTTTCAAAATATCAATTCCAATTATGAATTCTAAGAGTGGCACCACTAATACAGAGTATTCTTTTCTAGGAATTCTACCTATTCTCATTTCAAGTAAGGTTTGAACTGCGGGAGTTTCCTTTCCACCTAATCCGGCAATTGTAAAAGGCTGACCTTTAAACTTCTTTGATTTTCCATGAATAAGAGTGGCCTCCGCTCCTGTATCTACCAATGCTCGGGCCCTTTGGATATTACGATGTCTCCAATAAATACCAATATCTACATAGGGTCTATTATCTCTGTGAGCCCATCTGTGTACTGGAGCTTGACCTATTTCCTAGTCCTTTTTATTGTGTTCTGTGTACCAGGATAAATCAGGATAAAGACTCTCACGGTTCCTAGGTATCGATACCTCCTGTTCATATCCATCTCCATTACGAAATGGATTACTGTTCCCTGCATTGTACTGCGGGTTTCGATCGGCCAATATGTGTCGATCCTCTCTCCTTCTCAACTCAGGGGATTGATCCCTATCATCTCTACGTCTGCTGTTAACATAATCATCTCTCCCCCTCTCTCTCCCTGTCTCTCTCACGACGGGGGGACAAATCACGCGCATAACGTCGATCATCACGACGATCAGAGCGCCCACGGCGGTCATCATCACCGCTACCGTCAGAAAAACCACGATCACACTCAGTTGTCCGAACACGCCGGGCACCCTCCTTTCGATCCAAGCCACGTTTGCGAAACATTTCCCACAAACGAGAAGTAGTCTCACCATCAATGTCCTCCTTTCGCACACCATCAGCCAGAAGAGAAAGAAACATATCACGTCTAGTAAATTTATTTTCACCAGGAGTACGAGTGTCAGGCCGGGACTGCCGTTCAGGTTTAAACCACTCACCCAACTCACCGAGTTGGCGTACCGATTCCAGCACCACAGATAACATGTTACCAGTCTGATTAATCAATAAAGTCATCATGACCTGCTTATAAGCAACAGGGGAAGAACGAATAATACGATTCCGCACAGAAGATGTCAAGAAAGCATCAAGCAACCGGTCAGCAGTATTCAGAAAAATTGCCGTTTTCATCACCTCCTCTTTGAGACGTTGCGCAGCATCGCGCAAAGTATACCACGGTTTGTCATTCACAGGCCAGTCAGATTCAGTAGGATATTTTTGATTACAACCCTCAGTCGCCAATTGAAGTAAAGAAATTTGACCACCACCATTAAAGTTACGAAAATGATCCTGTACAGTAGAATCCGAACTCAAGGAACAAAACTTCAAACCATCGCCAGCATCCAACATAATGCCAGCAGCGCCCAGTTCATAAAGGCGCACCATCCATGTGAGCAAGGGCTCACCAACTCGCTGCCGAAATCGCTGCAAAATATCACTAATTTCTTGTTGAGTAAAATCCTCCAAAGAGTCTAAAGCAATACCATTCGGAGCACCGGGAGCCTGCTGCACCTTCCGTCGAAAAACTGGATGCGCCGAGACCGCGGGATGAGCATCACAAGGAGCTCGACCAGTACACGTAGAGGAACAATCAGTGGAAGAAGCATTGACCCCGCTCGAAGGACGAGCGCAATCACGGGGTGCACCATCAGAGGCGCAAGAAGCAGATTTACAAGCACGGCCGGAGCGAGAGGACTCGCGCTTGACAGACTCCTCACCCGAGGAAGGAGAATCACTCGAGTTCCAGATATTACCATCCCATTCATCAGGATTCCAATCCAGTCCGGCTTTCGCCACGACCAGACGCACCTTCCGCGTCGAAACCCGACCACGCCGATTTTTGTATTTATAACGAGCAATTCGCACAGCCGCCCTCTCGGCAATAGTTTGGTACGTCTCAAGTTTATCAGCAAGCAACTTATTTTGACACCGCAACAAAGTATGAGCATTCTGAATCTCAACAAAGTTCGCTTCCAAATCCTTATGCAAGTTCTGCAACTTCAACAACCTCTCATGGAGAATCCTGTACGCAGACAGAACAATCCAACCTCTGCGCCCTAAAACGGGAAGCTCATCACCCTTAGATACCGGCGCCTTCTGTAAACAAGTAAGCACATTAGCCGGCTCCGCCAGCTCCAAAAAAGAATTCCAATTCTCACTCAAACCAGTAGAATCAGCCCACTCACGGGCTAAGGCTTCATAAGGCGTTGAATCCCAGCCGGGAATATCAACGGGCAACTTAAAAGTAGATTTCGACTTTCTAGAAAACATTTTTGAAAAGAAAGAAAAAGAGAAAAAGAAAAAGAAGAAAGAGAAAAGAAAACTACAAGCAGGTAGATACAAATAATATACAAACAAAACCACGCACGCGCCGAAGGCAAATACAATACAACCACAACGCACACAGGTTTCGTAAACGGTTCGTGACGCCAAATGTTCTGCTTGGGTTTTCTGATCAGATAGAACTCGCTCATCAGAGCCTCACTAACCCAGCCAGAACGTTACCCCCTCCCTAGAACCCATTTACAATCCTACAACCACATAAATCTATCACCTAAGGACAGGGGATTCCTACTATGCATACCAAGATCTCACAATCGGCGGCCTCGCGATCCCATACGGATCCAGACCTTTCTGCCCATACGACAGTATCACAAGTGGCGGCCTCGCGGTCCCATACGAACCCAGACCTCTCTGCCCATACGACAGTATCACAAATGGCGGCCTCGCGGTCCCATACGAACCCAGACCTCTCTGCCCATACGACAGTATCAGCACAATCGGCGGCCTCGCGATCCCCTACGAATCCAGACCTCTCTGCCCATACGACAGTATCACAAGTGGCGGCCTCGCGGTCCCATACGAACCCAGACCTCTCTGCCCATACGACAGTATCACAAGTGGCGGCCTCGCGGTCCCATACGAACCCAGACCTCTCTGCCCATACGACAGTATCAGCACAATCGGCGGCCTCGCGATCCCCTACGAATCCAGACCTCTCTGCCCATACGACAGTATCACAAGTGGCGGCCTCGCGGTCCCATACGAACCCAGACCTCTCTGCCCATACGACAGTATCACAAGTGGCGGCCTCGCGGTCCCATATGAACCCAGACCTCTCTGCCCATACGACAGTATCACAAGTGGCGGCCTCACGGTCCCATACGAACCCAGACCTCTCTGCCCATACGACAGTATCACAAGTGGCGGCCTCGCGGTCCCATACGAACCCAGACCTCTCTGCCCATACGACAGTATCAGCACAATCGGCGGTCTCGCGATCCCCTACGAATCCAGACCTCTCTACCTAGACGGCAGTCTCATACGACAGTTCATCCTATGATCACCATAACATACAAAAAGGGAATCAGTCTCACTATTCATCAGATCACACAAGGATTGCCAGTTCGGGCATAGCCTGTTCTCAGGTTTGAGGGGCTCCTCTTTCCCCTATTCAGTTACCACTTACCTGATCAGGGTTAACATCTGTTCATGTAGCCGCAGCTGACTAGAAGAATAGGCTACCCTCTTATACAAGAACACACAGCACATGTTGGTTCACTACAAACTGGATACTTTATTACTCATTGCATATACAATCACCTAACATTACGATATAACACATAACCTGCAAAGAAAAGTGAAAGATTAGGTTGTACACTCTAATAAGAAAGGGTCGACATCACCTTAGTAGTATGTAGCCTGCACTCAGTGGTCATCTAGGCTCCCTTCTCGTCTGTGCCTCGGCTCGCCTGGAATCACCCTTCTCCGAGTCACTGGGACCTCTTCCTTATAAGCTACTCTCTCCTCTCTGGTTATTCTGTTAGGAAAGCATCTGTCTCTCAGTTCTTCTCCGCCTTCAAGATGGCGTCTGTCTTCCCTGGAATAAGTAGTAGCTTTACTGCTAACGGCTAGATGCCGCCTACGGACTGAACATGTAACTGTCTCCGACTTTCACTAATATAGAGGTGCATTTCCTCATGGAAAATTCCGGCCCGTAACCTGCCGCCCACCAAATTCTTGTACCTCCCCGTACCAAGGACACGTTCCCAGCCGGCCGGCCTGATGTAGTGTCTTCGGCATGAAGAAAAATACAATCCTTCGATAAGGGCCGGCCTGAACCGGTTCTCTCCAAGCGAATAACACCTCATAACTAAAACATTACTCTTGACCTAGAAGAATCCCAAGCTGCCGGAGCTGAAAGAAAGATGGAGTCTCTCCCGTTTGAGGCCTACCAGGCCTGAATTCAGCACGGCTCCATGAAATACCCTCACTACAGGACAGGTTATCCCTAATACTAACGAATATATCCCCTAGGCTATATGTGCAAGCCCTGATCTATGGGGAAGAGCACAGAATCATGTCGAAGTGCCTAGTAAATAGGCTCCATTCACTACTCTAACCCTTAGGCTTGAATGGTAAGAGACTGAAGTCACATTCAATCACCTGTTAATACAAGAAGACCGGGAAAATCGAGCAGAACAGGGACACACTTACTAAGATGTGGGTTTGGGGGGCATTGGCGGTCCTGCAGTTGTTGAGATGAGTCTTCTGGCCCTCATGGGTATCCCTGTATCATGCTCATTGACTCTATGGCACCTGTGGGTGTTCTGGTGTGGCTCTTGGCTGTGTTCCCTTTCATGGTGCAGGTAGTTGTCCTGCTTAACACCAGCAGAAACCAGATGTAAAATCCCTGGTGCTAACGTGTCTTATCGACGGAATTTGTTTCGCATTGCAATTGGTGTGAAAGTTGTGATGTGATTTTTTTCGTGTGCACAACAATTACGAACTGAGCAGTGTATCTCGTCAAGATCCAGCACCTGACGCACTATTCCCAATCAATATAAATACAATGAGATTTCTTAATAGATTTTGTGTGTGCACTGTAAGTGCAGCCAATACCTCAGTGCAATAAAATACAGGATTTTAGTATTTAGAATACATCGTAAAGGTGCAACTCGTGTCTTTTTGCACGGGAACGGCTACTCTCCATTTCATTATCAGCACTTTAACGGAAGTAAAGTTGAGATAAATCTAACAAACTATTCAGAAGTTGGTGCAAACTGCAGATATCACCAGTATTCCAGCGGTAAGTGCCCCAAAATTTAACATCATGGTGGACTCCATCAAATAACAGTAATAAGAACAAGAAAGAGTCACACAGCAGTTAAGAGAACAACCAAAAACATTATTAATTTTTTTTTCAAACTTTATGTTTTTATAATAATAAATATATAAACGATAAACTATTTTCAAACTTTATTTTTTTATTAACATAAATATAAACAATAAACTAATAAACAAAATGTAACAACAATAATACAAACCAACAAGGCGGAACACTCCTGTGGGAACCACGGATGTCGACGACAGACCTGGAAAATCAGAAAGATTGTTAAACAAAAACAACATGGTATTCTCTACAAAATGCCACAAGAAAAAAAATAACAGATATATAAAATGTATACAGCTAACAAAATTTTATAAGTTTAACTTACAAAAACTGTAAATGTTGCCGCTTTAAAATATTTACCGAATCTGAGGATTTTTTTTTGCAAAAGGCACCACGCCCACAATGTTTTTCTTCAGTGGTGAAGAAATGTTTAACTTTTTCCAAGGGGCAAACAAAGACCAATGCCACCTTCTTAATTCGCAAGATTTGCCAAAGAGTTCTGTTACGAGGGGATCCTAACAAAAAATACTCGTGCGGCACAGCAAGTATGATGAAACACCTAAGAACCCTTCATCCAAACAATCTTGCACGAGAAGAGTGCAAACAGATGAGAAACACTCCTGTTCTGTATCTGTAAAAAAGAATCACAAATAAATGTATATTAATAACTTTGAAATTTATACTATTCCATTACTGTATAAACACATTTTATATAAAAACTGACTAAAAAACTATAGCCCTGAACCACAAGTGTGACGACCGTTAAAACACTACATGCATAGTGCATACTACTTTGAAGCAGTTCATGCCCTAAAGCCTACCTCACTAAAAGACTACATGCTAACTGACTAAATGGTTACAGTACTATAAGGAGACACACTGGGTGAGTGACAGGGTGTTTGCTAGAAGAGTATGAATACTAACTAGGGAATTGAAGGTGTGAAACACAACTGTGTAGGTGATTAGAGGACTGCATCCATACTGCATAGGCATTTAAAGCAGTCCATGTGCTATGGCCTGGCTCACTGCATGACTACTTGGGTACTGATTGAATGATTAGAGTACAGCAAGGAGAGTGCCTAGGTGAATTTATAAGTGCTAGGCTTTTCGCACAGGGAATGGATTAGTACTTGGTACTGAATGGGTCACTAGAGGAGTGCAAAGGCAGTGTCAAGTGCTGGACTGTATTGATACTGACTAGGAAATTAAAAGTGTGAAAGACAAGTGTCTAGGTGGTTAGAAGACTGCATGCATAGTAAAAAGGGGTTTGAAGGAGTCCATGTGCTAAGGCCTGGCTCAGTGTATGAATACTTAGGCACTGACTGAATGATTAGAGTACTGCAAAGATAGTATCTTGGTGAATGTATAAGTGTTTGGGTTTTAGCACAGTGAATGGATTAGTACATGGTGCTGAATGGGTCAATAGAGGACTGCAAAGGGAGTGACAGGGTATTTCCTGGAAGTGTATGGATACTGACTAGGGAATTGAAGGTGAGAAAGACAAGTGTGTAGGTGGTTAGAGGACTGCATGCATAGTGGATAAGGGTTTGAAACAGTCCATATACTAAGGCCTGGGTCACTGGATGAGTACTTGGGTACTGACTGAATGATTAGAGTACTGCAAGGAGAGTGCCTGGGTGAATTTATTAGGGTTTGGCGCAGTGAATGGATTAGTACATGATGCTGAATCGGTCACAAGAGGAGTGCAAATGGAGTGACAGGGTGTTTGCTGGAAGTGAAAGGATACTGACTGGGGAATTGAAGGTGTGAAAGACAAGTGTGTAGGTGCTTAGAGGACTGCATGCATAGCGGATAGGGGTTTGAAGAAGTCCATGTGCTAAGACCTGGCTCAGTGTATGAATACTTAGGCAGTGACTGAATCATAAGAGTACTGGAAAGAGAGTGTCTTGGTGAATTTATACGTGTTTGGGTTTTGGCACAGTTAATGGATTAGTACATACTGTTGAATGGGTCTCTAGAGGACTGCAAAGGAAGTGACAGGATGTTTCCTGGAAGTGTATGGATACTGACTAGGGAATTGAAGGTGTAAAAGACAAGTCTATAGTATGTTAGAACACTACATGCATACTGCATAGACATTTGAAGCAGTCTGTTTGGTACTTAGAAATTGACTAAATAATTAGACTACTTCTAGGACAGTGCTTAGGTAAAACTTTAAAATTTTCAGTTCTGCCACAGTGAGCAGAATAGTACATGGTACTGCAGCTTAGTGTCAAACCCTGACTCATTTTATCAATGCATAAGCAAAGACTAGCTTCTAATGCTACTAAAACTTGACAACATGAGAGGTTTTAAATTAGTTATCTGTCAGCAAATACATGATGTTACCAAATGCTTCTCTCACAGTGGTTCTCAAATGCACACAGACTCACAGTGTAATTCTAGACAACAACCACTATACGTAGGAGTTTACCAAAAATCATTCACTACTGTGGAAGTGGTAAGCGAACTGCACACAATCTTCATATTTCAGGACTGCACTTTTGTGTCAAAGCCTGACTCATTTAATCATAGCATAAGCAAAGACTGGCTTCTAATGCTACTAAAACTTCACAACATGACCGGTTTTAAAACAGGTATATGTCAGCAAATACACGATGTTACCAAATGCTTCTCTGACAATCCTTACCCAAATGCACAGACTCACAGTGTGATTTTAGACAATCAACACTATCCTAGGACTTTACCAAAACTCATTCACTACTGTGGAAGGGGTAAGGGGACTGCACACAATCTACATATTTAAGTACAGCACATCAGTGTCAAAGCATGACTCATTTAATCAACATATAAGCAAAGACTGGATTCTAATGCTACTAAAACTTCACAACATGACAGATTTTAAAACAGTTATCTGTCAGCAAATACAAGATGTTACCAAATGATTCTATCACACTGATCCCAAATACACACTAACTCACAGTGTGATTCTAGACAAGCACCACTATCCCTATGAGTTTACCAAAACACATTCACTACAGTGCAAGTGGTAAGGGAACTGCACACAATCTACATATTTCACGACTGCAATTTACTGTCAATGCCTGACTCATTTAATGAAAGCATAAGCCATAACTGTCTTCTAATGCTACTAAAACTTGACAACCTGACTGGTTTTAAAACAGTTATCTGGCAGCAAATACATGATGTTACCAAATGCTTCTCTCACAGTGGTTCCCAAATGCACACAGACTCACTGTGTGATTCTAGACAAACAACACTATCCCTTGCACTATATCAAAACACATTTCTTCATCTAGAAGTAGTACTACATTTTAGTATAGAAACATAACATAACTCATTTCACAAATTCATAAACAATGACTGGTTTCTAATTCTACCAAAATATAAAAAGTGCACAGTTATCTGTCAACAAACACATGAAAAACCCAAATGCCAATCACAGAATGGTTTCTACATGCACACACATTGTAGAGAAAAAAAGTACTCCCTACACTTTAGCAGGAAAAATACATTAGTCTGATTAAAATCAAAATAGTCTACATACATCCCCTCACAATTAAATAACTCATCTTTCAAGTTCTTTTGTAGATTAAGGAGTATATCAATCACTCACCATATTTTCTTTTACAGAATCTCTGCACTGTGCACCTCTCAGCAAAAGCAAAGAATGAAAAAGTTTCCCTTTCATTTTCCAGATATATACATGTAAACATCAAATCACAATCCTTCGCACATAAACTCAAAAGCAAACACACATTTCTATTGGTTAAACATTTCAACCCTTTCCAACTGAAATACATTTCAACCCTTCCCCCAATCTGCCTTCTGCCTGTTCCATAGAAACAGGTCATGGAACACTGCACTGAGCTCACAGGTCACAAGTTCAGCACACAATGTTCCTACACAAGACAGGAAGTGTGCTTGACTTTTCAACATATCAGCTTATCATATATAATGTTCCTTACAATCTGTTTTTGTTAACCAATAACAATCATACCTTTAAAAAACAAAAATATACACCCTACCTTTCAGTGTAGAAAGTGGTTATACAACCAATGATTTCTTGTCATTTTTCAAAAAACGTTGCCGTGGATCCGCGCACCCACCGCGAGAGAATCCGTGCATTCAATGCAATAGGATGCGCGCACCGTGAGCGCATTTCGCCACTTTTTTTTTTTAAAAGGGGGGCCACAGGGGGTCCTTCTGGGACCCCCTAAGCAGATCTAGAGGGTCAGAGTATTTCCACTCTGCCCCCTTTATATGTTTTACACACTTATTCCCCTTCCATCTTCAGCCTTGCTTCTACCGAGGCAGAAAATGGCCGCCAACAGTTCCTGGTTTCGAATGTAGAGAGACGCTCGACAGCCAATTAGCATTCAGCGCGCGATCGGGAGGGTGCGTGCTCCGTTCGGGGAGGGTGCGCTTACGGTGCGGGTACGGTCCGCGGATCCTCCGCGGCCATAGATATCACTAACTTTTTTACCCTAATTTTCTCAGGAACTACTGAAGCGATTCACACCAAATATGCAAAAGGCACGAGTCCGAACTGAGGACTACCTCTTTGCAAAATTTGGTGTCATTCCGTTCAGCGGTTCGGGCTGTAGCTGCGACAACAGATCCTATGGGAAATTGCATGGGGAAAACGCGTTTTGGGACCCCCCTTTTTTCTCGGCCCCCGCTTCACAGATCACCGCAAAACTTTTAGGGTAGGAGCGGAGCGGAGCTGGCCAAAAGTTTGGAGAATTTCGCGAAGATTCGTCAATCGGCGCCAAAGATATTTCCAATAGAATGTTGCGGATTTCCTATGGAAAATAGGTCCTAACTATAACTATCTACTGGCGACCGCCAGTAGATAATATCCAATAAGGTGCACTCTCATTCGGAAATTTGCTTGTGCAGATTTATTACTCAGTTGCTACACGTTTCGACAGTGATAAATCTGCACAAGCAAATTTCCTCCCGAGTGTGCGCCTTATTGGATTTCCTTGTGGGTATTGATGTCCGGTTCAGTTGTTAATACGTCCTATATGTAACTTCTGTTGTATTAGTCTGGAAAGCAGAGTTTCTCTTCAAACCCAGGGGAGTCATCTGAGGTATAATCATTGGCCAAATAAGAGATGGCAGACCAATTAACCTCATCATCTTCATTTGTTTTAGGAGCACTGTAATTCTTTGGAATTAGGTGTTTATTTTAATCATCAACAATCTTTCCACAGTTTGAGGTAAGACTGATCCTTCTGACTGACAACTGTGCCAGCTGCACTAAAAAACTGTTTAATGGACGTTCAAGATACTTTCTTGCCAGCCTGCTGATCTCTGACCAATGTGCCCTGTTCCCATACAAATAGATCAATTTGTCTTAATCCAGATACACCTCTGTTGGTTCAGCCAGATATTCTTGGACCATCGCCCCATTGTCATTGGTGCTGCTGTTTGAGGTGCCTTCTTGGCCCGTGCATCTGCATTTGACTTAAGCCCTGCCATATAAATCCCACCCATTGCAGTGTTTGACAGAGAATGTGAAGTGGTTGTTGTTGTGGGGTTTTGGGGTAGCTGGTGATGGTGATGGTGTCGGCTGCTGCAGAGACTGAACCCACCTGTGAGGAGGTTGAAGGAGGTTGAAAGCTTCACTTCAGAACTTCTGTTATAGTTGCTCATCTTATTCACACATTTCATAGGCGATCCAGGTCATATAAGCAAAGACATTGGTTTCAGTAAAAAGTATGAAAATGTCCAGTGCATTTTTATAGATCATGACAAGGATGTAGTCTTTGAAGGACACAGGGACCACCACCAAGGTCTATCGCCACCACCAACGTCACTTATAACGATGTTGTGGAGGCGATAGTGGCTTAACCTTATTTGCAACGCAGCGTTAAACGACTTAACGTGTCCTAACAGTGCTTGTAAATAAGGCCCCCTTTCACGCTATGCTTAGAGTGAAAGGGGTGGGCAGTGGGTGTTGCGGTGGGCATTCCACTGCAACATCCATTGATTTTGATGCTGGCCTCTATGTACAAGGGCAGCATAGATAGGATTGACTGCCAAAATTAAGACCATGTAAAACCTGGTCTTAAGTTGGCAAAACAAGGAGAAATGCATTATTTCTCCTCGTTTTTGCTTTTTAATTGTGTGCTGCCTTGTGCCGCACACATGGAAAAAGAAAAAAGCCTAGGATTGTTTATGTACAGGAAGGTTCCCCTTCCTGTACATAAACAATATTTTTTTTAAATGCCATTTTGGGACTTCAATGTATGCAGCACACATAGAAGTGACAAAAAGACATTGAAAGATTGTTTTTGTACAGGAAGCGGGACCTTCCTATGCATAAGCGATCTTTCCCCTGCATGCAGACACCTTTGCACTATGGTACAAGTGTACCTGCGTTGGTGCTACACTGCTAAGTGAAGCACCATTGCAGGGGGAAATGCAAGGCCGCATCATATCCTTGTAAATATGGTGTAGTCTTGTGTTTCTGAAGTGGAGGAGTGAGGCGTTAAGCCATGAGGGCTAATGCCTCACTCCGCCACTTACTCGTACATATGCCCCACAGTCTCTTTTTGAAGCCTTTTATTAGTGTTGAAGCGAAGGATTAAGCTATCCACTATGGAATCTGCTCCTTCATTGACAGTGGTAAATGTACATTCCACCTTTTTCAAATGATCTTGTAGTAGATACAACAAGATTGCTAGTCTCACGATACTGTCGTCCTTGCTGACTTCCTATGTCATAATCTCGAAAGGAACTAGCATTTGTATTAAGCACTCCAGTAGCCCTTATTTGTTCACCTCCATTGTCATAGATTTGGTAGTTGCATCCACTCTCCTTTGAAAGACATAATTGTTGATAATCTTGTACTGCTCAAACATTTATTCCAGCATGTAGTAGGTTGAGTTCCAAAGTGTTGGCACCTCCTGTACACCGGTAGCTTGTTAGCATGCTGAATGAATCTCAGCTGCTTCCGGTCTTTGAATGAATGACTGAAATGAGTGCCTTTTCTTTGACAGGTGACCAGTATGTTGTTGACTACCTCTTCATTTTTTAGTAAGTCTTCCACAATTAGGTTAATACAATGTGCTAAACACTGGGCAATGAAATATCCACTGTCACCTTAGACTATGACTACATTACTGCTATTGTCCGTGGCACCAAATCTAATTGTGAGACTCTGGGTTTAAGCCAATTGTAGACCTTGCTATTAAACTCTTTCAAGGTGTTGGCATCTGTATGACATTTCTTTATTGTGACCAGTGCAACCGTTGCATGCTGCCTGTTAAATGCCCTGAAAAGCATCAAGTGGTGAGACAAGCAGCTAAACTTTGTCTAAATCCATAGAAAAAGGTATAGTGTCAGTGATGCACATAGCTGTTGCTTGGCAACTGGTTCACATATCTGACATATGGTGAATGAAATGAACAGCGCTCTGCTTCACAGAGTTGTCAACCAATTTCAGCACTACATGGTGCCATGCTGGCACAGCGATTGTGGTAAATTGATCCTCTGGGAACCTTCCATTTTAAGCAGAGGACATACACAAATTCCAGAAAGTCATTCTTTCCGCAACTAACATTTTAGCCAGCTTCCCATTTTAGACACAAGCTGTTTAATGGTTCCATAGGTATGATGACTCCTTAATAAACATAGCCTTAATAGTTGGCAATGTTTGTTGTGTTACTACTGCCACAGGTGGCCTACAATTACAAAAGGCAGGGACGCTGCCTGGACACTTTAGGGTGGAAGCCGCTTCATTCTGGCAGTCTTCTACCATGCAGTGTATTGTACACTATGAGGGAGGCTTACAGGGCTGCTTTACATAATATCTATTACAAAACGGTTAAATACCGGAGGGTCAAAGGGAACATTTTTAAGACCACACAGGATTATATCCCCAAATAAAGTATTACAAACACTCGGAACCCTGGGGTCTAAAATAACAAAAAGAAAGAAGTAAAGGTGGTGTGTGAATAAGAAACAAAAGCCCAATGCACATAGTGAAAGGGCAATCCCTTTAGGAACGTAATCCCTCACTCACCCTAGGTGACATGCTTCATCATATGGGATTCTCCTCCCAGAGAAAAATCCTAGTTTCTCTGGGGGCTACAACCCCCTCTATGAGAGGGAGGAGCTCAGGGATGTTTTGATAATGCACTAAAGGGTGGACTAAATCCACATATGAAGAGCTGGGTGTGAGTGGGGGGTGCAGTGCTAATGAAAAAATAGTGCAATAGAAGTGTGTTAAAACTAGTCACGGGACGGCAAGGAAGGGGGTTGTAGCCCCCAGAGAAACTAGGATTTTTCTCTGGGAGGAGAATCCCATATGATGAAGCATGTCACCTAGGGTGAGTGAGGGATTACGTTCCTAAAGGGATTGCCCTTTCACTATGTGCATTGGGCTTTGGTTTCTTTTTTTTTTTTTTTTTTTTTTTTTTTTTTTGAAACCGTTTATTGCAGTTTGCAAAAGTTACAGGTATGGGCCTACAACCACCCGGCCGGCCGCTAGAGTATCAAAAGCATATTGCGTACATACAGTAAAAGTCTCTCAGCAGTGCAGAGTAGGAAAACAGGAGTAATCGATGGTGCAGGCCACACGGCTCCATGCCCACAGTACGGTTCCATTTTCTTAAAGCAAAACAACACCAAAAAACCACACCCGCAAGGCAACCCGCAATCCAAAATGACAACACGTGCTCCATAAGTGGGGGATCAAAACCAGCAGCAAAACTCTGAAGAGGGGAATGGGAGTAGATCAGAGACTGGGGGACCGCGCGCCCGCGGCCGAGGGAGGGGGGCCGTCTAGGGAGACGGAGCAGGCGAGGCAGCCGGTAGCAGTGGCGGTTCACAAATACCCCCGCGGTAGGCGTTCCAGGGGCCCCAGAGTTTCACCCACGCCCCAGGCTTACCCCTCGCCACATACACCACCTTTTCACGAAACATACACCAATCCATATGCTCTTTCCAGGCCGACACCGCAGGGGGCCTCTGGGATCCCCACAATTGAGCAATATCACGCTTAGCTATCATGTATCCCAGAGTCACCCACCGCGTCTGCGGGACCGAATAGTCATTTGGTTCCCAGACATTCAGCAAGCATCTCCTCGCTTCAGGCAGCAGCGCGACACGCGTCACCACTCGCAGGACCTCATGCACACCACGCCAGAATCGCTCCACCTTCGGGCACTCCCACAGTATATGCATGAAAGTCGCCAATGCACCACAGCCACGCTTACACATTCCGTCACCAGCAAAACCCATACGCAAAAGCCTTGGCCCCGTCACGTAAACCTGGTGAAGGATCTTGAGCTGGACGAAACGAAGGCGAGCCGGGATGGCCACCTCTTTCGGAGAGGCCACCGCAGAAATCCAATCCTCGTCGTCCAGCTCCAGCCCGTCAGCAACCCAAGCCTCGCGGAGACTAGTCAGCAGGCACGATCTATCGTTGATCAGTTTTTTGTATATGAGGGAGATCGTGCTGTCCGGGACATGGCCATCTAGCACTCTGTCCTCCAGGGGGGAAGACTCCGGAATGGATGCGACATCCGGGAAGACGGAGCCCAGCGCATGGCGGACTTGTAGGCACCGAAAGTACTCACTGCCCTGCAGCTGAAACTCCGCCTGCAGCGTCTCAAAAGTTTTAAATCCCCCCCTCGTCCAGAGATCTCCCACCGTGCTGATTCCGATCGTGTCCCACTTCTCGAAGCCCTTCGACGTCCACAGGGAGCCCAACCTCTCAGACGCATACAGCGGTGACGCCCGGGTCAAACGGTCCTTCCACCCCATAGCTGCATTAGCCGCGTGCCAGACACGCACCATGACACGCGTCGGTCCTGTCAAACGGGAGTCGGGCGCGCCAGTGTAGAGCGCTCGATTATAATCGCCACCGGGCAGGAGCATCTTGTCCATCTCAAATGCCGGGTTCAAGGCGGGCCCGTAAAGGCCATGATTAATTGCAGCTAGTTGGGAGGCCCAGTAATACCGTTTAATGTCCGGGAGGGCGACCCCTCCATCGTACCACGGGAGCGTCAATTTAGCCAGAGCAATACGCGGCCTCCCGTCCCAGAACAGGCGCCGCTGGAGGCCCTCCACCTCACGGAAGTAGCGTGCCGGAACCAAGTCCATAGTATTCTGGAGGGCGTAGAGGAAGCGCGGCAGGGCCATCATTTTAAACAAGGCCGCTCGACCGAGCGGCGAAAGCGGCAGACGCCGCCAGCGAACCACGTCCTCCTTCAAACGCTGGAGGGGGGGCAGCAAATTCCGCTCATAGCGGGCCACCGGGTCAAGAGTGATATATATACCCAGGTACCGAAAACCTTGGGAGGCAATCTGGATCGGACAGTCCCGTGGTAGGACCGGAGCCTCCCCGGAGAGCACATAGACACAAGATTTCGCCCAGTTGATGACGAGGCCTGAGTTGCGACCGAATGAGCGCAAAACATCAACCAGGACGATCAGTGATTCACGCGGGGAGGCGAGATACAGAAGGATATCGTCAGCATAGAGGGACACACGGTCCTCATGCTCGGGGGTCCAGCGGAGACCACGGATAGAAGGGTGCCACCGCAGCCACTCCGCCAGGGGCTCCAGGGCCAGGGCAAACAGGAGAGGCGACAGGGGGCAACCCTGTCGCGTGCCCCGCCCCAGCGCGAATGGGGCCGAGACTCGCCCATTCACCACCACCTGCGCCAACGGGCCCGAATATAGCAATTTGACCCAGCTAATGAAACCCGGGCCAAACCCAAACTTCGCCAGCATCGCCCAGATGTATGGCCATTCAAGCGTATCAAACGCCATGGTGGCGTCCAAGGACGCCAAGATGGCCGGCTCCCGCACAAATGGGACACGCGCGAGCACCCCGTGTAAGCGCCGCAAATTGAGCGCCGTGTTGCGGTGAGGTATAAAGCCCGATTGGTCTTGGTGGACCAAATCGCCCACCACGCCAACCAACCGGTTGGCCAACACCTTGGCGAGGATTTTGGGCTCCGCGTTCAATAGCGAAATCGGCCTATAGGATGTGACCCGTTCACGGGGCTTCCCCTCCTTGTGGATCACCACAATTGTGGCCAGACGCTGGTCCGGCGGGAGGGAACCCTGCGAGTGGGCCGCCAGGAACATCGCGCGCAGGTGGGGCGCCAACACATCCGGGCGTAGCTTGTATAGCTCAATGGGAATACCATTGGGGCCCATGGCCTTGCCGGATGCAACCGAGCGAATAGCCAAGGCAATTTCGTCCGAGGTGGGAGGGGCGTCCAGCGAGTCCCTGTCCTCCACCGTAAGGGAGGGCAGTGCGATGTCCCGAAGCAAGGCCTGGGAATCTTCCTCCGAGCAGGGAGAAACCGGGGAGTAGACTTCGCGGAAATAATCCGCGAAGCAGGAGACAATGGCTTCCGGCTCAGTGACACACACACCATCCACACTCTCAATCAAAGGCACCACGCGGCTCGCTCTCTCCCTCTTATCCAACCACGCAATCAATTTGCCAGCCTTGTCACCCACATCATACAATCGCCCCTGTTGCTCTCTACTGAGGCCCCTGGCCGCCTCCGTGACGAGGGCCCGATAGGCCGCCTGCTTTAGGTGTAGAACATGCAACTTGGCGTCTGTTACCCCGCTCCCCAGGTCACCCTCCAGCTCTGCAATCTCGGCCTCAACCCGGGTCACCTCCTCCCGCTCGCGCCGCCGGGCATGGGAAATAAAGGAGAGGGCCTCCCCTCTAAGAACTACCTTGAAAGCCTCCCACAGGGAGATGGCCGACGGGACCGACCCCACATTCTCATCGAAATATCGCTGTAAGGATTTGATCAAATCGGCACGAATGGTGGGGTCGCGCAAATACCATGCATTGATCGGGGCCACCCCACCATCCCCCCTCGGGAGGACACCAAAATGCAACAACAATGGGGAGTGGTCTGAGATACCCCGCGCCAGATGGCGCACCTCCCCCACCCTCTCTGCATGGGCCGCCGGGACAAGGATATAATCAAGCCGCGAGAGGCTACCATGGGCACCCGAGTGGAAGGTGTACTGTTGCAATACGGGGTCCTTTAATCGCCAGCAATCCACCAGGCCCAGCGTGTCCAAAAAGCCGGGCAGCCACGCCTGTGCCCGGGGGAGGTCCCTAGGGGGATGGCGATCCATAGACCCAGAGGCCACCGCGTTAAAGTCCCCTCCAACCACCAGCAGGCCACTCGGAAGGTCCAGAAGGAGGCGCCCCAGGTCCGCAAATGTGGTGGCTTGTAACCCAGGCGGGACGTACACTGATATAAAGATAAACACTCTACCCTCCATTCGTCCCACCAGGACAGTGTAGCGTCCCCTCTCATCATGGCGCACCTCGTCAATCTCCAACGGGAGCGAGTTCTTGATCATAATACCCACCCCCCGCGAGCCCGAGGTGAAGCCGGAATGGGCCGCCAAACGATATCCCCGCCGATTCATTGCGTGAAAGGTGTTACCTATAAGGTGCGTCTCCTGCAGAAAGACAACATCTGGTGAAATACGTTTTAGGTACTGCAGGACCACACCACGCTTAATCCTATCCCCCAGGCCGTTAACATTCCATGACAACACAGTCAAATCCCTACCCCCCATCATACGTCGAAACAATCGGTCGTCCCCCACCGAGCATCTTAAAAACAACAACACAGTAGCGGGTTTGCCTTGCGGTGCTAACAAACAACACACCCCCCCCACCCCCCGGTCCCAACAAAACTCCCCCCTCCCTGCACCCCTGCATGAGCCCAGACAGCCCCCCCAAAGTGCAGTGTGCCTGTCGCCCCATAGCTAAATACTAACTAGTCCCCCAGAGGAGGAGGGAAGCCCCCAGCAGACCCCGCACGACCTCCACGGGAGGGGAACATACGCAATCAATATATGGTGAAGGAACAACAGCCAGAGCAAGGCCTATACAGTCACCCCTCAATTCTGATCCGGCGGGCTCTCCACGCCAGCCGCGCCCCCCCCCGCCCCCCCGGCCCCGATCTCCAGGCAAAGTGTTCAACCAGTCCCCAGCCGCCTCGGGCCGGTCGAAGAAGTGCGTACGACCATCCACCTCCACCCTCAGCTTAGCCGGAAAGAGCATTGAGTACTTGAGGTTTAGGTCCCTTAGGCGACGTTTAACACCAAGAAAGCTCTGTCGCTGCTTCTGGACCGCCGGAGTAAAGTCTGGGTAGAAGTGTACTTCCATGTTTTCCAGCTTGACCGGTCCCTGTTGCCTGGAGGTCTGGAGGATGGCATCTCTGTCCCAAAAATTAAAAATCCGGGCAATAAGAGGCCGCGGCGGGGCACCGGTCTTAGGGCGGCCCCCGGGGACCCGGTGGGCACGCTCCACCGCAAAAAGCTTACTCAGCCCCCGGGGCTGGAGATGGGTCAGGATCAATTCTTCCACGAAGAGATCCGCCGCCTCCGCCTCTCGTCCCTCCGGCACACCAATAATACGAACATTATTCCTCCGGGCCCGACCCTCGGAATCCTCCAGTCGCCGGTCCATCAGGGCGCTCGCCTGGCCAAGCCGGCGCACCTCCTTCTGGAGGGCCACCACGTCCGTAGTGAGGCTCGTTGCGGTGTGGGCCAGGGAGTCGACTCGGTCGTTTGTTTTGGACAAGTCTGCCCTCACCAAGCTCACATCCACCAGGACCGAGTCAATTTTTTGCGCCAAGGTGTCGAAACGCTGGTCCACTGAGGCCTTCATCTCTGCGATGGCGCCCATGACGTCCCGGAGGGTCAGATCCACCGGATGGGCAGATGCCTCCGTCGGGCCCACCGGGGAGGACCGCGATGTCTCCGGAGAACCCTTCTGGAGCGTGTAGCGGTCCATACTGTTGGCCTGGTGCGCCGTGCCACGGCGGGTTGTCTTCACCTTCGCCCGGTCGCCATCTTGCTTGGTGGCCATGCTGGCCCTTCCACCGTCGTGCCAAGATCTCCAAACGGGCCGCTACACCAAATCACGGGTGTCAGGGGGGGGGGCGGGGGCGACCACCGAGCCGCGGGTCAACCCCCCGCCGGCGGGTCAGCCGGGCACCTGGACAAGGCCGCACCACCGCACCCCGCTCCGCAGCCCAACCCCGCTTGAGAGCAAGGAGGGCGCAAAAGCGAAAGCGAAAGTGCGGGGCACGCGAGTCGCCCAGCCCCGCTCGCCGCTGTTATTCACTTTGTCCCCGGATCGCCCCACTACTCCAATCCGGGGGGCCGGCGAGGAGAAGGCCGCAACCTTCGATCGATGCTCCCACCGGTGTTCGGGGTCCGATTCGAGCCCAAAAAACGGGTGGCGCCTCAGCTCGGGTTCCCCGACACAGTCCCCTCAACAAGGACAGGATATCGCCAGGATTAATTCAGGAGGTCGCGGAGGTCCTCGGGAGCCTCGCACCTACGCGGCCATCTTGGTTGCGCGCTAGGCTCCTCCTCGGGCTTTGGTTTCTTATTCACACACCACCTTTACTTCTTTCTTTTTGTTATTTTAGACCCCAGGGTTCCGAGTGTTTGTACTGCTTTACATAATGCCACTGTCTCATTTACAAGGCTCCTAGTGGCACTTTTTTGATACTCCGGCGGTGCAATGTGCAAGGATCCCGCAAAGCCACTTTCCATGGCTTTTCATGGCCTTGGAAATATGTGCCCCTTTTACGCAGAACACTGGGTGAAAGGGGAGTTCCCTATGTGTTGCTGTGGCTGTTCCCACGCAACACCCATGGAATCTGAAGCACTCCCAGATTTTCGAGGAATCGTGAAACCTGGAAATGCATCTGATTCTAACACCACCCCAGGGGTAGGGTTAGGGAGACTCAACAAGGAAAAATATCCTTATTTCTCCTCATTTTTAGGTCGAGCCTAGTGGCAGCATGCATGCGCTGCTCTCTCTGCAAGGCTTGCTGTATTAGGGTATGCACTGGAAGCCACGCCCACTCTCTGCCCATATTTGACATTGGCTTGTATCATTGTCCTTCCTAAATGCTATCTTCTGATTCGTTAATAGGCTTGTTAGTCCCTCCTTGGTACCGCCTTGTCTGCATTTTTCACCTCCTATAACGACTGGACCGTTTACTTGGCTTCATACACGGTCTGCTTTATCTAGTGGGTGAGCACTATTTTGTTTATTGGCACTAGTGGGGACAATGGCAGCTGTATTTGCAGCGCGCCCACACAGGACAATGGACAACATGATTCATGTAAGCATTTTAAAAATATATTCTGACATCAACATCATTTTATTTTTATTTTTGGCAGAACGGCATGCTTTAACTGCAGCAACTGCACAGCTTTTTTTCCGTCTAAGTACCAGGCAATGGCGGCTGCACATTTTAATTTGCCATTCTCAGTTTCAATCAGCAGCAGGCCTGCCACCGATGCTTCCTACTCGGCCCACAGGACTGCAGAGGTGGCGGCTGTAGCATACGCTCCTCTGCCTGTAGGGCGCTGAACTTAACAAACAGTCTGCGCCCGCTGGGGGTGGAGGAGGATCTGGGGACTCTGCTCATTCCCGGTGGTTCTTTTTGGATGTTCCCAGTAGGAGACCGTGCCTCACATAAGCTTTTTAAAAATATAATCCGGTCTCATACATTTTAAAAAGTAGCCAAACGCATCAGAATCCTCAGCATGATTGTCCTTCCAAGTCGAAGAATTGGTCACTTAGTTGCCTCCCAAAACTGTGAATCCTCATAATTTCCAATGCAAGGATAGTTTTGGGAAAACAGGTTTTTGTTTGGTATAGCATTTGGTTATAACGTAGCATCATCTTGAAATAAAATGAAAAAGCAGACTTGTCTCTACTGAGAAAACACTGTTGAGCAAGTTTGCGTTCACTCGTGTCATGGATTTGTTTGTGCCTGAGAATGTTGTCACTCCAATCTTTTTGAAATGCACACATCAGTCCTATGGAGCTGCGGTTTGCAGTGACCATGCACTTTTTTCTCTGATAATGCCATAGAAGCTGTATTATATTGCATACAAATGTTTTCATCACATTTACACTCAAAAACCTATAGAAGCGCTGTCTTGGTCTTTTGTCATTCTGCATACCAATGTCACGGGTGAAACCGGTACCACCTGCAGAGTTAATTAAACTCATGAGAAAGGGACCAGTGGGCATGTGAAGTGCAACTTGAGACAAGCATTTGCAATGCAGTAGGTCTCACCATTGCCAGATTTTGAGCTATTGGCATTGTAAATGACAATGCCTTTTATTTAGGTCTTTAACAAACCTACAATAATAAAAGGCATTGTCATTTACAATACCAATAGGTCAAAGTTTCTAAAATGCGAGACCTATTGCGTTTCAAAGGCTTGTTCCTCTTTCTAAAAAGAGGAACACCCCTCTTGTGATTGTTTTTGTGCAGGAAGGTGTCCCTTCCTGCTCAAAAATAATCACCCACGTAACGCAGACACCCTTGCACGATGGTACAAAGATGCCTGCGTTGACACTTGGCAGCCTGTTGTGAGCCAGTGCAGGGGGAAAGGACAAGAATGTGCAGTATCTCATAGAAAGAAGCATTCCTGCCGTCTTCTTTTGACGCAGGGCAGCGAAGCAAGATTCTTTGCTTCACTGCCCTGCGCCAAAACCTTGTAAATGAGGCCCTATGTTTTTAAGGTGCACTTCCAACATAATTGAGGATTTGGGATGAACTTTTATTGTGCATACAGATTTATGTTTAGTCCTAATTACAGGTCATTCAATCTTAAATTACCCTTTCAAGTGCATGTTAGAGAAGATGCGGGCACAATAGGGCCTCCTTTCCAGACAGTTTACTCATTAGTCCCAATGTCAAGCCAAGTAAAGCTGTTAGCTGCTTGACCTTAGAAACATAGTAGAAGTGGGGAAGGTAGCATAAGCCAACCATAAAATAACCCATTGGAGGCATGCATGGCGCAGTATGTATACACTGTCTGTTAGCTTGGAAATGTTTTCTAACTTTGCCTGCCTGATAATTACAACAAGGCTATGTTTACGAAGTAGTGACTGTTCTGCGGAATATCTTTCAGAAATTACTAATGGGTTCTAGATTATATCAGTCAAACATTACTTCAGTTCAGCTAACACCACTCTTTTTAAGGGAATATTGTGTTGGAACTACAGGCCCGTTAAACAGAGTCAGCAGTCCACATGCCCTCTGTTTGTCTTCCTCAAGCATGCAGCACAATACCTTACTGTTATCCTGCTCTGTGTAATGTCAGGCAGTAGAAATCGGATTAGAATTCTGACTAGACCTGGAAGCTAGACCGTAAGCCTCGGATATTATTCGTGGAAATACTTGCCGTTACAGAAGGTCATTTGCATGCCACAGTGCCCTGCCTTGACAATAATATGATGACATATTATACATATTCGCACTCACTGCAGATCTGCCAACATATGCCGGGTGAGCAATATATATATATATGTATAAAACTATGTCAAGCCGTTGCCAAGCAATATTGTCTCTTAATGTGTCCTGTTCCTTAAATGCTTCTTAATTGACTTCTATATAAAGCTCTATTAACTTTCAGGAAGGTTTATGCCAGCTGCAGGCTTTGCTCTTTCATTACGAGTATGAAAAGTATATAAAAAGCATGGAAGCAGCCTGCTAACTGCCTATGCACATCCTCAACCAATGGTACCGTATTTCATTGTGCACGCATTCAAAATATAACAGGTAAGAAAATATATATTTCTTATCTCTTAAAAAATGTTGCAAAGCAAATATGAGCCAAAAATTTGCACCTCAGAAATGGCAGACGGCATTGTAACAAGTGGGGGCTATTCTTCTAGCAAAGAAATCGACCCCTTATGTGGCCTTTCACACTAATGTTCAGCCCCGGCAACCGTTCCCGAGCAATAAAATGGTGGCCGCAACTCTCTGTTCTGGTTGCGTCTAGCCAATCAGAGTATTTACTTTAGCGTGTGTGTTGGAAATGGCCCTTTTTGCAGGGTTATCCCCAAACTTTTTGCTTTTTCCACCTTTGTTTTTCCTGTCCCGTGGTTGTTGGCTATAGGACTCTGGGCACTTTACCACTGCTGATCAGTGCTAAAGTGCATATGCTCTCTGTATAAATTGTTACTATGATTGGTTATCCATGATTGGCAGATTTGGTTCATCAGTAGGTCCCTAGTAAAGTGCACTGAGTGTGCCAGGGCTGGTGATTCAAATGCTGCTAGTGGGTCTGCAGCACTGATTGTGCCACCCACATGATTAGCCCTAAAATGGTGTCTCAGGCCTGCCACCGCAGTGCCTGTGTGCAGTTGCTAACTGCCATGCTGACCTGTCCAGTGTCCTCACTGGCCAGGCCTAACCCTTCCCTTTCTGTACACATTGGACACCCCTATGGGAGGCCCTAGGTACCCCCCTGGGCAGGGTGCAGTGTATGTGAAAGGTAGAGAAATTGGTGTAGGTGACATGCTCTGGTAGCGAATTACAGCCATTTTCGTTTTTCACTATTGAAAGGCTATCTTGCCCATAGGCTATAATGGGGAATGCTGAGTGTAATGTTTACCTGCATATCTTCCCATAGGAGCAAGATAGAAAGCTAAAGTCTGGTATCCCTGAATTCAGAATTTAATAACACATCTTTTAGGAAGGATGGTTTTTAAATTCTGTGTCTGAAGACAGCACTTTTAGAAGGTGGCTGTTTTCCTTTTCTGCCCTTTCTGTGTGCCTTGGCCTGTTTGTGAATTGACTGTCTGGTTTGTGAGTGACAGGGACAGGGGTGGCTCCCAGAGGCTGGATGAGTCAGCCCAGGGCTGAATAGGGAAATTCCCCTGTAGATGGGTGGGAGGAGTAGCACCTGGGCCTGGATAGGGCTGTGCCTGCCTTCCACAATGCTGGCTTCACCCCCTGCTGGGCGGCTGACGACCCTGCCCCTCTCTCTCAAAGGAAAGAAGAAACCAAGTAAACAGAGTGTTCCAGGACTGGCCAGAACTGGTTCTGACTAGGCCAAGGCCCCTCTGCCTACAGAGGACAAAGGATTTGGGGGTATAAGTATTGGGACCCAGACTACAGAAGATTAGATCATCCTGGAATCAAGAAGGAACCTCTGCCAAGGAGAAAGCTGGAAGACTGAAGAAGAAGGACTGACCTGCTGTAAGGCTGATCTGAAGTTGCTTTGCTGCCAAGGAGAGGGGAAGGACTTTGCTGTGTGCTGTGTCCCCTGGCTTGAAGGAATCTCCAAGGGCCTGAGTAGAGCTGGCCTCCTGTTAAGAAGTCCCAGGAACAAAAGGACTGCACCCCCAGCTTCCCCCTGAACTCTGCTGTGTGAGTTCTGCCCTTCGTAGAGTGCTTGATCCAATTGTGGGGCCTCTGGAAGTTGTGCCTGCTGTTGGGAAGCTGACCAAGAAGAAAGAAGCGAAGGATCTACACTTTTTTCACGCACAGCCAGCTTAGCGAGAAAATTTCCGTCGCTCGTTAGCGGGCCGAATTTTTATCACTGCGAACATCATTGCAGAGCCTGCTGCCGCTGAGCAAGATCATCGCTGGTGAAGCTGTCGCCCCGCTCGTTAGCAGGCTGAATTTTATTGCTGCGAACATCGTCGCAGAGCCAGCCAAGATCCCAGCTCCGCTCGTTAGCGGGCAGAATTTTATCGCTGCGAACATCGTCGCAGAGTCTGCTGCCGCTGGGTGAGATCATCGCAGAGCCAGCCAAGATCATCGCACCGCTCGTTAGCGGGCAGAATTTTATCGCTGCAAACATCGTCTTAGAGCCAGCCAAAATCATTGCACCGCTCGTTAGCGGGCCGAATTTTGTCGCTGCGAATATCGTCGCAGAGCCAACCCAGATCATCGCTGGTGAAATCGGCGCCCCGCTCGTTATCGGGCCGAATTTCGTTGCATCGTGCCTTTGCGAGTAAATTTCTACTGGAAAAGCTACGCCTTGGAATCCATACAAGTATCACCTTACTCCCCATACAGACCGGATTCGTCGCACACGCCCGCTGCATGCAGCGGGGTTGTCGTATCGCCTCCCCAGGGTCTCAGGACTGACGCTGTTGCTTGTTTTTCGACGCCTGAGCCACGCTAAGAACTTTTATCGCATCACCAGGTACTGTTGGTTAAAATTGATGCTAAGGTGAATGATTTTGTCGCTAAACTAAGAACTCTTTTTGAAACCATATTCTTGAACTGTGTATGTTGGATTTTTGTCGTTTTGGTCTTGTGTAGTTTATATAAAAGTACTTTATTTATCTACACTGGTGTGGAGTCCATTTGTGGTGTTTTCACTGTGTTACTGTGAGTGTTGGTACAAATACTTTACACATTGCCTTTGATAAGCCTGTCTGCTCATGCCAAACTACCAAGGGGGTGAGCAGGGGTTATCTAAAGAGTGTATCCCCCTTACCCTGACTAGAAGCAAGGGTCCCTATTTGGACAGTGGTACCTACCTCTGCCAACTAGAGACCCCCAGCTCTAACATTGGTGGTCAGCGGTGAGGATTTGAACTTGTATTTGTACTTGACCCACAGTAATTGGTGTACATCACTAGTTTAGTGCAGACCACTACGCAACCACATACTGTGTTTTGTTTTGGTTCTATTTTTGATCTGATCCTTGAGTCATGCACGCATCATGTCTTAGAAGGGTAAACCAGCAAGTGATGTCGCAGAACTGGAGTTTGATATTGAAATGTTAAGTGAATACAAAGTAGGTCAACTCAAGCAGTTCTGCAGGATCTCTGGATGTCCCATGGAGAGCAGCTCTGGGAAGGAGGAGCTACAGAAGGCCTTAAGGGCCTGGTGGGAAGCCAAAGAAGCTGGAGAGAGAGGTGATGCAGAGGTGGATGAGGATGCACAAAGGGATGGTTTCAGGTCACAGGATCTGCCTGTGTCCAGAGCAGTCTCCAGGGCTGGCAGCAACAATTCAGCTAAAAGTGTTTCCCCAGAGGAGTTGGAGGAAAACCAGAGGGTTAGAGATCATGAGTTAGAAGTCATGAGGCTGAAGACGAAGCTGATGGAAATAGAAGCCCAGAACAAAGCAGAGGAAAGCAAGAAGAGGTATGCCTTGGAAGAATTGAAATTGACCTTGGCACATGAATTAAGAATGAGGGAGCTTGATATGGAGCTCAAGAGGCTTGAGGCCATGAGTATCTCAGCTGAAGAAGAAAAATAGGTAGCTCAAGAAGTGAGCTTTGCTGAGTTGGAGGTGGAGTCCAGCTCAGATGGTGGCAGCAAGATTGTAGTTTCTAGTGCTGAGAGAAAGGTACCAACACCCAGAGATGTGGCACCTGACTTGAAGGAGGGGGCTGGCATACACCAGGGGGTTCAGGTTCATGATGTAGTTCCAGTGGGGTGCAGTGTCCCTGAAGTAGATTGGGGAACTGACACAGGGGACCATATTCCTAGTGGTGGGGGAGACACTCTACAGACCCTAGATGAGAGATACAGGGAGAGGGGTTCCCCCATGGTAGAAACCTTGGTGTGTGAGTGTGAAGACCGCCCAGAAGAGTGTGAGCTGTGTGACAGAGACAGTCAGATACTGTCTTGCCAGTTTCAGGAGAGTGGTGTGGGGTACTTGTGTGAGGCACTGGAGGGTGAGGCAAAGGTGGCTTGGTTAACAACTGTGGGGGGCTGTGTGATTCATTTGTTGGAGAGCATATTTTAAGTCCCTGTTTTCCAGAGCTATGCCAACACCCGGTGGAGTGTGAGTTCTCTGGTTCCAGGGAGCTTGCGTTGGAGGCAGACCTCTGGTTGGATGCCAGATGGTCTGAAGAGGCATTGGGGAGTGATCCCAAAAGGAGTGGCGCAGATATCTTCCAGATCTGTGAGATTGAAGAGGTTCAGTGTAGCCCAGTTAGGTCCCAGTGTAGTGAGAGGCGTGTCGGGGCTCACGTCCTATCTCAGTGGAGAAGGAGTGAGTGTGGGACTGTGGGTGGTCCCAAGGTGCCCAAAACCCAGTCTCAGGGCCTGCAGGGTTCCTTAAGGAAACACCAGGTTGGGGGCCTAGATAATGCTAGTAGGCCATTTGAGGAGGATCTCCTAGTGCCAGGAGAACCGGGAGCCTCTGTAAACAGAGCTCCAGTGGTTCTGGTGTCTGGCAATTCCACTCCAGTTGGGAGGGTGCAGAAGTCCAGACTGAGGGGTGAGAGGGGGATATGTTACCCAGTGGGAGAACCAGTGGGTCAGGGACCAGCCAGAAGGGCTGAGTCCCCTAGGAGTGACCATGGTGACACCACTTCTGTCCTGGGGGATCTTTGCTCATTGTCAGGTGGACAGGGGCCGGGATTTCTGCGCCAGGCAGACTGTCACGAGACACATGAGTCATGTGTCACCCTCGGGGAGATACTGTGTGAGTCCCCAGAAGTCCTGGCATGCCAGGCAGCTGTGCAACCACAGGGTTTAGTCCCTGGGTTGGGAGGCCAGGTTCAGGTTCTGCCTGACCTGGAGGGAAGGACATCTGTAATCTGTGTCCTGACCGGTTTGGCTTCCAGGGGTACCACTCCAGTGGGGAGGATGCAGCACTCTGGAAGGGGGTGCAGAGGGAGAGAGTCCTTGCCTCTGACCCTGGTGCAACCTGAGGGTTTAAACCCTAGGTTGGGAGACCAGTTGCTGGAGAGAGGTCCTGAACTGGTGGGTAAGTTGTGTTCTGAGGGTGACTCTCCTGGGAGGAGAGGGCAGGACCCCAGAAGGAGAGGTAGGGGGAAGAGAGCCTCGCCCGTGACCTCTGGTCAGCCTGAGGGTACAGACCCTGGGCTGGCGGGCCAGTGTCAGGATGCCCTACCTGTCTTGGCAGGAGGGAGAGTGGAAGAAAGGTGCCAAGCACATGGGGCTACTGTCCCCCACTTTCTGACGCCACAGGGGTTTGAGAGCCCTGAGAGGCATAAGGCCTGGGTCACATCCCTAACCACTGAGGTTAGAGAGGCCTGACAGGCATGAGGCCTGGCTCTCATCACTGACCCTTGTCAGTGGCCCCTGTGGCTGGTTGTCCTGGTGGACAGGGTTGCCCCTGGCAGGGGGGCAGGACTCACACCCTGGGGGTGGACTGGGCCACACCTTTGTGTTGGCCAGGTGGGTGCTGTCTACCAGTGTGGACACATCTGTGAGTGACGTCCTGGTGTGCTGGGCAAGTGTTCAACCGCAGGGGTTGGTCCCTGGGTTGGGAAGCCAGGTTTAGGTGTTGCCTGACCTGGAGGGGGGGACATCTGTAAGCAGTGTCCCTACCAGGTTGTCTACTAGTGGTACCACTATAAGCGAGAAGGTGCAGAACTCTGGAAGGGGGTGCAGAGGGAGGGAGTCCTCGCCTCTGACCCCGGTTCACCTGAAGGGTTTAGACCCTAGGTTGGAGGGCCAGGTCCGGGGTGTCCTCCCTGACCTAGAATCCCAGTTGCAGGATAGAACCCCTGAACTGGTGGGCGAATGGTGCAGGACCCCTGCCACAGGTGCCCTGACTATTCTAGAAGGGGGTACCGCTCCTGGTGGGAGGGTACAGAGCCCCAAGGAAGAGGAGGACTGGGTATGGGAAAGCCCACCCCAACCTCCTATCCAGCCGCCGGGTACAGGCCCGGGGCTGGTGGGTCAGTGCCAGGATGTCAGACCTGACCTGACAGGAGGGGGAGTGGACAAAGGGTGCCAGGCACCTGGGGCTACGGCCTCCCACCCTCTGATGCCACAGGGGTTTGAGAGCCCTGAGAGGCATAAGGTCTGGGTCACATCCCTAACCACTGTCAGTGGCCACTGTGGCTTGCTGTCTTTTTTTCGGGACACACCATTGAGCAAATTAAGGTTAGGTGCTGTACAGATGGTTTCCACAGGTGAGGAGAAGGGTTCCACGTGGGTTGGCTTGGTGGACCCTGAGAGTATGGATAGAGGGATCCAACTGGGTTCAGGACGGCGTAGAACAGGAATAGTGCCCTGCTGTTTGGGCTAGTTTCCATGTTCTATCGCCCCAAGCAGGGAATCTCATCGAGGTATCGTTTATCTACCCTGGCTTTAGGCTGGAAGGGGGTTGTGTTGGAAATGGCCCTTTTTGCAGGGTTATCCCCAAACTTTTTGCTTTTTCATCCTTTGTTTTTCCTGACCCGTGGTTGTTGGCTATAGGACTCTGGGCACTTTACCACTGCTGATCAGTGCTAAAGTGCATATGCTCTCTGTATAAATTGTTACTATGATTGGTTATCCATGATTGGCAGATTTGGTTCATCAGTGGGTCCCTAGTAAAGTGCACTGAGTGTGCCAGGGCTGGTGATTCAAATGCTACTAGTGGGTCTGCAGCACTGATTGTGCCACCCACATGAGTAGCCCTAAAATGGTGTCTCAGGCCTGCCACCACAGTGCCTGTGTGCAGTTTCTAACTGCCATGCTGACCTGACCAGTGTCCACGCTGGCCAGGCCTAACCCTTCCCTTTCTGTACACATTGGACACCCCTATGGGAGGCCCTAGGTACCCCCCTGGGCAGGGTGCTGTGTATGTGCAAGGTAGCGCATATATTGGTGTAGGTGACATGCTCTGGTTCTGAATTACAGCAAATTTCGTTTTTCACTATTGAAAGGTTATCCTGCCCATAGGCTATAATGGGAAATGCTGAGTATAATGTTTACCTGCATATCTTCCCATAGGAGCAAGATAGAAAGCTAAAGTCTGGTATCCCTGAATTCAGAATTTAATAACACATCTTTTAGGAAGGATGGTTTTTAAATCCTGTGTGTGAAAACAGCACTTTTAGAAGGTGGCTGTTTTCCTTTTCTGCCCTTTCTGTGTGCCTTGGCCTGTTTGTGAATTGACTGTCTGGTTTGTTTGTGACAGGGACAGGGGTGGCTCCCAGAGGCTGGATGAGTCAGCCCAGGGCTGAATAGGGAAATTCCCCTGTAGATGGGTGGGAGGAGTAGCACCTGGGCCTGAATAGGGCTGTGCCTGCCTTCCACAATAATGGCTCCAACCCCTGCTGGGCGGCTGACGACCATGCCCCTCTCTCTCAAAGGAATGAAGAAACCAAGTCAACAAAGTGCTCCAGGACTGGCCAGAACTGGTTCTGACTAGGCCAAGGCCCCTCTGCCTACAGAGGACAAAGGCTTTTGGGGTATAAGTATTGGGACCCAGACTGCAGAAGATTAGATCATCCTGGAATCAAGAAGGAACCTCTGCCAAGGAGAAAGCTGGAAGACTGAAGAAGAAGGACTGACCTGCTGTAAGGCTGACCTGCAGTTGCTTTGCTGCCAAGGAGAGGGAAAGGACTTTGCTGTGTGCTGTGTCCCCTGGCTTGAAGGAGTCTCCAAGGGCCTGAGTAGAGCTGGCCTCCTGTTAAGAATTCCCAGGAACAAAAGGACTTCACCCCCAGCTTCCCCCTGAACTCTGCTGTGTGAGTTCTGCTCTTCGTAGAGTGCTTGATTCAATTGTGGGGCCTCTGGAAGTTGTGCCTGATGTTGGGAAGCTGACCAAGAAGAAAGAAGCAAAGGATCTACACTTTTTCACGCACAGCCGGCTTAGCGAGAAAATTTCCGTCACTCCGCTCGTTAGTGGGCCGAAATTTTATCGCTGTGAACATCATCGCACAGCCTGCTGCCACTGAGCAAGATCATCGCTGGTGAAGCTGTCGCCCCGCTCGTTAGCGGGCCGAATTTTATCGCTGCGAACATCGTCGCAGAGCCAGCCAAGATCCCGGCTCCGCTCGCTAGCGAGCAGAATTTTATCACTGTGAACATCGTCGCAGAGCCTGCCGCCGCTGGGTGAGATCATCGCGGAGCCAGCCAAGATCATCGCACCGCTCATTAGCGGGCAGAATTTTATTGCTGCGAACATCGTTGCAGAGCCAGCCAAAATCATCACACCGCTCGTTTGCGGGCTGAATTTTGTCGCTGCGAATATCGTCGCAGAGCCAACCCAGATCATCGCTGGTGAAATTGTCGCCCCGCTCGTTAGTGGGCCGAATTTCGTTGCATCGTGCCTTTGCGAGTAAATTTCTACCGGAAAAGCTATGCCTTGGAATCCATACAAGTATCGCCTCACTCCCCATACAGACCGGATTCGTCGCACACGCCCGCTGCGTGCAGCGGGGTTGTCACATCGCCTCCCCAGGGTCTCAGGACTGACGCTGTTGCTTGTTTTTCGACACCTTAGTGTCGCTAAGAACTTTTATCGCATCACCAGGTACTGTTGGTTAAAATTGACACCAAGGTGAATGATTTTGTCGCTAAACTAAGAACTCTTTTTGAAACCATATTCTTGAACTGTGTATGTTGGATTTTTGTCATTTTGGTCTTGTGTAGTTTAGATAAAAGTACTTTATTTATCTACACTGGTGTGGAGTCGATTTGTGGTGTTTTCACTGTGTTACTGTGAGTGTTGGTACAAATATTTTACACATTGCCTTTGATAAGCCTGTCTGCTCGTGCCCACCTACCAAGGGGGTGAGCAGGGATTATCTAAAGAGTGTATCCCCTTTACCCTGACTAGAAGCAAGGGTCCCTATTTGGACAGTGGTACCTACCTCTGCCAACTAGAGACCCCCAGATCTAACAGTGTGCAATTGCGATTACTCACAGAGGCTCCGCAAAATATCCGAGGCCAGAGATATCACTATAAATTTAAACTTAGATTTCCCAACAACTACTGAATGGATTTACACCAAATAAGTGAAAGTCACTTCCTTGAACCGACATCTACCTCCCTGACAAACTTGGTGTAAGTCCGTTCAGCGGTGTATGCTGTAGGTGTGGCTAAGGGTTCCTATGGGAATTAGCATTACAAACACAACCTTAATTTATGCCCCAAATTCTCAGTCCCCACAGCATGGATCACCCTCAAACTTTCCATAACAATAGTACCCACCGTGACACTTTTTTCAGAAAATTTCATGCAGATTGGTCAAACGACACCAAAGTTAGAGACAATTCAAAACATGATTTTCCTATGGAAACTAGGTCCTAACTATAACTATCTACTGATATATCTATATATATATATATAGGACACCGAGTTCCAATTGTGAAGGACTTAAGGGAAGTTTACAAAGCAGGAAAGTGATAAATGAAAAGAAAGAAAACAATGTACTCAGCATTCAGTGTGTGCATCACTTATTATCGGTCTAAAGACAACCCTCATAGTTCCTAACTAATCTAGGTCCACCTTCTTTCTCACATACATCAAAATAGATAACGAATGAATAATAAAAGTCTAATATACATTTACAAAGTATTCATGGATGTATTCCTTTTAGCCATCGCAGCCCATTAAAAACTGCATATACATATGAAAAGAGACACATAGGAACACACAGACCATCTCCTAAGTGCTACAGGGTGATGGCAAGTTTTATTGTGACTGCTAGCTCACATTCGTATTTCAAGAAGCATACATCACACAATTACCCTATTTCAAACCTTTAATTTTTTTCTGTCATTTAATTTGTAAAGAAAACATATTATCAACAGTAAGAAAAACTCAATACAATGTGATTAATTCCAGGTAATATCAAGAACATGACCATACATGTTAAAATAGAAAGCTACTATTAGGTATTCATAGAATTATAGCCTGTTGAGAAAGTAATTATACCACATTTTAGCTATGTGTGTGAGAACATGTTCATTCAATCTGCTTCCAGATAAGAAAAGTAACATCTTTTAATCCAAAGTAACAGCTGGCATTTATGTTTTTGAATTGAAATAGATTAAGATAGACTTTTATCAGCTAACATTACATTCTTTAAGTTATATTTCATGCTGCCACAGAATTGGTTAAGGGTTTAGATGTGGCTCTGTGAGCTAGCAAAACAACATTTACTGATTATATAAGAAGATTCAGTCTCTATGTTATGAAGTTTTGTTGACCTAATACACAGTCCTACTAAATTCGTAGGAACAGTATAACACAAAAAACACAATTAAAAAACAGACGAGGGAATAAGAAGAGATTCATTTCTGCTTTGAGGAGGTGAGGCATGTTTCCAGGTTCCTTGGTGGCTTGCTGACATCCAAGTAATAATTCCAAAAGCAGGGTTGGGCTGGCATTTTTTCCACCGAGTATTTCAAGGTAGGCTGGAGCCCTTGGAGACTTGTTAGAAATGGCGATTTCTGGTTGGCTAGGGCTTGCGCCAAAGTCAGGCAGAAACCACCACTCTAGTCAGGGCAAGGAAGTTACACGCCAAAGATAACCCCTGCTCACCCCCTTGGTAGCTTGGCACGAGCAGTCAGGCTTATCTCTGAGGCAAGGTGTAAAGCGTTTGCGCGCGCACCCAGCAACAACACTCAAGGCCCGCCACAAAGGAAACTCCACACAAGGTATTCTATAAAAATAGCCTTTGTATTATAATAAAACACATAAGATAAAAACACACACTTTACAATGTGCCAACAGGCACGGGCAGAATTTACAAGGGATTATATGTACAGGGGACAGGGCCACATGGACCACTGTCAGGAATTAGCACTTTTTAGAATTTAGCACAAAAATATAAAATTACTGTAGCACAAAAATAACATGTATAGCGCACAACCAGTACTTACTGGTATCAGATAAGTACCACCTACGCAACCCTAACTACCTTAGGAAACTGTCACGCAGGGGACTGGGACCTCACTAGCACCACCTGTACTAGGAGAAAGCAAACAACCACCTAAGTATCACAATACCTGTAGGGGTAATAGAACGTTACACATGATGCATCACATTCAGAGGTGTAGGGAAGGAAAACACATGATGCATAAAAACACATTCAGAGGTGTAAAGCAATGGCACATGACGCATAAAAACACATTCAGAGGTGCAAGGAAAGGAACAATTGCGCAAGAACTCATATGCCACCACCTGTGGCAGTCCCTAGGCCAACTGGCCTTGTCGGGGCTAGGACGCCCTGTCCCAGTCAAGCTGCGCCTGCTGCGCAAGCTAAAAAGCGCAAATATCCCCACCTAAACGTTGCAGCTGCCCACTAAGTGCTGGGCAGCTGTAGAACTGAGCGTAGACACCCCTGTGCCCTCGGCACACAAATCGCCGTCACTCATGGAGCCTCTCTGGGCTCTGTCCCTACCAAATGTCCCCTCGAGCCTCGTAGGCTCTAATCAAGAAATGCGCCTCGTAGGAGCCTCACAGGGCTCGTGGACACTGCCACCACGTTGGAGCCACGGGGCTCTATGGACACTGACCCCACGTTGGAGCCACGGGGCTCTATGGACACTGACCCCACGTTGGAGCCACACGGGCTCTAGACACACTGTGGCTCGTGGGAGTCCCTCTGGACTCTACAAAATACTGCCCCCGTTGTTGGAGCGCCACGCGCTCAGAACTTTACCATGTCCCCCACGTTAGAGAGCAGAGCGAGGCTCTCAGTAGGAACGGCCCGTGCCGGAGGCGGGGGCTCCTTACAAGGTTAGCCGGTCTGGGACCGGCACCCACGATACTCAGGCGGAGTCCCCAAGCCCCTCCCCACTCACCGGGCTGTCCTCGGGGGGACTCCGCTCCTCTTGCCGTACTTCCTGGTCGCCGGAGCGCGGGGTGGGCTCCCGCCCGCTCCCTTCCTCAGCGCGACGTCTCTCGGGGCCGGGAACACGTGGGTCACACCCCCTCCCGCTGAACCAATCACAGCGCGGCAGGGGGATGACGCGGCCGGGACTCCGGGCTGCGACGGTGATCGTCTCCGCGATAAGAGGGGTGGGCTCCCTCGGTAAATGCAATTCTTGACGGGGTGGGCACCCGCCGCCGCAATAAGCAAATAAGCGGGGTGGGCACCCGCCGACAAGCTCCAAAATACGGGGTAGGCTCCCGTCACCCGCAGCACCCGGGGTGGGCACCCGTTGTCATAAGCAAAGCGCTCCTGAGCGCTTGAGGAAAATAAAAGCGCTTCCAGGCGCTTAGGGATGCCAGAAAGCCCAAAGTCCAGCCAAAAAGTATTTCAAGAGCAGGGGGGCAAAGGCTGGGCCCAGAGCCAGCACACAGGGCCCTCCAGCAGGGAGGCAGTCCCCAGTGGTGGTCTCTCCTGGCGCCCAGCAGCAGCAGGCCCCCTCCAGATGATCCTGCAAGAGAACAAATTGTAAGGGGACACAGCCCCTTTTTATACAGAAAAAGTCTTTGTCTGAAGGTGCAGGGAAGGGGCGAACCAGTTACAACAGGTTCCTGAGCACTTTGTTTTGCTCAGTCCCTCTCCCTATTCACTGGCAGGCCAGGGTCATCAGACGCACCACAGGGGCCGGAGCCAGCAGTGTGTGGGGAAAGCCCTGTCCTATTCAGGACCCAGGTGTACTCCTCCCCAGCCATCAGTATGCTAAACTCCCATTCACCACTGGGTGACTCCTCCTGTCCCTGGGGATTTCCCTAGCCCGTCACATAACCTCCACCAGCCAATCGCCAGACAAGCCACACATTTCATACTGCACACTGAAGTGCCCACTTCTAGAAGTGGCACTTCCACACTAGGTACATGCACGCCGCACACATCATCGCGCAGCATTCAATCACACGAGTCCGCACATACCAAACTCGGGCCTGCACACCCCACCCATCAGGAACTACCAGGACACATACATTCCCCCATGCATTCCTATGGGAGTGCAGGCCAACCTCAACACACGCACGCACTTTACCCTGGGACACAGCGGTAAAGTGCGCAGAAACCAAAAATCATTACACCAAGTCACCCATAAAAAGCAAAAAGTCTCGGGGGTGAACCTGCCAGAAGGGCCAAGTCCAACAAGACTGGTTTTGAAAAGCCCAGGGTCACCCCAGGTCCCTCTGTCACATTCCCCTTCTGCACGAGATTAATTGCTACAGGGAGGCTTCAAGAGAAGGTAAAAGGGAGGGTAGAGACGTGGAAGGTAGTGTGGGAGAGAAGTATTAGAGAGGGAGAAGAGAGAGATGGAGAGAGATAGAATGGATTGATGGAAAGAAAGAGATTGCACAAGGAGACATAGGGCGCAGGACTAGTTTTGAGCACTTTTGTCAAAGATACTTTTAGTTTCCTAGTCTGCCCAGTATAAAAGTCAGATTCAGCTTATGGTAAAATTCCTGCAAACTGATGCTCGCTTTTGCTTTCCTCACAAAATATATTGGTTACATTAGATGAGTCTTGATCCTCTTTGCTCGCAATAAAAAACCAAGCATTGGCATAGCCAATAGGTCTCACCTTTGGGACCTTTTAAGTGTTTAGCCATGCAACAGTTGATGTTGTTGCACCAAGGATATTGTGCTGCATAACTAAATACTTATAAGGTCCCAAAGTGAGACCTATTGGCTATGCCAATGCTTGTTTAAAAGTTGAAATGGGTTAAGGCAAAGTTAGCAAGACCGTGCTAGTCGCGGATGCTGTATGACATTTGTTAGCTGACATTGCATGCTGAAGAAATATTTTTGGCATCTCTTCTTCAAACAGCAGACCAGAAAGAGTGTCCCCTATGGAATGTGGAAATCTCAGGGCCCCCAGTGGATGAGGGGGCTTGTGTTTTGCCCCTGCTGCTGAGCCCCCCTGCCCTTCCATCATACTTTCAGCATCACGTAAGAGGTCTTTGAGGGGGCTTGTGGTGGTATATGGGTTGATTCCTGTGACGTCACCCGGGTCAAAGGGTGTGCTCCTACTCAACCAACATTGGGTTGAATTGAAAGCCTTGCCAGTCTATAACATTACTCAGGTGTAAGTGTCAATAGGAAGTGCTTGATTGTCTTGTTACCTCAAAAATGTTACTTGCAGAACCTGCGCTCTCTTCTCAATCCCCCCTCACTCTCGCGCACCCTGAAATGGCCTCAGGGCAGGGTGGGCACGTGACAAATACTTGCAATTCTACATATGACATGAATGGGTTTTTATGTGGGCGTTTCAAGAAAACGCCCGCGTCATTTGTGCATCAGGGACCTGAACATTTTGCAGTAATTAATTTAAAGTGTTTAGTGGATTCATCTGGTAAAGAGTGGGGACAGCGGGACAGACTTACTACATGTCTGTGCGCCTGTAGCTCACATTTTTGAATTCACAAACGTGTGAATATTTGCTAATCTTATGTATGGATGCACATGTGCACAGAAGATTAACTTCTGTGCAATTGTGCATAAAAGTGAAACCGCCCGGGGTTCCTTCCACTAATAACTGATCAGAGGGAGGGACAGCAGGCCTCACTCTAACCCTTGCCCTGCTGTGAGCTGCACTCTTGTCTGGATTGAGTGCCGCTATCCCCTGCCTACCTATTTTACCACTCCAGTAAGAGTAAATCTAATTTACAAATGTGCAGGTAAGGCCTGCCCTGAGTAATGTGGCACCACGTGCCGAGATGGCACTAACACACCACTGTGCCTGCGAGCCAATCATGTGTGAGGACGCAATCAGGCTAGGCTGTGCCAGTCGGCCTTCTCCAGTCACCCCCACAACACGTGCCCGAGGCATTTTATGAATTTGAGGGGGAGGAAAATGCACACTGTACGATATCTGCACACGATGAAAACGCTAATCTTTGGACATCCCCAACATGCCCGCACCTTAGGAAATCTGGGCGAATGTTCGCCGCAGTTATTAATTAAAATAAAAAGCATGCAGTACAAAAGATGTAAAATGTATATTGCAAAGGGTGTCATAATTACGAAGACAGCCACGCGTGTCCCGAATGGCTCCACGCCCATACGTAGCATATGTGAAACAAATTCAGCAATTAACAAAGCCGAGTTACTCAGTGTTGCAGCAGGAAGGTGGGAGCAGGTGGCACGCCTTCACAGGCCGCCGGGTCTCTCAGGATGACTGCAGACCGACATGGCACTCATGAGATTTCTAATTTGAAACATCTTTTAAATGCAGGCCATGTTTTCAAATCTGTGTGACTCTTGCACAACTTTGCCTGAACACCTTCACAATTTCACTGAGGTGAAAACCATAGGAACGCAATAAAACTAAGACGATAAAATAAAAGCAAACTGCAAACATGAAAGAGGGGCAACCGTCATTTCGAGTCAGGGTGTTTAGGTATTGGTGCAAGTGTTGCATAAGTGACGCTGACTTCTAATTGGACAATTAAGTGAGATTTGATACACCTGTTCAATCTCACGCTCCAGCAGCAACAGTAACTAGGTGCCAACCATCACCACGGCCCCATACACCAAGGGACCCCGTGGGTAATGGCTGTGGATTACATTCTGCGATTCCAATGTGCCAACAAAGAGGGGGATAATTTCTCACAAATACCTCTCCTGCAGGAGAACAAAATAGGTAAAAAGGGTAGAAATAGGGATGCACATAAGGTAACAAGACGTCTACAACAACAAGGAATTGAGATGATCCAACAAAAGGCGATCATCTGTCCTCATCTCCTTTAGTGTAGCTTCCAAATTTTAAGCAGCGTACATGGCGACCACCCTGCCAGCGAAGGCAAGCAGACCTAGGGTTAAACCATCCGGCGCACCTTGGTGCACTGTGGACGCCTCTACAGACAGGGGGCTTTGGCTGGGCCGCCCACATTGGTATGTCCGCTACCATGTTTGGCTGAATTTAAAGCAGTGACTTCAACTATCATAAGAGCAAACTCAATATTTGATAGATTTTCCAACCTCAGGTTGGTGAGGGATGCAGATCTGTCATAGTAGCAAATGAAAACTGTGCAAGCAAAACCTGAACCAGACCATTAGTACTAATCACCATTAATTAATCCAGGATAAAAGCTGCATGAGGCAACAGGAGATATTTCTTTGAGTTATTATCTATTTATTTATGCATTTTCATATTGCGTGGGCATTATCCAGCAGTGTTAGAGTGCTTTGCAAATGACATAGAACATGACATGAGGCATAAGATTACATAATCCAATGTTATAGTCCAAGGAAACTGGAGTATAGAAATAGAACATTACATTAGGGGATATGATTACTTCATCCGATGATGTTGGTACATTTAAAAAAGCCAAAACATTAGAGTATGGTATAAATAATAAATTGCAACAGTCATAAAAATTGAGAGACAGGACGTGGAGTGGTGCCAAATACAAGTGTTGGCCACGCGTGAGCAGCCGCGAGACGCGATATGTGGTGGGGGAGGGGGAGAAGCGGGAGTTGTGTGCGCTCGTGCGTCATCGCAATCGCTCTGAAAGCTAAAGTGATCGCGATGACGCACAAGTTTTCAAAGTGGTGCTGACGGCTAGCGGTTCGCGCGTGCATGGTCGCGTGACCGCAAGCGCTAGGCCAGCCAGCAGCACTTTGAAATCCCACATACAAAATGTCTCTCCGAGTCAGCGCATGCGCTGGGCTCAGCGAGACCTAAAGAGAGATGGGCACATTCTTTCACATGACCTGGGGATATTCATTAATACAAAATTACTGGCATGGCATATGTAACAACTTTTCACAGGTAGTCAGGAGGATGAATACCCCAGAAAATAAACTGATATTACTGGGACTGCTGGATGAGTGGGGGAGGGGGGTCAGGAGCACCAGACTTCTGGTCGCCATGGGCTGTTTGGCAAGATGGACATTGCATGCCATTGAATGTCAGAGAAGGCTCCTTCTATAGAGAAATGGTCAAGGAGCATGGAATATTGTGCCATCCTAGAGCAATATGTATATAAATTAAGGGGTGCCCCAAGATACACAAGAAAACATGAGCCCATAGCTGGAACAGGGGGAGTAAAAGGTAGACAGCGCTGCATTAGGACAGTAAACAATATTTTATGTATGCTCAATCGTGGTAGCTCAATAAGTTCCATGCACAAATATAAGTTGTGAAGTGTGTTTATAAAACCAAATGCCAATAAACAGAGCTATAAAAAAAGAAATCTATCTGTATTCTACACACATTTTATGCTAAGTAAAAAAAGCAATATTTCATTACACTATTTCTATTCGGATGCTCACAAGGATGCATTTGCATCGTTAACGGAGGTATAGATTTCCACCTGGTGAATACATCTGATGTGAAGTTTGAGGAATGCACTGTAAAATAAATAAACAATGTAAATTGCGGAATTGCGGTAATTTTAAAACTCACTATTCAAACAGTGCAGAAAACGTATAATAAAAAACACTGGCAAACCCAATAGTTATCATCTATGAAAGAGCTATTGATCAGATCAGATACAATTTTATTGTTTTAGTTATTTAAAATGATCTAATTGAAAAATGTAAAAAAAAACATAAAACGTGAATTTAAATATTGACACCCCACCAAAGTTAAAAAACGTCAGAAGAAGGCATAAAAATGTATTCCCTTTGTTCTAATTGTCCAATGTTTGTCATCAAAAGTGTACCTTCCCACTTCTTAATTTCTAAAGATGAAAATGTCTTTAACTGTCCCAAATACATTGATGAAGTGTCCCAAAACAGTATAAAATTGCCTCCCCTTTTAAAAAACTGTTTCAGGAGATTCTTATCAATGCCCATTAACGTGCTATTTATTCGCAAAGGGTTTTTCCATCGTTCGTCAAACTGATAAAAAGTTAAATAGAGATGTCTGAAGCGTAAAAAAGATGTTATAGCTTTCTTGTTCAAGTTAAAATCTAAGCATGGCTGTTGCAGAGTCGAATAAAACTCCAAAGTGTACAAAGAGTGTTTGTATAATGATGCCCTTCTGATATCTTAGAGGCAACTAGTTGTTTTAGGCCCATTCTAAATTGCAACTCAAAATTTGCACCGGATTGAGAGTCACAAATTGAGAGTCACAATTTAGAACGTACAACAGTGTCAGAGACACTGATTGCGATTCCCAATGGGGTCTCAAAATGCGCGGCTCGCGATTATTAATGAGCCACTTGCAATTTGCGCCCCATTTGGTAGGGCTGGCCCTCTGAGGGATGGTTGCCTGCTGGGCTCAGCAAACCTCCATGTCTGTGACTGCTTTTCAATAAAGCAGGTTTTTTTTTTAAATGCAGCCCGTTTTCCTTAAAGAAAAACGGGCTGCATTTAAAAAAGAAAAATGAAACGTTTTCGTTTCATTTTTTAAAGGCAGGAAGGACCACTGCCTCCCACATAAAAATATTTTTGCCTGCATTTGCAAAGGGGAAGCATTGCAAGTGCAGGGTGGTAATTTGCGGTTGCAAAACATTCATCCATGGCTTTGGGGTTGCTATTAGGAAGGGAACGCCCCTTCCGAATTACGACTCGCAAAATAGTCGCAATTTATTTGCGACTCGCAAATTAGTGTTGAGCAAACGGGTCGCAAACCAATTTGCGCATGCAAAATCCCATCATACATCTGGCCCTTAGTTTCTTGTTTTAACGATAACGTGCAAGTGGATTTGGTCATTTTGTGCAATTTGTTTATGCATGACAGATTATGTTTCGTCGGGATATGCTTCACACAAGGCTCTGCCACTGATGCTTTGCTGTATAGTTTTGACAGTTCTTTGTTAATATAACAGCTTACGATGTTATTAGCCACCTCTTGACTGTCTATACAATAGTTGATGCATTTACTTATATATTATTGGTTTTTATAATTGTTGCACTCAGTTTTTTGGAATTAAAATTGCACTAGATGGGCACATACATCAAAAGATTAAATACTTTTAGATCATATTGCCTAGGGATATATATTCTACTTGCATTTAATTATAATCCAGGCTGTAATTGACATTAGGCCCAGTTCTAGTCTAATTAGACTTTGTGGTGCATTCCCTACGTATTTTATTGCAAAACGTTTTATCATTACAGAGATGGCCACCAGTTTCTGTCACGAGGTGTTCCATGTGGGCATTCCAGTTACCAGTGGTGGCTCACCGAGGGAGTGCTCCTAGGGGCGGTGGGCGGGGGGTGGAGGAGGGGCACGGTGGGAGGTAGTGGAGTCAGACATACGACAGACAGGAGTAAGGTAAGTAATTAAATAAATAAAACAATGTACCTTGCGCTCGCTGCATCACCAACTTGGCGATGCAGCGCGCGCAGGGCAAATTGTTTTATTTATTTAACTTACCTTACTCCTGTCTGTCGTATGTCTGACTCCACTACCTTCCCAACTTGCCCCTCCCCTGCCTCACCGCCCCGCAGCACTCTCTCGGCGAGCCCCCACTGCCAGTTACATTTTTTGACAAATCTCACCCCGAGGTATGAATAAGTGGACACCTGCCCAGTTTCATCCGGGCAAATAAACCAGGTGTATCGGGGTTTTTACAACCAAAGCTCATGGTTTTTGTTTTGTTGATGCTAATCTGTAGATTGTTATCTAAGTAGAAAACATGTAGGCTGATCAACCGTTTTTGGAGGCCAAGCTGTGTAGTTGATAAGTAATAAGGATAAGTCAATAATTCTATTTTGGTGCTTGCTAGTTTGGGGGAATCTCCCCTTTCATGCTGCGGCACCTCTGTAAAGTCTGAAATATGTAAATAAAACGGTAGCAGGGCTAAATTGCAGCCTTTCTTTAGCCGGTGTACGTATGGATCTTCGTTGACATTCCTCTACTGAGAAAATGATTTACTCTCACCCACTTGTCACCATAGAGATAACTTTAGTTCTCAATCCCACACAAATCCAGTTTAGCCCATAGTTTGGCTCTATTTACTCTATCGAGAGCAGTTATGAAGTCAATGAAACATTCAAATAAGTTCTTACCTTTAACTTTTACTGTTCACTGAGCGAAAAAGCGAGTGCCATGATGTTATCAGCGGTGGAGCAATTTCTTCAAAAGCCGGATTGATTGATGGAACATCAATCTCCTGGCTTCGTCAGCCTATTTTTGAAGGTTAGTTAGTAAATGCTTGGAAAGGTTTTCCCGTCTGCGTCGACCAGAGCAATCAGCCAGTGAATGTCTGGGGCCTCATTTGTAGATTGGTTGAAAGGATGGGAGAACATGCTCTGCGCGCCTCACTGAGGTAAATATAGACGACAGCAGCATACTCCAGGCTGCTGAACTTCCCATGTTCACTGCCATGGACAGACCATTTGGGCCAGGGCCCTCGAGTTACTACATTCATGAATAAGCCGTTTGGTCTCCTGGGGTGAAGTGACGTAACTGGCTCATCCCGTGCAGATGTCACCGGGTGATGTGTTTGATGCTGGTTTTCCATATAGCGTTGCTAAGTTTTCTTTCCAGACCTTATATTGAGTGTGATAGTCTCCCCCATTCTGATTGTATGGGTTCCCAGACCCAATAGCCCACAGAACTTCCTCGCAGTTTATGTGCAAATTACATCTAACAGTTCAAGCAATACATGTTCTTGGTGTTTTCTCTTAATACTGTAAATACAATCTTTTTCCCGGCATTTACTACGATTGTCCATCTGCTAGGTTTTTATCCCAGGTGAAATTCTTCAATATTTTTGCTAAATTTTATATGCTGTGCATTGTGCTCTCTTTCAGGTCTCGGTATAATATGAAAATCCAGGACATTCTGAAATGTTACTGAATGTATAATCAATTGTTGAATGTAACCCCTCATATTGAAGGTGGCTTGGGCCGGTTGGTCCTTTGCAAATCTCCCATTAAGGTGATGAACCCCCATTTCCAAAAAGGTGAAACAAATTAACTTTGCTGACCATTTTGTGTTGCTTTTACTCAAAACTGCTGCAGGAACTTTAAAATTACGATCGGGTAAGTTGGTCTTTGCAATACTCTTCTTGATGTTATAATGTGTTATTAAAGCCAACCATTATTACCACAATTACATTTGTATTGCCTCCAATCACATTTTCCACCTGGTTCCACACAACATTTAGTTCTTTCCTCTCTTCATTAAAGGTGGGGGGAAACTGATGTTAATCACATATAACTGCACACAGGTGTAAATCACAATAGCCATTACGTTTCTTGAACTCATTGTAACTTGGTAGCTATTTATACCTGCTTCCACTTTTAATAGTATTGAGAGACCATCTCTTAGGCTCCCCCTCGAACCTTTTATAAATAGAAAATTTAGATCGATTTAGTTATGCACCATCATCTCCGACGTCTCCAAGGCTTTCTGTAAATAAATACTTTAGTAGACATTAAGAAAAGAGTCCAAGTTGCCATTACTCTCATTTATCTGGCGGTCCCAATCTGCAGTGTTCCAGGAACAGACGTACAGCAGGGGGGGCTCCTGACCAATTGTAGGCTGCTTTCCTCATCGGGAATATAGCGGGCATTGAAATTCTGCATTCAGATAGTTTGTGAAGCTGGCCCGCCTTGTGTTTTGGTGGTTCTCAGCAAGGGTAAGTGTCAGGCTATTCATTGTGTTTGAAGAGGCAACGAAAGGTCCTTGAAAGGCTGCCATGTTTGTCAACGCTGTTTGGATATTTAATTGGTGTGGCCAGTTCCAGAATTATCCCCCAATATGCCATCTTGGTGTTCTTGCATAAAATAACTCTAGCTTGCCCTCGTAGACTCCTTTTTGGATTAATTGTCCCATTTGAACTGAACATTTTAAAAGATCACATGAGTTTGCACCCAGGCCGGGAAGGCGAAGGTGGACCAATGAGGACCTGGGTAAAACGCCCTCCGGAGGCGGGAGCCCGCCCCCGGCCCACACTAACATGCCGGCTAACACGGTGGGGGGCCAGGATTGGATTGGCTCCATTTAAACAAAGCAAGCTCCCTCTCCACAATGAGGGGGCGAGGGAGGAAACGTGAGGGGGAGGATAAGAAGGGGCAACGGCCCGAAGGGGACACATTTCCCCCCTCGCAGGAAGAAAGAAAGGAATGGAATGCCACCTCCTCGCAGAGAAGAATGCCAGTGAAGCTGATTAAGAGAACGGCAGTGGCGAGTGCAAGATGTGGTATTTCGTGCCATTTTTTGAAAGACAGAATGCGGGACCAGAGCAGTAAACCCCACCTATGCTAGGATCGAGGGTGCGGGCGGGGATCACCAAAGATGGAGGACCCACGGACGGACGGGCCCATTCCCCACCTCGAAAATGCACCCCCCTAGCACGAGAGGGAAGGAAAAGAATGTTGGAGAAGAAAGGACCTGGCTGGAGCTGGCGACAGATGCTGCCACCGACGATGGAACCACAGTAGCAAAGCCTCCTCGAGAAACCAGTGCAGAAAAACCAAAGGCGGGCATCCTGTGGCTGGGGGCTATCGAGGCCGACAGCAGCGGTCCAGGGCCGCAGAGTCGGGAAGGTCTGCCGCAGGGAAATGGATGCAAAAGAATCCCCTCCAATGACAAGAGAAGAAGGAAAGGGCCCTATCCGACGGGAACCGGTACCATTATCTAAAAAGAGACGGTTACACCAGCCCCCCCCTGCCGGCAGCCAGATCCCCACGTCTGCAGGGATTAGTTGGGGTCATCGCCCTGGAAGTAGAATGAACGTCGCCACACCACGTTCGTGGGCGAGGGTCTAGGTGCGAAATTCAGAGTGGTCGGAGCGGGCGGCTGTGCCCCCGGTAAGCGGCATACAATAGGTGAGCAAAGACATAATTGGCCCCTTGCGGGCAGAATAGGGATGGGTGTGGGAAAGCCTTGCGCAAAATGTGAGCGGGTTAGAACCGGCGTCGACAAAGGGGTTTTACAAAGTCACCCTGTTGCAGAATGCCCCCCCCCCCCTTTTGTAAGATCGAGGGCCCAGGAAGTGTCCCTAGTAGGAGCGGGCGCGGGAAAGCCTCGTGCAAAAGGTGAGTGGGTTAGAGCCGGCACCGACAAAGGGGGAATCACGACGTCTCCCCGTTGCGGTGAGATTTAGGTAGAGGTGTACAAAATTGCCTGCTGTCTTCAATTTCGGAGACAAGTACCGCGAGGTAACCAGTGTGTCTTTTACATGCTAGGGCAGACCTCTGGTAGAAGCATCACATGGGATACCGACAGGAGGCTAGTTCGAGCACAAAAAAAAGTCTCTCGATGACACAGTGGGAGAAAACAAAGTGATCGCCTGGTGCAAAATTTGGCAGAAGGCTAATTTCACTCATTTTGGAAGTTTAATTTAAGGGTCGCCCTATGCCTAGTATCAAGTATGACAAAAGTATGGCACACCTGAAGCCATCTTGAATGGAATAAAGTGGTAACACTTAAAACATTTAATTTACAAAGGAACACAATGAGGGGATTCATTTTGCCATAGAAATTATGATTAGTGCTGCAGAAAGAAAAATTAGGGCACATTTTGACTTCTCAAATCCTCTTCTATGTCATAAAAGAATTCTGACATGCAGACTGAAACATGCACTCTGAATACCAGCAGCAAACTTCCCTGGTGAGCAGTAGCTTTACTACAGTGATCTAATGAGCAACTAGAGTGCTAACATTCAGAATTTATGGCAAATGTGTGACACATCTGAATGCCTTCTTGATGGAACCAAGTAAAAAACTAAAAGTCCGGGCCAGAATCCACGTCCATCCGGGACAGAGCGAACCTTCAACCGCCACCTACGTGTTCCTCCGCCCCGACGGGACCCCCAGCTCCGGAAATACCCATCTGACCCAGCGGCGAAAATCAGGGGGGCGGCCAGGGCAGTGCTAGGGGGGGTCCCGGCCGGGGGAGTAGGGAATCGTGGCACAGTGCTTCAGAGCATAATCTAAGGGTCGTCCGTGGGGGTCGAGGGGTCCTGCAAGAGTAGGTAAAACTAGCGTTAGAGTGAAGGGGGCTGTTGTAGGATTGGGGTGCTGAAAAAAAAAACTAAAAGTATTTCCTACTGAGGAGACTGCAGTAAATGAGGAAATTAGGAAACTTCATAACAAATAAATCTCCCAAGATGGCCACCAGAGACAAAAGAGCCCAAATGTAGCCCAAATATCACCCAGATGTAGCCCAAGTATAGCCCAATGACAGAATGTCCCAGAGTGTTCTAACGAACAACTAGAGCGCTAACAGTCTTACTTATGACAAAAGTATGGCACACCTGAAGCCATCTTGATTGGAATAAACTGGTAATACTTAAAACATTTAATTTAAAAAGGAACACAATGAGGGGGTTCATTTTGCCATAGAAATTGTGATTAGTGCTGAAGAAAGAAAAATTAGGGCACATTTTGAGTGACTTCTCAAATCCTCTTCTATTTCATTAAAAAATTCTGATATGCAGACTGAAACATGCACTTTTAATACCAGCAGCAGACTTCCGTGGTGAGCAGTAGATTTACTACAGTGATCTAATGAGCAAATAGAGTGCTAACATTCAGAATTTATGGCAAATGTGTGACATATCTGAATACCTTCTTGATGGAATCAAAGTAAAAAACTGAAAGCATTTCCTACTGAGGAGACTGTAGTAAATGAGGAAATTAGGAAACTTCATAACAAAGAAATCTCCCAAGATGGCCACCAGACACAAAAGAGCCTAAATGCAGCACAAATATCACCCAGATGTAGCCCACATGTAGCCCAATGACAGAAGTGTGCAAAACACTCATTTTTTGTGTATTTGCAGTTTTATATAATGCAGACTTGTCAGGTATTGGAATGCTTTACATGAGCATTGGTTACATCACACAAGATCAAATTCATTTTGGTTGTAGACATGGGGAGATTAAGTGATTTGACCACAATCACAGAATGTTGAGCTGAAGCAGAAACTCCAACCTGGTTCCCCAGTTGCAAAGTCTGCAGCTCTGGAAGTAACACCGCATCCTCTCGCCAAGGTGCAACATTTAATCAAGTGGTCAACTGGATAAAAAAAGATAAAGATTACAAATAATTAAACCCCTTCGACGCGCATGACGGAACGTTTCCGTCATGCACGTCGGTTGCGCTGTGCGCATGACGGAACCGTTCCGTCATGGCCCCGCCCGCGCATGGAATCTTCAGTGTGGCGCGGAAATCCGCGCCGCGCTGAAGAGGTTAAAAGTTCTTTATCGCTATTTGAAAACTCAGAAAATATATCCTCATTTTAGTTTTTTAGAGCACTAACCATAATTTTGATGCAAATAAGACCCTCTCATATATGTAATTTCTAAAGGAAATACTCTAGGTATTACAGTTTTGATTACATCAAGATGACGTCAGGCGTTCCACACTTTTGAAATAAATATAGAATGTTAGCAATCTAGTTGTTCATTGGGATACTGTTGAGAGGCAGAGGCCAGGGGCACGGACTCTGAAAATTGAAGGCAGGTAGGAGAATGCAGAGGCAACAATTTGACCACACTGGGCAGGCAGGAAGGGCAGCGGCAGCACAACAGACTATGGAGGGCAGTGGAAAGAGGGGCAGGGGCAGCACACCAACAATACAGGACTGGCAAGAGAGGCTATGGCAATATAATAGACCATTGTGGGCAGAAGGAAGGGGCAGTGGTAGTACAACCATACATGCCAACAGACCCGTTTCAGCCAGGAAACGTCCAATGTTTTTAAGCTCAAATGGCCTTTATTTGATCTGTCTCCTGTCTACAATCTCCTCTTTTTCAATGTAACTCAAAGGGGAAAATCAATACTCCAGTTTTTTTCAAAATCTCCCTCTTACCAAGTTCAAAATGTTCGCAAGTATGGTACATTGAATCAAGGTAGGCAGGAGGAATTGGGGTAGGGACATGGACTCGGATAACAGAGGACAGGAGGGAAATGGAGAGGTGCACCAAACTGACCCTACAGGGCAGGCATCAGGGTTTGCAGCAGCACAATACACCACACAGCGCATGCGGGACAGGAGTGCAGCACAACAATTCATAGAAAGCAATAGGGAGGGGACAGGACCATGCACATGGACAACAGAGAACAGATGGGAAAGAGGCAATGGTAGCTAGCTGACCATAATGGACAGACAGGAGAGAAAGCTGCAGCATAACAGACCATTAAGGGCAGGAGGGACGGATCAGGGGCATTACAATGGAACAGACAAGCCAGGAGGGAGGGAATAGGGGGTCTGCACATGGAAACAGAGGGCTGGGGGCAAGGTGGCAGGGCAGGAGCAGCAAGATGACCATGGAGGTCAGGCAGGATGGGCACTAGAAACAAGACACACCATGGAGAGCAACAATGAGACTATGGTGGCATACACACAGACCATGGAGGGAAGGTGGGAGGGGGGCAGGGGCAGCTAGCTGACTACACAGGGAAGGTGGGAGGGGCCATGGCAGCACAGAAGACCATGCATGGCAAGTGGGAGGGTTAGTGGCAGCACAATGGCTATGATGGGCAAGAAGGAGGGTGCAGGGGCATGCACAAAGGACCATGGAGGATAGAAGGGAGGGTCAGGACCTGGGCACAGACAAGAGAGTTCAGGGGAAGGGGCCTCACAACAGACCGCAGGCAGGAGGAGCAGTTGCAGCACAACAGATCAGGGAGGGCAGAAGGGTGTGGCAGTAAAACGGACCATGGAGGACAGGAGGAAGGGGATAGGAGCTAGGCATGTGGACAGGCAGGGTGGAGGTGGCAGGGACAGGTTACAGTCATCTGACAATGCTAGGCAGGTGGGAGGGGAGTGGCAGCTCAACAGAACACTCAGAGTAGATAGGAGTGGCAGGTCCATGGAACATAGTGGGCAAAAAGGATGGAGCAGGGGCATGCACAAAGACATCGGAGGGCAGGGGGAAGGAGAATAGGGGCAGCAAGCTAAGCACAGAGGCTAAGCATGAGGTCAATGATGGGCCATAGAATTGGGCAATGGAGGGCAGGAGGAGTGGACTGGTACATCATGCTAAATGGAGGACAGTGGCAGCACATCAGACCATGCATGGCAGGAGGGAGGAGGCTAGTCCATGGATTCAGACAACAGAGGATAGGGAGGAGGTGGATGGGGCAGCAAGCTAACTGTTCAGAGAAGGTGGGTATTAGGAACTTTATTGTTTTTAAAATTTGTGACTGTGCGAACTACTTAAAATATGAACAAGTATGCAGCATAATCTCACTTTTATTCAGGAAGAGGACATTTGTGACTGTGACTCCGGGCTCACTTGGCAGAAACACCCCCTGACCCTCCACCCCCATCGCAAAATGTAATGCCCGTGAAAAGGGTAGGTGGACGCAGTGTTATATAGAACATAGTCCTGAGAGCACGATTGAAAATGAAAACTAGATGTAGTATATGGTATAAACTATGCACCAAAAAGTGTGATATAAGATGAACCGGGGCGTGAAATATAATATGCAATACATTGTGCGCAATCACAGATTCATTGGAGAGCGCGAGATAGCACAGGCACTAGCGCGAGCTATGCGATATGCGCCTTGGAGTGTAATATGCACAGGGCAGTGTTGTGTAACATAACTAGTCTCTAAAGATGTAATATAAAATATGTGCTGGGGAGTGTAACGTTGCATATGCACTGTGACAAAGATATGGATCCCAGATTGTAATATGTATGGCATAGCGCTGTGCGTTATAACATACACATCGAGGAAGGCACGTTAGATGGGGCAATATAACCCATGCGAAGGCAAGTGTGGCATGACATATTCACGGGGTGGTGTTACAGTGCACACGGGCTAGAGAGTGTCATAACATACGCACTAGCTGGTGGAATACAACACAGAGGTGTGAGGCAATCGACGGGCACTGGTGGGTGTAAAACAGCATTGGGCTCAGCCAGGAGCACGCTGTGACTCTCAAGTGAGGTTCGTCTCCTTTCCAGAGAGTAAAATAAAAAGTATTACACATCCGGCGGTGGATGTGTTTTTTATTAACCGTGAGGGGGGTTTCTTGCATAGTTTGGTCGAATTTTTGTCAAATCCCCTTTGAATGGCTTGGTGTGCGTGTATATTAAATGTGCCCATCAACAGCTACCCATGTTTGTATAAATAAACGACAAGGGTGTCTACTTGGAGAGTACCCACCGGCGGCGGCGCCGGGATTAGGCACGGTAGGGCGTCAGACACATCAGAGCTTCACTAGCGGTGTAAATACATTCCATGTGGATTCATTCTATGCAGTCGCCTTTTAATGAATATCACGCAAATCGTCATGGTGATAGGTACATACGGTTTGTCCAGCATGTCCTAGGTGTTTCTATAAATATATATATTTTTAAAATATTAAAAAACAAAGGCCGGCCCTGGGGGATGGGGTCCCCGGAGCCATAAGTGGCCTGAGGAGGGGGGCAACGCAGCCCCCTCCTAAAGAATTTAAATTAAAAAAAGCCATGACCCGGGGGTTGGGGTCCCCGGGGCCGATTAAGGCCTTGGGAGGGCCACATTTATTTTTTTCAACAAAAAAATTAGGGTGCAGGCCCTGGGGGATGGGGTCAGTAAATTAGAAAAAGAAGGGGGGCCACACAGCCCTCCTTCTTAAAAAAATAAAATAAATAAAAGATCGGCATCGCGCTGGAGGCCACTTCCCCTCCTTGCAGCACTCTGCAAACGCGCCCCCTGGCCAGTTGTAAGTTGGGGAATTAATTCCCCTTCAATACTGAGGGTCCCTGAGGGCCAACTAGCCCAACAGGTATCTCCAGTGAGCGCCAGGGAGCTGCGTTGCAGACAGGTGTTCTGAAGCCACGCCCCTTTTACACCTCTATGCAACGCAGCTCTGTGGCGCTTACTGGAGGTACTTAGTGGGCTAGTTTGACCCTAGGGACCCTTAGGATTCAAGGGGACTTAATCTCTCAACTTAGAACATCCACAGGGCGCGTTTACACAGTGGTGAAGGGAGGGGACGGGGCCTGAGGTGACGTATGTAAACACGCCCTGTGGCGCGTTTTAAGTTGGGGAAATAATTCCCTTTCAATCCTGAGGGACCCTAGGGGCCAACTAGCCCACCAGGTGCTTCTAGTAAGCGCCACTGCTCTGCGTTGCAGAGAGGTGGTGCAGGGCGTGCCCCATTTTACACCTCTCTGCAATGGCACTTATTGGACGTACCTAGTGGGCTATTTTGCCCCTAGGGATCCTCAGGATTCAAGGGGACTTAATCTCCCAACTTAAAAAACGGCCACAGGGCATGTTTACACAGTGGGGAAGGAAGGGGACGGGGCCTGAGGTGACGTGTGCAAACACGCCCTATGGCGCGTTTTAAGTTGGGAAAATAATTCCCCTTCAATCCTGAGGGCCCCTGAGGGCTAACTAGCCCACCAGGTGCTTCCAGTAAGCGCCACTGAGCTGCGTTGCAGAGAGGTGGTCCAGGCCGTGCCACTTTATACACCTCTCTGCATCGCAGCTCTGTGGCGCATACTGGAGGTACCTAGTGGGCTAGTTGGACCCTAGGGACCCTCAGGATTCAAATTAACTTAATCTCCCAACTAAAAACGGCCACAGGGCGTGTTTACACAGTGGTGAAGGGAGAGGACGGGGCCTGAGTTAACGTGTGCAAACAAGCTCTGTGGCGCGTTTAAAGTTGGGGAAATAATTCCCCTTCAATCCTGAGGGACCCTGGGGGCCATCTAGCCCACCAGGAGCTTCCAGTAAGCACCACTCCGCTGCGTTACAGAGAGGTGGTCTAGGCCGTGTCCCTTTTTACATCTCTCTGCAACGCAGCTCTGTGGCGCTTACTGGAAGAACCTAGTGGTCTAGTTGGACCCTAGGGACCCTCAGGATTCAAGGGGACTTAATCTCCCAACTTAAAACGGCCACAGAGCGTGTTTACACAGTGGGGAAGTGAGGGGATGGGGCCTGAGGTGACGTGTGCAAGCACGCCCTGTGGCGCGTTTTAAGAGGTAGTTTTAATCCCCTGCCCTATTATATACTAGGGGCTTACAGAGGAGGTCATGCTGATCACAGGGGGACCCCAACGCATAGTGTTCCCTAGTGTATGTAGGTGTTTTCACTGTATTCTGAGTGTCTTTTAACATAACACTGGCTCTAGGACTGGTTAGTCAGACTCTGTTACCACCAGTATCCATCTGAAAAAGTTGAGGGTACAGGATGATTTTGCAACAAGGCTTCTTTCTGCTCTTCTGTTTGTTCTTTCTGCACGTTATCCTTCTTCCTGTACTTTTCTTCGTCTTTGAGGACTTCTGTTGCTTCTTTCTGCATTTCTTTGTTTTCTTTCTGTGCGTTTTTTCTTCTTTCTTCACATATCCTATCTCTGTAGGCATAGTTAGAAATTAGCATTTAAAAAACCTTTGAAATTCACTGAAAAAACCATAGGTTTCAGGCACGTTATAGTTAGGAATTAGCATTTAAAAAACCTTAGAAATTCACTGAAAAAACCATAGGTTTCAGGGGCGTTATAGTTAGCTGGACTTTTCACTCGTACAAAACCATTGAAATTCCCCCGTTATAGTTAGTTCAGCTAACTATAACTCGCGCGCCCGCAATGCACTGCTGATGACGTCACATATTACATCACTCATGACATGGTCAGTGACATCACTTTTGACATCACTGATGACATCTCAAATGACATCACTAATGACATCACTGATGACATCATCCTTGTGATAGAGTGGCAGACCTCCTCTTCCCCTAATATAACCTTTGATACACACATTCAAGAATAGAAACTACAATGTTCAAAACAATGGACATACCAATACCAGTTACAACAACCTATTCAGTAATTCTAAGATCCACATACACATCCACTCATTCACCAACAGTCCTGTACAGTCACTCATACATGTCCTCACTCATCATATGTACTCACACACCTATACATCCTGTTACACAACACCATTCATCCATAGAGTTACTCACACACATAGTCACTCATGCTAATAAAGAATCAAACATCCATTTACTTGCATATACAGTTATACACACACTACCACACTTACTTCTACAGAAACTTATACATACTTAGTCTTTTAAACAATCACTTATAGAAAAACATACTTATTCATACAGGAACTCTTTCAATCTCTCACTCTCACATATACTCACTTATATACACCAATAGTCACATATACTAGTTTAAAACATATGTAGTTACTCATAAAGACACTATTGAGACAGTCTATCACTCACTAACACACCCATGCACACACTCATCCACCCATACAGTCCGGCACACATGCTGTCTTCAACACATACAAACAGTGAGTCACTCATTCATGCACCTATGCACTACGTAATACCCCCCACCGAACCATACAGACACTCAGACACTCATACTGATACTCAAAAAACCAACTAATAACCTATATAGACACTCATGTAGCTACTCACCAACCCATGCAGCCACTTATCCACAAAGTGAGAGACTGATACAGATATTTACACATTTAAACATTACTCACTAAGCCATGTATTCACTAAGATACACTTAATCAGTTGTTGGAAGGCGGACCCCGAGGAGTCGGTGAGACCACCAAGGGGGGGGCCCTCTCACTGCACGAAGTAGCCGAGCGCTGCCGAGAAGTCTCCTGAGAGATCCTTCTCCTATCACGTACTAGCACAGTAACACCACCACACAGGACTCAAGGAGGTTGTCTGGTGACAAGCAATTCTTTATCAGCAATAAAAAGGTTACGAGGTCAATATTTACACGAAGGGATCGAGGGATCCACCAAAAGTCTCAGTGTCTCTTTGGAAGGGTAGGGGTAGCGGGACAGTCTTTGGCAGGAATGCGGTACGAGGGTACCTGGGGCCCAGTTCTTATCCTCAAGCTGGAGGACCTCCGGATCTCGGATGGGTCGAGCCGCGACGGCGTCAGCAGGGCTCTGGCGTACAGTTCGTGGAGAGCCGCGATTCAATCAGCAGGGCTCTCAAGATGGTTTCTGCTCAGCTCGAGCCGCGACGTCGTCAGCAGGGCTCCGAGGAAGGCTTCAGCGAGGTTGGGCCGCGACAGCGTCAGCAGGGCTCCGATGTTCCAAGTGGTTCAGAGAGGGTTCACAAGAAGGAGCCGCGACGCAGTCAGCAGGGCTCGTGATGGTTCCGACAAGAGTTCTTCTCCGTAGGGTCAGCCGCGATTCAATCAGCAGGGCTCTCGACTCCGGGATACAACTGCCGAGCTGTGGTGGGGTCGCCCCAGATATAGGTCTGGAGCCCTTTGATGTCCGGACCTATGCGCCCGAGGGGGCGGAGTGGCCGGATGGAGGTGGCCAGGCGCCCAGCAGGAGAGGCGCCAGGCCCATGGGAGTTGCAGGGCGATCACACCTCGAGAGGGGAGGACAGTTGGGGGTCCCATCGATACTGTCCTCCGCCGGGGGCGATGAATGGTTCCTGCGGCACCCCCTGGCTAGTTCGTGGTGCCTCGATGTCGGGGCTTCGCTGGGGTCGAGGCCAGGTTGAGCGGGGTCGCGCCGGCTGGTGCACGGTGTGACGTGGATGCCAACAAGATGGCGGAGCCACGAGGAGTATGCGACCACGTGCAGCTCCGGGTGAAGGGCCTTGGTGCAGTTCAGACGGGTGGCCCGTGACGGCCGGGGCGGGGAACGGGCACAATCCAGGGGGTTAAGGACCACGCCACGAGGCCGGGTCCAACAGGCGTACCCCCCAGCCGAAGGCATGGAGAGTCACCCATCTCCTTGGGGATTCTCCTCGTCAAGGCGGAAGAAGCGGGACAGGCCGTCGGCGTTGGCGTGGTCATTGCCGGGCCGGTGTTCGACGTCAAAGTCCATCCCTTGTAGCGAGATGGACCATCGCAGCAGCTTGGGGTTCTCGCCCCGCATTCGCATTAACCATTGCAAGGGCCGGTGGTCGGTCTGGACCCGGAAGTGGGCGCCAAAGAGGTAGGGCCGGAGCTTCTTGAGGGCCCACACCACAGCGAAGGCCTCGCGCTCAATAGTGCTCCAGCGTTGCTCTCGGGGCAGTAGTCGTCGGCTGATGAAGGCCACTGGTCGGTCGAGCCCCTTTTCGTCGGCTTGGGATAGGACGGCCCCGATCCCATACTCGGAGGCGTCCGTCTGTACCACGAACTCCTTCTGGTAGTCCGGGGCCTGCAGCACCGGAGCAGTACACATGGCTGTCTTTAGGGTGTCGAAGGCTGTTTGGCAGCGGGGTGTCCAGTGTACCTTCTTGGGCTGCTTTTTGGACGTTAACTCTGTGAGGGGGCCAACAATGCTCCCATAGTCCCGGATAAACCGCCGGTAGTATCCGGTGAGGCCCAGGAAGGCCCGGACAGCGGTCTGGGTAGTGGGGGGTTCCCAGGTCTGGATGGCATCTATCTTCGCTTGGAGGGGGGCCACCTGCCCGCTCCCCACTTGATGGCCCAGGTAGGTCACGGATCCGTGGCCGATTTGACATTTGCTGGCCTTGATTGTGAGCCCGGCCTGCTGGAGGGCGGCCAGGACGGCCTTCAGGTGGAGGAGGTGCTCGGCCCAGTGGTTGCTGTACACGGCAATGTCATCTAAGTAGGCCGCGCTGAAGGCCTCAAGCCCGGCCAAAACCTTGTTCACCAGTCTTTGGAAGGTGGCCGGGGCGTTCTTCATTCCGAAGGGCATCACCCGAAAGTGGTAATGCCCATCCGGAGTCGAAAAGGCGGATCTTTCTTGGGCGCCGGGGGTGAGCTGGATTTGCCAGTACCCGGCGGTGAGGTCCAGCGTGCTCAAGTAGCGAGCGGCCCCTAGGCGGTCGATGAGTTCGTCGGCCCGGGGTATCGGGTGTGCGTCTGTCTTGGTTACTGCATTCAGGGCTCGGTAGTCCACGCAGAATCGCAACTCCGGGGGGTGACCGGGAGCTGCGGCCTTGGGCACCAGGACGACAGGGCTGGCCCACGGGCTGTCGGAAGGCTCGATGACCCCCAGGGCCAGCATCTTCGCTACTTCGGCCTGGATGCAGGCCCGCACTCGGTCAGGCACCCGGTAGGCTCTGTGTCGTATGGGGGGGCTCTCCCCGGTGTCGACGTCGTGGACGCACCAGTGGGTCACCCCCGGGGTGAGAGAGAAGAGGGCTGCGTAGTCCCGCAGTAATTGCTGGCAGTCGTTGCGCTGTTCCGGGGTCAGGGACGAGGCGAGTTGGACCCCTTCGATCGATCCATCGTGAATGTCGGATTGCAAGAGGTCGGGCAAGGGCTCGGAGTCGTCCTCGCCTCCCTCGTCGGTCGCCAGCAGCAGGCTCAGTTCAGTCCGGGCGAAGTGGGGTTTTAGCCTGTTAGCATGTAGGACCCGGAGGGGGTTCCGGGGGGACTCCAGATCGACCAGGTAGGTGACGGGACTTTTCTTCTCCACCACCTTGAAGGGCCCGGTCCACTTGTCCTGGAGGGCGCCGGGTTCGACCGGGGCCATGACCCATACTTTCTGACCTGGCTCGAATTCTATAGTAGAGGTGTTGCGATCGTACCACCGCTTCATGTCCTCCTGGCTGGCCTCGAGGTTGGCTTCGGCCATGGCTCGGAACTTGCGGGTCTGGTTTCGGAGGGTCAGGAGGTATCGGTAGACGTCAGGAGGGGCGCCTCGGGGCTTCATCTCCCAGCCCTCCTTGACCAGGCTGAGCGGTCCGCGGACCGGGTGTCCATACAATAGTTCAAACGGGCTGAACCCCAGGGACTTCTGCGGGACCTCCCGATAGGCAAACAGGAGGCAGGGCAGCAGGACATCCCATTTCCGCCTGAGGGGTTCTTCCAGGCCCTGGATCATCCCTTTTAATGTTCGGTTGAACCGCTCAACCAGTCCGTTCCCCTGAGGGTGATAGGGGGTCGTGAACTTGTATGTGACCCCGCACTGTTGCCACAGGGACCGCATGTACCTGGAGATAAAGTTTGTGCCGCGGTCGCTCACCACTTCGCTGGGGAATCCCACTCGGGAGAAGATCCCCATCAAGGCCCGGCCTACCACAGGGGCCGTTATAGTTCTTAGCAGGACCGCCTCCGGGTACCTGGTGGCGTGGTCCACGAGGACCAGGATGAAGCGGTGGCCCAGGGCGGTTTGGGGGTCCAGGGGTCCCACAATATCGATTCCGACCCGTTCGAACGGGGTGCTGACGGCGGGAAAGGGCTGGAGGGGGGCCTTGACCCGACCCCCCGTCTTTCCGCTGGCTTGGCAGGTCTGGCAGGACCGGCAGTGGTTGTCCACATCTCTCCGCATCCGGGGCCAGTAGAAGTGGGTCACCAGACGACTGTATGTTTTGTCTTGCCCCAAGTGTCCGGCGAGGGGCACATCATGGGCCAGGTTGAGAAGGAACTCCCGGAAGCGGAGGGGGACCACCAACACGCGGCTGGCCCCGAGTTCTGCTACTTTCTGTTCACTGTACAACAGGCCCTCGGCCCAGTAGATCCAGTGGGTGCCGGTCTGGTCACCGTTGGCTTGCGCGGTCGCCTGTTGTCGGACCCCTTCGAGAGAGGGACAGGACTGTTGTTCTTGCTGGAACTGCTCTCGGGTGGGGCCCCCTTCGTGTCGCCATTGCGTCAGCTCTGGTAGGGCGCTCGGAGAAGCCATCTCTTCGGGGGAGGATTCGCTGGGCCCAGGGTCGGTGTCCGCCTCCTCCTCGCTGCTGGTGGGAGGGGGTGTGAGCCCCTCGGGTTGGGCGGTCCCGGAGGTCGAGGATGAGCGGGGGACCTGGGCGGTCATGGACCGGGTGATGGCGCAGGCCCAATCAGCCAGTCCCAACATTCGGAGGTGCTCTCGTCGCTCTACTTGAGCCCAGGGGGAACTTTCCAAGTCGTTCCCCAGGAGGCAGTCGACCGGGGCGTCGTCGCGCACTGTCACCTTCAGCAGGCCCGTCACCCCTCCCCACTCGAAGGGGACCAGGGCCATCTGGCATAGGCTTTCACTGTTGTCGGCCGTCCGTACGGGGCACAGCACATTCGGTAGAATCTGTTCAGGGGTCACCAGGTGGCAGCGGACAGCGGTGATACTGGCGCCTGTGTCGCGAAGGGCTTCGGCCCGTTGTCCATTGACCGTGACCTGCTGCCGGTACTTCTGGGTGTTGGTTGGGATGGGGGTGCAGGGTACCATCTCTCGGCTACCCAGGCAGACCAGGGACATGGCTGCCGGCTCCCACTCAGTGTTCTCTCGGTCGAGGGCCTCCTCTTCCTCTTCTCCTCCCCCCAAGGCGGCGGCTGTCAGCTGCCGGGCGGGGGCCCGCCGGCCCCGTTTCTTCGGTTCAGAGGGCAGGCCGGATCGCTGGCAAAGTGTCCGGTTTGTTGGCAGCCATAGCAGGTCACTGGTGGCCGTGGTCCGGGTCGGGCCGGGCCCACCCTTCGGGCTAGGCTCGGGGAGAGATGTGGCTGCGGTGGCCCTCGAGGGGGGCTCCTGGGGGCCCCGGCGGGAGGGTCTCGGTTCCTGTTCGGCCCTCCCCCCCACCGCGCTGGCGGGGGGGTCCGTTGGGGTTCCTCTGGTACTCCCCCATTGAGTTCCGGGGGACCCGGGAGTTGACCCATCGATCGGCCTCGACGGCCAGTTTTCGCGGGTCGGTCATTTTGCTGTCGAGGAGGTGCTGTCTCAGTTCCACGAAGCAATTGTTGGAAAGATGTTCCCACACGATGAGGTCGACCAGCTGCCCGTAGGTGGTTACTTTGCTTCCTTTGATCCACCCTTCTAGGGCCCGACTGAAAAAGTCCACATATTCCACCCATGTGGTACCCGGGATTTTCTTGCAGTCTCTGAACCGCTGGCGGTACATTTCCGCTGTTAGCCCGTAGCGGGTGAGCAGGGCCTCCTTCATGTGATCGTAGGAGGTCATCACCTCCTCCGGTAGCTGGAGCAGCGTGTCCCGCCCTTCACTCAGGAATCGCCCCCACAGGCCTGCGCCCCAGTCTTTTCGGGGCACCCGATGGGAGGTCATGGCCACCTCGTAGGCCTTGAACCATTGTTGGATGTCGTCATTCTTGTAATACTCCTTGACGACCTCTTTCGGGATATGTACCTTGGCCTCGGAAGGCGGTAGAGTGTCTCTAGTACTGGGGGTGTTGGTCCCTCCGTTCTTGGCCTTGATCTCGAGCTCCTTGAGACTGCGCTCGTGCTCAAGAGTTAGTTTCTTTTCCTCCAACTCCCGGTGTCGTCTCTTCTCTTCTATCTCTTCTTGAAGGCGTAGCTGCTCTAGGGCCAGTTTCTTTTCTGCCAGCTGGAGTTCGCCGTCCAGCCGCAGTCGGGCGAGCTCTAGCTCGTGGCTCCGGACCTTTTCCCGCTCTCGTATTTCTTCTTCGGAGAGGCCGGTTTCTAGGCTCTTTCTTCCTCCGGTTGCCGGAGTCAGTGCGGTTGCTGTGGTCTCCGTCAGGGGCAAGGGCCCTTCTTCCTGGGAGGGGCCTGCCCCGGCCTCCAACCATGCCCTCAGAGCTTTCTGCATCTCCTCTTTGGTACCTAGGCTGGTGGTTGCAATGCCTTTGTCTTTGCAGAACTGTTTTAATTCTTTGTGCGTATAATCTTCCAGCCGTTCGGGCTGGAACTCCATTGTCGCGTTGTTTTCCTGGCTGCTCATGATGCTGTTCGTTTGGATGGGTAGCTAGTGGGTACTGGCTGGTACGTACTGCGTTCGGCTCGGATCCCGTCGCTGGCCACCAAATGTTGGAAGGCGGACCCCGAGGAGTCGGTGAGACCACCAAGGGGGGGGCCCTCTCACTGCACGAAGTAGCCGAGCGCTGCGGAGAAGTCTCCTGAGAGATCCTTCTCCTATCACGTACTAGCACAGTAACACCACCACACAGGACTCAAGGAGGTTGTCTGGTGACAAGCAATTCTTTATCAGCAATAAAAAGGTTACGAGGTCAATATTTACACGAAGGGATCGAGGGATCCACCAAAAGTCTCAGTGTCTCTTTGGAAGGGTAGGGGTAGCGGGACAGTCTTTGGCAGGAATGCGGTACGAGGGTACCTGGGGCCCAGTTCTTATCCTCAAGCTGGAGGACCTCCGGATCTCGGATGGGTCGAGCCGCGACGGCGTCAGCAGGGCTCTGGCGTACAGTTCGTGGAGAGCCGCGATTCAATCAGCAGGGCTCTCAAGATGGTTTCTGCTCAGCTCGAGCCGCGACGTCGTCAGCAGGGCTCCGAGGAAGGCTTCAGCGAGGTTGGGCCGCGACAGCGTCAGCAGGGCTCCGATGTTCCAAGTGGTTCAGAGAGGGTTCACAAGAAGGAGCCGCGACGCAGTCAGCAGGGCTCGTGATGGTTCCGACAAGAGTTCTTCTCCGTAGGGTCAGCCGCGATTCAATCAGCAGGGCTCTCGACTCCGGGATACAACTGCCGAGCTGTGGTGGGGTCGCCCCAGATATAGGTCTGGAGCCCTTTGATGTCCGGACCTATGCGCCCGAGGGGGCGGAGTGGCCGGGTGGAGGTGGCCAGGCGCCCAGCAGGAGAGGCGTCAGGCCCATGGGAGTTGCAGGGCGATCACACCTCGAGAGGGGAGGACAGTTGGGGGTCCCATCGATACTGTCCTCCGCCGGGGGCGATGAATGGTTCCTGCGGCACCCCCTGGCTAGTTCGTGGTGCCTCGATGTCGGGGCTTCGCTGGGGTCGAGGCCGGGTTGAGCGGGGTCGCGCCGGCTGGTGCACGGTGTGACGTGGATGCCAACAAGATGGCGGAGCCACGAGGAGTATGCGACCATGTGCAGCTCCGGGTGAAGGGCCTTGGTGCAGTTCAGACGGGTGGCCCGTGACGGCCGGGGCGGGGAACGGGCACAATCCAGGGGGTTAAGGACCACGCCACGAGGCCGGGTCCAACAGGCGTACCCCCCAGCCGAAGGCATGGAGAGTCACCCATCTCCTTGGGGATTCTCCTCGTCAAGGCGGAAGAAGCGGGACAGGCCGTCGGCGTTGGCGTGGTCATTGCCGGGCCGGTGTTCGACGTCAAAGTCCATCCCTTGTAGCGAGATGGACCATCGCAGCAGCTTGGGGTTCTCGCCCCGCATTCGCATTAACCATTGCAAGGGCCGGTGGTCGGTCTGGACCCGGAAGTGGGCGCCAAAGAGGTAGGGCCGGAGCTTCTTGAGGGCCCACACCACAGCGAAGGCCTCGCGCTCAATAGTGCTCCAGCGTTGCTCTCGGGGCAGTAGTCGTCGGCTGATGAAGGCCACTGGTCGGTCGAGCCCCTTTTCGTCGGCTTGGGATAGGACGGCCCCGATCCCATACTCGGAGGCGTCCGTCTGTACCACGAACTCCTTCTGGTAGTCCGGGGCCTGCAGCACCGGAGCAGTACACATGGCTGTCTTTAGGGTGTCGAAGGCTGTTTGGCAGCGGGGTGTCCAGTGTACCTTCTTGGGCTGCTTTTTGGATGTTAACTCTGTGAGGGGGCCAACAATGCTCCCATAGTCCCGGATAAACCGCCGGTAGTATCCGGTGAGGCCCAGGAAGGCCCGGACAGCGGTCTGGGTAGTGGGGGGTTCCCAGGTCTGGATGGCATCTATCTTCGCTTGGAGGGGGGCCACCTGCCCGCTCCCCACTTGATGGCCCAGGTAGGTCACGGATCCGTGGCCGATTTGACATTTGCTGGCCTTGATTGTGAGCCCGGCCTGCTGGAGGGCGGCCAGGACGGCCTTCAGGTGGAGGAGGTGCTCGGCCCAGTGGTTGCTGTACACGGCAATGTCATCTAAGTAGGCCGCGCTGAAGGCCTCAAGCCCGGCCAAAACCTTGTTCACCAGTCTTTGGAAGGTGGCCGGGGCGTTCTTCATTCCGAAGGGCATCACCCGAAAGTGGTAATGCCCATCCGGAGTCGAAAAGGCAGATCTTTCTTGGGCGCCGGGGGTGAGCTGGATTTGCCAGTACCCGGCGGTGAGGTCCAGCGTGCTCAAGTAGCGAGCGGCCCCTAGGCGGTCGATGAGTTCGTCGGCCCGGGGTATCGGGTGTGCGTCTGTCTTGGTTACTGCATTCAGGGCTCGGTAGTCCACGCAGAATCGCAACTCCGGGGGGTGACCGGGAGCTGCGGCCTTGGGCACCAGGACGACAGGGCTGGCCCACGGGCTGTCGGAAGGCTCGATGACCCCCAGGGCCAGCATCTTCGCTACTTCGGCCTGGATGCAGGCCCGCACTCGGTCAGGCACCCGGTAGGCTCTGTGTCGTATGGGGGGGCTCTCCCCGGTGTCGACGTCGTGGACGCACCAGTGGGTCACCCCCGGGGTGAGAGAGAAGAGGGCTGCGTAGTCCCGCAGTAATTGCTGGCAGTCGTTGCGCTGTTCCGGGGTCAGGGACGAGGCGAGTTGGACCCCTTCGATCGATCCATCGTGAATGTCGGATTGCAAGAGGTCGGGCAAGGGCTCGGAGTCGTCCTCGCCCCCCTCGTCGGTCGCCAGCAGCAGGCTCAGTTCGGTCCGGGCGAAGTGGGGTTTTAGCCTGTTAGCATGTAGGACCCGGAGGGGGTTCCGGGGGGACTCCAGATCGACCAGGTAGGTGACGGGACTTTTCTTCTCCACCACCTTGAAGGGCCCGGTCCACTTGTCCTGGAGGGCGCCGGGTTCGACCGGGGCCATGACCCATACTTTCTGACCTGGCTCGAATTCTATAGTAGAGGTGTTGCGATCGTACCACCGCTTCATGTCCTCCTGGCTGGCCTCGAGGTTGGCTTCGGCCATGGCTCGGAACTTGCGGGTCTGGTTTCGGAGGGTCAGGAGGTATCGGTAGACGTCAGGAGGGGCGCCTCGGGGCTTCATCTCCCAGCCCTCCTTGACCAGGCTGAGCGGTCCGCGGACCGGGTGTCCATACAATAGTTCAAACGGGCTGAACCCCAGGGACTTCTGCGGGACCTCCCGATAGGCAAACAGGAGGCAGGGCAGCAGGACATCCCATTTCCGCCTGAGGGGTTCTTCCAGGCCCTGGATCATCCCTTTTAATGTTCGGTTGAACCGCTCAACCAGTCCGTTCCCCTGAGGGTGATAGGGGGTCGTGAACTTGTATGTGACCCCGCACTGTTGCCACAGGGACCGCATGTACCTGGAGATAAAGTTTGTGCCGCGGTCGCTCACCACTTCGCTGGGGAATCCCACTCGGGAGAAGATCCCCATCAAGGCCCGGCCTACCACAGGGGCCGTTATAGTTCTTAGCAGGACCGCCTCCGGGTACCTGGTGGCGTGGTCCACGAGGACCAGGATGAAGCGGTGGCCCAGGGCGGTTTGGGGGTCCAGGGGTCCCACAATATCGATTCCGACCCGTTCGAACGGGGTGCTGACGGCGGGAAAGGGCTGGAGGGGGGCCTTGACCCGACCCCCCGTCTTTCCGCTGGCTTGGCAGGTCTGGCAGGACCGGCAGTGGTTGTCCACATCTCTCCGCATCCGGGGCCAGTAGAAGTGGGTCACCAGACGACTGTATGTTTTGTCTTGCCCCAAGTGTCCGGCGAGGGGCACATCATGGGCCAGGTTGAGAAGGAACTCCCGGAAGCGGAGGGGGACCACCAACACGCGGCTGGCCCCGAGTTCTGCTACTTTCTGTTCACTGTACAACAGGCCCTCGGCCCAGTAGATCCAGTGGGTGCCGGTCTGGTCACCGTTGGCTTGCGCGGTCGCCTGTTGTCGGACCCCTTCGAGAGAGGGACAGGACTGTTGTTCTTGCTGGAACTGCTCTCGGGTGGGGCCCCCTTCGTGTCGCCATTGCGTCAGCTCTGGTAGGGCGCTCGGAGAAGCCATCTCTTCGGGGGAGGATTCGCTGGGCCCAGGGTCGGTGTCCGCCTCCTCCTCGCTGCTGGTGGGAGGGGGTGTGAGCCCCTCGGGTTGGGCGGTCCCGGAGGTCGAGGATGAGCGGGGGACCTGGGCGGTCATGGACCGGGTGATGGCGCAGGCCCAATCAGCCAGTCCCAACATTCGGAGGTGCTCTCGTCGCTCTACTTGAGCCCAGGGGGAACTTTCCAAGTCGTTCCCCAGGAGGCAGTCGACCGGGGCGTCGTCGCGCACTGTCACCTTCAGCAGGCCCGTCACCCCTCCCCACTCGAAGGGGACCAGGGCCATCTGGCATAGGCTTTCACTGTTGTCGGCCGTCCGTACGGGGCACAGCACATTCGGTAGAATCTGTTCAGGGGTCACCAGGTGGCAGCGGACAGCGGTGATACTGGCGCCTGTGTCGCGAAGGGCTTCGGCCCGTTGTCCATTGACCGTGACCTGCTGCCGGTACTTCTGGGTGTTGGTTGGGATGGGGGTGCAGGGTACCATCTCTCGGCTACCCAGGCAGACCAGGGACATGGCTGCCGGCTCCCACTCAGTGTTCTCTCGGTCGAGGGCCTCCTCTTCCTCTTCTCCTCCCCCCAAGGCGGCGGCTGTCAGCTGCCGGGGCGGGGGCCCGCCGGCCCCGTTTCTTCGGTTCAGAGGGCAGGCCGGATCGCTGGCAAAGTGTCCGGTTTGTTGGCAGCCATAGCAGGTCACTGGTGGCCGTGGTCCGGGTCGGGCCGGGCCCACCCTTCGGGCTAGGCTCGGGGAGAGATGTGGCTGCGGTGGCCCTCGAGGGGGGCTCCTGGGGGCCCCGGCGGGAGGGTCTCGGTTCCTGTTCGGCCCTCCCCCCCCACCGCGCTGGCGGGGGGGTCCGTTGGGGTTCCTCTGGTACTCCCCCATTGAGTTCCGGGGGACCCGGGAGTTGACCCATCGATCGGCCTCGACGGCCAGTTTTCGCGGGTCGGTCATTTTGCTGTCGAGGAGGTGCTGTCTCAGTTCCACGAAGCAATTGTTGGAAAGATGTTCCCACACGATGAGGTCGACCAGCTGCCCGTAGGTGGTTACTTTGCTTCCTTTGATCCACCCTTCTAGGGCCCGACTGAAAAAGTCCACATATTCCACCCATGTGGTACCCGGGATTTTCTTGCAGTCTCTGAACCGCTGGCGGTACATTTCCGCTGTTAGCCCGTAGCGGGTGAGCAGGGCCTCCTTCATGTGATCGTAGGAGGTCATCACCTCCTCCGGTAGCTGGAGCAGCGTGTCCCGCCCTTCACTCAGGAATCGCCCCCACAGGCCTGCGCCCCAGTCTTTTCGGGGCACCCGATGGGAGGTCATGGCCACCTCGTAGGCCTTGAACCATTGTTGGATGTCGTCATTCTTGTAATACTCCTTGACGACCTCTTTCGGGATATGTACCTTGGCCTCGGAAGGCGGTAGAGTGTCTCTAGTACTGGGGGTGTTGGTCCCTCCGTTCTTGGCCTTGATCTCGAGCTCCTTGAGACTGCGCTCGTGCTCAAGAGTTAGTTTCTTTTCCTCCAACTCCCGGTGTCGTCTCTTCTCTTCTATCTCTTCTTGAAGGCGTAGCTGCTCTAGGGCCAGTTTCTTTTCTGCCAGCTGGAGTTCGCCGTCCAGCCGCAGTCGGGCGAGCTCTAGCTCGTGGCTCCGGACCTTTTCCCGCTCTCGTATTTCTTCTTCGGAGAGGCCGGTTTCTAGGCTCTTTCTTCCTCCGGTTGCCGGAGTCAGTGCGGTTGCTGTGGTCTCCGTCAGGGGCAAGGGCCCTTCTTCCTGGGAGGGGCCTGCCCCGGCCTCCAACCATGCCCTCAGAGCTTTCTGCATCTCCTCTTTGGTACCTAGGCTGGTGGTTGCAATGCCTTTGTCTTTGCAGAACTGTTTTAATTCTTTGTGCGCATAATCTTCCAGCCGTTCGGGCTGGAACTCCATTGTCGCGTTGTTTTCCTGGCTGCTCATGATGCTGTTCGTTTGGATGGGTAGCTAGTGGGTACTGGCTGGTACGTACTGCGTTCGGCTCGGATCCCGTCGCTGGCCACCAAATGTTGGAAGGCGGACCCCGAGGAGTCGGTGAGACCACCAAGGGGGGGGCCCTCTCACTGCACGAAGTAGCCGAGCGCTGCGGAGAAGTCTCCTGAGAGATCCTTCTCCTATCACGTACTAGCACAGTAACACCACCACACAGGACTCAAGGAGGTTGTCTGGTGACAAGCAATTCTTTATCAGCAATAAAAAGGTTACGAGGTCAATATTTACACGAAGGGATCGAGGGATCCACCAAAAGTCTCAGTGTCTCTTTGGAAGGGTAGGGGTAGCGGGACAGTCTTTGGCAGGAATGCGGTACGAGAGTACCTGGGGCCCAGTTCTTATCCTCAAGCTGGTGGACCTCCGGATCTCGGATGGGTCGAGCCGCGACGGCGTCAGCAGGGCTCTGGCGTACAGTTCGTGGAGAGCCGGGATTCAATCAGCAGGGCTCTCAAGATGGTTTCTGCTCAGCTCGAGCCGCGACGTCGTCAGCAGGGCTCCGAGGAAGGCTTCAGCGAGGTTGGGCCGCGACAGCGTCAGCAGGGCTCCGATGTTCCAAGTGGTTCAGAGAGGGTTCACAAGAAGGAGCCGCGACGCAGTCAGCAGGGCTCGTGATGGTTCCGACAAGAGTTCTTCTCCGTAGGGTCAGCCGCGATTCAATCAGCAGGGCTCTCGACTCCGGGATACAACTGCGGAGCTGTGGTGGGGTCGCCCCAGATATAGGTCTGGAGCCCTTTGATGTCCGGACCTATGCGCCCGAGGGGGCGGAGTGGCCGGGTGGAGGTGGCCAGGCGCCCAGCAGGAGAGGCGCCAGGCCCATGGGAGTTGCAGGGCGATCACACCTCGAGAGGGGAGGACAGTTGGGGGTCCCATCGATACTGTCCTCCGCCGGGGGCGATGAATGGTTCCTGCGGCACCCCCTGGCTAGTTCGTGGTGCCTCGATGTCGGGGCTTCGCTGGGGTCGAGGCCGGGTTGAGCGGGGTCGCGCCGGCTGGTGCACGGTGTGACGTGGATGCCAACAAGATGGCGGAGCCACGAGGAGTATGCGACCACGTGCAGCTCCGGGTGAAGGGCCTTGGTGCAGTTCAGACGGGTGGCCCGTGACGGCCGGGGCGGGGAACGGGCACAATCCAGGGGGTTAAGGACCACGCCACGAGGCCGGGTCCAACATCAGTCAGTTATACAATCAATTTTTCAAAAACAAATCATCCATTTAGACACTTATATACCCATTTATTCTTCCATCGACCTTGAGATATACATATATAAAACATATGTAATTTTCAGAAAAACACACATTCACTGGATGATGCCATCAGTGATGTCATTTGAGATGTCATCAGTGATGTCATGAGTGATGTCACTGACCATGTCATGAGTGATGTAATATGTGACGTCATCGGCAGTGCATTGCGGGCGCGCGAGTTATAGTTAGCTGAACTAACTATAACGGGGGAATTTCAATGGTTTTGTACGAGTGAAAAGTCCAGCTAACTATAACACCCCTGAAACCTATGGTTTTTTCAGTGAATGTATATATATGTATGTATGCATATGTGTATGTAAATGTGTATGTGTATGTATGTCTAAAAACAAAGCATTAATCTTGGTGTTCAAAGCTGTTTATGGCGTTGAACACCAAGATTAATGCTTTGTTTTTACACGGTTGGTAACTCCTTCGGAGTGATGTGATAGATTAGTATATCAGGTGCAAAATTGTGATAATGTGCTGAATACCTCTTTAGCGGGAAAGCGTTATAGTTGGGAGTGTTAAGATCGGTTACCTACATGGATACATTGTTGTTTAAATGTTAGTTAGGTGGAAATTCATACACTATTGTAACAGCATTTATTTGATTCTTAACTTTACAGATACAAACCCCTGACGAAGGGCAGAAGGTGCCCGAAATGCATTGGGTTAAACATTTTGTATTTCTTACAAGAAACTGGGATTCCAACATGCTGTATCAAAGGCGATTGAGCATAATACAAGCATTTGAATATTGGAAATCACCGGTTTCACAATTTGCACAAAAGAACAATAAAATGAGGATATTACAACAAAACGTGGTGAACTTTTGAATGAAATTGATTTACGATGATTTTTATCATCTTTACACGGGGTGAGCATCTCGGGACTGATATTACCTATATCAGCAATCTCATGGACATTACTTCGGCGCTACCAGGATGAAGCGCACTCCAAGATAGCTCCCCTTAATGGAATACTCTACGATAAACTTGAACTAAAATGGTGTGCGGGACATACATACATCCAAGGATAAAATACACACAAAAGCATTGGCTCTGACCACGAAAAAGGAATGCGGGGCACCGGGTGGTAGGAATGTCATACCCCAGGGATAAACAAATTCAATGTAGACAGACCAGTGCCGCAGCAGGGCGCAAGGGCACGAACTGGAGCAGGCGCGTGGCTAGAACTAAAGGAATTCCCTAATCTGTCCTTAGACCAACGCCGCAAACGGAGGTGCTGGGGTAGGAACCATGGGCTACCGCAGTACGTGGGAGACCTAGAGCATGGGGTTTCTCTCAAGGAAGAAGGCGAAGGGAGAGTGAAGGGAGCTCCCTCCGATCGAAAAACCGTAGGTAGCGTGGCGGAACAAGCACAAGGAAGCCAGTAGAAAGAGAAATGTACTAGAAGATAGATAGAAGGCTCTCAGAGTGTCCTTGGGATGCCTCACGGCAGGGGCACTGAGGGAGCCAAGGGGTGGCATGCCGCCATAAAAAGAAGAAATGTGATGCTCCCGCAGGACCCTTGGGATGCCTCACGGCAGGGGTACCTAGGGAGAAGATGGCAAGGACTCAGCCTCAGGAAAGTTAGAGTAGATGCCCAAGTAAGGTCCTTGGGATGCCTTGGACAGCAGGGACCCATGGGAAAAGGGAGGGCCCACAAAAGGGTTACAGGGCGAGCGGGACGTCACTTGCAGCCCGGGTAGGTCCAGACGGACACCCTCCAAATCGGTAGCAAGCTGAAGCCTAGAACCGTGAATCGGAAGCCCAGAAAAAAGGGGCCCGTCCCCTCCCAGGAAATAGAGGAGGCTGGGTCCATAATGCAAGAGAAAGAATTTCAAAGGACAATAGATGAAAAGAGACAGCATGTACAACATGGACATTAAATGACGCAATGACCATGAACATTTGAAATGGAGAACAAAATGTATGTAAGAAATTAAATATTGACGTGATAAATAAACTGCGACCTTTTCAGGCACCAAAGAAAGTTGGCAGTGGTGATTCTAAGGTAAAAGTGCGCAGTGGTGGTAACAGTGAAGGAAGCGGGACAACTTGACGCCTGGAGGGGGTTTGGACCCAGGCCGGGAAGGCGAAGCTGGACCAATGAGGGCCTGGGTAAAACGCCCTCCGGAGGCGGGAGCCCGCCCCCGGCCCACACTAACATGCCGGCTAACACGGTGGGGGGCCAGGATTGGATTGGCCCCATTTAAACAAAGCAAGCTCCCTCTCCCCAATGAGGGGGCGAGGGAGGAAACGCAAGGGGGAGGATAAGAAGGGGCAACGGCCCGAAGGGGACACATTTTCCCCCTCGCAGGAAGAAAGAAAGGAATCCCACCCACCCACACCTAGAACACGGGCGTCGCAGCCGTAAGGGGAAAGGGGTAGCGGAACAGGCACAAGGAAGCCAGTAGAAAGAGAAATGTACTAGAAGATAGATAGAAGGCTCTCAGAGTGTCCTTGGGATGCCTCACGGCAGGGGCACTGAGGGAGCCAAGGGGCGGCGTGCCACCATAAAAAGAAGAAATGTGATGCTCCCGCAGGACCCTTGGGATGCCTCACGGCAGGGGTACCTAGGGAGAAGATGGCAAGGACTCAGCCTCAGGAAAGGTAGAGTAGATGCCCAAGTAAGGTCCTTGGGATGCCTTGGACGGCAGGGACCCCTGGGAAAAGGGAGGGCCCACAAAAGGGTTACAGGGCGAGCGGGACGGCACTTGCAGCCCGGGTAGGTCCAGACGGACACCCTCCAAATCGGTAGCAAGCTGAAGCCTAGACCCGTGAAACGTAAGCCCAGAAAAAAGGGGCCCCTCCCCTTCCAGGAAATAGAGAAGGCTGGGTCCATAATGCAAGAGAAAGAATTTCAAAGGACAATAGATGAAAAGAGACAACATGTACAACATGGACATTAAATGACGCAATGACCATGAACGTTTGAAATGGAGAACAAAATTTATGTAAGAAATTAAATATTGACGTGATAAATAAACTGCGACCTTTTCAGGCACCAAAGAAAGTTGTCAGTGGTGATTCTAAGGTAAAAGTGCGCAGTGGTGGTAACAGTGAAGGAAGCGGGACGACTTGACGCCTGGAGGGGGTTTTATAATTTTGCTACAGTGGTGCAATAGTCTTAATATGTTGGTTCAATTTAAGATATCAAATGGCCCTTCAGACAGGTATTCCTATTTACCTTAAGGGGTTGATCGGGGCTATCTATCTTTTGATCCCTGGGGGAAATGTAAAGATTTCAAAGTTTCTGGAGATATTCAAGAGAATAAGGTGGATTCTCTTCTTCTCCTCCTAGGTGACAGGATCTATTTTCATCACTAGGAGTTCTCCATTGTTTTCTAGTTCTTTCCATCACAGGGTTTCCTGCTGATGAGCCCTTCATTCCTGGTTGATACTCATGTTCAGTATACTGCTGAATCATGTCATTATCAAGCAATGGGCTTACATCTCCGGAGTTATTATTCCCCTCTTTGAGTAATGGCGTCTCTTTGTCTTGAGAGATTTCGGTCCTATTGGCCGGTCTAGGTTTAAGATGTGGTTGTTCAATGGAGCAGAATCCTTTTTGATGTCTGCCACATTACCCTTCTTTCTCTGGTTAGAATTGCTATCAAATATGGTATACATTCTCTTTCCTGGGTTTGTGTGGTTCAAGTATCTTCTGCTACTTGGTTTAGCCCCTTTCTATGTAGTTTGAGAAGGCCTTTTAAGTGTTGCTTGCTAATGTATGGTTGAAAACTGTCCAATTGTTGTTCTGAGTTTGACTGTTGATCCTGCACTTCATCTGCAGCTTTCTGAGTCTTAACTGCCAGAGCCAGAATTGAACTATTGTCTATAATTATGTTCCTGCTACTTGAACACTTAATCAGCCTCATGGGTTCTCCAGAGCCTTCGGAGTTCTTACCTTTGACAATTTCTTTAGCCATGTTATGCAACAAGTGGCTGCTGTGCAGCATGGCTAAAAGGTAGAAAAAAAGAGCAATAACTCAGCTAGCGTTCGCAGCAACATATCACTTTTTTTCCTTGTGGGGATGGGAGCAAAAAACAGAAAGCAGGGGGTAAGGTGGGAGGACATAAGCAACACAGGCAACAGGAGGGTGAAGGGAAGAAGCAACACAGACAACAAGAAGGTGGGAATGCAGAAGCAATATGGACATCAAGAGGATCGGAGGTGGGAGGTGAGATACAGCATTGACATTGGGAGGGTGGGAGGTAAGAAGAAAGTATACAACAGAAAAGTGGGAGGGAAGAAGGAACATGGACAGTAAGAGGTAAGAAGCAACACTGACAGCATGACAGGGGAAGAAAAAAGAAAAGAAAGTGCCTCAAACACAGCAGCGGAAGTACATTAATCAAAAAGGTCCATTCTCCACTAAAGTGAGAAATGGAAGAAGAGTAAGGTAACCCTACACGCAATGGCCAATTAGTAGGCAGCAAATAGGAGTGACAATGAAGCCAATGAATGGTTCACTGTGAAAGCGATTATAATAACGTAGCCTGCTGTGATGGTGATTTAGGCTCTGTGTCTCACTAGAAACAGTGACATGGCTCGCTGGGAAGGTGATTCCCTAATGCAGCACATTCTAAAGGCAATTTAAGTGACATAGTCCACTATGATGGTGATTCCAGTGATGTCACTCAATGTTAGCGTGACTTCAGTGAAATAGTTAACTGTGAAGCCAATTAGGGGTGAGCCATGAGCGTTGGTAAACTCAGCCACATGGTGTAGGCAGAGTTTTTTGCCCAAACCCACGCTCAGAGTATACAAAACGCCCGAACTCCACTAACAGAGCGGAGTTTACCGCTCAGGGCTAGTTCCAAATCCTTTTTAGTAAACAAAATGTCTCACAAGGGACAGCACATGCACTGTCTATGGCGAGAACTAAAAACGGGCCTTTAGGTGCAATAAACAAACTAGATCTATGATTTTCATCTAACTTATTCAAAAGTTTGAATTTTAATAATTATATACATTAGAAATCCTTAAGAACACGCAGAAAATTAGAGCTTTTTTCATTTTACCATGTTTACCCAAACCAAGGGATAGTATGACTTGGATGTATCCACTTTTGAATGAATAAGACCTAAGTAATCAGAACTTAAATGAGGCCTATATGATCACAATGAGATGATGTTTAAGTAAAAAAATCAAAAATAATCACTATACAAATGCTGGGACCGCATTGAAACATGGTTTTCCTTCAGTAGCATATAATTGAAATAGTTCCAATTCTATTGCTCACTGGGCTTTATGTCTCTTCTTATGAATGTTCCTTCTAGTGAGTTTTACTGAGTTGATACAAGAACGGGCCAAGGATTATTTGCAATACAGGCACAAATAGTTCTTTCCCTTGCCTCCTCCAATCCCTCACAGCAGGGCATATTTACAGCTCCTTGTAACTGTCAAATCCCGCAGGCACTGTACAAAGTTGATTTAATGCAAGGAGACAACAGTCAGACATCTTTATCTTTAGAGCATTAAAAGATAAATAAACCAACAACAGTGCACTAAGCACTATAACACAATATGTATATCTAGACCAGAGAAAAAAGGTTCTCAGCCCACGCAATAGCAAACAAACGAATATCTGAGCACCCCTAAAGTATATATGACATTAACTGTGTTGGTCTAGGCCCGTTGATGTAACTATTCATATGCTTCAATTGCACAAAACATTTTTACATTGACCAATATAGTCAAGCACCCAAGAAATCCTTCCGAACAAATATTCAGGACCACATTTGCCAGTAAATAGTTATACTCCATGTTTCCACATGAAAAGCTTATTTTGACTTGCCTCTAACTTTGGCATCGTTTGAAGAATCTTCACAAAATGTCCACAAAAAGTGCCCCGATTGATTCTTGTTGCACATGGAAAGTTTTGGGGTGATCCATCAGGCAGGGTCCAAAAAAATGGAGGTGCAAAAAAAGATGAGTTTGCGTGTTACATCCCAAAGGACCTTTATTCAAACCTGCAGCCCGAACCACTGGACGGAAATACACCAAATTCTGCAGAAAGGTAGATGTGGTTACGCAGATCATGCTTTCAGTTATTTGGTGTAAATCTGTTCAGTAGTTGTTGAAAAATAAAAAAAAGGTTTGTGATATCTGTGGCTACGATGGCTTTGGAAAAAAGATGAGCTCCTGCTGGGAAATGCAGAGCTGTGATTGGCTGCCAACACTTCAACTAGGGAGTGTTGGCAGCTATCTTAGGACTCCCTTCAGCTGAGTCCCCCAAAAACTGTAAAACAATTAAAAGAGGGCAGGATTTGAATTCCCTAACTCTCTAGCCTTGTTCTTAGGGTAGCACAAAAGCATTTTTTTGAATTAAAACAATTCCTGCAAAATTGCGATAATCGCGATAATCGCAAACTGGCAGCAAAAAAAAGAAACAGATCCGTGCGCTGGTTGTGAAAAGAGCCCCCTTGCATCCATAAAACAGTCATATCCCCCATTTGCTGCAGCCACTGTCCCCAACCTGCGCCTGGCTGCTTCTCTCCTGCCGAGCTCTGCTGTCTCCTCGCTGGAGCCCGCTGAATTATTTACTCTGGTAGTAAATAATGGCCACAAGGGGGAAAATATGATGAGCCTGCCTGACATTTGCTTTGAAAATAATGCCTGCTGTATGACAACTTGTAGCCTAATTTCTGGGAATGGGCGGAAGTCGCCCCGGATCATGCATGGGATGCTAATTGAGGAGATCAGTCTGAGAACGTGTGACAGGGATGCTCTGACACTGCTCCTTTTTTGGAAAGCACATCGTCAGAATAAATGGGAGCCAGGCTCGGAACAAGCCTTTCTGTCTGCATCAGGATATCTCACTCAGGAGAGATGGACCCTGCGCTGCCCTCCGAGAGGTGGCTTTTCGGGTAGCCCAGGGCACTGCACGGACGCATCCAAGGGCTGCACACTAGCACATGGAATGTGAATTGACAGAACCTTTTTTTAAATTAACAGCGGCGGCTCCCCCATTAGGGCGGAAGGGGCATCGCCCTACTGCTTTCACGGAGTGAGAGAAGCAGAAACCTAAAATGGTATTTTAAATACCATTTTATGTTTCTGCTTCTCACGCTGCGAGAAAGCAGAAGGCAAGGTATGCCTGGTTGGGGGTGGGCAGGAGGGAATGCATGGTTGGGGGGTTTCATTGAGTAGTGACTTGCCCAATGTAGTGGGCCCTGACCGTTTGGTCGGCCCTATGGGGCCGACCAAACCAGTGATGCGCACTCTGAATTTTCTCTATGTAGGCTGCAGGCAGCCTACATAGAGAAAATGGCCTCCCTATAAGCGCCTGGCTGGGTGCCCTCCTCGCCAATCACAAAGCTGCCATTGCAGCGTTCTGATTGGCTTAAGGGAGGGGAGGGATGCTGCCTGCTTCCTGTTCAGCAGGAAAACGGGACCCAGCCAGGAACCTCAGTGTCACGGGACCCAGGAAGGTACGTTTTTAATTTGTTTTTAAATTAAAACCCCCTCCCCCCACCCGCCCCCCATTCCGGCCACTTGTGGGGACATCCAAGAACCGCAGGACTTGCCAGCAGAAGTCAGCCGCTCGGAACCAGGAGAGGGCGAGACCAAGCGCCCTTCTTTGAAACCATCTTCAATGCTGAATGTGAGTTAGACGAGGTCGCACATACATCCGTGCTAATTACTAGTGCTTTTTTTAATAGGATCACGTTGATTGCTTAATGCTGCAGTTGGCTGCTTCTAAATGCTACGCGTGCTCCGTTCGTCTACCTTGGGAGGATGGAAGGCAGGGTTACCCTGAACAGTATTCCAAGTTGTAACCTGCAGCCGAAGCATGGAGATCAGCGGAGGGCACTTGTTTTGAATGCTCCTTGTGTCTCATAGGCCTGGACCAAGTTGTGAAAAGTCCATTTGTCTACCGTGCACACTCGTTTTCTTGATAATCGCAAATATGGAGTGTGTGACCCGTGCAAGGTGATCATCTTTAGAAACATCATTCTTTTTTAATGTACAAAAGTAACCTTGTTTAATCATGCTGCCTTTCACGCCATTAAGATACACATTTCTTCAAAGGTGACGCAATGACGAGCCATTTTGCCTCATGTACAGCGGTAGTGATGGTGTTGTGCAGGAGGGGAGCGGATGATCGTAGCGACGTCCTCCAACAGGCTAAATTGAGCAGGGGACCAGCACACCCTATCTCAGAATGCTCAGGTACTGCATATGAATTACATAAAGAAACATTATCCCTTTATTACTATTGTTTGCAATACAGCTTTCCGAGAAAATGGAAATCGCACAATGAAAAGAAGTTGCAGATCAATGCAATTCATGCCATTCACTCCTCCCCCAAATCGTTCCCACCGAATTATTCATCTCACCTTCAGTATTAGGAACCAAACATTCTTGTGAGCTGTTTTCAGATTCCATCCGTCAACACTCCAACAATTAAATCACATCTGCCGCGGAATGAAATGAAGAAAGTTGACCGAACGCCTGAAGCGCAATTTATCAAACATTTAAAAAGTGCACAGCAATCATATCCAACACTTCAAGTGGGCCGGGTCGGAGCACTGGCAGTAATTAATAATTAGACAAAGTGGTTGAAACTGGTCTCTTTTAGCCCCTATATTCATCTCTTTAATCACCTGAGCCAAAAAACGCAGAGGGCAGCAGGTTGAACAACCAAAATCTTCCCCTGAGTGAATATGTCATCAAGGGGGGCCATTAATAATAATAATAATAATAATAATAATAATAATAATCATAATAAGCACATTTGTAAAGTGCCTGGTTACACTCTGCCAGTGTGTCCCCGCGCTGCGGTGCGAAATAAACTGCCTCGGAACTACACCCTACCCTACCCAGGCATGTCTATCCAGGGGGGAAAAGATACGTTTTCAGATTTTTCCGGAAGGTACCCTCCGAGCCCTCCAACCAGAGGCTCATGGGGAGCTTTTTCCATTGCTGTGCCGCCAAAAAGCGGAAGGAGCGGCCGCCCATCCTAGCTCTCTTAATAGCAGGGACACAAATCTGGCCCGTCCCCCATGATATTAGTTGGCGTGTTGGTAAATCAAACAGGTAGGATGGGCCCGTCCTCTGAATGATACGGTGGCAAACGCACAGTGCTTTGAACAGGTCTCTCTCCCTAAACGGCAGCCAGTGGAGGGAAACCAACGACATCTTCGAGGAGGCCCTCCTCGGAAGCATAAGAACCAGCCGAGCTCCTGCATTCTGTATGACTTGGAGTCTATGCATGCATTTAGCCGTGGCACCCAGATACAGTATAATACTATAATCAAGGCGTGATGTCACCAGGGCATGCACCATGGTCTTCCTGGCTGCAGTAGGCAGCATGTCCAGAGTTTTCTGAAGGCCCCTCAAGACTCCAAAACAGGCCCCTGCTACCCGCCTGGTATGGTACTCAAAGGAGAGCTTAGTATCCAACCAAACCCCCAGGTTCTTAGCCTGAGCGCAGACTCTGGGGCCACCATGCCGATGACCACACTGACGGGGCCTTCCCCACCACAAGCACCTCGGTCTTATTGCCATTCAACTTCAGGCAGTTATTAGCCATCCATGATGCAAGATCTTGCATGCATGCCACGAAGTTGGAGGCTGCCCTATCCTGTGCTTGTGTCAGGGAAGCCACCAGTTGAGTGGCATCGGCATAGGACACAACCCTGATCCCAAACCCGTGTGCAATCTCCGCTAACGGCGTGACATAGAGATTGAACAGGGTCGAGCTCAGGGTCGATCCCTGAGGCACCCCTTGTTTCAGTTTGATGACTTTGGAATAATGAGAACCCTGCCTCACCTGAAAACTGTGCTCAGACAAGAACGATTTCATCCAGCTCAATGCACTGCCAGACACCCCTCCTTTCCTCAGACACTGCAACAAGGTATGATAGGCAACAGTGTCAAAGGCGGCACTTAAATCCAGCAGGATTTAGGCTGGCGTCTGTCCCTCGTCCACATATTTCCTAATGGTTTCAGTGGCGAGTAGCAGGGCTGATTCCGTCGAGTGGAGGGCCCGAAAACCCAACTGAGTGGGATGCAGGAGATTGTATTTCCCAATATGCCCAGTAAGTTGCGTGTTTCCCACCACTTTCTACGCAACCTTTGCGAAGTAAGGGAGGAAGGAGACTGGACGCAGATTCTCCAGTTGATCTGGGCTAATGTGCGATTTCATGGGTAGCGGAAGGACCACTGCTTCCTTCCATCTAGCTGGCACTATTCCTGTCCTGAAAGATAACTCCAAGAGGTGTCTAATACATGTCTCAAAAGTTGCGATGCTCCCTCCCAGCACTTTAGGGGAAGCAGGGTCTCTTGGAGAGCTCGATTTGACACTATTACAGATTTCCTGACATAACTCCCCCACCCCCACATTCTTTGCATCATCAAAATGCATATTAAAGTCACCAAGCATTAAAAGTTATTCATATCGCAGTGCTAGTTGAGTGAGACATTCTATCAGGCTAGGGGAGAAGCGGGTGGGGGGTCCAGGAGGTCTGTAAACCAGGAGCCCTTTCAAGATGTAATTCATGGCCACCCTGATAGTAAAGAGACCAGCCTCGCTATCTACAATAGGGACCGGCTCTAGGGAGCATTGGATGGTGTGTTCAAATATAATCTCCACCCCATCCCCTCTGCCGAAGCTCCTATCAATCCTGGTGATTGCGTAACTGCTGGGTAGTGCCTCTAGGATCTCTGGCGCAGAATCCTAATCCAGCCAAGTCTCAGAGAGAAACATCACGTCTACCTGACCATCTAAAAGCTGGTCATGAATCTCCATTCAGTGCTTCCTAAGTGATCTACAGTTCAGTAGGCAGCAATTCAAAAGTGAGCACGCCTCCTTCGCCTCCCTCCCAGCGAATGCAAGTCCTGCCGCAATGGGGCCTGTCAGCAACCGGTTTGTTTTATTTGTTCCTTTGCAGCTGCGGGAGGCAGGTGGGCTGGAAACACGGCACTTTCCCCTACCACTCAGACAGCTTGTTGGTGTGCAGTATATCATCGATAATAGAATATTTACGTAATAGTGCTTTGGTGTTGATGAAGGATTTTGTATTGTTGTGTGATCTGATGTGGCAGGCAGCCTAGGGCTAATGTTTACATAATGCTGATGACAGCACTTTGAGTTAAGATTTCATGTGGGTTATTAGCAGCATCCTAAAGGTGCAGTTATGGGTGAAACTCGTAGGTCATAGGGGTGCTCCACTTAAAACTACTGAAGCAAAGCCATAGGCAAAAGGTTGCCTAGCAAAGGGAGACAGACAGTCAGGTGCAGAATGATGTTGTGAGAACCCTCAGCAAAAAAGACAAAATTAATGTCATGTTGGAATTTAAGAATTTCTGACACAGATTTCTATTGTTTTTTTGCGGCTTACAATAAATATAAATGACTGGCACTGTTCCTCAGAATTTTGAGTGCATCTTGTGTAATGTTTTTCTGCTTCTGATAAAAAATACCTTGTTTCCTGCTAATTTCAGTTATTATTTGTGGAGTAAATTTGAGACACAGGATTTGTGATTTAGACCATTCCTTTAATTGCATAAACCACGCCCCTTTTAAAAGATTCCTGCTCATGCCTCTTTTAGAAACACCCGCTTTTATGTGCCACGTAAAGCCCTGATTATACCAAAATAGTGTTAAAATAATGTTTCTCTTTGAAGTGCTTGATTAGCTCTGTTTTATTACACAAAGATTCTTACTGTTGAGAATCTGATGAGTTAAACACTGCAAAATGCTCTGCCACTCAATGTGTGGCAAAACCTGACAAGGAATGGTGGTTGTAACCAAATGACCAGCAGGCCACTGAGAGCATGAGTGCGGCACACCAAATCTTGGAATGTCCAGTACAGCAGATCAGGTAAACTGCTCTTTAATTTTGTGATCCTGATAATGTAATTGCTATATGTGGGGGCTGGGATAGTGATAATGTGTAGACAAGAGTGGAGATGCAAAGGTGGTAATTCTGGTTTTGAAATGTGGTATTTCCTCCTATTCTTTTCAAACATTTTGTGGGGGAGAACCCCCTCTCCCCCAAATCTCTCTAATGTTCATCAGCCTTACTCACTAAGGGGAATATTAACAAGCCAGGCGATAAAATTTCGCCGCGTTAGCGGCAGAAAACTGCCGCTAAAACGGCGATAATGGGCTTGATAATATGCTCTATGGAATTCCAATTGAAACCCATGTTAGATGTGAAGGGCCTATGCTCGCTCACTAAGCCAAACTTGCCTTTAACATTTACACCTCACCACTTAGAAAAGGAACCACCCGCCACTGCAAATTAAATATCAAGCCGCAGAGGCCTGCATTATAAGGTCTGCTTGGGATTTGCGTTGCTCTCCGTCCATGAAGGCAGCACCCCCAGCAGCACGTTCTCCAAGTTTGTGCTGCTGATAATGAGCCATGAACTCGCTGAGCTAGAAACGGGACTGGTCTGCGCACCTATAACTGCATGGAATCATGTTCCCCTCTCAGCACCTCTTCCGTCTCTCTCTCACTTTTGTTTCTGTCTCTCGCTCCCTGCCTCTCTCCCTTTTTGTTACTTAATCTCTCAGACTCTGCCTCTTCGCTCTCACCTTCTGTCCTACTTTTTCTCTCTCTTCTACTCACCCTGGTGCCCCCTCCATATTTTCCTCTATCCTCCTCTCAGCATGGACTTTCTCTCGTGCTTTGCCACCATAAACCTCTCCTTACTGCCCTCCCTTCCTTTCCTTTATCTCCTGTCCTCACCTTCAGTCCACATTTTTCATTCTTCTGCACCTTCTTATTTTTCTCACTCGCTCCCGGTTTCTCCCTCCAACTCTCACTCATTTCTTTGTTTCGTTTTCTCTCTCTAGCATTTTGTCACTCTGCATCTGTAGCTCTCTCCACACCCCATTGCACCCTCTTTCTTCAACTCTTCCTCTTAAACCCATTATCTTTCTTGCCGTTACTTTCCCTCCCTCTCCCTCTCCTACATACTGTCTAATTTTCTTTAAATCTCTCACTTTCTCCCCTTCAATGCTACCCTAGTCTGTTGTCCTTCCTCCTTCATTTGTTTTTAAGTTGTCCGTGAATGTCATTACTCCCAGCCCTCCATACAAGGCTTTCTCTCTCTGTCACTTTCCCCTCCTGCCTTATTATAGTTACATAACCCTCTCTAGTTTCAATTATTTTTATAATGTTAACGCCCTGTCCTCTTTTTCTCACCTCTCATCTTTCCCTTCCCTGTATCTTTGAGCCTCTGTTCTGATTATCTACCTGAATCTTTTCTACTTCTCCTCTTCACACTTACCTTGGTTCCTCCCACCCCTCCTACCTTACTCTTTCTCCCCTCCCTCCTCACTCCTTCCCTCTCTCTTGCCCCGTTTGTCCCTTCTCTGTGCCCATTTACTTTTATCACCTCCATGAAGGGACTCTCTCCTCGAATCTTCAAGCTCTGCCATTTCACACTTGTATCTGTGTTTCCAACCCCCGTTCCCACCTGTCTACAGATCACCTCCTACATGACTATAAAGCGCAGCAAGGCGAGGTCTCCCTTAACAAGCACATCAGTACAGGATAGTACCAGCCCATTTAAAGCTCTTTTGTCAACATAAAAGCAAGAGGCCTAGCACCGCCTGGAAGATTCCCCTAGGAGGTTAAGCCTTAATCATGGCCGCGGTCCATGGAGAAGGGCCGGCTCTATCCATGGAGGTGATATTGCGCCATGTGCTCTGTTGCTGCTCTCTATTAGGAAAACATTTGGGGGGAGATTTTCAAAACTTTTGCGCTGGTTTAGCATCACTTTTGACCAGCGTAATTTTTTTTGCTATTTTCTTTCCAGCGCAAAACAAGTTTTGTGCTGGAAAGCACCCTTTAAGTAGCCCAAAGCAGCGAGAAGCACTGCTTTGCATTACTTTGCACCTAGGGGGCGTTACATGGGTGGTACATGGGCGTTCCCATGCAACCACCTATGCCTTTTGACGCAAAACCATATTTACAAATATTTGTAAACATGGTTTTGCGCCAAAAGTTAACGTCCCTTCATAGGAGGCGCCAGCAGGAGAAATGCTTTAATTTCTCTTTATTTTTCCAACTTTACATGCGTGCTGTACTGTGCAGCACGTATGCAAAGTAGGCCTGGGCAGTAAATTCCATTCTGCTCACGGAATTTGAATAATTTGGGTAATTTTGCGTTCCTCGGAGAACGTGGCATTGCCAAAAATTCCGCGATCCGCGGCTTCGCAAAATTTTTTGCTTGTTCGCGCTTTTTCCCCAAGCACGCAAACAGCATTCGCGAACAGGAAAAAAGCATTTTCGCGGAGCTTTGCGTAGCACGACTACGCAAATTCCGCCCATCCCTAAAAAGTGGAAAAAGCCTTGCATTGTGCCTTGCATAGTATTTTGTACAGAAAGGGTAGCCTTCCTGTACAAAACCGATGCTACACTCATGCACACATGCTAGCGCTGCGGCGCTACGGTGTGTGCTTGGCAGCTGAAATCAGAGCCCGCTCAAGGGAAAGGAGAGGAGGGAGCCATATCTCTGAAGATATGGCGCTCTCCTGCTCCCTCCATATCGCGCAACGCGCCGCAGCCCCATGGGGGGCTGCGCTTCTTCGCTTAACTTTTTGGAAAAGCCCCCCCATGGTTTCAATTTGGATGTCATGCACGATGTTAACTCAAGAGTCATTAGCATGAAGCCTGCAGAGGCGGCAGTGGACCTGGAGCAGCCCAGGCTGCACCTCTGGAGGTGTGCGTTGAAGTGTTCAGAGGCTTGCAGGAGCCCTGTCCAGGAATTCACATGTGCATATGTTTCGCCCAGTCCATGTGCAGGAATACACATGTGCAAGTGGTGCTCGCCTAATCCGGAGCATGAAAAGGAGCACAGGTGTACAGGCTTGGGGCAGTCGAGCATGTGCAACAAGTCACATGGGTAACCGTGCAGGTGCCTAGTTGTATAGATCACAGAGGGGGCTTTCGGGTCATATGTAGTCATATGCACGTGATACAGAAGGATCACCTGGGCTGCGAGTTTGAAATATACATGCACACATTCTGCATAGGATTACAAAGGGTGTGTGCATGAATGTACATGCACGCATCGTATGTGGGTCACCAAACAGTGTACAGGAATACACATAAACACACTGCATAAGGGGAACACTTGGTACTTGCACAGGAATGCACGTATACTTATCGCACAGAGGGTCACATGTATATTGTGTACACGTTCCCATTCTAGATTTCACATGGCATGCACAGTAGGGTCACTCGAACTGTGAGCACTAATTCAAGAAGACAAATTGTACAAAGGGATTAGGAGGACTTGTACGGGATTAGACATTTACATTTTGTACAGAGATTGCACAATGCTTAATAAAGGTATATAACAGCTAGCGGGACTGCACAGGCAGGTGCACGCTGCACAAGGGATCCAAGGCATGCGTAAGGTTATAGGGACATTATAGTTAGGAAATAGAATCATAGAAACCATAGAAATTCAATGAAAAAAAAGGTTACAGGGCCATTGTAGTTAGGCTCATGTTTCACTTGTACAAAACCAGACAAATTCAGCAGTTATAGTTACCTGAGCTAATATTAACTTACACCCCCGAAATACACTGCTTATGATCTCGCATATTACATCACTTACATCACAGGGTCAGACTGATTTGCATATGGCCATGTCTGAACTGGGGTGGCAGAGTGGGCTAAAGAACGGTGATGGATTAAACCCAGATCTGTAGACTGTGTGTGAATGTTTAATTTGTTCTGATGCTCCGTCCATTACCACCCCCATTTGTACCGCTTTGTTCGCCATAAGTTGGCTGGGTATGCTCAGACGTGAGTCCCTTTCTCACTTTGCCACTGGATTTAAGCAAGCCTGGCTGAAGACGGCTGAAATGCCAGAAACCTGTCCCAGGAAGCTTGTTTCCGGTCCAGGGAAGGCATGGCTTGGCAGTTCGGGCTGGACTGTTCCCATGAGGCACAGGGTCAGACTGATTTGCATATGGACATGTCTGAACCGGGGTGGCAGAGTGGGCTAAAGAACGGTGATGGATTAAACCCAGATCTGTTGACTGGGTGTGAGTGTTTGATTGGTTCTGATGCTCCGTCCATCACCACCCCCTTTTGTACCGCTTTGTTCGCCATAAGTTGGCAGGGTATGCTCAGACATGAGTCCCTTGCTCACTTTGCCACTGGATTTAAGCAAGCCTGGCTGAAGACAGCTGAAATGCCAGAAACCTGTCCCAGGAAGCTTATTTCCAGTCCAGGGAAGGCATGGCTTGGCAGTTTGGGCTGGACTGTTCCCATGAGGCACAGGGTCAGACTGATTTCTCCTCCTGAGGCTTGAGCCGGGAGGTTGACTTTTTAAATAGTGTACTGTATTTTACTTCCCTCCCTTGTGTCCGCTCCCCCCTCATACCGTTTTTATCTTGATATATTGCCCCACTCGCAAGCGACCACAGAGAGGTAGCAAGTCAGGCAGCGGCCATCTTGGTGAGGGCTCGCGCTGCACGTCGCGCTTCGAGCGCTTAAAACCGGAGTCTCTGCGCAGGAACAGTGATTGCTGGTATTCTCCTCCTGAGGCTTGAGCCGGGAGGTTGACTTTTTAAATAGTGTACTGTATTTTACTTCCCTCCCTTGTGTCCGCTCCCCCCTCATACCGTTTTTATCTTGATATATTGCCCCACTCGCAAGCGACCACAGAGAGGTAGCAAGTCAGGCAGCGGCCATCTTGGTGAGGGCTCGCGCTGCACGTCGCGCTTCGAGCGCTTAAAACCGGAGTCTCTGCGCAGGAACAGTGATTGCTGGTATTCTCCTCCTGAGGCTTGAGCCGGGAGGTTGACTTTTTAAATAGTGTACTGTATTTTACTTCCCTCCCTTGTGTCCGCTCCCCCCTCATACCGTTTTTATCTTGATATATTGCCCCACTCGCAAGCGACCACAGAGAGGTAGCAAGTCAGGCAGCGGCCATCTTGGTGAGGGCTCGCGCTGCACGTCGCGCTTCGAGCGCTTAAAACCGGAGTCTCTGCGCAGGAACAGTGATTGCTGGTATTCTCCTCCTGAGGCTTGAGCCGGGAGGTTGACTTTTTAAATAGTGTACTGTATTTTACTTCCCTCCCTTGTGTCCGCTCCCCCCTCATACCGTTTTTATCTTGATATATTGCCCCACTCGCAAGCGACCACAGAGAGGTAGCAAGTCAGGCAGCGGCCATCTTGGTGAGGGCTCGCGCTGCACGTCGCGCTTCGAGCGCTTAAAACCGGAGTCTCTGCGCAGGAACAGTGATTGCTGGTATTCTCCTCCTGAGGCTTGAGCCGGGAGGTTGACTTTTTAAATAGTGTACTGTATTTTACTTCCCTCCCTTGTGTCCGCTCCCCCCTCATACCGTTTTTATCTTGATATATTGCCCCACTCGCAAGCGACCACAGAGAGGTAGCAAGTCAGGCAGCGGCCATCTTGGTGAGGGCTCGCGCTGCACGTCGCGCTTCGAGCGCTTAAAACCGGAGTCTCTGCGCAGGAACAGTGATTGCTGGTATTCTCCTCCTGAGGCTTGAGCCGGGAGGTTGACTTTTTAAATAGTGTACTGTATTTTACTTCCCTCCCTTGTGTCCGCTCCCCCCTCATACCGTTTTTATCTTGATATATTGCCCCACTCGCAAGCGACCACAGAGAGGTAGCAAGTCAGGCAGCGGCCATCTTGGTGAGGGCTCGCGCTGCACGTCGCGCTTCGAGCACTTAAAACCTTACGTCCATGGCTCCGCGCAGCGGACGCGCACTGCGGGCACGCCGATCGCGCGCCGGAGTCAAGCCAGAGTCCTGCCCGTCTGCGCCCGTCCGCGACCAGACGGGACGCGGGACAGGAGACTCTGGCCACAGGGGCAACACGCAGACATTCGAGAGAACGCTCCTTCCTAAGGCACTCCGATACACTCGCGAGGCGATACTCGAAATTGGTAAGACCCCCACCTTAGCATGTCATCACTCCATAGACCCTAACGCATTATCAGCTCAATGCACCTCATGCTCCTATCGCCTGGATGATACCTCCATCCTTAATAACCCTGTAACCTGTCTCAACCTGATGCTACTTAACTGCAGGTCAATGGTTAAACACAAACTGGAACTACGTGACCTCCTTCTTCACAATGACTCCGACATATTGTTTCTTACTGAAACCTGGCTAGAAGAATCTTCATCTCCAGACATACTCGAGGCTGTTCCTTTTAACTACAGCCTACTGAGAATTGACAGGCCGATACAGCGCGGTGGTGGCCTAGCAATGATCTTCAAAAAAGAACTGGAGTGCACCCTCACTCATAAAGTCATCACGAATAGCGAATGCGGCTTTTTCACCTTTAAAGTGTCCCCTTACATGACCATTACTGGGCTTCTCATATACCGGCCCCCTGGCAATGCTACTCCTTTCTGTAACCAACTAATTGATACCGCGACGCATCTAGCTATCAAATACAACAACTTCATGATACTAGGCGACCTGAATCTTCATTTTGAAGATCTACTTGCCAAGGAAGCTCAACTCTTTAAGACAGCTTTGCACGCTCTGGGGATCTCTTTGCTTTCCACCTCACCTACACATAAACAGGGCCACCTCCTCGATCCCATTTTCGCGACTTGGGAAGGCATTAATATACAACCTCCGGTCCCTATAATATGGTCAGACCACCATTTGATTACGTTCAATATACCCAATACCAGGATCAAGGATAATGCCCATAAACATGTATGTGCCAAACGTCGAAATTGGAAAAACTACACCCCAGAACGCCTTTCTGACGAATTAAAAACTCACTCCCCCCCCCAAGGCCTATCCCTTCAAGACACCTGGAATTCTTACGAACTCTGGTTGGTTAAGGCACTAGATAAAATCGCCCCCTGGACTTGCAAACCCCCAGCTAGGCGAACAAAATCTGAACCGTGGTTTTCAGAAAAATTAAAGGCAGCTAAAGCCCGGTGCAAAGGAATTGAAAGAAATTGGAGAAAGAACTACTCCACGGAACTGAAGGAAAATTATAAACGTGAATTAAAAGCCTATCAGAGACTTATTAGAACGGAAAAAAGTCTCTTTTACCAAAACAGAATTGAACAGTCCACCAATCCCTCTAAAGAACTGTTCCAGATTTATAAACAACTTACAGACACAGCGAGCCTGGATACGCAAGACACATACTCCGATGAGTTATGTGAAGAAATTGCTGATTTCTTTGTCAACAAAGTAGACAAAATCCACGCTACCTTTTCCGCGCCCCCCACTCTGGGTACGATTCCTCCCTGTCCTCATAAATCCACTCTCACTCATTTCTTCACTCCGGACAAAACTAAACTGTCTAGCATAATCAACAGCATCCATTCAGGCTCCCCAAACGATGTGTGTCCTTTAGACAAATGCAAAGACATCATGGATAGTATCCTCATGGATCAAATCTGTCATCTCGTCACCCTTTCCTTCAAAGAATGTCTCGTTCCGCAGGCTTGGAAAAACGCCCAAGTCATCCCCCTGAAAAAAATACCGAACATTCCTATCGCTCACTTTCAAAACCTTAGACCAATATCTCTATTGCCTTTCTGCGCCAAAATAATAGAGAAAATAGTGAACTCTCAACTCATGGCATATTTAGAGCAAGAAAACATCCTCCATCCCACCCAATCCGGTTTTAGACCCAAATACTCCACGGAAACCGCTGTCTTGTATTCCACGGAATTTATCCGCAAGATGGTGGACGAGGGTGAAACTGCAGCGCTGGTCATGTTGGACTTAAGCGCCGCTTTTGATACGGTGCTTCATGCCACGCTCCTGTCCCGACTCTCTGACATTGGAGTGAAAGACGGTGCACTGGAGTGGATTAAATCCTTTCTCTCCAACAGAACTTTCCAGCTTCACTGCCCGCCTTTTAAATCATCCCCGCGGTCCGTGAGTTATGGGGTTCCACAGGGCTCCAGCTTGAGCCCTACCTTGTTTAACATCTATATGGAACCCCTGGCTCAAATTATAGAGAACTTCGGCTTGGGCACTGTCAGCTACGCCGACGACACGCAGCTCATGTTCAAGCTCACTCCGGATACTGACAAGTATGCCGCAAACTTCTCGGAGTGTATGACGGCGGTCGCTAGGTGGATGGACAGTAATTGTCTCCGGCTAAATGGTGACAAAACTGAGGTGCTTGTGATTGGGAATAACACCTCCCCTTGGTCTCAAGCATGGTGGCCCACATCGCTTGGCGACTGTCCTCAACCGGTTGAGAAAGTCAAGAACCTCGGGATCATGATCGATTCGGATCTCTCAGGTAAATCCCAAGTCCATAAGACCATCGGCAAATGCATCGGACAACTAAGAATTCTCAGAAAAATCATTGACCTTATACCCATCACAGCCAGGAAATCTATTGTACACGCCCTTGTCACACCGCACCTGGACTATGGGAATGCCCTTCTTCTGGGCATTAACCAAAAACTCCTTCACCAGCTGCAATGTGTTCAAAATGCAGCCGCCCGGGTGGTACTGGGCCTTCCTAAAAGAACCTCGGCCAAGACCGCACTGTCCAAATTGCACTGGCTCCCCGTTAAGGAAAGAATCAAATTTAAGAGTCTCTGCTATATTCACAGGATAGCCCACAACAAGGGCCCCTCATACCTTAGAAGCCTCATGACCATCCACCGTCCTACTCGTCATCTGAGGTCCTCAGGAATGTCCCTCCTCAAACTACCCCGCGTTCATAAAGCCAAAATCGGGGGCCGCTCCTTTAGTTTTTTAGGAGCGAAACTCTGGAACGCCCTGCCGACTCATTTAAGAATGGAACCCTCTGAAACCCTTTTCAGAGCGAACTTGAAAACTCACCTCTTCCCTCAATAACTCTGGCCCTTTTTCCGTTCGGTAGTCGCGGATGAGATTTTTCAGCAATCAGCGCGGGGATACACAACTGTGCAGCCATGCGCTCTAAAAATGTTTTATTATTATTATTATTATTATGTCTGAACTGGGGTGGCAGAGTGGGCTAAAGAACGGTGATGGATTAAACCCAGATCTGTTGACTGGGTGTAAATGTTTGATTGTTTCTGATGCTCCGTCCATCACCACACCCTGTGGTACCGCTTTGTTCGCCATAAGTTGGCAGGGTATGCTCAGACGTGAGTCCCTTGCTCACTTTGCCACTGGATTTAAGCAAACCTGGCTGAAGACGGCTGAAATGCCAGAAACCGGTCCCAGGAAGCTTGTTTCCGGTCCAGGGAAGGCATGGCTTGGCAGTTCGGGCTGGACTGTTCCCATGAGGCACAGGGTCAGACAGATTTGCTTATGGCCATGTCTGAACTGGGGTGGCAGAGTGGGCTAAAGAACGGTGATGGATTAAACTCAGATCTGTTGACTGGGTGTGAGTGTTTGATTGGTTCTGATGCTCCGTCCATCACCACCCCCTTTTGTACCGCTTTGTTCGCCATAAGTTGGCAGGGTATGCTCAGACGTGAGTCCCTTGCTCACTTTGCGACTGGATTTAAGCAAGCCTGGCTGAAGACGGTTGAAATGCCAGAAACGGTCCCATGAAGCTTGTTTCCGGGCCATGGCTTGGCAGTTCGGGCTGGACTGTTCCCATGAGGCACAGGGTCAGACTGATTTGCATATGGCCATGTCTGAACTGGGGTGGCAGAGTGGGCTAAAGAACGGTGATGGATTAAACCCAGATCTGTTGACTGGGTGTGAGTGTTTGATTGGTTCTGATGCTCCGTCCATCACCACCCCCTTTTGTACCGCTATTACATCACTCATGACATGGTCAGTTACATCACTGATGACATCACTTTTTTACATCAGAGCCTAAACATTTTAAAATTTGAAATCAAACATCACACACACAAGTCCAAACCTGCTAAAAAAAGAAGAGCGCAATAAAGGAAACTGATTTCATGTCTGAAAAGTTATACAGGATTATTAGCTTGAAGATCTTTAATGTATAAGTATATTAAGTATTAATATTCTGTGTACACTATTCTGTACAATGATGCCACGTATGATTGTTTCCCTATACGGTCACATAGAAACTCCCTTTTTGAACCTTACAAATGTGGGCAAACAAAGTTATTCACCTTCGACTCAGACAGCAATTAAATAGGTCATCTCTTGAACAAACGAATGAGAAAACAAATGCTTTATTTGTAATTTTTACATTTCTTTCAATTGCTTCTGTGAGTAGAGCAGAACCCCAATCATAATTCCCAAATTATCTGGTCGTTTTTCTATATCCCTAGATTGGTGTTGATCTCTGGCAGTGGTTGTTTCTTCCGGAGATGAGTGTGAGGAGGGCTAAGAATAACAAAACAGGACAAAAGAAAATAGAAATACAGAACTGAAAAGATAAAACAGCAAATTTCAAAGCTGCAACACACCTTACTAAAAAACAAATAGTAATCAAGACAAACTTCACCCCTAAACAAACATCATAGAATTGACAAGTTAAAAATCAATGAAGCTAGAAAAGGTACTATTTAGACAGAATTCAAGATAAAGAATTTTATAAAATTCTCACTGAATTATCTAAGCCTAAATGCTCAGAAGAAACTCATCCCATGACTCCAGAATTTACTAACAAATTGGAAAATCATTACACACCTAAAACAGACATGTTGGATTCCAATTTAAAACAATGGAAAACCACCAGCAATAACCTATTTCCAACAATTCTCTCCAAGAGTAGTGTATCCTACCTTCACCATTCCTTCACAGAACAATCACAAAGTGAATTTATGGATTTGTTCAAAGCAAGCAGGCTAACCAGAAGCCCTTCTGACCCTTGTCCACCCCAAAGCTTCAAGAGCATTCTTCTAATTACCTGTGGTGTCACACTAGTAAGAACATTCATTAATATTGTCTTAACTACAGGAATCTTTCCAGAATTAAAGAAAACAGACCTGGACCTGCATGACCCACACAACAACAGACCAATTACAAATGGAACTTTCCTGGGCAAACTTATAGAAAGAGCATTCACTCATTTGTCCCAATTGACTGAAGATACGGCCATAATTTTTGACTTATAAAAAGGATTCCATCCATGAAGAGGCTCAGAATCTGCCCTCATTGCCATCTGGGATAATCTTTAAAAAAAGACAGTAGACCAGAATGGGTTCACTGTACTACTTCTCTTGGACTTTTCAGCTGCCTTCAACACAGTTGACAATGACACTCTAATCCAAAGACTCTAAGACGTCGGCATAGAGGGAATTCCTCTGGACTGGATCGGGAAACATCCTTTACCCAGCAGGCTTTTCTCCGCATGCCATTTCCCCGCATTATTTACTCAGTGAAAATGTTTACAATGCATGGCTTTACACTGCAAAACTGTTACAACGCATTCCCCAAAGTGAAGCCCCCATGGAGTTAGAATAGTAATTGCGTTGGAATGGGGAATGCGTTACAATGGATTGCGTTGTAAAGCCCTGCGTTGTAAAAGTTATACGGATTAAAAATGCGGGGTAATGGCATGCGGAGCATTCAAAGCAGAACAAATGTCATCCATACTCCCCCTTTCTCATCAAAACTGTACTTCAAAAAAGCTGGGGCCCCTCAAGACTCTATCATATCACTCATGTCTTTCAACATCTACATGACGTAATTACCGGCAGTGATCAAAGAATTTCAGCTCATGTGCTATAACTATGCAGGTGACACGCAAATACTTCTTCAACTGGAATGCCCCAAAAGCATTGGATACTCACAATTCTTCAGTTGCTAAAAGCCGTCGATCAGTGGATGACATTGAGACACCTCAAATAGAATTTTTCCAAAACAGAAATACTCACATGTGGTGACTGGAAAAATGACCGACTCTGCACCTTGCCTGATGATACTGGACCACCTCCTAAAGTGTCTAAAGAAGTAACAAACCTCAGAATTACCATTGATTATAAATTATCATTGTGTGTCCAAGTGGACAAGTTAGCAAGATCAAGTTTCATTACCATGAAAACTCGGTGATGCATCATTCCACACCAAGGATTTCCACACATGGTCCAGGCTACTATCTCACTAGTACTGTCTAAACTTGATTATGCAAATTGGATCATCTTTATCAACTGTGAAAAAACTATGAGTTCCGAACTCTGCTTCAAGACTACTCCAACATCTAAAACCACACGCCCAAATCTCCCCTGTCTTGAGAGCTCTACATTGGTTACCGGTTGCCAGAAAATCCACCTTGAAGCAGCTTTGTATCACCCACAAAGCAAAACATGGAACAGAACCATTTTTTTTCTCAAATACATACAACAAAGGAACCTCCACTCAATATTGCCACCTCGCCTCAAAACCCTGGTATACATGAAAACAAAACAGGGGTGGTACATCTTTATCTATCCAAGCAGTCAAACTATGAAATTCATCACCCCAAACATAAGAGCCACAGATACACATCTTATCTTTATAAGACTACTCAAGAGAAGGCTCTTTCATACATGATCATCATGCTCAAACACACATGTACAGCATATGCCTATACATGTAAATAAATACGTACAATTTGATTATATGTATGTGTTAAAATTGGGGATTTCTACTTCACAGGATAAGGGGGTATACTCTTCTAAAATAACCCCTGTTCACCCCCTTGGTAGCTTGGCACAAGCAGACAGGCTTTTCTCAGAAGCAGTATGTAAAGCATTTGAGAAGACCTACAGTAATACAGTGAAAACACTACAAATGAACACCACACCTGTTTAGCAAAATAAAAGTTATCTTTATTTAAACCAAACAAAACCAAAACAACAAAAATACACAATACAGTTATCAAGATATCCTTAAAAATAGGTTATTCACTCAAATAAAGTTTGAAGCAAAAAATAACTCCAGCTGGAGTTATTACGACGTTGTGACAGATGAAAATCCCAAAGTACAGTGCCGACCGTGAAGTGCATGGCGTCAGGTGTGGAGTCAAGCAGACCCCCAAAGAACAGTACATTGGAAACGATAAAAGCAAAGACCGCACGGGGCGTCTGGGAGGTGATGCTTCTTTGGCACTGGATGGCAGTGGTTCCTTATGACCCCAAGAGAGGTAAAGCCTCGGTTCCTTGTGGCGATGCAGGGGAGGTGAGATGTCGGTTCCTTACTCTGTCGGGGACGTGACGTCACGGTGGCGACGAGGCATCGGTTACTTACGACGGTGCGGTGTCGATGGATTTGGGAGTACCCCACATCGAGTATCGGCTCTGCGTTGATGAAGAACCAGCGTTGGTGAAATCGGGGCTGAGGTGCAAGTCGGGACGGTGCCTCATGGACGTCATGAGTGGTGTCCTTAGCTCCGGTGCAGGCAGCAGCCTCGGTGATGGCTTTGGAGTCGATGCGGCACGGCGTCAGCAGGCGTCGGACCTACGGTTTTAATTGGGGCAGTGCATCGTGCTTTTCACGAGCGGTGCCCATGGCTTTGGTGCAGGTTACTGTGTCGCTTGCTGGCGTTGGTGTTGCAATTGCCTTCTGCGGCAGCTGAAACAGCCGTTCCAGATGCAGAAAGACAGAATAAATTAAGTCTTTGTGTCCCTGAGTCTTCAGAACAAGAGGTAAGCTATATTTCAAGCCTTTGGAGATCTTCCTCAAGCAGGGAACACAGCAAACAGGAAAGTCCATCTCTTTTCCTTGGCAGCAAGTAGCCTCTGCAGGCCAACCCCAGGCAGCAAACAGCACAGGGGCAGTATTCCTCCTCAGTTTCTCCGACTCTTCTCCGTGGCAAAGGTTTCTCTTGATTCCCAGAAGTGATCTAAATCTCTTGGGTCTGGGCCCTAATATTTATACTACAAAATCCTTTGTTCTCTGGTGGCAGAAAACTAGTTTAAAAAGATGTAAATATGATTTAAAAATCCTGTCCGAAATGAACTAATATTTGATGCAAAGCAGCACATCAACCAAAGTAGCTGAACTGCCTTGTGCCAAATTTGGAGAGAATAAATGTGCCATTTCTAGCAAAAAATAGCACATTTTTCTTTTCCCCAGAGGTGGCACACTCTTGTACAAGGATGCGTGAGTTCTCTCAAGCATAGATATGTACTGGAACGGGATCCTTCCAGTACAAAAATCATCCTTTAATACTTTTCTCACTTTGTATGTGTTTAGGATACAATGCAGCACACATGTAAATTTGGAAAAATGACAAATGCAAACCTTTCGCCTCATTATGCCTGCGGCAAGTAGACGTAAGGCTCTAGTGTAAATCCCTATCTACGAAAGTTAGTAGATAAAGATTTGCATCACAACTCATGCACCATCCATAAACCCCCCTCTTGATGCAAAGTAGTGTGTATTGCAATTTATTTTTAACTTCACGATGCACATTCTGGTTTCTGCTTGATAGTAAATCCCACCCAACATTTTACATCACAAACATGTCACAAATCTGTTGCAAAGTGTTAATAAATCCAGGCCCTAGTTGTTACTCAAAACTTGAAGATATTTGCAAGCATTGCTGCAAGCAAGCCTTGCAGCAGGACATAGAGCCCCAGGGAGGCACGTGATGAGCCCTTATTCAGGAACTTTTATATATTGATCAACAATAATCAAACCATTGGAAAGCACAAAACACAATGCAAAATACTTTGTTTCGATCAATTAACTCAAATATGATTCTGTTGAATTAATCCAGCCTTAGCACTCACTCATTCCTCACTTACTCTCCTGCTCTTCCTGCAGCTTGTTATTCCTAACCTTCCCCAAGGTACTCCCTTACATGTAAATTGTGGCACACCACACAGTATGTCTTGGTCTTTGTTGGAAATGCATTCTCAGGGTAACTGCCAACTTCATCCTCTATTCTTTTGGCAGCCCCGTGCATAAAGTGTGGTGATGCAATTTAAAAGAGGAACCTAGAGAGCAGTAAAGTACTTAAACTGTATATACATCCTTTCTCTCCAACCCAGTGCTTATTAAAGCTGATTCTCGAGTCTAGATGCCAGAAGAGATTACAACTATGCATTTCTGTTTTTCTGTTCTTGAATAGTAGAATATCTTTACAAGAATATCGGTTATAATATATCTTCGGCATAATATTTGCAGCTTCTTGAACAACTGGGACAGTTTAAAAAATACAAAGATAACTAACTGTGTACATGTCTGCTTTAATATCTGCGCATAGTTTTAGAATTCCTCATTGTGTTTCCATTTCAGTGACAAGTTTCTGTACAAGAGGGGTTATGAAAACCTTGATGATCCCCTTAGCTGTTGCCTGTCAAATTCTGACTTCAAAAATTCGGCAGCAAGAGCCTCCCTCGAGCTTTTGCAAAAGAACAGCTCGGTTTATGTATTTTCGCTGGATGCAAATGTCAACTTTATCACCGGGAAGAACATATGCCAGTAGGAGCTGGAAATTTGGTGCCATTTTATAATGAGCCAAGATGCCCAACAGAGATAAAACCTCAGTGCACCAAAAGGCAAAGCTTGATGCAAAGATGCAGCCTGTGGTGGTACATACAATTTCATTCCATTCCTGCAAAACTTGTGTCTTAAAAAATTAAATCTTGATAGCCTTCGCAGAAGGCCTTGTGGGAATTTGGAATCCAACAGTTTTGAATAATGTCAACATTTGTAGCATAACCTTTTTTTCAGGATGCAACTTATTTTCGAGTTCACATAAGAAATTCTTGCATGTACGTATTTCTCTTCAATACCTGGAATTGGATATCCGATTCAGATGCATTAGAGGAATGAACTACAAAAAAATTATTTTCACTGAGAAACCTCAGCAATTAAATCAACATAATCCTTCGCCTGTCTCGCTCCAAATATCTAAGCGTAAGATACAAAACTTTTTTCTGGTAATCTAAATTGGATGCTTTGAAGTCAGTTGGAGAAGGCTAAGGGGCTCATTGCGATGTCAGTCCGAAAGCCTCCGGCCGACAGTTGAAAGGTTCGCAATCGCGTTGGAGCACTTTCGACTGACTTGTTCGGTTTACGGTCCGGCTGCCCTAATGTGATGTTCGCGGTCGGAATGTACACAGGCTACTCATTCCGACTCGATAGCGAGCGGCTCTTGGAGTTTTCCCTTCTGGTCGGAACCGCACTGTAATACCCTATGGACGGCGTTTCTGCCGTCAGGATTAAGATGTCGGATTCCAACAGCCTTTCCGTGCCGGCCTTTCTGACATGGAAAGGCTGTCAGATAGTGACTTTGGGGACTCCTGGCTGGGCACCCTTGCCCCCGCGGCCTACGGTTGCTGGCCAAGGGGGTACCTAAGATACCCCTCTGTAAAATCCTGCACTGTGTGGCAGGCACAATGGGGTACCTGCGGCAGGATGCAGGGTTTTGCACCACCCCACACATTTCCCCAAAGTAGCTCATGTTACGCCCATTTTACGGCCTTAACGCAAGCTCCCATAGGGATCAATGGCAATCTGACCGAACAGTGTTCAATTGCATCGTAATCTGTTGGTCGGAATTGCAGACCGCCTGTCTGTCGGTCCCGAATCAGAGACGATATAAGTCGGAGGCTTTCCGGCCAACATCGAATGAGCCCCATAGTCGAGGAAAAGGAACCTTAATATATTTTCAAGCAACCTCTCATTGCGATATTCATAGAAGGATTTATGGCATATGGTTAGATCTAAACGATTATTTGTTATTAAGTATTTACAATCATAGAAAGAGGAAAAGATCATTAATTTACAAAAGCAAATAGATGGAGATGAAGAATTTATCATAGGATAAGCAATGTTTAAAGAACAGAAAAGGCAGTTAAGCAAGGAGAAAGAAAATTGCTCATATATATTGGTCCTCAGAGGAGGAGCACATCTAACATTCTATGGTCAAATTGTAATAGATCCAAGAAAATGTTGAATTGTTGAAGAAAAGCCTTTCAAGCTGAAATTATTTGTGTATGTCTATACTTCAAATGTGTCAATGCAATTGGCAAGATACTGACACAAGCTCATTTGTATAAGTGAATATGATTCTGGTTGAGGCTGGAAATTCAAATGTGGATCATTCAGTATGAAGAAATGGGATAAGCCTGTGAGAGTAAAAATGCCTAAGGTCTGAATTACAGGTTGTGAGATAGGGACTATTTTTGCACAGAGCTGCAGCTCAACTTGATTCCTTTTTAGATCTGGCATTAGCCAAGACCTTTTGATTTTACTCAAATGATCTCTAATAGGGACTTCCTACCAAATCGTCTCATCCATTGGTCAGTTATTGTGCCATTCACATTTTCCTCCCACCCACCTCAGCATACAGCATAGGCCAATGGGTCAGCCTACTTCAGCCATTGGTAACATTACTGTGTGTAACAGTATTTTTCCAATTCACAAGGAACAAATCCATACACATAGTAATTCCCTTCAGTGAGAGGGCTCACCATTGCAATGTGTGCTTTTAAAGACAAAAGCATACTTTGGCTAGCTTACTTACAGTTTGTACGTTGTACCGTGAGTTAGTCACTTTCTCAACTGCTGGTATTCCTTTTCCACTGAGCGGTGCCCTCAGGTCAATTTAAAATTACTACTTTTCAATCCTTCCTAAAAATACTCAGGGAAATAACTGTACCCCAAATATTTCAGGACTGGATTTAAACTAGTAAATACTCCTGAAACATTTGAGGGGAAGTTGCACTTTCTCCAAATACTCTAATGCTGAAGTTACAATAGTAAATTTGACCTTCCTTTGTCTGCCAAGCCCTCTGCTGATATTCCGAGATGACCATCAATGTTACTCCTCCCTTGTGTACACTCCCAGCAGCCTCCCTCATATCCCTGCTGCCCTCCAGTAGAAGTCGTAGAAGTCGTAGTTACTGCTACTTCAGCAGACTCGTGAGCTTAAAGAGATTAATATTTTCCATCCTCTGCTAGCAACCTCAAGGAAACATAATGATCAGATCCGTGATACACATTTTTCCCAAAACTGTCTGTTAAAAGTATGCAGAATGTTTGAAGCAAGGAAACCTACTTTTCTGTAAAATGGATTGCCTTGCCAACATTTGATGCGCATGCCTAGGCAAGGCATAATCTATTTGCAAAATTATTTTTATAATTAATATTACATTTTCTTCAGGGATGATACCCATCTTTTTTCAGCGTTACAGTTGATGCAATGGGTGGTTTGTCACTGAACCTGACATGTACTTCCACGCATTAATAGGTGCTTGGACAAACCCAGTTCAGTGTTTTTCAAATTTTTTAACAACAAATACTAGTGGAATGTTTTCTTGCTTTTACTTTATCATTTGACCAGCCTAAAAAACGGGTAGTGTTAGACCTGGCATCTTTGGCATGGTTTCCCCTGACTTTTTGCCTCTACCTCCTGTATTTCTGACGCTGTGCTGGATTTCGTTTTTGCTGGTTTAGATGCTTTGGGCACTTTGCCACTGCTCATCAGTGTCAAAGTGCAAGTGCTCCCTAGGTAAATTGTTATATTGATTGGTTATCCATGATTGGTATATTTGTTTCACCTGTTAGCCCCTAGTAAAGTGCACTGAGTGTGCCAGGGCTGGTGATTCAAATGCTACTAGTGGGACTGCAGCACTGATTCTGCCACCCACAGGAGTAGCCCTAAAATGGTGTCACAGGCCTGCCACCGCAGTGCCTGGGTACAGTTGCTAACTGCCATGCTGACCTGACCAATGTCCACACTGGCCAGGCCTAACCCTTCCCTTTATGTACACATTGGACACCCCTATGGAAGGCCCTAGGTACCCACCTGGGCAGGGTACAGTGTATGTGAAAGGTAGAGCATGTATTGGTGTAGGTGACATGCTCTGTTAGTGAATTACTTTCATTTTCATTTTTCGCTATTGAAAGGCTATCTTGCACATAGGCTATAATGGGGAAAGTTGAGTGTAATGTTTACCTGCATATCTTCCCATAGGAGCAAAATTAAAGTCTGGTATCCCTGAACTCAGAATTTAATAACACATCTTTTTAAATCCTGTGTGTGAAAACAGCACTTTCAGAAAGTGGCTGTTTCCTTTTCTGCCCTTTCTGTGTGCCTTGGCCTGTTTGTGAATTTTACTGTCTGGTTTGTGAGTGACAGGGACAGGGGTGGCTCCCAGAGGCTGAATGAGTCAGCCCAGGGCTGAATAGGGAAATTCCCCTGTAGATGGGTGGGAGGAGTAGCACCTGGGCCTGAATAGAGCTATGTCTACCTTCTACAATGCTGGCTCCACCCCCTGCTGGGAGGCTGACAACCCTGCCCCTCTCTCTCAAAGGAAAGAAGAAACCAAGTAAACAGAGTGCTCCAGGACTGGCCATAACTGGTTCTGACTAGGCCAAGGCCCCTCTGCCTTCAGAGGACAAAGGATTTTGGGGTATAAGTATTGGGACCCAGACTACAGAAAATTAGATCATCCTGGAATCAAGAAGGAACCTCTGCCAAGGAGAAAGCTGGAAGACTGAAGAAGAAGGACTGGCCTGCTGTAAGGCTGACCTGCAGTTTCTTTTCTGCAAAGGAGAGGGGAAGGACTTTGCTGTGTGCTGTGTCCCCTGGCTTGAAGGAATCTCCAAGGGCCTGAGTAGAGCTGGCCTCCTGTTAAGAAGTCCCAGGAACAAAAGGACTTCACCCCCGGCTTCCCCCTGAAATCTGCTGTGTGAGTTCTGCCCTTCCTAGAGTGTTTGATCCAATTGTGGGGCCTCTGGAAGTGGTGCCTGTTGTTGGGAAGCTGACCAAGAGAAAAGAAGTAAAAGATCTGCAACTTTTTCACGCACCGCCGGCTTAGCGAGAACATTTCCGTCACCGCGAAGATCGTCGCATCGCCTGTTGCCGCTGCAGCGTCAATGCCGCGTTCATCTTCGGAGCGCATCGCCCTCGGAGCGGGAAGATTCCCGTTGCTGCGAGTATCGTCGCAGTGCCTGCCGCCGCTGAGTCAGATCGTCGCACCGCTCGTTAGCAGGCTGCATTTCGTCGCTGCGAACATCGTCGCAGAGCCATCGAAGATCGTCGCACCGCTCGTTAGTGGGCCGTATTTCATTGCTGCGAACATCGTCGCAGAAACATCGAAGATCGGCACATCGAGCCTTTGCTAGTAAATTTCTACCAGAGAAGCTATGCCTTGGAATCCATACAAGTATCGCCTCACTCCCCATACAGGCCGGATTTGTCGCACACGTCCGCTGCGTGCAGCGGGGTTGTCACATCGCCTCCCCAGGGTCTCAGGACTCACGCTGTTGCTTGTTTTTCAACGCCTGAGTGCCGCTAGGAACTTTTATCGCATCATCAGGTACTGTTGGCTAAAATCGACGCTAATGTGGACTATTTTGTCGCTAAGCTAAGAACTCTTTTGAAACCAAATTCTTGAACTGTGTATGTTGGATTTTTGTCGCTTTGGTCTTGTGTAGTTTATATAAAAGTACTTTCTTTATCTACACTGGTGTGGAGTCCATTTGTGGTGTTTTCACTGTGTTACTGTGAGTATTGGTACAAATACTTTACACATTGCCTTTGATAAGCCTGTCTGCTCGTGCCAAGCGACCAAGGGGGTGAGCAGGGGTTATCTAAAGAGTGTATCCCCCTTACCCCTTACCCTGACTAGAAGTAAGGGTCCCTATTTGGACAGTGGTACCTACCTCTGCCAACTAGAGACCCCCAGATCTAACAGGTAGGATGTGCCTAGGTGCGAGACACAAACAGCATGCATGGCATGTTACTTGCAAAATGCTCCATAATATATAACATTTCCTCCATTAGGAAAAAATAAATCAAATCCCCCACTGCAGAGTGTCTCTGACGCCCTCATCACCCATTTGCATGGTCGATGCAGTCCCTCAAAATATTCTTACAAGGAAAGAGGCACTGCTTATTGGTAATGCATCGCAATGTGGACATTTCAAATCTCAAACACATTTGCAATATATATTTTCACTTTACTACAATGGGTGGCTGTTGCACCTTCAGTATACATAATTTTGCACACCACAGGGTTCGCAATTGTAAATTCCTTTTGTACATTAGGCCATTACATAAGTCAGCATCCTTGCCAAACCTGCTTAACTTTCTAGACTGTAATGATATTGTAGGACAATAGACAAGCAAATGCATTCATCCATCACATATTGCAAACATGAATCAATCAGCCAACTATATGCCTAAAGCATAAATTCTCTGATGGAAAATTAACAATACCTTATGAAATGAGGGTACTAAAGCAACAGGATTAAAGTAGCCACAGACGCCAATAGAATTCTCTAGCTATGTGACTCAGACGACAAATCAACGTTAAAACTCCAAATTCAAAATGGCTCTTGAAGTGGCACAACACATAAGGAACATAGGGAAGTCACTCTCGAGAATGTTCGAAGGCGATAGGAGATGGCTATGGATCAGGAGAGGAAGTGTTCTACAATTTAATTTACTGTGTGATAGCAAAAAATATTAGTGGAGTGCCAGAGTGGCTAGTATTGGGATCCACAATTATTATAATCATTAGGTGTAAAAGGCATGGATCCCTTGGTTGACTCCATTGCTTCAGTTCCATTCCATGTGACCCTAAATTAATGAAAATCCAAATTTTCGGAATCACTGTCTATGGAGAAATTTAAAGAGTATGATCCGAAGACTACTATTATCTGAAGGAATGCAAGTCTGTGTGCAGCATTTAATCCAGTCTGCTTAAGACACCTGATTATGTAATGCAAGATTCCATTTTTTCCTTGCTGGTTTAGTTTAATAACTGGGGACTCTAGTGTCATGGAGTTATATATAATAATTTCGGTCGAATGACCATAAAAGTGTAATGTGCAGATAAAATGCATATAAAAGTTACACATTAATATCTACAAAAGATAGTGACACAGATATAGACAACGAGTGGCAGTTTCAAAGCACCACAGGAACCTCCTGCTTAGACAGGTAAGACCATTAGCAGCAAACACCTCTAAAAGCCTACAGTGGGCTAAAAGGGTCCATCATGCTGCCTGGAGTTATCACAAAAAATTACAGTTTTGAAAAAGAGCAATTCATTAATCAACACCTTAATGTCAAGGCCAAAGAAGGAAGAATCAAAAAGAGAAAGGAAAAAGGAAAAGGACCCAGGCATGAATTTAGACCGTCCCAGAATATATAGAAAATTTCAGAGCTGGCTGCTGCAATCCATGTATTTTAACAAGTCATGCCAGACAACAGGTCAACAAATCACCAAGATGCTTGCAGGCCACAATGGGCAAAAGTCGTCCCAGTTATGGCAAGAAAATCAGGAAGCCTATATTCTATAATTCTATATATTCTGGGACGGTCTAAATTCATGCCAGCCCATTTTTTATCCCAAAAATACTTTGGAATTTTAATTCTACCCCTATAAAGATAAGGTTGGAGTGTTATCCACAATAGAGTTTTTTGGACGCTCAATTTATTTCCTAGTCCTGAAGATGACCATGTAATTATACAGAGGTCGAAACGCCGTCAACGCACTGTGGCCGAAAATTAATGAAGGACACATTATTTTGTTCTATGTTGATCCTTTCTTGTGATGTGTATTTTTCTGTTTTGCCACCTGTCTGGTTTGTAATATATAATCAATCAATCAATGACACTTGTAGAGCGCGCTACATACCCGTAGGGTCTCAAGGCGCTGGGGGGGGGGGGGGGGTGCCGCTACTGCTCGAACAGCCAGGTCTTCAGCTTCTTCCTGAAGGAGAGGTGGTCTTGGGTCAGGCGCAGGTCGGGGGGGAGGGAGTTCCAGGTCTTGGCGGCCAGGTAGGAGAAGGACCTTCCTCCTGTAGTAGCTCTTCGGATGCGGGGGACGGCGGCGAGGGCGTGGTTGGCTGAGCGGAGGTGGCGTTTGGGGGCGTAGAAGTTGACTCGGCTGTTGAGGTAACTCGGGCCTCGGTCGTGTAGAGCTTTGTGTGCGTGGGTGAGGAGGCGGAAGGTGATTCTTTTGTTGACGGGGAGCCAGTGAAGGTCTCTCAGAGGTCCGGAGATGTGGCTGGTTCGTGGGATGTCGAGGATGAGTCTGGCTGAGGCGTTCTGGATCCGCTGGAGTCTCTTCTGGAGCTTGGCGGTGGTACCGGCGTAGAGGGCGTTGCCGTAGTCCAGACGGCTGGTGACGAGGGCCTGGGTGACGGTCTTCCTGGTCTCGGTGGGGATCCACCAGAAGATCTTCCGTAGCATGCGTAGGATGTTGAAGCACGTCGAGGAGACATTGTTAACTTGCCTGGTCATGGAGAGGGAGGAGTCCAGGACGAAGCCCAGGTTGCGTGCGTGGTCTGTCGGTTTGGGTGCGGTGCCCAGGGCGGGAGGCCACCAGGAGTCGTCCCAGGCGGAGGGTGAGGAGCCCAGGATGAGGATCTCCGTCTTGTCCGAGTTCAGTTTCAGGCGGCTGATCGTCATCCACTCGGCTACCTCTTTCATCCCGTCGTGCAGGTTGGCTCTGGCGGCGGCGGGGTTGTTGGTCAGGGAGAGGATCAGCTGGGTGTCGTCGGCGTAGGAGATTATGCTGAGGTTGTGTTTGCGTACGATGGCCGCGAGGGGGCTCATGTAGACGTTGAAGAGGGTGGGACTCAGAGATGATCCTTGGGGGACGCCGCAGATGACTTCGGAGGCCTCTGACTTGTACGGTGGTAGGCGGACTCTCTGTGTTCTTCCGTCGAGGAAGGAGATGATCCATTCCAGCGCCTTGTCCTGGATTCCGACGTTGCTGAGGCGCTGTGCTAGGGTGCGGTGGCAGACAGTGTCGAATGCCGCGGAGAGGTCCAGGAGGATGAGGGCCGCTGTTTCTCCATTGTCCATCAGGGCTCGGATGTCATCGGTGGCGGCGATGAGGGCGGTCTCGGTGCTGTGGTTGGCTCGGAAGCCGGACTGTGAGGGGTCGAGGGATCCGTTCGTCTCGAGGAAGGCGGCCATCTGCTTGTTGACGGTCTTCTCGATGACTTTGGCTGGAAACGGGAGAAGCGAGATGGGGCGGTAATTCTTGAGGTCGGTGGGGTCCGCTGTTGGTTTCTTGAGTAGAGCGCTGAGTTCGGCGTGCTTCCAGCTCTCCGGGAAGATGGTGGTGTCGAAGGATGTGTTGATGATGTCTCGCAGGTGGGGTGCGATGACAGCGTCGGCCTTGTTGAAGACGTGGTGAGGGCAAGGGTCGGTCGGTGATCCGGAGTGGATGGAGTTCATTGTGCGGATGGTGTCTTCGGTGCTGATCGGGGTCCAGGCGTGAAGGATGGTGGTGGGGGGTGGTTGTTCGGTCGCGGTGTGCGTTGGTTGGTTGTTGAAGCTGCTGTGTATGTCCGTGATCTTGTTGTGGAAGTATGAAGCGAGGGAGTTGCAGAGGTCTTGCGATGGGGTGATGTCGTTGTTTCCTGCGCTGGGGTTGGAAAGTTCTTTCACGATGTTAAAGAGTTCCTTGCAGTTGTGTGCGTTGTTGTCCAACCGGTCCTTAAATGCTGTTTTCTTGGCGGCGCGGATCAGCTGGTGGTGTTTCCGGGTGGCCAGTTTGTAGGAGGTCCTGTTGTCCGGTGTCGGTTCCCTTCTCCAGACTTTCTCGAGGGCTCGGCAGTTCTTCTTGGAGCTCTTGAGTTCGTCGGTGAACCATGGGGCCTTCTTGCTGCCGGGTCTGCTAGGCGGGGTCCTCAGAGGGGCGAGTTCGTCCGCGCAGTTGCTGATCCACTTCGTGAGGTTGTCGGCGGCCTGGCTGGGGTTCGCTGAGCTGGCAGGGGGGTGCTGACTCAGGGAGGTGGCGAGCTGGTCTGCTGTGATCTTGTTCCAGCTTCTGTGGGCGGCCTGTTGCTGGTGGTGGTGGGTCGTCGTTCTCTTGAAAGTGAAGTGGACGCAGCTGTGGTCCGTCCATTGAAGCTCTGTGGCGTGGCTGAACTCGATGTCTGTGCTGGAAGAGAAGACTGCGTCGAGTGTGTGTCCGGCGAGGTGGGTGGGGGTGGACACCAGTTGCTTGAGTCCAAGGTTGGCGAGGTTGTCGAGCAGGGTGGTGGTGTTGCGGTCGTTGTTGTTTTCCAGATGGAAGTTGAGGTCTCCCAGGAGGATGTAGTCAGCGGAGGGGAGGGCATGCGGGCTGACGAAGTCGGCGATGTCCTCGCTGAATTGTGTGCGTGGTCCCGGGGGTCGGTAGATCAGGGTGCCTCTGAGGGTGGTGTTCGGGTTGGTGTGGATCTGGAAATGCAGGTGTTCGGCGGTTGTCAGGGTGTCGTCGGTGCTGGTCGTGAGACGGATGGTGTTCCTGTGGATGATGGCGATGCCTCCTCCCATCTGGTTGGCGTTGCGGTCCCTCCGGACGATCTTGTAGCCCTCTGGGATGGCGATGGCGATGTCGGGAGCTGAGGATGCGTTCATCCAGGTCTCCGTGAGGAAGGCAACGTCAGGGGCTGTGGCGTCTAGGAGGTTCCAGAGTTCGATGGCGTGTCTGTGGACGGAGCGGGTGTTGATCAGGATGCACTTGAGGTGGGTGCTGCTGGCGTTCGACTTGGTGGGTGCTGGTGCGAGGCAGGTCCGGGTGCAGGTGAACTTGCAGGCGTGGCAGCTGAAAGGTCCGTGGGTACGTCGTGGAGTGGCTTGGTGGCAGTCTGGAAGTCGGCCGGTGTTGAGAGCGGTGAGGGTGGCGGCGGCGTACGTCCGGCGGGTCGGTCGGGAACGTCGAGGTTCAGGGTTCCTGGCACTGGGCGCGGTCCAGGCGCGGACGGGCGCAGACGGGCTTACCTTTGGCGCGCCTTCGGCGCACAATCGGCGCGCCCGCTGCGCGTCAACGCTGCGCGTTCGCACGGTCGCCATTTAAGGCGAAGTGCGCGGGTGGGCGGAGCAGATGGGAGGCGGGAGCGGGGAGGGTACAGAATACAAAAAAGGGCGGGGAAAAGCGGCGATTGGCGGGAAGGGAGGGCGGAGGGCGGCGGGCAACAAGGAAGGAAGGCAAAACACGGGGAAAACGAAATTCAAACAAAACAGGCACAAAGATTCGTCAAAACAAGGGAAAAAACGGGTTAATGACAAGCAGGCACAAATTCACGTGAAAACAAAGGGCAAAACAACCGCAGCGGCGGCAATCAGGAACGAGGCAGCAGCGAGGCACAGGGATGCAAGGGGCACACGCAGCAGCTGGTGGCCGTGCGGCGCGGGGGTGTCCCACAAGTGGGTCACACTCACCTGCGTCGCACGGTCGCCATTTAAGGCCAAGTGCGCGGGTGGGCGGAGCAGCTGGGAGGCGGGAGCGGGGAGGGTACAGAATACAAAAAAGGGCGGGGAAAAGCGGCGATTGGCGGGAAGGGAGGGCGGAGGGCGGCGGGCAACAAGGAAGGAAGGCAAAACACGGGGAAAACGAAATTCAAACAAAACAGGCACAAAGATTCGTCAAAACAAGGGAAAAAACGGGTTAATGACAAGCAGGCACAAATTCACGTGAAAACAAAGGGCAAAACAACCGCAGCGGCGGCAATCAGGAACGAGGCAGCAGCGAGGCACAGGGATGCAAGGGGCACACGCAGCAGCTGGTGGCCGTGCGGCGCGGGGGTGTCCCACAAGTGGGTCACCCCCGAATATACAGAATGAAAGGGAGGTAGAGGGTTTACAATTAGGTCCGTCCTCCTTAATTTAATGCTCAAAATGAAAACCCGAGATCACAGGTTTAAGGACCAAGTCGAAGGAAGAGGCTCCCAATTGATATGATCAGAGATTCCCTTCAAATATGGAAATGAATTATTAATTCAAGAAAACGCTGGAACTAATAAAGCATGCGTGGTTTATACATACGATCACTATGTCACGTAGTGTATTTGTAACAGTAAAAATAAATGGTTAGAGGACAGCCCCCTCTCTCTAGTAGAGTAGGTGGGTACACAATGTAATGTACTTCCATGCTGGTGTGCTCCTTAATGGGACGTGCAGACGTCCATGCTCAGAGCGTGGTTGTAGCCTGAAAGGTATAAACATGCCCGCCAAACATGCTGCGTGGTTGTAGGTACCTTTAAAAACACACACATCATGCATGAGGTTACATTCACACGACTCACGTACATAGTCAGGGAAAAATGCGTTAAAAACGATTGTAAGCACATACTTTGTTCTAAGCAGAGCTATGCTTTATGGACTCACGGGGGGCGGTGTTTCCCTGAGAAATTATCTGTCAGGTTTGAGGAAAAAGAGGGTTGGAAATCGTTAGCGTGTGCAAAAGAAACCCTCGAGAAGTCGGGCTTCTGTCCTGTTATCAGGTTCCTGTGGATGCAAATAGACACTTACTTCAAGTTAGGGAAAACCGCACCAGGACACCTATTCGTCTCCCCGCCGGACCGCATCTTAGCGTGTCTCCGGCAGGGGACTGCATAAATACTTCCGCGTTCTCCTGCGTCTCGGTCTGAAAGGACTAGACCGCGAGAGACGTAGAACAAAATGGCCGCTGCCGATGGAAAAGGTGGTGGCCATGCTGGTAGGATACGTGAGTGGGCTCCGCGTTATCCTCAAGTCATACCATGTGTAAAATTACAGAAATACCAGTGTAAAGTGGGTTATTTCCAATAATATAACTAGGAAACTGACAAGGCTGTTGCTCAACATGGACCTTACAGGTTGTGGGTAAATTACGTGGGTGATATTTACAAATTACAAAGTATAGATGAGCACACTGACTTTGTGTACAAGGCACATTATAACTGTCTGGATGTACTAGTGTTACAGGTGTTGACCGATATTGTGGTGGTCTGCAAGGAGTATCCCTCGGTGTCATGACATGGAACATTTTAGTACACTTGTTATCTGCATAGAGCAAATTTCGTCACCCTCATGCGGTTTGGGAAATGTAAGTACGTAGTTGTGTTGATAAGACAGGGAATATCATGTCTTTTTTACACATGTGATTATGACAAATGGATGGCTAGAAAGTATATCCTCAGTTGCAGTGGGATTCAAAAATATCTATCCTTGTACCAGCACATTTGATTGGGTGTCTTTGTTATAACTGTTTTAACATTTATAAAATGTAATAAATGTGTTTAAATTTTTTTTGGGGAAACTATTACAGTATATGGGTCCTTTTCCTTTTTCCTTTTTCCTTTCTCCTTTTGATTCTTCCTTCTTTGGCCTTGACATTAAGGTGTTGAATAATGAACTGCTCTGAATATTGTACTTTCATATTAATTGGTGCTTGGACCTTTTGTTAGGTTTATACACGGATTGCCCCTGGTTCAGGTGTTCTGGGCTGCCCCTATGGCTGCTAATGAGTTTTCAGGCCAGCAGATGTTTTGGGGGGCCCTTAGCTCAAACCCATATCATGTTACTCTTAAGCTATAAATTTAAACCACATAAAAAATACAGACAGTACATCCAAATACACAGTGCGTGCCAAGGATTGAATCCAAATTGGCCACTAAACTGCAAACATTACTTCAGGGTAACCTACAATTATCAGGTAATACCCAATATCCGCCACTTTTAGACACATAAATATGGCAGCAGTAGACTCTTGTTAGAGTTTTGGTTTCCCTAGGACAACTATTGTATACTATTAGGGCTAACATGCTCTATGTTCTTCCATCATTGCCATCAAGTACCCTGAAGTAATTTCATGTGTATTCATACAATAGGCACCTTCTCCACTCATGAGGGTTAGGGATTCCCTTCAGGCAACTCTTTCAGTCTGATGTTCCATGGCCATTGCAAATAGTGTACTACAGCAAAGACTATCATTTCCTTCGTATCACTTTTCAGTATTCTTAATGCCTCCCAATAGTGCCTTACCCCCTGTAGCTTGCATACTGCAATTATCCACTTCTTACAAGGTGAAATATATATCTGAGTCAGAATAAGAAAAAGTAAGCTTCTGTTTCTTTTACCTGTGGGCAGTAAGGGCAATGCTCTGGAGTTCAACCTGATTTATCGCATTTATACGTGACCGATCTTATGGGTAGTGAGCCACTTCTGAACTGCACATTTTGCTGCAGAGAGTAGATTCTATCCATAAAGATTTCAACATTAGGAGAACATTTATGGCTCACAACCTGCCCTGTTAAGCTCCAGTCTTTATGGTCATACCAAATCTATAACATAACATGTTCCCAGTATGCTTTTTTCAATTTCTGGGTAGCACCTTTAGTAACTTCTGCTAGGGTTTTCCCTAGTTCTCCCATTTTCACTAATTCACACTGGTTCTTGACATGTCTTAATCACGGGGTGCAGAATTGTCTATCAAAGATGATTACATGTTTTTGTGATTTCCTGTCTGGGGAATAACTCCGGGGTTGACCATATCTGTCCGCATTATGTCAATGGCTTCAATTAAGTCATCATATGAATACAATTAAGTGCTAAATCCTTCCTCAGGGAGTGTGACAGTGCGGGACATGAAGAGGACTATAACGATAAGGAGTGGTGGACTCCCAGACCGGTCTCATCTCCTCTTGTAACCCCTCAGCAGGAGGACTGGTTCCCCTTCATGGACCAACAGCAGGGATCGAGACCAGAAGGTGCAGGTCCCTTTAAGTGGAGCGAAGGCTACGAGGCGCTGTACCCGCCCTCCTATGACGTCACCGAGTGGGAGCAGCCAAAACAGGAAGAACCGCACAGTGAGTCGGACGGCGTTTCCAGGAGGAGTGTTGGAGCGGAGCGGAGTGAACGAGGACGAGGAGAGGAGCGGAACGAACAAGGACCAGGAGAGGAGCGGAGCGAAGAAAGAGGAAGCGAGACGAACTTCGGACGGCCAGGAGGCCCAGGACACCGCGCTTCGCCCAGCCGCGTTCCCAGGGGAGGAGCGTGGCTCGGTCAGGTACGTGACCGAGTAGCGGGCTGGTTAGGTAAAGAAGACAGACCGCCGGTGTAGGAGAGGTGTTTCCCGTGTTCCCTTCCCTTAGTCAGCACTGAAATAGGCACAGCGTGAGGGGAAAAGGGGTCAAAGCACTGGTGGTAGTCTTTCCTCACACCCGGTCCCGGAGTTAGGGAATGAACCTAGTAACACGGTCCCCTGACATAGCCTTTTGTCTCTTTGTTTCCTTCCGGCTGGGAGATCGCCTTGCTCCGGGGAGATACTGCGCACGTACCGCCTGCTGTCTGGACGGAATAGGAAAGAAGAGGAGAGAAGAGAGAGTAACAACGTCGAGAGCCTAAAGAACTGAAAAATCATCTCGGACACTGGCTGACCGTGTATCTAGAAAGCATTACTTGGCAATAAAACCCCGTTTAAAACAACGTTGTGTCCCGCCTGTCCCTGACACTCCGTCACACTGGTGTCAGAAGTGGGATATTCCATCATACTCCGTCAGCAACACGATGGAGGCCCTCATACAGCACTTGGTGCAGGGACAAGAAAAGCTAGGATGGGCCGTGGAGCGCCAGATGACGTCGGCCCAGGCGGACAGGGAAGTGTTTCAGAACACCGTGGCGGCACAGCTAGAAGCCTTAAAGAAACCCTCTCCCGAGCCCGGGAGAGCACTGACCTCGGAACTACGACCCCATGGGCCCCATCCAACCGGTATCTCCTTACAAAAGTACGTGCCAGGGGAAGATCCGGATGCCTTCTTAACAAATTTCGAAAGAGTAGCCAGGGCCTGTGGCTGGACCGAAGACAAATGGCCGTTCTTTCTCGCTCCCCTGTTATCCGCAGAAGCACAAGCGGCATATCAAGTCGCCAATCCCACAGGAGCGACTCCCTATGCGGTTATCAAAGACATCATTCTGGAGCATCTAGGGCTTGATGTCGAGGCCTACCGTCTGCGGTTCAGAAGAGAAAAGGGCCGAGTAGGAGAAAATCCAAAGACACTATACTTTAGATTAAAGATGGCTGCGGATAAGTGGCTAAAACCTGAATCCAGTTCCAAGGAAGATATTATGAACCGAATCTACTTAGAACAGTTCTTGGACACTTTGCCTTACGGGACACAGAGGTGGCTCAGACAACATTCGAACCTGTCCGTGGCCCAGACCATCGAGATGGCCACACAGTTCGGGCGAGCCCAACCCAGATACTTTCCTGGGGACACTGAAAAACCCCCCAAAGGAGGTCCTCTGCCTCGGGCAGAGCGGAAAAACCAACGTGCAATCGAGGGGGGGCGACCCAAACCCGCTCGCCTGGACCCGCCTGTGTTCCAGGGACCGCAATGTTATGACTGTGGAGAATGGGGCCACATAGCACGTCTATGCCCCAAGAGACGCACAGAGGAACCCATGGAAGTTGGGTACTTGCCTAAGGCCGTGATGTACTCGGCGGAGTTGGGGACCTCCTTTCATGTACGGGTAACAATAAATGGGACCTGGGTACGAGCCCTGTTAGATTCAGGCTGTAGACAGTCAGTGGTAAGGAAAACTCTAGTACGTCCCCACCAATATCTAGCACATAAGACCGTCCACATCCGATGTATCCATGGGGACGTGAAACCATACCCCCTGGCTTTGGTCCCGATAACGCCCCTGAGGCATCCCACTCAAAAGGTAAAGGTGGGGGTAGTAGAAACATTACCCGAGGAGGTTATACTAGGGGTAGACAACCCGGGGTTCTTGGCCCTCTTTAGAGAAGAAATCCGGGGAAAGAAAGAGGTCAACCCCCCAGCTTCGGCTATGATTAGTCCCGATCCATGGATTACGGACCGGAGTTTTCGGTTTGCGCAGTCCAACGATCGAACCCTTTTTAATGCATGGGAACAGGCCCACCAGAACCAAACCCAGGAAGAGGACCGGTTTCCCCGGTTTATCATCCGCAATGACTTATTATATAGGGAAGGAAAAGAAGGGGAACCGCCCCAGCTATTGGTGCCCCAGCCCTTCAGGGACCAAGTCCTGTTCTTTTCACATAGCCACCTGACCGCCGGCCACGTAGGAAAGGAAAAGGCCACCTCTACTGTTCTACGGCACTTCTATTGGCCAGGGATTTATAGAGATGTAGAGAAATATTGCAACACCTGCGAAACCTGCCAGAAGAGAAGCGACTACCACCCACCCCCGGCACCCCTGAAGCCCATGCCCATAATAGGGACTCCGTTCGAAAGAGTTGGTATGGACCTGATAGGCCCCCTTCCGCGTACCCGTAAGGGACACATCCACGCCCTCGTAATAGTGGACTATGCCACGAGATTCGTGGAGGCCTTCCCGCTGCAAACACCGAATACGAAAGCCATTGCGGACAAACTGGTGGAACTGTTCGCCAGAGTTGGATTCCCAAAAGAGGTGGTTACAGATCAGGGAACGCCCTTTACGTCAAGATTAATGAAGGAAGTCTGTCGCACCCTCGAGATCGGTCAACTGCGCACCTCAGTCTATCACCCACAGACCGACGGACTCGTGGAGCGATATAACCGAACATTGAAAAACACACTGAAGAAAATGTTAACCGTGGAGGGGAAGGAGTGGGACAAAATGCTTCCATTAGCGTTGTACGTCATCCGGTCCCAAGTGCAAAGCAGCCTCGGTTGTTCGGCGTTCGAACTACTGTACGGCCGTCAACCAAGATCCCTTTTGGAAATGACCAAAGACGCATGGGAGACCGAAGATAAACAAGATCATCAAACCCTGTTGGAATATACCAGTCAGCTAAAATCCAAAATAGGCAAGTTACAGGATCTGGCTTTCCTGAACTTGGAAAGAAGCCAAGAAAAACAGAAGAAGTATTATGACAAGGGGACAAAACTACGGAGGCTACAGCCGGGAGACTGGGCGTTAATCCTCCTACCCACCTCTAGTAGTAAATTCAGAAAGGAGTGGCAGGGTCCCTTTCCGGTAAGACATAAGATCGGGGACACCACTTACGGCATACAAGTTTCTCCAAAGAAAATTCAAAGCTACCATATAAACCTGTTAAAAAAATGGATCGGCCCGCCTCCCCGGGCTGCCCATTTTTTAGTACCCACCAACAACAAATCTCAAACAACTCTAGACGAATTAGTGGTAAATCCCGAACTCACCCAAGAGCAGAAGAAAGACTTGACGGATACCTTGGCGCCGTTTGAGGCCATGTTCTCCAATGCCCCGGGACGGACTGACGTGATAGAGCATGGGATCGAGACCCTACCCGGCCGAATCATCCGACAGAAACCATATCGGATTCCGGCGGCTAGAAGACAGGCCATCCAAAAAGAAGTCCACGAGATGTTACGGCTAGGGGTGATAAGACCCTCCTCCAGCGACTGGATGTCACCTATCGTGATGATTCCCAAACCCGATGGATCCACACGATTTTGTATGGATTTCCGCGCCTTGAACGAGATATCTACCTTCGATGCATATCCCATTCCGAGGGTGGACGAACTCATAGAGAGGATAGGAGATGCCCGATATATCACGACCTTTGACTTAACCAAAGGCTACTGGCAGGTACCTTTGAGAGAAGCTGACCAGAAGAAGACCGCTTTCTCTACGGAGCAAGGATTGTTTGAATTCACGGTCTTACCCTTCGGTTTACATGGGGCTCCCGCGACTTTTCAACGATTGATGAACACCCTCCTTAAGCCGTATCCCACCTTTAGTTCGGCTTATCTGGATGACATTGTCGTTTTCAGCTCTTCCTGGACCGAGCATTTACACCACGTGTCCATCATCCTGAAAACCTTACAACAGGCCGGCCTCCATGTGAACGCCAAAAAGTCCCGGGTAGGTTTCCAACGGGTCAGGTATCTGGGGTATGTCCTCGGCGACGGAGTCATAGCCCCCCAGGTCGAGAAAATCAAGGCTATAACTGGAACCCCGTTTCCCTCTACAAAGAAACAACTAAGAGGCTTCTTGGGCCTAATAGGGTATTACAGAAGGTTCCTACCCCGATTCGCCGAAACGGCCTCCCCCTTAACGGACCTCCTAAAAAAGGAGAGCCCCGGCAAATGGTTAAGTCACCCCAGCGAAGAGGCGTTACGGGCCTTTCAGCAGCTAAAAACCTCCATAACCACCTCCCCGGTATTGGTTTCCCCTGATTTCACCAAACCATTTATTGTAGCCACAGACGCCTCAGACACAGGGATTGGGGCGGTTTTGTCTCAGCTAGGGGAGGACGGGGCGGAACATCCCTTATTGTATGTGAGTAGGAAATTGTTCCCCAGGGAGCGTAAATACCCCACAATAGAGCGTGAATGTTTGGCTATTAAGTGGGCGATTGAGAAGCTACATTATTACCTGGAAGGCAAACCCTTCCTCCTGTACACGGACCACGCCCCCCTCCGGTGGATGTACAGGAATAAGAGCCAGAATCCCAGGATTCTACGTTGGTTTCTGTCCCTCCAACCATTCTCTTTTACGGTGTGCCACCGGAAGGGCAGGGACAATGGGAATGCGGACTTTCTGTCGCGCTCTGTGTATCTCCCCGAACGGGAGAATCCAGGGGGGGAGGTATGTGACAGTGCGGGACATGAAGAGGACTATAACGATAAGGAGTGGTGGACTCCCAGACCGGTCTCATCTCCTCTTGTAACCCCTCAGCAGGAGGACTGGTTCCCCTTCATGGACCAACAGCAGGGATCGAGACCAGAAGGTGCAGGTCCCTTTAAGTGGAGCGAAGGCTACGAGGCGCTGTACCCGCCCTCCTATGACGTCACCGAGTGGGAGCAGCCAAAACAGGAAGAACCGCACAGTGAGTCGGACGGCGTTTCCAGGAGGAGTGTTGGAGCGGAGCGGAGTGAACGAGGACGAGGAGAGGAGCGGAACGAACAAGGACCAGGAGAGGAGCGGAGCGAAGAAAGAGGAAGCGAGACGAACTTCGGACGGCCAGGAGGCCCAGGACACCGCGCTTCGCCCAGCCGCGTTCCCAGGGGAGGAGCGTGGCTCGGTCAGGTACGTGACCGAGTAGCGGGCTGGTTAGGTAAAGAAGACAGACCGCCGGTGTAGGAGAGGTGTTTCCCGTGTTCCCTTCCCTTAGTCAGCACTGAAATAGGCACAGCGTGAGGGGAAAAGGGGTCAAAGCACTGGTGGTAGTCTTTCCTCACACCCGGTCCCGGAGTTAGGGAATGAACCTAGTAACACGGTCCCCTGACATAGCCTTTTGTCTCTTTGTTTCCTTCCGGCTGGGAGATCGCCTTGCTCCGGGGAGATACTGCGCACGTACCGCCTGCTGTCTGGACGGAATAGGAAAGAAGAGGAGAGAAGAGAGAGTAACAACGTCGAGAGCCTAAAGAACTGAAAAATCATCTCGGACACTGGCTGACCGTGTATCTAGAAAGCATTACTTGGCAATAAAACCCCGTTTAAAACAACGTTGTGTCCCGCCTGTCCCTGACACTCCGTCACACTGGTGTCAGAAGTGGGATATTCCATCATACTCCGTCAGCAACACGATGGAGGCCCTCATACAGCACTTGGTGCAGGGACAAGAAAAGCTAGGATGGGCCGTGGAGCGCCAGATGACGTCGGCCCAGGCGGACAGGGAAGTGTTTCAGAACACCGTGGCGGCACAGCTAGAAGCCTTAAAGAAACCCTCTCCCGAGCCCGGGAGAGCACTGACCTCGGAACTACGACCCCATGGGCCCCATCCAACCGGTATCTCCTTACAAAAGTACGTGCCAGGGGAAGATCCGGATGCCTTCTTAACAAATTTCGAAAGAGTAGCCAGGGCCTGTGGCTGGACCGAAGACAAATGGCCGTTCTTTCTCGCTCCCCTGTTATCCGCAGAAGCACAAGCGGCATATCAAGTCGCCAATCCCACAGGAGCGACTCCCTATGCGGTTATCAAAGACATCATTCTGGAGCATCTAGGGCTTGATGTCGAGGCCTACCGTCTGCGGTTCAGAAGAGAAAAGGGCTGAGTAGGAGAAAATCCAAAGACACTATACTTTAGATTAAAGATGGCTGCGGATAAGTGGCTAAAACCCGAATCCAGTTCCAAGGAAGATATTATGAACCGAATCTACTTAGAACAGTTCTTGGACACTTTGCCTTACGGGACACAGAGGTGGCTCAGACAACATTCGAACCTGTCCGTGGCCCAGACCATCGAGATGGCCACACAGTTCGGGCGAGCCCAACCCAGATACTTTCCTGGGGACACTGAAAAACCCCCCAAAGGAGGTCCTCTGCCTCGGGCAGAGCGGAAAAACCAACGTGCAATCGAGGGGGGGCGACCCAAACCCGCTCGCCTGGACCCGCCTGTGTTCCAGGGACCGCAATGTTATGACTGTGGAGAATGGGGCCACATAGCACGTCTATGCCCCAAGAGACGCACAGAGGAACCCATGGAAGTTGGGTACTTGCCTAAGGCCGTGATGTACTCGGCGGAGTTGGGGACCTCCTTTCATGTACGTGTATCTAGAAAGCATTACTTGGCAATAAAACCCCGTTTAAAACAACGTTGTGTCCCGCCTGTCCCTGACACTCCGTCACACGGAGATAAGGAGAGTACTAGAGGGTAGGTTGAGAAGACCCCTAATAAATCTTTCTTCTACAAGTGTAATAGCAGTTGCGTCAGCATACCCACAAATCTCTGCCCCATACATGGCTGCCACCATCACTGTAGCTCTGTACATTTTCAGAGCTGGAGATACCACACCTCCTGAAATTGCCTTGTGTTTCCTTCCAATTAGCTATGCTTTCTGATTGAGGGCTATTTTGCTCTTCCCCATTTGTAATCCCCAAGGTGTCTGTAAGTCCATTACCTAGATAGGCAAAATGTTTGACCAGTTCTTTCTGGTTCCCTTATATCATCATTCTGCCTCTTAAAACCTGATATGGGTTTCTTCTCATGAAATGTGTTTTGTTGGATTAATTTCTAGCCTCCTGTTTTTGCAAAAAGCAGCAAAGGAGCCCCGTTCTGTCTGTAGACCCATGGGAGTTCTTAAAATAAGCAAGGTATCTTCATGAATTTTATGATCAGGATGGATATTCCTGCAATTTTAGGTGTGTCATGTTTGCATTAAGATAGCCATTTCCCTTCCCTATTAAAATAAAGACTAAAAAGAGTGGGAGCAAGGACACATCCTTGCTTTACTCCCCATTTAATAGGTATCTTTTCCATTAGATCAACCATGCTCCAACTCACCTTTGCATAGTTATTAGTGTGTAGGACTTTTAAAATCCATAGAAGATCTTCATGTAGCCCATAGGCACCCAACACCCTCCAAAGGTTGTTCATTGAGTCCAGGTCAAATTGCGACCTGAAATCTATAAAAACAACTTAAAGATGACTCCTTTTCAGGGTGCCATGTTTCCAACATATCACCTTGAAGCAAAAGACCTGGTTGAGGGTAATAACTTTTTTCCTGAAACCTGCCTGTGTATCCTCAATGATATGGTTATCCAATATCCATGTTTGTAGCCTTGCTAGGACCTGCCTCCAGAAAATCTTGTGATTGTTGTCAAGTAAACTTATATATCTGTAGTTGGCCAGCAAATTTCAACTCCCCTTTTCATAGATCGGAATTATACTAGCACCATGCCAGGTAGGAGGAATGTTGTTGCACCTCATAATGGCATTACTGAGATGATTGAGTTAAGGGACCCAGAATACCGGTTGGGACAGAAATAGATCACCAGGGATGACATACAGTGCGGAAGCCTTTTCTTTCTTCACTTGTTTTAAATATTTTCCCTGTTCCATTCCTGGATCGTTTCTTGATCCCACTCACTATAGAGTAAACCACTGCTGAAGAAACAACACCTGGACCAACTAGACCCCAAAAATTACAGACCTATCACAAGTCTACCATTTCTGGCTAAAATATTTGAGCAACTAATGAACCAACAATTAGCCAAATACATTGAAGACAACAGTGTCCTAGATGAGACGCAATTTGGCTTCAGGAAAGGTCACAGCACAGAAACCGCCCTTATTAAAGCGGCCGACGAAGTAAGAACCATCCTAGACCAAGGGGGCACTGCAGTACTGGTGCTGCTGGATCTGTCAGCAGCCTTTGACACGGTCTATCACACCACACTGATCGATCATGTCTCAAACTTAGGCGTGACACACAAGGCTAAAAAACTACTGGCCTTGTTTCTCTCCAATCGCAAACAAGCTGTCGCCCTCGGCCCCTTCAAATCAGTACCTTTTCCTCTCCCTTGTGGTGTGCCACAGGGTTCTTCCCTGAGTCCGACACTCTTTAACATTTATGTGTTGGACCTGGCCAGGGTCATCAGAGCCCACGGGATGGAACTTACCTCCTACGCCGAAGACACACATCTGGTGCTCAATATCCATAATGATGGAGGTGCAATCGCTGCCAGCTTCCAAGAGGGAATGCTTGCAATTAGCACCTGGATGGTCAATAATTGCTAAGTTAAACTCCGACAAAACGTACGTTTTGATATTCGGAAAGCTACACCCGGTTTGGTCTTCTACTTGGTGGCCAACCTCCTTGGGCCCACCACCACTCCCGGTAACCAAAGTGAAAAATCTAGGTGTCATGTTCGATGACAAACTCACCTTACTGCCTCACGCTAACTCAATTGTTTCATCAGCCTTTCACACTATAAGAATGATAAAAAAACTCCTCCCATTCCTACCGCTTGGTGCCAGAAAAACCCTAATAAGTAAATTAGTTTTGTCAAAAATTGATTATTTCAATAGTCTCTTTCTAAATGCACAGACAAAGGTCACCAATAAACTTCAGATGGTGCAGAATGCCGCAGCCAGGTTAATAACAAACAGCCCCAAATACCAGTCAATTGCTTCACAGGTCCGGAAACTCCACTGGTTGCCAATCACCAGCCGTATAAAATTCAAGGCTCTCTGCATCGCCTTCAAGGCCATCCACAAAAATGGACCCCACTTTCTAACCAAGGCATTCTGTATCTCCACCCCCAATAGAGCCTTACGCTCTTTAACGGCCACCCTCCTGAAGGTCCCCCAGACAAAGAAGGTTTCCTGGGGCGACAGAAGATTTGTTGTTGCTACCGCCAAATTATGGAACACCCTTCCCACTCACATCAAATCATGTCAAAATCTGTTCTCCTTCAGGAAACTCTTAAAGACATGGCTTTTTGACCAATAAATGTCCATCACTGATCTCATCCTCAAGAAGACACTCCACAGCGCCGAGACACCCACGGGTATTTGCGCGCTCTATAAATTGCATAAACCTAAACATAAATATAGAGAGCCCCAAAGTGAGTAACCCACTTGCCTGGGTATACTACTTCCTCTACGTGATTGTCAATTACTCGAGTACCAGCTGCCACTCACTTCCAAAAAGTCCTTGGGTTCTTGTTATCTAGTGTGTTTGTGAGCCCTATCCTCTGTTCCATTTCCCACCTCCTTTTGGCTTTAATCAGAATGGTCTTGTATTTTTTTCTTCCAGAAGCTTTTTCTGTTTGACTACCCTTCTTTATGGCATCTAGTAGGCAGTTCTTTGCAAGTCTTGTAATGACACTCCCTTTTCCTGGCCTTGACAAAGAGGCGCCTCAGTTGCTCCATAAGTTGGCAATGCGCATTAACAAATTCTGACTTTGCCCTGACTGTTGTTTCTTTGGAGGATAGTTTATCCACAAATATTTTATATATGCGTGTTTGTACTGCAGAATTGGTCAATATTTCCACCCATTTGACATTTCTCCTATTATCTACTGTCTTGACAGGACTTATGGAGATTGAGGTCTCCAGGTTTGAGCTCACAAACATGGAGAGTGAACTTTTAGTGCTCAGGACTTGGAGGTCACTGTCCTATCTAGGGTTCATTTCCATATCGACCAAGTAGGGCCAAAATTCCTGATCCAGCAGTATATAATCTATATTACTGGTTGTAAGTCCTCTTTCACAAGTTGGGCATGGAGGGAATTCTGATCTAAATTTACCATTGAGTATTCCTTGGCCATATTCTACAATCAAGTCTTCCAACTGTGCTGCCACCACAGTTAGTTTTGTTACAGCTTGCTCTAGTACCCTAGAACTGTTTGGTAAGTCACAAGTTTGTAAGATCTGGTTCAGGTGTGTCTCATCAGAGGTAAGTCACATGCAATGATATTTAAGGCTCTTTGTTTCAAATGACTGAGCATTTCTGAAAGGTAGCCCACAGTTGGGAATTGTGTGTTTGCGGGAACTGATCTAACATGCATGTTGACAATGGAAGTAAGTCTACCCCATGTAAAGTTGTTATTTTTATTTCTATTCCCAGCAAATCTCTGCTATTTGTTGGGACTACTTTAGCTGTAGAGGAGAGATCCATACTTAACCGTATCAGTAAGCCACCTGATGCTCTTCCCAACAGGGAAGGTCCCGAATTATCAAAGAATGTAATAAAGCCACTAATAAATACAGGGTCCACCAGCCAGGTCTCCTGAAAGAGGAGGATATGATATTGGTCAATATACTTCCCCTTTTTTGGATCTGAAAGCTTTGCTGTAACTCCAGTCAGATTCCACAATAATGATCTCAAGGAATCATCTTCAGTTTCCCCCTTCTCTGTGTTTGGTGGACTTACAGGGAATTCCTGGCCTACTCATTCAGGTAAAATACTTTCAGGGATCATATGATTAAAAAAGTTCCCCCTCCACCTTTTCTAGCAGCTGGTTAGTGAAGGGTTACTTGCCCCAGGGGGGTGTCCATGTTGTGCTGACTATCATGCCCCTCATATTTCCCTAAAGTCAGTCGATCTCGTATACATTGGAAGACTCCTCTCGATTATGGAGGCGTTGGTGGAGGGCTAGTGGTCTGCAGTCTACAGACACTCTGTTAGTTGTTAGGTAGTTTGGATGATTGAGCTTGAGTCTTACTTGTGATTTTATATCGGGCCTGATCTTCAGCTCCAATGTGAGTAGGCCTTCTGTAAGCTTTAATTTCAGCCCTATGCAATCAAGTTGAGTATCTGTGTCACTAAGGGCCATATGTAGGTAGCATACAATTTACCACTTCTTAAATACCGAACTTTACCGATTCGGTATTTAAGAAGTGGTAAATTGTATGTAGGTAATCATTCGGTAAATATTACCGAATCGGAGAAATTCGGTAATTACCGAATCGGTATTTACCTATTCGGTAATGAGGCATACCTTCCCATTGATTCCTATGGGCCTGGAGGCCCATAGGAATCAATGGGAAGGTATGCCTCATTACCGAATCGGTAAATACCTATTCGGTAATGAGGGGAGCACATTCAAGGGTGGCAGGGTGTCACATTGACACCCTGTTGCACCCCTGATTCCTGCATGTGTGCACATGTGGCGGACATACATGCCCTAAGGGCATGTATGTCTGCCACATGGCACTCTTTTTTCAGCAAAATATTGCTTTTTGCAATGTATTCGGTATTTAACACCAACCTATATTTGGTGTTAAATACCGAATTTCAATTCCTACACAACACTCATTAGAGTGTTACCTACATCTCATTTCAGGATTCGGTATTTACCGAATCGGTAAAATTACCGATTCGGTAATTTTACCGATTCGGTAAATTACCGAATCCTGAAATATGCCCCCTACATAGCAAATGCCAAAATACCGGTCGGTAACGGGATAATTACCGAAAATCGGCCGTTACCGACCGGTATTTGGCTTCCTACATATGGCCCTAAGTATTTTGGCATGCAAAATATCCTCCCTAATTATAGATCTGCATCCTCTAGTGTGCCTCAGCCAGTGGATCGCTTTGTTCAATCATGAATCGTGAAATTCCCTGGCTCTTTGCAAGATTTTGGGCCCATTTGTCATGTATATATATCATATGACTTGGTCGTGGACTTTGTGGTTATTAGGGTTTCTATAAATGCCATAACGATTTGAGTCTTTATTGCTCTGTACTGTATATTTATTTGATGACTTGTGTATGTATTATGTACCTCCCGTCTACCAGTTCATCTCTGGTGTTATTTTTACTAGAAGTCCTTTCTGCTCTAGGATGGTTGACCTTGTATGAGTCATCCGTTTTGCCCATGCACAATATTGAGCTTTATTTAGTGAAATAATTACTGCTGCTTATTGTCGGATTGCTCCTTTTGTCATCTATGGAGCTACTATTATGTGCTATCATAGCCGTTAGACTACCTAGTTTATCATTTAGCACCTTGATCAGCCTGCCCATGCACTCACGTAAATTAACATTCTCACCCCTCAGTGGTTTTATTTGTTTAGATGTTTTCACTCCGCCTCACTTACAGTGATCGTAGGAGACTCAGCTACTAGCTGTCTAGCACTGTGTTATTTTCAATGGGTTCTAGAACTGCATATCAATTTGAACAATTAATGCTAGCTCTGGGCATGGTGGATTTGGGCATTAGCTCAGAGGGAGCAGCCTTGTACAGTGGTATTTACTAAAATATTAACTGATACCCTTCTGCATGTTCCCCTTTCCTGATTAAGTCCCGGTTTCTTTTGTGACAAGTAAACCCTCCACTTCTTCTATCAAATTGTTTACTTTGCTCAATGTGCAATTCTCAGCCGAATGCCTTGGTACCTTATTTGCCCCTTCTGCCTTTGGAGGTTTGTCCATGACATCAGTTAACAACTAGCTTCCCAGCAGCCAGTAGATAAAAGTTAAGGCTATTTCAGTAGACCTAGCCCGAATAAGTCCCTTGGCAGTGCTGTTTGCGTTACAGATAATAATTAAGGGGCATATTATCAAGCGGCAGCGATAATTATCGCTGGCCGCGCTTAGCATGATTTTTTTTTCCGACGGCTATCGCTGGAAACTATCGCCATGCTAGCGCTGTATTAACAATGTATAGCGCAATGGCGATAATTATTCCAGCGATAGCGGTGTTTTCCATGGAACATCGCTAGTTTTACAGCGATGTTCCATGGAAAACGGCGATAACCTTGCTGATACAACCCTGTGGTCATATCAGCATAATTCACCCCCAATGTTAAGTATACGTAGGTTAGCATTTTAGCAGACATTAGCTTTTGGCGAAAATCTAACGTCTGCTGAAATGCGTGGGCCTTCTAGTAAATATCGCGATGTGCACATCAGCGATAATTTACATGCAGTACTGCCCATTGACGCCCACTTTGCATCTTATTAGAGATGCAGAGCGAGACGTCGGGAAAACGGGTGCTAACATGCGCTAATGCATGTTAGCACCCACTTGTAAATAGGGTGATAGTTTTATCTCCGCTTTTTTGGCTTTTAAAGCCAAAAAAGTGGAGATAAGGCCCTTGTTGCTATGCCCCTAAGTAATTAAGGGGCATAGTATCAAGCACGGTGCTAAATTTATCGCTGCTGTAGCGGCAGTAAACTGCCGCTAAAGCGGCGATAATGCGCTTGACAATATGCCGCAGAGAATTCCCATAGAAGCCCATGTTGACACCAGAACATAGGCTTCTATGGGAATTCACAAGGGCATATTATCAAGCCCATTATCGCTGCTTTTAGGGTAGTTTTCTGCCGCTAAAGCGGCGATAATTTTACCGCCGTTTCTTGATAATATGCCCCTAAGTTATACAGCGGAGACCAATCACACAATTTAATAAGTCATGTATGCGAGATTGTAATGACTTCTCAGGAATTTGAAGTCGACAAATGGACTTGGCAGTGTGTAACTTGTTGCTTTTTTAAGGTCTGCTGCTGCGGGCCCTGGGACTGGAAGTCCCACCAGGGTGCTGGAGTACCCAAACTCAAGCTGGCAAGAGAAATGGAATCCGCATGGAGTTATATAATGTTGTGATGAGACAATTGGTCATTTTAATATTCAATTACATTGTTAGTGTCCTGAGCTGTGTGTGTTCACATAGGAATGCAAGGAAAGTGGCCTTAGATGCAATAGTTATGAAGAAACATCTCCAATAAAGTCAGGCTTTCACTGCATGGTATGTCATTTTGACAGATCAATCTATTAGGGCTCCCTGCTCTGTGCAAATTGTAGTTTAAGTGCCCTACAATTAATCATTAGTTCTGACTGGGACTGAAGTCAAATTCAAAACTTTTCAAAAACACTAAGCACATTTGACCCCACAAGGAAGACAGAAGATGTTTAAGTTCAAAACTAATAGCCAGTACATGAACACATTAGTCAATATACCTAAAGCAATTCAAACTAATAGAATAAAGACAAAGGGCCAGATGCATGAAGAAACCGTTTTGCGATTTCCTAATTGCAAAGCCTTGCGATTCCCAAATGAGGAAATCGCAAAACAACATGCATGAAAGTGTGTTGAACACTTTTTGCGATTCCTAGGGGATCGCAAATGACCTACCTCATGAATATTAATGTGGTAGGTCGCAATTTGCGACCTCCTAGTAATCGCAAAAATCACATGGATGATGGCCAGCTGGGGTCAGCAAACGACCATGTCTATGATTGCTCTTCAATAAAGCAATTTATTTTAAATGCAGCCCGTTTTCCTTGAAGGAAAAGAGGATGCGTTTCTAAAAAAAAAGGTGGTAAAATGCAAATGTTTTGCGACAGAATGCGAATGTCACAAAACATTCCTACATACCGATGCAAATTGGTATAAGGAGGGGACGCCCAAAACATGCCCCTTCCTAATAGAGAATCGCAAACCAATTTTGCGATTCAGTAACAGGTTACCGTATCGCAAAATAGGGTTTGCTGCATCTGAAAACTTTTCTTGCATTCTCAAACGGGCAGATTCTACTAATCGGCTTGTTTGCGAAGACAAAAATGCTTGATGCATGTGCCCCAAAATGTTGCAAAGTTGCCTCAAATAGAACCGGGCAAACCCATAACAGAGAACTCCCTGCACTGCTGAGCTAGGAGAAGTGAAAGAAAACTGAATAGAAATCAAAATAGCAGAATTGTGCCAGAAAGCCTCGGAAGGGCAATTGGAAGCATCTTTTCTAAAGAGGTAAAAAGGAATCTACATCTAAAGGCATACAGAAAAATATCTCCATCTAAAGGCAGATAGAAAAAGATCTGCTGGTGAAAAGACATCTGCATCTCTAGTTTGTGAGAGTGAGTCTAAAAGGAACCAATTCAGAAGTTCCACCCCAACCTCAAAGAACAAAACATTATTTTCTTCTCAAGAAACAAGAAAAATAAGCATTACGCGTTCTCAATGTTGCATCAGATTTTCAATTTGAAAATAAAGGTCCGCATTTCACAAAGCAAAGTGGCAATTAAAATGAGCCATTTTAAATTGCAGGCCTTCATTAGATAGAGTCAGTTTAAATGTGGAAAAATACACTTTCAGTCCATTTGTGTGTGTCTTGGTAATGTCGATATATGTGCAAAGCATTTAATTTTGAAACAATCTTCAGGAGATCCTCTCTCTGGTGACTCTGGCAGTCACCAAATACCTCCCGCAGTTCCCTCCACCATCACCCTTAACACAACAGTTGTCGACTTTCGTAGATTGTGTCTGGACTCTTGCAGGTCTCTCAGCCTGTCATAGATGTGACTTGCATTCTCCTCCAACACGATCTCAGGTTGTTTCCTTTTTCTCCAATTTGGTTCAGACAGCTGCTTTCCTCTTTTGCATGTTGACACATTTTTTGCAGTAACTAATTTCCCTCCCCTCTAAAAAGAAATACGCATATCACACAAATTGCAATGATTAGTACAGTGGTTAATATTTTCCTAGGCAATCCACCACCAATACTACTAAACCATTCACAAATCTCAGAAAATCTATTGCTTCCCAAGCACCAGTGTTCTTCCAAACCTTTCGACTCTCCAGAACGTAGTTCATATTATTAATGTATGTGTTAAATATATATATGTGCAGCACTGCTGAACAAATGCAGCACTGCTGAACAAATAACATGCAACAAACTTCATTTTCTTTTGCTAGCACGCTATCTAAAGCAAGCCTGTTCTGCAAAACCATTGTTTTTTTGCCACAGACTCTGAGTTAATGGCAGCTGAAGCATAAGCTGTGCTAGTAGCGAGGCGTTCAACCAGTGCAGACAGCTTTCTAATATTTAAGCCATTCAAAACTATTCATACAGAAGGAATTATAGTGCAAGCTATCAGCTCCTACTTGCGAAGCACCACCTGAAGCTCCTCCATGAGTTACTCTTCCCTTATAAGCTATTTAATCTATTTATACACCTTAGGAAACATTAAAGTTAAATAACAGCTACTAATTCAGTTAACTGGAAGCTTGAAATAAGTATTTCGTACACACACAGAATAAACATCCCTAATACTAGGTTCCATTCTTGTCAAAAAGGGAAGCCCTTTAGACTTATATTCCCAATCACTGAATCCCAAAAATGCTAGATTTTGAACTTTTTCCCTCACAACACAAAATGTTTCTCTTTTCTTCCAATTCAAACTCCATTTTGGATGTACCCCAAAATGCATCACTTCTTCCTCCTCTACTCATCCTTTCCATTCCCCATTTCTTTCTTCCTCTTGAAACTTCCATCTCCTCTCATTTAATTCTTCTACGAAATCCTTCTCATCCCTGCTCAGTTTATACGAAGCATTAGAACTAGACAAGTTGGAGCTTAATTTATGTGATAGGTTTCATGTAAGGCAACATTCGAACTACGGAATCTGCTCATTTTTGAAAATTCAAAACCCTAATCATAGATAAATTATCTATAGACAGATCATAGTTTGAAAAGTAATACTCAAAGTGTGCACGAGGCTAGAAAAATGCATGAATAGGGTGCAGGTCAAAATATAGGCCAATGATAAACGATGATAAGTCATACCAGCTACTGTTTAGGTGAGTAAATATGTATAACTATAGCGCCCCTTTGCATTCATAACATTCAATTACTAATGCAAAAGCTGAAAGAACTCATTCTTGGAAGAATATCCCTCAGAGCCATCTCTATGTAATATTGTCATGTTAAATCGACTTTGCTTTCTAAATAGGCTAAATCAGGTTTACTTTTGGTAGAAGCATGCTCAATAGAAAATTGAAACCCAATAACAGTCTGAAGGCAATTGCCACTAATATTAGTATCACTCTACATCTTTTTGATTTATTAGGCACCATTATTTCTCTCAAATCAGACCAAAAACAAAAATCAAAAATAAAAATCTACTTGTTGATTCTACTGTACAAACCCAGCAACGCTATCAGTTCATTTGATGTAAGCATATCAGTTCAGCTAACTTTAGAATAAGAATCTAACTCTACAGACGATTTTCTCTATGAGGATCACCTGCACTTCTACTGGAGCCTGGGCACTAATAAATTACAATAATAATAATTTATAATAATAATCAAGAAAAAAGAATAATTACAATCACACAAAAACATTGGTACATAAGAAAAGAGAAAAAGATAAAACAAAAAAAAAAAAAATAAAAAAAAAAAGAAGAGCATAGACCTGATAGTATTAAAAAGAGAAAGAAGAAAAAGGAGAAGTTGTAGAAAGAAAAATAGAAGAATCCAAATCTATTCAGCTAACAATATAAAAAAAAGGTTTCTATTACTATTTACATATTTTACCATAGATTGTTCAAAATAAAGGTCGCCATATCTTGTTGAATTTGCATAATGCACGTACACCTCTTGTTTTAGCTAATGCTAATTCCATATCGTATGTTTCTTGAACCAGTCCCCACCATGCCAATACCGATGGGGGAGTAGATAAAATCCATGCACGAGCAATTGTCAGCCTAGCACTAACCAAGAGTATAGATATTAGGTCTGCTTGCCTACTATCAGTGCTCTGAGCTCCAATTAGTACCTCTGTAGTTGAGAATACTAATTCCCTCCCTATTTTTTCAGATATTAATTCTGTTACCTTCTGTCAGTAGTTTTTTAATAAAGGGCATAAAAAGAACATATGCTTTAAATCAGCTGCATATAATTTGCATTTTGGGCATTTTGTGCGTTCATTAGGAGAACCTTGAGATAGCCACATTGATATCCTTTGTGGTGTGTAATATAGTTGACAGATTGTCCTGAATTGTTGTAGCCTCAAATTAGAAGAGTGTACCGAATTATTAATTCTAGTAAATGCACGCGATATCGCATTAGCTGTAACTGAAATCCCTAATTTGCGTCCCAAGCTTTCAGCTAACTTATCACAATCATTTACCTTAAAAATACATAAAGTTTTATATCCGGTACTTATTAGCGATTTTGTGTTTTCCTGAAATATTTGTTCCAAGATAGCAGAGCTTGTAATATTTGTCAATTTCATATTTCGAATAAAGTAGTCTCGAATTTGGTAAAATTTAAATTGCATGTATGGCTTTAACTTATATATAATTTTTAGTTTCTCAAAATTCATAAATCCATTTTGATCGAATATGTCACCCAAGCATTTTATGCCTAAGCTAGCCCATCGCTTGCCCTTTGTATCTTGAAAAATTGTTGGTAAGCCTGGATTGCCCCGCAAGGGAAGTTTATCATGGAAAAAAGAGATATTACAATTCAACATAATAGAACGCCATATATTTACAATATCACGTGCGACCTTAAATCTAACCCGCTTGAAATAGTTTGGATCATTTACTCTAAGTAAGAACATCTTATATTCCTCTCCTAACATAAGTTTAAAATAAAAACATGCGTTCTGTCCTGTAGGATATATTAAACTCTTTATCCGACCTAAAAAAGCTGCCCAGAAATAAAGTTTAAAGTCTGGAAAGTCCAGACCTCCTTGATTACATGGAAGCTTCAGTAATTGAATTGCTCTGCGCGCATTTTTATATCCCCAGATAAAGCTGCCACAGATTCCGTCTAGGCGTTTGAAAAAAGATGCATTTAATCTCAGGGGGATAGAGCGAAATAAATAGATAAATTTGGGCAGTATTTTCATTTTGATTATATTTATACGACCAATAATACCTATGGGAACCTTATGCCATTTTTTAAGTAGTTTAGAAGTTTCTTTAAGTAAACTTTCATAGTTTATATCGATAATTTTATCTAATCTAGTGGTTAGTTTAACCCCCAGATATGTAACCTCATTGCAGACTCCGGCTATTGGTTCGTTGTCTTTATAATTCATTAATACCTGGGTTTTACTAGTGTTAAGTCTATAGCCTGATATTAAACCATATCTCTCTGCCTCATTGACCACCTCGTTTACTGCAGATTTAGCATCCGATGTGTATACAGCAATATCATCGGCATAGGCCGTGATTTTTAAACTAACCGAATCATGTACGAAAGGAATAATCCTGATTTGACTTTGCAATGCTAATATGAAAGGTTCTATTGATAGTGCGAATAATAATGGTGATAAAGGACACCCTTGACGTGTACCTCGAGATATAGGAAACAGATCAGATTGTAATCCTGCATAAGCTATTCTAGCAGTATGATAATGATATAGGGATTTGACTAGATGTAAAAATTTGCCCTTAATCCCAAATGTTGATAATACCACCCAAAGATAGCCCCACCCCACTTGGTCAAATGCTTTCTCAGCATCTAATAGTATCATACCTAGTGGGGCAGTTTTTATTCTTGCGATATCAAACGCTATTATAGCGGTATTTACATGAGCCACGGTGTCCCTTCCTAGTATAAACCCATGTTGTTCAGATGTTACTAATTCTGGCATTATTGGTGCCAATCGAGTTGCAAGAATTTTGGCGAAAATGTTTGCGTTCGCATTAATCAATGATATAGGTCTATAAGACCCACATTCTTCTGGAGGCTTGTTCTTTTTCAGGAAAAAAATTATCCGAGTAACATTCCAGGAATCAGGGGCATTCCCTCCTGTTCCAATATATCTAATAAGTTGTATAAGAAATGGGAGTAGCTCCTCTATACACAGTTTATACAATTCCAAAGGGATTGAATCCTCCCCTGCTGCTTTACCTGATGGCAAGGATGCTATAGCTTCTTTAATTTCTTCCTCCTGAATATCTTCTGACAATAATTCTGTCATCTCGTTGGCTATCCCTTTTGTTATGTATGTCTGTACATAGTTTACAATATCCGTCATTTGAGATTGTGTCTCTGGCTTATATAGTTTTTCATAGTACACAGCAAACTGCCCCAGTATCTGATTTGGAGATTCATATATTTTATTGTTAAGGTCTTTAATTTTTTTAATATGTGTTTTCGCTTTTTCATCTGCAATTTTAAATGCTAAGAGTTTCCCTATTTTTTCCCCACTTTCATATTGGGACAGCCTATATTTATTAATTTTAACTGCTATCTTTTCCTTAAATGCTCGTTTTAATACTAATCGAAGATTTATCAGTTCAAATCCTATAGTTTCTGCACATTGAAGGTCGTTTAGTAGTGCTTCTGCTTGTTGTTTTTCTGCATTTATGATATCTTTAATTATTTTTCCCGCCTCTTCCTTTCGTTCCCTATTCTGATTCCAAATATATTGTTGTGTATAACCTCTAATACTAGCCTTGCACGAGTCCCATAATATTGTTGGTTTCGCAGAGTCGTTATTAAGGTCAAAATATTCTTTCAGGTGTTTTTTGATATTTGCTATATAAATTCCGTCTGCAAATAAATACCGGGAAAACGAAAATTCCCTTGTTTGTTTTTTCATTAACTTCATATGAACTATCAAAAGAATAGGGTTATGGTCAGAAGTGACCCTAGGACATATCTCCATTGTGCAGGACTCTAAAATTTCATCTGGCACCCATGCCATATCTATGCGAGTACATAATCTGTGAACAGCAGAGTAATAGGTATAGCCCGGTACTTCAGGGTATAATTCTCGCCAAGCATCTCTAATAGCCTGTATTCGCCCCATCTCGTTAATCGCTGTGCGTGTCTTTCTCATCCTATGAAACGCATTTCGTCTGGTGGTATCCATTGCATAGTTCATAATACAATTAAAGTCCCCCATCACGATCTTAACACCTTCCCAGCTAAGCAATTCAATATTTAATTTATCTATTATTTGATATTCATCGATATTTGAACCATATATTACACACAGAACATATTTCTACCCTCCATCGTAACCTGCGTAATGGCCCATCTACCGCTTTTATCTGTTAGTGATTTTTCGATCATAGCTTTTAAATGCTTATGTTTTAAGATAGCGACACCTCTAGTAGAGAAATCTTGATCTGAACTCACAATTACTTCATATCCCAATTGTTTTAGAACCCCTCGGTTTTTTTGAGCTATATGCGTTTCTGACAGTAAGACAAAATGTGGATTATACATCCTCAATTCTTCTTCAACAAGCCGCCTCCTATTCCTACTGTTCAATCCTGCCACGTTCCAAGCTATAAACTTTATCACTGCCATTCTATAAAGTAAAATGTCGTCCTTCTTAGCTTCTTTTCCCCTTTCTTAACAATCACTAAAGTACCAAAATTCGTTCCATCTTTCAATATCAAATTCTTGTTGATTTTTTTATTTTCTCTGATAATTATTATTTCACACATCAGAACCTCCCCACCCCACCCCCCAACCCTCTTCCCACCCTTCACATCCGTATCTTCCCTACTGCTTAAGGGGGGATACATCTTCTTCTTTTAGCTGCCGATGTAATGGCAGCTGTCTAGGGCTCAACCGCCCCCTTGGCTCCCAGTCTAGGAACCCCCCATGCCATATGCACACAACAGGAGAAGGGAGAGAGAAAAAAAAAAGGGGAGAGAGAGAAGAGGGAGAGGAAGCATATATCTATACACGTTTATACTAATAAAGATTTAAGGTTTTTTTGTTTTTTTTCCCCCTCTCCTTTTTCACACTCAGCCCTACCCTCCCTTTTTCCATTTTTGCATTGCCTCCTCCACCTCTAATTTAGAAAAAAAAAAAAAACTTTGCCCGTTCCGAATAACTTTAAGTCTTGCAGGCTCTTGCAGATAAGCTTGCACACCTAGATCCTTCAACGGGTCAATCAGTTGCTTTAAATGCCACCTCTTGTCCATCGTATTCTTGCAATAGTCAGATCTAAAAAACATGGTGATGGAATCTACCACTACCGATGATCTAGGACCAGCTTTTGCTGAAACAGCTTGCCGCAACAAATAATTGCCAAAGTAAAGTAAGAATGGCCTGGGATATTGTGGATTCTTCTGGCGTTGTACTATTGGGAGTCTGTGTGCCCTTTGAATCTGGCAATCCCAATCCCAATCACCCAGTCCAGGAAAGGCCTTTTGCATAACCTGGACTATGTAGGCTCTGGGATCTGCCCCCTCCAAGCCTTCGGGAATCCCAAAAAGTTTAAGATTCTGTCGCCGTAGTCTGTTTTCCATATCCTCAAGTTTAGCCTGTACATCCTTTAATTGTACCTCATGTTTTTCAGCAAAGCTAATAGTACTAGAGGAAGCCTCTTCAATACTGACTACTCTTTGTTGAAGTTCCGCCACCTCTTTCATCACCAATCCGACTTTTTCCATAACCTCTTTCATTGTTTGTTGGATTTTTCCATTATCAGTTCTGACTTGAGAGAAGAAAGCTCGTGTTTCTTCTCTCTGCTCGTTGAGAGCTAGCAGGATCGTATTTAGCATAGTTGTTTCTCTGCCTTGAGTACTGTGATCCATTAACCCTTGTTCTTCTAAGGTAGGAGAGCATATCTTTAGAGGCCGTTCTTGAGGCAATTTTAAGGGTGGAGATATAGGTAGAGAAGAAGGAGAATTGCTGCTGTCGTTATTATCCATGTGAGATGTAGGGATCTGTGCTACAGCAGTAGTCGGGGCACTTGACACTTTCTCCGGGTTTTGCACCTTTTCAGAGCCTGTCTGATCGTCCTTTCCTGATATCGCCTTTTCCGTTAGCACCAAAGAGTTATCTGAAACACACCCTCCATCAGTAAGCCCCATTCCTGAAAGCCTAGCAATGGCCTTCTTGATTCCTCCCTTCGACTGCACCCATTTTCTCATTGGGCTATTCTTCAGATCTTCTTGTGTCTTTCTTTTAGTGCAGTGCTTTTGCTCAATACACTTGTCGTTTTCTTAGGTTCTTTGGTATGTCTAGTTTTTTTTAAAACATCCGTCTTATTTGTTTCCTTTTTCTTGGGCTCCCTTTGTGAGCGATGATCCCTTGGAGTTCTAGAAGAGCACTAATCTCATTCTCCTAATGAGGTATCAGAGTTATCTGCAGAAAGCGATTCCTCCAGACTCGCCACTAGCTCATGAGTTATGTTGCCACCAAGCGCCTCAGAAGAATCAGGTATTACCAGTTCATTGTCATTATTTCCGATACTCCCCCCTAATTTTTCATAGCAATCTCCACCATTTGTGTTTTTAAGGCCCGTTTGCATCTCTAGTTCCGAACTCTCCCTGTTAAGTCTAGGCTCAAGCTTTTTGTCGTAAAGTCCTAATTTTGTACAGCTTGTTTTTGAGCTACAAGCTATAACGTTAATAATGTTGTCCGCTAAGTTGCTCTCGCCAGAGGCGTATAGCTCTTTATCGGTGAATTCCAATATCTTGCCAGACTGGAGATATTGAACAACCTGCTTGCCAAGTTTTTTAGTTGAGCCAGTATTTTCAGAGCTCCCAGTGACCTCCAGCCCCTCCCGCAAGGCCCCAATCAATTCATTCGTTTCTGTTGATTGAGTGTTTTCAACAAAGTCCATTGCCACTACCACTGTAGCTTTATTAAGATCGGTACCTCCCCCACTCACCGCTGTTACTGAAGTCACTGCCGCTGTTGATGCCTCTGTCAACTGGCGGTTTGCTCCCCGGCCGCTTCTCGTTGGAGCCATTTCTTCGGTGAGCGTGCTGCTGGAGTATCTGTGGTAACGAAAATGTAGATTTTGGGAGAGCCGATACGCAGAGCGCCAAACCGGCACCCGCTCGATATATCGGATCAAAAGCAAACATCTAAGGTAGCCTTGCGGGAGAAGCTGCATCCGGTCGGTAAGAGCTGCAAAGCCGGGAAATTTGTATTTTTCTCCTTCTCCTTCTCTCTCCACGTTCTCCCCGTTTCTCCTCCCCTCTCCTCCGTAAACTAACTCATAGCATCGGTATTTCATGCTTCATGTTCGTTTCCTGATCCAGTCAGACACGGGGGTCCTACACACCAGGAGCCGCTACGGTCTGCTCCCAAGAAACAGCGTCAGTCCGCCATCTTGCGCATGGAGGCATTTCAAAAACTCTCTGAATCTCAATCTTGTGTTCTCAAGTCAGGCGCTCTTTCAGCAAAGTCAGTCGATTCAGGAGCTGAGTACCTTCAGCTAGGCACCTGTTGTCTTTTGGATTTTCTGACTACTGGCTGATCCCTTTCACTGTCACTTTACTTGCTTGCTTCTGTTTCTTCTCCAACTGTTTCTGGGATGCATTCCTCTGACACAACAGCTCTCAGTTTCTCACCACCTTTTTGCTACCTTTCTCTCCTCTTTAATCCTCTGCCCAAAGTTCTTGCACCTTCTTCGAGCTCAGGGTGCACCCCTTTATTTCCTGCAGCTTGGTTCACTGCATCGCTTGACACCCTCACCACAGGTTCTGCACTTGTCTCAACTTGACTTTGAGACACTTTTGCACAATCTTATTCCCCTTCTGCATGCTCAGTTTGTGCTGGAGTTTGACATTGCTAATCAATGGTTGTTGCCACCACTTTTTGAGCAGCTTGTCTCCAATCTATCAATAGACAATCTGTAGAGTACTGCTTATCATCCGTGAGGGTATCCGGGTGCTGGGGGGGCTTCTGCTTGAAGTTATCAGTTGAACATCCAGCTTTTTAGGCTATCTCTCAACTTCTGTAGGGTAGTTCCAGTCCTGAGGTGGAGTGGGAGGCCATTCTAGGTCTTGGCGCCCAGGTAGAAAAAGGTGTGGCTGCCGCTTCTGTGGGAATAGAGTGTGTGAGCGATGAAGAGTGAGTGGGAGGCAGAGTGTAGTTTTCTGCCTGGTTGGTGGAAGCTAATTCTGTGGTTGAGGTAGGCTTATCCTTTGTTGTGCAGGGCCTTTTAGGTGTGGGTCAGCAGTGTGAACTGGCACCTTTTTTGGATTGGGAACCAGTGGAGTGCTCTCAGGTGTGGGGTGATGTAGCCTCTTCTTGTGAGGTTGAGGATGAGCCTGGCTGCAGCAGTTCGGATGGTTTGTAGTCTGCTCAGTAGTTGTGAGGTGATGCCCATGTAGGGGGAGTTTGTGTAGTACAGGGTGCTGGTGATGAGGGCTTGAGTGATGGTGCATCTGGTGTTGATGGGGAGCCATTTGAATATTTTCCAGAGCATGCGGAGGGTGAGGAAGTAGACTGAAGAGGCAGCGTTTAGCTGCTTCTTCATGGTGAGTCTGTTGTTGCGTATAATTCAGAGGTTTCTGGTGTGGTCTGTGGGAGTGGGCGAGGGGCCCAGTTCCACTGGCTACCAGAAGTCATCCCATAGGGAGGTGTTGCTCGGGAAGATGACTACCTGTGTTTTGTCGGTGTTGAGTTTGAGGCATTTGTTGGGCATCCAGCTGTCTGTGCTTGTCGTGTACCTGTGGAAATTGGTTTTGGTGTTAGTGGGTTATGAGGATAGGCAGAATTTGAGCTGAGTCTCATCAGTATATGATAATATGTTCATACCATAGGATTTGACCAGCGTGGCCAGTGGGGGCATATATCTATTGAACAGGGTTGGACTCAGTGAGAACACTTGGGAAACACTGCAGATAATGTTCTTTGTACCTGAGGTTTAAGGCGGAAGGCAATGCTCTGTGTTCTTACACGAGGAAGGAAGTGATCCTTTTAATGTCATTTCTTTGTATCCCCATCTGATGAAGTCCATGTAGGAGGGTGTAGTGTGACACAGTGCCAAACGCTGTGGAGAGGTCAAGGAGGATCAGGAATGCGGTCTCTCACTGGTCTAGGGAAGATGCTATCTGTGGCTATAATCAGGGTTGTTACTGTGCTGTGATTAGTGTGGAATTCTAATTGGGATGGATCCAGGAGGCTGTTGATCTCTAGGTGGTTGGAGAGTTGTCTGTTTATTGTTTTCTCCAGGACCAAGGAGCAGCTAGATGGGCCGGTAGTTCTTGAGTTCTTCTGAGTCAACAGTAGGTTTTTTCAGCAGAGGTTTTCCTTTTGCAAGTTTCCATCTTTCTGGGAAGGAGACAGAGGTGATGGATGAGATGAGGACGGTGCTGAGTTAAATACTGATAGAATTGCTCCCCAGGTTGAACATGTGGTGGAGGCAGGGGACTCTGGGTTCTCCTGAGTGGATGGAGCTCATGATGGTAGCAGTGCATTGTCTGGTTAGTTGATTCTATGAAGTAATTATAGTGTCTAAGGTGGAATCGCTGCTGTTGAAGTTGTCGCTGGTTGGTTGTGGATCGAAGTGTTCGTAAATGGTGATGATTTTGTTGTAGAAGAAGTCTGCGAAGGTGTCGCAGATCTCCATGGAGGGGGTTATGATGTTCTCGGTTGCTGAGGGGTTGGTGAACTCTTTGATGATACTAAAGAGTTCCTTGCTATAGTTGGAGCTAGCTTCGAGACGGGTGGTTAGGGCTTCTTTGTGGCATTTTTCAGGCGTATGCGATATTTATTGAGACTCACTTTGAAGTTGTCTCAGTCGCAGGGTGTTTTATTGGTGCGCCAGATTCTTCCTAGTGATTTGCAATTGGATTTGGAGGCTTTTAGTTCAGGAGTGAACCAGCTGGCGTGCTTGGAGGGTCTGCCTTGTTTTGCGGTTTGAAGGTGCGACTATATTGACACATCCGGTGATTTAGGGGTTGAAATTTTGGACGGCCACCTTGAGGTCGATGGTGGTGTCCAGGGGGAGGTGTTGAGGTTGTTGGTCCATAGATTTTCCATTACCTTGCCCCAGCTCCTGTCAGCTGTGCTGCCCGGTTGATGGTGGTGTTGGGAATGGTAGAGATGGAGAAGTGGACAATTGAGTGGTCGGACCAGAGGTTCTCTGAGGTGTGGCTGTATTTGATTCTGTTGCTGGCTGTGAAGATCGGGTCCAGACTGTGTCCAGTTATGTGCGTGGGGTTGGTGATGAATTTGGTGAGCCCAAGGTTGTTCGTGCTCTCTATTAAGTTTGCTGTGTTGACTTTGCTTGGGGCATCGATGTGGAAATTGAGGTTTCCGAGGAAAATCAAGTTCTTGGTGCGGATTGCCATGGGAGACTAGGAAGTCGGAGATGTTCTTGAAGATGGCGGGCATAGTCTTGGTGGTCTATAGGCCAGGTGCACTTGATGGTGGACTCGCTGTCTGTATTGAGTTTGAAATTGAGGTGTTCCATAATGGGGGTGGGGTTGTCAGCAGCTGTTGTGCAGTGGAGGGATTCTTTGTCAATGATGTCCATGTTTGTTGACTCGGTCTCGGTGTATGATCTGGTAGCCGCTGGGAGTGGCTGTAGCAACGTCTGGTGCAGAAGTGGAGTTGAGCCATGTCTTGATGAGGAAGATGACATTGGAGTGAGGGAAGTGATGGTTACTTAGAAATCTCTCACTCTTTTGTTATGGCAATCCAGTACAGAAGACCTCCACACTTTACAACAGGATTCGTCACAAGAATGACATGGAAAAGGCCACATCTACTGGGCTCCAGACAACTTTTTCAGAAGTGTTTCTTCACCAAGACCCAATCCCCAAACCTACATCATTGCTCTGCTCTTACCTTGAAAGTGGAGTTGCCAACTCAACCTTGTGAGAGACAGAATGCACTACATCAGCCAGTCTTTTGTAGTAGTCAAAATTAGTCAAATTTGTTCTATTCACAAGCACAGCAGTAGGCACAGCAGGACATTTAATGGCTTTCCCCATCAAAATATTGTAGGGGAAGAGTCCATTTCTCTGGCCAGGACTCTATACAATCTCTTCTTATATGAGTGAGACTGTGGAAATGTCTTGGCATAGGTGACAATAGAGCATCTGGTAGGACTGGTCTCCCATTTGGAGAAACCAATCAATCAATCAGGGGTTTGTAAAGCACTGCTACTTACCAGTGAGGGCCCTCAAGGTGCTGAGGGGGGGAGGGGGTAGCTGCTGATATGTCTGGGTGTGGTGGTTCAGTCAAAGAGCCAGGTCCTGTGGTACTTCTTGAACTGGGCCAATGACACAGATTGCCTGAGTTGGAAAGGTAGGGTGTTTGAGGTGCTTAGCCGTGAGGTAGGTGAAGGATCTCCCTCTGGTTCTGGTCTTGTGGATCCGTGGGAAGGAGGCCAGGGCAAGTTGGGTGCAGCAGAGTTATCTGGGGCAGCCACGGCCCGTGCAGTTAACATCGGTGGGGCGGGGGGGACGGGCGGGGAGGTATTTCGACAAACGAAGACGAGGGAAAATTGATTATTTATTTAATTTTCCCTCGTGGTCATCTGTTGTTCTCCCCCCAACCTGGCCCGAATGCCCCCACCGCTCTTACCTGTCTGGCGGGTGTGTGAAAAGCGAGGCGGTGGTTTAGAGTTTCTTGTCTTGTGTCATGGAGGGCCTTGCAGGCATGTGTGAGAGCTTGAAGGGGATTCTCTTGATGATAGGGAGCCAGTGGAGTTGTCGGAGGTGATGTGTCATGTGGTACTTGCGGGGGATATCAAGACCAGTTCTGGGTGACGCCGGTGTAGAGTGCGTTGCTGTAGTCAAGTCTATTGGTGATGAGTGCATGAGTGACAGTCTTTCTGGATGTTGCGGGGAGCCATCTGAATGTCTTTCGAAGCAGGTGGAGTGTGTGGAAACTGGATGAGGGTACTGTGTTGATTTTGCAGTTCATTGAAAGTGAGGAGTCTAGTATGATGCCATGTTTGTGTGCGTGGTCCAGAGGGGTGGGAGGGGTTCCTAGTGCAGCAGGCCACTAGCAGTCATCCCAGGCTGAGGGGGTGGTCCCAGGATGAGTACTTCAGTCTTATCTGAGGTGAGTTTGAGGCAGCTGTCTTGCATCTAGGTAGCAACTGCCTTCATTCCGTTGTGAATGTTGAGTCTGGTGGCTGTGGGTTCGTTTGTGAGGGAGATGATCAGCTGGGTGTCATCGGCATTGTAGATGATGTTGAGTCTGTAGCTTCTCACAATTAGTATGAGGGGAGCTATGGGGTAGGGTTCAGGGAGGAGCCCCGAGGCACTCTGCAGCTAATCTCTGTAGGTTCTGAGAGGAACTGGGATAGTCTAACTCACTGTGTTTGGCTGGTCAGGAAGGAATGGATCCAGTCCATTGCTTGGTCACAGATGCCGGTGTTGTGAAGTCTCAGGATTAGGGTGCAACTGGAGATGGTATCAAAGGTGGCCGAGAAGTCCAGTAGAATGAGGTCTGTGGTTTTGCCCCAATCGAGGAGGTAGGGAATGTCATTAGTGGCTGTGAAGAAAATGGTCTCAGTGCTGTGTTTTATTTGGAAACTGGATTGGGATGGGTCTGGGACGTGGTTCTCTTAAATGAACTCAGAGAGATGGGCGTTAATGACCTTCTCGTTGACCTTGGCTGAAAAGGAGAGGAAGCACCAACCCAAACCTCATCCAATTCTTTAGATATCATGACCTAATCCTCTACTCCTTTTAATGCTTTTTGGGCTTCCTCTAGTACAGACTCTACATCTTTCCAGGTATCAGTAATGATAAGCAACATGTTTAAAACATCATCACTTTTAGATTCACATGAATATTCCCAATTCAATCTGCAGAACTCAAGAGCACAGTGCCTTGCAATTTCATCCGCATAGTAGTTTCCAGCACTCACAAAATCACATAAACTCTTGTGTACCGCACATTTCACAGCAGCTACTCCTTCAGGCAATTGTAATGTAAGCTAATCCATCAAATAATTTCTATTCTGGACTGGGAAGCAAGTGGAAGTCATGAAACCTCTCTGGGACTACAACTGTTCAAAATCATAGCCCGCACCAAACCCATAGTAACTATCAGTATAAATGGTTACTTTAACTTTCAAGCTTTGAGAGATGCAGCATGCTCTAGTTAGAGCATTCAGTGCAGCCACCTGTGCAAACATTACATTGCAGAAATAGGAGGCTTCCACTACACCTACAAAGGTACTCAACCATATGCTGCTATCAAAATTCTATGTCCATATCTCTCAAACAAGAGTCATAAACAGAGTACAGGCAGGTTCTTCCAAAGGGATGTCTTGAATGTCAGGTCTTGGCTCGGTACATAATTCCATCACATCTAGACAGTCGTGGTCGTCTCCATCATCCTCCTTATCAGACAAGGGAAATGGCAAAAGTGTGGCAGGGTTCAGGGTTTGGCAGTGTTTTTAAGGTAAAATTATCAGAAGCTAGAATAATTTGTTCATGATGAGTAAACCTGCTGTCTATCAAGTGTTATGTTCAAATGCGGGTCAACAAAATCTTGACTGTGTGACCATGACAGTAAGTGAGTAGGCCATCATGATGCTTAGAAATTGCTAATCGCTGACACCAACTGCAGCCAATACCTTTAGGCATCCAGGTTGCACTACGGCTACCAGACCAATGGTGGCAGAAAATAAGCTACTGGTCTTTTGGCTTCTCTGTGAGTCTGTGTTAAAACAGGCAAGGCACACCCATCATACTCATTGCAATAAAGCCCACAGTTCTTCTCATAATCAGGCTTTCTTAGGTCGGTGGGGTGACAGAGCTTTCTCTCAGCTCTATAGGCATTCAACAATTTAATATCAGACACATCTTCATGTGTAATCCTCTTTAAAGGCCCCTAAGGAAAAGTTAGGACTCCACTCTTAGCAGTAGTCCATAATCACCAGGAACTTCCAGACTTCTCTCTGCATTGTTGGAGGATTCATTCTCAGGGTTGTAGAGAACTTCCTTTTTGGGCATTTCCCTAGCACACTTTCTCAGTGTTATGTCCCAAATACAAAACCTCCCTATGACAGTACTGCATCTTTGCAGGGGACACCTTGTGTCTGTTCTCTGACAAATGGTTAAACAAAGCAATGGCATCTTTCCAGCATATATTTTGTGTCATTGACGCCAACAGTAGGTTGTCAATATATTGAAACAGAACGAAGTTGCAGCTGCAAAGTCTCCAGATTCTTCTTTAGGATCTGACTCTCTGTATTCTCTACACAATGCAAAGAATATATCTTGAAATTTAAAAACAAAAAGGAACTGACTATCCTTGTTTTAGAAGAGTAAAAAATAACACTTGACACAAGTCAATGACTGAATATCACTGCAGGATTTGGTACCACAGGACAACAGAGGATGACGATCTCATTCCCCTTTTGTAAATCTCGAACTATCTTGCAGTTCTTATCTGACTTCTGCACACCCATCATGGGTGAATTGCAGGGACTCCCTCATATCTTTTTTGGAATACCTTGCTTTAGCATAGATTTAACCATAGAATAAATCGACCCAATGCCTCAGATGAAGGGCTTTTATTGGAGCATTCTGTGATACTCTGCATTTGGCTTGATGATTCTTTTCCATGGTTCTACATCTTTGATTAGTGAATATCGTTGGATATAAAGGCCCAAACTTCCTCTTTCACTGAATTTCCTAAGTCAGACGTTAAGTCTTCTCCTGTTAAGACTGGGAACAATACAAAGGTTGATTTTTGGGTTTCTACATCCTCATCACATGTCTGAATCTCAACACTGTCCCGTGTGCAAAAGATCACACAATTCATTCTACAGAGTAAATCACTGCTCAATAGATTGACTGGACTTGAATCACACATTCCATGCTGGTGGTCTTCTTCAAAGGGCCCTATCATTTCTGGGACATTAGTTGAAAATGGGTTTGTGCTCTGTTTATTAGCAAGGCTTACAATTTGGACTTGTTTTCCAGCAAGGGATAGATTAGGTACCTCCAACAATTGAACAGTTGAACGGGTGCCTCCAGTATCCATTAAAAATGATATGGGGTGGCCAATCACTTCTCCATCTACATATGGCCCACTCTGGTCTACCTCTAGAAATGTGCCAAGCAGACAATCCTTTTCCGATTCAGACACTGTCATTGTAATTGATTGAAATCTGTTCCACTGGAACTGTCAAAGACAGAGAACTGTTGGAGACTTTAGGTCTGCATGAACATTATATTGATTGTTATAATCTGTAACTGTCCCTGATCTTCAAGCATAACAGGCTCTGAATCTGCAATGTATCTATTTTTTTAGTTTTTAGATATCAGGTTCAAGTTTGCTCTTATGTGCAGGGAGAGTTGTTATGATCCCACTTTGTTTTGCTATGCAGGACTCTCTCATGACTACCTTGAACACCTGCGAGAGTGTGTGAGCCTTATCTCTGGACCCGACTTAGGGCCTGATTTAGATTTCGGTGGATGGTTATTCCATCACAACGGTGACGGATATCCCATCCACTGAAATATAAATCCCATATGAAATAATTGGATTTATATTTCAACGGATGGCATATCCATCACAATTGTCATGCAGTAACTTATCCGTCAAGATCTAAATCAGCTCCTTGTTTTCTAAAATATTAAACTACTTGGGGGGCATATTCTCAAGGATCTATCGCTGAGTTAACGGCACTTTAACGCAGACAAAACTGCGATACATTTATCAAACTATCCACAAGCTGATGCTAACAGCACATAGCACCAGTTTTCCTGCGATAGCAGCCGCAAAAAACATCGCCACAGATGACCCCGGCAACTAACGCTAATGAGATGCAGAGTAGACAGTCCCGAGCAAAAAGCCGGGACAACATCACTCCGCAACATTCTCAACGACCATCCAGATCTGCGATAAGATCACAAAACATGCGATAAGGCGCGTTAGCAGCAGGAAATTAACACCTGCTCAGACCTGGTGCAAAGTAGGCCCACAACCTGCACCACAAAAGGGAGCACAGCCAATAGCCACACATGAAGAACAACAGATGCCCCCGAGCAACTGAACATGCAGCACAGACCCCCAAGAGGACCACAACACCCACTGACAACATACCCGGGCCCGCAACAAACCCCCCCCCCGAGGGCCCACCCGCAACTCCGGACAAAGAAACTGCACACCAGCACCACAAATCCCAAAACAAAGCTTTTGCCTGATGTCGCACAAGCAGGAAAATCAACATATATGCGCGGCCAGAAAATGGAGAATCAGTCATACAGCAATGCAAACACCAACACAAAACACCATTCAAACAAAAGCCGAAACAACCATTCGGATGATTCCTAGCGAGTCCTCATTGGACAATCAGTAAGACACAGCCTGGAAGATAAAAATCCAAGAGAAGAAGGTGTTCTATGTGCACAACATAGGAAAGAAAGGGAGAGAGCGAGGAAGAGAGACGGAGTGAGATTGCACAAGCAGCGCAAGGCCTCCCGGGCACCTGGCTCCAAATGCCAACATGTGCGTGTGTATCGCCATCCGTACACTATGAGACCAGGGCCGTGTCCCAATCCAGCACCAAAGCCACATCACATTCCGAAAACGCAAGTAGTAGTCAGACAAACATCAGGGGTGAAAGCTCCATTGTCCCAATGCTGAAGGCGGGAGGATACCTGCACCTTTGACCTTGGTCTGGAACACGGCTGCAACACCCTTAGAGGGACGCCATGGCAGTATGGGACGACTCCCACACCACACATTGCGCAAATGGACTATCTGACTTATCCACACCCCACACACAGAAGCCCCTGCCCGAGGTACCCCCACATGGTATGACCTTGGCACTCACGAAAACAGCAACCCGTTCTCCCCAACGTTGCACACACCTTCAAATCATTGCTCAGAGCTGTAGCATATCCTCCACACAACTGCCGCAGGTCAGAAGAGTGCCGGTTCCACGAGACGCACCAACGCAATGGCAGGCCATACCGGGCACATGCACAACCCCCGTCCCGTGGAACAGTACCGTGCACGCATGCTGCATTTACTGGGCACGCTGGCACTGGCAGTGCTGCGGATCAGTTACAGGCTGAGCTTCCGCATTGCCTACGTCACCTGCGTCCAGCCCTGGTTCCACTGCCAAACATGCACATTCGGGTGTCCCATGGATGTCTGCCTATCCAACACAACTGTAGATGAATTGGACTATGACTTGTGTCTGTGGCCCCTGTTGGATCATGAACAGGAGTGTAACCGAGACAGCCGTGCATGGGATGCCTTGACATCCTGCTTATGTATTGGCAGTTGTGCATGGGAGATTGCACAAGTCTTCGTGTGCAGTGACCACATCGAGGCGCTCCCCTATTGGGCTGTGTTGCGGATTGGTGAAACGGCGTGGGCTGAGCACACCTGCTCGGACCAGTTAATGGACTGACTCACCCGGGTGTTCCTTGAAAACAACAACAACGTACTATTGGAACACATTGCACATGAAGCTGCACGGGCATTCATGAACGAGTAACTACGTTCCTGCAGCCACATCCGATTGCTACCCACAGCACAGGTCCCGAAAACGTGTTGCATCGTGGGGATTGCACACATATCCCATCACAACAGAGGACACGTATGCCTTGGTCAGGACTCTGGATGCATGTTCGTGGAACTAGGCGTGTGTACACACACCTGCGCAAGGTGAGGCAGGTCCATGATCGGAGCAACACAGCATCGTTTGGCAACGTTGCCAATTCGGACACACTGCTGGGGGGTGAGCACACACATTGCAATGTAGCATGACATGTGAACCTGTCAGACCCTTTCACCTGATCACTGTCAGCAGAGCAGGCAATCGGTTCACTCCGGTGGCAGAGCACTATGCAGATCCCATGGGCATTGAGTCATGCCCCCCCACATGGGGCAATGGGCAGACGCCAAACAACACATGACTCATCCAGCAAGGCAAGGTGGTCTGAGACCGTTGCCATCCGTAACGACTGTTGTCCATTTTGGCCCACCATTTCCTGATGCTCAACATGTACCCATGCTGCGTGTAAGTGTCTCAAGCATGTCCCTGCCTGTTTTGGCCGTAGCCTCATCCGTACTGACACGCACATGCCAATAAAGTTATTGCCACTCCACTGGTGTCTAAATGTGAGGTGTGTTGATTAGTTTGTCCACTCGTGTGCCACAATGAGCATCGTCCATACACAGGGAGAAACCGACTGACGCATGTGCAATGGGGGTGTGTCCCTTTTGCAAGCTCCACCTCTGTGAGTCAGACATTGTTTTGGGATAGGTGCTGGCCGAGATGTGCACGTACGTGACTTCAGCAATGTGAGTATGGTGTCAAACCTCTGACCATGTGGAGCAATGTTATATATCATAACAGCATGTGTCCAACAGATGTGTGTAAGTAGGTATGTGATGTGAAGTTCTGTCATCACATGTGATGTAGGACACCATTCCTGTCCTGCCATCGATATGGCCATTCCTACACACAGCCCTATTCAACACATGGACGTGTGCCTACGTTGTGGTTGTGAGATTGTTTTTGATTTGGAATGGGGACACAGCTAGTACTCACCTTCACAGTCATCCAAGTGGCCATGTCTCTCAGGGATACACATGCGCATAGATGTCAGTTACCAGGGTGTACCTTCCTGTGCAATCATTGTCCCTACATCCAGCCACACAGTAATGACACATCTGTGTGATTTAGAATGTTTTATTCACATTCAGGTGATTGACGGAGCTGGAGCTGTACATGGCCATCCAAGCCCACATCACATGGAAGCCCAGTGGTGGGCCAACAAGAGTCCTTTGAGGATTGAAAAGTGATTAGGAAGAGGGGGAGTGCAGTCCGCAGCAGGATTGCTGTGTAATTGGCCAGCAGTGTCCTGTCCTGCCACTGTCTCCACACTGCTGACTGTGGCCACCATTTCCTCCAGCTCATCCAGCTCCTCCTGTGCCACAGGCCTCCCACCTCCAGTTGCCCACCTCCAGTTGCCCTTGCTGCCTCCTTGTTAGCGGAGAGCTTCTCCTTGGTTTGGCTGTGCACTTCATGCCAGCGCCTCTTGACCTCCTCAAGTGACCTCCTCGACACTCCAACTGCATTGACGTTGGTGATGATGGCCTGCTATATTTCAGTTTGGCTTGCCAGTGCCGTAGTGGAGGTGCCAAACTGTTGTTGATGGTGTTCTATCACCTCCGTGACGATGATCCGGTCTTCCTGCGGACTGAACCCCGTCTTCCTCTTCCTCTTCTCCTTGCCCTTCCCCGGACCCGTGGTTCCTGGCTGGACCTCCGTGGGGCTTGTGGAGTTCGGCTTGTCCTCTGCACTCGGTCCGGGTGCATCCATGTTGCTACACAGTTTGAATTGATTTTGTTTTTTTTTTCTTTCTTTTATTGTGCATTTTCCCTTCAGACGTGTGGTGTTTGCAGGTCTGTGGCTTGTTTTCAGTGATTTTTGCACCGCGATTGGCCTTATCGCCTGATTTTTTGCATTAGCGTTTCATATTTTTGCGGTGTGGCGTCGATTTTCACGCTGACATTTGATGCGTTATCTGGTGACTATCGCATGCTACCGCAGCCGTGTGAATACTTGGTTGGCAAGGCGTACTTTTCCCGCGATGGGCTGGGATGTTGAGAGTTGCGTTAGGCTACTCTTGCGGTAGTTATCACACATTCTTGTGAATATACCCCTTAGTTTTTTATTTCATCGCAAAACACTTTTATCTAATAGTGCCCCTGATGGCAGTGCTCATGTAAATGCCTTGCAGGACATGCCGAGCAGAACCCCTGAGTGGTCAAAGAGAGTACTAGCCACATCTTGAACTGATTGCGCCCAGGCGTTCACATCTCTTGTGAACAGCCAAAAGTCGAACATGAAGTGGGTTTTGCACACGGAGGATGTAAATGTTCCTCTCACATCCCAGTATGTCTCTGCCCTCAGAGATATCTAGGAGTCCATGAGAAGCCATTATATCTTTGAGAGCGATGGATGCTGCTGTCAATGAGAGAGCTGTGGTGTGTGATCTGTCCAACGTGGTATGCAATTTGGTATTGAAACCAATCTTCATCTCAGAATACTATCTGATGGACCAGCTGTAATACTTGAATCCAGGCCATTTTATTGAAGCCTGGGGCACCAACATTAGGACAATAAGTATTAATGAGTGTGATATATTTTCCATGTAAAGTGCCGTGTATGGTTAAAAATCAATCCTGTTCATCATTAATTGCTCTCAAAGCCATAAAGGGAGGATATATTCTCACTAAGAAAACCCCCCACGAGTAAACGATGAGTGTGATGATGCAAAACAATAAGATGCCTACATTTTTGCAATTGACCTCCCTGTTGTTTGGGTAATGTGATCCCTAGATTATGTCTATCAAGAAACACTCGTAGATGCAAATTGGGTTGTGGTCGCACTCTGAGTTTGAAGACAGTTTATACCTGATAATCGATTATTACTTATTTTAGCGTGCTAGTGAGTAACACCTCCTGATCAAGAGGTGTGTGGTAAAAGTTCTAAAAACATCACTCAAAGTTGTCATTTCAATTCATGAATGGTCAAACCAAATGTATTCATCATTTGTTTTGATAATGAAATTTCAATCCGTTTCATTCTTTAACTGTATCATTAAGTATATTCATCATGAAACGTGACAATCAATCAATCCATTCACGGAAATTTCAAAGGCTCCGATGCATTTCGGGCACAGCCCTTCGTCAGGGGGTAAATCCTACAAAGGAAACAATGTGTACTAAGTAATCCAAGAACTGAACGAATGCATAAAAAAGTAAGCAGGTTGTGGCGATTAAAAATGTAACAAAGTTGATGCCATCACCAAGACTGCCGGCGACACCGTGACTGGAAGTCACTGCAAAGGGCATCGCCTCACTTCACACCACAATTCTCGTCTCACCAACGATGACAACCATCGCTGCTACAGAGCCATTGCTTGCACGACTACCTGTGGGCACCGCATTCTGAACTGCCGTGCTTCACTCTGCCACCCTGGTCTGAATAACGATGCCGTGGCCAGCTGAAATCGCTGCCATGGTCTGCACCGTGGTCTGGGGGTGCCACTCATAAGCTACATGAAGTACTGCCCCGTCCCAAACTGCAGCTACAGCCCACTGTCACCAGCCCCATCGACTGCTGATGCTTGGCAGCTGCCGAAGCTTGCACTTTGACCATTAGCACTGTAACGAGAACTGCCCCGCTTCATGCCACAGCCCTAGTCTCATCGACACAGCTGGGCACCAGCCACTGAGCTGCTGCCTGCACAGCTACCTGAGAGCACTGCACACTGCACCGCTCCACTCACACCACTGTCTCAATGTCCACCACCACCGGAACACACCGACACAGTCGGCCGGAGCAAAAAGGTACTGTTCACACGTTTTTTTGACAACAATGCTGATCCACACCGATGCGGTTGACCAAACCGGTTGGATTTGGTTGTTTTCAGCACCGCTGTAGTACCAGACTGAGCTGCCGACTTTAAGGTCACTCTTGCAGAGTACAGATTTTGATTATTGTATGTTGCACTTTTTATCATTTTGGTCTTGTTTGCACAGATAAATATTGGTTATTTTTCTAAAACTGGTGTGGTGTCCTTTGTAGTGTTTTCACCGTGCTACTATGTGTTATGTGCAAATGCTTTACACATTGCCTCTGAGATAAGCCTGACTGCTCATGTCAAGCTACCAACAGGTTGAGCAGGGGCATTTAAGAAGGGCATCCCCCCTTATCCTGACTAGAAGAAAGGGTCCCTATGTGGACAAAAGTGCAAACCATTGCCAATTAGAGACCCACATTTCTAACAACCATCATATTCCCTTTTTGTCATTGACAGTTGTACCTGTAGAGACAAAAATATTACAGTGTTCATCCATTCCTTCAATGGCATTCCATACGTGTTACTGTCCTCCTCATATAACCTTCAACTAAACCGCCTTTTGCTTCATTGGCAATTTTTAAACTTGAACTGAGAAACTTTCCTGTCCCGCCATGATGACAATAATATTAATCTAAAAGTCTGTCCGTGATGGTGTTTACATAGATGTTATCTTTCAAATTTAGTGGTGGACCTGGTTTGGAACTGGAGAACCAAGTTCTGAGTCTCCGTGTCAGCTCAACTGCCTATAATTGTGGGAAACCCATTCAATCTCCTCATGCCTACAAAATTAATGTGACCTTATGTTATGTAACTGGTGCTCATGTAAAGGGCTCAAATACTTTCGATTTGGGTTTGCGCTACATGAAAGGAGCATGTGCATTGCCCACCACCCACATTGAAGAAGGAAGTTGGAACTGGTTTAATCTGCCACAGAACAGTCATGAGTGCATGTGTGGGGAATATTTACATAGATGTTATCTTTCAAGTTTAGTAGTTGGCCCCGAGAGTTGGATTAGGTGTTGGGGAAAGGGCATATATAGCAGAGAGTCTTATGTTCCAACAGCCTTCAATGCCCCTCAGCCACTGTTCCATGTAAGAACTTTTTGAGCCATTGGTTCATCCACAATTAGTCAGGCTGGAGATGTTGGCGCAGAGTCAGTCAGAAGGGTGTCAGATACTTGACTGTCTCCATACCAGCCCTGTTGACCTCACCTATGCAATAACAAACAAAGCAGAGGCCTGATTATATACAGTATTTGCCTAGGATCATACAATTTTGGCAAACCGGGAAGCCAGGATTGATTCCAGGTAGGATGACTTGTAAATTCCAAAAAGTGTACTTCTGTAAAATGCATGTCACCTTAGTACATCAGATTATACCTGGGAATTAAGTAGTTCCGAGCCTCGGCATTGGCGCAACAGTATGTACTTGTGGGTGAATCATTTAATCTCCGACTGCCTACAAATTAATGTTATCTAATATAATGTGCTCATTTAAAGCACTCGAATACCTTTGGGATGGGTTTGCAATATGTCAAAATGCATGTGAAGAAAAATGGTGGAACCAGTTGAATCAGCCAGGACTGAACAGTCAGCGAGTCTGTGTGTGGTGGTGTTAACACATATGTTATCTTCAGAGCTTAGTGGTGATCCTGGACACTGGGACGAGTTGTTGGGGTAAGGGCATAATCAGAGAAGCCAATATTGCTTATGCTCCAACAGCCTTTAATGCCCTTTGGCCACAGTTTCATTTAAAGACTTTTTGAGCCACTGTTTCATCCATACCATTCAGGTAATCAGGTATTCAGGCTGGCGATGTTGGGGCACAGTGAGTCATGACAGTGTCTGGTAAGTGAGTGACTGTAGGCGAGCACTATTGGTCTCATCTATAACAAAGAGGAGGCCAGATATAATACAGTATTTCTCTAGGATCACACAATTTGGTCAAATAGGGATGCTGGGATTGATTCCAAATATTTTGACTTAAAATTGAAAAGCAGTATAATTCTTGAACACGCAGATACATGTCACCTTAGTGCATTGAATTACATCTGTAAACAGGTGCGCAATGGCCATTGGGCTCAAAGGGCTTCAACCCCCCCACTGTTGTGTGTGTCAGCATGGGCTGAGACAGCTTCCCAGGCACACACCCGAGAACTTCACAGGTGTTTAAAAGACCATTTACTTGTTAACGTGGATTTGTTGTTTTTTCACCCCTTCTTAGAGCCGCTGCATCACCATTCTGCCTGTTGCTGGAAGAATTAGACAACCCCCCCAAAAACAATTTATTAGCCTCCCCCCAAAATGTGGCTCTAGTTGTGCCTCTGTCTGTGAATTAGGGTCTGATTTTGAGTTTGGATACTGGGGTTCCTCAATCACAAACGTGACGGATATCCTGTCTGCCATATTACGATTCTATTATATCCTATGGAAATTGTAATACAGAGGATGGGATATCTGTCATGTTTGAGATGGAGTACCCCCATCTGCCAAACTCTAAAAGTGAAGTGGGAAACATTCCTGCCCTGCCGTGATGACAATACTATTAGTAAACTAAAAGGCATATGCCAGCTTCCTTTCCCATTAAGGTTCGTACGAGAGAAGTTTTGAGGTTATTAAGTTATGCTATGCCAGTGCTTAATTTGTAAAAAACATAGTGCCGGGGCTCTCGGCCGAAGGACACTAGAGCTTGCACCATCCGTTGCCCCTGGCAGCACTGCCAAAGACAGCACCAACACACTACAAATCATCACACTCTTAAAAGTGTGACCATTCATACTATTACAGGCCCCCAAAACTATAAGAATGGCTGTGGGGGCAAATACTAATAATTGGAAATTGAAATGGAAATTATAAACAAAAGTTGTTGCTCATACCTAAATTGACACCCCTACCATGTGGCAGACAGTCATAAGCCCCGGTGCTGGAAATTAAGTGCCGGTGCTGAGCTCCAGAAAGCACTGGCACAAATTAAGCACTGGCTATGCCACATTTCATAGAATATATACGTCTCACCTGATTAATTCAGAACACCTCATTGTCGGAGTTTATCGATGCAATAATTATCAGATGAAGAATTGGCTATTCATAATTGTAATAACAGTCTAAATGATGTCATGCATATCGATTTCACTTTTTTATAAAGGTACTCTACCGTTTCATGAAGGGAAGTAAGTGTAGCAACTCATTCAAGAACCTCTGATAGAGCAGTTCTGTGTTTAAGATGATATTACTATGTTAGATTAAATTTGTTTGTAGTGTTTAGAAACTGACTTGCAATCTCTAGATATTTACTATTAAAATCTGCTTTTGATAACTGCACTGTAAGTTAGAATGAGAGCTTACATTTTGTTTTTTCTTATTATATTATTGGATCTGTGTTCATAACAGAATTTGTGCTTGAAGAGTTTGATTTATAGTTCATGTGGCATTCATACTTTCAATTCTTCAGATTTTAGGATATAATTAAAAAAAACAGTTTTCAATTTCATATTCATTTCTCTGTAACACTATTTGCCTCCTATGTCTATAGGAGCACGTTGTGTCAATGAACTTCTTCTTTCAGGCATGTCACTACTTTGTTGCAGACATTGTGAGACTTTTCACTGAAATTATCCAAATAGATGAATTAGTGAAACCCTGGGAATTCAGCAATCATTGACTACCGCCGGAGGAGCTTGGTATTAACAATTGCTTGTGATTCAAGATTCCCCACTAGAGAGCTTGCCTACTGATAGAGCACGCTTATTTTGATTTATTAACAACCCTTCCTGTTGTTCTGAAAATTATGCCCACTTCTGAGATGAGAGCTATTTAAATTACTTTGGCAACTCATGGTGGTAAGTGCAGTGACTCAGAAAAAGAATGAACTTCTGGTGACCTAATAAATATGCAAGAACAGAGTTTACCTTCAAAATAAAGGGAAAGGTGAAAGTATTATTCAATGCCGGGATAAAGGAAGTTTAATTCAGCCCACTCATAATGAGAGCTTAGATCCCAAGAAATTCAGGGACCAGATTCCTAAGGTTTAGAAATTACACAGACAAATATTGCCATTAGGCATTGCTCATGGTAGGCTTACAGCAGGTGTGTCTCATCTTTACTGGAAGTGACTTCTCCCAGGACATAAAGAAACAGCTCTTGCAGAGATCGTGTGACATTTTTCATTGTGTCCTCCTTATCAAATCTACTTAGTCAAACCGTAGTGTAGAATGAGCAAACCAATGCATGAGGCACAGCCTTCAATGTAAAACCATTCAATCAAGGTCTATGTTGTCCATTAACCAGTGTGACTGGGAAATACGTAGTAGGCAAGAGGCATACCAAAAATACAAACCAGTATGCCCTACACACAAATCAGTAAGTGGTATGTAGAAAACAGGCTATTTTGTATATAAACGTATATAACGTGTTTGCCAACCAATCTGTTATTAAATGGAAGGATACAATTATGCATGTCAAACAGTACTGTACGTTTGCAAAACAGTGTGGTATTCATGCAAACCAGTAGGCTATGCATGTGATCCAGTGCATCACATGTGTAAATCAGTATGTAATGATTTCAAACTATATTGCAAACTATTTACTACACATACAATCCAGTACATTACAAGAGTGAACCAATGCATTATGTGTCCAATCCAAGCAATTAACACATTTTAAATTCAAACCCGTGATATAATGCCTTGGCTGTCAATTGGATTTTCCAAACCTATGGATAAACCAAAACCACCATTATGGTTAATCATACCATCAGTGGATGATTCAGTAGAAGCTGGTGCCTCTACAACATCAACCTTTCTTTCACACATCACATTTCTTGGATGGTTGTGTAATTTATGAAACTCGTCTTTTTCTTCATCAAAGTGTAACCAAATATCACTATGACCTTCATCCGCACCATGATGTGTGTTGTCTCGTGATTTTCCTTTGGACACACATTTGGCTAATCTGCTCACGCGCCAGACCTTCCCATCGCTCAGTTTGACTGAGTCACGGCCAAAAGATGGGTGAATCTGCTCTCACCTTTTCAGATTTGTTTCTCCAAGCAAACTTTGACCCAATTACCACACTCGAACGACAAATGTTTCACACCATGTTTTTTGTCATACTTCTCCTTGTAACTTTCCTGAGCTAATGCTATTTTTTTCCTCAGCTTGTTCGGAAACAGACGTCTAACTCAAGTCTTTACTCAAAGCTTGCCTTACGCTCATCATAAGGAACGGACTGTTGCCCGTAATTAAGCTAGGAGTGATCCTGTAAGCCCAAACCAATTTGCAAATCTCTTTCCCAGTTCAAATTACTACTCCTAGACAATTGAATGCTTCCTTTGAGCACTCTGTTGAAGCGCTGAACTAGGCCATTCTCTTCGGGATGACAGACAGATGTAGTATTATGCTGAATGCAATTGCGTTTCAAAAACTCCCCAACAGATGATGACATGAATTTTGTGCCATTATCCATAATGATACATTTGGAAAGGCCTTCTCTCATGAAGATTTTGTCTAAAAACAAAATGATATTTGCACAGTCTGCATTGCGAACAATTTTTGAAAAATGGTCAACAAGTACTAAAATGTACTTACACTCACGGTTCGTTCCTTCAGCTGGGCCAATTATATCTACTCCTATTTGCTCACAAGACATACTCGGACTTTCAATGGGACTCAGTGGAGGTCTAAAGGTTTTAAGCAGAATCATTGCATGCAACATAGTCTCTCACTAATAACTTAATTTATTTGTCAAGACCAGGCCACCAGTAATTATTCTTTATCCTTTGTTTGGTTTTTGAAATGCCAAGGTGACCCTCATGCAAAAAGAAAAATTGATGGACAGAACAATGTCATACATTCACCCCAGTACAGAGATCTGGGCCTAAATCCATTGTTTTTTTGCTCACCATGCCATTCCAGTTTGGACCCAGCCATATGCCAATCAGTCTTGACCCTGCGCCCAATGGGAACAGTCCAGCCCGAACTGCCAGGCCAGGTCCTCCCTGGACTGGAAACAAGCATCCTAGGACCAGTTTTGGGCTTTCAGCCCTCATCAGCCAGGAAAGCTTGACTCCAGTGGCATGGAGAGCACGCGATCCACGTCCGGGCATACCTGTCCCACTCGACGTGACAAATGCAAAAAGAACAATTGATGGACAGAATGCAGAACAATGTCATACATTCACCCCAGTACAGATATCTGGGCCTAAATCCATCATTTTTCCAGGTCCTAGGATGCTTGTTTCCAACAGGTCCTAGGATGCTTGTTTCCAGTCCAGCGAGGACCTGACCTGGCAGCTCAGGCTTGACTGTTCTCCTTGGGGTGCTGGGTCAAGACTGATTTACATATGGCTGAGCCCAAACTGGAATGGCATGGGTTCCAAAATAACGATGGATTTAGGCCCAGATCTCTGTGGCTAAATCCAGGCAGTGCGCTTAGGGTGTCTAGAGCTGCCAAGGCTGGACACCAGGAGATCGACCCTCTGACTTCTCCTCATGACACCGTAATGCTCCTCCTTTCCAAAACCACCCGTGGAGTGACCTTCCACACCGGCGAAGCAGCATCTGAGCTGAAAATCCACTCGTCGCCGCTTCTGAAATGATGACAAGGTTCAGATAAGTTTATTTCTTAACAGCCCCAGAGACAACCGGTTCCAATGGTGACATTCAAAATAAAATCTAACGTCTGATCAGCAACTGACAACAGTGGAATGCTTGCGAGTGGCGTGACACACCCTGCCAATGGGATCAAATGGAATGTGTTATATCATAATGGTAAGGGGAGCATGCTATATTGCATCATCACAACACCTTTCCACCTCTCAGTTAGCCTCAATCTCATTAGAAAATGAAAAGGAGCTAACAATTGACCCTTCCTTTTTCTCTGTGGCATCATTAAAATGTTTCCTTGTAATGTAAATAACAAACCTAAGATCTCACGCGAAGAAGATCTTCAGAAAAAATGATACACTTGTGTAATCTGGCCAGGTTGTGCTCCCCACAGGATCCAAGGCAGCAGAATTAGGGCCCACCCAGAATAGAATTGGAAATGAAGACAAATACGAGTGCTATATCTCAGAATATTGGGGCTTCAATAAAAGTGGTACATAAATTGCAATGGACCTGGTAACAGAAGTTACTGGGCCCATCATAAATACCGATTTTTGGTTTTCACATGGAGACTAGAGCTGCTAAAAGCAGCTGAAATCTCTGTATTAAATGCAGGAGTTAGAATGGAAACTCCAATTCCCACACGTTAGCTTCTAACAACCACCAATTCCAGGTTTTTCTCCTCCGCCAGATTTGCTGGGACGGTAATTTCATTACAAAACCGGAGGCTATCATTATTCAATAACCTTTTATTGCTGCCCCAACATGCAGCCCATTAAACGTTCATTACATCATGAATAAAAACATTCCATTAGGTACATTCAAAACAACATATAACTTCACAGTATCTAGGCACCTTCCTCTTTTATTTGCTTCTCCTCTGCAGTTAAGTATGCCTTCACTCGATTTAGTTTAGCTTAGCTTGTATTTGTTCTAATTATAATCTGTGTCTTACCTTAGATTTCTCTGGTAAGTGTTGTAGTGTTCTTTTCATGCCCTTCCAATTTTTGATTTTTCAGGGGTATTCAGAAGTATTTTCTGCTTTTAAGCCTGCCTACTTTGGTTTGGAGGGTAATCTTAGCACTGCCTCTGGCAGCTTTAAGCTTTTTCCTGACAATCAGCAGACTGCTCCGAGGCCTGTGCTGTAGCCACATTCTTCTACATTTCTCTTTCAACCATGCATCCTTCTAGGATGTGCAGGCTATAGTTAAACCTCCCTCCAGTTAGAATTCAGGAGGTAGAGGAAGAGTTGCAGGGGCCCGGGGTATTACCCGTGGCCTCCTGCTACCCTCTTTCTATAAAAATTGCATGTCTTTCGAAGACACACAGGCTAGAGAAACATCACAGAATCTGGAGATAAAAGAAGTGCTCTTGCCCTTTTTTGGCAGTCAGCCAAATGATCTGGGGCTGGGTTGTTACCCGCGACTGCTTGATATTCTGCCAGTCTCTACTGCATATCATTAAAAACATGTGATCTTTAAAGGACATAGAAACTGGCCAAAGTTTTTAGCAAAGCAAACACAAGAAGATGATGGACAGAGTGCTGAAACTTTTTAAACACTCACCCCCAGTCAAAGATCTGGGTTGAATCCATCTTCATTCTTTAGCTCACTTTGCCACCCACCACTATATACAAATCAGGCTTGACCCTGTGCCTCATGGGAACAGTCCAGCTCGAACTGCCAAGCCATGTCTTCCCTGGACTGGAAACAAGCATCCTGGGACTGGTTTCGGGCTAACAGCCCACATCAGCCAGGCTAGCTTGAATCCAGTGGCAAAGTGAGCAAGGGACCCATGTCTGGGCATACCCTCCCAACTTAGGGTGAACAAAGCAAACACAAGGAGATGATGGGCGGAGTACTGAAACTTTTGAAACACTCACCCCCAGTCACAGATCTGTGATGAATCCATCATCATTCTTTAGCTCACTTTGCCACCCCAGTTCAGACACAGCTATATGCAAATCAGGCTTGATCCTGTGCCATATGGGAACAGTCTAGCCCGAACTGTCAAGCTGTGTCTTCCCTGGACCGAAAACAATCATCCTGGGACCGGTTTCGGGCTAACAGCCTTCATCAGCCAGGCTAGGTTCAATCCAGTGGCAAAGTGAGCAAAGGACCCACGTCTGAGCATACCCTTCCAACTTAGGGTGAACAAAGCAAACACAAGTAGATGATGGATGGAGTGCTGAAACTTTTGAAACACTCACCTCCAGTCACAGATCTGGGTTGAATCTATCATCATCATCAGTTTATAGCAGCCATGTTTCTTGGGCTCAAAGTCTTTTAGCACAATGCGTTACCATAGCAATGTGAGTAGCACGAGCTGTGAACCGTCGCGATCAGCTGAGCTGGTAAGAGACAATTGATACAGGCAGTTGACTATAGCATTATTTGATACTCTTGAAAAAAAAGTGTTTATTATGGTAATTCTGTTTGATTAATGCATCATGTCTGGGAGTTAAATGCAGGGAACTTTTCATCCTCCCCTCAATGAAAATAAGTTTAGGTGGTTTTTTGAGAGGGAGTTTAAGTCTTCTCTGAAGAAGGTGTAGAAGCAGTTCTGAGTAAATAGAAACGAGTTTCTCCTGCTGAGGAGGATTCTTTGAATCATTCAAAGGAGGAAACCCCCTTACTTAGAGAATGAGGTAAGGCATCAAAAAAGATCAAGCAAATAACTATTGCAGTATTTTCCATGAGCAGCCTGGGCGCTGCAAAAGAGCGATGAAGCAATCTTAGTGTAGCCTGAGTGCTACAGATGACCCTGGTGTTCATATCGGCACATTTAGTTAGAGCACCCATGTTGGTGGAATTAGCACGGGTGTCCTCCGCAACACAAAAAGAACGAGTGACCTTCATGGCATAAGATACTACAGTTTTGTAACTGATAATGAGTAATACCTATTTGAAATGAAGTTTGAAGAAGAGGCTGACGAATATGATTTTGACCCACTAGAGGCCTTAGATAATGATTTCCCCGATGAGGACCTGGACTAGCCATCTAGTTCAAAGGCAAATAAAAAAAACCTTTGGTGTGGAGGAATTTAATCCTATCTGTATCACACATCCAAGGGTCAGATGATGGACTATGCACCATGTAACATTTTTTATTATGTTTTGGATTCGCAAGTCCCCTGATAAGAAGGCTCAAAATCTAATGAGAGCAGAGTGTCTCAGGCTGATTCTTGACAACAAATCAGGAATGATACCTACTTTAGATCCAGAGTTGTCGACCTTAGAAAGTGTTTTGAGCACTACCTTAAGCGGTGCAAAAATAATGTTTTAGACACTCTGGGTTCACTGGCCAGAAAATGTGGCTGAGGATGCCAAATTTAAGAGCTCTGTGGATGTGGAGCTTCTCCATGGCTGGAGCCAACAGGCTTTATGCCTCCTCGGAACTTACAATGCTGGACTAACTGCCGAGCGTAGGAGGGCTATTCTAATGACAATAAACCCAGAGTTGGGAGATTTGGCAACAAGGAGACCCAAGGGGACCTGAATGTTCTTCTCGTCGGAGAGAATTTTTTTAAGACCCTAGGAAAATGTGTCTCAACTTTTTCTGCCTTCAGTAAAGCACAAAAGAACATGAGGCCCATTTTCAACAATAGGGTTCTTGGAAGGGCTGACAGCACAATACTACCAGCAGGGCCAGCGGTGTTACGGAAGGAGCTTCCATGCGAACAACAGTTTCTTCTCACAAAAAGATCATGCCATTCACTCACGAGGCAGCAGGTGCAGATTCGAGAGAGCTGGATATCAAGGTAAGAGTCTCCCCTCCAATTGGTTCTTCCCAATCAATGGTAGGAGGAAGGTTACTTTTTTCCACAGACAATTGGTCAGCCAGAACAAACTAATTTTGGGTGTTACAAACCATTACAGGGTTCAACATATAATTCTGCCAGTCATCTTACCAAAGGTATCAACCAAGTGAGTGGGTCCTAAAACAGGAGCAATCAGCACTGGTAGATTCAGAGGTGGTTCGAATGTTGCTCAAGGGAGCAATTTGCAAGGTGCCCAACCCACGGAGGGGTTGTGTAAGTACTGTTTTCCTAGTAAAGAAACAGGACATGGGCTGGCTTCTAGTGATAAACCTGAAAGAACAGAACATGTTTCTAGTTTACAGACACTTCAAGATAGAAGGAATCCATTTTTGAGGGAGATTTTGCAAGTGAAAGACTGGTTTGTGAAGTTGGATCTCAAATATGCCTACTTCCCAATTCCTATGGCCCCACAGTTGTATAACTATTTGCTGTTCATTTGGTGAGGTATACTTCATCAGTTTTGTTGTCTCCCTTTAGTCTCTATTCAGACCCTTGGTGTTTCACCAAGTCCTACGGCCAGTAGTTGCCTTCTTGAGAAGGAGAGTTGTATGTTTAGTTATTTTCCTAGACAACATGTTACTGATGTCTCAAGATCAGGGAGAATTGCTGAAGCACATGAAGTGGAAATATAGATCTTTTAGAAGCTCTGGGGTTCATTATCAATGTGGAGATGTCTGCTATGATTCCTACTCAGAGTTTGGAGTTCATGGGGTTTCAGGTCAATACCATTATGATTCAGATATGTCTTCTACAGAAGAAGTTATCCAAGATCAAGAAGGAGGTAGCTTATGTTCTCTCAAAGAATATAGTGAGTTTGCAGGGGCTGGCAAGAGTGGTATGCCTTCTATTTTCTTCCATTCAAGCAGTTTCCCCAGCTGCATTTCATTACAGGGCTCTTCAGAGGCTGAAATCTTTGGGTTTTAAGAAAGGTCTATAGTACTCAGACACAATCCTCTGTCTCAGGAAGCTCGGGAGGAACTTCTTTGGTGGTGGAGCAAACTGGGCAGCTTAAATGACAAGGCAATTGTTCCTAACTGTTCCGGATTATACAGTTGAGTCAGATGCAAGCAACTTTGCTTGGGGTGAAAAGCTAGGACAGATAGAAACTTGAGGGAAGTGGTCCCAGGAGGAACTTTCCTTAAACATCAATTCCTAAAAAAATATGGTAGGTTTGAACGCCTTGATGAGCTTCAGATCCACTTGAAGAAACAGCGTTGTATTGATCAGATTGAACAATTTTACAGCAGTATCTTAGATCAATTGCCTAGGGTGTGCAAGGTCAAAACTACTTGCAGACCTGGCCAAAAAGATTCAGTATTTATGTTGGTGTATGTGGGCCCGATTCACAGAACTAACTTAAGACAAAATCCTAAACTTACTACCATTTTGGTATTCACAGAAGACACTTACTCATTTTGGTATTCACAGAAGGCACTTTCTCATTTCGGTATTCACAGAAGTTAGGAGTCCTAACTTTAGGACTCCTAAATGCCTTCTGTGAATACCGAAAGTCTTAAAATTAAGATTTTTCTCAGTTTGGTAGTAGTATAGTTAGGACTCCTAACTTTAGGACTCCTAAATGCCTTCTGTGAATACCTGAAGTCTTAAAATTAGGATTTTTCTCAATTTAGTAGTAGTAAAGTTAGGACTCCTAAGTTTAGGACTCCTAAATGCCTTCTGTGAATACCGAAAGCCTTAAAATTAGGATTTTTCTCAGTTTAGTAGTAGTAAAGTTAGGAGTCCTAACTTTAGGACTCCTAAACTGCGAAAAATCCTAATTTTAAGACTTTCGGTATTCACAGAAGGCATTTAGGAGTCCTAAAGTTAGGACTCCTAACTTCTGTGAATACCGAAATGAGTAAGTGCCTTCTGTGAATACCAAAATGAGTAAGTGCCTTCTGTGAATACCAAAATGGTAGTAAGTTTAGGATTTTGTCTTAAGTTAGTTCTGTGAATCGGGCCCCTTGATTCTGTGAAACTAGAGTGAATTCCCGGCTATCAGAACAAGTGTTTTGAGGGATTCCAATGATTGGAAACTTAATCCAGTGTTTTTCAAAAGGATTCAGAACCCGTGGGGTCTGTTTCAGGTCTATCTGTTTGCCAGCAGATTGGCTTTTCAGGTAGATCTGTATTACAGTTGGAGGCCAGACTCCAAAGCTTTGGAAGTGGAGGCTTTGCCTCAAGTTTGGAAAGGAGAAACATGTTATGAGTTCCCTCCATTTGCTTTAATACAGATGGTACAGAGGGTGCGATACAGCATCATCTTGGTTAATCCATTTTGGAATACTCAGGTGTGGTTTCCGGGCATAATAGAGTTGGCAATTGGAATCCCATGTTTTATTCCAGGGAATTCAGGCCTTTTGGTAGGACAGAAAGGGGAAAAGCATCCTCTTGTGTTAGAAGGAAACATGAACCTTCTTGTTTGAAGTATTATTAGGATATCTACCAGATACTCAGGCCTTTCAGGGGAGGCTAAAAGTCTACTGGACGAGTCGTGGGCACCAGGAACAAGTAAGAGATGTACAGGAGTATGGAGAAAGAGATGTAGTTGGTGCTTGGAAAGGAATTTGGATCCTGTGGAGGCTCCTGAAGTAGATACAGCAAATTTCGTTGCAGGTTTGTTCAAATCAAGCCTGTGCTATACAACAGACAACTGTAACAGGCTAGGTATTTCAGCACGGCACTCTCTAGTGAATGACTTTGCTATTGGTAGTGATCTTTAAATATGCTTGGTAATGGAAAGAATAAGACTTAAACGTCGTCCTAGGACTAGGTATAATTTGTTATGGAACGTAACCCTTAATTTTGATCTCTTTGTCTCTTATCCGATTAATTCTTATGTTTCAAGAAGACAGTTATCAATGAAGTTGGCAACTTTACTCTGTCTAATATCTTTTAGAAGAGTATCAGATCTTAAGGCATTAGAGATTTGTAATAGAAATTATTCTCCATACGGGGTTCACTTCGAGTTATGGAAAAGAACCAAAACAATGTCTGAAAACATCTTTTACCCCTCTTTCACTGACTGTAAGAAGCTGTGTGTTGCGAATAGCATGAAAGTTTATGAAGAAAGCATGCTTGACTTTAGACCAGATGGTGAGGATCAGTTATTGATCTCTTTTAACAAACCCTTTAGGGCAGTTTCTACAGCTACTATTTCAAGATCGCTAAGAGCAGTGATGTCCGAAGCAGGGATAGATTTGTCTAAATTTGGAGCACACTCATCTAGGGTTGCAATGGCCAAAAAAGTGTTTAGGGCAGGAGGTTCACTTGCAGATATATTGAAAGCGGAGTACTGATCAGGTGCTTCCACTTTTGCAAGCTTTTACCTTAAGCTCGTGGAGCATGTGAGCAGTGGGGTGTTCGGAAGCTTTAAAAATGCGTAATTGTAGCCTCTGGTCTTGTAATGAAATGGCTATTCTACAGTTAACATACAGAGAGAATGTTGATTTCATTAAAGACTATGGAGTTGAACATTATCTTACCCACCACAACCATGTGTTACTTTACAATGATGAAGGTGTAAGAGTTGTTTGTGGGTTATGCATTAAAATTTTTATATTGTTTATTTTAACTATTGTTTCCTACTCACAGGAATATTGAATATTTACTTGCATTTTTTTCTTATGATATCACTTGATTTTTTCCCTCTTTTCCAGAGAATTCTTTGCCATGAGAAATTTACGGACCAAGTCAATTGTAATTAGTATAAATTTTCATAATAAAACAAAGAGGGATTCGTTGTTTTTCATCACAGCTTCAAGAGGAAATGCCTTGTTGCCATGGAGTTACATGTTGTTTTGAAAGTTCTTATTGGAATGTTTTTATTCATTATTTTCTTTAAAGGGATGCATGTTGGGGCAGCAATAAAAGTTTATTGCATAATATTAGCCTCCATAGGCTTTACTGAAATCAAGATTATCCCTGTATTTTAATTGGAGAATCGCCAATCCAGGGCAGGAAAATAAGAAGGGACTTAAGAATCCTTTGTGAGAATGTGTATAAATATGCTGAAAGTTAGGAAGGATCATAAACTACCTGCTTCTTATTTATTTCTATGATTGGGATATGGTCCTGGTCCTGATCATGATTGCTCAATTGTTATCCTGTAGTTACACAGTATGCCTAAATGATGGGTGGTAGTGTGTTTCCTTGAAGGCATAAACATCAGAGCATAAGTATTCTTGGTATAAATTGAAGAGGACCCACTTTAATCCTTTTCTTCCACAAACCAAACGGGATAGAATACGTTTTACAGCATCAGTATTAGCACATTGTACAATCAAATGGCAAACTTTATGGTGTAACCTGGCTCAGTGTATGAGAGTTCGATCTTAGGTTTATTCAAACAATGAGGGAACTACAACAAAATAGGATGACATCACCAAGAAGCCACACAAATAAGCAAAACATATCCGACATGTGCCAATAGATACTCCTGTCAGGACTCAAAGGAAATGGAAGAAGCAAGGAGGCTGGAGACTGGGCCAATGTAGATTGCAAAGAATGAAGAAAGTAGACTGTTGACCTTAATATAATAATAGTTGCTCACTTCCTGGATTGAGGTCATGTCTGCATGAAGAGAGGTCGAGCAATATATAGAGCCCCTGAGACCCTCAGGCCTCATCTGTAAACATTTTGCTTAGTTGCATTGGCTTTTCGCTGATGTTATAGGTCACACCCATTATTAGGTTCCCTCACATCTGCTATTCTTAGTTTTCCCTAATTTCCCATGCTAGTCCGTTATTGCCTTGTCTTGTATTGAGCTGTCTTTGTCCCTTTCTTTGTAAAATGTTACCACTGTTTTACTGCTGCTTGTCTCCTGGTCAGCTTCAAGCCTGAAACAGCTCTACCTGTACCTGCAGCTAGAACCAGTATATAAAATTCCATCTCTGCTATATATTTGGTTACTGCTGGCTGGGCATGTACTTACCCACGTACGTCTGTCTCTCAACTGGTGTATTTCTACCCTTTATCTAACATCGAGTAAGAGTGGTGCTAACTCTTGAGACACACTAACGGTGAAGCAGTGGGGATACCTGCTTCTTCCATGATTCCAACGAATAGGACTCTTTACCCTGCATTCCCCATTACAACACAATTTACTATTCTAACTCCACTGTGGCGTTGTAATAGGGAATGTGTTGTAATAGTTTACGGTGTAAAGCCCTGCATTGTAAAAGATTTTGCGGTGTAAAATCTGTGGGGTAATGGCACCGCGGAGTAACGCATGCGCGGTAAAGGATGTTTCCCGATTCCAATTTCTGGTAGCAAGTTCCATTTCACTCACCTGTGTTGATATTCTGGGGCAGCAAGGGTTTTAAATGGGCCTACAATCTTGAAACCTGACAATTCCTAAACCTTGTACAAAACAGCCTTTAAGAGATGGATATTGAAGAACTATTCGGTATGAGTTTAAGAGCTCAGGAGCACAGGAAACTTGGATTTGGATGCAAAAAGAAACCTGCTTTGATCTCGTCAACACAATTAGTGTATCCCAAAACACCATCAGTCTTAGTCGCATCAAAGGCCACATACTGAACCTATGATAATCCTCTCCTGAAGTAACTATTCACTGTTGATTTTTGTAACAGAAATGTAATTCAACAGATTTTTAGGATTGCAACTTTTACATTAAGCAATCTGATTTAGTGATTTTGTGTGACCAACGTACAAATATTTCTGTCTGTTATATAAATAGTCAATGTGTACCAAAAGACTATCGAAAAAAAAAACAATTTTGCTAATAATTGGAATATTAAATCAATGCCTGAAATGATTGGTCTAATTTAGGGGTTTCCAACCTTTTATGTGATAAGAACTACTTACATTCAATAAAAGTCACTATGTGCTACTAACAAATATTATCATTTTTGTAGTAGTGACCAAATCAAACAAGATAACATAAGTGGATGCATTGTGCAAGATTACAAGTGTCAAATACCTCAGAGCATCAGTAGCATTGTCAAAAAAGGCCTCATCATGGGTAACACATAACAACCATAACTGCAATGCCATTATCACCAGCAAAATCATTTTTAGCAACAAGGCTTCATAAAGTCTCCCTGAGAATCTATCACTGAAATATCACCTTTGAATATTTTTCAGAAATTCACTTATTTTCTACAAATTTCGGCTTAAGGGTTCTGAAAGAAACACATTTTCAAATTGTGTACTCATATCTTAGTTACACCAAGCAAAAACTTCTATTTTAATTGGCTGGACTGCAGAAAGGGGCGCTAGTTACTGGTAGCTGGAGAGCTACCAGTGGCTCACTAGCAACTGGCTGGAGAAGCCTGGTCTAAATGGAGGATTGTGCTGGTTCTTATGAACCTTTGGAAGCATCTATACTAAAACTAATGATTGTTTTTGCATTATGTAAAAATTTGGGTTACTTGTTGACTATGGTGTGAACTCTTGTCAAGCAGCTACCACAATCCCTGTCAGGGTAAGGACTAGCAGGCCCTAATTTAACCTTTGCTCAATCCCCTGGTCGATTGGTTCAGAGCAGTCAGGCTTAATTTGAAGGCAATGAGTAGAGTATTTGTGCAACACTTCAAACAGTAAATAGCGAAAGCCCCATACAAAAAGGATCCCACAGCAGGTTGAAAAAATTAGCTTAATTTAATAAACAAAACTGTGAACATATGGTGGCACCAGACAGTGATAAAGTGACAAGTTTAGGCTGACCGCAATGGAGTGCAGGCTGGCTATAGGTACCCAGTTAGATTTGCTAAGCAAAGTACCTTCAATCCTAGTTTGCGGAGCTTCGCGTGGATCCGCATCAAAGGTGCATTGCACAGCTGAAGAGATGCGCCGGTTCTGAAATGTGGTGAGGCTGTGATGAGAGGGCCTGCATTGTCGTCGAGAATTTCATTGATGAGGCTTGCGATGCTAAGTCCGGTATCGAGGATGTGGTGCACTGTTGGGGCAATGCGTTCGTTTCGAAGAGCTGAGAGGCTGTGATGCGGAGTGCAGCAACATCGAGCTTGCTGTCCATGAGGGATGTGGCTTTCTGCGCTGGTGATGCATTGCTCAATGATGGTTCTGAAACGTTTGGGGTTGAAGTAGCAATGCAGGTCCAATCCAAGCAGAAGCAGAGATGCATCGGTTCTGCTCGGGGCTGCGCTGCGCTGTGCAGCAGAGGAGATGCGTCGGTTCCACTGGATCCACCAAGGCTGGTAAAGCACCTTAAACCCACTTCCAACGATCCAGGACTGGGATGGCTCCAATTGGCAGGGTAGACTCACAGATGGCAGAATCCAGGTATAGGTGCAAGGTTGTTGGAAGCCTGTTATGTTTTGTTGGCTTCAGCTCAGAGGGGCAGCCAACTAGCACTTAAAGTCACTCTGGGTTCTGAGTTCAAGCGATGCAAATACACTCCTTCTCACCCAGGGAAGAGACAGCAGGCATCAGGTCAGGTTCAGACTATCTACAGGGGGTATGCAGCCCTTTGTGTGGAGGCAGGACACAGCTCATTCGGGTGTAATCCTCTCAGTGATGGCCCATAGAGGCACACCTAAGCTCCCTAGTGTGTGTGGCTGTCTAGGAGGAATACACAACGTTTAACTGTCAACGACACCCGGTCATGTGACCAGTGACAGGCATCAAATGGCCAAGGCAAAAAAGATGCCAAGTTTCTAAAAGTGGCATTTTCAAAATTGCAATTTACAATCCGACTTTACCATAAGCTAGGATCTTACATCGTTATTCCAGAGACACCAAACATTAACTGTTTATCTCTTACCATTTGCAAATGATATTTATAAATTGTAATAAGGCAACTCCAATGTAATTCTATGAAAGAGATAGGCTTTGCAGTAGTGAAAAACTAATGTAAAAGTTTTCCACTACCAGGATATGTAAAAGTTAAAAGTACATGTCTTTTTTTATAAAGTACATTGCATCCTACCCTGTGATGTCCAGGGCCTACCCTGGGGGAATTATATGTTTTCAAAAGGAAGGTTTGGGCCTGGCAAGAGGTTTTGTTTGCCATGCCGAAATAGCAGTTTAAACTGCACACACAGGCTCTGCAATGGAAGACCTGAGACATGTTTAAAGGGCTACTTAAGTGGGTGGCACAGTCAGTGCTGTGGGCCCACTAGTAGCATTTCATTTACAGGCCCTAGGCCATGTAGTACCACATTACTAGATACTTATAAGTGAATAAAATATGCCAATTGTATATAAGCCAATGTTACCATGTTTAGAGGAGAGAGCACAAGTGCTTTAACACTGATTAGCAGTGGTAAAGTGCCAGCAAACACAAGGTTAGAAAAAATGGAGGAGGAAGCCAAAACATTTGGGGGAAGACTACTAAGGATCACAAGTCTAATACATTACATATATTTCTATATACACTCAATAACACTACCATTTCCATTTCCCTGAATAAGAACAGTTTTATAGCCCTATAGCTGATATGTTCCCTTAGTCTACTCTCATACATCTCAATGCCTAAACTCACAAGACCCACCCACTTATACAAAGGACATACAGAGACATGATGATTCAAGGTGGGATGCAGTTACCTGCTCTAATATTATTACACTGTTTTCTTGTATTTCATATCAAATGATCATCATATGGAACTGCAACATTTTGCTGCCCGAGAGGAGATGGGTACCAGTAAAAAGCTCAAAATATATTGAGAAATGATAGATTTGAGAATAGTTTTTGGGTGGGAAAAAATAGCATCTGTAAATATAAGGGAGATTAGATTAAATAAAAAAATGAAAGCATTTTGTTTTAGCAAGGGATTGTGACAGGCATTCTTACCTGAGGTAGACTACTCTTTAGTTTTAGGAACCATCACTGCCCTGAACAAATGATTGACTATCCAGAAGCAGGTTGTGGTATTATTTGAGGGGGGGTTACTACACACCAAAAGTAATACTCACAGTACTTGTCAGGGTAAAGCAACACAGTTACCAAATTAATCCGAGCTAAGCCTACTGGTAGCTATTGCAGAGAGCATACTGGCTTAACTTAGAGGCAATGTGTAAAGTGTATATGCAGAACCACAACAGTAATTAAGTTAAAACACAACACAAGAAAAAATACCAAATCAATTTTAAAAATAGAGACAATTTTAGTAACAAAAATTACACCAAACAACAAAAATCTAATAAGGAAAACAAGAATTACGAATTGTTAACAGTTAAGGTTCAAAATAGTGGCAAAAAGCATGATTCATTCATCTAGTTAAGCTTGACCGGTACCTGGGCAAAAGTTAACACCAACCATGATAGAGCGCAGGTCAGACAGAGATACCAGGTTCAACACATTTGAAAGTTTTATCTTTGGACTTAGCGTCTGGTTCAGAAAGCTAAATTTACAGGTTTCTGTGAGTTTACTCTTATGGGTATTCACAAAACTGCAATTTAATAGTAAGTTTCTGAGTGTGGAGACTTCACAGTTGGGAGGAGAGCTCTATGCATGAAAAAATAGGACAAGGCCTCCCTTTTTGTGTGTGGAGTGCTCTACCCTGACTGCAGAGTCTAAACACTCGTAACCTTACTATTAAATAAAATTACAGAAAAAGATGGAGTCAAACGTGTAAGTTTGCCTTTGTGTATCAGGCCCTGTGTTTCTGAAATGAATGTGAAAAATGATCCTTAGTTGGGCCAGGTGTTGCATCTGATTCCGTTCCCTGTTCCTTACCTGGCTGCTTGCGTATGGTTTTTGTCTTTACACTGGGTGATGGTTGCATTTCTTCTTTCTCTGTTTCTGTTCCTGCACGTGAGGTGCGGGTGGGAGTGGCGTTCCGGTTTCCTTCCTTGTGCTGCGTACTTTTATTTTCTTGCACAGCAGCAATGGGAGAGATGGGGCATATTTTAGGGCCGGCTCCAATTCCCTCCTTGCTTGGGTTAATTTCCGGGTTTGGCCCCGGAAGCATTCTGTCTGTTGGCGTCCTGGCATCCTGTTGAAGAAACTGAGTCCTCGATTCTTGAAGACCGCATTGTTCTTTCCTTGAAGGATTTTGTCTGTTCCGACTGGAGAAGATGGGCACTGATCCTCGTTCTTGGATTCCTGAGGACATCAGTATACATCAGGTTAGCGAGGAGTTCGGTACTCCTCGTCCTTTTTTGGGAACTATAGTTAGTTAATCTCAGTGCACTGGAGATTGTTTTTTGTTGCTCATGGACTCTTTTGATATTGCAATCCTCCATATGCAGAGCTGTCTTTTTTTACGCTATGCGTTTTTCCTGCATATCTGTGGTATCCTTTAATTGAACATTCCTTGGGATTTGTGGACAGTATCTTAGTACTTCCTCAACTAGCTGTGTCTGGACTGTGTCAAAGTTCCTGTTTTCTTATACCTTTTTTGTCTTCATTCACACTGTTTTATTTGGGTGTTTTTGTACTTACGTGTTGTACTCTTTTCTACAGTGTGTTCCTGTTGATGAGTTGCTGTATGCCTGTAGTCCTGGCGAAACCTTGAGGGTTGTTGTTCAACCGTACCATGTCCCTTCTTGTTATTTTTTCCCTTCCTTTCTCCCCCCCGGTACATTGCCCACTCGTGCTTCTTGAATTCAGAGCAAAGGGTCGAGACATTGGCGAGGGGTGAATGGGACTTTCTTCACACCTGCAGTACCTGTGATTCAGGTGAGTGGGGCCAGAACACAAGGCAGCAAGCTGTGCCCAAAAAGGACTTCATTACATCCAATAGCCACTGGACAAGGTCCTGGAGAAGCCATCCACTTTTGGCTGGTAATCTCAGAGGGAGAGAACTTAACATTTTACCCCCAAGGAAGTTCCTTCACTAGCTGGATGTTCTTGGTACTTTCACCCTGTGGAGATTTCTACCGTCGGACTTATTCACTTTTTTGGAGCTCAGATTCTTTCAGTGGGGCTGTAGCCAAAGAGGGTTCCACGAGGCCAGATTCCTTCTCCACAAGGTCCTACTGAATTGGATTTGCTGCTGCAGAAAAGCTCTGAGCAGTAGCAATTTGAAGCAGGGGCCCAGTAGCAACACACTTTTGTTTTATCTGCTTGGCAGGTTGGTCCCAATCCTCTGGAGGTCTTTGGAGCTAAAAAGTCAAAGGTTTCAAGATATGTTAGGCAGAGTAAGTTTTTACAGCAGCCAAGGATTCAGGACCTTCGGGATAGCACCTGGATGCCAACACTCACTCCAGGAGAGGCCAGCAGCAAGGACCGAGACTGGTGTAGTTGAAACTGATCAGATTGGCAGTTGGTGGAAAGGCCTCTTGTAGCTTGTTGTGTTCCTGTAGATTGAAGTGGAAATCAGCCTCATCACCCTTTGTCTTGGGTAAATGAGAGAAAGCAGGTCCAGTCTTTTGAGATCTTCTCAGGTCACTGGCATTAGCATAACGTTTCCAGGGGTACTTTTGCAGTACTTCCCGTGTTCCCTACTGCAAACAGTCCTACAGTGCCCCTCTTTGACTACATCCAAGAAGATGAAACCATTCTTCCTTGTGCAGAGCCTGTGTGCCTACCCCAGCTGTGTGGCCAGAAAAATGAGCAACCCCTCCTCTGTTGTCACTCTAAACCAATTCTGAGGAAACTCATTTCCCATTGGTATTGGTAGTGGTCTGACTGCTGGAAAAAATAAAGGTCCTGCTGGGTTTTCTTCTAACATTTGTCTGTGACAGGGTAGGTCTATTTGTTGTTAATAAAGTTCCTGGACACAGCCTAAATGGTCATACTGCTAGAGAAACAGAACACCTCCTCACACTTAAGCCTTTTTTCTACCCTAATAATCAGTTTTCACACCTCATCAAGGCGGCTAGTCAGCTACCAGGTGACAGTTGGAGCTTATGCAAACAAGCCTCCAGAGGCTTTACGTAGAGAAAATGTTACTTTCTAAAAGTACGTTTTTCTAAAATATGTGTTGCAAATTCAACTTCACCAGTGAATTTGGTGTGTTGCATAAACATTTCAACAAGTCCAAGAATGAAATTGGTATGTGTCTCCTAGCTGGAGATAACATTTTTAAATGTAATAATATTTCCCAAAGCTTTCCTATAGAAGAGCCATCCCTGCAACAGTGAAAATAATTTGGGCAATTATTTCTGTAAGGATATGTTTAACATTACACTTTTACATGTTCTACTTTTTAATACCATGCACACTCCCTTATGGCTAGTAAGGCCAAGTTAGGGGTGACTCATAATATTTAACAGGAGGGTTTAGGGCAGTCAAAAGGGGTTATTTTGACAGGTCGAATTGCCAGGTCAAATGTTTTCACAGCCAAACTACAATGGTCGGCCTGCAGTCATATTTGCACTGCCACTGCAGTGGGTGGCACAAAGGGTGCTGCAGTTCATTAGTGGCATTTAACTATCAGGACCTGGGTATCATATACAAGGGACTTTCCAGTGAGTTAAAGATGCCACTTTGAGGTATACCAATTTCATAATACTGAAAAGGGGAGAACAGGCACTTTACCACTGGTTAACCAGAGTAAAATGCATAAAGTTCTACAGCCTCCAAAAACACTCAAAGTAAAAACCTTGAAACACACCACACAAAAAAAGTATCATTTCCAACACTGTTATAATGAAAGCATTCAAATTTAATCTTTCCCAAATACATTTTTCCAAATATTTTTGGGGGATTAAGGATTCATATGAGATGCTTGAAAGGACCATATTTTGCAAGCATTGTTAAAATATTCTTAACGTATCTATGTGGGAGTCAGTTAAGCCATTATCACATGATCACTGCTAATAAAAAACATATCTGTGCAAGCCTTCACACCACATGTTATGATAGAACTTGACATAAAATATGTATTCAGTAATTTACTGACATTTTATAATTAGCTGTTAAAAATATTAACATGACCATCATTGACTCTTTATCACTGCATACCCCAGGCAGGTGAGTGTTGAGTAATAGTGGTGGGCATAACCATGTAATTTTCTGTTGTTTAATTACATGAAATTAGAGAAACATTGCACAAGATTCTACAGAATTTACTCAGGAGCATAACCTAGCATTTCACACAATGTTCCTATTGCTAAATGCATTTATTGGAATTACTGAATACTTTGGAATGCTGAGCTCATGTCTGTTTACTGAAATATTTAAAGAATAGAAGCAGGTGCTCTGTATATTGGAAATAATGCACAGATTTGATTTGTTTTTATGTTGTTTCCAAATTACAAAGAAGATTTCCCTGGTTAGCTGCTTTAATTCCATTGCTGTTTTTTTTTACTTTTTGACATTCAACAAAAATGTATTTAACAGTTAGCATTAAACTTACACTGTTTTGTCCTTTCACGTGTATGGGTTATGAAATGGAAAGTTACTAACCTCAGTGGTTCACAACAATGTCTTTACCAAAAATGACGCTATTAGACCTGACACCTGTGGCACATTATTCCCCCAGGCTTCATGCCATCAATACCCTGTTTTGTTTGAACTCTTTCTGCTGGCATTATGACTATGTGCCCTTTGCCCCTGCTAACCAGGGGTAAAGTGCTTACGCTGTCTCCCTTAACCATGGTAAAATCTGTTTGCACCAAATTGGCACATTTAATTTACTTATAAATCCTTAGTATATTGTACTACATGTACCCAGGTCCTGTAAATAAAATGATACTGCAGCACGCATTGTGCCACTCACTAATTTTTTATTTTTTAAACCTTTCTCAGGCTTGCTACAACAACCTCTAGTAGAATTTTAAACTGCCGTTTTGACCCAGCTAAATACACATTTTGCAAGGCCTAAGCCTTCCTTATCAATACCTACAAGTTTCCCCCTAAGGTAGACCCTAAAGACTCATAGGGCAGTGTGCATGATATTTTAAAAGCAGGTCATATACACTTACATTTGATATGTTCTTTCAGTAAAAAACTCCTAGGGTCATTTTTTACTATAGCAGGGCTTACCTCAACTTTGCGCAGAGCACAAGATTGGTATTGCACTGGATAAGGATATGTCTTAGCTAGGTTGACTTTCAGGTCAGACACTTACCCCGATGTCCTGCAGCACATGCAATATCACTTCAATGTCTTCCACCACTCCCCTCATATAGAACAAGACATAGTCAGCATATAATGATATAACATGCAATTCCTGTCCCACCACCAGTCTCCAGTTTGGAACAATCTGCCTAAATGTTAGTGCCAGACGCCCCATATATAGGGCAAACAGGAGAGGAGAGCATGGACAGCTTTGACGCAACCCATTTGTTACCTCCCATCAGTGTGATATTACCCTACCCATTTGAACCCTGGCCATCGGACTGCTATTTAATAGATAAACCCAGTCCAACATCTCCATGTCAAACACCATCTTCTCTAACACCCTAATCAGATACTCCCATTCAAATTCTTCTCCATGTCTACAGACATCACTGCAGGAACTGTGTTCTTGGTGGGCAGCCTTCTCATAGATGCACAAGTCATCTAATATTCATGGCAGCTCGGCTTGTGGGTATGAAACCAGTCTGATAAACATGGACGAGGCCAGAAATCAATGGTGTTGTTCTAATGGCCTATACTTTATTCACAGCCTTGTCATCTAGGTTACACATCAAAAGGAGGCCATACACCTTAGGCTGCAGCAGATCTTGTCCTGACTCTCTATTGTTGTCTCTCTCACTGTCTACAGTAAGGCTCCTCGCACACAGACTGCAACGAACATTTTCTGTAATTTGGGAGCTAACAACCCCTCATACATTGAATACAACACTGCCGGCTGCTCTTATCCATGGGATGTCTTTCCTGCTGCCAATACATTTATTACAACTCTAATTTCCCCTAAAGTATTTGGTGACTTCACCTCTTCATACTGAACCCTATTATGCGTACTAACATCCACGTTGGACAAATAATGTTCCTTCAGGACCAACAGTTTCCTGAACGAAAAATGAACAATATTTCTCCATGGTCTCATTAATGTCCTCTTGCAAGGTCACCACAGTGCCCCCTTTCAAATGCAATGCTGTAATAGGACCGTGTTCCTACTGTTTGCAAACCAACCATGCCCGCAGATATCCTGGTTAATTTTATACCCCTCAAGATACTGTCTAGCTGTAGCCTCTTTGTAGTCCAGCATACATAAGCTAGTTAATAGGTACCAACATTACGATTTTGATTCCAGCAATGCCTCCACATTTAACTTCCCCAGTGCCACCCCATTTTCTGTCTCAGCTATGTTCCTTTCTCGAGTTGGGGCGGGGATCTTTCTGAAACTTCTTAACGTCATATGCTGTTGAAATATGTACTTCTAAGAAATTGGGCTGTTAGTCTGGAGTAATGACTACCCACCTAAAGCAACAAACACAATTCTTGTCACAGTGAACCACCACATTCAATAAATTAACCTGAGCTCAACCCCTTAGCAGGTATAAAGACAGGCTTAGCTTAGAGTCAAGGTATAACATAATTATGTAGAACCAAAACATTAATAAAGTCACAAGATAAAAAAATAAAAGTCCCCAAGCACTCAAGACAAAAATCCAATAAGGGAAAGACGAAATATGAATTTTTAATGTTTTAAATAAAAAAAGTGCCAAAAAGCAGTAAGCACTAATCTCAATCAACTGGTTGCAGTAAAGCGGGATCTAGACACAATTGTAGGCCAACCATGTGTCGAATACATGGACCAGGTTCGACCCTGTTAGAGCATTTACCTTTGGTCTCACTGTCAAAAATGGGGGGAAAAAGGGACACCTTCCAACACAAAAACGATCACCAGAGGATTTTTCTATGTGTACTGAAGAATGCAGCACTTGTAGAGAGACAAAATAATGGGGAGAAATAAACATATTTTGCCTCATTACGTCTCACATAGGAGGCGTAGCGTTTTGATGCATTCCCAGATCTACTATTCTTAGTAAATCTGAGAATGCATCAAAAACCATGGCTGGATGACTGAGAACACCCAGGCTCCCCCCATGGAATGCCTCCCCAAAGCAGAGATACGCAAGGGAGCAACTTGTGCTGGCTTATGAGACTCTAGATTCACTACACCTCGCAGAGCCATGCAAGGTTGCTCTGCGAGGCTCAATAAATCTAATTTTGTGATCACTCGTGCTCACTAATTCTCAGAGAAATACACAGAGAATACACAGTGGGACGTTTTCAATATTATTTATTGAACCAACGTTATTGTTACATAAAATACGTGTGCTGCAATGATTAGTAGACAGAAGCAGATAAACGTGATCACAAGGGCCAAAAGTAGTATATATAGTTCTACCATGGTTCTAAACAATCGTATACATGCACGCATATAAACAATGCAATAATCTAGCGTACTCCTACTGTGGGGACCCTACTCTAAGTGTAACTAGAGTGTTTGTAGGTGTAGAACCAAGAATCCACTTAAGGGACAATCCAACCCAATTACGTGATGGGATAGAGTGAAGCACCACATACTGGTCACCCCTCATGAGATGTCAGGTAGATCTTTTTAAGCTAAATACAAATCTTTGTACACTCCTACTGACTAATGTTTTTAAATCGGTGGTGATTGGTTCAATCCCAGCCTCCTGGAAAGAGGCCATAGTTGTAACCGTGTTTAAAAAAGGGAATAGAAATGACCCTGCCTCTTATAGACCTATTTCCCTTAGGGAGAGAGGCAACCCACTAAATGGCCCAGACCTGAGGGCTGTCGGGGTGAGAGGCGGTCGGTGGCTGACTTGATTTTTATGACAGCTGGGAGCGGCTGCATCTTCCTGCAGTATAGACTGGAGTGACAGACATCAGTGTTCACTATACAGTGTGAGGCAGCAACAACAGCGCCAACTGGGACAGCGTCAGTGGGGACCGTGAACAGCCCTTGAGAGTATCAAGCGACCCAGAGTTTCAACGGCTGGAGGACCAGGACCTGCGGCTTCCCTCCCCCTCCTCTCATAACCCCACACACCTGCAGTACCCAAGAGAAGGGACCCAACTCAGCACCATATCGCCCGCCAACAGCGTAAGGGAAGAGAGGAGCCTAAGACCGATGTGCACCGCCACCTGAGGGAGTGGGCCTGGTGAGGGCCAAGATGTTGTTCAGAAGGGGCCCTAAAGCAGTTCAAACCAATTAACTGGGCCGCTGCACTCTTCCAAAGGAAACACTGCAAGACCTACGACCCAGAAACAAACCTACCAGGGAGACGGGGGAATGCCAGGAGCTCACCTTGAAAGATGTAATTGAGGCGATAACTGGGGTAAAAACCTCGTTGGAACACAAGATGGACTCAATCACCACAGCGAGCTTGGTAGATGATACCGCGCAATTCCAAAGTGACGTCCGTGAATTACAAACCTTCCAAAAGTTCACCCTAAAGTAAGCTGGACGATTATGAGGGACGCCTCAGAAGGAACAACATACACATCCTGAGGGTGCCGGAGAGGGCGGAGGGGTAGCTGCCGGACCTCTTTGTGGAGGATCTTATCCATAACCATCTGCAGCCTAAAGACCTGGGCAAATTCTTTGTAATAGAGAAGGCTCACAGAGTCTGTGGGGGTCGTCCAAGGCCGGAGGCTCCCCCCGTCCAATACTGGCAAGGGTACTCAATTTCGGGGACAGAGATGTGATACTTCAAAACGCCAGAGTGGCCCCCCCGCTCCACTACGAAAACGTCCTTTTTCCCAGACTTTACACAAGCGGTGCAGAAACAGAGCCGATCCTTTATTGCGATTAAAAAGAAACTCAGAGAGAGAGGTATAAAATAAGCAATGCTGTTCCCAGCCAGGCTCCGGGTGGAGGCGGAGGGAAGGACCTGGTTTTTTGATCACCCGGGATCAGCTTCTGAATGGCTTGAGGCCCGGAGAGAACAAGACAACAATCAACATGGCCGCAGCGACCGGACGGACCGCCACTCAAAGGGATGAGCAGGACCCAAGGAGCAGCGTGGACTTTCCTCCCGTCGAGCTGGACTCTTAATTATGACAGGAGCAGGTACCCGGGAACTATGATAGACTTGAACTGATTGGCAGTTTCACACCCAGAGTGCAGGGAAGCAGGGATGGGGGTTGTTGGGTTGGGGATTCACAGTTGTTAAATGTTGTAGTTGTTGAATTGACAGGGCAAAATGAATATCTATGCAGAGGAAATGAGAAGTTACACAGAGACCAATGAGTACACAGTGGGACAAAAGTGCTAAAATACTGAGTTGGAATGTCAACGGGCTTAGAGATAAGGTCAAGCGTAGCGTAATCCTACAATATATTAAACAGCAAGCCCTTTACATTATCCTGCTCCAGGAAACACATTAGGTGGGAAACTCCTGTAAGGCACTAAACAGGTGGGGCTACAAGTTGGTGGTGCATTCCGGTTTCACGACCAGCTCACGAGGAGTAGGCATTATGATGAGAAACTCCTTTCCTCTCTCTGTGAGTTCCACATGGGCAGATGACCGGGGCAGATATATAGGATTCACGGGTCTATGGGAAGGACACACGTTGACGCTCATGTCAGTGTATGTGCCACCTTGCCTTCAGAGTGAAACATTTAAAGAACTGGGCTCAATCCTACTCTTGATTCCAGAAGGGCTCCTGGAGGTTGGGGGCGACTTCAATGCAGTGGAATTGGGCACCTTAGACCGGCACCCTCCACGTGAGATTGGGTCTCCTAATAGATGGCTTCCTGACTTCATGGAGGCGCTGGGGCTAGTCGATGGGCGAAGAATGTACAACTCAGAAAGAATCCAACATACCTTTCACTCCGGGGCTCACCACAGTCTCTCCTGCATAGATTATATCCTAGTCCCCGCATCCCAGGTTGCTAACATTCAAGATATCAAACATTTAGCAAGGGGAATCTCCCATCATTCCCCGGTATGGGCACAGATAGTCCTAGGCCAGGCAAGGGTGGAGAAAATTGCATTAATTTGTGGTATCTCTGAGACCCAGGAGTCTGAAAAGTATTACTCAAAGCAATAGATGACTATTTCCGAGAAAATGAACGGTTTGTAGACTCCTCCCAGACCCTGTGGGAGGCATTCAAATCAGTAATACGAGGACAGGCACTGTCACTAATCGCTGGGATAAAAAAAGACAGACAGAAAGAGATTGTTGAGGTTGAGAACGAAGTCCTCCGGCTGGCCGAAGAGTTAGAGGTTGAGGTTACACATGAGAAACTCCACACATTGCAACTCAAACAAGATGACTACAAAGCGCTAGTCACTGACAGGGCTAAAAGTTTGGGGAGGGAAAAGCTGGGTGGGATATATGACCTGAGGGATAAAGCGGGGAAGCTAATCGCATGGCTTGACAAGCAGGAGTGGGCTAGTAGACTGGTACCGTAACTAATAGGTGCTGACAGCGGATTCATGACCGACTCACAAGACATTGGAAATCAATCCGCCACTCACTACAGCACTGTATACCGAACTAGTGCACCATTCACAGAGGAGGAGTCCCAGTCGCGCATGCAAGATATAACACTCCCCACCCTTTCAGAAGAAGACCGACACTTCCTATAAAGTGAGTTGTCAAATGACGAAATAGCACAAGCCATTAGGTCACTACTCTCAGGAAAGGCCCTTGGTCCCAACGGCATACCCATAGAATTGTACAAACTCAGGCCCGATAAATTAGCTCCACACCTGAGGGCCATGTTTGAAGAGTTCAAGGAGCTGAGGACAGACGGTGGCTACACAGATCACTATTTATAAGGAGGGTAAACCTAAGACCGACTGCTCCTCTTATAGGCCGAATTCCCTACTCAATGTGGAACCCAAAATCCTAGACAAGCTCCTTGCGAACTGCCTCGTTAATGTGATTGGCAGTCTTGTCCATCCTGACCAGTCAGGTTTCATTCCGCATTGCAACACGGTGTTGAACTTGCACAGAGTACATGGAGTACTGGGGAAAGTAGCCACGATACAAGAAGCAGCAATAATCGTGTTGTTAGATGCGACCATGGCATTCGACACCATCGAATGGCCATATCTCTTTGCAGTCCTTGCAAAAATGGGGTTTGGTCCAGGTTTTACTCAGTGGCTACGGATTCTATATTCAGAGCCCCTGGCACAGGTCGTGGTCAACAATAAGAAATCAGACACATTCACACTGAGTAAGGGGACCCGTCAGGGATGTCCTCTCTCCCCTTTCCTGTTCGCCCTTGCCCTGAAACCGCTGGGGGCGTGGATTCGTTAGGACCCAGTGATGCGAGGCCTGCATTGGTCCTCCGAATGGGAAGACCATATCTCTCTGTAGGCAGATGATAATCTGCTACGCCCAGCCTCCCCAAAAGCTACACTTGTACGAGTACTGGACATCTTGGCAATATTCGGAAGATACTCTAGGTTCTCCATTAATTGGAGTAAATCTCTCCTATACGTCCTCAGTGGGGACCTAACCCCCCATCAAAGGGCTGCCTAATCCAAATCAACACAGTGGGCTTTAATTACCTAGATATCTTTGTCTCCCTAGATCAGACACTCCGTTTTAACCGTAATCTTCTCCCACCACTGCAAAGGCTGAAGCGCGACATAGCGAGCTGGAAAACGCTTCCGATCTCGCTACTGGGCAAAGCAGCCATCTTCAAAATGATGTCGCTGCCTCACTTTTTGTATGCATTACAAAACTCTCTAGACCCAGTTCCAGGGTCATACTTTAAAGAAATTGTGGGCCTACAGAGGGATTTGTTGTGGGACGGGAAACCCCGCATAGCTTTGGCCAAACTCACACTGAATTGGTATAATGGGGGGATTAGCGTCCCGTATATCAAAAAGTACTACTGGGCCGCTCACCTCGTTGCTATTAATCATGGCACTTACGGTCACCCGGACGTTCTGGGATATGCCATGGATAGGTGGCTCCTACTGGTAGGGAACAGCAACAGGGCACTCTATTCGAAACCCCTTAACTGAACCAACTAAACACTCGGTCCATATATGGCACACTGCAAACAAAAATCTGGGATGGGAGCAAACGCTCACGTTGGCAACCCCTTTATGGGATTCCGAGAAGTTGGGTAACTTGTGGAGGACGAAAGGGTTCGATAAGTGGGAACTCATTTGGATCTCACAAATCAAGGATGTATGGGTGAAAGGAGAAGTGATAACATTCGCCTCTTTGCAGCAACAACATGAGTTAGCCGACTCAGAACGCTTCAGATATACACAGATTCGCCACGCCTTACAATCACATCTCCCGAAAGGCTCCTCCCCCCCAGAATCCTCTCCACTTGAAGATAGACTACTAGATGGTTATCTGCCTGAGAAAGCTATATCTCTGACATACAAAAAATTAATTAATAATACGGCAGACCCTCTCCAGTCAATACAAGAGAAAAGGGTAAGGGATGGCATTAAGCTAGATGATGAAGAGTGGCAAGTGCAAGAAGCGGTGTCTTCCCCAAGGGTAGTAGCAATCTCGGCTAGACTTAGGTTAGTTCAACTCAAAATTCTCCACAGAGTGTACGTTACAGGGCCTTGTTTGGTGCGCATGGGTAGGGCCGAGGGAGGAGATTGTAGACGACAGTGTGGTCAAGAAGGTACATTCATGCACATAATATGGGAATGCGACTACATACAAACATACTGGCGCAAAATACACGACATTCTTAGCAAAGTGCTCATGCTTGTCCTCCGCCCAGAGGCATGGAAATGTCTCCTGAATGTGTAGGAACCTACAGACCTGAATAGTCACGACAAACAATGGGTCACACTGGGATTAATGTTGGCAAAGAGGAATATTGCACAAATGTGGGGAGAATTGCAACGGCCTAAAATGGAGGCCTGGAAAGAAGACCTAGACTGGTGTACGTATAGAGAAAAGACAGCCTATGTAGCATGGGGCTGCTCTAGAAAGTGGTCCCAGATATGGAGTCCCTGGAAAGCCTATCAAGGAAATATTTGCAACCCGCCGCATAGCATTGACTCGGATTATTCCCCTACCCCATAAAAATTTCCTTACAGTGTACTGTTGCGCAATTCTGTTTGATAATGTATCTGCTAATAGAAAGTGTAATTTGATTCCTCTGTATTGTATACTTCATGTCGATAAATGTTTAATAAAAATAAAAATAAAAAATAGAATAGGTGATTTTACAACCAATGCACACCATGACAGAGACAAACAGGAACCTGCACTAACAATGGAAGGCAAAATGGAAATCACCATTTTAATCTCTCATTTTACATTTTAGATGAAGATGGGATTGAGGGGTTAAGAAAAGGATTATCTTTTGTTCCAACTCATCAGAATGACCCAATTCAAACTCTCTTAGAGCTATTCTGTTTTTTCGAACAGTCAGACTAAACATTTGTTTGAGAAGACGGGACAGAAAAATAAGGATTGTATGTTACTGGATCAAAAATAACTTCTAAACTTTTTCCTGGCAACCCTCAGGTTAACAAGGAAATTATCCTTTTTGAAAGTGTAGTCTTAATCAAACTGGATGCACTGTGTAAAAATGACAAAGATATCAGATTTCATTTATCCTTTGAGATTCAAAAGCAATCAAAAAACACGCCAGCCTGATTGAATGTATTTTATAGCCTGCTGATAAGGGTGGAGAAATTGTTCTCCAAGATAATATCGATTACATGTCTGAAATCTATCATCAGCTGTGTGATAATAAATATGGTTGTCTTCTCAATCCTGATCCAACAAATTGAATTGAAACAAGAATAAGAACACTAACTGATGAGGTGAGGAATGAATCAATCAAATGTAATACAGTTTTAAGAGGAATTTGTATTTTCATACTAGGATCTATAAATATCTCGAACATTCTGCTACTCACACTACTCACACTAAAGGACTGCCGAAGACGAGGGTTGCCCGTCACTCGGCAATAGGAAGGAATTAATCTTTCTCTATGTTCTAAAGGCGATTGTGCAGCCTTTGAAATGAAGTAAAAAGGCCTGGGGAGGCGAAGTGAATCCCTCGTGAGCCTTCTTCTCAAATCCACTTGGAGCCCGTGGGCTGGACGCCAGAGGAATGTTTATCTGAATTACCCGGGAAGAATGTACACGGCACATGAGTAGGAGTGCAGTGCCCTTCAGAAATCCCATAAAGGCAACACACAGATTTTTGCAGCTAGTCCCGAAGAAGACCCCATCACGACGGTTTAACTATCGCATTCATTCAGGGGTTGAAACGTCGCCGCTTTAATGACAAGTGTAGATGATCACCCAGGGTATCAAATTAATTACTAGAGTAATCTCACACTTGGCTGATATTCCTTTTTCCTTTCATTTCGCACTGTGTTAAAATATCATTTTTTCTATGTAATGTATGTTTATGTACTCTGTGGAACGTTTTTGTGACATGTAAATATTTCAATGTATGTGCACTTTGTAGTCTTAAATGTAAATCAAAAGAGAGATTCTGTGTGTATGAAAATACATGTAACATGATAAATATACTCTATTCTTCTTAAAACAGATAAAATATTGTTGGACATAAGTTATGAGTTTTGCGTTTTGTGGTTTGGACAAAAGGTCCTTTCCTTTTTTTCTCATTTGTGGATTGCTCTCATTTACTTGAAGAAAGATAATTTACCAAAGTTCCTTTGATGTGTTTTTAGAGTGGCAGAACCACTGTTTTACTTAAACCACTCACTTGATTGTAGCAGGTTGCCAGTCCAGCCTTGTGCCAATATCTAAATATGTAGCCACTTTTCTGAAATCTTTTGATCAGCAAGCAAGATTATATGTAGTGGAGGGAGACATTGTTTAGTTTGCATACGATTACATTGCAAGTCGTTACAACTACTTGCTGTATGGGGCAGAAGGTGTTGGATTTACAATCCAACACCTTCCTTGCTGTTGCACAAACTGGAGTAGGGATAGTAAATTACTCTATTCCTAAGTCCAGCGCACCCCCTACAGCAAGTCATTGTAACGACTTGCGATGTAATTATATGCAATGTAACAACCCGGTCATTGTAACTACTGCGCTTTAATGGCATGCGATGTATCGCATGCATTATAATGACATATATTCGTAAGGGATGGTACTATGGCCCTATAAATGATCAAAGAAATGCTGTTTCATGACTGAATTGGATTTGTCACTAACCCTTGACATAGAAAGTTTATGTAATTCAAATTCAGGCATTTTTAATACTTGAAGCAATGGTTGAATGACATCCATGACCTCATCACATGTATAGACTGTGCCAGCATTGTTCTAAATGAGAACTAATGTCTTGTTATTTTGTTGTTATGTAATGTAGATTAGTCTAGGAGGTTATTCTGGTGCTGAGACTAGCAAAACTTAAGGGCTGGTGGGACTAGTGGAGAAGTCAGGTCCTCAGCTTTTTGAGGAATTCAAGAAGTGAGGAGGAGGTTCTTATGTGTTGCACCAGGTCTTTCCATGCTTCAGGAGTGAAGTATGAGAAGGCTTGACCAGACAAGCGGAAGTGTCTGTAAGGTTTGTGAAATCAGATGCTATTGTTGAGGCAAGCTGCCAGTGTTTTGTATTGCCTTGATAGTACATATGAGAAGTTGGAATTGTGCTCATTTGTGTATTGGAAGCCAGTGGTGTTCCTTCAGGTTTGGTGTGATGCCAGTTCTGCGTGGAAGGTTGAGAATGATTCTGGTTGCATAGTTCTGCATAGTATTTAGCCTCCTGGTGAGTTTCTTGTTGATCCTGGCGTAGAGGGCATTGGCCCCTCCATTAATAATGATAATTGCTTGCTTTTGAAGAAAATAAATAGATTTGGAAACTTAACACAGTCAATTATGGTTTGAATATTGCAGTTGAATGGCATCATCTGGCTATCTTATGATCTGTACAGTCTCCAACTCTGTTTCAATTCCAACTGTCTTTGTCTAGTCATTATTGAGCTTATTACTTGTAACCAACATATATTAGTCTGTGTACTATCATAGCCGCGGTTGAGGTCTGACCGCCATATTACGAGACATGCATTTATATGAAAAAAACACTGCCATGGTCCCACTGACCCCACCGACCAACTCCGACCATGGCAGCCACAGAATTGGGCAACAAGGCTGTGGGAGACTCAGACTGCCAGTAAAACCTCTGACCCAATTACGAGTTGCTTAAGAGCTAGCATGACTGTGGCAGTCCAACCACCACATCTGAGATGGGAAAAGGGAGGGATATATGGGTGAATCTCATCTCTACATGTCTTCTGCCACCATAGAGCCCTTCACACACATCCTTCCACAGCTGAACCTGCTCGATCACATCCAAAACCCACCCCGTTATGGAAAAAATTGGCATTAAAACATTCAACTACCAGTTTCCATTGACTGCTCTGCAAAATGATGCCCTCCATGGACCAGGCAAGGGAGTTATGGTCCCTAAGTAATTTACATATTTACAGGAGCCCTGTCTGGGATTGTTTCATATCAATATCCAAAATTCATCTGTAGGATGCCCTCCTAGGCCAAAACACTCATACTGCACAGGTATACTGTGCACAAATCGGCATGTGCTTGAACATTGTATTCAGTGATAGTGATGTGTGTATTATTTTGTTTTCCACAACATCACCTCCTCATTAATATCACACATATTAATCTCTGTGTCACACATATTATTCCCTTTCTAACTTGTCTGCCATGTCACTACTGATGGTCGCTGTTCATGCAGTTTACCATTTGTCTAGTCTTGATCAGTCCACATAGAAATCACTACAACTAACATGAGGCCCTGTGACTGTACCTCAAACCAAGATGCTGTAGTGAATGTCACGGGCTTTGTGTGTGTTGCTATGTCATCTGTGGCTATGGCTGTGTCTGTGGAGGCCTCTGTGTGTGTTGCAGTGTCGTAGTCGAGTATCTGCTGTGTGCATGTATGTTTCTGTTTTGGGATGTTTTGTGTCTATGTGTGGTGCTTGTGTCTGTAAAAGTGTGCGCTAGCCTTGATGTGGGTGTGCCTGGGATCGGAATGAAAATAGGGAATTTGGATGGGGAAGTTTCTGGAGGTGGGGAGGAATGTTGGGATGGGTGGAGGACTGATGTGAGGGAGGAGACCAGAGCCTGAAAAGATCTCCGTAGGTCAGACATTGCAGTGTGAATGCCTTCTAGGTAGGTCACCATTTGGGTCAGCTGATTGCCTTGCCCTTGGATGGCATTTAGGACTACATTTTGAACCACAGAGATAGCCTACAGGAGGTCAATAGCCTCCTCACTCAGGGCAGCGGCGCTAACAGGTGCAGGAGCTGAGCTGCCTGGGGCGAAGTAGATTGTTCCCCTCTTAGGAGAGTGGGAACGTTGTGGGAGGGATGGGCGGAAATGAGAACTAGGAGGCTTAATATGCTTCTCAATTTTGATGCTTTATTCATTCAGGAATATTTATGGAATAATTAACTTCTTATTTTTCTTTCTTAGTGTCTGATTTTCTTAGTTTATACTGATTCCTTTTCTTTTCTCTGTCTTCGTGCAGGTTATCCTCCTCACCTGGGTTGGCATCTGTCAATTTCTTTTCTTCATGCCGTGGTCCCTAGAAGTCTTGGAGAAAAGGAAATGGCAGTAAGTTACAGGTGAGTCTATGTCCTTATTGAGAGGTATAGGGATAAAACCTTCACCTTCACCCAGTTTGTGAAACAAAAGGAGGAACCTGTAACTATACGTTTTTAGGTAGAAGAAAGGGGTTGTAGTGTCCTGGGAGGGCTGTAAGTCGCCCTTTTGTCTGCCCTTCACGTTTCTCACCCATAAATGACCATTGTGCAGGTAGGAGATAGGAGAGAGCGTTAATGCGAGAGAACAGAAACAATACTATATCCGAACACTATCTTTAGCAGCCACACTGACTATTTTTCCAGTGTCCGTGGACCCCGAGTCACATGTAGCTACAGCTGTGAAGGGTCTTTCTGTTCAGACCTTTACGCTGCTATCAAAATTACTTATGCAGGATACCTACAAAAGGGGGAGGGGAGTAGAAGAAAAGAAAAGTCAAAACCAAAGGAACAAAAAAGGAAAAGCAGCAATACCAATGAAGGCTTCACTCAGCTCCCTCCCCAGTCCAGAGTTTGACGGTCCCACCCGATTTACTCACTGCCACGGCCGCAACTTCCCTGAGTTGCAGCAGCAGTTTGCGCCTCTCCTGGGGGAAAGCACCAGTCCTCGCACTAGTTGTCAGTCACTTCGTCCGTGCTGCAGTCATTTTCTCCCACCTCTTCTTTTCTGGGTGGCAATGTCTTGGCTTCCTCCGGTCTTCCTTCAGCATCTGGTGTCCCAAGTATGGCTTTCCCCGACTCCTTCTCTGACCTCTTCCTGTTCATGATCTCTTCCTTTTCCAATGGGGAGTCGTCCTTGTCCCCGCCTACTACCGTTCCTAATTGGTCATCCTGCGAGTCTTCTTCCTGCATAGGAGAGGGTAGGAGGACGTTTTAAACCCTTTCCTCTCCGTTTCGGGATTGTGACTGGTGCAGCAGCTTTACTTTTTGGAGAAGGGGGTTAACATTTTGTAAGTGTGCTTTCTCTGAAATCTCGGGTTCGGGAGGGCATTGCCTCTCCTCCTCACAAACGGCCAACTTGTTGGGGAAAAGCAGGGAGGGTGGCAATGGAACTGGGGGTGGCGTGCAAGGATGGAGGTGGTAATGATCCTGTGGGGTCCGCCACCACTCGGCTGTGACCAGCTGTGTCCCCAACAGCTTCCCTTCTCCTTCACCTGCCCTGGATATATCTGAAATGACATGTAACATGGGTGTATTGCAACTTCAATTCCACACCTGAGCTTCACAAGTCCACAGATAACATTGATGAAGTCAACGTGTCACACCAACCTCATGATTCACTCTATAGGTGTCACATTTCGCATGAGCACATGTATGCATGCTACATAACCTGCAAACAGTTGGTCCCACTCATGACCTAATTCCAGACAGGCCCAAATGTATTAATGGAGTTGTCTACACTTCATCCTCATGTCGATACTAGGATCGTTGAGCACCTTGCATACTTTGGCACTTGTAGTATACCATTGTAAAATGATGTGATCAAATAGGATAGATACAAGTTTGAGAATTACACAATGCTCACACAAGACCCAGAGTTGAAAAAATCTACCTATTACTCATAGCACATTATGATGTGCTGAAGGTCAAGTTCAACACCAATGTACCACCAATTAGTGTTGTGGCAGACATCATGTCATGCAAATGCTCATTGCACACTTTGCACTCTAATTCACATCATATGTCCACTACCTGAAAAGTCAAATGAGAGCTTTACACATGTAGTTTAGCTATGTATCACATTTAGCAAATGAAGTTCCCCGAAAACATTGAGGTCCAAACATTTGGGAGATAGATGCTCAGAATTCACACAGCACAATACTCCATATAGTTATATGAGCATCCCCAATCCTGATTGGTACAGGTGATAACGCCATTCAGAGATTGTATATCCACAAGCCAAGACACCTTTCAAAGTTTTGGGTGTCCCTGATCATATATGACATGAAGATGTGGGATCACTAGAGTCCCAATAGGCAGGCACATCACAGCACTCTTTTGTATTGCATACTCAGATTGCCTTGTAAGGGTCAGTGTAGACACTCATATATGATTCCTACAGTTCTATATTTCACCCCCTCATGCATGTCACCAGTCAGTGAATGAGTGTTTGAAACACTATTGCAGATGAACCATCAACTGGCAAATGCACACTGGCCAACAAGTATGCTTTAATGCTAATGGCACCAGTGATATTTGCACTCTCATTTCACCCTATAACCAGAACTTAACATTGGGAACTGTTGTACAGTCACTGCATGTACTGTGATCTCTATGTCATGTCATATGTAATAGGGTCACCATCACATGAGAGACAGTTGTGAGGGAACATCACTCCTCACACAAGCAAGACAAGTTGCCTTTGTGGTACACTTGTCACCTAGATTTACTAAGTACATGAGATGATTACTCACTTCACATAGCCAGGTATCTACTCAAAAGGAGAAAATTGGACAGGACTCTGCAGTGTTCCATGTCAGAAAGACAATAGGCAGAGCACAGCAGCATGCACCTACTACTACACTTACACTAACAATGACTCATTTTGAATGTGGCATGTGGGCTGCCACCAATATGGTTGATAAAATGCCTGTCTGTATCTCTCAAAGTTTGAAATATAACATGTGTGACTCTAGCCAGGGTTCGCACACATTTAGCTGTTTTTGGGCTCTCGACTGTCCATCAAGCTCTAGGTAGGCCACCACCAGTATGCAGGCCATCAGGGCGGTCAGGGTACGGTGCGCGCACCTTCTATTTTGGCATGACTTTGCCAGCTGTACCTCCATGATCTTCCGGGTCCAGCTCTGCAGGTCCTCCCAGCTCTTTCTGCAATAGGCACTATGCCGGTTAAAGACCTCCAGGGTCCACACCTTCTGAGCGATAGCTCACCAAATGGCCTTTTTCTGATGGGTGTTGACCTGTATGGATGCAATTAACAGTGTTAAGACACATTTATTGATGAATTGGAATTTAATTGATAACCCAGGAGTTTTTTTAACTGTTTTTATTGTATTATTGTCTATGATGATATGTATTTGTAATTAAAAATTGTTTATTTACGTCTTAAATGATCTATTAAATATGCATAAAATTACTTACACACTCTGATTAGAGCTTTTATCTATTTTTACATCTAGGGGATTGGTAGAACATGAGATTATATCTGGTATGCTTGAGATATGACAGAATAAGTGTGCCATTGGAGTCCCAAAGGTAAAATGTGGTTTTACCTTTCATGTTTTATAGGTGCTTTGTCCCTTTGGGTTGTTTGAATCCCTCTCCTTGGATTTAAGGTGCAATAGATGTAGAAACAGTTTGTAACTGTAAGTTTGAGGATAACTGTAAGGTTGATATACATGTTGTTGACATCTAGCACAAGGATTATTTAACAGCCCACATAACACATGTGTCCATGTCACATGCTAAGCACAACTAAAGCATGGATACACACTTTTGTGGTCATTTGATAACTAACCTTAACCCTGGTCATGACCTACTGTGACTGAGGCAGCCCACTAGCATCATGTAGGCCAGGGCCATCCTACCAGGAATTTGATGTGAGATACAATGATACAAAGCACACCATTTGTCCCTTCTGAAGGGTAAACTACCTGCGCATGACTGTCCAGACACCTTTACTGTTAGGCCCACTGCCTTGATGCATATGGTCCATAGGGGTGAGTACCTATGGTTACAATGTATAGGCTGGTATGTGGGACACTCAGAGCTACCTCTCTGGGGAATGTGTGTATATGTGGACTACCTATTGGAATATCCCAGTAAGTCAAAATAAATTTGAGTAGTATGTACTGCCATCACAGGCCACACACCTTTGCCATACGTGGCACTGTAACAGGGATGACAATCAACATACCACTGTATGTGTTGTGTTATAGGAAATATTGTAACTAAGCAGTTGATTCACTTTTCTAACTCCACTCAAATGTAGCCCACTATCTACACTGTTCATCTCTCTGATGTGTTATGGGCATGTAAATTTGAAGCAATACAATTGGAAACGTGTCAACAGACCTGTGTGACTAAGGGGATAGCCATGAGTGACTTACACACTTTGACACTGTGGGTCAATCGAAAGAATCATCAGGTCAGTTGGTCATCTTGATCACCATTTCTTATATTATGCATGTTACAGATCTCAGGGCTACTAGGGGGACAGATAACTCTTTGTGGGAACATCCATGGAGCAGAAGGTCTACAGGGACATCACTCTGTGCATCACTCCTCCCGCCACAGTAACTCTGGCCCAGGCTGGGCCATGGTTTCACTGCCCACAGCTCTTTGCCAGGCCTTGCTCTCTGCAGGCTGTGCCTACTGATGCCACATGAACCTAACATTTCTACCAATTGAATACATTGAAGGAGTCTGTGAGGTATAATTACCCCCCAGACAACTGTTTTACAAAGGCTTAAGTGGGCTGAGTGAACTGTGGAATGGAACACATGGCTAACATCATCCTCAGTTGCTAATAACAGCATACAGGCATGGCTCAGGGTGTAAAGCTAATACATAACTATGCACATATACCATTATGTTATCTGAGAAATCATTGTAGCTGCTATGAACCTGAGCCCTGCATAGATATATGCATCTCCACAAGTAGATATCACCCTTATCACACATTGCCATGGTGTTCTTCTCTCCACAAAGTACAGGGCCCTATAATCAATTACATGTGTGTCCTATGTAAGCACCACAAAATATATGCAATCAACATCATGCGTTCACTCTGACACTCAGAGGCACATTGTAACCAATGAGAATATGAAGGAAGCAGTTAAATGGAGTTCAATATGTATTTGAGAAACGTACATGTTCCTCTGGTGAGCCATAGAGCTGACCATACTGGGGAAGGACCATACTGGGGAAGGACCTCATCTACCAAGTTATTCAGCTCCTTTGGAGTGAAGGGATGGGCCTTCTAATCAGCATTGCATGCCATGATTTCTCCCAGAGGTAGCAAACAGCAGCAAAAATGGAGGAGGTGTCGATAGCAGCAGTGTCGGGAAGCAAATGAGTATTTATTCAAACCGCGGCACACATGTATGCCACGTATGCATCGGTGCACACATTCATTGGACCGCGTCCGTCACTATCACCAACATTAGCCTATGGCTGTGTCTGCCAGACATGCGACCGCCCCACCGCGCGGTTGACTACCGCCGACGACTGATGTTCAACATGTCCTATTAGCAAGGTCTGGCATCCGCCGTGTTATAATTTGGGAAAATAGTATCTAACCTAAGAGCTCTAAATGGTAGGTCACCTTCTGACCGGGACGGAGCAATGACCTTCAATAGGCTTAGTGGCCCGTCCAGAATTGATTATATTTTACTGGATGTCACTTTGTGGCGTGACCTAATAGATATGGAGGTGGTCCCATCGCAGGATAGTGATCACAACCCCCTATGTATGAAGCTAAGGTGGGGTAATCTAAAAGGAGATTTGAAGAGTGCCCCCTTGAGGCTAACAAGTGAGGTGGTCCCTTATAATGGTAACCGTAGGCTGAAATGGGACAAGGTCCATTTACAGACTGACAACCTGGCGAGGATTAGGGCGCATATAGAACAGCTGACTGTAGAGTTGGCGGGACTTGATTCGGTAACAGGTAGAGCCCAGGAGCCCCTTTTCGCCCTGGTCTATAAGAATGCTATTGAGGAAGTTGGTAAATACTTTCTAATCCAGGGTAAAAGTGGCAGATTGAGTAAAAAACCACCCAAAACCCGTAATCCATGGTACTCTGACCAGTGTAAGGTAAAAAGGAAGGAGTTAACCATTGCCTTACGCAGAAAGAATCAGTTTCTGGTCAGAGTAGCCAGGAAGGAGTATGCGAAGGAAATGGTGCGGGCTAAAAGAGAGTGGGAGGAACAATACTGGCAGGACCTAAAATGTGCATCTAGTAGGAAGGATGCATCGCTTTTTTGGGATCTGATTAATAAGGCCAGGCAGCGCACCAAGCCACCATTAGTTAATCATATAACCAGTCAACAATGGTATTCGCATTTTTCTGCTCTGTATGGCGGAGGGGAGGAGATGAGCCCTTCTATTTCCCATTCAGTCAGTAGGGTCTCTCCCTTACAGTTGCTCGAAGAGCCATTTTTGGCCTCTGAGGTAGTATCTGCTATTCGACATCTGACTCCGAAGAAGGCTGCTGGCCCTGATGGAATCCCGGGAGATCTTCTCCTGGAAGAACCCGCAGCCTGGGCCAAACTTATTGCCTTAATAATGAATTTGATCTCCAAGGGACACCCAGTGCCAGATTCGTGGAAGGGAGCAGAGGTGATAACCGTGTAAAAAATGGGTGCCAGAGATGACCCTGCCAATTACAGACCGATCAGTCTGATTGACGTGATCCAGAAAGTGGTTGGCAGGGTCATTATCCTGCGGGTGGGTGCCTGGATGGAAGAGGAGCACGTTCTTTCTCATTTCCAAGCCGGCTTTCGTCAAAAGATGGGCACGATGGACCAGGTCTTCTGTTTTTTTGCGATCTATTGGAAGTCTGTGACCATCAACAATGGTAGTCTCTACCTGGCCTTCATAGATCTCAGGATGGCGTTCGACTTGGTTCCTCGAGCAAGGCTTTGGGACATTTTAGAGAAGATGGGCTTCCCAGGAGCACTCTTGGATTTTATTGTGAGGCTTCATGTGGGGAACTACGCGAGTATCAGATGGGGCACCCAGGGACAACTGACTGAGAGGGTGCCCGTGAGGAGGGGAGTTCGCCAGGGATGTGTTATGGCACCAACCCTGTTCTCTCTCTTTGTGAATGGTGTGGTGGACCATCTGAGAGAGGAACCGGCAGATGCGCGCTCCCTGGCAGGGGAAAAATCACCTACCCTACTCTTTGCTGATGATACCATTTTGATCTCTAAATCCCCAGCAGGCCTCCAAAAGCTCCTGAATCGTTTTAGTGTGTTTTGTAGTGACAGAGGTCTTACCATCAATACCTCTAAAACTAAGCTTATGGCCCTTTCACCATCTAAGAGATTCAGGAACAATCTCTCGCTTAATGGCGAGTTATTGGAGATGGTAGACTCCTTTGATTATTTGGGTGTCAGGGTAAATAGTTGGATGAGTTGGAGTCACCATCTGGCCAAAATGTCACTAAATTTTAAAAGAGTCTCAGGGACGGTCTTGAGAGAACAGCGGGAGTCATTGAGTAAACCCGTGGCACCAACTCTCGCAATTTACGAGGGCCAAGTATTACCATCCGCCCTATATGGTTCCGAACTATGGGGGTTCGAGAACATATCGGAGCTAATTACCTCAGAAAATAAATTTTTGAGAGACTTGGTAGCTTTACCTGCTTCCACTCCGTTAATTCCATTACGTCTTGACATGGGTAGGCGTCCCCTCAAAGACTTAGTGCGCCTTCGCCCATTACTTTTTTGGGTTCGATTGAGAAGGACCGGGGAGCTTAAAAATTACGCAGCTGTTTTAGATGAACTTATTCTGCTTAACACAGGCAATAGGATCAAATGGCTGAGTAATTTGAGGCAGTTGGTTGTGCAACTGGGCTTGAGTGACACATGGAAGAGCCAAACACCGCCTCCCAAGCTAGTCATTAAGAAGCTGTACTGGGACTGGGTTCAGATGGAGGATACACGTAGAGGTGAAGGGGGTATACTCACAGAGCGGTTCTTGGAGTTTAAATGGTTCAGGTTACTTGAACCGCTCCTCGATTTCATAGAGAAACCCCTGGACAGATCAATCTACCTAAAAGCCAGGTTTGGGATTCTCCCAGTAAATGTCTTCACCTCCAGGTGGAATAACCAAAGAGGTACAGTGAAGGCTTGCCCGGGTTGTGCAGCCCCTAGCGAGTCCATGGCGCACCTCTTCTTTGCCTGCCCCGCCTACAGGGTGCCCAGGAGGATATGGCTAAAACCTTTATGCAAGGGGATGGGTTTAAGATGTCATAAAATGGCCCTGCGGGTTCTTTGCACCGACACAACCTCTTCAGCCATGGTGTGTGGAGTAGCAAAATTCCTTGGTAGTGCTTGGCTGATACATATGAGAATAACCAAGCCCTCCATTATTCAACCCACTGGCTAGAGGGTTCATGGACATGAAGTATTAATGGTATTTGTTAGCTGCTTATGCACACTTTCATTAATCTGGTTATTATGCATATATGATGTTGTACGTATAGTAAGGCTGGTGGGTTCTTGTTAGTATTTTATTAGTATTGTATTGTATACTTTCATGATGAAATTGTTATATGGGAATTAGTAGAAATATTTAAAAGGTCTTTGTATATAGATGTTAAATCGTGTGCCCGGTCTTGATCAGACTAAAACGCTGCTAAGTTTTGATTTATACTTAGCAGTGATCAGCTTGTTACAAGTGATTTGACGCCGGGCTACTTTTATTCGATACTGCCATAGATTATTGTGCTTTTTTTCACATGAAATGTTTTTAAGATGTTCTCTTTTATGGCTGGTACTCAGCCGAATAAAGAATATTGGATTGTATTGGTGATAGTTAAGTGCATCAACGCCACTACAAATGAGGGCAAATATGCTTACTTTTCAAAAACTCAGTTCCTATGTCATGTCCAGTACGAAACATCATTTGGTTGGGCATTACTGTGCCCATAGGCAAAATGTGCACAGTGCACTGTACACTGTGTTTGGCGGTATTTCACATGAAATGTAATGATGCCATCACTAGTGACAATTTACTATTTCGGATTTGATGATGTGTACAGTTTTGTTACAGACCTGTGAAGGCCACCTTGGGGAGGACTTGTGGAATGTTCAACATTTGACTATGATGATGTGAAATGTGTAATGCTTTATGAAGCATCAATGTGTTGTCACATGACATTTGCCTTCCTCTTCATATATGTTACTCTGCACACTGTGACCAATATACATTTTTGTGTTACTCGTCACATAGGCACCTGGGAGGGGGAGGAGATGCCAGGTTCCAGTGTACCGCCCATTTCCAGACCTTCAAACCATGGAAGAGTGACATGTCATACAGAAATTTTGTTTACATCATCAAACAATAGTGACCTTATGTCATCAGTTGGAGCCTGACTTTCTACCTCACTTCACTTATCCTGCATCAGTCCCACCACTTGTGAAAATTATGTCTGTATTGCATTATTTGGCTCATTTCGATTCACTGTCGCTATTTCAGCTGGAATGTCATAAGCTATGTTCAGTCGGGTACTCCAAGAGTTGCTATCTACACCGTTGAGACACATGGACAGCTATATCCAGAACCCCAGACATTCTGATTTAGCCACTGTGAAAGTGGATTTCCATGCTTTTAGTCACATCCCACATGTGATTGGATCCATTGATGACACCCATATTGAAATAGTACCATAGCAAGCCCTTGAACAAGTGTAGTGCCACAGGAAGCACTTCCATTCTATCAACGTGCAAGTTGTATGCTTTCCAAATCTGTACATCTCAAACATCTGTGCCTGATTTCCAGGATCTGCACATGATTCCTTTATACTGCGTAACAGCACCATACTCCACTAATGTCACAACTACTACCAGAGAGGGTCTGGCTAGTTGGTAAGTGTGATCTGTCCTAACTTTGTGTGGGTAATGTCAGGTAGTATAATCTGCAAGTGGGTAACTCATTGTTGCACGTCTGACTGTCTTCCATCTAGGAGAATCAGTGTATCCCAACCGTCCATGGTTGCTGGCACCGCTGAGGAATTCTACAATGCCGGGGGAAGTCTGCTTTAATTAGGCTCATGGAAGAACACAGCGGCCAGAAGAATGGGCGTTTGGGCTCCTGAAAGCCGGATCCAGATGGCTGCTCAAGACTGGGGGAGCCCTCCTCTACTCACCCGGGAAGATGTGTAAGATCATTGTGGCCTGCTGCATGCTCCACAGAATTGTCCTGTGATAGAACATCCTTTACATTGCTGAGGATGTAGAGCCATGAAGAGCCACTCAGTGAGGAATCTGAAATGCTAAATGATGATGATAATGGTGATGAGGAAAGAATGGACTTAGGTCTAGATCTCATCCAAAACAACTCCTGAGTGTAAGTATGGAGTGAGATGTGATACTTTTGACTACTCTTGTAGTGATGATGTGAAGAGGATGTTAATGCTACAAACTAGGAATATATGGGTCTGGCAAAATATGGGGAAAGGTGTTTGTTTTGTAAGTGAAGCTTTGTTCAGCAGTAAATGTTGTCTGGGACTTTTAAGAGTTGACAATGTTATTTGTGCCATTTGCATGGTTTCTTAGCTAATCCCTCTCTGCGTTGATCTGTTTTAGATTCCTTCACCACGGCATCTTCATTTAGACATTTCAGAGTTGTGATATTAGCAGGTACATGATGCTGTTCAGACAAATTAAGTGAACATGTTTTGGTCCTGGTAATGTCTGTCACAGAGCTTGGGTTTACAGAGCCGGTACCAAACAGCTTGCATAGCTAGCTATAGTATGGAAGTTACCTGGCTTCCATTGGACTTGTTCCTTGTGGTTTGTATACAATATGTGTACCATCATGTGATCCAACACAATGTTGTGTTCTGCCACATTCATGCTATCCTGCCTGCACATTGGCTAATTCCTTATTGTGTGTGAACAGGGACAGACTGGCTGAAGTGGACATTGGGTGTTTCCCCTGTGGGCCGCCAGGGTGGGGGGAGGGCGGGTTTGGATCCCTAGAGGCTCGTTTTGTTACCTGGGGCCCCCATAACAAAAGCAGCTGCAGTGGTTCCACGTGCACCCTATACCCCCCACTGTGGCTTGACTGACTCAATTGCCAGGGCCGGTTTGCGTTCTCAGTCCGCCCCTGTGTATGAACTGGATGTAGCTGTTGATGTGTCTCCCCATTGTAGTCCAAAGTGCTTGTAGCACATAAGTGACATTTGTTTGTGACATTCCAACAGATGCAAGCAACACTGAATTGAAATAACCCTGTAGTAAGACACCGTTGTACTGACATGTGTCTGTTTATTTGTTTATTTGACATTGGATTCCATTTGTGAGGTAGGCAATATTGCTCCAGCTGATGTTGTAGACGTAATGTATTGTTGCCTATTGGGTAGGATAGTGTCAGAGGTATTCCCTCCTTTCATGTTCTTCCATGTTGTGAAAGTCTGCAAGTGAGTATGTGATCACTGACACAGAATAACTGTCAGGTCTTATTTGCTATCTTTTTGACATTGAGATGTTAGCAGCCCAGACACTGGTATGTTTGTGTTGTTGTGACATGGTAGTGATGCTGAGTTGAACATCATTTACATACAACATGCCCATGCTTCCAGAAGTAACCTAGATTTTACATTGCAAAGTTCACATACTAGTTAATTCACATTGTTATATGTTATATGTGAGAATTAACTAACAAGTACACAGCTAAACCATAAGTAAAGTCTTCAGATGTGGTGGATTAAACCATTGTAGTAGATTCCAAATTGTCTGCAGTCCAAAGTCCAATATACCACTTCCATCAGATAATGAAAAGTGGGCAGCAAAAAGTAAATGTGTAGCACACACAGGAGGAGATTAGGAGCAAGGTTTCTTGCTATCGGTGGTGGTTGTCTTGCCATTCCCACCTTCTGCAATCTTACATGGATGTCCCCTCATTCTGATGAGGGGGGATTCTGCAGCTGCTGTGCAGGCATGTCCTACTCTGACTGGACCTCCCTTCCTGTGGCTGCGGAAGATGTTGTCAGCCTTGGTGGACTTTGACCACACAAAGGGATAGATGCAGGTGGAAAAGCCCTGCAGAAGGTGGTGTTGAAATCCCCCAGCACCCCAATCAGGAAGGCCATGTTGTTGCTGATGCCGGCCCCCTCGGTGTGTACGCAGGCAACCTCCTGGTATCTATCCCTCTGCAGCTGCTTAATTTCCTGGATTTTGGTCAATACTTGACCCATGACACTTTGGAAGTCCTTGTAGACTCCCAGGACTTAGGTAATGGCAGCCTGGGTGAGTGTGGCCCCAGTGGGCCCACTCTGCAAGCCAACTGTTACCCTCCCATGACCCCTACCCCCACGGTCCCTTGGCACAGACTGCACCTTCCCACGGGGTGACTGGGGTACTGATATACACCTCAGAATCCAGTACTGGGGATCACAGGATTGTACTGACAGTGCTAGGTACACAGGTTGGGGTGCAGTGGTTGTCTGTGCTGTTGCAGCTGTGGTGGGAGGTGTGTTATGGGCTCAGCGAGCTCTACTGTTGCCACCTGCTCAGGTTGACCAGATAGGCCAGGATTGAGTGAAGTTGGCCTGGTATATGCTGTCCACTAGTTATAGTGGGAACCTTGCACCAGTCCAAACAACCCCTTAGAAATGATAGGTTAAAGATAACCTTATTTGAAAGCTATCCTAGTGGTAGCTATGGAGAGCAGCCTTCAGGCTAAGTCTTGAAGGAATGTAAAGCAGCATGTTTTACCAGTCTATAATCTCACGAATGACCAAATGAAAGGAGAACCACACCAGGTATATATATAAAATATATATATTTATTTCTAAACACACCCTACTAGTCTCTTTATGAGACTAGAGGTCAAAGCACATATGTTACACTTAAGATATCACAGTAAATTAGCACAATATACGATCGGCCCTAGGGGCGAACCAAACCATATATTAAGAAAGTGGTATAAGAACCACAACTTGACTAGACACAAGGCCTAGAGCCTGTAGAATCACTGAGACCCCAAGGAACCACCCAAGGTAGTGACACAGGGGACCCACGGGGAACGTGTGCAGTGTCAGAACACAGCCGCGAGCTCCATTAGCTTCTATGGGGAAAGTCGCGGTTGGAATTTTAAAGTTTAAGGACACTTAGAGGTGGACTAGGAACAACACGTTTGGACTTAGATAGATCTAGGGCCAACACCCACATGAGCACCGGAGTACTCGTGTTACCTCACCAGGGAAGCCGGGTGCATAGGTGTCAAATAGTGTCTGGTCGCGTCATCGTTTTCAATGGCAGGATACTGAAAAGTGCTGCTGCCGGGAAGAAGAGAAGTGTCTGAAGAGATCCAAGCCTGGATCGAAGATATGAAGAACCTGAAAGCAGAGGTGACAGAGTATGGATCACTTGCCAGTGACCAGGGGCATGATAGACGAATGCCCACCGATGTCGGGTGCTTCAGATGCGAGGAGGGGATGCTTGACTCTTCGGCCACAAGGACCAGGAGGCGTTGTGGATGACCAGGAGCTGGATTTTAGCTGTCCCACTAAGGATGTCGAGTGCTGCAGTGTCGGTGCCCGGATTGGACACAACAAGCCTTGGCAACAGCAACCCACGCAGGAAGAGGAAAGATGATTCGGTGCGGACAAGCAAGGTCCTGGGGACTCCCCAAGTGATGGAGAGTCAGGGAACATCTGGAGCAACCAGGGAAGCTGAATTAAAGTTAAAGTTTCCTTCACAGGGACCCACCAGTCTATGGACCAGGGATCGAAAAGGTACCTCGAGCGAAAACACAAAGGGCCAGCTCACGGAACACTCATGGAGTGTAGGCCAGAAATCTTCAGTGGAAAAGGTGCTAAGGTCTGGGCTACAAGTAATCCAATGCACAGCCTCAAGGGACATCGAGAAGCTAATGTACTTGCAAATGTGCACGGTGTCCAGGGGTTCCAGTTCCACGGTACCCATGAGAGCTACTGGTCTCAGCTTTGCTGGGGACTCGGGTCAGCCTCTGGGAAGTCTGGAAAACCACCTCTTGTGTTGCAAATAACTCGCAGTCCGGCGGGAGCTTTGGAGATGCAAACCGGTCAGATGCGTCTTTGGTGCCTGCCTTGCAGGGGAGTAACTCCTTTACTCCAAGGAAAATGTTTCAGTCATCTATTCGTGTTGATCGTCGAAGTTCCGGGATCTCTGTATCAGAGTTTTGTCCAGGTGTAATCTAATCTCCTGTAGCCAGGGATTCCTTTCTTATACCCAAGGAAGGGGTTGGACATACTCTGGAGACCCACCTATGAGTGGGTCAGGAAAGAGGGGTGACTACACCCATTTCCTTTGTCCAGTTTCGCACCAGAGCAGGGGCTGGTAGCTCCTGCAACCGGTTTGAACTGGACTATGCACAGGGACACCAAATGTGCCCCCAGTGCTGAACTTCAAAGCACTTCTGGGGTGCACCCACCCAGCCCTAATCCACTAAGGCCTGTCTGGGAGGTGGTAACACCTCCCTGTGACAGGAAACCTATTGTCCAGGCCTCCCCTGCCGGAGGTTCGGTCAGCAGCAGGAGGCCAGACTTGTGTCTGTGGCTGGCAGCATCCATTTTGTGATGCCAGGGCTCTGTTTGCTGTTACCGGGTATACCGGTGCTGTCATGTCTCTCCCTCTAGAAGGGTGGGATCATACTCCTACACCAGTTACTGGTGTGGGGGTATGATTCAAAGGTGTTTGACACCAAACATGACATGTTTCCGTGCAGCCATCCCAAAGTTAGCAGTTACCGCGAGGTTATAATGCACTTAAGAGTATATGGTCAGGCTGCATCACAGACAACCCCAGAGAATAGATTCCGAAGGCTGCAGAGGGGCTCTGCTCATGAATGGGCACCCTCTCACATAAAAACACAGCACCCTGCCTTCAGGATTGATAGGGCCTGCCATAGGGGTGACTGATAGGTTTATATGTGCAGTGATAGGGTGAGAAATAGTGAACCTATATCTCAGTAAGGGGTGCATGCACCACTTTACTCAGGCTGCAGTAGCAGACCTGTGGTGTCATTTTGGAGGGATTCCCGGGGGTGGCATAATACATGCTGCAGCCCCTGTTAGGCCTCTGGGGTACCTATGCCCTGGGTACATAGTATACCATATACTAGGGACTTATATGGGCACCAAAACACACAAGATGATGGACGGAATGTTGCACATTGGCAAAACATTCACCCCCAGTCACAGATCTGGGTTTAATCCATCGTTATTTTGCTCACCACGCCACCCCAGTTCAGACATGGCCACATGCAAATCAGTCTTGACCCTGTGCCTCATGAGAGCAGTCCAGCCCGAACTGCCAAGCCATGTCTTCCCTGGACCGGAATCAAGCATCCTAGGACCAGTTTCGGGGTTTCACCCCTGTTCAGCCAGGATAGCTTGACTCCAGTGGCGTAGTGAGCACGGGACCCACGTCTGGGCATTCCCTTCCCACATAGGGCAAACAGCAAAACACACAAGATGATGGACGGAATGTTGCACATTGGCAAAACATTCACCCCCAGTCACAGATCTGGGTTTAATCCATCGTTATTTTGCACACCACGCCACCCCAGTTCAGACATGGCCATATGCAAATCAGTCTTGACCTTGTGCCTCATGAGAACAGTCCAGCCCGAACTTCCAAGCCATGTCTTCCCTGGACCGGAATCAAGAATCCTAGGACCGGTTTCTGGGTTTCACCCCTCTTCAGCCAGGATAGCTTGACTCCAGTGGCGTAGTGAGCTTATAAGGGCACCCCAGAATCCAATCTATGGTGTACCTAAGATACATGGAATCAATTTAGAGAGGAAGCAGCTAGGCTGGGGTCCTGAATAGCAGTGCCCCAGCCAGACTAAAGTCGAAAAACAGTGAAACATCAGCCAAAAGTGGGGGTAACCATAAAAAGCAGATCCTACTCTCCTACAAGGATCGTCATCCACGTCCACATTTCCACGACTGTTGTTATCACTGAGCGCTTCATCCTGAGGTGGAAAGGAACTCTGTTTGGTTTCCATCCTCTGTGCAGGTGCTGTGGCTTATTGACCTGCTGAGAAATAGAGAACATTGCAATTGGTGGAAGTGAGGTATCTACATCCACATTGTTTGTGTCAAAGTAAATAGGGATCTAGAATGAAACAAAATAGGTAGAGAGCAGTATTATCATCTATTTGTGTGGCGTTGAAGTTGGTCACTAGACATTTGATGACATTCAGTACATGTAGTAGATTTCATCAGCTTATTAAATGTGTAGATATGGCATATTGGCTTAGGGATAGACATGACATCTCCTAAACAATTCAAAATCACAGTGTAGTCGTATCATATATATTTGTCCATTCCAATGACTAGTTGTGCATCATACAGGCAAATATACAGCTTGGTTGTATATTTAGCATTGTTCATCGTGTGAGGAGTGCAGAGACAAGTGGTCACCTGGCACTGTTTATCAGCTACATTTCCTACATGGCTTACATATATTATGGATACACAGTTGTTTGGGTATCACTCATGCCATCAATAGTTTCAGTTGTGAGACCAGGTCACCATCATGTGAAGTATGCAGACATATATCTGAATTGAGCATTGTCTATACATTGCACAGTCCATGATGAGTGTAGATCAGTGGTGACATCGCAGACAAGTGCGGAGGTATACAAGGACTATAGCATCTTGGTTAGAGTTGCAGTCTCAGGGCCTCATGGTAGTAGTGGTAGCTTTTCAATCTCAACTACTTGACAAATAGTATTGCTGCGTGGTGAGTGGAGATCAGTTGTGACATGGTAGACAAGTTAGAAGGGGCAAAAGGAGTCTAATATCTTGGTTAGAGTTGCAGTCACAGGGCCTCATGGTAGTTGGTGTCACTTCAATCTCACTTGAAAAATGGTTAGCGCACCTTATATATTGGAAAAATGCATTTGGGATGGACCATACATTTACATTTTAACACATATCATGGGTCCTGGCTTTATATTTTGATAGATATCCACAGTCGTTACAAGTGCTCTTAAATGCTACAATACACATTGGACACAGCAAAACCATCTCACATACTTTGAGTACTACAAGTTAGGAAAGTAGATAAAGGACACAATAGCAAAAGCAGGGCCAAGAGCAAACACGACATTGTGATATTTTGCCAGTCACTGAAGTGTAACTCACCAGAGTTCATTCCCTCATCTATTCCTGCTAAGCCCTCAGAATGCAAGATGGCCAAGACCTTCTCCTCAAAGGGAAATAATTGTAATGCGGCATTGGGAGGGCCAATGCCAGTCCTCTGAGCTGCTGGGAGGTGGTTGTTGTACTGGGCATGCACCCTCAACCAGAGGTCAGCCCACCTCCTCCTAATGCCATTCTGTGTGCACGGGTGGTAACCAACAGCATTCACTCTGTTTACTATCATTTCCCACATTTCCATTTTCCTACTGAAAGGAATATACTGGACTTGGAAACCAAAATGGCGGGGCTCTACTCTAATGATTTCATCCACCATAACTGTCAACTCAGCCTCAGTGAAGCATGCATTTGTTTGGTGAGGCATGATGAAAAAAAAATTGTGAGAGACTGTATGAAAGGTAAAACAAACAAGTGATACAGGTGAAAAGGTGCAAAACAAAAATTACAGGTGGTGGAAAGTGCTAAACGGGAAGATGAAAAAAGGGCTGCCTTATCTCAAAATGCAAAAAATGATGGCTCCTGTCTTTAGGGCTGCAGTTGAGAAGCAGAGGATCCTGGTCAGGGATAGGATGTGTTTTATAGTGGGGTTTGCAGGCGTGTCCACTTCGCCAAAGCACATCAGCTGTGTAGTTTTTAAATCCATCCAATGATCACTGTTGTGGTGCTTTTTTGTGCATGTACTGTGGTGGTCTACTGCTTTTGGGAAAGCCCTTGAGAGACTGCCATTACAACTGTGTAGTCGTAATAAGCATTGCGTAATAAGCATTGGCGGGTATAATACAGACTTGACAGCATCGGAGGATGCAGCATTAACATTGCAGACTGTCGTGGTCCCAGCAGGAAGAGCGTTGTGGGCACAGTTGACATTTCATACAGCACAACCTGTAATATGGTGGGCAGGAGACCGCCAGTGCTGTGGTGCCCTGGAGGACGTGGACGCGGCCGTCAGATGGACGAACCTCCAAACTCGTAATCAGGGCCTTACTGCTTCTGACTCACAGTTTAGTTATGCATTATATTTGTGTTTCTGTGTACAGTTTTCTTTTTCTGATTGTATAGATACTGAAGGTCAATAATGTTCTTGAGTAGTAGCCTCCTTTTTAGTCTTTTTAAAAACTTTTTCAGACTATTTGGTTGATTTTCTATTTTTTCGAATTTCCTGTCAGATTATCTACATGTGTTGCAGATGTATTAAACTCTCATGACTATCCATATAGGTTGGATTCAATTTTATTGTTTCTATCCTACCTTGGTACAAATCGAGAGTTTAACTCATGATGCAGAGTACTCTGTTTTTCTGCGTGTAGTGTACTGATTATTCGGATTATTATTCTGGTTTGACTCCTGCCCTGCAATGCCCTGCATTTGGAATACAGGTCATTGTTGCCTTGCTTCAGCATACTCTACATCCAGAATTCCAATATGGAACCTGTATTTTCATAATTGTTCTCTAAGCTGTTAGTGGTGTATTGTTGCTAAACTCACCCGTGCAGGTTATGTTCCTGGCAGTGATATTTATAGGCAGGTAAGTAGAATGCTGTTTTTGTCTTTCCACTGACAAATTTCATCTGTATTTCATGCTATAAGTATTAGGCCTGGGCGAAATTGAAATTACGTCAGAATAATTCACACATTTTTGGGAATGTCGCATTATGCTTGCTATGCAAAATTCCTTAGATTTTAACATCATGACACTTCATGCAATTATGTGCCTAACACTTTAAAGAACTACTGCAATTGGTTCTGTTGATGCGAGAATGCATTTTGCACTAAAACAGTACAAAATGAAAGATGTGCACTTTGTGTTAATTCATGTAAATTTGTCGAAATTTTGCGTAATTACATGAAAGCAAATTACGAGATTTTCGCACACCCATAAAAAGTACAGAAGGCTTTTACATCTTGCTGTGCAGGGTGGGGCTCTTTTAGAACTGTAATACCCCACAGTTCTTTTCTAGACACCGGAACTACCTATTGCTCCTTAGATTTGTATGGGCTGTTGGCACTTGTTACTCACACAATTTTTGATCCCAAATTGTCAGCACGTCGCCCATATTGGTCATGAGGTCAAGTGTTTCACTTAATTTCAGGAAAAGAAAATGAGCTGCCTCGAGCCCTAATAAGTGCTACATTGTAAAAGCACAATTATGTGTTTTTGTTTTGTTTGCAAGCTGTGGCTGTTACCTAATTGCTAGTGAAAACTTTCTGTACTGCTAGAGTCCGTGGGCCAGATTCACAGAACTAACTTAAGCCAAAATCCTAAATTTACTACCATTTACTCATTTTGGTATTCACAGAAGGCACTTACTCATTTTGGTATTCACAGAAGGCACTTACTCATCAATGAGTGAGTGCCTTCTGTGAAAACCAAAATGAGTAAGTGCCTTCTGTGAATATCAAAATGAGCAAGTGCCTTCTGTGAATACCAAAATGGTAAGGTTAGGATTTTGGCTTGAGTTAGTTCTGTGAATCGGGCCTCTAGTCTCTAAGGGCCTGATGTAGGTGGCCTGGCATTTACCACTTCATAAATACCGAATCATACCGAATCGGTATTTATGAAGTGGTAAATGCTATGTAGGTATTCATTCGGTAAAAATTACCGAATCGTAGAAATTCGGTAATTACCGAATCGGTGTTTATCGATTCGGTAATGAGGCATACCTTCCCATTGATTGAATCAATGGGAAGGTATGCCTCATTACCGAATTGGTAAATACCGACTCGGTAATGGGGGGATCACAATCAAGGGTGGCAGGGTGTCACATTGACACCCTGTTGCACCTCTGATTCCTGCATGTGTGCACATGTGGCACACATACATGCCCTAAGGGCATGTATGTCTGCCACATTGCACACTTCTAAGCGCTTGAAAATGCTTTTACAGAGCCATTCTTCATTTCCCACCAACTATTAGTTGGTGGTAAATACCGACTCCACACGACACCCACACACTCCCCCTACATATCATTACAGGATTCGGTAATTTTACCGATTCGGTAAATTACCGAATCCTGTAATGTGCCCCCTACATTGCAAAAGCCTAAATACCGGCCGGTAACGGTATAATTACCGAAAATCGGCCGTTACCGACCGGTATTGGGCTACCTACATGAGGCCCTAAATATCATGGATACATTTATAATAATTTATTTTTCTTCAATTCAGTAATTATAAGTATTCTTTTCTGCTGGGATAGGGATTATCTGTTTTTGTCAGATATGGGTCAGACAGAGAATGCACCCTGCCCTGGAGATGAAGAGAGGGATGCGTCATGGATGTATTCTGACCCTGTTCCTTTTTACGCTGTACATCAATGGCTTGGACCTGGCCCTGTTAGATCAGGGCGAGGACGTGCCTACTCTGGGTAATTGTCCCCGGCCTGTTCTTTTATGCGCAGACAATGCAGTCCTCATGGCTCCAACAGCCAATGGCCTCCAGTGCTTCCTAGTCTATGTTGTTGCTCACATGGACGGACTTGAACTCATTACCAAATAATCTAAATCGCATGTTATAATGGTGGGTCCTAGGAACAAAAGAACCAATGAATTTATAGTGAAGGGCCACCTCATTAGAAGGGTTGACTGTTTTTCATGTCTAGGGATCCTTCTTGTTTACCGACTTTCTTGGCAAACTCTTCAAAAGAAAATTTACATCAGATTCAAAGTGGCTATGAGTGGGGTTAGCCTTTTGGCAAAGCATCTGGATCACACCAACATGGAGGCAATTATTAGGGTCTTTATGGCCAAAAATGTGCTGTTTTGGATGTGAAATCTGGGGCTATGTTCCTGCATCCCAGTTTAAGTTGTTGAAAACTCATTCCTGAGAAGCTTGCTTAAAGTACCATCTAGTTGTGAGATTCTCCATGAGGAATTGGAAATGGGGTATATTTCAGATTTGATTGGACTTCGCCTCCTGTTTTTGTGGTTGTCTGTTTGGCTGAAGGAGGATCTGTCTCTCAATAGGCTTATCCTACGAGATTGTTTGGCCCTGGGCGGCTTGTTGAGTATTCCTTGGCTTGCCTAAATTAGTCAGATTTTTAAGTCCCTGGGTCATCCAGAGTTGTTTGCTAACCTAGAATGTATTGTTAGGAGGGACATATCTTGGTTCAAAAAGGCCTTTACTGACAAAAGGCTGCAGAACACGAGTCCGCAGCCCTCCATAAACGTTCTGTGTGTCATTTTGTCATGATAAAATCAGTTCCTGGATTGAAACCCTACTCAACACTAGATTTGTTCAATTTTCATTGTAGGCTGTTAACCTATTTTAGATTAATTTTTTTACAGAAACACCTGCTGCCCATGGGATTTTGGTGTAAAGTCTCAGACCTCCCGGCATGCTCATGTGATGCTATTTCCCTCCCTAACACTTTTTATATCGTCATGGTATGTCCAAGATATAATCACATTCGACACAGTTTTATCTGCCCACTTCTCTTGCCTGTGGATTTTACTCAAGTTAGACCTGCCTTTCTCTTTCTTTAGCTACTAAAATCCCCTTCTGTCTGATTTTATCTGACTCACTTTTTATCCGGGGTTATCCAGGGGTGGTGATTGTTTTAGATTTTTAGAAGGAGTTTTTGACTGGGTTTCATGCTTTTTAGCATGTCTTATGCTGTGTACCTCTCATTTAGCATGTTTGTTTAGCCTATCATATCTTTTCTTGCTTTTCCATGTTTTTATAACATTTGTAATTTGTTGAGGTGGTGATTGCATGTGTGCTTGCTTTATTGTATTATCACTGTGCTTTCCACGAAAAATAGAAAAAAGTTTCACTACTACTAATACTGTGCTAGTCTGACTCGCTTAAGGTTTCTGTTGCATCCTATAGTATGTGTTCTGTGTCCTCCTTGTAGGATTACTATGCATCATCCTTCAAATTGATGCTGTTTGCAACCACATTGAGTAATTAACAGGTATTGAGTGCCCTTCTTTGTTTTCATTTACTGATCGTAAACTACTTATTTTTGCTGTCAAGTGCAGTTCTCTCAAAGCCATACTTGATTACTTCCCCTTGTTGAGCAATCACATGCTTTGATCTGGGTTGTCTTGATTGCCTCATACAGCACACCACATCTCTAGTTTCCATAATATTTTATTAGAATTGATTCTCTCAGCTACAGTGGTATACTTGTAGGTATCTTGGCGCTACTAAGGAGAATATCACTAATTTATATGTTGCAGTTAGTATCTGGGTGACGGTGCTTGCAGGGTGGGGAGAACCACCAACCTCCTCAAAATCTTCGTGACCAAGGCCAAAAAAACATTCAAACTTTACAAATTCCCAGCACATGTCAAATAATATCTTTCGGATTAGAGATTAGTGCATAACAGTAAGCAAAAATCATCTGGAACACATGTATGTTTTCTTGTTCATATTCCTGGTTATACTTCCGTCCCACGAGGGATTCTGTATCTTGGGTGTACCGCACTCGGCTTCACACGGAGACCGTCACTGACTTCATGACGCGTCGATATCGCACACAAAATCCGATATTTTAACAAATATATGCAAATCCGGATTAAAAGGACCGAATACAGTCAGAACATCTGAAGATACAGAATCCCTCGTGGGACGGAAGTATAACCACGAATTATAAGTTCTTATCTGAAAGGACAGAGCCTTGAAAAAGTCGCAGGATATTGCCCATGAGCGACAAAACACGTGTCTGCTGCTACTGTCCGAAAATATTTTTTCAGCCTGGAGACAAACAGAAATAAAAACAAGAGAACTTACATGTGTTCCAGATGATTTTTGCTTACTGTTATGCACTAATCTCTAATCTGAAAGATATTATTTGACGTGTGCTGGGGATTTGTAAAGTTTGATTCTCTCAGCATTGCTGTTATGAAGCTTACGTGATTATCCACTATGTCTATGCAAACAAATTTACAAAAATACAGTGGTCTTATGGTTTCATTTTTTGATGCATGCATAATGTTATAAAATACGTTCGCAGCATTTAATTCTGTCATGTAAAAAGGTGTTTAGTGTAGGCATGAACACAATCCCGGCTCTTTCATGTTAGCCTATTGTTTGCTCCTGGGTTACATTGAAGACCTAGTCACACCTATTCTAAGCTAAATACTGGCTGTGAGGTGGCAGATGCTTCTGTTAATTATTGTCTTCTGACAGTTCAGGCAGGTAAAGGACAACTTTCTATAAGTTACTTTTCCGAAATGTTTATTAACATTCCAATTTACCATTGATTTGGATGTTCAATCAATATTAAAAATAGCTGTTTTATAATTTTACTAGTTAGTCTCCTTCTGGAACACGGTATTAATAGTTTAATCTGTACTCTGGTTATCTAAATAGGACAGCTAAGCCTGCCACAGGGAAAATAGGTTTGTGTGCTAGATATTGTAAGGACACATTAGCATTCATTTTCTATATGTTCTAATTTTAAATACCATGCACCTGACTTCTAGCCTAGAGGGCCTACATAGGGTTGAATTATTAGTATATAAAGGAAAGGTTTTTTACTTGTCACAAAGAGTTTATTTGACAGGTCTCAGTGCACTGCCACCATAATGGATGGCAAAATAGGTGTTGCAGTCCACTAGTGCATTTAATTTCCAGGCCCGTGGGACTAGGGATTTATTGGCAAAGTAAATACTAATAAGGAGTATACTAATTCAACTATGTTTAGAGTGGGGGCACAGGCACTTTACCCCTGGTTCGAAGGGTTAAAGTGCACAGACTTATAATGCCAGCAAAAATATAGAGGTCCAGCAGAAGATGAAGAATACAGGTTGACTTCAGAGAAAAAGCTGGTTTCTTACAGGAACTATGTTCACTAAAATTGTGAGCTGATCATAATAAAAATGACTTTGATCATTGTATACTTTATCCCACTCTTGATGTGGGATGTGGCTCAAGTCCCACATCAACTACACAGAAGGTCTTTAAATGTACAACGGTCAGGTTTAAATCAATTAAACAGATTTCAATGAGAGCAAACCTGGATCACCTTTGGTATCCAAAATGCATGAGTGAGATTAGATCTAGCAAACTAACTAACCAATAGCACAGTAAGAAATAAATTATAACCATATCCCTGACCTACATGAAACCTGAAAAATACTGCAACAATTCAGAAAACAGATAAGATATGGGGAAAATAGTCTGTGAAGGGATGAATATCTATTGTTTTGTCAGGAAACAGTGCTTACTGCTAGCTGAAGATCGTGTGACAGCCCTTGATCAGTGTTACTTGTAGTGGAAGGGCTGGTGGTGCAGAGTAGGCATCAGTGGAACCTGTATGAAGGCTGCTCACTCACGGTAGTTACTTTCTGCAAGGCTCAATGATAATGAACAACAGGTACCAGAAACCCTGTAATCTGGTGACGTTTGAGGGCGGAGGTGGCTATTTTGCATATTCAAGTATAGTCTTCCATGAGTTTCAGTGCATTTTGAGATTTTTTTTAATTTGATGTTACTGTAGACAGGACCTTCCTTTATGGATCTGTGATACATGTTTTGGATCAATGTTTATAACTGAAGGATCTGTGAGAGGCATTCAAGGTTTTCAGAGAAGCATCCTAGAATATCAAGTCAATTAAAAACAAATGCTCCACTTTCATTTGAATGTATGATTGAGTGGTCAAGGAATTTGGGATGGATTCTTTAATTAATTAACTTGAATTCTTCTGTGAGGAAATTCTATCATCATGTTTCTATGACTGTAGTATCTATATATGATGAACATATAAGGTACTAGTGGTTTCGGAGTAGAAATAGATATATGTTAAAAATTAGGAATTTTCAGTTGTGCTACAAACAAATCAGAACTTGGGGCACATCTATATCAGGAGAGTAACATAGGTGGAATGGCAGTTAGTTCTACTTCTGGGAGAGAAGGATTACATGTGTTCTTTACAGTTACTTGTGTTTTGCAACATTTCAGCTTTTAGAAAGTGTCGGCTTCATATAGCTGTTACTGTGAAAAAAAATGTTGAACACTCATGATATATTATTAAAGCTTTCTGATTTATACTTTGATATTAATTTGAACTTGCAGATGGCATTGGCCAGCAAAATGACGAAGCAGTAAAGTGATAACTAATGTCACTGATTTCTGTTATCCCATTCCCAGTTTCAATTCATTTCTGCTATTTGGTTAACATTTAATTATGTATGTAGTCAACAGTGTTTGCGGTAAGGGGCGGAAGTGGACATCCCTTTGGATCTGGAGTACACTTTTAGGGCCACATGTATTAAGCATTTTTGTGGTCAGAAACAGCCGATGGGTCCGTTTCTGACTGCAGAAATTGCTTTTACATATGTATGAAACACAAATTGTGATTTGGTAACATGTTACCAAATCACAATTTGTGTTTGCGATTCAGTATTTAGAAGGGGCGTGTTTAGGGCGTCCCTTCCAAATACCGAATCCGAATGGGATGTATGAATGTTTTGCAACCAAATTACGGTTGCAAAACATTCATATTTTACAGATTCCTTGAAGGAGGAGGTAACCTCTCACAAATAGGAAGGAGTTCCCAGGGCATCCCTTCCACTTTAAGAATGGAAAACCTTTTTTAGGAGTAGGCAGTGGTCCCACAGACCACTGTCTACTCTTAAAAAATGAAACTGCAAAGTTGAATTTGTTCTTTTTAAATGCATCCCATTTTCCTTTAAGGAAAATGGGCTGCATTTGAAAACAAAAAAGACTGCTTTATTTAAAAGCAATCACAGACATGGTGGTCTGCTGACCTCAGCAGGCCACCATCCCTGTGATGGCGTAGATTCCTAATGGCTCGCCAATTGTGACCTGCCTCATTAAGATGCATGAGGTAGGTCTATTTACGACCCTTTAAGAACCGCTAATGAAACTGCCCCATCCCAAGGGCTGTAACTCAAAAAAGCCTTACAACTTCTCTCAAAGAGCTTTCTATGGCCCCAGGGACCCCACTCCCGGGGCCTGCTCACTAGCTGTGGCTCGGCGCCCACTTTACAGGAGCATTTTTAAAACTTACGCCAAACACAAAGTCTGCTCCCAGCAGCCGGGAGCTTTAAAACAGCTGGGAGCAAACATTTTGTATGTTTCCTGCCTGCACTGACGTGGTCAAGGAAACAGGTCAGGATATTGCTACTGCCCAGAGGGAGCAGCATAAATAACTCCTCCCTGAGAGCAGAAGCAATGCCGGCCCGCTGCATGCCGGAAGTCAGCTGGGGCAGCTAGGGCACGGGGACTGCCCCCGCGGATCCCAATGAGTGTGGGCATATGAGTGTGGGCACTGCGCCACCCAACTTTAATTGTTGTGGGCCCCGGGCCCTGGGCGATGAGGTCCCCGGGAGCAAACACAGCTCAGTGAAGGGGGAGCGTGCAGCCACCATCCCCTTTTAAAAAAGCAGACCTGGGGAATGTGGTGCCCATGGCCTAATAAGGCCTAAAGATACCACAGTCTTTGGATTATATCATTTGAGATGTCATCAGTCATGTCAATAATTATGTCATTTGAGATGTCATTGGTGTTGTCATTACTCTTGTGAATAATTTAATTGTAAATGTTGCAGTGATATTATCAATGATGTCATAGAAGATGTCATGAGTGGTGTAATATGTGGGGTAATTAGTAGTGCATTGCGAGGGTGTGAGTCATAGTTACTTTAGGGCATGAGTTATAGTTATTTGCGATAACTATCACTAGAAATTTTTAGTGGTTTTTAGAGTTTAAAACAATACGTTGCTACTGAACATTTCATCAAACTATAACGTTACTTTAACCTTTATTTTTTTTAGTGAATATCTGTTTATTTTAACTTACAAAATATGTTTTTACTATACTTAAAGCCAACACCCCATCGGGCAGGGCCTTGGCCATGTATGGTGGGGGATTGAACACATGGCCTTACCTATGGCAAGGTCCGGGGCCTTACCTATGGCAAGGTCTGGCAGCAAACCCCCCACAGGGACTTATGCTTTTTAAAGGGGAGGGGGACAAAGTGGCCTCCCTTGCAGAGCCTTTTTATGGGATGGGATCCTCATGGCCCCCCACGACTTTAAAAGGCCCTGGGGTCCCCATCCCTCAGGGTCTTGCTTATTTAAGGGAAGGGACACTGTGCAGCCCCTCTCCATGAGTCTTTAAAAGGGCAAGGGGACCCCATCTACCAGGGCCATACCTCTATTAAAGGAGGTGGGCATCATGGCCCACCTCCCTGAACGCCATTAGGTCCTGGGAACCCCAGCCACCAGGGCCCTATACATTTTCAAGGGGAGGAGGTCCAAGTGTCTGGAAAGGTTAGCAGGATAAGTGAGGTACAATAGCTGCTCGGACTCGGGCTCATAGATACTGATGTAGTATGGCGACTCAATCCCCTACATACTGATGTTCATATGGCACCAAGCATAGCTCTGTTCCTGAGTAGGATCCCTTCAACACTTCTTTACTGAAATCTTATCCAACTAACATTACTCCAAGAAGCAGAATCTGGAAAATTGAAAAATCACTGGGAGGACCTCATTCTTTATGTCACTCCCTATTTAAGGCCTAAATATTCAACAATACCAAAATAAAGAATCATGTTTTGGATAACGATTTAACATGTGATCAAAAGTTGTTGCAGGGACATTACTCATATTATCCCAAATATACTGGCACAATATATTTAAAATGTCAAGATGAATTGGGGGAGAGATTCAACAGTTTTATGGATCTGATCCTCGACAAATTCTCATCAAGGAAGTTAAAGAGAGCGATAACCAGAAGTATATGAACTGTGTCTAAAATGAAGGAGCAATGTTATTCGTCCTTATAATGGCATTTAAAACATCCATCAGATCACAAATATACATTTAACTGTAGAAACAAAATTCACATTCAAAAACTGATTTGTTGTGACCTCACGTTTAAAATTCTTAGCAGATTTAACACTTCAATCAGTGACCAAGCTCCACTGTCAATGCTTATGAATTAAGAAATAGACATTTTATGGGATTGAGTATGAATTTTATAGAACCAATAAATGGGCATAAAGATCCACTGACTGATGACAACACTATTTGTGATTGCGCAGATGCTCATTTGACATCTGATGAGGGCTTCAAGCAATAATATTATGAGGTTATACAGGGTGCCCAAGCCCAACAAGAAGGATGGGCATTTTGTAGGTTTGAGGTTAAAACACAGATATATGCTTTCTAAAGATAATTCAATTAAGCCACATCTGATTGAAAAGAGTATACAGTGAGTAAAATAGACACAACAAGATTTATGTTGCTCTTTTCAGACTTCATTAAGGGCCATATGTACAAACAATATGAACTGTGATTTACTAAATGCGATTTTTACTGAATCACAATTAGGAAACCGCAATTCGTAATGTAAGAAAACTTCGGATTGAGATTCTTAATCCGGTCGCAAATAGATCTACTTACTTGATATTAATGAAGTAGGTCGCAATTTGCAACCTAGTAGGAGTTGTATTTATCACAGGGATGTTAGCCTGCTGGGGTCAGCAGACCTCCATGTCTTTTTATTAACTGCAGCCCATTTTTCTTTCTTTAGGAGTAGGCATTGGTCCCTTGAGCCACTTTCTGCACTTTAGAAATATTTGTTTCAATGTCCACAAAGGGGAAGTGGTCCTGTGGAAACCCCTTTCCATTTGCGAATCGTTACACCAACCTTTGAGTTGTTGGTAAAAAATGAATGTTTTGCAACAATAATTTGGTCGCAAAACATTTCTATATAGGACTGCAATTCAGTATTTGGAAAGGACAACCTAAGCACACCCCTTCTAAATACGCTAAAGACAAATTACGATGAGGTAGCATGTTACCGAATTGCAATTTGTGTTTTGTACATATGAAAAAGCATTTTTGCAGTCAGAAATGACCCAATTCTGCAAATCAGGACATTTCCAACCACAAAATTTATTGTGTACATAGGGCACTAAATCCTTTGAGGCTAATCAAAAGTCTTTAATTTATTACCATAGTAATAAATATGTCCCAAAGCCCTCTAAAGTGGTTATAGCCTTTTACAAAATGCCTAAATTATAAATATGTGTATACATTTTTTTAAATAAATGAATGACATTCGAAGTTGTGTTACGATCATTTGTACAAAGGGCCATTTACTTTCATACAAGCCTACAGGTATCAACAAGACCTCCAAAATAATCAATAAAAAGCTTTACAGAGCTATGTAAGAAAAGGATTATGTTTGAAGGCCCGTGTAAATCAAACATACAAGGACTGAACTTGGTAAATAAATCTTTGGTGTAAAAGCAACTATGACATTTTATTAACAAACAGAAAATCACAGCCTCATCATCTACAAGACAGGGCACTATACCCTAAGAAACATAGAAGCTAGATATGGATACAGAGAAATAAAAGGATCTCACAAGAAAAATTACACAAAGGTATGGAAGAGAGCCAGCATAATAATGTTGTACAAAGTTAACTCTCTGGATAAGTAACACTGTAAGGTCCTGAAAATATATGGATCTGAATCCATAGTGTTATGGCACCTATAGATAGACAGTTTTCTGTGCATACTACAAATTCCACCATGCATCCCTCTATTATAGCCTTCCTCACCCTAGATTAAAAGACTCCCATTACAAAGCAGCGAGATTATCCTAATGTGAGACCTGAATGTGAGAAATGCAAAAACAACAGTTGATGGACAGAATGCAGAACAATGCCATACATTCACCCCAGTACAGAGATCTGGGTCTAAATCCATCGTTTTTTTGCTCACAATGCCATTCCAGTTTGAACCCAGCCATATGCAAATCAGTCTTGACCCTGTGCCTCATGGGAACAGTCCTGCCCGAACTGCCAAGCCAGGTCCTCCCTGGACTGGAAACAAGCATCCTAGGACCGGTTTCAGGGTTTCGCCCCTCTTCAGCCAGGATAGCTCGATTCCAGTGGCATGGAGAGCACGGGACCCACATCTAGGCATACCGTCCCACTCGGGGTGACAAATGCAAAAACAACGGTTGATGGACAGAATGCAGAACAATGTCATACATTCACCCCAGGACGGAGATCTGGGCCTAAATCCATTGTTGTGTTGCTCATCATGCCATTCCAGTTTAAACCCAGCCATATGCAAATCAGTCTTGACCCTGTGCCTCATGGGAACAGTTCAGCCCGATCTGCCAAGCCAGGTCCTCCCTGGACTAGAAACATGCATCCTAGGACCGGTTTTGGGTTTTCACCCCTCTTCAGCCAGGATAGCTTGATTCCAGTGGCATCGAGAGCACGGGACCCACGTCTGGGCATACCCGTCCCACTCGGGGTGACAAATGCAAAAACAACAGTTGATGGACAGAATGCAGAACAATGTCATACATTCACCCCAGTACGGCGATCTGGGCCTAAATCCATTGTTGTGTTGCTCATCATGCCATTCCAGTTTGAACCCAGCCGTATGCAAATCAGTCTTGACCCTGTGCCTCATGGGAACAGTCCAGCTCGAACTGCCAAGCCAGGTCCTCCCTGGACTGGAAACAAGCATCCTAGGACCGGTTTTGGGGTTTCACCCCTCTTCAGCCAGGATAGCTTGATTCCAGTGCATGGAGAGCACGGGACCCACATCTAGGCATACCGTCCCACTCGGGGTGACAAATGCAAAAACAACGGTTGATGGACAGAATGCAGAACAATGTCATACATTCACCCCAGGACGGAGATCTGGGCCTAAATCCATTGTTGTGTTGCTCATCATGCCATTCCAGTTTAAACCCAGCCATATGCAAATCAGTCTTGACCCTGTGCCTCATGGGAACAGTCCAGCCCGATCTGCCAAGCCAGGTCCTCCCTGGACTAGAAACATGCATCCTAGGACCGGTTTTGGGTTTTCACCCCTCTTCAGCCAGGATAGCTTGATTCCAGTGGCATCGAGAGCACAGGACCCACGTCTGGGCATACCCGTCCCGCTCGGGGTGACAAATGCAAAAACAACAGTTGATGGACAGAATGCAGAACACTGTCATACATTCACCCCAGTCTAGAGATCTGGGCCTAAATCCATCGTTTTTTGGCTCATCATGCTATTCCAGTTTGAACCCAGCAATATGCAAATCTGTCTTGACCCTGTGCCTCATGGGAACAGTCCAGCCCGAACTGCCAAGCCAGGTGCTCCCTGGACTGGAAACAAGCATCCTAGGACCAGTTTCGGGGTTTCACTGGTAGAGGAGGGTCACTGGCACACTTTATTCCTTAGCACTGGGATTGGCTATATGATCATTAACAACAAATATAAAAGAATAGGAAACACTAGCGAGATCAATGAGAACGGGCCATCAACTTAGAACAAATCGGAAAATAACTCAATTCTCTCTGTACAATCAAAATACAGGGAATTCAGCAAACCTAAACAGATTTCAAAAGCATCTAATAGGAAGCAGCAGATGGTATTAATCACAACATAGTAACACAAAATAAAATACAAAGCCACATAATATGCAATTTAGTTAAGACTGGCAACCATCCACTATAAAAACCTAAGCAACCAAAGACACAGAAAACCAAGCAAACAAATCTGGATGGCTGAACACCAGAATACAGTGGAAAGAATCCATGATAGGGTTGAACATTAATTAGAACCGCTAGGATCAAATTTGCATAAAATCAAAGCCAATTATTATCCTAGGTACAAAAAATTCCCAACAGTACAAGAAAAAACAATGAAATTGGGGAACATCTTATTAAATACTTATGGAATTAAAAAGAGGAGAATTGATATCGAAGTAGGAGGAAAGTAGCTGTGCATCACAAGTAGACGTTAATAGAAATTACACTTCTTAAATGTCTACAATGTAAAACAAAAAAAACTACTCCCAACATTCTAGAAAAAATATTTGGCAACCTATATAAACTGGAGAGCACAACTAATGGTTTTTAAAAGTCCCTAGGCATTCTCAGGACTTTGAACTAACTAATGAACAAACGTAGAGGGTGATTTAGAGTATGCGCGCAGGGCACACCATCACAGTCCTGAAGGAGTAACCTGTTGAGACCCCCTAGGACATTGCGAACTGGTTTGCCAAATTTATGCTGCCACAAAACAATACATTAGAGGTGAAAAAAAGCAATTTTGGGGGTATTTTTTTTACAGGCACACAATGTGTGTGTCACAATAATACTGTGGCCCACTCAGTAGACCAGCATAATGCAGCAAGCCCCTGCTGGAAAGAGGGATGTCTGATGCAAGAGAGAGTTCACATTTCACGTTAGAGTTTTTGCCCTCTCTGGCACCTTTCTAATGTCGTTTCCCAGCATCAAATACATTCTGATGAACGTGTTATTGTGGCTCCCTCTACACACCACCCATTTCATGGTAAGGTCAGAGGATGGTAGAGGCAGCTACTCAACAACTCCGGGCAGAAGCATGTATTCCACTGTGGTCTGAGCCCGAGACAGCCAGGGGCTAGGATGGGTGACAGGAATGGCAGGGGGAACCATAAAAATCAATGGCAGTAGACAGGCTGGAAAAAAGGCGACATGGGAGGGGAATACAGAATGCAGAAGGGAGAGTGGCAAGAGCAGGTGAGTGGTGGTTTATTTTGAGCTCTTCACTGGCAAATGAATATAGCACATTACAATGCGATGTATTACATGGCGTGCTTTTACAATGCGGTCGTTACAACAACCATGTTGTTAGTACGCGATACATTTACATCAAAAGTCCTTACGACTTGCAGTAGGAGGGGCGCTGGACTTAGGAATAGTATTAATTACTATTCCTACTCCAGTTTGCGCAACAGTAGGGAAGGTGTTGGAATTCATTTCCAATACCGCAGCTCCCCCTACAACAAGTTGTTGTATTGACTTGCAATGTAAATGCATCGCGTACTAACAACGCGGTCGTTGTAACAACCGTGTTGTAATAGTACTGCGATGTAATGACAGCATTGTAAGCACTGTTTTCTCTGGCAAACTCTGTAAAGTGGCGCTAATATGTTCGGTGTGAATAAAACCAATCTGGCAACCTTGCAGACACTTTATCTTCTTTATTGATTTATTTTGATGGATTTTGACCATTTTTTGTCTTCCTATTTAGGTCTCGACTGCGTGGGCTGGGCACATGCGCAGTCTCGCAGGCGAGATTTTATGTTTTTAGGGTAGTTTCAGTAAAGGGCTTTAAGCCCCGCCCCTCTTCTCCATTGGCCGGTGTCACCGTTTATGCTAAACGATGGCCAGCCATTGGAAAAAAGCTCCTTGTGACGTTTACTTTTGGCTTTTAGAGACGGCCCCCTTGGGTGGGCTCGTCTGGTTTCCTTCTGTCGTGAAAGCTTTCTTATCTTTATGGGGCCATGTGTTTAAACACATGGCCCCGTAAAGACAAGAAATCGCTTACAACGCTCCCTGGCGCATTCTGGAGGTACCTGGTGGGCTAGTTGGCCACCAGGGGACCTCAGGATTCAAGGGGACCTAATCCCCCAACTTAAAACACACCATGGGGCGCGTTTGCACAGTGGTGAAGGTAGGGGGCGGGGCCTGAGGTGATATGTGTGCAAACACGCCCTGTGGCATGTTGTAAGTTGGGGAATTAATTCCTCTTCAATCCAGAGGTCCCCTAGGGGCCAACTAGCCCACCAGGTACCTCCAGTAAGCGCCACAGAGCTGCTTTGTAGAAAGGGGCGTGGCCTCTGAACACCTCTCTGCAATGCAGCTCCATGGCGCATACCGGAGGTACCTGGTGGGCTAGTTGGCCCCCAGGGGACCTCTGGATTGAAGAGAATTAATTCCCCAACTTAAAACACGCCACAGGGTGTGTTTGCACACGTCACCTCAGGCCCCGCCCCATTCCTTCACCATTGTACAAATATTCCTCTAAAATCAGCCAAACTACGAATTCCGATTTACTCACCTGTTATCAGGAGAGAACCCAGTGCTGCATCTTTTAGCCCAGCACTGACTCTGAAAAGTAATTCTAAGTATACTTACCAGTAACTTGTATTTCCTTCCATAGGAATCCATTGTGTGGTTTTCAACAGAAAAGTTTCTAAGTGTCCATTTTTGAAACATACAAATATTCCTCTACAATCAGCTGAACTACGAATTCCAATTTACTCACCTGTTATCAGGAGAGAACCCAGTGCTGCATCTTTTAGACCAGCACTGACTCTGAAAAGTAATTCTAAGCATACTTACCAATAACTTGTATTTCCTTCCATAGGAATCCATTGTATGGTTTTCACCAGAAAAGTTTCGAAGTGTCCATTTTTGAAACGTACAAATATTCCTCTAAAATCAGCTGAACTACGAATTCCAATTTACTCACCTGTTATCTGGAGAGAACCCAGGGCTGCATCTTTTAGACCAGCACGGACCGTGAAAAGTAATTCCAAGCGTACTTACCAGTAACTTGTATTTCCTTCCATAGGAATCCATTGTGTGGTTTTCACCAGAAAAGTTTCTAAGTGTCCATTTTTGAAACATACAAATATTCCTCTAAAATCAGTTGAACTACGAATTTCGATTTACTCACCTGTTATCAGGAGAGAACCCAGTGCTGCATCTTTTAGCCCAGCACTGACTCTGAAAAGTAATTCTAAGCATTCTTACCAGTAACATGTATTTCTAAGTGTCTATTTTCACAAACTAGAAATATTCCTAAAAAATCGTCTGTATGACTTAAACACATTCTTTCAACTGTTTACAGGAGATTGGCCAGTGCTGGATCCAGGATCCACCACTGAGTAAGAAAAAGTAACAATAACACTACTTACCTGCTAAGTGAATTTTCTGACTTAGGATAACATTGGTGATTCTATGCGAAAATCTTTCTAAGTGTCAACTTTTAAAATACAATAATATTCCCTAAAAATCACTACTGTAACCAAAAGGCTTTTACTCAACTGTTTACAGATGTCCAAGGACTGAATCTAGGATCCAGTCCTCTGGTTAATAAAGTAATCCATAAAGTAACTAATTGCATTTGACTAGAAATTCACATTGAGCTCAATGTTGCATTGGGTTTGAAATTGTGTTGCCCATTGCAACAACTGTAACTACTGTACTTAAAAGTCTATTGCCTGTTTGCAAAGTATTTAAACTAAAGTAATTCATTCTGAGAAAGTATATTTTGTATTGTAATTTATAATGTAATTAAAAAAATAAAATATCTAAAAATAAACAGTTTACAAAATGTAGTAAATCAGTATCAAAATAATCAGTATAACAATTAATACATTAAAAATTGTCATTTACAAAACCTTTGAAATTCACTGAAAAAACCATAGGTTTCAGGCCTGAAATAGTTAGGAATTAGCATTTAAAAAACCTTTGAAATTCACTGAAAAAAACATAGGTTTCAGGCCTGATATAGTTAGGAGTTAGCATTTAAAAAACCTTAGAAATTCACTGAAAAGACAATAGGTTTTAGGGGTGTTATAGCTAGCTGGACATTTCACTCGAACAAAACCATTGAAATTCCTCCGATATAGTTAGTTGTACTAACTACATCTCGCGCGCCCGCAATCCACTGCTGATGATGTCACATATTACATCATTCATGACATGGTCAGTGACATCACTGATGACATCTCAAATGACATCACTGATGACATCATCCAGTGAATGTGGTTTGGTTCGTTATTTAAATATGTATCATATATCTAGCAATTTGCATTGAAGAATGAGTGGATATATAAATATAAATATCTGGATAGAGGATTTATTAGCAGTGTGATTGACTGTTTACTTGACTAATTTATAGTGTCTCACTAAATATATTGGATAGTGACTAGACTGTGTGAATATCAGTATCACTTTGTCAGTTTTTGTGTTAACTGCTTCTCCAGTTGGTTACTAGCTATGTGAAAGTCTATATTAGTAATTGATTAGTTAACTGAGTATTTGTATGGGAGAGTGAATGTGTGCGTGGTTCGGTGGGGGGTGTGTGACTGCCCAAAGATGTGTGAATAGTTGATTCAGTAGGTATATGAAGTTAAAACTACATGGTATAACAGTTGTTTGGGTGAGTGAATATGGGTGTGGCGATGAGCAAATATATGTCTCAATGGTACATGTCCAACAAACTAGAAAAATAAAAGCCAGTGTATGTGTCAGTTGTTGTATATAAATAAGTATACATAAGACTCAGTGACCGTATGAGTGACTGTATGGATAACTGTATACTTGTAATAGAGTTTTTATAACACACTAAGTATGAGTTATTATCTATATGAATAGATGAAGTGGGCTTTTTATAAGTGTATAGCTAAGTATGGTATTTGTAAAGCGCGCTACTCACCCGTGAGGGTCTCAAGGCGCTGAGAGGGGGGGAGTTTCGCTACTGCTCGAAGAGCCAGGTCTTGAGGAGTCTTCTGAAGGTGAGTAGATCTTCGGTCTGCCGCAGGTGGGTAGGTAGGGTGTTCCAGGTCTTGGTGGCGAGGTAGGAGAAGGATCTGCCGCCGGAGGTTGTTCGCTGGATGCGGGGTCGGCGACAAGTGCGAGGCTGGCGGAGCGGAGCTGGCGGGTGGGGGTGTGGAAGCTGAGTCTGCTGTTCAGGTAGGCTGGTCCGGTGTTGTGGAGTGCTTTGTGTGCGTGGGTGAGGAGTTTGAAGGTGATCCTCTTGTCGACAGGGAGCCAGTGTAGGTTTGTCAGGTGGGGGGTGATGTGGCGGCGGCGGGGGATATTGACAATCAGTCAGGCGGAGGCACTTTGGATGCGCTGTAGTCGTCGTAGGTGTTTGGCTGGGATTCCGGCGTAGAGTGCGTTGCCATAGTCCAGCCTGCTGCTGACGAGGGCCTGTGTCACCGTTCTTCTTGTTTTGGTCGGGATCCACTTGTAGATCCTGCGAAGCGTGCAGAGGGTGTTGTAGCAGGAGGAGGAGACGGCGTTGACCTGTTTGGACATGGAGAGGGAGGAGTTGAGGATGAATCCTAGATTGCGTGCGTGGTCGGTGGGTGTCAGTGCTGTCCCGAGAGTGGTCGGCCACCAGGAGTCATCCCAGGCTGAGGGGTTGGGTCCGAGGATGAGGACCTCCGTCTTGTCCGAGTTCAGTTTCAGCCGGCTGCTCCTCATCCAGTTGGCGAAGGCCTTCATTCCGTCGTGGATGTTGGTTTTGGCGGTGCGTGGGTCCTTGGTGAGGGAGAGGATGAGCTGAGTGTTGCGGCGTAGGAGATGATGTTGAGGTTGTGGTGGCGGGCCACTTGTGCGAGGGGGCCATGTAGATGTTAAACAGCATTGGGCCGAGGGAGGAGCCCTGTGGGACACCGTAGATGATGTCGGTGGCTTTGGATCGGAAGGGTGGGAGGCAGACGCTCTGGGATCTGCCGGAGAGGAAGGATGTGGTCCAGTCTAGGGCCTTCTCTTGGATACCGGCTTCTTGGAGGCGTGTTTTTAGAGTGTGATGGCAGACCATGTCGAAGGCAGCCGAGAGGTCCAGGAGGATGAGGGCTGATGTTTCGCCGTTGTCTAATTGGCGCCTGATGTCGTCTGTGGCGGCGATGAGGGCAGTCTTGGTGCTGTGGTTTCGCCTGAATCAGAATTTGGACGGGTCCAGTATGTTGTTGTCTTCGAGGTGGCGGGTCAGTTGCATGTTGACGATTTTCTCGATGACCTTCACCAGGAACGGGAGCAGGGAGATGGGCCGGAAGTTCTTGAGGTCCTTGGGGTCCGCCTTGGGCTTCTTGAGGTGGGCGTTGATTTCAGCGTGCTTCCAGCTTTCCGGGAATGTCGCTGTTTTGAAGGAGATGTTGATGACCTTCCGTAGTTGGGGGGCGATGGCTGCATCTGCCTTGTTGAATATGTAGTGTGGGCACGGGTCTGTCGGAGATCCTTAGTGGATGGAGTTCATGACCTTGCTTGTCTCGTCGTCGCTGATGTTGGACAAAGAGGTAAGGCGGTTGGCGTTGTTGGTGGTCGGAGAAGCGGTGGAGTCTGGTGTGGTCGGGTCAGTCGTGGTGTTGAAACTGTCGTGGATGTCAGCGATCTTGCAGTGGAAGAAGATGGCCAGTGAGTCGCACAGTTCCTGTGAGGGTGGGATGTCGTTGGTGTTGGCGCTGGGGTTGGATAGTTTTTTAACGATGCAGAAGAGTTCTTTGCTGTCGTGTGCGTTGTTATCCAGGCGGTCTTTGAAGGAGGACGTCTTGGCTGATCTGATGAGGTGGTGGTGTCTGCGGGTGGTGTCCTTTTAGGTTGCGTGGTTGTCTGGTATACGTTCGTGGAGCCATTTCTTCTCGAGTTTCCGGCATGCACGCTTGGAGGCCAGGAGCTCGTCAGTGAACCAGGTGGCTCTCTTGCTGGCGAGGCTGTTGGAGGGTTTCTTCAGTGGGGCGAGGGTGTTGGCACAGTCGTTGATCCACTGTCTGAGGTTGCGGGCTGCGGTGTCTGGATTGGTGGGGTCAGTAGGTGGGCTCTGGGAGAGGGTGGTGAGCAGCTGGTCTTCGGTGACTTTGCTCCAGCCGCGGCGAGGCAGCTGTTGGGTGCGGTGGTGCGTGGTTGTTTTTTTGAAGGTGAAGTGAATGCAGAAGTGGTCAGTCCAGTGGGGTTCGGTGTTGTGGTTGAAGTTGACGTGGGTGCTTGTGGAGAAGACGGCGTCCAGCGTGTGGCCGGCGGCATGGATGGCTGCAGTGATGAGTTGTCTGAAGCCGAGGTTGGCGAGTTTGACGATCAGCGTGGTGGAGTTGACATTGTTGTTGTTCTCGAGGTGGAGGTGCAGGTCCCCGAGGAGGATGTAGTCCGTAGAGGCGAGTGCGTGGGTGCTGGCGAGGTCGGCGATGGAGTCGCTGAACTGGGCCCGGGGTCCGGGGGGTCCGTAGACGAGTGTTCCTCTGAGGGTGGTGTTGGGATCGATTTGGATCCGGAAGTGCAGGTGTTCGGCAGCGTTGAGGGTGTCGTCTGCATGGGCGGTGACCTTGAGGATGGACTTGTGGATGATGGCAATTCCTCCTCCGATGCCGTTGGCGCGGTCCCTGCGGGTGATCTTGTAGCCGTCTGGGATGGCAATGGCGATGTCTGGTGCAGAGGAGTCGTTCCACCACGTCTCGGTCAGGAAGGCTACATCCGGGGCAGTGGCGTCCAGCAGGTCCCAGAGCTCGATGGCGTGTCTGCATGCGGAGCGGGTGTTGAGGAGTATGCAGCGGAGGTGGTTGGGTCTGGTCCTTGATGGTTTGGTGGTTCTGTCGCAGGTGAATCTGCAGCTGCGGCAGGTAAAGGGTCCATGGGTGCGTTTCGGGGCAGCCTGGTTGCAGCGTTGGTCTCGGCCGGTGTTGAGAGCGTGGAGAGAGTCGGCGTCGTAGCTGAGGCTGGGTATGGTGCGGTGGGGTGCATGGGGTCCAGGGGTTCTGGCGCGGGGCACGGTCCAGGCACGGACAGTCACAGACGGGCTTGCCTCTGGCGCGCCAGCGGCACGCCAGCGGCGCGGCTGCGCAGCATCCTGCATTAAGAAGGGGTGGAGGAAGGGAGGAGCAGCTGGGAGGCGGGTGGCGGGAAGCGAATGGGAGAGGAGGGGGGCGGGCCGCAGGGGACGCAGCGGCGGGAATGGAATGGGGGAGTACAGCAGAAAGGAAACAGGCAACAAATACAGGCAACAAATACAATAAAAATATAGGGATCAGTCACTAAAGCAGCACACAGAGAAAAAGGCAACAGATGTAATACAAATACGAGAAACAGTCACTACGACAGCGCGCAGAGAAAACAGGCAACAAATACAATACAAATACGGGAAACAGTCACTAAAGCAGCGCACAGAGAAAACAGGCAACAAATACAATACAAATACGGGAAACAGGCAGCAGATCAGACCGAATACTTACCGCCCACCACTGGGCCACCAGGGATGAGGAGCAGGCGGTAGCCTGCGGGTGGAGCAGGGCCTCGAACTCCCAGCAGCAGCGAGGGGCAGCAGCCAGAGGACACAGCACCAGCAGGGAACGCTGGGGCAGTGGGGGGAGCGTCCTGACCTGAGAACAGTTCAAGGTTCGCACCCTCGCTGCGCAGCGTCCTGTATTAAGAAGGGGTGGAGGGAGGGAGGAGCAGCTGGGAGGCGGGTGGCAGGAAGCGAATGGGAGAGGAGGGGGGCGTGGCCGCAGGGGACGCAGCGGCGGGAAAGGAATGCTGGGAGCACAGCAGAAAGGAAACAGGCAACTAATACAGGCAACAAATACAATAAAAATACGGGGATCAGTCACTAAAGCAGCGCACAACGAAAACAGGCAACTGATATAATACAAATACGGGAATCAGTCACTAAGGCAGCGCGCAGAGAAAACAGGCAACAAATACAATGCAAATACGGGAAACAGTCACTAAAGCAGCGCACAGAGAAAACAGACAACAAATACAATACAAATACAGGATACAGGCAGCAGATCAGACCGAATACTTACCGCCCACCACTGGGCCACCAGGGATGAGGCGCAGTAAGTATGTAAGTATAATCCATTGTTTGCATAAGTGAGTGGGATGTCTTCATAAGTGATTAGGATGTTTGCTGGTGTGTAATGTCGATGTCGGTGTATAAGTATATTTGATAGTGTTCTATTGATCATTGACAGCATGTATGAGTGAATCTATAGGTAAGTGATTACATTTGTGTATAGATCTAGGAATCACTGAGTGGGTGTTTAGAAACTTGTATTGGTGTGTCAATGGTTTTAAATCTGGCATTCTGTATTTTACAGTGAGTGATGAAAGGTTATACTAGTGTATGATGAGGTGTATCTGATTGTCACATGGATGATGTCATCAGTGATGTCACTGACCATGTCATGAATGATGTAATATGTGACATCATCAGCAGTGGATTGCGGTCGCGCGAGATGTAGTTAGTACAACTAACTATATCGGAGGAATTTCAGTGGTCTTGTTCGAGTGAAATGTTCAGCTAGCTATAACACCCCTAAAACCTATTGTCTTTTCAGTGAATATCAAAGGTTTTTTAAATGCTAATTCGTAACTATATCAGGCCTGAAACCTATGTTTTTTTCAGTGAATATATATATATATATGCATATATATGCATATGCATTTATATATATGTATATGTATATTTATATACATACATATATAAACATATATATACATTTGCATATCTATATAAATACAAATGTAAATGCATGCATACATATTGTTAGACCTGGCACCTTGGCGTGGGTCTCCCTTCCATTTTTCGCTGTTGCCTCATGTGTATTTGCTGGTGTTAGTTGCTCAGGGCACTGTGTCACTGCTGTCCAGTGCCCCAGTGCAAGTGCTCCCTATTGTAAATTGATGTATCGTTTGTGATTCCATGATTGGTTGGTTTGGTTTACCTGTCAGACCCTAGTACAGTGCACCATGAGTGCCCAGGGCTTGTAAATCCAAATACTACTGGTGGGCTTGCAGCACTGGTTGTGCCACCCACAAAAGCAGCCTGTAAAAGTGTGTCTAAGGTCTGCCATTGCAGAGCCTGCGTGCAGTCTGGTACTGTCACGCTGAGTGGGCAAGTGCACCCACTTGCCAGCCCCTAAACCTTCCCTTTTCTTCATATCAGACACCACTATGGTAGGCCCAAGGGCGGGGTGCACTGTAAGGATAAGGTAGGACATGCCCTGGTGTGTGTGACATGTTCTAATAGTGAATTACAGCCATTTTCGTTTTTCACTATAGCAAGGCTACCTGTTCTCCATAGGCCAGAATGGGCAGTTTGGTTATTACATTTTATAATCCTAACTGACTCAGGGAACATGGTAGAAATTCAAATTTATTATGCCTGAACTCAGAATGATAAAATACATATTTTAGTGAAGTTGGTTTTATCTGTGTTTGAAAATGCCACTTTTAGAAAGTAGGCATTTTCTTGTCTAACCATTCAAACCTGCCTCTGCTATGCTGTGTATTCCCTGTCTGGAGGTTGAGTGACAGGGCTGGGGAATTCCAGGAGACAGGGTGAGGTGTCCCAGTGGTGAATAGAGAGATCTGCATCTAGATGGGTGGGAGGAGTTGCACCTGGGACCTGAATAGGGCTGTGCCTTCCCTCCACAAAGCTGGCTCCTCCTCCTGTGGTACGTCTGATGTCTCTGCCCTGCACTCTGAAAGGAAAGAAGGAGTCAGGTAAACAAAGTGCTCCAGGACTGACCAGAACCGGTTTGAACAAGGCAAAGGCCCCTCTGCCCTCAGAGGACAAAGGATTTTGGGGTATAAGTATTGGGACCCTGATCCCAAGAATTTAGATCACTTTGGGAAACAAGAAGAAACTCTGCTGATGAGAGGAACCAGGAAGAAACTGAGACTATCCCTGAAACTGGGGGATTGGCATGCAGGGGTTGCCTACTGCCAAAGAGAGGAGAAAGGAACTTTGTGTACTTTTGCTCAACTTGTGAAGGATCTCCAAGGGCTTGGAAAAGAGCTTGCCTCCTGCTGAAGTCTCAGGAACAACAGACTTCACCCCCAGCTCCCCAGAGTTCTTTGGAAGTGCCTGCTGCTGTTGTAGGGCCTTCTGAGGGACTGCGTGTCGCAAGGAGCTGGAAGCGCGACTCAAGAAGGAGAAGCGTGCCGCCGTCGGAGCTGTTGTCGTCGCATCGCGTAAAGTGTGTCGCCGCTGAAGCTGTCGCATCGAGCGTAAGCGTCTCACATCATCCAGGAAGTGTCTCACAACGCCAAAGAAGCGTATCGCCATCACAGCCAACGCAGATGACGCATTGCACCACATCAAGAGCAGAGTCTTGCATCGAGGAAGAAGCGTGTCGCCATCGCAACCATCGTAGTTGTCGCATTGCACCGCATCAAGAAAAGCGCCTCGCATGCATGGGGAAGTGTGCCACCATCGGTGCTGTTGTCGTCATATTGCGTAAAGGGGTGTCACCACAGCAGCATCGCATCGAGCGGAAGCGTCTCACAGTGTCGGAGAAGAGTGTCGCTGACGCATCGAATCGAGTCTTCTCGCAACATCGGAGAAGCGTGCTGCATCTGGAAGATCTTCACGTCTTTATTTCTTTGCACCAAAATCTTCAACGCATCAACATCATTACAACACTTTCGTTGCCCTGCGTATCGCATCTCAAAAGGTACATTGACTTAAAGTGTCGCATTTAAGAACTAAAGAGAACTAAGCAAAATTCTACCATCTAAAGTAACAGTATTGTGTATTGTTGTCTGTTGGACCCGGCCTCGTGGCGTGGTCCTGACTTCCCTGGGGTTGGGCCCGTTCCCCGCCCTGGCCTCCACGGGCCACCCGTTCGAGCCGCACGAGGTCGCATACACCTCGGGGCTCCACCATTTTGTTGCCTGCCACGTGACCCTGCACACCAGTCCTCCTGACTCCGCTCAACCCGGCCTCGGCCCCAGCGAGGCCCAGACATTGAGGCACCAAGAACTGGCCAGGGGGTATCACGTGAACACCTCATCGCCCTGGCGGAGGGCGGTATCGATGGGACCCCCAACCGTCCCCACACACCGAGGTGCGATCGGCCTCCATCTCTCCTGGGCCCGGCGCCTCTCCTGCTGGGCGTCTGGCCGCTCCCACCCGGGCCTCTCCGCCCCTCCGGGCGCAAGGGTCCAGACTTCAAAGGGCTCCAGGCCTATATCTGGGGCGACCCCGCAACAGACCGGCAGTTGTATCCCAGAGTCGAGAGCCCTGCTGATTGAATCGCGGCCGACCCTACGGAGAAGAACTCTTGCTTGAAACCACCATGAGCCCTGCAGACTGCGTCGCGGCTCCTTCTTGCTGAAACCTTGAAGCCCCTCGGAACATCGGGGCCCTGCTGACGCTGTCGCGGCCCAACCTCGCTGAAACCTCCCTCGGAGCCCTGCTGACGACGTCGCGGCTCGAGCTGAGCAGAAACCATCTTGAGAGCCCAGCTGACCTGGTCGCGTCTCTCCACGAACTGAACGCCAGAGCCCTGCTGACGCCGTCGCGGTCGACCCCTCCGAGGTCCGGAGGCCCTCCAGCTTGAGGATAAGAACTGGGCCCCAGGTACCCTCGTACCAAGCTCCTGCCAAAGACTGTCCCGCTACCCCTTCCCTTCTAAAGAGACACTGAGACTTTTGTGGATCCCTTGATCCCCTTTTCGTGTAAATATTGATCCCGTAACCTTTAAGTGCTGATAAAGAATTGCTCGTCTTGAGACAACCTCCTTGAGTCCTGTGTGGTGGTGTTGCTGTGCTAGTACATAATAGGAGAAGGATCTCCCAGTAGGCTTCTCTGCAGCGCTCGGCTACTTCGTACAGTGTGGGGGCCCCTCTGGGTGGTCTCTCCGACTCCCCGAGGTCCGCCTTCCAACATTTGGTGGCCAGCGACGGGATCCGAGCCGAACACAGTACGTACAAGCCAGTAACCCACTAGCTACCCATCCAAACAACCGGAAGTCATGAGCAACCAAGAGAACAACACGACCACGGAGTTCCAGCCCGAACGGTTGGAAGAATACACGCACAAAGAGTTGAAACAGTTCTGCAAAGACAAGGGCATTGCAACCACCGGCCTAGGAACCAAAGAAGAGATGCAGAAAGCCCTGAGGACCTGGCTGGAGGCCGGGGCAGGCCCCTCCCAGGACGAAGGTCCACTGCCCCGGACTGTGGCCACATCAACCGCACCGACTCCGGCAACCGGAGGAAGAAACAGCCTAGAAATCGGCCTCTCCGAAGAGGAGATACGAGAACGGGAGAAGGTCCGGAACCACGAACTAGAGCTCGCACGACTACGGCTGGACGGCGAACTCCAGCTAGCAGAAAAGAAACTGGCCCTAGAGCAGCTACGGCTACAAGAGGAGATAGAAGAGAAGAGACGGCACCGAGAGTTGGAGGAAAAAAGACTGACCCTTGAGCACGAGCGAAGTCTCAAAGAGCTCGAAATCAAGGCAAAGAATGGGGGGACCGACACCCCCAGTAATAGAGACACCCTACCGCCTGCCGAAAACAAGGTACATATCCCTAAAGATGTCGTCAAGGAGTACTACAAAAATGACGACATCCAACAATGGTTCAAAGCATACGAGGTGGCCATGACCTCCCATCGGGTGCCCCGAAAGGACTGGGGCGCCGGCCTGTGGGGTCGGTTCCTTAGTGAAGGTCGAGACACACTGCTCCAGCTGCCAGAGGAGGTGATGACCTCCTACGACCACATGAAGGAGGCCCTGCTCACCCGCTACGGGCTAACCGCGGAAATGTACCGCCAGCGGTTCAGAGACTGTAAGAAGATCCCGGGCACTACCTGGGTGGAATATGTGGACTTTTTCAGCCGGGCCCTAGAAGGATGGATCAAGGGTAGCAAGGTCACCACCTACGGGCAGCTGGTCGACCTCATTGTTTGGGAACATCTCTCCAACAATTGCTTCGTGGAGCTAAGGCAACACCTCCTCGACAGCAAGATGACCGACCCACGTAAACTCGCCGTCGAGGCCGATCGATGGGTCAACACCGGCGTCCCCCGGAACTCGATGGGGGAGTACCAGAGGAACCCCACCGGACCTCCACGCCAACGCGGTGGAGGGGGAGGGCCGAACCGGAATCGGGACCCCCCTGCCGGGGCCCCCAGGAGCCCGCCTCGAGGGTCGCCGCCGCAACACTTCTCCCCGAGCCTAGTCCGAAGAGGGGCGACCTCAGCCAGAACCGGACCCCGGCCCCCAGTAACCTGCTACGGCTGCCAACAAACCGGACACTATGCCAGCGATCCGGTATGCCCCCTGAACCGAAGAAGCGGGGCCGGCGGGCCCCCGCCCCGACAGCTGGTGGCCGCCGCCCTGGGGGAAGGGGAGGAAGAAGAAGAAATCCTCGACCGAGGAACCACCGAATGGGAGCCGGCGGCCATGTCCCTGGTCTGCCTGGGCAGCCGAGAAATGGTGCCCCGCACACCAATCCCAAGCAACACCCAGAAACACCGGCAGCAGGTCACCATCAATGGCCGACGGGCCGAAGCCCTTCGTGACACGGGCGCCAGTGTCACCGCTGTCCGCTGCCACCTGGTGACCCCCGAACAAATCCTACCCGATGTGCTGTGCCCCGTCCGGACGGCCGACAACAGCGAAAGCCTGTGCCAGATGGCCCTGGTCCCCTTCGAGTGGGGAGGAGTGTCAGGCCTACTGAAAGTGACTGTCCGGGACGACGCACCCGTGGACTGCCTCCTGGGGAACGACCTAGAGAGTTCCCCCTGGGCTGAAGTGGAGCGACGAGAGCACCTCCGAATGCTGGGACTATCCGAATGGGCCTGCGCCATCACACGGTCCATGACCGCCCAGGCCCCCCGCTCATCCCAGGCCCCCGGTACCGCCCAGCCCGAGGGGCTCGCACCAACCCCCGCCTGCAGCAAGGGGGAGGCGGACACCGACACTGGACCGACTGAACCCTCCCCCGAAGAGATTGCTTCCCTAGGCGCCCTACCAGAACTTAGACAATGGCGCCACGAAGGGGGCCCCTCGCGAGAACAGTTCCAGCAAGAACAGCAGTCCTGTCCCTCTCTCGAAGGGGTCTGACGACAAGCGTCCGCCCAAGCCAACGGTGACCAGACCGGCACCCACTGGGTCTACTGGGCCGAGGGCCTATTGTACAGTGAACAGAAAGTGGCAGAACTCGGGGCCAGCCGCGTGTTGGTGGTCCCCCTCCGCTTCCGAGAGTTCCTTCTCAACCTGTCACATGACGTGCCCCTCGCCGGGCACCTGGGACAAGACAAAACTTACAGCCGTCTGGTGACCCACTTCTACTGGCCCCGGATGCGAAAAGACGTGGACAACCACTGCCGGTCCTGTCAGACCTGCCAAGCCAGCGGGAAGACCGGGGGTCGGGTCAAGGCCCCCCTCCAGCCCTTTCCAGCCGTCAGCACCCCGTTCGAACGAGTCGGGATCGACATTGTGGGGCCCCTGGACCCCCGGACCGCCCTGGGCCACCGCTTCATCCTGGTCCTCGTGGACCACGCCACCAGGTACCCGGAGGCTGTCCCGCTAAGAACTGTAACGTAGGCCTGGGCCAAAATTTCGTTCCGTTCGCGGAAGTTGCGATATTTTGGCATTCTCGCGTTCCGCGGAAAGCGCGAAAATGTCAAAATTTCCGCATTCCGCAGCTTAGCGATAATTTTTTTCTTGCTCGCGCTGTAAAACAATACATTCTCGCGCGCGCGCGATCGCCTTACCTGAATCCCTGCGTTCTCCGACAAGTTTTCTTGACCCGGTCGCGTTCTCCACGAGATGTTGGATTTTGGTAGCCATTTTGCGCTGTCTCGCGAGAGTTCGCGGCCGCATTCAAGTCATTTTTCACGCGATCACGTCATTTGTCGCGCGATCAGGTATTTCTTCTCGCGATCATGCACCGCGCGAGTATGAGAAGATTGAGATCTCGAACATGTCATTCTACATCGCGAGCCAGAGAATGAGGACGCGGGCACATGAAATCGAACGCGAACAGGAGAAAGAGACCGCGAACACGTCATATCCAACGCGACAGGGACAAAGAAGAGAACGCGATCATATCGTTTTCGACACGCCGGCGGAAGTAATGTGAAGCTGGAGAACTCAACAATGTAAAATTTACAATTTGGAGAGGAATATCGGCTCTAGCAGCATGAAACCATCTGCAAATACTGATTTTGGATGAAAAGAACTCCTTACATTCACATTTGGCTTTCCTTTTTTGTGCAAGGACTCCAGGAGTCATTTTTTTTTTACAAAGTGGAGAGAGGGAGGAAGTGACACAGATTCTCCAACTTCCTGTTCCTGTCCAGCAGGCTCCTCCCAGTGCTTTGTCCATCTCCTGCTCATTCTGCCTTTGGATTTGGAGCTGGAAAGATCTCTCTTTTTGTCTGCTGCATCATTGCAATTGGATTTCAGGATTTTTGGAATAGGATATTTTACAAGTAAGTGGTTGTTGTGTTTGATTGTGGGCATTGCAGTTGTTGTGTAACTACAATTTATTTTTGATAATTAATTATCATCATTCCTTTTTTTTTTTTTTTTTAATTTATTTTAATTTTGTGGGTTGTAGTAGTAGGCCCGAGCTAGCCATGGGCATGGCCTCATGGGTGTGTGTGTGCATGATGAAGCAACTGTTCCTTTTGTTTTTTGAATATATTTCATTTTCAATCACATTTAGGGCATGGATGGCATTGGATTGAGTTGGGGAAGTGTGTATTTTGGGGTGGCCTTGCTGATGTTGTTGGGGCTCTCCATGTGGCTGGTGGCCATTTTGAGGCCTAGGCCTGCAAGCTTGCCTGGCCTTGTCTGCCAGCAGGCCTGCTTTCATCCACTGCTACCAGAGCAGGTAGCCACAGCTTTAGTAATCTACTGTTTTCTGTGTGTTCTGTTGATTTTAGACATCATTTTGGGCATGGATGGCATTGGATTGAGTTGGGGAAGTGTGTATTTTGGGGTGGCCTTGCTGATGTTGTTGGGGCTCGCCATGTGGCTGGTGGCCATTTTGAGGCCTAGGCCTGCAAGCTTGCCTGGCCTTGTCTGCCAGCAGGCCTGCTTTCATCCACTGCTACCAGAGCAGGTAGCCACAGCTTTAGTAATCTACTGTTTTCTGTGTGTTCTGTTGATTTTAGACATCATTTTGGGCATGGATGGCATTGGATTGAGTTGGGGAAGTGTGTATTTTGGGGTGGCCTTGCTGATGTTGTTGGGGCTCGCCATGTGGCTGGTGGCCATTTTGAGGCCTAGGCCTGCAAGCTTGCCTGGCCTTGTCTGCCAGCAGGCCTGCTTTCATCCACTGCTACCAGAGCAGGTAGCCACAGCTTTAGTAATCTACTGTTTTCTGTGTGTTCTGTTGATTTTAGACATCATTTTGGGCATGGATGGCATTGGATTGAGTTGGGGAAGTGTGTATTTTGGGGTGGCCTTGCTGATGTTGTTGGGGCTCTCCATGTGGCTGGTGGCCATTTTGAGGCCTAGGCCTGCAAGCTTGCCTGCCCTTGTCTGCCAGCAGGCCTGCTTTCATCCACTGCTACCAGAGCAGGTAGCCACAGCTTTAGTAATCTACTGTTTTCTGTGTGTTCTGTTGATTTTAGACATCATTTTGGGCATGGATGGCATTGGATTGAGTTGGGGAAGTGTGTATTTTGGGGTGGCCTTGCTGATGTTGTTGGGGCTCGCCATGTGGCTGGTGGCCATTTTGAGGCCTAGGCCTGCAAGCTTGCCTGGCCTTGTCTGCCAGCAGGCCTGCTTTCATCCACTGCTACCAGAGCAGGTAGCCACAGCTTTAGTAATCTACTGTTTTCTGTGTGTTCTGTTGATTTTAGACATCATTTTGGGCATGGATGCCATTGGATTGAGTTGGGGAAGTGTGTATTTTGGGGTGGCCTTGCTGATGTTGTTGGGGCTCTCCATGTGGCTGGTGGCCATTTTGAGGCCTAGGCCTGCAAGCTTGCCTGCCCTTGTCTGCCAGCAGGCCTGCTTTCATCCACTGCTACCAGAGCAGGTAGCCACAGCTTTAGTAATCTACTGTTTTCTGTGTGTTCTGTTGATTTTAGACATCATTTTGGGCATGGATGGCATTGGATTGAGTTGGGGAAGTGTGTATTTTGGGGTGGCCTTGCTGATGTTGTTGGGGCTCGCCATGTGGCTGGTGGCCATTTTGAGGCCTAGGCCTGCAAGCTTGCCTGGCCTTGTCTGCCAGCAGGCCTGCTTTCATCCACTGCTACCAGAGCAGGTAGCCACAGCTTTAGTAATCTACTGTTTTCTGTGTGTTCTGTTGATTTTAGACATCATTTTGGGCATGGATGGCATTGGATTGAGTTGGGGAAGTGTGTATTTTGGGGTGGCCTTGCTGATGTTGTTGGGGCTCTCCATGTGGCTGGTGGCCATTTTGAGGCCTAGGCCTGCAAGCTCGCCTGCCCTTGTCTGCCAGCAGGCCTGCTTTCATCCACTGCTACCAGAGCAGGTAGCCACAGCTTTAGTAATCTACTGTTTTCTGTGTGTTCTGTTGATTTTAGACATCATTTTGGGCATGGATGGCATTGGATTGAGTTGGGGAAGTGTGTATTTTGGGGTGGCCTTGCTGATGTTGTTGGGGCTCGCCATGTGGCTGGTGGCCATTTTGAGGCCTAGGCCTGCAAGCTTGCCTGGCCTTGTCTGCCAGCAGGCCTGCTTTCATCCACTGCTACCAGAGCAGGTAGCCACAGCTTTAGTAATCTACTGTTTTCTGTGTGTTCTGTTGATTTTAGACATCATTTTGGGCATGGATGCCATTGGATTGAGTTGGGGAAGTGTGTATTTTGGGGTGGCCTTGCTGATGTTGTTGGGGCTCTCCATGTGGCTGGTGGCCATTTTGAGGCCTAGGCCTGCAAGCTTGCCTGGCCTTGTCTGCCAGCAGGCCTGCTTTCATCCACTGCTACCAGAGCAGGTAGCCACAGCTTTAGTAATCTACTGTTTTCTGTGTGTTCTGTTGATTTTAGACATCATTTTGGGCATGGATGGCATTGGATTGAGTTGGGGAAGTGTGTATTTTGGGGTGGCCTTGCTGATGTTGTTGGGGCTCGCCATGTGGCTGGTGGCCATTTTGAGGCCTAGGCCTGCAAGCTTGCCTGGCCTTGTCTGCCAGCAGGCCTGCTTTCATCCACTGCTACCAGAGCAGGTAGCCACAGCTTTATTGATCAAGTGTTTTCTATGTGATCTGTTGAATTTTTAGACATCACCTTCCTGAGAGTGTAGTGTGGCTGTACACAGTACTAGTAGTATAACATAGCTCTAGTTAAAAAAAATTCATAAATGGCTAGACTATCTTTTGTTTGCACTAGTACAGTACTAAGTAACTGAACCACAAAAACAAATGCAACATTTCACTGATGTTCTTCTCCTGCCTTCTTTGCTTTTAGGTGCACAAAAGACAGAGTAGGAGGTGTCATCGGCATCACCTGGCTACCCGTTGTACTGCCAGCCAGACAGAAGTCCTGCTGCGCATCACGCCCACGTGTGACCAGAACTTGTTGTGCATCTGCCTCCTGCCTGACGTCGGAATAAGATGGCCCCAAAGAAAGGTACCAGGTCCAGTACCAAGAAAGTTGCTGGTGAGAAGAAGGAACAGAAAAAGGAAGTGCCATTAACCACGACTGGTGGTGTGCCGGCCAAGGTTTTTTTTGGCACCAAAGCGTTGTCCGGGAACCAAGCTGGGAGCAGCACAGCGGTCCAGCAACCCCACCAACCTAGGCCCAAGGGCTTTACTGTCGCAGAGGTAGCCAGTCTACTAACGGGCAGCGATGTTGAAGAAATGTCATTACCGCAAAGTAGTACACAATCAAGTTCAACGCAGGCGCAAACTCAGCAGATCAGTGTGCAGCCGCCGCAACAAGAACAGCAGCAGCAGCCGGCGCAACCAGAACAGCAGCAGCAGCCGGCGCAACCAGAACAGCAGCAGCAGCCGGCGCAACCAGAACAGCAGCAGCAGCCGGCGCAACCAGAACAGCAGCAGCAGCCGGCGCAACCAGAACAGCAGCATCAGCCGGCGCAACCAGAACAGCAGCAGCAGCCGGCGCAACCAGAACAGCAGCAGCCGCCGCAACCAGACCAGCAGCAGCAGCCGCCGCAACCAGAACAGCAGCAGCAGCCGCCGCAACCAGAACAGCAGCAGCCGCCACAACAGCCCACCATAGTAGTTGTTGCTCCTGACGTAGGGGCATTTCAGGAAATCGAGCTTCCTGCAGACAAAGCGGAGCGAAGTCAAACCACTGTTTCAGAACATCTATTGTCTTCCAGACCACCAGCAAGGAAAAGGAGGCTTAGTCCATCATCTTCTTCTTCAAGCCCCGCTTCTGATGATCGTGATGACACTTGGGTCCCACCAGCTCGGTCTGAGAGTGAAGTACGCCACAAGACATTGCTTCTGAAAAGGAAGGTCCCAGAAAAACTTAGAGTTATGGAGGTAGATGTAGAAGAGGGGGGTGATGATGTTGATGAAGACGAGCCAGTCATCACGCACATTACTCCCGCCCCAAAGGGATTGGAGACCGACATTCTAACCCTATCCAGAAAGGCTGCTACTGAGTGGGATGCAGCACGGATCTCACCAACACAGGTTACACCACCACTACCTCCAGCTGCCATATTTTCCAAGGCCCGGCAGGGACCTACATCCAGCTCAACCACCTCAGTAGGAAGTGGTAGTAAAAGTCACAGTGTAGGTGGACAGGGTCACATATTTTCAAGGACCCCCTCAAGTTCATCTGGTGTTGAAAGTGGCACATCCAGCAGTGCCAGAAAGTTCTCCTCCCCAGTTTGGGACTTCTTTTCTGTTAGCGCCAAGGAGGAGAACATTGCTATATGCGCAATTTGTCGGCAAGGTGTTCGGCGTGGTAAGCTTGGTACAAACTATGGTACCGGAGGACAAGCAAGTCATCTCAGAATACACCACACTATTGTGTGGGAGGATCACCTACTTAAGTTAAAAGAAAGTAGGAAAACTAAACCCTTTGAAGTTGGTCAGGAATCAGGGAGCGATATTATTGTGGTGGCAGGTGAAGAACAGGGAGGCATTTCTAGCCCTGTCTCCAGTAGTGCAGTCACTGCAGTGGTAACGCCCACATCCTCCTCAGTAACATCAGAGTGGCACCGCAGTAAGAGCCATACTCAGAGTGTGGGTGAGACACCAAGGCGACCGGCGGCGAGTACCTCAATGAGACAATCTGTGTCGTTGAGCCTTAGTGGGTTAATGGCACCACTAAGGAAAGTAAGCCAGCCTACCATTGACAGCATGTTTAGGTTGGAGGGGCAGTTCCAACGCAACCACCCAACGGCACGATTGTACAATGCGAAGCTGGCTAAAATGTTAGCGCTGGACCTTCTTCCTTTTTCATTTGTGGAAGGGGTGGGTTTCCTTGAATTTGTGTCTGCCATCTGCCCGAAATGGAAAGTTCCAAGCCGGTCCTATTTCGCAAGAATTGCTGTTCCGGCACTACATCATGATGTGCTGGAATTGGTTGGACAAGCTTTGCAGAAGAGTGCTGTGCACTATATCCACCTGACAACAGACATGTGGACCAGTTGCCAAGCCACAGATTACATGTGTATCACTGCACACTGGATCTCTTTTGTGGGGGTTAAAGATCAACTATCTGCACGAGGTGTTGTTGACACAGCTGCGATTTTTGAAGGTACTCGGAAACATGCAACTGTAGCCATGTTCGCCATGGAGAAATCTCATACGGCTGAAAACATTTTAGAAGAGTTTCGCACCAAGGTTTTGGAATGGCTGCAGCCCAGAGGGCTTGGTATTGGTTTTGTTGCCACAGACAATGGCAGTAATGTACTTAAGGCCATGGAACTTGGTTCCTATTTCAGGGTTCCGTGTTTGGCACACTGCATAAACATTATAGTGCAAGACTTTCTGAAAAAAGAACCCATAGTAAGCAATTTACTGTCCATCTGCCGAAGAATATGCACTCATTTCAGCCATTCTTTTAAAGCTCGGAAGCAGCTGAGGATGCTCCAACGTGAGCGTAGGGTGCCAGTCAAGGCACTCATCCAGGAGGTGGCAACACGTTGGAACTCAACGTATTACATGCTTGATCGTCTGTACGAACAGCACAGGTCACTCAATGATTATGTCTGGTACAGAAGCAGTGATGCTAGTGTTAAAGGCATGACCCTTCAGAGGGAGCAATGGACCCTAATTCAATGCCTGACTGAGATGCTGTCTCCTTTTGAGGTCTTCACACGTGAAGTCAGCAAGGAGGACTGTACAATGGGCCAAGCGATCCCATTGTTGCAAATGCTAGAGCATGAGCTGAATAATGTGTCTGAATCCTACAAAGGTGTAGAGGACAGAAGGCAAGCCCATGACTTGGTGGAGAGCTTATCCAGGCGCTTATCAGAAAATGTAAGGATACAAAATAAAATTTTGTCACAAGACCATTACATTTGTGCCACAATTCTGGATCCACGTGCAAAATTAGGACTATTCCTTTCTTTTTCCGACACTGATGTTGCCCGCTACAAAAGTTGTATAGCTGAAGCAGCCATCAAGTTTGAAAACGAAGGGCTGCTAATTAAAAGCCCGCCACATCAACCCACAACAAGTACTGATACTGAAGCAGGCCATGCAGAATCAAGTGCAACTTCGTCGGCTGAGGGCAGTGCGGTTGGCTCACAATCGCAACACTCACCATCACCATCGACTACAAAAACAATAACTGGATCATTCAGCCGAGTACAATCATTATCAGATTGGTATGTAAAGATGGGCCGTAAGCACAGTGCTGATGCACAGAAAAAACAGCACAAAAGCTTACCAGCAGCAACCCTGAACATTGAGCGGATGGTCCAGGCCTATCTGGACGACCCAACAGAGGTGTACGTTGATCAAAACCCAGTGCAGTATTGGTATAGGAAAAGGTCTGAATGGCCACAGCTCAGCAGGCTGGCAATAAGCTATCTGGCTTGCCCTGTCGCAAGTGTCTCTTCCGAACGTGTTTTCAGTGCTGCTGGTTCCATTGTAACCTTGAGAAGGACCAGTCTATCTCCCAAAAACGTGGAGAGGTTAACAATGATCAAAATGAATCAGCACTTCATACCACCGAATTACACAATGCATGAATCAACAGAGGAAGATGAGGACAGCGGCTCAGGTGACGGAAGTATTGTGTCAGATGATTACCTACTACTGGACGATCCCCCAGAGTTTGAGGACGAGCTATACTTCCCTGACAATTAGGCTCGCACTTACTGTCTTCCTCCCTTTTTTCCCCCTTTGTTTGTGTCTGTTGTTCCGGTTATAAACTTGTGAATCGCAACCAATGCATTATCACCGTCTTCTAATCTTCTAATTTAAGATACAAGTTTCAGGTGTCTGCCATTTGACACTACAGTCCTCAGAATCCAGCTCCTCCGCTCGATCATACTGCATCTCCTGGTCAATTCCATTTCCCTCATGAATGATGATTGGATGATGGTAACAACAAATTCAAACTTTCCTCGTCCTTCCAAAACAAGTGGACCATGAATCTGATGACTTCTATAGCTATCCTCCTTCAGAGCCGAGAGAGACTGGCCATTAACTGAAAATAAGATGCAACAGGTAATGATTGATGCCATGCATTGTCCGCAGAAAAGCAGACTGAGTGATGTAGATTTTGTTGTGTGTGTTGCGCATGAATGAATTGATGTAATTGTGCACTGCCACTAATCAACTTTCTACAGAACACACTAGTAATTACTAATTTTCCTCTTCTGGCAAACAAGAAATGTGTACTTCTCTCCTGCATCTTGGTGATACATTGCTTTTAATTCAATACAGGAAGGGCACTCACTCAATCTGCGCAATGCAAATGACTGTGACTTAACAGCACCGTCCATCATGATGATGGCGAAAGAGACGGCCTGCAGCGTTAACGAGATGAGATGCAACAGGTAATGATTGATGCCATGCATTGGCCGCAGAATAGCAGACTGAATGATGTAGATTTTGTGGTGTGTTTCGCATGAATTGATGTAATTGTGCACTGCCACTAATCAACTTTCTACAGAACACACTAGTAATTACTAATTTTCCTCTTCTGGCAAACAAGAAATGTGTACTTCTCCTGCATCTTGGTGATACATTGCTTTTAATTCAATACAGGAAGGGGACTCACTCAATCTGCTGCGCAATGCAAATGACTGTGACTTAAACAGCACCCTCCGTCATGATGATGGCGAAAGAGACGGCCCGTTAACTTAAGATGAGAAGTAACAGGTAATAAATGATGATAATTAATGGCATGCATTGGACACCTGACTCTGAGCTATTGATCTTTGTGTTTGCGTTGTTTGTTGTGCACAAAGTGAATGATGTCAAAGTGTACTAGTGTTAATCTATCTTTCTGTACACAATAAAGAATGACTCAAGTCAGTAATATTTATATTTCTACTCTTGTTGTGTTCTAAAAATTACACTTGTACTGCAGGCCGATCTTCAGTCAGTAGAAGTATCAGAGCTGATGATGAAGTCAGGAGGATGTTTCATGAGTGGCATAAAACGGAAAAGCCTAAAGGTAAACACGTGAACCACAACCACAGCACACCCAAATGTCTGTGTAGAAGTTGAATAGAGTGTAGCGGTGGGATGACTGCAGTGCATTGATTTTACTAACTTTAACTGTAAAATGCTATGTCTGGAATGGATAATGTGCTTTGCGTTTGTCCAACTCTTTGAGAGAAAAAAAAAAAGGACTCTAAAGTGTTAACGTAGGATGTGCTAATGGTAAGCACTGTGGGCCTGATCTCTCCTGTTACTGTTGAAGGTCTATGCTGGAAACAGACTACAGTAGAGATGATGCATATGCATACATGCCACCTCGGAATGTGTTCTTGTTGCACTACACCATCACTTGTGCATTTGTTTTCACTTTCTTTCTGAATATCCCCTTTGGTTTTCAATCTAAAATTACAGGCCGGGCCTTGTCCAAAACTTTGTAAAACATTACAATGCATATTAATTACCTTACCAATCAATCACCTTTTTATTCCAGCCGGGCAGTGGCGAGTGGTGAGGCGACACACCCAAGATTGATGGACGAGAGGAGCAAGAGGAATGCCGAGATGCAAAAAACCAGTCCACATTTTTGACCAGGATAACACAGTAACAGTATCCACTTTTCACTTCTTTTAAATAATTTGATTAATATCTTGTATACATTCTTTACAACAGTGTGTTCTTGGAGTTGTTATTATCAATCATCATTACGTTTGCTCTGTGTTTACGATTCTTCACTACCAATATTTAAAATTTCTATTTGCTATCTGTTAAAGTTTTAAGGCCGGAACAGAACAAGAAATAGAAGTGTATGTAATCCGGGTCTCATCATGCATGCATTTCCTTTTTTATACCTTAACATATGGAATGGATATGGTATGGTAGTCTTCAATGATTGTCGTTTGTTTGTCTATGTATGCATACTGTTTTTCTATGTCAAACCTTTCCCAAAATCCCCCTTCCCATCCAATCAACGGACCCTAACCCTCTTCCCCCGGGCTGTGTGACTTATTGTCGAGGTGTAACTAAATTAAATGTACACCAATACTTAATCACACACTTGCTGGGGCGGATGTGGTGAAAGCAACACTACTTCAATTTCAATGCAGAGCGATGATCTTCTTCTGCTTGCCCACCCATGAGTAGGATATTTCACAGGTTATTTTATTTAACAAAGGAACATATACCTCAGCATGAATTGCCGGCATTGATTTGATTTGTTTGTTGTCATTCCTCATATACAGCACTAACTGTTAGACTGTAGGCATAGCCAAGTCGACAAAACTATAGTTTGTAACTCTGTCTAGTAGGCTATCCTCATAATATCCAGCATTCATTTTTTTTGTCAAATATTTGAGCATATAATTGTTGCTCGGTAAATTCTGTGATGTACTTCATTCAACTACTCCTCTAACAGTCTCTCAAAGGCGATTGACTATCTCCTTTTCTTTTTTTGGAAATGCTGCTACCCTGCCAGTGTATACTACTACTATACTACCACCACCACCCCAATCATGGCATGTATGAAAAAGGAAACCATCTTCACCATGCAGCCAGTGCTGTGCCACAGTTGGACATAAACATCAAGCACCGGTAAGAGAGAAGTTTGGGGGAGGCAGAATCAATAATGGACATGTTGTCAATGATGTCAGTTTCAAACACCACTCCAAAGAATGCATAGTAGGACCAGTCAATGAGTGAGGTGTGTCGCATCTATCTGTTTGTGTCTTATACAGTCAGCAAATTATTGAAATCAAACACACGCTATGGGCGGCCATGCACCAGCAAAGAAACAGTGTGATGTAAAACAGTTACCCCACCTACAAAACATTAACAACATTGCATGTAACATAGAAAAATATATTTAATTGACCCTAACAAATAAACTAAACCCACAAAATCTGACCCACCCCCCTCCCTAACCCCAACGACTGTCCATAGAAATAGAGAACGCCCAAACGAGTGAGGAAACAAACAGGAATTAAAAAAGGGGCAGTGACAGGGACTAACTGGTGGGGCGGGACTGGAGGAGGACACGAATCTGGTCCTCTAAATGGGCGACGCGGCGTCTAAGGCCGCGGCAGTTGCAACCACAGTGGGGGGGGCACCGGAGATGGCACGGTGGCGGCGGGCAGCCGCCAGACGGTGGCGCCGTACCGCTGGAGGGCGGTGGCTGGGGCCCGGGGCACTGGAGGAGGCTTCAATTGCTGCTGCACTCTCCTCCTCCTCCTCGGCTAGGACCACCAGCCGCCGGTATTCCTGCTGGATTGCCTCCAGCTTCCGGCGCCGTGCCTTGGCGGCCAACTCCTTCCGGTTGATTTTCGGAGTAGCTGTGTATCAAAAAGAAAAAAACAAGACAATTGTAAAATATAGTCTTAATAAAACAGTAGGACAAGGTAATTATTTATACACATAGTGGCATGGTAGAGTAGCACTATAAAATAAAGCACAGTAGTACATAACATTTTAAATGTCGCCCGTCCTTCTTCCTTCCACCTGTCTTACACTTTTTAGTTGAACAGTGCACCAGGTGCTCTTCTCCATAAAACTTTCAAAGCGGAGTTGAAATCAGATAGATGAGGCCATTGGTTACTCAATACTCTGGCTCCTAGTCCTATACCAATTAAAGGGAATTCTAGTCTTCTAGTTCACTCTTCAAACGTCCCCAAGAACTCATACTTACTTACGACATCGGATAGCGGGCGGACTTTGTCCGCCCGCCATCCGACTGCTAAAAAGGGTGGGGGTCCCGTGGGGACAATTAATTAGGATGATGCGCCCGGCACAGTGACGCTGAAAGCAATGCTAAAATGTTGTGCTGCTTTTCCAAGCACAACATGACGGGCCTCGCACGGAGCCTGTCACGTTTTGCTTTGAAAGTCGGGGGGTACCATAGCATCGGTAGGTACCCTCCATGGGGGCCCCCAAGCATACTCTGCAATGTGTGCATGCCTTTCCGTGGCGGACGGTAATGCCGCCACGCAAAGGCATTCCAAAATGCAGATTATATGGCTGCCGGTGTGGTGAGAGAGACACCACCGCCATATTGAACCCTTTTCCGCCTAGACATGTCTGAATATTTTCTACAGGGATGGCGGGAGGTTTGCCCCTGCTGTGACGGCAGTGAATTCCAGCCAGCCCGGCGGGGGCAATACGCCCACCATCCTAATGGGGCCCTAATTCACAACTTTACAGTATACATATACATACAGTACACCTTTGCAGTGAGTGTGCTGTCAAGTTCAACAATAGTTAAAGATTATGAATCTAACTTACCACCGCCTGCCACTGGTGCTGCCACTCCCCCTCCGTTGCTATCTGCAACTGCCGCATCCTCGCCCTCTGCGTCGCCTTCGCTGGCCCCAGCAATGGTGGTCGGTAGTGCGCCTAGAAAACATTACACATTTATTAGGCAACATATACACCTCCCCCCTATTGATCAGTAGCAAGGTTGAAAAATGAGTTAATACTAACATAAATCACTAGTACAAATCAGGTAGTAGTAGAGTAGACACTAAGTTATATGATCATTGTAGCATTTGCTTGATTAGCCCTAGCCATGCACATGTGACGTTACCTTTACCTTGCAGCTTCTTAAGACACCTTTGAGCCCACATGACCTGCCTCACACTGCTACTGTCTAGTCTACGCGCTGCGTACAGGCGGTCAACAAACATTAACAAGCCACTTTTTTAGGAAGAACTGGTGTACTACTGTTACTGTTAGTCCATATTGCTTATCCATAGATGCTACACTTTTTGGCACGGCTGAGAAATGCTTGCAAGTTGCAATATACTAACGCACACCATTTCCTTTTTTCGCATTACAGACGCAAGATTCGCTTCTACGAACCAGAGCTTCTGAACGATGCACCAACTACCAGTACTAGGTTCTTCTGAGGTGAGGGGTCCCTTCACTCACATCTTCATTTATAAATGTATATAAACTAAATTGCTATGGGATGGTGGTGCTGCCTTCCACCACTTCAGTTATCATGATTTAATTCCCAACTGTATTAGTGTAACAATGTATTTTGTTTTAATGTTATTGATTTGCCGGTTGGTGCTGCTAAGATAACAGTGTACAGACCTTCTCAAATTGAAATAAAAATTTTAAACTTACATAGACTTTGTGGTATTTGGTGTGGAGTGGACTAACTTACACGATTGAGCAAATTAAAGTAAGGGTGTGCATGTGAATTGCTTCCACGACAGAGGTTGGGTGTGTTAATGTTCTGGGTTGTCTACTTGTTGGTTGTCTTGGGGGGAGGGTTCCGAGACCTAATAGGTATGACAAGACAGTACTATAGTCAAGCAGTGGAATTGTGGTGGGTGCGGAATTTCTGATTGAGGTGTGCAAGGAAGGTCCAACCTACCATCACCAACATCCTATTTTCTGGTGCAAATGTATGTGCAAGATCCCTACAACAGTTGTATGTCCTATAGGGTATCATATCAAAATATTAAGAAATCTGGTAGGGCTGTTGCTGTGAATTTTCAAAGCCTAAACATCAACAAGAGTAAAAAGTAGTACAAGACAACGACCCAACGGATTGTACGAGCTACTGGTGAATATGAGTTTTATATTACAACCTTTCACAAAGAGTGGCACTGGGCAAGACTAGCTACTACAGTACAGACAGACAGGCTGATAGTATGTAGTAGTACTCAGTCATCATAGCGGAGGCAGGGATAAGCTTTTTGAAACCGTACAGATCGAAGGATAATTGGTGGTAAAAAATAGCATTTGGAAACACACTATAGTTCGGGAGAAATGGGGCAGTAAAAGTTATGGAATAAGAAATATTATTAAAAACAAGAAGACTTACTGGGGCCAGCAGAGGAGCCCTCAGCGGTGTCCTCCTCGTGGTGTTCCTGTCCCGCCGACTGCCCAGTCCCTGCCCGTCTGCCCCTGGGTGCTGATGAACAGGAAAGATATAAGAAAGACAAACATTGATGGATGGTGTCAACTTAAGCAAATACAATTTTTTTCAACAACGGTCAAAAAACACTAATGTAAACAATTGCAATAACTACATTGACCGATCTCATCTGGTCAACATGTAATATCGGGGGATTCGCAGTTCGACTACTTAAGTTACTATTTATCAACAGTAATCCATTCTTCCATTCTGATTCCAGAAAACTAAGTTACAAGTAAGCCTAAGTATTAGTACAACCTACCACCCAACCTAGCCCACCTATTCCAGGCATGCCAATTGTACATTAAGTATGCATTTCGACTGTATTCCTCAACAATGTGTATGATCCAATCATGGAGGACACATTAACATGACTACATTTTTTGTATATACACAATTTTGGTTTGATTGATTCTCATCTGCTACTGCTAAGTAACTGCAAAGCCTACCTCCACTCATTGAACAAACTAGAAAGGTTCTAAAGACTGGCGTACTAGCAGCACGTCACGTAACTGAGTGAGGGGGCATCACGCATACCACTAACCAATTAGAAGCTCATACAAAGTACCTAAACCTATGTATCAATCCGCCCCTATCTATTAGTGACAGGACAAAGTAAGGAGTGGACATGAGTCACTGTAGCATTACGTAACTTAATTTCTCTAAAATAAACTCGTAAAGAATCACGCTAAGCAAGCGCAAACGCAAAGCTGCAAACAAGTAAGATTAGTAGTAGCGCAGAAGAGCACCTGTGTCATAATCACAGAAGACTTTTAAACATTATTAACCTGGAATGTATTGCAAGCAGCAACATTCTATCTGGTTGGAAGGAAAAAAAGATATTCGCAATATATAACATAGAGCAGAAGAACAGACACAAAGTTGTAATAATTAAATAGGTACTCACCAAGCCCCGGGACCTCCACTCCTAGCAGGTCCAGCAGGTCCTGCTCACGGTCCAGGATGTCGGACCACCGGTGCGTCAGCTGTGCCTGGGTGCGCCGGACCCCAGAGATGCGAGACACTGCCCGGCGCACCTTCCCCCACCGCTGCCGACGCTCCCGGAGGCCGTACCCGGACCCAGGCCTGCCACCTGCTGCCAGGGTTGAGGGGAGGTGGCGCTGCACAAAGAAAATTAGTGCAGCCAACTCCGCCTCCCCAAATAAGGCCCGTGCATGCACCCCTTGTGGGCGCCGCCTTCCGCAAGGAAGGCGGTCGCGGCTCTGGCTGCGCCGGCGAACAGCCCTGCCCTTGGACATGGTTCTGGGGACGGGGCGGGAAAGAAAAGGTAAAATAAATAAAGGAGTAAAGGAAATAAATAGCAGGCAATACAAAGAGAAAAAGTAGCTAAAAAACAAAAAAAAAGGTACACAAAAACCAAAAATATAGAGGCAGGAAAATAGTTAGAGAAATAATAAGTAATAAAGATCCGAAAAAAGTGGCTATAAACAAAGGATTGAAAAGATTTAGGGAGGATTGAAAATCAGGCCCCAGAACCATGCAATAGAGTGGAAAACAAGATGGCCGCGCCCGTTGCGACCACGTGGGCAAGTTCGCGCGATATTTTCTCCCTGAGCAAGCAAAAAGCAACGCGATCAAGTAAAAGCGATCGCGAACAGGAAATATCGACCGCGAACATGCATTGCGCGACCCGGAACAGGAAGTAAACAACGCCAGAGGGCGGGACAAGTGAAAACAAGATGGCCGCGCCCATGAGCGACCGCATGGGTAAGTTGGCGACCCGCGAACACGCAAAAAATACCGCGAACAGGCGGCAAAAAACTTCCGCATCTTCGCGATATTTCCGGCGTGTTTGCGGAGATTTTCTGCAATCTCGCGATAATTTGCGGAGGTTAATTCCGCAAATTCCGCCCACCCCTACTGTAACGGCCCCCGTGGTGGGCCGGGCCTTAATGGGAATCTTCTCCCGAGTGGGATTTCCCCGCGAAGTGGTGAGCGACCGGGGCACAAACTTCATTTCCAAATACATGCGGTCCCTGTGGCAGCAGTGCGGGGTCACGTACAAATTCACAACCCCCTATCACCCCCAGGGGAACGGGCTGGTAGAGCGCTTTAACCGAACCCTAAAGGGGATGATCCAGGGCTTGGAAGAGCCCCTCCGGCGGAGATGGGATGTCCTATTGCCATGCCTCCTGTTCGCCTACCGGGAAGTCCCGCAGAAGTCCCTGGGGTTCAGCCCATTTGAACTATTGTATGGACATCCGGTCCGCGGGCCCCTCAGCCTGGTCAAGGAGGGCTGGGAGACGAAGCTCCAGGGCGCCCCTCCTGACGTCTACCGATACCTCCTGACCCTACGTAACCAGACCCGCAAGTTCCGCGCCCTGGCCGAAGCCAACCTCGAAGCCAGCCAGGAGGACATGAAGCGGTGGTACGATCGGAACGCCTCGACAATCGAGTTCGAGCCAGGCCAGCGAGTCTGGGTCATGGCCCCTGTTGAGCCCTGCGCCCTCCAGGACAAGTGGACTGGGCCCTTCAAGGTGGTGGAAAAGAAAAGCCCCGTCACCTACCTAGTTGACCTAGAGTCCCCCCGGAACCCCCTCCGGGTTCTACATGCTAACAGGCTCAAACCCTACTTCGCCCGGACCGAACTGAGCCTGCTGCTGGCGACCGACGAGGGGGGCGAGGACGACTCCGAGCCCCTACCCGACCTCTTGCAGAACGACGTCCACGACGGATCCATCAAAGGTGTCCAGCTCGCCTCCTCCCTGACCCCGGAACAGCGCATCGACTGTCAACAACTGCTGCAGGACTACGCCGCCCTCTTCTCCCTCACCCCGGGGGTGACCCACTGGTGCGTCCACGACGTCGACACCGGGGACAGCCCCCCCGTGCGACACCGAGCCTACAGGGTACCCGACCGAGTACGGGCATGCATCCAGGCCGAAGTAGCGAAGATGTTGGCCCTCGGGGTCATCGAGCCCTCTGACAGCCCGTGGGCCAGCCCTGTCGTCCTGGTACCAAAGGCCGCAGCCCCCGGCCATCCCCCGGAGCTGCGATTTTGTGTAGACTACCGGGCCCTGAATGCTGTGACCAAGACGGACGCCCATCCTATACCCCGGGCCGACGAACTCATCGATCGCTTGGGGTCCGCACGCTACCTGAGCACGCTGGACCTCACCGCCGGGTACTGGCAGATTCAGCTTACCCCCGGCGCCCGAGAAAGATCCGCCTTTTCTACCCCTGATGGGCATTACCACTTTCGGGTGATGCCCTTCGGCATGAAGAATGCCCCGGCCACTTTTCAGAGACTCGTAAACAAGGTCCTGGCCGGGCTCGAGGCCTTCAGCGCGGCCTATTTGGATGACATTGCCGTGTACAGCAACCACTGGGCTGAGCACCTAGTTCACCTCAAAGCCGTCCTGGCCGCCCTCCAAAGGGCTGGGCTCACGATTAAGGCCAGCAAATGCCAGGTCGGCCAAGGATCGGTGACCTACCTGGGCCATCAGGTGGGAAGTGGTCAGGTGGCCCCCCTCCAACCAAAAGTCGATGCCATCCAGGCATGGGAACCTCCCACTACCCAGACCGCTGTACGGGCCTTCCTTGGCCTCACCGGATACTACCGGCGGTTCATCCGGGACTATGGGAGCATTGTGGGGCCTCTCACGGAGCTCACCTCGAAGAAACAGCCCAAGAAGGTGTACTGGACTCCCCGCTGCCAATCAGCTTTCGAGACTCTCAAGGCCGCGATGTGCACTGCCCCTGTGCTCCAGGCCCCTGACTACAGTAAAGAGTTTATCGTACAGACAGACGCCTCCGAATATGGGATCGGGCCGTCCTGTCTCAGGTTGATGAGAAGGGACTCGACCGCCCGGTGGCCTTCATCAGCCGACGGCTGCTGCCCCGGGAGCAACGATGGAGCACCATCGAGCGCGAGGCCTTCGCTGTAGTGTGGGCCCTTAAGAAGCTCCGGCCCTATCTCTTCAGTACCCACTTTCGGGTCCAGACCGACCACCGGCCTTTGGGGTGGTTAATGCAAATGAGAGGCGAGAATCCCAAGCTGCTGCGATGGTCCATTGCCCTGCAAGGGATGGACTTTTCGGTTGAGCACCGACCCGGCAATGACCACACCAACGCTGACGGCCTGTCCCGCTTCTTCCGCCTTGACGAGGAGAATCCCCAAGAAGATGGGTGACTCTCCCTGCCTTCGGCTGGGGGGGACGCCTGTTGGACCCGGCCTCGTGGCATGGTCCTGACTTCCCTGGGGTTGGGCCCGTTCCCCGCCCTGGCCTCCACGGGCCACCCGTTCGAGCCGCACGAGGTCGCATACACCTCGGGGCTCCACCATTTTGTTGCCTGCCACGTGACCCTGCACACCAGTCCACCTGACTCCGCTCAACCCGGCCTCGGCCCCAGCGAGGCCCAGACATTGAGGCACCAAGAACTGGCCAGGGGGTATCACGTGAACACCTCATCGCCCTGGCGGAGGGCGGTATCGATGGGACCCCCAACCGTCCCCACACACCGAGGTGCGATCGGCCTCCATCTCTCCTGGGCCCGGCGCCTCTCCTGCTGGGCGTCTGGCCGCTCCCACCCGGGCCTCTCCGCCCCTCCGGGCGCAAGGGTCCGGACTTCAAAGGGCTCCAGGCCAATATCTGGGGCGACCCCGCAACAGACCGGCAGTTGCATCCCGGAGTCGAGAGCCCTGCTGATTGAATCGCGGCCGACCCTACGGAGAAGAACTCTTGCTTGAAACCACCACGAGCCCTGCAGACTGCGTCGCGGCTCCTTCTTGCTGAAACCTTGAAGCCCCCCGGAACATCGGGGCCCTGCTGACGCTGTCGCGGCCCAACCTCGCTGAAACCTCCCTCGGAGCCCTGCTGACGACGTCGCGGCTCGAGCTGAGCAGAAACCATCTTGAGAGCCCAGCTGACCTGGTCGCGGCTCTCCACGAACTGAACTCCAGAGCCCTGCTGACGCCGTCGCGGCTCGACCCCTCCGAGGTCCGGAGGCCCTCCAGCTTGAGGATAAGAACTGGGCCCCAGGTACCCTCGTACCAAGCTCCTGCCAAAGACTGTCCCGCTACCCCTTCCCTTCTAAAGAGACACTGAGACTTTTGTGGATCCCTTGATCCCCTTTTCGTGTAAATATTGATCCCGTAACCTTTAAGTGCTGATAAAGAATTGCTCGTCTTGAGACAACCTCCTTGAGTCCTGTGTGGTGGTGTTGCTGTGCTAGTACATAATAGGAGAAGGATCTCCCAGTAGGCTTCTCTGCAGCGCTCGGCTACTTCGTACAGTGTGGGGGCCCCTCTGGGTGGTCTCTCCGACTCCCCGAGGTCCGCCTTCCAACATTTGGTGGCCAGCGACGGGATCCGAGCCGAACACAGTACGTACAAGCCAGTAACCCACTAGCTACCCATCCAAACAACCGGAAGTCATGAGCAACCAAGAGAACAACACGACCACGGAGTTCCAGCCCGAACGGTTGGAAGAATACACGCACAAAGAGTTGAAACAGTTCTGCAAAGACAAGGGCATTGCAACCACCGGCCTAGGAACCAAAGAAGAGATGCAGAAAGCCCTGAGGACCTGGCTGGAGGCCGGGGCAGGCCCCTCCCAGGACGAAGGTCCACTGCCCCGGACTGTGGCCACATCAACCGCACCGACTCCGGCAACCGGAGGAAGAAACAGCCTAGAAATCGGCCTCTCCGAAGAGGAGATACGAGAACGGGAGAAGGTCCGGAACCACGAACTAGAGCTCGCACGACTACGGCTGGACGGCGAACTCCAGCTAGCAGAAAAGAAACTGGCCCTAGAGCAGCTACGGCTACAAGAGGAGATAGAAGAGAAGAGACGGCACCGAGAGTTGGAGGAAAAAAGACTGACCCTTGAGCACGAGCGAAGTCTCAAAGAGCTCGAAATCAAGGCAAAGAATGGGGGGACCGACACCCCCAGTAATAGAGACACCCTACCGCCTGCCGAAAACAAGGTACATATCCCTAAAGATGTCGTCAAGGAGTACTACAAAAATGACGACATCCAACAATGGTTCAAAGCATACGAGGTGGCCATGACCTCCCATCGGGTGCCCCGAAAGGACTGGGGCGCCGGCCTGTGGGGTCGGTTCCTTAGTGAAGGTCGAGACACACTGCTCCAGCTGCCAGAGGAGGTGATGACCTCCTACGACCACATGAAGGAGGCCCTGCTCACCCGCTACGGGCTAACCGCGGAAATGTACCGCCAGCGGTTCAGAGACTGTAAGAAGATCCCGGGCACTACCTGGGTGGAATATGTGGACTTTTTCAGCCGGGCCCTAGAAGGATGGATCAAGGGTAGCAAGGTCACCACCTACGGGCAGCTGGTCGACCTCATTGTTTGGGAACATCTCTCCAACAATTGCTTCGTGGAGCTAAGGCAACACCTCCTCGACAGCAAGATGACCGACCCACGTAAACTCGCCGTCGAGGCCGATCGATGGGTCAACACCGGCGTCCCCCGGAACTCAATGGGGGAGTACCAGAGGAACCCCACCGGACCTCCACGCCAACGCGGTGGAGGGGGAGGGCCGAACCGGAATCGGGACCCCCCTGCCGGGGCCCCCAGGAGCCCGCCTCGAGGGCCGCCGCCGCAACACTTCTCCCCGAGCCTAGTCCGAAGAGGGGCGACCTCAGCCAGAACCGGACCCCGGCCCCCAGTAACCTGCTACGGCTGCCAACAAACCGGACACTATGCCAGCGATCCGGTATGCCCCCTGAACCGAAGAAGCGGAGCCGGCGGGCCCCCGCCCCGACAGCTGGTGGCCGCCGCCCTGGGGGAAGGGGAGGAAGAAGAAGAAATCCTCGACCGAGGAACCACCGAATGGGAGCCGGCGGCCATGTCCCTGGTCTGCCTGGGCAGCCGAGAAATGGTGCCCCGCACACCAATCCCAAGCAACACCCAGAAACACCGGCAGCAGGTCACCATCAATGGCCGACGGGCCGAAGCCCTTCGTGACACCGGCGCCAGTGTCACCGCTGTCCGCTGCCACCTGGTGACCCCCGAACAAATCCTACCCGATGTGCTGTGCCCCGTCCGGACGGCCGACAACAGCGAAAGCCTGTGCCAGATGGCCCTGGTCCCCTTCGAGTGGGGAGGAGTGTCAGGCCTACTGAAAGTGACGCACCCGTGGACTGCCTCCTGGGGAACGACCTAGAGAGTTCCCCCTGGGCTGAAGTGGAGCGACGAGAGCACCTCCGAATGCTGGGACTATCCGAATGGGCCTGCGCCATCACCCGGTCCATGACCGCCCAGGCCCCCCGCTCATCCCAGGCCCCCGGTACCGCCCAGCCCGAGGGGCTCGCACCAACCCCCGCCTGCAGCAAGGGGGAGGCGGACACCGACACTGGACCGACTGAACCCTCCCCCGAAGAGATTGCTTCCCTAGGCGCCCTACCAGAACTTAGACAATGGCGCCACGAAGGGGGCCCCTCGCGAGAACAGTTCCAGCAAGAACAGCAGTCCTGTCCCTCTCTCGAAGGGGTCTGACGACAAGCGTCCGCCCAAGCCAACGGTGACCAGACCGGCACCCACTGGGTCTACTGGGCCGAGGGCCTATTGTACAGTGAACAGAAAGTGGCAGAACTCGGGGCCAGCCGCGTGTTGGTGGTCCCCCTCCGCTTCCGAGAGTTCCTTCTCAACCTGGCACATGACGTGCCCCTCGCCGGGCACCTGGGACAAGACAAAACTTACAGCCGTCTGGTGACCCACTTCTACTGGCCCCGGATGCGAAAAGACGTGGACAACCACTGCCGGTCCTGTCAGACCTGCCAAGCCAGCGGGAAGACCGGGGGTCGGGTCAAGGCCCCCCTCCAGCCCTTTCCAGCCGTCAGCACCCCGTTCGAACGAGTCGGGATCGACATTGTGGGGCCCCTGGACCCCCGGACCGCCCTGGGCCACCGCTTCATCCTGGTCCTCGTGGACCACGCCACCAGGTACCCGGAGGCTGTCCCGCTAAGAACTGTAACGGCCCCCGTGGTGGGCCGGGCCTTAATGGGAATCTTCTCCCGAGTGGGATTTCCCCGCGAAGTGGTGAGCGACCGGGGCACAAACTTCATTTCCAAATACATGCGGTCCCTGTGGCAGCAGTGCGGGGTCACGTACAAATTCACAACCCCCTATCACCCCCAGGGGAACGGGCTGGTAGAGCGCTTTAACCGAACCCTAAAGGGGATGATCCAGGGCTTGGAAGAGCCCCTCCGGCGGAGATGGGATGTCCTATTGCCATGCCTCCTGTTCGCCTACCGGGAAGTCCCGCAGAAGTCCCTGGGGTTCAGCCCATTTGAACTATTGTATGGACATCCGGTCCGCGGGCCCCTCAGCCTGGTCAAGGAGGGCTGGGAGACGAAGCTCCAGGGCGCCCCTCCTGACGTCTACCGATACCTCCTGACCCTACGTAACCAGACCCGCAAGTTCCGCGCCCTGGCCGAAGCCAACCTCGAAGCCAGCCAGGAGGACATGAAGCGGTGGTACGATCGGAACGCCTCGACAATCGAGTTCGAGCCAGGCCAGCGAGTCTGGGTCATGGCCCCTGTTGAGCCCTGCGCCCTCCAGGACAAGTGGACTGGGCCCTTCAAGGTGGTGGAAAAGAAGAGCCCCGTCACCTACCTAGTTGACCTAGAGTCCCCCCGGAACCCCCTCCGGGTTCTACATGCTAACAGGCTCAAACCCTACTTCGCCCGGACCGAACTGAGCCTGCTGCTGGCGACCGACGAGGGGGGCGAGGACGACTCCGAGCCCCTACCCGACCTCTTGCAGAACGACGTCCACGACGGATCCATCAAAGGTGTCCAGCTCGCCTCCTCCCTGACCCCGGAACAGCGCATCGACTGTCAACAACTGCTGCAGGACTACGCCGCCCTCTTCTCCCTCACCCCGGGGGTGACCCACTGGTGCGTCCACGACGTCGACACCGGGGACAGCCCCCCCGTGCGACACCGAGCCTACAGGGTACCCGACCGAGTACGGGCATGCATCCAGGCCGAAGTAGCGAAGATGTTGGCCCTCGGGGTCATCGAGCCCTCTGACAGCCCGTGGGCCAGCCCTGTCGTCCTGGTACCAAAGGCCGCAGCCCCCGGCCATCCCCTCGGAGCTGCGATTTTGTGTAGACTACCGGGCCCTGAATGCTGTGACCAAGACGGACGCCCATCCTATACCCCGGGCCGACGAACTCATCGATCGCTTGGGGTCCGCACGCTACCTGAGCACGCTGGACCTCACCGCCGGGTACTGGCAGATTCAGCTTACCCCCGGCGCCCGAGAAAGATCCGCCTTTTCTACCCCTGATGGGCATTACCACTTTCGGGTGATGCCCTTCGGCATGAAGAATGCCCCGGCCACTTTTCAGAGACTCGTAAACAAGGTCCTGGCCGGGCTCGAGGCCTTCAGCGCGGCCTATTTGGATGACATTGCCGTGTACAGCAACCACTGGGCTGAGCACCTAGTTCACCTCAAAGCCGTCCTGGCCGCCCTCCAAAGGGCTGGGCTCACGATTAAGGCCAGCAAATGCCAGGTCGGCCAAGGATCGGTGACCTACCTGGGCCATCAGGTGGGAAGTGGTCAGGTGGCCCCCCTCCAACCAAAAGTCGATGCCATCCAGGCATGGGAACCTCCCACTACCCAGACCGCTGTACGGGCCTTCCTTGGCCTCACCGGATACTACCGGCGGTTCATCCGGGACTATGGGAGCATTGTGGGGCCTCTCACGGAGCTCACCTCGAAGAAACAGCCCAAGAAGGTGTACTGGACTCCCCGCTGCCAATCAGCTTTCGAGACTCTCAAGGCCGCGATGTGCACTGCCCCTGTGCTCCAGGCCCCTGACTACAGTAAAGAGTTTATCGTACAGACTGACGCCTCCGAATATGGGATCGGGGCCGTCCTGTCTCAGGTTGATGAGAAGGGACTCGACCGCCCGGTGGCCTTCATCAGCCGACGGCTGCTGCCCCGGGAGCAACGATGGAGCACCATCGAGCGCGAGGCCTTCGCTGTAGTGTGGGCCCTTAAGAAGCTCCGGCCCTATCTCTTCAGTACCCACTTTCGGGTCCAGACCGACCACCGGCCTTTGCGGTGGTTAATGCAAATGAGAGGCGAGAATCCCAAGCTGCTGCGATGGTCCATTGCCCTGCAAGGGATGGACTTTTCGGTTGAGCACCGACCCGGCAATGACCACGCCAACGCTGACGGCCTGTCCCGCTTCTTCCGCCTTGACGAGGAGAATCCCCAAGAAGATGGGTGACTCTCCCTGCCTTCGGCTGGGGGGGACGCCTGTTGGACCCGGCCTCGTGGCGTGGTCCTGACTTCCCTGGGGTTGGGCCCGTTCCCCGCCCTGGCCTCCACGGGCCACCCGTTCGAGGCGCACGAGGTCGCATACACCTCGGGGCTCCACCATTTTGTTGCCTGCCACGTGACCCTGCACACCAGTCCACCTGACTCCGCTCAACCCGGCCTCGGCCCCAGCGAGGCCCAGACATTGAGGCACCAAGAACTGGCCAGGGGGTATCACGTGAACACCTCATCGCCCTGGCGGAGGGCGGTATCGATGGGACCCCCAACCGTCCCCACACACCGAGGTGCGATCGGCCTCCATCTCTCCTGGGCCCGGCGCCTCTCCTGCTGGGCGTCTGGCCGCTCCCACCCGGGCCTCTCCGCCCCTCCGGGCGCAAGGGTCCGGACTTCAAAGGGCTCCAGGCCAATATCTGGGGCGATCCCCCAACAGACCGGCAGTTGTATCCCGGAGTCGAGAGCCCTGCTGATTGAATCGCGGCCGACCCTACGGAGAAGAACTCTTGCTTGAAACCACCACGAGCCCTGCAGACTGCGTCGCGGCTCCTTCTTGCTGAAACCTTGAAGCCCCCCGGAACATCGGGGCCCTGCTGACGCTGTCGCGGCCCAACCTCGCTGAAACCTCCCTCGGAGCCCTGCTGACGACGTCGCGGCTCGAGCTGAGCAGAAACCATCTTGAGAGCCCAGCTGACCTGGTCGCGGCTCTCCACGAACTGAACTCCAGAGCCCTGCTGACGCCGTCGCGGCTCGACCCCTCCGAGGTCCGGAGGCCCTCCAGCTTGAGGATAAGAACTGGGCCCCAGGTACCCTCGTACCAAGCTCCTGCCAAAGACTGTCCCGCTACCCCTTCCCTTCTAAAGAGACACTGAGACTTTTGTGGATCCCTTGATCCCCTTTTCGTGTAAATATTGATCCCGTAACCTTTAAGTGCCGATAAAGAATTGCTCGTCTTGAGACAACCTCCTTGAGTCCTGTGTGGTGGTGTTACTGTGCTAGTACATAATAGGAGAAGGATCTCCCAGGAGGCTTCTCTGCAGCGCTCGGCTACTTCGTACAGTGTGGGGGCCCCTCTGGGTGGTCTCTCCGACTCCCCGAGGTCCGCCTTCCAACATTGTCGTTTAATGGTCTTGTGGTAAATCTATATAAAGAATACTTATTTTTGATATAAAACCTGTGTGGTGTCCATCTGTAGTGTTATCGCTTGGTTACTGTATGTGTTCACAAATGCTTTACACACTGCCTCTGAGATAAGCCTGTCTGCTCGTGCCAAGCTACCAAGGGGGTGAGCAGAGGTTATTTTAGGAGTGTACCCCTTTACCCTGACTAGAGACAAGTGCATACCTGTGCCAACTAGAAACCCCCAAGACTAACACATATACATATATCTATATGCATACATATGCATGTTATGTACATGACAGTTTGAAAAACACTAATAAAAGCATAGCACAAAAGCCACCTAATTACAAACAGAATTGCTTTAACTTAAACAAGGGCGAGACCCATTGCATTTTCAATGCTTGTTTAATCTGTCCCTAGGCTGATTTGGAGAGGAAAAATGTCCAAAAAAGGCAACATTTTAAAGCAATATGCTTTCATTTATCTTTTTTAGATTCCTTTCAAAGGGGAACCAATGAAAGAAAGGAGGGTAAGCGCCATTTCTTGAACTCACGGTTTTCAGCGAGCAGTGAGGTATATGTTTAATGCGTGTTCCAGTACACATTTCATCTTCCACATGCCCTGCTGTACGTGAGTACACATTTTACCTTCCAGGGGCCCTGCTAGGCACATGCCTCTGACTCTGGCCTCTTCTTCAGAATCAGCAGGCAAGTTCTCCATACAGGTATAGCAAAATGCTCCAGTCTGCCAGGTCTGACTGAGGTCCGTTGGTGAATATGCATGCATCCTAAAACTAGAACTGCAGAGGCTGCTGCCTGTCAGGTTAGAAGAGCATTGATTCAGAACAGCTGCATTGCTTGGCCCCAATGCTGTTGAAAGAAAGACGAGAAAACATAAGTAGCACTTCACTGGCAAACTCTGTAAAGCCGCACTAATGTGTTTGAGTGTGACTAAAACCAATCTGGTCAATTTGCGGACTCTCTGTTTTGTATAAACATTTTTTTCTTCTTTTTGTTTATCTGTCCCGCGACTGCACTTTGGAAGGGAAAAATATCTGAAAAAGATGGAATTTCAACATTTCTTTTTTTTCTTTTTTGGACCCATTTCTCAGGGGACGAATGAAGGAAAGGAGAGGAAACACAGTGTAAGTGCCTTTTCTTGAGGTTGTGGTTTTCAGCTAGTGAGGAGGAGCGAGATAGAGACAGAATGAGGGGAGGGAGAAGGAGAGAGATAAAGAGAGAGAGATAGAGAGAGAGAGCAGCCTCAGCACCAAAAGGAAAATATGAGTACAATTGTATCAACGCCCCTCAAGCTCTGTTAGGTAGACTTTTGGGAACATAACATGCAGCGAGCGGCCCATTTCAGTCCATATGAAACAGCTGGAAGGATCCACAAAGCTGGATTACAAGTAAAACAAAGTGCTGCAACAATACCTCAAAAAATTATATATTTGTGCTACAAAATGTAAATTTTTGTGTCGCAAAATTTCCATTTTTGTGCCTCAAAATTTGCAAATCTATGCTGCAATATCCTAGGGGGTCTGATTAGGGAAGGTTGCATGGCAGCTGTCCAAGTTGTACCTTTACTGTGTTGGTGTACTTGGTGTAAATCTTTTCACTCCTCATGAGAAGAAAAAAAATTGTATACATTGCCAATGCTTGTTTTAATACATGATATTAGAGCAAAGTTTACTTTTGGTTTTGTCCGTGGTACAAGAAGTTTTTTAAATGGAGTTGATGACTTAGTTAAATTTTAAAAGATACCTGACCAGTGGCTCCATGTCATGTATAACACATCCAGCCAGTGTTGGCATTTTAGCCAATATCATTTGAATGCTGGGATTTTGATCACGTAATGAAACTGTTAAAGGCAAGACTACATGCTCCACAATGCACCAAGCTGCAGGCGTAGCTACAGCTTGTGGTGCCCGGGGCTAACCCTCAGATTGCCGCCCCTGGGGGGGGGCGGTTGCTGGGGAAAAAGGACGGCGAGCACTTGAAAGAGGTCCGAGAGACACGTTGTATCACCGCTAATAGTTACCTCACTCAGCCTCCAGCTGCACTCCACAGTGGTGGCAGCCAGAGCCAGGGTATCTATGACAGGGGTTGGTTCACTTCTGCTGCAGCAGCCAGAAAATCTCCCAGCACTGCCACTGCAAGGGAAGAGAGGTGGGGACGGAGGACACAAAAGAACCTGGGAGGGCAATGCACAGCAAGACACACTCCTGACGGGGATTGGACCTCATGGAAGAGGACGCGATGCAGGAAGAAAAGAGAACATGCAATAACATGGACAGGCGTGTGTCAGAGAGCAGCAGGAGGTAATGAAGGAGTAGAGGCAGGCAAATTGGTAGAGGGACTGTGGATGCACATATTTAGGGGGGCGACCAACAGGCGAGAGAGGAAGAGAATGAGGAGGGCCAGTGTTAGGGAGATAGGCCAGGGAGTGATGAAGAGGATGAGGAGGGTGTGAGGGAGAGAGGCCAGGGAGTGATGAAGAGAATGAGGAGGGTGTGAGGGAGAGAGGCCAGGGAGTGATGAAGAGAATGAGGAGGGTGTGGGGGAGAGAGGCCAGGGAGTGATAAAGAGAATGAGGAGGGTCAGTGTGAGGGAGAGAGGCCAGGGAGTGATGAAGAGAATGAGGACGGCCGGTGTGAGGGAGAGAGGCCAGGGAGTGATGAAGAGAATGAGGAGGGTGTGAGGGAGAGAGGCAAGGGAGTGATGAAGAGAATGAGGAGGGTGTGGGGGAGAGAGGCCAGGGAGTGATAAAGAGAATGAGGAGGGTCAGTGTGAGGAAGAGAGGCCAGGGAGTGATGAAGAGAATGAGGACGGCCGGTGTGAGGGAGAGAGGCCAGGGAGTGATGAAGAGAATGAGGACGGCCGGTGTGAGGGAGAGAGGCCAGGGAGTGATGAAGAGAATGAGGAGGGCCAGTGTGAGGGAGAGAGGCCAGGGAGCTATGAAAAGAATGAAGAAGGCCAGTGTGAGGGAGAGAGGCCAGAGAGTGATGAAGAGAATGAGGAGGGCCGGTGTGAGCGAGAGAGGCCAGGGAGTGATGAAGAGAATGAGGAGGGCCGGTGTGAGGGAGAGAGGCCAGGGAGTAATGAAGAGAATCAGGAGGGTGTGAGGGAGAGAGGCCAGGGAGTGATGAAAAGAATGTGGAGGGCCAGTGTGAGATGGAGAGAGGCCAGGGAGTGATGAAGTGAATGAGGAGGGCTGGTGTGAGGAAGAGAGGCCAGGGAGTGATGAAGAGGATGAGGAGGGCCGGTGAGAGGGAGAGAGGCCAGGGATTGATGAAGAGAATGAGGAGGGTCGGTGAGAGGGAGAGAGGCCAGGGATTGATGAAGAGAATGAGGAGGGTCGGTATGAGTCTACCTAGGGCACGGGAATGGAGCCAGGAGTCACTGCCGAGAGAGACACGGGCTGGGAGACAGCGCCAGGGCAGGGCTGCCGAGTCTGAGTGACTGCCCTCCTCAGCGACAGAGCCAAGTCTTGCGGTTGGTTCCCGTACTCACAGCGTGCACACTTCTGACGCCACACCCGAGGCCAGGCGTCTGGAAATTTTGGGTACAGAACCGTTGGATTTCTCCTCCCATTCCATGACAGATTTGCAGCAACACAAAATATTCCATTTATCAGAGTAGGTTTAACGTATTAAGAGACTTTGAGCATAGGGCCTCTACCCTAGAGGCTTTGGAGTCAGCAACACCACCCCTCCGAAAACGTTTAGCTAGCTCTCCTCTTACGTCACTCCAGGGTCTCTATGGCAGGCAGGGGTTGGTTGGTTCACTTCTGCTGCACTGCAGCAGCCAGCAAAAGCAAATCGCCCCACACAGCACTGTCACTGCCCCAGGCCAGAATTGACTTCTCACGAGAGAGCGTAATGGTGAAGTGCGTGACGCGTCACTGCTATGTTCTCATCGCGAGGGCTGGCGAAAATGATGACCAGGGCCTTTACAACTAAGGCTTTACCATGAATGCATCTTTAAGACGCAAGCCTTTATCCCGCAGTATTTTATAACAAATATGCATTCACCATGCATGCCTTTACAACGAAAAATCCATTGTAAAGACATGAATGCTTAAGGCATATTCCATTACGTTATAATTACGGTGAGAATTATTAAAATTTATATTATGTTTAGAAATATTAAAATACAAATGAGCTTACTTTGTCTTCTAAGGCTGCGTAGCATTTGCTGTTATGATATTTTCACCATTTGTTGGCTGTTTCGGTTTATTGCTCCAAATATTAGGCAGTCTGTGTCAGTGCCTGCTTCTCTGATTCTGGGTTTTAAATAATTCCTCCCTCACATGGGTGTGGCCTTCCTTCACCAAAATTCAATAGAGGATATCTTGGCATGCTCACGCCCAAGGGGAGGGGGTACCGTTCATCGCCAGATCTTTCAATTTAAGCCCTTCTTCCTGTTGCTCGGCAGAACCACGTGTCCAGTCCTCATTGAGCAGATCCTGAGGCCTAATAAGGAGTACGGAGGTACGCAACACAAAGAATTAAAAATACATTAAAAATAACACACATCAATGAAATTTTACCTAACATAAGTTTCAACCAAGCATGCCATTCCAACTAAAAGATCGTTGTAAAGGCATGCGTGTGAAAGGCATGTGCGTGGTAAAAGTAACCATTCTGAAGGCAAGCGTGCTAATGACGCATTTGTGATATTGACAGCGTTAAAGAGGCATTCATTGTTTTGGCAATCGTTATTCCGTCATACAATCGATTGACGGCCCTGGGACAAGCAAGCCCAAACGCGGGACGTCCGTGCGCAATTGGCAGCACTGCAGGCGCACTGGCGCAGGAGTTACAAGCAAGCAGGTAAGGTGCACACTTTCACTTTCAAACTGGGACGCGCGTGCGGCACTGGTGGCCTGTGCGTTGCGGCGGCCTTTATAATTTATTTGGGGACACTGACACTACTGTGACTGACAGTAGTGTCAGTGAGTGTCCACAAATAAATTATAAAGGCAGCCGCAACGGGCCACCAGTGCCGCGCGGCCGCCCCCAAAATAGTGCCGCCTGGGGCGGACCGCCCCCACCGCCCCCCCCCAGCTACACCACTGCACCAAGCAGTTTTCTAAAAGTAATCTATGCCATATTGTCAACCCGTAGAGAACTGCAAAATACAATGTAGTTCTGGGTCAGACAGTCCAGTGGGTGGGAGAGCAGATTTAGCGGCTAGATCTTCCTGCTAATAGGCTAAAATGAACACTCGTTGAAAAACAAGCGTGCTAAAATGGCTCATTTATCAGAACAATGCGAGTAAAGCAAGTTACCTGTGTCTAGAGACAATAAGACAATAAGTAAAGAAAAATAATTACCTTTCACCCCCTGTTCTCCAGCCCGTCCTCAGGACTTAGATTTTCTTAGTGCACTGTGATACACCCTACCTCAAACAGATGCAGCATAGGCTACAGGTGCTGCCCCGTAAGTAGCAGTAGCACTAAGAATCAACTTGGGTCAGTACCATAGTCGGTCTATTTGGTTGCACTCTCTCCGCCTACCTTCTTTTTCTTTTACACATCACTTGCATTCATGTGTGGCTCAGCAGTGTGAATTTAATAAAACATGCCCCCACCCCCTTTCTTTTCATAAAATTTCGCTGAAGCAGTGTTTTGCGCAAAAGCAATACGCAAATGTGGGCAACTTTTTTGGGGTGTGACCGGGCCAATTTTGATCCCAATCCAACCCTGCCTGCTACCACCCTCAATAACTTGAAAAATAAAACGATAATTTTAAAACTCGTTTTATTTGTCTTCAACTTAAATGTGTGCCAAGTCTTGGGTCAGAAGGTGACAGTCCCCTGCACCTCTAGTTGTTCAACAGAAGTGCACCATTTTACACGGGCTCAAGCCAGGGCTGGACTGGGAACTAAAAGCAGCCCTGGCCAATTTTTCCAGACCAGCCCCCGTCCGGCGCGTTGCGATCGAGCGCAGCGAGCAACCCCGACCACTGCTATTTTGGAAAAAGACAGACCAAAATGGTGCATTTTACAGTACATTTTTCATCACAAATTTAATTGTATCAACTTTCAAAGCACAGTAAATAGTAGATGATGACCTTAAAGAGCACCAGGTTACCCACCCAGTCATATGTGTACCCATAGACATTCTTACAGAGAGCACCAAAAATAGACATGAGTAGTGAATCAGCAAGAAGTAAAAGTGAGACCAGCCCCCATATGGTGTGTAGCGAGCAAGCACAGTGAGCAACGAATAATAGGTTAAAACATGGTTATTGTAAATACTTCAAGGATGAGTAAGCCATGCATCTCAAAATAACAGATGGATGCTGGTCTGACTCATTTAGGAGGCAAATGCTCAATTACACTGAATCTAGAGAAGATGCTAGCAGCTACCAGAGCAGAGGAGAAAGCGGGGCACCAGGTGACTGCCATGAAAGCAGGAACAACATGTAGTGAGACAGCATCTGCTGCAAGAAGCACTCAGGATGGCTCACGACAGATGCATATTTATAACCCCACAAGGAACAGTCATGTTATCGGTATGGCTTTCGGTTTCCCAATAAAGGAAAGGGCCCTGCATGGTCAAACGTGCCAAAACTGCAGAAAGGAAAATCATTTCAAATCCATCTGTCGGTCGCAATAAAAAAAGGGAGGAGTCTTAACACAAACCATGGAGAGAAGAGAAGGCTGGCACGAGGTGACACTGCCTCAGGTCAGAAAACACCATTAGGAAGCACCAAGTCAAATCCAAGTGGATTAGCTGATCACCCAGATCTACAGTCAATGCCTGTATTCCTTCGAGCAAGAGTGAAGAGGATGGATACCTGCTGATGTCGTCTACAGGTTAACCCGACACCTGCATGGTGTCAGTCAAGGGTAGGGGACTAGACGGTTGACATTATCGTGGACAGTGGGGCTTCAGTAAACTTAGTGGGGCAGCAAGAACTAACTTGTCCTTTCACACAGCCAATAATTCACACATCCAGGAGAAGGATCCACACATGAACAGGAGGTGATCCACTGAACTGCGCTAAAAGATTCAAGTCAGTCTTGCAATATCAAGGGAAAGAAACAAGTGCATATATCCACATCAATGGACATCCGTCAGCATACAACAGTATGAGTCTAGACACCGCGGCGCACCTGGGAATAGCCAGTAGCCACCATCCAGAGAAGAGGTCTGGCACATGAAGTCAGAGGGCGCACAAAATAAGTGCCCCTTGATTCAACTGTGAGTCAATGACCACCCCATACTTTTCCTCACCGATAGAGTATCCATCAACATGCCATTCGACCAGTTACAATACAAGAACTACATCCACCACCAGCCCTCACACCTTCTGACTTGCGTGCGTACACATGGGCTACATCTTAGTCACTCTACAGTTGTGGGTCAGTCACAGCGATGACAGAACAAGACGGAAGTCTGTGTAAATTACCATCCATGTGTTGAATGGCAAAGCATTGGGCGCCTGCCTTTTCAGCTTTGCAACAGCTCTGGACATTGAATTAATATCCATCAACTACCAGTGTACAGCCTCATTCCACCATTGAGCCACTTGTGGAACCCGCAGGGATTTTCAGGGTTTCCTTATTAGCCCCTTTTCCAGCAATAAGGCTAAATCAGTAAAGCATGTTACCAATTTGGAGCTCTTCAGCTGGGGATGTAGTGCTAAAATACAGAGTTCTGATGTATTTCAATCGGAACACCCATGAACACCACTGCGGGTGAGTCGCGACGCCCACTGCCCACCATGAATGATCAATTAATTGCCAACGAAGAGTGGACGGAAAAACTCACCTGCTGCTGGCGGCAGACAGGGGGGGCTCCGGGGCTGGCTAGAAATAATTAAATTAAGGCTGCACGGCCAGGCCTGCGGACAATGCCTCTGCCTTTCTGTCTCAGTCGCAGGCAGTCATGCGTGCTTTTAATTGCACGAGGCCCAATGTGCATGTGGTCACCCATTAGCCACACCCTAAGGCAGACGCGGCAGAGGAGGAGACAATGCATCTCTGCGCGCTGAGCCCAGGCACCTCCTCCTCTTCCTGAATATTAAATCCACTGCCTGCCTGCACGGTCTGCACCGGGTCAATGAAGACAGTTGTTCTTTTTCCCTGCAGGCTGCGCACGCATTGCGGAGCAGCGGAGACACAGATGGAGAGGAGTAGTAGTCTCAGTCTGTCAGAGACAAACAGTCAGACTACTCAATCAATCAATCAAACAAACAATTTATATAGCACGCTACTCACCCGCTAGGGTCTCAAGGCGCTGGCGGGGAGGGGTCCGTTACTGCTCGAAAAGCCAGGTCTTGAGTTGCTTCTTGAAGGAGAGATGGTCCTGGGTCAGCCGTAGGTGGATGGGGAGGGAGTTCCATGTCTTGGCCGCCAGGTAGGAGAAGGATCTTCCTCCGGCGGTGGCTCTACAAATGCGTGGTACGGTGGCGAGGGCGAGGCTGGTTGATCACAGCTGGCGGGTGGGTGTGTAGAGAGTGAGGCGGTTGTTGAGGTAATTGGGGCCCAGGTCGTGGAGAGCCTTGTGTGTGTGGGTGAGGAGTCTGAACGGGATCCTCTTGCTGACGGGGAGCCAGTGCAGGTCTCTCAGGTGGGCAGAGATGTGGTTGTGGCGGGGGATGTCCAGGACGAGTCGTGCGGAGGCGTTCTGTATGCGCTGGAGTCTTTTCTGTAGTTTGGCTGTGGTTCCCGCGTAGAGGGTGTTCCCGTAGTCCAGTCGGCTGGTGACGAGTGCCTGGGTGACCGTCTTCCTGGTTTCGGTGGGGATCCATCAAAAGATCTTTCGGAGCATGCGCAGGGTGTTGAAACAGGATGATGAGACGGCGTTGACTTGTTTGGTCATCGAGAGGGAGGAGTCCAGGATGAAGCCCAGGTTTCATGCGTGGTCCGTTGGCTTGGGGGTGGTGCCCAGGGCAGGGGGCCACCAGGAGTCGTCCCAGGCAGAGGGGGATGATCCCAGGATGAGGACTTCCGTCTTGTCTGAGTTCAGTTTCAGGCGGCTGTTCTTCATCCACTCGGTGACGTCTTTCATTCCTTCGTGTAGGCTGGCTCTGGCGGTAGCAGGGTCGTTGGTGAGGGAGAGGATCAGCTGGGTGTCGTCGGCGTAGGAAATGATGTTAAGGTTGTGTTGGCGTGCGACGGCTGCGAGGGGGCTCATGTAGACGTTGAAGAGGGTGGGGCTGAGCGAGGATCCTTGAGGTACGCCACAGCTGACTTCGGTGGCCGCGGAACGGGGGGAGGCGGACTCTCTGGGTTCTTCCGGCGAGGAACGAGATGATCCAATCCAGTGCCTTCTCTTGGATTCCAGTGTTGCTGAGGCGCTGTAGTAGTGTGCGGTGGCAAACTGTGTCGAATGCTGCAGAGAGGTCCAGGAGGATGAGGGCGGCAGTTTCCCCGTTGTCGAGCAGGGATCTGATGTCGTCGGTGGCTGCGATGAGGACGGTCTCGGTGCTGGGGTTGGCTCGGAAACTGGACTGTGAGGGGTCGAGGGATCCGTTAGTCTCGAGGAAGGCGGCGAGCTGTTTGTTGATGGTCTTCTCAATGACTTTGGCAGGAAAAGGGAGGAGCAAGATGGGGCAGAAGTACTTGAGGCCGGTGGGGTCCGCTGTCGGTTTCTTCAGGAGGGCGCTGAGCTCGGCATGCTTCCAGCTCTCCGGGAAGGTGGCTGTGGTGAAGGAGATGTTGATGATGTCCCGGAGTTGGGGTGCGATGATGGAGTCGGCCTTGTTGAAGACGTGGTGGGGCAGGGGTCGGTTGGGGATCCGGAGTGGATGGTTTTCATCGTGCGGGTGGTGTCTTCGGTGCTGAACGGGGTCCAGTTGCAGAGGGTGGTGGTGGGGGGCGTTGGATCGGTGGTTGGGTGCGTGGTCTGTGCGCCGAAGCTGTTGTGTATGTCGGCGATCTTACGTAGGAAGAATGAGGCGAGTGAGTCGCAGAGGTCTTGCGAGGGTGTGATGTCGTTGTTTTCGGCGCTGGGGTTGGAGAGCTCTTTGACGATGTTGAAGAGTTCCTTGCTGCTGTGGGTGTTGTTGTCCAGTCGTTCTCTGAATGTTGTTCTTTTGGTGGTGCGGATCAGCTGGTGGTGTATGCGGGTGGCGTTCTTGAGGGCTGTCATGTTTTCTGTAGTCTGGTCGTGGCGCCAGGCTTTTTCGAGGGTGCAGCAGTTTTTCTTGGATGTTTTGAGTTCGTTGGTGAACCACGAGGCTTTCTTGCTGCCGGGTCTGCTGGGTGGGTTCTTCAGAGGTGCGAGGTCATCGGCGCAGTTGGTGAGCCACTGTGTGAAGTTGCGGGCTGCTTCGTTGGGGTCCGTTGCGCTGGCGGGAGGGTTCTGGCTGAGGGAGGTGGTTAGCTGGTCGGCGGTGATCTTGTTCCAGCTCCTGCGGGGAACCTCTTGCGGGTGGTGGTGGGTCGTGGTTCTCCTGAAGTGGAAGTGGACGCAGCTGTGATCAGTCCAATGAAGTCCGGTGGAGTGGCTGAAGGAGATGTGCTTGCTGGAGGAGAAGACGGGGTCAAGCGTGTGGCTGGCATAGTGGGTGGGGGTGTTCACCAGTTGCTTGAGTCCGAGGTTGGTGAGGTTGTCTAGCAGGGTGGTGGTGTTGCTGTCCTTGTTGTTCTCCAGGTGGAAGTTGAGGTCCCCTAGGAGGATGTAGTCAGAGGAGGTGAGGGCGTGCGGGCTGATGAAGTCTGCGATGGCTTCGCTGAATTGTGTGCGTGGTCCCGGGTGTCTGTAGATGAGAGTGCCTCTGAGGGTGGTCTTGGGGTCGGTGTGTATCTGGAAGTGAAGGTGCTCGGCGGCGGTGAGGCTGTCGTCGGAGTTGGTCGTGATGCAAATGGTGTTCCTGTGGACGATGACGATGCCTCCTCCGGTCTGGTTGACGCGATCCCTCCGGGTGATCTTGTATCCGTCCGGGATGGCTATGGCGATGTCGGGGGCTGAGGAGGCGTTCATCCAGGTTTCCGTGAGGAAGGCGACGTCTGGTGATGTTGTGTCGAGCAGGTTCCAGAGTTCGACGGCGTGTCTGTGGATGGAGCGGGTGTTGAGCAGGATGCACTTGAGGTGGTTGTTGCTGGTGCCTGGCCTTACAGGTGCGGTGCAGGTCCGGAGGCAGGTGGAATTGCAGGCTTGGCAGGTGAAGGGTCCGTGGGTGCGTTTCGGGGTGGCTCGGTAGCAGGCGGGGTTCCGGCCGGGTTTGAGTGCATTGAGGGCAGCTGCATCGTAAGTCCGTCGTGTGGGCTGGCATTGTCGGGGGCCAGGGGTCCTGGCGCTGGGCGCGGTCCAGGCGCGGACGGGCGTAGACGGGCTTGCCTTTGGCACGCCTTTGGCGCACCATCGGCGTGCCGGCTGTGCGTGAACGCTGCGCGTACGCGCGGTCCCCGCCATTTATGGCGAAGTGGGAGGGAGGAGCAGCTGGGAGGCGGGAGCGGGGCGGCGAATGGGGAGCCGGAGACAGGAGAAGGGGGCGGGGCCACAGGAAAGCAGCGGCGGGGAGCAGAGGGGGGTTTGGAAAGAGCGGGAAAGCGGAGCGGGGAGAGCGAGGGCAAGCCTGGAGAGCGAGGGCAAGCCTGGAGAGCAGGGGCCCTAAGGAGAGGCGGCAGCAAGAGGGCCAAGCAGGCAGCGGCAGCAGAATCCGGGCACACAGGGGCCGTGCGGTAGTGCAGCGACCGGGTCAAGGGACTACTGTGACTCTCTCGTCATGGACCGAAAACTGGCCCCTGCCACAAAACCGGCCACCTGTCAGAAAACCCGCCCCCGCCCCCACCCTATCCAGCCTATCAGGGGATTGCCCAGGGCCCGGAATTGCCAGTCCGGCCCTGGCTCACGCAACCTTGGAAAAATTCGACAGTTTTCAAAAAGCCGTATATTAGAATCATAATTCATTTTCTGGTGCACCAACTGCCTGGTTGCCAAAGTTTTTGAAATAAAAACATCTGCACGAACAGACGGCATAAATAGCAGCTTTGTATCCTCTTGCCATTTTTTGCTTGTGTGTCTACTATTACTTATCTAAACTTAAAACAAAGCTGGTGCACTTGAACCCAATTATTTCTCATCAAGTCGAACAATAATTAGTTTTCTTTATTTATTTGAAGTAAAAAAATTGAGCATTTCATATAAGGCTTCCCATACTACAACTGAACGAATTATATGAATTCACATGGAAAGTATCACTATCCAATATTGCACTTTTGAAAGCCAGTGTTTCCTATGGTGCCTTTATAGTCTATATTTAATTTTTATGTTTTGTCCTCCGGGCATTTGTGGTAGTCGGGATTGTGATTTTATTGTTCGTTGTTGCTTATGCTTCTTAAGCACAAAAGTCCTTAACAGAAAATGCTCCCAGCCAGATCACACAGTTCTGTCAAGAGTGGGGCTGAAGTTTATCAGGCTCTAGGGCACAGAGTTGCTGGAATGTGTTTCTCGCTGCTTCTACAATAAGATGCTTGTTGAGCATCTGCTAAGCCCCGGCCTGATCTGCTGCTGCCTCGGATTTCTTCTTGGCTGCATTTCCAATTGTGTTGAGAGCTTTCAGTGCTTAGACCGGCAGACATCTGCGCGCAGGGCGCACGCGGAATTGTAGCGGTCACTTTGTTGTTCTGACATGTTCAGTCATAATTGAAAGTGATTTCTTCTCATTCTGCTGTTCGTGGATACCATTATTTTACTTACACAGAGACATCAAGTATGCAATGACACTGTAATTCTTATCCTGAATCTCTGTAATGGAACACACGCTTCTACAGGCTGCTTCTCTGTGTTAAACATTTTCTGTTTAACACTCCTGGGAGCCTGTAAACCATAGATTGTATTTTTTGGATTGCTTTTCTCTCCTTTCAATTTAAGATTCACTAAGAACTGTAGCTATAGCTACATGTGTAGAGATTAAAGGCATGTCTGCTGTGGCTTAGAGACATCAAAAGCCATAAGCTGTGTGCGACTAGAGTAAATTGGACGGCACTGGATTAGGTGGGCCTGCAGAAGTCTCTCATTATTTCCACGGTTTCTGTTGCCTTCCTGCTGACTGTAGATCCCTAGTCAAAGCCCGTAACACAGGGCCAGACTGGCCCTCGGGCGTTTACCGGAAGCTGGAAAGGTGGGGGCCAATTTTGCAGCGGTGGGGGTTGTTTTTGTTACTGGGGGCCTGTTTTTCAGCGGTGCTGATGCATCGGCCCCCACTAACCAAAGCAGCAGGGGGGCTGGTCCATCAACATTGCCAGGGCTGGTTTGAGTTCCCAGTCCAGCCCTGCAAAACAGCAACTTTAATAACCTCTGGCAGGGGTTGCAGGGGCTGGATATAATTTGCTTATACATACACCCTGCACCTTGAGACCCTGAAGGGTGAGTAGTGTGATTTACAAGCCCCTGATTGATTGACGTTGGTTTTAGGAAAGATCGCTATTTATTTGAAGAATAGGCTATATGTGCCACAACAAGGCCAGGGATTGTCTCATTATTAGACAAATAATCCACATGCGAGAGCAAGGTAAGAATTCACAAGCATGTGCGTGTTCTCAGGAGGTACTTAGGTTATACGGTTGTTGTGTATGACTCATTGAGCGCCAGAAGCATGAAAATCTGATATAGGCCTTCAGCCAACCATGTTATTGGAACCACTTGGGGGAATGGGTTCTAATATGATTTATTGGCAAGATTTTGATGACCAGAGATGGAAAATATGTGAGAGTAAGTTATAATTATTTGCCTATTGTGTGTTAACACTCTACTCCCAAGATACCTTGATATAAATTGAAACTTTTTTATAATTAAATATTATCGTGAATTTTATTATTAAAAACTACAATTACAGTAAATGTGATTGCATACATCAATACAAATATATTAGTAATTATGATTACATTAAGTACACCAAGTAAAATGTATAATTGATTTAATTAATTTCTTTTTCCAGAGCTGCTGGTGAATGATTGTGTAGCATTATGATGAAGACTGAAACAAGCACATCCTCATAAATTCATTTATGGTCAAATGTCCAATATGGAGTTGCGCTGACAAGCTCGCAGGACTATGTATCATGAAAAAATTTGTTAGAGGCAGCTCAAGTAAGGAATCACATTCTACTGCTAGACACAGCGAGAAATGTGGAAAGCAACACAGTTCCCCAAGTATTTTACCACAGGAAGCGCAGGAGCTTGTTTATTATTAAAGAGATTCAAAGACTATTAAGCGAAAAGCTGAAGCAAATGCCAGTGATGATGCTGGAATGAGTGAGTGCACGAGTAAATACTTAAACAGAAGAACATTATTAAAGTCAAACGTGTATGTTAAAGAATATATATTTTTGGGGAATATAAAATGCTACAGAGGAATATCAATGCATAAGAAAGGAATCAAGGCCAAGGAGTTTAGCGTTGACAATAGGCTGAGAGTGCAATCATTAATTGTGATTCAAAGATCTTAGCAGTTTGTAATAGGGACATAGTGGCTGCAGAAGCCCATTATCATGCATTTTGTTATAGGAACTATACAAGGGTTAAAGTAAAGGAGGAAGATCATGCATCTAGCATTCAAACTGATGGTTACTACAAAAATATGAGAGATGAAGCATATGTTTAACTATTTCAATAAATTAGAACTGTGATTATTCCTAACAAAGAGGTAATACATGGGACAACTCTCAATGAAAGGCTTGAAACCCTAATTACATGCAGAGGAATACAAGAAGTATCTTAGAAGAAAATTGGACTCTGAGTTCAGTGAAAAACCTCCACATATCCCCAGACAACCATGGAAAAATATTGGCCCAACCTGATAGTATCATACTACAGGATGTTGGAAACCAGAGTTTGAAAAGAGAATTATCAGTTTTATAGGTTAAGGCGACAGACATGAACAAGACCATTGATCAAATATCCTTGCTGATAAGAACAATGATTAAAACAAACTTATCCCATTAGGACCTTTATCATGGGCTTTAGCAACTCCAAGAGGTCTGTTGCGAATGACTAACAAAGCTGTTTTATTAAAATCCTTGCAGAAAAATGTTATCCCTGCAGGAAAAATACCTGGAAATTCAGTCATGCTGATTGATGGCATGGTTCTTGTTCAGAGAGTTAGGAGGGGAATCAAACTTTGGTGAGGTGGCTATGTCTGTCTTGTCCATGGATTTGCGGGAAGGAAATAGGAGTCAAAGAATTGATGTTGTGTTTGATACCTACAATGAGATGTCTATTAAGAAGCGCAAAAGGACAGTCAAAGGGGGAAGAACTCAGGCACCAGTTACAGAGCATCTCACCTTCCCAGATTGTCAGACAGTGGAGGAAATTCTTAAGCCACGTAAGGAATAAAACAACTGTCATCACATTTCTTGTTAAAGAATTGAGGAAACCAAAGTTTTTTTGTAAAACTTGAGAATAAAACATTGTTCGCAAACTTTGGAGATTAATGCTTCAAAAAGCACATCTGAAGAGAGTCACTAACGTTGCTGGGCAAGATGGCGCTTGAGTGAGTTTCGTCAGTTTTTGAGCTGCGGGGCAAGATGGCGCTTAAGTGAGTTTCGCCACGACTCACCTCCACTCCGCTCTGCTTACCTGCCGGAGTCTTCACCGATCATCGATCACCGGCATGGAATACAATCCGCTGGCAGAATCAGGAGGAAGATAAACCAGGCTAATCACAAAAGAAATCGCCACAGAGGATAAGGAAAATGAAGCGAGAAATGCGAGGACTACCAATTCCTCTATGCACACAGTGGTTCCGAAGACATAACTGGGCCCATAGCCCCCGATGCGTGACAACCGGTTCCACGCGCTGGGAATCCATCGCTCGGCTTCTGCTAGCAGGGGATAGTGGAAGGATCTGTACCAGCTGCTGGCTAGGGTTGTGGAGCAATGGTGACGCCGAGAGAGACCGCAAAAACCATTCCAGAGAGCCCATGGCAGCGCGAGGAGGTCGTGGCAGGGCGCGTCTGAATACATTATGTAGCTCCCGCAAAGAGAATGACTCCAAGACTGAGGCAGCACCAAAGAAGATAGATACTCGTGCCAGCAAAGGGGCCAAGCAAGAAAAGGGCAAAGATAAAACGGAGGCTCCCGAAGGCACTCAAACCACCGATATGAAAGGTATGCTGCCGGGGGGGTCGGGAGAGAAAAAGCAAGTTACAATCACCAGTATGTTTTCCCCTATTGACAATGACAAAGGTATGGGAACGCCTGCTGCGCCACAAAAGGATAAAAATATAGCTATTCAGGAGGTAATCTCCACAGAAACCCCCCAGAACTCCCCCTTAGCTATATCATCAGAACATGTGGAGGAGGGGGGACCATCCTGGGGGTCATGCGATGAGAATACAGTCCTGGGGTCGCCGGAGGAGCCCTGTAGAGACCCCCAGAGAGAGGTGAATACTGAAGAGGATACAGCAACCAGCAAGCCTAGGGAAATGGGGCTTGAGGAATCTCAATGGATAGCTATTAATGAAGGGGCTATCCCGGAAAAAAAACAGAAGAGTTTTGAGGCAGGATATCGCTCCCCAGATTCCATGGAAAAGTTTTATTCTCTGAATGAAGAATCAGCTGAGTCAGAGACTGGGCTCTCTAGCAGCAGTGAAGGGGTGGAAGGCGAGGATACCTCCACCAGTGACTATAGTCAACAAGAGGAAAAGAGAGTCCAGAAAAGAACAAAACGGGGGTCGGAAGGGAAGAAGCATAGACACAAGAAAATCCTAGACGAAGAAGGAGAACTTGGATGGGACTATTCTGCAACCCAAATGCTATTCCCCAATAGCCCAGAAGGAACAGGAAAACTCTTAAAAAAACAAAAACCTGATCAGGGGGCACAGAAGACCCAGGATGAAACCGCAGAGCCCTCTTTGTCAATGGTCTTTCAATCCTTGAGGTCTTTTCAAGGCGAGATAAAGATAGAGAATCGCCAAGCACGGCTTGCCTCAAAGAAACTGCAAGGCACTCTGCGCAAGGTTGGGAAAACATGCACAGAGATTGCAGATCGGTTGGGCATGGTGGAAAAACACACAGAAGATCTGGAAAACACGGTGGATACATTAAAAGAGCAGGCATCCTCACAAGACAGTATGGTAAAAGACGTGATGTGGAAGCTGGAGGAAGCAGAAAACCGTCAACGCCGAATTAACCTGAGACTGCTGGGAATTTCTGAAAACATCGAAGGGAAAGATGTTAGGGGGTTCACAATATACCTATTGAAAAGCTCTCTACCGGAACTAGCACACTGGGACTGGGATAAGGAAATCCAGCGGGTACATAGGTTTCCCCTTTCAGCTCCCAAGCGCCCTGTAAACGCACAAGGATATCCATGCGTGATCTTAATATACTTTGGGAACTTTCTACTCTGGCAAGCCGTCTACGATCTGGCTAGACCCAACATGAAGAGGAAGGGGGATAACTTCTCCTATTTCACCAAACCAGAATTTGCACATGCCACCGTGGAGAGGAGATGGAGACTCAGGCATCTCAAAACCCCTTTTCAAAAATCCGGCGCATTAGCCTTCCACCAGAATCCGGCTAAATTAAAAATCATTCATCGAGGACGGGATTTCTATTTTACATCCGAAATACAAGTACAGAAACTACTAGATGAGATTATGACAGCAGGAAAGAAACCTATCGAGACTTAATGAGTTAACCACCTTAAGCTACAAAAACACCTGTAAGACAGAGAATGGCGTAGTAATACATATTCCTCTGATCATCCAGGGGGTCTAACGAGGATATTGTGGAGATATAGTGAAGGGGGGGTGCCCCTCTCTCTTTCATGAGTGATACTAGAAGAGGAATATAGTTGTGTAGTAAATTGCTTTTCTTTAAATTAGATTTAATATAAGGCAGGATAGCGAGAGGGTGGAGGGAGCACAGACAAGTCAGATGCTATCACACAGGCTCAGGACTGAGCCTGATTGCCCTAAGAGGGGAGGTGGAGGGAGGGGGGAGAGGGGAGGGGTGGGGCTGGGAACAGGTGGGCAGGGGGAGGGGAATTGGGGCAACAAGCATTTAACAGGTATAAGATTTGCAATGCAGATAGATAAATAATGGTGCATCAAACAGAGTAAAGGTCAGAGCCGCTATGAGTGGTATGCACGGAAGATGCGATCAAGGGAGGGACAGCTAAAACATTAATGTCTAAATTAAAAATCCTGTCTATTAATATCTGTGGCCTTAATGACCCGAAAAAAAGGCAAAGAGTGGAGGTAGGATTAAGAGCAACAGGGGCTGATATCATTTGTCTCCAAGAGACACATATGGAGGGGTCGCAACAACATCTTCTTAAAACCCTAGGATATAGGCTGGTTATAGCCACTACACAAGCGACAAAGACACGGGGGGTTGCAATCCTGGCAATAGGAAGGGGAATGCAATTTGTTGGATCGACAGCCGATAAATATGGCCGTTGGGCACTCACGGAATGCCAGCTTAATAACGGGAAAAAACTAACGATGTGTTCTATATATGGCAGTGTCACTGACGATCCGGATGTATTCGAATTTGTCACTAACAAATTGGTTCATTGGCCACTACCATTGATCGTATGTGGTGACATTAATCTGAATCTACCATCGGACTGGTCATTAGAGTCTGGATTTATATGCAAAGGGAGAAAACCCAAGGTACATCGTGCCCTTAAAGAATTATGTATCACACATGGCCTGAGGGATTGCTGGCAGGCAAAACACCCTAAAGATCCAGGTTATAATTTCTTCTCCAATCCACATGCCAAATTAGCTAGATTAGATTATATATTTGTAACAAATGCCATAATCTCAAGCTGTATAATAGACAAACTACCGCAAGTTTTATCGGATCACAATCCCCTAATCATGAGTCTCAACAGCAGAAGAATGAATATCGACCAGAATATCTGGACTTTCGAGAGGGCCCTGCTCCTAAATGAAGAGTACTGTCAACATATGAAAAAATGGATACCCGAATTTATAGAAGACAACCTGGGTAGTACCTCATTAGAGATAGTCTGGGAAACTCTTAAGGCTGGAATTAGAGGAGAAACCTTACGGTTCTCATTAAAATCTAACAAAGAATCTAAACAAAAATGGGGCTGTTGCAAAAAAAATTGGCGGAAGCTGAGGAGGGATTGATAAGGGTGGTACAAGAAGGTCAGGATATCGAGGGGGCACTGAGAGCGGTGGCACTGGCTGAAAACAACATTATCGATATTTTCATAGAAAAGGCGATATGTAAGGCTACAATGAATAGGGAGAATGCGTATGAGCTGAGAAAACGAGTGGGGCATCAATTGGAGATACGCACTAGGCAACACAACACAGCTAATATCAATATTAAGATTAGAGATATAAAATATGGCCTTAGAAATGACCCCAAAGACATAAGAGTCGCATTCCAGAGATAATATCAAGAACTATATTAGGAAACGTATGTACAACAAGATGAGATTGAGGAATATCTCGATCAGATAACAAACCCGAAGCTGCCGCAGGAGGATCAAGTTAGCTTGGATGTAATACCACAATGGGAAGAAATATTACTATCAATCAATAGTGTAGCCCCGGGGAAAGCAGCCGGGTTGGATGGTATACCAGCAGAGTTTTACGCCAAATTTTATAAACCACTAAAGGGGATCTTAAGTGACCTATTCAAACATGTCTTTCAGGGAGGACACCCTCCAGAATCCTGGGCTAGAGCAAAAATCGTAGTTTTCTTAAAGAAAAACAAAGATGTGGCAGAACTAGGATCTTACCGCCCTATCACCTTAATAAATTGTGACTCCAAAATATATGCGAAATTGCTAGCTAGCAGACTCACGCCAATCACTCACAAGATCGTATCAAGCCGACAACATGGATTTATTCCAGGGAGATCTACCACCGACCATATACAGAGAGTGATCACACTGTCTGACATTACCAAGATGGCAGGAGACCCTATGGCACTCATTTTACTAGATGCAGAGAAAGCCTTTGATAGGGTCTCCTGGCGATTTCTATGGACAGCAATGTCAAAGAGTGGTATAGGGGAACAATTCATCCAAGCTATTCGAAAGCTGTATATAAATCCTGAAGGAGTAGTAATGGTGAATGGGGCAGTATCAGGAAAAATAGATGTAACCAGAGGGACAAGACAGGGGTGCCCCTGTTCGCCCCTACTCTTCGCAATTTTTATAGACCCCTTTATCCATAGACTCGAAAATAATCTGGCAATTCCACCAATAAAGTCCCTAAATGGTGATACAAAGACCTTAGCCTATGCAGACGATATTGCGCTGGTTACAAGTGACCCAGCCGCAGCAATAAAAACGATGGAGGAGGAGGCTAAAGACGTTGGGAAGGTATGCGAGTATAAGCTGAATCAGGATAAAACCCAGATAGTTCTTAATAATAAATCTACGAGCAATGATGATCGGGTGGTAGAGAGTGCCATCTATCTGGGGGTTCACATAACAGCTAATATGGAAAACCTGGTAAAGATCAATCTAGATCCGCTTATAAAACAAACTGAAAAAGATCTCAGCAGACTAAACATCCTACACCTAACTATCGGAGGTAGATGTAATGCTATAAAGATGCTTTTCTTACCAAAATTTCTGTATTTTTTCAGGTCAATTTGTCTGGAGTTTACACCACAACTATTCAAAGTTATAGATAACATGTTTTCCCGCTTTATATGGGGATATCGAAGACCTTGTAGGGCGCTTAGATATATTTCACTACCGAAAGAACGAGGCGGCCTCGCCCTGCCTAATCTCAAACTATATTGGTGGGCTACGATCCTGAAATATTGTAAACTGTTATTAATTTCAAATAGGGACAACAGGTCAAATAGGAATATACCCCCACCACAAGAGCTTATCCTAGGCAATGAGGCTAGCGGGTATCTATGGCGACATACTCTTAATTGCTACTTTAAAAGAGTACGCTTCAAAACCTTAGCAGGCATACATATAGCTTGGAATAATGTGCGTAAACTGCTCGGACTCGGAAGGTTTTCCTTTTACACTCTTTTATTTCAAAATATTAATCTTCCAGAGATTTTCAATGACACATGTATGAATAATTGGGTAAATGCAGGGATCACACAAATTGGTTGCTTCTACTCTTCGACGGTACTTAAATCATTTGAGGATCTGAAAAAGGAGTATATGTTAGATCACAGAGACGTCTTTAAATTTCTCCAAATCAGAGATTTTTTAATAAAAAAAGGGGGTGGGCGATCAAAATTTCAGAGAATTCAGAAAATTGAAATAATAAAGGAGAAGAAAGTAGTAAAAATTGGTGAAATCTACGATAACTTGGTTACTACACTCCCCGATGATATGAATACATTTGCTGTAAAATGGCAGGACAAACTGGGAACGACGGTAGATTCATGTCTGAGATCTTATGAAATATTTCAATCTATATTAATGTCTGCTAGGCTACGAGCCCAATATTATAAAACGTTTTTTCAATTATACTATAAACCAAATAGGATAGCCAAATGGGGTTCTGGAAAAGGCACAGTATGCCCAAGATGTTCATTGTACGAGGCCGACATCGTACATATATTTGCATCATGTGATACATTACAAAGCTTGATAAGGGATATCTCCGGCTTTTTATCTGAAATTTTTAATGTGAGAATCGAGATTACCATGAGAGAAATAATGCTAGGTATAGATGGGAATATCCGAACAAATAACATGCAAGGGTTGATATTTATATCTATGGCAATACTTAGAATATGTCTGGCTTCGGCATGGCTAGATTCAAACCCAGCCGCATTCCCACAGTGGCGGGCGCAATTACTGGCTTCTTACAGCCTTGAGATAGCTATTTATAGAAGGAAGGGGTGGAATAAAAGGAAACAGGGGCGGAAAATCTGGGACCCCTTGATGTAGTGGATGCAAAACCCCGAGACTAGACCCCAACTGTTCAAACTATATTAACTAACAGGAAAGGTTTGGATCATATGAGACCATATGCGGCTCTGACCTTACGATGTCGAAATATCTTGTGTAAAACGAACATCTGATGTACTATAATATACTTATGTGATTCTTGAAATATAATGTAAAACTTAAGATATTATAAATAGACCTGATTTCATGTGATTTCATGTGAATTCCAAGGAAGATAATATTAGGGGCGGGGAGGGTGGAAGGACGGGAAATATGTATATTGGAAAAAATGTAATAATAAAGATTGTTTAAAAAACAAAATGAAGAAAGTCACTAAGTGTCCGATCTCAACAGTGCGCATGAAGAGGTTTACCAGATGTGACACAGTAAGAGCAATTGCGGGAAAAGGAAAAGTGAGTGCATTTGAAATCCTGTCTGCCAACAGACATACACAAGAAAACATTTTGCAGCTCAGAGGAGAGTGGGATCTTTCTGAAGAACTAATGGACAAATTGGAGCAATTCTCGTGCTTGCAGTATGCACCAAAATTTTCTGTCCATCACGTGAATGACTTGAGATATCATCTATTCTGCTTAAAGAAGGGAGAGATAGACAGTCATCAAATTTCACCTTGCAGGGACTATTTGAAGAAACATGAAGAAAATGCAAATTATCAAGCTGCTATAAGCAAGAGATGTCTTCTGAATGATCCAAAGACACCTAGTCCAATTGGGAGAAGGTGGAAGTTAGAAAATCAAGAGGGATCAGAACAACTGGTAGTGGACTGGATGGAGGGGCGGCCAGCACCTCAGGCTGTGTTGGATCTACTAGCTTGCAACTGCATTTGGAACTGCAACCTGCCAACATGTGTCTGCTGTTTAAATGACCTCAAGTGCACTGACGTGTGCAGACTTCCCGACCTGCGAAAATCAAACACACTCAAAGAACGATGAAACCTATTCAAAAGAAGATGAGGACGAATGTGAATGATAAAATTGTGTTTATGTTCACTCATGAAATACATTGCCTACGATGATATAACAACTATTATTATTTGAAATTGTAGATGAAAATTATGCATATAATCTATATCAATATATGAGGAATACAATGAAGTTTTATAGTTATTATTTTAAGGACTATATTGTTATTATTACATTAATAATCATAATTATTTAAAAATATTATTACAGTTAACCAATCTGGTGGAATTAGATTTATTTTTTCACATATTATGATAAATTTGTATGGTATTTATCAAAAATATGCAAGCCAATATTTTATTTTGGCTGTAGTTACTAATCCAATAATATCAGACAAAAGGCAGAGTGATGACTTGCTATCACATATTTTCCATTTCTAGGCATCCATGCCATGCAAAAAAATCATGTTAGAACCTACCCCCGAGTGGTACCAATGGCCTAAATTTGGGGTCATGGCTCATGGCCTATATATTGAAATCTGGTTAATCATGTTATGATGCAACAGTAGCGGGAAGCAAAAGTTGTTTTCCCATTGATGTGACATCACAAAGGGGAAGTGCTTTCTTTACCTGTGCTTTGCCTTCTTGTTGGGGTCTCCAGAGACCCAGGAGATGCATCTGAATGTTACCTAGCTTTCTGTCTTGCCTTTTTCTGCCTCTCTTGGGTCACCAGGGAGCTGAGAGAGAAATAAGAATGAGCAATGTCTGTGCCAAAAGTCATACAACATTGACAGAGCTGCCTTCAGTATGGTGTCTGTTCTCCACTCTCAATATAATTTTTTAAGTTTAAAGAGAGAGTTTATTGATGTAAAAATTATTAAAGTTATAACAATATTAATACATACAGTAAGGGAATAAAAAGGGGACAATAAATGAGGGAAGAAGAGGAAAAGAAAGAAGTTAGACATTAGATAAGTGAAAAAGCTACATATGTTTGATTACAAATCATCAGTAATAAACAGCATGTATGAGGGCAAAACAGTAAGTAATAAACAGTGAAACAGCTGCTAATGCAGTCAGGGAGGTAAGGGTGCAGATGATAGCCAGGAGTGTCATCTAGAGTTTGAGGAATCGGTGTCCAAAGCTGTTGCCGTTTTAGAGCAAGAGATACAGCTTGCATGTATGTAGCACCCAATATTTGATTATGACATTCTGCCTATCACAAACCTTTAGATGTCAGTTGCTTCGAATCTTTCCAATGTTTAGTTATTTGTTGAAAAACAATTAGTAATGAAAATCCACTATATGTACATCAAATGAAACATTAGCCCACACAGCAGCAATGCTTCTTAAAAAAATATTACAATGAGAAAAATTTATATTGGAGCATAATATAAAATTAATTTGAGTTTACACCTGTAACCAGCATTTGGAAACATAAGGACAAGTGAATATCAAGTGTTTTAGATAAGCTTGTTGTGTAGTGCAGGTCCAACAAGTATCTGTATATGGAGTGCTGGCATTAATCTTGTGGAGGAGAACAGCTGTTGTAAACAATCTATTGTATATAAAAAAATGGGTTTGGGTTGTGTTCACCACTCGGAGGAATTTCCACATTTTGATCCAGATCCGTTTCCAGGTAGAAACAGATATAGTGATTTGTAGATCATTTTACCAAGCCTGTTCTCAATTTGATAAGGACGATTGTCTGTAGTGCAGTGAACCATGGAATGAATGGAAGATACTTTGGGATTGTTGCACAAGAGGTTAGTCATGTTTGTAGATGGCGATGTACTAGTGGGAGAGAGAGATTGAAAACGAGTATAGGATTAACAGATAATGGTGAGTAGAAGGATAAACCTTTGATAGAAACTGGTTGGTAGGCCATATAAAGATTGAGCTTGAGTAAAAGAAATAACGTTATTAGTATATGACCGATTGACATAGATTAGTTCCTTAGGTCTCCAAACTGGCCAATAAATGGGTCTATTTTTTATTTGCATCCAATGAATATGCCAAATTGTGGAATGCAGGAAGGAATCCCAATCAGTGGGGGAACATGGGATGGCAGAAGCCAGTAAGTTGCAAGTGTTTCTAAAAATTGGGGTAAGCAGCTTTAGACGTTTTTGAGTAAAAGATGTAAGTGCTTGGTAGGAGAAAGGAGATAGCTATCATGTTCTAAATTGACCCAAATTTGGATAAAAGAGGATGAGGGTGGTATCCAATTAATAGATTGTTTTGGTATAAAGGCCTTGTGATATGTAGCGAAATCTGGGAAATTCACTCCTCCTTCAGCTTCCGGTAGCCTTAACCTATTAGGAGAAACCTGCTTAGGTAAGAGGTCCAATTGAACCGAAACTTGAGCTTGATCAGAAATTAAAATACAGCCAATATGTGCAGATTTTAAAGATTTGGTTAAATGTTGTGAGATACAAATATAATCTAACCTGGACTGAGTGTGGTGCACTGGGGAAAAAAAGTGTATTCTCTCAGGAAAGGGTTACATCACCACCAAGCATATGTCAAATGGCATAGATGTATCATGTGTGCAAAGGCTTTTTGTGATTTATTTATTAATAAATAATGATGACAATAATAATAATAATAATTATAATAATAATGTTAATAATAATAATTATAATAATAATAATAATAATAATAATAATAATAATAATAATAATAATAATAATAATAATAATATGATTTCTAAAGCACTTGGTTACACCACAATGGTGTGCCCCGCACTGGACCAGACGCATACTACAGGAAATGAGGAGAAAAGAATATTAACAGAGCCAAGAAAAGAAAATTGGCAGAGCAGAGTTTAGAATGGGTCACGGAACAGCCATGATTTAAGTTTGCTTCTGAACACTGTTTCTGACAGAGAGGATCTTAGATCATAAGGGAGCGAGTTCCACTTTTTTTCAGCCAGATAGCAGAAGGCCCTACTTCATATCTTGCCTTTTCTGATCAGGGGGACTCTAGCAAGTTTTGCTTCAGAGGATCTGAGATTACGACCCAATATATTTGGAATATAAGTGGTGAAGAATGTCTGTGAAGAAAAGGATTGACAAATTGATTATAGTCTCCTGCTAATAAAAATGTAGTCATGAGGACATTATAAGATTTTCTGAACAATGTTGGGCATGGTTAGCCCCCATGGCATGGGGACAGAAGAAGGTCCTCTAGGGACCCCTCACCCAAGACCAGGCAGTTCTGCTATTGCTGGCTATATCTCTCGGTGCAGGACAAATCAAAGAGTGGACTTGATACACATCCCTGTGTGCCATGCTACTCTTACACTGCATACAATATAGGTAAGCCATCCCTACAGTAGACCTTCAGCCCTAAGACAGAATGCACTTTATCCTATGCACAGGCATATCAGCATGAGCACATATGCCCCTACAATGTCCAGTCCATTCTGGGCATTGTGAGTGAACAGGGAGGCCATAAAAAGAACATGGGCTAGATAGGGCAGGTCTAAGGCATTGACGAGGGGACCATAATCGATTCCCCCTCGCCACCGCGGGGACAACCGAGGAGGCATTGTTTCCTTCTTGCAAGGGGTAATAGGCTGGGACATGCAAGTAGTGTTCCCCTAGGCGCTAATAGCGCACACCACCTGAATAAGAGGTATCATAGGGATATAGAGCGTTTTTTCTCTATTCCTATTTCCTTTCATTACTACATCACACACGGTCCTGACCAAGCGCATGGGGATCCACTAGGGACCCAACCATGGTGCTAAACATGTTGACCAGCACACACGTTCACAATCACACACAGTCACTAGGAGCAGCGGAGTAATACCCCGACCTCTATCCTATTTATTAATAGAGGTGGCCCCATGCCCCTGTATAATTCTGTTACCCTTACCTCCCGGACCCACAAATAAAATTATCCCCATGGTACCGGTGGGTAATTTTAAAGTACCCGATTATGTGTGTAGAAGAAAGGCACTCTAGTTTTTAAATCTGTTTAAAATTTTTAAGGAAGGGGTGCTTCCGAAAGAGGGCTGTCTGTCGAGGCAGACCCTAAAATTGAATATTTAGTGATGCAAGTACATGACCTTGCTCCGGAGCAACATACCCACCAGCCTAGGCTGAAATTATTTTGTGAACTTATTGAATTTTTGACAATGCAATAACAATATTTTTGATGATGATTACCATATAATCACTTCGCTGTGCAAACTTTTCAAAATGATTCATTTAATCAGAATGTACATTTCACAGTAAATTTAACAAAAAATACAAGTATCAGATGTTCAAATTGAATTGTATTCGCCCAATGCATTTCGGGCCTTTTAGCGGCCCTTCGTCAGGGGCTTCTCTGCAAATAGATCAAAGAATACAGGCATTTAAACGTCGGTATGCAGGAGAGCAACATTTACATGTGATACATGTTTTTTATGACTCAGCATGGTTTCACACATAGATATAAATGAATGAATTAATGTCCATCTATCAAAGAAAGGTTGGTGAAAGAGTAATCACCTTGAAAACCAATCACCCAGTGTAGTGAGCAAATCACGTGCTGGAAGACCGAGTTACCTGATTTTCTTGTACTTTCCCTGGCTGAAAGTGGAAAAAATAAACACTGATATAACGAAAACGATCTACACCCCTCGGGAGAAAGAAACAGAACTATCGTCCCTCAAAACAACTGACCTGCAAAATGAAACGGATCCGCGTTAACACTAACGACTTCACGGGATCAACTGTGGGAAAGCATACACAAAAAATGCTTAGTGACCGTACTTTTAGACATTCTTACAACCCTCGTGTATGCTCCTCAAAAGCTCAAAAGAGAGAACCCTCACCTTTTCAATGAAACAATCGTCGCTTCACGCAATCACCAGTATGATTCTGAACGGGCTCCACAAAGCCGTACTCGGTAATCCAAACGGCGTCTGCCTTATACGGAACCATAATCATCACCAAAGAAATAGGACTAAAACAATCCACTAAGAGTAAACTCGGCCGCCATTTTCGAAAGGGAAACTATTCTCAAAAACGCAACTAGTCGGCAGAATCGAGGGTGAAAGAAATAAGTGCACGTTAAAGTGGGAAAGAGAAAAAAATTAAGAGTGTGCCTCATACAAATATAAATGATAAAAAATAAAATAAATAAATAAATAAAAAAATAAATAAAAAATGTAAATGAACAAATGTGGACATTCACGTGATTTGCTCACTACACTGGGTGATTGGTTTTTAAGGTGATTACTCTTTCACCAACCTTTCTTTGATAGATGGACATTCATTCATCACTAAATATTCCATTTTAGGGTCTGCCTCGACAGACAGCCCTCTTTCGGAAGCACCCCTTCCTTAAAAATTTTAAACAGATTTAAAAACTAGAGTGCCTTTCTTCTACACACATAATCTAGAGCATTTTCTGTCCTTTTAGAAAGAGCACCTGTCTTACAATGTCCTTTGACACAATAAGCAGTCTAACAGACAATCGTGCCAGCGTTCTGGCATTCACAAATGAACAAGCTTCTGAAATTTACTCTTTAATTCAAGAAGTGAAAACGTTCGATGTGCAGGGGAACACTTTACAGCAACAATTAAGACAACTGGAATTTCTCACAAAGCGCCAATTAAATCAACGTCTTCATGCCTCCACGCTTGTGCAATACCATCGTGCCAAAAGAATACCCAGAGGGTTGAGATTATCCATCAAGCCCATGCTTTTTAGGTTTCATTTGAAGAAAGACTTTATGGATCGATGGTATGCCGTGTTGAACAAGTGTTCATTAGATTTGATACTGTTATTGGTAGAAGAATTAGCAGTCATCATTCAAGAGATCACGGAAGAGATTAAAACAATACAAACTGATATTGAAGCAAGAATGGACTCTGAAGATTGGAACAAAGTCTTGGAAGAAATGAATAAGAAACTAGAGAATTATTCCAAGGAAATACAAGAAGGGAAATTGAGAAAATATAAGAGGGACACCTTGGATTATAAACTTAACGAGGTTTATACGTGGGCGGAAGTGTATGCCCAAAGGAGAGTATTCTTTAAGAAAAATCCTAATGTTTCCTCAGTAGAGAGTCTGGCTACCGATACAGACACCAACATCAATAGACCACCACCAAACGTGGACAAGTCCCGTGAAAAAACACCGACAGAACTAGTCGAAACAAGTGAAGCTCATGCTTCTACATCAAGTTCTTTTTTAACCCAGGCCACGGACAGCAGTTTACCCTCAGGAAAAACGACAGGAAAACCAGGAGAAGTAAAAGAAAGGTTAAGACCGACTTTGAGGAGCCAGAAAACAACTTAATCATCAACATCTCTTCTAAACAATTTTCGAATCATCAAATCAGGATTCTAAACAAAGGATTAGGATTTGTTCCCACATATCATACCAACACATTGGAAAATGAGATTACGTTATTCAAGTTCATGCGGGTCCTAAGATTGAAATATTTTTTTTCAACAATTGCAACTACAGAGGGTCCTCTTCCTGAAAAAGAACTAGAAGAGTTCAGATGGAAATCCACGTTCCAAGCACCTGTATCTCACAAAATCCTGGATGCGTTTGAAAATTTGGTTAAGAAAGATCTATCCAAGATAAACAACAAAAAGCAAACCAAAACCAATCTCACTAAATTCGACCAATCCATTCTCAAAAATCTTGCCAATGACACCGACATAAACATCAAAAAGGCAGACAAGGGAGGAGCTATTGTTATCATGGACCAAACATTTTACCATCGAAAAGTCATGGAACACATCTCAGACTCTAACACGTATCTCCTTTTAGATGGTGATCCTATTAACCAACTTTCAGTTACTCTTAACACCATTTTAACTAAAGCAAAAGAAATGGGATGGATAACAGACAATACCCGATTGTTCCTAACCCAAGAGAATCCGAGTACACCTGGATTATACATGCTGCCTAAAATCCATAAAGATCTTTTCAATCCTCCATTTAGACCGATAGTGACTGGATGCGGGACCATTTTTGAACCCATTGGTAAATACATTGACTGCTTTTTACAACCTTTTGTTCAGGAATGGAATTCCTATATCAAAGACACCACTCAATTTTTACAAAAACTGCAAAGGGTCCAGATCACTGATGAAATTTTACTGTGTACTTTGGATGTGAAATCCTTATACACTTCCATCCCCCATTCCGGAGGGATGGAAGCTGTTGAATGGGCATTACTCAGACAAACCACTTTGAGAGCAGATAAAATCTTTGTATTGGAAATGTTGCATTTCTGTTTGCATCACAGTTACTTTGAGTGGAACAATCTGTATTACCTACAACTCAAAGAGACGTCTATGGGTTTTGCGGGGGCGCCCGCATACGCGAATACATACATGGCCCATTTTGAAGATCAACACATTTACCATGATAAGGAATGGACAGATAACACTCTGATGTATGTGAGATACATAGACGACATCTTTTTAATTTGGAAAAACAGTACGGAAATGTTGGTTAAAAAGATATCGGAACTTAACCTAAAAGATGAACACATACAATTCACGAACACCATCAGTAAACACTCATTATCTTTTTTGGATGTACTGATAAAAACTTAAAGATGGGGTCATTCAAACAGAAATCCATCACAAACCAACTGATAAGAACAACGCCTTGAAATTGACAAGTTTCCATCCACAAAATTTATTAAAGAATCTTCCTTTTTCACAATTTTTACGTGCCAAAAGAATTTGTTCGTCTGAACAAACATGTAAAACCAACATTGAGAGCATGAAGAAGAAGTATTTATCCAAAGGATATCCTGAAGGGATTTTGAATGAAGCAATCACCAAGACCCAACAAAGAACAAGAGAAAGTCTACTACAATCTGTACCTAAAAAAAGTTCTACCAGACAAGTCTTTGTGTCTAAGTACTCAACAAGTTCCGAACAAATCAAACAAATCATTAAGAATAGATGGGACATGTTGCAAGATGAAGAGGATTTTAAAGATCTTTTTAAAGAGAAACCTTTATTCGCGTATAAAAGATCAAAGAACATCAAAGAAATCTTATCTACCATGTCCAAGGTTACTGTCACAGAATTTAAAGGCACGCAAAGACGTGCCAACTGCGTACATTGTAACAACGTAATAGTAGGCGACACAGTACATCACCCCTCGACGGGGGAAACTATCAAATTGCATCACAGTTCCACTTGTGATTCCACCAATGTCATCTATGCCATTAAATGTCCGTGCGGACTTCTCTATGTAGGGAAAACAGAGAGAAAAATTAAAACTCGAATCTCTGAACATAAAAGCACGATCCGTAATAACAACCCAAAGAGCAGTTTAGCGGCACATTGGAACATGTGCAAACACTCCATTTCCCAACTTAAATTCCAAGTCATTGATAAAATGGTCCCAGTCCAGGGTAGAAACCTATCTAAATCTCTTCTACAAAGGGAGATATTTTGGATCAGGAGATTAAATACACAAGATCCCCATGGGATAAATGAAAAAAGCTGATTTAGGATGTTTTTTGTAAATCGATGCTTTTGCACGTTTGTAGGAGACATATAGACGGTATTAACATGAATGTCCACATTTGTTCGTTTACATTTTTTATTTTTTTATTTATTTATTTATTTATTATCATTTATATTTGTATGAGGCACACTCTTAATTTTTTTCTCTTTCCCACTTTAACGTGCACTTATTTCTTTCACCCTCGATTCTGCCGACTAGTTGCGTTTTTGAGAATAGTTTCCCTTTCGAAAATGGCGGCCGAGTTTACTCTTAGTGGATTGTTTTAGTCCTATTTCTTTGGTGATTATTATGGTTCCGTATAAGGCAGACGCCGTTTGGATTACCGAGTACGGCTTTGTGGAGCCCGTTCAGAATCATACTGGTGATTGCGTGAAGCGACGATAGTTTCATTGAAAAGGTGAGGGTTCTCTCTTTTGAGCTTTTGAGGAGCATACACGAGGGTTGTAAGAATGTCTAAAAGTACGGTCACTAAGCATTTTTTGTGTATGCTTTCCCACAGTTGATCCCGTGAAGTCGTTAGTGTTAACGCGGATCCGTTTCATTTTGCAGGTCAGTTGTTTTGAGGGACGATAGTTCTGTTTCTTTCTCCCGAGGGGTGTAGATCGTTTTCGTTATATCAGTGTTTATTTTTTCCACTTTCAGCCAGGGAAAGTACAAGAAAATCAGGTAACTCGGTCTTCCAGCACGTGATTTGCTCACTACACTGGGTGATTGGTTTTTAAGGTGATTACTCTTTCACCAACCTTTCTTTGATATATGGACATTCATTCATTCATTTATATCTATGTGTGAAACCATGCTGAGTCATAAAAAACATGTATCACATGTAAATGTTGCTCTCCTGCATACCGACGTTTAAATGCCTGTATTCTTTGATCTATTTGCAGAGAAGCCCCTGACGGACGAAGGGCCGCTAAAAGGCTCGAAATGCATTGGGCGAATACAATTCAATTTGAACATCTGATACTTGTATTTTTTGTTAAATTTACTGTGAAATGTACATTCTGATTAAATGAATCATCTTGAAAAGTTTGCACAGCGAAGTGATTATATGGTAATCATCATCAAAAATATTGTTATTGCATTGTCAAAAATTCAATAAGTTCACAAAATAATTTCAGCCTAGGCTAGTGGGTATGTTGCTCCGGAGCAAGGTCATGTATTTGCATCACTAAATAATTTTAAAGCACCGCCACACACCCTTTTAGGCCCACACACCCGCATGCACAACTGCGGCATCTCCTGAAAAGATCTCCGACAAAGAGCCGTCTCGTGGGGCCCGAGGGGGACTGCAGCGCCACCCCCACGAGGAGCAACACCCGATGATGAAGCATGACACTCATAAGGGTGTGTGAGGGCACCAAAATTCAAAGGAGAAATTCCCCCACCTGCATTTACAAGGGATACCATTTATAGAGACTTTTTCCTTTTCTTTTTCCCTCTACCTTTGTGACCAAATCGGTCACTTACCTCCACTTTTAGGAACAGTTACCACACAGTGATATAATAGATACTTATCAGCACGGGTTTCCTAGCTCCATGATGGCTTCAGTGATTTCTAAGATGTTTGGTACCAAACACCTTGTCTTAATAAATCTTTGCTGATGGCAGTATTGGTTATATTAATAGGCCCTGCTAAAGGATACCCTGAAACCTACCAGCCACTGGTGTTGTCCCTGCCTACTTTCAGACAGCCTCCCATCACCAGGCATGTTTCTGGAGCTCTGGGAAGAGCGCCAAAGCTCCCCAGATCCAAAGACCATGCATGCTCTGGGTGGAAGTAGTCACACCTTCTCCACTGCAGGATCTGCCTCTGAAGAAGCGGGATCTTCAAAGGATGTGCTGCTTTGAATCATGCCCCCAGTCCTCTGCTGGGGGCAGGGCGAGCAGATGGTGACACCCCAGTGCGGCTCCACTTTTCAGCAGAAGGACTGGCAGGAAAATTAGGCAAAGGAGGAGGTAGGCCAACCTTCACCCTGGATCACCCCTCAGGTAGGGCAGGCAAGGTAGACCCCACTTTTCATGGCCCGCCATCTTGAGGATAGGGATACTAGCTGATTAGGAGAAAGGGTATGCCTACCTCTGTGTGGGTTGAGCATAAAGAGGGTATAGGTACCCTACAGGTAGGCAGCCCTTTGGCTACTACCTAAAAATGCCCCTAAAGCCAGTATTTAGGTGGCTTCAGGGAACCTGATTTGATGGACAAATAGAAGATGATGGGAGGGGACTGCTCACAGACTAGAAACTGAGACATGCTGCAACAGAAACCCGCAAAAGCCCTGCCAGGTGCAAACGGACTCAACAACTGGACAGGCTGTCCTTCTTGAAATCTGCAAGTACTCTTAAAAAAATTCCTGGAGTCCTTTATGCCTTTGCAAATTGCTATGAACCTCCATTTTGACTGGAGGTTCTAGTCTCTGGACACGACTGGTAAAAAACCTCGATGGTTGAGGATCCGAACTTGTGTCAACGCGGTGAAGGAGTTCTGCAACTCCTGTCACCACTGTAAGAAAACTTTGCAGCATGCCTCTATCACCTCGAGGGATCCTTTCAGCACAGTGACCAACGCTGGAATCATCGCCGCTCCTGAAAAGCCCATAGCCTCCTGCTGTGGCCCCAATGGCGGAAGCAGCAGTGTTGACATGACTGCCTCTCCTCTGTGACGGTCTGCCCTGCAACACATCTTTGGTCCGACCACTCCTGGTGAACTCAGACATCCAGCGTCCATGACTTCTGGTACTCCTGCTCCAGCTACATCTTGACTCCTGCTGTACCCAAGTCATGGACTTCCAAAGACCTTCATCCAGCCAGTGAAGAAGACCAACCACAATCCCAGGTGGCCTGGTCATCAAAAACTCCTCAGGGGAGTCCTCCTTACAGACCGCAAGGGTAACTGCATCAGCGGTACTCCACCATCCAAGACTTCACCTTTTTCCCCAGCAACTGTGACAGCTGGTCTGGCAGTCTTTCCATAGACTATAGTGACCTGCTGCCGACGACCATGACATTAACTGTGTTGGTGTTTTAATGAACTCCTTTAAAGCTATACACCTCCTGGGCTTCCTCCACCTACCGTGATGGTAAATATTTGATGGTATCAACCGCTGAATGCATAGTTACTGAAAGTACTGCTTACTTTGAACTGCTTTGCCTTTTTTTCAAATGCCACAGTCTATAAAGAATTTATTAAAGTATTTTAATATGGTACAAATATCTCCGAGAACAAGTCATGCTTATCAAAACATGTATAAAGAAACTAGTTATTCTTATACAAATTTAAAGATTGTCTAATTTTTGATTGGCCTATTTTTTTTTTTACATTTCTTAAATAAATGGCCAAAGCCTTGGTTAAGTCCCTGAAACAAACAGTCAGAATTTAAAAATCAATACTTTAGTTAGGACAAAGGTTCACATGTATCAAAGTATTTTGCATTTTCAAACGGTACAAAGCTCTAATTTCACCCGTTTATGAATGCAAAATGGCCTTTCTGAATGTACGAAAGGCATTGGGATTTGCAATTTAGGTAATCACAGTTTTTATCGATTATCTAAATTGTGAATGCAAATAGGGAATCACAATTTAGATTCCATAATGCACATGTAAGAAGTATTTCCTAAATGCAAACTGTGCATTTAGGAAACGCTATTACCATAGATTTCAATCCGATGGTAAACAAGTACAATTTTTGATTATGCTCCTAGGGCATGTTTGTGCCTTACATGTGCACCTTTTTATTTTTAGGCACACTTCAGGGGGGCCTTAGGCTTCAGTGCACCCTTGCCTTAGCTAATTTGCAATTACCATTTAGGTAAAAATTACGTAAGATAAGGTGAAAAACCCAAGCAAAGCAGAGTTCAGTGTGAAAAAGAGGTGCTTGAGTCTGGAAAAATGGCCCAGCCCTCCATGAGAAAAGGCAGGAAGACTAGGGAACCAGCTTCCGAACAAACACCCAACCTCTTTCCTCTGGGAGAAGAGGAGTCAGTCCCAGAGGGAACTGAGCCACAAGAGCTGGTGCCTCACCAGGCTGAGCTATTGGCTCAGGGGGACCATCTAGGGAAGATCTGTACCAGGGGCTGAGAACCTGTTCCACTTTTGAAAACCTGTAACAGGAAGCTGCTGCATCAGAAAAAAGTGATATTAGGGGCTACCACAAAACCTATTAGGAGGATGGAATCCTTTACACTGAGGACAGAGACCCAAAACCCGGTGCCACCCAGCGAGTGGTAGTGCTTCGAATGTTTAGGGAGTTCCTCCTCACATTGGTCCACTAGCTGAATACCTTGGTCAGAACAAAATGTGGAGTAGGCTTGTCAGCCACTTCTACTGACCAGGGATGCACCAGAAGGTGAAGGAGATCTGCAACTCCTACCACACCTGTCAAGCCAGTGGCAAGACAGGTGAGAACCCAATGGCCCCCCTAATCCCATTCCCAGTGGTTGGGATTCCCTTGGAAAGCGTAGGGATTAACGTTGGTGGGCCCCTTTACCCTCCTACACAATCAGGGAACAGAGTTATGCTAGTGAATCATGCCACCAAGTTTCCTGTGACTTTTTCCCTTAGGACTACGCTGTCCCTGCAGTGGCTAGTATCCTCATTGGTGTCTTCACCAGCATGGGCTTCCCTAAGGAGGTGGTAGCAGACAGAGGAACCAACTTCTTGTCTGGCACCCTAAAACACATTTGGAAGGAATGTGGAGTGACTTGTAAGTTCACTACCCCCTACTACCCACAGTTTAATGGCCTTGTTGAAGATGCAACAAGATCATGAAAGGTATGATTGGGGGACTCCCTGAAAAGCTCCAAAGGGGATGGGATGTTTAACTGCCATGCCTGCTTTTTGCATACACAGAAGTGCCACACACTTCTGTTTGCCCATCCCGTCAGGGGTCTATTGTGCCTTGTAAAGGAAGGATGGGAGAAGTGTCTCGTCCAACCCAAGCAGGACATAGTGGACTATGTACTTGGCCTCCACTCTCAGATGGTTGAATACATGGAAAAAGCAAACCAAAACCTAAAGGCCAGCCAGGGGCTCAAGAAGCAATGGTATGACCAAAAGGCTGCTTTGGTAGAGTTCAAACTAAGGCAGAAGGTACGGGTGTTTGAGCCTGTGGCCCCTAAGGCCCTCCAAGATAAGTGAATTGGCCCCTACCCCAAACCAAAGAAAAGAGGATGTCACCTATTTGGTAGGCCTTGTTACTTGCAGGAACCCCAAGAGGGTCATCCATGTGAACCACTTTAAACCCTATTACAACAGGGCAGATGTGACCATGCTCATGGTCACAGATGAGGACCAGGAAACAGAGAGTGAACCTCTCCCTGATTTCCTGTCCATCAACCCAAAAGATGAGTCAGTAGAAGGAGTGGTCTTGTCAGACACCCTTAATGCCCAACAGCAGATTGATTGCAGGCAAGTTCTACATCAGTTTTCTGAGCTCTTCACTGTGACCCTTGGTCAGACTAGCTGGTGTACTCATGACATGGACACTGGTGAAAGCCTACCTGTCAAAACAACATTTACGTCAGTCTGTTCATGTGAAAGGGATCATCAAAGCTGAAATAAGCAAGATGCTGGAATTGAAAGTCATTGAGCAATCTGAAAGCCCCTGGGCCAGCCCAATCATCTTAGTCCCCAAACCTCAATGAAATGAAGTTATGTATGGACCAAGACCGACGCCGACCCAATTCCTAGGGCAGGCAAATTGACAGGTTGGGTGCAGCCAAATATTTGAGTCCCTTTGATCTCACATCAAGGTACTGGCAGATAGGCCTGACTCCAAAAGCCAAGGAAAATCAGCATTTCTCTACCCAAAACTGGCATTATCAGTTTACTGTAAAGCCTTTTGGCCTGAAAAATGCACCTGTCACTTTTCAGGGGTTGGTGAATAAAGTCTTGGCTGGCTTGGAATCCTATAGTGCAGCTTATCTTGAAGATATTGCTATCTTTAGCTCCACCTGGCCAGATCACCTGATCCACCTTGGGAAAGTATTAGAGGCTCGGCACAAGGCAGGCAAGTGAAAGATAGGGCAGGGAGAGGTTGTATACCTGGCCACCTTGACGGAGGAGGCCAGGTTCAATGATTACAGGCCAAGATCCAGACTATTCTGAGCTGAGTGACTATCAGAACCCAGACTCAAGGCAGGGCTGACATTGCTTGACTGGGTACTACCGTAGGTTTGTGGAAGATTATGGCATCATGGTGGCCCCTTCCAAAAGAATGCCCAAGAAGTTGAACTGGACAGTGAGCTGTCAAAAGGCTTTTGATACTCTGAAGGAAGCAAAGTGCTCTGCACCTGTTCTGAAAGCTCCAGATTATGCCAAGCAATTCATTGCGAAGATTGATACCTCTGAACATGGGATCGCCTATCCCAAATACATTACGATGGTCAAGACTAGCCTGTGGCTACTCCTCAGGGAACAGCGTTTGATTGTCATTTAGTGGGAAGCTTTTGCTGTGGTCTGGTCCCGGAAGAAGCTGAGGCCATACCTGATTGGTTCTCACTTCATTGTTCAAACCGACCACAGGCCTCTCAGATTATTTAATTCAGATGAAAGGCGAGAACCGCAAACTGCTCAGGTGGTCCATATCCCTACAGGGAATGGACGTTGAAGTGGAGCCCCAAACTGGGAATGCCCGTGCCAATTCAGATGGACTTTCCAGGTTCTTCTACTTAGACCATGACGACTCACTAGGAAAAGGGTAGTCTCATCCTCTTTCTTTTAGGGGTTCATGTAGGAAAGTGCCTCCTTGGACATGGTTATCCCTTATTTTGTGAATGGGGACAGAATGAGGACCCCTAGGGACCTGTCACCTGGACCAGGTGGTGCTGCTATCGCAGGCTACATGTCCAGTTGCGGGACAAACCAAAAAGTGGACATGGCACACAGCACTGTGTGCCATGCCACCCTTACATGGCATACGATATAGGTAAGACACGCCTACTGCAGGCCTTCCATCCTAAGGCAGGTGCACTATATCCTATGTGAGGGCATATCAGTATTAGCAGGTATGCCTCTACAATTTACAGCCCATTCTGGTCATTGTGAGTGAACAGGGAAGCAATAAAAAGTACATGGGCTGGATACTTGTCAGCACAGGTTTCCTAGCTCCATGATGACTTCACTGATTTCCAAAATATTTGGTACCAAACATCTTGTCTTAATAAATCCTTTCTGATGCCAGGATTTGATTTATTAATAAATTCACACAGGAAACTCTGCTAGAGGGTCCCCTGAATCCTACTGACCACTGGTTATGTTCCTGTCAAGGTTTAACCAGCCTGCCATCACCAGACATGTTTGTGGACTCCTGGCTAGACAGACAGAGCTCTCCAGGTCATAAGACAATGCCTGCTCTGGGCAGCAGGTGATCACAACTTAACCCTCAGGAGAAGCAAGAACCTCAAAGGATATGCCCATTTTGAATCCTGCCCCCAGCCCTCTAGAGTTAGAAGCAGATGGCTAGGGCAACCCCCCAGTCCTGCTCCACTTTTCGGCAGGAGGACTGTCAGGAAAATAAAGTAAAACTAAGAGGTGGGTCTAACTTGACCCTGGACCACCCGTCAGGTGGGACAGACGAGGTAAACCCAATTTTTTATGATCTGCTATCCTGAGACTCTTAATAGTAGCCTATTAGGAGTCAAGTTATGCCTACTTGGGGCTAGCATAAAGAGAGTATAGTCAACGTACAGGGAGACAGCCCATTAAATACTACCTATCCCCACCTGAAAATACCCCTAAAGTCAGTATTTAGGTGGTTCCCCAAGAAACTGACCAGATTTGATGGACAAAAAGATGATGATGGAAGAAAACCTCTCACTGGCCACAAACTGAGCCCTGCTGCAACAGAAACTGGCAAAAACCCTGCCAGCTGCAAACTGACTCGACAACTGGATTGGCTGTCCTTCCTGAGATCTGCAAGCCCTGCAAGAAACCCCAGAGTCATTCCAGCCTTCACAAATTCCCACAAACCTCCCTGTGGGCTAGAGGCTCTAGTCCCTGACGACCGCTGGTAAAGAACCACAGTGGCTTAGGGCTGACACTTGTGTCAGCATGACTCACCACTGTGAAGAAACTTTGCAGTACACCTTTGTCACCTCGAGGGATCCTTTCAGCACAGTGACTGATGATGGAAACGACCCGCTCCTGAGAACCCATACCCTCCTGCTGGTGGCCCTGACCGTGGAGGCAGCAATATTGGCACAACTGCCTCTCCTCCGTGACAGTCTGCCCTGCAAACTACCTGTGGTCTGACCGCTGCTTGTAAACTGCAGCGTCTACGATTTCTGAAACTCCTACTCCAGGTACATCTCGACTCCTGCTGTACCCAAGTCCCGGGCCCCTAAAGACCTTCATCCAGCTGGTGAAGAAGACCTCCCACTGTCTCAGGCAGTGTGGTCCTCTGAAACTCTTTGGCGTATTCCCCCTTCCAGCGACCATAAGCGTAACTGAGTCGGCGGTACTCCACCACCCAAGACTAAACCTTCGACATAGCAACCCTGACCGCTGGGATGGCGGTGTTCCATAGAACTACTGTGACCTGCTGCCAGCGACCACAACGGTAACTGTGTTGGCGTTCTACTGAACTCCAATAAAGATATACACCTCCTGGGCTTCCTCCGCTGATGATTGTAAATATTTGACAGTATCAACCGCCGAGTATCTAGATACTGAAAATACTGCATACCTTGAAGTGCGCTTTTTGTGAGATTTATAAAGCTCAAACTCGACCCAAAGGTATCAGAGTGCTTTACATGAGCACCAGTTGCATTACAGATGGACACATTTATTTTGTTAGGCACGCAGAGATCAAGTGATTTGTCCAGAATCACAGGATGTTTAGCATGCGATTCTCCAGCTTTGACATCAACCACTCTAAGGCGTTAGGTCATATCCTCACTCCAATTGCCTTTTTATTCCGACTACCACAGTCTAAAATGTATATATTTAAGTATTTTAACCCTGTACAACGTATTTCTCTGAACTGAAGTCTTGCTTCTCAAAACATGTAAAGAAACTTGTTTTTATACAAATTTGGTCTGGGATTTATTCTTAGAGGCCTGTCTAATCAATAGCCTCTGTGAGTACAACAAATGCTTAACATTGCCTTTTTATATGCCTAAATGCTACCCCAGACTACCACAAAAAGAGAGTTAGTATTATCTTCTTGTTACCTCTATCTACACTCTTTACACAGTGTACTTCGTTTTAGTACACTTTACAAAGAGGCGGTATCTTACTAGGGCTATATACATTAAGCACCACAAGTGGAAGTTTGTTAACCAATAATATAAGCAGTAATTATTTCTCTTCTGCATCTGTTCCTGTGAAAGCAATTGGACTTTTAAAGATTTATGACATAAAACCATAACTCCATTTGTTTACCATTCCCAAGCAAGAAAAAAAACATCACCTACCCAACCCCTATGCAACTTCAAAAATTCCTGTCCCCTAAGATGAGATTCTGGCAAACAAGCAGCGTGAGCATTAAATTTAACAAGTGGGTTAGGGTTCAATGATGTTTGATGGGAAAACGTAAACACCTGACATTCCATGAAACTACTGTTGAAGTGATTGAAAATTTAGAATGCAAATAATACAATCAGACTTATAAGCAAGGCAAATATTAGGTGTCACACAAGTCATGTTAAATAGTGAAGAAGTAATAATAAAATAACAATATAGCTTAACAATAAAAATTGTACAATGAAGGAAGAGGATGGGATATAGGGAAAGAAAGAAAAGAGAAAAGAAGAGGATGGAGTGAAGAGGATGAAACGAAATAACAAAAGAGTATGCAAAAGAAGTGATATAACAGTAAAAATAAACATACCTACAAATGTTGTTGATGGAGATGGGGGAGGAGACCACATGAGAAGACGGAATATCTAAACTCCAAAGGGAAGGGAGGTACACAAAGGGCAATATAACATATGACGAGAAACAGGAACCCAGCTAAATGAGGCAACATGGAAACAATCCTGCAAGAAAAACAGAATAGTTCATTAAATTACAAGTCATGGTAAATATAAATCAGAAGAGCACTTCCATAATGATTTGAGAAGATGAATGTCCAAGTAGTAATAATAAAAAATCAATCCAACAACTTAGTCAAAACTGAAAAGATATATATTCGAAAAGAGACATAAAAGTAGAAACATAGGGCCGATTCACAAAGTTTAGTAAAGTTAGACAAAAGTCTAACGTTACGAATTTTGGTATTCACAAAGGGCATTTACTACTCATAAATGACCTTTGTGAATACAGACAGTCGAACTTTACTACTTTCACTTTTCCCAAAGTGCATTTACAAGTAGTAAATGCCCTTTGTGAAAACTGAAAGTCGTAAAGTTAGACTTTTGTCTAACTTTACATTTGTGAATCAGGCCCATAGAATTAGTTAGGTGTATGAGCTGATGGAATAAAATCCATGTTTTGTGGTTTAAGAGTTGCAAAAAAGTCTCTCAGATGTGATGGATCCTGGCAAGTTTAATCTTGTTGTAATATGTGACCTTAAACAAACAAAGATGAAAGATCCCCAAATGAGCCCCGAGTGATTGAAGCATTGGTCGCATGCTTAGGAATTCTCTTTGGTGATCAATCAATCAATCAATCAATCAGGGGGGTTATAAAGCGTACTACTCACCCGTGGGGGTCTCAAGGCACTGGGGGGGGGGGGGGGGGGTGCAGCTCCGGATCAGTCGAAGAGCCAGGTATTGAGCTTATTACTGAAAGTGTGCAGGGTAGGGGAGCGCCTGATGTTCACAGGGAGCTCGTTCCAGGTCTTGGTCACGATGTAGGAGAAGGGTCTCACGCCTGTTCTGTTTCTGCAGATGCGGGGGACCTCTGCCAGGGAGAGGTCGGCGGAGCGGAGGTTCCTCTTGAGTGCTTGGAAGGATACTCTCTCTCGTTGAGGTATTTGGGTCCGATGTTGTGGAGGGATTTGTAGGCGTGGGTGAGGAGTTTGAAGGTGACCCTCTTCTCGACGGGGAGCCAGTGGAGGTCTCGTAGGTGTTGGGTCATGTGTGATATCCCAAGGACAAGTCTGGCTGCGGCGTTCTGGATGGTGTTGAGTTTGTGTAGAAGAGTTCTGTTGATTCCGGTGTATAGGGCGTTGCCGTAGTCCATGCCATAGCAGTGCTTTTGGCATAGTCCTGAGAGAAAAATAAGTTGTGGCCAGACCATGAGATTCATTTCAGCTGTCTAGCAGCTATAATAATCTGCAGCAGTTCTGTATATTTCAAAAATAAAAGAATGAGAAAGTCTATTGGCCCACTGTATGCTGTGTGTGGTACCATTAGATAAATTCAAAATATGTGTTAAAAAAGTATTGAAGAATAAGATAGGACTTTTTCGGTCTACGCTCTCAGAAAGGCCATTAATGAGAAGATTATTTCTTCCTTTTCAGTTTTCCAAACCTTCAACTTGTTTGAGCAGAGAAAGGACCTGTTCCTGAAGATGGCTTACCATAGGACAAATGTCTTTAAGGGCAGAAACCTATTGTTCAAGATTCGCTACTCGTTCTTCTACATGAGTCCACCCATCCGAAGGACTTTGTAATTTGGCATTGGTTTCTTCCATGAATGGGCGTAATGCCCTTATTCTTTCCAATTACAAGTCAAGGGAGGCATTAGGAGGAGACTTGGAAGGCGACTGTGGATATTTCTTAAGCCTTTTAATTGATGCCTTGCTTGTGTTAAGTTGTGCTGTATCAGTAGAAGTAGCCATGGGCAAAGAAGCATTTTTGCTTTTATGGGATGCAGAGTCAATCATTCTGCGGTAAGTACAATTTCCAGAGGAAGATTTAAAAGATTTACCTGAGAAATTTTTTAGTGGCAATGTTTGACTTTTTTTTTTTTTTTTTTTTTTTTAAAAACTTTATTCTTCAAAAACATGGACACAGCTATTCAGCCGACAACCCGGAGGTTCGGCAGCTTTAGGAGAGCAGAACAAAGAAGCGTCCACAGTGCAGTAAAGGAGCAGCGAAAAGGTTTCATTTTTAAATAAACACAAACACACAACAAACCCCAGCAAGGCGAAAACACTGAATACCAATGGTGATTGCCCCTCAGGGGAGACCGGACCCCCTTCGTCTAACAGTCACAGTACTATGATAAGAGGAAAAAGGGGGAAAAGCAGAGGCCCAAGCAGTCAACTAACAATCAAATCTATATACAGAGCTGGAAAGAATGTTAAGAGGAAAGCTGTTCCTCGGGGGGATCCAGATCAGGGGCAAGACATATGCCCCCTCTGTATTGGTTCCACTGCCCCCAGATGGCATGCCACTTCCGAGGGCGCCCTCTAGCGCAATATACTGTCTTTTCCCTGAGCATACTCCAGTCCATATTTTCCTTCCACGCAGTCAATGTGGGGGGCCCCACGGAGCCCCACAGGCGCGCGATGTCTCTCTTAGCCACCATGTTACCCAGAGTCACCCACTGGGTCTGTGCCTCATCGTGATCAGTGGGCCCCCAAACATTCAGGAGACAACACCGCGCCTCCGGCTGCATAGCAATGCCCGTCACCTCCCCCATCACTGCATGGACTCTCCTCCAAAATTCCATGATGACACCACATTCCCAAATGATATGCAGGAAAGTACCCACCATACCACAGCCCCTCCTACATAAGCCTTCCTCAGAGAATCCCATATGAACCAGCCTTGGCCCCGTCACATAAATTCTATGGAGTATTTTGAGCTGCACCAGCCTCAGACGTGATGGGATCGCGACCTCCTTAGGAGAGGAAACAGCAGACTGCCAATCCTCGTCATCCAGCTCAAGTCCGTCCCTAGTCCACTGGTCCCGCAGCCCCAACAGCGTATCCGCCCGAACATTTATCAATTTCTTATAGATGAGAGAGATCGTGCTCTCTGGCATATGGCCATTGAGGATCCGGTCCTCCAAAGGAGAGGACTCAGGCACCTTCTCACCTTCTACGAGGACTGACCGCAGGGCGTGACGCACCTGAACGTAGCGAAAGAACTCGGATGTCCCCAACTCATACTCCTTCTGCAACTCTTCAAAGGACTTCACCCTCACCTTAATCAGCACATCTCCAACCCTGGAAATACCGATCAAGTCCCATTTATCAAAACCTTTCGTATGCCAAAGCCTACCCAATTTTTCAGATTCAAACAACGGGGTAGCAAGGGTGAGCCTATCCTTCCAGCCCAGCGAGTCAGTCGCCAACTTACACGCACCGCCACCCCAGTGGGCCCCGTGAGGGACGAGTCCAGGGACCGCGAGTACAACGCGCTATGATAATTACCGCCGCGCAGCAACCATCTGTCCATGGCGTAACCGGGGCTGAGGGCCGGGCCATAGAAACCATGATTAATCGCGCTCAACTGGGTGGCCCAATAATAGCGTCGAATGTCTGGAAGCGCAATACCCCCGTCGTACCATGGAAGCGTCAACTTAGCAATCGCTATTCGCGGCCGCCCATCCCACAACAACAATCGTTGGAGGCTTTCGACCTCCCGAAAGTAACTGGCCGGTACCCAATCGAGAGTATTCTGCAAGGCGTAGAGGAACCGGGGAAGAGACATCATTTTGAACAAGGCGGCTCGCCCGACGAGGGAGAGCGGTAGCCTCCGCCAGCCCTCAACATCCCACCGCAAACGCGCCAGGGGGGGGAGCAGGTTCCTCTCATATCGCAAAGTGGAATCCGTGGAGATAAAAATCCCCAGGTACACGAAGCCCTGCTGAGCGATCTGGATCGAGCAAGTTCGCGGGACAGGTGGAACATCGCCACTCAGAACATATAGATACGATTTACTCCAATTGATGACGAGACCCGAGTTCCTACCAAAAGACGTCAGAACGTCACAGACCACTATAAGCGAGTTCTTGGGCGAGGCAAGATATAACAGGATGTCATCGGCATATAGCGAAATGCGGTCCTCGTGCTCGGGCGACCATCTAAGTCCACGTATATCCGGGTGCCAGCGTATCCACGCCGCCAGCGGCTCGAGGGCGAGGGCGAACAACAAAGGCGACAGGGGGCAACCCTGCCGAGTGCCCCTCCCAAGCTGAAACGGAGTCGACGCCCGCCCATTTACCACAACACTCGCAAGGGGACCATCATATAGCAACCTCACCCAGCTCACAAAACCAGGGCCAAAGCCGAACTTGGCAAGCACAGCCCACAAATATGCCCATTCCACCATATCAAAGGCCATCGTGGCATCGAGAGACGCCACAATAGCTGGTTCTCGCAGCGTGCTCGCCCTGGCAATCACACCATGAAGGCGCCGAAGGTTTAACGCAGTGTTACGGTGCGGAATAAAACCGGATTGATCCGGGTGGATCAAGTCTCCAAGCACCCTGACCAAGCGGCCCGCCAGAATTTTAGCCAGAATCTTCGGCTCAGCATTAAGGAGTGATATAGGCCGATAGGAGGCACACTTATCTCGGGGTTTACCATCCTTGTGTATCACAACAATCGTCGCCAGTCGCTGATCCAACGGGAGGGTCCCACTCCCCCGCGCCTCCACAAACATGGCGCGCAGGTGAGGGGCAACCCTATCCGGAAACAGCTTATACAGGTCAATCGGCAAGCCATTAGGGCCCGAGGCCTTGCCCGAGTTCAGCGCGCGGATAGCACCCGCCACCTCATCAACCGTTATATCTCCATCAAGATCATCTCTATCTACGTCAGAAAGGCAGGGCAAAGCGATATCACGCAGGAGGTCAAGCGAATACTCGGTCGGCCTATCCGAAACGGAGGCATAAACCATACGGAAATAATCCGAAAAACACTGTACTATCCTCTCAGGGTCTACAACCACCTCTCCCCCCTCTCTCGTCAGCTCCGGCACCACTCTATTAACCCGTTCTTTTTTGTCCAGCCAAGCTAGGAGCTTCCCGGCCTTGTCACCAACATCATACAAGCGGCCCTGCTGTTCCCTACTGAGGGTCTTGGCGGCATTCGTCACCAGGTCCTTATATTCGGCTTGCTTCAAGCTCAGTTCATGCAGTGAGGCCTCTGTAACCTCCCCTTCTAGCGCCCCCTCTAAAGCCGCGATCTCCTCCTCAACCTGCATAACCTCGCCATCTCTCCGCCGCTTGGCTGCCACTACCAAGGATAGGGCCTCTCCTCTAAGCACGGTCTTAAATGCTTCCCACAACGACACGGCCGAGTCAACGGACCCCTGGTTGTCCTTAAAAAAGTTATCAACTGTCTTCAACAGCGCACTGCGCATCTTGGGGTCACGAAAGTACCAGGGGTTAATAGGAGCAAGCCTGCCCCCTCCCTCGCGGCCGACGTCCAGCCGGACCCACACTGGCGAATGATCCGATATGCCCCGCGCCATATGCCTGGCCTCAGATACCAATGAGGCGTGAGCAGCCAGAGTGAGCAGGTAATCAATCCTAGAGAGGCTACCATGCGCCCCGGAGTGGAAGGTGTATTGGCTCTTTGTGGGGTGCCGGAGCCTCCAGCAGTCTACCAGGCCGAGTGTGTCTAGAAAGTCTGGAAGCCACTTCTGAGCCCCCCCGGTGTCTCTGGGCGGGTACCTATCCAGCAGCCCAGAGCCGACAGCATTGAAGTCACCCCCCACCACTAGCATACCCTCCGGGAGGTCCAACAAGGCCCTACCCAGATCTGTAAACGTGGAGGCCTGCAGGGCAGGAGGGACATAGACCGAAACTAAAACCAAAGTTCTTCCTTCCCACCTCCCCGCCACCGCCACAAACCTCCTCCTATCATCAACAATGGTGGAGCTCACCTCGAATGGCAGTGAAGCTCTAACTAGGATGCCCACACCCCTGGAGCCGGAGGAGAATCCCGAGTGAGCTATGAATTTGTAACCTTTCCTATTAAGAGCATAGCAAGTATTACCTATAAGGTGTGTCTCCTGCAGTAGGGCCACATCCGGCAAAAACCGTTTCAAGAACTGCAAGACTATCCCCCGCTTAATGCGATCCCCCAAACCATTAACATTCCAGCTAAGAGCACTTAAACCCCTACCCCCATCCCCACACACAGAGAGGCCCACCCCACACCCGAAGAGCCACCATGGAACAATCCTGACAATGATTACTACGCCTTGCAGAAACAAACCCCCCAACAACAAACCCAAAATCCCAACTATCCCCCCCACCCTGCACCCCTGCTGCAGCTTACAAAGCCCCCCCAACTTGCAGTGTGCCTGTCGCCCTACCAAAACCAAAATCTACAAAAAGTACCCTGAGGGAGGAAAGAGCTCCCATCGTCCTCCCGCAACCCTCCGCAGTTACTGCAACCAGTTCAAGTCATTATCTAGAACCAAATCAAGTCAGTCCGGCTCCAAAGGCATCAACCTTGCCCATCCCGGCCACTGTCCCCGTCTGCAGCAGCGTCCTCGCCAGTCCGTCGTCGGGGCAAAGCGTCCAGCCATTCATCGGCCATAGCAGGCGACTCAAAGAAGAAAGTCCGGTCTTCGTACACCACACGTAATCTGGCAGGGAAAAGCATGGCATACTTCAGGTCCCTCTCCCGAAGCCGTCTCTTCACCCCCAGGAAACCCTGCCTTTGCTTTTGCACCAGCTGGGTGAAGTCAGGATAGAAACTCACCGATGCGTTCTGAAAAGGGACCGGGCCCATCACCCGCGATGCTTGCAGGATAGCGTCCCGATCTCGGAAGTGAAAGAGCCGGGCGACAATCGGTCTCGGTGGAGCTCCCACCTTGGGCCTCCCACCCGGCACTCTGTGAGCTCGCTCAACTGCGAAAAACTTCCCAAGGCCCTTAGGCTTCAGATGGTTAAGCACCAAGTCCTCCACGATCAGGTCTACAGAAATCTCGTCCGAGGACTCCGGGACCCCGATAACGCGCACGTTGTTGCGCCTGGCCCGGCTCTCAAAGTCCTCGAGCCTACGGGCGGAGAGGTCACTCTCGGCCCGCAGCTTACGAACCTCAGTCTGAAGTTCCGAGACATCATCAGCGAGGCCCGTGGTCTTGAGATCAAGGGTTTTAACCCGTTCATTAGTTTTGCCCAAATCCGCGCGGATCAGGTTAACGTCCACCAAGATGGTATCCACTTTGTGCGCCAGGGCATCAAACTGTCTCCCAATCGAAGCCTGCATCCCTTCGAGCGCGCCCATGACATCCTGCAACGAGGGCTCCGAGGCCGAGGGTGAGGCAGTCTTCTGTACATCCGGCGACTGGCTCGATCCACCAGGCGACCCCTTCTGCTGGGCATAGCGGTCCATATTATTGGCTTGAGTATAGGCTCCCCGCCTGGTAGCCTTGGATTTCAGCCGATCCACCTCCGCTTTACCCGACATGTCTGGCACCAAGCAGGCGGGTGCAAAAAGACGGCCCTCTCTCAGTAAGAGGGATCAGGAGAAATCAGTTCTGCAATAGCCCGGCAGAGTAGGGCGTAGAGCGTCCAGAGGATAATAAAGCAGCCGAAAGCACTCCCGGGCCAAGGCAGACAAAGGGCGAGAAAGTGAAAGTGAAAGGACGGGGACCACCGTCCGACAGTTCACACCTCGCCTGGCCGCTGTTGTTCAATTAGAGGTCGGGCATCCTGCCAACGCCAGCCCCTGGCATCCCTCGGAGATAGGCCTCAATCTTCCGCCGTGCATAACTCCGGTTCCCGGTGGGCGATCCGAAATCGGGCAGCATCAATCGCCTCCATAACGAGTCATCTGCAAGATGCCGTGCATATAAAACAGGATTAAAGACAGGATAGTCGACGGAGGGCGCGTGGGTCTCGGGAGCTCAAAGCTCACGCGGCCATCTTGGTCAAGCGCTAGGCTCCTCCCCCAATGTTTGACTTTTTAATCTGCTCATGCGCAAGAAAAAATCGTAATACAGTTCCACGTATGACTAATGTGGAGGGTAAGAATGACCATCTACTGAAGAAATACTTGTAGCATGAAGATCTCATTCAGAATTATTGAGGCCACAATGAAAAGAATAACTTGTGATGCTAGAACCCTGACTGAATTGTAAATAAGTCAGAGAAGAGAAATAGCAGGTATGAAACAATTTCTGGGTAAGAAACAGTTAGCATGTGCAACTGCTGTTTATTTATAACATTTCATAGGCTACCATTGCTGAAATGTCATGCAAAATAACCCGTCTTGTTTTGCCAAAGCTATTCCTCATAGTAGTGACACAATGGTCATCATGTTGAATGGGAGAATACATGCTCCTAAAGTAAAGGATTTAAAATTTGACAGTGGAAAAAAATGCAAGGCACAGCATTCTGCCCACAGCTGCAGAATATTTACTGTGTCGGAAAGGAAAATTTCCCATAGACACTGCAAAAATAAAGCTGCTTCGTGCATCCTCCCAACAAACCTCAGCCGGACACCACCATCTCCAATAGGCGTCTAGCCACGCCCCCTCCACACTCAAAATAAGTGAAGCTTATCATAGGAATGGCACAAAGGACAGTTGGGCTGGGGGCCATAAGAATGCCCTTTTTTATGTTTGGGCAGGAAGGACGGGGATTGAAAAGAGGCCTGACTAAGCGGGTGGCAGGAAAGAGGTCACATTTCAATTTTGCCCACGGAAGGGTAAATGCCTATAGTGGTGGTATGAGGCCAGTGTCTTATGCATGGGAGAGTAAGGGGAGGCTACAATATGTAAGTCTACCCCATTAGCCTCCAGCTGCAGACATCTGAGTGCCCAAGTCCTGAATGCAGTGTTAAAACTGCTCACAAAGCAAAGACAACTGCATGGGAGTGGAGTGCTGTTTCTGTTAATCAGACAAGGATGAACATTTGGGCAGTGCCCAAGAACAAAATTAACTTCAATAGTGACTCCACTGTCACACGCAGATGTCAGATGACACCTGGACAGTCTCCTTTGTCTATGACCCAAGTCAAACAAACTCCAATCCTAAGGGCAAGTGAGCTACACCCGGAACTGTTTTAAAATGACCACACAGGAGGTGATGCTCATTTCCTTCCCCATACTTCTGGGGTGGGTACATAGGCTCTGCACAAGGGGAGAAGGGTTTCATTGTTTTGGAATTAGGTAGAGAGATGCACTGTGGGTTTGTAGGCACACACAAATGTTACAAAAGTGGTTAGGGTCACCCCTGGGAACCTTTACCCAATTGTTAAGAGAGTGACCAGGAGTCACCCCCACCCACAAGCTAGTATCAGAACACTGTAGACCTGTGAAAGAACGGAACAAGGACAGCACCTGGGGGCATATTATCAAGGGCAGTATCGCCACTTTAGCGGCACTTTTTGACGCTAAAGCAGCGATATTTTTATCGCTCTATTTACAAGGCGTCGCTAACATGCATTAGCGCATGTTAGCAGCCGATTTTGTAACGCATCTCATGCCAGGCATAAACATCGCTAATGAGATGCAAAGTAGGTTTTGCTTTAAAAATACAACATGAAAGAGGGTGCTAACACAACAGCACTGTATTAACAAGGCAGCCCCGGTCTTGCAAAGCGATATTAAAGTCCCGCTAACCGCGGTTATCGTCGGATACTAATGTCTGGTCAAAACCTGATTTAAGCATGTTTAGTATAGGAGGTGGATTGACAGGTTAAGTCCACACTCCCATATTAACAAGCTTTTCATTAGCGCTGTGAAATCATCGCTTGATTTCACACGTTAGTGATGATTATCGCCGTCTATCACTGGTTTGTACATTGCCTGTGAGCTAAACGTTGCTATTACTCCGCTAAAACGGCGATGTAATCCAGCGATAGGCGGCGATAATCAAATTCGTGCTAAGCGCGGTTTGTGATATTCAACGCATGCCGTTGATAATATGCCCCCTGGTGTTTAAGACCTGAAAGGAAACCTGAAGGTCTGGACTTGCTCCCACTTGTGCCAAGGACAGAAAAGTGCACTATCCTCTTTTCCAGCTGCCAAATCTTGCTCTGGACAGAATGCAAAATTAAAATGAATTAGAGTATAAGGTGCTAGTGCAGTTGTCAGCCTACTCTCAATTGTACTTTGTCATCAGACAATGGCCTCACCTCTTTTATTAGCCACAGGGTATCATAGGGAGAACTATCTGCCAGAACAGCCATCTTTTCTCAAATTGTCTAGAGAACCATTTTACTAGTAGTCCTTTTTGTAGTGGGGCGATCAATTGGTCATGCTCAAATGAGCATGACCAATTGGTTTTGAAGGGCTCGTGGCTATGTTGGTGGTATATGTATGGGGGTACATGAAATAGGTAAAGTAGCCAGGAGAGGATATTCATTTTCACTATATTTATCCTTCCTAGCCAAGAGATGTAATGGCTTCTTCACTTGGCTAAATCTGCCTGTATATGGGAGTTAAGTAGGGCCCAATCTGATTTCCACCAAATATGCTAATATTTAATGCCAAGTACTTTATGGAGGATTTCACCTATTTCATTTGGCATCAGGCTTTTAGCTGTTCTTGTCTTACTTTCAATATCAAAATATTTATTACACTTGTCTTTACACATTTTGAAACCAGCGCCTTCTTTAAGTCCCCAACACATCGTACAATCTCGGGCAGAGATGGCTCAGGTTCTATTGTGGTGAGGAATGCACAAAGAAATTAAGATGGATGGAATTTTGAACCAAACAAACATTCACCTCCAGTCACAGATCTGGGTAAAAATCAATTGTTTTTTGCACACCACGCCATTCTAGTTTAGATCTAGCCATGTGCAAATAAGTCTTAACCCTGACCCCCATGGGAACACTCAGGAAACTATGTTTACAACACAGGCATTACAATGTAATGCCATTTCAACTTATCCTTTACAACGCAGGTACCTCTACAACGCATGCCATTAAAATGCAATCCGTTACAATGCAGGAACCATTACAACGCAAGCCTTTACAATGCAATTATGGTTGAGGTAAGTGGTATTTGTTCTTAATTTTATTTTAAGGATTGTTATTTTGAGTATTGATTTATTAAGATTATTGTTTATAATTTTGCGATTGGCAAAAAAAAAAAATTACAATAAATGGTTTTGTAACATAGCCCTTTAGGTACAGGATATGAGAGATTTAGAGGTTATGGGTGGGGATGTGTATTAAAATTCAGGTGTTAATTTTAATACCCAAGTATTAATTATTATTTTGTTTCAAAATTCTTTTTAATTGCATTCACCCAAAATAACACAGAACAGACAATTATACAACTTGTAGGGCACAACTTAGTCATGCCACAAGCCAAGAGCATTAGATAGCTAGAAATATAACACATCTTCTCCCCAAGTTCACAGCATAGCTTCTACTAGAATCAGGTGCTTCTTCCCCCCCCTTAAAAGTTACATATGTCACATATTGACCCAATTTCACACAAAGCACCTTTGCAAATATTGACGAGAGCCCACAAAATCAATAAAAATAAAAAGGGAAACAAACCAAACATTTCCGTGGTACTTGATAGCTGCAATGATCGTGGGAGACCGTTAAGCAGACATTATACAATCAAGGAGAAGGTCAGAAGATCGCAGGGGTGGGGAGACCAACATGGGCGGGGAGGTGCCAGCTCCCTGGGACATGCCTCCCCCCTGGGGGGAGTGCCACGGGGCCTGACCACTCTAGGTTTGAAAGAGATGTAGGGCCTGCAGTCTAGGGCCACAGGCACAAAGAGGCAAGCCCTCCGAGAGGTAACCCACTAATGGGCTCGAAATATAATCAAACCCTTTACAGGAATTTTTCATAATATCAGCCATCTGTTCCATGGCCATTGCCCGCCCCAGCCATGCATGCCATTGAATCAGGAAGGGGGCCTCAGTTTTCTTCCAAGCCACTGCCATTTTGGCTGGCCCAAGACAGAGCCACATGATGGAACGATCACCCACGATTTGGTGCTTCAAGTTGGGGTCTCGTAGACCAAGTAGGACATGCCTTTGAGAATCAGAGATTGGGTAGCCTAAAATCTGTCTGATTTGGGATAGGATCTCCTTCCAGACGGGCTGGATTGCAGGACAGTCCCACCAAATATGACAGAAATCCCCCAACAGCCCACAACCCCGCCAACACCGGTCTTACGTGCTTTGGAAAAGGATATGTAACTTCTGGGGGTAGAGATACCAGTTGTACATGATCTTGTAGTCGGCTTCCCTTAAAAACATAAAGCAATTGTATTTGGTGATGTCTTTATATAGGGAACACCATTGTTTGTCTGTAATAGGGGTCTGTAGGATGCCCTCCCAGAAAGCTATATGTCACGGGTGTTGAGAGAAGCCCTCCGACAAGAGGAGGGAATAGAAAAAGGAGATGCACCCCTTAGCTGTACTGCCTGCCGCCTGCACAAATCTCTTTATGGAAAGCATGTCCCTGGTCTCCCCCATGCGCATCTTAGGCTGTTGAACCCAGTGCTTCAATTGGAAGTAATGAATTCCTCTGTGGGAGGGAAATGAAACACAGAGACACAGTTCGTGAAAGAGCATAGCTACCCCGCATCAAACACATCTGAGAGCATTAGGCAGCAACCCTCCCTCCATTTATCAAAGGGGCCCTCCAGTAGTGCAGGGGGGAAGGCAGGATTAAAATGAAGAGGGGAGTAGGGGGGCAGGAAAGTAGTCAATGTCAAAGATTAGGTGACAGTATCCCAGACTTTAAGAGTAGTAGCTGTAGGAATGCTAAGATATGCATTCCTTGGTCGGTCCTGTTCCGGTTTCCAAAGAAGGTCCCATATAGTTCTCCCCATCACCAGCCTATCTATATGGAGCCAGTGTTTATCTGAGGCTCTAAGGGACAATTCAGACATGATGTGGAGCTGAGCTGCTCTATAGTAAAGAGAAGAAATCTGGAAGGGCCAAACCCCCCACCAATCACGCTTTGGTCGCTAAACGGTGGGATAAACGGGTCCTGCACCCCTGCCAAATAAATTTCATCAACTTACCTTTAATTTGACAAAGAACTCCCTGTCAACCACAATCAGCAGGCCCTGGAAAAGATAGAGAAGCCGGGGCATGACATTCATCTTAACCGCATTTATGCGGCCTATCCAAGTGATGTATGAAGAGCCCCACTTTTTAAAGTCAGACCTAAGTTGACATATCAGAGGGGAAACATTGTTCTTTATAGGTTTGCAGGATGGGGGTAATTTTAATTTATAAGTAGGTAATTTCTTTGTGTTCACAACTAAAAGGTGATGTTGCCGTGATGGTGGACAGCATCTCCTGTGGCATGGACAAATTAAGTAAAAAGGATTTTGAGAGGTTAACTCTAAAACCAACCACTTCCACAAATCTACCAAGTTCAGCTTGTATGGCAGGTAGGGACGTGATGGGATCTGTGAGGGGCAGGAGGAGATTGTCCGCAAACAGAGAGATTTTGCGTTCGTCCGGGCCAATCCGGATCCCTTGGATGTCTAGATCCGCCCCGATGCGTGCTGCTAGCGGTTCTATGCAGAGTGCAAAAAGCATTGGTGAGAGAGGGCAACCCTGCCTTGTGCTTCTTGAAAGATTAAAGAAGTTCGAGTTTACTCAATTAACTAGAACTCGGGTCCTGGGACAGTGGTAGTTAGCTTTCACCATGCCCAAGAAGATGTTGCTAAACCTGAAATGACGCATCACACTCATCAGAAAGGGCCAGTCAACCCAGTCAAAGGCCTTCTCTGCCTCCAACACGAGTAAGGCCGCCGGGATGTGATTCTTCTGCACTTTTTCAAGGAAATGAATAATCCTGCGCAGGTTGTCATGAGTCTGATGACCTTTGATGAAGCCATATTGGTCTGGGTGGATCAAGTGAGGAAGAATTCCCTTCAGTATGCTAGCCAGGAACTAAGAAATTAATTTGGCGTCTAGATTTAAAGGAGCAATTGGCCTATATGAGGCACACTTTTGGGGACATTTTCCTGATTTACGGATCAGAGTGATAAAAGCCCCCATTGACTGGGATACCTTCTGCGAAAACGGTATTTCATTTAAAAGATCTGTTAGGTGGGGAGTCATTTCCATGGCAAATTTCCTATAAAACTGGGAGCTGAAACCATCGGTCCCGGGGCCTTTTGATGTTTAAGAGCCTCTATGGCCCTCTGTACCTTATCCCGTGTAATGGGATGGCTGACCATTTCATTGGTAACAGGAGGCATCTGGGGGATTTCTAACAACTTCAAATATAGGGATTGCGTTCCCTCATCTAGAGAGTCGGTCGTATAAAGAGATTTGTAAAATTCACTGAAGGATCCTGCTTTCCCTCCTTGCTATGGTGCACAACACCCCAGTCATCATCTATCTGCTTAATATATTCCTTTTCCTGCTTGGCACAGAGCTGTCGTGCTAATAACATGCCAATTGTGTTGCTACCATCATATCCCCTTGCGTATAAGTGAAGGACGGACTTTTCTGCCCTGTTGGTGTAAATAGCCTGAAGTTTCCCTCTTAGCGCTGTGACTTTCCTTTGGGTCTTTACGGGTGGTGCGTCTTTATGTAGCCTCTCTGTGCTTTGCAAATCCCTCTCTACGATCAAACTTTCCTCGTTATGCTGCTTTTGCAAAGTTGTGGTGAGGGCAATATATTTGTCCCATATGACTGCTTTAAAAGCATCCCAGTTATTTAAGAGGGACGTGTCTTTTTGGGTTATCAGCAAAGAATTCCTTGATCAATTGCCTCGACTCATCACGGAGAAGTCGATCTATTCTAAACATGTTGGAAAAGGAGCATGGTCTGACAGGGAAATTGGGTGCAGGTGGGCCACTGCGTCCGCCTGACACAGCACCTGACTAATGAGTATGTGGTGTATTCTAGAGTATGATTTGTGGGAGTGAGAGAAAAAAGAATACTCTTGGGTCTTGGGGTTGAGGTATCTCCAAATGTCTACAAGTCCCAACTGTTGCAAAGCCGATTTGAGCACCTTGGTAAAGACTCCAGCCGCAGAGCTGTGTGTATGGGTGGTATCCGCCGCAGGGACCCAAATGAGGTTAAAATCACACAATAATATTATGTCCCCTGTAGCAAACCCCCCCAGTGTCAAAAGAAAGGTAAGGAGAAAGTCTTACTGTCCCGAATTAGGTGCATAAACTGTGGCAAAGGTGCATGGACGACCCATCAGGACCCTCTTAACCAGGAGGAATCTCTTGGGCTGGTCTATTTTCGTGTCATGGGGTAGAAAGTGAACTGAGGAGTGGAAAAAGAGAGCGACCCCCTTTTGCTTCATGGTGGATGAGGATCGAAAGATCAGCGGGTAAGACTTGTGCTGGAGACGACTGTCCTCACCCTTCTTCAAGTGAGTTTCCTAGAGAGCCAGCATCCCCACACCATGGTCCCCTAAAAATACCCATAGACGCTGTCTCTTGTTGGGGGAGTTAAGCCCCCTGACATTCCAGGACATACAGTTAAAGGTCATTTGGACTAATAAGGCGTTCTTTATCCATTGCCGCTGATGTCTCTTGGGTCCCAGCCCTTCTGCCACCCCAGTGCATCCCCTGCCTGCCCTCCCCCTGCCCCTCTCCAACCTAATTTGTGGAAACATGTCACAAGCACCACAGAGAACACCAAAAGATAAAATGAGAATAACCAAACTTACAACTGCGAATGTCCTAAAGGGAAAAGGAGACTCCAATTTGAAGACTCCAATGGCGTGCCCAGGACCGGACCTTGTGCCCCGCCAATATGGATTCCCAGACACCAGTCTTCAAGTGAATATCTTTATCCAGCCTAAAGCAAAGTAAGAGCCCAGGAATGTAAGACGGAGGACCATGGTACAACCCGCCCCGACCCCAATCACCCAAGCGAGAGAACCCAACTACACACAAAGAACCCCTCCTGAGACATCCTCCAACATAATCCCCCGGCCCGCAGGCCTAAGTCACCTAGCTAGAAGGTTCATCGGAGGAGGATCAGTGACTTTCAGCGTTTCAATGATTTGCCAACCTTCTTGGTCGTGGGCACTATTCAAGCAGCCGATCCAAGGGTTTCCCATCAGCAGACGATGACTACTGCAGTGTGGACACTTCCAGGCTGAGTAGTGCTGCTGCTCCCTCCAAATTCGAGAAGTGACACTGCTTATTGTCAAACTGGAAGGCAATACCAAAGGGATAGGTCCATCTGTACTTGATCTGGCATTCCCGTAGAGCCACAGTCAGTGGTCTAAACTGCTGCTGGTGAGCCAAAGTAGCTTAGGACACATTCTAAAACAACAAGCATGTCACCCCCTGGAAGGTGATAGAGTCTCTGCTTTTGGCTTTCCGCAAGATGACCTCCTTAACTTTTAATGAGCTAAATTTGGCTAGAATGTCTCTTGGGCTCTTGTTATCATCCGGTGATTGCTGGTCCACCCTGTGAACTCATTCCAGGCTGACCCCAGGAGAGTCATGCCCTAGGATATTGGAGAAGAGGCCCACCATGATTGCCTCCAAGTCTAGCCCTTCGCTGCCCTCTTCCATGCCCCTTACTCTTATATTGCCTCTGTGGGAGTGATTCTCTAAATCCTCACACTTCAGTAAGGCGGCATGCAGCTGGTCAGTCATGTGACCTGACCCCTCTTCCAATGGTTTCAGCCTCCCCTCAAGCTCCTGGCCTTTTGACTCCAAGTCCAAAGTACGGGCACCTACCGAGTCCTCATCCGCTTGTAGCGAAACTGGCTTCAAACCAACCTCTTACCGGAAAGCGTCGAAGGAGGCACCGATATCTGCCTTGATGTCCTCTCTAAGCTCCTTTTTAAATTAATTTAGCGTCTCTAGGGGGTCCTCTCTAGTGAGTGCCATGGTACCTTCTGCGTGGCTGACCGCCTCCTTCCCAACCGGGACTTGGTGGGAGCAAAATAGCTGGAGACTCTATTATCTTGGGTCTTCTTCGGTGGCATAGGGTCAGGGAGTTCTGTCACTCCAATGTTACCCCTGGACCACACAAGGACGGAGCCAGGGCGTCAAGCTACAAGCAGAAGAGCGTTGTTTTACTCTCACTGGGTGTCAGGGAATCTATGTGAAGGACTCTTGCAGGGCCTGCCCATCAGACCCAGAGCCTGAACATCACGTTGCAGCCAGTGCGCTCCAGAATAAGGCACTTCAATCGGGTATATCGGTCCCCCTGAATCACAGCTACTGCAGCACCAATCTCATTCAGCTCCCAGCAGGGGCCTCTTGTGCTCCCTCAGTCGACCACCTGGCAGTTCAACTCGGTGCAGGCCGGTTGGGCGCCATCTACGGGCTTCACAAGCCTCTGCACCTCGAAACGAGCAGCATCGCAGGTCCCTGGCATGTCCGGAAGCTAGGCCAGTCCAAGTCAGAGTATTAATTTTATTAAAGAATTGCATTTTGAAAATTTTTCTTTTTTAAAAAGCTTTAGTAACATAAGGCTTTAGGCACGGGATGTGATGTGAGGGATTTAGGGGTTATGGGTGGGTAAGTGCGTTAATACTCAGGTATTAATTTTAACACCTGATGATTAATTTAGTTACAAAAAAAATAAAATTTTCAAATGGGCTGAAAAAATACTATATATGTGTTTGTAACATAATCTTTTAGACACAAGATACCTTCATGTCATGCTGTACTAATTTAAACCTAGTTCCCACAGCCTGATCTGTAGCGTTGTGGCCAGCCATGTGTTGTTTACTCAGCTGTGCTTTTTACGACCAGCAGGCATCAACTTCTTAAGCTTTTTCAGGAGAAAACCCCTTTTACTGTATTGTAATGTCCTGAAAAAGTTTGCGAACCATTTCTAACCTCTGCTGTTCAGACAGCTTCCTTCAGTACAGACAGCTTTGAACAGCAGCAAAAAGAAAGGCTCTCTTTCTGGTTCTGAAATGTGAGCACAGTTTTAATCTATTTAAAACTCAGGTCTTTCAAGCCAGTCAAAATCTATCGTTTTGTAATGTGGAACAAAAGAGGCACTTTTCTTTTACAGCAACTAATTACTCAAAATATGTGAATGCCTTTTAGTATCTAATACAATTTATCTAAGGAGAATGCTGTAACATTTTGTATTGAGTCCTAGAAGTGTAAAGCACACAATTTCATTTTTTCTTCCTTTCTATGAGGCCTATTATTTTTTCAATGACATTTGCATAACAGAATAACAACAGCAAACAAATTGAGCTCATTCCAGACATTTTCAAGGAGGGGGTCATACACTCAGAACACACCACACTGTTTGTTTAAAGCAAGCCATTCTCACACAAAAAACATAGTTTACTTACTGAAACAAGTACTTCCCAAGTATGTCAGTCCACAACCACATACAACAACAAAAACAATTAACCCACAAATCAACACTTAGGACAAAGCAAGAGACAGCCCACAGACTGTACTCAAACCAAAACTTTTGTAAATACCAATTGTAAGTCATATTTACAAACGAACAGACTCTCAAAAAAAGGTACAGAGATTACACCAAGACATATAGACAGCCAAAAGACTGCGTTCAAAAAGACAGGCTCGCGCCTCAGACCTTTTCCAATAATACACCAAATTACCAGTTTGACTGGCAGAACACTCAAAAGTGCTCCATGTCACCATTTACTAATTTTACTAAGTGCGCAGATCAGGATCCGTTTTATATCTATATATTTTGTTCCATGTTGTACTAGTCAGAATGGAAGAAATACCTTTTTTAATATACCTAAACCTATTTACGTATCCCCTCTAGGAGAATCAGCTGAGGACTTCCTAAATCCATTTTGGTACCTCCAAGACAGCAACACTTTCTACGAAAACAGGCATGCCAAGAATATTGTAGCATATACAATATTATTCACCAAGGGGCACTTAGCTAAATGTGTGCCGTTCAAGTTTTCAAAATTTAGAGAAAAATCTCCTCATTACCTGCCTTCATATGCTGAATTCCAAAAGTGTTGCCACAGCAACCTTACCAAACCAAAGTCTCCAGCTTCCTCTGCCAAGTTCTGAGTGACCTAACGGTCGTTTTAAATTACTCGCACCAAAGAAAATCTCAGTCGGGAGTGGCTAACACCTGGAGGGTCAGAACGCGAAAACTGGAAAATACGTTGTCTGCAAAGACAAAGATTCTCCTTGTGCAGGTACTTCCTCAGTAGATTCCTTTCTTGTCCTCCTCAGCAGATTCCTGTCTTCCGTCAAGACCACTCTCTTCAATAGCCGCTTCTCCGATGAGCCCCGCGTTGCGCGCCAAGTTGTAGAAATCAAAAATCTTTTAAGGGGTTCACTGATGCACCTGATCCTTAAACCAACAAAGAAGAGATTGGCACGGAAGCTGGAATAGTAAAACACATATTTATTAACCTCACACGAGGGAGACTGACCTCACATGAGAGAGACTAACATCACATGAGGGAGACTGCGTCAATATGGTACCCTCAGGCCACTGTAATGAGACAGTCTAAGGAGTACAGAGAACATGTGTCTTGTATATACATTTGTTGCATAGTCAGCATGAGACCAAGGGGAGGTACTGGCACATACAAGAATAGTTATTGACTAATATGGGTATACAAAAATTGCTTGCTCAACAAAGTGGGAGGGGAGACATTTCTCCTTACATCAGTAAAAACAGCCTGACAGTTATATACTAAAAGCATGTGCATTCTGGCAGCTACAAGTCTTTCTGAGCATGTGCAAGGCTCTGGCTCAGTGCTGAAGGAGCTAACTACATCACATGACACAAGCAGAATACAAGGGCAGTCAACAGTGAAGAGGGAGAAAGCACATGGGGAGCACATGGCTAACTAAAATGGCTTCCACAAACAAAATGGCTTCAGCTGATGCTAACAGCCATTGCAGCTAGTTTCCACACCCTAACCTTGACTTGATTATGCCATTTAGTTGCTCAACCACTCCAGAAGCCTCTGGGTGGTATGCACAGTGCAGTTTGTGTTCAATATTGAATGCTTCACAGATTAAATTAATTATTTCATTATTAAAATGAGGTCCTCTATCTGATTCCAAAGTGACTGGCAAACTGAAACGAGGAATCAATTCCCTCAACAGCAACTTAGCAACTGTGAAACTGTCATTTCTCCTAGTGGGATATGCCTCCACCCATCATGAAAACAAGCACACTGTGACAAGGACATACCTTATTCTATTGTCTGGAGGCAACTCTAAGAAGTCAAGCTGCAGTCTCGTGAATGGTCCTTCTGCCTTTCCAATTTTTGTCCAACTTTCCGCTGTCTTCCTACCTGGATTTTGCAGCTGATAAATTAAGCATATTTGGCAAAGGCTCTCTGCGACTACCCTGAACTTTAGATTGTACCAATTCTGTCTGAATAGTCAAATCATTGCATCCCTACCAACATGTGTGTCCCCATGATACATTCTTGCCATTTGAGAGAGTAGACAGTCTGGCATAACTGGTCTGCCATTGGTGTATACCCATACATCATCTTCTGTCCTCCTTTCATAACCTGACTTTATCCAGATTTCTTTTTCATTTGCCTCAACTTCATCCTGAAATTGTCTAACCTCATCCCATGTCTTTAGAGGTGAGAAAAACATAAGTTGGCAGCTGATTTCATTTGTTTAAATTTTTCTGTTAAGTGCTGTGTTATTTCTTGCACAATATTGAGCAATTTGGTCAGCATATCTGTTACATGCCGCCACATAGTAATTTCCTGACTGGTGAGCAGCACATTTGACCACTGCTATTTCTTTTGGCAATTGTATTGCTTCCAACAATTCTTTTACATTTTTGCCATTTCTTATAGGGGATCCTGAAGTCAGGAATCCCCTCTGCATCCAGAGCTGGCCGAAGTCGTGCACAACCCCAAAACCATTTTGACTATCCGTAAATATGGTTATGATCTGGCTCTTTCAGGGGCTCATCTTTTATATTGGGACGTGGCTTGGTACACATCTCAGTCACATCCAAACAATCATGATCCACTTCATCTTTCACTTCTTCACAACATGGGTCTGGCAATAATGTGGCAGGATTCATCATTGTACATCTTATTACTGTCACATTTTCTGCTCCCAGAATCACTCTTTCATACTTAGTCATCCGACTAGGGGTAAGGTGCTGTGTTCGAGTTCTTGTTAAAAGAATCTCAACTGAATGTGGGATGTATACTTTGACTGGATGTCCCATCAAAATTGATTCACTTTGTTCCAGACGCATATAAGTAGCAGCTACTGCTTTTAAGCAGCCAGGTAACGCTCAAGCAACAGGATCCAAAGTAGCAGAGAAACATGCTACTGGACGTTGGCTTAATCCATGCCTTTGAGTCAAAACTGAAAGTGCACAACTTTCTCTCTCACAACAGAACAGTGCAAATTCTTTCGTATAATTAGGCATGCCTAAGGCAGGGGCCTCACACAGACAATTTTGCAATTTCACAAATGCTTCCACACACTCATCATTCCAAACAATGGGGTCCTTTGCTCTTTTCTGAGTTAACTGAATCAATGGTTTTGCCAGCAGGGCAAACCCAAATATCCACTGCCTACAGTACCCAACTACTCTGAGAAACATTCTCACCTCCCTTTGTGTCTGAGGTAGTTGCATTTGCTTGATTATTTTTATTCTTTCTGGGGTCACTTTTCTAACTCCTCTTTCTATTTTGTGGTCTAAATAGTTAACTTCTTGTTGACAAAACTGCAATTTTTTAAGAGACACCTTATGTCCTCCATCGGCCAAACGGTTCAGTAATGCAATTGTGTCAGTGAAAAAATGCCACTAGTAGGTCATCAATGTACTGTGCCAGGATTGAATTTCTAGGCATGACCAATTTCTCTAGACACTTTTTCAGGATTTGATTAAAAATCGAGGGGCTCTCTGTATACCCTTGCGGAACTCAGCACCATGGCAAGGCACGGCCTTCGAACCTAAATGCAAGTAAATATTGGCTGTCTGGGTGCAAAGGAATAGAGAAAAAAACTTGACATAAATCAATTACTGTAAACCAGCCTGCATTCCAGGGTATCTGATAAAGAATCACTGCTGGATTTGGCACTACAGGGCAACAAGGCCCTACAATTTTGTTGATTTTTCTCAGATTCTGCACTATCCTGTATTTCCTGCTAGGCTTTTTAAGTCCCAATATGGGTGAGGTACAAGGACAACCCATTATTTCTTTTAGAATGCCTTGTTTAATCATTCGGTCAATTACTGGAGCAACTCCTGCTATCACTTCCGGACCCATTTTGTACTGCCATGTGTTTGAATAAACTGAACCTTCTTTCACTGTTACTTTCACTGGATCTACATTTGACGTCAGCCCAATATCTTTTCCCGTAACATCCCACACTTCTGGATTCACTGTGGTTCTTAAGTCTTCTATTAATTCATTTTCAGTCATCAATGAAAACATCTGATCCACTTCAGTGCCTTGCTTAGCAAGCATCAATTTATATACAACATCTTCATCAGGGGTTTGGAAAGCAACACCATCTGGTGTGCAAGAGATCGTGCAATTCATTTTGCACAATAGATCTCTTCCCAACAGATTTACTGGACTGATATTGCAAACTACAAACCAATGCATATCTTTAAAATTTCCAATATGTACTTCCATTGGTTTTGTGATCGGGGTTCTAATCTGTTGATTCGACACTCCTACAACTTGGATAGATTCTCCCAAGAGGGGTAGGTTTGGGACGTCTGCTGTTCTCACAATAGACCAGGTAGCACCAGTATGCAATAGAAAAGTGATATCGCTACCTTTCACTTTCCCATCAATAAATAGACCTGACTGATCTACCGGCAAGGATGTGCCAAGTACACACTCCTCTTCCTCCCCCATCAGGCACCGTCATTGCGCATAGTCCATCTCGTCAGCATTGTTCTGTAATAAATATTGTGTAACCGCAGGATTTTTCCTACCACTTTCTGTGTGAAATCAGGTGTTCTCGCTGTGTCTTTGAGGGGTCACAATGTTGGGCATAGGAGCTGATGGCACTTGATACTGTGGAGTAACTACCTGCTGCGGCTGATTCATAATCACTACCTTCTGCATCTGTGGATTTAAATTTTGGTATGGCCTATTATTATTCTGAATACTCTAACACTTGTTCTTCCATTGTCCAAGCTTTCCGCACGCATGACAAGGAAACTTCTTCTTCGCTTCCTCTCTGTTCATTCGTCCTCTTACTTTATCACCATTCACCGTTTGATCATTCTGATTCTGTTCTTTCACCTGACTATCAGTCTGGGTGTTAAACTTATTTTCCTGCTGTTCTGCCAATTTCACTTGTGCCCACATCATTTTCTCTTTTAGCTTTCTATGTCTCGCCTCAATGTCAGCCCCGCAATACTTTGCATATTTCAAAATCTCATCAATCAACTTGCTCTGCCAGCACAACATGTGCTCCTGAATCATCTGACTTATCTCCGGTTTCAAACCATACACAAACCGATACACAAAAGGTCCCATATCCTTATCACCAATGTTCTCAAAACCACTATACTGCTTAAACACTTGCAGTAACCGCTCATAATATGCATGTACGGACTCATTTAGCTCTTGAGTCGTTCTATCTATCTTTACCCAATCTGTTTCTTTAGGAGGAATTTTCCCTTTCAAAAAAGTAATTACTTGGTGATATTTCTTCATCACCTCCTCTGATGGTGCTTCTGTTTTGGAATCCCTTGGATATTCCTTCTTTGGCCACTCAACTGTAATCTTACACTCTGTCCACAAGTCAGCAGGTACAACAATCAAACAAACAATCTAGATCCTTCAACAAAACATTCAAAATGTTCACAAATCTTTCAACCTGTTTGTACCATTCAACCGGTTTCTCTCTCAACCTAGGGAAATCGTTTGTCAGTGACAAAATATCCTGTCTGCTCCACAGAACATGAACATATCCACCACCAGGAACCTCTCTCATGGGACACAATCTCTCTGCCTTTTCTGATTCTTTTAATAAGAATGCAGATTACGCTTTTATTGCTTGTGCTTCCTGTGCTTCCTCCTTCTTTCTTGTCCACCTAGTCCTCCACTTGTCAATGTTTCTCCACTTCTGCAAAATATTCATTAACTCTTTTAGCTGTCGTTTCTTATCAGGCCCATTCATATTCTCCAAATCCTTGTCAGGAAACTCCACTCAATATGGTGTCTGTAATAATTTTGATCTCCCTATATCTACTCCCATCTCTGAAGCAACCTTCATCAATCTTTCATAAAACAATTTTGCATTTCTGGTTATGCTCCTACATATAAACAACAACTCCTCTCTATTATAATGCTTCAACCTTTCTATTCCCACATTTCCAGCTATCATCTTTTCCAATTCCACTTTCAGTCTGTAAATATCTAAGATCTTTGGTGGTGAACTTCACTTTTCTATTCCCTGTGCCCATCTTTCTAAATCTTCTGGAGTGACCGCTGTTGGGCTTCTGGTTCTTAAAGGGACCATATACCCTTTTTCTTTCGAACTACCAGGTGTGGCTCTTTTTGGGTTTTCAATAATGGGTTCTCTTATTGGAAGGTCTATTAGTGAAATTACTGAATTGCACTCACTGGCCTGATCATCAGCTATCACTATCTCTTTTCTAGGATTACTCAAAGGAGTTGTTACAGCTTGAGGTTTGGGGCAACGCTTTTTAGCTCCATATAATGGGATAACAGGACCTATAGTCACTGGTACTGTCAAAGCTTCAGCATTTAAATTCAGTTGACTTATTTTCTGTACTACTTCCTCTCTAGTTCTATTTAATGCTTCTCTTTCTTGATCTTGAAGTACGCTATTAACTGATGTATCATGTAACATTTGAGGAATTAAGGGTGTTTCCATTACCGGTGCACTTGGGGGGACTCTACTGGGTCCTTCTTGATACGGTGGAGGATTTTTAGTTAGAATGTCCTCCAACAATTCGTCATCTGATTCACCATATACATTCATGTGTTTTGTTTTCTCCTTACACTTGCTTCCCGGCTGTTCTTTAGCCATTAACACTGGATATAAACCTTCTGATAGTATAGCTATTCTCTATTGGTTCATCTGACTTTCACGTGACTCATGCAAGTATCTGGAAAAAATCCTCTATATCTCTTCCTGCCTCTGCATTTCTCTCGTTCATATGACTCAGTCTCCCATTCTTCCAAAGCCTCATACTGAGTTAATCTAGGTCTCGGTTCCAAATCATTCATTCTCATCCTCAGATTCTGAAGAATTCTCCCATTAAACGTACCATGTTCAGGAAAAGCTAAAACTCCATCACCTTTTGTATATTCCATCAAATTCTCCAACCATACAGAAGTATGATTTCCTCTTTCCATCATCATAAAGGAAGCAGGTGTTTTCGGTGGTGGAATAGGAATTCTCTCTCTAGTCAACACAGGCTTATCTTCCTTAAAGAAAGTTTTAATTTTCTTTATTAACGACATTTTTCTCTTTTCTCCATACATTCTATATGAACGATATATGAAACAATATTCCGCAAACCCTTGAACTCTTCTATCGGTGCGACGCACTCCAGCAGTCAAATCAGAATCCAATATACAAATTTTCATCGACCAATCCTAGTGCGGCTTCTATCAATCAACCAATCAGACTCAGGCTCACGCTTGTGGTCTGCCAACGCGGCCTTTTGTGATGTCAGTATTACTCCTTTCTACTCACCACTCCTTTATAATCTGCTTCTGTCTCACACCCACTGTTTCACCCAATCCCAGCGCAGCTCTCTGTGATGTCAGTACAACTCCGGCAACTGACCCTCCCTTCACAAGGTAATACGAAAACGCATTTCTTTTACTTTTCTTGAAATAAAATCTGTTAATAACAACATAAAAACATTCGCTACTCTGCCTGTTCCACTAAACAAAGGGTAGATTTTTGATTTATTCTGGAGTTTCAGAATTACTCCTCTTCTACTGCGAGTAGAAATCTCTGTTTACCCTTCATTCAAGCTCGAGAGAACCTGTTACTCCTTCAGTGTTACCCTTACTAGGAAATAAGACCAAAGGTTCACCAGCGAACCTTCTGCTATCACTCACTCCCAACTTTTATACGAAATAGTCCCTAGTTTAATACTGCCAGCCCTATGTAGCTTTTCAGTATTATTCCAACAGACAAGTAACCTCACTGCAGTGTGGCTTCTGTCACCACCCGCTATTCATTTCCCAGGAATTCTGGATAACATGAAACAAAGACGTTAACTCTTTTGTTAAACATAAATCAATAATCAATACTCATCACCAGACTAGTCAATAATAACCATAACTCTGCTGCCAGAAAACCGATCCAGCGGTGTACCAACAACAGATACCCTACTACCATATACTCACCTGGGCACACAATTGAGTAAACTGCTGGAGTCAAAGTTTCTGTACTTTTCACAATATCCGGGATTAGTTATTCATTTCTCCTAACCAACCCTTCACTGATCAAAACGTTCTTTCCTCTGGTCGATGGACCCTTAGTTAAACTAATTGATGGTGATAATTAACTTAAATCTAACCTTTCTATACCTAGAAGTAAATAACCACAGACTCAGGGAAGTTTTAAATCTTTATCTAAATTAATTTGTATGTGAACCACTTCAAAAACACAGTACAGTCACCATCATTTATAGGAGAGAGAATTCAATTGATTAATCATCAACACACATACTAAGGACTCATAAAATGATCAATGCTCAGAAAGGGAGAGGACAGAGAGAAAAGAACATCTGCAAATAACGTGAAATTATAATTACCAAGAATGGTGTGAAGACCAACCCCCTGGCCAAGGAGCTGGTAAGGGTCCCCTGGGATAGGTCAGGTGACAAAGACTTTAGGACAGGATTCAGGACAGGATAGATGACCTCTCTAGAATACCGACGACTGCGCCAAACCCCTCTCTGACACTCTCTTCCTCCTCGAGATTCTTCTGCGATCTTCTGATCTAACCCAATTGAATTAGGATAGAAAGTTCTGCTTCAGCTTTTACATTCGATTCTTCATCAGCATCTCTCCCATCAGCATCCCCCGCTACACCGACAGCATCCCGAGCTCTGCAGCATTCAGCAAATCTTCATCTGACTAACTAACTAAAGCTATCTTAATTATACCTTCATGTTCCACCCCCTAAAGTTTCAATATCGTAAAAATACTAAATCTAATTGGTCAGGCAGAGGGGGAAGATCATCACACCATGCTTACATGACATTAAATTCTATTTAATTATTGTTCGCAAACCCATCCCCTTAATTTTTAATCAATACGTTATTCCCATCCACTACGTGTATCCATTTTGAAACATTAATGACACTACGATGAATAGAACATTTCATTGCTGAACTCTGCACCATCCGTTCCCAGGCTTGTAGCACTCTAATTGGCTTCTGTTCAGGTGTTCTGTCATTGGCCTTCATGGCTTCTTTCAAATAGACATGCGCAGTCTTTCTCTTTCTCAGCTTACTTCAGATATACACGAGAGGTCCAAATGCGCACTAGTAATAAAGTAAAAAAGACAAATGTTACTTTCACAAATAAATGGTTGCACTGTTTATCACCCACCTCTACTCTATTCCCCTTTACTTATTAATACATTCCCTGCCTTAGCATTAGTAAAATAGCTCGTTTTCATTTCAGCTAAGCAGATGGCATGCACGCAAGTCTTTAAGACTCCATTTTAGTGCCTTCTGCTTATGCGCAAGAGTTTCCCTCCAAGCGTTAGCTCATCATACTGCGTAGTTGCAGTTGACGCATGTGCAGAAAAGATTTCCATTTAGAGCGGTTTTAGTCCTTGGTTCATATTATTCACGTTAGTAAACGCATAAGCAAGCTTCACTAACCCGCGTATTTATGTGGTGCGCATTAGTTTTACACAAAACAAATTGAATACCTTGTTAGTGAGTTAAAGGAGCGGATTCCTTCCTTTTCTAGGAGTCCTTGCTCCATGAATATTGTTCTTGAGATGGACCAGCTTGCTCTCCCTACATTTGGTGTGCCCTCCCTCATGGGATAATTTTGAAAGCCTCCCAAAGCATGGTTGGCGAGGAGGCTAAATCCTTATTGAGCACAAATTAATTGGTAATTTTAGTTTGCATCTGTTCTAGACATTCACTGTCTTTGAAACAACAAGCATTCAGCATCCCCAGGCCCTGCTCTCCCACTGGTCACTGCCCATTGTCAGCAGCAACAGAGAGTGAGCTGGGAATTCCCTTGGGAGGATACATACCTGCGTGATGTACCTAATGTTTGAGGAAGAAAAAAGTCTAGTCACCAAGAGGTGCTATGAGGCTGGGGATAATATTTGTACTGCCTTTCAGCTTGATGATGCTGTAGCCAGGCGCCCACCAGCCCCAGTGTGTTGGCCCTAGGACAAAAAAGCATGGACTGAGGTGAAATCAGAGCAGAAGTTGTGTCTCAAAATGAGTCCATCACAGCATTAAAGTACCCTCCCGTAAGTGTTAAGCCAGGGAGGGTGATAGCCAGCTGCTGGGACAGCTCCTCCAATGTTGAGTCTAGTAGGGGTGGGGCCTACACACTGCGAAATGACCATGCCAACCCTTACAAAGTCTCAAATGTCATCACAAACTGCCCAAAGGCCCCTCATGTACCACCAGGGGGATTTGTCTTCTTGAACAATATTGCTATACCTCTAGAGCCCATAGTGTAACCCTGGTGACATACCCTAAAGTAGCCAAGCCATTCCTAGGAAGGAGCAATCCATTTGGAACAAGTGTGTTTCCTGTAGCATAAGAATAGCTGGGTGGTGCTCTTTAGCATAGAAAGGATGCCCCCCTTGGTCTTGTCATTCAACCCATTCACATTTCAAGAGAATTTGGTGTATCCCCAGTAGGGTCCTACAACTGAATCTATTGACATTTTGACTGCTGTTGCAAGATATAGATCGGAAAACTGGACCTGAATGGGGTCCGGCACATCGAGTACAGTTAACAAAACCAAAGAAACCAAAATCTAATACCCTTATCATCTACTCTTCCTGGAAGCAAACAAACATTCCTCCCCTCCCTCCTCCCTACATTTCTCCCCATGAAGCATCTGTTACACAGGAAAGAAACCCAACTATACCACACACAACAGGTAGTAACAATGCAGGGGATAGGTTTCCCACGTCCCCCCGCCAATACTGTCAGTTTAACGTGCTATGTCCAAATCTAGTGAGGGCGCAAGCAGCCAACATATCCAATGGAGAACCCTACATCTCCTTCTTCACTGTTTGCCTGGGGGAGCCTTCCAATAATGCCAGTGGTGGCTGCCTTGGGTGAAACGTTGCCGCCTACTCTGATTTATGTTGCCACCTGAATGTTAATTTTAGTGATTATTTTAGTTCAAAACTTTATGTTGACACTGACATTTTCACCAAACGATATATATTTAATGTCAGCCTCTGTTCCCCAATGTTTGTGAGACTGGAGTGAAACAGTACTTTTGAGCCCATTGAACTTATACTCTTTCTCTAATTATTGTAAGGCTGGAGTTAGAATAATAAATCTCAACCCCTTTAGTTTATGACCTGTTCCCGATTATATTTAGAGTGTAGCTATCAGAATACATCTCACACTTTCAATTTATACACCTTTTCCAATTTTAACTATATTGAACTTAGAAAAATAAATCTTATCAGTCACACAATTTATGCACTTTCTCTAATGTTTGAAGCACTGGAGGCCTAGAATGTGATTAGCTATTCCTTCATGCCACACCCAATTCATGCCTCGTCTACAATGTTTGTTGTAGTGGAGCTAGAACAGTAAATTTAGCACCTTTAATATTAATGCACTTCCCTCAATATTTGTTGCTCTCGGGGGAGAGTTTTATTAGTAATTTTGACTCCTAAATCAAATTATGTAATTTTGAATGGTCATAAGAAATAAAGTAGAATTTTATATTTAATAGTGTTTGACATTTGATTTTGTTTTTTTGTGGTGTGTTTTGTTGTAGTGTGACTCATCTAATCATTTTTAAGGTATTCATGTTATATAACTGTAAATTAATTTGTTCCACTTCATAATAATTAAATATTTTTTAGAATGTTGGGGATATCTTTGTAAATAAAAGACACTGTTTAATGTAATTTATTTTGGAATTATATAATTATGTATATTGAGCACTACTTCATATAATTTACATTGTAAGGTAAAATAAACTTCTGTTCAGAATTTATACACTTTTTATGTGACTTTTTCTTTAATAAATCTTCTTGAATTATGCAGATATTTGATTTTATGTTTTTTATGACAGAAGGCCTAATTAAGAGTTTGGTGGAAAGGCAGAGCCATAGTTTTTTCACTAGTCTTCCCGCCTGCTGCATTGGTGGTCTGACAGCCCGATAACAATCGTGGCGGGAACTTAGCTACGAGACCCTGTTGGACTGCTGCCACCACTGAGACTTCTGCTTCTGCATCGATGGTGGGAAAGCCAGAGGCAGTCCCTACAAAGTTCCTGCTGTTGAGATTACGATCTGCCCTTCCTTCGAGCTTTTCCTGGCGGGGACACTGCCATGCGCAAGTCATTGGAAAGACACAAAAAGAGGTGATAACTTGCCTTTTTTCAGGGTCCCACATCAGAATCTGTGTTGGACGCCATTGTCCAGGTCCATACTGTGCTGCTGCCATCAGGTCACAACGCCCAGCAACCCTGTTGTCGCGGGATGCAATTGTAGGCTTCACTGTCACTTCTCCTACATGGTACATTTTACCAGTTCATTATATTTAACATCCAGCATAACATACAGTACACATGACCTACATATACATTAGCAAAAATAACAACTGATGAACAAAATGCCAAACAATGTCATACATTCACCCCAGTACAGAGATCCGGGCCTAAATCGAGCATTTTTCTGCTCCCCACACCATTCCAGTTTGAATCCAGCCATATGCAAATCAGTCTTGACCCTGCGCCAAGTGGAAACAATCCAGCACGAACTGCCAGGCCAGGTCCTCCCTGGACTGGAAACAAGCATCCTAGGACCAGTTTCGGGGTTTCGCCCATCATCAGCCAGAACAGCTTGACTCCAGTGGCAAGGAGAGCACGGGACCAACGTCTGGACATACCCGTCCCACTCGGGGTGAGAAATGCAAAGACAGCAGTTGATGGACAGAATGCAGAACAATGTCATACATTCACCCCAGTACAGAGATCTGGGCCTCAATCCATCATTTATTTGCTTACCATGCCATTCCAGTTTGAACCCAGCCATATGCAAATCAGTCTTGACCCTGTGCCCAATGGGAACAGGCCAGCCCGGACTGCCAGGCCAAGTCCATCCTGGACCGGAAACAACCATCCTAGGACCGGTTTTCGGGTTTCACCCCTCATCAGCCAGGATAGCTTGACTCCAGTGGCATGGGGAGCACAGGACCCAGGTCCCCCATGAGGCACAGGGTCAAGACTGATTTGCATATGGCCAGCTATAAACTTGGGGTTGCATGGTGAGCATGAAGATCTCTTGACTGAGGGTGAATGTTTTGATTTGTTCTGCATTCCGCCCATCAATTGTGTGTCTTTTTATACATATACATTAGGGCACATACACAACATATATATGTGTTTCAGATGTACACATGTTGTACCTACCTATCTATCCAGCAGAGAAACATCACTCCATCGGACACTGCCGCCAAGAAACTGCCAGCGCATTGGGAAAATCACAATATGGTGGGCGGGAGATCACGTAGCCAGCTGTCTTCTTGGGGTCTTTGCTGCTGCAGTACGGCTGTGAGACCGCCAAACTCAAAATAAGGAGATAAATATATAGCTATATTTTATGTGTAGATAGATGTATTTTTAATGTTACATTTGTATTTTTTAAATTGACTTCTTACATTATAAATATTTTTTTTTAATTCTTATAATTTTGATATAGATTGCCACAATATGTTCAGTGCTTATGTAAAATATATTTTTTGGTCTATATTGTGAAAATGCTATTGTTATTTTTTTAATCAATATATATTTGTAGTAGAAAGTTCTGTAATAGATATTTCATACGTACAGTATTACTTACTATACATTTGCCCTCTCAATAATTTTGTAGTGGCTATTTTCGTTCCTTCATTTTTAAACATAAAAAATCATTAATTTGGTTTTAGATTTTTATTCCACATTTTTGTTTAACAATATTTTTTTTCTTGCTATTCCAATATAAAACTCTAAGGGGGTGATTAGGATGGCGGACGGGCTTAAGGCCACTGCGGCAGTCGCATCAGGCATTTTCAACAGCCAGCAGCACCCGCTGCAATGGTGAAATGCCATATAGTGCATTGCCATGCACAACGTGGCAGGGACCACGTAGTGCCTGCCACCTTATTCAGGGCAATGTAGGGGGGTACCATAGGTACCCCCCCAAGTGTATCCCCCAACCCCCTGGGGGCCCGCAGTGGGCCCCCAAAGTGAATCCCCGCCAGCCTTTCCATGGCGGCTACGCTGCCATGGAAAGGCCTTGATTTCCACACATCCTAATATGGATGTTGGTGCCTGCTAGGCACCGCCACCATATTGTGGCCCAAGTTCGCCGACCCGGCAAACGGAATGATTGCCGACCGGCAGAAAAGCGGCAGCCGCACTTTGCATCCGCCGCGATGTCCCCCGCCATTGTAATATGGTGGGGATAGATCAGGTTGCAATGGCGGGTGGATCACCACCGCCAGGCCGGCGGTGGCAATCCGCCCGCCATCCTAATCAACCCCCCTAAGTATTATGAAAAAGTAAGACCAAAATTACAAACGGAGACATCTTAACACAGATTCTTGTATGACCAGTCAAGGTTCAACATTTATTAGACTCTGAAAAGCAGAATAAAACGACTATCTGTCTCAAAAAGCCTTTTAAATCTATTGACGTTTGAAAATATTGTGCCAAAGAAGTCAACACTATCACGCAGTCTCCTGAAAATTATGATATATGTTAACTTTAGACCCATCCAGCTGCCAGTCCATACCTGCCTAAAAGTACAACCTCTTTTAATCAAAATCCTAACAACCTTTGTTAAAAAATTCACCTAAAAATGTAAAGCTAAAAATGGGAAAACAGTGTTTTTCAATTTAAAGACCCCATTAATTGCACTCTGTTTGGCCCTGCACAGTAACAATAAAATAGGTGCTATAAATTTATCATAGATGCTTGCTGCAATGGTCCAATGCTGATTGTTATTGTTGAAGAATCACTGTCAGTCGTGTATACAGGAAGTGAGGAGATACATTCAAAATGCACTTCGTGGTCCTGAATCATATGAATCACGCGTTTGTTAAGCGCTACTACTCACCCGTGAGGGTCTCAAGGCGCTGGGGGAGGGGGGTTTCACAGGTTCCAGTCCATCAAGGAGGGGATCTGTCAAAGAGCCAGGTTTTGAGGTTTCTTGTGAAGATGGGGAGAGATGTTGTCTGTCTGAGGTGGAGAGGTAGGGCATTCCAGGCTCTGACCACGAGGAAGGAGAAGGAGCAGCTGCCTGATCTGGTCTTTCTGGTGCATGGGACCACCGCGTAGGAGAGCTAGGCTGATCGTAGGGTCCTTTGGGGTGCGTGGAATTTGAGTCTGCTGTTCAGGTATGCTGGTCCGGTGTTGTGGAGGGCCTTGTGAGCAGGGTGAGCATCTTGAAGGTGACTCTAGCTTCGATGGGGAGCCAGTGGAGTGTGCACAGGTGTTGGGAGATGAGGCATTGTCTTGGCAGGTTGAGGGCCAGTCTTGCGGCGGCGGTCTGGATGTTCTGTAGCTTGCGTGTGAGGTTTTTGTTTATTTTGGCATACAGTACGTTGCCATACTCGAGTCTGCTGGTGACCATGGCGTGAGTGACGGTCTTTCTGTGTTCGAGGGGGATCCATTTGAAGGTCTTGCGTAGGAAGTGAGGGTGTGGAAGCAGGAGGACGAGACAGAGTTGATCTGGCGGTCCATTTTGAGTTCGGAGTCCAGGATGATTCCCAGGTTGGTGCGTGGTCCATGGGGGTGGGTGGACTTCTGAGGGTGGGGGGCCACCAGGTGTCGTTCCAGGCATTGGGGTGTGGGCCCATGATGAGTACTTCTGTTGTGTTGGTGTTTAGTTGAAGGTAGCTGTTTTTCATCCATTTTGCGACGACTTCCATGCCTTCTCCAAAATTGTGTCTGGCGGTGTTGGGTTTGTTGGATAGTTAGAGGATGAGTTGGGTGTCGTCTGCGTATGACACAATGTTTAGTCCGTAGGTTCTGATGATGGGGCTGAGGGATGACCCCTGGGGGACTCCGCAGGTGGTTGGTGTAGGGTTCGGGAGGAAAGGGGGGAATCTGACCAGCTGTGTTCTGCCGGAGAGGAAGGAGCGGATCCAGTCGAGTGCCATGTCTTGAATTCCTGTGTCATGGAGTCTGCGTATTGGGGTGCAGTGAGAGACTGTGTCAAACGCCACTGAGAGGTCAAGGAGGATGAGGGCTTCTGTTTCTTCTTTGTCCAGTAGGGTGTGGATGTCGTCTGTTGCAGCGAGGAGGGCGGTTTCCGTGCTGTGGTTTTTTCTGAAGCTGAATTGGGAAGAGTCGAGGATGTTGTGCTCTTCGATGAATGTGGCGAGTTGGCTGTTGATAGCTTTCTCAATGACTTTTACTAGGAATGGAAGCAGGGAGATGGGTCTGTAGTTTTTGAGGTCAGTAGGGTCCGCCGAGGGTTTCTTGCGGAGGGGGTTGATCTTGGCGTGTTTCCAGTCATTGGGGAATGATGAGGTTGTCAGGGAGCGGTTGATGGTGTGGCAGAGCATGGGTGCAATGGTGTCGGTGGCTCTGTTGAAAATGTGGTGGGGCAGGGGTCTGTGGGGGCCCCAGAGTGGGAATGTAGGCAGGCATGTTGGCATGTTGAATAATTAGGATCGTTAGCCTACTATGGGTGACTCAATTTCTGGCACATTGGGGTGAACTCCGTTCCTCTACTAGACTGGACCGGTGCTTCTTTGCTCTTGTTCTCATTGTGTCTGGCTTATCTGTGGCATGCTGGTATCCGGTTGTTGCTGGAGATATGTATGATATATATGTGCATCTGTGTTTTGGTACCGCTTGTGTGTACCAGGTCCACATGGCAACATGTCTTACAGACATAACTGTTACTGTGCAGTGTCTGAATTGTGCACAGTTGTATCTAAATTCTCACAGCTTGGGAGGCGGGGATGGGGGATACACCAGGCAGCTATGCCTTGCTAATGCATAAGTTGTGTTTGCACATACCCAAATCAATACGTGTGTGATTCAGGTAAGGGTAATGAAACCAAAGTGCCATGGCATTGTTTTGTTAGGTAGACTGTTTCAGAATAGGCTATGTTTTAGATTGTAGCCTACAGTCAGAGTTGGGCTGGGTGGATTGTGTGAAATCTTCCTGTGTGGCATATTACTTCACATTCAGGGAGAATGTTGTCACAATTGTTTGCTAATGCTCCTGTCTCCTTTTGTATGGAAAGTTTGCCTGCATAATGAGCTATTTGCTGGCAGTGTTCGTTGTAAAGAGTTATCTGCTCAACCTATTAGAAAACTGCGACCCTCATTATGATTGGCCTTCTAAATGAACCTGATTTTCCCCACCCCCAGAGTTACCAAAGGTAACTGTTGGCTATACATAGGAGTGGGTTAAATCTGTCCCCAATAAAATTGGACACAGGGTCTTCTAAGAAATTAGGAATAAGCAAGGGTATTGGTAATCCCAGATTCGTTTCACCTGATAACACCTCATTTTCCTCTGCATTTTTACAAGGAGGTTTCAATTGGTTTCTGCAGTCAACAACTCCTGGTGAAAGTACAGGGATTTATTGTGTTCCCATCAATCTCACAATTCTGATGGGACTGTAACTGTTACTACCGGTCCCGTCAGAATCAAGGGAGCACTGGAAATTAGGGCCATGTGTAATTTACAGCTAAAATTCAGCTTTTTGGATTGGGCCAAATAACAGTTTTTTGTTTGAGAGCTTAATTATGACAATGCAATAAAAAGCCTTTTCCCACTATTAGCATATTTAGATATCAAACATCAGACATCAAGAAACTGACAAATATTTTACATCATCACCATTCACTGCAAAGGCATGAAATGCAAGGCCAGCAAGTGGAGTTAAAAGGAAATATTTTCAAAATTGTCACAGTGCCTAGAATGTGAGTTTCAGTATTTTTCTCTCGGTGGAATATATAATGCATTAGACTTGATTCAACATGTTTTTCTAAAATTGGTTAATTTTTGATTTATGGGGCGAGGATTCTAGACTTCACTGAGTACCTATGTAGCATCATTGAGAGCATGCAAACCTTATTTTCCACCTGCTTCATTGTCTCTGCAAATCCCTCTACACAGTTTCAATGACCAATAATGTGCTCAGTGCCTGGCTTAGATCTAGACCAGTAGAGAAATGTAGAGGACGGCCATTAATCATCAGCCAATTATAAAGCAATTTCAAAGCCAAGACAAAAGTTGAATCCTTATAATGACAAATAAAGTACTCAGAAATAATCCCCAACAGCCTGTTCTTAATTGAAGTTCCTTTGGCGGCTAAAAGTCCGTATAAAGGACAGAGTTGTCTATAAAGTAGTCAAAATATATCAGCGCACCAGAACCGCTCCTCCTCCACTTCCTGTAAAATGTTACCAGCAGACAAATATCCATCAAATATGTGGGAGGTGTGCAATGCACTGTTTATTCAATACCTGTGGTAGACCGAGGTACAATTAGAGGTGGCTGTCACAGCTTGTTAGTAATCGTAAATGCACATCAGAGATGCAAATGCGGCACTTATGAATAATTTCTGTTTAATAACTAACACAAGTAAGCTAAAATATGTACTTATTTTGGGAAGGTGGTGAGTGGTGTTTATGTTCAATCCTAAAGTGAGCGTTTTTTATAGGGTGTTCAATTTTATTGGCGATGGCCAATTAGACAGTAAGTGCAATAAAACCAGTCATTTAACAGTTAGTTATGTACACATGTGGATAAGACTGGAGCACTTTTCGGGGTCGCCTTTCTTTCACTTTGTCCTTTTTGCGAAAAAGACTTTAAATGGCTGGGCCTCTCCATCACCTGACCCGCATGACACATATCATACTTTCTGTGCTCGCCATCTGTCATATAATGTCGGGGTCCCTTTCTAAGCTGATCATTTAATTATCGGTGTATCAGTATCTGAACCCACTCTGTATTCACTGTGAGCGTTTCGCATCGATGTTTAAAATAGAGAGGGAAGGACAAATAAATAAGGAAACACCTAGAAAAACAAGAAAAGCCAACCTCACAATAAAAAACACATAATACTTGTCTTTACTCTAAAATATTATGTGCCTGATTCAGAAAGGTAGACCTACACTTTGTAGTAAGTTTACTATTGTGTTTGGTATTCACAAGCTACCATTTTTATTGTACTAATAGATATTCTATGACTGTGGAGACCCCGCACTGGTGGCAGAGACCCAGCTTATAAATACGTTAAACAAGCCTATCTTTTTATGTGCGGGGTTCACCTCAGCTGCAGCATCCCTGCAGTTGTAAAATTATTATTAGTACAGTTGAAATCATAGTTTGTGATACCCAAAAAAATAATAAACTTACAACAGCGGGTAAGTTTACCTTTGTGAATCAGGCCTACAGGTCTCATATATGAAGAACGTGTTGATAAATTGCACATAGTTATGGCAGCAAACAAACACTGGAACTCCCCAGGTACACGAGGAAAGCCTCTGAATAAGCTTTCAGCAGGATGCATGAAGGTTTCTATAGGGACACTGTAATAATACAGTTTGATGAAAAAAGTGCATGGTAGACATTAAAAAAGAGTGCAAAAATGGTGCCACTAAACACATTGCGGCCGTCTCCAGCCTTTTTCAAAGAAAACGGAATTGAACAAATGCAGCCGTCAACAGTGCCCATTCTGTCAATATTAGTTTTGGGTGCGCATGCCCCAATGAACAGGTGTGTTTATTCAGGTAGGGGTAATGAAACCACAGGGCCAGGGCATTGTTCTGTTAGGTGGACTGCTACAGAATAGAGTATGTTTCTGGATTGTGACCTACAGTACAGGGTTTTTCTGGGCTAGTTATGTACACACGTTTGGATAAGACTGAAGCACTTCTCAGGGTCGCCTTCCCATCACTTTGTCCTTTTTGTGAAAAATACTTTGAATGGATGGGACTCTCCATCACCTGACCCACATGGGACTCGTCTCGTCATGGAGACTCAGCTCCTAAAAAGGTAGCACAGGTATATCTCTTTGTGTGCGGAATTCTCTGTGAATTAAGCCTTTATAGTTCAGAAACAAAGTTTATTAAAGGTAAAAAGGTGGTAATATACAATACAGATTATCAATCATAAAACAATATATCACACAAATATTCCAGCATAAATATACAAGTGAGAAGAAAGCTTAAAGAAACATAGCAAAAAGAAAGTCAGGAAAAACGCAATACATATTGAGAAAAAAATAGAAAAACATCACAAAGAGTCATGGGGGTTTAAGCACTTCCTGCTGAGATGTACTCGGTAAATGATGTTGCAAAGCACATTTATCAAAAAATGTTGTGACAGGTAACCATAACTGTATTCGCTTCATAGCCATTTGTAAAGGAAACGGAGGAATGTATCCAGTCTGTGATGATGAAATACATTATACCACCAAGCCTTGTAAGAGATCTTTGTGAAATCTTTCCAGTTCCTCATTATCTGCTGAAAAGCAACTGCTATTAGTACATCAACAATTCTGACATTAAGTTCACAGTTATCCCAGACTAGCGAGAGGCTTCCCAAGAAGATGTCCTTTACAAAGAACGGGGTACTGGTGCCAAAAATTAAGTTAATTTGAGACCAGACCTGTTTCCAGAATTTATGTACAAGTGGACATGAAAAAAGCATATGAAACAGATTAGCATCAGAAGATGTGCAAGACCAACAAGTGCCTTGTACAGTGGGGAATCTTTTATTTAAGGTGTGAGAAGATAATAAAAGCCTATTGTAGGTGTAAAACAGTGTTTGTGTTAAACTAGCTGCTCTGGAGGTTTTACGTATTTTAATCCAGATCTTAATCCACAATGATAGGGACCATACCACATTAAAATCTCGCTCCCAGGCGGATTCAGTCTTGGATTTTTGTCTTGGGATACCTCTGGATTGGAGAAGGGTGTATAAAACAGAGGCTTTAGGTTTAGTACGTAAAAGAGTGGACAGGTCAGTAGGCACATCGGTAATATGGGAAGTGCTGGAATCACTGCCAAATTGAGTGTATACACCAAGCACCGTATGACGGAGAATATGGTATTTAGGAAGCAGAGCGGCATGCAAGTTATAAGACTGACGAAGCGAATGAAAAGAAACAAATTCATTATTTGAAAATAATTGGACCCAGATCAACCCACGTTGCCTCCATGACTTCCAATAAAAGGGTCTATTGTTTATCAATAAAGTTTTATTGTGCCAAATGGTGGAGGCTAAAAAGGATTCAAGAGTGTCAGGAATTAAAGGGAATAAAGGGGAAAGAAGTTTGGAAGTAAGTTTAAAAAGGGGAGTAGATAATGTTTGGGGTTTGCGAGAAAAAGAGAGATATTCTTGAAAGGAAAAAGGGGACAAAACAAACTTTCAACTGATGCCCATAAGGGACAATCCGCCGTAGGGTCAAGCAGCCAATAAGAGGCCTGTCGTAATAAAAAAGCTTTTTGATAAACAGGAAAGTTGGGAAAATTAACCCCTCACTCAGCTTTAGGACGTATTAACTTGGAAATAGACATACGTGATTTCTTATTGTTCCATAAGAAGGAAGACAGTGTCGAGTTAATCGAATTGAATAATTTTGGAGGAATGGGGACTGGAATATTGGAGATGATATATAAAACCATGGGGGAGAGCATCGTTTTTATAGTGTCTCGATGGCCCCACCAAGAGAGGTATAGGGGGTGCCATTTGGTAGTGAGTTCGGAGAGTTTTTTAATACAATTATTCAAACATAAAGTAACTGTGTCTTTGATTGTGGGTGTGAAATGCAGACCTAGATATTTGATATGAGAGGATTTCCAAGTAAAGTTCGTTGGGGCAAAATCGGCTTTAAAAGTGAATTTAGTCAGAAGTAAGGTTTTACACTTATCGCTATTCAGTTTATACCCTGAAATCAGTGAAAAGGATTGAACTTCCATAAGAAAGGCAGGGACTGATTCGCTAGGATTCGAAATAAAAAGTAAAATATCATCAGCGTAAGCTGCTTGTTTGACATGAGTTTCAGGGGTCTGAAAACCATGTATTTGTGTGTTTTGACAAATCTTTGAGAGAAAGGGCTCAAGGGCTAAATTAAAAAGAAAAGGAGATAGAGGGCAGCCTTGACGCACACCTCTACCAAGGCCAAAAAACGGTGAAATGAGACCATTGGCACACACCGCAGCATGTGGATTAGAATAAAGAAGTGAGATTAGGGCTATAAACTTCGGACCGAAACCAAACCATTGGAGAGTATAAAATAAATATTGCCTTTCAACTCTATCAAATGCTTTCTCCACGTGAAGCGCTATAGCAGCAAGATAATGTTTAAAATGCGGAGCTTTCGATAAAATATTAAAAAACAGTCTCGTATTGTCATTTATGACTCGCCCTTTCATGAAACCGGATTGCTCCTTACCCATTAGATTTGGTGAAATAGGGTCGAGACACAAGGCTAGTGCTTTAGAAAAAAATGTGTAATCTATATTGACCAATGAAATGGGTCTGTAATTCTTACAATGTTTTAAATCTTTGCCTTCCTTAGGAATTAGACATATATGAGCTTCTGAGAAAGAGCCCGCCGATTCCCCCAAAGAATTAAAGGAATTGATCAAAAGATGTAACTTAGGTAATAGTAATTTAGAGAAGTGGAGATAAAATTCGACAGTGAAGCCATCTGGTCCAGGTGCCTTATCTTTTTTTAAGTGTTGGAGTGCAGCCAAGAGTTCTTGTTGTGTGATGTCTGTTTCTAAGGACAACAGGTCGGGAGATTTTGCTGGGGTTTGTGTATGTTTGAGAAGAAATTTGAAAGCATATGGCTAGTGGCATTTGTTTCAGAAATGTACAATGATTTGTAAAAAAGGGCGAATTCATTCAGAATTTCCGTGTCATTAAATTTTAAGATAGAGTTGTCATCAAATATAGAATCGATTTTGAGTTTGTTGTGTTTGATTTTCAAATAATTGGCTAAAGCTTTACCAGCCTTATTTTTCCCACCATAATATTTTGCGCTAGATTTCAGGAGGTAAAATGAGGCACTATCGGTTGATTCCTTATTAAATTGTAGTTTCACTTTTATAAGGGCATCAAGAACATCTTTTGAGTTGGATGTATAAAAAGAATGCTCCAGTCTCTTAATATCATGAAAGAGGGATTTTGAGCGTTTGCGTGCAATGTTACGCCTCTTGGCCACAAAGCTGATAATAAAATCTCTCGCTGAGGCCTTAAAGGCATCCCAAATAGTTGAGAAAGGTAGTGAGATAGTATTGTTTATGGAGAAGTAAAAAATGGGGAAGAGAATGCAGGATCCAAAAGAAGGGAGTTATTGAATCTCCATCTTCTGGGCGCATTAACTTTAGGTAAAATGTCCAAATCAATGGAAACTGGGGCATGATCAGATAACAATATAGGGCCTATTTCTGCATTCAAAAGTGCTTGTGAAATATTGTGGGAAACAAAAAAATAGTCACTGCGTGTTTGAGAGTGATGCACAGGGGAATAAAAAGTATACTCTGGTGATGGGGTTACACAACCTCCATGCGTCCAAGAGTTTGTGCTGTGTGATAGCATGGACGAAAGATTTATGTGATTTGTTGGGAATGAATGAAACTTTGGAGTTTCGATCAACAAAGGGATCAAAAATCTGATTACAATCCCTTGCTAGGATAAAATTATCTTCCCTGCAGAGGGCAATCTGCTGGGCAATTGAGAACCAAAAAGAGGAATCACCACCAGTAGGACCGTAAACATTGAGAAAGGAGACTGGAACATCCTTTAACATCAATTTAACATGAAGCCAGCGACCCTCTACATCAGAGTCTTTTGATATAAATGTGTAAGTAAGTGATTTATGACAAAGCATCATGACTCCATTACGCTTACCATCACTGTTAGAATAAAAAGCGTCTTCTACCCAACCTCTTTTAAGTTTTAATGACTCATTCTCGGTTAGGTGAGTCTCCTGCAAAAATACAATATCAGAATGCAATTTAGCTAAATGGGTCAGAACTCTTTGTCGTTTTATGGGAGAATTCAGCCCTCTTACATTCCATGACACTAATCTCAACGGCATAGTACTTTAAGAGGACAAAAAACAAAAAGGAATAACAGGGAAAATGAATAACAACAAATCAATTGAATGAAGGAGTCAGAGAAGATGTGACAGGGAAAACAGATCTTAAATATGATTACCAGGACCCAAGTGCAAGAGAAGAGAAGAATAGAAAACAGTGAAAGGAAGTGAACAGTGCTATGAGGAAGAGCCGAAAAACAGAAGGATGTATAGATGGAGCTGTGATTCGGAGGAAAAAGATAGGAAAGTGATTGTGAGATAAGAGAAATAGACAACAATAAAAGTTGAAAAATAGCCACCTTGAAATAAAGAGCGAATGGATCAGGCAGAATAACAGGAGAAGTTACACGGAAAGAAAAAGACTTAACAATACCCAAAGGGAGAGTAAAAAGAATATATAAAAGGGAGAAAAACAAGAAGAATAAGAAAACAAAAATGACAGGAATATAGGAGGAAAACATACCTACAGAAGGAGAAACCAGATGAAGAGGGGGAGGGGGTGGAACCACATGGAATGGACGATACATCCAGGGGTCAGCGAGGCGGAGGATCGGGAAGACATCAGAAAACCCGGGTAGGGAATTTGAGACAACAAAGCAAAGCAAACATTAGAATAATCTATGAGAACAAATTCTAACAGTAATAATTAGGAGAACTGATAAACAAAATCTCCAAAAAGAAAAAACAACGGGGAAAACACCCTCAAGTATGCCAATAACAGGAAAAAACAACACTTAAACTGCCAAACAGCAAAATGATGGGAAGAAAACTCAGACAACATTTCAGAGGAGAGCCATGTCAAACATTAAGAAGAAGGGGCAAGACCAGAGGAATCCATGGCTATCGGTTTGCACGAATTGATGAAGCTTTGTAGACGCAAAGGATCTTCGTATGTGGTTGTTCTATTATTGTATGTGACTTTAAAGAGGCAAGGATGAAAAAGTCCATATCTGGCTCCTATTGAGCGTAAGTCAGCTCGCATATTCAAAAAAGCTTTGCGTCAGTAAGCGGTGGCTTTAGCATAGTCTTGTGCAAAATACAAGGAAGAGCCTGACCATGTGATTTTGGGAGAGGCTCTGACCGCTGAAAGAACCTTTAACAAATCTGTATATTCAAGAAAGATGACTCCTTGTAGCCTTGAGGAAGGCGTAGTGTGAGCTTGAAGACGGCTTAGCCGATGCGCTCGCTGAATATTGAGCACCGTTCCCCCTGGCATATGGAGCAGCTTATGGATGAATGATTTGAAGAAAGTAAGAGAATCTGTCCCTTCGAAACCTTCTCCCAGGCCATAAATGCGTAGATTGTTACGTCTGCTACGATTTTCCAAATCCTCGACTTGTTTCTGAAGCATAGAAACTTGAGAATGAAGATGAGAGACAGTAACACAAGTCTCTTTAAAAGAGGAAACATTATGTTCAACTGACGAGACTCTTGCTTCAAGTTGAGACCAGTTGTCCATTAATACTTGTAGTTTTGTATTAGTCTCTTCCATGAATGGACGCAAAGCTCTAATTTCCTCCAACAATAGCTCCATTGACTCTGGCGATGATGATTTAGGCGTCGACGGAGGATCCTTTTTTAAGCGTTTAGTAATGGATTTCCCTGAAGCTGTAGATGGGGGCTCCATTGTGGTATCTAGACTTTGAGAAGATGAAGCTAAAGAGTCTTCCAATTTAGAAAATCCAGAGAAGATCTTTGAATTATTTATAAAAATGTGTTTTGGTTTGGAAAAAGATGGATGGGGAATCTTTGTTCTACCCATAAAACACAATTAGCATACTCTGAGACAGTGCTAGTGTAGTGTACCAGGAACCAAGTACAACGGACAAGGAACTTAGCGCAGGAAAACACTGTCAAAGTGGAGCAGAGGAGACTCTTCTAGTCAGAACAATCTTTGGTTGCCAGTCACCATGCCAACTTCAAAGCACTGGTGTGCCAGAAGCAAAAAGGGTGTGTTGCAGCTAGTGCTCCCAGTGTTTCAAGCAAAAAACAATTAATTAAATGAAGCACCACAGCGAGTGATTATAAGGGACTTGTTAATAACAATCCCCCTAAGAAAAATTTGCAGAAAATAGAGGATGTTACTGTAGTAAAAAAGTGCTGCATCCTGAGGACATGTTGTGAAGAAATGAAGGTGTCTCCATAATAAGTGCTGCATACATGAGGGTGAAGAGATGTAGATAAATGTCTAAAAGAAAAAGGCTACAGCATTAAAGCGCCACAATTTCCCCACAAGTCAGTTAGCATTGGTAGGTTTTTTTTCTGGCAATGGGCAAAGTAACCTTGGCGAGCAAATATGACAGTCCGACAACATTGTGAGGCGGCCGCGCTAAATATAGAACCGCCAGAGAACTCACTTCAAGAAAATAAGTGTCCAAATGTAAGTATGTATGTATGTGTGTTCTTATATAGCGCTCGACTTACCCTTGGGCATCTCGGCGCTTGCATTGGGAACCCGTCCTGGCTTTTCCCTGTGAGATAACCCGTACTGGGCATCCCCAAGGTGAAAGCCAGGCATCCCGCCGCGGGGGGGGGGGGGCGTAGTGGAGATTAAGCAAGCTATTGCCCAGAGTTGCAGAGCGTGAACCCATGATTCGAGTAGGCACCGAAGTGAGAATTATCGAGTCCGTGGACACTTGGGCTCAGACCCTGCCGCGTCGGGAATTGAACCCTGGTCCCGGGTCTGACCTCTGCTTCAGGGTATGCCTTCTCTAACCAGTGAGCCACACTTCTCCACAAATGCTGCCATAGAAGTCCGCGAGGGCCGTAAAACATGCCCAGAGTCTTCAGAAGCCCATAGGTAACTCCAAACGTGCAGCAGCTGGCCTCGAAGCACCAAGTCTTCCCGACGGACCGCGGAGGCTAATCCGGGGGCCGCCATTCACTCGGGCGCCAAGCCACGCCCCCGTGAATTAGGCCTTTAGTTCTTATATTTGCCGAGTGTGTTGATAAATTATACGTAATCATAGCACCACACAAACACTGGAACTTCTCCTGATACATGAGGAAAACCTCTGAATAAGCTATCAACAGGAGGCATAAAAGCTTGTATAAGAACATACTAACAATAAAATAAAAATATTGGTGAATAAAATAGTCCAAACTATGTGCCACTAGATACATTTTGTCCATCTCCAACCTTTATCAAAGGAAATAGAAATAAACAAATACCGCTATAAACAGTGCCCATTTTAGTAAATATTATGCAGTACATCTGGAACAATGGTCACTTAACGGAAGGTTTTTCGATCCAGATTTCCTTTTTATTTTCGAAAAAAGGTCTTGGATTTTTTTCTATACAAAGTTTATTAATTTTTTTTTTATTGTCTGTAACACGTATTTTAAAAACAAAGGTGGATTCAAGGGATTTTATATGGCTTTTTTCAAACGACTTTTTTTGTGATGTAGCCTACTTTTGCATTGTTCTCGATGTTTTCTTTTTTACTTTGGATTCCTACTTTGGGACTTGGATTTCTGCGTCCAAGGTCTTCAGTAACTAATCTGTAAATACTTTTGTATTATTATTTAAAAATATAAAAATATACATTTATTGTGTATCATTTTGCTTGTTATTCAAACTTTCATTTATATAGTTTCAATTTTGATTAATAAAAAGCAAATTGTCCTTTTAAAAATTATGTTTCTTTATATCAAAACTGAGTTTGGCTTGTTTTATCAGTATGTTTAGTATAATGGTTTTATGTGTGTATGGTGTTGAATACGACAGTAGTGGTGAATAATTGATTCTATGTAGTGTAGTCCTTTGATGTTTAGGAAGAATAGGACTTTGTTAGCTAGCATTTCATGCATTTGTAGAGACTGTCTAAATGCAGCAGGCATACTTCGTGTGCCAGGGCTTGTCTTTGGTGTGGTTCTTGATGGCTATGTATAGCAAAGGGTCTCCACCTATTTAATCTCCCTGGATGTTTTATTTTTTAGTACCCAGTTTTGGACTTTGGCTATGAATGAATCTCACTAATTGAGAATCACTCATAGTTACCCTCTGTGGAAATGGACTGAGACAAGGTCTGCTGCTGTAAAGCTAGTGTAAGAGGCTCTGAGCTTGTTACAGACAACCATATCAGCACATGAATGTACACATCTGTGCGGGCTAAGCATATTAGACAATCATATAGCCCAGCCTGCTATCTGCATACAGGTAGTCTGTCTCAGGAGGCACCATTCAGGGATTGGTGCTGACCTAGTCTAGGCCTTATAATGTGAGTGGGCAATCATAGCATGCATCTATAGTCATTACTAGACAGTCTGTGTGCTTCAATGAATTACATATTAAAGGTGAAATATTCGGTAAAGCACAGTTTCACCCTACTTAGACCTAGAAATGTGGGTCAAGTATGAATCCCAGAGAAGAAATATACCCTGGGTGCTAAAGCAGTCACTTTCGTGAATTAGCACTCCTTATGGCACTTGAGGAGTTGTCGTATTTCACTGGGTCCCCTCACAATAAGATTCCAGGCCTTTAGTCCCCTATTGAGCCAACATAATTACTCTGCTAACCAACAGGAGGATCAAAGGCATCCACACACAACAGAACCCTTTGACAGTGCTTGGGGTTGATCCTGGGATTCTGCATATGCTAATTACCTTCTACACTGCACTAAAAACTGGGAAGGTTCACTCCCACAAAAACAAAGGAGGCTATCCAGACCTCTGGAGCCAAACACTGGAGGGGTCCCCTTTGAAATATTGGTGAAAAGGGATCAAGCAGCTGTGTCAATTGGGGGTGGGGCTGAGGCTCTCAGGGTAGGTCATTCCATGGACCACTTCAAGCCATGATGTTGAAATGTTCCAGAATGCAATGCGGGAGGGCTGGCAGAGATAATGCATCTCTGTAGGTTTGGACAGAGGTGCATACCTTTTAGAACTCACTACCTCCACTTAAAACCCTTGCACAATGAATACCTAAGCACAAAGTGCCCCAAACATCAAAAAAGGGCTCAGCACTGGGATGGAAAAGCCTCAGCAGCTAAGGGCATACTCTTATACAGCATTCAACAGAATAACTATCAGAAATAAGTATACTTTGCCCAGATACCTGTCCTGAGAGATTAGAATTGGAACACCAACATTTTTGCTAAACTGGATCTCAGATGAACATACCATCTAGTCAGAGTCTGAGAGGGTGATCAATGCAAAATGACGTTTCACTGATAATTTCAAGTCATGCCTTTTTGTACTCCGCAACACTTCTGCAACTTTTCAATACTTCATTGATGACGTTCTGATAGGCTATTTAAATGTATTCTCTTAAGACACACGTACAACACGATAAAGCAGTCTGACAATGGGTGAGAGATGACCATCATCTTGCTGAGATGGGTAAATGTATTAACCATACCATACTGATGAGTGCTATGTTAAATATTTACACCAGAGAGCATTGGGATAGATGAGTGGAAAACATCTGTGACTGTTCATTGACGAACGGAAGTAGTAGTTATGCTAGGGTTTTTGGACTTTGAAATAGTAAGTCCCATTACCACATTATTATGAAAAGGAGCCATTTTTCTATTGTTTTAAGACATGGATATGACTTTTTTTTTTTCACAGACTAGTTTTCAAGTGTACCGATTTTACAACAACCCAATACTGAGCATTCCTTATTCATTGAAACATGCATCTTATCATGCTATGGAAGACATTTTGTCTGAGACAAAACCCCAGCTATTGGACAGGTCCATACAGAACCTACTACTTCTTAAAAGGTTTCGCATTCAGAACTGACCATGCTGTTGAGAAATATACAGATCACATGAATTAGCAGCTTATGAAATAGGCTAAAGCACTGACTCCCAGACAGATTGGATCAACCTTGCTCTTCTGTGATTATGATTTTGTTATTATTATTTGAAGACCAAATCTTAATAATGATAAAGCTTACACCTTGTCCTGGCAGACTCAATCTAGAGATGAGAAAAAACTGGTTAATGATCACCCATATTTCTGTCATTATAAACTTCAAACAGTCATTCTATTGTCTTACTGTGGAATTATTCCAGACAAAGGTTTATACAGTAATACAGTAATACAGTCTATAGCTAAGGAAGCCTTGGTAAAAAAACAACAGGGTAGAAGATAGAAAGGAGAAGTGATGACTACTATATCAAGGGAAAACTATGTACTTTTCATTATCTCAATTGAGGCAGAAGGCTGTGAGCTCGTTTCATAATTCTGGAACTGCTGGACATCCATGAATGTCCAAAATATTAGCTACAATTAAGAAGTATTTTTATCTTTTTTTTAGAATTGTGCTTGAATTGCGCCAATACATAACACTCTCATATCAAATCTATTGGTGTGTGAGACCTTTGCCTGTTCCACTTCAACATTGGCATACAGTGCAAGATGATTTTATAGTGGAAATACGAGAAAGTCAAGGGTGCCCTGTAATTCTGGTGGTGGTAGATTATTTGACTTAAATATGTCATTTTCACCTTATGAGCACAAAGATGAGGGTAGAGGCTAATTAAATCCGCACCCAGCAAATATCAGTGGTTCTTGTAGTCAGTGAATAGTGGTGCACGAAACCAGAGAGTACTCCCCTCTTTACTCCCAAAAATGTAGGATAAAATCCTACATCAACATATATAAACACAAAAGGTTCAGCACTATACACTATACACTTCTCATATAATCAGAGCATGTGACACAAATTGTAGGGTTTTCTTCTTTATTTATCTTGATCGCAGAGATCTGGTAATTCATATATTCACATAACCGTAGCCAACGCGTTTCGTCTCACACGAGACTTCTTCAGGGCTACCAAAGAAAACATATATAAAAAATATATATAAAAACAATCTCAGACCTTTAATAATCCTTTCAAACATGTTATAAAAATTTATAGACTATTTCATTAAAACTCCAAGATCAAAGCACCACTAGTAGTTCAATTCATTTGCTAACAAACAGACAAGAAGGCCTAAGTATGCTACCATAGAATCATCATTCTCAATGCATCATATATATCCTGCATCATATATTCGTCACATTATTCACTTCATAATTGTTTGTATGGCATTCCATAGGCATCTGTACATTACATCATTCCAAAAAAGTGCAGCACAACCGTTTAGTCATTGTTGGTAAACCATTAAAAATAGAATCATGAGATGCATGCATGTAGTTTTGATTATGACCGGACTGTTCTAATTTATCATGTGATGTCAAATAAGTTACAGAGAGAAAATCTCATTGTATATACACACTATCTATTAAACATTTCCCAATATAGCCATGTCATATTGTTACAGTTTTCCCAACTATACGAGTCGTCACTTTATACTAGTCAATGTACATAACGTTTGTATAACTTGCATACCTCATATATGTATTGAATATGCTCCTTATGTGATGGCGAATTCCTATGATATGGAGTTCTGCGATGAATATTCCTCAAGGTCACATGTTATTCTAGAAGAAAGATTTTCTTATATGTACATGCATGCAGTCAAGATATGGGCCATATCTTGACTGCATGCATGTACATATAAGAAAATCTTTCTTCTAGAATAACATGTGACCTTGAGGAATATTCATCGCAGAACTCCATATCATAGGAATTCGCCATCACATAAGGAGCATATTCAATACATATATGAGGTATGCAAGTTATACAAACGTTATGTACATTGACTAGTATAAAGTGACGACTCGTATAGTTGGGAAAACTGTAACAATATGACATGGCTATATTGGGAAATGTTTAATAGATAGTGTGTATATACAATGAGATTTTCTCTCTGTAACTTATTTGACATCACATGATAAATTAGAACAGTCCGGTCATAATCAAAACTACATGCATGCATCTCATGATTCTATTTTTAATGGTTTACCAACAATGACTAAACGGTTGTGCTGCACTTTTTTGGAATGATGTAATGTACAGATGCCTATGGAATGCCATACAAACAATTATGAAGTGAATAATGTGACGAATATATGATGCAGGATATATATGATGCATTGAGAATGATGATTCTATGGTAGCATACTTAGGCCTTCTTGTCTGTTTGTTAGCAAATGAATTGAACTACTAGTGGTGCTTTGATCTTGGAGTTTTAATGAAATAGTCTATAAATTTTTATAACATGTTTGAAAGGATTATTAAAGGTCTGAGATTGTTTTTATATATATTTTTTATATATGTTTTCTTTGGTAGCCCTGAAGAAGTCTCGTGTGAGACGAAACGCGTTGGCTACGGTTATGTGAATATATGAATTACCAGATCTCTGCGATCAAGATAAATAAAGAAGAAAACCCTACAATTTGTGTCACATGCTCTGATTATATGAGAAGTGTATAGTGCTGAACCTTTTGTGTTTATATATGTCATTTTCACCTACTAACGGGATTACCCACTTTCAAAATATTTGTACATGATAACATCTGACTGCTGTTATTCTATCAGCTCCATTACTTAACCCCTTCCATGCGGCGCGGATTCCCCCGCGGTGCTGACCGTTGCTTGCGCGGGCGTGGTCATGACGGAACGGTTCCGTCATGAGCACAGCTCAACCGACGCTCATGACGGAACCGTTCCGTCATGAGCACCGAAGGGGTTAAAGAGACTCTAAATGTACCTTAAAGTCTTGATCTGCTTTTATGTAAGGAATTGGATAAAGAAGTCTGCTTATCTAACAGTTATCATACACATACAGACTGCAGGGCTGGAGGATTAAACATTTGTGCTGAACAATATTTAACATGTTAAACTTGACAAGACGAAGATAATTGGAACATCATCCTGTAATATTGCAGTTAAGCTTGTTAATTGAGTTACACAGAGTTCCAAAATCACCACAGGAAAATTAAGGAGGGTTCAAAGCAAGATAAAATCTATTGCAAAAGAACCCCTGCGCCATCATATTAGTATTAGCATTCTTTATGGAATTGGCCACTTTTTAATCCATTCACAATAATGGAACTTTGAATTCATAGATTTTCATAGGCTTAAAATATCCATTAAATTTCCAAACACACATTTTACATATTATGCCTTATATTTGAGTAATTAAAAATATAAAGCATGATAAAATCAAGACAGCTTCTGTAAGGTTCTTTGAAATGCATGGAATTTCTTGACTCCCCTGCTCTTGCTCAAATCTGGCTGCAATGACAATTCAGGGTTTTTAAGCCCTTACGGTGAAGGCATAGCACAGGCTATGCAGGTGTAAGTGGGGCTGTGCTCAGCGCAGCCCTCGATCTTGCCCAGAGATGGCCCATTCAGACACACCTAATCCCTCACAGCTGAAAACATGCTGTAAGTTGTTGGTAAATAGTTCATATTCTGGCAAGGCTTTTGGGTTAACAGAAGATTATTGTGAGGTAAGAGCATGTCCTTTCTGCTTTTAAAATTGTCTATTTTTGCCCTGAGCTCAGTGGTAGTGGATTTTCTGGAGTGGATTTTTCTAGTGTATGAATTCAGCTAAATCCGAGATCCTGACTTGTGGTGCTACACATGAGCAAAACTGATTGTAAGTATGAATAGGGTAGAACAATTCTGGCTATTGAAAGTGTACTGTTGTGTTTTTGAGGGGGTGTGGTCATTGTTGCATGATGATCTGTTATGCTGCATGTGAGGTTTTTGGGTATACAGCATTACATTTGGCCTCAATTGGCGGTTTGATGACTGTAGTTTTGATGTACTTTTATTTTTTTAGACTTGCTTCAAAGAGGTTTTTTTTATATTGGTTGGTTTGATTATGTGAGTCGTCAAAATCCAAGACCTCGAGATATTATTCTTGAACTTGTCAGCTTAAAAGTAGTTTGTTTTTGCAAGTTGCTGCATACACATGGATAGGGATTCTATATTAATGAGTTTTTCCTTTTCAGGAGTTTGTGTGTTAAATCTAGATTGGTATCTTTTGGTCTTTAGTGCACAGCAGTAAATACACTAACCTGAGGTGGGTTTTTCTTAGACAGGAGTCTGCTATAGTGTGAATTGAGATTGACAAGTGCTGTGAAGGTTTGAGTCTTGTTTATTATAGTGTCTGTTAATTGAGAAAGGCTGTGCAATTGTTTTCCTATGCATGAAACCGTTACAGCTCTTAAGTCAAGCTGGGATTGGTGAAACATCTCCACAGAGTTGTGCTGTCATTATTTTGTTGCTGTCAAAGCCACACCATCATTGGTTGACTTTTGGCATAGCCGTGGCTGGGATTGGTTGATGTTTACTAGCTTGTTACGCCCATTTTTTTTATTACTGAAAATAATGAGTGAGTGATGAATGAGCCGAAAGCTCTTGGCATATCTGAACGGCACTATTCTTAGACTGGTTGTGCAATCTTATTAAGATTTGGAATGCCGCTCTGAAATCTGGCCTTTTTCTGACTATCTGTAAGGATGCGTTTTTTACTGCCACTCCAAAAAATGCCCAATGTGGACTCGAGTGTGCTCAGCAACTTATGGCCCATTTCATTGCTGCAACCTACGGCTAAAATCTTGGAGAAGCTAAATTGCCATCTTTCATCCTTCACTGAGGCAAACGACTTGCTACATGAGACTCAGTCTGGCTTTTGCACTGGATTCAGCACTGAAACTGCCTTATTAGAAGTGTCAGAGTTCAAAAGAGAAACTTTAGATGGGAAGTACTCGACTGTGGTTGTATTTTTTATATCCGTCAGCAGCGTTGGACTTGGTGGCACACTCCACCTTGCTTAACAGACTAAGCCGACTCGGCTTCGAAGGCACATTCCTGTCTTGGGTCCAATCTTTTTGGGAAGAGCTCTTGCAACAGGTCTTACTTCATCCATCTTCACCGTCCTCTTAACCCTTGGTCTGTGGGGTGCCTCAGGGCTCGGGTCTCAGTCCACTGCTCTTTAACCTCTATCAGGCCCCTTTGGCCACCCTCATGGAAACCTGGGCAATGAAGGTAGTCTCCCATGTGGATGTCACACAACTGTTGTTCTCATTCCAAGAACACTCAGAATCAGCCTTTCTCAAAATTAAAGAGTGCTTAAAGGGCAAAGTCAGTTTGATGGCATCCAATTTCCTAAAACTGAACACAGGTAAAACCGAGGTCCTTTTATTTCAGTCAAAAAGCCTCCCCCCTGCAAATCACTGGTGGCCAGCTGAACTGGGTTCTCTCCTGGTGCTTGCCCAAGTGGCGAGAAACCTTGGTATTGCGTTTCATCCTGACCTCTTCTTTATGGCCCAGATCAAGCAAATCTCCTCAATTTGCTTCATGAAGCTTAAAGTAGTCAGGAAACTGCTACATTTGCTCCCTGAAGAGACCCGCAAAACTGTGATCCATGCCCCTGTGGCATTTTGCCTAGATTATGCCAACTATCTGGGTCTGCCAGCTTTTTTGATACACAGACTCCAGATCATACAAAATGCATCTGCCAGGCTAATGCAGTGGGTCCCCATCCACCAACACATCACACCTCATCTGAATCATCTCCACTGGCTTCCGGTGCCAAAAGGGATTAAATTTAAAAGCCCTCACATTGGCTTTTAGAGCACTGGAGGGCAAGGTCCCCATTATCTGAGAAACAGACTCAACAGATCCCAGCAGGAGAGATCCCAATGATCTAACCACCTTTGACTTATGCGTATTCCAGGATTCACCAAAGCCCGTCGTGGAGGCAGATTATTTTTTGGTACTGCTGGTGCAACTCTGGAGCACTTTAACAATCCAAGTGCACATGACCTAGTCCTAACATCGTTTTAGGTAACATTTAAAAACCTGACTCTTTGACCAAAATTAGACAGACTAGGCCACACATTGGTCTCAGTCTCTGCTTTGAGCTCTGGGACACCTCTGGTGAGGCGCCACGTGCTTTACAAATGCCATTGATTGATAGAGGTTATTATAAAGGAACAGTGGTCCCATTCAATTCGAGTAAATTAAGGTGCCACAATTAGTACAATGAAAAATTGGGTTTTATGTTGCAAGACAATGCAAAAATAACTAGAAAATTACAGTAAATAGTGAGAAAAGTAAAACAGTGAGTGAGTTGGTGGCAGGGTAATAGGAAATCAGCCGATTTCCGGAACCCAGGCAAGTGATTTAAGAGGTGACTTTTTGGTGCTCAAAGGTAATTGTTAACAAAAAGTCAGTAAAACATTTCATACTCCGACATTTCAATTTGCAATACACTGGAGTTTAGAAATGGTTGTCGACGACGTTTCGATCCCTTAACGAGTGGTGGGATCTCTTCAGGACAAGAGAATGACAATTAATTGCCTGGGAGGTAGCCTAGTGGGGAGGGGGAGAAAAGTAACAATATGCAAAGTTAGGAAGAGAGCATAGGAAGAGTAAAAGAAGGCGAAGGGAGAGTGGATTAATTTAGTAATATGCGGGAAGAGAGGAGTGTCAAAAAGGTGGTGCAGAGAATTAATTCATCAAGGTGGAAGAGACTTACAGTGCCCGGAACGGGAAGAAGATGAACCACAGTTGGTAGTGTGTGATGCGCAACCGCGTCAAAACCAACACTAGAGAATGATAGTGTTGAAGTACGGAATCCGTAGAATTAGGTGTAGGCGGGAAATGGAGCCTGTAGGAGAGAGGGAGAGTCAAGGCAGGGGGGGGGTTAGGGTTAGTACGAGGAGTGCGGGAGCGCAGGGTGCAAGTAGAAGAGAGTCGGGCTGAGGCTTACCAGAATCAAGGTGAGACACTTCAATAGAGAAATTGGCCCGTCAGAAATTGTCTCAGACCGGGGTTCGAAGGATGTTGCAGTTCCGTGTGGGCGGAGAAGTGAGCCTGCAGGGGAATTGGAGGGTTAGGTGGAGGTGAGGAAGTGCCTGAATGCATGGTTAGGGGGAGAAAACAGCGGGCTAGGGCTTACCAAGGTAACGGTGGATCAATGGGAGAAGTAAAAATGGTCCGTCAGAAGCGAGCCAAGTCTGTGCTGAATTTACGAAGGGAGTTCCGAGGCAGCCTGACCGACCGTGTCGGAGCGTTCGGAATATTGCAGCCTGTGGGGAGAAGGGAGGGATAGTGAGCAAGGAGGGGGTGGGGAGTGGAGTGATGGTAAGGGGACACGAGGAAATAAACTCACCGTGGGGCGGTAGCCCGGATAATGAAGGCACGGAAGATAGTCGATAGTTCCGTTACAACCCGTATAATACCGCGATAAACCTGTGGGGTGGAGGGAGGGAATTGAGTGAGGATGGACGAGTAATATAAGGGAAGAGGAGGGAAACGAGCGAGTGTGTCTCACCTGAGGGGCTTGCGAGGATCCGGCTAAGCGTCAAGGTGCGGGCTGTGTGTACGGAGCCTCAATGGGACGGAAGAGCACTAGGAAATAGGACCGCCCAGTGATCGAAAGCGAAGAGGGCCACGGTGGGGTAGGATATGGAGGCGGCCATGATGGAATGGTCAAGGAGATATGTCAATGGGAAGGAAGAACAGATAGGGAAGATGTAAGGAAGGAAAAAGTTGTACGAAGAGTGGCGCCTCAGGATGAGGGTCGAGGAACAGTTGAGAAAGGGAAGACAGGGGTGATCAGCATTATCACACAGTCCTCAAGGAACATGAATATTGCATCTGTCCTCAACAAAGAGGAACTCAAATGGATAATTCGCTGTGATAGCCATCACTCTGGACTGAACCGACTTGAGGACTGGTCTAATCTACTCTAATCCTTGAATATCTCCAAAGTGTACATTTAGCCCTGCGCATTTTTACTGAAATGTTCTCTGTAATTTTATGTACCAAAAACTGAGCATGTTTCCGGCCCTTCCATGCCCTATACCCCTTCTCTTTCCACTCCTAATTTTTATAACTGAATAATTGTAACACTATACTAACAAATCCCCCCTGTCTTCCCTTTCTCAACTGTTCCTCGACCCTCATCCTGAGGCGCCACTCTTCGTACAACTTTTTCCTTCCTTACATCTTCCCTATCTGTTCTTCCTTCCCATTGACATATCTCCTTGACCATTCCATCATGGCCGCCTCCATATCCTACCCCACCGTGGCCCTCTTCGCTTTCGATCACTGGGCGGTCCTATTTCCTAGTGCTCTTCCGTCCCATTGAGGCTCCGCACACACAGCCCGCACCTTGACGCTTAGCCGGATCCTCGCAAGCTCCTCAGGTGAGACACACTCGCTCGTTTCCCTCCTCTTCCCTTATATTATTCGCCCATCCTCACTCAATTCCCTCCCTCCACCCCACAGGTTTATCGCGGTATTATACGGGTTGTAACAGAACTATCGACTATCTTCCGTGCCTTCATTATCCGGGCTACCGCCCCACGGTGAGTTTATTTCCTCGTGTCCCCTTACCATCACTCCACCCCCCACCCCCTCCTTGCTCACTATCCCTCCCTTCTCCCCACAGGCTGCAATATTCCGAACGCTCCGACACGGTCGGTCAGGCTGCCTCGGAACTCCCTTCGTAAATTCAGCACAGACTTGGCTTGCTTCTGACGGACCATTTTTACTTCTCCCATTGATCCACCGTTACCTTGGTAAGCCCTAGCCCGCCGTTTTCTCCCCCTAACCATGCATTCAGGCACTTCCTCACCTCCCCCTAACCCTCCAATTCCCCTGCAGGCTCACTTCTCCGCCCACACGGAACTGCAACATCCTTCGAACCCCGGTCTGAGACAATTTCTGACGGGCCAATTTCTCTATTGAAGTGTCTCACCTTGATTCTGGTAAGCCTCAGCCCGACTCTCTTCTACTTGCACCCTGCGCTCCCGCACTCCTCGTACTAACCCTAACCCCCCCCCCCCTGCCTTGACTCTCCCTCTCTCCTACAGGCTCCATTTCCCGCCTACACCTAATTCTACGGATTCCGTACTTCAACACTATCATTCTCTAGTGTTGGTTTTGACGCGGTTGCGCATCACACACTACCAACTGTGGTTCATCTTCTTCCCGTTCCGGGCACTGTAAGTCTCTTCCACCTTGATGAATTAATTCTCTGCACCACCTTTTTGACACTCCTCTCTTCCCGCATATTACTAAATTAATCCACTCTCCCTTCGCCTTCTTTTACTCTTCCTATGCTCTCTTCCTAACTTTGCATATTGTTACTTTTCTCCCCCTCCCCACTAGGCTACCTCCCAGGCAATTAATTGTCATTCTCTTGTCCTGAAGAGATCCCACCACTCGTTAAGGGATCGAAACGTCGTCGACAACCATTTCTAAACTCCAGTGTATTGCAAATTGAAATGTCGGAGTATGAAATGTTTTACTGACTTTTTGTTAACAATTACCTTTGAGCACCAAAAAGTCACCTCTTAAATCACTTGCCTGGGTACCGGAAATCGGCTGATTTCCTATTACCCTGCCACCAACTCACTCACTGTTTTACTTTTCTCACTATTTACTGTAATTTTCTAGTTATTTTTGCATTGTCTTCCAACATAAAACCCAATTTTTCATTGTACTAATTGTGGCACCTTAATTTACTCGAATTGAATGGGACCACTGTTCCTTTATAATAATGTTTACACCCTTGGTCTCTTCTGACTCCTAGGGTCTCCTTGTTCCTTATAATCGTTCATTGATTGATAGAGGGACAAAAAATACCTGCTGAGTGTACGCATGCGCAAGAAATGACAACAAACTCTGGGTTTAATACATGTACCTGGAATTGCAATAAACATGAATATACCATGTTTGACAAAGATTTGCAGATTCCCTTAGAGGGTACCTTTAACATTAGAAATCTAGATTTTCTGAGGCAGACAGTGATGAAAGGAAGCCTTTACATAGACCTACACAGTTTGAGGCATTGACTAAATAGGATCCAATGTCTACAGAGTAGGAGAGAATTCTTTTTTTTTAAACAGGCTATGGATTATTTGTACAGTAGCTTGAAGACAAGTTGGAAAATCAGGAGATATGCTGGAGAGAAGACATAGTAGAGAGAGTAAAAGATTTTCTTGCGATTGTCAAAGAAACAGAAGACAAGAAAACAAATTTTGAGAAGAACAAAGAGAAGCATAGCCAAGAACTTGAGTCAGATGAGGACAACTTTTTAAATGAACTTTTGAATTCTAGACCTCCTCCATATACAAGTAGGATGCAGAGACAGGCACAGAATTCTTTGGTACCTGATATGGGTGCAGCAGGAGAGGGTACGAGTGTACAGACACATTAATTGACTATGCTTGCAGATACGGGATGCATCAGCAAGTGCCCCACCTGAGAATGCATTGACAATTTTGCCAAGTACTAGCAGAGATATTGCTGATATCTCTCGAGATTCAAATGACATGCCTGCTGCAGCTCCTATTGAATCTGTTTAAGATAGAAATGTTAATATTGGGCATTTTAAAGACTGAATTTGGTAAAATGTTACATGGGACAAATGATACAAACAGATTACTGTCTTAAAATGTGGATGAAATGAGATACCTCATCAGTGAAGCAGAAAGGTGTGCAAATGAAGCACATGATACGCTAGAGGAACAAGCTGATAAGTGCGAGGATTACATAAGTAGCATGTTAAACATGCAGATAAATTGCAAAATAGATTTGACAAATGTTGAATTAAAGCAGTTGGGCTTGCTAACTTTACGGGCCGTTTATCGGAGTTATAGCTGAAAAGACAAAGGACCGGAGGCATTTGGAGAAGTACAGAGAAAGATGGAAAAAGAAAGTTACTACTAAGCTCCAGAGACATTAAAGAAAATTGAGGGGGTTCATTAGCGATTCAGAGTTAGAGGGAGTTTTATAAGTTCCTCTGAGAGAAGTACATGGAGGAAACTATGTGCATGTATCTTGGACAAGAGGTGATCTTATGCATTTTCGGTGAATTTTTCAAAATTGCGAGAAGAACCTGGGAAGTGGTACAAGGAGGTTAATAGGTTGACGATGATTTAAAAAATGCTCTCAACGGATTTGGATATGCTGTTTGAAATTGTGGTCCCTGGTAATAAGTGGTCTGAATATAAGGTTTGTGTGATAGAGCAATTGAAAAAGAAGGTGATGAAGGAAGCCATTAACTGCACAAAGTTTCTGAGGTCTAGCCAAGAGCCAAAGGAGTCAGTGCAGGCCAATTATGAGAGGCTTATACCAATTTGTAAGAAGCATAGCGGAGTTAAAGATCCTGAGAAGGATGGTGCTAGTGGTTTTGTGTTTGCTTCTGTCATGGTTTTTTTGTTTTGAGCTTGGTTCTCACATTCAGCAGTGTGCAATGCATTGTCAGATTAAATGTAGCAATGTGATCCTGATGTCTGTACAGTAGTGATGAGTTTGATGGTTGCATAAACAAAGCAATTTCAGAACAAAATGACAAGAACCAAATAATGGTTTCTGATTTTAGTTTTTATGTCATCTGACAATGGTGAAATGATTGAAAAGCATCCGATGCAAGGAGTGGGGATAGTAAATAAGATAAAATGATTAAATGATTGAACAAGGAGTCCTAAAGGGAGTGCTTGGTAGTCCTTGTAACCCTCCCATGTGGGAGCACAAAAAAACAACAAATGGTAAATGGAGAATTTTGCTAGTTCATATAAGAATAAATAAAACAGTGATAGCTGTCCGGTGGTACCAAATCTGGCAGTAGTTTTGTTTCAGACTCTATCAGATGCAGATGCATTGACTTATGCCAAGTGTCCCTCTCCATTCCTCTGCATGAGGACAGCCAATTTATTTTTGAGTTCCAGTTTCAAAATAAAGCTCTCTTTCGGTGTCGAACTCCACAAGGGATTCCTGAAAGTCCTTCGATTTTTTATCACATCTGAAAGAAAGATTTTTTTTTTTTTAGAGTTTTATGTAACCCGAACTAGACCCGAAGATATCAGGTATCAGAGCGTTTTACATGTGCAACAGTTGTGTTACAGACTGACACATTCATTTTTTGTTGGGCATGAGGAGATTAAGTGATTTCAGCCAGAATCACGGGATGTTGACCGTCGTTGCTGAGACTTGGAAAGTTTGCAGTTGTCCTGTAACTCAGTTCTAATTCAGTTATTTAGGTGACCTGTTGGTGGCATCTAACACAAAAGAAGACTGTAAATCTGACACCATTGCATTAATGAATCATTTAGCTGACAATAGTCATAAGATTTCCCCTACAAAGATGCAGTGCTAAAAAACGGAAGGGATTTATCTTGGTCAACACATTAAGAAAAGGGCAAGGAAAGTCTCAATAGAACTTGTTTTTGCAAATTCTGAAAGTAGGCATTCTACCACTCAAGAGAGGCAAGCATGTTCCTGAGAATTGTTGGCTACCATCTTCAGTGGATTACAAACTTTTTTTTGTTTATAAAGTCTCAGAGATGTCAGAGACAAGGTACCGTTTGACGATGAATGGTTAGAGGCCTTACGAGTTTTGAGGATAAAGTTATGTAATGCACCCACCCGTGGAATGCCTAATTTCAATATGAACTTTTACCTTTACTGCCATGGAAAAGGTGGCTGTGCACTTTCAGTATTTTCTTTGTAATGGATCCACTAGCTGTAGCTCTTCCTGGTTGTCTGAAATTGGTTGCAGCTATCTTCATTGCAATTGAGCAAAGTGAATGAAATGTGATGGGCCATACATTGGTTGTGTTTGTTCCACATTCATTTGAAACTTTGCTGGCATGTACTCAGACACAGCAGATGACAAACAGTCACCAGACCAGATATGAACAAATCATACTGGAAGCCGAAAATCAAAAGGTTTAATTTCTTGAATAATGCAATGCTTCTTCCTATTTCAGACAGCAATGAAGACAAAGACAGGAGTGATGATGATAAACCTGGGCATGGCTGTATCAGTGCCCCAGATTCATGTCCTAAACCAAGAACACATATCAGAGAAGCTCCTCTTGAAATGGCAGAGCTGATTTTGTTTTCATGTTTCTTGTTTGAGAGACCAACGTGGAGCACTGAAGGCTGCCAATGCAGTATGTTCCATTTCTGAAATTCTTGAAGTATCATACTTACCAAATGTAACTTCAGTACAAGTGGTAGAGCTAATTGCACTGACGAGAGATTCTTGCCTTGCAGAGGATTTTGAAGACTTAAACAGACAGCCAATCTGGTTTTGGAGTGGTCAATGACTTTGTGCAGTTATTGTCACAAAGGAGGTTTATGAAATCCTCTGAAACTCCAATTAGGAATGGTTTCTACATATTTGATATGTTGGAAGCAATACAAAAGGGAAAATAAATTGCAGTGGTCAAAGTGTACTGCCTATAAGGCTGGAAAAGTTATGTTCATGCTTGGAAATATATATGTTGACTAGGAGGTGGAATATTGTGCATTTGAGAATGAAGCTGTGAGGTCAAATGAACAAATTACAATTCAAGCGACTGAACAAAATGCATCAAGTGCAACTTGTGTTCACAATGCAGAGAATGTGAGTTGTTACTTGTTGAGTCCAATACAGACTTATTTGAATGAATTGCAAGACCTCCAGGAGGAATCAACAGAGGATAAAAACAGAAAATGGGAAATGTTGGGTTTCATAACAATACATATGTTACTCCTGAGCATAAATATTTGTTGCCCCAACTCAATGTTGAATAGCATGGCTAGGTATCAACATAATCGGTCACATGAAGGGAGAGACTCTATAACCTAAACATTCAATAAATAATCATATAGGTGAATTTGAGGATCCATTTATGAGACTTCAAGTAGATGTTATTGAAATGCCACTTTACAATGGCCTTAAATAAGTTCTCATGATTGTCTACTTATTCTCTAAATGGGTTGAGGCCTAGACCACCCAGAAACCGTTCAGTATGATAGTTATAGTGCTTTTGTATGCCACCTTCTTTTGAGATGGATCAAGGCTTTCACTATAAAAATGAAATTTTGCAATTGAATTGTACAACTCTTCAGATTAATCAAAGGACCCATTGTATCTAATGCCCTCAATTATCTGGTAAAGTTGGAAGGACGAATGGCACCATTAAAAACAAGCGGGTTAATGTGTATTCTTCTATCAGTTTGAAGTGGCCTGATGTCCTTCCGCTTGTCCTGGTGAGTATTAGAAGTAACCGAGACAAAAATTCTGTTCTTTGACCCAATGAACTATGAATGGGCAAAGCAAGGAGACTAGCCCTTATTCCTTTAGCTACACTTGTTTCAAAGACTGATAACATCATTCAAGATTACCGCAAAGGTCTGTCCAATATGATGACATCACCATCAACAAAAGAAACTCAGTGTCATTCCTTGAACCCTAGTGATTGGGTCTTCCTAAAGAGGCATAGCCACAAGAACTGCTTTGAAGAATCATGACTAGGCCCATTTCAAGTCATACCTGTACCTAACACTGCTTTGAAGTGTGTTTGAATTCTACAGTGGATCCACACCTCTCACACAAGATGAGTGGAGGTGATGGATGAAGAAGTGGTGACAATAGCCACTGATTCACAGAGTCAAGCTCTCAGTGTGGATCCGGGTAGGGGGTAATGAACATTTTGAAACTGGTGAAAATAGTGAAGCTGCTGATGACAGGTAAAACACCAGCAGCAGTGGCCAGTTTCAAATTTAGGATGAGAGTGAATAGATGTTGCAAAGTCACGAATTGTAGCAAAAAAAAGTAGACTCTTACCTGTCCAGTGGCTCCAAATGAAAATTCAAAGTCAGAAGCTCCCCCAGAGGAAGAACGCAGTTCACAGTGAGTTGTGTTTCTTATGATGATCCAAGCACAAGTCTATCAGTGACTGGGGAAATTCAGCAGTAGTCACAAGTGAAGGTGCAAAGACAGTGAAGAGAAGCTACAAAAGAAAGCACTGGCAAAATGAAAGAAGAAAGTCGAATAAATAGGGCCCTGAAGTGATCAAAAGTGGGTTTCCTCCTGCCAAATAACCAAAAAGAAGGAAAATTGCAACCAGAGATTGCATTTCAACTGGAATTTATTTATCTTGCATCTGTGTCTGAAGAAGAAGAAGAGCCAGTCCAATACTGCGTTGGCATTTTATTTTTTTAAACAAGCTGGAAGAAGAACAACAACATTGAACTCTAAAAGAATTTAGAGAGTTGAAAGTAATTTTGAACATTGCTAAATAATCCAGATGAACAAAATACTTTGAGATTCTTTAACAGTATGAAGTGATCAAAAGAGAGCTGACAAAAATGAAAAAAAAAGCTTTGAAGTCTATTTCGATTTTTGGTATTTCTATAAAAAAAAGTAAGAAGGAAATACGTTTTATTATTGTTTAACTAATTAAAAAAAGAATCCCTGATTTTTTATTTTGTCACGTTTCCTTTTTGTTTTTGTTCTCGATAGACATGCCATTTAGCAGATGCTGCAAAATTATTAGCTTGATATCCTGGATTTTGATGCCAATAACCTTAATTGGTTTACTGTTGTGCCTCCTGGCTCTGGTGGGATATATACCCACAAATGTTGAATGAACAACAATACATAATAATGGAGTTGGGTTTAATAAACTGACACGTAGGGAAAGTTTAGTTAGTCGATTTCATGATAAAATCTATACTAAAATGTTAGGTGAGTATGTGGATATTACTGGGGGGGGGGGTCAAAGAATGTTCTCTGTGTACTTTTCTCTCCTCTTCTGCAGGTGAAGGTACGACCTACCTACAGCTTCCGATGTCCTATGGTAATTATTGCAATGTGTTTGTTTTATTTTATCAAAGTTAATGTCTATCTCCATATCTGCTGGATTACATTTGCCTGGGAAGCATTCCTGTTTAAATTTAAATATGGTAATTTTCAAAATACAGTTGCACAAATTAATTGTTCTACTAACAAGATTAAATTGGGTTTATGTGTGCAGGTGAGTAAAGAAGATTGTAAATTTGTTTTGGGAATGTAATGAAAGAAGAGTGAAAATTGTGAGAGATAGGAAAGATGAGAACAATATAGGGGAACAGTTTAAGGCTGAAGAAGAATTTAGGGTTTCAAATTGATAGCCAAGATAGAGATTGGAGCATAAAAGGAAAAAAAAGAAACTTCTGCGAGTTATGTATGGTGCATGGTGAACTTACAGGAGTTAGGTCAATTGAATGCAATTGAATAGGTGGATGAGACCGAGTGCATAAGGAATTATGTTGTCAGTGGCGATTTCCTGGCTGGTCAAGAACCAATTCTGAGAGGGATTTATTACGTGTATAGCAAAACTCCCTATTTGAACATGCAACTTAAATGGGAGGGCTGTTGCTCCCTAGCTTCAGTATTTCCTGGCGTCATGTGAATGGAAAGAATGATGCTGCTTTGGTTTAAAAAAGGTGAAACATGGTTTTGGGCCGATAGCTTTAGATTTATTAGGTGATATGGTTGAATCTATAGGTGTGGGTATGAATGATTTGAAGATTAGATGCTGTCTATAATTACTTTTAACAATGCTGATGCCCAAAAAAAAGATTAATTCTGAATTTATTGTTATGCAGGCAATTATTATGTAAAAACGCTTTGCACTAGATATTCTTGCGATGAAGGACGGTGTTTGTAGGGTTTTGTAGAGTAGGGAATATTGCACCTTCATACCGGATAACAGTAGGGTTGTTACAGCATACATGAATAATATAACTAATATTTCTTGTGAAGCCCAAGATGTAGAAGATCATGGGTTTTGGGAATCGGTAGGTTTCAGGGTTAGTGAGGAATGAAAGGGGTTCAACTGGTTAGTTAGGAATGAAACGGGTTTAGCTATTTTTGTGAATGGCTTGATAGTTTAGGAATGGTTATGTTCAGGTTTATACTAACCCTTGTAATAATTTAATTGTAGTGATTTGTGCAGTTGTCCCATTTTTCTTGTTCACATTTTCTGAGTACTTGTTTCGATATTGTGTGTGTAAGGGCAAAAGAGGATTGCCAAAGAGAAAATATCAGGAATTTGAAATGAAGGATGCCAGAGAAAGTATTTATAATTAGCTGAAAATGATGGAAGAATCAACTAGAAAGAAGCAGAATCAGATGCAGTGGATATTATAACTGTTCGACTAATTAATTCATTTAGCATTTTTAATGATTAGAAAATAATCAGCAGGGGTAGTTTGTTACAGATTTTTATATATTTGTGTTTTGGTGCTAAATTAATAATTTGCAGAATGTTATTTTACTTACAATTCTAGATGAAAAAACTGATATTGTGCTGATTTCTTTAACACAAGTTTCTCATGACCTAAAGAAGTATATTTTCCTGACTCTTGATAGTATTTCTCCAAACAAGAGGTGTGAAAATCACAAATGTTACGATATTGATCTGCACAGAAAAATGTATTAAGTGGAACATATTTTTTTAATGGAAAATAACAGACTATGAAAAGAAGAGTGCATTCTGAGTGCTTGCTTGTTTTCAGAAATGAATAAAATAAAAGAAGCAAAATCTTGAAGACAAAACTATGAAAGTGTTTAACTAAGGCTAATCCAGAAATAATGGAAAAAACAGACAGGATTACAGTAGCTAATCCAGACCTGCCAACTCACACAGGGGCCGATTCACAGAACTAATCTGAGATAAAATCTTAAATTTACTACTTTTGGTATTCACAGAAGGCATTTATTAGTAGTAAAGTTAGGATTTATAACTTTATTACTACAAAACTGAGACAAAATCCTAACTTTTCGACTTTCGGTATTCTCAAAAGGCATTTTGTAGTAGTCACGTTAGGAGTCCTAACTTTACTACTACTAAATTCCTTCTGCAACTATCAAAAGTAGTAAGTTTAGGATTTTATCTCAGTTCAGTAGTAGTAAAGTTAGGAGTCCTAACTTTACTACTACTAAATGCTGTCTGTGAATACCAAAAGTAGAAAGTTTAGGATGTTATGTCATATTAGATGGGTGAATCAGCCCCAGAGTGCCCATTCACAACAAGCATTAATTGCGGGTGGGGGGCGGGGGGTGCCCGGGGAGGGGAGTTTGGGGTAAATTTAATAATTAATAAAAGAAACTCACCTATCCACTGGCCAGGTACCGCTTTTTCTCGGCTCGTGCTCTTGCTTTCCAGGCAGCCTCCCTCTCCTCCCCTAAGCCAATCACAACGCTCCAATGGCAGCGTTGTGATTGGTGGAGACGCTGCCCAGCCAGGGGTTAACTGGGAGGCCCTTTCCTGCATGGAAAAAGGGCAGAGTGCTCATGACTGGTTTGACGGCACCAGAGGGCCGACCAAACCGTCATTGTGCTTCAGGAGTGGGCATACCACTACTCCTCTGCCCAACTCTGCTTGCAGAGCTGCCCCGCCCGCCTGCAACCAAACTCTTCTGCTTTCTCACAGTGCGAGAAGCAGAAACATAAAATGGTAGTTATTACCATTTTATGTTTCTGCTTCTCACACTGCGAGAAAGTAGTGGGGTGATTCTCCTCCGCCCTAGTAGAGGAGCCGCCCCTGACGGTGCCACAGTGTGACACACAATATCAGCTCCCATCACACGGTCACCTGGTGAGGAGCCGATATCACACTGTGGCAGGAAAAAAGAGCTGAAAGCCACCGCAAAGAGTGGATTTCCAGCTAACTTGTTTTGTTTTTGAAGGCTTTTAAAAGCTAATGTCCATTATGGTGTGTGAAAAAAGGATATCGACACCAGCTTCAGCAGGCTTGTTTTTAGGAGGAGGTTTTGATGGGTGACGGCCCAGAAGTGCCTCCTGAGTAGCTCTGGGCACAAGGATTCACCCCCTCCAAGGCCACGCCTCCTCCTCACACAGGAATTTTGTTCTTAAGGTTGGCAGTTCTGCCAATCAGTGCAACCAAAGGTAGAAAACAATTCACAGAAAATTATTCGGGGCACTTCTGATGAGATTTTGCCATGAGAACTACCTGAGTTATTGTTTAATGCTGGGGTACCCGTGGCTTGCCACATGAGTAACCTAGGATACCAGATTGCCATCCTTGATAGCGGCAGTTATCAGAAGTGTTGACCCGCTGCATTGTAATTTAACTATGCATCTGCCATTCTAATTTCATTGTTTAAATAAATAACCTGGATGAACGAAAATGAGTTTCTTTGTAGGAAATAATGCTTGCTGCGCTAGAATCTGATGTAAATAAAGACCACACTCTCGACTCACGCAAGGCGTCCCAGTAGTGGTGCTTCTATCTCTTGTGTGAGTACCAAGTGCTCATGTACTCGTCTCCAGATTAAAAGCTAGGGCTGAAAGATTCCAGGATTGCTTGCTTGAACGTGTAGAGAGCCCTCCATCCGATGCAATACAATGTATCTTTGCAGCATCCCTCGTGACCGGGCTCGGTCGGAGGGTATAAATAAATGGGCCCCAGGTCGCACGTGACCTTCAGCCGACAGTAGCATCAGTGTGGTCATGTGTATTACTAGTGCTCCTGCTGAGGCCCGCTCACCTGCCTGGCCCCAGCCCTTCCCTGAACGAGTCATCTATTCTGTGATCCCACTTTCACCACTGAAGATATGGAAAATATTTGTAACACTGTTCTGGGATGCGGGCGAGGAGGAGTGAGGAGAGAGAGAGAGAGAGAGAACAAAGTGCGCGAACAGTTTGCGGTTCTGTTGCCTCACCTGACCAGACTAGCACTGACCTGAGATTATAATGATGTAGAACAGGTTGATAGGGGACAAAGACACACACGCTCATTTGACTCCTGTTTGTACTATAATTAGTCCAAAGAAAATGACAAGCGAACAACAAAGTAGGACGATTTTTCTTAACTTGCACAATCCCTAGTATGCACAAGGAAGAAAAAAAGAAGCAGCTGTCACAACCAGGGACGAGGAGTCAGTCATTCTTATGTGCTCATTCATTCTGTCAACCTGTCATTAGCTTCTCATGGAAGCTGTCATAAGCTGTCCACCCGGATGCAGTGATGCATTGTCAGTCCGCTGGTCCTAATGACCACTGGAGGGCTGCTCCTAAATTCATGAATGAGCATCCCCTGACATCTTAGAAAAACAAACAGAAAATGAATACAAAAGTTGAATGAGGCATTTGCTTCATAAATGCAGGCAGGCACGCGCCACAGGCGGACATAAAAGGGTTCAATCAGGCCCTGACAGGTACTGCTTTGGGGTCCACGCGATAGAAAAGTTCATTGAATGGAGTAATAAAAAGTCGTAGCATGCACGCATTTTGAATGCGTCAGATTATCAAACGTGGACTAGTAACTACTTTCAGTTTGTCTGTTACAAACCATACAGCGATCCGAGCATCAACAGCGTTTTTAACGTTCTTCTCTCCATCAAACATTGTCATACAAGTGCTACCAGGCGATTGACCAATATTTGTTCAAACATTTTCCGTAAGGGCCTTTCAGACATTGTGGGTGCTCCCAAGGGAGAGATAGAGGGATGGCCATTGTGAAGGCAATGTAGACCCAATAAGTATAACATTTGGAGGTGTTCACAAGCGCCCACAGTAGCGATTTCAGGGTGTTATGGGACCCCTGGCTGCTGTTTGTCGTACACATAACAGCAATATTTGGGGGTGTATGGACCACTCGTGGCCTCTGTGACTAGGTGCCACGGCACTTGCTGCACCAATGGAAGCGATGTCCCTGCCCCGCACCCTCCCCCCACGGTGTGCGGCCAATGAAAGGTGTCAAATAGACTGAAGTAAGAAAAACTCCCACACCCAGACTCCTCTCAGTGTGTGGGGGAGGGACGAAACATTTCCTGACTAAGGGAAAATCAGTAGATTTACTAATGCTCATATTTGTGCATTATCCGCCCAGCTAACAATGCGCAGGAGTAAGTGTTGTAGAGCGGTGGTACTCCTCGAATTCTATGACTGGTTCAGATTTCCAGTTTCCAAAAAGTGATCGAAAAGAGCCTTTAATGAGACAGCTGGACTGTCTTAGACAACTGCGACATTGCTATGTGAGAATATTTACAGCACAAACAGCAAATTTCAGCCTGAGAGGTCTAACTCCAAATACGTGTAATTACCACATAAACGTTTCACATTCTTGTGTTGTACGTTTGGTGAAATGATGTCATGCAACCGATAGAAATATTGATAACAACCCCGCACCAACAGCAGGTGGTATTTTTGCCATCCTTACAAAACCTATAGAAAGGGCCTCCATTCGCACCCATAAGCATGATTACAACAGTAAATACAAGCACAATTTCTGTTACTCACCATATTTAATGAAAATAAATATTGCAACATCTCCATGTTGTACTGAACTGTTTTCAGAAACCATGTAGGCAAGCATTCCAAAGGATGCAAGAGCATTGTTTCTCCAATTCAGGTAACAAAGTGTGCACTAAAATTACTGACATGATGTGCTATCACAGTAATTAGTGGGTATCAGTACACATACATTTTCAGTTAACCACCAGGGCGATATTAAATAACTAATAACATATTTGGGCTTCGATTATGAGTTTATGCTGTTGGAAATCCGTCATTAATTTATTAACCCTTTGGAGGACGAGTTAAAAATGTTGGGCCTGACTCACAGGCTGCACTTTGTGGTACAGTATGTGGTACCACAAAACATACAAAAAAATGTACGTTTTACCTATAAGTTTGTGTGTAGAGTTCTCCACCATGACTGCAAAGTCTCTGCCCACATCAGTATAGGTTTTAGTAGTACATGTGCGAGGGATTAAAGGGAGTGGAGAGGGAAAGGGGCAGACTTATTTCAAAAGGGAATGGGGTTAGAGGAGAAATAAGAGGGGTTTAGGGAGGGTCTAGGAGGTGTTTAGGGAGGGATGTCGCCCTTGGTTGGATACATGTACCATCCACATTTGTAGTAAGTTTACACTAGGAGAATGTTAATACCGAAAGTAGTAAACTTACTCCTATGTGTTAACATATTCAAAAGTGTAAGTTACCTTTGTGAATCAGGCCTTTGTTTAATTTATTGGATATAGTACAAACAACATGTCGGAGGATTGTACAAGTTACTTATCACATGCAATATTTAGCTTAGGATAAACCTGCAACCTAAGTTGCCCCTCAATTAATAAGCCAAATTCTTACAGCATCCTTTTGAAGTTTTTGTGGGAAGAGATCAGGCAGCTTTGTCAGCTGTGAGCTGGGCTGGGCTAACCAAAGAAGGCCTTTTCATATACCACTTGAAGTCGTTGTGTTGAAATGTTCCAGAATGCTGTGTAAGTTAGTTGGGGTTTGGGTGGACTGATGATGTAGCACCCTAGGATTGGTCAGGGTGCATGCCTCTAGAACCTACAGCCCCCACTTAAAAAGCCCTCGGACAGGAGTTAAATTTGAAAAGATACTGGATCTGGGAGCAAAAACAACGAAAGAATGCCCAGCTAAAATGAAAAGCCATCTGATGTCACTGCAAGGATAAACTGAAAGTCTTTCATTTTAGCTGACACCCAGGACTAAGATCGTTTTCTCCAGGGCCAGTGACCCTGCTCTCTTATGCCCCCTAAGGAACAGTTGGGTGAATTGACCTATTGGGGGACCCTGAGTGGTTCCTCTAGGAATTTTGTGGATTGGCTCGTAACACACCTGACATAGAGGTGCTTTCAAGGATATAGGAGACTGTGGGGCCATGGGAGTGCAGCAGTGAGGATGATGGTTTGCTGGCTGTGGCGGGGCTGTGGAAGATGGCCCTAAATAGGAGAGAGCACCAGGAGCCCAGGCAGAGGACAGTTCTGGCACAGGAAGCCAGAAAATGAAGCTCCCAACAAGCCAGGAGGTCTGATGAAAATGCTCCTGGGTAAGGCTGGCCACCAGGAGCAAAATGTGTCAACAATCAACAACATTAATCTGACATGAGCTATCATCATTTAAGGCTTAGTTGCCTAGGAGGATTGAGCATAAAACAGAGCAACTAGCAAAAAGAAATACTCCCCTAGGGAGGGCTGAGTTACCGGGGGTTGATGCAGCCTCATTAATTTTATATTTAATGGAGAAGGTCATGCGTGGCCCTCCTGCCCATAGCCACAGATACACCTGGACACCCCAACATAGTTTTGCAGCACACATTCTACCCATGCTACTGTTGCAGAGATTCTGCAAAATCACAGAGCTATGCCTGGGACCATAGAACCTTAGTAGGCAGGGAATGAGTTATCCTACCACCTTAGTACCCATGAACACGGGACCAACTAACTATAATTTCTCACTTGCCCTTCTACTCACTCACAGAGGATCAAGTGATTAGAAACCCCAGAACGCAACAACGTTCTCGACCCTCCAAGGAATCATGTTAACAGGACACAACCTTTCACTCTCACAGTCATACTTGTCCACAATACGATGTGACAGAGACACAAGACATGTTTAAAATATTTATTTTAACTATTGTGCTCTAGTATGCAGTATATGTGCCACAATAAATGAACAGATACCTAACACAAATACCGTCAGCATAGGAGGTAATCCATAAGTCATAAAGGAAGCTGTCATTATATGACCGGGTATACTAACCCCCTACCCTTCTACTGAAGTAAAATGATTATATATCAAAAGATCTCTTGGTGTTTGCAGTAGACCTTATACCTTAGCATGCACAGATGAAGGATCTACATCTTAGGTGTAGTCATGATCTCGACTGCGTATGTGCCTGTCTGTGCATACCTATATGACAAAGAGTACATGTTCCCAAACAACAGCTGATATGTGTGTGTTTTGTCTAAGTGCTAAAGCCTAACGAAAACAGAATAACAAGGGGCATTGTTATTTGACCTTGTCTAAGGTGTTCAGACTAAATCCCAGGAAAATACAGAACACTAAAATAACAGTAGGTTCTGTGTGAAAGTGCAGTGGCGCAAAGTAAAATATATATGTGTAGTAACATGTGCAAAGCAAAATAAATATTGTAGTGTGCTCATGCTAACAAAGGGAAAACAGCAATGGGCCTGCACAGGAAATATGACATTACCGAGGGATCCCAGTTCCCAGAGATCAAAATGGTGACCATGCCCATGCACTCAGCTCTCACTTTGTGCCTGTGTCTGAGGGAGTTGGGAAGACCCAGGCCACAGCATTCTTCCCATTTGCATGGATTGGGAGCACAAGAGAAAGAGAATGCCAGCTCACTTGCTTGCACAAGAAAGTGTTGGCTGGACAGGGATCCGATAGAACAGTCTGGGAGTGGGCTGGCCTTACCCCAGAGAAACAAAAGAAGAAAGGGATGTGCGTGCCCCTTAAATGTGCTACTAAAAATAGAACAATAGCACAAGTTATCAGTTATCAGAAAATGCCTATGGCAAAGCCGCTAATTTAATTTTCACAGGACCCAATCAGCTGGATGAATGGAGCTCTCCACAAGCCCCATTATTTGTACATTTGGCTTTTTTATTGCCGCAGGAAGGGCAGGAACATCATCAACATTGGTTCAAGTGTGTTTTGGGTTCTGCAGGGAGTACAGCAACTCCCAGAAATGTTTCTGAAAAGTCACTCTATGTCTCGCAGGGGATTGAATCCCTGACCCTGTGGGAAGCTTCACATTCTTCAAAGCACCCCTTATTCATTCTGTTGTGCGGGCCCTTGATGGGTGGGCCTATAGCTGTAGTATCAGCATAGCATAGATAAAAATAAAACTCTGGGATACATAATATTCAAGATAATGTTTTATTGACAGTGTGAATGGTTGATAATGCACTTTTTTGCCCTATGTTAAAATGAAAACAACTGGATGTTGGTACTATCCCCATTGATTTCAATGTGTTGTAATCATAAAGAGTAACATGCGTTAGGTTATACTCTTGATAACGGCACCCATATATTGTGGTTGCATCTAGTATAGGTGGTGGTTATTGTGACTATACGGTTCAGGATTCACTAGGGGTGTAACATGTTATTAGAGTGTCACCAAAGGAATTTCCATCTGTGTGATTTATGTATTTGTATTTAATGTGTAGTGTTCAGTAGTGGGTGTGTGATACAAGTTGATTTCCTTTTCATAATTTAAAGCACCAGCAGGACATTGATTTGCTGAGTGTTGCTGTTGTTATATACCAATGACCTGGGTTACTTGCCCACACCACCTTTCCTGAATAGGTCTTTGGCTGCTCTGTTTCACTTACTTGAGCGAGTCAGGTGATACAGGGAGATACGTAGTTACCAGTAAAGAGCAAGTTGTAGATTTATTACTTGTCAAGGATTCACATCCTTTGGAACTAATAAACACATTTCTTACTCTTGTGATGGTGGAATTACAACTGTAAAGATCTAGCTGTATAGGAGACTAAAATTCCTGACAGCAAAGTAATTTCAAGTGCAAAGGAAAACTGGAAAACATCAATAATGACATTCAAGTTTCAAAGACATTAATCTAATGAAGTGAAAGTAAATACATACTTCAACTGAAAGACGTACAATACATCAGATATCACTTTAATAACTATAGCATTACACGACTTACTGTAATACATCTATTAGCGGCACTATGGTTGTAGCATCAAATTCCATGATTCAGGGGGACAGCTAACATCTTGCTCTTCATCTTGCTATTCTGATTGACCTTGTATGTTTTATTGTGCATGATATGTATCAGGAGCACCCCGACAAGTGTTCACACTTGTTTATTTGTTGGTCAATTAGAGTAGATCAAAAAGTACATATTTTTCATTGATGACTACCTTACCCATGACCAGACAGTCACACAATTTATGGTTGGGGGCAGCTCATTAATAACGCCGGGGTGGAGCCGAAAGCTTAGGTCCAGTGAGAATTCACTAATCTAGCAAGGAGCAGGAATAACCTTTTATGTACACCCTCCCCAAACCAAGAGTTTTAGATGTTTTTAGCTGCACCCTAAATGGGATATTATCATCTGTCTCACCCTGTGCAAATCCATATAGTTTCTCTTGACTAGACCCTCCAACTCCCCTGATTGGCTCTCGTGTGTGTGAATAGTGCTTGGATAATTGAGACAGAGCACCTCAGTTCAGTTTCCCCCACTATGGTTTAGTGCTGGTCAGAGCTGCTGTTACCTTTTGCTTACCTGCCACATTGTGCTTCTCTTTTCCCTATTGCCTTTCTGCAGGAATTACTGTATTGTGTATGGTCTCTAAGAAACCACAGAAAAAGGAAGGATCATTTTCAGTAATCTTCCCTGGATCAAGCCAGTTCCAGCAGATACTTGAATAAAAAACTGTGGAAAGGTCATGGTCAAAGTTGCACATCTCCCCAATGCAATGGGCTGCCTACTGACTCCCCAAATACTTTGACATGCTTTGCTCAAGAAGCCATCACCCTTCACCATTCCCTTATGGAACATAGGTTTATTGTTCCAATAAAAGGAATCAGTGTGATGGTTCACCTTAGAACCTGGTTGTCATGGAGTTGCATTAAATGCACTTTTAAATGATTGGTTCCATACAGAAGTTTGGGACATTTTTAATTTTGAATGAGAAGTTGGCTGAATCAAAATTACCACTGTTTCTGGATATAAGCTCATTTCAGTTATAAAAATCCCATCTTTTTGACCGGGTAGACCTGTGTACAACTGTGCAGAGAAAGGCTGATATTCAAGGAAAGAAACTTTTTGCTTCTCTTATGGAGGAGTAGGGAACGTACTCCAGGGCAATGGTGTCTTAACCTGTGATCTAGGTGTCTGCGACAACTTATCAGTGACTGTTTAGAAAATTAAATAAAATGAAGAGGTTAACAAAGTGTAGATCAATAAAGAAACAAAATGTAAACATTTTTAGTAAATATGAAGGAATTAGAAAAAACAGAGGGCCTGATTTAGATCTCGGCAGACAGGTTACTCCATCACAACACGGATATCCCGCCCATTGAAATATAAATCCCATCATATCCTATGGAATTTATATTTCAGTAGTCGGGATATCCATCACCGCTGTGATGAAGAAACCTGTCCACAGAGATTTAAATTGGGCTCGAAGTTGAAATCCTTAGCTTGATTTGTCGGAACAGCAGGAACACAGTGAATAGAATAAATTAAGGATGATTTTATAATATCCCCGACAAAATTCAGTACTACGCTGATGTTTGGAATTGCAGACATCACACAGGCCTTGAATTCTATCTCACACAGGCAAGCAGCCGGCCCAGATGGCCTTTCTGACGACATTTTACTAGCCAATATAGAGTCTGAGTCTCAGTACATCTTAGCCTTGGCTAATGCAATTGCATCAAGAGACCCCATCCCTGACTCATGGAAAGGTGCTATAGTCTTACCTATATCAAAAAAAGGTGAATGTTTATTACCACTTAACCACAGGCCAATAAGCCTTATAGATTGTAATCAGAACATTTTTGGACAGTCGCTACTTAATAAGATACAAAATTGGATGGACAAGAACAATATTCTTAGCCCTTTTCAAGCAGGCTTCTGCACTAGGGTTTCAACTATCAACAAGGCTTTTCGATTCATGTTAATTTATTGGAGAACTGTGTTGATTCATGGTGGCACTCTTTATGTTGCGTTTGTTGATTTAAAATCGGCTTTTGATTTAGTTTGAAGACCTAAACTGTGGAGTTTTTTGGCAGAGTTGGGAATACCCCCTAAGATTATGTCTTTTAATCTGTTTGCATGAACATAAATACCCAAGCATACAATGGGAAGGGGATCAGACCCAGTTGACAGAAAGAGTACCGGTCTGTAAAGGCGTTTGTCAGGGTTGTGTGCTGACACCAACCCTATTTTCCCTTTTTATTTGAGTGACATTGTTCCCATTCTGGCACAACTGGAAGCATACGCTCCATTCTTGGTGGGCTCTAAACATCCAATCCTCCTATTTGCTGATGACACCCTATTGATTTCTAAAATCCCTTCAGGCCTCTAGAAACTCTTGTTTCACTTTAATGAATTCTCGGAGGATCGGGGCTTGGAAATCAACACTTTGAAGACCAAAGTGATATCCTTTAATCAGCATAGATCTTCCAAGAGCAAATTGTTCATTGGGGTAGCCCTCCAGAACAAGTAGATTCCTTTGCATACTTGGGGGTTACCTTTGCAGAGGGTATGTCTTGGCAACCGCATATGAGCAAGGCTACTACTAGGCTAAAGCAGATTTCTGGTGCAATACTCACAGAGTTTTCGGCATCTTACTCCAAACCCATCTCCCATTGTGGAAATTTAGCTCGCAAACTGAACATTATCTGCGCCATCTTGCCCCTCCCCAGCACCACGCACAAGCGAACGCACGGCTGCCATTTTAGGCACCCCACTCTCTCCCCGCTCACTCTCGACCGCCAGCGCTTTCCCCTGGCGCTGCGAGCATTCCCCCGCGCGCCGGCCACCCCCGCTCTCTCATACAGGCCATAAACCCTCTCCTTCTGCGCGACCCTGCTACGGAACCACTTCCGACCGACAACCCATACATGGTCATGCCTCTCCTTTGATAACCCCCTTCCTCTGCGCCCCATTGTCTGAACTGGTCCCAGGCCATCACCTAGCCCTGCGGATGCAGTTTATTGCCCCTACTGTAAGGGAAACACCCCACATCAAAGGGATTACAGTAGATCAAAGCCCCTACCCTCTGAGACCCGGCCGGCTGCACACACCCCCGGGAATTAGCGGAATTCCCTGCTGCGCGATAGCCATCTCCCACTGCGGATAGGGTGGGAACTTCTACTGTATCTATGTGTGGGATCGGATCTGAGCCGGGGCTTCAGGGGATGTTCTTTCAGGCATCAAGGGAATCTCAAGAATATACTATGTGTAATAAAGCAATAAACCAGTGTATAAGAGACCAGGTCTCAGAGATGCAGTTAGAGCACCTCGTGACGATACCTTGCTGTCTGATCTGATGTGTTCTGCTCCGACGGAATAAAACTTTGTTTCCTGCCTTCCAGTCTCCGGCGCCTGCCTCTTTTATTGGTAAATTATCGAGTGGTATGAGAGGCGATTACCGCCGGGCAAATACTTGAAAGATTATCGACTGAAACTGCCGCTACCATTTAACACCATGCACTAAAAATCTACAAGGTTAAGGGCTTGGGGTCAGCCCTGTAGGGGGTAGAGTTGTGGGGGTTCTCGAAACACAATGACATCATAAAATTTGAGAACAAATTCCTTAGGAAATTGACTTCTTTCCCAACTAGTACTCTGTTACATCCACAGTTTTGTGATCTAAGAGTCATTAGGGCCATGGACAAAATTCACCTGAGGCCCTTGTTGTACTGGATGTATCTGTGGACCACTCCCGTATTTGCCCAATATGCTGACAGATTAAATAATTTTATGAAGGCTGATCAATTTAGCAAAAAATCATGGCTCTAAAACAGGAAGCCAGTCCTGTATTCGTTAGGAATCCATGACTTGTGGAACCAACCGAATACATCTGTTTTCCCATCCAAGGCTGAGATTAAAATGAAATACTGGTCACTTATGGAGGCTGAGGATGTTTGGTAGTCAGCCAATGTTAAGTTAACATTTGATTACATGGACATTGAGTCCTGTCGGGCAGAAATTATTTTGGGATGTAGTGATGGTTGCACAGTACAGAAAACTCTATTTTCAGTTTTGCATAGGCACATTAACCCTTAGAACGTTTACATCAGGTTGGAAGGGCGAAGGAGGTAAACCACTTGCTCTATATGTGACCACCAGAAGGAAGTGTTTCCCATGTTATGTTTGTCTGCCCAGGTTATTTATCTCCCCAACATAAATGGTTGGTACCAATTTGCAGGTCAATAGGTGTATGACGTGGAAGAGGTGTGGCGCCGCGGCCAGGTTGCCTGACTCCAGACGGTTCACGGTTCGATCGCCGGCAGAAGGTTAGCCCAGCACCATGTGACTCCACTTCGGAGGTAGCTGTTTGCTTCACAAATGCTTGTATTTCATTTCATATTTCACATGGAACCATCAGGATGCCCTCCATATTCATAGATCAGACTCTTCCATCGTAATGGTTATATCCGTTGCTAAATGTTTAGGTGCACTGCAAAAAAGCTCTTGGTCGCTTTCCCGTTTGATGACCTACAACCAAGCGTTTTCCATCTGGGTTCCATTTGGGATATTTATTTTACATTTCACTTCTAATTATATTGTCTCATTTTCTATAATTGTGTGCATGTATGTATGTATGTGTGTGAGTGAGTATATATATATATATATATATATATATATATATATATATATATATATATATATATATATATCACAGAAGATTCTTTTGATACTAAGAATCGGAGAGACACAGCGGGGAATGCAGGAAGGATCTTTTATTCACAAGAGCACTGGCATGACGTGTTTCGGTCTGTGCGTTCATCAGATGCCTGCTCCAACAAAGTTCTTTCGCCAAGTATCCCACAGGTGTGCTCCCGATCGTTCCGCCATTAATAGCACTTCAGGTGGGCAGAGTTTAGAGTCCCAAACAGTACTGCAGACGCGTTGGCGAACTGCAAGTACCAGCATGCACCTATCACGGCTTGCAAGTCAGTTACTCAACTCTGGTCCAAGTGTCCTTTCAAGGGCCCTGAATATCATGCAGAACGTGGTCTATGGTCTTGGTCAGAACTGCGCTGGTGAAGCAAGTATCCCTCCTGTGTCCCCAGACGCCTCAACCGCATGAGCCAATGACAGCTGGACCTGGAATCGCAGATGAAATCATCCTGTTTCCTCAGTGCAGTCACGGACTGCTTGTAGCAACGGCCCTATTGCTGAAACTGGCTGCGGTGGGTCAGTGCATAACCAATACCTTGGAAAGTCAAAAAAATGCCGAAGCTGTCCTCGTTGCACTGTCCCAAAGTGAAGCGGGTCTTCTCCAGCGCGCCCAGGACTAGCGCGCGATAAATGCCACAGAAGATTCTTTTGATACTTAGAATCGGAGAGACACAGCGGGGAATGCAGGAAGGATCTTTTATTCACAAGAGCACTAGCATGACGCATTTCGGTCTGTGCCTTCATCAGATGCCTGCTCCAACAAAGTTCTTTCGCCAAGTATCCCACAGGTGTGCTCCCGATTGTTCCGCCATTAATAGCACTTCAGGTGGGCGGAGTTTAGAGTCCCAAACAGTACTGCAGATGCGTTGGTGAACTGCAAGTACCAGCATGCATCTCACGGCTTGCAAGTCAGTTACTCAACTCTGGTCCAAGTGTCCTTTCAAGGGCCCTGAATATCATGCAGAACGTGGTCTATGGTCTTGGTCAGAAATGCGCTGGTGAAGCAAGTATCCCTCCTGTGTCCCCAGACGCCTCAACCGCACGAGTCCAATGACAGCTGGACCTGGAACCGCCGATGAAATCATCCCGTTTCCTCCATGCAGTCACGGACTGCTTGTAGCAACGGCCCTATTGCTGAAACTGGCTGCGGTGGGTCAGTGCATAACCAATACCCTGGAAAGTCCAAAAAATGCCGCAGCTGTCCTCGTTGCACTGTCCCAAAGTGAAGCGGGTCTTCTCCAGCGCGCCCAGGACTAGCGCGCGATAAATGCCACAGAAGATTCTTTTGATACTAAGAATCGGAGAAACACAGCGGGGAATGCAGGAAGGATCTTTTATTCACAAGAGCACTGGCATGACGCGTTTCGGTCTGTGCCATCATCAGATGCCTGCTCCAACAAAGTTCTTCCGCCAAGTATCCCACAGGTGTGCTCCCGATCGTTCCGCCATTAATAGCACTTCAGGTGGGCGGAGTTTAGAGTCCCAAACAACACTGTAGACGCGTTGGCGAACTGCAAGTACCAGCATGCACCTCTCATGGCTTGCAAGTCAGTTACTAAACTCTGGTCCAAGTGTCCTTTCAAGGGCCCTGAATATCATGCAGAACATGGTCTATGGTCTTGGTCACTTCCTGTGTCCCCAGACGCCTCAACCGCATGAGTCCAATGACAGCTGGACCTGGAATCGCCGATGAAATCATCCCGTTTCCTCCGTGCAGTCACGGACTGCTTGTAGCAACGGCCCTATTGCTGAAACTGGCTGCGGTGGGTCAGTGCATAACCAATACCTTGGAAAGTCAAAAAAATGCCGAAGCTGTCCTCGTTGCACTGTCCCAAAGTAAAGCGGGTCTTCTCCAGCGCGCCCAGGACTAGCGCGCGATAAATGCCACAGAAGATTCTTTTGATACTAAGAATCGGAGAGACACAGCGGGGAATGCAGGAAGGAACTTTTATTCACAAGATCACTGGCATGACGTGTTTCGGTCTGTGCCTTCATCAGATGCCTGCTCCAACAAAGTTCTTTCGCCAAGTATCCCACAGGTGTGCTCCCGATCGTTCCGTCATTAATAGTACTTCAGGTGGGCGGAGTTTAGAGTCCCAAACAGTACTGCAGCCGCGTTGGCGAACTGCAAGTACCAGCATGCACCTCTCACGGCTTGCAAGTCAGTTACTCAACTCTGGTCCAAGTGTCCTTTCAAGGGCCCTGAATATCATGCAGAACGTGGTCTATGGTCTTGGTCAGAACGGCGCTGGTGAAGCAAATATCCCTCCTGTGTCCCCAGACGCCTCAACTGCACGAGTCCAATGACAGCTGGACCTGGAATCGCCGATGAAATCATCCTGTTTCCTCCGTGCAGTCACGGACTGCTTGTAGCAACGGCCCTATTGCTGAAACTGGCTGCGGTGGGTCAGTGCATAACCAATACCTTGGAAAGTCAAAAAAATGCCGAAGCTGTCCTCTTTGCACTGTCCCAAAGTGAAGCGGGTCTTCTCCAGCGTGCCCAGGACTAGCGTGTGATAAATGCCACAGAAGATTCTTTTGATACTAAGAATCGGAGAGACACAGCGGGGAATGCAGGAAGGATCTTTTATTCACAAGAGCACTGGCATGACGCGTTTCGGTCTGTGCCTTCATCAGATGCCTGCTCCAACAAAGTTCTTTCGCCAAGTATCCCACAGGTGTGCTCCCGATTGTTCCGCCATTAATAGCACTTCAGGTGGGCGGAGTTTAGAGTCCCAAACAGTACTGCAGACGCGTTGGTGAACTGCAAGTACCAGCATGCACCTCTTACGGCTTGCAAGTCAGTTACTCAACTCTGGTCCAAGTGTCCTTTCAAGGGCCCTGAATATCATGCAGAACGTGGTCTATGGTCTTGGTCAGAACTGCGCTGGTGAAGCAAGTATCCCTCCTGTGTCCCCAGACGCCTCAACCGCACGAGTCCAATGACAGCTGGACCTGGAATCGCCGATGAAATCATCCCGTTTCCTCCGTGCAGTCACGGACTGCTTGTAGCAACGGCCCTATTGCTGAAACTGGCTGCGGTGGGTCAGTGCATAACCAATACCTTGGAAAGTCAAAAAAATGCCGAAGCTGTCCTCGTTGCACTGTCCCAAAGTGAAGCTGGTCTTCTCCAGCGCGTCCAGGACTAGCGTGCGATAAATGCCACAGAAGATTCTTTTGATACTAAGAATCGGAGAGACACAGCGGGGAATGCAGGAAGGATCTTTTATTCACAAGAGCACTGGCATGACGCGTTTCGGTCTGTGCCTTCATCAGATGCCTGCTCCAACAAAGTTCTTTCGCCAAGTATCCCACAGGTGTGCTCCCGATTGTTCCGCCATTAATAGCACTTCAGGTGGGCGGAGTTTAGAGTCTCAAACAGTACTGCAGACGCGTTGGTGAACTGCAAGTACCAGCATGCACCTCTCACGGCTTGCAAGTCAGTTACTCAACTCTGGTCCAAGTGTCCTTTCAAGGGCCCTGAATATCATGCAGAACGTGGTCTATGGTCTTGGTCAGAACTGCGCTGGTGAAGCAAGTATCCCTCCTGTGTCCCCAGATGCCTCAACCGCACAAGTCCAATGACAGCTGGACCTGGAATCGCCGATGAAATCATCCCGTTTCCTCCGTGCAGTCACGGACTGCTTGTAGCACCGGCCCTATTGCTGAAACTGGCTGCGGTGGGTCAGTGCATAACCAATACCCTGGAAAGTCCAAAAAATGCCGAAGCTGTCCTCGTTGCACTGTCCCAAAGTGAAGCGGGTCTTCTCCAGCGCGCCCAGGACTAGCGCGCGATAAATGCCACAGAAGATTCTTTTGATACTAAGAATTGGAGAGACACAGCGGGGAATGCAGGAAGGAACTTTTATTCACAAGATCACTGGCATGACGCGTTTCGGTCTGTGCCTTCATCAGATGCCTGCTCCAACAAAGTTATTTCGCCAAGTATCCCACAGGTGTGCTCCCGATCGTTCCGTCATTAATAGCACTTCAGGTGGGCGGAGTTTAGAGTCCCAAACAGTACTGCAGACGCGTTGGCGAACTGCAAATACCAGCCTGCACCTCTCACGGCTTGCAAGTCAGTTACTCAACTCTGGTCCAAGTGTCCTTTCAAGGGCCTTGAATATCATGCAGAACGTTGTCTATGGTCTTGGTCAGAACGGCGCTGGTGGAGCAAATATCCCTCCTGTGTCCCCAGACGCCTCAACTGCACGAGTCCAATGACAGCTGGACCTGGAATCGCCGATGAAATCATCCTGTTTCCTCCGTGCAGTCACGGACTGCTTGTAGCAACGGCCCTATTGCTGAAACTGGCTGCGGTGGGTCAGTGCATAACCAATACCTTGGAAAGTCAAAAAAATGCCGAAGCTGTCCTCTTTGCACTGTCCCAAAGTGAAGCGGGTCTTCTCCAGCGCGCCCAGGACTAGCGTGCAGATAAATGCCACAGAAGATTCTTTTGATACTAAGAATCGGAGAGACACAGCAGGGAATGCAGGAAGGATCTTTTATTCACAAGAGCACTGGCATGACGCGTTTCGGTCTGTGCCCTCATCAGATGCCTGCTCCAACAAAGTTCTTTCGCCAAGTATCCTACAGGTGTGCTCCCGATTGTTCCGCCATTAATAGCACTTCAGGTGGGCGGAGTTTAGAGTCCCAAACAGTACTGCAGACGCGTTGGTGAACTGCAAGTACCAGCATGCACCTCTCACGGCTTGCAAGTCAGTTACTCAACTCTGGTCCAAGTGTCCTTTCAAGGGCCCTGAATATCATGCAGAACGTGGTCTATGGTCTTGGTCAGAACTGCGCTGGTGAAGCAAGTATCCCTCCTGTGTCCCCAGACGCCTCAACCGCATGAGCCAATGACCGCTGGACCTGGAATCGCAGATGAAATCATCCTGTTTCCTCAGTGCAGTCACGGACTGCTTGTAGCAACGGCCCTATTGCTGAAACTGGCTGCGGTGGGTCAGTGCATAACCAATACCTTGGAAAGTCAAAAAAATGCCGAAGCTGTCCTCGTTGCACTGTCCCAAAGTGAAGCGGGTCTTCTCCAGCGCGCCCAGGACTAGCGCGCGATAAATGCCACAGAAGATTCTTTTGATACTTAGAATCGGAGAGACACAGCGGGGAATGCAGGAAGGATCTTTTATTCACAAGAGCACTAGCATGACGCATTTCGGTCTGTGCCTTCATCAGATGCCTGCTCCAACAAAGTTCTTTCGCCAAGTATCCCACAGGTGTGCTCCCGATTGTTCCGCCATTAATAGCACTTCAGGTGGGCGGAGTTTAGAGTCCCAAACAGTACTGCAGATGCGTTGGTGAACTGCAAGTACCAGCATGCATCTCACGGCTTGCAAGTCAGTTACTCAACTCTGGTCCAAGTGTCCTTTCAAGGGCCCTGAATATCATGCAGAACGTGGTCTATGGTCTTGGTCAGAAATGCGCTGGTGAAGCAAGTATCCCTCCTGTGTCCCCAGACGCCTCAACCGCACGAGTCCAATGACAGCTGGACCTGGAACCGCCGATGAAATCATCCCGTTTCCTTCATGCAGTCACGGACTGCTTGTAGCAACGGCCCTATTGCTGAAACTGGCTGCGGTGGGTCAGTGCATAACCAATACCCTGGAAAGTCCAAAAAATGCCGCAGCTGTCCTCGTTGCACTGTCCCAAAGTGAAGCGGGTCTTCTCCAGCGCGCCCAGGATTAGCGCGCGATAAATGCCACAGAAGATTCTTTTGATACTAAGAATCGGAGAAACACAGCGGGGAATGCAGGAAGGATCTTTTATTCACAAGAGCACTGGCATGACGCGTTTCGGTCTGTGCCATCATCAGATGCCTGCTCCAACAAAGTTCTTCCGCCAAGTATCCCACAGGTGTGCTCCCGATCGTTCCGCCATTAATAGCACTTCAGGTGGGCGGAGTTTAGAGTCCCAAACAACACTGTAGACGCGTTGGCGAACTGCAAGTACCAGCATGCACCTCTCATGGCTTGCAAGTCAGTTACTAAACTCTGGTCCAAGTGTCCTTTCAAGGGCCCTGAATATCATGCAGAACATGGTCTATGGTCTTGGTCACTTCCTGTGTCCCCAGACGCCTCAACCGCATGAGTCCAATGACAGCTGGACCTGGAATCGCCGATGAAATCATCCCGTTTCCTCCGTGCAGTCACGGACTGCTTGTAGCAACGGCCCTATTGCTGAAACTGGCTGCGGTGGGTCAGTGCATAACCAATACCTTGGAAAGTCAAAAAAATGCCGAAGCTGTCCTCGTTGCACTGTCCCAAAGTAAAGCGGGTCTTCTCCAGCGCGCTCAGGACTAGCGCGCGATAAATGCCACAGAAGATTCTTTTGATACTAAGAATCGGAGAGACACAGCGGGGAATGCAGGAAGGAACTTTTATTCACAAGATCACTGGCATGACGTGTTTCGGTCTGTGCCTTCATCAGATGCCTGCTCCAACAAAGTTCTTTCGCCAAGTATCCCACAGGTGTGCTCCCGATCGTTCCGTCATTAATAGTACTTCAGGTGGGCGGAGTTTAGAGTCCCAAACAGTACTGCAGCCGCGTTGGCGAACTGCAAGTACCAGCATGCACCTCTCACGGCTTGCAAGTCAGTTACTCAACTCTGGTCCAAGTGTCCTTTCAAGGGCCCTGAATATCATGCAGAACGTGGTCTATGGTCTTGGTCAGAACGGCGCTGGTGAAGCAAATATCCCTCCTGTGTCCCCAGACGCCTCAACTGCACGAGTCCAATGACAGCTGGACCTGGAATCGCCGATGAAATCATCCTGTTTCCTCCGTGCAGTCACGGACTGCTTGTAGCAACGGCCCTATTGCTGAAACTGGCTGCGGTGGGTCAGTGCATAACCAATACCTTGGAAAGTCAAAAAAATGCCGAAGCTGTCCTCGTTGCACTGTCCCAAAGTGAAGCTGGTCTTCTCCAGCGCGTCCAGGACTAGCGTGTGATAAATGCCACAGAAGATTCTTTTGATACTAAGAATCGGAGAGACACAGCGGGGAATGCAGGAAGGATCTTTTATTCACAAGAGCACTGGCATGACGCGTTTCGGTCTGTGCCTTCATCAGATGCCTGCTCCAACAAAGTTCTTTCGCCAAGTATCCCACAGGTGTGCTCCCGATTGTTCCGCCATTAATAGCACTTCAGGTGGGCGGAGTTTAGAGTCCCAAACAGTACTGCAGACGCGTTGGTGAACTGCAAGTACCAGCATGCACCTCTCACGGCTTGCAAGTCAGTTACTCAACTCTGGTCCAAGTGTCCTTTCAAGGGCCCTGAATATCATGCAGAACGTGGTCTATGGTCTTGGTCAGAACGGCGCTGGTGAAGCAAGTATCCCTCCTGTGTCCCCAGACGCCTCAACCGCACGAGTCCAATGACAGCTGGACCTGGAATCGCCGATGAAATCATCCCGTTTCCTCGGTGCAGTCACGGACTGCTTGTAGCAACGGCCCTATTGCTGAAACTGGCTGCGGTGGGTCAGTGCATAACCAATACCTTGGAAAGTCAAAAAAATGCCGAAGCTGTCCTCGTTGCACTGTCCCAAAGTGAAGCTGGTCTTCTCCAGCGCGTCCAGGACTAGCGTGCGATAAATGCCACAGAAGATTCTTTTGATACTAAGAATCGGAGAGACACAGCGGGGAATGCAGGAAGGATCTTTTATTCACAAGAGCACTGGCATGACGCGTTTCGGTCTGTGCCTTCATCAGATGCCTGCTCCAACAAAGTTCTTTCGCCAAGTATCCCACAGGTGTGCTCCCGATTGTTCCGCCATTAATAGCACTTCAGGTGGGCGGAGTTTAGAGTCTCAAACAGTATTGCAGACGCGTTGGTGAACTGCAAGTACCAGCATGCACCTCTCACGGCTTGCAGGTCAGTTACTCAACTCTGGTCCAAGTGTCCTTTCAAGGTCCCTGAATATCATGCAGAACGTGGTCTATGGTCTTGGTCAGAACTGCGCTGGTGAAGCAAGTATCCCTCCTGTGTCCCCAGATGCCTCAACCGCACAAGTCCAATGACAGCTGGACCTGGAATCGCCGATGAAATCATCCCGTTTCCTCCGTGCAGTCACGGACTGCTTGTAGCACCGGCCCTATTGCTGAAACTGGCTGCGGTGGGTCAGTGCATAACCAATACCCTGGAAAGTCCAAAAAATGCCGAAGCTGTCCTCGTTGCACTGTCCCAAAGTGAAGCGGGTCTTCTCCAGCGCGCCCAGGACTAGCGCGCGATAAATGCCACAGAAGATTCTTTTGATACTAAGAATTGGAGAGACACAGCGGGGAATGCAGGAAGGAACTTTTATTCACAAGATCACTGGCATGACGCGTTTCGGTCTGTGCCTTCATCAGATGCCTGCTCCAACAAAGTTATTTCGCCAAGTATCCCACAGGTGTGCTCCCGATCGTTCCGTCATTAATAGCACTTCAGGTGGGCGGAGTTTAGAGTCCCAAACAGTACTGCAGACGCGTTGGTGAACTGCAAGTACCAGCATGCACCTCTCACGGCTTGCAAGTCAGTTACTCAACTCTGGTCCAAGTGTCCTTTCAAGGGCCCTGAATATCATGCAGAACGTGGTCTATGGTCTTGGTCAGAACTGCGCTGGTGAAGCAAGTATCCCTCCTGTGTCCCCAGACGCCTCAACCGCATGAGCCAATGACCGCTGGACCTGGAATCGCAGATGAAATCATCCTGTTTCCTCAGTGCAGTCACGGACTGCTTGTAGCAACGGCCCTATTGCTGAAACTGGCTGCGGTGGGTCAGTGCATAACCAATACCTTGGAAAGTCAAAAAAATGCCGAAGCTGTCCTCGTTGCACTGTCCCAAAGTGAAGCGGGTCTTCTCCAGCGCGCCCAGGACTAGCGCGCGATAAATGCCACAGAAGATTCTTTTGATACTTAGAATCGGAGAGACACAGCGGGGAATGCAGGAAGGATCTTTTATTCACAAGAGCACTAGCATGACGCATTTCGGTCTGTGCCTTCATCAGATGCCTGCTCCAACAAAGTTCTTTCGCCAAGTATCCCACAGGTGTGCTCCCGATTGTTCCGCCATTAATAGCACTTCAGGTGGGCGGAGTTTAGAGTCCCAAACAGTACTGCAGATGCGTTGGTGAACTGCAAGTACCAGCATGCATCTCACGGCTTGCAAGTCAGTTACTCAACTCTGGTCCAAGTGTCCTTTCAAGGGCCCTGAATATCATGCAGAACGTGGTCTATGGTCTTGGTCAGAAATGCGCTGGTGAAGCAAGTATCCCTCCTGTGTCCCCAGACGCCTCAACCGCACGAGTCCAATGACAGCTGGACCTGGAACCGCCGATGAAATCATCCCGTTTCCTCCATGCAGTCACGGACTGCTTGTAGCAACGGCCCTATTGCTGAAACTGGCTGCGGTGGGTCAGTGCATAACCAATACCCTGGAAAGTCCAAAAAATGCCGCAGCTGTCCTCGTTGCACTGTCCCAAAGTGAAGCGGGTCTTCTCCAGCGCGCCCAGGACTAGCGCGCGATAAATGCCACAGAAGATTCTTTTGATACTAAGAATCGGAGAAACACAGCGGGGAATGCAGGAAGGATCTTTTATTCACAAGAGCACTGGCATGACGCGTTTCGGTCTGTGCCATCATCAGATGCCTGCTCCAACAAAGTTCTTCCGCCAAGTATCCCACAGGTGTGCTCCCGATCGTTCCGCCATTAATAGCACTTCAGGTGGGCGGAGTTTAGAGTCCCAAACAACACTGTAGACGCGTTGGCGAACTGCAAGTACCAGCATGCACCTCTCATGGCTTGCAAGTCAGTTACTAAACTCTGGTCCAAGTGTCCTTTCAAGGGCCCTGAATATCATGCAGAACATGGTCTATGGTCTTGGTCACTTCCTGTGTCCCCAGACGCCTCAACCGCATGAGTCCAATGACAGCTGGACCTGGAATCGCCGATGAAATCATCCCGTTTCCTCCGTGCAGTCACGGACTGCTTGTAGCAACGGCCCTATTGCTGAAACTGGCTGCGGTGGGTCAGTGCATAACCAATACCTTGGAAAGTCAAAAAAATGCCGAAGCTGTCCTCGTTGCACTGTCCCAAAGTAAAGCGGGTCTTCTCCAGCGCGCCCAGGACTAGCGCGCGATAAATGCCACAGAAGATTCTTTTGATACTAAGAATCGGAGAGACACAGCGGGGAATGCAGGAAGGAACTTTTATTCACAAGATCACTGGCATGACGTGTTTCGGTCTGTGCCTTCATCAGATGCCTGCTCCAACAAAGTTCTTTCGCCAAGTATCCCACAGGTGTGCTCCCGATCGTTCCGTCATTAATAGTACTTCAGGTGGGCGGAGTTTAGAGTCCCAAACAGTACTGCAGCCGCGTTGGCGAACTGCAAGTACCAGCATGCACCTCTCACGGCTTGCAAGTCAGTTACTCAACTCTGGTCCAAGTGTCCTTTCAAGGGCCCTGAATATCATGCAGAACGTGGTCTATGGTCTTGGTCAGAACGGCGCTGGTGAAGCAAATATCCCTCCTGTGTCCCCAGACGCCTCAACTGCACGAGTCCAATGACAGCTGGACCTGGAATCGCCGATGAAATCATCCTGTTTCCTCCGTGCAGTCACGGACTGCTTGTAGCAACGGCCCTATTGCTGAAACTGGCTGCGGTGGGTCAGTGCATAACCAATACCTTGGAAAGTCAAAAAAATGCCGAAGCTGTCCTCGTTGCACTGTCCCAAAGTAAAGCGGGTCTTCTCCAGCGCGCCCAGGACTAGCGCGCGATAAATGCCACAGAAGATTCTTTTGATACTAAGAATCGGAGAGACACAGCGGGGAATGCAGGAAGGAACTTTTATTCACAAGATCACTGGCATGACGTGTTTCGGTCTGTGCCTTCATCAGATGCCTGCTCCAACAAAGTTCTTTCGCCAAGTATCCCACAGGTGTGCTCCCGATCGTTCCGTCATTAATAGTACTTCAGGTGGGCGGAGTTTAGAGTCCCAAACAGTACTGCAGCCGCGTTGGCGAACTGCAAGTACCAGCATGCACCTCTCACGGCTTGCAAGTCAGTTACTCAACTCTGGTCCAAGTGTCCTTTCAAGGGCCCTGAATATCATGCAGAACGTGGTCTATGGTCTTGGTCAGAACGGCGCTGGTGAAGCAAATATCCCTCCTGTGTCCCCAGACGCCTCAACTGCACGAGTCCAATGACAGCTGGACCTGGAATCGCCGATGAAATCATCCTGTTTCCTCCGTGCAGTCACGGACTGCTTGTAGCAACGGCCCTATTGCTGAAACTGGCTGCGGTGGGTCAGTGCATAACCAATACCTTGGAAAGTCAAAAAAATGCCGAAGCTGTCCTCTTTGCACTGTCCCAAAGTGAAGCGGGTCTTCTCCAGCGTGCCCAGGACTAGCGTGTGATAAATGCCACAGAAGATTCTTTTGATACTAAGAATCGGAGAGACACAGCGGGGAATGCAGGAAGGATCTTTTATTCACAAGAGCACTGGCATGACGCGTTTCGGTCTGTGCCTTCATCAGATGCCTGCTCCAACAAAGTTCTTTCGCCAAGTATCCCACAGGTGTGCTCCCGATTGTTCCGCCATTAATAGCACTTCAGGTGGGCGGAGTTTAGAGTCCCAAACAGTACTGCAGACGCGTTGGTGAACTGCAAGTACCAGCATGCACCTCTCACGGCTTGCAAGTCAGTTACTCAACTCTGGTCCAAGTGTCCTTTCAAGGGCCCTGAATATCATGCAGAACGTGGTCTATGGTCTTGGTCAGAACTGCGCTGGTGAAGCAAGTATCCCTCCTGTGTCCCCAGACGCCTCAACCGCACGAGTCCAATGACAGCTGGACCTGGAATCGCCGATGAAATCATCCCGTTTCCTCCGTGCAGTCACGGACTGCTTGTAGCAACGGCCCTATTGCTGAAACTGGCTGCGGTGGGTCAGTGCATAACCAATACCTTGGAAAGTCAAAAAAATGCCGAAGCTGTCCTCGTTGCACTGTCCCAAAGTGAAGCTGGTCTTCTCCAGCGCGTCCAGGACTAGCGTGCGATAAATGCCACAGAAGATTCTTTTGATACTAAGAATCGGAGAGACACAGCGGGGAATGCAGGAAGGATCTTTTATTCACAAGAGCACTGGCATGACGCGTTTCGGTCTGTGCCTTCATCAGATGCCTGCTCCAACAAAGTTCTTTCGCCAAGTATCCCACAGGTGTGCTCCCGATTGTTCCGCCATTAATAGCACTTCAGGTGGGCGGAGTTTAGAGTCTCAAACAGTATTGCAGACGCGTTGGTGAACTGCAAGTACCAGCATGCACCTCTCACGGCTTGCAGGTCAGTTACTCAACTCTGGTCCAAGTGTCCTTTCAAGGTCCCTGAATATCATGCAGAACGTGGTCTATGGTCTTGGTCAGAACTGCGCTGGTGAAGCAAGTATCCCTCCTGTGTCCCCAGATGCCTCAACCGCACAAGTCCAATGACAGCTGGACCTGGAATCGCCGATGAAATCATCCCGTTTCCTCCGTGCAGTCACGGACTGCTTGTAGCACCGGCCCTATTGCTGAAACTGGCTGCGGTGGGTCAGTGCATAACCAATACCCTGGAAAGTCCAAAAAATGCCGAAGCTGTCCTCGTTGCACTGTCCCAAAGTGAAGCGGGTCTTCTCCAGCGCGCCCAGGACTAGCGCGCGATAAATGCCACAGAAGATTCTTTTGATACTAAGAATTGGAGAGACACAGCGGGGAATGCAGGAAGGAACTTTTATTCACAAGATCACTGGCATGACGCGTTTCGGTCTGTGCCTTCATCAGATGCCTGCTCCAACAAAGTTATTTCGCCAAGTATCCCACAGGTGTGCTCCCGATCGTTCCGTCATTAATAGCACTTCAGGTGGGCGGAGTTTAGAGTCCCAAACAGTACTGCAGACGCGTTGGTGAACTGCAAGTACCAGCATGCACCTCTCACGGCTTGCAAGTCAGTTACTCAACTCTGGTCCAAGTGTCCTTTCAAGGGCCCTGAATATCATGCAGAACGTGGTCTATGGTCTTGGTCAGAACTGCGCTGGTGAAGCAAGTATCCCTCCTGTGTCCCCAGACGCCTCAACCGCATGAGCCAATGACCGCTGGACCTGGAATCGCAGATGAAATCATCCTGTTTCCTCAGTGCAGTCACGGACTGCTTGTAGCAACGGCCCTATTGCTGAAACTGGCTGCGGTGGGTCAGTGCATAACCAATACCTTGGAAAGTCAAAAAAATGCCGAAGCTGTCCTCGTTGCACTGTCCCAAAGTGAAGCGGGTCTTCTCCAGCGCGCCCAGGACTAGCGCGCGATAAATGCCACAGAAGATTCTTTTGATACTTAGAATCGGAGAGACACAGCGGGGAATGCAGGAAGGATCTTTTATTCACAAGAGCACTAGCATGACGCATTTCGGTCTGTGCCTTCATCAGATGCCTGCTCCAACAAAGTTCTTTCGCCAAGTATCCCACAGGTGTGCTCCCGATTGTTCCGCCATTAATAGCACTTCAGGTGGGCGGAGTTTAGAGTCCCAAACAGTACTGCAGATGCGTTGGTGAACTGCAAGTACCAGCATGCATCTCACGGCTTGCAAGTCAGTTACTCAACTCTGGTCCAAGTGTCCTTTCAAGGGCCCTGAATATCATGCAGAACGTGGTCTATGGTCTTGGTCAGAAATGCGCTGGTGAAGCAAGTATCCCTCCTGTGTCCCCAGACGCCTCAACCGCACGAGTCCAATGACAGCTGGACCTGGAACCGCCGATGAAATCATCCCGTTTCCTCCATGCAGTCACGGACTGCTTGTAGCAACGGCCCTATTGCTGAAACTGGCTGCGGTGGGTCAGTGCATAACCAATACCCTGGAAAGTCCAAAAAATGCCGCAGCTGTCCTCGTTGCACTGTCCCAAAGTGAAGCGGGTCTTCTCCAGCGCGCCCAGGACTAGCGCGCGATAAATGCCACAGAAGATTCTTTTGATACTAAGAATCGGAGAAACACAGCGGGGAATGCAGGAAGGATCTTTTATTCACAAGAGCACTGGCATGACGCGTTTCGGTCTGTGCCATCATCAGATGCCTGCTCCAACAAAGTTCTTCCGCCAAGTATCCCACAGGTGTGCTCCCGATCGTTCCGCCATTAATAGCACTTCAGGTGGGCGGAGTTTAGAGTCCCAAACAACACTGTAGACGCGTTGGCGAACTGCAAGTACCAGCATGCACCTCTCATGGCTTGCAAGTCAGTTACTAAACTCTGGTCCAAGTGTCCTTTCAAGGGCCCTGAATATCATGCAGAACATGGTCTATGGTCTTGGTCACTTCCTGTGTCCCCAGACGCCTCAACCGCATGAGTCCAATGACAGCTGGACCTGGAATCGCCGATGAAATCATCCCGTTTCCTCCGTGCAGTCACGGACTGCTTGTAGCAACGGCCCTATTGCTGAAACTGGCTGCGGTGGGTCAGTGCATAACCAATACCTTGGAAAGTCAAAAAAATGCCGAAGCTGTCCTCGTTGCACTGTCCCAAAGTAAAGCGGGTCTTCTCCAGCGCGCCCAGGACTAGCGCGCGATAAATGCCACAGAAGATTCTTTTGATACTAAGAATCGGAGAGACACAGCGGGGAATGCAGGAAGGAACTTTTATTCACAAGATCACTGGCATGACGTGTTTCGGTCTGTGCCTTCATCAGATGCCTGCTCCAACAAAGTTCTTTCGCCAAGTATCCCACAGGTGTGCTCCCGATCGTTCCGTCATTAATAGTACTTCAGGTGGGCGGAGTTTAGAGTCCCAAACAGTACTGCAGCCGCGTTGGCGAACTGCAAGTACCAGCATGCACCTCTCACGGCTTGCAAGTCAGTTACTCAACTCTGGTCCAAGTGTCCTTTCAAGGGCCCTGAATATCATGCAGAACGTGGTCTATGGTCTTGGTCAGAACGGCGCTGGTGAAGCAAATATCCCTCCTGTGTCCCCAGACGCCTCAACTGCACGAGTCCAATGACAGCTGGACCTGGAATCGCCGATGAAATCATCCTGTTTCCTCCGTGCAGTCACGGACTGCTTGTAGCAACGGCCCTATTGCTGAAACTGGCTGCGGTGGGTCAGTGCATAACCAATACCTTGGAAAGTCAAAAAAATGCCGAAGCTGTCCTCGTTGCACTGTCCCAAAGTAAAGCGGGTCTTCTCCAGCGCGCCCAGGACTAGCGCGCGATAAATGCCACAGAAGATTCTTTTGATACTAAGAATCGGAGAGACACAGCGGGGAATGCAGGAAGGAACTTTTATTCACAAGATCACTGGCATGACGTGTTTCGGTCTGTGCCTTCATCAGATGCCTGCTCCAACAAAGTTCTTTCGCCAAGTATCCCACAGGTGTGCTCCCGATCGTTCCGTCATTAATAGTACTTCAGGTGGGCGGAGTTTAGAGTCCCAAACAGTACTGCAGCCGCGTTGGCGAACTGCAAGTACCAGCATGCACCTCTCACGGCTTGCAAGTCAGTTACTCAACTCTGGTCCAAGTGTCCTTTCAAGGGCCCTGAATATCATGCAGAACGTGGTCTATGGTCTTGGTCAGAACGGCGCTGGTGAAGCAAATATCCCTCCTGTGTCCCCAGACGCCTCAACTGCACGAGTCCAATGACAGCTGGACCTGGAATCGCCGATGAAATCATCCTGTTTCCTCCGTGCAGTCACGGACTGCTTGTAGCAACGGCCCTATTGCTGAAACTGGCTGCGGTGGGTCAGTGCATAACCAATACCTTGGAAAGTCAAAAAAATGCCGAAGCTGTCCTCTTTGCACTGTCCCAAAGTGAAGCGGGTCTTCTCCAGCGTGCCCAGGACTAGCGTGTGATAAATGCCACAGAAGATTCTTTTGATACTAAGAATCGGAGAGACACAGCGGGGAATGCAGGAAGGATCTTTTATTCACAAGAGCACTGGCATGACGCGTTTCGGTCTGTGCCTTCATCAGATGCCTGCTCCAACAAAGTTCTTTCGCCAAGTATCCCACAGGTGTGCTCCCGATTGTTCCGCCATTAATAGCACTTCAGGTGGGCGGAGTTTAGAGTCCCAAACAGTACTGCAGACGCGTTGGTGAACTGCAAGTACCAGCATGCACCTCTCACGGCTTGCAAGTCAGTTACTCAACTCTGGTCCAAGTGTCCTTTCAAGGGCCCTGAATATCATGCAGAACGTGGTCTATGGTCTTGGTCAGAACTGCGCTGGTGAAGCAAGTATCCCTCCTGTGTCCCCAGACGCCTCAACCGCACGAGTCCAATGACAGCTGGACCTGGAATCGCCGATGAAATCATCCCGTTTCCTCCGTGCAGTCACGGACTGCTTGTAGCAACGGCCCTATTGCTGAAACTGGCTGCGGTGGGTCAGTGCATAACCAATACCTTGGAAAGTCAAAAAAATGCCGAAGCTGTCCTCGTTGCACTGTCCCAAAGTGAAGCTGGTCTTCTCCAGCGCGTCCAGGACTAGCGTGCGATAAATGCCACAGAAGATTCTTTTGATACTAAGAATCGGAGAGACACAGCGGGGAATGCAGGAAGGATCTTTTATTCACAAGAGCACTGGCATGACGCGTTTCGGTCTGTGCCTTCATCAGATGCCTGCTCCAACAAAGTTCTTTCGCCAAGTATCCCACAGGTGTGCTCCCGATTGTTCCGCCATTAATAGCACTTCAGGTGGGCGGAGTTTAGAGTCTCAAACAGTACTGCAGACGCGTTGGTGAACTGCAAGTACCAGCATGCACCTCTCACGGCTTGCAAGTCAGTTACTCAACTCTGGTCCAAGTGTCCTTTCAAGGGCCCTGAATATCATGCAGAACGTGGTCTATGGTCTTGGTCAGAACTGCGCTGGTGAAGCAAGTATCCCTCCTGTGTCCCCAGATGCCTCAACCGCACAAGTCCAATGACAGCTGGACCTGGAATCGCCGATGAAATCATCCCGTTTCCTCCGTGCAGTCACGGACTGCTTGTAGCACCGGCCCTATTGCTGAAACTGGCTGCGGTGGGTCAGTGCATAACCAATACCCTGGAAAGTCCAAAAAATGCCGAAGCTGTCCTCGTTGCACTGTCCCAAAGTGAAGCGGGTCTTCTCCAGCGCGCCCAGGACTAGCGCGCGATAAATGCCACAGAAGATTCTTTTGATACTAAGAATTGGAGAGACACAGCGGGGAATGCAGGAAGGAACTTTTATTCACAAGATCACTGGCATGACGCGTTTCGGTCTGTGCCTTCATCAGATGCCTGCTCCAACAAAGTTATTTCGCCAAGTATCCCACAGGTGTGCTCCCGATCGTTCCGTCATTAATAGCACTTCAGGTGGGCGGAGTTTAGAGTCCCAAACAGTACTGCAGACGCGTTGGCGAACTGCAAATACCAGCCTGCACCTCTCACGGCTTGCAAGTCAGTTACTCAACTCTGGTCCAAGTGTCCTTTCAAGGGCCTTGAATATCATGCAGAACGTTGTCTATGGTCTTGGTCAGAACGGCGCTGGTGGAGCAAATATCCCTCCTGTGTCCCCAGACGCCTCAACTGCACGAGTCCAATGACAGCTGGACCTGGAATCGCCGATGAAATCATCCTGTTTCCTCCGTGCAGTCACGGACTGCTTGTAGCAACGGCCCTATTGCTGAAACTGGCTGCGGTGGGTCAGTGCATAACCAATACCTTGGAAAGTCAAAAAAATGCCGAAGCTGTCCTCTTTGCACTGTCCCAAAGTGAAGCGGGTCTTCTCCAGCGCGCCCAGGACTAGCGTGCAGATAAATGCCACAGAAGATTCTTTTGATACTAAGAATCGGAGAGACACAGCAGGGAATGCAGGAAGGATCTTTTATTCACAAGAGCACTGGCATGACGCGTTTCGGTCTGTGCCCTCATCAGATGCCTGCTCCAACAAAGTTCTTTCGCCAAGTATCCTACAGGTGTGCTCCCGATTGTTCCGCCATTAATAGCACTTCAGGTGGGCGGAGTTTAGAGTCCCAAACAGTACTGCAGACGCGTTGGTGAACTGCAAGTACCAGCATGCACCTCTCACGGCTTGCAAGTCAGTTACTCAACTCTGGTCCAAGTGTCCTTTCAAGGGCCCTGAATATCATGCAGAACGTGGTCTATGGTCTTGGTCAGAACTGCGCTGGTGAAGCAAGTATCCCTCCTGTGTCCCCAGACGCCTCAACCGCATGAGCCAATGACCGCTGGACCTGGAATCGCAGATGAAATCATCCTGTTTCCTCAGTGCAGTCACGGACTGCTTGTAGCAACGGCCCTATTGCTGAAACTGGCTGCGGTGGGTCAGTGCATAACCAATACCTTGGAAAGTCAAAAAAATGCCGAAGCTGTCCTCGTTGCACTGTCCCAAAGTGAAGCGGGTCTTCTCCAGCGCGCCCAGGACTAGCGCGCGATAAATGCCACAGAAGATTCTTTTGATACTTAGAATCGGAGAGACACAGCGGGGAATGCAGGAAGGATCTTTTATTCACAAGAGCACTAGCATGACGCATTTCGGTCTGTGCCTTCATCAGATGCCTGCTCCAACAAAGTTCTTTCGCCAAGTATCCCACAGGTGTGCTCCCGATTGTTCCGCCATTAATAGCACTTCAGGTGGGCGGAGTTTAGAGTCCCAAACAGTACTGCAGATGCGTTGGTGAACTGCAAGTACCAGCATGCATCTCACGGCTTGCAAGTCAGTTACTCAACTCTGGTCCAAGTGTCCTTTCAAGGGCCCTGAATATCATGCAGAACGTGGTCTATGGTCTTGGTCAGAAATGCGCTGGTGAAGCAAGTATCCCTCCTGTGTCCCCAGACGCCTCAACCGCACGAGTCCAATGACAGCTGGACCTGGAACCGCCGATGAAATCATCCCGTTTCCTTCATGCAGTCACGGACTGCTTGTAGCAACGGCCCTATTGCTGAAACTGGCTGCGGTGGGTCAGTGCATAACCAATACCCTGGAAAGTCCAAAAAATGCCGCAGCTGTCCTCGTTGCACTGTCCCAAAGTGAAGCGGGTCTTCTCCAGCGCGCCCAGGATTAGCGCGCGATAAATGCCACAGAAGATTCTTTTGATACTAAGAATCGGAGAAACACAGCGGGGAATGCAGGAAGGATCTTTTATTCACAAGAGCACTGGCATGACGCGTTTCGGTCTGTGCCATCATCAGATGCCTGCTCCAACAAAGTTCTTCCGCCAAGTATCCCACAGGTGTGCTCCCGATCGTTCCGCCATTAATAGCACTTCAGGTGGGCGGAGTTTAGAGTCCCAAACAACACTGTAGACGCGTTGGCGAACTGCAAGTACCAGCATGCACCTCTCATGGCTTGCAAGTCAGTTACTAAACTCTGGTCCAAGTGTCCTTTCAAGGGCCCTGAATATCATGCAGAACATGGTCTATGGTCTTGGTCACTTCCTGTGTCCCCAGACGCCTCAACCGCATGAGTCCAATGACAGCTGGACCTGGAATCGCCGATGAAATCATCCCGTTTCCTCCGTGCAGTCACGGACTGCTTGTAGCAACGGCCCTATTGCTGAAACTGGCTGCGGTGGGTCAGTGCATAACCAATACCTTGGAAAGTCAAAAAAATGCCGAAGCTGTCCTCGTTGCACTGTCCCAAAGTAAAGCGGGTCTTCTCCAGCGCGCTCAGGACTAGCGCGCGATAAATGCCACAGAAGATTCTTTTGATACTAAGAATCGGAGAGACACAGCGGGGAATGCAGGAAGGAACTTTTATTCACAAGATCACTGGCATGACGTGTTTCGGTCTGTGCCTTCATCAGATGCCTGCTCCAACAAAGTTCTTTCGCCAAGTATCCCACAGGTGTGCTCCCGATCGTTCCGTCATTAATAGTACTTCAGGTGGGCGGAGTTTAGAGTCCCAAACAGTACTGCAGCCGCGTTGGCGAACTGCAAGTACCAGCATGCACCTCTCACGGCTTGCAAGTCAGTTACTCAACTCTGGTCCAAGTGTCCTTTCAAGGGCCCTGAATATCATGCAGAACGTGGTCTATGGTCTTGGTCAGAACGGCGCTGGTGAAGCAAATATCCCTCCTGTGTCCCCAGACGCCTCAACTGCACGAGTCCAATGACAGCTGGACCTGGAATCGCCGATGAAATCATCCTGTTTCCTCCGTGCAGTCACGGACTGCTTGTAGCAACGGCCCTATTGCTGAAACTGGCTGCGGTGGGTCAGTGCATAACCAATACCTTGGAAAGTCAAAAAAATGCCGAAGCTGTCCTCGTTGCACTGTCCCAAAGTGAAGCTGGTCTTCTCCAGCGCGTCCAGGACTAGCGTGTGATAAATGCCACAGAAGATTCTTTTGATACTAAGAATCGGAGAGACACAGCGGGGAATGCAGGAAGGATCTTTTATTCACAAGAGCACTGGCATGACGCGTTTCGGTCTGTGCCTTCATCAGATGCCTGCTCCAACAAAGTTCTTTCGCCAAGTATCCCACAGGTGTGCTCCCGATTGTTCCGCCATTAATAGCACTTCAGGTGGGCGGAGTTTAGAGTCCCAAACAGTACTGCAGACGCGTTGGTGAACTGCAAGTACCAGCATGCACCTCTCACGGCTTGCAAGTCAGTTACTCAACTCTGGTCCAAGTGTCCTTTCAAGGGCCCTGAATATCATGCAGAACGTGGTCTATGGTCTTGGTCAGAACGGCGCTGGTGAAGCAAGTATCCCTCCTGTGTCCCCAGACGCCTCAACCGCACGAGTCCAATGACAGCTGGACCTGGAATCGCCGATGAAATCATCCCGTTTCCTCGGTGCAGTCACGGACTGCTTGTAGCAACGGCCCTATTGCTGAAACTGGCTGCGGTGGGTCAGTGCATAACCAATACCTTGGAAAGTCAAAAAAATGCCGAAGCTGTCCTCGTTGCACTGTCCCAAAGTGAAGCTGGTCTTCTCCAGCGCGTCCAGGACTAGCGTGCGATAAATGCCACAGAAGATTCTTTTGATACTAAGAATCGGAGAGACACAGCGGGGAATGCAGGAAGGATCTTTTATTCACAAGAGCACTGGCATGACGCGTTTCGGTCTGTGCCTTCATCAGATGCCTGCTCCAACAAAGTTCTTTCGCCAAGTATCCCACAGGTGTGCTCCCGATTGTTCCGCCATTAATAGCACTTCAGGTGGGCGGAGTTTAGAGTCTCAAACAGTATTGCAGACGCGTTGGTGAACTGCAAGTACCAGCATGCACCTCTCACGGCTTGCAGGTCAGTTACTCAACTCTGGTCCAAGTGTCCTTTCAAGGTCCCTGAATATCATGCAGAACGTGGTCTATGGTCTTGGTCAGAACTGCGCTGGTGAAGCAAGTATCCCTCCTGTGTCCCCAGATGCCTCAACCGCACAAGTCCAATGACAGCTGGACCTGGAATCGCCGATGAAATCATCCCGTTTCCTCCGTGCAGTCACGGACTGCTTGTAGCACCGGCCCTATTGCTGAAACTGGCTGCGGTGGGTCAGTGCATAACCAATACCCTGGAAAGTCCAAAAAATGCCGAAGCTGTCCTCGTTGCACTGTCCCAAAGTGAAGCGGGTCTTCTCCAGCGCGCCCAGGACTAGCGCGCGATAAATGCCACAGAAGATTCTTTTGATACTAAGAATTGGAGAGACACAGCGGGGAATGCAGGAAGGAACTTTTATTCACAAGATCACTGGCATGACGCGTTTCGGTCTGTGCCTTCATCAGATGCCTGCTCCAACAAAGTTATTTCGCCAAGTATCCCACAGGTGTGCTCCCGATCGTTCCGTCATTAATAGCACTTCAGGTGGGCGGAGTTTAGAGTCCCAAACAGTACTGCAGACGCGTTGGCGAACTGCAAATACCAGCATGCACCTCTCACGGCTTGCAAGTCAGTTACTTAACTCTGGTCCAAGTGTCCTTTCAAGGGCCTTGAATATCATGCAGAACGTTGTCTATGGTCTTGGTCAGAACGGCGCTGGTGGAGCAAATATCCCTCCTGTGTCCCCAGACGCCTCAACTGCACGAGTCCAATGACAGCTGGACCTGGAATCGCCGATGAAATCATCCTGTTTCCTCCGTGCAGTCACGGACTGCTTGTAGCAACGGCCCTATTGCTGAAACTGGCTGCGGTGGGTCAGTGCATATTAACCAATACCTTGGAAAGTCAAAAAAAGGCCGAAGCTGTCCTCTTTGCACTGTCCCAAAGTGAAGCGGGTCTTCTCCAGCGCGCCCAGGACTAGCGTGCAGATAAATGCCACAGAAGATTCTTTTGATACTAAGAATCGGAGAGACACAGCAGGGAATGCAGGAAGGATCTTTTATTCACAAGAGCACTGGCATGACACGTTTCGGTCTGTGCCCTCATCAGATGCCTGCTCCAACAAAGTTCTTTCGCCAAGTATCCTACAGGTGTGCTCCCGATTGTTCCGCCATTAATAGCACTTCAGGTGGGCGGAGTTTAGAGTCCCAAACAGTACTGCAGATGCGTTGGTGAACTGCAAGTACCAGCATGCACCTCTCACGGCTTGCAAGTCAGTTACTCAACTCTGGTCCAAGTGTCCTTTCAAGGGCCCTGAATATCATGCAGAACGTGGTCTATGGTCTTGGTCAGAACTGCGCTGGTGAAGCAAGTATCCCTCCTGTGTCCCCAGACGCCTCAACCGCACGAGTCCAATGACAGCTGGACCTGGAATCGCCGATGAAATCATCCCGTTTCCTCCGTGCAGTCACGGACTGCTTGTAGCAATGGCCCCATTGCTGAAACTGGCTGCGGTGGGTCAGTGCATAACCAATACCTTGGAAAGTCAAAAAAATGCCGAAGCTGTCCTCGTTGCACTGTCCCAAAGTGAAGCGGGTCTTCTCCAGCGCGCCCAGGACTAGCGTGCGATAAATGCCACAGAAGATTCTTTTGATACTAAGAATCGGAGAGACACAGCGGGGAATGCAGGAAGGATCTTTTATTCACAAGAGCACTGGCATGACGCGTTTCGCTCTGTGCCTTCATCAGATGCCTGCTCCAACAAAGTTCTTTCGCCAAGTATCCCACGGGTGTGCTCCCGATTGTTCCGCCATTAATAGCACTTCGGGTGGGCGGAGTTTAGAGTCCCAAACAGTACTGCAGACGCGTTGGTGAACTGCAAGTACCAGCATGCACCTCTCACGGCTTGCAAGTCAGTTACTCAACTCTGGTCCAAGTGTCCTTTCAAGGGCCCTGAATATCATGCAGAACGTGGTCTATGGTCTTGGACAGAACTGCGCTGGTGAAGCAAGTATCCCTCCTGTGTCCCCAGACGCCTCAACCGCACGAGTCCAATGACAGCTGGACCTGGAATCGCCGATGAAATCATCCCGTTTCCTCCGTGCAGTCACGGACTGCTTGTAGCAACGGCCCTATTGCTGAAACTGGCTGCAGTGGGTCAGTGCATAACCAATACCCTGGAAAGTCCAAAAAATGCCGAAGCTGTCCTCGTTGCACTGTCCCAAAGTGAAGCGGGTCTTCTCCAGCGCGCCCAGGACTAGCGCACGATAAATGCCACAGAAGATTCTTTTGATACTAAGAATAGGAGAGACACAGCGGGGAATGAAGGAAGGATCTTTTATTCACAAGAGCACTGGCATGACGTGTTTCGGTCTGTGCCATCATCAGATGCCTGCTCCAACAAAGTTCTTCCGCCAAGTATCCCACAGGTGTGCTCCCGATCGTTCCGCCATTAATAGCACTTCAGGTGGGCGGAGTTTAGGGTCCCAAACAATACTGCAGACGCGTTGGCGAACTGCAAGTACCAGCATGCACCTCTCACGGCTTGCAAGTCAGTTACTCAACTCTGGTCCAAGTGTCCTTTCAAGGGCCCTGAATATCATGCAGAATGTGGTCTATGGTCTTGGTCACCTCCTGTGTCCCCAGACGCCTCAACCGCACGAGGCCAATGACAGCTGGACCTGGAATCGCCGATGAAATCATCCCGTTTCCTCCGTGCAGTCACGGACGCTTGTAGCAACGGCCCTATTGCTGAAACTGGCTGCGGTGGGTCAGTGCATAAACAATACCTTGGAAAGTCAAAAAAATGCCGAAGCTGTGCTCGTTGCACTGTCCCAAAGTGAAGCGGGTCTTCTCCAGCGTGCCCAGGACTAGCGCGCGATAAATGCCACAGAAGATTCTTTTGATACTAAGAATCGGAGAGACACAGCGGGGAATGCAGGAAGGATCTTTTATTCACAAGATCACTGGCATGACGCGTTTCGGTCTGTGCCTTCATCAGATGCCTGCTCCAACAAAGTTCTTTCGCCAAGTATCCCACAGGTGTGCTCCCAATCGTTCCGCCATTAATAGCACTTCAGGTGGGCGGAGTTTAGAGTCCCAAACAGTACTGCAGACGCGTTGGCGAACTGCAAATACCAGCATGCACCTCTCACGGCTTGCAAGTCAGTTACTCAACTCTGGTTCAAGTGTCCTTTCAAGGGCCCTGAATATCATGCAGAACGTGGTCTATGGTCTTGGTCAGAACGGCGCTGGTGAAGCAGGTATCCCTCCTGTGTCCCCAGATGCCTCAACCGCACGAGTCCAATGACAGCTGGACCTGGAATCGCCGATGAAATCATCCCGTTTCCTCCGTGCAGTCACGGACTGCTTGTAGCAACGGCCCTATTGCTGAAACTGGCTGCGGTGGGTCAGTGCATAATTAAGTCTGATCAATTTAGCAAAAAATCATGGCTCTAAAACAGGAAGCCAGTCCTGTATTCATTAGGAATCCATGACTTGTGGAACCAACCGAATACATCTGTTTTCCCACCCAAGGCTGAGATTAAAATGAAATACTGGTCACTCATGGAAGCTGAAGATGTTCGGTAGTCAGCCAATGTTAAGTTAACATTTGATTACATGGACATTGAGTCCTGTCGGGCAGAAATTATTTTGGGATGTAGGGATGGTTGCACAGTACAGAAAACTCTATTTTCAGTTTTGCATAGGCACATTAACCCTTAGAACGTTTACATCAGGTTGGAAGTGCGAAGGAGGTAAACCACTTGCTCTATATGTGAGGAAGTGTTTCCCATGTTATGCTTGTCTGCCCAGGTTATTTATCTCCCCAACATAAATGGTTGGTACCAATTTGCAGGTCAATAGGGTTATGACGTGGAAGAGGTGTGGCGCCGCGGCCAGGTTGCCTGACTCCAGACTACGGGGTTCACGGTTTGATCGCGGGCAGAAGGTTAGCCCAGCACCATGTGACTCCACTTCGGAGGTAGCTGTTTGCTTCACAAATGCTGGTATTTCATTTCATATTTCACATGGAACCATCAGGATGCCCTCCATATTCATAGATCAGACTCTTCTATTGTAATGGTTATTTCCGTTGCTAAATGTTTGGGTGCAATGTGGGTGCACTGCAAAAAAGCTCTTGGTCGCTTTCCCGTTTGATGACCTACAACCAAGCGTTCCATTTGGGATATTTATTTTACATTTCACTTCTAATGATATTGTCTGATTTTCTATGATTGTGTGCATGTATGTATGTTTGTATGTGTGTGAGTGAGTGTATATATATATATATATTCACTTAAAAAACCATAAGTTTCACACATATTATAGTTAGGTGGATATTTCACTCGTAAAAAACCAATGAAATTCTCCCGTTATAGTTAGCTCAGATAACTATAACTCGCGCGCCCGCAATCCACTGCTCATGATGTCACATATTACATCACTCATGACATGGTCAGTGGCATCACTCATGACATCACTGATGACATCATCCTTGTGATAGAGTGGCGGTCGCGCGAGTTATAGTTATCTGAACTACCTATAACGGGGGAATTTCATTGGTTTTTTACGAGTGAAATATCCACCTAACTATAACATGTGTGAAACCTATGGTTTTTTAAGTGAATATATATTTATATATATACACTCACTCACTCACATACAAACATATATACATGCACACAATCATAGAAAATCAGACACGCACCTCTCCCTGAGGGAAAGAAGGAGCCTCACACCTCGCGGTAAGTTTAAAGATTTTATTTTCTCCGTTCGTAAGCTCCGCTGTCTTAATGCATTTCAGCCAACCTTTGGCCTTCTTCAGAGGAGGAGCTTCAAGCATCTGGGGGCTGCACTCAACTACCAGGACCAACTTATTGCTCGTTGTTTACCACGGTGATTGCCCTCTGGTGGATGCCGCGATGGCCTGCGGTGTAGAGCCTTCTGGTCCCTGTAGTCCAATGTTAGCCTCACAATTATTTCCCTTCGGTGGGCGATGCTTGCTCACTGTTACCCGAAAGAGATTTCCGCGATTCCCTCGCAAGCCATTTTTATATACATATATTAGTCACCAATGCTCCTCACGAAGCTTACAGCACTCCCGGGCCTCTCAAAGATCTCTAACAACCACAGACGCGTTTCAGCGTACTCGCCTTTTTCAATGTGGGTTTGTGCAAAGTAATGCCGCTTTTCTGATTTTAAAGACAACCTGCATTTCTCTCATTGGATGACAGGTTAGTAGTAACAAAAAACGGACTAACTGGTGTTTCCATGTATTTTAATGCCAGTACGTCACCATTGTTACATGAAGGAAATGTTGCAATGTCCCTATATATGGGCTCATCCTCTCTTTTGTAGTTCTTAAATATTCTTTTACTTTCAGACCCAATAATCATGTTGCACAACGGAAAACATACTGGCTGATGAAAAATAATTTTAACATCCGTTTCACTGCCACAGGTATCTACTCATATGCATTACTGTTTGTGCCCTGGTTCTGCTGCTTTTATAGCCAATTTTGCTTGTGCCACATACTTTCAAGCACATTCCATAGTGACTTGTGCCCGGTCATTTAGTAATGTCCTGATTCGTATCAGCAGGCAGTGACATCATCCACGTGAAAATCTGATGCACCTCCTCACACCTGAATATAACCTTTGATACACCCACTCTAAAATACAGACTACCATTTTCGAAAAAATAGACACATCAATACCAGTTACTAAATACGCACTGACTGATTCCTAGCTCTACACACACATCCACTCATTCACCCATACAGTCACTCATACATGTAGTCACTCTTCAATACAACACTATCATATGCACTCATACACCCATACAGACACTCACACACTGCCATATATCCAGAGTTACTCACACACTTGGTCAGTCATGCAAATAATCAATCATACTTCCATTTACTCACATATACAGTTATACAGACACAACCTCACTTATTCATACAGATACTAACACATAATTACTCTCTTAAAGAATCACTGATACAAATACACACTCATCCATGCAGCCACTCTCACAATTACTGACTCTTACATATAGTTATTTTTATACACCATCACTCACATATACTGCCTTTGACATATGTAGTTGCTTGCACATGTACCACTGAGACATCCATTCACTCACCAACACACCCTTACACACCCTCACCCACCCATACAGCTGTTTCTACGTGCACTCTTGAGCCCATACACCCAGTGAATCAACCACTCACACATCTATGCACACACCTCCCACCCACCCACACACACACTCAGGTAGCCATACAAATACTCAGGCAAGCACTCAATAATCCATATAGACACTCATGCAGCTACTCACCAACCCATGCAGCAGCTTACACAACAACAGACAGACTGATACAGACTTTCACACAGTTTATTCACTAACCCATGCATTCAGTAAGACACATTTAATCACTACTTATACAGTCAGTCACGTACCTACTAAATCCTCCATACAGACACTTATACACCCACTCATTCCTCAATACAGCTTGGCATATATATAAAACAAAATTAAACTTTACCGAAACACACAGTCACTGGATGATGTCATCAGTGATGTCATCAGTGATGTCATTTGAGATGTCATCAGTGATGTCATCAGTGATGTCACTGACCATGTCTTGAATGATGTAATATGTGACGTCATCAGCAGTGCATTGTGGGGGCGCGAGTTATAGTTAGCTGAACTAACTATAACGCCGGTATTTCTATGGTTTTGTACGAGTGAAATGTCCAACTAACTACACCATTCCTGAAACCTATGGTTTTTTCAGTTAATTTCTATGGTTTTTTAAATGCTAATTTCTAACTATAACGTGCCTGAAACCTATGGTTTTTTTCAGTGAATATATATACATATATATATATATATATATATATATATATATATATATATATATATATATATATATATATATATATATTATCTACTGGCGGTCGCCAGTAGATAGTTATAGTTATGACCGTGTTTCCATAGGAAATCTGAAAATTCTATTTTGAATAACTTTGGCGCCGGTCGACGAATCCTCACGAAATTTTCAAAACTAATGGGGCACTCCGCTCAGCTCCTACCCTGAAAGTCTCGGGGTGATTCGTGAAGCGGGGGCCGAGAAAAAAAGGGGGGTCCCAAAACGCGTTTTCCCCATGCATTTTCCCATAGGACCTTTAGTCGAAGGTACAGCCCGAACGGCTGAACAGAATTACTTGATATTTGGCAGAGAGGTAGTCCTCAGGTCAGGGAAGTGCCTTTTGCATATATGGAGTCAATCTGTTCAGTAGTTCCTGAGAAAATTGCATTTAAAAGCACATACATATCTATAGCCGCGCACCGTGCGCGCACCCTAACGTGCGCGAGCATAATTCTGATTGGTGGTTACATGTCAGTCAACGTTCGACTCGGTCGAAATCAGGAAGTGTCGGCCGCCATTTTGTTTGTTGTGGGTGCAAGAGTGAAAAAGAGAGGTGGCGAACGTGAAAAGGGGGCAGGGTAGAGAGTTCCTGACCCCCTAGCCTTTGTCAGACGGATGAAAAAACATTTTTTTTTTCTTTTTTTTAAATCGCGGGGTGCGCGCACGGTGCGCGCACGGTGAAAAACCATTAAAAAAAAAAAAAATTAGCATTTAAAAAACCGTACAAATTCACTTAAAAAACCATAGGTTTCAGGCACGTTATAGTTAGGAATTAGCATTTAAAAAACCTTGCAAATTCACTTAAAAAACCATAGGTTTCACACATGTTATAGTTAGGTGGACATTTCACTCGTAAAAAACCAATGAAATTCCACCGTTATAGTTAGTTCAGATAACTATAACTCGCGCGACGGCCACTCTATCACAAGGATGATCTCATCAGTGATGTCATGAGTGATGCCACTGACCATGTCATGAGTGATGAAATATGTGACGTCATGAGCACTGGATTGCGGGCGCGCGAGTTATAGTTATCTGAACTAACTATAACGGTGGAATTTTTTACGAGTGAAATGTCCACCTAACTATAACATGTGTGAAACCTATGGTTTTTTAAGTGAATATATATATATCTATTACCTACTGGCGGTCGCCAGTAGGTAGTTATAGTTAGGACCTATTATCCATAGGAAATCCGCAACATACTATTTGGAATAACTATGGCGTCGGTTGACGAATCTTCGCGAATATATATATATATATATATATATATATATATATATATATTCACTGAAAAAACCATAGGTTTCACACATGTTATAGTTAGCTGGACATTTTACTGATAAAAAACCAATGAAATTCCCCCGTTATAGTTACTGTAGGCAACTATAACTCACGCGACCGCAATCCTCTGCTGATGCTAATACTGTATTTAGACACTTATTTGCCCATATCTTCTTCCATTAAATTTTAGCTATACATATATTACAAATATTTTTTTTTCATAAAGACACATATGTCATCAGCAGAGGATTACGGTCGCGTGAGTTATAGTTGCCTACAGTAACTATAACGGGGGAATTTCATTGGTTTTTTATCAGTAAAATGTCCAGCTAACTATAACATGTGTGAAACCTATGGTTTTTTCAGTGAATTAGCAAGGTTTTTTAAATGCTATTTCCTAACTATAACGTGTGTGAAACCTATGGTTTTTTCAGTGAATTTGTACGGTTTTTTAAATGCTAAGTTACTTTACGCCATTTGTGGCGTGTGCGCCCACTTAACGCAGTTCGTTCCGTGCACGGTTTTTATCAACTTTAATAAGCCCTGTACATTTGGTGGCCTTCGGCCACCAAAAGCACAGGGGGTGAGGTCAATGTGGATAGTGTTTTTTTTATTTCGATTTTATAATTTCATGTTGCCAAAATTACGTTTTTTTTCTCTATTAATAAGCCCTGCACATTTGGTGGCCTGCGGCCACCAAAAGCACAGGGGGTGGGGTAAGTGTGGATAGTGTTTTTTTTATTTTTATTTTTTTACCGTAAGCGTACGGTAAGCTTACGGTAAGCGTACGGTAAGCGTACGGTAAGCGTACCCCGCGAAATTGCCGAAAAAAAAATAAAACCGTTTTTGCTCTTGGGGGATGTTTGGGGACTCCCTCAACATGACTATGTGGGAGGGAGTTGTCAAAACAGCCCCGTAACATGTTTTTGGCCATCATGTTTGATAAACAACACTCAGTGCGAGAGACAAAATGGCGGACGCCGCTTCCTGGTTTCGGCCGATTCGAATGTTTACTAAGATCTAAGAGCCAATCAGAATCGCGCTCGCGCACGCCACCGTAAGCTTACGGTAAGCGTACGGTAAGCGTACGGTAAGCGTACCGTAAGCGGGCTCAGATATATATATTGATTTAAAGGCTATTTTCTCAGAATCTACTGAACAGATTTACACCAAACCTACAAAAGGCACTTCCTTGACCTAGGGACTACCTCTCTGCCAAATTTCTAGTAATTCTGTTCAGCCGTTCGGGCTGTAGCTCGTTCTAAAGGTCCTATGGAAAAATGCATGGGAAAAACGCGTTTTGGGACCCCCCTTTTATCTCAGCCCCCGCTTGACGAATCCCCCCGAGACTTTCAGGGTAGGAGCGGAGCGTAGCGCCCCACCTATTTTGAGAAATTCGCGAGGATTCGTCGACCGGCGCCAAAGTTATTCAAAATAGAATGTTGAGGTTTTCCTATGGAAACGTGGTCCTAACTATAACTACCTACTGGCGACCGCCAGTAGGTAATATATATATATATATATATATATATATGTATATATATATATATATATATATACATATATATATATATATATATATATGCTTTTAGGTACTAATTGATGTGTTTATGTTATTAATTCTGTGATGTATGTAGTCTAGCATGATGAATTGTACTTTTCTGGCACTGGTAGACGAAATGAAGAGATTGGGCTGACTGGATGTTTGTTGACCCCAACTGGAACAAGACAAAAATAGAGCCTATAAATATCTATCTATATAGATTTTATCCTAGGTTGTTTGATCCTCTGCAGTTGCCTAATTTCACATTATCTCCTTTTTCTTCATTATGACATATAAGAGCAACTTGAAATATATGAGTTCAGGATATATCCTGTACAAACCTCTTGTGTTTGATTTAGTAAACTATAGTGTTGTCTATGTATAATAATAACCCTGACCACCCAGAGTGTTCCACATGGCAACTGTCTTGCGTCTTAATTCATCACTGGCATAGTTTTCAGGGTGTGAGGAGTCATGAATATTCCTACACTCATTTTTGAAAGCAATCAGTTAAAAAAAAATACTTCTGAATGCACTTATCTATTCCAATGTACTAAGTTGTACCGCTTTTGCAAGTTAATGAAATGCACTTTCGGAATTTTGAAGAGACTTTATCATATTTTTAGACGCTTGTTGCAAGATGTATTGAAACATGAATGTGTTCTGAAAGTAACGTTTTACAGGGCACCTTATTTGCTTCTTTTTGTTTACTTCATTTAGCCTGTAAATAAACACTTTTCTGTGTATTTAACATATTTTTGAATGGTATTGCTTTCTGAAGTAAACAGCAGCCCAGTGCAGTCATTCAGTTTGGGGCAGCATGTAAAGGTTAGGAGGGCTGCATGTGGCTCCCGGTCCATACTTTGAGTACCATGGCTCTAGCATATCACTTTGTCTTTTAAAATTAAAATACAACTTTAGAAAAGCTCCAATCTTCTCATTAAATTTAATTTCAATTTGTCTTTACTTGTTTGTGAATTGAACAAAATATTTCATCAACTGTGAACAGCCGCGGCTCCTGCAGGTAAGAGCAGTGGGGCCGGCTGGGGGTGGGGGAGGGGGGTTTCAAGAGACAACCACAAGGGAAAATTAAATAAATAATACATTTTCCCTCATGGTCGTCTCTCGATATCCCCCCAGTCAGCCTCACAGCCCCACCGCCCCTCTGCCCTTATTTGCAGCGGCCGCGGCTGGTGGATTTTGATAGATGTATTCTTGTTTCTGTTTTTTGGCGTGTTATTTTGAGGTTCAACTTGTAGCAAGTGCTAGACTCAGGTCCCCAGATTCCTGTAATGATTCTGTGGTGGTACACAGAAAGCGAAAAGTTAAGAGCGGGTGCTCTAAGGTCAAACTCATAATGTTGCTGCTTCTTCAATCTGAAGTAGACTGCCTGATGGGAGAAGTCCCGGCATCAATTCATTTAGTGACTTCACATGTTCATTCTGTTGCAGTCAGGGTATTTTACATTGTGAAACTACTAAAAGTAGGTATGGGTACCTGCTGTCAAACCTAACTCAAGAACACCATAGCATAGTGAACAAAGCCCTTCTTCATGAAGAAAATCAAACACACCTGGCAGAGCAGACTAAGTAAACTAGCCATAGGAACACCTCACTTACAAACCTTCACATTAACTCTGCATTGCAGTACAACAGTATGCACTGTAACCCCAGCATGCGATAAACCCTTGTTGTGACTGAATTGAGGCCTAGGTGGAGTTTGTGGCGTTCCACATAGCAGAACTCCGCAAAGCAACCAAAAAACTCAGCCGCGCTACACATAATGCCACAAGCACAGTGAGTTAGGTTGTGCCGTTTGCGCTGGTTTTTAGCGCTGGTGTTTGTCTCGCACTGGAAGATCAGCACAAAGGGCACCATGTGCAGCACAAGAAGGCACTGCTTCTTTCTGTCGCTCGAGTACATTTTCAAAGTGAACAATCCGCAACTGCCTGTGTTGAGAAATCTCACTGAGAGGTGGTCTAGCACTGGATTTTCTTCCTAAATTAATGTTGCTGAAAGTAAGGAAAATACTCTGCTCCACAAAGCGGAGTGGACTTTTTGTGAACTCCGAGTGCTCCGCGGAGTGAAAAAAACTCCACAATGGAGTGGAGTTCACCATCAGACCTATCTGAATTATGTGAGCCCTAGAGACCTCTGGGACTATTCGTGAAAGGATTCCCACAACCATGGTTCTGTGACAAGGCTAGCCATGTGTGCCTGACTTCTGATCTAGTGGTGATTCCTCTGAGTGACATTTGGTGCTACTTGACATGGGGTCCTATTAAACAAAGCTGCTCAGACTATGTTCCTACAGTACAACTACTTTCTACTAATTGTCAGTGACTAATCATTGCAATCTCCTTTGTGCTTGAGATGATGTTATTCCCTGACATGACCAGGGATTACTTTCTTCCCCTCTGTACAGAGCCAACATGTACAATGAAATGCTAAATAACGCTGAACTATGGAACTGAATGTTCATAAACAACAAAGCAGGAACCTCCTCTTTGGTTGGTGTCCTTCTTCATTTAAAACTGTATTCCAGCCAGGGGCTGATGTGCATGAGTTTATACAACAGAGGATCCTCTAGACACCAGCCAGAACCATGAGAAATCTTATTGAAATTCTATAGGTTACCGTGCATCTTATTTTAGAATAAATACAATCCCATATTCTTTTTTATAAAGACATGACACTTCTATGCCCCACCAAAGCCTTGATTATTCAACCCTTTCACCCCTTGAAAATCAAAGCCTAAAAAGGAGATATCTGGAAATTTAGCAACATATTTATTAGTATTTCAGGGAACCTGCTGTGCTGTGATGTGTTAACAGGAGAGGGCAGTAATTTACAAAGATATGGAGCATTTCTGCTCTCTCCTTGGTTGGTGCACTCTGTGCTCATAGTGCCAATGTTAAGGCCAGGATTGTATTTATGCAGGAAGGAATATCATCCTCCACAAAAATAATCCTTAGAGGCATATTCCTCTTTCTATGTGTGCTGCAGAATGGGGCACACACGGAAAGTGGAAGTAGCGAGGAGAAATAAAGATATTTCCCCTTCTCACTCTTCTGTCAGGTTGGCAATCCTTTCTGATTCAGACCCAGGTTTACAAGTCATTGTAAATCTGGCTTTGCGTCAAAATACAAGAGTGGATGCATGGGAACACCCATGCTCCACCCATGTAATGCACAACCAATCGAAAGCAATGCAATGCAGTGCTGTGCACTGACTTGTGTGACTTTTTATTTACTAAACCATGCAAAGTAGCTTTGCTTGGCTTAGTCAATGCCAAAAATGATTTTACATCAGGGCTGTACCACAAAAGTGATGCAACGCTGATGCAAAATCATAGTAAACCTTCATGTGCATACACTATTATCTGGCTACTCTAGTTGCAAGGACAATCACAAAATGTTTCCTAAAGATTGCATTGATACCCTTGAGTTAGACATACAATAGTGAATTGACTTGAATATTTCCTAAAAGGGATCATGAGGTAAATCATCTACTTCCATGAGAACACTAGTTTACTAAGCTCAATCTACAATTCCCAATTATTTATGCAAGCATCCAAAGAAGACACCAATGCTATCCCTGCCATTGTTCCCCAGTGAGGAGTTTCCTTTTGGAATCTAGATTTCTATTGGTAGTTTCCTTATCATTGATAAATACATTATTTCAAATCTAACCCCTAGGAATCTCAAACTTATAGATTGATGGGTCACATACCTCACACCCAGGTTTTTCTGCAAAGATTTCCAAGCCTTTTTTCTAGTTTAGGAGCAGTTTTTGTATCTCAGCCAATGATAACGCTTTGGCAGGAATGGTGAAGTGCAGCTTCAAACAGGCTAATTCTAATTGGCCTACTGGTGCTTCAAACTCTTACTTTTTACAGTTACTTGTTCTGCACTTTTTCAAAGATACCAAATTCACCACTAATATCGTTTTAAATAAAATATTAAGAACAGTGTTTGAATGGTATCTAAAGCTTATTGCAAATCAAAGTTACCAACATTAATAATTTAATTAATTGTACTTTTGCTTTTCTCACAGAAACAGCTATGGACCCAGACAGTGAAAATAGTGTTTGGGGATGGTGAATATAGTAGCATACCAACCCTAATTTCTTCCATGTTCCATTTTTAAATACAAGACGCCCTATGTTGTGCAAGACAATGGATATTTTGGCAGGTCTGCCTTCCAGTTTAAAAGCTGCTGCAGTCAGGCTGCAAAGGTGTAGGCCCAAAGCCTTTTCTTGTTAGCTTTGTGGATGGCACAATAAGAGCTTCAGTCCACAGGTAACTTTTAATCTTCCATGTCATTGGTGTATTTTCTGCATGTTCCATACTGACCTTAATCGAAAGTGAAATAGGCTATTGGGGGTTGGCTAATTTAAATAAAAATAATAATATTGACATTTTCATACAACAGAGTCAACAAACATGCCTGGATATGTAGCAGTACATGGCTGTCTTCATATGTTATGTTATGTTATGTTATTTTAATTTATTCAGCGCACAGCTACTCGGAAGTGTCCCGGCGCTAGCAACAGAAAGGTGGCCCAAAAACACAGATGTCCATTAAAACAGCAGAGTCTTCAAAGACTTCCTGAACAAACGAGGATCAGAGATGGCCCTCAAAGTCAGGGGAAGCGAATTCCAGGCAAGGCGGCTCTACGGGCAAAGGAGTTGCCCCCCAACCGTTGACGCTTAAATTTGGGCACCTGCATCAGCAGCAGTGAGGACGACCTCAGCTGTCTCCTAGGAATGTAGAAGGTGAATCTGTCCTGCAAATAAGAGGGGCCTAATCCATAGAGGGCCTGTTGCACAATTGACAGCATTTTAAATTTCAGTCGTGTTTCATCGGGAAGCCAATGAAGTGACCGAAGCTGCGCCCGTACACTATGCCTGGAGGACAGCCCCCCTAGAAGTCTGGCGGCCAAATTTTGGACCACTTGCCATTTCTTTACAAGGTAGACCGGGCTGCCCGCCAGGAGGGCATTCGCGTAATCCAGGCGGGAGAGAACCAGTGCGCGCACCACCGTCTCTCTGGCCTTATATGGCAGCAAGGGGAGAAACTTCTTCAAACTCTTCATCAGTCCAAAGCATGTGCCGGCCAGTTTTTTTACATGCGATGCAAAGTTCAAGTTCTCGTCAAACCAGACGCCGAGATTTTTTACGGCCCCATTAATCTGGGGGGGACATGGAAAGCCCGAGGGCCAGAGTCTTGCTCTGAACTCAGGAGAAAATGAGCCAAACAGCAGGACCTCCGATTTTGCCTCGTTACATTTCAGCTGTGCATTAGCCAACCACTGAAAGACCGAGGACAGACACTGATGAGGTCTAGCCACCGAGTCGTCTTGCTTATTCCAAGTGAACAGCAGCTGGGTGTCATCAGCATAGGCCATCACTTTAGCCCCCAGTGACTCCACCAGAAAAATCAGCGGAGTCACATAGATGTTAAATAGCAGAGGGCTAAGTGACGACCTCTGTGGTACCCCCGTGGTAACCCTCAAGGGAACCGAGGCACACGGAGGGAGCCAGACCTGCTGCATCCTTCCCTCCAAAAAGGAGCTGATCCAAAGCAGCGCCCTCCCAGATACTCCAATATCCAGGAGGCGGTCAAGGAGCATGGCATGGGGCACCGTGTCGAACGCCGCCGAGAGATCTAGCATATCTAACAATATACAGATCATAGGCAAGGTAACATATTGCATTAGTAAAAAGAAGAGAGAAAATCAGCTCAAAGGAAAGGGCACAGGCAGGTCAACAATTATATGTAGGTGGTACACATTTTTCAGGGATAATACAACCGGCATGTTACAAGGGTGTCAAGCATATATGTGTGGGGGGGCTGGTCTGCCCAGTTCCCATCACTAGTAGAAGGCTGTGATAAAAGACATTCCCAAATATCCAGCTGACAAGACTGTAGCTCTGTATTGTATTTAGTGCAACTTAAATGTCAAATGTATAGTTCCCGTTGGGTATGTTTATTTACAAACACTCCACATCCACTCACATACGTCAAACCAGAACAAACAGGAGCACAAATTAGCAGAATATGGAAACACTTATAAATTCCATTTAATAAAAAACCTTCAATCACATATGCATCGAATTAAAAAAATACTAGAAACATAAATCATACAAATTTCATGATATAAAAATCGGGAAGGACATAAAAGAGACAATCACATTTGTCATCAGTACATTAATTTGTAAAATTACATGAAACCAACATATTGCAAGAAATCAATTATTTGTCAGAATGTGGTTACGTATGGTGCAAAAAACAAGGCGTTGACACTTTTTGGTGGATTAAGAACAATGAAACCACCTTCTTCAGGACAAACACTTACATCTTCTCTCTTATGTATTTTTTGTAAGACCAGTCAGAAACTCGATGAGATGACGTTTTTGACTAAAATAAACTAACAGTGAAGCCAACTTTGACCTGGTTAATAAGTTTATATAAGCCAATATTTCATACGTGCATCAGATCCTTAAAACGATACTTATAGCGGCTGTTTCTGATCTGCCCCTTGACCCACACTTCTCAATTGTCTGTGACCAAGGGCCCTACTGTTGAAATCAATCAGCCTGACTTGTTTAGCAAATTTAAAAAACTTCCTGTGGTTGTATAATGTTTAGCGGGGACTTGTAAATCTGTCCTTGTTGTCCCTTTTCTGTTTCTTTGGTGTGGCTCATCTGAGGAAAGGGCTTTGTGATCAATGTATGGGCATATCTTGCGTATAATTCGGATAGTATAGAGACCCAGCCCACTGAGTCAGTTTTTGGATCAGTTGGGTAAATGGGGCAACTCTGGGATTTCATGAGTGAATCTTGGCCAGATCGACTGGGCCACATGGCTTAGAAGCATGCAGTTGAATGTATCTGTTGGTGTAAGGGTCCATCTTCCCTGAAACAGTCAAGGGCTTAAAACATACCAATTACGAACATCGGTCCCACTTTTGACAGACCTGCATTCTGCAGTCTAAGGATCATATTCTTATCTAAGGTGGGGGATAGTGAGGGATTGTTCAGGAGGGGGAGGTGATGTAAATATGGTTGTATGAAGCCTGATCAATTGGTCTCGCACCATAACACTTAACGTGAGGACCAGACCATTTGTATAGTTATGATGGCTAATGGTTATAGCTGTGCGGTACTCTCCAATACCAGATTTTTTCTTTTGACACATGTGATGCACTGCCCATTGGGCATACCAGGAGGCACTGTAACTTGTCTGTATGACATTAAAGTATTGTTCTATGTCAGGGGCCATGAAGCGTTAGTGTTAGTTTCTCCCACTTTAGCCTCGGTTTATGGTGAGCCCTGGTTAGTCTGATGAGCAGGGATCCCAGGTGGCAGATAGGACTGGTTAGGGGCAAATGGGATATTATGAATAAGGAATGGAAATTCACACAGTATTATCGGTTTTTTTTTTAAAGTGATACAACCCGCCATAAAAAGGGGTTGTGTTATCCATTTTTCAAGTTGGTCTTGTGGCCAGGTATGGGTCATAATTGTCCAACATGATTTGGGACTTGTTCCTATTTAAAACGATTCTTAGTTAGCTCACTGACTTCTCACACCAACTTAAAGTGAACACTAGCTCTGGTTTAATAGCAATATCTGTTAGTCAGAACATTTAGAATGTTGACCAATTGCTGTGTATCCCTGACATATCACCGCATCATGAAATTTTGGATATAAGTGTAGAGAGGTGTTTATCCGGGTCTTTAACGTAGAGCATGATGTCATCAGCATAGAGTGCCAGCAGTACTTGCTTGTTAGAGAAACTCAAATCTCTGTGTAAAGGATGACCCCAGAGTCGGGTCGTTAAGGGCTCTGTGACCAATGCAAATAAAAGGGGAGCGAGGGTAAATCCCTGCTGCATACCTCTACCGATATGGATTGGATCAGATACGCAGCCCTGATGCTTATTTAGGCTGTTGGGATCGTATATATATAAACTTAATAAGGTTCAAATGGGAAGCCAGTTTTAAGTAGGACTACTACAGCATTTATTTCCGGTCTAATATGCGACATGACCACAAAGCATGTGCAGGAACTGTTATAAGTAGCCCTACCTGTAACAAACCCAGACAATTCTGGTAGTATCAGTCTAGACACCTGTGGGGACAAACTATTTACAATTACTCATGCCAGTATCTCATTATATGTGTTGAAAAGGGAAAGTGGTCTTTAGGATTGGTCCTGCTGGCTGTCTTTGCTCAGCATGGCAGGGCTGTGATGATTGCCTCCCTGGTGGTCGGAAGACATTTTCTGCTATCAAGTACCTCCTGATAGAGAGCAGCTGATATTGGTGCTGGCAATTATTTGAACATGTTATAAAATTCAACCATAAGGCCATCAATGCTCAGGATTCCCCCAACAAGACCCTCAATGGCCTCAGTTGTTTCTTGCATCATAATGGGGTTCAAGTCGAAACTTCCTAGGTGCACCTTATATTCAGGCCAGGCTAGCTCCTCTAGGTATTGATATATGTCAACATCTGGGTGGAGTGCCCTGAAGCTTATAGGTGTGAATAAGAGCAAACGTTCTGGAGGACGGTAGCTTGGCCTCCACTGAACTTTGCAGTAGTCGGCCTGAGAGAGTGGGCTCTGTAGCTGGTGTATGTTTTCCGCATCAACCACAGTAAAGGGTGACTTGGTCGGTCACCCTCTCCATATTTCCTAGCTTTAATGTCTCTAGCCAAGAAAGGCATTTCACTGCTTAGTAGATATCTACATTCCTGCATGGTGTCACCAAGTTGGGAAAGCATATGTGGGTCACTGGTCGAAGCATGAGTGTTCTCCAATTGAGCCATCTCTGTCTCATGGACCACTGCCTGCTCTTAAAACACATTTTTACTGCCAATCACAAAGGTAAAGATGTCCCTTTGGGACCCCTTCCCATTTGCAACTGGCGTACCACCAATGTAAAATTTGTGGTAAATGCAATTGTTATGCGAATGCATTTGCAATCGCAAAATAATCTTACATCCCCTTGCGACTCGCTATTAGGAAGGGACGCCCTTGGCAAGCACCTTTCTAATAGCAACTCGCAAAACCTATTTTGCGAGTTGATAACAGTTTACTGACTTGCAAAATAGGTTTGTTACATGCTACAAACGTTTTAGCAGTTGCAAATGGGCCAATTTCCCATTTGTGACCACTAAAAATGGTCATACATATGAACCCTAGTATTTATTTTTTACCATGACCTTGGTGAGGTCCTGCTCTTTTTGTTGCTCTGTTTCATTAACAATGAGGTTCTCATCTTCTAGAGTCGAGATCCTAGATTCTGCTGTCTTTAGGCACTCATCCCACTTATCCAGCCTGTCTTTCATTAAGTCCATTCTTGCACTTTCACCTCCAGAAGCATCACCTTTATGTCTCCATCTCTGCTCTCACAAGCTGCCAAATGCATTGGAGACACCTGTCTGGACCATGCCCCAACCTGTGTCTCTGCTCAAAGGCAGTTTACCCTGTTTGAGGTACAACTTTCCTATATTGAAGGTATGACCACATACTATGGCCACTGTGAATGGCAGGCGTATGCCAATTGCTTGTTGAGGTCGCAAGCGGCTCTGCATGGGGGAGTAAGCCGCCACCAGGAAGCGGCCACATTGTTCACTGTCCAGCATCCTCAGGACCTTGGAATATATCTTGCACCTCCACAAGTGGCTCACCACTGTATCAGGTCCTCTGTTACTTTGCTGGGTCATGGGGACACGGCGTTGCACCTCTATCATATCTCAGGTCGGGCTAGTAGATTTTTACAGGAAGAAACAGCTCAGAGCAGTCAGAATGTGGGCAGCAGGCAGTAAAGACCCTAGCCCCAATCTCTTGCCATTTTCTTCCTGTGGCAGAGAGCTCCGCAGCTTTTAATAGGCTTGGGCTATGCCATACAGCCCATGCTTTCAGTGGGTCTCTATGGCCTCCAAAGATTTGAGAGGCACAATGATTGCAGGCCAGGCTTGGGGGTTTGCAAGGAGCTGTAGTGTGGGATTCCAGCTCACCACTGATAGAACTTAGGCAGAGCAGGTCTTTTTATGGGCTCCTCACCACCTCCTCCTCTTGGCGGTGAGCTCCATTGCGCTAAGTCTCAGATTTCACCTGGAACCTCGGCCATGGGGGTGAATGACTTTTGCCACCAGCACCGCAATCCTAGTCACATTGCCAGTAGGGCATCGGAGTAGCCAAACTGGCCTTCGTCTCATGGCTTGAACATAGTTTCTGCATGGAACAGCGGCAACTCCAGGCCAGTCAGTGATCGAGTTTCTGAGGTGTGCATTATTCGGGGGCACCCTAAGAGTGTCCAAGGCAGAATATGCATGTCTTTATAGCATTTTATTGGAGTGGGCGAGGAAGAGCTCTCCTCTATACAGCCATCTTGGCCGTCACCTTACCACACCCCGGAGTTAGCTGATTTTAGCATGCTTTAGGAATCACAGCTCATACACCAGGGACTGGGCAGCAATATCCCAGTATGCACAGTTCAAAACCAGCAATACAAGTCAGCAAAAATAGGGGCGACCTGAAGAAGACAACGATTGATGGAAATGCTTGTATGTATACATTTTGGCTTTCGAGATTTTCGTTACATTCCACGGCATGCCATTTTTGCTAGCTTTTTCGTACCATTGAAGAAGAATGGAATATGCAAACCCACCAGAGCTCTAATTGTTCTGTCATTTCCAATATGCAACGTAAAGCAGGCAACTGCAGAATATTTCATCCTTATTGGTCGTCTTTGGTCGGATGTAGCTGAACCCCTTATTACAGAGAGATCAGGAGCCTTCCCCGGTAAAACTCCTCCATTTAGGGAAATATACTGAGACAATGAAAGAGTGGAAGCTTGATATGCTTAAACAAACAGAGGGTAATTGAGTACAACCTGCTGCAATATATCCTACTTGCAATTGAACCCACAGAATCCTGTATGTTTAATTTCTTTTGAAGCTCACCAGTGTGGTCCTTTTTGAAATCCTAGGCACAGCAATCTCAGAACCCATGTCAAGGAGGCAATGAAACAATAATTGTATCTAAATGCATAGCCTTTGGCATTTCTCTGGACAACGCCAAAGTTGTAACTGTACAGAAAGTGATCACTGATATATGCAAGTCAGACATTTTCGAGTTGATTGAACTAGACACCTGTCTCTTCGAATCACGCATAATGACTGAAGGCAACTACAGGGTAAAAAAATAAGATGCACTTTGGCGAGATTCTAACAGTTAATTCCAGGCATGTAAAAGCAGTCCACATCATATAAGGGCCTCTTCCCCAATGTCCTCCCAATCGCCCGTTTAAAATTTTACTCACCCAATGTTCTCGACTGAGCCAAATACACAAGAGGTAGGTAGGTCATAAATAAGAAGATGCTATAGGCAGATATAATGAGAATTGAAATAAAATACTTAATCATCTCAATCTTTTTGGGTAACATTATTGTGCAATACAATAAACAAAAAACCAAGAAGAAGTGTACAACATTTCTTTACTTTCAATAACATCTAGTTCCCATGGCAAGAACAAAGCGTAGATTAAAAATAAATAAGAATTTTATTCCTGAAGAATTCTCCATGAAGGTGTGCAGATTCCAGCAGCAGGCTTAACAGGTTGTGCTACTGACATATTTCTGCCTCATCCACATTAGCTGATTCTCTGGAAGAAGGATGATCATTGGGCATGATATTTGCTGATGTATATCATCCATTACATTATCGCTACCTAAAGCATTTCGTCTGGAGCACCCTGTGGCTTCTGGACCATGCTATTCCATTCTGAACTCATTAGCTACACAATCATAATCATGCCCTCATTCACATCTGTTGCATCCCAAAAGCTGACCTGCTTTAACAACAATCTCATGCTCCAACACTTCCCATCCTCGATGATGCACTATTCTTATTTATTTCGAAAAAATTGTCACGGGTATTGTAAATTTGAACAACTCTTTTCTAGATGATACGGAATCTTCATGTGCACTTTTTCACCCACCTGAAAATCATGAGGAGTAGCCAAGTGTTTGCGATTATAATATCACTTAGAATTCAGTTGATAGCATCTTACTCTGGACACCGCCTCACTTATGTCAGCATGCTGATTCAGTGGCTTACACACAGAGATACTTCATTACGCAACCATCAAGGACATTACTCAGAGACAAGTTGTCCTCCCTTCAACAACACAAAAGGACTGACTCCCATCACAGAATTGGGTGTAATACCATAAGCCCACAACCTTTTCCTAACAGTAGTAATGACAGCTGTGCAAGTACTGAGGGCCAACATGACACTGTCCTTGAAATAGCGATTGAAATATTCAACTTGACCATTAGATGAGGGGTCACAGAAGGAAGTAGCAATGTGTTTTATCTCATGAGCAAACAAGAATTCACTCATCTCATGGGAACGCAGCTGCACACTTTTATCGGTGACTAAGATTTTTGGTCACCCTTCCTTGCTGAAAACCTCCATTAAGAAATCAATCACAACCTATGTGCTGATATTATCTACAAATGTCACTTCAGGATATTTGGACTCATAATCAGTCATCACCAACGAAAATCTCATGGAGGAGGCAAGCTTTTTAAAAAGGTCCCAATATGTCCAACCCTACTTTCTTCCAAGGACTTCACGGCCAATTTACAAGTATTATAGGCTGAACTTTGCATTTTGCAAGTTTATCAGAGTACACACACACCACACACTCTCACGTACCGTCCTGATTTCAGATCCATGCGTGGACACCAGAAGTACACTCTGGTGAGGTTTTTGAAAGATGACTTCCTCATGTGCCCACAATGACAGACCGTTGCCTGCAGGGGGGACACTAAGGTTCCATCAGGTTAGACACATTTTTTACAATTGTTTCATAAAATTCACAAAGACTAGAAAGGACAACAATTTCTCCTTGCCATTCAGGCTTCTATAATGACACACACTAAGGAATCTTTGGGAGTGACTCCCGCTTCAGAAATCTTGCGACCTAAATAAATCACCTGGGAACAAAATGAATTACATTTCCTGGAGCAAGAACCAAGTCGTCAATCATCCACGCACTTTTAAAAAAACATATTCATGGTCTTCCATGGTTTTAGCAAACACAAGTTTGTCATCTTGGAAACATTTGAGAGCATCGTCCTTGTCCTTAAACATGTGCTGCATTACCCTTTGAAATACAGATGAAGTGGACGCAAGTTCAAAAGGCATGCACTTGAACCTGTATTAGCCAAATTGTGTTTCAAATGGTAATGCTTTTTATTCATTTTCTAGTTCAATATGATGGAACGGTTGCAACAAATCAAGTGTTGAAAAATACAGTAGCCCCATCTAGCATCAACGCATTTATTTTTGGCAAGGGATGCACATCGATCACATTGTTGGCATTAAGAGCTTTTAAGTAAACATATGGCTGCACACTACCTGAAGTATCCACTTAGATGCTTTGGACTCTTCAATATTGTCAGCTGTGATCACAGAACTGAGAAGATCCTGCAATTCTTTATACACAAGTAAAGGCACTTCTCTTACTTTTTGCTTACAATGAACCCAATTTTCGTTTAATTGGATTTTGTGTGAGAATTGCTTTCATTTTCCTAAGTTATTGTTAAACACCACTGGAAATGTTGGACTATATGTTCCTTCATGCTCAACTCATACACAGACAAAACTGGCTCAAGAGAGGGAAGATCAAGTACAATTTTCAAACGTCCCTGGTCATGCCACCCCAACACACACACACCACATTTGGATATGTATTTTTTAATTTCTGCCATCCCTCCTTTAAAATTTGCCTGTGCTAAGAAACATCCAATGAAGTCAATCATGTTTCCTCCATAGGAAACAACCCACATATCAGGATCTTTGATTACAATATGCTTTTTTGCAAATAGGAACTAAAAAATGTTCTTGGTAATTATTGTGAAGGGTTACCCAGAGCCAACACAATCTTCCCATTCTGCATCAAGGATGTTTAATACATTAGTGGTTTGTTTTTAGATCTCTCATACATTCCTTTCTGGTTGTGCACAACAAGAACCATGCTAGCAGCAGGTTGATCATATGGTAGGTTTATATTTTCTAGCACATATGACACATCATCTACTTGTGCAATCATTGGAGTAAAATTATGTTTACCTTCTTTACATACTTTGGAGAAATGGTCAACTTTGGCACAAGAGCTGCAATTTTTTTTTTAATCCAGACATCCCTTAAATGGTGCGAGGTGTGTATTGCTGCCACATAGGTAACAAACTTGCCCCTGACTCACTTTTTTATTTTAGGCTAGTCATACTTAAATACACTGTCAATGGTGCAAACCTCCTAAACCACTAAAGCAAGAGTCTGGGGAAGACAATCCAAACCTACTGTCTCCAAGCACGATAAAAACAACACAAAATAAGTAGGTTGCCTAAATAATGCGAAAAGCAAGGAGCCCGTAGTAGGACATGATGATCTAGATGCTGTGAGTCATGTGTAGTGTAAGGAGGTCTAGGAGGCCATCCTTAATGGAAGAGGATGCCTCACACACAATACTTTGGCTTCATCATAGGCATCCTCTCCCCACCCTGGTAAGATGGTACTGCCAGGGTGGATTTCAACCTCCACGAAGACCTGTGAGAGGAGGGAGTTCCTGCGTAAAACTTACAGGACAAAAACAAGATCCACTTGAATTAAAAATACCTTCAGGTGCCTCGGTTATTACCTTTATGGTGAGGATCTGAGGTACTTTAAAAACAATTACGTCAATTTACCCTAAAGAGAATAATGTCTCTAGTCCATTGTGCAGTAAGCCAACATGTTTCTGCCCTCACAGGGAGCCTAAAAGGTCTGGGGCATTCATCAGGGCTGTTGGATCCCTACAGAAACACTATTGTGTGACCTATATCCCTATATGCTAATGTGGGGGGGGGTGCCCAAAGTGAATCCTACCTGGAAAACACTTAAGAGTAAATCATCATGCACCCTAGGCTTTAGGGCATACCAGAGACTCGGTCAAAAGGATGGGTGGTGGCCTTTATAGTCACACATTCCTCAGGAGGACCGCCTCGTTGAAGCACCTACTACATCTGCTTCCCACCAGATGATACGAAATGGCACAAACCTCACCGGTTTTCCTGTCAACTGATACCTCCTTCATCTGTGATACTGACTGTTCAATAGCTTTAGCCACATTTACCCTTCACCTACAATTTTTCTTGGATTCCATTACTGCTGTTCACCATAAGCTGATCTCTAGCATTTCATTGGTGGCTGCACCAAAGTCACAGGTTACTGACAAATCCCCTCATCTCATTTTCTCTTTGCTTGTGTGGTATCTTTCTAAACTGATACTTAACGTTGGTTTGAAATAATTTTCCAAATGTAACACTGCTTCCTCATATTCATCCTGCTCCTCTCTATCATCAGGCATCTCCAACATGGAATGGTTTCTAGAGATCTCTTGACCTTCTGATCCAAGACAGTGCTACTGTATGCCTTTGTGATGCTCCACAGGCATTCTGCCCGCATCAATTGCTTCTCTCTATTTTTTCAACTTATAGGGGGATCACCCTCATTTTGTGAAACATTTTGTGCTGGCTGGAATTGCACGTCTTTAGGGATATGTCAGAATGCTTTCAAACTATAGCAAAATATCTCTGCTTCACAGAGCTTCTCTGACTAAATGAAAAATTATAATGCACTGGTAACCAGAGCAGCAGAGACAAGGGTCCCCACTGTACATGTAACTATGCTTTTTCAGTTAAACCATATTTTAGTGTGTAATGACTAATAAACAAATCCTCCCAGTGAAAGATGATGGCACACAAAATGTGAAGAAGATTCACTCATTAAATGGCTGCTTGATGAAATCGGGGCTTGAAACGCCAGTGTCGTAAAGAAAATCTCTTCAACACATCACACACAACCTGGCCCTACTGATCCAAGTGCAATCAAATATATGGCAACCATGGTGAAAACCATGCCTGCAGGAGGTGAGATGCTCTCACCTCAAGTTCTGAGGTGTGGCTAACATGCAGCATAGAAGCAGCAGTCAGGAGCTAGGTGCGAGGGTTTCTTCAGAGGTCAGCACGGTAGCACACTACAGGCCCTGGGATGAGGGCACCAACCACTTATTGAATAGGACAGCTCATGTAAGTTCAAAATCCCATTCCTCGTCACCACCAAATTCTGTAGGGTAATAAAAGGAGACATACTCCGGCAAGATTCCAGGAATGTAAAAGCAGTCCACATCATATCAAGGCCACCTCAACAATGCTTTCCTAACTTCCCATTTAGAACCCACCTAACATTCTCAACTGAACCACAAACACAAGTGGTAGGTAGGTCATAAATTTAAAGATGGCATAGATAGATATAACGAGAATTGAAATGCAATACTACAGCAACATGACGAAAAATCCTTTCAGTCCATGAATGCAATCCATAGACGAATCACGAAAGGGACCATAGTCACCAAAAACATAGACAACTGTTGTCCCAAAGGAAGAATTACATGCACCCTGAAACACCAAATTGACATTTTATCTGTACTTATACATTTTGAAAATTATAGTAAAGTATAACCTGAATATTGGCACCCATATTTATCACCACAAACTCAAAACAAGACTAAATGTCTGCCATATGCAACGTGCTATTCATTCACAGAAGGGATTACAAATGTTCATTACTGAACACAGTAAACATTTTTACTGTGCCCTCAAAAACGTGTCTGTTTACTGAGCTAAAATAGAAAGAATACTTTGCGTTAAGTTTCAATATTAATAAAACTGTTAAAATGTTCACAAACCAGTCTCAGCGTCTCAACATGATTCTTGTTAAGGTGCCCATTATTCATAGATTTACAAGGACTTATATCAACCCCATATTTCATAAACTGTTCCTCATTATAAATTAGGTAGAAGACACACCTGTGATACTACTCATAATAAACACATCTTTTGGAGCACCCACACTGCTTTCAATAGTAGCCATGTCCACTTTGATACTCTGCTCCATATTTTCATAAGTCAAATAACAAATGAGCTGTGTATGTTTTCATGTTATCCAGACCAACACAAAGGCCACATGTACCACAAATCCATTTGGCATTCTCTAGATATCTGATTTTAGGTAATCACTATTTAAGTAATGCAAAATGGCCTGTAAGAAAATAGTGATTACCTAATAGCTATTCCTAAAGATTTGCAATTAGGTAATTGCTATTAGGTGATACTACTCTATTCATTCTTATGGGCCTAAAGGCCCCTAGGTGTGAATGGTTTTGCATTACCTAATTTGCAACTACCTAATTTGTAATCGCAAATTCAGTAACTCAAACTCAAGGGTGCCCGGGGGCCTAAGGCCACCTTGTGGCACTCCCCAAAATAATGCCCATATGTTAAACACATGTGCATGTGTGCGATACAGGGCACATTGAACAATGCATTTTTTGTGCATTTTCAAAAATTGCACATGGTTGCCATCAACTTGGAGTCAGTGGTAATTGCATTTCCTAAAGCGCCAGTTTTCATTTAGGAAATGCTTGGTACATGTGCTTAGGGAATCGCAAATTGAGATTCTCTGTATGTAGTCGCAATCTTAGGTATCTCAATTGTTTGCAATTACCTAAAATTGTGACTACAAAGCCTTCCATACATCATGAAAGGCTATTTTGCATTCGCAAACAGTTGAATTTAGCAATTTGCACCATTTGAGAATGCATAATGGTTTCATAAATGTGGCCCTAAGTCACTAAAGTTTTTCAAAAGAATATGGGTGATTCAGATCTTTGAAAAGCAAGTGTTGAAAATGTGTGAAATGAAGACTACAGATTTGGTCAGTCCTGTATGTTTTATACATTTTTAAATATATTATACTCACGGAATTACAATAAAATCATGGTAAAGATAAATATTCATTTGATTGACAGTCAAGAGCAGGGGATGTGGGTAAATTGCACCCACTAACAGCACTCACAAGCTAAGAAATCCAGCAAAAAGACTGTGATACCAAAGACATATCTAACATTACTCTCTTTGATGGTCTAGATGTTAAAAAAAGTAAACCCTGTAGTTATCTGCTTCACATTTCAATGTCAATATTCTTACTTAACTGCTCTTGGGAAATATTTAGGTGGCTTACATTTTGATAGTTAATGAAAAATAATGCTGTCTCACTTATTTAGGGCAAAATAAAGAGATTACATTTGAGACAGGCATGCTTTAAGGGACTGAACCTGAGACATGGTCTCCTATCTGTTTGCTGTAAACTCTTGCAGGTCTACTCACAAACTGTAGTTAGTATTACATGAGTAGTATTACATTTCTGTGAGTTTATCTCTGCCATAGTAGCGGAGATCTCCACACTTGTAAGTTTACATTTAAGGGGCCGATTACAATGTCGTTAGGAAAGGCTTCGGATGGGATTCGGTGTTGCAGAATCCAATTGGGAACCCTTGTTTCCTACCAAATCATACAGACATACAGATTTCCCAATGACCTATTACGATGTCTGGAAACCATTCAAGCAGACTGAATCGGTTCCGCAAGGCATCCAGACAGCCCAAGTCTTTCAGAGCTGATTCATACAGCTCCATGGACACAGTTTCCGGACGAGCGATTACGATGACAGATTCGGACAGCCATTCCGATTTGGTTTGCCTGAAACAAAACGGCTGTCGGAATCTGTCTTTGGGGGCCTGTTGCACGCCCCCTTCATACTGAGACATACAAATGTAGCCCATGGGGGTACCCAAGGGACCCCTCTTCCCAACCAAGTGAAATGTGGCAGGCACCATGGGGTGCCTGCCACAGGGTGCAAACTTTTCCCCAATCACCCCTTTTTTCAATGGGAGCCTGTGTTCTCGTACGGAACACAGGCTCCCATTGAAGTCAAGTTAGTTATATATATATTGTTTAATGTTAAAAAATGCATATATTGTTAAATCATTTTTTTTTTTATGTAATAATAATTTTAATTTAAAGACTTTTAAACTTTTCCTGAAAATAATGTAAAATAAATATATGCATAATTATTAACAAAATGTAGTACATATTGAATAAACAAAATAATGCTAACGTTGGGTAGGATTATTTTTATTTATTTTTAAATTATTCTTTAAGAAACCTGATATATTTATTCTATTTAAATTGTTATTTAATACACATTTAATTGAATGAATTATAATATTATTTTACATTTATATTTGTTTTATTTATTTAAAAAAATGATAAGTTGGATATGTTTCCCCATACTTTCCTATCCGGAGATCCCCACCTCAGTGATGGAGATCTCCTCATAAGAGAGAATACTTACCAGAAGAAACTTTACAATCCTCTGGTGAGAGGCTCCCCCAGAGGGTAGCGACATGTAAGTCTTCAACTATGTTTAGAGCTATGCCCGGAAATGGTGAATAGCAAAAAGTTATTTATTTACACGAAGGTGCAATTATATGTTTTTATGTGAGTCAATCAACATGTGTGATTTTACCTCAGTTAACCAAGCCCTCGGATTGTTGTCTGAGCCTCACGTCCTCTATGAAGCACTGCGGCCTTCATTTTGCATCAGTTCAGTTTGAGCTCCACAGATATCAGCTGCATTTTTTTATAAGCTATTTTTATTAGGTTTTTGTGCAATATAATCCATATATAAAGAGGAACATTAATTGGCTTTCACCTCAGAGCATGCACATTTTATTATGGCTTTCGTAGCATTGGGCATTATAAAACATTTGCATTTAGCATGTCCCGTTCCAGCCCATAGAATTCCCACCATTTGCCACAAATTTTGGAATGCTTTTTCATACAGCCTTTTGCCATGAATATATATGATTCTTGCTGTGCACACCAATCTATTTCTTTGTGCCACATCGCCAACGAAGGTGTGTGTGGGCAGTTCCATAGTCGGGCTGTGTTCCTCTTCAATACCAGGGTGGCCATGCTCCTTTTTTCCCCATTGCTATTATCGAGATCATCCAGGATACCTAATAAGGGAATTTTTGGTTTCAGGGTAATGTGACAGTCCAGCAGTCAGGACAAAGTGTTGTTTATCTCTTTCCAAAAGACGGCGATAAAAGGACACCGCCTTTAATGTGGTAGGGGCCATTTCCATTTGGTTGTATCATGAGCAGGCGGAGGTTGCCATTCAGCCCACCGCCATAGGCATTGGGGTGCTAGGAAGGTGGTTTAGAGACAGTGAATCTGGATCATTCAGAGGAGGGATGATATTGCTTGCTATCCACCAGTCTATGTTGTCAAGGAAGTCTAGCAAATTTTCCCATTTCTGTCTACGGGTACCTATGGGGTCTGGAGCATTAGGTATAAGTGCTCGGGAGAGTTGGGATACTCCTTTTTTTAACAAAAATAGTATACAGTTCCTAATGTGCAAGCAGGCAGAATGTGTTAAAGAATGAGCTCTAATAAGAGTAAGTACTAGAATGAAGGAGGGGAGAAGAAACTTCTCCTTGTTGGAAAAAGACTCTCACACACCCAGCCAGCTAGGTGTCATGCTTCATCATCGGGTCTGCTCCTTATCGGGGCGGCACTGCAATCCCCGATCGGCACCCGAGATGGGGCCTTCCTGGCGGAGATCTTTTTTCCAGAAGCCGGTGGGTGAAGTGCGTGTGAGGGCCCTAAAATAGTGTAGGTGATAGTGATGTTTAGGGAAATCTAAAATAGGGGAGAAGGTCCACTCAGAAAATTTTAATGAACGTGGCCCCTACCCTAATTAAAAATAATAAGACAAAACAACGCTAAATCCAACTCTAAGGATGTCGGTTAATTGCGTCTGTCAAGTGGTCAACATGTTTCTTGCCCTTGAGTCTATTTGATGGCAATTCGTGAGGACCAGAAAGAACTACCTACACTTAAATGGTGGTGGTCTAAAGTATAGTATACAGGTGACCACCCTTACAGCACCCAAAGAAAGTGTGGTACCTGTAACTCTAAAAACACAGCCTGCAAAGTAAAAAATGGATTTATAATATTAGAAAATCAAGTCAAAATATATAACATTTGTAAACGACAGAACATGCAGCATAATGATGCAAACCTCATGCTGTATAAGATTGCTCCTGACATGCATATTGACGTGTCTGTCATACAGTTTTTGAACAGTGAGATAAACCAAAATGGAGGCAGCAAGAGGAGCACACACAAAGAAGTTAACTCACCCCATTAGGGTCATGGATATGTGGTATCAGATCCGGCTAGTGGAGACACTAAGGTGTAGTGTCCTAATATAAAATGAAAAATAAATAAAACGGAGAGAGACATAATTGATAAATGAGGAACTATACAGAAAGTCCCGGGCTTGTGCGCCCAGGGTCGAGGAGGTCACACAGTGAATCTGCGTGTCCAGTAGGTAAAACAATAGGTTCAGTGTGAACTATAGTGGTGCCAAGCCTCCAAGGTGAGGCGCACAAAGTAAAACCAAATACAAGAACCCAGGGGGACGTCGCGTGGTACCCCGGCAGGCATGGTCACTGCCCCCATCCTCACCGTGGTGAGGTCAGGAGTGCAATCAAGGTGCCTATCAGGGCCCTGCGCGAGGATGCCAACCCAGGACTGTAAATTGAAACAACACCGTGTATTAACGATGAAGGCAAAGTGACCACGCGGGCAGAATCAGGCGCAATCACCAATACAGCGGAAATTATGGTTAAGGGGCGTCGCTGGTACTGGCCGCCGGCGAGAACAATGCCGCGGGCCCGTGCAGTCAACGAACCCACACAGTGCGGTGCCAGGTATGTGGGGGGGCTAAGGCACGTAAAACTATAAACTGGGGTAGTCAGGGATATCTGGTACTCACGATTTCCAATGAAGGAGGTGGCGGTAGACCTACCCCCACGTCGCCGGTCCGGGAAATACAAATGAATACCAACAGATAGCGTGTAAAATACCCGTGGACGGCGTACAATGATGGGAATGACTTCCGGGTTACCTTACCGGAACAGCGGGCAAGGCTAGAATGTAGCCTGAGTATAGGCGTCATATTGGGAGGGGAAACACTGAGAATCCTCCAAGACCGCACAAGCCAAAGCCCAGGAATCACCGCACCCGCCATAACCAGTCATGCCGCTACAACGCAAGCTGGAATAGGCGAAAGAGAGCCTTGCGAGCAAGTTAAAATTAAGAATTTGGAGCTCCGAATGAACAGAGTGTGCCGCTCACAAGAACACCCTGCGGTGTGTGTAGAATACCGACTCTGTATTTTCTGCTTGTGATGTGCGAGTTACAATAGGATGTAAAGGAGGTGCCAACATGTATTGATAACCCCATGTATTAACTGTGAAGGGCAGTAGCAGAGTAGGGTTTAGAGACAGTACAGAACAGAAGGCAGCTCATGGAAGTATATCTGTTGTGAGCCTCAGCAGAGACTAGGTGCCCAGTAACCATGGAGATGGAAACGTGATAATACACAAATTGATTCTATTATGTACTGTGAGTCTCCAGAGGATAACGTTTGGCAAGGGTTAGGCCCTATGGCTGTATTAAATACCATAAGGTCATTGCTTGTTGACAGTAGTGGTTAATGTCACATCAGAGCTACATGTAACAAGATATCAAAACGATCACATCTTGACTGATTTAAGTCAGAAGGCTCCATGGTATATTCTCATTTAGCCCGGTTTTATCAGTGGCTAATCGTAGGACCCATCGTTGCTCAATGCGGAATAAAGCATTTTTTGTTATTCCAGGATGCGTCTCTAATACACCCTATTCGAAAGAATCTGGTGAAAGTTGTGTGTCTTTGAAGTGTGTGGTCATTTTGGTGTTGCTCTTCAAGCATCTGAAATTACTCCTATGGTCCATTATACGTGTTTTTATCGGTCTTGTGGTCATGCCGATATAGAGAAGGTTGCATTTGCACCGCAACAAATAGATGCAATAAGAGGAGTTGCAATTGGTGTGTGCATTGATGGTCCACGAAACCTCATTAGGAAACTCCAGATTTGTTGTCGCCTTGGTGAGGTGACAGACGGAACAAGAGCCACACGGGTAATGTCCCGTGACCGGGGGAAGGCCTCACAAGGTACTTTGGCGAATGATTGGTTGTTTCTTTGGCCTAGTGTGGATAAGGGTATCCTTAATGTTGCTTGTTCGTTTGAAAGCAAAACGAGGAGTAGGTAGATTAAGTGTACCTATATTCAGGATATTACAATGTTTACGAATAATTTTTCTTATTCGGTGCGAGTCAGGAGTAAATGTTGTGACACAAGTTATCGCTGGATCTGGTACTTTGACCCTGTCTTCCAACAGTTTATCGCGGTTATTGTTTGAAGCTCTTTTGCGAGCAGTATCAACAATCTTTTTAGGATATTCACGCTGTAGAAGGTCTTTCTTCAATGTGTGCGATTCTTTTTTGTAATCGGAAAGATTACTGCAGTTCCTTCGGATGCGAAGGAATTGTTCGAACGGTAAGTTCTGTCTCAGGGTCCTAGGATGGTGACTACTAAAAAGTAGGAGACTGTTCCTATCGGTTGGTTTACGATAGAGGGTGGTTGAGATATTATCCCCCTCTAATCTGATCGTGAGGTCAAAAAAAGGGATTTCTGAAGAAGAGATAGTGTTGGTAAATCTCAAGTAAGGGTTCAAGGTGTTGATCCATGAACAAAATTCAACACATTTTGCTCTTTCCCCTTTCCAGAGGATGAAGATATCATCAATGAACCTTTTCCACATGCCAATGTTTTGCAGATAGGGATTCCTAGTGTGAAAAATCTCCCTATCTTCAAATGCCGACATGTACATGCATGCCAGGCTCGGCGCAAATGTGCTGCCCATTGATGTACCTTGTGTTTGGTGGTAAAGTTGGGAGTTGAACTCAAAGTAGTTTTCTGTCAATGCTAGAGTAGCACACTCTAGTATAAAGGCTACTGGTGTCTGCGAACACCACTCTCTGTTGGACAAGGCATCTTCAATCACCTCAAGTGTGGCTCTCTGTGGGATATTGGTGTATAATGCCTCAACATCCAGTGTGACCAGGAGGTCAATTGATTCTGGATGTTGGGTACCCTCCAGTAGACGGAGCATATCTGTGGTGTCCCTGATGAAGGATGGTGTTGCCCTGACAAGTAGTTGTATAAAGTGGTCTACAAATTTAGACAATGGTTCCAGAATGGATCCGATCCCTGAGACTATGGGGCGTCCCGGGACCGGGGTGGTGTTTTTATGAATCTTCAGAAGGCAATAGAAGTAAGGAGTTATAGGTTCCTTGGTTATAAGGAAATCCGCTTCTTTTTTGGTAATTCACCCCTGAGTTTCTGCAGTGAAAACCATTGTAGAGATTATTCTACTCAACCTTGGAGTGGGATCCTCTCCTATTGGAGTGTAGTACCTTCTATCACTCAGTTGTCTATTGCACTCTACGTTGTAGTCAGAAGTAGACATAATGACTGTGGCCCCACCCTTATGATGGTGATGCTTGTGTCACTTGCCAAGGTCTTAATGGCAGTATCTTCGTCACGAGATAGGTTGTGAAACGGGGTAGAGATCGTCATATTCTTAAGGTCTTGGAGTATCGCTTTCTCAAAAGTCAGTACTTCGTTGGGAACCATGCTGTTGTTAGGTGTAAATGTAGATGGTCTATGTAAACCTGAGTAATTGTTGGATACTGGTGTTTGATTTTGAAAAAAGGCTTGTAAGCGAATATTAAGGAAGAAGCCCTGTACCTCACATATGTCTCGAAATGTGTCAATCCTTGGGGTCGGGACAAATCCCAGACCTTTTTGTAGGACCCTCTCTTCTGTTGTTGTTAAGGTTCTCGCTGAGAGGTTGATGATTAGTTTCTCTTCCCCCTTGTCTGGCTCCTGGTCTCGACTGCCTAAAAAAGGTGGTTGCTCAACCCCAGGTTGGAAGAAGGGCGGGGGAAAGGGGAAAGAGCAAAATGTGTTGAATTTTGTTCATGGATCAACACCTTGAACCCTTACTTGAGATTTACCAACACTATCTCTTCTTCAGAAATCCCTTTTCTTGACCTCACGATCAGATTAGAGGGGGATAATATCTCAACCACCATCTATCGTAAACCAACCGATAGGAACAGTCTCCTACTTTTAAGTAGTCACCATCCTAGGACCCTGAGACAGAACTTACCTTTCGGACAATTCCTTCGCATCCGAAGGAACTGCAGTAATCTTTCCGATTACAAAAAAGAATCGCACACATTGAAGAAAGACCTTCTACAGCGTGAATATCCTAAAAAGATTGTTGATACTGCTCGCAAAAGAGCTTTAAACAATAACCGCGATAACCTGTTGGAAGACAGGGTCAAAGTACCAGATCCAGCGATAACTTGTGTCACAACATTTACTCCTGACTCGCACCGAATAAGAAAAATTATTCGTGAACATTGGAATATCCTGAATACAGGTACACCTAATCTACCTACTCCTCATTTTGCTTTCAAACGAACAAGCAACATTAAGGATATCCTTATCCACACTAGGCCAAAGAAACAACCAATCATTCGCCAAAGTACCTTGTGAGGCCTTCCCCCGGTCACGGGACATTACCCGTGTGGCTCTTGTTCCGTCTGTCACCTCACCAAGGCGACAAAAAATCTGGAGTTTCCTAATGGGGTTTCGTGGACCATCAATGCACACACCAATTGCAACTCTTCTAATTGCATCTATTTGTTGCGGTGCAAATGCAACCTGCTCTATATCAGCATGACCACAAGACCGGTAAAAACACGTATAATGGAGCATAGGAGTAATTTCAGATGCTTGAAGAGCAACACCAAAATGACCACACACTTCAAAGACACACAACATTCACCAGATTCTTTCGAATGGGGTGTATTAGAGACTCATCCTGGAATAACAAAAAATGCTTTATTCCGCATTGAGCAACGATGGGTCCTACGATTAGCCACTGATAAAACCGGGCTAAATGAGAATATACCTTGGAGCCTTCTGACTTAAATCAGTCAAGATGTGATTGTTTTGATATCTTGTTACATGTAGCTCTGATTTGACATTAACCACTACTGTCAACAAGCAATGACCTTATGGTATTTAATACAGCCATAGGGCCTAACCCTTGCCAAACGTTATCCTCTGGAGACTCACAGTACATAATAGAATCAATTTGTGTATTATCACGTTTCCATCTCCATGGTTACTGGGCACCTAGTCTCTGCTGAGGCTCACGACAGATATACTTCCATGAGCTGCCTTCTGTTCTGTACTGTCTCTAAACCCTACTCTGCTACTGCCCTTCACAGTTAATACATGGGGTTATCAATACATGTTGGCACCTCCTTTACATCCTATTGTAACTCGCACAACAAGAGCAGAAAATACTGAGTCGGTATTCTACACACACCGCAGGGTGTTCTTGTGAGCGGCACACTCTGTTCCTTCGGAGCTCCAAATTCTTAATTTTAATTTGCTCGCAAGGCTCTCTTTCGCCTATTCCAGCCTGCGTTGTAGCGGCATGACTGGTTATGGGGGGTGCGGCGATTCCTGGGCTTTGGCTTGTGCGGTCGTGGAGGATTCTCAGTGTTTCCCCTCCCAATCTGGTGCCTATACTCAGGCTACATTCTAGCCTTGCCCGTTGTTCCGGTAAGGTAACCCGGAAGTCCTTCCCATCATTGTACGCCATCCACGGGTATATTACACACTAGCTGTCGGTATTCATTTGTAATTCCCGGACCGGCGACGTGGGGGTAGGTCTACCGCCACCCCCTTCATTGGAAACCGTGAGTACCAGATATCCCTGACTACCCCAGTTTATGGTTTTACGTGCCTTGGCCCCCCCACATACCTGGCACCGCACTGTGTGGGTTCATTGACTGCACGGGCCCGCGGCATTGTTCTCGCGGCGGCCAGTACCAGCGATGCCCTTAACCATAATTTCCGCTGTATTGGTGATTGCACCCAATTCTGCCCACGTGGTCACTTTGCCTTCATCGTTAATACACGGTGTTGTTTCAATTTACAGTCCTGGGTTGACATCCTCGCGCAGGGCCCTGATAGGCACCTTGATTGCACTCCTGACCTCACCACGGTGAGAATGGGGGCAGCGACCATGCCTGCCGGGGTACCACGCGACGTCCCCCTGGGTTCTTGTATTTGTTTTTACTTTGTGCACCTCACCTTGGAGGCTTGGCACCACTATAGTTCACACTGAACCTATTGTTTTACCTACTGGACACGCAGATTCACTGTGTGACCTCCTCGACCCTGGGCGCACAAGCCCAGGACTTTCTGTATAGTTCCTCATTTATCAATTATGTCTCTCTCCGTTTTATTTATTTTTCATTTTATATTAGGACACTACACCTTAGTGTCTCCACTAGCCGGATCTGATACCACATATCCATGACCCTAATGGGGTGAGTTAACTTCTTTTTGTGTGCTCCTCTTGCTGCCTCCGTTTTGGTTTATCTCACTGTTCAAAAACTGTATGACAGAACATGCAGCATAATGATGCAAACCTCATGCTGTATAAGATTGTTTGTGACATGCATATTGACGCAATATGAATGTCACGAGCAATCTTATACAGCATGAGGTTTGCATCATTAGGCTGCATGTTCTGTCGTTTACAAATGTTATATATTTTGACTTGATTTTCTAATATTGTAAATCCATTTTTTACTTTGCAGGCTATGTTTTTAGAGTTACAGGTACCACACTTTCTTTGGGTGCTGTAAGGTTGGTCACCTGTATACTATACTTTAGACCACCACCATTTAAGTGTAGGTAGTTCTTTCTGGTCCTCACGAATTGCCATCAAATAGACTAAAGGGCAAGAAACATGTTGACCACTTGACAGACGCAATTAACCGACATGCTTAGAGTTGGATTTAGCGTTGTTTTGTCTTATTATTTTTAATTAGGGTAGGGGCCAAGTTCATTAAAATTTTCTGAGTGGACCTTCTCCCCTATTTTAGATTTCCCTACACATCACTATCACCTACACTATTTTAGGGCCCCCACACGCACTTCACCCACCGGCTTCTGGAAAAAAGATCTCCGCCAGGAAGGCCCCATCTCGGGTGCCGATCGGGGATTGCAGCGCCGCCCCGATAAGGAGCAGATCCGATGATGAAGCATGACACCTAGCTGGCTGGGTGTGTGAGGGTCTTTTTCCAACAAGGAGAAGTTTCTTCTCCCCTCCTTCATTCTAGTACTTACTCTTATTAGAGCTCATTCTTTAACACATTCTGCCTGCTTGCACATTAGGAACTGCATACTATTTTTGTTATAGTTCTATCAACGGACCTGTATGCTGGACCTGGGTAAATAATCGTCCGCTTTTCCCCTTTTTTGAATTCATACCCCTTTCTTTCCCATGATGAACTTTGCTTCTAGGGGGCTATATTCAGGTAGATCCATCAGGACTGATTTGTACTCCGTTAGTGCATGATGAAGTTGAAGGTATTTTGGAATTGATTTGGGGCAATGTGGAATTATTTCTGTAGCCTCCTGTGAGGCCATTCAACTCCAAGAGTGGAGATCTTGATGCTGCCCCATATGGGGAACTCCTCTAGTTGAGCGGTATGGTTGCGAAGATATCCGCGCCATAGCGGCATCTGACAAGTCAATCTACCCAGAGAAGTTTTAAGGCATGGTTAAAGTGGGCTCTAGCCCAGGGCCCCAGCATTGCAGGGGGCCTCCCTGATAGAGCCAGCTCTGTTCTGCAGAGTCTTGCCCTGATGACCTTGAATAATTCCTAAACATATAGTTTTACTTATCGTTTTCCTTCAATTTATTTTAATGTGGGTAATGTGTGAGAGTCTATTATTCACATTTAGCACAAAAAGAAATTGTTTATGATTCATTCAGTATTCATTAAAAAAATCTTTTAGATCAAAACAGGACCTCACATATGAGATAGTGGATGGTGTCGCAGACATTATTTACAGTAATATTAGTGAGCAGCTACTGTGTTACAATATTGAAAACACACATCACTATTCATCAATATGAGATGTAAATAGATTTAGAATTTGGAGGAGTGTGCCTGTGCACTGTCAGTGACCTGACCAAAGTGGGCAAGAAAGAGCTAAAATTGAATCATAAATTCAAAACTGTTCCAAAAAGGGCCCCCAAAATACGTTTGGCGCAGGGCCCCCAGAAACCATAAGATGTCCCTGAATCTACCCGACCATCCCAAGGAGCGCATTATTTCTCTCCATGTCAAAATGACCAGCTATGTAATGTTCGGAAGGAATCGGAGAAGTTTGCATGACGTTAGAACACATTCTGTTCCAACACATGCCTTCACAACAAAAGTGTTACAACGCAAATGTCTTTACTTTTTATTATCTTTACCACAAATATGCCTTTACCATGCATAACTTTACAACGAATTCCGTAGTAAAAGCATGCATGTTAAGGGCATATTTATGATGATTTCTTGTGCCCATGCCCTTTTAAAAAAAACAAAATACCCCTCCCCTGTACCCCTGCGCCATCCCCCGCAGAAAACCCTTCTAAGAAATACACCTCCCCTGCCTTGAACCCTGGCCCTTCTTCAAACTACCCTGACCCTGAGTCCTAGAAGCAGCCCCCTGCCCATCTAAAAACTACTTCTTCCCTGAGCCCTAAAAGGGGACCCTCTAACAAATACCCTGCCCCGAACCGTAACAACTGACCCCTCCGCAACTCCCTTCATCCCCACCCCACTGGCCACCAGGCATTCTTCAAACTACCCTGCCCCCGAGCCCTAGAAGTGGACCTCTATCCCCCCACCCTCCCGGCCCCCAACCCGTCTATAAACTACACCTCCCCTGAAAATCATTAAAATCATTCAACTACATTATTTATATTTTTATTCAAATAAATACATTTAAAATCCCCTATACCTCTCCATGATGTCCCCTCTCCCGCTATTCTGAGGCACAACGCACGTCGTACAGAGGAAACAGAAAGTTCTGTTTACTGTAACTAGGCCAATAGACCATCCTTACCACACACATACGTTTTTGACACATAGCTTTACAATGTAATTTGTTATAAAGGCATGCGTGGTGAAGGCTGTGAGTGGTAACGGTGTATGCATTGTAACGCATGCATGGTTAAGTATATGCTGGGAAACAGCAACATTGTCGTGTCTGTTTCCCATTGGTTCCTCATATATTATTTCCATTACTTTGTCTAGTTCCATCAAGAAAAGTTCTGCCCAATATGTCGGATTGCTCCAGCCCCCGCTAATCCATTCATTAAACATCAGGAGGAAGGGAGCTGAGTGGTGTTGTTGCATCTCCACCATACCAATCCCGCCATCGTACGTTGAAGGTCTGCATTTAATCATAGCTATTCATAGAGCTTTATTCCCCTATAAGAAGGAGCAAATCTCTGCAGTTACTATCATAAACCAGGTGTTAGGGACTCATGGGAAAGTTTTGAAGTGCATACAGAAATCAGGGGAGGTTCATCAGATATCAGATGGATTTTAGGATGTTGAATGGGACTGAAGTATAATAGGTTCAGGGATTACTAAAGAGAAATTACAAACTGGTCACATGCATGTAATGGTAGAAGGAGAAATGATGGTAGTGACTTGGAAGTGAGAAAGACTATAATGTTGTCATGAAGATGAAAATAATCAAACAGCACTAAACCGACCTTAATAATACTTGCATTCGTGTGTAATTATATACCACAATGTAAGTAGGAAGATATGCTTAGCTTCAGTAAAATCATTAGACTAGATCAACTCCCTTTTGAAATACTTGAAACAAGCACTGAAGGTGTGCATTACCACATATTAGCATTCGTAGGGCCCGATCCACGGAGATAAATAGAAAAGTACAAGTAGAGATTTCTGTCTATGCCATAGCATACTTTTCTGTTTGTTTCCTATTCACCAACACCACTGCAGTATGCTTGTAAAGCTGTGCCAGGTGCGAGTTTCCATCCATATCGTTGAGGGGCTCAGGTGACATCATGTGGGCACTTATATCCACTGTATGAGGTTCTTTAAAGCAGAGAAGTCCAAAAACGAGAATAGACCGACCTGTGTTCAAACCCACACTTTTTAGGTCGAGCATTCGAGACCTCTTGTATTTACTTTAGTATATACTTATATGTCTATGTACTTTGTGGGCTCTGGAGATCAGTCCTAGGACTTGTCTGCTTCTGCTTAGGGCCTTTTCCTTCTGTTCAACTGCCTCTATTTAACTGTTTTGATAGAAAATGACCAGCAGAGGTCAGTAAAATACCAAAATTGCTTTCTGCTGAGGGACTTTCTTTTTTTATCTTTCTTTTCAACTGCCAGCAGAGGTTATTAAAATACCAAAATCACTTTAGCATTCTCTAGATTCCAGTCCATAGAAATTGTCTTCCACGAGCACCTGTAGACAATGATATTTTTTTCAAATCTTCAATTTTCAATGATATGACCACTGAAGGTCCTGCTTTTATATTAAAAACAGAGCTTTGGACTATATCATTTCACGCTGAAAGGCAATATTTCTCTCCATGTGTTCCCATACCTGGTGTGTCACGCAGTTTGATGCTTACTTTCCCAAAAAGAACAGTAGATGTTTTAGCACCCAGGCTAATGTGTTGCATAGCTAAATACATATAAGGTCCCAAAGGCGAGACCAAATGCATTGCAAATGATTGTTTTTCTCTGTTGGGAAAACAGTTTTCCGCACAGACAAAACACTTTCCTTTCACCCCCACCAAATGTGGGAGTTATCCCTTCTTGACCCTACTCCGAGAAAATCTTGTCTCTGACAATTTCCAGGGTAGTAGCGGGGCAGAGAGGTGTTTGGGAATGCTCATGAATGTCCATATTTGTGTATATTCCCAAACTTTAAAGGAGAACCAAGCCAACTTTCCATCTCTTGAGTGGGAGTTAGGAGTGTGAGTTTATCTGCACTCATGGAGGAGAAATCTACATTCATAAAACTATTTATACCTGCCAGGAATCCCTTCCTGAGTTTCAGGCAGACATATAAAAACATAAGTTCAGTCTCATACTTACTATGTGAATAGGCCCAAGACAGACAGAGCGAGTTACATTAGTCTATCACAGGGCTAACTCTAGGGCTGTGTGACTGGTGCCACAACACCGAGCGCTGACTGTTGGTGGGAGCCCCGTATATTATGGTTTAAAAAGCACCTGTTGCTGCATTCTCTGCCTTCAGCAAATTTCCGGCAACAACAAAAATGTAAGATAACTGGTGATCAATGTTCTTCCTTTAGAAATAGAGAGATGGAGGGAGGTTTTGACTCACAGTAAGGTAGTGCAGCAGGTTAACATGCCTGCTGCAAAGAACGTGTACAATGCCGATCACAAAGTGCATATAATGAAAATAGGCCCGTAGTTTACTGCTTTTGTCATAGATATCCTACTGTTACTTGCAGTTTATAAGTTAAAATCCTAATGTGGAACAGTGAGATATTAGCTGTCATCAAAGAGCTGCATGAAAACTGGAAGCTATAGATGAGAGCGTTGTGATTTTTTCCCCAGTCTTTTATTATCCCTATGTTGCAAAACTGGTTCATTTGGGTAGAAATCAATTATTATTATTAAAGAGAACCCCCAGCCATGGTTTTACGTTTTAAATTCTAAGCTTGTATTTCTTCTCCAGACCAAGCATTCTTAAACTCTACTGCCTACCAATATGGATGGCATGTGACTCCTAAACCTTGTAGTCCTCTGTCCTATATGACGTTTCCTATATACACTGATTTACACATGTATGATTGATTGTCTCTTTGTAACGTGTGTGATGTAAAGTACTTTGACACCCTACACTGGTATGATTACCGCTATAATATTAATTAAATGCATCTGACAGAGAGTGGTTATGGAGACTTGAGGGGCACTGTTATAGGGTGGTAGGGAGGGAATCTGTGGCAAAGGTGGTCATTGGGAGGCATCAACAAACTTTGTCCCACTGGCACCACCAGCACTAAAGCAAGCCCTGTCTATTCCTTCCAAATATATGGTCTCTGTAACCTTCATTATCTCCTCATCTGTGTTCCTGTCCCTGTCCCGGTTTTCTGCGGACACAGAGAGCTGTTACCCAGCCAAAATGTAAAAGTTGAAAAGAGTTGTACCTACTACAAGGAGCTATTAAAGGCGCTTGAAGTCTCTTGTTGGAAAGTTGCGTTTTGCTTAACTTTTAAAAACGATAACTCCAAAAGACAGTTATATGTCCTTGGCATTAATCATTTTCACATTAGCCTCACGCCTCTATTATCGTGATGAGCAATGTTTCAGGTATACTGAAGCATTCCTTTATCAATATGCCACACCTGAGGAGCTGAAAACATTTTGACACACTAGGAAGACTCCCCGCTGTAATAAATAAATTACAGTTACATAATAGCTCTGATAGATCATGCTTGCCTGCGCTCTCTTTAACTTCTCAAGGTCGCTGAGAGGCAGAGGGAGCATACCTTGCACGCAGGCAGTTGAAGGTGGATGCTATCACCTTGGATTCGTACTTTATCCCATTTTCTGAGAAAAGAAAATAGTGTCCGTGAAATGATAAAATCCTGCCCTGCAATGAATAATATATATGCATGCTTTCTTGGGTATCACTAAAGTATTAAGTACATGGAACAAGGGAGTAATAACAATTCTACTCTTGTAGCCGAGAGCAGGGCGAGACTGAAGGCTCTTTTTATTGGCAAACAAGAACAGGGAGAAGGAATAAGCGGCCGCATGCCAGCCCGTGATTTTCCGATGGGTGGTGGAGAGATGAATGCAGATGATCTACCGGGCTATTGTAAACCACATCCATGAGCATCAATCTTGAGAGAAATGTTCGCTGGACTGAATGCTTAAAACATGTCCTGGCTGGTAAATATGATTCAGGGAAAAATGTCCCCCGTGGGATAAGCCTACTCCGCGGCTGCTCTGTTGACTGACACCTTGGGATGTGGAGGTATGGCTGCAGCATCACACCTTGGTGCAGTCACACCTATGAGGGGAGCTCATTCAAGCAATGAAATGAAGGCTTCTGGGAATTGATTCTCTTGCAGAACTGTGTGTTTTACCTGCAACTGAAATATGTGATAAAAACTATATGGAATGGTAATTTCTGATACAACAAAAGTAGAGAAAAAAGAATTGAATCTTTTTGTAGCCTGTCACAAACTTCACTTCGTAGTTTGTTGAGTAGTACTACAATAGTACTAGACACGTACTACAAATGCTCTTCACAGTCCTCCGTGCAGAGACGTCTGCTTCTCTTTTATCATTTCTCCGTCCCATTTAGGTATACGATTTAGAAGTAAATGTGGGAAGAACCTGAACAAATGGCTGGTAAATGGGGAATACTTACTACTAAATGGCAGGGTTTTAGGGCACGGTAAGGGGGGTTTATGGGATGACAGGAAAGGGAATGGGGTTTTAGGCAACTATTCGGGTTCTCCCTCACTACCTTGTTGACCAACACAAGCTAATGAGGAAGGAACACTAACTATTGCCTAATAACACACTCCTATTCCAGTTTTTAACTTTCTATAGGGCTGGCCTAATTGAACAAAGCAATCAAATACTTTCTGTTTCAGTGCAAATTGAAACTGTTTTCATGCTCCTTCACATTTTACCCAAATCCCTCAAACCACTCCAAAAATTAGGAGAGCTCAAAATGATCACATCCTACACCAATTATGTCCTACCATGCCACCTAGTATGGGTGAAGGCAGGGCGTCTCCTCCACTAAGGCAGAGGAACGTCGCCCCACAGCTCTCAGAGCACAAAAGAATAAAAATAAAATGATAATAACCTTGCTCTTATCATTATATTTTTCTTTGCTGGGTTAGGGCACAGCAGGGCTGGTGGCACAGGGAGAGGAGTGGTGTGCACTCACTAAGGGGCTTATTACGATGCCGGTTGAAATCGCCTGTGACCAACACCGTCTCAGACTCGGGACTGACCGACCTCCAGTCAGCGGTTCCGACAATCTGATTATGATGCGACCGAATACTGTTCACTCGGATTCTCCCATTTCTCTATGGTAGCTTGTATTATGGCTCTAACCAGTCGTTATACAGGCTCCCATGAAGAAATGGGGGTGGGTGTAAAACCGTGCACCCTGTGGCAGTCACCCCGATGGTGCCGGCCACACAGTGCGTGTATTTACAGGTGGTCACCCTAGGTACCCCCTCGGCCACCAATCATGAGCTGTGGAGGCAAAGGGGCCCTGAGAGGGGCCCTCAAAGTCGGTTTCTGACAGCCTTTCCATGTTGTACAGGTCAGCACAGAAAGGCTGTGGGAAACCGACATCGTAATCCCGACGGCGGAAATGCTCTCTACAGTGGATTACGGTGCAGTTCCGACCGCCCGGAAGACTCCGAAAGCCAGTCGGAACCATGTCAGAATGACCGAACAGTTCATGGTCTGACCGCCGACATATGGAAGTCGGACAGCAAACCGACTGTGTCAGTAAGAAAGCTTCTCACTAGTGGTCAGAGGCTTTCTGAACTACATCATTATTGACCCCTAAGTGCTCATGACTGCTTGGCCGGGTGTCTTGGGCTGGCCAAACAGTCATGCGCACTTTGCATGTTCCTCACCAGGCTTCAATACACAGCCTTGTGAGGAACATGCCCAGGCTTCCATTCCCCATCTGAGCGCCGCACCCAGAGGCTCAGACCAATCATAATGCTGCACTGCAATGTTGTTATTGGCTTAGGGGAGCCTGGGTCTGGGACTGCCAGGTAGAGAAGCAACGAGGGTGAGACGGAGGCGGGAAATGGGTAAGTGTTTTTTTATCTTTTTTGTTCAACCCCGTCCCCTGCCAACCACCCCTGGATGAAGGCTGCAGTCTTTTAAAAAATAAAAAATAAACAATCCAACAATCTTATAGAAGGAATATAAGACTAGTAATTCATTTTTAGGGGACAGGAAACATAGGAGACGGGGACTGTTTCCTTAAACTCCCCTAATAGAGCTTTTCTGGCCTTGTATTTTAAATGTTAAGGAATTGGAAGGAGGAAGTAGTAAAAGGCTTTTTAAAATACTTCACTCTCCTCGGTTAACACACTCTGGATCAGGAATGGAAAGGGTGAATTGGTAGAAGGTTGTTTAAATACTTCTCTCTCCTCAGTCACCACACTGTGGATCAGTGCTTGAAATGGAAAAATAGAAGTGCAGGTACTCTATACCAGAGTACCTGCTTATTTCTGAGAAGTGCCGGTACTCTCCAATTAAATGTATTTCGTCATGCTCGAGAAGTGCCGGTACGCTCCTTCTCAAAATAAAAAAGTGCAGGTACTCCGTACCGGACAGTACCGGCACATTTAAAGCACTGCTGTGGATGAAGTAATGTTTCATGACTGTAATTACACCATAGTTACATACTGTTGAGAGGAATCTACTGGTGAATTATTCCTGATTATACCTAGATGTTTTTATAGAAAATCTTTGTTGGGCATTGAGCTGGATATTGCACTTGTGCGGGAAGTGGTGCATGGCAAATCGGTGCATATGATGGCATCAATCTACTTTCATATTGTCTTGCAGAAATGTACTGCTTGACGTTTGGTAAATCTGAAAATGGTTGTGATAGAATTAGGGGTGGGCGGAATTTGCAAAATTCACTTTCGCAAATTATCGCGAAAATGTTAAAAATCTCCGCAAACACGCGGAAATATTGCGAAGATGCAGAAGTTTTTTTCCTGCCAGTTCGCGGTATTTTCTGCGTGGTCGCGGCTCACCAACTTACCCATGCGGGCGCTCGCGGGCGCGGCCATCTTGTTTTCACTTGTCTCGCGGTGCATGATCGCGAGAAGAAAGACTTGATCGCGCGACACATGACGTTACTGCGGGCGTGAACTGTCGCGAGACAGAGCAAATGGCTACCAACAATCCAACATCTCGCGGAGAACGCGACCGGATCGGGAAAACTTGTCGGTGAACGTTGGGATTCAGGTAAGGCGATCACGCGCACGCGAGAATGTATTATTTTACAGCGCGAGCAAGAAACAAATTATCGCTAAGCTGCGGAATGCGGAAATTCTGACATTTTCGCGCTTTCCGCGGAATGCGAAAATGCCAAATTATCGCAATTTCCGCTAACGGAACGGAATTTTGGCCCAGGCCTAGATAGAATGTCCTTGCATTGTTTCAAGGTTTCTTTTAAAAATGTTGGATCTCATACAAGATCCAAATAATAAAATACAATGTATTAAACATTGCTCATTGCTCTTAAACAATTTAAAACATTCAAAGCAATAAGTTTTTCGTTTTTTTGGGGAAGAAAAACAGTGTGCTAGCTTCCTCTAAGCCAATCAATGATCAGCATTTTCTTCTAGTTTTTTAAAAATGTTATGATATTTGTTTATGGCTACTCAGTCAAGAAGTATCAGCTATGGTAATACATGTAGCAGTGGTCCAATTCACAAATTCATTTGCGCTATATTCTAATCTCCGCACTCAAAAAGCTCGATTGTATAAAAACAAGGGGGCAGATTTACAAACCCCTTGCGCCTTATTTACGCCGCCGTTGTGTCACTTATGTGACGCAGCGGCGATGCAAATCCTGCGCCATGGTGCAGGGCACTTACAACGTGACGCATCTGGGAGATGCATCACGTTGTAAAGCCCTGCGCCACATGTAGGCGTTCCTGCGCAGGGGGGAGCGTTCCGGCACAGGAACACCTCCTAAAAGTGGCAGTGTGAAATCTACAAAATTTCTCTCAGTCACTTTTAGGCCCATGCTGTGTCAAAACCCTGCGCCTGCCTGAATCAGGTGTAAGGATCGACGAAGCATTAACAAGATAGAGCCCCCCAGACCATTGCTGGAGCTGCGTCGCGTTTGCGACGCAACTCCAGCAATGCGCCACTTTTGCGACACAGATGCGTCACGCATCTGTGTTGTTTTTGCTCCATGGTGTGCCGCATTGTAAATGCGGCGCATCCATGGTGGCGGAGCTGTGGCGCACAATAACTGGCGCATCCCTGCTGATATGCAGGGATGCGCCAGTTATTGTAAATATGCCCCAAGGTATTTAAAAAAGTGAAATGGCACTGGGACCGGATTTCTAAGTGCAGCAGAAATAAACATAGGCTCCTAAACTTTGGTACTATTACCCAAAGCTACATTGCAATATGAATTGCTAGAATGCCATAAATAACAAAGACTTAGTATATACAAAGGAAATACAGCTAATTTGGATGTACTTGGTATCTTGTACTTAAATTATTTCTACCCTACTGTATTTCAAAAATGCATTACAGCTTGGCATCTTTGTCCGGATCAATTAATTTGGAAAAAAAACCCTACTCATTTATGAAATTCAAACTGGCCTTAAGAACCTGTAATTAATCAAGCAACATCTCCTGGTTCATCTTTCTTAGAGTTACTCAATTTGATTTGTCTTTAAATAGAATGAAAAGATAATGCCTTTGCAGCTGCAGGGAGAGTATTATTCTCATCTTCCCAAGGACTGAACATGTTGACACTAGTTCTGGAATGAATCAAGAGCATGACAAATTGCAAGGGAGAAGCAGAGTGCACAATAACCTCTAGAAGGGCAGTATTTCCTTTCATTTTCATTTTAAATTCAGAAAAAAAGGTTTTGGTCTTTTTTTACACAATCGCGCTATATCTTTTCATACACACTTATGTGAACACATATAAATCAAGCTATTTAGGCATGTTTAAAGAAAACAAAAAAGATCCTTTGAAAACCACGAATATAGTTACTTAACAAAACTAAAAAACTAAAATCTGAAAGTGACGACCAGTCCATAACCAAAGACTCTGCCATGCAAGCGACAACACTCAGCAGAAATGCTTATGACATCATCTATGAGGTGACTGATAAGATAACACATGGTAATGATGACATTGCATAGCTCCTTAAATTTACCATTACTGATGACATCACTATGGATACAGTGTAACTCTTTGGGTTATGTGTTGTTATTTGATGAGATGCTGTTAAACCATATTATTTATTTGTTGAACTGTTGCGAGGCCAAGAGTATTGTGTTTAAAGTTTGTTACATGGCTTGCATGGAGAGGGTATTAGTTATGGTTTGCGTAGGTTGCCATTAACTGGACAGTTTCAGAGGTTTCCCTTTTTGTTTTACATTCATGACCTCACAACTCCCATCCTCTGCACCCATTCTTCTCCAGAGGACCAGCCCCCGTTGTGCACGGCGCGTGGCTTTGTGCAAGAGCAGTTTCCTTCAGTGCCTGACCTTTGACCAGGCCGCGTGCTCAGTCTCCATTGGCACGCATTGCTATGTAGCACTGGAGTAAGGGACGCCTAGCAGGTACATGGAAATAATCAGCAGGGAACACCAATGTCCATAAGGCAAAGCCTTGCTGTTAGAGGCAGCCATTGCTTCATAAATATGACTTTGGGGTACATGCTTTTTACAAGGGGAGAGGATGTGGTCTGGCGGCTAGATTGCCGACTTTGGAGGTGGAAAACCAAGGTTTGAGCCTCAGGGTGTGTCCACATCCTGTGATTCTGGGCAAATCACTTAATCTCCCCGTGCCTACAAAAAAAACAAGCATTGAAAATGCAATAGGTCTCGCCTTTGAATAAAGCCATTTGCTTTGCTAATGGTATTGTATAGCACAGCAAATGGCTTTAACTTAATGAAAAGCGAGACCTATTGCATTTTTAATGCTTGTTTTAAAATACTGTAGGAATTTTTTTAACTTTCTTTAAAATATTCCAGAATTGAAGTCAGACTAGTACATATGCCTCTTGGTTAAAGTTGCACTGTCCTCAAATAATCTACTACTATAGTTAAAATAGTAAATGTGCTTTTCCAGCTTCCACAAGCGCCTCTGCTGCACAAGCACACTGTATGTCAAACACTATTAGTGAAATGCACAGTAAACAAAAAATCTTTTTCTGCATGTTTGTTTCCATCGTGCGTGTTACCTTTAAACCATCTGCACTATAATTGCCAGACTTTTAAAAATGCTTCAATGTGCAATGCATCAGAACAGGCCATTTTCCATAGCTCCCAGATTCCTCAGGTCTTTGCGCGAGTAACTCTTCCAGTCAGGTTTTTGCTTTGCACTCTGGAAATTTTTAGCCCCAATTTTATAATCGGATAAATAGATCTAACAGTTTCAGACTGCAAACATAAACTACTGAAGTATGCACCTGGAAAAATTAAGTGCTACGTTTCCTGGACAACCAGAAACCAAAACATAGACAAGCATTGGCATAGCCAATAGGTCTCGCTTTTGGGAACTTCTAAGTATTTCGTTATGCAGCACAATATCCTTGGTGCAACCACATCAACTGTTGCGTGGCTAAACAATTATAAGGTCCCAAAGGTGAGACCTATTGGCTATGCCAATGCTTGGTGTGGTTGTGTGTGTGGTTGTGTATGTGATTGTGTGTGTGTGGTTGTGTGTGTGTGTGGTTGTGTGTGTGTGTGTGTGGTTGTGTGTGTGTGGTTGTGTGTGTGTGGTTGTGTGTGTGGTTGTGTGTGTATGGTTGTGTGTGTGGTTGTGTGTGTGGGTGCGGTTGTGGGTGCGGGTGCAGTTGTGGGTGTGTGTGTGGTTGTGTATGTGTGGTTGTGGTTGTGTGTGTTGTGTGTGTGGTTGTGTGTGTGGTTGTGTGTGTGCAGTTGGGTGTGTGCAGTTGGGTGTGTGGTTGGGTGTGTGCGGTTGTGTGTGGTTGTGTGTGTGGTTGTGTGTATGGTTGTGGTTGTGTGTGTGAGTGGTTGTGTGTGTGGTTGTGCTTGTGTGTGTGGTTGTGTGTGTGGTTGTGGTTGTGTGTGGGTGCGGTTGTGGGTGCGGGAGTGGTTGTGGGTGTGTGTGTGGATGTGTGGTTGGGTGTGGTTGGGTGTGGTTGTGTGTGTGGTTGTGTGTGGTTGTGGTTGTGTGTGTGGTTGTGTGTGTGGTTGTGTGTGTGTGGTTGTGATTGTGTGTGTGGTTGTGTATGTGTGTGGGGTTGTGTGAGTGTGTGGTTGTGTGTGTGTGGTTGTATGTGTGGTTGTATGTGTGGTTGTGTGTGTGGTTGTGTGTGTGGTTGTGGTTGTGTGGTTGTGGTTGTGTGGTTGTGGTTGTGTGTGTGGTTGTGTGTGTGGTTGTGTGTGTGTGTGGTTGTGTGTATGTGGTTGTGTGTGTGTGGTTGTGTGTGTGTGGTTGTGTGTGTGTGGTTGTATGTATGGTTGTATGTGTGGCTGTGTGTGGGGTTGTATGTGTGGTTGTGTGTGTGGTTGAGGTTGTGTGTGTGGTTGTGTGTGTGGTTGTGTGTGTGGTTGTGGTTGTGTGTGTGTGACTGTGTGTGGTTGTGTGTGTGTGTGTTTGTGTGTGTGTGGATGTGTGTGTGGTTGTGTGTGGTTGTGTATGTGTGTTTGTGTGTGTGGTTGTGTTTGTGTGTGTGTGGTTGTGTGTGTGTGGTTGTGTGTGGTTGTGTGTGTGGTTGTGTTTGTGGTTGTATATGTGTGGTTGTGTGTGTGGTTGTGTTTGTGTGTGTGTGGTTGTGTGTGGTTGTGTGTGTGGTTGTGTGTGGTTGTGTGTGTGTGGTTGTGTGTTTGGTGTGTGTGTGTGTGTGGTTGTGTGTGTGGTTGTGTGTGTGGTTGTGTGCGGTTGTGTGTGTGGCTGTGTGTGTGGTTGTGGTTGTGTGTGGTTGTGTGTGTGTGGTTGTGTGTGTGTGGTTGTTGTTGTGTGTGTTGTGTGTGTGTGGTTGTGTGTGTGTGTGTGTATGTGGTTGTGTGTGTGCAGTTGTGTGTGGTTGTGTGTGTGTGCTTGTGTGTGGTTGTGTGTGGTTGTGGTTGTGTGTGTGGTTGTGGGTGTCGTTGGGTGTGTGGTTGTGTGTGTGGTTATGTGGGTGTGGTTGTGTGTGTGGTTGTGGGTGTGGTTTTGTGTGGTTGTGTGTGTGTGGTTGTGTGTGTGTGGTTGTGTGTGGTTGTGTGTGTGGTTGAGTGTGGTTGTGTGTGTGTGGTTGGGTTGCGGTTGTGTTGTGGTTGTGTGTGTGGTTGTATGTGGCTGTGTGTGTGGTTGTGTGTGGTTGTAGTTGTGTGTGTGGTTGTGTGGTTGTGTGTGGTTGTGGTTGTGTGTGTGGTTGTGTGTGTGGTTGTGTGTGTATGGAGGTGTGGTTGTGGGGGGGTGTAGTTTTGGGGGTGGTTGGATGTGATTGTGGTTGTGTGTGTGGTTGTGGGTGTGGTTGTGGGTGTGGTTGTGTGTGTGGTTGTTTCTGTGGTTATGGTTGTGTGTGTGTGTGGTTGTGTGGTTGGGTGTGGTTGTGTGGTTGGGTGTGGTTGTGTGTGTGTGGTTGTGGGTGTGGTTGTGTGGTTGTGCGTGTGGTTGTGTGTGTGGTTGTGGTTGTGTTTGTGTGGGGGGTTGTGTGTGGGGTTGTGTGTGGTTCTGTGTGTGTGGTTATGTGTGTGGTGGTTGTGTGTGTGGTTGTGGGTGTGGTTGTGTTTGTGTGTGTGTGTGGTTGTGATTATGTGAGTGGTTGTGTGTATGTGAGTGGTTGTGTGTGTGTGTGGTTGTGTGTGTGTGTGTGTGTGTGGTTGTATATGTGGTTGTGTGTGGTTGTGTGTGTGGTTGTGTGTGTGTGTGGTTGTGTGGTTGTGCGTGTGGTTGTGGTTGTGTGTGTGGTTGTGGTTGTGTGTGTGGTTGTGTGTGTGGTTGTGGTTGTGTGTGACAGTAATACTAAAAGCATCTCAAAATAAAGGACCACAAACATCGAGTTTGTGGAAAGAGAAAGCACATTGTAAGTCAAACGGGCGCAGCAAAGCATTACCACAACAAAACAAACAAGATCACTTAGCGAAGACTAAGTGCTGATAATGGATACACACAGCCCATCATCTTAAGAGTTCGATTGCAGCCAATGTGCACTCAAACCTGCCCCCTCCTTGTGAGTTGTATCCCATATTTCATGAGTTGCAACTGCTGCACCCACCCTAGCGCTTTGAGATCTAAAGCGCTAAATAGGTCTAATCGATTAACCAGTCGCCAACATGCTGTGCTTTTAAAGAGAATGTGCCAAATGTTTCAAGCTTCCTCATCATGTCCTCATGAAAGCGCCAACGAAAGAACTCCCTGAATGGTGCAACGGACATGAAGCAGCCGCTGCAATCAGAAATAAACACTGTGAACGTTGTCCAGTTTCACAGTAACATTTCCTTAATGTTCTTTAAGTCACAAAATAGTAATACTAAAAGCATCTCAAAATAAAGGAACACAAACATCGAGTTTGTGGAAAGAGAAAGCACATTGTAAGTCAAACGGGCGCAGCAAAGCATTAGCACAACATGCTCTTTGATGTTTGATGTTCTTTGAACGAGAACGTCAAAGGGGCACCGCGAAAGTGATCGTGGGTGCTTAATGAGCATGACGAGGTTTGCCAGCCTCTGCTCCTAAGTGCGCGCCCACGCAGATGCACTGTAGCTCTAGGCTGGCCATGGTAGCATTTTTTGATCCCTCCCAAAAAGTCTCGCCAGACCAGCGCATGCGCTGGGTCAGGCAAGACCTAACAAACCGTGCTAAAACGTACTCTCACCTGGAATTTTACGCACAAAAAATAAATATAGAGGAACAAGCCCTTCACATGGACAATGTTACTTTCCATGGGAACACGTACCCTTGTTATAGTTTAGGCATGGGGAGTTTGTCTGAAAACATCCAGGGGCAAATAACTTGGTTTTCCGGTATTTGTGGTGGTCTGAGGTGGAATGTAGTAGCTGTAAACACATCCAATAGTCTGTCGCGACTCGGCCCCAGGATCCGCAGTGAAGCCAATTAATGCCTCATTGGCAGAGCTCCGCGTTGGGGGGTGCAGCTTCAGACTGTAATTGGCGTTACCGGAGTTCAAAGTATCCCGCACTTTACCCACTGCTAAGCAGAGATCAAAAGGAATCCACAGCAAACAATAGAAAGCAGGAAACATCGGGGAGTCCTTAAAATGACAGCAAACACCTCCACACAATGACGTGTGGGCGGGGATTCCTCTTCCTTTTAATTAGCTGGCAGTCATAATGGCCATTCTAAATTCATTCTGCTTCTCCTGTGCCATTAACAAAGCTGCAAGGTGAAACCAGTGGTTAGAGATTCCATTAAGTGCAAAAATACAAATCCCTTCAAAAAACTACAAGTCCCTTCAAAAGAGAGAAAGGATATGGTCTAACGGCTAGAGCTTTTGACCTTGAAGCTGGGGAACTGGGCTTGAGTCTCGTCAGGGAAGCTCAACATCCCGTGATGCTGGGCAAATCAGTAAATCTGACAGTGCATAACAAACTGATTGTGTCCATCTATAATGCAACTGGAGCACCTGAAAAGCGCTCTGATGCCTTCAGGCCGAGTTCGCGCTAAATAACAATTTTTCTGTGAAGTTCAGGTTCGTTGCCAGGTGACGCATCTGTGAAGATGATAAAGATGATAAAGGCTGTTTAGAAATATAGCACTGGGCTAAGAGAATCGTTATTGGTTCATTTTCCAGTTGTGTTTCAAACCGAAAGTATCAAAACTCTTAAAAATAATGTATATAACTGAAGGTAGAAAAGCTGACTAAATAGGGTTTAGCGCCCCAGTTAAAGCGAAAAGTTACTGGCCCTTTCTGGTTAGTGATAGGTCATTTGGGCAGCAGGGATGTTCTGGGAGTTGTAGTCTTAATTTAGAAGAACCAACCCAGCGAAAGCCTAGGAATTAAAAAGCGGTGACACAAGTGTTCTAGTAACTGCTGCCACTTGTGTTAAAAATATTGTAGAGACAGCGCACTCCACTTTTGCAGAGTTCCCCCCGAGACTCGAACCCAGGTCCCCAGATTTGAGGTTGATCCCCCCCTAAGCGTTAGGCTACACTGTCCATTGCCTTGTCCTTGTTTTGAGGATCTCATTCAGTCCACGTTTTTGCATTTTAGGGCCTGTAGATTGTTTAATGTCTCGTATTATAAAATGATAACACCTATAATGCAACAAGCATGAAGTTGTTATTGAGAGATGGAGTCAGAGACTTGGGGTCGCTGAGATCACGAAGGGGGGACAGGAGACCACAGAAGAGAGAGTCCAAGTGAGAGGGGAAGGTTAAGAAAGATGGGACGGCGCCGGACAAGCAAGAGTAGAGAAAGGGTGAATGGAGGAGACCCGGACATGAAAGGGCAGGGATAGAAGGGAGACATTGCGGCTGTTGAAAGGGAGAGTAAATAGGAAGATTGGGAGGCAAAGGATACGAGAAAGAGGCAGATAACGAGAACAGGGAGACCTAGACGAGAAAAATGAGACAGGAGAAGAGACAGAGCGAAGACAAGCATTGAAAATGTTGTTGATTAAGTCAAGTGCTGCTGCTGACCTGAAGATTGTCATGAGTCCACTAGAGGGCAGCACATCATAAGGTAAGCTGCATTCAAGTAAATCTGGGCTGGAATTTAAACAAAATGGACTAGGCCTGTCCACATCGGCGTGCGCGTGCACATATTTGTCCATCCGTACGCGTGCATATTCAGCTTTGGCTGAATCGATTACAAAAGGCCCTGGCAATGGTGAGGGCAGCGCATGCGCGTTGCTAACGCCGGGCGAGACCTAAAAAATGAATGTGTCCGTAAGGTAACCGGTGCTCATGTAAAGCGCTTCAATACCTTCGGGTCGAGTTCGCGCTATATAAATCTACAACAACAAAAAAAAAGGAACGCTGTGGTACTACCCAAAATGGGCATTGTTGTTAAGTATGAATGCACATGAAACCAACAGAGTAAAATCAGGTTGATTTTACATCACAGAAGTATGAAATGAAATAAAAAAAAACTTTTAACGTGCAACTGTACCCGAAGGTGTCAAGGCACCAAACCATCAAGAGACATCAACACGTAGAGGGAAATCAGGGTAAAAGAAAGGAACCACAGTTTAAGATGAAAAAGCCATGTTTTCAGATGTTTAAGGAAATCCAGAAGAGTTTTAGATCCAGCAATGTGGATGAGTAAGGTGTTGCCAAGTTTGGCCACTGCATAAGAAAATGAGTGCCCACCCCATCTGCCGCAAGAACCTATAAGCGGGTCGGAGCCCTATTGGGCACATGGCACTGCAAGATTGACTGCAAACCCCAATTCATGTAGAGCCCTAAAGGCCATGCATAGGTCTTTAATTACCACTTGTTTCCCGATGGAAGCCAAGAAGGGCCTGAAGAGTTGTTTTGGGATACCTAAAACTAACTCTGGGCGTAGTTCGCAAAGTAGCACTACATGAAGCTACGCAAAGTGCACTTCGCACTACGCGTAGCACTTCGCGAACTGCGTAGTACCCTGTTCGCACTGTGCAAGATGTCGTTTTCAATGATTGCACAGTGCGGACAAGCAACCTGCATTGTGCAATCATTGAAAACGGCATCTTGCACAGTGCGAGCTGTAGTTTTCTGCAGCTCGAGTAGATTTTTACTCGAGCGGCAGCTTTCTCAACGCGGACTGGTAGTTTCTCATCGCGAGCGGTTGCGAGCATATGCGACCACTCGCAATGAGAAACCTGACCTCCTCGCGTTGAGAATCTCACCAGGAGGTTTATTTTCCATGCTCGCGATCGCCAACTTGATGTTGCTGATCACGAACGAGGAAAAAGTCTCGCCGGGATGTCATTTTGCTTGCTCACGATTGCCAACTTGACGTTGAGGACCGCGAGCAAGCAAAAAATGACTGCTGCACTACGCAACACTACGCTACGCGTGTTTGCACTGTGCTACGTGCAATTCGCGTAGTGCGAAGTAGCGCAAACTTCGCAAACTACGCGAGCGTAGCATAGTGCTTTGCCCAGGCTTACCTAAAACTAAGGGTGGGCATAGTTCGCGAAGTAGCACTTCGCGAAGCTACGCAAAGTGAAGTTCGCACTACGCGAGCTACGCGTAGCACTTCGCGAACTGCGTAGTAACATGTTCGCACTGTGCAAGATGTTGTTTTCAATGATTGCACTGTGCGGACAAGTAACCGGCACTGTGCAATCATTGAAAATGGCATCTTGCACAGTGCGAGCTGTAGTTTTCTGCTGCTCGAGTAGATTTTTACTCGAGCGGCAGCTTTCTCAACGCGAACTGGTAGTTTCTCATCGCGAGCGGTCGCGAGCATACGCGACCTCTCGCAATGAGAAACCTGACCTCCTCGCGTTGGGAATCTCGCCGGGAGGTTTATTTTCCATGCTCGCGATCGCGAACAAGGAAAAAGTCTCGCCGGGATGTCATTTTGCTTGCTCGGGGTCGCCAACTTGACGTTGAGGACCGTGAGCAAGCAAAAAATGACCGCAGCACTATGCAACACTACGCTACGCGTGTTCGCACTGTGCTACGTGCAGTTCGCGTAGTGCGAAGTAGCGCGAACTTCGCAAACTACGCGAGCGTAGCGTAGTGCTTCGCCCAGGCCTACCTAAAACAAGCTGCGCCACTGCATTTTGGAAGAACTGAAGTTTGTTGAACGAAGCCTGGTTGATGTTGAGAAGAAGAGAAAAAAGCAAACGTTGCCTTTCACTGCTGTGATGTCACAGATAGGTTCTTCGTTCCATGGTCTTTTCTCTGCCTTACCTGGGCTTTCAGAGATCCAGTTATCACCGTACTTATATCACAGAAATGAAAAAGCAAACAAAAGTTGTTTTTTCATTGCTTTGATTTAATAAAAACCTTTGATTCTGTGGTCTTTTCTCAGCCTCACCCAGGACGCCAAAGAGCAAAACACTGAAATGGCAACTGAAGGTCTCATCTGTGTTTTCTGCTCCTTTGGGGTCTCCCCAAACTGAAGACAGGTGAAGGGGCTGGGGGTGGTGATTGCGCACTAACCGCAGTCTCCCTAGTTAGCTGCTGTTGCCAGGTGCGGGCTCTTCCCTTGAGGGTTCATCTGCAGGTGAGAAGGGGGAGGTGAAGGTATAAGGTCCTGAGGACCAGTGGCATCAGATAATTCAGTCTTTAATATGTGGGCAGGAAAGGGGTGCCAGTGCTGGTGGTGGGGAGGTTGGGTGGCATTAGATGTATTTTAAGCGTTAATGTTTATGGATGGTTGTGTAATGCCAAGGGTGGTTTGGTGGTTGACAGGATACCATGCATCCTCATTTGTGAATATCTGGGAAGGAATGGGTAATGCTGAAGTTTGTGGAGGAGGCTAGCAGTGTTATTTTCCTTTGTTTAATTTTGTTTCGGGGAAGGAAGAGATGGCCTGTGGGCAGGTGGAGTGGGAGACGACCTACAATATTTTTTTTATCTATATAGATCACAGGGTAGGGGGCTAATGGAGTTGAGCCTGTGTTTTGTATGGCTCGGTTATTAGTTTCTACCTCTGTATTATCGACCTGTCGGGGAACGAGGATGTACTCCGAACCTTAGAGTTCCAAATCACAAACTGGAAACTCGAGAATTGCTACAGTGCCTGACTGATGCCACTCATAAACCCTTGGGTAAAACACCCCCACTTTTACATATTTACCCATTTGGAATAATAAGCAGCTCCCTTTGCAGCGGCTATAAGTTGCAGCATGCTAATGAGCAAAGGTGTGCTATGACGCTCCATATTACATACACTACCAGCTCAAACGACAACTATGTGTAGTGCAGTGTGGGTCAGTGCTGGACATGTTTGCTTAAGATTTTTTTAAAAACACAGACTCACAGACTTTGCTGTTTTGTATCTGTTTGTATTGTAGGCAAGTCACAGCAGTGATGTGCATATGAACAGCAGGATTAGCAGACTTACCAGACTTTTTTGTTGTCTGTCATATAATAATGATATGAACTGTTCACATCATATCACTAGACCCAGTGCTTTAAATGGGCCGGTACTCACCGGTACTAAGTACCGGCACTTCTAGATTTTCTGCCCTTGAGTGCAAGAACTTCTCAGTTTCCAAAGAGAGTACTGGTACTCATGGGGTAAAATGCTAAGCTCAGTGAAATTTCGCATGTACAAAAAGAAGCGTGACAGACCTGACTAGTCAGTCCATTTTCGTGAAGCACTCTAATAATCGAGTGCTAATCTGCCCACAGTGTGCTAACAGCAGGTGGCCCATATGCATTTATTTAGAGCTGGCAGGAAGTTTGGGAGGGGTCCGAGTCACACTGTGATGTTTGAAACTCAGGCTCTGTGGCGTCAATAGCACTGTAGGTGTGTGAGCAGGGCCTGCTAATAGACATATTGTCACTGTGGGAAATCTAAGAAAGCATTCCTGCTGGTATAGCAGAGTACGGCTGCTCTTGTTTGAAGTCAGATTGCGGAGGAAGGTGCTGATGGTGAAATTGTAGCACAGCCGATGAGAATCAAGGTTAGTAATGTGGGCAGCAGCCAGGGAGGGATTGGCAAAGCGCACATTTGGCCGGTTCCTGAGTGTCACCCGTGGGCCGGTTTCATGGAAGACAACCACCCACAATATCCTATCCTACTGGCCATCCTGCCCCCACTATGGCCACCTGACTAGTCCATAATGGAATGTGTAGGCGGGTCGCAGCACAAAATGCTGTGCTTAAAGGTGGGGAGCCGAGACGAGTGAGAAGCCAGTTTTGTGGCTGTCGTTTTGGGCCGTCTTCACCTTAGCCCAGACCCCACAAGCAGTGTGTTGAGTAGGAGTGTAAAAATAATCTTCAAAGTCCAGGAAGACATGAGAAGAAGATTTATTTATGAACACAACCTGGCATCTGACCACCTCGACGATCCAGCAGCAACTGGCAAACATCGAGTGCCGTCAGCCTCACATTCTAAAGAACACAGAAACGTGAGCGCTCCATCACGAGGTAAGGTAAACAACATGGAAGGACAGCTGTAGAAAGATAAAAGGTAAGTTACAACACAACACATCCTCCTCCTTAATGAACAAAACCAAAAGCGAAGCACAAAAAAAACAAAAAACAGAAGAGATCAAACAGTGACATAGTCTTGTAAATACAAAGGAGGTCTGCAAATTCTTGCACCAGAACCAACCAGATTATCTGATCTTGTATCACAAGATCCCCAGAAACTGTGCTTCGTTCAACAACAACCTCATGACCCATCCTCTCTGGACCAGAATTAGCAGGCTTATCTGGGATAAACATTGTGCTAGAACACCCTTCATCATGACCAGATTGCTGGACAACAGACTTCCTCCTCTGGTAAAAATTCCATTTTTGTCCACCTTCCACAACAAAATGCTTAGCAACCCTGACAACTTGACAAGGACCTGAAAATTTGCTCAAACCAGCTTTCACTCTACCACACTTCAATTTAACCCAATCACCCACCATGAACTTGGAATCAAAAAACTCTTCAGGATGTTCACCTCCAGGTAACACCCAATCTTTCAGCCACGCCGGAACCAGGCAAGAACCAGGTACACGTCCTCTCATACTTTGAAAAGGTGATAAATGGGTAACACTATGCTCGGTGGCACAATACGTCCAGAGTGTTTCTTCAACAAGACGTCTGGGGGATTGTCCATTGGCCAACGCCAGTTGAATGGTGCCCTTTACTAATCTGTTAGCCCTCTCCACCATTCCATTGCCCACAAGGATTGTAAAGAGATGTGCAAGAATGTTTAACTCCACGCTTTTCTAAAAAACAATGCATGTCACCAGAAGTCGACTGTGTACCGTTGTCGGTCAACAACAAATGCGGCACACCTTCATCCAAAAACAACTTTTCTAATACTTCAATAGTGGACTGAGTAGTGACATCCTTCACATATTTTACTACAACCCATCTGGAGTGAACATCTATAATGACCACTGCAAAACACATATCCACTGATAATTCAGAAAGAGGACCAATAAAATCTAGAAAAATAGTATACCAAACCTTCCCAGGATCGGTAATGTAACCCATACTCTTCTGATTGTCAATTTGAGTCTTTTTTCACTCTCTTTACACAAAACACAATTTTAAACCCACACCAATGCCAGTGAGACTGGCATCTACTGTGAGAAAAGATTTGCACTCTGACTTAAAGGGAGATAAAATACCCTCATCACAGATCTTATTTTTAATGTTCGAGAAAGCTTCTTGCTGCTCCTTATTCCACACATATTTGGTTCCCTTCCGCAAAAGACATTTCAAAGGTTCAGAAATGTCAGCAAAAGCTCTCCCAAATTTGGAATAATATTCCACAAGGCCTAAAAAGGACCTGAGCTGATCTTTGCCTTTAGGACAAGGTGCATTTCTTATAGCTTCCAACAGGTTACGTTTGGGAACTTACCCTCCACTTGAAATGGTATACCCGGGGCGTGGCTTCGGAGCCGTTGGTGATGGCTGCTGTTTTCGGGAGCTCCGCGGCGACGTAGACAGTGAAGAGCTTCCAGGCTTCTTTTCTTCTGTACTGGGTCACAGAAATCGGCATGTCCTCCGTCGGAATACTTCAGCTAGCGGTGTGAGGAATTGCGGAGAGTTTCCATGCCGTTAAGGTGATTTTATTTCGAAAAATGCGGTCAGTCAGAACAACGGCCGCCATTTTGTTTTCTGTGACAATAGTTTCCTGATGCATTCGCTACCCTTTTTATCAGTACCAGTCACTACGGGACTGATAGTATATCACATGAACAGGGATTTTTCTTCATTTACGGTGTAATTTCCTGGTCTTGTTTGGGACAATTGTTGGAGTACCTCCTACAGAACCTTTTTTCTTCAGTTTTTCGTTCTCTTTTTGTCAACGCTCTGTTGCGGACTTCTCCCAACTTTGACAGGTATTGTTGTTTGAATCATCTCTCCTTCTGACCGTCTCTTCCGTCACCAAAAGAGACTTTGTCTTCCGTTTCTTCATGGCAATGCCGCGTGGTGCTCGCAGTGGCGCTCGCGCTGGAGCTCATCAAGCTATCTCTCCGCCACTGGCTGATAACAATCCTTTTAATGTCCTTCGAGATAATATGGATGAAGCTCCTCCGGAATCTTCTGATCCTAAAACTTTCTCTTCGGCGGATACTCGCCCCAAACAACTCTCCAAATTACCTGCAGCCTCGTCCTCTGGCAAACGGGCAAAAATTAACCCCCCTTCTCCTACTAATCCATCCTCCTCAGTTTCTATGGAGCTTCTCCTTGATGAAATTCGTGCTCTGAAGCCTTATATGGAAGAAACTAATTCGCGCCTACAAAGCCTTGAAGACAACTGGTCTCACACCATCCAAGGAGTTGTGACTCTTGAACAAAGAGTTGACGTGTCTGAAGATACCTTACGTCAAGTACCCACCTTACATACAGAAATTGATCGTCTTAAACAACAAGTCGAACAATTGGAAAACCGCAACAGGCGCAACAACCTGCGTATTTATGGTCTGGCTGAAGGCCTTGAAGGTTCCAATCCACTTTCATTTTTCCAGTCATTCCTACCGTCTCTTCTTGGTCTCCCTGAATCTCCTCCTTTGAACATTCAACGCGCTCATCGTTTGGGCCGGTTGTCTGCTTCTTCCTCCTCCTCAGCGAGACCTAGAGGTACTATTTTATATTTTCTGGAGTATACGGACCTCCTCAAAGTACTCCAAGCTGCCAAACAAAAAGGAAAGATCTCTTGGCATGGCTCCAATCTATTTTTTACCCAGGACTACGCCAAAGTGACTGCAGATCGTCGGAAAAGTTCCTGGAAATGAGACCTGCTCTCCGGAGTCTTAATGCGAGATATGGCCTTTTTCCTCCATGCCTTTTTAAAGTGACATATAATAACAAGACTGTCTCTTATGAAGATCCGGCTGTTCTCCAACAATTTCTGAATACCTGTCGTCATGAGTCCATGGATGTCTCCAGATTATAATTATTCTGTCTCCCTCATGTAGAATGTTTGCCGTTTTATTGTATATGGTTTTATTGTTCCACATTGTTAACATTTGTATTTGGTCTTTTTTCCCTTAGTTTTGGATACTTGGGCCCCTGTTTGTTGTCCTCTTCAATTTTCCTGGATGCCGTCCTTCCTGCCGTTGTTGCCCTGTGGTTTCCCGTTCGGCGTTCCATTTCCCTGATGTGGTTCCAACACCCTCATCCTTTCTTGTTCTCCTGTGGTATGTCTTTTGCCATTGTGTTCTTCTGTTTATGGAATTGGTTGTTTTTGCTTTGTTGCTTTCTTCTCTTTACTCTACCCTCTTCTCTTACTCCTTCTTTCTTTTCTCATTACCATTGTTTCATTCTTTTTTCTTTTACTCTTACCTACTGCTCCTTTCTTTCTCTTTCTCTCTTTCTCTTGATCCAGTTCCTTCAATCTATTTTTTACTCTTTTCCCTTATTTGCTTATTCCTACTTCATTCTCGTTTCATCTCTGTACTCTTTGATTTTCTTCCCTTTTCAATATAATGTGTTTTATGGTGGTTCCTTGGTCGTATTTATTAAATTATGTATATACTTTTCTTTCTTGTACTTGATACTATTTTTCCTCCCTGCAATGCTTTGTCTTTCCTTCTTTTACTAATGTAAGGATTACTATCCAGTTTTTCTCTACTTATGCTTTTCTGTTTTCCTCTTATTTACATTTTCCTCCTCATTTGTGAATGACTTTGAATATTTTATCCTGGAATGTTAAAGGTCTTGGGTCACCTATTAAACGCCAAAGAGTTTTATCTCATGTAGCAAATTTAAAAGGGGATATTGTTTTACTACAAGAAATTCATGTTAAAGATACTGAAATTCCTAAATTGCGTTGTAATTGGGTTGGTCATGTGTTTGCCTCTCCTGGGTCTGGGAAACGCAACGGTGTTGCCATTCTGTGCCATAAGAAGTTAGACGTTCAGCTTGTCAATCAAGATAATGACGCAGATGGTAGGTGGGTAGCAGTCTCTTTGTTGATTAATAAAATTCCTCTGACTATTATCAATATTTATGCTCCCACTGTTCCAGATAAAGTCTTTTGGCCCCATATTCTCTCATTGCTTATGCAAGTCACCGATGATTATCTGATTTTGGGTGGAGACTGTAATATGGTTGTAGACCCCTTTTTGGACAGAAGATCTGATTCTAGGTTCTCCCCCTCCCACATGCATTCTTTGTTTACCTCCACTATTTCCCAAAGAGCCCTTGTTGATTCGTGGAGGCTTTGCCACCCTACTCTTAGAGAGTACACCTTCTACTCACCTCCTCACTCTTCCCAGTCCCGGTTAGATTATATTTTCATTTCCAAAGCCCTCACTCAGCTTATCACTCATTCAGACATAGGTTCTATCTTAATTTCTGATCATGCTTCAGTCTCCTTAAGCCTGGAATTACTCCCCCCAGTGAAAGGCACTAGGAGATGGAGGTTTAATAACTCTCTTTTACCCGCAATTTACACCAGCTTTTATGGAGTTTGCCTCTTCATTTTTTGTAGACAATGACTCACCTCAGTCAACTCCTTCCCTTATTTGGGATACATTCAAAGCCGCCTCTAGAGACTTCATTATTGCATTTGTTGCCCGTAAACGTCGTAAAGCTTCTCAATCGACTCAGTTGCTTAACACGCAAATTAAACAATTAGAACACTCCTTTTACCTCTCTAAGAAGCAATCCGACCTAGATAGTCTTATTAAGGCTAAGCTCTCCTTTAATAAAATTTCCACTGATTCTGCCAATTTATTTTTACTTAAGTCTAGTGCTAAGTATTATACTGCCCAAAATAAAGCCGGTAATCTTTTAGCTAGATACCTCAAAGTCAGGAAAGAACGTACTAAAATTGAATCCATTGTTACTTCCTCTAATGTTGTGGTCCATAAAGACGAAGATATTTTGGCTGAATTTACGGATTTCTACCAGCGTTTATATACTCCGGAATCCTCCCCAGACATATCCGAAATTACTCGTTATTTATCGTCCATTGCCCCACCTTCCCCCTCAGGGGTTGATTTCTCCCCTTTAGAGTCTGACATTACTCGCAAAGATATTCTGGAGGCTATTCAAGTTCTGAAGAGGGGTAAAGCCCCTGGCCCTGATGGGTTTACTATAGAATTTTATTCCCATTTCTCCTCCTTACTCCTTCCTAGGATTCACCAACTATTCTCATCCTTTATATCATCCCAAAGATCAGAAGGTACCTTTCAGGAGGCCCTTATTTGTCTTCTCCCCAAAGATGGTAAGGATCACACCCTGTGTAAGAATTATAGGCCCATTTCCTTAATTAATTTAGATTATAAAATTTTTGCCAAGATCCTTGCACTTCGTTTAGAAAAAATTCTTCCAAAATTAATTGCCAAAGAACAATGTGGATTTATCAAAGGGCGTCACTTATCTGACAATACCCGTCTTTTCTTTAATGTTTTAAGTAAATCACACTCTCATAAGTCGTCATTGGCAGCTATTGCATTGGACGCTGAGAAAGCTTTTGATAGAGTCAACTGGCAATTTATTTTTTCCTCCCTTTCTTGGTTTGGTTTCGGCCCTAAATTTCTTTCTTATGTCTCAATGCTTTACTCTTCTCCTAGGTCCTTTATTCTAGCCAATGGCCTTGTTTCCTCTTCCTTTCCGCTTCTTCGTGGGGTTCGACAGGGTTGTCCGCTGTCCCCCCTCCTATTTATATTAGCATTAGAACCCTTTTTAACTAAAATTCGTATGAACGCTGATATTTCTGGTTTCCCTTATGGCTCTACACAGTTAAAGATTTCTGCATACGCAGATGATATTTTGTTATTTCTCTCGAATCCCCATACATCTCTTCCGGCATTTTTATCAGAAGTCTCGAACTATGCCTCAGTGTCTGGCTATAAGCTTAATGTAGACAAGTGCGAAATTCTTCCTCTTAATAAATTTTGCTTTCATGCCGATTTCTTAACTTCTTCCTTTAATTGGAGCCCGAACAAAATCAAATATCTTGGTCTTTGGTTTACACCTTCTATTAAGGACACAGTGGCTCTGAACTTTAAAAATTTACTAACAGCTCTTACCACCTCTACGAAACAATGGCACCCTTTGTTCTTATCCTGGTGGGGTAGGTTAGATTCTATCAAGATGATGTTGGTTCCTTTAATCTTATTTCTCTTGTCGAATCTTCCGGTTCACATTCCTAAGTTCTATTACAAGAATATCTATTCCGTTTTATCTAAATTTTTATGGCAAAACAAAACTGCCAGAATGTCTTTTTCTAGACTTAAATCTCCTAAACACTTGGGTGGTGTCAATTTTCCTGATTTTTCGTCGTATCATACCTCCTTTTTTCTTACTCATTCTGCTTTTCTCATTTCTGATCATACCCCCGACCCCTCTTCTTGTCCTCTGTGGGTAGAGGTTGAGACTTCCTTTTTTCAACCCTTTACGTTTGAAGAATTTGTCTCATTGTCACAAGCTCCAAAGAAATTTTCTCTCCCTATTCTTCAACATGTTTACAAAACTTTTCAACCTATTACTTTACATAACCTGGATGACCGTGCTCGTTTTTTACAATCCCCTATCTGGTATAACTCTCTTATCAAGATTAAAAATAGATCTATTTTTTGGAATGATTGGCTATCTCTAGGTCTTAAATGGACTCATCAACTCTTCCATGATGGTTCTTTTATACCCTTTTCTGTTCTTCAGGATCGTTTCTCTCTTCCCCTCTCTTCTTATCCTAAATATATTCAATTAAAATCGGCGGCTCAAACTACTTTTGATGCTCTTACGGGTACTTCCATTCAATATACCTCCTCTCTCATTTCCTTGCCATTTTTGCATTCTTCTCCATCCGCTTCTCAAATTTACAAAAAATTGCGTGATTCATCTGCTGATCGAGTGAAATCTGCTGTGGAATGTGCTTGGGAATCAGATTTAGAGGATTGTTTTCCTCTCACTACTTGGGATAACATTTGGATCAAAATAAGGAAATCGTCTAGAGCGGCAAATACAACTCAAACGCTATTTTTTATATACAATCGACTTTTAATCACCCCATCCAAACTACACCACATTGACCCCTCCATCCCGGCCATCTGTTGGTCCTGTTCGGCTTTAGTGGCTGATCTTAAACACATGTTGTTTACTTGCCCTGATGTTCACCTTTTTTGGGGTAAAGTTTGGCAACAAATTAATTCCATTTTTTCCACCAATTTCCCCTTTTCTTTTTCTCATATTTTTCTTGGGAGTCTCTCGCAAATGTGGTCCTCCTTCAGTACTGATACCTCCATTGTTGATCTCCTTCTTGCTGTGGCGTTTCAACAAATCACGAAAGCTTGGAAAGATCCTTCTCTTATTTCCTACCAAGCATGGTGGTATGGGGTTTGTTATAACCATAGGTTAGATAGAGCATATGTCTACCCTATTTCCCTTGCGATTAAAAGGGACTTATTATGGCTACCCATTACTTCTTTTTTAAATGTATCTGCCCAATCCATTCCCTTACATAACCCTTGCAGGGAGGAAGTACCTAAGCCTCCTTGATGTTCTTGTTTTTATTAATGATTCTGATGGTATCAACATATGTACCTTTGTCAATCTGTTCTATCTCTTGTTAATTATTAATTCCTGCATTGTGAAATCATATTTGCTCTTTATACTGCCACTTATTTATCATAGTGTTGAAATATGTTTTTGATGATATCCCTTTTTCTTTCCTTCTTTTCTTCTCTCTCTTTTTCTCTCTATTTCTTCTATTACTTTGGAATGTTTTACATTGTATTTTTTATCACAAGTCTATATTATTACTGTACTGCAACTTCTTTCGTTTTTTCAATAAAATCCTCTTTAAACTGAAAAAGAAATGGTATACCCAAGGTATTCAACTTGTTCAGTTAATAATTTACATTTTTCCTTATTGACTGTTAAACCCGCTTGTTCAAGTTTCCAAAGAACTTGTCTAAGAAGAGCGTTGTGCTCTTCTACTGTTTTTCCTGAAACTAGAATGTCATCTTGGAAGTAACCACCAGCCCTTTAAACATGTTGGACATCATTCTCTGGAAGACACTCGCAGCCAATGCCAAACCGAACGGCATGCAAGTGAATTGGAAAGTGCCCTCTATTGTAATGAAAGCAGTAAGTGACTTGGAGTCAGGATGTAATTTAATCTGGTGATAAGCACTTCTCAAATCTTTTTTAGAGAAGTACTTGCCACCACCCACAGATTGTAATAACTCATTAATATTGGGCAAAGGAAAGTATCCATGATAATGTCTCGGATGAGTGATCTTAAATCAATGCAAAATCTCAAACGACCATCAGATTTAAGTGCCAAAACCACTGGCGAAATCCATGATGACACCTCTATAGTTTCTATGACACCCGAATTCAACAACTCTTGAAGAAGATCTTTAAGTCCCTGCTTCACAGATAGTGGTACTCTCCTTAGCTTGTGCTTTACTGGACAAGCATCAGGTTTAAGAATTATTTTGTGGAGATAACCCTGTACACAGCCCAATCTGTCCTCAAATACTTTATGCGCATCCTGTAAAATGTGGTCAATCTGTATATAATCTTCAACCACCATAATTTGGTTGGGGGACCTTGGATTGATGATAATGTGTAAATCATATTGATGCATCCAACCAATTATTGGTGGACCATCCTTTGCAATGTAAACCTTGTCTTGAGTACTCCTTGAACCAAATTTAATGGAACCATACATGTAACCTAAAATATCAATCAACTCACCTTGATAACTAACAGGATTGATATCCTTATTCAAAAGAGTAACACCCTCCCAAAATGTGTGAAAGAGAGACTTAGGTATATTGGTGAACATGGAGCCTGAGTCCACCATGAGAGTAACATTTTGTCCACACACATTAAATTCAGCAGAAGGTCTGGTTAATCTGCGTAAGTCCTGATTGACTTCCCCACAAAAACAACCAATACTTTCTTCTAAAACCAACCCCCTGTTGAGTGTCTGTTCAAGAGCAGGGCATGGTTGAACCACCACATTAACTTTGGATTTACACTTATCAGAAGTATCAAACGATGTGCACATACGTGCATAATGTCCTTTACGACCACACTTCCTACAAACTTGGTCCAAAGCAAAACATTTTTTATAATCTGCCAAATTATATTGGCTGCCACATCTCAAACACTCTCTATTCTTGGGTTTAGATACAGAAACAAAGGTATTCACATTCTTAACAACTTTTTTAGAAACTGCATTGACATCCACATCTTCATCTTTGCTAATTTCAACATTTGCAATTTCATTTATAGGGTTATCTCTCTTGCTTAACTGCTTAATACATTTCTGGGATTCCTCAATTACTTTAGCTAAATCAATGGCCTCTTATGTGAAGTATGTTTAGCGGCCCACAGTTTCTCTTGGATCTTCCTATCATAACATTGTACTATAAGTTGGTAACGAATTGATTCTTCGGTCATCGTCCCAAAACAACATTTTACTGAAAGTTCACGTAACCTGGCTATAAAGTCATCAATGCTTTCACCCTCTGATTGAGGTTGAGTGTAAAATTTGTATCTTGCCATGACTAAATTTACCTCTTTAGCAAACCATGTTTCTAGACGTGTAATGGCTTCTTTATAAGCATCATCCATGGGTTGACCATTTGCACCCATGGCAACCGGAAGATACGTGAATACACGCTAACCTTCACTTCCCACAGCACTAAGTAATAAAGCCTTCTTTCTTGCCGGTGAACAGTTAATACCATCAAGTGCTATTATATAGTTCTCTAACGTCTCAAACCAATCCTCCCATATAATAGTGGGAGTACCCGGCAAAAGTAAAAACAAAGGTGGCATAATGACATTGGAATGTGACTCACACGACTCAAAAAGGAGTTAAAAAAAGCAGTTAAAATTTAGGCACAAATGTCCAAAATAGAATAGTAGAGAAAAATAGTTCACTGACACGAATTAACGATGTTATTGTGTAAAATCTCAAGGTGTGCAGATCACCGAAGTATGATTGCACAGCACTGCCTTGCAAGCAAAGTAACTGACGCGCTGGAGAACAAAAACAAAATAAACTCACCAGCGATGCAATTTCAATAAATTCAATGAGGTGTGCAGATCACCACAGCGAGGTTAGACAGCATCTGCACATAAAGAGTAAATGTGAGCTCCAATATGCGGCAATGTAGCGACGATATGAGGTACACTCACACCCCTGCAGAGTCGCCTTGAGGATCGCTGACGGAAGAAACAAATAAAATGGAGGCACATCAGGCACTCACTGGAAAGGAAGCGAGGGTTACGCTGGGCATTCCAGCAGAAGAGTGACGTAGTCAGCCAAAGGTTGAGTTCAAGAAGATGCGCATGGCTCAAACGGCAGCGCGCAGCTCAAACGGCACCACAAAAGTAATGTTTCCTGGACCAAAGACACAGTACCTCAAGAGGTTGACACAGTTCACTGAAGATCCAACGAAAACTTCCCAGAACGGCGAAGTTACAGCATGAGGAACCAGCAAGGAGAGAACAGTCACAAATGGATCACCAGGTTGCGTTCAGGAGCGCCGAGGAAGACACAAAATCGTCGCTAAAATTGTTGAGAAGAAGTGTAGAAATAATCTTCGACGTCCAGGTAGAGATGAGAAGAAGATTTATTTATGAACACAACCTGGCATCCGACCACCTCGATGATCCAGCAGCAACTGGCAAACATCAAGTGCCGTCAGCCTCACATTCTAAAGAACACAGAGACGTGAGCGCTGCATCACTAGGTAAGGTAAACAACATGGAAGGACAACTGTAGAAAGATAAAAGGTAAGTTACATCACAACACATTGCTATTCCACATTCCTTCCTGCCATTCCATCACACTGTGCCTTAATAGATGTGGGAGGGGCAGCGCAGGTGTTGCTCTGGACATTCACAACTCGGCCCCTGTGGAACACGGGGCTTTGTAGTTGGAACAGCTAAACACAAAAACAGTGTCTTTGTGGTACTCCTCTGCCAAGCACTCACACTGAGGCCATGGTAGGCGGGGGAAGAAAGTGTGAGGTGACTGAGAAGCCACACAGGGTGGCCAGGATGGGTGTTGTGGCTCTAGGGCCGCTCGGCAGCCTAAAAGTTGTGTTTTTCCAATACCGAAGCTTCACATTCATCCCGTGGAAGGCGGGGAGTGCAGGTACTATTCAGAGGCCTTCTTGAGAGGCCATGTTTGGCTCTACCTTTTGGACCGTTCCCACATCAGCCCTAAGGGGTTAGCCCAGTGCAGAAGCAATTTGTTTCAGCTGACCTCTCAGCCAGGCCATCGCATTCAGGCCATGGTGGATGTGGGAGTGTGCAAAAGCTCAGAGGCCTTGCTGGGAGGCCAGGTGAAATGTTGGCGCCATTAGAACATTTTAAGCTCAACCCCAATTTCAATAATTAGGTTGCCTGCACATGTTCCACTTTTCAAACACCAACAAAAGTACTTGCCTAAAAGATCTGTGCTTTATCTGATAACAGTTTTGACTCATCATAAGTTAGAACAGAGGGTTCATGTGCTTGCTGCAAAACACAACATGGTGATCCCAGATTCGCATTTTATGTACATAGTTATGGGATACTAGTTTTACTCACCAATTAAATCTCAATCAAATTAAATGTGTGCCCCTGGCCGGGTCCCTTAGCACTCCCCGTAGCCCCGCCCCATAGCCCCCCCTCTGCCCAAGCCCCACCCCCTAATCCACATCTTAATATGGTGAGTACTTGCACTTATTTTTTTCCATTTAAAGCACTGACTAGACCCTTCTCTATTTGGAGCCTCTCTGCACCCTCCCAGAGAATTACACACTGTTCTTTCAACTATACTTGAACAGAGAAAAATATCATTTTGCTGTAGCTTCAGGTAAAGGGGCAGGACTTGCATGTCTTCTCATAATAGGTTCCTTATACCGAACCATTATGGGCTCTAGCAAGGCTTGTGTGAAGCTAAAGCGGTCCAGTTTAACCAACCTTGTTATTTTTTAGAGTCAAAGATAGATACCTGTGGGCTATAAAATATGTAGGTTTAATAGGTTTAGTAGTAGAATACAGATAAAGCCCAACTAGGAGCAGCATCCTTGTTGCTTAGCCCATGCTTTCATCTGACACTCTTCCAAGCACAAACAATCTCAAAATTCTGATGACCTCACATGCTGGCTGAGCAGCAGGGAACACAGAGACAATGAGAAGGATGCAATAGGTCTTCCCCCTTATAAAAACAATACAAATACAATAGGACATAAGATGGAAAATGCCCAAACAATACGCCCTACTAATTTAGATGCACCACCCAAAGGAATAAACAGAATAGTGGATCGGATGTTCAAAATCCTACTACCCTTAAATAAGGGAAAACAACTCCACGCTCCCCTCTACAGCACACTACATCAAAGAAACCCATCAAAGAAACCAACCCCACGTTCCCATCTACCGCACACTAACCTTCACTCAGGACCAGGGTTTCTCCCACCCTCTACTGCACTGGAGCATAACAACGTACCCCCTTCACAATTCAGTTAAGTAGACCCTGGGCTTCACATACCCTCTACTGCATTGGGGTATAACAAATGTACTCTCTTCACAATAAACTTAAACAGGACCGGGGCATCACCTACCCTCTACTGCATTGGGGTATAACATACGTACCTACTACAACATACACAGTGGGCTTAACACACTGCCCATACACCCTTAACCCCTTAGGAGGATGGACACGAACTAGAGTGTAACACACGTACCCTCTACAACATAGAACTTTGAACTTAACACACTGCTCCAAAAATATTAACGCCGTATGAAGGACGGACACGTAAACTGGGGTATAACACATGTACCCCTTACAACATATAACTTTGGGCATTACATACTGCCCTTGAACCCTTATCCGCTTCTGAAGGGTGGACAGATAAATCGGGGTGTAACCTACGTACCTCCTACAACATAGAACCATGGGCTAAAAACACAGCCCGTACACACTTAACCCCCTAAGACGGATGGATACCTAAACCGGGGTGTAACACATGCACCCACCCCTTAAAACCTTGGGTTTAACACACTTGCCCCTACAACTTACGAACCAACATCATCAATATCCAGTAAGCCAGCACTGAAAAATACACTGAAGTTACAGATTCAGTACGGTATTAATTAAAATTGCACATGACAGCATATGAAAAATTACTTAAATCCCCTATGCTGGTGAGCGGCCTCTCACCTACATCTTAAGATATCTGCATGCAGCAACTCAAGATAAGCATTATCCATACACCTGGGCAGTAAATTCAGCATGGCATACATAAAAATAGTCCTCATTAGGAATATACTGGTACACCCCACACCAAATTACAGAAAGTGCTAATTTTATGTCAGTCCCTCGAGGAGTGTCCTTTCAAACCTCCTTGCCGGTGTATCCCGGGTCTGGAATGTGCTAATACATTCCCACAAGCAAGATTGCATTTCTTCCTCTGTGCTGCCTCCTAAGTGACCTCACAGAGTTACTCGCACCAACTTCCAACTTCTGCAGCCAGTCATAAAGATTCAAAATCTTGTAGCGGTTCAGGAAAAATGGATATGTTACCCCCAAATATCTTGTGAGGACCTGAATGGTGCTTTTCACCTGATACAGCTCCAAGGCGTCTTTATCAGTTACTCTTCTTGGTACTTTCCCACAGCCACCAGGGTCCCTGAAGCAGCGTGAAGTGACTTTCCTGATGCACAAAGGGCATGTGCGCAATGCCAAGGCCGTGCTGCATCATCACAATGAGCCTGCTTACATGCTTCAGTAGATCAGCGTTCCACCTTCAGTGTTGAGCTTGCCGTGTCACAGTCCCTGCTTGTGATGGATAATGTGACAGTTCACAGAACCCTGCAGAGATGCCGCTCAATTGACTGACAGCGCGCCCCAGTATGGCTAACAATTTTGAGTGATAGCAGCCTGCAAATATGTGCCACACTCCTCAAGTAGGGGTATAATTCCAAAATCAAGTTTACAATGCAGGGCACAGTGAGGGTCAGAGCACCAACCCCATTAAATGCACTCTCACCATAGAAAGTTACAAACATGCACTTACCACCCGCTGATCCTTAGAAAGAGATAATGCCCATTAAGTTAATTTATAGTCCACTGTAGCATAGAAACAATGCACGCATGGTTCGTGCCTCTCAAACAAGTTCAGCTACCCTCCATAAGCATGCTGTCTTCAATGGTCATCGCTTTGACAATTAAATCTGTTCAGTTTTCTAAATGCGGCTGACCAAATGTTCATGTGTAAAGATGTGTCACGGACAAAAGGTTAAAAAGTAAAACATTTATTCAGGAGCATGTACATGTCACAGCAACGACAGCACAACTCCAACTGAACCTCTCCTCCTATTCTAGAAGCCAGCAATGCAGTATGCTTCCAGTTACCATGACACTGGAAGCATAATAGAAAGGATGTCACATCTCTCTTACATTGAACCAAAGAAATAAAAGTTACTGTTATAAATGAAATGCATTATAGGGACAAGAGTGAACAAGGTGCGAAATTGAACACACAGTGGATGTAAAATGTTATATAATTACACAATTCCAATGAGCGTGCATCAGATACACCTCCCCCTTATACACTATTTCATATTACATGACATAACTTCTATACTTTACAGGTAGGTTAACTGCTCTCCCAGCATGTGTTTTAATGCCACTACATGAAGGTTGTGCAACACTTACAATGGTACTTCCTCTATGACTAATAGGATGTGGAGAAAAGGAGTGATCCTTCCCTACTTCAGTAACATCTTCCCACATCTAATTCATGGATGATGATTTGTTTTCCTTATTACAAGCTGAGAAGATGTGATCTTTATCACATTTCGCCATTCTACTGTGATGCCATATTTTATTGTCACCTAATTTGGCTGATTTAGAATAAGTGTCTATGACCTGCAGGGGTGCAGAATATTTGCTTTCCCCTTTTTTTACCTTTGTACCAAGCTTTGTTTTTACCCAATCGCCGACTTTCAGATCAGCCTCCTTAGTGCAATGTCTCTTCTCAGAATTGATTGTGTAGGATTCATGTATTTTGCGTAAGTTTGAAAGGACAACAGCAGGTGACCATTTTCCCCATACTGTCTTACTTTTCCATGCCACATTGCCCTTTGTAAAAGGTTCTCTGCCTCTTAAAATTCTAAAAGGGCTGTAACTTGTACACGTGGTAGTAATTCTGTACACCCATATAGTACTAAACAATTCTTTTTCCCTATCCTTTCCAGCACTAAGAGAAGCTTGTACGCTCCCCATAATCACCCTATTGAAGTGCTCAACTATACCATTACTGGCTGGATGGTAGACAGGAGTCTTTTTCTCACAAATGCCATTCCTTTTTAAAAACATTAAAAAATGTTGTGACGTAAATTGTGGGCCATTATCACTAAGGATTTTTGTTAGTATACCTTCCCGTATGAACAATTTTTCCAAAACATTTATAACTTATTTTGAATCATAGTTCTCAGTAATCTCAATTTCAGGCCATTTGGAGTAGTTATCAATAATGACAAGAATATGTTTAGTAATGCCCTAATCATCCACGATAAGACCAAGCCAATCAATACTTACATCCTCCCAAGGATGGTCTGGGATATGTCTGATGCCAAGACTGGGTTTAAATATATGCTGGGACTTGTCAGAGTTTTTGCAAATGGAACATTGTTTTACAACATTTTCAGAATCTTTATCAAGCCCAGGCCACCAGTAGAACATTTTAATCTTATTTTTAAGTTTGACAATCCCTAGATGGCCTTTGTGATTGATTTCTAAAATGTTGGCACGTAGATTCGAATGTGCAACAATTCTTTCGCCCCTACATAAGTAGTTGCTATTGTCAATGGACAATTCTTCTTTGATCTCCCACATTGCCCTAAGGTCACCCTGCAGATCAGTTTTGTTAGGTCAACCTTTAATTACATAATTAGAGGCATTATTTAAAGTTTTGTCATGTTCATATTCAGAGTCTCATTCTATTTTAGAAATAGCATTGGCAGAATCATTAACAATAGCTACATTAAAGTCATCCCAATCAGAACATTCAGTATTTTGTACGGGTAATGGAGATCTGCTGAGATAATGAGCAACTTTGTTCCTTTTCCCTGGTAAGTATTCAACTTCGTAATTGAATTCTAATAGCTTTAAACTCATCCTTGCCAATCTGCGAGTAGCTTTGAGTTTGCCCTCAAATGTTAATACTTTAAGTAAGGGTTGGTGATCGGTGCGCAGTGTGAATTTTGTCCCCCAAACTAACTGTCTGAACTTCTCCATTGCCCAGATGGTAGCCAACATCTCTTTCTCAAAAATTGAGAATTTCTCCTCAGCATGAGATGGAGAACGAGATGCAAAAGCAATCGTTACTTCTGCGCCTATAGCATTAACAAGACCGCGCCGAGTCACTTGCCACTGGCATCTGTAGTGATGATACTGTGGACAAGACCATTGAACGCTTGTAATGGGAAAGCAGAGACTAATTGGTGTCTCATCATGTCAAAATCTTTCTGAAGTTCTGCATTCCAGTAAAACTCTTGTCTCACTTAGAGTAATTGTCTAAGGTTATATGTTTTGGTAGCGAAATTCTGTACATATTTGGAGTAAAACTCCGCTAGGCCAAGGAAGGATCCTAAATCATCTTTTGATTTTGGAACAGGGGCATTGCTGATCGCAGTGATCAATTTTTTCTTGGAAGAAATTCTGTCACCACCTACTTCGTGCCCTAGGTAAGTAACTGATTTCAATCCAAACTTATTTTTTTTAGCTCAGCAGTAAGTCCTCTCTTGGCTAGAAAGCTTAACACCATAGTGAGTCGATTGTCATGTTCTTTCTTGTCACATCCCATAATCAGAATATCATCCTGAAAATAGGTCACCCCCTTTTGATTCTTGAATAGTTTATGCATTACCTTTGGAAAACCGCAGCCGCCAAAGCTAAGCCAAACGGCATTCTAATGAAGCGGTAGCATCCAAAGGGTGTTATGAAAGCAGTCAGATTTTTACTAGAATCGTGTAGTTGAATTTGGTGATATGCAGAGGTTAAATCTATTGTAGAAAACCATTTGATGCCTTTGGATTAGGCTTGGATTTCATCTATTCTTGGTAAGGGGAATTTTGTCAACCAGGATGTTCTTATTTAAGTCCCTCAAATCAATACATAGACACAAACGGCTGTCCCGTTTGCGTGCTTCGACCAATGGGGCCAACCGCACTTTCTACTGGTTCAATTATGACCTTCTTTTTCTAAGTCTGCCATGACACCTTCTCTGACGCTAATGGGGATGTTCCTAGGTTTGTGTGTGAACCCTATTAGTTTCCCAACTTCTCCTGAGAAAACTGTGGGGAATTGCTTGACGATGTTGTCAACAAATTGCCTGTCACCTTCATCCAAGAGCATTACTTGATCTTCAGTTTTAGGATTGAGGATAATTCCTAGTGCTCCCTGCTCATCCCAACCTAAAACTGAGAGTCCTTTTTCAGCCACGTATAGCTTACCTAATGCTTTTCTGTCTTGAAATTGGAAGGTCTCTTCAATAAATCCAACCATGGGAATGTTTTCTCCTGTGAATGTTACAGGTTGTATGTCGGGTGGTTCCAATTTTCTGTTTAATGCTTGAGCAAATAAGTTTTCCCACACCGAACGTTGAATGATGGTTTAGGGAGAGCCCGAGTCGGGTACAATTTATAGAAGTATACCTCCAATCATTATGTCACACATGGGTTTCTTTTTAGATTTAACATTTACATTTAAAACCACACTCTCAGGATCACACTCATCTTCTATGCATAATATACCATCATCACTAGAGGAGTCAGTGTTATTATCACCGTCTATGGTTTTATCTTCAACGCATCCAACAACTTTCTTGTTACCTCTATTTAATCTTCTCCTGCAAACCTTTTCCGCAATAAGTGTATTTGGCTCTCATGGTGGAACACTTTTTGTCATTATCAAAATGACCATTGTAACCACATCTATAACAAACAGAGCCTTTGTTTTTTAAGTCACTTTTGCTGGAAGATGTATATTTCTTACTTGAATCTACAATAGCACGTTTATAATTTTTTTCGGCTTCTATTTTGCCGTGATATACTTTATTGACAAGTCCCTCCTCGTTGTTTTTCAAAGCTACTTTAGCACACCTTTTTGACATCTCTGTTTTTGTTATAATGGCAAAAACTTCATTTAAAGGTGCATCCCCAAACAACCATAACTTTTACTGACTAGAAGAATTGTTGGAATACATGACAAGTTGGTCTCTTACAAAACTATTGTGTAAGGTGCCAAATTTGCAGTTTACAGCCAATTTTTTTAAAGACTCAGATTTGTTTTGTTTCCTCTGAAAATATTCATATCTATTGATACCAACAGATACAGTGGGGTGACAGTGGGAATCTAAATCTTCAAGAGCTTCTAAAAAAACATTAGCATTTTCAGAGGGTCTTACTTTCTTCTCCATCTGATAATAAACTCTAGAACCATCTGGACCCAAACTATGCAACCACATTTTTTCCTTTCTAGATGACGTAAATTCATCTTCGTTCTCCTCTTCTAATGCAGGTATGTAATTTAGGAAATAGTCCTTCCAGTCAGACCACATAAGTAATGGCTCTCCTGGACAAGGTAAAAACGGTACATGTGGAACTAACCCACAGCCTTAGGATGCCATTTATGCAAGTTAAATATAACAATGTACTATGTAATTAAAAGGAACAATGTACTATGTAATGAAACATGATCACGAGTAAAATTTTATACTATAACTGTGTACCTAAACTTTGAATAGTGTCCAAAATAGAGTAAATTATTCAAGGTTTATGTACATCACAAAGTGCAGTCTGTAATTTAATGAATACAATTGTATGGTGTGCACATCACGTGTGCAAGGTTGTTCGATAAAATTATGGCTGAAAGTTGTGATTAGTATAAAGTTATAGTAGATATGCGGTGTGCATATCACCAAGGAGGAAGTCTTAGTATTTTGTCAATATCTGGAAATACAAAAAACAATACCATGTAGTCAGTTGCAGTACCGGTACGATCCGGTGTGTTCCTGTTACTTGGTAGACTTTTCACGTAATGTAGATGGAAGGCAACGGGTTTCTTTTCTTCCGGTGATGTTCCGTAGGCTGGTTGCTAAGCGACAACCATAAACAAAGATGGTCACTACGCAAGGTCATGTTGCGTGAACTTGCGTTTTACATCGGTCCGTCGTGCTTGGTTGACGTCACAGAAAGAGTGGCTTTCGAGTGAAGACGTCCCGACGGCTCTCCAGTCGTCCAAACCATGCAACAAGTGGAACCAGTGGAGAATGGAATCCTGCTCGGGTTGAATGATGCAGAACCCGTGAGGAATGGAATCCTGTTGAATGATGTGGCATTGCAGTGATTCTTTCAATGGCTCTCTTACAGGTATTGATGCTGTCAGACAGGGAGCACAAGCAAATGCATAAAATTCATATTTATAAAAAAAAAATGAATGACTAGAAAGTACCTTGATCGAGGTGCGGTGGTCAAGTGAGGATTGTTGTATTTTATATTGAAGTCCCTGGTGGTTGCTTTTTGTTCCGCTTTAGCAAGGTAGTATCCTAGTTAAAAACACCGGATTTCGCTGGATTTCCAAATAAAGTCCAGTCTTTCACAATTGAATAATTGTCTCCTTGTTCCACGGAATGACCACAGAAGTCAAGAATAAAGTAAATTTCCACAATGGGTATGATGAGCGCTTACCTCTACTTGCTCCTGCTGTTGACCATCAATCGTCGCCAAAATATAAGGATGGGTCAGTGACAAAAGGTTAAAAAGTAAAACCTTTAATCAGGAGCAAGCATGTACATGTCACAGCAACAACAGCACAACTCCAACTGAACCTCTCCTCCTATTCTAGAATCCAGCTATGCAGTATGCTTCCAGTTACCATGACACTGGAAGCATCATAACAAAGATGTCACATGATGTGAGCTAGACGGCCCTCTCAGTCTGCTGTACACTTTACGCTATCCTCTTCAGCTGCTCGTGACTGCAGGCTGTCTGGTGTAACAGACACTGGTGGGGATACCAGGGCGTTTTTCTTCCTTTCAGGCTTCAATTCTACTAGTTTCTTCTAAGTTTTTTGTTCCTCACACATAGTTTATTTTACGTTCATTGGCAGTGATGCAATCAAAGATAGATAATTGTAGGTTATAAAAAATGTAGGTTTATTAGGATTAGTTGTAGGTTACAGATAAAGTCACACCAGGAATCAGCTCATTCCTTCATCTGACACTCATCCAAGCACAAATACTCTCAATATGTTGATGACCTCACAGGTTGCCTGAGCAGCAGGGAGCACAGAGACAATGAGGAGAAGGCAACAGGTTACAACACAATTTATTTGTGCCTTTTACCCTCTTACACTTTTTTAACCTCTATCAATCACCTGGTACATGTTATTTTTTCCCTTCATACACAAAAACCCAAAAGAGACAGACTTTGATCACTCTAAGTCACATTAATACTCAAGTTGATGGATGCAGAAAGTGCAATTCATCTCTGTCACTTTCCATATGACCCCTTCACTTGGCACATTCTTCAAGCTCCAGCCGATACGCATCAAAGTGATGTTAAAGAAAACGTACACTATCTAAAATTTCAGCACACATAAGCGGCACACCAGATAGTATCTTTACCTTATACCTACTCTCTCATCCTGCCCAACGGGCTTCCAAGCTACTTAGAGTATTCACACTTTCCAAGCCATCGAGAATGTAGGTATGTCGCCTATCACAATCAACACAGATTATTGTTAAGTTTTGTCTCTCTGTTGTGACAGTGGGTCACAAAGGTCCCTAGAGGGAATGCTGTGATTGGCTAGACGCAACCTAAAAAAACAAAATTGCGGCCACAATTTTATCAATCAGGAATGGTTCCCGTGGCTGAAAATTTCAGTGAAAGCTAAGATAAGGGGCCATGGTGGAAATACTCTGACCACATTTTTGAGAAATGGGGGTATTAGTGACACAAGGTATGTGTCAAAAATTTATATTTTTGATCAAGTACGATATTTGTGATGATGATACGAGCGACAGCACAGCCCCATGTTCCATCACGGGGCATCACGAATATTGCAGCGACACTGCAAATATTGATGAAAATACGGAAAAAATATACAAATATGTGTACACACTTGCAAACTCACTCAGACACTTATACACCCATTCACATAACTACTCACATACTTATACATCCAGTCACATACCCACTCAGATACTCATGCACCCACTCACATACCATTCAGGTACTCATGCACCCGCTTATAGACTCACTCAGAGAGTGATGCACCCATGTACAGTCCCACTCAGAGGCTTACGCACCTACTTAGAGACCCACTCATAGACTCACGTGCACAGTCTCATACCTACTTAGAGACTCTTACACCAACTCACAGACCCACCTTGCAGTCATGTACACACTCACAGACCTACTCAGATACTCATGCACTCACTTACAGACTCACTTGGAGAGTCATGCACTCATGTACAGACCCACTCAGAGACTCACGCAACCACATACAGGCCCACTCACACATTCTGAGACACTCACATACCCACTGACAGACCCACTGAGTCATTCCTACATCCACTTATAGATTAATTCAGGCACTCATACACCCACTCACACAACCATACAGTCACCCACAAACTCTGCCACAGATCCAGTCAGAGAGTAATGCACCCCAGTCACTCACTAATACACTCAAAACTCACACATCCACTCATACTCTCACTCAGATGTACATGCACCCACTCACTCACCTACTCAAAGGCTTACACATCCACTCACAGACCCACTCAGACACTCATGCATGTACCCATTGAGACACTCGTACATAGACTCACAGATTCACTCAGACACTCATACACCCACTCACAGACCTGCTCAGCTACTCACACACCCATACATTTACCCACACACTGAGTCACAGACCAACTCAGAGATTTATGCTCCCAGTCACTCATACACTCAGAGACTCATACACCCACTCACAGCTGCACTCAGCAGCTCACACAACCATTCACAGAACCACTCAGACACTCGCACTCCCAGTCATTGACCCACTGAGAGACTTATGCACTCAGTCACACACCTACTCATGCACCCACTCACTCACCCACTAAGGCATGCACTTAGACCCTTATGTATCCACTCACAGATGTAGTCAGACAGTCATATACTTACTTTCAAATGCACAAAGGCAATCATGCACCTACTCACAGATAAACTGAGAGATTCATGCAAACAAATCACAGATCCAGTCAGGCACTGATGCACCCAGTCATAGATGCTGAGAGACAGTCACACAGTTTGTAACAGAGCCATTGATAGACTGATGCGCCATCTCACGAACCACTGAAATACTTAAACAGAGAATTAGATACTTACTGATACAGTGATGCATGCAGGCACAGATTATACCAAAAGAGTTATACACTGTGTTATAGAGTTTTTAAAGGAGATATACATGCTATGATAGAGTCTTTTAGATAGTAATGTGTTTAGTGTGTTGCTTATAATCTATTTTGTAGTTATAAGTTTTGTATGTGGTTAAGGCTATTGAATTCCTTCTCTTTCTTTGTGTTTTCGCGCGTGTTTGCGGTGATCGCGGCTACCGATATCATCATGAAAATAGAAAATCGGTTTTAAAGATGATTTTTATACAAACTCTCTAGAAAAATATGATTTTAAAGAGTCCACAAATAAACCCCTAGTGTCTAAAATACTGCAAAATATGTGCATATTTGTCTTTTAAACGTTATAAAAAAAGGCGCAATAGTCATGGTTACCGAAGTCATTACGACTTTCGGAGTAATAGTGACAACGGAAAATCAGTTTAAAAGATTTTTATCTATAAACTCCCTATAAAATATGACTTTAAACAGTGTATTAAAAAACCTCCAGTGTCTAAAATATTGTAAAACGTGTGCATATATGTGTTTTACACCTCTTAAAAAAGGTACAATCGTTGCGGTTAGTGAAGTCCTCACAACTCTTGGCACCATCACGAAGATGGAAAGTAGGGTTCAAACTTTTTTTTAAAACATGTACCAGAAAACTGTGTGTGCAAACATGTTTTTTAAGCAGTGATGTAGTTAGTAATATGTGTATTGTAATACTCAGAATACATTTTTTAAGTCAACATTTTTTAATGTGGTGTTAGTCTTTGAATGTCTACTTTTATTTTGTGATTTCGTGACATGATTGCGCTCATCCCAACATTGCTGCAAATTTCAAACATTCTAAAAAAAATATTTAACAAGAAAATGAACAATATGTTTGGCTCTTGGGTGTCTCCGACAAGAGTCTTTGTGTTGAGAGTGTGTATAAGACAGTTACAGGTAAGATTGTATGCAGAGGCTCAGGTTGCTTAGAAATATCCTGTTCCCTTCATCTCTAAAGTAAACTCAATCACTTCTATACAGTGCATGCATGTTAAAATGTAGATTGTTATTGTAGATGGAGCCCATTTTATAGTCTCTCAGGAAAGCAGAAACAGTTTTATTAACTTTTATTAACATGTTTCCTGGCTTTGTCAATCTGTGGACAGAATTGATTTCACCACTTCCATTTCTGTCTTTGGCACATATTCGAGTACACCAAGACAGTGTGAATTAAAAGCTACATCAGTTCTGCAGATGTATCCTTCATTAGGATTTCCAGCCCTACCCCAGTCAATGCGCCTAGGTCATTTCTACTACAGTGCAAAATCATGAGGTGAGGAGCTCGGCAATCCATAATGGTTTTACCTAAAGATAGCAACTGATGACACTTTAACCCTCTCTGGCCAAACCAACTAATCTCCACATTTGCCAAACCCAAGTCCTTGTCAATACCCCTCTTTTGTTTGCAGCCTCTTTAGCCCAATAGACATAGCTGTGAGTCACAATCCACCCTCTAAACATGTTGTAGAAAGGAGAAGGAGCACACAAGACAGGTCTACAGCTCAATATCAAATTTGGTAATATGAAAGAGAGTGAAAATACATGTGGGTGGATATGCAGGTGGAGAAAGTACGTAGCATTAGGAAATAATTAGTAAATAGATGTTTGATTGGATCTGGTAAATAGAAAAATTATTAATAAAGAGGATAATTTTTTGAAATAAATATATAAGTATTTAAAAAATAAAGATGATATATAATTAAAATTGTAAGTGCTTTTATATATCAATTATTAGGAAACTGAAATATAGTTTGTCTCAGGTGCAGACTAGGTGCCTGTCAAGTAAGTTTAGAATGTGTTTCCATGGAGGTGTATATTGCACTTGTATTCCCTTACTCTATTCTGTGAGTGGTAGAAGAAAAGAGTGCACAGTAATGGTTAAACATATATTTAATAATGTAGTGTAAGTTGTCAAAGTTGTATACGTGTATATAAGATTTGCTGCTGATAACCTGATGTTTTCATTTGAATTCTGGGAGCTGTAGGATTATTTGTTCCATTATGAAAGAAGACTAGAATACTAATATTTAAAAGTGGAAAGTATGCACTGTAGCTATATTTTAAATATGAATCTCTCAAAGTTGATAGCTATGTATTACATACTCTTTAGTGTAGGTGGTGGATAATCATAGGGTAGATTTGTATGTGCAGACATGGGGAGATATGTTCTTTAATTGTATTTAGATTGAGATATGAAATATGACACTGGTAGGCACTGTTATGCCAAGTACTATATAAACTATAGCACCTATGATGCATGTGACAATCATGTTTGAAAATTATAGAGGCTCTCACTCACCAACTCATGGATCGAGAGAAGTACTAATATATTTGCTAAGATCTTCACAAAGTAGATATATGTGTAACAGTATCAAAGGCAGTTAAAGATATGTTTCAAATTTATAATACAGGCATTGACGTCTTTATTTAGCAATGTACATTGATATTTCTAGCGCTTTCAAAATACATAGTCAGATACTGGTAGATTTTCAAAAACATGTTATGGGACTGCTAGGTAGGTTATAGCAGAGCGTGATATTTGGCTAATATGTAAGATATGATGTTTTTTTTAATATCTGAGTGAGCTATATGTGCTTATAAAGATTTTTGTTCTTAAGTGTTCATGCCTTGTCTCAAAACATTATTGAGAGAGTAACCCTTCAAACAAGAAGGGCTACAATAGTCTGTCCCTCTTGTGTACACTGTCTACAATCTCACATGTCTCAACTCTCTTATACCCCGGGACTCATTTACTCAACATTCTTTGCCTATCCACTTAGGCTATGGAACCTGTTAATGCAAAAACAACTGTCCTTTACTGTAATCATGTACATTTTAATATCTCAATATATTGGTCTCATGTAAACTATCTAAGATTTCAGCAAATTAAATACCTTAAAACAATTCAAAATGTAAAAAATCATTGTAGCATTCTACAAAATAGACCTTTTCTCTTATTGATATCCTATTGCACACTTTTCTGTATGATGAAACTAACTAAATTCTAATGATACACGACATGTTATATATTATTGTTTCATGAGTATATCACTAAAAACAATTTTTTATCAAATCAATACAATATACAAAAGCCATTACACAATATTTTAAAATACACATTTCAAAGTGTACATGCACTGTGTCATTCACATTTTAATCTGACATACCTAAGTTGAAATATATACATTAAGTGTTAGATGTGGTATAATTGACTTGTGCATCCCGTTTTACTGCTAGGGCTGTCTTCTTACTGAAAAACCTACACAAGGTGTAAACTGTTCTTTTAGAACATATGGTTCCATACTAAGGAAGGGTGTAGCTATGCCATACTGCAGGGAGCTATCGGCTACATGTATTAGTAAATTGCGAATACTTCATTGCGAATTTCTGAGAATCGCGATTAGGTAATCGCAATTTACAATCCATGAAACTCACAGAGTTTCATATAGTGATTCCTAGGGGGGTTGCAATCCGCTCTACCTCATTAATATTAATGAGTTAGATCGCAATTTGTGACTCCCTAGGAATCGCTAAAATCACAGGGAGGGTGGCCTGCTGGGATCAGCAGACCACCATCCCCATGATTGTCTTTAAATATGTAGCCCATTTTCCTTAAAGGAAAACGTGATGTGTTTCAAAAACAAAACTGTCAACTTATATTTTATTTTATTTAAGAGTAGGCAGTTGTCCGTTGAACCACTGCCTGCCCTTAAAAAATGCGGCAACAAACATTCACAAAGGGGAAGAAGTCCCTTGGGGACCCCTTCCCTTTTGCGAATGGGTTACCACCTACTTGAAGTAGGTGTAAAAATGCGAATGTTTTGCGACCACATTTCGGTCACAAAACATTCGTACATACTGATGCACTTCGGTATAAGAAAGGGACACCCTAAACACGCCCCTTCCTAATAGTGAATCGCAAACCCATTTTGCGATTCAGTAACAGGTTACCGGATCTCAAAATGGGTTTTGATACATGTAACAAGTCTTTTTTAGCATTCACTAATTGCAGATTCTGCGAATCGGGCCATTTCCAAACGCTAAATAGCTTGATACATGTAGCCCATAATGCTTAAATTTTAAGACATCTAGTCTGAAGATTGACTTAGGTATATGCACTCCTAGAGACCTATGTGACCATGTACACATCCAACCTACACCCAAACTAAAATCTGACATATCCAAGTAGAAAAGCAGACAGACACTGAAACACCCGGTGAGGTAGTTAGAGAAGCACATAAACATTCACTCACACAGACTGGCACAACTGATATGTATTTTGTGCTAATGGAGCCAGTTTCACACACACCTAAATAACCTAATACTCACTAATACACCCAGGAGGCAATGTATGCAGGCTCTTACAGACATATTTAGAGAACCATATATCAGACAAAGAGAGGCCGTGATTTAGTAACAAATTTACATAAACATGAAATCACAGCTCTAGATAGGAACTGAAACATTCATTCAGATATCTACTAAAGAACTGACTATTTCAAGTTTACCATGTAGAGGAGAAACCCTTGGATAATGTCCCAGACTTGCTATACATGACACTGTGCATTCAATTTTACAGCTAGGCCAACCTATATATTTAAGAGTCCTAGTGAAGGCATAAACTGCTCTTTTAACATGTATAATTCAACAGTGAGATACGCTGCAGCTACGTAATATTGCATGGTGTTATATTCTTTAAAAAAAAAGCTACACATGCACTCTGAAGTTTTAATAAGCTATGTGCAGTACTGGAGACCCATGTGCCCAATTATATAACCGCCCTGCCACTGACACTTCAATCTGATATACCTAAGGTAAAAAGGAGACAGAGACTAAAACAGTCATACAGTCTGTGACAGAAGCACGTAAATATTCACTTACACAGTACTGCACAACTGTATGTGTGCAACGCTGATGGAGGTTGTTGCATACACACTTAAATACCTCAGAAGTAGCCCTTGCATCATGTCTCCAGCTTGGTACAGTTGAGCATGTGCATGTGGTTTACATGTAAAAGTCCTAGGGAAGACATAAAGTAGTATTTTACCATATTTAAGTCACCATTGAGGTAGGTTGCAGCTGGGTCATAGGATAGGGTAGTATGTGCTTATAATGTAGCACATGTGCGGTGAAGTCTAATTAGGTATACGCACTTCTACAGACATCTGTATCAAATTATATATGCACCCTGCTACCCATACTTCAATCTGACATACCTAAGTAGAAAAGCAGAGAGACACTAAAACACTAGGCCTGGGCGAAGCACTACGCTACGCTCGCGTAGTTTGCGAAGTTCGCGCTACTTCGCGCTACGCGAACTGCACGTAGCACAGTGCGAACACGCGTAGCGTAGTGTTGCGTAGTGCTGCGGTCATTTTTTGCTTGCTCGCGGTCCTCAACGTCAAGTTGGCGACCGCGAGCAAGCAAAATGACATCCTGGCGAGACTTTTTCCTTGTTCGCGATCGCGAGCATGGAAAATAAACCTCCCGGCGAGATTCCCAACGCGAGAAGGTCAGGTTTCTCATTGCGAGGGGTCGCGTATGCTCGCGACCGCTCGCGATGAGAAACTACCAGTTCGCGTTGAGAAAGCTGCAGCTCGAGTAAAAATCTACTCGAGCAGCAGAAAACTACAGCTCGCACTGTGCAAGATGCCATTTTCAATGATTGCACAGTGCCGGTTGCTTGTCCGCACTGTGCAATCATTGAAAACAACATCTTGCACAGTGCGAACATGTTACTTTGCAGTTCACGAAGTGCTACGCGTAGCTCGCGTAGTGCGAACTTCACTTTGCGTAGCTTCGCGAAGTGCTACTTCGCGAACTACGCCCACCCTTATAAAACACCCAGTGAGATAGGTAAAGAACCACCTATATACTCAGTCACACAGACAGGCTGAACTGATATGTATTTAGTGGCAATGGAAGCAGCTGTACACATATTTAAAAAAAGAATACTCAGTAACATAACCAATAGGCAATCCATGCAAGCCCTTGCAGACACATTTACAGAATCATTCATGTCACCAAGAGAAGCAGTAATGAATCAACAGACATACATAAACATGCAATGAGAGCCCAAACAGGAACTGAAACACTGATTCAAATATGTAGTAAAGAACTGACACTTTCAACTCGATCATGCAGAGAAGTAGGTATTGCATCATGTCTTGGGCCTGCTACATTTGACCAAGGAATTTGCACTTGTCTTGCTAAGTCAATTTTCACATTGAAAAGTCCTACAAAAGGTATAAACTACTCTTTTACCATGTATAATTCTCCAGTGAGATAGGCTGCAATTAGGCCTTAAGGCAGGTTGGTATGTACTTAGAATGTATGAAATGAACTGCAAAGTTTAAGTGAGCTATGTCCACTCCTAGATGCCCATGTGCCCAATTATACACCACTTTGCGTCCCAAACTTGAATCTGACATACGTAAGTAAAAAAGTAGACAGACACTAAAACACCCAGTGAGATAGTAGTAGAAGCATATGAACATTCACTCACACAGACAGGCAGTATCTAGTGGTAATAGAGGCAGATGTACACACATAGTTAAATAACCCAATAGTCACTAACATACCCAGCGGGCAATCATGCAGCTCTTTACAGACACATTTAGAGAAGCATACATGTCACATAGAGAGGCAGTTATGTCTTAACAAACTTATATCGACATGCAATCACAGTTCCAGATAGGAATTGAAACACTCATTCTGATATCTGCTAAAGAACTGACAGTTTGAAGTCTCCCAAGCAGAGAAATAACCCTTGTATCATGCCACAGGGCTGGTAGACTTGAGCCTGAGCATGTTATGTTATTGCTGGGTCTGTCTTGTCACTTAAAACTCCTACACAAGTAATAAACTGCTCTTGTAGCATATATAACTGAGCAGTAAGATAGGCTGTAGCTAGAGCATAGTGCAGTGAGCTATGAGCTTAAAAGGAATGACCTGTTCTGTGAAGTTTCTGTCAGCCATATGGACTCCTAGAAATTCATGTGACGAATTATACACCCACTTTGTCATAAAGACTTCCATTTGAAATGGATAACTACTAGAGCAGAAAGACAGTAAAACACCCAGTGAGGTAGTAATAGATGCACCTAAACATTCAGTCACAGACAGAGGCAGAACTTATATGTATGCAGCACTAATAGATGCAGTTGCACACACAGCTAAATAACCCAGTACCTACTAATACATCCAGGAGGCAATCCATTTAGTCTCTTACAGAGACAGTTAGAGAGCCATTGATGTCAGGTAGTGAGGCAGTCTTTTACTAACAAACCCAATTATATGTGCAGTAGCAGTCCCAGATAGGAACTGAGATATTAATTGAGATATCTTTTAAAGAAGGGACACTTTCTAAACTAACATGAGGCAAGTAGCTCTTTCATCATGTCTTGGGCCTGGTACACTTGAATGTGTGCATTCAGTTTTACTGGTAGGCTAACCTTCACTTTTAATAATTATAGAAAACACTTAGGGCCAGACATACAACACTTTTCAGGGGTCGCAAATGGGAAATCGACCTGTTTGCAACCACTAAAAAAGTTTGTGATATGTCAAAAGTCAATTTTGCAAGTCGGGAACCTAATAACGACTCGCAAAATAGGGTTTGCGACTCGCTATTAGGAAGTGGCAGTTAATAGTTGATGAAATCTACTCCTGTCCGTGAACCGCTTTAAGGCATGGTATTAAGTATGTACCTGAGATGTATGATGACCTGTGGCTTATCCCAGGGTAAGCAATAATGTTTTTCGAAGTATTTGAAATCAATTAATCATAGAATGGATTTGAAGAACCATACAGGTAGGCACAGCAGTCTGCCTTTTATGTGGAGTAGTACAATTTTTAGAAATTGAGAATTGGACCCAACCATGGATGTCCATCATTGCCATTTTTTTTAATAATGTTATCCATAACTGTGATGAATGATGCTTTAAATTTTGAGGGGGTACCCATACAAATTTGATAAATCCACTCTGATCAAATTAAATCACAGTTCTAATGGAATCTCCGCACAACATGTGGTAGCTATGGCATAAGCAGCAGGCACTCACTAGTGAAGTGCTTGTTAAATTCAAACAGCACAAACAAAAGTGAATAAAACCAAACAATAAAATTCCTAAACCAATTCAGAATAATAGAGACAAGTTCAATGAGCAAAATGACACCAAAAGTTCATTAAAATAGCTTAAAGGGCACTGGAGATATAATATGGAGATATCAATATTTACTGTTTATTGGCAAAGGGTGCCAAGAATAACAAAAGAACCAGTCAAAGGTCACTGCTTAGAGATAACCAGGGGGCAACAACCATTACAATGCAGTCATTTCGAAACACTACCTTTACAATGCAGTCATTACAACACAACATCCTTTACATCGCATGCCATTACAATGCAGCCACTACAACGCATGTCACTACAACGCATGCCATTACAACACATGCCACTACAACGCATGCTATTACAATGCATTATAAGGCAAGTAAAGGGAAACAGTGATTTTTACCCCTACACTATCCAACCCACACTATACTGTTGCACTCACCGGAGTGGGAATAGTAATTTTTACCCCTACACTATCCAACACCTACACTACTGTTGCCCTAAAAGTATTATGCTTTGTAATGGTATGCATTGTAATTTTATGCATTGTAATGGAATGCGTTGTAAGTGTAGTTTCTAAAAATGCGTTGTGAAGCCATGCGTTGTGAAATAATTTGTTGTAATGGATGTTGCGATGTAAAAACCACATTGTAAAGGTATTCATTGTAAAAGTTTGCGTTGTAACGTGTCCTATTCATGACCAGGACCTACGTATGATTTCAGGCTGCTCGTGATGGAGCAGAGCTCAGATTGGATTCACCAAGTTGGTTTGCCTGGTCAAAGTTAAGACCTTCGGACCTAGCATGAAATAGAAATGAAAATCTTTCAGGGGATAAAGTCCAGGGCTATGTACGATGTGGGTCCCTTTAAGTAAGATATAGGGCAACATGCATCAAGCTTTTTTCTGGTCACAACGGGCCAATTCGAAGGATCGGCCCGTTTGCGAATGAAAAAAAATAAACTTGCAAATTAGGTCATCGGAATCTTTTGCGATTACCTACATTGTGAATGCATTTAGGGAATTGCAATTTGCAATTCCCTAAAGGCAATGCATCAAGCCTTTCCGAAATGCAAACTGTGCATTTAGGAATTGCTAACTAGCATCAACTTCATGTTGATGGCAATTTGTGCATTGTTTGAAAGAAACACAAAAGTGCATTTTTCAAAGTAACATATGGCGCACACACTTGTCCTTAGGGCATGTGTGTGTGTTACATATGCACTCTAACCTTTTTGGGGTGTGCATCAGGGGGCCCTTAGGCCCCGGGCACCCTTGGAATTGCATTCGCAATTTGCAATCACCAATTTGGTAATCGCAATTTGGAAATGAACGGAGGATCATTACCTAATAGCGATTCGCAATGTGTGAATCTCTAATAGGTAATGTTAAGGAATTACAATTTATTTTGCGACTCCTACATGCATAAGGATTTGTGATTCTCAAATAGCAAGTCCTTAAAAATCGCTATTTAGGAATCGCAAATCCAAATGTTGATGCATGTGGCCTATAGTGTTTTTGACCTCCTGTTGAAACTATTGGTTTTCGTGCCAAAAACTCCAAGTGGGACAAAACATCGATTTAATAGCTGCAGAGGTCGCTTTGCAGTGTCGATACATTTTCTCTCTCACACAGGTCCAATGTTTTACCTTTGAACGTATACACTTCTTTGAAAGACCACGTCATCCTGCATGGCAAGGCTGGAAGCTGTCGATCAGTAGGGTTTCATGAGGCCGGATACCTTCACCAAAAAGGTCCTGCTGAACCAGCCTTCAGCACAACGAAAAGGTTCCTGTAGGGCAGGTCCAGCTTTTTCTGTTCACCTATGGTGCAACTTCAAGGCCTTTGTCACCTCCTTCTCCAGCTCATCTGCTTGTGAAGAATGACTAAGGCCCACTTTTCTCCCTCTGGTCAGTCCTGCAGCCCGTAGTTCCACAGGTCAAGCTTCTAACACCTAGGGGGCTTATTTACCAGAATTTAAGATGGCAGCTTTTTTATCTCCATATTTACAAATTTCTGCAAAATGACTTTAGCTTAATTTTCACAGAGTTATCAACAGTTTTTCACAGGGCCACTTTAGTTAGATTTACTTACTGAAAACAAGATGCAAGGTAGGAGTTCCAGTGATAAGACTCCTGCAAAACAAACAATGCAATGTTTACAAGTATTTCCTTGTACGTCGCTAAAATAGAAAAACTACCGCTAAGTCACACTAGCAGCAGTATCTTACTGCTAGTAATTACCTGGTCTTAAAAATGACACTAACAAACTGGTATACAATTTGAACTCTCACAATTCATTCTTGGCAAGTTCAACTATGCCATGGATCTTCTGCTATTAGCATGGACATGATACTTGTTGATAGACTGTTCTTTCCATACACTTTGCAGGCACGTTACCAGTTAAACAAGGCTGAGGCCTACCTGATTTCCTACTCAATTTATTTCAGGCATTGGGTCCTTCACACATGTTCTGACATCTCACTACCTATCAAGGTCCCAGAGTCTGCAGACACCAACATTTCAATGTTACTCTGTATTTGATGTAGTGGCTACACAGAGTAGCCATTGTAGGCACCTGTCCTGTTTCATGGTGACAGACAACACACATATGGCAATTGAAGGTACATTTATATACATGTACAAAACAGACTTGGTCACACTGGGCCAGTACATTTGACAACAACCCCAAAGAGAAACATGTCAAAAGACATGTAGAGGAATAGGAAGATATTAGTCAGGAGGATTATTGCAGTGTCATTGGGAAGGAATGGCCACATCGGCAGTCCACAAATGTCCAATGTGAATATGGCAAAGTCAAGATGAGGACAGTGATTGATGATGTTCCTAGGCATGATGGTAAGCACAGATCATAGCAGAAACTGGACATTTGATGCGGATGAATGCTACCACAGGCTTTTTCTTTGGAAAGATGTACAATCTACATCTTCCTCCTCTGATGTGTGCGGTGTCTTCCGTGAGGGTGTTGTGGTACATGCGGCGGGCAAGGTAGACACAGACACATCAGGATCAGAAAATGTGGATGCCATAGCTGCAGCAGCATTTATCTGTGCCAACACATGAGGCATCACTGCAGCTAGGAGGATCTGCTAGTTTTTTAACACAGCAGCAATGTCGCGGTGGTTGGCAGCCATGTGGGTGTCCTGCTTCTGCTCCATGGTCTCCAAGATTTTTCAAATTGCCCACATCTCATTGATCACCTCAGCGCCCCTTTAGCAGGACAGTTGTTGGTGCCTCTGCCTCATGAGACCAGCGATGTCAGCCAGGGGCTGCTGGAGGCCAAGGTGCAGAGAATAGGTAGCTCTGATGGCAACTGAGGTTTTCCTAATAAGACTGAGGTACCCACGGACCCCCTCTAATGTGGCAGCCAGGGTATCCAACCCCACCTGCACCTGATCTGCCATCTCCTAAAAGCTTGGCTTTCTCCTTAGAGGTCTCTCCGACCAGCACCTTCTCCGGCCTCCTAGTTTACTGTCCCCCAGGCAGCCCTAGACAATTCCTTGAAGCACTCCCCACTGCATTTGCCAATTTAGCCCTGGGACCAGCCATTTTCACTGTGCTTGGTGACCTTAATGTACAATTAGACGATTCCTTTGACAATCTGGCTAAAGAACTGATTGAGAATCTTTCAGCACTCCAGCTCACGGAGAAAGTGTTGAAAGCCACTCACAGTAAAGGTCATCTATTGGATCCAGTCTTTAGCAATTGTAGCGAACTCACAGTAGGACTCCCCATCCCTCTTCCCTGGACTGATCGCTTCCTGATCCCTTTGACCTGGGACATTCCCAGACACGTATGCCCCCCCAATATAATTCCTGTCCGAGAGTGGAACTGGTCAAGGCTTCCTTTCGATCAGTGGAACTCGGTTCTGGAAACCACTAGACCTACCCGTGACCTAAACCTTAATCTGGCCAATGCTACTGAGAAATTTATCTCTTGGATCCAAGGCTCCTTGGATATAGTACTCCCGAAGAAATCCTCCCATATAACTAACAGACTGAAAAATGCTCCTTGGTTCACTCCTAAATTGAGGGAACTCAAACAACGCTGCAGAAGGCTTGAAAGGAGATGGAGATCAAATTACTCAGATCTTAGCAAAATAGAATATAGGGAATCTATTAGATCCTATAAATCTGAAATCAAAGTTACCCAAGCTGCCTTTTACGAACAGAAAATTAAGTCATCCGCGAACTCTCCCAAAGAAAGTTTTAAAATTGCTAAGACCCTAATCAAATTGCCTCAGAAACCTCCTATGCTAGATGATGCTCTTACACACTGTAATAATCTGGCAGAGTTTTTTCAACAGAAAATTCAGAATATTTATCTGACTTTTCCGTCTTCTCAGTCCTCTAACCTCTAGACTGCCCCCTCTGAACCGATTGTAGGAACACAAATCCTACTAGCACAATTTCCCCTTCTGGATCTTGCCTCGTTGGATTTAATTATGACGAACATAAAATCGGGCACCCCCATAGACCCTGCCCCCCCCCGGCCCTCACCTTGGTCACAGATACTATCCGTCATGCGATTCTTGACCTGGTGAACTCCTCTAGCTCCACAGGTGAAGTGCCATTGGCCTGGAAATGCGCGATGGTTAAAGCCCATCTTAAAAAACCTAATCTTGATTAGGACAATATGGCTAACTACCGTCCCATCCCCCTTCTGCCCTGGGTGAGTAAGATTCTAGAGAGACACATAAATACTACACTTGTAGCCTTTCTGTAATCGAATATTCTACTTCAACCTTCCTAGACTGGGTTTCGTCCCCAGCTTGGTACTGAGACTGCCCTTCTTGCAGTGACAGAGGAAGCAAGAAGGATTCTAGATCAAGAGGGCACTGCAGCAATCATCCTTCTTGATCTCAGTGCCACTTTTGACACTGTTAACCATAATACTCTGATCCATAGACTCAGGAATTTAGGAGTATCTGGAATGGCAGTAGCATGGCTGCAGTCTTTTCTTAGTGAACGCTCCTTTAAGGTTTTTGAGGGAAATGTTGTTTCCAACCAGCTGCCTCTCAGTTGTGGAGTTCCCCAGGGCTCTGCCCTGAGCCCCACGCTGTTTAATGTTTATATGAGACCCTTGGCAGAGATTGTCCATCCATTTGGCATAAAAATCATCACCTATGCAGATGATACGCAGCTCGTGGTGGTGCTTAACCACCCTGAGGGGTCATCTAGCACCCTAGGCTGCTGCCTAGAGGAGGTTGCCAAATGGATGGAACTCTCAAGCCTTAAACTCAACGGGGACAAGACGGAGCTTATGCTCCTGGGCAACTCCCCTTCTTTCAATATGGCATCTCTTTGGCCAGATTGCCTAGGCCTGGCCCCGGCCCATAAAGACCAGATTAAGAGCCTTGGTGTCTGGCTTGATTGTTCCCTTACTTTTAATCATCAGGCAGCGAAGCTTTCAGCGACGTGCTTCGGCCTACTAAGGATGCTTCGAAAGGTCCTTCCCCTTCTCCCTTTCCACGCTAGAAAAATCATGGTTCAAGCTTTGATCCTCTCTCGCTTGGATTATGGGAATGCCTTATACCTGGGAGCCCTGCAGTACACCATCAATAAGCTCCAAATTATTCAGAACTGTGCCGCCCACAGACTCCTTCACATTCCTCGTCGGCAGCCCATTAAACAAGCTCTAAGGAGCTTGCACTGGCTGCCGATTAGGGAAAGGATTCAGTTTAAGGCTATGTGCTTGGCTCATAAAGTCTTTTGGAAGAACGGCCCACCTGTTCTCCAATCTCTGATCACTCCTTATCAACCGAGGAGAGGCCTTATGTCAACTGCCTCTTTTCTTGCCCTTCAACCCAGAATAAGGAGAGCCAGGTGTGGTGGGCGCTTCTTCTCAAATAATGGTGCCATTGGTTTGAATGCCCTTCCACTTCAATTGCGGGAAGAGCCTAATCTGCTCTCCTTCCGAAAACTCTTAAAAACCTGCCTGTTTTGATCTGTATTCATCTCTTACTGTTCTGTGTCCTGTACCTGTTCGCAGCGCTGGGAGGCCTCCGGGTAGCCATCGCGCTCTATAAATTTTATTTCATTCATTCCTGCTGGACTCCTACCACAAGCTGTTGGAAGGTAAACTGTGGGTCTCCAGAGTCTAGGGGTGTGACTGTGGTGGTAGGTGGTACCCGTGGTTATTTGATGGGGCATGAGGAGAAGCTACAATGCTGCTGACCCTCCCGGGGTCCGGAGATGGTGGTCTTATGGAGTTCAAGAGTTCTTGGAAAGTGTCTTGGTTGATGGTTGGAAGGTTTTATTCATCATCGTCGTTGATGTCTGGGACCGGGTGCTGACCAGGATGTAAGGTTTCATCCTCTGCAATGGAAATCAGCAAATACTATTGTTGCAGTCTGTTACATGTTGACATGTTGTTAAGCATATGAAATTTAAAGTGCATGACACTTTCCAACCTCCTGTGTTACATGGTACACCTGTTACACAAAGCTGTGTATGGCAGTTTACATTGTCCATGAATGCTACATATCTGGAGTTCAGGATTATACAAGCCCCTATCGCCACAGGAACGTCACTTTTTCTGAGGTTTCTGTCGCTATAGGGGCTTTGCCTTATTTTCAATGTGAAGTTAAGCAACTTAACGTGGCTTAAAGCTGCCTTGTAAATAAGGTCGCCTTTCACACTACCCTTAGCGTGAAAGGGTGGACAATGGGTGTTGCGGTGGACCTTCTGCTGCAACATCCATTGATTTTGCCACTGGCCCCTATTTACAAGGGTGGCATAAATAAGAGTTGGTACCTAAGTTAAGGCTAGGGAAAATCTGGTCTTAACGTGGCAAAACAATGAGAGATGCGTACTTATCATCCTTTCTGCTGTTTCTATGTTTGTTGCATTGTGAAGCACACTTAGAAACAACAAAACACTATGAGTGATTGTTTATGTGCAGGAAGGTGTCCCTTCCCATAAACATTTGGAACTGCTGCACAGACAAACCTAGCAACATGGCACAAGAGTGGCTGCGTTTACGCAAGTAAATTTTAAAGACAACAGGGTAGAGGGGCATGAAAGAGTTTGTTGTATTTTTTGTGCCTACAGCGCATCCCTGCATTTCTATTAGGTCGGAGCATTGTGCTACCATTTTTGGGGTAACACCGTGCTCCGCTAGATTAGGGTATATATGCCCCATTGTTAGTAAAGGAAAGCGCCATATCTTGACAACAATGCACATGATAGCTATTACAATGTGTGTCAATCTAGGATGACTGTGAGAGTGGCAACACTCCAGAGCTTTGTGTTGGTGGTCTTTGGAGGTGGCAGAGTTTTAGTACAAATAAGCCCATTCGCGTTTGCAAGGAGCCCAATCTTCAGGATTTTCTCCTTTTTCTTTGACTGAGATTCTACTGATGCCCGCAAAGGGTCCAGGACCTGGGGGCCGCCTCTTGGGGTTCAGGAATCACCTCCAAGGATCTAGCACTGGGGTGGCACCACTTGGCAGGGTAGACTCACAGATGGCAGAGTCCAGGTGCCGATGCAAGGTTGTTAGAAACCCGATATGTCACTGAGGCTTCAGATCAGGGGGCCAACTAACTAGACCTTCAAGTCACTCTGGGTTCTTTGTTCAAGTGAGGTAGGCCCAGTCGTTCTCACCCAGGTAAGGAGGGCAGCAGCTCAGCACAGCAGGGCAGCAGTTCTTCCAGAGCAGCAGTCCAGCAGTGTAGCAGTGACAGTCCTTCAGCAGGACAGCAGACCTTCCTCCTGGCAGAATATCCACAGACCCTGAAGTGTACTGCAGTGGTGGTGTCTGAGGTGAAGTACTTATACCCAGTAGTTCCTTTGAAGGGTGAGACTTCAAAGTTAAGCCTTTGAAGTGCAGAGATGTTGTGCCTTGTCAGCCCTGCCTCCAGATTGACTACAGGGTGTTCAGCAGTCCTTTGTGTGGGCACAGGTGTAAGTGAGGCTGGGTCCAGCTACTCCCTCCCATTCTGTCAGGCTAGCCCACTCAGTCACACCTATGCTCCCATTGTGTGTGGCTGTCTATGTGGAATACACAAAGCCCAACTGCCAACTACACCCAATCATGTGACCAAAGGCAAGCTACAGGCACCAAATGGCTAAAGCAAGAAAATGCCAACTTTCTAAAATTTACATTTCCAGAAATGTAATTTGAAATCTAAATTCAACATAAGTTAGGATTTTAAATTAGGATTCCAGATGCATCAAACATGAGCGAGCTATATCTTGCAATTTGGAAATTATGCTTATGAAATGTAATAAGGTAATGCCAGTGTTATCCTATGGGAGATATAGGCCTTGCAGTAGTTACAACTATCGAACTTGATGCCCTTTCACAGAATACAGGCCACCACTAAGCATATACGGACCTTGTTGCTACCACAACGCTTAATATTCATAAAAGCCCAGTCATGGCATATCGGGCAGGAGACTTCACAAACGATACAGGCCCAGGTCAAATGTGCATGTAACTCTTGCAATGCAGCTGCAGATCAAAGCTGCACTACACATTAAGAAAACAACTATTTTCTCTTGTTTTAGGTCACTTTAAGCATGAAGCTATTGTATCATCTCCCTCAAGTTACTGTAGGAAAATAAATGTTTCCAAACACATTGGGGTATTTTATCAAGTGTGGTGGTGGATCACAGGGTGTTGGGAGCAGTTTTTGTAGTGGAAGTTGAACAGTGACATTGATTGCACAGCTCGATGTCTTGGGGCCCTTTCTCAAGGAGATAAATGAGGGGGCCCATTTTAGTTGCTGGCATTAGGACTCGTTTCTATTTAGCTAGGTAACTGCCTGCAAGGTAGGTTACTTGGTGCATCCTAAAATTATGACCCTTGTAGATATTGCCCAGTTGCCAATGGACGCACTCTACAAGGAGAATGTAGTCGCAAAATATGCTTTTGAATTCGAGACATAGGCCTGCAAATTTCCTTGTTCTTCTTTTGTTAAGCGCCCTCCATTCCTTGCTGTGCTGGCACATCTCATAACATGTGTCTGGAGCAAAGAGGCCGCAGATGCCTGTCAATTCAGCGGTAGTTGTACCTTTTATTAAAAGGGAAAATTGTCTAACACCGGAGATATTGATTTTCAATTTAAACAAAGAAAACTCCCACTGCAGGAAGAAACAAATTCATTTTAAATTAAGGACTTCAAAAGCAAGTGTTAAGATTCAGTAAATTGTAGAAATAGAGGTAGAAATATCTAAAATTGAATACAATGGATTTAGATTCGATAAAATGTGATGTAAACAAATATTCAAACCCCTCTCAGTAGCTAGCTGGTTAAATGTCATGCACTAAGCAGTGTGTTACGCCAGAACTCAAAAGAAAGCAAGGAAGAAAACATCAAAAACCATACCCACAGCATCATTAGTGAGGGCGAAAGAGGCAGTCCCACATCTTGCTTCACTTCCGAGTCGGGCAGTTTAATTAACCCCATGCCATGCATGAGCAAAACGTTCCTGGAATATATTAGTGCTTATGGCACACTGGAAGCATGTGTGTATATTTTTAAGTGCGAGATTTAAACAAGGATAGCGCTGTATATTTTTTCGCTAAACTTAATAAAAAAGCCACATCGGCATAAACTTCCATAAAGGAAGTTGGAACACGTAGGAATGACAAATGAGAAAGTGTATACGATACCGAATCTAATAATAACCCATAGAGAAAAAACGTCTTCTACCACACAGGGAGGACGAAAATAAAATATGGACCAATGGCGAGTGAAGGACCGCAAAAGGACTCCACACCAGGGGCCAGACTGGCTGTACCGGGCATCTACCCTGGGAGTCTGGAAGGGTGAGGGGGGAGGGCGTTTTTGCAACGTTTGGGGCCGGTTTTGCATCTGTGCTTCAATATCTGCCCCCAGTAACAAAAGCAGCAAGCAAACCTTTCCAGACTCCTGACCCAGGCAGTGCTTCCCCAGGGACTGGTCCGAGAAAATTGCCAGAGGCTGCTTTGGGTTGCCAGTCCGGCCCTGCCCCAAACATAACCATTTAACACAGTCATTTTCAGCTGGATCCATGTTCTACCTAGCAGACAAATACATCAAGAAAAAAAACGAACTCACATGATGATTTTACATTAAGAAATGTACTTACACATAGTAATATGCCTACTCTTCAGCATGGACGTCATCACCATAGCAGAAGTGACATCATGTGCCTTTCGATCCCTGAATGACCTCACAGGAAAATATATCACATGACCAATAACCCCAGTATGTCATTAGAAGAGATTTCAGGTGATCTTTTACTATGCGAAATTACAGCAAGTGAGATCACGGAGATAGATGGAAAATTACTAATAAAACACCGTAATGTGGCAAGCACAAATTAAAAACCCGAAGCACAAACACAATTAACCACATCCTACTAAATCTCCTCCAACATGCGTTGTCAGTACCTGACAATACATTACGGTATAGTGCTTTACGAAAAAACATCCCTTTTTATTACTTGCACTTGCACTTACATTGTGTGATGGCTTATCAAATATCTACCAATGAGGCTTCATTTAAATGTGATGTGGCATAGTATCTTAAAAACGCATGAGACAAATCAACAACAGTCAGACTTGGCCACCGTAACCTCTGGGGACTACTGCTAATTAACATCAAGAACCAGAGAAAGAGAACAAGTGCACCTGGATCATTGTAAGACTGAGGTGCCTCGTTACATTAAATAAAGATCTTTAATTCAGGCAAGTGTTAATACTGAGGCTATGCTGGGCAACAATTTCTTTAAATAAGAAGCTGAGTGTGCGAGTTACCAAAGACAACACATAGGGGCATATTCACAAGGAGCTATCGCCAAATTAACGGCACTTTATCGCAGCCAAAGTTGTGATAAATTTACCTCCCCATTCACAAGCTGGTGCTAACAGCCCACAGCACCAGTTTACCCGTGATAGCAGCCGCAAAAAACATCGTCACAGAGGACCGCCGCAACTATTGCTAATGAGATGCAGAGTGGGCAGTCCCGTGCCAAAAGCCGCAACAACAGCACTCCTCAACATTCTCAACAACCAGCCAGATCGGCGATAAGAACACAAAACCGGCGACAAGGCGCGTTAGCAGCAGGAAATCTACACCTGCTCTGACTTGGTGTAAAGTTGGATGGCAGCAAGCACCCCAAAAGGAAGCCCCGCACGGGGCCACATTGGAAGTGCTACAGATGCCATGGAGCCACTCATCATGCGACCCGGACACCCAAGAGGGCCAAAACCCCCGCCGCCATCACTCCCCGGACCACCCCTCCCTGGCACCCCCCCAAACAAAGACATGCCACATCAGCTACACAAAAACATTTACAAAGTAATCTGCTTGATGTAGCACAATCACAACTGGTGATATGCATGTGCCGTCACAGAAATGAGCATCACACATTCACTTTCGAAGCAACAAATGAAACTTTATTAAAATGAACACTGAAATGAAATGAAGACACGTGGCAGCTCCCCTCGGGACACTCCGTAGGTCACAGCCTGCAAGGCAAAAAACATGATGAGAAGGTGTGTCCTACGCACATCAAAGGACAGAGAGAGAGCGAAGAAGAGAGAGGAAGAGAGGGAGAGAGGAAGAGAGAGGAAGAGAGGGAGAGAGGAAGAGAGGAAGAGAGGAAGATAGAGAGAGGAGAGGAAGAGAGGGGGAGAGAGGAAGAGAGGGAGAGAGAGGGACAGAGGGAGAGAGAGTGCCACCCCTGCGCACCCATGTCACACTGCTCACCTGCTGCCACCAGTGTGTCTCCAACCACTTGCCGGTATGTATAGCAGTACACCAGCTCAGGTCAGAGCCATCATCTGAAACAGAGTCCAGATACATGACTGGCACAGTACACACACTTGCACAAGACAACAGAGCCTGCCTGCCCTTGCACACCCAGGCAGAGGTACCCCTTCCGCCACCCATCGGAGCAGGCCCGCCTATGCACACCCAGGCCTCACTGCTCACCTTCCGCCACTGGCGTGTAGACAGGATGTCCCACCACGTGCCGCTGCAGGCCACAAGCCCGGGCCCGCAGACATGGCACCCTCCACACCATGCAGCCACGCTCCACAGGCCACAAGGTCTCACTTCTGGTGCTGGGTCTTGATTACTCCATGGCATAGTACATACCAGTGCACCCGGCCTACACTGCGGTCCAGCAAGGCACACGAAACATGAGTTGTCCAGGCCGCCGGGACGGGGCATCATCGCAGGATGCCCACCCGCTCAGCATCTTAAGGTGCCACTGACTCAGTGCCCCCAAAGTCACCGTCCTGTGGAGGGGTGCCTGTGCCAGCCGCAATGCTATGGGTGCGACTAACCCTGTGCAACCCCAGTCAGCCCCACGTGGTGGTAGTCCCTTGCTGTACGCAAGGCCTCGGGAGCCACTAACCCTGTGTAACCCCAGTCAGCACCACGTGGTGGTAGGCCCTTGCCATACACAAGGCCTCGGGTGCCACCAACCCTGTGTGCAACAACTCATGGGCCATTTATGTTTGAGAACCATGGAGCGTCTGTCATCCAGTCACCACCGGAAGAGGGGAATGTGATGTCGTCGGCCCCTTATGTTGGCAGAGTCACATGGCCAATGACGCATGTGCCGGATGGGTGTGGTGTGTGTGCAAACCCGCCCTCAGGGAGTGGCTGTGACATGCTGACAACTAGACCAGAGACCTGCACACCACCAGCGAGTACGCCTGCGATGGGTAGCAATGAGGGCCCCCCCTCGGAGCGTAAGCGGAGTGTTCTGGCCTGCCGTACGCAGGACCAGCACAGGTCTTGCAACAATGACTCGTGGGCTCTGGGCGTCGTTCAGTCCATGTCCGGTGTGGAGGGCCAGCCAGAGTCCATCCAGGGATGACTAGTCCTGCGGAAGGGAAGGGTTCAGTCCGCAGTCTGTCCGCCGTGTCATTGGTGGTCGAACAGGATGTGACTGTCCATGTCGCTGTCCAAGTTGAGTGCATCGGAGTGTCTCGGGGATCAATGGAAGGTCATTAGGCCATGTGTGCCACCAAGCAGAAACAGGCCAGGTGGCGGAAATGGATGCTATTGCCTCCTGATCACAAACCCATCTACGTCCTCGTCCCTGGATGTGTGCTCTGCCCCACCTGTGGGTGTTGCAGTACCGGCTGCAGCACTGTCTGGCAGTGACACATCAGGTACCTGAGTGGATGCGCCTGCTGCACTGGAAGGCGCTGACACACCAGGGGACGGGGATGTAGATGGTGTGGGGGCAGCAGCATTCATCAGCGCCACGCCTTGTGGTGGCAATGCCATGATGGAGGTCTGCAGGGCATGATAGATCCCAGCTACATTTAGATGATGTACAGCGGTGGCTGCCATCCTTTCCGCCTCCATCTGCACCATGTCCTCCATGAGCTTTTGCATGTGTGCCAGCTCACGGCTGGGATCGCTGGAACCATTCTGAGTGGACAGCTGTTCTTCTCTCCACGTCATGACTTTAGCGATGTCAGTCAGGGCTCGTTGGAGACCATGGGGCAGACATAGACACCCAAGGATGGCGTCCAGTTTGGCAGCCATTATGCCGAAGCCCACCCGCACCTGCTCAGCCGTCTCTCTCTGGCACTCCAGCACATGGCGTTGGAAGGCCATGTGTTGTTCCTGGGGGTCTTGGGAGAGTTCTGGGGCTGTGGGTGCCTCCTGCTGGGTGGTTTGGGTGGTGGGTGAGGTCTCATCAATGTAGCTGGGCTGCCCTGATCCTGGAGGTGAGTGGCAGATGAGGTCAATGATGTCTTGGATGGTTTGGGTGTCAATGCTGGCGTTGTCCTCCTCGTCATCAGTGAAGAGTGGCTGGGACTGCTCTGCAGGAGGTGTTGACGATACCTCTGCAATGTGAAGGGGAGATGGTGTGTTACAATGTGTCCACATGTATGTAGCCGCATGGTACATGTTGACATTCAGACAGCATGGCATTGTACATTGTGACAGTCTATAGGTCTGGTCGAGGAGCCAGGGTCATTGTGGGTGTGTACTGTGCCCTGCTTGATTGTGCATGTGTGCCATTGTGCTCATCTTCACCCGTCCCCCCAGTACCTGGTGGTCACTCACCCTGTTGCGGTTGTGTTGTGTCCTGTCGAGCAGTGTCCGCTCCCCTGACTCCAGCCACAGTCTCCACACTGATGACTGCCGACACCAGCTCCTCCATGTCATCCAGCTCCATCTGTGGCACTGGGCCCCCACCTCCGGTCTGCGTTGCTGCCTTCTGGTTGGCGGGGAGTTTCTCCTTGGTCTGCAGCTTGATGTCATTCCATCGCCTCTTGACCTCATCCATTGTCCGCTTGTGCTCTCCAATGGCATTCACCTTGTTGACGATGTCCTGCTGTTGTAAATGAAACAGCGATATGATTAAGCATTTACTGAAGACATGTGCTCTTTATGTCTGAGTTACGTTTTCTGCTTATATTGACTAATGTTCAGACTCCATTTTGCTTAGCCGTCCGCCATCTTGTATGGCCACGAAGCCACGTGCTCTGCACGAGAAGAGTCTTACCTCTTCATTGGTCACTCCCGAGATCTGCCTAGCAACAGTCTATAAATAACCCCTTTTGTGCGTTTGGTGCATGTCCAGACTTGACCACATCTGTCACTAATTAGGCTTTGCTTGAATGTGTTTTCGTGGGTCGCAAGAACTGTTAACTCCACCCATGTATTGATCATGTACTGAACATGTCTATATAAGGCCATAAACCTCGCTTCATGTTGTATCCGCCTACTTATGAGCCCCCCTATTGTGTATAAAAGGGGACCATGAACACAAGTTCTTTGTGCTACTCTGTGCAATACTGTAGAGTGTTGCGTAGATTGTAGGACCACCTTTGAAGGTTAATAAACTTTGTCTTTGTATTTGCAGTTTGCGTGCCAACTTCCTTCTAACACTTCGTATACAGAAGGGCGAACCCTCTGTACTTGCGGGCCTAGCTGGGGCCTGTACTCGTCAATTGGCGCCCGTCACGTGGGGCTCATCGGTGACTCGGATACTCGAAGGACTGGTCATGACGAAGGAGTGGAACCTTGCCGGGGATGTGATCACTGCCAGCGGCGTCTTTAGTCCTGGCATCCCGAGGCTTTCTTCCTTCCCTTCCGAGCTGACCATCTGGGTGGCACCGGTCCTCGACTGAGACCCCTTCTGTCGGTTTTGCCATGAAATAGCCGTTTGGGCGGATTTGGAACTTGGCAGTTGGAATCTGGATGCTCTTGATTGGTAAGAACCGTTGTACGGTACTTGCTGCGAGCTTTTGAAGCCTGGGTTGGCAAGGCTATTTGATTTGATTTGTGATGACCGGTCATATTTTGAAATAAGTAATGTGAAATATATGCGTTGCAACACATATAGGCAGGTAATGTGGAGATATTTCTCCGGGGTGATTTGAATTTGAACGGCGCAACGTTTAAGTGCCATTTTTGGATAATATTACATATTTTGCACTATTCTTGAACATGCCTGCTTTGAGCGCACTCCGTAAGTGGTGCTGTTGTTTTGGAAACCGGTTAAGTCTTGAGGAATCTGAACCAGCTCCCCCAGAGGGGACTCCTAATAGGGACATGTACGTGAAGCACGGTCTTTCCCCTATAATGTACAGCACATTGTGGAGGAAATATACCAAGAAGGATCCTGAGTTGCGATGGCCTTTGTATGGATCGTTTGATATGCGTAAGATTGAGTATGTGGAGCAGTGTATATGTAAGCGACGTGCGAGACAAGACATGTTTGAATGTATACGATTGTGGGTGAAAGAAGTGCGTGAGCGTGAGAAACGTGAAAAAGCGCTGAGTGACAAAGAACAACAGAAAAAGGACCATGTGAAAGCACAGGAAGCGAAGCAGCGTGAGGAAAAAGAACTGGCGGAAAAACAGGAGAAAGAGCAGAGGTTGCAAATATCGGGTCAATATGCTGTTCGGCAGCCTCTTTATCCTGTCCTTACTAATCTTGAAGATGATTTTTCTCTATTAGATCGTTCTCCGCCACCTTATGTTGGCCCGTCCGCTCCTGGAGTTAAGGATTCTGGATTGCTCAAGGAGAAGGTAGACACGCGGTCCATGTTATCAACTGATCGCATGGGTGAGCTTCGGAAAGTTTCTTTTCGTGCGTTTAAAGATAAACTATCTCTCGCTGAATTATTGTCGTCTTTGGAAGGGTGGCAGGATAGGGAAAAGTTATACTTTGCTGAAGTTTTTTCTGATGAAGTGGTTACTGCTTTTCGGAAATATTCCGATGTTTTTGAGTCTGATGATATAGTTTTAGATTCTAAAGCATTACGTAACGGTGCCCTTTCTCCCTCTAAGGTACCTGATGCGGTTCGACGGCTGTTTGCGTTACGGGATGAGATGTTTGACCTCAAAGAGAAAGCGCGCCAAAAGAAAGAGGAGGAGGAGCGATCGCCTTCAAATGCAGGCGGAAAGCAGTCGTCTATCGTTCATTCAGATAAGATTGAACTAGTGCATGCTAAACCGATGCGGGAGGCAGCGCCTCTGTACGTTCCTCCTAAGGGAGCGGGAACTAGTTCGGATATGTCTTCCCCCGATGCTAGAGGATATTTTGTGTATAATTGGGTTTATACTCCTTAGCATAGGGCTGATGTTATGGCATTGAAGAAAGCACTACCCGATCCCCGAAAGAATCCTGCCACCTTTTATGAGGAAGTTGAGGGGGCTTTAAATTCTTGTACTATGACATTAGCAGACATAGATTTGTTCTTTGGGCTTTTAATTTACCACCGGATATGTGGAGATCCATACGGAAAGTAGATGATCAAGCTGCTGTCTTTAAGGCGAAATGGTCTGATATAGAAGATGAGGATAGAGAAAGGAAACCCGCCCAAAAGCCGCCTCAGCTTATTTTAGATCTCCCAGCTGCTATTTTGACTAAGTTGAAAACGATTATCCCCCTTAAGAAGATTGATTGGAATATGTTAGCCTCATGTAAACAGAAGGTAGATGAAACCGTTTCTGATTTCTTTACACGATTTGAGGAAACGTTTCATGATTTTAGCGGTCAGTCACTTACGGATGATACGGGTCGACACCTTTTTGTTGATAAATATGTGTCGAATTTATTGCCAGGAGTAGCAGCTCGATTAAAAGCGAGTGAAAGCTCTTGGACAACATCGTCTCCGGCATCCCTCCTGACGATGGCTCAGTATTATGAGCGTCAGGAACAAGAAGAGAAGGGTAACGAAGAGAAAAAGTCGAAAGATTTAAAAACAAAGGTGATGTTAGCGCAAGTGTATGGTCCGCCTCGCCGGAGTGCTGAGAGAGGTGGAAGAGGATTTTATGGTCCCCCTTTTGGTCGCCCAGATGTAACTAAGGATCAATGTGCGTACTGCAAACAGTTGGGTCATTGGGCCAGGGATTGTCCGGTATTACATGCACAGCGCCAGGGGCGTGGCCAGGGGCCGATGAGAGGTAGAGGAGGTTCTTCGGGCCCTAGAGGACATCCAAATAATCGCGCTCGGTTTGACTCTAATATACGGCCACGGGATGCGCCTAATGTGTTTGATCGACGAAACCAGTATCAAATGTCTGATTATGAACGCCCTGGGTATCCCGATTCACAGCATGCATAGGATTGCGTAGGATGGGGGGAGGAATCAGTTGAAGTGCCAGTAGATCAGAGGGGTCCTTATGTTAAGGCACATGTTTTGGGTACTACTGATAGGTTTCTGGTTGATACAGGAGCTACTCGTAGCGCTCTGTCCAAACAATTGGTTCCGAGGGCTCCCCTGTCTGGCTTAACGGTTACATCGATAGGGTTCGATGGTACACCTTCACTTAGCCCGTTATCACAACCCCTTGCATTTCATGTTAATAAGTTTTCTACACCCAGCCCGTTTTTGCTTTCCCCGAACACGCCTGATAACATTGTGGGTCTGGATATGCTTAAACATTTCAGAGCCACAATCCGTTGCTCCCCTGAAGGAGTGCATGTGATTCTAAACGATAACCATCCAAGGATAGGAAGGATGTGTGTGGTTGCAGAGGATACCGCATTGGCTTCTCTACCCCGCACTCTGTGGGCCACCTCGGATACTGACGTGGGACAGATGGTTATCCCCCCGGTATACATTAGGGTAAAGGAGGGAGCTGTGTTACCACGCCTACCTCAATATCGTATTTCGCAGGAGGGGGAGGAGGCACTCACGCCGATAGTGCAGGATCTCATTAAGGTGGGGGTAGTGGAGGAAGGTCCATATAATGTCTACAATAGTCCTATCCTTCCGATTTTGAAAAAAGACACTGATACTAGGATTTATCGTTTTATTATTGATTTGAGGGAGGTGAAGAAGATAGTGATACCTCAATACCCAGTGGTTTCTGACATCACGACATTGCTTACTTTGGTCCCGCCAACAGCAACCACGTTCTCTGTTATTGATTTGAAAAATGCTTTCTTTTCGATTCCTATTCATTCTGATAGCCGATACCTTTTCGGCTTCACTTTGAATAATCGTTCCTATCGATTTTGTAGAGTTCCTCAAGGCTACACAGAAAGTCCTAGCATTTACAGTCAAGCATTTAAAAGACAGTTGGATTCCTTTGTTTTACCTGAAGGGGTGGCCCTCATACAATATGTTGATGACATCTTGTTGGCGGCCGATACTCCTGAGCAATGTGAGAAGTGCACGTTATCCTTGCTTTCCTTTTTGGCATTGCACAATCACAAAGTATCGAAGAAAAAATTACAATTCTGTAGACCAAAGGTAACCTACCTAGGTCACCTTTTGTCTAAGGAGGGGCGTGCACTCACATCAGATCGCATTCAAGCAATTTTGGACACGCCGGTACCTTCCACACAGAAGGACGTGCGTGCATTTTTGGGACTCACTTCTTTTTGTAGGCAATGGATATTGGGTTTTTCACACCATAGTTAAACCACTGTTGGCACTTTTGACGAAAGACACTCCAACTCCCCTTCCCTGGTCAGACGAGTGCGGAGATGCTTTTCAACAATTACGACAAGCCCTTTGTTCAGCACCAGTGTTAGGCACCCCTGATTATACGAAGCCCTTTACATTGTACGTGCATGAAAGAGATGGATGTGCGTTATCAGTTTTAGTACAGATGCACGGCGACAAGCAGCGCCCTTGTGCATATTTCTCGGCAGTACTTGATCCTGTCGCCCGAGCGCTGCCTGGTTGTTTTCGCTTGGTTGCAGCGACAACTGTGTCAATACGCCAAAGTGAAGGAATTGTGTTATCCCATAAGCTATTGGTGTTGGTCCCCCATGCTGTTGATGCTCTGCTGAATCAGACAAAGACGCAGCACTTAACTAGTGCTCGTCTAACAGGATATGAGCTGACGTTGTTGGCTCCTCATATTACATTGAAGAGATGCGCAACACTAAACCCAGCCACATTGTTGCCACTTCCGGAGACTCAGCCTGAGGCACAAGAAACACATGAGTGCATCATTGTAACTGAGGAACAGACAAAGGGTCGTATTGATCTCCAGGATACGCCCTTTACAGATGTAGATGGAGAACTGTGGGTGGATGGGTCGTGCCTGAAGCTACCAGATGGTACGACTTCAGCGGCGTATGCAATCACTACGCTACGAACAGTAGTGGAGACAGCACGCATACCGCAGAAATCAATTCAAGCAGCGGAACTGATAGCATTAACACGAGCATGTGAGCTTAGTGCAGGGTTGCGTGTGAATGTCTATACAGATAGCCGCTATGCCTTCGGGGTAGCACACGACTTTGGCTTGCTCTGGAAGTAGAGAGGGTTTCTAACGTCACATGGAGCGCAGATAATGAACGGAGAGTTAGTTCACAACCTCTTGACTGCATTAACAAATCCAAAGAAGATTGCCATAGTTAAATGCAATGCACATAAAAAGGTGATAGATAAAGTGGGAGAAGGGAATGCTCTGGCAGATCGAGTAGCACGAGACACTGCGATGCAGCCTGACTCCACTGCAATGTATGTTGTGAAATCGCAGGCAGAAAGATGGCATGATGCTAGGAGAGAAGTGTTAAAGATACAGAGGACAGCTTCTGATAAAGAACGGGAGCAATGGTCTACTGACGGAGAATTAGACGATGAAGGTTGTTGGAGAAATAAGCAGATGGATAAATGGAAGTTACCCATAGCTTTTGTACAACCTATGGTTCAGATGGCACATGGGCTAGCTCATGTTGGAGCTTCCGCAATTGTAAAATTGCTCACACAAGTTTGGGAGCATCCAGAGATTGCTAGCATGGCAAAGAGGGTGGTGCAGACTTGTATGATTTGCCTAAAGTACAATCCAGGAAAAGGGACACGAACTCCAGCAGGAGGATTTGCAACACCCACTGCACCTTTTGAAGTTTTGCAAATGGATTATATTCAGCTTGAACGCTGTAATAATCTGAAGTATGTCCTGGTAGTGGTTTGCGCCTTCAGCAAATGGATTGAGGCATACGCTACGAAAAACAATACTGCAATTACTACAGCCAAGGTGTTATTGAAAGAATTCTTCCCTCGATATGGTGTTTGTAGATTGTTGTGGATTGATAACGGACCTCATTTTATAGCGGACGTTATCAAGTATGTCCTGAAAGGATTGGGAATTACACAAAAATTCCACGCAGTGTTTCACCCTCAGTCTGCGGGATTGGTTGAGAAGTATAACGGTACTTTGAAGCTTAAGATAGCGAAAATACAAGCTTCCACTTCTCTGACTTGGCCGGATGCTTTACCTTTGGCATTATTGTCAATCAGATCAGTACCGCATTCTCGAACCGGTCTCACGCCATATGAGATCGTGTTTGGACGTCCGATGAACATTTGGGGCCCACCGAAACCAAAGTCAGTGTATGATGTACCTTGTGTAATGATGAGTGATTATCTGGCACAGTTAACCGATAAGTTGGTCTCTATTCATCAACAGGTTCGAGAAGCGCTCCCCGACTGGTCCACAGGTGAAGGCCACGATCTCTGGCCCGGAGATTTCGTCTTGGTGAAGTCGTTTGAAAGGACGAGCAGCCTAGAGCCGAGGTGGTGTGGTCCTGAGCAGGTTTTGCTTGCAACAAGAACGGCTGTCTGGGTCTCCAACCGCAAAAATTGGATCCACTCTATACATTGTCGTAGAGTGCCACCCGGATTGGTGGAGCCTGCTGTATTGACCGACCATCGAGAAATCCTGACTGCGAAGAAAGGTAGGCCTGGGCGCAGCACTACGCTACGCTCGCGTAGTTTGCGAAGTTCGCGCTACTTCGCGCTACGCGAACTGCACGTAGCACAGTGCGAACACGCGTAGCGTAGTGTTGCGTAGTGCTGCGGTCATTTTTTGCTTGCTCGCGGTCCTCAACGTCAAGTTGGCGACCGCGAGCAAGCAAAATGACATCCCGGCGAGACTTTTTCCTTGTTCGCGATCAGCAACTGCAAGTTGGCGATCACGAGCATGGAAAATAAACCTCCCGGCGAGATTCCCAACGCGAGGAGGTCAGGTTTCTCATTGCGAGTGGTCGCGTATGCTCGCGACCGCTCGCGATGAGAAACTACCAGTTCGCGTTGAGAAGGCTGAAGCTCGAGTAAAAATCTACTCGAGCAGCAGAAAACTACAGCTCGCACTGTGCAAGATGTCATTTTCAATGATTGCACAGTGCCGGTTGCTTGTCCGCACTGTGCAATCATTGAAAACAACATCTTGCACAGTGCGAACATGTTACTACGCAGTTCGCGAAGTGCTACGCGTAGCTCGCGTAGTGCGAACTTCACTTTGCGTAGCTTCGCGAAGTGCTACTTCGCGAACTACGCCCACCCTTAAAGAAAGGCCGTGCTGTGGACCCTGACGATACTGAGGAGCTCTTCCCGGACCAAGCGACCCCTGGAGTAAGAAGATATCACCTCAGACCGAGGAAGTGAATTTTTGAGTATCAAAATACATTGTCAGAGCAGCCGCTGGGTTAGTGAAACGGAGAGCCAATGAGGCAAAGGGGGGGGGGATCAGCCCTGCATTAGTGTAGTGACACCCATCTTGGCCCAATGGTGAAGAAATCAACCGCTGCCTAGGGGGAAGAGTTCTGACAACCTTTTTAGTTTCAGGAAGATATTGACATTTGCTTGAAAATGGAGAAGAAGAAAAGTTTTTGTGCGATAGGTTTCATTGTTGCTATGGCAATTGCTGCCATAACCACGTGGTTTGTTGAGGATGTGATTCCTGCCCGTGAGTTGCTTGTTGTGTCTACTCCAGTGCCTGAGGAGCACTACTTCTACACCCTTACGTATCAAGAACTGAAGCATCGCCAGTCTTATCTGAATAATACTTTCATCCAGATGCTGCATCATACCCACGTTGCTACAAATGCTACAAACTGTTGGATATGTGGTATGATGCCAGCCCATCAGAAGAAAGGGGGAACACCATTTATACCTCTCCCTTTCTCTCACAACGGCTCTTGTAGAGCATGGTACACTTTGCTTTTTGCCACACGAAAACCTACAGTGGGACGGTTACTTTTCAGACTTAATAAAGAGTGTCATCAGGATAAAGAAGGCTATCCACAAGCCAATGGGACAATATGGGAGTGGGAAGAATATCGACCAGACAATGAATCAATTCCCTACATCTTTACGAATACTAGAGACACTCATGGAAGTGAGAAATTTGTAATTTCAGTGGCACAAGCCCAAGCGGACATGTGTATCCAAAGCGTTGGTCATATTCCTGTTGGTGTCAGTGATTGCATTGTTGTACTAAATATAGACAGACTAAATAACAGTACCTTTCTGGCCTCCCACAATACCTATTTTGTGTGTGGTAATAAAGGTTATTATCGCTTGCCCGCCGGATGGTCCGGGGTATGCTATGTGGCATTTTTATTACCCCCTGTATTCTTAGCACCTGCGTCTTATCATAAAGATTTGAAGTTATTAAACAACGTAACCATAAATAGGTATAAACGCACTCTATCTGTTGATGACGTTGACCAGACGGATACCAGTTTGCAACAGTATATTGATTTTAACTAGGACTATTTTTCTTTGTTGGAGCTGCCCTGAAAAGTAGGAAGGTTCGACGACTAACTAGGGTTGTAGAGGCTGTGACGAATCAAACTGCTGCTGCTCTTGGGAACATTACGGGAGAATTGCAGATCACTAGAATTGTTACATTACAGAACCGTATGGTATTAGATGTTATGTTAGCAGACAGGGGTGGAGCATGTAAAATTATAGGAAGTAGTTGTTGTGTGTTTATCCCTGATCACACACCATCAGTTTATCAAGCTATTAATAAATTACATAAAATTGCTGCTGACATTCATACAGAAAATGGCACTTGGACCTTTTCTGGATGGTTTTGGACCTTAATTACTTCATGGGGATGGAAAGTTCTTACTGGTCTATGTATTATTGTAGCACTTTTGTTCACATGTTGTATGTGTATTCAATGTGGTCCTATGATATGTTCTTTATGTGTTTCATTCTGTATCCCCAATAAGAAAGCTGTTGCCGATGCCACCTATCGAAAGAGCATAAACAAAGAAATAACTGAGATGATGAGAATCGATATAAATGATGATTATCTCGATTATCCTAGCAAGCCGAATGTCTTCAGCAAATGCTGAAAGGGTCGTCTGTTGTAAATGAAACAGCGATATGATTAAGCATTTACTGAAGACATGTGCTCTTCATGTCTGAGTTACGTTTTCTGCTTATATTGACTAATGTTCAGACTCCATTTTGCTTAGCCGTCCACCATCTTGTATGGCCACGAAGCCACGTGCTCTGCACGAGAAGAGTCTTACCTCTTCATTGGTCACTCCCGAGATCTGCCTAGCAACAGTCTATAAATAACCCCTTTTGTGCGTTTGGTGCATGTCCAGACTTGACCACATCTGTCACTAATTAGGCTTTGCTTGAATGTGTTTTCGTGGGTCGCAAGAACTGTTATCTCCACCCATGTATTGATCATGTACTGAACATGTCTATATAAGGCCATAAACCTCGCTTCATGTTGTATCCGCCTACTTATGAGCCCCCCTATTGTGTATAAAAGGGGACCATGTACACAAGTTCTTTGTGCTACTCTGTGCAATACTGTAGAGTGTTGCGTAGATTGTAGGACCACCTTTGAAGGTTAATAAACTTTGTCTTTGTATTTGCAGTTTCCGTGCCAACTTCCTTCTAACACTTCGTATACAGAAGGGCGAACCCTCTGTACTTGCGGGCCTAGCTGGGGCCTGTACTCGTCACTGCCATATTCCAGTTTTGGTGCCCAATGACACGTTGGAGGTGACGAAGAGTTGTTGATGGTGTTCCATCACCTCCCTGACTATGAACCTGTTCGCTTGCGGACTGAACTTCGTCTTCCTTGTCTTCTTGTCCTTGCTCTTCCCTGTCCCCGAGGTCCCAGGCTGGTCGTCCGGGGTGCTTATGGGGTTGTGCTCATCCTCTGCGCCTGCTCCATGGTGCTTGGGTGTTGGTCAGTTTGTGTTTGGGTGTTTCTTTCTACTTTTATGGTGATTTTTCCTGCCTGCCGTGTGTGTTGCAGGCCTGGCGCTGCTTATCGCTAATTTCCTCATCACGCTTTGGCCCATCTCATTTTTTTTGGTGTTGTGGTTTGTGGTTTAATCGCCATCGTGGTGGTTGGATCGCGGACATTGTCCGCGGTTTCGGCAGACTATCGCTTGCTACCGCTTTGTTGTGAATTACATGTTGTCACGGGGTTATTTTCCTGCGATGGGCTGCGATATTGAAAGTTGCGTTATGCTACTCTTGCGGTAGTTATCACACGTTCTTGTGAATATGCCCCATAGCTTTCAATTTATGCTGCCCCTTAAGAACTGGTAGCACTTGTTATGCATCAGCAGCAATCAGCAGCAATCTAGTGTTAACCAATGAATACACGTCTACTAATTTCAGTATTCATCATTGCAGTTCCATGGAGAGATCTGCTTAAATAAGGTTTCACTCAACTGCTTTATAACAAATCTACTGAGCTAGGGTTAACATTTGAAAAAGTTAGACTGGAACAGAGACATGCATGAATTTACTGAAGTGTGGTAGTTGACAAGGTGAAACAAGAACTTTGCTAATATAAACGAGACCTGGTGCCTGCAGTACAATTTTTTCCAAACCATCATTATATAACTCACTCAAAAATTCACTCTACGATACTCTCTTCGGCTAGCTCCACATCCCCAACACCTTCACCCATTTCAATCCCATCTTTGGTTGGGATCGAAATACAACTTTCATGCAGTGCGTAATAGAGGTGGTGAGACTTTGAAGGTTCAAGCCAGATGCCTGGTTTGGCTCAGACCGAGGTTCTCCTAGAGTCTTCAGTCCAAACATGAACTGAGCTTTCATGTGGCTTCTGGTTACCACCCACACTGTCACATCATACCCAAGCCTTAAAGACAAAGCAGTAACTTTAAGGTAAAAAAAGAGAAATAGCCAAGCCTTAAAGACAAAGCAATAACCTTGAAGGTAAAACAAGGGAAATGGATAACTGTCTAGCGACTGAAGTGCACAATGTGATACTAGAATTTCTAGTCTCAATCCCGGCTTCCTCATTTAACCAAAGTGTATGATCTTAGGCAAATATTTCCATTCACCAAGCCTCCTTTTTCTCAACCAGCACATATAAGAGCATCTTGAAATTCATGAGTTCATGATGTGTGCTGTGCAAAATCCTCATTTCTGTTTGGTTTAACAGAATATAATATTGCTCAATGCGTAGGAAGACTTTAAGTCGCATATAAAGTGCAAATGAGGACTTTCTTCCTAGTTCACTAATGGCATTGTCATCAGGCAGGTGGATGAGGCTTAAGTGCTATCAATTTCATTAAAATGCCTCTCAATGCATTGCTATATCTGATGTACTGAGGTGAAACAATTCCACATGTTAAAGATGTACATTTCCCAAACATTTCCATGGCTCGGCTTATAAATGTACTCTTATAGTGAAGCCAGACTCGTATCTTGATTTTCGGTGTTAATGTTAGTTCGCCCACCTTTAACGTGTAATTCATTTTAAAAACACAATGCTGAGGAGGTAAAACTTGGTGTCAACCAAGAAGGCCGCACACTGCTAGAGTTCCGACTGACGTTGCTACCTGTGGCCTCCTGATCCTGCTTCCCGGGGCACTCAGACCCATAAGACCGATGAAGGGGGTCACGTTACCCCAGTGGCCCACCGGTAGGGGCCCAAGACCATACAGAAGTCCTGTGACAAGCACCAAAGGTGCCACCCAGATCAGCCACTCCTTGGGCCTGCTGTTCTGCTCTGTCCAGGACCACTCACCTGACACTGGCACACTCCACGGATACCGCTGGTGCCCCCGCCAGGCGCTGAGCAAAATAATCCTCACTGGCTGTGTTGCCTCTGCCCAGAAGCCACCAGTGCCTCCAATGAGAGGTGGGAGAAGAGAGGCCCCATTTGTCCAGATCTGTGTGATCGCCGTGACCAGCATTGAACTCATTGCAGATGGCGCAGTTATCAACTCCACATTTGCTCCGCTCCCTGGCGACAGTGCACTTGGGGCATGGTGTTACCCACCCTTCCGTGCTCCCATTGACCACGCATATGATGAGTGTTGAGGTCCCGTCCTGAGCTCATCTCTCATCCAGCAGCCCATACGTGGGGAGGTCTCTGCCTGGAAAATGCCTCCACCTGGTGATTCCTCTCACTAGCTCCTACCGCAACAGTGCCACAGGAGCTCCCCTTGAAGAACCTGTCAGTCATCCTGGCTTACCATCAGACACGGGGGAGGCCACAGAAGAGCAACACATGGTTTGGGGCTGGTACACTCTCTTCTCCTCTGCAAATCTCTTTGCACCTGCAGCCACATAGACGTCCACCATCCCTGACTGCCTCAGTCTGGTGTATCCCCTGTCATCTCTTTGAATGTCTGACACCAAGGACACAAGGGACTGATGAAAGGTCATGCTGCAACCCAAGCTGACATCCTGCCAACTGTTGTTTTCAGAGGTGGTGGTGTGCTCTAAATCTTAGGCTTCCCGTGCTCCCCATCCGACCTGCACTCCCCACTAGCGGCAAGCATGATACACCTACTGTAAGAAATGGGATGGCCCTTACAGCCATGAATGACAAAATGGGGGACCACACTATGGAAGTGAAATGCCTACAGACGGAAATTACCACATTATAAATGTGCCTTGACACCCGAGACACCCAAGTTGACCACTTGGATCTCAGTACAACACCCAGCCGGACTGGGACAAGGAGAAGGACATTGAATTTCTCCTTTAAAAAGTCACATATCTGGAGGATAGGTCCTCTAGAGGCAACATTTGTGTTCTTGGAGTCCCGGAGGGAGTGGAGGGAGACCATATCCTAACTTTCTTGGGGGCTTTATCATTAAACTATTGGATGTCTGTTTCTCTGAATCCTCAGAGTTCCAACGGGCACACAGGGTTTACTTTCACTCTGCAGCTGCCAGCACCACCCCTCAACTGATTATTGCCTGACTTCTGAGCCATCAGCATGCTTGCAATATTCTCCAGGTGATGAGGCAGGCATCAGTGCCACTGCTTTTCAATGGGTCACTGTATCGCCTTTACAGTCAATTACTCACAGGCCATCTCTGATAAACACAGCAAGTTTCTGGCACTGCAGCCTCAGCTCCGTCGCTGGGACCTCAGATACAAACTCGTTGATGCAGCCTGTATGAAGGTCAAAATGGATGGTATTTTCACTGACCCTGGTCAGCTGGAGGCTTTCCTAGATGACTTTGAGTACTCCACAGTGGACACCAGAGAACCCACAGATGTATTGGCTGACATGCCATCAGACAGAGCAGCCTCGCCCCCACTTCCACCCACAACACCGGCGCCACCATCTCTCGGCCTTGGGGTGCTGGGAGTAAGATAGACAACACTGCAACCGAGTAGTTAAGGCCTTGAGTAGGGACAGGGATAGGTACAAGAATCTCTCCCCCCTTAAACAACCAACTACTCAGGCCATGTAGGAGACACCCTTGACAGCTTGACCCTCCCTGATTTCCACCTTGGGTGCATCCTCAGCTCAACTGCCTAATAGTCCCTGCTGGTGAACAGTGCCCTCCTTTCTGCTCATGTGAGACAGTCCTTTTGTACTGAGACATTTTTGCCCAACCCCCTCACTAGCACCTGTCCATCATCCACACCTTTGACCTGGGGGATCTTAGTAGCTCAGCCTCGGCCTTGGAATCCATGGCCCAATTCTTAGCTCCGTGAAGGGCACTTACCCTCACCTCTTGCCCCACTATAGGGCCCCCTCTCCTCAGGCCAATGATGGTGCACATTGAGCCAAATAGCAGTCAATGATCTTCTGCTTTCTCCTTTGTCCCTTTCCCACTGACCCCCATTTTCATTACCTCCCGACCCCCTGCAGACATGCAGCTGCCTACATAATGCCTCAACATCTACTCAACACTTAATCAAGGGGCCGTCTGACCTTACAGTGCCACCGGACTTAGGCCCCAGCTACAGATGTTAAAGAGTTTTTCTTCTTCTTTTCGCCACCACCTCTGCTACCCCTCTCTCCCCTACAGCACTCAGCCCCATACATCAGTGTAGCCACAGTTTCTCACCCCCTTACACTCCCCACACCGTGAGCTGAAACTTCGTTCCCACTTCCCTTCCACTGCACCCGCTTGCAGATGCCTACCCCCTGCATGATTGCCTCACTAAACGTCAACAGCATTTTTCATTTTATTAAGTGGAAGAAAGTTATTCTCTACTTGAGAACAAAACATGTGGACATTGCACTTGTGCTAGAAACTTACCTAACCCCGTCTGAGTCTCTGAAATTGAAACAGGACTGTGTGGGCTATAGATCAGTAGTATGCCTCCAGTGGAGCGTCAAAGCTGATCCGGAGGAGCTACTGGTACTTTCCCTCAATGCCAAAAAGGCATTCGATCGGGTGGACTGGTCTTACCTTTTCAGAGCCATGTCACGCATGGGTCTTGGCGACAATTTCATTTTTAAGTTTTTCCTCCTTTATGACTCCCCTGATGCTGAAGTTCACTGTGGTGTCTTCATGTCCGGCCACTCCTCCATTCACAGAGGTATGCACTAAGACTGCCCCTTCTCTCCATTGCTGTTCCTCCTAGCGAAGGAACCTCTCTATACTGCTATTCAGCTAGAGGTTTCGGGCATTTCCATTGACTTCTTGGAAGTGAAGGCGCTCCTCTCCACCGATGATATCCTCCTCCTCTCCCAACCGGCCTCCTCTCTTGCTTCCGTCATTTCCATCATCAATTGTTTCTCCATCCTATCAGGAAACAAAATCAACTGGGCAAAGAGGGAGGCTCTGCCCTTGTCATCAGGAGAGCCAGCCTCCATTTAACCAACACACAATTGGTGCCAGTGGGCAGGAGTATCTCAGCATTAAGATAATAAGGATCTCCACCCGATGGTAGTGGACAATCTCATACCCTTTCAGGACCAGTCCAAGCAGGACTTTCTCAAATGGCAACATCTGAACCTCTTTTTATGGGGCCATATCCAATCTCTAAAAATGAAGTGGCACCAAGATACAACTACATCTTAGACATGTTGCTTTTAATGATGCCTCAAGTGCTTCTTTTAGGGATAGAGGCAGATGTCAGGTCCTCTATATAAAGTGGCAGGCACCCCAGATTGCGAGCTACTAACCTGTGGGAGATACAATGGGTTCTGCCTCCTTCACACTTCCTACAACTACCTACTACTCCTAATTTTCCAGGTAGCACCCCATTTGGGGGACTCTGGACCAGAGCCATTGCGGATCAGAATGGAGAGTCACCTCACTGGGTCGGCATGCCGGGCACTGCCATGCTCCCTCCCACAGTTCTTTCCTCTTTGGTAACACAATCCGATACTGATGTCTATGATGGCAGCATGGAAAATGGCCAATATTCTTGTAGGCATTGACTCCTTCCTTCACACACAGTGTAGCGCCGGTGTAGCACAATGCTGCCTTTAATATAGCTAGGGCACGTTTCTAACGGGCAACCTGGAAAGCCTGGGAGTGCCGAAGATTGACTACCTCCTTGGAGAGAATGCTCTTAAACTGTTTCCATTGCTCAGTAGTGAGTTTAAATTCACCCAGGCAGATTACTAGAACCATCGCCATATCTTTCATACTATTCTTGGTGTGCCCTAAATGGAACTCCCATCTCCCCTATCCAGCGACAACTGTGAGGCAGCTATGCGTGATACATTTCTGGACTGTACGGAGTGCTCATTGGAGAAGCTCATTCGAAACCTACACTGTCCGTGGCCCACACCAAGTGGCTGGCTGCCATGGGTAGGGAATATACTATGGCAGAATGGGCAGAATTATTCCATTCTCTTGCTAGAGTTCTCTGGAAACCTTGGCTCAATTGTTTGTATTTTAAGATCATGCATGATTTGTACTGGTCCCCGGAAAAGCTGTACTGAGTGAACCTGCTGCTTCATAGCAGCTGATGGTGATGCCCTAGAGACACATGCGGCCTGATGCATATCCTATGGGACTGCCAGGAACTGCGCCCCTATTGGGCAGCAGATTGGGTCTGGTTCCACCCCAGTACATCTGCCCCTCGGTGCAGCATGCCCTTCTTCATTATATTGTTGATGTCCCTAAAATAGACCTCCATACCCACCAGTGGCTAGCCATTGCTCAAGCCATGGTAAAAATGGCCATTCTTTGCCATTAGCACCAACTCACTCTTTCCACCTTTGCGGAATGGGTGGTGGAACTCCACAAGGTAGCCCTGCTTGAAGAGAGCACATATAAACTAAACAAAGAATTGGACAACTTCGACAGGGCATGGGGTGCCTTCCTGGAGTCAGTCAACACCTTAGCCTTAAGGTTGCCACATACTGTCCCCCCTGACTTGAAAACTTGGCTGGACGCCCAGAAGCCACCTTATGACACTGTGGCCATTCTCGACCCCCCCTTCCACCACACCTTTGCCAAGGAGAGGTCCTGCCCTCACACTCCCATTCTCCAGACAACCAGCTGGCCACCAGTGCACCACAATGGCCTTCCAGTGCCACGTACATGTTCAGCTCCCCACCCATATGCTGTCAGACTGCAGACCTGGCTCCTTTCTCCTCATCCCCTATAGTTGCTCCCTCCCCCCTCAACTGTCACCTCACCCCTCCCTCCCACCCTGTTGATTCTGGTTTTCGATATTCCTGCATGGTTGACATGGCTGGTTTCCCACAGCCCTAATTGGGCACTTCTACTCATGACTTGGCTGATCCTGTAAGTCAGAGGCCTGACTCTGCCCGTCTTACTACCCACTGTGAACTGCTATGACTACGGTACCTCAGTTCGCACCAACAGCTTTGGCTGACCCAATCATCCCCCTGTACTCGATCTTCTGTTCTATTGCCTTGTTCTGTGGAGATTCCACATACCTGTTTGTTTATCAGCCTGGTTGTGATGCTTTTATGCAGTATTTACTCTTGTAAATAAAAAATAAATCTTGGAAAGAAGAATGCACTCTATTGCTTTGTGCTTCACCTTTAGCAGTGGTTGCTGTTTAGTCGAAAATGGTGGGGTATAAGGCTATACCGACATAATACTAAACCATGTAAAGCCCAAGTCAGTAGCACTCATTTTTATCGACCTCAGCAGGATGAAATGCTGACCAAGTTTACCATGTTTGCACATGTACCAAGTAGTCAAACACAGAGCCTTCCAGTGAATGCACTCATTAACAACACAGGAAAGTGAAGGGAAGACAAAGGCTAGAAGAGTCTTTTACCTTTACTATACACGCACTCAGAATAGGTTTGAAATAACTTTTTATTTCATCTCCCAGTGCGCTGCTATCGTGGGTGATATCTGGGGGTCACTTTCACACCTATGTCACAGCTGTGACACTTCACTTGCACTGACAGCAGGGCTGGCATGATCAGATCAAGCTTTTCGTCCCGTTGCATGTTCTGAATAAAAACTGAAAGTGGATACGACCTGGCATCAGTGAACAAGGAGAGGCAGTATCTTGCATGCTTCTTAATTCTGCCCTGTCTATTTCCTCACAGGGTTGGGTGTGGTTAATAATGCTCAATGATTCCATACCACACTGTAACAAAATGAGAAACGCTGGGGAAGTTGTTCTTTACTGACATTCAGCCTCCAACAGCCTGAGCACCACCAAAAAGAGGAGGAGATTGGGAAGTGATGTCAACTTGGATCCGAGGCAACACGAGGGCTGTATCTACATAATCCCTATTTATGCTACACCACTTCGGGATGGACTGCTCCCATTGGGCACAAGGTCAAGACTGATTTCCATATGGCTGGGTCCAAATTGGAATGGCATGGTGAGCAAAAAAACGATGGCTTTAGGCCCAGATCTCTGGACTGGGGTGAATGCATGACATTGTTCTGCATTTTGTCCATCAATAGTTCTTTTTGCATTTGTCACCCCGAGTGGGACGGGTATGCTAAGACGTGAGTCCAGTGCTCTCCATGCCACTGGAATCAAGCTATCCTGACGGAAGAGGGGTGAAACCCTGAACCACGTCCTAGGATGCTTGTTTCCAGTCCAGGGAGGACCTGGCCTGGCAGTTCAGGCTGGACTGTTCCCATTGAGCACAGGGTCAAGACTGATTTACATATGGCTGGGTCCAAACTGGAATGGCATGGGGAGCAAAAAACAATGGATTGCGGCCCAGATCTCTGTACTGGGGTGAATGTATGACATTGTTCTGCATTCTGTCCATCAATAGTTATTTTTGTATTTGTCACCCCGAGTGGGACGGGTATGCTCAGATGTGAGTCCCGTGCTCTCCATGTCACTGGAATCAAGCTATCCTGGCTGAAGAGGGGTGAAAGCCCGAAACCGGTCCTAGGATGCTTGTTTCCAGTTCAGGGAGGACCTGGCCTGGCAGTTCGGGCTGGACTGTTCCCATTGGGCACGGGGTCAAGACTGATTTGCATATGGCTGGGTCCAAACTGGAATGGCACGCTGAGCAAAAAAATGATGGATTTAGGCCCAGATTTCTGTACTGGGGTGAATGTATGACATTGTTCTGCATTCTGTCCATCATGTTCTTTTTGCACACCACTTCATCAGGCACACACTCAGACATGTTATTCAGCTACTAAAAGTCACTGCCTGTCTCTCTGTCTCAGAGCAAAACAGTCAGGCAAGAGCTACATTTACAATGGCTAACTAAGCTGATTTATGGCAGAATACTCTTAACAAAAGGGGCCGCATGGGAGGTGGGTGGTGCCCCAACAGTCTTACGCACCAGCAACAGCTGTCCTTTATCCTCCTGTTATCCTGCTCATGCCACCCACTCATGTTGCTAGTCTGGAACTGACAGACACAGCAGCTAAAGTCATCAACCATAGGCTGTGTTTTTGGGTACTCAAGAAAGCAGAGGAGTTGGCATAACGGCTAGTGAGGTCGACCTCGAATCTGGGGAACTGGGTTCGAGTCTCTGCAATGACGTTGAACATCCTGTGATTCTGGGAAAATCACTTACTCTACCTGTGCCTAACAAAATGGATGTGTCCTCATGTACTGCAACTGGTGCTGTGTAAGGCACTCTGATACCCGATTCGAGTCAAGTTTGCACTATATAAAACTCTGGAAAAAAAAGGCAGACGAGGTTGTGATCAGCACAGGTTTGGTGCCTGTGTCTCGTCTTTGGCATTCCTTGTGTAGACAGGCGAGGTGTGGAAGGATTTGGATGTTCATTACACTCAGTAGATGTCTGAGAAGCAGTCCACGTGCAAGTGGAAGACCCCACCCATTCAGATGAGTAGAGCACTGCAATAATAGATTCTGGGGCTGTTTCAGTACTGCAGGACGATAAACCAATATCTTCTTGTTAATGCCATATATAACAGGGGTCACAATGATCAGGGGTTTCAAGCTGTAGATCAGAGGTTGCATCTGTGAGCCCCTTGCAACCCTGGAATAGAATTTACTGGGCTCAAAAGTAAAAGATGGGAAATTCTATAATAAAACTACTATGCTCTTCCTCCTCTGATTGACCTTGCTGTGTGCCAAGAGGGGTTGTATATAAAGGGTCCCAAGTATAATCCAATGAGGACCAGATATTGAACAACTGAAATACAAAGTTGATTACAAGTTCATGCAGATTCTCTCAAGACAATACTAGAAAGGTATAGGATTATCACTGCAAGCTCAAATCTCCGAAAGAAATGTAGGCAAGCCAGAATCATGCACACCAAAAGTTCAGCTAAAGCTATACAGAATAATACATTAGAATTTGGTGCTTTGAGATCTCTCTAATATAATCTCCTCTAGTCATTAGTAAAACCAAATTGAAAATGCACATTCCCTTATGTGAGGATTAATCATTACAGCTGAGTGAAAGTAGTAAATTAAGTTTAATTTATCAAAATGCAGAAAGATAAGTGCATCAATAGATTGTATTAGGTAAAAGACAGAATTAATAAAGGTCAAATAAGTACCAAAAGCTCAAGATTTTAAAAAGGGACATGAACTTGCCATTCGAGTTGTCCCTGAAGGAAGAGACCACTAAGAGTATATAGCATATGAGTCAGTTCAGGAAAGAAGCCAGATGTGTCCGCATTAGGCAAGTTAATTTGCCAGGTTTTTAAAATCTCCTTTTAGCAGTTCGTAGTAAGTGTGCAGAAGAGCAGTCGTTCGTCAGCCTCACCATCAAGCTGCATATACACAAATCAATGTAACAATGCCACTGATCTGTTAAGTCAGACAATATTATATTCTGAGTGTTTCTGGGGGTGGCATCTTCTGGAATAACCTCATCTGGTCAAACCACTCAGTCCATTGGTCAGTTCGTTTTGAGTGTGTGTCAGGCAACATAAAGAAGACACAAAACGCAGAGTAATAGGTTGAACAATTATGAAGTCCTTAAGCCATCCAGCATGTGAAACGTTAGAACAATGTTCTTTTAGCAGGAACATAGGAGAGAGTGTAAGAGGACAGTTTCCCAAGCCAATGTCCTGAAGTGGTAACAAAGATGAAGAAAAATCTTTCGTACAGTGCATGTGAACTAAGTAAGAAAAACACTGTTGATCAAAATGTGTTCAAATGAGGTTTTCTCTCTCAAAAAAGTGAGCTTAGTGGGGCAGAAAACTTTACACATGTATTCAGGCCCATAATACTTTAGGTTACTATAACACAAAATACATAACATTTGAGTTATACATTCATAAGAGAACATGGAGTTGGCATTATTTTTTGCATAACTTCTGATGCATTTAGGATCATTTAGTATGATTATCTCAGTATAGGGTACTTGTAATTTTTGCAAGTACCAACATGTAAATACATTTCAGATTATACATTATACATGTGAGATTTTGTTCAAAACAAATAAGTTAGGTATATGAGAAAGCGCCCTTTTTTAAATGGTGTAAATCCGTTCAGTAGTTGCTGGGAAAATCAAAAAATAAAAGTTTCGATATCTAGAGGTGCGGTGGATCTGCAGACCCTCCCGACCACGAGCTTTATTCTAATTGGCTGTCAACATTCCAAACCAGGAAGTGTTGGCAGCCATCTTGTGAGAACCGAGTCACAAGACAACAGAAAAACAAACGCGTAAATGAATAAAAGGGGGCAGAGTAGAAACACCCTGACACCCTAGGCCTGCTCTCGCTTCAATGAAGCAAAGCAAATTGCTTTTCCACACGGGGAACTGCATGTCAGCAGCTCCCCATGTGGAAAAGCAATGCCAGCTCCTGCAGGATGCGGGGAGCCGGCGGGACTGTGGGGGCATTGGTGCTCCCCCCATGATCCACAACGGATAGGGCCTGCCCCGGGGGATGGGGTCCCCGGGGCTAGAAGTGGCCCGGGAGGGGGGCCACACGGCCCCCACCCCAAAATTGAAAAAATAATTAAAACAATAAAAAAGGCCGGCCCCGGGGGATGGGGCCCCCGGGGCCAATATAGGTCTCAGGAGGGGGGCCACGTAGCCCCCCTCCACATAAAAAACAAAAAAAATGTGGCCATGCCCCAGGGGATGGGGTCCCCAGGGCCGGAATTGGACACTGGAGGGGGGCCCCCTTCCCGTTTATTTATTTATTTATTTATTTTAAAAAGGGGTCAGGCCCTGGGGGATGGGGTCCCCAGGGCCTAAAAAAAGGGAAAAGAAGGGGGTCCACACAGCCCCCTTCTAAAAAACAAACAAACAAAAAAAAAGACCACGATCGTGCCAGAGGCCCCGCCCCCCCTCCCAGCAACACTCTGCAAATGCGCCCTGTGGCGTGTTTAAAATTGGGATATTAATTCCCCTTCAATACTGTGGGTCCCTGGGGGCCAACTAGCCCAACAGGTACCTCCAGTAAGCTCCACAGGGCTGCGTTGCAGAGAAGTGGTCCAGGCCACGCCCCTTTTTACACCTCTCTGCAACGCAGCTCTGTAGCACTTACTGGAGGTACCTCGTGGGCTAGTTGGACCCCAGGGACCCTGAGGATTCAAGGGGACTTTATCCCCCGAATTACAATGCGCCAGGGGGCGCGTTTGCAGAGTGGTGGAGAAAGGGGGCATGGCCTTTGTCTACCTCTCACCAATCCCACTGTGTGGGGCTTACTGGAGGTAAAAGGAAGGCTAGTTGGCCCCTAAAGGACCACCAGCAGTGAAGGGGACTTCAATCCCCACCCAACAGCGTGCCAGGGAGCACGTTTGTAGAGTGGTGGGCATGGCCTGGTACGAGTACTTACCAGTGCTGCTGTGTGGGAGTGACTGCAGGTAATAATTTGGGAAGTTGGCCCCCCAGGATGTCCTTGGGGCGAACTACCCTTCTTGTTATCTCCAGTAAGTCCCACACAGTGGGATTACTAAGACGTCTTCGGAGGCCATGGCCCCATTTCTCTACCACTCTGCAAACGTGCCTCGTGGCAGACTACGGGATGGGGGATGAAGTCCAATTTAGTCCTGAGGGAGTTTGGGGGCCGAGAATCCCTCCTGGTACCTCCTGTAAATGCTACGCAGCGGAATTCCTGAGCGTTGGTTGGATGCCCAGCACCTTTTCCTCACCACTCTGCAAACACGACTACTAGTTAAAGTAGCATATTTCTGCACCTCTGACTTAGAGGTAGTTTTAATCCCCCTGCCCTATTATGTTCTAGGGCCTTACAGAGGAGGTCATGGTAATCACAGGGGTACTCCAACGCATAGTGTTCCCTAGTGTATGTAGGTGTTTTCACTGTATTCTAAGTGTCTTTTGGCATTCACACACACAAAGAAAATGATTTTAGTAAAGTTCACTATCATAATCAGGATTAATCATAGAATTGATAGATTTCATTAGTTATTCTTTCATAATAATGAGGTTTAGAAACAATTAAAGGGAAACTTTATAATGTGAGAGTTCATCATTAGCACGTTTTTCTACAATAAAATAGAGGGGCATATTATCAAGCAGCAGCGTTAATTATCGCTGGCCACGCTTAGCGCGGCTTTTCCCATCGCCAGCTATCGCTGGAATTGATCGCCAAGGTAGTGCTGTATTAACAACGCTTAGCACATTGGCAATGAAAGTTCCAGCGATAGCGGGGAAATGGCCCATCATCGCTGGAATCCCAGCGATGTTCACTTGTAAACGGCGATAACCTTGCTCATACGACCCTGTGGTCGTATCATCATAATCCACCCCCAATGTTATGTATACATAAGTCTGGATTTTAGCAGACATTAAAATCCACCGATAAAGGTCAGTCAGCGCGATTTTGTCCATCGCTACGCCGGCCGGGCCATTGTAGTTAATATCGCAAAGCTGCCTTTGCGATATTTATCCACGGAGTTCTGTCAGGCATGCCTACTTAAGTTAGGCGTGCTGGAAACGGGCTCTAAGTCAGCAAAACACGCGCTAAGTGATAAAGTTATCGCCGCTTTTCGCCCGAAAACGGACGCTAAAGCGGCGATAAGTTTATTGCCAGCCCTTGATAATATGCCCCATAGGGGACCCTTCCTGCAAAGAAGCGCTGCTCCTGTGTTGTTGCTGTCTGGCCACTTCGCCACGCCTCGCGGCCCCCGCTTCGCGGGCGCCGCTCGTAGGCTTAGACTCTCTCTGGGGAACATCCTTTCTGCCTCCCTTCACGTGCTTTGAGCACCAACGCGCCCCTTGCAAGCTGTCATCTGGTCAACAGGGGTAGAGGCGGGACTGCGAGGACCAGCATTCCTAGCGGCGTGGATCGGCCGCAGCTGGTCCTCTTCCCGCCCCCTCCTCCTCCTCTTTAAAATCTGTGTGGAGTGAGTGAGCCTTGGGACCCTTCCTGCAAAGAAGCGCTGCTCCTGTGTTGTTGCTGTCTGGCCACTTCGCCACGCCTCGCGGCCCCCGCTTCGCGGGCGCCGCTCGTAGGCTTAGACTCTCTCTGGGGAACATCCTTTCTGCCTCCCTTCACGTGCTTTGAGCACCAACGCGCCCCTTGCAAGCTGTCATCTGGTCAACAGGGGTAGAGGCGGGACTGCGAGGACCAGCATTCCTAGCGGCGTGGATCGGCCGCAGCTGGTCCTCTTCCCGCCCCCTCCTCCTCCTCTTTAAAATCTGTGTGGAGTGAGTGAGCCTTGGGACCCTTCCTGCAAAGAAGCGCTGCTCCTGTGTTGTTGCTGTCTGGCCACTTCGCCACGCCTCGCGGCCCCCGCTTCGCGGGCGCCGCTCGTAGGCTTAGACTCTCTCTGGGGAACATCCTTTCTGCCTCCCTTCACGTGCTTTGAGCACCAACGCGCCCCTTGCAAGCTGTCATCTGGTCAACAGGGGTAGAGGCGGGACTGCGAGGACCAGCATTCCTAGCGGCGTGGATCGGCCGCAGCTGGTCCTCTTCCCGCCCCCTCCTCTTGTTTTTCCTTCATAGCTTGTGTGGACAACGCGCACGCGGGACGCGCGCGGGGCAACGGCCGGGGCGAAGACCGGGCTAAGAGCGGGCCGTTTGAGGCCGTTCGAGGACGGCAGAGGACGGCCCAGGCCCACCCCCCTTATTGCTCCTAACCTGCTTGTTATTGTATCATCGTGCTGAGACAGGTTAACTGAAGCTCCCTAGTTAGTAAGTCGAATGACGACCCTGATCTCATCGTAAGCACCATGAGTACTAGGATGACACGTAGCAAAGCCTCCAAAGGTGGTTCACAAATCTGTGGCCCTATGGACGACTTCATCACCCGCACAAATATAGCCATCGATGAAGAAATATCTAAACTTCAAACCCGGGTATCCCTAGAATTGGTAGCTGCACGTAGGCTGTCCGAGGTAATTGCCCTCTCGAAAAAATCATCCCTAGGACATATAGCCTCTGCTGTCACTCCAGCACGCCCTGCCCGCCCAAATAGTATTACCACCCAGGTTGATTTACACCAGCCCCCGATTACTTCCACACTCACTCCGCCCTTAGAACAACCCCGCATTACAGAAGAGCTAAGTTTCGCTGCACCTTCTCACGCCCAGACCCCCACCCTTAATCCCCTTTCCCAAGCATTCCCAACTACTTCCCGTGTTAGTGGTGCACAACCCAAAAGAAAACGCCAATTACGCTCAGCCTACTCTCGTAAAAAGGCAAAGGTCGCAGTCTCCCACCAGCTCACAATGACCAACACTCAGGCACGTAATGCTTTACCTGAGGGTTCCTTGAGCACACAGTCAGTATGCCAAAGTATGGGAGAGGGTCCAGCCAACACCACCCCAGTAGACGAGGGGGCGCAGGTACAAGACCAGGGAAGGAATGATAAGGAATTTATAGATCAAGTCTGGGAAACATTAAAAAAACTTCTCTCACCACTCGACTTAAGATTGTCTAGGATAGAAAACAATCTACTCGAGATGGAGAAGAGCATTATTGCTCTGGCCACTCTTGGCCTAAGAAGTCTCGAAAACCAGGGCGTGTCCTTATCTGACCCACTTTCGCCAGCCCCTGTTTTGCAAGCTGAGCAGCACCCCCCACCAGTACCTGTTGCTGTAAGGCCTGTTCCTAAGTCGAGGACTGTGGCTGTGGATCAAGTTTCCATAACCGCTAAACCTCAGGCAACCAAACCGCAGATTCCCACACGGAACTCTAAGCCTGGAAAAGTAAATCCAAACCTGGTAGCATCTGCCAGACCCCAGCCTGCCGAAACCCAGGGTCCTCGTCCAAAAGAAAATTTTAGAGGAGGCTATATAGACCTTCCACCAGAGGCCAATGACTACGTGGTCGCGTTGACAGGTGTCCCTGTGATTGGCACTGACCAACACGAAAACCACTGGTCATTGAAAAATAAAACTATGCACTGGCTTAACGTCAACAGACCGATTCCCAATGGCAAAAGAAGCCGAGTATTGATGGTCCGTAGAATACCCTGGGTGGGCCCAACCAAGAAATCTAAGCAAGGGGACTGTGTAGTTGTAACTTTTGAAGACCCACATACGGCGCACCATATCTGTTCCTGGCCAACTAGTGAAGATTCTTTAGTCATACCAAGGCCGCTATCCTATTTTTACCCCCCACGCCAATTGCATACCCAAGCGGATAACTGGTCCTTGGTGCAGCACCACCCATGGAACACCCATCCCATGAGGCAAAAGAATACTCTTTTACACTGGAATGGCCTTTCAACCTACAATAGATTTGGAGGCCTGGAGGAGGTCGATTGACTTTCTATGTTCCCAGCATGCCCACAACTAGAAAAAGCATTGTCTCCACATGTTATAGACATAATTGGAAATCCAACCAACGGCCCTCCAACTAGCCAAGCCGGGCTTCTGACTCTCTTGCCCTGGGCCATGGAACCGATCAAAATGGCCATTTTAGATTGCAAAAGAGTGGAAACGAGGCCAGACAGCCCCTGTTCGATCCCCCCTCCTCCAGTACAATCTAATCCAATGGAGATCGACCTGCCTGATAGAGTTGCCTCCCCAGGCGATTCTTCACTGAGGGTCTTAAGCTGGAATGTGGCTGGCCTTGCACGTAACTTTGACAACCCGGAATGGAACACCTTCCTGGCACCCTATGACATTTGCTTGCTACAGGAAACATGGTGCCAGGAACCTAGACATAGAGTGGGGTTTTCGACCTTCTATGTTCCGGCTGTATGTCACCAAGGTTCTAAAGGACGCCCATCCGGTGGTCTTCTCATCTGGATCAACATAGCACTAGACCTCAGTGTTTCTCAAAGGACCACCGAAACACCTGACCTTCAATGGCTAACAGTGCACTACAAAGGGGGAAGGAAACTAGAACTATTTAATCTCTACTTAAGGGGCAATAGGAACGGAGGATCTCTAAACTCTTTAGGCTTAAGTAACTACCTGTCTGCCTGTGACGCCGACTCTCTCGTCCTGCTGGCAGGCGATTTTAATTGCTGTTTTGAGCCTTTAGCCAAAGAAGATATTCTGGATATCAACGAGGAGGATAACAGGAGGGGCATCCCTATTTTGAACCTCGAACCGATCCCTAAATGGACACAAAAGGCGATCGATATAAATGCTCTTTGCATGGAGCATAACTTGAGAGCAACGAATGGGCGTTCTAAATCAGATCCCATGGGTGCCCATACATACAATAGGACGGGCCACTCATCCAGAATTGACTTTGTTATGCTCAACTATAACCTCTGGCCATATCATCAAGACATGGAGGTTATAGAGACCTGTGACAGCGACCACAACCCTCTCGCTTTAACCATTTCTGTCCCCTGGCAAACTGGGTCTCAAGAAGCTACTAATCAGTTATGGAAAGCTTCACATGAGATTCTTCCCTCAAACTGTGGCAGACGTCTTAAATGGGCAAGAGTCTCAGCGGATGAGGCTAGGATGTCACAAGCTGAAACCATCTTACTAGAGGCTGAATCTAGGCTTGATAGCACGAATAGCGATAGCAAGATGTTTTTATCGTTATTTACGGAGACTGTAACGGCACTAAGTGGGCTGTTCATCATTCCCAAACCCAGCTCCAGAACTGCTTCAAAGGGGGCCCTGAGAACAAGTGAAAAGTGGTTCACAGCCAAGTGTCGATTTGCTAAGGGTGATCTTGTTGCTGCAGTAAAAGGAAAAGACCAAGCTACCATCAGGTCTGCAAGGAAACTTTATAGGAAAACTGTGACTGAGGCCAAGCGGACATATGATTTCAACTTTTGGCGTGACCTAACGGAGGCGAGCACAAGGAAAGATGCTAAGGGGTTCTGGGACTTGCTAAGATCAAGAGACAAGCCCATTGATCAACAACTGACTTGTAATATCCCTGGTGTTGCCTGGTTTGCCCACTTTTCGAAATTGTATTCGGCTCAGACAGGGCCTCCGCAACCAGACCCGCTCCCAAGGCTCAGTTCCACAGATCTCCCACCAAATGAAGTCCTATTTACCACCTTGGAAGTAGAGAAGGCAATCAGGTGTATTGTTTCTAACAAAGCGGCAGGACCTGATGGGATTCCGGGCGACTTGATAAAAAATAATCCCCCATTTTGGAGCAGATTAATTGCTGTTCTTCTTAATGAGGTTATGTTGGGGGGGTCTTTCCCTGACTCTTGGAGGGGCGCTGAAGTAGTCCCCATTTTCAAGAAGGGTAGCAGGGAAGACCCAGCCAATTACCGCCCCATCAGTTTGCTGGATTCGACGCAAAAGGTAGCGGGGAAAGTGGTATTGGGCAGGATTCTGGAGTGGGTGGATGAAAATCAGATATTGTCTGATTTCCAAGCGGGTTTTAGATCAGGGACAGGCACCGTCGAGCAGACATTCCGCCTTTTAATGCTCTATTGGAAGGTAGTGGTGCTAGGAGGGGGCAGCTTATACTTAGTCTTCATAGACTTAAAAACAGCCTTCGACCTGGTTCCAAGACCATTATTGTGGAAGGTCCTTGACGAGTTAGGTCTACCTCCCTATTTGTTGGCCTTGCTGATAAAATTCCATGAAAACAACTTTGCCCAAATCAGATGGGGTGCCCAGGGAGAAAAAACCCCGTGTATTCCAGTAGACAGGGGCGTCCGCCAGGGGTGTGTGCTTGCCCCCACTCTGTTTTCGCTTTACGTCAATGGAGTGGTGGAGCACCTTCTTCAACATCCTGCAGATGCACCATCCCTGGCTGGAAGGAAAATCCCGACGCTCCTGTTTGCGGACGACACCCTCCTGATTTCGAAATCACCTGCAGGCATACAGTCACTACTTTCCAGCTTCAAGGCCTTCTGTGACACCAAGGGACTGGCCATAAATATTGGCAAGACCAAATTTCTTGTCCTCAACCCCCCTAAGAAATCTGTTAAACCCCCCACTCTAGACTCTGTCACATTAGAACGGGTCAAAGAATTTGACTATCTAGGCATACGTCTTTGTGATAGTATGAGCTGGAAGGCCCATCACCAAAAAGTGTTTCTAACCCATAAGAGGGTTGTTGGTGCTTTACTTAAAGAGCAGCGTGCTTCCTTCATAAAACCTATTGGGGCACTTCTTGATATTTATAGGGGTAGGGTTGTGAGTGCAGCACTGTATGGCGCAGAACTTTGGGGTACCCAGAGAGTGGATACTTTGGCCCACCTAGAAAATAAATTTCACAAAGATCTGATGAGGCTACCCCAGAGCACCCCCACAATCCTCCTCTTGCTGGACGCAGGTACCCGTCCAATCTGCGAGCAAGCTAAATTACGCCCCTTACTACTATGGTCTAGAATTTGGAACGTCCCCGAACTTCACAGCTATGCAGACGCCCTAAAAGATGTACTGTCCTTACCTGGCTGGCATAAGATCGCCTGGCTCAGAGAGGTCAAGAGGGCATTATACAAGCTCGGTCTGGGAGCTGCGTGGGAAAATAAAACAGCACCTCCTAAACAAGAACTGAAGAAGGCTTACTGGTCTTGGGTGGATAACGAGAGACTTGGTAAATCAAATCACCCAAGATCTGTTGCCAACTTCTTGATGGTTAAAGATATCCCCTCCAGAGAACCATATTTGGACTTGATTCACAGTTCACATGATAGGGCATTATACTTTAAATTCAGGGTTGGGGTCTTACCTTTATGTCAGTTTACCTCTACCTGGAAACCACCACTGCAAACTGTACCCTATTGCCCATTCTGCGAGCTAAAAATCGAATCTGTCGCACACTTTCTATTTGAGTGTCGAGTCTATATGGCCCCTAGACGGAGGTGGTTGAAGCCTCTTTGTAGGAGCCTGGGAACTCGCTCACATCTGGAAGCTATAAGAATACTGCTCTCAGATACAAGACCCTTTTTTGCCATTTGTTTGGCTAAATTCCTAGGCTGGGCTTGGCGCATAAGATCTGCTAAACAACTGACGATACAGTAAAGTGTCCCTTTTTCATTTTTCATAAATTTTAAGATTATCCCGTGTAAATATGAAATGTTTTTAATAGTAATATGAATTGTAAATTGCTTTGTTTCGACCATTGTTTTTATGCTGTCATGTTTTGCTTTTATGATATGTTTCTATATCGAAATAAAGCTTTACTACTACTAATATGCCCCATAGTTCTTTCCTTTAGTAATTCACAATCTATGTTACTTATACGAATGATATCATCTAAGCGACACTTTTTCTACATATGTTTACGATGTAGTAACTAATACTCTCTGTTTTGTATAACGAGTATTTGGTGAACATTTATCAGTTTTTCTTTTTCTGAAAGTGTCATGTTCGGTTACTCCTGTCATAAAATTTAAAGGTGATTTCTGCTCCAACAATTCTGCCTTTAATGGCGAATTAAGCCATCCCACTCTTATCTTTATACCATCTGATGTCACTTTATAGTTCTGTTGTTCTCATTAGTTTATTCTAGGGCTTTTATCTCCTCGTCATAACCACATTTTCTATCTTCTAATTCTATCTCAACTCCCATTCTTTTTACTCCTCTTGTTTCTTTCTTTGTTTTTTTGCATTTAATCATTTTGATAGAGATAACTAGTATTAGTATGCAAGCAGCAATTGTTAGTAGGGCTTCAAAATCTGTCCCACTAATCCATATCCAAGGATAGTGACCTATTTTCCTGTGACAGTAGTTCCCTTCCCCAATGACTCATAAGCACCATCAGTTTTTATTCCACTTAAATCTTTTTCCAGGTGAGTAATGTTGGTATTATATCCCTTCAAATGTTTACTTTTTTTCAGGGATATACGTTCAACATTGTTGAACCTTCACCATACGACAGAGTCCGCCTTCTTTTTCGAGAAGGACATTTAATGCAAGTCTGATTTGAAGCCCCATAGATCTCATCGAAATCATTTCGGTAACTATGGCTAGGAACCCTACTGCAGTATCAGTTGACAATCTGTCAACTACAGTAGAAAGTTTCCAAATTTAGAGAGAATTTAATATCACCACAACTGGTGAAATATTGCACCATATATATTTCATACAATTTCAGCAGTACTAGCACCTCTTTTGAGTCTAGTACGCCTAACTTCATTTCTTTCATTAGGTTGATCCACATAGCAAATTTCTGGAAGGACTATCCCCATGTAACAAGATCCATACCTCTTTTTACGCAGCCTGTAATAGGTGTATTTTCCAAAATAAAGTAATTCCCTGGTAATACAGGACCAATGCCTCCCAAGTATGATCCCCAACCACCTACAATTTAGAAAGTGTGATCACATTTGCTGGAAGCAATAAAGTCATTACTGCATTCAGTGTTCTGCTATAATATGCATAGCTCCCCTTTATGTTGCCAGTCTAAAGAAACCTGGACCAACATCACCTCGGGGTCAGACATCGCCATCGCCATTCCCCAAGGATACAAGATCTTCAGGAAGGACCGCCCCATCCGCCCGGGAGGAGGAATCGCCATCGTCCACAAATTCACCCTCCGCCTGAGCATACTGCCCAACAAAACCACAGACATGATGGAACACCTTCACTTCAAGATACTGACCGGCCCTACCACCACCCTCCGAGGAACCTTCATCTACCTACCCCCTAGACCATGGAGACCATTCACCAACTCCATCACAGACATCATCTCCCCGCATGCCATTGCATTCACCAACTACACCCTGCTGGGAGACCTCAACTTCCACCTCGACAACCAACTGGATCCCAACACCACATCCCTCCTGGACAACCTCACAACATTGGACTCCGCCAAATCGTGACCGAACCAACGCACTCAGCAGGACACACTCTCGACTCCCTTTTCACAACAGGAAACTCCATCACCTTCAGCCACACCACCGAACTCCCGTGGACTGACCACCGATGCATCCACTTCACCTTCAGGACACCCACCATCCACAAACACCAGCACCTGCCCCCACGAAGAAACTTGACCAGAATCACCGATGACAAGCTCACCTCCTCACTCAGCAACTCCACCCCAACCATCGCAGGAAACAACAACCCCAACACCACAGCCGGAACCCTGCACAGATGGGTCTCCGACAGTGCCAACACCATAGCCCCCTCAAGAAAAACAACAACATCCAAGCCAAGAAAGCCAGATGGTTTACCACCGAACTTCAAGAGTCCAGACGCACTTGCCGTGGCCTCAAAAAGGCCCGGAGAAACACCAAATTCACAGAAGCACACAACAACTTCAGAGCCGCTACAAACACCCACCACCAACTCATCAGAAAAACAAGAAAAAAGCGATTGAAGACAGAATCTCCACATACGCACATAACAGCAAGGAACTCTTCAACATCATCAAGGAGTTCGCCCAACCCACCAGCGAGTCGACGGAAATCCCTCCCTCACAAGACCTCTGTGAAAAACTCAACACCTTCTTTCACCACAAAATCAACAGCATCTACGACAACTTCGATGAAGACAACCAACACACTGAACCCCCGCCAACCACCCTTGACACCCTGAAGCCAGCGATTGACAACTGGACAGCCCTCTACACCGAAGACACACGGAAGACAATGAAGTCAATCTACTCTGGTGCCCCCATGGACCCCTGCCCCCACCGCATCTTCAACAGAGCCACCGACACCATCACACCCATACTCCGCCACACCATCACCCGCTCCCAGGCAACCGCCTCATTCCCCGATGACTGGAAACATGCCGAGGTCAACACCCTCCTGAAAAAACCCTCGGCAGACCCCACTGATCTCAAAAACTACAGACCCATCTCCGTGCTCCCGTTCTCAGCGAAAGTCATCAAGAAAGCCATCAACAGCCAACTCGCTACATTCATCGAAGAGCACAACATCCTTCTCTTCCCAATCCAGCATCAGAAAAAAACACAGTACGGAAACCACCCTCCTCCCCGCAACAGATGACATCCACACCCTACTGGACAAAGGAGAAACAGTAGCCCTCATCCTCCTCGGCCTCTCAGCCGCATTCTACACAGTCTGTCACCGCACCCTAATATGCAGACTCCTCAAAGCAGGTATCCAGGACAAGGCCCTCGAATAGATCCACTCCTTACTCTCAGACAGAACGCAGTGGGTCAGACTGCTCCCTTTCCTCTCGGACCGTACACCAATCACCTGCGGAGTCCCTCATGGGTCCTCCCTCAGCCCTACGTTCTTAAACGTCTACATGGCTCCACTCTCCCCCATCGTCAGAACCTACAGACTCAACATTGTGTCATACGCAGACGACACCCAACTCATCCTCTCCCTATCCAACGAACCCAACACCGTCAGACACAACTTTCGAGAAGGCATGGAAGCAGTCGCCAAAAGGATGAAAAACAGCTGCCTACAACTAAACACCAACAAGAAAGAAGTACTCATCATGGGCCCAAACCCTGACGCCTGGAACAACACCTGGTGGCCCCCCACCCTTGGAAACCCACCCACCCCTATGGACCATGCACACAACCTGGGAATCATCCTGGACTCCAAGCTCAAAATGGGCCACCAGATCAACTCTGTCTTGTCCTCCTGCTTCCACACCCTCCGCCTCCTACGTAAGACCTTCAAATGGATCTCCCCTCGAACACAGAAAGACCGTAACTCACACCCTGGTTCTCCACCAGACTCAACTACGGCAACGCACTCTACGTGGGAATAAACAAAAACCTCACCCACAAGCTACAGAACATCCAGAATGCCGCCACAAGACTGGTCCTCAACCTGCCAAGGCACTGCCACATCTCCCAGCACCTGCGCACACTGCACTGGCTCCCCATCGAAGCCAGAGTCACCTTCAAGATGCTCACCCAGGCACACAAGGCCCTCCACGACAGCGGACCAGCATACCTGAACAGCCGACTCAATTTCCATGCACCCCAAAGGACCCTACGATCAGCCCAGCTCTCCTACGCTGTGGTCCCCTGCACCAGAAAGACCAGATTGGGAGGCCGCTCCTTCTCCTTCCTCGTGGCCAGAGGCTGGAACGCCCTTCCGCTCCACCTCCGACAGACAACATTGCTTCCCATCTTCTCAAGAAACCTCAAAACCTGGCTCTTCGACAGTCCCCTCCTTGATGGACTGGAACCTGCACACCTCCTACCCCCAGCACTTTGAGACCCTTAAGGGTGAGTAGTTGCGCTTAACAAACACCTGATTGATTGATTGATAGCAGCTTGTGTTCCTGTCATTTTAAGTTCAGGTTCTCTTAAAACCCATAGTGGAACTTTCAAATAATTAGCAACTTTTCCCATGATATCTCTAAAGTCTGTCCTCTATAAATTAATTTTTCTACTATAGGTAAAAGGCATGTTAGAGTGTTTCAATGTGCATATGCAATGTCTAAGCTTTGAGTAGTTTGGAAAAATTCACTCATCATCTCTTCAGTCTGAGTATCAGGCACAGGCTTCAAATGCTTTCTAATGGGTACTTCAAAAAGACTAGATCATAATTAGAATAATAATATTGAAATTGTCCTTTGCCATAAAACAAGCTAGTTAATACACTCCAAGAAATTCCATAAGTAGCAGGTAAGAGGTCCTAAGTTACTCCCTCTGAAACTGAAGTAGATAATTGTAAACACACATAACAATTTCATGCATCCATGGTCTCCACATATTCGCAGAGGAGCTAGTGAAAACATTCAATGAAAAATCTCTAGTAGACTGATCTCCATGCTGAGTCTTATCACCTTACATACTTAGTCCCTTATCATTATTTTCTAATGGAGATTTAGGCAGACCCTTCAGGATTTCGCGATTTGCAATAAAATCGCGAAATCAGCAGTTTTGTAAAAATGCTGCGATTTTTACAAAACTGCCCACGAAATTTTGGAAGATGCCATCCCTCCATATTCATCCAATAGATTTGTGCATCCAACAAACTGGAGACAAGAATCTCTGGGCCTCTCGCATCCTAATATCCCCTTATATGCTGTGTTGGACTTTGTTTTAAGAGCACCAACTGACTATACTGAAACCATGAAATACGGATTTTAACAACTTTACTGATTTGCAAGAGTGTTTTCCAGGCGCATCATTTGTCTCACCCGGTCCGTCACATCCCGTTTTTCTTTGTAAAATTTCTGGTAGTGTTGTTCACAACCCCTCCCCCCCACACCTATTTTTGAATATGATAAACTGTCGAATTTGATGGAAGTGTTGAACAGTCTTCTGGTGAATATCACGGCGAGGATATAAATACCTCTCCCGGGTTCTACGACCATGCAAGCATCAGCGTGATTTCTTTTCAGCTGAGTGGAAGCCCGGCAGAATGTGCCCGATCTAGCGCCAAGCCGGAGAGTACAGCTGTTGGAAGCTGGTGTTTGTAGTGCTTCGCACTGACAGGTTGCCAGTTTCAAAGCATTGCAGATTTTTGCCCGAGGATTAGAGGCACATGGGCCTAGTGATTTGAACAGACTTTTGTGCCCAAGGTAGGCCCCCCGGGATTGCAGTTGGGCCAGCTGGTTCCACAGTGAGCCCCTAAACCACGATGCGTTGGGCCCTTTTCAGTCTGCCTGTGGTGATTGGACACGGGCCTCAGACAGCACAGCTACCCCTTGTTTTATCCATATTCCCGTCTGGGGTGTCTTGGCTCCGCATCAACAGGTTCAAGTGTATGCTGAGCAATTGCTAAGGTGAAGGGGTCTAGCCTTTGCCTTGGTCTACAGGAGCAGAGAGTGAGCTTGCTTTCCTTACTTCCAGAGAAGCACTTTAAGTACACACCTTCATCCACATTTTGCTCTTAGTTTCCTCATTCCCACCCGGTCTACTTGGACCATCGTTCCTTCGTATGGGGGGGGGGGGTCCGCCCCTCCATTTCCATGGTATTTAAGATATCCGGAAAAGGGGTTATGCTAGTATGGGGGGGGGGGTCCGCCCCTCCATTTCCATGGTATTTAAGATATCCGGAAAAGGGGTTATGCTAGTTTAATCCAAGGATGAGTGCAAAAATCCACAGAGGTCTTATTACTTGCGTCACCCCCCTGTACCCGAAGGCTCCAATTCACCTTTTTAATTTGCCAGAGGATGGAACTGTGTGTGCAAGTGGGGACCAGACCCACTGAGCAGCTACTGCCTGCATCCTGTGCTTTACCAAGGCTGGCTCTGGCCACGCATGTTCGATTTTACTGCAAGTGACTCAAGTATACCTATGTTTGTGTGCGAGTCTTCTCCTAAAACAGAAGGAGCTAATCAGTTGGCGGGAGACTGAATATACATACATGTCTTGCCATTTACATTTAGTCTTGATTCGTTTCTAGCAACCAACGACTAAAAGGATGCCGTTGGCTGTAGACTTGAACATGATGATGAGGCCTTTCGCCAGACACCTGCTCAGTGTGTGAAGTTCTCATCTCTTCAGTCTGCATTGGTAGTTCATTTCTCACACATCTACTTTATTGCCGTGTGATATTTCTGGACAGAAGCCATTCAGAGAGGTTTACACTCTGCCATTAAAACTGCGTAGAGGATCATTGGGTGTGGCCTGTGGCATGAGGACCTTTGCAGTCAAGTATTTTTCCTGTTGCTAGATTCAAAACCTCCACTGTCCTGTGCAGATATGATCTGGGAGTCGTCCATCACCATGGTTTTTGGTTTTGAGATTATTTAACAGCATGGTTAATGAAGCTTGAGACTCGACCTCACAGACCTGCAGGGCAATTCGAAATGACTGGTGTCTCTCACACTGGCACCGACCAGGTCTGGGTGAAATTTTAATTATTCTAGTGTAATTGCATAATTTTGGCAATTTCACATAACGAAACCTAATTATCGGATTAATAAATTTGAATATATATATATAATGTAGGTCTAGATTTGAATAAAGCTCTAGATAATTTTTTCAGCAAGACTGAGTAGACTGTTTTTAACCAGCTCCTCTTCCAGATAAACCCCAGAAGCAGCAGCTTTAATGGAGCCGACATAAAACGTATTGAACAACAAGGCAATTTCAGACCATCCTTCCAGAAGTGGACAAGATTATACTCTTGTTTTTGGTTTAGAAGGTATTGGGGGAATACAAACCGATTTTGGACTTACTAGAGGTGAAATGTTGAACCCCCAATGTGGCATACAAAATTATGAGCAATCACTAGAAGAACTCCACAGAGTGTGGAGGGGGGAACAGGAGGCACGGGGTGCTAGGAGCTAGCGGCCTCCATAACTACTATTGACCACAAAAAGCTGCTCCTAGTGTGATGTGACCTTACCACAATTGTGAGTCAAGTGTGGACATCTCACAAAAAGTGACGGACTGGCCTCACACACCACCTGGTGTCATGCTTCATCATCGGCCAGTCCTCGCCCTCCAAAACCTTCGTTTGATGGAGGGCGGGCATACACCTGGAGACAGGGATGCACTTCTAAACTAAAGAGTGGGGGCCCATGGGGTAGAACGTGAAATTAAAAATCATTATAGTTACTACAAAGTGTTTTTAATGTGATCAGTAACTATATGATGCTAAAAACAAATAGCGGCAGGTGGGGTATATTAGGTGTCCCCTAGCCGTCTAGTGTTAGGTCGACATGTTTCTGCCTTCTTGGCCCGAGCGGGTCCAGGGCATTCATCAGGACCTAGGTTTACAAGAAGAGGGCTCCGGTCTTACCAACTCGTGGCAAGAGAAAACCACTGTGCAGGTGTGGCGAAGGCCACACTCCACTACCTAGATGGCTTCCAACTGTAAAGCCTGTAGAAAGAATCAAAACAAACAAATGTATCTGTATACACAACTGTAGAAGAAAGGTCAAAGGTGAAAACATAAAAATTAAGATAAACGCATGCGTAATTTCCTTAAGGTGGGTGACTAATCACGTGACATGTGCCACTCTACGTGAGAACACAAACATGTTTGAGAGTCAAAAAGTGCTCTCATGAGGCTTACCCTAGTCAGAAAGACTACTTGCCACATGGGGGGATAAAGGAGGAGACACTCCTGTTCAGTCTACAGGGAGAAAAGAACGATACAGTAATGGTCAGCAGACTGAAAATGCCCAGAACGTTGACCCTTGCAAAACCTGGAATCAGGATGGAACCACAATCATTCCACAATAAACCCACACAGGGGTTAAAACAACGCGAAACCACCATTCATACTCTTACTATCTGAGGCAAGGTGTCCCGTGTTCAGCCTACGGTGTTGCTCCTTGTCCGCCCGAATTTGGGAGTGAGACCGCAGGGCAGGATTAAATAGCGTGCTTAATTGGTAAATGGTAAACAGCCTGGAGTGATCACGGCTGTGCGGCAGTTCCTGGTGCGGTGCATCCGGAGTCCGGAATAACCGTGGTGGCGGCGCATGCAGTGCAGTGCCTGGTTGTGAAATGGCCGATTGTGGGGGCCTATTGGAGATCAACAAAGATCACTCTGATTATAAAGAATACCTCACACAGTCAAAACTTACTAAACTCCGTAAGGATGTACAAAAATTTAGTAAGGAAACTGTCTACCCGTATGTCACAGACGAACACTATGATAAACCAGCCCCTCAACCAACAGGGAGAAAACAACGGTTTAGACCAACACCCCAGAACTGGACGTTCAGCTCTGGAGAGGAAAGAAGTGACAGTAGCGGCGATGAGGGCCAAGGACCACAATTCCGGAAACCTATGGGCTATCACCATCCGATGATGCAGGGTCCACAACCCCAACCTCCACCCTTCGGGTTTTGGCCACAACCATTTTACCAACCAGGATTTGGTTTTCCACATGGCCAACCGCCTTTTTTGTTCCAGGGCCGTGGCAGAGGGAGAGGACGCCAAAAACGAAGAAATACGAGGGTCCAGTGGGAAGACCAACCAGAGCCACAGCATGGCGTGGTGACCAGGAGCAGAGGGAGAGGAGAGATGCCCTCGACGAGCAGGGAGTGACCAATATAGTGAACATCAGTAAATACACACTCTCACAAGACGAAACCACCGTCCTTTCCAAAGGGCTGGGATTTGTTCCCACACCCCGAAATGACCCCTTTGCACTTCACACGGAATTGGCCCAATTCTTCAGGAAAATCAAACTCCGCGATTATTTCGGAGATACTGAAGATACTACAGACGAGAATGGGAAGAAGTCCACAGGGCTAAAGAGAAAATCCACCTTCCAACCCCCGAACCAGAACATTTCATGTAACATACTTGCTTTTGAACAGGCCGTACTTAAAGATATTGAGAAGATTGATTTCCAGAACACTCGTGGGTTTGACAACCTTACGGGAAAGGAGCGCACGGCCCTTGCGAAACTGAGCAGCAATAAAGACTTAACAATAAAACCAGCTGACAAAGGGGGCGCCATTGTGGTCATGGACAGTGATATGTACAGAGAAGAATGCTTGAGACTTCTCTCTGATTCAAACAGTTACACCATACACAGGACTGACCCTACCGGTCCTCTGACGACCAGGATTAAGATCATGGTCACAGAAGCACTCGGCAATGATTGGATAACCAAACATGAGGCAGACTTCCTCGTGAATGAAGAACCAAGAATGCCTAAATTCTACACACTCCCAAAAATCCACAAAAACAGGACGCCTCCTCCTGGGAGACCAATTGTATCTGGAATAGGGTCAGTATTAGAACCATTGTCACAATTTTGTGACTGGTTCCTCCGCCCTATTGTCCAAAAATCTGCATCCTATCTCAGAGATACGAAGGACGTCCTGTGCCTCCTCAGAGACCTCACGGTAGATTCAACCAACGACTGGCTAATAACCATGGACATAGAAGCTCTCTACACGAGCATACCACAGAGGCGCACATTGGAAGTGGTGGAAAACATCATCATAAATAGGGAGTGGGATTTCTTAACACCACAGCAGTTCGTAATGGAATGTGCGGAAATAGCGTTAATGGAAAACTTCTTCGAATTTGAGAAAGTCATCTACCACCAGATCTCTGGGACTTCAATGGGGAGTACTTTTGCCCCTAGTATGGCTTGTCTGTACGTACAACAGTTTGAAGAGGACTTCATATACAACCCACATAATCCTTTCCTACAGAACCTGAGACTTTGGAAGCGCTACATAGATGATGTGCTGATAATATGGAACGGATCAGAGGAAGAAGCGACGAACTTTGTCCGGTGGGTTAACAGTAAAGATGTACACCTCAGGTTCACCCACACTATCAGTAAGAACCATGCTATCTTCCTCGACCTGGACATCACTATGGAAAATGATGGTTTCACAACAAAAGTGCACAATAAGCCCACGGATAGGAATAGCCTTCTACTGTACGAAAGCTACCACCCCAAGGCCCTCCGACAGAATCTCCCAGTTGGACAGTTCCTTCGGGTTAGGAGAAATTGCTCAGACACCCCTACTTTTGAGGAACAGGCATCCCACCTTGCAGAAAAACTTGCTGCCCGCCATTACCCCCAAAAAATGATACGCAGGGCCAAGAAACGAGCTAGGAACAACCCTAGGGAAGCACTTTTGGAGGATGCAACAAAGGAGAACACCAAAAGAACTGTATGTGTTACAACATTTACCCCTGCCTCTAATGCCGTACAGAAAATAATTAAGAAAAGATGGAACATCCTTAATAGTGCAGGGAAGCAATGGGACCCACCACTTTTTGCCTTTAAACGTAACAGAAATCTGCGAGACCAACTCGTTCATGCCACTATGCCAACCGCAGAGGGACCGGAACAACAGAGGCTCTGGGACCAACCACGAGTAGTGGGACACTTCACATGCGGGGGGTGTATTTCATGCAAACTCACTTCTAACACCAAAGAAGTCGACATTGGCACAGATAGACCATGGCAACTCCGCAAGTTTAGTAACTGCAATACTGAGAATGTGGTTTACCTACTAAAATGCCCCTGCCAACTCCAGTACGTTGGCATGACAACCAGAAAGATCAGGGTACGTATCAATGAACACTGCAGTACCATAAGGTGCAAGAAAACAAACACAAAGCTCACACGCCATTTTTTGGAGAAGAACCACAAAGACACTGATTTGCGATGGACAGTCCTAGAGGTCATGAATAAAAGCAAAGCTGATCTCTCAAGAGCTCTCCACATCAGAGAACAACGCTGGGTGTTCCGCCTGCGGTCCCACGAAAAGGGACTTAACGACGATATACCGTGGCTCCAACTGACTAGATGACCTCTCCATCTACCCTGGACTCCTGGGCATCCCTTCCATCATGTGGTAGTTGCCCTTACACACTATTAACACCTCCTGTCCCTCTACCTGCCTACCCTTTGGTTTCTGTTACCTTCATCGCAGGGATCTCCAGAATATGATCGTAGTGACAGGAGGACTTGGGCATTACACCACACTTATCATACATGTTTTCTGCGACACCCTGGTCTTGTCCGGAGCTGACTGACTCTCCATCTACACTGGGATATTTTCCATTACATACAGAGAGCAACGCAGAGGGCATGGTGTTTACTTTCACTTTTTCTGTTGCCATTAGCAACCGCCAAACCCCCTCACGAACTCTTTGAATCTACGCACTAATCAAACGCTGCATGAATGACCTTTCACCTTTCATCGGGGTCTTAGCGGCATATGGCGATGATATCTCCCTTTTCATGCCCCTTTCTGACTTGGGACGCGCACACGTGCCTCTGAATTTTCACAACACAAACCCGTCCTGGGGCACCTTAGCACGCGTCGCTTTCATCCTCGGGAGTCACGCCGAACGCATGCACCACGTTGCCCGGACAACCTCTGACGCGCACGCCCACACGGGACCGCCTTCCCTGGGCGGATCCCCTGACTGTTTCCTTATTTGGGCACAAGACTCAGCCTGGACGCTCCAATAGGCCCCCACAATCGGCCATTTCACAACCAGGCACTGCACTGCATGCGCCGCCACCACGGTTATTCCGGACTCCGGATGCACCGCACCAGGAACTGCCGCACAGCCGTGATCACTCCAGGCTGTTTACCATTTACCAATTAAGCACGCTATTTAATCCTGCCCTGCGGTCTCACTCCCAAATTCGGGCGGACAAGGAGCAACACCGTAGGCTGAACACGGGACACCTTGCCTCAGATAGTAAGAGTATGAATGGTGGTTTCGCGTTGTTTTAACCCCTGTGTGGGTTTATTGTGGAATGATTGTGGTTCCATCCTGATTCCAGGTTTTGCAAGGGTCAACGTTCTGGGCATTTTCAGTCTGCTGACCATTACTGTATCGTTCTTTTCTCCCTGTAGACTGAACAGGAGTGTCTCCTCCTTTATCCCCCCATGTGGCAAGTAGTCTTTCTGACTAGGGTAAGCCTCATGAGAGCACTTTTTGACTCTCAAACATGTTTGTGTTCTCACGTAGAGTGGCACATGTCACGTGATTAGTCACCCACCTTAAGGAAATTACGCATGCGTTTATCTTAATTTTTATGTTTTCACCTTTGACCTTTCTTCTACAGTTGTGTATACAGATACATTTGTTTGTTTTGATTCTTTCTACAGGCTTTACAGTTGGAAGCCATCTAGGTAGTGGAGTGTGGCCTTCGCCACACCTGCACAGTGGTTTTCTCTTGCCACGAGTTGGTAAGACCGGAGCCCTCTTCTTGTAAACCTAGGTCCTGATGAATGCCCTGGACCCGCTCGGGCCAAGAAGGCAGAAACATGTCGACCTAACACTAGACGGCTAGGGGACACCTAATATACCCCACCTGCCGCTATTTGTTTTTAGCATCATATAGTTACTGATCACATTAAAAACACTTTGTAGTAACTATAATGATTTTTAATTTCACGTTCTACCCCATGGGCCCCCACTCTTTAGTTTAGAAGTGCATCCCTGTCTCCAGGTGTATGCCCGCCCTCCATCAAACGAAGGTTTTGGAGGGCGAGGACTGGCCGATGATGAAGCATGACACCAGGTGGTGTGTGAGGCCAGTCCGTCACTTTTTGTGAGATGTCCACACTTGACTCACAATTGTAGTAAGGTCACATCACACTAGGAGCAGCTTTTTGTGGTCAATACAAAATTATGACCCTGCAGGTAATTCTTCAGTTCATAAGGACCGGACATTTTCTTGCATCTGTGGCCCTCCTCAAATCGCATCTGCATGCACAATTCACAGATTCTCGAGGAAGAACCTTATTTTTTGTGGGGAAGTCAAAACTTTGAGCTAGCAACATTTACAAGGTTCTACTCTTCACGAAAAAGTTTTAGTGCCTTTGGTAAGTGTAAGCAAAAGAAATTCAGGTTTTTCCATATTTCAACAACTGGTTCATTTATTCTTCTTCTGTCTTAAAGGTGCTGTGCTGAAACCTAAAGCGTGGCGCCCGGAGGGTGGCGGGAGAGGGCTGGATGGCGCACTGAATGTAGGCATAGCATGCGGTGCATACAGAAAGAGAAACTCAATAAAGAAAATGGTGCTAACAACACTAAATAACATGTACCCTGTAACAACCGAAGTAAAGGGCCAGCCGCCATGGGAGGTCCATTGATTTCAGGCTGAAATTGAATGATTATCAGTAAAATAAAGTGCCGCAAAAATGCCGCTAAATTTCCATATTTGTGCCGCTAGATTTCCATATTTGTGCCGCTAAATTTGCTAATAAATGCCGCAATATCCTGGGGGGTCTGTTTTAGGAACAGAATTAGGTTTAGCTTTTTCTAAATATACATGATGAGTCAAATTTAGAATTATAATATGACAAGAATTATAGCAAATGCAGCACGTATACATGCACATATGTATTTCACTGATACCGACCTTGGATCCATGAGTTTTCTAGAATCAGACTTTGCGATTTTGTTAACATTTAGATCAGATGTTAGCAGCGTTTGCAGAAAAGATGAAAATCAATTAATATTGCTTTGGCTTTCCTTTATCACAGTTAGTTTTTCTCACAGCAATGTGGATTTAGTTAATAGATTTTGTAATTCTTGTACTCTTGTTTCTCTGGTACTGACTTTGTATTTTATGAATATTCAAATTGAGCAAAACAGTTTTTAAATGTGGTTCATAAGAACTTGAATTGGTGAACAAAAAGGTGTGACATGCTTTTTCCCAAATCGTTCGACGGCAAGTAAGTCCACTCTGGTGCAGCATGTTTAGGACATGGTACCAATGCTCTTGTAGACTTCCTCACTGATGGCTCTTCATCATCACCGTCACTTTGTTCTGACTGACGGGAGACTTTTGGAATTTGGTGTGGTACTTGGTGTTCAGTAAGAATGCGTCTCAATCTGTCTGATCTTTTGGGCCAATGGTCTCCATTTGCCACTCACGTTTCAGCTGCACTGCTCCCCTTCATTTGGGTCAATATCTCACCTAGTCAGCTCTTCTTCACATATCCTTTCTGTACCTACAAGAGTTAACTATCGCAGACCCTTCTCAGGATCAGTGCTAAGAGCCTCAGCAGCTGGATCCCTATCCACAGTTTGGCAAACCTGAGATGGCGGTCTCACTGTAACCACCCACAGATCCAAAACAGGCACTGTATCTTCAAGGGGACATGGGACTCGGCAAGTGTGGGCTGCATGTACCCAACATGAAAGACCACCACATTTGATAGAAGTTGTGGTTACCAGTATAATTTGGAATGGCCCATGGCAAAGAGGTCCAGGCACAACTTGCCTATGTGCTTCTTCACCAGGATCCCGGCTCCAGGACTGAGGTTGTGGTACTGCTCCTGTTGAGGCGAAGTTGCAGCTCCACCAACCTGCTGAGACTCAGAACATACCATGTCAGCCAGTCCTTTACTGTAATCGAGCACCAATCATCTGTTATATTTACTAATTGGTTTGAAGGGACAGTAGACTGTCTCATGGCTCTCCTTATGATAATTTCATGAGGGAAGAGTACTGTTCTCCTGTCTGGGGTACTTCTCAAACTCATCAACTCAGGAGACAAAGCATCGGGCAATTTCCGAGATGTCGAAGCACCCACTTTTTCCAACCTGGATTTTAATGTTCCAATCTCTTGCTCCAATAAGCCTGAGGCTTCTGGATGGTAAGCACACTGTAATTTTTGATCAATTTGTATTGCATTAAGACCTCATTGTTAAAGTGAGCAGCATAGCGATTGCCGACTGCGACTTAGTCTTTGCCCTGCCAATGGGCACTGTACTTCCCCATGGCAATTTGAGAAGGCAGCTGTAATGACAGCAGAAGGTTCATCATGCTTTCCCCATTTCAAATGGGGGATCCGGATGATGTCATGAACCCATGCTGGTACCACAACTGCCCGAAGTCATGTATGACATTAAAACCATACTGATGAACTCAATTTGTCCAGATAAATTACTTGCCTGTGACAAGGCAACCAACTCAGCAACCTGTGCCGAGTATACACCCTGCAACCAAGAAGCTTCAATCACTTCTGCAATTGTGCATACAGCACATGCAGCTTTCAGGTTTCTTCCTGCATCCCGCAAACATGATTGGTCCTCAAGCAATACTCAACGAGATTCCGAAAAAGGGGTATCAAGGATGTCAGGCCTAGTCTTGGTACACAACTCAGTCACATCCAGACAATCATGATGTGCTTCATTAACCACAATCTCATTTCCAGGCAAGGGCATCAATGATGTCATTGGATTTCAACTATTTATCTCATCAAAGTCACATTCTCTGCTCCCAAACTCACTTGTTCATACCTTGTAAGATGGCTATTGGTGAGATGTTGCATTCGAGTACGAGTAAGCAATATCCCAACAGAACAGGGCACATGCACTTTCAACTGATGTCCCATTACACTGCTTTCACTCTGTCCCAAACTCACACATGTGGCAGCAACAGCTTTAAGGCATCCAGGCAAAACAGTGGCTACAGGATCAAGATTAGCTGAAAAATATTCCACATCTATGCGTAGTACCTTGCATTTGAGCTAGCATGTGGAAATATGGATTTTTCTGGTCAGTTATGTCCCCTATCTTGGACCCCAACGGTTCCATGTGCATGTTACAAGTACATGTATGTTCCCTCCAGTTCCAGTTATGAAGACGCAAACACATGTGCGTCCACCATCAACATGTCCTCTGTCAGATCCGCCATGAATAGGCCGGATATTCCATTCTTAAGTATGAAAGGCCACCGGCTTTATATGGTTCACTTATGACATTTTACAGTCCAGGCAAGTAGGCCCTGATTCTGTCATCGAACTCTTCTTGCCTTCTGCCTCTGAAAGCTCCAGTCTGAGCCTGCATCCGTGACCATGAACTTTGTCTCATTCTCTGCGCGGCTCACGAAGCCTGACATCAGCCTATTCTCTGCCAAGAACTGTATTTCACCTTCGAGTTATCTGCTTCGCCCCTCAGCCGATGCATTCCTGTCTAGTAGTTTAAGTAAACATTCCTTCTTGCTACCGAGCAATGGCTCGGCTTCTCTGTCTTTATGCAAGTAATTCATAGTCCTGTTACCATGGAATATTCCTACCCCCTCGCATTTAGTGTAGACACTTAGACGCTTGTACACGCACGCACAGTCAGTATAGAATAGATTCTGTCCGAGAGTCCTTCTTTTGTGGATAACATAGTTCTTTAAACATAGGATGTTAGATATGATTTGGGATTAGGTTGACTTGACCCCCCAGACTTTTCGTCTCCACATGTAGAGCTAAACGTCAAGTCCCCTTCACCCCCTAGTTGCACGTCAATCACACGTCATGCTGCTGCGCGCGCATCTATGCCAAGTATTATCTTATAAATCCACCTATATATGACATCATAACCAATTATGTTCCTTTTTACTCCTTATTACACCCATTTTCGGTTACGCATATGAATCGTCATTTTCCTTATCAATTGTTACGCCTACTGCATTCGTTTCATTTTAATGTATGTTCTATAAAAATCACTTCGTGTCAATAAAGTATGTACTTCACTTCCTGAACCTTCGTGGTGACGGAACTTGGAGCAACCGATTATAATCGATCATTGGAATAAAGCCCATTCCGAACCTCTAATACCACGGATTCTGCCTCTTATTTACTGAGCTGTTTTATTATGTTTCTGTACCAAATTAAGTCCCGGTAATTAAATTATTTACCACATGAATGGCGCCCGAACAGGGACACTTTCTCATCTCACGCGCCGGCGGTGAGTTGCAGGCCCGGTCTCCTGCCACAGCTGGACGGACAATAACGCGTACCAGCAGGATTTCCTGTATCTCCCTCCGGTCAAGCGGGGGCGACTGAGGCTGCGATCAACACCCAGACGAGGCGGTGAGAAGTGCGAAGTATCCCGACCAGAGCCTAGCTGAGAGAGCAAGATCCGAGGTATACAGAGGCCCACCAGTTTCCGAAGTCCCAAGTCGAGTCCAGTCTCCGTAGTGTTCGAGTCGAGTCCAGTCCGGTTCAAGTTCAGTCCAGTTTCCGAGGCCTTCCGTTTCCGAGCTACCCGGTGAGTACCATTACTGGGGAGGCTTTCTGACGTGCACATAGTTTGTGCCGGTCAAGACGGGTTTGGGTACACAAATCCGGTCTGCACTGTTTCAGCAGTGTATCTGTACTGTTTAGCAGTATATCAAGTATATAATTCAGTTAATGTCGAGTATTATGTTTAGTGATTTAAGTTTTTCCTTAGATCATCATCATTATTGATTGTTCAGGTAAATGTTAAATGTTAAATGTTTTCAGTACGTTCTGCATATTGTGGTATGAATGACTGTTCATTATCGTGGTTACTGTATTAAGTTTTGTTTTAAATCAAGTATCAGGTTAGTTCTCAAATATGCCGCTCTTTTCAAAATTAAGACAGATCACAACAAGAAAAGGGGTACTCGAAGAAGCCGTTCCTATTCCTCCTAGGGACACTCCAGGGTACTTCATGTATCATAAACATGGCTTAGACGCTATATTATTTCTTGATTTATGGGTAGACTACACCAAGGAATTACCAGAAAGTCAGAGGTGGCCCGCAGCGGGGACCTGGGATGCAGAGTGCATCATGAAAGTCGAGGAAGAGTTATGGAAAAGGAAAGTCAGACAGTCACAGAAAGATGCCGTTGAGTTATGGCGTAAAGAATCTCATAGACGTACAGAAAAAGCACTCCGACAGGAAGAGAAGAATAAAGAGAGTTCAAATAAAGTTCGAGAAAATCTATTAATTGAGGAAGGTATCCGAGTGAAATCAGAACAAGTAGACAGACAAAGAAATGCCCTTATGAATGGTATGTATCCCCTTCTAGCCGAAGGATTACCTAAAGCTACTCCAGAAATACCGAAAGACTTGCCGCCCCCATTGTTCCCAATAAAGGTACATCCTAAGGGGCATCCTAGAACCGCAGAAGATGTCTTTCTCTCCTCATATTTAGACGACGCAGCTCCCGAATATGCTAATTCCGCCCCACATAGACCGCATACCAGGGAGGTTCAACGCCAAGATCCAGTACCCGTATCCCTACAGCAACAGATCGTGTCACAAGTTCCGGCAAGCACATCTGTTTCTACATCCGTTCCCACAGCTGCTTCTATAGCTGTGTCCACACCTATAGTTGCTGTGTCACGTTCAACGAATCCTTTCACACCCGACACCCCAGATGGGGCTGCGGGAGGTGCTAGCAACATTTTTTCTACGCCACCCAGAATAAATAAACTTACGTTTCAAGAGTCAGCACATTCACGTACCCCCAAACTCATAAATGCCCGTACGCTTAAGGAACTTCTTGTAGATTGTAGACCCTGTGCCCGGCAAAGAGGACGAAATGACCCTGGCATCATTACGTATCAGACGAGCCGCGGTGTATCTAGGGAAGTTACCAGGAATGACTGCGCATCTAGATAATATATATCTTTTTGTTCAAACAGGGCGAGATTCTGAATGTATTAACAGAGCTATGGAATATCAGAAAGTGGAGATACAGGGGGAACTGTTACGTTTCCTCATAAATTGTGTGATCAGAAATCAAGACCGACCAGGGGTAGACCCGGAAGCAATGCAAATTCTTACCAGATGGAGTCAGAATATATCAGAAGGAAGACATGATAAGCAGAATTGTATAATAGCCATGTGCCGAAAGATCCGAAAAGAAATAGAACGCCTACACGAAGAAAGATTAGCGGTAGACCAGTTCGAACAAAGCGAGGAAGAAGGATCAGGACTGCCCACAGGACAGTCAGACACTATAGCCTATGTAGGTAGAGGAAGATCTTGTAATAGTAATAGATGTCTTATTGACCCGATACGTCCGATATGTCCAGACAATAACGGGAGTTTCCCAACACCCATAGTCCATATAAGGTCTAACGAGCATTCGTTCCAAACAGCTGACAAATTACTTCGAGAACGAAGGGGTTATCATTTTCTCGATTCTATGGATGAACAAGAATTAGCCAGGTCAGCTGTCCATTGGGTTGACAGTCCCGGAAAATATAGTGATGATACAGTAGCACGCACATTTTTGAATCTCACCCCAGATGAACAGCGTTTAGCTGGGATTTATATGATTCAACAACTCCTTATACTATATCAGAGTCAGCATTCGGACCCTGGTCCCTTACCTGATATATTGACTGAATTACTCATGAATAGATGGAGAGGTTCAGGTACTAAATTAATTAAAGAAATACTAGAATCAAGAAAGCAATACATTCTTTTTGTATGTTCAGAACATGTTTCACTACCCATTAAGGAAAGAACCACGTATTACATGGACAGACAGAATCCTCTACGAGAAGGACACCCAATAAAGGGCGAGGACAATGAGTTTAAACGCGTATTTGTATACACGCCCATATCAAAAATAGAATTGTTAGAAATGAAGAAAGTGGTACCCAGTCATGACAAAGATCCAGCGGGTTTTCACCGAGAAATTAAAGACATGTTACTTATGGGAGAGTATACCTATCCCGACATTATGACAATATTAAAGGTATTAATGCCTGCTGGCATTTATGAGAAACTCAGGGAAAAAGAGTGGGAGGTAGGAGACCAAAAGATAGAATGGTCAGTATTAGAAGCAGAAGAAAAGGCCCGAACATCAGGAGCAGGACTTGGGGATAAAACTAAAGCACTACCAGGTTTATTAGTACAGGTACTGCCACGTTTATTAACTACGAAAAAGGAAGATTGGGGTACAATTTCAGCCTGTAAACAGAAGCAAGATGAAGACACTAGTGATTACTATGCCCGATTTGAAAAATGTTTTGGTATAAATAGTGGCATAAAAGCGAGTAGCGAATCATACCCACATCTGTTTGTAACAAAATTAGTAGAAAATGCCCTGCCCCAAGTAAAGAATAGAGTATTAAAATTCGAGAGTACCTGGCAAGGTAACACTCCATCACAAATGTTACAAATGTTACAGTACCATCACAATAGAATTAGAGAGGAACAAGAACATGAACACAGACGCATGAAAGACACAAAAATGAAAATGCTAGTTTCTCAGACAGTTCCAGCTGAAGGACATAAAAAGGGTATGACACATTCCGGTGATTCAGCAGGACCTGTAAAAGGGACATGCAATTATTGTAAAAAGCCAGGTCATTACGTACACGATTGTCCAGTTTTGAAACATAATATCGCCATAGGTAATACAAAAGAAAGACCACGGCCACCTAGACAGGATCAGAATGAACAAGGAGCTCCGCAGCACGCACAGTCCATGCCAGCTCCACCACAGTCTGTACAGTTTGTGCCAGCTGCACCAGCGCTGCCCGTTGCTGCCACACAAACCACGACACGACAACTGTACCAGACCGCACAGTACGACTATCCTGATTATCAACGATACGCATGAACCAGCCTAGAGAGGGAAGTTGACTTACCCCTTATCGAGATCCCTGTAGATCAAGAAGGACCTTATGTACATAGTGAATTGTTAGGCCAAGACAGAAAATTTTTACTCGATACAGGGGCAAGTCGAAAGACCATAAAACGTAGTGAAGTTCCAGGGGCACCCCTCTCAGGCTCTCAGAATATTTCCCTTGGTTTTTCAGGAAAACCTATTGTTAATGAAGTGTCACAACCTCTTCCACTTACGATAGGACCTTTGACCCGAACTACCGATTTATTGCTTACTAAATCATGTCCAGAAAATCTGTTAGGAATAAAAACACTGAAAGCTCTAGGAGCCATAATATGTTGTTCTCCGGAAGGAGTAAGATTGTTTTTACGTGATTTTAAAGGTCACTATGTATCTAGAGACATGGATCCCCGACTGCAGACTTTACCTACACATCTATGGGCACAAGGCCCTACTGATGTTGGTTGCATGAATATTACACCATATCGAGTCACATTAAAGGCAGGAGTGGTACTACCACGAATGCGACAATACAAGTTACCACCAGATGCTGTAGTGGCTTTGCTGCAAATCATTGACGAGCTCATTGCCCAAGGAGTGGTTGTGGAAACAGACTCCAATGTATGTAATTCACCAATAATTCCGATTCTTAAACGAACAGATCCAAAGGCCCTGCCAGTATATCGATTGGTTATTGATCTGCGCGAATTAAACAAGTGTATTGTGCCACAATTCCCTGTGGTCCCTGATATCTCGTCATTATTGACAGCTATTGATTCCGAAGCAACATTCTTTACTGTAATTGATCTCAAGAATGCCTTTTTCAGCGTCCCATTAGATCCGGAAAGCCAATATTTGTTCGGATTTAGTTTAAATGGGCGTAGCTTTAAATTCTCACGCGCACCTCAAGGATTTACAGAAAGCCCCAGCATCTATAGCCAAGCACTGAAACGAGAACTCGACAGCATCCACATGCCAGTTAACACTGCCTTGCTTCAATATGTCGATGATCTGTTGATCACCGCTAGAAGCGAACCCGAATGTGAGAAAGCATCACTGACAGTTTTACAATTTCTAGCTGAAAAGGGACACAAGGTGTCCCCTTCTAAGCTGCAATTCTGTGTCCAGCGAGTTGTTTATCTTGGACACTCGCTGTCCAAGGAGGGAAGGCAGCTTACACCCGACCGCATTCAGTTAATAGCTAACATGCCAATACCTAAGACACAAAAGGAAGTACGGGCTTTCATAGGCCTCACTTCATACTGTAGACAGTGGATCCCTCAATATGCATTTCTAGCAAAATCGCTCATTCAGTTGACAACACAGGAGGCAGCCACATCGACTGTTCTCCCTTGGACTCAGGAACATACACAAGCTTTTGAAAGCCTAAAGAAAGCTTTATGTCAAGCACCTGTTTTAGCAACGCCATGTTACAGAAAACAGTTTACACTTTTTGTTACAGAACGCGAAGGTACTGCCTTGTCAGTACTCACACAGGAACAAGCAGGAGCACACAAACCATGTGCTTACTTTTCTAGTACATTAGATCCCGTAGCTCAGGCTTTGCCTGCGTGCCTGAAATCAGTGGCAGCGACAGCTTTAGCAATCAGACAAAGCGATGCCATAGTGTTAGGACATCCATTGACAGTTCAAGTACCACACGCAGTAGAGGTTCTTGTAAATAGAACGCAAACACAACACTTGACTATAGCGCGACTTACAGGGTACGAGCTTACATTGTTTCAGCCACATATAGAAATCAGACGCTGTAACACATTGAATCCTGCCACACTTTTGCCAGTAATCGGAACAGACCCACTAGCCCATGACTGTATTGAAGTTATTACTATAACGACGAAACCCAGACAAGACTTAACCGATGTCCCATTGTCAGATCCAGACCTGACATTGTATGTAGATGGTTCATGTATGAGAACAAATACAGGAGAGTTAGTGGCTGCTTACGCAGTCACAACAGATACTGAAGTCATTGAAACAAATCATATAAATACTTTGTCAGCTCAAGCCGCAGAGCTCATCGCTCTGACACAAGCCTGTATTCAAGCCACAAGTAAAAAAGTCAACATATACACTGATTCACGTTATGCATTCGGAGTTGTACATGACTTCGGCGTGCTGTGGCGAGAGAGAGGTTATTTAACTTCCCACGGTGCCCACATTCAGCACGGACCCCTCATTCATGCCTTATTAGATGCAATACATCTACCCACTGCAATATCAATTATGAAATGTAAGGCTCATACGAAGATTACTGATGTCATTTCTCAAGGCAATGATCTAGCCGATAGAACAGCTAAACAGACTGCTCAAGCTCAAACCTCCGACATGACAAAGACAATAGTCCCGATGCCGACACATTGTATGACAGTTAAAGATCCTACTTTTGACGTAATTGACATCCAGACACATGCTACACCAGATGAAATAAAGAAATGGACCGAATTAGGAGGGATCCAAACGGATCAAGGATGGATTATGAAAGAAAAGTCTGTGTGGTTCCTTCCTGATTCAATGGTCCAAGTTATAATTAACACTATACATAGTCCAGCACATCTAGGAGAAAAAGCTATGCTAGATAGCATTCAACACATTTGGTTCAATAAACATTTACGAGCAGCAGCCAAACAAAAGGTCCGTACCTGTATGATCTGTTGCCAGTTCAACCCAGGAAAAAGCGTTCCCGTAGAACAGGGTGGATTTCATCCTCCTGATCACCCTTTTGAAGTCCTCCAGATGGATTATATCCAGATGGAACGATGTCGAGGATTCAAATACGTTCTCGTAGTTGTTTGTGCTCTTTCCCGTTGGACGGAGGCATACCCGGTTTCAGATTACACTGCCCCGACTACTGCCAAACAGTTGGTTCGAGAATTCTTCCCACGATACGGTTTACCACGTGTTGTTCACTCAGATAACGGCCAGCCGTTCTCATCCGAATTAATGAAACATGTTTCACTTTTGTTAGGTTATCAGTGGAAATTCCACTGTGTCCGACACCCTGAGGCAGCAGGTCTCGTAGAAAGACATAATCAGACCCTGAAAATTAGATTGTCCAAAATATGCAGGGAGAAAGGTGTCGACTGGGTAGTAGCACTACCAGTTGCACTCTTTTTCACGAGAATGGTAGCACACTCTCGAACAGGGCTATCCCCGTATGAGGTGATCTTCGGCAGACCACCAAATATGTGGGGGACGCCTATACCACGCAAAATAACTGATATTGACTGTAATATGCTGACAGATTACTTGGCTTCCTTGATGTCTGCACTACAATCTTGTCGTTCACAGGTAGCTGCAGCCTTTCCGACAACACTGAGGTGAAACCCCTTGACGTAATTCCGGGGGACCTCGTCCTTGTGAGGAATTTCGACCGAAAGACTCAGCTGGAGCCCAGGTGGAAGTCACCCAAGTTGGTCCTGCTGACCACAAGAACAGCCGTGAAGATTGAAGGCAGAAAAGGATGGATTCATTCGAGTCATATCAAGAAATTTCATGGACTTCCTGCAGATGTAAATAGCCCACCTCGTGTGTCTTCACCCATTGACTCAAAACTACCTTTGGCTGAGACCAACAGCAAGGAACTCTATAAACTAAAACTAAGGCCTAGACCGTCGGACGATTTGATTGTTTAAGTCCTCTCCTAGGTGAAGCGGTTGAATCTGTCTCCGACATGTATCCTCCAGACCTGAATCATGGAAAACCACGAAAAGTGATGAAACGACAGGCGTATTGTAAATCACTGCGTAGCCATTGCATAGTGACATTATTAATCTTGTTTTTCTTAAGTCTTTTAATAATTACTGCAAGTATATTGTTGCACATATATTACCCTATTGCCAGAAATGTTTACAATGTTACTGCTGAACATTCTTTTAGTGACTTACCCCCGCATGAATTGTCTTATAGACTTGCGCTGCGCAATAACACTTTCATTAGTATGTTACATCATTCCCACCAGACTAGTAATGCTACTAATTGTTGGGTGTGTGGCCGGCTCCCTCCCTATCAGAATTATGAAGGAGTCCTGCCTTTCTTTCCACATCCGTTTACACATAATGGCTCCTGTGGAGCATGGTTCAGCTTAATCAATTCCATAGACTCAGACACAGCAGTTTATCAAGACCATTGGGTATGGGGAAATCTGAACCTAGTTTTATTCAAGGTCTGTTACCCTGACAAGGAGGGTCGCCCCAAAGGAACAGGAACTGATCTAGAAAATGAAGTATATGGATTAGGTAATTTTACACCTAATCTCATGATTCTAAATGTCGAATCCGAAGTTGAACTAGTTTTACCAACAATGTCAGTATTCCCAGCGAGAGGTGAATTGTGTGTAAGAAAGGTTGGTTCCATACATATGGGCCATAGCAAATGCACTACTATAGTAGAATTCAGTGATCAAGGCAAATCCTCATTTAGAGCTTATCGCCACTCCTACTTTATATGTGGTCAGACTGCATATATGCGTCTACCCCTAGATTGGGATGGTACCTGCTACATTGCATTTCTTTTGCCACCTGTTTTTTTAGCTCCTCCTGATTATCACAGAAATATTCATTTAGTAAATAGTAGAGTAAGGAGAGATCTCCCAATAGTCGATTACACTGAAACAGCATGGGAAAAATACACAGATTTCAATAAAGGTCTCTTTCCCTATATAGGTACTGTTACTAATAGTAAGCTGATACGTAGATTAACTAGAACCCTTGAAGCAGTAGTGAATGAAACTATTTCCGCTTTAGGCAATTTAACAGAAGAGCAGTCTGCTATGCGGATTGTTGTGCTTCAAAATCGTCTTGTCCTTGACGTCATCCTGGCTGATAGGGGCGGAGCTTGTAGGGTCATCGGATCAAGCTGTTGCATTTTCATACCAGAAAATTCGCCATCTGTATATAAGGCCATAACTCGCCTTCATAAGATTGTAAGCCAGATACACCAGAACGCAGGCACCTGGACTTGGTCCGGTTGGTTTTGGAGTATAATATCTACCTTTGGATGGAAGGTCCTATCTTTCCTAGGTATTGGCCTTCTCATACTATTCAGTTGCTGTCTATGTCTACAAGGTGGACCAGCGATCTGTGGTCTGTGTGCCACATCATGTATTCCACCACCAAGAATTCATTCGTCACGTAAGAAGAAAGAAGAACAAATGATGTTATATGAACAGATCAATGGATTGATGAAGATTGATATCTCTTAACGGGCAAGTAGGGGACAAGGAGGGAATGTGGAAATATGGATTTTTCTGGTCAGTTATGTCCCCTATCTTGGACCCCAACGGTTCCATGTGCATGTTACAAGTACATGTATGTTCCCTCCAGTTCCAGTTATGAAGACGCAAACACATGTGCGTCCACCATCAACATGTCCTCTGTCAGATCCGCCATGAATAGGCCGGATATTCCATTCTTAAGTATGAAAGGCCACCGGCTTTATATGGTTCACTTATGACATTTTACAGTCCAGGCAAGTAGGCCCTGATTCTGTTATCGAACTCTTCTTGCCTTCTGCCTCTGAAAGCTCCAGTCTGAGCCTGCATCCGTGACCATGAACTTTGTCTCATTCTCTGCGCGGCTCACGAAGCCTGACATCAGCCTATTCTCTGCCAAGAACTGTATTTCACCTTCGAGTTATCTGCTTCGCCCCTCAGCCGATGCATTCCTGTCTAGTAGTTTAAGTAAACATTCCTTCTTGCTACCGAGCAATGGCTCGGCTTCTCTGTCTTTATGCAAGTAATTCATAGTCCTGTTACCATGGAATATTCCTACCCCCTCGCATTTAGTGTAGACACTTAGACGCTTGTACACGCACGCACAGTCAGTATAGAATAGATTCTGTCCGAGAGTCCTTCTTTTGTGGATAACATAGTTCTTTAAACATAGGATGTTAGATATGATTTGGGATTAGGTTGACTTGACCCCCCAGACTTTTCGTCTCCACATGTAGAGCTAAACGTCAAGTCCCCTTCACCCCCTAGTTGCACGTCAATCACACGTCATGCTGCTGCGCGCGCATCTATGCCAAGTATTATCTTATAAATCCACCTATATATGACATCATAACCAATTATGTTCCTTTTTACTCCTTATTACACCCATTTTCGGTTACGCATATGAATCGTCATTTTCCTTATCAATTGTTACGCCTACTGCATTCGTTTCATTTTAATGTATGTTCTATAAAAATCACTTCGTGTCAATAAAGTATGTACTTCACTTCCTGAACCTTCGTGGTGACGGAACTTGGAGCAACCGATTATAATCGATCATTGGAATAAAGCCCATTCCGAACCTCTAATACCACGGATTCTGCCTCTTATTTACTGAGCTGTTTTATTATGTTTCTGTACCAAATTAAGTCCCGGTAATTAAATTATTTACCACACAACAATGCACATCCTTAGAGCTCACTGTAAAACAGAGTAAAGTATTTTTTGTAATTGGGCATTCCCAAAGCTGGAGCTCGAGAAAGACTCTTGAAGTTCAGTTAATGAGCGCACACATTCTTCAATCCAGGGCACAGGATCGGTCACATCCTTGTGCATAAGCCTTTGAAAAAGCTTTCCTGTCAAAGAGAAATTGAGAATCTATTGTCAACAGTAGCCAACCATACCCAAAAACATTCAAACTTCTTTCTGTGTACTGGGAGGTTTCCTCTTGAGAATTGCTGTGATTCTCTCTTGTAACACCTTCCAGACTCTTTCTCGATGTGATGTCCCAAATATACAACATCCCTTTTGCAAAACGGCACTTTGTTCCCATTTTCTGCCAAATTATTCAACAATGCAATGGTGTTGCATATGTAAGCCACCCGTGTACTTGATGCTATCAAACGTTTGTCACTGTACTGGACAAGGACTGAGTGATTTAGCATCACTAATGACTCCAAACTCTTTTTCAAGATCTGGTTAAAAATCAATGGGCTTTCTGATTACCCTTGAGGGCCTCTGCACCATACCGAAACATGATTGCGGAACCTGAGAGCAAATAAAAAGTGACTGTTCACAAGCAATGGGACAGAAAAGAAGGCTAGACACAACTGGATTTAGCACAGTTGGGCAACATGGTATTACAAACTGGTTAATTTGGCGCAGGTTCTGGAGTATCCGTTACTTCCCATTGAGTTTTATATACCCATAAATGGAGAGTTGCATGGACTGCCCATGATTGCTTTTAGTTTGTTGTTTCCTTCTTCATAGACAAACGTCCTTCCCACTTTTTCAATTCTCCCCATTTTCTCAGTGTAGTCAACAACTCTTTGATTTGTAATGTCACTCCTGAAGGTTTCATATCTTTAATGTCTCTGTCATAACCTATATGGTTTCTGCAGTGTCTTTGATTTGTGGGTATCTACTCCATATTTGCGTGCCAAGTCAGACAGTTTCTCATGTGTGTTTTGGGCATGTCTGGTAATGTATTTGCATATGAACAGTAGTTCATCATCCTGATAGGTAGCTATCCTATCTGGCAATCCTAACTGAAGGATTCTTCCTGCTATGCTTTGGGTTACCCATTTTGTGGCTGCCAGGTCATTTCCAGCTACTGATGAAATGGCAGCTTGTCCAGATCTCCCACTTGAAGTAGCCTGTTGTGCTAAATTTGCATTAGAACCTGCATCAGTTCACCTTGGAACTTTTGCCAGAGTCGTAATTAATGGTTCTTGATTTGTGTGTCCTGATCTTAGGTCTGTGACAGTTGGAACAGAGATACTTATCCCAGTAGGGATGGCCAAAGTATGTGTATTTTGTCCCCTAATCCCAGACTGATATAAAAGAACTACAGGACCTATTTTCACAGGGACAGTCAAAGCATAGGGAGCAATTAGCGCTATCTGATTATTTGTCTAAGATCTGCCTGTAATATCATTTGTGGATAGGAGAGGATTATGTGGATTCGAGCTTGTCGGTATGACAGGCTCGTTCAGATTTTGCCCTTCATAAGAATTTACAACATTCTAGGGTTGATCCTCATCTAAGGGTGGTTGGTGATTTATTAACAATTGATTTAAAAATGTATCATCAATTTCATTCTCACCTTAAAGGAGGCGAGAGTATTGGCTTTTCAATCAGACTTAATGCTTCTACCTCCTTTTCAGGAGGTCTAATCTATCGCCCCCCAGGCAATGCCACTCCCTTCCTAGACTCCTTAGATGAAGTGCTCGGATCATTTATGTTGCGCTACCCACACTTTACTCTATTAGGAGATATGAATTTGTACTTGGAATCAGATACAGACCCCTATGCTATTAGCTTCCACCATACCCTAAAAATTTTTGGATTGGCCCAATTAGTGACTGCATCCACTCACTTAGCAGGCCACACCCTTGATGGTATCTGTTTCAACTTAAATACCATGATTATGTTTCCTCCCATTCCACAAATCTGGACTGACCATAGTCTCATCTCTTTTGGCATCAAGAAACAAGTTTTAACTCCAGTATCAACAAAGCACTCTCAATCTTCCCTCTCAGTAAATTGGAGGAAATTGATTGATCGTATAAATCCGGGTACCCAGTTATTGGCTCAAGCCCCTGAATTGAGAGGAGATGCCACGGCCGACTCTCGTAACTTTCACATCTGGATGGATCAGATTATTTCGGAGAACTCTGACCCCAAAGGCGCTCGCCGGAACTGTCCTAAACGGAAGCTAAGTGCCCCATGGTACACCCAGGCCTTAACTGAGAGCCATCTACTATGTAGAATACGAGAAAGGAAGTGGAGGAAAACATATGATGAGGTCTCAAGAGCCCTATATGTCCAACAGAGGAAACTGTACCTCTCTAACATAAAGACTGCCAAAAAGGTGTACTACACTAAAGCCATTAATGATGCACAGCAGAAACAAAAAACTGTTTTTTCTATAGTCAAATCCTTTACCCACCCCAAAGCCCTCCAGCCTGAAATCCCGCCCTCTGAGAGCTTGTGCAACCAAATTGCAGAATTCTTTGAGGAGAAAATTGCAAATATCCAAAAGGATTTCCCGCCTCCTCTGATCCCTCCTAGTTCAGGCCCCCTAAAACATGTAGCCGAAAGTAGCCATCTCCTTGATAGTTTCCAGCCAGTCTCCCTCCAACAGACCCGCAAAGCGATCTTGGCTTGCAAATCGGGAGCACCCACTGACTCCTGTCCCCCCTGCATTCTACATCACTTAGTCGAGGTAGTGAATCCAACCATCAATGCCATCATAAACACATCCTTAAAATTTGGGATTGTACCTAATGAATGGAAAAAGGCTATCGTAAAACCCCTTATGAAAAAGCAGAATAAATCACCAACGGATCTGACCAACATGCGACCCATTTCACTCCTGCCTGTTCTAGGAAAGATCACTGAACGGATGGTGCACTTGGAGCTAAAAGCATTTGTGGAAAACCACAACATTTTGCATCCCCAACAATCTGGGTTTCGCTCTGGTCACTCCACTGAAACTGCTCTGGTAGAACTCTCTGACTCCATCAAGTTCCTGCAGGATGAGGGCAAGCAAGCTGTCCTCATCCTGCTCGATCTAACAGCAGACTTTGACACCATCTCTCATGTCATCTTGAATGACAGGCTGCGAGAGATTGGTGTGACAGATACAGCTTTGACATGGGTTAAATCTTTTCTGTCCAACAGGTCCCAGTCTGTATCTTTGGGCCATTACCTATCCAGCGAAAGAACTATTACATCTGGAGTCCCGCAGGGATCTATATTAAGTCCACTTCTTTTCAACATCTATATGGCACCCCTCCTCGCTGTGATAGAGTCACACGGGATCCTTGTTACGTCATATGCCGACGACACTCAATTGGTCGTCTCCATAGACAAAAATCGCACGGATACTGAATCGTGCTTTCGGAATTGTCTCACTGAGGTATTTCAGTGGTTAAATAAAAACCACTTAAAGTGCAACAGTGGGAAAACCGAAATTATACCATTGGGTCAGGACCTTCCTTTTTGCCCGAGGGATTGGTGGCCTAAAGACTCTGAGGCTCCGCCTAGTGCTGTGTCTTCTGCTCGCAACCTAGGCGTGCAATTTGATGCTACCTTATCATTTGATGATCATGTTAGGATCACGGCTGGCTGCTGCTTTGGCCTCATCAAATCTTTAAAGACATTTTTTGACTTCCTCCCCATTGCCGCTAGGAAATCGGTCGTGGTTGCACTAATTCTTTCCCGACTCGACTATTGCAATGGGTTGATGGCAGGGGTCAAAAAGTCTACATTGAGGAAGTTGCAAAGTGTTCAGCATGCGGCGGCACGGTTAGTGTTAAAACTTCCTAGGAAATCTTCAGCCTCAACTGCATTAAATTCTCTGCACTGGTTGCCACTACACAAGAGAATTCTTTTTAAACTCATGCTCACAGCTTTTAAATCTTTAAAAAATATAGGCCCCAAATATCTTGTTAAACGTTTTGTTCGCTATGAACCTGTACGTTGTTTGCGATCCTCAGGGGCCAATCTTGCACAGATCCCGAGGCATAAATACAAAACCAGGGGCGGAAAAACGTTCACAGTTCTAGCAGCAAGAGCCTGGAATAATCTACCTGTAAATCTCAGACTTATTGAGTCCGAATGCCCCTTTAGGAAACAATTGAAGACCTGGGTCTATCAGCAATCGGATACCTATGTGCTAGCAGCCATCTAGATCTTTTCACCGCTTATCCCCTACACGCTTTCTCAGCGCCAAGATGCTCCTTCCGGAGCGAATGTTGCGCTCTATAAATATCCACATAACATAACATAACATAACATTCTCACTATCATAAGTCTGTGTCAGTGTCTGAGAAGTCTCAATGTTTTTCCTTCTTTTCCTTAAACCTCTTTTCTTCTTCTTACTCTGTTACTAGTAAATAATACAATGCAGTTCCTTCGGCTATGTCTGTTCTCCAGGCTTTTTGCTGTGCATCCCATCTAGCCTCTGCATATCAATTTAAAGTGTCTTTGTACTCTCCCTGAAGTTTTTGTTTCTCTTTTTGATGAGCTATGTATTCCCATTCACTAAGGGCTTCAAATTGGTTTACTGACAAAATATGGCCTATGAAAATATCACCATACCAAAATATTGTGACCAAAATATTGCTGTCAAAACCATCGCAATCCTATAGTTATAATGGTAGGTACAGTAATATCGAAAAAATAATATTGTGTCACAAATATCATTGTATTAAACATTGATTTCAAAATATATATGAATTTAAACATAAAATAATCAATATATTGAATAGTTAAAACAATGTAAAAATAAAATAGATTTAATATATATCCCAGCAATTATAAAAAGTAAACACACATATACATATATATATGTACTATATATATATATATATATATATATATATATATATATATATATATATATATATATATATTCACTGAAAAAACATTTCGCTCGTAAAAAAACAATGAAATTCCCCCGTTATAGTTAGTTCAGCTAACTATAACTCGCACGCCCGCAATACACTGCTGATGACGTCACATATTACATCACTCATGACATGGTCAGTGACATCACTCATGACATCACTGATGACATCTCAAATGACATCACTGATGACGTCATCCAGTGAATGTGTGTTCTTTTTGCGCATGTGCGTGTGCTCCTTACGCGGGTTCGCCGTACGCGCATGCGCGCGTACCCCTAATGCACATGCGCGCGTGCGTCGTACGCGCGTGCTACCGTACGCGCATGTGCACATCTCACGTACGCGCATGCGTGCTTGTACCATGCGCGCACTGTAAGCGTACGGTGCGCGCACGGTTAGTCATGTGATCAAGAAACAACACTTTTCATTGGTTTAAAGTTCTTTCATTTCCAGAAACTTCCAACACCACACCCATTCCCCTCATTATTACTTCTGATTCCCTGGGAGAAAGAGCTGAACTGTTTTTGTGATACAATGGCAGAGCAGCAGTCATCTTCTGGGAGTGAGCAGGAGAGCCTTGTCAGACAGAGACAGAGGAAACAGAAAGTCAATGCTCCCAAAGTCACCTGCATTCTTTGTGGGCGTGTCTTATCTAGAGGAGATCCTAAGAAGAAGTACTCTTTTAGTATCTTCACTATGTTCAGGCACATTAGGGATGTACATCCTGTGACTTTTGCTCGAGCTACTAGAGAAACCCCTCCAGCAGCTCAGCCGAGCACATCCGCAGCAGCTCAGCCGAGTACATCATCGGCAGCTCAGCCGAGCACTTCCTCTGCGGTGGGAGCGTCACCTTCTTCTGCTCCTCTGGACATTCACCCTATGTTTGAGAGGGTGCATATATGGTGCAATACGTGTTATGCTCTTCTTGCTTTTGGGGAGTCCAGCATTCCCCTAATAGATAAGATACAGCAGCACAAGTGCGGCACCATATAATTTTGCAACTCTTTCCTTCCTCTGTCCCTCTATTAACACAACGGCTCTTTTTAGAGCCACCTTACATTTAATATATATATTTTTTTTAATAATAATTTTTTTTTTTTAAATTACCGCCGTGCGCGCACGGTGCGCACACCCCTTGTGTTTTTAAATATAATAAAATATTTTTTCACCCTTCATGGTCCTTCAGGGACCTCATTTCAAAAGGTATGGGGTCAGGAACTCAGTACCCTGCCCCCTTTTCACGTTCTGCACCTTTTTTTAAAATTGAAACACACTTTTTTTTTGCGTGCATATTTTAACCCTTTCTAAATGATTTCTACCTCCAACATGACTTCTGCCTGCTAGCATAGCATTAGATCATGTAACAGTTGTGTGTGCAGAGACGTCAGAAGTTCAGCACATAAAGGTTTCTAATCCAAAGAGCAACAGTACATTTCACAGATGAAGGGAACAGAGTCTTCCTCTTGATCTTTAGACACTGGATCGATACTTACTTATAGGTACCAAAAAACAATCAATTAACACAATGTCTCTTAATAGAGCCAACCAACACCCAAACACTTAATCTTTTTTTTTAATTCCATTTTTTATATGATTATTTTGTCGCATCTCTATGCTTCCCCAGCGCAGGCCTACAAACTGCAGCCATGCGCCAGCGCAGGCTCCCTTACACCATGGTACAAGGATGCCTGCATTGTGGAGAGATTGTTCTTGTGCAGGAAGGAACACCTTCCTGCACAAAAACAATCACAAAAGGCTTTTTCCTCTTTCAATGTGTGCTGTAGAATGGAGGACGCACTAAAAGAGGAAAAAACGAGGAGAAATAAAAACATTTCTCCTCGTTGTGCCTCGCAACACCACCTCTAGAGTTGCTTAGCATTCACACACATCTCTAGAGTTACGATTATACCAACAACTTGCGTTACAACATGCAAGGCATTTATAGAGGAGACGGTGTTCATTTCACAGATGAAGGCAACAGAGTCTTCCTCTTGAACTTTAGACTCTGCATCGGTACTTACTTGTAGGTACAAAAAACACTCAATGAACACAACGGCTCTTTTTAGAGCCAACCAACATCTAAACACTTATACTTGATTTTTTAATCTATTTTTTTATGTTTTTTTTGCCACCGTGCGCGCACCCCGCGATATTTTTTTTACATATTTTTTTTTTTTTGAGACCTAGGAGGTCTTTCATGGTCCCCCTGACAAGGCCTAGAGGGTCAGGGACTCTCTACCCTGCCCCCTTTTCAAGTTTTCCTCTTGTGTTTTTAACTCTCTTCTACCTCTAAAACTCAAAATGGTGGCTGGCCGTGCGCGCACCGTGCGCGCACCCCGCGATTTTTTGAAAAAAATTAAATGTTTTTTTCACCCTTCGGGGTCCTTCAGGGACCCCCTGACAAAGGCTAGGGGGTCAGGAACTCTCTACCCTGCCCCCTTTTCACGTTCTCCACCTTTCTTTTTCACTGTCACACATACAACACACAAAATGGCGGCCGACACTTCCTGATTTCGACCGTTGCGAATGTTGACTGACATAAATCCACCAATCAGAATTACGCTCGCGCGCGTACGGTGCGCGTACGGTGCGCTGCTATAGATATGTATGTGCTTTTAACTGCAATTTTCTCAGGAACTACTGAACAGATTGACTCCATATATGCAAAAGGCACATGCCTGACCTGAGGACTACCTCTCTGCCAAATTTCAAGTAATTCTGTTCAGCCGTTCGGGCTGTACCTTCGACTAAAGGTCCTATGGGACAATGCATCTCGGCCCCCGCTTGACGAATCACCCTGAGACTTTCAGGGTAGGAGCTGAGCGGAGCGGCCCATTAGTTTTGAACATTTCGCGGGGATTTCGCTGGGATTCGTCAACCGGCGCCAAAGTTATTCAAAATCGAATTTTCAGATTTCCTATGGAAACACGGTCCTAACTATAACTATCTATATATATATATGTATAGTTAGAAAACTATTATTGAACTGAAAATGTTAATTTACATTATAATTTCAGAATTTTTAAAATAATGTAATCATATATCAAACATAAATGTAAATGTATATATATATACACACATACGCATGTATAAACTTTGCAGTCAGATCAGAGTATAGTCATCCGCCAATCTGATAAAGGGGGAAATGTGATTATTTTAAATACAGTAGATTATTTGTAAGAAGGTATGCGTCAGTTACAAGATCATAACTGTTATGAGGCAGTATCAAAAGATTCAATTGAGAATGCTAACTTTGTTTATCATGGTATGCTCAATCATGACACACGCAAGGTATACTTGAGTGGGATGAATATTCATATCTTTTGAACCGTTCAACCAAAATAGCTATCTTATATCTTTTGCCCAAACTACATAATGACCCATTGAAACCACCAGGGAGACCCATTGTGTCCTCATTGGGTTCGCTATTGGAACAAACATTTAAGTATATCGATTTCTTTTTGCGCCCTTACGTTGAGATGCTACCATCCTATGTAAAGGATAGCAAAGACTTTCTGAATAAAATCAAGGAGGTAGTGTCGCAAGACAGCTTTTTATTGATAACATTTGATGCGTGCAGCCTTTATACATCAATTAAACATGTGGATGGTATTTAGGCTTGCAGACACTTTTTGAGAAAATGCTCTATTTCCTTTCTGCAACATAATGAAATGTTACTGCTCGTGATTCAGTTTTGTCTGGAAAACAATTTCTTTATTTTTAATGGGATGTTTTTTAGACAGAAACAAGGGACTGCGATGGGCACTTGCTTTGCTCCCAGTTATGCCAACCTCTTTATGGGGTGGCGGGAGCAGCAGATGCCCAGAGCCTTTACACAATATGCCAACCATGTTAAAATATGGTTGCAATATATTGATGATTTATTCATTATCTGGCATGGCAGTCGGGAACAAGCCTTAGATTTGTTTCAACCCTCAATGAGAATGGGGTAAACCTAAAGTTTGAAGGCAGTTTGAGTGACACCAGCATTGAATTTTTAGATCTACAAATAGAAGTAGTAAAAGGTAAGATAACATCTAAACTTTATCGTAAGAAAACTGCTGGAAACACATTATTACATGCAGAAAGTGGACACCCTAGAGCATTGATTCAAAGGATCCCATATGGTGAGTTCCTTCGGGCTCAAAGGAACTGTAGCTCTGATACTGATTTCACAAAGGAATGCGAATGCATGACGGCCAGATTTTTGGATAGGGGCTACAATGCCAAATCCATTATTATGGCATGCACCAAAGCTTTAAATTTGGAAAGAGAAATGTTGTTAGCTCCAAAACTCAGTGTTGAGGATGACAGTACCATCAGATATGTGACTACACATAACTCTAGTTCTCAAGCACTGAGAAAATGTTTGAAAAAACATTGGGGGTTTTGAAAACTGAAACAACTTTAGATGGAGTGTTGAATGATGCACCCACCTTAACATTCAGAAAGGCTAACTCCCTGAAAGACAGACTATGTAAAAATGAAGTATCCCTCACGAAACCTCACAATTTGGAGATTCAAGGCTTCTTTACTTGTATGTCATGCAAAGCATGTAAATTTAGTTCTAATGTAAAGAAGGTTCTATATCAAGAGACAAATTTGGAAAGAAACACAGAAAAACATCTAACTTGTCTTTCAGATTTTTGTGTATACGTCCTAATCTGCCCATGTGCCAAGAAATATGTAGGCAGTACTATGTTTCCTGCGAAAAAACTTATTTTGGAGCATATGAGGGTGATCCAAAATAAAGACAAATTATCACCTGTGGCACGTCACTTTGAGGAACTCCACAAAAGTAATCGCAATCTAATATGTTTTTTTTGTGGTAGATCGGGTCCTCCCAAGTTGTAGAGGTGGGGATAGTGGAATCCAACTATATTTTAGAGTTGGATACTAAAATTCTGGGGTGCCACAACTCTGAAGAAGAACTGTCCTGGTTTCTGGGGGATTAACTATCCTATTACCCAGATGAATCATGGTTGAGGTTAACATTAGTAGGAGCCTCTATTGTCAATAAGAGGATGAATATCTAGGCAGAAATGGCGTTTCCTGATGTTTTAGGTTTTGAAAACAGTTGATGAAATCCTTTGCAAAATATGGTAATTTCGGAATCTGAGAAACAATGTATTGTTTTTTATTTATTATTTTTTAGTAGACTGCATTCTGTACCCGATTTTTTAATTTCACATGTATTTTAATTGCACTTTTCACATTTTAATATGCACATTTATTTTGCTTAGGCTGACATATTGAGTCACAAAATTTGAAATCATGGGATTGGACTTAGTCTTTTCTTCTTTCTCTCTTTTTTTCTGTGTTTCCTTATTTCCAGATGGTGGAATAGTTTGGCGTGAGGTCGGTGGTTATGTCTAGTAATTAGCCCACTGGGGCACAATTGGTGATAACATTGAATATCATACATTCAAATTTCTAGTGCACTATTGTTCTGAAGTGATAATTTCCCACTGGGGTTATAATGCACATTTTGTATATGAATCAATTATTATATTATGCTGGACAAGAGTAGATGTGAAGTAAATTGTCGTTCATGGTAATAACTGTCACGCCTTTTAGCTTACATTACAGCGCAAAGGATAATGGCAATTAAGTTATGTCTACAAAGATGGTCCAACTGAAAACCAAATTTTGGTAGGGACACAGCATGAAGAACAATGAAAAAATTATAAAAAAATTATAAAAATCCAGAAATCTAATGAACTAAAGAGATAGAATATGTAATATCTTTCTCTTCGAAAAGACATCTCATGTTTTCTTTTCTTTTCTGTTCTTCTCTTTTCCTTTCTTTTCACATTAGAAATGTTTATTGTCAAATTTCTTTAAGAATGATATTGGATTATATGCCTTTTAACAAATGAAGATTATATTCTTACAACAATTCCTAAGAAATAGAACATATTTAAGAAAGGTTCCAAACAACTGTTATTTGGACCGTTTGTTTCGCTTGGGACCTGAGAACTGTCCTCGCTGTTGTCTTGGACCACCAGAACTGGGATTTTACCTGCTTCCAATGCTGCTCCTCGCCGGACCCGCTGTGCGGGTCCCGCTTCGTTCTTCCCTCTTGCGGTGACTCTGCGTGCTGTGAGGACCTCTGGGGCATCATTGCTGTTGTTGGTGTGTGTGTGGGGTACTCCAGGGCTGCGAGCTGACCTGCAGGGACTCAAAGTACCAGGAGTCCCTGCGTGAGGTCGAGACCCGCAACACCTGGGTCGCTCTCCCTGCCTGCCCCACCCCTTCCTCAGCAAATAAGTTCCTGCAGCTGTGTAGCACCATTGGGACCGTTTGTTTCGCTTGGGACCAGAGAACTGTCCTCGCTGCTGTTTTGGACCACCAGAACTGGGATTTTAACCGGCTTCCAACGCTGCTCCTCGCCGGACCCTCTGCGCGGGTCCCGCTTCGTTCTTCCCTCTTGCGACGACTCTGCGTGCTGTGAGGACCTCTGGGGCATCATTGCTGTTGTTGGTGTGTGTGTGGGGAACTCCAGGGCTGCGAGCTGACCTGCAGGGACTCAAAGTACCAGGAGTCCCTGCGTGAGGTCGAGACCCGCAACACCTGGGTCACTCTCCCTGCCTGCCCCACCCCTTCCTCAGCAAATAAGTTCCTGCAGCTGTGTAGCACCATTGGGACCGTTAGTTTCGCTTGGGACCAGAGAACTGTCCTCGCTGCTGTCTTGGACCACCAGAACTGGGATTTTACCTGCTTCCAACGCTGCTCCTCGCCGGACCCGCTGCGCGGGTACCGCTTCGTTCTTCCCTCTTGCGGTGAATCTGCGTGCTGTGAGGACCTCTGGGGCATCATTGCTGTTGTTGGTGTGTGTGTGGGGTACTCCAGGGCTGCGAGCTGACCTGCAGGGACTCAAAGTACCAGGAGTCCCTGCGTGAGGTCGAGACCCGCAACACCTGGGTCGCTCTCCCTGCCTGCCCCGCCCCTTCCTCACCACTTACCTTATTACTGGTCTCTGTTCCCGCTGCGCGGGAGCGCCCGGGGCGAAGCCCGGGCAAAGGGCGGGCCGTCTGAGGCCGTCTGAGGCCGTCAGAGGCTGAGGGAGGCTGGGCTGGGCCGTGTCTCTTTCGCCCGAGCAGGATTGTTTGTTGGTGGTCTTTACAGCTGTCAGGGAGTATCATGGCTTCAAGTCCCACTGTTGGTATATCACTGTTAGCAGGGGGACTGAACCAAGGGACCCTAGATGGTTATTTTACTAGGACTTTACTAGAAGCTGATAGGGAGCAAGCACTGATTGAGCGACGAATCGAGCGTCGTCGCTCGATTGAATCCATGAAGGGTAGACGCCCATCTTTAGACCCCCTACAATTGATTGTTTCACCTCCTCTGAGTATCCTTAGCTTATCCGAAGGCCCTGATGCGTCTCAATTAGACAGCACTCCCGTACTCTTTCGCGAAAAATCTCCTGTACCAGACATAACTGCTCCTTTGTCTCTTATTCCTGTACTTCCTGTTAGAGGCCCAACTACAGTGGTGGAGATTCATCATGAGCCACGTCCTATAGTTGTAGGGACTGCACATGTGAATAGAGCTAGGAAAAAGTGACTTCTAAGGTGCTGGGGCCCCCTCTTAGTAAAAGGAGAAAGAGGGGGGGTGAGCAACCTAAAGCCAAAATTAGTCACTCAGACTTTGGTAAACCGTCTAAATCTCTTGTATTGTCCTTAGATAAGCCAGCAACCACATCCCTACAGGCACAACCTACGGGGAATGAGGTAGTATCTCCTGCTCTCCTAGGTGGCATAGAACAGCTAATCAAATCCCTCATGTTCCCTATCAAAAAACACTAGACAGGTTGGAACAAAGGTTAGGGACCCTAGAGCAAACCATTGCTGCTAATACTGGGTTGTTAAAAACTTTTGAGAAATCGGTACTGCCCTCTCCAGCTCCCGCAGTACTTGCTGCTATTAGAACTACTCACAGCAAAGAGGCAAATAAAACCACCAAATCCACCATTAGTGTTAAGCAGAAGGCTCCGCCTAAAACTATTGAGCAGCCTGCACAGAATGACGATAGAGTAGCTGTGGGGGGGCATAGTATTCTCCACCCAAAACCTGATAGCAATAGAGGGGCATGTAATGCGCAAGCAGTGACCACAGAGTATAATGGGCTTACAGTTGAGCTACCTCCTGAATCAGTACCATATGTGGTAGTCCTTACTGGAGTTCCAGCGTTAGCAGAAGGTACAAGAGAGGGTTTCTTCCAGCTAAAGCACAAAGTTATGCATTGGTTGGCCCTGAATAGACCTCTCCCCTGTAATATCGATGGCGAGATCTTGCTTGTTCGGCGCCTCCCGTGGCTAGGTCGCAGGGTTAAGGACCCACAGGGGGATATTATTATTGTCAACTTCAGAGAGCAGGGAGTTGTTAGGCATATAATAAACTGGTTCCCGGGGAGTGGAAGTAATCTTATCACTCCCTACGACCTAACGTATTTCTATCCAAGACCCCTGGTAGGTCCCCCAGCAAATCCTGGGATCTTAGCTTGTGATAGACCTAGTCATCATCCTGCACCCCGAAGCAACTGGCCTGTGCCCCATGTATTGTACCCCTTGGCTCCTAACAGATCTATTGGGTGGCATAATATTCCACAGAGTCATTGTGGTCCTAGATGGAGAGGTATAACAGGCCCACTGACCCCACTGACCCCCTTGGATGTGTCAAATAGATTTAATGCCCTCTCGGGTATGAGCGATTGTGATTGACAGTCAGGGCCCTTAGGGTATTCTATACCTGCCTCCATGGAAGTGGAGGGATTGGCTGACTATGGTAACACCCCTAAGACGCTGATACCCGACCAGGGATTGTACTCTCCAGTGGCCATCCATTCTCCTAATCGATCCACACTAAGCAATCCAATAGTGGTAGCGGAGGTTGTGAATTCAGACGACACTAGTGCTTCTTGTATAAAAAATTCTGCACATGTGCAGGGAGGGTCCGATGGCACTGGACCGATGATGGGGGTTATGTGTTGGAATATAGCGGGCATTTGTAGGAATCTGGACCTCCCCGAATGACACTCACAGGTAGAACAGCACTGTATCTGCATCTTCCAGGAAACTTGGAGTCTTGAACCTGTTTACAAAGTTGGATATTCCACATATTATCTGCCTGCCCTTCAGTCACCATCTGGGAGGGGCCGGCCTTCGGGGGGACTCCTCATCTGGGTGGATATCTCTTTGGGGTGTAGTATTACTCAGAAGTATAGTGGCTCAATGGACATCCTTAGAATCTCACTGAAAGGCCCAGGATTTAGGGGGCACCTAGAGATTCTGAATGTGTATGCCAGAGGTACTAGAGGTAGCTCTTTTCCCCCACTATAGTATTACTGGAGAAAGTCTTAGATGAGTGTGGTGAGGATGTCCAAGTTATGATTGCAGGAGACTTGAATTGCACGTTCGAACCACTTGCCGCAGAAGATATTCTGGGTGTGGTAGAGGATGATGTGAGGAGGGGTATCCCAGCATTATCTGTTGAGCCGATAAAGAGATGGACAGAGAGGGCGATCCAGTTAAATTCTATGACCCTGGAGCACGGCCTGCGAGCCGTTAATGGAAGAACCACCTCTGACCCATTGGGCAGTCATACATACAACAGGGCTAACCATTCTTCCCGGATCGACTACATCTTGCTTGGTTTTGACCTTTGGCAGTCTGTTGTGGATATGGCTGTAGTACCTACCATAGATAGCGATCATAATTTCCTTTCGCTTTCCCTAAGGCACCTATGGTTAAATCATAGTACCCCAACCTTATCACCAGCCAAAAGGTCAACATCGGATGTCACTCTGTCTAATTGCGGTAGGCGTCTCAAATGGCGGAAAGTAGCCTCTGACGCACCAAAATTACAGGCCATAGATCAATTTTTGGAAGCTACACTAAGTGAGATGGCAACAATCTCCTTAGATCATTCTGCTATACCCAGGATTACGCTGATGTTCCAGGAGACCATCAATTCGATTGGTAATCTTTTCAAGGCGCAAGTACGTGTAGGTAGGCCGGATGGCCACCCCAGGTCAAAAGATAAGCAGGGGTGGTATACGTCAAAATGCAGAGAATTGAAGGCGTGCCTTATTCAAGCTGTTAGGACAAAATCGCAGCCCCTTGTGCTGCAGGCTAGAGCAGAATACAAACGAGTGATCGGGATTGCAAAAAAGGAATGGGAAGACGAATACTGGCAAACTCTAAGAGAAGCAAGCACTGGGCGGGATGCAGCCCGTTTTTGGAATACTATTAGGGAAAGGAATAGACCCGATAGTAACCTTATAACGTGCAACATAACTGGTCAGGCCTGGTTCGAACATTTCACTAACTTGTATTCGAATCTTCAAGAGGCATTTGCCCCCCCCGCATCCTTAGTACCCACGAGAAATTAAATGGTTTCCCCATTTACAATTAAAGAAGTAGAACACGCAATTAGGTGTATTGTGCCACAGAAAGCAGCGGGACCCGACGGAGTTCCGGGGGATCTGCTGCGTTCAAACCTGCAGAGGTGGGGGAAGCTTATTCACCTTCTGATTAGTGCAATCGACAAAGGAGCAGCCATTCCCGACTCTTGGAAGGGGGAAGAGGTTGTCCCTATCTTTAAGAAAGGCCGGAGGGACGACCCTGCCAACTACCAACCAATAAGTCTATTGGATTCAACCCAGAAGGTTGTGGGAAAGGTGCTCCTAGAAAGAATCCTCCAATGGATTAACGACGAAGAGATTCTGTCGGACTATCAGGCTGGTTTTAGGGCTGGAACGGGCACGATAGAGCAGGCCTTCAGGCTCTTACTACTATATTGGAAGGTGGTAGTGATAGGCGGAGGCAGTCTTTACTTGGCATTCATCGACCTGAAGACTGCCTTCGACCTTGTGCCCAGAGAACAGTTATGGGGCGTGTTAGCTGAAATGGGGATTCCACTAAACATCCTCTCCATCTTAGTGCGCCTGCATGATGGCAATTATGCGCAGGTACGTTGGGGTACCGATGGCCAGAAAACTAGCAGGATCCCAGTGGCAAAAGGGGTGCGTCAGGGCTGTGTCCTGGCTCCAACCCTTTTTTCACTTTATGTGAATGGGGTTGTGGACCATCTACACAAACAACCTTCGGACGCACCATCATTGGCAGGGGAGAGAATTCCCACCCTTCTCTTTGCCGATGATACGCTTCTAATCTCAAAAAGCTTGGCGGGTCTACAGAGACTATTAAACAACTTTCAGACCTTCTGTGACCAACGGGGCCTAGTAATAAATACAAATAAAACTAAGTACCTGGTATTAAACCTCCCCCAAAAATTAGGCCGACCCCCTGTTCTTAGTGAAACCCCTCTGGAAAGGGTCACTGTTTTTGACTATCTAGGGATATCTATCTCTATCTCTATCTATTCTCGCAAGAAATGCGCATGCGCGGGCGTCCGCGCATGCGCATTTGTCAGGAAAATTGAAAAACAGGAAGAGGGAGCCCCGGGAGACGTCGCGCGTCAGGTAAGTGCGGCTTTAATTTGCTTTATTACAAATTAATTTAATCTTTTAAAAGTAGGGTGGGTGGGTGGTGGGTGGCGGGTGGCGCGTAGTGGGGCTACGCGAAGCGCGTAGTGTGCGTAGATTTGGGCACACTACGTGCTGCTTCACGTAGCCCCACTACGCCCACTACGCCCACCCTTAATATGTATATATATATATATATATATATATTTTTTTTTTTTTCAATAGTCTCTTAGAAAATACATCTATCTTCATAGACTTATTTTTGGCTCCACTAGTTAAAGACTTGGCCTCCTATATCAAGGATACACAAGACTTTTTAAGACTCATTGAAGGAACTGCATGGGAGCCTGACATGCTACTTATAACCTTGGACATTACAAGTCTATACACTTGTATAGACCATCAAAAAGGCATCACTGCCATTGATTGGTTTCTCAACAAAAGACCCATCAAGTTTTACCAACACAATCAGATGCTGTTACAAATAATTACTTTCTGTCTCACAAATAACATCTTTACATTCGCAGGACAACTGTATCGACAACCGCGGGGGACCGCGATGGGAACGTGCTTCGCCCCCAGCTACGCGAATCTTTTCGTTGGCTGGTGGGAGAAGCACGTTGCCTGGGGTGAGGCTAATGAGTGTTGGGTAGAAAAAACCGCCCTTTGGGCCAGGTACATAGACGACCTTTTTATAATTTGGCGTGGTAGCCGCGCCTCAGCTGAGGAATTTGTGGCATCCCTGAACAGGAATGAACTTAACCTAAGATTCACAGGGGAAATAAGTAATATGTCAGTCAAATATCTGGATCTTGAGGTATATATAGATAATGGCATACTTTCTACAAAACTCTTTAGGAAGCCAAGAGCAGGGAACACCGTGTTGCATGCTGACAGCCACCACCCACGCAGCACCATCAAAAATATACCATTTGGGGAATTCCTATGCCTTAAAAGAAATTGTTCAAAAGATCAAGATTATGAACAGGTCAAAACAGAAGCCACTAAAAGATTCAGGGAAAGAGGATATAAGAACTCTGACCTCTCCATAGCTGAAACCAAAATCAAAAATATTAATAGGAAAGACCTATTAATTACTAAGAAAAGCACTGAATCTGATGATGGCCAAGTTAGGATGATAACCAACTTCAATGAGAAGTCCAGTCAAGTAATGCAGATCTTTAAAAAAAACTGGCACATCCTACAAACGGATAACATCCTTAAAAAAAAGTTACCAGTACGCCCAGTAATTACTTACAAACGAAGCCTATCAATAGGTGACTACCCGGTCCATAGTCACTTTGACCCAGTCCCCAAAGTCAGAAATAGAATAGGCTTAGCAGGTTTTTATCCCTGCAATCACTGCAAAGCTTGTAAGTTTAGTGAAAAAACCACCACATACCAAGGCAGACCTAATGACCCAAGACCAGTACGCAAGATAAAACTCTTCCTCAATTGCAACTCGGACTTCACTGTATGTTGCCTTATTTGTCCTTGTGCCAAAAGATACATAGGGAGTACTATACATCCCACAAAAAAACGTATTTTGGAGCACATGCGGGCAATTACTAACAAAGATCCCGCATATCCGGTTGCCTGACATTTCGAACAGTACCATCAGAGCAACCGTGATTTATTAAAATTTCATTGTCTTGATCAAGTTGGTAGGTCGGAAAGAGGAGGTGACAGGGTACGGAAACTCCGTATCCTGGAATCGACCCACATAATTGATCTCCAGACCAAGACCCCAATAGGGCTTAACAATGAAGAAGAACTATGGGTCCATCTATGAGGATTAGAACACACTTTGATACGAAAGGGTATTTCGTAACACATACTTTGGATACCCTTCGATGCCTTTCTTTGGTCTGCCTTTTGGATTTAAATTCCAAATCACATCTTGTTTCATGCCTCAACATCTATGCACACTCTCTCACAGTAATAGGCTCTATGCCCATTCAGGGCTCTATTTTCGCATACAAGGAGATGACAGATTAGGCAACATGGGTGAGATGTCAATGGGGTATTTATTTGCACCTTAAGACTAAGATAAATATTTATTTTTATTTTTCTCTGACACAAACTGTTGTTACTCCCCACACAGCACTGATCTGGAGAATAATGTAAGATGTTCCTGCTATTTTAGGACTTATACATTTGTACATTTGGGAAATGCATATTATTATTTTTGAATATCATCATATACTATCTGCTTTCCTCTCCATAATCTCCTTGACAAGAAAAACATCTGTCAGATTGCATTGTTGCCAAATTTTTAAACTCTTAAACATATTGTTTGTATTATTATAAGGCACATTACTCTGTAATATTTGTCACTATAAGATGGCCGCCATGGATTTACGAACAATGTTGCTGAAAGTCCATCTTCTATGTTATTATTTTTTCACCATGTGACATTAGACCTAAGTTTAAATGTGACCGCGTAATCTTCAGGAAACTGACATTGAAAAAGCCAGTCGGCGAAACGCGTCTGTCAGCGTTTCGGGGTAGTAAAGGGGGGGGAACTTGCTGAATAAAGCACTCATGCTTTAAAAGAAACATCGTTCCCGGATTTTGCTTTGGAGTGCTCTCGCTTTACACGTTTTACGTGTTGGTTGTTTCATATATATATATATATATATCGTGAAAAGATTTGCCCCCAGACTGCCATTGGGCATGGAGAAGTCCCATTTGGGCGGGGCAAGATATGAAAGTCCACACAGCTGCCGGGACTTTGTGTTGCAGCCAGTGAACAAGGGCGGAATGCCCGAAACATGTTTGGCGACGCTGATGGTGGGGCTGAATGTAACGTGTCTGTTGCCCACATTAAATGGAGGCACTGTTATCACCTGTGTGGCATCTCCTTGCATGGCAAATCTTTTCACGATATGAAACTGCGGCGTGCCACGCCGCGGAGACGCCCTGCCACGTACTTTTGTGGACCTGAGGTGCCTGTCATTGGGGCGCCTGGAGGAGCTGATGATTGCCGAATTATGTGGGGTGCTTCATTCAATGGACACTGTTGCGTTTGCTCACCTTGGGACCCACTTGGGATTTATTTTTGAGCACGAAGCCTCGCACAGCACCTATTCAGGTAACAGTAGGACTATATACCCCAGAATGCCATTGGGCATGGAGAAGTCCCATTTGGGCGGGGCAAGATATGAAAGTCCACACAGCTGCCGGGACTTTGTGTTGCAGCCAGTGAACAAGGGCGGAATGCCCGAAACATGTTTGGCGACGCTGATGGTGGGGCTGAATGTAACGTGTCTGTTGCCCACATTAAATGGAGGCACTGTTATCACCTGTGTGGCATCTCCTTGCATGGCAAATCTTTTCACGATATGAAACTGCGGCGTGCCACGCCGCGGAGAAGCCCTGCCACGTACTTTTGTGGACCTGAGGTGCCTGTCATTGGGGCGCCTGGAGGAGCTGATGATTGCCGAATTATGTGGGGTGCTTCATTCAATGGACACTGTTGCGTTTACTCACCTTGGGACCCACTTGGGATTTATTTTTGAGCACGAAGCCTCGCACAGCACCTATTCAGGTAACAGTAGGACTATATACCCCAGAATGCCATTGGGCATGGAGAAGTCCCATTTGGGCGGGGCAAGATATGAAAGTCCACACAGCTGCCGGGACTTTGTGTTGCAGCCAGTGAACAAGGGCGGAATGCCCGAAACATGTTTGGCGACGCTGATGGTGGGGCTGAATGTAACGTGTTTGTTGCCCACATTAAATGGAGGCACTGTTATCACCTGTGTGGCATCTCCTTGCATGGCAAATCTTTTCGCGATATATATATATATATATATATATATATATATATTACCTACTGGCGGTCGCCAGTAGGTAGTTATAGTTAGGACCACGTTTCCATAGGAAAACCTCAACATTCTATTTTGAATAACTTTGGCGCCGGTCGACGAATCCTCGCGAATTTCTCAAAATAGGTGGGGCGCTACGCTCCGCTCCTACCCTGAAAGTCTCGGGGGGATTCGTCAAGCGGGGGCTGAGATAAAAGGGGGGTCCCAAAACGCGTTTTTCCCATGCATTTTTCCATAGGACCTTTAGAACGAGCTACAGCGCGAACGGCTGAACAGAATTACTCAAAATTTGGCAGAGAGGTAGTCCCTAGGTCAAGGAAGTGCCTTTTGTAGGTTTGGTGTAAATCTGTTCAGTAGATTCTGAGAAAATAGCCTTTAAATCAATATATATATCTGAGCCCGCTTACGGTACGCTTACCGTACGCTTACGGTAAGCGTACGGTGGCGTGCGCGAGCGCGATTCTGATTGGCTCTTAGATCTTAGTAAACATTCGAATCGGCCGAAACCAGGAAGCGGCGGCCGCCATTTTCTGTGTTTCACTCTGAAAAAAAAAGAGTGAAAACAAGAAAAGGGGGCAATGAGGAGAGTTACAGACCCCCTTACATTTGTGAGGGGGTCAAAGAAGGACTGTAAAGTACAAAACAAACATTTATTGATTTTTAAAAAAAATCACGGGGTACGCGTACGGTAAGCTTACGGTAAGCGTACGGAAGAAACATGGCGTGCGCGAGCGCGATTCTGATTGGCTCTTAGATCTTAGTAAACATTCGAATCGGCCGAAACCAGGAAGCGGCGGCCGCCATTTTGTGTGTTTCACTCAGAAAAAAAACAGAGAAAACAAGGAAAGGGGGCAATGAGGAGAGTTACAGACCCCCTAACATTTGTAAGGGGGTCAAAGAAGGACAGAAAAGTACAAAAAAAACATTTATTGATTTTAAAAAAAATCGCGGGGTACGCGTACCGTAAGCTTACGGTAAGCGTACGGTAAAAAAAATAAAAAAAAATAAATGAAAAGCAGATTTAAGAGTTTGCTCATCATATGTCCTCCATGTGCGCACGGTGCGCGAAGCGCATCGTGCGTTCATGGCCCATCTAGCGTAATGTGGGCACGCGGTGCGCGAAGCGCACCGCGTGCTCACTTTGTGCGCACGGTGCGCGAAGCGCATCGTGCGTTCATGGCCCATGTAGCGTAATGTGGGCACGCGGTGCGCGAAGCGCACCGCGTGCTCACTGTGCGCGCACGGTGCGCGAAGCGCACCGTGCGCGCATGGAACGAACTGCGTTAAGTGGGCGCGCACGCCACAAATGGCGTAAAGTAACTTAGCATTTAAAAAACCATACAAATTCACTGAAAAAACCATAGGTTTCACACATGTTATAGTTAGCTGGAAATTTTACTGATAAAAAAACAATGAAATTCCCCCGTTATAGTTACTGTAGGCAACTATAACTCACGCGACCGTAATCCTCTGCTGATGACATATGTGTCTTTATGAAAAAAAAATATTTGTAATATATGTATAGCTAAAATTTAATGGAAGAAGACATGGGCAAATAAGTGTCTAAATACAGTATTAGCATCAGCAGAGGATTGCGGTCGCGTGAGTTATAGTTGCCTACAGTAACTATAACGGGGGAATTTCATTGGTTTTTTATCAGTAAAATTTCCAGCTAACTATAACATGTGTGAAACCTATGGTTTTTTCAGTGAATATATATATATATATATATATATATATATATATATATATATATATATTCAAGACAACAATCAATCCTTCGTAGTACAAAGACTGCGCCGAGCCCCAATTCTGTTTCAAAAGCGTGCTTTTAATTCAAGCAAAGACAAACACTGTCCCGACGCGTTTCGGAACCGTAGTTCCTTGGTCACGGGTCACGAGACGTTTACGTGCATCACATGATATAGTGCAAAATATAAACAATACAAATGAAGGACTACGGATACAACTATCGTTAAGCAGTCTATCTCCGCCATATTTGAATGGTTCCATTTGTATGGAACTTACAATTGAGATAACAATTGAAAAGACAAATGTTTTTTGACATACAAATGAATAATTGTTTCGTCATCTAATAATTTGTTCTTACCCAAGTGGGTCATGATTGCATAAACATAATTAATATTCACCATATCGATAAATGTATCAATTTGAAAAAACGGGTGTTTTCTTGACATGAGACTTACATCTTAAAACCCAAGTGGGTCGTGAATTTATGCTCTAGAATAATTGAAACAAACAAATCAACAATAAAGGTATGTAAGTGTGTTATCCAGCCCAAGTGGGCAAATCACTACAAGTGTGTGATATAAGAAGTTATACCATACAAGGCGTGATATTACTGCCATTCTTTCCAATCAGTTGAACACTCCGTCTCCTAAAAAAATATAAACCAAATGCACCTATCATTCAACATGAATTTTTAAACTATTAAAATTATCTACACAAACATCTTATATCAAGGCAATACTTTTCCGCTTTATAATATCAAAAGATATCTAAAAACAAGTTTAAAATCTTAAGAAGGACATGTGGTGAACAAGAATTTATATACCCCCCAGTATACTATGGGTACATTTCATTTTAACCAAGGTGGACTGCTAATTCTTCATCTTTATTTATGCCCCCAGGGGTCATAGTCTCATATTTAATTATCAGTCGCGATTCCAATCTGCGCAATTCTTGCGTTCTGTTTCCTCCTCTTTCAGATTTCACTATCCTGTCCAGGGCACAGAATCTCAATAACCTGCTGTCTTTATTGTGACATTCCTTGAAATGTCGAGCAATGGGATATTGCCTATCCTCATTGGTTATTGCACGCATATGTTCCAAAATGCGCAATTTTACCTGGTTGATGGTGCTACCAATGTAGACTAACTGGCAGGGACATATTAGTGCATAGACACAAAAATCAGATTTGCAATTCAAGTGTTTCCTTATGGTGAATGGTTTCATAGTTTTAGACAAAGCGATCTCCTTACAATTAAAGCTGTTTCTGCACGCTTTACAAGAGGTACAAGTGAAGAATCCCTGAATGGTTGATCTCCCCGCCGTCTCTGGAAGATTATTTTTACACAATAAATCTTTCAACGCTGGGCATCTACGAAATGTTATGTTAGGGAAATTATCTGTACAATTAGCGAAGGTTTCATCAATTCTTAATACCTTCCAAAATTGATTCAAACATTTTCTAACCCCCTTAGCTTGATTACTGTAAGTGGTGATAAATCTTACTGTTGTATCCTCTTCTTTTGTATTTAAATCAATTTCAAACATAGCATCTCTTTTTATTTTCGCTACTTTCTCGCAGGCCTTTCTAATCACTTTTTCAGAGTAACCTCTTTCTTCAAATCTGTTTTTCATCCTATTCATCTCTTGTGTGAATGTGATGTCGGAGCTACAATTCCTTCTAGCTCTTAATAGTTCCCCGTAGGGGATACTATTAATCAATTTGATTGGGTGACAGCTCGCTGCGTGCAGCATGCTGTTCCCTGCTGTACTTTTACGAAACAGTTTGCTCTCCAAGCGATTTTCGCAAGATGTGATTTCTACATCCAGAAACTCAATAGTATTTTTGTTCATAGTATGAGTGAACGTGAGATTGAGATCATTTTCATTCAGGGTATTTACAAATTCAACTGCCTCTGTTTCATCACCCTTCCAAATGCAAAATATATCGTCGATATATCTTGCCCAGAGGACAACATGATGGTTAAAGGCACTGATGTTTTTCGCCACTTGCTCCTCCCACCAGCCCAAGTACAAACCCGCGTAACTGGGGGCGAAGCAAGTTCCCATCGCTGTCCCCTGGGCTTGACGATAAATGATGTGATCAAAAATGAAAAAGTTGTTTTTTAAACAAGTGGTCATCATGTTCAATAGCATCTCTGTGTGCATCAGATAGCAAAAAGGTCGATCTTTAAGGTAATACCTGCATGCTTCTAACCCCAAATCATGAGGTATGCAGGTATAAAGGCTGTTAACATCTAGTGATAGTAACAAATAATCAGGTTCCCAAATTACATCTTTGATCATTCTTAAAAAATGACCCGTATCCTTGATATATGAGGGTAGGGTTTCTACATATGGCCTTAAGAAATGATCAATGTATTTAGAAGTGTTTTCTAACATACTTCCTATAGAGGCAACAATCGGACGTCCTGGTGGGACATCTTTGTTTTTATGTACCTTAGGCAATAGGTACATAGCTGGTAATCTCGGGAATTTACAACATAGAAATTTATATTCGTCTTCTGAAATCAAATTTTCATTTTTCCATTTATTCAAGTCATTGACAAATATTTCATTACTTTTTTCATAACAATTACTGTCACTTTTGATGTAACTCATTTCATCATTTAGTTGACGTTTTCCTTCTTCCAGATACATATCTAGAGGCCAAACCACTACGTTTCCGCCTTTATCTGCCTTTTTGATAATTATCTGTTTGTTATTTTGTAGTTCCATGATGGCTACCTGTTGTTTTTTGGTGAGATTATTATAAAATTTGGGTTTCTGTTTAGCCAGCTTCTTAAATTCTTTAAGAACACCTTTTTCAAACACTTCAATAGACTCATTATGAATCTGTGGTAAAAATACAGATTTTGGTTTAAACCCACTATTACCTGAATCATCAATCAACAAATCCTCCTGTGCTAAGGTATTCAGTGGATCGTCAACCCAATTGTCATCAACCAATTCTCTTAATGTATGTAAAGTTTCTATATCTCCAATAGATAACATGGGTTCCTTCGCACAAGATGTATGTCTTTGAGGCTTTACTTTATTGTCGTACCACTTTCTCAACTTAAGTTTACGTGTGAAAAAGAATAAGTCAATCCTACTATCAGTATAATTAAAACCTCTAGTTGGACAGAAAGTGAGTCCCAATGAAAGTACATCATACTGTTCTTTAGTTAGTTGGAAATTGGAAAGGTTCAGTACCGTATGAGTGTTCTTCATGGTAATGCCGTTTTGCCTCTTGTCACCATTCCCATCAGGCTTTGTATGTTTCCTTGTTGCTTTGAGCCCCGCTTGCCTCCTCTGGCGCCTCGACCTCGACCTCGACCTCTTGCTGCATGGGGACTTGCTGCTTCCTGTCTCCCTTTGGCAATAATGTCGAACTCCTTTAAAATGCTGGATTTTACTCCTTCTGGCGTTTTATTTTTCTCTTTATCCAGAGATTCTGTTTCCTGTGGTCTCGATGTCGTTGGAGCCTCTTTTGGTATTTCATTGGTTATTACCTCAATGTCGATGATTTCAGGTCTTTGTTCCATGTTTGGTGTTATTTTTTCTCTTAGATGGTCGAATTTCTTGCCAAACGTAAAAATTTGTCCCAATTTGTAATCCATTTCATCGCGGTGAAATTTACGCTGTTTTTTTAATTTAATTTCATCTTCCGCCTTTTCCAAGCGTTTTTTTAATTTACCCATTTCTGTTTCAAAATCATTGGTAGTGCATTTGGTTTTCAGTATATCAGAAAGTTTTTCAATTTCAATTGCTAATCGTTCCGTGTCTTTCAAAGCGTATTTAATCAAAAGTCGCAACATTATAGTCGAACATTCATGATTATTCCTCATCCATTCCTCGATGAGATTCGGATCAGGATCTTGAAAAGTGGGGGTGATAAAAATACGTAATCCTCTCGGGACTCTTCCAAAGTCAACGTATTTTTGGAGGGCAGTTGCCTCCCACCATTTAGCCTGTTCCATTTTAGCGGCTTTCCATAGTTTGTCCCAAAGTTCCTTCTTGCTGTGCGACTCTTCTCTGACAATATCGCTTACATTGTGTTCACCAGATTGTCCATCTGTAGTTGGTACAAAAAGCAGCTCCGCTGCTTCGCGTCGTATTGCCTCCCTGTTTGTCAGCATGTTGCTTATTTAATAATGGAATCTAACACCGAGATTCCTTTTGGATGTTGTTATCCGCACGCTTTCAAGACGTGACGCGCCCGTCACGTTAATCCACCAGCTGAAAAATAAGTTACCGCGTAACTCCGTTGGAAGGTAGTGTCTTCTCATTCGTCAAATGTAAGGCATTGCAGCATATCAAACAAGCGGTCCTCCGACTTTTCGTAGAAATGACGTCAATCCCTCGACATGACTAGGAGATTACCCTTCTCGAAGTGGATCCGTTGCGCGGTCATTCAGCGGGCAGAGAGATACTTTTACAAAGTTTCGACTTCAGTTCGCGTTAGATCTCTGCCTCTTCCGGGTGGCGGGCTACCGGCAGGGTCGCGACCCCTCCAAATTCAAGACAACAATCAATCCTTCGTAGTACAAAGACTGCGCCGAGCCCCAATTCTGTTTCAAAAGCGTGCTTTTAATTCAAGCAAAGACAAACACTGTCCCGACGCGTTTCGGAACCGTAGTTCCTTGGTCACGGGTCACGAGACGTTTACGTGCATCACATGATATAGTGCAAAATATAAACAATACAAATGAAGGACTACGGATACAACTATCGTTAAGCAGTCTATCTCCGCCATATTTGAATGGTTCCATTTGTATGGAACTTACAATTGAGATAACAATTGAAAAGACAAATGTTTTTTGACATACAATGAATAATTGTTTCGTCATCTAATAATTTGTTCTTACCCAAGTGGGTCATGATTGCATAAACATAATTAATATTCACCATATCGATAAATGTATCAATTTGAAAAAACGGGTGTTTTCTTGACATGAGACTTACATCTTAAAACCCAAGTGGGTCGTGAATTTATGCTCTAGAATAATTGAAACAAACAAATCAACAATAAAGGTATGTAAGTGTGTTATCCAGCCCAAGTGGGCAAATCACTACAAGTGTGTGATATAAGAAGTTATACCATACAAGGCGTGATATTACTGCCATTCTTTCCAATCAGTTGAACACTCCGTCTCCTAAAAAAATATAAACCAAATGCACCTATCATTCAACATGAATTTTTAAACTATTAAAATTATCTACACAAACATCTTATATCAAGGCAATACTTTTCCGCTTTATAATATCAAAAGATATCTAAAAACAAGTTTAAAATCTTAAGAAGGACATGTGGTGAACAAGAATTTATATACCCCCCAGTATACTATGGGTACATTTCATTTTAACCAAGGTGGACTGCTAATTCTTCATCTTTATTTATGCCCCCAGGGGTCATAGTCTCATATTTAATTATCAGTCGCGATTCCAATCTGCGCAATTCTTGCGTTCTGTTTCCTCCTCTTTCAGATTTCACTATCCTGTCCAGGGCACAGAATCTCAATAACCTGCTGTCTTTATTGTGACATTCCTTGAAATGTCGAGCAATGGGATATTGCCTATCCTCATTGGTTATTGCACGCATATGTTCCAAAATGCGCAATTTTACCTGGTTGATGGTGCTACCAATGTAGACTAACTGGCAGGGACATATTAGTGCATAGACACAAAAATCAGATTTGCAATTCAAGTGTTTCCTTATGGTGAATGGTTTCATAGTTTTAGACAAAGCGATCTCCTTACAATTAAAGCTGTTTCTGCACGCTTTACAAGAGGTACAAGTGAAGAATCCCTGAATGGTTGATCTCCCCGCCGTCTCTGGAAGATTATTTTTACACAATAAATCTTTCAACGCTGGGCATCTACGAAATGTTATGTTAGGGAAATTATCTGTACAATTAGCGAAGGTTTCATCAATTCTTAATACCTTCCAAAATTGATTCAAACATTTTCTAACCCCCTTAGCTTGATTACTGTAAGTGGTGATAAATCTTACTGTTGTATCCTCTTCTTTTGTATTTAAATCAATTTCAAACATAGCATCTCTTTTTATTTTCGCTACTTTCTCGCAGGCCTTTCTAATCACTTTTTCAGAGTAACCTCTTTCTTCAAATCTGTTTTTCATCCTATTCATCTCTTGTGTGAATGTGATGTCGGAGCTACAATTCCTTCTAGCTCTTAATAGTTCCCCGTAGGGGATACTATTAATCAATTTGATTGGGTGACAGCTCGCTGCGTGCAGCATGCTGTTCCCTGCTGTACTTTTACGAAACAGTTTGCTCTCCAAGCGATTTTCGCAAGATGTGATTTCTACATCCAGAAACTCAATAGTATTTTTGTTCATAGTATGAGTGAACGTGAGATTGAGATCATTTTCATTCAGGGTATTTACAAATTCAACTGCCTCTGTTTCATCACCCTTCCAAATGCAAAATATATCGTCGATATATCTTGCCCAGAGGACAACATGATGGTTAAAGGCACTGATGTTTTTCGCCACTTGCTCCTCCCACCAGCCCAAGTACAAACCCGCGTAACTGGGGGCGAAGCAAGTTCCCATCGCTGTCCCCTGGGCTTGACGATAAATGATGTGATCAAAAATGAAAAAGTTGTTTTTTAAACAAGTGGTCATCATGTTCAATAGCATCTCTGTGTGCATCAGATAGCAAATAGGTCGATCTTTAAGGTAATACCTGCATGCTTCTAACCCCAAATCATGAGGTATGCAGGTATAAAGGCTGTTAACATCTAGTGATAGTAACAAATAATCAGGTTCCCAAATTACATCTTTGATCATTCTTAAAAAATGACCCGTATCCTTGATATATGAGGGTAGGGTTTCTACATATGGCCTTAAGAAATGATCTTTCATTGGGACTCACTTTCTGTCCAACTAGAGGTTTTAATTATACTGATAGTAGGATTGACTTATTCTTTTTCACACGTAAACTTAAGTTGAGAAAGTGGTACGACAATAAAGTAAAGCCTCAAAGACATACATCTTGTGCGAAGGAACCCATGTTATCTATTGGAGATATAGAAACTTTACATACATTAAGAGAATTGGTTGATGACAATTGGGTTGACGATCCACTGAATACCTTAGCACAGGAGGATTTGTTGATTGATGATTCAGGTAATAGTGGGTTTAAACCAAAATCTGTATTTTTACCACAGATTCATAATGAGTCTATTGAAGTGTTTGAAAAAGGTGTTCTTAAAGAATTTAAGAAGCTGGCTAAACAGAAACCCAAATTTTATAATAATCTCACCAAAAAACAACAGGTAGCCATCATGGAACTACAAAATAACAAACAGATAATTATCAAAAAGGCAGATAAAGGCGGAAACGTAGTGGTTTGGCCTCTAGATATGTATCTGGAAGAAGGAAAACGTCAACTAAATGATGAAATGAGTTACATCAAAAGTGACAGTAATTGTTATGAAAAAAGTAATGAAATATTTGTCAATGACTTGAATAAATGGAAAAATGAAAATTTGATTTCAGAAGACGAATATAAATTTCTATGTTGTAAATTCCCGAGATTACCAGCTATGTACCTATTGCCTAAGGTACATAAAAACAAAGATGTCCCACCAGGACGTCCGATTGTTGCCTCTATAGGAAGTATGTTAGAAAACACTTCTAAATACATTGATCATTTCTTAAGGCCATATGTAGAAACCCTACCCTCATATATCAAGGATACGGGTCATTTTTTAAGAATGATCAAAGATGTAATTTGGGAACCTGATTATTTGTTACTATCACTAGATGTTAACAGCCTTTATACCTGCATACCTCATGATTTGGGGTTAGAAGCATGCAGGTATTACCTTAAAGATCGACCTATTTGCTATCTGATGCACACAGAGATGCTATTGAACATGATGACCACTTGTTTAAAAAACAACTTTTTCATTTTTGATCACATCATTTATCGTCAAGCCCAGGGGACAGCGATGGGAACTTGCTTCGCCCCCAGTTACGCGGGTTTGTACTTGGGCTGGTGGGAGGAGCAAGTGGCGAAAAACATCAGTGCCTTTAACCATCATGTTGTCCTCTGGGCAAGATATATCGACGATATATTTTGCATTTGGAAGGGTGATGAAACAGAGGCAGTTGAATTTGTAAATACCCTGAATGAAAATGATCTCAATCTCACGTTCACTCATACTATGAACAAAAATACTATTGAGTTTCTGGATGTAGAAATCACATCTTGCGAAAATCGCTTGGAGAGCAAACTGTTTCGTAAAAGTACAGCAGGGAACAGCATGCTGCACGCAGCGAGCTGTCACCCAATCAAATTGATTAATAGTATCCCCTACGGGGAACTATTAAGAGCTAGAAGGAATTGTAGCTCCGACATCACATTCACACAAGAGATGAATAGGATGAAAAACAGATTTGAAGAAAGAGGTTACTCTGAAAAAGTGATTAGAAAGGCCTGCGAGAAAGTAGCGAAAATAAAAAGAGATGCTATGTTTGAAATTGATTTAAATACAAAAGAAGAGGATACAACAGTAAGATTTATCACCACTTACAGTAATCAAGCTAAGGGGGTTAGAAAATGTTTGAATCAATTTTGGAAGGTATTAAGAATTGATGAAACCTTCGCTAATTGTACAGATAATTTCCCTAACATAACATTTCGTAGATGCCCAGCGTTGAAAGATTTATTGTGTAAAAATAATCTTCCAGAGACGGCGGGGAGATCAACCATTCAGGGATTCTTCACTTGTACCTCTTGTAAAGCGTGCAGAAACAGCTTTAATTGTAAGGAGATCGCTTTGTCTAAAACTATGAAACCATTCACCATAAGGAAACACTTGAATTGCAAATCTGATTTTTGTGTCTATGCACTAATATGTCCCTGCCAGTTAGTCTACATTGGTAGCACCATCAACCAGGTAAAATTGCGCATTTTGGAACATATGCGTGCAATAACCAATGAGGATAGGCAATATCCCATTGCTCGACATTTCAAGGAATGTCACAATAAAGACAGCAGGTTATTGAGATTCTGTGCCCTGGACAGGATAGTGAAATCTGAAAGAGGAGGAAACAGAACGCAAGAATTGCGCAGATTGGAATCGCGACTGATAATTAAATATGAGACTATGACCCCTGGGGGCATAAATAAAGATGAAGAATTAGCAGTCCACCTTGGTTAAAATGAAATGTACCCATAGTATACTGGGGGGTATATAAATTCTTGTTCACCACATGTCCTTCTTAAGATTTTAAACTTGTTTTTAGATATCTTTTGATATTATAAAGCGGAAAAGTATTGCCTTGATATAAGATGTTTGTGTAGATAATTTTAATAGTTTAAAAATTCATGTTGAATGATAGGTGCATTTGGTTTATATTTTTTTAGGAGACGGAGTGTTCAACTGATTGGAAAGAATGGCAGTAATATCACGCCTTGTATGGTATAACTTCTTATATCACACACTTGTAGTGATTTGCCCACTTGGGCTGGATAACACACTTACATACCTTTATTGTTGATTTGTTTGTTTCAATTATTCTAGAGCATAAATTCACGACCCACTTGGGTTTTAAGATGTAAGTCTCATGTCAAGAAAACACCCGTTTTTTCAAATTGATACATTTATCGATATGGTGAATATTAATTATGTTTATGCAATCATGACCCACTTGGGTAAGAACAAATTATTAGATGACGAAACAATTATTCATTGTATGTCAAAAAACATTTGTCTTTTCAATTGTTATCTCAATTGTAAGTTCCATACAAATGGAACCATTCAAATATGGCGGAGATAGACTGCTTAACGATAGTTGTATCCGTAGTCCTTCATTTGTATTGTTTATATTTTGCACTATATCATGTGATGCACGTAAACGTCTCGTGACCCGTGACCAAGGAACTACGGTTCCGAAACGCGTCGGGACAGTGTTTGTCTTTGCTTGAATAAAAAGCACGCTTTTGAAACAGAATTGGGGCTCGGCGCAGTCTTTGTACTACGAAGGATTGATTGTTGTCTTGAATTTGGAGGGGTCGCGACCCTGCCGGTAGCCCGCCACCCGGAAGAGGCAGAGATCTAACGCGAACTGAAGTCGAAATATATATATATATATATATATATATATATATATATATATATATATATTCACTGAAAAAACCATAGGTTTCACACATGTTATAGTTAGGAAATAGCATTTAAAAAACCTTGCAAATTCACTGAAAAAACCATAGGTTTCACACATGTTATAGTTAGCTGGACATTTCACTCGTAAAAAACCAATGAAATTCCCCCGTTATAGTTAGTTCAGCTAACTATAACTCGCGCGCCCGCAATCCACTGCTGATGACGTCACATATTACATCACTCATGACATGGTCAGTGACATCACTCATGACATCACTGATGACATCTCAAATGACATCACTGATGACATCACTGATGACATCATCCAGTGAATGTGTGTTTCTGACCAATTTTAATATGTTTAATATATATAGGGAAAGGCCTGTTGAAGAATGAGTGGGTGTATAAGTGTGTGAATGGATGATTTTCTAGGTGCGTAACTGACTCTTTAAGTGAGTCTTTAAATGTATCTTATTGCAGACTAGTGACTAAACTGTGTGAATGTCTGTATGTGTCTGTTGGTGGTGTATAAGTGGCTGCATGGTTTTGTGAATAGCTATATGAGTGACTATATGGGTTATTGATTGGTTGTCTAAGTATCTGTATGGGTGCCTAAGTGTTTGTGTGGGTAGGGTGTGTGTGACTCTATGCATAAATGTGTGAGTGGGTGATTCTAAGGGTGCATGGTTTTAAGAGTGCATCTGTGATGGACTGTATGGTTGAGTGAGTGTATGTATGGGTGTGTTAGGCATTGAATGTATATCTCAGTAGTACATTTGCGACTAACTACATATGTAAAAGGCAGTATATGTGCGTGTAACAGTATATAAATGAGTAGATATGAGAGTGTGTGATTGTGAAAGTGACTGTATGGATGAGTGTGTGCTTGTATGAATGATTCTATAAGAGGGTAAGAATGTGGTACTTTTTTATGACTAAGTGAACTTGAGTGTGTATAACCACATAGGTGAGTAAATGGGAGTGTGATTATTTGCATGACTGACTAGGTGTGAGAGTACCTCTATGGATGACTGGTAGAGTGTGAGTGTCTATATAGGTGTATAAATGAATATGATGGTCTTGTATGGAGTGACTGTAAGTATGAGTGACTGTACAGGAGAATGAGTGGAGGTGTATGTAGACCTAAGAGTTAATAAGTGGGTATGTAGCTATTGGTATTGCAGTATGTATGGTTTTGAGAATGGAACTGAGTGCTAATTTTTCACATGGATGACATCATCAGTGATGTCATCAGTGATGTCATTTGAGATGTGATCAGTGATGTCATGAGTGATGTCACTGACCATGTCATGAGTGATGTAATATGTGACGTCATCAGCAGTGGATTGCCGGCGCGCGAGTTATAGTTAGCTGAACTAACTATAACGGGGGAATTTCATTGGTTTTTTATGAGTGAAATGTCCAGCTAACTATAACATATGTGAAACCTATGGTTTTTTCAGAGAATTTGCAAGGTTTTTCAAATGCTAATTCCTAACTATAACGCGTGTGAAACCTATGTTTTTTTCAGTGAATTTCAAAGGTTTTTTAAATGCTAATTTTTTATTTTTTTAATATATTTTGTATATATTTCTTTTTCAAAAATTTCCCTATGTATACATTTATAAATTATCTGTATCCTTTAATTTTGTGTGGGTCATTTTTTTTTTACTTTGAATTTGGATAAAGTTGAACAGCATAGTTAATATCTTCTATTAACTTATGTCCACTTTATTTGTTTTTTTTTTCTATAAATTTTTAGGGTGCGCGCACTGAGCGCGAACCTAGTACGTTTGCGTACGTTTTTCATGTATGCAGGCGTACGTTATCTACGTACGCATACATACATTTTAGTGCGCGCTCGCAGCACGCACCTAGTACGCATGCGTAAGTTTTTTGTGTACGCATGCGCACGTTATATACGTACACATACGTACGTTTTAGTACGCACTCGTAGTGCGCACCACGTATGCATGCGTACGTACGCATGTGTGCGTCGTACGTGCTCCACGCGCTACACTCGCGTATACGTGTAGAGTACGCACGCTGACGTTCGCGCATGCGCGCGTGCTGCGTATGCGCGTTATGTATGCGCATAATACTTATACGCATGCGCGCGTACGCGTTTGCGCATGCGTAATTGCACGGTGCGCGTTCTGTGCTTGCTCCGTGCGCGCACCTCGGGTTATGTGATTAATAAAACAACACTTTTAATTGGTTTTCATTACTTTCAGTTTCAGATTGTTTCAACACCACACCCAATCCCCTCATGGCAAGTCATGTGATCAAGAAACATCACTTTTCATTGGTTCAAAGTACTTTCAGTTCCAGATTCTTCCAAAACTACACCCACTCCCCTCATTGTTAGTTCTGATTCCGTTGGAGAAGGAGCTACTCTGTTTTTGTGAGACAATGGCAGAGCACCACCCACCTTCTCAGAGTGAGCAGGACACTCTTGAGAGACAGAGGCAGAGGAAGCAGAAAGACTCCTTTATATGGCAGTTTTTTACTTTTCCTGAGGGACAAAAGAAGGTGAATGCACCAAAGGTCACCTGCATACTTTGTCAACGCATCTTGTCACGTGGGAATGCTAATAAGAGGTACTCTTTTAGTATTCACACTATGATGAGGCACGTTGAGAAAATGCATCCTGTGACTTTTCATCAAGCTTCTGGAGCAAACCCTCCACCTGCTCAGCCGATGATATCTGCAGCAGCTCAGCCGAGCACATCTTCGGCAGCTCAGCCGAGAACTTCTTCTGCAATGGTGCCTTCACCTTCTAACACACCTCTGGATATTTGTCCTTGTTTTGGGAGGATGACTACACGGTGCATGGATTGTGCTACTCTTATTACTATGGGTGAGAGCAGTATTGATCTCATTCAGAGGAAATTTGAGGAGCACCCTTGCACTAGGCCATAGTTTTGTTATTTTTTTTTTCCGTTTTTCTCTTCCTCTGTCCCTACATTAACTCAAGGGCTCTTTTTAGAGCCACCTAAAATCAAAACACAAAAACTTGTTTTTTTAATCTATTTGCCATTTTTTGTTTTGGGGTGCGCGCACCCTGCGCGCACCCAATGGGGTTTTTTTAAAAAAAAAATCATTTTTTTCACCTTTAGTAAACCTTCAGTGACTCCCTGACAAAGAGAGTGGAGTGGCAAAGTAATTAAAAAAGACATGGTGTACATTTCACACATGAAGGGAAGAGAGTCTTCCTATTAAACTTTAAACTCTGCATCAGTACTTACCTATAGGTACCCTAAACCTATCAAAAAAGATAATGGCTCATTTTAGTGCTGCATTTGAATTGGCTGTATTTACAAGGAGAGGAAAAGACACACAGAGTGGCTTATCCTCTCCTTGTAAATATGGAAAAGCACCCTGCGCCACTAGTACGTCAAGAAAAGTGACGTAGTGGTGGTTCAGGTGGCTTGTAAATGTGCCCCACAGATGTAAAGGAAATTAAGGGTAAAACAGACAAACCGAGAGTGACAGATACAGAGACAGAGAGCAAACAACTGAGAAGGAGTAAGGCAGTTAAAAAGACTAAGACATATGGATACAGAGAAAGAAACATGGATGAAAAATTAGTGATGGAGGTAGTAAAGGTAGGGGAGTAGTAGAGAAGGAGTGAGGGAGTTACTAAAGAGTAGTAAAGCAGGAAGAGAGAGAGAGAAGAGAAACGAGAAAAGCAGAGTGAGGAGAGGTGAAGAAAATGAAGCATGAAACGAAAGGAGTGAGAAATACAGATATTTGAAACTTACCTGACCATCAAAGTAACTTATTTAGAAATAAATGTTTTTATTTAATTGCAAGGAAACTGAAATACATTTTCTAAATTTTCTTTCTAGTTCTGAAAAAAAGAAAAAAAGTATTAATATTCAACAATACATTTTATTAAACAGTACATGTTTTGTCATATTTAGCAAAGCAATTTTTTGCCCTTTTTTTGCTGTTTTCAGAATGTTTTGATTTTCACCATTAAAATTACATACTGTCCATATTTCCTTAAAAATAACGTTGACAACATTTCAGATTTACATTTAGAACATTCCATTTTGTGATTAGCATCTTTAACTAATTTACTAAAAGTCACTGTTTTACTTTCTGGTAATGGTAAATATATGAACATTTCAGAATCAACATTACTACTGCTTGTGTTCATACAGTTATCACAACAACGTTCCCATTTATAAGAGACACCTAATAAATTTTCTACTTCTACTCCTTCATCTTCCAGTACCATCAGGATATACATCAAGAATTCCTGTGCATCTTGCTGGACATTTTGTGTAAACTGTGTACATCCAGAACATACATCTAAAAGATTTCTAACATCTGAAGCACTTTCTATTTTAGTTTTATCATTACTCAGCTTCTCATAAAGGAAACTCAGCAAAGAACAGAATCTTTTTTCATGATTTAGTATTATCTGCTCTTGCAAAGTTTCAAGATAAAATACAACATTCAGCACTACATTTGCGTAGCAGTTGACACCAGAGCTATTTTCAAAATGACAACCAACAACCTCTTCCACACTGTCCTTTTTCTTTTTGCTTGCAGTCACATCACTATCTTTTTGTTTTCTCTTCTGTACATCCTCATTACAGATATTCTCAAATCTCCTTTTCCGACAAACAACACGTTTTTCAAACACAGGATACTGACCTAAATGAGGAGCATAGCTTTTTCTTAATCTATTATACTCCTTTACACAGTTTGCATCAGCACTTACTTTTGAGTCATCAAAGTCTATCATGAATAAACCAGATAATTTTTTCACGCGTGACAAAGCAACATATGCCATACCTTCTTTGAACACAGTAGACCCAATGTTTACAAAAGCACTATCAACAGTTAATCCTTGAGACTTGTGAATAGTTACAGCATATGCTAGAGAAATCGGAAACTGCTTCCTACGTACATATAAGTCTTTCACTAGCAAAAAACGAACTGAACAACGACTAATGACTTTAACCTCTTCAATCTGATGAAATTTTATTTTTAAGAATTCAATTCCATCTTTTTTCTGGTACTTTACAAAACCCACAACTTTACCCATAGCTCCATTCACTAAACCTTTTTCTACATCCAAATTGCGTCTTAAAATTACTCTACAGTTCATACACACATAAAGATTCTTTTCCAAACCAGCTGTTTTTGAAATGTTTTTCTCCAGAGAATCCAATTTAGTAGCCAATTTGCCTGTCAATATAATAGTTATTCGTTCATGTTGAATTTTATCCACAGCTTCCAGTTTTATGATCTCTTCATTTTCCAATTTCAAAAGTTCTTGATTGAATACAGAGCATTCATGTAGTGTTGGCATTAAGAAGATTACAGTATTTTTTTCAGCAATTTTCTTGTATATTTTCTCTGGAACTATTTCTTCCGTTTTAAACAAATTACTCAGCAATCGACTCTGTAATGCTTTTCTGCCATGTTCTGTGAGTAGTCCAATTCTTATATCTTTCAGAATACTTGCATAGTCCTCATCATTGGCTTGCCTCATATTGGTGATGAGTTCCTTATACCTAAAATATGTCCAAATATTTACATTACCTATACTTCCTAACGACTTTTTCGTGTCTTCATGTGTAAGAGTATGGAATACCAGTTGTCCTTTAACTGGAGTAAGTTGCAAAAGATCCCCAAAAACTATGACGTGTTTTCCTCCAAATAACACGTCATACTCTAGTCTTCAGAATTTGCTGCATTCTTAAATGCGCAAAGGCAAGCATTAAGTTTGATACCATGCTTACCTCATCAATAATGAGTACTTTCAATTTCTTCAATACTCTTGAAACTTCCAAGCATGCTTCTCCTGCTAGTTTGTGGTACTGTATTTTGTTCTCATGCTCTACTGGTAACATTAGCAAACTATGTAACATAACTCTTTTTATGTTATACGCTACTAACCCAGTTGGAGCAGTAACAACACAAGACAAAATGGAATCCATTTTCTTCTGTAGGTAGCTTCTAATTACATTAATTAAGAAACTTTTTCCAGTTCCAGCTTGTCCACTTACATACATTCTCATTGGTTCGAAAGATGTGCATGAGCACTCTTTATTTTCATGTAGTAATCCGTGATCAATTTTTTTCCTGACTTCTTCATCAATTTGTTTTTGTTCTTCATTCAGTTGCTGCTCCAAATATGTTAAGTCTACTAAATCTTCCTGAGCTTGATTCATAGCTGTTTCCACTTCATTCATGGCTGTTGCTGCTTCATTTTCTACGATTGGTTGTCCTAGAGGATCTTGACTGAATGTCCCAGAACTTTGACTGTCTTGAGAACTGTCTCTAGCTACTTCAGCTGCAATTGTTGCTTCTTGTTCAATTTCTTCATTTAAAATTTGAACATAAGTTGTGAAAGTACTGCATTCTATGCTGTCTTTGCTAGCATTGAAGGAATCTTCATAACTCTGGAATTCTCCAAGTAGTTCGTCCTCTGAACGCCATGGTTTAAACAGCTGCAAAAGTGCCAAGTAGTAAAATTCCTTTTTGTCAGGAGTGTCGCAACTCAGCTTCCGGTGATTTATCAAACTTCCTTTTGTTTGCTTCACCAAACATCCTTCCTCACCACTGACTTTATATTTTCCATTGTTGATATCTTCTGTGGCATTCCGTTTAAAAATGAAGTTCTGCAGCACTTCATAGAGACACATGTTCTCAAGGTGATGACTTCTTTGTGGGTAATATGTGTCCAACATGTTTGTTCTTAAAATGTCTGTACTTTCTGGTTCGAACTCTGCTAAATATTCAATTTCTCGAATAGATTTCAGTACCCGATTTCGCATTCCTGCAAGGCCTAAACTTACCCAAATTATTCTTCTGGATTTCGAGTACAGACTTTCAGATGATAACCTATCTGAGCATTCGTAGGATCCAATTTCTCGATGCGATAACATCTTCAAACTGAAACTGTATAGCTTCTTACTGACAGTCTTCTCGTGAGAAATCTCTTCCCACATTTCCTTCAATTCAGTTTTCTCAGATTTAGTGATGTAAGATGTGACATACCGAGCAACAGCAATAGAATTGTCAGCCACATACTGTATATCCATGTTAGCATTCCATATGGATAAAATGACTGGGTTGTAGTCATTTATATATTTTGACTCTTCTTTTCTTCTTAGGTTGTAGGTATTCTTAGGCGATTTTCTTGTAATAGTATGTCGCACAGCTGACATAAAACTGTTGACTCTTCCTTTTGAAAGAACAGGTCGTGGAAATCCAAATCGACATTTTGTGTAGAATTTATCTTTACTCTTGTACTTTCGTCGACAGTATTTTCCACACCGATGACTTTGGAAACGTAAAACTTTCTCTTTTAAGTTTTTCTCTTTTGTGCTTTTAGGTATAGCACATGTTGCATATCCTTCAATGAAAGATAAAACTGCTTCATCAGCATCTGTTCCAAATTTTGGGGCATCCTTGATCCACAACAGCATATGAATATGAGGAGCACCTCTTGCTTGGTACTCTTTTCTCCAAAAGAAATCCACAACTTCTCCAAGAGGTGGATTTTTTTTATTGCAGATGAAGGACATCATAGCCTCAAATCTATGATTGAAGTATCTGCAAACATTAACCGGATCTAATGAGCCCAATTCTCCTGCTGTCTTGTATTGGATGTTTTCAATGTTTGAATTTGCCTCTCGCAGAAAATCCAGTAAATCATCCCAAGCGTACTCAGCACAGCTCAGGGTAAGGAGCCATGTAGGAGTTCCTAAATTCCGTAACATACACTTCAATTCTCCATGGCGTTGGTACCAATATTCATTAGTTCCACGCTGACAAGCCCTCAAATTGATCAATTGAGATTCCAAATGATCATCTCGCTGTTGCACTTTGTTGAGAAAGTCCTTTGCTGATACATTATGTAGATGTACTCCAGTTTTTAATATGTGATTTACTGCATAAGATAGTGCAGACAAGTCACTTTCAAATAAAAGATGGAACAAATAAGGAATACTTTGACGAAATCTGGGATCTTCTGCATATAATCTTGTAGTCCGATACTCCGAAGCAGGAATCTGTACTGGACGTTCATCATATCGTCCACCTTCTCCTGTAGGAAACAGTTGGGGAAAACAACGAGCTTCCAAGCTCTCCTCCCATACACTCACAGGAGTTCCTTTTGCTTTCCTCATCTGAAACAGATCAATAGCGTTTCCCATAACTTCTTTAGAATAAAGAGGATGTATGCTGAAATGTTCATAAATTTCTTCTTCTTTTGACTTATCCACTTTTTCAATTTGCCCAGTTGGCATTCCTGTGTCTTCTACTATTTCTTCTTCATCTTCATCCATATAAATGGCTTCATACCATTTATTATTTTTTTTCAAATACCAATTTGCTCTTTGTACTTTTCGTACATCCACCAGCTCCTGCCAAATTTTCTTATTCTTTGTAGGTACACCATTAACCAGAATAACTAATGGTTCAGTTTCCAAAGTATCTGCATCAATTGTTTCCATATTTTTTTTCAAATCCAATGGCAAATAGACAACTCTTCCTTTTAAACCTCTTTGTAAATCCGAAGAAGGTAATTTACCTGTTTTTGGCTCCGTACGCACTATGGTCTGAAACGGATGGACACATTGAATGAGTATAGACTCATACGTATTTAAATCCGAAAGTTCTGGAGGAATTTCAACCAATTCTAATTTATTATGTACAGCTCTTGCTCGCATTCTATTTTATTCTAACTTGTTATAACAGTATTTACAAATACGCTGATCTTCACCCAAATCAAAACAATTTTCCAGAAATATATATGTTGCAAAATCTTTCCACTTATAATTATCTTCATTTTCACTTTTTTTATACAGATCAACATTCCTTGTTTGAATCTTGTAATGGCTTCTCCGGCAACAAATACAAGTAATATTTGGTCTTTCATTAGAGGTGATAGCAAATTTTGTCATTTCATCTTCAAAATTTTTACTAACAGTAAGTTCTACATTCTCTTCCACATTTTCATCAATAACTGTGTCATTTTCTGCACTTTCTTGTTCTGGACCAAAGTAACAAAACTGAATCTCATCAGTAACCTTCACTACATCTGATACAGATCCACGGAACAGAGCATTATTCAACTCATTCAACTTTAGTGCTGGACTTTTAGCAAAATACAATGTTCTCACAAACGTTCTCATTTCAGTATGATGAACAGCTAGCATCCTAAAATGGTGAAAAACACTTTGACACACTTTCCTAGATAGACAAGCCAGAGAATGTCCTTGCAAACCAGTATTCTCTCTCACTCTGCATGGATCTAGTCTTTGAAGCACCTTAATTTTCTGTTTAACACTCTTTTTACTATATTCTCTTAGAAAGTCACGTAATTTATCAATAGATTCCTGACGCACAGTACAAATACTACTACAATTCCAAGTGTACACTGGGGCTGTAGGACGTCTCCCCATAACCTCATCAGCCATCACTTCTTCCTCATTTCTTGGAACCATTTTCTCCTTTTCCATTACACAACCATCCTTAACTTCATATGCTCTTCCATTGGTGTCAACTGCATGCAACAAACTATTACTTTGAAGATAACTCTCTTCATTAAAAAATGGTTCAGTACTTGAACTATGCTTCCATTCTCCTAAGAACACTTTACAAAAGTTATTCTTTTTGACTTCTCTTTTTCTTTTGCTTTGTGACTTCATTGCATTGACTAATTCATCTAATCTACGCATCCTGTTCAAAATTAAAATGAATAGTTTTTTTTTTTTTTCTAATGCCTTGGTAACAATACTTTCAATTAATTTCTTTTTCTTATAAAATTTGGGTTTTTTCTTATATTTTTTCACATCCTTTAGCAAATTTAACATCACTCTTCTCTGAAACATTTTTCGACAAATGTTTTTAAAATCTATTTTCCGTGTTAAGTCACTCTTTCTTACTTCTGAGTCTACATTAGCATTTTGTTTTTGCTGTCGACTCTGTTGTTGTTTTGTACTTGAAACACTGTTTGAATTTATCTTTCGATCATTTTTTTTTTTGGAAGATATTTTTTAAAAATTCTTTAGTTTGCTTACCAGAAGACTTTTTCTGTTTTCCAACACACGCTTCTCCTCCTATTTTTTTTTTACCAGTTGTCTTCAAATATAGTTGTTGTTTCTTTTCTTTTCTCTTTCTTGACTTTATAGGCATCTTTATATTTTTTCACTGTTGCTCAGCAATACCTGCAAAAAACTAAAAAAAAATACCTTTATGTTAGTTTAATTCATTACAATTTTTTTTTTCAACTTTTCAAATCCTATCACATGAGCTGATCCTTTCCTACGAGTCCAAGTCTTACAAAACAAGAGAAACATGAATTAAATCTCTGACAACAATTCCTGTGTGCACACAGACTCATGCTGTGATTCTAGGCAGAAAACGATATTTCCTTTGGCAATTTGAAAGCACATTTACTACTGTGGATGGAGCAAGTGATAATTACTGAGACAGCCTCACTCATTTCCCTTATATTTTAGATGCAAAAAAGAGCACATGTCCTAATATCTACTTGAGACCATCAGCATGTGTTACAGGGTGAGTGATTAGAGTAGAGCAAAGGAAATGAGCCTTGGTGACGTTGAATGTGTTTGCGTTACACACTGCTATCTGAAACACAACACAGAGCTGAGTATTATGCATGGGAGTGTAGGAGAAGCTGCTGCATGTGTGCAAACAGTGAGTTTCTGGAGACTGTGTATTGTCAGTTGCAAGAGAGATCTGCATGGGGACTTTTACAAGTGCATGAAGACTGCAGATATGTGTGTAAGAGTACATGTTTGGTAAAGGTTAATTGGAGTTTTGTACATGTAGGAACTACCTCACCTATTGCAGGAGTGGAAGGACAATCTTCCCTGTTGATTTGAAATGTGTTACCATTTGCCTCTCATTTTTCTGATAGTGATTTCTGCTGAGTACTAACCAACACATTTGAACAAAACAAGCTGGCCCTTTCCTGAAAGTGCAAGTTTTACAGAACAACAGCAACACAAATAGAATCTCTGACAACAATTCCTCTGTCCGCACAGACTCATGCTGTGATTCTAGGCAGAAAACGATATTTCCTTTGGCAATTTGAAAGCACATTTAGTACTGTGGATGGAGCAAGTGATAATTACTGAGACAGCCTCACACATTTCCCTTATATTTTAGAGAGGCAAAAAAGAGCACATGTCCTAATAGCTACTTGAGACCATCAGCATGTGTTACAGGGTGAGTGATTAGAGTAGAGCAAAGGAAATGAGCCTTGGTGGCGTTGAATGTGTTTGCGTTACACACTGCTATCTGAAACACAACACAGAGCTGAGTATTATGCATGGGAGTGTAGGAGAAGCTGCTGCATGTGTGCAAACAGTGTGTTTCTGGAGACTGTGTATTGTCAGTTGCAAGAGAGATCTGCATGGAGACTTTTACAAGTGCATGAAGACTGCAGATATGTGTGTAAGAGTACATGTTTGGTAAAGGTTCATTGGAGTTTTGTACATGTAGGAACTACCTCACCCATTGCAGGAGTGGAAGGACAATCTACCCTGTTAATTTGAAATGTGTTACCATTTGCCTCTCATTTTTCTGATAGTGATTTCTGCTGAGTACTAACCAACACATTTGAACAAAACAAGCTGGCCCTTTCCTGAAAGTGCAAGTTTTACAGAACAACAGCAACACAAATAAAATCTCTGACAACAATTCCTGTGTCCACACAGACTCATGCTGTGATTCTAGGCAGAAAACGATATTTCCTTTGGCAATTTGAAAGCACATTTAGTACTGTAGATGGAGCAAGTGATAATTACTGAGACAGCCTGACACATTTCCCTTATATTTTAGAAAGGCAAAAAAGAGCACATGTCCTAATAGCTACTTGAGACCATCAGCATGTGTTACAGGGTGAGTGATTAGAGTAGAGCAAAGGAAAAGAGCCTTGGTGACATTCAATCTGTTTGCGTTACACACTGCTATCTGAAACACAACACAGAGCTGAGTATTATGCATGGGAGTGTAGGAGAAGCTGCTGCACGTGTGCAAACAGTGTGTTTCTGGAGACTGTATATTGTCAGTTGCAAGAGAGATCTGCATGGAGACTTTTACAAGTGCATGAAGACTGCAGATATGTGTGTAAGAGTACATGTTTGGTAAAGGTTAATTGGAGTTTTGTACATGTAGGAACTACCTCACCCATTGCAGGAGTGGAAGGACAATCTACCCTGTTGATTTTAAATGTGTTACCATTTACCTCTCATTTTTCTGATAGTGATTTCTGCTGAATACTAACCAACACATTTGAACAAAACAAGCTGCCCTTTTCCTGCGAGTGCAAGTTTTACAGAACAACAGCAACACAAATAAAATCTCTGACAACAATTCCTGTGTGCACACTGTCTCATGGTGTGATTCTAGGCACAAAACATTATTCCTGGGTGATACCAGGCCCTTTTCCTGCGAGTGCAAGTTTTACAGAACAACAGCAACTCAAATTAAATCTCTGACAACAATTCCTGTGTGCACACTGTCTCATGGTGTGATTCTAGGCACAAAACAGTATTCCTGGGTGATACCAGACCATTTCCTGAAAGTGCAAGTTTTACAGAACAACAGAAACACAAATTAAATCTCTGACTACAATTCCTGTGTGCATGTTGTCTCATGGTGTGATTCTAGATAGTGAGAAAAATAGAGTATGCAGTTCCTCAGAAACAAAGGGAGAGAGAGAGTGTCAGGAAGAGACTGTGTAAGGAGGAAGGGGAATTCCTCTGGTCGGAACTAGGGTCCTCACACACCCAGCAAGCTAGGTGTCATGCTTCATCATATGGACCTGCTCCTCGTCGGGACGGCGCTGCAATCCCCGACGGGCACCCTTAAAGGGGCTCTTTGGCGGAGATCTTTAGTTCCTGGCCGTATGATGTGGTGTGTGTGAGGGGCCTAGTGGTGTAGGTGTGGATGTGTGTGAGTGATTAAAACAAGTTGGATAGTCCACAAACAGGACTTTATTTAGGAAAGGCTATCCACTTGATTAAAAACAGGAAACAGAGTGGCGGTTCGTGTGGCGCAAGGGTAGGTTAAACGGCCTGTCCCGGTAACAACATTGACTACACCAGAAGTCTGGTGTTACGGGGGGCGCAACGAATACGGACAGAAGCAGGGATATACACCGACATAGGTTCCCCCCTTGCATATGGTGAGACCATTGTCCCATAATACACGTGGCAGGTAACTATTGTACTCCCCACAGTGTGTGGATAGTTAATTGATAACTAGGTCCTGAAGAATTGCCATGGATCACGAGACCACCAGGCATGAAACATGTTGACCATCACAGAAGAGCATAGCTTAGCTGAACCCTAACGTCAGTCAGCTGCCACTCTGTTTCCTGTTTTTAATCAAGTGGATAGCCTTTCCTAAATAAAGTCCTGTTTGTGGACTATCCAACTTGTTTTAATCACTCACACACATCCACACCTACACCACTAGGCCCCTCACACACACCACATCATACGGCCAGGAACTAAAGATCTCCGCCAAAGAGCCCCTTTAAGGGTGCCCGTCGGGGATTGCAGCGCCGTCCCGACGAGGAGCAGGTCCATATGATGAAGCATGACACCTAGCTTGCTGGGTGTGTGAGGACCCTAGTTCCGACCAGAGGAATTCCCCTTCCTCCTTACACAGTCTCTTCCTGACACTCTCTCTCTCCCTTTGTTTCTGAGGAACTGCATACTCTATTATTCTCACTGATTAATTGGGCCTGTGTGCTGGACCTCTCTTAAAAAGCCCACTTGTCCCCCTTGTTTGATAATAGTGATTCTAGACAGAAAACAGTATTCCTGGGTCATACCAGTACACCTTAACTTATGGTGAAGACATACTCCATAATATCTTTCAAGTTCAAGGCACTTAAATATCTTCCTTAACATGAAATGTAAAACACAACTTTTAAATAGGTAGGAAAAAGTACCATGCTATTTTCAAATGTATTTTCATTTGCCACACACTTTTCAGATAGTGATTTCTGCTGAGTGCTAAGCAACACACTTGAAAAAAAGAAACTGCCCTTTCTTAAAAGTGCAAGTTTTACAAAACAACAGCAACACAAATTAAATCTCTGACAACAATTCCTGTGTGCACACAGACTCATGGTGTGATTCTAGGCACAAAGCGATATTTTCTTTGGCAATTTGAAAGCACATTTCGTACTGTGGTGGAGTAAGTGAAAATTACTGTGACAGCCTGACACTTTTTTCTTATATTTTAGACAAGCAGAAAAGAGCACATGCCCTAACACCTCCTTGACACCATGACCATGTATTACAAAAAACAAGCTGCTCCTTTCCTGCAAGTGCAAGGGTAATAGAGCAAGACCAACACAAATTAAATCTCTGATAACAATTCCTGTGTGCACACTGTGTCATGGTGTGATTCTAGGCAGAAAACAGTATTTCTGGGTGATACCAGTACACCTTAACTTATAGTGAAGACATACTCCATAATATCTAACATGTTCAAGGCACTTAAATATCTTCCTTAACATAAAATGTAAAACACCACTTTCAAAGTGGTAGGAAAATGTACCATGCTATTTTCAAATGTGTTTGCATTTGCCTCTTTTTTGTGAGTAACTAATTTCTGCTGAATGCTAACCATCACACTTTAAGCAAACAAACTGCCGCTTTTCTGCGAGTGCAAGGCTAACAGAACAAGAGCAATACAAATTAAATCTCTGACAACAAATCCTGTGTGCACACAGACTCATGATGTGATTCTAGGCACAAAACAGTATTCCTCAGTGATACCAGTACACCTTAACTTACAGTGAAGACATACTCCATAATATCTTACTAGTTCAAGACAGTTAAATTTCTCCTAAATCACAAAATGTAAAACACAACTTTAAAACAAGAATGACAATTCTTTTATTTATATCAAAATACACCACATACTTCCCCTCTCAAACTCATAACTCACCTTTAAAATTAATTAGTTGAGAAAGAAATGTGGCACTCAAACCGCAGATTATCAGAGCCAGAATCTCAGAGCTGTACACCTCTCTCCTCTCTCCACAAACAGTAAATGGCAATTTTTACCTCTCTTTTTTCCCACATATACATGTTAATGTAAAATCACAGTCCTTCCCACATTTTTTAAAATGGAATCACACATTTCTATTGGTTGCAACTTTCAACCCCTTTCCAAATCATCCCTTCCCCCAACATGACTTCTGCCTGCTACCATAGCAACAGCTCATGGAACACAGGTGTGAGCAGAGAGGTCAGAAGTTCAGCACACAATGTTTCAAATCCAAAGAGCAAGAGTGCTTGACTTTTCAAACCTAACAGCAAATCCAAAGTAATTTTCAGTGGGAACACATTTTTCTGTACCAATCCAAAACATGCTTTTAAAAATGTAAACATACAGCCTAGTTTTAACTGTAAAATGGTTTGAATCAGCCAATGAGTTCTTTTTATTAAAAAAAGTATGTATGCCTCCATTTTTCAACTGTCTTTCTTTTCATATTGCCATTCTACTGAAAGACACCTCCTGAGTGCATCCTGTTCTCCTTGGAAGATGTTCACAGTGTGGATTGTAGGTCATAGCTATGTCTTCTGGAGTGAAAAGTATGCAGAAAAAAGAGGTATTTTCAAAGACCTTGCTTTGCCAAATGTAGACATTAAATGGATTGGTCAGAGAGGGTTAAAGTGACACCAATTAATGCCTTTGGTGAAAACCTTTCTACATCTCCCACAGCCTAACCTTATTATTGTGCACTGTGGTGGTAATGACCTAGGCACTTTAACTGGGGTAGGTCTGGAAATGCTTATTAAGGACACCTTTCTGCAATTGATGTCACTTTTTCCACAAACTGCCTTTGTATATTCTAATATATGCCAAAGGCAAAAGTGGAACTGGTCCAACCAATTTTGTCCGCAAATTGACAAAGCAAGAAAGCACGTCAATAAGTCTGTTTCTGCTTTCCTCAGAGACTATGGTATGGGTTCTATATACCACAACAACTTGCGTTACAACATGCAAGATATTTATAGAGGAGACGGTGTACATTTCAATGATGAAGGGAACAGTCTTCCTCTTGAACTTTAGACTCTGCATCGGTACTTACTTGTAGGTACCGAAAAACACTCAATAAACACAAGGGCTCTTTTTAGAGCCACCTAACATCTTAAACACTTAAACGTGATTTTATTTCTATCTTTTTAAATGTTTTTTTTTGGGTGCGCGCAGAGTGCGCACACCTCGCGATGTTTTAAAAAAAAAGGAAAATCTTTTTTTTCCCCTTCGTGCTCCTACTGTGACCCCCTTACAATGGCTAGGGGGTTAAGAACTCCCTACCCTGCCCCCTATTCATGGTATCCACCTTTCCTTTTCAGTGCGACAGACAAAATGGCGGCCGACACTTCCTGATTTCGACCGATTTGAATGTTTACTGACATCTAACAACCAATCAGAATTACGCTCGCGCACGGCAGGGTGCGCGCACAGGGCTTGCACAGTGCGCGCACCCTACGCGCGTATAGATATTGATATGCTTTTAAATGCTATTTTCTCAGGAAATACTGAACAGATTTACACCAGACCTGCGAAAGGCACTTGATTGACCTTATGGCTACCTCTCTGCCAAATTTCAAGTAATTCTGTTCAGCCGTTCGGGCTGTAGCTCTGTCTAAAGGTCCTATGGAAAAATACATGGGGAAAACGCGTTTTGGGACCCCCCCTTTTTCTCGGCCCCCGCTTGACGAATCACCCCGAGACTTTCAGGGTAGGAGCTGAACGGAGCGCCCCATTAGTTTTGAAAATTTTGCGAGGATTCGTCAACCGGCGCCAAAGTTATTCAAAATAGAATTTTGAGATTTCCTATGGAAACACGATCCTAACTATAACTATCTACTGGCGACCGCCAGTAGATAATATATATATATATATATATATATATATATATATATATATATATATATATATATATATATATATATATATATATATATATATATATATATATATATATATATATCCCAAAAACATAAAATATTTTAAAAAGATAATCATTTTAATTAAAATAAAAGAGTGAACAACAGAAATATCTCACAGTTTAATAAAACTATTTTTGCACATTAAAAACATTAATAATTATATATATAATTTTAAATGAGCAATATAATATATACACTGTAACCACATAAAATGATATTACATTTAATACATATACTATTACCACTACAATTTTTGCAAAAGTAAACAAAGTGTCGTACTAAGAATGTAGAACATTTACTACTCCCACTTCAGGCAATACAACAGTACGAAAATTGTAACATCACACAGGGGTAACATTTACAATTCCCACTCCAGTCACACCAACAGTAGGAAAGATTTTGGATCGCAGAGAGGTAAAATTTACTATTTTCACTCCACTCAGTGCAACAGTAGGGAAAGTGTCCTTCCTGGAGGTTGGCTCTGGCTGTGGCGGGGTCGTTGGTGAGGGAGAGGATCAGCTGGGTGTCATCGGCGTAGGAGATGATGTTGAGGTTGTTTTGGCGTGCGATGGCTGCGAGGGGGCTCATGTAGACTTTGAAGAGGGTGGGGCTGAGCGAGGATCCTTGCGGGACGCCGCAGATGACTTCGGTGGCCACGGACGGGAACGGGGGAAGGCGGACTCTCTTGGTTCTGCCGGCGATGAACGAGATGATCCATTCCAAGGCCTTTCCTTGGATTCCGATGTTGCTGAGGCGCTGTATCAGGGTGCGGTGGCATACGGTGTCGAAGGCTGCCGAGAGGTCCAGGAGGATGAGGGCAGCTGTTTCCCCGTTGTCGAGCAGGGACCTGATGTCGTCGGTGGCTGCGATGAGGGCGGTCTCGGTGCTGTGGTTTGCTCGGAAGCCGGACTGCGAGTGGTCGAGGGATCCATTGGTCTCGAGGAAGGCGGAGAGTTGTTTGTTGACGATCTTCTCGATGACTTTGGCCGGAAAGGGGAGGAGCGAGATGGGGTGGAAGTTCTTGAGGTCCGTGGGGTCCGCGGTGGGTTTCTTCAGGAGGGCGCCGAGCTCGGCGTGTTTCCAGCTCTCTGGGAAGGTGGCGGATGCGAAGGAGCTGTTGATGATGTTCCAGAGTTGGGGTTCGATGATGGAGTCGGCTTTGTTGAAGATGTGGCGTGGGCAGGGGTCGGTTGGGGAACCGGAGTGGATGGTGTTCATCGTGTGGGTGGTATCTTCGGTGCTGACCGTCGTCCAGGTGCAGAGGGTGGTGGTGGGGGGCGCCAGATCGGTGGTAGGGTGCGCGGTCTGTGCACCGAAACTGTTGTGTATGTCGGCAATCTTGCGGTGAAAGAACGAGGCGAGTGAGTCCCAGAGGTCCTGCGAGGGTGTGATGTCATTGTTGCAGGCGCTGGGGCTGGAGAGCTCTTTGACGATGCTGAAGAGTTCCTTGCTTTTGTGGGAGTTGTTGTCCAGTCGTTCTTTGAATGTGGTCCTTTTAGTGGTGTGGATCAGTTGGTGGTGTTTGCGGGTGGCGTTCTTGAGGGCTATCATGTTTTCTGTAGTCTGGTTGTGGCGCCAGGCTTTCTCGAGGGTACGGCAGGTTTTCTTGGAGTTTTTGAGGTCGTTGGTGAACCAGGAGGCTTTCTTGCTGCCGTGTATGCTGGGGGGGCTCTTCAGTGGTGCGAGGTCATCGGCGCAGTTGGTGAGCCACTGTCTGAGGTTGCGGGCTGCTTCGTTGGGGTCCGTCGTGTTGGTGGGGGGGTTCTGGCTGAGGGAGGTGGTGAGCTGGTCGGCGGTGATGTTGCTCCAGCTTCTGCGTGGAACCTGTTGAGGGTGGTTGTGGGTCATGGTTCTCCTGAACTTGAAGTGGACACAGCTGTGGTCTGTCCAGTGCAATCCGGTGGAGTGGCTGAAGGAGATGTGCTTGCTGGAGGAGAAGATGGGGTCAAGCGTGTGGCTGGCGATGTGGGTGGGGGTGTTCACCAGTTGCTTGAGTCCGAGGTTGGCGAGGTTGTCCAGCAGGGTGGCGGTGTTGCTGTCATTGTTGTTCTCCAGGTGGAAGTTGAGGTCTCCTAGGAGGATGTAGTCTGAGGAGGTAAGGGCGTGCGGGCTGACGAAGTCTGCGATGGCTTCGCTAAATTGTGTGCGTGGTCCCGGGGGTCTGTAGACGAGGGTGCCTCTGAGGGTGGTCTTGGGGTCGGTGTGTATCTGGAAGTGAAGGTTTTCGGCGGTGGTGAGGGTGTCATCGGAGTTGGTCGTGATTCGGATGGTGTTTCGGTGGACGATGGCGATGCCTCCTCCGGCTTGGTTGACGCGGTCCTTCCGGGCGATCTTGTAGCCATCCGGGATGGCTATGGCGATGTCGGGAGCTGAGGGGGCGTTCATCCATGTTTCTGTGAGGAAGACGACGTCTGGTGATGTTGTGTCGAGAAGGTTCCAGAGTTCGACGGCGTGCCTGTGGATGGAGCGGGTGTTGAGCAAGATGCACTTGAGGTGGTCGTTGCTGGAGCCTGGCTTGGTGGGTGCGGTGCAGGATCGGGTGCAGGTGAAGTTGCAGGCGTGGCAGGTGAATGCTCCGTGGGTGCGTTTTGGGTTGGCTTGGTAGCAGGCTGGCTGTCGGCCGGTGTTGAGTGCGTGGAGGGTGGCGGCGTCGTATCTCTGTCGGGTTGGCTGGCTCCGGCGGGGTCCAGGGGTTCTGGCGCGGTCCAGGCGTGGATGGGCGTAGACGGGCTTGCCTTTGGGGCGCCTTCGACGCGCAATCAGCGCGCCCGCTGCGCGGTCCCCGCCATATATGGCGAAGTGGGAGGGAGGAGCAGCTGGGAGGCGGGAGCGGGGTGGCGAGTGGGGAGCGGGTGCCAAGAGAAGGGGGCGGGACCGCATGAGAGCAGCAGCGGGGAGCGGAAGGGGGGGTGGAAAGAGCGGGAAGACGGAGCGGGAGAGCGAGGGCAAGCCTGGGCAAGCCTGGGCAAGCCTGGAGAGCAGGGGCCTTAAGGAGAGGCGGCAGCAAGAGAGGCCAAGAAGGCAGCAGCAGCAGAATCTGGGCACACGGGGGCCGTGCGGAGTGGAGTGACCGGGTCAAGGGTCATCCAGCATGTGAAACTTAGAACAATGCTCTTTTAGCTGGAGCATAGGAGAGAGTTTAACAGGAACATTTCCCAGGCAGATGTCCTGAAATGGTAACAAAGATGTAGCAAAAACTTTCATACAGTAAAGTGTGAACTCAGTAAGAAAAACACTATTGCACATAGTTTGTTAAACTGAGGAATTCTCTAGTGAAACAGTGAGATTGGCGGAGCAGAAAACTTTACACATGCATTCAGGCCCATATTAATTTAGGGTAACATAATGCATAACATATTACATTTGAAGCATACATTAATAGGAGATCATGAAGATGCCACCATTTTTTGCATAGCTTCTGATACACTTAGGATCATTTAGTAGGATTACAAAAATATGTCTCAGTATAGGGTCCTTATAATTTTTGTAAGTACCAACATGTAAATTCATTTCAGATTATACATCTGAGATTTTGTTTCAAACAAATACGATTTATATGTATATGAAGTAAATTCTCTAGACGTTTCACTGAAGCATCATTAATTAGAAATTTGTAGCACCTTCTTTTCTTTTGTCATTTTCGGTGTACACGTTTACACACACAAAGAAAATTATTTTATTAAACATGAGTATTATAATCAGGATCAATCATAGAATTGATACATTTTATTAGTAATTCTTTCAAGTTTGAGGTAAACTTTATTTGCACGTTTTTCTAACACACATTAATAAAATACAGTTATTTCTTTCAGTAAATCACAATTTATATTACTTATACGAATGATATTATTTTATCTACACATTTTCTACATTCTTTTACGATGTAGTAACTAAAATCCTTTGTTTTCAACATAAGTTCTTGTCATAAAATGTAAAGGTGATTTCCTCTTCTACAACCCCTAAATGCCGTCCATATAATTAAGGGTTTGTTTCCAAAATGAATAGACATACATGACTGTGCACCCTTGTGACTAAATATACGATGTGTATCTCAAATTATGACTGTCATTTTACTTCAAATAAAATTATGATCTTAAAATTCTGCATGTTGCCAAATGTATTACATATTACTATGCATGTGCTGCATAAAATTCCCAAGTGGCAGGAAACAGAATTGTCACACCTAGACACAATAAATCACACCAGGCTTCACAATTTAAAGATCATAAAAACATCTGACAGTCAGGGCTCTTCCCACTTCCCATTATGATGTTGTGTATAGCTTACAGCCAGTGCCCTGCAAGATCTATTAATATCTAGAAAGATGCAGATCATCCCATTCCCTGTAGATGAAACAGACATTGTAGCAACCTCTGTAGTAGAACACTAAAATGAAGTACATAACCTGCCTCCACATACTCACTGTGGAGTGGAAAATGTGTCCATCTAATTGGACGTCATTGACAGTGTGAATGCTTTGGTGGTGTACATACACACCACAGAGGGAACCAAGAAGAAGTAGCAAAATCAGATGAGGCACATGAATGATAAGCTTGCAAGGATGCAGATGACAGTGGTCCTTCCTGTCATCAATTTATCTTTCCCACTGGGTCAGTGTTATCGTTCAACCTGGCATTGTGCACCAGAAGAATAGCTTGCATATTAGGGGGACAACCATTTTAAGGACAGGGATCTAACACAAGTCAAATTGCAGTACATAGCACACATCTAACTCATGAGACATAGGTCTTATTCTTATACTTGAAAATATAACCCCTCCTTTTGTGATAAATACCCACATAGAGGAAGGATAGGCAGATGTTTACCTATGCCTTCTTTCCTACACCCAATCACACATGTAGGTCCTGATTGTAGGACCAGCCGCAGAAGACAACAAATGTGGTTCGGGGAGACACCCAAAACTAACTCAACAGTACATCACCCAGTCAGGACTCTGCTAAAGCAGTGTACCCACAACAAAAAAACACATATGTGTCACATATGTCCCAATGTCACACAATGACTCAATACCATGCCTTTCTATCTATGCACATCCCATGTTTTTCTTCAATACATTAGCCAACATGATGACATTCTTTCATACCTATGTACTCATCTTGTGATAGACCTATTTCATGCCCAATTCTTACCATCCCAGCAGGCAAGTACCACCACTTACTCTTTTGCTGGCCTGTCCATGGAACCGTGCAGACTAGCAGACTACCAATATTGATTAAGCTATCACTGCTTATGGTGCTCATGATCAAAGAGTGCTAACTTCGTGATACATTGACACCGACTCCAAGCGTGTTACCGGGAATGCAGCTGATTGGTTGAGTCTACAGAGTTCAATATTGTCTATACAGGAGATCGTCTCTGGTTGGCTAGGAGGACCTTGGACTTAGGCTGGATGATACCTCACTGTGCTCCTCCTGCGATGGCTGTAACTAGAATAAATCTACATGCTGATATTTGTAATCTTCTGCTGCGTACTGATAGTGAGACTGAGTTTGTTCTTCGACAAATGGAGGTTCGAAAAACACTAAATTAGTGGTTAGCATTGTTGGGAGGTTCTGTAAAATAGAGATAACTTTGGGGGAATTGACTTCTGTCTTTTCTTGATTTTACTATGTTATATTTTTGTGCCCATGAGCAGACGGGCGTTACTGAGAAGGCAATGGTAAGTATGTGTTTAACAGATGAAAAATATTCACATTCTTTTGTAGCTATCGTTTTTTCAAATGAGGGTACAGAAAAGAAAGAATAGTTTTCAGATGCACAACTTAATAAGAAAAAACACTTCCTTTCAGTAATTGTTTTTGCCACGTTTGAAAAAACAAACATTTTGCATTGCTTTTTTCCATTTTCTGTAGTGAAATCACCAAACACCAGCTTTTGAAACCTTCCTTGTTCAACAACTCCTCATAAATGAATTTATAAAAGAAGCGAGCGACCGAAACCATATCAATAGGTGTAGGTGCTTGCATTTCTAAGATTAAACAAGAGCTATTCTAATATTTTAGATTATTTCCCAAACATAGATGATTGTAACTCAATTATGAATAACCTTCCCTTTCCTGCATATTTAGATTTCAGGGACCGGTTTCATAAATACACAGAAACAGGGCAAGCAGAATAAAGAGTGCACTCAAGGTACTCAATAGAAAATGCATTTGTACACACTTTTAACATTTTTAAGAGGATTCCACCCTGCCAAGAAACAGAGAGTATGCTCTCAAACATCGTTCCGCATTGGGCTTCGGGCATATTTCCTATCTCTTTTCATTCTTGTCTTCTGTACATGGCCTTTGGTCATACCAGACCTCGACGAGCTGAATAGTGCTATCACTCCCGTCGAGCACTCAAAAAACTACTATTATATCAGTCTTTCTAGCTCCAGGCTGGACAAGTTTAGTGTAGCAAAACCTTCTTTGCAGCAGTTTTCTTGACACGTCTCTTATCATTTTTATCACAGTGTGCATCGCATTTTTCATTTCTTGCACTGCACATTTCAACTTAGACATCTTCTCTCTTTTAGAAGGCCTGCATACGCCATAGCATGATGATTTGGTACATTGCAAGGCCTCGCTCAATAAAAATAAGAATCCCTTGCTTCTTTTCTACCACTTTCCTAAGATGATACAGAATCCATTTTTCCAAGAGAAGCTTTTTCGTCTATTTTATATTTTAATGCAAAGGTACATAGAGCATCTTGCTCTCCTGTTAGTGTCTTGAGTAACCTCTGTTAATTTATTTAACATTAATCAAGTGAACCTTAATTTTAGAATAGTTTAGACATCAGTGATTCCAGCAATTAATACCTCAGCGTCTTTTAAAAAATCCAATAAAGAAAGGGAGTTTGTGTTAAGGTTTCTCTACACATTTTCTTTACCATGAAAAACGTCTGTTTTAGAACTATTAGGCCTCTGTCTTTAGTATAGTATACTTTTTAGTCCTGCCCACTGTGTGCACATAAGAGGGTTCAACCTGGGTGCAGATTTATTATACTTTCACACAACGCAGCTAGACACCTTGCTGTGAGAAGGGGCAGGAATGCGTGTATTTAACATCATACGGCACCCTTGGCTGCCTTACACCAATATAGGCACCCTTGTACCTTGTTGCAAGGGTACCTGCATTGTAAGCAAGCAATCCTTAGAGGCATTTTCCTCTTTCTATGTGTGCTGCTAAATGCAGCACACATAACGAAGAGAAAAACATATATTTCTTCTTGTTGCCAATTCCTTGGGGACGCGTAGCGTTTTGAAGCTTCCCAAGTCTACCAATATTTGTGAATCTGGAAATGTGCCAAAATCCATGGGTGGGTGAGTGGGAACGCCAATGCTACACCCGTGGAACTCCTCCCTGGGGAAGAGTAACTCAAGGCAGCGATTTGTATTGCCTTGCGGTATTCCAGATTTATGAAGCCACACAGGGGTGTCGCTTGATAAATTTGACTTTAGTGATGCATCGCCCTTGCATCTCCTTCCATAGCGCAAAGGTGACACAATTCTATGATAAATATGGGCCCTGGTTTTTTACTTAAACTGCACTCCGCCATTGACATGGGAGTATTTGTGTTCCTGCACTCCAGCCTCTAAGAGTAAATCTGAAGGCTCTCTTGAAGTTTTTTACAGTCTTTAACTGCACCCACCCTTGTTGACCACTTTAGATCAATTTGCAGATTATGAAAAACACTTGCAACAAATATAGGATAGTAGGTGATCCATCACACGCTGCCTTCTGTGCTTGCAGATGCTTCTGTCTTTACACTTGCTTGCACCTGCAAACACGAACCTGGAACTTTCTATAAACTTGCTCCAGGTGTCTCTGATGGGGCACTTTGTCAGACTAGGTCCTCCATCCCAATCTATTTATTCGGAAATGTGTGGAAATATTGTATATGTACCCCAGATAGAGCCCCACTACTCCAATTCCTTTCCCCCTCAGCCTATGGTTTGTTGCCGTTCCTGATTGATAATGTCAAGTGAATGTAGATACACCAAACCTTCCATTCCCCTACAAGATGGTGAGAAGATGACCTCATGCATACTCCATTAGGGTAAAAGAACTGGAATATCCTTTATATGCCCTTAAAATGCTACCCCATCTTCCCAAGTGGGTGTGGACTACATCACATCTGTTGTAAACAATCTCCATACAAGACAAAAAGAACCTAATAGAGCTGTTAAACTATATGCACAATAGTTTGGCTGCCTTCTAGACTGTCAAACCGAGTAGCGTGGTTTGACATTTCATGAAATTAGGAGCACGGTTTTGCTAAAGTAAAAATAGCAGAGGGGACATGCAAATGCCTGCTTTCCAAGACTGCCACCTAGGCAAATCCTAAAACACTGAGTGAGTTAGTCTCAGAACTTTTCAGCATCAATTCAGGAACATTCAATGAATTGCTAAATCAGAGATTATTAGGTTGTGTAGAATTTGGTTACACCAATAGACTATTTTTGCCCCAGAACAATCATATGTCTTCACTGGAAACCCACCTTGTAGTTGACCTATTTGGATCATATATACTCTGTATGCCTCTATCTGTTAGTCTTACACCTTTTTAGTCTGATTGTAGAGTGATTTGAGTCAAACTCTCTTTAATGCTTATGCAACTCCTTTAGAAGCGTAAGTCAAATCTTTAATTTTTTAAGTATTTTTCATTTCTGATTCTCAGAAGATACAATATATTGATTCATGTGGAACACAAATTAACTAAAATCTTTCACTTTCTCAATCCTGTCTTCCTTTTGTGGCCTTTTGGATGTCCAACAATACTCTGAAGTTAACGCAGATAAAACTGAGAACTTGGTCATGTCTGGATCACCATCTGTTTCAACATTCCCTTAGTGCCCAAATGAACCGTGTAGCAAACAAGCTGCTGTCGATTCATCTTGAAATCATGTTTGTCTCTAAGCCATCATTTTAGTCTTAGGTGAAAAATGTATCTTCCACATTTTCTGCTCATAAAAACTCTCAGGAGAATACTTACTTCTTTAGCTCACGAGAGCAACAAAACTGTAATTCAGCCAATCATTGAACCTAAGCTGATGCAAATATATTGGCATATATTTTGTTAGATCAAAGAACATTGATTCTGCTCAATTTAATTTCATCAAACTCTATTGAATTCCAGGTGGATAACAGATTTAATTCAAGGTTGTATGCATGGTAGACAGTTCCTAAATACATTCGGCAGAGATTCAAAATATAAGGCCCTAGCGTAATTTTTAATGAGCCAACGATGGGATGTTATTTGTTCCTCAGTTTGAAATATCAATAATTGCAACGTGCTTCTTCCCCTATCTAGTTTGCACCTTCTGAAACTCCCTTCCATTACATCTGCACAGCATCCCCCAAGACTCCTTCCTTTTAGGAACGCTCTCAAGACCTTCCTATGTCAGATGATGGTTAAGTATGACTTACTTTTGACAGGACACCTTGGTGTAACAGGGTGAGTGATCAATGTTGAATTCAGAAAAATAAGAACGATGGTCAGGAAAGAAGTTTCAAAAACAGCTAGAATAGACAGTGACTACAAAACCAGAAAGTGATGGTCGGTCAAATTCAAAACTCAATCCACAGTTTAAATCCCAAGGAAGTACCTTGTTAAGAAAAATACCTAATTAAAAAAATGTCCAGAGAACCGAAGCCCAATGAGCTCTGTTCTACCAGGAGATTATAACGCTTGGATGTAAAGAGAATGGAAAGGAGCAAGAGAAGTTCCAGTAGAACTACTCAAGTGTATGCAATTGCAAATATGTGTGGGTTCTGCCACAACAGCCTTGACAGAGATTTAGTGGATTATTTCGGGTTTGGCTCATGTGGAACATCAACTAAAACTAGGCAGTCCTCCCTTCCTTCTTCTTTAGAGGCTTTGAATGGCTATGCACTCTAAATGGGGGTGAGATGTATGCCTATTTTTGGGAAGTGTCTTCTATCCGCCAAACTCTAAATAAGCTGTTTAGTTCCGTGTACAATCTATGAATAATTTTCATTAAGCTGATTCAGTGTTGTGCTGCGAAGGAAATGGTTGGGATGAAGTCACCCTACTGTTATGTTTACTTTTTGTTATAATAACATGTCTCAATGCACTTATTATGAGTCAATAGTTGTCTGGATCCTCAAACTTTGTTGCATTGTATTATAGTAATGCCAGCATACTTCTACTTTACCTCTTTATGTGTTCTTAATTTACCAAAAACTTTATTTTAAATGGTTATTTTCCAACTCTTTGGCAGTGTGTTTGTACATAGTTATCCCCGTATCTTACTAAAGTTATTAATTGTTTCTAGTATTCTTTCAGCAAATTGCATGACTTCAAAAAAGGGTACCCATGTTGCCCGTTCACACAATTTATATAAGGGTATAGCTGGAGTCAATAAAAGAACCTTCGTGCCCTTTCACTTGCTCCATGTAAAAACAATCCCCACAATTTCAGGTTCAAGAACCAGGGTTCGCTGCTATCCATCATGAAAATACTTACGTTTTTTTTATTTTCCACGTCTAGATTTCTAATTATGAGACTGCATTGTTATAGCTGGTTCTCTGTGAATCAAATAATTCCCCGTTTTTCTTTTATTTCAAATGCCATGGGCTCTCCACCGATAACAAACGTACATACTAAATCTAAATTAAAAAAAATATTAGGCCTGCATAGATACTTCCATGCCAGGCCAGTTAGGGTGGGCGCTAGGCCCCTTATAGTAATGTCATAATTTGGCTGATGAATGCTGAGATGCAATTATTATTTTGCATAGGGGTGAGAGAAGGCAAGTGTACGTATACATTTTATTGTTAAATTAGTTCAAATCAAACAATGGGGATAGTCTCAAGGACTGCCGATACCTATCGCAAAGGCAATTTTTTTCATCGCCGCCTAACCCAGAAAACTATCACCATGTTAGTGGTGTTTTACCAAGCCATCGCTACATAGCGATAGTATCAGGGAACGGTGGTGAAAACTGCCGCTAACATCAGCGCAATGGCGATAGGAAATCCGGCATTAGTGGGCGATAACTACCGATACGTCCATTAGCGGCAAAAAAACTCATGTTTGTCAGCCCAATGTGAGTTTGTTTTGTCTCTAATGCAAAAATGTGCCTATCAGTCAACCTCCAATATAAAATAAGCATTAAAAGCAATAACATGCAGAATGGAGCAGCCAGGGCCATGTGCAGCACACATCAACAACCCCTGCAAGCCAGCCAACATCCAGGATGACCAGGATGAGAGCCTTGAGGCCTCACTGGACCTGCGCCTGGAGCCTGGATGCCTCGCTAGACCTGTGCCTGGAGCCTGGATGCCTTGATGGACCTGCGTCTGGAGCCTGGATGCCTTGCTGAACCTGCGTCTGGAGCTTGGATGCCTCGCTGGACCTGCATCTGGGTCTGGATGCTTCGCTAGACCTTCACCTGGAGCCTGGATGCCGCGCTGGAATAGCTCCTGGAGCCTGGATGCCGCGCTGGACCTGCATCTGGAGCCTGCATGCCTCACTGAACCTTTGTCTGGAGCCTGGATGCCTTCCTGGACCTGCATCTGGATGCCTCACTGGACATGCGTCTGGAGCCTGGAGAGGTGTGCTGTGGAGTCGATGAGCAGTGGAGGTAGACATTGAGGCGCGACGATCACCCGTACCTGGTGGTGAAGTCCTGCTAGTCGCATGGAGACACGTATCTGACCTGTGTGAGAAGACCGCCTTGCGCACCTTGGAGCTGTTAATAGTAGAGGTGCTCATGCGCCCCAGTGTATGGAGGTCTGCATCGCATACTACGATCCACCACTACACCGGGGTGCACGAAGGGGATCACCAACGGTGAGTGCCGCCTCTCTGCATCACAGGCCAGATGATGTTGGACTGGCTGGACGCTGTGGAGGGTGAGGCCCCTGAGCTGCGCCGAACTTGTGTGGTGGGAGCGCTGCAACTTCACGCCTAAGGGAATCCTGCTGCATCAACTGCATCAGGAGGTTCACCAGCGGTCTTGTGAAATCCCTCCTGGCTGACGCTCCTGCTGGCTGAGTCACAGATTTGGCAAGAGTGCAGCGGATTGCACCACTGTGTCAATGTCGCAGTAAGGAGAAGGGGGGATGTGTAGCGCAGGACGCCTGGGGGTCAAGTCGCCCAGGCCTACCACACGTAGATGACGCTCCCCCAGTGGCGGCTGATCCGCTATGGCAGAAGAGATTGGCCCCACTACTTTCAAGCTATGCAGAAGAGGAGCAATCATCACATGATGATAACTCACTGATGTAACCGTGCTATTTTTCCTTTGCGGTTGGGAGGGTGGGTAGGACTGCTCTAAGCACGGGGCAAGGCATGGGCGGATTGACATGCCCACTCAAGTGCGCAATGACTGTTTGGTCGGCCCCCTCAGGCCACCCAAAGCAATAATGCGCACTTCCCTGTTCGTAATGCAGGCTGCATTACAGCCTGTATGGAGAACATACCCACCCCTCCAGCCCCTGGCTGCATGCCTTGTCCTGTTGCCAATTACCAATCCCACCGCCGCATTGCAGCGTTGTGATTGGCTCAGGGGAGGTAGCCTGGCTGCCTACTTCCTGTTCCTGGAAGCAGACGCAGGAGAGCAGGAGCAACAAAGACACAGGACCCGGCTTTGAAGTGAGACTTACCTTATTAAAATATTTACAACACACGCTCACCCAAACATCCCAGCGTCCACACCCCATCCAGTGTTCTCCAGTGTTTACCACCTCACAGCTGTCCAGCACCCCCCACAGCACTTCTCAATGGCGGCCGCTGTGAGCCCATGCACAGCGAATGTACCACCCATGTGCCAAAGGCACATACGTGGTTGTGACGCATCCCATAACATCACATTCCATTCCAATGCATACCAATACTAGGCACATTGCATCAGGAGAGTAGGTGTTGCATAGCGGAGACATTACTATCACTATTCCCACTTCAGTGAGTGCAACCCAAAACTAACCTTTGCACCCCAAACCCAACCATGAACCCTGGAATTCCTTTTTGAGCCCCCATAACACACCCAAACATCAAATTTGACCCAAATGCACACCCCAATTTCCATATTTTACCCCAAAACACACCCCAATTTTCAAATTTTACCCCAAAACACACCCCAATATTCATATTTTACCTAACAGCACTCCACAATTTTTATATTTTACATCTGAAACCCATACCCACCCGAAAAATTAAATTACCCCATTACTGACCTCACAATGCGATGTAAAGGCACCTGCGTTGTCGAAGTTGCGTTGTTAACAATGTACTGCCTGCATTGTAATGATTGTCTCCTGTGCCAAAGGCAACCCATAGGCAACGCCATTTGCGTCCGTCTGCCCCTGGACCTCACTCAGCACCAAGGAGCCTTCCTCTTGGACACTCCACTGCTACAATGCCAGCACCCTCCTCACCATCAACCCTGATGCCACCTTGCCTGCCAGGACCAACCTTCGCTCCGGACCGGACATCGCCATAACCATCACTCACGGCTGCAGTATCACCTGCAAGGAACACCCCTACCATCAAGGAGGAGGCATTGCCATCACCTACAGAAGCACACTCCGACTGACCATGCACTCTAATAACCCAATGGTGACCATGGACCAACTCAACTCCCAGATCCAGACCAAGCCCAAGCACATCCTCTGCAGCACCCTCATGTGCAGGCCCCCCGGGCCATGGCCCCCCATTCTCCAACACCATTGTAGTCCTCATTGCACCCCAGGGTCTCCCATCCACCAACAACATCCTACTCGGTAAACTCAAGTTCCACATGGATAACCCCAGTGACCAGGACCCCACCCCCTCCTGGGGAAGGTCTCCTACATCAGACGCAAGCAGCAAGTCACCTCAACCAGCCACATAGCAGGACACACGGTTGAGCATGTCACCTCTGCCAGCGGGATACTCAACTACAGCAACAACACGGGACACTCCTGGACCGACCTTCATTTGTAACATCACGCCTTCACCTTGCCCACCGGACGCCACCAACATCATTGCACCTCCTCGCAGCTGGATCAAGGCCACAGAAGAACATCTCGTCAACTCCCTCCATACCAACACTCCATCTATGCTTCCAAACGATAACACCGCAGCATGCAACCGCCACCGATGGATCTCCAACAGTGCTGACATTCAGGCACCCCTCATGAACGGCACTGCGTCAGTACCTTCTGCCTGCCTGATGGCAGACATGAGGGTGACGCAGTGCCACAGTTGCATCAAGGTTGTGACAAGACTGCAGCAATGCGTGACTTTAGCGCAGACAGATACGTCAGGATTCCTGACGTATCTGTCATTACTTGCACATGGAGCGCTGTCCTGCGAACACCGTGCATCCATGCTGTCGCAAGAAGGGCGTAGTGGGAAGTGTTGCAATGCTGTCTTGTCGCAGCTCTGCAACACTTTTCATGACTGGGTCCCAGGAATGCGGACTATTTTATTGATGTTGCGCATTCCTGCACTGTAGTTTTGTCGCAGGGCAGCGCTGCAACATTGCTTGTCGCGCTGCCCAGCACCAAAACCTGTTGAGATATGGCTCCAAGTGTTATCCCAATTTTTAAGACCAGCTATTTTCTAGTCTCATGTAACTGGCTCTAACTGCAGTTAGAGCCAGTTTTTTTGGTCTTCAGAAGTTCAACGATCCCCTTGTGAATATGGAGTAGTAGTGTTTGCGGCCGTTTTTGCACGGGAATGCCTCTCCTGCATATAATTATTGTTAACAGAAGTAGCAATCTTTATATGGAATAGTAGTGTTTGTGGCCGTTTTTGTACGGGAATGCCTCTCGTGCATATAATTATCGCTAACAGAAGTAGCGATCTTTACAACAGACGTTTTTGCCTAAAACCTGTCGCTAATGGCTGTTAGCGACAGCTTGGTAACAGGGCAATAAAATTATTGCCGCATTAGCGGCAGAAAGTGCCACTAACTTGGCGATAACTCCTTGTGAATATGCCCCTGACTATTTAAAAATTAAAACAAATGCTTAAATTAGTTTAAATGATCAGATATATAATCACCACAAAAAAGTTGCATTCATAATTTCATATAGAGTAGCAAATAGTACTGGACAAGCATGTAAAAACAAATACATCATTGTGAAACACCTTCTAATCATTCAGAATCCTTCATATAATAGTGTCATAGATGTTTACTATGATCATTTTTAACTACCAAGTTAATTCCTAGCAGCGCATTTAAATCAAGATAATCTTGTGAGTTTCTAATTTTTTCACCACCAGTTTTAAGAACTTTGTATAACTGCAGTTTAAAGGGATATCCGATGACTTAAAGCATGTGATTACAGCTTGCCAGCATGTATGGGCTCTGCTGGTTACAGAGTGTTTTAACAGCCTCTTTCTTTCTTTCTTTCTTTCAGTAGTGCTGCGTAGACACAGGTCAGGTGAATAATGTTTCCCTCCTCTGTTTTACAGAGTCTACAGTGAGTACTTTTTATATCCTGGACCAAAGGTATCGCATGGGTAAGACCAGGGAGGGCACCAAACCGCAACCTGATGAAATTATCTTTTAGATGTCTGGCCCATCCTATCTCTGAATATGGCAGCGGTTTGAGAATTTTGCATTCATTTAGTATCATCCGAGCATGCGATCTGCGTGCTAGGATCTCTTTGTCTTTTAGCAGTGAGGGTTTTTTCATCAAACCTTTGATAGCTTTTTTAAAAGACTCTAAAGGCAAGGACCATAATGGGCGAACTTTCGCCAGATCGTCAATTACTTCTTATAAATACTGTTGTGATGGGGCGTTTGCATACATTTCTAAATCTTGCCAGAGAGCTTGACATAGTTGATTTGATCCATATGACTTTATTCTTTTCGTATTTTAAAGATATGATCCTTTCCTAGCAATAGTTTGATTTACTAGACCGAACTCAAGCATTATCTGGGCCGGCGAGACATTGCGGGGGAGAGAGAAGAGCGATCTTTAAATGTCTTGGAGACAGTCATGTTTAAACTCGAAGCGTCTCTGCCATGTAGTGCCTCGCTTCCGTTGGCAATACTTCGTAAACGTTTTCCAGATATCGCTTTTAGCAATGGTAGATAACTTGGACCACCTAGTGACCTCTGTAGTGAGTGAAATGTGAGGAGTAGCGTGTTTCCATTACTCTGTAGGTCATATTTATACTGCTAGAAGGAGCCCCTGTCATCAAATAGTACCCCCAGCTATCTGCATGTTTTGACCTGTTCCAATTGTTGATCTTGTAAGCACTATTTGTTATTTTCCTGAAATCTATTGCTCACTTTCATGATCTTAGTTTTCTTTTCATTATTCGCCATGTCACTGGCTGTTGAGTAATGTGATATTTTATCAATAAGGTGCTATAAGCCGATTTTAGTTTGACTTAAAAGGATCACGTTATCTGCATAGAGGAGGTTTGATATATGTTTATCTCCCAGCTTAGGGAGATCGGCCAGAAATGAGTTAAACGAGTATGGTGCTAGGAAGCATCCTTGCTTCAGACCCTGTGAGGATTACATTTTCCTAGAGAAGAAAGAGCCATCCCTTATTTGCACCCTTTTCCTGGCATCTGAATACAGCTGCTGAATTGATTTTAGAAGACAGGGAAATACCCATGTGAACCAGTTTTTGCTAGAGAATATGTTGAACACAGACGAACCCCAAATTAAAGTCGACAAAGCACAAGTAAATTGGTTGTTTGTTTAACTTGTAATTATCTATAGGTACAGAGAGCAATAGTATATTGGTTGCCGTCCCGGGTCCTTGTATCAATCCCATTTGGTAGGGAGGGATATTTTTTTTTTCTTCCGCCCAACATGAGAGTTCCCTTATTAGAAGGCCTGCAAAGAGTTTTGCCTCAGTGTCTTGTAACTTGATCAGGCGGTAGAGGACAAGCATTTTAATGCACTTTGATTACTTATTTTAGCATCTTATGCAACTAATATACTGGATCAAATATGTGAACGTTTTACTCTATATAAAATAGTTATGCGGACTAATAAAAAAAAACCTGTGCCTAACTGCAAAACAGTAGTTATTATTTCTGTATTTCTTTAGGAGTCAAAATTATCTATTTTTGGAGGTAAAGCATGCCATAGGTGAATGTTATTTTTCCTGCAAGTGATTCTAGCTAATGCACCTCTACTTAAATAACCTGCTACCTCTATGCATGCCACATTTCAAGTATGAATGAATCTCTGCACAGGGCATTTATAGATGTTACAGAGTAGGGGATATTGCAAAGGTTGGTGAACACCAAATATGCAACTTTTTTGGTATTTGCAAATGTTTAAACCACTCATTCTCGCCTTGTGCGTAGTCAGAGATTAGTTACCTAGAGCATTCTGATCCAGGTTGGGGAGGCATTCAATTCAAAATTGGCAGGGGTATAGGGGAATGGGTTGTCAATGGGGAGAATATTTCCAGAACTGAACAAAAAATAAAACATTTCTAAAGTATTTGATTTAAAAATTCACACATGCATAAATGTGTATGTGGTGCTTATAAACATCTGTAAATAATGAAGATTGTGAATATCCCTGTAAATTTACTTTTCATCTCAGCTGAGGTAAGGTGGAATATCCTTGTATGACAATGAGTCCCGCTGGGTGAGAAGGAACCAAGGGGCCTAATACGAGTGGGAAACAAAGGAGGGCAGTACCAAGAGGTATCAGAAGCAACATACAGATTGCATCACGTCCCCCATCAGAGGAAGCAGAATTTTTCAAACAATGCACTCAGAATGTGAGTATTGGAAAGTGGGTTACTAGTAGTGCTAAATATGCATCTACCACTGGCAAAAATACCGCTAACAAAACATAGGGCTCAGAATAGGTCTTAGAAAATTATCCCATACTCAACCCTTGGTAGCTTGGCTGCAAGCAGATAGGCTTAACTTCAAAGACAGGTATGTCAATCATTTAAAAGCACCAATTCAGTAAATATTTATGACTTAACATTTCAACACCAATTTATAGCAATAGGAAATATTTTTATCTTTAGGATGACACCAAAAGAAAAAAAAAACCAAAGTAGGGAACCGGAGATATGAATTCTTTAAGATTCAGCACTATAGTACATAGAAAATGATATCGCCTATTGAGACATCTGGTCGTGCTAGACCATGACAAAGTCAAAGTTTAAGGCTGACCGCGATGGAACCGTTTGCGGCTACCCCTTGCGGTAGGTCTTGGTCGAAGTTTTTACCTCCTGGCTTAGAAACGTTTATTGAGCCTTTCTTCTCCGGGCCCCTCGAAGTTCTCAGCCAGTTCGGTGACGGTTCACCGGCTTGCCTTGTGACAAGTTCCTGGTCAAAATGATGGAAGTCAGACCTCCGAAGCTTTCCAGTGGGATTAACCTAGGATCCAGGCTGGCTCGCGGTTGAAGGTGGGCAGCTTGACTCTCGCAGCTTATCCCGGTCACCTCTCATACGTTCGGACCTAGCAACCTTTATGGAGCTTTTTCTTCAGGGGTCCGTTGCTGCTCTTCACCAGGCTGGCTTTAGTGAGGGTTCGCTGGCTTGGGTTTCAGCCAACTCCCAGTCATACTCTGCAATATCGGACCTCCAGAGCTTTTCAGCGGGGCGAACCTGGACGACAGGCCGGCTTGTGATTGAGGGTCGCCAGCTTGGATGGCCAGGTTGTCGCTCCACTTCTTCAAACTTCTGGAACTTCTTCCTGAAGTTTCTTTGAGAGTCCCAAAGTGTCAGAAACTTACTCCAAGGGTTTGGAAGCTCCAGAATGGTCCTTGGAAGTTTGTGACTTCAATTCCCACAATCCACTTGGACCAAACCCTTACAAATCCACTGGTAGCCCTACAGGCTGGGGATTCTTGGTGGCGATGGACCAGGTGAGCTCTGTTAACCTGTAGATTGCAGGGAGTCTCCTCTTTAGTCCTTCTGAAGCAAGATGGGTCCACAGGGCTTTAGTTCCAGATTGTGCAGCAGGCGCAGTCAGTCAATGGGCAGGGCCCGGTCAGTGCAAATCAAACTCCTCAGCATGGAACCTTCTTCTTCGTCTTCTTTTTTCAAGCAGCAGATCTGAGAGGATGTGCCCCTCTCAGATACTTATTCCAAGTTCTCTGGGTCAAGCAGGATGGCAAATCTGTCCAATGAGGTGCAGGGTAATACCACAGAGTATGGGTATATCCTCCAAAGGGTGGCCCTATAGTCTCCCAAAGAGCACCCTTTCTCCAAAATCCTACATGGCAGATTTTTCAGCGGTGAGGCAAGAGCTGGCGAAGCCAACCTTCAGAATGGTTAATCTCCATACTGTCCCTCCCCCTTGCATCTGCTCATTCCTGCCTTAGCCCTGCCATCTGGCTAGGTACAAAGAGTAGGGGTGTAAATGAAACTGGATTTTTTTGCCTGTCTCCTCCTTCTAGTGAAGATTATGACCCCTCCTCCTGCTCTTGCATTCCTATGTAGGAGGAGCTGTCATCCAAGATTGGTTCTCCAACCCCAGTGGCTACTTTTCACCTCATTAAAGAAGCCTGGCTAACCCACTTAACTCTGACCAATCAGGACAGAAAATGGAAGGATGAATTTTGGCTTACAAACAAGAAAGTCTTATAACTTCTTGTCTGTACATTTTCAGATAAATTCAACAATGTCATATTGATGGATTTATCAATACCACTCTAGGAAGTCTTTGAATGATATTTTTTATGACATCCTGGATGTTAATTAATATTTAATATCTTCCTGCCATGTTAACCCATTTGTCTGGGAATCTGCAATGGGGAAATTGAACTGGGCAATTTCTCTAACACTACGGCCTATAAAACATCTTTTATAAGGACCCTGCCCATATATACAGGCTCCCCTACCCCTGGAACATGTAGGGGAGACTTTAGGGGTTCAGAATATGTCTAAATATTGCAGATCCACACTCCACAGTACTCTTAGCACAAAATTACGATTTTTGGAAGCATTTTACTGAAATGTGGGAAGTGAAATGTGCAATTTCACTAAGCCCACAGTATATAAAAGCGATTTTATAAGAACCCTCCTTATAAATACCAGACCCCCCATCCCTGGGCCACATAGGGAAGACCTGGAGGGTACCTAATATGCCAAAATTTAATTTTAAGTTCCCCATACAAAAAAATCGGGTTTGGGCACAATTTGCATTTTAAAAGCAGTCCTGCAACACAGGGCTGCTTTTCAACTGACCATAGGCTTCAGCAGTGCACACATCCAGGTGCAGAAAGGGATGCTGGCCTCTAAACTGCCATGTCCTATTATATACTAGGGACTTAAAGGTAGTTTCAATCTCCTACCTTATTATGTACTAGGCCCTTATAGGGGAGGTCATGCCAATCATAAGGGTACCCTAACCCACAGTGTACCCTAGTATATGTAGGTGTTTTCACTGTATTCTAAGTATGTTTTCAGCATAGCACTGGCCCTGGGCCTGGCTAGGCAGAGTCCAGGAACAGCCAGAGTCAGTTAGTACCAGTCAGCAAAATACTGAGGGTACCCAGGGCACCAGGATTCCTTTGTAACAGTGAGGTAAAGCGTAGTCTGTACAATTCATATTCAGCAAATTATGGTGGTACATTGTTCACTCAACCAGGATAAGAGTATGCGCTAAACCATGAATGGCTGTCACTTGGAGGTACAGTTACAAGAGCTAAGACATATGCTCTGCTTGTCCTATGCATATGCCATGTCTGTCTATTATCAAGGGTCAAACACAATAGGATGATGGACTTAGTGCTGAAATTTTTCAGACACTCACCCCCAGTCACAGATCTGGGTTGAATCCATCATCGTTCTTTAGCTCACGAGGTATGCCCAGACGTGGGTCCCTTGCTCACTTTGCCACTGGATTCAATCTAGCCTGGCTGATGAGGGGTGTTACCTTGAAACCAATCCCATAATACTTGTTTCCGGTCCAGGGAAGACCTGGCTTGGCAGTTCAGGCTGGACGGTTCCCATGAGGCACAGGGTCAAGACTGATTTACATATAGCTGGGTCTGAACTGGGGTGGTGAAGTGAGCTAAAGAACGATGATAGATTCAACCCAGATCTGTGACTGGGGGTGAGTGTCTGAAAAGTTTCAGGACTCCGTCCATCATCTTGTGTTTGCTTTGTATGCCCTAAGTTGCCAGGGTATGCCCAGACATGGGTCCCTTACTCAATTTATCACTGGCTTCAAACTAGCCTAGTTGATGAGGGGTGTTACCTCGAAACTAGTACCAGGATGTTTGTTTCCGATCCATGGAAGACCTGGCATGGCAGCTTGGGATAGACTGTTCCCATGAGGCACAGGGTCAAGACTTATTTGCATATAGCTGGGTCCGAACTGGGTTGGGGAGGTGAGCTAAAGAACAATGATGGATTCAAACCAGATTGTGACTGGGGGTGAGTGTCTGAAAAGTTTCAGCACTCTGTCAATCATCTACTTGTGTTTGATTTGTTTGCCCTAAGTTGGCAGGGTATGCTCAGACGTGAGTCCCTTGCTCACTTTGCCACTGGATTCAAGCTAGCCTGGCTGATGAGGGGTGTTACCCTGAAACCGGTCCCAGGATGCTAGTTTCTGGCCCAGGGAAGACCTGGCTTGGCAGTTCGGGCTGGACAGTTCCCATGAGGCACAGGTTCAAGACTGATATGCATATAGCTGGGTCTGAACTGGGGTGACGAGGTGAGCTAAAGAACGATGATGGATTAAACCCAGATCTGTGACTTGGGGTAAATGTCTGAAAAGTTTCAGCGCTCCGTCCATTATCTCCTTGTGTTTGCTTTGTTTGCCCTAAGTTGGCAGGGTATGCCCAGACGTGGGTCCTTTACTCACTTTGCCAGTGGGTTCAAGCTAGCCTGGCTGGTGAGGGGTGGTACCCCGATCCCGGTCCAAGGATGCTTGTTTCCGGTCCAGGGAAGACCTGGCTTGGCAGTTTTGGCTGAACTGTTCCCATGAGGGACAGGGTCAAGACTGATTTGCAGATATCTGGGTCTGAACTGGGGTGGCAAAATGAGCTAAAGAACGATGATGCATTCACCCAGATCTATCAACGGTCACCACATTGTATTTAACTTTTATAATTTTCACAGAATCACACAAATCAGACAATCTACTTTTTTGACATGCACCCAATTACCCTTGTTCCAGTTTCAGCTTTTTCTTGATGAATGCTGTCTTACCTGTGCTTGCCCTTCTTTTGTTTTCTTTTTTCATATATTCTCTGCATGTCTCCCCCTTGCTGCCTAGACCCATCCGTGCTTGAGGCAATTTTATTCCAGTTTTCTTCCCTTTTTAGCATACAAAGATGATATGTCAGTTACAGTGTGTAGGGTTGTATAATATGCTTGTACCAGTTCGAGTAGCGCTTTTCTTTGTGGGCAGCCTTTAACCTTTGGTACTTCCAGATATATCTTGATGTACCAACCTACTCACCCACCTGACAACCCCAATAGCTCTTGGCCAGTGGAGGTCAGTCTTGAGATGGATTATGCATTATACCATTCAGTGCGTTTTTCATTTCTTCAGTGGTGAATTGCACCACATTTCTCATAATCTGTGTCTCTGAAAGTCACGATTCACTCCCTTTGCTCTCGTGCCCACCATCGGAGGGGTACATTGTGGGGCTTTCCAGTGTTCTAATATGCTTCCCAACACTCCCCTGCATGCATATCCTGACCTCCAGGCATTTGGACACCATTTAGGCATTGACATCCATTCCCAATCCATGCCGGGTTTTGTGGAAGCCAGTCTGCTCATGCTGGAAACTCCATTGCCTATAATCCCCTGCTTACTGCTTTGTCTCCACTTCTGCAGGCCAAGGATGGGTGGAGGAATTCAGCTCACCTGTGGCTGGCTTCTGCTTGCCTGCTCACACCTGATATATATAATTACTGTGAGCTCTTTTAAGCCCCATCTCCCTTCAGCCCAGGGTTGGTCATTGTAGCTGTTTCCCAGTGAGACCAATCCTTGTTTCCATTGTTTCCTGAGCTTTTGATATCATTGTTTCCAGTGATTCCTGAGTTCCTGAGCTATAGCTATTCCTTGCACCTGAATTAGCACTGCCTGCAGTGCTACCTTGTTTCCTGAGTTCCTGAGCAATAGTTATTCTTTGTTCCTGGGCTTCAGCTATTTTCTTGTTCCTGATTTGCACTGCTTGCAGTGTTCTCTTGACTCTTTGTTTCCTGAGCTGTAGCTATGTCCTGTTTCCTTGAACCAGTACTGCCTGCAGTGCTACCTTGACTCCTGAGCTATAGTAATTTCCCTGTTTCCTGAACTAGCACTGCCTGCAGTTCTACCTTGACTCCTGAGCTATAGTATTTCCCCTGTTTCCTGAACTAGCACTGCCTGCAGTGCTACATTTATTCCTGAAGCTTTAGTAATTCCCTGTTCCTGAACCAGCACTGCCTGCAGTGCTACCTTGACTCCTGAGCCTTAGCTCAATTCTAGTTCCTGCCCCAGCACTGCCTTTTATGCTACTTTGTTTTCTTGATTCCTTAACCTGCACTATTCTAGTATACCCTTGTAGCCTCCCCTTCTGTATATCCTTTTCCAGTCCCCGCCTTTCTTTCCATTTCCTTGGTTGCAGTTCCTAGTTTGCTGTCTTTCTATTCTGCTCCCTTGCTTCTGTTGCCTTATATGTTTGTTACCTGCTTTCTGCCAAGTGTGCCCTGTGATTTCCTTCCTTTCCTATTAAGCACTCCTCCTTGCTAGCTCCTTGTCTATTGTGCTTGTGTTTAGTTCTACCCCCTTGCTGTTACTGCCTTGCGTGTTCCTGTTTGATCGCCAGGATCCGTGGGCACAGCTGACTACCTAGGTGAAGTTTCTTGTTCACTGTGAGTATTGTCTTTGAGTTACATTAATAACATCACCATAGGTATAAGCTCCACAGACCCTGCCTTTGCATGCATATCCTATATGTGGGTATTTGCAGTCAGTATCTGTAACAGCAATTGTGGGTGAGAAACTTACTGAGCTTCAGTCTTACCTTGTGGAGCTCCTGAGTGCTTTACCTCACACTTCCCTTTATTGTTAATGTTGTTTCATATATATGTCTTGCACATTCGTCCTGGGTGTAGGTATTCTGAATGGTAAATTGCCTCGTGAGGGCCCTTCCTTTCTGAGTCCTACCTATCTTGTTCATTAGTACAGGCTTCCCCTTTGGATCCCTTTTTCTCCTCTGACTCCCTGTGTGATCCTGGGCAGCGCTGTACTACTCTTTCTGTGCACTGTATGTTTTCTACCCAGTTCCCAGTCCTTGCCCAAGTCCCTGACTGTGTTCCTGACATAGTCCTGGGCAGTCCCTGACACTGAATGCCTTTATCAAGGAATGTTTCCCTTAAATATTCTCTTAATAAGAATATTGTGATGTTGTGTACTGGTGTGGCAACTATCTATTTGGAGAGTTAATCAACTAATAATATGTATTTCCCATCTTTGCCATAGCAGGAATCAGGCTTATCATTTTGAGGCCAAGTTTATTCCGCTGTTTGGAGAGAACCTACACTGCCTTTCATGCCTTAAATATCTGTTTTTGTTCGAAATGTTTCAGGGAGGATTAGATTTTTCTGTAAACAATTTGCCATCTATAATTCTTAGTTCGCCCCAAATATCTGAACAGGGCTTTTCTTCCACCGGTAGTTTGTTTTTTTGTCAGGCCATGTTTTACTTATTCTTCTTTGGATACTTTCTAGCAGCTGGTCTACTTCAGCAGCATCACTCCACTTGGATATATATATATTTATATACAAACACACACACACCCCCACACACACACACACACACACACACACACACGTGCACACACACACGTGCACACGCACACACACACACACGTGCACACGCACACACACACACACACACACACACCCTTTCCCCCTTCCTTATTTGTTTTAGAAGCTAGGACGATAGAGGCAATCCATTCAGATAGCATTATGGGTTCAAGATATATAGCATCTGTTAGATTCATTTTGTGTAAAGCGGGTGTGGTCCTTTGCATTAACATTCTCCTATGCTTAAAGCTTTTCATATTACCCAATTTGTCAGTTAGTAACCCATGAAGCTCCTGACATGAATTATTTTGACTAAGAGACTTTACTATCAGAAGTATAACTTTTTCAGTGATAGAATCCAATTTGATCCTAAGTTCTTTTTTATGTCTCCACCCCAACAGTTTGGAGTGCTTTCTCATTATGTAGGTAAGAAATGAAGTCTTGACTGGATCCACCTGTTCTAATATGTGGTTTCTATCATGCAATGGTAAAACCTTTCTAGAAAAACTGCATTGTATATTAAAGTATATAGGTAACATAGGTCACCCCCACGCTCCTGTGCCTGCTGCCGCTCCCGCTGCCCCAGCCTCCCGAGGGCCGCCGAGCCCACACCTGCTTTTCCCGCCGCCCCAGCCCGTGGCCCCACCCCCGACAGCCGATTGGACCGCGCTCCCGCCTCCCCGCAGACCCTCCCGACCGGCTCCCTTCTTATGACGTCCCCAGAGCGACCGCGCAGCGGACGCGCGCAGCGGGAGCACCGATTGAGCGCCGAAGGTGCGCCAAAGGTAAGCCCGTCTGCGCCCGTCCGCGACCGGATCGCGCCCAGCGCCAGGACCCCTGGCCCACGAGGACCCCGACCGACCCGCCTGACGTACACCGCCGCCACCCTCATCGCACTCAACACCGGCCGATTCCCAGGATGCTACCGAGCCACACCACGACGCACCCACGGACCCTTCAGCTGCCACGCCTGCAAGTTCACCTGCATCCGGACCTGCCTCGCACCAGCACCCGCCAAGTCGAACACCAGCAGCACCCACCTCAAGTGCATCCTGCTCAACACCCGCTCCGTCCACAGACACGCCATCGAACTCTGGAACCTCCTAGACGCCACAGCCCCGGACGTTGCCTTCCTCACGGAGACTTGGATGAACGCCTCTTCAGCTCCCGACATCGCCATCGCCATCCCAGAGGGCTACAAGATCACCCGGAGGGATCGCACCGCCAACCAGATGGGAGGAGGCATCGCCATCATCCACAGGAACACCATCCGTCTCACGACCAGCACCGACAACACCCTGACCACTGCCGAACACCTGCATTTCCAGATCCACACCGACCCGAAGACCACCCTCAGAGGCACCCTGATCTACCGACCTCCGGGACCACGCACCCAATTCAGCGAGGACATCGCCGACTTCGTCAGCCCGCATGCCCTCCCCTCCGCTGACTACATCCTCCTGGGGGACCTCAACTTCCACTTGGAGAACAACAACGACCGCAACACCAGCACCCTGCTCGACAACCTCGCCAATCTTGGACTCAAGCAGCTGGTGTCCACCCCCACCCACCTCGCCGGACACACACTTGACGCAGTCTTCTCTTCCTGCACAGACATCGACTTCAGCCACGCCACAGAGCTTCAATGGACGGACCACAGCTGCGTCCACTTCACCTTCAAAAGAACGACGACCCACCACCACCAGCAACAGGCTGCCCGCAGAAGCTGGAACAAGATCACAGCCGACCAGCTCGCCACCTCCCTGAGCCAGCACCCTCCTGCCAGCTCAGCGAACCCCAGCCAGGCCGCCGACAACCTCACGAAGTGGATCAGCAACTGCGCGGACGAGCTCGCCCCGCTGAGGACCCCGCCCAGCAGACCCGGCAGCAAGAAAGCCCCATGGTTCACCGACGAACTCAAGAGCTCCAAGAAGAACTGCCGAGCCCTCGAGAAAGTCTGGAGAAGGGAACCTACACCGGACAACAGAACCTCCTTCAAGCTTGCCACCCGGAAGCACCACCAGCTGATCCGCGCCGCCAAGAAAACAGCATTCAAGGACCGGCTGGACAACAACGCACACAACTGCAAGGAACTCTTCAACATCGTGAAAGAGCTATCCAACCCCAGCGCAGGAAACAACGACATCACCCCATCGCAAGACCTCTGCAACTCCCTCGCCTCATACTTCCACAACAAGATCGCGGACATACACAACAGCTTCAACAACCAACCAACGCACACCACGACAGAACAACCACCCCCCACCACCACCCTCCACGCCTGGACCCCGATCAGCACCGAAGACACCATCCGCACGATGAACTCCATCCACTCCGGATCACCGACCGACCCCTGCCCTCACCACGTCTTCAACAAGGCCGACGCTGTCATCGCACCCCACCTGCGAGACATCATCAACACATCCTTCGACACCGCCACCTTCCCCGAGAGCTGGAAGCACGCCGAACTCAGCGCTCTACTCAAGAAACCCACAGCGGACCCCACCGAACTCAAGAACTACCGCCCCATCTCGCTCCTCCCGTTTCCAGCCAAAGTCATCGAGAAGACCGTCAACAAGCAGCTGGCCGCCTTCCTCGAGACGAATGGATCCCTCGACCCCTCACAGTCTGGCTTCTGAGCCAACCACAGCACCGAGACCGCCCTCATCGCCGCCACCGATGACATCCGAGCCCTGATGGACAACGGAGAAACAGCGGCCCTCATCCTCCTAGACCTCTCCGCGGCATTCGACACTGTCTGCCACCGCACCCTAGTACAGCGCCTCAGCAACGTCGGAATCCAGGACAAGGCTCTGGAATGGATCATCTCCTTCCTCGACGGAAGAACACAGAGAGTCCGCCTACCACCGTACAAGTCAGAGGCCACCGAAGTCATCTGCGGCGTCCCCCAAGGATCCTCGCTGAGCCCCACCCTCTTCAACGTCTACATGAGCCCCCTCGCGGCCATCGCACGCCAACACAACCTCAGCATAATCTCCTACGCCGACGACACCCAGCTGATCCTCTCCCTGACCAACGACCCCGCCGCCGCAAGAGCCAACCTGCACGAAGGGATGAAAGAGGTAGCCGAGTGGATGACGACCAGCTGCCTGAAACTGAACTCAGACAAGACGGAGGTCCTCATCCTGGGCTCTTCACCCTCCGCCTGGGACGACTCCTGGTGGCCTCCCGCCCTGGGCACCGCACCCAAACCGACAGACCATGCACGCAACCTGGGCTTCATCCTGGACTCCTCCCTCTCCATGACCAGACAAGTCAACAACGTCTCCTCGGCGTGCTTCAACATCCTACGCATGCTACGGAAGATCTTCTGGTGGATCCCCACCGAGACCAGGAAGACCGTCACCCAGGCCCTCGTCACTAGCCGACTGGACTACGGCAACGCCCTCTACGCCGGTACCACCGCCAAGCTCCAGAAGAGACTCCAGCGGATCCAGAACGCCTCAGCCAGACTCATCCTCTACATCCCACGAACCAGCCACATCTCCGGACATCTGAGAGACCTACACTGGCTCCCCGTCAACAAAAGAATCACCTTCCGCCTCCTCACCCACGCACACAAAGCCCTACACGACCAAGGCCCGAGCTACCTCAACAGCCGAATCAACTTCTACGCTCCCAAACGCCACCTCCGTTCAGCCAACCACGCCCTCGCCGCGGTCCCCCGCATCCGAAGAGCGACTACAGGAGGAAGGTCCTTCTCCTACCTGGCCGCCAAGACCTGGAACTCCCTCCCGACCGACCTGCGCCTGACCCAAGACCACCTCTCCTTCAGGAAGAAGCTGAAGACCTGGCTGTTCGAGCAGTAGCGGCACCCCCCCTACCCCCAGCGCCTTGAGACCCTACGGGTATGTAGTGCGCTTTAGAAATGTCTTTGATTGATTGATTGATTAACAGGAGTCAGCCATCTCTCTAACAATTTGACTATTCAAGGCTATAATCCCAAAATGGTTGCTCCACTTTTCTAGTGTCATCTTTGACTTGAAAGAGGTGGTGAATAGTGCTCTTTGAAAGCTGTGGGAAAGTGTCCCCTTTTACCATAACTGCAACAGATGGAGTTCCGGGGTAAGCATCTGATTACCAAAACAGTTACATCTGAATATCTAAATGTTACAATTTTGGGCTTTTTGGACTTTTTGATTACATTTTGTATTGTATTTTCTTTGTGTCTTTGATTTCACATATCTCCTAGGTAATACTAGAATTAATTTCCATCCTGAAGTCCACAGTTTGCTCATCTACTTTGGCAATGTCAACCACCTTGGCTAGATCTGAATTATGAGCAAGGCTGTTTTCCTGAAACTGGGAGTTCTTTTACCACATACTAATTTGTCTATTATCAAGGGGTCACTAACCTCACTAAAACTGTACATTTTGGACAAACATCTTAACACTGTAACATAGCTCACAATGGTGTTGCTTTGCCCAGGTATGTCTTCGAAATGTACCTTTTTCTAGAACTGATCTTTCACTTGACATGATCTTCTAATGTCTTGAACATTGCTTGTTATACATCTTAATGCTCCTGCTTACTGCACCTTCTTCAACAGAAGGTTGCAGTAAACTCTCATATACTGTTCCTCACTCAATGCACAGTTTGTGAAGTGAGTCATGTTTCTTTCTGAGGATTGAGAATGTTTTCCAGTTATCACTTTGAGGTAATATTCAAAAAGTTTAACTCATTTCCAGGCTAAGTTGGGTTTCTTTTGCATCATTTAAAAAACGGTAGAGGCTGAGATATGCTTGCAACTGCCATGGTAGCTGGAAATGAGAGCAGGAATGTAATTTCACCAAGGCATATTCTTTGAGATTCAGGGTTTCATGACTGAATAGGGAAGGCATGAAGCAGCAGGGCAGAACACTGCCAATCATATGACTTATGCAAGGACTGAGAGGCACTATGTGGAGTAGGGAGGGCCAGAACACCGGTTTGAAAGCTGTGTTAGGAGTTTAATGGCTGGCCTGGATTCAACACAGCAGAACTGATGGTCTCCTCACAGACAACAATGAAGGTAGTGTGTCCCTTGGTCAGGCAGTGGAGTAACTCTCCCCATCCCAAATAGTTTGCTCATTATCAATGAGAGGTTATTTGACTTCAATTTTATACAAGTGAATTTTAGGAAAAAGAGAGAAATGAAGAAAGAGAATATGCTATAGTCAACTACACATCTTCATCAAAAGATGCAGCACAAACTTCATTCTTCAAGAAGTTGACATTGATACCTGAAAGACATAACTGTTTTTTTTACAAAGGGCATGATACTCTTAAGGAGTGGAGAACAAAAGAAACTGATTCATTCCCTGTTGGTCCACAATAATTTTGTATTTATGAAAAGGAAACAAGATATGGAGTTTAGAAGCAGTGGTTATTTGTGCATCTCTGATTTTGTGGGTACCCATATTGGCATGTGAATTAGAGGATATTATTTAAAATGACTTCTTTTTTACACACGGTCTTACATTGGAAGGCAGCAATGCATAGAAATACAAATGGTGATAACCCTTGTTCTACTATTCTGTGCTCCCCTAAGTCTCCCAATAACAATGATACCTCACTTTTGTGTGTAGGCCTAGTGTCCGAAACATGAAAAGGCCCAAAACGCAACATGGACACATCACATTTTTCGAGTGAAAACAGACCCTTTTTTTACAATGTGCCTAGCTGTGGATTTTGGGACCAAGCTTAGTCAGCAATTAGGGAAACCTAGCAATCCTGTGCATTTTTTAAAACTAGACACCCTGGGGAATCTAGGATGGTGTTACCTGTCTGACTCTCATCAGGTTCTGTTACCCAGAATCCCTTGCAAACTTCAAATTTTATTAAAAAAATAAACACATTTTCCTCACATTTCTGTGATGGAAAATTCTGGAATCTGCAGGTAGCCACACACTTCCACACACAGCATTTCCCTATGTCTGTCAATAAAAATGGTACCTCACTTGTGTGGGTAGGCCTAGTGCCTACAATAGGAAATGGCCAAAAACCAATTGTGGTGACATCAAAATTATTTATCTGAAAACAACTTGGTTTTGCATTGGAGTCACCTGCATTTTTGGTCCCGGGCTCGATGGCCAGCTAGAAAACGCATCAAGCCCAGACATGCCTGAAAGCTAGACACCCGGAGGAGTCCAGGGAGGTGTAGCTTGCATGGATCCCCCAATAATTTCCTACTCAGAATGCTCTGCAAACCTAAAGTTTAACTTGGAAAATCAAATTTTCCTCACATTTCTGTGGGGGAAAGTTGGTAGATCACTGTGCCAACATATATTTCCCACCACCCAGCATTACCCTCAGTCTAAAGCAGAGTCAGTCTAAAATCCTATGAAAAAAACTTCCCTTTTCAACCCACTTTTTTCCCCCTCAGTTTTTCATTTTATGAGTTTTTATGTACTCTACTTTGGGCAACCACACAAGTGAGGTATCATTTTTATCAAGAGACAGATGGGAATTCTGGGTGGTTGGACATTTGTGCCAGTGCAGTGATCCAACAACTTTTTTACACAGAAATGTGAGGAAAGTGTACATTGTTAGCTACATTTGAGGTTTGCAAGAGGTTCTGGGTAATAAAACGCAGGAGGGTCCAAGCAAGCCACACCACCCGCCAAGCACCATCCATGTACACCACCAGCCAAACGCCATCCAAACGCCATCCACACACACATCATCAGCCAAGTGCCATCCAAGCACATCGCCAGTCAAGCGACAGTCCACGCACACCGCCAGCCAAGTGACAATCCACACACACCACCAGACATGTGCCATCCATGCAGACCACTAGCCAAGTGACAGTCCTCGCACACTTCCAGCCAAGTGCTAGTCCACGCACACTGCCACCTAGTAAGCAAGTAAAATGCAGGTTCACACACAGCCAGGCAAATGTACACCCAGACCATCTGCCGAACTCCAGTTCATAAACACACTGAAAGTTTTGCTAGTGTCTAGGGGTTTTCTGGGGGCAGATTAGCCTAAAGATATCGCTGATCTGCACCGAAGGTGGGCAGAAATGGCAAAAATGTGTGCACAAAAAGAAAAGGGGAGTGACCCTTGACTAAAGAGCCATTCCCTGACGTGCACATAAACATATCACTGGTGCCTAGTGGGCTTTCTGCCCCAGAGAACAGATTAGGGTCTATTGCTCCCATATGCCACTCAGATAGCCTGGGATAAGACTGCAGGCGGTGTCCAAAAAGGAGGCGTCATCATCAGGGAGCCGCTTATTGAACTTGCAGTAATTTCTAAATTTAGGCTTGGTCTTTTCTCTGAAAGTCAAAAATCTCCAGTGGGGCGAGACTGGGGGCTGTAGCCAAAGAGAGTTCCAGGAGGCCAGATACTCCTTTGCCGAAGGACCACTGAACAGTGTTAGAAATGGGGGTCTCTAGTTGGCAATGGTTTGCACCTTTGTCCAAGTAGGGACCCTTATTCCTTGTTAGGGTAAGGGGGATACACTTCTAAAATAACCCCTGCTTACCTCCTTGGTAGCTTGGCACGAGCAGACAGGCTTACCTCAGAGGCAGTGTGTGAAGCATTTTTGCATGCATAAAGTAACACACAGTAAAAACACTACAAATGGACACCACACCAGTTTAGAAAATAAGCAAATCTTTTTCTAAACCAAGCAAGACCAAAAACAACAAAAAATCCAACATACAAAACTGTAAAAATAGTTACTTTGCAAGATAACCTTCAATTGGCAAGAATACCTGAAAAACAAAGTTCTTCCAAGTCGGTAGCTCCGTCTGGGGGTACCGCGATGCTGAGAATGTCAAAGTCTAACAATTCCAGCCGATTGCGTCAGTATAGGTCAGCTAAATCATTGACAGACTGTAGACAGCACCTTTCTTGTTGCAGCCGACACATTGGTGCGATTCGGTCAGGACAGCCGTCGCAGTTGCAAGGTGAAGTGGAAGCAGCGCAGTGTGGTGGGGAGGGACACACTCATTACACTAGAGATAGAGGACCAGACATGCTACACTACAATGAAGGCCATCTTAGTCAGCAAGTTTGGACTTACCCCTTTGAGCTCTAGGCTTAGATGCAGGGTTAGCCACAAGATTTCATCACAAACATACGTAGATTTTCTGGTTTATGCCAGCAAGGCACTGAAGGGCTGGGTAAGGGGCAATAAGGTTGATGATTATCCGATGTCTTAAGGGATCGCTGCTCAGTTTCAAAATGAAAACCGAGGGCAAACAAAGACGAATAATGCGCCTTATATGATGGTTTCGATTCAATTACACCATTATTCTGAAAAGGACGAATAGAGCGTCCAATCTGACCGCTTAATCGGTAGCCGCAAGCTGTGTCAACCGATTAAGCGGTCAGATTGGATGCTCTATTCGATCCCTTAAGACATCGGACACAGTGGTCCACTGCGGCTGTCTATAATCCTTATACAGATATCGCACCCGTTTTTATCTATCGACGTGTCTTTAAATTGGGAATCAAGCTGAGAGTACGGACATAGCGGACCAAATAGATGTTCAAGCTATATTGGATACGATCAAGCGCAATCAGTCGCCTTATCCCTATTCCTTGTCGTGAATACCAATAGTCCCCAGATAATTGTCCTGAAGAGACCCCATATCCAGAGTGGGTTGAAACATCGTCGACACCAACCAAGGGAGAGCAAAAAAGATTTGTTATATTGTCATATGCCTCCCATTGTTGTTTCTAAGACCTTCTAAATATTATGTTCACCTTGTAGGCTATGATCACTTCACTGGGTTTTATTATTATTTTTTCACCTTTTCACTTTTTTCATTTGTGCCTGAAAAAATATAAATTGCTTGTGATACAATTGTGATTTATGGAATAAATTACATTTACTTCGGCTGAAGTAAATAAGCTCTCCAGGCTATTTAAGTAGTTGCATTTATTGTATTTTCCTTTGGCAAAGTTGAATAATCCTTGGTATACTTTTTTCTTGTTTTTTGATTGAATCAGTTGTGAGTATAATTTTTACTCCCTAAGTGATAGATGTACTAAATTGAATAAGTTCCTTGTGGACATTTTCTTGTTTAATAGGACAATCTCCCAGGTTAGCCGGCCACCATTTCGACGACCAGACTGGAGGGTTAGAGTCTAACAGCAGGACTTCCGTTTTCTCCCCATTCAGCTTTAGGCAATTGGTCTGCATCCAAATGTTAACATGAGACATACAATTGTTAAAGCGATCAGCAGTCTCGTTCTCGTTGTTAGTTATGGACACGGCCACCTGGGTATCGTCTGCATAGGAGATCACGGAAAAGCCATACTGCCTGGTCATCGAGGCCAGAGGAGCCACATAAATGTTAAACTGCGTGGGGCTCAGGGATGAGCCCTGAGGCACCCTGCATGGTAGATTGAAAACTGTGGAGCTAGATAATGGGGGGTATTTTGTGGGTTACCATTGTGTCCCTGTGTGACAGTGAGATGGTTCCTAAGAGCCATGTGCCCTCAAATACTACTAATTATAGGCAATGGGTCTCCATCAATAGGAAAGGTTTGGAGGCTCTGAGGAATGTGGGTGCCAGTATGATTATGGTAAAGAGTCAGCTGGTGTCCCCCGAGAAGGTGATTCCAAATACATTCAACCAAGTTGTGGTGGCTGACAACAGAGAGGGTTGCTATCCAGTGGCTCTTGCTCCCTTTGAGTGGGGTCAGAAGGGGTTACAGGTATGTTGAAAATTGTTATGAACCCTGCCATGCCTGTGGACTGTTTGTTGGGTAATGACCTTGAGCACACTATCTGGAAGGAAGTAGAGCTTGAGGCTCATGTGGAGATGTTGGGGTTACCTGATTGGATCTGTGCAATGATGAGATACATGGCTGCCCAGGATTGGAGTAAAAAAGAGCTGGAGCCAGGAACAATGGCCCAGTCAGCTGCAAAAATGGGAAAAGGCAGAGGGTGTGGAAAAACAGCCTCTTAGGGGGATATTCACATGGAGCTATCGCAGAGTTAATGGCACTTTATCACAGCCAAAGTTGTGATAAACTTATCGCCCCAATCAGAAGCTGGGGTTAACAGCCAACAGCACCAGTTTACCCGCGATAGCAGCTGCAAAAAACATCGCCGTGGATGACCCCCGCAACTATCGCTAATGAGATGCAGAGTAGGCGTTACCATGCCAAAAGCCGCAACAACACCACCCCAGAACATTCACAACGAACTACCAGAACTGTGATAAGAGCACGAAACAGGCGATAAGGCGCGATAGCAGCGAGGAAAATAACACCTGCTCTGACCTGGTGCTAAGTCGGACCTCAGCCTGGACCACAAAAGGAAGATAAGCCCAGAGCCACACCTGAAGAACAACAGATGCACCCGGGCAACTGAACATGCAGCCCGGAGGGCCGAAACGGAAACAACACCCGCTGCAACCACCCCCAGGACCCCCCCCCCCGACACCCCGACCAAAGACATGCCACATCAGATACACCCAATCACGTACAAAGTTATCTGCATGATGTTGCAGAATCACAACTAGTGACATGCATGTGTCGTCACAAAAATGAGCATCACACATACATTTCCGAAGCAACAAATCAAACTTTATTAAAATGAAAACTGAAATGAAATGAAGACACATTGCGGCTCCCCTCGGGGCCAATCCGTAGGTCACAGCCTGCTTGACAAAAATCATGATGGGAAAGTGTGTCCTGCGCACAACAAAGGACAGGGAGAGAGCGAAGGGGAAAGAGAGGAAGAGAGGAAGAGAGGGAGAGAGAGACAGAGAGAAGAAGAAATGGGGTGTGAGAGAGATAGAAGAAGAGAGTGGGAGAGAGAGAAAGAGAGGAAGAGAGGGGGAGAGAGAGAGAGAAAAAGGGAGGAGGAGAGAGAGAGAGAAGAGAGCAGGAGAGAGAGAGAGAAGAGAGGGAGAGAGAGAGAGAAAATAAGAGAGGAGGGAGAGAGAGAGAGAAGAAGAGAGGAGGAGAGAGAGAGAGAAGAAGAGAGGGAGAGAGAGAGAGGGAGAGCACTGCCCCTGCACACCCAGGCCACACTGCTCACCTACGGCCACTGGTGTGTCTCCAACCACTTGCCAGCATGTAGTGCAGTTCACTAGGTCGCACATCGGAGAAAGACCCATCATCTGAGTCCAGATACATGTTTGGCACAGTACACACAATTGCACAAGACAACATTGCCTGCCCGCCCATGCACACCCAGACATAGGCACCACAGCCCCTCCCGCTGCCCATTGGAGCATGCCCGCCCATGCACACCCAGGCTGCACTGCTCACCTTCTGCCACTGGCGTGCAGACAGCAGGTCCTACCACATGCCACAGCAAGCCACAAGCCCAGGGTCCACGGACATGGCACACTCCACACCATGCTGGCCCGCTCCGCAGGCTACCAGGTCCCACGTGTGGTGCTGGGTCTTGATTACTCCATGGCAGAGGACATACCAGTGCACCCGGCCTCATCGCAGGCTGCACACCTGCTCAGCACAATAGGTGCCACCAACTCTGTGATCCCAGAAGCTACGCCACGTGGCGGTAGGCCCGCGCTGCCCGCTGGCTCTGGCCTACACTGCAGTCCAGCAGGGCACACAAAACCTGGACTGTCCGGACCGCCAGGATGGGGCATCATTGCAGGCTGCACATCTGCTCAGCAGCTCTGGGTGCCCCTAACTCAGTGCACCCAACGTCACCGTCCCCTGGCGTGGTGCCTGTGCTGGCCGCAATGCTCCAGGTGCCACTAACCCTGTGCAACCCCAGTCAGCTCCACGTGGTGGCAGGCCCCTGATGGCCGCAAGGCCTCGGGTGCCACTAACCCTGTGCAACCCCAGTCAGCGCCACGTGGTGGCAGGCCTGTGACGGCTGCAAGGCCTCAAGTGCCACTAACCCTGTGCACAACAACTCATGGGCCCTTTATGATTGAGAACCGTGGAGCGTCTGTCATCCAGTCACCACCGGCAGAGGGGAATGTGACATCATCAGCCCCTTATGTTGGTGGAGTCACATGACCTATGATGCCTGTGCCAGATGGGTGTGGTGTGCGTGCAAACCTGCCCTCAGGGAGTGGCTGTGACATGCTGACAACTAGACCAGTGACCTGCACACCACCAGCAAGTATGCCTGCGACGGGTAGCAATGAGGGCCCCCCTCGGAGCGTAAGAGGAGTGGTCTGGCCTGCCGTATGCCGGACCAGCGCAGGGCTTGCAACAATGACTTGTTGGATCTGGGCATGGTGTAGTCCATGTCCGGACATGGAAGTGACTAATGCGTGTGTCCCTGTTGTAGTGTTCACGGGACCTGGTATACAATATGCAATGTAGCACCCTCTGTCTGGCATCCCACAGGATGAGTATCATTGCTGCAAGGGACATCACTGTCCCTGCATTCACCCACATATTCATACATGAATGATGAATGACATAACACAGAAGTGCGTCAATGGATGTTTATTGCATATCCAGTGCAGTCCTGCAGCTGGTGCGGTACAGGGCAATGCCGAGCACACTACACAATATGGGCCCGTGGAGGGCCAGTCAGGGTCCATCTGGGGATGACATGTACTGCGGAAGAGGTAGGGTAGAGTCCGCAGTCTGGTCGTAGTGTCATTGGTCATCAAACAGGATATGGCAGTCCATGTAGCTGTCCAAGGTGAGTGCATCGGAGTGTATCAGGGGTCAGTGGAAGGTCATGGGGCCATGTGTGGCACCAAGTAGGAACAGGCCAGGTGACGGAAATGAAAGCTAGTGCCTCCTGATCACAAACCCATCCATGTCCTCGTCCCCGGATGTGTGCTCTGCCTCACCTGTGGGTGTTGCAGTACCGGCTGGGGCACTGTGTGCCACTGACACATCAGGGGCCGGAGGAGGGTTGTCGGCCACACTGTGTGGCAATGATACATCAGGTGCCGGAGTGTATATGCCTGCCGCACTGTGGGGCACTGACACACCAGGGGGCGGAGATATGGATGGTGTGGGGTCAGCAGCATTCATCAGCGCCATGCCTTGTGGCAGCAATGCTATGATGATGGTCTGCAGGGCACGGTATATCCCAGCTACATTTTGCTGATGTACAGCAGTGGCTGCCATCCTTTATGCCTCCATCTGCACCATGCCCTCCATGAGCTTCAGCATGTGTGCCAGCTCACGGCTGCTATCACTGGAGTCCCTCTGAGCGGACAGTTGTTCTTTCTGCGTCAGGACTCCAGCGATGTCAGTCAGGGCTCGTTGGAGGCCATGGAGTGGGTCTAGACACCCATGGATGGCGTCCACTTTGGTAGCCAGGAGGTAGAACCCCACCCGCACCTTTCTCAGCCGTCTCCCTCTGGGACACCAGCACACAGCGTTGGAAGGCCATGTGTTGTTTCTGGGGGTCTTGTGAGACTGGCGGGCCATGGGTGCCTCCTGCTGGGTGGTTTGGGTGGTGGGTGGGGTCTCCTCGATGCAGCTGGTCAGCCCTGATCCTGGAGGTGAGTCACGGATGATGTCAATGATGTCTAGGAGGGCTTGGGTGTTGATGCTGGGGTTGTCCTCCTCGTCATCAGTGAAGAGTGGCTGGGACTGCTCTGCAGGGGGTGTTGACTCTGGCCCTGCAATGTGAAGGGAAGATGGTGTATTGCAATGTGTCCACATGTAGGTAGCCGCATGGTACATGTTGACATTCAGACAGCATGGCATTGTACATTGTGACAGTCTTTAGATCTGGGCGATGACCCAGAGTCATTGAGGGTGTGCACTGTGCTCTGCTTGATTGTGCATGTGTGCCATCGTGGCCATCTCTACCCGTCCCCCCAGTACCTGGTGGTCACTCACCCTGTTGCAGTTGTGTTGTGTCCTGTCGAGCAGTGTCCAGTCCCCCGACTCCGCCCACAGTAACCACACTGATGACTGTCGACACCAGCTCCTCAGATGTCATCCTGCTCGAGCTGTGGCGCTGGGCCCCCACCTCCAGTCTGTATTGCTGCCTTCTGGTCCTTGATCTTCCGCTTGATATCATTCCATCGCCTCCTGACCTCATCCATTGTCCTCTTGTGCTCTCCAACGGCATTCACTTTGTCCACGATGTCCCTATTCCAGTTTTGGTGCCCAATGACACGTTGGAGGTGACGAACAGTTGTTGGTGGTGTTCCATCTTCTCCGTGACTATGATCCTGTTTGCCTGCGGACTGAACTTTGTCTTCCTCTTCTTCTTGTCCTTGCCCTACCCTGTCCCTGATGTCCTGGGCTGGTCGTCCGAGGTGCTTGTGGGGTTGCGCTCATCCTCTGCGCCTGCTCCAGCTGCCTCCTTGGTGCTTGGGTGTTGGTCAGTTTGTGTTTGGGTGTTTTTCTAATTGTATGGTGATTTTTCCCACCTGCCTGGTGTGTGTTTCAGGCCTGGCGCTGCTTATTGCTCATTTCCTCATCGCGCTTTGGCCCATCGCAGGTTTTTTTGGTGTTGTGGTTTGTGTTTTTATCTCCATTGAGGTGGTTGTATCGTGGACATTGTCTGAGGTTTTGGCAGACTATTGCATGGTACCGCCTTGTTATGAATTCCACGTTGACATGGGGTTATTTTCCCACGATGGGCTGCGATGTTGAGAGTTGCGTTAAGCTACTCTTGTGGTAGTTATCACACGTTCTTGTGAATATACCCCCTAGTGTCTTCCCAGTGAGGTGGATAGGACACCTGCGGGCCACCACAGAGCCCACTAACGATGGCACTGTTCCCCTTGGTGACCTACCTACACTTGCTGGATGACATTTAAAATAGGAACCCACCAAGGAGGAGTTCTATAGGGCACGAAGGAGTGTCCGACCCTTGAGGGCATAAGGAAACGGCTGAAGCCTAAGGTGCAGCTGATGTCTCTGGGAATTATCACATTTACTGGGAAGATAACCTCCTTTACAGTGAGCCTAAGGCTCCTGTAAATGGGACAAGGGCCATAGTTATACCCCAATGCTACAGGGCCTTCCTACTGGAGCTGGCTCACAAGTTTCCCCCTGGCAGGATACCTGGCCCATGACAAGACCTTTGCAAGGATTGCCCCACTCTTATTGGCCGAGGATCAAAAAGTATTCAGATGAATTCTGCAGGACTTGTGTAACCTGCCAGGCCAGTGGAAAGACAGGGCAGAGGCTGAAGACCCCCTCAATCCCTTGCCTGTCATTGGCACACTCATTGAGCAGATGGGCATTAACATTGCTGGCCCTATGGATTCACAGATTGCATCAGACAACAAGGTTATCCTGGTCCTGGTCGATCATGCCACTAGGTACCCAGAGGCATTCCCTCTGAGGACCATGCCTGCACCTGCAGTAGCAAAGTCCCTGGTGTATATTTACTTGAGTGTTTTCCCCCAAGGAATGTTTGTCTAATGGGGTACACACTTCATGTCTACATGCAGTCAATGTGGAAGCAGTGTGGGGTAACTTACAAGTTCTCCACTCCTTACCTCCACAAACCAATGGGCTTGTTGAGAGATTCAACAAGACCTTGAAAGGCATAATTAGAGGCCTACCTGAGGCCCTGAGGAATTAGTGGGACATCCTCTTATCATTCCTGTTGTTGGCGTACTGGGAGGTACCACAGGAGGGAGTGGTCTTTGGCTCCTTTGAGCATCTGTACGGGCACCCTGTTACTGGACCTCTGATTCTTGTTAAGAAGTGGTGGGAACAAGCTCCCAGTAAGGTTCCTGAGCATGTAGCGAGCTACTAGGTGGCCTTCAGAAGCCAGATGACCAAGTCGTGGAAGCAAGCATCTGACAACTTTGAAGCCAGTCAGGCTGTGATGAAAGAGTGGTATGGCCATAATTCTACCACTGCGGAATTACAGACTGGGCAGAAATTATGGGTTTACCGGTGGAACTGAGGGCCCTCCATGACCATTGCACTTGGCTTTATGAAGAGATTGAGAAGAAAAGTAAGGCCACCAACCTGGTGGACATTACCCCCTGGCAATTCCACAGGTGTTTCACATCAATTGCCTCAAACACTTTGAGAGATCTGAGGTCATCATGCTGTTGGTGACAGATGGCGAAGAGGAATAGGAGAGTAATCCTCTCTTCGACCTCTTGGACTTCAAAGAGAAAGATGGGTCTGTGGAAAGAATAATACTTTCCCCCACTCTAACTCCTGAATAGCAGAGGGACTGTCAGCAAGTGTTGGGACAGTGCTCCTCTTTTTTCTCCCTTATTCCTGTGTACCCATGATGAAGACACAGAGGACAATCTCTTACAGGTTGTTGGATAAGGTAAGGGCCAGCATTAAGAGTGAAGTCTCCAAGATGCTGGATTTTTGGGGTGATAGAGCCCTCCAATAACTCCTGCTCCAGTCCTGTGGTGCTGGTACCAAAAGCCGCCCCAGCTAGCACCACACCAGAAATTAAGGTCTCTGTGGATTATAGAGGGCTAAATTCTGTGAGAATGATTGATGTTCATCCCATGCCCTGGGTTGATGAGCTCATTGACAGGTTAGGGGCTGCCCAGTACCTTTGATCTTACATCAGGGTACTGGCAGAACACCCTAACCTGTCAATGAGCCAAGGAAAGGTCAGCCTTCTCCACTCCAGAGGGCCACTACCAAATTTATGTGATACCCTTTAGACCCTAAAATTTTCCTGCCACCATCGAGAGGTTGGTGAAGAAGGTACTTGCTGTTTTGGAGGCCTTCTCAGCTGCCTACCTGAATGACATAGCTGTCTTCAGTAGCAGTTGGAAGAATCACCCTTTTCACCTCCAGGAAGTGCTTCAGGCTTTGCAACAGACTGGCCTGACTATCAAGGCCAGTATGGGCCAGATGGAGCAGTGGTCTGTGGTGTACGTGGGACACCTGGTGCGCAGGTGTAAGGTGCAGCCGCTAAAGCCCAAGATGGAGACTATCATGGCCTGGGAGCCTCTCAAAACCCAGACAGGGGTCAGAACATTCTTGGGACTCACTGGGTACTACAGGAAGTTTATCAAGGGGGCAATAATGGTGCCCTATCTAAGAAGCAGCCCAAAAATGTGATTTGGATAGAGGCATGCCAAACTGAATTTGACTCCCTGAAGCAAGCAATGTGCACAGCCCCTGTGCTCAGGGCGCCTGATTTCTCCAAGGAGTTTATCATTCAAAAAGATACCTCAGAATATCGCACAGGGGGAGTGTTATCACTGCTAAATGAAGGGGCCCTGGGTTAACTTGTAGCCTACATCTCCAGGAGGTTACTCCCTAGGGAACAGAGGTGGAGTGCTTTAGAGAGAGAAGCGTTCGCCGTTGTCTGGGCAATGAATACGTTGAGATAATTTCTCTTTGGTACTCACTTCATGATTCATGATTCATGACCAGAGGCTCCTTAGGTGGCTCATGGAAATTCGGAGTGAGAATCCAAAATTGCTGAGGTGGTCCATTTGCCTACAGGGTATGGACTTCAGAGTAGAACAGAGACAAGTGGTAGACTACAGCAATGCTGACAGTCTATCCAGGTTTTATGCCTTAGTGATGAGAACTCCTGAGAGGTTGGGTAGATCTCCCCATTTTCAGCTGGGGGGACACTAGTTAGACCTGTCATCCTTATGGTGATCTTCCCTCAACTTTTTGCCTGCTTTGCTCCCCTTCTCCCTGTATCTTTTTGTTGGCCTTAGGACTCTGAGCACTTTACCACTGCTGACCAGTGCTAAAGTGCATGTGCTTCGACCTTAAAAATGGTAGCAATGATGTATATCTGATTAGTATATATAGATTACTTTTAAGTCCCTTGTAAAAGAGTATACCATGTATATCCAGGACCTGTAATGTAAATGCTACTAGTGGGCCTGCAGCACCGGTTGTGCTGCCAACACAAGTAGCCTTTCAAACCTGTCTCAGGCCTGCGATTGCAGGTCCTATGTGTGCAGTTTACCATTACTAATACTTGACATTTACAACCAGTAGCGGAGCCTTGAACTCTGCTTTATTACACATAAGACACCCCTAAGGTAAGCCCAAGGTAGCCCTAATGGTAGGGTGCTGTGTAACTAAAATTTAGGGCATATACTTTTAAGTTTTAGACGCCCTGGGAGTGACAGACAACTAAATTCATTTTTCACTATGGTGAGGCCTTCTCCTCTCATAAGCTAGCATTGGGAATTCCTTAAAACCCCTTAAAATTCTGATTATAAAGGAGTAGCTGCATCCTGTCTCATATCTATGGAATGGTAATGATCAATCCCCTCTAATGGTAAAGTTGGATTTACATTACTATTTTAGAAATGTCACTTTTAGAAAGTGAACATTTCTCTGCTCCTACTGCTTTATGTGTCTTGTATCCTGATTTCAATACACATCTGGGCTGGGTGACAGCTACTCTTTGGGCATTCCCTTGAGACAGCCACAAATACAAGAAGGGTGCGTGTGACAGAGGACTCATCTGCATTCAGTCAGTCAAAAGAGCTTTATTTTGCCACATTTACGTGGCAAAAAAAGCACAGGAGATAAAAGAATATATCACATTAAAAGGATCATACGTGCATAAGTAAAACATAAGGTAGACAGTATTAAAGCTTGTGTAATTAAAAAGTTAAAAATACACATCATAAAAACATAGCACAGTGGTTAAGGGCTAGCAGCAAAGATTATAAACTGCATGAAAAAGCAATACATCAGAGAATTGCACGTCCAAAGAAGTACAAAAGAAAGAACATTTCATAGTGAATCTAAGAAAGGAGATGTTAAATGAGGTCCATGAAAACATAAGCATAGTGCCCAGAAGGACTATGTCAATGGATTATGAAATCAGTAAAAACAGTATTTCAAGGATTTGCACGTTTCCGGAGTTTAACTGCCTGCCAAATAAGAACAATAGCATTGGTCTGCACTGCATACATTTGTAATTTCAAAGAATAGGGATTAAACATTATTTTCTTGGATGTGCAAAAGAACACATTATGCAAAGTGGATTGGATGGAAACTCCATCGTAAGGGCACAATTTCAGATCCGCGAAGGAAAACTGTTCCCAGGGTAACCAATCATTTATTTATTTATTTTTCACATTTATAAAGCACACTGTTACCCGGAGGTGTCCTGGCGCTGATTGTCAGGGAGTGTGTGTACAGAAGGATTAATGTGTGAAGAGCCACGTCTTCAGTGCTCTCCTAAAGGACAGGAGGTCCGGCAATTGTCTGAGGTACAGCGGCAGAGCGTTCCATGCCTTTGCTGCACCCAGGGAAAAGCTCCTACCACCCCAGCGAGCTTTCCTAACTCTGGGGACAACAACCAAGCCCTGCTCAGCTGATCTCAGCAATCTAGTCGGTCTGTACCATTGGAAGAGTCGGGTCATGCAGTGGGGCCCTAAGCCATGCAGAGCCTTAAAAGTTACGCAAAGTGATTTGAAAATAATTCTTTTACAAACTGGTAACCAATGTAGCTTCACCAGGTCCCGTGACACTGTTGGGCATTCAGCAGTAGGCTGTTACAATAGTCTCGTCGGGACATCACCAATCCTGTTACCACTGTCTTCTTGTGCTCGTCGGCAAGAAACGGCAGAACTTTCCGAATGGTTTTTAGGATGAAGTGGGTTGCTGAGGTGAGTGCATTAATTTGAGGCCTGAAGGACAGGGAGTCGTCCATTAGAACACCCAAGTTTTTGACCTTCGAGACCGGAGATGGTGGGGTGCCCATTTCCTCTGGCCACCAGCGTGGGGACCAGAAGTTGTCTCTGGACCCGAACAGCAACACCTCAGTTTGAGCTGAATTCAGCTTGAGACACTTTTCTGCCATCCAGTTACTGACCTCCCACATGCAGCTTCTGAACCTATCTGCAGTGCTGTCTGTTTCCCCCGGTAGCAGTGACACCACTATCTGAGTGTCATCTGCGTACGATGTTAAGTTAAAACCAAAGGACCTAATAATTGGTGCCAGGGTAGAGACATACACATTAAAAAGAGTAGGACTCAAGGAGGACCCCTGTGCCACCTTCTGAGTCCTGCTGGAAAGGAAGGCATGCAGGATTTTAAGTGCCATTCCTTGAATCCCGCTAGCCCTTAGCTGGTCCACTAGTATCTTGTGGTGGACCGTATCAAAGGCCGCGGACAAAGCCAGCAAGATCAGGGCGGCTCTGCCCCCTGCATCCATCACTGTTCTCAAATCTTCTGCTGATTTAATCAGTGCCGATTCGGTACTGTGCCCTGCCCGGAATCCATGTTGAGATGGGTCCAGACTCTGGGCTGCCCCCAGGAAGGCGCTCAGCTGAGTGTTTAGGATGCCCTCCAAGATTTTCGCCGGAAGGGGGAGCCTGGCAATTGGCCGAAAATTGTTCAGGTCCGTCACATCCAGACTTGGTTTCTTTAGCAAGGGTAAAATGGAAGTTTGTTTCCAGCGCGAGGGAAACTCCCCACTGTCCAACATAGCATTGAACAGTGGGGTGAGGCCTGCGGCCATGGCCGAAGAGGCTAGTATGGCCATGCTGGCCGGACAAGGATCATTAGGGGAGCCAGATTTTATCCGTTGTAATCGGATCTCCACCTCCTCCTCCCTAATAGGGGAGAAATTGAGTAGCCTCGGTTGGTTACTGTCAGCCTCTAGGTTACTTTCTGGAGCAACGAACTTGACATGAGTGTCTAACGAGAGGAAGATGTTTTCTACCTTTTCCTGGAAGAATTTCGCCAGATCTTCGCATAATTTGCGACTTGGTGGTATCTCTGCTGGTTTAGGGGCAGCCAGGGAAGATACTGTCCGAAATAGTTCCTTGGAGGAATTACTAGCATCCTTGATGCGTTTAGTATAAAACTCATGTTTGGCCTCTTGGATCGCGTATTTATACCTTTTCAACTCAGCGTTAAGAATCTTTCTGTCCTCCTCTTTGTAATTTTTCCGCCAGATTCTTTCCAGCTTTTTGCAGAGCATTTTATGGTCCCTGATTTGTTCTGAGAACCAGGGGGCAGAGGGGCTGGATCGTGTGGAATGATACGTTTTAGGAGGGGCTAGGTTGAGGCAGGCTGCCTCCAGCCAGTTCGTATATGAGGTGGCTGCCTCTTCCACATTAACTGGGAGGGGCCCCATAGAGGTTCTTAGCAAGCTCTCTAGAGCCTCTCTTTCTATGTTTTTCCACTTCCTGATCGTTTTGGGCGGGTTCTTGACCTTGCTTAGTCTGGGAGGCGGGGCCAGGCCAATTTCAAATTGAACTGCCGCGTGGTCAGTCCAGGAGACCGATAGAACAGCGGTGACTTTTAGATTGGGAAGATTGGAAAAAATCCCATCTAGAGTGTGTCCTGCTCTGTGGGTCGGGCCATTGACCTTTTGGTTTAGCTCAACCCCGTGCATCAATTCTATGAGATCCCGCGTATCCGGGTCTGAGTCACACTCCAGATGAAAGTTAAAATCTCACAGCACTGTGAACGTCTTGGCGCAGAGCGCTTCTTCTAGTAGGTAACTGAGTGCTGGGAGAAACGGAGCTTTAGGCTCGGGGGGGCCTGTAAATAAGGCCACCCTTAAGGGTATGATGGTTGGATAAGGTGAAGTTATAAATAAGTGCTTCGAAAAGGTCGGTGGTACCTGAATGGAAGGATCCTCTGACTGAGTTATGGTAGATTATGGCAACACCTCCTCCCCTCTTATTTACTCTGTTCTGGACAAAACACTCGAAGGGGGGTGGCCTTGGCAATATCTGGACCTGAGGCTGCATCTGTCCAGGATTCCGTTACAAATGCTATCAAGGCTTTAGTTTCCAGTATAAGGTCTGCTAGCTCTATACTGTGTCTCACCAGAGATCTGGCGTTAAGTAGCAGGCATTTGACTATCGTAAGTTCTTTCCTCTCCCTAGGCTTAAATGAAGCCGTGAGAAGATTACTGGTTTGCCAACATAGCGTGGGAAGAGCCTGCATACAATTTGTGCAGAGCTGGGGGGAGGGCGGCGAATCCTCCCGCAATTCCATGATAACACAGTCCGGGCTCCTGCATTTGTGACGAAGGGCCAGAAGAGTGTTACGGCTGTAGGAGTGACGAAGCAGGTTTCTCTCTAACCCCGGACCAGGGATCCTGGCTCTAGGCGCGGAACCGGCGCAGACGGGCGCAGACGGGCTTGCCTTTGGTGAGCCTTTGGCGCGCCCGCTGCGCTCATCCGCTGCGCCTCCTGAAGAAGGAGGCCATATATGCAGATCTGGTCGTGAGGGGCGGAGCACTAGTCTGATCGCCCAGCTCCTCACTGCAGAGGGCGGGACAACGGCCAACTAATCACAGGTTCGAGCCCCAAAAGTGCAAGAAGAGCAAATTTAAGAAATACAGGTAAAAGAATAAAAACGGGTGTTTTAAAATCGAGCGGCAGGTTCTGTAGGTAATTAAAACCACATACCAAACAGCAGTCTCATGGATCTTCAAGTCCCGGCTTCCGCCTCAGGACCGTTCTCTCACATACACACACTAGCAATCAGCGGTGATGTGTTTGGGCGGGATGTTTATGCAGATCGGGTTGTGAGGGACGGAGCACTAGTCTGATCGCCCAGCTCCTCACTGCAGAGGGCGGGACAATGGCCAATTAATCACGGGTTCGAGCCCCGAAAGTGCAAGAAGTGCAAATTTAAGAAATACAGGTAAAAGAATAAAAGCGGGTGTTTTAAAATCGAGCGGCAGGTTCTGTAGGCAATTAAAACCACATACCAAACAGCAGTCTCATGGAACTTCAAGTCCCGGCTTCCGCCTCAGGACCGTTCTCTCACATACACACACTAGCAATCAGCGGTGATGTGTTTGGGCGGGATGTTTATGCAGATCGGGTCGTGAGGGGCGGAGCACTAGTCTGATCGCCCAGCTCCTCACTGCAGAGGGCGGGACAACGGCCAACTAATCACGGGTTCGAGCCCCGAAAGTGCAATCCTAAACTGTAAAAAGTTAAAACAGAATCTTGTCAACACGTAATGATATTGAGTATTCTGTGTATAAGATAGGTATGGTGGGAGACCCTCTTGATAGTGTTAAATATTATAGGCAACTACTGAGGATATCACTTTATCCCCTCAAGTCTTTTTGACAGTGCCTTACTCAAAAATGTATGCTACAGAAATAACTTGGTAACTTTTTAACAAGAATCTGGGTCACTATACAGATCAGCACATCCAAGCTCCACACATACCGATTGTACATAAGAGAGCATCAGAATCTCCTGGGCCACATGCCATTGGAGACAATCCTCCACATATCATTGTAAAAGTTCTTGAAGCGTTAACTTGTAGGTCAAGGTCATGCATAAAGATGATATAGTCATCTATCAACTCTTGGAGCCCTTGGGCTGTTCGTACAATCAACACTGCGTCATCCGCATAAGAAACAATTGATAGGGGGGGAGAGCCAACAAAAGGTGTGTCCCGCAATCTTGAGATCAATACATTTACCTCCCTGTTTGTGTACAGAGAGAAGAGTCCATTAAAAAGAAAAAGGGGCCAGTACGCACCCTTGTCTTTCTCCTCTCAAAATGTTAAAGTGACCAGTGCATTAATTATTTGGCCAGTAGTGAACACATGCATTTGCATCATTATACATTTGTCTAATGAAGCTAATGATTGTCTCCTCTATTCCTAAAATTGCCATGATGACCTAGAGTTTAGAATGTGATACACAGTCAAAAGCTATAGACAAGTCCATAAAAGAAAGAAAGATTGTGCCCTTTTTTGCACCAGTGTATTTCCCAATAAACAAGGATAAATTCAAACCTTGGTATACTGTGCACAATCCTTTTTTAAAACCATATTCTGTATCTGTTAAATTATTATTTTCAGTGGCACACTCTTAAAATCTATAAATCTGCATTCTGATAGCTTTCCTGGGCAGGAAGGGGGAGTGGGAGCTGATACTTACATCTCAATAGGCAGTGTCCTGTGTCCCACACAAAAGTCTGATTACTCTCCCTAGCAGACAGGGTTTGGATGAAAGGGGACCTGTGCTTCTCAAGGAGCTGCTTTGAAATCGCTCCCACTTCAAAAGCACATTTAGGTATAACTACTGGGGCTCAGACCCTACCAAGACAGTACACTACTGAACCTGTGAAGAACTCTGCCAAGAGTAAGGACTGCTGTGCTACAAGGATTACCACTCTGCTTGAATGACCATTCTAAGGAACTGCTTCACTGCTGTGCTGAGCTGCCTTGCTGCCTGCTGATCTATGCCTGGCTGAAGACAAGGGCCGTACACATCTCACTTGAACCCAGAGTGACTCCAGTGGCTCCCTGGTTTGCCTACTGTTTTCTGAATTCCCAGAGTCATAAAAGTCTTCTGGCACTCTGCTGGTGCTGTAGTCCTAAGCCTCAGAAGTGGGTTTCTGCAGCTTTTTCTACATAAATGTTGACACAGCAGCAACTTTGCGCTAATCCGAACCGACGCATCACCCTTCAACTCTGATGCAGTGCCTGCCCAAGTACAGCCATTCAACAGCCAGCGTGACTCGACAACGACAGACAGTATTGCTCGACAGCGACACAGTGCCTGAATCATACAGTGGTCCGTTGATAAAGCTTCGATTGACAGCATGGGTTGGCACCTATGACCGCCTCCATCCATGGGATTGACGACAACGTAGCGCCTCCTTGACTCCTCGTCTCAAATCCTCAATGTTGATGCTTAGCTCCATCCAAGTTACTTTGTCATTGGCACCGGTCGAGTCCTGCAGCCGGTCTGCCCTCCATCACGGTCTGCCTGAACTTTGGATTTACCCCAGTCTAGCGTGACCTCAAGTAACATATTATCGCTATTGACTTCTAAGCTCCATTTTTGGTTTATTCCTTAAAAATGTGTAACTCCCGTATTCCTTATTGGATTGTTGTCATTTTGGTCTTTTTTCTAAACCTGTCTGGAATCTTTTTATGCTGTTTCCATTGTGATACTATTTGTGTGTGTTCCCCAAGTACTTTACACATTGCCTCTTTAGATAAGCCTGACAGCTCTGTCTCAAGCTACCAGAGGGTGAGTACAGGTTATCTTTTAGTGTGTTACTAGCTTACCCTGATTAGAGTGATGGTCCAAGCTTGGATAGGGTGCAAAACTCTGGCAACCATAAACCCCACTTCTAACAGTGTGGAAAACAGGACACTGCCTGTTCAGGTGTAAGTGTCCCCCTGTCTTCCTGCCCAGGGAAGAGCTATCAGAATGCAGATAAATGCAGATGAGTTCTCTGTCACACACACCCTTCCTGTGTTTGTTGCTATCTAGAGGGAATGCACAAAATGCAGCTGTCACTCACCCCAGGTGTTTATTGGAGCCATAAAGCAAAGCACACAGAGCAGAAAGAGCAGAGAAATATCCAATTTCCAAAACTTGAGTTGGAGGCAGCCGCTTGGGGTGATTCTTCATCTTGGGTGCTATTGATATGTCAATACGATTCATTCGTATGTCGAGTCTCAGTTGGAGACTGTCTTATTCGGTTGTGTTTGGATCCCCCGGCCTTCTATTTTACTGCATAAATGGAGGCATCAGTCAATACTGCATAGGAACAGTCCCAATGTATGGCATCATTTGACCTCCCAGCCAACTATCATTAGGCTGACAATTGGATTGGGACCACCTTTTTGTGTTATACATTTATTTAAGAATTGAACATCTCCATTGGAGCCATTTCAGAAGATTGTTGCTTCAGTAGTGTTTCTAGTTGTCGCCTTAACCGTACTTGACCATCGCATCTGTTCTTTTGATTAGCACTACATTATCTTCTGCATTATTGTCCCGATGATGACCATAAGTAATTGGGGTCAAAACGCCATCGACACTTGAGGCAGCGAATATGTGTCTCTTTTGACACACTCATTATTATTATATTAATTTCTACTTCAACATTGTGATCATGTACTAAGTTCTTGTTAAAGCCTTTGTTTGTACACGGTCTCGTCTTTTAATGTGTTTCACATGCGCTGTTCAAGAGCACTGGTTCACCAGCACTTAGTATTCACTTTGTTATATTCACTGCGCACATTGTTGAACATTGTTGATGCTGATTTTTCATAACATTGTACTTTGAGATATTCATATAAATTCGGTAATATATTTGGTACTTCTATTTTTGTGTTCTTCTTAACTATTTTTGTACTAATACCTGTTGAGGCATTGTTGCAGATACCACTTTCCAAAATTGGCATTTCTAAATTAGTAATGTTAAATCCAACTTTGCCAGTAACGAGAATTCATCATTACCATTTCAAAGATATGAAACATGATTTAGTTACTCCTTTTTAATCAGGAACTACAACTTAAAAGTGTATTAAGGAATTTCCAGTGCTAGCCTATGAGAGTAGTAGGCCTCTCAAATGTGGGTGTGTTACTACCAGGACATGTGCAACTTACAAGTACATGTACTGCCTGTTATTTACACGGCACCCTGCCTTTAGTGCTACATAGAGTCTACCTTAGGGGTGACATATGTGCAAGAAAAGGGGAGTTTAAGGCTTGGAAAATAGTTTTAAATGCCAAGTCAAAGTGGCAGTAAATGACACATACAGGCCCTGAAATGGCAACCTGAGATAGTTTTGAAATGGTACTTGTGTGGGTGACACAATCAGTTCTGCAAGCCCACTAGTAGCATTTACATTACAGAGCCTGGGTATAGGGTATACCACTTTACAAGGGACTTGCAAGTTAAATAAATATGCCAATTGTGTATATACCATTGTTACCATGTTTATGGGAGAAGCAGATGCACTTTAGCACTGGTCAGCAGTGGTAAAATTCTCGGAGTTCGCAGACCAACAAAAAGATAAGCAAAAAGAGGAGATACACAGGCAAAAAGGATGACAGGTCTAACAAATACTGTAATTAAATAATATAGATACATTTGCATACAGGGAAATCTCCTTTAAATAATGGGTATCATTCTATTTTTGTCCTCAAGTTAGCAACTCCCTCCCACAATAGATCAAAAGCCTGATCATAATAAGTGAACTTGTGTAGTTCCTCTGCAGGGCTGATTCATATTAAATAAAGATTAAGAGGAGGGAAAAGCTTTTAGCATTTTTGGCTGTGGTTTGTGTTTCGCACAGCGCCTTGAAAGGAATGACCTGCATTTGTCTGGAAACATAAAAACATGCAATATTGTTTGGAAGAAGATACACAGTGCAAAAAATAGTACACAGCATCACAAAAGAATCACACACAACATCACATCATAACATACCAATGTAACAAAACAACCGCAAGAAAGCAAAACAACATATTGATGCAAAACAGCAACAATGCTTCAAAACATAACAACACAACAGAAAATAATATATCAACCAGATCAGAACACTGTACAACAACACAATAACAGGGCAATCATAAAGTAACACAATAAAAGAACTACAACACATAGTAATAACAGAACAAGGACACTAAAAGTTAATACTACGGTATGCCAATACAATATAACATCTGTTAGGATGTGTTTTCTTTTGTGTTTTTGTTTTGATGTACAATATTATAGAGGTGGTATGTTGTGTTTTAGTGTTATGTTGTCTCTGGCTTGTTTTCATATTGCTTTGTTGCTATATCTCCACCAAACAAACAAACAAACGCAAACACTTGCTACACAATATTGATGCAACATATCCACATTCATGATAAAGTGGCAGGTGTGGCCGACACAGGTAAGAGTTGTGGGGTGGTGGGGCGGTGGGGCGGGTGCAGGGCGGGGGGGAGTTGAAAGTGGAGGGGATAGGTAAAATTAAATAAAATCACTTACCATGTGCTCGGTGATGCGGCGAGCGCAAGGTAATTGTTTTTTTTATTTTTTATTTAATTTTACCTATCCCGTCATCTGTCGACTTTACCCCGCCCCACCATTCTTACCTGTGTTTACAATAAATAGTGTTCCTGACAAACATGAACACATAATACACATAATAAAACTGACCAGCAATTGTTTTGTGATGCAGTCCGCAATGCTCCTCAGATGTCTATCTCCCTCACCAAAGACCCCCACACCGCTAAAAACCAACCTCCACGAGGGAATGAAGGCCGTCTCCGAGTGGATGAGAAACAGCCGACTGAAACTGAACTCAGAGAAGACGGAGGTCCTCATCCTTGGATCCACCCCCGCAGCCTGGGATGACTCCTTGTGGCCGACTGCACTAGGAGCACCCCCCACACCCACCGACCACGGACGCAACCTTGGGGTCATCCTCGACTCCACCCTCTCCATGACGAAGCAGGTCTACGCCGTCTCCATCTCCTGCTTCAACACCCTCCGCATGCTTTGCAGGATCTTCAAGTGGATACCCACCGAAACTAGAAGGACGGTCACCCAGGCTCTCGTCAGCTGTAGACTGGACTATGGCAACGCACTCTACTCAGGAGACCCGGCCAAACTCCTGAAATGGCTCCAACGCATCCAGAACGCCTCCGCACACCTGATCCTCGACATCCCTCGCCACAGCCACATCACACCCCACCTGAGAGACCTGCACTGGCTCCCCATCAGCAAGAGGATAACCTTCAAGCTCCTCACCCACGCACACAAGGCACTGGACCAGCGTACCTCAACAACCGACTCAGCTTCTACACCCCCACCCGCCAGCTCCTTTCCGCAGACCTCGCACTCGCCACCGTCCCCCGCATCCGAAGAATGACCGCCGGCGGCAGATCATTCTCCCACCTCGCCGCCAAGACATGGGACACCCTCCCCATCCGCCTACGGCAGACCGAAGACCTCCTAACCTTCAGGAGACTCCTCAAGACCTGGCTCTTCGAACAGTAGAATCATCCCCCCTCCCCAGCGCCTTGAGACCCTCATGGGTATGTAGTGCGCTCTACAAATGCCTTGATTGATTGATTGATTGAAGACACCGTGCAACAGTCACATTCTTTTTTAATTCTATATTTGCTTTCATTTTATTTTATTTCATTATTTTTGCACTTTATTTTTTCTTTAAATGTTTATGTTTACGATTGTGCATTGTATAGGATTATAATGCCCTTCCAATGTCAGTAAATCTGAAACTTTTATAGTAAAAGTGAAATATCTATAGAAACAGCCCTGTTTGAGTTTCTTTTGTGCTGATCGGCTTATTTGTGCTTGCTTGAAACCAGGCAGCACAGCTCCAAAGCTGAAAAATGTTCTACATGGTTTTAGTAAATATTCCCAAATGACACCACCCTAAGGACGATAATGAACTACAATAAAATCAAATGTTTAGCGCAGTGCAATTGTTTAACACATAAAGTTAGGCTTAATAGGGGAAACCGATTGTATTTCATTCAGCCTTCACGTGTTACACTCCCTTTTAGGTTAACCCACTGAGATTCGATTGACATCAGATGAGAACAATTAAGCAGCTGCAGCTGAGAAGCAAAAGCAATAATGTACAAATTGTCCCTGCACTGTACTGGGAACAGATCCAAACCTTAAACGCATTGAAAAACCACCCAAAAAACAACATTAATTATATCCCTTGAGAGTAGCCAAGGATCAGGATGGATTCTTCCTGCCATTGTTAGGCTGGCGAGGCTCACGTTTACTTTCTCTTCATTTCTCGCTTTGTTTCTCAGTTTTTTGAAAATGGGAATGGCTTGATTGCACTTGAAAAGTAAGCAATGATATTAACTTGCCAATTTTTGAGGTTTGAAATAATAGGCACAAGGCAGCGTTCTCTGCTATGCCAACTTAATGCTCAGCATGCATGTGTTCTTGTACCGACCCAACCCAATTAGGCAACAATAGAGCAACATGAAAAATGGCACTGCAGCAGATAAAAGGAAAAAACTGTACGCTGCAGTAACCGCATATTCCCATTTTCTGCATGGAAAACATTAAACACAGTACTGACCCCAAAGAGTTACCGATGGAGTTTTATTGCATTTGATAGAAATAGAAGCAATAGACCGCAGATTGCATGTTATTTCGTTGGTTAACCGTCGAGTCAACAGCGAACGAGTTCACTGCAGTCCTCGAAACCTCGGCAAGGGCTCGAAGTGCGTCTGGAAGCAAAAAAAAATCAGATACTGTTGTAGATTAAGTTGCTTCAGATCCGTTTCATATTTAAAGTAGTGTTCTGGTGGCTTCAGTACACAATAACGTAGTTTACGTGATCCTGTGAAATGTAAGGCTGCCCGGGGGGGGGGGTTGCGCAGCGGCCCGCCCCTTTGAGGGCGGCCGCCTTAGTGCCACAGGAAGGCACAGGGGTGGGAGGTCGTGTCCCTGGGCTTGACCTAGGGAGACCCCAGACAGGTAGCTGCTTCCGGCGGGGAGGAGCTAAGGGGGGTACATATTCTGTCCCCGCCCCCTCCTCGCCCTCTTGTCCGCTCGTTCGCCTTGCCTGCAGTCCGTCGTGCTCCGTCGTGTCGCCCGTCTTTACTTCGGTGAGTCTGCCGGTTACTTCCCTCTCGCCCCGGCCTTGTCCCTGGGCAGTACCAGGAGACAGGGCCCTGTGGTCGGCGTGCCACGGGCGGGGGGGGGGCCGTGCTCGGGGAAAGAGTTTGTGAGGGGGCAGGATCGTGTGTACGTTGAGGGCAGAATGCTGTGGGTCGCGTGTCACGGGGTCGAGTAGAGTGCGAGGGGGCTAGTGCCCCGGCCCTGTGCCCCGTGCCCTTTTGAGGTCCACATCGCTATGTAAATATCGAGCCGGCTCCCGCGGGAGGCCTCGGTCGCGCTCGGGTTAGGAGCGTCCGATTCCTCTCACTCTCCCTGGTTGCTCGGGCGATCAGTGTTGGTGTTTTAGCCGGGGGGAGAGTTGTGGCGGGGGACTGGATCTTGTGCACGTTGAGGGGAAAGCGCCGTTTGTGCTTAATTGGAAGTTACCCTGGGGCCAGGCTCCTTTATCGTTAGTCGGGCTTGGCACTCGTTACGAGTTCTGGACATGAGCTGGTTGCGGACTCGGTAATGGGAGGTTGTCGATGGGGCGGATTCAGACCACGGACGGCGGCCCACGCTCACCCTCCCACTCCCTTCCCTGCTCCGACAAATGCTGAGGATCGCGGGGCTGGGGGGGGGTATCTCACTTGCCTTCGGGTGTGCACACAGGTTCACTCTGGGCAACGAGTCCTGCCCCTGATTCACGGGGCATAAAACAGACTGCCCTGGGTCCGTGGGGCCCTCGTACGTGGGTTTAGCGGGTTTGGGGAAGCATGCACGTTAACTGCATGTGCGAGCCGGCAAGTTCTCAACAGCTGTCCCCGCCATGCGCTCGAATCGCGTCTTGCCCCCCCCTAGCCGCCATGTTTGGGGGCCCGCGGGGGGGGGGGGGAAGGTGCGTCGCGAGGCGGACAGGATCAGGCCACAGTGGGCACTGCTCGGGGCGCCAAGAGTGCCGCCTCGGGGCGCTCGTGTATCTGGGGGACAGCTCTTCCGGCAATAGTCAGTGAGTGAACTTTCAACCCGTCCATCGAAGCGGACAGGAAAGCAAGCACAATGCACTGGTTTGCGGTTAAAAATACTGTTTTAGGTGCGTTGCTAACAGCAGCCTTTTACGTAAAGTAGCGTGTTTACACGTTCCAGTCCTCTTTTCGAAGAGGGTCTGCTGCCATTTGTGTTTAACTCTGCAAGCTCAGGAACGTTTGCGTATTAGTTACATCTGAAAAAGACTTCACAGGGTTTCGAAAGAATAACTTCTGCACACTCCCACAATAGTTCTTCACAGGGGCAGAACCACAGTTATGGTGGGTCAGCGTTTCGTTAACAACGGGGAACTAAAACGATACGTACCAGAATGCGACTGTTCTCGACTTGGGCCTGTCACTTGCGCCTATTTCGCAGCATTTCTGTACTCAGCTTAGCAATCAGTCGAAAAGTAATAACGCTGGTAGGATGGCTCAGTAGATTACGGGGGTTACGCAATGTCCGCAAAAGGCGTATGTTCGTACGCCCGCAGCACTATCTCAAACGTGTATTTCTTGAGCCCGGGGGTCGCGTCCAGGCGAAGGAAGTGGTCCGTCGGATGCGCTGCCGCCTCTAGTGCGGGACACCAGGGTTCGAGCATCGATGTCGTGTCCACATCATGTAATCGTGTGCATGGTACTCCGCGCACAGCCCAGTCCATCTCCTCATAGTGCCGTCCTCTTGTACATTCATTGTGCGCGCGGCGACGCGCCCGTTCAACCCGGGCGTCTCTGCACGAGTGCCACAAACCGCCCTAGTTACCTTCCGGCGTACCATTGAGCTGGGGAGACTGGCTTTCAGTATCGCACGCTACCAACATAACGTGAAGGCTGTGCTTCGTCGCGTGCCATTGTACGACAGGAAATTACCAACATATTAATGATACGTCATCTAAAGGTAGCATCTCACACCGTGGTCGTACTATTGTGCAGCGCACTCTCCACGTTCTCCCCGGTTACCCCGATCTTCAGTAGCGAAGGAGATGTAGTGTCCGGGGAACTGGGAGATAAACTCAGGCCTGTTATGAATGCCTTACATCCATGATTCTGCGCGATCACCTCACCTCCATGCATGTTGGTCAGAGCAGCAGGGAAGTGATATTGTCGTTTCATCCTCTCTTCTCTTCCTCCTAGATCGTGCGAAGGTTCGTGCGAAGGTTTTAGGTGTATCAGACGATCACGCTTGCTGCCGGAAAAGGGGTGTAAGTGTGCCAAATGGTGGGGAAGGAAGGGGAGAGTAGGCTCCTGGCTGGCTCGGCCAAGGACAATATCGCCCTGGGGCGCGTTTTAACAGCTTTGTTCTTTGTATGCAGGAAATCTGGGACAGCAATACGCTCTGAGCTGAAGGAGGTGCGTTCGCTTCCGCGAGAGTAAGTAAGAGCGTGGGTGACGGCGCGGATTGGTTAAGGGTGGGTAGGGGCCGGTCTCAAGTGGTATTGGCCGATGCTTACGTTCATTTCTCTTTCAGGTTAGGACCCAGTCCGAGATGGATAGTGAGGGCACCCCAGCGCTCTTCTCGACGCCGTCCCAGGTTGATGAGACCCAGCTGGGCAATTCGCAAGACGCACAGTTAGCAGCAATTATTGAGATGGCCAAATCCAAAGGACTGGCCTGGGCTGCAGACCTCCTCAAGGCCAGCTGCCCTGATGACTCTGGGGTCATCTCTGGGGGTCATACGACGGGACAAGAGTCGAACGAGGAGGCGGGACCCCCCCGCCCCAAACGAATCCGCAGGGCCACAGTTAGAGACTTCCCGGCTGAAGGCACTGCACACAGGGTCCGCTCGGTGCCCGCCGTCAAGGGCTCTTCCGGGCTTCCGCCCCCGCCGTCCCCGGCTGGCCCGCCACCACCGAGCAGTTCAAGCTCTCATGCCACTAACTTTGCATCCAGGGAGGATCTCGCCAACCTCAATGAGACCCTTAAAAATTTCATGGAAGAGGTCAGGGCGGGTTTCTCGCGGGCAGCCTCAGCTGTGGGGCGGCCGACTGCTGACAGTGCGGGAGGGAACCCTTCCGCTGCAGCCACTGTTTGGGCACCACAAGGGACATGCCGTCAGGCCCCCGAGCTGTCCACGGTGCCGTGCACACCGCCTATTTCCTTGCCCAGAAGTGCAGAACCGGCGGCGGTGGCAGGGCCTGTCATGTCCGCCAGGCAGGAGAAGGCGGCTCCCGCTGGCCCCCCGGCTCCGGGGCCCATCCCGGCAGGGGGTGAGCAGCGTCAACCAGCAGGAGGTGAGCCGCTAACCGGGCAGTCTGCTGCCGCCATTGATATCGCTGCCCCCCCCCCCCGCCCCGGGGGGCAGCGCGTCCACACAACTAGCTAGCGCTACAGTACCACGCTCACCTCTGCAGGTCCCAGCTAAGAAGGAGTTTACTCATGCCCCGCTCCTGTCTGGCCATAGCTCGCTGATCTGGGAGGTCCCCTTAGCAGTAAAAGAATTCATCTGGAGGCGTGAGTTTTTAGACATCTTTTCACTACTTCTGCTGGGCCAGCATGGGCAAGACGCGCGTAGGCTTGGGGGGAAGGAGGACGACAAGAAGGTCAGGTTCCAGCAGTGGCCGGATAAAACAATAGATAACTGGCTAGCCGCCTTTTCCATTCTTCAATCGGTTATACTTGAAAAATTTCCTGAACAGGGCCAGGCCTTGGTACTGTACCAGAGGCTAATTCACACAGAGGCGCAGAAGTGGGGCGGGGAAGGGTGGCTCAATTATGACATGGAGTTCTGAAAGAAGATGGCCATTTGCCCAGAGATGGAATGGGACCAGAAAGAGGTACAGCTGTGGATGGACCACATGGGGTCTCGGGGATCCAAGAGTCCTGCCTCGCTTCCCAAAGGGTCTGGAGGAGGTGGCGGACAGACAGGGAGCTCCCAGTTCAATGCTAAGCAAGCGAGGCAGTCCTTTCGGGGGGGGGCGTAGAGGAGGTGGCAGGGGAGGAGGGGCCAAGCGGGTCTCTCCTGGGACTTGCAACCTTTTCAATGCCGGCGCTTGCTCTTGGGGGGTCAAGTGCCGTTTCCAGCACTCATGCAGCAAGTGCGGGGGGCGTCACCCCGCTGCCTCGTGCCAAACCAAACAGGACAAGAAGCCTGCTGACTCCGCCAAACCATCTGCTTGAGTCGCCCCCACTCCTTTCCCCAGCTGCGGCCCCACCCCTCCACCACTCTCCCACCGACCTAGTCGCCTGCACTCCTGCGCCCCTGGCCAGCAAGGGTCCTTCCCCGGTCCTTCTGGACCGCATGCTAGAGTTACTCAGACTGTACCCCCTCTCCGCTGACAGTGCGCTCCTGCTTGAAGGCTTCTCGCTGGGCTTCACCATCCCTTATGTAGGTCCCCTGTCCGGCCGCGATGCGGAGAACCTCAGATCTGCCAGGGTCCTCCCACAGGTCTTAAAGGAAAAAGTTCAGAAGGAACTGAGGCTGGGGCGGGTGGCGGGTCCTTTCAGGGAGCCCCCGTTAGACAACTTTGTAGTCTCCCCCCTTGGCTTGGTCCCTAAAAAAGAACCAGGGTCTTTCAGACTGATTCACCACTTGTCTTACCCAGAGGGGAGCTCAGTAAACCACGGCCTTCAGGAGGGGTCATGCTCGGTGTCTTATTGTACATTGGACGTCGCACTTGACTTGGTAAGGAGGGCTGGCAAAGGAGCTTGCTTGGCGAAGGCCGACATTGAGTCGGCCTTTCGGTTACTACCAGTGCACCCCAGCAGCCAACACCTGCTGGGTTTCAAGGTGGACGACATGTACTACTTTGACAAGTGCATGCCCATGGGGTGCGCGGTTTCCTGTGCCTTCTTCGAGGCCTTCAGCTCTTTCCTTCAATGGGCCTTCCAGCACACTTACAGCGTTTCTGGGGTTTCCCATTACTTAGATGACTTCCTATTCATCGGGAGGGATGGCACTCAGGAATGTAGGGCAGCCCTGGTTGATTTTCAGGTCCTGATGCATCATTTTGGCGTTCCCTTAGCCCCTAGGAAAACGGAGGGCCCGGCTCAGGTTCTCTCTTTCTTAGGGATCGAGCTGGACACAGTGGCGGGGGAGGCCAGGCTGCCAGCTGACAAGTTGCGGGACCTGAGAGATCAGATTAGCCGAGTGGTAGGGAGGGAGAAGGTTTCCTTGGCTGCCATTCAGAGCCTTCTGGGGAAGCTAAACTTTGCTGCCAGAGTCATCCCCGCGGGCAGGGCATTTGCGCGAAGGTTAGCTAGAGCTACGGCCTCGGTGAGCAGGAAGCACCACATGGTTAAACTGAACAAGGGGATGCGTGAAGACCTAGTCATGTGGGCAGACTTCCTAGTCAACTTTAATGGGGCTGTCATCTGGCGCGACCCCTGGGCCAACAGCCGGGAGCTGGCCCTCTTTTCTGATGCGTCTGGCCGGGAAGGGTTCGGAGTGATTTTGGACAAGGAGTGGTGCGCAGAGAGGTGGCCTAACGCCTGGCACAAGAAAAAGGTCACGTCCAAGATCACTGTCCTGGAACTCTTCCCAATTGTGGTTGCTTTTCATCTCTGGCCCAGGGCTCTGGCCGCCAAACGGGTGCTTTTCTGGTCTGACAACCTGGCGGTGGTGCAGGCCATCAACTCCCAGTCTGCTAGCTGCCCCCTAGTCCTGTGTCTACTGCGAGAGCTTGCCAGGGCCTGCCTATTTAACAACGTAGAGTGCAAGGCAAGGCACATTCCAGGGATTTCTAATGTTGCCGCTGACTCTTTGTCTCGTTTCCAGTGGCACCGCTTCCGGGAGGCCTGGCCGAGCGCACGTCAAGAGGGGACCCCTTTCCCGCCGCACTTGTGGCGGCTGCTGAAGTGGGACCACGGATGAGGGAGCTGGGAGAACGGTCCTTAGCCCCCAGAACTGCGAAGCGCTACGGGAGCTGTGTCACCCTCTTTTGTGCAATTACAGGGGGCTGGGAGGAGGATCAGGTGGCCCTGGAACTTAGAGTCCAACAATTCTTGCTGTGGGCCAGAGGGGAGGGAAAAACTCATTCCTGGATATCGGGCCACCTCCCTGCCATCAGCCACCACGCCAGACTGAGGGGTCAGGCTGATCCCACCAAGGCTTTTGTGATCAAGGCAGCCTTGCGAGGGTGGGCAAAACTGGATCCGCGATCCCCGGATCCCAGGTCCCCCATTACTTTCTCACTGCTGCAAGGAATGTTGGACTGTATGGATAGGGCCACTCACTCTGGGTACGAAGCTACACTGTTCTCGGCCTGTTTTTCCCTAGCCTTCTTTGGTGCCTTCAGGATAGGGGAACTAGTGGCCCGCTCAAAATCTGACCCCTCGGGGGTGGCTCTGAACGTAAAGGACGTAGAACTTGAACCGGGGTGCTTGAAAATAGTCATTAGACAGTCCAAAACTGACCAGCTAGGGCGAGGGAGGGTAGTGGTGCTACATGGCTTGGGGGATGAGAGATATTGCCCGGTAGCTTGGGTCAGAACCTACCTGCTGCTTCGCCCGCGTGGGGCGGGTTACCTGCTAGTGCATCAGGATGGCCTCCCGGTCACTAGATTTCAAGTGGACCACATCCTCAAGGCCTGCCTTAGGCTGTCCGGCCATGAGGTTAGGGGCAAAATATTCAGCAGCCACTCTTTCCGCATAGGTGCGGCCACCACAGCGTTCCTGGCAGGAATGCCTGCAGAAAGTATTATGATGGTGGGGCGCTGGCAATCGCATTGCTTCAAGCGGTACATCCGGCCCTAGGGGTGGCCGGGGGGGGCTGTGGGTCACATTGGTTGGGCTGTCTAGTCGTGACCTACAACCTTATTAGGCCTCCCCTCCTTCGCTGGTTTCCTGATTGACGTATACCTTGACTGTAGATGTGCTGATTTTGCTTATGTTTTTTTTTTTCGCTTAATAAACATATACTCAAAACCAATTTTCTCTTTATTAGGTATGAAGGTGTGGGTAATTGGTCACTCAATTATTGCAAGACTGGCACATTGGGCGGCGGCAAGAGAGTGGCAGAATGGCTTTGCCAACACGGACATCACGTGGTTGGGTTTCCCAGGCTTGCGCTGGTGCGACCTGTTACGGAAAGTGAAGCAGAGACTCCGGGGAGGGTGGCTCCCGCCCAACCTCTTGGTGGTTCACCTGGGGGGGAATGACCTCACATCACTAGGGAGGAGAGCTCTACTACAAGACATGAGGGATACTTTCTGCAAGTTGAGCGTGTTGTTGGGGCCGTGTGAACTGTGGTGGTCTGAGATGACACCACGCACGATTTGGCATGGTGCTCGCTCAGGCGACGCCATCGAGGTATCTAGAAGAAAGGTTAATAGCGCTATGCGCAAGTTCACTGAGCAGAGAGGCTTTGGTTTCATCAGGCATGGCCTTCTGCATGCCAAATCAACGGGATGTCTCAAAGGCGATGGGGTTCACCTCTCGGATTTAGGCATGGAGTTGTTTTAACTGGATCTAGGGGAAGCACTGACAGCTGCGGGTTGCTAATAATAGGGGTCTTGGTGGGGGGGCCCTGGTAGTGACGGTGGCCACTCCCAAGGCTGTGGAGGAGTTACAGGGCGATCCAGGGTCTGCACATACCAAGGGGTATAGCATGCAGCAGCACCGTGTGGTGCTAAGCCAGGATACCCAGGGATCTTTTAGCGTGTCCACTGGAAGACCTACGGCGCCCCGCTAACCGACAGGCGGTTGTGGGTCTGAGCAACCGGGGGCTGCCATGTATGCTCCGCCCACCCATCACGGGGGGGCGTGTGAAGCATGTGGACTGGAGGTCCACGGATGGGAGGGGGGGACCCTCCCAACATTTGGTATACACCAATTGGCGTTGCCATGGTGACTCTAGGCTTATCAGACGGGCAGGCGGCATGGGGCTGGCCTGCCCTGGGATCGCCCGTAAGATAACCCACCGTGTTTGCATATTTATTATGCTAATAAACCTGCAGCAATATTTCTCCACTTACATTCAGTGTCATGTGTTTTATTATGATTATGTACTGATGTGTGCTGTGATAACGGTTGCCGATATTGGCACTATGTAAGGCTGCCCGGGGGGGGGTTGCGCAGCGGCCCGCCCCTTTGAGGGCGGCCGCCTTAGTGCCACAGGAAGGCACAGGGGTGGGAGGTCGTGTCCCTGGGCTTGACCTAGGGAGACCCCAGACAGGTAGCTGCTTCCGGCGGGGAGGAGCTAAGGGGGGTACATATTCTGTCCCCGCCCCCTCCTCGCCCTCTTGTCCGCTCGTTCGCCTTGCCCGCCCATCCGCTTACCCGGCATCCGGAGGGACAAAGGGGGGGGAGGTTTTTTCTAACAATTTTCACTTTGTGTTGCAGGAGGAGTTACAGGGCGATCCAGGGTCTGCACATACCAAGGGGTATAGCATGCAGCAGCACCGTGTGGTGCTAAGCCAGGATACCCAGGGATCTTTTAGCGTGTCCACTGGAAGACCTACGGCGCCCCGCTAACCGACAGGCGGTTGTGGGTCTGAGCAACCGGGGGCTGCCATGTATGCTCCGCCCACCCATCACGGGGGGGCGTGTGAAGCATGTGGACTGGAGGTCCACGGATGGGAGGGGGGGACCCTCCCAACATTTGGTATACACCAATTGGCGTTGCCATGGTGACTCTAGGCTTATCAGACGGGCAGGCGGCATGGGGCTGGCCTGCCCTGGGATCGCCCGTAAGATAACCCACCGTGTTTGCATATTTATTATGCTAATAAACCTGCAGCAATATTTCTCCACTTACATTCAGTGTCATGTGTTTTATTATGATTATGTACTGATGTGTGCTGTGATAACGGTTGCCGATATTGGCACTATGTCCCGAGGCACCTACCATGAAATCCAAGACGATGCTCCAAAGATGCCCAGTCCACTCCAAGAACAGACGAGCCATCCTTTCTGGCAAGTCATCGCAGCTCTCCGGGGAGAGCCGCGGTGTTGCGGAGGGAGGAAGGGGAGTCGGTGTCTGATCACTGGTGCCTGGGTTGCATTGGGCACAGATATGCAGTAGCCACTGGGATGCCTGGTCGGCGCAATGGATGGATATGTTCGTACTTGAACATAAACAATGCTTTAGGTGCTAGTAATCTGCCAGTATCTTTAGTGATCACGAAAAATAGTTCCAAGTCCTGTGGCTACCCATGTGACTGGGGTTGCACCATGTTGGTTTCTTTCTCAATTTCTGAGCTCCAGAGGAAGGTTTGCTTTTTTTTGCCTTCGAAAGAATCTCCCCGTGTTTCAAAAGTCCCCGAAATCACATGCACATGAAAGAAGGACATAGCCTGACCTAAGCCCAGGCTCCGTCTACCATGAAATCACAATTTACATGTCAGGATCCTTAGCTGGAGCTGGGCATTAAAACTGCAGGACTGACTGGTGGAGATAATGCAAGGAAGAGCTTGTAATAGTAATTTGCTTGAACCCACATCCAGAGTACCCAAGTGATTGAGCGGGAAGGGGGAGCATCACACGAATCAGGGCTCCAGAAAGATAGTTTAGGAGGAAGAGCAGTACACACCTGCGCTCAGCCTGGGCTAAGATTTAAATGACAAACCATCACCCCAGCTGGAATTGCCTGGGTCTGTACTCCAGCCAGTAAATATAATCCTGGTAAGTATGTCCTTCTATGAGCTTGAGATGTGTCCTTTGCTCAACCAGCACCAGTGCCCTGAGAGCACCCAAATGATGACAGGCAGGTGAGTGGGGACAGGGCTCAACATGTGCATCAGGAGTCCAAGAAGGCTGGTCACGGAAAAAGAGAAACACACAGTTATGTGCAGCCTTGGCTGAGATTTCAATTCCAAGCACTGATCCAATTGGATACCGGTACAGAAGCAACATGTTGGATTGGTGGAGAATATCCTGGCATGTGGAGTCCCAGGACATGTTTCCAGCAACCCGTGGCTCAACCTCATCACACAGAGAGTACTGAAGTACTCCAAGAAGGCAGGACAGGAGAGAAGAGCAGCACACAGCAGCCAGTTGACTGACGGGCATTTCAGAGCCAAACCGCGCCTCTTGTTGGAAAGTGGGGCAGAAGCTGCCGGTCAAACCAACCATGAAGAACCTGGTTAGTGGAGTTCTAGCCGGGCTTGAAAAAGTATTTGGATCACCCCTAACACTAAGACAGGAAGCAAAAAATGACAGACATTTCAATGGGGAGGGACAGCAACACACTCCCCAGGACTTCAAGAAGGCAGGTGAGGTAAGAAAAGCATTATATTTAACGTCCCTATATCAATTCTGAACTCAGGCCCAAAGTCTAAATGCCTGACTTCTCTTGCAATTCCACATTATTCTGAAACCACTGAATCATTTTCCTCTCCAGGATGTGTTTGAAAACCACACCCTCACCAAAGCAACATGATGCTTTTTGCTGAATGTAAGAACATTCTGGTCCTCCCTCCTTTTTCATATAGCTAGCTGATCAGTGTACTAGTAATGAGTAAATTGCAATATTGTGACAGACCTTTCATTTTGCCTTGTAAACCCTTTTCTGCCTCCCATCCACCTCTCAGTTCTCACACCATGCCAGACGACAGTCCACAAAGTGCATTGCTTTAATAACATTGCTCATGTTTTTTTTAAGACTGTCTATTGACCTCACTGGTGCATTACACGCATACCCTCCTGCTACACCTCCACAAGCAACCTGTGTTCATCAAACTGCAACATATGTTTAAGGCCGAGGCTCCAGCATCCTTTTGTCTCTCTTAGGAATGTTACTCAGCACCTTCCTGCTAGACCGCCTAGAAGATATAGCATCGGTTTTAATATTAAACTCTTCCTCAAAAGTCACCTCCTATGGCTGCAGGACCACTTCGACAAACGAATCCCATTCATCGACCCTCATTACTGCACGCTGAGCACACTTCCTTAGTTGCCTTTGACTGGTCTCCAGTAGCACAAGATAGCAACACCAGTATATGATGTGCAATGCACCATGTGTTCATTCTAGCTTGCCTTTGGAATACCAATTCCCAACAAGAACTGTCTACTTCAATTGGGTATATAGTCTCATCATGGTACCATGAACTGCATCTCTGAATATCAATTGTATTTCTGGACAAAAAAATAATTGAACAATTGTTTATACCTTTGTCCCCATTTCACAAATCTGCAAAACACTTACTGAAACATAATTTGGCTAAGACGTCAAAGGTTGCGACGGTGTTCATGAAATTGCTTATCTGATTAGAAATCCTACAGATACTTTTTTCCTACCAACACCATACATGCTTGAAGATGAAGGTTATACCTAGGGAGTGCTATTGCTTTGTTTTGTAAAAGTTCATTTAACAAGGGAGTGGCTATCATTGGTGCAGCTTGTGCAGTGGCACCGGGGCCCAGGGTTCCCAGAGGTCCACTGCATCCCAATCGTGGAGAAACATGAGAGTGCTATCTTGTATTACAACCCGATACACGCTTGCAATGCCATTGTCAACTAGAGATTTTTTTAAACCAAATATCAACCGGAGGAACAAAAAATATATAGGTATATGAGAGCTGGTTTTACAAATAGGCAAGTGAAAACCAATAGGCCATATGATTGGCAAGTAGAGGCACATATTTCAACACCAGATATATTTAAGAGGGTTACAAATGTCAACGCAATTCCTTAAATCGTATTAAGATTTTTAAAAGTGGGCTTATGTGGAACTATGATGAGAATCAGTCGAATATGCTGGACTATACACCATAGAAATGATTTCCTGACTCCCACGTCCCCAAAATGGTTCCGTTTGCATTGCACAGCCTGAGAACAATTGGTCATGGTCTGTATATCAAATGAGAAGGTGGCGGAAAAGGATACCTTTGGCAACCAATTACACATATAGTGGCCTATTTGCTTCCAAAACTATATGGCTGGCTTGTTCACCTTTAGCATTTTTAAGCATCAGTAGAAGTGCACATTAAAACAAGAAAACTACCACCTCGGGTCTTAACAGATGCATATAACATAAAAAAGTTTGGTTCTTAACAGATGCATATAACATTAAAAAAAGTATGTTTCCATGTTTAAACCTGAAGCCCGAGCACAGAGACCGAGAACCAGAAGCTGAGCTGCCATTGGGCACCCACCAGCCCCTGTGATGGTGAGACATTGACCTAGAATGTTTCATGCCAGGGTTTGAAAATATTTTGATTCTCAGAAATACCAATATTGTCCCACAATGCCCCATCGACCCTTGCCCACAAAACTTGAACTACGTCCACGTTTTCAAACTTGAATTAGTGAGAGAGGGGACTTGGAATGACTTTTCAGGAAAAAGCCGCGGGACTGCATCACAACATATGTTGTTCTCACGGTATAGACTTTCTGTAAAGTTATCTATAAAGCAAGTGCAAAACAATTTAAATACGGTGAACTTGGTAATAAAGCAGTTCCAAATAAAGCAATAGATCTCTGCCTACACTATTTAGAAATACAAACTGAAAAGAAAATGGAAAGAGACATCACCTGATAAAAAAACTGCACACCTGCCATACCTCAATTCCGGAAGCTCATAAGAATTGCCCATGCTATCTTCCTCTTGCACAGGGAGACATTGAGGGCGCCAGAGATGTGCTACAGTTGTCTAGTGTATGTGTGGGTTTGTGATTTTGGCACATTCAGCGGCATATGTTAGAGATAGTGGCAGACTGAGGCGTTGGCTGTCATGAGTACCTCACTCCGCCACTCCTGAAACGCAAGGCTGCACCATATTTACAACAATATGGTGCAGTCTTGCGTTTCCCACTGCACTGGCACTACACCTATTATTGTAGCGCCAACGCAGACACCCTTGCACTATAGTGCAACAGTGTCCGCTTGCAGGGAAGGATTGTTTATGTGTAGGAAGGTGTCCCTTCCTGCACATAAAGAATCCTAAAATGCAATTTTGTCACTTATATGTGTGTTGCTTCATGCAGCACACATGAAAGTCAAAAAATGGCATCTTTTTTACAGATTGATTATGTACAGGAAGGGACACCTCTCTAAGAACAAAGGTACCCTTTATTGTTTCATTTGGAGGTCTGGGAGAAGAGGGAAAACAGAACTATGAATGTTTATGCCCGAAAGCACGTCCCACTCGACCAACTCTGAGTCAAATATGTCTAAATACAGCTGACTTGGGCTATCCCTAAGAATTTGGAACATCACAACCAATATATAAAAACATCGATTCATGTTGGTATATGTATTGTTTTATTTAAATAGAAAAATATTTTTTTGATTATTTATCTGTCTTTTTTGTGATGATAAAAAACTTTTTTTTCATTTATACAATATACGACTTGAATAGTGCAAAACGATTATATTTCTTGACAAATGTACAAATTTAAACTATTAATACGAAATATGTATACAAGGTCAAAATTGAACTAGTCCCCCTGCCATTTAACGTATACAAGCTCCTCTCATACAATCACTACATACCATACATACTCAAACATTCTACACACTACACAACTCATACTGTAAAATCCAGCTACAAAATGGTTTTGTAGTTAATAAGCACATGGGGAGATATCTTCCTTTATTTCCATGATTGTATTTTTTTATGTATTTCATTTCTTGATATTTTTACAATTTGATGTGTATAGGAACCTGCAATGTATAATTTTAAACAACAATTTCTTTAAATATTTTATTTTGTATTCATTTATTTTTATATTTCAAAACACATATCTATGTGTTGTATATGAGTATCCACAGTGTCTCAATTTATATGACCATTATTTACTTTTTGACTATTCTTACAATATTATATACATGATGGCCCATAATGTCCAAAAATTAGAACCCCATTTGTTTCTATCTTTATTTTGGTAGGTTTTGTGCTGATAGTGTTTTTTCTGTTTCCAGTTATTCTACTGTGCAATCCCTAGAATTACCTTTGTGTGGTCAATTGAAGTTTGTAAGGAGGGAAAAAACATAAATACCCTTTTTGCCAAATGGGAAACCTATGCTGTATAAAACAGTTCAGTTCATTTTATATGCTTCTTATGTATGACAAACATGAAAGGGGCGGTGACTCCATGAAAAACTGCATAGCAGTGAATCATTGATTTGATCTGAATGAAATAGTTTTTATGAATATTAAATAGAAAATTCATAGCTGTGACACAAATATCTTCTTCCTGTTCTACAATCAGTGATCCAGATGTTGATATTTTAATCTGTATGCAGTAATTGACTGGGTCATGATCAGGACAACAAAGCTATTTCTTCACCAACTTATGTTTCAAGGGGATATGCAACTAATCACTCAATCAATCAATGAAACAATCAATCAGGAGTTTGTAAAGTGTGGCTACTCACCCGTGAGGGTCTTCAGACGCTGATGGGGAGGAGGCTGTTGATCCATTTTGGCATTGAGGTTCAGTCGAAAAGCTAGGTTTTGAGATCCTTTCTGAATTGGGTCAGCGATGGGAATTGCCTGAGGTGGAAAGGCATAGTCTTCCAGGTCTTGGCGGCGAGGTAGAAGAAGGATCTTCCTCCGGTTATGGTCTTGTGAATCCCTGCAACGGTGGCCAGGGAAAGTTTGGCGGAATCAAGTTGTCTGACGGGTACGTGAAATGAGAGGCGGTGGTTCAGAAATGCTGGTCCTGCATTGTAGAAATCTTTGTATGCATGTGTGAGGAACTTGAAGGTGATTCTCTTGTTGACTGGGAGGTAATGCAGTTGTCGGAGGTGCTGTGTTATATGCTGTAGCGGGGGATAATGAGGACCAGTCTGGTTATAGCAATTTTTACCTTCTGAGTTGGTTCTGGGTGATGCCGGCATAGAGTGTGTTATCATAGTCAAGTCTACTGGTGATGAGTGCATCGGAGACCATCTTTCTGGATTCTGTGGGGATCCATTTGAAAGTCTTTCGAAGCAGCAGAGTGCGTGGAAGCAAGATGAGGAAATATTGTTGATCTGGTGATTCATGTCGAGCGAGGAGTCCAGTATGATGCCGAGGTTACCTCCATAGTCCGTGGGGGTGGGAGGGGTTCACAGTGCAGCAGGCCACCAGAAGTCATACCAGGCTGAAGGGGCAGGTCCGAGGATGAGTACTTCAGTCTTGTCCAAATTGAGCTTAAGGCAGCTGTCTTTCATCCAGGTGACAACTGCCTTCATCTGGCTGTGAAAGTTGATTCTGGCTGCCGTGAGTTAGTTGGTGAGGGTGACGATCAGCTGGGTGTTGTCGCTGTAGGAGATAATGTTGAGTTCATTATTTTTTCATACGATGGCTGTGAGGGGGTCCATGTAGATGTTGAAGAGGGTGGGGCTTAAAAGTATCTGCCACTGCTTTCCACTGCGATGCAGTGTCAGAGGAGTAATGGGAGAGCCAAGCATAACTGTCCCAAAGGTAAAGAGAAAACTTACTTGCAATCCTTAACCCACCCCCACTACTTCCATACTTTTCTTCTCCCACCTGCAAGCTGTGCTTTCCGCTTTCAGTCAAAGCAGACAAGTATCTCTCTCAGGAAGGCCTGTTAGTCCTTTATGACATCACAATTGTGGGTAACTAATGTTGTAATCAATTGTTGCTATGTCACTGCAGTGGGTTAAAAGATTCAGAAATTGAAATAAACAATAGATGCTCTCTATGAGAGCCATACATAACAAATATTTAAACTGCAAACTGGGGTGGAGGGCACTCATATGGCACTCAGAATAAGGACTACTACTGCTGAGTGTGGATCACAAAGAGTGCTCAATCTAATGGGCCCCACATATGTAGGACATACCAGAAACTTGCCATGGCTTGCTACTTTGGAATAACAGAAACTGGTTGTGATGAATGAACAGTGTGTGATGTAAACTGGTCTTGATAGGTTAACGGACCTTAATGGTAACTTGGAAAGGAGTACCACCTTGGATTAACGGAAACAGGAGGCAATGTTCTAAGTGATCATCTGGGAACTAGGACTTATGTGCTAAATGGCAAAATTAACTAGCATTTGCAATGCAATCGGTCTCGCCTTTGGGACCTTATCTGTATTTAGCTATGCAGCACATTAGCCCGGGTTGTGAAATATCTACTGTTCTTTAAAATGGAGGTAAAGTAAGCACCAAACTGCGTGTTATGCCAGGCATGGTAACACATTGAGAGAAATATTGCCTGTTAGCAGGAACTGGTATGGTTCAAAGCTCTGTTTGTAATATAAAATCAGGGCCTTCGGTGGTCATATCACTGAAAATACAAGATTTGAAAAAAGTATCATTGTCTACGGGGGCTCGTGGAAGACAATTTCTATGGACTGAAATCTAGAGAATGCTAAAGTGATTCTGGTATTTTGCTGACCTCTACCGATCGTTTTCTATCAAGAAAGTTAAATTGAGGCAGTTGCCAGAAAAATTAAAAAAAGAAAGTCCCTCAGCAGAAAGCAATTCTGGTATTTTATTGACCTCTGCTGGCCGTTTTCTATTAAGACAGTTAATTAGAGACAGTTGAACAAGCAGAGGGCAATTCTGGTATTTTCCTGACCTCTTCTGGTCATTTTCTATCACACGAGTTAAATAGAGGCAGTTAAACAGAAAATAAAGTCCCTAAGCGGAAGCAGACAAGTCCTAGGGCTGATCTCCAGAGCCTGAAAAGTACATACACAATTAAGTACATAGTAAAGTATATACAAGAGGTCCCGAATGCTCGACCTAAAAATGGCCATGATGTGTTAAGTAGAACTAATGGAAACTCAAGAGTGGCCCACTTACCTGGAATCGTGAGAAATGGCCATGACGTCCTCACTGGTCATAATGAAAACAGGACCAGAATGTTTAATTGACTCATCGACATTTTGAGAATATATGAAAACCGTAGGGAAGAACAGCGGTTACATTTTCATCCTCTTTCTCAACACTGAATCTGTTCTGTTTTTTTCTGATAAGAATTACCAGACTTGACTTTTGCTGTGCCTCTAATTATCCGGTTAGTCATGATGGACGTGAACTACTTCCCATAAAAAAGAACTGCAGGTTGAGGGCCAGAATTCCCATTAGAATATTCTATCAGAGTTTTCGAAATGATTGTTTGTTTTCCGAAAAACACGTGTTTAGCTGAACAAAACATTTTTCACTGGTAAATTGCTTCATTTTTTTACTATGGTAATTGGCCATTCAGTGAAGCCAAGAAAGCCCTGCGTCTGAAAACACAGAGACGTTAAAAAGAACATTATTTGTAAAACAGTAAACAAACTTGCATCAAGATTTACTCCTTTCGAAGCATGTCTGCTTTTCCTCGTGTGATTTTAAGTCTGCGCTCACCTTTAAAGTAGGGTTCACCTGGAGAAAGCAATATCTATTTGTGAGAAACAGTATTCATTTATCACGTATTGAGGATTATAATGTCCATCACAAATCATTACACATATCATACACGGAGAAACTAGAGGGCTGCTATAAAGAATGGCTTGGTAAATGATTGAGGGAGCACTATACGAGTGTCGAGGCTCAAGCGCAGAGCCTAGTTTTGCATTTGTTGCTTAAGTCATGGGTGGTCTACTGGCACAGGCAAAAATGAAGTGCTCTGTGATGGCTGAGTGAATATATCAATGTAATAATATCAAAGGGAGAGTGAGGATTAGAGAGCTAGTCCTTATCCCCTAGGTCATATGCTAAATCAATGAGTACTAGTCTGTCAAGACGTGATGAAAAACTCAAAGCTGTGTGTTGTTAACAAAAAAAGAAAGTAAGGACTTCCTTCTTTTTTATGAAGCCCTCACCCACCAACCTAGTTGGTGGCATGCTTCATCATCGGGCCCACCTGGTGACACCGAGTGTGTCCCTGGTGTGTTACAACGCCTGTATTACAGCGGAGCTGGTATATTTACTGAGTGTGCAGTGTAGGCGACGTGAAAGTGAAATTTACCCAAAGGGATTAGCTTTAATATTTGGGCCCCTGGCAGCAGTAAAAACAAGGCAACAGATGTAGGTGGAGTGGTATTTAGGAGACTCCTGCATCCAGTGGGTGGTCTACATGTTTCAGCTAGACCTTTACTATAAACTGGCTTTCCTCAGGACCTAGAAAGGTAAAAAGTGCGATCTATACTCTCTATTGTGTATGGATTGGAATATGTGTGGCATGCGCTAAGGTGCCCTATGTGTGAGAAGCAAAACCAATTATCACTCAATATAACTACAACGCCTTCACCGTACTGTCATTTTATCGCTGTTACCACAAACACTACGGCGATTATTTATTTTTTGATGTGATCATGCTACCGTGCCTAAAACGACCAATTGTGTGTTTGTTTGTCATTTTATGTGTGTATGTACAGGAATGCTTTGAGAAGGAACTGCCTTCTCACACATAGGGCACCTTGGTGCGTGCCACACATATTCCGATCCATACAAAATAGAGAATATAGATCGCACTTTTCACCTTTCTAGGTCCTGAGGAAAGCCAGTTTATAGTAAAGGCCTGGCTGAAACATGTAGACCACCCCCTGGATGCAGGAGTCTCCTAAATACCACTCCACCTACATCTGTTGCCTTGTTTTTACTGCTGCCAGAGGCCCAAATATTAAAGCTAATCCCTTTGGGTAATGGGACCACTGGACAGTTTTTAAATTTCACTTTCACGTCACCTTCACTGCACACTCAGTAAATATACCAGCTCTGCTGTAATACAGGCATTGTAGCACACCAGGGACACACTCGGTGTCACCAGGTGAGCCCGATGATAAAGCATGCCACCAACTAGGTTGGTGGGTGGGGGCTTCATAAAAAAGAAAGAAGAACTTACATTATTGTTTTGTTAACAACACACGGCTTTGAGTTTCTCATCACGTCTTGACAGACTAGTTCTCATTGATTTAGCTTATGAATATATCAATGCACACTGCTTATGAGACTAAAATATTCGAAGCACGGTTCTCTTTGTTAGTGGGCTACCCACATTACATTGATTTTGTGTAGAAACAAATGTCCTGAGCAAAATGGACATTTGGAGATTGGAAACAATAGTATAAAAGCAGTGTCTTTAATGTGCTCTGGATGCAAACTGAATTTGAGCATGCTTTTGTTTCCAGGTATTACCACTTAAAAGCCGCACCCGTTGGTTGTGCCATTGCTTGTTCTCAGTAGCTGGACTGTGTGTCCTTATGCATAAATGGTTGTGTGTGGGCTGCACATATTTGTGTGTGTGTGTGTGTGTGTGTGTGATTGACTCATGTTTCCTGACTAACATATTTAAAAAATAGCCTGCTATTGTAAAAAAACACAAAATGGATTTTTCCTGTAAGCAATTTAGGCCTGCGATAAAGAATACAAAGTGTTATTATTCAGAGAGCGTCTTTGATGTGAAATAGCTTCTCATGTATTACTCCGCAAAAACTCTGTAGTAGGCGGAATGTTACACCAAATATCCAATAGCATAAGGTGAGAGAGTGATGGTCTGCTAAGCGGAGTGAAAGCCCACTCCATACATATGAAAAGCACTGTTAACAATAGGTACAAAACAATCACACTGTCATGCCAGACCTTAACTTGTGTAGTGGTCGCTCTTCGAGTCACGATATTGCAGAAACGATTAATTCATGTGGTAGCAAGCATACAAACATAAGATATTATAAGCACAATTTGAAAGTTTAGCATGTGTATTTAGGTTTTTCTTTTATTCTTTCATCTTGTGAAATGCAAAAAGTTTTTACTTTGTTTGACAGCGGGAATAAAAAATACAAAACTTTTTGATTGCTTTTTCCATGCATGAAAGACACCTAATATCTGGGCTCTGGCCTTAGTTTAACAAATCAGTGCATTCTAGAAGGTGTAGTCCTCATCTGTTCCATTTAATCTCTGGGTGCTCTAGGACAATTATTTGTAATTGAACCAGTGCTGCCGGACCACTAGTAGCATTCAGTTTACAGGCCCTGGGTATACCAATTAACAAAGGGACCTACAAGTAAATCAAATCTACCAAATGGGGGTACATCAATTATACCATGTTTAGAGGAGATAGCACATGCGCTTTGGCACAGGTCAGCAGTGTCAGAGTGCCCAGAGTACTAAAGCCAACAAAAAGTTCAGAAAAAGAAGAGGAAGAACGCAAAAAGTTTGGGATGACCCTTAGGAGAGTGCCATTTTCCAACATGCAGTCTACTAGTAGGAGTAATTTCTCCATGGAGCAAGCAAACATGAATTACACATTGAAAGTGTCCTTTGTCTACCTCCAATTGCATTTGCTATTCCTAAATTTGAAGTGGACCACAAACAAATGTTTCCCTGTTGTGTGGAACTGTATGTGTGCCAGTGTGCTGGTCGTCTGTGTATGTCACACTTTTATTTTGTTTATAAAATTATAATTTGCCTTTTCTTAACTTCCTCTGCCATATTTTCATTAGGCTATCATTCAAAACGTTCAAGCAGGCACAGATTCTTCACAGTATCACCCTATTTGAATTACACCACTTACTCCCTCATGCTCTTGCTTTCCTTCTCCTACCACTAACCTTCTTTATTACCAATCTGAAGCTTAGATTTGACTAATACCTAAAGGGCCATTTTAAGGAAGAGCATTCATTTTACAAGACTCCTTACTCATTCCATCTCTCCTGTTCCCTTTTTTCAAATCTCCTAATCTATCTAGAAATTCCAGATGGGTTTAGAACAACATGAACCACAATCCAAACAACCAGCAGACAATAACATACATATTTTGTGTGTGTTTAATGGTGACTGTATAGCAGGTGATTTATGTGTCTGGGGGCCTGCAGGGCTGTGTGAATAGCCTCCTCTTTGTCTGCCTGTCTGATTCCATAGGTAGCTGCAGGCATGTTTGTCTGTGTGTGTAGGGGTGTATATTTACACATTTGCATGTATGTGTCATTTATATCAATATTGTGTGGCTGTATTAATGCCCCATAAAAATATCAAACCTAGTGGTTTTATCATTGATGGTATCATAGCAGGAATCAGCATTTACGGATGAGATAAAGTCACTTTCTAGCATTCTTAATATTCCCAATCATAGGAATTTAATCTGTAGAAGTTTGTGTCCAAGAGGATAATTATATTTTTTTATGGAAAAACCTTTTTCTTGTTTGTATGTCTGCGGTTTTTTATGAAGGCCCTCACCCACCAACCTAGTTGGTGGCATGCTTCATCATTGGGCCCCACCCGAGATACCGAGTGTACCTCAGGTATGCTTCGACGCCAGATTACTGGTCAGTAACAACACTGATGACATCACTGATGACATCTCAAATGACATCACTGATGACATCACTGATGATGTCATCCAGTGACTGTGTGTTTCTGTAAAGTTAAAATATGTTTTATATATTTATAGTGAAAGGCCTATGGAAGAATGAGTGGGTGTATAAGTGTGTGAATGGATGATTTTCTAGGTGCGTAACTGACTCTATAAGTGACTCATTAAATGTATCTTACTGCAGACTAGTGACTAAACTGTGTGAATGTCTGTATGTGTCTGTGTGTTGGTGTATAAGTGGCTGCATGGTTTTGTGAATAGCTATATGAGTGTCTATATGGGTTATTGATTGGTTGTCTGAGTATCTGTATGGGTGCCTGAGTGTTTGTGTGGGTAGGGTGTGTGTGACTCTGTGAATAGATGTGTGAGTGGGTGATTCAGTGGGTGCATGGTTTTAAGAGTGCATCTGTGATGGACTGTATGGCTGGGTGACTGTATGTAAGGGTGTGTTAGGTATTGAATGTATATCTCAGTTGTACATGTGTCAGTAACTACATATGTGAAATGCAGTGTATATGTGTGTAGGAGTATATAACTATCTATATGTGAGAGTGTGTGATTTTGGGAGTGGCTGTATGGATGAGTGTGTGCTTGTATCAGTAATTGCATAAGAGCGTCAGAATGTGTTAGTATTTTTATGAGTAAGTGAACTTGAGTGAGTTTAACTGTATAGGTGAGTAAATTGGACTGTGATTAATTATTTGCATGACTGACTAGATGTGTCAGTACCTCAATGGATGATTGGCGGTGTGTGAGTGTCTATATAGATGTATAAATGCATATAATAGTCCTGTACAGAGTGACTGTAAGTATGAGTGACTGTACAGGTGAGTGAGTGGAGATGTATGTAGACCTAAGAGTCAATGAGTGGGTGTGTAGTTATTGGTATTGGAGTATCTATGGTTTTCAAAATGGCCGTCTGAAATTTTGAGTCGGTGTATCAAAGGTTATATTAGGGTGTGAGAAGATGCACTAATTTATCACATGGATGACGTCATCAGTGATGTCATCAGTGATGTCATTTGAGATGCCATCAGTGATGTCATCAGTGATGTCACTGACCATGTCATGAGTGATGTAATATGTGACGTCATCAGCAGTGCATTGCGGGGGCACGAGTTATAGTTAGCTGAACTAACTATAACAGGGGAATTTCTAGGGTTTTGTACGAGGGAAATGTCCAGCTAACTGTAACGCCCCTGAAACCTATGTTTTTTTTAGTGAATTTCTAAGGTTTTTTAAATGCCAATTCCTAACTATAACGTGCATGAAACCTATGTTTTTTTCAGTGAATTTCAAAGTTTTTTTAAATGCTAATTTCTATCTATAACTTATCTCTAAAGATATCATGTTTAATGATTTTCATTGGATTTCTATATTTGTCAAATTCAGTGTGTCAATTACATTAATTATGTTTTTTTGAAATTCTTTTTTATCACCATTTTTTAAATTAATTTTTTTAATGAATTCTTTTAAAAACTTAAAAAATATGATTTGTTTTTATTGGGTTTTTCAAACACATTTTTAAAAATATTTCTTTAACTATATGTTCAAAACTTTATTCTATATATTTTTTTCCATGTTTTTGGATCCGCCCACCCTATGCGCACCATTCTCGATCCCTACGCGTTAGGATCCACGCATGGTATGCGTTGGGTACGTGTTTAGTGCGCGATCGCAATGCGACTGGTACGTGACTCCCAGCCTATACGCGACATGTTCGATGTACGTAACGCGACGTTTACGCGCTTCTGCGATGCGTCATCTGCGTCTATGACACGGTAGGTGCGCGGATCCCGCGAAATATTTAACATTTAAAAAATCATATATATATGTATTTCATGTGAAAATTAATTGAAGACAAACTCTAAACTAGTCTTAAAACTAATATATTTTTACATCTAATCCTATAATTTTTTTTAATTCAATTTCGTGGATGCGTGCTGGGTGACCTGCAAAAAAAGAGATTTGATTGATTTATTACACTTACTGTTCTAACTATTGAAAGACCCCACCCAATTCAATCATTCTTCTTTGACCTTCTTTGGAGGAGCATCTCTTTGCAGAGAAGAAGATTTTTTAGACTAAGTTTACACTTGGCTCTAACTTTTTTCAACTAAAAATGGCTTCAGCGCAGCAGGCATCACCTGCATCTCCTCATACATCTGAGGATACATTTTTGGAGGAGGCACCACGCAAAGAACGTTTTTCTTCAGTGGTGTGGAAATGTTTTACTTTTCCCGAGGGGCAGAATAAGACCAATGCCACCTTGTTCACATGCAAGATTTGCAAAAGAGTGCTGTCGCGAGGGGATCCTAACAAGAAATACTCGTGCGGCATGGCTAGTATGATGAAGCACCTAAGGACCCTTCATCCAAACAATCTTGCATGAGAAGAGTGTAAACGGATGAGAAACACTCCTGCTCCTGTGCCTTCCACCTCATCGCAGCCAAGCACTTCAAGAGTGCATCCATCAGCCCAAAACTTGGACATCCGTCCTCAATTTCAATTTTTAAAAGTGCTCTGCACTAAGTGCAATGCGACTTTGTGCTACGGTGAGCAGTCGATCGATATGATCTGCCGCCGGCAAGAAAGTCATATTTGCTATTTTTTTTTTTTTATTGTTCCCTGAAGTTCATTGTTTGGTTCCTCCTGTTTTGTTTTTTTGTTTTTTTTTCTTCCAAAAAATCCCCAAAAATCACAAAATTGTTGAAAAACCCCCAAAATAAATGAAAAACAAAAAAGAACAAAATAAATAAGTTCTTGTAAGAACTAACTTTCCTGGTTTAAAAAAAGAGCTAAATTTCTTTGTTAGTGTGTGAAAGTTTAGATGAATGTATGTGTAGTATGTAATTGACTGAAGGAATGCATTAGTAGCGTATGGTGAATGTATAAGTGCAGAACTATGAGGAAGTGCTGCAGCATCACACAGTACCATCTTTAACTGCAGTGTGCTGTAGTACTTCCAAAGTACAAGGATGCAACATATGTACATAAATATGTTGCAAATCTATGCTTCTCTCTGCACGGCTGCTTAAACTGCAGCCATGTGCTGACACAGGCACCCTTGCACCATAGTGCAAGGATATCTGTGTCATGTGCTGTTTGTTTTTGTGCAGGAAGACACACCTTCCTGCACAAAAACAATCAGTAAAGGCATTTTTCTCTTTCAATGTATGCTGAGCATTGTAGCATGCATTGAAGATATAAAAATGTGGAGAAATGAAAACAATTCTCCTTGTTGTGCTTTCCTACACCAATTTTAGAATGGTACAGCATTCACATACATATCGAGATTTATGATTTCTGATAAATCTAGATATGTGTCTTGTTCTATGAGTATTCAGTGCAATCATGCACAACAACACTTATAGAACACCCTTTCAACGCAAAGTGGTGTGTATAATAAGGTTGTATTTACATGGAGTATAAAAAGTGCACAGAGTGCCTTTTCCTCTCTTTGTAAATATGAAAGAGTGTCTTGCACAATAACTATGTTACAAAAAGTGACATATTTCCGGTTTAAAAATTCCTTGCGAATGATAGAAGGTAAGCACAGAGTTTTTTCTGCAAAGATGTTCAAAGAAGAATGATTGAAAGGATTGTGGTCCTTCAATTGGTACAATGGGAAATAATATGAACCCCTCAAATCTCTTTTTTTGCAGGTCACATGATATCTGATTATGGTCAGATTTCAAAACTACATAGGTATAAACAGAGTGTTTTTAGAAACGTGTTTCAACTTTGTAGCTTCTTGCAGACCTCCTCATTCTGCATACTGAGACTTAGTTAAACTTACCTTCACAGTAATAGGAATAAAAAATGGTATACATTTTTTTCAGATTTTCATTGCAATCTAAATTCATATAAATTGCTTATTTTAAAATTTGGAATTGTGAAAGACAAGGAAAAAAAATTATAACATGTAATAATACATTTTTTACAACACAGCATAATTTCCACAAAGTAATTTGTTTGCCTTTTTTGCTGTTCTCAGAATATATTGAATTTCACAAAAAATAGTGATTTCAATCGTACTCATCACTTAACAGCGGGCAAAAAAATAAACAATCAGAAAGATTGTTAAAAAAAAACCAACATGCTATTCTCAGCAAAATACCACAAGATACAAATCACAGATATATAAAATGCTTACGGCTAACAACATTTTATAAGTTTAACTTACAAAAACTGTAAATGTTGCCGCTTTAAAATATTCACCGAATCTGAGGATACATTTTTGGAGAAGGCACCAGGCCCACAACGTTTTTCTTCAGTGGTGTGAATTTATTTTACTTTTCCTGAGGGGCAAACAAAGACCAATGCCACCTTGGTCACGTGCAAGATTTGCAAAAGAGTTCTGTCACGAGGGGATCCAAACAAGAAATACTCGTATGGCACGGCAAGTATGATGAAACACCTAAGGACCCTTCATCTGAACAATCTTGCACGAGAAGAGTGCAAATGGATGAGAAACACTCCTGCTCCTGCGCCTTTCTGAGTTTCTTTACTTTTTCTTTTGTTTTTTTTTGGCATGATTTCTCTATTTTTACGTTGAAAAACAGTATCTGTAAAAAAGAATCACAAATAAATGTATATTAATAACTTTCAAATTTATACTATTCCATTACTGTACAAACACATTTTATATAAAAACTGACTAAGAAACTATAGCCCTGAACCACAAGTGTGACAATGGTTAAAACACTACATGCATAGTGCCTACTACTTTGAAGCAGTTCATGCCCTAAAGCCTACCTCACTAAAAGACTACGTGCTAACTGACTGAATGATTACAGTACTATAAGGAGACACACTGGGTGAGTGACAGGGTGTTTGCTAGAAGTGTATGAATACTGATTGGGGAATTAAAGGTGTGAAAGACAACTGTGTAGGTGATTAGAGGACTGCATCCATAGTGAATAGGCATTTGAAGCAGTCTATGTGCTAAGGCCTGGCTCACTGCATGAGTACTTGGGTACTGACGGAATGATTAGAGTACAGCAAGGAGAGTGCTTGGGTGAATTTATAAGTGGTTGGCTTTTGACACAGTGAATGGATTAGTACTTGGTACTGAATGGGTCAATAGAGGAGTGCAAAGGGAGTGACAGGATGTTTGCTGGACTGTATGGATACTGACTAGGGAATTGAAGGTGTGAAAGACAAGTGTATAGTATGTTAGAAGACTGCATGCATACTGCATAGACATTTGAAGCAGTCTATGTGGTAATGTATGGTTCACAACATGAGTACTTGGAAACTGACTAAATCATCATACAACTGCTAGGACAGTGCCTGGGTAAAACTTTTACATTTTCAGTTCTGGCACAGTGAAGAGAATAGTACATGGTACTGCACTTTAGTGTCAAACCCTGACTCATTTTATCAATGCATCAGCAAAGAATGGCTTCTAAAGCTACTAAAACTTGACAACATGACTGATTTTAAAACAGTTATCTGTCAGCAAATACACGATGTTACCAAATGCTTCTATCACAATCCTTACCCAAATGCACACAGACGCACAGTGTGATTTTAGACAAGCAACACTATCCTAGGAGTTTACCAAAACTCATTCACTAGTCTAGAAGAGGTAGGGGTACTGCACACAATCTACATATGTAAGTACAGCACATTAGTGTCAAAGCATGACTCATTTAATCAACGCATAAGCAAAGACTGGCTTCTAATGCTACTAAAAGTTGACAACATGACAGGTTTTAAAAGAGTTATCTGCCAGAAAATACATGATGTTACCAAATGCTTCTCTCACAGTGGTTCTCAAATGCACACAGACTCACAGTGTGATTCTAGACAACAACCACTATACCTAGGAGTTTACCAAAAATCATTCACTACTGTGGAAGTGGTAAGGGAACTGCACACAATCTACATATTTCAGGACTGCACTTTTGTGTCAAAGCCTAACTCATTTAATCAATGCATAAGCAAAGATTGGCTTCCAATGCTACTAAAACTTGACAACATGACAGGTTTAAAAAAGTTATCTGTCAGAAAATACACGATGTTACCAAATGCTTCTCTCACAGTGGTTCTCAAATGCACACAGACTCACAGTGTGATTCTAGACAAGCAACACTATCCCTAGCTGCTTACAAAAACTCATTCACTACTGTGCAAGGGGTAAGGAGACTACACACAATATACATATTAAAGTACAACACATTAGTGTCAAAGCATGACTTATTTTATCAATGCATAAGCAAAGACTGGCTTCTAATGCTACTAAAACTTGACAACATGACAGGTTTTAAAACAGTTATCTGTCAGCAATTACACAATGTTACCAAATGCTTCTCTCACAGTGGTTCCCAAATGAACACATACTCACTTTGTGATTCTAGACAAACAACACTATCCCTTGCACTATACCAAAACACATTTCTTCATCTAGAAGGAGTACTACATTTTAGTATAGAACATAACTCATTAAAACAAATTAGTAAACAATGACTGGTTTCTAATTCTACCAAAATATAAAAACAGCACAGTTATCTGTCTGCAAACACATGAAACACACAAATGCTTATCACTGAATGGTTTCTACATGCACACACACTGTCAATAAGATTGTAGAGAAAAAAAGTACTCCCTACACTTAAGCAGTAGAAATACATTAGTCTGATTAAAATCAAAATAGTCTACATACATCCCCTCACAATTAAATAACTCACCTTTCAAGTTGTTTTGTAGATTAAGAAGTATATCAGTCACACACCAGATATCAGTCACACATCAGATTTTCTTATACAGCATCTCTGCACTGTGCACCTCTCAGCAAAAACAAAGAATGGCAAAGGTTCCCTTTCATTTTCCACACATATACATGTAAACATCAAATCACAATCCTTCACACATACATTCAAAAGCAAACACACATTTCTATTGGTTAAACATTTCAACCCTTTCCAAATGAAATACATTTCAACCCTTCCCCCAATCTGCCTTCTGCCTGTTACCATAGAAACAGGTCATGGAACACTGTACTGAGTACACAGGTCACAAGTTCAGCACACAATGTTGCTAAACAAGACAGCAAGTGTGCTTGACTTTTCAACATATCAGCTTATCATATATAATGTTCCATACAATCAGTTTTTGTTAACCAATAAGAATCATGCGTTTAAAAAACAGAAATATACCCTCTACCTCTCAGTGTAGAAAGTTGTCATACAACCAATGATTTCTTGTCTTTTTTCAATTTTTTTCCCTTGGATCCGCGCACCCAACGCGAGAGGATCCGTGCACCAAACACGATAGGATGCGCGCACCGTGCGCGCATTTTGCCATTTTTTTTTTTAAATGGGGGCCCCAGGGGGTCCTTCTGGGACCCCCTAAGCAGATCTAGAGAGTCAGAGTATTTCCACTCTGCCCCCTTTATATTTTTTACACACTTATTCCCCTTGCTTCTTCAGCCTCGCCTCTACCGAGGCAGAAAATGGCCACCAACAGTTCCTGGTTTCGAATGTAGACAGACACTCGACAGCCAATTATCATTCAGCACGCGAGCGAGAGGGTGCGCGCTCAGTTCGGGTAGGGTGCGCTTACGGTGCGGGTTGGGTCTGCGGATCCTCCCCGGCCATAGATATCACTAACTTTTTTACCCTAATTTTCTCAGGAACTAATGAACAGATTCACACCATTTATGCAAAAGGCACGAGTCTGAAATGAGGACTACCTCTTTGCCAAATTTGGTGTCATTCCGTTCAGTGGTTCGGGCTGTAGCTGCAACAACAGATCCTATGGGAAATTGCATGGGGAAAACACGTTTTGGGACCCCCCTTTTTTCTCGGCCCCCGCTTTACGAATCACCACAAAACTTTCAGGGTAGGAGCGGAGCTGGCCAAAAGTTTGGAAAATCTCGCGAGGATTCATCAACCGGTGCCAGAGTTATTGGGAATAGAATGTTGCGGATTTCCTATGGAAAATAGACCGCCAGTAGATAATATATATATAAATAAATCTATTACTCCAGCTCTCTCCAATGAAAGAAAATAGGTCGCACTCCGGCAAGTCAATTTCAAAGCTTGAATCAATGTTTATTTCGTCATTTCAGCCATAGTAGGAAACAAAAACCTTTTTTTTTTTTAAATATTTTTATTGAAAACAATTTTCCCCACATTTTATTTCCCCCCCCCCCTCCCCCATTACATGGACAAGGCACAATAAGTTTCATAAGGCAGCCACATACTCAACTACATATTCAAAAGAAAAATGGAAAGTGAAATATTACAATATACATACTACATACAGATCCTATCATAATATATACGGATACAAATAATATATGTTAACATTCCATAATACATACATTCCTCAAAATACCTTATTCAGTTCCAGCCTTCCATTGAATCAAAGGACCCCAGATTTGTATACCCAGCTTTTTACCCTTTCTCCCTTTCCTAGAGTAAATAGCTGTTTCCAATTTTTGTATTGACAAAGTTTTTCCTAGCCATTGATGATACGTAGGAGGATTTGGATCTAACCAAGTTGAGGCCACAAGCAGTCTAAAAATCGACATTGCTACAAACAGAAAATATTTACAATTAATTTGTCCGTTGGGGGATATTCCCAACAAAATAGTTGCTGAGTCCAACTCTATTGTTGTGTCTAAGGCATTCCGGAAAAAATTCCCGATATCTTGTTTTATCTTATCTAAGTGTGGACAAGTAGAGAAAATATGTAACAAATTGGCCTCCATACTGCCACATCTAAAACACGAGATGCCCGACACAGCCCCCCATTGAGCAATTTTCCATGGCGTATAATACAGGTGATACAGGCTCTTGTAGTGCTGGGCCTGAAGAGACGCTGAGCATAGTAATTTACATCCCATCTCAAGTGATTCAGAGAAAATATCTCTTTCTCTAGCTATATCTAAATCTGAGGACCATTTAATTATCCATTTGTCAAGATCATCCTTTTTTAACTTTGTCATTTCTAAATAAAATCTTTTTATAGTACAGTCATTACCTTTTTGTATGAGATCCATCATTATACTCCTCCCAAAGCCTAGAGCTCCCCCTTTTTTATTTAATATACAACTCCTTATTTGAAGGTATTTAAAGAAATGATTTGTGTTTAACATATACTTGTTTTTCAAATCTATAAATTGTAAGATGCCATTATCATCCCACATATCACCAATCATTCTTATACCTTGACTCTCCCATTCCTCATATACCATTCCTGAGAACACAGCCCTAGGTAATGAGGGATTATTTTTGAGTCTAGTATATACACTATATTTCCCTATTCCAACTTTTTTGGAAAATCCTTTCCATATGCTGTAGGCCGCCATAATTATCTTGAAACGTGTTCTTTTAAAGTAACTTCCATCAGTAAATCTTAAAAAAATATTTTCAGCATTTGTACCCAGAGCTAAACCATATATAGCCAGCGAGCCTGTCTTATCCCATCCATCCATCTCAGCCCCCCCAATTAATCCAGCCATTCCTTGTATTGCTGCAGCCCAATAATATAGCTTTAGATCCGGCAGTGACCACCCCCCTCTCTCCCTAGGAAGGGACATATACCTCAATGCCCTCCGGGTTTTACCTCTAGCCCAAATAAAACGATTTACCATACTTTCGCAAATTTTAAACCACTTATTTTCAATTAGAAGAGGGATTGCCCTAAAAAGATACAACAGTTTGGGTAAGATCAGCATTTTAATAATATTAACTCGCCCAACTAATGATAAATGTAAGTTCTCATAACGATCCAAATCTTTTCTTGCCTTTTCGATTACTGGGGCAATATTATTATCCACCAAACTATCTAAATTAGACATAATATTAATTCCGAGGTATTTCCCTGCCGGCACTACTCTTCTATCTTCACAAGGTGTAAAAGAGTTTTTAATAATCTGGGTTTTAGACGCGTTCAATGAGTACCCTGAGACTTGTCCAAATCTTAAGGCCTCGGCCTCTACAAATGTAGTTGCTTCCGTTGGGCAAGGTGTTATCACCGCAACGTCGTCAGCATAGGCTAATATCTTGCATGGCCCAAGAACTGTATTGACTGGGGTGATCTCTGGTGCTGATTCTATCTTCCGTATTAAGGGATCCATATAAATGGCAAATAGCAAGGGAGAGAAAGGACATCCCTGGCGAGTTCCTCTCTTGATTTTAAATTGACCAGTTATACCCCCGTTTATCCTTAATGCTGCACCTGGATCCATATATAGAGTCTGAATTGCTTTCAAATAGCCTCCTCTAATCCCAACTCTAGCTAGGGTCTGCCACAAATACTGCCAGGAGACCCGATCAAATGCTTTTTCCGCATCCAAAAGCATAACTGCCATCGGGTCTCCTGCTACTTCCGCCACATCAAATAAAGTTATAACTTTTCTAATATGGTGAGTTGTCCCTCTACCAGGAATAAACCCATGTTGGTTATCACTAACCAGGTTACTTATAATTCTTGCAAATCTTGCAGCCAGTGCCTTTGAATAAATTTTGGTGTCATTATTCATCAATGTTATTGGGCGGTACGACCCTGGTTCATTCGGGGGCTTTTCTTTTTTTAAAATTAATACTATATCTGCCCCGCTCCAGGATTTGGGAATGGATACCCCACTTTGTGCAGCTTGAAACATTTGAGTTAAATTATTACCTAAACATCCCCAGAAATTTTTATAAAACTCGATCGGTAGCTGATCAGGTCCAGCAGCCTTCCCCGAGGGTAGAGCAGTCATTGCTTCTTTAATCTCAGTTTCGTCCAATACGGTCTCTAATTCCTCTGCATCTTCAGGGGATATAGTTTTTACCTCAATGTTCTGGAGATATTCATTTATTCTATCGATACTACTGGGATCTTTCTCATCATATAAAGATTGGTAAAACTTCCTAAAGACCTCCCGAATTTCTTCTGGATCTGAATGTAGTTGTCCCTTTTCATCCTTTATTTCCTTAATCGTCCCTGCCGCCGCTATCTGTCTGGTTCGTATAGCAAGGACTCGCCCTATTTTCTCACTGAACTCGTAACATCTCTCCCTTCTGATTGTATATTGCTTTGCGGCTCTATTAGCAAGTTCTTCCTCTGCCTCACTTTTCACCTTCAGTAATTCTATTACGAATTGTTCAGTCGGCTCTCCCCTTATTACACAGTTATTAAGTTGTTCTTCTGCCTCCAGTACTTTTCCCTCTTTCTCCTTATATCGCAGTCTTTCTGTTTTCCTCTTGAAGGCGCTATAACTGCACGTTTCACCGCGTGCTCCTGCCTTAAAGGCATCCCATACTATGCCAACTGCAGCAGTTCCTCTATTATATTCAAAGAATTCAGTAATCCATTTAGACATATGTTTTATATAATCATCATCTAAAAGCAATCCCCTTTCGAATGTCCACTCCCTTCTTATTGTTGTTCCCCCACTCTGCTTTATCGTTAGGATTAGGGGATTGTGGTCACTAAGTATCCGAGGAAGTCTATCAATTTCCACTATACTAATTAAATCATTGGAAACCAGGAAGTAATCCAGCCTAACGCATATCTGATGCGGTGCTGAATAATATGTATAACCGAGTTGTTTCGATCTGATTGACCCCCAGACATCTCGCAATGTATTATTTTCTAAAAGATCAGTAAGGGCCTTGTAGACCTTTTTTTTCCTCCCCTTATACTGTCTTATTGAGCCTGATCCTAGACCCTCCGCTCCGTCAATATTTAAGTCTCCACCTATAATAACTCGAGGGGCCCAGTCTGCCAACTCAGAATCCAAAAATTGCAGAATTTCTGGATCGTCCTGTGTAGAACCATATGCTGCAACTAATGTTGTCCACACCCCCCCTAATAGTACCTCAACCATCGCCCATCTCCCCCAATTATCTCTTAACTTTCTCCTTGTTACTACATTTTTATCCCTCTGTGGTAAATAATTTAATTACCGGGACTTAATTTGATACAGAAACATAATAAAATAGCTCAGTAAATAAGAGGCAGAATCCGTGGTATTAGAGGTTCTGAATGGGCTTTATTCCAGTGGTCGATTATAATCGGTTGCTCCAGGTTCCATCACCACGAAGGTTCAGGAAGTGAAGTACATACATTATTGACAAGAAATGACTTTTATAGAACATACATTACAATGAAATAGATGCGGGAGGCGTAACAATTGATAAGGAAGGTGACGATTCACATGCGTAACCGAAAATGGGTGTAATGAGGAGTAAAAAGGAACATAATTGGTTATGATGTCATATATAGGTGGATCTATAAGATTATACTTGGCATAGATGCGTGCGCAGCAGTATGACGTGTGATTGACGTGCAACTAGGGGGTGAGGGGGACTTGACATTTAGCTCTACATGTGGCGACAGAAGTCTGGAGGGTCAAGTCAACCTAATCCCAAATCATATCTAACATCCTATGTTTAAAGAACTAAGTTATCCAAAAGAGAGGTTTCTTCGAGTAGAATCTTATTCTATACTGACTATACTGACTGTTAGTGCGTGTACAAGCGTCTAAGTGTCTACACTAGATGCGAGGGCGGAATCTTCCATAGTAACAGGGCTATGAATTACTTGTATGAAGACAGAGAAGCCGGGCCTTTGCTCGGTAGCTGGCAGAATGTTTACTTAAACTACTAGACAGGAATGCATTGGGCAGGGATCGGAGCAGATAACTTCGAAGGTGAAATACAGCTTTTGGCAGGCAGCAGGCTGATGTCAGGCTTTGTGAGCCGAGCAGAGAATGAGACAAAGTTCATGGTCACAGATGCAGGCTCAGACTGGAGCTTTCAGAGACAGAAAGCAAGAAGAGTTTGATGACAGAATCAGGGCCTACTTGCCTGGACTGTAAAAATGGCATAAGTGAACCATATAAAGGCGGTGGCCTTTCGTACTTAGGAATGGAATATCCGGCCCATTCATGGCGGATCAACAGAGGACATGTTAACGGTGGACGCACATGTATTTGCGTCTTCATAACTGGAACTGGAGGGAACATACATGTACTCGTAACATGCACATAGAACCGTTGGGGTCCAAGATAGGGGACATAACTGACCAGAAAAATCCATATTTCCACATTCCCTCCTTGTCCCCTACTTGCCCGTCAAGAGATATCAATCTTCATTAATCCATTGATCTGTTCATATAGCATCATTTGTTCTTCTTTCTTTTTCCGGAATCTTGAATGAAAATCTTGATGTGGAATGCACGATGTGGCACACAGACCACAAATCGCTGGTCCACATTGCAGGCATAAGCAGCAACTGAATAATATGAGAAGGCCAATACCTAGGAAGGATAGAACTCTCCATCCCCAGGCTGATATCACGCTCCAAAACCAACCGGACCAAGTCCAGGTGCCTGGATTCTGGTGTATCTGGCTTGCAATCTTATGAAGGCGGGTTATGGCCTTATATACAGATGGCGAATTTTCTGGTATGAATATGCAACAGCTTGATCCGATGACCCTACAAGCTCCGCCCCTATCGGCCAGGATGACGTCAAGGACAAGACGATTTTGAAGCACAACAATCCGCATAGCAGACTGCTCTTCTGTTAAATTGCCTAAGGCGGAAATAGTTTCGTTCACTACAGCTTCAAGGGTTCTAGTCAATCTACGTATCAGCTTACTATTAGTAACGGTACCTATATAGGGAAAGAGACCTTTATTGAAATCTGTGTATTTTTCCCATGCCGTTTCAGTGTAGTCGACTATTGGGAGATCTCTCCTTACTCTATTATATACTAAATGAATATTTCTGTGATAATCAGGAGGAGCTAGAAAAACAGGTGGCAAAAGGAATCCAATGTAGCAAGTACCATCCCAATCTAGAGGCAAACGTACATATGCCGTTTGACCACATATGAAATAGGAATGGCGGGAAGCTCTAAATGTAGACTTGCCTTGATCACTAAATTCTACTACAATGGTGCATTTACTATGGCCCATGTGTATGGAGCCATTCTTTCTTATACATAATTCCCCTTTTACTGGGAATACGGACATGGCGGGCAAGATTGGTGTAGCTTCAGATTCAACGTTCAGGATCATGAGGTTAAGTGTAAAATTACCTAATCCATATACTTCATTTTCTAGATCAGTTCCTGTTCCTTTGGGAAGTCCCTCCTTGTTGGGGTGGCAGACCTTAAGTAAAACTAAGTTCAGATTTCCCCATACCCCATTGTCTTGATAAACTGCAAATTTCGAATCTTGGGAATTAATTAAACTAAACCATGCTCCACAGGAGCCGTTGTGTGTGAACGGGTATGGAAAAAGAGGTAGAATTCCTTTATAATTCTGATAGGGAGGGAGTCGGCCACATATCCAACAATTTGTAGCATTGCTAACCTGATGGGAATGATGTAACATATTAATAAAAGTGTTATTGCGCAGCGCAAGTCTGTATGACAATTCAAGCGGAGGTAATTCACTAAAAGAATGTTCAGCAGTAACATTGTAAACATGTCTAGAAATAGGATGATATATGTGCAACAATATACTTGCAGTAATTATTAAAAGACTTAAGAAAAACAAGATTAATAATGTCACTATGCAGTGACTACGCAGTGATTTACAGTACGCCTGTCGTTTCAACATTTTTCGGGTATATTCTCTATTCAGGTCCAAGGGATACATGTCAGAGACAATTCAACCGCTTCACCTTGGAGAGGACTTAAACAATCAAATTGCTCGACTGATTGGGCCTAAGCTTTAGTTTATAGTGTTCAGAGTCACTTTTTTCCACAAAAGGAAGTTTTGAGTCAATGGGTGAAGACACACAAGGTGAGGTATTCACATCTGATTTTAGTCCATGAAATTTCTTGATATGACTTGAATGAATCCATCCCTTTCTGCCTTCGATCTTCACGGCTGTTCTTGTGGTGAGCAACACCAGCTGAGGTGACCTCCACCTAGGTTCCAGCTGAGTTTTGCGATCAAAATTCCTCACGAGGACCAGGTCCCCCGGAACCACGTCATGGGGTTTCACCTCCGTGTTGTCAGGAAAAGCTGCAGCTACCTGTGAACGACAAGATTGTAGTGCAGACATCAAGGAAGCCAAGTAGTCTGTCAGCATATTACAGTCAATATCAGTTATTTTGCGTGGTATAGGCGTCCCCCACATATTTGGTGGTCTGCCGAAGATCACTTCATACGGGGATAGCCCTGTTCGAGAGTGTGCTACCATTCTTGTGTAAAAGAGTGCAACTGGTAATGCTACTACCCAGTCGACACCTTTCTCTCTGCATATTTTGGATAATCTTATTTTCAGAGTCTGATTATGTCTTTCTACGAGACCCGCTGCTTCGGGGTGTCGGACACAGTGGAATTTCCACTGATAGCCTAACAAAAGTGAAACGTGTTTCATTAATTCGGATGAGAACGGCTGGCCGTTATCTGAGTGAACAACACGTGGTAAACCGTATCGTGGGAAGAATTCTCGAACCAACTGTTTGGCAGTAGTCGGGGCAGTGTAATCTGAAACCGGGTATGCCTCCGTCCAACGGGAAAGAGCACACACAACTACGAGAACATATTTGAATCCTCTGCATCGTTCCATCTGGATATAATCCATCTGAAGGACTTCAAAAGGGTGATCAGGAGGATGAAATCCACCCTGTTCTACGGGAACGCTTTTTCCTGGGTTGAACTGGCAACAGATCATACAGGTACAGACCTTTTGTTTGGCTGCAGCTCGTAAATGCTTGTTGAACCAAATGTGTTGAATGCTATCTAGCATAGCTTTTTCTCCTAGATGTGCTGGACTATGTATAGTGTTAATTATAACTTGGACCATTGAATCAGGAAGGAACCACACAGACTTTTCCGTCATCATCCATCCTTGATCCGTTTGGATCCCTCCTAATTCGGTCCATTTCTTTATTTCATCTGGTGTAGCATGTGTCTGTATGTCAATTACGTCAAGAGTAGGATCTTTAACTGTCATACAATGTGTCAGCGTCGGAACTATTGTCTTTGTCCTGTCGGATTTTTGAGTTTGAGCGGTCTGTTTAGCTGTTCTGTCAGCTAGATCGTTGCCTTGAGAAATGGTATCAGTAACTTTCGTATGTGCTTTGCATTTCATAATCGATATTGCAATGGGTAAATGTATTGCATCTAATAAGGCATGAATGAGGGGTCCGTGCTGAATGTGGGCACCGTGAGAAGTTAAATAACCTCTCTCTCGCCACAGCACGCCGAAGTCATGTACGACTCCGAATGCATAACGTGAATCAGTGTATATATTGACTTTTTTATTTGCGGCTTGAATACAGGCTTGTGTCAGAGCGATGAGCTCTGCTGCTTGAGCGGACAAGGTATTTATGCAATTTGTTTCAATGATTTCAGTGTCTGTTGTGACTGCATACGCGGCCACTAGCTCTCCTGTACTTGTTCTCATACATGAACCATCTACATACAACGTCAGGTCTGGGTCTGACAATGGGACGTCTGTTAAGTCTTGTCTGGGTTTCGTCGTGATTGTAATAACATCAATACAGTCATGGGCTAGTGGGTCTGTTCCATTTACAGGTAAAAGTGTGGCAGGATTCAATGTGTTACAACGTCTGATTTCTATATGTGGCTGAAACAGTGTTAGTTCATACCCTGTAAGTCTTGCTATAGTCAAATGTTGTGTTTGCGTTCGGTTCACAAGAACCTCTACTGCGTGTGGTACTTGTACTGTCAATGGATGTCCTAACACTATGGCATCGCTTTGTCTGATTGCTAAAGCTGTCGCTGCCACTGATTTTAGGCACGCAGGCAGAGCCTGAGCTACGGGATCTAATGTACTCGAAAAATAAGCACATGGTTTGTGTGCTCCTGCTTGTTCCTGTGTGAGTACTGACAAGGCAGTACCTTCTCGTTCTGTAATAAAGAGTGTAAAATGTTTTCTGTAACATGGTGTTGCTAAAACAGGTGCTTGACATAAAGCTTTCTTTAAGCTTTCAAAAGCGTGTGTATGTTCCTGAGTCCAAGGGAGAACAGTCGATGTGGCTGCCTCCTGTGTTGTCAACTGAATGAGTGGTTTTGCTAGAAATGCATACTGAGGGATCCACTGTCTACAATATGAAGTGAGGCCTATAAAAGCCCGCACCTCCTTTTGTGTCTTGGGTATTGGCATGTTAGCTATTAACTGAATGCGGTCTGGTGTAAGCTGCCTTCCCTCCTTGGACAGCGAGTGACCAAGGTAAATAACTCGCTGGACACAGAATTGCAGCTTAGAAGGGGACACCTTGTGCCCCTTTTCGGCTAGAAATTGTAAAACTGTCAGTGATGCTTTTTCACATTCGGGTTCGCTTCGGGCGGTGATCAGCAGATCATCGACATATTGAAGCAAGGCAGTGTTAACTGGCATGTGGATACTGTCGAGTTCTCGTTTCAGTGCTTGGCTATAGATGCTGGGGCTTTCTGTAAATCCTTGAGGTGCGCGTGAGAATTTAAAGCTACGTCCATTTAAACTAAATCCGAACAAATATTGGCTTTCCGGATCTATTGGGACGCTGAAAAAGGCATTTTTGAGATCAATTACAGTAAAGAATGTTGCTTCGGAATCAATAGCTGTCAGTAATGATGAGATATCAGGGACCACAGGGAATTGTGGCACAATACACTTATTTAATTCGCGCAGATCAATAATTAATCGATATACTGGCGGGGCCTTCGGATCTGTTCGTTTGAGAATCGGAATTATCGGTGAGTTACATACATTGGAGTCTGTTTCTACAACCACTCCTTGGGAAATGAGTTCGTCAATGATTTGTAGTAAAGCCACTACAGCATCTGGTGGTAACTTGTATTGTCGCATTCGTGGTAGTACCACTCCTGCCTTTAGTGTGACTCGATATGGTGTAATATTCATACAACCAACATCAGTAGGGCCTTGTGCCCATAAATGTGTAGGTAAAGTCTGCAATCGGGGATCCATGTCTCTAGACACATAATGACCTTTAAAATCACGTAAAAACAATCTTACTCCTTCCGGAGAACAACATATTATAGCTCCTAGAGCTTTCAATGTTTTTATTCCTAACAGGTTTTCTGGACATGATTTAGTAAGCAATAAATCTGTAGTTCGGGTCAAAGGTCCTATCGTAAGTGGAAGAGGCTGTGACACTTCATTAACAATAGGTTTTCCTGAAAAACCAAGGGAAATATTCTGTGAGCCTGAGAGGGGTGCCCCTGGAACTTCACTACGTTTTATGGTTGTTCGACTTGCCCCTGTATCGAGTAAAAATTTTCTGTCTTGGCCTAATAATTCACTATGTACATAAGGTCCTTCTTGATCTACAGGGATCTCGATAAGGGGTAAGTCAACTTCCCTCTCTAGGCTGGTTCATGCATATCGTTGATAATCAGGATAGTCATACTGTGCGGTCTGGTACAGTTGTCTTGTCGTGGTTTGCGTGGCAGCAACAGGCAGCGCTGGTGCAGCTGGCACAAACTGTATAGTCTGTGGTGGAGCTGACATGGACTGTGCATGCTGCAAAGCTCCTTGTTCATTCTGATCCTGTCTAAGTGGCCGTGGTCTTTCTTTTGTAATACCCGTGGCGATATTACGCTTCAGGACTGGGCAATCGTGTACGTGATGACCTAGTTGTTTACAATAGTTGCATGTCCCTTTTACAGGTCCTGCTAAATCGCCAGAATGTGTCGTACCCTTTTTATGTCCTTCAGCTGGAACTGTCTGAGAGACTAGCATTTTCATTTTCGTGTCTTTCATGCGTCTTTGTTCATGATCTTGTTCCTCTCTAATTCTATTGTGATGATACTGTAACATTTGTAACATTTGTGATGGAGTGTTACCTTGCCAGGTACTCTCGAATTTTAATACTCTATTTTTCACTTGGGGCAAGGAATTTTCAACTAATTTTGTCACAAACAGATGTGGGTATGACTCGCTACTTGCTTTTATACCACTATTTATACCAAAACATTTTTCGAATCGGGCATAGAAATCACTAGTGTCTTCATCTTGCTTTTGTTTACAGGCTGAGATTGCACCCCAGTCTTCCTTTTTCGTGGTTAATAAACGTGGCAGTACCTGTACTAGTAAACCTGGTAGTGCTTTAGTTTTGTCCCCAAGCCCTGAACCTGGACCTCGGGCCTTTTCTTCTGCTTCTAATGCTGTCCAATCTATCTTTTGGTCTCCTACCTCCCACTCTTTTTCCTTGAGTTTTTCATAAATGCCAGCAGGCATTAATACCTTTAATATTGTCATAATGTCGGGATAGGTATACTCTCCCATGAGTAACATGTCTTTAATTTCTCGGTGGAAACCCGCTGGGTCTTTGTCATGACTGGGTACCACTTTCTTCATTTCCAACAATTCTATTTTCGATATGGGCGTATATACATATACACGTTTAAACTGATTGTCCTCGCCCTTTATTGGGTGCACTTCTCGTAAGGGATTCTGTCTGTCCATGTAATACGTGGTTCTTTCCTTGATGGGCAGTGAGACATGTTCTGGGCATATAAAAAGAATGTACTGCTTTCTTGATTCTAGTATTTCTTTAATTAGCTTAGTACCTGAACCTCTCCATCTATTCGTGAGTAATTCGGTCAATATATCAGGTAAGGGACCAGGATCTGAATGTTGGCTTTTATATAGTATAAGAAGTTGTTGAATCATATAAATCCCAGCTAAACGCTGTTCATCTGGGGTGAGATTCAAAAATGTGTGTGCTACTGTGTCATCACTATACTTCCCGGGACTGTCAACCCAATGAACGGCTGATCTGGCTAATTCTTGTTCATCCATAGAATCGAGAAAATGATAACCCCTTCGTTCTCGGAGTAATTTATCTGCTGCTTGGAATGAATGCTCGTTAGACCTTATATTTATTATTGGTGTTTGAAATTTCCTGTTATTTTCTAGACACATCGGACGTATCGGATCAGTAAGACATCTAGTACTATTACAAGATCTTCTTTTACCTACATAGGCTATAGTTTCTGACTGTCCTGTGGGCAGTCCTGATGCTTCTTCCTCGCTTTGTTCGAACTGGTCTACCGCTAATCTTTCTTCGTGTAGGCGTTCTATTTCTTTACGGATCTTTCGGCACATGGCTATTATACAGTTTTGCTTATCATGTCTCCCTTCTGATATATTCTGGCTCCATCTGGTAAGAATCTGCATTGCTTCCGGGTCTACCCCCGGTCGGTCTTGATTTCTGATCACACAATGTATGAGGAAACGCAACAGTTCCCCCTGTATTTCCACTTTCTGGTATTCCATAGCTCTGTTAATACATTCAGAATCTCGCCCAGTTTGGACAAAATGATATATATTATCTAGATGTGCAGTCATTCCTGGTAATTTCCCTAAATACACTGCGGCTCGTCTGATACGTAATGATGCTAGGGTCATTTCGTCCTCTTTTCCGGGCACAGGGTCATATCTACAATCTATAAGAAGTTCCTTAAGCGTACGGGCATTTATGAGTTTGGGGGTACGTGAATGTGCTGACTCTTGAAAAGTAAGTTTATTTATTCTAGGTGGCGTAGAAAAAATATTGGTAGCACCTCCGGTAGCCCCATCTGGGGTATCGGGTGTGAAAGGATTCGTTGAACGTGATACAGCAACTATAGGCGTGGATACAGCTATAGAAGTAGCTGTAGGAACAGATGCAGAAACAGATGTGCTTGCCGGAACTTGTGTCAGAACTTGATGCTGTAAGGGTACAGGTACAGGATCTTGGCGTTGAACCTCCCCGGCCAACGGTCTATGTGGGGCGGGGTTAACATACTCGGGAGCTGCGTCATCTAAATATGAGGAAAGAAAAACATCTTCTGCGGTTCTAGGATGCCCCTTAGGATGTACCTTTATTGGAAATAATGGGGTTGGCAAGTCTTTTGGTATCCCTGGAGTAGCCTCAGGTAATCCTTCAGCCAGAAGGGGATACATACCATTCATAAGGGCATTTCTTTGTCTGTCTACTTGTTCTGATTTCACTCGTGCACCTTCTTTAATTAATAGATTTTCTCGGACTTCATTGGAATTCTCTTTACTCTTCTCTTCCTGTCTACGTGCTTTTTCTGTGCGTCTATACGATTCTTTACGCCATAATTCAATGGCGTCTTTCTGCGATTGTCTGGCTTTCTTTTTCCATAATTCTTCCTCTACTTTCACGATGCACTCTGCATCCCAGGTCCCCGCTGCGGGCCACCTCTGACTTTCTGGTAATTCCTTAGTGTAGTCTACCCATAAATCAAGAAATAATATGGCGTCTAGGCCATGTTTATGATACATGAAGTACCCTGGAGTGTCCCTAGGAGGAATGGGAACAGCTTCTTCGAGTACCCCTTTTCTAGTTGTGATCTGTCTTAGTTTCGAAAAGAGTGGCATATTGAAAACTGATCTGATACTTGATTTTGAACAAACTTAATGAGAACTGATCTGATACTGGATTTTGAACAAACTTAATACAATAAACACAATAATGAACAGTCATTCATACCACAATATGCAGGACGTTATTAAAACATTTAACATTTAACATTTAACTGAGCAACAATAATGATGACGATCTAAGGAAAACTTAATCATTAAACATGATACTCGACTTGAACTGAATTATTCTGAATTTATATACTTGATATACTAGATATACTGCTAAACAGTACAGATACACTGCTAAAACAGTGCAGACCGGATTTGTGTACCCAAACCCGTCTGGACCGGCACAACTTATGTGCGCGCCAGAACGCCTCCCCAGTAATGGTACTCACCGGGTAGCTCGGAAACGGAAGGCCTCAGAAACTGGACTGAACTTGAACCGGACTGGACTCGACTCGAACGCTTCGGACACTGGACTCGATTTGGGACTTCGGAAACTGGTGGGCCTCTGTATACCTCGGATCTTGCTCTCTCAGCTAGGCTCTGGTCGGGATACTTCGCACTTCTCACCGCCTCGTCTGGGTGTTGATCGCAGCCTCAGTCGCCCCCGCTTGACCGGAGGGAGATACAGGAAATCCTGCTGGTAAGCGTAATTGTCCGTCCAGCTGTGGCAGGAGACCGGGCCTGCAACGCACCACCGGCGCGTGAGATGAGAAAGTGTCCCTGTTCGGGCGCCATTCATGTGGTAAATAATTTAATTACCGGGACTTAATTTGATACAGAAACATAATAAAATAGCTCAGTAAATAAGAGGCAGAATCCGTGGTATTAGAGGTTCTGAATGGGCTTTATTCCAGTGGTCGATTATAATCGGTTGCTCCAGGTTCCATCACCACGAAGGTTCAGGAAGTGAAGTACATACATTATTGACAAGAAATGACTTTTATAGAACATACATTACAATGAAATAGATGCGGGAGGCGTAACAATTGATAAGGAAGGTGACGATTCACATGCGTAACCGAAAATGGGTGTAATGAGGAGTAAAAAGGAACATAATTGGTTATGATGTCATATATAGGTGGATCTATAAGATTATACTTGGCATAGATGCGTGCGCAGCAGTATGACGTGTGATTGACGTGCAACTAGGGGGTGAGGGGGACTTGACATTTAGCTCTACATGTGGCGACAGAAGTCTGGAGGGTCAAGTCAACCTAATCCCAAATCATATCTAACATCCTATGTTTAAAGAACTAAGTTATCCAAAAGAGAGGTTTCTTCGAGTAGAATCTTATTCTATACTGACTATACTGACTGTTAGTGCGTGTACAAGCGTCTAAGTGTCTACACTAGATGCGAGGGCGGAATCTTCCATAGTAACAGGGCTATGAATTACTTGTATGAAGACAGAGAAGCCGGGCCTTTGCTCGGTAGCTGGCAGAATGTTTACTTAAACTACTAGACAGGAATGCATTGGGCAGGGATCGGAGCAGATAACTTCGAAGGTGAAATACAGCTTTTGGCAGGCAGCAGGCTGATGTCAGGCTTTGTGAGCCGAGCAGAGAATGAGACAAAGTTCATGGTCACAGATGCAGGCTCAGACTGGAGCTTTCAGAGACAGAAAGCAAGAAGAGTTTGATGACAGAATCAGGGCCTACTTGCCTGGACTGTAAAAATGGCATAAGTGAACCATATAAAGGCGGTGGCCTTTCGTACTTAGGAATGGAATATCCGGCCCATTCATGGCGGATCAACAGAGGACATGTTAACGGTGGACGCACATGTATTTGCGTCTTCATAACTGGAACTGGAGGGAACATACATGTACTCGTAACATGCACATAGAACCGTTGGGGTCCAAGATAGGGGACATAACTGACCAGAAAAATCCATATTTCCACATAGAATCGCTACCCCTCTCTGTTTAACTCCTTGTTTAGAAGCAACTATTAATTGAAACCCCAGCTGATTAAGATATATCTCATGGGTACTCATTACATGTGTCTCCTGAAGAAACACAAAATCTACGTTCATTTGCCGTAGCCGTATTCCTATCTTCTGCCTTTTCGTTACATCATTTAGGCCGCATACATTCCATGTCACTAATCTAATAGACATTTTTCATTTTTTTTTTTTTTTTTCCCCAGCCAGTTCTCTTCAGACCCTATCTGCTTGCTTTTATTTAATGTTCTAGAAACGATATGCAATACTAGGCCTAGCACACTGCATAAATAGACTTCCCTGTTAATTTCAATATTGTCTTCCACATCTTCAGTGTCACTACCCATATCATACAGTTGATACAAATTACTTTTGTCAAATCCTCTTAAGTGTCTTGTACCTTTGTGCCCTGTCCATTTCCCTGCCCATCCCCAACCCCACCCCGGACTGCCCACCCTCAGAGTCCCACCCCCCCTACAGGCAAATAGGTCCAACGGACCTATGTCTGGCCGACTTTTGCCTCCTGGATGTCAAACCCGTAAACCCCCCTAACTTTCCCTTCATCTTACTGTGCTCAGTGTATGTCCAACAAATACCACCCCTATTCGTGCTCAACCTCTACCCCAACTCTTCTTATATTAATACCAATCTTTACTTATTGAAGCAGAAAAAGCTACAACTCAAGAAAACCATCCGATAAAGAGGAGTAAAACATCAAATAAATTTTTCATAGACCTTGAGCAAACAGATTCCTCTATTATTTTAAATAAGTCCTCATATGTAGCTTTCGTCCCCAAAAATTACTTTACACAGTCTCTATTTTCCATATTATATTTATCTTCGTTTCTTTTGGGGAATATCCCTAAGAGCTACTGCATGATCATTATTCTCAACATTCTCCTTGTGCCTTGTTTTCCGTTGGTCTTGCAGAAAGTTAAGATATTCTTGTGCAAGTATCTCAGAGTAGAACATTTTAAAGTTCCCATTTACTCCAATCTTCAAACGAGCGGGATACAGAAGGTAAGCCTCACAACCTATGTTTTGAAATGGGGTAATGAGCTGCCTCATCCTCCACCTTCTTTCCACAGTGGTGTGGCAAAAGTCAGGACGTGCAAAGAACTCTACGCCGTTGTATTTGCATTTAGCTTGGGGCTTTGCTTTGTTAATTATCTCTTCTCGCAGAAGAAAATTCCCCACGTATAAAAGTATTGCGCGAGGCTTACTCTGCGCTGCTTTCTGGATCAGAGGAAAACGATGCGCCCTTTGTATTTCATGGTCAAGATCCCATGTAGACAACTCTGGGAGGGCACCCTTTAATAAGTCAACAACATACCCCCGAACATCACTTCCTTCTTTCCCTTCCTGTATTCCAATCAGGTGAACATTGTTGCGTCTTTGTCTGTTCTCAAATTCCTCGAGTTTCCATAGCATATCGGCCGTAGTCTTATCTTGTTCTTTTCTGTCATCCTTCACTTTGACCATATCATCTTCTAATTTCCCGGTTCTAGTCTCTACTTCAGAGACTCTCTCAGCCATCTCCTCATACAACCTGCTGACCTTACGCAAGGAGGATTGTATTTTCCTATTCGCCTGTTTAGCCCTGCGCTTTGCTTTTTGGCTCTCAATGCGAGCCTCACTCTGCATTTGTTTTAATGTTGTAAATAAGACTTCAAAATTAGACATACCACCATCCGCTCCACGGTCCGCAGAGTCCAGAGTTTCACCATTTACAAACTCATCTGCCGGTATTCCAGAATTCTCTGCCATCTTATCCAAATTTAGTTTTTTTACTACTGTTTTCATATTGCCTCTGTGTTCCTTTGACAATCTCTGTTGTCTAGATTTCCCTTTTCGTTTGCTTGACTTCCTTTTTTTGCTCTTAGTTTTAATTTTTTCCACAGATCTGATACTGCCCTCAGGATTTGTCTTTGATCTAGAAGAGACGTCTTTTTGCAATGTTTTTTGAACTGAATCCTTATATTCTTTATCAATAGGCTCTATCTCACTACTAATAGGAGTTGAGGAGTTTTCAGAGTCAGTCCCTGATACAGTCTCATTACTTCCCGTGTCAGTATTCACTGTTTCATCATCTGAACTCTCCGTCTCTGACTCCGTGTCTGTCGTTGATCCCAGACCTCCATTCATACTTTCCTCATCATCCGCCTCGTCATTACCAGTGAAAAAAACCTCATCACTGGGAGAGGCAGGAAGTGCATCAGGTAATTTGCGTGTGCTTGCATCCCTCTTATTAATTGAATCCAAGTTAATATCTTTATCAACCCTTAGCTCTGTTTCAATTAAGTTAGTTGCAGCCTCAGAATTACTTTTTTCCACAACAGTATCCTCCACCAGGCTTTGTTCTGCGCCTGGCCCTTTAACTCCAGATACCACTGGTGCCAAATGAATTGTGGCTTTCTCCTTTAAGAGCTTGGGTCCGCCCACTTCCACAGCAGTAGAAAAGTCTCCGCCTTCTGCTGCCTCTGTAACTTCAGTTAGAGGCTGTACCTCGAGCATGCAGGTACCATCCCCATCTGCTCCTGCCTGTTCAAACGGTTCCCTCTCCACAGCAGGCTGCAACATCCTGCACAGGCTCACCAACGTGGGGACTCTCACTCCCTGTGGCAGATTCGACTGCAAAGTTGTTTGGTCAGTCGTTACTGGTGTTGCTGCGGGCAAAAAAGTCTCAACTATGGTCATCTGGCGGAGTGCAGTTTCCTTTCCAAGTACCTCCCCAGCGGTGAGTTTTGCTTCCTCTCTTCTCCTTACAATAGCTGACACTGGGACAGTCACATTCTTTTTTTTCCCTCCTTCCTCTTTTTCACGTATTTTCTTTAATTTATTTTCCTTTGCCGCTTCTCGCCTTTGCTGCACTTTAGATCGTGCTTTCCCTCTTAAATTAAGCGCTGGGGCCCCGAGGTTATCCATATCCTCCTCCACCTCAGAGTCACGGCTCCAATCGTCTCGGTCACGATTCTTCCTTGAGTAAAGTGCAGGTTTTGTAGCCATAGATTTTGAAGCAACTTTCCAATAGCGACTTCCAGGTAGGGGCGAATGGGAAATCAAAGCTGAACAGTGTTTGTGCAGATATTTATGCAGAGCCCACTTTTTCTCTTGTGGAAAGTCACATATCAAAAAAAGCAAGCCAGTGAGTTCTCTCAGCATCGCTTTTTATCAGTATCGAGTGCTCTTTTCTCCCAGTAAGAAAGGCAAATTTTCCACAGCAGATTAGATTAAATCAACTTAGCTTGGTAGTAGATCAGTGAATCTGCAAATCTGTAAGTCTGCAATCTAAGCATATGAGCACGTAGTACACCTCATCTTCCCAGTCAGGAGGGTTACAGGGTGCGACCATCCACTACGGCGTCTCGGCGGCCATCTTGCCCCTCCTCTCGTAGGAAACAAAAACCAACGCGTTTCGATCTTCCCTCAGATCTTGATCACGGTCCCGCCCCTCATGAACGTGTCACATATTTAAACACAAGTGTTTACCTCATTTCCTGTTTCAAATCAAGAGGTGCATTGTGGAACATGTAGTTTATATTTTTTACAATGTTTCATTTTAAATATTAATTAACGAGTTGAAATCAAAGGTTAAATGTTACTCTTACTCATTTATGATACCAAATGAGTATGTATTGGAGATATTCAGGGTGATCTTATTTTGTCTCCCCTCATTCAAAAATTGAATGCCTCTGGTGGCTATTGATCTCCCATATAAATTTACCCCATCAAAAGTTATAATCTCAAATAATTGCCCTATGGCAAATTATAAATTTGTTAATGATTCAGTTTACTTTATATACAAGACAGGCTCAAAAGGAAAAGTCATCATTTCAAATCAAAAGTTTTTAGTCTTGTCTTTGTATTGCAATTTCACTACTCCATTTTCTTTTTGTACACTACAGATGTGTGTAAAGTTCTTCACTTTGGTTCAATCCATGCGGTGTTAAAGAGCGTAAATTCAATATATATCTTGATTCCTTTTGTCTCAGTTTTTTCTCTCTATCACCGCCTTGTTTGTGTTTTTTAACCATGTCAATGCCATAGAATGTTAGATTTTTCCAGTTGCTGTTATGATTCAATTCCATGTGTTTTGCAACTGCATTCATCCTATCTTTGTGGATAGTTGCCCTTACATGTTCTAAAATGCGTTTTTTAAGTTCACATTTCGTGCTACCTACGTATTTTAGTTGACATGGGCACTCTATTACGTACCCGACGTATTGGCTTTTGCATGTAATTAGATCTTGTATCATTCACATTTTCCCATCTGCCAATTTGATTTCCTGAGTGTTTCTCGCAATTTGACATACTTTGCAGTTATGGCATTTTTTGAAGCCTTTACTTTGTAACCATGATTTCCTTTTTTCTTTATGGAAATGACTTTGTGTGATCCGATCTTTTAGATTTGCTGCCCGTCGATATGTAATGTTGGGTGCATTGCCCATGATCGATCCCACTGTCGTGTCCAGTTTCAGGATTTTCCAATTTCTTTTTAAAATTTGTCTGATCTGATTTGATTCTTTCGAATAGGTGGTTATGAATCTTATTGGTTCAATTGCATTTTCTTGGATTTCTTTTCCTGGAGTTCTTTTTAGCAATTCCTTTCTGTCTTTTTCATTTGCTCTTTTCCAACCATTCTTTATTTGTGATTTTGGGTAACCCCTTTTTTCAAATCTCCTGAAAGTTGTTGCACTCTGTTTGGACCATTCCATTTGTGTTGAGCATATCCTCCGGATCCGCAAAAATTCCCCATAAGGGATATTCTGAAATAAACATTGCTGATGGAAACTACTCACATGCAAGGTTGCATTTGTAGCTGTTAATTTTCTGTGCAATGTTGTGTGAATTTCGTTAGCTTCAATGTAAATTTCTGTGTCAAGAAACGTCACTCTTGTTTCACTCAGTTCATAGGTGAATTTAAAATTGGCAGGAGTTTTGTAAAATAAAACGCAACCATAAAATTGTTTTGTTCAAAAAAATATCATTGTCTGATCGCCATGCCCATTTTTGTTCCCACCATCCCATCGTGAGGCAGGCAAAACTTGGGCTGAAGGAAAAACCCATTGCTGTACCTTTGGTTTGTTTAAAGATATTTTCTCCTAAGAGGAACACATTTTGTGTTAAACACATTCTCATCATCTCTTCCAGCATGTTGTTATGCTATGTGTAGTGAATGTTTCTCTCATTTAAGAAAAATTTGCATGCAGTGATTCCAATTTCATGGTCAATATTGGTGTATAATGATACGACATCCATCGTTATCAATTTATAAGTGGGATGCCAAGGGGTACCATTGAGATGTCTAAGCATATCTGTAGTGTCTTTAATGTAATAACTTAAATTTGAAACAAAAGGTAACAAAAAATGATCAATATAATTTGCCATTGGTTCAAATAGGGATCCTTTTGCAGAGACAATTGGACGCCCTGGTAGTCTAGTTCGATTCTTGTGTACTTTGGGCAAAAAGTACATAGTAGCAGTTACAGGATGTTCCACTGTCAGGTATTTCCATTCGTCATGATCTATTAATCCTTTGTCTAGCCAGTTTTTTAATTCATTATCCAATTCTGATTTCATCTTTGCCGTGGGGTTGGATTTCAATTTTTCATAATAGACTATGTCATTTAATTGTTCATATGCCATTTTTTCATAGTCTTGTTTGTCCCAAATGATGATATTGGCGCCTTTATCGGCCATTTTGATTTCGATCCTGTCATCCTGGCTGAGGGCTATCAAAGCCGCTCGTTCATCTATTGTCAAATTATCCATGTACTTTTGTTTTTTTAAGTTGTAAATGTCTTGTATGATCGCTTCGTGGAAGGTATCAATTTTATTACCAGGTGGCATTTGTGGGTAAAAATATGATTTCGGTTTCTTTTGGCTTAAGCCAGCTCCCAATTGCTTGCATGCTGTCTCAAGTTCTACATGTTCAGATCTATAAATATATATATTCACTGAAAAAACAATAGGTTTTAGGGGCGTTATAGTTAGCTGGACTTTTCACTTGTACAAAACCATTGAAATTCCCCCGTTATAGTTAGTTCAGCTAACTGCCCGCAATGCACTGCTGATGACGTCACATATTACATCACTCATGACATGGTCAGTGACATCACTCATGACATCACTGATGACATCTCAAATGACACCACTGATGACATCACTGATGACATCATCCAGTGAATGTGTGTTCTTCTGAAAATTACATATGTTTTATATATGTATATCTCAAGGTCGATGGAAGAAGAAATGGGTATATAAGTGTCTAAATGGATGATTTGTTTTTGAAAAATTGAATTTATAACTGACTGATTAAGTGTATCTTAGTGAATACATGGCTTAGTGAGTAATGTTTAAATATGTAAATATCTGTATCAGTCTCTCACTTTGTGTATAAGTGGCTGCATGGGTTGGTGAGTAGCTACATGAGTGTCTATATAGGTTATTAGTTGGTTTTTTGAGTATCAGTATGAGTGTCTGAGTGTCTGTATGGTTCGGTGGGGGGTATTACGTAGTGCATAGGTGCATGAATGAGTGACTCACTGTTTGTATGTGTTGAAGACAGCATGTGTGCAGGACTGTATGGGTGGATGAGTGTGTGCATGGGTGTGTTAGTGAGTGAATGACTGTCTCAATAGTGTCTCTATGAGTAACTACATATGTTTGAAACTAGTATATGTGACTATTGGTGTATATAAGTGAGTATATGTGAGAGTGAGAGATTGAAAGAGTTCCTGTATGAATAAGTATGTGTTTCTATAAGTGATTGTTTAAAAGACTAAGTATGTGTAAGTTTCCGTAGAAGTAAGTGTGGTGGTGTGTGTATAACTGTATATGCAGGTAAATGGATGTTTGATTCTTTATTAGCATGAGTGACTATGTGTGTGAGCAACTCTATGGATGAGTGGCGTTGTGTAACAGGATGTATAGGTGTATGAGTACATATGAGGAGTGAGTACATGTATGAGTGACTGTATAGGACTGTTGGTGAATGAGTGGATGTGTATGTGGGTCTTAGAATTACTGAATAGGTTGTTGTAACTGGTATTGGTATGTCCATTGTTTTGAATATGTTTGTTTCTATTTTTGAATGTGTATATCAAAGGTTATATTAGGGGGAGAGGAGGTCTGCCACTCTATCACAAGGATGATGTCATCAGTGATGTCATCAGTGATGTCATGAGTGATGTCACTGACCATGTCATGAGTGATGTAATATGTGACGTCATCAGCAGTGCATTGCGGGTGCGCGAGTTATAGTTAGCTGAACTTACTATAACGGGGGAATTTCTATGGTTTTGTACGAGTGAAAAGTCCAGCTAACTATAACGCCCCTGAAACCTATGGTTTTTTCAGTGAATTTCTAAGGTTTTTTAAATGCTAATTCCTAACTATAACGTGCCTGAAACCTTTGTTTTTTTTAGTGAATTTCAAAGGTTTTTTAAAAGTTAATTTCTAACTATGCCTACAGAGATAGGACATGTGAAGAAAGAAGAAAAAATGCACAGAAAGAAAAAAAAGAAATGCAGAAAGAAGCAACAGAAGTCCTCAAAGACGAAGAAGAGTGCAGGAAGAAGGATAACGTGCAGAAAGAACAAACAGAAGAGCAGAAAGAAGCCTTGTTGCAAAATCATACTGTACCCTCAACTTTTTCAGACGGATACTGGTGGTAACTGAGTCTGACTAACCAGTCCTTGAGTCAGTGCTATGTTGAAAGACACTCAGAATACAGTGAAAATACCTACATACACTAGGGAACACTATGCGTTGGGGTCCCCCTGTGATTAGCATGACCTCCTCTGTAAGCCCCTAGTATATATTAGGGCAGGGGATTAAAACTACCTCTTAAAACGCGCCACAGGGCATGTTTGCACACGTCACCTCATGCCCCGTCCCCTCCCTTCCCCACTGTGTAAACACGCCCTGTGGCCATTTTAAGTTGGGAGATTACGTCCCCTTGAATCCTGAAAGTCCCTAGGGTCCAACTAGACCACCATGTACCTCCTGTAAGCACCACAGAGCTGTGTTGCAGAGAGATGTAAAAAAGGGGCTAGACCACCTCTCTGCAACGCAGCGCAGTGGCGCTTACTGGAAGCACCTGGTGGGCTAGTTGGCCCCCAGGGTCCCTCAGGGTTGATGGGGAATTATTTCCCCAACTTAAAACACGCCACAGGACTTGTTTGCACACGTTAACTCAGGCCCCGTCCCCTCCCTTCACCACTGTGTAAACACGACCTGTGGCCATTTGTAGTTGGGAGATTAATTTCATTTGAATCCTGAGGGTCCCTAGGGTCCAACTAGCCCACTAGGTACCTCCAGTAAGCGCCACAGAGCTGCGTTGCAGAGAGGTGTAAAAAGTGGCATGGCCTGGACCACCTCTCTGCAACGCAGCTCAGTGGTGCTTACTGGAAGCACCTGGTGGGCTAGTTAGCCCCCAGGGGCCTTCAGGATTGAAGGGGAATTATTTCCCCAACTTAAAACGCGCCATAGGGCGTGTTTGCACACGTCACCTCAGGCCCAGTCCCCTCCCTTCCCCACTGTGTAAACACGCCCTGTGGCCGTTTTCTAAGTTGGGAGATTAAGTTTCCTTGAATCCTGAGGGTCCCTAGGGGCAAAATAGCCCACTAGGTACGTCCAGTAAGCGCCATTGCAGAGAGGTGTAAAAAGGGGCACAGCCTGCACCACCTCTCTGCAACGCAGAGCAGTGGCACTTCCTGGAAGCACCTGGTGGGCTAGTTGGCCCCCAGGGTCCCTCAGGATTGAAAGGGAATTATTTCCCCAACTTAAAACGCGCCACAGGGCGTGTTTGCACATGTCACCTCAGGCCCCGTTATCCCCCTTCACCACTGTGTAAACGCGCCCTGTGGCCGTTCTAAGTTGAGAGATTAAGTCCCCTTGAATCCTAAGGTCACACTAGCCCACTAGGTACCTCCAGTAAGCGCCACTGAGCTGCGTTGCGTAGAGGTGTAAAAAGGGGCGTGGCCTCAGAACACCTGTCTGCAACGCAGCTCCCTGGCACATACTGGAGATACCTGTTGGGCTAGTTGGCCCTCAGGGACCCTCAGTATTGAATTCTCCAACTTACAACTGGCCAGGGGGCGCGTCTGCAGAGTGTTGCAAGGAGGGGGAATGGCCTCCGGCGTGATGCCATTCTTTTATTTATTTTATTTTTTTAAGCAGGATGGCTGTGTGGCCCCCCTTCTTTTTCTAATTTATTGGTCCTGGGGACCCCATCCCCCAGGTCCTGCACCCTCATTTTTTTTCTTGAATTTTTTTTATTTGGCCCTCCCAAGGCCTTAATCGGGTCCAGGGACCCCAACCCCCGGGTCATGGTCTTTTTTTTTTTTTTTTTATTCTTTAGGAGGGGGGCTGCGTTGCCCCCCTCCACAGGCCACTTATGGCCCCGGGGACCCCATCCCCCGGGGCCGGCCTTTGTTTTTAATTATTATTTTAAAAAAATATATATTTATAGAAACACCTAGGGCATGCTGGACCTATCACCATGACGATTTCCGTGATATTCATTAAAAGGCGACTATGCATACAATGAATCCACGTGGAATGTATTTACACCGCTAGTGAAGCTCTGATGTGTCTGACGCCCTACCGTGCCTAATCCCGGCGCCCCCGCCGGTGGGTACTCTCCAAGTAGACACCCTTGTCGTTTATTTATACAAACATGGGTAGCTATTGACGGGCACATTTAATACACACGCACACCAAGCAATTCAAAGGGGATTCGACAAAAATTCGACCAAACTATGCAAGAAACCCCCCTCACGGTTAATAAAACACACATCCACCGCCGGATGTGTAATACTTTTTATTTTACTCTCTGGAAAGGAGACAAAGCTCATTTGAGAGTCACAGAGTGCTCCTGGCTGTGCCCAATGCTGTGTTACATCCACCAGTGCCCGCCGAGTGCCACACACCTCTGTGTTGTATTCCACCAGCTAGTCCGTATGCTATGACACTCTCTAGCCCATGTGCACTGTAACACCACCCCGTGAATATGTCATGCCACACTTGCCTTCGCACCTGTTGTATTGCCCCATCTAACGTGCCTTCCTCGATGCCTATGTTATAACGCACAGCGCTATGCCATACATATTACAATCTGGGATCCATATCTTTGTAACAGTGCATATGCAACATTTCACTCCCCAGCACATATTTTATATTACAACTTTAGAGACAAGTTAGGTTACACAACACTGCCCTGTGCATATTACACTCCAAGGCGCATATCGCATAGCAAGCTCTAGTGCCTCTGCTATCTCGCGCTCTTCAATGAATCTGTCATTGCGCACAATGTATTGCATATTATATTTCACGCCCGGTTCATCTTACATCACACTTTTTGGTGCATAGTTTATACCATATACTATATCTAGTTTTCATTTTCAATCGTGCTCTCAGAACTATGTTCTATATAACACTGCGTCCACATACTCTTTTCACGGGCATTACATTTTGCGATGGGGGTGGAGGGTCAGGGGGTTTTCTGCCAAGTGAGCCCGGAGTCACAGTCACAAACGTGCTGTTCTTCCTGAATAAAAGTGAGATTATGCTGCATACTTGTTCATATTTTAAGTAGTTCGCACAGACACACATTTTAAAAACAATAGGGTTCCTAAAACCCACCTTCTCTGAACAGTTAGCTTGCTGCCCCATCCACCTCCTCCCTATCCTCTGTTGTCTGAATCCATGGACTAGCCTCCTCCCTCCTGCCATGCATGGTCTGATGTGCTGCCACTGCCCTCCATTTAGCATGATGTACCATTCCACTCCTCCTGCCCTCCATTGCCCAATTCTATGGTCCATCATTGACCTCCTGCTTAGCCTCTGTGCTTAGCTTGCTGCCCCTATTCTCTTCCCCCTGCCCTCCGATGTCTTTGTGCATGCCCCTGCTCCATCCTTTTTTGCCCACCATGTTCCATGGACCTGCCACTCCTATCTACTCTGAGTGTTCTGTTGAGCTGCCACTCCCCTCCCACCTGCCTAGCATTGTCAGATGACTGTAACCTGTCCCTGCCACCTCCACCCTGCCTGTCCACATGCCATGACCCTATCCCCTTCCTCCTGTCCTCCATGGTCCATTTTACTGCCACACCCTTCTGCCCTCCCTGGTCTGTTGTGCTGCAAATGCTCCTCCTGCCTGCCCCGCGCGTTCTGTTGTGAGGCCCCTTTCCCTGAACTCTCTTGTTTGTGCCCAGGTCCTGACCCTCCCTTCTATCCTCCATGGTCCTTTGTGCATGACCCTGCACCCTCCTTCTTGCCCATCATAGCCATTGTGCTACCACTAACCCTCCCGCTTGCCATGCATGGTCTTCTGTGCTGCCATGGCCCCTCCCACCTTCCCTGTGTGGTCAGCTAGCTGCCCCAGACCCCCTCCCACCTTCCCTCCATGGTCTGTGTGTATGCCTTCATAGTCTCATTGTTGCTCTCCATGGTGTGTCTTGTTTCTAGTGCCCATTCTGCCTGACCTCCATGGTCATCTTGCTGCTCCTGCCTTGCCCCCTTGCCCCCAGCCCTCTGTTTCCATGTGCAGACCCCTATTCCCTCCCTCCTGGCTATCTGTTCCATTTTAATGCCCCTGATCCGTCCCTCCTGCCCTTTATGGTCTGTTATGCTGCAGCTTTCTCTCCTGTCTGTACATTATGGTCAGCTAGCTACCATTGCCTCTTTACCCTCTGTTCTCTGTTGTCCATGTGCATGCTCCTGTCCCCTTCCTATTGCTTTCTATGGATTGTTGTGCTGCACTCCCGTCCCGCATGCCCTGTGTGGTGTATTGTGCTGCTGCAAACCCTGATGCCTGCCCTGTAGGGTCAGTTTGGTGCACCTCTCCATGTCCCTCCTGTCCTCTGTTATCCGAGTCCATGTCCCTACCCCAATTCCTCCTGCCTACCAGGATCCAATGTACCATACATGCAAACATTTTGAACTTGGTAAGAGGGAGATTTTGAAAAATAACTGGGGTATTGATTTTCTCCTTTGAGTTACAGTGAAAAAGAGGAGATTGTAGACAGGAGACAGATCAAATAAAGCCCATTTGAGCTTAAAAACATTGGACGTTTCCTGGCTGAAACAGGTTTGTTGGCATGTATGGTTGTACTACCACTGCCTCTTCCATCTGCTCACAATGGTCTATTATATTGCCAAAGCCTCTCTTGCCAGTCCTGTATTGTTGGTTTGTTGCCCCTGCCCCCCTTTACACTGCCCTCCATAGTCTGTTGTGCTGCCACTGTCCTTCCTGCTTGCCCATTGTGGTCAAATTGTTGCCTCTGCACTCTCCTACCTGCCTTCAATTTTCAGAGTCCGTGCCCCTGGCCTCTGCCTCTCAACAGTATCCCAATGAACAACTAGATTGCTAACATTCTATATTTATTACAAAAGTGTGGAACGCCTGAAGTCATCTTGATGTAATCAAAACTGTAATACCGAGAGCATTTCGTTTAGAAATTACATATACGAGAGGGTCTTATTTGCATCAAAATTATGGTTAGTGCTCTAAAAAACTAAAATGAGGACATATTTTCTGAGTTTTCAAATAGCGACAAAGAACTTTAAATTATTTGTAATATTTATGTTTTTTTATCCAGTTGACCACTTGATTAAATGTTGCACCTAGGGGAGAGGATGTGGTGTTACTTCCAGAGCTGCAGACTTTGGAACTGGGGAACCAGGTTGGAGTTTCTGCTTCAGCTCAACATTCTGTGATTCTGGTCAAATCACTTAATCTCCCCATGTCTACAACCAAAATGAATTTGATCTTGTGTGATGTAACCGATGCTCATGTAAAGCACTCCAATACCTGACAAGTCTGCACTATATAAAACTGCAAATACACAAACAATAAATGTTTTGCACACTTCTGTCATTGGGCTACATGTGGGCTACATCTGGGTGATATTTGTGCTGCATTTGAGCTCTTTTGTCTCTGGTGGCCATCTTGGGAGATTTATTTGTTATGAAGTTTCCTAATTTTCTCATTTACTGCAGTCTCCTCAGTAGGAAATGCTTTCAGTTTTTTACTTTGATTCCATCAAGAAGGTATTCAGATATGTCACACATTTGCCATAAATTCTGAATGTTAGCACTCTAGTTGCTCATTAGATCACTGTAGTAAAGCTACTGCTCACCACGGAAGTCTGCTGCTGGTATTAGAAGTGCATGTTTCAGTCTGCATATCAGAATTTTTTAATGAAATAGAAGAGGATTTGAGAAGTCACTCAAAATGTGCCCTCATTTTTCTTTCTTCAGCACTAATCATAATTTCTATGGCAAAATGAACCCCTTCATTGTGTTGCTTTTTAAATTAAATGTTTTAAGTGTTACCTGTTTATTCCAATCAAGATGGCTTCAGGTGTGCCATACTTTTGTCATAAGTAAGACAGTAAGCGCTCTAGTTGTTTTTAAGAACACTCTGGGACATTCTGTCATTGGGCTATACTTGGGCTACATCTGGGTGATATTTGGGCTACATTTGGGCTCTTTTGTCTCTGGTGGCCATCTTGGGAGATTTATTTGTTATGACGTTTCCTAATTTCCTCATTTACTGCAGTCTCCTCAGTAGGAAATACTTTCAGTTTTTTACTTTGATTCCATCAAGAAGGCATTCAGATTTGTCACACATTTTCTATAAATTCTGAATGTTAGCACTCTAGTTGCTCATTAGATCACTGTAGTAAAGCTACTGCTCACCAGGCAAGTCTGCTGCTGGTATTCAAAGTGCATGTTTCAGTCTGCATGTCAGAATGTTTTTATGAAATAAAAGAGGATTTCAGAAGTCAAAATGTGCCCTAGTTTTTCTTTCTGCAGCACTAATCATAATTTATATGGAAAAATGAACCCACCTCATTTTGTTCCTTTGTAAATTAAATGTTTTAAGTGTTACCACTTTATTCCAATCAAGATGGCTTCAGGTGTGCCATACTTTTGTCATAAGTAAGACTGTTAGCGCTCTAGTTGTTCTTTAGAGCACTCTGGGAAGCTGCAGTATAACACAAAGGAATCAACTGACAGTCTCTGCCCTTGTTGGATGTACATGTTTTACTGAGAATGTCAGACTTCATTCTTACATGACTGAGAAAGATAATGTGAATTTACAGAAAATATGCTCTCAGTTTAGCTTATAGATCACCTTCCAAACCTCTGCAGGGGTATGGAATTTTCCAAATAATCTAGTTGTCCAAGGGACAAAATGCCACTGAGATCTACATGTCCTGTAAAATCCACTTGTCCCACCTACCCCCGTTCCACATCAAACCTAAGGGCTCCGGCTGACAGAGAAACATTAATATATTTTTGCTTTATTAAAATCAGTAAACCATTGAATGCTGTGCAATAATAATGCTAAAGGAAAACTTGTCAAGCGATATTATCGCGTCCCTGCCCTCCTGCGCCCCCTCCCCTTAACCCTGACGGCAATTCTTTTATTTCTATTCCCCTTTTTTTCCATTTTTTTTTGGGCTGTGTATTTATTCCCACAAAATACATACATTTCAAATCATACGTAATGTACTAATTTGCCGTCACCCTTGGCTGTGTATTTATTACCACAAAATACATACATTTCAAACCATACGTAATGTACTAATTTACCGTCACCCTTGTAAAAACGTATGGGTGGGATATAAAAGGTGTCAGCCAGCATGCCTCCTGCCATTTTCCCCTCACTTTTGCAGCTGGCCTGACGTGAGCCCTACGTTCCTTGCGAATCGGTAAGTTGTATCGAAAAAGAAACAGCGTAGTTGGGAGCTTCCTTTAATAATAAGAATCGTTTTTTCGCCAAATGTACCCTCTTTGCAACATTAATCGATAGTGTAATGTATATTTGTCGGTGTGTTTACGCAGTTATGGGCTGAAAGTTAATAGCTCACTATTCTATATTAGGACTTTAACCCCTTCAGTGCCCATGACGAGATGGTCTCGTCATGGGCCGCGGTTGCGCTGTGCCCATGACGAGACCATCTCGTCATGAACTCCGCCCGCTAATACAAAGCGCGGCACAGGGCGGGGAAAGGGCGGGGCATGCAAGGGGTTAAGTTATAAATTGCAAGTCACCAATGGATGTCTCTTTTGAAAGCATTAATCTGCAGATCTGTTCCCATCCTATGCACTCTGTAATCGACTTCGTACATGTTCCTTGCAGCAGGCATATTAACCCTCTGCACTAACTTCACCAAGGTCACAACCTCAACTATACAAAACAGGGATCTTTTCGGCAAATTTACCCTCTTTGCAACATTAATCAATTTTGTAATGTATATTTGTCGGTGTATTTATGCAGTTCTGGGCTGAAAGTTAATAGCTCACTATTCTATATTAGGACTTTAAGTTATAAATTGCAAGTCACCAACAGATGTCTCTTTTGAAAGCATTAATCTGCAGATCTGTTTCCATCTGCGGTATGAAGGCTCCGGACCCGCGACCGCAATCCTCTGCTGATGACATATGTGTCTTTATGAAAAAAAAATATTTGTAATATATGTATAGCTAAAATTTAATGGAAGAAGACATGGGCAAATAAGTGTCTAAATACAGTATTAGCATCAGCAGAGGATTGCGGTCGCGTGAGTTATAGTTGCCTGCACTAACTATAACGGGGGAATTTCAATGGTTTTTTACGAGTGAAATGTCCAGCTAACTGTAATATGTGTGAAACCTATGGTTTTTTCATTGAATATATATATATATATATATATATATATATATATATATATATATATATTGTCTTTTTTCCTTCTCGAACCGACAAAGATTGACGACGCGGTGTTCTGACCAAAAATGTATTTGAACAGCTTAGGAGGACGCGTTTCGCCTGCCAAGCAGCAGTGAACAAGCCTGCTTGGCAGGCGAAACGTGTCCTCCTAAGCTGTTCAAATAAATTTTTGGTCAGAACACCGCGTCGTCAATCTTTGTCGGTTCGAGAAAGAAAAAAGACAATACCACGGACCTTACCTTGGTGGTCCTTTGAGACGACGCACCCGTTGGTTTGGCGAGCGGCGGCTGTACCGAGGAAAGGAAAAGTTGAATATATATATATATATATATATATATATATATATATATATATATATATTAAAAAATGAATGTATTCCTGATGTGGCATTACAAAGTCTAAAATGGAAAAGGAATTGTAATGTTGAGGTAACAGTCATACAATTAGTACAAATAGAAAGGATTGTGTCTTTTTGCACTTTCACTGATAGGGAGTTGGGCATTTCGGGGCTGATTCACAAAGGCAGTTAACTATACCGAAATGTGTACTTGTGTAGTACTGCTTTCCCTACATATAAATGATTTGTGAACCAGTCCTATGGTGTTAACCAATTTGTATTGATAATGGCCTAATTTGCCATTTCTAATGGATAGCAATTTTCCCATTTCCGTTGATGCTGACAATTCTAAAATCTTGTGTCCTTGGTGAAAACAAAATAGTCCTTTGCTAACATAAAAATAAACACATGCTAAGGCCTGTCTCATTATACAGTTGTGCCCATTATTAAATATAATTTCTGATTTTATCATGAATTCACGGTTGATTGTGTTACCAAAAGAATGTAATCAACTTATTTCCACACAGTCTCAAAACCGAGAAGGAGTCAATAAAACATTTTTTGATTGTCACTATTATCATTTTTTAAGACATTAAAAAAATAATAGTGGTTGTACTCTAGTGTATCAAATATTACAGGATGAAAAGAGGCACGGCATTTCCATCACTCTGATATGAACAAGTGAAACTGTCAGCATAAAATAAAGCAGAACATTCTACAGTAATGAGTGAATCCATTATATTCAAAAGGCACAGCCTTTGCAAATGTAATGTGAAATTAAAGTTTAAAATAAGGAACTGTTGGAATAAGTCTTGTTATACTTTTGTAACCAGTATGTCTAACAGCACAGATTGCTGAGTTGAGCATACATGTATTATCTTCAGTAGGAGAGTTCATTAAGGGCTACAATCATTTTAACATCTGTCCATAAGCCAGGCACACATTGATTTTAACAGCGCATTCCACAAGTACAGCATAAAACTGATTGATGATTTGGTCTTCTAAATAGGACCAACAGTATTCATGACTGGCAACCTCAACATCATTCAGCACACCGTCAGTGATGTCACGTTTATGTGACCTAATTGTGTCTTGTGACAATTTTTTTACCAAGCGAAGCACACTGCTCGGTTTATTGAGGAAATGGGCTGCTCATAGCCTGTTATTGTCACTGGATGTCCAGAATCACTCCACGCATTCGGTCATGAAAAACAGCCTCCACACTGGTATAGTCCAGCCCATGTTTTTGTATAGATTTGGATCAGGAACAACCTCGCTGACCCACATAATTTAGTCCTGGCCCCTTGATATACCTCTGTAAACATAATTTGTCAAGATATTTTTCTTTTTTGATTTGTGTTTTTGTATCATTAGAGAAGCAATTTAGCTAATCGGGGCTGAATTGTTCTGGACGACATTTTTAAAAATAGCAGCTGTGTTGTCGTGATGATGTAATATTTCAGGAACCATGAGATGTATATACTCCATTTTGGTGTCAAAATATAGGTCTTGTGGGTCAAGTAGTCTTATAGAGACAGAAATTAAATCCTCAGAGTAACCCATCTACAATTTGACAAAAGGGAAGCTCTAAAATAATGTGTTTTAGCCATCATATTGGTAATTTACTTTAATATTGTTTTTGTTTCAGGTTTTCAGTTGATTAAAATTCATAAACATGAGCGAAGCAGGTGGTAGTAGAGGACACACCTCCTGACACTTTGTTGCTAACAACAAAATCTGAGGACTCCGTCAACAAAGCAAAATGTGTTATATGAGAAACTAATCGAAAAGAAAAGCTATCATTAACCTCTTCCATGCTCATGACGTCTCCCGGCCGTCATGAGTCACAATGGGCGTGTGCGGACGACGGCCGGGAGACGTCATGACCATGCCCGCGATTGGAACGTCCAGCGCTGTGGCAGCACTGCGGCGGAATTTGCGCCGCAGCGAAGAGGTTAACTGCGCCTGGACAGAGGAGAGTTTGAGATGCTGCAGAAATAGAGCAAAACAAACTTCACAAATGATTGAAACTGGTGAAGAGGATCAAACATTTGTCATTGTAACAAAAAGTCACATACAATAGAAAAAGCCTAGAAAAAAAGAGTTCAAAAATAGCAGAAACCAGTGAATCACAAGAAGAACCCATGTCTTCTGGGAAAGCGACAACAACCCAACCAAATTACCATCCACTTAAAAGATCGATAGCTACCCCGTGTCCACCTCCAACAACTGGTCAGAAAGCAGAGGATATTCAATGTGTTATCTGTGGTTTAGCCAGAACAAGGGCCAAAGGGGCTGATGAAAGAACATAGCGCAGAGTATGTGAGTCTCAAAGGGAAAATATGTTTTTATCTTCAGCTAGTTTCTTCAAAGATGAAGTTTTCAGCTGAGTACCTGATCTAAACAGTGAGGTGAATGTATTTGCAACAGATTTGTATGCCCACCCTACCTGCATGTGTGCATACATTCAAAAATATGAATACAAAATTAGTTCCCAGCAGCAACGTAACAGCCAGCCTTCAGTTAAGTTTGCAAATTAAGTTTTAAAGCCGCTCCTCAGCACTAGCAATGGGTTCACACTCAGTGAGATCAGTGAAATAATGGTCAAGATTGATGAAACTGTATCAATCCATAATAATAAAATTAAGATTTTTCTGGTAGAATGTACAATGACAGAATTTGTTTTTGTTAATCTAACAAACAGAATAAGCCAATTATGGTGTTCCCGGCTGATTTGACTCCTGAAGATCTTGAGGCCAAAATAAGATCACAGGATGCAGTAAAATCAGGAGGTACCATTTTAATAAATGTACTGAAAGATTTCAATTTTGGACTTAGAAACAAATTTTGTGATGCCCCAAAGATCCGCAAATTGGGAGTCAACAGGAATGTATGATGTTGTTTTACTAATTTTTACATCATTGTTCAATATCAGCAAAGCTAAACTTTTACAAACCAGAGTTCTTGAGTTCAGAACTAAAGCTGACAACAGTGATGATGGTCTTGAAGATATAAGTGAAGAAGTGGAAGACAATCCCATGAACCGACAGACTTATGCTGTGCAAATGTACTGTCATTTTCAAATCATTCTTTATGAATTGCATTACGGCAAAAAGAAAACTCCGCCACACATGATGACTGCCCATGCAAAGTATGACAAGTACAAAAGTAGAGAGCTAATCACTTTAATGAATCCGATTGGTGTATCAACACGTTATAATGACATAGTATGGAGCAGAAACTTGTTAGCAGCTTATGCTGTAAAAATCTTCCAAGTCACTTTACCAGGAATGGATTTACAATTGCTGCTCTTGATAATTTTGAAGAAAGCTCCCTATTGTTTGGAACAACCAGCACACATGATACTGTCATTGTGGTTTTTAAAGACTGTACCAACAAAGTAGCTGCTGGAAAACAAACTGTGTCAGCTGTAGGCATAAGAAAACAAAGCTGGAAGCTTATAACCCAACTGTCTTGCCAATGTGTGCAAAATCACTAAAAGCCATCATCACGTCTCAGTGTACCAGAAAAGTTTTAAAGTGGCTGAGGACATGGATCTTCTACTACCTGATGCTGCGGTCCTCAAAGCTTATTGAAATAAATGTATCATATTGTTTATTCGGTGCGGGCTTAAGGATGTAGAAAAGCCATTTCCTCCATGGGCTAGAACTCAAGCTTCAATCTCCCAGCTTACCGTCCCACTGAAGAAGATTGGGTTTTAACCAGAAACCCCATCTCCAGTCACATAAAATGCAGCAGTATACATATCTCTAAAACATTTCCAAAATGTGTGTGCTCAGCATAAAGACTATCCTGCCAAGTTTCTAGGATTAAGGTATTTTCCGTATTGTAGCTGACATTTTTATGAGCAATCTAGAAGAATTTGATGATCTTTCTCCAATGATGGGCATTTTCCACATGACAAAAAATGTGTTTCAGTGTGCAGGAAGTCATCTCAGTGGATCTGGCATAGGCAATGCACTCACGTATTGAGGCTGAAATCTTTGTAAGGAAAACTGTCCCGTCAGTATTGAACGGAACTCATTATGTTCCTTTGTTACAAGGTATGCTCATCATATCTGAGGCTATAGAAACATTGGTTTAGAATGCTTTCTGGAACAAGAATTACAATTTTGGTTTTGCATAGCTTATCTCAGAAGTGAACAGTGCACAGGATGCACTTCATTCAAAAGACATAATGCAAAGCCAGGTAATGTTCAACACACTCAGTTCAAAAACAGAAAACGGGACAGCCAAGTTTGTGGAGTTTGTCAAAGAATGTGAAGAAAAATCCAATCTTTGCAGGTACTGAGGAAATGTTTTACACAAGATAGCTCTAGTGGAAAACCTGGTACATGCTGATCAGGAAGGTGATTGGGAGCTGCATGTCAAGACTGTAGGGTCATTGATTACTGTGTATTGTGAATTTGATTGCATAAACTACCTGAGATATTAGTCCTGGTATTTGGATATAGTGAAGAAGCTAGAGGTGTAAAAACAATACCTCTACAGAAAATTTATCCAAAGACACTTTATGATGAAAGACAGAAAAGGAAGGTTCCAAGCTGGGGTTCCAGATATGAAACTGGAACAGACGATCCAGAGATCACAGAAAAGCTCCAAGGAAATTGCTGGTCAGACACATGAAAGTGAATATGTTGCTCAATGGCAGATAGTTTACCATGAAGTACTCTCTATTTGCAATGTTTTCAGAGAAATGACAAATTCAAAAGTCTTGGACCATTGTGAAACTGTTTCTCACCACGAACTTGTGGGAAAGGGAGAAGAACACATTAATAAACATGTTGACAGCCTTTTTCATTTGATGCAGCAGCAAGGAAGCCCCTTTGAAATAACTGAGTCTGTGCGACTACACGACGTTATGACCAAACAATATGGGGGTAACAATATAAAGACAGGTCTAATAGATGCCGTGGAACATGGATCAAAACTATGTGCAGAATGGAAGCTGGAGAGATTTGTACTGAAAGAGGAAAAGCTGTTTGATTTAATCACTAATGCTCAACTTCCATGCTGTAATTGCCATAGTAAGAGTTTCGTCAACCAACCGCTAAAGAACAGGATACAAAAAAACACTTTCACAAGCACACAGAGAGATGGATGTAAGAAAAGAAAGGGGTCAATTTATCAAGGGCATTCTGTTCCATGATCTTCTTCCAACAAACACATTATTTGATGGACATGCTCCAACCAAACCAGTGAAGCACAAACTCGAACAAGATCTCAAAAAGAACTTTCACCTGAAGAATTTCAATTCGAAAAGGTGTCCTCATTGAAAACTGCTGTTGTTGTGGACTATTTGTCACTATTGCGAATGGTCAAGATTTCATCCATGCTAAGGTTTGGAGAGGTCGTTCAGACATCCAAGTCAGTGTGCATCTAGCAAGAACTGAAGATTGTCATTGACACTTAGCTTGAACTATCTTTCAAAGAATGTGAGAGAATCAGATGAATGTCTACATGTGGAACAATTTACCTTGCCTGCATCTAAAATTCGACACCTATACCTGTGCATCAACATTGATTAATTGGTAGATGTTACCTCATCGAAACATTGCTGATAATTCACTGAACACCGAATATCCAATTATTGCAAGTGAAATAATTGTCAATGAGGAGTTGATACCTGCAGAGTTATATTCAAAAGTTACGTGCCATATTGTTAAAGAACTTAAGAAGAAATTGGAGGAAGCTGATCTTCGTGTTGTGGCACATGTTGAGTGGGCTGTTCAAAATGGTTCCAATTGAATCATTGTACTGGCAAATGACACATATGTTATGATTTTGCTACTTAGATTTGTTGCAATGTTCATAAGTCAAGGATTGTCAGAGTTATGGATGGAACAGGCGAGAAAAGATACTTAATCCTGCTTCAGATTCTGCACAAGAAACTTGACCCAGAGATGCCTTGTGTTATATCAAGGCAAGTGTTCTTACAGGTGATGACACTATGAACAAAATAGGACCAAATCTTGGAGCTTTAACTGTTGGACCTGTGAAGTTTCTAAAAGGATTTGCTGAGACAGGAGAAGAATATGACTTTAAAAACGAAGAAATTACCATATGAGGTTGGGAAATGAGTTCTGACTGTCACACATTTGACGATCTTCCGTACAGTGAGCTCAAGAGATCAGTCCACTAAGTGACCTTCTCCCAATGTCATATGTGCATAGACACATTAAAAGAGCGTTCTTCTTGATTCGAAGATGTGTAAATGCTTTGGATCATCCATATGTAGAGAAAGATCTGTGTGAATTTGGTTTGGAAGATATTGATGGTATGCAAAAACCTATGAAATTTTGAAAGACTCCACCCTCAGAACTTACACGTACATGTACTTCTAAATTCTTTTCTACAAAAAGAAGTCTCTGTCGATAAACTCTTCTCAAACATACAAAATTCAGTAAAAGAGATCGCCGGAACAAATAAATAAAGTGAACTAAGCAAATTTGTCTAAAACTGGAGTGATTAACAATATTTTTCTTATTCATATCATAAACATTTTGTAGTGTATACATAAAAGGATTAAACACCAACATTATTTGTTTCATTTCTATATATGTCTCTTCTTCCTTTATTATAGCTGCCATTATGGAAAATGGCAGATGGGATGCTCTTAGGAGTTATTTTCTGTCTTTATAAGACTGCTTGACCCCCAAAGCCTATGTTTTGACACCAAAATGAAGTTAATAGGTCTCATGGTTCCTGAAATATTACATCATCACTGCAACACATGCGCCATTTTACAAAAAGGTATTCCAGAAAAATTGGGCCCCGATCAGCAATGTCTACCCAAGCTAAATTACTTCTCTAATGATCCAATAACACAAATAAAAAATGAAAATCTCTGAACAGCAATTTCTTTATGGAGGTATAACAGGACACCGGGATTAATAAGGACGTAGTGACAGTTGCAGCGATTTTCTCTCTTTTTAGGTTCTGAATTATGAAGGAGTGTCCCAAGGTGTCCTCAGACTCAGGGATGGAAACAGAATGGTGGTCTGTGCCCTCTGTTACAGAGCCTCTCATTTCTCAACAGGAGGAATGGAATGCCTACTCCTTCACCACGCCAGAAGCGATGCCTCAGTTTCGGGAAGCGGGCCCTTTAAGCAAACCCCAAGCTGTGAATAGACCACCCTTCTTCATGACCCCGGCATTTCCTGGCCAATAAGAAACAAGGACAGCCCTTCCGTGGGAAAGCGTGCTTCCGGGAGAACCGAACGAGAGCAGCAGACCGGTGCCGGAGAAAGATGCGAGGAAACTATGCTGGCGGGAGCAAGTCCGGTACCTGAGACCCCGGAGGGAACCAGTGATCCGTAGCAGCCAGAAGACCACCGTTTCCGTGTTACGTCCTGCCACGCTTCAGGAGAAGCGTGGCTAGCAAAGGTATGGAGCAAGTTTGCGGGGTGGGTTGGATCACGGGAAAAGTCGGATTTATAGAGAGGTGTTTCAACTGTACTCTGTCTCCCCTCTCCGCTACTCCCGTTTCCCTGTGCACAGGCACTTCACTGTTTAGCACCGAGCACGCACGCTTGATTCCCTCACTCCCCCGCCCTCAAATTTGGTCAGATTCAGGACACTGATTCTCGTCTCCTCCTCTTTACATGTGCCTGGGACCGTTGGATCAAGACCCGACCTGGCCCTACGATGCCCAAAAGGAAGCCACAGTGAACCGGACTCCGTCAATAAGGATATTGACCTGTCTTAACTCCGGCTTCTCTTAGGAGATGGCGCCCGTATCCAATAAAGCCTGCTTTGCATAGACACGGTCTCACAAGCCTTTTTGTCCCCAAGCCCACAAGGAGTAAAACCAGTGTCAGTTTACTATGATTACATCCTTTTCTATGTTTTCAGGTTGAGGCTGTGTTTAGAGGGTATGCTGTCATCACCATAAGAGCAATGCAAAGAACAGTCCAACCGGCAGGCCTGGAGGGCTGATGCAATGTCATATTTTGACCTGATCTCTACAAATAAAAACAGCCCATGCACAGAACACAGCAGCTAAATAATCACATAATTCCACTGATCTTGACAATCGCCCATTGTTTTATCAGAAACCTATTTACAAAGTTGACAAAAGCTCCAATCATTCAAATTCCAATCATTGTTCATTGCAAACAGCACGTTCAAGAGAACACCTTCAAAAATATCTTCCTTCTACAACAGATGACAAAACAGTATAGTCCAGTATTTTATTGTTTAGTGCATATTCCTCTTTTTAGAAAAAAAACTTTTAAAAGCAAGCGCTCATGGTTTATGATGTCACCAGAATGCCTCAATGGCAATGCTAGAAATATCACACAGTTACCTGTTATGTATCTTTTCTTTGTCTCTGTCTGTTATAACCCACCAGGGCCTTTTCTAGTTGTTTTGCCGCGCTAGGCGAGAATTGAAAAATGCTGCCCCTTCCCTTTTACTACCTCCGAAGTCACATAACAGGTTAATATTGAAAATCGTCACCCTGCAGTGTTAATTATACATAAAAATCAATTTGAAGACCTCCATGGTATAGTGTCAAGTTCCCCATCAACTCAGTCAGCAATAAAGATTATTAAGCGCGGTCAAGAAGGAGCGTCATTGTAATGCTAACACTGTGTAGAGAGCACTGCTGACCACGTTCCCGAGGTTAAAGCGATTTTAATGTATGGTTGTTTACTCTCCTTTGCACTGTCTGCTGCTCATATACTGCAACATTTATGCCCTGAAGACAGTGTGTCACTCCATCATGGTACCTTCACATTTCCTGGTGCTGTGGAGCTTGTTCGATCGTGCATGTACACTACAGAATGGTGTATTGTGTCAAAATTCGCTGTGGTGTTGGAGGAAAGAGATGAATGCAGGAGGGAAGGAGAAATTGAACTGACACGAGATGTCCCTTTCCGTTCCTGAGCAGCCAAAACATGAAATACCATTAACAACATGCATTGGAACAGTAACTACTGTGTGTGTGTGTGCATCAGAGCAGCGCGACAAAAAGCAAGCATGCTCTCTCACAGCACATGTGGATTTTATTTGTATTTCCCTTTTCAGCAATTGGATATTAGCGTGGCTAGGGTATGGCATCTTCTTGTTAAAGCAAAGAAATGGGCCCACACCCTCTGGCTTTGAAGCAAAACAACAACTGTAATTAGAAAGCAGTGAACTTCTTACACATCGTACCCGCTGCAGTATTTACAGCCACTCACCTGGCTTCTTCCTCAGACTTTCCATTGACTTTGTAACGAAAGTTCATTGTCAAAATACAAATCTTTAAAAGAAATGCTAAAGCCAAGATTAAGGCAAATTTCAGGATTCCTAACTGCTAAGTGGTACACGTGAAAAAAAAAAAATTGTGTGTGGAATTGTCAACTGTGGATCAGCTGTGACTGGGCAGGAAGGTTACAGCAGAGAATCCCTTCAGCAGGCATGTTCCTTCAGGCTGTTCTGCTGTATGAATAATGCCTCAATGAAAAGAGAGCCGGCGCAGCCGGAAATAAATCAAAACCACTGATAGGGATTTGTGTGTGTGCGCAAGTGGGCTATGGTGTCTGGAAAAGAGTTTGTGTATGTGTGGGGGTGTGCACACGTGTGTGTACCCCTGAATGTGTGCTTAGGGGTCTACAGAAAGGTTGTGTGCATGTGATTTGCTTAGGTGTCTGTGGGGAGTCGTGTGTGTTTGTGTATATGTGGAAGCATGCTTGTATGTGTGGAAGGCTGCTGGTGTGCATATGTGCGTGCACATGGGCAAGGGTTGTGTGTATGGGACATTTGTGTGAGAAGGATTGTGTGTACGTGTTGGAGACAGTATGTTTGTGTAGAATTGCTCGCGTGTGCAAGGTGGCGCTTCAGTGTTGTGTGTGTGGTGGGTGTTTGTGAAGTCTGTTAGGGGTTTATGGCAAAAGAAATACATTTTAAAAAGGTGCCAGGTCTAACACGTGTCCCCTCCAGCTGAAGTGCGGGGAGAACTACCCTACCCCAGGGAGTTCCTCATCACTAAGGCGGAAAAATCTGGACAGACCGTCAGCATTGGCGTGATCTGTACCATACCCTGTAGGGAAATGGACCACCTCAACAGCTTTGGATTCTCACCCCTCATATGCATCAACCATCTGAGGGGCCTGTGGTCTGTCTGAACCCGGAAGTGAGACCCAAACACGTATGGTCTTAGGTTCTTCAGTGCCCAGACCACAGCAAATGCCTCACGCTCAATAGCACTCCATCTCTGTTACCGTGGAAGTAACCTCCGGCTAAGGAAGGCTACAGGTTGATCTAGGCCCTCTTCATTAATCTGTGAAAGAACAGCCCCTACACCATGCTCTGAAGTGTCTGTCTGAATGATAAACTCTTTGGAGAAGTTGGGAGCCAAGAGCACGGGCGCCGTGCACATAGCAGCTTTCAGGGCCTCAAAAGCTTTCTGACAGGTGTCAGTCTAAATCAGTTTCCTGGGCTGCTTCATAGAAGTCAGCGCTGTCAAGGGGGCAACAATGTTGCCATACCCCTTGACAAACCTCCTGTAGTACCCGGTGAGACGTAGGAAGGCTCTCACCTCTGTCTGGGTTTTGGGCGATTCCCAATTCAGGATGGTTTCTATCTTGGGTTGAAGGGGCGCCACCTGGCCGCTCCCAACCTTGTGCCCCAAGTACACCACGGAACCCTGCCCGATCTGGCACTTACTCGCCTTGATCATGAGGCCTGCCCTCCGCAGCGCCATCAACACTTCCCATAGGTGGCGCAGGTGTTCTTCCCAAGTGTAGCTGAACACTGCGATGTCATCCAGGTAGGCTGCACTGAACGAATCCAGTCCAACCAACACCTGGTTGACCAACCTCTGGAAGGTGGCAGGGGCATTCTTCATCCCAAAGGGCATAACCTGGAACTGGTAGTGCCCATCAGGGGTGGAAAATGCTGACCTCTCTTTGGCCCCATCGGTCAAGGCGATCTGCCAGTACCCAGACGTTAAATCAAACGTGCTGAGGTAGTTTGCCCATCAGGGGTGGAAAATGCTGACCTCTCTTTGGCCCCATCGGTCAAGGCGATCTGCCAGTACCCAGACGTTAAATCAAATGTGCTGAGGTAGTTGGCAGCCCCTAGCCGATCTATGAGCTCATCAGCTCTGGGGATAGGGTGTTTGTCAGTCCTGGTGACTGAATTGAGTCCTCTGTAGTCCACACAGAACCGGAGTTCGGGCGTGGCTCCCGGCGCTGCAGCCTTTGGGACCAAGACCACTGGGCAGGCCCAAGGACTGCTGGAGGACTCAATTACCCCGGGTGCAAACATCTGGGAGACCTCCTCCTTGATGCACGCCCTCACCCTGTAGGCCTTGTGCCTCACAGTTGTACTATCCCCAGTGTCCACATCATGGGCGCACCAATCAGTGGCACCGGGAACCAGGGAAAACAGATCAGAAAATTGTCCCAGCAGCTGGCGACAATCGTTCTGTTGCTCAGAGGTCAGGGCGGAAGAGAGGATGACACAATCCACTGACCCATCTTGCTCCTGGGCTGACAGGAGGCCAAGAAGAGGCTCGGTCTCCTCTTCCATCCCAGCATCTGTTGCCAAGAGCATGCCCACTTGGGACCTCTCCAAGTGGGGCTTAGGGCGGTTGACATGAAGGACCCATAAGGGGTTCCTTGGAGACCGCAAGTCCACCAAATACATAACAGGACTCTTGCGCTCCACAACCTCAAAGGGACCGGTCCACTTATCCTGGAGCGCACACGGCTCCACGGAGGCCAAGACTCACACCTTCTGTCCAGGCTGAAGCTCTACCAGAGTGGCATTCTGGTCTTACCATCGCTTCATCTCCTCCTGGCTGGCTTCCAGATTTGCCTTAGCAAGTTGCCTGAATTGCCTAGTCTGATTCCTGAAGGCCAGCATGTAGCTATATACATTCTGGGGAGGTTTCCTGGGAGATTGCTCCCAGCCTTCTTTGACCAGACTTAGAGATCCTCTCACTGGGTGGCCATGCAGGAGCTCAAAGGGGCTGAACCCTAGAGACTTCTGTGGCACCTCACGGTACGCAAAGAGAAGGCATGGCAAGAGGACCTCCCACTTACGCCTCATGGGTTCTTCCAGACCAATTATCATGCCCTTGAGGGTACGGATGAATCTCTCCACCAACCCATTTCCTTGGGGGTGGTAAGGTGTGGTGAACTTGTAGGTTACACCACACTCTTGCCTAAGGGATTTCATATATTTGGATATGAAATTGGTACCCGGGTCAGACACCACCTCTAGAGGGAATCCCACTCTGGAGAAAATTCCCATCAGTGCACGTCCCACCACGGGGGCCGTCACTGTCCTCAGAGGGATGGCTTCCAGGTATCAGGTGGCATGGTCCACCAGGACCAGGATGAACCTGTTGCCCATGGCTGTCCTGGGGTCCAGTGGCCCCTGATGTCAATCCCCACTCGCTGGAATGGGGTACCGACCACAGGGAATGGCTGGAGAGGAGCCTTCTGCTTCTTCCCACTCTTTCCACTTGCCTGTCAAGTCTGACATGTCCTGCAGTGAGTGTCTGAACTCCTGCGCATTCAAGGCCAATAAAAGTGGGTGACAAGCCTTTCAAAGGTCTTGTCCTGCCCCAAATGCCCTGCCAATGGCACATCGTGAGCCAGCCCCAGTAGGAAGGCTCTGAAGTCCAGGGGTACCACCAGCGCACGGGCTGACCCAGGCTCAGCAACCTTAGGCTCTGCATATAGGAGGTCATTCTCCCAGTAAATGAAATGTGACCCAGACTGATCACCTGCAGCCTGGTCTGCAGCCTGCTGCCGCATACCCACGAGAGAAGGGCATTCTTTTTGCGCCTTACAAAAGTCATCCCTGGAGGGGTCTCCTTCCTGCTGCCAATGGGTCAGCTCAGGCAGGTCCCCCAGTTCAGCTATCTGTTCCCCTGTAGGCTCCAGGGCATCCCCCTCAAGGTCTGCTTCCTCCTGGACCGTGGGAACTTCAGGGGCCGGTTTCCTGCGCCCGCTGCTCCTTCTCTCTAAGGCTGGTTCCTGGGTCTTCCTCTCAGGCTCCAGGACCTCTTGAGCACCTCTACTTGCTGCCATGGACCGTGTGCTGACACATGCCCAATCCGGCATACCCAACATCTCCAGGTGAGAAGTCCGCTCCACCTTAGCCCAAGGTGAGCTCTCCAAATCGTTCCCTAACAGACAGTCTACAGGCATGGTGGGCCTCCCAGCTACCTGAAGAGTACCAGAGACCCCCCCACTCAAAGGGAACCTGAGCCACCTTGCAGTGACTCTCTGTGTTGTCAGCGGCAACAGCTGGATAGAATGCTCCTGGGACATCCTGCTCTTGAGACACCAGGTGACACTTGACAGCTGTCACACTGGCTCCTGTATCTCTCAGAGCTTCCACTCTATGACCATTAATGGTCACCCACTGCCTGTATTTCTTAGTGTTATCAGGCAGCTGGGTTTGGGGGACCATCTCACAGTCTCCTAACAAGACAAGGGACATCTCTGCGGGACCCCACCCACCTTGGACTGCCCTCTCCTCCCCAAAGGCTACACTAGCCATCTGCCGGGTCGGAGCACCAGTGGGTGCTGGTTTAACATACAAAGGACACTTTACATCAGAGGCAAAATGCCCCACGTTACTACACCTGTAACATCTTATGGGCCCGTTTGGAAAAGGTGGACCTGTCCGGGCCCCGGTCGGTTTCTGGGGTGGGGGAGGCTGAGAACCTTTCCCTTGGTTCCCTTGGGGATTACTTTGGGGCTTTTTGGGAACTCCCTCTGGTTACCCCTGTCCCCCCCACTCTTCTGCTGGGGACCCTGCCCACCTTTGGCGGAATCTACCACGTGACCCTTGTGGACCCTGGTACTGACCCAGCGGTCCGCCTCCTCAGCAAGCTTTCTAGGGTTAGTCAGCCTACTATCAATCAGGTGCTGGCGTAGCTCAGGAAAACAATTACTGGACAAGTGCTCCCATGCCATTAAATCAAGAAGCCCTTGATAATCATCAACCTTGCTACCCTTCACCCAACCATCCAGTGCTCTGCAAAAAAAAGTTACATACTCTACATACGTACTGTTAGGAATCTTTGTGCAACCCCTGAACCTTTGCCTATACAACTCAGGGGTCAACCCATACCTAGTCATCAACGTTGCCTTCATATGGGGATAAGAATTATAAACATCTGAAGGTAAGTCCAGCATTGTGTCCAGCCCCTCACTAAGGAACCGTCCCCACAACCCCGCTCCCCAATCTTTCTCGGGGATCCGGTGGGAAGACATGGCTACCTCATAGGCCTTGAACCACTGCCCTATGTTATCATTCTTAAAAAAATCCTTAACCACATCCATGGGTATGTACACCCTTGCTTCTGTCTGCACTGACGGTGTGCTGCCACCAGAGGGAGTAGACTCTAAACTTTTGGCTTTTAGATCTAATTCCCTCAACTTCATATCATGCTCCAACTGTATTCTCCTTTCTTCCAGAGCCAGCTTTTTGTTTTCTAGCTCCAGTTGCCCATTCAATTTAAGTTTTGCCATCTCCATTTCATGCATCCTGGTTTCTTTTCTGTCTGCCAACTCCTCTGGCAACAGGCCTCTTCCAAAGCACTGGATGCTTTCTGCTGGTTCAAAAACTACAACATCTCCAGGTGCCCTTGACTCAATCCAGGCCCCCAGCGCCTTGAGTAGATCTGCCTTGAGCTTACATCCAACAGTGGGGACTTTGAACTTTTTACAGAACCCCTTCAGCTGGGCCTTGGTGTAGCTCTCTAGTCTCTCCTCTTCCCATTCAACATTCTCAATTTTAGAGACGACAGATGCTGCTCTCTCCACAATGACTGAATCAGGCATGGTTTCTTCCAACAATGGCGATTTCCAGCAAAACAGAAATTAAAAAGTATGTGGCCACGTTATTGGTCTAAACTCCCTATGTGGTGTCTCAAAAAATCACTGTAAATAAGTCACAAATGCAAATTCGGAATCCCACCGCTGACACCAATGTTAGAATCTGGGTTCTCTGGTTGACACAGGTAGGGACTTGTGTCAAGCAGGGATCCCTTCTTCCAGTCAGGGTAAGGGGGTACACTCTAACAATAACCCCTGCTCACCCTCTAGGTAGCTTGGCGCGAGCAGACAAGGCGTTATCTCAGGCGTAATGGTTAAGCATTGGTGACCACATACAATAACTTAATGACACCCCCACAAATGGACTCCACACTGGGTGTATCAAAAATATACTTCTTTTATAGAATCAGATTTATCACAAGACCCAATAACGTTTACACAGGCCCACAATACTATTTAGTAAAAGAGTTCTTGGCTTGGCGTAGTTCTACAAAGTCTGTGCGCTTCTTTCCGGGCCGTACTCTCAGTACGCGGTAGACTCTGCAGGGGAACGGGTCTCTTACGCACTGTAGGCACTCCAAGAGGGAGCGTACACCCTACGGCGCGATCGACACAGTACCTTTATCTTTGTTGAAGTCGACACGAAGGCTGCGCGGGCATCCAGCGCGATGTACGATGCGGTATCTTCCTGGCGTTGCGTACTACAGTACAGTTAGACCTTGGGTGTGCAGGCTCAGGTGACGGTGCGTACGTACGGCACTTTCCAGCTTGTTGCGGCATTCACGCCGTACCTTGCGGTTGATAACCTTGAGTTCGAGCTGCTGGTTACGAACACTCATACGCTCTGCACAGCGGAGACGAACGCGACCACTACACGTGCCGCAGCCTTCCCAAAAGCAGGGGTAAGGAGCGTATGCTGGCAGAACGGCTCGCAGGGGGATAAAAGCAAATACGGGTCACAGTCCTTCTGTTACGGTGCGAGCTACGGCTCGTAGGGGCCAGATAGCCGCGTTGCTCAGGCCGGACTATACCTTCCTTTGCGGTGCGAGCTACGGCTCATAGAGGGGCCTCAGTCACTTTGTTCGGGCCGGACAGCGGGTACAAGCTTCAGGGTGGTATGCTTCGATCGGGAAGCGCACACAGCAGTTCTCTTCGAGATTAAATGGAAAACGGTCCGTTTTCCAGCGCTCTCTCATGGCGGTGAAGTCCACTGGTCCTCGGACTTCGTTCAGGGGCAAGCTCACTCACAACTCCTTGGAGATCTTTAGCACAAGTCAAATAAAAGTTCCTTTGGTCTTTTCCTCTTCTTCAGCAGCAAGGCAACCACTGCAGGCCAATCCCCCAGGTCAGGGACAGTACTCCTCCATGCAGCTTTCCCGGTTCCTCCTTGTTGGACAGAGGTTTCTTCTTGGCAGGACAGGATCTAGTTTCTTAGGAGCAGGGCTCCTACATTTATACCACAAATCCTTTGTTCTCCCAGGCCAGGGGGGCCCTTGCCTAGTTCAGTCCAGTTCTGGAGCACTTTGTTGATGCGATGCAAGCTTCTTCTTTCAGGGTGCAAGGCAGAGCCATCAGACGCTCCACAGGGGGCGGAGCCGGCATTGTGGTGGCAAAGCACATCCCTATTCAGAGTCCAGGTGTACTCCTCCCACCCATCTATAGGTCAATCTTTCTATTCACCACCAGGCTACCAAGCACTGCCCATCTGGGTTTCTCCAGCGATGTCACTCACACAAGCCAGACAGCAGATACACATTACGCAGAGGTGGGCTGAAATGGTTAGGCAAGCAAATGCCAACTTTCTAAAAGTGGTGTTAGACCTGGCACCTTGGCATGAGTCTCCCTTCCACTTTTTGTCGCTGCGCCTCATGTATTTTTATGGTGTTGGCCACTCAGAGCACTGTGCCACTGCCAACCAGTGCCACAGTGCAAGTGCTCCCTATGTAAAATGTATATGTTGGTTGGAATCCATGATTGGCTTATTTGGTTTACTATCAGACCCCAGTAAAGTGCACCAGGAGTGCCAGGGCGTGTAAATACAAATACCGCTGGTGGGATCGCAGCACTGGTTGTGCCACCCACAGAAGCGGCCTGGTAAAATGTATCTAAGTAAAATGTATCTGGTACTGACATGCTGACTGGGCAAGTGCCCACACTTGCCAGTCCCTAAAACCTTCCCTTAACTTCATACTAGTCACCCCTATGGTAGGCCCCAGGGCAGGGTGCATTGTAAGCATAAGGTAGGACAAGCCCTGATGTGTGAGGCATGTCCTAATAGTGAATTACAGCCATTTTCGTTTTTCACTATTGTAAGGCTACCCTGTTCTCATAGGCCAGAATGGGCTGTTACGATCGTTACATCCTATGATCCTAACAGGCCCAGGGAACATGGTAGAAGATTGAGTTTAGTATGCTTGAACTCAGAACAATAAGGTACACCTTTTAGTAAGGTTTATTTTAATATTCCGCGTTTGCAAATGCCGCTTTTAGAAAGCTGGCCTTTGCTTGCCTAACCATTTCAGCCCGCCTCTGCGCGATGTGTATCTGCTGTCTGGCTTGCGTGAGTGACAGAGCTGGGGAAACCCAGATGGGCAGGGCTAGGTAGCCTGGTGGAGAATAGGACGATTGACAGGTAGATGGGTGGGAGGAGCGCACCTGGGCTCTGAATAGGACTGTGCTCTGCCACCACAATGCCGGCTCCGCCCCCTGTGGAGCGTCTGATGACTCTGCCCTGCACCCTGAATGAAGGAGCCTGCATCACGTAAACAAAGTGCTCCAGAACTGGACTGAACTAGGCAAGGGCCCCCCTGGCCTGGGAGAACAAAAGAAATGTAGTATAAATGTAGGAGCCCTGCTCCTAAGAAATCAGATCCTGCTACAAGACGAACCTCTGCCTGAGGAGAAGGAACCAGGAAAGCTGTGGGAGGAATACTGTCCCTGACCTGGGGGATTGGCCTGCAGTGGTTGCCCTGCTACTGAAGGAGAGGAGAAAGATTGCTGATAAACTTTGCTTCAACTTGTGCTGTTTAAGATCTCCAAGGGCTTGTGCTGAGCTTGCCCCATGAACGAAGTCCCAGGACCAGTGGGCTTCACCGCCGTGTGAGAGATCAGGAAAACGGACCGTTTTCCTTGTAATCTGGAAGAGAACTGCTGCATGCACTTCCTGAACGAAGCGTACTTTCCCTGAAGCTTGCACCCGCTGTCCGGCCCGAACAACGTGATTGTGGCCCCTCTACGAGCCGTAGCATGCACCGCAAAGGAGGGTCTCACCCAGCCTGAGCACCATGACTATTGGCCCTTACGAGTCGCATCTCGCACCCTAACGGAAGGACTGTGACCGTACTGCTTCACCCCCTGCGAACCACAATGCCGGCGTACGCGCCTTCCCTCTGCTTTGAGGAAAGCCGCGGCGCGTGTGGTGATCCCGTGCGTCTCCTCTGTGAGGAGCGTACGAGCGTTTGTGCCCCGCAGCGTGATCTTCAAGTTACCCATCACCGGCACGGTGTGAACGCCACAACCCGCTGGAAAGTGCCCCCGGATGTCCGTCCCCTGAACCTGCACACCCAAGGTCGCCGAGTACCGAAGTACGCATCGCCAGGACGACCCCGCATCAGAGATTGCACTGAATGCCGCGCAGCCTTCGCACCGACTTCCACGAGATAAAGGTACTGTGCCCGATCGCACCTCGAGGTGCACGCTCCCCCTTGGAGCGCCTGCAGAGCGAGTGAGACCTGTTCCCCCAACAGAACTGGGAACGAAGTGCACGGACCTTGTAACAATACGCTGAACTAAGAACTCTTTTTGCCAAGTAATATTGTGGGCCCGCTTTACACGTTATTGGGTCTTGTGATAATTCTGAAATCTATAAACAAAGTCTGTTTTTGATACACCCAGTGTGGAGTCCATTTGTGGGGGTAACATTGGATTGTTGTATGTGATCACAAATGCTTAACCATTACGCCTAAGATAACGCCTTGTCTGCTCGCGCCAAGCTACCTAGAGGGTGAGCGGGGGTTATTATTAGAGTGTAACCCCTTACCCTGACTGGAAGAAGGACCCCCTGGTTGTCCCAGGTACTCACCTGTGCCACCCGGGGAATCCGGATTCTAACAAGTGGCATTTGCAAATGCAGAATATTAAAATAAACCTTGCTAAAAGATGTACCTTATTATTCTGAGTTCAGGCATACTAAACTTGATTTTCCACCACGTTCCCTGGGTCTGTTAGGATCATAGGATAAAACAACCCTAACAGCCCATTCTGGCCTATGAGAACCGGGTAGCCTTACAATAGTGAAAAATGAAAATGGCTGTGATTCACTATTAGGACATGCCACACACATCAGGGCTTGTCCTACCTTATGCTACAATTCACCCTGCCCTTGGGCCTACCATAGGGGTGACTAACATGAAGTTAAGGGACGGTTTAGGGACTGGCAAGTGGGTGCACTTGCCAGTCAGCATGTCAGTACCAGACTGCAAGCAGGTTCTGCAATGGCAGACCTAGACAAATTTTACCAGGCCGCTTCTGTGGGTGGCGCAACCAGTGCTGCAAGCCCACCAGCGGCATTTGTATCTACAAGCCCTGGGCACTCCTGGTGCACTTTACTGGGGTCTGACAGTAAACCAAATAAGCCAATCATGGAATCCAACCAACATATACATTTTACCTAGGGAGCACTTGCACTGTGGCACTGGTTGGCAGTGGCACAGTGCTCTGAGCAGCCAACACCATAAAAACACATGAGGCACAGCGACAAAAAGTGGAAGGGAGACTCCCGCTAAGGTGGAAGGTCTAACAACCCTGAAACACCACCCCCAGCACGACCCCTTACACTGCCTGAACACCACTGCACTGCCCTAAACCCTGAAACACCAGCTCCAGCATGACCTTCTTCACTGCCCGAACACCACTGCGCTAAAACCTAAAACACCACCCCCTGCGCGACCCCCTACACTGCCCGACACCACTGCACTGCCTAAACCCTGAAACACCACCTCCTGCACGATCCCCTACACTGCCCAAACACCACTGCACAGCCCTAAACCCTGAAACACCAGGCCCAGCACAACCCCCTACACTGGCCGAACACCACTGCACTGTCCTAAACTCTGAAACACAAGCCCCAGCACAACCCCCTACACTGGCCGAACACCACTGCACTGTCCTAAACCCTGAAACTCCAGCTCCAGCACGACCCCCTTCACTGGCTGAACACCACTGCCCTAAACCCTGAAAGACCTCCCCTGCACGACCCCCTACACTGCCTGAACATCACTGCACTGCCCTAAACCCTGAAACACCACCCCCTGCATGACCCCCTACACTGCCTGAACACCACTACACTGCTCTAAACCCTGAAACACAAGCCCCAGCACGACCCCCTACACTGGCCGAACACCACTGCACTGCCCTAAACTCTGAAAGACCAGCCCCAGCACAATCCTCTACTCTGCCCGAACACCACTGCACTGCCCTTAAACCTGAAACACCACCCCCAGCACGACCCCCTACTCTGCCCGAACACCACTGCACTGCCCTTAACCCTGAAACACCACCCTCAGCACGACCCCCTACACTGCCGGAACACCTTTGCCCTAAACCCTGAAACACCACTCCCAGCATGACCCCCTACTCTGCCCGAACACCACTGCACTGCCCTTAACCCTGAAACACCACCCTCAGCACGACCCCCTACACTGCCCGAACACCACTGCCCTAATCCCTGAAACACCACTGTTGGAAACGGGTAGCGTGGTGCAGAGCGGGTGGGCCAAACTCTGGAGGAAATGTGTACAGCATCCACGCAGTACACACAGGCGACACACCAGGCACACTACAAAAAGAGACGCTACACAGGTTTGTGTAAGAATAACTGTTGTATTATAGAAACATGTTAGAAATGGGATTTCTGGTTGGCTAGGGCTTGCGCCAAAGCCAGGCAGAAACCACCACTCTAGTCAGGGCTGGGGAGTTACACGCCAAAGATAACCCCTGCTCACCCCCTTGGTAGCTTGGCCCGAGCAGTCAGGCTTATCCCGGAGGCGATGTGTAAAGCGTTTGCACGCGCACCCAGCTACAACACCCAAGGCCCACCACAAAAGAAACTCCACACAAGGTATTATATAAAAATAGCCTTTGTATTATACCAAAAGACATTAGATACTATTCACACAATTTACACTGTGCCAACTGGCACTGGGCAGAATTTTACAAGGGATTATATGGACAGGGGACAGGGCCACATGGGCCACTGTCAGGAATTAGCACTTTTAGGGCCCGATTCACAGAATTAATTTAAGACAAAATCCTAAACTTACTACTTTTGGAATTCACAGAATGCACTTACTACTTTTGGTATTCACAGAATGCACTTACTACTTTTGGGATTCACAGAATGGATTTACGACTACTAACTTTACGTTTGCACTCGGGCCGGAAATTCCTGCCCGGAGGTGGAGCTTCCGGCCCGGAGGCGGAACTTCCGGCCCAGAGGCGGGGCTTCTAGGCCGGAGGCGGAGCTTCCGGCCCGGAGGTGGGCATTCCGGCCAGTGGCGGAGATTTAGCCATGGCCAAAATCTCCACCTCTGGGCCGGAAGCTCCACCTCCGGCCCGGAAGCCCCGCCTCTGGGCCGGAAGCTCTGCCTCCGGGCCGGAATTTCCAGCCCAAGTGCGGACGTAAAGTTAGTAGTCGTAAATCCATTCTGTGAATACCAAAAGTAGTAAGTGCATTCTGTGAATACCAAAAGCAGTAAGTGCATTCTGTGAATACCAAAATTGTAGTAAGTTTAGGAGTTTGTCTTAAGTTAGTTCTGTGAATAGGGCCCTTAGAACTTAGCACTTAGAACATAGGATATAAAATTACTGTAGCGCAAAATAACACGTGTAGCACACAACCAGTAACTACTGGTAACAGGTAAGTACCACCTATGCAACCCTAACCACCTTAGGAAAATATTGCGCACGGAACCAGGACCTCACTAGCACCACCTGTACTAGGAGAAAAACAACCACCTAAGTATCACAATACCTGTAGGGGTAGAAGAACATTACACATGATGCATCACAACACATTCAGAGGTGTAGGGAAGGAAAACACAATTGTGCCCAACTCACATAAGTCACCACCTGTGATTGTCCATAGGCCAACTGGCCTGGTTGGGGCTAGGACGCCCTGTCCAGCAGAGTCAGGGCCAGACTACGCACGCAATCAAGGCAAAACATCAAGCGCCCAGGAGCAACTGAGCACAGCCTACACGTTGCAGCTGCCCACTAAGTGCTGGGCAGCTGGGGAACTGAACTTGGGCACTACTGTGCCTTGTTAAAACATCTCACACACGTTGGAGCCTCCCTGGGCTCTTAAGAAAATGAGGGGGCCAGGCGTTGAGCCTCACAGGCTCCTTAAACAATATGCCCAGAAGGAACCTTTCCGGATTTTTAACAATGTCCCCCCCCAACATTTGAGCGACCTCGCGCTCTGAAACAAATAAGGCTGGCCCCGTTGGAGCCTTGCAGGCTCTAAACGATAATGCGCCCACGTTGGAGCCTCTCGGGGCTCGAGAACACTGCCCCCTCAAGAATGTGGGAGCGGCCCGCTGCCTTCCGGGGCCACTCTTCTTAGCCAGCACAAATGCCCCCGAGTCCCCCTCTGGGACTGAACAGAAACTTGCCCCACACGTTGCAGCTGTCAGATGGGGCAGCTGGGAGACAGCTCGCACAGGGGGCCGGCCACCGTCAAAATTGGCCCGCCATGCCCCCCAACCACCGAGGACCGCACCACACTCACCGGCTCTCTTCTCCTCCGGTCTCGTGGGTACGGCGGCCGCTGGGCTGCACACGCGGCCCTCTTCTTCCTCCGGTAGGCGGCGTAGGCTCCCGCCGAACCTTTTCCTCCGCTTCCTCTTGCTGCGGGGCTCACCTTCACCGGCGGAGGCAGGATAGACTCCCGCCCTTCACCCGGACTCCCGACGTACTCTTCTTTCCCTGTTCTTCGTCACAGGAGCGCGGGGTGGGCTCCCGTCCGCTTCCTGTTTAGACCACGCCCACGTCCCTCGAGGAGTGCCTGACTTCCTGGATCCCCGGCCGTGGCGGTGATTCTCCGGCCGTAAGAGGGGTAGGCTCCCTCGTAACAAGAAATATACGGCGGGGTGGGCACCCGCCGTGAGATAATAACAGATAAGTGGGGTGGGCACCCGCGACCAGCACCACAATGCGGGGTGGGCACCCACGTTAACACGGCAACAGCGGGGGAATCCCTACGTCGGGGTTCCCTCATGAGAGATCGCAGCTCAGCGCTGCTGGCCACAAATGAAGGTGCTCCTTAGTCCAGGCAAGGCGCTTCTCCCCCAAGGAAAGAAGGGCAAGTAAAGTGCTTCTTCTAGGCACTAAGTTCAGGGAAGGTCTTCAGAAGCAGGGGGGCAAAGACTGGGCCCAGGGGCCAGCTCACAGGGCCCTCCAGCAGGGAGGCATTCCCCAGTGGCGGTCTCTCCTGGCGCCCAGCAGCAGCAGGCCCCCCTCAAATTAGGATCAGCAAGAGAACAACTTCTGTGGTGACACAGCCCCATTTTTATACACCTTTTCCCTTTGTTCTTGGTTCAGGGTGAGGGGGAAAACCAGTTGCAGCTGGTTGGGGAGCACCCTTGATGTGCTCAGCCCCTCACTCTATTCACTGGCAGGGCTAGGGTCATCAGTCGCACCACAGGGGGCAGAGCCAGCATTGTGTGGGGAAATCCCAGCCCTATTCACAGGACCCAGGTGCACCACTCCCTCACATCACACATGCTGATCTCAACATTCACCACTGGGGCAGACCCATCCAGACTCCTGGAGCCAGGCTCACCAGCCAGTTCCAGCCAATCACGTGTCAGCACCTCTACAGCACACGCACAGCCATGTCTAGAAGTGGCACTTCCACACTAGACACATACATGCTGCATACATCATTGCGCAGCATTCAATCACACAAGTCCGCAAATACCAGACTCAACCCTGCACACCCCACGCATCAGGAACTACCAGGGGCACATACATTCCCCATGCATTCCTACGGGAGGGCAGGCCTATCTCACCACATGCACTCAGAGTGCACACGCACTTTACTCTGGGACACAGGGAAAGTGCGCAGAAACCAAAAATCACTACCACCAGGTCACCAGTAAAAGCAAAACGTTTAGGGGTGAACCTGCCAGAAGGGCCAAGTCCAACAAAACACAAGGTATTTTTAGTAATCTCTATACTGCGCCAACTGGCGCCTGGTCAAAATTTACAGGGGGAGATTATATATATTGCAGGGCCAATCGGGCCGCTGCCGGAACCATTGCCACATACAGATAGAATAAATGTACGTGAGGAATAAAGGTACAGTCCATCGGCCTCAATCCTGCAATAAAACACATCAGGGCATAACATTAGGCGTTAGTCCGGAACTCCTGCAATAAAACATCATAGCCTCACTATAGGCATCAACGATATGAGTGACCCCTGAGGCCGGAAAGCTGTAAGAAAATACCATTAGGCAGAACTCATGAGGCAGAACACCAACAGCATAGGTCCATGACACCTAGGTACATTATGCGTAACCTCCGCCCCATTGTGATAAGGGTAAAATCCTTAGACAGTGACCTGGGAGCTTGGGGCACAACATTAGGATAAACGCATAAGGCATAGGATAACAACAGCAGTGCATAAAAACAAGATGCATCTCACCAGGCGTAACAAGATCTTAGGCCTGCACATTCAGCATAATCAGATGCATAAGGCATTACTCTCGAGCCTGAACCTGTGGGCATAAAAATTAGGCAGAGCTCCTGCGGCTGAACACCAATGCTGTAGACTTAGGGAAAAGAACCCATCCGCATTATAAACACATGTTTTATGGAGACATCATGGCATAAAAACAATATGCAGCTCATTAGGCGTAAAAGCATTAGTTCAGGGGTATTAGGCATAAACCCAAAACATCATGGCATTCCACATAAACATGCCCAAGGTCGTTGCAGCTGCCCACTGTCCTGCAGGGCAGCTGTGTAAAGGAAGTCAGGCCAGTACACGGAACATGGCAGGCCCCCAAAACAACACGGGGAAGGTCTCAATCGTTGCAGCGACCTGCCACTGCGGTGTCGCTGGGTAGCCCCTGAGGCCCTGTGGCCCTGTCTGTAGGGGAGCCCCACGGGGCTTCCAGGCAATTATGGCGGCGCGTTGCAGCTGCCCACTGCCAGTCGGGGCAGCTGAGGAAACCTCGCCGGCATGGACACTCTCGTTGTCTCTGGGGAAGGCCCAACGGGGGCGGGCACCAACGCTGTGCCCCGCTACCCCCCTCCTCCACACACAGTCCCCCACAAAGGCCCTCACTCACCGGGGATCTTGCGGGTGTCCTCCGCCTCTTCTGGTCTCCTCCCGACGTCGCGCTTCACCCGGGTCCCTCCCCTGGGGCCCGGGACTTTATCATGGAGCTGGCGGGGCTCCAGCTGCACTCGGGGCTCTCCTCCGCCTCTGGAGGGCCCCCACCACGGAGCGAAGTCTCCGTCGATGTTGCGCTTCACCCGGGTCCCTCCCCTGGGGCCCGGGACTTTATCATGGAGCTGGCGGGGCCCTCGCTGCACTCGGGGCTCTCCTCCGCCTCCGGAGGGCCCCAACCACGGAGCGAAGCCTCGGTCGATGTTGGCCAGCGCGGGGTAGGCTCCTGCCTGGCTCCTTTCCAGGCACGGGGCTTTCTTCACCCGGGCCATCCCTCTTGGGGCCCAGGACTTCTGGCTCGACTGGTGGAGGCGGGGTAGGCTCCCGTCCTCCTATCCGCTCCCACTCCCTGGCTCAGCCGACATTGGTTTCCGTCGTGTGGATCCCACCCACCTCCAGGCGGGCGTCACAGCTTCTTCATCGCGTCAGCGGTTTGGGCCGTGGCGGTGATCTGGCTGAGTTCCGACCTGCGGGGGCACCACGGGGTAGGCTCCCATTTCTGATAAATCCCACAGTGAGGTGGGCACCCACTCTTGGCGTGCTCGACGGTGCGTCCTCTCCCCGGGCCGCGCGGTGATTTCTCCAGACGACAATCATGCAGGGTGGGCACCCGCCTAATTTCACAAAGCACAGAGCGTCGCCATTACACGGGGTGGGCTCCCGCGGCACTTGCAAATAAACAGTTCTTCCTGGCTACACAGCGCTACCGGGTCCCGGAGTATAGCGCTTAACAGGTGCTAGGCAGCCCCCTCAGCTCCAGGGGCATAAGACGGTGCACCTTTTCTCCGGGGCACTCAGCACGTAGCGCCCACCAAATATAGCGCTCACCTTGCGCAGGGCATGCGGTCAGGGTCCCACGAAGCACTGGTTGGTTCCTGCGCCCTTGGTTGAGGGTTTCTTGAGGGGGGCTTGAGTTGGTGGTTGAAGGCAGATGAGTCAGTCTCTGCAGGTCGTCCCTGGGTTCCCCTCCCGCCGGGCCAGATCAGTGGGCTAGTCCAGTGTTCCTCACACAGCCTGGAAGGCAGCACCTAAGCCCTGTCACTCCCAGTTGTATAGGTCCCTGGCTAGGCCCTACTGCCTAAGTCTCCTGCGTAGGTTCCCCTAGGGCAGCGTCGCCCCAACTATGGCTCTCCCTCGCCCTGTCAACAGCAGAGGGGTGCAGATAAGCTCAGGGCCCAGCACACAGGCCCACGTGGCGGTAACCCCTGGCAGCAGGTCCCCTCTCTCCCAGATCCACGCTCTGACTGAGCACATGGCAGCCCAGCTCCGCCTACCAGACAGTTCCAGAGCTTCCAGAAGCGTCTGGGAAAAACCGGTTCTAACTTACACAGGGGGAGGGGTAGAGCACCCTGGGTGCCAGGCTTCCCTCCAAAAGCTGGGGTTGCTGGGAAATAACAACTAGACTGGTAACCCAGCTCAGTCAGATGGCACAACCACACAGCCATGGCATCCATTTTAAAAGTTACATGTGTAAATAGGGAAACTCGGTCTGCATACACCATCGCACAGCATTCAATATTTGCGTTTAACATGCATTCCCGTAACATGCTGTTTCCCATAAAAGCGAAAAATTCAGGGAAAAGGGCCAAGTCCAACAACTACCCACAGCACGACCACCTACACTGCCCAAACACCACTCCGTGCCCTAAACCCTGAAACACCACCCCCTGCATGACCCCCTATACTGCCCGAACACCACTGCACTACCCTAAACCATGAAACACATCCCCCAGCATGACCCCCTCCACTGCCCCAACACCACTGCTTTGCACTAAACCCTAAAACACCACCCCCAGCACATCCCCCTACACTGCCCAAACACCACGGCACTGCCCTAAACCCTGAAACACCACCCCCAGCACGACCCCCTACACTGCCTGAACACCACTGCTCTTCCCTAATCTCTGAAACACCAGCACCAGCACAACCCTCTACATTGCCCGAACACCACTTCTCTGCCCTAAACCCTGAAGCACCAGCCCCAGCACGAACCCCTACCCTGCCCGAACACCACTGCACTGCCCTAAACCCTGAAACACCAGCTCCAGCATGACCCCCTTCACTGCCCGAACACCACTTCCCTAAACCCCGAAACACCACCCCATGCACGACCCCCTACACTGTCTGAACACCACTGCACTGCCATAAACCCTGAAACACCACCCCCTGCATGACCCCCTACACTGCCTGAACACCACTGTACTGCTCTGCACCCTGAAACACATGCCCCAGCACGACCCCCTACATTGGCCGAGCACCACTGCACTGCCCTAAACTCTGAAACACCATCCCCAGCACAATCCTCTACTCTGCCCAAACACCACTGCACTGCACTGCCCTTAAACCTGAAACGCCACCCCCAGCACAACCCCCTGCTCTGGCCGAACACCACTGCACTGCCCTTAACCCTGAAACACCATCCTCAGCACGACCCCCTACAGTGCCCGAACACCACTGCCCTAAACCCTGAAACACCACCCCCAGCACGACCCCCTACTCTGCCCGAACACCACTGCACTGCCCTTAACCCTGAAACACCACCCTCAGCACGACCCCCTACACTGCCCGAACACCACTGCCCTAAACCCTGAAACACCACCCCCAGCACGACCCCCTACACTGTGCAAACACCACTGCACTGCCCTAAACCCTAAAACACAACCTCCAGCACGACCCTCTACACTGCCTGAAGACAACTGCACTGCCCTAAACCCTGCAACACCACCCCAGCATGACCCCCTACACTGCCCGAGCACCACTGCACTGCCCTAAACCCTAAAACACCAGCCCCAGCAAGACCACCTACACTGCCAGAACACCACTGCCTTAAACCCTGAAACACCACCCCCAGCAAGACCCCCTAAACTGCCTGTTGGACCTGGCCCTTTTTGCAGGGTCATCCCTAAACTTGTTGCCTTCCTCCTGTATTTTTCCTGACCTGTTGTTGGCTGTTTTATGACTCTGGGCACCTTACCACTGCTGATCAGTGCTAAGGTGCATATGCTCTCCCTATGGTAAAATGTATACATTGATTGGTGTCCATGTTTGGCTTATTTGGTTTACTATCAGCCCCTAGTAAAGTGCACCAGGAGTGCCAGGGCTTGTAAATACAAACGTAAATGTAAATGTAAATGTGGGTGTACTTGTAAAGCGCACTGTGACTCCATGGAGTATCCTTGCGCTGAAGACCGCTGGGGAACCCGTCCTGGTTTTCCCTGTGAGATGGCCCATTTCTGGGTATCTCCAAGGTGAAACCAGGCATCCCCGGCATCTGTGGGGGGCCGTTGTAGAGATGAGGCAAGCTTAATGCCCAGAGTTGCCGAGTGTGTTCCTGGTTAGAGTAGGTACCGAGGCGAGAATTATCGAGTCCGTTTTGACCCTGGTCCAAATGCTGCTGGTGGGCTTGCAGTACTGGTTGTGCCACCCACAGAAGCGGCCTAGTAAAATGTGTCTAGGGTCTGCCATTGCAGAACCTGCGCGCGGTCTGGTACTGTCGCGCTGATTGCGCAAGTGCACCTACTTGCCAGTCCCCAAATCTTCACTTAACTACATATTAGTCACCCCTCTGGTAGGCCCAAGGGCAGGGTGCATTGTAGGTATAATGTAGGACATGCCCTGATGTGTGTGGCATGTCCTAATAGTGAATTACAGCCATTTTCAGTTTTCACTATTGAAGGCTACCTGCTCTCCATAGGCCAGAATGGGCTAGTGGAATTACTACACGCTGTAATCCCAGTGGACTCAGAGAGCATGGTAGAAAGTCAAGTTTAGTATGCATGAACTCAGAATAATAAAATACTTCTTTCAGTAAAGTTTATTTTAATATCCTGCGTTTGTAAATACTACTTTTAGAAAGTTAGTATTTACTGACCTGGCCATTTCAGTCCGCCTCTGCTGTGTGTGTGTGTTCTGCCTAGTAACAGTGAGGAGCAGGGCTGGGGAATTCCAGGAGACAGGCTGGCTGCCAGGTGGTGGGTAGAGAGATTACACCAGGATGGGTGGGAGGAGTACACCTTGACTCTGAATAGACCTGTGCTCTGCCACCACAATGCCGGCTCCGCCCCCTGTGGAGCGGCTGATGTCTCTGCCCTGCTGCTGAAAGGAAAGAGCAGAGTCACCACAACAAAGTGCTCCAAAACTGGACTGAGCCAGGCCAAGGCCCCCCTGGCGACAAAGAACAAAAGAATTGCTGTATAAAAGAAAGAGCCCTGCTCATAAGAAATCAGTTCATGTTTGCGCCAAGAAGAAACTCTACCTGAAGGAGAAGGACCTGGAAAAGCTGCATGGAGGAGTACTGTCTCTATGCCTGAGAGACTGGCCTGCGGTGGGTGCCTGTCTGCTGGAAGGAGAGGAAGAAAAGACTAAAGGAAAACACTTCTGAATCAACTTGTGCTTTGAACAATCTCCAAGGGCTTGCTGGTGAACTTGCCCCATGAACTGCGCCCCAGGAACAGTGGGCGCTACCTTTCCCCAAGAAGAAGAGAAGCTGCTGGAGGCGATCCTGTAACGCTGACCCCAGAGGACCTTGTGCGCCTCATCTGAGCACCGCGACATCTGCCACCGGGGCTACTGTGAGCACAGCAAAGGCCTGTCTACCTGGCCCAAGCACCGCAAGCAACTGCCCCCCGAGCCGTAGCTCGCACAGCAAAGAAGAGACTGATCAGGCTCTGAGCGCCGAGCCTCTGCGACCCCCCTGGCCATGGAAGCCCCTGTCAGGACCTGCGGGCACTGTTCGTCCTCTACGTGAAGCCGGCAGCGCGACGTGCTGAAGAAATTGCCCCCGAGCTGCCCCTCCTGCTTCTGACCTGGGTCGTGTGCCTGGGAATGTCCTGAAGCGCCCCACGAAGCATTGCCGCCCGCTGACCAGGAGGGACGACAACGCGACGTGGGATGCCCCTCTAGGGACCCCTGAGGCTGCTGCGACCTTCTTCCCCCCAAAGCAAAGGTACGGTGTGCTGCGCGCTTTAGTACGACCCGTCCGTTGCTTTGTTCGGGCCGTACTGGCGCTTTCGACCCGCTACGCTGTTCACGCGTGAAGCGTGAATTTGGCAACCTTTCTGTCAACTGTATTCCATTTAAAGTATAGGACGGTGCTCACACGAGAAGCGTGAGGTTTTGAAAGAGGCGTACCGAACGTGTACGACATATACCTACGAGGGTACGGTCTGTACGGTTCACATCCCGAGTACGCGTGCTCACGCGAGAAGCGTGAGAAACGGCAAGACACGTTTAAAACGTTGTAACAAGCGTACCGGAGGCGCTACGAAGCACACAGACCCCCAAGGAAGCTCATTTTGAATAGAAAAGTGCCATTTTAAGAACTGTGGACTGCCTAAAAGCATTGAAAGTAACTGGCCTTATTTAAAGAGAGAAGACTGTATTTGAAGCCTGCATAAGAGTTTTATATAAAGAACTTTATTTTCCTAAATACAGCCTTGTGTCTCTGTGTGGGTGGGTTGGTGGTTATTGTGTGGGACATCTTGAATGCTTAACCTAATGCCCTCTGGAATCTAGCCTGACTGCTCGCGCCATGTTACCTAGAGGGTGAGCAGGGGTTATTTTTAAAGAGGTAATCCTACGCGCTGACTTAGAGGAAAGGGTCCCTGCTTGTCGCAAGTGCATACCTGCGCCAACCAGAGACCCCGGATTCTAACACTGCCCAAAAACCACTGCCTTAAACCCTGAAACACCACCCCCAGCAAGACCAACTAAACTGTCCAAAAACCACTGCACTCTCTTAAACCCTGAAACACCACCCCCTGCACAACCCCCTACACTGCCCGAACACCACTGCACTGCACTAAACCCTGAAACACCACCTCCTGCACGACCCCCTACATTGCGCGAACACCACTGCCCTGCTCTGCCCTAAACCCTGAAACACAAGCCCCAGCACGATCCCCTACACTGCCCAAACACCACTGCACTCCCCTAAACCCTGAAGCACCAGCCCCAGCACGACCCCCTACCCTGCCCGAACACCACTGCACTGCCCTAAACCCTGAAGCACCAGCTCCTGCACGACCCCCTTCACTGCCCAAACACCACTGCGCTAAACCCTGAAACACCACCCAATGCGCGACCCCCTACACTGCCCGACACCACTGCACTGCCCTAAACCCTAAAACACCACTCCTGCACGATCCCCTACACTGCCCGAACACCACTGCACTGCCCTAAACCCTGAAACACCAGGCCCAGCACGACCCCCTACACTGACCGAACACCACTACATTGCCCTAAACGCTGAAACACCAGCCCCAGCACGACCCTGTGACTGCCCTAACACCACTGCACTGCCCTAAACCCTGAAACACCAGCCCCATTATGACCCCCTACACACCAAGAACACCACTGCACTGCCCTAAACCCTGAAACACCAGCCCTAGCACGACCCCCTACACTGCCGGAACACAACTGCACTGCCCTAAACCCTGAAACACCAGCTCCAGCATGACCCCCTTCACTGTCCGAACACCACTGCACTGCCCTTAACCCTGAAACACCACCACCAGCACAACCCCCCACACTTCCTGAACACCACTGCACTGCCCCAAATCCTTTAACACCAGCTCCAGCACGACCCCCAATGCTGCACGAACACCACTGCACTGCCCTAAACCCTAAAACACCATCCCCACACTGCCGTAACACCACTGCACTGCCCTAAACCCTGAAACACCACCCCCCGCACGACCCCTACACTGCCCGAACACCACTGCACCCTAAACCATGAAAGACCACCCCAAGCAAGACCCCCTTCACTGTCCGAACATCACTGCACTGCCCTAAAACCTGAAACAACAACTCCAGTACGACCCCCTACACTGCCCGAACACCACTGCACTGCCCTAAACCCTGAAACACCAACCCCAGTACGACCCCCTACACTGCCCGAACACCACTGCAGTGCCCTATACCATAAAACTCCACCCCCAGCACAACCACCCTACACTGCCCTAATACCACTGCTCTGTCCTAAACCCTAAAACAACACCCCCAGCATGACCCCTACACTGCCCGAACACCACTGTTCTGCCCTAAACCCTGAAACACCATCCCCAGCATGACCACCTACACGACCCGAACACCACTGCACTGCCCTAAACCCTGAAAAACCAGCCCCAGCACGACCCCCTAAACAGCCGGAACACCACTGCACTGCCCTAAACCCTAAAACACCAGCCCCAGCACGACCTCCTACACTGCCCGAACACCACTGCACTGCCCTAAACCCTGAAACACCAGACCCAGCACGACCCCCTACACTGCCCGAATACCACTGCACTGCTCTAAACCCTAAAACACCAGCACCAGCAAGACCCCCTACACTGTCTGAACACCACTTCCTTAAACCCTGAAACACCACCCCAGCAAGACCCCCTAAACTGCCCGAAAACCACTGCACTCTCCTAAACCCCTCAAACACCACCCCCTACATGACCCTCTACACTGCTCGAACTCCACTGCACTGCCCTAAACCCTGAAACACCACCCCCTGCACGACCCCCTACACTGCCCGAACACCACTGCACTACCCTAAACTGTGAAACACCACCCCCAGCACGACCCCCAACACTGCCCGAACACCATTGTACTGCCCTAAAACCTGAAACACCACCCCCAGCATGACCCCTACACTGCCCGAACACTACTCCACTGCCATAAACCCTGAAACACCAGCCCCAGCACACACCCCTACACTACTCGAACACCACTGGACTACCCTAAACCCTGAAACAAAAGCTGCAGCACGACCCCCTGCACTGCCCGAACACCACTGCACTGCCCTAAATCCTGAAACACCACCCCTAGCACAAACCCCTACACTGCCCCAACACCACTGCACTTCGCTAAACCCTGAAACATCACCCCCAGCATGACCCCCTACACTGCCTGAACACCACTGCCCTGCCCTAATTCCTGAAACACCACCCCCAGCACAACCCCCTACACTGACCGAACACCACTACATTGCCCTAAACCCTGAAACACCACCCCCTGTAAGACCCCCTACACTCCTCGAACAACACAGCCCTAAACCCTGAAACACCACCCCCAGCAAAACCCCCTACACTGCCCGAATACCACTGCCCTAAACCCTGAAACACCACCCCCTGCAAGACTCCCTACACTGCCCGAACACCACTCCACTGCCCTTAACCCTGAAACACTACCACAAGCACAGCCCCCCACACTTCCTGAACACCACTCCACTGCCCTAAATCCTTTCACACCAGCTCCAGCATGACCCCCCACACTGCACAAACACCGCTGCACTGCCCTAAACCCTGAAAGACCACCCCCAGCAAGACCATCTTCACTGCCCGAACATCACTGCATTGCCCTAAAACCTGAAACACCAACTCCATCAAGAGCCCCTACACTGCCCGAACACCACTGCCCTAAACCCTGAAAAACCACCACCTGCATCACCCCCTACACTGCCCGAACACCACTGCACTGCCCTAAACACTTTAACACCAGCCCCAGCACGACCCCCTACACAGCCGGAACACCACTGCACTGCCCTAAACCCTGAAACACCAGCACGACCCCCTACACCGCCCGAACACCACTGCACTGCCCTAAACCCTGAAACACCAGCCCCAGCACGACCCCCTACACTGCCCGAACACCACATCACTGCCCTCAACCCTGAAACACCACACCCTGCACTACCCCCTGCACTGCCCGACCACCACTGCACTGCCCTAAACCCTGAAACAACATCCCCAGCAAGACCCCCTACACTGCCTGCACACCACTACACTGCCCTTAACCCTGAAACACCACCCCCTGCACAACCCCCTACACTGCCCAAACACCACTGCACTGCCTTAAACCCTGAAACACCACCCCCTGCACGACCCCCTACACTGCCTGAACACCACTGCACTGCCCTAAACTGTGAAACACCACCCCCCCGCATGACCCCCAACACTGCCCGAACACCATTGCACTGCCCTAAACCCTGAAACACAACCCCCAGCACAACCCTACACTGCCCGAACACCACTCTACTGCCCTAAACCCTGAAACACCAGCCCCAGAATGAACCCCTACACTGCCCGAACACCACTGCACTGCCCTAAACCCTGAAACAAAAGCCCTAGCATGACCCCCTCCACTGCCCGAACACCCCTACACTGCCCTAAATCCTGAAACACCACGCCCAGCACAAACCCCTACACTGCCCGAACACCACTGCACTGCCCTAAACCCTGAAACATAACCCCCATCACGACCCCCTACACTGCCTGAACACCACTGCCCTGCCCTAAACCCTGAAACACCACCCCCAGCACAACCCCTACACTGACCGAACACCACTACATTGCCCTAAACCCTGAAACACCACCCCCTGTAAGACCCCTTACACTCCTCGAACAACACTGCCCTTAACCCTGAAACACCACCCCCAGCAAGACCCCTACACTGCCCGAATACCACTGCCCTAAACCCTGACACACCACCCCCTGCAAGACACCCTACACTGCCCGAACACCACTCCACTGCCCTAAACCCTAAAACACCCCCCAGCATGACCCCCTATACTGTCCCAACACCACTGCACTGCCCTAAACCCTAAAACACCACCCCAGCATGACCTCCTGCACTACCCAAACACCACTACACTGCCCTAAACCCTAAAACACCACCCCAGCATGACCCCCTACACTACCCGAACAACACTGCACTGCCCTAAACCCTAAAACACCACGCCAGCATGACCCCCTACACTACCCAAAAACCACTGCACTGCCTTAAACCCATGGGGCCCGATTCACAGAACTAACTTAAGACAAAATCCTAAACTTACTACCATTTTGGTATTCACAGAAGGCACTTACTCATTTTGGTATTCACAGAAGGCACTTACTCATTTCGGTATTCACAGAAGTTAGTAGTCCTAACTTTAGGACTCCTAAATGCCTTCTGTGAATACCGAAAGTCTTAAAGTTAGGATTTGTCTCAGTTTAGGAATAGTAAAGTTAGGTATTCACAGAAGGCATTTAGGAGTCCTAAAATGGTAGTAAGTTTAGGATTTTGTCTTAAGTTAGTTTTTTGAATCGGGCCCTAAAACACTATCCCCAGCATGACCCCTACACTACACAAACACCACTGCACAACCCTAAACCCCAAATCTACCCCAAGCACGACCCCCTACACTACACAAACATCACTGCACCACCCTAAACCCTAAAACACTACCACCAGCACGAACCCCTACACTATACAAACACCACTGCACTACCCTAAACCCTAAAGCACTACCCTCAGCATGACCCCCTACACTACTCAAACACCACTGCACTACCCTAAACCCTAGAAAAATACCTACCACCCCATTCCCAATCCCCCTTACCTCTCACTCCTCATGGTTCCTCTCTCCTAATGGTTCTTGCTTCATGTCGTCTCTGAGGGGCGATGCACTTCGTTGTGAGGAAACGGAACAGCCTCTGTTTCCTTACAACGATGTGGATCGTCTACATTTTTTTATAATTCATGGTCATTTACCATACATACCTTTACAACAAAATTCATTGTAAAGGCATGCGTGATAAATGACCATGCGTTCTCAAAAAATGCGTAGTAATGACTTTGCGATGTGCAACGCATGCTTGGTAATGCATGCATTGTAATGGTAACTCGAAGTAAAAAATTCATTGTAACGTCTGTTTACCGATCGATGCTGGCCCCTGTTCTTCAGTGAGTCGTTGTTTTTTTTATAAATTAGGAGGAAGGAATGTGTTTTTTTAACCAAAAAGTGCATTCTCGGCTGTTGTATTGTGAAAGTGTCCGCGTGGCCTGGTTTCACTTCCGGTGAGAGAGTGGAAGAGTCTGTGTGGATCTAAAGTGGTTCTGCTGTTGGCCGGGGCCATCGCGACACGTCATCAGAAAACACAGCTAATGGAAAGCATTGTCCCCAAAGTGTGGAGCAGTGCCATGAGTGGTCAACGAGTGTGCTTCCCACCGCAGTATGACCGTACTGCGTGACCCATGGGCCGCCTCCAGTGTACGGAAGGCAGAAGCGGCATCCATCGCAGGTCCTCTTGAAGACCGTTGTAGCACTAATTCTACATTTTGGAACTAGGGCATTTTAACCTGCCAGATACAAAAAGAAGATCCTGTGTTATTCAGTGCCCTTCTGTGGATAGTGGTGCTTGTCACTTTGCTGCCTCGCCGGTGAACACGACTGGGCTCCCCACCTTGTGAGCCATCTGCAGGACCTCTGCCCTCGGATCACTGGTTTCAGTTTCTGGAGTGGTAACATAAACAGTTGCTCCCAAAGGACTAGCCTGAACACTTAGGTGAATATCCCCTGCACCAGCATTCCACAGAAATTCTTTCCTAGCTCTCCCACGTCAACGACGATATCATAATAGGACGGCTCCGCTCGCGACACCGTATGACGTCATAGGAGCCATAAGAGGACCTCGTTGGCGTGCTGACGTCAGTTCCACCCATTTTTTCCGTGACACAGAGGTAAACAGGTGGACCAACACATTTTCATAAGTATACATTATATATATATATATATATATATATATATATATATTCAACAAGATATCACTTCAAACGACCTCCAGCTAACAGGAACTGGCGAAGAAGGAGACGGACCACGGAGATTTGACGAGATGGTATTTATTCAGCCCAAGTTACAGCAGTGACGCGTTTCGAGCCCGGGAGCCCTTGATCACACACCGGTCACAGTGAAAATAATTAGTTTTAAATGCTTGAAGGTGCACTCCCACAAACTACTCGTGTTTGGTCATGTGACCATGAAAAGTGAGAAAATACTATTGGTTCTGTATCGTGAGTTTAATACTCCACGTGAATTCACAAGGTATCGAGTTAAATCTCAGATGTATATATATATATATATATTCACTGAAAAAACCATAGGTTTCACACATGTTATAGTTAGCTTGGACATTTTACTCGTAAAAAACCATTGAAATTCCCCCGTTACAGTTAGTGCAGGCAACTATAACTCACGCGACCGCAATCCTCTGCTGATGACATATGTGTCTTTATGAAAAAAAAATCTTTGCAATATATGTATAGCTAAAATTTAATGGAAGAAGACATGGGCAAATAAGTGTCTAAATACAGTATTAGCATCAGCAGAGGATTGCGGTCGCGTGAGTTATAGTTGCCTGCACTAACTATAACGGGGGAATTTCAATGTTTTTTTACGAGTAAAATGTTCAGCTAACTATAACATGTGTGAAACCTATGGTTTTTTCAGTGAATATATATATATATATATATATATATATATATATATATATATATATATATATATATATTCAATGAAAAAACCAAAGGTTTCACACATGTTATAGTTAGCTGGACATTTCACTCGTAAAAAACCAATGAAATTCCCCCGTTATAGTTAGTTCAGCTAACTATAACTCGCGCGCCCGCAATGCACTGCTGATGACGTCACATATTACATCACTCATGACATGGTCAGTGACATCACTCATGACATCACTGATGACATCTCAAATGACATCACTGATGACATCACTGATGACATCATCCTTGTGATAGAGTGGCAGACCTCCTCTCACCCTAATATATCCTTTGATACACACATTCAAAAATAGAGACTAAAATGTTCAAAACAATGGACATGCCAATACCAGTTACAACAACCTCTTCAGTAATTCTAAGGTCCACATACACATCCACTCCTTCACCAACAGTCCTATACAGTCACTCATACATGTACTCACTCATCATATGTACTCATGCACCTATACATCCTGTTACACAATGCCACTCATCCATAGAGTTACTCACTCACATAGTCACTCATGCTAATAAAGAATCAAACATACATTTACTTGCATATACAGTTATACACACACCACCACACTTACTTCTACGGAAACTTACACATACTTAGACTATTAAACAATCACTTATAGAACCACATACTTATTCATACAGGAACTCTTTCAATCTCTCTCTCTCACATATACTCACTTATATACACCAATAGTCACATATACTAGTTTAAAACATATGTAGTTACTCATAAAGACACTATTGAGACAGTCATTCACTCACTAACACACCCGTACACACACTCATCCACCCATAGAGTCCTGCACACATGCTGTCTTCAACACATACAAACAGTGAGTTACTCATTCATGCACCTATGCACTACGTAATACCCCCCACCGAACCATGCAGACACTCAGACTGATACTCAAAAAACCAACTAACACCTTTACAGACACCCATGTAGCTACTCACCAACCCATGCAGCCACTTATACACAAAGTGAGAAACTGATACAGATATTTACATATTTAAACATTACTCACTAAGCCATGTATTCACTAAGATACACTTAATCAGTCAGTTACACAATCAATTTTTCAAAAACAAATCATCCATTTAGACACTTATATAACCATTTATTCTTCCATCGACCTTGAGATATACATTTATAAAACATATTTAATTTTCAGAAAAACACACACTCACTGGATGATGTCATCAGTGATGTCATCAGTGATGTCATTTGAGATGTCATCAGTGATGTCATGAGTGATGTCACTGACCATGTCATGAGTGATGTAATATGTGACGTCATCAGCAGTGCATTGCGGGCGCGCGAGTTATAGTTAGCTGAACTAACTATAAAGAAATAGCAACAGATCAAGCATTTCTCACTATTAAAACATAAGCATGATTATGACATATTAAAAACATTAATGTCAAACAGTAAAAGCATATATTTGGTAGAAACAGGTGGACAACGGGGAGGCGGGTGGGAAAGTGAGGAAACCACGGGCAGATACTGCATTCCGAACTTGCTCTTCTGATGGATACTTCTGCCTGTTGATTCATCACGTTTTGAATAGAATCCTCAAGCTGTACCTCACCCGGAGGAGGGTGTCCACCTGACTAGAACAAAATATCTTGCAAAACAGATCGAGCAAAATGGCCATCCCTCGTAACCTCCGAATCCAATAATAATCGAATAATTTTTAGTCAAAATTATATTGAAAATAATGCTTTAAAAATACTTTTATTAATAAATTTAGACAAACACTTAAAGGAAAACTTTTATTTATCATTAATTTAAAGATATTTCATACTTTACAAATTACACCGAAGTCGCGACCCCAGCAAGACTTTTCAAAGTGGCTACCAGTATGCACGCAGCCATCGTATAATATAATGAATATAGTTTTCCTTACTAAAAATTATTCACATTTTTTTTTCATATATATATATGTATGTCTTTGAGCTCAGGAGCATTGTTGAATGATGTTATTACACGGCGGCTCCGGCCGTGAAAGATCGCACCACCTGACGGAAAGAAATGCAGGTCTGCATGGCTGTAACCAGTGACATCCTGATAGCAGCATGGAGGAAAATGCAATTTTGAAACCGGACATCTTTCTTGAGGCCCACTGGAGGGTTTAATTCTGTGAAAACGCTGGGGAAATATTGAACAAACACTTGGACCCCACCGGGGGGAAGTATATTGACACTACAAAGCCCAGCATGCCACTCACTGGAGAGCGCATGCAAATGTGAGAAAGTGACTTTGCAGTACGTTTCCAGGTTTTGTGCAGTCCCCACCCTATGATTAAGGTGCAGGAGCACTGAAACGCGTAAGGGATTGGTTAATGAATTGGAAGAGGGTGTGCCGGTTTTTTGAATAAAGATTCTGTTGTACTTTCCTCCAAGGAGTAGCGTCTTTGAGCTCAGGAGCATTGTTGAATGATATATATATATATTTTATCTACTGGCGGTCGCCAGTAGATAGTTATAGTTAGGACCGTGTTTCCATAGGAAATCTCAAAATTCTATTTTGAATAACTTTGGCGCCGGTTGACGAATCCTCGCGAAATTTTCAAAACTAATGGGGCGCTCCGTTCAGCTCCTACCCTGAAAGTCTCGGGTGATTCGTCAAGCGGGGGCCGAGAAAAAGGGGGGTTCCAAAACGCGTTTTCCCCATGTATTTTTCCATAGGACCTTTAGTCTCAGCTACAGCCTGAACAGCTGAACAGAATTACTTGAAATTTGGCAGAGAGGTAGCCATAAGGTCAAGGAAGTGCCTTTTGCAGGTTTGGTGTAAATCTGTTCAGTATTTCCTGAGAAAATAGCATTTAAAAGCATATCAATATCTATACGCGCGCAGCGTGTGCACACTGTGCAAGCCCTGTGCGCGCACCCTGCCGTGCGCAAGCGTATTTCTGATTGGTTGTTAGATGTCAGTAAACATTCGAATCGGTCGAAATCAGGAAGTGTCGGCCGCCATTTTGTCTGTCGCACTGAAAAGGAAAGGTGGAGAACGTGAATAGGGGGCAGAGTAGGGAGTTCGTGACCCCCTCGCCATTGTCAGGGGGTCACAGTAGGACCACGAAGGGCCAAAAAAAAGATTTTAATTTTTTTTAAAAACATCGCGGAGTGCGCGCACCCGAAAAAAAAACTTAAAAAAAATAGAAATAAAAATCAAGTTTAAGTATTTAGATATTAGGTGGCTCTAAAAAGAGCCCTTGTGTTTATTGAGTGTTTTTCGGTACCTACAAGTAAGTACCGATGCAGAGTCTAAAGTTCAAGTGGAAGACTCTGTTGCCTTCATCATTGAAATGTACACCGTCTCCTCTATCAATGTCTTGCATGTTGTAACACAAGTTGTTGTGGTATATAGAACCCATACCATAGTCTCTGAGGAAAGCAGAAACAGACTTATTGACGTGCTTTCTTGATTTGTCAATCTGTGGACAATGTTGGTTGGACCAGTTCCACTTTTGCCTTTGGCATATATTAGAATATACAAAGGCAGTTTGTGGAAAAAGTGACATCAATTGCACAAAGGTGTCCTTAATAAGCATTTCCAGACCTACCCCAGTTAAAGTGCCTAGGTCATTTCCACCACAGTGCACAATAATAAGGTTAGGCTGTGGGAGATGTAAAAAGGTTTTCACCAAAGGCATTAATTGGTGCCACTTTAATCCTCTCTGACCAATCCATTTAATGTCTACATTTGGCAAAGCAAGGTCTTTCACAATACCTCTTTGTTCTGCAAATCTTTCACTCCAGAAGACATAGCTATGACCTACAATCCACACTGTGAACATCTTTCAAGGAGATCTGGATGCACTCAGGAGGTGTCTTTCAGTAGAATGGCAATATGAAAAGAAAGACAGTTGAAAAATGGAGGCATACATACTTTTTTTTTAATAAAAAGAACTCATTGGCTGATTCAAACCATTTTACAGTTAAAACTAGGCTGTATGTTTACATTTTTAAAAGCATGTTTTGGATTGGTACAGAAAAATGTGTTCCCACTGAACATTACTTTGGATTTGCTGTTAGGTTTGAAAAGTCAAGCACTCTTGCTCTTTGGATTTGAAACATTGTGTGCTGAACTTATGACCTCTCTGCTCACACCAGTGTTCCATGACCTGTTGCTATGGTAGCAGGCAGAAGTCATGTTGGGGGAAGGGATGATTTGGAAAAGGGTTGAAAGTTGCAACCAATAGAAATGTGTGATTCCATTTGCAAAAATGTGGGAAGGACTGTGATTTTACATTAAAATGTATATGTGTGAAAAAAGAGAGGGAAACATTGCCATTTTCTGGTTGTGGTGAGAGGAGAGAGGTGTACAGCTCTGAAATTCTGGCTCTGATAATCTGCTATTTGAGTGCCACATTTCTTTCTCAACTAACTAATTTTAAAGGTGAGTTATAAGTTTGAGAGGGGATGTATGCGGTGATTTTTGATATAAATATTAGAATTGTCATTCCTCTTTTAAAGTTGTGTTTTACATTTTGTGTTTTAGGAGATATTTAACTGTCTTGAACGTGTAAGATATTATGGAGTATGTCTTCACCATAAGTTAAGGTGTACTGGTATCACTGAGGAATACTGTTTTGTGTCTAGATTCACATCATGAGTCTGTCTGCACACAGGATTTGTTGTCAGAGATTTAATTTGTGTTGCTCTTGTTCTGTTAGCCTTGCACTCGCAGGAAAGGGGCACTTTGTTTTCTTAAAGTGTGATGGTTAGCATTCAGCAGAAATCAGTTACTCACAAATGAGAGGCAAATGCAAACACATTTGAAAATAGCATGGTACACTTTCCTACCACTTTAACCCCTTCGATGCGGCGCCGATTCCCGCTCAGTGCTGACCGTTTCTTGCGCGGGCGTGGTCATGACGGAACGGTTCCGTCATGAGCACAGCTCAACCGACGCTCATGACGGAACCGTTCCGTCATGAGCACCGAAGGGGTTAACCTCTTATATGCCCATGACGAGATAGTCTCGTCATGGAGCACGGTTGCGCTGTGCCCATGACGAGACTATCTCGTCATGGACCCCGCCCGCCAATGAAAGGCCCGGCACAGGAGGGGGAAAGGACGGGGCACTGAAGGGGTTAAAAGTTGTGTTTTACATTTTATGTTAAGGAAGATATTTAAGTGCCTTGAACATGTTAGATATTATGGAGTATGTCTTCACCATAAGTTAAGGTGTACTGGTATCACCCATTAATACTGTTTTCTGCCTAGAATCACACCATGAGACAGTGTGCACACATGAATTGTTATCAGATATATAATTCATGTTGCTCTTGCTCTGTTACCCTTGCACTCGCAGGAATGGGGCAGCTTGTTTTTTGTAACACATGGTCATGGTCTCAAGGAGCTGTTAGGACGTGTGCTCTTTTCTGCTTGTCTAAAATGTAAGGAAAATGTGTCAGGCTGTCACAGTAATTATCACTTGCTCCACCACAGTACTAAATGTGTTTTCAAATTTCCCCAAAAAAATATCGCTTTCTGCCTAGAATCTCACCATGAGTCTGTGTGCACACAGGAATTGTTGTCAGAGATTTAATTTGTGTTGCTGATGTTCTGTAAAACTTGCACTTTCAAGAAAGGGCCAGCTTTTTTTCTTCAACTGTGATGGTTAGCACTCAGCAGAAATCAGAATCTCACAAATGAGAGGCAAATGCTAACACATTTGAAATCAACAGGGTAGATTTTCCTTCCAATCTTGTAATGGGTGAGGTAGTTCCTACATATTGAAAACTCCAATTAACCCTTACCACACATGTACTCTTATACACATATCTGCAGTCTTCATGCAGTTGTGGAAGTCTCCATGCAGATCTCTTTTGCACCTGACAATATACAGTCTCCAGAAACATACTCTTTGCACACATGCAGCAGCTTCTCCTACACTCCCATACGTAATACTCAGCTCTGTGTTGTGTTTCAGATAGTAGTGTGTAACACAAACACATTCAACGTCACCAAGGCTCATTTCCTTTGCTCTAGTCTAATCACTCACCCTGTAACACATGGTCATGGTCTCAAGTAGCTGTAAGGACATGTGCGCTTTTCTGTTTGTCTAAAATATTAGAAAAATGTGTCAGGCTGTCACAGTAATTATCACTTGCTCCACCACAGTACTAAATGTGCTTTCAAATTGCCAAAGAAAATATCACTTTCTGCCTAGAATCACACCATGAGTCTGTGTGCTCACAGGAATTGTTGTAAGAGATTTAATTTGTGTTGCTGTTGTTTTGTAAAACTTGCACTTTCAAGAAAGGGCCAGCTTGTTTTCTTCAACTGTGATGGTTAGCTCTCAGCAGAAATCCCTATCTCACAAATGAGAGGCAAATGCAAACACATTTGAAAATAGCATGGTACATTTTCCTACCACTTTAAAAGTTGTGTTTTACATTTTATGTTAAGGAAGATATTTAAGTGCCTTGAACATGTTAGATATTATGGAGTATGTCTTCACCATAAGTTAAGGTGTACTGGTATCACCCAGGAATACTGTTTTCTGCCTAGAATCACACCATGAGACAGTGTGCACACAGGAATTGTTATCAGAGATTTAATTTGTGTTGCTCTTGCTCTGTTACCCTTGCACTCGCAGGAAAGTGGCAGTTTGTTTTTTGTAACACATGGTCATGGTCTCAATGAGCTGATAGGACATGTGCTCTTTTCTGCTTGTCTAAAATATAAGAAAAATGTGTCAGGCTGTCACAGTAATTATCACTTGCTCCACCACAGTACTTAATGTGTTTTCAAATTTCCCCCAAAAAATATTGCTTTCTGCCTAGAATCTCACCATGAGTCTGTGTGCACACAGGAATTGTTGTCAGAGATTTAATTTGTGTTGCTGTTGTTCTGTAAAACTTGCACTTTCAAGAAAGGGCCAACTTTTTTTCTTGAACTGTGATGGTTAGCACTCAGCAGAAATCACGATCTCACAAATGAGAGGCAAATGCTAACACATTTGAAATCAACAGGGTAGATTTTCCTTCCAATCTTGCAATGGGTGAGGTAGTTCCTATATGTTCAAAACTCCAATTAACCCTTACCACACATGTACTCTTACACACATATCTGCAGTCTTCATGCAGTTCTGCAAGTCTCCATGCAGATCTCTCTTGCCACTGACAATACACAGTCTGCAGAAACACACTCTTTGCACACATGCAGCAGCTTCACCTACACTCCCATACGTAATATTCAGCTCTGTGTTGTGTTTCAGATAGCAGTGTGTAACGCAAACACATTCAACGTCACCAAGGCTCATTTCCTTTGCTGTAGTCTAATCACTCACCCTGTAACACATGGTCATGGTCTCAAGGAGCTGTTTGGACATGTGCTCTTTTCTGCTTGTCTAAAATATAAGGAAAATTTGCCAGGCTGTCACAGTAATTATCACTTGCTCCACCACAGTACTAAATGTGCTTTCAAATTGCCAAAGAAAATATCGCTTTCTGCCTAGAATCACACCATGAGTCTGTTTGCACACAGGAATTGTTGTCAGAGATTTAATTTGTGTTGCTATTGTTCTGTAAAACTTGCACTTTCAGGAAAGGGCCAGCTTGTTTTCTTCCACTGTGATGGTTAGCACTCAGCAGAAATCACTATCTCACAAATGAGAGGCAAATGCTAACACATTTGAAATCAACAGGGTAGATTTTCCATCAAATCTTGCAATGGGTGAGGTAGTTCCTACATGTTCAAAACTCAAATTAACCTTTACCACACATGTACTCTTGCACACATCTCTGCACTCTTCATGCAGTTCTGCAAGTCTCCATGCAGATCTCTCTTGCACCTGACAATACACAGTCTCCAGAAACACACTCTTTGCACACATGCAGGAGCTTCTCCTACACTCCTATGCGTAATACTGAGCTCTCTGTTGTGTTTCAGATAGCAGTGTGTAACGCAAACACATTCAACATCACCAAGGCTCATTTCCTTTGCTGTAGTCTAATCACTCACCCAGGTTCCACATGCTCATGGTCTCAAGTAGCTGTTAGGACATGTGCTCTTTTCTGCTTCTCTAAAATATAAGAAAAATGTGTCAGGCTGTCACAGTAATTATCTCTTGCTCCTCCACAGTACTAGATGTGCTTTCAAATTGCCAAAGGAAATATCGCTTTCTGTCTAGAATCACACCATGAGTCTGCGTGCACACAGCAATTGTTGTCAGAGATTTAATTCATGTTTCTCTTGTTTTGTAAGACTTGGACTCGTAGGAAAGGGGCAGCTCATATGATAGGATTTGAAAAGCTTAAAAAAAATTGTAATGAATTAAAATGACATAAAGGTATTTATTTTTAGTTTCTTGCAGGTATTGCTGAGCAACAGTGAAAAAATTTAAAGATGCCTATAAAGTCAAGAAAGAGAAAAGAAAAGCAACAACAACTATATTTGAAGACAACTGGTAAAAAAAAAAATAGGAGGAGAAGCTCGTGTTGGAAAAAAGGAAAAGTCTTCTGGTAAGCAGACTAAAGAATTTTTAAAAAATATCTTCAAAAAAGAAATGGTAAAAAGATATCTTCAAACAGTGTTTCAAGTACAAAACAACAACAGAGTTGACAGCAAAAACAAAATGCTAATGTACAATCAGAAGTAAGAAAGAGTGACTTAACACGAAAAATAGATTTTAAAAACATTCGTCGAAAAAGGTTTCAGAGAAGAGTGATGTTAAATTTGCTAAAGGATGTGAAAAAATATAAGAAGAAAAACAGATTTTATAAGAAAAAGAAATTTATTGAAAATATTGTTACGAAGGCTTTAGAAATAAAAAAAAACTATTCATTTTAATTTTGAACAGGATGCGTAGATTAGATAAATTAGTCAATGCAATGAAGTCACAAAGCAAAAGGAAAAGAGAAGTGAAAAAAAATAACTTTTGTAAAGTGTTCTTAGGAGAATGGAAGCATAGTTCAAGTACTGAACCATTTTTTAATGAAGAGAGTTATCTTCAAAGTAATACTTTGTTGCATGCAGTTGACACCAATGGTAGAGCATATGAAGTTAAAGATGGTTGTGTAATGGAAAAGGAGAAAATCGTTCCAAGAAATGAGGAAGAAGTGATGGCTGCTGAGGTTATGGGAAGACGTCCTAAAGCCCCAGTGTACACTTGGAATTGTAGTAGTATTTGCACTGTGCGTCAGGAATCTATTGATAAATTACGTGACTTTCTAAGAGAATATAGTAAAAAAAGTGTTAAACAGAAGATTAAGGTGCTTCAAAGACTAGATCCATGTAGAGTGAGAGAGAATACTGGTTTTCAAGGACATTCTCTGGCTTGTCTTTCTAGGAAAGTTTGCCAAAGTGTTTTTCACCATTTTAGGATGCTGGCGGTTCATCATACTGAAATGAGAAAGTTTGTGAGAACATTGTATTTTGCTAAAAGTCCAGCACTAAAGTTAAATGAGTTGAATAGTGCTCTGTTCCGTGGATCTGTATCAGATGTAGTGAAGGTTACTGATGAGATTCAGTTTTGTTACTTTGGTCCAGAACAAGAAAGTGCTGAAAATGACACAGTTATTGATGAAAATGTAGAAGAGAATGTAGAACTTACTGTTAGTAAAAATTTTGAAGATGAAATGACAAAATGTACTATCATCTCTAATGAAAGACCAAATATTACTTGTATTTATTGCCGGAGAAGCCATTATAAAATTTAAACAGGGAATGTTGATCTGTATAAAAAAAGTGAAAATGAAGATAATTATAAGTGGAAAGATTTTGCAACATATATATTTCTGGAAAATTGTTTTGAATTGGGTGAAGATCAGCGTATTTGTAAATACTGTTATAACAAGTTAGAAGAAAATAGAATGCCAGCTAGAGCTGTACATAATAAATTAGAATTGGTTGATATTCCTCCAGAACTTTCTGATTTAAATACGTATGAGTCTATACTCATTCAATGTGTCCATCCGTTTCAGACCATAGTGCGTATGGAGCCAAAAACAGGTAAATTACCTCCTTCAGATTTACAAAGAGGTTTAAAAGGAAGAGTTGTCTATTTGCCATTGGATTTGAAAAAAAATATGGAAACAATTGATGCAGATACTTTGGAAACTGAACCATTAGTTATTCTGGTTAATGGTGTACCTACAAAGAATAAGAAAATTTGGCAGGAGCTGGTGGATGTACGGAAAGTACAAAGAGCAAATTTGTATTTGAAAAAAAATAATAAATGGTATGAAACAATTTATATGGATGAAGATGAAAAAGTTTTACTAGAAGACACAGGAATACCAACTGGGCAAATTGAAAAAGTGGATAAGTCAAAAGAAGAAGAAATGTATGAACATTTCAACATACATCCTCTTCATTCTAAAGAAGTTATGGGAAATGCTATTGATCTGTTTCAGATGAAGAAAGCAAAAGGAACTCCTGTGAGTGTATGGGAGGAGAGCTTGGAAGCTCGTTGTTTTCCCCAACTGTTTCCTACAGGAGAAGGTGGACGATATGATGAACGTCCAGTACAGATTCCTGCTTCGGAGTATCGGACTACAAGATTATATGCAGAAGATACAAGATTTCGTCAAAGTATTCCTTATTTGTTCCATCTTTTATTTGAAAGTGACTTGACTGCACTATCTTATGCAGTAAATCACATTTTAAAAACTGGAGTACATCTACATAATGTGTCAGCAAAGGACTTTATCAACAAAGTGCAACAGCGAGATGATCATTTGGAATCTCAATTGATCAATTTGATGGCTTGTCAGCGTGGGACTAATGAATATTGGTACCGATGCCATGGAGAATTGAAGTGTATGTTACGGAATTTAGGAACTCCAACATGGTTCCTTACCCTAAGCTGTGCTGAGTACACTTGGGATGATCTTCTGGATTTTCTTCGAGAGGCAAATTCAAACATTAAAATCATACAATACAAGACAGCAGGAGAATTGTGCTCATTGGATCCGGTTAATGTTTGCAGATATTTTAATCATAGATTTGAGGCTATGATGTCCTTCATCTGCAATAAAAAAATCCACCTCTTGGAGAAGTTGTGGATTTCTTTTGGAGAAAAGAGTACCAAGCAAGAGGTGCTCCTCATATTCATATGCTGTTGTGGATCAAGGATGCCCCAAAATTTGGAACAGATGCTGATGAAGCAGTTTTATCTTTCATTGAAGAATATGCAACATGTGCTATACCTAAAAGCACAGAAGAGAAAAACTTAAAAGAGAAAGTTTTACGTTTCCAAAGTCATCGGTGTGGAAAATACTGTCGGCGAAAGTACAAGAGTAAAGAAAAATTCTACACAAAATGTCGATTTGGATTTCCACGACCTGTTCTTTCAAAAGGAAGAGTCAACAGTTTTATGTCAGCTGTGTGACATACTATTACAAGAAAATCGCCCAAGAATACCTACAACCTAAGAAGAAAAGAAGAGTCAAAATATATAAATGACTACAACCCAGTCATTTTATCCATGTTGAATGCTAACATGGATATACAGTATGTGGCTGACAATTCTATTGCTGTTGCTCGGTATGTCACATCTTACATCACTAAATCTGAGAAAACGGAATTGAAGGAAATGTGGGAAGAGATTTCTCACGAGAAGACTGTCAGTAAGAAGCTATACAGTTTCAGTTTAAAGATGTTATCGCATCGAGAAATTGGATCCTACGAATGCTCAGATAGGTTATCATCTGCAAGTCTGTACTCGAAATCCAGAAGAATAATTTGGGTAAGTTTAGGCCTTGCAGGAATGCGAAATCGGGTACTGAAATCTATTCGAGAAATTGAATATTTAGCAGAGTTCGAACCAGAAAGTACAGACATTTTAAGAACAAACATGTTGGACACATATTACCCACAAAGAAGTCATCACCTTGAGAACATGTGTCTCTATGAAGTGCTGCAGAACTTCATTTTTAAACGGAATGCCCCAGAAGACATTAACAATGAAAAATATAAAGTCAGTGGTGAGGAAGGATGTTTGGTGAAGCAAACAAAAGGAAGTTTAATAAATCACCGGAAGCTGAGTTGCGACACTCCTGACAAAAAGGAATTTTACTACTTGGCACTTTTGCAGCTGTTTAAACCATGGCGTTCAGAGGACGGACTACTTGGAGAATTCCAGAGTTATGAAGATTCCTTCAATGCTAGCACAGACATCATAGAATGCAGTACTTTCACAACTTATGTTCAAATGTTAAATTAAGAAATTGAACAAGAAGCAACAATTGCAGGTGAAGTAGCTAGAGACAGTTCTCAAGACAGTCAAAGTTCTGGGACGTTCAGTCAAGATCCTCTAGGACAACCAATCGTCGAAAATGAAGCAGCAATAGCCATGACTGAAGTCGAAACAGCTATGAATCAAGCTCAGGAAGATTTAATAAACTTACCGAATTTGGAAGAACAACTGAATGATGAACAACAACAAATTTATGAAGAAGTCAGGAAAAAAATTTATCACGGATTAATACATGAAAATAAAGAGTGCTCATGCACATCTTTTGAACCAATCAGAATGTATGTAAGTGGACAAGCAGGAACTGGAAAAAGTTTCTTAATTAATGTAATTAGAAGCTACCTACAGAACAAAACGGGTTCCATTTTGTCTTGTGTTGTTACTGCTCCAACTGGGTTAGCAGCGTATAACATAAAAGGAGTTACCTTACATCGTTTGCTAATGTTACCAGTAGAGCATGAGAACAAAATACAATACCACAAACTAGCAGGAGAAGCATGCTTGGAAGTTTCAAGAGTATTGAAGAAAATGAAAGTACTCATTATTGATGAGGTAAGCATGGTATCAAACTTAATGCTTGCCTTTGTGCATTTAAGAACGCAGCAAATACTAAAAACAGACTATGACGTGTTATTTGGAGGAAAACACGTCATAGTTTTTGGGGATCTTTTGCAACTTACTCCAGTTAAAGGACAACCGGTATTTCATACACTTACACATGAAGACACGAAAAAGTCATTAGGGAGTACAAGCAATGTAAATATTTGGACATATTTTGAGTATAAGGAACTCATTACCAATATGAGGCAAGCCAATGATGAGGATTATGCAAGTATTCTGAAAGATATAAGAATTGTACTACTCACAGAACATGGCAGAAAAGCATTACAGAGTCGATTGCTGAGTAATTTGTTTACAACAGAAGAAATAGTTCCAGAGAAAATATACAAGAAAATTGCTGAAAAAAATACTGTAATCTGCTTAATGCCAACACTACATGAATGCTCTGTATTCAATCAAGAACTTTTGAAATTGGAAAATGAAGAGATCATAAAACTGGAAGCTGTGGATAAAATTCAACATGAACGAATAACTATTATATTGACAGGCAAATTGGCTACTAAATTGGATTCTCTGGAGAAAAACATTTCAAAAACAGCTGGTTTGGAAAAGAATCTTTATGTATGTATGAACTGTAGAGAAATTTTAAGACGTAATTTGGATGTAGAAAAAGGTTTAGTGAATGGAGCTATGGGTAAAGTTGTGGATTTTGTAAAGTACCAGAAAAAAGATTGAATTGAATTCTTAAAAATAAAATTTGATCAGATAGAAGAGGTTAAAGTCATTAGTCGTTGTTCAGTTCGTTTTTTGCTAGTGAAAGACTTATATGTACGTAGGAAGCAGTTTCCGTTTTCTCTAGCATATGCTGTAACTATTCACAAGTCTCAAGGATTAACTGTAGACAGTGCTTTTGTAAACATTGGATCTAGTGTGTTTAAAGAAGGTATGGCATATGTTGCTTTGTCACGCGTGAAAAAATTATCTGGTTTATTCATGATAGACTTTGATGACTCAAAAGTAAGTGCTGATGCAAACTGTGTAAAGGAGTATAATAGATTAAGAAGAAGCTATGCTCCTCATTTAGGTCAGTATCCTGTGTTTGAAAAACGTGTTGTTTGTCGGAAAAGGAGATTTGAGAATATCTGTAATGAGGATGTACAGAAGAGAAAACAAAAAGACAGTGATGTGAGTGCAAGCAAAAAGAAAAAGGACAGTGTGGAAGAGGTTGTTGGTTGTCATTTTGAAAATAGCTCTGGTGTCAAATGCTACGCAGATGTAGTGCTGAATGTTGTATTTTATCTTGAATTTTTGCAAGAGCAGATAATAGTAAATCAGGGGAAAAGATTCTGTTCTTTGCTGAGTCTCCTTTATGAGAAGCTGAGTAATGATAAAAATAAAATAGAAAGTGCTTCTGATGTTAGAAATCTTTTAGATGTATGTTCTGGATGTACACAGTTTACACAAAATGTCCAGCAAGATGCACAGGAATTCTTAATGTATATACTGATGGTACTGGAAGATGAAGGGGTAGAAGTAGAACATTTATTTGGTGTCTCTTATAAATGGGAACATTGTTGTGAAAACTGTATGAACACATGCAGTAGTAATGTTGATTCTGAAAGGTTCATATATTTACCATTACCAGAAAGTAAATCAGTGACTTTTAGTAAATTAGTTAAAGATGTTAATCACAACATGGAATGTTCTGAATGTAAATCTGAAATGTTGTCAACGTTATTTTTAAAGAAATATGGACAGTATGTAACTTTAATGGTACAACGTTGTAGAGCTGATGGAACAAAATTGGAAAATTTACTAAAGAAGTTTGTTGGTAATCAATTATCTATATCTGGAAAAACTTTTGTAGCAGTTGCAATAATTTTTCATGACGGTGCGTCTATAACTTCTGGTCATTACACAGTTTATCTTAAATGTGAAAAAGGATGGACACTGTGTAATAATTCTCAATTGATTTTCAAGCAACGTTTGCCTTATGATTTACCCAATTGTTACTTAACTTTTCTGAAACCCAAATTTTAAATACTAAATTCAGCATCTGAAGAAAGCATTATTTAAATTTTAAAGGATTAAAATTGAATATTTCACTCAAAAAGGATTTTAAACTTACCATTTGGGCTCAAGGAAAGGTAAAACAAACAATTGTGGACTTCTTTGACAGATATTATTTTGGCATATGTTCTTTTACAACAAGGTTTACAGACGTTATTTCTTGAAAAGTATTAAAAGGTATTTTTAATCCATATGTGACATTTCTATCAAGGTATGTTTTAGTGGGGATACATTTTGGGCTTTTTTAAACAATCTTTCATATTTTTTTTTTTTTGCCCGCTGTTAAATGATGAATACAATTGATTTCCCTATTTTCAGTGAAAATCAAAACATTCTGAAAACAGCAAAAAAAGGGCAAAAAATTGCTTTGCTAAATATGACAAAACATGTACTGTTTAGTAAAATGTATTGTTGGATATTAATACTTTTTTTCTTTTTTTCAGAACTAGAAAGAAAATTTAGAAAATGTAATATAGTTTCCTTGCAATTAAATAAAAAAAATTATTTCTAAATAAGTTACTTTGATGGTCAGGTAAGTTTCAAATATCTGTATTTCTCACTCCTTTCGTTTCATGCTTCCTTTTCTTCACCTCTCCTCACTAGGTCTAGGAGCCAGCGTGATTCAGTCCGTTACTGGCAAGACACGGATTAAGAGCGTGTTGAGGGTGGAATCAATCGGCTATTGCCCGTTTGTATTACGGACCCCTTTTTCTACATCACAATTCAACAGAAATCAAAAGCATTACAAGAACAGGTCACATCTCCCTAAAACGATGGGGCACCCCGAAAATAGGGATTAATATTAACATAAAATCCCAAGAATTTTGTTCCGCAAATTATTCGACCTACCAATTAACCCATATCAGTGGAAGATATAATTATATGCTTTATTTTCTAACGAAGTCAAAGTGTGGATACTATTATTTAATTTGCATACTGGATCCGAAATGGACATTGTGTATGCCATAAACTAGTCCCCATATTTACAGTCCTGATGAGACCCGGTATTTAGAAGTGGGTCGAAACGCCGTCGACAAACAAAATAAGAGACAGCTCTGACTGAATTATTATATTATTTACAAAACTGTCCTTGCTTAATTTTTTCCAATAACCCTTTGCACCTTTATCAAAAATTGTTTTTCTTTATTTGTGTTTGTATGGTTATGGTTTCACTGGGGTCACTTTGCACTGTGAATGTAAGAAAAAGAGAGGAGTATTGTATATATGATATGTTTTTATATGTGCTTTAAAAAAAGTTTTTTTGCTAAATAAAAGACCTCGGCTGAGGCTTTGTAAAATATTGGTTGTGTATAGGCTTACTGCGTGAATTGCTAACTTTATGTTAGTTTGGTGAGAGATTAACTCAAAGACAACTACTGATGTTGTATGTGATAGATAACTATTTTCAAATGAGTTCCTTGTGAACATTGTTTTGTGGTACATTAGTCTTTTTAACTGCCTAGGTTTAGGGTACCTAAACGTAAGTACTGAAGCAGATTTTAAAGTTTAATAGGAAGACTCTCTTCCCTTCATCTGTGAAATGTACACCATCTCTTTTTTAATTACTTTGCCACTCCCCTCTCTTTGTCAGGGAGTCCCTGAAGGTTTTTTTAAAAACATCATTGGGTGCGCGCAGGGTGCGCGCACTCCAAAAAAAAATGACAAATAGATTCAAAAAACAAGTTTTTGTGTTTAGATTTTAGGTGGCTCTAAAAAGAGCCCTTGAGTTAATGTAGGGACAGAGGAAGAGAAAAACAAAAAAAAAATAACAAAACTATGGCCTAGTGCAAGAGTGCTCCTCAAATTTTCTCTGAATGAGATCAACACTGCTCTCACCCATAGTAATAAGAGTACCACAATCCATGCACCGTGTAGACATTCTCTCAAAACAATATCCAGAGGTCTGTAAGAAGGTGAAGGCACCATCGCAGAAGAAGTGCTCGGCTGAGCTGCCAAAGATGTGCTCGGCTGAGCTGCTGCAGATGTCGTCAGCTGAGCAGGTGGAGGGTTTGCCCCAGAAGCTTGACGAAAAGTCACAGGATGCATTTTCTCAACGTGCCTCAACATTGTGTGAATACTAAAAGAGTACTTCTTATTAGCATTCCCACGTGATAAGGTCCGCTGACAAAGTATGCAGGTGACTTTTGGTGCATTCACCTTCTTTTGTCCCTCAGGAAAAGTGAAAAACTGCCATATAAGGGAGTCTTTCTGCTTCCTCTGCCTCTGTCTCTCAAGAGTGTCCTGTTCACTCTCAGAAGTTGGCTGGTGCTCTGCCATTGTCTCACAAAAACAGAGTAGCTCCTTCTCCAAGGGAATCAGAACTAACAATGAGGGGAGTGGGTGTGGTTTTGGAAGAATCTGGAACTGAAAGTACTTTGAACCAATGAAAAGTGATGTTTCTTGATCACATGACTTGCCATGAGGGGATTGGGTGTGGTGTTGAAACAATCTGAAACTGAAAGTAATGAAAACCAATTACAAGTGTTGTTTTATTAATCACATAACTCGAGGTGCGCGCACGGAGCAAGCTCAGAGCGCGCACGGTGCAATTACGCATGCGCGAACGTGTACACGCGCATGCGCATAAGTATTATGCGCGTACGTCGCGCGCATACGCAGCACGCGCGCATGCGCGAACGTCAGCGTGCGTACTCCGCGCGTATGCGCGAGTGTAACACGCGGAGCACGTACAAGGCACGCAAGCGTACGTACGCATGCGTACTGGGTGCACGCTGCAAACGCATACTAAAACGTACGCATGCGTACGTAGATAACGTACGCATGCGTACTAGGTGCGCGCTGCGAGCGCGCACTAAAACGTATTGAGATGTCATCAGTGATGTCATCAGTGATGTCACTGACCATGTCAAGAGTGATGTAATATGTGATGTCATCAGCAGTGGATTTCGGGCGGGCGAGTTATAGTTAGGTGAACTAACTATAACGGTGGAATTTCATTGGTTTTTTAAGAGTGAAATGCCCAGCTAACTATAACATGTGTGAAACCTATGGTTTTTTCAGTGAATTTACAAGGTTTTTTAAATGCTAATTCCTAACTATAACGTGTGTGAAACCTATGGTTTTTTCAGTGAATATATATATATATATATATATATATATTATCTACTGGCGGTCGCCAGTAGATAGTTATAGTTAGGACCGTGTTTCCATTGGAAATCCGCAACATTCTATGTGGAGTAACTTTGGCGCCGGTTGACGAATCCTCGCAAAATTTTCAAAATAGGTGGGGCGCTCCGCTCCGCTCCTACCCTGAAAGTCTCAGGGGATTCGTCAAGCGGGGGCTGAGAAAAAAGGGGGGTCCCAAAACACGTTTTCCCCATGCAATTTTCCATAGGGACATTTAGTCCAAGGTACAGCCCGAACGGCTGAACAGAATTACTTGAAATTTGGCAAAGAGGTAGTCCTCAGGTCAGGCATGTGCCTTTTGGATATATGGTGTCAATCTGTTCAGTAGTTCCTGAGAAAATCAAAAGTAAAATCACGTATATATCTGGGCGGAGCCTATCCACACATCTCATCGTGAGATCTGATTGGCTGTCAGTACTTCATCCAAAAAGTGATGGCAGCCATCTTGGGACCAATATACATGATAGCACCTCATTAAAAAGCATTGCAGTTAATAGAAGGTTTTAAGACTTTAGTTACATTATAAATCATTTGTTGATGGTACCATACTCATTTTAGGAATTGTGGTGTGTTCTAAGGTGATTTTACCATGTGAAAAAGCCTTCTGCTGTGATATCACGAGTCATGTTTGAGAGAAAACTATTTTCTCATACTTTTCCCACAGAGGTTTGGAAGGTGATCTATAAGCTAAACTGAGAGCATATTTTCTGTAAATTCACATTATCTTTCTCAGTCATGTAAGAATGAAGTTTGACATTCTCAGTAAAACATGTACATCCAACAAGGGCAGAGACTGTCAGTTGATTCCTTTGTGTTCTACTGCAGCTTCCCAGAGTGCTCTAAAGAACAACTAGAGCGCTAACAGTCTTACTTATGACAAAAGTATGGCACACCTGAAGCCATCTTGATTGGAATAAAGTGGTAACACTTAAAACATTTAATTTACAAAGGAACAAAATGAGGGGGTTCATTTTGCCATATAAATTATGATTATTGCTGCAGAAAGAAAAACTAGGGCACATTTTGACTTCTGAAATCCTCTTTTATTTCATAAAAACATTCTGACATGCAGACTGAAACATGCACTTTGAATACCAGCAGCAGACTTGCCTGGTGAGCAGGAGCTTTACTACAGTGATCTAATGAGCAACAAGAGTGCTAACATTCAGAATTTATGGAAAATGTGTGACACATCTGAATGCCTTCTTGATGGAATCAAAGTAAAAAACTGAAAGTATTTCCTACCGAGGAGACTGCAGTAAATGAGGAAATTAGGAAACTTCATAACAAATAAATCTCCCAAGATGGCCACCAGAGACAAAAGAGCCCAAATGTAGCCCAAATATCACCCAGATGTAGCCCAAGTATAGCCTAATGACAGAATGTCCCAGAGTGTTCTTAAGAACAACTAGAGCGCTTACTGTCTTACTTAAGACAAAAGTATGGCACACCTGAAGCCATCTTGATTGGAATAAACTGGTAACACTTAAAACATTTAACTTAAAAAGGAACACAATGAGGGGGTTCATTTTGCCATAGAAATTATGATTAGTGCTGATGAAAGAAAAATTAGGGCACATTTTGAGTGACTTCTCAAATCCTCTTCTATTTCATTAAAAAATTCTGATATGAAGACTGAAACATGCACTTCTAATACTAGCAGCAGACTTCCGTGGTGAGCAGTAGCTTTACTACAGTGATCTAATGAGCAACTAGAGTGCTAACATTCAGAATTTATGGCAAATGTGTGACATATCTGAATACCTTCTTGATGGAATCAAAGTAAAAAACTGAAAGTATTTCCTACTGAGGAGACTGCAGTAAATGAGGAAATTAGGAAACTTCATAACAAATAAATCTCCTAAAATGACCACCAGAGACAAAAGAGCCCAAATGTAGCCCAAATATCACCCAGATGTAGCCCAAATGTAGCCCAATGACAGAAGTGTGCAAAACATTTATTTTTTGTGTCTTTGCAGTTTTATATAGTGCAGACTTGTCAGGTATTGGAGTGCTTTACATGAACATTGGTTACATCACACAAGACCACATTCATTTTGGTTGTAGACATGGGGAGATTAAGTGATTTGACCAGAATCACAGAATGTTGAGCTGAAGCAGAAACTCCAACCTGGTTCCCCAGTTGCAAAGTCTGCAGCTCTGGAAGTAAAACCACACCCTCTCCCCTTGGATGCAACATTTAATCAAGTGGTCAACTGGATAAAAAAACTAAGATTACAAATAATTTAAAAGTTCTTTGTCGCTATTTGAAAACTCAGAAAATATGTCCTCATTTTATTTTTTTAGAGCACTAACCATAATTTTGATGCAAATAAGACCCTCTCATATATGTAATTTCTAAAGGAAATGCTCTAGGCATTACAGTTTTGATTACATCAAGATGACGTCAGGCATTCCACACTTTTGTAATAAATATAGAATGTTAGCAATCTAGTTGTTCATTGGGATACTGTTGAGAGGCAGAGGCCAGGGGCACGGACTCTGAAAATTGAAGGCAGGTAGGAGAGTGCAGAGGCAACAATTTGACCACACTAGGCAGGCAGGAAGGGCAGTGGCAGCACAACAGACTATGGAGGGAAGTGGAAAGGGGGGCAGGGGCAACAAACCAACAATACAGGACTGGCAAGAGAGGCTATGGCAATATAATAGACCATTGTGGGCAGAAGGAAGAGGCAGTGGTCATACAACCATACATGCCAACAGACCCGTTTCAGCCAGGAAACGTCCAATGTTTTAAGCTCAAATGGGCTTTACTTGATCTGTTTCCTGTCTACAATCTTCTCTTTTTCAATGTAACTCAAAGGGGAAAATCAATACCCCAGTTTTATTTCAAAATCTCCCTCTTACCAAGTTCAAAATGTTCGCAAGTATGGTACATTGGATCATGGTAGGCAGGAGGAATTGGGTTAGGGACATGGACTCGGATAACAGAGGACAGGAGGGACATTGAGAGGTGCACCAAACTGACACTACAGGGCAGACATCAGGGTTTGCAACAGCACAATACACCACACAGGGCATGCGGGACGGGAGTGCAGCAAAACAATCCATAGAAAGCAATAGGGAGGTGACAGGACCATGCACATGGACAACAGACAACAGAGGGGAAAGAGGCAATGGTAGCTAGCTGACCATAATGGACAGACAGGAGAGAAAGCTGCAGCATAACAGACGATAAAGGGCAGGAGTGACGGATCACGGGCATTACAATGGAACCGACAAGCCAGGAGGGAGGGAATAGGGGTCTGCACATGGAAACAGAGGGCTGGGGGCAAGGGGGCAGGGCAGGAGCAGCAAGATAACCATGGAGGTCAGGCAGGATGGGCACTAGAAGCAAGACACACCATGGAGAGCAACAGTGAGACTATGATGGCATACACACAGACCATGGAGGGAAGGTGGGAGGGGGTTGGAGCAGCTAGCTGACCACACAGGGAAGGTGGGAGGGGCCATGGCAGCACAGAAGACCATGCATGGCAAGCGGGAGGGTTAGTGGCAGCACAATGGCTATGATGAGCAAGAAGGAGGGTGTAGGGGCATGCACAAAGGACCATGGAGGATAGAAGGGAGGGTCAGGACCTGGGCACAGACAAGAGAGTTCAGGGGAAGGGGCCTCACAACAGACCGCGCGGGGCAGGCAGGAGGAGCAGTTGCAGCACAACAGACCAGGGAGGGCAGAAGGGTGTGGCAGTAAAATGGACCATGGAGGACAGGAGGAAGGGGATAGGGGCATGGCATGTGGACCGGCAGGGTGTAGGTGGCAGGGACAGGTTACAGTCATCTGACAATGCTAGGCAGGTGGTAGGGGAGTGGCAGCTCAACATAACACTCAGAGTAGATAGGAGTGGCAGGTCCATGGAACATGGTGGTCAAAAAGGATGGAGCAGGGGCATGCACAAAGACATCGGAGGGCAGAGGGAAGGAGAATAGGGGCAGCAAGCAAAGCACAGAGGCTAAGCAGAAGGTCAATGATGGGCCATAGAATTGGGCAATGGAGGGCAGGATGAGGGGACTGGTACATCATGCTAAATGCAGGGCAGTGGCAGCACATCAGACCATGCATGGCAGGAGGGAGGAGGCTAGTCCGTGGATTCAGACAACAGAGGATAGGGAGGAGGTGGATGGGGCAGCAAGCTAACTGTTCATAGAAGGTGGGTATTAGGAACTTTATTGTTTTTAAAATGTGTGTCTGTGCGAACTACTTAAAATATGAACAAGTATGCAGCATAATCTCACTTTTATTCAGGAAGATGAGGACGTTTGGGACTCTGGGCTCACTTGGCGGAAACATCCCCTGACCCTCCACCCCCCATCGCAAAATGTAATGCCTGTGAAAAGGGTAGGTGGACGCAGTGTTATAGAGAACATAGTCCTGAGAGCACGATTGAAAATGAAAACTAGATATAGTATATGGTATAAACTATGCACCAAAAAGTATGATATAAGATGAACCGGGGCGTGAAATATAATATGCAATACATTGTGCGCAATGACAGATTCATTGGAGAGCGCGAGATAGCACAGGCACTAGCGCTTTCTATGTGATATGCGCCTTGGAGTGTAATATGCACAGGGCAGTGTTGTGTAACCTAAGTAGTCTCTAAAGTTGTAATATAAAATATGTGCTGGGTAGTGTAGCATTGCATATGCACTGTGACAAAGATATGGATCCCAGATTGTAATATGTATGGCATAGCGCTGTTCTTTATAACATAGGCATCGAGGAAGGCACGTTAGATGGGGCAATATAACCCGTGCGAAGGCAAGTGTGGCATGACATATTCACGGGGTGGTGTTACAGTGCACATGGGCTAGAGAGTGTCATAGCATACGCACTAGCTGGTGGAATACAACACAGAGTTGTGTGGCACTCGGAGGGCACTGGTGGGTGTAACACAGCATTGGGCTCAGCCAGGAGCACGCTGTGACTCTCAGGTGAGGTTTGTCTCCTTTCCAGAGAGTGAAATAAAAAGTATTACACATCCGGTGGTGGATGTATGTTTTATTAACCATGAGGGGGGTTTCTTGCATGGTTTGGTCGAATTTTTGTTGAATCCCCTTTGAATGGCTTGGTGTGCATGTGTATTAAATGTGCCCATCAATAGCTACCCATGTTTGTATAAATAAACAACAAGGGTGTCTACTTGGAGAGTACCCACCAGCGGGGGCGCCAGGATTAGGCACGGTAGGGTGTCAGACATGTCAGAGGTTCACTAGCGGTGTGAATACATTCTACGTGGATTCATTGTATGCATAGTCGCCTTTTAATGAATATCACGAAAATCGTCATGGTGATAGATACATACGGTTTGTCCAGCATGTCCTAGGTGTTTCTATAAATATATATATTTTTTTTAAAATAAAAAACAAAGGCCGGCCCCGGGGGATGGGGTCCCCGGGGCCATAAGTGGCCTGAGGAGGGGGGCAACACAGCCCCCCTCCTAAAGAATAAAAAATAAAAAAAAAAGGCCATGACCTGGGGGTTGGGGTCACCGGGGCCGATTAAGGCCTTGGGAGGGCCAAATTATTTTTTTCAACAAAAAAAATTAGGGTGCAGGCCCTGGGGGATGGGGTCCCCAGGGCTAATAAATTAGAAAAAGAAAGGGGGCCACACAGCCCTCCTTCTTAAAAATAAATAAATAAAAGACCGGCATCGCACCGGAGGCCACGCCCCCTCCTTGCAGCACTCTGCAAACGCGCCCCCTGGCCAGTTGTAAGTTGAGGAATTAATTCCCCTTCAATACTGAGGGTCCCTGAGGGCCAACTAGCCCAACAGGTATCTCAAGTAAGCGCCAGGGAGCTGCGTTGCAGACAGGTGTTCTGAGGCCACGCCCCTTTTTACACCTCCATGCAACGCAGCTCTGTGGCGCTTACTGGAGGTACCTAGTGGGCTAGTTTGACCCTAGGGACCCTTAGGATTCAAGGGGACTTAATCTCTCAACTCAGAACGCCCACAGGCCCTGTGGCACGTTTTTAAGTTGGGGAAATAATTCACTTTCAATCCTGAGGCACCCTGGGGTCCAACTAGCCCAGCAGGGGCTTCCAGTAAGCACCACTGCTCTGCGTTGCAGAGAGGTGGTGCAGGCTGTGCCACTTTTTACACCTCTCTGCAACGCAGCTCTGGGGCGCTTACTGGAGGTACCTAGTGGTCTAGTTGGACCCTAGGGACCCTCAGGATTCAAGGGGACTTAATCTCCCAACTTAAAACGGCTACAGGGCGTGTTTACACAGTAGGGAAGGGAGGGGACGGGGCATGAGGTGACGTGTTCAAACACGCCCTGTGGTGCGTTTTAAGAGGTAGTTTTAATCCCCTGCCCTATTATATACTAGGGGCTTACAGAGGAGGTCATGCTAATCACAGGAGGACCCCAACACATAGTGTGCCCTAGTGTATGTAGGTGTTTTCACTGTATTCTGAGTGTCTTTTAACATAGCACTGGCTCTAGGACTGGTTAGTCAGACTCAGTTACCACCAGTATCCGTCTGAAAAAGTTGAGGGTACAGGATGATTTTGCAACAAGGCTTGTTTCTGCTCTTCTGTTTGTTCTTTCTGCACGTTATACTTCTTCCTGCACTTTTCTTCGTCTTTGAGGACTTCTGTTGCTTCTTTCTGCATTTCTTTTTTTCTTTCTGTGCGTTTTTCCTTCTTTCTTCACATGTCCTATCTCTGTAGGCATAGCTAGAAATTAGCATTTAAAAAACCTTTGAAATTCACTGAAAAAAACATAGGTTTCAGGCACATTATAGCTAGGAATTAGCATTTAAAAAACCTTAGAAATTCACTGAAAAAAACATAGGTTTCAGGGGCGTTATAGTTAGCTGGACTTTTCACTCGTACAAAACCATAGAAATTCCCCCGTTATAGTTAGTTCAGCTAACTATAACTCGCGCGCCCGCAATGCGCTGCTGATGACGTCACATATTACATCACTCATGACATGGTCAGTGACATCACTCATGACATCACTGATGACATCACTGATGACATCATCCTTGTGATAGAGTGGCAGACCTCCTCTCCCCCTAATATAACCTTTGATACACACATTCAAAAATTAAAATTAGAATTTTCAAAACAATGGACATACCAATACCAGTTACAACAACCTATTCAGTAATTGTAAGATCCACATCCACATCCACTCATTCACCAACAGTCCTATACAGTCACTCATACATGTACTCACTCATCATATGTACTCATACACCTATACATCCTGTTACACAATGCCACTCATCCAGAAAGTTACTCACACACATAGTTACTCATGCTAATAAAGAATCAAACATCCGTTTACCTGCATATACAGTTATACACACACACCACACTTACTTCTACAGAAACTTACACATACTTAGTCTTTTTAACAATCACTTATAGAAACACATACTTATTCATACAGGAACTCTTTCAATCTCTCACTCTCACATATACTCACTTATATACACCAATAGTCACATATACTAGTTTCAAACATATGTAGTTACTCATAGAGACACTATTGAGACAGTCATTCACTCACTAACACACCCATGCACACACTCATCCACCCATACAGTCCTGCACACATGCTGTCTTCAACACATACAAACAGTGAGTCACTCATTCATGCACCTATGCACTACGTAATACCCCCCACCGAACCATACAGACATCAGACACTTATACTGATACTCAAAAAACCAACTAATAACCTATATAGACACTCATGTAGCTACTCACCAACCCATGCAGCCACTTATACACAAAGTGAGAGACTGATACAGATATTTACATATTTAAACATTACTCACTAAGCCATGTATTCACTAAGATACACTTAATCAGTCAGTTATACAATCAATTTTTCAAAAACAAATCATCCATTTAGACACTTATATACCCATTTATTCTTCCATCGACCTTGAGATATACATATATAAAACATATGTAATTTTCTGAAAAACACACATTCACTGGATGATGTCATCAGTGATGTCATCAGTGATGTCATTTGAGATGTCATCAGTGATGTCATGAGTGATATCACTGACCATGTCATGAGTGATGTAATATGTGACGTCATCAGCAGTGCATTGCGGGCGCGCGAGTTATAGTTAGCTGAACTAACTATAACGGGGGAATTTCTATGGTTTTGTACGAGTGAAAAGTCCAGCTAACTATAACGCCCCTGAAACCTATGGTTTTTTCAGTGAATATATATATATATATATATATATATATATCAAAGCTCCAAGGTTCCCACCTGTGGAGACGCACTCTGACATCCACTGCAGCAACCTAGCAACCTTCATGAGGTAAAAGCCGGATCGGCGAGTGGATCCAGTTTACAGCATGCCTGTCGATTCACGCCTGACGCGTTTCGTGCTCATTGCACTCTTCAGAGGCGCAACAGTCATTTTGGCATAGAGGCCACACCTCCCACTTTGAAATATGAGCCCTCCAATGGGCGACTCGAAAGAGTCTGCGTTGGTTTGTGGGTCTGGTGGTGTGTGCCTCAGTTATGTGCCACTGTCTGAGACATTTCAAGCCCCCCAATGGGCCTCCACTTGCACATCCGGCTTGTAAATCCTCCATGGATGCCTCCACATTGAGACTCGGTGATACAGAGCTCCCTGGCCCCAAATTTTCGGGTGGTGCATCTCCCGCGGCTGGGAGGCCGCCTGTGCATTAATCCCTTCAGTGCCCATGACGAGCTGGACTCGTCATGGGCCGCGGTGGCGCTGTGCCCATGACGAGTCCAGCTCGTCATAGACCCCGCCCGCTAATACAACGGCCGGCACAGGGCGGGGAAAGGGGCGGGCACTGAAGGGGTTAAGGCTCCAAGGTTCCCACCTGTGGAGACGCACTTTGACATCCACTGCAGCAACCTTCATGAGGTAAAAGCCAGATCGGCGAGCTGATCCAGTTTACAGCATGCCTGTCGATTCACGCCTGACGCGTTTCGTGCTCATTGCACTATTCAAAGGCGCAACATCATTTTGGCATAGAGGCCACACCTCCCACTTGTAAATATGAGCCCTCCAATGGGCGACTTGAATGAGTCTGCGTTGGTTTGTGGGTCTAGTGGTGTGTGTCTCAGTTATGTGCCACTGTCTGAGACATTTGAAGCCCACCAATGGGCCTCCACTTGCACATCCAGGTTGTCAATTCTCCATGGATGCCTCCACATTGAGACTCCATGATACAGAGCTCCGTGGCCCCAAATTTTCGGGTGGTGCATCTCCTGCGGCTGGGAGGCCGCGTGTACATCAAAGCTCCAAGGTTCCCACCTGTATGTATATATATATATATATATATATATATATATATATATATATATATATATATATATATATATATATATAATATATATATATATATATATATATATATATATATATAATTATATATATATATATATATATCAAATAAAATAAACATAGGATTGAGGTACATTAGACTTACAAATTTTCATTTAAAAACCTTTGAAATTCACTGGAAAAACCATAGGTTTCAGGCACGTTATAGTTAGAAATTAGCATTTAAAAAACCATAGAAATTCACTGAAAAAAACATAGGTTTCAGGCACGTTATGGCTTGAAATTAGCATTTATAAAACCATAGAAATTAACTGAAAAAACCATAGGTTTCAGGAACGTTATAGTTAGTTGGACATTTCACTCGTACAAAACCATAGAAATTCCGGCATTATAGTTAGTTCAGCTAACTATAACTCGTGCCCCCGCAATGCACTGCTGATGATGTCACATATTACAGCATTCATGACATGGTCAGTGACATCACTGAATTGCATCACTGATGACATCTCAAATGACATCACTGATGACATCACTGATGACATCTTCCACGTGAAAATCTGATGCGCCTCCTCACACCTGAATATAACCTTTGATACACTCACTCTAAAATACAGACTACCATTTTCGAAAAAATACAGACATCAATACCAGTTACTAAATACGCACTGACTGATTCCTAGGTCTATACACAAATCCACTCATTCACCCATACAGTCACTCATACATGCAGTCACTCATCCATACAACACTATCATATGCACTCATATACCTATACAGACACTCACACACTGCCACATATCCAGAGTTACTCACACACTTAGTCAATCATGCAAAAAATCAATCATACTTCCATTTACTCACCTATGCAGGTATACAGACACAACCTCACTTATTCATACAGATACTAACACATAATTACTCTCTTATAGAATCACTGATACAAATACACACTCATCCATGCAGCCATTCTCACAATTACTGACTCTCACATATAGTTATTTATATACACCATCACTCACATATACTGCCTTTTACATATGTAGTTACTTGCACATGTACCACTGAGACATCCATTCACTCACCAACACACCCATACACACACTCACCCACCCATACAGCTGTATCCACATGTACTTTTGAACCCATACACCCAGTAAATCAACCACTCACACATCTATGCACAGTCACACACCTCCCACCCACCCACACACACACTCAGGCAGCCATACAAAAACTCAGGCAAGCAATCAATAACCCATATATACACTCATGCAGCTACTCACCAACCCATGCAGCAGCTTACACAACAACAGGCATGCTGATACAGACTTTCACACAGTTTAGTCACTAACCCATGCATTCAGTAAGACACATTTAATCACTCACTTATACAGTCAGTAACGTACCTACTAAAACTTCCATACAGACACTTATACACCCACTCATTCCTCAATACAGCTTGGCATATATATAAAACAAAATTAAACTTTACAGAAACACACAGTCACTGGATGATGTCATCAGTGATGTCATCAGTGATGTCACTGACCATGTCATGAATGATGTAATATGTGATGTCATCAGCAGTGCATTACGGGGGCGCGAGTTATAGTTAGCTGAACTAACTATAACGCCGGAATTTCTATGCTTTTGTACGATTGAAATGTCCAGCTAACTATAACGTTCCTGAAACCTATGGTTTTTTCAGTTATAATATATATATATATATATATATGTGCGTGTGTATATACATATATTTAAATATGAAGACAAGTCCTGAACTCCCAATCGAGCTGGGGAGTCTAGAAACAGGTACGGACCACGAAACCCACACGTTGCTGTTTGTCCAATGAGAATACGCCAAGCAGTTTAAAGTTTCATTTCATTTCTGATTTATTCCATATAAGTCAGACAAGTGTCCGCCTCAGACGCGTTTCGATCGCCTCCGCGATCTTGATCACATGACGCGCTGAGACCGGACCTTCCTTTAAAAAGATAGTAACACCCAATCAATTTCTTCGTGCTCAATAAAAATAAACAAAATACTAGAGAACTGAGTAATCACCATGAATCTGACGTGAATTCATTTCAAAGAGTTCAACACTCCAACAAATCACACAAAATAGTACAAATCATAATGCTTGAGCATACATTGACTGTAAAAAATATCCGGCAAGTGCCCCAGAATTAATTAAATACAGTGGTAGATCCCAATCAAAATTGAAATGGACTAAAACACAAATTCCACGGTTCATTGGTTGAAAATAACGCAGTTTCAGGCTCATATTCTCTAAATAGAAACTTGGAAATTAAGTAAACAATAATTGCTTAAAATCCTAAAATGTAACAGATAGAAGGATAAAAGAAAATCAAAGTAATAGAACAGTGAAGGGAGAGAGAAGGGAGAAAATGAGGTGAAGCAGAAGACAATAAAGAAAAATAATCTTGAAGAAATAAATCTGATATTGAAACTGCCATAGAAGCATAAAACAACTAGATGTATAAGTGACTAATCCAAAAGTTTATAGCTCATCTACATAGAAAAAACATATCCAAAGGATCAGATACCGAGTTGATACACTATTTACAAGAAATTATGCAGATCCTCACTCGTATTCATCCCATTTGGCATTTTAGTGTCAAGCAATAGGATGAAAGAGGATTCTAACTGGCGAAGTTGTTTCTCTCTGTTACCCCCACGGATGGAAGGGGGCACTGCCCCAATGACAAAATATTTTAAGTCACTGATTTTGTTGGAGTGAACGGCTTTAAAATGTCGGGCAACGGGGTACGTAGAATCCGAGTTAACAATCGCACGAAGATGTTGCAAAATGCGATTGAAAACCGGTAATTTTGTACTGCCCACATACTTGAGATGGCAAGTGCATTCAAGCACATAAACTGCATGATCCGTGCGACAGGTGTAATGATGTTTTATTTGTATTGGAATGTTACTGAACGCTGTAGTGTATTCAGAAACATTGGTTCCAAATTTGCAAGCACGGCATGAAGTACATTTAAAAAAGCCAGAACGTGATAACCAAGTGACTGTTTCCGTGACTTCAGGATTAGACTTAACTAAAGCATCCCTCATAGAGGGTGCTCTCCTAAATGTGATGTTGGGTAAGTCAGGCAACAAAAATTTGAGGGTCATGTCAGTGAGGACAATGGGCCAGTGTTTGTAAATGATACCCCGGAAATTTTTATGTTGTTTGCAAAAAGTGGTAATTAATCTGATTGGTTGCGTAACCTCATTTGTTACTCCACTCTCAAAAACTGTGGTATGGGGTTGTTCAATGAGAAGGCAGGTTTCACGTGAGCAAAGATTGGCTTTATCAAGTGCTCTTTTAAGGTTAGCTTGATTATAACCTCGGGCAAGGAATCGATTAAAGGCTTCCTTCTGACATTGTACAAGGTCAGATTGACGGCTGCAAATACGCCGTAGGCGAAGGAATTCCCCATACGGTATACTGTATATGAGGTGGGGTGGATGGGCACTGCTGGCATGTAAGATGGAATTCCCAGCTGTGCTCTTTCTATGTAATTTGGTTTCTATGTGGTCGTCTGAAATAAAGACCTCCACATCCAAAAATTCCACCCTGTCCTTACTGATGTTTGCCGTAAATTGTAAATTCATAGTGTTGGTATTAATTGAATTCACAAAAGAGAAAGCCTCCTCTTGAGATCCTTCCCAAACGATAAAAATATCGTCTATGTACCTGCCATAGTATCGAATATGTGAATCCCACATATTCTTGTGTGTGACTCGGAGGACATGTTCCTCCCACCAACCCACCAAAAGGCAGGCATAGGTTGGGGAAAAACATGCCCCCATGGCCACGCCCCTGAGTTGTTTGTATAAAACTTTATTGAAGAGAAATACATTGTTGTTGAGGCAAAGGTAAATCATTTGTAGGAGCATGACATTATGCTCTTTGAAATTGATGGAGCGAAAACCCAAGAAATATTCTATAGCCTCCAATCCTTGTGAGTGTATTATGCTCGTATAAAGGGAAGCAATGTCTAGCGTGATCAACAAGAAATTCGGTTGCCAATGAATTTCTTGTATTTTCTTCAAAAAATCGCCAGTGTCCTTAATAAAGGACGGCAACACAGTCATGTGTGGCTGAAGAAAATAGTCAACATACTTGGACATGGCTTCCAAAAGGCTCTTCCTAAATATATATATATACACAAAAATACACACAACAAAATACTATAATAATAATTTAACTTACTCCTTTCAAAGAAAAATGTAATACATTTAGCTTTTGAAATTAACACATGCTGTTAATGCCACAAACAACACCCAGCAATATAAATAGCATATATCAACTTTTCTGTAAATTACAAGCTAACAATGTCTTATCAAGCTTTAAAGAGTTTTAACCAACCAGACGTCTACTTTGTTTCTCATTTAAAAACACATGAGACTACAATGCTCGAACACCTCTGCTAATCCAACTCTTCTTTGTATTTCCTCCTTGAATTTTCCATGTCACTTGTTAGACACACACTCTGTCCAAATAATTTTGCTTATTGTAGCCCATGTCAAGGCCTACAGAGTAAACGTGCTTTCACACTTAAGTGAACTGCTGTGACTTTCATATATTAAGCGATGTTCAAGGAGATGGAAAAGCTGAACAAAATATATCCCAATCTGCACTGGTTATCTGTCGGTTAAACTGCTAATGAACCGTGATTGAGTAAAGTAATGAAGAGTTTAGAGAGGGCCTCAGGAAACCAATTTCCAGTTTTTTTGCAACCCGCAGGCTTAAACTCCACAGCAGCCATTGCTAATTTCACCTCGAAGGGGGCAAGGATGCAAAATGTAATTTCAGACTTATTCTTATTTCCTAATGCATATTTCTTCTTCCAATCAATTTTACCTCCTCCTAGAGTTGTTACAAATTGGCTCCAAAGTAATTACTGTTAGAATAAAATATTAAGAACTCTGAAAACATATGTTGCAGTGTTATTGGAATGGAAATTATTTCGATCACAGATGTGATTTCGGTGAATGTTGGAGAGGAGTCCAAGCACAATGGGGCATATTTACAAGCCACTATTGCCACGTTCCTGTGGCGATAGGGGCTTCACCTTATTTGCAAGGAGGCGTTAAGCAACTTAATGTGGCTTAATTCTGCCTCCTAAAAAAGACATCTTTTCATGATATAGTTAGCGTGAAAGGGGCGGGCAATGGGTGTTGCCTCCTATTTACAAGGGTGGTGTAAATAGAAGACAGCACCAAAATTAAGAACAGGGAAAATGTGGTCTTAACTTGGCAATAAGAGGCGAAATGATTTATTTCTCCTTGTATTGCTGTTTCTATGTGTGCTGCATAGATCAGCTCTGAGGAGTGACTCATTGGGGCTGGATGGTGGAACCTCCCCTTTGACTTCCTACGCCCAGTGTTGGGATCCCTACTGGCCCCTGGCCTAGACCACAGGAGCCCCCCTCCACTGCACACTTACCTGCCTTCCACTCATCTGGCCCCTGCAGAAGGACCTAATTTATCCCCCCAAAGACATGCAGTTGGAACTACCTGGCACTAGGATAACTGGGGGGCACAGAATGCTAGTTAGCACCCTGAGGGCTCCTTTTACTTTCAATACAGCCCTATATTCTGACAACACCTCTCCCACAAGGTGGGGATCACTTGGAGCACCTGGATGGCCTGGTAGTGTTGGTGAAGACCTCATCAGATGCATAGTTGTATAGCCCTCCTCTTCCAGCTCGTTTACCTGCCCGCACTCTCAACTGTGCTGGGCTACATTGAGTGGACCCCCTGTAATGTGGACTCATCGACAGAGAGAGGTCTGTGACCTCCGCAAGGGGTGGGTATTGTATATGTAGAAGCTACTCCTGTCTACCAATGGCTTCCATAGGACGTCCTCCCTTAACACCCCAAATATGGCCCCCCACAATTCCAGACACCCTCCTCCAGGACCTCGCTGTCACCCTGCAGCCGCCATAAGACCACCTAGATCAGGTATTGGCAGTCATTGAAAACTCACACAAATACATGGAGATTGCCTTGGAGTCATTGGTCACAAAGCTCACCTTCCTTAAAGATGACCACCAGAAACTCAAGCAGGCTGAGGGAGAACAGACCTTAGTCTCTCTACAACTGCAAACCTCACAGGCTGTCTGTGACCTACAAGACATAGTTTACAACCTTAAAGACCAGGCATACGATGTTGAGGGTCGATCATGTGAAAGCAACGTAGGTATTATTGGCTTATCAGAGGGTGTGGAGGGGACATACCCACTCCAATTCCTAGACACTTTGTTCCGCTCAATTGTTCTGCCCTCAGAACTCACAGCCCTTTACTCATTGGAACGGTCTCATTGGGTCTTTGCCCATCGGGACTCCCCAACACCCATGCTGCCGAACTCCTCTACTACAGAGACCATGATGCCACTTTGCTTACAGAGTGCCTGAAAGGGCCCCTCAGGCTAGAGGATGCCCATGTGATGGTGTTCGCTGACCACCATTGAAGTACAACACCGGTGCAACACATTCCTTGAAGCCAAGAAGTGCCTCTGGCAATTAGGAATCCAGTACTAGCTGAAAATTATGCCTATTTGCGGACCCTTAAGAAGTGTGGAACTGGACTGAAAAACATTTTGGTACCTCACTACCGGACGCTCCCTCCAAAGCCAAGACATCCGCCAGGCCCAAAAGTAAATGCGCTGCCTGCTCACAGAAGAGCATTCCTCCTCCCACCACAGGGTGCCCCCTGCCTGCAGCTCCAGATCTGCAACAAATTATAGAGAACCGTTGCAAGGCTCTGGAGGCTATGGTGCAACGGAACTCAGAGACTGCCCTCTCTGACATCGACAGCAGGCCCCACATCTATTCCACAGACAGAGACTCCAATACCTCTCAAGGGTCCACACACCGATCTCTCACCTTTCCACTGGTGGCCCAACAGACAGCAGAATCAATATTCTAACACCTTCACATCTAGTTGCTGACTGAGAGGGGCTTTGCATTGTATAAAATTGCTAATAGGTTTCCGCTGCCGTTCATGACCTTTGCTGCATTGTCAGTGGTCAGCTCTTCTCAAGGCTGCCCGAGCTGCTGGGCTCCAACACGACATGTCACACTGCAACTCACAGGGTGGATAGTTCTGTTTTCACCTCTCCAAAGCATTATGGCCACCCTCAACACACTGCGATTATTTTCTTACTGTTAATCAGTTTGGGCGTTCCGCCTGTTGCAGAAGGCTCGACTTGTTTGCATCAATCCCCTCCTATACTGATCCACACTGTTCATACCCCAATACCATGGCCATACCCAGTGCTCATGCCACCGCAACACCTCAGGAGCTGTACATGGGGACCGCAGAGGTACCCAGTGCAAAGTGCACTTCCCCAGCACTATCACAAATTACCATCCCATCAATAACACCGCTACACGCTTCCTCACACTCAATGTCAAGGGCATGCACACCGGCCAGAAAAGCTAGTCAATTTATTCCTATCTCAAAAGTCAACACCCTCACATAGTCACACATGACTACTGTAGAACCACCCCAACTACAAAAGCGCTGGTGAGGCTCCATCTACACAACCACGTACTCAGCATATGCCAGAGGAGCCTTATTGTGGATCTGCCCAGGAACCCTTTTATGGACAAGTGAGGTAGATATTTCTTCCTGGGTGGCACCATGGTATAATTGGCAGCATATATGCACCAAATGTAGACCAAGATTCCTTCTGGACTACACTGTCCACAGTGCTGTCCCAAATGCTCACCCTCCCTGGATCCTGGGGGGATACTAGAACTGAACCCTACATGTCAGCCTTGACCTCTCCCTCCCACTGCTCCCCCAATCTCCCCCATCCTCACAGGCTTCCAGATTTGTAGAATGGACACAAAACTGATCGCTCATAGACGCTTGGAGATTCCTCAATCCCTCAGCCAAAGTTTACTCCTTTTATTCCCTGCCCACGACTTTCATGTACGACTAGAATGCATGCTCTGTTCTGGCTCACTTACCCTCATTCTCCAACAGGCAGACCATCTGGGTAGAGTGGTTTCATATCACAATGCCCATGTCCTCGACATTTACTGGGGCATCCCTCACTCCCCCGACTCCCACTTGATGTCTTCCCTGTGAATGTTTGGAAGATACAGCATTCCGTGATGCCCAAGCTGATCACCTCCTCAACTACTTCAAAATAAATGACTGCACTGCCTGCAATAAAATCCTTGAGGGGAACACATTCAAAGTGCTCATTCACCAGAAAAAGACAGAAACCCCCATCATTGAACTACAATTTCCCTCTCGGGCTATCCTTCCTACCCAATCTGAAATTCTAGCAGCCTTCCACAGCTTTTATTCCTCTATGTACCACACATAGAGGATGACCCACTGAAGGAGCAATCACGGCATTCCAAAACCCTCTACCCCTACCATACATTGACATAACTATGCCTACAGCATTGGATATGCCCATTACCCCAGCTGATGTCAAACAGGCTATCCAAGACCTTGCCAGAAATAAAACACCCAGTCTGGACGATCTCCCAGTAGAATATTATGGATTATTTGCTGACACCCTTGCTCCTCTCCAAGCAAATATGTATAACAAGGCCCTGCGGCTCATCCTGCTACCATTCTCGCTCCGAGAATCACTCCTAGTCCTGATTCGCAAACCCAGCCAGGACCCCATAAATGTGTCCTTTTACCACTCCATTGCTATTTTTTGAACGGATATATAAAATCTCGGGGGAAGTCTTAACCACCAGATACACACAAGATAAACCGGACCATAGACACTGGGACCATAACAGATATGAGCCAGGTCGTAGCACATCCCATAAACTTTGCCGGCTGTTCCATGTGCAGGACAAGGCCCATGACAAGTTCCCCTACTCGGTCTGCCTGGTCCTGGAAAAGGCATTTGACACTCTAGACTGGTCCTACCTTTCTCATATTCTCATACAGGTGGGTGTGGGCCCCTGCCTCCTTGCCTACATGAGCCTTTTATGTACAGCACCACTATCAAGGGTGCGGGTAGGGCATCTTATATCAGACACATTTGTGATTGAGCACAGTACACAACGGGATTGACATCTCTCACCGCTGCTTTTTGCAGTGGCCATGAAGCCCTTAGATGCTCTACTTTACCTTAGTGGGGACCAATGGGGTATACCTTTATCAGACAAAACACTCCCAGTGTCGTTCTACCAAGATGACCTCCTCCTGTACTTCCGGAACACCCAGAAAACCCCTACTCTGATCCTGGCTGCCCTGAGGTCCTTTGCACAGGTGTCAGGCCTTTGGTGAACTGGGATAAATCATCAATTTACCCACGCCATGCCACTTAAATTGACTATGGCCGATATCTCTCGCACTTGGAGCGCTTCCAAGGTACGCTACTTGGGTGTGCACCGATACCATTCCCCAACATACCTCTATGAAGGGAACTTATGCCCAATATTGTGCTCACTCAAATCCCTAGTATCCTTCTGGGTCAACCTGCCCCTAGCCACCACAGCACGAATCACTCACATGAAATCTGTGATTCTGTCCTGTTATCTCTATTTCTTTACTAACCTCTCAGTAATTCCCCCAGATCATTCTTTAAAGAATTAGATTCCTTACTTATAGAACTTATCTGGGGCAGGGGTCACTGTAGAGTCACTTTGAAGAAACTTGTGCTGCAGTTTGACAAGGGTGGACTGTGTGCTACCTACTTTGAGCAATACTTTGTGGCTGCCCAGCTGCATTGAACAACTTGGTGACTTACCGGCCGCAACCTAGAGGAAACATGCCAACAGTCTCTGCCCTTTCCCCTTGCCTACATCAGATGCCTTTTCCTCCCAGGGTTTGCAATTGATCTACCCTCAGATGAACTTGGCTCAAAAGTGCCTCTGCCGGCTTGCCTCTCTTATGAAGCATAATCCTCCTATGCCTTGAGCTTCCGCCTGCTGGGCATCCCGAGGTATCCAGGTCACTACTCCAACAATACCCTCCAGTGCTGGCAAGACTGCTCAATTACCATGGCTGGGGACCTACTCCCCAGTGGCAACCTTCTTTCATTCTCCCACCTCCAGACAGATATCAACTTACCTCCAGGCCAGTTCCTCACATGCCACCGACCTCACTACACCTGTCTTCACCTGTGGAGCAATAGGGTTGAAAAAGCACCCACTCACACAGTGCTCCACACAATGCTCACTATGGCAAATGAATGGCGTCCTATCATGTGGCTTTAATAGAGCCTCTTCAATCACACCAGTATATCACTCTCACCTCTCTGAGCTGTATGGGAAGACATGGTAGGAAGGGTGCCTTATGACAAAGAATGGGCTAGAGCACTGGAATTCTCACACACTGTTTCCAGAAATGCACACTTCAAGAACATACAATTTCATATCCAGAGTACTTGGAGACAGAAGTTGCCACCATAAAAGACCAAGGTGCCGCCCATGCGGCATGCCTAACAGACCTAAAGTCAAAAATGGAGGAACAAGAAAACAGACTATGGAGGAACAATCTTCGCCTTCTGGGGATCCCCGAAGGCGTGGAAGCTGACGACCTAAGAAGGTACATTGTCAGACTTCTTTGAGACACTTTCCCTGAGCAGGCCAACTGGAATTGGGACCATGAGGTTCAAAGGGCACATCGCTTCCCCTTCAACCTGAAGCAGAGGTGAGATGGTAGTAGCTTCGGCAGCGAGAAACCCAGGGTCTTTTTAGTCTTCTTTGGAAACTTTCTCCTTAGGCAGATGGATTATGATCAGGCCAGACCGAATTCCCAGAAAGAATTTGATGGAGTAAAGTTTTTCGCCAAGTCTGATTTCTGCCACGCAACCGTTGAGTGAAGGTGGAGACTCCGTCAATTGATATCTCCTTTTCAACAGCAAGGTGCCCAGGTGTACCTAATGAATCCAGCCAGATTAAAAGTTATATTTGATGGGTCCACTTGGGTCTTCCTGTCCGAAATAAAGGCTGGAGAATACCTGAAGGACATCACCGTAAAAAAGGGTCTACTAACTAGTCCAATGAGCTAAGCCTCGTAGATGTAATAGTACCAAGATTTGTTATTTCCTCTTTTTATCTCGCTGCTTCTATTTATTTCTTCTCACACTCATATTTACTCACTCATTTATATCTATGTCGCAAGGTCAAAGTTTTAAGACATTTTTTGTATTGGACGCAGGCTGGCTAGCCCTTTTGAAACATGCCGACTAGCAGCAAGGAACTATGGTGCCTGGTGGTTGGAACTCACACATGCTCACCATCATTCAGGGCTTTCCTGATTGCTCTAATTATGGGGGGGTAAGGGAGGGAAGGGGGGCAAAACGTATGCAGCGGGAGAAAATGTGGTGTTTTTATTAATCTACGGGTGCTATGTAATCAGGAATGGGGCATGGGAGACCTAGTACAGCTGACACAGAGGAAGCAGGGAGCAAGGAGAAGACCGAGACGGGAGGGGGGGAAAGCCCAAGAACTGGAGAGGGGAGGAAGGGGAAAAAAAAAGAGGAAACAAATTCCTCACTAAAAGAGAGTATGAAACAGACAAAAAAAGGGGGGAATCAAGTATAAAATATTGTGTTACTGCTGGAAAAGAAAAAAAATATTTTTTTGTTGAATCTAAAAGTAGATCTTTGTTACACGTAGGTTTTCTGTGGAAAATTTTGTTGGGCTATTTATAGATTTTCTAATTGACTTTGGCACTATCTTTTTAATACTTCCAATGGTTACTAGACAAGGTCAATCAAACCAGATGTTAAAATGAGTATGAAGAATAATCTCAGAATTGTGTCAGTCAACATCTGCAGCCTAAATGATGCCACAAAGAGGCAAACAGTAGCACAGGTGTTACGCTCACTGGGGGCTAACATCGTCTGCCTCCAGGAAACACACATTGAAGGAGCACAGAAATACCTGCTGAAATCATTGGGGTATAAAGTCATCGGGAGAACCTCTCAGGGTGCACAGGTTAAAGGAGTTGGGATTATGGCACAAAAAAAACTTCCAATAAAAATTAATAGAGTAAAATCTGACTCCCTCGGGAGGTGGGTGATCGCAGGATGCTCTTTACCCCCTAATTTTGCCTTTACTATATGCTCCATCTACAGGAGCAATTTAGATGATCCTGAGATAATTAATTGGGTAAATGGGGAACAAGCCCATTGGCCGCTTCCTATAATTTTCTGTGGTGATCTAAACATGAACTTGCCTAGCACTTGGAAAATGAGTGACCAATGGAACTATAGAGGCAGGAAACCAAAGGTATTTCAGGCTATACATAAATTAATGAATACCCATGGTTTAAAGGATGTTTTGGCCGAACTAAAACCCAAACAAGACGGATTTACTTTTTTTTCAGCTCCCCACCTATCTCTGGCAAGATGACTACTTTATGGTTTCTTCCTCTCTGGTCCGGGATTGCTCTATTGACATTGCACCACGATTCATGTCAGATCACAATCCTCTCATTCTAAATATCGGGGGCTGGGGTGTATAGTAGAAGGTTCGAACTGGAGTTTTGAAAAGGCGCTCCTATAAGACAATGGATAGCGGGTGCACATGCAGAGCTGGATTCAAGAGTTTTTGAATATAAATATTGGGTCAGCCCTGACCATGAAAGTGTGGGATACTTTAAAGGCCGGCATTCGTGATGAGATGCTGTAATTCTCCATTAGGAGAAATAAAAAAGAGAAAGGGTAGGTTTCTGTTCTGCAAGATAAAATGAAAAAAGCAGACCGTCCAGCTAGGGGAAGAAATTGAAGCCGCACAGATTGAGGTAGTTGATGCTAAAGCTGAGATTGGGACTGTAATCGCAGAGAGAGTGGCCGCAATGTGGGCCTCGGCCTGGGAAAATATAAATGAGTGTAGCAAACTTATTGGTCATCAATTAGCCAACTCTTCTAGACAACAGGCTACTGTCAATATAATATCTTCAATCCAATCTAAAACAGGAGAGATTACCAATGACCCGGAAAAGATACAGGGGGCTTTCCATGAATTTTATATAAATCTGTATACAAAGGAGAATATTAGGCCCTACGAGCTTAGAGAAAGTGAGATGGCTGATTATTTTGAGACAATATCACTGGCCCAACTCAGCACGGAGAGTCATGCCCAAATGGAAAGTCCTCCGACCTGGGAAGAAGTCGCAACAGCATTCACAAGCCTACCGGACGGCAAAGCTGCTGGTATGGATTGCATCCCTGTTCAGTTCCATAAACTCTTCTCCTCGCAAATCAAAGATTTTTTTACTGAAATGGTAATTTCCATTTTTAACGGGGCTTCTCCACACCCCTCCTGGTCTGCAGCAAAAATGTTAATATTTCCCAAAAAAATACAAGTTGCCACTAGTGAAGTCTCCTTATAGGCCAATAACTCTTTAAAAACAAAGACTCCAAAATATTCTCCAAAATCATCACATCCAGACTATCTACCAACATTGAGTCCCTTGTTTCAAAATGGCAACATGGGTTCGTCCCCAAGAAGGGCACCACAGAACACATTCACCGGACCATCACTCTATTTGACGCCGCTAAGGTGACCGGAGACCCAATCTCATTAATCCTACTTGATGCTGAAAAAGACTTTGATCGGGTCTCCTGGCAGTTTCTATGGGGCGTCATGAGGCGGATGTGTTTTGGTCCTAGGATAATTTAAGCCCTTCAAGCCTTATATCAAAACCCTACAGCCAGAATTTCAATCAATGGGCAAATGATAGAGCAAATAGAGATCTCACGTGGGATAAGACAGGGGTGCCCTTGCTCCCCGCCATTTATATCGATCGCCTTGTTAAAAAAATTGAACTCAATCCTGAAGTTCCGGCGGTGAGTAGATTTGGAATGGACATCAAGATCATGGCCTATGCTGACGATCTAGCAGTGGTGACCCCAGAACCTTAATTGGCCATTAAGACCTTGGAACAAGAGGATCAAGAGTTTGGAAATCTTTCTTGATACACGCTCAATTATACAAAAACACAGATTGTTTTAAACGAGGAAATAAACTGGGTAGATAGCAAAGTAGTCCACAAAGCTACAATTTTGGGGTCAATATTGTCGCCGATATAGACTCAAATGTAAGTGAAAATGTGACTCCATTAGCTGTTGATACCAAGAAAGCACTTAACAGAATCAACAATTTTCACTTGACCATAGTGGGGCGGTGTAATGTTTTAAACAGGATTTTCTTTCCCAAACTTCTTTACTTTTTTCGGGCAATTCCTCTAGAATTTAGAAAAAGTATGCTCCAAAAGTCAAAAAAATATTCTCCCAATTTATCTGGGCCTACTCTCAGCCCAGGAAGGCTTTTAAACTGCTCTCTCTCCCTAGAGACAGAGGAGGGTGGGCACTCCCTAATTTAAGATTGTACCACTGGGCTGCCATATTGCAATATTGTACTGACTTACTGCATGAACATCCAGACGCGAGCCCCACGGGACTCCCATCTCCTTACATCTCATTGCTTGGGGAAGCAGTGCGAGGCTGCCTATGGAGGCAACTAGAATTCGGCTACTACATGCAGGTCAGATTGAAGACTCTGAGGAACGCGTACAGAGTAGGCCTGGGCGGTAAATTCCGTTCCGCTCGTGGAATTTGCGGAATTTGGGTAATTTTGTGTTCCACGGAGAACGCAGAATTTCCCAAAATGTTGCTTCTTCGTGTTCTTAAAATGCGTGTTTACGAGATATTTCCCCTGAGCACGCAAGCAGTGTTCGCGAACAGGAAAAAAGCATCACGAACAAGCAATTACACGTGTTTGCAGAATATATGCATGCTCGCCGAGATTTTTTACCGTTTTGCGGAGTTTTGCGTTGTGCAAGTACGCAAATTCCGCCCACCTCTAGTACAGAGTCTTTGCCAAAATACGCAGAATCTTTGGATTGGGTAGACTAAACTATTATATTCCTATGAACAACAACACTAACTTACCAATCATCTTTGGAAAGACGTATCTTCAAAATTGTTATAAATCTGGTATTTTAAAGCTGTGCGACTTAGTGACTCTGGAGGAGGTCCGGCCTTTTGATGACCTTAAAATTCACTACAATATGAATGATAACCAGATCTTTCTATATCACAACATAAAAGATTTCTTGATCCGCAAATTGGGAGGGCTGGCAGGTTTTGCAAAGCTTGAATTCATCGACAAACTACAGGGCTCAGCTCCGCCACGGATTGGGTATATTTATTCAATATTAAATAACCAAATGCCCGACAACCTTGGAAAGGTAGATGAAACAGGCGGCAGAAACTGAATGTCCTCTGTAAAACCTTCTGTCTCGCACTGAGCTTCGTTCAGAGCAATCTGTTGTCAGCCAAATTACAGGCTCAATTTTATGAGACAGGATTCTTCTTATATATGACTCCCAGCAGGATTACTAAATGGGCCACTGGTAGAGGAACATTGTGCCATAGATGTGCCGAATTCAGTGCAGACTCGGTACATATGTTCGCCACCTACTCGAAGTTAGAACCTCTAGTGGATAGAGTTCAGTAGTTCCTGGGCAGAGTCTTATCACGGGACATTCAATTAACTCCTGCAATCATTATGGTGGGCTTACAAGACATGACAAATAGTAGGAATGGGGGAGCTTTAATATTTATTGCTATGACTATTTTTAGGATCTGTATAGCTTCCCACTGGATAGATCTAAATCCCCCAACGTTTGTGCAATGGTTGTCTCGGCTGATAGCAACTTGTAAACTGGAGAGTGCTATCTAAGCCATAAAAGGCAGGCGGGCTAAAAAAAAAGGCTTAGAGATTTGGGAACCTTTAACCAGGTGGCTAAGCCAAACAAACTCCTAGGGCTCGCCGAATTCATTTCTACTTTGATGAGTTTTTAACCTTGAATGTCGCTATTTTCTTTCTCTTCTTTTGTTTCTTCTCAGGCTTCACTCCTCCTCTGTCTTCATTTTTTTTCTTTTCATTTTTTATGTCAGTTAAACCTATTGATTGCTTAACTAGACAATTTCCCACAGGGGCGAATCTTAATGTAGTATAAAGATGTTTTCTCTATGAATTTCCACTGCTTGTATAATGCACTGATTTTGTCGGTGGGACTCGGGTGGGGGGAGGGGGTGATGTAATCAATTACTCAGATTGTTTACTCTTTGTACTGCATATATAATTATATATATATATAAAAAAAATTATTCACATCCTCCACGGTGCATACCTAACCCCATCACAACTAAAGAAGTACTTTCTCACAGCGCACCTGGCCTGACCTCCATGTAGCTTGGGTGATGCCAAACTCCACCACATGCGGTGGGCATGCCCTGCACTGATTTCCTTTTGGTTTGGAGTCCATGTTACCCTACCCAAAGTCATGGAAGTCACTTACCTCAACTCTTAGGAGGCCAGCACCCTTGGCGTCTTCAACCACCAATTGCTAGCGCTAGCTTTGCCAACCTGGCCATATCTTTAGATACATGGGCACTCACCACACATTGAAATGCCCCTGAAGCCTCCCCAATACAGGATACAGGCTTGGTACAGAGCAATGCAGAAGTGGGGAGCAGTAGAGGAAGCTGCCCTCCACCAGGGAGAGGCCCCACAGATTTGCTAGCACCCCATATTCCCAGCATGGGACACTATGCTTAGGAAACTTGATCACCTTACTGCTCCACCCAACCACAGTACACAGTCCATCCCCCAAACTCCCCCTACATAACCCAACTGGCCACCCGACTACTCCCCACTCCCCTCTTAATGAATGATCCTTAGAAGACATATACCCTTAATTAATGACCACGGCTAGACAGCTCTACCTCATCGCAGTGCCCATGCATCATACCCTACCTATTTGTTACCTGAGTGTATTCTGCACCCCCATCTCTCCTCCTTGCTATACCCTGTCACTCCATAACATCTCTTGACCCCACCATGGTATCCAAAACCACTGTCCTACCCTGGTTCATTCAAAGTTAATGTATCTGAATAAGATCTGAATGTATATATTTTACTTTTTGGCATGTTGACCACAATAAGCATGGCCTATTGGACTCTGTCACAAGAAATATGTTAACTATTATCTTCAGACAAGGGCACCACCTATGTGCTAGCGGTATGTAACAGTACGTTATTTTTTATGTACCCTATTTTCCACCTCTATCTAAAAAAAGAAGAAGTGAGTGCAGAAATTCAAATTTCATGCCCACTGAAGTCCGGATACCTCTCACTTCTTTGCCTGAGCAAGATTTCTACCTTCAGACTTAGTCTTTTTTATGTAGCTCAAAATCCTCCAGTGGGGCAAGCCTGATGCTGCATCAAATAAAGTCTATTCAAAACTGAACCTTTACCACATTCTGGAGTAGGTCCATTTGGTCATGTCTAAGGCTCCAGTGACGGCACTTAGTGGCCAGTACTCACTCCAGCAGAGGCCACCAGCAGGGTCCAGTCCAGGGTCATGTTGTGATTGGTCAGCTGGGCATTGCACTGATAAGGCCTCTTCATGCTTGTTATGTCCCTGTACCCACTCAAGAGGTCAGCTAAATGACTTTTGAACCCCACTTCTTAATCATAGGTACAAGTGGGAACAGGCCAAGTCCTTCAGGTCTCAACAGAGGTTTCACACAGCATGTTCAGTCTTTTTCTCTTCATCCACAGACCTGTGGGTGTTCTGATGAGTTCTGAGAAAAGTTCAATTTGTATAGGATATATTATCTACTGGATGGAGGTGACTCCTGGGCACACTCTATCCATTGATATAAGGTTCTGAGGAGTGACCCTTGCTACTTTTACAGCACATCCTGTTTGCCTTATGCAAACTATTCCAAAGGGCACCATTCGAAGGCAAATACAAAATATCAAAAGCTTTGTGTCTTTGGAGGCGGCTGCTATACTAGTCAGAGTTGTAGTTAGGGAAATGACAATTTTCCTCCTCAACATCTTCACCAAACTGCTTCTGGGACCAGCTCCCCCTCCCACTGGGTTAGTGCCCAAAACCCACAATAGTCACTTTCAAGTGCTTCACAGTTTCCAAACCGTCTCTGAACTAGAGGAATCACATTACCTCACACCCAGCTCTTCCTGCCAAAAAGCCAGTTTTCACAACTCATTAAGGTGAAGCACTGAGGGAAGCTAGCTGCTGACTAATTCTAATTAGTCTAACTTTTTAAAAGTTACTTTTCCTACATATTTATTAAAAATCCGACTTCACCACTAAATTAGATTTTCCTAAAGCTTTAAAACATTATTTGATCTATTCTTGTAGCTTTTTTCAATTCAAAGGGAACTGAGATATTTTATGACTCTGGTCCTGAGGGCATTAAGTCGATCGTCTATCATTATGTTCCCACCAGATCTCTTCGGTCCTCGGACAAAAACCTTCTTACTGTTCCCAGGTTCAAGAAAGCTAAATGGGGTGGCAGAGCCTTTTCCACTATGGCGCCCAAACTGTGGAACTCTCTTCCAGTGGAAATTTCTAGTGAGGGCTCGCTACCATTATTTCATAAGGCCTTAAAGACCTGGCTCTTTCGTGGTTCTTAAGTATGAGCATGATCCTTTTCTTTTCGTCTCCTGATGTTTTGCATCCAGCACCTTGACACCCTTGGGCTAAGTTCGTGCTTTTACAAGTTTAAATTCATTCATTCATTCAGACTATGGTTCTATACTAATTTTTCATTTTCCTCAAAATACTGCTATTGAAGGTTCAGAATGAAAATAGTTTTTTGGGGGGTTAGTCAGTCTAGACATGTACCAAAACTATATTCTTGCACGTTCCACTTTTAAACACTATGCATGCTACCTTGTGGGGTACCCGGCCTGCTTAGGGATGACATTTATTATTTCAAAAGTAGAATTCTTTCCTGTCTAAAAGGGTCAGTTTGACAGGTTCACTTGCATGTTTTACAGGTGCAGGCATCAGGCAACAAAGGCCCTGTTTTTTTTGTTACGTCGTGGATTGCACAACATGTGGTGCAGCCCCAAGGTTACATTTTACTCTTACATGCCGCTGGTATATGTCCTGCACCATATACTGTGGCTGGCCTTGCTGGGAAGATAAATATGCCAATTAGGACTTAGCCAATTTTTCCATGCTTTAGGGTACAGAGCACACACACACACACATCGGGAACAGGACAGAAAGGATCCAGTGTGCAAAGTCACAAACCAGCAGCATCAGTCTGCACCAATTGGGGGTGACCACACAAAAAACGGGCACTGTCCCACACTCTGTTTCAAACTCATCTCAATCCTATTTGCAAGGCAAAAATCAATATTAAGCTAAAAGTTCTTCATTGCAATTCACCACTCAAAAGTTGTCTCTAATGTGGGGGAGTAGGCCAACCAGCTGTGTTTCTCATTCTGGATGATAGCATACTCAATATCCTTTACTGGAGACAGTGGCGCTATAACACAGAAGCTACTTCTTCATTAATTGCAACCTGATGGTTTTGGGTGTCAGAGAGATGGAATGAGCAGTCTCACTCCTGTCTTCCACTGGGCCTTCCAGATACATCTGCTCAGCAAAGCACTTTCTGTGCTCCTCTTACATGATTGTGATGACAATCAATGAACAAATCTGTAAGGATACACCAAAGAAAAAATCAAATGGTTCTGGCATCTGAATGTGTGACTGAATGTGCACTGATGTCAGTGTAAACACTGTCACAAATAGATTAGCTACAAAGATGAGGTAAATGCCAAAAATGTCATCTGAGGAACAGCTGTGTTATCGTTTGCCAATACGGGAGTGTGCAAAAATGCAATTTTCTCCAACCTCTCTCTCACAATGAAAGCAGAAAAAATGAATCCTAGTAGTGTGCCACTGAGCCCCCACAGGAGGGAGCCAAGACTGCTCTAGGCCTCTGCTTATGCATGACACCGATGGGGCAGCACTCACCAATTCTATCATAACTAGCATGCCCAGAGGGTAAGTACATAAATTAAACATTATTTATGTAGAGAATAATGTGCAAATTGTCCCACTGGAAGATTAGGGAGCATAGTAATAACTGTGTCCAGTAGAGGCAGACATGATAGAAACTCACCATGGACAGTGAGGAAGTTGTAGCCTAAGGGGGAGAAAGAAAATGGGGGCAAGTGATGACCAAGCCTAGTTGAACACATCATTTCCTTTGTGGATATTATGTTAAATGACCAAAAATTAAATATGCCTTTGTGTGCAAAATGCTATTATGGCATTCTGTGCTACTTTTAGCACAAAATGGGCCCTCATTTTTTCCCCAAAAATTACATAACATTTTGTATGATGCAGTAAACAGCCAAACATGTTCAGTTTGCTCTTATGGTTCCAATGTTTCTGCGATAGGATTTTTACCAGAACTAAATCTCAATTTAACAACATGACATAATGGTGAATTCTCCCTCATTTTGAGTAATAATTGCAACACAAAATGAATGAAATTACTTTAGATTGCTTTATATTCAGGCATAGTGAAGACTTCACCTCCTGGGTATGTACTGGAATGAAGAAAACTGAAAAGGTGGTAATGAGGGTAGGTTGTGAAATTATAGTGCTACTCAGTCCCTCATTACAAGTTTCCCAGAATTTGATGAGGAAATACAAGGTGAATGGAACATCTACTTTAGCTGGTATGCCCCCACTTAAGTCTGGGATTTTTTTTTTTTACCTAGAATGTGGAATAACCAGCAGTACCCAGAATACCAATTCCTTTTTATCTGCTTTTTTTCCTGATTCTCGGGGTAAACATGCTGACAAATTCGGTCTGCTTAGACAAGGTTGATTTCAATGTGAGAGCCAGTGTCAGTCCTGGGGTGGCGGGTTGTGGAGGTTGTGTATCAGGGCATGGTTTTGGTGTGTCAGTTGGAGATTATTATGTCCCACCATGTGCTCCACGCGGGAAAGAGGGGGATGAGATGCATGGACCACCTTGACTCTGCTCTTGGCCAGGGGATATCATTATTCCTGGAAGGAAAGATGGGGTGCATATAGCTCCTGGCTCCTGCATTGGCATGAGGCTGTCTTTCTGTGTGAGAAAAAGTAGAGAGGACAGTGTAGGTTGCCCTGTCTTCTTCAGGACCCAGCGTCTGGCTTACTGCTCTGAATCTGAGTTTGCATGTCCTCAAAACCATCCTTATTGTTGGTGAGAAGGGAGAGGGTAAAAGGGGAGTCTGAGCCCTGATTTGGTAAAGTATTGAATATTCCACCTCTGGTGCCACAGAGTTCGGGCTGGGATTAGGCTGTGCTTATCCCTGTAGACGCTGCATACTGCAGTGGTTTTAGCGGGTGCACATCCATATTCAGGGAAACCATAACCGTTGAAACCATGGGCCAGTGTCTACAGACCTGGAATTCTCAGGTCTGGAGATGGCAGACCTGGGATTACAAAATACAGAATTCATGGACTGAGATACACTGCTCAGTGGGAAATACCACCATTTGTAATAAGGGTCTTAGTTTTCTGACAAAGGTAATTGTTTAACAATAATATTACTAAATAATAATAATGCCACTTGTAGAGCACATTGCTACTTCAACAAAGTCTCTCAGCACTGGGCAGCTGACTTCAAGAAAAAAAAGAAAGCAGACCAACTGGGAGGAACTTAGACAGATATGAAAAAACAGGTTTTCAGCTTTTTTCTGAAGATAGTTTCAGAGGGGGCTAACCGAAGCTCCGAGGGTTACGAGTTCCAAATTTTGGGTGTCATCTGGTTAAAAACACAGCTATCATTCTGGAGCTTTTAAATCTTGAAACAGAAGCCTGTTTAGCAGCAGTAGACCTAAAATTTCTGGTTAGAACATAGGAAGTGATCATAGACTGAAGGTAAGCAGGTCCCTGAAAGGAAAGAGCCTTATAGCAATAACAAAGAACCTTAAATGTGTTTGTTTCACTGGCAGCCAATGCAGTTTCGTCAATGCAGGACTAATAGAGGGACATCTAGGGAGTCCAAGCAATATCTTAGCTGCCACATTCTGGAACCATTGAAGCCTGTTGAACTGCTATTGGGAAACGACCAAGCAAAGAGAGTTACAGTAATCCAATCTGGATATGACTAATGCATACACCACCATATTCTGCTTGCTGTAAGAAAGGAGATGGGGGATTTTCTGAATAGAGCTCAATATCCTGAAACACTTTCCTGTAAGAACACTAATCTGGGCATCAATAGAAAGGTTCCCATCAAAAAAGATTCCGAGATTCTTAACCTTAGGCTTAGGTGGTAGTAGAGGACTGAGACTATTGGGCCACCAGGCATTGGACCAAAAGTTAGGATGCCTATTCAATACCATAATTTCCATCTTCTCAGCATTTAACATCAAATAATTAACATCCATCCAGGTAGTGACCTCTGAGAGACACGCGCTGAGAGAAGAGACCATGAGCTCAGTGATGAGCATATAGATTAATAGTAAACTCATATTGGTCAATGACCTCAGCCAGCGGGCTGAAGTAAACATTAAAGAGGGTTGGACTCAAGGAGGATCCCTGTGGCACTCTCTACTGCAGAGAATGGACATTCGACTGAATATATATTTTGTGATACCTGAAAAGTGCATCCCTGCAAAAAATAAGCCAGCCTACACAATGCTTTGCTCCCAGTGCCACTGTTCCAGAGCAGCTTGACCAGGATATTATGTGATACAGTGTCAAATGCTGCTCTCAGGTCAAGCATGATAATGGTCACAGTGTTGCCCTCTTCCATATTCAGCTTAGTTGATTCGGAGGCAAACAGCAGAGCTGACTCAGTGCTTTAGGAGTGGCGAAAGACAGATTGCATCCTCTGCAGGAGGTTATTGTCTTCCAGGAAGCTGGAAAGCTGTCTGTTCACATGTTTTTCTGCTAGCTTTGAGAAAAGAGATAACAGTGATATAGGCTGATAATGTTCTAGTTTAGAGAGGTCCATCTTAGAAATGGGGTTTCTGTTTGGCTAGGGTTTGGACCGAAACCAAGCAGAACCCATCACTCTAGTCAGGGAAAGTCAGTTACACACCTGTGCTCACATCCTGGTAGCTTGGCACAGAAACGTCAGGCTTATCCCCAGAGGTAATGTGTAAAGCGTGTTTGCAACACATTCACACCAGTAACACAACAAACACACCACAAAAGAGTCTAAACAAAAGAGTATATTAAAAATATATAGTATTTTGCACATATCCCTTTGACCAAAATGTCATAACCATGAAAACTGTGCATACAACACCAATTCTGAGTCCATACTCATTACCTTGACAAAGCAAGAAGTAAAATGACATATAGGAAGAGATATATGATTAAATGATCCCATGCATATTCTGCAAATCCTGAAGTAATAATTATTAGCCTGTCAGTGCAGAATACATCAGCCATCAGGGCCTGAAATGCTGCAGGTTATGTAATAGAAACGCTAATCATCACATTAGGGTAATTAATGCAATATTGTGTGGAAGAATCATTTAACTGAATTTTAAATACGTAAGTTGTGGAATACTTATTTATTTTCATTTTATTTTAGGTTTGTAGTTTATTGCACAGTAATTATGTAAATTGATTAGTGTTTTGAAATGTCTAGCCATGGGGTATTGTGTATCCTGTTTATTAAAGACTGTTGTGCTTGAGTACTCTCTTTTTTGCTTTGTGAATTGTGCTGCCTATGTAGTACTTGTTGCATATACATTTTCAACTGTAGACAACAAAAGTCTGAATTACAGGACAGATGTTTATGGATTTGGATTCATTTCTTCTCAGTGGAAAACGTTACTTCTTTTATATTCTCACTGTATTTACATGCTTTACAATTAGCACTCTCAAGAACCCTTGCACTATGTTCCGAGTTATATTATAGGTGAACAGGTTGTGACCTAGTATGCTTCAAATTAATCTGCTCTTTTTGTAAGTAATGCTTGGGTGACTGTTTAGATGTTTCATCAGTGTTTCATCAGTGTGTAAGACACGGCAATTTTTTACAAACGACCTGTCTTACATTAATAGTCCTTTCATTATGTTATAATGAAACAGAAATTCGGAGGTTCTTCTTTCTCCCTCTTATTGCTAAACAAAAAAAGGTCTTCCCGTATTACCACAGTTACCCTCTCCAGAGCCTTATTTATTGTACACTTGGAGAAACCTTTTCCTTGAAATCTGTTTATTATTACTCAACCCATGAAAGCATTTTGTGTGCTTTTGACATCAACACAAATATATTAAAAAAGGAGTCAGTCCTCCAACCAGCTCTTCAAGATCCTGCTATGTAGGACTTACTGGAGGCGCCAGGAGGGCATCTTGGCCCCTAAGGTCCATCAGCATTGAAGAGTACTTCATCTCTGAACCAGAAATGCATGAGGAGGCATGTTTGCAGAGTTGTGGAGACAGGGGGCATGGCCTATGAAGACCTCTTAGTAATCCCATTGTGTGGGACCTACTGGAGGTAACAGGAGGGTTTGTTTGCCCCCAGGAGTCCTCAGCAGCTAAGGAGGACACGTTATACCCAAATAGTAATGCACTAGGAGGTGTGTTTGCAGAGTGGTGGAGAAAGGGGGTATGGCCACCAACAACCTCTCAATAATCCTGCTGTGTGGGACTTAGTGGAGGTACCAGGAGGGTAGCTGGCATCCAAGTACCTTCAGGAGAAAAGTGGACTTCTTTTCCCAACCAGTAGTGTGCCAGGAGGCATATTTGGGAAGTGGTGCAGAAAGAGGGCATGGCCTCCAAAGACCACTCATCCATCCCGCAGTCTGGGACTTACTATAGGTAACAGAAGGGTTCTTGCCCCCAAGGACCCTCAGCATCAAAGGGGAATTGATCCCCTAACCGGTAGTGTGCCAGGAGATGCATTTGCATAGTGGTGCAGAAAGGGAGTGAGGCCTCCAGCAACTTGCAAGGCTTGTGTTTTTAAATTATTTATTAGTGAAGGGGCAGCATGACCTCCTATACTTGGGCCTATTTCGGCCTTGAGACGCCATTCCCCGGGCCTAGCCATTTTTTTTATTAAAGAGAGGGGGGGCTGGGTGAGCCCCTCCTGGGCCAATTGTGGCCCCGGGAACCCCATCCATTGGGGTGGGCCTTTTAATTAAATTGTTTTAATGAAAAAATAAGATGAGTGGGTCAGGGATTTCCCTCCGGGCCGATTTTAATCCCAGGGACCCCATCCTCAAGGGCCTAGCCTCTATTCTGGGTACCCTGGTCCCACACAGGGAACCCAGTCACTTTTGTTGGAGACTGAGGGAGGAGCCTGAAGGCCCCCACGGGAGCTGGCATTGATTTCACTCACAGAGAACTGCTGTTAAAAGGCAGCACCCTGTGTCTGAAACCAATTCTGCTCCACTTTGAGTAAGTAAGAAAATTTTTCATTCTCTCAGTTGCTCCAAGCGGAGCATTTGCTATGGCTTGGCGGGAGCGGTAAAGCTCCCTCCAAGCCCTAACAAACAGCTATGTCCCAGGGGTGGGCACCCCAGACCATAGCAGGAGCCAACCCGGGGGGTGGTGTTCCCCAGGGCCATGTAGCACACCTGGAAGGGGGGCTACGTGGTCTCCTTCCAATCCTTACTTTAGCCCCAGGGAGATGGTGGTCCCTGGGGTGGGTGCCCACAACTGGCTCCTCCATTATATTATTTCAGCCCCAGAGAGGTGGCAGTTCCCGGGGCTAAGGGGGAGCCATTTGTGCCTCCTTTCTCCCATCTTGAATTGACTGCTCTGGGCAAGTGGTGGTCACCTGGGATACAGGGTGCAGTGTAGGACCCCTCAATTCTATAATTTATTGCCCCGGGGAGGTAGTGGTCCATGGGGCTGCAGGGGGCTGCATGTGCCCCCCAACATTTGTATAAGTTCATTTCCCTAGGGAGGTGGGGGTCCCCAGGGTATGAGGGGGCCACACGGACCCTTCACATACTATTACATATGCCCTCGAGACTAGGGCCACCCGGGAGCTTTTTTTTTTAACACAAGCATGTGAGCCCGCACTTATGTTTTCGACCCCAAGACCATGGCTTGGGGGCCAGGGTATTTTTACCCGGTCCCTTTTTCTTTATTTTCACCTTTTTTTAGGATTAGGTAAAGCCTAGTCCCAAAATGGCTATCAACACCTCCTGGTTGAAGTGTTGGCAGCCAATTAGAGCTGTGCATTTCCCTGCATTTGCTCATCTTTTTTCATGAAAGCACAATCTGAGTACCAAAAGCTAGCATCCTGCCGTATTGGGTGTAATTCCACTCAGCGGTTCAGGCTGCAGGTTTGACTAAACGTTCCCATAGGAATTAACATGGGAAACACAGCTTTTTTGACTCCGCCCTTTTTTTGCCACCCGCTTTTCAGATCACTCCGAACCTTTGCATTCACAACAGTACTCAGTGGCACACTTTTTGGGAAATTTTCATGATGTGTGCGTGTCAACAGTAGGTGGATATAGTGAGGACCATCTTTTCATAAGAAAATAATTTTTGACTTTCCTATATGTTTTGCGATTTTGATGAATATATATATATATATATTCAGTGAAAAAACCATAGGTTTCACACACGTTATAGTTAGCTGGACATTTTACTCGTAAAAAACCATTTTTACCTATTACCTATTAATAAGCCCTGTACATTTGGTGGCCTACGGCCACCAAAAGCACAGGGGGGGGGTAAGTGTGGATAGTGTTTTTTTTTTTTGTTTTTTTTACCGTACGCTTACGGTAAGCGTACGGTAAGCGTACTCGGCGAAATTGCCGAAAAAAAAATAAAACCGTTTTTGCTCTTGGGGGATGTTTGGGGACTCCCTCAACATGACTATGTGGGAGGGAGTTGTCAAAACAGCCCCGTAACATGTTTTTGGCCATCTTGTTTGATAAACAACACTCAGTGCGAGAGACAAAATGGCGGCCGCCGCTTCCTGGTTTCGGCCGATTCGAATGTTTACTAAGATCTAAGAGCCAATCAGAATCGCGCTCGCGCACGCCACCGTACGCTTACGGTAAGCGTACGGTAAGCGTACGGTAAGCGTACCGTAAGCGGGCTCAGATATATATATTGATTTAAAGGCTATTTTCTCAGAATCTACTGAACAGATTTACACCAAACCTACAAAAGGCACTTCCTTGACCTAGGGACTACCTCTCTGCCAAATTTCTAGTAATTCTGTTCAGCCGTTCGGGCTGTAGCTCGTTCTAAAGGTCCTATGGAAAAATGCATGGGAAAAACGCGTTTTGGGACCCCCCTTTTATCTCAGCCCCCGCTTGACGAATCTCCCCGAGACTTTCAGGGTAGGAGCGGAGCGTAGCGCCCCACCTATTTTGAGAAATTCGCGAGGATTCATCGACCGGCGCCAAAGTTATTCAAAATAGAATGTTGAGGTTTTCCTATGGAAAAGGGGTCCTAACTATAACTACCTACTGGCGACCGCCAGTAGGTAATATATATATATATATATATATATATATATTTTTTTTTTTGCAACAAAGGACGCCGCACTCTGGAACTAGTGATGTTCAAAGTTTTATTTAAACAGAGCCCAGTCTGTCATACCGACGCGTTTCGGCCACAACGGCCTTTCTCACGGTAGGTGGCACTACTTTTTGCTACTGTTACATGTCATTTCCTGTCAATTAACTGCTCCCATAGACTTCTGGGAGTTGTAGTTTCAATTATTTACAAATCACCTTATGACAGATACAATGTTTTTTACACATTGTTAATACATTTTTCACAATTACCAATGCACTCGTGATTGTAAGGTATCTAAAAACCCAAACAGATTCATGCTATGAATTCAGTAGTCATAGGAGGTCAAATAATGATTGTTCGTATTCACAAATCATGACAGTTTTGTCTCGTATTCATCAAGTCATTATATAGTACACATGATAACTTGAAAGTACATTCTAATTTATATATATTTGGGTTTATGGGATACTAATATAGTTGCTCAGTAGAGGGCCCAGTGCCCGTTTTGTACAATTGTTCATTGGCATCTGTTGTTTATGTGGAGATGTAAAGTTTATCACACATGTAGCAGGCAAGAAGTTCAAGTCTCCATCTGTATTAGAGATGAACGTAAAATTCTTCATCAACGTTCATCCCCTTCGGATTTGTTGTGTGTAATCGGATGATGTATTTTGACTCCAATTGTCGGAGTTTTTTCTTACGATCATCCATTCGTTCACTTTCTTCTACTGAGTCAATGGCAAAGAAGCTCATGTTACGCCAGTACCCATGTTGGCATGAGAGAAGATGTTTAGCAGTTGCATATGTTAGATCTTGATTTTTTACTGCTCTAATGTGCTCGAAAATCCTCTTTTTGAGCATGCAAATGGTGCTGCCAATGTATCTCATCCCACAGTTACATTGAATGCAGTATACTACGAACTTGGTAGTACATGTTATCCTCTGTGTGATTTCAATCTTTCTACCCTCCGGATCTCTTATGTTTTTCTTGTTTAGTCCTATTTTGCAAGCTTTGCAATTGTTGCATTTGTTGAAGCCTATTTGTTGTTTTTCAAGCCAATTTGTAGTTTTATTTTTTGATTGAAAATGGCTTTGGACTATTGCATCCTGGATGGAGGGGGCTTTTCTAAAGGTGATTTGGGGTCTCGTTCCAATGAGTTTAGCCAGATCTCGATCCTGTTGGAGTAATGGCCAATATTTTTGGACACTTTGTCTAATTTTATGTGCTTTTTTGCTATACGTTAGAATCAGTCTGGGATTCGTTTGTTTGTCCTTGAGGTTATCTTTTGGTTTGTTAACCAAGATTTCAGTACGTTTTAACTCTTTTGATGATGTTGAGGTCTCGTTCTTTGTATCCTCTATTGCTGAGTCTCCGTGCACTTTTATCAATTTCATTTTGTGCATCCTCATTTTTTGAACAGTTTCTTTTCATCCTCACGAATTCACCGAAAGGGATGCTTCTTATGAGTGCTTTTGGGTGGAAACTTTCAGCATGGAGAATGCTGTTGGTAGCAGTTTTCTTCCTATATAAAGTTGTGTGGAGTTGACCTTCATCTATATAGACTGAAATATCCAGAAAATGTATTTTGTGGCAGTTGATGTTGCATGTGAAGGATAACCCAATATCATTTTTGTTCAAGATTTCAAAATACTCCATAAATTCCTCCTTGCTTCCATTCCAGATTAGGAATAGGTCGTCAATATATCTTGACCAGAGGATAATCTTCTCCAGAGCCTTTTTGTTGTTGGGACCCCAGGCTATTTCCTTCTCCCACCATCCCATAGTCAAATTGGCATAGTTGGGGGAGAAGGAAACGGCCATGGCACAGCCACATAATTGGTGATAAATATCATGATTAAACAGAAAAATGTTATTATTGAGGCAAATCTGTATCATCATTAGTAACATTGCAGAATGTTCTAATTTACCTATGTTTCTTTGCTTCAAGAAGTATGCACATGCATTTAGTCCCACAGAGTGCTGGATGGATGTGTACAAAGAAACCACGTCAATTGTGACCATTAGATAGGCCGGGTCCCAAGTAGTGTTGGAAAGAATCCGAAGAAAGTCTCCTGTATCTTGAATGTACGAGTTTAAATTAAATCTCTAACCATTGGGGCCAAATAGTGGTCAACATATGAAGAAATGTTTTCGTACAAGGAGTTACACGACGATACGATGGGTCTTCCCGGGGGATTTATTACAGTTTTGTGGATCTTTGGCAAGAAATAAATTGTGGGAATCGTTGGATTTTCGACAAAGAGAAATTTGCGCTCTTCTGTGTTGATTAATCCTTGTTGATGCCATGCGTCCAGATTGTTTCAAACTTCCTCAATCATTTTATGGATCGGATTTGTTTTGAGTTTAGTATACTTCTCCAGGTCGTTTAATTGTCTGTAGGCTTCTTTTTTATATTCACCTATGTTCTGGATCACTATATTTCCGCCCTTGTCCGCAGGCTTAATGATGATATTGGTATTATTAGCTAGTGATTGAATTGCTAAATTTTCTTTTTGTGATGTGTTCTCCCTGGATTTGGTATTCCTCAGTTTTTCCATTTTATCTAGTTCATGCATGACTGCTTCTGTGAAGGAATCAACTTTGTTGCTAGGCTATAATTGAGGGCAGTATTTAGATTTATTTTTAGGCCACTTTTTTCATGTTGTTTGGTATTGATGTCAAGCTGATGCAGCATTTCCAATTCAGTGGTTTCATTGCTTTTGCGGTCATTTGTTAGATCGAATAGGGTTTTGAGGTCAGGTATTTCTTCTATGGTTAGAGCAGAATAATGATCATCATGTGCAGTTGAGTTGTCCAAGGTGTTTTCGGGCCTGTGTCCAAAACGAGGTCATTTGCGTGTGTTTTTACAAGTTTTAATTTTCGTACATACTTGTATAGATCAATTTTTGTATTGGTATAGTTGAAGTGTTTTTGGGGACAAAAGGTGAGGCCTTTGTTTAGTATCTAGTATTCTATTTTGGTGGGGGTGTAATCCGACAAGTTGATCACCAAATTTTCCTGGTCTAATTCTTTTTTGTTCTGTTTCTCAGCCAGTATTGTCTTTTTAGACCAGGATCTTCTCGTTTTTCTATGGCTTCTGAAGACTTTGTATCTCCTCTTCCAGACCCTCTGCCTCTGCTTCTCCCTCTGCCCTGTCCCCGATTCCTGGACAAGTTTTGATCTAGGTTGACTAGGCGCATTTCCTCTAAAAAAGTAATTGTGCCAGTGGTGTTAGTGCTAGCCGATGCCTCATTATCACTGCCAGTAATATCAGATTCGCTGCTTGGATCATCCATTGTTTCTTGAGGTTTCTTGGCATAGTTCTTTTTTAGTACATCGAATCTTTTTGCGAATGTTAGTATTTGCCCCATTTTGTAGTCTGCCTCATCTCTCATAAATTTTCAGTGTTTTCTTTGTTGGATTTTGTCCTCATATTTTTCAAGACGCTCCTCTTTGCGTAATTTGTCAGTTTCTTCCTTGTCTTTCAATGAGATTTTGGTTTCTAGGTTTGTAATTAGAATGTGTATTTCCTCTAGATCTTTTTCGGCATATTTGATTAAAATACGCATCCATCATATTCTGGCTACAGGCCATGTTGTTGGCTCCCCATTCCTCTAATATGTCTGTCCTTGTATCAGGGTGAGTTGGCATCGTAAAAATTCTTAAGCCACGAGGTACTCTCTCAACTTCGAGGTACTTTTGTAAAGCCAGTGCTTCCCAGCTCTTGCTGATCTCACGTTTGTACTGCTTTTCAACTTGAATGAATAGTTGTTTTAATGTCGGATCTGATTCAGCGGGTTTGGTTGTTTTTGTGTTTGCTGGCAGTTGTGCGTTTCCACCCGGTAGAAACATGGTTGCTGCTTTCAATGCGCGTTTAACTTTAGGTGCTTCCATTATGCTTCAAAATCACTTGCATTGGTGTGAGTGAAACAATATGCTAATTTTTTGTGTTCCGTGTAGAATGTGCGGGCTAATCATAGAACGGTTTTGAGAAAACAAGTTCCTACTTAGAGGTACAGTTCTGGTATATATCACAATGCGCAGTGTTGTGATATTATCCGTTTTTCTGTGTATGTTACCCCTGTCAAGTTGCTTCGACTGAGATTATAGTGCCAATAGTTTCAAGCGAACGTGTTGTTTGAACACTTACCCCGTGGGGAGACTCCTGTATGGGCGGCGCTCTCTGCCCCGTCCTCCAGCGCTCAACCCAGCGCGGTTTCCAGTGCTCTCGCTCTAGCTTGTCTCAGCGTATCTCGGTGTGGGTCTCAGTCGGGCGCTTCCGGCTTGGATTCAATTTCCTGCAATGTGGTTTAGTGCGGGATCGCTCATCGTTGTGGCCGAAACGCGTCGGTATGACAGTTTGAGCTCTGTTTAAATAAAACTTTGAACATCACTAGATCCAGAGTGCGGCATCCTTTGTTGCAAAATTGAACTTGGCCTTGGTTTTGCACCAACGTCTACATACACCCGCTGCTGTGCGATCCGGCACTAAACCACATTGCAGGAAAAAAAAAAAAAAATATATATATATATATATATTATCTACTGGCGATCGCCAGTAGATAGTTATAGTTAGGACCGTGTTTCCATGGGAAATCTGAAAATTCTATTTTGAATAACTTTGGCGCCGGTTGAAGAATCTTCGCGAAATTTTCAAAACTAATGGGGCGCTCCGCTCAGCTCCTACCCTGAAAGTCTCGGGGGGATTCGTCAAGCGGGGGCCGAGAAAAAAGGGGGGGTCACAAAACACGTTTTCCCCATGCATTTTCCCATAGGACCTTTAGTCGAAGGTACAGCCCGAACGGCTGAGCAGAATTACTTGAAATTTGGCAGAGAGGTAGTCCTCAGGTCAGGGAAGTGCCTTTTGCAGGTCTGGTGTCAATCTGTTCAGTAGCTCCTGAGAAAATCAAAAGTAAAATCATATATATATGTGGGCAGAGCCTAACCACACATCTCATCCTGAGATCTGATTGGCTGTCAGCACTTCATCCAAGAAGTGTTGGCAGCCATCTTGGGACCAATATACATGATAGCACCTCATTAAAAAGCAGTGCAGTTAATAGAAGGTTTTAAGACGTTAGTTACATTATAAGTCATTTGTTGATGGTACCATACTCATTTTAGGAATTGTGGTATGTTCTAAGGTGATTTCACCATGTGAAAAAGCCTTCTGCTGGGATATCATGATTGAGAGAAAAATATTTTCTCATGCTTTTCCCACAGAGGTTTGGAAGGTGATCTATAAGCTAAACTGAGAGCATATTTTCTGTAAATTCACATTATCTTTCTCAGTCATGTGAGAATGAAGTCTGACATTCTCAGTAAAACATGTACATCCAACAAGGGCAGAGACTGTCAGTTGATTCCTTTGTGTTCTACTGCAGCTTCCCAAAGTGTTCCAAAGAACAACTAGAGCGCTAACAGTCCTACTTATGATAAACGTATGGCACACCTGAAGCCATCTTGCTTGGATTAAAGTGGTAACTCTTAAAACATTTAATTTAAAAAGGAACAACATGAGGGGGTTCATTTTTCAATAAAAAGTATGATTAGTGCTGCAGAAAGAAAAATTAGGGCACATTTTGAGTGACTTCTCAAATCCTCTTCTATTTCATTACAAAATTCTGACATGCAGACTGAAACATGCACTTTCAATACCAGCAGCAGTTTTGCCTGGTGAGCAGTAGCTTTACTACAGTGATCTAATGAGCAAAAAGAGTGCTATAATTCTGAATTTATGGCAAATGTGTGACACATCTGAATGCCTTCTTGATGGAATCAAAGCAAAAAGCTGAAAGTATTTCCTACTGAGGAGACTGCAGTAAATGAGGAAATTAGGAAACTTCATAACAAATAAGTCTCCCAAGATGGCCACCAGAGACAAAAGAGCCCAAATGTAGCCCAAATATCACCCAGATGTAGCCCAAGTATACCCCAAAGACAGAATGTCCCAGAGTGTTCTTAAAAACAACTAGAGCGCTTACTGTCTTCATTATGACAAAAGTATGGCACACCTGAAGCCATCTTGAATTGGTAACACTTAAAACATTTAATTTAAAAAGAAACACAATGAGGGGGTTCATTTTGCCATAGAAATTATGATTAATGCTGAAGAAAGAAAACGAGGGCACATTTTGAGTGACTTTTCAAATCCTCTTCTATTTCATTAAAAAATTCTGACATGCAGACTGAAACATGCACTTTTAATACCAGGAGCAGACTTCCATGGTGAACAGTAGTTTTACTACAGTGATCTAATGAGCAACTAGAGTGCTAACATTCAGAATTTATGACAAATGTGTGACATATCTGAATACCTTCATGATGGAATCAAAGTAAAAAACTGAAAGCATTTCCTACAGAGGAGACTGTAGTACATGAGGAAATTAGGAAACTTCATAACAAATAAATCTCCCAAGATGGCCACCGGAGACAAAAGAGCCCAAATGTAGCCCAAAATCACCCAGATGTAGCCCAAATATAGCCCAATGACAGAAGTGTGCAAAACACTTATTATTTTGTGTTTTTTCAGCGTTATATAGTGCAGACTTGTCAGGTATTGGAGTGCTTTACATGAGCATTGGTTACATCATACAAGAACAAATTCATTTTGGTTGTAGACATGGGGAGACTAAGTGATTTGACCAGAATCACAGAATGTCGAGCTGAAGCAGAAACTCCAACCTGGTTCCCCAGTTGCAAAGTCTGCAGTTCTGGAAGTAACACCACATCCTCTCCCCTAAGTGCAACATTTAATCAAGTGGTCAACTGGATAAAAAAACATAAAGATAACAAATAATTTAAAAGTGCTTTGTCGCTATTTGAAAACTCAGAAAATATGTCCTTATTTTAGTCTTTTAGAGCACTAACCATAATTTTGATGCCAATAAGACCCTCTCATATATGTAATTTCTAAAGGAAATGCTCTAGGTATTACAGTTTTGATTACATCAAGATGACGTCAGGCGTTCCACACTTTTGTAATAAATATAGAATGTTAGCAATCTAGTTGTTCATTAGGATACTGTTGAGAGGCAGAGGCCAGGGGCACGGACTCTGAAAATTGAAGGCAGGTAGGAGGGTGCAAAGGCAACAATTTAACCACACTGAGCAGGCAGGAAGGGCCTTGGCAGCACAACAGACTATGGAGGGCAGTGGAAAGGGGGGCAGGGGCAACAAACCAACAATATAGGACTTGCAAGAGAGGCTGTGGCAATGTAATAGACCATTGTGGGCAGAAGGAAGAGGCAATGGTAGTACAACCATACATGCCAACAGACCCGATTCAGCCAGGAACCGTCCAATGTTTTTAAGCTCAAATGGGCTTTATTTGATCTGTCTCCTTTCTACAATCTCCTCTTTTTCATTGTAACTCAAAGGGCAAAATCAATACCCCAGTTTTTTTTCAAAATCTCCCTCTTACCAAGTTCAAAATGTTCGCAAGTATGGTACATTGGATCATGGAAGGAAATGGGGTAGGGACATGGACTTGGATAACAGAGGACAGGAGGGACATGGAGAGGTTCACCAAACTGACCCTGCAGGGCAGGCATCAGGGTTTGCAGCAGCACAATACACCACACAGGGCATGCGGGACTGGAGTGCAGCACAACAATCCATAGAAAGGAAGAGGGAGGGGACAGGACCATGCACATGGACAACAGAGAACAGAGGGGCAAGAGGCAATGGTAGCTAGCTGACCATAATGGACAGACAGGAGAGAAAGCTGCAGCATAACAGACCATAAAGGGCAGGAGGGACGGATCAGGGGCATTACAATGGAACAGACAAGCCAGGAGGGAGGGAGTAGGGGTCTGCACATAAAAACAGAGGGCTGGGGGCAAGGGGGCAGGGCAGGAGCAGCAAGATAGCCATGGAGGTCAGGCAGGATGGGCACTAGAAGCAAGACACACCATGAAGAGCAACAGTGAGACTGTGATGGCATACACACAGACCATGGAGGGAAGGTGGGAGGGGGTCAGGGGTAGCTAACTGACCACACAGGGAAGGTGGGAGGGGCCATGGCAGCACAGAAGACCATGCATGGCAAGTGGGAGGGTTAGTGGCAGCACAATGGTTATGATGGGCAAGAAGGAGGGTGCAGGGGCATGCACAAAGGACGATGGAGGATAGAAGGGAGGGTCAGGACCTGTGCACAGACAAGAAAGTTCAGGGGAAGGGGCCTCACAACAGACGCATGGGGCAGGCAGGAGGAGCAGTTGCAGCACAACAGACTAGGGAGGGCAGAAGGGTGTGGCAGTACAATGGACCATGTAGGACAGGAGGAAGAGGATAGGGGCAAGGCATGTGGACATGCAGGGTGGAGGTGGCAGGGACAGGTTACAGTCATCTGACAATGCTAGGCAGGTGGGAGGGGAGTGGCAGCTCAACAGAACACTCAGAGTAGATAGGAGTGGCAGGTCCATGGAACATGGTGGGCAAAAAGGATGGAGCAGGGGCATGCACAAAGATATCGGAGGGCAGGGGGAAGGAGAATAGGGGCAGCAAGCTAAGCACAGAGTTTAAGCAGGAGGTCAATGATGGGGCATAGAATTGGGCAATGGAGGGCAGGAGGAGTGGACTGGTACATCATACTAAATTGAGGGCAGTGGCAGCACATCAGACCATGCATGGCAGGAGGGAGGAGGCTAGTCCATGGATTCAGACAACAGAGGATAGGGAGGAGGGGAATGGGGCAGCAAGCTAACTGTTCAGAGAAGGCAGGTATTAGGAACTTTATTGTTTTTAAAACGTGTGTCTGTGCGAACTACTTAAAATATGAACAAGTATGCAGCATAATCTGACTTTTATTCAGGAAGAAGAGGACGTTTGTGACTGTGACTCCGGGCTCACTTGGCAGAAACACCCCCTGACCCTCCACCCCCTATCGCAAAATGTAATGCCCGTGAAAAGCGTAGGTGAACACAGTGTTATATAGAACATAGTCCTGAGAGCACGATTGAAAATGAAAACTAGATATAGTGTATGGTATAAACTATGCACCAAAAAGTGTGATATAAGATGAACCGGGCGAAAAATATAATATGCAATCCATTTGCTCAATGACAGATTCATTGGAGAGGGCGGGATAGCACAGTCACTAGCGCGTGCTATGCGATATGCGCCTTGGAGTGTAATATGCACAGGGCAGTGTTGTGTAACCTAACTAGTCTCTAAAGTTGTAATATAAAATATGTGCTGGGGAGTGTAACGTTGCATATGCACTGTGACAAAGATATGGATCCCAGATTGTAATATGTATGGCATAGCACTGTGCGTTATAACATAGGCATCGAGGAAGGCACGTTAGATGGGGCAATATAACCCGTGCGAAGACAAGTGTGGCATGACATATTCACGGGGTGGTGTTACAGTGCACATGGGCTAGAGAGTGTCATAGCATATGCACTAGCTAGTGGAATACAACACAGAGGTGTGTGGCACTCAGCAGGCAATGGTGGGTGTAACACAGCATTGGGCTCTGCCAGGAGTGCGTTGTGACTCTCAAGTGATGTTAGTCCCCTTTCCAGAGAGTAAAATAAAAAGTATTACACATCCGGCAGTGGATGTGTGTTTTATTAACCGTGAGGGGGGTTTCTTGCATAGTTTTGGTCGAATTTTTGTCGAATCCCCTTTGAATGGCTTGGTGTGCATGTGTATTAAATGTGCCCGTCAATAGCTACCCATGTTTGTATAAATAAACAACCAGGGTGTCTACCGGGATTAGGCACGGTAGGGCATCAGACATGTCAGAGCTTCACTAGTGGTGTAAATACATTCCACGTGGATTCATTGTATGCATAGTCGCCTTTTAATGAATATCACGCAAATCGTCATGGTGATAGGTACGTACGGGTTGTCCAGCATGTCCTAGGTGTGTCTATAAATAATTATTTTTTAAAAATAATAAAAAACAGTGGCCGGCCCTGGGGATTGGGGTAAAAAAAATATAATTAGGAGACAGGCCCTGGGGGATGGGGTCAGCAGGGCCAATAAATTAGAATAAGAAGGGTAACCACACAGCCCCCCTTCTTAAAAAATTAAAATAAATAAAAGACTGGCATCATGCCGGAGGCCACGCCCCCTCCTTTCAGCACTCTGCAAACGCGCCCCCTGGCGAGTTGTAAGTTGGGGAATTAATTCCTCTTCAATACTGAGGGTCCCTGAGGGCCAACTAGCCCAACAGGCATCTCCAGTATGCGCCAGGGAGCTGCGCTGCAGACAGGTGTTCTGAGGCCGAGCCCCTTTTTACACCTCTCTGCAAAGCAGCTCTGTGGCGCTTACTGGAGGTACCTAGTGGTCTAATTTGACCCTAGAGACCCTTAGGATTCAAGGGGACTTAATCTCTCAACTTAGAACAGCCATAGGGCGCGTTTACACAGTGGTGAAGGGAGGGGACGGGGCCTGAGGTGACGTGTGCAAACATGCACTATGGCACGTTTTAAATTGGGGATATAATTTCCCTTCAATAGTGAGGGCCCCTGGGGGCTAAGTAGCCCACCAAGTGCTTCCAGTAAGCGCCACTGAGCTGCATTGCAGAGAGGTGGTCCAGGCCGTGCCACTTTTTACACCTCTCTGCAATGTAGCTCTGTGGCACTTACTGGAGGTACCTAGTGGGCTAGTTGGACCCTAGGGACCCTCAGGATTCAAATGAACTTAATCTCACAACTAAAAACGGACACAGGGCGTGTTTACACAGTGGTGAAGGGAGGGGACGGGGCCTGAGTTAACGTGTGCAAAAACGCCCTGTGGCCTGTTTTAAGAGGTAGTTTTAATCCCCCTGCCCTATTATATACTAGGGGCTTACAGAGGAGGTCATGCTAATCACAGGGGGGCCCCAACGCATAATGTTCCCTAGTGTATGTAGGTGTTTTCACTGTATTCTAAGTGTCTTTTAACATAGCACTGGCTCTAGGACTGGTTAGTCAGACTCAGTTACCACCAGTATCTGTCTGAAAAAGTTGAGGGTACAGGATGATTTTGCAACAAGGCTTCTTTCTGCTCTTCTTTTTGTTCTTTCTGCACGTTATCCTTCTTCCTGCACTTTTCTTCGTCTTTGAGGACTTCCGTTGCTTCTTTCTGCACTTCTTTTTTTTCTTTCTGTGAATTGTTTCTTCTTTCTTCACATGTCCTATCTCTGTAGGCATAGTTAGAAATTAGCATTTAAAAAACCTTTGAAATTCACAGAAAAAAACCATAGGTTTCAGGCACGTTATAGTTAGGAATTAGCATTTAAAAAACCTCAAAAATTCACTGAAAAAACCATAGGTTTCAGGGGTGTTATAGTTAGCTGGACTTTTCACTTGTACAAAACCATTGAAATTCCCCCGTTATAGTTAGTTCAGCTAACTATAACTCGCGCGCCCGCAATGCACTGCTGATTACGTCACATATTACATCACTCATGACATGGTCAGTGACATCACTCATGACTTCACTGATGACATCTCAAATGACATCACTGATGACATCATCCTTGTGATAGAGTGGCAGACCTCATCTCACCCTAATATAACCTTTGATACACACATTCAAAAATAGAGACTAAAATTTTCAAAACAATGGACATACCAATACCAGTTACAACAACCTCTTCAGTAATTCTAAGATCCACATACACATCCACTCATTCACCAACAGTCCTATACAGTCACTCATACATGTACTCGGAGGCGGATCAGAGCGTGTTTGGACTAGAAGTGGTGGAGTGGAGCTTTGGTCATTTTACCGTGGCCGAGGAGAGTGTGAGGCGCTTTCAACAGGGGCCGGGACTGCGAGACCCAGGGTTCCGCGCAGGATCAACGCAGCGCACCTGGAGTCTCTTCCCGCCCCCTGCTCCTCCCCGTTTGCCTTGCCTGGCTTGCCCCTTCATAACAGCTCGCGGCCCCCGCTTCGCGGGAGCCGCTCGCAGCTGTGTGCAGAGTTCGTGACTTTGACCTTAACACCCTGTTCGTTTGCCTACAGAAGTGGTGGAGTGGAGCTTTGGTCATTTTACCGTGGCCGAGGAGAGTGTGAGGCGCTTTCAACAGGGGCCGGGACTGCGAGACCCAGGGTTCCGCGCAGGATCAACGCAGCGCACCTGGAGTCTCTTCCCGCCCCCTGCTCCTCCCCGTTTGCCTTGCCTGGCTTGCCCCTTCATAACAGCTCGCGGCCCCCGCTTCGCGGGAGCCGCTCGCAGCTGTGTGCAGAGTTCGTGACTTTGACCTTAACACCCTGTTCGTTTGCCTACAGAAGTGGTGGAGTGGAGCTTTGGTCATTTTACCGTGGCCGAGGAGAGTGTGAGGCGCTTTCAACAGGGGCCGGGACTGCGAGACCCAGGGTTCCGCGCAGGATCAACGCAGCGCACCTGGAGTCTCTTCCCGCCCCCTGCTCCTCCTATAAAATCGTGCCCCTGACGCATAGCGGGACGCGTGTGCGGGACGCCGGACGAAGCCCGGACAAAGGGCGGACAGTCTTAGACAGTCCGAGACAGGCTGAGACTGGACTGGACACGCTACTCAGCCCTTACTGTCTTCGTTTTGCGTGGTTTGCAGTAAGACTATTCATACTTGTTTCTACTTCTTGGATATTCCGTCATCCATTATAACACTGTTGTTATTTGGTTATTATTACTAGTTCAAGAAGAATGCCTAAAAAGAATTTAGCGGCGGGAGGTAACTCAATAGAAAACTATATGATACAAGTAGTCTCTAAGATTAACAACGAGAGGCGCGAATCCTTAGGTCTTAGCCTGTCCCCTAACTTATCTCCCCTAAGCCCTTCACCTGATTCACCCTGGATTGATAAACCTTCTCAGGTCGAGGGAAGTGCAGTTTTAGACTCTGATACCTTAGAACATGGCATTTCAAACCTGAGTACTCGTACAACACAGGGTCAAGACATAGCTCGGGCTAATGACTCGGAATGTCAGGTAGTTGACACTGATCAAGACCAAGATCAAATTGTGCAGGAGAGTGAGCAGCCAAATAATGAAGCTGATCCCCCAGTTCTAGATCATGCGCCACGTGCCATCAGAAAATGTAGAAAAACTCAATTATACCGTGGTGGAGTTCTTTTAGGGAAGAAGAGGGTTGCGTCACCCGTGAGAAGTAGGGACAAAAGCAGGGGGAAAGTAGAAGAACCCGAGAAGTATAATGTGGATGAGGAGTTATTATCAAGATTAGCTGATTTAATTGACACTAAACTTAAAATCTTAATTAAACCAGTAGTGACCAAATTGGACAAGCTAACTGCTGATATAAAGAAACTAGGTGCAGATCAAAAAAAGTTAGTAGAAGCTGTGTCTAATATATCAGACACAGTTACCAGCCTAGCTCTACCCGTAAAAGAGGCTCTTTTTCCTTCATCTGAGGGAGGCACTACCTCAAACACTATACACGCAAATCTACAGGAACAGTCCTCAACTACAGCGACACATCATTTACTGCCAGGAGATACATTACCCCCAATTCCGCCTGTAATACCTGCACCTACTACAGAAGAAGTTATGGTACAGTTTCTGGAAGATGCGGCTCCATTAGTACTGGTATTGGCTAACGTCCCCCCACTAGCCCCAGACCAATCAGAATCCCCCCCGGCAGTAACAAGTAAGGCCCTGCACTGGTTATCAGGCAATATGCAGCTGGCCCCGTGGGGGAAACAACAGCTAGCTGGTGACATTAAGTCAGCCAGAAGGGTCCCATGGATAGGTCAAAACCCTAAAAAATTCAAGGGTGACTGCATTATTATAAATTTTGCCAATTCTGCAGTTTTACCAAACATCCTGCCAAATATTTTGCCGCCGCAGCGCAGAAGAGGTACCATCATTCCTCTCACCCTAGAATTTTTCGGCAAAAAACAGCGGAGCATGTCCTATCCTAAGCCTACCCATAATTTCACCAGGCCTATATGGCTAGCGACATCTAATGGCTGGGGTTTTGAGGTACCAACTAATAACTGGGGGTATAGTCAGGATAGAAGGGAACGTCCAATACGACCACCCCCTCCAGATCAATATTACTCTACTCATTTTAATAATCACTTTAACATCCCCATCTCCAATAGGTATGGCATCTTCTCAGATGAGGGGGGACTGGATGGGGTGGAATGACTACCTGACACATCTTCTAACCTCCTCCCCACCGACCGATTGCCAGAAGTTACAGACTTTGGAGATATTCTACAAGGGTTAGAACCGCAAGGCAGTAAGGATGGGGGTTTGGTTGGCTGGAATCAAATAGATATACCAGGTTTACCCACTGATATAAACCCAGCCTGTCCTCAAGCTTGTTCTTCGGCTAATCCCGGGACAGATGGGGTACGCTGCTGTACAGGCTTAACACCTATCACTCAAATTGTATGTGGAAATGTGGCTATAATACAACATGAACCAATTAAATATAAGGAGGGGCTATTATCCTGGAATATAGCTGGACTGCAGGATAAATTGTTTAATATAGATTGGTTATCCTTTGTTAAAAATTACCCCGTTATATGCCTCCAAGAAACCTGGGCAGTGGGGAAAAATATACACATTGACGGTTATGAGAGTTTTATAACTTCGGCAGTTCCTTCACCTTGTGGTAGAGCTAAAGGGGGTTTGGCAATCTTTGTTAACTTATCACTAATATGCCTTAAAACTGTACATCACTCTGGCAATAATAATATTCAGGTTGTCGAATTTAAGAGGGGCAGTACAAGTTTTGCTCTGATCAACTTTTATAACGCAGTGAGTCAGTCTGGCGATTGCAATATGGAGTCATTGCGTGAATTCCTAAGGGCCAAAGATGATTCCCTTCCCCGCCTTAAGATAATAGCGGGTGATTTCAACACTCATTTATGTGGGAATCCTAGCCTGAGTCCTGTTGGTCATTTGGGTTGTAACAATCTGGAAGGAATACACTTTGATCACTCGCGAAGGGGTTCATGTTTAAATGACTTAATGAATGAATATAACCTTTTCACTGCTATGTCAATAGTTGAGGAACAAACTGTATTTTCAACCCCTACTTTTAAAGGTCACGCAACAGGGTCATATATAGACCATATTCTATTATCGGCAGAATTTGTTAATTTTGTTGGGGATTTTTCGATTATTTCAAGCATTTTTAGCGATCACAATCCTTTATGTATTACTATGGGTGTGAACTTACTCGAAAAACATAACCCTCGAGAGGACTGTGGTACCACTAAATGTATTAATGGTAAGCGACGCTTAAAGTGGTCAATGGTGGACTGTAAGCAATTTTATTTTTCTATCAACAATGTATGCAATCATGATCTGATAACATGTACATCTACTGCTTCAGCACCATTACAAATTCTGACGTCTTTTAATGAGATTGCTAAAAAGGTGGAGTCACTTTTAACGTTACCTGCTAAGAGGATAGCTAACTCATCCAATAATCCAAAATGGTTTGACAGCAACTGTTCGAAGGCCAGTCGCGAGCTCAAGAAAGCATTAAAAACAAACCAGAGAGATCCTTCAACCATCAGGGTGTTGCGGGCTGAGTACAAAAAGTCTCTTGCCATTCGCAAACGTGCTATTAAGAAAAGCGTTTGGGAGTCCTTGTTAGATCCAGAGATACTAAAAAATAGCTCTAAGTTCTGGGAGATCCTTAACAAGCCCTTATTTGATCATCCCAGTATTTCAAGTACAGGCACCAAAATCCCAGAAGAAGTTTGGATTAACCACTTCAGTTCCATTTTTAAAGGTAATGGTTCCCAGGTACAATGCAGTCTAAAAGAAATTAGTGAAAAATCCCTGTTCTTCACAACTGATGAGGTAATAAAGGGCATAGAAGGCCTATCAAACAACAAGGCCCCAGGACCTGACGGTCTCCCTCCTGATCTTTTTAAATCTTGTATAACACTCTGGGCACCGGTCCTTACAGCTGTACTTAATGCTGCTGTGCTTTGTGGATGCCCAAAATCATGGGGGGTATCCACTATTGTGCCTATTTTTAAAAAAGGAGACCGCAGTAGCCCTGCCTGCTACCGACCAATATCTTTAATAAACTCCGTGGTTAAAGTTGTGGGAGGAGTAATTTTGAACAGATTGGTCAGATGGTCAGAAGAAAATAATATAATATCTTCAATCCAGTATGGATTCAGGCCTGGTCATTCTACGATTTCACAATGTTTAAACTTATACCTCATCATCGCGAAGTATACTAAGGCTCGAAGAGGAACGATCCATATGGCGTTCATGGATCTTTCCTCGGCTTTCGATTGTGTGAGCCGGGGGAAGCTCTGGGACGCCATGCTAAAAATGGGTGTGGATCCAAACTTAGTTGATTTGTTAGATGATATGCACTCGGACACCAATGCAAATGTCAGATTCACCCAAGACCTGAATGTGACCAAAGACTTTGGGGTGCATCGTGGTGTCCGACAAGGCTGCATCCTGGCCCCATTCCTTTTTAACTTATACATAAATGATCTGGAAGAGCATCTTTTAAGCACCAATACGGATTATCCGTACATAGGCCGTAGGGGGCTGCCAGTCCTTTTATATGCGGATGACGCAGTTCTCCTATCAAGAACAGCAAACGGACTACAAATCTTACTAGACTCCTTCCATTCTTTCATGACCTCAAGAGAGTTAAGCATTAATAACTCTAAATCATACATAATGAAGGTCGGACAGGGAAATAAAAAAGTAAACTGCCTAAATGTAAATGGTGTACGTATTCCTACTACACATACATTTTCCTATCTCGGGGTCCTCTTTGACAGTCAATTAAATTGGGGACCCGTGATTGAAAAAAAGAAGGGAGAAGTCACTAGGGTAAACGCGGCAATAATGGACTTTTCTAAGAAAGTGGGCAATAGTCCAGTTGCCGCCTTGCTCCAACTTTACCAAGCAAAAAGTGTCTCCACAGCGTGCTATGGAAGTGAAATTTGGGGTTATGTTCCTCCGGATCCCTTACAGACTGTTGAAAATAACTTCTTGAAATTAGTATTAAGGGTTCCCAGGGGCACGGCCAACTTCTCTGTGCACGAGGAACTGGGGGTTTCCTTCGTAAGTGACAAGATTGCTGTTAATCCCATGTTATGCTGGATGAATTGTTGGTTAAATGATAACATTCCACTAACCCAGCTTATTTTAAGAGAGTCACTCACATGGGACAACAGGATGAAGGTTCCCTGGTTAAAGTATCTTTTTAAGTGCTTTGCTGATCTAGGTCGCCCTGAACTCTTTTTATCCCCTGAATCGATCACTAAACAGGATGTTATAACGGTCAAGAAAGCTTTTATTGATCTTAGAATCCAAGATAGGGAATCACGTGAGCTAAAAAAAGAAAGTGTTCGTAATCATGTATTAGTAAAAAGCACCTTGCTCATGGAACCCTATTTATCCTGGCAATTGTCCAGTTATGACCGTTTCTTACTGATCAGGTTCAGGTTTAATCTGTTTCATTTTCTGCTGGCTGTACCTAGGGGATCTCATCGTGGACAAGTGTTGCCGGCTTGCGGCTGCGACGATATGTCTCCGCAAGACCTGGCACACTTTCTTTTCTTTTGTCCCTTTTATACTGTACCGAGGAATCTATATTTAAAACCCTGTCTGAAAAAACTAAATTTTATACAATATCGTCCTGCACTGCACTTTCTACAGCTATTAAGTTGTGAATATACCTTGTATCTATGTAGTTTTTTAAAATTGGCAGTAAAATTTAGAAATAGTATGGAAGGATAAAAATAATATATGAATTGCTATTACCTCTTTTTTATAATGGACTCCACAAAATACTCTGAATGCTTGTTGTATATTTGTCTTCACCTGCTTATCTTACAACTGTATTTTATCTTTATGTATTAATGTGTTCTTTTTAAATGTAGTGTAAATGCTTTTATGGTTGTCAATTCGCACAACCGAATAAAGTTTATTGACTTGACTTGACTTGATGTACTCACTCATCATATGTACTCATACACCTATACATCCTGTTACACAATGCCACTCATCCATAGAGTTACTCACACACATAGTCACTCATGCTAATAAAGAATCAAACATACTTGCATATACAGTTATACACACACCACCACACTTACTTCTATGGAAACTTACACATACTTAGTTTTTTAAACAATCACTTATAGAAACACATACTTATTCATACAGGAACTCTTTCAATCTCTCACTCTCACATATACTCACTTATATACACCAATAGTCACATATACTAGTTTAAAACATATGTAGTTACTCATAAAGACACTATTGAGACAGTCATTCACTCACTAACACACCCATACACACACTCATCCACCCATACAGTCCTGCACACATGCTGTCTTCAACACATACAAACAGTGAGTCACTCATTCATGCACCTATGCACTACGTAATACCCCCCACCGAACCATGCAGACACTCAGACTGCGTTTCAAAAGCCATACGTGTTTCGGTAGTCTTATTTCTGTGGGGGAGACCAGTCTTAATCTCCTTCAACGAAAATTTGATGCGCATCAGTGCTCTAGGCCATAGATGTTTTTTCTTTTTTTCGTTTTTCTCTTCCTGTTTCCCTACATTAACTCAAGGGCTCTTTCAGAGCCACCTAAAAACTAAGCCCAAAAATATTTTGCGCACCCAAGGAGGTTTTTAAAAATTTTTTTTATTTTTTTTAATTTTAATGAACAAAGAGAGGTGAACAAAAAGGAATCATGAAAAGGAAGGATTAAGAAATACAAATATTTTTTACTTATCTTATTTTTAAAATAACTTATTTTGATAAAAAACATTTTTAATAATTTGCAAGGAAACAGAATTTCATTTTTTAATTTTTCTTTCAAGTTCTGAAAAAAAGAAAAAAAGTATTAATATTCAATCATACATTTTATAAAGCAGTACATTTTTTTACATATTTTACAAAGCAATTTTTTGCCCTTTTTTTGCTGTTTTCAGAATTTTTTAATTTTCACTTAAAATAGTGAAAACAATTGTATTCATCATTTAACAGCGGACAAAAAAAAAAACAATCTGAAAGATTGTTTAAAAAAGCCCAAAAACTATCCACACTAAAATATACTTTGATAGAAATATTACATATATATTACAAATACCTTTTTAGATGAATAATAATTTTGTAGACATTCCATCTTTAAACATTGTTGCAAAAGCACATATGCCAAAATAATATCTGTCAAAAAAGTCCACATTTGTTTTTATTACTTTTCCTTTAGGCCAAATAGTAATTTCAAAATCCTTTTTAAGTGAAATCTTCAATTATAATCCTTTAAAATTTCTTAAAAAGCTTTCTTCAGATGCAGTTTTTAGTTTTTAAAATTTAGGTTTCAGAAAAATTAAGTAAGAATTGGGTAAATCATAAGGCAAACGTCGCTTGAAAATTAATTGGGAATCAGTACACAGTTTCTAGCCTTTTTCACATTTAAGATAAACTGTGTAATGTCCAGAAGTTACAGTAGGTCCTTCATGAAAAATTATTGCAACTGTAACAAAAGTTTTTCCAGAAATTGATAATTGTTGTCCTATAAACTTCTTTATTAAAGTATCCAATTTTGAACCATCAGCTCTACAACGTTGCATCATTAAAATTACATACTGACCGTATTTCTGTAAAAATAACGTGGAAAACATGTCAGATTTGCATTCAGAACATTCCATGTTGTGATTGGCATCTTTAACTAATTTACTAAAAGTCACTGATTTACTTTGTGGTAATGGTAAATATATGAACCTTTCAGAATCAACATTACTACTGCATGTGTTCATACAGTTTTCACAGCAATGTTCCCATTTATAAGAGACACCAAATAAATTTTCTACTTCTACTCCTTCATCTTCCAGTACCATCAGCATATATATTAAGAATTCCTGTGCATCTTGCTGAACATTTTCTTTAAACTGCGTAGATCCTGAACATACATCTAAAAGATTTCTAACATCAGAAGCACTTTCTATTTTAGTTTTATCATCACTGAGCTTCTCATAAAGGAGACTCAGCAGAGAACAGAATCTTTTTCCATGATTTACTTTTATCTGCTCTTGCAAATTTTCAAGATAAAAAACAACATTCAGCACTACATTTGCTTAGCAGTTGACACCAGAGCTATTTTCAAACTGACAACCAACAACCTCTTGAACACTGTCCTTTTTCGTTTTGCTTACAATCACATCACTCTCCTTTTGTTTTCTCTTCTGTCCATCCTCATTACAAATATTCTCAATTCTCCTTTTCTGAGAAACAACATGTTTTTCAATCACAGGATACTGACCTAAATGAGGAGCATAGGTTCTTCTTAATCTATTATACTCCTTTACACAGTTTGCATCAGCACTAACTTTTGAGTCATCAAAGTCTATCATAAATAAACCAGATAATGTTTTCACTCGTGACAAAGCAACATATGCCATACCTTCTTTGAATACAGTAGAACCAATGTTTACAAAAGCACTATCTACAGTTAATCCTTGAGACTTGTGAATAGTTACAGCATATGCTAGAGAAAATGGAAACTGCTTCCTACGTACATACAAGTCTTTCACTAGCAAAAAACGAACTGAACAAAGACTAATGTCTTTAACCTCTTCAATCTGGTCAAATTTTATTTTTAAAAATTCAATTCCATCTTTTTTCTGGTACTTCTCATAACCCACAACTTTACCCATAGCTCCATTTACTAAACCTTTTTCTACATCCAAATTTCTCCTTAAAATCACTCGACAATTCATGCAAACATATAGATTTTTTTCTAATCCAGCTGTTTTTGAAATGTTCTTCTCTAGTGAATCCAATTTATTTTTCAGTTTGCCTGTTAATGTAATAGTAATTCCTTCATGCTGAATTTTGTCCACTGCTTCCATTTTCTTAATCTCTTCTTTTTCCAATTTCAAAAGTTCCTCATTGAATACTGAGCATTCGCGTAGTGTTGGCATTAAGCAGATTACAGTATTTGTTTCAGCAATGTTCTTGAATATTTTCTCTGCAACTATTGTTTCCTTTGGAAATAAATTATGTAGCATCCGACTCTGTAATGCTTTTTGCCATCTTCTGTGAGAAGTCCAATTCTAATATCTTTCAGAATACTTGCATAATCTTCATCGTTTGCTTGCCTCATATTGGTAGTGAGTTCTTTGTACTCAAAGAACGACCAAATATTCGCATTACCAATGCTTCCTAATGACTTCTTCGTGTCTTCATGTGTCACAGTATTAAACACGGGTTGTCCTTTTACTGGAGTGAGCTGTAAAAGATCCCCAAAAACTATGACGTGTTTTCCTCCAAATAACACGTCATAGTCTCTTTTTAGAATTTGTTGCATTCTTAAATGCACAAAGGCAAGCATTAAGTTTGATACCATGCTCACCTCATCAATAATGAGAACTTGCATCTTCTTCAACACTCTTGAAACTTCGAAGCATGCTTCTCCTGTTAGCTTGTGATATTGTATTTGGTTCTCATGCTCCACTGGTAACATTAGCAAGCGATGTAAGGTAATTCCTTTTATGTTATAGGCTGCTAACCCAGTTGGAGCAGTTACAACACAAGACAAAGTGGAAGCTGTTTTTTGCTGTAGGTAGCTTTTGATGACTTTTATTAAGAAACGTTTTCCAGTTCCTGCTCGTCCACTCACATACATCCTGATTGGTTCAAATGATGTGCATGAGCACTCTTTATTTTCATGTAGTAATCCATGATCAATTTTTTTGGTGACTTCTTCATAAATTTGTTTTTGTTCTTCATTCAGTTGTTGTTCCAGATTTAGTAAGTCTATTGAATCTTCCTGTGCTTGATTCATAGCCGTTTCTACTTCAGTCATGGCTATTGCAGCTTCACTTTCTACAATAGGTTGTCCTAGGGGATCTTGACTGAGTGTTCCAGAACTTTGGCTGTCTTGAGAACTGTCTCTAGCTACTTCAGCTGCAATTGTACTTTCCTGTTCTATTTCTTCATTTAACATTTGAACATAAGTTGTGAAAGTACTGCATTCTATGCTGTCTTTGCTAGCATTGAAGGAATCTTCATAACTCTGGAATTCTCCAAGTAGTCCGTCCTCTGAACGCCATGGTTTAAACAGCTGCAAAAGTGCCAAGTAGTAAAATTCCTTTTTGTCAGGAGTGTCGCAACTCAGCTTCCGGTGATTTATCAAATTTCCTTTTGTTTGCTTCACCAAACATCCTTCCTCACCACTGACTTTATATTTTCAATTGTTAATGTCTTCTGGGGCATTCCGTTTAAAAATGAAGTTCTGCAGCACTTCATAGAGACACATGTTCTCAAGGTGATGACTTCTTTGTGGGTAATATGTGTCCAACATGTTTGTTCTTAAAATGTCTGTTCTTTCTGGTTCGAACTCTGCTAAATATTCAATTTCTCGAATAGATTTTAGTACCCGATTTCGCATTCCTGCAAGGCCTAAACTTACCCAAATTATTCTTCTGGATTTCGAGTACAGACTTGCAGATGATAACCTATCTGAGCATTCGTAGGATCCAATTTCTCGATGCAATAACATCTTTAAACTGAAACTGTATAGCTTCTTACTGACAGTCTTCTCGTGAGAAATCTCTTCCCACATTTCCTTCAATTCCGTTTTCTCAGATTTAGTGATGTAAGATGTGACATACCGAGCAACAGCAATAGAATTGTCAGCCTCATACTGTATATCCATGTTAGCATTCCACATGGATAAAATGACTGGGTTGTAGTCATTTATACATTTTGACTCTTCTTTTCTTCTTAGGTTGTAGGTATTCTTGGGCGATTTTCTTGTAATAGTATGTCGCACAGCTGACATAAAACTGTTGACTCTTCCTTTTGAAAGAACAGGTCGTGGAAATCCAAATCGACATTTTGTGTAGAATTTTTCTTTACTCTTGTACTTTCGCCGACAGTATTTTCCACACCGATGACTTTGGAAACGTAAAACTTTCTCTTTTAAGTTTTTCTCTTCTGTGCTTTTAGGTATAGCACATGTTGCATATTCTTCAATGAAAGATAAAACTGCTTCATCAGCATCTGTTCCAAATTTTGGGGCATCCTTGATCCACAACAGCATATGAATATGAGGAGCACCTCTTGCTTGGTACTCTTTTCTCCAAAAGAAATCCACAACTTCTCCAAGAGGTGGATTTTTTTATTGCAGATGAAGGACATCATAGCCTCAAATCTATGATTAAAATATCTGCAAACATTAACCGGATCCAATGAGCACAATTCTCCTGCTGTCTTGTATTGTATGTTTACAATGTTTGAATTTGCCTCTCGAAGAAAATCCAGAAGATCATCCCAAGCGTACTCAGCACAGCTTAGGGTAAGGAACCATGTTGGAGTTCCTAAATTCCGTAACATACACTTCAATTCTCCATGGCGTCGGTACCAATATTCATTAGTCCCACGCTGACAAGCCATCAAATTGATCAATTGAGATTCCAAATGATCATCTCGCTGTTGCACTTTGTTGATAAAGTCCTTTGCTGACACATTATGTAGATGTACTCCAGTTTTTAAAATGTGATTTACTGCATAAGATAGTGCAGTCAAGTCACTTTCAAATAAAAGATGGAACAAATAAGGAATACTTTGACGAAATCTTGGATCTTCTGCATATAATCTTGTAGTCCGATACTCCGAAGCAGGAATCTGTACTGGACGTTCATCATATCGTCCACCTTCTCCTGTAGGAAACAGTTGGGGAAAACAACGAGCTTCCAAGCTCTCCTCCCATACACTCACAGGAGTTCCTTTTGCTTTCTTCATCTGAAACAGATCGATAGCATTTCCCATAACTTCTTTAGAATGAAGAGGATGTATGTTGAAATGTTCATAAATTTCTTCTTCTTTTGACTTATCCACTTTTTCAATTTGCCCAGTTGGTATTCCTGTGTCTTCTAGTAAAACTTTTTCATCTTCATCCATATAAATTGTTTCATACCATTTATTATTTTTTTTCAAATACAAATTTGCTCTTTGTACTTTCCGTACATCCACCAGCTCCTGCCAAATTTTCTTATTCTTTGAAGGTACACCATTAACCAGAATAACTAATGGTTCAGTTTCCAAAGTATCTGCATCAATTGTTTCCATATTTTTTTTCAAATCCAATGGCAAATAGACAACTCTTCCTTTTAAACCTCTTTGTAAATCTGAAGGAGGTAATTTACCTGTTTTTGGCTCCATACGCACTATGGTCTGAAACGGATGGACACATTGAATGAGTATAGACTCATACGTATTTAAATCAGAAAGTTCTGGAGGAATATCAACCAATTCTAATTTATTATGTACAGCTCTAGCTGGCATTCTATTTTCTTCTAACTTGTTATAACAGTATTTACAAATACGCTGATCTTCACCCAATTCAAAACAATTTTCCAGAAATATATATGTTGCAAAATCTTTCCACTTATAATTATCTTCATTTTCACTTTTTTTATACAGATCAACATTCCTTGTTTGAATTTTATAATGGCTTCTCCGGCAATAAATACAAGTAATATTTGGTCTTTCATTAGAGATGATAGTACATTTTGTCATTTCATCTTCAAAATTTTTACTAACAGTAAGTTCTACATTCTCTTCTACATTTTCATCAATAACTGTGTCATTTTCTGCACTTTCTTGTTCTGGACCAAAGTAACGAAACTGAATCTCACCAGTAACCTTCACTACATCTGATACAGATCCACGGAACAGAGCACTATTCAACTCATTTAACTTTAGTGCTGGACTTTTAGCAAAATACAATGTTCTCACAAACGCATCCTAAAATGGTGAAAAACACTTTGGCAAACTTTCCTAGAAAGACAAGCCAGAGAATGTCCTTGCAAACCAGTATTCTCTCTCACTCTACATGGATCTAGTCTTTGAAGCACCTTAATCTTCTGTTTAACACTTTTTTTACTATATTCTCTTAGAAAGTCACGTAATTTATCAATAGATTCCTGACGCACAGTGCAAATACTACTACAATTCCAAGTGTACACTGGGGCTTTAGGACGTCTTCCCATAACCTCAGCAGCCATCACTTCTTCCTCATTTCTTGGAACGATTTTCTCCTTTTCCATTACACGACCATCTTGAACTTCATATGCTCTACCATTGGTGTCAACTGTATGCAACAAAGTATTACTTTGAAGATAACTCTCTTCATTAAAAAATGGTTCAGTACTTGAACTATGCTTCCATTCTCCTAAGAACACTTTACAAAAGTTATTTTTTTTCACTTCTCTTTTCCTTTTGCTTTGTGACTTCATTGCATTGACTAATTTATCTAATCTACGCATCCTGTTCAAAATTAAAATGAATAGTTTTTTTTTATTTCTAAAGCCTTCGTAACAATATTTTCAATAAATTTCTTTTTCTTATAAAATCTGTTTTTCTTCTTATATTTTTTCACATCCTTTAGCAAATTTAACATCACTCTTCTCTGAAACCTTTTTCGACGAATGTTTTTAAAATCTATTTTTTGTGTTAAATCACTCTTTCTTACTTCTGATTGTACATTAGCATTTTGTTTTTGCTGTCAACTCTGTTGTTGTTTTGTACTTGAAACACTGTTTGAAGATATCTTTTTACCATTTCTTTTTTGAAGATATTTTTTTAAAATTCTTTAGTCTGCTTACCAGAAGACTTTTCCTTTTTTCCAACACGAGCTTCTCCTCCTATTTTTTTTTTACCAGTTGTCTTCAAATATAGTTGTTGTTGCTTTTCTTTTCTCTTTCTTGACTTTATAGGCATCTTTAAATTTTTTCACTGTTGCTCAGCAATACCTGCAATAAACTAAAAAAAAATACCTTTATGTAATTTTAATTCATTACAATTTTTTTTGAGCTTTTCAAATCCTATCATATGAGCTGCCCCTTTCCTACGAGTCCAAGTCTTACAAAACAAGAGAAACATGAATTAAATCTCTGACAGCAATTGCTGTGTGCACACAGACTCATGGTGTGATTCTAGACAGAAAGCGATATTTCCTTTGGCAATTTGAAAGCACATCTAGTACTGTGGAGGAGCAAGTGATAATTACTCTGACAGCCTGACACATTTTTCTTATATTTTAGAGAAGCAGAAAAGAGCACATGTCCTAACAGCTACTTGAGACCATGAGCATGTGGAACCTGGGTGAGTGATTAGACAACAGCAAAGGAAATGAGCCTTGGTGATGTTGAATGTGTTTGCGTTACACACTGCTATCTGAAACACAACAGAGAGCTCAGTATTACGCATAGGAGTGTAGGAGAAGCTGCTGCATGTGTGCAAAGAGTGTGTTTCTGGAGACTGTGTATTGTCAGGTGCAAGAGAGATCTGCATGGAGACTTGCAGAACTGCATGAAGAGTGCAGAGATGTGTGCAAGAGTACATGTGTGGTAAAGGTTAATTCGAGTTTTAACATGTAGGAACTACCTCACCCATTGCAAGATTTGATGGAAAATCTACCCTGTTGATTTCAAATTTGTTAGCATTTGCCTCTCATTTGTGAGATAGTGATTTCTGCTGAGTGCTAACCATCACAGTTGAAGAAAACAAGCTGGCCCTTTCCTGAAAGTGCAAGTTTTACAGAACAACAGCAACACAAATTAAATCTCTGACAACAATTCCTGTGTGCAAACAGACTCATGGTGTGATTCTAGGCAGAAAGCGATATTTTCTTTGGCAATTTGAAAGCACATTTAGTACTGTGGTGGAGCAAGTGATAATTACTGTGACAGCCTGACACATTTTCCTTATATTTTAGACAAGCAGAAAAGAGCACATGTCCAAACAGCTCCTTGAGACCATGACCATGTGTTACAGGGTGAGTGATTAGACTACAGCAAAGGAAATGAGCCTTAGTGACGTTGAATGTGTTTGCGTTACACACTGCTATCTGAAACACAACACAGAGCTGAATATTACGTATGGGAGTGTAGGTGAAGCTGCTGCATGTGTGCAAAGAGTGTGTTTCTGCAGACTGTGTATAGTCAGGTGCAAGAGAGATCTGCATGGAGACTTGCAGAACTGCATGAAGACTGCAGATATGTGTGTAAGAGTACATGTGTGGTAAGGGTTAATTGGAGTTTTGAACATATAGGAACTACCTCACCCATTGCAAGATTGGAAGGAAAATCTACCCTGTTGATTTCAAATGTGTTAGCATTTGCCTCTCATTTGTGAGATCGTGATTTCTGCTGAGTGCTAACCATCACAGTTCAAGAAAACAAGCTGGCCCTTTCTTGAAAGTGCAAGTTTTACAGAACAACAGCAACACAAATTAAATCTCTGACAACAATTCCTGTGTGCACACAGACTCATGGTGAGATTCTAGGCAGAAAGCGATATTTTTTGGGGGAAATTTGAAAACACATTTAGTACTGTGGTGGAGCAAGTGATTATTACTGTGACAGCCTGACATATTTTTCTTATATTTTAGACAAGCAGAAAAGAGCACATGTCCTATCAGCTCCTTGAGACCATGACCATGTGTTACAAAAAACAAGCTGCCCCTTTCCTGCGAGTGCAAGGGTAACAGAGCAAGAGCAACACGAATTAAATCTCTGATAACAATTCCTGTGTGCACACTGTCTCATGGTGTGATTCTAGGCAGAAAACAGTATTCCTGGGTGATACCAGTACACCTTAACTTATGGTGCAGACATACTCCATAATATCTAACATGTTCAAGGCACTTAAATATCTTCCTTAACATAAAATGTAAAACACAACTTTTAAAGTGGTAGGAAAATGTACCATGCTATTTTCAAATGTGTTTGCATTTGCCTCTCATTTGTGAGATAGGGATTTCTGCTGAGAGCTAACCATCACAGTTGAAGAAAACAAGCTGGCCCTTTCTTGAAAGTGCAAGTTTTACAAAACAACAGCAACACAAATTAAATCTCTGACAACAATTCCTGTGAGCACACAGACTCATGGTGTGATTCTAGGCAGAAAGTGATATTTTCTTTGGCAATTTGAAAGCACATTTAGTACTGTGGTGGAGCAAGTGATAATTACCGTGACAGCCTGACACATTTTTCTAATATTTTAGACAAACAGAAAAGAGCACATGTCCTTACAGCTACTTGAGACCATGACCATGTGTTACAGGGTGAGTGATTAGACTAGAGCAAAGGAAATGAGCCTTGGTGACGTTGAATGTGTTTGCGTTACACACTGCTATCTGAAACACAACACAGAGCTGAGTATTACGTATGGGAGTGTAGGAGAAGCTGCTGCATGTGTGCAAAGAGTATGTTTCTGGAGACTGTATATTGTCAGGTGCAAAAGAGATCTGCATGGAGACTTCCACAACTGCATGAAGACTGCAGATATGTGTGTAAGAGTACATGTGTGGTAAGGGTTAATTGGAGTTTTGAACATGTAGGAACTACCTCACCCATTACAAGATTGGAAGGAAAATCTACCCTGTTGATTTCAAATGTGTTAGCATTTGCCTCTCATTTGTGAGATAGTGATTTCTGCTGAGTGCTAACCATCACAGTTGAAGAAAATAAGCTGGCCCTTTCTTGAAAGTGCAAGTTTTACAAAACAACAGCAACACAAATTAAATCTCTGACAACAATTCCTGTGAGCACACAGACTCATGGTGTGATTCTAGGCAGAAAGTGATATTTTCTTTGGCAATTTGAAAGCACATTTAGTACTGTGGTGGAGCAAGTGATAATTACTGTGACAGCCTGACACATTTTTCTTATATTTTAGACAAGCAGAAAAGAGCACATGTCCTATCAGCTCCTTGAGACCATGACCATGTGTTACAAAAAACAAGCTGCCCCTTTCCTGCGAGTGCAAGGGTAACAGAGCAAGAGCAACACGAATTAAATCTCTGATAACAATTCCTGTGTGCACACTGTCTCATGGTGTGATTCTAGGCAGAAAACAGTATTCCTGGGTGATACCAGTACACCTTAACTTATGGTGCAGACATACTCCATAATATCTAACATGTTCAAGGCACTTAAATATCTTCCTTAACATAAAATGTAAAACACAACTTTTAAAGTGGTAGGAAAATGTACCATGCTATTTTCAAATGTGTTTGCATTTGCCTCTCATTTGTGAGATAGGGATTTCTGCTGAGAGCTAACCATCACAGTTGAAGAAAACAAGCTGGCCCTTTCTTGAAAGTGCAAGTTTTACAAAACAACAGCAACACAAATTAAATCTCTGACAACAATTCCTGTGAGCACACAGACTCATGGTGTGATTCTAGGCAGAAAGTGATATTTTCTTTGGCAATTTGAAAGCACATTTAGTACTGTGGTGGAGCAAGTGATAATTACTGTGACAGCCTGACACATTTTACTAATATTTTAGACAAACAGAAAAGAGCACATGTCCTTACAGCTACTTGAGACCATGACCATGTGTTACAGGGTGAGTGATTAGACTAGAGCAAAGGAAATGAGCCTTGGTGACGTTGAATGTGTTTGCGTTACACACTGCTATCTGAAAAAGAAAACACAGAGCTGAGTATTACGTATGGGAGTGTAGGAGAAGCTGCTGCATGTGTGCAAAGAGTATGTTTCTGGAGACTGTATATTGTCAGGTGCAAAAGAGATCTGCATGGAGACTTCCACAACTGCATGAAGACTGCAGATATGTGTGTAAGAGTACATGTGTGGTAAGGGTTAATTGGAGTTTTGAACATGTAGGAACTACCTCACCAATTACAAGATTGGAAGGAAAATCTACCCTGTTGATTTCAAATGTGTTAGCATTTGCCTCTCACTTGTGAGATAGTGATTTCTGCTCAGTGCTAACCATCACAGTTGAAGAAAATAAGCTGGCCCTTTCTTGAAAGTGCAAGTTTTACAAAACAACAGCAACACAAATTAAATCTCTGACAACAATTCCTGTGAGCACACAGACTCATGGTGTGATTCTAGGCAGAAAGTGATATTTTCTTTGGCAATTTGAAAGCACATTTAGTACTGTGGTGGAGCAAGTGATAATTACTGTGACAGCCTGACACATTTTTCTTATATTTTAGACAAGCAGAAAAGAGCACATGTCCTATCAGCTCCTTGAGACCATGACCATGTGTTACAAAAAACAAGCTGCCCCTTTCCTGCGAGTGCAAGGGTAACAGAGCAAGAGCAACACGAATTAAATCTCTGATAACAATTCCTGTGTGCACACTGTCTCATGGTGTGATTCTAGGCAGAAAACAGTATTCCTGGGTGATACCAGTACACCTTAACTTATGGTGAAGACATACTCCATAATATCTAACATGTTCAAGGCACTTAAATATCTTCCTTAACATAAAATGTAAAACACAACTTTTAAAGTGGTAGGAAAATGTACCATGCTATTTTCAAATGTGTTTGCATTTGCCTCTCATTTGTGAGATAGGGATTTCTGCTGAGAGCTAACCATCACAGTTGAAGAAAACAAGCTGGCCCTTTTTTGAAAGTGCAAGTTTTACAAAACAACAGCAACACAAATTAAATCTCTGACAACAATTCCTGTGAGCACACAGACTCATGGTGTGATTCTTGGCAGAAAGTGATATTTTCTTTGGCAATTTGAAAGCACATTTAGTTCTGTGGTGGAGCAAGTGATAATTACTGTGACAGTCTGACACATTTTTCTAATATTTTAGACAAACAGAAAAGAGCACATGTCCTTACAGCTACTTGAGACCATGACCATGTGTTACAGGGTGAGTGATTAGACTAGAGCAAAGGAAATGAGCCTTGGTGACGTTGAATGTGTTTGCGTTACACACTGCTATCTGAAACACAACACAGAGCTGAGTATTACGTGTGGGAGTGTAGGAGAAGCTGCTGCATGTGTGCAAAGAGTATGTTTCTGGAGACTGTATATTGTCAGGTGCAAAAGAGATCTGCATGGAGACTTCCACAACTGCATGAAGACTGCAGATATGTGTGTAAGAGTACATGTGTGGTAAGGGTTAATTGGAGTTTTGAACATGTAGGAACTACCTCACCCATTACAAGATTGGAAGGAAAATCTACCCTGTTGATTTCAAATGTGTTAGCATTTGCCTCTCATTTGTGAGATTCTGATTTCTGCTGAGTGCTAACCATCACAGTTGAAGAAAAAAAGCTGGCCCTTTCTTGAAAGTGCAAGTTTTACAGAACAACAGCAACACAAATTAAATCTCTGACAACAATTCCTGTGTGCACACAGACTCATGGTGAGATTCTAGGCAGAAAGCGATATTTTTTTGGGGAAATTTGAAAACACATTTAGTACTGTGGTGGAGCAAGTGATAATTACTGTGACAGCCTGACACATTTTCCTTATATTTTAGACAAGCAGAAAAGAGCACATGTCCTAACAGCTCCTTGAGACCATGACCATGTGTTACAAAAAACAAGCTGCCCCTTTCCTGCGAGTGCAAGGGTAACAGAGCAAGAGCAACACAAATTAAATCTCTGATAACAATTCCTGTGTGCACACTGTCTCAGGGTGTGATTCTAGGCAGAAAACAGTATTCCTGGGTGATACCAGTACACCTTAACTTATGGTGCAGACATACTCCATAATATCTAACATGTTCAAGGCACTTAAATATCTTCCTTAACATAAAATGTAAAACACAACTTTTAAAGTGGTAGGAAAATGTACCACGCTATTTTCAAATGTGTTTGCATTTGCCTCTCATTTGTGAGATAGGGATTTCTGCTGAGAGCTAACCATCACAGTTGAAGAAAACAAGCTGGCCCTTTCTTGAAAGTGCAAGTTTTAGAAAACAACAGCAACACAAATTAAATCTCTGACAACAATTCCTGTGAGCACACAGACTCATGGTGTGATTCTAGGCAGAAAGTGATATTTTCTTTGGCAATTTGAAAGCACATTTAGTGCTGTGGTGGAGCAAGTGATAATTACTGTGACAGCCTGACACATTTTTCTAATATTTTAGACAAACAGAAAAGAGCACATGTCCTTACAGCTACTTGAGACCATGACCATGTGTTACAGGGTGAGTGATTAGACTAGAGCAAAGGAAATGAGCCTTGGTGACGTTGAATGTGTTTGCGTTACACACTGCTATCTGAAACACAACACAGAGCTGAGTATTACGTATGGGAGTGTAGGAGAAGCTGCTGCATGTGTGCAAAGAGTATGTTTCTGGAGACTGTATATTGTCAGGTGCAAAAGAGATCTGCATGGAGACTTCCACAACTGCATGAAGACTGCAGATATGTGTGTAAGAGTACATGTGTGGTAAGGGTTAATTGGAGTTTTGAACATGTAGGAACTACCTCACCCATTACAAGATTGGAAGGAAAATCTACCCTGTTGATTTCAAATGTGTTAGCATTTGCCTCTCATTTGTGAGATTCTGATTTCTGCTGAGTGCTAACCATCACAGTTGAAGAAAAAAAGCTGGCCCTTTCTTGAAAGTGCAAGTTTTACAGAACAACAGCAACACAAATTAAATCTCTGACAACAATTCCTGTGTGCACACAGACTCATGGTGAGATTTTAGGCAGAAAGCGATTTTTTGGGGGGAAATTTGAAAACACATTTAGTACTGTGGTGGAGCAAGTGATAATTACTGTGACAGCCTGACACATTTTCCTTATATTTTAGACAAGCAGAAAAGAGCACATGTCCTAACAGCTCCTTGAGACCATGACCATGTGTTACAAAAAACAAGCTGCCCCTTTCCTGCGAGTGCAAGGGTAACAGAGCAAGAGCAACATGAATTATATATCTGATAACAATTCATGTGTGCACACTGTCTCATGGTGTGATTCTAGGCAGAAAACCGTATTCCTGGGTGATACCAGTACACCTTAACTTATGGTGAAGACATACTCCATAATATCTAACATGTTCAAGGCACTTAAATATCTTCCTTAACATAAAATGTAAAACACAACTTTTAACCCCTTCAGTGCCCCGTCCTTTCCCCCTCCTGTGCCGGGCCTTTCATTAGCGGGCGGGGTCCATGACGAGATAGTCTCGTCATGGGCACAGCGCAACCGTGCTCCATGACGAGACTATCTCGTCATGGGCATAGAAGAGGTTAAAGTGGTAGGAAAGTGTACCATGCTATTTTCAAATGTGTTTGTATTTGCCTCTCATTTGTGAGTAACTGATTTCTGCTGAATGCTAACCATCACACCTTAAGAAAACAAAGTGCCCCTTTCCTGCAAGTGCAAGGCTAACAGAACAAGAGCAACACTAATTAAATCTCTGACAACAAATCCTGTGTGCAGACAGACTCATGATGTGAATCTAGGCACAAAACAGTATTCCTCAGTGATACCAGTACACCTTAACTTATGGTGAAGACATACTCCATAATATCTTACACGTTCAAGACAGTTAAATATCTCCTAAAACACAAAATGTAAAACACAACTTTAAAAGAGGAATGACAATTCTAATATTTATATCAAAAATCACCGCATACTTCCCCTCTCAAACTCATAACTCACCTTTAAAATTAGTTAGTTGAGAAAGAAATGTGGCACTCAAATAGCAGATTATCAGAGCCAGAATCTCAGAGCTGTACACCTCTCTCCTCTCACCACAACCAGTAAATGGCAATGTTTCCCTCTCTTTTTTCACACATATACATGTTAATGTAAAATCACAGTCCTTCCCACATTTTTGCAAATGGAATCACACATTTCTATTGGTTGCAACTTTCATCCCTTTTCCAAATCATCCCTTCCCCCAACATGACCTCTGCCTGCTACCATAGCAACAGGTCATGGAACACTGGTGTGAGCAGAGAGGTCATAAGTTCAGCACACAATGTTTCAAATCCAAAGAGCAAGAGTGCTTGACTTTTCAAACCTAACAGCAAATCCAAAGTAATGTTCAGTGGGAACACATTTTTCTGTACCAATCCAAAACATGCTTTTAAAAATGTAAACATGCAGCCTAGTTTTAACTGTAAAATGGTTTGAATCAGCCAATTAGTTATTTTTATTTAAAAAAAAGTATGTATGCCTCCATTTTTCAACTGTCTTTCTTTTCATATTGCCATTCTACTGAAAGACACCTCCTGAGTGCATCCAGATCTCCTTGAAAGATGTTCACAGTGTGGATTGTAGGTCATAGCTATGTCTTCTGGAGTGAAAGATGTGCAGAAAAAAGAGGTATTGTGAAAGACCTTGCTTTGCCAAATGTAGACATTAAATGGATTGGTCAGAGAGGATTAAAGTGGCACTAATTAATGCCTTTGGTGAAAACCTTTTTACATCTCCCACAGCCTAACCTTATTATTGTGCACTGTGGTGGAAATGACCTAGGCACTTTAACTGGGGTAGGTCTGGAAATGCTTATTAAGGACACCTTTGTGCAATTGATGTCACTTTTTCCACAAACTGCCTTTGTATATTCTAATATATGCCAAAGGCAATAGTGGAACTGGTCCAACCAACATTGTCCACAGATTGACAAAGCAAGAAAGCACGTCAATAAGTCTGTTTCTGCTTTCCTCAGAGACTATGGTATGGGTTCTATATACCACAACAACTTGCGTTACAACATGCAAGACATTTATAGATGAGATGGTGTACACTTCACTGATGAAGGCAACAGATTCTTCCTCTTGAACTTAAGACTCTGCATCGGTACTTACTTGTAGGTACCAAAAAACACACAATGAACACAAGGGCTCATTTTAGAGCCACCTTATATCTAAACACTTAAATGCGATTTTTTATTCTTTTTTTTTATTCGTTTTTTTTTCGGGTGCGCGCTGGGTGCGCGCTCTCGGCGATATTTTTTTTAAAAATATTAATCTTTTTTTTGCCCTACAAGGTCCTAATGTGACCCCCTTACAATGCCTAGTGGGTCAATATCTCCCCACTCTGCCCCCTTTACACGTTCTCCCTCTTTGTTTCTCACCCCCTCTTTATGCGAGAGACAAAATGGCGGCCGCCGCTTCCTGATTTCCACTGAATCGAATGTTTACTTACTTCTAACAACCAATCAGAAGTGCGCTCGCGCACTGCCGAGTGCGCGCACCCAGCGCATACGCTGCGCGCTTACAGATATATATATTGTTTTAAATGCTTTTTTCTCTGGAAATACTGAACAGATTTACACCAAACCTGCAAAAGGCACTTCATGGACCTTTTAGCTACCTCTCTGCCAAATTTCACATAATTATGTTAAGCCGTTCAGGCTGTAGCTGCGACTAAAGTCCCTATGGAAAAATCCATGGGGAAAACGTGTTTTGGGACCCCCCCTTTTTCTCAGCCCCCGCTTTACGAATCACCCCGAGACTTCCAGGGTAGGAGCTGAGCGGAGCGCCCCATTAGTTTTGAAAATTTCGCGAGGAATCGTCAACCGGCGCCAAAGTTATTCAAAATAGAATTTTGAGATTTCCTATGGAAACTCGGTCCTAACTATAACTATCTACTGGCGACCGCCAGTAGATAATATATATATATATATATATATATATATATATATATATATATATTATCTACTGGCGGTGGCCAGTAGATAGTTATAGTTAGGACCTATTTTCCATAGGAAATCCACAACATTCTATTCCCAATAAGTCTGGCGCCGGTTGACGAATCTTCGCGAAATTTTCCAAACTTTTGGCCAGCTCCGCTCCGCTCTTAACCTGAAAGTTTTGTGGTGATTCGTCTAGCGGGGGACGAGAAAAAAGGGGGGTCCCAAAACACGTTTTCCCCATGCAATTTCCCATAGGATCTGTTGTCGCAGGTATAGCCTGAACTGCTGAACGGAATTACACCAAATTTGGCAAAGAGGCAGTCCTCAGCTCAGAATCGTGCCTTTTGCATAAATGGTGTGAATCCGTTCAGTAGTTCCTGAGAAAATTAGAGTTAAAAGTACATATATATCTATGGCCGGGGAGGATCCGCGGACCACACCGTAAGCGCACCCTCCCCGAACCGAGCCCGCACCCTCCCGATCGCGTGCTGAATGGTAATTGGCTGTCGAGTGTCTGTCTACATTCGAAACCAGGAACTGTTGGCAGCCATTTTCTGCCTCGGCAGAAGCAAGGCTGAAGAAGCAAGGGGAATAAGTGTGTAAAACATATAAAGGGGGCAGAGTGGAAATACTCTGACCCTCTAGAGGTGCTTAGGGGATCCCAGAAGGACCCCCTGGGGCCCCCTTTTTTAAAAAAAATGGCGGAATGCGCGCCCGGTGCGCGCATTCTATCGCGTTTGGTGCACGGATCCTCCCGCGTTGGGTGCGCGGATCCAAGGAAAAAAAATGTGAAAAAAGACAAGACATCATTGGTTGTATGACAACTTTCTAAACTGAAAGGTAGGGTGTATATTTCTGTTTGTTAAAGGCATGATTCTTATTGGTTAACAAAAAATGATTGTAAGGAACATTATATATGATAAGCTTATATGTTGAAAAGTCAAGCACACTTGCCGTCTTTTTTAGCAACATTGTGTGCTGAACTTGTGACCTGTGTGCTCAGTGCAGTGTTCCATGACCTGTTTCTATGGTAACAGGCAGAAGGCAGATTGGGGGAAGGGTTAAAATGTATTTCATTTGGAAAGGGTTGAAATGTTTAACCAATAGAAATGTGTGTTTGCTTTTGAATTTATGTGTGAAGGATTGTGATTTGATGTTTACATGTATATGTGTGGAAAATGAAAGGGAAACTTTTCCATTCTTTGTTTTTGCTGAGAGGTGCACGGTGCAGAGATTCTGTAAAAGAAAATCCGGTGTGTGACTGATATACTTCTTAATCTACAAAACAACTTGAAAGGTGAGTTATTTAATTGTGTGGGGATGTATGTAGACTATTTTGATTTTAATTAGACTAATGTATTTCTCCTGCTGAAGTGTAGGGAGTACTTTTTTTCTCTACAATCTTATTGACAGTGTGTGTGCATGTAGAAACCATTCTGTGATAAGCATTTGTGTTTTTCATGTGTGTGCAGACAGATATCTGTGCTGTTTTTATATTTTGTTTATGAATTTGTGATATGAGTTATGTTTCTATATTAAAATGCAGTACTCCTTCTAGATGAAGAAATGTGTTTTGGTATAGTGCAAGGGATAGTGTTGTTTGTCTAGAATCACACAGTGAGTATGTGTGCATTTGGGAATCACTGTGAGAGAAGCATTTGGTAACATCGTGTATTTTCTGACAGATAACTTTTTTTAAAACCTGTCATGTTGTCAAGCTTTAGTAGCATTAGAAGCCAGTCTTTGCTTATGCGTTGATTAAATGAGTTAGGCTTTGACACAAAAGTGCAGTCCTGAAATATGTAGATTGTGTGCAGTTCCCTTACCACTTCCACAGTAGTGAATGATATTTGGTAAACTCCTAGGGATAGTGGTTTTTGTCTAGAATCACACTGTGAGTCTGTGTGCATTTGGGAACCACTGTGAGAGAAGCATTTGGTAACATTGTGTATTTGGTGACAGATAACTCTTTTAAAACCTGTTATGTTGTCAAGTTTTAGAAGCATTAGAAGCCAGTCTTTGCTTATGCATTGATAAAATGATTCATGCTTTGACACTAATGTGCTGTACTTTAATATGTAGATTGTGTGTAGTCTCCTTACCCCTTGCACAGTAGTGAATGAGTTTTGGTAAGCTGCTAGGGATAGTGCTGCTTGTCTAGAATCACACTGTGAGTCTGTGTGCATTTTGGGAGCCACTGTGAGAGAAGCATTTGGTAACATTGTGTATTTTCTGGCAGAAAACTCTTAAAACCTGTCATGTTGTCAAGTTTTAGTAGCTTTAGAAGCCAGTCTTTGCTTATGCGTTGATTAAATGAGTCATGCTTTGAAACTTATGTGCTGTACTTAAATATGTAGATTGTTTGCAGTACCCTTACCTCTTCTAGACTAGAGAATGAGTTTTGGTAAACTGCTAGGGATAGTGTTGCTTGTCTAAAATCACACTGTGTGTCTGTGTACATTTGGGTAAGGATTGTGATAGAAGTGTTTGGTAACATCATGTATTTGCTGACAGATAACTGTTTTAAAATCGGTCATGTTGTCAAGTTTTAGTAGCATTAGAAGCGAGTCTTTGTGTATGCATTGATAAAATGAGTCAGGGTTTGACACTAAAGTGCAGTACCATATGCTATTCTCTTCACTGTGCCAGAACTGAAAATTAACAAGTTTTACCCAGGCACTGTCCTAGCAGTAGTCTGATAATTTAGTCAGTTTCCAAGTACTCATGTTGTGAACCATACATTACCACATAGACTGCTTCAAATGTCTGTGCAGTATGCATGCAGTCTTCTAACATACTAAACACATGTCTTTCACATCTTCAATTCCGTAGTCAGTATCCATACAGTCCAGCAAACATCCTATCACTCCCTTTGCACTCCTCTAGTGACCCATTCAGTACCAAGTACTAATCCATTCACTGTGTCAAAAGCCAACCACTTATAAATTCACCCAGGCACTCTCCTTGCTGTACTCTAATCATTCCGTCAGTTCCCAAGTACTCATGCAGTGAGCCAGTCCTTAGCACATAGACTGCTTCAAATGCCTATTCACTATGCATGCAGGCCTCTAACCACCTACACAGTTGTCTTTCACACCTTCAATTCCCCAGTCAGTATTCATACACTTCTAGCAAACACCCTGTCACTCACCCAGTGTGTCTCCTTATAGTACTGTATTCATTCAGTCAGTTAGCATGTAGTCTTTTAGTGAGGTAGGCTTTAGGACATGAACTGCTTCAAAGTAGTATGCACTATGCATGTAGTGTTTTAGCCATCTTGTGGTTCAGGGCTATAGTTTCTTAGTCAGTTTTTATAAAAAATGTGTTTGTACAGTAATGGAATAGTATAAATTTGAAAGTTATTAATATACATTTATTTGTGATTCTTTTTTACAGATACAGAACAGGAGTGTTTCTCATCTGTTTGCACTCTTCTCGTGCAAGATTGTTTGGATGAAGGGTCCTTCGGTGTTTCATCATACTTGCTGTGCCGTACAAGTATTTCTTGTTAGGATCCCCTTGCAACAGAACTTTTTTGCATATCTTGCACGTGACCAAGGTGGCATTGACCTTTGTTTGCCCCTCGGGAAAAGTAAAAAATTTCCACACCACTGAAGGAAAACGTTGTGGGCGTGGTGCGTCCTCCAAAAATTCATCCTTAGATTCGGTGAATATTTTAAAGCGACAACATTTACAGTTTTTGTAAGTTAAACCTATAACATTTTGTTAGCTGTAAGCATTTGATATATCTGTGATTTGTATCTTGTGTTATTTTGTTGAGAATAGCATGTTGGTTTTTTTAACAATCTTTTTGATTGATTTTTTTTTTGCCCGCTGTTAAGTGATGAGTACGATTGAAATCACTATTTTTAGTGAAATTTAATATATTCTGAGAACAGCAAAAAAGGCAAACAAATTACTTTGTGGAAATTATGCTGTGTTGTAAAAAATGTATTATTACATGTTATATATATTTTTTTCTTTTCTTTCACAGATCCAAATTTAAAAATAAACAATTTATATGAATTTAGATTGCAATGAAAATCTGAAAAAAATGTATACCATTTTGTATTGCTATTACTTTGAAGGTAAGTTTAACTAAATCTCAATATGCAGAATGAGGAGGTCTGCAAGAAGCTACAAAGTTGAAACACGTTTCTAAAAATACTCTGTTTATACCTATGTAGTTTTGAAATCTGACCATAATCAGATATCATGTGACCTGCAAAGAAAGAGATTTGAGGGGTTCATAATATTTCCCATTGTAGCTATTGAAGGACCGCAATTATTTCAATCTTTCTTCTTTGAACATCTTTGCAGACAAAACTCTGTGCTTACCTTCTATCATTCGCAAAGAATTTTTAAATTGGAAATATGTTACTTTTTGTAACATAGTTATTGCGCAAGACACTCTTTCATATTTACAAAGAGAGGAAAAGGCACTCTGTGCACTTTTTATACTCCATGTAAATACAATCTCATCATGCACGCCAGTTTGTGTTGAAGGGGTGTTCTATAAGTGTTGTTGTACATGATTGCACTGAATACTCATAGAACAAGACACATGTCTAGGTTTGTCAGAAATCATAAAACTCGATTTGTGTGTGAATGCTGCACCATTATAAAATTGGTGTAGGAAAGCACAACAAGGAGAATTGTTTTCATTTCTCCACATTTTTACATCTTCAATGCATGCTAAAATGCTCAGCATACATTGAAGGAGAAAAATGCCTTTACTGATTGTTTTTCTGCAGGAAGATGTGTCTTCCTGCACAAAAACAAACAGCACATGACACAGATATCCTTGCACTATGGTGCAAGGGTGCCTGTGTCACCACATGGCTGCAGTTTAAGCAGCCGTGTAGAGAGAAGCATAGATTTGCAACATATTTATGTACATATGTTGCATCCCTGTGCTTCGGAACTACTACAGCTCACTGTAGTTAATGAGGTTACTGTGTGATGCTGCAGCACTTCCTCATAGTTCTGCACTGATATATTCACCATACGCTACTAATGCATTCGTTCAGTCAATTACGTACTACACATACATTCATCTAAACTTTCACAGACAAACAAACAAATATAGCTCTTTTTTAAACCAGGAAAGTTAGTTCTTAGAAGAACTTTTTTTTCTTCTTTTTTGTTTTTTAATTTTTTGGTACTTTTTGGAACAATTTAGTAATTTTTGTTTTCAAAAGGAAAAAAGACAACAGGAGGAACAAAACAGTCAACTTCTGCAACAACAAAAAAATAAACACAAGTTTAACACTAGTGGTTTTGCTGCGCTCTGCAGATTAGTTCAATTGACTGCTCGCCGTAACATAGTAGTTTGTTGCATTTAATGCAACTAATTTTTAGTTTTCCAAATTCTGGACATATGTTCGGGTGAGTGCTCGATGGTGATGCTGCAGAAGTGCTTGCCACTGCTGGCTGAGGCTGCTGTCGGAGTCTTCTGTATTCCTGCTTGGCCAGGTTCACGGGATGCAGAGTCTTCAGGTGTTTTAACATACTTGCAGTCCCACAAGAGTTTTTTTTTGATGGATCTCCTCTGGAAAGCACTCTTTAACATATTTTACATCATTGTCTTCAGAAAAATTGCAGCTGTGGAAATCTTCCCCAAAAAGTTTCTTCTAGTTCTAAGGTGTGAGATGTTCCTCCAAAGAAGCTCAAAGAAGAATGATTGAAATGTGTGGGGTCTTTCAATAGTAGGAAGTGTAATGAACCAATCAAATCTCTTTTTTTGCAGGTCACATGGGATCCACGCACCCTGTGCTTACGCATCACGCACCCAGCGCGCACCCACGAAATTCAATTAAAAAGAAATATAAGATTAGATGTTAAAATATATTACTTTTGAGACTAGTTTAGAGTTTGTCTTCAATTTATATTCACATGAAACACAAATATATATGTTTTTTTTTATCTTAAATATTTTGCCGAATCCGCGCACCGATCGCGTCATACACGCATATGACGCATCGCGGAAGCGCGCATGCGTCGCGTTCCGTACATTGTACGTGTCGCGTATAGGCTTGGAGTTGCGTACCGGTCGCATTGGAAACACGTACCCAACGCATACCGTGTGCGGATGCTTCCGCGTAGGGATCGAGAACGGTGCACATGGGGTGCGCGAATCCCAAAAATATGGAAAAAAATAAATAATATAGTTTAAAAATAGTTTAAAAAATATAAAAAAATATTTTCAAAAAACCAATAAAAACAAATAATATTTTTTACTTTTAAAATAGTATTTCAAAAAAACATAATTAATGAAATTGACACACTGAATTTGAAAAATATAGAAATCCAATGAAAATCATTAAACATGATATCTTTAGAGATAAGTTATAGATAGGAATTAGTATTTACAAAACCTTTGAAATTCACTGAAAAAACTATAGATTTCATGCACGTTATAGTTAGGAATTGGCATTTAAAAACCCTTTGAAATTCACTGAAAAAACCATAGGTTTCAGGGGCGTTATAGTTAGGTTTTGGCATTTAAAAAAGCTTAGAAATTCACTAAAAAAACCACAGGTTTTAGGGGCGTTATAGTTAGCTGGACATTTCCCTCGTACAAAACCCTAGAAATTCCCCCGTTATAGTTAGTTCAGCTAACTATAACTCGCACCCCCGCAATGCACTGCTGATGACGTCACATATTACATCACTCATGACATAGTCAGTAACATCACTGATGACATCACTGATGACATCTCAAATTACATCACTGATGACATCACTGATGACATCCTCCATGTGATAAATTAGTGCATCTTCTCACACCCTAATATAACCTTTGATACACCGACTCAAAATTTCAGACGGCCATTTTGAAACCCATAGATACTCCAATACCAATAACTACATACCCACTCATTAACTCTTAGGTCTACATATACCTCCACTCACTCACCTGTACAGTCACTCATACTTACAGTCAATCCGTACAAGACTATCATATGCATTTATACACCTATATAGACACTCACACACCGCCAATCATCCATTGAGGTACTGACACACCTAGTCAGTCGTGCAAGTAGTTAAACACAGTCCAATTTACTCACCTATACAGTTAAATACACTCAAGTTCACTTACTCATAAAAATAGTACCACATTCTTACGCTCTTATACAATCATTGATACAAGCACACACTCATCCATACAGCCACTCTCACAATCACACACTCTCACATATACCCACTTATATACTCTTACACACATATATACTGCCTTTCACATATGTAGTTAGTCACACATGTACCACTGAGATATACATTCAATCCCTAACACACCCATACATACACTCATCCAACCATACAGTCCATCACAGACGCACTCTTAAAACCATGCACCCATAGAATCACCCACTCACACATCTATGCATAGAGTCACACACACCCTACCCACAAAAACGCTCAGGTACCCATAGAGATACTCAGACAACCAATCAATAACCCATATAGACACTGATATAGCTATTCACAAAACCATGCAGCCACTTATACAACTACACACACACACATACAGACATTCAAACAGTTTAGTCACTAGTCTGCAGTAAGATACATTTAATGACTCACCTAGAAAATCATCCATTCACACACTTGTACACCCACTCATTCTTCAACAGACCTTTCCCTATATATATTAAACATATTAAAACTGTACAGAAACACATACTCAATGGATGATGTCATCAGTGATGTCATCAGTGATGTCACTCACCATGTCATGAGTGATGTAATATGTGACGTCATCAGCAGTGCATTGCGGGGACGTGAGTTATAGTTAGCTGAAATAACTATAACGGGGACATTTCTAGGGTTTTGTACGAGGTAAATGTCCAGCTAACTATAACGCCCCTAAAACCTATGGTTTTTTCAGTGAATTTCTAAGGTTTTTTAAATGCCAAAACCTAACTATAACGCCCCTGAAACCTATGGTTTTTTCAGTGAATATATATATATATATGTAGTTATAGTTAGGACCTATTTTCCATAGGAAATCCGCAACATTCTATTTGGAATAACGTTGGCGCCGAGTGACGAATCTTCGCGAAATTTTCCAAACCTTTGGCCAGCTCCGGTCCGCTCCTATCCTGGAAATTTCACGGTGATTCGTCAAGCGGGGGCGAGAAAAAAGGGGGGTCCCAAAACACATTTTCCCCATGAATTTTCCCATAGGACCTGTTGACGCAGCTACAGCCCGAACTGCTGAATGGAATTACAACAAATTTGGCAAAGAGGTAGTCCTCAGTTCAGACTTGTGCCTTTTGCTTAAATGGTGTAAATCCGTCCAGTAGTTCCTGATAAAATTAGAGTTAAAAAGATAGATATATCTGGGCGGAGCCTAACCACACTTCTCATCGTGAGATCTGATTGGCTGTCAGTACGTCATCCAAGAAGTGTTGGCAGCCATCTTGGGACCAATATACATGATAGCATCTCATTAAAAAGCATTGCAGTTAATAGAAGGTTTTAAGACTTTAGTTACATTATAAATCATTTGTAGATGGTACCATACTCATTTTAGGAATTGTGGTGTGTTCTAAGGTGATTTTACCATGTCTAAAAGCCTTCTGCTGTGATATCATGAATCATGTTAGAGAGAAAACTATTTTCTCATGCTTTTCCCACAGAGGTTTGGAAGGTGATCTATAAGCTAAACTGAGAGCATATTTTCTGTAAATTCACATTATCTTTCTCAGTCATGTGAGAATGAGGTCTGACATTCTCAGTAAAACATGTACATCCAACAAGGGCAGAGACTGTCAGTTGATTCCTTTGTGTTCTACTGCAGCTTCCCACAGTGTTCTAAAGAACAACTAGAGCGCTAACAGTCCTACTTATGATAAACGTATTGCACACCTGGAGCCATCTTGATTGGAATAAAGTGGAAACTCTTAAAACATTTAATTTAAAAAGGAACAAAATGAAGGGGTTCATTTTGCCATAGAAAGTATGATTAGTGCTGCAGAAAGAAAAATTAGGGCACATTTTGAGTGACTTCTCAAATCCTCTTCTATTTCATTAAAAAATTCTGACATGCAGACTGAAACATGCACTTTCAATACCAGCAGCAGACTTCCCTGGTGAGCAGGTAGCTTTACTACTGTGATCTAATAAGCAACTAGAGTGCTAACATTTTGAATTTATGGCAAATGTGTGACACATCTGAATGCCTTCTTGATGGAATCAAAGTAAAAAACTGAAAGTATTTCCTGCTGAGGAGACTGTAGTAAATGAGGAAATTAGGAAACTTCATAACAAATAAGTCTCCCAAAATGGCCACCAGAGACATAAGAGCCCAAATGTGGCCCAAATATCACCCAGATGTTGCCCAAGTATAGCCCAATGACAGAATGTCCCAGAGTGTTCTTAAGGACAACTAGAGCGTTTACTGTCATACTTATGACAAACGAATGGCACACCTGAAGCCATCTTGATTGGAATAAACTGGTAACACTTAAAACATTTAATTTAAAAAGGAACATAATGAGGGGGTTCATTTTGCCATAGAAATTATGTTTAGTGCTGAAGAAAGAAAAATTAGGGCACATTTTGAGTGACTTCTCAAATCCTCTTCTATTTCATTAAAATATTCTGATATGCAGACTGAAACATGCACTTTTAATACCAGCAGCAGACTTCCGTGGTGAGCAGTAGCATTACTACAGTGATCTAATGAGCAACTAGAGTGCTAACATTCAGAATTTATGGCAAATGTGTGACATATCTGAATATCTTCTTGATGGAATCAAAGTAAAAAACGGAAAGCATTTCCTACTGAGGAGACTGTAGTAAATGAGGAAATTAGGAAACTTCATAACAAATAAATCTCCCAAGATGGCCACCAGAGACAAAAGAGCCCAAATGCAGCACAAATATCACCCAGATGTAGCCCACATGTAGCCCAATGACAGAAGTGTGCAAAACATTTATTTTTGTGTATTTGCAGTTTTATATAGTGCAGACTTGTCAGGTATTGAAGTGTTTTACATGAGCATTGGTTACATCACACAATATCAAATTCATTTTGGTTGTAGACATGGGGAGATTAAGTGATTTGACCAGAATCACAGAATGTTGAGCTGAAGCAGAAACTCCAACCTGGTTCCCCAGTTGCAAAGTCTGCAGCTCTGGAAGTAACACCACATCCTCTCCCCTAGGTGCAACCTTTAATCAAGTGGTCAACCGGATAAAAAAACATAAAGATTACAAATAATTTAAAAGTTATTTGTCGCTATTTGAAAATTCAGAAAATATGTCCTCATTTGAGTTTTTTAGAGCACTAACCATAATTTTGATGCAAATAAGACCCTCTCATATATGTAATTTCTAAAGGAAATGCTCTAGGTATTACAGTTTTGATTACATCAAGATGACGTCAGGCGTTCCACACTTTTGTAATAAATATAGAATGTTAGCAATCTAGTTGTTCATTGGGATACTGTTGAGAGGCAGAGGCCAGGAACACGGACTCTGAAAATTGAAGGCATGTAGGAGAGTGCAGAGGCAACAATTTCACCACACTGGGCAGGCAGGAAGGGCAGTGGCAGCACAACAGACTATGGAGGGCAGTTGAAAGGGGGGCAGGGGCAACAAACCAACAATACAGGACTGGCAAGAGAGGCTGTCGCAATATAATAGACCATTGTGGGCAGAAGGAAGAGGCAGTGGTAGTACAACCATACATGCCAACAGACCTGTTTCAGCCAGGAAACGTCCAATGTTTTTAAGCTCAAATGGGCTTTATTTAATCTGTCTCCTGTCTACAATCTCCTCTTTTTCAATGTAACTCAAAGGGGAAAATCAATACCCCAGTTTCTTTTTAAAAATCCCCCTCTTACCAAGTTCAAAATGTTTGCAAGTATGGTACATTGGATCATGGAAGGCAGGAGGAATTGGAGTAGGGACATGGACTCGGATAACAGAGGACAGGAGGGACATGGAGAGGTGCACCAAACTGACCCTACAGGGCAGGCATCAGGGTTTGCAGCAGCACAATACACCACACAGGGCATGCAGGACAGGAGTGCAGCACAACAATCCATAGAAAGCAATAGGGAGGGGACATGACCATGCACATGGACAACAGAGAATAGAGGGGAAAGAGGCAATGGTAGCTAGCTGACCATAATAGACAGACAGGAGAGAAAGCTGTAGCATAACAGACCATAACGGGCAGGAGGGATGGATCAGGGGCATTACAGTGGAACAGACAAGCCAGGAGGGAGGGAATAGGGATCTGCACATGGAAACAGAGGGCAGGGGGCAAGGGGGAAGGGTAGGAGCAGCTAGATGACCATGGAGGTCAGGCAGGATGGGCACTAGAAACAAGACACACCATGGAGAGCAACAATGAGACTATGATGGCATACATACAGACCATGGAGGGAAGGTGGGAGGGGCCATGGCAGCACAGAAGACAATACATGGCAAGCGGGAGGGTTAGTGGCAGCACAATGGCTATGATGGGCAAGATGGAGGGTACAGGGGCATGCACAAAGGACCATGGAGGATAGAAGGGAGGGTAAGGACCTGGGCACAGACAAAAGAGTTCAGGGGAAGGGGCCTCACAACAGACCGCACGGGGCAGGCAGGAGGAGCAGTTACAGCACAACAGACCAGGGAGGGCAGAAGGGTGTGGCAGTAAAATGTACCATGGAGGACAGGAGGAAGGGGATAGGGGCATGGCATGTGGACAGGCAGGGTGGAGGTGGCAGGGACAGGTTACAGTCATCTGACAATGCTAGGCAGGTGGGAGGGGAGTGGCAGCTCAACAGAACACTCAGAGTAGATAGGAGTGGCAGGTCCATGGAACATGGTGGCCAAAAAGGATGGAGCAGGGGCATGCACAAAGAAATCGGAGAGCAGGGGGAAGGAGAATAGTGGCAGCAAGCTAAGCACAGAGGCTAAGCAGGAGGTCAATGATGGGCCATAGAATTGGGCAATGGAGGGCAGGAGGAGTGGACTCGTACATCATGCTAAATGGAGGGCAGTGGCAGCCCATCAGACCATGCATGGCAGGAGGGAGGAGGCTAGTCCATGGATTCAGACAACAGAGGATAGGGAGGAGGTGGATGGGGCAGCAAGCTAACTGTTCAAAGAAGGTGGGTATTAGGAACTTTATTGTTTTTAAAATGTGTGTCTGTGCGAACTACTTAAAATATGAACAAGTATGCAGCATAATCTCACTTTTATTCAGTAAGAAGAGGACGTTTGTGACTGTGACTCCGGGCTCACTTGGCAGAAACACCCCCTGACCCTCCACTCCCCATCGCAAAATGTAATGCCCGTGAAAAGGGTAGGTGGACGCAGTGTTATATAGAACATAGTCCTGAGAGCACGATTGAAAATGAAAACTAGTTATAGTATATGGTATAAACTATGCACCAAAAAGTGTGATATAAGATGAACCGGGGCGTGAAATATAATATGCAATACATTGTGCGCAAAGACAGATTCATTGGAGAACGTGAGATAGCACAGGCACTAGCGCTTGCTATGCGATATGCGCCTTGGAGTGTAATATGCACAGGGCAGTTTTGTGTAACCTAACTAGTCTCTAAAGTTGTAATATAAAATATGTGCTGGGGAGTGTAACGTTGCATATGCACTGTGACAAAGATATGGATCCCAGATTGTAATATGTATGGCATAGTGCTGTGAGTTATAACATAGGCATCGAGGAAGGCACGTTAGATGGGGCAATATAACCCGTGCAAAGGCAAGTGTGGCATGACATATTCACAGGGTGGTGTTACAGTGCACATGGGCTAAGAGTGTCACAGCATATGCACTAGCTGGTGGAGTACAACACAGAGGTGTGTGGCACTCGGTGGGCACTGGTGGGTGTAACACAGCATTGGGCTCAGCCAGGAGCATGCTGTGACTCTCAAGTGAGGTTTGCCTCCTTTCCAGAGAGTAAAATAAAAAGTATTACACATCCGGCGGTGGATGTGTGTTTTATTAACCATGAGGGGGGTTTCTTGCATAGTTTGGTCGAATTTTCGTCGAATCCCCTTTGAATGGCTTGGTGTGCGTGTGTATTAAATATGCCCGTCAATAGCTACCCATGTTTGTATAAATAAACAACAAGGGTGTCTACTTGGAGAGTACCCACAGGCAGGGCCGCCGGGATTAGGCACAGACATGTCAGAGCTTCACTAGCGGTGTAAATACATTCCACGTGGATTCATTGTATGCATAGTCGCCTTTTAATGAATATCAAGCAAATCGTCATGGTGATAGGTACATACGGTTTGTCCAGCATGTCCTAGGTGTTTCTATAAATATATATTTTTTTAAAATAATAAAAAACAAAGGCAGGCCCCGGGGGATGGGGTCCCTGGGGCCACAAGTGGCCTGAAGGGGGGGGCAACGCAGCCCCCTCCTAAAGAATTTTTTTTTTAAAAAAGGCCATGACCCGGGGCCGATTAAGGCCTTGGGAGGGCCAAATTAATTTTTTTCAACAAAAAATATAGGGTGCAGGCCCTGGGGGATGGGGTCCCCAGGGCTAATAAATTAGAAAAAGAAGGGGAGCCACACAGCCCTCCTTCTTAAAAAAATAAAATAAATAAAAGACCAGTATCGCGCTGGAGGCCACGCCCCCTCCTTGCAGCACTCTGCAAACACGCCCCCTGGCCAGTTGAAAGTTGGGGAATTAATTCCCCTTCAAAACTGAGGGTCCCTGAGGGCCAACTAGCCCAACAGGTATCTCCAGTATGCACCAGGGAGCTGCGTTGCAGACAGGTGTTCTGAGGCCACGCCGCTTTTTGCACCTCTATGCAACGCAGCTCTGTGGCGCTTACTGGAGGTACCTAGTGGTCTAGTTTGACCCTAGGGACCCTTAGGATTCAAGTGGTGAAGGGAGGAGACGGGGCCTGGGGTGACATGTGCAAACACGCCCTTTGGCGCGTTTTAAGTTGGGGAAATAATTCCCTTTCAATCCTGAGGGACCCTGGGGGCCAACTAGCCCACCAGGTACTTCCAGTAAGCGCCACTGCTCTGCGTTGCAGAGAGGTGGTGCAGGCCGTGCCCCTTTTACACCTCTCTGCAATGGCGCTTACAGGACGTACCTAGTGGGCAATTTTGCTCCCAGGGACCCTCAGGATTCAAGAGGACTTAATCTCCCAACTTAAAAAACGGCCACAGGGTGTGTTTACACATTGGGGAAGGGAGGGGACGGGGCCTGAGGTGACGTGTGCAAACACGCCCTATGGTCCGTTTTAAGTTGGGGAAATAATTCCCCTTCAATCCTGAGGGCCCCTGGGGGCTAACTAGCCCACCAGGTGCTTCCAGTAAGCACCACTGAGCTGCATTGCAGAGAGGTGGTCCAGGCCGTGCCACTTTTTACACCTCTCTGCAACGCAGCTCTGTGGTGCTTACTGGAGGTACCTAGTGGGCTAGTTGGACCCTCAGGATTCAAATGAACTTAATCTCCCAACTAAAAACGGCCACCGGGCGTGTTTACACAGTGGTGAAGGGAGGGGACGGGGCCTGAGTTAACGTGTGCAAACAAGCCCTGTGGCACGTTTTAAGTTGGGGAAATATTTCCCCTTCAATCCTGAGGGACCCTGGGGGCCAGCTAGCCCACCACGTGCTTCTAGTAAGCGCCACTGCGCTGCGTTGCAGAGAGGTGGTCTAGGCCGTGCCCCTTTTACATCTCTCTGCAACGCAGCATTGTGGCGCTGACTGAAGGTACCTAGTGGTCTAGTTGGACCCTAGGGACCCTCAGGATTCAAGGCGACTTAATCTCCCAACTTAAAACGGCCACAGGGCGTGTTTACACAGTGGGGAAGGGAGGGAATGGGGCCTGAGGTGACGTGTGCAAACACGCCCTGTGGCACGTTTTAAGAGGTAGTTTTAATCCCCTGCCCTATTATAGACTAGGGGCTTACAGAGGAGGTCATGCTAATCACAGGGGGACCTCAACACATAGTGTTCCCTAGTGTATGTAGGTGTTTTCACTGTATTCTGAGTGTCTTTTAACATAGCACTGGCTCTACGACTGGTTAGTCAGACTCAGTTACCACCAGTATCCGTCTGAAAAAGTTGAGGGTACAGGATGATTTTGCAACAAGGCTTCTTTCTGCTCTTCTGTTTGTTCTTTCTGCACGTTATCCTTCTTCCTGCACTTTTCTTCGTCTTTGAGGACTGCTGTTGCTTCTTTCTGCATTTCTTTTTTTTCTTTCTGTGCGTTTTTTCTTCCTTCTTCACATGTCCTATGTCTGTAGGCATAGTTAGAAATTAGCATTTAAAAAACCTTTGAAATTCACTGAAAAAAACAAAGGTTTCAGGTACGTTATAGTTAGGAATTAGCATTTAAAAAACCTTCGAAATTCACAGAAAAAACCATAGGTTTCAGGGGCGTTATAGTTAGCTGGACTTTTCACTCGTACAAAACCATTGAAATTCCCCCGTTATAGTTAGTTCAGCTAACTATAACTCGCGCGCCCGCAATGCACTGCTGATGACGTCACATATAACAAAGCAAAAACCAAAGGAAATGATGGACGGAGTGTTGAACATTGCAAGCACTCACCCCCAGTCAACTGATCTGGGTTTAATCCATCACTGTTCTTTAGCCCACTCTGCCACCCCAGTTCAGACATGGCCATATGCAAATCAGTCTGACCCCGTGCCTCATGGGAACAGTCCAGCCCGAACTGCCAAGCCATGTCTTCCCTGGACCGGAAACAAGCTTCCTAGGACCGGTTTCTGGCATTTCAGCCGTCTTCAGCCAGGCTTGCTTGAATCCAGTGGCAAAGTGAGCAAGGGACTCACGTCTGAGCATACCCTGCCAACTTATGGCGAACAAAGCAAAAACCAAAGGAAATGATGGACGGAGTGTTGAACATTGCAAGCACTCACCCCCAGTCAACTGATCTGGGTTTAATCCATCACTGTTCTTTAGCCCACTCTGCCACCCCAGTTCAGACATGGCCATATGCAAATCAGTCTGACCCCGTGCCTCATGGGAACAGTCCAGCCCGAACTGCCAAGCCATGTCTTCCCTGGACCGGAAACAAGCTTCCTAGGACCGGTTTCTGGCATTTCAGCCGTCTTCAGCCAGGCTTGCTTGAATCCAGTGGCAAAGTGAGCAAGGGACTCACGTCTGAGCATACCCTGCCAACTTATGGCGAACAAAGCAAAAACCAAAGGAAATGATGGACGGAGTGTTGAACATTGCAAGCACTCACCCCCAGTCAACTGATCTGGGTTTAATCCATCACTGTTCTTTAGCCCACTCTGCCACCCCAGTTCAGACATGGCCATATGCAAATCAGTCTGACCCCGTGCCTCATGGGAACAGTCCAGCCCGATGTTCATATTACATCACTCATGACATGGTCAGTGACATCACTCATGACATCACAGTTGACATCTCTAATGAGATCACTCATGACATCACTGATGACATCATCCTTGTGATAGAGTGGCAGACCTCCTCTCCCCCTAATATAACCTTTGATACACACATTCAAAAATAGAAACTAAAATTTTCAAAACAATGGACATACCAATGCCAGTTACAACAATCTGTTCAGTAATTCTAAGATCCACATACACATCCACTCATTCACCAACAGTCCTATATAGTCACTCATACATGTACTCACTCATCATATGTACTCATACACCTATACATCCTGTTACACAACGCCACTCATCCATAGAGTTACTCACACACATAGTCACTCATGCTAATAAAGAATCAAACATCCATTTACTTGCATATACAGTTATAAGGGTGGGCGTAGTTCGCGAAGTAGCACTTCGCGAAGCTACGCAAAGTGAAGTTCGCACTACGCGAGCTACGCGTAGCACTTCGCGAACTGCGAAGTAACATGTTCGCACTGTGCAAGATGTTGTTTTCAATGATTGCACAGTGCGGACAAGCAACCAGCACTGTGCAATCATTGAAAATGGCATCTTGCACAGTGCGAGCTGTAGTTTTCTGCTGCTCGAGTAGATTTTTCCTCGAGCTGCAGCTTTCTCAACGCGAACTGGTAGTTTCTCATCGCGAGCGGTCGCGAGCATACGCGACCCCTCGCAATGAGAAACCTGACCTTCTCGCGTTGTGAATCTCGCCGGGAGGTTTATTTTCCATGCTCGCAATCGCGAACAAGGAAAAAGTCTCGCCAGGATGTCATTTTGCTTGCTCGCGGTCGCCAACTTGACGTTGAGGACCGCGAGCAAGCAAAAAATGACCGCAGCACTACGCAACACTATGCTACACGTGTTCGCACTGTGCTACGTGCATTTCGCGTAGTGCGAAGTAGCGCGAACTTCGCAAACTACGCGAGCGTAGCGTAGTGCTTCGCCCAGGCCTAAGTTATACACACACCACCACAATTACTTCTACAGAAACTTACACATACTTAGTCTTTTAAACAATCACTTATAGAAACACATACTTATTCATACAGGAACTCTTTCAAACTCTCACTCTCACATATACTCACTTATATACACCAAAAGTCACATATACTAGTTTCAAACTTATGTAGTTACTCATAAAGACACTATTGAGACAGTCATTCCCTCACTAACACACCCATGCACACACTCATCCACCCATACAGTCCTCCACACATGCTGTCTTCAACACATACAAACAGTGAGTCACTCATTCATGCACCTATGCACTACGTAATACCCCCCACCGAACCATACAGACACTCAGACACTCATATTGATACTCAAAAAACCAACTAATAACCTATATAGACACTCATGTAGCAACTCACCAACCCATGCAGCTACTTATACACAAATTGAGAGACTGAGACAGATATTTACATATTTAAACATTACTCACTAAGCCATGTATTCACTAAGATACACTTAATCAGTCAGTTATACAATCAATTTTTCAAAAACAAATCATCCATTTAGACACTTATATACCCATTTATTCTTCCATCGACCTTGAGATATACATATATAAAACATATGTAATTTTCAGAAAAACACACATTCACTCGATGATGTCCTCAGTGATGTCATCAGTGATGTCATTTGAGATGTCATCAGTGATGTCATGAGTGATGTCACTGGCCATGTCATGAGTGATGTAATATGTGACGTCATCAGCTGTGCATTGCAGGCGCGCGAGTTATAGTTAGCTGAACTAACTATAACGGGGGAATTTCAATGGTTTTGTACGAGTGAAAAGTCCAGCTAACTATAACGCCCCTGAAACCTATGGTTTTTTCAGTGAATATATATATAGATATATATATAATATATATATATATATATATATATATATATATATATATATATATATATATATATATATATATATACGTATATACACTTGCTCCACTGCACCTTGATCAGCGCACTCCTGGACGGGTGCTCAAAACGTGGAAGTGCATCCACATCAATAGTCACGCTCCCTTTCTTTCCTCTCTGGATCGAAAAAGGCACTCACAGGGGTCTTTGTCGTTATACAGCTGTAATCCGTACACCCAACATGACGCATTTCGGCTTGCTCCTTAGTCTAATGTTTTTCGATTTCGCTCCAAAAGACGAAATTTTTTAAACATCCGTAAATAAGTCACATCATGTACTGACATAACCAGCAACAATGGACAAGCATATCACGTATAAGCATGAGCACCATCTTGGTACATATACTTTCTGAATGCCTCAATACTTTACTGCTTAACCCGTGATTGTCATGTTGCTGTTTCAACCTTGCTATAAATCCACATTTGCATTATATCATCCTGATGTTAATCAAAATGCAACATTGCCTAGCAATTATTAAACCGGGTAAATTATCATTATAATCAAGCCGAGTATCGGCATGGTAGCTGCCCAATTACAATTACATCATTTTGCTGTGTATGGGCTTAACCTTATGATGCTTTTGCTTCCAGTGGCAGCTATATAACTCGCTACATCGCCGTGCATCAGCTGACATACTAACCGCTCTAAGAATATCATTGTATATCAAGGACAAATTAATAGAAAACCTTTTTTTTAAAAGAAAACATTAACAAAACTGAAATTTTCATATACATTACATTTCATTTCAGTTACCTCAACAGTTTTATACATTAATTTTGACCACATTTAATGAATCACTACTAATCACCGAGAGGTAAAGCTAATTCTGTCCCTATATTCATTCTGAGCAACATCACAGTGACAGTGGTGGAGAAGTGTAGCTCACTGGTTAGAGGAGGCATACCCTGAAGCAGAGATCAGGCCTGGGACCTGGGTTCGATTCCCGACGCGGCAGGGTCCAGAACCCAATTGTCCACGGACTCGATAATTCTCACTTCGGTGCCCACTCTAAGCATGAGTTCACACTATGCAGCTCTGGGCAACAAGCCTGCTTAATCTCCACAACGGCCCCCCGCGGCGGGATGCCTGGATTTCACCTTGGGGATACCCAGTACGGGTTATCTTACAGGGAAAAACCAGGACGGGTTCCCAATGCAAGCGCCAAGATGCCCGTAGGGGGATAGTTGCGCTCTATAAGTACCCCAATCAATCAATCACAGGGAGCTGTTATGCTATTTTGGTCTAGATCATGTTCCAAACAATATACTGGGAGGAGACAGGATTTTGAGGCTATGAAGATTAGAATCAAGATATATAATTGATTTAGAGACCAAGACCCCGAAAGGAATGAATATAGGGGAAGAATTAGCTATACATCTCGGTGATTCAGTAGTGATTCGTGAAATGTAGTCAAAATGAATTTATGATACTGATGAAAAAAGATAAAAGAAAAGAAAAGGGGGCAGGGTAGTAATACCCTGACCCCCTTGCCCTCCTCAGGGGATCCCACAGGGACGCCAGGGGCCAAAAAAAGTTTCTTTTTTTTCAGCTGGAGTCCCACTGGGTGTGCAAATACGGCCAAAAATAAAAAAAAATGAAGCGCGGGCTCCCACGCTTCATTTTCCTTGAGCCCCCGGGTGGGTCAGGTCCCGGGGGCAAAAGCTGATTATGTAGCAGGGGCCCACAGGGGCCCCCCCAGCCCCAGGGACCACCACCTCCTGAGGCTTAACTTAATTATATGCAGGGGCACGCGGGCCCCCCACACTGCCCCAGGGACCGCCACCTCATTGGGGCTCAATACATTTAAAGAAGTGTGGGGGGGCTTCTTCCCCTCCCCACACTGCCCCAGAGACCAACACCTCCCTGGGGCACTAATTATGTCAATGTGGGTGTCAGTTGCGGACCCCCGGCCTCAGTGACCACAACGTCCCTGGGGCAATTTACATGTTGGGAAGGGGGCCCCACTCCCAGAGCCCCCCATGGCCCTTGGGACTGCCACAAACCAGGGCCGGCTCCAGCAATGCCCCGGGGTGCCCAACCCTTGGACATTGCAGTTTGCAATGGCAGGGCAGGAGCACGGCTCCGGCCCTGTTTTTGGAAACTCTGCTTTGCTTCATGGAAGCGAGAGCAGAAAACCTGCTCCCTCTTCCAGGAAGCAAAGTAGATTGCTTTTGGACAAGGGGAGCTGCATGTCAGCAGCTCCCCTTGTCCAAAAGCAATGCCAGCTCCCGCAGGAGGCAGGGAGCTGGCTGGGACTGTGGGGGCATTCCCCCAAGGAACGTGAGGGCTGGCCCTGGCGGATGGGGTCCCTGGGCCCAAAAGTGGCTCTGGGGAGGGGGGCCACTTTGCCACCCTCCGGGGAAAAATAAAATATATTTATTTTTTAAACGAGGCAATGCCCTGGGGGATAGGGTCCCTGGGGCAGTAAAAGCCCTTAGGAGGGTAGTTTTTTTTTTAATGTTATGAAATGGCTGAGCCTCAAGGGATGGGGTTCCCGACGCAGAATTTAAGTTATAAGAATGGGGGCATTTTTCTTTCACGTGCTTGGAGTCGCTACTCCATCGCAGCTCTCAGTGTGGCCCCCCGTGTAACCGCGATGGATTCGCGACTTCAAGCAAAATTTAAAAAAGAGTATGTATGTTTTTTTAAAAGTAACTATTGGGTTATAGGGTGGCTCTGAAAAGAGCCTGTAATAATGAAGGATGTCTCGTAGACAGGCCGCTTAGAACAAGATGTAGGTTTATTTAATACATTACAAAGTCCATGTAAAGATCATGTAGATTTCCTGTAGAGCCCCACCAGGAGCAGCCTCCCTGCTGCTCAGCCCATCTCTACCAACTGCCAACTCCTCCAGTCCCTCACACCCAGCATTCTAAGTGACATCACACATGGCTGAGCAGCAAGGGACAGGACAGCAAATGAGGAAGATGCACAACAACAACAATAGATTATAGCACATCTCCCTTCCTTAGAAAAACTAAGCAAAAGATATAAATGCCTTAAATCAAGATAGCACAAAAATACCTTTGCTTACATAAAGTAGAAATAAAAAGAAAATACACTATGCAAATAAATATACATCAAATCAGCAAATACTCGCAAGAAAATATCTATAACAAAAGAATAATGAACCCCATCCCCCTCCCTAGGGAAACTAATTAGATGGGTACACACTACCAACAAATTAAAAGTAATAGGATAAACACACCACCCCATAGGAGAACACACCTCCCTTAGAAGCTACAACACCTCCCTTAGACTGCAATAGGGGAAAACACCTCCCTATAGGGGAAAACACCTCCCAAAGACTCTCCGAACACTGTAATAGGGAAAAAACTTTCCCTATGATACTCCAAAATTCCAAATACTGTAATAGGGGAAAAAACACCTCCCTATAGGGGAAAACACCTCCCAAAGACTCTCCGAACACTGTAATAGGGAAAAAACTTTCCCTATGATACTCCAAAATTCCAAATACTGTAATAGGGGAAAAACACCTCCCTATAGGGGAAAACACCTCCCAAAGACTCTGTAATAGGGAACCTCCCTATGATACTCCATAACACTAAACACAGTAATAGGGGAACAACGTCACCCTAGAGGGGAAAACACCTCCCGAAGACTCTGAAATAGGGAAAATAAACCTCCCTATGATACTTCAAAACACTAATCGCAGTAATAGGGGAACAACGTCACCCTATAGGGGAAAACACCTCCCAAAAACTCTGTAATAGGGAAAATAAACCTCCCTATAATACTCCATAACACTAAACACAGTAATAGGGGAACAACGTCACCCTATAGGGGAAAACACCTCCCACAAAAAACTGAACACATCCATTTACATTGAATGTTACATCCACAGCAGCATCTTTGCACACACACAACTGCGTTGCAGAACACATTGCTTACAGGGTTGCACATGTCAATCCACAACCAACACCATAATAAGATTGCATGTTAAACATTATGAGCTTGTCCTTGTCAGTGTTAATAAGTATTAACACTACTATAAGAGAGAAGAAAAAAAAAACAATGAACACAAAGGCAAGGAAAGATATAGCGAACACCGGTGAGCGAATTCTCACCCGAGACCTTGACATGAAAAGAAAATTATTCCAAAAGCTGCATGCAACTGCCGCCCTCCGATTCGCTGCTGCACAGCAAGTTCACTCCAATCAGTATTAAGAACTGCTTCTCAAATGTGCACAGTATACTTCCCCGCATAAAGAATAAGGATGTGAAAATATGTGAAAAACTGTTCTCCAGCACTTTGTATATTTGGCATAAAAATGAAACAAGCGCTTCCACGAACAGGCAGCGAGAATGTGAGTGAACCCTCTGGAATCTCCCAATCCAAAATGGATGCCAAAAGTATGCGTGAGCTGACGCGTAAGCTGACGTCTCGTAGGTCATCTCGTTGATGAGAAAAGTAGAACAATGCAGCGCGCACCACACGCATCACAATACGTACTTGGTCTTGTCGGCTGAGAGGGGAAGAGGATTCCATTGCGTCATCACTCCCCTGATGAAAACAAAGAGGAAACATCTCTCGCACCAACGGACACCTCTTGAGCCAACGGCCTCGTCACAGCGCGGATACAGAGCACAGCAATCGAGTCCGGTAAGATGACCCTAATAGAAGTTTTCCACCTCGTCTAAAACTGAAATCGAGCAACAGTGCACACCTTCAATAGCTTTTCACAGAAGCACAAGTGTAGCTTTACTCCACAGCGCGTTCTCCAGGATCGCCAAGACACACAAACACAGCAAAGCAGCAGTTTTCCAACTAAAGTTCTCTTTAACGTGGAGAAAACAAGAAAGTTTCAAAAAGAACTGACACTCACTTATGGAGTGATCACTAGTAGAGCTGACCAGGACGTTTCCGTTATGTTACCTTTTCCTTATTTTCAATTTCTTTAATATGTTGCAGAAGTTCCACAGACTCTTTCCACATACATACGTTCCTCAAGTTTGTCACAAATGACTGGGGTGTCTGTATTAGAACCTCTTGTTTCATTGCACACGGTACAGAAGAAAGAAACTGACACTTACATATTTGGGCGACCGATGGAGTGGTCACTGGTGGGGCTCCTGAATGTCAGCTTCATCAAAAAACGCAGCTTTAATTTCTCTTTACCTTGAAAATCCTTTTTCCTTGTAATTCCTTCCTTTAGACTCCAGAAACCATTATCCTTTGAAGTAGCACACGCGTAAGTCCTTCCAAATCGTCGCCAGTGTAATAATGAAGGATGTCTCGTAGACAGGCCGCTTAGAACAAGATGTAGGTTTATTTAATACATTACAAAGTCCATGTAAAGATCATGTAGATTTCCTGTAGAGCCCCACCAGGAGCAGCCTCCCTGCTGCTCAGCCCATCTCTACCAACTGCCAACTCCTCCAGTCCCTCACACCCAGCATTCTAAGTGACATCACACATGGCTGAGCAGCAAGGGACAGGACAGCAAATGAGGAAGATGCACAACAACAACAATAGATTATAGCAGAGCCCTTGTTTTCATTAACAGTTTGTTGTAGCTACATGTAAGTGTGGGTGCACAGCCTTAAGTTGTTGAGGAAGACTCTGTGTCCCTGATCTGTGAAGTGCCCTCCATTACTTCTGTAGATGTCTTTCATATCAAAACGTAGATTGTTGTTGTACGTGGACCCCATTCTATGAACCCTTAGGTATGCAGAATCAGCTTTATTGACATTCTTCCTAGCTTTCTCAAACTGTGGACAGAATTGATTTGACCAGTTCCATTTATGTCTCTGGCGTATGTTAGAGTATACAAAGAAAGTATGAGGTAAAAGCAACATCAACTGTGCAAAGGTGTCATTCCTTATCATTTCCAGACCCCAGTCAATGTGCCTAGGTCATTGCCACCACAGTGCAGTATCATGAGGTCAGGGGGTTGGAGATGAAAAAAGGTTTTAACCAAAGGCAACTATTGGTGCCACTTTAACCCTCGCTGGCAATCCATTTAATGTCCACATTTTCCAAACCTAGGTCTTTGGCAATACCTCTGCGTTCACCATCGCTTTTGCACCAGAAAATATAGCTGTGCCCTACAATCCACATGGTAAGCATCTTGAAGGGATGGCTGGAAGTAATAAAAAGATGTCTGCAGCTCAGGTAGTCAGTTGGTAGAGTTAGAGGTATCTACAAAACATGCTGTTTTTTAAAAAGTTGATAAGTGATTGACTGTTAATCAAGAATGTGCACTCAAAAATAGGATGCATGTTAATTTGCTGAGGTATCATGTTTGTGATTCGTTGTTTGAAAGGTAAAGTTGATACCATAAGGTAATATTTTGTCAACCTCACCTGCTGTATGCATTAGAAAGCTTGTGTGCTGAACTTGAAACTACAGTGAACTTGTGACCTGCCAGTATAGTTGAATGTTCCATTAACTGTTACTGTGGAAATTGGCATCAATCAGGATGGGGGAGGGGTTGAAACTTAACTGTGGACTTAAAATGTGAAATGAATACTTAAATATAAGTGAAAAGATAGTAAATTAAGGTTTTCTAAGATAGTAGTATGTGGAGAAGTAGTGTGTTACTGAAAGTCTATACTAGTATTATTAGAAATACGTTTTTGAACTCCTGTGTGGAGTGGCAGATCCACCGCGATGGAATCGTGACTTCAGAAAATTACAGAAGCGGTTTGGGCACCATTTGATTATAGTTATAAAGGGTTAATATGTCTAACCAATAGAAATTTGTTTTACAATTTGAAAGAATGATGGAAGCAATGTTATTTGATACTTACATTTATTTGAGTGAAAAAAGAGAGGGAAAGTTTTCCATTTCTGGTTTCACCTTTCTGAGAGAGGTGCATTACGTTTCTTGTGTGGAAAAGAGAATCTGTTAAGAGTTTCTGATATTTTCCATTCTGCAATACTACCTCAAACATGAGTAACCAAGTTGTAAGGTGTATTATATATCATTCAGTACTGCTTTATTGTTTCTAGTGATATTTTTACTTTAAAAAAAATCCAAGTGTTGAAATTGTAAGACAAATGTGATGTATGAAATATGTTATGAAATGTAAAGATAGTGTTTGCTTTTTGGAATTTAGTGAGAATTATATCTCTAGACTGATGCACTAGGTATGCAGTAATTTAAATATGCACAAGTCAGCCCTGCAGTTATGTATCATATGTGTGCTCTTATTTAGTTATGCAATCTAGGAGGCACTATCTATATACAGTTGTAATCCCTCAGACTTTATCCACAGATTTGTGCAATCACCCATGCACTACTATCCCACTCAAACATTCAGTCAGGCACTACCCATGCAGTCATACTCACTCAGGTACTACTGATGCACTCATAGAATGGCCCACGCATTACCCTTACACTCATATTTTCTCTCAGGTACTTCCTATACACTCATACAATCATGTAGTTACTACCAGTGCAGTCATAGAATTACTCAAGTACTACCCATGCATTTTTTTATTCTTTCAAGCACTACTCATACACTCTTGTCTTCAACCATGTGTTAGCCTTGCACTCCTGGTTTGTCTAAAGTATTTCCCCTGCACTGATCTATTCACCTATTCAGTACTGCTGCTCTCATGCAATCACCCAGGCAGTACTCTTGCAATGAACGTTTCACTGAGGCACTACCCATCCAGTCATCTATTCTCACAGGCACTACCCACTAGTTATCTATTTGTATGTTTCTTTGATATATGTTGCCTCTTTTAAAAGGTACAGACACATGCATGCATGCTCTCTGGAATATGGTGAGACTTTTAACAGATACATTGAAAAAGTTGCTGCGTTGTATTTGGCTAGGCTCAACACTGTGAGTACTTGCTGAATAGTAAAGCTGCAGCTGAAAAGTGAGGTTTAAGAGTTGTTGGTAGAAGGATTACTGATGAGGAGATGTACACTTCAAGTATGCCACATAATTTTAGGTGTCTCTTTAAAATGGAAAGTGGACTCTGTCAAGGTTAAGGGACTTTGTAGTCCTATGAGTCAAGTATGTGTCAGCTTGCACATATTTTCTTACATATATTATTTTTGTAGAGATGGTAGAGGTATACTACACTGAAATATATGTATTTGCATGTTTCTTTTACATATTATGCCATTAGGAAAAGGTACATGTATATGCATGCTAGTTTTTAGGAATATAGTGAGAATTACATCTATATACTCAAGCACTAGGAATGCACTGATTAAAAGAGATTCATATCTCTCTTTGAATCATGAATTCAGTTAGGCATTCTTATTCAGTTATGCAATCAAGGAGGCACTATTTATACACAGTTTTAATCACTTTGACATTAACCATAATTGCATATAGTCAGCTATACACTACTATTCCAGTGAAACATTTACTCAACTAGTACCTATGCACTCATGTATTAACTGAGACACTATTGATGCACTTATGTAATGGTTCAAGCATTACCTTAATACTCATAGTTTCTCAGAGGTATTTCCCATACATTTATCCAGGTACTACTTGTGCAGTGATAGAAATACACAGGCAGTATGGGTACATTCATGTATTATCTCAAGTTCTACCCATACCACCATGCAATAAACCATGCTTTAGGATTGTAGTGATAATTTCTGTCAGGTATTTTTGATGTATTGATGCAATCACTCTGGCAGTATTGGTGCACTCATTCAAATATTGAGGGTCTTATCTAGCACTGAACTATTGACTTAGGCAGTAGCCATTTAGTAATACCTTTTGTTAGGCACCACATATGAATTCATTCAATTCTCCTACCATTACTCTTACATTCATCATTTTACTTAGGCACTACCATGCAGTCATGCAGTTAAGGAAAAAACTACCTATACACATACTACTCCTCTTCCCTCTTTCAGCATCGCTCTAGCTTCTTAGTACAGTTCTCTTAGTTGTTTTGCACCTCTCTTTCTTTTTCTGCACCTCTGTTGCCTCTTTGTGCACCCCTTTTCTGTCTTTCTTTACGTAGGTTACCTGTTTCTACAATTCTCTTGCCTCTTTGTACAGTTCTCTTGTTCTATTTCATTTATTTGGTTCTGTACCTTACTTTCATTTTCCTACAACTGTTTCCTCTTTCTACACTTCTTTTGCCTCTTTCTGCACCTGTCTTTTTTCTTTTTGTACATCTGTTGCTTATTTCTGCATTTCTTACATTTTTCAGTAGCTGTGTTGCTTGAGTATTTCATTTTGCTGTTTGTAAACCTTGTGTTTTTTCCCTTTCTTCTTTTGGCTGTGTGACCACCTAGTCTTGTGTTTTTGCAGATGTTTTGCTCATTTTTATACCTTTCTCTTCTTATGAGTTATAAATGCAATAGAAATGTAATTGTAATTTTGCTCTTAGTTCTTATTTTACTGAGGCACTACCATGCAGTCATGCAGTTAAGGAAAAAACTACCTATACTCATACTACTCCTCTTCCCTCCTTCAGCATCGCTCTGGCTTCTTAGTGCAGTTCTCTTAGTTGTTTTGCACCTCTCTTGCTTTTTCTGCACCTCTGTTGCCTCTTTGTGCACCCCTCTTCTGTCTTTATTTACGTAGGTTACCTGTTTCTACAATTCTCTTGCCTCTTTGTACAGTTGTCTTGTTCTATTTCTATTATTTGTTTCTGTACCTTACTTTCATTTTCCTACAACTGTTTCCTCTTTCTACACTTCTTTTGCCTCTTTCTGCACCTGTCTTTTTTCTTTTTGGACATCTGTTGCTTATTTCTGCATTTCTTACATTTTTCAGTAGCTGTGTTGCTTGAGTATTTCATTTTGCTGTTTGTAAACCTTTTGTTTTTTCCCTTTCTTCTTTTGGCTGTGTGACCACCTAGTCTTGTGTTTTTGCAGATGTTTTGCTCATTTTTATACCTTTCTCTTCTTATGAGCTATAAATGCAATAGAAATGTAATTGTAATTTTGCTCTTAGTTCCTATTTTCAAAATTGAAATGTTATTAATTTTTTTATTTTAATTAATGTACTAAAATAATTAAACTATCATTAATTTTTTGGGATGATATTTTACTTGGATTAGAAATAAAAGATGGCAAGAAAACATGAAACAGAAGAGAACAAGGGAAACTGAAGTACTTAATGAAAACTAAAACGAGTGGAGTAGAAAAACACCAAAAAGATGCTGAGGATAAAGTGGCTTCTGGTAAGAGAACTAAACAATGTATTTAAAAAGTTGTGGAGAGATTGAATGATCAAAATACTAAGCAAAGGAGGAAAGAAATGTTTTGAACAAAGGAGAAACAAATGAAGAAACACAATGGAAAGAAGCACATGTGGCAAAAAGACAGAAACAATTTAAGGACATACGTGTACCTATGTATCGAAACAGAGTAATTCAAAACGTATTAAAAGATTGTAAAACGTATAAAAAAAGATCTGCAGCATTTAAGAAGAAGCAACAGATTGAAAGTGAATGAATTGAATTAGCTTTATTCGGTTTTCATATTGAGACATAGAAAAACCATAAAAGCACAATTTATAAAAACGTTTCATCATTACATATACATTTAACACAATGATCTATATAATGACAGTTCATATTTGATTGTATAGACATCGTAAAGAGGGATTATATAAAATGTTCATGAGCATTTACACCTTAAATAGCATCATATTTATACATGTTCATATAATTAATTAAAAAAGTTTAAAACTTATAAAAAATGGACCTACAATCTCAAACGTGCTTTATTTTATAGCACGGTTCACAAAAGCTTTCTGCATCTAATGATACTTTTCAAAAATTGCGCTATGTGACTCCCAAAGCACTCATTATCCAAAAACTGTAGCGCAAGATAGGCTGGGCGGCAACGGCTCAAGCCCAATATTTTTTAAAGTGGTTTAATCCACCTCTTCCTTTGATCTTGATAAAACTTACAGAAGAGTATTACATGAATTGTTGTTTGGGACGAAACACCGTCACAAAAATAGTTTGGTAAATTCCATGACCAATCATTTAAGGTCGGGAAGCTTACTAAACGGTGGAAAACATCCAATCTGAATCGTACTAAGAGGAATCTGTCATAGCCACTTAGTAAGTATGTTAAATATGGCTGGATACCAATAGTGGATCGTATTATTTGGCTATATTGGACCATAGGCCTTGACGCTTCGGTAGCGAATCTGCTTGCTTCCAAATGGGCCAGACAATGTTTTTTAAATAGTTTCCTAGGAAAAACTCCCAATAACATAGGTTTATCATAAAAATCTGGTCGGCCTAGGTCTGTCATAAAGTTTTTAATATATTTAGCCATCCAATCTCCAGAGAGTGATCTAGTTTCAGACAATCTATTAATATGTCTCGGTTAAATGCAGTTTTTGGTGAAGTCCAAATCCAATGCCATAGCAATATTGGGTGTACCTTTATTATGTCAGTAATATATGATTGGCCTAATCACTGTGGCAAACATAGGTAGAAGTATAACGTGGAACTGCCAATAAATACCTTAAAAAGACATTTTCCACCTTCTGGATATCTTTTACATCACGATACCCCCATATCCCAGCCCCATAAGTGGCTACGGTAACGCACTTGGCTTGGTATATTTGTAGCATCTCTGCCGGAGGCCTCTTTCCTATTTTTTGGCAGAAATTAACTAGAGCCTCTCTTTTACAGCCTGACACCATAATCCTTTGTTATCGAATAGAATTCCTAGATAGGGATACGTTTTAGTAGATTCCACCTTTATATTATCTACATATATGTCTTTCTGTTTTCTTCCAGCTGACCCACAGCACATTATAAAAGTTTTGGTAGTATTCATTTTTAAATCTAAGTTTTCCATAAACTTGTTATAACTGTCCAGGGCCCGTTGTAGCTCTATTGGTGTGCGGGCCATGACTATGGCATCGTCCGCATAGAGTAGGGCGGGTATAGCATGTCTTTGCGACTGTAGTGGGTCCCAGCACCCCTCTAACATGGCTTGCTCCAGGCCATTAGTATATAATGTAAATAAGAAGGGTGCCAGAACACGGCCCCATCTAACTCCCCTCTCTACTTGGAATGGCGCCGTGCATTGTCCCATATGTCCGTATCGTACCCACGCACTCGCATTGTTATACAGTTCTCTTAAAAAAAGAATTATGGGGGCTTCCACCCCTATACTCGCCAAGATGCTCCAAAGTTTACTATGGCTGACACTGTCAAAAGCAGCTGTTAAATCTACAAAGGCCAGGTACAGATTTCCCCTTCTTGCCTTTGTATATTTTCCCATAATGATGGTCAGGTTCAGGCCCTGTTCTACTGTTCCTAGCCCTTTCCTAAAACCGAATTGGAGATCTGATATGATGCGATTATCCTCCGCTCACTGCTGGAGTCGGTTCAGGACTATGCATCCTGCGACTTTGCCCACAGAGTTCAGCAGTGAGATGGAGCGATAACATCCCGGGTTCTGTCGGTCTCCCTTTTTAAAAATCAGTACCATTATAGATTCAGACCATGAATCTATAAGTCCGATTACACAGCAGGCTTCCAATACTTTTGTTAGTATTGGACCCCAAATCTGTAACTTATGTTTGAAAATGTCGACAGGAACACCATCGGGGCCTGGAGCTGTCACGCCCTTACTAGATATTACGGCACCTTCTACCTCTTCCAGGGTAAAGGCCAAGTCGATTGGGAAATCTGTTGGAGGATGACTTAAGGCTTTGGTATTTACGATTATAGTATCCTCCTCCCTGGTTTTACCAAAGATGTTAACAAAATGTTCCACCCAGCGAGCTTCGTCAATGGCAAGTTCTATTGCAGGGGTGTTTTCTACATTTATGAAAGGGGATTTTACCACTCGCCTAAAGGCTGTGCTATCCTTGTCCACACTTGCCTTGTGTAGGTCAACCCATATCTGTTTTTTTAGTTCTACCTTCCGTTTTTTCACAGACTCACTGTAGGCCTTCCTACATGCCCTAACTTCATTTATGTCCCTATCTTTTTTATGCAACACTTTTTTCAATTCGGCATAGGTTCTTGTAGATTTACTATTAAACCACCCCTTGTTTTTTCCATTTGTCTTTTTAGAACCAACTTTCAGGGAATTCCTAATTGTTTCTAATACCTGTGTGTAGGACTCTAACACTTCCTCGTGTGTTGATAAATCATCCAGACATTTCATAATTGGTTTAAGGCTTTTCTTGACCACTGTCTTCACAAAATCCTGTGGAACTACCTTATCCCATTTCAAAGAGTAACCATTAGTCTTGTCGATATACTTGTTTCTTATATAGGGTCCTTGTTTCGAGAGGAAAAAATATGGACACGCTCAGTGGGAAATGATCACTTATTGCGTTCTTGTGTGTTTTAAAAGATCTCAAATGTGTTCTACATCGATTAGGAATTATTATAAAATCAATAATAGTGCTCAATCCTCGCCCATTGCAGGTTTGGGAAAATAGGACTGGTGGTGAACATAATGCATTAGCAAAGCCCAGGTCTAGAGCAAATAATATGTCATTTAACAGATCCCCGTAAATGGAATGAGGAAAGTGAGGTACATTACATTTATCTTCATCAACCAGTCAGCAAGTTACATCAGTATTATTCAAGCACAATGCTGTATTAAAATCCCCCCATACAAATAAAACATTCACTTTACTACTATTCAGATTTTCTAGCAAGGTATTTCTCAACTTTTTTAGCAAGTCAGCCAAATGTTCCTTCGAGACATTATTATAGAAATTAATCAAGACAGCCAAATTTTGTTTGTCCATATACAGGGTCACGATTTGATAGTACGGTTTGGAAATTAGGAAGGAGATTTTGTTTATCGTCACTAAATTTGAGACGTGGATACTCAGACCTCCTTTCAATCTCCCATGTGTGGAGGCATTGGCAGGTGTATGGACGGTCTTTTAACCTTCAATATGGATTTCATTAACAGACCATGTCTCCTGTAAACAGAAAACATCACATTTCCCCACAAACTCATACCAGAGGTGGTTAGTTACTTTAGATTGTTGACCTTCTACGTTCCAATATAGAATTTATGGACTCTTCCCTTTGATGGCTTGATCTAATTGGGTCGCAAGATCTAAAGTGTTGTATAATGAAGTATGTGAACTCAAAGGCATTGTTATTCCCTGATCAGCTTCTAAACTATGAGAAAGATTGGGAATAGCGCTTTGAGGTCTATCATCCACAGTCCTATCTAGGGTCTTGGATGTGCAGTTCCCACTTAAAAGGGATTTCTTTGATCTCACTTCTATAGATTTCGTTATAGTCAATCTACCTCTTCTTGGAAAGTGCGAGATGCAAACAGATTTCTGACTGGAATATTATATACAAATTTTTCTCTCGCCTCTAAATCCCTACTAATAATCGCCCTGTCAGTCATGCGTGGTGGTCGATAGAAATAGCCGAGAGGCAGGATATTAATGCCTCCCACTATCCTATTGTTCCCTGCCTTCTATATAATATTTTCCACTAACTGGGGTGTTCTGAATGTGAGCACCACACAGTCTCCTGGTAACATTTTCTGTTCTCTACCCAGCCACTCAACCCTTCGGCCATCTTAAACTCCATGAATAGTTGTTCGATCCACCCAACTTTCGTGCCCAGCCAATGCAATGATTTATTTTGTAAGGTTTCCCAGGTTTCACTATCTTGAATTTTCAGATTGAAAATGTAGTAGATACTGCTTTTGAATTGAAACTGAAAATATTTATATTGGCATTGAAGAGAATGAAAAAATTGAATAAAACAATGCACTTTATGAAGGAGAAAAGAAAAAGAAAAAGACTGTTAAATAGAAGTAACTTTTGCAAAGCTTTTTCTGGTGAATGGAAGCATACTTCTAGTACTGCGCCTTTTTTTAATGAAGAAAGTTATTTTCAACAAAATACATTAGTTCAACTCAGTTGATACCTGTGGTCGTTGTTACGAGATAAAGGATGGTTGTCCAATTGAAAAGGAAAAGATGGTTCCTTGAAATATGGAAGAAGTAATAGCTGAAGAATTTCAAGGGAGACATACACAAGCTCCAGTATATAAGTGGGATTGTAGTCGTATTTGTAGTATTCAACAGGAATCTATTGATATATTACAAGTTTTCTTGCGATAATGTGCTGAAAAAAAGTATTAATCAGAAGATTAAGATGTTGAAAGTACTAGATCCATGTAAAGTAAGAAAATATACTAAGTTGCAGGGTCATTCTCTGGCTTGTCTTTCTAGAAAAGTGTTAAAAGTACTTTTCATCATTTCAGAATGTTAGCAGTACATCATAGAGAAAGGCGGAAGTTAGTAGGGAGATTGTACTACGTAAAAAGTCCTGCATTATCATTAAGTGAAACGAACACAGCTCTTTTGCACCGTTCAATATCGGATGTAAAAAAAGTTTGTGATGATATACAATTTCATTTCTTTGATTCACAAGACGAGTGTAGAGAAAGTGAGAGCTTGATAACTGTAAGTGTTGAACAACAGTTGGAAGATATTAGTACTGAGAAGTTTGAAGAAGAAATTACAAAGTTTAAAATACTTTCATGTGAAAAACCAAACTATGTTTGTATTTGTTGTCGACATACTCACTATACAAGTCAAACTAGGAATGTTGATGTATATTTAAAAAGTGAAAAGGAAAATAAGGATAAGTGGGAGCAATTTGGTGCTGATTTGTTGGTGGAAGGTCGTTTTGAGTTGGGTACTGATCAACGTATTTGTAAATATTTTTACAACAAATTGGAAGAGAACAAAATGCCAGCTAGAGCACTACATAAGAATTTAGAGTTGGTAGCTATTCCTCTGGAACTGGTAGATTGAAATACATATGAGTCCATTCTTATTCAGTGTGTGCACCCGTTTCAGGCTATTGTTCGTATGGAGCCTAAAACAGGTAAGCTGCCTCCAACAGATTTACAAAGAGGTCTGAAAGGAAGAGTTGTGTACTTATCTTTAGATTTAAAAAAAAATATTGAAACTGTTGGTATAGAGAGAGAGGAAAGTGAGCCTGTAGTTATTCTAATTAATGGTGTACCAACAAAGAGGCAGAAAATATGTCAGAGTTAGTAGATGTCACCAAACTTCAAAAGGCTACATTATATCTTGTACAGAACAATTTTTATTATAAAACTGTAAATGTGGAAGACCTGGAAATATGTTTAGAAGAAGATACAGAAATGTTAACTGGCCAAATAGAAAAAGTGGACAAGAGCAGGAGTGAAGAGATTTATGAACATTACAGTACACACCCTTTACATTTAAAAGAAGTGATTGGAAACACTATTGAATTATTTCGAATGAAGAAAGCAATGGAAACTCCCATGAGCGTATGGGAAAAAAGTTTGGAAGCTCGCTGTTTTCCACAGCTGTTCCCCACTGGAGAAGGTGGACGATATGAACGAACGAGCAGTACAGATTCCAGCTTCAGAATACCGGATGACAAGATTGTATTCAGAAGATCCAAGATTTCGATAGGGCATTCCATATATATTTCATCTTCTATTTGAAAGCGACTTGTTCGGACTTTCATATGCAGTGAATCACATATTAAAAACAAGAGTTCATCTTACACATATTTCTGCAAAGGAATTTATGGACAAAGTTCAACAAAGAGACAATCATTTAGAGTCGCAGTTAATTATTTGATGGTGTGTTCACTAATCAGTATTGGTATCGTCGTCCCAGAGAACTTAAAGTATGTTAAGAAACTTAGGTACCCCCACGTGGTTTGTTATGCTTAGCTGTGCTGAATACGCATGGGACGATTTACTTGAATTTCTACGATAAGCAAATTAAAATGTAAAAAAACATTAAATTGAAGACAGCTGGAGAAACTGTGTTCCTTGGATCCTATGAATGTGTGCAGTTATTTTAATCATAGGTTTCAAGCTATGATGTCTTTTATCTGCAATAACAATAAATAATCCACCTCTTGGAGAAGTTGCTGATTTCTTTTGGAGAAAGGAGTACCAAGCTAGAGTTGCTCCTCATATACACTTGCTATTATGGATCAAGGATGCACCTAAATTTGGAACAGATTCTAATAAAAACTGTTTTGTCTTTTATTGAAGAGTATGTTACCTGTGTCATTCCAAATAAAGGAGGAGAAGAGAGCTTAAGAGAACAAGTTTTACATTTTCAAAGTCATCGATGTGGAAAATATTGTCGACGAAAATACAAGTCAAAGGGAAACTTTTATACAAAATGTCGTTTTGCATTTCCACGTCCAGTAATTTCAAAAAGAAGAGTCAATAGTTTTATGTCAGTGGTAAGACATACTATAACACGAAAATGTCCTAAGAATACATACAACATAAGAAGAACTCAAGATTCAAAGTATACCAATGACTACAATCCAGTGATTTTGACAATGCTTGTTTCTGGTCCAGGGAGGACCTGGCCTGGCAGTTCGGTCTGGACTGTTCCTATGAGGCACAGGGTCAAGACTGATTTGCATATGGCTGGGTCCAAACTGGGGTGGCGTAGTGGGCAAAAGAACAATGGATTTAACCCAGATCTTTTGACTGTGGGAGAATGTTTGCATTGTCAGCTTTCCGTCCATCATTTGTTTGCTGTAACACTTTTCGCCCTAAGTGGCATTGGTATGCCCAGACATGGGTCCCTTGCCCACTGTGCCACTGGATTCAAGCTAGCCTGGCCAAAGAAGGGTGACATACCCTGAAACCGGTCCCAGAATGCTTGTTTCCAGTCCAGGGAGGACCTGGCGTGGCAGTTCGGTCTGGACTGTTCCCAAGAGGCACAGGTTCAAGACTGATTTGCATATGGCTGGGTCCAAACTGGTTTGGCGTAGTGGGCAAAAGAACGATGGATTTAACCCAGATCTTTTCACTGGGGGAGAATGTTTGCATTGTCAGCATTCCATCCATCATTTGTTTGCTGTAACTCAAACCTAATGCTTGCCTTTTTACATTTAAGAATGCAACAGATTTTAAAAATAGATTATGATGTTCTGTTTGGAGGAAAACATGTAATTGTATTCAGTGATCTACAACTTACTCCTGTAAAAGAGCAACCAGTTTTTAAAACACTTGTCCATGAAGAAACTAGGAAATCTTTGGGAAGTATTGGAAATGTGAATATTTGGTTACATTTTGAATATAAAGAACTTATTGAGAATATGCGACAAGCAAGTGATGAAGATTATGGAAATATTCTTAAAGATATAAGAATAGGTGTTTTGACAAAAATGGTAAACAAGCTTTACAAAGTCGGCTACTAAGTAACTTGCCCACAAATGAGACCATAGCACATGAAATATTGTACAAAATAATTGGAAAAAAGAAGTCTATTATTTGCCTAATGCATACACTGCAAGAGTAGTCTACATTCAATCAAGAACTTTTGAAAATGGAAAAACAACCAATAGTGAAAATTGAAGCTATTGATAAAATGGAACACAAAGGAGTTACTATTCTTCTCTCAGAGAAATTAAAGCCGAAATTGGATTCTTTGGAATAGTCTGTGTCTAAGACTGCAGATTTAGAAAAGACTTTATTTGTATGTGTGAACTGTCACGTAATTTTACAGCGTAATTTGGATGTAGAGAAAGGTTTAGTAAATGGAGCAATGGGATAAGTTGTTGCTTTTGTAAAACTTCAGAACTGGGATGAAATTTAGTTTTTCAACATTAAATTTGATTGGATTGAAAAGGTAAAACCGATTGGACGCTGTGCTCTTCATTTTTTGCTTGTAAAAGACATGTATGTGCGTAGAAAACAGTTTGCTCTTTCTTTAGGATATGCAGTAACCATTCATAAATCTCAAGGTTTAAAGTGTAGACAGTGCTTTGGTAAATAGTAGAAGTACAGTATTTAAAGAGGGCATGGCATACGTTGCATTTTGTGGAGTAAAACATTATCTGGTTTGTATTTGATTGATTTTGATGAGAAAAAGATTAGTGCTGATGCAAATTGTCCATGAGAGTACTGTTGGTTAAGAAGACTTTATGCTCCTAACGTAGGTGAATATCCTGTATATGAGAAATGTGTAGTGTGTCCAAAATGGAAATATGCCAAACATTCTACTGAGATAAAAAAAAAATTCAAGAGAATCATAAAGGTGCAAAGAAAATGAAAATGGATGCTGTTGATGATATTGTAGGAAACCAGTTAGAAAATAGTTCAGGTGTCAAGTGCTATGCTAATGTAATTGTGAATATTGCGTTGTATCTAGTAGATCTTCATCATGAAATTATGGAATATCGAGCAAAAAGATTTGGTTCTTTACTACATTATATTTTTTTTAAGTTGGTAACTGATAGAAGTAAAATCTATACTGCTTCTGGTTTTCGGCATCTTTTGGTAACATGCACTGGTTCTTCACAATTTAAACTCAATATACAACAATATGCACAAGAATTTCTTATGTTTCTGCTTGGAGTATTGGAAGATGAAGGAATAGAAATTGAAAATGTATTTGGACTAAGTTACAGTTGGGATAATAAATGTGAAAAGTGTTCATTTTCAGCTACCACTGAAATGGACACTGAGCAATTCATTACTTGAAGATACCAGATTGCAAATCTGTGTCTTTTAACAAATTAGTAAAAACAGCTAATCAAGAAATGAAAAGTTCTCATTGTAAATCAGAAATGTTGTCAACATTATATATACAAAGATTTGCAAAATATGTAATTTCAATGATAGAACATTGTAGAGCAAAGGGAAGAAAATTGGAAACCAAAATTAAAAATGTTGTGGCAAGTCAAGTATCAATTTCAGGAAGAACAATTAAAGCTGTGGCTATTGTTTTGCATGATAGACCTATTAAAAAATCTGGACACTATACTGTGTATTTAAAGTGCAATAAAGGATGGACATATTGCAATGATGCCCATTTGGAATTCAAATGTAGGTTGCCTTACAAATTACCAAATTCATATCTGATATTTTTGATGCCAAGGTTTTGAAAACATCCCTCAGCCTATTGGGAAGATGTGAATATGAATTAACGAGTTTATTTTGGATATTCTCTAAGCAAAAGTTTTGGAAACATTATTCGGCCTATTGGGAAGATGTGAACAATTGGTGTATGGATTATTGTTTGTCCTAATTCATATTGCATTTGGAAAAAAGTGTTTAGAAACACGTAGCTTATATATTTGTTCTCTCTATTATACCAGATGTAAATGTGGTTGTATATTTTTCAAAATGTACTTGAGAGAAATAAAAGAATTAATGTAGTTGAAGAATGTAATAAGAAAATGTAGATAAGTAACCACATAGTTACAAAATAAATAATACTCATCTCTGATTTTTATTTTTTTACAATCTCGTTGATTGTTTTTTTCCCCGCTTTTGTATAATGATTTACATTGAAATCACTATTTATGGTGAAATTCAGTACAATCTGAAAACAGCAAAAAAGGGAAACTGAATATGTTATGTAATTCAAAAATCATGTTGTGTTCTTAAAAGTATAATATTATATTCAATAACACTTTTTCTTCTTTTTTACAGAAGGTAATGGTGAAGTTTGAAAATAATTTAAATTCAGTTTACGTCAAACCTACTGTAAAATAATTCCACTGAGTTTTGTATCTACATTAGTAAAAAAAGATAAGAAGAAATAATGTATTAAACATGATAATGTGAAATAATGATTAGATCCACTTTTACTGCACTCACCCATTCCTTGAAACACTACCCAGGCACTCATGTATGCAGTCAGGCACTATTCCCACACTCATTCAATTTACTCAGGCACTACCCATATAGTGGTACAATCACCAAGGCACTCCCCATGCACTTATGGAATCACTCGCACACTATCCATATACATATCCATGCATTCAGGCACTACCTCTGCAGTTATACAATCACTCAGGTACCACCTATACACTCAGGCAATCACAGAGGCACTACCTATGCACCCCTCCAATCACCCAGGCACTACCCATGCACTCATACAATCACCAAGGCATAACACATGCACTCCTTCAATCACTCAGGCAGTCCCTATGCACTCCTCCAATCACCCATACATTACCCCTGCACTCATGCAATCACCCAGGCAGTACTCATGCACTCCTCCAATCACCAAGACATTACCCCTGCACTCATACAATTACCTAGACATTACCCATACACTCCTTCTATCACCCAGCCACTACCCATGCTCCTATAAAATCACCCAGACACTGCCCTTGCATACCTCCAATCACCCAGGCACTACCTCTAAACTCATTCAATCACTGATGCACTACAGATGCACTCATGTAATCACCCATGTATTACCCATGCACTCCTACAATCGCTCAGGCAGTACCCATGCACTCCACCAATCACTAAGACATTACTTCTGCACTCATGCAATCACCGAGGCACTGCCTATGCACTCATGGAATAACTCAGGCACAGCCCTTGCACTACTCCAATCACCCAGGCACTATCCATGCACTCATGTAAACACCCAGACACTACCTGTGCACTCCTCCAATCACCCAACCACTACCCATGCACTCATGCAATCATCCAGGCATTAACCATGCACTCCTTCAATCACTCAGACAGTACCCATGCATTCCTCCAATCACCCAGACATCACCCTTGCACTCATGCATTCACCCTGGCATTACCCATGCACTCCTTCAATCACTCAGGCACTATCCATGCACTCATGTATTCACCCAGGCACTAACCATGCAGTCCTCCAATCACCCAGCCACTACCCATGCACTCATGCAATTACGCACTCCTTCAATGACTCAGGCAGTACTCATGCACTCCTCTAATCACCCAGACATTACCCATGCACTCATAAAAGTACCCACACATTAACCATGCACTCCCTCAATCATTCATGCAGTACCAATGCACTCTTCCAATCACACAGGTACTAACTCTGCACACATGCAATCACAGAGGCACTACCTATGCACTCATGCAATAACTTAGGCACTACCCCTGCACTCCTCCAATCCCACAGACACTACCCATGCACTCATGCAATCACCCAGGCTTTACCCATGCACTCATTCAATCACTCAGGCAGTAACCATGCACTCCTCTAATCACCTAGACATTACCCCTGCACTCATGCAATCACCCAGGCATTACCCATGCAATCCTTCAATCACCCAGTCATTACCTGTGCACACATTCAATAACCCAGGCACCACCCTTGCACTCTTCAAATTATACAGGCACTATCCATGCACTCCGACTATCACTCAGGCAGGGACTACCGATGCACTCATGGAATAATGCAGGTACTACCCATGCAGTCATCCATGCACCCAGGAATTACCCATACACTCTTCCAAACACCCAGGCAGTACCCATGCACTCCTCCAATCACCCAAGCACTACCCATGCACTCATACAATCACTCAGGTACTACCCATGCACTTATACGTACACTTAGGCACTTCTGCTGCACTCTTGCAATCATGCAAGCACTATCCATGCACTCATGTAATCACCCAGGTACTATTCATGCACTCCTCCAATCAGCCAGGCACTACCTATGCACTCATGCAATCACCCAGCCACTACCCATGCAGCCCTCCATGCACCCAAGCATTACCCATGCACTCTTCCATTCACCAAGCCTTTGCCCCTGCACTCATGGAATCACCTAGGCATTACCCATGCACTCCTTCTATCACCCAGCCACTACCCATGCACTTATAAAATCACCCAGGTACTACCCTTGCACTCCTCCAATCACCCAGGCACTAACTCTGCACTCATGCAATCACTGAGGCACTACCTATGCACTCATGCAATAACCTGGGTACTACCCTTGCACTCCTCCAATCACCTAGGCATTATCTATGCACTCCTCCAATAACCCAGGCACTACCCTTGCACTCTTCAAATTATCCAGGCACTATCCATGCACTTCAACTAACACTTAAGCAGTACCCATGCACTCACAAAATCATCCAGGCATTACCCATGCTTTCATGCAATCATTCAGACACTATACAAGTAGTCCTACAATCACTCAGGTAGTATCCTTGCACTCATGCAATCACTTAGGTAACTTTTCTATTTTTAACCAATATATGTCATTCTGTAAGAACCATTTTTATTTTCTAAACAATTTAAAAAATGTTTGTATTTTTTAACGCTTTTTTTGGGTGTTTTTTACTTTTTTTTTAAAACAAAACAAAATTGAAGACTCCAAAGGAACTGTTTGAGAAAAAAAAGGAAAAGGAGCTCATTAAAAAAACCAAAAAACTTTTATGTGCTTTAATTGCATTGGTAATAACGTCAATGCCCTGCTCCTCGATGTAGTTTTGCATCACACTTTTTACAAGTTATGGCCACATCCAACAGTTCCGGAACAATGTATGGCCTTGGTGTTGGTGGAAGTCCTTGAGAGGATGTTGAAGGGGCACTAAGATCTTGCTCTGCCGCTTCATTCCTCTCCCTCCTTGTAACTTCTCTTGCCAGATGGAAGGGATGGAGAGTCTCCAAATGTTTCTTTATGCTTGATGTTCCACATGAATATTTTTTTCAGAGCCTCTTGAGAATACTCTCTTGCAGATGGTACAGGTGACTTTTCTGGCATTCAACTCTTTTTCTACCTCTTGCACACTAAAGAAGGCCCGCACCACATTTTCCTACCTTTTATTCACTGGCTCCACGATGTCATCATCCTCAAGTTCCAATGGGTCAACATCTGGATGACTAGATGCCATAGTTTAAAATAAAAGTTCAAAAACACACAAGCTTGGAAAAATGAAGGGAGGTAGAACAAGCAGGTCTTCTCAGCAAGACAGACAAATAATGAGAGGGATCCTCCCTCTTACAGAATGAAAATGATTTAAACCAATCAAAAGTTTTCTTTTCAAGTCACATGGAGTCGCGTAGGGTGCGCTGACCTCTCACGCACAAGTCACCCACCTGTAAAACTTCCTATACATAATTATACAGTATAAATAGGTGTTTATAAAACATAAAAACGATATTAGTAAAAGTGTTTAAACAAAACTGATATTTAAACATTGTTTAATGGTATTTACACTTTGAAAATCACGCTGAAGTCGCGACCCCTGCACGACCCTGGAAGTAAGTGCGGGAGGGGTCGTGAAATTTCGTACAGTTTATAGTAAAGTAAAAAATCTGTTTATAAATTGTTTTCTAAATGATATTAGTGAAAGTCTTTAACCAAAGCTTATATTCATAATTTCTACAATGATATTTTATACTTTTAAAATTACGCTGAGGTCGCGACTCCGCAATTGCGCTAGCAGGGTGCGACTCCTTTGTGAGAATAAAAAAAAAAGCATACCAATACAATGAAACTACTTTCACAGTTTTAAGAGCATTATTTCAAGAAAATATAAATGTACGTTGTAGATTTAAAAACTGTTATATGCTTGTGATTTCTGTTTTATATTTGGTATGCGTAAAATTCTGAGCAGTCAATCAATATTGTACCTTCAAGAGAATAGTGAGGTTTAAGACATCTTGGGAGACGGAATAGAATACTTTGTATGAGTCTGTTGTAAGGTACAGTCAAAGTAGGCCTCTTTGTGTGCCTCTGTTGGTTCTTTCTGCACATCTCTTGCTTCTCTTGCTTCTCTCTGCACCTTTCTTCCTCTTTCTGGACTTCTGTTGCCTCTTTCTGTATTTCTCTTGATTTTTTCTGGACCTTTCTTTCTCTTTCTGCACATAACCTACCTATGTAGGCATAGTTAGAAATTAGCATTTAAAAAACCTTAGAAATTCACAAAAGAAACAGAGGTTTCAGGGACCCTACTCCTACCTTTCGGGACCATAACCAGATAAGGCTCCAGACTGAGGGCACTTTGTACCAAAAGGTACTTTCTATTAGCAAGTGTTCTCAGCTCCAACACTTCCCTTTTAATGAGATCAATAAAAGTAGATTTTGACCAGTTTTTGTCCCTCTCTATGATATTCCCAAGCAGGGAAAATATGTTATGTCTGCCAAGTTTGTTACACATATCCTTTACCTACCTGAGTCAAGACATACAAAGATCTATATCGCAAGCAAGACAATCCAAGATGATATCCCTAGAGCATAGATTGGTGACCCTTGCGGCACACTAAGGATACATATGCAAACTCTATTTTCCTCAGCCTGTAGTTCGTTATGCCTTTATACCCCCAGAAGCTAGAACCATAAGTGAGAATCAGCACAAATTTCCTATCATAAATCTCAACAAAGACCGCTCTGGGTTTTCTACCTATCTTTGAGGCCAAACTGAGAATGAACCTAACCGAATTGCAAAACTTAAGCCATCTTTGTTTCAGGCAAGGGGCCCAAGACCCTTGAGTGTCAAAAGTAACCCTCAGATAGGTGAATTAACGACTTCTTCCTAGGAGCAATCCTTGCAGTGCAAAACAACACATTTTCACAGTTTTTGTCTTTGAAGGCATTGCAAACGTTTTGGCGCGATACGTGTTCAGGCCCAAACGATTAATAAAATCCACAAGAGTCAAAGAGAGCCTGAAGGCCATTCAGTGTTTGAGACATTAGGACAATATCATCAGCATACAGGAGTACAGGGACATGCTGACCCTTCATGATCAGCATGTCCCCGTCCCTGACCATCAGAGCTGCCTCAAGGTTATTGATATACAGGAGAAACAAAATTGGAGCAAGGACGCAGCCCTGCAGGACTCCACATTCCAGGCCAAAACTCTCAGAGAATTCACCATTCTGCCATATCTGACTCAAGTACTCAGATCATAATGGAGAGCGAATAAAAAAGACACCAAGTTGGGGGTCCAACCCCAGTGACACTAAAACTCCCCAAAGTTTGAATCTAGCTATGCTATCAAAAGGGCAAGCCTGATCCATGCAAGATAAAAAAAGAACCATGTTTGTTCGGGACTACAGCAGGGCACTACAGCCCCCAGTATCCATCTTGAGCCCAGGAGGAGGGGCTCTCAAAGCCGGCGAGTGCTTATAGGCATAGTGTGTTCCTATGGGCACAGGACACATTTATTTGGGACTGCCGCAGGTGACTACAGGCCTCAGTATCCAGCTTGAGCACAGGAGGAGAGGCTCTCATGGGCAGTGAGTAATAATAAGCACTATGTTCCCATGGGACACATTTGTTGTAGACTGCCACAGGGGACTACCACTCCCCCATATCCACCTTGAGCCCAGGAGGAGGTACTTTCATGCCCAGCAATGTTAATAATCACAGTGTGCTCCCGCGGGCATGGTACACATTTGTTGGGTACTGCCATAGTGCCCTTCAGCCTCCAGTGTCCACCTTGAGCCCAGAAGGATAGGTTCTCTCAGTGGGTGAGTGCTTATAAGCAGAGTATGTTCCCACAGGCGCGGGATACATTTGTTTGAGACTGCTGTCCCCAGTATCCACCTCAAGCCCTGAAGGAGGGGCTGTCATGGCTGGCAAGCATTTATAAGTGCAGTGTGGTCCCGCAGGTTAGGAATGCATGCAGGACATGCCCGGAAGCACACCCAGGTGAAGACCGGGCCAAAAGTGAGGCCATCTATGCCCATCAAGGCCTCCTCTCTTGGTTTTTGATTTGGACTGTTTGCGGGGAGGTAACAACAAGGCTTACTGATTATGTTTCAGGGACTCCTATTTTTTCGGGGTTTGAAGTTACTATATTTTGCCCTTTTGCCTGTTTGAGTGACTGAGGGTGGCCCTTCGGGCCATAAGTTCTATCAAGTGCAAACCCAAATTGGGGGCCCCCAACCCGCTCCAACAAGCAACTCAATCTTAGATGGCTTCATTGAGCATGCGGGGGCATTATTGATAAACAGATATAAAAGATGGACAGTAGGCACAGAGCACTCCATATTCATTGCCAGTGAAGATGTGCCCTGATTATTGAACTTTTACAAAAAGAAGGGAACCCAGAAGGTAGATAAGGACCTTGGGTAACAGTTTAGTATTAGAACAGTGGTCCTTAAACGCAACAGTTGAGTAAATAGGATAATTATAGACTTGAATCAGTACTATAATGTGATTGTCCAGCCGGACAATCAATTTTAATGAATCAAAAATGTCAAAGAACAAAAATACAGCTGCGCCAATCCCGCGCAAGGACCGCCGACCTTATCATGAGTTGAACTTGTGTTACACGAGTTGAACACGTGGTACAATCGGCGGTCCTTTGACTTTTGCATGGTGGTGCCTGAAAAAAAGGCACCGCAATGGGAATGGTATAAAAAGATTCCAGCAAGGCTTGGACAGTGACGTCCATGCCGTGCTGGAACTTTTTGGGAATACAGACAGAGACGCACAGGTTGTGGCCTCCTGAATGTATCCCTATGGCTATGGGGGCTCTGTGAGACCCTGTTTGTTCTTGCACCATCAGCCTTTTCATGGCAGGGCTCCGCCATGAAAAGGCGGGCGGACCAGCAACTTGTAATATGTTTAGTGGAACTGCGCCTGTCCCCGCTCAGCATATTGCATTGTGGTGCTCTTGCGCAGCTGGTGGTCCACCGCCCCTATTACTTTAACAGACATAAGGCAGACGGTCGACCACCTGCATGAGTCTGGTGGTCGCAAGAAGGCCAGACTCGTAATCAGGTCTAATGTTTCCTTGACAGTTAGCTATAAGCACACACATGTAATAATATATATATCATCTTTGAAAAGAGTTGCTTAGAGTTTGTAATTATATCCAATTTCTTTCCCCACATGTGGTATCTAGAGATAAGAAGTGTTGAGTATTTCAATCTTAAGTTAAAAGTAAGAAAATGAAGCTACTAATCTACATAGGATTGGTCTATGAAGAGTCATACATCAGAAAAGATTTAAATGAATATTCATTTTCCCCATTTCTGTCAATTGTGGGCGAAAATACCAGATATTTTAAATGTATCTAAATTCAAAAATATACACGCTGTAATGCCTCTAATATTAGAGATTTATCCCTAGAAAAATGTTTACTAGGAGTTCTCATGGTAGAAAACCATCGCCTAAACTTCACCAATTTTCATAGAAATATATATTATTTGTTATAATTTTGTGTAGATTTAGATATTTTAATCTAGCACAATTTGATATTGGAGGGTTATCCCTAGGATATCACTCATTAGAATTGTAGCTAATCTAGTGGCATATCCCCATGATATGTAGTCTGATCTAAAAAAGGATGGCTTTTTGATTCTCTCTCAATTTGCCTCATTCAAATGGCCATCCAAGTCTTTAGACTGGGGGTCCACCCAGGAAGGGAAATGTGTCTTTTTCTGTTCAGTGAAAGATGTTTTACTTTAACTCTGTGTTTTGAGATTATCCCAGCTACTGGGGTGAAAGATATATTCTATGAGCAGACGTTTACTATATATTTGTGATTTTTAAATTTAATTGGAAAATATTTGAAGGCTAAGACTTAGTACGAACCAGAACAATACAACTAAAGGCTATCACCATGGTTTCAAACCCAGGTATCTAGGTATCCCAATCCACTGATTTGGGAGCTGTGCTACCATATTTTTGTTTTGTGCAGCGAATCATATTAATTATCTTCCCACCACTTTTTTATCATCATCTTAATCCTTTTATTTTCATCATTTTAGTACTTATTATTCAGATAGTTCATACAGACAGGCAACGTTTATCACATGGACCAGTCCAGAAAGGAAGGTGATCTTGGTTACACGTCTACTATCTGATCCTGCATCAATCAGAGATTTACCAATATCATTATATTTAATAGCTTAGAGACATTTCAATGGGGTGGTGTCAGGCATTTACAGCGATCCATTTAAATCTAATTGGTTAAAATTAAAGATAAAATCTTTGTGGTATGAGAGCCTAAGCATAACGCATACATGAGCAAATAAAACAGCATCATCAAATACCTTCATGTGATTATTGACACTGGTTGCTGGGTACACATCATTTATAACAGAAAGTGTGTATTATATTTGTTTGGGTGTATTCATGATGAAATAAGAAGAGCAGGGTAAAACAAGGACTGCCCAGTTCATGAAAGCTCATATCATAAAACATTTACAGCCAATTTGTTAAAATGTTATCAGATCAAAATAAAACAGGGTCTTCATAGTATCACAACCTTAGCATCGCAGCACACATGAATAAAAAAAAATACATAAAGCATATATCTTCCTGCGTTATCCTCACTGATTACTGGGTGCACCAACATGTAAAACAGATTGTGCGCTATATTTGTTCTGGTATACACATAGTAGAGTGACCAAATTAGTGGTAAACCAATGTGCTGCTCAGTTTATGATGGACTGAAACTCAAAGAGTTCTGGTGCTGGGCATAGAGACAGGTTCCTGGATCTTATGGCCCACATCCAACTGAAAAATGTGGCGATTGAGCATGGAAATAGGGGGCGGGAATCGCACCTTAAGATTATCAGTGTTGTAATACAGCTTCTTGTCCCCAGGCATTTGCATATGGGTCTTAGCCATTTCTTGCGAGCGCCTACATAGGCGGGGCAAACAAACAAAACATGGGTTATAGTTTTGATAGGACCGGATTCTTGACTACCTGGTTATCTCCAAGAAGCCTCTCAGGTCGCGAGGATCTTTTTATCTGCTAAATAGAGTAGAGGGGAGGAAATCCAATTCTTAGTACATAATCACCAGAATCAAATCTCATTTAGGAAGGATCACTGACTCCGAATCTAAAAATTTTAGGATTTTATTACAACCAAAAATAACTGCACATACAAACACCTTAGCACAAGGTGAAAAAGATAAATGGGCACTAAAACAAACACAAGTCTACGTAGGAGTATCATACGACTCAAAACGAAAAGAATAACAAGCTCTAAAAGCATAAGAAATGCAATGGTCAATCCAATATCTACATTAGGAATCATTAGCCTAAAAGGAAAACAGTTAGTCTTTCCCTACTCTAGCTCTAATGTGCCATCCCTACTTAGCATTTCCCATCCCAGACAAGAGAATAAAAGGTGTCAGAAGTGAAGACTTCCTAAGAAGCTCATTCTAAGATGCTCTTTCTAGCTCCCCATCTAAACCTCAATTGCTCAACCCTCGGGGCACTGTCCCTAATACAAAACCCCAAAAACGTAGAACACGCCCTTCGGCACACCTCTTCAACCAGGTCTTCTTCCAGTACTTTTCCAGCGAAACTTGTCTCTCATCCAACGACAGTTAGCTTGACCTTGGGTCCCAGGTACCTTCTCCGCTGAAAGTATCATCCTCACATTCCAATGTACTCCCCTGTTGGCTTCTCGTAGCATCCTAACTCCTAAAACAAAGACCTAGTCTCACTAACGAGCTAAATGTCCTTGCACCTGCAACAGAAACATGGGAACGAAAACGTTTTCTCTTCTCTAAGATTTTCCATCATCCTGTATCCCAAAGCCTTTACCAAGGGAAATCATCTTCGGCCTACAACGTTTAGCTAACATAAGAAATGAACAGGCCTTCGCTTTAAACGTATATGCGATCAGGCCTTTACACTATTAAACACATTACTAGAACACACATTAAGCATTAGTTCATCACTCCTTATACGTGAATAAGCAAACTTGCACGTGTAACTTTAACATGGCACACGTTTAACCTAATACGTTACATTACGTGAAAATCAAACATTATGCATTTACTAAAATACATTTGCAATAATCTGCAGCGTTATTTTTCATAAAAAGCATGATTACATTTCTAATCACCTCTATGTTGAACGATTCTAGTAATACATTTCTATGGCACACTTAACCTACATCAATTAATATGTGGGTGCTGACTAACGGTGAATATGATTCCCCCCAACAAATTTAAGAATATCATGACGCTCTATCAGTTCCCCCCTTTGATGACAAATGTCATCACACCATCACATAATTTACTCCCTTGGAGAAAGAACCAACCTAAACAGTACTTGTTGCCATCCTCCCCGTCGGAACCTCTCCATATTCGTGATATTCTGATATTGACTGTCCTGCAGTCTAGCCATTCGCATTTCACTCGCTCTGAGAGCTCTTTCAATTCTGTTTCCTCTGTACCACTTGTAAGCTCTGATGAAACCCCACAAACAGACCACACAAACCACAACAATAATGAGAGGCTTGAGCACAAATCCAAGGAACCCTTTTCCCAAATTCGCAAACCAACTTCCCACACGACCAAATCCTTTACCAATCTTTTCCCACACCCCTTCTTCAGTCAAATCCTCAATCTCTTGATGAATCGTGGTAATGTTATCTATATATGTGACGAGGAGTCCCGCCCAGATGAGGATGAGAGCCTACCTCTAATGACAGTGTGCGTGAACAATCCCCTCTCCCCTCTCTCCCTCCAGCAGCCTGAAGCCTGGAATGTGGAACTGTCCACACAAACCACTGGCGAAAAAGGAGACCCATGTTTCTTTAACTGAGCCGAATTTTCGTCATGCCCCGCCCACACCAATGATGTAGAGGACGGGAGGAGCTCAAATCAAGGAAGTGTAGAGCGTGAGGTGGTTGCGAGACCGGACAGAGAGGAGAACGAGAGGAGAGCGATTTCGGAGGAGATACGAGGAAGAGAAACAGATGAAAGAGGAACAGCCACGAGACCGAAGACAAGATTTCCGGAGCCGGGAGGCCAACGACCCTACGACTCGCCCCGCCACGTTTCAGGAGAAGCGTGGCCCCAACAGGTACGAACACGTATCTTGGGTTGGACGGTACGACCGGGGCTAACAAAATCGTAAAAGCCGACTTCCCCTATACCCCTTCCCGAACACACCCGTCACCTAGAAGTGGAAAGAGCACTGTGTGATTCCTCACCCCCGTTCCCTCACATAAAAGCATAAAGTGAGCACCAGACTGATAACAGTCTCCCTTTTCTTTTGTTTTCACACACGCCGTGGACCTGAGAGCCTTTCTCCGGTGACGACGTCAACCTGGACCGGACTAGAAGAGGAAAGAAGAGTCCGAGAGGCCGTGGGTCACCGGAACAAGAGTTGGACTCCCCCTTACTGTATTATAGACCAGCCACATATCGGAAAAGGGTCTTACGACCAATAAAATCTTCCTTACCATCCTCCGCTGTCTCCGAGTTTCCATCGGTTCCGCCACAAGTGGTGGAGAATGCGGGCATAGGACGAGCCATCTGTAACCCCAAGATGGATGAGTTAATCCAACACCTCGTAAAGGGACAAGAACAGCTCGGATGGATAGTGGAACAACAGCTTACTTCTGCTCAAGCAGATAGAGACACCTTCAAGATTACGATCTCTGCCCAGTTAGAAGGATTGCAGAAAATGATAGGGGACCCATCCGCCAGACCAACTCAAGGTACCCGACATCCCCCTCCCGGCCCCTTTGGGATATCCGTACAGAAATATGTTGCAGGGGAGGATCCTGACACCTTTTTACTCAATTTTGAAAGAGCCGCCCTGGCTTGTGGGTGTCCACTGGAGAAATGGCCTTTCTTTTTGGCTCCTCTGCTAACCGGCGAGGCCCAGGCGGCCAATCAGGTCGCCAACGCTACGGGCCACGTCCCCTATGCCAATATCAAAACCATAATTCTGGACCACCTCAGACTGGACGCGGAAGCCTATCGAGTGCGTTTTCGAAAAGAAAGGGGATATCCGGGAGAGAATCCAAAGACCCTGTTCTTTAACCTCAAAATGGCCGCGGACAAATGGCTAGTCCCAGCCTCCAGTTCAAAGGAAGAAATAATGGACAAGATCTATTTGGAGCAGTATCTGGAGGCTTTGCCATTCAACACTCAAAAGTGGCTTCGACAGCACTCTCAGTTGACTACCGTCCAAGCCATAGAAATGGCCTCCTCATATGCCAGGGCACAACCACGCTCAACCCCTTGAAACCGAAAAATCCTAGCAACCTCCTCCAGTTTAGGTAGAAAGAAAACCTTGCCCGCACGCAGAGGCAAACCCCCAGAGGCCCTTTAGGCCGGAGGCCCTCTCCTTCAAAGGCCCTCAATGTTTTGAGTGTGGGACATGGGGACACATTCCGCGTTTATGTCCCCACCGGAGGTCAACGGAAGAACCAATGGAGGTGGGGTACGTCCCCAAGTCTGTCCTGTACACTGCGGAACTGGGAAGTACATTCCATGTAAGTATAATGGTGAATGGGAAAACGATCAAGGCTCTCCTAGATTCCGGTTGCCGGCAGTCAGTGATACGAGGGGTGTTTTTGGAACCTAGACAAGTGATCCCCAAGGCCCTGATATGCATCAAATGTGTACATGGGGATGTAAGACCCTATCCGGTGGCTGTTACCCTCCTTGAGCTTCCTGGGGGTAGTCAGCACCTAGTTAAGGTGGGGGTCTTGGACACCCTCCCTGAAGAATTGATAATAGGGACAGATAACCCCAAGTTTCTAGAGCTCTTCTCTCATACCATGAACATCCCGGCTCCGAGCGACAAGGCAGAAAAAGATACGAGTCAATCCCATCCTGCATATATCACCCCAGAACCTTGGGTAGGAGATAGGAACTTTAAGTTCGCCCAAGCTAATGATACCACCCTGTATAACGCGTGGGAACAGGCACACTATTCTCAGGGAGTCCCCAACCCCAAGTTTCCCCGATTCCTTATCCAAGGTGGTCTGTTGTATAGACAAGGGAACAAGGAAGACCCCCTACAGCTTTTAGTACCCACCACATTCAGGGAGCAAATCATGTTTTATTCTCATTCCCATCTGCTAGCAGGACACATCGGCAGCGAAAAAACAACTCAAAATGTATTAAGGCACTTTTACTGGCCCGGAATATATAAAGACATAAAACAGCATTGTCTGTCCTGCGAGTTGTGTCAGAAGAACAACATACATCGCCCCCCTGCAGTCCCATTACAACCACTCCCCATTATAGGGACCCCCTTCGAGAGGATTGGCTTAGATTTGATAGGACCCTTACCCAAAACCAGAAGAGGGAACCAATACGCTCTGGTCATAGTGGACTACGCCACCAGATTCTCGAAGCCTTTCCCTTGAGAGTCCCTACCTCCCGGGCGATAGCCGAGAAGATAATTGAGCTGTTCTCCCGGGTAGGTTTCCCAAAGGAGATTTTAACAGACCAGGGAACCCCATTTGTGTCCCGATTAATGAAGGAGGTGTGTAACCTGGTGGACCTCAGACACATTAGAACATCAGTATATCACCCCCAAACGGATGGACTTGTTGAGCGTTACAACGGGACCCTCAAGACCACGATAAAGAAGATGCTTGCAGTGAGCGGGAAAGAGTGGGATCTCATGTTACCTTTGGCTCTGTACGTAATACGAGGACAGACTCAGAGCAGCCTCGGCTGTTCATCATTCGAGATGCTGTATGGGTGCCAACCCAGAACCCTTCTCGAAATGACCAAGGAAGCCTGGGAAAAAGATGCTGAAGATGACCAAGGCATACTGGACTACACATAAGCACTGAAAAGCAAACTGGGGAAGCTGAGAGAATTAGCCTACATCAATTTGGAACAAAGTCAAAAACGACAGAAGAACTACTATGATAAAGGGAAAAAATGGAGGAAATTAGAAGTAGACGACTGGGCGTTGGTATTGTTACCTTCCGCTACCCGAAGATTCCAAACGGAATGGATGGCTAGGGGTGGACGGAATTTGCGAAATTAACTTTTGCAAATTATCGCAAAAATGTTTAAAATTATCGCAAACAAGCGGAAGTTTTTTTTCAGCATGTTCGTGAGATTTTCTGCATGGTTGCGGGTCGCCAACTTACCCATGTGGTTGCTTGCGAGCGCGGCCATCTTGTTTTGAGTTGTCTTGCGGTGCATGATCGCGAGAAGAAAGACGTGATCGCGCGACGCATGACGTCACTGCGGGCGCGAAATGTCGCGAGACAGCGCAAATGGCTAAAAACAATACAACATCTCATGGAGAACGCGACCGGATTAAGAAAACTTGTCGGCGAACGCAGAGATTCAGGTAAGGCGATCGCGCGCGCGCGAGAATGTATTATTTTACAGCGTGAGCAAGAAACAAATTATCGCCAGGCTGCGGAAACAGGAATTTTTGACATTTTCGCGCTCTCCGCGGAACGTGAAAATGTCAAATTATCGCAATTTCCGCGAACGGAATGACATTTTCGCCCAGGCCTAGTCCATATAGAGTGCTCGCGACCATAGGGAAGACCAGCTACAAACTACAGGTGTCCCCTCGAAAGACTCAGGTATACCACATTAACCTGTTGAAGAAGTGGATCGGTCCACCACCACAGAATGTTCATCTTTCTGTACCCACGGGTGTTCCGTCCTCCTCTACTTTAGGGGACCCGATCGTGAATGACGACCTCAGACAACAAGACAAAGAGAACCTACACGAAACCCTGGCACCTTTCTCCTCATTGTTTTCTGATGTCCCAGGGAAAACGTCCTTGATCGAACACCGGATTGACACCCCAGCGGGAGCAGTCATTAAGAAGCGACCATACCGGATACCCGCCGCCAAACAACTTGCAGTTCAGAAGGAGGTCCACGAAATGCTACGTCTTGGGATAATACGGCCATCACGGAGTGAATGGTCGTCACTGATAGTGATGGTCCCTAAGCCAGATGGAAGTGTGAGGTTCTGCATGGACTTTTATGCCTTAAACCAACTGTCTTCGTTTGATGCCTATCCGATTCCTCGGACTGACAAGCTCATCAAACAACTCGGAGAAGCCAAGTATATCAGTACCCTGGACTTGACCAAAGGTTATTGGCAAGTACCGTTATGAGAAGAAGACCGCAAGAAAACGGCCTTTGCAACTCCAGATGGATTGTTTGAGTTTAACGTATTACCATTTGGACTACATGGAGCTCCGGCGACGTTTCAACGGTTAATGAACGAGGTGTTAAGAGAATACCACTCCTTTACCTCAGCACATCTCGACGATATCATAATCTTCAGTCCCAGCTGGGAGAGTCCCCTCATACATCTATCGTTGGTGCTTCAGGCCCTGCAGAAAGCGGGTTTACACGTAAACTCAAAGAAATCCAGAGTGGGCTACCACAAAGTGAAGTATTTGGGGTATGTCTTAGGGCATGGGGTTATTGAGCCACAAATAGAGAAGGTCAGAGCCATTTCCGAAACCCCCTCTTTCCCTCCAACAGAAAAGAGATGAGAGCTTTTTTAGGTCTCATAGGATACTATCGTCGGTTCATCCCCTTATTTTCTGATATAGCCGCTCCACTAACCGATACCCTAAAAAAGGAGTCCAACCCTCAGACATTTCATCATCCCACCCCTGCTATGTGGAAAGCCTTCAATACACTAAAAGGGATAATCACTACCAACCCTGTTCTGTCCTCCCCCGATTATACCCGGCCTTTCATACTACACACCGACGCTTCTGACTACGGGGTAGGGGCGGTGTTGTCTCAAATGTCACCAGAAGGGATAGAACACCCCATACTGTATATCAGTAGGAAATTATTTCCCCGGGAAGTGAAATATCCCACGATAGAGAAGGAGTGCCTGGCTATCAAATGGGCTGTGAATAAGTTGCGTTATTATCTTGAGGGCCACCCATTCACCCTATACACGGACCATGCCCCTCTGCAATGGATGAGCCGGAACATGTCCCACAATCCCAGGGTTTTGCGGTGGTTTTTGACCCTTCAGCCTTTCTCGTTTACAGTGCACCATCGGAAAGGTATAGAGAATGGTAATGCGGACTTCCTCTCCCGATTCCCTCTCCCCGATCGGGAGAATCCAGGGGGGGTGGTGTGTGACGAGGAGTCCCGCCCAGATGAGGATGAGAGCCTACCTCTAATGACAGTGTGCGTGAACAATCCCCTCTCCCCTCTCTCCCTCCAGCAGCCTGAAGCCTGGAACGCGGAATTGTCCACACGAACCACTGGCGAAAAAGGAGACCCGTGTTTCTTTAACTGGGCTGAATTTTCGTCATGCCTGCCCACACCGATGACGTAGAGGACGGGAGGAGCTCAAATCAAGGAAGTGTAGAGCGTGAGGTGGTTGCGAGACCAGACGGAGAGGAGAACGAGAGGAGAGCGATTTCTGAGGAGATACGAGGAAGAGAAACAGACGAAAGAGGAACAGCCACGAGACCGAAGACAAGAGTACCGGAGCGGGGAGGCCAACGACCCTACGACTCGCCCGCCACGTTTCAGGAGAAGCGTGGCTCCAACAGGTACGAGCACGTATCTCGGGTTGGGCGGTACGACCGGGGCTAACAAAACCGTAAAAGCCGACTTCCCCTATACCCCTTCCCGAACACACCCATCACCTAGAAGTGGAAAGAGCACTGTGTGATTCCTCATCCCCGTTCCCTCACATAAAAGCACAAAGTGAGCACCAGACTGATACCAGTCTCCCTTTTCTTTTGTTTTCACACACGCCGTGGACCTGAGAGCCTTTCCCCGGTGACGAAGTCAACCTGGACCAGACTAGAAGAGGAAAGAAGAGTCCGAGAGGCCGTGGGTCACCGGAACAAGAGTTGGACTCCTCCTTACTGTATTATAGACCAGCCACATATCGGAAAAGGGTCTTACGACCAATAAAATCTTCCTTACCATCCTCCGCTGTCTCCGAGTTTCCATCGGTTCCGCCACAATATATCTCTCCAAATCCTTGCTATTGTCTGGGATATACGTACAACATTCCTGAACTTCCAATAATTTACAGACTCCGCACTCTTTTGCCAATAATACGTCTAAAGCAAGGCGATTCTGCAAAACCATCGTCCTTATCGATAACATCTCTCCATCCACCAAGATCAAAGACCTTGCTGTATTCATTGACAATTCATCAACCACAGTCGCCAACCTTCTTATCTTCACATCATTCACAACCACACCCAAACTCGGTATCATTACTCCAAACACATCCCCAATCACTGCTCCTGCATTCACAGCTCTCCATACTTTAGAATGATATCCATTCTCCAAAAGCTCCAAATCTTCCGCATGATAGATTTTCGGAAAAATAATAGCCAACTAACATGTACCATACCAATTCGCAGGCAACCTCACATAGGCATTCCTTCCGCACACATAATAAACAGTTGGAATCACTTGCACCGAGCCTTGCAAAAAGTTCTTAGCAGAATCTTCCATTGTAAAGATATGGTCACACGTACTTTGTCCTACCGAAACCTTTTCATAGTATGTCTGAGGACGTCTCACACACAACTTCCCCTTTTGAACCTGGTCCAATGCTATGGGACCATAACTTCCCTTAGATCAGTGTAATCTCTCCTCATCAGTCCAGTCTACTGGACTATCTCCTGCATTTCGTGTCTGTGTCAGTTTTCTGTATCTATCTTCTACTTTACCTACAAACTTCTTCTCTGTATCTGACAATGAACATGTCAAATTATGTCGGTGAGCAAAAGCCGTATCCAGTTCCAAAGATGGTATGAAATACTTCCGGAGTCTATCCTCCGACTTGTAATAATCGTATTTATTCAAATGCTTGTAAGCTGGAAGTTCAGGAAGTACTGCATCGTAATTGGAAAAGAGATACTCAAACTGTCCTCTCTCATAGAAGATGCTAAGCAACAAACTACAAGAAATTCCATATGTTAGTGGAAGGTGTTGGTATCTAATACCCAAATCTACAGAAGAAGGTAACTGCATGCACACATAGCAATCTTTCGCATCCATCGCATCCACATATTCGTACAACAGTTTTGCATACGCATTAAGCTTAAAGTCACTTCTAGATATATCTATTTGAAATCTACGACTCTCTTCGTGTAGCAAAGGTCTTTTAGCTCCTATAGTAACCTCCTTTTGGCTAGAAGTGGTAGGTGTAGGTGTCACCGTACCTCCCCCTCCTGCTCATGTGAAACGATATATGAGGCTACAACTATTACGACTATAGAAACTATCACCAACCCTATAAGTGTACCTATCACTAATGTAGCTCTACGGTGAGTATTTCCAGCATCTACCATCTTTGCAAAGTTCTCAAAGTTCTTGGCTCGACAGCAACAACTAAGAGTCTCTTTCTCCTCCAGATATTGCTTGTCAACCAGTTCAAACGACACTTCAAAAGCTGGAAATCCCCTTGCAATTTTCAGTTCCTTGTTTACAGAGTCCACAAAAAGACTTCCCTAGCCCCCCTTTCGCCGACTTGACGGAAAGTCCCTAAATGTATTCTTCTTCCACTCGGGCCTAGGTTATCTTCTTCTTTGGACCTTTATATACAACAAAGATTTTACCTTCAGTTCAGGATCAGATCAGCTCCCAAAATCTCTAAAACACGTTGCAAAAGTTCAAGACGAAGCACCACTAATTCTTGATGTGGTGGTACAAAACCAAAAGTCGGAAAAACCAGCGTCTCCAGAATCAATTCACGAATCTTGCTCAGAAGTGGTGGATTCGGAATATTGAGAGTCATTATTCCTTCGATCTCCACCACTGGAACCAACAACAGCACGTCTATTTTCAGATTCGGAGAATCGCTGACCAGCGTCAAGGACCTCAGACTCCCCGTGCTCAATACTCCTGGCATCAGTCACAATGTATGTCCACTCAAGTGAGTCGTACCTTTGACACGGCACTCTTGTTCTCCTGGATCTTCTCAGAGAAGCTTGAGCTTGCTCTTCATCAATTAGTTCAGATTCAAACATTTCAGAAACTGGGGAAAGATCTCTTTCAGGTGCCAATCTCAAGTTCAACCGACTCTGACTCACGGGCCAAACTCTCTCTGCTTCTGTGGCACTTCTGCTCTCCCTTGGGGTACCCTGTGCACTACTTTCTTCTACAGCAGAATTTGACTCTACTCCACCCACAGCAACACTTTCTCCATCTGAGTCAAATTCGGGGCTTCGATTTGCACAACCCCTTTCAGCTTGATCTACTGCACAACCAACTGCATCAGCAACCCTCACAGCTTGGCTTGCCCTCTCAGATGGCCCTGCCACCTCAGCTGGATTTTCATTCGCGAGAGGGGCTGTATCTTCCAAGGGTGCTGGAACTCTGCGGGTATGGGAGGCATGCACCCAGTTCGTCAGTCTCCCACACTTCACTGCTGTGTTCGTGTCCAGTATTACCTGGTACGGACCACACCAACGAACATCCAGACAACTCTTCCTCATGTGTTTACGCACAAGCACCCAGTCTCCCGGGCACAAGTCGTGGCACAGGTCACTTGCAGCTGGAACAGTTGCTGCTTGCACCTGCTGAGACACAGAACGGACTACGTCAGCCAGTCCCTTACAGTAGTCGAGAATCAAGTCATCAGTGATGTTAATCAAAGCAGTAGCAGGTATCGCTGGTACTCGCATTGCCTTCCCCATCAAGAGACAACCCCGTTCTCCTATCTGGGACACTACGAAGGCTCATGAGGGCCAAGTGCAGTGCGTCAGGCCATTTCAGGGATGTCGAAGAACACACTTTCGCCATCCTCGCTTTCAAAGTCCCATTAACTTGTTCCACAGTCCCAGAAGTCTCTGGTCGATAACTGCAATGAAATCTCTGATCCACATTCAAGACAGCACAGAGCAATTACATGATCTCACTATGGAAATGTGTCTCACTGTCTGACTCCAAAGAGGTCGGAAAACCGAACCTCGGGATAAGCTCCCTCAACAGCAGTTTAGCTGCAGTGAGTGTGTCACACCTACGTGTTGGGTGAGCCTCCACCCATCTTGAAAAGACACATACCACAACTAAGATGTACCTCAACCCATTACACTTCGGCATCTCAATAATAAAGTCCAACTGCATCCTATTGAAAGGCCCTCCTGACCTCCCAATGTGATTCAAAGTTACAGCAGTTCTCTTTCCTGCATTCATCTGCGGACATGTAACACACCTCTGACATACAGCCTCAGCAACCGCACAAAACTTAGGATTGTATCATGTTTGTCTGAACACTTGCACGATTGCATCTCTGCCTAGATGTACTGCACAATGTATCAATCTTGCCATTGGACTCAACAGACATTCTGGCAGCACAGCTCGTCCATCACTCGAAACCCACACATCCACATCTCCCTTCTCACATCCTGCTCGTATCCAGCTATCTCTTTCTTGATCAGAAACCTCATCCTGCAATCGTTTTAATTCCTCTCATGTGTCGGCCATGGTTAACATCATGCTGAGATCGGTTCTTTCTTGGCGTTCTCCAGTGTACCCTCCAGTAAATATGCATCCTTGTTCTGCACAGAACCGGGCAACCTTATCAGCGTAGTTGTTTCCTAAAGACACAAAGTCATTTCCTTTGGAAAGGGCAGAACATTTGACAACTGCAATCTCTTTCGGAGATTGTAATGCTTCCAACAACTGTCTCACATATTCCCCATTATCCGAATCTGATCAGCAGCCAAACAGGCACGGGTCAAAGCAATGATTTCAGCTACCTGTGCGGAGTGTACTCCCTCTAAACAAGCAGCTTCAACCACTCCTGTGATGGAACATACAGCAAATGCTGCTCTCAGTCGACCAGCATCGTCTCTTAAACATGAACCGTCCACAAAGAAAATTTCATCAGGGTCAAGGAGCGGTTCATCAACAATGTCTGGTCTCGGTTTGGTGCATAGTCCAGTCACATCGAGACAATCGTGATCCTCACAATCTTCACCATCTACATTTGGAATAGGCATCAATGTTGCCGGATTTAAAACAGAGCACCTCTTCAATGTTACATTTTCTGCAGCAAGTATAACTTGCTCATAACGTGTCAACCTGTTGTTCGTGAGGTGCTGTGTTTTAGTCCTTGTCATCAACAATTCAACAGAATGTGGCACATAAACTGTAAGTGGATATCCCATTACTATACTCTTGCATCTTTCAATACTGACACCTGTTGCAGCAACGGATTTAAGACATCCGGGCAACGCAGAAGCTCCTGGATCTAAAGTAGCTGAAAAGTAGGCAACTGGTCTACAGACACCTCCATGAGTCTGAGTCAGGACTGACAATGCACAACCTTCTCTCTCGCAACAGAACAATGTGAATGCCTTGTTGTAATCAGGCATCCCCAAAGCTGGAGCGCGACACAGGGCTTCTCTCAGCCTCAAAAATGACATCAAACAGTCTTTGTCCCACGGTACCAGATCACTCACATCCTTGTGCGTCAGCTGTTGCAAAGGCTTCGCTTCAAAGGAGAAGTTGGGAATCCATTGGCGACAGTAGCCAACCCTCCCCAAGAACATTCTGAGCTCTCTTTGAGTGGTGGGCACAGGCATATTCATAATAGCCTCAATACGATCTGGTGACACCTTTCTCTTGCCCTTCTCAATTCTGTGACCCAAATACTGTACTTCACTCAGACAGTACTGCAATTTGTTCTGAGACACCTTGTGTCCATTTTCTGCCAAATGATTCAGTAAAGCAATGGTATCGATCCTGCAAGCATCTTCAGTTTCTGAAGCAACGAGCAGGTTGTCAATGTATTGCACCAGAACAGAGTTCTGCGGCAACACAAGACTTTCAAGAAGATTTTTCTTCAGGATCTGATTAAAGATCGATGGACTCTCTGTGTACCCCTGTGGGATACGGCACCACGTTAACACACGATTCTCCAGCCGGAAAGCAAAAAGAAATTGGCTCTCCTCATGGAGTGGTATCGAGAAGACTGCTTGACACAGATCAATCACTTTAAACCATTCAGCTTCACATGGAATTTGAAACAGAATCACAGATGGATTCGGTACCACCGGACAACATGGAACAACTATCTCATAGATTTTTTGCAGGTCTTGCACAATCCTGAATTTCCCACTCGGTTTCTGTATTCTCATGATAGGCGAATTACATGGGCTACCCATGATCTCTTTCAGAATTCCCTGCTTGATCATAGACTCACTTGCAGGTTTGATTCCTGCAATAGTCTCAGGTGACAAATTATAGTGGAGCCTCCTAGGGAATTCTACATTCGGCTTGCCTGCATCTTCACTGGCTCTACACCTTTGACCAATCCGATCTCTTCTCCACTCAGGTCCCACACATCAATTGACACAGAATCCCTCAAATCAAGTGGAAGCTCCTACACTGTCAGCGCCGGGTACATTTCTATACACACGCGCTGATTTGCAACCTTAAAGGTCGCATCATCATCCTTTGTCTGCATTTCAACTCCCTTTGGTGTACAATAGATGGTGCAATTCAGCTTGCACAACAGATCTCTTCCTAACAGACAAACTGGACTTGAATCACACACCACGAACTGGTGTCGATCTTTGAATGTTCCTATTCTCACAGGAATTGGCTCTGTTAATGGGCTAGTCAATTTCTTATTTGCTACACCAACAACTTGGATTGATTGTCCCAAGAGAGGTAGGTAAGGGACTACTGCTGATCTTACAGTAGACCGGGTAGCACCAGTGTCAACCAAAAAGGTGGTAGGGTGACCATCAATATCTGCTTCTACAAATGGTCCCCTCTGGTCTACCTCCAAGACTGCTCCAAGCGTGCAGTCTTCCTCCCCTCTCAGGCACCGTCATGCCAACGGGTCTGGACCAAACTCCTCACACCATTAGAACAAGGGCATCTGTTGGTAAGCTCGAACTCCTTGCTGAACACTTTGAACCCTAGGTGGCTGAGGAACTTTTACCTGGGGACTACAAGTCCCCCCTTTTGCCATCCTAGGTCTAGTCACAGTGGGAACCATTTCAGGTACAGGTACCTGAACTATCTCTACTTCTTGCTGCACCTGATTCATCGGATTCAAGGGACACTCACGTTTCCAGTGTCCAACCTGGTGACAAAGATGACACACAGTGGTCTTTTTCAATGTTGCCACATCCATCCCTTTCTTGGGATCAACTGACTTGGGTCTTCCCTGACCTTGGACATTCTGATTTCCTCCTTGGTTATTTCCCTGCTTCCTTCCTAATGTACCTCCATTAGGCTGTCCCTGAGCCGTTTGCATCTGAACAAGCATCAATTAGTCTTTCAACTTCCTGTGCTTCGATTCTATCTCATCGCTACAGTACCTGGCACACCTCAAAATCTCATCCACCGGCTCATTCTGCCAACAAATCAAATGTTGCTGTATCATGAGACTAACCTCTGGCCTCAATCCCAACACAAACTTCAAAACAAACTGTCCCATGTATTTTGTATCTAAGACATCTAATCCACTGTACTGCTTAAAAACCTGCAAGAGTCTTTCATAAAACTCATGCACTGTCTCTTTCAGCTCTTGCACTGTCGATCTATTTTGACCCAATCAATATCCTGAGGAGAAATTTTCGACTTCAGCCAAGTAATCACCGGTTCAAACTTCTTCATGACTATGGGTGATGGACCCTTTGAAACAGGATCCCTGTCAGGCTCTGAAGTTGGCCACTCAACAGCAATCTTACATGCCGACCATAAATCGCTCGGAACTACAATGTCAAACAGCATATTCAAGTCAATCCACAACACCTTTGAGATCTTGACAAACCGATCAACCTGCTTGTACCACTCAAAAGGATTTTCCTTCAAGTGGGGAAAATCGTTCGTAAATGCAGCCAAATCACCCCTACTTTAAGGCACATGCACGTACCCTCCATTCTGTACCTCTCGCAAAGGAAAATTTCCTACATCCATCATCCCCCCACCTGGAGGTGGTGTCTCTCCTATTGTCCTTCTAGAACTCTTCTTCTTGGACCACCTTTCTTCCCAGTTGTCAAGCATGATCCATGCACGCATTGCTATAATCTAATCCTTGATATGGGACCTCAATCCCATGACCCTCTTCTCTTTCAATTCTTGGTCGCTGTACTGCAATCTATGGCTTCCCTGTAAGGATTTCGTTTTAGACAGATCCACATCATACTTCTTAGCCACTTCTGACAACTTCTCATGTGTAGTTCTTGCCTTGTGAGTCACATCCCTCGCTACAAAAAGTAACTCATCTTGCTGGTACATGTACGTTCTTTCAAGAGGCAAATTTCCACTTATTATCTCATCTACTTCTGCTTTCAACCTTACAACATCCAACATACTCCCTTTCAAGGCTCCCTTCAATATTTCTCGACAAGCTGCCCCATTTCGTTCGTCATACTCGCATTTCTGTTCTCAAGGTCTATTCTCATCTGTCATATTCCTAGAGACTGGTCGGTTTCCTGAATTGCCTCACTCTCTACCATTCTTTCACCCTGATTCCTTACAGGAGGTACCCACATCCTCAAATCCGACCTTGACTCGGCCAAAGACCTTGGTCTTGGTGATCTCGCATCCACCTCTCCACTAGAGGAGTCTGCCGTAGCTGGCAATGGCGTACTCCATTCAATAGGTTTTGGAGTCTGCTCCATTCCGCTCACTGTTCCACTTCCCTCTACCACACTCCTCGATCCTACAGCTGATTGTACTGAACTTCCAACATTCTCTTGATCTGGGTTGTAAACTGAAACAATCGGTCCAATGGTAACCAGTACCTTTAGAGCCTCCGGTAACCTCACACCTCTTCCAACCTCTGTGCTTGCTACAGACTGATTTTTCTTGCCCTCAGTTCCGGTCGAGATTTTCCCTTCTACTCTCACTTCAGACTGAGTCTGTAATCCACTAGTCCCTTCTGCTGGAGCCGACTTCCCTTCATAAGAATCTGGATTGTATGGAGATGGTCTCTCAGACAACAACCTCTCTACTAGACTGTCATCTGTATCACTGTCATCGTCATCTACACTTTTTGACTTAGAACTGTCTGTCTTTTCCAGGAGCGGGCACAACCTGTCCCCCTCTATCGTTTGTACTCTCCACCTCTTTTCTTGTGCGTCCCACCTCGCCTCCTGGAATACCTTAATTGATTTCTTCACCCTTTCCTGACTTCGGTCTATCTGCCTGTCATGTGCTGCTCTAATCCATGCATGCAATGCCTCAAACTGAGTTGGTCTCAGCAAAGGTCGCAACGAAGACATTACAGATTTTAACTGATACAACACTTCCAACCTGAAGGAGCCCTATCATGGGAAAGCCAGTTCTCCCTCGCCTTGGGTCATTTTATGCCAATTTTTAAGACAAATGATAGTATGCAATCCCACATTTCTTGCCATATAATGAGCCGGAGTATCCTCGGGAGGGGCTTCCTCTCCCCCCCGAGTAACCACATGTTTGTCACCTCTACATAATTCTCGGAAAACCTTAAAACATTTCATAATGAGCAATTTTCGATCGCACACAATATTTTCGTTCACTTCCTGATGTCAAATTTACCAAAAGCAGCGCGACTCACACCAACCGACGTATCGCAGCGTGACACCTTCCGATGTCACTGTTCCTCCGCTCGCAGCAGTTCCCCTCCTTTACAATTCACGTCTCACCCTTGCATTCTTCTCATTCACACGCTGAAATAACCGTTTGTCCCAAACAAGTTACTTCTTTGACCGTCCGTCCACAGTCTCTCGAAGGTGTCGACCTCAACTGGCAACTGTCTGTCCTCAACGCTATCAGGCAATGACCTTTCTGATAGGTTTCAAGTGCTCAGATTCCACGTACAACAACCCACGACCAGCATCAGTTCCTCGATGACGTCTCACGATCCCCTTTTGGTGGTCAACAAAATCTACCTTGGGTGTCTTCTACACCACAATCACTTAAGCTACTCGTCGAGCTTAAGATTTTCCCAGGGTGCGCGCGCTCACAGCCTGATCTCACAATCACTCAACACTCACTCCAACTCCACAAGACATCACAAAATCAAATCAACACCGCAATCTACAAACATCTCACCCTATTCATACTCACTCCTCCACGAACTGCTGCTTTCCGCCGCACCATTACTCTCCATCAATTTCGATCAACCGCCATTGTCCGCTGCTCGCCATCCGATGAGTCACCATCACTTGACTTCTATGGGCCTCTAGAATCTCTTATCCTGATCTAGATCTCCCCTCACTATCAGAGATAACCATCCAACTCTGCAACCAACTGATAGGACCGGATTCTTGACTACCTGGTTATCTCCAAAAATCCTCTCAGGTCGCCAGGATCTTTTTATCTGCTAAATAGTGTAGAGGGAAGGAAATCCGATTCTTAGTACATAATCACCAGAATCAAATCTCATTTAGGAAGGATCACTGACTCTGAATCTAAAATTTGTAGGATTTTATTACAACCAAAAATAACTGCACATAAAAACACCTTAGCACAAGGTGAAGAAGATAAATGGGCACTAAAACAAACGCAAGTCTACGCAGGAGTCTCATACGACTCAAAATGAAAAGAATAACAAGCTCTAAAAGCATAAGAAATGCAATGGTCAATCCAATATCTACATTAGGAATCATTAGCCTAAAAGGAAAACAGTTAGTCTTTCCCTACTCTATCTCTAAGGTGACATCCCTACTTAGCGTTTCCCATCCCAGACAAGAGAATAAAAGGTGTCAGAAGTGAAGACTTCCTAAGAAGTACATTCACTTAGTCAGAGCTCGTACTAAGATGCTCTTTCTAGCTCCCCATCTAAACCTCAATTGCTCAACCCTAGGGGCACTGTCCCTAATATAAAACCCCAAAAACGTAGAACACGCCCTTCGGCACACCTCTTCAACCAGGTCTTCTTCCAGTACTTTTCCAGCTAAACTTGTCTCTCATCCAACGATGGTTAGCTTGACCTTGGGTCCCAGGCACCTTCTCCGCTGAAAGTATCATCCTCACATTCCACTGTAATCCCCTGTTGGCTTCTCGTAGCATCCTAGCTCCTAAAACAAAGACCTAGTCTCACTAACGAGCTAAATGTCCTTGCACCTGCAACAGAAACATAGGAACAAAAACTTTTTCTCTTCTCTAAGATTTTCCATCATCCTGTAACCCAAAGCCTTTCCAAGGGAAATCATCTTCGGCCTACAACATTTAGCTAACATAAGAAATGAACAGGCCTTCTCTTTAAACGTGTGTGCGATCAGGCCTTTACACTATTAAACACATTACTAAACCACACATTAAGCATTAGTTCATCTCTCCTTATACGTGAATAAGCAAACTTGCACGTGTAACTTTAACATGGCACACGTTTAACCTAATGCGTTGCATTACGAGACAATCAAACATTATGCATTTACCAAAATACATTTGCGATAATCTGTAGCGTTATTTGTCATAAAAAGGATGATTACATTTCTAATCACCTCTATGTTAAACGATTCTAGTAATACATTTCTATGGCACTCTTAACCTACGTCAATTAATATGCGGGTGATGACTAACGGTGAATATGATGCACCCCTACAAATTTCAGAATAACATGACGCTCTATCACTTTCTATAGAATCAATGCAGGTTGAACACATGCCACTGATCCATGAGGCCCATTTATTTGTGTAGGATTTTGATGGCAATGATCCCGCCCTAAATTGAAAGTAAAGCTTCCTATCAAATGCGCCGGTTATAGGGCACCAATATGCTTCCAGGGAATAGCATGATTTAAATTTGTGAAACCTTCCTGTCAAAGTTGTACTCTCCACTGCTCGTAGTTTGACAAATGAGGTCCATAACCAATATTGATTTTTTAACTATTCTACGAAGGGTATATGAATACCTGCTGAATTGTCTCATAGTTCCTGCATTCCTACGCCAGCCAGTGTATTTTTGATATATTGGAGCCAGGCGATTTTTGTAAAAAAGGTCAGCATCTTTGATGTACGTCCTTTAGGGCTCTGGTGTAGTGGTCCAACTCTGGAGTAGACCACAGCCTGTGCCAATAAAAAAATGGGTGGTGTCTAACTTTGTTGGCTATCACCTTTTCCCCTAAATTGAACATCAGAGGCTTGAAAGGTGTACTAGGCCGAAGTCACAATTCTCCTGAATTTATTCTCTGAGCTAGTAAGGATGGACGTGTTTGAAAACCCCCACAAATTCAGAGCCACAGAGAACTGAGCCCAGAGTTTTAGCATCGGCAATCTGCAAGATTGGTGTAACTAGTTTGGGAAAGGACATGCTATGCTCTTTGGTTAATGTGCCAGTAATTTAAACGTATTTAAAGGCCATTGATTCTAATTGGGTTTCCATAGCATACTCAAGGCAAGTGTTACACCCAAATAGTTGAAGTCCTTGGTTCTCTCAAGTGGCTTGTCCCGTAGCATTACCGTGCCCTTGAAAGATTTGTGCTGGCTAAACAACATGTACTTGTTGTTTTTGGTATTTATCACGAGGCCACACACTCTACAAAATTCCTCAAAGTGGAGCAAAGCATGTTGCAGACAACTTGGAGTTTTTAAAATTAATAAAATGCCATCCGCAAACATCAGTATGGAATTTTCATACCGGCCAGTGATGGCGTGTCGGTAGGGCAAGAGGAAAGAAATCGGACAACACGAATGAGGAACAAGGAAAATAGCGTGGCAGCCAGGATGCACCCCCGACAGACCCTTTCGCCAATGGTGTAGTTGTAGTGCTGCTTCTGTCCATTTTTGTATGGCTGGCACTTTAACCGTGGGATGCCCCACTTCTCATCCTCCTCCAAAACTAAGTTTATATCCTCTGCATCCAGGGGCTCAAAGGTGAAATTAAAGTCCCCGAAGTCCCCAACGACTATTAGGAGGGGATGGTCATGTTGATTACCTAAGTACACTTCCAAGAACATAACTATGTTGGATTTCTTTCCTCCCCTTGCCCCTTTCGCATATACGTCATAAACGTCTATATTGCTGCAGTTGCTAATCACTAGGCGTATTGCCATAATACCTGGGCAGCTGACATATAACTTGTAGACCTTACAACCTATCTCTTATCTAATCCAAATTGTCAGCCCTCCAGCAGGGAGAACTATAGGGCTGCTTATTGCAGGGACAACAAAATGTAAGTATCCACGTTTGAATAGTGGGACAATGGACCAGGTTTCCTGGAACAGGCAGATAACATATAGGTCTAGAAAAAATTCTAGTCCTGTGAGGCAGCCTTTGCTCTAATTCCAGCCACATTCCATGATATTGAAGAGGTCAAACATTTGGCTCGCTGTAAAGTGCAAAGTTGTGGAATGTTGACAGGGGCTGGAGGAGCCCAGGGGTTACCCATCCCGGTCTATCTGTTAATGGATGAATCCATGTCGTAAATGCACATGCCATTTGATGGCAGTATGTCAACAGAGGGCTAACTGGCAATGTGAGGTGAGGATCTTTAGGAGCAGGGGGAATGATGAATGTCAATGTCTCTAATGTGGGGCCCTGTTTTAACTTGATCCAGAGAAGCAGATATGCAGGGCTGGAATATGTGCTGAGGATGGATGCATTTAAATCAAATAGTAGTATTGACTGAGTGTGAAGTTGGGGCGTCAAAGGCCACTAAGTTGTCAATAAGCTCCCTATCCCCAACTAGTAATTCAATAATGTTGATCTGTGTGGTGTGGCGCTTCGGGACACCTGTATATTCTCCCTAATTACTGAGTGGAATCTCCTCACGTGGTGAATCCAATGAATTGATTTGTTTGTCAATGACTCATCATCTTTGTTGAGCTGAGGTGGTGTTAGTTTAGGGAAATTAGTCAGGAATAAGGAATAGTAAGAATCTATGGCCTGTTGCTCCTCCCTTTGCCCAGAAATGATAGGATGTCCCAATAGTACTGATCCGCGCAAGACTCTTTGCCTGTGTGGATTGATGGATATGGTAAGCTAGACAATCTAGCGCTTCTAGGGGCAGCAACATGATCAAGACCCCTATTCTGGGTTTCCCAACATGATGGGTCACAGTTCGCAGAGAGTGTGTGGCACCCCTATCCGACCCTCCATACTATTCTGCCTTCCAAGAGATGACTGGTCTTTCACTGGATCGACAGAACGAGAGATTTGATCTGCAGTGTGGACTGCATTCACTGTTATTTGGTTTAGTGTTGGTTAGGCGTAAAGTCAATGCTTTCAGGTCCCCAACCTCCCGTCTTCGTTTTGTGATATGCAGGTGCAGGAGAGCTATGTCTCCCGTTGTGAAAGGAAGTGTAAGGATGGGATCGGTGCCCATCTTTAAATGTGCCACTGTCTGGGTCATATCAGCCAAAGGTGGATAGTGGTTGCTACAAGGAATGAATAGGGAGAGAGGTGGCTGACTGAATGTAGCATTGCTGATTTCTTTGGTAGTGATAGCAGCAGAACTGACTTCATTCACTGGACGACCAAATAAACTTGGAATTATGTTAGTCCCCCCTCCTTTTTAGGAGATGATTTTGTTTTATCCTGTGAATCTTCTTCCTGGAAATTGGCCCCGTGCGGGTGGGTGACTTGGCAGTCTGGTTGAATTTGTTATCAATTAAAGATGTAATAAGTGTAAGTGAATCAGCATCAATTAGGGATTCAACTTCTTCTATTAGGTGGTTTATTTCTTCGAGGGTGCTGTTTGACTGTGCTGTTTTTGGGGGGGTTCTTTGCAGTGCCCTGCATCTGGTCAAAGGCCTTACGTTTGCCTTTGATGCCAGAAACTAGTCTCAAAGACTTTGCTAAATTTGCACCATGGTATGCAATAGAGGACAAAACACAACAGCCAAAATAACAGCGCTATAAGCCCCCATCACCCAGTCAAGTGGGTCCAGGAACACAGGAGTCACAGCAGCATTTGTAAGGGAGAGCAATGTGTCATCCAAGACTAGCTAAAAATACACACATTAACTGGCCATATCGTCACTAAAAAAAACACAGTACCTTAAGATGTCCAAATGCTTGATCCAGGAGGGGTCTCCCAGCCCAGCCTCCTCTGGGCTCTGACAGGCACGGACAGACCTGTCCTTGGCGGACCGACCCATGCAGCGAGACTGTGGAGCTGCTTAAATGTAGCAAATTACAAAACAAGTGATAAGGCAAAGGCGGTTGTGGAAAGGCAAGTCCCCAGCAGCTGTCCATGACAGCAGCTCACTCCTTGTGTGTCAGGCAAGATCCTTAATGATAAGGAAAGCCCTATCCCTGTGGTGGAAATGCTGGCCTCTGGGAGGCCGCTCCTCGGTATGAAAGCGGCCACAGTGGAGTCAACATGCTTCCCCCAGCAGCAGGACTGTGGAGCTGCTTAAATGTGGCAAATTGCATGCAGGTGATGAGGCGAAGAGGGTTGTGGGAATGCGAGTCCCCAGCAGCTGTCCATGGCAGCGGCTCACCCCTTGTAGTCAGGGGAGGTCCATGATAATGGGGGAATCCTTCCCCTGCATGTAACGAAGTTAGAAGTCTAGCAGTTGGGGGGCGGAGCGAGTAGGGTGGAGGGGAAGAGGAGGAGTCACGATAGGAGGAGGGCAGTTAGCGTAGGGACAGTGTCGAGGTTGGATGTGTGGAATAAAGCTCCTATTATATATATCCACGAAGTGTCTGTGGTCCTTTGTAGCGCGATGCTACACTGAAATGCGGGCCTCTGGCAGGATGATTCCCGGTATGAAAGCGGCCACAGCGAAGTCAAAATGCTTACCGTAGAGCCTCAAACCCAGGTTGCATTGGGGGTCAGGAAAATCAACTTTAAAGAATATCGTGGGTAGTGTGCCGAGTCGAGTGTTATGGAAAAATTGCAAACAAGGGAAATACGCATCCCATCGCATCACTTTGTTTGGTGTGAAAAAAGTAGCTAAATCGAGTGCATAAAGCATACCCACACCCTTGTACCCTGGTATCACTACACCTACTGCACGCTTGAAAGCTACACCGCTGACCGTGGGCCAATTGTTGTCTCGTTGCTTCAATATACGACCAGAGCTATTCTAACTGCTCTATTTCGGGCGAGGTGCAATGGCTTCAGCAGCCTCTGGGTAGGGACTATTTGCATACAGTAGCAGTAATCCAGCTGCAGTTTAAAGGTTGTCTTTGCTAGCACATAACTAGCATAAGCAACCCTGAACGCTAATATGCTGTTTATTAGAAATGGAGTGCTAAATTCTATTCAAAATGATGTGAATGTGTAAAGTGCTTATTCAGTTACCAGTAAGAATATTGTGATAGCCGTGTCACCGCTACTTCCCACTTACACATCGTAACACATTTTTCTGATGCCCCTATCTGTAAAAAAAACTAACCTTTCTATTCCAAGAGGTCGTAGAATATTTTGTTGACTAGACCTTAAAGTTATCACAACGGTTAATCAAAAATGTTCATCAATCTGTATGAGCTTCAGTAACAACATCTTCCCCGTAAATGGAAATTCTTATTAGTTCATAAAAATATTTCCTTAAAATATGGTTATTAAATGATTATTTCTCTCTGGTATAGGAGAACAGTGACACTTTCAACAATGAATTGTCACATTACCTCACCTGTCTTAGCACCAAGCCAGAAACCCTGCAGGAATATGAGTGGGGTAGGAATTTGTAGAATTACATTCGTCTTTCATCCTGCTGGGGTCAAAGTGACTCGGTTGGCTTACTTAAAACAGCACAAATTGCTCAAATGCCAAGAACAATTTAGTTTGTGCCATGTAGTAAGTCATCATTAGAAAGTCTGGATTTCTTGTTGCTCTTTTTCAGCAAGATGTCTTACCAAGCCAGCTTTCGTGTTAACAACAGACCAAGGGCAATCAAAACACTTTTCAGTCTCGAGGACCCTACAGATAGTTATTTCAGATTTACATTAGATCTAGCAAGAACCTAGAGTTATGGAAGCAATATATTCTACAGGAGAAATGACATGAAGATATTAATAGGAAATATTCATGGCCATAACCACCATCTTTCAAAAGTGTCTCTTTTTCATGCCACTACTTATTACATTCACTATTATAAACCTTAGCTTTTTCACTTGAAGATCCATGTCCTGTGATGTTCACAATAACGATATCACACAAGCAAGCGGTCTGGTAGGCCTGTGTAATGTTGACATCCATCGAGATAAAATGCACCTGAAGCAAAAAAGAAAGACTACACCCAGGGAACTACCCTCTCTCCCTTTGCATTAGTAAGAAGAAGAGGGAAGACATCAATCACATCATTTTAGAATGGAAAATGAGTAAGATAAGAACTTCAGCAGAATTGTATTTCCTTCATTTAAATTTTAATAAGGCGCTGCTTTACAAATGACTCGTGTTCTTCCTAAGGTAAGTATCATTTAGCACAGATTCGTGTTCTGAAAGCGCTGCAGTGGGCCATTAAACAAGAGAGGGAAGCGAAGAAGAATTTACAGTAATAGGTGGAAGGGAATGGGCTTCGTAACTCAAGGATATATTTTGATTTATAGACACGCAGAGCAGAGAAAATAAAAGTGAAAGCTTCTTATAATGAAAAGAATTATAGATGTAATGAGAGAAGCCATGTCTAATGTTGAAAAGGAAGTATCTTAAATTAACCGCAGTGTGTCATGCTAGGAGGAATGGAACCACGTGACGCAGTGAGCAGAATATTTAAATACGAAAATGTAGATATCGTCAGAAAACTGCTCGTGCGCTCTGAACGGCAGCCCACGGCATAGAAATCGAACTGCACTTGGGATTTTGATGTTATTGAACTTGATTCATTTAGACAAAGCCAGGCGTGAAGTACCAAGGGGTAATAGAAGGAAAGTTGGCTGCCCTGCAAACACTTTACCCTGGCAAGGAAATCGGGCTCGTTACAGGTATTCTAATTTCCTTGGCAAGTTGCCAGATAAAATATATCGTTAATTTTATTTACTTATGGTGCTGTTGATTTGCAAAAGAGACTCATGGTGCTTTCCGCACTTTCCCCTGCAGAGTTGGTTAATTTTTCAATTTGTGCAGTTATTGGTATGAAACAAGCTTCATTAGCTTGCGGGAAGGAGCAGATCTTCATTAATTCAATTTTCACTTCATTTGCATGCAGTCATAATTAGCTAGAAAATAAGTGAGGCAGATTCAGTAGATTTATTATCACAATTTGGTTTTGTAAAAGGATTTTTCAAGATTTATAGCGGAGGGGGAAAAGAGGATGAAAGAACTCATTCACATTAGCAATTTCTGTAACCTTACTGCTGGCATAGGCACTGAAACAAGTCCCAACATGCATTGGTAAGAGACAAGCTGCAGGAAATACCGCTAGCAGGCTAGAGAAGAGAAAGCTCACCGTTTTTATTGTGGGCATTAAAAGTTGAGAGCTCAAACTACTCGCGATTTTGCACATTTATTTAAATGTGGCACCCTTCGCAAAGTGTGAAGATTGCAACTACTTTTCTTTATAAAAAAGAAAGGTAACTTTAGGTGCTTCTCGCAACAGCAAAAAACAGCTGCAGGGTTGTAAGGACATCAACTACTAAGAACAAGGCACTAGCAGGATACATCAATGTTATTTTACGTTATTTTATGTTAAAGTGACTTATTAAGCGCACGTACACCAAACGGTTTCTTGGCGCTGAGCTGGGACGGTTTCAAACACTAGACAGTGGGTTTAATTGTAAGCCTGGGAGAATAGCCATGTTTTAAGTAGTTTCCTGAACTGGGTGTAAGAGGTGGCCAAGCACAGTTCACGAGGGAGAGGGTTGCAAAATTGAGGTGCTAGGGTCGAGAATCTGAGGCCCCCATGTTTCTTCCGTTTAAAGGGGCTGAATATCAACAGGTTCTTATTAGCAGAACGTAAATCGCGGTAGGGAGCATATCGCTGCATCTTTGAGGGGATAAAGGCCGGGCCGCGTCCAGAGAGGGCTTTATAGATGGTGCAGCCTAACTTGAAGAGGCAGCGTTGGGTCACAGGGAGCCAATGGAGGCTCTTCAACAATGGTTTCACATGGTGGTGCTTAGGCTGACCATGAATAAGCCTGGCCGCTTGGTTCTGCACCAATTGTAGCCAACGTAATTGGTATGCTGGGATGCCAGCATACAAGGAATTTGTGTAGTAAATGCACAACATTACCAGGGCGAGGACAATTTGGGTCAAGGCTTCGGTGGTCAAAAATCTACTTATTTTTCGGATTCTCCGCAGATGGAAAAAACAAGCGGAGACCACTGAGCTGATCTGGGCCTTCATAGTAACATCATTGCTGATTACGATTCCCAGGCTTTTGACCGAGCTGGCTGGGAGGGGATGACACCCCAGTAGTGAAGGCCAGAAATTTAAATTCCAAGGATTGGCTAAGTCACCGGTAAGAATCAACTCGGTTTTGTCGTGGTTTAATTTAAGCTGGTTGACATTCCTCTAGTTGCTAATAAAATTCATGGTAGATTGAAAGCTCGCAACTGATGATGGGGATGAGTCGATATTAAACACTAGCTGAAGGTCATCGGCATAGTTAAAAGTTACGACCTCTCTCTTTCGACGGGCCAGAATCAAGGGTAAAATGTACAGGTTAAAAAGAAGGGGTGAAAGGGAGGAGCCCTGCGGAACTCTGCATGTCAGTCTTCCTTTTTTCAGCGGAGAAATTAGCAAGGCTTACAGCTTGAAAGCGGTTGCTGAGGAAAGAGGTAATCCGCTTCAGCGCCAGACCCTGGATCCTGGCACCTCTGCCACGGTTGATCAAAAGATGGTGGTCGACCGTGTCAAAGGCGGACGATAAATCCAGGCGCACCTCGGCTTGAGTGGTGCTCTGGTCGGCCCCCCTTCTTAATTCATCGAGGGCTGCCAAGATGACTGACTCAGTGGAGTGTGCTGGTCTGAAACCTGCTTGGTGTGAATCCAGGTTATGAGATTGCTCTACAAAGGTGCTGAGACAATTAGCGATGTGGGCTTCTAAAATTTTTCCCAAATAAGGCAGCAGAGATATGGTTGACAACCTATTCGGTAATAGCATTGCCCAACAGCTGAGGAAATGTAGGCATGTGGAGTGGGGGTCTATAAACTATAGCACATATAAACGAGGAGTGATGAGATTCAAATTTAAGTAAAAGGCTGTCGGCTAAGGGAATACCTAATGTTACTAGTGAGGTAGATTGGTGTTTCTGTAGTATTATAGCTGCAACCCCTCCTCCGGCTTTGCCCACTGGTGTGTTGGCCTGGAGGATGTAATAATTTTCTGGGATTACTGCAAGAATGTCCGGGCTAGATTCCATCATCAGCCATGTTTTGGATAGGAGAAGAATATCCGGTTTATCCATTTCTAAGAGATAAAAAATCTCAAGCTGACGTTTCACGGTCAAGCGGGTGTTTAGGTAGCAGATTGAGAGACCCACCTGCGTCTGATGTGTAGAGGTAATGAGCGTTTGTTGGTACTTGCCATTATAAGGGGGCTCCTGACCCTGGGGTTTATGGGAAGTTTCACGGTGGGGATCCCTATGGGTCAGGATCCCAAGCTTATCTAATTGAGATGCGTATGGGGTCAATGGCCCAGTTCCCCTGTAGCGATTTTAATTCAGATGGCGAGTAGGATAAAAAATGGGCATAGTGTATGGCCCCTAGTCACGGCCGGCTGCGGACGGGTGCAAACGGGCGCAGATGGGCTTGCCTTAGGCAGGCCAGCGGGGTGGCAGGGGCACGCCCGCTGCACGTGTCCGCTGCGTGACGGGAATGGCATGTAGCTGATATAGGCTGCAAGCGTGGCCCTAATCGCTATGCTCCGCCCCCAATAGCCAGAGAAGAGATACTTTCTTGCCTGCACCCTCCACAACAATCGGGGAAGCTCCACGGTGGACCGGTGTGTAAGCGATGTCACACAAGTAAGATACAGCTTCAGTTGCAATTCAAACACAATATTTAAAAGCAAAGTGACAGAGTTTTTTAAAAAGATAAAAGCGGTGTAATAGAATTACTGCTGGGTGAAGGATATTCTCACCGAGACTTAAATAATTGTTTTTAGCCGCTGCAAAGTATCTGCGCGCGTCCGCTGCGCGACGGAAATTGCATGTAGCTAGTATAGGCTGCAAACATGGCGCTAATCGCTATGCTCCGCCCCCAACAGCCAGAGAAGAGATACTTTCTCGCCTGCACCCTCAACAACAATCGGGAAGCCACGCGGTGGACCGGGGTGTAGGGTCTGTCACACAAGTAGGATATAGCTTTAGTTGCAATTCAAACACAATATTTAAAAACAAAGTGCAAGAGTTTTTTAAAAAGATAAAACCGGTGTAATAGAATTACTGCTGGGGGAAGGATAATCTCACAGAGACTTAAAATAATTGTTTTTAGCCGCTGCAAAGTATCTGCGCGCGTCCCAATCAATGCAATTAAAAAATGAGGTCAACTTATTATTTATCAGGTCAATGATGCAAAAGATGCCCTTTCAAATTAAATCTAAGCTATTCTAACAATCTATGTTCAGTTTAGAATGGAGGCATTGATGTGCTGCAGACAGTAAAGGAAGTCATCAGCGACAATAGTTTTCTCACAACAAAATGTACTTGTTTCAAAATTTGACTTGTATACTTTACAAAAGGGGACAAAGCGACAATTGATAGACAAAAGTATAAAGCTTATTAACTGGTCTTGTAAAGGTTACTGATACTTTTGAAACCACACAAATGTTATAGGAAAGCGTTAGTATCAAGGTAGAGTGTGTATCCGCTATTGAGGACAATGAACCCTACTTAATGTTAACTGTTGCAAAGTCATCCTGTGCCCCGGGAACCCCCAGATTTTTTGCTGACTGGTACTGGTGGTAACTGACTCTGATTGTCCCTAGGCTCTGCCTAACCAGGCCCAGGGCCAGTGCTATGCTAAAAACACACTTAGAATACTGTGAAAAAACCTACATACACTAGGGTACACTATGGGTTAGGGTACCTCCATGATTGGCATGACCTCCCCTATAGGACCTTCGTGCATAATAGGGAAGGGGGATCAAAACTACCTTTAAGTCCCTAGTGTATAATAGGGCATGGCAGTTTTGAGGCCAGCTGCCCTTTCTGCACTTGCATGTCTGCACTGCTGAGGCCTGAGGTCAGTTTAAAAGCAGCCCTGTGTTGCAGGACTGCTTTTAAAATTCAAATTGTGCCCAAACTCGACTTTGGTGTTTGGGGCACTTACAAATTAATAAACTACAATATTCAGTCAGAATATTAAGTCAGAAGGTAAAAACTTTGACGAGACCTATCGCGCAGTGCTCCATTGCGATCGGTCTTAAACTTTGACTCTATCCTGGTGTAGTTCGACCAGATGTCTAAATAGGCTCTATAGGTTTCTATGTGGTATATAGTGCTAAATCTTTAGAAATTCATATCTCCGGTTCTCTACATTGGATTTTTTTTTTGTTTTGATGTCATTTTGAAGAGAAAAAAAATTCCTATTTTTTTACATTGGTGTTTTATTTTTGTTGTGTGTTGTGTCTTAATTATTTACTGAATTGTAGTTTTTAAATGCTTTACATGCCTGTCTCTGATGTTAAGCCTACCTGCTCACAGCCAAGCTACCAAAGGGTTGAGCATGAGAATAATTTTCTTAGACCTATACTGAGCCTTAGACCATGTTAGTGGCCTTATTGCCAGTGGTAAGTATATATTTACTACAACTAATAAGCCACTTTCCAACATTTTGGTGTTCAGTGGTGTGGCTGAGGACTTGTGTTTAAAAAGTACACCTTTCAGTAAAGTGAATAAAGATTGTATAAATCCTCTAAATTGTCTTACAACAAAACATTTGAGTTTGATTTTTGGAATTTGGACCAAACTGTTTTTAATCCATTGTTTTGATTTTTCCAAAATTGTTCTAAGTCTGATTGCTGGTTGTTGTGACCCAAAACTAGGGAACCATGGAGCTAGTCCTGGCTAAATTGCCTAAGCTCAGGATGGCTGATCTTAGGGTGCAGTGTAGTCTTAGGGAGCTGCCTGCTTACAACAAGATAAGAAAGGCAGGATTTCTTAAGTCCCTTGGGGCCTGGGCTGGGGTAGCTGAGGAGATTTAAGGGGTGGGGTTCAGGGTACTCCCCCCAACCTCACCCAAGAAGAGGGTGAGGATGGTGCCTCTTCCATTTTTTCCAGTGTTATCCGTGTAAGTTCAAATGGTGGGAGTGGGGCAGGGTCACCTACTCAGGAACCATCATTGTCCCTTGCAGAGAGGCAAGCTTGAGGCCTAATTAGCCCCCATTGCTTTGGAAAGGGAGACGCTGGAATTGGCTAAAATGAGATGGGGGAGGAGGAGAAAATAAATGGTGGCTGTGAAAGTTATGAAGAGTTTGAGATGTCCAGGGGTGGTGGATTTAATCACAAAGTTCCCAAGGGTATAGTACCTAAGGACACAGAGGGAGGGGTGACATTGAAAAGTGGCTAGCAGCCTATGAGAGGGCCCTTAGGGATTTGATTCCTGTATCTGGGAAGGATAGGCTCCTGCCCCTGAGGGGGGAGGATGCAGAATCATACCAGCAGATGAATGCATGCTTGGTCAAGAGATTTGGTCTGACTCCAGAGCAGTGCAGGGTGAAATTTAGAGGCACACAGACCTTGTGGACATGTCAGTGAAAGCACTGAAAGGCTGGATTGTTGGTAACAAAGTTGACACATATGAGGGATTGTATAATTTTTGGTTGAAAAAACATATTTTGACTCATTGTGCATGTAAGAAATTGGATTTTCGGTAGGCTAGGGCATTTGCCAAAGCTAGGCAAAAACCATCACTCTAGTCAGGATAAGGGAGTTACACTCCTAAAATAATCCCTGCTCACCCCCTTGGTTGCTTGGCACGAGCAGTCAGGTTTATCTTAGAGGCAGTGTGTAAAGCGTTTGCACAAAACCAAACTGTAATACAGTGTAAGCACTACAAAAGGACACCACATCAGTTTAGAAAAATATCCAATATTTTTATATACTTAAGGCAGGACCAAAAATGATAAAAATCCACAATACAGTACTTAAATATCTTCAGTTATCAAAATATGCTTGAAAAACAGTTCCTTGATGTCGGATGCTCCCTCCAGGGCTATCACGGCGTCGTGAGCAAACACATCCTAGCAGTTCTGGCTGACCGCAGCATCGCGGGCCAGCTACGGTGTTGGGAAGACCCACAAACAGTACCTTTTAGAAATTAAGGGTGTCTGCAACCTCTTGTTGAGTTTCTGAAAGCACGGTGTCCGCAGGCGTCGGTTTCGGTAGTAGGTGCAGGGGTCATTGGGGCCCTTGAAGTCACACGCATTGCAGATCGAACTCCTCTCTGTTGAAGTCAGGAGTGCTGGGGTTGGCAGGCGTCGGGTGCTGTGGTGCGAAGTGCAGCGGTGCGGCGTGTGGTGACCTCAGGTTGTGGTGCGAGCAGCGTCAGAAGACGTCATTGGTGAGGCCAGGGTCGCGGTGCGAAGGGAATGTGGTGCTCGTCTCAGTACTGGCAGGTCACGGTGCAAGCAGCGGCGTCGCCGTTGCTGAAGCACTGTCGTCAGCTGACGAACTAGAGTCGAATGCGCCAGCATCAGTAGGTCAAGGTTGTGGTGTGGGATGAGGGCGGTGCATCGGGTAACTTTACGAGCGGTGCCCTCGAACCAACGTGCAAGCAGCGGCATCGATTTCGGCGTAGAGCGGTGTCGTCGGGAATTCCAAGGCGTCGTCGTGAAGTGAGGCAGTGCGGAGTGTGGTGTCCACAGGTCACGGTGTGAGCAGCGGCTCGGTGGAGGCATCAGTAGGCTTTGTCGGTGAGACCACGGTGCGGCGTTGCGGCGGTGCCCTCTGCGGTGCCTTCAGGACACGAAGTTGGCAGCGGCGTAGTAGACTGCATCGGGTTGCTTTTTCTTCTGTTGCAGCACAAAACACACATTCCCCAGTGCTGAGGGCAGGAGAGCTAGAAGTCTTTGCTGTTCCTGAGATTCCTTGAACAGGGGTCAAGCGCTACCTCAAGCCCTTGGAGAAACTCACAAAAGTAGATTGCAGAAAGTTCAGTCCAGTCCTTTCACTGCCCAAGACAGAAGCAGCCACTGCAGGCCAACACAGCAAAGCACACAGCAATGTGGTAGTTCCTCCTCACAGCTTCTCTAGCTCTTCTTCTTGACAGTCTTCTTGGTCCAAAAGAGTTCTAAAGTTCAGGGGTCTGGGCCCCAATATTTATATCCCAAAATCCTTTGTTCTCTTAGGCAGAGAGTGTCTGTGCCCAACCAGAACCAGTTCTGCCTTCTCTGGTGAGACTTCCTGGCAGAAGGTGGGGACGGCATAGTCAGAGACAGACCAGACCCTTTGAGGTTCAAGGTATTCTCCTCTCCCTTCCCCTATTGCAGCCCAGGTTTATTCAGCCCTTTCCTGACCCACCTAGACTATCTGGCGCCACTCCTGCTCCCTAGCCTTCTGTCATCCAAAACCCAGACAGGCAATCCACATTCCAGCAGAGGCACACAGGATGACTGAGCAAGAAAATACCTACTTTCTAAAAATTGTATTTTCAAACACAGAATGTAAAAATCACCTTCACTACAAGATGCTTCCTTAGATTCTGAGTTCAGCCATACCAAACTTTATTTTCCTACTTAATTCCCCGGGCCAGTTAGGTTTATAAGATGTTATAAACAAACTCCCCATTCTGTCCTATGGGGAACAGGTAGCCTTGCAATAGTGAAAACCAAAATTTACCGTAATTCACTATCAGCACATGCCACACACACCAGGGCATGTCCTACCTTTCACATACACTGTACCCTGCCCAGAGGGGTACCTTGGGCCTAACTTAGGGGTGGCTGACGTGTAAGAAAAGGGAAGGTAAGGGAGTGGCGAGGGTGTGCACTGGCCAAGTAAACATGACAGTTACAAACTGCGCGCGGACTCTGAAATGGCGAGTCTGAGGTACCTTTTCCGGCTACTCACGTGGGTGGCACAATCAGTGCTGCAGGCCCACTAGTAGCATTTGATTTACAGGCCCTGGCACACTCAGTGCACTTTACTAGGGACTAACAAGTAAATCAAATATCCAATCATGGAACTCCAATCCATCACACAATTTACCACAGGAGCACTTGCACTTTACCACTGATCAGCAGTGAGAAAAGTGCGCAGAAACATTACGCCAGCAAAAACAGAGTTAAAACCGGGAGGTCAGAAAGCAAAAACTCAGGGGAAACAAGCCAAAAGAGGCCAAGTCTAACAGTGCAGAAGAGACGTTACACCAGTTTCTAGTGGACTCTAAGCTGACAGACCCCAGAGAGCTGGGGAAGCAGCTTATGAGTGTGTGAGAACCCAGGTTTCCAGTCAGCACCAGGGGGATTACCAGAAGAAAGGAGAACAAGTCCCTCCCCAGGGGAAAGCCCAAGGAAAGGAAGGTCAAAAACAGAAGGAGTCCTCCTAAGACCCACAAAAACCTGAACAAGGAGTGGGGTCCTGAGCCAACCCAAATTCAAAGGAAGGGGATATCAGGGAAAGAATGGTAGGTTGTTTGATCCCTCAAAGGTGGGTACGTGCTTTGACTGTAACAAGTCAGGGCACAAAAAGGGAGTTGCTGTCTCCACCAAGAAACCCCCCACTAAAAGGCCATCCCATCAAATTGCCAGTGTAAATATGGGGGTGGAGAGTGGTTCCCCAGAGAGGGGTATGCAGGTGGTAGAAGCAACCTTAGTGTCCATGGGCGGGGTGAATATTGCAACCCTTGCTGCCTTACCTCTAAACATGGATAAGTGCATTTAGTGGCCTAAAGTTAATTGGGCTGAGGTAGAGGCTATCAGAGACATAGGGGCTAGTGTATCTATGGTCCTGGATAAGCTGGTGCCTCAAAAGAGGTTGGTACCTAGTGAGTTTCACCAGGTTACCTATGCAGAAGGCACTACCAAACTCCATCCTATGGCGGTGGTGTATTTGGAATTGGGAAGGTTGACAGATTCTATGAAAGTGTCTGTGTCTCCAGTGCTCCCAGTCCAGTGTTTACTGGGCAATGACCTTGAAGCATCTGAGTGGTCAGAAGTGGAGTGGGGTCTCCATATAAAATATTAGAGCACACTGAGTGGATATGTGCTGTGACTAGGTCACAGACTATCCAAAAGAGAAAGACTGGACACTTGCACCCTGCAACAAAGGGCCAAGGATCCAAGGACAATGACACTGGGCCTGATGACCCCGCGCATGGAACTCCAGAGGTGTAGGAGGAATCTAACACTGATCAGGAGGATCTGGCCCCTGAGGAAGGGACTCCATCCCTGCCAGAGCTGTCAGATTTGGCTGAACTGACAGGAGCAGGTATATCACCCAGAGAGGAGTTCAGTAAGGAACCCTTGAGAGCTTGAGGTTGATTGCCGCTAACCAAGTGGAGAGGGAGGGCAGTGGGACGATGGACTGCTTTATACTGAGGCCAAAAACCTCAAGGAGGGGAGCACCAGGAGGTTGGTTGTGTCTCAGAGGTACAGAGAGTTCATCCTGACTTTGGGTCCTGATATCCTCTTGGCAGGAAATTTGGGACAGACAAAGACATGGAACTGGTTGGTGAACCATTTTTACTGGCCCCATATGTCTGAAAAGGTAAAGGAGTTTCACAGCTCCTGTGTCACCTGTCATGCCAGTAGCAAGGTAGGGTGCAAGACAAAGGCTCCCCTAATACCACTGCAAGTGGTTGGGGTTCCTTTTGAAAGGGTGGGGATTGACATTGTTGATCCCCTGGACCCACCCACCACATCATGGAATAGGTACATCTTAGTGATATTGGACCATGCCACTAGGTACCCTGAAGCAATACCTCCTAAAATTATAGACAATTCTGCAGTGGCTAGAGAACTGCTTGGTGTGTTCACTAGAGTGGGTTTTCTGAAAGAGGTGGTATCAGATATGGTGTTCAAACTTTCTGTCCAACTATCTGACTACCATGTGGGATGAGTGTGGTGTCAGCTACTAGTTCACCACCCCCTAGCACCCGCAGACAAATGGTCTGGTGGAAAGGTTCAACAAGACCCTGAAGGGCACGATCAATGGGTAGTCTGAGAAACTCAGGAGGAGATGGGATGTTCTCCTCCCATGCCCACTGTTTGCAAACAGGGAGGTTTCACAGAAAGGGGTTGGTTTCAGTCCCTTTGAGATGATATTTGTACAAACTGTGAGGGGAGCATTGCACCTGCTGAGAGAGTCTTTGGAGAAGCCTCTCAAAAGAAGCAAAGGACAATGGGCATGATTATGTGCTAGGCCTGACATCCAGAATGGCAGAGAACGTGTACAGGACAAGCAGAAAGCTGGAGGATAGTCAGGACTCCTGAAGCACTAGTATGATCAGAAGGCTACTATTCCTAAGTATGCTCCAGTACAGTTGGTGTGGGTGTTAGAGTCTGTGGCTCCCAGGGCTCTCCATGACAAATGGAGTAGGCCCTTTCCAATCTTACAAAAAAAGGGTGAGGTTACCTACCTGGTCGACCTTGGCACCCCCAGAGACCCTCATAGGGTCCTGAATGTGAACAGTTTGAAACCCCACCATGACATGGCAGATATGACCATGTTACTGGTCACTGATGAGGGAGTGGAGGAGGAAACGGAAACAGTGCCTGACTTCCTCTCCAATAATGTGCAAGATGGGTTAGTGGAGGGAGTTGTACTCTCTCCCAAATTGACAGACCAGCAGCACAGAGTCTGCAAGCAGGTGCTGGAGCAGTTAGCTGGCTTCTTTGATCCCAGGCATTACTGAGTGATGTGTGCACCACATTGACACTGGTGACAGCCTACCTGACAAAAATAAACTGTACAGGTTGTCAGACCATGTCAGAACCAGCATTAAACCTGATTAAGCTAAGATGCCGCAGTTGGGGGTAATTGAAATGTCTGAAAGTTCATGGGCCAGTCCAGTGGTGCTGGTGCCCAGACCTAATGCCCAGGGGGGGAACTAAAAAGTTGTGATTCTGTGTGGACTACAGAGGACTGAAAGCAGTCACAAATACTGGTGCTTACCCTATACCTAGAGCTGATGAGCTAATTGACAGCTTAGGTGCTGCTAAATACCTGATTACTTTTACTTTGACTTCAGGTTACTGGCATTCTCCACACCAGAGGAGCATTATCAGTTCAAGGTAATGCCATTTGGCTTAAAGAACACACCTCCCACCTTCCAAAGGTTGGCGAAATGGGTCTTGTCTGGATTGGAGCAGTTCAGTACAGCCTATACAGATGATATAGCTGTATACAGTTCTACCTGGCGGGATCACTTAAGCCACTTGAGGGAAGTGCTTCAGGCCATGCAGCAGGCAGGCATTACTATTAAGGTAAGTAACTGCCAAATAGGGCAGAGTTCTGTGGTATATCTGGGCCACCTGGTAGGTGGAGGCCATTTACAGCCACTCCAGTCCAAGACTGAAACTCTTTTGGATTGGACAGCTCCTGCTACCTAGACTCGGTCTGATTGTGACTTATAGAAAGTTTGTTCAAAATGATGGGACCATTGTTGGACCCCTAACAGAACTGACTTCTAAGAAGAGGCCGAGAAAGGTGTATTGGACCCCAGAGTGTCAGAAGGCTTTTGTCACTTTGAAAGCAGCAGTGCTCCTGGCCCATGACAACACAAAATAATGTGTGGTTCAGATGGATGCTTCAGAACAAGGGATTGGGGCAGTGTAGTCACAGTTAAATGAGAGGGCCTTGATCAGCCAGTTGCCTTTAGTAGCAGGCTACATCATCCCAGATAGCAGAGATAGAGTGTCATTGTGAGAGAGGCTTTTGCTGTTGTTTGGTCCCTGAAAAAGCTGAGACCATATTTTTGGGGGACTCACTTTCATGTTCAAACTGACCACAGGCCTCCCAGATGGCTCATGCAGCTGAGAAGGGTGAATCCCAAGCTGTTAGGATGGTCTGTTTTCCTACTGGGGATGGACATTACAGTGGAACACAGACCCGGGTCTGCTCATGCAAATGCTGATGGACTTTCCAGGTTTTTCCACTTAGCTGATGAGGACTACCAGGGTGTAGGTTAGTGACCCGTCACCTTTCGTTTGTGGGGGGCGATGTTGCAAAGTCATCTTGTGTCCTGGGCACCCCCAGAGGTTTTGCTGACTGGTACTGGTGGCAACTGACTTTGACTGTCCCTGGGTTCTGCCTTACCAGGCCCAAGGCCCGTGCCATGCTGAAAGCACACTTAGAATACGGTGAAAACATCTACATACACTAGGGAAAACTATGGGTTAGGGTACCCCCTTGATTGGCATGACCTCCCCTATAAGGCCCTAGTACATCATAGGGCAGGAGGATCAAAATTACCTTTAAGTCCCTTGTGTATAATAAGGCATGGCAGTTTAAAGACCAGCAGCCCTTTCTGCACTTGCATGTGTGCACTGATGAGGCCTGCTGTCAGTTTAAAAGCAGCCCTGTTTTGCAGGACTGCTTTTATAATGAAAATTTACCCAAACTCGAATTTGGTGTTTGGGGCACTTAAAAATGAATAACCTACAATATTTGTTTTGCATATTCAGTATCCCTAGGGTCTCCCCTACGTGGCCCAGTGGGGGGGGGGGAGTTATTTGTAAGGAGGACCCTTATAAAATAGGTTTTCAATGCCCTGGGTTAGTGAAATTGCACATTTCACTGCCCACATTGTAGCAAAGTGCTTTCCCAAATTGACTTTTGTGATATGAGTACTGTGGAGTGCGGTTCTGCAATATAGTCAGAACCGCTAAAGCCTCCCTTAGGTGTTCTAGGGTGGGGGATCCTGTAGATGTAGGCAGGCTCCTTATAAAAGATGTTGTCAAGTCATTTTATCAGTCTTCATTTCAAAAGGGACTCACTCTGTGAGAAGTTGGCCTGGTATATGCTGTCCACTAGTTATATTGGGCACCCTGTACCAGTCCAAACAACCCCTTATTGGTTATAGATTAAAGACAACCTTTATTGAAAGCTATCCTTCAGGCTAAGTCTTGAAGGAATGTAAAGCAGCTTGTTTTACCAGTCTATAATCTCTTGAGTGCCTAAATGAAAGACAACCACACCAGGTATATATATAAAATATATGTATTTATTTCTAAACACGCCCTCCTAGACTCTTTATGAGACTAGAGGTCAAAACACATAAGTTAAGTAAACCCAAGCACAACTTCAAGAGATGTTGAGAAGTCACTGCACTCCGTCCAGTTTTGCTTCAGAGCAGGGGCTGGAAGCCCCTAAACCGGTTTGAGCTGGACTATGCACAGGGACACCAAATGTGCCCCTAATGCAGGACTTCAAAGCACTCAGAGAGTGCTCCCACCCAGCCCCAATACACATAAGCCTGTCTGGGAGGTAGTTACACCTCCCTGTGACAGGAAACCTATTGTCCATGCCTCCCCTGCCGGAGTTTCGGTCAGCAGCAGGAGGCCAGACCCGTGTCTGTGGCTGCAGCATCCATTTTGTGATGCCAAGACTCTGTTAAGTTTCTACCGGGTAACCCAGTACTGCCATGTCTCTCCCTCTAGAAGGGTGGGATCATACTCCCACACCAGTTACTAGTGTGGGGGTATGATTTCAAGGTGTTTGACACCAAACAGGACATGTTTCCGTGCAGCCAGTCCAAAGTTAGCATTAACCGTTTAAGATATAATGCACTTAAGAGTATAAGGTCAAGCTGCACCACTGACAACCCCGGAGAAGAGATTCCGAAGGCTGCAGAGGGGCTCAGCTCATGCCTGGACACCCTCTCACATATAACCAAGCACTCTGCCTTCAGGATTGATAAGGCCTGCCATAGGAGTGACTGATAGGTTTGTATGTGCAGTGTTAGGTGAGGTATAGTGAACCTATACCTCAGTAAGGGATGCATGCACCACCTTACCCAGGCTGCAGTAGCAGACATGTGGTGTCATTTTGGGTTGCTTTCCAGGGGTGGCATAATACATGCTTCAGCCCCTGGTAGGCCTCTGGGGTACCTATGCCCTGGGTACATAGTATACCATATATTAGGGACTCACATGGGTACCTCTGGATCCAATCTGTGGTGTACCTAAAGTACAGGGAATCAATTTATAAGAGAAAGCAGAAAGGCTGGGGACCCGAATAGCAGGTTCCCAGCCAAACTAAGTCAAAAACCATCAAAACACCAGGAAAAAAGTGGGGGCAACCATGCAGTCAGATTCCACCTTCCTTCATAAACCCCCCAAACGAAAGGAGATAAGACTAACCTTGGCCAGTTGAGCCTTTATTGACTAAGTGGCCATATAAGGATGTACCTGCACTAGCATGGTTACCCCCTGTCTTATGGTCCACTAAGTTATCCCTCACCCTAAGGGCATGAGGGGGTCTCCACCATGGGGAATCACTACCTTTGGTGTGTTTTGGTAAAGACAAAGGCTGGTGAGGTATCTGAGTAGGGAAGTGAGGCCCTAATAAAGTTGGGCTCAGCTTCCTTAGAGAAAGCAGATAGGCTGGGGACCTGAATAGCAGGTTCCCAGCCAACATAAGTCAAAAACCATCAAAACACCAGGAAAAAAGTGGGGGCAACCATGCAGTCAGATTCCACCTTCCTACACACTCCATCAGCAAACTGCTGCTAGGACAACAACAGCACAATAGGGACATCTAAATATGCTCGGTGCAAACCCGCCAACCTGATGGCAACAGAGTACTGCCAACCAGGAACGGAGTCCTCTAAGGCAATGAAGATGCGCCGCTTGCATGATGGGAAGTAGTCTGTCAATGTGGACAGTGGTTTATCTAGCCCACATCTAAATACAGCAAGCTGGATACCGTCACCTTGGCAGAGTACTTGTATAATCCAGCGCAGAGGAATGGATGGAGTTCTGCCAAGATCTAAATCAGGCCCTTAGTCTCTGAAATGGAAGTCCAGAATCTTTAGCAGGGCAAGCCAGCCAGCCAAGAAGGGCTCCACTAGGTCAGATAACTGTTGGATGAGTTTCTGGTGAAGCTTTTACCTTTGGAAAGAAAGCTCAGAGTCAGCAAAATTCATATTTGTGCCCAAGGAAACCCTTCTCCCCTTGTGGGGAGCCGGTGTGCCCACCCCAGGTGTGTTGCCAGGAAACAAAGCAATCCCTCTTCTTTGGTCACCTCAAACCAGTTCTGGGGGCAGCTACTTGCCCACTATGATTGGAGTCTTGCTGACTGGGAAAACAAAGGAGGTGCCTCTGCAGGTGTCATTGAACATCTGCCTGTGACAGGGGAGGCTCTTTTGAAGTAAATTGAATTCCCGAACACTGCCCAAATGGTCATCCTGCCAAATGAACATCTTCCCACACTGAGGCATTTCTCTTCTATTCTGGAAACATTTTTCACACCTCACTTAGAGTTGAGTACTCTGAGGGCTGTAGTATGAGGCCAATGCTGGAGAAAGGTTACTTTCTACAAGTAACCTTTCCTTAATATTCATTATAAATCTGACTTCACTAATGTAATGGGATTTTAATAACTATTACAAAGAGTCCAAGAATTAATTTTACATGTTTCCTAGCCTGAGATAGCATCATTAAATTTTAAAATTGCATTCCATTTCCTATTGAACAACCAGCCTTGCTACAGTGAAAATAATGTTTGGGAACTTTTAACTTAAAGGACATGTTTAACATTAGACTTCTACATGTCCTCCTACCTTTAAAAATCATGCAAACTGCCTTATCGGCAGTAAGGCCTGCTTGGGGTGACCAATTACAATTTCAAAGGGATTCTTAGATCTCTCAACAGAGTGTATTAGGAAAAGCTGAAGTACAATTTAAAAGCTGCTTTAGTCAGGCTACAAAGGTAGGCCTGAAACATAGCTTTACACTGTCAGTTGATGGCACAACGGATGCCGAAGTCCACTAGTGGTAGACAGCCCCTGGGAACACTTTGTACCATCTGATAGTGACTTATTGGTAAGTTAACTGTATCAATTAAGAAGATACCAGTTTCACCATGTTGAAAGGAGGAGCAGAGGCACTTTCCCACTAGTTAGCAGGGGTAAAGTGCAGTTTTACAGTCAGCAAAAACAGGATTCTGCAAAAAGTAAAAAAATCCAGGATTATCATCCAAGACAGGTGTATTTCCTACAGCCTCAATAAATACACTATTTATGTAGACCTCATGTTGAACTGTAAATTAATGAACATCTGTTTTAAGCTATGACAATAGTCGAATAAATAGCAATTTTGAAAGAAATATAAAAAATATTAAATATGAAATCTCTTGACTGTAAGGCATTTCTCTCCGGGGACCTCAATGTAATTCTTTTGCTGGATATGTCTAATTACTATGAGATATGATCTTTTATTTGCAAAGTTTTATATAGCGCTGGCTAGACCCATAGTTATCAGAGCGCTTTACATGAGGATCAGCAAGTTAAAGATTACATAATTACTTCAGTGACAGATTCCAAGTACAGACATAAGAGAAAGATAGAGGGAAGGAAACATAACGAGGAGGCAAGGAAAACAATGTCAGATGTTCGGCTTGGTAGGTGACGGCCGAGGGGATGAACCAGGGCCAAACTCCTCTATAGCTGCTTAGGACAGCTCCACTGGACATCGGTCAAGGTTGTTCGGACTCCGCGGTGAGACAGTCGAAAAACATGCTATTACACGATAACATAAGTTATGTTCGCGTTACGTAGCAAAGACAAAACGTCTAATGTGGAATGGAAGGTAGAGGGAGAAAGGTAAACAGGGGAAAAGAAATGCAGATAGCGTCAGGCAGACCAGAGTGGGGAAGGGAATTCAGGGGAAACAAGCAGTCAAAGTGAAAGATAGACAAGACCGTGAAGCACTGTTAAAAACAATGTCCGATGTCCGGCTGGGTAGGTGACGGCCAAGGGGGTGAATCATGGCCAGAATCTTCTATAGCTGCATATGACAGCTCCACTGGGTAACGGCCAATGGTACTTGGGCTCAGCTGTAATTACAAACAGATTCGGTTTTTCGCCCATCGGGAATCATCATAGTTCAATCGAAGGCATCGGTCCCGGTGTAATTGTAAACACCCTCCGCTTCGTCCTCCTGCTAGCCTAAGTCTGTAGATTGTGGGACAACCTATCGTTCTTGCCTTCAGGCCTCTAGATCTAGGATCAAGGTCAGTACGTGGGGGAGCCCCACCGCATCTCCAGGCTGGAAGCGCCCGAGCCAGAAGTAGTTTGTGTGATCAGGTCAGGCCACCGAGCTATTGCGCCCTCAGTAGTTCCACACTTGGGCACCACATCATTTATGCCGCATTTTTCGGTGGCATGTATTCGGTGTTCTGCTAATGACCTGGGCCTAGACCAGGCAATGGGCCTGCTCCCCCGCTCCATATGCAAGCACTGAGCACCTCTCAGGCTCCCTAGGGCTGCCAAGGCTCACAGATAGCCCTGGCCTTGCAGCTGGATTCTCTGTGCCAAGCCTGCACAATGCCTTCTTTGGCTAGGGGGCCGATATAGGCCTCAGTAACACTGTGCAAATAGGGAAGCGGGGGCCTTCCCTTCCAGTGACTACATACCCCCCGATCAGTGCCCGCTGTGCACACACTTCTGCCAACCCGAGCGCCGGGTGGTAGGGCTCTCTAGACCCAGTTTGCCTACAACTTGCAGTTGCTACCCCACGCTGTGCAGCCAAACTCGGTTCACAGCAAGGTTATCACTTCTCAGGCGGTCACCCATACACTGTCAGCTCTTCATCTATCGGGACGCGAGGCGGGGGAAACGCACCCCCGCCTTCCTTACAAAGTGCCGCCAGCCTGCCCCTCGTCTCAGCACTCCTGCAAGGCCTTCAAATCACAGGTCCTAGTCTCCCCTCCTCAGGTCTCTCCTTACCGGGCAGCAGAAGGGGCGAAACAGGAACTGTCACTGTCCGATTCTCTTTCCCCAGAGCGCGCACCCAGGGACCAGCGATCTCAACTGGGTGCGCCTCCGCCGCAGGCCTCTCCGCTGCTCGGACATGGCTACAGCCCCTGTCACTGCTCTGCCGTACCATGATGATCGGGTCTGCCGGGCCGTCCGTCAGCACCTCTCGTGTTGCGCAGTCATGATCCTTAAACCTAGCTAGTTTAGATTTACTAAAAACCATCCAATAATTTCGATAATAAGATCGAAATGGGGGATTGCATTTAGAGAAATATATGTGTTCTTTGTGAAGAGCTAGTATTCATACGCAGGTGAAATTAACACTATACAATAGGTCACAACTCTATCACTGTCCAAGAATTGTGCAGCTGACCTAATGAGATAGAAAGGGTAATGGACTTTAAAGTGTTCTTTACGGCCATATGTCTCTGATTAATGATGTACTTGTTTACAAGGTGCATCGATAAGACCAAATTGTACTGTTGGGTGGCCAGCCAGCACAGTAAAGTTAATGCTGGTGATATATGATCGCAAGTCAGCAAGCCAAGTGCCAGTTTGACATCTGCATTTTGTATCAACTGCAATGTGTTCAGTAATACTTTAGGCAATTCGAGGGAAATTACTTTTACAGCAGTCTACTCAGGAAGATAAGAATGCTTTAAAAAAATAAGATTTTCTGGGCAAAAAAATGAAGAATTCTTTTCATTGTTCGAAAGTAAAAACATGAGCTCGCCACTGAACTAATTCGAGTGGCCTTGTTCGGTTGTGAGTTGATTTTACAACCCTGAGTTGTCACTGAGGTGACTGGCACGGGGAGGTATCTTAAAGATTGAGACCATGAGGGGCGTGGCTTGGACGCCGAACAATATGGCCGCCTGACCTCGGTGCTCCGCTGCGCCGAGATGGACTTTTCTTTTGTTTCTGGTGTTCTTCTGCCGTTCCAGTGGATTTCCTTCGGCTGCAGTCTGCGGACCGCGATGCGCTCCTGATGTGATCGCCGGACCCGAACTTCATGCAGCAATGCCCCGTTTTCGTCTGGATGTGTAAGTGCGTCAGCGCGTCCGCCATTTTGGGGCCAGCGCGATGCTCGCGCGAGGCTGAGCTGTGCGCAGTTCTCCTCACAAAGGAGTCAACTCGATAGCGCTTGATGGCTCCTCCCTCACATGTCCGCTGCTTCTGACTCACTGCACCTCCTTCTTATCTCCATGTTCTTACAGCTGCCTTCCAGTCTATCCTATATTAAACAGCAGTATCTCTCGCACTAACCATTAATGCTGCCTCATACATGACTTCTGCTTCTCTGCATTCAGCTGTGTGTATTGGGCCACGACCATGAATAAGCAGCTTTAGACGCCAGGTCAAAGGGATATATCTTTCCCACATCAATCAAATAAATACCCAGCACAACTCCTGGTTGCCCTCAGGTCATCTTGCCATTCTCAGACGGACATTTCATCGTTGGTTGGGGCTACCTTTGGTACCCGGTATGCTGCTGCTCCTCAGTAATTCTTTTTAATATTTCCGCTGATTTCCACACTTCTTTATGGAGCGTTTTTGAACAATATTACACATAATTTAGTAATTCTGTCCTTTCTGGAATTTTGCTATTTGTGGAACACGACGTGCACCGGTGTTTTTGTCCTTTTCTACACGCTCAGGTCTCTATGGGCAAGCTACGTAGCCCAAAGTTCGTCTTTGTGCCCTCGAAGACCTCTCCTATGCCCTCTTCCTCTTCTTCCTCAACAGCAGATCAATCTTCATCCACAGATCAAATGGCGGCAGCGGCTTCCAATCACTCCTCTCCACCACAATCAGCCTTAAATAAGTCGTCTCCCTCTACTACATCGTCTAAGCGCTTGAAACAAGACTCTCCTACCCTGATAAGTCGCCGTCTCCTATCTCCATGGAGCTACTGCTGGAGGAAATTCGCGCTCTACGTCCGTTTGTGGAGAAGATTAATACAAAGATGCAGCTTTTTAAGGCAAAATGGGCGACTATGGACAGCCGGGTATCCTCCATGGAACAGCAGATTACGGGTATTCACACTAATTCTCAACGTATTTCTTCGCTGGAAAAGTCTGTTCTCACACTTCAACAACATACTGAGGACTTGGAAAATAGAAACACGTATATATGGTCTGCCGGAATCTTTGGACGGAGATGACCCTGTAGCGTTTTTCTCTTCTTTTCTTCTGAAACTTTTGGACATCCCTACTACTACTTCTCTAAGCATCCAAAGAGCGCATAGACTTGGCCCTCGCTCCTCATCTTCAACCAAACCACGAGGAGTCATCATTCTATTTCTGAAGTTCGCTGACCTCCTTCTGGTCCTTTCTGCAGCTCGTTCCAAACGCCAAGTCTCCTGGATGGGCCAGAGGGTGTTCCTCTCTCAGGATGTCTCTAATGCCACTGCCGCGAGAAGGAAATAATTTTTGAATCTTCGGCCTCCTCTTCGTTCTCTTGGTGCTAGGTATGGTTTATTCCATCCCTGTCTCTTCAAGGTGACCCATCAAAATCAGACCTGGACTTTTCACGATCCTGCCGAACTCAAAAATTGTATTCATATCCAAACTAATGCTGGCATGGATACCTCCAATTCTGCTAATGGTTGATTACATAATTTCCCTTTTTTCTTGCAGGTTTTCCGGTTAATGTTCTCGTATTGGCATCCGTTTGTCCCTTTTGTCATTGTTCTTCATTAGCTGCTGGATTGTATTCTTTTTTACATGTATTTTCTGCTTTTATATTGCTGCTTTTAGTATAATTGTCTGCATTATCTTCTTTCTTACCTAGACTGGCTGGTGTACTACCCACCATCCCATGTGGTTCGTTTTGTTCGTTCCCCGTCCTGGTGCAGCTGGCTCTCCTGGCTTTGGGTGGTCATTCTTGTCGAATCCTTCCATAACCCCATCATCTCCCTTTTTTCCCCCTCAGGTATGTTTCGTTTAGTCATCCTTTTTGGATATGTACTGTCTTTTCTTGTATTTCTTTTTTCCTGTCCTTCCTCTTCTTCCCCTTCTCTTTCGCTTCCCTTATTATCTATTTCTATCTTTCCTCTGTTTGTTCTATTACTGTATCTTTTTTCTTATTCCCTTTGGAACGTATCTTTTGCTTTTCTTTTTTTTCGTCCTTTCCTCTCATGTATTTATTGGCTCTTCTTTCTTATTTCTTGTTGTTATGGCTTTTTTTCTGTGTTCATAATTTTACTGGTTTTGCCTTCAAAGTTATTTCATGGAATGTAAAAGGTTTTATTAACCCGATTAAGAGACAGAGAATCCTTTCCCACATAGCTTCTTATAACCCAGATTTAGTCCTTTTACAAGAAACCCATCTTAATGGAGCGGAATCGCTTAAGTTGAAAAGAGGCTGGGTGGGTACGGTTTTGTTCTCTCCCTCTTCTAATAAAAAAAATGGTGTTGCTATTTTATGTCACAAAAAACTAAAATGTAAGGTTGTTTCCCAAGATACTGACACTGAAGGTCGATGGGTATTAGTTAAGTTATTAATCAATTCTGTATCTTTAACTGTTCTTAATGTTTATGGCCCTACTCACCCTGATTGTAATTTTTGGCCTTTAATTACCTCGAAATGTTTTCAGCATAGAGATACCATGTTTATTTTAGGAGGTGATTGTAACCAGATTGTTGATCCGTTTCTTGATTGCAAATCTTCTGTTCGTTTTACTCCTCACAAATCACACAAACAATTTCTCGACACCATTTCACAGTCACATCTCATTGATTCATGGAGACTTTCACACCCTGATACCCTTGATTACTCCTTTTTCTCGCCTCCTCATGCCTCTCTTTCCCGCCTTGATTATATCTTTCTTTCTCAACCCCTTTCTCAGAACCTCTTATCCTCTTCTATCGAACCCATAGTTATTTCTGACCATGCCCCTATTGTCACGATCCTAGACCTTCTTCCTGCACCTCCTAAGTCTTCTCGCTGGCGATTTAATAATTCTCTACTTACGGATCCTCTTTTCTCTTCTTCTTTTCTCTCCTTTGCTAAGGAATTCTTCTTACTTAATTCTGACCCCTCTCTGGCTCCTCATGTTATTTGGGACTCTTTTAAAGCAACCGCACGTGGTTTTGTTATTGACTTTGTTTCGAAAAAAAAGAAGCACTTTCTTAATAAACAGAAAGGCCTGTTGGCTCATATTAAATCTTTAAAGCATAAATTCTATACTTCCTCTAACAATTCTGTTTTGCCAGATCTTATACGTGCTAAACTTGATTTTAATAAAACCACTACTGATAATGCCTCTTCAGTTTTGCTTCGGAGTAGTGCTCGTTACTATGGGGGTCGCAATAAGTCGGGTAAACTTTTAGCTAACTATCTTAAAACCCGCAAGGAGCGTACCTCTATAGACTCCATTTTCTCTTCAGATAATCTACTTCTTCATAAGGAACAGGACATTCTTACCCAATTCCAACTTTTCTATCAGTCCCTTTATACACCTGAATCTCCTCCTTCCGCTTCACTTCTCTGACCTTTTGCTCCCTAAACTTCTATCACTTTTTCAATCCTTCTTTCTTTCTGGTTCTGCGGCTGGCACTTTTCATGAAGCCACAATTTGCCTTATCCCCAAGGAAGGTCGTGACCCTCAACTCTGTAAAAACTACCGTCCGATATCTTTAGTCAACGTGGACTATAAATTATTTGCCAAACTCCTTGCTCTGCGTTTGGATCCTCTTATGCCCCATCTTATTGGTAAGGAACAGTGTGGTTTTGTTAAGGGTAGACTCACTTCGGACAATTCTCGCCTTTTCCTCAATGTTTTAAATAAAGTCGCATCTCTTTCCATTCCTCTTGCTGCTATTTCTGTTGGTGCTGAGAAAGCATTTGATAGAGTGGATTGGTCCTTTCTGTTTGCTGCTTTGCGCTGGCATGGCTTTGGTCCTAAATTTATCTCCCTTATCTCTTTACTTTATTCGGCCCCTAAAGCATCTGTTCTAGTCAACAGTCATTTATCCTCGTATTTTCCTCTCCAGCGTGGTGTCCGTCAAGGTTGTCCTTTATCTCCACTTCTTTTTGTTCTCGCCCTTGAACCATTTCTGACATCTATTCATAACAATGCATCTATTTCCGGTTTTCTCTATGGCAAGAAACATTTGAAACTCTCTGCATATGCTGATGACATTCTTTTATTTATTTCTGCCCCTGAACAATCTATTCCAGCTCTATTATTTGAGTTTAACTCCTTTTCACAGGTCTCTGGATATAAGATCAACTCTGACAAAACTGAGATTCTTCCTCTTAAAAAATTCTGTTTCCCCCATCAGTTTTCCTCTACTGGCTTTGCATGGAATTCCTCTAAAATTAAATATCTCGGTATATGGTTCTCTAATTCCATCTCCTCATCCATTCAATTGAATATGTCTATTGTTCTTTCCCGTATTGATAAATTATTATCCTCTTGGAATCCTCTTTATCTTTCGTGGTGGGGTCGGCTTGATTCGATTAAGATGATGATATCCCCTATCCTCATATACACTTTTTCCATGCTTCCTGTACACATTCCGGATATTCACTTTAAACGCATTGATTCCTGTCTTTCTAAATTTCTATGGAAGAATAAAAAGTCCAGGGTTGCTTTAGCCACTCTTCGAAAACCGAAATCGATTGGTGGAGTCAATTTCCCAGAGTTTCGTCTCTATCATAAAGCTTTCTCTTTACGTCAGGCCTCTAGATAGCTTATCTCAAAACCTTCTCCTTTTGATCCTCTTTGGCTTTCTATTGAACGCTCGCTACTCTCCCCGTTTTCTCTCCTTGAAACCATACATTTCTCTGCCAAGAGTTCGTCTACTTCTCTTCCTTTATTCAGATATACCTCCTCCCTTCTAAACTCTTTGGTCCGTTCTACTCCTATTACTCGTGAATCCTTTTTAGAATCCCCTATTTGGTATAATTTGCTTATCCTCCTAAACAATAGACCTATCGACGTTTACTATTCCCTTCCTTCGCCGTCATCTCCTATCTCCCAACCTCCTCTCCTTCAAATTTTGCTCACCCTTCCCAAAGCCTCTCTTATTTATAAATTTTTCTTGTCCCCTTCTCTGAGCCGCTCTAAATCTAAATTGGAATGTGCTTGGGAGTTAGATCTAGGATGTGACTGGTCGGTTGTTCTTTGGGATAAAATTTGGTCCCGATCTTTAAAAACTTCCCGCTCTGCTTCCCTGACTCAATCTTTGTTTTTTCTATACCACAGATTATATCTCTCCCCAGTTTCTATTTCTCGCTTTTCCCTTACTCATGACTCTAATTGTTGGACCTGTGGATCCTCTGATGCTGACCTTCTTCACCTTCTCTTTCTCTGCCCTCCTGTTGTTAATCTGTGGGGTGAGGTTTGGTCTTATGTTTCTCGCCTATTCTCTATCTCTATTCCCTACTCTATTCCTCTTCTTTTCTTAGGCAGCCTTTCTGATTCCTTAGATATCCCCTCAGACTGTTCTGGTCTATTAGACCTTATGCTTGCTCTGGCATTTCAACACATAGCTTTTAACTGGAAATCTCTCAATATTCTATCCATAAAATGCTGGTGGAACTCTCTGTGTCACCACCATAGGCTTGATGTGAGCTTTGCTGCCTCCTCCACTCCCTCTCTTAATAGAGATTTGTTTTGGTTGCCCCTCACAACATACCTTGATCGCATGGCTTCGAAGCACACTTCACATTTATCCTTTGAGAATTTCAAACCTCCATGAGTGATTTTTGCTCTGTCCTCCTTATCATATCTCTTATATTGCTTATCTTTTCCTGCACTCAACTGATAATCTATTTCTGATTTTCTTATTTGTTTGTTCTATTTGCCATATTTGCTTCCTACCTCCTTTATAATGTCTCCTGTTCTTCCTTTCTTCTGTTCTCTTTTTTCTTTTTCTTCTTTCTTTACTTCCCGTCTTACCTATAAAATCTTATAAAATGCTTTTTGGTCTATTTACTAGATGGTATTGGCCTATTGTACCTTTAACTCAGCATTGTTAATATCATTGATATTGGTCGATATCTCTTTGTTTTGCTTTTTCATAATTTTCTCAATAAAGCATTTGAAACTGAAAAAAGATTGAGACCATAAGGAGGGAGGCCAGAGTTAAGCATTTACCTATGACAACAGCATACTCATTTTGTCACCTTTCAATTTTATATGATTATGGCACATCGAACAGTCTATCACTGACAGTTTTGGGAAAGATGCTTTCCAAGGTGTTTGGTCAATTAAGGAGTCATTCAGAGTATGAATGGCGGCCTGCTAGATTCACTGGTTATGCAGGGTCATTGCTTCCGTCTGCCTCGAGCACTTTCTCATACCTTACCTAAGTATCTTTACCCCAGCCAAGCAGGCAGGGATCCCAATGTACGGTACACCCAATTTTGCAGTGGCTGCACTGAAGGCACTGATGAATGCTATGTGGGCACCATGTTTGTTTTGCCCGATTGGCATTAATTTCTCATCCCATAACAAACTGTTAAGGTGAGAGTTTTTTTCATAAAGAAATAGAACAAATTCAGGTAGTTTACTCCTTGCATGTTTGGACCGTTGATTGATCTTTCAGACAAGAATCTCCATGCCTTGCATGTCGGCCCCAGTAGGAAAATTCTGTGATGTCTGCACCACACTGCATGTTGTAGGATGACTGACCCTGTGAGGTGGCAGCCCTGGAAGGGATGGCAGTTAATTTAAGGATTTCTAATTAGTAAAACCAGCTGAGCCTTCACAGTCTGAAACCCTGCAGTTCTTCACCTGTAAATGGGTTGGGGGAATTATGTTCTTGATGCGCCATGGCAACCACAATGGCCCATAGTACTTGAGGGACCACAATACACGAGCCTCTCAGCAGGAGTGCATCAGGGGTGTAGCTGAGTTCATGGTACACTCTCCATAGCTGAGTGATGACTGCTTTATTGCCTACATTTCACCCTCAGGCTCCATCCAAAAAGCATCTCCATGTCCAGCCACAGAGAGCCTCTATCACCTTCTGGAGACTTCTGTCCGAGCTGGTCGTCATCCCTATGTCATCAACTGACATTGCCTCTTTGCTCTCCTTTCCTGCTGGTGTCATGACAGAAAGTCGAGTGGGTTGTGTGCCTCTGGCCAGTAGGTGACTTTGAAGTCGTACATCTGCAGTTGGACAGCCCACATCTCGATTGTGGGTGGCAGATTTTGGACAGTGCCAGCAAAGAGTGAGACCATCGAATTCTGGCCTGTGAGGACCCTGAATCATGTCCACATAGATAAAGGTGGAAATGCCGGCCCTCCCAGCAGATGACCACATCCTCTCTCTTAATTTCGGCATTCTGGGACTCTGTACCTGTGATGGCTCTGCTGGCATAGACTATTGGAAACTACATCTTGTGGCTTCCTTCTTGCAGCAGCAATTCTCCCAGCTCCAAGTGTTGTGGTTGGGGTCTTAGTGCACCATAGAAGTTTCACTCATGAGTTCACTTGCCAGAATGCCTCTGTGGCCTTGTTGTTCCACTCACACTTCGCATCCGTCTGTGTGAGGGGTCGTAGGGATTCAAACAGGGTTGCCGGGCTCAGGGTGAACCACCCGCACTATGTTACCATCCCCTGAAAGATCTTCACTTCTCTTGCATTTTGGGGAATTGGTGCATTGCAAATGGCCTCTACCTTCTTCTGCACTATCCACAAGCCTTCTTTGGGAACAATGTACCTGAAAATGTTATTGATTGCTCAAAGAATGAGCACATCTCCTTATGGAGGGTAAACCCATGTTTTACCAGGTGGACCAGGGTGGCACGGATGCGCTTGTTGTGATTTCCCAGGAAATATAATTGGATTAGAATATTGTCACTGATTTTGATGATGCCAATGAGGCTGGACAGCACCTCTCTGATAGTGCTCTGGGATACTTTGGCCGCTGCGGAAATGTCGAAGTATAGGTGTTTATTCCTTCTGAGTCCAAGGTGGGTAGAAAAGGTGATAAGATACTGGCATGTGGGGTCCAGTTTGACTTCTGGTACTCTGTGTTCTAATCCAGTATTGAAAACCACTCTGCCCCATTAAAGTCCAAAATTATAGTCTCCATGGTGGCTGTTAGATAACGTTTACAGTGTATCACCGTATTTGGAAGAAGCATGTCCATGGAGAGGCGGACTGCTCTGGGTTGTCTTGGTTTGGGCGCTACGTCCAGTGGGGACTCCTATGGTGTGTGTCCAGAGACCTTGTCTAATACATCCAGCTGCTCCAATTTTCTCAGCTCCTCCTCCACCAGGTAGAAGCATACGCACTGGTGGCACGTGCCTCAAGCAAAATGTTCAGTTAATTTGGTGCTTTACCTGTGTGTGACGCATGCAACCAATGCCTTGGTATAGGCTTGAGAAGTTTTTCAGAATGTCAGATGCCAGTAATCCTACAAATTAAATACTTTGCAGAGAAAGGGGAAATTTATGTTTTTTAAAAAGGAGCTCGTTTTTACTTTCTGGTAGAATTTTTGATGAAGTATTGCTAGTCTTTTAATAATCATTTTATTTTTGATAGGAGATTATGTTTTTAACAATTGGCACTAGTAATTGAATTGCTTCTGTTTCCTTCATTCTAGAACCACTTGACGGCTGCCATTGTTGTCAATAGATTGGGTGGGAGTGAATGGTCTAGCTATTTTTCGGGATGGAGGAGGGGCTATTGAAGGAACGGGATGGTGTGACTGTGAGACATGCCAGTAACACTACAAATATAAAACTTTGCTCATAGAAGGGAAATTTATATTTAAAAAATGAGTTTGTTTTTACCTCCTTGTAGATTTTTTGATAGTTGGCAAAAGTGCTTGCATTTCTGCTGTTTCACTTCTTCTAGAACCACTTGACGGCTGCAGCAGTAGCTGCTCACTGAGGGAGTGCTGCGGGGCGGTGGCATGGGGCAGGGGAGGGGCAGGCTGGGGGTAGTAAACTCCGGCATACGGTGGTATCGCAAACTTGGCAATGCAGCGCGCGCCATGTAAATTGTTTTATTTATTAATTTATTTACATAACTCCGTACCGCCGTATGCCGGAGTTCACTACCCCCACCCTGACCCTTCCCCTCCCCGCAGCGCTCCCTCGGCGAGCCGCTACCGGGCTGCAGTTGCCTCCATTGTCATCACTTGATTTGTCTAGCTGTTTTTGGGGGAAGAGGAGGAACAATTTAAGGAACAGCCTGGCATGACCATGTCGCTAGAGCGCCGAAGGCGTGTAAAAGGCAAGCCCGTCAGTGCCCGTCTGTATACCGACCTCTCACATTGCCAGCCCGGCTCCAAGAAGGGGGTTGGAGTGGAGCCCAAGTCAGGCATGTGAGATATGCAATGACAAATTCCACAGTGTGTCACATTTTTCGGATATGTTGTTTGAGGTATAATTGTGTTAGAAACCCCCCAGAAGTGCTAGTGGGTTATTTTAAAGATGTATCTTTCATCTGGGTTGAATTAAGAAAAACATATTAAAAAAAGCTAAAAACTCATAAATTGATACTTAATTAGTGGGCCTTGTCAAAAAGCACTTGTTGGCTTCCACTGTACCATTTACGTTGCTAGGGAGAATTAGTGGCCAGGGCTGGTCCTTCTTCTTTTTACCTGCTGTTTTCCTTTTACATGCCACAAATCCACACTTGATTTCCATGCTTTTGAAACAAATACAAAAAGAACATTTGAGGGACAGAATGCAGAACAAACAGCCATTCCTTACTTTCACTCTGGCACCTGCCCCATGCAATTCATTTTCTTACACAATCATCCCCAAAGTTTCATCACAAATTAAGCGACTTCTTTCATAGCAAACCTTGCCCCCCTTCCACATGACACAGCATGTCACAAATGTCTGAAATCCACTGGCTTGACTAAAGAGGTCACACATTTCCCAGACACTGCTAGGGGGTGATTTACAAAGGGACATCTTTCATTTATGTAAAATTGAAAGGAAAATGGAAAATAATCTAAAATTTGAATTTCCACAGCTGAGGTTTGAACCCTTGCCAAAGAGCACTCGGAGCCCCTGTTATCTACCACTGTACCATCTGTTTTGCTGAAAGAAATTTTTGGCCAAAGTCTTTTTGTCATGGAAAGAGTGTGCTGGTCCTTCTTCTCTTCCCATGCTGTTTTGATTTAACATGCCATAAATCCACCCTTGATTGTCATGCTTTAGAAACAAATAGCCCTTCCTTTCTTTCACTCTGGCACTTGCCCCATGCATTTATTTTTCTTACACAATCATCCCCAAAGCCTCATTCCACAAATTAAGGGATTTCTTTCATAGCAAAGCTTGCCCCCTGTCAGAGAGCGCCCCAATCAGATTCCTCAGGAGCCGAAGATGTATCCAAAGCACCTCCACTGCTGTCCACGCCCAGCAAATTTTATCTGTTTGGGCAGGACATCAATAGGATGGAAAGGGAAAGTGGATAACAAGAGAGACTGCCTTGCTGACGAGAAATTCACTGTTCTTCTTCTGTTCTGACCTCCTTCTATTTATCCTGCGATAGGCTCTGCAATGTTAAACCTGCAAGAATATAAAGATAACAATACACTTGTTGCTGTATTACATACTAGTACCTAGACTATAAATACTAAACAATTTCTCTTGTAAATTACCCAATGAAATGCAAGGTGAACGCCTCTCTCTATGTCTTTCTGCAGTGAAGAAAGAGCTCGCTAATGTGTGTTGGAGATGTGACCTCAAATATTTTCTCCTGAAGAAATCTTTATATATATAAACTGTTCGTTTCAAGAGGTCTCCCAAAAGCCTTGGAGCTTGTGTAATTCGTAAATTAACTGAGACTATTCACTATGAAGAAATGAATGTCATCTGAGTCTTTTCTTTTCTGACACGGTCTTCCCAGAATAACTGGAAGGATGCGTAAACTCATGAAATACAGGGTTTCTTCAGAGTTGCAGACTGTAGAATATATTCCGGAGACTCTGATTACGTTTTGAAAGTCTTTTAGTTTTGTATTTACCTGCGCGGAATATAAGCTCGAGATGAAGTTTCTAATAACAAAAGTTTACATGCAACACATGTGCGGCAAAGAGACACTATTCAGTGCCAACAGTTGAACTAATTCTCCTCAAGAATAATGCGCGGATGAAAGACGCCTCCGGCGCCTCACAGAAATCATTTGAAGTGCGTGAGTGTTTCCTAAGCATGCGCATATGATACCGTTGCTTCATGCACTCAAATGAACTAGACTCTTCTCGGAACTCGCCTTCACCACTCTTGATTTCCAAGCGGTTCAACTCCTGAGCAGATTAAGGAAATGTTTTACTGCGATTCTAGTAGCGGAAGGAGATCTTCTCCAATGAGGATACTTCCTTGTCTTTCTTATTTTGACATGTTTTTGTGCCTGCCTATTCTTAATGTGTGCACTAGTTACCATGTTCCTGACATTACCTCCCTCCAAGAAGGCTCCTCCCAGATTAGGCTTCTTTGGATAGAGTTTATTAAAGGCCTCAACTAATCTAGTGGCATGGACATTAGATGATGCCTCCCACGATCTCTGCTCTGGACCAAAACCCTTCCACTCAATTAGATAATACAATTTATTTTTTGTGAAGTTGGAGTCTAGGATTCTACTAAATTCGAATTTTTCTCCTGAGCCTACTTCTATTGATTTGGGTGTCTTTAGCAATCTTATGTTCAGAGCAGTTTTCTTTAAAAGTGAAATATATGAAAGACTGGATGGATTTTGATTTGCGTTGGCGTTGCAATTTCACAGCCACAGGATAGTTTTATTTTCTTGATTCTAAAGGGACCAATCAATCTGGGTTGGAATTTTCTATTTTTCTTCAAATGCAGTTGTTGGGTTGACAACCAAACCTGACCTCCTTCTACATAAGTTGGACCTGATCTTCTCTTTTTATCAGCATATTTTTAGGTCTCGCCTAGACAGCGCTTGCGCTGTCTCTCCGAGACATGCAGCATACACCTTAGTGTGGAAGCTTCATTGATGCTCCTCCCACTCTCCGCCCATCTTTTCCATTGGCTTAGGTCAGTAAATGCTGCCTTCCAATTGATGTAAGTCTTGTTAGTCCCGCCTCATGACGATTATGCCGTCATTTGTATCCTTCCAAGGCTTCTAGCCCCTTTACTCTCGCACTTTGCTCTGGCCGGCGCCTAATCTCAACGGTGTGCATGTGATGACGTGCTCTCTTCCTGTTTTTTCATCTTGAGGCTAGCGTGTGATGAGTGGATGCGTGTGCGTGCGTGTGCGCGCGAGGCTGCAGAAGTGGACGGATGGCAGATTTCATGATCGCCAGGCAACCGGCGAATAGGAGGTAGATAGTCTGCTTGTGGGTTACAGGAACCCGTCCTGATTGGCCCGCTGCTTCTCTTCTTTAGCGGGTAAGTCTCCACTGTGGTTCATGTTCGTTTTGCTCCTTTGGTCCCGTTAGAGTTTGTTATTCACTCACGGTTTCTCCCATACAGAATGGTTCCTGCGGTCATCTGCTTCAGCTTTATGGCTATTTTGTACGTTTCTCTTACTGGAAGGTATGTGACAATTTTGCCCTGAATGTTCGAGTAACTCCCTTTTAACATCACAAGTCTAGCAAGTCACATGCACAAGGTTTTATAAGTTGCATGTATCTTGGACTTTTCACTTTTGGTTTAATTGCTGGTTCTTGTGTTTTCATCATTTTAATTGGATATTCACATCGTTTTCAATTCTGGTTTCTGTTCTTTACTGCTGTTGGGAGTGGACGGATGGCAGATTTCACGATTGCCAGGCAACCCGGGATGTTTTACTTTTCTGCTGCCCAGGGGTCAGATACCAGAGCCGGGAGCTGTGACGTCAGCCAGGAATGAGGGAGCTAGGCGGGGAGGGGGCAGTAAGTAGGGAACCCGGTTTAAGTCTCGCATCAGCTCACCATCTTGAAAACCTGGGCAAATCATTTAATATCCCCATTCTTAAAAATACACAAAAATGAATTTGCACTTGGAACTGCTTTTACTTCTGGGTTCAGCTACACACATGGTTATTGGCGCATAGGAGTTAGATAGTCTGCTTGTGGGTTACAGGAACCTGTCCTGGTCAGCTCGCTGCTTCTCTTCTTGAGCGGGTAAGTCTTGACTGTGGTTCATGTTCGTTTTGCTCCTTTGGTCCCGTTAGAGTTTGTTATTCACTCACGGTTTCTCCCATACAAAACGGTCCCTGCGGTCATCTTCTTCAGCTTTGTTGCTATTTTGTACGTTTCTCTTGCTGGAAGATATGCAATAATTTTGCCCAGAATGTTCGAGTAACTCCCTTTTAACATCACAAGTCTAGCAAGACACACGGTTTTATTCGTTGCACGTATCTTGGACTTTTCACTTTGGGTTTATTTTCTGGTTCTTGTGTTTTCATCATTTTAATCGGATATTCACATCGTTTTCAATTCTGGTTTCTGTTCTTTACAGCTGTTGACTCAACCATACTCGTGTGCTTTATGTTTGATTGAACGTTAAATGGTAAACAGCATCGTCTTCTTACACATCTATGGAGTCTTGTACGCTTTGATAATTATCAATGTCACCAGCATGCACTTGTTAGCTATGTCAGCTTCTGTTTTCAGCGTGTCTACTATCTTTTATGTTAAAATATATTACTCTGTATGTATTAAGAGATATGTTTAATTGTTCACAGATTACCCTGAAGGAGGCGGGAGGGGGCAGTAAGTAGGGAACCCGGTTCGAGTCTCGCATCGGCACATCATCTTGAAATCCTGGGCAAATCATTTAATTTCCCCATACCTAAACTACACACTCTCACACTATCTCTATTTATCTTTCATTATTACTTTCTCTCTCTGTCATTCCTTTCTCACTCACACACAAACACGCACCCTTCTTTCTCCTTCCTTCTCTGTCTCTCCATTCTCTCGGTTTTCACTTACACACACACATTCGCACAGCTTATTTCTCTCCATATATTCCCATACCAGGCGTGTCACGCAGTTTGGCGCTTACTTTCTCTCCATATTAAACAATTGTAAATGTTTCAGCACCTAGGCTAATATGCTGCGTTATTAAATACATATAAGGTCCTAAAGGCGAGACCGATGCATTGTAAATGCTTGTTTATATGATGCCTTTGCTTTCAATAAATTCTTTTGGGCAGTTTTAAAAGTGTTTTGCAAGTTCTTTACAATTTCTGTAAGTGCTGGGACTGACTCCTCACTTTTCCCTAAGAACTATGCTTCGATGTCTTCCTGAGTTTAAGTAAAATGTGGTATAACCCGTAGAGTCATGCACTGCATTATTATACGCAGATTCTGCTGACCAGAGTAGGTCTGACCAGACACCTTCTTGTTCTAACAAATAGAGGCGTAAATATTGTTCCAATTCCTGATTTACTCTCTCAGTTTGTCCATCAGTTTCTGGGTGGTAACTGGTGGGGAACCGAGCATCAATTCCGAACTTGTTCATGAACGCCTTCCAAAACCTTGACACAAACTGAGACCCTCCATCTGAAATTATGATCTTTGGGATTCCATGAGATTTTACTATGTGTAGATTGAACAATTGTACTAACTGCGAGGCAGTAAGAATAGATTTTAGGGGAATGAAATGACTCATTTTTGTGAAGGAGTCAACAAAAACAAAAATGGTAATATACCCCTGACTGTTAGGAAGGTCCACTATTAAATCCATGGACAGGTGTGTCAAGGATGAGGTGCATTGGGTATAGGTTGCAATAACCCTTGTGGAGTTTGCCTGTTTGGTTTCCCTTTTATACATCTTCCGCAGGAACTGTCTTATGTGAGCGACCATGCCTGGCCACCAAAATTGTCTCTTTACCAGATCTATGATCTTATTTATTCCTTTGTGCCCTGCCATGAAATCATTGTGACAACTCTTTGATGCCAATTCTTGAAGACTCTTTGTTGGCAAGTATCGAGCGTCATTGAAGTAAGGAAGATCATTTTGGATTTTTCTCTCCTTATCTCCTTGTGCCCATTCTTCCAATTCTCTTCTGGATAGGATCTCCTGTATTTTCTTGGTAAAATCAACAAACTGAATAGCACCAACAATTTTCATGGATGTAATTATGGGTTCTGATTGAGCAATCATATTCTGTTTAAGTGCGATAAGTCATCTGCCTTCCCGTTTGCAGTTCCTGGTTTGTAAGTTATCACGAAAAGTACAATGACCACCTTAATTGCCGTGGGATGAGTGTTCTTGCAGACTTTAAGAATTGAAGATAATGATGGTCGGTAAAGACCTTCACCACATGTTTGGCTCCTAGCAAATAATGCCTCCAATCTTGAAAAGCCTCCTTCACTGCCAGCAATTCCTTATCCGCGATGGAATAATTGACTTCTGACACTAATAACTTTCTGGATCGAAAGGCCACTGGATGCAATTGACCGGTTTGTTTATTTCTTTGAGAGAGCACTCCTCCAGTCGCTAGATTTGAAGCATCTGTTTCCACAGAGAAAGCCTCCCCAGGATCTGGATGCATTAAAATGGGATCTGTAGAGAATGTGTCCTTCAGAAATGTGAAAGCCGTTTCAGCTTCTTCAGTCCATGAGAATTTAACTCCTTTCTTCAACAGTTGGGTGATTGGACTGACTTTTGAAGAAAAGTTGGGAATGGACCGTCTATAAAAGTTGGCAAATCCAATAAAGCTCTGGATTTCTTTTATGCTCTTCTTGGATGGCCAGTTCTTAATAATTTCTACCTTGGATTGGTCCATCCTAACTCCATCCTAACTCCATCCGCTGAAAGGATAAATCATAAAAACTCCGATCAGTGTGGAAAGAGCATTTTTCCAATTTCACATAGAGATGGTTCTCGAGTAGTCTTTGTAGAATGGCTCTAACATGTTTCACATGATCTTCAACATTCTCAGAGAAGATCAATATGTCATTGATATACATGGCTGCAATCCTGTCCAAAATGTTTTGCAAAATGTCGTTCACCTGATGTTTGAAGGCTGCTGGGGCATTGCATAAACCGTACGGCATAACCTGATATTCATAAAGGCCATATTTAGTTCAGAAGGCTGTCTTCCATTCGTCACCTTCAGCCACTCTCACCAAATGCTATGCCCCTCTCAGAACTAACTTGGTGTAGATTTTTGCTCCTTTGACTTGATCCAACAATTCTGAAATCAAGGGCAGAGGATAACGATTTTTAACACTAACCCGATTCAAGGCTCTGTAGTTAATACATGCGCATAGTGTTCCATCTTTCTTTGGGATGAAAACCAGGGGGCAAGACATGGGGGATTGAGAAGGTCGAATGAACCCATTCCTCTGACATTCTTCCAATTAATTTTTGAGATACTGGTTCTCTGTTTTGGTAAGGGTGAATGTACAACTACATGGAAGAAATGCCCAAGGCTCCAGTTCTATTTTACAATTTTATTTTATTCTCTATGAGGCGGCAATCTTTCAGCATTCTTTTTGTCAAAAACATGAGACAAATCCTGGTAGTCTTTTGGAATTTCTTTCAAATCCATGACACAAATCATTCTTGGCATTTGAGCTAATTCGGAGGTGGGAGATCCCTCTGAATCTTTCCTTTTGCCAAGAAAGCAATGTTCCCTGCAACATTCTGAAGTCATCTCCACTGTGCATTTCTCCCAATCAATCCTAGAATTGTGCTTTGTTAACCACGGCAATCCAAGAATCACCTGGCATTGAGGAACATCTATTAAATTGAATCTTAAAAGCTCCTGATGGCCTTTAAGAGCCAACAGTTCTATTCTTTCAGTTTCTTCGGTTATGGGGTCGGCCCTAAAGTCAAGTTAGTCCTATCCACAGCATTGGATGATTTCAAGATTTTTCTTACTAATAGCATGGATTCCCATTTCTTTGGCATACTTCAAATCACAAAAATTGCTTGTGGCCCAAGAATCGATCATAACTGTCACCCCTATTATCTCTGAATGCCCAAATGTTGCCATAAATAAAACAATTAGATGATGGGACGCTGCTTGAAGGGTGTTTTTGACAATCCTTCACATAATGCCCAGAAGTTCCAAAGTACATGCACAGATTCTTAGATTTTCTCTTTTCATCTCTTCTTTGGAAAGCGGACCTCTAATGGATCCAATTTGCATGGGCTCTTCTCCTGAGCTGGTTTCACGTTTATTTGATTCAGTTTTGATTCTGTAAAATCTTGGAGTTAATGGACGAAAATGTATTTTCTTTTCTGACCTTTTGTAAAGCTGGTGCTCAATTTGTAAAACTAAATCTATTAATTCAGAAATTTCCTGAGGACATTTGGGAATCTGAGCTAAGGCATCTTTTAGTTCATCTTTAAGGCCACAATAAAAAATTGCAGCCTGTGCACTTTCTTGCCATTCCATCTCCACGATTAATTTATTAGACTGAGCAATATAACTGTGAGATCATGGTCTCCTTATCTCAACTCCAATAATTTGTTATCTGTAACTTGGTTGGCAGATCTTCAGTCAAAGATTCTTAAAAACTCGGCTTTAATTAAATCGCACAAAGTCATATAGGGCTGGATCATTTCGAGATATCAATGGCATGGACCAAGAAGCTGCATCCCCACTCAAATAAGACAACACAAAAGCAACTTTAGATTGATCTTCTGCAAAAACTATGGGCCTACATAGGAAATGTAATGAGCATTGTGTTAAAAACACTTGCGCCTTATGAGGGTCCCCTCTAGATCTTTCTGGATTGGCCAATGCAATAATAGGTGAAACAGAATGAATCACTTGAGTTGCTACTTCTGATGTTCCATGAGAATCTGACCTTTTAAAAGCTTCTGAACTACTAGGTAAAGGGGAAGAAGTAGTCACTAACTCCTCCATTCTTTGTCTAATATGATGAGTCTCTTGTTGGGATCTCTTTATAGCATCTCCTAATTCTTTATTTTCTTCTATAGTACTAGTTAACTGTTTTTGCATACTTTCTAGTCTTCCTGCCGAGATCTTTAAAACAAATCCTTCTGCCATCTTCAGCTTAGGTGAAATGTAATATTGCAGCACTTTAATCTGTCAGAGAGCGCCTCTATCAGATTCCTCAGGAGCCAAAGATGTACCCAAAGCCCCTCCACTGCTGTCCACACCCATCGAATTTCATCTGTTTGCGTAGGACATCAGTAGGGGGATAACGAGAGACTGCCTTGCTGAGGAGAAATTCACTGTTCTTCTTCTATTCTGACCCCCTTCTATTTCTCCTGGTATGGGCTCTGCAATGTTTGGGTAAAAGAGTGTAGAAAAGCCACGGACTATAACGCCCAGACCTAGCTGTGGAAAATCCCCTTTTTAGGATGAAATCCCTCACTGACCAAAGGTGACATGCTTCATCATTTGGGATTCTCTTCTCAAAGGCAAAACCTAGTTCCTTTGAGGGCCACAACCCCTCTCTGAGAGGGAGGAGCTCAGGGATGTTTTTGGTGTCTACTCTGTCAGGACCTCCCTGGACCGGAAACAAGCATCCTGGGACCGGTTTGGTATTACCCTTCTTCAGCCAGACTAGCTTGAATCCAGTGGCACAATGAGCAAGGGACCAATGTCTGGGCATACCCATCCCACTTCGGGTGAAAAGTGCTACGCAAACAAATGATGGACCGAATGCTGAATAAATCATACATTCACCCCCAGTCAAGAGATCTGGGTTAAATCCATTGTTCTTTTGCTCACCATGCCACCTGAGTTGAGATCCAGCCTGGGCTCACTGTGCCACTGGAATCAAGCTATCCTGGCTGAAGAGGGGTGAAACCCCGAAACCGGTCCTAAGATGCTTGTTTCCAGTCCAGGGAGGACCTGGCTTGGCAGTTCGGGCTGGACTATTCCCATGAGGCACAGGGTCAAGACTGATCTGCATATGGTCAGGACTAAACTGGGGTGGCATGGTGAGCAAAAGAATGATGGAATTAACCCAGATCTCTTGACTGGGGGTGAATGTTGTGATTTGTTCTGCATTCCGTCCATCAATTGCGTGTCTTTTGCTTTCTCACCCTAAGTGCACCAGGTATGCCCAGACGTGGGTCCTGGGCTCACTGTGCCACTGGAATCAAGCTATCCTGGCTGAATTGTGTGTCTTTTGCTTTCTCATTGAAAGATGCCACCGGCACCTCACAGAAATCAGTTGAAGTGCAGTGAGTGTTTCCTAAGCATGCACATTTGATACTGCTGGTTCACGCACTCAAAAGAACTAGGCTGCTGACCTCTTCTCAGAACTCGCCTTCACCGGTCTCGATTTCAAAGCGGTTGAAATCCTGAGCAGATTCAGGAAATGTTCTACTGAGATTCTAGTAGCGGAAGGAGATCTTCTCCAATCAGGATACTTTCTTGTCTTTCTTATTTTGACATGTTTTTGTGCCTGTCTATTCTTAATGTGTGCACTAGTTACCATGTTCCTGACACCCCTTCCCACATCTATTTAGCAGAAAGAAACTTTTGCCCAAAGCCTTTTTGTCATGGAAAGAGTGTGCTGGCCCTTCTTCCATTTTCATGCTGTTTTGTTTATACATTTCACAAATCCACACTTGATTTTTATGCTTTAGAAACAAATAACCCTTCCTTTCTTTCACTTTGGCACTTTCCCAATGCATTTCTTTTTCTTACACAGTCATCGCCAAAGTCTCATTCCACAAATTAAGGGATTTCTTTCATAGCAAAACTTGCCCCCCTTCCACATGCCACAGCATGTCACAAATGTCTGACATCCACTGGCTTGACTGAAAAGGCCAGAAATCTCCCAGACACTGCTAGGGGGTGATTTACAAAGGGATGTGTCATTTCGGTAAAATAGGAAAAAGAAAGGGAAAACTTATAAAAAATGGATCTCTCAAGGTGGGGTTTGAACCCTTGCCGAAATGCACCCATTCTTCTGAATAACTACCACTACACCATATTTAAACTGACTGATTTTCTGAGCCCACTACTTTTTTGTCAGATAGTGCACACGTCTTTCACACACCAAAGTTTTGCGGCTTCCCACATGTCACACATTTTTTACATTGATTGGCATGACTTAATTGGGCACAAATTTCTCTAACAATGCACAGGAGTGTTTACAAAGACATTCACTTTCACATAGGGAAAGTAATTAAGAATTTAAACAATAGACCCTTGTCAAAAAGCATAACGTCAAAAACAAGGGGAAATGACACAAGAATGACAAAACAAAACTCAGATCTCCCTCAGATGGTTAATAAGCTTCATTCTAAATTGGATTTTACATAAACCTTGCAGTTTTCTTATGCATACATTCTGGCAAAATGTACTTGAACAGACTGTAGTATCTTGTGAGTTAACAGTGACGGAACCCTGGCTCCTGAGTGTGTACCTAGAAATGTGACGTAATTGTTAGAGCGTAATGCATTGAGCACTGTTTCTGTATGGTGAGTTGCAGTTGCACCTAGATGTACACGAATAAAATCTCCCTGTGTGGTATAGTCATTGGTGAGTAACTAGGCTGGGAAGACGCTGCAAATACCATATTTCTACATCTACTACTATACTGATTTTATCCTACTTACCACAAATTCTCACGGTTTTTTAGGCTTCAAAGAAAACTAACAAGTACTTTTACCACTAGCCCCAGATGTCTACTTCTACCAAACGTAAGCATTATTAACCATTCCACTAATAAAGCATTCTTGTTCACATTAATCTAGTACTTGTAATATATTGCTGACATGCTTTATTGTATCTAATCATGTAATAAACTGCTGACACTATGCCAGTTGGTGATTTCCAAGGGGTCACTTTCACATGGGTATAACAAGAATTAAAAAAAATAAGCAAAGGCTCTGAATTGAAAAGTTAACGGTGGCCACAATATACGTATTAGTATCTATGCCACTGTAGTGTTCTGCTGAACATAGAACTTAGCTACCTTTCCTTAGTGGCTTTATTGACACCCACACGGATCCATCACATGCATCACCAGTTAGGTGACACTGCTAATAACAGGGGCTGGTTGCACAAGCCTGGGGCAACTTCCAGAATGTAACCTGTGTCTCTTTATTTACTAGCATATGGGCTGAGGGTCAACAACACCATAGCCATGACACCAAGGGGCCCATTACGATACTTCTCAGGAGTTGAGCAATATGGTAGTGGGCAGGGAAGGTGTGTTTCCAAACGCCTCATTTTGATGGAGGTGATCAGAATGGAATCTGACCGATCATTCTGTCTGGCTTTTTGACAGGCTTGGAGAGCCCGTCTGCCAGTCAGAATGCCGCCTGTAATCTCAAGGGCTGCTCTTTCCGCACTTGAGATTACGATCCATTCCAGTTTGTCTGAGATAGAAACCAGGTTGGAATGCTTTTTAGGGGGCCACTAGCAGGGCCCCCTTTGGTGTACGGCCTCCATTTGGAGGCAGAGAAGGCACCTATAGTGCCCCCTGTTGATTCCTGCATCTTGTGGTATGGCACCTTGATGGCAGGAATGAACTGCACCTTCTATTTTACTATGGGAGCATGTATTACAGCCGGTTTACGTCTGGAATGCATGCTCCCACAGTAAAATATAGGAACGCGACAGAACAGTGTTCGGTCTCATCCTAATGGGGCGGTCGGGGCAGGCAACCGGGTGTCATTCAGTCCCATGACAAGTCAGTGTCAGACAGAAGTGATTCTGCCCAACATCATCATGAGGCCCTAAATCTTTTTAGAGTTTCATGGGTGGCCATCAAAAATTATGACCGCTGTTCACAGCGCTTTTTGTACCTTCATAGGACAGCTGTTCTTCTGAAGGTACAAATATCATGGCTGGGCTGGAGGTTAACTCTAAATTTGGTGTGCTGTAGTCCATCATAGTGCTGTATGTCATTTCCTCCACCATCCTGACTCAAACTATAAATTGGGCCCTTAAAGCTCAGAGGTCTTACACTTGTCCTGTTCTGACATTTTAGTTACATTTGTTCTTTACTGAAAGACACAGACATCAAATGGGTACAATACAACCTTTTTAGACTGGATACTACCAATATTCTCTCTGTTCACAGACTAATACTTCATTCTAGGTGTAAACCCTGAACTTTGAGGAGCTTCTAATGTGCTCTTGCTTTAAGTATTAGAACGTCTCTCTTGTTTGTTGTTTTGCCGAAATGTTAAAAGTTGTTATGCACTGGTGTGTGTAGGCAGTATTTAGAACAGCCTATATTAAACTTTCACAAACTCTGAGATTGTTGCCATCTCTGATAATCCAGCAGTTGCATAGGAGGGTGAGAGAATGTGGTGTAGATAAGAAGCCTATATGGTACCAGTAAGAAAATGAATTATTACTTTTGAGTGGGTAGTAGGTCAGTAAAGTAATAAAGTCACAAACATTTTTGTCCAAGCTAAGGTTTCAGTAATTTAAACCTAAACTACGCTCCAGGTAGATATAGCACAGAGCAAACAGTGTTAAATTATTGAAAATATGTAAACCATTTAAAAGTACCAAAACACTTAAAAGTTTAAAACACAACACAATACTAATCCAACTCCAATCTATAAAAATAGATTGACTTCAAAACAATGAAAAAACAATAAGGGAAACCTGAGATGTTATTTTTTCACAAGAAATGTGTCAAGAATAATTCACTGCTCATGGGGGACCAGGGCCTAGGTGCAATTTGAGGCCAACCAAGATGGAATTCCTGTGAGACCCAGCAAACAAGTTCACTCAAGTTGAAAGTTTTACCTTGGGACTTTTAAATGGAAGTGGAGATCCTTGAGCATAGCAAAGTTGCAGGCCGTACCAGAGGACGTTTTCTGAAAGCCAGATGAGGTCCTGCTGAAGCTGTTGGTTTTGGAGGGGAAAGGTCTGGGTGGGCGATGTTCGAATTTTGTGTGCAAGGAAGTCCTTTTGTTAGCTGGGTCAAGATTTGCACATTTGCACTGCCGGTATGATTTTGAGTTTGGCTGTGTGAGAGGTGCCGCCACGTCACTGCCCCCTCCCACACTGCCATACCTAACTGCTGGCCACCTGCCAGATTAAGAGTTATCTTGTAGTCTGGCAGGAAGTCCTTTGGCGTTCCCACGGTGGTGCCTATTAAAAAGGCCTCACAATGGGAGCGCCAAAGCCCGTTCCTTCATGGCATGGACTGTAAAGGGTGTGCATGCAGTTAGGGGGGTGCACCATGTGCCCTCCTGCATGAATTCCATGGCCCTGAGGGAACAGAGGGCCCTGTAAGGCTTCCTAAGTTTCCTCACTGCCACACTTTTTATGGGGGGCTAACCGCCTTGAAAAGGTTGGATGTGAGGAAACCAGTAATATGCTTAGCGGTTGACGCAAGGGTGCTGTCAGATTATTGTGGCGCTCAGACCACCGATCCACCGCCAAGGATCTCGGATCCCTGGTAGTTCTGGTGGTCCTATGGCAGTCTGACTGCCGCACTTGTGATACAGCAGTCGGACCACTGGTGTGGCACGTTACCCCACCACCACCGTGGGTTTGGCTGTCCACATCACTACCAAACTCATAATCAGGCCCTAAGTCTCTTTTCTCAGAGATCAGAATCATCCATCTGACAAGGATAAAGGTTGTATCTGATGATGAGTTCCACAAGTCTGGATACATTCTCATAGAGGACCAGGTGAAACAGATTTGTTGTTGCAGAGAAGCTCCTTGCACGAGAAACATTTTTCTTCGGCTCAGTGAAGCTGCACTCATGTGGAATTGGCTCAGATAGTTAGTCTCAGTTCTGCTAAGGCTGGAAGTTCAAAACCATTCTATGTCCCAACTTTTCAGATATTACAGCAGAAGCCAGTTCGACACACCCAGGTGTCCCACGACAGCACTTAGAAGTTTAGGCTCAGACTTACTAACATTTTACATTGTGGTTGTGCCACTTTTCGGAGCAGCCACAATTCAAAATGCTATTTGAGATCTAGAAAGCCACTCAAGGATCAATTTGTGTCACCTTGCGTGGCTCTGTGTAAAAAAAAACAAAAAGTGAATCACGTTGTGTTACACTGTGTTGGGTTGATGTTAAATGGTTGGACCATGAGCATTCCCATACACCCACCCTTTTATTTTAATGCAGTCATGATTTACTATAGAGGTAGTAAACCTGATTAAATATGAAATCATGCACCTACCTGAGTGAGGAGTAACAGGGAGAAATAGCTTAATTTTGCTTTGTTACTTCCTCTTTCCATTTGAGCTTTATTCTGCAGCACACATATTAATAGGAATATGCCTCTAAGTATTGTTTTTGTGCTCAAGGTATGCCTTCCTGTAGAAAAACAATAACTGCCCAGAATCTATGCACCCTTGCATCCTTGTGCAAGGCTGCCTGCATTGGTGCAAGTACACTAGCATAGGTAGAGAGCTGGAATGTTCCATATGTTTGTAATGTGGCACTGTTCTGCTCTTTTCCATTCTCGTATCACAGCGATTTGTCTTGCAACATTATATTGTGTGCACTTTTAGAAAATCTGCCAATACATTTTGAAATGTCCAGTGTTTAAATACTATGCATCCAGCTTTATAGGCAGAAAGGACTACATAGGTGTGACATGTTAATATCAGGCCTGGAGGAAGCTCACAGAGTTTCAGTCCGTGAACTTCTGCAGGGTTACTTAGGAACTCTGTCAAATTCCGTGGAGTTCCATGAGCTGGTGAAGTTGCTGGTTCCATGTGCGCACAGGTATGTTATGGAGCAAGAAGTGCTTTCTGGTACTTCCCATGTGCTGTCAACTATGTTTAGCTAAACACTATCACTGGTTACCTCTCAATCCTGCATATTCTTGCTCAGAATGACTCCTCTCCTTTCTGCACTTGTGACTCTGCTTTCTATTCATGGATCGGGTGTTGTTTGTCACCCGGCTCCGGCAGAGTCCGCAGGCCTTGCTCAGGTGGTGATGGTATGGATGGATGGGCAGTCCCTGCCCATCAGGTTGGGGGGGCCCTTCACTCACTCAGTTTGCACCGGCTCTCTGACCCTCTTCCCTGCTGTCTTCGCGCTGCTCCATCTTGCTTGCATATTTGCTCCGCCCACCCCTCAGCAGCAACTCATGGCGGCTTTTTTTCAGCATGCCCCCGGAAGTAGTGACACACTTGGTGCCCTTTGGAACTCAACGGCCACCGTTGCCAATGCCAACCACCCTGACTTCTGTCAACTCTCTCCGTGTTGCGGCTTCACTCCTTCCTGTTTCGCCTTTCAGATGCACCAAGAGCCAGCACACTGTAGTGGAATTGATGTTTTCACTTTTCAACCAGAACTCTGTGCTGGCCACTGTGCTGACTCTAAAGTATTTCTCTGATGCTCCTCCCCACATCACTTCCCCTGTCCTCCCCTTTCTGGTCATAATATAAAGAGGAGGACGAAGACATTGGTGCTATTCTACTGAAATAGAGCATCAACCCATTTTGATTTATAGCACTGGCCTTGGGTGGCACAAGTGTTGTTACAATTATCAACTACATTCCTCTAACGTGTTTCCAGGTAAGTTATTCCTTTGCATTTTTCTTTGGACTGTATTTTCCACTTGTAAACTTGTCCTCTTTATATACTTGCACATGGCATGCATTCTAGATTGTCATTTCTTTTGTATGTTGGGCTGGGCGAAGAGGTTCATCTCTTGGCAATTTCCTTTGTTGTTTTCCCTCGCACTTCCTGTGTCTAAAAATAATGTTGGTATTATTTACTGTGTATAGCACCCAACAAAAGTGGCGTCTTTTTGTCCATTCATGGCAGTGTTGTTTATAGCATGGGGCAGGGGAAACATTTAAAACAAGAGGAGTTAGCAGGTGAACTCCGCTATCCGGCAGCCTGCAGAATTTTGTCGAACTTCGTTCTGCAAGTGGATTGTGAGTAGGCAAAAATTGGGGAAATTCGCCGGCGGTGCGGAGTTCACCACCCACCCATAGTTAATATCTAAAAAGAAAGTTCTAACCGGTGAAAAGGGGTTACTTTGATAGGTCAAATTGTAATATTTAAACTGCCATACTCAGGCTATAATGGCAGTGCAGGTAAGAGACCCTTTCATTGCTCCAAATGCTGATGATTATGACTCTGATAGTGCACAGGAGCCTGCTGCCTATACCCCAGTGCCTGTCCTCTCTCCTAAAACCGCTATCTTCCACTTGGTAATCCCAAATTGGCAAACATTTTCCCACCTTATAAGTTTCTAGCATATGGTACCAGGGGTACCCAGGGAATTGGTTTGAAAGCAGTCCCCAGGACTTCAGCACATTTTTTTGCCACCCTGGGTGACCTATGCAAAGTACAGACAGCAGGCCTACCATTGCAGAAGCAGTGCAAACTGCACAAACTCTACTGTGCCCTCACCATGTGTGGCACAGTCACCTACACTGCCTTTACTGTATCTAAGACACTCCTTAAGGTATGCCCCCTCAGTCCAGGCATCACGATGCATTATATTAAAGGTGTGAACAAATAAATGCAAGCCCATATGTCCCTATAATAGCATTCCTGATTAGAAACTACTATATGTGTTAGCGCTCAATAGGATAGGATGGCCTGTCAAACGGACCGTTTCGAGACTGGCCGCTCCATTGTAGTGCCAATAGAATAAGTCATGTTTGATATCAAATAAAGTGCCTTCTCACACCTGACACAATTCTTGTGCCCTGGATGATGTGGCATGTACCCAGGTGGCACCTTAGAGGTTACATCAATCAATAAATCAATCAGTTAATTTGTAAAACACACTACTTACCCGTAAGGGTTTCAAGGTGCTGGGGGGGGGGGGTGCTGCTGCTACTGGTCGAAAAGCCAGGTCTTGAGTCGTCTCCTGAAAGTCAGCAGGTCTTCGGTTCTTTGTAGGTTGAGGGGGATTGTGTTCCAGGTCTTGGCGGCGTGGTGGGAAAAGGACCTGCCTCCGCAGGTGGTTCTACGGATGCGCAGGACCGTGGCCAGGGCGTGGTCAGCGGAACGGAGTTTCCTGTTGGGTACGTAGAAGGAGAGCTGACTGTTGAGATAGGCTGGGCCGGTTTTGTGGAGTGCCTTGTGTGCATGGATCAGGAGCTTGAAGGAGATTCTTCTGTCGACGGGGAGCCAGTGCAGGTTCCTCAGATGGGGGGTGATGTGGTTGCGGTGTGGGACGTCGAGGATCAGGCGTGCAGAGGCGTTCTGGATTCTTTGCAGTCTGTTGATGAGCTTGGACGGGGCTCCGGCGTAGAGGGCATTTCCGTAGTCGAGTCGGCTGCTGACTAGGGCCTGGGTGACTGTTTTCCTCGTGTCTGTTGGGATCCATCTGTAGATCTTGCAGAGCATACGGAGGGTGTTGAAGCAGGTAGAGGAGACTGCGTTGACTTGTTTGGTCATGGTGAGTTTCGAGTCAAGGATGACTCCCCGGTTGCGTGCGTGGTTGATAGGAGCCGGGGGTGTCCCCAGTGATGCGGGCCACCAGGAGTCGTCCCATGCTAAGGGGTTGGACCCGAGGATGAGGATCTCTGTCTTGTCTGAGTTCAGTTTAAGTCGGCTTTCCTTCATCCAGTCGGCGACAGACTTCATTCCCTGGTGGAGGTTGGATTTGGCGGTGGGGGGTCCTTGGTGAGGGAGAGGATCAGCTGCGTGTCGTCGGCATAGGAGATTATGTTGAGGTCGTGCTGTTGGGCGATGCGTGCGAGTGGTGCCATGTAGACGTTAAACAGCGTCAGGCTGAGGAAGGATCTCTGTGGGATGCCGCAGATGATCTTGGAGGCTTTGGACCGGAACGGGGGAGGCGGACTCTCTGAGTTCTGCCGGAGAGGAAGGAGGTGGTCCCGTTCAAGGCCTTGTCTCGGATCCCTACATCGTGGAGGCGCGTGCGTAGTGTGCGGTGGCAGACGGTGTCGAAGGCGGCAGAGAGGTCCAGGAGGATGAGGGCCGCCGTCTCACCGTTGTCTAGCAGGATCCTGATGTCGTCTGTGGCGGCGATGAGGGCGGTCTCGGTGCTGTGGTTGCTGCGGAATCATGATTGGGATGGGTCCAGGATGCTGTTGTCTTCGAGGTGACGGGTGAGCTGGGTGTTAACTATCTTCTTGATACCTTTGCTGGGAACGAAAGCAGGGAGTTCTTGAGGTCGCTCGGTCTGCCTTGGGTTTCTTCAGTAGGGCGTTGATCTTGGCGTGCTTCCAGCTCTCAGGGAAGGCAGCGGTCTTGAAGGAGAGGTTGATGATGCTGCGCAGGTGGGGTGCGATGGAGCTGCCGGCTTTTTTGAAGATGTGATGTGGGAGAGGGTCAGACGGGGAGCCGAAGTGGATAGTGCCCATGGTCTTGTTTGTGTCCTTGATGCTCACGTTGGCCCAGGTTGTCAGGGAGTCGTGGTCGATGGGGTGCGGTGGGTCCGGCATGTCGTGGCCTGTAGGGGTCGTCCGGGGGTTGAAGCTGTCATGGATGTCGATGATCTTGCGGTAAAAGAAGGTGGCGAGGGAGTCGCACAGGGCTTGAGATGGCGGGATGTCGTTGGCGCTGGAGCTGGGGTTGGAGAGTTCCTTCACGATGTTGAAGAGCTCCTTGCTGTTGTGTGCATTGTTGTCAAGGCGTTCTTTGAAGGAGGTCCTTTTGGCGGTTCTGATGAGGTGGTGGTGGTTGCAGATGGCGTCTTTGTGGGCTGCCCGGCTGTCCGGCGTCTTGTCGCTGTGCCATTTGTTCTCCAATTTCTGGCAGGTACGCTTTGATGCTAGGAGTTCCGGGGTGAACCAGCTGGCTCTCTTGCTGGTGTCTCTGTTGGTTGGCTTTTCTCAGCGGGGCTAAGGTGTTGTCGCAGTCATCCATCCAACGTGTGAGGGTGCGTGCACCATCATCAGGGTTGGTGGGGTTGGTCGGTGGGTTGAGTGCAAGGTTTGTCTGTAGTTGTTCTTCAGTGACCTTGCCCCAGCAGCGGCGGGGGATCTGTAGGCTGTGGTGGTGGGTGAGGGGTTTGCGGAAGGTGAAGTGGATGCAATGGTGGTCTGTCCAGGTGAGTTCGTAGGCGTGGCTGAAGGCGACGTGGGGGCTTGAGGAGAAGATGGCATCAAGCGTGTGACCAGCGATGTGGGTCGGCGTCGTGACGAGCTGTTTTAGTCCGAGGTTGGTGAGGTTGTCGATCAGGGTGGAGGAGTTGTTGTTGTTGTTGTTCTCCAGATGATAGTTCAGGTCTCTGAGTAGGATGTAGTCGGTGGAGGTCAGCGCGTGCGTGCTGATGAGGTCGGCGATGGAGTCGCAGAATTGTGGTCGGGGTCCGGGCGGTCTGTAGATGAGGCTGCCTCTTAGGGTGGTCTTGGGGTCCGTGTGGATCTGGAAGTGCATGTGTTCGGCGGTGCTGAGAGTGTCGTTGGTGTTTGTAGAGACCCTGATGGTGTTCTTGTGGATGATGGCGATTCCTCCTCCGGCTCCGTTGGTGCGGTCTCTGTGGGTGATCTTGTACCCATCGGGGATGGCTATGGCGATGTCTGGAGAGAAGGCTTTGTTCATCCAGGTCTCAGTCAGGAAGGCGACGTCCAGGGATGTGGTGTCGAGTAGGTCCCAGAGCTCGACGGCATGTTTGCGTGCAGAGCGAGTGTTGATCAGGATGCATTCGAGCTGGTTGGGTTCCGTCGTGGGGGGGTCTCAGCAGCTTCGAAGCAGGAGAAGCTGCAGTTCCGGCAGGTGAAGGGACCATGGGTGCGCTTCAGGACGGCCTTGCAGCAGGTGTGGGTCCTTCCTGGGTTGAAAGCGACGAGGGTGCTGGCGTCATAGCGGAGGCGGTCTTCATGTCTGGTGCGAGGGCCAGGGGTTGTGACACTGGGCGTGGTCCTGGCGTGGACGGGCACAGATGGGCCTGCCTTAGGCGCGCCTTCGGCGTGCCAGCGGTGCGGCCGCCATATATGGGGAGGTGGGGAGGGAGGAGCAGTTGGGAGGCGGGTGGCAGGGGGCGGGCCGCAGGGCAAGCAGCGGTGGGGAACGGGAGCAGGGAAGTGGAGTGGTCACAGGTAGGAAACAAGGCAAAAGGGGTACAGAGCAGAAAAGGGGGCACAGAGCAAACCGGGCAGTGGGGGCACAGAAGTAAAGGAGGTCGCGGCGGCGAGCAGGGGCAGGGGGGTGCAAAGACGAACGGGTGTACAGAGCGAGGGCAGCGGAGTACAGGAGAGAGACGGGCAGACAGAGTACAGGCACAAAAAAGGAACGGGTGAATAGAACTAGGGCAGAGGAGTACAGGAGAGAGACGGGCAGACAGAGTACAGGCACAACACAGAGCAGATGCAAACCTAAGGTGACAGCGGGAGTGCAGGCGGAGCTGCAGCGGGGGAGCGACCTACCAGGCAAGGTCAAGGGTCACTCTACTGTGCTCTGGCCGATCAGCCTGTGCTTTATTGTGCCTGCTTCAGCCAAGACAGGATTCTGACCTAGTGCCACGTAGTGTGATCACTCTCAAGAATCAGGCTAGTGAGTTGGCATATTAGAGATGTGATCTTCAAAGGCTGTACCTGCTCTGATATCCATCTGGGCTGTCCCCCTGAGGAGGAAAGAGCCCTTCCCTTTACCCAGGTGCACGTGCAACTGGGAAAGGTGGGAAATTATCTATGCAGGAGGTGGTGACCCCCAGGAAGGCTGGCCATACCTCCAGTGAGTGTAGCCTGGTCTGTACACCTAAAAGTGAATTCTTGCATCTTTAGGAGGGCAGAAATAGTGGTTTCTGGGGAGAAAAGGTGACCTCAACCGCAAGATGTGGTCACTTCAAGGGCAGACTAGCTGCAGGGACTATCTGCCCATTGGCTACTAGCTCCCACAATCCTAACATCCCTAAATCTAGGATTTCAGGGACCCCCTCTGACACCAGATTCCTGGATCTGAACAACTTTTTTTTAAAAGGACCAAGAGAAGACACGTGTCGCTGATAACAGGACTTTGCCCACCAGCCAAAAGCAAAATGCAATAGACTTGGAACTTATTGAATGACCCTGTCCTTTGCTAAAACTGAACACCCCTGAAAACCGGGATTCTTGTGGAAGCCAGATGCACCCTCAGTCTACCCTGGACTAGTGGCACAAGTCCCCTGCAAACTGCAGGTAAAAACACTCACTGGTTCCAAAGAATTGTTTGCTATTGGGCCCTCTGAGGGATCGCCCAAATCAAGGTGGTCCAATGAATTGTGGGGGTTTTAGCCTCATCTGCCCCAAAGTTTCAGGCCACTATGTTACTCCCATGACCCAGTGAAGTTCCTGAAGCTTTTTGTTGTGCTTACTGCTGCCAAGACTTTTTAGTCACCAATCCGAAAACCAACCCCCACAGTTCACTCTGTATCTACGAAGAACACTGTGCAACCAAAATCCGACATCAGAAGCTGTGTTCCTGTTGTGCTTTTTTATTTTGTTTCTTGCCGCTCTGTGTAAGCGGTTAAATCAGCAATAAAACCGTGAGTCCCATTCAGCACCGAGGAAGAGCCAGGACAGCTCTGCACCCAGACTTCATGGGCTTTGTAAAATTGCTCTGACTGCTGTGGCCTGGTCCTGGGGTCCGCATGACTTTAACTTTTCAGGGTTCCAAGTAACTCCACACAGTTGTGGCTGCTGCGGAACAGCTATGGTGGGGTAGGGGACAAAAAAATATAAACACTTACCTGTAAATGGCCACCACCTCCCCTCCATCCTCTTTTCTTCCTGTCAGCACGGAACAGAAGCACACAGGCTCCCAGACTCCCCTAAGCAAATCATGACTCTGCTGTCACCCACATGACAGCTGCGTTGTGATTAGTCTGAGCCTCCTGTTTGGCTGCTCAGGCAGTGCCTGGTAGCCTAGGACAGTTCTGCAACTGGCTGGCGGGCCAAACTCACATGCACTTATGGTGCACATATTTTCTCCTCCCTCTGCACTGACAGACAGCCCTGCCTTGCCCTGCCTTATGCCGGTTGCGAGTCCACACTGAAAAATAATTATAATAACATTGTGTTACTATAAATTAGTTTTTTCTTTTTTGCCCTGCTCAAAGAACAGTGGGGTGATGTTCTTCCTCCTTAGCGGAGGAGCCACGGCTGACTCAACCTGCAAGTGTCCGATTGTCACTAGTGGATTTTGCCATGGACCGCAATGTTATTTTGTCTGTAGATTTTTCTGCACTGTTTAATATTGCTTCAAAAATCGATAACTCCAGTTAAAAGTATGCTATTCCATTCAATTTGGTGTCTAAATTAAGGTAAAATTACTCTCAATTTGTATAAATTGGTGTTGGATTTCTCTCAAGTCGTGGCAATTATTTGTTGTCCATGTTGGTACTCAGAAATGATTAACACATGTTCCTCTAGTGAAGCCTGATTGCTTTTTTCCACCCTACTTACTAGTACTAAGCTAATGATGTATTCCTGTGAAGCCAATGACCATCTTTGGGGTATGAATATAAGATTGCAAGGTAAGGCTCCCAGTCATAATATATAATATTCCACTTTTCTACAGGTAGGCCTGAAGCCATGTTTTACACCATCAGTTTAGTGGTTGTTACACTCAGTGCTACAATAATGACATCTAACTTGCAGGCCTTGGGTACACTTTGTACCACATACTAGGGGCTTAAAAGTAAGATTAAATATGCCAATTTAGAGTATATCAATTCCATCAATTTGAAAGGAGGAGCACAGCCACTTCACCTGGGTAGCAGGTGTAACGTATACAGAGTTCTAGAGCCAACAGAAACAGATATGGCAAGACTTTGGGTATATTTAATACACATTTTTTTTTATTTCCTAAAGATAAATATTAGATTTTATTTTTTACCAACATACTCAATTATACTTGTAGAAAATATTCTGTTTATTTATTTTCTTTTAACTGAACTGTTTCATCTAAGATAGTCCACTAAAATTGTTGGCCTTTAGGATTGTGACACACGTGCCGTGTTTTTTCTACTTTTTTGCAAACATCTACACAGCAATTTAGTGCATTCTATGTTTATACCAGTTTCAATTAATAATACCATGAATTGGTAGTTAATGTTAAATCCTACTTTTAAAATTGCACTATATGGTAGTCATTTAGATTTTTATGTTCCTCAAATCAATAAATAATGAACAATATGATTCTGATTGTTTATGAGAAGATGTTCTTTTTTCGGAATTGTTTAATATTATTCTATATTGAAATGAAGCATAATCAAAATAAGAAGCATGAAAAAGAATATCTTCATTGTGTCTATCTCATTTCTACAAATACCTCCTTTTGTTTTCTTTGTTTTTTAATTAAACAACAACAAACATGTATACATATTATATTTTAGGCAATAAATATTTTTCTTAACAATTCTTTTACTAAAATCACTTGTAATACTATACAATAGTTGACATAAACATACTAAATAATTTTTCAATGTAATGAAGAAGACAATCCTTCAAAAATCTTATTTCAGAGCCTCTCTTTTCACTCTTTTAAATGTTTGCACTTCATCTAGTTCATCCTCGTTGGAGTTTAAGAGGTATCCTCTCATTAGTACAAGTTGTGGTTCATATCTATTTAACTCTTCCAGTTTTTGAAGAAAATTGATTATCTGCAAAAAGAAAATTAAGAATGTGCAAATTTCCATACTTTTAGCTTTAAAGCTTACATACAAAGTATACATACCATTTAACATTTCTTACGAGAATTACAGTCCTCTGTTATTTGATTTTGAAATATTTATTTTTCAGTATTGTATGTTTAAAAGTTGGCTTTACTGTCAGGTGTAAAGTGTATACATTTATTTGATATTTTCAAAGGTTTGATTTACAAATAATGTTTTACATTAGCATTTTCCAAAATGATACGCTGCTTCCTTTCTATTCTTTCTATGCAAACATTTTTATTTCATGTTATGAGACAACACACAGATAAATGTACAACAATTTAAGATTGTGAATATTGCTTATCTTTTGTTGTCTTTCCACATTTTAATATGTATCATTACCCTTGCTACCTACATTTGTGAACATGTTAACGGTTGTCAGATTTTTCCAAATTTAAATATACAATAATAGCAATTCGCCCTTTTGTGGTTGTGCTTGGAAAATGCTGGGTTTATTCAATTTTCAATGTTTTACAGTCTTTCACTGATGAGTAGAACACTACATAGTTTGAGGTTTATGTGAGTACACTTTTAACTAGCCCATTTTAATTCTATTTTTTAATGCAATGATAATGTGGATTTTTTAGTTGAAATTTTATTTTGGTTATAGGTAATTAATTATTGGCAGTTTTCCGAATAATGCATGATTATGAGGTATGTGCTGTTAAGAGCAGGGCTTACTAATTCATGGAAATTTATTTTTATTCAAATCTTCCCGATACCCTAGCAAGTGTACAACCACATTTTCCGATGCCACATGACCACATTTTCAATCTGGCCACTTGATCACAGAAGAAAGCTAAATGTCAACACCTTAGTTTTAGCCGATTTCATCAAAATACAGGTCGTTTTTATTAAAGATGAATATTTATATTAGAGAATATATAAGATGAATATTTATACTAAGTAAATCAAAGAAAATCCTGTTTTGTCTCAAAAGGAAACTCCATTTTTACTTCAAAATAATTTTTTAAGCATAACCCCCATATGCCAGCTTGTAATTCTTCTAATGTCAATTAATCTCATGGAAAGATTATGCTCCTTCTGAGCAAGTTTTATTATCGTATGCCAGATTTGCATAGCATTATGCTAAAGATGCCTACTTTATGCCAAGGAAGCCCACCCTTTTGTCAGGGACACAACTGCTCAATGGATGCCCACCATAATGCTAAGAACCTCCACAACATGTCATTCATAGACATTATTATTCCAAGAATAGCCATAATGATGTGATAGATGGTTACAAACATACCATGATTACTAACAATGTGGCAATTAAAGCTGCCATTATACGATAATTAGTTCAAGGATGCCTGACATAAGCAATATTTAACATTATTATGTCAGTGCAAACCTAATAGGAAACAGTTATCATTAATCACAACCAGTCAATCAATCAATCAATCGATCACAGCATTTATATAGCGCACTATTCACCCGGAGGGTCTCAAGGCGCTAGGGGAGGGGGGGTCCACTACTGCTCGAACAGCCAGGTCTTGAGCTGCTTCCTGAAGGCGAGGTGGTCCTGGGTCAGGCGGAGGTGGGTCGGGAGGGAGTTCCAAGTCTTGGCGGCCAGGTAGGAGAAGGACCTTCCTCCTGTGGTGGCTCTTCGGATCCGGAGGACGGCGGCGAGGGCGTGGCCGGTCGATCGAAGTTGGCGTGTGGGAGCGTAGAAGTTGTGGCGGCTGTTGAGATATCCTGGGCCTTGGTTGTGTAGGGCCTTGTGTGCGTGGGTGAGGAGACGGAAGGTGATTCTCTTGTTGACCGGGAGCCAGTGCAGATCTCTCAGGTGTCCGGAGATGTGACGGGGGATGTCCAGGATGAGTCGTGCTGAGGCGTTCTGGATTCGCTGGAGTCTCTTCTGGAGTTTGGCGGTGGTTCCGGCGTAGAGGGAGTTGCTGTAGTCCAGATGGCTGGTGACGAGGGCCTGGGTGACCGTCTTCCTGGTCTCGGTGGGGATCCACCGGAAGATCTTACGTAGCATGCGCAGGATATTGAAGCATGACGAGGAGACGGCGTTGACTTGTCTGGTCATGGAGAGGGAGGAGTCCAGGATGAAGCCCAGGTTGCGTGCGTGGTCTGTTGGTTTGGGTGCGCTGCCCAGGGCGGGGGGCCACCAGGAGTCGTCCCAGGCGGAGGGTGAAGGACCCAGGATGAGGACTTCCGTCTTGTCCGAGTTCAGTTTCAGGCGGCTGTTTATCATCCACTTGGCTACGTCTGTCATCCCTTCGTGTAGGTTGGCTCTGGCGGTGGCGGGGTCGTTGGTGAGGGAGAGGATCAGCTGGGTGTCGTTGGCGTAGGAGATGATGTTGAGGTTGTGTTGGCGTGCGATGGCTGCGAGGGGGCTCATGTAGACGTTGAAGAGGGTTGGGCTGAGCGAGGAGCCTTGAGGAACGCCGCAGATGACTTCAGTGGCTTCTGATCTGAACGGGGGGAGGCGGACTCTCTGTGTCCTTCCGGCGAGGAACGAGATGATCCATTCCAGTGCCTTCTCCTGGATTCCGACGTTGCTGAGGCGCTGCACTACGGTACGGTGGCAAACAGTGTCGAAGGCCACGGAGAGGTCTAGGAGGATGAGGGCCGCTGTTTCTCCATTGTCGAGCAGGGCTTGGATGTCATCGGTAGCTGCGATCAGGGCGGTCTCGGTGCTGTGGTTGGCCCGGAAGCCAGACTGCGAGAGGTCGAGGGATCCGTTCGTCTCGAGGAAGGCGGCCAGCTGCTTGTTGACGGTCTTCTCGATGACTTTTGCTGGATACGGGGGCAGCGAGATGGGACGGTAGTTCTTGAGGTTGGTGGGGTCGGCTGATGGCTTCTTTAGTAGGGCGCTGAGTTTGGCGTGCTTCCAGCTCTCCGGGAAGGTAGCGGTGACGAATGAGGTGTTGATGATGTCCCGCAGGTGGGGTGTATGACAGCGTCGGCCTTGTTGAAGACGTGGTGAGGGCAGGGGTCGGTCGGAGATCCGGAGTGGATGGAGTTCATCGTGCGGATGGTGTCTTCGGTGCTGATCGGGGTCCAGGCGCGGAGGGTGGTGGTAGGGGGCGGTGGTTCAGTCATGGCGTGCGTCGGTTGAGAGCTGAAGCTGTTGTGTATGTCCGCGATCTTGTTGTGGAAGTAGGAGGCGAGGGAGTTGCAGAGGTCTTGCGAAGGGGTGATGTCGTTGTTTCCGGCGTTGGGGTTGGAGAGCTCTTTAACGATGTTGAAGAGTTCCTTGCTGTTGTGGGCGTTGTTGTCCAGTCGTTCCTTGAATGCAGTTTTCTTGGTGGCGTGGATCAGTTGGTGGTGTTTTCGGGTGGCGAGCTTGAGGGCAGTCATGTTGTTTGGTGTTGGGTCTCTGCGCCAGGCTTTCTCGAGGGCTCGGCAGTTCTTCTTGGAGCTCTTGAGTTCTTCGGTGAACCATGGGGCTTTCTTGCTGCCGGGTCTGCTAGGCAGGGTCTTCAGAGGGGCGAGGTCGTCTGCGCAGTTGCTGATCCACTTCACGAGGTTGGTGGCTGCCTGGCTTGGGTGCGTTGCGCTGGTGGGAGGGTTCGTGCTCAGGGAAGTCGCGAGCTGGTCGGCTGTGATCTTGTTCCAGCTTCTGCGTGCAACCTGTTGCTGGTGGTGGTGGATCGTGGTCCTTCTGAAGCTGAAGTGGACGCAGCTGTGGTCCGTCCAGTGGAGTCCGGTGGCGTGGCTGAAGGCGATGTCCTTGCTGGATGAGAAGACGGGGTCGAGTGTGTGTCCGGCGTAGTGAGTGGGGGTGGTCACCAGTTGCTTGAGACCGAGGTTGGCGAGGTTGCCCAGTAGGGTGGTGGTGTTGCGGTCGTTGTTGTTCTCCAGGTGGAACTTGAGGTCCCCGAGGAGGAAGTAGTCAGCGGAGGGGAGGCCGTGCGGGCTGATGAAATCGGCGATGTCTTCGCTGAATTGTGTGCGTGGTCCCGGGGGTCTGTAGATGAGGGTGCCTCTGAGGGTGGTCTTGGGGTTGATGTGGATCTGGAAGTGCAGGTGTTCGACGGGTGCGAGGGTGTCGTCGGTGTTGGTCGTGATGCGGATGGAGTTCCTGTGGATGATGGCGATGCCTCCTCCTGTCTGGTTGACGCGGTCCCTCCGGATGATCTTGTAGCCGTCCGGGATGGTGATGGCGATGTCGGGCGCTGAGGAGGCGTTCATCCAGGTTTCTGTGAGGAAGGCGACGTCTGGGGCTGTGGTGTCGAGCAGGTTCCAGAGCTCGACGGCGTGTCTGTGGACGGAGCGGGTGTTGAGCAGGATGCACTTGAGGTGGTTGCTGCTGGAATTCGGCTTGGTCGGTGCTGGTGTGGTGCAGGTCCGAATGCAGGTGAACTTGCAGGAATGGCAGCAGAAGGGTCCGTGGGTGCGTCTCGGGGTGGCTCGATAGCAGCCCGGGATTCTGCCGGCGTTGAGTGCGTAGAGTTCGGTGGCGTCGTAGGTCCGGCGGGTGGGCTGGTGTCTGCGGGGGCCAGGGGACCTGGCACTGGGCACGGTCCAGGCGCAGACGGGCGCAGATGGGCTTACCTTTGGCGCACCTTCGGCACTCAATCGGTGCTCCCGCTGCGCGCGTCCGCTGTGCGGTCGCTCTGGGGGCATCATAAGAAGGGAGTCGGGAGGGGAGGGTCTGCTGGGAGGCGGGAGCGTGTTAGCCTATGGGCTGGCGGGGGGGCGGGGCCGCAGGCAGGCAGCGACGGGAAAATCGAGTGCGGGCTTGGCGGGCGGCCCTGCGGCGGCTGGGGCGCTGGGGGAGGGAGAAGACGGCGTCATAATTATGGCAGAGATGTGCTGTACAAGCAATGTGGAAAAATATCCATAATTTTTCTAAATACTGTACACCAACCAAGTTCTTTAATTTCGGTCCCTGCAACTTCGATTAGAAGAATATGAGACTCACACCTTTTCCCATACCATAGACATTCAATACTAATTTCCATAGGCTTTGATAACCAGTTTACTGTGGCTCCTGAACATTTTTGTGGATCAGCTCAAACAACACTCCTAATAATGTGTATACATTACTAGATGTACCTAGTCAACTATCATATTCCTTAATCTCCTGCAACGTAACAGGTATAAGGAGATTTTTCAACAACCCATTGCAGTTTCCTTGTTATCAAACTGGTATATTTTATGCTTGCATTAGACTTGTTTCATACAACAGGGGTAACACTATAACCTGAACCAGGGGCAAAGTAACACTGGAATCCAAACAAGGGTTCAAGTATAACACTCAAATAATTAAACCATCCAAAAAGGAGACTTGTAAGAAAAATGGGGAGAGAAAGAAGAAAAGACAGCCCAATATTATTTGGGCACAGGCTACCCATATGTACAATATTTCAATGACGTAGAACATTTTTGTTTATTATTATTAGCAAAGTTAGACAAACAATCGTAAGATTATACTGCCGCTCATAGGTTTACACAAACAGTACAAAAAACACTGTGTATGATCAAACAAAGTGGCTGAGGGACAATATACAAAGGCGGGGTTTAGAAAAAACAGAAACAGCACACAGCAAAAAAATGCGTCCTCTTCATTTAGGGCCACATTAAAGCGTCAACGGAGTTTCGACAAAAAAAAAGTCACTTTTTAGAACATATAGTGCAAGAAAATTTAGCATAAATGTGCAAAGAAAAAGAACCAAAAGAGAAATGAGGGATAAGCCAAAACCGAAAGACCCACAACTGGTAGTCAGAGTCAGTGCGACAAAAGATTCAGTCAAGTCAGATAATCCATTAAACTTTCTTGCACTATATTTTCTGAATAGTGACTGTTGCTAATTTGAATATTCCTGATACCCATGTACATATTTTCTTTTTTAGATTTTTTTTGCAAATTGCTTGAACGCTCCTAAGTTTATTGTCTTGTCCTGATGATGACCTTCTAAGTTCATTTTTGGTCGAAACACCGTCAATGCTTTAATGGGGCCCTAAATGAAGAGGACGCATTTTTTTGCTGTGTGCTGTTTCTGTTTTTGTCTGAACCTCGCCCTTGAATATTGTCCCTCAGCCAGTTTGTTTGATTATTCAACTCCAGTCAGTTCAAAATTAAAAACAAACACAATTTTAAGAACAATAAAAATATTTAAAAAACAAAACAAATTAAAAAATATATAAATATGTTAAAAATTCAAACACAAATATATTTAATATTTTTTTTAAAATGTATTATAATGTTAAATACATATAACAATTACCTACAAATATTAAATAAAAAAATAAAAAAACAACTTCCAAACAAATATATATTTTTGAATATAAATTATTTAGAAACAAAAACATTAATTATTACATAAATGTAATTTTTTTATTTCCTACTCTATAACACCACACAATTCACAACCCACATCTAGATTTAAAAAATGTTTCCTTCCTCAACTGACATAATTATTTACCAATTAAAGAAATATTATTAATTAAAAAGCAAATTAAAACTCATAAAAATCATTTGACTTCCCGTAGCCTTTTGGCTAGAGCAGTCAATCTCGAAGCTGGGGAACCTGGTTCGAATCTCGGCAACGATGCTCAACATCCTGTGATTCTGGGCAAATCATTTAATCTCCCTGTTCCTAACAAAAATGAATGTGTCCATATGTAACAAAACTGGTGCTCATGTAAATATCCGATGTCTCCAGTTTAGTTTGCGCTATTTAAAACTCTAAATTAAAAAAAAAAAATCCAAACAAACAACAGTTTAAATTAAACTGTAAAGAAATGTATTACACACTTCAAACTTATTTTCAATTAAAAAACGAATTATGTTTAACAACCAATAATAAAGTAAGTACAATTAATGTAATCCCCACTCTGTGCCCCTATAAAAAAAACACACACACAAAAAATATAAACAAACAACCTAATTAAATATAAATTATTATTTAATTAATAATAATGAGCAACTAATTTTTAATGAATTAAACAAAATGTACTTCCCTCCCTTCACCCCTATAAACCCTACAACCCACACCTAAAATTGATTTAACATATTCCGTATTGAAATTTCAATTAATTAACTAATATTAATTATCATCTAATTATTAGTTAATTAAACATACATTTCTTCCCACCCTTCACCCCATGACCCCCACAACCCACACCTAAAAAGAATCACACAATTACCATAATTAATTATCAATTAAATTATTATAAATTAACAACTAATTATGTAATAATCAAACATAAATTGCTTCCCACCCTTTACCCCTATAAACCCTACAACCTGAACCTAAAATTAATTACACAATTTCCGTAATTCATTTTCTATCAATTAATTAATATTAATTAAGGACTAATTATTAATTGATTTAAAATAAATTACTTCCCACCCTTTTACCCCATAAACCCCACAACCCACACCTAAAATCCCACAATTACCATAATTATTTATCAATTAATTAGTTAACATAAATGACTTCCCACAGCCCGCACCTAAATATTTTTAAACAATTACCATAATTAATATTAATTAACAACCAATTACCAATTAATTACAAAAAAATTACTTGAATGAAGAATTTGTAGAGAGCGCTGGAATCACCCCAAAAGGGGTATCTCTGCGCTGACAGTGGAAGAAATAGAGGGTTTTGGGACGCTCAGTTATTAAAATTCTCAGTTTTCAATAGTTTCCTGAATTTAAGAAGATTAGGGGACTTGCGCAAGGCGATGGGGAGTGAGTTCCAAAAACACGGGGCAAGATAGGCAAAAGATTTGCCACTGGTTCGAAGTTTATTAAACCGAAGGACTACTAGCAGAGCCTTCTCTCCAGAGTGCAGAGATCTGCTAGGATGGTAGTGGAAGGCATTTCAATAACGGCAAGGATGCTGATCTGGGAGGCATATTAAGAGCCAGCTTTGCTGCAGTGTTCTGGACAACTTGCAACCTGTTTAACACAGCATCATTTGCAGCTCCCAAAAGTGCATTGCAGTAGTCAAGTCAACTGACTACCAAAGCTTATCACTTCCCACAATTAACGCTATAAAATCTAAATTAAATAAATAAAAAATAATCATTAATTTATTATAATTAAATTACTTCCCACCCTATTCACCTATAAACCCACAACCCGCTACGGAACTAAAAAATGCTAAATTGAATTAAAATTCATAACTACTAAAAATGTAACACACATATTAAAAAACATAAGCAATATTTATGCAAAAAAAATACATCACACACATTTAAAATATAAACTAAAATACATAACACTAATTAAAAAAATCAATATTTTAAACATCTGTTTTCTTGCAAACAATATTAATCACTTCTATATTTTTAAAAATGATGGGGCATATTCACAAGGATCTATCGTCGAGTTAATGGCACTTTATCACAGCCAAAGTCACGATAAATGTATCACCCCATTCACAAGCTGGTGCTAACAGCCCATAGCACCAGTTTACCTGCGATAGCAGCCGCGAAAAACATCACCACAGATAACCCTGGCAACTATCGCTAATGAGATGCAGAGTAGGCGTTCCCGAGCAAAAAGCAATGACAACATCACTCCACAACTTTCTCAACGACCAGCCAGATCGGCGATAAGATCACAAAACATGCAATTTGGCACATTAGCAGCAAGAAATTATCACCTGCTTAGACCTGGTGCAAAGTAGGCCCACAACCTGCACCAGACAAGGGAGCACAACCCAAAGCCACACAGATGCCCTGAGCAACTGAACATACAGCACGGACACCCAAGAGGGCCAGAACCCCCACCGACGCCACACCCAGGCCGGCAACACCCACCCCAGGTCCACCCCAATCCCGGACAAAGAAACTGCACATCAACACCACGAATCCCAAAACAAATATTTTGCCGGATGTCTCTCAAGCAGGAAAATCAATATACATGCGTGGCCAGAAAATGGAGAATCAGTCATACAGCAATGCAATCACCAACACAAAACACCATTCAAACAAGAGCCTAAACAACCATTCGGATGAGTCCTAGCGGGTCCTCACTGGACAATCCGTAGGACACAGCCTGGAAGACAAAATCCAAGAGAAGAAGGTGTTCCATGCACCCAACAAATGAAAGAGAGGGAGATAGCGAGGAAGAGAGACGGAGTGAGATTTCACAAGCAGCGCAAGGCCTCTCGGGCACCTGGCTCCACATAGCAACATATGTGTGTATCGCCATCCGTACACCATGAGCCCAAGGCCGTGTCCCAATCCAGCGCCAAAGTCACATCACATTCCGAAAACGCAAGTAGTAGTCAGACAAACATCATGGATTAAAGCTCCATTATCCCAATGCAGAAGTCGGGAGGACACCTGCACCTCTGACCTTTGTCCATAACACGGATGGAACACCCTCAGAGAGATGCCATGGCAGATGGGGACGACTTCCACACCATGCATTGCGCAAATGAACTATCCGACTTCTCCACACCCCACACACAGAATCCCCTGCCTGAGGCACGCCCGCTTGGGATGCCCTTGACACTCACGGAAACAGCAACCCATTCTCCCCAAAGTTGCACACACATTCAAATCATTACTCAGAGCTGGGGCATATCCTCCACACAACTGCCGCAGTTCAGAAGAGTGCTGGTTCCACGACATGCACCAACTCAATGGCAGGCCATACCAGGCACATGCACAACCCCTGTCACGTGTAACAGTACCGTGTACGTATGCTGAATTTACTAAGCGCACTACCACTGGCAGTGCTGCGGATCATTTACCGGCTAGGCTTCCGCATTGCCTACGACACCTGCGTCCAGCTCTGGTTCCACTGTCGAACATGCACATTCGAGTGTCCCATGGATGTCGCCTATCCAACACAACAGTTCATGAATTGGACTATGGCTTGGGTCTGCGCCCTCTGTTAGATCCCGAACAGGAGTGTAACCGACACAGCCGTGCATGGGATGCCTTGACATACTGCGATTGTATTGGCAGTTGTGGATGGGAGATTGCACAATTCCTCGTGTGCAGTGACCACATCAAGGCGCTCCCCTGTTGGGCTGTGTTGCGGATTGGTGAAACGGTGTGGGCTGAGCACACCTGCCTGGACCAGTTAATGGATTGGTTTACCCTGGTGTTCCTTGAACACGACAACGACGTACTATTGGAACACATTGCACATGAAGCTGCACGGGCATTCATGGACGAGTAACTACTTTCCTGCAGCCACATCCGATTCTTACCCACAGTACAGGTCCCAAAAACTTGCTGCATCGTGGGGATTGCTCACATGTTGTTGGTCAACGTTGCCAATTTGGACACACTGCTGGGGGGAGAGCACACACATGGCAATGTAGCATGACATGTGAACCTGTCAGATCCTTTCACCTGATCACTGTCAGCAGAGCAGACAATCGGCGCAATACGGGGGCAGAGCACTATGCAGATTAAGGGTGGGCGACAAATTCTGTTCCGCTCGCGGAACTTGCGAAATTTCGGCACTTTCACGTTCCCCGAAAATGTCAAAACGTCCGCGATCCGCGGTGGAACGGAATTCGGGGGGGCATGAGGGTAGAGGTATAGTCATGCACAGGATTCATTCTGGCACGATGCACCTGTCACAAAAATTAACCCTCAACAGGAAGTACTTACAGATATAAATAAAGCAGGTGTCCGAGTTGAAGCTCAAATTCAGTAATGCATTAATCAGCCAAAAACATTCGTGAGCGAGGTCAAGGCCAGGCAGGTGTGCTTTTCTCCCCATATCTACCATCAAAAATTTGCTGTGATCCTTGATGGAGCTCTGTGCATCCATGACTTTCTCGAGGGCAATCCCCGTTTAGTTCCTGTGACCAGGAACTTATTTCTCCTCATCTGCTGCTCTGATTGGTCTCTGACCATTTAAAAACAAGAGGCATGTGAACTCGCTTAGAAGCCCCGGTCGTTTGGCCCTGCTCCACACACCCTAGAAGTATGCAATGTCTTCCCTTCCTTTCCCCACTATGATGGACAGCTCACTCAAGGGACCCCGGCGCCTTTCGGCGCAGTGGCAAAGTTACAGGCACACATGTTTACGCGGCTGTAGTGTAGGAAAAGCACTATACATTTACCCAATGAGGTAGCACACACATGGTCATGGGAGACAACTCTTCTGGCCCTTTACGTAGCTGTAGTGTAGGAAAAGCACTATACATTTACCCAACGAGGTAGCACACACGGTCACGGGAGACAACTCTTCTGGCCCTTTACGCAGCTGTAGTGTAGGAAAAGCACTATACATTTACTCAACGAGGTAGCACACACATGGTCACGGGAGACAACTCTTCTGGCCCTTTACGCAGCTGTAGTGTAGGAAAAGCACTATACATTTACCCACCAAGGTAGCACTTACTGATTAGCCAGTAGAAAGTCCTCCAGTTGAGTAGAGGTATTGGACAAAACGGTGGCATCTTCATGGATCAATATACAGGGCAGGATTCATTCTGGCACGATGCTCCTGTTACAAACACTAAACCTCAACAGGAAGCACTTACAGATATAAATAAAGCAGGTGCCCGAGTTGAAGCTCAAATTCAGTAACGCATTAATCAGCCTAAAATCTCCACGAGCACGCAAAATTTCGCGTGTTCGCGAAGATTTTTTGACGTTTCACGAAATTTTGCGAAAGGCAATTTCGCAAATTCCACCCACCCCTAATTCAGATGCCATGGGCAGTGAGTTGTGCCCCTTCACACAGGGAAATGGACAGACACCAAACAACACATGACTCATCCAGCAAGGCAAGGTGGTCTGAGACCGTTGCCATCCGTGATGTTTGTTGTCCATTTTGGCCCCACCATTTTCCGAAGCTCGACGTTTACCCATGCTGAGTGTAAGTGTCTTAAGCATGTCCCTGCCTATTGTGGCTGTTGCCTCATCCGTACTGACACGCACATGTCAATAAAGTCTGTGCCACTCCACTGGTGTCTAACTGTGAGGTGCGTTGATTAGATTGTCCACTCGTGTGCCACAATGAGCATCGTCCCTACACAGGGAGGAACTAACTGATGCATGTGCAATGGGGTGTGTCCCTTTTGAAAGCTCCACCTCTGTGAGTCAGACATTGTTTTGGGACAGGTGCTGGCCAACATGTGCACGTACGTGGCTTCAGCAATGTGAGTATGGTGTCCAACCTCTGACCATGTGGAGCAATGTCATATATCATAACAGAATGTGTCCAACAGATGTGTGTAAGTAGGTATGCGTCGTGACGTTCTGTCATCACATATGATGTAGGAAACCACTTCTGACGTGCTACTGTTTTGGTCATTCCTACACACAGCCCTATTCAACACATGGACGTGTCCCTACATTGCGGGGGTTGTGAGATTGTTGTTGATGTGCAATCGGGACATAGCTAGTACTCACCTCCACAGTCATCCAATTGGCCATGTGTCTCAGGGATACACATGCGCATAGATGTCAGTTACCAGGGTGTACCTTCATGTGCAATCATTGTCCCTACATCCAGCCATACTTCCATACATGAGTGAACATAGTAATAACACATTTGTGTGATTTAGAATGTTTTATTCACATTCAAATGATTGATGGAGCTGGAGCCATCCAAGCCCACATCACATGGAAGCCCAGTGGTGGGCCAACCAGAGTCCTTTGGAGATTGAAAAGTGATTAGGAAGAGGGGGACTTCAGTCTGCAGCAGGATTGCTGTGTAATTGGCCAGCAGTGAAGAAATGGCTGTCCGTGTCCGGTCTGGGTGAATGTCGCAGAGTGTTCCGGTGGTCATTGGGAGGTATTGTCCCAGGGCATGATGCATAGGTCAGAACCAGGCAGGGACAGGCCATATGGCAGTGATGGATGCTACTGCCTCCTTCCTCACATAGTAATTACCATCCCCTTCTTAATCCCCTGATATGGGTTCTGTGTCCGATGTGTCCGGTGTGTGTGGTGGGGCCATGGCTGCATCACTGTCAGACTGCGAAGGTGATGATGCAACATCACTGTGTGCTACTGACACATCAGGGGTCGGAGCTGTGTGTGTCGATGTTCCCCCTGCAGTCATATGGGACCGGCTCAGTGACAGCAATGGCAAGATGAAGAACTGCAGGGCATTGAAGTTCCCAGCTACTACTCGCTGGTGTCCAGCTGTGGCATCCATACTTCCAGCCTGCATCTGCTCCATGGTCTCCATTGACCTCCGCATCTGTGCCAACTCTGTGCTGTCATCAGACAGTTCGTGTATTTGATTAATAGCCCCAGCGAGGTCAGCCAAGTTCTGTGGTGGAGCATGGAGCGTACAGGGGGTGTCCGATAGGGACTGTACATGCTCCCTGATGGGACTCAGACACCCACGTATGGCATTGAGTTTGGCTGCAATGAGATCGAAACCCACCTGCAGCTGTTCAGCCAACTCCCTCTAGCAACCCCACACACATTGTTGGAACTACATGTATTGATCGGGGGGTCCGGGGAGACAGCCATGGTTGTGTGTGTTCCCTGCTGTGTGGTCGGTGCAGGTGGTGGGCTCACCTTGGAGAAGCTGGCCTGCCCTGCTCCTGGGGATGGGGTGTGGAGGCTGTCCATTATCCGTTGGAGGGTATCTTGACATATGTGCAGGTTGTCCTCTTCATCATCAATGATGGGAAGTGTGGTGTGCCCTGCAGGAGGTGTTATTTGTCCCTCTGCAATGTAAAGGGTAGATGCAGGTTAACAGAGTTACACATGTTTGTTGAAGATTTGCAGATGTTTACATTTAGACTGCATGTCAATGTACATTGTGACTGTTTTGGTGGAGCTGGCTATTTGATGGCAGTCAGTGTGTTTTTTGACTGCATGACGGATGTGTGGTAGTACACGTGCATTATTATTACACAGTGTCAGGCAATTCCAGATGTGAGTGGACAGTTACTACGCATGTGCCGAACCTGTTGTGAGCCCTTTCCTGTGGTGTTGGTGTTGCACTTTGTACCACATTGCCATCATTGCTGATGTTCTGTGATTGCTATGTGTGTGTGCTGCATTGTGGGGGAGTTCCCCCTGCAGCTTTGATTTCATGTAGCCTTCTCCCTTTGAGGCGGGGTGCCTTTGAATTGTGTGCTTTTCGGGGGCTGAATTGTTTTTGACTTGGGTTATGTGTGCTCTCGGACAGATTTTGTGGCCTGGTGCATTGTTCATCTGCTGCGTGTATTGTACGGCATGGGTTGTGGGTGCACATGGACATTTCAGAGTGTGACCATGCTCCTTTACAGATGTGAGCCACACTGGGCACCTCCATGTCGATTTGTGGGCCATGTCATGTATTTTGGCTGCTGCCATGCTATCGGGCATGCAGTGTTACTTGCATAGTCAATGTGGGTCACAGAGCTGCTGCTTTGCTGGATTCAGCACATGTGCATGGGTCGGTTGTGATATTGGTGATATGGAGGGTCCCCTTTGTGCACATTGCGGACGGGGGCCTACTTGGTGTTTCTATGTCTTCTGCAGTGTGCCAAGGCTATCAGGGACATGTTCCACGATCATTGTGGATGTGCAGTGTGCTACACATAATTGTGCACATGTGCCATTGTGTCCATCTCCTCCCTTCCCCCCCATCCCTGGTCGTTACTCACCCTGTTGCTGTTGGGTCAGGTCGTAATGAGCTGTGTCAAGGCCCCCAAATTCTGACACTGTATCAACACTGCTGACTGTGGCCACCATTTCCTTCAGCTCATCCAGATCCTCCTGTGTCACAGGACTCCCACCTCCAGTCACCCTTGCTGCCTCCCTGTTGGCAGAGAGCTTCTCCTTGGTTTGGCTGTGCACTTCATGCCAGTGCCTCTTGACCTCCTCCAGTGACCTTCTCGACACTCCGACTGCATTGATGTTGGTGACAATGTCCTGCCATATTTCGGTTTGGGTTGCCAGTGCCGCAGTGGAGGTGCTGAACAGTTGCTGATGGTGTTCTATCACCTCCGTGATGATGATCCGGTCTTCCTGCAGACTGAACCCCATTTTCCTCTTCTCCTTGCCCTTCCCCAGACACGGTGTTCCTAGCTGGACCTCCGTGGGGCTTGTGGAGTTCATCTTGGCCTCTGCACTCGGTCCGGATGCATACATGTTGCTACTCAGTTTGAATTGTTTTTTGTTTTTTTTTCTTTCTTTTATTGTGCATTTTCCCACCAGACTTGTGGGATTTGCAGGCCTGTGGCAGGTTTTTGCTGATTTTTGTTCCGCGATTGGCCTCATCGCATGATTTTTTGCGTTCGAGTTTCGGATTTTTGCAGCATGGCATTGATTTTCACGCTGACATTTGACGCGTTATCTGGTGACTATCGCATCCTACCGCCGTGTTGTGAATACTTGGTTGGCACGGCGTACTTTTCCCGCAATGGGCTGCGATGTTGAGAGTTGCGTAAAGCTACTCTTGCGGTAGTTATCACACGTTCTTGTGAATATACCCCGATATTTCTTACCTTAAATTTGATATTCTTGACCATGATATTCTTGGTGTTGATATTTCTGAATCACGATATTTCCAACTCGATATTAGTGTAAGCTGACATTTCCAACTCGATATTCTGTCTCAGCACCAACATTTATCAATCAACATATTTAGATATCACATTATGTAGATCATCTAATTGTCCTGGATCAGATAGGCCTGCAAAGGGCATTGAATTCACATAAAATCTAGAACACCAATGAATTATTATAGGCCAACCTGAGCAAGGTAAACATAATGTTCCTTGGCAGAGACAATAAGAATTCCAACAGGAAATGGTGCCTGGGCAAGAGTAGCAGGCCCGATTCACAAAGGTAAACTGAGACAAACGTTTAACTTTACAACTTTCGGTATTCACAAAGGGCATTTATGAGTAGTAAAGTTAGACTTTTATGTCAGTTAAACCTAGGTTTTTGTCTTATGTTAACTGAGACCAAAAGTCATGGTCTCAGTTATACTTATGATAAAAACCTAAGTTTAACTGATACAACAGTCTATTTCTGCTACTCGTAAATGCCCTTTGTGAATACCGAAAGTCATAAAGTTAGACTGTCATCTCAGTTTACCTTTGTGAATCAGACCCTGCATTTTTAATTACAACTTTGTCTAGTATACAGAAAAGCTCTCACCAAGCTTCAAAAAATCAACAGTAAAAATTATCAAGGTTAAAGTTCTCCCAGGCCCAGATTATGCTAAGAGAGCTACAATCAACAGACCGACCTAATTTCTTGACTCATTACAATGCAATATGTTCAGAAGGATATTTCAACTACTAGAATTCAACCACAGGATGCTGAATCACCTAGAAAGTGTGCTCCTAAAGCGAGATCAGCAAACTTCTTTTTCTAAATATTCATACAGACTACAATTGGGAAAGCAGGGCATTTTAAAAGCAGCTCAATATACAAAAATTTGTTTGAAAAATCAATTGTCAAATCCCTGGAAAAAAAATAGTTATCTCAGCCTATGTCAATAATGAATGAACTCCATCTAGGCCCAGAACAACCTACTCTTTATTTAAAGTAGTATTCAAGACACCACTCTTCTTAATGTCATGAGTGGATGACTACATTGAACTATTGCAAAATGTTTTGCAACATTCTTTTTAATTCTTATAACACCTTATGAAAATAGCAGTCATTTTTCAAAACCCTGAAGCTACATTGTAGACAGAACATCATCCCATGAAATTCTTGAGAATGCTTTGCAAAGATGTTAGCAGAGGTGTTATCCATCTTAACTGAAATACTGTTATTTGTAGACTGTGTTACTGTGATAGTCACTCTTGCACTTTGTATGCTGCTGCGGAAGCCTATACTTGGAAAGACATAAATCATTTTATCCCATATGTTTAGCTAACACAATCAGGAGCTGTATGGAAGCACTGAACCTCTGTCTAAACACCAAGAATTAAATTAAATTAAAAAGGGTGACACCATTTTTTGTACTATGTTTAGAAAAATTGTAATTGACATTACATCGGGCAAACATTGTTTTTCCTGCTTTTTTCTTTGGGGTTTTAAAGGATTAGCCTTTCCCGTCTCTGAAAGTCATGGCACTAACACATTTCAATAGTTTTAGGTTTATATGGTGTTTGGACCAAAAATATGAGGACAAATATTTGTGCCAAGAATATTGAGCACAAAAATATTCTAAAGGTATTTATTAATATATTTGTTTAAAATGTTTGATGAATTTGAATCATTACATCAGATTTTGGCACTCCCAACCACTCCAAGGTTACCAAAGCCTTTTCATTACATAGTCTTTTAAAATGTTTGCAGATATCTTTTCTAACACCATCTAAGTAATTCAAAACTTTAACTGCCCAACACTTCCCAGACCGGTATATTTTAAAAGATATAAACACAGTCTCAAAGCAAGCAGTCAAATAATACTTTCATTAAAAGTGCACTATTCCCATTATTGCACTATTCTAAATATTGTGCCTAAACCCCCTCTAGCAAGGTGCATGTCCTGAACAAGAAATATGAACCTTAGTTGTACCCAGAAACCAACACAGAACATAACATAAACAAGTCCAATGTGTGTGTTGCTCTTGGTACTAGTCTTCTGGTTTCTTTTAGACCTATTGTGCAGGTTCCTTTTTTAATTCCTACATTTAACTCAATACATATATACATTGAAAATATATATATGCATCTTCAAGGTACATAGATGTGGAGTTGACAATAGTAAATGTGGAGTTAAGAATAGTTAATCTGCACATACATATTTCCATTTATCTTCTCAATATTTTGGACCTCGATATTTTTGAGACAATATTCTATCCATACAATATTTATCACTTTGATATTCTGTCAGTAGACCGTTTATGTTCTCTCTCATACATTTTGATACACTTTGCCTTGACTGAGTATACTATGTACAAGGCTGAGACAATGTCTTTCATGGAGGGGCACATCTCCAACCACATGAATAACACATACTTAATGTCACAGATGGGTGTACGTATGCTTAGAGAGACACACATACATACAGACATACACACACCACTTTCACAGTAAAACAAAGAAGGTCAATATCTGCCTTCACTCTCAATGTATTCTATGCTGTTGTTGGTGAGAGAGCTATTAATGACTGGTCATCACATATTTCCACTTTATCTGTTGTAGTCCCACAGTCTAGTGACTCACTTCTGGTTATTGATGACCTTGCTTTTCCGTCTCAGTTTTTACAGTGATTTTTATCGATAGAGTACTGTTTGTAAAGTAAATAACCTCCATGTGACTTTGCTAAATTGAGAGTGGAGACAGTGGTCATTTGGCAGTTAAATTTGGTTATCAGATTGAGTTTTGTGTGTGAGTGTGTGGCCCTTCCTTTGGTTTTATTCACTGAAATTCTAAGGATACAAAGATGTGTAATACTTCAATTTTCAAATTGGCTAGATCCTCCAAATTCTATGTTATGCTGGACTACACTTCAGAGAGCTACTTCCAGAGTACTGAATAGCTACTAGCAGATCTTGGGCTACCCGTTGGAGACGTTTGGTTCACACAGTAATTACGAGCCTCAAAAAGAGAGTCATAGTGCAGGATGTTAATTTCACTCCCCAACGTTAGCAGTACTCTGGCTAACGTTAATTTGAAGATGGGGTCAATATAATGGAAATTGTTTTTTGAATCCTGGCAATATCTTGTTTAATGTAGAATTACGTGCTATAGCTTTTTTCCTTGGATAGGCTCCGGGGCCCTGTATGGATCATGCTGTGACATGTTAACATGTGTAAAAGGTCTAGGATGTTAAGCTAATCTATGCTCAGACTAAGTCGTCTCAGGTGTATGATGCCAGACTGCAACTGATTTCTGACATTTCAGTTTAGGCCAGGTCTCGTATGAATTTATGTCAGTCACACTGCCTTTACACTTCCAGACCAATTTAAAGATGTCCAGAGACCCTCCTGACATTTCTATAGTTTGACAGGAACAGCTGTCTTTGAAATTCCCGTTAATGTAGGAAAGGTTTGAAGGATGGCTCTTTCAAACATGAAAGCCAAATGTCAAATTTGTACACATTTTTATATTTTTAAGAAAAAAATCTGAAAGCCGTAGTTTTTGTGTGAAAAATAAACAATTCTAATGATCCTCATGGTGTGGGGGTCATTGCTTTTACTGTCCCTCACCACCAAGATATACCTGGTGGGGACAAAGAGAGGAAAAGCATTGCAACCACCCGCTCTCAATAGGTCTGCTGGTCGGATAGTTTACCTCGAATGGCCCCTACTCTCTCAGTCCGTTGGATACAGTTTTGCACTAATGGAGTCCACCTGGCATTCCACTTACATGTACAAGTGGAAGAATGGACCAAAAGCTTTGAGGAGAGGGTACTCTATCGCCATTGCAACATAACACCTTCTGTGCCAAAAATGAAATTAGTCACTCTAAATCAAGCAATGCAGCAGGCTGTATCCGGAAATGTTTCACTAAAGTTGAATTGGCTTTGAGCCATGTCCATTTTAAGTCATTGGCTTTCGGTATAAATTTCTGTGCAGAAGTTTACATTTCGCTCCTATAGTAATTATGTCGACCAGCTACTTTTGGCAGTGTTACGTGGTCCCAAATGCAATAGTGGGATTTAGGGCCTGATTTAGAGTTTGGTGGAATGGTACTCCATCACAAACATGCTGAATATCCTGTCCACCCTGTTACAAGTGCATATAATAGTAATGCACTTGTAAAAAGGTGTACAAGATATTCATATCATTTGTAGTGAAATACTTGGCGGTCAAACTCTAAATTAGGTTGCTGGTCTCTTTCTTGCAGAGTGGATTCCTCCAGCGGGGCAAGGTGGCATGTTATATCTTTTTTTTTTACAGAGTTTGATATAGCGCAAACTTGACCCGGTATCGGGTATTAGAGCGCTTTACATAGCACCAGTTGCATTACATGAGGACACATTCATTTTTGTTAGGCACGGGGAGATTAAGTGATTTGCCCAGAATCATAGGATGCTCAGCGACTTTGCTGAGACTCAAACCAGGTTCACCAGATTCGAGGTCGACCGCCTTAGCCGTTAGGCCAACTCCTATCTGAATAGAATTCAATTCATGTATTAATTTAGGTTCGGGCAGTGATGTGGTATGGGGCTAGTGCTAGGGCAGTAAGGAAAACAATGTGTTTCTACTGGAAGGAAATTTGGTGGAATTTTTGGGTCTTTCATAGTCAATGTTTCAGGTTCTTGAATCCGCTTATTAGCATGTATGTATTCCACCATTGTACTGACATGCTTTTTGTCTAGTGGGTACTCACTCACTTCCAAGAGTTCTGCTGGAGACATTTCAAACTCTGAGTCACTGAAGTTATCAAAACTGTCCTCTTTCAATATATTGTCTTCTTCCTGTTCTAAAACTTTCTTGCCTCACAATTCCGGACGTTTTTGAAATAGCCACCACTTTGAAAGATATCTGTGAGTACAAAATCTTGATTTGTGGCTGCCGTTGCAGTGACACTGCCATTGTCCTGATTTTGTATTGAAAGTAAAACGTGGCCTTAGGAAAAGACACCAGTAGTCCTGTTTGCTAGTGTATACAGAAAAATAAACAAATCTTTCAGAAAAACCATGTTCGGAAAGAAATACCAGATATACTGCACAAACACCTGTTTTTGCCGTGGATTCAATCATTTCTTTGCATTCTTCTGTAGCATTTGCTTTAGTGATGACTCTTGAAGTTCATTTGGTAATTGGAATGGTTTAGCCTTTTTTGCCATTTCTAGGTGTTGGCATTCAAGTGCCGAATGCCCACCGCGGCTAGGCATTGCCATAAATTCCCTACAGTGAGTAATTTCAAAATTGTATTGTTGTTTAGTAATTGTTTTTTATTTTATTCTTTGTTATTGAACATGCTCATCACATACAATTGAAATAAGTAGCAGGTGACAGTTGTAGAGATGGTCGCTATACCATGCATCAATCATTCACTTTTCATCGTTTCAAGATAATACAGATGGGTCATTCGGAATTATACCTCTAAATTGTAAATATTAGAAGCACACATCCTTAACATTTTTCTTAACTGCTAGAATTAACATTCACCGTCAAGTTGTCCTCCTCTTAGGGACAGTCCTCGATATGTGTGCCATGGGCTCCATATTTTTCCCATTTTTTGGTGCATCCTCTTATACAATATATCACTTCTTCCACCCTCTGACACCAGTCTAGGTCTTTCACCCAATCAGTTACTATTGGCAGGTGTCGCGACTCCTAACTTCATTCAAAATTTCTCTTAGCCACCCCGGCGACCAGTGTCAGCCATATCCGAGCATGTCTGGTCCAATCTTCCTCACCTTGTGTCATTAATAGAAGCACCTCTGCCTCTAGTAGGACCTCTAGTGAAAGCACTCAGGACATTATGGCAGTCACTTCTTCACTATATCAGCGTATCCGTAGGCACTCCCAGAGGTGCCCCTCTGTTCACATTCCCTCATACATAAGGGGTTTCCTGCCCTCCCTATTTTGTGAAGGAGGATACAGGAGTGGTACGTTCTATGGAGGATTTTCAGTTGTATAAGTCTGAACCAAGCCCAAGTTGCTATTTCTCATGGACCTTAAAGGGCCTCCATCCAATCCTCATCAATGATATCCCCTACGTCATCTATCTATGCTACCCTAAGAGGTCCAAGTGGGTCGGGGGAGCTATTTAATAGCTTTTTATAGCTCACCTAGACACCTTTTTTAAGGATTGGGTCTGCTATGACACAGTCCTTCTGAGGCGTGGAAACATGGAGTGTTGTCCCCTCCTGGATGTGGACCTTGAGTGCATGTCCCAATCAGAAATAATGCAGTGTTTGGGAGACTGCTAAGTCAAATTCTTGCCACGGTGATTCCAAGCTGATAAAAGCTCCATTTCTCCATACATCCCCCAAATGTTTAATACCTATTTTTGCCCCTTTCGAGAACCCAGTCAGGTTAGCGATGTCTGTCAGTTTGTCACTGTGCCAGAGAGAGGTCTTGGCCATCAACATGTCTTGGCACCCTAGGTGGGCCTCGGCTTCCATCCAGCACTTGATCACAGTGGCTGTGTGGGCAGGGAGGGTCCCCCTTTTGCCGTTATATGAAATAACATCATAGTTATTATTTGGCATCGCATCTCTATCGACCATATAGGCGGGTTCATCCCACGTAGACTATACCCAGCCGTTAATCACTAATAGCTGTGAGGCCCAGTAGTACATTTTAATATTTGGAAGTGCAAGGCCCCCATCATATACTCCCCAATGGAGTTTCTTAAGAGCAATTCGAGGGAATCCTCCCCACCACAGCAACGTACGAAGCTCCTGATCTATATGCTTAAAGAAGATCAGGGGAACAGGATAAGGCCTGTTTGTAGTACATAGAGGAATCTTGGTAGGGAGATTATCTTGTACAGGGCTGCCCGTCCCATAAGGCACAGAGGGAGAGCCCTCCAATGTGACACATCTGATTGGAGTTGTTCTATTTGAGGGACAAAATTGCTTTTCGAGAACAAGGATTTATCTCTTGTCACAGAGATGCCCAGATACATAAAAACTGCTAATTCCTATGGAGCTACACACTGCGCCGGTAACCTGAGGACCCGACAGATGGAAGACCAACAATTTGGCCCAGTTTATTCTATAACCAGAATAACTACCAAATAGGTCGAAGATGTGCAAAATATGGGCTATTGAAGAATAAGGCTGGGATACATATAGTATAATATCATCAGCGTACAGCGAGATACGCTCTTCCCAGCCACTGTTGGATGGAATCCCCCAGATCATTGGGTCACCTTGGATCCATGCAGCCAGGGGTTCCAGCACAAGGGCAAAAATAAGTGGCGATAGTGGACACCCTGCCTGGTGCCACACGTTAGAGGGAAGGGTGCCGAAAGTGCTCTGCTCACCCTCACTCTCACCGGTGGGAAGTTATATAGGAGCTGTGCCCATGTGATAAACTTTGGCCCAAAGCCCAGTCTGGCCAGGACAGCAAATAAGTATGGCCACTCAATACTGTCAAATGCCATGGAGATGTCTAATGCCATCAGCGCTATTTCTGGCATCTGCAAGCTGGGCAATCATGTGGAGGACACCATATAGTCTCCTAAAGTTATGACGATTACTTCTGCCTGGCATATACTCGGATTGATCTAAATGGAAGAGTGAGGATAGACCGGCGAGAGCCTAGTTGCTAGTATCTTGGCCAGGACCTTCGCCTCCACATTCAGCAGTGAGATTGACCGATATGAACCGCACTCTTCAGGTGGTTTGCCTGTTTTGTGGATTACCACTATTGTGGCCGTATGCTGATTTGCTGGCATTTGCCCCTGTTCCATTGCAGCCTCAAACATTTCCAGCATAGGCCGGGTTACTGTTTCTGTCATGTTTTTAAAAAGTTCAACAGGCAGTCCATTTGGTCCCTCCACTTTCCTTGATTGTGGAGCTCTGAGGGCCTCGGCAATTTATTGGGTGTGCTATCAGCCTCCAGAGTTCCCACCCACCTCAGTGGGGAGAGTCCAGAGGGAGAAGCCTTTTAAAAATTTGTCGCAGACTGATCTTGTTCTAGTGCTAAGTTGTGTGTATAAAGCTGTGTAGTAGGAGGCAAAGGTATCCGCAATGTCAGAGTTTGTGGTTTGCAGGGCCCCAGATTCGCCTCTAACCCCGACCACCCATGTTCTGTCCCTATCCCTATTTTCCAGCCAGGCCATTAGTTTTGAGGCCTTGTCTCCCAAATCATAAAGGTGGTGTTGAGTCGCTAAGGCGTAGGACCTCGCCGCGTTGTCAGCTAGGGACCTCAGATCTTGCTGGCGCAATTGTAATCTATGTTGTGCCTCTGGACCTCCACCTCTCTCGACCACGATCTCTAGGGCTAGAATGTAATTTTCAACAGTCTTGCATTCCAGTGCTGCCTCCCTGTTCTTCCCCCCTACCAGGACCTGGGTCTGGCCTCATATCACGGTCTTAAATGCTTCCCAAAGTATGATTGGGGGCGAAACCGATCACGGATTATCTTCAAAATAATGCTTTGCAGAGATACAAAGTTTTGCCCTTCAGTCTTCATCTAGGAGCTGAAAGGGGTCTATCCTAGGGAAGGTCAAGTGGTCAATATTCGGGCCTAGAGGGTAACTCCAATCGGGAAATGGCCTGATATCCCCCTTGCGTAGTGTCTTGCATCTGTGAATGAGCCCACCTGGTTGTGAGGGGCAAATAGGTAGTCAAGGCGCAACATAGATCTGTGCGGGGCTGAGGAAAATGTGTAATGCAAGTGGTGGGGGTTGTGGAGTCTCAATAGATTCACCATCCACATTGCCGACACAGATGACCATAGGGTCCCCGCATCCGGGCAGCTCTGGCCACCCCAAATCTATCTTGGGCGGGGAACATCACCACATTCATGTCACCACCCATCAGCAATGTGCCTGTCGGGAGTTCCCAAAAAAGAACCCTCAGTTTTGGAAGGACCTCAATATGTAGTCTGGGTGGGATGTATATATAGAGCAAAAATTCAGGGTGATGCCCTCCCAGGTGCCCGACATGGCCGCATAGCAGCCCTGTACATCGCACCATGTCTTAGAGATTACAAATAGTGTTGAGGTTTTGGACAAAATACCCACCTCCCGTGCTCCTGTAGAATAGCCTGCATGTACTAGGAGTTTATTCCCAAAACAGTCTAATACTTTGTACTGATTGCCCGTTAGTTGCATCTCATGAAGCAGAACAAAATCTGGAGGGGTGCTTTTTATACGTTGGAGGACTAGAGCTCTCTTAATCTTATTTCCCAGACCATTGAAATTCCATGACCAAATGCGCATCTGATTAGGTCTTCCTGTCTGAATCATGAGTGTCTGAATCCTGGACATCCACAGGACTACTCTGCCTCAGTGACCACTCCACCCCTGCCATTCTCAACTGCTTTTGTAGAAGAGCATAAATTTGTGCTTGTGTGAAAATTACAAATATCCCCAAGAATACCCCTCTCCCTGCCTCCCTGTGTTGTGAGCTGTCTAACTCCCACTTCCTGAACCTGCAGAGTGCCTGTCGCACAAATTTATGCATGAAACTGTGGGGAGGAGCGCTACCTCCGCCGCCAATACATACGAATAAACTTTCTCATCAATAGTCACCCCTATACATTGAAACTTTGTCATTGCACTTGCATTTGCTTTCACCTATGTCCCCAACACTCCATTAGCTGGTGAGGCTGATTCACAGGTGACTCCCAGCCCCACCAGTTCAGGCCCAGACTGCCTGACTCCCCAATAGGTCTCCCGTGGTCCCGGATTGTCCCATCATCAGACAACTGATGTTGTGCATGTTCATTTTGGAGCTGTGCTCTCCCTCTGCTCTGGAGAATAGGATCGGGTCTTGACTTCTGTGGGTCTGATGTCTCTTCCGATCCAGTATCTTTCTTCGTGTTCCTCTTACGCTCCACTTTAATCCAGTCATCTAGCCAGTCCGCAGACAGGAAGAGATGCGAATTGCTCTCCGTGGATATTCTTAGTTTGGCCAGTCTCATCAGCATGTATTTAATGTTTTTCTCTCGGAAGGCCTTTTTGACAGAGTCAAAGGTTTGGCATTGGCCCTGTAGGTGGAGGGTAAAATCAGGGAAGGACCTGATTGTCGTATTTTTGTATTGCTCAGCTCCGTGCACGCTGGCCGCCCGCAGGATAGCATCTTGATCCTTAAAATTTAAGATTCTAGCTATGATTGTGTGTGGGGGGCCCAAGGATGTGGTGGGGGCCCTAGTGCTCGATGCGCTTCCTCCACTGAGAAGGTGGAGGATAGCCATTTTGGGCGGTGTGAATGGAGCATTAGGCCTTCCATGAAGAGATCGACAGATTGTCCCTCCATCCTTCGGGGACCCGGACTACGCGAATGTTGTTCTGCTGCGCTCGCCCTTCCTGGGCTTCTAGCAGTGCCAGAACCTCCTCTTGTTGCTTGGTTAGTCTGATGACTTGTTCCTCGAGTCGTTTTGTTTTATATTGAAAGCTATCTATATTTGTTTCTGCCGTGGCCACTTTTTTTGCCATGCTGTAGGTTTACTTCTTCGGTCACTGCATACAATTTGGGTTCAAGCGTGCTTCTCAAATCTCTGATTGCCTTCATTATGTCTCTGAGCATGTGATCTGGCACCTGAGATGCTCTTCAGGGATCCCGGAGTGCTTATTGGTGTCCGTTGCTTCTTCTACCGCTCCCAGAGAAACAGTCTGCTTAGTTATCAGATTGGAATGGCCAGGGTGGGGGCCTTTTGTGTGCACCATGATTGCGCCGAGTATTGGCCTTGGGGTCTTGAAGTGAACTCTGTGTTTTAGAATTATGAGTTCATGAGTACCAGATATTAGAAATAGCTCCTTGTTTATTTCAGGCCATTAACAGACATCAAGACAACAATATTAGTTTATGGCTCAGTGCAGGAGGGGAGAAGGAAACCACTTTGTATCCCCGTGGCTGATGTAGTCTTCTCCGCACCTCAGGTGTGGATCCCCTTATCGTCCCAGGTCTGATGTTACCTCTGGAGACACCAATAAGTGGGCCCGTTCTGCTTCGGTGTATTGTCCTCCGGAAGCTGACGGGTAGCTGTGGGGGGCTATGTGACTCAGTCTGCCACACATTCTGTTCACTGCCTGCCAGGGGACCCCAGACGAGTACTCGATCCTTCGCCTGTTCTCTTGTGGGCAGGTGACTCGTTGGTATCTTCTCCTCAGAACTGCCACACCCAGTGCCACTCACTGACTTGGTGCCTCCCTGGGCCATGCAGCCGTTGTTTCTGGAGGTCACCCCGACCCAGCCGGCTGCCACCCTTCCTGGATAGGCACCGACAGGAGTCACCGCTGCAGGGCTTATCCAACAGTCTCCAAGGTCCACCAATCCTCCTGCTGGCCAAAGTCACACAGGTACCTCCGATGGTGGGGTTTCAAGGCTGCCGCAAGGCCGGGGAGCCGGAGGTGAGTGCGGCCATTTTCTCAAGCGCCACGGTCCACACTGCTCGCTTCGGATGTTTCGGGTGTCGCTGTCGGGCCATCGGGTCCATTCCCGATGTCTGGATGGCTCACCCTGGCAATCCTGGGGGGGAAGAGTGCACACGAAGGCTGATATTGTCAGATGATGCAGGGCTACAGGACGGCGATTGGAGGAGCCGACTCAGTGTGCGGCTGTTCCTCACGATAGCAGGCCACACCCCACAGTAATTGTTTTTTTTTTTTTAAATGAATTGGTGCTCTTTGTCACTTTTACAATGGGCATGAAATATATAAAATGTTTGCAATACACTGGAATCAAAAAAATGCTGTGAATGTTTTGTTGATGATGCCGTAGTGTTGAATGACTTACAAACGTTGAACTGCAAATACTACACTTTTATGTTTTTGAAATAGCCTAATTTCTGTCACTAGTAGTGGGTATTAATTGAAGTGATTGATCTAATGTCTTTATATTCTTCACTAAAATGAATAGAATATTAATGTTATTTGAATGCTAAACATTTATTTGCATGGCCATCAACATTAATATGCAGCTGAACACATGCATTATTAAATTAAGTACCACTACACCATTTAGTGGCTTACCATTTTGAAACAATGTTGGAAAACAATTAAACAAAATTAATAAATGTTCTTGTTATTACGTATTATAGAATTATATCCAATAACACTTTCTTACTATTAGTATAAAAAACGCAATTGAAAAAAATCTTATCTTCGGTATTTTGATTTTCTTTTACAATATAACCTAAAAAATAAGAAGTACTGAAAATCAATACCATTATACAGGAAACATATTTTGTTAATCATATTTAATTTCACTTTTTCAGCACAGAAATTAGAATTTTTGCAATCATGTGTTGAGAATTACTGGTATAGTGCTTTTGTTAGTAAAGTCTAGATATTTTGGCACCGCATACTAACCCAATGCCTTTGATCTTAGAACGATGAGATTGATAACATAATGAATATTTCAAAAAATCTTTAAAAAATAATATATGACCTTTGAAGTTTATACAAACAGGACAATGCCAATGATTTCTGAATGCGAATTATATATTTATCTGTAGAGAAAAATGAAAAAGCTTGTAGTCAATAAAACACCAAGCTATCAAAATGTAGCTTTGTTCCTCTATCTGTGGGAAGCAGTTTGGTGTTGTACAGCTAGTTCCTACCCACGGTAACCATGTGCAGGGAAGGGCGGGCCTTACCATTGGGGGTACCCGGTGCAACAATCTATGTTGGCACACCCCCATGACCTCCTCCTGTATGGATTTCCCTCACTACCATCCTAATGATGCCCCTCATTTTTCCTTTGACCTTTTCTGATATTTATTTGTATAGCAGTACTTACCCCAGTAAATATTTTCGAGCTGCTTTGCCTTCAAAACATATTAATAATCGACAATGAGCCATACATGTGTCTAAATCAATTTATAGGAAAAGTTACTTAAGCCAGTGAGACTACAAGGTTTAGGAGTCACGTCACACATACTGTCTGAAGCAACAAACAGACAGAAACACATTATTTTAAATGCGTATAAAATAAAGTTGGTGTGCTACATTACTTGAAAAGGAGAGAGTACAACTGCACCATATCTCCTACGCTAAGGGGATGTTGCTTATCTACATAAAATACAAGTCTTTGATCTGCACGACACATGCTGTGCTTTATAGCAGGAATATTCAAACCTTTGTCCCCAAATCTCGCCATCAAGCGCAGTAACCATCAGACTTATGCTTTTGTAATTAACCCTTGAAAAATGCCATGCACACAAACATCTCTCCAGCCTACTCTTATCTTGGTTCAGCATGTTATGCAGAGGGCGCTCCCTTGACCCTTCGATCCCAGTACGACACCGGTCACACCACCCTAAAGCCACCACTAGGCTTTTTTACTAATACTGTATGCTGAATGAGGTTTGAGGGAGTTGGCTGGGGCTGCAATAACATGTGCCTCAATAAAACAATACTTAGTGCAAGACTAATATCAAATGTACTGTTGCGTGTCTTTTTGAGCTGTAAACATGTATATTTACCAATTGTTACCATATCACAGTTAAAGTGATACAAGAGAAAAATACTTCTTACCTCACAGATTGCATTCACAGCAACTTCGCTTTGGGAAACAACCCTCCTAAGATCAAGAAGACCTCATCAATTTGTTTTTACCTTGCAGCGCAAACATAATTTATGCAGACAAATTGAATCTGTTACCATATTTTAGGATGGCGTGGTGAAGAGCTTCAATTAATAACTGTTATATCCTGCAAATGTATTAATATTTCTCCTAAGTTACCTGGCTCCTAGCTGCTCAGCCAGTGTGAGTGGTCAGAGTGGAATGTTGGTGTGATGGATGATTGGAATGTTTGGGTGCATGTGTGGTGAGGTGTGACAGTTGATGATGGGCTGAGCAGCAGGCAGGCTGCTTCTATTGGGGCTGATGTACATGGACGCTAACCTGTAATTAAGATCTAATAAAGAAACTACAATGATACAACTCTGCTACGTTTGGTACATCACATAACAACACCTTAGGCTTCAACTGTCATCAGTCATGCTACCTTTCCACATTGAGCAATTTATATTGGTTATGATATAGATAGGGGTTCTGCTGGCATCCTAAAACATAAGCCAGATAGACAAGTGTATTTAAAATATTAGCAGAACCTCAAGATTTCGATATAAACCCATTTTGAACATATTATGTTTTATACATTTTTATATAACATGTTTATTTCACAAGAGTAACTTGGGAATCATGTTGTATTTAAACTAGGCCTGGGCAAAAATTTCGTTCCGTTCGCGGAAATTGCGATATTTTGACATTTTTGCGTTCCGCGGAGAGCGCGAAAATGTCAAAAATTCCGGTTTCCGCAGCTTGGCGATAATTTGTTTCTTGCTCGCGCTGTAAAATGATACATTCTCGCGCGCGCGCGATCGCCTTACCTGAATCCCTGCGTTCGCCGACAAGTTTTCTTGATCCGGTCGCGTTCTCCATGAGATGTTGTATTGTTTTTAGCCATTTGCGCTGTCTCGCGACAGTTCGCGCCCGCAGTGACGTCATGCGTCACGCGATCACGTCTTTCTTCTCGCGATCATGCACCGCGAGAACAACTCAAAACAAGATGGCCGCGCCCGCAAGCAGCCACATGGGTAAGTTGGCGACCCGCAACCATGCAGAAAATCGCGCGAACATGCCGGAAAAAAACTTCCGCATCTTCGCGATATTTCTGCTTGTTTGCGATAATTTTAAACATTCTCGCGATAATTTGCGAAGGTTAATTCCGCAAATTCCGCCCACCCCTAATTTAAACTGCAGCTAACAATAGGCAATCATTAGAGTTATATTGTTTATGTTTTGTTACATTTCATCAAAAAACTGTTATAAAAATTGGAACTTAATGAGTAAAGTAGATCTATTTGATTCTGTAGCTATTGCATATATTGCTAAATTCTGGAATCTGCTCATATTTCACATAATTTCTGATGTAGTTTGCAAAGTTTACAAAAAATCTTCCCAGAAATAAATGTATGAATATATTGCTGTTAAAAAAGTGCTCTGTCATTTATTCTTTTGGCACAGTAATTACGCCCATCTTGCCACCTAATTTAGTCCTCCATGCTGCATTCTCCTTTTTGTTTGGTCTGAGGCATTCTCCTTGCAAGCATGACAATGCTAAAGCTCTGTACATATGCATTAAAAATTACAAAACCTTCAGATTCAGTAGCAAGAAGAGTTACCCATTTCCAGTGCTTAGTAAGAAGATTATGCTCCTGTGCATTTTCTATTCTTTGGGCAATAAGGACAAAAATCACTTTCACAGCAGTTGAGGAGAAAATCATTGCTGGAAAATTCTATTCTCATATCTGTTCAGTTATTCTTTTAAAACAGATAATAATATGAGAGATAATTAATATGTATCTCTCTACCATCCTTATAACAAATATGCATAATAATGAACATAATGATGAAATATCAGAACTGGAATGCTTTAGTGTTGGCAATTAAAAAATATAAAAAACAAAATACTGAATGAAAATAATGGATATTTAAATGTTTTGCCAAGACAGGCCAAAGTCAGGAACCCACTGCCAATATAAATGTAACTGCTGCAAACATGCAACAAAACAATATGAGACAAAAACATACTATCATCACACATAAAAAAAACTACTATCCTTGTTAATCTTCAGAAGATCATTTAGACTTTGACAAATGATCCACCGGATTGCCAGAGAGCTAGAGAAATGTCCACCATGATGAGAGATCCTCACTGCCTGAAGGGGATATCTCAGCTGTGAAGGGAGCAACCCCTGCGATGATACCATTCATAGCACTGTTTATTTAACAGTGGGCACAATATTTAAATCATTCCCTTGCAAACTTTTTTTTCCTCAAAAAGAAACTGCCAAAGCTGTAGTTTTTTTCTTGATAAAAACCTAATGGCCATGATACCAGAGAATTTGCTCCCATCTGGCCCATTATTCATTTTTCTTACACATGTCCTCTGTGCATCATACAGCAGACATAGGTATGGAAAATGAGTGATAATCACCCTGCATTTAATAGTGTAGGATGACCATCATTCAAACCTATTGGCTTTTTGGTTAAGGGAACCTCTACTTTTGAAGAAATTGGCGCCTTGTAGATTTACAGTGCCACTTTATCAGGAATCAGGTGGTTATATCAATAAACGTTCAAAGAGAAAAGAACAGGACCAGGTTGAAGAAAGTGAGAATGTGCCTATGGTGGATTGGACTAACAAATAGAAACTGGCAGAGCATAAGGACCAACCAGAGTACCACTCCCAGGACGAGTACAAGCAGCTGGAATTACTTGGTGCCTAGCAACGTGCTTCCTAAGTTAAGGTTCCTGTTTCTCTCTGTTACTTCATGTTAGTGTTTTAATAGCTTTCTTTTGAGTGCCCCACCTTTTGTATTTCATTCATGTAGATTATTTTTCATCTCACTGATGTTCCCTGTGGCATTTAACCTGCTGCTTCCTGTCCTCCTGACTTGGAGAAAATATCTTGGTAAGGTCCATGGTATTTGCAGCTGGCCTCTTAGAGCTAATGTTAAATCTAATGTGCCATGAATGCTCATATTTTTCATTCCTACTGAACCAATACTAAAACCTATACTTTGTTCTGTAAAGATTGTACCCTGCTGCTGGTAATCACACATGATCTCTCCAGTGGCATTCACCTTGTAAAGTTCTATTGTAGAAATCAAAACCTAATCTGGGGCTTCACTGATACACCTGGTCCTTTTAAACCAACAAAGAAGAGATTGGCACAGAAGCTGTAATATAAAAGACATCTTTATTTAACCTCTAAAGAGGGAAGCATGTGTCATACATAATTCTCAAATCACTGTAGGAGACATTTCTAAGGAGTACAGAGAACAGGGGCATTATATGCCCACACAGGGGCTGAAAAAAGGCAATACAAGTACACATGAGAAGAGTTATGCACATAGATGGTCATACAGAAACTGCACAGTCAACAAGTAGGAGGAGTAATAAGTTGCTGATATCAGTTAGAACAGCCTGACAGTTCTATACTAGGAACAGGTGCATTCCACTAGCTAGGCCCATCTGAGCATGTGCAAGACTCTGGGAGAGGGAAACAGCAAATGTCCAGCACATAGCTAACTAAAGTGGCTGCCAAATACAAAATGGCTTTCAGCTCATGCTAAGAGATTAATGCAATCTTCAACACTATAAACTAGTGTTTGCAGCAGTGGTGTTCTCTCCCTCTTCTCCTTTACACCCTTCTTCTTCCTTCATAGAGTTATTGTTCTAGAGACATACATGATTGTTATTTTATTTGTCATATAGCATTATTGTGCATATTTTTCATTTTTCTAGCTTCTTTCAGGGCACTTCATCCTGTCATTGCAGGAAATGACTAAATAAACCTGTGATACAATGAGAAAACAAACAACTACCTTTGCTATCACAGTAATATATTTGATTGAGACACACAGACAGCAATATTTGGATTTGTCGAGTTCATTTCACAGAGTACAAAGTTATAGCTGGTCCACAAAATCTCAATTACAATCTCAAAGTTCAACTCTCAAGCTTGTACCTTCTTCAATATTGTAACATTTAAGGAAAGTTTTACAATTCTTACTTCAATTCTGGTGTAGCTTACCATGTCATAGCAAGAACTGGTTGCTCACATCCATATAGTATGAGCATGGAAATATGTACCTGGATTGTATTGTAGAGACAGCACATTAAATAACATCCAAACTGCATCAATTTGGTAATGAACGCAACTGTTTTTATTTGAAGTTGATCTATATGGACAACACATGGTATTTATTCAAAAAGATGACTACTGGAATAACTGAAATTGTACGCTATCTGGAATGTCTCTGCATACATATAGCCAAAAAGATTGTGTAACACTTTTGTCCAAATAGTAACAGCTTAGTTTTTTCAATTTGATTATGCGATTATTCAATTACACACAAATAAGTGGAAGCTATGATATTGCTCTGTATTTCCAATAGTTTGAGAGTCAATATTATCCAAAAATAAACACATAATAATGTACTTAAATAAACAACACCCTCTTTTTGGAGATGAGTTTGTGTTCTTAGTGAACAGAGGAAGGTTCATTAAGAACAAACAAACAAGAGAGATCAATATAGGACATTTTTAAAGCCCTTATTTATTTATGTCTTAGAGCAAAGTGTTGCATGTCATAATACCAGACATAAAAATATACAGAGATAAAAAAAATACTTCAAAAACATGTAATTCAAAAAATCTAATATATATAGCAGATTTTCAGCAAATTATTTAAAAGTTTAATTAGATCTAGTATTAAACTAATAATTTATATACACTCAACAAATCAAATAAAAAAAAATCCTGGAAAATTAAGGGCCGTTTTCAACTTTGGAGGTCCTTGAACCACTGTCGCGGTCTGAACGCTGCGAGCTCGGTGGTCTGATCGCCATATTACAAAATGTGCAGATTGCAGTTAGAAAGACTGCGGCTGTACTACAGACACTGGAGACCGCTAGGCTTGCAGTCAGGGAAAAGCTGCTTCTAAAGGGCAGTACAAGGGAGTTTCACCGCCGTCCATATTATAGGTTGACTTTTCCACGAGTTGACCAAGGCAGGGAGACCGCCAGCTTCAAGTCAGCAGAAGTAAAGAATTTGGGGTGCATATCGACCACTTCTTGTTCTCTCAGTCAGACCCCAACACAGATCCCTTTCTTCAGGTCCCCCTTCATAGCAGAGGATTGCAACACTGTCTGTGGCGATGTACAGGTCAGTCTTTTTTGTACCATATATCCATTGCCTGGACTCCCCACATATGGGCCTGACTCCGACAATGATTAGGTGGTGTTTTTCCACATGTATCGTGCATATGTGTGCATTCCACACATATGCAGTAGAACTGCTCACACAGACATCGATACATATAGAAAAGTAATTGCCATTGCTGCAAAATCCCCGCGGTGTGCTGTCGGTCAGACTCATAATAAGTCTGCAATTAAGTATATGTATGCAATTAGTATCCTGAACTCAAATGTTTGTATAGTACTTGTTTATTTCATGTTGAAATTTAATGTTGACATTTTAATGAATACATAATCAGGAATAATATTTTACTTTAAGATGAAACATATTTCACATAGCATAATTTACAAATACAAATATGTAGGTAGAGATAAATCAAAACTATCCTTTCACAGGAATATTATTATAGTAAATAAAACAAATTAATTACATTTGAATAATATCATCAAGTATATTCTAGTCAGAATTCACTTAAAACAGATTCATGATTGCTATCCTGGTAATTGATGCTAACAGGTTCTTCAACTACCTATCTCCGTTTTAATGTTTAGCCAGAATAATTTTTCTTAAATACACTGTCTTTCTGTTTCACCTTTCTGCAGTAATAAGAGTGGATAAAATAATTTTGTAATATATTGTGAATCATCTTGATATTTGAAGTATGGATGCTGATAGTAATATAAAGACTCAGGGAATACAATAGACTAAAATTGAATAGAGTTTTTGTTTAGGCTTATGGGGGCCACATTGAGTTAACAGTCACTATTAGCATATATTATTTGGAATGCTTCAGCTGGCCCTACATATGAGGAAGTACTCCAGATCTCTTAGAAACAAAATTGGTTACTGGCACTTTGCCTTGGAAGTCGGTATGGCATTAATTATTTAGCTGCTTGTCAAAATAGTAAAATCAAGATTAAATTGGCCACAATTATCGAACGTTATTTATGAAAAAGGCCCCTTTGTATTGTCACCACATTATTTAGGTTAATATATTTGCTACTTGTAAGAAATTGGGTCATTAGTTGAAAGGGGTGGAAGACCTACTGAAATAATAAACTCAATGCTTATCAGGGCCACAAAAATCTCTAAATCAAACTGTGCTTAACCCTCTGTTTACAGGCAGTAGGGCCTTACATTAAATACAATGTGTAAAGTATATACACAGCATACAAACAGCAATACAGAAACAGTACAATACCAGAAAGATTCCAATTATAGAGTAAATGGTAATGAATTAAATGATACCAGAACAACAAATAACAGCAAGACTGGAGATAAGAAGTATCAATCGCCATTTGTGGGTATCCGGTTACCCTAGACAGGGACAAATTAGTAAAATAAATGGACAGGTATATGTCTGTCAGTGGAATAAAGATGCATCGTGAGTTTTAAGACTACCAACTTCGGTTTTCCACGCACCAACGTTTAGTTGCATGGCCCACAGGCTTCACATAAAAGTTGCAGGTACCAGCACTCAGTATTTTACAAATTATGCACTGCTACTAGTGCTCTCCTTAGACTTTTCTGTACATCACCATGTATCATCATCATGCAGCTGAAGTAAATGTCAATTGTGTTCGGGAGTCATAATTAATTACGGTGACTAAGCACCCATGTCTTATCATCTGTGTATGTTTATGTAAGCATACTTGCTAAGCAACTAGAACGCCAAAGCTTTTCTTTATCCGATAGTGATTTTGCAGACTGTAAGTCATGTCTGTTTCATCTACCAACAAACACGTCTTGCTTCTTTATCTCACTCTTGCAGGTTCCATTTCATTTCTGCTTTCTTTCTTTCTTTCTTTCGCACTATGTCCTGTCTTTCTCTTCCCTCCTTGGTTTTTCACCTTTATCTCTGGATCAAAGATACATTAAAAATATTTTCCCTTTCACCAATAAGAGAGTGGCTTTATGCCCCGCCTCATTCCACAGACATAAATTAAGCACTAATCAACACATTTCAGTTTTCTTTTTGACAAAGTGTCTTTGATAGGATCACATCTAGGACATTGACATATTACACAGAAACTACATGGTGATTTGGAAGGTTTTGGATCGTAATCTTTGGGACCCCACAGCCCTAGAGCCAGGCCCATGCTTCCGCTTACCTTGTCTTAATATCAAAATGTGGAGTGGCTATGTCAGGATCCTATTTCTGTCATCAATTCTCCCAGGATGAGTGACACAACTTGCATATGAAAGGTGGCACTTTTCACTGCTTAAGCAGGTAGAAGTGGTACGGTGATGAGGTAGATTATTCCACTGTATGACAATATATTGAAAAACAACCTCACAGGGTAACTGGAGCTAAACAGGGGTGTCACATGGCATTACAGGAAGGACTATAAATGAATTACCATATTACTTGAAATAGAAAATGGACTGCAGTTATGTTATTGGATGCAAAATCCTTTAGACTAAATACAGGAACTGAGAAGCTGCTTGGTTGTTATCCTGGGTTCTAGACTGACCAGTGGAATGTTTCAAATGCACTTTTCTTACACATTGAAACTATTTAGCAATCATATTCTATAGCACACATAGAGAAAAATGAATAGCTATTTTGTGGCTAACAGTCTTGAAAAGTAAAAACAAAAACATTGTAAAACTGAAAAGGTGGGGGCTGGTGGCACAGTGAAAGAGAGCAAATGTGGTTGTTTTTGAGGAATGTAAAATTCATTATGAAATTGTGGCAGAAGTTACACAGAAAGAGTTTGTGAGAAATATATATTTATGGGGCTGGTCTCAGAGTGAAGGAGAGGGAGGATTATTTATTTATAAAGCATGAAAGGCAAGTGTGGTTGAAAGTTTTTATAACTGACGCATCAAGAATTTTCAATTCTATTAAGGACACAGAGGTGAGGATTATGCTTCTCACTTCTTCACTACTAATTTCAGCAGTCAATCACAATAAAGTAAAACACAAACTACATTACCAATGTTTCCCTGTATCTCCCATGTCACATGCTCCAATCATATAACTGTAGAAGTCACCATTTTGTGTACTCTTTCTTTGTTAGATAAGTCCATAAGAACAGAATATTCCAAAGGGAAACAGGGTAATAGTCAGCAAAGATCCATGCATCCCAAACGTGGACTTAAAACTTCCAGTTGATCCAACAGGGATGTATATCATCAACCACAGCCCACGATTGAACTCTGCAATGTGCTTAAAATTCCAGAGAGTCGACAAGTCATATATAAGTTCTCTCGATGGAAAGAATTCCAAAGCAGAGTGCACCTCTCAGCTGTTCTTCTGGTCATTTCCTGAAATAAAGAGGGATCCCCAACGTAAAATCTGGCATCATAAATATAAAACATAGACTATTGACAACAATCCACGGTGGGAGAAATAAGAAAGAAGCAACTCAATTTTTTTGCATCAACATTTGTTATAACAATACACTTTTAACAATTGAATTATTTCTTCAAATACAATTGCATCTAAAGGGGAAGAATAATGCTTGCCTCTGTGTCCTTAATAGAATTGAATATTCTTGATGTGTCAGCTAAAACACATTTTATTCTATGTCAGGACTGGAGGCTCCGATTATGCTAGTTTAAAGTCCTGTTACCACCACAGATGCCACACCTCCATAATAGTTTTTTAATAGTACTTCTTAAATGTAGACTCAGAGATCCAGTCTGCCGCTCTCGTAGAGATCTCATAATCATTTAAGCATTGCACCACAGTTAATTTACTATTGTATGGGAAACTCGGATAGGTTACCAACCTGGAATTAGCTTTGGTCTGGGGTGTGATAGTAAAGGAAACACCTTCTGGAGGGAATACTCTACCTGATAGATCCAATGATCGTATGCCTGATACCATCTTACACGAAATCAGACATAATAACAACGTGAGCTTGGCTGAAAGCTGTTTGCGCAACAATTAGTTGTTTGCAGGTCATTGCTCCAAGCATTTGAGAACAACATTCACATCCCAAATAGTTGTGTACTTGGTTCTCGGAGGGTTGACCATACGGATACTTTTCATCAATTTGCAGACTAGAGGGTGTTCACCCACTGGTTTGCTAAACCGGAAGATGCTAGTTCTTATAGAAAGTTTATTACCATACAATGTTGGTCCCCCACAGGATCAACACCCCATGTGTTGCACCAAGCACACCATCTCCTCCAAACTAAAGTATTTATTTTATGGGTGTTATCTGCTGAGGACTGCCTGATGAAGGATACAGCTTGTTGTGAAATGCCTGGGATAGGCCATCTTTCCCTGAAACCATCCAAGCCATCAGCTTGAGTTGACCTGATAGAATAAATAGGTGAGGAATACCTTCTGGTCTAGAAAGAGATCCAGTTGCACTGGGAGTAGAACTGGAAGCGCACTCGCTAGAGTTAGGGCTACTGCGAACCAAGGTTGTGCTCTCCAGTAAGGTGTCACCAGAATGATTTCCGCTCCTTGTCGTCTGATCCGTAACAGGACACAGGGAATCATCAGGAACGGGGAAAAGGCATAGCTCCGGAACTGAGCCCAATCCTGGAGAAATGGATCTGTCGCCTGGGCTTCCAGATCCGGGTGCCAGCTGAAAAAATGTGTCAGTTGCCGATTAAGTCATGGTGCGAACAGATCTATTTTGCACAGGCCCCACAATCTGTTCAGAGCTTGGAAAACTGAGTGATTCAGTTTCCATTCACTGAAATCTCATAAGTGTCTGCAGTTCCAGTCGGCTATGGTGTTCCTCTTGCCAAGTAGATACTCCACTGTGAGGGAGATGCAATGATCAAGGCAGAAGTCCCAGACGTCCTTGGCAACCTCTGCTAGTAGACAGGACTTCGCCCCCCCCCCCAAGCTTGTTGACGTAGGGGACTGCTGAGATGTTGTCTACTCTCAGTAATATACAAAAGTCCGTCTTTAGACTCCTGATAGCAAAAGAGCCCGCCAGGAGTTCCAGGCAATTTATGAGGAGACTGGTCTCTGCCTCCAACCACCGACCCACTGTCGACATCGTCCCGCACCTCACCTCCCAACCCCACCAGCTGGCATCTGATTTGATCCCCATTTGTGGTGAGGTGCCGAAAACATCTCGCCCAGTCCAAGATGTCGTCCAACCACCATGTTATCTCTGTCCTGGCTTCACCCATCAGTGGGACTGTTCTGTGTAAGAGAGGCAATTTATGAGGAGACTGGTCTCTGCCTCCGACCACCGGCCCACTGTTGACATCGTCCCGCACCTCACTCCCCAACACCACCAGCTGGCATCGGATTCGATCCCCATTTGTGGCGAGTTGCAGAAAATGGCTCGCCCATTACAGGATTTCATGTGGTCCATGTTAGGAATCAATCATCATGCATGTCTCATTTGTCATCACCCTTTTGGTTTGCATATTAATCATGTTCCAGTCCTTTACTAATCATGTAGACATGGATAGGGCTTATCTCTTTATGTTGTGTAATGTATTTACCAAGGTCTGAGTCCTGTTCCTATTTTTCGCACATTGCCAATGTTTGTTTGTTGTATTGCCAATGCTTGTTGATTTGCTTGTATAGCATTTAGCAATCATCGAGGAAAATGTTCCAGAACAATTACGTACACGACGCAAGAGCCAACGCCCTCATATCAGGTATAAATACCTGCACCCAAGGCATCATGATTGCTTTGCTTTTTTGTTTCTCTGCTGGGAGGAACAGATGCCCCACGCTCTTCTTTCCTGATTCCTAGAAGGCCTTCCTGATTCCTAGAAAGCCGGTCCGAACATTTGAGCCCACCTTGAAGAGCACACACAACAGATACATCAAGGACTCAAGCTAAGCACTGAATTAGCTTTCCTTTAACTGAGCGCGTGCTGAAAATCACTGCTTTTGAATATTTAGACACTCACGCTCTGCATTTGTGCTTTGACATTTTGTTTTATAGCCAGCAGCATTTACATTTATAAAGGAAGCCTTTCATTTGGAACATTGTTTTGAGATATTTGAGGCTGAACTATTTGAGAAATAAGCTCTGTGTGTGTGCATTAACACATTTTGTTGTTTTAAGGAGCTTTATTAGAGTCAAGAATTCCATTCAAGGATAAATTTGATATGGACTGTAAAAAAGGCTTCATTTGTGAAAACACCTCGAGACATTTGATTGTTAACATTGTGAGACTCTGTTGCAGATGTCAACCTGAGATGTGGAGTATTCATTTAGGACAAACTAATATGAAAGCAAGGTACTAATTTATTTATTAGGCAACTTAGTCATATTATGGAAAAGAGGCAAATCTGGTTAATGTATCCATGTCCTGTTTTCTTTTTCTTTGGTAGACATTTCTTTATTAGGTTGTACATACAAATAGAAAATCAATCCCAGTGTGACATCTATGCCTCAACAGCATCACTATAGAGGTAAATCTAGATCTTGAAAAAACAATAGATACATGCTTAAGACATAGGTTAATAAGTCCACGTTGCTAAAATCCATTCTTTAATTACAGGTAGAAGTGAAGGCGGAACTCTTTCACTTAAGAACACGGGTCCTGGCTGGTTCAGGTGGCTGAAGGTTACAGTGTCTTCTCTTCTCTCTCTCTCTCTTTGTCTTCCCAATCCCCTTCCCTCCTGGAACATCTGCCAGAGCTCCTGTTATAATTCAGAAGCGCTGAGAGTTGTTCCAAGAGGACTGGAGATCCAGCATCGCCCCAGCAAACGTTCCTGGAATTTAGGTGAGTGGCTGGATCTCATCTATCAGTCCAACCACCATGTTATCTCTGTCCTGGCTTCGCCCATCAGTGGGACTTGTTCTGCGTAAGGAAGAGCCTTCCGTTAGTGTTGGAGTTTTAATCTCTGAAGGGCTCTGTAATGGTGGGAGCCTGGATATAAGACTTGTATCGATGAGGCCAGGAGCACAGCGATTCTGTCAATCGGCCTCAATGATACAGTCTGGTTGCACAATGCAGGCCTCAATTCCCTCTTGATTTTGATCATCTTTAGGGTTGGAAGGAGCAATTGTGCTTGGACTGAATCTATCTAAAAACCCAGAATTCCATTTGCTGGGCTGGCAACAGGACTGACTACTGGGAGTTAATAAGGAATCCCAGACTCTGAAGAAGTTTTATAGTCCATGATAGATGGATCCTGTGTGTCTGAGGGTCCTGGGCCATCACCAGGAGGTCATCTAGGTACACAATTAGACTTACTCCTCGAACCCTCAGTGCTTCTACCACGGGTCTCATTAATTTGATGAAATACCACGGGGCCAATGAGAGACCGAATGGAAGCAACTTGAATTCCCTGGACTGTCTTCGCCATATGAACTGTATAAACCATCTGTGAGGTGGGAATATGGCGACAGAGAGGTAGGCATCCTTAAGGACCAGACGGACCATCCAGGTGCCTTCTTGTAGAATATCTCTTAGTAAGTGAATGCCTTCCATTTAGGACTAGTTTGTGACCTCTGCCTTTCTTTTTGACCAGAAACATGGGGCTCATGAACCCTTTGGGGTCTGGAGTTGACTGGCATTTTGCCGATTGGCTAGGATATTTTGAATTTTTGAGTCTATAAAAGCTTATTCTGTTTGGGAAAAATACATTTGTCTTGAGGGGCCAGACTGAATTGGAGATCTGTAAAATTCCAGTTTAAAGTCCTGAATGGTCTCCCATGGGTGCATGGATATGTGTTTCCAGTTTTCCGTGATTAGCGCCACTCTTCCCCCAATATCACTTTTGAGATAATTTGTGCAGCCACTATCTCTCAAATTGCTGGGGCTAAAAAACATAAACAGGCAGAATTAGTGCATCTAGAAATAGCTTTACTGGAACTAGAGGGAAGCTCCGAGATGCAAACCTTGACGAGGCATGCCTTAAAATAAAAAAAGAGTATTCTGCAGTGGCCACTGATGCAGCCAAGACACAGCACAGAGCAACACTCAGCAGGATCTACGACATCTGGGATAAAGCTGAGAAACTACTGGCCTGGTCAGACAGTAGGGAACAGGAAAGGAGAGTAGTGGCGGAGCTGGCAGTAGAGTTCAGGGAGAGACTCACTGAGCCGCAGGAGATTGCAGACGCCTTTGGTGTTTTTTTATCATGGAATATATGCATCTCAGACGCCCCACGTAGAAGAAGATATGCACTCCTTTTTGAGGGATATTTTCTTGCCTGTTCTCTCTGAGGAAGAGCGGACAGAACTTGACCTGAAGTTTAACAGTACAGAAGTAGAGAACGCCATACAAGACTTACATGTGGGCATGGCGACTGGCTCAAATGGTTTGCCCATTGAATTATATGAGCTGGCCCTGAGTAAGATCGCACCCTATCTCACTGGAATGTTTCAGGAGAGCAGAGAGGCGGGATTGCTCCCCATTGACCAGAGGTCGGCGACGACTGTGGTTATTCAGAAGAGCGGGAAACCCAAGAATCTATGCTCTTCATATAGACCGATATCGATTCTTAATGCAGAAGATAAGATAGTGGCGAACGTCCAAGCCTCTCGTTTAATAAGTGTTATAACAAAACTAGTACACCCAGACCAATCGGGCTTTATGGAAGCCAGAAACACTTCTCCTAACCTGCGGAGATTACAGGGAGTGCTGGACCGACCCAACACGATCGCCGAAGATGCGGTGATGGTGTCCTTGGATGCGGCCATGGCGTTCGACACGATTGAATGGTCCTATATGTTTGCAGTATTAAAGAAGTTGGGATTTGGCCCAGGCTACTTAGGGTGGATTCGCCTTCTCTATTCAGAACCGCTTGCTCAAATAGTGGTCAATAATAGAAAGACTCCCGTGTTCAAACTAGGAGGGGTACTAGGCAGGGCTGCCTCCTCCACCATTACTCTTCGCTTTAGTGCTCGAACCATTGGCAATGTGGTTACGGGAGGATCCCATCATCAAGGAGATCAAATGGGCTGAGGGTTGGGAAGACCGTATTTCACTGGATGCAGATGATATTCTACTGTATTTGGCATCCCCGGTGGCCTCCATGAATAGAGTGCTTCACATTTTCATAATATTTGGAAGGTTTGCTGGATACAGGATCAATTGGTCCAAATCAGTCATCTATGTTCTTAATGAAGGGCTGCCTTCCTTGCCCAAGGGTTTCACTATAACAGAAGCAAAGACGGGGTTTAAATACTTGGGAATCCGGGTCTCTAAAGTACCGACTCATTTCTATGAATGCAATATTCTGCCCCTGTTGCAGAGATTTAACTAGGCCTGGGCGAAGCACTACGCTACGCTCGCGTAGTTTGCGAAGTTCGCGCTACTTCGCGCTACGCGAACTGCACGTAGCACAGTGCGAACACGCGTAGCGTAGTGTTGCGTAGTGCTGCGGTCATTTTTTGCTTGCTCGCGGTCCTCAACGTCAAGTTGGCGACCGCGAGCAAGCAAAATGACATCCTGGCGAGACTTTTTCCTTGTTCGCGATCGCGAGCATGGAAAATAAACCTCCCGGCGAGATTCCCAACGCGAGAAGGTCAGGTTTCTCATTGCGAGGGGTCGCGTATGCTCGCGACTGCTCGCGATGAGAAACTACCAGTTCGCGTTGAGAAAGCTGCAGCTCGAGTAAAAATCTACTCGAGCAGCAGAAAACTACAGCTCGCACTGTGCAAGATGCCATTTTCAATGATTGCACAGTGCCGGTTGCTTGTCCGCACTGTGCAATCATTGAAAACAACATCTTGCACAGTGCGAACATGTTACTTCGCAGTTCGCGAAGTGCTACGCGTAGCTCGCGTAGTGCGAACTTCACTTTGCGTAGCTTCGCGAAGTGCTACTTCGCGAACTACGCCCACCCTTAGATTTAACCAGTTACGTTACAGATGGACACATTCATTGTTGTTAGGCACTAGGAGATTAAGTGATTTGCCCAGAATCACAGAATGTTGAGCATCCCTGCTGAGACTAGAACCCGGTTCCCCAGCTCCGTGGTTGACCGCCCTAGCCGTTAGGCCACATAGGGACTTACAAGTTAATTTAATAAGGCAATTAGATGTAAGCCAATTTTACTATGCTTTCGGGAGTGAGCACAAGAACTTTTGCAAAGGTTAGCAGTGGGAACATGCACAGAGTCCTAAGGCCAATAAACACAAAATAGGAGGGTGAAGGCAAAACATTTGGGGAAAGATGACCCTGAGGCTTGCAGGTCTAACATATGTCCGCCTAGCTGAAAGTGGGGAGAACCACATAACCTCCTGAGAGTTCTCATCACTAAGGCAGAAGACTAGACTGGTTTGACATGACAGTGTTGTATGGTAAAGTCCATTTCCAGGGATCACCTCAACAGTTTGGGATTTTTACCCCTCATCTACATGAGCTTTCGCAGCTGCCCGGGACTGTCTGAACCCACAAATGAGTCCCAAAAAAGTATGGTCTCAGCTTCTTCAATGCCCAGAACACACAAAAGGCTTCTCTCTCAATTGCACTCCATCTCTGTTCCTTGGGAAGTAACCTCCTAGAGGTAAAAGCTACAGGTTGATCTAGTTCCTCCTCAGTTAACTGTGACAACACTACCCCTAGACTGTGCTCTCAGACATCAGTTTGCACAATACATTCCTGGGAAAAGTCAGGAGCCTTCAGTACAGGGGCTGTGCACATGGCCTGTTTGAGGGTGTCAGACTTTCTGATAGTCCTCTGTCCAGATCAACTATTTTGGGCTGCTTCTTGGAAGTCAACTTAGTTAATTGGGCAACAGTGATCTTGCTTAACAAACCTCCTGTACTACACAGTGAGGCACAGGAATAGTCCTTGCCCCTTGATATTTTTGCCATAAACAAATTGTTTTGTTATCCAGAGATTTTCATTTTTAATTTCTGTTTTTGTATCATAAGAGAAGTAATTTGCTTGGTATGACATTGCTCATCCGGGCCAAATTCCTCTGAACAACATTTAAAAAAATGACAGATGTGTTGCATTGATGATGTAATATTTCATGAACCATGAGACCTAAATACTTCATTTTGGTGTCAAAACAGGTTTTGAGGGTCAAGTAGTCTTATAGAGACAGAAAATAACTCCTCAGAGCAGCCCTTATTCCATTTTCTAAAATAGCAGCTCTATAATGATGTGTTTTAGCCATATTATTGCTACGTTATTTTAATATTGCTTTTGTTCCAGGTTTTCCGTTGAACATGAGCAAAGCAGGTGGTGGCAGAGGATCTTTACCTCCTGACAGAGTTTTGCTAACTACAAAATCTGAGGACTCCTTCAACAAAGAAAAATGTGTCATATGCCAAGCTAATCCAAAAGAAAAGATAACTTCAACTGCGGCTGGTCATAAGAGAGTTTGAAATGCTCCAGAAATACAATAAGATGAAGGTCACAAAATAATGGAACTGATAGATGAAGAGGATCAAACATTTTATCTTTGGAAAAAAGCTTGGAGAAAATGTGTCAAAAAATAGCAGAAACTAGTGAATCACAACAAGAATACAAGTCTTCTGAGAAAGCGACGACAATCAAACCCAAGGCCCATCCACTTAGAAGATCGATGGCTACCCCTCGTCCACCTCCAACATCTGATCAGAAAGCAGAGGATCTCCAATGTGCGATCTCTGGTTTAGCCAGAACAAGGCCCAAAAGGATTGATTAAATAACACACTACAGAGCATGTGAGTCTCAAAGGGCAGACATGTTTTTATCTGCAGCTAATTTCTTTCCAGATAAGGTTTTCAGCTGAGTAGCTGGTCTAAAGAGCAATGTGAATCTATATGCAGTGGATTTGTATGCCCACCCAAACTGCATGTGGGCATACATGTATCGAAAGAGAAAACGCTGTTTGACATACTCGCTAAAGCTAAACTTTCGCACTTTAATTCCCATAGTAGGAGTTTCCTTCAACCAGCTACTACAAAACAGGTTAGATAAATCAACTTTGGCTGGCACATAGAGAGATGGATGTAGCAAAACAAAGGAGTGAATTTATTAAGGACATTCTGTCGCATGATCTTCTTTCAACAAACGTATTATTTGATGGCGATGTTGCAACCAAACCAGAGAAGAACAGACTGGTACAAGAGCTTGAAAAATAAATTTCACCTGAAGGTGCAAGGATGCCTGCGTTGGCACATGGCAGCCCATTATGCGCCAGCACTGGGGAAAAGGACAGGAATGCACCGTAACTCATAGCTACAGTGCATTCTGCCCCTTTTCTTTTGGCACAGAGCTGCGCCGCATGATTCTTTGCGGTGCCGCCCTGCATCAAAACCTCATTAATGAGTCCCTGAATTTCCAAATATTGCAAGTGGAATGATTGTGTCTGAGGAGTTGGTGCCTGCAGAGATATATTTAAAAGGTATGGGCCATAATGTTCATGAACTTAACAGTAAATTGGAGGAAGCTGACCTTCGTGTTGTGCCACATGTTGAGTGGGCTGTTCGAAATTGTTCCAATCGAGTCTTTGTACTGTCGAATGACACAGATAATATTGTTGTGCGACTTAGATTTGTTTCAATGTTCATAAGTCAAGGATTGTCAGAGTTATGGATGTGTTATGAAACAGGCAAGAAAAGACACTTAATCCTGCTTCATATTCTGTACAAGAAACTTAACCCAGAGTTGCCCGGTGTTCTTATCAAGGCACATATTCGTATGGGTGATGACAGTATGAGCAAAATTAGAACAAAGCTTGGAGCTTTAACTGCTGAGTTTCTAGAAGGATTCGCTGACAGAGAAGAATAATGTGCCTTTAAAGACGTAGAAAAATACCTTGTGCGTGTGTTGGAAATGAGTTCTGACTGTCACACATTTGACGATCTTCAGTACAGTGAGTTCAAGAGATCAGTCCTGCTAAGTGACCTTTCACCAATATCATATCTGTGCGTGGACACATTAAAAGAGTGTTCTACTTGATCAGAAGATGTGTAAATGTTTTGGATCATGCCGATGTAGAGAAAGATCCGTGTGAATTTGGTTGGGAAGATATCCATGAAGTGCTAAAACCTCTGAAATTTATAAAGCCTCCACCCACAGGACTTACACGCACATATGCTTGCAAAGCCTGTGCTACAAAAAGATGTCCTTGTCGATATGCTCTCTCAAATGTTCAACGTTCGGCAAATGTACCACGAGCAATAACCAAAACAAAAATAAAATGAACTATGAAAATGTGTCTAAAACAGAAGTGATGAACATTATTATTTTTTCATATTCAGATCATAAACATTGTTGGGTGTATACATAAAAGGAATGAAAAACATAATTATTTGTTTAATTTCATATATGTTTCTTCTTCCTCTGTTATTGCTGCCATTTTAAAAAATGGCTGAAGGGTTGCTCTGAGGAATTTTTTAAGGTCTCTATACTCCTTGACCTTGACCCCCAAAACCTGTGGTTTGATATAAAAAGGAAGTATATAGGTCCCATGGTTCCTGAAATATTACATCATCACTGTCACACATCAGCCATTTTAAAAAATGTCATCCAGACAAATACGGCCCAGATCAGCAATGTCTACCCAATCTAAATTACTTCCATAATGATCTAAAAACACAAATCAATTTTTTTACAGAGGTATATCAGGGAGTCGGGATTAGAAGGCCCTCACTTTAGTCTGGGCTCTCGGGTGCTCCCAAGCCATGACAGACTCTATTGTGGCCTGAAGGGGCTGCGCCCTACCCCTACCTATGAGGTGGCCCAAGTACACTACACAACAGTGACCTATCTGGCACTTACTGGTCTTGATAGTCAGGCCCAACTGTTGCAGGGCTTGAGTTCGGCGGTGGCTTCTGGTGGGATGGCTTTGGGTACCAGCACCACTGGGCTAGACCAGGGAATACTGGAGTGCACAATCACTCGCAAATTCCAATGTTTTGGAGACTTCCTCCTTGATGCTGGACCTCTTAGTCTTATATAAATACAATGGTTCTGTCGGGAATATCTAATTTGTTTTAGAAAGTTCAAAAAATATTCATTACATGTAACAGATATCAGATAAATGAGGAAAAAAGCACACACCAATAAAAAGTTTGCGATTTGGTAATTTAAGGGTATAAAGTATTATGGGCTATCATAATACATAAGTTCAAAAGAGCAAAATATTGGTGACTTGTGGTGCTAAAGTGACATGTGATGATAAATAGTATATACAATATATTTCAAATGCGGTAAAAGTGAATAAGTAGAATAGAAAGGTACATTATTTCTTGATATGTCTTTATGGTTTTTCACATATGCTACAAGATCCTATGTGAATTAATCTGTGATCAGAAGCATTCTGTAGATATATAAGGGTGCGTCGACGTTTCGACCCTGTGTACTGCGCAAAATATAATGAGAGTCACGGCGGGTCTTCCTCAAGACAGTGCAGATGGGTACACAGCCTACGAAATGAATAAAAGCTAGTTTAGGGTGTGTGCTCAGAGATCAGGCAGAAAAGGACTGTTCTCTATGAGGGTAAAAAAGCTTACCCAAGCGCAGATTTTGGTTAATATCTGCGGGCGAGAAGGTTTTCTCAATCAAAGATGTAGTCCTGGTGAATCAGGAGGAGGCCTATGGAGTGATAATAAGGTTATAAACACTCCCATGATAGCGATTATCAGGGCTTAATACAGGGGGAAAGGCCTCCTGGAAACAACAACATTTAATGAAGAGCGGTGGTCTATGGAGAGTTAATGTAATTGTACATACTCCCATTTACTGTGCTCAAGGTGAAAGAATTCCTGGTATTATGAAAAACTAGTATTAGGAATAAATTAGCTAAGTATGTGTCCCAAAACGACATACCTTGAAGATTTTTGAGGTAAAAGGAAGATGTCTTCAATAAATTTGGGGTTTTAAGCCAGTCGCATCATTTACTGTGAAACATAATTGAAGAGGAGTGTGATTAATTTATTTAAAAAGCTACAGCACTTGAAGTACAAAGTGCCCATACAGGTTGCCTCTAACTTAATCTTACCGCGATCTGTAGTTCAGCACGTCTTGTCAGCTCTCAGTCTGGTGGAATACTGAGGCTTGAGACAAGACATTATTTTTGCTCAATGGCCTTCTTAGTCTGTCAGCCTGTATATTTGTTTTTGACAACAGGGAGGCTGTCCCCTGTATGTACATCATGGGTACACAAATGTGTAAGATCATTATTGAGGAAACACAGTGAGACAAATTGTTCCAACAAGTGGCAACAGTCACCCCACTGTTCTCGGGTCAGGGTAAGAAAGAGGTTGACACCTTTCACTGACCCATCTTTTGTTTTAGATGATAGGAGGCCAGGGCTCTCCCTTAAGCCATTTATGGGGGTCTTGAGGTCCTCCAAATAGTTGGCTGCCCCTTCTTCGCAATCATTTCAAAGGGTCCTGTCCACCAGTTTTGCTGGGCCCTGGGATCCACTGGCTCCCATAACTCATACATTCTGGCCAGGCTGAAACTCTACCAAAGTGTCCTTCTGGCCATAACAGAGTTTCATGACTACCTGGCTGGCCTCCAAGTTCTAAGAAGACTTCTTCCTGATTTTGGTCATCTGATTTGTAAGGGCTATCATGTAGCTAACTACATCCTGGGGGGGAGCTTTTTGGGAGCTTTATCCCACCCCTCCTTCACCAAACTGAGAGACCCCCTAACAGTTGATCCATAAAGAAGTTCGATTGGGCTAAACCCAACACCCTTAGGGGGCACATTCCTATAGACAAGGAGCAGGCATAGAAAGAGGGCGTCCCACTTCTATTTCATGGGCTCAGGCAGGCTCATAATCATGTTGTTCTGGTTGTTGTTAAACCTTTCAACAAGCCCATTGGTTTAGGGATGGTAGGGAGTGGAGAACTTATAGGTTACATCACACCTTTCCCAAATGGACTTCCTGTATGCTGGCATAAAGTTGGTGCTCCTGTCAGATCTTTGGGGAACCCAACCTGGGTAAAAATTTGCATCAGGACCCTAGCCACTGCAGGTGCAGCTACAGTCCTCAGAGAGATGGTCTCTGGAAATCTAGTTGCATGGTCCACCAAAACAGGATACACCTGTTGCCTAAGGCAGTCTCAGGGTCTAAGGGTCCTAAAATATCAATGCCCACACTTTAAAGGAGAGTGCCAATGACAGGTAAGGGATTTAGGGGAGCTTTTAACTTTTTCAATTCTTTTCACAGGCCTGACAGGTGAGGCATGTTCTACAGAATCTATCTGAAGATGTCTAAATCTGAGGGAAATACAAATGGAATATAAGCCTGGCAAAGGTCTTGTCTTGCCCCAGATCTCATCCCAGGGGTATTTCATGAACCATTCCCGTAGGAAGACCCTGCTGCATTGGGAATCCACCAACATGTGTTGCCCCATGCACAGATTCTTTAGGCTCACCATACAGGAGGTCATTCTCCCATTAAATTAGGTGCTCTTCAGAGGTGTCACCAACTGCCTGGGCCTCAGTTTGTCACCTTATGTCCTCTAGGGTTGGGAATTATTTCTGTGCCTTGAAGGACTACTCTCTGGTGGGACCACACTCCACTTGCCATCCAGCAAGCTTAGGCAGGTTCCCTACAGTGGTAATGTCCTCCCAGGCAGGTTCCTGGGCAGCCTCCTTGGGTGTCCCATCCACCTGTATTGTGGGAGTTTCAGGGACTTGTTTCCCAACCCCCTGACATTCCCTTTCTTGACAGGTGCCTAGGCCATTCTTCCAGGCTTCCTGGACTCTCCTCCTGGGCAATCATGGACTATCAGGTTGCTCCAGTGTTTCCAGGACCTGAGCACCACTTCCTTCCAGGCAATATACTCCAGGTAATTTCCAAGCAAACAAAGACCCAGCTTGGAAGGGCCCACAGCTACCCTAAGAGAACATGAGACCCCCCACTCTATTCAAAGGGAACCAGAGCCACAGGATAGTGGCTCTTGTGGTTCTCAGCTGTGGGCTTGTGGGCTTTGGGCACCATCGCTCTGTCTGCCAGGGAGACTCGGGTAACCTCAGTTGTCTCCCCCACACTAACTGGGGCCCTCTACTCCCCAAGTGCTATATTTGCCAAACCCTGTGTTTGTCCACCAGTGGGGGCTGTGCCTTCTTGGGGCACGTGGGATCATCTTTTGAGTGCCAAAATCTGTAGCACTCATAGTACTTAAGGGCAAACCTACTATTGCTATTGTCCCTAAATCCAGGTTTCTTGTGGTCAGTTTGAGACTGGGACGCTGACACTTGAGAACCATTTTGGGGGCCTTGAGAGAACTCCTTCCTAGTTGTACTTCGCCTGTCCTTCTTCTTGTGGGAACCCTGACCACACGTTTGGGAGTTCCCCCAGATACCTTCAGGTGTACACTGGTGCTGAGCCAGCAGTCCACCTCCTTATCAAGCTACCTGGGGTCAGAGAGCTTACTATCAACAAGGTTTTGGTTCAGTTCTGTAAAACAATTGCTGAACATGTGCTCATTGGCAATTAACCCGTACAGCCCTTGGTAATCCCTGACATCACTGCCCTTCACCCAACCATCCAGTGCCTCATTTTGAAAAAATGATGAACTTGAAAAGCCTATAAAGGAACAAAGGTCAAAAGGGAAATCTATAATTTAAAACTATATGGGCAATGTATAACTAAAACTTTACAAACTCTACATACAAAATTTGAGATTGATGATATGAAAGAATATTTGTTGTTAATTTGACGATTATGAAATCATGTTTGATATCTATATAATGCCAGTTTTATTTAATAATAAAAGAAACGATGTGTGGAAGAATTGTAGCTGCACTTGTAAACTACATTTAAGTTTGATTTTAGAGCAAGATATTTTAACCAGAACATTGTGTCCTGTCACTCAAGCACAGTAAATTTATTCCGCAAATAAATCATAAATTCAACATTATATTTTTTGACTCCAGTTCTTATTAAAAATAAATTCATCTTTGAAGTTTCAGATGCACATATGATCAAACTCAAGTAACACCTCTCTCCAGACTCCACTATTCATTTGTAACATTATTTAAAAATATAAACTCAAAGTCACATTTTGTTACAGCTATCATACAAAGCAAACATTCTAGAACAAGTAGGATCGTTTGGAAATACCACACATAAAGCACAATTAATTCCAATGATTAGGTTATTAAGGCACTTTGGTTTTCCTTCGACCGGACTGGCATACTAGAAAGAGGTAATAAGGAAGAGCATTGGTGTACATCTGCAAGAAAATGACAGATATCTTTCCATTGGCTCAGCTTCCCTTCCCAGTGTGGCACTCCTGGCTAACACAGCTATGTTGTAGAGTGCAGCACAAGAATACATGACTTGTGGGTGTGTCTGTTTCTCCCAGATCTGCTGCTCCTTTCCATCTCATTTTGGCTATATTATAATGTTTTTATCCTTAAAATTGGCTCTAGGGGGGTGCTAGAGGGTGTGCCATGCAAGATGGCCACACTAGTGTGAGGCTCCAGTGGCCCAGGATCATGAAACCGGCATAATCCTCTCACGCAAGGGCTCAGACTCACCAAGTTCAGAAAAGTTAACCGTATATTGTGGTGGTCATGAAGATGTCATTTGGAGGAACTCACCCCCCATCATTGCGGAGTTACAGGCTGGCGCCTATTTAACGCAGGGCCAAAGCGGAGCAGCCTGCAGAGGCCTATGTATTTGGGGAACCAGCCAAGACCCTGTGGGGGGCCGTGGCTGCATCGGGGCATCATATAAGCCCCTACCGCTTGCACCGTAGGTAAGGAGTTTACCGAAAGGGTGAAGGACCCCTGCAATGTGAGCCGACGAAGACGCCTGCTGGTGCATGCCCAGAGGGCATAACAAAATCAAGGATGCTCCATAGACAACTTCGGCCTTCACGCATGCAGAGCGGCGGGCTGGGGATTGCCTGCCGCAATATCGAGGAACTCGGCCTGCCAAATTACACTGATTGGAGGAACTGGGTGAGACTCCAATCCACGAAGCAGCCCTTGACCCGAGCAACGTGCAGGCTCCCCCCCTCCACACTGCACAGAAGGTAAGAAGTGCACAGGGGGGTGTCGAACCCCTCCACAGAGACAATTGCAGCTGAGACCATACCGCAATACGGCCTGGCCACCAATAGTGAATTAATTGCCTTCTCCATACTGTGGAAAGAGTGACCCAGGTCTGGCGTGAAGCTTGGGCCTTGACTGGAACATCCACCTGCCCATAGACATAGCCATGCAGCCTGCGAAGACGGCGGCGCGCCGCGAGACCTGACTGTGGGCAAAGTTGAAACGTGCCCTATAAGCCTGCTCACCTGCAGCTAACAACATAGTGAAGACCATGTTGGGATCGATGAGCCAGTGTGGAAGGGAAAATTGATCCCCTACGCAAACTGTAACCAAGAGCAGAGCTTACACAATAGACCCATATTGGAGTAAAGCAAAGGGACTGACGTGCCCTGCCTCAGACCCAAACTAAGCACCAGTCGCTGAAGTCAATAGTCATAGTCAGACTAAATACAGCAGCTCAACTAGCCCACGGGGCTGTCACACAATAAAGTAGCAACAGGAGATACAGAAACAACTGCTAGACGAAGATGGGCAGAACTGAGACAAAACAAGCCAAACTGCTGTTCAAACCCCAGAAAATGCCCTGAACTCAGTGAGATAACGAACAGCAGATGACCGACCGACCAACCAACAGAGGCCTCGCAATCTGCAGATGATGACTTCAAATCACTTCTAACCACCATGAAACATAGCCTCACCTCAATAGAAACCAAGATGGATTCAATGTGCAATTGAATAGACTTCATGGCCAAGAAAACGGAGAAAAAGGGTGCAGAAATTGGGGAAGCGGAACAGAGAATCTCCGACCTGGAAGATACTTCAGTGGCCAGGAAGACACAATTGACAAAAATGGATCATCTTTCAAAAGTTATCACTGCCAAGAATGAGGACCTCAAAGCGTGCTCTAGGCATCACAAAATACACATTTTATGTGTGCCAGAAAGCGCCAACACCGGAAAAATGGAAGACTATGTGGAACACATGCTATGCACCACCTTTTGAGCTGAAGCATTCTCCGCACAGCTGGTAGTAGAAAGGGCATATCGCTCACTGAGACCAAGACCACCCCCGGGAGCTCCTTCGAGGCCCATCATTGCCAAGTTGCTCAATTACTAAGACTGCAATACAGCCCTGTGAGTAGCCAGAGCTACGCAGCAGCAGATCGTGACTGATGGACACACTATCGCACTATACCCTGACTTCACACTTACATTCAGGAAGCCAATAGGAAGTTCGTACCAGTTAAGAAGAAACTGCAACAGGCACAAATGGATTATGTAATGATGTATCTGGCGCGCCTCCCGGTCACCCATCAGGGGAAGTAGCAATTCTTCACAAACCAGCAACAAGTGGAGGACTTCCTCAAATGACTTAAAAGGAGTCAGGCCAATTGAGAGAGAGAGATGGCCGTGATGGCCGCTCACCATCCCCGCTGTCAAAGAACGAGTAATTCGACTCCAATTGGACTGGTTGTGAGTATGGTGGAGAGACATGTAATCGATGACGTCCATGAGGCACTAGGACTAGCATGTTATTTGTAATGTCATTGTTAAAGTTATGCAAGATTTGACCATTGCAATCACTTGTCTGTATCGCCCTTTCAGTTTAATGAGCATATTCTTCTACTGTTCCCGGGCACCCCTCTCTCTCTCTCCTAACCCTTGGATGGAGAGGCAACGGGTTGTTGTGCCCTCTGGCGTTACCCCTAAAGGTGATCCCTTGCCGCTCTCTTTACGGACCTCTACACCTTCTCCCTTTTTCTTTTCCTCTTCTTCGTTTCACTTCTTTCTTATTTACTGTTGGAAACAACTGTGGTGCTTATTCATGACAAAAGCAAGTGAACACAATTCCGTGATGTTGCAGTTGTTAGTTAATGACAGGGTTCAGTAGGGTGGGTATAATGACCTCAAGAAGTTTGGGTTGTTGATGTGGAAGGGGGAGTTAAGAGGTTATGTCTCATTAAGTACAAAGCGCACAATGCAGGCAGAAGTACATTGAAGTCACTGGGACATACACGCAAAAGGACGGCTTACCGCCTCCACAACCCAATAGCTCGCTTACCACTCAAGCTTGCATGACAGATCCCAAAAATTAGAGATATGCTTTATGACCTGTAAGGTGCAGAGACTGGGAAACCCACGTAAATGTAGGCACATCCTGGCCTACCTGGATTGACATGGAACCCACGTAGCAATGCTACAGGAAATCCACCTTAATCCCAAAGGGCCTCAAAGGTTTGCCGCCCAATGGGTGGAGCATAGATGCTTTGCATCACATTCCACATATTCCAGGGGCACAGTGATCCTGGTTAAAAAGAACACACTGTACATACCTATGGGAACACTGCAAGACCCTGTTCTGCTTGGGTTTTCGGATCAGATAGAACCCACTCATCAGGGCCTCACTAACCCAGCCAGAACGTTACCCCCTCCCTAGAACCTATTTACAATCCTACAACCACATATATATCTATCACCTAAGGACAGGGGATTCCTACTATGTATACCAAGATCTCACAATCAGCGGCCTCGCGATCCCCTACGAATCCAGACCTCTCTGCCCATACGACAGTATCACAAGTGGCGGCCTCGCGGTCCCATACGAACCCAGACCTCTCTGCCCAGACGACAGTATCAGCACAATCGGCGGCCTCGCGATCCCCTACGAATCCAGACCTCTCTGCCCATACGACAGTATCACAAGTGGCGGCCTCGCGGTCCCATACGAACCCAGACCTCTCTGCCCAGACGACAGTATCAGCACAATCGGCGGCCTCGCGATCCCCTACGAATCCAGACCTCTCTGCCCATACGACAGTATCACAAGTGGCGGCCTCGCGGTCCCATACGAACCCAGACCTCTCTGCCCAGACGACAGTATCAGCACAATCGGCGGCCTCGCGATCCCCTACGAATCCAGACCTCTCTGCCCATACGACAGTATCACAAGTGGCGGCCTCGCGGTCCCATACGAACCCAGACCTCTCTGCCCAGACGACAGTATCAGCACAATCGACGGCCTCGCGATCCCCTACGAATCCAGACCTCTCTGCCCATACGACAGTATCACAAGTGGCGGCCTCGCGGTCCCATACGAACCCAGACCTCTCTGCCCAGACGACAGTATCAGCACAATCGGCGGCCTCGCGATCCCCTACGAATCCAGACCTCTCTGCCCATACGACAATATCACAAGTGGCGGCCTCGCGGTCCCATACAAACCCAGACCTCTCTGCCCAGACGACAGTATCAGCACAATCGGCGGCCTCGCGATCCCCTACGAATCCAGACCTCTCTGCCCATACGACAGTATCACAAGTGGCGGCCTCGCGGTCCCATACGAACCCAGACCTCTCTGCCCAGACGACAGTATCAGCACATTCGGCGGCCTCGCGATCCCCTACGAATCCAGACCTCTCTGCCCATACGACAGTATCACAAGTGGCGGCCTCGCGGTCCCATACGAACCCAGACCTCTCTGCCCAGACGACAGTATCAGCACAATCGGCGGCCTCGCGATCCCCTACGAATCCAGACCTCTCTGCCCATACGACAGTATCACAAGTGGCGGCCTCGCGGTCCCATACGAACCCAGACCTCTCTGCCCAGACGACAGTATCAGCACAATCGGCGGCCTCGCGATCCCCTACGAATCCAGACCTCTCTGCCCATACGACAGTATCACAAGTGGCGGCCTCGCGGTCCCATACGAACCCAGACCTCTCTGCCCAGACGACAGTATCAGCACAATCGGCGGCCTCGCGATCCCCTACGAATCCAGACCTCTCTGCCCATACGACAGTATCACAAGTGGCGGCCTCGCGGTCCCATACGAACCCAGACCTCTCTGCCCAGACGACAGTATCAGCACAATCGGCGGCCTCGCGATCCCCTACGAATCCAGACCTCTCTGCCCATACGACAGTATCACAAGTGGCGGCCTCGCGGTCCCATACGAACCCAGACCTCTCTGCCCAGACGACAGTATCAGCACAATCGGCGGCCTCGCGATCCCCTACGAATCCAGACCTCTCTGCCCATACGACAATATCACAAGTGGCGGCCTCGCGGTCCCATACAAACCCAGACCTCTCTGCCCAGACGACAGTATCAGCACAATCGGCGGCCTCGCGATCCCCTACGAATCCAGACCTCTCTGCCCATACGACAGTATCACAAGTGGCGGCCTCGCGGTCCCATACGAACCCAGACCTCTCTGCCCAGACGACAGTATCAGCACATTCGGCGGCCTCGCGATCCCCTACGAATCCAGACCTCTCTGCCCATACGACAGTATCACAAGTGGCGGCCTCGCGGTCCCATACGAACCCAGACCTCTCTGCCCAGACGACAGTATCAGCACAATCGGCGGCCTCGCGATCCCCTACGAATCCAGACCTCTCTGCCCATACGACAGTATCACAAGTGGTGGCCTCGCGGTCCCATACGAACCCAGACCTCTCTACCCAGATGGCAGTCTCATACGACAGTTCATCCTATGGTCACCATAACATACAAAAAGGGCTCACTATTCATCAGATCACACAAGGATTGCCAGTTTGAGTATAGCCTGTTCTCAGGTTCGAGGGGCTCCTCTTTCCCTTATTCAGTTACCACTTACCTGATCAGGGTTAACATCTGTTCATGTAGCCGCAGCTGACTAGAAGAATAGGCTACCCTCTTATACAAGAACACGCAGCACATGTTGGTTCACTACAAACTGGATACTTTATTACTCATTACATACACAATCACATAACATTACGATATAACACATAACCTGCAAAGAAAAGTGAAAGATTAAGTTGTACACTCTAATAAGAAAGGGTCGACATCACCTTAGTAGTATGTAGCCTGCACTCAGTGGTCATCTAGGTTCCCTTCTCGTCTGTATCTCGGCCCTCCTGGAATCACCCTTCTTCGAGTCACTGGGACCTCTTCCTTATCGGCTACTCTCTCCTCTCTGGCTATTCTGCTAGGAAAGCATCTGTCTCTCGGTTCTTCTCCGCCTTCAAGATGGCGTCTGTCTTCCCTGGAATAAGTAGTAGCTTTACTGCTAACGGCCAGATGCCGCCTACGGACTGAACATGTAACTGCCTCAGACTTTCACTAATATAGAGGTGCATTTCCTCATGGAAAATTCCGGCCCGTAACCTGCCGCCCACCAAATTCTTGTACCTCCCCGTACCAAGGACACGTTCCCAGCCGGCCGGCCTGATGTAGTGTCTTCGGCATGAAGAAAAATACAATCCTTCGATAAGGGCCGGCCTGAACCGGTTCTCTCCAAGCGAATAACACCTCATAACTAAAACATAACTCTTGGCCTAGAAGCATCCCAAGCTGCCGAAGCAGAAAGAAAGATGGAGTCTCTCCCGTTTGAGGCCTACCAGGCCTGAATTCAGCACAGCTCCATGAAATACCCTCACTACAGGACAGGTTATCCCTAATACTAACGAATCTATCCCCTAGGCTATGTGTGCAAGCCCTGATCTATGGGGAAGAGCACAGAATCATGTCAAAGTGCCTAGTAAATAGGCTCCATTCACTACTCTAACCCTTAGGCTTGAATGGTAAGAGACTGAAGTCACATTCAATCACTTGTTAACACAAGAAGGCCAGGAAAATCGAGCAGAACATTTCACCCTTGACTTCAGTCTATTATACAGTCATTAAATGGAACTAACATCTGTGGAAGAATAATATGAAACAAAACTAACTGATCTATGTCTAGTACCAGGTGTGCAGAATTGAAGTAGTGAAGGAATACACTGAATAAAGCAACACATGGAAATCAAAATGGGGATAGTAATCAGAATACCTCCTAATATTTGACGTAACAAATGCAAATCAGGTAACCAATTAAAGAGCCAGTCAAACCAGCCCTGATCAATGTGTTTTCTAACTTCTTCTGTCAAGTCATGTAGCTTGTTAATGTGAGCTCGAATGGATTGTGTATGATCAGACAAGTTAAAACAACAAAGACCCTCAAAATCAGAACAATCGTGTCCATGTTTAAGCAAAAGATAATCAATGGCCGCTCGATTTTGCAAGATAGCCCTTCGTTCACCCTGGGCGTCTAATAGCATGTCCGACAGGACTGTGGAAGTATTATTAATGGATTTCACCATCCAGCAGGCCATTTTCTCAATAGATTTGGCATTATAAACTGCCAAAGCAGGAACACCAATAATTGAAATAGCCAGGCTAAGATATTCGGACTTAGAAAAAAAACACAAATCACCTTGTGTGATATTATAGGTAACTATTTGGGACTGGATGGGGGGTATCGGGTCTGACAGTTCAGTACACAAGGGGCAATACCGATGGGTAGCGAAATCGCCCAGAAGAACATTGGGGCGAGCGGTTGATATATTGAAAATATGAGTCAAAGTTTCCAACGAGGCAGGAACAGCAACCAAACAAGTTGACAAAATGTCATTCACTGATCTCATTGGTGTCAGGCAGAAATGAGGGGCGCTAGTCACCCGTTTCGCAAGTGAAATCCAAAAGTTCGATGACGAATCCCACGCAGCGAAGGAACGCGACACTCGGGTTCTCAACTCATCCCGGGTTGATGGGATCCCTCCTCTCTCGTCGCACCAGCCCAAAAACAGTCCGATGCCGACACATCCCGCAGCAACAGTCCAAAGAATGATCTGAAAGAGAATCAAATACCGGCATTATTCATTCTCGTAAGTAACATTTGTCAGCCGGGACTGCTTCCCAGCTATCTTTCCCTGGTCTCATAACTAAAATGGTATTATCTTGACCGGTTGCAATGACCTCTGCTTGTTCAGGGGGATTCTTAGGCGACTGCACCCAAACTCTGGCCCCAGGATTGTCTGTAGAGCCAAAACCTTTCTGGCCTCGTACAGTTAGCAATGTTGGGGCAGTGCCTTTTACCATCTCACCACTGAAGACAGGCATTATTAGCAATTGAGCCACTCGGTCAGTTTTATGTATCAGTAAGTCAACCTCACTGCCATTCAGCAGGAGCACCTTAATCTCTCCCTGATAATCACTATCAATGATTCCTCCAAGCACCTGAATGCCTTTTACAGCCAGCCCCGATCTAGGGGCAATTAATCCGAAATTTCCAGGTGGTATCTGAACACCAACACCTGTCTCAATGATGACTCGATCTTTACTTTTTATAATGGTGTCATCCATGGCATGCAAGTCGAAACCTGCCGACCCTGGGGTCGCTCTGCATGGGGCCAAAGCTCCGGGAGTAATCTCCCAGTACATCACAGTCTCTCTGATCTCATTGGGTTTAGCAACAACATTCGGAGGAAACAGACGCATAAGTGGGGATTCAGCATTTAGAAAAGGACGGTTATTCAAAATCAATAGCGCTTGAGGCAAAAAATCTCGCCAATTCTTATACTTGTCATCTGTTAATTTGCGCAGTTGGTCTTTTAGCAGGCCATTCAACCTCTCCACAAGACCCGAGGCCTGTGGATAATAGGGTATATGAAACACCCATTCAATATTGTTTTCCACACAGAATTCCTGTACCAATCTTCCACGAAAATGGGATGCATTGTCAGATTGAATCTGGAATGGCACACCATAATACATCATAATCAATTCCAATGTTTTAATAGTATTCAGTTGGGTAGCTTGCTTACAGGGAAGGGCCACCAACAGGCCACTGTATGTATCAACAATGGTGCAAACATATTGACAATTCCTACTCATAGGGAGTGGACCAATGTAATCAATCTGCCAAATTTGAGCGGGCACTTTCCCGCGATGTAAATGACCTTTAACAATTTGGGGCACTTTGCGCTGCCTGATATGCTGACAAATGGGACAATGTAGAATAACATTTTTAATTAAATCCAGGGGAATATAAATTCCTCGATCAGCAGCCCACCTGCTCGTGGCTTTCTCTCCAAAGTGTCCTGCTTTCTGGTGTGCCCATTTCGCCAATCCCGCAATATCAGAATCTTGCGTGTCCACCACTGCCTCAGCAATTTTAGATTTCTCATCTGCAATATTATGAAAGAATTTGTCAAGAGAGTCTATCGGGGTATGAGCATCCACATGGAAGATTGTAACAGTACTCTGTGGGAGCATTTCCCAAATCTCCTGCCATAATTCTTTTCCCCACAATTCCTTGGAATGGATTTTCCAACTATGGGAATGCCAAGTCGGTAACCAAACTGCCAGTCCATTGGCAGTAGACCAAGAATCGGTAAAAATATGACATATGCCAGGTAACTCTTGTTTCAGAACTTGATAAACAGCATAGAGTTCAGCAAATTGACTGCTCTTACCCTCACCAGTTGTACTCAGCAATTTTTGTGTGATCGGATTATAGGACACTGCCTTCCAATGCCGTTTCGTCCCTATGAACCTTGCTGAACCATCCGTAAACCAGACATGGTTTCTGTCCTCTGCGGACAAATCATCAAAAGGTTTACCCCACTTAACAGGAGATTCCTGTACTAAAGGTACGAAACATTCACTCTCAGTTTCAGTTGATGGCGCCCGTGCCACCTGCTCATGCAAAGATGCAACTCCTTTTTGTCCCACACGTGCCCTATCTTGTATATACCATTTCCATTTAATCACACTCGCCTCTTGAGCGTGTCCAATTCGGTGAGTTTTCGGCGAACTCATAACCCACTGCATGATAGGAATTTCAGGTCGCAAAACTATATCATGTCCCAAAGTCAACTGCTCGGTATCCACCAGAGCCCAATAACATGCAAGTAGCTGTTTCTCAAAAGGTGTATAACGCTCACCAGCATCAGGTACCTTTTTGGTCCAGAAACCTAACGGTACTCTACTCTTGCCTTGTTTCTGCCACAAACTCCAATTCGCATAAAGGCCTTGTACAGACACATTCAAATCCACATCACCATCACATACAGGCCATAAATCCAGAGCATGCTGAATTGCTTCTTTTGCCAGACTGAACGCATCTTGCTGTGGTTTATCCCATTCAAATGCATTCTTTTTACGAGTGACACGGTACAAAGGGGCCAATATTTGACTCAAATGAGGAATATGCTGGCGCCAAAATCCAAACAAACCAATGAAGCTTTGGGCTTCTTTCCTATTTCTCGGAACTGCGAAATCAAGAATTTTCTGTTTAACCTGAGGGATCACTTCTCGGTGCCCTTCATGCCAATTAATACCCAAAAATTTTACAGCTTGGGACGGACCTTGTAATTTATCCGGGTTGATTTCCCAACCTTTCTCACGCAGGCACTCAATGACTCTATCCAATTGGGTCTGAACTTCCTCTCGTGATTCGCCTTGGATCAAAATATCATCAATATAGTGACATATCTGAATTTGTGGATGAACCGGTACCTCAGCCAGATGCTCTGCCACCAGCCGGTGACATATCGTAGGACTATGCACATAGCCCTGAGGAAGACTTCTAAACGTCATCTGACGCCCGTTCCATGTAAAACTGAATTGTTCCTGACACTCAGGGGCAATCGGAATCGAAAAGAAAGCATTAGCAATATCAATGGACGCATACCATGTACCTGGATGTTTTTGGATTCTTTCAATTAGGGTAATAACATCCGGTACTGCAACAGTCAAAGAGGGTGTGTGTCTATTCAATTCTCGATAATCAACAGTCATGCGCCAAGAATTATCACTCTTACGTACAGGCCAAACAGGATTATTCCAAGCAGAAGTAACTGGGGTGATAACACCTACATCCACCAACTCCTGAATAGTGGTACTAATCTCTTCATGACCACCCGGAATACGATACTGCTTCTGACGAACCACTTTTGTCGCCTGGGGAACTTTTATGGGGGGCATTCTTAAACGACCAACCCGTACAGGCCTGGACGATATATAGGTGCCGATCACGATCCTGCAAAAACCGGGTACGAACCGTCGGACGGAGCACAATCTCCGCCCGACGCGTACCCGGTCGTCAATTTTCACAAACAAGGAATTACGATTCGCACGGGTACACCATCACCGTACGAATCGTAAAAAAGCCCGACCGAACCAAAAAACACCTACCAATGCGATCCGGGAAAGCGCCGACCTGACGTCGGGACGCTCGCAGCCAGCCATTCACGACCCAGGAATCACGATTCGCACCGACGTCACCCCGCACGGTGAATATTTTGCGGCAGCCAAAAACTGCCGGGAAATCAGGACGACGCGAACAAGGACCACCAGTACGCGACGGACAGACAGGACGACGCGAACAAGGAGGACCAGTACGTGACGGACACACAGGACGACGCCACCAAGGAGGACCCGTACGCGACAGGACGACGCGATCAAGGAGGACCCGTACGCGACAGGACGACGCGAGCAAGGAGTACCAGTACGCGACGGACAGACATGGACCCGAACCTACGAGTCATCCCTGCCCTCATAGCAGTACACCTCCTCTACAGGTTACGACGCAGACGCCGCAGAAGGTCAGAATAACTAAGGGAGGGGGGAAAGTGGGGTGGGGTGGGGGTGGCACGACCAGGGCAGGCCACACAACAACCACATAAGTCACACACCACACATGGCCTGGACATACCTGACTCCCATGCCCTGGTCACCACGAGGGGGTGGGGGCGTGTCCTGATAAGCCAGCGACGGCCACAACGGAAGTCCGTCACCACGCGAACCGGCAACACAACCAGACAGGTACGTCCCGTACCCACGCCTGAAGAGCGTGGGTACGAGTCGGACCACGCCCACACACGTCACCCCAACAATGGCGGGACGGATCGCACCCACGTGGCAAAGGCCTGGGTACGGGCCGCACAAACATCACATAGCGTGGGGACGGATATGTACGGACCCTACCCCCAACCCGTATGCAAGGAGCGTACCCCCCACCCCAACAGTGTAAGTACGACCCGTACCCCCACCCGCGTATGCATGGAGCGTACCCCCCAGCCCAACAGTGTAAGTACGACTCAAACCCTCACCCGCGTATGCAAGGAGCGTACCCCCCAGCCCAACAGTGTAAGTACGACCCGTACCCCCACCCGCGTATGCATGGAGCGTACCCCCCATGCCAACAGTGTAAGTACGACCCGTACCCCCACCCGCATATGCATGGAGCGTACCCCCCATGCCAACAGTGTAAGTACGACCCGTACCCCCACCCGCGTATGCAAGGAGCGTACCCCCCAGCCCAACAGTGTAAGTACGACCCGTACCCCCACCCGCGTATGCAAGGAGCGTACCCCCCATGCCAACAGTGTAAGTACGACCCGTACCCCCACCCGCGTATGCAAGGAGCGTACCCCCCAGCCCAACAGTGTAAGTACGACCCGTACCCCCACCCGCGTATGCATGGAGCGTACCCCTCAGCCCAACAGTGTAAGTACGACCCGTACCCCCACCCGCGTATGCATGGAGCGTACCCCCCATGCCAACAGTGTAAGTACGACCCGTACCCCCACCCGCGTATGCATGGAGCGTACCCCCCATGCCAACAGTGTAAGTACGACTCGAACCCTCACCCGCGTATGCAAGGAGCGTACCCCCCAGCCCAACAGTGTAAGTACGACCCGTACCCCCACCCGCGTATGCAAGGAGCGTACCCCCCAGCCCAACAGTGTAAGTACGACCCGTACCCCCACCCGCGTATGCATGGAGCGTACCCCCCATGCCAACAGTGTAAGTACGACTCGAACCCTCACCCGCGTATGCAAGGAGCGTACCCCCAGCCCAACAGTGTAAGTACGACCCGTACCCCCACCCGCGTATGCATGGAGCGTACCCCCACCACACCAGTGTAAGTAGACTCGTACCCTCACCTCGAATGCATTGAGCATACCCCCACCGTGTATGTTCCAAGCGTACATATCCTGAAATCGGAGATGTGTGTGCAGAGTCCACCCAGCAGTGCCCTGAGACAGGAGGGGTGTGTGCAGAGTCCTCCCAGCAGTGCCCTGAGACAGGAGGGGTGGGTGTGGAGTCCTCCCAGCAGTGCCCTGAGACAGGAGGGGTGTGTGCAGAGTCCTCCCAGCAGTGCCCTGAGACAGGAGGGGTGGGTGCCTATCACTCCCAGCAGTGCCCTGAGACAGGAGGGGTGTGTGCAGAGTCCTCCCAGCAGTGCCCTGAGACAGGAGGGGTGGGTGCCTTTCACTCCCAGCAGTGCCCTGAGACAGGAGGGGTGTGTGCAGAGTCCTCCCAGCAGTGCCCTGAGACAGGAGGGGTGTGTGCAGAGTCCTCCCAGCAGTGCCCTGAGACAGGAGGGGTGGGTGCCTATCACTCCCAGCAGTGCCCTGAGACAGGAGGGGTGGGTGTGGAGTCCTCCCAGCAGTGCCCTGAGACAGGAGGGGTGTGTGCAGAGTCCTCCCAGCAGTGCCCTGAGACAGGAGGGGTGGGTGCCTATCACTCCCAGCAGTGCCCTGAGACAGGAGGGGTGTGTGCAGAGTCCTCCCAGCAGTGCCCTGAGACAGGAGGGGTGTGTGCAGAGTCCTCCCAGCAGTGCCCTGAGACAGGAGGGGTGGGTGCCTATCACTCCCAGCAGTGCCCTGAGACAGGAGGGGTGGGTGTGGAGTCCTCCCAGCAGTGCCCTGAGACAGGAGGGGTGTGTGCAGAGTCCTCCCAGCAGTGCCCTGAGACAGGAGGGGTGGGTGCCTATCACTCCCAGCAGTGCCCTGAGACAGGAGGGGTGTGTGCAGAGTCCTCCCAGCAGTGCCCTGAGACAGGAGGGGTGGGTGCCTATCACTCCCAGCAGTGCCCTGAGACAGGAGGGGTGGGTGTGGAGTCCTCCCAGCAGTGCCCTGAGACAGGAGGGGTGTAACACATGTGTGTGAGGCCAGAATTATCCACATGCATACTGGCTACAAGGGAACATGTCCCCATGAACTCATGTCAACAGACTCCACACACAAGTACAGTGATCACCAAGGATGCCACGATTGTTGCAGGTGGACACATGGCCCTGCATGCATGGCCAAAGTAGAAGGGCTCCGTCACACACACAGCTCATGTAGACACAGCTCTGCGCTAAACATTGGGAACACCCTGCAGGGAAGAAAGCTGGGTACACAGAGGAAGGAATACACCCTGGGACAAGTGCACCATGCAGTAACTGCTTACATGAACAAAGAAAGTTAGCCAACACCTTGTGATGGCACACAGATCCCAGGGTCCCACCAATGAGCAGTACACTACTACACATCCCACACACCAAAACCCTTACACACCACCCAAAACCATGTAGCAGCCCCACCAACACCAATACCAGCATAGCAGTAGTGTGATAATGAAAATAAAAGTAAGCTTTATTCAGCATGAGCACAATGTCCGTGGATCGCAGGCAGTTCAATCTTCACAAAGCCCATAGGGCAGTCAATGATTCTCAGCTGGATGGGGGACACAGTGGGATGCGTGTCCCCTACCTTGCCTGCACAGTCAAATGGCATCGTCTTCCACACTGGTGAGGGCATCAGGGGGGGGGGGAAGCAACAGGCACCGCAGGGACATCAGGGCAAAGGGGCGGCGTTGTGGGTGCAGGGATGGAGGACTCCACCACAGGGGGTGGGGCAGGGCCAAAGGCGGAGGCCAGGATGGCACTACACACCTTTGCAAGGTCCTCCAGGGAGTCCCCTGCACCCGAAGGGACCTCAGGCCCCAAGGAGGGGGGGGGGTCAGAGGGATGGGTCGCAGCGCCACTGGGGGAGGGTGGAGACAGGGGGGGAGACTCAACCACCCTGACCGGGGACCTCCTTGACCGCTTGCGTGGTGGTGTAACCGTGGGGCTCAGGGACAGAGCGGCCATGAAGGAGTTGTGGTAAATAATTTTCCTTTACCGGGACTGAATTTGATACAGAAACATAATAAAATAGCTCAAAATAATGAGAGGCAGAATCCGTGGTATTAGAGGTTCGGAATGGGCTTTATTCCAATAATCGATTATAATCGGATGCTTCAAGTTCCATCACCCCGGAGGTTCAGGAAGTGAAGTACATACATTATTGACATGAAATGACTTTTATAGTACATATATTACTATGAAGCGAATGCAATAGGCGTAACAATTGATAAGGAAAATGACGAGTTGTCTGCGTAACAAAAAAATGGGTGGAACAAGGGGTAAAACGGAACATAATTGGTTATGATGTCACCTATAGGTGGATCTATAAGATAATACTTGGCATAGATGCGCGCGCAGCAGTATGACGTGTAATTGACGTGTAACTAGGGGGTGAAGGGGACTTGACATTTAGCTCTACATGTGGAGACAAGAAGTCTGAGGGGTCAAGTCAACCTAATCCCAAATCATATCTAACATCCTATGTTTAAAGAACTATGTTATCCATAAAGAAGGACTCTCGGACAGAATCTATTCTATACTGACTGTGCGTGCGTGTACAAGCGTCTAGGTGTCTACACTAAATGCGAGGGCAGGAATCTTCCATAGTAACAGGACTATGAATTACTTGTATTAAGACAGAGAAGCCGGGCCCTTTTGCTTGGTAACTGGAAGAATGTTTACTTAAACTACTAGGCAGGAATGCATCGGCTGAGGGGGAAGCAGATAACTCGAAGGTGAAATACAGTTCTTGGCAGAGAATAGGCTGATGTCAGGCTTCGTGAGCCGCGCAGAGAATGAGACAAAGTTCATGGTCACAGAGGCAGGCTCAGACTGGAGCTTTCAGAGGCAGAAGGCAAGAAGAGTTTTGATGACAGAATCAGGGCCTACTTGCCTGGACTGTAAAATGGCATAAGTGAACCATATAAAGCCGGTGGCCTTTCGTACTTAGGAATGGAATATCCGGCCTATTCATGGCGGATCTGACAGAGGACATGTTGACGGTGGACGCACATGTGTTTGCGTCTTTATAACTGGAACTGGAGGGAACATACATGTACTTGTGACATGCACATAGAACCGTTGGGGTCCAAGATAGGGGACATAACTGACCAGAAAAATCCATATTTCCACATTCCCTCCTTGTCCCCTACTTGCCCGTTAAGAGATATCAATCTTCATTAATCCATTGATCTGTTCATATAGCATCATTTGTTCTTCTTTCTTCTTCCGGGATCTTGAATGAAATCTTGGTGGTGGAATACACGATGTGGCACACAGACCACAAATCGCTGGTCCACATTGTAGACATATACAGCAACTGAATAGTATGAGAAGGCCAATACCTAGGAAGGATAGAACTCTCCATCCCCAGGCTGATATCACACTCCAAAACCAACTGGACCAAGTCCAAGTGCCTGGGTTCTGGTGTATCTGGCTTACAATCTTATGAAGGCGAGTTATGGCTTTATATACTGATGGCGAATTTTCTGGTATGAATACGCAGCAGCTGGATCCGATGACCCTACAAGCTCCGCCTCTATCAGCCAAGATGACGTCAAGGACAAGACGATTTTGAAGCACAACAATCCGCATAGCAGACTGCTCTTCTGTTAAATTGCCTAAGGCGGAAATAGTTTCATTCACTACTGCTTCAAGGGTTCTAGTTAATCTACGTATCAGCTTACTATTGGTAACTGTACCTATATAGGGAAAGATGCCTTTATTGAAATCTACATACTTGTCCCATGCCGTCTCAGTATAATCGACAATTGGGAGATCTCTCCGCTCTCTATTGTGTACTAAATGAATATTTCTATAATAATCAGGAGGAGCTAGGAAAACAGGTGGCAAAAGGAATGCAATGTAGCAGGTACCATCCCAATCTAGAGGTAGACGCATATATGCAGTCTGACCACATATAAAGTAGGAGTGGCGATAAGCTCTGAATGAAGATTTGCCTTGATCACTGAATTCTACTGTAGTAGTACACTTACTATGGCCCATATGTATGGAACCAACCTTTCTTACACACAATTCACCCTTCGCTGGGAATACTGACATGGTGGGTAAGACTAGTTCAACTTCGGATACGACATTTAGAATCATGAGATTAGGTGTAAAATTACCTAATCCATATACTTCATTTTCTAGATCAGTTCCTGTTCTTTTGGGGCGACCCTCCTTGTCAGGATAGCAGACCTTGAGTAAAACTAGGTTCAGGTTTCCCCATACCCACTGATCTTGGTAAACTGCTGTGTCTGAGTTTATGGAATTGATTAAACTAAACCATGCTCCACAGGAGCCATTATGTGTAAATGGGTGCGGAAAGAAAGGCAAGACTCCTTCATAATTCTGATAGGGAGGGAGCCGGCCACACACCCAACAATTAGTGGCATTACTAGTCTGATGGGAATAATGTAACATACTAATGAAAGTATTATTGCGCAGCGCAAGTCTATAAGACAATTCATGCGGAGGTAAGTCACTAAAAGAATGTTCTGAAATAACATTGTGAACATTTCTGGCAATAGGGTAATATATGTGCAACAACATACTTGTAATAATTATTAAAAGACTTAAGGAAAACAAAATTAATAATGTCACTATACAATGGCTACGCAGTGATTTACAATACGCCTGTCGTTTCATCATTTTCCGGGTATTTTCTCTACTCAGGTCCAAGGGATACATGTCAGAGACAATTCAACCGCTTCACCTTGGAGAGGACTTAAACAATCAAATTGCTCGACTTGTTGGGCCTAAGCTTTAGTTTGTAAAGTTCGGTTTCAGTTTTTTCAACCAAAGGAAGTTTTGAATCAGTCTGTGAGGGAGTGCAGGGCACAATGTCTATATCCGAGTATTGTCCATGAAATTTCTTGATATGACTTGAATGAATCCAACCCTTGCGGCCCTCGATCTTCACGGCTGTCCTTGTGGTCAGCAGGACCAACTTGGGTGTCTTCCACCTGGGCTCCAGCTGAGTCTTTCGGTCGAAATTTCTCACAAATACAATATCCCCCGGAACTACGTCATGGGGTTTCACCTCAGTGTTGTCGGGAAATGCTGCAGCTACCTGTGAACGACAAGATTGTAGTGCAGACATCAAGGAAGCCAAATAATCTGTCAGCATATTACAGTCAACATCAGTTATTTTGCGTGGTATGGGCGTCCCCCACATATTTGGTGGTCTGCCGAAGATCACCTCATACGGGGATAGCCCTGTTCTAGAGTGTGCTACCATTCTCATGTAAAAAAGTGCAACTGGTAATGCTACTATCCAGTCGACCCCTTTCTCTCTGCATATTTTGGACAGTCTGATTTTCAGTATCTGGTTATGTCTTTCTACGAGTCCTGCTGCCTCGGGGTGTCGGACACAGTGGAATTTCCACTGATATCCTAGCAGAAGTGAAACATGTTTCATTAATTCGGATGAGAACGGCTGGCCGTTATCTGAGTAGACAACACGTGGTAAACCGTATCGTGGGAAGAATTCTCGAACTAACTGTTTGGCAGTAGTCGGGGCAGTGTAATCTGAAACCGGGTATGCCTCCGTCCAACGGGACAGAGCGCAGACAACTACAAGAACATATTTGAATCCTCGACATCGTTCCATCTGGATATAATCCATCTGGAGGACTTCAAAAGGGTGATCAGGAGGATGAAATCCACCCTGTTCTACGGGAACGCTTTTTCCTGGGTTAAACTGACAACAGATCATACAGGTACGGACTTTTTGCTTTGCTGCTGCTCGTAAATGTTTATTGAACCAAATGTGTTGAATGCTGTCTAGCATAGCTTTTTCTCCGAGATGTGCTGGACTATGTGTAGTGTTAATTATAACTTGGACCATTGAATCAGGAAGGAACCATATAGACTTTTCCTTCATCATCCATCCCTGGTCCGTTTGGATCCCTCCTAATTCAGTCCATTTCTTTATTTCGTCTTGTGTAGCATGTGTCTGTATGTCAATTACGTCAAGAGTAGGATCTTTAACTGTCATACAATGTGTCGGCATCGGGACTATTGTCTTTGTCATGTCGGGAGTTTGAGTTTGAGCAGTCTGTTTAGCTGTTCTGTCGGCTAAATCATTGCCTTGAGAAATGATATCAGTAACTTTCGTATGAGCTTTACATTTCATAATTGATATTGCAGTAGGTAGATGTATTGCATCTAATAAGGCATGAATGAGGGGTCCGTGCTGAATGTGGGCACCGTGGGAAGTTAAATAACCTCTCTCTCGCCACAGCACGCCGAAGTCATGTACAACTCCGAATGCATAACGTGAATCAGTGTATATGTTGACTTTTTTACTTGTGGCTTGAATACAGGCTTGTGTCAGAACGATGAGCTCTGCGGCTTGAGCTGACAAAGTATTTATACGATTAGTTTCAATGACTTCAGTATCTGTTGTGACTGCGTAAGCGGCCACTAACTCTCTTGTACTTGTTCTCATACATGACCCATCTACATACAACGTCAGGTCTGGATCTGACAATGGGACATCTGTCAAGTCTTGTCTGGGTTTTGTCGTTATAGTAATAACTTCAATACAGTCATGAGCTAGTGGGTCTGTTCCGGTTACTGGCAAAAGTGTGGCAGGATTCAATGTGTTACAGCGTCTGATTTCTATATGTGGCTGAAACAATGTAAGTTCATACCCTGTAAGTCGTGCTATAGTCAAGTGTTGTGTTTGTGTTCTATTTACAAGAACCTCTACTGCGTGCGGTACTTGAACTGTCAATGGATGTCCTAACACTATGGCATCGCTTTGTCTGATTGCTAAAGCTGTCGCTGCCACTGATTTCAGGCACGCAGGCAGAGCCTGAGCTACGGGATCTAATGTACTAGAAAAATAAGCACATGGTTTGTGGGATCCTGCCTGTTCCTGTGTGAGTACTGACAAGGCAGTACCTTCGCGTTCTGTAACAAAGAGTGTAAACTGTTTTCTGTAACATGGTGTTGCTAAAACAGGTGCTTGACATAAAGCTTTCTTTAGGCTTTCAAAAGCTTGTGTATGTTCCTGAGTCCAAGGGAGAACAGTCGACGTGGCTGCCTCCTGGGTTGTCAACTGGATGAGTGGTTTTGCTAGAAATGCATATTGCGGGATCCACTGTCTACAGTATGAAGTGAGGCCTATGAAAGCCCGCACCTCCTTTTGTGTCTTGGGTATTGGCATGTTAGCTATTAACTGAATGCGGTCTGGTGTAAGCTGCCTTCCCTCCTTGGACAGCGAGTGTCCAAGATAAACAACTCGCTGGACACAGAATTGCAGCTTAGAAGGGGACACCTTGTGTCCCTTTTCGGCTAGAAATTTTAAAACTGTCAGTGACGCTTTTTCACATTCTGGTTCGCTTCTTGCGGTGATCAGCAAATCATCGACGTATTGGAGCAGAGCAGTGTTAACTGGCATGTGGATACTATCTAGTTCTCGTTTCAGTGCTTGGCTATAGATGCTGGGGCTTTCTGTAAATCCTTGAGGTGCGCGTGAGAATTTAAAGCTACGTCCATTTAAACTAAATCCGAATAAATATTGGCTTTCCGGATCTATTGGGACGCTGAAAAAGGCATTCTTGAGATCGATTACAGTAAAGAATGTCGCTTCGGAATCAATAGCTGTCAGTAATGACGAGATATCTGGAACCACAGGGAATTGTGGCACAATGCATTTGTTTAACTCGCGCAGATCAATAACCAATCGATAGACTGGCGGGGCCTTAGGATCTGTTCGTTTAAGAATCGGAATTATTGGCGAATTACATACATTGGAGTCTGTTTCTACAACCACTCCTTGGGCAATGAGCTCGTCAATGATTTGCAGTAAAGCCACTACAGCATCTGGTGGTAACTTGTATTGTCGCATTCGTGGTAGCACCACTCCTGCCTTTAATGTGACTCGATATGGTGTAATATTCATGCGTCCAACATCAGTAGGGCCTTGTGCCCATAGATGTGTAGGTAAAGTCTGTAGTCGGGGATCCATGTCTCTAGACACATAATGACCTTTAAAATCACGTAAAAACAACCTTACTCCTTCCGGAGAACAACATATTATGGCTCCTAGAGCTTTCAACGTTTTTATTCCTAGCAAGTTTTCTGGACATGATTTAGTAAGCAATAAATCTGTAGTTCGGGTCAGAGGTCCTATCGTAAGTGGCAGAGGTTGTGACACTTCATTAACAATAGGTTTTCCTGAAAAACCAAGGGAAATATTCTGTGAGCCTGAGAGGGGTGCCCCTGGAACTTCACTACGTTTTATAGTTGTTCGACTTGCCCCTGTATCGAGTAGAAATTTTCTATCTTGGCCTAATAATTCACTATGTACATAAGGTCCTTCTTGGTCTACTGGGATTTCAATAAGGGGTAAGTCAACTTCCCTCTCTAGGCTAGTTCATGCGTAACGCTGATACTCAGGATATTCATACTGTGCGGTCTGATACATTTGTCGTGTTGTTGTCTGTGTGGCAGCAACAGGCAACGGTGGTGCAGCTGGCACAAACTGTATTGGCTGTTGTGCGGCTGGCATGGCCTGGGCATGCTGCGGAGCTCCTTGTTCATTCTGATCTTGTCTAAATGGCCGTGATCTTTCTTGTGTTTTACCTATGCTGATATTATGTTTCAAAACTGGACAATCGTGTACGTAATGACCTGGCTTTTTACAATAATTGCATGTCCCTTTTACAGGTCCTGCTGAATCGGAATGTGTCATACCCTTTTTATGTCCTTCAGCTGGAACTGTCTGGGAAACTAGCATTTTCATTTTCGTGTCTTTCATGCGTCTGTGTTCATGTTCTTGTTCCTCTCTAATTCTATTGTGATGGTACTGTAACATTTGTAACATTTGTGATGGAGTGTTACCTTGCCAGGTACTCTCGAATTTTAATACTCTATTCTTTACTGGTGGCAGGGCATTTTCTACTAATTTTGTTACAAACAGATGTGGGTATGATTCGCTACTTGCTTTTATGCCACTATTTATACCAAAACATTTTTCAAATCGGGCATAGTAATCACTAGTGTCTTCATCTTGCTTCTGTTTACAGGCTGAAATTGTACCCCAATCTTCCTTTTTCGTAGTTAATAAACGTGGCAGTACCTGTACTAATAAACCTGGCAGTGCTTTAGTTTTATCCCCAAGTCCTGCTCCTGCAGTTCGGGCCTTTTCTTCTGCTTCTAACACTGACCATTCTATCTTTTGGTCTCCTACCTCCCACTCTTTTTCCTTGAGTTTCTCATAAATACCAGCAGGCATTAATACCTTTAATATTGTCATAATGTCGGGATAGGTATACTCTCCCATGAGTAACATGTCTTTAATTTCTCGGTGAAAACCCGCTGGATCTTTGTCATGACTGGGTACCACTTTTTTCATTTGTAACAATTCTATTTTCGATATGGGCGTGTATACAAATACACGTTTGAACTCGTTGTCCTCGCCTTTTATTGGGTGCACTTCTCGTAAGGGATTCTGTCTATCCATGTGATACGTAGTTCTTTCCTTGACGGGCAATGAGACACGGTCTGAACATACAAAAAGAATATACCGCTTTCTTGATTCTAGAATTTCTTTAATTAATTTAGTACCTGAACCTCTCCATTTATTCATAAGTAATTCAGTCAGTATGTCAGGTAAGGGACCAGGGTCCGAATGCTGACTCCGATATAGTATAATGAGTTGTTGAATCATATAAATCCCAGCTAACCTCTGTTCGTCTGGGGTGAGATTCAAAAATGTGCGTACTACTGTATCATGACTATATTTTCCGGGACTGTCCACCCAATGGACAGCTGCCCTGGCTAAATCTTGTTCATCCATGGAATCGAGAAAATGATAACCCCTTCGTTCTTGGAGTAGTTTGTCGGCGGTTTGGAACGAATGCTCGTTAGACCTTATATGGACTATGGGTGTTGGGAAACCCCTGTTATTGTCTGGACATATCGGGCGTATCGGGTCAATGAGACATCTCGTACTAGTATAAGATCTTCTTTTACCTACATAGGCTATAGTTTCTGACTGTCCTGTGGGCGGTCCTGACCCTTCTTCCTCGCTTTGTTCGAACTCGTCTACCTCTAATCTCTCTTCTTGTAGGCGTTCTATTTCTTTACGGATCTTTCGGCACATGGCTATTATACAATTTTGTTTATCATGTCTCCCTTCTGATATATTCTGGCTCCATCTTGTAAGAATTTTCATTGCTTCCGGGTCTACCCCCGGTCGGTCTTGATTTCTGATCACACAGTTTATGAGGAAACGTAACAGTTCCCCCTGTATCTCTACTTTCTGGTATTCCATAGCTCTGTTAATACATTCTGGATCTCGCCCTGTTTGGACAAAGTGATATATTTTATCTAGATGCTCAGTCATTCCTGGTAACTTTCCTAAATACACTGCGGCTCGTCTGATACGTAATGATGCCAGGGTCATTTCGTCCTCTTTACCGGGCACCGGATCATATCTGCAATCTATAAGAAGTTCCTTAAGCGCATGGGCACTTATGAGTTTCGGTGTACGTGGACTCTTGAAAAGTAAGTTTATTTATTCTGGGTGGCGTAGAAAAAATGTTGCTAGCACCTCCCGCAGCCCCATCTGGGGTGTCGGGCGTGAAAGGATTCGTCGAACGTGACACAGCAACTACAGGTGTGGAAACAGATGTGCTTGCCGGAACTTGTGACTCGATTTGTTGCTGTAGGGATACGGGCACTGGATCTTGGCGTTGAACCTCCCTGGTATGCGGTCTATGTGGGGCGGAATTAGCATACTCGGGAGCTGCGTCATCTAAATATGAGGAAAGAAAAACATCTTCTGCGGTTCTAGGATGCCCCTTAGGATGTACCTTTATTGGGAACAATGGGGGTGGCAAGTCTTTCGGTATTTCTGGAGTAGCCTTAGGTAATCCTTCGGCCAGAAGGGGATACATACCATTCATAAGGGCATTTCTTTGTCTGTCTACTTGTTCTGATTTCACTCGGCTACCTTCCTCAATTAATAGATTCTCTCGAACTTTATTTGAACTTTCTTTATTCTTTTCTTCCTGTCTACGTGCTTTTTCTGTGCGTCTATGAGATTCTTTACGCCATAACTCAACGGCGTCTTTCTGTGACTGTCTGACCTTCCTTTTCCATAACTCTTCCTCAACTTTCATGATGCACTCTGCATCCCAGGTTCCCGCTGTGGGCCACCTCTGACTTTCTGGTAATCCCTTGGTGTAGTCTACCCTAAATCAAGAAATAATATAGCGTCTAAGCCATGTTTGTGATACATAAAGTGCCCTGGAGTGTCCCTAGGAGGAATAGGAACGGCTTCTTCGAGAACCCCTTTTCTGGTAGTGATCTGTCTTAATTTCGAAAAGAGCGGCATATTGAGAACTGACCCTATACTTGACTTTGACCAACTGACCTAATACTTGGGTTTGAACAGACTTAATACAATAAACACGATAACGAACAGTCATTCATACTACGATATTCAGAACATACTTAAACACATTAAACATTTAAACATTAAACCTTTAACTGAAACAACAATGATGATCGTCTGCATAACTAATCACCAAGCTTAATTCTTGACAATAACTAGATACTTCGGAATACTTGATATACTGCTAAACAGTACAGATACACTGCTAAAACAGTGCAGACCGGATTTGTGTACCCAAAACCGTCTTGACCGGCACAACCTATGTGCACGTCAGAAATGCCTCCCCAGCAATGGTACTCACCGGGTAGCTTCGGAAACGGAAGGCCTCAGTAACTTGAACTTGAACCGGACTGGACTCGACTCGACTCGTCGGACACTGGGCTTGACTTCGGACTGGTGGGTCTCTGTGTACCTCGGATCTTGCTCTCTCAGCTAGGCTCTGGTCGGGATACTTCGCACTTCTCACCGCCTCGTCTGGGTGTTGATCGCAGTCTCAGTCGCCCCCGCTTGACCGGAGGGAGATACAGGAAATCCTGCTGGTACGCGTTATTGTCCGTCCAGCTGTGGCAGGAGACCGGGCCTGCAACGCACCGCCGGCGCGTGAGATGAGAAAGTGTCCCTATTCGGGCGCCATTCATGTGGTAAATAATTTTCCTTTACCGGGACTGAATTTGATACAGAAACATAATAAAATAGCTCAAAATAATGAGAGGCAGAATCCGTGGTATTAGAGGTTCGGAATGGGCTTTATTCCAATAATCGATTATAATCGGATGCTTCAAGTTCCATCACCCCGGAGGTTCAGGAAGTGAAGTACATACATTATTGACATGAAATGACTTTTATAGTACATATATTACTATGAAGCGAATGCAATAGGCGTAACAATTGATAAGGAAAATGACGAGTTGTCTGCGTAACAAAAAAATGGGTGGAACAAGGGGTAAAACGGAACATAATTGGTTATGATGTCACCTATAGGTGGATCTATAAGATAATACTTGGCATAGATGCGCGCGCAGCAGTATGACGTGTAATTGACGTGTAACTAGGGGGTGAAGGGGACTTGACATTTAGCTCTACATGTGGAGACAAGAAGTCTGAGGGGTCAAGTCAACCTAATCCCAAATCATATCTAACATCCTATGTTTAAAGAACTATGTTATCCATAAAGAAGGACTCTCGGACAGAATCTATTCTATACTGACTGTGCGTGCGTGTACAAGCGTCTAGGTGTCTACACTAAATGCGAGGGCAGGAATCTTCCATAGTAACAGGACTATGAATTACTTGTATTAAGACAGAGAAGCCGGGCCCTTTTGCTTGGTAACTGGAAGAATGTTTACTTAAACTACTAGGCAGGAATGCATCGGCTGAGGGGGAAGCAGATAACTCGAAGGTGAAATACAGTTCTTGGCAGAGAATAGGCTGATGTCAGGCTTCGTGAGCCGCGCAGAGAATGAGACAAAGTTCATGGTCACAGAGGCAGGCTCAGACTGGAGCTTTCAGAGGCAGAAGGCAAGAAGAGTTTTGATGACAGAATCAGGGCCTACTTGCCTGGACTGTAAAATGGCATAAGTGAACCATATAAAGCCGGTGGCCTTTCGTACTTAGGAATGGAATATCCGGCCTATTCATGGCGGATCTGACAGAGGACATGTTGACGGTGGACGCACATGTGTTTGCGTCTTTATAACTGGAACTGGAGGGAACATACATGTACTTGTGACATGCACATAGAACCGTTGGGGTCCAAGATAGGGGACATAACTGACCAGAAAAATCCATATTTCCACAGAGTCCTTGGGGGAGATGTGGCCAGGAGAGCTGAGGGGAGGGGATTTGGAGGGAGTGGACTGGGTGGAATGCGGACTCCCACTATGGCTGCGTGTCACACGTTTGCCCCCCGACCCAGTGGGTGTGCCTACCTCACCCTGTGTGTGCGTGTCAGGAGGAGTGCGGTGGACCTTCCCTGCTGGTGTGGTGCCCGTGTCCGTTGATGTGGGTGCATGCCGACGTCTGGGTGTACGTGGGACAGGCTTGGGAGTGGGAAGTGTGGATGGGGCAGGGGTAGGTGGGGGGAGGTCGCGCTGCAGGAGACCCACTGCTGCAGTCAGTGTGGAGTCGATGGACCTCAGCAAGTTGCGTTGGTCAGCCTGCGATGAATGAATGCCCTCCAAGAAAGCCTCGATGTTGGTGAGGGTTTTGCCGTGGGCATGGAGGACATTAAGGATCGCAGCCTGACCAACCTGCAGTTGCCGCTGGATGTCCACAGACTCTGCATTGGCGGCAGCAGTGGAGACAGGGGCAGGGGGTGCGGTGCCTGGCAGGAAGGAGACATGCTGTGACCGGGCACGCTGGGAAGGGACACGAGCAAGTGGGAGGCGGCTGATGGAAACTGAGGGGGCGGTGCGAGGTGTTGTTCCGCTGTCAGCTGCTGGTGCAGCCTCCGCCCACTCGGAGACATCGTCCTCGGACCTGTCAGCTTCGTAGTCTGATGTGCCAGTCGACAGGTCCTCGGCCACACTCTCCTCCGCCTCTGTCCCACTCGATGTGCCAGACCCGATGTCACGGCTGGCACTGGTGCTCGGTCCCTCCGCCTGGTCTGTGTCCATGTCTCCCTCTGTGTCCCCCGACGATGCTGTGGGCAGGGTGGAGAGACAGAAATTAATCAGACACCTGTACACATCTGTCACATGAGTCCAATCTACATAGGTAACATTGCATAGCCTGAAAAGGAAGATCCCTAACATCTACTGAACAGGGTACCGATGTAGGGCATGAAACACACAGTTGGTTGAGCCACCATGCCACTGAAATACCATGGAGAGCATGAGACAATAGCTAAAGACAGGAAACGGAGTCTGACATAGCACCCAGGCCCTGGGGACAATCCAGCACTGCATCTGCACCACACAGCGTTGGCGAAAATACCGATGACCAGAGACCATATCCATGAACTTGAGACACATGCTGCATAGGTAATGCTGAAAACATGCCCAACATGACTCGGTCACTGCACATTGCGTGTGTGTCCAGACACATCACACACTGCCCAGACCCGGCAGGTGGAAATCAGGATTTGACACATAGGCATTGCCCGCCCCAACAAGACCCTACACGAGGCAAATTGTTGAGACACAGGTGGCACCAACATCTCATAGTCTGGGTGATACACACAGGGGCAGGCAAAAAGCAAGATTGGACGCCAAACAGCCAAGGTGCGCCTGTACAAATAATGAGGTACCAGTGCCCATCCTCAGATGAGTATAACAAGACACACAGGCACTGGCAACTGTGAGTATGAAGAAGGACAATCAGGTCAGGCTGCACAGTGGACACCTGTACAAAATAGCACGTCTATATACATGGTGACAGGGGACAATGGCACAGAGCACAACCTACGCTGTAGACACTGAGATTGGCCACGTTTATGATGACACATACACCACTGAGGAAAAGGTGCCCCAGGGGACAGTAGTGGGCACGCAACTACATGCTACTGAATGATAATGACTGCAACACATGTCACCATCCCTGCACTATGTGTATCGCACACTCATGCACATCATGTCACAGGCCACTACATAGGACATGCGCGCTGTAAGGCATGACACATGAGAGACCAACTCCCATGTCTGGAGTCAGCATCAGTGCCAACTGACATGGAACCCACATGCAGTGAACTTGACAGTGCACAGGCAAGGTCCCACAACCTGTTACACACCACCTCCACACATGATGCTACAGTCATTGTTCTCGTGGACAAAGCGCCACCCTACATTACCTTGTGAAGGAGTGACTACACACAGACCAGGGAGCACATTGCAAGGAGGGGAAGGGTGGCAGGGGCACAGCGCTATACTGGGGCAAACAGGATCTGCACAGCACCCTTAAACCCTGCCAGTGAATTCATGCTACTGTGCCCTTACAAATGCCGGTGACACACAACACACACACATGTACCTACCCCCTTCCGGCTGCTGCATCGCCTGTAAGCGCCTCTCCAGGTCTGGAAAGACCACCGGCAGCACACGCCTGTGGAGGTGGCTCAGACGGCGGCGGCCGCGGTTCTTGTGGCTCTCAGGTGAGTCCCCCAGCAGGAGCCGTGCAATCCTCCGCGTCCAGCACCGGATATCCTGCCAGCGTTTCCTCACCTGGGGCAGGCTCCGCCTCCGACCATCCACACCCCTCACGGCACTGACGGCGGTCAGCCAGATCTGCTCCTTGGCAGTGGCGCCTACCTGTGAGGAGGAACAAGTGACACCACATCAATACACCAGCCACATGTCACAGAGAGACATATGGGTACAAATTAGCTGGTTACAACAAGGCATGTCATGCAGCCAACGCATTGCACCTTTGTCATAGGGACATCATCCCCTGGTGAGGGAAAAAGCAGTACGTGCCACAGTGGGTACACAGGTGGAATGATGGCAATGTCACAATCAATGATCAAGGCTCACACTGTGCATCACACCCACCCCTCCTGTCTCAGGGCACTGCTGGGAGTGATAGGCCCCCACCCCTCCTGTCTCAGGGCACTGCTGGGAGTGATAGGCCCCCACCCCTCCTGTCTCAGGGCACTGCTGGGAGTGATAGGCCCCCACCCCTCCTGTCTCAGGGCACTGCTGGGAGACATCAGGCACCCCCCCCTGGGACCCCCCGACAGTACATGGCATGTGTGTTACACCTGGACGCAATGGCAGAAGTCACAGTCACAACATAGGGACAGTATGTGGCAGTGGCCTATGCACTCACCTGATACCCTGGTCGGCCATACAGCATGGAGTACTGTGGGAGGATCACATCCAGCAGAGCCATGTTCTCCTCCAGGGTGAATGGCTGTGTCCTCTCCACAGCCCTTGACATGGTTCCAGGGAATCAGTCGCAGCAGCTGGGTCGACGAATGCAAAGATGTGCAGGCAAGTGCTCCCTCATGGGACCTGGCTGCCTTATATGTGCCCTTCTGCCCAGTCTCATGCACAGGAGTACAGAGTGATTGGTCACTCACATTTGCATCCTATGTTTCCACCAATCACTTCAAACCTAGCAGTCTGTGGGTTCTCTATCGGTTTCATTCTCCTGCATGATGTCAGCCCCACAAACACATTGCAACAAAGTAGAAGAATTCCAACTGACTTCTGCTGTGCACCTTCCAGAACAATTTCGAATTTTGAACTTGGTCTCCATGACAACCAGCATGCATGTAGGCCTTAATACTTGTCCCCTATGTAATTTGGAGCATCACACACAGGTACGATGCGTTTCGGGGCCCTAGGGCACCCCAAATGCATGGCAACGGCCCGTACATGCATGCCTACGCTCTCCATCACTATGGGTCTGCACGCGTATGCGTACCCGTAGTGTTACGGACCGTACACACGCATGTACGCTCTCTATCACTATGGGTCTGCACGCGTATGCGTACCCGTAGTGTTACGGACCGTACACACGCATGTACGCTCTCTATCACTATGGGTCTGCACGCGTATGCGTACCCGTAGTGTTACGGACCGTACACACGCATGTACGCTCTCTATCACTATGGGTCTGCACGCGTATGCGTACCCGTAGTGTTACGGACCGTACACACGCATGTACGCTCTCTATCACTATGGGTCTGCACGCGTATGCGTACTCCTAGTGATAGTGAGCGTACATGCGAGTGTACGGTCCGTACCACTACGGGTACGCATACGCGTGCAGACCCATAGTGATAGTGAGCGTACATGCGTGTGTACGGTCCGTACCACTACGGGTACGCATACGCGTGCAGACCCATAGTGATAGTGAGCGTAGATGCGAGTGTACGGTCCATACCACTACGGGTACGCATACGCGTGCAGACCCATAGTGATAGTGAGCGTAGATGCGAGTGTACGGTCCGTACCACTACGGGTACGCATACGCGTGCAGACCCATAGTGATAGTGAGCGTAGATGCGAGTGTACGGTCCGTACCACTACGGGTACGCATACGCGTGCAGACCCATAGTGATAGGGCCGTACACACGCATCTACGCTCACTATCACTATGGGTCTGCACGCGTATGCGTACCCGTAGTGCTACGGACCGTACAAATGCCTGTACGCTCGCCATCACGATGGGTACACATACGGCAGCACTCCCACAGTGATTTGGGAACATGCACAGGCCCTCTCAGCAGCAGTACGGCGGTTTTTACACATCACTGTGGTGATAGGCGACACACATGTAGGAATAGGGCGGACATACTTGTCCATGGATGGACATACTTGTCCAGGAATGGACATCAAGGCATCGTCTGTGCATTACTACATGTGTGGGGCACAGGTGTCACAGGCTGTGATGTGGAACATGCCTCCTGAGTGGAGAAGGCACCAGATGTATGATGAGATGTGTACATGTGTACTGTGTGAGGGTGCAATGTGTGCCAGGCATGCCCTTGACTCCTTTGACATGTGTGCATGTGGGACTGCGCACTTGGGGTGAGCGTCACTGGCATGGCACGGACACCAACACACGGAAGTGTCCCATGATGCCCGGTACAGGGGTCATGACACATGACTTGTCACTACCCACAGTGCACAATGTGACTATGTCATATATGTGTCCGGGATTTACATCAGGTTGATGTTGTAGCACCCTCAAAAGCTGCAGCCGTTGCAGCAACCAACATGTGGCTGTGTGTAGATTGTCATTGCACACTGTTCCGCACACCATGCCACATGTGTTATCGGATGTGAGGTGCACATGTATGCATGGGACATGGAGTAGCGTGACAAGGCCATGTCAGCAAACTCACAAGGAATGTGTGGTGAGTCATGACATGTGCACCTTCATGGCAAGGTGTGTGGGCTGGACTAGTGTAATGTCATGTGACCTGTGGCTCCAGTGTCCCGCTACCAGTCTCTGCAATCGGCATCACACTTCTGCTGATGTGTGGGTGTATGTCACTCCTGTCTTGCGTCGGGCAGTGCACTTGCACTGGGACACAGCTATTTCCATGGCGTGGCATGGGGAGGTTCTCAATCACCGTGTGTAGCTGGGTCTTGGAAGGAGTGTCACCTTGCATCCATACGTGTCCTGGGCATGTAGCACATGCCTGACTCCCTATGTGGCATGTGTGTATTGCCAGATTTACATGTGCTCAGTAGACATGAGTTGTTCTCGTAGTGCACTCACTCTTCCTTGTCACTTCCAAATTACTGCAGAGCGCCTCCTGTTGCCCGAAGAATTCCAGACTTGGCTACCATGCAGGAGAATGACAGGATCCGGCTCTACCGCTTCACCCAACCGATGATTCTGGAGCTGACGGCGAGACTGGCACCACACCTGCAACCGCAGCACAGGTATCCTACGGCACTGACACCCCAGCTGAAGGTAATGGCTGCCCTACATTTTCTGGCCACGGGTACCTTCCAAAATACCATAGCTCATGTTGGTGGCATGTACCAGAGCATGTTCAGCGGTGTGCTGCATGATTTCTTGGAGGCCATGTTGATTCACCTGGATGACTTCATCAAGTTCCCAACCCCTGAACAGATGACTGAGGTCAAGCGTGGATTCTATGCCCTGGGAGGGATGCCCCATGTCATTGGGTCCATAGATGGGACACATGTAGGTTTGGTACCACCACACGCACGGGAGGTGGCGTACCGCAATCGGAAGCACTACCACTCCATCAATGCCCTTGTGGTGTGTCTGTCCAATATGGTGATTTCACATGTCTGTGCTCGTTTCCCAGGATCAGCACACGATGCCTACATCATGAGGCGTAGCGGGATGCCTGATATGATGATGCAGCTGCGCAACGAACGGGCATGTGTTGTTGGTGGGTACAGTCTGTCTGTCCTGTATTCTGTATAGCCGACCAGCACGACCGCTACACCAGTTCTAACGATGTCCATGTGCTTCCCATGTAGGGGACGCTGGCTATCCCAACATGCCTTGGCTGCTGACACCTCTCCGCAACCCCATCACGCCGGCCCAGCTCCGCTATAACACCGCCCATGGCCGGACAAGGCGAGTGATAGAGAGGACGTTTGGCATGCTGAAGAGCCGATTCCGGTGCCTCCACAAGACCGGCGGTGCACTCCCTTATGCCCCGGCGAAGGTCTGCAAGATCTTCATGGTCTGCTGCATGCTGCACAACATGGCAGTTGAAAGAGCTGTGCCACTCATCCTGAATCAACATGACGAGGACCATCCACCCGTGGAGGACGAAGGGCTTGGCAATGGGGCTAGTGATGTGGAGGATGTGGAGCCGCAAGAGGACATCCGGACTCTGCTCATACGCGACTTCTTTGCTTAGTGGTGAGTACCAAGGTCTGAGTGTGCACGCATTGGTCCCCGTGTGGCATGCGTTGTGATGTGTGTCTCCACCTGCATGTATGGCACGTGGGTCAGAGGTGTGTGTGGGTGTGTCACTGGAGTGATGGTGGCAGTGATGGTAGTATTTCCCCAGTCATAATTGTGACCTAGCATGTTGTCATCCATACATGTGTCGAGTAACTGCACATGCAAGTGGCTGTGCTTTTTGTGGCTGACTTCTTGTGTGTCTCTCTTCCCCAGGTACCTGCGCATGCCGTTTGCTGGTTGCATTGTTGTGGCACTGCTATTCCTCATGGATATGACATCGTGGGCTGACTCAGCGTTACAGGCACGGACACGTTTGGAAGTCTCCATGGGGTAAGGGATGCATCTGGGGTGTATTGGGTGTGGCAGTTGTTCACGATGTGTGCACACTGGCCCGGTCGGGGTTTGGTTCCTCTGCAGACATGTGGCATCCCCATGGGACACGACATGCAGCTGGGTACACCTGAATAGATGGGCTGCCTGGTTGTCAGTCATCAGTGATGGGATAGTGGATTGTGATGATGGCATCAATGTGTGTGACACTGCCCTCGGACATATACGGTTAACATTGTCTTGACATGGCGTGGGACTTCCACATCAGCGGATGTATGGTGTATGGCAGGCTCTCCGTGAGCAGCTGTGGGTGTTTAGCTGTTAGCCGACGCTTGTGTGCCAGTTCCCTGGCTATCACGCATTTGTGCTGCAGAAGGGGGGTGCCAGTGTTGGAGCCACATGTTACTCCACATGATGTGTTCATGTGTACTTCAAGTTGCCTCTGCAATCCCAAAAACATGACTAATAAAGGTGTCCCTATGCCTCCAAGGTGCCTCTTCTCAGTCAATGCTGGTGTGTTGGCACGGTGCATCCTGCATGTCTGGCATGGTATTCCCTGATTGTGGCTATGTGTCAATGTTTCGAGTGGCAAGATGCAAGCTGTGTGTGTGTGCTGAGACTGTGTATTGGGCATGATGTCCATGACTGTGTGGGTATTGTGACATGTGCCATCCCCATGCATCCAACGTTGTCCATGACCCCATTCTCTGCATCCACCGGACTCAAGCTTGCAGGACATGGTTCTGCCACCTGTCTACACATACCTGGGTGCCCCCCAGGACACGGGCCAGGATCCCTGACCTCTGCGCATGACTGTTGCTGTACTCAATGTGTCTGTCAGCACGGTTGTTCGGCCACCCCCTCAGCTGGTTCTGACCATCACGGGTGTGTATGGTGCTCCATGTCTGTCTTGCCTAATAAACTGTGACCCATGTGTCCTGTGCCAGACTCAGGCCCCAGGGTGTGGATGGTTGAAGTGAACAGATGACTCAGGCATGTTTAGACTGTACAAGACACATGTTAGGTAATAATGCTACCAGCAGGCATCTACTCTTAATAGTGTGATTTATTATTGGGGGGGGGGGGGGACAAAGTGAGGGGCTTTCCGGGATTAGGGAATCCAAAGTTCAGTAGGGGAGTTGGTGTCCTTGCCATTGGAAATCCTCAGAGTCCATGCCACAGTCTTTGTCAACATTGGTCAGCCAGTGACCAGCAGGGCCATGTGGCAGAGAATGTCTCTTGATGCTGTGATGCTGTTGCTCCAGTGGGCCAGGTGCCAGGCCAGGTGTCCTGGGAGATGGTGATGTAGCAGCCACCCTCACGGTCCTTTCCGTGGTCGACCCGGCTTCCTGCGGGGAACCTCAGCAGCACGCCGTGACGACGTCTGGGATGCTCCGTCGGATGTTTCCTCCTCCTCCTCATGATCCCTCCCTGTGGGTGGTGATGTTCTCCGCCTTCTGGCACAGGGAGGGTCGGCCATGGTGTCGGCCATCCGACGGAGTTCAGCGTGAATCCCCTGGGACGCCGTCACTTGCTCAGCCTGTCTGTCCTCCATCCTCCGTTGGTGTAGCTGTAGACAGGCTATTAGCTCCGCATGTTGCTGGGCCTGCTGGACCTTGATCCCCTCGAGGACGGACACAACCTGGGCCATGCCCGTGGTGTCCTGCCGGTATGAGTCCAGGATGTTACGGACATGGGAAAATACCGGATCCCCAGCCAACTGGTCAGGCTCGCGCCTCCGCCGTCCTCCACTCCCACCACCCCTGCCCACTTGCGTCTGGCCTGCACTTGTGGGAACATCGGGTCTCCGGGACCCCTGAGGGGTGGCATTGGCGTTGTCGCCTGCCTCCTCCTGGGTGCCCGGGACACCGTGTCCCTCCTGGCGAGCCTGGCTGCATTGTGGTGTTGGGGCAGGGATCCTGGGTGTCTCCTGGGATGTGGCAGGAGTGGGGGTGGTGGTTGGCACGGTTGTACCTGACGCAGGTGCTGCAGGTGGTTGGACACCAGAGGGGCCAGGTCGGTCGGGGTCGTCCGCAGAGTGGTGAGAGTGGTCGCTGCCGGTGGGATCGGTCTCCTGCAGATCCGGGTCCTGTGAGTGTTCCCCCCCAGTGTTGGGGGGTGCAGCACGACGTTGACCTGTGTGTGAGAGAGAAAATGTTAATTTTGATCCATGCAACATCCATGTTTCATCCGTTACAAAGTTGGCACATTTCCTCTTGGAATTAGGATCTGTCTTGCATTCCACTCACAGTGCACTTGTGCATGGGTGTGTCCCTTGGGCACCAATTTGGCCCCTTTAACTATGTGTGGCACAGTCTTACTTGCTGCGTCAAGTGTGACTGCAGTCAGCAGTGGAGTGTGCATGTGTGGCGAGCCATGCATTTGCGCCTTCCTTGTAGCACTGTACATGTGCACATGGAGTGGATCCACACACTTATATGATGCAGGTGGCTGTCCTTGTGCTCGTGTACAGGTTGTGACATGGCCCTGCGTTTTGCCATGATGAAGAGGGGGGGTTCTGGCACTGGCCACCCTTGTCTACATGCACGCAGTCCACCTGCTGACGAGCAGACATTCCCACACACCAAAGGACTGATTTGCTCTCCCTGTGTCTCCCTCCTTCTCTGTCCCCCTCTCCCTCCCTCTCTGTCCCCCTCTCCCTCCCTCTGTGTGTCAGCCTCCTCCCTCTGTCCATCTTCCTGTGTCTCCCTCCCTCTCTGTCCCCCTCTCCCTCCCTCTCTGTCCCCCTCTCCCTCCCTCTGTGTGTCAGCCTCCTCCCTCTGTCCGTCTCCCTCCCTCTCAGTCCCCCTCTCCCTCCCTCTGTGTCCCCCTCTCCCTCCCTCCGTGTGTCACCCTCTGTCACCTTGGCCCAGATTCCTGGGCACACACTGTTAGCAGATCTTTGAGTGGCCCTTGGCCTGTTGATGTGAGTTTGTTTCTGATCTCCAGGCACCCATTTTGTCTGCTGTGTGTCTGTGCGCTGCTGCTGTGGTGGTGTGTGCTGCCACTCTTTCACAATGTTGGCTGTTCATTAGCTGCTGTCATGTGCAAAACAGTGCCTTCACCCCCATGTGTTGATGCAAGGCGTCCGCCATTTGCTGGCAAGTCATTCCTGTGTTGGGACACAGTGTTTGTCTAGCTGTGACCTAGGCCATATGGGCAGAGGGCATTGTTGTCTGCTTTGGAGTCGCACTATGTGATTCTTGGTGCCCAGCCTCCCGCCATCCGGGTTACCGTGTCATGTGTTGTTGTCTTCTGTGGCCTGTGACTTGACACTGTCCAGCTGGGTGCATGGGGCATGGTGGCAGCAGTGGCATGTGCCTGCTCATGGAGTGTGGTTGAGTCATGCGATGGCTTGTGGTGGTTGCGTGCCTGTTAATAATTTTGGTTGTGGTTGCAGTTCCCCCCATGTGAGGTGCGTTGTTTGTGTACTCACCCGGGTCTCGGAGTCCTTCTACTCCTTCAACTGCCTCCACCGGCAGTATGGCCATCACCCTCTCCTCCCAGGGATGGTACTGTACGGCTCTGCGGGAGGGCCCTCCTCCGGTGGCGTTGGCCTGGTCGTGTTCCTCCTGCCTCTTGGCTCTGACCCTCCTCCGCAGATCGTACCACCTGTTCTGGCAATCCTGCTTGGTCCTCCTGGTGTCCGCAACAGCATTCACAGCATCGACGATGGTCTGCCACATGGCTGTTTTGGCTGCCTGGCTGGTGCTTCTGACCAATGTTCCAAAGATCTGTGGCTCGACTCTGAGGATTTGATCAACAAGGACCTCCAACTCTCGGTGACTGAACTTTGGATTCTTGGTAGTGGGCATGGTGAGGGATGTGGGTGGGGATGGTGTGGGTGTGGGGGGTGTGTGGATGTTGGGGGGGGGTGTGGATGGTTGTGTGTGTGTGTGAATGTGATGAGAGGGTGTTTGTGAGGGTGGTCGTGTGAAGGTGTGCAAGTGTAAGATGTGGTGTTGCTTGTAGTCTGGTTCTGTGGTGTCTGGCAGCAGTGAGTCTGTTGCAAAGGCTCATGGTTTGTGTGTGTGGGCCCTTTTCATTGGTCCATGGGTGGGTGTGGCAGTGTTTGAATTTTGGGTGGGTGTGTTATAAGGAGTGGTGGTGTATTGGGCCTCTGTTTGTTTTTGACAGTTGCAGGTCAGTGATTGTGTTATTTTAGTGGTTGTTGGCCATGTTTAGTGGCTGTGTGCCTTTCGAATGGTGTATTCTTGTGTTGTTTTGTTTTGTCCTTGTTGTGTACGTGCGTTTTGAGCGTGTGTACGGTGTGTACATGGGCCATTTGGTTGTACGATTATGTCCTTGTGTGTGGCTTTGTACGACTCGTACATGCGGTTGTGATGTTGGGGCATGGGGTGCGCTCCGTACTTAGGAGGTTGTGTTGGGGGTGCGCCAGGAACGTACTGGGGTGTAGGTACACGGGGGTATGACACGTACTGGGGTGGGGGTGGGGCTCGAACGTACTGGGGTGTACATAGACGGTGGTACGACACGTACAGGGGTGGGGGGGTGTACATTGACGGTGGTACGACACGTACTGGGGTGGGGGTGTGGCTCGAACGTACTGGGGTGTAGGTACACGGGGGGTACGACACGTACTGGGGTGGGGGTGCGACTGGAACGTACTGGGGTGTACATAGACGGTGGAACGACACGTACAGGGGTGGGGGGGGTGTACATTGACGGTGGTACGACACGTACTGGGGTGGGGGTGTGGCTCGAACGTACTGGGGTGTAGGTACACGGGGGGTATGACACGTACTGGGGTGGGGGTGCGACTGGAACGTACTGGGGTGTACATAGACGGTGGTACGACACGTACAGGGGTGGGGGGGTGTACATTGACGGTGGTACGACACGTACTGGGGTGGGGGTGTGGCTCGAACGTACTGGGGTGTAGGTACATGGGGGTACGACACGTACTGGGGTGGGGGTGCGACTGGAACGTACTGGGGTGTACATAGACGGTGGTACGACACGTACAGGGGTGGGGGGGTGTACATTGACGGTGGTACGACACGTACTGGGGTGGGGGTGTGGCTCGAACGTACTGGGGTGTAGGTACACGGGGGGTACGACACGTACTGGGGTGGGGGTGCGACTGGAACGTACTGGGGTGTACATAGACGGTGGTACGACACGTACAGGGGTGGGGGGGTGTACATTGACGGTGGTACGACACGTACTGGGGTGGGGGGGTGTACATTGGCGGTGGTACGACACGTACTGGGGTGGGGGTGTGGCTCGAACGTACTGGGGTGTAGGTACACGGGGGGTACGACACGTACTGGGGTGGGGGTGCGACTGGAACGTACTGGGGTGTACATAGACGGTGGTACGACACGTACAGGGGTGGGGGGTGTACATTGACGGTGGTACGACACGTACAAGGGTGGGGGGGTGTACATTGACGGTGGTACGACACGTACTGGGGTGGGGGTGCGACTGGAACGTACTGGGGTGTACATAGACGGTGGTACGACACGTACAGGGGTGGGGGGGTGTACATTGACGGTGGTACGACACGTACTGGGGTGGGGGTACGACTGGAACGTACTGGGGTGTGGGTAGACGGGGCTATGACACGTACTGGGGTGGGGGTGTGGCTCGAACGTACTGGGGTGTAGGTACACGGGGGGTACGACACGTACTGGGGTGGGGGTGCGACTGGAACGTACTGGGGTGTACATAGACGGTGGTACGACACGTACAGGGGTGGGGGGGTGTACATTGACGGTGGTACGACACGTACTGGGGTGGGGGGGTGTACATTGGCGGTGGTACGACACGTACTGGGGTGGGGGTGTGGCTCGAACGTACTGGGGTGTAGGTACACGGGGGGTACGACACGTACTGGGGTGGGGGTGCGACTGGAACGTACTGGGGTGTACATAGACGGTGGTACGACACGTACAGGGGTGGGGGGGTGTACATTGACGGTGGTACGACACGTACAGGGGTGGGGGGGTGTACATTGACGGTGGTACGACATGTACTGGGGTGGGGGTGCGACTGGAACGTACTGGGGTGTACATAGACGGTGGTACGACACGTACAGGGGTGGGGGGGTGTACATTGACGGTGGTACGACACGTACTGGGGTGGGGGTACGACTGGAACGTACTGGGGTGTGGGTAGACGGGGCTATGACACGTACTGGGGTGGGGGTGTGGCTCGAACGTACTGGGGTGTAGGTACACGGGGGGTGCGACACGTACTGGGGTGGGGGTGCGACTGGAACGTACTGGGGTGTACATAGACGGTGGTACGACACGTACAGGGGTGGGGGGGTGTACATTGACGGTGGTACGACACGTACTGGGGTGGGGGTACGACTGGAACGTACTGGGGTGTACCTAGACGGGTGGGGGTATACATATACGGGGGGTACGTGTCGGACGTACGGGGGCTGGGGGGAGTGTTGGGCGCGTATGCGGGCACATGTCTCCATGGTTGCTATGGGTGTTCGGTGCGGACGGTGTTTTTTCCATACGGTTGTACGCTCGGACGCACGGGATGGATCGTGATTCCTCGGTCGGACTTGGATTTTTACGTTTGTAAGGTAAATCGTCCGAGGACGTGTCGGACACATTTTCCGACCCGAGGACGTGTGGGGAATGATTCCCAGTGCGGTTCGTATGGACTTTTTACCATGCGAATCGTGATTGCCAGTTCGTACGGCACTTGTACGATTCGTACGGTAATAAGACCCGATACGAGTCGCACGGGGGAATTTTTTACCGGATCGTGATCGGCACCATAATGTTTAGTTCCAAATTGGTAACATCCATCATCTAAGTGCAAAGTCATTCCTTTCAAAATATCAATTCCAATTATGAATTCTAAGAGTGGTACCACTAATACAGAGTATTCTTTTCTAGGAATTCTACCTATTCTCATTTCAAGTAAAGTTTGAACTGCGGGAGTTTCCTTTCCACCTAATCCGGTAATTGTAAAAGGCTGACCTTTAAACTTCTTTGATTTTCCATGAATAAGAGTGGCCTCCGCTCCTGTATCTACCAATGCTCGGGCCCTTTGGACATTACGATGTCTCCAATAAATATTAATATCTACATAGGGTCTATTATCTCTGTGAGCCCATCTGTGTACTGGAGCTTGACCTATTTCCTAGTCATCTTTACTGCGTTCTGTGTACGAGGATAAATCGGGATAAAGACTCTCACATTTCCTAGGTATTGATACCTCCTGTTCATATCCATCTCCATTACGAAATGGATTACTGTTCCCTGCATTGTACTGCGGGTTTCGATCGGCCAATATGTGTCGATCCTCTCTCCTTCTCAACTCAGGGTATTGATCCCTATCATCTCTACGTCTGCTGTTAACATAATCATCTCTCCCCCTCTCTCTTTCCCCCTCTCTCTCCCTGTTTCTCTCATGACGGGGGGACAAATCACGTACATAATGGCGATCATCACGACGATCAGAGCGCCCACGGCGGTCGTCATCACCGCTACCGTCAGAAAAACCACGATCACACTCAGTTGAACACGCCGGGCACCCTCCTTTCGATCCAAGCCACGTTTGCGAAACATTTCCCACAAACGAGAAGTGGTCTCACCATCAATGTCCTCCTTCCGCACACCATCGGCCATAAGACCAAAAAACATATCACGTCTAGTAAGTTTATTGTCACCAGGAGTACGAGTGTCAGGCCGGGATTGCCGTTCAGGTTTAAACCACTCACCCAACTCACCGAGTTGGCGTACCGATTCCAGCACCACAGATAACATGTTACCAGTCTGATTAATCAATAAAGTCATCATAACCTGCTTATAAGCAACAGGGGAAGAACGAATAATACGATTCCGCACAGAAGATGTCAAGAAACCATCAAGCAACCTGTCAGCAGTATTCAGAAAAATTGCCGTTTTCATCACCTCCTCTTTGAGACGTTGTGTAGCATCGCGCAAAGTATACCACGGTTTGTCATTCACAGGCCAATCAGATTCAGTAGGATATTTTTGATTACAACCCTCAGTCGCCAATTGAAGCAAAGAAATTTGACCACCAACATTAAAGTTACGAAAATGATCCTGTACAGTAGAATCCGAACTCAAGGAACAAAACTTCAAACAATCGCCAGCATCCAACATAATGCCAGCAGCGCCCAGTTCATAAAGGCGCACCATCCATGTGAGTAAGGTCTCACCAGCTCGCTGCCGAAATCTCTGTAAAATATCACTAATTTCTTGTTGAGTAAAATCCTCCAAAGAGTCTAAAGCAATACCATTCGGAACACCGGGAGCCTGCTGCAACTTCCGCTGAAAAACCGGATGCACCGAGACCGCGGGACGAGCAGCACAAGGAGCTCGACCAGTACACGTAGAGGAACAATCAGTGTAAGAAGCATCGACCCCACTCGAAGGACGAACGCAATCATGGAGTGCACCATCAGAGGCGCAAGAAGCAGACTTACAATCACGGCCGGAGCGAGAGGACTCGCGCTTGGCAGACTCCTCACCCGAGGAAGGAGAATCACTCGAGTTCCAGATATTACCATCCCATTCATCAGGATTCCAATCCAGACCGGCTTTCGCCACAACCAGACGCACCTTTCGCTTCGAAACCCGACCACGCCGATTTTTGTATTTATAACGAGCAATTCGCACAGCCGCCCTCTCGGCAATAGTTTGGTACGTCTCAAGTTTGTCAGCAAGCAACTTATTTTGACACCGCAACAAAGTATGAGCATTCTGAATCTCAACAAAATTCGCTTCCACATCCTTATGCACATTCTGTAACTTCAACAACCTCTCATGCAGGATCCTGTACGCAGACAGAACAATCCAACCTCTGCGCCCCAAAACGGGAAGTTCATCACCCCTAGATACCGGCGCCTTCTGTAAACAAGTAATCACATCAGCCGGCTCCGCCAGCTCCAAAAAAGAATTCCAATTCTCACTCAAACCAGTAGAATCAGCCCACTCACGGGCTAAGGCTTCATAAGGCGTTGAATCCCAGCCGGGAATATCAACGGGTAACTTAAAAGTAGATTTCGACTTTCTAGAAAACATGCTTGAAAATAAAGAAAAAGAGAAAAAGAAAAAGAAGAAAGAGAAAAGAAAACTACACTCACAGTTATGTAAAAATAATATACAAACGAAACCACGCACGCACCAAAAGCAAACACGATACAACCACAACGCACACAGGTTTCGTAAACGGTTCGTGACGCCAAATGTTCTGCTTGGGTTTTCGGATCAGATAGAACCCACTCATCAGGGCCTCACTAACCCAGCCAGAACGTTACCCCCTCCCTAGAACCTATTTACAATCCTACAACCACATATATATCTATCACCTAAGGACAGGGGATTCCTACTATGTATACCAAGATCTCACAATCGGCGGCCTCGCGATCCCCTACGAATCCAGACCTCTCTGCCCATACAACAGTATCACAAGTGGCGGCCTTGCGGTCCCATACGAACCCAGACCTCTCTGCCCAGACGACAGTATCAGCACAATCGGCGGCCTCGCGATCCCCTACGAATCCAGACCTCTCTGCCCATACGACAGTATCACAAGTGGCGGCCTCGCGGTCCCATACGAACCCAGACCTCTCTGCCCAGACGACAGTATCAGCACAATCGGCGGCCTCGCGATCCCCTACGAATCCAGACCTCTCTGCCCATACGACAGTATCACAAGTGGCGGCCTCGCGGTCCCATACGAACCCAGACCTCTCTGCCCAGACGACAGTATCAGCACAATCGGCGGCCTCGCGATCCCCTACGAATCCAGACCTCTCTGCCCATACGACAGTATCACAAGTGGCGGCCTCGCGGTCCCATACGAACCGAGACCTCTCTGCCCAGATGACAGTATCAGCACAATCGGCGGCCTCGCGATCCCCTACGAATCCAGACCTCTCTGCCCATACGACAGTATCACAAGTGGCGGCCTCGCGGTCCCATACGAACCCAGACCTCTCTGCCCAGACGACAGTATCAGCACAATCGGCGGCCTCGCGATCCCCTACGAATCCAGACCTCTCTGCCCATACGACAGTATCACAAGTGGCGGCCTTGCGGTCCCATACGAACCCAGACCTCTCTGCCCAGACGACAGTATCAGCACAATCGGCGGCCTCGCGATCCCCTACGAATCCAGACCTCTCTGCCCATACGACAGTATCACAAGTGGCGGCCTCGCGGTCCCATACGAACCCAGACCTCTCTGCCCAGACGACAGTATCAGCACAATCGGCGGCCTCGCGATCCCCTACGAATCCAGACCTCTCTGCCCATACGACAGTATCACAAGTGGCGGCCTCGCGGTCCCATACGAACCCAGACCTCTCTACCCAGATGGCAGTCTCATACGACAGTTCATCCTATGGTCACCATAACATACAAAAAGGGCTCACTATTCATCAGATCACACAAGGATTGCCAGTTTGAGTATAGCCTGTTCTCAGGTTCGAGGGGCTCCTCTTTCCCTTATTCAGTTACCACTTACCTGATCAGGGTTAACATCTGTTCATGTAGCCGCAGCTGACTAGAAGAATAGGCTACCCTCTTATACAAGAACACGCAGCACATGTTGGTTCACTACAAACTGGATACTTTATTACTCATTACATACACAATCACATAACATTACGATATAACACATAACCTGCAAAGAAAAGTGAAAGATTAAGTTGTACACTCTAATAAGAAAGGGTCGACATCACCTTAGTAGTATGTAGCCTGCACTCAGTGGTCATCTAGGTTCCCTTCTCGTCTGTATCTCGGCTCGCCTGGAATCACCCTTCTTCGAGTCACTGGGACCTCTTCCTTATCGGCTACTCTCTCCTCTCTGGCTATTCTGCTAGGAAAGCATCTGTCTCTCGGTTCTTCTCCGCCTTCAAGATGGCGTCTGTCTTCCCTGGAATAAGTAGTAGCTTTACTGCTAACGGCCAGATGCCGCCTATGGACTGAACATGTAACTGCCTCAGACTTTCACTAATATAGAGGTGCATTTCCTCATGGAAAATTCCGGCCCGTAACCTGCCGCCCACCAAATTCTTGTACCTCCCCGTACCAAGGACACGTTCCCAGCCGGCCGGCCTGATGTAGTGTCTTCGGCATGAAGAAAAATACAATCCTTCGATAAGGGCCGGCCTGAACCGGTTCTCTCCAAGCGAATAACACCTCATAACTAAAACATAACTCTTGGCCTAGAAGCATCCCAAGCTGCCGAAGCAGAAAGAAAGATGGAGTCTCTCCCGTTTGAGGCCTACCAGGCCTGAATTCAGCACAGCTCCATGAAATACCCTCACTACAGGACAGGTTATCCCTAATACTAACGAATCTATCCCCTAGGCTATGTGTGCAAGCCCTGATCTATGGGGAAGAGCACAGAATCATGTCAAAGTGCCTAGTAAATAGGCTCCATTCACTACTCTAACCCTTAGGCTTGAATGGTAAGAGACTGAAGTCACATTCAATCACTTGTTAACACAAGAAGGCCAGGAAAATCGAGCAGAACAGACCCACAGGGACGATTCAGTATTATGTGGGGCAAACTGGTCTCCCACTCTGTTACATTGGTCAGCTGCTACGGACCCAACACAGATGACCCACTGTTTTTTGCTAATTTATGGGGCAAAATAATGGCCATTGGATCTACCTATGTGATATGGGGGGGAAACTTTAGCACAACACTTGTGCCAGCGCTGGATATATCACATCCCCAGTCAAATCACTACACCAATACCCATCGGCAGGTCCAAGACATATTTACTGAGAATTGCCTCTTAGACACTTAGCAACATCTACAACCAGGGCAGAAGGAAGGTACTCACTATGCCTCAGCACACGTTACATGGTCACGCCTGGATTACTGGGGGGTTTCCAGGGGGCTGGCTCCCTGGCTTACAAGGGGTCAAGCATCTTGCATGCACTTACTCAGACCACTCCCCAGTGGAGATGAGACTCACTCAGCTGGTCGCATCTGTTCCCCACATCACCTGGCGCCTCAAACCAACAATGTTACTAGACACGGTGTTCCACGCACAAATGGGTCAAGAAGTATATGAATACTTTCAATGCAATATTGGTACAGTGGATCATATAGTGATGGTATGGGAGGCTTTCAAAGTCACCATGAGAGGGATTTGTATTGCCAAAGGCGGCGGAGTGTTGATTGATCTGCGGTCAATGCTTAACCTCCTAGAAGGAGAGATTAAACAAATGGAGCAGAGGCTCGGCCGCTCCCAGACTGCATCAGAACAGGTTGCACTTAGGGGCAAAATATCTGAATACCGAGACACAGAAGATAGGGAATGCCTATTTTGTGGGAAATATGTGAAAGCCCACAGATATGGGGAGGGGGATAAACCGGGCCAGGCGCTAGCTGACTAAGTCTGCACTCCTCTGGTTTCTAACTACATAATGGAAATCCAGACACCAAGGGGAGTGACACTTTGAGATATGCCTGATGTTCTCCATACATTTCTGACGTATTACTCCTCACTTTACACCACAAAAAGACAACAACCAATCACATTGTCGCCCTATCTAGAACAGGTTCCTCTGGGCTTGTTTGGGGAAGCACAGAGGGATTTACTCTCTGCTTAGATTGAAGAGGATGAGATTTGGGCAGCGATCATGAATCTTCGCTCAGGCATAGACCCTGGGCCGTATGCCCTATCGGCTGACTTTTACAAGGCATATTTGGGGAATTTAGTTCCCATTCTAAAAAAAGTGTATGAAGAGGACAAGGAATCAGGAACCCTCCTTCCACTATATGGGAAGCTATCATCATCTCATTAATTAAACCGGGGAAGCCAACTACTAAATGTGAATCTTATAGGCCACTTTCCATAATCAACTGCGAAGTAAAAATCTTAGCCAAACAGGTTAAGCCTACTCATGGGTACGCTAGTACTACCTGATCAAGCCAGATTTGTGCCAGGCAGTGCCACCTCGCATAACCTCAGAACACAATTGACACAATTGACACAAATGGATCATCTTTCAAAAGTTAACACTGCCAAGAATGAGGACCTCAAAGCGTGCTCTAGGCATCACAAAATACACATTTTATGTGTGCCAGAAAGCGCCAACACCGGAAAAATGGAAGACTATGTGGAACACATGCTATGTACCACCTTTTGAGCTGAAGCATTCTCCGCACAGCTGGTAGTAGAAAGGGCACATCGCTCACTGAGACCAAGACCACCCCCGGGAGCTCCATCGAGGCCCATCATTGCCAAGTTGCTCAATTACTAAGACTGCGATACAGCCCTGTGAGTAGCCAGAGCTACGCAGCAGCAGATCGTGATTGATGGACACACTATCGCACTATACCCTGACTTCACACTTACATTCAGGAAGCCAATAGGAAGTTCGTACCAGTTAAGAAGAAACTGCAACAGGCACAAATGGATTATGTAATGATGTATCTGGCGCGCCTCCCGGTCACCCATCAGGGGAAGTAGCAATTCTTCACAAACCAGCAACAAGTGGAGGACTTCCTCAAATGACTTAAAAGGAGTCAGGCCAATTGAGAGAGAGAGATGGCCGTGATGGCCGCTCACCATCCCCGCTGTCAAAGAACGAGTAATTCGACTCCAATTGGACTGGTTGTGAGTATGATGGAGAGACATGTAATCGATGACGTCCATGAGGCACTAGGACCAGCATGTTATTTGTAATGTCATTGTTAAAGTTATGCAAGATTTGACCATTGCAATCACTTGTCTGTATCGCCCTTTCAGTTTAATGAGCATATTCTTCTACTGTTCCCGGGCACCCCTCTCTCTCTCTCCTAACCCTTGGATGGAGAGGCAACGGGTTGTTGTGCCCTCTGGCGTTACCCCTAAAGGTGATCCCTTGCCACTCTCTTTATGGACCTCTACACCTTCTCCCTTTTTCTTTTCCTCTTCTTCGTTTCACTTCTTTCTTATTTACTGTTGGAAACAACTGTGGTGCTTATTCATGACAAAAGCAAGTGAACACAATTCCGTGATGTTGCAGTTGTTAGTTAATGACAGGGTTCAGTAGGGTGGGTATAATAACCTCAACAAGTTTGGGTTGTTGATGTGGAAGGGGGAGTTAAGAGGTTATGTCTCATTAAGTACAAAGCGCACAATGCAGGCAGAAGTACATTGAAGTCACTGGGACATACACGCAAAAGGACGGCTTACCGCCTCCACAACCCAATAGCTCGCTTACCACTCAAGCTTGCATGACAGATCCCAAAAATTAGAGATATGCTTTATGACCTGTAAGGTGCAGAGACTGGGAAACCCACGTAAATGTAGGCACATCCTGGCCTACCTGGATTGACATGGAACCCACGTAGCAATGCTACAGGAAATCCACCTTAATCCCAAAGGGTCTCAAAGGTTTGCTGCCCAATGGGTGGAGCATAGATGCTTTGCATCACATTCCACATATTCCAGGGGCACAGTGATCCTGGTTAAAAAGAACACACTGTACATACCTATGGGAACACTGCAAGACCCACAGGGACGATTCAGTATTATGTGGGGCAAACTGATCTCCCACTCTGTTACATTGGTCAGCTGCTACGGACCCAACACAGATGACCCACTGTTTTTCGCTAATTTATGGGGCAAAATAATGGCCATTGGATCTACCTATGTGATATGGGGGGGAAACTTTAGCACAACACTTGTGCCAGCGCTGGATATATCACATCCCCAGTCAAATCACTACACCAATACCCATCGGCAGGTCCAAGACATATTTACTGAGAATTGCCTCTTAGACACTTAGCAACATCTACAACCAGGGCAGAAGGAAGGTACTCACTATGCCTCAGCACACATTACATGGTCACGCCTGGATTACTGGGGGTTTTCCAGGGGGCTGGCTACCTGGCTTACAAGGGGTCAAGCATCTTGCATGCACTTACTCAGACCACTCCCCAGTGGAGATGAGACTCACTCGGCTGGTCGCATCTGTTCCCCACATCACCTGGCGTCTCAAACCAACAATGTTACTAGACACGGTGTTCCACGCACAAATGGGTCAAGAAGTATATGAATACTTTCAATGCAATATTGGTACAGTGGATCATATAGTGATGGTATGGGAGGCTTTCAAAGTCACCATGAGAGGGATTTGTATTGCCAAAGGCGGCGGAGTGTTGCTTGATCTGCGGTCAATGCTTAAGCTCCTAGAAGGAGAGATTAAACAAATGGAGCAGAGGCTCGGCCGCTCCCAGACTGCATCAGAACAGGTTGCACTTAGGGACAAAATATCTGAATACCGAGACACAGCAGATAGGCAATGCCTATTTTGTGGGAAATATGTGAAAGCCCACAGATATGGGGAGGGGGATAAACCGGGCCAGGCGCTAGCTGACTAAGTCTGCACTCCTCTGGTTTCTAACTACATAATGGAAATCCAGACACCAAGGGGAGGGACACTTTGAGATACGCCTGATGTTCTCCATACATTTCTGACGTATTACTCCTCACTTTACACCACAAAAAGACAACAACCAATCACATTGTCGCCCTATCTAGAACAGGTTCCTCTGGGCTTGTTTGGGGAAGCACAGAGGGATTTACTCTCTGCTTAGATTGAAGAGGATGAGATTTGGGCAGCGATCATGAATCTTCGCTCAGGCATAGCCCCTGGGCTGTATGCCCTATCGGCTGACTTTTACAAGGCATATTTGGGGAATTTAGTTCCCATTCTAAAAAAAGTGTATGAAGAGGACAAGGAATCAGGAACCCTCCTTCCACTATATGGGAAGCTATCATCATCTCATTAATTAAACCGGGGAAGCCAACTACTAAATGTGAATCTTATAGGCCACTTTCCATAATCAACTGCGAAGTAAAAATCTTAGCCAAACAGGTTAAGCCTACTCATGGGTACGCTAGTACTACCTGATCAAGCCGGATTTGTGCCAGGCAGTGCCACCTCGCATAACCTCAGAACTCTCTTTATGATAATTCAAGATATCGATCCAGCGTTTGCAGCAGTCGTCATATTTTTAGACGCGTCCAAGGCATTTGATTCAGTGGAGTGGGACTTTCTATTTGGGATACTCCAGAGAATGGGAATACCGCAAGAGTCTTTGTCTTGGATACAACTGTTATACCAACAACCGCAAGCTGGAGTATCGGTACATGGGGTGAGATTGTCCCCCTTCCTTATTCTGAGAGACACGAAGCAAGGGTGCCCGCTCTCCCCCATGTTATTTGCGTTGGCCATTGAGCCGTTGGCGGCCAAACTCCACCAACACCATTATGAATGGGCACTCTGCTATCCTACCAGACACGTCTTATGCAGATGATGTTACATTATATGTTCGGGAACTACAAGTTAGTCTTAACCCCATATTACGGGAATTCACAGCCTTTGCTCGACTATCGGGAGTCAAAATCAATTGGGAGAAATCCCATTTATTTCCGCTTACCGCCAATGCCCAACCCTACACACTAGATTATCCCATTGTGTGGTGCTCTGACGAGGTAAAATACTTGAGGATAACTATCACAAGAGATAAAGCAGAATTACTACTGGCTAATTAAGGGCAAACGCTCAAACATTTAATGGAGTCCAGTACCTGGTCGATCCCATTACTACTGTCCCTAGAATATCCCTGATGAAAATGATTATTCTTCCTAAACTACTCTACTTTTTTATTAACATACTCTACATAGTCCAGGCCACACTTTCTTTAAAACCACAAAATCCCAAATGATAAGGCTAGCCTGGGGGGGGGGGGCAAACTGCCCAGATTGAATTGGAGGGCATTGACTTTACCCTTTACACAGGGCGAATTTGAAGCACCTGACGTCGAACTATACTACCTCAGTGTGCAGGCACACTTTGCGACATACTGGTTCACACCTCCCACATACATGCCACACCTAGCAGTAGAGCAATGCTACATGGAGCGAACACCGTTGTCGGGATTCAGAGCAATGCACGCCAAGAGAGTTATGCTGACCCTACTACAGTAGCATGCACTGTGAGAGCATGGCAGGAAATCGCAAAGAGATTAGACATAGCAATGATGTATTCGCCCTTGCTTCAACTGGCTCGCCATCCTGACTTGGAGGTGACCCAGGAACTAAGATGTCACTAGTTACTAAACAAGGTTTAAATTGCAAACTGGGGATATCTCTATATAGGAGAGGTGTTGGACTTGTCCCTTTTTGCAGGGTCATCCATGAACTTTTTGCCTTCCTCCTGTATTTTGTCTGACCTGTTTTTGTTGGTTTAATGACTCTGGGCACTTTACCACTGCTGATCAGTGCTAAAGTGCATATGCTCTCCCCAGTATATATTGATGTATTGATTGTTGTAACTATCCAAGCCTGCCTCTGCTAGGTTGTGTATTACTTGTCTGGAGTTTGAGTGACAGGGGCTGGGGGATTCCAGGAGACAGGGTGAGTCAGCACAGGGATGAATAGAGAGATCTGCATGTAGATGGGTGGGAGGAGTTGCACCTGGGACCTGAATATGGCTGTGTCTTCCCTCCACAATGCTGGCTCCACTTCCTGTGGTACGTCTGATGTCCCTGGCCTACACTGTGAAAGGAAAGAAGGAGCCTTGTGAACAAAGTGTTCCAGGACTGACCAGAACTGGTTTGGACTAGGCAAAGGCCTCTCTGCCTTCAAAGAACAAAGAGAAAATGAGTATAAAAGGGGGGACCCAGACCCCAGAACTTTAGATCACTTTGGGAAACAAGAAGAACCTTTGCTGAGGAGAGGAACCAGAGAAACTGAGGAAGTGACTATCCCAGCTGAGTGCTGTTTGGGGGAATGGCCTGCAGTGGTTGCCTAACTGCCAAAGAAAGGAGAAAGGACTTTGTGCTACTTTCAAATCAACTTGTGAAGGATCTCCAAGGGCTTGAGATAGAGCTTGCTTCCTTCTGAAGTCTCAGGGACAACAGACTTCACCAACCAGCTCCCCAAGAGTTCTTTTGAAGTGCCTGCTGTTGTGTTGGGCCTTCCGAGGTTCTGCGTGTCACAAGGAGCTGGAAGCACGACTCACGAAGAAGAAGCATGTCGCCGCGGCAGCCGCTGTCATCGCATTACTGGAGAAGGGCGTCGCCGCTGCCGCTGTTGCTTCGCCTCGCAGAAGCGTCTCGCATCACCGGAGAAGACTGTCGCCGTCGCATCAGACGCCGTTGCATCACCGGAGAAGCGTGTTGCAGGGCCTGTCGCGGCTCAGAAGAATTGTTGAGTCGCCACACGGCCACCGGGCGTGCACGCATCGTGTCGCAACAAGAAGAAAAAGCCATTTTAGTTTCATTGCACCAGATCTTAATCACATCACTGCGTTGCTGGTCGCATCGCCACGGAAGTGCAGTAAGAAACCGACGCATCACCTCCCCACACCGAGAAGAACCGACAAATCCCTTACCCATCAGTAGGAACCCGACGCATCACCGTTCTTGCATTTAAGGAACCGACGCATCACCTTCCCTGCAACACTTTCGTTGTATAGCGTTACGCATCCAAAGGTACATTGAACTTAAAGTGTCGCATTTACCATCTTAAGAGAACAAAGCTATTTCTACCATTTTAAAAAGTACAGCTTTGTGGATTTGTGTCGTTTGTGGTCTTGTGATAAGTCTATATAAAGAGTACTTATGTTTGATATACAATCTGTGTGGAGTCCATCTGTAGTGTTGTCACTGGATTACAGTATGTGTTCACAAATGCTTTACACACTGCCTCTGAGATAAGCCTGTCTGCTCATCCCAAGCTACCAAGGGGGTGAGCAGGGGTTATTTTAGGAGAGTACCCCCTTACCCTGACTAGAAGCAAGGGTCCCTATTTGGTCAAAGGTACCTACCTCTGACAACTAGAGACCCCCAGTTCTAACACAAAAAGGAGCAATGTGTCCAAAACACCGACCCCACACCCACGAAGCTCTTTATGTATGTCAGACTATGGCAAAGTGTGAAGGCAGCCCCACCTGAATTCTACAACAAATTGCCTACTAAAGAGCACTAGCCCTTCACATTTAGTATCCCTCATCTACCACAACAGGCAAACAGCAACACATAGCTACCAGATGGGATCCAGGCTACACTATGAGGAAGAACTGGGTACACTCCTTAGCGATAAGCAATGGGGCTAATTGCTATCAACAGACCGGCTAGCAGCTGGCTATGCATCATAGACTTTAACTACCTTCATAGATTATAATATACGCCGGTTACAATGCATAAATTTTAGCTGAGGGACAATGATGCTTGTGACCAGTGCGTGCAGGAGAAGGCAGGTTCCCTGCATGTTGCTGGTGACTATGCCCCCATAAAAAATACTGGAATCAGCTAATCACGGCTTTGGGACAGAAGACTCTGGCCCCACTGACAGCATTGCCCATTGTTGCACTCTTAGGATAAATAGAAGAGATCCCTTCTGCATACAGGCGATATGTGGCTGCTGTTGGCCAAACGCAGAGTGGCGAGTTGATGGAGCAGAGGACGGGCACCTAAATTTAAAGAATGGCTACAAGACCTCCTATTTTGACAAGAACAATCACTGATTTATGCAGAGCTACTACTTAGGACAAAATACATATGGGACTCCCTATGCACCTACCCTGACATAATTAGTAGACAAGGAAACGCACCTAGAGAGATGGAATGAAAAAACTTTCCCTGCCATGGACAAACTACATCCTACTGAGAGCCAGGCTGAAATCTCACTGCACATTCAGGATATAGAGCTCACATAATGAGTTAACATGAGTGACTATAACAACTAAATAGGGTAACTCAAATTTACATCTTTTTTCTTCTGTCCAACGAGCTATGGTACTGATATTTACATGTGTAAATGGTATATATGATTGTGATATGTAATGTATTCTCCATGTGCTATAAGAGATACTGACATTGCGCCTATGTTACTATGCCTAAAACATGATTTGAACAGGGCAATAAAACAAAATAAAAAAAGTGACTCTGCTGTTTCCTGAACAGTAAACTTGCAGATCTATAAAGTTCTGGACATGATTATTGATGTGGAGTAAACAGTCAATTCAAGGATTATTTATACTGTTCCAGGGCTGAAACCTGGGTAACGGGGAACAAGACAAGACCCTTTCCAAATATCCTCCCTTCGTCACAGACCAGATATCACATTAACGCTTTCACACATGCAGTCATTGGTGGAGCCCATAACACCAACATTCACACATCACTTGGCACTGGTCTGCACATACAGGATAGAGATGAGTATTTCATGCACTGACATGAGAGGAATACCTTATAACCTATAGGAAGAAAAGTTATATCACATATCTATACATTAACATTCCTACACCTACAGATCTCAATCCTTAAACATCAAGACACTCCTCCCACGTGATCAATGGATCATTTAGTTGGATCAGTTATGGTGATTTAGAACCAGCTAAAACACATTTAGGATCTTGATCTTCCCTCTTCAATAAATCACAAATGCATTTGCTTGTTAATCAATATTTGTTTATCTATTTTATCCCAAAAAGGTTAAACCTACATCTAGAAAGTTTTATTAATTTTATGTTGAATCACAAAATACTATATTTACCTAATCTGGCTATCGGACGTCCTCTAAGTCATCAAATTTGTCATCAATCAGTCACAATTTAGAAGTTCTTCATGCGGCACGCTACAGTCCCAAAGAAAATCCAAGGACCAGAGACGTGCAAGCATCTATCAGTGCCCATGAATTTTATAAAGTTCGTAGTTCATCGGGAAAATGGGAAGCATTCGGACTATCAAAGATTCAGGAACGCAGCAGTCACCCTAGATAGTAGCGTCGCGTAACGTCACCGTCATCTTCGTCAGCATAAGGGAAAGAGAAAGTAGGATCGTCCGGTGAGGTTTCACACAGTTCAAAAGGTTATGTAATGGTTTTTGAATTTTTCCGGTTTCTTGTACATGTCCATTGTGTGATACTTGGCTGTCTTCCCACCGTGGCTTTGTACGGGCCCAGTGTGACAAGGGTCAGGACGAGGCCACAGGACCAAACTCTTGCGCAGTCGCACTTCGCCCGAAACCTCGTAGAATGGTGGCCATCACGTCGTGTCATGTTGGCGGCCATCTTGTTTTTAGGCCCAAAGGACAATTTAACCTCTTCTGTGCCCATGACGAGATGGTCTCGTCATGGAGCACAGTCGCGATATGCCCATGACGAGACTATCTCGTCATGACACCCACCCACTAGGGAAGCGCCAGGCACTGGAGGGGAAAAGGCCTGGCACCCAAGGGGTTAAGCAAAACAAACACAAAAAGTAATTAATACATAGAAATAATGAATACAATGTTAACCCCTTACTAATCCCTCTATGTGCTTGTAATTATCTAGCGTATAGCGACATTTAAAGCGTTCGTATTCACCCATTTTATGTCATCTGGAGCAACATAATGAAAACATCACAAAAGCCACATGTATCATGCAGTATTCTATTTACTACATATACTACTGTTAGTATGCGTACGTATTTTAGTAATAACAATTATTCAGCCATGCAAAATGCAAATCCCACATATATTTTGTATATTCATAAGGTTGATTAATACACATGTAAAATTATTTAGTAATATTATAATTAATAGATTATTCGGCTAGTATATTCATGCTGAAAAGGTGGGGGTATATAAAATGTTGTACTGCCCGCTCCATCAATCCCCCCTTTGGTGATTTTATCACCACACCATTAAAATGGTGTATTAATTTACATGGAGTTGAAATGAATTCTTGCTTTAATTTACATCTCTGTATCTCCAATTTCTTCTCTTCTGGCTGTTTTATACATATTCTCCTTCATCTCTTCTAATTCCCTCTCTTGTTTCTTATCCTGTCTTCTCAAATTTTCTCTTTTAAGCTTTTTCTGGATTTTCTTTCTTTTACGACATAGACATGCTAATCTTAATATTAACACTACAAAAATCACACACTTTGGGGTCGATTCCGATCCTGTATTTTTTTTCCCGTACGACTCGTATCCGAACGAATCGCAGCGGGAAAAGTTGTACGAGACGGACCCGGACACTTTTCCATACGAATCGTAAAAATACAGTCTGAGCGTACAAGTACGATCCGGACCGGCTTTTTGATTTACGATTCGTACGGAAAACGTCCCATACACGGGGAATGACTTGTACATACGCAATGTTGTTGTACGCACCAATGTTGTATTACGCACTGTACATACGCAATGGCGGTGTAGGCACCGTACATACGCAATGCTGTTGTAAGCACCTATGTTGTAGTACGCACCGTACATAGCAATGTCGGTGTACGCAACGTACATACGCAATGGCGGTGTACGCACCGTACATAGCAATGGCGGTGTACGCACCGTACATACGCAATGGCAGTGTACGCACTGTACATAGCAATGGCGGTGTACGCACCGTACATATGCAATGGTGGTGTACGCACCGTACATATGCAATGGCGGTGTACGCACCGTACATACACAACGCATGGGGGTTGCTTGCCTGTACGACTCGTACCCCTGTACCGTACTGTACCACGGACACTACAAAACAGCACAAGGAGGGTCTATTCGACTCGCACAACACCACAAAACATGTCTACATTGTACAAACAATGGAAATGACTGACCTGGACACATCCAAACAGGCAACAGAGGGGCAAACTCACAACCACCCCTTATAACACACCCACCAAAAATTCAAACTGAGGCCCACCCACAAATGGACCAATAAAAAGGGCCCACACACACAAACTATGAGCCTTTGCACTCACTGCAGCTAGAGAGCACACCCCAACAACTGCACCCATCCACCTTAACATATACACCTTCACACAACCTCCTTCACACATACCCCCTCTTCACATTCAGACCCACACAGTCACATTCAGACCCACACACCCACAACCATCCACACCCTCACCCCACACCATGCCCACAGACAAGAATCCAAAGTTCACAAGGGAGGAGCTGGAGATCCTTGTCAATGAAGTCATCAGAGTCGAGCCACAGCTGTTTGGAACATTGGTCAGACAGACCAGCATAGCTGAAAAATCACACCTGTGGCAGAGGATCGTCGATAGGGTGAATGTGGTTGCACCCATCAGAAGGACCAGGAATGAATGCCAAGCCAGGTGGTACGATCTGGGGAGGGCGGTAAAGCGCAAAATGAATGATGACTATGCCCCGAGCAACATCACTGGAGGTGGTGGGCCCTGCAGACCAGTACATTTCCATCCCTCGGAGGAGAAGGTGATGGCCCTGCTTCCGCCGGTGGGAGTACATGGACTGCAAGGAGTTCCAGAGCCTGGTGAGTACACAAAGAACTTAGGTAACATGGGGGTAATGGCATCCACACCCCAACTACACAAAATGCACGCGACTACCCCCAAGCCCTCACCGGCCACAACCACAGTCAAAAATAACGCTAATGCTACTAAATGTGTATGCTCCATTGAAAAAGCAAGGCCATGCTATGTCCCATGGTACACGAAGCAGCAACCCAAGAATGGATGTCCGGTGTGCTGGGAGGGTGGGTGGCACAAAACACATTGTTGAACTCCAAATCAGACACAATTGCCCTCATCCCATATGGCCCAGGTACACACCCATGCACCATGCGCAATGCACAGGGATTGGGAAAGTACTTACAAGATAGCTCACACTCGGCCCGGGTGTAGGCAGCACAAGGCCCTCCTGTGACCAGTGCAAACACAAACACCAAGACAACAAGGTCAGATATCTAGGACAGGAACTCACACTCACTGTCATGTCAGTATGGGTGAGCAGTCTAAATATCGATAATTTAATTTCGACCTACCATAATATCGAGTCTAGAATATCGTAGGGACAGAATATCGATGTCAAGAATATCGATGGACAGAATATCGACCCTAAGGTAAGTAATATCGATTTTTGTTATATCGATGATAGTAATATCGAATTTAGTAATATTGATATGAAATATATCGATGTTACTAATATCCATGTCACTAATATCGATATTTATAATATTGTTATGTATTTTATTATGTATTTGATATGTATGTGTTAATTATTTTTTGTTAAGTGTTCTACTGTTTTTAAAATATATGTATACAATGTATATATGTTAATAATGTTTTTAATTTAATTATATGAATTTAATTATACATTTTTGGGAATTATACATTAATTTTAAATAATTTTTGCGTTTAAATTCGTTAGCGGGTTGTGGGTTTATAGGGGATTAGGGTGGGAAGTAATTTAATATTATGAAATATTTATAAATTTTTAGGAATTATAAAATTTTTTAAAAAAATTTTTGCGTTTAAATTCTGTAGCAGGTTGTGGGTTTATAGGGGAAGAGGGTGGGAAGTAATTTAATTGTAATTAAGTAATATTTATATTTATTTATTGGTATTGATAATTATATTATTGTTAATTAAGTATTAATTGGTAATTAATTTTTATTAATTGGTAATTAGTTTTGAATAATTGATTAATTGTTAATTATATTATTGTTAATTAAGTATTAATTGGTAATTAAGTTTTTATCAATTGGTAATTAGTTTTGAATAATTGATTAATTGATAATTATCTTAACTGTATTATTTTATTATTTGAGTGTTTCGTGCGTTTATAGGGGAATAGTGTTGGAAGTAATTGAAATCTAATTAAGTAATTATTAAATTTGTAGTTGGGTATTAATAATTAATTAATTGTAGATTAATTATTAATTGGTAAATATTTAAAATAATACTTTTTTGCTTATGAAAAATAATTTATTGTTGATTAATAATCAATTGGTAATTAAATATGTTTAACTATTATTTAGTGATATTTCTAATTAATATATTAATAATACATTATTAATTGGTAATTAATGTATAATAATTATTATTTTGTGTTAAAAAAAATATGTAATTGTTTAAGATTTTTTAATTGGTAATTAATGTTTGATAATTAATTTTTGGTATACAAAATTTAATTGTTAAATAATGTTTAAATTGGTAATTAATATTCCTTAATTATTAATTATTGGTATGTATTAATAATTTTTTGCTAATTAATTATTTATTGGTAGTTATGTTTTTAATAAATATGTATTGGTATTTGTAAGTAATTTTGAGTTATTTAATAATTAAATTATTAATTATTTTAAATAATTATTTTATTTAAAAGTATGTTATTTTTAACTTCTAAGCTATCCAACACTTTCTCTACTGTTGCACTCTCTGGAGTTAGAATAGTAATTTTTACCCCTACGCTATCCAACACTTTCCCTACTGTTGCACTCTCTGGAGTTGGAGTACTAATTTGTACCCCTACGCTATCCAACACTTTCCCTACAGTTGCACTCTCTGGAGTTGGAATAGTAATTGTTACCCCTACGCTATCCAACACTTTCCCTACTGTTGCACTCTCTGGAGTTGGAATAGTCATTGTTAGTCCTACGCTATCCAACACTTTCCCTACTGTTGCACTCTTTGGAGTTGGAGTACTCATTTTTACCCCTACGCTATCCAACACTTTCCCTACTGTTGCACTCTCTGGAGTTGGAATAGTAATTTGTACCCCTACGCTATCCACCACTTTTCCTACTGTTGCACTCTCTGGAGTTGGAATAGTAATTTTTAACCCTACGCTATCCAACACTTTCCCTACTGTTGCATTCTCTGGAGTTGGAATAGTAATTTTTATCCCTACGCTATCCAACACTTTCCCTACTGTTGCACTCTCTGGAGTTGGAATAGTAATTTTTACCCCTACGCTATCCAACACTTTCCCTACTGTTGCACTCTCAGGAGTTGGAATAGTGATTTTTACCCCTACGCTATCCAACACTTTCCATACTGTTGCACTCTCTGGAGTTGGAATAGTAATTGTTACCCCTACGCTATCCAACACTTTCCCTACTGTTGCACTCTCTGGAGTTGGAATAGTAATTTTTACCCCTACGCTATCCAACACTTTTCCTACTGTTGCACTCTCTGGAGTTGGAATAGTAATTTTTAACCCTACGCTATCCAACACTTTCCCTACTGTTGCACTCTGTGGAGTTGGAATAGTAATTTTTAGCCCTACGCTATCCAACACTTTCCCTACTGTTGCACTCTTTGGAGTTGGAATAGTAATTGTTACCCCTACGCTATCCAACACTTTCCCTACTGTTGCAGTCTCTGGAGTTGGAATATTAATTTTTACCCCTACGCTATCCAACACTTTCCCTACTGTTGCACTGTCTGGAGTGGGAATTTTAATTTTTACCCCTACGCTATCCAACACTTTCCCTACTGTTGCACTCTCTGGAGTTGGAATAGTAATTTTTACACCTACGCTATCCAACACTTTCCCTACTGTTGCACTCTCTGGAGTTGGAATAGTGATTTTTACCCCTACGCTATCCAACACTTTCCCTACTGTTGCACTCTGTGGAGTTTGAATAGTAATTGTTACCCCTACGCTATCCAACAATTTCGCTACTGTTGCACTCTTTGGAGTTGGAATAGTAATTGTTACCCCTACGCTATCCAACACTTTCCCTACTGTTGCAGTCTCTGGAGTTGGAATATTAATTTTTACCCCTACGCTATCCAACACTTTCCCTACTGTTGCACTGTCTGGAGTGGGAATTTTAATTTTTACCCCTACGCTATCCAACACTTACCCTACTGTTGCACTCTCTGGATTTGGAATAGTAATTTTTACCCCTACGCTATCCAGCACTTTCCCTACTGTTGCACTGTCTGGAGTGGGAATCTTAATTTTTACCCCTACGCTATCCAACACTTTCCCTACTGTTGCACTCTCTGGAGTTGGAGTACTAATTTTTACCCCTACGCTATCCAACACTTTCCCTACTGTTGCACTCTCTAGATTTGGAATAGTAATTTTTACCCCTATGCTATCCAACACTTTCTCTACTGTTGCATTCTCTGGAGTTGGAATAGTAATTTTTATCCCTACGCTATCCAACGCTTTCCCTACTGTTGCACTCTCTGGAGTTGGAATAGTAATTTTTAACCCTACGCTATCCAACACTTTCCCTACTGTTGCACTCTCTGGAGTTGGAATAGTAATTGTTACCCCTACGCTATCCAACACTTTCCCTACTGTTGCACTCTCTGGAGTTGGAATAGTCATTGTTAGTCCTACACTATCCAACACTTTCCCTACTGTTGCACTCTTTGGAGTTGGAGTACTCATTTTTACCCCTACGCTATCCAACACTTTCCCTACTGTTGCACTCTCTGGAGTTGGAATAGTAATTTGTACCCCTACGCTATCCACCACTTTTCCTACTGTTGCACTCTCTGGAGTTGGAATAGTAATTTTTAACCCTACGCTATCCAACACTTTCCCTACTGTTGCATTCTCTGGAGTTGGAATAGTAATTTTTATCCCTACGCTATCCAACACTTTCCCTACTGTTGCACTCTCTGGAGTTGGAATAGTAATTTTTACCCCTACGCTATCCAACACTTTCCCTACTGTTGCACTCTCTGGAGTTGGAATAGTGATTTTTACCCCTACGCTATCCAACACTTTCCATACTGTTGCACTCTCTGGAGTTGGAATAGTAATTGTTACCCCTACGCTATCCAACACTTTCCCTACTGTTGCACTCTCTGGAGTTGGAATAGTAATTTTTACCCCTACGCTATCCAACACTTTTCCTACTGTTGCACTCTCTGGAGTTGGAATAGTAATTTTTAACCCTACGCTATCCAACACTTTCCCTACTGTTGCACTCTGTGGAGTTGGAATAGTAATTTTTAGCCCTACGCTATCCAACACTTTCCCTACTGTTGCACTCTTTGGAGTTGGAATAGTAATTGTTACCCCTACGCTATCCAACACTTTCCCTACTGTTGCAGTCTCTGGAGTTGGAATATTAATTTTTACCCCTACGCTATCCAACACTTTCCCTACTGTTGCACTGTCTGGAGTGGGAATTTTAATTTTTACCCCTACGCTATCCAACACTTTCCCTACTGTTGCACTCTCTGGAGTTGGAATAGTAATTTTTACACCTACGCTATCCAACACTTTCCCTACTGTTGCACTCTCTGGAGTTGGAATAGTGATTTTTACCCCTACGCTATCCAACACTTTCCCTACTGTTGCACTCTGTGGAGTTTGAATAGTAATTGTTACCCCTACGCTATCCAACAATTTCGCTACTGTTGCACTCTTTGGAGTTGGAATAGTAATTGTTACCCCTACGCTATCCAACACTTTCCCTACTGTTGCAGTCTCTGGAGTTGGAATATTAATTTTTACCCCTACGCTATCCAACACTTTCCCTACTGTTGCACTGTCTGGAGTGGGAATTTTAATTTTTACCCCTACGCTATCCAACACTTTCCCTACTGTTACACTCTCTGGATTTGGAATAGTAATTTTTACCCCTACACTATCCAGCACTTTCCCTACTGTTGCACTGTCTGGAGTGGGAATCTTAATTTTTACCCCTACGCTATCCAACACTTTCCCTACTGTTGCACTCTCTGGAGTTGGAGTACTAATTTTTACCCCTACGCTATCCAACACTTTCCCTACTGTTGCACTCTCTAGATTTGGAATAGTAATTTTTACCCCTATGCTATCCAACACTTTCTCTACTGTTGCATTCTCTGGAGTTGGAATAGTAATTTTTATCCCTACGCTATCCAACGCTTTCCCTACTGTTGCACTCTCTGGAGTTGGAATAGTAATTTTTAACCCTACGCTATCCAACACTTTCCCTACTGTTGCACTCTCTGGAGTTGGAATAGTAATTTTTACCCCTATGCTATCCAACACTTTCTCTACTGTTGCACTGTCTGGAGTGTGAATCTTAATTTTTGCCCCTACGCTATCCAACACTTTCCCTACTGTTGCAGTATTTGGAGTTGGAGTACTCATTTTTACCCCTACGCTATCCAACACTTTCCCTACTGTTGCACTCTCTGGAGTTGGAATAGTAATTTGTACCCCTACGCTATCCAACACTTTTCCTACTGTTGCACTCTCTGGAGTTGGAATAGTAATTTTTAACCCTACGCTATCCAACACTTTCCCTACTGTTGCATTCTCTGGAGTTGGAATAGTAATTTTTATCCCTACGCTATCCAACACTTTTCCTACTGTTGCACTCTCTGGATTTGGAATAGTTATTTTTACCCCTTCGTTATCCAACACTTTCCCTACTGTTACACTATCTGGAGTGGATATAGTAATTTTTAGCCCTGCGCTATCCAAAATGTTCATTTATGTTGTTTTTTTGGGAGCTGGAGTAGTAGTTTTATTGTCTCTGCAATAATTATAAAAACATTATTAAGTAAGTATATATAATATATATTATATGTATATGTTTAATTCATTTTTTATTAAATTATATTGATTAATTATTAATTTTTAACATGATTAAATATATTTAATTATGTTTATTTTATTTATAAGTATTATTATGTTTATTTAACATATTTATTGTAACAAAAAAAAACGATATTTTTAAAAACTATATTTTTGACATCTATATTTTTTTTCCGATATTTTCGCACTTACCATGTTGTAGATAGGATGTCGATATTCTTGACATCGATATTTGTGTTGCGATATTTTTGTAGGTCGATTTTCTGACCTTCGAAATTTTGTCAGAGATCCGTCAGTATGCTCCATGGGGGGACAGCTACATCACCTGGGAGCCCCAGTGCCAAATCACACTACACCCACCAGCAGGCCCTGTCACACACACCCCTTACACAAGCAGACACCCCCAGGACAGGCAATGGATTTACCCACTGTCACAATGGACATGTAACACAACATCACCAATACATAGCCGAAGAAGCATCCAAGCCAAAAATCTACATGTCAAAGACTCAGGAGAACATATCAATCTGTCCCCCGCAACATACCCATCCACAAGTGAACATTGAGGAGAATGCTAGGCACATACAACTACCTGGAGGAACAGTGCCAACTTGAATGTGTATGATACATGCATGTTGCATGAAACAGCATTAACATTGTCTGTCTCTCACACACAGGGCAACGTGACGAATCTACCCCCAACAATGGGCGTGAAGATTCACAGTCCCTGGCCCAGGAGGAACCTGATCCCACCGGCAGCGATGCCTCTCAACACTCCGCAGATGACCCCGACCGACCTGGACCCTCTGGTGTCCAAGCCCCTGAAGAACCTGGTTCAGGACCATCTGTGCCAACCACCACCCCCATTCCTGCAACATCCCAGGAGACACCGAGGAGCCCTGCCCGCAGTGAACAACTGAGCCAGTCTGAGCAGGAGGGACAAGGAGCGCCGGGCACCCAGGAGGAGGCAGTCAACACCGCCACTGCCATCCCTTAGGGGTCCCATAGACCCGATGTGCCCACAATGGCAGGCCAGGCTCGTGTGGGCAGGGGTGTTGGGAGTGGAGGCAGGCGGAGGCGAGAACCTGACCAGCCAGCTGAAGGGACCGGTATGTCACACATACACAACATCATGGATGCATACCGGCGTGACACCAGGGAGTTCAGCCAGGTAGTGGTGACCCTCACAGAGATCAAGAACCAGCAGGCCGAGCAACACACCAGTCAACAAGAACACCAAGGACGGATGGAGGCAAGACTGGCTGAGCTCCTGGCGGTGCAAAGGGACATAAGCCACCACCAGCCACAGGGAGGGAGGAGGAGGAGGATTCGTCCGACGGAGCGTCCCAAGCATCGTCAAGGCCTGCATCTGAGGGTCCCCCGAGGAAGGTGGGTCGTCCACGGAAAAGACCGTGAGAGGCAGCGGCACATCCACATCTCCCAGGCCACCTGGCCTGGCACCTGGCCTTCATGTGCGACAGCATCACCTCATTGACTGACATCATCTGCCACATGGACCTGCTAGTCACAGTCTGACTAATGATGCCAAACACTGTGGTCTGGACTCTGATGACTTCAAATGGCAAGGATCCCATCTCCCCCTGTGAACTTTGGATTCTATGGTCCCTGCATTGCACCTTTTTCAGTGCACAAATCACGGCACAGAGCTATAATTAAATAATTAATACGTGAAATTTTATGTTGCAGTCATTTAGCATGAGTCCACAACATACGTGTGGGGATATGTCAAAGTATGCCTGAGTGTGGAACTAACTCCAGCCATCCATACACTTGGATCTGAGTCCGGTCGAGGACACACATGTGTCTCAATGTATCACCAAATACAGACATGGAGCCCAATACTCACCCATGATGGCCTCAAGCTGCCGATGGAGGGCTTGCAATACTGCTCAGACAGACCAATTTGGAAGAGTATCATGAAGGTGTAGAGGTCATGGGTCATGTTGATGTGCCTGGGGAGGGAGTCCCAGGTCTGTTTGCAGAGGTGGGAGAACTATCTCCTGCATGCAGTTTTTATGTGGATGTGATGAATGGTGGCCAGGGCAAGGTGGGCTGCATGGAGTTGGATGACAGACGTCCAAGGTTTGTTTTGGGTCTGGGGTTGTGGACTGCCTCCTGAGTGTGGTTGAGGAGTCTGAAGGTGATCCTGCAGCAGACAGTGAGCCATTCTAGCTATCTCAGGTGGACGGTGATGTGGCTGGGGATGTTGAAGATGAGGTGTGCGGATGCACCCTGGATGTGGACAAGTTCTCCTGCAGTTTTGCTGTTGTTCTACGTAGAGGCCGGTGCTGTAGTTGAGCCGGCTGGTGTCATGGACCTGGGGGACGGTCTGTCTTTCCTTGTAGTGGATCTATCTGTGGATCATTTGCAGCTTGCGGAGGGTGTTGCAGCATGAGGTACATATGGTGGTGAGTTGCATGGTATTTGTGAGCGATGGGTCCATGATGAACACCAGCTTGCATGCGTGGCCACTGGGTGCTGGTGCGGTGCCCAGACCAGTGGGATACAAGGAGTTGACCCAGCCGTAAGGGGACAATCCTCAAATGATGACCTCGGTCCTGTCCAAGTCCAGCCTCAGGTGGCTGATGTTCAGCCATTCGTCAACGGATCTCATGCCTTCTTGAAGTTTGGATCTGGCAATGTCTGGCTCTTTGGTGAGTTTGAGGAGCACTTGGGTGTCAATGGCATACGAGATGATGATGAGGTCGTGTGCGCATGTGATGGTGGAGAGGGGGGTCATGGAGACATTGAAGATCGTCACACTGAGAGAAGAGCCCTGGGGCATGTGCCACATGACCCCAGTGTACTACATGCTGCAGGGTGGAGGCCGACTCCCTGGGCCTTGCTGGTGAACTACTTTCTGATTTAATCCTGGGCCCTCCTCTGGATACCAGTGTTGGAGATGTGTGAGCTGACAGGGTGTTAGCACATGGTGTACAATGCCGTTGAGAGGTCAAGGGGGGTGGGCTCACCATTGTTGAGCAGGGCAAAGTTGTCATTGGTGGTGGCAATGATGACGGTTGCAGTGGTGTGATTACTGTGGAATATGGTCTGGTGCTGGTTACCTGGAGCTGGTTGCGTGGAGGAAATTTGTCAGTTGCTTGTTGAGTGTCTTCCAGATGACATTTGCTGGGTAGGGAAGCAGGGTGATGTACCAGGAGATCCTGCGGTACTGCCGTCCGTTGTTTATCAAGGGCCTGGGTCTCTGCATGCCTCCAGCACCCATGGAATGTGGCTAACTCAAAGGAGACATTCATGACGCGCTGGATGTGGGCTTCAAGGATGGGGAATGATGTGGTTGAGATGTTGTGTGGGAAGGGGCCTGATGGAGAGCCAGAGTGGATAGTGCACATGAGCCAGGTGGTGTACTTGCTGCTGAAGGGAGTCCAGAACCTGAGGGGGTTTGTCCTGCGGATAATAGTGCTGTCTGCCTCTGTGTGTCAAGGCTGTTGTGTATGGCCATGAGCTAGCAGTGGTACAAAGTTGCAAGGGATGTGATCTGCCTTGCAAGGGTAGGGTGTCTTGGATGGAGATCTGCTGTCAGTTCACTCACAATTAGGCCTGGGCGTAGTTCGCGAAGTAGCACTTCGCGAAGCTACGCAAAGTGAAGTTCGCACTACGCGAGCTACGCGTAGCACTTCGCGAACTGCGTAGTACCTTGTTCGCACTGTGCCAGATGTCGTTTTCAATGATTGCACAGTGCGGACAAGCAACCGGCACTGTGCAATCATTGAAAATGGCATCTTGCACAGTGCGAGCTGTAGTTTTCTGCTAGTGTCTCGGCACTATCTGAAGGATCTCCACTTGTCCTTGCTGATGATATGGTGATGTCTGTGTGTGGTCTTTTCCAGGCCTGTAAGGTAAATGATGGCTCTTTGTGTTGCAAGGTTTGTATAAGAGTCCGGCTAGGTCTGTAGGAGTCCCGTAGGTCTGCCTTGTCCCAGGTGCCTTAACTGTTGTTGTACTTCACAGGAAAGTCCATCAATGTGGCAAGATTGTTGGATCAGTTGCTGATCCAGTGCATGAGGTTTCAGGGTGTTGCATTGGTGTTGTTTTGAGTGTCCCACACAGCTTGTCTGTGGTGACTTACATCAAGCATCTTTGGGGGATCGTTAGCGGGGTGTGGGGCGGTGTGTTGCTTGTCGGAGACGTCGATTAAAATGTTGATGGACCAATGATGGATGGTGGTGTGGTTCTCCTCCAGCCAGAAGTTACTGGCCCCCAGCCACATGTAGCCTGTGGAGGTGAGGGCGTGCGTGCAGATGTACGTGTTGATGGCTTAGCGCAATTGTGGATGTTGGCCTGGAGATCTGTCGATCAGTGTTACTCTGAGGGTTGCCAGGGAGTAGCTGCAAACCCGGATTTGTGACTCTGAGGGTGTACATGTGAATAAATTGCAATTCATCCTCCAGGATTGTTGCTGCCATCCCTGCGGATGATCTTGTATCCGTCTGGGATGACAAGGAAGAAGTTGTGTGCTGAGGATGCTTATGTCCAGATTACTGTCATGAAGGTGATGTGTGGGGCTGTTGTGTTGAGGAGGTAAACAGAGTCCAATGGCGTGCTGGTGGACCGAGCGGGTGTGGAGTAGGAGGCACATGACCTGGTTGTTCTGACAGGGCCTGGTAGGCTGGGCAGGGCTGTGTAGGCAGTTGGAGTTGCACACTCAGCATGCGAAGGTGTCGTGTGTGCGTTTAGGGGTTGCCTGATAGCAGGCGGATGATTGTCTGGAGGACATTGCTTGGAGGTTGGCTGCAGCATGAGCCTGTTGTGTGACGTGGATCATGCAAAGACCAGAGGCTCGTGCACTGTGGACGTTGCAGGTGCAGACGGTCCTGCCTTTGGCACTGCGTTGGTGCAACAGTGCCACATACAAGCTGCTGGCTGCATTAAGAATGGGTGGAGGGGGAAGGGAGGAGCATTTTGGAGGCGTTTGGGTTGCAGAATCAGGGCCCTCGGCGGGCGGTGCCGCAGGTGAGGCAGCAGCAGGCGGAAGGGGTGAGAAACTAGGCAAAAAGTAGCACACAAAGACAAGGAGGTCAGAAAGGCACAGTGCAACAGGTGTATGTAAAGGAAGGAGTGTCAGGTTTCTCATGGGTCACTACGAGAAAATGTATGACCAATCACCAAAAATGAAGGCCACAGGGTCAGGCAACAAAATGCGGAGCTGCGCACAGGAGACACACCATCAGCATGTGTTCACGTCCCGTTGTGGGGAGCAACCTGCACAAATACATACACAACCAGGGACTTCATGCACAATAGATATTATTAGCCATGAAGAACTGCATGCATGTTGCCGAAGTACACATACACATATGCTCAATATTTGACAAGTATGCCATAGATGACGCATGCAAACTGGCAAGAGAGCTGCAGTGACAGAGATGAGGCACTTTGGATTGTGCTGAACACCTTTTTTCCACATACACACACAAAGGGAAATGCATCCATGTGAACAGACTCACAGGTCAGTTTACAGAACATGTGGGATATACGCTGGACCCCCCATTCACGACACGGATTATGTCAATCCCAATGAACTGGCACACAAGTTAAGGGGATGAGCCAAACACATCCTGCTGCACACGGAGAGGCTGCAATTCCCCATAGAGCCTGTTGTTGTGATGTCCCACACTATGTCCACCCATAGCATCCGCAATGTTTCAGAGGCAAGGTTTACACACATTGATGCCTTCATCAGACGCCACACTCCACTACAGATGACTGTCAAGAAGGGTGACTATCATGTCATGGGAGTGATGCTACATGTTATATGCTCCATGGTGAGAAGACATGTATGCATGGTACCACAACATGCAAAGAAGCAGGCCCACACATTCCCAACCCGTACCACCACCAAAAAGCCTTGCAGCAATCCTTACCCAAACTGACATTTCCAAATGTCCATGCATGTAACACTGATTCAGCACACGTTGCAATCCTCATGAGGAATGGCAGGAGGACAACGATGACACGAGCAGACAACATGCGTAAATAGCTGGGAATGACAGACACACAAGAAGTCACCTAAAACAAATTTCGCCGCACACATGGACATTTACAAAACATGAACAATGTTGGACACATGGAAATTTCAAATAAAGTCTCTCCGCAAAACTATGTGGTATGACATCATCACTAGAGTGACACATCAGAACACACATCAAAGTCACTTTGCATTCAGTCAGCTGGACACACACATTGCAACACATGCCACTCAATGCTACAAGCTTGCACACTCATACCCAGTGACTCAACCATTATGAGAAGAAGTTGCGTATGAGCTGACTCCAGATATCATCATCATCCTCCTTCTCATCACTAGCCTCGTGATCAAGCCCTTGATCCTCCACGGGTGGATGTTCCTGCTCATCCGGATCCAGGATGAGTGGCACTGCCTTCTCAACTGCCATGTTGTGCAGCATGCAGCACATGAGGAAGATTCGGCAGAACATCTCCGGGGCATAAGGGAGGGATCCGCCTGTCTTGTCCAGGCACCGGAATCGGCTCTTCAGGAGTCCAAACGTCCTCTCAATCACTCTCCAGGTCTGCCCGTGTGCATTGTTGTACCGGTGATCTGTAGCTGTTCTTGGGTTGCGGAGAGGTGTCAGCAGCCATGGCATGTTGGGATATCCAGAGTCCCCTACATGGAAACATCATGTAAAAAAGTGGGTCAGGAGATGCCGTAAGAGCCAAAGATACCCCAACACACAGGACAAACAGAGTATACCCACCAACAAGACATGCTCGTTCGTTGTGCAGCCGCAGCATCATTTGTGGCACCCTGCTACGCCTTATGATGTAGGCATCGTGTGCTGATCCTGGAAAACGTGCACAGACATGGCAAATCAGCATTTTAGCAAGACACACCCCAAGGGCATTTATCGAGTGGTAATGTTTTCGATTGCGATAGGCTTGTTCCTGTGCCTGTGATGGTACCAAAGCCACATGTGTACCATCAATGGACCCAATGACATGGGGCATCCCTCCCAGGGCATAGAAATCACCCTTGACATCTGTCAACTCCTCAGGAGTAGGAAATTGGGTGAATTCATCAAGGTGCTCCAACATGGCTGCTAAAACATCACGCAGGACACGGCTGAACATTGCCTGTGACATGCCACCAACATCAGCTATGGTGAATTGAAACGTACCTGTGGCAAAAAAATGTAGGGCTGCCATCACCTTCATTTTGGGGGTCAGTGCATTAGGATACCTGTGTCGCGGTCGCAGGTGTGGTGCCAGCTTGTCTGTCAAGTCCTCAATCAACTTCCGAGTGAATCTGTAACGGCGGATGCAGGCACAATCCTTAATGGCACCCAAGTCTGGCATTGTTCTTGGGACAGGCTGTGCCCTGCAAGACATTGTTTGTAAGAATGAAGATTGAGAGTCTGTCAATATCAATGTCAATGAACATAGCACATGCTACACTGCTAAAACACATCAGGTAACTATGGAGTCGGGTATGTGCAATACATACAGGACACATATGCCAGCTTGCTGGCACTCCTACAAAAAGCCAGATACACCTGTTGATTGTCAAGTCTACATGACATGCCCTGAAATGAGTTGGTGGCCAGTCTGAGTGAAGAGCCACAGATATCACCGGAGTGACACACAACCACATAGCTGCATTGGAAGGATGTCATCTCATCCACACAGCTAACTGCAAGGCGCACGCACAGATCACTTGGAATGTCAAATGTACATGTCAAACACATTGCGATGAAGGGGTACACGTGACAAGAGAAAGACACAGCCATTGAGACAACGCAGACATGTATGACTGGGAAAATATGTTTTCCGATGCACACAGACCCTACAGCGGTGGGAATCCATATGTGGCATGGTGTGCGTAGATGTGTTCCATGCCCAACTCCACACAGACCCATGTTGGATGCACCAACAGCAGATGCAGTTGATGGAACACTGACATCAAGCTCATGGGAACACATGACACACACCTGATATAGTCACAAAGGGGCAAGCTGATTGTGACATGTCAGTTGATAGAGAGTCCCTGTCCCTGGCATCAGGAGACAGGTGCGGGTGTTGATGACTGTGCCATCCCACTGCTGCTGTGCATGACACAGTTGGACTACAGACACACATGTGGCAAGTGGCAAGGTGATGTGTGCCACATAGTGCCCCATCACACATGACATGTGTCCACAGGTCATCACACATCAATTGTGCAACTAGATGAGATGACCTGTGCAATATCACTGGCTGCCACACCTAGGGCCTGCACATGACAGTATGCAATGACAAGTACTTGATGGACATCCTTGTGCGACTCGTAGCCCTCCATTCCTGGCATGTGTGCGCCTGTACTACCATTGTAAGCGTGTGAAATGCATACCCGTACGTGTCAAACGCACTGTACTACTAGTGCGTACCCGTACGTGTGAACTAGTGCGTACCCGTACGTGTCAAATGCACTTTACTACTAGTGCGTACCCGTACATGTGAACTAGTGCGTACCCATATGTGTCAAACGCACTTTACTACTAGTGCGTACCCGTACGTGTGAACTAGTGCGTACCCGTACGTGTCAAATGCACTTTACTACTAGTGCGTACCCATACGTGTGAGCTAGTGCGTACGCATATGTGTCAAACGCACTGTACTACTAGTGCGTACCAGTACGTGTGAACTAGTGCATACCCGTACGTGTGAAACGCACTGTACTACTAGTGCGTACCTGTACGTGTGAACTAGTGCCTACCCATACGTGTGAAACGCACTGTACACCCGCTATCATTGCGTGTGTATGCTTTGTTTCACCATTGTACTTGTGCCGTAGGGGTACGTGTGAAACGCACCGTACACCCGCTATCATCGCATGTGTACGCTTCGTTTCACCATTGTACTTGTGCCGTAGGGGTACGTGTGAAACGCACCATACACCCGCTATCATCGCGTGTGTGCGCTTCGTTTCATCATTGTACTTGTGCCGTAGGGGTACATGTGAAACGCACCGTACACCCGCTATCATCGCGTGTGTACGCTTCGTTTCACCATTGTACTTGTGCCATAGGGGTACGTGTGAAACGCACTGTACCTGTGTGTGGATTTCAAAATTACATAGGGGACACATAAGGGACAAGTATTAGGCCCTACCCGGGATATAACCCGAGTTAGATCATTAAGACAAAGAGCCTGCTATAAGAAAGCAACTAAATTACGCTCAGATGAGATATTGAGAGAACGTTGGGATAACCTTGCTAGTGCTGCCGCGGTTAAAGATGTATCTGGATTTTGGAAAGAAGTTAAAGCCATGAGATCTATGGGCTCAAATATTACCCCCATAAGCTGTAATATATGTAATATACCTAGCGAATTATGGGAGGAGCACTTTGCCAGAATCTACACAGCTTCTACAAAGATCTCTAATAGTCATATCTGCCCCCCAGTTTTAAAGGTTGCTATAACTGTAATTAAAGTCGAGGATGCCATAAAACAAAGTACAGGGAATAAAGCCCCAGGCTCGGATGGGCTACCAATCGACCTTATAAAATATTAAACAGATTTTTGGGCTCCCCTTTTATGCAATGTTTTTAATAACCTGACCAATACGGCTATTCCGAGCACTTGGTCGACCAGTATCATTGTGCCCATTTTTAAAAAAGGTGACAGATCCAATCCCAGCTGTTACCGCCCAATTTCCTTGATAGACAATACTTTGAAGATCTTGGGCAGGGTTGTCTTTAATAAGATCAGGAAATGGTCTGAAGACAACCAAATTTTAAATTGTTGTCAGCTGGGCTTTAGAAGCAATGTCGGAACTGTCGAACAGTGTTTGAACTTAAATCTTATTCTGGGCAAATATACGATCGCTCAAAAAGTTCCACTTTATTTGGGTTTTATGGACTTAACCTCAGCCTTTGATTTTGTTAGTAGATCACGTTTATGGGAGATTCTTTTAAATTATGGGTTGGATGAGGCTTTGGTCCATTTTTTGGCGTATTTGCACAGGGATTTAAAGGCACGGGTGAGGATAAGCAATGATGCGGAGGTTTCTGGGGATATTGTCATTGGTAGAGGGGTTAGACAAGGCTGTGTTCTAGCCCCTCTACTTTTTATTCTTTATATAAATGAATTACATAATTCCCTGTCTAAATTGACCTATGATGTACCGAAAATTTATGGCAAATTATTCCCCGTGCTTTTATATGCAGACGATGCGGTCCTCATGGGCCGCACCCCCAACGCACTTCGCACTTTAGTTACGAAGTTCGTGTCTTTTATGGCCGAACTGGACCATTGCACTAATTTAAAAAAATCTTATATAATGATGTGTGGGTCGAAAAAACACTGTATTAATTCTATAACATCGGGCAGCGAATCCCTAACACGCACAAGCACTTTTCCTTATCTGGGCTTAGTTATTTCAGAATCAGGCACGTCCATGTAGCCCACAGCAGAAGCAAACTTTCCAAAGCGGTTAATTCTATAAATAGTCTTCGGCAGCCAAAACAAGCAGAAGTGGTGTTACCTTTAATCCAGATATATAAATCGCAATGTGTATCGACAGCCACCTATGGTGCTGAAGTCTGGGGGTATGTAAATTGTAGCGGGATCCAAATTGAAGAGAATAGATTTTGCAAAAAAATTCTCGGGGCTAAAATTTCATCTCCAACTTACATATGCCACAAGGAAATGAACCTATATTATGTGGAGGATTTTATTAGGTCTCGTCCAGCTATATTCTGGCTAAAAATATGGCAGAACCCCACTGCGATTTTAACACGAGAGATAATTATAGATTGCCTTAAATGCGATAAGGGTGGTAGTATACCTTGGCTTGTTGCAGTTAAAAACAGTTTAGCCAGTGTGAAGTTGGAGCATATTTTCTTATGTCCATCAGCATTGGAAGGCATAAGTACAAAATCACTTAGGGGGGCGCTGTATGATCTGGATCATAAAGAAAGACAGAACATCGAGCATCATAAATCATCGATTGTTAGGTATACGCCATTTCTGGAGGCACCGAGCACTCAACATCATATGCTACAGAAATACCTCAGGAAGAATATAGGGAGATGGAAAAGGAGCTTACTTTTCCGCCTTAGGGATGGTAGTATAAAATATTCACTTTGCTTCCCGATAGGATTTAATAACAACCTTGAGCAGTTGTGTTGCCCATGCGGTATAGGTAGTAAACAAACATTGTTACATTTTTTACTTTTTTGTAAATTTTGTGCCAGATATACAAACCAGTATTTAACTCCCTATTTTAAGGCATGGGCTATCTTTGATTTCAAATTAGCATATTTTGAAATTTTACGGCTAGAAAGTGATGATTTGATTTTCCGAGTAAGCACGTTTTTACAAGCTGTGGTACGCTCACGTGCTTCCATGAACGAACCCAAATGTGCCACAAATTTTGTAACACTGACTAGTGAAATTCACCTTTTATCTTTGCTCTTATAATAGTCATTAATATTGCCCGTAACTAAATATTCTGATAAAGCTGCTAGTATTGGTAGAATTGAAAATGGGGTTTTAGTTAAATTACATCTGTACCTTGATGCCCATCATTGTTTGATTTATTGCACACTATCGCACTTTATCTGTAACATACTGCTGACTTTGCACATTGGTCTAAACCTCATACTTTCTTATTAATGATGCTAGATTCTGCAGGTTCATCCAACCTTTTTACTGTGATTTTACTACTGTAACCTTGTATTTGTATTGGATGATATTGTATATTTATATGTTTTAAAACTTGTATTGTATTTGCCATTGGTAGTGATAAATTGTGCTTTTATGGATTTTTTTATCCGAATAAAGATTATTTGACTTGACTTGACTTGATTAGGCCCTAAATGCATGCTGGTTGTCATGGAGACAGAGTTTTCAGTTCAAAAGTGTTGATCATGTGTCCTGGAACAGTCAGTTGCCCACAAAATACAATGTTGCAAAGTGGTTGTTGACTTGACATGATGCTCAAAATTTGAACTATGCGAATGCTGTCATTGGTTTATGTTTAAAGTCATTGGTGTATGTTTAAAGGGATTGGAGTAAACATAGGATGCGAATGAGTCTGACCAATCACTATGTACTCCTCTAAATTAATGCCCCTCAGCAAGACAGGTATAAGGCAGCCAGAACCCATGAGAGGGCACTTGCCTGCACAACTTTCCAGTCGACCACACTGCTGCTGTCTCTGCTTCCTCTGGACCATGTCACGTACTGTGGAGAGGGCCCAGCCATTCACCCAGGAGGAGAATGAGGCCTTGCTGGACTGCCTCCTCCCACAGTACACCAAGCTGCATGGGAGACCAGGGGAGCAGGTGAGTGCTGAGTCCACTACCGTTGCCTATGCACCTGTTGTGTGACTGTCAATATTGTGTCCAGGTGGGACAGACATGCAATGTTGTTTAGAGTGGGTCCCGGGGGGGGGCATGCTGAATGCTGATGTCTCTAATGCAGAGCATTATGTAGTTCCTGTGTGCACTCCTCACTTGCATTGTGCTTACTGTGACTTTCACTGCTTAGTGCATGACACTTTCAGCCTGGCAAATCCTTGGTGGTTTTTTTTCCTATTGTCCTGAGGTGATTCAGTGGTCCCCCCGGTGTGACAGGTGACTGTACCCACAGATGTGTATGAGTTGAGTGGACCTGTGGTGAGAGTGTCCAAATGATGTGTACAACCTCATGGACATTGATGTGTGTGAATGTTCCTTGTCATGTGGGTGAGTGTCTATGTGAAGTTGTTGTACCACAGCTGCATGGAGGAGGCAACAGATCAACCCATCTGATGTGACAAGTAAGCCCTGCTGTGTGTCTGACTTGCAGAGCTAGCATGACACCTGTGACACCCCACAGTATCCGCTGTTGTCAATGACAGGCGAGTGATCTGTGCTTGGGTGAGTCTGTCTAGTATGCTGATGGCGCGTCAGTGGAGTGGGGCATGTGACTGTTTGGCACGTGCTGGCCTTCAGCCTGCTGTTGCATGTGCTGCACATTGTGTGGCATGATCAGTGAGTGTGTCGCACCCCTCATGCCAACCTGTTGACTTTCAATGCCATGTAGTGCATTGGGGCTTGCACACAGGCCAATTTCTTATTGTGTATGATGTAATTCCTGTCTGCATCCTATGCCCTGTTCAACATTTCAATGATGTTCAAATGTGTATCTCTGGGACATGGAGCAGGTGTATTGATGTTGTGTCACTTTGTCATCCTGACAGGTAACTGCATACGAGAAGGGGGTGATCTGGAAAAACATCGTCAGGGCCGTGAGATCTGAGGGGGAGCATAGTCGGCAGCTGCCACAGGTCCGCAAGAGGAGGTAGGACATCCGGTGCTGGACCCGGCAGATTGCCCGGGTCCAGCTGGGGCTCGACAGTCCTCACCCCCATGGCGGCCGCCGACGCCTGACCCCCTACATGAGACGTGTCCTGGCGGTGGTATTCCCTGAGCTCGATAGGCAGTTACAGGAGAGACTGCAGCAAGGAGGGGGTAGGTACATGGCTGTTTGTCGTGTTATGTGTTGCCAGCTTTTGGAAGTGCTCTGTAGCTTGGATACACTCCCAGAGTTTATATGTGCAGTGCTTTTTCGGTTCCCCAATGTCACCTGGTGCTCTTTTTCATCCCTTCCCCTCCTTGACATGTGTCCCCTGGTCTCTGTGTAATCACATTTGCACATGGTCATCTAGGGTGCCAGTAAATCTAAGTGCACATTGCTTTCTGCATCATGTGGGAGGGTGGTCTGTGACTTGTGTTGGTACCTTGCCTGTGCCATGACCTGTTCACTATGTTGGGGGTCCATATTTGTTGTCACTAATGATGATTCTCAACATAGGAGTGTGAGCTTTCAACTAAACACCCTTGCAGCATGCATGACCAATGTTGTGGCCTCAGACATGAAGTGCATGAGTGGGAGATATGCATATTGCCATGACGGTTGAACATGGTACAGTCAGCTCATTCCAGGACCACGGAGCAGTGTGCCCACTACAGTCCCCTGAGACACCCTGGCCTCCTAATCATGTCCGTCATCCAACACTGTGCACATTCTCTGTGGGTTCAGCATAGGTCTGCCTCTGTGGCATAGTTCCCTGGCCTAGTTAGTATTTTGCAAATGTGTGCTACATGTGTCCACTGGACAGGGATACACCATTTTGTGTGTGCATACTAACACTGGGCAGTGCCTGTGTGGCTATTCACAACAATCTGTTGATGGTTGTTTGTCACAAATATGTGTTGCCAGTCCCAGGAGGTGATGTTGTGTAAATGAAGCTATTTTTCCAGCACAGTTATTGTAACCCTGAATAAGAGGTGTCACTTCTTGATCTGTATCAATCACATTGACTCAGGTATGGGGAGGGGTGTGCGGGAGAGGCATACATGTGCAACCCTGATTTTTGACTTGTGTGTGAGACTTGGCTGTACAAAGAATCACCGTGCAGTGCCCCTGTGATGCTGGCCAGTGCTTAATGTTCGTGCTTTGCAGCCTGTGTCAGTTTTTTAAAAACATGATTCCTGCTCATACATTTTTTGTACCTGTGTGTGGTTCAGATGCAACGCAGTTTGGACTTTGTGTGCTGACATCTGTGTGTACATTCTAGCTTGCCATGAGGGTGTCCCCACAGTACAGCTAGGCTTTTTTTCAACCCAATTGCAGGCCCATTAGCTTATGCATTGTCCTGGGTGTGGACATGTGTGCCACTCAAGATGACAGGCAGTATGTCATATGTGTAGCCAACTGTGTAATCAGGTGATGGATGGCCATGTGACAACTGACATAATTCAAGTTGTTACTCTAAAAAAATTGTACCTTGGCACTCACAGCACTTGTCAACAGTTCTTCATATTTTAAATGTGAAAATTTGATGATTTGTGTTAAGAACACTGATGTGCCTGCATGAAAAAAGTCTCCCAAGGAAGTGCACACCAAACGACATTTCCACTTTCATGGAACACACTGGCACATTTTCTAAGAAGCCACTGTTAGAATTAAATGGTGTTGCAGATTCTCCATATACATGTTCCTACAGTGGTCTTGATTTTGTGAGACTCCTTTGTTGTTGGTGATACAAACTGACGAGTCTCAAGACATCAAGACCTCTGTGGGCCCATGTATATGTACTTTCTACAACACCATTTATTTCTAACAGTGGCTTTTTAGAAAAGGTGCCAGCTTCTTCAATGACAGTGTAAATGTAGTTTTGTGTGCACTGCCTTTTGCGACATATTTCATGCAGGCACATGAGTTTTCTTTTCACGAAATGGCCAATTGGCACATTCAAAACGTGTAGATTGTGTAAAGTATTGTGAGTCCCAAGGTAGCAACATTTTTTCGTTTTGTGTTCCAAAGTACTTACAGGTCTCTTAGTGTGGTGACACCTTGAGTATTGAGGTGTGTCAGTTTATGTTGGGTGCACCACTAGTGTTTCTTTCAGGGTAAACAAGAGGAGGCATGACTTCATTGTATTGCTGTACTCACCGGTTCACAGACACTAGCTTCTCAGTGTATTTCTCATTCAAGTTGTGGCCTTTTGTGTTCTTTTTTTCCTGGTGTCCAAGTGGCATAGTGGGTCTACCAGTACAGGGCGTACATATGTGCGGAGTTATCTAGCTGTTACTCATGATGCATTGCCTGATATGCACTGTGACCAATTGTTCTTGTGCTCATGTGTCAGATGTATACAGGTGACTGATGCATTTCTGTTTGTTCTCCTTGCCCACAGCATCATCATCCGCAACCGAGGGAGACACCTGCATGGACCTGGAGGAGGGACCCAGCGACAGTGCCACCAGTGCTGTGGATTCAGAAGGACCCATTGGCACGGAAGGCGAGGGGAGTCAGTCGGAGGACCTGTCTGGAGGCGAGAGCAGCTACAACGCCGACGGGTCTGAGGCTGACATCCTTGAGGAGGCGGAGGCTGCAACACCAACTGGCAGCATCCCCACATCTGTCCCCACCTCCTCCATTACCATCTCCACCCTCCCAGTTGCTCCCGTCCCTTCTGTCCGTGCAGAGGCCCACCATGTCTCCTTTGGCTCAGGCACCGCACCCCCTGCCCCTGTCACCCCTGCTGACCTCAGTGAAGAGTCTGTGGACATACTGCGGCAGTTGCAGGTTGGGCAGGCATCGGTGCTGAATGTCCTCCATGGACACACTAAACTGTTCACACAGATGGTGTCGTTCATGAAGGGCATGTCAGCAACGATGTCTGATCAACGCAGGTTTCTGCGGTCCATGGACTCTTCCCTGACGGCAGCAGTTTCTCTCCTGCAGTGCTCCGTCCCCCCCTCTACCCCGGACCCATCCACACTGCCCTCTCCCATGCCTGCCCAACGCACACCCAGACAGTCACGGGCACGCACCCCACCAGACACATCCAGCACACCGCCAAGTAAGGCACAGCGCACACCTCCTGGCACCCACACTCAGGGGGATGTAGGCACACCCACAGGGTCTGGGGGCAGACGACATACACGCAGCCACAGTCGCAGTCCTCACAACCCTGTTCCTCCAAGACCACTCCCCTTAGCTCCCCTGCCAAACTCTCACCCAAGGATATCCATATGTGTGGGCTGGACCTCACCCCCACTGAGCCACCACCCCACAAGCGGGCGAGGAAGTCTCCGGGCACGGGAGTTGAGTCCCCTACCATGTCCACCCCCTCCCCCAAGAGCGCTGCACCCATCCCTCACCCACCACACCCTCTGTTGACCCTGAGTCCTCAGGTGCAGGGGTTCAGATGGAGGCACTGGCAGCGGTGTGCAGCGCCGAGCTCGCCTCTACCTTCAGCGCTGCCCCACCCCCTGTGGTGGAGACATCCCCCCTGCACCCGCCACACCTACCCTTCCCCCTCCTGTCCCTGCGGTGCCTGGTACTGCCACAGATGATGCCCTCCCCGGTCGAGAAACCTTGAGGGTCCTTTGTGCAGGCAAGGTAGGGGTGGACGCGGTCCCCTACGTCCACCCTTGGACTTGAGAAATGGACTGGCCATTGGCCTTTGTACATAGTCTCTTTCTAATTAATTTTTTTGGGTGCTTAATAAAGCCTTTTCTTTTACTTTCAACACTATTGCATTTCAGGTACTTGATGTTGGTGATGAGGTTCCTGGAGTTGGTGTTCTGATAATGTGTTAGGGTTCTGAGAAATGTTTTTGTATGATGGTCATGAGGTGGACCATGGTATCTGTTAGCCATCACAATGTCTCTGCAAAGAATCATTGGTAGTGTGTGTTCTTTTTGTTTGGAGACATTGTCCCAAGGAGTGTTCCTTCCTCTGTGGCACCTGACATCTTCCCTGCAAACAGTTGCACAATTGTTGCGCTGACCTGTGTCAACATTTCCTTTGTTGGTGAGGGATACCTTCAACAATGGCCATGCCTGCTCACCGATGTCTCCTGCTGAATCGTCTGTGCCATCCTTGCTAGTCACTGTACTTGTGTTTTGGGTATGTAGGAATGCCTTCAGGGACAAATTGGCCCTTTTCAGCACTATGCATGTGTGTAATCATGGCCTACCACACAAATGGTACTTGTTATGCAGGATATTTGGGCACCTGACTGACAATTGTGGGCATTGTATCTAGTGGAATATAACCCTATTGCTTCCATGAGAGACAACATCTTGGTGGCTGGACCAGCACCTGAATATTCCTATCACTCCTGGGATGTGCGTGCCAGTGTGTGTTCTCTTTGGCTATCTTAGTTTTGTATGCAGTTACATGACTATACAGTCTGTTGGCATGAAATCAAGGTGTGTATTGTGCTGCATCCGCATGTGTTATATGTCCTCACACCCACATGTGGTGTGTCATGCAGTGTGTGAAAGACATCCATCCTCCTGGGAGTGGGACACTGCTGTCAGTGATGTGTTGTAATAGCACTAAAATCATAGTCCAAAGTTAGGGATGCGTCCATACCACCATGTAGGTGTGGTCATCTGATAATGATATACACCCCCCTTATCTCTGTCCACTGCTGGGAGTCATATGCACCCACCCCTCATATTGCAGGCCACTGCTGGTAGTCATATGCACCCACCCCTCATATTGCAGGCCCCTGCTGGTAGTCATATGCACCTACCCCTCATATTGCAGGCCACTGCTGGGAGTCATATGCACCCACCCCTCATATGTCTGGACACTGCTGGTAGTCATTTGCACCCACCCCTCAAATTGGAGGCCACTGCTGGTAGTCCTCTGCACCCACCCCTCATATTGCAGGCAACTGCTGCTAGTCATATGCACCCACCCCTCATGTTGCAGGCCACTGCTGGTAGTCATATGCAGCCACCCCTCATATGTCTGGACACTACTGGTAGTCATATGCACACACCCCTCATATGTCTGGACACACCAACGCACCCCTTTGGAGCAGTACACTGCTGGCCTGGACCTAAACACACACCAATATGAAGGTAACATGCTGGGCTAGTCCTCTAAGCCCACATTCCTGGCATGTGTACGCCTCATATCCCAAATGTACTGGTGCCGTAACGGGATACGTGTGACACGCACCGTACCCACGCATTCATTGCGTGTGTATGGTCCATATCACTGTTCTACTGTGCCGTAAGTGTACGTGTGGTACGCAACGAACCCACGCATTCATTGCGTGTGTACGGTCCGTATCACTGTTCTACTGTGCCGTAGGGGTACATGTGGTACGCACCATACCCACGCATTCATTGCGTGTGTACGATCCGTATCACTGTTCTACTGTGCCGTAGGGGTACGTGTGGTACGCACCGTACCCATACATTCATTGCGCGTGTACGGTCCGTATCACTGTTCTAATGGTGCCATAGGGGTATGTGTGCAACGCACCGTACACGTCCACTTCCATTGTTGCGGTACGCAGGGTTTGCTGGCCACGCCCCCCCAAGTGACCAGACCCTGGTGGTAATGTATGGCCTCCATATTATACGTTTGGCTTTGAGTATGGGGTTTGTTTCCTGCCCCTCACCCCCACCCTGGTCCCTGGGTGTTGTTCTCACCTTCTGCAGCGTGTGCGTCGGGTGCGGTGCACCAGGTCATAGGCCAAGAGAACCAGGATGACATGTACGACGGGGTTCATGGCGTGTACGTCGCGTACCGGGGCTCCGTTGCGTAGCGGTTTGCGTCGGACTCTGCTTTTCCGGCTGTGTTTGGCTCCTGTAAATAAAAGAGCCGTACGGAGTGACGTAGGGACGAATCGTACTTGCTGGGCCGGAAACCGCTGCCTGAATACGTACGGACGTCGCGTACAGGCTGTTCCGGATCAGAATCATAGTTTTTTTTTACCCGTACGGTCTTTTGTATGATTCGTACAGAAATAGGCTTTCTGTACGAATCGTACTTCCTAGGTTGTAGGGACAGTTTACCGGGTATGAGTCGTACGGATAAAACGCTCCGTTCGACGATTCGTACGGCCTTTTTCCAGGATTGGAAATGGCCCCTTTAATGGAAATAAGATTTTACCTAAAAAGGTACTACCTAGGTTTACCAAGAAATGTTTAATAGAAGATATTTTCTTTTCAACCTTTTCCCAAACACTTTCACCCTCCAGTGGTACAATTTCATCATGCAGATCAGTTATATTTTTTATATAAATTTTCCAATCTTTACTGTTGTCTGGAATGTAAGTACAACAGTGCTGAACTTTCAGCATTCCACAGACTCCACCCTCTTTTGCCAATAATATATCAAGGGCAAGTCGATTTTGCATTACCATGGCACGCAAGGCAACCATTTCAGTATTTACCAATAAAAATCCTCCAGCGGTGCTTCTTGACAAGCGATCCACTACTGTTGATAGCCTTCTAACTTTGTGTGCATTCAGAGATATTCCCACTGCTGGTATCAATGCTCCAAAGATGTCACCTACAATTTCTGACCAGGATTCTCTCTTTCTACGTGCTAAATAACTACCTAACTTATGTACACCATCTTCTCCTCTTCCCATGTGAAAAATCTTTGGGAAAACCAGGCTTACATAACATGTTCCATACCAATGGTCTGGCAAACGATAATATGCCTTGCTCCCACAGATAAAATATAACCCAGGAAAAACTGGCTCATTTCCTCCGTTAAATGCCCATCCACCCATGATTCGGTATGTATCATGGCACTCAATGTTACCTACAAAGTAATTATCATATGCAGTCTGATTCCTTCTAATACACAATTTTCCTTTCTGAGGCCAAACTAAAGCCATAGTTGGACTAGCTTCTCCCTTCAAGTGTTTTTCCATTTCTACATCCCAAACTGTCTTTTCCACTTTTCCTTCAGATGCCTTCCTTTGCATTTTCAATCTCCTTTCTTCAACCATATCCAAAAACATATTTTCTTCTTTCTTTAAACTGCAAGTCAAATTATTTCTAAATATATATTCTAATGTTAGTTCTTTAGTCTCTAAGAAAAATTCACCTAATACCTTTGCAGTTTTTACCTTATTTAGTTTGTTAATTGATGGCACTTGTGAAAATATGTTATCTACATCTGAGAAATAATATTCTAACTTCCCTGTTTGATAAAATAAACTAGCTATTACACTACATTTTATTCCATAAGTTACTGGAAGGTGGTGATAGGTCACTCCCTCCGATACAGATGCAGGTAACTGCATACAAACGTAGCAGTCCCTTACGTCCATTGTCTTTACATATTCATACAGTAATTTTGAAAATACATTGTTAGAAAAATCAGTTATAGACCTGTCTTTATGCAAATAATTTCTATCTATTTTAGTCGGAACCACTTTTTGAATCTTCTCTATATTAGTCTTGTTTTCACTATGTCCTTCTATTGTGTCTATGGTAACCTTAAAGGAGATCATCAGAGCTAGTACATTCCACAGAAGCATTAGTCATCCTGTACAACAACACATTTTACACCATCGCTTCAAGAATATACATCTATCTTTTCTACTATCTGTGTTTGCCATTTTTGTAAAAATGAACAGTGTCTTTTGACTTAGCCTCTTCTACTTCACAACTAGTTTGTCTAACCCAAGGCTCTAAGCACCTACTTGGTTCTACCAGTTTTTGTCTTTTTCCCGTATTTTATTGTCTCTCCATTAGCAGCATTCTTGTCTTATTCAGTTTGGCATCTCATCGTCCTTCACTTTTCCTTAGTGATCTGAATACAGAATTTCCTGAACATCCGTCTCTTCTCCAATGTCGGACAAGATAACTCTCGGGATTTCCGATTCTTCATCTTCCTCCACCACTTCTGATACAGTCACCTCTGGATTTTCTTGGCTATCCGCCTCTACTTTTATTTCAGGCAGGGGCACATATGTCCATTCCGGTGATTTATACTTCTGGTTAGGTTTTCTCGTTCTCTTGCTTTTTTCTATTACAATTATTTCTTCGTCTTTTGATTTCTCTTGACTAGTTACTTCATTCACCTGTTCAGCTCTTGGTGAATTTACTCGTGTCAGTCGATATCTCAGCCTTTTTATTTTGTTTTGCCAAACTTCTTCTTTTGCTGATCTTTTCAGTTTACTTCCTTTATCATTCTTTTCAGTTCTCCATGCTCTCTTTCTCAAGACTCGACCTTCTGGTACTTCGTCTTCACTTTCCTTTGATTCTGTTTCAAATTGCTTTTTACTTTCAATAGCTTTTCTTTCCACCACTTCTTTCATTTTCCTGACTTCTGTCCCTCCTCGGGTATCTTGCGCACAATCTTCCTGCTGACTACTTGTCCCTTCTTCTAACTGGATGTGGGAGTTCCCTACACCTCCTCGGGGGTCTTCCGCAAGAATCTTTCCCTCTCTCTCTGTATCTGGCACCTGTCCATCTATTCTTGTTTTTCAGGTGGAATATCTCTCAACTTTTCATCTGGAACTCCTTTATCAACAATTTATTTAATTGTCTTTTCACTGTCCTTTTTCTTTTCTTGGACTTAGAGTTACTTTTTCAGTCTCTGAGTCTGAGCTGGTATCAGAAATCTGTAACCTTCTTCTCAAGGAAATACTTCTTGGGACAAAAGTTAGATCTGACTCTGTTTCCCACCTTTTCTGAGTTTTCTCTTGTTCTTGTTTCTTCATCATCCGATTCAGAACTTGATTCTGATTCATCGAAATATTATTTTTCTTTGTTATCCACTGGATTTGGAATCCTCAATGTGTGACTTGCATAAATCCAGTTCTTGATTCAGGCACACTTCACAGCTGTTGCTGTAGTCAAAATCACCTGTCGTGGTTTTCCCCACCTTGGGACCAAACAGTTCCTCCTTCTGTGTACCTTGATTCTCACCCAGTCCCCTGGGCTCAGATCATGAGCTTGCTTCTTTTCAAGGGTGGTGGCATCCGCTCCAACCTGATGAAACACAGAATGAACTGCGTCAGCCAGGCCCTTACAGTAATCCAAAACCATGTCATCAGTTATAGGCAACAGCTTGTTGACTGGTATGAAAATATGACGCATTGCTCTTCCCATGATAATTTCATGGGGACTCAACCGTGTAGTTCTATCTGGAATTGATCTGATAGTCAGGAGTACTAGAGGCAAGACATCAGGCCATTTCATACCCGTGGCTAAACACATTTTCCCTATTCTGTTTTTGATAGTACCATTCATTTGTTCTACCACACCTCTGGGTGATAGGCACAATGTAGTTTCTGCTGTACATTCAAAGCTTCACAAATCATTTTTACGATCTCATTATGAAAATGTTTTCCTCTGTCTGATTCAATTTTTACTGGAAACCCAAATCTGGGAATGAATTCCCTCAAAAGCAATTTTGCCACTGTGATTCCATCACTTCTTCTTGTTGGGTATGCTTCTACCCATCTAGAAAACAAACAGACCATGACTAGAACATACCTCAACCTGTTGCAGGAGGCATCTCAATGAAATCTACTTGCATTCTGGTGAAAGGCCCTCCTTCTCGACCTATTGTTCCTAGACTCACCGCTGTTTTTCTTCCAGGGTTGTACTGCTGACATATAAGGCATCTTTGACAAAGACTCTCTGCTTCAAGTCTAAATTTTCTATTGTACCAGGTCTGTTTAAACAACCTTATCATGGCATCTCTCCCTATGTGTTCCTGTCCATGATACATCTGTGCCATGGCAGACACCATGCAATCAGGCATAACTGATCTTCCATCTCGATAGACCCACACATGATCTTTCTCCCTTGGTGCACATCCTGCTTTTACCCACTGCTTCATTTCCTCATCCCCTGCTTCTTCCTGCAATTGCCTCACTTCCTCCCAGGTACCCACAATGTTAGTAAACATTAAGGTGCAAGAATTCAAATCTCTCTCCTTTTCCCGATTCACAGAACTCTGAATACGTGCACAGTATTGGGCCATATCGTTGGCGTATTTGTTACCGATGGCAGTATAATCGCCAGATTGACTATGTGCAGCACACTTTACAACAGCCAATTGCTTGGGCAGCTGTATCGCCTCAAGCAACTTCCCAACCACTTCAGCATTCTTGATGGGAATTCCACTCGATGTCAAAATTCCTCTCTGTAGCCATATTTGGCCAAAGTCATGCAGCACACCAAAACCATACTGACTATCAGTTATCACAGTCACTCTCACATTCTTTCCAATCTTGCAGGCTCTAGTCAAAGCAACAAGTTCAGCTACTTGGGCTGATCTTACACATTTCAGGTAGGATGCTTCCATTACTGCCGCAACTGTGCATACTGCATATGCTGCACTCCGCATTCCGTCATCTGGCCTCAAGCAAGACCCATCTACAAACATCACAAAATCACTTTCTGGCAATGGTACATCTTTTATATCCGGACGTGATTTAGTACAGAAATCGAGTACATCCAGACAATCATGATCTGCTTCATCTCTGACTTCCACATTCTCAGCATCAGGCAGCAACGTTGAAGGATTCACATTCAAGCATCTCTCAAGGCTCACATTTGTTGCACCTAATATAACTTTTTCATATTTAGTCAGCCAACTATGTGTCATGACCTGAGTGTGACTCCTGGTTAAAAGCATTGCCGTATCAGGAGGAACAAACACTTTCACAGGATATCCCATCACAATTCCTTCACTCTGCTCCAAACTCCTACAGGTAGCAGCCACTGCTTTCAGACACCCAGGTAGAGCTACAGCTACTGGGTCTAGCATGGATGAAAAGTATGCAATTGGTCTCCTCAGTTTTCCATGCTTCTGTATTAGTACAGAAAGTGCACATCCATTCCTCTCACTGCAGTACAACTCAAATTCTTTCTCGTATTCAGGCATTCCTAATGCTGGCGCTTCACACAAACCATCTCGCAGTCGTTTGAAAGCTGCCAATTCCTCTTCATTCAAATCAATGGGATCTTTCACATCACTTCTTGTCAAACGTACCCAAGGCTTTGCAATCAGGGAGAAATTGCTTATTCACTGACGACAATATCCAACCAGTCCAAGAAACATTCTCACCTCTCTTTGCGTCATGGGGGCTCTCATTCCTTTGCCGTAAATAAAATATTACGCGCTCAGAATTTCTATATATCAATAAGATAATGCATGAAGCAAGAGGCTGAGTCCGTGGTATCAGGTTCAAAAGGGCTTTATTCAAATAACTCGAGTTATAGGGAGAATAGTTCCATCACCACAAGGGATCAGGAAGGGTCTAATTCTCAGAGTATTCTCAAACTTTATTCACAGAGTACAGTATATATACATTGTAATAATATACGTAAGCAGGAGTGCTTCAGGCGGAGCAAGAGAGAATGAGATAAGATCATGTGGATGTGTAAGTAGGCGTGAAGGTGGGCGTCCACTTGATGATAATAGGTAAGTGTCATAGGTGGGTGGATGCCTGGAGGGGGTTGCGTGATCAGCTGGAACTTTACTGGAACTTTGCCTTACTTGTGCTCAACTCGAGCATGACGTGTAACTGACGTGTGACTGGGGGAAGGCTGCTTGTGCAGTCAGGGAGTCTGGAAGAGAGGCCTTCAGTGTCAGGACGACCAGTACATCTTGTATTATCTGATATCTGAAGTCTGGAGCGGGGACTGATTTGTGACATAGGTTGCCCATCACCAAGAGCCAATGTGGCATCTATTTCTTCATTTACTGCTAAAGTCTTACATGGGGGCTATGGGCTTTTCACTGACGTGAGCTTTGCAATCGCACAAAAAGAGACAGAAAGGCTAGGCTTTCTCCTTTGCAGACGGGTCGTGTTTATTCCTCCTTCTCCAGGCAGGAATGTGGTTTCGGTAGGAGTAAGCAGATAACCGTGCTCAATACTGTCTCGGCACCTCGGGCAGGGCCCCTTTGGCTGAGGCCCAAGTGTGCAAGGCCAAGGATACACAGCTGCAGCTTTCAGAGCGTTCTGAGGCCTGAAACCTCTTTTCGGCTCTGGCTGAGCCACAATAATGGGCTTTCATGAAAATGCGGGAAAACATGATGCAAAATATGTAGACCTCAGAGCAGATTTGTCGTTTTTCTCATGGGAGACTGGATTATGGCAGGCCACGTTATAGCATAAGCATCATGATAGACAGGCCATGGAGGGGAAATACATAGGTTACATGTATGTGCACATGAGTGACGGGGAACACACAGGGACACATAGGCCTCATGATATTTTAATTTCCTCATTCCCTCCTTGTCCCCTAGTGGACCCTCATGTCACATCTATTCTCATGAGACAGTCAATCTGTTCTTGCAGCATTATTTTACCATTTTCAATGCTTTGTAAATGGGGATGTGGAACACATGCAGTAGCACACAGGCCGCAAATGGCCGGGCCACACTGTAGACATAGGCAACAACTGAATATCATCAGTAGTATTAATCCACAGACGGTCAACACTTTCCATCCCCATGCCGATATTACTCCCCAGAGCCAACTGGACCAAGTCCACGTGCCTGGGTCTTGGTGTATGCTTTGGGCAATCTTGTGGAGTCTTGTTATTGCTTTGTATACAGACGGTGCGTTATTAGGAATGAAAACGCAACAGCTGGAACCGATGATCCTACAGGCCCCGCCCCTATCCGCTAGGATGACGTCAAGAACAAGACGATTCTGAAGAACGACCATTCTCATAGCAGACTGTTCCTGGGTCAAGTTCCCCAGGGCTGATGCAGTCTCATTAGCAACTGTTTCTAGAATCCTTGTTAGTCTGCGGATAAGTTTACTATTCTGGACGGGACCTATGAAGAAAAAGAATCCTTTGTTGAAATCTGTATATTGCTCCCAAGCTGTTTCAGTCTGGTCAATGCCAGAGGCATCGAGCCCTCGTCTGTGTCTGATAAGTGCTAGTTGGAGATTTTGATGATAGTTCGATGGGGCCAAGAAAACGGGTGGTAAAAGAAATGATATATAGCACGTCCCACCCCAGTCTAAGGGCAGTTGCACATAGGCTGTCTGGCCACAAATAAAGTAGGTGTGTCGTGATGCTCTGAAATAAGACTTTCCTTAGTCTTTAAACACTAGTATAGTATTACACTCGCTGTGCCCCAAATGTACAGAGCCTTCTTTTCTGACACACAAGTTCCCTTTTACTGGCAGGACTGTAATTGAGGATGGACCTAAATTGTGTATGGGCTTGACATTCAACACTATAAAGTCGAGGGTCGCATTTCCTTGCAGATACTCTTCATTTTCTAGATCTGTACCTTTCCTTTGGGGAAGACATTCTTCTCCTGGGAAACATGCTTTATTCATGACTTTATTCAAGTTACCCCATACCCAGTCACCTCTACACTCCTTGTCTTGACATTCTTTGGCATCACCGTTGATGGATGTCATTAAGGCAAACCATGCTCCGCAAGAACGATTATGGGAGAATGGAAAAGGGAAAAGAGGTAACACTCCCTTCACCTTCTGATACGGGGGAAGTCGGCCACAGACCCAGCAGTCTGTAGCGTTGCTAGTATGATGTGAATGGTGCAGCATCTGAATAAAGGTATTGTTGCGTAAGGCAAGTCGATATGATAGCTCATGGGATGGCAGATCACTAAATGTGTGCTTAATGGTATCATTAGTGGAGGAGTGTAAGAGTGAGGCAATAGGAGGAAAAATAGCATGTAGTATTAAGCTGATACATATCATCGTGATGCACAGAAGAAATAGAAAAATCAAAGTCACTATACCTCTACCACGTAATATTTTACAGTATTTGTTTTTCATCTTGCTCTTTTTCTCTTTAGTAGTGTCCAAGATCTTATGCAAGCCAGAATACATGTTCAACCGCTTCACCACCTAGTGGACTTAATTGATCAAACGGGTTCTGACTTTTTAGATCTAAGTTTAGCTTTGTACTCCTGCTGGGGAGTCTCCTCTAGTAAAGGGGGCTCAAAGTCTGAAAAGTTTATGTCCTTTTTAAATGAATCGTTATTTCCAAAGTAGCGTTTACAATGATGAAGATGAACCCATCCTTTCCGTCCTTCGACTTTAACAGCGGTCCTCGTGGTTAATAATACCAACTTGGGCGTCTTCCACCTCGGCTCAAGAGGGCTCGTTCTATCAAAGTTCCGTATTAAAACGTAATCCCCAGGAGCAAGGGAATGTTCCTTGACCTGGGTGTTGTCAGGGAAGGCGGCAGCAACCTGCGAACGACAAGAGAGTAGTGCAGACATCAAGGAAGCCAGGTAATCTGTCAGCATGTTACTATCAACATCAGTGATCTTTTTAGGCATTGGAGTGCCCCACATATTCGGTGGTCTACCAAAGACCACTTCATAGGGAGATAAGCCTGTTCTAGAATGGGCTACCATTCGCATGTAAAAGAGGGCAACCGGCAGGGCTACCATCCAATCTACACCTTTGTCTGCGCAAATCTTTGCTAGTTTTATCTTTAAGGTCTGATTATGTCTTTCTACAAGGCCTGCTGCGTCAGGATGTCGTACACAATGGAACTTCCAGGTATACCCTAACAGAAGGGACACCTGTTTCATGAGTTCAGAGGAGAAAGGCTGACCGTTGTCGGAATATACGACACGCGGTAATCCATAATGTGGGAAAAACTCTCGCACCAATTGTCTGGCGGTAGTTACAGCAGTATAATCAGGAACTGGATAGGCCTCTGTCCATCTTGATAGTGAACATACTACTACCAGGACATATTTGTAACCTCTACATCTGTCCATTTGGATATAATCCATTTGGAGGACTTCAAAAGGATGGTCAGGTGGATGGAATCCACCTTGTTCCATCGGAATGCCTTTACCTGGATTGAATTGGCAACAGATCATACATGTTCTGACCTTTTGTTTCGCTGCTGCACGCAGGTGCTTGTTGAACCATATATTCTGTAAGCTGTCTAGCATTGCTTTCTCTTCTAAGTGTGCAGGACTATGTGCGGTATTTATGATCACTTGTACCATCGAATCAGGAAGAAACCATGTTTCTTTGCCCTTAGTCATCCAACCCTGATCAGTCAGTACCCCTCCTTGTTCCGACCATTTCTTTAATTCGTCTAGAGTAGCATGTGTCTGTATGTCTTGTACATCCTTGGAAGGATCCCTGACTGTCATGGCTTTGGTCATTGATGGTATCTGTGATTTTGTCATGTCTAGTGGGGTCTGAGCTGTCTGTTTAGCTGTTCGGTCTGCCAGATCATTGCCTTGAGAAATGGTATCTGTGGCTTTAGTATGTGCTTTGCATTTCAGGATAGCTATGGCTGTTTGTAAATGTATAGCTTCCAGAAGGGCTTGAATAAGGGAGCCATGCTGTATCTTGGCCCCGTGAGAGGTCAAGAAACCTCTTTCCCTCCATAGTACTCCGAAGTCATGGACTACCCCATATGGGTATTGTGAGTCAGTGTAAATGTTTACTCTCAGGTGCTTAGCTCTTATGCACGCTTGTGTCAGGGCAATGAGCTCTGCTGCTTGTGCTGACAGTATGTCTATTCTTTTAGTCTCTATGATTTCAGTAGCAGTGGTCACTGCATATGCTGCTACTAATTCACCCGCCCCCGTCCTCATGCATGAGCCGTCAACATAGAGTGTTAGGTCAGGGTCTGGGAGTGCAACATCTGTCAAGTCTTGTCTTGGTTTAGTCACGGTATGTATTACTTCAACACAGTCATGTGGGGAAACGTTTTCTATACTGGAGGGCAAAAGAGTAGCAGGATTCAGTATGTTGCATCGTCTGATCTCTATGTGTGGTTGAAATAACGTCAGCTCATAACCTGTCAGTCTCGCTACAGTCAGGTGTTGAGTTTGTGTTCGGTTCAAGAGAACCTCTACTGCGTGTGGTACTTGTACTGTCAGGGGGTGGCCCAGCACTATCGAGTCACTTTGTCTTATGGCTAAGGCTGTTGCTGCAACAGATTTTAGGCACGCAGGCAAAGCCTGTGCTACCGGGTCCAATGTACTAGAAAAATAAGCACAGGGCTTGTGTTTTCCTTCATGATCTTGTGTGAGGACAGATAGTGCTGTTCCATCCCGCTCTGTCACAAAAAGCATAAAAGATTTGTTGTAATCAGGGATCGCTAAAACTGGTGCTTGACATAAAGCTCTTTTTAATTCTTCAAATGCCACAGTGTGTTCTTGTGTCCAAGGGAGGACTTTAGTAGAAGCTACCTCCTGTGTCGTCAACTGTATTAGGGGCTTGGCTATGTAAGCATACTGGGGAATCCACTGCCTGCAATATGAAGTGAGGCCAATGAATGCACGTACCTCCTTTTGTGTCTTGGGCCGTGAAAGGCCAGAAATCAATTGAATACGTTCTGGTGTCAGTCGCCTACCCTCCTTGGATAGCAAGTGCCCAAGGTACGCCACTTGCTGTTCACAGAATTGTAACTTCGAAGGGGACACTTTGTGCCCCTTGTCAGCTAGGAAGTGTAAAACAGTGAGTGATGCATTTTCACAGTCAGTTTCCGATCGTGCAGTGATGAGAATGTCATCTACATACTGTATCAGTGCTGTAGTGGTAGGCATATGAATACCGTCTAGTTGTCTTTTGAGTGCCTGACTGTAGATGCTAGGACTTTCCGTGAAGCCCTGTGGTGCTCTTGTGAATCTGAAGCTACGGCCTTTTAAACTGAAACCAAAAAGATATTGGCTGGCCGGATGTATTGGGATACTGAAAAAGGCATTCTTCAGATCGATAACTGTAAAGAACGTAGCCTTCGCATCAATGGCAGTCAATAATGAAGAAATGTCCGGGACCACAGGGTACTGTGGCACCACACATTTGTTTAATTCTCGCAGGTCCACAATTAATCTATAGACAGGTGATGTATTGGGACCAGTTCTTTTAAGAATAGGAAGAACAGGTGAATTGCATATGTTTGAATCTGTCTCTATCACTACCCCTTGTGCGATGAGTTCATCGATTATTTTCAGCAACCCTACTTCAGCCTCAGGTGGAATTTTGTATTGTCTAATCCATGGCAGCACCACTCCTTCCTTGAGGGTGACCTGGTATGGTGTAATGTTCATGAAACCTACGTCAGTCGGGCCTTGTGCCCATAAGTGCTGTGGTACATTTTGAAGCCTGATGTCAATATCTTTCATTACAAAATGGCCCTTGAAATCACGTAAATACAGTCGCACACCTTCTGGCGAGCAACAGATAATTGCCCCCAGTTCCTTTAATGTTTTTATGCCAAGTAAGTTTTCTGGACATGATTTAGTAAGCAGTAAGTCTGTTGTATGTATTAGTGGACCAACTCCTAAAGAGACTGGTTCTGAAACCTCATTGATAATAGGCTTTCCTGAAAAGCCCAGGGATATACTCTTTGAGCCCGAGAGGGGTGCCCCTGGAACCTCGGAATGACTGATAGTAGTTCTACTCGCCCCAGTGTCAATCAAAAACTTTTTATTTTGTCCTAGTAAACGTGCATGCACATAGGGACCCGCTTGGTCCACAGGAACTGGAATAAGGGGCAAGTCGAATTCCCTCTCTGGGCTGCTTCATGAATATGCTTGGTATTCTGGATAGTTAGTCTGAGCGTGCTCATACATTTGTGTTGTGGCGTGGGCTGGTGCAGGTGCATGGACAGGCGGCGGCGGCGGTGGAAACGTATCTGATGTCTGATGTGTGTTATTTTCTTTGGGAGGATAAGGACGTGGCTTTGTTTTACCTATAGCTATATTGTGTTTCAGGACTGCACATTCATTTACGAAGTGGCCTGGCTTCTTGCAATAATTACAGGTCCCATTACTTTGTTTCGTGCTATTCTTGTTCGTGTTTGTGTTTGCCGGTGTCGATTGGGCCACCAGCATCTTCATCTTTGTGTCTTTCATGCGTCTCTTTTCCTGGTCGTGTTCTTCTCTAATTCTGTTCTGGTGGTATTGTAACATCTGTAACATTTGGGAAGGGCTGTTTGCTTGCCAAGTACTCTCAACCTTCAGTACCCTATACTTCACCTCTGGTAGGGAATTTTCTACTAGTTTGCTCACGAAAAGATGGGGATATGAATCGCTACCGGGCTTAAGACCACTATTGATAGTGAAACATTTCTCAAACCTAGAGTAAAAATCGCTAGTGTCCTTGTCTGGTTTCTGTTTACAGGCTGAAATAGCATCCCAGTCTTCTTTCTTGGTAATTAATAATCTGGGCAAAACTTGTACAAGGAGTTCAGGTAGGTCTTTAGATCGGGGACCCAGACCAACCCCCGGGCCTCTTCCCTCTTCCTCCCTTTCCAACAGATCCCAGCTGAGCCTTTTCTCTCCCACCTCCCAGTCCTGTCCTTTCAGCTTCTCGTAAATACCAGCAGGCAATAGTACTTTTAATAACTTTAGAATGTCAGCATATGTATATTCTCCTAAGCGAAGAATGTCTTTTAGTTCTCGGTGAAACCCCCCGGGTCTTTATCATGGGATGGTAACATTTTTTTCATTTCCAGTATCTCTAATTTTGACAAGGGGGTGTAGACATACACCTGTTGTAGTTCATTGTTTGCATCCTTTACAGGATGAACCTCTCGTAGGGGGTTCAGCTTGTCGTATGACTGTCCCTTAACCTGTGGTGGAGCGGGAAGCAGGGACCTAGTCACGTATACTATATACTTGTGTCGCTGATCCAGGATGACATTAATCAGTTCAGTACCCATGTTCATCCACCTGTCTAGTATTATGTCGTCCAGCAACTTATACAATAGACCAGGACCAGAATATTGACTCTCATATAACGTGATCAAATGTTGGACCATGTAAACACCAGCTATGCGCTGTTCGTTTGGTGGGAGGCTCAAGAACGTTTGTGCTACGATATCATTATTATATATATCATATTGGGATATCCACAGGGTGGCTGACCGTGCTAATTCATTTTCGGTCGGGGTGAGGGGCTGATCGTTACCTAACCATTTATTCACCGCTTTTTCGGTGATCTGGAACAAACTTTCAAGGGAATATCTTTCTTTTATAGCCGTTCCCTGTTTACGGTGATTGAGGCCCTTGGGCCTTTCGAATCGCCGGGCATGGCCCACATAATGTATTCTGTCTTTGTCCCCTGCGTCGTCATCAGATGATAACTAAGCCTTTTCGTTCGGGCCTCCTTCGTGTGACGCTATTATTGCCTTTCGGATTTTGGTCAACATGTTGTCTGTCTGGCCTGATTTATCATGCTGACCGGCATCTATGCGATCACTCCAACCAATATAACAACGGTCTACGTCCCCGTCGCCTTCGTCTTTTTCCCTGATCAGACAATTAATTAGGAAGCGAAGGATATAGTTCTTAATAATTACTTTTCTATTTTGTACAGCTTCTGCTATGCACTCAGAACCTTCCCCTGTTCTTATGAATGTGTACATTTTCTTTAGATGTTTATCCATATCTGGTAGTTTTTCCAAATCTGCGACTGCTCGTCTAAGCCGTAGTGAAAACACGAGCATTCTGCCCTTTCCTGGATCTGGGTCATATATACATTCGGAGATGTCTACTTTTACTGTCGGCCCCCCTCCTGATGTTGCCCCGGATCCTCCCTCCCCGCCGTCCTCGAGCTCCTGGAGCTGTTCTTGCGTTGGGGGTGCAGGGAAAAATCCGTCCACGTATGCTGGTGGGGATTCCTCTAGGTAGGTGTTAATGAACGTTTCGGATGCTGTTTGTTTTATTTTTCGGGGTACTTGCAGTGGCACTCTAACTGGTCTTTCTACTGGGGCCACTTTTGCTAGTTCCTCTGAAAGGACGGGGTAAATACCAGCAATGACAGTATTTCTTTTTCTTTCAGTCTGCTCTCTTTTTACCCGTTCCCCTTCCTTCTGTAATTTCTCTTCTTTGGCTTTTTCGGACTCCTGTCTACTTCTCTCTGCTTTGTGGAACTCTTTCTCTGTTCTTCTATGTGACTCCTTGCGCCAGAACTCAATGGCATCCTTCTGAGCAGGTCTAGATTTTCTCTTCCATATCTCTTCCTCTACCTTCATAATGCATTCCGCATCCCACGTTCCCGTAATGGGCCATTTATACTTTGTCTCTAAATCCTTCGTGTAATCCACCCATAGTTCTAAAAACAACACGGCATCTAAACCATGCTTACAGTACATAAAATGTCCAGGTGTGTCTCTAGGCGGAATGTTAACTGGTTCCTCTAGTACACCTTTTCTGGTACATATCTTACGCAGTTTTGAAAATAACGGCATGTTGGAATGTAACCGAAAACAAAAATCACAATGACCCAAAAACAAAAATCACAATGAAACAAACTTACATAAAAGCCTGACACATTCAAACCTAACTGAACCTTACTAAGACAATAACATTCATACAGTTATATCGGTGCACCTGAAAACTTGGACTTTAATTCTTCAATACATTAATTCTTGAATGCATGCTCTTGAACATACCGGTCTCACAAGTGAGACACGTCTTTACCGTGTTCATTAAATGAACCCGTCATTATTGCAACCCCCATGAGAAACTCACTGGGAAGCAGAACTTGAACTTGAACTTGAAGGCCTCGGACACTTGACGCTGCGCAGGGAATGGCGTATCTTAGGTGGATCTCTAGAAACCTCGGACACAGCTCTCTCGCAGGGTGGGCTCTGGGTCGGGACGATCCGCAATCCTCACCGCCTCGTATGGATGCCTGGTCGCAGTCCGTCTCCTTCGTTGGCCTGAGGGAGTTGGCGGGAAAACCCGCGACGTGTACACTCGAAGTCCGTCACGGCTGTGGAAGGGGGCAAAACTGGACCTTCATCTCCGGCGCATTGGGAAAGAGATTTGTCCCTGTTCGGGCGCCATTAGTGTCGTAAATAAAATATTACGCGCTCAGAATTTCTATATATCAATATGATCATGCATGAAGCAAGAGTCTGAGTCCGTGGTATCAGGTTCAAAAGGGCCTTATTCAAATAGCTCGAGTTATAGGGCGAATAGTTCCATCACCACAATGGATCAGGAAGGGTCTAATTCTCAGAGTATTCTCAAACTTTATTCACAGAGTACAGTATATATACATTGTAATAATATACGTAAGCAGGAGTGCTTCAGGCGGAGCAAGAGAGAATGAGATAAGAGCATGTGGATGTGTAAGTAGGCGTGAAGGTGGGCGTCCACTTGATGATAATAGGTAAGTGTCATAGGTGGGTGGATGCCTGGAGGGGGTTGCGTGATCAGCTGGAACTTTACTGGAACTTTGCCTTACTTGTGCTCAACTCGAGCATGACGTGTAACTGACGTGTGACTGGGGGAAGGCTGCTTGTGCAGTCAGGGAGTCTGGAAGAGAGGCCTTCAGTGTCAGGACGACCAGTACATCTTGTATTATCTGATATCTGAAGTCTGGAGCGGGGACTGATTTGTGACATAGGTTGCCCATCACCAAGAGCCCATGTGGCATCTATTTCTTCATTTACTGCTAAATTCTTACATGGGGGCTATGGGCTTTTCACTGACGTGAGCTTTGCAATCGCACAAAAAGAGACAGAAAGGCTAGGCTTTCTCCTTTGCAGACGGGTCGTGTTTATTCCTCCTTCTCCAGGCAGGAATGTGGTTTCGGTAGGAGTAAGCAGATAACCGTGCTCAATACTGTCTCGGCACCTCGGGCAGGGCCCCTTTGGCTGAGGCCCAAGTGTGCAAGGCCAAGGATACGCAGCTGCAGCTTTCAGAGCGTTCTGAGGCCTGAAACCTCTTTTCGGCTCTGGCTGAGCCACAATAATGGGCGTTCATGAAAATGCGGGAAAACATGATGCAAAACGTGTAGGCCTCAGAGCAGATTTGTCGTTTTTCTCATGGGAGACTGGATTATGGCAGGCCACGTTATAGCATAAGCATCATGATAGACAGGCCATGGAGGGGAAATACATAGGTTACATGTATGTGCACATGAGTGACGGGGAACACACGGGGACACATAGGCCTCATAATATTTTAATTTCCTCACCTTTTATGATCCTGATTCTGTCTATTGTTATTTTTCTCAGTCCCTTTTCGATATTATGCCCTAAATAATGTAGTTCTTTTTTGCAAAATTGTAACTTTGATGGTGACACTTTAAGTCCTCCATCGGCCAGATGATTCAGCAAGGCTATAGTGTCCATTACACAAGCTTCACGAGTCTTCGACGCCACAAGAAGGTCATCGATGTACTGTACTAACACTGAATTTTCAGGCACTTCTAGGCTTTCTAAGGACGTTTTCAATGTCTGATTAAATATTGAGGGGCTTTCTGTATACCCTTGTGGAATTCGGCACCAAGCCAAAATACGTTCGCCAAAACGAAATGCAAAAATGGTGCAATGGGATGGAAAAGAAAGCATGGCATAAGTCAATCACAGTATACCATTCTGCATCATGGGGAATCTGATACAAAATCACAGATGGATTTGGTACAAAAGGACAACATGACACAACAATTTTGTTTATCTTTCTCAAATCTTGCACTATCCTGTACTTCCCATTAGGCTTTGTCAGTCCCATAATTGGGGAATTACATGGACTACTCATTATTTCTCTCAAAATGCCTTGTTTTACCATTTTCTCAATTATAGGAGTAATTCCTTCAATTATCTCAGGTGTCAGTTTCTACTGGGGGACATTTATATAGCTTATTCCCTCTTTCACTGTTATTTTTACTGGGTCCACATTTCTCATTAGTTCTACATCTTCTCCCATGAAATCCCAGACTTCTGCCTTTAGAGTCTGTTTCAATTCTTTAGGTAATTCATCAGGGTTAAATACAGCATAGACTTCAGTAACCTCAGTTTTCCTGTTTGCCATAGTCATCTTATACAGCACATCTTCATCAGGAGTCTCAAATGCTACACCATCAGGGGTACAGAATATAGTGCAATTCATTTTGCACAACAAATCCCTACCTAACAAATTCACGGAACTCGTATCGCACACAACAAAGCAATGCATTTCAGAGAATTTCCCTATGCTAACTTTCACTGGTCCGTAAGATAAGTTTTAATCTGTCTGTTGGATACACCAACTACTTGGATTGTTTCATCCGAGAGAGGAAGATTCTTAATATCAGCTGACCTAACAGTTGATCGAGTAGCACCAGTATCTACCAGGAAAGTAATTGTCTCCTCATTTACCTTTCCGTCCACAAATGGGTCTGTCTGGTCTACTTCTAGAGTTGCGCCAAGTACGCACTCTTCTTCCTCCCCTCGGCACCATCAATAACCTTCTTCTGACTCACTCTCATTGTGTTGTAGCCAATACTGCGAAACAGCGTTAGCGCGTGGCAGCTTAGTTACCTGTTCTTTGTTGTAGAATCCTGTCTCATTACTGTATTTCTGTGAATTTTTGCTTTGTGGAAATGGCGGTTTTGGCACCTGATTCTGTTGGGTAACAACCTGCTGCTGTCCCTGCGGTTGACCACTCACCTCATTCTGCACCTGTGGATTCAATGATGCATTTTCATTATTAGTACTTGAGGGGAATTTACACTCGGATTTCCAATGCCCTACTCTTCCGCAATTATGACATGGGAATTTCTTTTTAGCTTCTTCTATATTAAAATTTCCCTTACCTTTCCCAGGAATGAATTTTGGTCTGGGTCCTGTATTATTCGCTTGTTCCACTAACTGAGCTTCCTGTCTTTCTTCCACTTTTGCTTGTGCCCACATAGCTTTCTCTTTTAATTTACGTTGTTTGGCTTCAATCTCATCACTAAAATATTTTTGCATGTCTCAATACTTCATCTATTTTCTTGTTTTGCCAATCTACAGTATGTTGCTTGATCATTTCACTAATTTCTGGACGTAAACCATATACAAATCTGTATACAAAATGGCTCGAATCCTTTTCACTCAGGTTTTTATCACCACTGAACTGTTTAAAGGCCAGGATTAACCCCTCGTAATATGCGCATACTGACTCCTTACTTTCCTGATGAGTTCTGTCAATTTTTACTCAATCAGTTTCTTTGGGAGGTACTTTATTTATCAGAAAGGCAATAACCTGTTCATATTTCTTCATAACTTCGGGGTCACGGGCTCCTGTCTTTGGATCCCTACGGTACTCTTGTGTAGGCCAATTTATCAATAGCTTACACTCTGTCCATAAATCTGCTTGTACTATTATGTCAAACAGACTGTTTAGGTCAATCCATAATACTTTAGATAATTTCACAAATCGGTCCACTTGCCTATACCACTCGACAGGCTTTTCGCGTAGACGAAGGAAATCATTGGTAAACGACAAAATATCTTGCCTAGTCCAGGGAACATGTACATATCCACCTCCTGGAATTTCTCTCATGGGGCATTCTGTTACTACCTTTTATTTTTCTCTTACAGGGAAAGCTGCAAAAGTTTTATCTGAGGCATCATCTCGTTTTCGAAACCACCTGCTTCTCCATTTATCCACATCTCCCCATTTTCTCAATAAGATAATTATTTCCTTAATCTGATTTATTCGTCCTGTGGTATTCAAATTTTCAATATTTTTTTCAGTAAAATCTATTCTATATGGTTTCTGTAGAGCCTTGAAGGCCAATCTAAAGCCATAGTTGGACTAGCTTCTCCCTTCAAGTGTTTTTCCATTTCTACATCGCAAACTGTCTTTTCCACTTTTCCTTCAGATGCCTTCCTTTGCATTTTCAATCTCCTTTCTTCAAACATATACAAAACATATTTTCTTCTTTCTTTAAACTGCAAGTGAAATTATTTCTAAATATATGCTCTAATGTTAGTTCTTTAGTCTCTAAGAAAAATTCACCTAATACCTTTGCAGGTTTTACCCTATTTAGTTTGTTAATTGATGGTACTTGTGAAAATATGTTATCTACATCTGAGAAATAATATTCTAACTTCCCTGTTTGATAAAATAAACTAGCTATTACACTACATTTTATTCCATAAGTTACTGGAAGGTGGTAATAGGTCACTCCCTCCGATACAGATGCAGGTAACTGCATACAAACGTAGCAGTCCCTTACGTCCATTGTCTTTACATATTCATACAGTAATTTTGAAAATACATTGTTAGAAAAATCAGTTATAGACCTGTCTTTATGCAAATAATTTCTATCTATTTTAGTCTGAACCACTTTTTGAATCTTCTCTTTATTAGTCTTGTTTTCACTATGTCCTTCTATTGTGTCTATGGTAACCTTAAATGAGATCATCAGAGCTAGAACACTCCACAGAAGCATTAGTAATCCTGTACAACAACAACACATTTTACACCATCGCTTCAAGAATATACATCTATCTTTTCTACTATCTGTGTTTGCCATTTTTGTAAAAATGAACAGTGTCTCTTGACTTAGCCTCTTCTACTTCACAACTAGTTTGTCTAACCCAAGGCTCTAAGCACCTACTTGGTTCTACCAGTTTTTGTCTCTTTCCCGTATTGTAATGTCTCTCCATTAGCAGCATTCTTGTCTTATTCAGTTTGGCATCTCATCGTCCTTCACTTTTCCTTAGTGATCTCAATACAGAATTTCCTGAACATCCGTCTCTTCTCCAATGTCGGACAAGATAACTCTCAGGATTTCCAATTCTTCGTCTTCCTCAACCACTTTCGATACAGTCACCTCTGGATTTTCTTGGCTATCCGCCTCTTCTTTTATTTAAAGCAGGGGCACATATGTCCAATCCGGCGATTTATACTTCTGGTTAGGTTTTCTCGTTCTCTTGCTTTCCTCTATTACAATTATTTCTTCGTCTTTTGATTTCTCTTGACTAGTTACCTCATTCACCTGTTCAGCTCTTGGTGAATTTACTCGTGTCAGTCGATATCTCAGCCTTTTTATTTTGTTTGGCCAGACTTCATCTTTTGCTGATCTTTTCAGTACTTCCTTTATCATTCTTTTCAGTTCTCCATGCTCTCCTTCTCAAGACTCGACCTTCTGGTACTTCGTCTTCACTTTCCTTTGATTCTGTTTCAACTTGCTTTTTACTTTCAACAGCTTTTCTTACCACCACTTCTTTCATTTTCCCGACTTCTGTCCCTCTCTCGGGTATCTTGTGCACAATCTTCCTGCTGACTACTTGTCCCTTCTTCTAACTGGATGTTGGATTCCCCTACACCTCCTCGGGGGTCTTCCGCAAGAATCTTTCCCTCTCTCTCTGTATCTGGCACCTGTCCATCTATTCTTGTTTTTCAGATGGAATCTCTCTCAACTTTTCATCTGGAACTTCTTTATCAACAATTTATTTAATTGTCTTTTCACTGTCCTTTTCTTTTCTTGGACGTAGAGTTACTTTTTCAGTCTCTGAGTCTGAGCTGGTACCAGAAATCTGTAACCTTCTTCTCAAGGAAATACTTCTTGGGACAAAAGTTAGATCTGACTCTGTTTCCCCCCTTTCAGAGTTTTCTCTTGTTCTTGCTTCTTCATCATCCGATTCAGAACTTGATTCTGATTCATCGAAATATTATTTTTCTTTGTTATCCACTGGATTTGGAATCCTCAATATGTGACTTGCATGAATCCAGTTCTTGATTCAGGCACACTTCACAGCTGTTGTTGTAGTCAAAATCACCTGTCGTGGTTTTCCCCACCTTGGGACCAAACAGTTCCTCCTTCTGTGTACCTTGATTCTCACCCAGTCCCCTGGGCTCAGATCATGAGCTTGCTTCTTTTCAAGGGTGGTGGCATCCGCTCCAAGCTGATGAAACACAGAATGAACTGCGTCAGCCAGGCCCTTACAGTAATCCAAAACTATGTCATCAGTTATAGGCAACAGCTTGTTGACTGGTATGAACATATGACGCATTGCTCTGCCCATGATAATTTCATGGGGATTCAACTAAGCCTGGGCGTTGAACTACGCTCCGTTCGCGGAGCTTGCGAAGTTTAGGCAACTTTGTGATTCGCACAGAGCGCGAAGTTGCAGATTGCTACGCAATCTAGCGCATAGCGTAGTAGTTTAACTTCCTCGCGCGCTCAATATTCATTCTTGCGTGCGGTAACGTCTTACCGTGATTCTGCTATCGCCAACTTGCTTTTCTGTCCGTTCGCGAGCGCCAAGAGATTTGTATTATGGCTGCCCAAGCCCGCGAGAGTGTGTGAACGCGAACACGTCATTTGGGCACGCGAGCTGACTTCCGGCGGCTGTCTTGGTAAGATCGCGATCCCGAACATGCAAAAACTACAATCTGGCGAAGAATATCTCGCGATCTTCATAAAACCTTCTCTAAAATGATCATTTTGCGCAGAAATACTCCTCAGATTGTGATTATGCTGTAGTCTTTTGTGTAAGGAGGAGTCCTTTAATATTTTTTTACTCTTTTTTTCAAGAGGAAGGAAGTGCCCCTGAGTCTACAACTTCCTGTTCCTGTCCAGCAGGCTCCTCCCAGTGCTTTGTGCATGTGCTGTTCACTTTCATTTGGATTTGGAGCTGGAAGGATCACTTTTTGTGTCTGTCTGATGCATCATACCATTGGATTGGATTTATTTGAGGACTTTTTGATTTGAGATTTAATTTACTACAAGTAAGTTGGAGAATTGGTGTGTTTGTTTCATTTGGGCTTGTATTACCTACATTTTTCTGGGTTTTTCATTGTTTTCTAAAATTATTGTTGTGGCAGGTGGCTTGTGCTTTCAATAGGTGCCTAGTTGTTTTTCTCTGCAATTTCAGCCAGTAGGGTACCCATGGGTCCATGTTTCGTGGTGTCTGTAGAATTTTAAACATCATGTAGGGCATGGATGGCATAGGATTATTTGAAATGCTAAATGTGGCTGTGGTGTATTTCACTGTTGGTGTGTGTGTGTGTGAAATACCTTTGTTGGATGTGTGTGCTTGATGTGTAACTTCTTTCCAATCCTTTCGTAGCCCTGTTGATTTTCATTTTTGTATTAAAGGTGTGTTGTTTAGCAGGCCTCCTTTGTCCAGTCATATATTATAGGCCCGCTTCAGTTCATTCAGTTCATTGTTTTCCATGGCCTGTTGTGACTGTGAGTGCCCATGTGGCTTGTGGCAATTTTGTGGTGGTAGTTTAGTAGTCTGTGCTTCTTTTTCCATAAAGGCTTGGATTTCTTTTCTTTGTTCCCCTTGGCTTATGCTTGTTGTTGTTGTGTCCTCCTGGCCATGTGTGTTGCGGCCATTTTGTGAAGGCAGGAATTGTGCTTTTGCCATAGGCTTACATTGACTGTTCCAAGCTTGTGTCCTAGTCTGCCAGTAGGCCCAGAGGTAATCAACCTCAAATCTTTGGTGCGTTATTTAAATTTACAGTTTGTGTTGTCTGTTGATTTTTTTTTTTTTACACCATGGATGGCTTTAGATTTTATTGCAAAAGGTATTTTTTTGGGGTGGAATAGCATTTTTTGGGTGTGTGTTGAATAAATAGGGCTTTTTAGCCAGTAGGTAACCCTAGGGATTCAGCTCACGTTCTTTTGGTAACTCTGCACAGCGCGACAACGCGGACTTACAGTTTTCGTCATTTTCGCGCTCTCAATATGCGTGTTCGCGCTCGCGATAAAGCCTTTTTGTACAGTTCGCGTTCCCGAACACGCAGCATTTGCAATCTGGCAAACAATATCTCGCGAGCAACATAAATCCTTCTCGAAAACGCTTTTTTTGTGCATTTTGCTAAAAAAACTCCTCCTATTTGTCATTCAGCTGTAGGTTTGGAGCACGAAGAAGCTTTTATTTTTTTGAAAATATTTTTATGAGAGGAAGTAAGTTCCACAGACACTACAACTTCCTGTTCCTGTCCTTTGTAATCACTTTTTGGTTATTTGTGGTGGGTGGCCTGAGCATGTGTGTGGCGGCCATTTTAGGAAGGCAGGCATTGTGCTTTTGCCATAGGCGTACATTGACTGTCTTCCATTTCTTGTTGTTGTGGGTGTGTGGCGGCCATTTTGTGGAGCCATCCAAGCAGTGTGCTTGCTTTTGCCATTCGTCTGTTCCAAGCTTGTGGCCTAGTCTGCCAGTAAGCCCAGAGGTAGTCAGCCTCAAATCTTTGGTGCGTTATTTAAATGTACAGTTTGTGTTGTCTGTTGATTTTTTTTTTTTACACCATGGATGGCTTTGGATTTTATTGCAAAAGGTGTTTTTTGGGGTGGAATAGCATTTTTTGGGTGTGTGTTAAATAAATAGGGCTTTTTAGCCAATAGGTAACCCCAGGGACACAGACACTACAACTTCCTGTTCCTGTCCTTTGTAATCACTTTTTGGTTATTTGTGGTGGGTGGCCTGAGCATGTGTGTGGCGGGCATTTTAGGAAGGCAGGCATTGTGCTTTTGCCATAGGCGTACATTGACTGTCTTCCATTTCTTGTTGTTGTGGGTGTGTGGCGGCCATTTTGTGGAGCCATCCAAGCAGTGTGCTTGCTTTTGCCATTCTTCTGTTCCAAGCTTGTGGCCTAGTCTGCCAGTAGGCCCAGAGGTAGTCAGCCTCAAATCTTTGGTGCGTTATTTAAATTTACAGTTTGTAATATCTGTTGATTTTTTTTTTTACAGCATGATTGGCTTTGGCTTTTATTGCAAAAGGTGTTTTTTTGGGGTGGAATAGCATTTTTTGGGTGTGTGTTAAATAAATAAGGCTTTTTAGCCAGTAGGTAACCCTAGGGATTCAGCTCGCGTACTTTTGGTAACTCTGCACAGCGCGACAACGCGGACTTACAGTTTTGTCATTTTTGCGCTCTCAATATGCGTGTTCGCGCACGCGATAAAGCCTTTTTGTACAGTTCGCGATCCCGAACACGTAGCATTTGCAGTCTCGCAAACAATATCTCGCGAGCAACATATACCCTTCTCGAAAACGCTGATTTTTTGCATTTTGCTAAAAAAACTACTCAGGTTGTCATTCAGCTGTAGTTTTGGAGCACGGAGAAGCTTTTATTTTTGTTAAAATAATTTTGAGAGAGGAAGTAAGTCCCACAGAGACTACACTTCCTGTTCCTGTCATTTGTAATCACTTTGGTATATTTGTAGTGGGTGGCCTGAGCATGTGTGGTGGCCATTTTGTGGAGGCAGGCATTGTGCTTTTTGCATAGGCCCCCAAGCTTGTGGCCTAGTCGTACAGTAGGCCCAGGGGTACTACTCATCAATCATCACGGGTGCATTGAACAACAGTTTTTGTGTTGTGCGTTAAATTTCAACATCATGTATGGCTTTGTATTGAATTGTAAAATTTGGCCTTTACTTTTTTACGGGGGTAGATTTCACTTTTTGGGTGTTGTAAATAAATGCTTTTAGTTTTTGTGTATATGTTTGTTGTTGTTGCTCCCTGATGCTGCATCCATCCCATAAGATGCACAAATTTTTTATTTAGGGCAAACAGGCTAGACCACATTTATGTTTTTGTTCTTTGCTATTCTTCTTCCTGAGTGTACACAGTACAAATACAACAGGATCCCTGGCCTTGTCAGTCTCTTAATGGCTGGCTATACTGTTGTTGTTCACTGACTTCATAAAATTTAATAATTGTGACCACCCACCAGACACTAATAAATTATATATTATATTATGGATCTTTTGACTGATGTTCTTCTGGCTTTTTTGCTTTTAGGTGCACAAAAGACAGAGGAGGTGTGTCATCATCATCCACCGTTGTGGTGCCAGACCGACGTCCTGCTGCTGTACACAACGTGACGTGTCAGTGACATGACCAGGCATCTCTACAACTTGTGCAACTGAGTGCTGTTTTGACATCTGTTGAAGATGCCCCCAAGAAAGCAGGTAGCAGGTCCTCCGGTACCAAGAAAGTTGCCATGGAGAAGAAGGAACAGAAGATAAAGGAAGTGTTACTTAAGTCTGGTGTGCCTCCCAAAACCTTTTTTGGTACACCAAAAATGACACCTGCAGCAGCGGTGTCGGGAGGCCAAGCTGGGGGCAGCACCTTCACATCAGTGGGCCCAACCCACCAACCCAGGTCCAAGCAGATGAGTGTGGAAGAGGTAGCCAGCCTTATGGTGGAAAGCCGTGATGCTGAGCCTGAACTAAACTTATCGCTATCTCAAAGTAGTACACAATCAATGCAGGAGGGAACACAGCAGATAAGTGGTCAACAGCCGCAGCCACCGCCCGCAATAGTAGCTGTTGTTCCTCCCGAAGTAGGGGCAGTTCAGGAAATTGAGCCTCATGCAGAGGAAGTAGAGGAAGCCACTCCTTTAGAAGTTCCATTGGCTTCCAAATCCCCAGCAAGGAAAAGGAGGGTTAGTACATCAAGTTCTTCACCAAGCCCCCCTTCTGATGTTCTAGATGCCACTTGGAAGCCACAAACTGAGTCTGAGAGGGAAACACATCACAAGAGCAGACATGGGAAAAGGAAGGTTCCAGAAAGCCTAACACTTATGGATGTTGATGTAGAAGAGCAGGATGATGATGATGATGATGAGCCAGTCATCACAAACATCACTCCCGGGCCTGAGGAGATGGAGACCAACATTTTTACACTAGCCAAAATGGCTGCGAGGGATGTAGCACGCATACCTCCAACACAGGTAACACCAACATGACCTCCAGCTTCCATATTTACATTAGCAAAGGGCCGGCAGCGTCCTACATCCAGCACAAGCACCACCTCAGCAGAAGTAGGTAGTGGTACTGCACAGAGTCAAATTCAACACACACCCTCCAGTTCATCCGGCATTGGAAGTGGGAGTGGCACCTCCAGCAGGAGACAAAAGTGAAGCTCCCCAGTGTGGGACTTCTTTACGGTTAGCGGAAAGGAGGAGAACATTGCTAGATGCTCCGTTTGTCATACCTCTGTTAGTCGTGGTAAGCTTGGCTCAAACTATGGTACCGGAGGCAAAATGACCCATCTGAAAAAACACCACGCAATCCAGTGGGAGGAGCATCTTAGTCTTATCAAAAGTGGAACCATTACTGTTGGGCATAAACGAGTAGAAAGTCTGCTCACGGTGGAACAGGAAGAAGAGGGAGACATTCTCTGTGGTAGTGGTACACAAAGTAGCCCTGTCCCCAGCACTGCAGTGGTAACGCCCACATCCTCAGCCACATCTCATTGGCACAAGAGTAAGAGTCAGCCTGAGACACCAAGGAGTACTGCTGGCCAAAAAAGTGCGACGTTGACCACAGGAAGGAATACCATGCAGCCTACCATTCTTAGCATGTTTAGTAGGCCGGAGGGGCAGTACGAACGCAACCACCCAATAACACGTTTGAACAATGCAAAGCTGGCTAAAATGTTAGCATTGGACCTTCTCCCTTTTTCTTTTGTTGAAGGGGTGGGTTTTCTTGAATTTGTGACCACCATCTGCCCAAAATGGAAAGTTCCCAGCCGCTACTATTTCACAAGAGTTGCTGTTCCAGCACTACATCACGACATGCTGGAATTGCTTGGAAAAACCTTAAAACAGAGTGCTGTTCAGAGTATACACCTGACAACAGACATGTGGACCAGTTGCCAAGCCACTGATTACATCACTGCACACTGGGTCTCTTTTTTGGGTGTTAAAGATAAGATATCTGACGGTGTTGTTGACACCGCTGAGATTTTTAAAGACCCTCGCAAACATGCAACTGTAGCCATGTTTGCTATGGAGAAATCTCATACTGCTGCAAACATTTTGGATGAGTTTAACAGCAAGGTGTTTGAGTGGCTGCGACCAAGAGGGCTTACCATTGGTTTTGTTGCCACGGACAATGGCAGTAATGTAGTTAGGGCCATGAAAGATGGTGGCTATTTCAGGGTGCCATGTTTGGCACACTGCATTAACATTGTTGTTCAGGACTTTCTGAAAAATGAAAGCAAAGTCAGCAGCTTACTGACCACCTGCAGAAGAATATGCACACATTTCAACCATTCTTTTAAAGCCCGGAAGCAGCTGAGGGTCATTCAACATGAGCATAAAATGCCAGTCAAAGCACTCATCCAGGAGGTGCCAACACGTTGGAACTCAACGTATTACATGCTTGAGCGTCTGTTTGAGCAGTACATACCCATTAATGCTTATGTCATGAAAAGGTCAGGGGACCCTACTGTGAAAGGCATGACAGTTGAGATGGCCCAATGGGACCTCGTCAAATGCCTGACAGAGATGCTACTTCCTTTTGAGGTCTTCACAAGTGAAGTGAGCATGGAGGACTGTACTATGGGCCAAGCTATCCCATTGTTGTACATGCTAGAGCAAGAGCTGAAGGAGGTGTTAGAAATGTATGCAGGTGTGGATGACAAAGTAGACGCATATTATTTGGCAGACACCTTAGTCGCTCGCTTATCTGACAATACAAGGATTCAAAATAACATTGTGTCACATCCACATTACATTACTGCCTCAATTTTGGATCCACGTTACAAATTATTGCTGCGCAGTAATGAAGTAATTCCTTTTTCAGAAGTGGATGTTGCCCAGTACAAAACTTTGATAGCTGAGGAAGCCACTGACTTTGAAAACAAAAGGATCTTAATTAGAGGCCCGCCCCCCCCAGGGCAGAAAAAGTACTGCAGGGCACCCACAGTCAAGTTCTACTTCAGAGTCCAAGAGCAGTGCGTTTGCCTCCCAGCAGTCAACAACACTGCCAGCAATAACATCAACAGCATCAACAGGATCATAAGGCACATTTAAAAAAACGGCAGGTGATTGGTTTCTACGTATTGTACGTTCATGACTGATGCAAAGGCAAAAGAGGCCCAGGAAATCGGAGCACCCCTGAACATTGAGCGGATGGTTCAGGCCTATCCAGATGACACAACAGAGGTCTTCATGGAGCAAAGCCCATTGGTGTATTGGTATGGGAAAAGAAGCCAATGGCCAGTGCTCAGCAGGCTGGCGATAAAGTATGTGGCTTGCCCTGTTGCAAGTGTCTCTTCAGAGCGTGTTTTCAGTGCTGCTGGTGCCATTGTTACTGTCAAAAGGACCAGTCTCTCGCCCAAAAGCGTTGAGAGGTTAACCATGCTCAAAATGAATGAACACTTTATACCACCGGAGTACAAAATACGCGAATCACAGCAGGAAGAGGAGAGCGACTTCGATGACGTAAGTAGTGGGTTGTTAGATGTACTTCTGTCCGAACCACCAGAGTTTGAGGACGAGCTCCTCTTCCCTGACAACTAGGCTTTCAAATTGTTCTCCCTTCCTTTATTTGTGTGTGACTGTGTATCTGTTTTTCTGGTTCAAAATCTAATCACAACAAATCCATCAACAGTCTCCTTTTTTTATTTCCCTATTGGAGTTGCACGTCTGTGCATAACTGTCCACTCCACTCCTCAGGGTCCTGCTCCATCTTCCTTACTCTCCCTAAGTACATTTCAAGCAAGCCAGACATTGGATGGAGATGGAGAATAGTACAATACATGTTGCCTCTAACAGTCCCTCCATAAGAAGTGAAACGTGACTCCAGCTATATTCCATTTTGTTTCCAAGCCGAAAGAAACTCATCACTGACTGCCAGAAGGCTAGGCAGGCATCAGATCAGACAGCCAAAGAGAACACCAAGACAGGTAATGAGTGATTATTGTGAATGATGGTGGCATGCATTGCATTGGATGCTGGCTGACTACAAATAATTGTGCATGAAGTAGAACTATACTAGTTTATCGACAAAGTAAAAGTGACTCAGGTGTGGTGACAGTTAATGTTTCCTTGTTGTTTAATAATAACCACATTTTACTCCTACCACTGCAGGTGCCGGCCAATATCCGTTGCAATTTTGTAATATGGAATATATTATAAACTTAATCAGTCACTACAGACTGAGTTGGGGTTGGAGAATACGTACCACACGGTCATCATCATGATGCTGCTGAGCATACTATCTTTGCACACAGTTAGTTGGATCGGAGAAAATTGATGGAATAACTGCGTTTCATGGCCTGACTTAAAAGGGAAACAGTTTGAACAAGAACCACAGCAGACCTAGGCTAGATGTGCGTGTAGTGGTGTGGACTGGAGTCGAGTGTAGTTGTATGAGGGACAGTGGCGCATTGATTCAGTCACTTCATTTGGAAAATGCTAGGTTGCTGCAGTGCATATGACATTTCTATGGCTCGGTCAAAATGTAAGTAAGGGGTAGGGTGCCTGGCCTGTGCCGCGGTTCTCCTGTTCTGTGGCTGTGCTGGCTCCTGAGTCCTGTCCCGTTGTTGTTGTACCTTAATGCTGTAGAGTAGACACAATGTATCCTATCCAAGCTGCCTCAGTCTGAAAGTGTTCTCTCCAGAGTGTTATCTTCTCGTCTTGCACTCCACTGTAATTGAGTTTATTGTTTTAAATGCAGTAATTTTTCAATTCCCCGTTTGTTTTTCCATATACACTTACAGGCCGGCCTTTAACCTGTGCTATAGTGGGAGAAACAACTCATACTTACCTTACCAATCCGCATCAGGCAGGCAGTGGCACCCAAGATTGATGTGTGGAGTGTCCATGGAAGGGAGGACCAAGAGAAATGACGAGAATGATGCAACTCCACATTTGGACCAGGATAATACAGTAACTTTAGTATCATCTATCATTCGTCTTTAAATGTATTTGATTGCTTTTTTCTCTTCAATAATTACGACTGTGTGTTGTGGTTTGTTTGGTAATTGATCCCTACAACAATTTTTTAATTTCCTTTGCTAGCTTGAAAAATAAAAGTAAGCCCGGTACAGCATGTAATTGGGTTTGGTCTGAGCTCTGAGGGCGGCAGACAGGCAAGGCAAATTTCAATTTCTTCCCTGACTGTACTGTCTCATTGGGTAATAGTAGTTATTGTAAGTACAACTCATTATCATTAACCATCAAGTTCTCTTCCTCAGCATGCATGCATTTGCTTTTTCTCACTTTATACTTTGATTTCTTTGATAATGGATCATGGTCGTCTTACAAGATTGTGTTTTACTTTTGTTGTGTCCATGTATACTGTCTGTTTTTCTTTCTCAAACCTTTCCCAAAACCCCACTTCCCATCCATTCATCAATCCCTAACCCTCTTCCCCCGGGCTGTGTGATTTATATTGAGGTGTGATGTGATGCTAAATGTACACCAATTGATCACACGCTTGCTGGGGCAGATGTGGTGAAAGCAACACTAATTGAATTTCAACTAAGGCAGGGCAAGGATCTTCTTGCCCACCCATGCTGTAGTTTACTTTGTGTTCTGTTCTACTACTCCTCCCACAGTCTCTCAGTCAAGTGACTTTCTATTTCTTTTTTCTAATGCTATTGCCAGTGTCTACTACTACCACCACAATAATGGCATCTTGTCCGTTAATTTGGGAAACCAACCATGCAGCCATCAGTGTGCCGAACTTCATCATCAATCACAGGTAAGATAAGTTTGGTGGGAGGTATGGACTGGGAGGAGAGACTGACAGTACTATTATGACAATTAAAAATAAGTCAGTGAGGGGTACTGCATCTATCGGTTTGTGTGTTACAAAATCGGCAGATCTTTTAAATCAAACACTGGCTGTGGGCATGCAGCAGCACGGAAACAAAGTAACAAACCATGTAACTTAGATTGAATTCTGAAAACTGTAACCCACTACAAAACATTAACATTGTATAAGTAAATAAAATTAAATTTAATCTCCCCTAACAAAAATCAACTATCCCACTCTGACCTAACCCACCCCCCTTCCTAACCCCAACCAATGTCCAAAACGAAACGAAAGTTGAAGAGTCCCAAATGTCCAAAAGAATCCCCAATGCCCAAAAACCCACCCACCAACAAAAGGAATTAAAAAAGGGGCAAATGACGAGGTCCTCTATTGTTGGCGGGCCTTAAGGTGTTTGTCGACCAGGATCTTTACCCCCTCCTCCAGGTTCTCCTCTAAGCGGGCCATCCGGCGGAGCAGCTGGCGGCGAAATGCCCTGCAGTTACATGCAGGGTGGGGGGCAGCAGTGCTTGAAATCGAGGCGCGGCGGCAGGCGGATGCCGGACCACGGCGCCGTGAAAGTGGAGGCAGGGCCTGACTGGGGCCCGGGGCATTGGAAGAGGCTGCAGCTGCAGCCGCCTCCTCCTCCTCCTCCGCCTGAGCCACCAGCCGGCAATAATGTTCACAGATGGCCTCCAGTTTCCGGCGCCGGGCCCTAGCGGCCAACTGCTTCCTTGATGGTTTAGTGGATGTGGAAGGAGTATCTATATCAAGAAAGAAAAAGAACATGTTGTAGCCAAAACAGAAACACTAAAATCATTCAACACATAGTGTCACAGTATCACTAGCAAGCAAAGTTCATAACATTTGTGATTTGGTGGTAAGTATCTCTACTCCTACTTCCTTGGACTCTAACATTTGTGGGAGTTTCCGACATTATAATATAATCGTACTATGTACTCCAGTACACCAGTCGTGTTGTTCTTATCTGTAGTTTAGCCCAATTACATAACCTTGTTGTAGCCGGCATGCCACCTCAGTCAGCTAAGCTTGCACCCAAGAGAAACAGATATGAGCCACATGATGCAGACTCACGTTAGTTTTATTTACTACTACTGTCTGCAGGTGGGGAAGCTCATATTTTTGTATGCCGCCTTACGGCCGTTGGCACTGGCCATACCCTGTTACATGAGGGCAAATGGCATGCACAATTTCACTTACACCCTGCCATGGGTACTACAAAAAGGCTGATTATTTATCTGATCCAATGATCATTGCTTATATTCAGATTATAGATGCTAATACAATACGACATCAGGTCAGTAGCAGTCGGTGGTGGGAGTGCTGCCGGGCGGTGAGTCGGTGACGTGGGAAGGTGCAGGGTGGGGATAGTAAACTATGGATTAAGGACAATCACAGGTAATTAAACAATACATTAAAAAAAAAAATGTTGCACGCACTGCATCGCATTCGGCGGTGCAGTGCGCACATTGAAAATAATTGTATTTATTGTTATGTTGATTATTACCTGTATTTGGCCGTAATACACAGTTTACTCGCCAGTGCCACCCACTAGTCCCCTCCCCATGTCACCGCCCGCCAACACTCCCACCACCAACCGCTACTGCAGAGGGTACTTTGCTTACATTGATTGTGTAACCAATAACCATAAACAACAGATAGCCCACCCTTTGCAGGCTGGCTGCCCCAATCGAAAATACATTAATAATAATAGGTAGGGAGTGGTCCCCAGAGTGGGAGGAAGGGGCTTCCGCTTGATAATATATATATATATATATATATATATATATATATATATATATATATGTATATATATATATATATATATATATATATATATATATATATATATTATATATATATATATAAATATATATGACGTGCTTGCAAACTACTGCAAGTGTACTGTATTCTGATAAATACTACCTATATTCCCCTAGGCTTTGCTACTGTCGCGCAGTTTCTTTTACATTTTCTTCAAAGTAAGAATCTCCAGTGACATTTTTCACCTATACTGTCTATTGATGATAGTACATCCAGGCATACATCCATTAAAGTAAACGTTTATCCTTCTTTTTTATATCTCTCATAATTAGTTGGTTTCACCAACAACCACCCATGTTTCCGCTCCTTCCTTGCTTGCCTTGGCTTTGAATTTGAACCAAACAACGCTGATTTTTGCTATTTAGCACTATCCACCCATACTGTGTCGCCCACCCAGGCAGGCATTCTTTCACCTTGCACCCATCCTTCAACAACCCATGCATCTGATCTGATTACTATCAGCCACCTATGCATGCTTCCAACAACATATCCTTCTCTGCCAGTTAGTCATATTATTTATCTCAACCGTCCTTCCACCCTTAGTTCTTTCCCTCTTTGTTCAACACATCCATCAAGGTCATCTGATCTGAGTTTGTCTACTCCATAAAACCTTCACAGCTGATTTTGGAGTCAAATAGAAGAGGCCATTGGTTACTCTACTCACGCTGCTAATGCTAAGTAAAGGGTGTCTTCTTCAACCGTTGTATAATAATAAGTCGCACAGTACAGTGAAATAGTGAACACACTTCCATCTAGTAGTAATGTCAAGAAGTAATGAATATAACTTATCGCCGCCTGCCACTGCTGCTGGATCCCCCCCTGTCTCTCCTGCAGGTGCCGCCAGTTCGGCTGCCCCCTCCAGAACGGCCGCATCGCTGGCCCCGACGGCACTGGTGGATGGTAGTGTGCCTAGAAAAAAACATCACAAATTTTTAGATGCCTGGAAACCTCCCCCTATTTTAAGTGTTCACTTGGAACATTAAAAAAAAAGTTACTACAACATACATCAGCACAAGACAGTAAGTACAGTCAGTAGACAGACACTAGTAGTAGTGATATGGTTCCACTTCCTAGGGTCATCTAGTCCTTCTCTACTCTTTTGAGAGTTAGCCTGAGCCATGTGTAACCCTTTTAGATTAATCATGTCGACTACTACTCTTTTTGCGCATATTTAATTATACCTGCCAGCTTATTGACATGTGCAGTAGATGCCTTTGAGGCAACTTGACTGTTGCGTACAAGTGAAGAGGTCGGAAAAAACCCCACTTATTGAGTTTGTTTAGTTCATATTGCTTAGCCATCACATACATGTTACACTTTTTGCCATGACTGCAAAATGCTTGCATTCACCAGTATACTATCTAACGGCTAAGTCGCAGCATTTTTCTCATATAATAGGCAGAAGATTCCCTTCTACAAACCAGAGATTTACAGAACATATTATGATGCAAGATGATGTAACCAGTATTTCTACGTTCTACAGTGAGGGGTCTTCCAGAATTCTAAAGATCTTGGCTCTTGTTCTTGTTGTCATGCACTTGTAAATGTTTACTGTTTTAATCTTTGGCTTTTTGCTGGCTTATTGACTATGGCTGTAGTAAATTAAATTTCATATTAATGATGTACAGAGTTTGATACTTGTTTCAAATAAACCTTTTGAACTTACACATAGACTCTGTGGTATTTGGTGTGGTGGGGTGGACTTACACAAGTGAGTGAGCAAAATGGTGTCATTATGTTCTGGGTTGTCTGTCTCAGTCATCATCAACATTGTGTATCTTCTTCGTGGGGGGGTCAGGAGTGGGACCCTAATGTGAGACACTCACACTATAGCTAGTCGGTCAGGGTATCCTGGGTTCTTTGGACTGAGGTGTGATCAGTAAGGTCCAACCTCCCATCAGCATCATCCTATTTTGTTGTGCATAGTTCTGTATGTGGCTCTGCAGAATCACTAGACAAGAGTAGTATCATGTACTATCCGATCAAAAATACTAGTCAAATAACTGGTTGGCCATTTTGTTTGTGGTAATTGTCAAAGCCTCAACATTGAGAAGACTTGAAGAGGACAACCCAAAGGACAGGACACAGTGGCTAGAGCTATTGGTCAATCAGAGTTTTATTATTCCAAAGAAAACCTTCTATAAAGAGTGGGCAACTATGCAAGCTTCGCTACAGACAGAGTAATATATTATTATTAGTAGTAGTAGTAGTAGTAGTAGTACAGAGAGTCATAGCAGAGGCAGTTAGAAGCAACTTAGTTAGAGGCAAGGATAAACAGAATTTGGAAACAGATAGTCAAGGTCAAAGATGTAAGCTTTTGTAAAAAATAGAATTAGAAAGTGGAACCATAATTTATAGTTCGGAAAAAAAAGATGCATTAAAAGTTAGGGAAATATAAATGCCAATATAACCACTGGAGGACTTACTGGGGCCAGCAGCAGGAGCCTCGGTAGAGGAGCGGTCCTCTGGTTCCCCCACCGACTCCGACCCCGTCTTCTTGCCCCTGGGTGGTGCTGATGATCATGTAAAACATAATAAAGAAAGAGACAAACATTAAGGAGTGCTGTGAAAGAAATAATAAATTATTTGGAAAAATAAGTCAAACAACATTTTAGGAAACAACAATTGCAATAAAATTGACACATCTAATCAGATGGATCAACTACTGGCTTCTTCCTGCATTCACGAATCGTCTACTTATTTAGGAACACTCCAGTGTTCCATAATCATTCTGATTACAAATAATAACGAAGCCTAGTAAGTACCACCTGACCTACACCACCTATTCCAGACAGGCCAATTGTTCACTAAGTCTGCATTTCCATTTTTCAGCCATCAAATTCATAGATGAGATGGAGGACACATGCATACATTAGTGCATACATATATACAACAAATTGTTGGTTGGTTGCATGATTCTGATCTAGTTCTGCTACTGACTGACCATGCTGCTAAGCCTACCACTCACTAAACAAAGTACAAAAGGTTCGACGGAGCACTGGGGTAAGCAGCACTCAGTGACAGAGGAGGCGTCACGCAGACCGCATAAAACAATTATTAACTAATACTAACAAGCTAAACCTAGTATCCAATATCCATCCACCACTATTTCACAGTAGGACAATGGAAGGTCTAGAGTCTCTCTAGCAAATCGCATTACCTAACTTCAGTTCTGTAAAATAAACTCTTATATAATCAGCATCAGCACAAGCTAGCGCAAACTAAGTTGCAAACAAGTAAGAGTACCACCGAGCACCTGGGTCCTAGTTAAATCAAAGAACATTTTGCTTTTTGGAACTTAATTTACCAGCAACGCTTGGCACGCAGCAGTAATCTTGTTCATCAAATTTAATATATCCAATAAGTTACTCACCAAGCCCGACGACCTCGACACCTAGCAGGTCCAACAGGTCCTGCTCTCGGTCCAGGATGTCGGACCACCAGTGGGCTAGTTGATTGTGGGTGCGCCGGACCCCAGAGCACCGGAACACGGCCCGGTGCACCTTCGCCCACCGATGGTGCCGCTCCTGGGTAGCGTACCCGGAGCCGGGCCTGCCGCCTGCTGCCAAGGTCAAGGGGAGGTGGCGCTGGATGAAAAAAACAAGGGCGGCCACCTCCTCCTCCCCAAACAGTTGCCGGGCCTGCACCCCTGCAGGACGCATTCTGCCACAAGGCAGGCGGCCCTTCTCTGCTCCTGCAGGTCCCTTGCCCTTGGCACTCGGTCTGCCCTTATCCATGGTTCTGGGGTGGGTGGGAGGTGGAAAAGAAAAGTTAGAAGGGGAAAAAAAAGTTAGGGGGAAGAAGATAGAAAGAACTTTATAAAAGTAACAAAAACACAGTAAAAGTAGAAATAAAATGCAAAATATAAACTTAGGCAAAGAGAGAGATAGATAATAACTAAAAAAAGTCAGAATAAATGTTTTAAAGACAAAGTATTGAACAGATAAAGGGAGGATACAAAAGTAGGCCCAGAACCATAGAATAGAGTGAAAAACAAGATGGCCGCGCCCATTCGCGACCGCGTGGGTAAGTTTGCGCGATATTTCTCGCGAACATGTACTATTCATCGCGAACAAGTAAAATGCACTCCCGAACACGTCAATGCACATCGCGAACACGCTATCCGCGACCCGGAACAGGAAATAAGGCATCGCGAGCGGGCGGGACAATAGAAAAACAAGATGGCCGCGCCCGTTGGCGACCGCATGGGTAAGATCGCGAGATATATCCCCCGAGCATGCAAACAGCTCCCTGAACACGCTCACCACGCTCCCTAACAAGAAAAAGCCATCGCGAACGGGTGCACCAAGCAACTACGCAAGCTCGCGAAGCTTCGCGAAGGTCGCGTAGTGCAAGTACATCTTCTCAAAGCTTCGCGAAGCGCGGCTACGCGAACTACACCCAGGGTTAGACTCAACCGTGTAGTTCTATCTGGAATTGATCTGATAGTCATGAGTACTAGAGGCAAGACATCAGGCCATTTCATACCCGTGGCTAAACACATTTTCCCTATTCTGTTTTTGATAGTACCATTCATTTGTTCTACCACACCAGAAGCCTCTGGGCGATAGGCACAATGTAGTTTCTGCTGTACATTCAAAGCTTAACAAATCAATTTTACGATCTCATTATGAAAATGTTTTCCTCTGTCTGATTCAATTGTTACTGGAAACCCAAATCTGGGAATGAATTCCCTCAAAAGCAATTTTGCCACTCTGATTCCATCACTTCTTCTTGTTGGGTATGCTTCTACCCATCTAGAAAACAAACAGACCATGACTAGAACATACCTCAACCTGTTGCAGGAGGCATCTCAAAGAAATCTACTTGCATTCTGATGAAAGGCCCTCCTTCTCGACCTATTGTTCCTAGACTCACCACTGTTTTTCTTCCAGGGTTGTACTGCTGACGTATAATGCATCTTTGACAAATACTCTCTGCTTCAAGTCTAAATTTTGCATTGTACCAGGTCTGTTTAAACGACCTTATCATGGCATCTCTCCCTATGTGTTCCTGTCCATGATAAATCTGTAATCATATACACAAGAATGGGTCTGTGAAGGTATAGTCACCGTGCGACACAATAAGCTGTGGTTCAAATCCCTATATCTTTCGGTATTTTGAACTCCCCTCTTTTCTTGATCTGGGGTAGTCACCAACAGCCTTTCACCTTCAGTTTTTAAAACAAACTTACAGAAAGTTTTACTTATGGCAATCCCCACTAATAATCCTCTCAATGTAAATGCAAAAAGAGAGTATCAAGTCCCAAATCAATTACCCCAGGTGTTTTAGGTTCTTCAAATCAAATATATTTGAAACAATACTTTGAAAAAATGTGAGAAGACAGGATGACACCTCACGTGCGCAACACCAATTGAGCTTCCTGTCTTCTCACATTTTTTCAAAGTATTGTTTCAAATATATTTGATTTCAAGAACCTAAAACACCTGGTGTAATTGACTTGGGACTTGATACTCTCTTTTTGTATTTACATTGAGAGGATTATTAGTGGGGATTGCCATAAGTAAAACTTTCTGTAATTTTTTTTTAAAAACTGAAGGTGAAAGGCTGTTGGTGACTACCCCAGATCAAGAAAAGAGGGGAGTTCAAAATACCGAAAGATATAGGGATTTGGACCACAGCTTATTGTGTCGCACGGTGACTATACCTTCACAGACCCATTCTTGTGTATATGATTATTGATTGAGAGGAGGGCGACTTGGGTTTCCTTCCCTCTGTAGCTCCTTATTGTTTGCATGATAAATCTGTGCCATGGCAGACACCATGCTATCAGGCATAACTGATCTTCCATCTCAATAGACCCACACATGATCTTTCTCCCTTGGTGCACATCCTGCTTTTACCCACTGCTTCATTTCCTCATCTCGTGCTTCTTCCTGCAATTGCCTCACTTCCTCCCAGGTACCCACAATGTTAGTAAACATTAAGGTGCAAGAATTCAAATCTCTCTCCTTTTCCCGATTCACAGAACTCTGATTACGTGCACAGTATTGGGCCATATCGTTGGCGTATTTGTTACCGATGGCAGTATAATCGCCAGATTGACTATGTGCAGCACACTTTACAACAGCCAATTGCTTAGGCAGCTGTATCGCCTCAAGCAACTTCCCAACCACTTCAGCATTCTTGATGGGAGTTCCACTCGATGTCAAAAATCCTCTCTGTAGCCATATTTGGCCAAAGTCATGCACCACACCAAAACCGTACTGACTATCAGTTATCACAGTCACTCTCACATTCTTTCCAATCTTGCAGGCTCTGGTCAAAGCAACAAGTTCAGCTACTTGGGCTGATCTTACACCTTTCAGGTAGGATGCTTCCATTACTGCTGCAACTGTGCATACTGCATATGCTGCACTCAGCATTCCGTCATCTGTCCTCAAGCAAGAACCATCTACAAACATTACAAAATCACTTTCTGGCAATGGTACATCTTTTATATCCGGACGTGGTTTGGTACAGAAGTCGAGTACATCCAGACAATTATGATCTGCTTCATCTCTGACTTCCACATTCTCAGCATCAGTCAGCAACGTTGAAGGATTCACATTCAAGCATCGCTCAAGGCTCACATTTGTTGCACCTAATATAACTTTTTCATATTTAGTCAGCCGACTATGTGTCATGACCTGAGTGTGACTCCTTGTTAAAAGGATTGCCACATCATGAGGAACAAACACTTTTACAGGATATCCCATCACAATTTCTTCACTCTGCTCCAAAGTCCTACAGGCAGCAGCCACTGCTTTCAGACACCCAGGTAGAGCTACAGCTACTGGGTCTAGCATGGATGAAAAGTATGCAATTGGTCTCCTCAGTTTTCCATGCTTCTGTATTAGTACAGAAAGTGCACATCCATTCCTCTCACTGCAGTACAACTCAAATTCTTTCTCGGAATCAGGCATTCCTAATGCTGGCGCTTCACACAAACCATCTCTCAGTCGTTTGAAAGCTGCCAATTCCTCTTTATTCAAATCAAAGGGATCTTTCACATCACTTCTTGTCAAACTTACCCAAGGCTTTGCAATCAGGGAGAAATTGCTTATTCACTGATGACAATATCCAACCATTCCAAGAAAAATTCTCACCTCTCTTTCAATATCTGATTAAATATTGAGGGGCTTTCTGTATACCCTTGTGGAATTCGGCACCAAGCCAAAATACGTTTGCCAAAACGAAATCCAAAAATGGTGCAATGGGATGGAAAAGTCAATCACAGTATACCATTCTGCATCATGGGGAATCTGATACAAAATCACAGATGGATTTGGTACAAAAGGACAACATGACACAACGATTTTGTTTATCTTTCTCAAATCTTACACTATCCTGAATTTCCCAATAGGCTCTTTCAGTCCCATAATTGGGGAATTACATGGACTACTCATTATTTCTCTCAAAATGCCTTGTTTTATCATTTTCTCAATTATAGGAGTAACTCCTTCAATTATCTCAGGTGTCAGTTTCTACAGGGGGACATTTGTATAGCTTATTCCCTCTTTCACTGTTATTTTTACTGGGTCCACATTTCTCATTAGTCCAACATCTTCTCCCATTAAATCCCAGACTTCTGCCTTTAGAGTCTGTTTCAATTCTTTAGGTAATTCATCAGGGTTAAATACAGCATAGACTTCAGTAACCTCAGTTTTCCTGTTTGCCATAGTCATCTTATACAGCACATCTTCATCAGGAGTCTCAAATGCTATACCATCAGGGGTCCAGAATATAGTGCAATTCATTTTGCACAACAAATCCCTACCTAACAAATTCACGGAACTCGTATCACACACAACAAAGCGATGCATTTCAGAGAATTTCCCTATGCTAACTTTCACTGGTCCATAAGATAAGTTTTAATCTGTCTGTTGGATACACCAACTACTTGGATTGTTTCATCCGAGAGAGGAAGATTCTTAACATCAGCTGACCTAACAGTTGATCGAGTAGCACCAGTATCTACCAGGAAAGTAATTTTCTCCTCATTTACCTTTCCGTCCACAAATGGGTCTGTCTGGTCTACTTCTAGAGTTGCACCAAGTACGCACTCTTCTTCCTCCCCTCGGCACCATCAATAACCTTCTTCTGACTCACTCTCATCGCGTTGTAGCCAATACTGCGAAACAGCGTTAGCGCGTGGCAGCTTAGTTACCTGTTCTTTGTTGTAGAATCCTGTCTCATTACTGTATTTCTGTGAATTTTTGCTTTGTGGAAATGGCGGTTTTGGCACCTGATTCTGTTGGGTAACAACCTGCTGCTGTCGCTGCGGTTGACCACTCACCTCATTCTGCACCTGTGGATTCAATGATGCATTTTCATTATTAGTACTTGAGGGGAATTTACACTCGGATTTCCAATGCCCTACTCTTCCGCAATTATGACATGGGAATTTCTTGTTAGCTTCTTCTATATTAAAATTTCCCTTACCTTTCCCAGGAATGAATTTTGGTCTGGGGCCTGTATTATTCGCTTGTTCCACTAACTGAGCTTCCTGTCTTTCTTCCACTTTTACTTGTGCCCACATAGCTTTCTCTTTTAATTTACGTTGTTTGGCTTCAATCTCATCACTAAAATATTTTGCATGTCTCAATACTTCATCTATTTTCTTGTTTTGCCAATCTACAGTATGTTGCTTGATCATTTCACTAATTTCTGGACGTAAACCATATACAAATCTGTATACAAAATGGCTCAAATCCTTTTCACTCAGGTTTTCATCACCACTGAACTGTTTAAAGGCCAGGATTAACCCCTCGTAATATGCGCGTACTGACTCCTTACTTTCCTGATGAGTTCTGTCAATTTTTACTCAATCAGTTTCTTTGGGAGGTACTTTATTTATCAGAAAGGCAATAACATGTTCATATTTCTTCATAACTTCTGGGTCAAGGGCTCCTGTCTTTGGATCCCTACGGTACTCTTGTGTAGGCCAATTTATCATTAGCTTGCACTCTGTCCATAAATCTGCTGGTACTATCATGTCAAACATAATTAGGTCAATCCATAATACTTTAGATAATTTCACAAATCCGTCCACTTGCCTATACCACTCGCGTAGTCTAGGGAAATCATTGGTAAATGACAAAATATCTTGCCTAGTCCAGGGAACATGTACATATCCTCCTACTGGAATTTCTCTCATGGGGCATTCTGTCACTACCTTTTATTTTTCTCTTACAGGGAAAGCTGCAAAAGTTTTATCTGAGGCATCATCTCGTTTTCGATACCACCTGCTTCTCCATTTATCCACATCTCCCCATTTTCTCAATAAGATAATTATTTCCTTAATCTGACTTATTCGTCCTGTGGTATTCAAATTTTCAATATTTTTTTCAGTAAAATCTATTCAATATGGTTTCTGTAGAGCCTTTACCTTTTCAATATCTATATCCATTTCATTTGCTACTTCTTCTAATCTTTCATGTAGATTTTTTGCTCTCCAAGTTATACTTTTACACAGAAATAGTAACTCCTCATCCTGGTAGGTTTTAAACTTCTCTGTGGGAATAGTTCCTACTATTAATTCTTCCAGAACCATTCGAAGCTTGGCCATATCTATTGATTTGGATTCTTTGTCTATTCTCTGCAAGCTTCTCAACCATTCACTTAATTCCTCTGAAGTAGGACCTACTGGTTTCTCTACATTACTTCTTTCTAAGTCTTTTTGAGTTTCTAATACTGATTCCATTGTCTTTGTATGTCTTTCTGTTATATTTGAACTTAAAAGCAGGTTTCTAGGAACATTTGGCTTGATCATACTCACTGTTTGTCTCCATGGATTTTCATCTATACTTTGCTTTGGCCTCTCATTCTGATTATTACTGTTATAAGGAACCGTTAAACAATGTTCACTATCTTTCTGTTTATCAAAAATAGGCATTACAGGGCCTATAGTCACTGGAACAGTCACAGCTTCTAAATTTTTAGTCAATTCTCTTATCTTTTCAATTAATTCCAAAGTTGTTTTTGCTAATTCTGATGAATTTTTGCCACTCATTTTATCATCTGATTTTCTCTCTATCTCTCTGAGGGAATTATTTTTTCCTAATTCTTGGGGTACTGGTTCAGTCTTAATGATTCACAAAGTTTCTCTCATTGGGGCACATGGAGTCATTATTTCAGATTCTGGTTGATATGGGGGTGGATTTTTATAAAACGTGTCATCAAGAACATCCTCCTCAGATTCGTTCACTCCATGCCCTCTTGATTCTATATTATGTCTCTTTTCCGCATATTTTTTACCTCCAATTTCTTCAACATTTCTTACAGGAAACAACCCATCAGTCATACTTGCGTTTCTCCATCTCCTCATTCTGTCATCATGATTTTCATGTCCATATCTACCAAACATGTATCTGTACCTTCCGCCACTCCTCTGTTTCTCTCTATCATGCATCGCATCTTCTCATTCCGTCAGTGCTTCAAACTGTGTTGGTCTAGGTCTTGGTTCTAGATTCATCATTTTCTCTCTCAAATTCCTCAAAACCGCTAAATTAAACTAACCATGCACTGGAAATGCCAAAACTCCATCATTCTTTGTGTATTTTACCCAATTATCTAACCAAATACAAGTATGATATCCGTATTTTGCAACCATAAAGGATGCGGGGGTTTTCAGTGGGGGAAGCAACTGTCCCTCCCTAGTAACAATCGGTTTGTCCTTTTTAAACAATTTCTTGATTTTCCCAAACCAGGACTTTTTCTCCTTTTCAGGTGGATCGTAATACATCATTTTGTCTTTCGTGTATCGCTAGTCTTTGCCTTACAACTGTTCTGCTATTTTAACCAATCGTAGCGTGACTCACACCAACGCACCAATCCGGAGCATCTATGTCACTTCTTCAATTCTTAAATCCCAGCGCGTCTCACACTTACGCACCAATCAGCAGCATCTACATCACCCTGTAATTCTCCACTCCTAGCGCAGCATACACTAGCACATCAATCAGGGGTGTCTACATTTCTTACTGACTAGTCAATCCCAGCGCGCCTTTTCTGATGTCAGCTCTTCTCACTGTCACAGCTCCGGCTCCTGCTGACCCCTCCTTTACAAAAATGTATCGGTGATTTTTCTTACATTCTTTTTATTTACAAATCTGTTAGTAACGACATAAAAATGCCACCATTGTCCGCTTCGCAAACCAAAGAATAGTTAATGACCTTTCCCACAAGAATTCCGTCTTTCCTGAGAGCAGCGCTTTCCTCTGCCCTTCTACGGAATCGTTACTTCCGTTAATAAAGTAGCACATCCCTCTACCTCACCCTTCTAGCAAGCATTAGCTAACTGTTTCTCCAGAATTAAGACACCTAGTTGGAGACCCAATGCTCCTGAGAAATAAAACCAGAGTTTCTCAATTAACCCGAATGCTATTTCATTCACACACTTTCATACGCAAGATGTAGTTCATTCACACAGAATTCTGTCTTTCCCGAGAACAGCGAACAGTCTGTCCTACTACAGTCAGTCAGTCAGTCAAAAAACACTTTATTCGATTAATAAAAATCATAAAAGCACAGAAGATCATAAAAAAGGCATGTACCATAACATATCCAATACACAATAAGGTTACAATAAATCCATATAGTAAAAACAACATACAAACATAATAAAGATTTCATTAAAAATCACTCATATATTGCACAAGCTAAAGGGTTTTTTCGCCTTGCAGCGCATAGCAGCCACCAGGAAATTTGCCACACTAAAGATAATGCGAGTACTGCTCAGCTGTTGAAGAAACAACAGAGCAGGTCTGACTTGTAAGAAGCCGGCTTCCTTTAAAATAGGAAGTAAATATTTTTTGCGGCTTGCAGAATAAAACTCGCAAAACATAATAAAGTGCAATGTGTCCTGGCATGAGAAGTCATCACAATGGCAAGGTGTGCTACATTCGGGCTTAGCCCACGACAAATAAGAGCCAAGTGAATAATGGATCATGTTAAATCTAAAACGGAGTAATAAAAATCTATGGAACGGGTTTGAAACAATATTTAGATAGGGTTCCAGCGAGGGAGACGAGAGAAGCAGAAAATGCGCTCTCACACTTGGTTTTCGAATTTCCCTCTCCTCGCGGTCCATAGTGAGCCTATCTAGAAAAAACTGCCTGGTCCAGGCAATATCAGCTTTAACTATAAGTGAGGGGGATGAAAAAAGCTCAGGACGCCCCAAGTTAGAGAACGCCACTCTGATATATTCTAACCAGGGGATTCTGTTAGCATGGTCTAAGGCTAAAACGTCCTTCAGAATCTGATGGTTAAGAGAAATTTCCTGGTTTAACCAAGTTTTCACCCAGAATAACAATGGGGCCAGCTTCAATTTATCAGAGACATAGCCCAACCCAACCTCCGCATGAATGGAAAAAACAGGGGTTGATTGGGGAACTGAAAGCAATGAACGCAGGAATCTGTTTTCTGCGACTTGAATCAAATCCTGCGTAAGATAGCCCCACAGAGCCGCGCCGTAAGTGGCGATAGCCAGGCTTTTTGCAGTATAGACTTTCAGCAGGGCCTCCATAGGCCGTGCCCCCAGCTTCTTGGCAAAACTCATCACAGCGAGGTAGACCTGGCTACAGAGTTACGTTTCAATTTAATTTGCGGGCCCCAAGAGCCATTTTCATCAAAAAGAACACCCAAATAGCAGAAAGCCTTAACCCTAGAAATCTCTTCCCCGTTGCAAAACAGGGGTCTAGACTTGGCCTTTTTGCACTGTTTCCCCGCAACCATAAAATGGGATTTTTTAATGTTCACTCTAAGATCCAGAGCAGCCATGAAGGCGCCAAAGGCATCCAGCAGTCTCTGGAGCCCCACCGCAGTGCGAGCCAACAAAACTGCGTCATCCGCGTAAAGAAGAACCGGAACAACCAGTTCCCCTACACGCGGCGCATCTGCTCTCGGAACCCCCAGAGACCCCTCCAGACCGTTAATATAGATAGTAAAGAGGAGGGGGGCAAGGATACACCCCTGCCTCACCCCTCTCTCTGACTTAAAGTGCTTCGTGCATTTCCCATCCTGTGTGACCCTCACTGATGCGGATAGATCCTGGTGCAAGGCTGCGAGAAAACTTACTAAAGGCGTATCAATACCCAAATCCATCATGATACACCAGAGTTTTGACCGGTTGACTAAATCGAAGGCGGAGGACAGGTCCATGAAAGCCATAAACAGGGACCCATCCTTCGCCACCGTATATTTACTAATTAAAAGCTGAAGATTTAGACACTGATCCAGAGTCCCCCTTTTTGCTCTAAAACCATATTGCAGGTTAGACAAAATGCCCCGACTATCTAGAGCACCCCTGAGTTTACCAAGTAAGACCCTGCCCAATATCTTAACTGCAGAGTCTAGCAGGGAGATAGGTCTGTAGCAGGTGGGATCATCGCGTTGGCCCTTTTTAAAAATGGGTATAATTAGTGCAGTAGCCCATGAGGCTGGAAACCTATGGCTTGAAATAGCATTAAAAACATTGACTAGAATCCTTGCCCAAATACTCGGAGAATAGGCAAAAAGGTCTGCTGGAACACCGTCAGGACCAGGTGCCTTATTACTGGCAGAATCCTTAATCGCCTTTTCCACATCCCCCAGCTCAAAAAATGAAGAAGGCAAGGGGCAAGAAACTAAGGGAAAAGGACCACTAATAGAGCTAGAACCACATGCCCCATAAATTTTGCTAAAGTGGTCATACCAAAGCTCATCCTGAATTACACAGTCCTGGGTGGTACCCTCAGCATCCGAAAAGAAAGGGTTATTTATTGTGGCCCAAAACTTGCCGCTGTCCCGAAGGACATCAATAGATAGAAGGTTGTTCCAAGCTTCAGATTTTATTGCCTTTTTCCTCTTGGCAATGGCCGCTTTATAGGCCCTTCTCGCGTGTGAGATTTCCCCCTGATCCCTAGGGCTCTTTTTTAACGCGTCATACAGGATCCTATGGGCTCTAGAACAACTCCCGTCAAACCATCTGGGGGGGTTACTACTATTTCGGCGAGAGTTGGTAGTAGTCAGATCCCTGGAGATCTGCGTGCAAATGGCCTCAAAGGCCCCGACCACCTCCTCTGGGGACGAGTGTTTGTTCAAGCAAGTGGCCCAGGGCCCAGCCATCTTAGCACAGAGCTCCTCTAAAAAAGAAGTAGGGACCACCTTGGCCCATTTTACCCTGCGTCCCTGGTCTTTCACAGTCAAGGGGAGATCTCTGGGACCGGCATAATGCGCCGTGCCCAAACTCTTCGGTAGAGCCATCTCCAAAAATACCGGATTATGATCGCTGTGTATAGATGAGATGACTGTGTGGGCAAGGACCCTAGCCAAAATACCGGAGGATAAAAAAAAATAATCAATTACTGAACCCCGGGAAGAGCCTTTAAAGGTAGAGGGTCTGCCTCCAACCTCTATAAGATTGGACTCAAAGATATTGGTGGTGACGAGGAGAACCTCAAGGGCCTCCCCCTGCTTAGTATGCTCAAAATGAGGAGCTACGGCGCCAACCAGCCCCTCATACACATCAAGGCACTTTAAGTAACACTCGTCCATACAAGGGTGAATATTAAAATCGCCCATAAGGACGAACTCGAAACCAGTGTTTTGTTTCTGACTGTATTCCAACATAAAAGATTGCAAGGCGGCCACATGTTGTGTGATTTCAAAGTGTGGGAGACCAGCCATTCGACACACAGGAAGTTGTTAGACTCCGTAGTCAGCCGGGTAAAAGTACCCGACAGGTGTAGTGAAGAAAGAAGCAGTAAACCCCCTTTGGGGCGACCACCCCCCCCCCGTAACAGCCGGGATGACAAAGCTAGAGTATCCATCCAGACAGAAGTTAATAGAGGGGTCCCACGTTTCCTGTATAGCAATAATGTCATATTGGCCTATGGAGTCTAACCAGGATGGGTCCGCTCTTTTAGAGCTTATCCCAGCCACGTTCCAGCTAAGTAATTTGCAGCTAGCCCCACCCGCAGAATAAACAGAACAGGGATCAGGTGACTGAGCCGAATCAGGCAGTCAATCGTTATCTGCCAAATCTGACAGTGGGGAATAATAATTGTTCAAGGTCAGAATCGAGGGATGTGATTGCAAGACATTCTGAGAAGCATGGGAACCCACAGGCATTTGCGGGGCTCCAAGATTTTGGACCCCTCCCGAATAAGGTAGTCTTGGTAGAGGGTGGGGCTTATGGGGTGGGGGCGGGATATCATTTAAGTTGCAGGCTAAAACCTGATGGTTGTGCAACCCATAAGGGGGTTGAGGGGTAGGTTGATAGAAAACCCCAAGGGGGACTGCTCTCATTTCCCCCTGTCTAATCCCAGAGCTATCCCAGAACAGACTGTCAGCAATGTTTGATCTATTAAAGTTAATAATTACACAATCACCCACCAGTCGCTTTGGGCGTCGTCCCACCCACCCCACCCTTCTGGCCATAATGATGTTTGAAGATATGTCCCGACCTCCACAACTGTGCCTTGAGCACCATGATCTGGTAAGCCTCAGTAGGTCATGCGTAGATTCCAATATGCCCACTTGAAGCGGGGGGACCCCTACAAAGACGGCAACCAGGGGAACAGATTCCGGGGGAAGATCAAGTATAACCTGACTGCCTCTATCCTGATTCAGGCTCCTCACTGCGGGCTGGGAATCATCATTACTGGCCACACCCGCCCTATGGCTATCCGTATGGGTGGTTTGTAGCGATTGTGCGGTTGGTGGGGGGGGGACCAATGACGACTCCCTACAAGGGGGGATGCCTTCCCTGGGGGAGTCTGCTTGAATCAATGGTCCAGAAGAAACACCATTACCTCTTTCTAGCCTATGTAGGTGGTCTGATCCCACCCTATCTCCCACCTGCTGCTGTTGATGAAGCTCCTTAATGGAGGCTACCAAGCTAGAACATTTTTTAAGCAAGTCTGCTACACATGCATTAAGAGTCTCCACAATGTCTTTCGCAATTCCGACCAGTAGAGGTTCCACCCGTGATGCGATTAGATTTTCTAGGATGTCTGCCATAGGGGTCCCCAAATGCTCCTCCGAGTTCGATGCTGGTTTTACCAGTTTAGGTTTGGACCGTTTCGAGCTCTTCCTCTTACAGTTTGTCGCAACACCCGCGTTGGCACAAGCCTGTGACTCCGATTGATCTACCACGCCCTGGGTAGAAGAAACAAGCTCATTTAAAAGCGGCGGATTGGAAATTATCACTACGGGGTCCAGGGGGATATTTGGTGTAACCACTCCCTCACTAGGATCGCAGGGCACAATAGGAGGTACCAGTCCAAGTTCAAGTTCTGCATTAGCAATTTCCTTTGAGAGCACCCCAACAGCGGACGACAAATATGAGATAATAGATTCAGATTTGCGAGGCACCTTCGCTTTCTTCCCACTCCCTTCTAAGGATGCAGCTTGTTTACGCTTACCCATTGTGTAACGTTGGGGGATTGGCCCAGCCCGGCCTCCTTCGGTCGCTGAAGGGCGCGGATGGGCACGCCCCCGCGCGCGTCCCGCGCTGCGGGGCACCAGCGAGACTGATGTAGTAGCCAGGCGCTGCCTGATGACAGCAAAGGCGAGCGCCTGGCAGGGAGGCTTCTGGGGGATGGAGTCCTGGGATGCTGGCCGTTCCCCTCACGGCGGCGCCGGTAAAAACTGTGGCTGAATTAGCCCTGCTCACTCTCCCTAGGCCGTTCCCCTCACGGCGAGTTCTTGGGTGCTTCAGGCTGGCTGACTCCTGCAAAAGCGGGCTCCCACCGGCAGTCGGGTCCCGCGCTGCGGGGCACCAGCGAGACTGATGTAGTAGCCAGGCGCTGCCTGATGACAGCAAAGGCGAGCGCCTGGCATGGAGGCTTCTGGGGGATGGAGTCCTGGGATGCTGGCCGTTCCCCTCACGGCGGCGCCGGTAAAAACTGTGGCTGAATTAGCCCTGCTCACTCTCCCTAGGCCGTTCCCCTCACGGCGAGTTCTTGGGTGCTTCAGGCTGGCTGACTCCTGCAAAAGCAGGCTCCCACCGGCAGTCGCGTCCCGCGCTGCGGGGCACCAGCGAGACTGATGTAGTAGCCAGGCGCTGCCTGATGACAGCAAAGGCGAGCGCCTGGCAGGGAGGCTTCTGGGGGATGGAGTCCTGGGATGCTGGCCGTTCCCCTCACGGCGGCGCCGGTAAAAGCTGTGGCTGAATTAGCCCTGCTCACTCTCCCTAGGCCGTTCCTCTCACGGCGAGTTCTTGGGTGCTTCAGGCTGGCTGACTCCTGCAAAAGCGGGCTCCCACCGGCAGTCGCGTCCCGCGCTGCGGTGCACCAGCGAGACTGATGTAGTAGCCAGGCGCTGCCTGATGACAGCAAAGGCGAGCGCCTGGCAGGGAGGCTTCTGGGGGATGGAGTCCTGGGATGCTGGCCGTTCCCCTCACGGTGGCGCCGGTAAAAACTGTGGCTGAATTAGCCCTGCTCACTCTCCCTAGGCCGTTCCCCTCACGGCGAGTTCTTGGGTGCTTCAGGCTGGCTGACTCCTGCAAAAGCGGGCTCCCACCGGCAGTCGCGTCCCGCGCTGCGGGGCACCAGCGAGACTGATGTAGTAGCCAGGCGCTGCCTGATGACAGCAAAGGCGAGCGCCTGGCAGGGAGGCTTCTGGGGGATGGAGTCCTGGGATGCTGGCCGTTCCCCTCACGGCGGCGCCGGTAAAAACTGTGGCTGAATTAGCCCTGCTCACTCTCCCTAGGCCGTTCCCCTCACGGCGAGTTCTTGGGTGCTTCAGGCTGGCTGACTCCTGCAAAAGCGGGCTCCCACCGGCAGTCGCGTCCCACGCTGCGGGGCACCAGCGAGACTGATGTAGTAGCCAGGCGCTGCCTGATGACAGCAAAGGCGAGCGCCTGGCAGGGAGGCTTCTGGGGGATGGAGTCCTGGGATGCTGGCCGTTCCCCTCATGGCGGCGCCGGTAAAAACTGTGGCTGAATTAGCCCTGCTCACTCTCCCTCGGCAGTTCCCCTCACGGCGAGTTCTTGGGTGCTTCAGGCTGGCTGACTCCTGCAAAAGCGGGCTCCCACCGGCAGTCGCGTCCCGCGCTGCGGGGCACCAGCGAGACTGATGTAGTAGCCAGGCGCTGCCTGATGACAGCAAAGGCGAGCGCCTGGCAGGGAGGCTTCTGGGGGATGGAGTCCTGGGATGCTGGCCGATCCCCTCACGGCGGCGCCGGTAAAAACTGTGGCTGAATTAGCCCTGCTCACTCTCCCTAGGCCGTTCCCCTCACGGCGAGTTCTTGGGTGCTTCAGGCTGGCTGACTCCTGCAAAAGCGGGCTCCCACCGGCAGTCGCGTCCCGCGCTGCGGGGCACCAGCGAGACTGATGTAGTAGCCAGGCGCTGCCTGATGACAGCAAAGGCGAGCGCCTGGCAGGGAGGCTTCTGGGGGATGGAGTCCTGGGATGCTGGCCATTCCCCTCACGGCGGCGCCGGTAAAAACTGTGGCTGAATTAGCCCTGCTCACTCTCCCTAGGCTGTTCCCCTCACGGCGAGTTCTTGGGTGCTTCAGGCTGGCTGACTCCTGCAAAAGCGGGCTCCCACCGGCAGTCGCGTCCTACTACAGAATTATGACACACGTTAACAAAGTAGCACTTCCCTCTACTTTATCCTACTAGCAAGCTTAGGGAACACCTATTATCTTTGCAGTGATAAGCGTAATCAGAGTGCCTTTTGGACTCCTGGTACCTAAGACCAAAATTTTACAGGTGACCTTTGCTACCATACACTTTTCTCATACAGAAAATTTCCCTAATGGCAACACACGACGATGTTACCGAATCGAACCCAGACAATGCATCGTGCAACTTCAATCGTTACACGTTTCCCCTGTGTACCTACAGGGCAACAACAATTCCATTTTTACCGAGAGCAGCGCTTACCTCTGCTCTATTTCGGAACTGTTACAAACTTCCAACTTCCTACCTCCCAGAAGCCGTACAACATAGAACTCAACGTGACTCAATATAGAGTGTTAATATATAAACTAATACTTTTCCAATAATCAATAAACTATTTACAAGCTATAATCACCAAACCGAAACTATAAAACCATCATCCTGCTACCAGAAAAACTGTTCCAGCGCTGAAACCTGGGTAACGGGGAACAAGACAAAACCCGTACCAAATATCCTAACTTCGTCACAGAGCAGATATCACATAAACGTTTTTACACATGCAGTCATTGGTGGGGCCCATAACACCAACATTCACACATCACTTCGCACTGGTCTGCACATACAGGATAGAGATGAGTATTTCATGCGCTGACATGAGAGGAATACCTTGTAACCTATAGGAAGAAAAGTTATATCACATATCTACACATTAACTTCCCTACACCTACAGATCTCAATCCTTAAACACCAAGACACTCCTCCCACATGATCAATGGATCATTTAGTTGGATCAGTTATGGTGATTTAGAACCAGCTAAAACACATTTAGGATCTTGATCTTCCCTCTTCAATAAATCACAAACGCATTTGCTTGTTAATCAATATTCGTTTATCTATTTTATCGCAAAAAGGTTACATCTACATCTACATCTAGAAAGTTTTATTATATTTATGTTGAATCACAAAATACCATATTTACCTAATCTGGCTATCGGACGTCCTCTAAGTCATCAAATTTGTCATCTATCAGTCAGAATTTAGAAGTTCTTCATGCGGCACGTCACCGTCGTCTTCGTCAGCATAAGGGAAAGGGAAAGTAGAAGGTCACCTTCTTTATTCTACCCTCATTTTTATAATAAAAATAATGTCAAGATGTAACATTTTACATAGTTTGGGCTTTCTTGATTGGTCAGTTAGGATTGTCCGGTGAGGTTTCACACAGTTCAAGAGGTTATGTAATGGTTTTTGGATTTTTCGGGTTTCTTGTAAATGTCTATTGTGTGGTACTTGGCTATCTTCCCACCGTGGCTTTGTTCGGGCACAGTGTGACAAGGGTCAGGACGAGGCCACAGGAACAAACTGTTGGGCAGTCGCACTTCACCCGAAACCTCGTAGAATGGTGGCCATCACGTTGTGTCACATTGGCGGCCATCTTGTTTTTAGGCCCAAAAGACAACTTAAGCAAAACAAACACAAAAAGTAATTAATACATAGAAATAATGAATAAAATGTTAACCCTTTACTAAATCCCTCTATCTGCTTGTAATTATCTAGCGTATAGCGACATTTAAAGCGTTCATATTCACCCATTTGATGTCATCTGGAGCAACATAATGAAAACGTCACAAAAGCCACATATATCATGCAGTATTCTATTTACTACATATACTACTGTTAGTATGCGTACGTATTTTAGTAATAACAATTATTCAGCCATGCACAATGCAAATCCCACGTATATTTCGTATATTAATAAGGTTGAATAATACACATGCAAACTTATTTAGTAATATTATAATTAATAGATTATTCGACTAGTATATTCATGCAGAATAGGGGGTTATACAAAATTTTGTACTACCCGCTCCATCAATACCAAAAGAGAACCCACAAACTGAACAGCACAATGGCTCAGTCAATTAAATGATTACAACTGCAGTCTTAGGGACTAGGAAGTCATAAGTTCGAGTTCTGGTATGCAAACTGAAGCCCTCAATCGCTTGAATTTGTAAATTGCATATTATGATTTGAATTCAGAGTAACATATGTAATTTTCTTTTTTGTCAAAGGTTGTGAAGAAAAACACCTTGCGGTCTAGTCACATAGGTAAATTTGCAGGTGAACAAAACTAGATGTGTACATTTACCCTTAAACTTTGGAGTAAAAATACTACTTTTCACTGTTTACTATTTTCAGGTGTAAATTTACTCCAAAGTGTAAACTTACACGGCTCTACCAGGAGTGGCCATAACTCACATAATTCTGATTAGCATAATCACGTACAAGACTGCACGGAATTACACAAAAAGGGAAATTCTTTATTTAGCTCTATTTTCTTAAACTCAAAATGCCCCCTCACATCTAAAATTTGACGCAAGGATGCATTTTGGGCTAACAAATAGAGCTAAATGCAAGAGATCCTAAATAGCGAGCGTGAGCAGCTGCTCACGCTCGCTAAATGTGCTCTTGTGGTAGGATTTCTCCTAACTTACAACCCAGCATTTAGCGTCATTGCCTTAGAGCAAAAAGCACTGTTGAATCCAAAATGTATGTGAGGATGAATTTTAAGCTAGGAAATAGTGCTAAATGCAACTGAACATGAATAGCAAGTGTGAGCGGCTTCTCACACTCGCTAAGCATGCTCTTTCAGTGCGCTTTCTCTCCCAGATTACTCCTAATTACGCAAGCAGGTGCATACTGATAATAATATTGATAATTCCACGTCAAAGAGTAAATTGGAATTACCCTAATTACTTCAATCACTCTGATGTAATTAACAATCTGCCCCGGCCTATTATCCACCCCGAAACCAGAGAGCTGTCTGTCTATCTATCTATCTATCTATCTGTCTATCTATCTATCTATCTATCTATCTATCTATCTATCTATCTATCTATCTATCTATCTATCTATCTATCTATCTATCTATCTATCTATCTATCTATCTATCTATCCACACGCACAAATTTATATATATATATATATATATATATATATATATATATATATATATATATATGATCTAGACAGTCTCCTTCCTGGTGGTGGTTATGATGTCACTTGGAGAACGGGACACTCAAGTGACAGACCCTACAATGACACTATTAACCTAAGCACAATAAGTAGAGATTGTATACACTGCAGATTGTGAACGTGTGGTTAAGGGTCTGAAAGAAACAATACCTGAGGCTCTGGCATTGAGACCTACGTGGTTTATTCTCCCCCTTGTTTTGATTAATGACGAATATCACTTGGAAGCTGAAGAAACCTTTGCTTCTTTGTCCCTCCATTTCTTTTTGCGCTCATTCGCCTTGGAAAACAGAAAACTCTGGGGCCTCTTTGAATATCGTTAAAATCCCATAGAACCTCTCCTTCCGTTGTCTGCTCTGACCAGATGGCCGCCTGCAAACCACACAGGAGAAGTAAAAGGACCAAAAGTATAAAAGGCATAATTATTGGACTTCGCTCAGCCCCAAACAGGCTCCTTTTCATTCAGAGATCTCTAGCCAGTTTAGAAAAGGGGACCAGAATTCATTTCTTTATTTTACTGATGCTCTGTCCAACCTGATGGTATACTTAACTGACTTAATCCAGTCTGCTTCAGTTGGAGGTAAGTTGTTTATCCAGTTCTTACAACTGTCTATCCGAGCAAGAAGAATAAGATAGAAACCAGCTTTTTAACATCGTTTGACAAATTCTCATGCTGCGATGGAACACCCAAAAATATAAGGGCCAAGCCTACCTGAAGTGCTGTGCCAAGTATAGTTGACATACATCTACTCACATCAGCTCAGAATTGTTGATTCGCAGGGCACTCCAGGAACATGTTGATATCATCCACCTTCTCTTGTCTACATTTTGCACACCTTGGCGTTGTTCCTTTCCCCAACTTGGATAACTTTAAGGGTGTCCAATATGCCCTATGTAGCCAAAAGATGTGGTTCCTCCTTAAATTTGCAGGATGCACAGTGGAGTACAAAATGTTAAAAGATACTTGCCATAAATCTTCTAGCTGCATCCCCGGGAAGCTCTTTTCCCACAGGTCAGTTGGAAGTCTGAAATCGCCGTCTGTTAAGTCCACCAGTAATCCAGTACCAACTAGCAACCTCCTTCTTTCTTGGCACATCACAGACCAACCTAAATGCAAGTTAATTTGAGGAGCCTATCTCCACCGCAACTGACAGGTACCAGCTTTTGATTTGGAGGTATTTAAACATCGCGTATTTACTGTTAGTTAAATCCGACCAATTAACCCAAGGAACCAACATCCCATCTTCCACAAACTGTTCCCATCTCACCACCCCTGCCTCCCTAAATGGAACTGCAAAGCTGTCCTTAGTCCACTCAGGGAAACCACGGGTGGTTCCATATTTGCGCCAGCCCACTGTAATAGGTGAGTTTTGTCTCCTTTCTGATTTTATACCATACTATTGCCAGGCTCTGTAAAATCTTAAGATATCTAGGGTCTCCAAACTTGCACATGAATCCTTGCTCTCCTCCTGCAATATCTGATAGCATTGCCTTTAAAATGTTACCGATGTCTGAACCATCAGTTTCACTTAAAAGCATCTACCCATTTCTCAAAAGAGATGCCCAGGCATAATAGCACAGGTCCGGTAGACACACCCCTTGTCTTTTTTCCTTCTTAACTTTTTTCAGGCAATCCGAGGACCCATTGAAGCCCAGATAAAGCTACTGATTTTAGCCTGCATTTTTATGAGCCTCTCCTTGTTGAAATGCAATGGAATCATCTGGAATAGGAAAGTAAATTTGGGGAGAATTGACATTTTTATCAGGTTTACTCTTCCAAAAATCGTCAGCGGTAAATGTGACCAGTGGAACATACAATTGCATTTCCTTCATTACCCTGGACAAATTTACTTCCCGGAGTTCTTTAATATTTTGTGTGATCCCTATACCTAAACATCTCATCTCTCTTTTGACGGTGTTGAGATTCATGTCTGAGTTCCAGGCCATTATTTCAGTTTTTGCCTTATTTACTGTGTACTCTGCAATGCAGCCAAAATGTGAAGTTAGATCGTTTAGTAGCAGAACCATAGTCGGCAGGTCCGAGGTGTATACCACAAAGTCGTCCACATATAAGGCTACCTTTTTCTCCCAGCCCTTATACCTTAAGGGGAGTATTCCATTCTCGTTCCTAATCTTCATTGCCAAGGGTTCAATGTAAAGATTGAAAAGCAGAGGAGATAAAGGGCACCCATGTCTAGTTCCCCTTGAAATCTTAAAGGGCATAGAGAGATTTCCATTCATCAGAACCCTGGCTCACGGTTCTCCTTATATCATTGCTAGGGTCCTACAGACTTTTTCACCAAAGTTACACATCCTTAATATTATCTGCAGAGAGACCCAGTTTACTCGGTCGAAAGCCTCAGTGGGATCTAGTGTGATAACTGCAAGAGGGACCTCGTAGGAAGTAGCTATATCGACTGCCCCAATCAAATTGTATGTAGCTCATGTATCCCCCTTTGTTTTATGAACCCTCTCTGATACTCGTTCAGGAGGACCCCCACCACAATATTTAGCCCCTCGGCCAGAATGTTTGCCACAATTTTATAATCACAATTTAATAATGAAATGGGCCTATAGGAGTCACATGAATTAAGGGGCTTTCCTGGTTTAGGAATCAACGTTACTGTTGCCTCATTCCAAGATTCTGGCATTTCTCCTCCCGTCTCAAAAATATTCATAAACAGCTTTGTCCTAACTGGCAATAAAACCTCTTCCAGTAATTTGTAGAAGGGCAACCTATCCGGACCTGCTGCTTTGCCTAACTTTCCTGCCCTAATTGAGTTCCTGGTCTCCATAAGTGTGATGGCACTATTAATCATTTTGTTACTGCTTTCGCTGATGCTCCAGGGAACATCCTGATCCAACCAAGCCTTTACATCCTCTGGGTCTACCATTCCTTCCTGGTATAGCACCCCAAAATATTTCTCAAATACTTCCTCTATTTCTTTACTGCCATTAAGGAGTCTGCCAGAAGATCCACAGTTAATTTCTTTTATGAACCACCTTACTTGTTCAGACTTGACTTTCCAGGCTAACAATTTTCCACAACCCTCTCCATATTTGAAGTGGGCAAGTTTACTCGCCTGCCACCTTTGACTTAAACTATCTTCTACTACTCCAGAAAATTCTGTCCTTAAGGTTTGAACAGAGGCTTGTAGTTCTGCTTTCTTACTCTCCCCTGCAGCGGTGAATAGCTGCTGTTCCCACAACTGAATACTACTTTCCACCTTATCTACTTCTACTGTAAACATTTTCCTTCTAAAGGATTGGATGGAGGTTATTTCCCCCTCGAAAAAGCCTTATGAGCATCCCATACTACCCCCAATGGAGTGCTATCTGCATTTATAGGGAAAAATTCCTCAGTCTCAAGTCTGAGCTTTTTATTGGCTTCCTCTTCTGATAACAGAGCATAGTCCATCTCCTCTGAATCTAACTAGTAGATAAGGACAGAACTAATCTCACCCCAGAGTGATCTGACAAATGGGCTCCTCCGTGCTCAATATCCTGCACACATTCATTGATCTCAAGATCAACTAAATAGAAATCAATTCTCGAATCGTGCCCATATTTCAGTTTATTATAACTAAACCCCTTCCTGACTCCATTCTTCTCCCTCTATATATATACCATCCTAGTTTGTTAATGGATGCTTTAATTAAAGACAGCATCTGCCTATTTACCCCTGCTCTACTATTAACCGAGCGGTCCAATCTGCTGTCTAAAATCACATTAACATCACCAGCCAAAATGACTGGATCAGGAAAATTCAACAACTCTGTCAGCAATCCTCTGAATGGACTTGGGTTGTCCGTATTTGGGCCATAGTACAACAACCATGGTGAATGTTTGGTAGTAGCATTTTAGCTTCACAATAACTGATTTGCCCGCCCTATCTATTTTGCTATGCTCTATGATAATAAACAGGTTTTTTTTTTAGCCCCCTCTTTATAGTCAGCAGTTGACTAGTATAAATGACCCTTTGAACTCAACCTCTCGACTTGAAAAGTTGCCCCATTTCACTATCTCTTAAGTGCGTCTCCTGTTGGATGATAATCTGGGCAGGGCCATCTTTCAAATATTGCAGAATCGTTTCTCAGCTACCTTTCACTCATAGGCCATTCACATTCCATGATAGGACCTCAACCTGGACTCTCTGACCACCACTCATTCTTCGTTTCCTAGTCTATCTGAACTGGGGGTGCCATGGCTAATATTTACTCAAAGAAAACACATTTGTTTGTATTTTGCCCCAATGCTCCCCACCCAGTGACCCCGATCCCTCCACTACCCCTAATCTTACCTACCCTGGAGAACCCTCCTTCTTTCCTCATGGACTAAGCCTATGGGGCCCCTGAAGTCAGCATTAAAAATTTGGAGGAAAAAAACAAGCTTAATTGAGGCACTAAGGATATTTAACTCACTTATACCGCTAAGCACCCAAAATGCAATAAGGCAAAGGTGCAAACTACACTAAATGAGGTGAAATCAAAAAGAAATATATATGGTGAAACATGGTAAAAGGGGGAGAGTAAGGAAGGATGAGGGGAAAGCCGGCCTTCAGACATGAGGCTGACTCACAACTCCCTCATGCCTAATACCCACTTAACCCCTCGTCCAAATCTAATTAGTCCCCACTTTAGAAATGTTTTTTATAAATACTTCCACTTCCTCAGCTTGATCTAAAGTTCTGCATTTTATTATTGTACATCACTCGCAGTGCAGCAGGGAATATCAACTGCGCTGTAGCACCTAACTTCCTCAGCGGTTCAAGCAATTTCCCTAATTCCCATTGTTTGTTTGCCGTAATCTGTGATATATCTGACCTTATTTCAAAGCTTACCACATCCACCTTGAGGGGCATATTCTCAAGAACGTGTGACAATCATCGCAAAATTAGCAGAACAAAACTTTGCATATCGCAGTCTATCGCGGGAAAACAATGCCGTATTAACGTAGTATTCTCAACACTGCGGCACCATTCGATAGTCCCTCAAAAACGCATCAAATGACCGCCGCAAAAATGCGAAACACCAACACCAAAAAAGTTGCGATGAGGCCAATCTCGATGTACAAATCAGCGATAACCAGCAACAGGCCTGCAATTCCCACGTGTCATGCGGGAAAATGCACCATAAAAGCAGAGTAGAAAAACAGTGATATGGCAATGTACGAGCACAACCCAACATCCGTGACGTAGGATAAATGAGCATTGTCCCGCATCAAATAGGCATCTCCTCCCAGTCACAATGTACATTGACATGCAGTCTGCATGTAAACTGCGTCAATGCTGAAACATGCATGGAACACACTGTGAAACCGCTTCTCCCCTACACATTGCAGAGCGACAAGCCACCCCTCCTGCACACAGACGTGTTATGACCATGATCAATCAATTATGAAAGCGTGGACAAATGTAGGGGCAGTGACTCTCACTTATGTACATGTTGACCATGTTGTGGGACTTGAGTCACGGGGGCATTCCTTCATCATGGCGGTACATATCTGACCCCAAATGGAGCCCTGTTGTCACCTGTAGGTCACAAATGGCATCCAAAATGGAATGATTTGGGACACATGTGAAACACCGAAGAGTGGGATTCCCTACTAACAGTGACACACAGAACTGGCAGTTTGAATACGTGACACTATAAACAACCTCCCTGCACAGAGGTGACACACCCACCATCCATGAACAAATTATATAAAAATGTTAGCACCACATGTCGCACTCACACCTGTCTGAGTGATGTGCCTGTACAGATGAGTGACATGCACTCAGGGAATGTGTTTTTGGAATGCATTTATTTGCACATGGGGTGCCTGTGTTCATTTTGTACTGTCCCATGATTGCTAAGGACTGTCACAATGTGACGTGCTCATGTGAAGAAATTGTCAATGCTGATGTTCCAACGGGCTATTTCTGCTGCAGTGGGGTGTGGTCCACCTGCTTCATCTTCATCATCATCGTCCTGTGCATCCGGCACTTGTATCCATGGGGCATTGCTGCGGACACATATGTTGTGCAACACACAACATGCAATGATCATCTTGCACACGATGCCTGGGCTGTACAGGAGCCTTCCACCTGTGACATCCAGGCACCTGAAATGTGATTTCAACATGCCAAATGTGCGTTCCACGATGCCCCTGGTGCATTTGTGGGCCGCATTGTACTGCCTCTGGGCCTGTGTATTCGGGGCTCGGAGGGGTGTCATCATCCAAGCACAGAGTGCATATCCTTGGTCACCAGCGACAGTGCGGAGAGACATGAGTCAATAGTTGATTCTTCATGATGTGTTGGCAGGCTCACTGGTTCATTAGTGTGTGATATGTGTGACTTAGTGATTTCTGTATGACGTACTGCTTGTTGCAAATGAGCGGCATCAATGTGTAGTATGTAGCACTACTGCTGCTCCTCCCTCCCCCGAGCCTATTCACAGCGCAGTTGCATCACTTGCACCCCTACGGCACACCATTGTCATACCTGTCTGCGCATGTCCAGAAGCCTGACAACGACACAGTGATGTTGTGCGCTGAAGGTGGGCGGCCACGTATGTGTAGGCCTAAGGTAAGGACAGGGCGGACACAGATGTAGAATTTATGCCTGGTTGAACTCGCCATGCGTTTGAGGATAGTCCTTTGGCTTATGCTGCGGAAATAGCGACACACACAACAGTTGGCATGTTTGATCCCTGACCCCGAGCAGGCTTGCACACCCTCATATACACCTCGGCTGAGCCCCGACTCTGGGGACATGCTACATAGCAACATTTTATATTGCATGATGGGTGGCGCCGACACTACACCAGAGAAACACGCATTAGTGACTTCCTTGGCAAGGCCTAAACTCAACCACACCCAGAGCCATGTGTTGAATGACGACACCCCTATGCCATACTGCCGTACGCCCATCCACTCCCTTACGCTCACATAGGGGTCCGACACAGCTACATGTCCCAGATCTACCCCACTGCCTGAGGTGACAAGGTTGCGCCCGCTGTGCACAGCACAATGTAATGTGGTATGGCCCGGGGCCCCCATGAATACATAATGATCAAACAGACACACAGAGATAATTTGTGGAACTGGCTACTGTGCACACCCGCAAGGGACGGTGACTTGCGGTGCACTGAGATAGGGCCAGAAGAGCTGAGCAGGTCCTCGTTGATGTTCAAGGAGAATGTCGCGGAGTGTTACGGGGGACAGTGGAAGGTGTCCATCCAGGGCATGATGCAGAGGGCAGAAGCAAGCAGAAACAGGCAATATGGAGGAGTTGAATGCTACAGTCTCCTTTTTCCCACCATGTCAGTATCAGCTACATGATGATGAAGACAACCCCCAGGCCATAGACTCAGATGCCACCAAAGTTCAACCAGAGAGTGTCCCTGACTCCTGTGGCACAGAGTCAGTGGCACCTGAGCTGGAAGGGGATGCAGTTTGCGATGAGGCCTGTACAATGATATCAACTCGACCATAAATAAATCAAGGCTCAGTTCCAAATGTGTGACCTACAGGACCGCAGTGTGGGCCGGAGGCAGCGGTCAGCAGGGGACCACAGCCGCATGTCATTGGCTTGCAATGCACAGAGTTAGTGGCACCAGAGCATTTGTTGATAGTGTTCGATCACCTCCGTAACGAGGATCCTTTTTTCCTCAGGACTGAACCACGTCTTCCTCTTACTCCTCTCCTTGCGTACAATTATGTGCACTCTGGCATTGCATAATCAAGACTAAATTCCAAATGTGTGTCGTACTCGACCGCAGTGTAGGCCGGAGGCAGAAGTCAGCAAGGGCCCACAGACACGTGTGATCGGAATGCTATGCACAGAGTTGGTGGCACCACATTGAAGGGAGTACAATGACATAAACACAGCCATAAAATATGTACTCAGCCATTGTGTCATCAAGACTCAGTTCCAAATGTGTGACCTACTTGTCCGCTGTGTATGCCGGTGGAGTACGTCAATGGGAAGGGAGTACTGTGGGCCTTGCTCGCTGAGGCTGTGATGGTCTGAGGAGGCTGTCAAGGTTGCGGGCCTCGGGCTTGGAGCTTGCACCGGAGCATGGTGGGCCCTCTTGGAGACACGCCGGTGTCGGAAGGTGAGCAGTGAGGCCTGGATGTGCAGGGGCAGGCAAGACGAGGTCTGGGGACTAGCGTCAACTCCGCTCATGCCTCGTGGCGGGGTGAGAGGCGCCGCCCTGGCCGACACGTTGGCCATTCCGGAAGAGAACCACGCACAGAGCTACGTGCTTTTTATTCACACCCCTACGCTAGCCTGGTGTACACCGGGCCAGCCCACTCTGCACACGCTTATGGGGGGACGTAACGAGCTACATTTCTGAGATCTTCCCCACTGGCTGGGGTGACATGGTTGCGTCCACTGTCATAACACTACCACCACCAGCAGTATATGTCGACACGGATATATGTCTGTGGTCTGCATACTGCAGTCTGGCCTGCACATCCACGTCACACTTGACATTGTGTGCATTCTCATTCATGGGTCACTTGCCTCCTTCGCACTTGCCTGGTTCCCACATTTCCCCACATTCTGCTATTGTGTGGCTGAGGTGCCATGCCCTTGATGGCTCATGTACATGGCTAGCTCAGGTTACCGCAGTACGTTGTACTGTCGTGTATGGTGGATGGGCATGTTGTTTGGCATGTTGTATGTGAGTTTGTAATGTGTGCATTCCCAGAGTTGTGAGTTTCATGATTGTGGAGTTGAGGTGTGTGGTGTGTTCATTTGGTACTTACCAACAAGCTCTCCATTTCCGTAGGTGCCATCCTGGAAGCGCTGGTTGATGATGGACTGTCAGAAGATGTAGGAATCATGCATACTGCCTGGGTAGTTGGTGACGATATTGGTGAAGAATCCCTGGTGGTCCACTATTGCCTGCACATTGATGGAATGCGTGTGCTTTCTGTTGCGGTAATTGTGTGCAGTGTCGGCAGGGGGCACAAGTAGGACATGTGTGCAGTCAATTGCCCCAACATGTGCTGGAATCTAGCAATGGCATAGAAGCCTTGCTTGGTCTACAGCTGTTCCTGCGCACTGTGGGGGAAGTATAGGTACTGGGGTACAAAGCTGATGATGGCATCCAAGACAGGTGTGAGGAATTTGGATAGGGCTGGCTGTGAGACTTCTCTGACTCTGGTGGTTGTTGGTTGGAATGTCTCAGAGGCCAACAGGTGCAGCACAGCCAGCAGCTTTGTCTGGGTGGGAAGTTGGTTGTCCGCTGTGTTGGTACCATCAGCCTGTGGGCAATGATGTTCAGGATGCGGAGGATGGTTGTCCTTTTGAGTCTGTAGTGGGCAATGACATTCTCTGGTGTTAAGTCTGGGAGGCTGGTGCCTTTCCTGAAGGTCCGCTGTCTTTGTCTGCACTGCCTCTGTGGTGGTCTGGGGGAGCGGGAGGGGTCCGTGGGGTGGCGGGCCTAGGGGTAGTGTCGGTAGGTGTCGTGGTCCTGTTGGGACTCTGAGCTGCATGATGAGTAGCTCCGTGGCATCTGTTGTTCTTCAGGTGTGGCTGTGGGCTGAGCTCCCTTTTCTGGTGCAGGTTGACGTCCGGCTTTGCACCAGGTCAGAGCAGGTGTTAATTTCCTGCTGCTAACGCAGCTTATCGCATGTTTTGGGATCTTATCGCCGATCGGGCAGGTCGTTGAGAATGTGGTGTTGTCGCTGCGTTTTGCTCGGGAACACCTACTCTGCATCTCATTAGCGATAGTTGCCGGGGTCATCTGTGGTGATGTTTTTTGCGGATGCTATCGCAGGAAAAGTTGTGATGTCAGCTGTTTGCACCAGCTTGTGAATGGGGCGATACATTTATCATGACTTTGGCTGCGATAAAGTGTCGATAACTCAGCGATAAATCCTTGAGAATATGCCCCTAAGTGTCTTCAGTTTCAACCCCTTAGAGAGGATTTTTATTTTTATTTTATATGTTTGGAAGTTGACTAAGATTTTTCTGGGCTTCGTTCTGTTGGGGTTTAGCTTAAAAGGGTCTCTATGTAACCTCTGAATGTCATAAATAACATCTTGTTCTGAGCAGTCAACTTAAGCCCCAACTTTAATTAGCCATGCCACAAAGTTTTTTTATGTTGTCTACTTCTGCCCCTTCCGGTATTTTCAGCAAGCGCATGTTGTTTCTTCTCCGATTATTTTCCAAAGACTACATTTTTTCTTGCATGCCCACCCTACTTTCTTTCAGAATTCTAATGTCTTCCTTATTTGCCCCAGTTTGGAGTGTTAACTCCTTAACTGTTACTTCTAACGCCAAGGTCCTTGCTGTTAAGTTGTCAAACTTTTTTTCCAGCTTGTCACAGGCCACTCTTATCTCTTTTTGGTGAGTCTCTGAATTCTCAAATCTGCTCCTAATTTCCATCATTAGCAGCTGGATCAAGTCTGTGACTGATTGAGGTGGTGCTTGCATTGAAACCGCTTCTGCCTCCTCAGGCACTGTCTTTGCATCACCCTGTACTGTTGGCATACCCCGCTGAGAGATTGGGACAATTAAGGTTGTCACAAAATCTGATCTCTCTGGTTTGTTTATTTGAGTGCGAGAGGAAACCTCCTCTGAGCTCTGTGAATCGTCAGCCAGGACCTGAAATCTATTGGGACTTAAAATATGATATCCCCCTGGAAATGCAGAAATCCTGGTAAGTAGAGGATTTTCTGGGTTTTTCAATATCAGGGTCTTAGGCATTACTTTGAAAAAGGTCCGCAGCGAGGGAGTAATTTTGGCTTTAGAACCTTGATTTTCTACCATTTTCCTTTTAAATCTTCCCCTCTTGGGGCTTGCCCATTCCTCTTTTGCTGCCTGGTCTGCCTGGTCTACTAAAGACTCCTTAGCAAACTTTGTTGTGATTTCTTGCAATACTTTATGCTGTGGACTAAGTAAAACCTGTGAGCAGCCCCCTTGCAATACTTTATGCTGTGGACTAGGCAAAACCTGTGAGCCCCCCCCTGCCATTAAGCTTCTAAGAGCATATCTGTTCTGGATTCTAAGGTTTTCAGTATTCTCCTGTCCAGAACCTGGTGCCGGAGTTGCACCCCCCCTTTCCAGACTAGCTCTACTACTTGCCCTTTGCCTTAAATATGTTCTATTAAGGGAGAACTTTTTGCCTCCTCCTCTTTTGCTTTACGTGTTTTGTGCCAGTTGTGCAGTTTCTTTTGTGGGCTCCTGCCCAACACTCTCCAACTTTCTCTCACTCAGCTCCTATCGAACTGTCAAGCCTTTTGTGCTTGTGCTGCCCCTGCCCCTTCTTCCCCAGATGGGGATCTGCGCTAAAACCCTCCAGCCCCTGTGAAGCTTTTGTGCTGCTCTCGCCCAGGGTGAGTGGTGGCCTGGAGGCTCGGCCTGCGCCGTGATCGTGCTGCTGTGAAAGAGGCTCAAAGAACCACTTCTCCCCCGCAGTGGAAACCACGTAGCTCCCTGCCCACCACTGTAAGTATATTTAGGTAGTTTTCCTATCTCCCTATCTCCCATGCCATGGGCACTGGAATAAAGCTCCCGACTTCTGGAGCACCCGCGACCCGCCTCTAACTGGCCGCCATGTTCACCTAGCTGTACACTCTCCCTCCTTATTTTTGATTGGAACTGTATCATCGGGTGCATCAGTGTATGCCTGGGAGTGTCACTGTATGTGTTAGTATATGTCTGGGTGTGTCAGTGTAATCAACAGTGTGTGCTTGGATGTGCCAGTGTGTGTTTCAGTGTGTGCCTGGGTGTCTTAGTGTATGGATCAGTGTGTGACTGGGTGTGTTAATGTGCGCATTTGTGTATGTGTGGGTGTGTCACTATATGTATCAATGAGTGCCTAAGGGTGTTACTGTATGCCGAAGTGTGTGCTTTTTTTATTTTTTTTGTCCTCATACACCGTGAAGGGCATTCTTGATGGGAAACAAGACATCCCCCCTCTCAGACGGCCAACCTGTTCCAGCCCCGGCTCCGAGGCCCGTAAAGAGAGTGGAAGATAGAGATTCCACAAGCTGATACTGTTTTCCTAGTCCTCTCCAGTTCGCACTACCGACGGGACCCAGTGTTACTATGGAGACTAAGAACCAACAGTGCCCGGGCAAAATCATAAGACCACCATTACCTATTTCGCCATGCCACTAGGGCCGCCCAGATCTTATTATAGCTTGTACTGTCACAACCCATTTCTGATTTGCTCGTAAAAATTATATGTTTCAGACATTCCGTAAAAGTTGGGGCATTTACGTCTTTCCAGGCCCTGCATATCTCACACCTTGCCAGGATAATGACATAGAAAATACATTTAGAGGCTAAATCATTAAGGTCGTAATCTGTCATAAGACCAAGAAAGATAGTCCCACTTGTTGATGTAACACATCCTCCAAAAATTCCTGTATCTCTATCCAATAATTAGAGATCTTCGGGCAATCCACGAACATATGGAATCGTCCGCAGCCGGGTGCTTACAGCTAGAGCAATGATATTCTAGACCCGTCACCCGTCAGAAAATACATTTAGAGGCTAAATCATTAAGGTCGTAGTCTGTCATAAGACCAAGAAAGATAGTCCCACTTGTTGATGTAACACATCCTCCAAAAATTCCTGTATCTCTATCCAATAATTAGAGATCTTCGGGCAATCCACGAACATATGGAATCGTCCGCAGCCGGGTGCTTACAACTAGAGCAATGATATTCTAGACCCGTCACCGTAACTAATTTTCCAGGTGTTAAATATACCCTATGTATAGTATATAAATGATTTCTTTTAAGTGCTGCAGATTTAACAACTGCCTGCAACATAGTAAAGGAGTCCCCCCAAATGCCCTTGATTTAATTAGCGTTGAAACTATTGACATTGCCCCAGTGTTTTTGGAGTTCGGATTCAGTCACTCCTCCGGCTTCTAGAAGGGCCCAATACCAAAAAGAAACCTCCCTTTTCCATCCACCCCTCCTTGAGACTGAATCAAATTTGGAGTTTGATGCTTCAAGGTCCCAGGATTTCGTTGCCCACCATCCTGACAACTGGTAATACTTAAATCTAGTGAGTGTCCCTCCTGTCAAACCCGAGAGGGACTCCCAGCTCAAGAGCTGCAAATCTTTCTGCAGATCACCCCAACATGTTATGCCTGCCATTTTTAAGGGCCGGGACAATTGATCTTTAAGACATGCCGGGGTACTGGGGGAGTCCCAAATTGGGGCCTGGGATGCATAGTAGGGGATTTTAAGACTTTTCCTAATGTATAACCAGTTCTTCAAGGCAGCACCCAGAATCTTAAGCCTGACTTTTTTATAGAACTTCGGATCTCCGAATTTAAAAAGAAAAAACTCTTGCCACTGGGGGATGTCATACAATAAAGCCTGAAACAATAAACCCAGTGAAGATGCATCCGTCTTTTTGGCCAATATTCTGAAGTTTTTAAAATGAAATGAGTGACAGTAAGTGAATTGGTCTGGTAGAGCTAGACCACCCATGTATAAACTTCTCCTAAGCTTTTTCCAGGAGATTCTAGAGGACTTAGTGTTCCAAATAAAAGAGCTGATTTTTCCCTGCAGTTTCGCAATATCTGGTGTCATAAAAGATAGCGGAATTGAGTTAAATAGGAAAGTTATTTTTGGCAAAATGATCATTTTTATCAGATTAACCCTTCCAAAAATATTTAGAGGGAGGCTTGACCACCGTTGAAGCAAACCACAAACATCCTTAGAAACTCTGGTCAAATTAATTTTAGATATATCTCCAATTTTCTGGGGCAGATGGATCCCCAAATACCTCATTCGAGGCTTAGCCCCTTGTGTCCCCTCATCTTGGTTCCATTCCATAATCTCGGTCTTATCTTTATTTATTTTATATCCCGAGATTTCCCCAAACGATTCAGCCTGATCTACTAATCTGGAGATAGCTTCAGCTGGATTAGATGTAAACATAAGCAGATCATCTGCGTATAGAGCAAATTTCAACTCCAGATCTGCAATTTTGAAGGGTTTGATCAATGGATCGGACCTAAGTTGACAAACAAAAGGTTCGATATAAAGATTCAACAATAGGGGTGACAAGGGGCACCCTTGCCGGGTGCCCCGAGCGATTGTAACCCAATCTGTTAAAACTCCATTGTCTAAAATTCTTGCCCGAGGGAAAAAAAAAAGACACCTAATGGCTGAAACAAAATTATTGGGAAAACCAAACTCAGATAGAGCTTCCCGTAGGTATGACCAGTTCACCTGGTCAAAGGTCTTGGCGGCATCAATAGCTACTAAAGTCAATGGAAGCTTCTTATCTGTTGCCACATCTATTGCCGCGATAGCTTGAAACGTTAATTCATTCAGCTGCTGGAATAAAACCCCTCTGATCCGGATGTACTATTGTTTTAATAATTCTTGCTGTTCTCGCTGCCAAGACCCCCGCAAAAATTTTATAATCCGTGTTTAACAGGGAAATGGGTCTATAAGACTCAATTTTAACGGCTCTTTGTTGGACTTCAGGATCAGGGTGACTGTGGCTTCAGGCCATGATTTTGGGACAGTCTCACCTGATAAATAGATTCTATTAAACAGATTTGTTAGGACAGGGACAACCTTTTCGAGGACTGCCAAGTATAACTCTATTGGGAGCCCATCTGGGCCCGCTGCCTTCCCTCTGGCCATTTTCTTTATCTGGGTTTTAACTTCGCCCTATTTTATGCTCGAGCACAGAAAGGCTCTATCCAACATAGATATCTGAGGCAGCCCTAACTGATTCAACCAATCTTTAGCTCTTTGAGGTACAGAGCAAGTGTCTTCTTTGTATAGATCTTGCATAAATATTCACACCTCCTCCCTAATTTGGTCATCATCATATATGATGGCTCCTGTGCTGCTCTGAGATAGGCTTTTAATTTGATTCCTTACTCTATCTGCCCTGGTTTTCCAGGCTAGAAAAGAGCCACATCTTTTGCCATAAGAGAAATTTTGGAGCTTGCTGGCATCCCACCTATCTTTTAGAATCTTATCCAAACTAGCTTGGAATTCTGCCCGTAATCCATCCAGCTCACTTTGCAGGTGTGGTACTGTATTCTGATGGTCTGCCGATGCCCTCTGAAGCACTTGTTCTTTTTGCTTAATCTTAGAGAGGCGCTCTTCCTCCAGCCTCCTCCTGAACAAATTTCTCCTAATCATCAGTGTACTTAACGATCCTCTAAAAAAGGCCTTAAATGCCTCCCAAACCACCTGATCAGTTGCGGTGCTACAGTTATACTTAAAGTATTCCTCTGCCTGATTCACTAAGTCCAACCTGACCTCCTCCTTTAGTAATAAGGATCTATCCAGGGTCCACCTTCTATGACATTCTTTTTGCTTAAAATTAACTACCAGCTCCACCGCAGAATGATCAGAGAGTACTGCTGAGAAAAGGGACTGATATAATAAAAATAAATCAAATCTGGAATGATGTCTGTGCTTCCGGCTGTAAAAGGAAAAAATACTTTTTAGATCCGTTTTTTGCTCTCCAGATATCTATCAAATTAAACTCTTTAATAATATGTCTCAATTCCAAATGTGATTTACGGGGAGGGGCATATTTAACCCTTGAAGTACGATCTAGGAATTCATCCAAGATCAAGTTAAAATCTCCCCCTAAGATAATGGGTGTTGCCATATCAGAAAGGCTAGCTTTTAATTTCAAGAGAGCAGCTGGAACATCTTGATTAGGCCCATAGTAAACTGCACACACCAATGGAGAGCTCCCTATTAACAATGAAGCTACCAGCCACCTCCCACATTGATCTGTCTCGAACTTCTCTACTTTAATCCCAGCATTGTTTGTGATTGCTATTGCGACTCCCCTGGTCCTACCATTTTGTTCGGAGCAGAGAAGATCTTGGACCCATCTGAGCTTGCCAAACCCTAGCTTACACTCCTCTGCCTCTAGGTGGGTTTCTTCAAGAAAGCAAATATGAGCCTTAGAATTATTCAAAAATTCACACACTCTAGACATCTTTCTTGTATCTCTCAACCCATTGACGTTCCAGCTGGTTATCTTGATTTTATGAGGAATGTTATTCATCTTGGGGCTGCCTTAGGTAGACTAAATTTTGCTCCCACCCGGCCATTATAGTTCTCTTTTCTCCACAGTTGCGTGAGGATAATTTTTATCCCATTTTTACTCCTACCACCCATGCCCCCCGACCACCTTCGACCCCCCCGAGGAACCCTCCCTCCTCTTCTTTGGCGATCTTAGTCGCCTATCGGGCCCTCGCTTGATCCGATACCAGGATCAACCCCCTTATAAACGTTAAATTCCCTCATGTGCTCTGAACCTATTTAAAAAAAAAGAAAAAAAAAATTATATGCCCGAGTTTTTTGTTTTTTTGTTTTTTGTATACACATCCTATTTTTGTTATTGAATTTATTTTTGTTATTATTATTATTTTTTTATATTTTCATTATCTCCTGGTTCTCTTCTCTTCTCATTCCAATGCCTATACTTCCCCCCCAATTTAGTGCGCATCCCAGACATTAAAATACAGGCCTAACCCTCCCATTTTGACAGAGTAAAAAAGAAAAAACAAAATTCTAATGTGAGTTTTCCTTCATCAAAATCAACAATGAATCTACTTCTTGGGGAGAAGTAAGGTTATAGGACTTATTTCTCCACATTAGCTTCAGTGAGGCGGGAAATTTCATCTGGACATGTGCGCCAAAGCTCTTCAAATCGGGCATTCTAGACCCCCTCCCATTGCCTTTGTGCTGTAGCTCTGCCCACATCAGAACGAATAAGATATTTTGTAGAATCGAGCTGAAGAGATGTGTCGATGAGTGCTCTACCCAATATCAACTCCTTGACTGCAAAGGTATGGAAGTTAACTAAGATTTTTCTGGGAGCTTTTCAGTCTGGGTGTTGCCTAAAAGGATCTCTATGTGCCCTTTGAATTTCTGGTCAATGTCTGATCTGTCTTTTAGTACTCCTTCTCTGAGAAGTTTACAGATCAATGATTTAACATCCCCGTTCTCAGCTCCTTCTGGAATCTTTAAAACATTCAAGTTATTACGTCTGGCTTAAATCTCTAACCTCTCAATGTCCATTTGGAGTGACTTGTTCTGGGCCTTCAATTCCGCTATGTCTTTTGTGTGTACTCGACCCACTTCCAAGAGACTAGCAACTTCCACATCCAAGGCCCCAGTGCGCTTACAGATATCGTCCAATTTAGTTTCTAAATTTGCACACTTCTCGTGTATCCCCTTCTGGTCTGCCTCGGAAATCTCGAATTTGGAAAGTAAGTCCCCTCTGAGGGACTGTAGAAGTGACTCTAGCTGTAAATGTCCACCACTCAAATCTCCAGGTCTCGCCCCCAAAGCACCCTGGTCAGACATTTCCCCCGCTTCAAGATCGATAAACGGTGATGAACATAGGGCTGACTGAATACAGACTGCTGTGCAGATCTTAATATTAGCGGTAACCATAGAATCTAGGTCTTTAGCTGGGTACTGAGTTAGGGTCGGGATAACAGATTCAGGCGGGACTGGGAGGTTAAAAATCTCTAGCACAGAGGGGGCCATCTCTTCAGTCTCGATATCCGGATCACAAGATAAGGGAGAGTACCGGTTTTCAATAGAGATTTGAGGAATAATCTGAATGGGGGAAGATATAGGGGGTACCTCCCCCCCTTGGGAATGGCCACTTGCTCCATTATCTTAAAATAAGATTTTAGCGAGGGGGTGGGTTTTACTAAGGGAGCAACATTTTTCAAGGACTTACTGTTTTTGTACTCCCCTTTCTTTATGATTTTTTCCTTTCTCTCCTTCTTCTTTTTCAGAGGGGTTAATGGAACTACTGCGTCAAACCCCCCTATGCCTCCTCCCTGTGAAGTATATAGGTCTTTTCTTTGCAGTTCCAGCTGAGAGCGAAGCTGATACCTGTTTTTAACAGGTAACGCTCTCTCCCATCTCGCGTCTTCCATAACCGGAATCTTTTCTCTAATTCTGGAACATAAACCTAGGCCCTGTTTTAGGATGGTGTCTAAATTTTGAGAGCCTAATAAAGAACAGTCTCTTTCCATTAGCAGTACCTGAAGGGTGCCCAGTTTGCTCCACACTCACCCACCGATAGGATTCTGGAAGTTCTGGGAAATTTGCTGCATGCGGCCCTTCCCTGCTCCCACTAGCCCCACTAACCGTGTCACTGCAGCTCCTTGCCCCTCGGTGGCACGAAAGTCAATCCTAGCAGCCGCTGCTCTGATTCTCTTCCATAGTCTTGCCCGGTGTTCTCTACAGCCTCCGCCGGTCTCAAACACTGCTAACTCCACCTCCGCTGCTGCCACGGCTCCCATACGGCTCTCTCAGCCCCTCGGTCCTATCGCTGCCTCTCACAGAGCCGCCAACCCTCAGACGGAACACGGGGAGGCAGGAAAAGAGAGAAAAGCAAAAAAAAAAAAGGAAGAAAAGATCAAAACAACATCCTCAAGAACGGGCACAAGGTCTCCCCTACGCTCTCACCGCAAGAGTGGGATCAGTCATCGCAGAAACGGGTCAGTACTCCTTGTCGGATCGGAGCTCCCGCGGCCAGCGTCAGCCTGCCGCCATGTTCCTCCCAGCACACCTCGTCATGTCTTGACCTTAATTTCTATAGTATTAGTGAAAATCCCAAAGTGTGTGCTTGGATGTGTCTCTGTATGCACCAGTGTGATTCTGGGTGTGTCAGTGTATGCATCTGGGTGTGCCTGGGTGTCTCAGTATATGGATAAGTGTATTTCTAGATGTGTTACTGTGTGCATCAGTACATGCCTGGGTATGTTAGTGAACACATGAGTGTGTACTAGAGTGTGTTAATGTATGCATCAGTGTGTGCCTGACTGTACTTCTGTATGCATTAGAGTGTGTCTGGGTATGTCAGTGTGTTTAAAGAGCTACTTCTCAGGATGGGTGACTAGGAGTGTCACAAGTTGAGTACATATCAAAATAGGTGTATCAGTTCCTTTGTATGTGTGTTACTGGATGTGTAAGTAACCATGTTGCTATATGACTAGCTGTTTTAGTGTCTCTATGAGTCTCAATATGTGTGTGTAACTTTCTGTGTAGATTACTTGCTAGCTCAATTAGTGAGTGTTGGGGTATGTAACTGTGTGTACAACTGGCTCTCTTATTGCTGGTTAGATAAGTACTGTGTGGGATTGAGAGTGAATGTTTAAGTGCCTCTGTAACTGTCTGACTCGGTGTGTTAGTGGCTTTATTCTTTTCTACATAGTTATGTGAGTTGCAATATGGGTGTGAGACAGGATGTATAACTGGGGCTATGGGTCTGTAAGTGCACATGTAACTCACTGAAACTTCAAAGTACATGCCTTACCTTTAAAGGACATTTCACCCTGCCCTATGGGCTACCTACGGCCTACCTTAGGGGTGACTTATATGTAGTCGAAGGGAAGCTTATGACTTGGAAGGAGTTTTAAATGCCAAGTCAGCCTGGCAAAACTGCACACAAAGGCTCAGCTGTAGCAGGCCTGAGACATGTTTAAAGGGCTACTTGTCTGTATAGGTAACTTGGTAGTATTAGTTCTTCAGAAAATATCTGAATGAGTGAATCAGTCCTGCTGTGGGTGTGTCATTGGATATCTAGGTAACTATATTAGCATATGACTAGCTCTCTTAATATCTCTATGCGTCCGTAACTGGTTTTAAGTGGCTGTATGGATTGCTTAGTGGCTGTGATTGTGAATATTGGGGTATGTAACTGAATAACAACTGCCCCAGTTACTGCTGGATACATAAGTGCTGTGTCTGTGTGAGGGTAGGTGTAAGTGGCTCTGCCACTGTCTGACTGGGCATGTTAGTGTTAGTGGCTCTATGCGACTTACAGTATGGGTGTGAGCCTGGGTGTATAATTGGGTGGATTGGTCTCTAAGTGAGTATGTAACTCACTGAAACTTCAAAGTAAATGTCTTACCTTTTAAGCACATAGGGCCCGATTCATAAAAGTAATCTCAGACAAAATCCCAACTTTACGACTTTCGGTATTCACAAAGGGCATTTAGGAGTAGTAAAGTTAGGAATCCTAATTTTACTACTCCTAAATGCCCTTTGTGAATACCGAAAGTCGTAAAGTTAGGATTTTGTCTGAGATTACTTTTGTGAATCGGGCCCATAGAACCCTTCCTATTGCCTACTTAAAGCCTACCATAGACACAGCTTGTGGAGTAATACATGTAACTCATATTTGAAAGTCTATTTCTCTGGGTTGCAAATCACACCTTCAATGCATCTACTACTTTTTACTTTACGGATCCTGGGCACAGCTAGAGGAGTGAACTATAGCCTTACAAATACATTAAATATACCAAATGTGGATAAGTCAATAGAGCCATATGTAGGGGACAAAGATATTCACTAGAGCACTTTTAGTCACCTAATTCCAACTGAATGACTCAGTATGTAACTAGGGGCCAGATGTAGAACCATTTTGCGATTTGAAAATCAGTCACAAATCGATTTGCGCATTCAAAATGAGCCAAATGCGATGTTTTCAATACAACTGATACACTTGTAAAACCTGCCTGTGGAATTTGTGTGTCCCAAATAGTGACTCGCTATTTGGCATGTACAAAGTTGCAATTTGTGAGAAAGTGCAAATTAGCCCGTTTGCCCATGTAATTTACCATGAATCAAAAACAGGTGGTAACTGTGCCCAGCATATAAAAACAGGCTCAGAATGCATCAGAAATCTTTACACAATTGCTGCCCTATATGTGATAGCAAGGAGGATAAGTATACTGGCTGCTCAGCAGAGGAGGCGGAGAAAGGAGAGAATTTTCGGAGTCAGGCTAACTTTGTTTGAGAAGACAGAGGAAGAGATATATGAGCAGTACAGGCTGAGTAGTACTCTGATTCTAGGGCTAATAGCCAACTTGTAGCCACAACTAGAAAGCAGAACCCAGCACAGCAATGCAATCGCTACCCATGTCCAGGTGTTGTACTCCATCCACCTGTTGGCCAGTGGTAGTTACCAAGATGTTATTGCAGTGGATGGATGGAAGAGTGTTGCAGAGTGTGCTTTCACATTTCTTTAGCATTTTCTTAGATGCCATGCTCAACCACATACGCCAACACATCTACCAGCCCAGGGATGATGTGGAACAACGAAAAACAAGGATGCAATTCTTCCGAATAGCAAGTTTTCCACAGGTCATTGGGTGCATAGATGAGGCTCATGTGCCTAAATGTCCCCCATCTTGCCTACAACACAGTCTGGAACAAAAAAAACACCCATTCCTTCAACATTCAAGTTGTCTGCAATGCATACAACATTATCACGGACATTGTGGCCAAATATCCCGGAAGCACCCATGACTCATTCATCTTTAGGCACATTGGCATATACCAGGGACTAGAAAGAGGGGAATTTGATGAGGGATACCTACTAGGTACTGAATTGTTATGTCCTCAGTGAAATGTATTGGCACATTCATTGCTTTCTGCATGTTGTCTCACCCTCATATATGTCTCACCAGGTGACAGTGAGTATGCTCACACTGTACCTGTCTCCCAACAACCCACATGAAAGGTGGTAGAACATGGAATATATGCGCACCAGGTCCATGATTAAGCGCACATTTAGCCTCCTCAAATCGTGTTTCCGGTGACTTCACAAGAGTGTCTGAGCCTTGCAGTATGCGCCTTAGACTGCCGATAAAAGAGTGGCAACCTGTGCCATACTCCACAACATTACCTGCAGGGGTGGCTTGCCCATAGAGGTTTCTGAATCAGACTCAGAGGATGATGACACTGGCCCACTTTCCCAACAGGCGAGAGAAGCACAGCAGCAAAGGGAAAAAGGCGCAGGGACCACATAGCCTGACATTTAGCAAGGAACGTCCTACCCATTGACAAACTACCCTCTATATAACAGTATGAAATGTGAACTTCACAATGACAGTTTCCCTTTATTTTCAGGGCATGTAAAAAACTTGGTGGACAACCTGTCCATCATCATTCACATAACAAAACAAAAGTATACATGTCATATGGTTACTCCACCACCAACAAAACAATTATTGGGGCCATGTGTGTGGTCACACCATATTTCTTGCCTGGTAGGGGGTCTGGCAGGTGGATTGACAGGCTAGCAGCTGCTGCTCCTACGCTGCATTTTTGTGTGTGCAGCAGAGATACTGCTGCGACTAGACACATCACTGCCTGCTGCCTCTCCTGGTCCTCCAATGGCAAACATGCTGGTCAGAACTGCCTCAACTGCAGCTGTTATCTGTTGCAGCCCTAGTGCAGCGCCACCGCTGTAGAGGCCCATCTCAATCTGCAGACCCAGGGTGTGTTTTGTGTGTTGTGTGGTTGCCTGCGCCAGCCTCCCGATTGCCCTGGTCATTTCCTTCATCCTGTGTGCCCGGCTGTGCTCCATGTGGCTTCGCTACCTTCTCTCCTCTGATAACTTGGTGCACAGCTGCCCAATAGCTCCTGTAAGGGCATCAAATTTGTCCTCAAGGCATGCCTGGTTATCAGCTATCTGTCACTTGATGTTATCAAAGCCTTGGCTCAGCTTGGTGTAAATGAGACTTATCTGTTTTTGCTCCAGGCACTGAACCTTCAGCATGGCCTGTTCCAGACCACCAAGCACCAACTGGTTGTCTGCTTCAGCCTATGAGAGAGTGTGCATCCTTTCTAGTAGCTGCCTTCTTGATTGCTGTGTTGGACGCAGAAGCCGGACCCTGGTGATAGGACTGCATTGTATTATTGCAGGCTGGTGGGATGCTGAGGCATGTATCGCTGGAGCCTGTTGCGATCTGGATGCAGCAGTAGCTTGGACATTGGAACAACTTGGCTTACTTCTTGTTGCCCCATCCTGCACTTCCTCCATCTGGACCTGCTCCTGGTCTTCACCTGCATCATCAGCCCTTTCCTCTCCTCCCAGAGGTGTATTGAGGTGGCAAATAGGAAAATTAATAAAAATAATATGCAAAAAACTATCTCAGTGGTGTTACTATGTTGTTCAGCTCATGTCAGAGCTTAACTGCACTGTTTATGTCACTGACTACGTTTCCCATAATGCACCAGCTATGACTTTTGGGTCATGTAGATGGACCATCTAGGTGTATTTGGGTGAGGGTGTGAGGCAAGCATGTGGAGAGCAGGGTTGTGGCTGGAATGCTGATATGGTACACATTTCACACTTACCAGGGTGTGGGGGAGGTTGAGATGTGTCGAGGGTCCCAAATACAACCACTGATTCTCTTTCCAGGGTTCTCTCCACCATTGCTTCAGCTGTTGATGGTTCGGAGACATTGGGTGGACCTCCCCCTTTTCCCTGGATATCACACAGTCACTCTGCTACCCTCTCCTTGGCCCTGGAGCTAAGGTCATATCACCTTTTCTTTATCTCATCAATGGACTTGTTGGCCACACCCAGGGCATTGAAGTGCAGCTGCATTCACCCCCAATTTCTTTGTTTGTCTTACTCAGGGACATTGTGAGATGCCCTCCCAAACAGCTTCTTATGGTTGTTGCAGCATTCTTCAATGAGGATACCCAGTTCTTTTTCCCAAAATGCGAGTTTACGCTGACGCCCCCTTGCTGCCTTCTCACTCTGTTTGCTGGTAATTTTGGTATTACTTTTGGAGCCTTCATGCAGTGGTGGTCTGTGCTGCTGCACTTTACCATGTGCGCTGACTTCTGATCAGGATCCTCCAGGGAAAGCACCTCCTGATTTGGGTTCCTTCTGCTGTGCCAGGAAGGGTTTCTGCAGTTTTTTAAACCAGGGTCACTATTTTTTAGTGCAAAATGTCCTTTTCTGTGGCAGTCTCTTTTTGCAAGCGCTTACCGACTTGCAGTTAGCCTCCTCACTAATTGCAATGCGAGTCATTTGCAAGTCGTCCTTTGGGGCCCAGTGTGCTACATACATTGGAATTAGCAACTCACAATTTGCAACTTGCAATTTTGCCTAAATTGTGAGTTGTTAATTCTAGCGGTCATACAACTGGCCCCAGATTTTCTATGTATTAGTGCGTGCATGGCTATTCAGTGCGTGCATTAGTGTTTGCCTGGGTGTATTACTGTGTGTCTCAGTGGACACTTGGCTCTCTAAGTAGCTGTATTATTGTTTAACTAGCTGTGTTTGTAGCTATACTATTGTCTAGCTGGGCGTGTCACTCCCTGCATCAGAGTCTGCTTGAGCGTCTTAGTGGCTGCATAAATGTTTGACTAGGTGTGTCTGTGTGTCAAATGGTATGTGTATGGATGTGTCAGTGATTTCATTAGTGTTTAGTGGGCGTTTCAGTGTTTGTCTTGGTGTGCACTTGGTGGTGTAAGTGGCTGTATTCGTGTGTAAATAGGTGTGTCAGTGCCTGAATTAGTGTGTGCCTGGGTGTCTCAGTAGCTGCATTAGGGTTTATGTGACTGTGACAGTGGATGTATCAGTGTATGTCTGGGTGTGTCAGTGCACGCATGAGTGAGTACCTAGGTGTGTCAGGGTATGTATGAATGTGCCTCCTGATGAGTCATTTCATACAACAGTGTCTTCCTGGATATGTCACTGTATGCATGACTGTATGCATGAGTGTGTCAGTGTATGCATCAGGTGGTACTATGGTATTTTAGGTTATGCATCAGTGTCTGCCTAGCTGTCTCAGTGTATGGATCAGTGTTTGCCTGCCTCTGTTTGTGAATACATGAATGTGTGCACAAGCATGTTAGTGTATGCAACAGCATCTACCTGGAAGCGTTAATGTAGTTATCAGTGTATACCTGACCGTGTTAGTGTTTACATGACTGTGAGCATGGGTCTGTTAGTGAATGCATAGATAAGTGTCTATTTGTATTAGTGTATGCATCAGTGTTGGCCTGGATGTGTCAGTGAGAGCATCAGTGTGTACCCGGGTGTGTTAATGTATGTTTAAGCATCAGTGTGTGCCTGAGTGTGTCTGTGTGTTCATCAGTGTATGCCTCGGTGTGTCAGGGTATCCATGATGAATTCCTGAGTGTATTATCGGATGCATTAGTGTTTGAGTGGTTATTTTCAGTGACACGTTTCGAGTATGCCTGGGTGTTGTTGCTCTTTACAAATTGTAATCCTCCATTGGCTATCACTGTACTTTTCCTTACTTTCATCACATGCCCTCCATTTATATTTAATTTAAATTTTTGTTAACATACTGCTCACTTTCATCCACCGTATCTATACTCTAACCTTCTCATTTTTTTAAAACTAGACCTTAATTCACATACCTGTTATATGTGTTTATTGGTCTCTATTTTCTTTTCTCAGTATGACTTAGAGTCTCTTGTCGCTGAAAAAGTGCATAAACTAAGCACAAGAATGGTACACCACTCTCATGCAAGGGAACAAGTAATGGCAAGCTTTTCAAATTTGCTTTCATTGTTACTCAGTCAGAAAACAAATCACGACATCCCTTTCACATTTAACTCATGGTATACCACTTCTACATGGTCAGCATTGTTAACCCTGTCTAACACTCCTCTAATGAAAGCCCAATTTGAGAAGATTGCTCAGTGTTCTCCCCTGTGTCACTTCGAGGCAGGTTCACCAATCTGCACAGGGGTCTGGTAACCCATTTAACATTATACTACTGTAAGTTTCCATCAACATTTAACTTTTATAAGATAGTACTTGCTTAGCAAGTAACTCCTCCATAATAAGGAATGTGTGTATACCACTCTACTTTTAAAGTTGAAAGTACAGTCTCTTCAGAACTCGCTGGTTTAGCTCAGTTTCTATAGCAACTGCCTTAGGAATACTGCCCAGTACCAGTTAGTAAAAAGTTCACAACACTTTCTGTAAGCAGCAAACTAGCTTCAAATTCAACTATTGCAGGAGTGGTTGACTAGCATAACAATTTTTCTTATTTTTCCAGAACCAATCACCACTCTAGTTACTATTTTTCTCAAAATCACTACCTAGTTTTAGCTACCTGCATATTTACACTATCCAATCAAATTACTTCTTTTTTTAATTAAGTGTTGTGCTCCATTTTAACTGCCTTTCATTGTGAAAACTGTCTTATCCTGGGCTAGAGAGTTTGCTAGAAAGAGTGTCATTGGCAGGGACTTGGATTGTCCAGAGAGGGTTAATGTGACATCAATTGCTGTCTTTGGTTAAAAGAATTGTGGATTTCCAAATCCAGACCTCATGATTGTGCACTGTGGTGGCAATGACCTAGACACACTGACTGGGGTAGGACTGGAAATCCTAATGAAGGATAGCTTTGGACAGTTAATGGCACTTTTCTCTCACACTGCCTTGGTGTTCTCTAACATTTTCCAAAAGCATAAATGGAAGTGGTCAAACAAATTCTGTGACCATAACATGGGCTCTATCTTCAACAACAACCTACACTTTGACATGGACGGGATCTACAGAGCTGATGGAGTACATTTTACAGAGAAAGGCAACAGGGTGGTCCTAAACAACTTGAAAGACTGCATCCTGTTTTATGTGTAGCTATAATCTACAGCCAATATACGCACAGGCTCTTTTTAGAGTCACCCCATATCCCAAACACTGCATCATTATCTTTTTCAATACTTTTTACTAGACTCCGTGGATCCATCGTGGATATGCAAACAAAAGGTGCACATGTAATAAAAAACAAGCCATTTACAATTCCTTTCGATAGCTTTGTAAGTAGATGTAACAAGTTGTGTGTCTATGTGACTATATGCATAAGTGCCTCTGTTGGTCTGTGAGTGAGTATGTCAGTGCCTCAGTCAGTGGATGTGAGAGGATCTATCTGGATGTGTGAGTGGGTGTGCAAGTGCCTATCTGTGTGTGTGAAGGAGAGTGAGAGTATCTGCATGGGTATATGAGTAGGTGTGACACTGTCTGTATGAGTATGTCAGTGGGCGTGAGAGTATCTGTATGAATGTCAGAGTGGGCATGAGAGTGTCTATATGGGTGTCTGAGTGGGTGTGAGAGTGTATGAGTGTGAGTGGCTGTAAGAGAATCTGTCTGTGTGTGTGAGTGAGTGTAAGAGTGTATGGGTGTGTGACTGGGTATGTGTGTCTGTGTCTGTCAGTGGGTGTGAGAGTGTCTATATAGGGGTCAGAGTAGATCTAAGAGAGTGTCTGTGTATGTCACTGGGTGTGAGAGCATTTGTATGGACCTCGGAGTAGGAGGGACAGTGTCCGTGTATTTGTTTGTGTATGTGTTTGTGTGGATGTGAGAGTATCTGTATGTGTGAGTGGGTATGACAGTGTCTGTCGGGGCATCAGAATGGTATAAGAGTATCTGCCTGTCTCTGTGAGTAGGTGTGGGAGTGTTTTTATAGCCATCACAGCGAGTGTGAGAATGTCTGTGTGTGTGAGTGGCTGTGACAGGGTCTGTATGGGCATTACAGTGGGTGTGGGTGTCTGTATGTATGTGACATGTTCTGGCATTTTGCTGCCCATTGTATATCCTTTTCCTACATCTATAACACAAACATGGGGTAAGGTCAGCTCTAACCCGACCCCTTCATTTATTTTAGATGCTACTTTTCTTCCCTGGGGATCTTTCTTCAATATGTGAAATGGTGGCTGCAACTTTTCTGTAAAGTTGCGGTCAGCAAATCAGGACCTTACTGTGGCATGTGGAGCTGCAGAGTGTCAGAGTCCCTAGTTAAACAAAACTGGTTTTCTTTTAACAATTAAGAAACTACTGAACACATTTTCTGGACCAAGTGCCAACTTTTAGCTGAAGTGAGTGGGAAACTAGCTTTGAAAACTTTGCGAAGATTTGTCAAATGGCGCCATAGGTATCAGCAAAACAAAAAACACTTTTCCAATGGAAAGTAGGTCCTAACTGTGACTACTTATTGGTGACCACCAGTACCTTGATTGCCATTTATCGCTTCACTCATACACACTTTGCTACCTTTCTCAGTCATATTGGGACCCATTCACCTATCCCTGTTATTCCCAGCTGATGGTTGATAGACAGGCCTCTGACCTATGTCATATACGCATTATATATGTATGCACTCTAGACATGATTTTACACTTTTTGCAATTTGCCCTTTTTGACTTCATGTTGAAGCACTGGCCCACCATTGTTTAAAATGCCCTTTCTTGTGCCACACCCCCATTGTTGGGACTCAACTACTGCTGCTCATGTATTTCTGTGTGCTCTCAATTGGACTGCCTGGTATGGAATTCGCCTGAATCCTCTGTGCAGATTGATATAAATATCCAACCTCCAGGGCCACCTTATGACTTCATGGGCCCTCTTGCTAGCATGCCAATGACACTAGAATGCTCTCCTTGAGAACCCTTGAGGATCCTATTCCTGTACCTTTCTACACCACACAATGCGTTACCAGTGAGTGTTGCCCTACAATACTTTTTATGGCACCAATATGTTTTGGGGTGATTGTCTGCTGCATCAATATGAACATTTTGTTGAGACGGCATTTGACCTTTCCCTGACATTCACCTAGCCTGGCATTTAATGTATGTAGTATATCATTTATTTTGGATAATCTATGTCAGTTATGACATTATTGCAAGGGTATAAACATTTTGAATGTCTTCTTACCTTAATGACAACATTACAATACGACTGCCTCAATTGTAACTCAAATGTGCCATTAGAAGCAAAGGGCCTTATTTACGAATTCATTGGTGCAGGGCAATACAGCAAGTTGCCTTGCTGAGCAGACTTGCATAACAGGGAAAGGCAGGAATGTGCCATATGTATCCAATACGTTATATTCCTGTTTTCTTCACTTGCGCTGTTGCCATTTTGGCACCCTAGCGGCAATGCAGGCACCTTTGCACCATGGCATGCCTGTGTTGTAGGCAGGATTGTTTTTGTGCAGGAAAGGGCACATTCCTGCACAAAAACAATCCTGAGAGGCTTTTTCCTCTTTCTATGTGTTCTGCCTCCCTTGGGAGGGGTATCTTTTTAGTGCATTCCCAGGTTTACAAGGTTTTGTAAATCTGGGAATTAGTTAAAAAAAATGGGAGTTGCAATGTCCATGGAATGCCTTCCCAGGATAGAGTAAGGCAAAGCAGCGATTTGTGTTGCATTGCGTTACTCCATACTTTTGTAGACATGCAAAGTGGCTTTGCATGGTTTCAAAAATATCACTTAAGGTTTGAGTCTCTCTTGCACCATGTTGTGTGGTGCAAGAGTGCTGCATACTGGGTCTTAAATATGGGCAATGGATCCTTGTTTATGTCTAAAACACTTGCATACACCCACAGGTTTGGGTGATATATCATGTGAGCAACATCGCCAGTTGGTCAAAATTTGTCATGGAGATTTTGAATTGAACCCACTCTTCCAACTACCCCGTGTCCAGAATGTGTTACTTAACTTTTTTGCTACAAAAGTGATCTGCTGTGTGCTCTGCTGGCAATAAACTCCACCCCTCAAGGGTCCAGGGTTCCAGAAGCAGATTCCTGGACTTGAAAATATATATGTATATATATATATTCACTGAAAAAACCATAGGTTTCACACATGTTATAGTTAGCTGGACATTTCACTCGTACAAAACCATTGAAATTCCCCCGTTTTAGTTAGTTCAGCTAACTATAACTTGCGCGCCCGCAATCCACTGCTGATGACGTCACATATTACATCACTCATGACATGGTCAGTGACATCACTCATGACATCACTGATGCGCACGGCAATTCATGTGATTTAGAAACAACACTTTTCATTGGTTTATAGTAGTTTCAGGTCATGTGATTAAGAAACAACACTTTTCATTGGTTTATAGTAGTTTCAGTTCCAGAAACTTCCAACACCACACCCACTCCCCTCATTATTTCTTCTGATTCCCTGGGAGAAGGAGCTGAGCAGCTTTTCCAGTACTCCAGTACTTGAGAATGGCAGAGCAGCAGTCATCTTCTGGGAGTGAGCAGGAGACCCTTGTGCTACAGAGACAGAGGAAACAGAAAGACTCTTTTATATGGCAATTTTTTACATTTCCAGAGGGGCAGAAGAAGGTGAATGCTCCAAAAGTCACCTGCACTATTTGTGGTGTTGTCTTATCAAGAGGAGATCCTAAAAAGAAATACTCTTTTAGTATTTTTCACTATGATCAGGCACGTTAAAGGAGTACATCCTGTGGCTTTTGCTCAAGCTGCTAGAGACAACCCTCCAGCAGCTCAGCTGAGCACATCCGCAGCAGCTCAGCCGAGCACATCATCGGCAGCTCAGCCGAGCACTTCATCTGCGGCGGCAGCTTCACCTGCTTCTGTTCCTCTGCATATACACCCTCTGTTCAAGAGGGTGCATATACGGTGCAATGCGTGCAATGCTCTTCTCTCTTATGGTGACACCAGCATTCCCCTCATAGAGAGCAAGATACAGCAGCACACATGCGGCACCCCATAATTTTTTTCATTTTTTTGTTCCTCTGTTCCTCAATTAACACAACGGCACTTTTTAGAGCCACCTAACATCTAAACACTTAAATTTGATTTTTAATTCTATTTTTTTAATGATTCTTTTCCGCCGTGCGCGCACCTCGCGATTTAAAAAATATAACAAATTTTTTTTTCACCCTTCGGGGTCCTTCAGGGACTTCCTGACAAAAGCTAGGGGGTCAGGAACTCTGTACCCTGCCCCCTTTTCACGTTCTCCACCTTTCTTTTTCACTGTCACACACAAAATGGCAGACAACACTTCCTGATTTCGACAGATTCGAATGTTGACTGACATGTAACCACCAATCACAATTACGCTCGCGCACGTTAAGGGGCGCGCACGATGCGCGCACGGTGCGCGCACGGTGCACGCATATAGATATTTATGTACTTTTAACTGCAATTTTCTCAGGAACTACTGAACAGATTGACACCATATATGCAAAAGGCACATCCCTGACCTGAGGACTACCTCTTTGCCAAATTTCAAGTAATTCTGTTCAGCCGTTCGGGCTGTACCTTTGACTAAAGGTCCTATGGGAAAATGCATGGGGAAAACGCATTTTGGGACAACCCTTTTTTCTCAGCACCTGCTTGATGAATCACCCCGAGACTTCCAGGGTAGGAGCTGAGCGGAGCGCCCCATTAGTTTTGAAAATTTTGCGAGGATCCGTCAACCGGCGCCAAAGTTATTAAAAATAGAATTTTCAGATTTCCTATGGAAACACGGTCCTAACTATAACTATCTACTGGCGACCACCAGTAGATAATATATATATATATATATAAATATATATGTTTAGCACCTAACTCCGGTTACGGGATACGTTAGGCTGATTCGCGGGCAGTCCGAGTTGGGGTTACCGGAAGCCCAATAATTATATTCACTCCGTTCTGCTCCTCCAACAGAAGTACTCGGACACTCCACGTATGCTAGTGAACTATTTAATACCAGGAAACAAAGCGTTTCAGCTTGCGCCTTGATCACGTTTCAAAGTTACAGCAAAACAGTGACTAGTTTTAACTAGTGTCTAACATAGACATAGGACTACCACCTCATCAGTGAAGCATATACTTGAAAATCGGCATCCATCTTTAAAGTTCTCAATCCATTGATAATGTATACAAATATCATAGCTATTTACATGAAATCATATAAGTATAGAAATGAATTGTATCTCTAAATCATATTACATGAAATAATATGTAATAATATTTACAAAATTTAAATATTACTCATTTATCCAGTCTTCGTGTTTACATAATGTTCGTCGCTAGTGCAATGATACTTGGAGCAAGATTCGAGCTAAATGGCAGTCAGTCTGACAAATGTATCATTGCAGATATAGACAAATTAGCTCAGTATCAAAGTCATAACAATATGTGATAACACATGATTGCAACCATGACGCCCTTGTGGGTATAATCACCTCTCCTTTTCTATATGGATATAAATAATCATTGTATTACATCTCACCCCAGTGGGCAAACAGTCACAAATCATGCTACTGCTCAAAACACTTGTCCCATGTAAGTAAAACACTTGACTGGAAAACAAAACCAACCTATCCAATTCATTGTAGCGCCAAGATCAACAAGATGCCATTTCATACTTAAAAATCAAAAAAAGAATTAAAATCATTAAAATCACAAAAAGTTTGCACCGCAAATCATTTTTACATCTACACTTCTCAATCTATCAAGTGAACAGCCAATTCCTCACTTGAATTCAAACCATTAGGGGTCATACAATCAAACTCAATGATATATTTGGACTCCAATTTACGCAGGGATAATTCTCGATTCCCACCTCTAATACCCATAACAACTGCATCTATCACCATCATTCTCAGAAGATGTTCATTTTGAAAATGCTCATCATAAAAATGGCGAGCTACTGGGTACTGTCTGTTATTATTCCTGATAGCCCATGCTCCAATACTCGCTTCTTTGCACGATGTATTGTGCTGCCCACATACAATTTATTGAATGGGCAGATCAACACATATACACAATACATGGAATTGCATGTCAGAGGCTTACGGATCGTAAATTCCCAGTTTGTTTTGGGAATAGTTAATGTACAACAATCCATACTTTTACGACATGCTTTGCACTTTTTGCAACATCTAAACCCTGCTTTCATCTGTTTCGTGTTCATACCTGATGATGTCACCTGATTAAAACTCAAATCATCCCTCAAGGATCGACTTTTTCTGAAGGTAATTTGGGAATTACTCGATACAAATGGTTTAAGATGTGTATCAGTAGAAAGTACATGCCAATGCTTATTAAATATCTTTATGATCTCATAAGCCTGTCCCGAAAAAGTAGTCACAAATCTTACAGTCTACTCATTATTTTCCTGTCTATTAGGCTGGAGTAATGCATTTCTGGTGGTAGTGTCTACCCTATTACAGGCTTGCCTGATGGTTACAGCTTTGCACCCTCGTTCTTTAAATTGGTTACACATCACTTCCTTTACCATCTGATATGCTTGTTCTGTACTACAGTTCCGTTTCGCTCATAACAGCTCCCCGTAGGGGATACTGTCAACGAGATTACGGGGATGTGAACTTCTAGCACTGAGTATACTATTCCCTGATGTCTTTTCTCGGAATAGACTTGTTGCCACTGTTTCTCCTTGAATTTCTACCAAAACATCCAAAACTTCCATGGATGTATTGCTTATCTGTTCAGTGAGCACAAGATTGCATTTGTTCATATTCAGTTTACTCACAAAGTTCTTAGCGGCTTCAGCCTTTCCATTCCACACCATAAAGATGTCGTCAATGTACCGCAGCCACAGGACTACATTGTTCTTAAACTCTTCCATTTGCGTGGACACCTGCTCCTCCCACCAGCCTATAAAAAGATTGACATAACTGGGGGCAAAGCAGGTGCCCATCGCAGTGCCCTGTGACTGCCTGTACACGGAATCGTTGAAGATGAAAAAATTGTTGGTTAGACAAAAATAAATCATGTCAACCAACATCTTCGAGTGGTGTAGAAGGGAGATAGACCTAGTTTTGAGAAAGTGTTTTACAGCCTGTATCACAAGATCATGCTGGATACTGGTGTAGAGACTACATACATCTAAAGTGACAAGAATATAAGTAGGTTCCCAATAGATGCCATCAATGATAGTTAAAAAATGGGTGGTATCTTTAAGGTATGCAGGAAGGGCTACCACAAACGGTCTCAAATAGTGGTCAATAAAACGTGAGGTATTTTCAAGCAGGGATCCCATTGAAGAAACTACGTCTCTCCCTGGAGGATTTACCGCGTTTTTGTAGAGTTTAGGTAATAGATAAAGAATGGGGGTCCTTGGATGAGCACATTTTAGATAGTTGTATTCCTCCCACTCAAGTAAACCTTTCTCTCTCCACTCCATCAACAAGGTCCCAAACTCTTTATTGGACTCACTAATTTTGGCAAAGGTGGAGATGTTATAGCATGTGGTGTCACTCAATTGTCTGATACCCTCAGTTAGATATTTCTCTCTGTCTAACACCACTACATTCCCACCCTTGTCTGATTGGCGTATCACAATTTGATTATCATTCTTTAAATTTCCCACTGCCTTTATCGGGTCAAAAGAAAGATTCTTTCTATTGGCTTGAATTTTCTAATGTCTCAATTTTTTAAGATCAGACAATACTTCTTTTTCAAAAATTTCTACTGCGTCACATACAATATTTGGTAAAAATCTGGATTTAGGCTTGAAATTACTGATTGGATTTACCCCTAAATCAATTTCACAATTGACTAGCAATTCTTCTCTAACTGATTCATTCCCTTCCAAGGAAGATAAAGCATGGAGAGTTTCAATGTCATCGATGTTAAGATTATTGACTGCATCTGATTCCTTGGCAGTCACATTATTGTTAGGACGTGTTACAAACCATTTTTTCCATTTCAATTTTCTTGAAAAATAAAACAAATCAATTCTTGTCTGTGTGTAATTAAGATTCATAGATGGGCAAAAGGACAGACCTAATGCGAGGACCTCCATTTCCTGAGCGGAAAGAGTTCTTTGAGAAAGATTAATCACTGTCATATTTTGGTCTTGCTGCCCCTTGTCATCATTCCCACGGGCAATTTCTCTTTGTTTCTTCCTCCTGTTTTTGGCTTGTTTATTCCTCTTCCTCTTCCTCGTCCGCCTCGTCCCCTTCCCCTCTGGCCCCCTTTTTGCTGGAAAAACTCTGTCCGATCTTGATTCATTACTTGGAATTGCAATAAAAAATGTATTCTTCCACTTCTGTGGATCTGAACTTGGTTCTTGATTAAGACCCACTGTGGAAATATCTGGGAGACTCCCGTCTGATACATCACTTTCACTAATTTCCACCACCGTTTGTTTCATTGCGCTCGGTGTGATTGCTGAGCCAGTTTTCTTATCAAATAAATGGTCATATTTACGGTGAAATGTAAGTGTCTGGCCAGCCTGGTAATCTTTAAAGTCCCGTAAAAATTTCTGCTGTTTTTTCATAGTTATTTCTTCCTCCAATTTGGCCATTCGAATATTAAGTTGTCTGACAAATTCGTCTAGTACCTCTTTGGATACTGTTTGGCCCAATTCCTCTAGGATTGCATAGATATGTTCCAATTGCTTACTTCTATCCTTGAGGGCTTATTTCACCAAGATACGCATCATAGTTGTAGAGCAGGCTGCCGAATTATTTGACCATTCATCAAGCATCTCGGGGTCTGGGTCTTCAAAAGTTGGAATCGTGAAAATTCTCAGACCCCGAGGTACTCGTCCTACATCGATATATCTCTGGAGTGACTCCGCCTTCCACAATTTGGCCAGTTCCTTTTTATGCAATTTTTCCAATTGTATATATGAGGCTTGTATCTTAATTTCACCATTCATATTTAATATTTGATTGAAAGAGCTTTCACTCACACCTCCATGCGTAAAAAATAGTTTATCCGCGGTTTCTTTTCTTTTTGCATCTAATGCTGCAGCCATTATCTCAATACCTCACTGTTGCAGACGTGTGCCAGTAAGGAGGCGTCCCCTCCGTTTATTTACTGGCTCCCAAACCCCTTGGTACTTGTGGAAATATGCAGTTGGATGCCCTGAGCGAGCCGTACTCACCCCCGATACTTCCACGGGACGAATACCCCAGTCCTGCAGTGCACCCAGGTTATGCCAATCCGCTCACTGCGCCTCCCCTGCTCAATCCACCTGCAAATATTTTGCCTCGTCATGTTGAACTGGTGCGCTCCAGATTTTCATGCGCACCCTCCGTTGTATTCTGGGTACTATGTTCACGTACCCACAATCACCGACGGGATGACCAATATGGGGGAATCAGCCAAAGCTCCTCTCAAAAGTTTAACTTTGCACCTAACTCCGGTTACGGGATACGTTAGGCTGATTCGCGGGCGGTCCGAGTTGGGACTACCAGAAGCCCAATGATTATATTCACTCCGTTCTGCTCCTCCAACAGACGTACTCGGACACTCCACGTATGCTAGTGAAATATTTAATATCAGGAAACAACGCGTTTCAGCTTGTGCCTTGATCACATTTCAAAGTTACAGCAAAACAGTGACTAGTTGGAATATTCACGATTCCAACTTTTGAAGACCCAGACCCCGAGATGCTTGATGAATGGTCCAATAATTTGGCAGCCTGCTCTACAACTATGATGTGTATCTTGGTGAAATACGCCCTCAAGGATAGAAGTAAGCTATTGGCACAAATCGATGCAATCCTAGAGGAATTGGGCCAACTGGTATACAAAGAGGTACTAGACGAATTTGTCAGACAACTTAATATTCGAACGGCCAAATTGGAGGAAGAAATAACTATGAAAAAACAGCGGAAATTTTTACGGGACTTTAAAGATTACAAGGCTGGCCGGACACTTACATTTCACCGTAAATATGACCATTTATTTGATAAGAAAACTGGCTCAGCAATCACACCGAGTGTAATGAAACGGTGGTGGAAATTAGTGAAAGTGATGTATCAGACGTGAGTCTCCCAGATATTTCCACAGTGGGTCTTAATCAAGAACCAAGTTCAGATCCACAGAAGAAGAAGAATAATTTGTTATTGCAATTCCACGTAATGAATCAAGAGAGTTTTTCCAGCAAAAAGGGGGCCAGAGGGGAAGGGGACGAGGCGGACGAGGAAGAGGAATAAACAAGCCAAAAACTGGAGGAAGAAACGAAGAGAAATTGCCCGTTGGAATGATGACAAGGGGCAGCAAGACCAAAATATGACAGTGATTAATCTTTCTCAAAGAACTCTTTCCGCTCAGGAAATGGAGGTCCTCGCATTAGGTCTGTCCTTTTGCCCATCTACGAATCTTAATTACACACAGACAAGAATTGATTTGTTTTATTTTTCAAGAAAATTGAAATTGAAAAAATGGTTTGTAACATGTCCTAACAATATTGTGACTGCAAAGGAATCAGATGCAGTCAGTAATCTTAACATCGATGACATTGAAACTCTCCATGCTTTATCTTCCTTGGAAGGGAATGAATCAGTTAGAGAAGAATTACTAGTCAATTGTGAAATTGATTTAGGGGTAAATCCAATCAGTAATTTCAAGCCTAAATCCAGATTATTACCAAATATTGTATGTGACGCAGTAGAAGTTTTTGAAAAAGGAGTATTGTCTGATCTTAAAAAATTGAGACATAAGAAAATTCCAGCCAATAGAAAGAATCTTTCTTTTGACCAGATAAAGGCAGTGGGAAATTTAAAGAATGATAATCAAATTATGATGCGCCAATCAGACAAGGGTGGGAATGTGGTGGTGTTAGACAGAGAGAAATATCTAACTGAGGGTATCAGACAATTAAGTGACACCACATGCTATAACATCTCCACCTTTGCCGAAATTGGTGAGTCTAATAAAGAGTTTGGGACCTTGTTGATGGAGTGGAGAGGGAAAGGTTTACTTGAGTGGGAGGAATGCAACTATCTAAAATGTGCACATCCAAGGACCCCCATTCTTTATCTATTACATAAACTCCACAAAAATGCGGTAAATCCTCCGGGGAGACCCATAGTTTCTTCAATGGGATACCTGCTTGAAAATACCTCACGTTTTATTGACCACTATTTGAGACCGTTTGTGGTAGCCCTTCCTGCATACCTTAAAGATACCACCCATTTTTTAACTATCATTGATGGCATCTATTGGGAACCTACTTATATTCTTGTCACTTTAGATGTATGTAGTCTCTACACCAGTAAACAGCACGATCTTGGGATACAGGCTGTAAAACACTTTCTCAAAACTAGGTCTATCTCCCTTCTATACCACTTGGAGATGTTGGTTGACATGATTTATTTTTGTCTAACCAACAATTTTTTCATCTTCAACGATTCAGTGTACAGGCAGTCACAGGGCACCTGCTTCACCCCCAGTTATGTCAATCTTTTTATGGGCTGGTGGGAGGAGCAGGTGTCCACGCAAATTGAAGAGTTTGAGAACAATGTAGTCCAGTGGCTGCGGTACATTGACAACATCTTTATTGTGTGGAATGGTAATGCTGAAGCAGCTAAGAACTTTGTGAGTAAACTGAATATGAACAAATGCAATCTTGTACTCACTGAACAGATAAGCAATACATCCATTGAATTTTTGGATGTTTTGGTCGAAATTCAAGGAGAAACAGTGGCAACAAGTCTATTCCGAAAAAAGACATCAGGGAATAGTATACTCAGTGCTAGAAGTTCACATCCCCGTAATCTCGTTGACAGTATCCCCTACGGGGAGCTGTTACGAGCAAAACGGAATTGTAGTACAGAACAAGCATATCAGATGGAAAAGGAAGTGATGTGTAACCGGTTTAAAGAACGAGGGTACAAAGCTGTAACCATCAGGCAAGCCTGTAATAGGGTAGACACTACCACCAGAAATGCATTACTCCATCCTAATAGACAGGAAATTAATGAGGAGACTGTAAGATTTGTGACTACTTTTTCGGGACAGGCTTATGAGATCAGAAAGATATTCAATAAGCATTGGCATGTACCTTCTACTGATACACATCTTAACCCATTTGTATCGAGTAATCCTAAAATTACCTTCAGAAAAAGTCGATCCTTGAGGGATGATTTGAGTTTTAATCATGTGACGTCATCAGGTGCGAACACGAAACAGATGAAAGCAGGGTTTAGATGTTGCAAAAATTGCAAAGCCTGTCATAAAAGTATGGATTGTTGTACATTAACTATTCCAAAAACAAACAGGGAATTTACGATCCGTAAGCCTCTGACATGCAATTACATGTATTGTGTATATGTATTGATCTGCCCATGCAATAAATGGTATGTGGGCAGCACAATACATTGTGCAAAGAAGCAAGTATTGGAGCATGTCTGGGCTATCAGGAATAATAACAGACAGTACCCAGTAGCTCGCCATTTTTATGATGAGCATTTTTAAAATGAACATCTTCTGAGAATGGTGGTGATCGATGCAGTTGTTATGGGTATTAGAGGTGGGAATCGAGAATTATCCCTGTGTAAATTGGTGTCCAAATATATCATTGAGTTTGATTGTATGACCCCTAATGGTTTGAATTCAAGTGTGGAATTGGCTGTTCACTTGATAGATTGAGAAGTGTAGATGTAAAAATATTATACGGTGCAAACTTTTTGTGATTTAATGATTTTAATTCTTTGTTTGATTTTTAGGTGTGAAATGGCATCTTGTTGATCTTGGCGCTACAATGAATTGAATAGGTTGGTTTTCTTTTCCAGTCCAGTGTTTTACTTACATGGGACACGTGATTTGAGCAGTAGCACGATTTGTGACTGTTTGCCCACTGGGGTGAGATGTAATACAATGATTATTTATATCCATATAGAAAAGGAGAGGTGATTATACCCACAAGGGCGTCATGGTCGCAATCATGTGTTATCACGTATTGTTATGACTTTTATACTGAGCTAATTTGTCTATATCTGCAATAATACATTTGTCAGACTGACCGTCATTTAGCTCGAATCTTGCTCCAAGTATCATCGCACTAGCGACGAACATTATATAAACACGAAGACTGGATAAATGAGTAATATTAACATTTTGTAAATATTATTACATATTATTTCATGTAATAGGAATTAGAGATACAATTTATTTGTGTACTTATATGATTTCATGGAAATAGCAATGATATTTGTATACATTATCAATGGATTGAGAACTTTAAAGATGGATGCCGATTTTCAAGTAGATGCTTCACTGATGTGGTGGTAGTCCTATGTCTATGTTAGACACTGGTTAAAACTAGTCACTGTTTTGCTGTAACTTTGAAACGAGATCAAGGCGCAAGCTGAAACGCGTTGTTTCCTGATATTAAATATTTGACTAGCATATGTGGAGTGCCCGAGTACGTCTGTTGGAGGAGCAGAATGGAGTGAATATAATATTTATCTATATATCTATATATATATATCTATATATATATATATATATATCTATATCTATATATATATATATATATATATATATATATATATATATATATATATATATAGATATAGATATAGATATATCTATATATATATTATCTACTGGCGGTCGCCAGTAGATAGTTATAGTTAGGACCCTGTTTCCATAGGAAAACCGCAACATTCTATTTTGAATAACTTTGGCGCCGGTCGACGAATCCTCGCGAAATTTTCAAAACTAATGGGGCGCTACGGTCCGCTCCTACCCTGAAAGTCTCGGAGGGATTCGTCAAGCGGGGGCTGAGAAAAAAGGGGGGTCCCAAAACACGTTTTCCCCATGCATTTTTCCATAGGACCTTTAGACACAGCTACAGCCCGAACGGCTGAACAGAGTTACTTGAAATTTGGCAGAGAGGTAGTCTACAGGTCAAAGAAGTGCCTTTTGTAGGTCTGGTGTAAATCTGTTTAGTAGTTCCTGAGAAAATATCATTTAAATGAATATATATATCTGTGGCAGCTTACGGTGCGCTTACGGTATGAATGGAACAACTAATAGATAACCTTTCACAACGAAGCGCATAATATGTCCTCCGTGTGCGGACGGTGCGCAACATACATACATATACACACACACAAACATATATATACACAAATGCTGCTGAGACAGCCGAAACGCGCATCTCTCTTTGCTTCTTGGACTGAGGACAGCCCGATAAATTAAAAAGAAACTTTTATCCTGCAACTTCGTGTGTGTGTTCTCTGTCCGTCAGGAATGAGAAGTGTTTTGTTATATATATAATATATATATATTTCATAACAACATTCTCGAGTGACTCCAATGACATTAGAACTATTCAGTCACACAATTGGAAGATTCTTAAATCAGATGTTATAATATGAAAGAATCTAGCCAAACGCCTCCAAATAATATTTAGGCGTAGTCGATCCCTGAAAGACTCTTTAGTTCATAGTCATTTTGAAGGAAACCATCAGAACCCAAGATTAGGTAATTTGACAGGATTCTTTCCATGTTCCAAATGCAAAGCCTGCAAATATAGTCCAAAAACTCTCACGTGAAATTCCAGGCAGAAGAGAAAAGAGGACTATTAAAACATTTTTAACTTGCACTACCCCATTCTGTGTATACTGTCTAGTGTGTCCATGCAGAAAAATCTACATTGGAAGCACAATTCACCCCACTAAACGAAGGGTTTTAGAACACGCTAGGGCTATTGAAAAACGTGATTTCACCTATCCTGTGGTGAGACATTTTGACCAGTTCCATCAGAACGATAGGAAGTTGTTGAGATTTTTCTGTATCGATCATGTAGCAGCACACAAGAGAGGGGGGAACAGAGAGCTCAAGTTGCGCAGGTTAAAGTCCAGGTACATAGTGGATCTACGGACCAAAGCTCCTGATGGATTAAACACTGAAGAAGAGCTAGCAATCCACTTGTGAAAGCTGTAACTTATAAAGTCAGGCTATATACATTTGGGTGATGGTCCATAATTAACCAGTTATTTTGATCATAAGTCGCCATTTTTGCTGGATAGGACATGAAGGACAAGACTGAAGGTTTAAAAAAAGAGCGTAAAAAAAGAGCATAAATATGGAAAAAGGCTATGGTGATTAAAGTTCTTGGGATGTATTTTCCCAATTCCTATGTAAATAGACCCTAGAACATGAATTTCAGAAAAATATGTTTGCCCATAGAGGGCACTATTATACAGATTCACTCCGGTTACTGTCGCCCATTCAGGTCTTAATGATATAAGACCACTCAATACTGTCTGCCGAATTTCAGGCCTCGACGGTTATGAGTTTCCGCCTGTATTCCGTTGATCATGTGTATATAATTATTAGTACTTATGAATTTTGGAAACTCTGTTGAAATTTGTTTTTAATTTGATGAGCATTACATGCCATTATGAAATTAATATGGCGTTAGGCATTTGCCTTAAAAGACAATGAATTTCTTTTTTTTTTTTAAACTGAAATGTAAATATTTGTACATATATTTGATTCGTCATTTAGTCTATTCAGCACTTTAACAAATATGAACGCGCAATATTATGTGTTGGATTGAAACCTGAGAGCTCTATTGAAATGATAATTTTATTTGGCACAGAAAGATGGGGTATAGCATATTGTCCTTCTCTTATGTTAACGAAATGCACTAGGAGAGAATACGCTGTCCTCTTTTGTTGTTCATGTTTTGTTTAAAAAAAAGCACCTTCTCCGTTTCCACCTACAGTGGAACAAGGCGCGATGCCGAAACGCGTCCTGTCCCGCTTCATGGTTTTCAGTTTTGAATAAAAGAACTGAATTTTTCCCCTGCAAGTTGTGTGCGATCGTCCTTGTTTCCGTGAGACGAGGTGGGAGCTGATAAATATACATATATTCCCTGAAAAACCATAGGTTTCAGGGACGTTATAGTTAGCTGGACATTTCACCCTTACAAAACCATAGAAATTCCACCGTTATAGTTAGATCAGCTAACTATAACTTGCGCACCCGCAATGCACTGCTCATGACGTCACATATTACATCATTCATAACATGGTCAATGACATCACTGATGAAATCTCAAATGACATCACTGATGACATCATCCAGTGACTGTGTGTTTCTGTAAAGTTTAAATATGTAAAGTTTAAAATAGGTTTTATATTAATATATATGCCAAGGAGTATTGATGAATGAGAATGAGTGGGTGTATAAGTGTTTTAATGGATGATTTAGTAAGTGCATGACTGTCTGTATAAGTGAGTAATTAAACGTGTCTTAGTAAATGAATGAGCTAGTTACTAAACTATGTAAATGTCTGTATCAGTCTGTCAGTGGGTGAGTAAGCGATTGCATGGGTTGGTGAGTAGCTAAATGAGTGTCTATATGGGTTATTGATTGGCTGTCTGAGTTGTATGGGTGCCAGAGTGTCTGTGTGGGTGGGTTGGGGGTGTGTGTCTCCGTGCATGGATATATAAGTGGGTGATTCAGTGGGTGTATGGGTTGAAGAGTGCATCTGTGAAGGGCGGTATGGAGGGGTGAGTGTGTGTATGGTTGTGTTTGTGAGTGAATGGATGTCTCAGTGGTACATGTGTGAGTAACTACATATGTGAAAGGCAATATATGTGAGTGACGGAGTATATAAATGGACTATATGTGAGAGTGAGTGATTGTGGCTGTATGGATGAGTGTGTGGTTGTATCAGTGATTGTATAAGAGAGTAAGTATGTGATTGTGTCTGTATGAATACGTGAGCTTGTTTTTGAATAACTGTATAGGAGTGTAAATGGAAGAGTGATTGATCTTTTGCATGACTGACTAGGTGTGTGAGTAACGCTATCGATGAGTGGCGGTGTGCGAGTGTCTGTATAGGTAGGGGTATGAGTACATATGATAGTGCTGTATTAATGAGTGACTGCATGTATGAGTGACTGTATGGGTGAATGAGTGGATGTGTGTGAAGACCTAGGAATCAGTGAGTGGGTATGTAGTAACTGGTATTGGTGTGTCTATGGCTTAAAAAATGGTAGCCTGTATTTTAGAGTAGGTGTATCAAAGGTTATATTAGGGTGTGAGGAGGTGCTTCAGATTATCACGTGGATGATGTAATCAGTGATGTCATTTGAGATGTCATCAGTGAAGTCACTGACAATGTCATGAATGATGTAATATTTGACGTCATGAGCAGTGCATTGCGCGTGCGTGAGTTATAGTTAGTATAGTTAGTATAACGGTGGAATTTCTATGGTTTTGTAAGAGCGAAATGTCCAGCTAACTATAACATCCCTGAAACCTATGGTTTTTTCAGTGAATGTATATATAGTTAGGACCTTGTTTCTATTCAAAAAGCATGGTTTTTTTTTGCCAATATCTTTGGTATCATTTGACGAATCTTCATGAAATGTTGCAAACTATTGGTTCACTCAGGTCAGCCCCTGTCTCGAAAGTTTAGGTGTGATTCGTCAAGCAGGGGCTGAGAAAAAAACGTTTTTCTCCATTTTATTTTCCATTGGAATTTTGGAAAAGGCTACAGCGCCCCTTTTTTAAAATAGTGTAAATCCATTCAGTAGTTCCTGAGAAATTAAAAAAATAAAAATATCGATATCTGAGCACCACGAAGGAGCCGCAAACCCACCAGAGCACGAACTTCATTTTTATTGGCCCGGGGTGCCCACCCTCAAGACATTGCTGTTTGCTATAGCAGGGCGGGAGCATGGCCCCTGCCCTGTCATAGCAAACACTGCTTTGCTTCTTGGAAGGAAGAGCAGAATTGCTTTTGGGCAAAGGGAGCTGCAGGTTTGCAGCTCTCTTCGTCCAAAAGCAATGCTGGCTCCCGAAGAAGGTGGGGAGCTGGCATGTGCAATGGGGGCATTGGGGCTCCCCCCACTGTCCCCAACTTGAGTGCCGGCCACGGTGGATGGGGTCCCCGGGGCAAGAAGTGGCCCAGGAGAGGGGACACTGGGCCTCCTCCCTTTTCATTATTTAAAAAAATAAATAAATAAGGCCGGACCCGGGGATGGGGTCCCTGGGGCCATAATTGGCCTCAGGAGGGGGGCCACATGGCCCCGCTCCTGCAAAAAAACAGCTGGCCAGGCCCCGGGGGATATGGTCCCTGGGGCTAGAAGTGGCCAATAAAAATAAAATGTGGCCGGGCCCCCCGGAATGGTGTCCCAGGGGCCAGAAGTGGCCATGGGGAAGGGGCCACGTGGCCCCCTTTCTGGGTAAAAAGAAAAACATATAAAAACAAAGCCAGGCCCTGGGGGATGGGGACCCCGGGGCCAATTGTGGCCCAGGGAAGGGGGGCCACGCAGCCCCCTTCCCATTTTTTTAAAAATAAAATATGTTCAAATGAGGATGGGATACCCAGAGCCAGAAAAATAGTAAAAGAAGGGGGGCCACACAGATCTCTTCTAGAAATATTTAAAAAAGAAAATAAATGGCATCTCACGGGAGACCCTGCCCCCTCCCTGCACCACTGTGCAAACATGCCTCCTGGCATGTTGTGATTTGGGAGATTAAGTCCCCTTCAAGCCTAAGGGTCCTTATGGGCCAACTAGACCACCAGGTACCTCCAGTAATCCCCACACAGTGGGATTGCTGAGAGGTGGTATGAGGCTACTCCCCTTTTTACACCACTCTGCAAAAGCACCTCTTGGCGACCTCCTGGTGGGGAGATGAGAACCTCAGGACTGAAGTGGACTTCATCCCAAGAGCAGCAGTACACCAGGTTCCGCATTTGAAGAGTGGTGTGTGTGTGGCTTCGGACCACTCTGAGCAATCCAGCTGTGTGGGCCTTACTGGAGGTAACAAAACGGCTAGTTGGCCCCCAGGGACCCTCAGGAGGTAAGGGATAAACAAAGTAGGTCGCACACTGCTCGTCATACCAGCAAATAGCCCCATAGAACTCTGGATAATGTAGTAGCAACGGTGAATACGCCTATGCCACGAGTATGTCACTATAATGCCATCCCTGGACACGTGTTTCGAGGTAATTGCCTCTCGTCAGCAGGGAGCAGGTAGGTATGTGGGGTGCCAAGTAGACTGCCAAAATATTAAAGGTAAAATACCTCTCACGGCGTGCAGGTACGGAACCAAGGCTCGTCAGCCCAAATCGCTCGAGGGAGCTTAAATACATAAACAAAGTAGGTCGCACACTGCTCGTCATACCAGCAAATAACCCCATAGAACTCTGGATAATGTAGTAGCAAGGGTGAGTACGCCTATGCCACGAGTATGTCACTATAATGCCATCCCTGGACACATGTTTCGAGGTAATTGCCTCTCGTCAGCAGGGAGCAGGTAGGTATGTGGGGTGCGAAGTAGACTGCCAAAATATTAAAGGTAAAATACCTCTCACGGCGCGCAGGTGCAGAACCAAGGCTCGTCAGCCCAAATCGCTCGAGGGAGCTTAAATACATAAACAAAGTAGGTCGCACACTGCTCGTCATACCAGCAAATAGCCCCATAGAACTCTGGATAATGTAGTAGCAACGGTGAGTACGCCTATGCCACGAGTATGTCACTATAATGCCATCCCTGGACACGTGTTTCGAGGTAATTGCCTCTCGTCAGCAGGGAGCAGGTAGGTATGTGGGGTGCCAAGTAGACTGCCAAAATATTAAAGGTAAAATACCTCTCACGGCGCGCAGGTGCGGAACCAAGGGTCGTCAGCCCAAATCGCTCGAAGGAGCTTAAATACATAAACAAAGTAGGTCGCACACTGCTCGTCATACCAGCAAATAGCCCCATAGAACTCTGGATAATGTAGTAGCAACGGTGAGTACGCCTATGCCACGAGTATGTCACTATAATGCCATCCCTGGACACGTGTTTCGAGGTAATTTCTTCTCGTCAGCAGGGAGCAGGTAGGTATGTGGGGTGCCAAGTAGACTGCCAAAATATTAAAGGTAAAATACCTCTCAGGGCACGCAGGTGCGGAACCAAGGCTCGTCAGCCCAAATCGCTCGAGGGAGCTTAAATACATAAACAAAGTAGGTCGCACACTGCTCGTCATACCAGCAAATAGCCCCATAGAACTCTGGATAATGTAGTAGCAACGGTGAGTACGCCTAAGCCACGAGTATGTCACTATAATGCCATCCCTGGACACGCGTTTCGAGGTAATTGCCTCTCGTCAGCAGGGAGCAGGTTGGTATGTGGGGTGCCAAGTAGACTGCCAAAATATTAAAGGTAAAATACCTCTCATGGCGCGCAGGTGCGGAACCAAGGCTCGTCAGCCCAAATCGCTCGAGGGAGCTTAAATACATAAACAAAGTAGGTCGCACACTGCTCGTGATACCAGCAAATAGCCCCATAGAACTCTGGATAATGTAGTAGCAACGGTGAGTACGCCTATGCCACGAGTATGTCACTATAATGCCATCCCTGGACACGTGTTTCGAGGTAATTGCCTCTCGTCAGCAGGGAGCAGGTAGGTATGTTTGGTGCCAAGTAGACTGCCAAAATATTAAAGGTAAAATACTTCTCACGGCGCGCAGGTGCGGAACCAAGGCTCGTCAGCCCAAATCGCTCGAGGGAGCTTAAATACATAAACAAAGTAGGTCGCACACTGCTCGTTATACCAGCAAATAGCCCCATAGAACTCTGGATAATGTAGTAGCAACGGTGAGTACGCCTATGCCACGAGTATGTCACTATAATGCCATGCCTGGACACGTGTTTCGAGGTAATTGCCTCTCGTCAGCAGGGAGCAGGTAGGTATGTGGGGTGCCAAGTAGACTGCCAAAATATTAAAGGTAAAATACCTCTCACGGCGCGCAGGTGCGGGACCAAGGCTCGTCAGCCCAAATCGCTCGAGGGAGCATAAATACATAAACAAAGTAGGTCGCACACTGCTCGTCATACCAGCAAATAGCCCCATAGAACTCTGGATAATGTAGTAGCAACGGTGAGTACGCCTATGCCACGAGTATGTCACTATAATGCCATCCCTGGACACGTGTTTCGAGGTATTGCCTCTCGTCAGCAGGGAGCAGGTAGGTATGTGGGGTGCCAAGTAGACTGCCAAAATATTAAAGGTAAAATACCTCTCACGGCGCGCAGGTGCGGGACCAAGGCTCGTCAGCCCAAATCGCTCGAGGGAGCTTAAATACATAAACAAAGTAGGTCGCACACTGCTCGTCATACCAGCAAATAGCCCCATAGAACTCTGGATAATGTATTAGCAACGGTGAGTACGCCTATGCCACGAGTATGTCACTATAATGCCATCCCTGGACACGTGTTTCGAGGTAATTGCCTCTCGTCAGCAGGGAGCAGGTAGGTATGTGGGGTGCGAAGTAGACTGCCAAAATATTAAAGGTAAAATACCTCTCATGGCGCGCAGGTGCGGAACCAAGGCTCGTCAGCCCAAATCGCTCGAAGGAGCTTAAATACATAAACAAAGTAGGTCGCACACTGCTCGTCATACCAGCAAATAGCCCCATAGAACTCTGGATAATGTAGTAGCAACGGTGAGTACGCCTATGCCACGAGTATGTCACTATAATGCCATCCCTGGACACGTGTTTCGAGGTAATTGCCTCTCGTCAGCAGGGAGCAGGTAGGTATGTGGGGTGCCAAGTAGACTGCCAAAATATTAAAGGTAAAATACCTCTCACGGCACGCAGGTGCGGAACCAAGGCTCGTCAGCCCAAATCGCTCGAGGGAGCTTAAATACATAAACAAAGTAGGTCGCACACTGCTCGTCATACCAGCAAATAGCCCCATAGAACTCTGGATAATGTAGTAGCAACGGTGAGTACGCCTATGCCACGAGTATGTCACTAGAATGCCATCCCTGGACACGCGTTTCGAGGTAATTGCCTCTCGTCAGCAGGGAGCAGGTTGGTATGTGGGGTGCCAAGTAGACTGCCAAAATATTAAAGGCAAAATACCTCTCATGGCGCGCAGGTGCGGAACCAAGGCTCGTCAGCCCAAATCGCTCGAGGGAGCTTAAATACATAAACAAAGTAGGTCGCACACTGCTCGTGATACCAGCAAATAGCCCCATAGAACTCTGGATAATGTAGTAGCAACGGTGAGTACGCCTATGCCACGAGTATGTCACTATAATGCAATCCCTGGACACGTGTTTCGAGGTAATTGCCTCTCGTCAGCAGGGAGCAGGTGGGTATGTGGGGTGCCAAGTAGTCTGCCAAAATATTAAAGGTAAAATACCTCTCACGGCGCGCAGGTGCGGGACCAAGGCTCGTCAGCCCAAATCGCTCGAGGGAGCTTAAATACATATACAAAGTAGGTCGCACACTGCTCGTCATACCAGCAAATAGCCCCATAGAACTCTGGATAATGTAGTAGCAACGGTGAGTACGCCTATGCCACGAGTATGTCACTATAATGCCATCCCTGGACACGTGTTTTGAGGTAATTGCCTCTCGTCAGCAGGGAGCAGGTAGGTATGTGGGGTGCCAAGTAGACTGCCAAAATATTAAAGGTAAAATACCTCTCACGGCGCGCAGGTGCGGAACCAAGGCTCGTCAGCCCAAATCGCTCGAGGGAGCTTAAATACATAAACAAAGTAGGTCGCACACTGCTCGTCATACCAGCAAATAGCCCCATAGAACTCTGGATAATGTAGTAGCAACGGTGAGTACGCCTATGCCACGAGTATGTCACTATAATGCCATCCCTGGACACGTGTTTCGAGGCAATTGCCTCTCGTCAGCAGGGAGCAGGTAGGTATGTGGGGTGCCAAGTAGACTGCCAAAATATTAAAGGTAAAATAACTCTCACGGCGCGCAGGTGCGGAACCAAGGCTCGTCAGCCCAAATCGCTCGAGGGAGCTTAAATACATAAACAAAGTAGGTCGCACACTGCTCGTCATACCAGCAAATAGCCCCATAGAACTCTGGATAATGTAGTAGCAACGGTGACTACGCCTATGCCACGAGTATGTCACTATAATGCCATCCCTGGACACGTGTTTCGAGGTAATTGCCTCTCGTCAGAAGTCGCAGGTAGGTATGTGGGGTGCCAAGTAGACTGCCAAAATATTAAAGGTAAAATACCTCTCACGGCCCGCAGGTGCGGAACCAAGGCTCGTCAGCCCAAATCGCTTGAGGGAGCTTAAATACATAAACAAAGTAGGTCGCACACTGCTCGTCATACCAGCAAATAGCCCCATAGAACTCTGGATAATGTAGTAGCAACGGTGAGTACGCCTATGCCATGAGTATGTCACTATAATGCCATCCCTGGACACGTGTTTCGAGGTAATTGCCTCTCGTCAGCAGGGACCAGGTAGGTATGGGGGGTGCTAAGTAGACTGCCAAAATATTAAAGGTAAAATACCTCTCACGGCGTGCAGGTGCGGAACCAAGGCTCGTCAGCCCAAATCACCCGAGGGAGCTTAAATACATAAACAAAGTAGGTCGCACACTGCTCGTCATACCAGCAAATAGCCCCATAGAACTCTGGATAATGTAGTAGCAACGGTGAGTACGCCTATGCCACGAGTATGTCACAATAATGCCATCCCTGGACACGTGTTTCGAGGTAATTGCCTTTCGTCAGCAGGGAGCAGGTAGGTATGTGGGGTGCCAAGTAGACTGCCAAAATATTAAAGGTAAAATACCTCTCACGGCGCGCAGGTGCGGAACCACGGCTCGTCAGCCCAAATCGCTCGAGGGAGCTTAAATACATAAACAAAGTAGGTCGCACACTGCTCGTCATACCAGCAAATAGCCCCATAGAACATAACACATACTGTTCTTTATACATCGTGGCATAGGCGTACCCGCCGTCGCCACTACATTTACCACAGTCCTTTGGGGCAACTTGCTGGTGTGACGAGCAGTGTGCAACCAACCTTTGCATAATTTATTACGGCTCCCTTGAGCCAACGGGCTGACGAGCCTTGGATCTGCACCTGCGCGCCAGGAGAGGTACTTGACCTGTTTTAATTACATTTTGGCAGTCCACACGGCACCCCTTTACACTGACCTGCTCCCTGCTGACGAGAGGCAACTACCTCGAAACACGTGTCCAGGGATGGCTAACGCAACACATACTGTTCTTTATACATCGTGGCATAGGCGTACCCGCCGTCGCCACTACATTTACCACAGTCCTTTGGGGCAACTTGCTGGTGTGACGAGCAGTGTGCGACCAACCTTTGCATAATTTATTACGGCTCCCTTGAGCCAACGGGCTGACAAACCTTGGATCTGCACCTGTGCGCCAGGAGAGGTACTTGACCTGTTTTAATTACATTTTGGCAGTCCACACGGCACCCCTTTACACTGACCTGCTCCCTGCTGACGAGAGGCAACTACCTCAAAACACGTGTCCAGGGATGGCTAACGCAACACATACTGTTCTTTATACATCGTGGCATAGGCGTACCCGCCGTCGCCACTACATTTGCCACAGTCCTTTGGGGCAACTTGCTGGTGTGACGAGCAGTGTGCGACCAACCTTTGCATAATTTATTACGGCTCCCTTGAGCCAACGGGCTGACGAGCCTTGGATCTGCACCTACGCGCCAGGAGAGGTACTTGACCTGTTTTAATTACATTTTGGCAGTCCACACGGCACCCCTTTACACTGACCTGCTCCCTGCTCACGAGAGGCAACTACCTCGATACACGTGTCCAGGGATGGCTAACGCAACACATACTGTTCTTTATACATCGTGGCATAGGCGTACCCGCCGTCGCCACTACATTTACCACAGTCCTTTGGGGCAACTTGCTGGTGTGACGAGCAGTGTGCGACCAACCTTTGCATAATTTATTACGGCTCCCTTGAGCCAATGGGCTGACGAGCCTTGGATCTGCACCTGCGCGCCAGGAGAGGTACTTGACCTGTTTTAATTACATTTTGGCAGTCCACACGGCACCCCTTTACACTGACCTGCTCCCTGATGATGAGAGGCAACTACCTCGAAACACGTGTCCAGGGATGGCTAACGCAACACATACTGTTCTTTATACATCGTGGCATAGGCGTACCCGCCGTCGCCACTACATTTACCACAGTCCTTTGGGGCAACTTGCTGGTGTGACGAGCAGTGTGCGACCAACCTTTGCATAATTTATTACGGCTCCCTTGAGCCAACGGGCTGACGAGCCTTGGATCTGCACCTGTGCGCCAGGAGAGGTACTTGACCTGTTTTAATTACATTTTGGCAGTCCACACGGCACCCCTTTACACTGACCTGCTCCCTGCTGATGAGAGGCAACTACCTCGAAACACGTGTCCAGGGATGGCTAACGCAACACATACTGTTCTTTATACATCGTGGCATAGGCGTACCCGCCGTCGCCACTACATTTACCACAGTCCTTTGGGGCAACTTGCTGGTGTGACGAGCAGTGTGGACCAACCTTTGCATAATTTATTACGGCTCCCTTGAGCCAACGGGCTGACGAGCCTTGGATCTGCACCTGCGCGCCAGGAGAGGTACTTGACCTGTTTTAATTACATTTTGGCAGTCCACACGGCACCCCTTTACACTGACCTGCTCCCTGCTGATGAGAGGCAACTACCTCGAAACACGTGTCCAGGGATGGCTAACGCAACACATACTGTTCTTTATACATCGTGGCATAGGCGTACCCACCGTCGCCACTACATTTACCACAGTCCTTTGGGGCAACTTGCTGGTGTGACGAGCAGTGTGCGACCAACCTTTGCATAATTTATTACGGCTCCCTTGAGCCAACGGGCTGACGAGCCTTGGATCTGCACCTGCGCGCCAGGAGAGGTACTTGACCTGTTTTAATTACATTTTGGCAGTCCACACGGCACCCCTTTACACTGACCTGCTCCCTGCTGACGAAAGGCAACTACCTCGAAACACGTGTCCAGGGATGGCTAAGGCAACACATACTGTTCTTTATACATCGTGCATAGGCGTACCCGCCGTCGCCACTACATTTACCACAGTCCTTTGGGGCAACTTGCTGGTGGGAAGAGCAGTGTGCGACCAAACTTTGCATAATTTATTACGGCTCCCTTGAGCCAACGGGCTGACGAGCCTTGGATCTGCACCTGCGCGCCAGGAGAGGTACTTGACCTGTTTTAATTACATTTTGGCAGTCCACACGGCACCCCTTTACACTGACCTGCTCCCTGCTGACGAGAGGCAACTACCTCGAAACACGTGTCCAGGGATGGCTAACGCAACACATACTGTTCTTTATACATCGTGGCATAGGCGTACCCGCCGTCGCCACTACATTCACCACAGTCCTTTGGGGCAACTTGCTGGTGTGACGAGCAGTGTGCGACCAACCTTTGCATAATTTATTACGGCTCCCTTGAGCCAACGGGCTGACGAGCCTTGGATCTTTACCTGCGCGCCAGGAGAGGTACTTGACCTGTTTTAATTACATTTTGGCAGTCCACACGGCACCCCTTTACACTGACCTGCTCCCTGCTGACGAGAGGCAACTACCTCGAAACACGTGTCCAGGGATGGCTAACGCAACACATACTGTTCTTTATACATCGTGGCATAGGCGTACCCGCCGTCGCCACTACATTTACCACAGTCCTTTGGGGCAACTTGCTGGTGTGACGAGCAGTGTGCGACCAACCTTTGCATAATTTATTACGGCTCCCTTGAGCCAACGGGCTGACGAGCCTTGGATCTGCACCTGCGTGCCAGGAGAGGTACTTGACCTGTTTTAATTACATTTTGGCAGTCCACACGGCACCCCTTTACACTGACCTGCTCCCTGCTGACGAGAGGTAACTACCTCGAAACACGTGTCCAGGGATGGCTAACGCAACACATACTGTTGTTTATACATCGTGGCATAGGCGTACCCGCCGTTGCCACTACATTTACCACAGTCCTTTGGGGCAACTTGCTGGTGTGACGAGCAGTGTGCGACCAACCTTTGCATAATTTATTATGGCTCCCTTGAGCCAACGGGCTGATGAGCCTTGGATCTGCACCTGCGCGCCAGGAGAGGTACTTGACCTGTTTTAATTACATTTTGGCAGTCCACACGGCACCCCTTTACACTGACCTGCTCCCTGCTGACGAGAGGCAACTACCTCGAAACACGTGTCCAGGGATGGCTAACGCAACACATACTGTTCTTTATACATCGTGGCATAGGCATACCCGCCGTCAACACTACATTTACCACAGTCCTTTGGGGCAACTTGCTGGTGTGACGAGCAGTGTGCGACCAACCTTTGCATAATTTATTACAGCTCCCTTGAGCCAACGGGCTGACGAGCCTTGGATCTGCACCTGCGCACCAGGAGAGGTACTTGACCTGTTTTAATTACATTTTGGCAGTCCACACGGCACCCCTTTACACTGACCTGCTCCCTGCTGATGAGAGGCAACTACCTCGAAACACGTGTCCAGGGATGGCTAACGCAACACATACTGTTCTTTATACATCGTGGCATAGGCGTACCCGCCGTCGCCACTACATTTACCACAGTCCTTTGGGGCAACTTGCTGGTGTGACGAGAAGTGTGCGACCAACTTTTGCACAATTTATTACGGCTGCCTTGAGGCAATGGGCTGACGAGCCTTGGATCTGCACCTGCGCGCCAGGAGAGGTACTTGACCTGTTTTAATTACATTTTGGCAGTCCACACGGCACCCCTTTACACTGACCTGCTCCCTGCTGACGAGAGGCAACTACCTCGAAACACGTGTCCAGGGATGGCTAACGCAACACATACTGTTCTTTATACATCGTGACATAGGCGTACCCGCTGTCGCCACTACATTTACCACAGTCCTTTGGGGCAACTTGCTGGTGTGACGAGCAGTGTGCGACCAACCTTTGCATAATTTATTATGGCTCCCTTGAGCCAACGGGCTGACGAGCCTTGGATCTGCACCTGCGCGCCAGGAGAGGTACTTGACCTGTTTTAATTACATTTTGGCAGTCCACACGGCACCCCTTTACACTGACCTGCTCCCTACTGACGAGAGGCAACTACCTCGAAACACGTGTCCAGGGATGGCTAACGCAACACATACTGTTCTTTATACATCGTGGCATAGGCGTACCCGCCGTCGCCACTACATTTACCACAGTCCTTTGGGGCAACTTGCTGGTGTCACGAGCAGTGTGCGACCAACCTTTGCATAATTTATTATGGCTCCCTTGAGCCAACGGGCTGACGAGCCTTGGATCTGCACCTGCGTGCCAGGAGAGGTACTTGACCTGTTTTAATTACATTTTGGCAGTCCACACGGCACCCCTTTACACTGACCTGCTCCCTGCTGACGAGAGGTAACTACCTCGAAACACGTGTCCAGGGATGGCTAACGCAACACATACTGTTCTTTATACATCGTGGCATAGGCGTACCCGCCGTCGCCACTACATTTACCACAGTCCTTTGGGGCAACTTGCTGGTGTGACGAGCAGTGTGCGACCAACCTTTGCATAATTTATTACGGCTCCCTTGAGCCAACGGGCTGACGAGCCTTGGATCTGCACCTGCGTGCCAGGAGAGGTACTTGACCTGTTTTAATTACATTTTGGCAGTCCACACGGCACCCCTTTACACTGACCTGCTCCCTGCTGACGAGAGGTAACTACCTCGAAACACGTGTCCAGGGATGGCTAACGCAACACATACTGTTCTTTATACATCGTGGCATAGGCGTACCCGCCGTCGCCACTACATTTACCACAGTCCTTTGGGGCAACTTGCTGGTGTGACGAGCAGTGTGCGACCAACCTTTGCATAATTTATTACGGCTCCCTTGAGCCAACGGGCTGACGAGCCTTAGATCTGCACCTGCGCTCCAGGAGAGGTACTTGACCTGTTTTAATTACATTTTGGCAGTCCACACGGCACCCCTTTACACTGACCTGCTCCCTGCTGACGAGAGGCAACTACCTCGAAACACGTGTCCAGGGATGGCTAACGCAACACATACTGTTCTTTATACATCGTGGCATAGGCGTACCCGCCGTCGCCACTACATTTACCACAGTCCTTTGGGGCAACTTGCTGGTGTGACGAGCAGTGTGCGACCAACCTTTGCATAATTTATTACGGCTCCCTTGAGCCAACGGGCTGACGAGCCTTGGATCTGCACCTGTGCGCCAGGAGAGGTACTTGACCTGTTTTAATTACATTTTGGCAGTCCACACGGCACCCCTTTACACTGACCTGCTCCCTGCTGATGAGAGGCAACTACCTCGAAACACGTGTCCAGGGATGGCTAACGCAACACATACTGTTCTTTATACATCGTGGCATAGGCGTACCCGCCGTCGCCACTACATTTACCACAGTCCTTTGGGGCAACTTGCTGGTGTGACGAGCAGTGTGGACCAACCTTTGCATAATTTATTACGGCTCCCTTGAGCCAACGGGCTGACGAGCCTTGGATCTGCACCTGTGCGCCAGGAGAGGTACTTGACCTGTTTTAATTACATTTTGGCAGTCCACACGGCACCCCTTTACACTGACCTGCTCCCTGCTGATGAGAGGCAACTACCTCGAAACACGTGTCCAGGGATGGCTAACGCAACACATACTGTTCTTTATACATCGTGGCATAGGCGTACCCGCCGTCGCCACTACATTTACCACAGTCCTTTGGGGCAACTTGCTGGTGTGACGAGCAGTGTGCGACCAACCTTTGCATAATTTATTACGGCTCCCTTGAGCCAACGGGCTGACGAGCCTTGGATCTGCACCTGCGTGCCAGGAGAGGTACTTGACCTGTTTTAATTACATTTTGGCAGTCCACACGGCACCCCTTTACACTGACCTGCTCCCTGCTGACGAGAGGTAACTACCTCGAAACACGTGTCCAGGGATGGCTAACGCAACACATACTGTTCTTTATACATCGTGGCATAGGCGTAGCCGCCGTTGCCACTACATTTACCACAGTCCTTTGGGGCAACTTGCTGGTGTGACGAGCAGTGTGCGACCAACCTTTGCATAATTTATTATGGCTCCCTTGAGCCAACGGGCTGATGAGCCTTGGATCTGCACCTGCGCGCCAGGAGAGGTACTTGACCTGTTTTAATTACATTTTGGCAGTCCACACGGCACCCCTTTACACTGACCTGCTCCCTGCTGACGAGAGGCAACTACCTCGAAACACGTGTCCAGGGATGGCTAACGCAACACATACTGTTCTTTATACATCGTGGCATAGGCATACCCGCCGTCAACACTACATTTACCACAGTCCTTTGGGGCAACTTGCTGGTGTGACGACCAGTGTGCGACCAACCTTTGCATAATTTATTACAGCTCCCTTGAGCCAACGGGCTGACGAGCCTTGGATCTGCACCTGCGCACCAGGAGAGGTACTTGACCTGTTTTAATTACATTTTGGCAGTCCACACGGCACCCCTTTACACTGACCTGCTCCCTGATGATGAGAGGCAACTACCTCGAAACACGTGTCCAGGGATGGCTAACGCAACACATACTGTTCTTTATACATCGTGGCATAGGCGTACCCGCCGTCGCCACTACATTTACCACAGTCCTTTGGGGCAACTTGCTGGTGTGACGAGCAGTGTGCGACCAACCTCTGCATAATTTATTACGGCTCCCTTGAGCCAACGGGCTGACGAGCCTTGGATCTGCACCTGTGCGCCAGGAGAGGTACTTGACCTGTTTTAATTACATTTTGGCAGTCCACACGGCACCCCTTTACACTGACCTGCTCCCTGCTGATGAGAGGCAACTACCTCGAAACACGTGTCCAGGGATGGCTAACGCAACACATACTGTTCTTTATACATCGTGGCATAGGCGTACCCGCCGTCGCCACTACATTTACCACAGTCCTTTGGGGCAACTTGCTGGTGTGACGAGCAGTGTGGACCAACCTTTGCATAATTTATTACGGCTCCCTTGAGCCAACGGGCTGACGAGCCTTGGATCTGCACCTGCGCGCCAGGAGAGGTACTTGACCTGTTTTAATTACATTTTGGCAGTCCACACGGCACCCCTTTACACTGACCTGCTCCCTGCTGATGAGAGGCAACTACCTCGAAACACGTGTCCAGGGATGGCTAACGCAACACATACTGTTCTTTATACATCGTGGCATAGGCGTACCCACCGTCGCCACTACATTTACCACAGTCCTTTGGGGCAACTTGCTGGTGTGACGAGCAGTGTGCGACCAACCTTTGCATAATTTATTACGGCTCCCTTGAGCCAACGGGCTGACGAGCCTTGGATCTGCACCTGCGCGCCAGGAGAGGTACTTGACCTGTTTTAATTACATTTTGGCAGTCCACACGGCACCCCTTTACACTGACCTGCTCCCTGCTGACGAAAGGCAACTACCTCGAAACACGTGTCCAGGGATGGCTAACGCAACACATACTGTTCTTTATACATCGTGGCATAGGCGTACCCGCCGTCGCCACTACATTTACCACAGTCCTTTGGGGCAACTTGCTGGTGTGAAGAGCAGTGTGCGACCAAACTTTGCATAATTTATTACGGCTCCCTTGAGCCAACGGGCTGACGAGCCTTGGATCTGCACCAGCGCGCCAGGAGAGGTACTTGACCTGTTTTAATTACATTTTGGCAGTCCACACGGCACCCCTTTACACTGACCTGCTCCCTGCTGACGAGAGGCAACTACCTCGAAACACGTGTCCAGGGATGGCTAACGCAACACATACTGTTCTTTATACATCGTGGCATAGGCGTACCCGCCGTCGCCACTACATTTACCACAGTCCTTTGGGGCAACTTGCTGGTGTGACGAGCAGTGTGCGACCAACCTTTGCATAATTTATTACGGCTCCCTTGAGCCAACGGGCTGACGAGCCTTGGATCTTTACCTGCGCGCCAGGAGAGGTACTTGACCTGTTTTAATTACATTTTGGCAGTCCACACGGCACCCCTTTACACTGACCTGCTCCCTGCTGACGAGAGGCAACTACCTCGAAACACGTGTCCAGGGATGGCTAACGCAACACATACTGTTCTTTATACATCGTGGCATAGGCGTACCCGCCGTCGCCACTACATTTACCACAGTCCTTTGGGGCAACTTGCTGGTGTGACGAGCAGTGTGCGACCAACCTTTGCATAATTTATTACGGCTCCCTTGAGCCAACGGGCTGACGAGCCTTGGATCTGCACCTGCGTGCCAGGAGAGGTACTTGACCTGTTTTAATTACATTTTGGCAGTCCACACGGCACCCCTTTACACTGACCTGCTCCCTGCTGACGAGAGGTAACTACCTCGAAACACGTGTCCAGGGATGGCTAACGCAACACATACTGTTCTTTATACATCGTGGCATAGGCGTACCCGCCGTTGCCACTACATTTACCACAGTCCTTTGGGGCAACTTGCTGGTGTGACGAGCAGTGTGCGACCAACCTTTGCATAATTTATTATGGCTCCCTTGAGCCAACGGGCTGATGAGCCTTGGATCTGCACCTGCGCGCCAGGAGAGGTACTTGACCTGTTTTAATTACATTTTGGCAGTCCACACGGCACCCCTTTACACTGACCTGCTCCCTGCTGACGAGAGGCAACTACCTCGAAACACGTGTCCAGGGATGGCTAACGCAACACATACTGTTCTTTATACATCGTGGCATAGGCATACCCGCCGTCAACACTACATTTACCACAGTCCTTTGGGGCAACTTGCTGGTGTGACGAGCAGTGTGCGACCAACCTTTGCATAATTTATTACAGCTCCCTTGAGCCAACGGGCTGACGAGCCTTGGATCTGCACCTGCGCACCAGGAGAGGTACTTGACCTGTTTTAATTACATTTTGGCAGTCCACACGGCACCCCTTTACACTGACCTGCTCCCTGCTGATGAGAGGCAACTACCTCGAAACACGTGTCCAGGGATGGCTAACGCAACACATACTGTTCTTTATACATCGTGGCATAGGCGTACCCGCCGTCGCCACTACATTTACCACAGTCCTTTGGGGCAACTTGCTGGTGTGACGAGAAGTGTGCGACCAACTTTTGCACAATTTATTACGGCTGCCTTGAGGCAATGGGCTGACGAGCCTTGGATCTGCACCTGCGCGCCAGGAGAGGTACTTGACCTGTTTTAATTACATTTTGGCAGTCCACACGGCACCCCTTTACACTGACCTGCTCCCTGCTGACGAGAGGCAACTACCTCGAAACACGTGTCCAGGGATGGCTAACGCAACACATACTGTTCTTTATACATCGTGACATAGGCGTACCCGCCGTCGCCACTACATTTACCACAGTCCTTTGGGGCAACTTGCTGGTGTGACGAGCAGTGTGCGACCAACCTTTGCATAATTTATTATGGCTCCCTTGAGCCAACGGGCTGACGAGCCTTGGATCTGCACCTGCGCGCCAGGAGAGGTACTTGACCTGTTTTAATTACATTTTGGCAGTCCACACGGCACCCCTTTAAACTGACCTGCTCCCTACTGACGAGAGGCAACTACCTCGAAACACGTGTCCAGGGATGGCTAACGCAACACATACTGTTCTTTATACATCGTGGCATAGGCGTACCCGCCGTCGCCACTACATTTACCACAGTCCTTTGGGGCAACTTGCTGGTGTCACGAGCAGTGTGCGACCAACCTTTGCATAATTTATTATGGCTCCCTTGAGCCAACGGGCTGACGAGCCTTGGATCTGCACCTGTGCTCCAGGAGAGGTACTTGACCTGTTTTAATTACATTTTGGCAGTCCACACGGCACCCCTTTACACTGACCTGCTCCCTGCTGACGAGAGGGAACTACCTCGAAACACGTGTCCAGGGATGGCTAACGCAACACATACTGTTCTTTATACATCGTGGCATAGGCGTACCCGCCGTCGCCACTACATTTACCACAGTCCTTTGGGGCAACTTGCTGGTGTGACGAGCAGTGTGCGACCAACCTTTGCATAATTTATTACGGCTCCCTTGAGCCAACGGGCTGACGAGCCTTGGATCTGCACCTGCGTGCCAGGAGAGGTACTTGACCTGTTTTAATTACATTTTGGCAGTCCACACGGCACCCCTTTACACTGACCTGCTCCCTGCTGACGAGAGGTAACTACCTCGAAACACGTGTCCAGGGATGGCTAACGCAACACATACTGTTCTTTATACATCGTGGCATAGGCGTACCCGCCGTCGCCACTACATTTACCACAGTCCTTTGGGGCAACTTGCTGGTGTGACGAGCAGTGTGCGACCAACCTTTGCATAATTTATTACGGCTCCCTTGAGCCAACGGGCTGACGAGCCTTGGATCTGCACCTGCGTGCCAGGAGAGGTACTTGACCTGTTTTAATTACATTTTGGCAGTCCACACGGCACCCCTTTACACTGACCTGCTCCCTGCTGACGAGAGGTAACTACCTCGAAACACGTGTCCAGGGATGGCTAACGCAACACATACTGTTCTTTATACATCGTGGCATAGGCGTACCCGCCGTCGCCACTACATTTACCACAGTCCTTTGGGGCAACTTGCTGGTGTGACGAGCAGTGTGCGACCAACCTTTGCATAATTTATTACGGCTCCCTTGAGCCAACGGGCTGACGAGCCTTAGATCTGCACCTGCGCTCCAGGAGAGGTACTTGACCTGTTTTAATTACATTTTGGCAGTCCACACGGCACCCCTTTACACTGACCTGCTCCCTGCTGACGAGAGGCAACTACCTCGAAACACGTGTCCAGGGATGGCTAACGCAACACATACTGTTCTTTATACATCGTGGCATAGGCGTACCCGCCGTCGCCACTACATTTACCACAGTCCTTTGGGGCAACTTGCTGGTGTGACGAGCAGTGTGCGACCAACCTTTGCATAATTTATTACGGCTCCCTTGAGCCAACGGGCTGACGAGCCTTGGATCTGCACCTGTGCGCCAGGAGAGGTACTTGACCTGTTTTAATTACATTTTGGCAGTCCACACGGCACCCCTTTACACTGACCTGCTCCCTGCTGATGAGAGGCAACTACCTCGAAACACGTGTCCAGGGATGGCTAACGCAACACATACTGTTCTTTATACATCGTGGCATAGGCGTACCCGCCGTCGCCACTACATTTACCACAGTCCTTTGGGGCAACTTGCTGGTGTGACGAGCAGTGTGGACCAACCTTTGCATAATTTATTACGGCTCCCTTGAGCCAACGGGCTGACGAGCCTTGGATCTGCACCTGTGCGCCAGGAGAGGTACTTGACCTGTTTTAATTACATTTTGGCAGTCCACACGGCACCCCTTTACACTGACCTGCTCCCTGCTGATGAGAGGCAACTACCTCGAAACACGTGTCCAGGGATGGCTAACGCAACACATACTGTTCTTTATACATCGTGGCATAGGCGTACCCGCCGTCGCCACTACATTTACCACAGTCCTTTGGGGCAACTTGCTGGTGTGACGAGCAGTGTGCGACCAACCTTTGCATAATTTATTACGGCTCCCTTGAGCCAACGGGCTGACGAGCCTTGGATCTGCACCTGCGTGCCAGGAGAGGTACTTGACCTGTTTTAATTACATTTTGGCAGTCCACACGGCACCCCTTTACACTGACCTGCTCCCTGCTGACGAGAGGTAACTACCTCGAAACACGTGTCCAGGGATGGCTAACGCAACACATACTGTTCTTTATACATCGTGGCATAGGCGTAGCCGCCGTTGCCACTACATTTACCACAGTCCTTTGGGGCAACTTGCTGGTGTGACGAGCAGTGTGCGACCAACCTTTGCATAATTTATTATGGCTCCCTTGAGCCAACGGGCTGATGAGCCTTGGATCTGCACCTGCGCGCCAGGAGAGGTACTTGACCTGTTTTAATTACATTTTGGCAGTCCACACGGCACCCCTTTACACTGACCTGCTCCCTGCTGACGAGAGGCAACTACCTCGAAACACGTGTCCAGGGATGGCTAACGCAACACATACTGTTCTTTATACATCGTGGCATAGGCATACCCGCCGTCAACACTACATTTACCACAGTCCTTTGGGGCAACTTGCTGGTGTGACGACCAGTGTGCGACCAACCTTTGCATAATTTATTACAGCTCCCTTGAGCCAACGGGCTGACGAGCCTTGGATCTGCACCTGCGCACCAGGAGAGGTACTTGACCTGTTTTAATTACATTTTGGCAGTCCACACGGCACCCCTTTACACTGACCTGCTCCCTGATGATGAGAGGCAACTACCTCGAAACACGTGTCCAGGGATGGCTAACGCAACACATACTGTTCTTTATACATCGTGGCATAGGCGTACCCGCCGTCGCCACTACATTTACCACAGTCCTTTGGGGCAACTTGCTGGTGTGACGAGCAGTGTGCGACCAACCTCTGCATAATTTATTACGGCTCCCTTGAGCCAACGGGCTGACGAGCCTTGGATCTGCACCTGTGCGCCAGGAGAGGTACTTGACCTGTTTTAATTACATTTTGGCAGTCCACACGGCACCCCTTTACACTGACCTGCTCCCTGCTGATGAGAGGCAACTACCTCGAAACACGTGTCCAGGGATGGCTAACGCAACACATACTGTTCTTTATACATCGTGGCATAGGCGTACCCGCCGTCGCCACTACATTTACCACAGTCCTTTGGGGCAACTTGCTGGTGTGACGAGCAGTGTGGACCAACCTTTGCATAATTTATTACGGCTCCCTTGAGCCAACGGGCTGACGAGCCTTGGATCTGCACCTGCGCGCCAGGAGAGGTACTTGACCTGTTTTAATTACATTTTGGCAGTCCACACGGCACCCCTTTACACTGACCTGCTCCCTGCTGATGAGAGGCAACTACCTCGAAACACGTGTCCAGGGATGGCTAACGCAACACATACTGTTCTTTATACATCGTGGCATAGGCGTACCCACCGTCGCCACTACATTTACCACAGTCCTTTGGGGCAACTTGCTGGTGTGACGAGCAGTGTGCGACCAACCTTTGCATAATTTATTACGGCTCCCTTGAGCCAACGGGCTGACGAGCCTTGGATCTGCACCTGCGCGCCAGGAGAGGTACTTGACCTGTTTTAATTACATTTTGGCAGTCCACACGGCACCCCTTTACACTGACCTGCTCCCTGCTGACGAAAGGCAACTACCTCGAAACACGTGTCCAGGGATGGCTAACGCAACACATACTGTTCTTTATACATCGTGGCATAGGCGTACCCGCCGTCGCCACTACATTTACCACAGTCCTTTGGGGCAACTTGCTGGTGTGAAGAGCAGTGTGCGACCAAACTTTGCATAATTTATTACGGCTCCCTTGAGCCAACGGGCTGACGAGCCTTGGATCTGCACCAGCGCGCCAGGAGAGGTACTTGACCTGTTTTAATTACATTTTGGCAGTCCACACGGCACCCCTTTACACTGACCTGCTCCCTGCTGACGAGAGGCAACTACCTCGAAACACGTGTCCAGGGATGGCTAACGCAACACATACTGTTCTTTATACATCGTGGCATAGGCGTACCCGCCGTCGCCACTACATTTACCACAGTCCTTTGGGGCAACTTGCTGGTGTGACGAGCAGTGTGCGACCAACCTTTGCATAATTTATTACGGCTCCCTTGAGCCAACGGGCTGACGAGCCTTGGATCTTTACCTGCGCGCCAGGAGAGGTACTTGACCTGTTTTAATTACATTTTGGCAGTCCACACGGCACCCCTTTACACTGACCTGCTCCCTGCTGACGAGAGGCAACTACCTCGAAACACGTGTCCAGGGATGGCTAACGCAACACATACTGTTCTTTATACATCGTGGCATAGGCGTACCCGCCGTCGCCACTACATTTACCACAGTCCTTTGGGGCAACTTGCTGGTGTGACGAGCAGTGTGCGACCAACCTTTGCATAATTTATTACGGCTCCCTTGAGCCAACGGGCTGACGAGCCTTGGATCTGCACCTGCGTGCCAGGAGAGGTACTTGACCTGTTTTAATTACATTTTGGCAGTCCACACGGCACCCCTTTACACTGACCTGCTCCCTGCTGACGAGAGGTAACTACCTCGAAACACGTGTCCAGGGATGGCTAACGCAACACATACTGTTCTTTATACATCGTGGCATAGGCGTACCCGCCGTTGCCACTACATTTACCACAGTCCTTTGGGGCAACTTGCTGGTGTGACGAGCAGTGTGCGACCAACCTTTGCATAATTTATTATGGCTCCCTTGAGCCAACGGGCTGATGAGCCTTGGATCTGCACCTGCGCGCCAGGAGAGGTACTTGACCTGTTTTAATTACATTTTGGCAGTCCACACGGCACCCCTTTACACTGACCTGCTCCCTGCTGACGAGAGGCAACTACCTCGAAACACGTGTCCAGGGATGGCTAACGCAACACATACTGTTCTTTATACATCGTGGCATAGGCATACCCGCCGTCAACACTACATTTACCACAGTCCTTTGGGGCAACTTGCTGGTGTGACGAGCAGTGTGCGACCAACCTTTGCATAATTTATTACAGCTCCCTTGAGCCAACGGGCTGACGAGCCTTGGATCTGCACCTGCGCACCAGGAGAGGTACTTGACCTGTTTTAATTACATTTTGGCAGTCCACACGGCACCCCTTTACACTGACCTGCTCCCTGCTGATGAGAGGCAACTACCTCGAAACACGTGTCCAGGGATGGCTAACGCAACACATACTGTTCTTTATACATCGTGGCATAGGCGTACCCGCCGTCGCCACTACATTTACCACAGTCCTTTGGGGCAACTTGCTGGTGTGACGAGAAGTGTGCGACCAACTTTTGCACAATTTATTACGGCTGCCTTGAGGCAATGGGCTGACGAGCCTTGGATCTGCACCTGCGCGCCAGGAGAGGTACTTGACCTGTTTTAATTACATTTTGGCAGTCCACACGGCACCCCTTTACACTGACCTGCTCCCTGCTGACGAGAGGCAACTACCTCGAAACACGTGTCCAGGGATGGCTAACGCAACACATACTGTTCTTTATACATCGTGACATAGGCGTACCCGCCGTCGCCACTACATTTACCACAGTCCTTTGGGGCAACTTGCTGGTGTGACGAGCAGTGTGCGACCAACCTTTGCATAATTTATTATGGCTCCCTTGAGCCAACGGGCTGACGAGCCTTGGATCTGCACCTGCGCGCCAGGAGAGGTACTTGACCTGTTTTAATTACATTTTGGCAGTCCACACGGCACCCCTTTAAACTGACCTGCTCCCTACTGACGAGAGGCAACTACCTCGAAACACGTGTCCAGGGATGGCTAACGCAACACATACTGTTCTTTATACATCGTGGCATAGGCGTACCCGCCGTCGCCACTACATTTACCACAGTCCTTTGGGGCAACTTGCTGGTGTCACGAGCAGTGTGCGACCAACCTTTGCATAATTTATTATGGCTCCCTTGAGCCAACGGGCTGACGAGCCTTGGATCTGCACCTGTGCTCCAGGAGAGGTACTTGACCTGTTTTAATTACATTTTGGCAGTCCACACGGCACCCCTTTACACTGACCTGCTCCCTGCTGACGAGAGGGAACTACCTCGAAACACGTGTCCAGGGATGGCTAACGCAACACATACTGTTCTTTATACATCGTGGCATAGGCGTACCCGCCGTCGCCACTACATTTACCACAGTCCTTTGGGGCAACTTGCTGGTGTGACGAGCAGTGTGCGACCAACCTTTGCATAATTTATTACGGCTCCCTTGAGCCAACGGGCTGACGAGCCTTGGATCTGCACCTGCGTGCCAGGAGAGGTACTTGACCTGTTTTAATTACATTTTGGCAGTCCACACGGCACCCCTTTACACTGACCTGCTCCCTGCTGACGAGAGGTAACTACCTCGAAACACGTGTCCAGGGATGGCTAACGCAACACATACTGTTCTTTATACATCGTGGCATAGGCGTACCCGCCGTCGCCACTACATTTACCACAGTCCTTTGGGGCAACTTGCTGGTGTGACGAGCAGTGTGCGACCAACCTTTGCATAATTTATTACGGCTCCCTTGAGCCAACGGGCTGACGAGCCTTGGATCTGCACCTGCGTGCCAGGAGAGGTACTTGACCTGTTTTAATTACATTTTGGCAGTCCACACGGCACCCCTTTACACTGACCTGCTCCCTGCTGACGAGAGGTAACTACCTCGAAACACGTGTCCAGGGATGGCTAACGCAACACATACTGTTCTTTATACATCGTGGCATAGGCGTACCCGCCGTCGCCACTACATTTACCACAGTCCTTTGGGGCAACTTGCTGGTGTGACGAGCAGTGTGCGACCAACCTTTGCATAATTTATTACGGCTCCCTTGAGCCAACGGGCTGACGAGCCTTAGATCTGCACCTGCGCTCCAGGAGAGGTACTTGACCTGTTTTAATTACATTTTGGCAGTCCACACGGCACCCCTTTACACTGACCTGCTCCCTGCTGACGAGAGGCAACTACCTCGAAACACGTGTCCAGGGATGGCTAACGCAACACATACTGTTCTTTATACATCGTGGCATAGGCGTACCCGCCGTCGCCACTACATTTACCACAGTCCTTTGGGGCAACTTGCTGGTGTGACGAGCAGTGTGCGACCAACCTTTGCATAATTTATTACGGCTCCCTTGAGCCAACGGGCTGACGAGCCTTGGATCTGCACCTGTGCGCCAGGAGAGGTACTTGACCTGTTTTAATTACATTTTGGCAGTCCACACGGCACCCCTTTACACTGACCTGCTCCCTGCTGATGAGAGGCAACTACCTCGAAACACGTGTCCAGGGATGGCTAACGCAACACATACTGTTCTTTATACATCGTGGCATAGGCGTACCCGCCGTCGCCACTACATTTACCACAGTCCTTTGGGGCAACTTGCTGGTGTGACGAGCAGTGTGGACCAACCTTTGCATAATTTATTACGGCTCCCTTGAGCCAACGGGCTGACGAGCCTTGGATCTGCACCTGTGCGCCAGGAGAGGTACTTGACCTGTTTTAATTACATTTTGGCAGTCCACACGGCACCCCTTTACACTGACCTGCTCCCTGCTGATGAGAGGCAACTACCTCGAAACACGTGTCCAGGGATGGCTAACGCAACACATACTGTTCTTTATACATCGTGGCATAGGCGTACCCGCCGTCGCCACTACATTTACCACAGTCCTTTGGGGCAACTTGCTGGTGTGACGAGCAGTGTGCGACCAACCTTTGCATAATTTATTACGGCTCCCTTGAGCCAACGGGCTGACGAGCCTTGGATCTGCACCTGCGTGCCAGGAGAGGTACTTGACCTGTTTTAATTACATTTTGGCAGTCCACACGGCACCCCTTTACACTGACCTGCTCCCTGCTGACGAGAGGTAACTACCTCGAAACACGTGTCCAGGGATGGCTAACGCAACACATACTGTTCTTTATACATCGTGGCATAGGCGTACCCGCCGTTGCCACTACATTTACCACAGTCCTTTGGGGCAACTTGCTGGTGTGACGAGCAGTGTGCGACCAACCTTTGCATAATTTATTATGGCTCCCTTGAGCCAACGGGCTGATGAGCCTTGGATCTGCACCTGCGCGCCAGGAGAGGTACTTGACCTGTTTTAATTACATTTTGGCAGTCCACACGGCACCCCTTTACACTGACCTGCTCCCTGCTGACGAGAGGCAACTACCTCGAAACACGTGTCCAGGGATGGCTAACGCAACACATACTGTTCTTTATACATCGTGGCATAGGCATACCCGCCGTCAACACTACATTTACCACAGTCCTTTGGGGCAACTTGCTGGTGTGACGACCAGTGTGCGACCAACCTTTGCATAATTTATTACAGCTCCCTTGAGCCAACGGGCTGACGAGCCTTGGATCTGCACCTGCGCACCAGGAGAGGTACTTGACCTGTTTTAATTACATTTTGGCAGTCCACACGGCACCCCTTTACACTGACCTGCTCCCTGCTGATGAGAGGCAACTACCTCGAAACACGTGTCCAGGGATGGCTAACGCAACACATACTGTTCTTTATACATCGTGACATAGGCGTACCCGCCGTCGCCACTACATTTACCACAGTCCTTTGGGGCAACTTGCTGGTGTGACGAGCAGTGTGCGACCAACCTTTGCATAATTTATTATGGCTCCCTTGAGCCAACGGGCTGACGAGCCTTGGATCTGCACCTGCGCGCCAGGAGAGGTACTTGACCTGTTTTAATTACATTTTGGCAGTCCACACGGCACCCCTTTACACTGACCTGCTCCCTACTGACGAGAGGCAACTACCTCGAAACACGTGTCCAGGGATGGCTAACGCAACACATACTGTTCTTTATACATCGTGGCATAGGCGTACCCGCCGTCGCCACTACATTTACCACAGTCCTTTGGGGCAACTTGCTGGTGTCACGAGCAGTGTGCGACCAACCTTTGCATAATTTATTATGGCTCCCTTGAGCCAACGGGCTGACGAGCCTTGGATCTGCACCTGTGCTCCAGGAGAGGTACTTGACCTGTTTTAATTACATTTTGGCAGTCCACACGGCACCCCTTTACACTGACCTGCTCCCTGCTGACGAGAGGTAACTACCTCGAAACACGTGTCCAGGGATGGCTAACGCAACACATACTGTTCTTTATACATCGTGGCATAGGCGTACCCGCCGTCGCCACTACATTTACCACAGTCCTTTGGGGCAACTTGCTGGTGTGACGAGCAGTGTGCGACCAACCTTTGCATAATTTATTACGGCTCCCTTGAGCCAACGGGCTGACGAGCCTTGGATCTGCACCTGCGTGCCAGGAGAGGTACTTGACCTGTTTTAATTACATTTTGGCAGTCCACACGGCACCCCTTTACACTGACCTGCTCCCTGCTGACGAGAGGTAACTACCTCGAAACACGTGTCCAGGGATGGCTAACGCAACACATACTGTTCTTTATACATCGTGGCATAGGCGTACCCGCCGTCGCCACTACATTTACCACAGTCCTTTGGGGCAACTTGCTGGTGTGACGAGCAGTGTGCGACCAACCTTTGCATAATTTATTACGGCTCCCTTGAGCCAACGGGCTGACGAGCCTTGGATCTGCACCTGCGTGCCAGGAGAGGTACTTGACCTGTTTTAATTACATTTTGGCAGTCCACACGGCACCCCTTTACACTGACCTGCTCCCTGCTGACGAGAGGTAACTACCTCGAAACACGTGTCCAGGGATGGCTAACGCAACACATACTGTTCTTTATACATCGTGGCATAGGCGTACCCGCCGTCGCCACTACATTTACCACAGTCCTTTGGGGCAACTTGCTGGTGTGACGAGCAGTGTGCGACCAACCTTTGCATAATTTATTACGGCTCCCTTGAGCCAACGGGCTGACGAGCCTTAGATCTGCACCTGCGCTCCAGGAGAGGTACTTGACCTGTTTTAATTACATTTTGGCAGTCCACACGGCACCCCTTTACACTGACCTGCTCCCTGCTGACGAGAGGCAACTACCTCGAAACACGTGTCCAGGGATGGCTAACGCAACACATACTGTTCTTTATACATCGTGGCATAGGCGTACCCGCCGTCGCCACTACATTTACCACAGTCCTTTGGGGCAACTTGCTGGTGTGACGAGCAGTGTGCAACCAACCTTTGCATAATTTATTACGGCTCCCTTGAGCCAACGGGCTGACGAGCCTTGGATCTGCACCTGTGCGCCAGGAGAGGTACTTGACCTGTTTTAATTACATTTTGGCAGTCCACACGGCACCCCTTTACACTGACCTGCTCCCTGCTGATGAGAGGCAACTACCTCGAAACACGTGTCCAGGGATGGCTAACGCAACACATACTGTTCTTTATACATCGTGGCATAGGCGTACCCGCCGTCGCCACTACATTTACCACAGTCCTTTGGGGCAACTTGCTGGTGTGACGAGCAGTGTGGACCAACCTTTGCATAATTTATTACGGCTCCCTTGAGCCAATGGGCTGACGAGCCTTGGATCTGCACCTGTGCGCCAGGAGAGGTACTTGACCTGTTTTAATTACATTTTGGCAGTCCACACGGCACCCCTTTACACTGACCTGCTCCCTGCTGATGAGAGGCAACTACCTCGAAACACGTGTCCAGGGATGGCTAACGCAACACATACTGTTCTTTATACATCGTGGCATAGGCGTACCCACCGTCGCCACTACATTTACCACAGTCCTTTGGGGCAACTTGCTGGTGTGACGAGCAGTGTGCGACCAACCTTTGCATAATTTATTACGGCTCCCTTGAGCCAACGGGCTGACGAGCCTTGGATCTGCACCTGCGCGCCAGGAGAGGTACTTGTCCTGTTTTAATTACATTTTGGCAGTCCACACGGCACCCCTTTACACTGACCTGCTCCCTGCTGACGAAAGGCAACTACCTCGAAACACGTGTCCAGGGATGGCTAACGCAACACATACTGTTCTTTATACATCGTGGCATAGGCGTACCCGCCGTCGCCACTACATTTACCACAGTCCTTTGGGGCAACTTGCTGGTGTGAAGAGCAGTGTGCGACCAAACTTTGCATAATTTATTACGGCTCCCTTGAGCCAACGGGCTGACGAGCCTTGGATCTGCACCTGCGCGCCAGGAGAGGTACTTGACCTGTTTTAATTACATTTTGGCAGTCCACACGGCACCCCTTTACACTGACCTGCTCCCTGCTGACGAGAGGCAACTACCTCGAAACACGTGTCCAGGGATGGCTAACGCAACACATACTGTTCTTTATACATCGTGGCATAGGCGTACCCGCCGTCGCCACTACATTTACCACAGTCCTTTGGGGCAACTTGCTGGTGTGACGAGCAGTGTGCCACCAACCTTTGCATAATTTATTACGGCTCCCTTGAGCCAACGGGCTGACGAGCCTTGGATCTGCACCTGCGCTCCAGGAGAGGTACTTGACCTGTTTTAATTACATTTTGGCAGTCCACACGGCACCCCTTTACACTGACCTGCTCCCTGCTGATGAGAGGAAACTACCTCGAAACACGTGTCCAGGGATGGCTAACGCAACACATACTGTTCTTTATACATCGTGGCATAGGCGTACCCGCCGTCGCCACTACATTTACCACAGTCCTTTGGGGCAACTTGCTGGTGTGACGAGCAGTGTGCGACCAACCTTTGCATAATTTATTACGGCTCCCTTGAGCCAACGGGCTGACGAGCCTTGGATCTTTACCTGCGCGCCAGGAGAGGTACTTGACCTGTTTTAATTACATTTTGGCAGTCCACACGGCACCCCTTTACACTGACCTGCTCCCTGCTGACGAGAGGCAACTACCTCGAAACACGTGTCCAGGGATGGCTAACGCAACACATACTGTTCTTTATACATCGTGGCATAGGCGTACCCGCCGTCGCCACTACATTTACCACAGTCCTTTGGGGCAACTTGCTGGTGTGACGAGCAGTGTGCGACCAACCTTTGCATAATTTATTACGGCTCCCTTGAGCCAACGGGCTGACGAGCCTTGGATCTGCACCTGCGTGCCAGGAGAGGTACTTGACCTGTTTTAATTACATTTTGGCAGTCCACACGGCACCCCTTTACACTGACCTGCTCCCTGCTGACGAGAGGTAACTACCTCGAAACACGTGTCCAGGGATGGCTAACGCAACACATACTGTTCTTTATACATCGTGGCATAGGCGTACCCGCCGTTGCCACTACATTTACCACAGTCCTTTGGGGCAACTTGCTGGTGTGACGAGCAGTGTGCGACCAACCTTTGCATAATTTATTATGGCTCCCTTGAGCCAACGGGCTGATGAGCCTTGGATCTGCACCTGCGCGCCAGGAGAGGTACTTGACCTGTTTTAATTACATTTTGGCAGTCCACACGGCACCCCTTTACACTGACCTGCTCCCTGCTGACGAGAGGCAACTACCTCGAAACACGTGTCCAGGGATGGCTAACGCAACACATACTGTTCTTTATACATCGTGGCATAGGCATACCCGCCGTCACCACTACATTTACCACAGTCCTTTGGGGCAACTTGCTGGTGTGACGAGCAGTGTGCGACCAACCTTTGCATAATTTATTACAGCTCCCTTGAGCCAACGGGCTGACGAGCCTTGGATCTGCACCTGCGCACCAGGAGAGGTACTTGACCTGTTTTAATTACATTTTGGCAGTCCACACGGCACCCCTTTACACTGACCTGCTCCCTGCTGATGAGAGGCAACTACCTCGAAACACGTGTCCAGGGATGGCTAACGCAACACATACTGTTCTTTATACATCGTGGCATAGGCGTACCCGCCGTCGCCACTACATTTACCACAGTCCTTTGGGGCAACTTGCTGGTGTGACGAGAAGTGTGCGACCAACTTTTGCACAATTTATTACGGCTGCCTTGAGGCAATGGGCTGACGAGCCTTGGATCTGCACCTGCGCGCCAGGAGAGGTACTTGACCTGTTTTAATTACATTTTGGCAGTCCACACGGCACCCCTTTACACTGACCTGCTCCCTGCTGACGAGAGGCAACTACCTCGAAACACGTGTCCAGGGATGGCTAACGCAACACATACTGTTCTTTATACATCGTGACATAGGCGTACCCGCCGTCGCCACTACATTTACCACAGTCCTTTGGGGCAACTTGCTGGTGTGACGAGCAGTGTGCGACCAACCTTTGCATATTTTATTATGGCTCCCTTGAGCCAACGGGCTGACGAGCCTTGGATCTGCACCTGCGCGCCAGGAGAGGTACTTGACCTGTTTTAATTACATTTTGGCAGTCCACACGGCACCCCTTTACACTGACCTGCTCCCTACTGACGAGAGGCAACTACCTCGAAACACGTGTCCAGGGATGGCTAACGCAACACATACTGTTCTTTATACATCGTGGCATAGGCGTACCCGCCGTCGCCACTACATTTACCACAGTCCTTTGGGGCAACTTGCTGGTGTCACGAGCAGTGTGCGACCAACCTTTGCATAATTTATTATGGCTCCCTTGAGCCAACGGGCTGACGAGCCTTGGATCTGCACCTGTGCTCCAGGAGAGGTACTTGACCTGTTTTAATTACATTTTGGCAGTCCACACGGCACCCCTTTACACTGACCTGCTCCCTGCTGACGAGAGGCAACTACCTCGAAACACGTGTCCAGGGATGGCTAACGCAACACATACTGTTCTTTATACATCGTGGCATAGGCGTACCCGCCGTCGCCACTACATTTACCACAGTCCTTTGGGGCAACTTGCTGGTGTGACGAGCAGTGTGCGACCAACCTTTGCATAATTTATTACGGCTCCCTTGAGCCAACGGGCTGACGAGCCTTGGATCTGCACCTGCGTGCCAGGAGAGGTACTTGACCTGTTTTAATTACATTTTGGCAGTCCACACGGCACCCCTTTACACTGACCTGCTCCCTGCTGACGAGAGGTAACTACCTCAAAACACGTGTCCAGGGATGGCTAACGCAACACATACTGTTCTTTATACATCGTGGCATAGGCGTACCCGCCGTCGCCACTACATTTACCACAGTCCTTTGGGGCAACTTGCTGGTGTGACGAGCAGTGTGCGACCAACCTTTGCATAATTTATTACGGCTCCCTTGAGCCAACGGGCTGACGAGCCTTGGATCTGCACCTGCGTGCCAGGAGAGGTACTTGACCTGTTTTAATTACATTTTGGCAGTCCACACGGCACCCCTTTACACTGACCTGCTCCCTGCTGACGAGAGGTAACTACCTCGAAACACGTGTCCAGGGATGGCTAACGCAACACATACTGTTCTTTATACATCGTGGCATAGGCGTACCCGCCGTTGCCACTACATTTACCACAGTCCTTTGGGGCAACTTGCTGGTGTGACGAGCAGTGTGCGACCAACCTTTGCATAATTTATTATGGCTCCCTTGAGCCAACGGGCTGATGAGCCTTGGATCTGAACCTGCGCGCCAGGAGAGGTACTTGACCTGTTTTAATTACATTTTGGCAGTCCACACGGCACCCCTTTACACTGACCTGCTCCCTGCTGACGAGAGGCAACTACCTCGAAACACGTGTCCAGGGATGGCTAACGTAACACATACTGTTCTTTATACATCGTGGCATAGGCGTACCCGCCGTCGCCACTACATTTACCACAGTCCTTTGGGGCAACTTGCTGGTGTGACGAGCAGTGTGCCACCAACCTTTGCATAATTTATTACGGCTCCCTTGAGCGAACGGGCTGACGAGCCTTGGATCTGCACCTGCGCTCCAGGAGAGGTACTTGACCTGTTTTAATTACATTTTGGCAGTCCACACGGCACCCCTTTACACTGACCTGCTCCCTGCTGACGAGAGGCAACTACCTCGAAACACGTCTCCAGGGATGGCTAACGCAACACATACTGTTCTTTATACATCGTGGCATAGGCGTACCCGCCGTCGCCACTACATTTACCACAGTCCTTTGGGGCAACTTGCTGGTGTGACGAGCAGTGTGCGACCAACCTTTGCATAATTTATTACGGCTCCCTTGAGCCAACGGGCTGACGAGCCTTGGATCTGCACCTGCGCGCCAGGAGAGGTACTTGACCTGTTTTAATTACATTTTGGCAGTCCACACGGCACCCCTTTACACTGACCTGCTCCCTGCTGACGAGAGGCAACTACCTTGAAACACGTGTCCAGGGATGGCTAACGCAACACATACTGTTCTTTATACATCGTGGCATAGGCGTACCCGCCGTTGCCACTACATTTACCACAGTCCTTTGGGGCAACTTGCTGGTGTGACGAGCAGTGTGCGACCAACTTTTGCATAATTTATTATGGCTCCCTTGAGCCAACGGGCTGATGAGCCTTGGATCTGCACCTGCGCGCCAGGAGAGGTACTTGACCTGTTTTAATTACATTTTGGCAGTCCACACGGCACCCCTTTACACTGACCTGCTCCCTGCTGACGAGAGGCAACTACCTTCGAAACACGTGTCCAGGGATGGCTAACGCAACACATACTGTTCTTTATACATCGTGGCATAGGCGTACCCGCCGTCGCCACTACATTTACCACAGTCCTTTGGGGCAACTTGCTGGTGTGACGAGAAGTGTGCGACCAACTTTTGCATAATTTATTACGGCTGCCTTGAGGCAATGGGCTGACGAGCCTTGGATCTGCACCTGCGCGCCAGGAGAGGTACTTGACCTGTTTTAATTACATTTTGGCAGTCCACACGGCACCCCTTTACACTGACCTGCTCCCTGCTGATGAGAGGCAACTACCTCGAAACACGTGTCCAGGGATGGCTAACGCAACACATACTGTTCTTTATACATCGTGACATAGGCGTACCCACCGTCGCCACTACATTTACCACAGTCCTTTGGGGCAACTTGCTGGTGTGACGAGCAGTGTGCGACCAACCTTTGCATAATTTATTACGGCTCCCTTGAGCCAACGGGCTGACGAGCCTTGGATCTGCACCTGCGCGCCAGGAGAGGTACTTGACCTGTTTTAATTACATTTTGGCAGTCCACACGGCACCCCTTTACACTGACCTGCTCCCTGCTGACGAAAGGCAACTACCTCGAAACACGTGTCCAGGGATGGCTAACGCAACACATACTGTTCTTTATACATCGTGGCATAGGCGTACCCGCCGTCGCCACTACATTTACCACAGTCCTTTGGGGCAACTTGCTGGTGTGAAGAGCAGTGTGCGACCAAACTTTGCATAATTTATTACGGCTCCCTTGAGCCAACGGGCTGACGAGCCTTGGATCTGCACCTGCGCGCCAGGAGAGGTACTTGACCTGTTTTAATTACATTTTGGCAGTCCACACGGCACCCCTTTACACTGACCTGCTCCCTGCTGACGAGAGGCAACTACCTCGAAACACGTGTCCAGGGATGGCTAACGCAACACATACTGTTCTTTATACATCGTGGCATAGGCGTACCCGCCGTCGCCACTACATTTACCACAGTCCTTTGGGGCAACTTGCTGGTGTGACGAGCAGTGTTGACCAACCTTTGCATAATTTATTACGGCTCCCTTGAGCCAACGGGCTGACGAGCCTTGGATCTGCACCTGCGCGCCAGGAGAGGTACTTGACCTGTTTTAATTACATTTTGGCAGTCCACACGGCACCCCTTTACACTGACCTGCTCCCTGCTGATGAGAGGCAACTACCTCGAAACACGTGTCCAGGGATGGCTAACGCAACACATACTGTTCTTTATACATCGTGGCATAGGCGTACCCACCGTCGCCACTACATTTACCACAGTCCTTTGGGGCAACTTGCTGGTGTGACGAGCAGTGTGCGACCAACCTTTGCATAATTTATTACGGCTCCCTTGAGCCAACGGGCTGACGAGCCTTGGATCTGCACCTGCGCGCCAGGAGAGGTACTTGACCTGTTTTAATTACATTTTGGCAGTCCACACGGCACCCCTTTACACTGACCTGCTCCCTGCTGACGAAAGGCAACTACCTCGAAACACGTGTCCAGGGATGGCTAACGCAACACATACTGTTCTTTATACATCGTGGCATAGGCGTACCCGCCGTCGCCACTACATTTACCACAGTCCTTTGGGGCAACTTGCTGGTGTGAAGAGCAGTGTGCGACCAAACTTTGCATAATTTATTACGGCTCCCTTGAGCCAACGGGCTGACGAGCCTTGGATCTGCACCTGCGCGCCAGGAGAGGTACTTGACCTGTTTTAATTACATTTTGGCAGTCCACACGGCACCCCTTTACACTGACCTGCTCCCTGCTGACGAGAGGCAACTACCTCGAAACACATGTCCAGGGATGGCTAACGCAACACATACTGTTCTTTATACATCGTGGCATAGGCGTACCCGCCGTCGCCACTACATTTACCACAGTCCTTTGGGGCAACTTGCTGGTGTGACGAGCAGTGTGCCACCAACCTTTGCATAATTTATTACGGCTCCCTTGAGCCAACGGGCTGACGAGCCTTGGATCTGCACCTGCGCTCCAGGAGAGGTACTTGACCTGTTTTAATTACATTTTGGCAGTCCACACGGCACCCCTTTACACTGACCTGCTCCCTGCTGACGAGAGGCAACTACCTCGAAACACGTGTCCAGGGATGGCTAACGCAACACATACTGTTCTTTATACATCGTGGCATAGGCGTACCCGCCGTCGCCACTACATTTACCACAGTCCTTTGGGGCAACTTGCTGGTGTGACGAGCAGTGTGCGACCAACCTTTGCATAATTTATTACGGCTCCCTTGAGCCAACGGGCTGACGAGCCTTGGATCTTTACCTGCGCGCCAGAAGAGGTACTTGACCTGTTTTAATTACATTTTGGCAGTCCACACGGCACCCCTTTACACTGACCTGCTCCCTGCTGACGAGAGGCAACTACCTCGAAACACGTGTCCAGGGATGGCTAACGCAACACATACTGTTCTTTATACATCGTGGCATAGGCATACCCGCCGTCACCACTACATTTACCACAGTCCTTTGGGGCAACTTGCTGGTGTGACGAGCAGTGTGCGACCAACCTTTGCATAATTTATTACAGCTCCCTTGAGCCAACGGGCTGACGAGCCTTGGATCTGCACCTGCGCACCAGGAGAGGTACTTGACCTGTTTTAATTACATTTTGGCAGTCCACACGGCACCCCTTTACACTGACCTGCTCCCTGCTGATGAGAGGCAACTACCTCGAAACACGTGTCCAGGGATGGCTAACGCAACACATACTGTTCTTTATACATCGTGGCATAGGCGTACCCGCCGTCGCCACTACATTTACCACAGTCCTTTGGGGCAACTTGCTGGTGTGACGAGAAGTGTGCGACCAACTTTTGCACAATTTATTACGGCTGCCTTGAGGCAATGGGCTGACGAGCCTTGGATCTGCACCTGCGCGCCAGGAGAGGTACTTGACCTGTTTTAATTACATTTTGGCAGTCCACACGGCACCCCTTTACACTGACCTGCTCCCTGCTGACGAGAGGCAACTACCTCAAAACACGTGTCCAGGGATGGCTAACGCAACACATACTGTTCTTTATACATCGTGACATAGGCGTACCCGCCGTCGCCACTACATTTACCACAGTCCTTTGGGGCAACTTGCTGGTGTGACGAGCAGTGTGCGACCAACCTTTGCATAATTTATTATGGCTCCCTTGAGCCAACGGGCTGACGAGCCTTGGATCTGCACCTGCGCGCCAGGAGAGGTACTTGACCTGTTTTAATTACATTTTGGCAGTCCACACGGCACCCCTTTACACTGACCTGCTCCCTACTGACGAGAGGCAACTACCTCGAAACACGTGTCCAGGGATGGCTAACGCAACACATACTGTTCTTTATACATCGTGGCATAGGCGTACCCGCCGTCGCCACTACATTTACCACAGTCCTTTGGGGCAACTTGCTGGTGTCACGAGCAGTGTGCGACCAACCTTTGCATAATTTATTATGGCTCCCTTGAGCCAACGGGCTGACGAGCCTTGGATCTGCACCTGTGCTCCAGGAGAGGTACTTGACCTGTTTTAATTACATTTTGGCAGTCCACACGGCACCCCTTTACACTGACCTGCTCCCTGCTGACGAGAGGCAACTACCTCGAAACACGTGTCCAGGGATGGCTAACGCAACACATACTGTTCTTTATACATCGTGGCATAGGCGTACCCGCCGTCGCCACTACATTTACCACAGTCCTTTGGGGCAACTTGCTGGTGTGACGAGCAGTGTGCGACCAACCTTTGCATAATTTATTACGGCTCCCTTGAGCCAACGGGCTGACGAGCCTTGGATCTGCACCTGCGTGCCAGGAGAGGTACTTGACCTGTTTTAATGACATTTTGGCAGTCCACACGGCACCCCTTTACACTGACCTGCTCCCTGCTGACGAGAGGTAACTACCTCGAAACACGTGTCCAGGGATGGCTAACACAACACATACTGTTCTTTATACATCGTGGCATAGGCGTACCCGCCGTCGCCACTACATTTACCACAGTCCTTTGGGGCAACTTGCTGGTGTGACGAGCAGTGTGCGACCAACCTTTGCATAATTTATTACGGCTCCCTTGAGCCAACGGGCTGACGAGCCTTGGATCTGCACCAGCGTGCCAGGAGAGGTACTTGACCTGTTTTAATTACATTTTGGCAGTCCAGACGGCACCCCTTTACACTGACCTGCTCCCTGCTGACGAGAGGTAACTACCTCGAAACACGTGTCCAGGGATGGCTAACGCAACACATACTGTTCTTTATACATCGTGGCATAGGCGTACCCGCCGTCGCCACTACATTTACCACAGTCCTTTGGGGCAACTTGCTGGTGTGACGAGCAGTGTGCGACCAACCTTTGCATAATTTATTACGGCTCCCTTGAGCCAACGGGCTGACGAGCCTTAGATCTGCACCTGCGCTCCAGGAGAGGTACTTGACCTGTTTTAATTACATTTTGGCAGTCCACACGGCACCCCTTTACACTGACCTGCTCCCTGCTGACGAGAGGCAACTACCTCGAAACACGTGTCCAGGGATGGCTAACGCAACACATACTGTTCTTTATACATCGTGGCATAGGCGTACCCGCCGTCGCCACTACATTTACCACAGTCCTTTGGGGCAACTTGCTGGTGTGACGAGCAGTGTGCGACCAACCTTTGCATAATTTATTACGGCTCACTTGAGCCAACGGGCTGACGAGCCTTGGATCTGCACCTGTGCGCCAGGAGAGGTACTTGACCTGTTTTAATTACATTTTGGCAGTCCACACGGCACCCCTTTACACTGACCTGCTCCCTGCTGATGAGAGGCAACTACCTCGAAACACGTGTCTAGGGATGGCTAACGCAACACATACTGTTCTTTATACATCGTGGCATAGGCGTACCCGCCGTCGCCACTACATTTACCACAGTCCTTTGGGGCAACTTGCTGGTGTGACGAGCAGTGTGGACCAACCTTTGCATAATTTATTACGGCTCCCTTGAACCAACGGGCTGACGAGCCTTGGATCTGCACCTGCGCGCCAGGAGAGGTACTTGACCTGTTTTAATTACATTTTGGCAGTCCACACGGCACCCCTTTACACTGACCTGCTCCCTGCTGATGAGAGGCAACTACCTCGAAACACGTGTCCAGGGATGGCTAACGCAACACATACTGTTCTTTATACATCGTGGCATAGGCGTACCCACCGTCGCCACTACATTTACCACAGTCCTTTGGGGCAACTTGCTGGTGTGACGAGCAGTGTGCGACCAACCTTTGCATAATTTATTACGGCTCCCTTGAGCCAACGGGCTGAGGAGCCTTGGATCTGCACCTGCGCGCCAGGAGAGGTACTTGACCTGTTTTAATTACATTTTGGCAGTCCACACGGCACCCCTTTACACTGACCTGCTCCCTGCTGACGAAAGGCAACTACCTCGAAACACGTGTCCAGGGATGGCTAACGCAACACATACTGTTCTTTATACATCGTGGCATAGGCGTACCCGCCGTCGCCACTACATTTACCACAGTCCTTTGGGGCAACTTGCTGGTGTGAAGAGCAGTGTGCGACCAAACTTTGCATAATTTATTACGGCTCCCTTGAGCCAACGGGCTGACGAGCCTTGGATCTGCACCTGCGCGCCAGGAGAGGTACTTGACCTGTTTTAATTACATTTTGGCAGTCCACACGGCACCCCTTTACACTGACCTGCTCCCTGCTGACGAGAGGCAACTACCTCGAAACACGTGTCCAGGGATGGCTAACGCAACACATACTGTTCTTTATACATCGTGGCATAGGCGTACCCGCCGTCGCCACTACATTTACCACAGTCCTTTGGGGCAACTTGCTGGTGTGACGAGAAGTGTGCGACCAACTTTTGCACAATTTATTACGGCTGCCTTGAGGCAATGGGCTGACGAGCCTTGGATCTGCACCTGCGCGCCAGGAGAGGTACTTGACCTGTTTTAATTACATTTTGGCAGTCCACACGGCACCCCTTTACACTGACCTGCTCCCTGCTGACGAGAGGCAACTACCTCGAAACACGTGTCCAGGGATGGCTAACGCAACACATACTGTTCTTTATACATCGTGACATAGGCGTACCCGCCGTCGCCACTACATTTACCACAGTCCTTTGGGGCAACTTGCTGGTGTGACGAGCAGTGTGCGACCAACCTTTGCATAGTTTATTATGGCTCCCTTGAGCCAACGGGCTGACGAGCCTTGGATCTGCACCTGCGTGCCAGGAGAGGTACTTGACCTGTTTTAATTACATTTTGGCAGTCCACACGGCACCCCTTTACACTGACCTGCTCCCTGCTGATGAGAGGCAACTACCTCGAAACACGTGTCCAGGGATGGCTAACGCAACACATACTGTTCTTTATACATCGTGGCATAGGCGTACCCGCCGTCGCCACTACATTTACCACAGTCCTTTGGGGCAACTTGCTGGTGTGACGAGAAGTGTGCGACCAACTTTTGCACAATTTATTACGGCTCCCTTGAGCCAACGGGCTGACGAGCCTTGGATCTGCACCTGCGCGCCAGGAGAGGTACTTGACCTGTTTTAATTACATTTTGGCAGTCCACACGGCACCCCTTTACACTGACCTGCTCCCTGCTGACGAGAGGCAACTACCTCGAAACACGTGTCCAGGGATGGCTAACGCAACACATACTGTTCTTTATACATCGTGACATAGGCGTACCCGCCGTCGCCACTACATTTACCACAGTCCTTTGGGGCAACTTGCTGGTGTGACGAGCAGTGTGCGACCAACCTTTGCATAATTTATTATGGCTCCCTTGAGCCAACGGGCTGACGAGCCTTGGATCTGCACCTGCGCGCCAGGAGAGGTACTTGACCTGTTTTAATTACATTTTGGCAGTCCACACGGCACCCCTTTACACTGACCTGCTCCCTACTGACGAGAGGCAACTACCTCGAAACACGTGTCCAGGGATGGCTAACGCAACACATACTGTTCTTTATACATCGTGGCATAGGCGTACCCCCCGTCGCCACTACATTTACCACAGTTCTTTGGGGCAACTTGCTGGTGTCACGAGCAGTGTGCGACCAACCTTTGCATAATTTATTATGGCTCCCTTGAGCCAACGGGCTGACGAGCCTTGGATCTGCACCTGTGCTCCAGGAGAGGTACTTGACCTGTTTTAATTACATTTTGGCAGTCCACACGGCACCCCTTTACACTGACCTGCTCCCTGCTGACGAGAGGCAACTACCTCGAAACACGTGTCCAGGGATGGCTAACGCAACACATACTGTTCTTTATACATCGTGGCATAGGCGTACCCGCCATCGCCACTACATTTACCACAGTCCTTGTGGGCAACTTGCTGGTGTGACGAGCAGTGTGCGACCAACCTTTGCATAATTTATTACGGCTCCCTTGAGCCAACGGGCTGACGAGCCTTGGATCTGCACCTGCGTGCCAGGAGAGGTACTTGACCTGTTTTAATTACATTTTGGCAGTCCACACGGCACCCCTTTACACTGACCTGCTCCCTGCTGACGAGAGGTAACTACCTCAAAACACGTGTCCAGGGATGGCTAACGCAACACATACTGTTCTTTATACATCGTGGCATAGGCGTACCCGCCGTCGCCACTACATTTACCACAGTCCTTTGGGGCAACTTGCTGGTGTGACGAGCAGTGTGCGACCAACCTTTGCATAATTTATTACGGCTCCCTTGAGCCAACGGGCTGACGAGCCTTGGATCTGCACCTGCGTGCCAGGAGAGGTACTTGACCTGTTTTAATTACATTTTGGCAGTCCACACGGCACCCCTTTACACTGACCTGCTCCCTGCTGACGAGAGGTAACTACCTCGAAACACGTGTCCAGGGATGGCTAACGCAACACATACTGTTCTTTATACATCGTGGCATAGGCGTACCCGCCGTTGCCACTACATTTACCACAGTCCTTTGGGGCAACTTGCTGGTGTGACGAGCAGTGTGCGACCAACCTTTGCATAATTTATTATGGCTCCCTTGAGCCAACGGGCTGATGAGCCTTGGATCTGCACCTGCGCGCCAGGAGAGGTACTTGACCTGTTTTAATTACATTTTGGCAGTCCACACGGCACCCCTTTACACTGACCTGCTCCCTGCTGACGAGAGGCAACTACCTCGAAACACGTGTCCAGGGATGGCTAACGCAACACATACTGTTCTTTATACATCGTGGCATAGGCGTACCCGCCGTCGCCACTACATTTACCACAGTCCTTTGGGGCAACTTGCTGGTGTGACGAGCAGTGTGCCACCAACCTTTGCATAATTTATTACGGCTCCCTTGAGCCAACGGGCTGACGAGCCTTGGATCTGCACCTGCGCTCCAGGAGAGGTACTTGACCTGTTTTAATTACATTTTGGCAGTCCACACGGCACCCCTTTACACTGACCTGCTCCCTGCTGACGAGAGGCAACTACCTCGAAACACGTCTCCAGGGATGGCTAACGCAACACATACTGTTCTTTATACATCGTGGCATAGGCGTACCCGCCGTCGCCACTACATTTACCACAGTCCTTTGGGGCAACTTGCTGGTGTGACGAGCAGTGTGCGACCAACCTTTGCATAATTTATTACGGCTCCCTTGAGCCAACGGGCTGACGAGCCTTGGATCTTTACCTGCGCGCCAGGAGAGGTACTTGACCTGTTTTAATTACATTTTGGCAGTCCACACGGCACCCCTTTACACTGACCTGCTCCCTGCTGACGAGAGGCAACTACCTCGAAACACGTGTCCAGGGATGGCTAACGCAACACATACTGTTCTTTATACATCGTGGCATAGGCGTACCCGCCGTTGCCACTACATTTACCACAGTCCTTTGGGGCAACTTGCTGGTGTGACGAGCAGTGTGCGACCAACTTTTGCATAATTTATTATGGCTCCCTTGAGCCAACGGGCTGATGAGCCTTGGATCTGCACCTGCGCGCCAGGAGAGGTACTTGACCTGTTTTAATTACATTTTGGCAGTCCACACGGCACCCCTTTACACTGACCTGCTCCCTGCTGACGAGAGGCAACTACCTCGAAACACGTGTCCAGGGATGGCTAACGCAACACATACTGTTCTTTATACATCGTGGCATAGGCGTACCCGCCGTCACCACTACATTTACCACAGTCCTTTGGGGCAACTTGCTGGTGTGACGAGCAGTGTGCGACCAACCTTTGCATAATTTTTTACAGCTCCCTTGAGCCAACGGGCTGACGAGCCTTGGATCTGCACCTGCGCGCCAGGAGAGGTACTTGACCTGTTTTAATTACATTTTGGCAGTCCACACGGCACCCCTTTACACTGACCTGCTCCCTGCTGATGAGAGGCAACTACCTCGAAACACGTGTCCAGGGATGGCTAACGCAACACATACTGTTCTTTATACATCGTGGCATAGGCGTACCCGCCGTCGCCACTACATATACCACAGTCCTTTGGGGCAACTTGCTGGTGTGACGAGAAGTGTGCGACCAACTTTTGCATAATTTATTACGGCTGCCTTGAGGCAATGGGCTGACGAGCCTTGGATCTGCACCTGCGCGCCAGGAGAGGTACTTGACCTGTTTTAATTACATTTTGGCAGTCCACACGGCACCCCTTTACACTGACCTGCTCCCTGCTGACGAGAGGCAACTACCTCGAAACACGTGTCCAGGGATGGCTAACGCAACACATACTGTTCTTTATACATCGTGACATAGGCGTACCCGCCGTCGCCACTACATTTACCACAGTCCTTTGGGGCAACTTGCTGGTGTGACGAGCAGTGTGCGACCAACCTTTGCATAATTTATTATGGCTCCCTTGAGCCAACGGGCTGACGAGCCTTGGATCTGCACCTGCGCGCCAGGAGAGGTACTTGACCTGTTTTAATTACATTTTGGCAGTCCACACGGCACCCCTTTACAATGACCTGCTCCCTACTGACGAGAGGCAACTACCTCGAAACACGTGTCCAGGGATGGCTAACGCAACACATACTGTTCTTTATACATCGTGGCATAGGCGTACCCGCCGTCGCCACTACATTTACCACAGTCCTTTGGGGCAACTTGCTGGTGTCACGAGCAGTGTGCGACCAACCTTTGCATAATTTATTATGGCTCCCTTGAGCCAACGGGCTGACGAGCCTTGGATCTGCACCTGTGCTCCAGGAGAGGTACTTGACCTGTTTTAATTACATTTTGGCAGTCCACACGGCACCCCTTTACACTGACCTGCTCCCTGCTGACGAGAGGCAACTACCTCGAAACACGTGTTCAGGGATGGCTAACGCAACACATACTGTTCTTTATACATCGTGGCATAGGTGTACCCGCTGTCGCCACTACATTTACCACAGTCCTTTGGGGCAACTTGCTGGTGTGACGAGCAGTGTGCGACCAACCTTTGCATAATTTATTACGGCTCCCTTGAGCCAACGGTCTGACGAGCCTTGGATCTGCACCTGCGCGCCAGGAGAGGTACTTGACCTGTTTTAATTACATTTTGGCAGTCCACACGGCACCCCTTTACACTGACCTGCTCCCTGCTGACGAGAGGCAACTACCTCGAAACACGTGTCCAGGGATGGCTAACGCAACACATACTGTTCTTTATACATCGTGGCATAGGCGTACCCGCCGTCGCCACTACATTTACCACAGTCCTTTGGGGCAACTTGCTGGTGTGACGAGCAGTGTGCGACCAACCTTTGCATAATTTATTACGGCTCCCTTGAGCCAACGGGCTGACGAGCCTTGGATCTGCACCTGCGTGCCAGGAGAGGTACTTGACCTGTTTTAATTACATTTTGGCAGTCCACACGGCACCCCTTTACACTGACCTGCTCCCTGCTGACGAGAGGTAACTACCTCGAAACACGTGTCCAGGGATGGCTAACGCAACACATACTGTTCTTTATACATCGTGGCATAGGCGTACCCGCCGTTGCCACTACATTTACCACAGTCCTTTGGGGCAACTTGCTGGTGTGACGAGCAGTGTGCGACCAACCTTTGCATAATTTATTATGGCTCCCTTGAGCCAACGGGCTGATGAGCCTTGGATCTGCACCTGCGCGCCAGGAGAGGTACTTGACCTGTTTTAATTACATTTTGGCAGTCCACACGGCACCCCTTTACACTGACCTGCTCCCTGCTGACGAGAGGCAACTACCTCAAAACACGTGTCCAGGGATGGCTAACGCAACACATACTGTTCTTTATACATCGTGGCATAGGCGTACCCGCCGTCACCACAACATTTACCACAGTCCTTTGGGGCAACTTGCTGGTGTGACGAGCAGTGTGCGACCAACCTTTGCATAATTTATTACGGCTCCCTTGAGCCAACGGGCTGACGAGCCTTGGATCTGCACCTGCGCACCAGGAGAGGTACTTGACCTGTTTTAATTACATTTTGGCAGTCCACACGGCACCCCTTTACACTGACCTGCTCCCTGCTGACGAGAGGCAACTACCTCGAAACACGTGTCCAGGGATGGCTAACGCAACACATACTGTTCTTTATACATCGTGGCATAGGCGTACCCGCCGTCGCCACTACATTTACCACAGTCCTTTGGGGCAACTTGCTGGTGTGACGAGAAGTGTGCGACCAACTTTTGCATAATTTATTACGGCTCCCTTGAGGCAATGGGCTGACGAGCCTTGGATCTGCACCTGCGCGCCAGGAGAGGTACTTGACCTGTTTTAATTACATTTTGGCAGTCCACACGGCACCCCTTTACACTGACCTGCTCCCTGCTGACGAGAGGCAACTACCTCGAAACACGTGTCCAGGGATGGCTAACGCAACACATACTGTTCTTTATACATCGTGACATAGGCGTACCCGCCGTCGCCACTACATTTACCACAGTCCTTTGAGGCAACTTGCTGGTGTGACGAGCAGTGTGCGACCAACCTTTGCATAATTTATTATGGCTCCCTTGAGCCAACGGGCTGACGAGCCTTGGATCTGCACCTGCGCGCCAGGAGAGGTACTTGACCTATTTTAATTACATTTTGGCAGTCCACACGGCACCCCTTTACACTGACCTGCTCCCTGCTGACGAGAGGCAACTACCTCGAAACAAGTGTCCAGGGATGGCTAACGCAACACATACTGTTCTTTATACATCGTGGCATAGGCGTACCCGCCGTCGCCACTACATTTACCACAGTCCTTTGGGGCAACTTGCTGGTGTACGAGCAGTGTGCGACCAACCTTTGCATAATTTATTACGGCTCCCTTGAGCCAACGGGCTGACGAGCCTTGGATCTGCACCTGCGCGCCAGGAGATGTACTTGACCTGTTTTAATTACATTTTGGCAGTCCACACGGCACCCCTTTACACTGACCTGCTCCCTGCTGACGAGAGGCAACTACCTCAAAACACGTGTCCAGGGATGGCTAACGCAACACATACTGTCCTTTATACATCGTGGCATAGGCGTACCCGCCGTCGCCACTACATTTACCACAGTCCTTTGGGGCAACTTGCTGGTGTGACGAGCAGTGTGCGACCAACCTTTGCATAATTTATTACGGCTCCCTTGAGCCAACGGGCTGACGAGCCTTGGATCTGCACCTGCGCGCCAGGAGAGGTACTTGACCTGTTTTAATTACATTTTGGCAGTCCACACGACACCCCTTTACACTGACCTGCTCCCTGCTGACGAGAGGCAACTACCTCGAAACACGTGTCCAGGGATGGCTAACGCAACACATACTGTTCTTTATACATCGTGGCATAGGCGTACCCGCCGTTGCCACTACATTTACCACAGTCCTTTGGGGCAACTTGCTGGTGTGACGAGCAGTGTGCAACCAACCTTTGCATAATTTATTACGGCTCCCTTGAGCCAACGGGCTGACGAGCCTTGGATCTGCACCTGCGCGCCAGGAGAGGTACTTGACCTGTTTTAATTACATTTTGGCAGTCCACAAGGCACCCCTTTACACTGACCTGCTCCCTGCTGACGAGAGGTAACTACCTCGAAACACGTGTCCAGGGATGGCTAACGCAACACATACTGTTCTTTATACATCGTGGCATAGGCGTACCCGCCGTTGCCACTACATTTACCACAGTCCTTTGGGACAACTTGCTGGTGTGACGAGCAGTGTGCGACCAACCTTTGCATAATTTATTATGGCTCCCTTGAGCCAACGGGCTGACGAGCCTTGGATCTGCACCTGCGCGCCAGGAGAGGTACTTGACCTGTTTTAATTACATTTTGGCAGTCCACACGGCACCCCTTTACACTGACCTGCTCCCTGCTGACGAGAGGCAACTACCTCGAAACACATGTCCAGGGATGACTAACGCAACACATACTGTTCTTTATAATCGTGGCATAGGCGTACCCGCCGTCGCCACTACATTTACCACAGTTCTTTGGGGCAACTTGCTGGTGTGACGAGCAGTGTGCGACCAACCTTTGCATAATTTATTACGGCTCCCTTGAGCCAACGGGCTGACGAGCCTTGGATCTGCACCTGCGCGCCAGGAGAGGTACTTGACCTGTTTTAATTACATTTTGGCAGTCCACACGGCACCCCTTTACACTGACCTGCTCCCTGCTGATGAGAGGCAACTACCTCGAAACACGTGTCCAGGGATGGCTAACGCAACACATACTGTTCTTTATACATCGTGGCATAGGCGTACCCGCCGTCGCCACTACATTTACCACAGTCCTTTGGGGCAACTTGCTGGTGTGACGAGCAGTGTGCGACCAACCTTTGCATAATTTATTATGGCTCCCTTGAGCCAACGGGCTGACGAGCCTTGGATCTGCACCTGCGCGCCAGGAGAGGTACTTGACCTGTTTTAATTACATTTTGGCAGTCCACACGGCACCCCTTTACACTGACCTGCTCCCTGCTGAAGAGAGGCAACTACCTCGAAACACGTGTCCAGGGATGGCTAACGCAACACATACTGTTCTTTATACATCGTGGCATAGGCATACCCGCCGTCGCCACTACATTTACCACAGTCCTTTGGGGCAACTTGCTGGTGTGACAAGCAGTGTGCGACCAACCTTTGCATAATTTATTACGGCTCCCTTGAGCCAACGGGCTGACGAGCCTTGGATCTGCACCTACGCGCCAGGAGAGGTACTTGACCTGTTTTAATTACATTTTGGCAGTCCACATGGCACCCCTTTACACTGACCTGCTCCCTGCTGACGAGAGGCAACTACCTCGAAACATGTGTCCAGGGATGGCTAACGCAACACATACTGTTCTTTATACATCGTGGCATAGGCGTACCCGCCGTCGCCACTACATTTACCACAGTCCTTTGGGGCAACTTGCTGGTGTGACGAGCAGTGTGCGACCAACCTTTGCATAATTTATTACGGCTCCCTTGAGCCAACGGGCTGACGAGCTTTCGATCTGCACCTGCGCGCCAGGAGAGGTACTTGACCTGTTTTAATTACATTTTGGCAGTCCACACGGCACCCCTTTACACTGACCTGCTCCCTGCTGACGAGAGGCAACTACCTCGAAACACGTATCCAGGGATGGCTAACGCAACACATACTGTTCTTTATACATCGTGGCATAGGCGTACCCGCCGTCGCCACTACATTTACCACAGTCCTTTGGGGCAACTTGCTGGTGTGACGAGCAGTGTGCGACCAACCTTTGCATAATTCATTAAGTCTCCCTTGAGCCAACGGGCTGACGAGCCTTGGATCTGCACCTGCGCGCCAGGAGAGGTACTTGACCTGTTTTAATTACATTTTGGCAGTCCACACGGCACCCCTTTACACTGACCTGTTCCCTGCTGACGAGAGGCAACTACCTCGAAACACGTGTCCAGGGATGGCTAACGCAACATATACTGTTCTTTATACATCGTGGCATAGGCGTACCCTCCGTCGCCACTACATTTACCACAGTCCTTTGGGGCAACTTGCTGGTGTGACGAGCAGTGTGCGACCAACCTTTGCATTATTTATTATGGCTCCCTTGAGCCAACGGGCTGACGAGCCTTGGATCTGCACCTGCGCGCCAGGAGAGGTACTTGACCTGTTTTAATTACATTTTGGCAGTCCACACGGCACCCCTTTACACTGACCTGCTCCCTGCTGACGAGAGGCAACTACCTCGAAACACGTGTCCAGGGATGGCTAACGCAACACATACTGTTCTTTATACATCGTGGCATAGGCGTACCCGCCGTCGCCACTACATTTACCACAGTCCTTTGGGGCAACTTGCTGGTGTGAAGAGCAGTGTGCGACCAACCTTTGCTTAATTTATTATGGCTCCCTTGAGCCAACGGGCTGACGATCCTTGGATCTGCACCTGCGCGCCAGGAGAGGTACTTGACCTGTTTTAATTACATTTTGGCAGTCCACACGGCACCCCTTTACACTGACCTGCTCCCTGCTGACGAGAGGCAACTACCTCGAAACTCGTGTCCAGGGATGGCTAGCGCAACACATACTGTTCTTTATACATCGTGGCATAGGCGTACCTGCCGTCGCCACTACATTTACCACAGTCCTTTGGGGCAACTTGCTGGTGTGACGAGCAGTGTGCGACCAACCTTTGCATAATTTATTACGGCTCCCTTGAGCCAACTGGCTGACGAGCCTTGGATCTGCACCTGCGCGCCAGGATAGGTACTTGACCTGTTTTAATTACATTTTGGCAGTCCACACGGCACCCCTTTACACTGACCTGCCCCCTGCTGACGAGAGGCAACTACCTCGAAACACGTGTCCAGGGATGGCTAACGCAACACATACTGTTCTTTATACATTGTGGCATAGGCGTACCCGCCGTCGCCACAACATTTACCACAGTCCTTTGGGGCAACTTGCTGGTGTACGATCAGTGTGCGACTAACCTTTGCATAATTTATTACGGCTCCCTTGAGCCAACGGGCTGACGAGCCTTGGATCTGCACCTGCGCGCCAGGAGAGGTACTTGACCTGTTTTAATTACATTTTGGCAGTCCACACGGCACCTCTTTACACTGACCTTCTCCCTGCTGACGAGAGGCAACTACCTCGAAACACGTGTCCAGGGATGGCTAACAAAACACATACTGTTCTTTATACATCGTGGCATAGGCGTACCCGCCGTCGCCACTACATTTACCACAGTCCTTTGGGGCAACTTGCTGGTGTGATGAGCAGTGTGCGACCAACCTTTGCATAATTTATTACGGCTCCCTTGAGCCAACGGGCTGACGAGCCTTGGATCTGCACCTGCACGCCGGGAGAGGTACTTGACCTGTTTTAATTACATTTTGGCAGTCCACACGGCACCTCTTTACACTGACCTGCTCCCTGCTGACGAGAGGCAACTACCTCGAAACACGTGTCCAGGGATGGCTAACGCAACACATACTGTTCTTTATACATCGTGGCATAGGCGTACCCGCCGTCGCCATTACATTTACCACAGTCCTTTGGGGCAACTTGCTGGTGTGACGAGCAGTGTGCGACCAACCTTTGCATCAGGAAGTAAGGAGACCCTGTCCCCAACCATGAGAGCTTCAGGAGGCTTGTTTGCAGAGTCATGGACAAAGGGGGCGTGGCCTGTGTCCACCTCTCTGCAATCCCACAGTGTGGGGCTTACTAGAGGTGACAGGTAGGCTAGTTGGCCCCTAACCACCGCCAGAAGTGAAGGGGACTTACATTCCCATCCAAGAGCGTGCCAGGGAGTTCGGTTGCAGAGTGGTGGTGGTCAGCTCGCATTGACTTTGCTAACAATAATGCCACAGAAATCTTTGCTATTGTCCAGAGCTTTATGTCACCTATCGCTCAATCAAATACGTCTCCTTTGACTGACTCCTGGTGCGACAATCTCTCCTGTTTCTTCAGAGATAAGATCTCTACCATACAAGCAACTTTTACCCCTTGTGACAGTGCCTTAGGGGTTAGGTCGGTGACATCCTCGGCCCACCTTACTCACCTCCTTCAGGCTTTCAGTCCTGTGGAACAGCTTGAATCTCTAAAACTCTTAAGGGGCCTGAAATCAGGCTCTCTTGCTTACCCTTGCCCAGCCAGACTGTTGCCAGCAGCCGCTGAGACTATTAATGCAGAAGTGAACTGTATTATCAATCTGTCCCTGCAGAATGCTTGTGTCCCAGTTGTCTGGAAGCAGGCTAAGATTCTTACCCTCCTTAAAAAGCCTTCTTTAGACCCCCTTAACCTAGGGAACTATGGCCCTATCTCCCTCTTACCCAGCTTAGCTAAGGTCTGTGAGAAGGTAGTGACTAAACAACTCACTGAGTTTGTGGAAAGTACAGGCCTCCTGCACATGGCACAGTCAGGATTTAGAGCCACTCACAGCACCGAATTAGCCTTGGTAGAGGTCTCGGAAGCCATCTGGGAGTGTTTGGACGCTGGCGGTAGGGCGCATTGATTTTGCTCGACCTATGGGTGGCGTTTACACAGTCCCGCACTCACGGCTTCTCACGCAACTTACCTAGATAGGGGTCTCTGGCTAAGCATGGGGCTGGATCAAGTCTTTCCTAGATGGACGGGTCCAGCAGGTCTGGCTTCTGACGGCCTCTTCTGCTCCCCAGACAGTGATCACAGGGGTCCCCCAGGGGAACTCCCTCAGCCCCCTTCTGTTTAACGTTTATGTTACACCATTGGTTTACATGGCGGAGGAACTGGGAGCAAAGATTGTCGCCTACGCTGACGATACCCAGCTGCTTTTTACATGGGAGAAGAATACGGATTCAGTCTCTTCTGCGAAGTACTGCCTGTCTTACGTTTTTAAATGGCTGGCCTCCTCGCAGCTCAATACAATGAAGAGAAGTCCGAGATTCTCCTCTTCGGGAATTTTCCCCCTAAGTTTAGGGACTCCCTCTGTCCAGCAGAGCTACTTCTGGCTACCTCCATCAGGAAGCCCTTTAAGAATTTAGGGGTCTGGTTTGAGGAGAATATTGCCTTTCACACGCAGGTTAAGAAGCTTGCCGGCACGTGTTTCGGCCTTCTTAAAACCCTTAGGAAATTTCTCCCCCTTATGCCAATGGCAACAAAGGAGAGAGTTCTCCGTGCCCTCATTCTATCCCGGCTGGACTACGCTAATGCGCTCTATGTTGGCCTCCCTGGCTACCTGCTGAAAAAGCTGCAGATGGTCCAGAATGCGTCAGCCAGGCTTCTTCTTGACTTGCCTTTCAGAAGTAGTGTGAGACACCACCTGCGTTCATTGCACTGGCTGCCTGTGATGGCAAGGGTAAAGTTCAAATCACTAATCATTGCCCATCGTGCTCTCTACAGCCAAGAACCTACTCACCTGCAAAAACATTTCTCCTTCTATGCCCCTTTGAGACAATTATTCTCCTCGTCTCAGCTTCTGGCTCTGGTCCCTCGCTTTAAATACCAGAGGTTAGGTGGCCACTCTCTAGCCCGGAAAGCGGCCGTGGCCTGGAATGCCCTTCCCTTTGCTCTTCGGAACACTAGGGAACCTCTGGCTTTTAGAAAGCTCCTGACAACTCATCTCTTTGCCTAGGTTTCATTTTCCACCCCTCGCTGGCTCTGCGCCGGGACACTCCTGAGTATCTGTTCACACTATAAAATAAAAAACATAACAGAACAGGGGGCTGGGATGGGAGATGAAGTACACTTTGCACCTGAGGGATGTAGGGGGCTAAGAAGCCCTCCTGGTACCTCCTGTAATTCCTACACAGCGGAATTCCTGAGCACTGGTCAGAGGCCCAGCACCCTTTCTCCACCAATGTAATAGGTTTCGCATTTGCGATAGTTAGAGCTATTGGCATTTTAAATGTGAAAGTGTTTTAATAAAGTTTCTTGGAGTGGAGTGGAGAGGATGTTGGTTGTGTGTAGTGGAATTATGTGGATAGAAAGTATGTGGTATTTAGTGTGTAGGAATTATGTAGAGTGGGATTATGTGTTATGGAGAGTAATTATGTGGTATGATAGTCTGTGTTGTGGAGTTGAAACCTCAGGTTTACTCTTCCTCGTTTCCATAGAAGCTAAACTATGAACTCAATGAGACAAAAAAAACAGAAGGAAACACTGAGGAGCACTTCTGGACCTAGTCAGAGGTATGAGCAGGGCCACTGGAATTATGTGACGTTTGCACAATTATACATTTTCCGCATTTGTCACATAATGCATCATCTGCTGCATAATCTGCAGAATTGAACAAAAAAAACATTGGGCCCGATTCACAGAACTAACTTAAGACAAAATCCTAAACTTACTACCATTTTGGTATTCACAGAAGGCACTTACTCATTTTGGTATTCAGAGAAGGTGCTTACTCATTTCGGTATTCACAGAAGTTAGGAGTCCTAACTTTAGGACTCCTAAATGCCTTCTGTGAATACCGAAAGTCTTAAAGTTAGGATTTTTCTCAGTTTAGGAGTCGTAAAGTTAGGACTCCTAACTTTAGGACTCCTAAACTGAAAAAAATCCTAACTTTAAGACTTTCGGTATTCACAGAAGGCATTTAGGACTCGGAGTCCTAAAGTTAGGACTCCTAACTTCTGTGAATACCGAAATGAGTAAGTGCCTTCTGTGAATACCAAAATGAGTAAGTGCCTTCTGTGAATACCAAAATGGTAGTAAGTTTAGGATTTTGTCTTTAGTTAGTTCTGTGAATCGGGCCCTATATTTCTGGCTCAAAGGTTACCAACAAAGCAGTGACAAGTTTTACAGCGTGGTGGAAGGCCCTGTAGAAACCAAGAATGGTCACCTTTTGCTTATTGCTGAATGTCGGTATTAAATTGGCACTAATGGTGTGCAAACCACTCTTGCTTCTTTCTGCGTGTCTCTTGACTCTTTCTGCATTTCTTTTGCTTCTTTCAGCAACCCTCATGCCTCTTTCACACCATTCTTCCCTCTTTCTGTACCCAATTTCCCCCTTTCTGCACCTCTTGTTTCTTTCTGTATCCCTCTTGCCTCCTTCTCCACCCTACTTCCCCCTTACTTCATCTCTGTTGCTTCTTTATGCACTTCTCTTACTTATTTCTGCACTTCTCTTGCATCTTTCTACATCTCTGTTGCATCTCTCTGCACCCTTCGTGCCTTTTTCAGCACCTCTGTTGCTTCTTTCTACACTTTTCCTCCTTCTTTCTGCACCCCTCCTTCCTTTTTCTGTACCTCTCCTGCCTCTTTGTGCACCATTCGAGCTTTTTTCAGAACCTCTGTTGCTTCATTCTACACTTTTCTTCCTTCTTTCTGCACCCCTCCTTCCTCTTTATGTACCTATCCTGCCTCTTTGTGCACCTCTTCTACCTTTTTCTGTACCACTCTTGCTTCTTTTTGAATCTCAGTTGATTCTTTCTGCACTGCTCTTGCTTCTTTCTGCACCTCACTTGCCTCTTTCTGCACTTCTCTTGCTTATTTCAGTAATTCTCTTGCCTCTTTCTGTACTTCTGTTGCTTGTTTCAGCACCCCTCTCCCTTCTTTCTGCACCTCTCTTACCTCTTTCTGCAACCCTGTACCCTCTTTCTGTACCTTTCCTGACACTTTTTGCACCTCTGTTGGTTCTTTCTGCACTGCTCTTCCTTCTTTCTGCTCTTCACTTACCTCTTTCTGCACTGCTCTTCCTTCTTTCTGCTCTTCACATGCCTCTTTCTGCACTTCTCTTGCTTGTTTCTGCACCTCTCTTGCATCATTCTGCTCCTCTCTCGCCTCTTTCTGCACTTCTCTTGCTCCTTTCTATACCTCTCTTGCCTCTTTCTGCTCCTCTCTTGCCTCTTTGTGAATTTCTCTTGCCTGTTTCTGCACTTCCCTTGCTTCTTTCTGTACCTCTCTTGTCTCTTTCTGCACCTCTCTTGCCTCTTTCTGCACTTCTCTTGCTTCTTTCTGCACCTCTCTTGCTTCTTTCTGCACCCTTCTTCCCTTTTTTGCATCCCTCTTACCTCTTTCTGCTATTCTCTTGCTATTCTCTGCATCTATCTTGACTCTTTCTGCACCTCACATGCTTCTATCTGCACTTCTCTTGCTTCTTTCCACACCTCTGTTGTTTCTTTCAGCAATTCTCTTGCCTATTTTGGCACTTTCTTTGCCTGTTTTTTCACCTCTCTTGCGTCTTTATGCACCTCTGTTGCCTATTTTCTACACCTCACTTCCTTCTTTCTGTACCCCTCCTGCCTCTTTCTGTACCACTCCTGCCTCTTTGTGCACCTATCTTACTACTTTCTGCTCCTCTCTTGCTTCTTTGTGAATTTCTATTGCCTGTTTCTGCACTACCCTTGCTTCTTTCTGCACCTCTCTTGCTCCTTTCTATACCCTTCTTCCCTTTTATGCATCCCTCTTGCCTCTTTCTGCTGTTCTCTTGCCATTTTCTGCATCTATCTTGCCTTTTTCTGCACCTCCGTTGCTTCTTTCAGCAATTCTCTTGCCTATTTCTGCACTTTCTTTCTGCCCCTCTCTTGCGTCTTTATGCAGCTCTGTCGCCTCTTTCTACACCTCACTTGCTTCTTTCTGAACCCCTCTTGCCTCTTTCTGCACCCTGCTTTTATCTTTCTGCACGTCTCTTACCTCTTTATGTACCCCTTTTCACTCCTTCCGTACCTTTCCTGCCTGTTTCTGCACCTCTCTTGCCTCTATCTGTACCTCTGTTGCTTTTTTCTGCACTTCTCTCCATTCTTTCTGCACCCTCTAGCCTCTTTCTGTACCTCTCTTGCCTTTTTGGGTGCCTCTTCTATATCTTCTGTAGCGCTCTTGCTTCTTTTTTCACCTCTGTTGGTTCTTTCTGCATGCCTCTTGCTCTTTCTGCACCGATCTTGCCTCTTTCATCACCTCTGTTACTTTTTTCTGCACTTTTCTTCCTTCTTTTGGCACCCTCTGACCTCTTTCTGTACCTCTCTTGCCTTTTTGTGAACCTCTTCTACATTTTCTGTAGCGCTCTTGCTTCTTTTTGCACCTCTGTTGGTTCTTTCGGCACTACTCTTGCCTATTTGTTCACTTCTCTTTCTTCTTTCTGCACCCATCATGCCGCTTTTTGTGACACTCTTGCCTCTTTGTGCACCTCTCCTACCTCTTTCTGCACCCCTCTTGCCTCTTTTTGCATCTCTGTTGGTTCTTTCTGCACTGCTCTTGCTTCTTTCTCCTCCTCAATTGCCTCTTTCTGCACTTTTCTTGCTTCTTTCTACACTCCTGTTGCTTCTTTCAGCAATTCTTTTGCCTCTTTGTGCACCTCCCTTACCTCTTTCTGCTTCTCTCTTGCCTCTTTGTGAATTTCTCTTGCCTGTTTCTTCATTTCCCTTGCTTCTTTCTGTACCTCTCTTGCCTCTTTCTATACCTCTCTTGCTTCTTTCTGCACCCTTCTTCCCTTTTTTGCATCCCTCTTGCCTCTTTCTGTACCTCACTTGCTTCTTTCTGCACCCCTCTTGCCTCTTTCTGTTCCACGCTTTTCTCTTTCTGCACCTCTCTTACCTCTTTCTGCACCCCTTGTCACTCTTTCTGCACCTTTCCTGCCTGTTTCTGTACCTCTCTTGCTTCTTTCTGTACCTCTGTTGGTTCTTTCTGCATGCCTCTTGCTCTTTGTGCACCCTTCTCACCTCTTTCAGCAGCTCTGTTGCTTTGTTCTCCACTTCTCTTCCTTTTTTCTGCACCCCTCTGGCCTCTTTCTGTACCTCACTTGCCTTTTTGAGCACCTCTTCTATATTTTCTGTACCGCTCTTTCTACTTTTTGCACCTCTGTTGGTTCTTTCAGCACTGCTCTTGCTTCTTTCTGTACCTCACTTTCCTCTTTCTGCACTTCTCTTGCTTCTTTCTCTGTTGCTTCTTTCAGCAATTATTTTGCCTCTTTCTGCACTTCTCTTCTTTCTTTCTGCACCCCTCCTGCTTCTTTCTGTACGATGCCTGCCTCTTTGTGCACCTCTCCTACCTCTTTCTGCACTCCTCTTGCCTCTTATTCCACCTCTGTTGGTTCATTCTGCATAGCTCTTGCTTCTTTCTGAATCCTTCTTGCTTCTTTCTGCACCCCTCTTTTCTCTTTCTGCATCTCTTGTGCCTCTTTCTGCACCCCTGTTCCCAATTTCTGCACCTTTCCCGCCTGTTTCTGCATCTCTCTTACCTCTCTTACATCTCTCTTGCCCCTTTCTGCATTTCTCTTCCTTCTTTTGTCACCCCTCCTGCCTATTTCTGTAAATCTCTTGCCTTTTTGTGCACCTCTTCTACATTTTCTGAACTGTTCTTGCTTCTTTTTACACCTCTGTTGGTTCAACACCTGTCCTACCTCCTTCTGTGCCTCTCTTGCCTCTTTGTGTACCTCTCCAACCTTTTTCTACACACCTCTTGCCTCTTTTTGCTCCTCTGTTGCTTCTTTCAGCAATTCTCTTGCCTCTTTCTGCACATCTCTTTCTTCTTTCTTCATCCCTCCTGCCTATTTCTGTGCCTCACTTGCTACTTTGTGCACCTCTCCTACCTCTTTCTGCACCCCTCTTGCCTCTTTTTGCACCTCTGTTGGTTCTTTCAACACTGCTCTTTCATTTTTCAGCACCTCACTTTCCTCTATCTGCACTTCTCTTGCTTCTTTCCACACCTCTGTTGCTTCTTTCAGCAATTCTCTTGCCTCTTTCTGCAATTCTCTTTCTTCTTTTTTCACCCCTCCTGCCTCTTTTTGTACCACTCTTGCCTCTTTGTGCACCTCTCCTACCTCTTTCTGCTCCCCTCTTTCCTCTTTTTGCACCTTTGTTCTGCACTGCTCTGCCTTCTTTCTGCACCCCTCTTGCCTCTTTCTGCATACCTCTTTTCTCTTTCTGAACCTCTCTTGCCTCTTTCTGCACCCCTGCTCCCTCTTTCTGCATCTTTGCTGCCTGTTTCTGCACCTCTCTTGCCTCTTTCTGTATCTCTGTTGCTTCTTTCTAAACTTTTCTCCCTTCTTTCTGTACCCCTCATTCTTCTTTCTGTACCTCTCTTGCCTCTTTGTGCACCTCTCCTACCTTTTTCTGCACCCCTCTTGCCTCTTTTTGCACCTCTGTTGGTTCTTTCTGTACTGCTCTTGCTTCTTTCTGCACTTCACTTGCCTCTTTCTGCACTTCTACTGCTTCTTTCTGTACTTTTATTTGCTTCTTTGTACACCTCTGTTGCTTCTTTCGCAAATTCTCTTGCCTCTTTCTACACTTCTCTTTCTTCTTTCTGCTCCCCTCCTGACTCTTTCTGTACGTCTCTAGCCTCTTTGTACACCTTTCTTACCTCTTTCTTCTCCCTTCTTGACTTTGTTTGCACCTCTGTTGCACTGCTATTGCTTCTTTCTGCACCCTTCTTGCCTCTTTCTGTAGCCCTCTTTTCTCTTTCTGCACCTCTCTTGCCTCTTTTTACACCCCTGTTCCCTCTTTCTGCACCTTTCCTGCCTGTTTCTGCACCTCTTTTGCCTCTTTCTTTACCTCTGTTGGTTCTTTCTGCACTTCTCTTGCTCTTTCTGCACTCCTCTTGCCTCTTTCAGCACCTCTGTTGCTTCTTTCTGTACTTCTCTTCCTTCTTTCTGCACCCCTCCTGCCTCATTCTATACCTCTCTTGCCTCTTTGTGCACCTCTTCTACCTGTTTCAGTAGCGCTCTTGATTGTTTTTGCACCTCTGTTGGTTCTATCTGCACCACTCCTGCTTCTTTCCGCAGCTCACTTGCATCTTTCTGCACTTCTCTTGCTTCTTTCTGCACCTCTGTTCCTTATTTCTGCAATTGTTTTACCTCTTTCTGCACTTCTCTTCCTTCTTTCTGCACTTTTCCAGCTTCTTTCTGTAACTCTCTTGCCTCTTTGTGCACCTCTCTGACTTCTTTCTGCACACCTCTTGCCTCTTTTTGCACCTCTGTTGGTTCATTCTGTACTACTCTTTCTTCTTTTGTTGGTTCATTCTGCATAGCTCTTGCTTTTTTCTGCATCCTTCTTGCTTCTTTCTGCACCCCGATTTTCTCTTTCTGCATCTCTCATGCCTCATTCTGCACCCCTGTTCCCAATTTCTGCACCTTTCTTGCCTGTTTCTTCATCTCTCTTACCTCTTTCTGTCCCTCTGTTGGTTCTTTCTGCACTTCTCTTGTTCTTTCTGCACCCTTCGCGCCTCTTTCAGCACCTCTGTTGCTTCTTTCTGCACTTCTCTTCCTTCTTTCTGTACCCCTCCTGCCTCTTTATGTACCTCTCTTGCCTCTTTGTGCACCTCTCCAACCTTTTTCTACACATCTCTTGCCTCTTTTTGCACCTCTGTTGCTTCATTCAGCAATTTTCTTGCCTCTTTCTGCACTTCTCTTCCTTCTTTCTTCACCCCTCCTGCCTCTTTCTGTAGCTCTCTTACCTCTTTGTGCACCTCTCGTACCTCTTTCTACTCCCTTCTTGCCTTTTTTGCACCTCTGTTGGTTTATTCTGCACTGCTATTGCTTCTTTCTGCACCCTTCTTTCCTCTTTCAGTACCCCTCTTTTCTCTTTCTGCACATCTCTTGCCTCTTTTTATACCCCTGTTCCCTCTTTCTGTACCTTTCCTGCCTAATTCTGTACCTCTTTTGCCTCTTTCTTTACCTCTGTTGGTTCTTTCTGCACTTCTCTTGCTCTTTCTGTACTCCTCTTGCCTCTTTCAGCACCTCTGTTGCTTCTTTATGCACTTTTCTTCTTTCTTTCTGCACCCCTCCTGCCTCGTTCTATACCTCTCTTGCCTCTTTGTGCACCTCTCCAACCGTTTTCTGCACACCTCTTGCCTCTTTTTGCACCTCTGCTGCTTCATTCAGCAATTCTCTTGCCTCTTTCTGCACTTCTCTTCCTTCTTTCTTCACCCCTCCTGCCTATTTCTGTAACTCTATTGCCTTTTTGTGTACCTCTTCTATATTTTCTGTACCACACTTGCTTCTTTTTTCACCTCTGTTGGTTCTTTAAGCACCTGTCCTGCCTCTTTCTGTACCTCTCATGCCTATTTGTATTCCTCTCCAACCTTTTTCTGCACACCTCTTGCCTCTTTTTGTACCTCTGTTGCATCTTTGTGCAGCTCTTCTACTTTTTTCAGTACCGCTCTTGATTGTTTTTACACCTCTGTTGGTTCTATCTGCACTGCTCCTGCTTCTTTCTGCAACACACTTGCATCTTTCTGCACTTCTCTTGCTTCTTTCTACACCTCTGTTGCTTCTTTCAGCAATTATTTTACCTCTTTCTGCACTTCTCTTCCTTCTTTCTGCACTCTTTCTGTTTCTTTCTGTAACTCTTTTGCCTCTTTGTAACCTCTCCTACTTCTTTCTGCACACCTCTTGCCTCTTTTTGCACCTCTGTTGGTTCATTCTGTACTGCTCTTACTTCTTTTGTTGGTTCATTCTGCATAGCTCTTGATTCTTTCTGCATCCTTCTTGCTTCTTTCTGCGCCCCTCTTTTCTCTTTCTGCATCTCTCGTGCCTCATTCTGCACCCCTGTTCCCAATTTCTGCACCTATCCCGCCTGTTTCTTCATCTCTCTTACCTCTGTCTGTCCCTCTGTTGGTTCTTTCTGCACTTCTCTTGCTCTTTCTGCACCCTTCGCGCCTCTTTCAGCACCTCTGTTGCTTCTTTCTGCACTTCTCTTCCTTCTTTCTGTATCCCTCCTGCCACTTTATGTACCTCTCTTGCCTCTTTGTGCACCTCTCCAACCTTTTTCTGCACACCTTTTGCCTCTTTTTGCACCTCTGTTGCTTCATTCAGCAATTCTCTTGACTCTTTCTGTAACTCTTTTGCCTTTTTGTGCACCTCTTCTACATTTTCTGTACCACTCTTGCTTCTTTTACACCTCTGTTGGTTCTTTCAGCACCCGTCCTGCCTCTTTCTGTACCTCTCCAACCATTTTCTACACACCTCTTGCCTCTTTGTGCACCTCTTCTACCTTTTTCAGTACTGCTCTTGATTGTTTTGCACCTCTGTTGGCTCTATCTGCACTGCTCCTGCTTCTTTCTGCAACTCACTTGCATCTTTCTGCACTTCTCTTGGTTCTTTCTGCACCTCTGTTGCTTCTTTCTGCAATTCTTTGACCTCTTTCTGCACTTCCCTTCCTTCTTTCTGCACTCTTCCAGCTTCTTTCTGTAACTCTCTTGCCTCTTTGTGCACCTCTCTGACTTCTTTCTGTACACCTCTTGACTCTTTTTGCACCTCTGTTGGTTCATTCTGTACTGTTCTTGCTTCTTTTGTTGGTTCATTCTGCATAGCTCTTGCTTCTTTCTGCATCCTTCTTGCTTCTTTCTGCACACCTCTTTTCTCTTTCTGCATCTCTCATGCCTCATTCTGCACCCCTGTTCCCAATTTCTGCAGCTTTCTTGCATGTTTCTTCATCTCTCTTACCTCTTTCTGTCCCTCTGTTGGTTCTTTCTGCACTTCTCTTGCTCTTTCTGCACCCTTCGCACCTCTTTCAGCACCTCTGTTGCTTCTTTCTGCACTTCTCTTCCTTCTTTCTGTACCCCTCCTGCCTCTTTATGTACCTCTCTTGCCTCTTTGTGCACCTCTCCAACCTTTTTCTACATATCTCTTGCCTCTTTTTGCACCTCTGTTTCTTCATTCAGCAATTCTCTTGCCTCTTTCTGCACTTCTCTTCCTTCTTTCTTCACCCCTCCTGGCTCTTTCTGTAGCTCTCTTACCTCTTTGTGCACCTCTCGTAACTCTATCTGCTCCCTTCTTGCCTTTCTTTGCACCTCTGTTGGTTTATTCTGCACAGCTATTGCTTCTTTCTGCACCCTTCTTGCCTCTTTCCGTAGCCCTCTTTTCTCTTTCTGCACCTCTCTTGCCTCTTTTTACACCCCTGTTCCCTCTTTCTGCACCTTTCCTGCCTGTTTCTGCACCTCTTTTGCCTCTTTCTTTACCTCTGTTGGTTCTTTCTGCACTTCTCTTGCTCTTTCTGCACTCCTCTTGCCTCTTTTAGCACCTCTGTTGCTTCTTTCTGTACTTCTCTTCCTTCTTTCTCCACCCCTCCTGCCTCGTTCTATACCTCTCTTGCCTCTTTGTGCACCTCTTCTACCTTTTTCAGTAGCGCACTTGATTGTTTTTGCACCTCTGTTGGTTCTATCTGCACTGCTCCAGCTTCTTTCTGCAACTTACTTGCATCTTTTTGCACTTCTCTTGCTTCTTTCTGCACCTCTGTTGCTTCTTTCTGCAATTCTTTTACCTCTTTCTGCACTTCTCTTCCTTCTTTCTGCACTTTTCCAGCTTCTTTCTGTAACTCTCTTGCCTCTTTGTGCACCTCTCTGACTTCTTTCTGCACACCTCTTGCCTCTTTTTGCACCTCTGTTGGTTCATTCTGTACTGCTCTTTTTGTTGGTTCATTCTGCATAGCTCTTGCTTCTTTCGGCATCCTTCTTGCTTCTTTCTGCACCCCTATTTTCTCTTTCTACATCTCTCGTGCCTCATTCTGCACCCCTGTTCCCAATTTCTGCACCTTTCTTGCCTGTTTCTTCATCTCTCTTACCTCTTTCTGTCCCTCTGTTGGTTCTTTCTGCACTTCTCTTGCTCTTTCTGCACCCTTTGTGCCTCTTTCAGCACCTCTCTTGCTTCTTTGTGCACCTCTCCAACCTTTTTCTACACATCTCTTGCCTCTTTTTACACCTCTGTTGCTTCATTCAGCAATTCTCTTGCCTCTTTCCGCACTTCCCTTCCTTCTTTCTTGATCCCTCCTGCCTCTTTCTGTAGCTCTCTTACCTCTTTGTGCACCTCTCGTACCTCTTTCTGATCCCTTCTTGCCTTTTTTTGCACCTCTGTTGGTTTATTCTGCAATGCTATTGCTTCTTTCTGCACCATTCTTTCCTCTTTCTGTACCCCTCTTTTCTCTTTCTGCACCTCTCTTGCCTCTTTTTACAGCCCTGTTCCCTCTTTCTGCACCTCTCCTGCCTGATTCTGTACCTCTTTTGCCTCTTTCTTTACCTCTGTTGGTTATTTCTGCACTGCTCTTGCTCTTTCTGTACTACTCTTGCCTCTTTCAGCACCTCTGTTGCTTCTTTATTTACTTCTCTTCCTTCTTTCTGCACCCCTCTTGCCTAGTTCTATACCTCTCTTGCCTCTTTGTGCACCTCACCAACCTTTTTCTGCACACCTCTTGCCTCTTTTTGCACCTCTGTTGCTTCATTCAGCAATTCTCTTACCTCTTTCTGCACTTCTCTTCCTTCTTTCTTCTCCCCTCCTGCCTATTTCTGTAACTCTGTTGCCTTTTTGTGCACCTCTTCCACATTTTCTGTACCACTTTTGCTTCTTTTTACACCTCTGTTGGTTCTTTCAGCACCCGTCCTGCCTCTTTCTGTACCTCTCATGCCTATTTGTATACCTCTCCAACCTTTTTCTGCATACCTCTTGCCTCTTTTTATACCTCTGTTGCCTCTTTGTGCACCTCTTCTACCTTTTTCAGTACCACTCTTGATTGTTTTTGCACCTCTGTTGGTTCTATCTGCACTGCTCCTGCTTCTTTCTGCAACTCACTTGCATCTTTCTGCACTTCTCTTGCTTCTTTCTACACCTCTGTTGCTTCTTTCAGCAATTATTGTACCTCTTTCTGCACTTCTCTTCCTTCTTTCTGCACTCTTCCTGCTTCTTTCTGTAACTCTCTTGCCTCTTTGTGTACCGCTCCTACTTTTTTCTGCACACCTCTTGCCTCCTTTTGCACCTCTGTTGGTTCATTCTGTACTGCTCTTGCTTCTTTTATTGGTTCATTCTGCATAGCTCTTGCTTCTTTCTGCATTCTTCTTGCTTCTTTCTGCACCCCTCTTTTCTCTTTCTGCATCTCTCATGCCTCATTCTGCACCCCTGTTCCCAATTTCTGCACCTTTCCCCACCTGTTTCTTCATCTCTCTTACCTCTTTCTGTCCCTCTGTTGGTTCTTTCTGCACTTCTCTTGCTCTTTCTGCACCCTTCGCACCTCTTTCAGCACCTCTGTTGCTTCTTTCTGCACTTCTCTTCCTTCTTTCTGTACCCCTCCTGCCTCTTTATGTAACTCTCTTGCCTCTTTGTGCACCTCTCAAACCTTTTTCTACACACCTCGTGCCTCTTTTTGCACCTCTGTTGCTTCATTCAGCAATTCTCTTGCTTCGTTCTGCACTTCTCTTCCTTCTTTTTTCACCCCTCCTGCCTCTTTCTGTAGCTCTCTTACCTCTTTGTGAACCTCTCGTACCTCTTTCTGCTCCCTTCTTGCCTTTTTTGCACCTCTGTTGGTTTATTCTGCATGGCTATTGCTTCTTTCTGCACCCTTCTTTCCTCTTTCTGTACCCCTCTTTTCTCTTTCTGCACCTCTCTTGCCTTTTTTCATACCCCTGTTCTCTCTTTCTGCACCTTTCCTGTCTGTTTCCGTACCTCTTTTGCCTCTTTCTTTACCTCTGTTGGTTCTTTCTGCACTTCTCTTGCTCTTTCTGTACTCCTCTTGCCTCTTTCAGCACCTCTGTTGCTTCTTTATGCACTTCTCTTCCTTCTTTCTGCACCCCTCCTGCCTCGTTCTATACCTCTCTTGCCTCTTTGTGCACCTCTCCAACCGTTTTCTGCACACCTCTTGCCTCTTTTTGCAGCTCTGTTGCTTCATTCAGCAATTTTCTTGCCTCTTTCTGCACTTCTCTTCCTTCTTTCTTCACCCCTCCTGCCTATTTCTGTAACTCTGTTGCCTTTTTGTGCACCTCTTCTATATTTTCTGTACCACTCTTGCTTCTTTTTTCACCTCTGTTGGTTCTTTAAGCACCCGTCCTGCTTCTTTCTGTACCTCTCATGCCTATTTGTATTCCTCTCCAACCTTTTTCTGCACACATCTTGCCTCTTTCTGTAACTCTGTTGCCTTTTTGTGCACCTCTTCTACATTTTCTGTACCACTCTTGCTTCTTTTTACACCTCTGTTGGTTCTTTCAGCACCCGTCCTGCCTCTTTCTGTACCTCTCCAACCTTTTTCTGCACACCTCTTGCCTCTTTTTGTACCTCTGTTGCCTCTTTGTGCACCTCTTCTACCTTTTTCAGTACCGCTCTTGATTGTTTTTGCACCTCTGTTGGTTCTATCTGCACTGCTCCTGCTTCTTTCTGCAACTCACTTGCATCTTTCTGCACTTCTCTTGCTTCTTACTACACCTCTGTTGCTTCTTTCAGCAATCCTTTTACCTCTTTCTGCACTTCTCTTCCTTCTTTTGGCACTCTTCCTGCTTCTTTCTGTAACTCTCTTGCCTCTTTGTGCACCTCTCCTACTTCTTTCTGCACACCTCTTGCCTCTTTTTGCACCTCTGTTGGTTCATTCTGTACTGCTCTTGCTTCTTTCTGCACCCCTCTTGCCTCTTTCTGCACTCCTCTTTTCTATTTCTGCACCTCTCTTCTCTTGCCTGTTTATGCACCCCTGCTTCCGCTTTCTGCACCTTTCCTGCCTGTTTATGTACCTCTCTTACCTCTTTCTGTACCTCTGTTGGTTTCTTTTGCACTGCTGTTGCTTCTTTCTGTGCGTCACTTGACTCTTTCTGCACTTCTATTGCTCGTTTCTGTACTTTCTATTGCTTCATTGTACACCTCTGTTGCTTCTTTCGTTCAAAAGCTTTATTTCGACAGTTAGTCATAAAAGCACAACAATACAACACATAACGCACAATAAATAAGACATAGTACAATACAGTTGCAAGATAAAATAATTATTAAATTCCATATACTGTCGGATATCTAAAAATTATTAAAAAAAGGATATTACTGTAACAGCTGTTTCCTAGCAGTTCTTATCCTCCAAGCCCAACCCAAAAATTTAGCTAAACAGCAGGCAAAGAAGGGATGAGCGTCAGAGTGCAATATGCGTAAAGCTTCCAAGTGTGATCTTGTGCCTAGGCTCCTACATAAAGGCTTCAGCCATCTCGACCTAGGCACAGAATAAGCATGGCACTCAAACAACAGATGAGCTATGGACTCGACCCTTAAATTACAAAAGGGACAGTAAGGGACAGTTTGGTATGGAGGTTTCCAGGTAGACGTAAAAAATCCTAGGGGAAGAACACCCACCCTGAATTTAAAGTATAATGCTCTATCGCCTGGGTTGGAGATTGCATCCAAATAAGGTTCTCTGAAAGGGATCTCCTTAACTAACAAAAACTGGGCGACAGATTTAAAATGATTGGGGTTACACAACCTCTCATTATCCACCCAGAGCCAATAGATCTTCTTGAGCATTTGTTTTGAGGGTGCTGTTCTATTGACCCAAGCATCTCCTAAACCCAGGTCATAGAGAAGTCGCTTAACCTCCCTAAGCCAGATTACCTTATACCAGCCGGATGAGGATAAGATTTCGCTGAGGGCATCTGCATAACTACTCAATTCAGGGACATTCCATATCCTGGCCCATAATAAAAGAGGACGTAGCCTAGCTTGCTCACTGATTGAGCGTGTGCCTGCATCTAACAGGAGAGGAATTGAAGGGGTACTGTGGGGTAACTTCATAAGGTCTTTATGAAAATTATTTTCGAGGTGTGTCAAAATGTCAACTCTTTGTATACCCCATAATTCCGCACCATACAGAGCTGCACTCACCACCCTTGCCCTATAAATATCAAGAAGTGCCCCAATAGGTTTTAAAGCTGAGGCACGTTGTTCCTTGAGCAGGGCCCCTGTGACCCTCTTGTGGGTCAAAAACACCTTTTGGTGGTGCGCCTTCCAGCTCATATTGGCACACAGACGGATACCTAGATAGTCAAATTCGTTGACTCTATCAAGGGGAACAGAGTCCAGGGAAGGAGGAACAGCCACTTTCCTAGGAGGGTTAAGAACAAGGAATTTGGTCTTGCTTATGTTTATGGACAGGCCCATGGTATCACAAAAGGCCTTAAAACTAGAAAGCAACTTTTGGATACCTGCTAGTGACTTTGAAATTAGGAGGGTATCATCCGCGAAAAGGAGCGTAGGTACTTTTCTGCCAGCCAAGGATGGTGCGTCTGACGGCTGTTGGAGCAGATGCTCCACCACTCCGTTAACATAAAGAGAAAACAGAGTGGGGGCAAGCACACATCCCTGGCGGACGCCCCTATCTACGGAGATACGAGGAGTTTTCTCCCCCTGGGTACCCCACCTAATCTGTGCAAAGTTGCTTTTGTGGAACTTTATAAGCAAGGCCAACAAATAGGGAGGTAAACCCAACCTACCTAAGACATTCCACAATTGGACTCGTGGGACCAGGTCGAAGGCAGTTCGCAAGTCTATAAAGACTAAATACAAGCTGCCCCCACCCAGCACAACCACTTTCCAATATATTATTAGAAGGCGAAACGTCTGCTCGATGGTACCCATCCCTGATCTAAAACCTGCCTGGAAGTCTGACAGAACCTTGTTATCTTCAACCCACTGCAAGATCCTACCTAGTACCACTTTGCCCGCAACCTTTTGTGTAGAATCAAGCAAGCTAATAGGACGATAATTAGCTGGGTCGTCCCGACAACCTTTTTTAAAAATAGGGACGACCTCAGCACCCCTCCATGAGTCGGGGAGAGAACCTCCCGACACAACCTCATTCAAAAGTGATGCAATTAACCTACTCCAGGGTATTGGATATTTCTTCAGCAAGTCACCCGGGATTCCGTCCGGTCCGGCAGCCTTGTTAGAAACAATACAACTAATTGCCCTTGCAACTTCCTTGGTGCTGAAGGGGCAGGCATTAATGGAGATCTCAGCATTTAAACTGGCGAGGAGGCCCAAGTTAGGATGGGGTACCCCACTTTGTACAGAGTAGAGTTTAGAGAAGTGGGCAAACCAAAGATTGCCAGGAATATTGCAGGTAAGCAGGGAATCAAAAGGTTTGTCCCTAGCTCTCAGCAGCTCCCAGAACCCCTTAGAGTCTTTCCTGGAGCTTGCCTCCACTAGATCCCACCAAAAACTAGAATCATGGGCCTCCTTTGCCTCTGCCACAACTTTTTTATAGAGTTTCCTCGCCCATCTAACATTGCCTGCATCCTTACTTTTCACTGCAGAAATAAGTTCCCCCTTTGCAACCCGACATTTAGAGGAATACCACTTGTTTCTTGCCCTAGGAGCACTTTTCGCAGAAACATTCACGCTGGGTTGGGGTATAATAAACAAATCACTTAACAGCGCAATGGTTTCTGTGAATAATGATGAAACAGATTGGCTGGTGGTACCCAGTGCTTCAAGGCGCGTGCCCGATGCTGCCATAGTGGTCCCTGCCTGTGCCATCCTTTCCTCATCCGCTGCTACTTTAGCCCACTTTAGGCGCCTGCCACAGCGCGAAGGAGCAAGCTCATGGGAGGTTTTCCACTTGTAGGGGATCTCAGCTGCGTTCCCAGCCTGCCAGGGGGAAAACAATGTTAAGGAGAGAGGGTTGTGGTCGCTATCGCAAGACGCAATAACCTCCATATCATAATGGAGTGACCACAAATTATAGTTCAACACAACATAATCTATTCTAGAAGTGTGTCCCATCCTGTTATAGGTGTGAGCACCCAAAGGATCCGATTTGGATCGACCATTGGTTGGTCTTAGGTCATATTCCATACAGAGTGCATTGATGTCTACCACACTCTGGGACCATTTAGGGATCGGGTCTAGGGTCAGGGTGGGAATGCCTCTCCTTATATCCTCATCCCAGGTATCCAAAATATCCTCCCTGGCCAATGGCTCGAAACAGCAATTAAAGTCGCCTGCGAGAAGAATATAAGAATCAATACAGCAGGCGGATAAATCATTGCTTAATCCTGTGGAGGATAGAGTAGAAGACCCGCCCCTAACCCCCCTTAAGTAGAGGTTAAAGACCTCCAGCTTCCTGCCCCCTGGGCATAGGATGGTTATCCTCTGAAGATCAGGAGAATGCGTAGGCTTTTGGGTTACACTTAAACCTAAAGCAATATTAACCCATATAAGAAGGCCACGCGACGGGCGGCCTTTACGTCCATATTGATGGGAAGCTGGAACAAAGTAGGTCGTAAAACCCACTCGGTGCTTAGGTTCAAGGCACCACGTTTCCTGCAAAAGACAGATGTTATAAGGGTCCATAAAGGCATTCCATTCAGGGATTTCAAAATTACGGGCAAGCCCTGCTACATTCCAACTTATAATCTTTAGCAAAGGGACGTCAGGGGTAATCTCCCTTGGAGGGTTATCTACTGTGGCCAGAATGGACGCAGGTCCTACCCCCTCCGCAGTAGATCTATTTAGCCTAGGCAGTGGCTCAAACTGATGGTGATAGGGAGCTATTGCTACATCAGTCAACCTCCTGATTGATGAAACATTTTGGATTGGCGAAACATTCTGAATTGGAGGCAAGGGGATCGTACAAGATGGATTCAATTGATCCCTTACTACTTGGGAGTCGGAAATACATAGCGTATACAAACTCTCCTCTAAAGGTAAAACAGAAAACGTTCCCTCTAGACATGGGGGACTAACAACCGAAGGAACAGACACTACAAGAAAAGAGTCGTTATGCCCCAAGACCTGTGATAAGGGGACCTGGGGAACCGGTTGGCATACGAGTCAATCTACCTCCTCAAGCCCAGCAAACCGATTCGAGGTGGAGAAACCATACCAATTTGTACATGGGTCTTGAAATTTTTTGGGATGGCTCCTCCAGTTGTGGTGGTGTACTACAGACCAGTCCTCTTCCCGTGTGTATCTAGGACACGGTGGGTAAAAAAAGGGCAATGACCTTGGTGTAACAAGAGAACCTTCACCGGTAGGCCAGGAGCAGATGTAATGTGCCGTGTGAGGGTCCTCAAAGGTCACCACTATACAGTCCCCGGGACTAGATTTCTTTGAGGGGCCCACCCAGGGGGTTCTGCGTACCATCAAGATTCTACTTCTCTGTCCAATTGGGATTGGTCTATTCACGTTAAGCCAATGGATTGTCTTGTTCTTCAGAGACTCATAGTTCTCATGATGGCCACTTCCTAACTCGGGGACACCCGTCAGCACAACCACATGATCATTGGCCTCTGGGGGGAGATCAATGTAACCCCCTCTAAAGTTGATCTTAGCGGGAGGGCTCTTAGATGAATGTAACGCCACTTCACTAGGAGGGGGACTACGCGGTGCACCAACATTGGATTTAGCTAATGGTTGAGGGATAGGACGCTTTAGAGCCTTAGGTATGGAGGCAGTGTTACTAGGATCTACACCCACAGTCCCTAATGTAGGAATCAAACGTACAGTGGCAGGGACAGGAAGGGAGGTTTGCGGGACTTGAGGGGTTAAACCATGAGGAGGTGGCTCAACAACAGGAAAACCCTGGTTTTCTAGACTTCTCAGGCCGAGAGTGGCCAGAGCAATAATGCTCTTTTCCATCTCGAGCAGATTATTCTCAATGCGTGAGAGTCTAAGATCGAGAGGGGTAAGAAGTTTTTTGAGGGTTTCCCAAACTAGACCTATGAATTCTCCTTCATTACTTTCCCCCTTCTCTACATGTAGGCCCTCAACCTCTAACTCCGTGACCGTAGGGGCAGTCAAGGGAGCAGAGACTGGACCCTCTTTAGCTCCCACATGATGTGGTTGTTCCCTGGGCACACACCCTTCTATAGAATTTAGAACCGGAGCACTAATCAAATTCGGGTATTGTGCAACCACAATTTTGGCCTTCTTGCGACCGTAAGCAGACCGAGAGGTACATCTTTTTTTGGGATGATAATTTTTACTAATAGAGCGCCTGGGTGGAAACATAGCAGGGGTAGAATTGTTAGAACTAACATCCTGCTTAAGAGGCGTATTAAGAGAATTCATTGCACTATCCTGAGTCAATGGCTCCAAAGTAGGGGGTAGTGTGGAGAGAACCGGGGAGTGATGAACGTCAACCTGTGTAACTACACAATGGGGGATAGCTGGGCGCACCGGGGTAACCGCAGAGGCTATATGGCCCAGGGAAGATTTTTTTGACAAATCAATTACCTGGGACAGTCTCCTAGCAGATGCCAGTTCCAGGGAAACTCGAGTCTGGAGTTTAGAAATCTCGTAGTCTATAGCTGTGTTAGTACGGGTAATAAAATCGTCCATAGGACCAATGATTGAGGGACCGCTATTTGCGGCCTTGCTCCGTGTTTGCCTTGTAGACATAGCTTGGCAACCTCAACAACGGCAACCCCCTGACTAAACTGTGGGTATAAAATAATAACTAATTAACAAATAAGGAACGACAGAGCTGTTAAAATGATATGTAGGAGAGGGTAGCCCCGACCTGACCTCGCTGACCTCGAACGGCCTCAAACGGCCCGCTCTTTGCCCGGTCTTCGCCCCGGGCTGCGTCCCGCGCGCGTCCCGCTAACGCGTATGAGCGGGAAGCTTATAACAGATGCGAGGTCTGAAAGGGGGCGGGGCCGGGAAGAGGAGGCAGGTGTGCTGGGTGAAGCGAGTGACAAGCACCCTGGTCCTCGCAGTCCCGGCTGTTAGAACCCCTCTGGCGGCCTCAGCAAGATCAGCACAGCGTCCCAGGCAAACAGGTAGGTCCGGTGGGGAGAGAGAGCAAACTCCAAGGCGTCCCACAGTCAAGGGCAGCGAGTGGCTCCCGCGAAGCGGGGGCCGCGAGCAGTAATAAAGGAGATGGAGGCGGGGCCGGGAAGAGGAGGCAGGTGTGCTGGGTGAAGCGAGTGACAAGCACCCTGGTCCTCGCAGTCCCGGCTGTTAGAACCCCTCTGGCGGCCTCAGCAAGATCAGCACAGCGTCCCAGGCAAACAGGTAGGTCCGGTGGGGAGAGAGAGCAAACTCCAAGGCGTCCCACAGTCAAGGGCAGCGAGTGGCTCCCGCGAAGCGGGGGCCGCGAGCAGTAATAAAGGAGATGGAGGCGGGGCCGGGAAGAGGAGGCAGGTGTGCTGGGTGAAGCGAGTGACAAGCACCCTGGTCCTCGCAGTCCCGGCTGTTAGAACCCCTCTGGCGGCCTCAGCAAGATCAGCACAGCGTCCCAGGCAAACAGGTAGGTCCGGTGGGGAGAGAGAGCAAACTCCAAGGCGTCCCACAGTCAAGGGCAGCGAGTGGCTCTCGCGAAGCGGGGGCCGTGAGCAGTAATAAAGGAGATGGAGGCGGGGCCGGGAAGAGGAGGCAGGTGTGCTGGGTGAAGCGAGTGACAAGCACCCTGGTCCTCGCAGTCCCGGCTGTTAGAACCCCTCTGGCGGCCTCAGCAAGATCAGCACAGCGTCCCAGGCAAACAGGTAGGTCCGGTGGGGAGAGAGAGCAAACTCCAAGGCGTCCCACAGTCAAGGGCAGCGAGTGGCACCCGCGAAGCGGGGGCCGCAAGCAGTAATAAAGGAGATGGATGCGGGGCCGGGAAGAGGAGGCAGGTGTGCTGGGTGAAGCGAGTGACAGGCACCCTGGTCCTCGCAGTCCCGGCTGTTAGGACCCCTCTGGCGGCCTCAGCAAGATCAGCACAGCGTCCCAGGCAAACAGGTAGGTCCGGTGGGGAGAGAGAGCAAACTCCAAGGCGTCCCACAGTCAAGGGCAGCGATTCTCTTGCCTCTTTCTGTACTTCTCTATCTTCTTTCCGTACCCCTCCTGCCTCCTACTGTACCTCTCTTGCCTCTTTCTGCACCTCTCCTACCTTTTTCTGCACACCCTTGCCTCTTTTTGCACCTCTGTTGGTTCTTTCTACACTGCTCTTGCTTCATTCTGTGCTTCACTTGCCTCTTTCAGCACTTCTATTGCTAATTTCTGTACTTCTATTGCTTCTTTGTACACCTCTGTTGCTTCTTCCAGCAATTCTCTTGCCTCTTTCTGAACTTTTCTTTCTTCTTTCTGCACCACTCCTGCCGCTTTCTGTAGCTCTCTTATCTCTTTGTGCACCTCTCGTACCTCTTTCTGCACGCCTATTGCCTCTTTTTGCACCTCTGTTGGTTCTTTCTGCACTGCTCTGGCTTCTTTCTGTTCCTCACATGCCTCTTTCTGCAATTCTCTTGCTTCTTTCTACAGCTCTGTTGCTTCTTTCAGCAATTCTCTTGCCTCTTTCTGCACTTCTCTTGCTTGTTTCTGTGCATCTCTTACATCTTTCTGCACCTCGGTTGCCTCTTTCTACACCTCACTTGCTTCTTTCTGCACCTTCCTGCCTTTCTGCGAAGGGTGGGCATAATGTGCGTAAGGGACCTACGCGGAGAGGCACGGAGATGGAACCAATCTCTGCACTCTCCGCATAGTTCCGTTATGCACCTCCCGCCTCCCGCCTGCCTCCCACCTGCCTCCCGCCCGCCCGCAGTATTAAATACATTAAAAAAGCAATTTTCAAATAACATTACCTTATCGGCGGCGTCCCCGGGCTTCCACCCGTCTAAATCACGTCTTCTTCTGGGAACTGCACATGCGCGGGAGCCCGCGCATGTGCATTCCTGCCAAAGAATGTGCATTCGAGGGCTCCCGTGCAAGCGCAGTTCCCAGAAGAAGACGCGATGGAGACAGTTGGAAGACCGGGGACGCCGCCGATAAGGTAAGGTTATTTGAAAATTGCTTTTTAATGTATATAATACTGTGGGTGGGAGGTGGGCGGCAGGCGGGAGGCCAACTTCCGTTATGCCCGAGTGTGCGGAGATTTGCCTTGTTTCTCTGTCTATATCGCTGAAGGCGGAAGAGCAAATCTCTGCACATTCTGTAGGCGGAATGGAGTTGTCCGCCACCCTTACTTTCTGCACCTCTCTTGCTTCTTTCTACACCTCTTTTGCCTCTTTCTGCTAATCTTTCGCCTCTTTGTGCATTTCACCTGCCTGTTGCTGCACTTCCTTTGCTTCTTTCTGTACCTCTCTTGCCTCTTGCTTCACTTCTCTTGCTTCTATCTATACCTCTCTTGCTTCTTTCTGCACCCTTCTTCCCTTTTTTACATCCCTCTTGCCTCTTTCTGCTGTTCTCTTGCCATTTTCTATATCTCTCTTGCCCCTTTCTGTACCTCACTTGCTTCTTTCTGCACCCCTCTTGCTGTGCCCCTTTTTCCTCTTTCTGCACCTCTCTTGCCTCTTTCTGAACCCTGTTCCCTCTGTCTGTACCTTTCCTGCCTGGTTCTGCACCTCTCTTGCCTCTTTCTTTACCTCTGTTGGTTCTTCCTGCACTTCTCTTGCTCTTTCTGCACCCTTCACACCTCTTTCAGCACCTCTGTTCTGTTCTTTTTGCACTTCTCTTGTGTGTTTTTGCACCTCTCTTGCATCTTTATGCACCTCTGTTGCCTCTTTCTATACCTCACTTGCTTCTTTCTGCACCCCTCTTGCCTCTTTCTGCACCCCTTTTTTTCTCTGTCTGTACCTCTCTTGCCTCTTGCTGTACCCCTGTTCCCTCTTTCTGTACCTTTCCTGCCTGTTTCTGCACCTCTCTAGCCTCTTTCTATACCTCTGTTGGTTCTTTCTGCACTTCTCTTCCTCCTTTCTGCATTCCTCCTGCCTCTTTCTGTACCTCTCTTGCCTCTTTGTGCACCTCACCTACATTTTTCTGCACCCATCTTGCCTATTTTTTCACCTCTGTTAGTTCTTTCTGCAATTCTCTTGCCTCTTTCTGCACTTCTCTTCCTTCTTTCTGCACCCGTCCAGCCTCTATCTGTACCTCTCTTGCCTCTTTGTTTACCTCTCCTACCTCTTTCTGCACCCCCTTGCATCTTTTTGCACCTCTGTTGGTTCTTTCTGCACTGCTCTTGCTTCTTTCTGCTCCTTACTTGCCTCTTTCTGCACTTCTCTTTCTTCTTTCTATACTTATGTTGCTTCTTTGGACACCTCTGTTACTTTTTTCAGCAATTCTCTTGCCTCTTCCTGCACTTCTCTTTCTTATTTCTGCACCCCTCCTGCCTCTTTCTGTGCCTCTCTTGCCTCTTTGTGCACCTCTCCTACCTCTTTCTGCTCCCCTCTTGCTTCTTTTGCACCTCTGTTGGTTCTTTCTGCACAGTTATTGCTTCTTTTTGCTCAAAGCTTGCCCCCTTCTGCACTTCTCTTGCTTCTTTCTACACCTCTGTGGCCTCTTTCAGCAATTTTCTTGCCTCTTTCAGCACTTCTCTTGCTTGTTTTTGTACCTCTATTGCATCTTTCTGCACCTCTGATGCCGCTTTCTGTACCTTGCTTGCTTCTTTCTGCACCCCTGCTGCCTCTTTTCGCACTTCTCTTGCTTCTTTCTACACCTCTCTTGCCTTTTTCTTCTCCTCTCTTGCCTCTTTGTGCATTTCTCTTGCCTGTTTCTGTACTTCCCTTGCTTCTTTTTGTACCTCTCTTGCCTCTTTCTGCACTTCTCTTTCTTCTCTCTGTACTTTTTTGCTTCTTTCTGTACCCTTCTTCCATTTTTGGCATCCCTCTTGCCTCTTTCTGCTATTCTCTTGCCATTTTCTGCATCTCTCTTGCCTCTTTCCACACCTCACTTGCTTCTTTCTGCACTTCTCTTGCTTCTTTCCACACCTCTGTTGCTTCGTTCAGCAATTCTATTGCCTCTGTGTGCAGTTCTTTTGCATGTTTCTGCATCTCTCTTGCTTCTTTCTGCACCCTTCTTACCTTTTTCTGCACCCATCTTTTCTCCTTCTGCACCTCTCTTGCCTCTTTCTGCATCCCTGTTCCCTCTTTCTGCACCTTTCCTGCCTGTTTCTGTACCTCTTTAGTCTCTTTCTGTACCTCTGTTTGTTCTTTTTGTACTTCACTTGCTCTTTCTGCACCCTTTGCGCCTCTTTCAGCACCTCTGTTGCTTCTTTCTGCATTACTCTTACTTCTTTCTTTTCCCCTCCTACCTCTTTATTTACCTCTCTAGCCTCTTTGTTTACCTCTCCTACCTCTTTCTTCACCCCCTTGCATCTTTGTGCACCTATGTTGGTTCTTTCTGCACTGCTAGTGCTTCTTTCTGCTCCTTACTTGCCTCTTTCTGTACTTCTCTTGGTTTCTTCTGCACTTCTGTTGCATCTGTGCATACCTCTCTTGTCTCTTTCTGCACTTCTCTTTCTTCTTTATGTACCTTTCTCGCTTTCTTCAGTACCCTTCTTCCCTTTTTTGCATCTCTCTTGCATCTTTCTGCACTTCTCTTGCCATTTTCTGCATCTCTCTTGCCTCTTTCTGCACCTCACTTACTTCTTTCTGCACTTCTCTTGCTTCTTTCCACACGTCTGTTGCTTCTTTCAGCAATTCTATTGCCTCTTTGTGCACATCTTTTGCATGTTTCTGCACCTCTCTTGTGTCTTTATGTACCTCTAGTGCATCTTTATATACATCACTTGCTTCTTTCTGCACACCCTTTGCCTCCTTATGCACCCCTCTTTTCTCCATCTGCAAGTCTCTTTCACCTCTGTTGCCTCTTTCTATACCTCACTTGCTCCTTTCTGTACCCCTCTTGCCTCTTTCTGTTCCCCTTTTTTTCTCTTTCTGCACCTCTCTTGCCTCTTTCTGTACCCCTCTTCCCTCTTTCTGCACCTTTCCTGCCTGTTTCTGTACGTCTCTAGCCTCTTTCTATACCTCTGTTGGTTCTTTCTGCATTTCTCTTGCTTCTTTCTGCATTCCTCCTGCCTCTTTCTGTACCTCTCTTGCCTCTTTGTGCACCTCTTGTACATTTTTCTGCACCCATCTAGCCTATTTTTTCACCTCTGTTAGTTCTTTCTGCAATTCTCTTGCCTCTTTCTGCACTTCTCGTCCTTCTTTCTGCAACCGTCCAGCCTCTGTCTGTACCTCTCTTGTCTCTTTGTTTACCTCTCCTACCTCTTTCTGCATCCCCTTGCATCTTTTTACACCTCTGTTGGTTCTTTCTGCACTCCTCTTGCTTCTTTCTGCTCCTTACTTGCCTCTTTCTGCACTTCTCTTTCTTCTTTCTATACTTATGTTGCTTCTTTGTACACCTCTGTTGCTTTTTTCAGCCATTCTCTTGCCTCTTTCTTCACTTCTCTTTCTTCTTTCTGCACCCCCTTCTGCCTCTTTCTGTGCTTCTCTTGCCTCTTTGTGCACCTCTCCGACCTCTTTCTACACCCCTCTTGCTTCTTTTGCACCTCTGTTGGTTCTTTCTGCACAGTTATTGCTTATTTTTGCTCATCGCTTGCCCCCTTCTGCACTTCTCTTGCTTCTTTCTACACCTCTGTGGCCTCTTTCAGCAACTCTCTTGCCTCTTTCTGCACTTCTCTTGCTTGTTTTTATACCTCTATTGCATCTTTCTGCACCTCTGTTGCCTCTTTCTGTACCTTGATTGCTTCTTTCTGCACCCCTCCTGCCTCTTTTCGTACTTCTCTTGCTTCTTCCTACACCTCTCTTGCCTTTTTCTTCTCCTCTCTTGCCTCTTTGTGCATTTCTCTTGCCTGTTTCTGCACTTCCCTTGCTTCTTTATGTACCTCACTTCCCTCTTCCTGTACCTCTCCTGTCTCTTTCTGCACTTCTCTTTCTTCTCTCTGTATTTTTTTGCTTCTTTCTGTACCCTTCTTCCCTTTTTTGCATCCCTCTTGCTTCATTCTGCTATTCTCTTGCCATTTTCTGCATCTCTCTTGCCTCTTTCCACACCTCACTTGCTTCTTTCTGCACTTCTCTTGCTTCTTTCCACACCTCTGTTGCTTCGTTCAGAAATTCTATTGCCTCTTTGTGCAGTTCTTTTGCATGTTTCTGCATCTCTCTTGCTTCTTTCTGCACCCCTCTTGCCTCTTTTTGCACCCCTCTTTTCTCCTTCTGGACCTCTCTTGCCGCTTTCTGCACCCCTGTTCCCTCTTTCTGCACCTTTCCTGCCTGTTTCTGCACCTCTTTTGTCTCTTTCTGTACCTTTGTTTGTTCTTTTTGTACTTCACTTGCTCTTTCTGCTCCCTTTGCGCCTCTTTCAGCACCTCTGTTGCTTCTTTCTGCATTACTCTTCCTTCTTTCTGTACCCCTCCTGCCTCTTTCTTTACCTCTCTTGCCTCTTTGTGCACCTCTCCTCCCTTTTTCTCCACCCTCATTGCTTCTTTTTTCACCTCTGTTGGTTATTTCTACACTGTTTTTGAAAATTTCTGCCCCTCACTTGACTCTTTCTGCATTTCTTTTGTTTCTTTGTACAACTCTATTGCCTCTTTCAGCAATTCTCTTGCCTCTTTCTGTACTTCACTTCCTTCTTTCTGCACCCCTCTGGCCTCTTTCTGTACTTCTCTTGCCTCTATGTGCACCTCTCCTACATTTTTCTACACCCCTTATTGCCTCTTTCACCTTTGTTAGTTCTTTCTGCACTGCTTTTGCTTCTTTCTGCACTTCTCTTGCTTCTTTGTACACCTCAGTTGCTTTTTTCAGCAAATCGCTTGCCTCTTTCTCCACTTCTCTTCCTCCTTTCTGCACCCGTCCTGTCTCTGTCTGCCCTTTTTTGCATCTATCTTGCCTCTTTCTGCACTTCTTTTGCCATTTTCTGCATCTCTCTTGTCTCTTTCTGCACCTTATGTACTTCTTCCTGCACTTCTCTTGCTTCTTTCCACACCTCTGTTGCTTCTTCAGCAATTCTATTGCCTCTTTGTGCACTTCTTTTGCATGTTTCTGCACCTCGCTTGTGTCTTTATGCACCTCTAGTGCATCTTTATATACATCACTTCCTTCTTTCTGCACCCCCTTGCCTCTTTATGCACCCCTCTTTTCTCTATCTGTAAGTCTCTTTCCTCTTTCTGCACACCTGCTCCCTATTTCTGCACCTTTCCTGCCTGTTTCTGTACCGCTGTTTGTTCTTTCTGTACGTCTCTTGTTCTTTTAGTACCTCTGTTCCTTCTTTCTGCTCCCTTCCTGCCTCTTTCTGAACCTCTCTTGCCTCTTTGTGCACCACTCCTCACTTTTTTTGCACCCCTCTTTGCCTCTTTTCTCACCTCTGTTGGTTCTTTCTACACTACTTTTCTATCTTTCTGCACCTCACTTGCCTCTTTCTGCACTTCTCTTGCTTCTTTGTACACCTCTGTTGCTTCTTTCAGCAATTCTCTAGCCTCTTTCTGCACTTCTCTTCCTTCTTTCTGCACCCCTCCTGCCTCTTTCTGTACCTCTCTTACCTCTTTGTGCACTTCTCCTACCTCTTTCTACACCCCGGTTGACTCTTTGTGCACTTCTTTTGCTTCTTTCAGTAATTCCTGCGCTTGTTTCTGCACTTCTCTTGCGTCTTTCTGCAGCTCTCTTGTCTCTTTCTGTACCTCACTTGCTTCTTTCTGCACCCCTCATGTCTCTTTCTGCACTCCTCTTGCTTCTTTTAACTCCTCACTTGCCTCTTTCTTCTCCTCTCTTGCCTGTTTGTGCATTTCTCTTGCCTCTTTGTGTACCTCTCCTATCTCTTTCTGCACCCCTCTTGCCTCTTTTTTACCTTTGTTGGTTCTTTCTGCACTACATTTGTTTCTTTCTGCACCTCACTTGCCTCTTTCTGCACCTCTCTTCCCTCTTTCTGTACTTCTGATGGTTCTTTTTGTACTTTTCTTCCTCTTTCTGCACCTCTCTTGACTCTTTTTGCACCTCTGTTGGTTCTTTTTGCACTGCTCTTGCTTCTTTGTGCTCCTCACTTGCCTCTTTCTGCACTTCTCTTGCTTATTTCTGCACCTCTCTTGTGTCTTTCTGCACCTATGTTGTATCTTTCTGCACCTCACTTGCTTCTTTCTGTACCCCTCCCGCTTCTTTCTGCACTTCTCTTGCTTCTTTTAACACCTCTCTTACCTCTTTCTGCTCCTCTCTTGCCTCATTGTGCATTTCTCTTGCCTGTTTCTGCACTTCTCTTGACTCTGTGTGCACCTCTCCTACCTCTTTCTGCACCCCTCTTGCTTCTTTCTGCTCCTCACTTGCCTCTGTCTGCACTTCTCTTGCTTGTTTCTATATCTCTCTTACGTCTTTCTGTACCTCTGTTGCCTCTTTCTGCACTTCACTTGCTTCCTTCTGCACCCCTGCTGCCTCTTTCTGTACTTTCCTTGCTTCTTTCAACACCTCTCTTGCCTCTTTCTTCTCCTCTCTTGCCTCTTTTTGCATTTCTCTTGCCTGTTTCTCTTGTTCTCTTGCCAATTTCTGCTTCTCTCTTGCATCTTTCTGTACCTCACTTGCTTCTTTCTGCACTTCTCTTGCTTCGTTCCACACCTCTGTTGCTTCTTTGTACACCTCTGTTGCTTCTTTCAGCATTTCTCTAGCCTCTTTCTGCACTTCTCTTCCCTCTTTCTACAACCCTCCTGCCTCTTTCTATACCGCTTTTGCCTCTTTGTGCACCTCTCCTATCTCTTTTTGCACCCCTCTTGACTCTTTTTGCACCTCTGTTGGTTCTTTTTGCACTGCTCTTGCTTCTTTCAGCTCCTCACCTGCCTCTTTCTGCACTTCTCTTGCTTCTTTCTACACCTCTTTTGCTTCTTTCAGCAATTCCCGTGCTTGTTTCTGCACTTCTCTTGCGTATTTCTGCACCTCTCTTGCCTCTTTCTGTACCTCTCTTGCTTATTTCTGCACCCCTCCTGTCTCTTTCTGCACACCTCTTGCTTCTTTTAACTCCTCACTTACCTCTTTCTGCTCCTCTCTTGCCTCATTGTGCATTTCTGTTGCCTGTTTCTGAACTTCTCTTGACTCTGTGTGCACCTCTCCTACCTCTTTCTGCACCCCTCTTGTCTCTGTTTGCACCTCTGTTGGTTCTTTCTACATTGCTCTTGCTTCTTTCTGCTCCTCACTTGCCTCTGTCTGCACTTCTCTTGCATGTTTCTATATCTCTCTTACGTCTTTCTGTACCTCTGTTGCTTCTTTCTGCACTTCACTTGCTTCCTTCTGCACCCCTCCTGCCTCTTTATGCACTTTCCTTGCTTCTTTCAACACCTCGCGTGCCTCTTTCTTATCCTCTCTTGCCTCTTTGTGCATTTCTCTTGCCTTTTTGTGCATCTCACCTATCTCTTTCTTTACCCCTCTTGCCTCTTTTTTACCTCTGTTCGTTCTTTCTGCACTACATTTGCTTTTTTCTGCACCTCACTTGCCTCTTTCTGTGCCTCTCTTGCCTCTTTCGGTACTTCTGATGGTTCTTTCTGCACTTCTCTTCCTCTTTCTGCACCCCTCTTGACTCTTTTTGCACCTATGTTGGTTCTTTTTGCACTGCTCTTGCTTCTTTCCGCTCTTTACTTGCCTCTTTCTGCACTGCTCTTCCTTCTTTCTGCTCCTCACTTTCCTCTTTCTGCACTTCTCTTGTTTATTTCTGCACCTTTCTTTCCTCTTTCTGCACCTGTGTTGCATCTTTCTGCACCTCACTTGCTTCTTTCTGTACCCCTCCTGCCTCTTTCTGCACTTCTCTTGCTTCTTTTAACACCTCTCTTGCCTCTTTCTGCTCCTCTCTTGCCTCACTGTGCATTTCTCTTGCCTGTTTCTGCACTTCTCTTGCCTCTGTGTGCAACTCTCCTACCTCTTTCTGCACTCCTCTTGCCTCTTTTTGCACCTTTGTTGGTTCTTTCTGCATTGCTCTTGCTTCTTTCTGTATCTCTCTTGTGTCTTTCTGTACCTCTGTTGCCTCTTTTTGCCCTTCACTTGCTTCCTTCTGTGCCCCTCCTGCCTCTTTGTGCACTTTTCTTGCTTCTTTCAGCACCTCTCTTGCCTCTTTCTTCTCCTCTCTTGCCTCTTTGTGCATTTCTCTTGCCTGTTTCTGCTATTCTCTTGCCATTTTCTGCATCTCTCTTGCATCTTTCTGCACCTCACTTGCTTCTTTCCACACCTCTCTTGCTTCTTTCTGCAATTCTATCGCCTCTTTCTGCACTTCTTTTGCATTTTTCTAGACCTCTCTTGCATCTTTATGCACTTTTGATGCCTCTTTCTATACTTGCTTCTTTCTGCACCCCTCTTGCCTCTTTCTGCACCCCTGTTTTCTCTTTCTACGCCCCTGTTACTTCTTTCTGCACCCCTTTCCCCCTTTCTGCACCTCTCTTGCCTCTTTCTGTTCCTCTGTTGTTTCTTTCTGCACTTATCTTGCTCTTTCTGCACCCTTCGTGCCATTTTCAGTACCTCTGTTGCTTCTTTCTGTACTTCTCTTCCTTCTTAGCACTGGCTCCGGGCCTGGTTAGTCAGAGTCAGTTACCACCAGAACCAGTCAGCAAAAAGTTGGGGGCATAGGATGACTGTGCAACGAGACCTCTTTCTGCACCTCTGTTGGTTCGTTCTGCTTATCTCTTGCTTCTTTCTGCAGCTTTCTTCATCTTTTTGGACTTCTGTTGCCTCTTTCTGCATTTCTCCTGCCTCTTTCTGCTCTTTTCTTCCTCTTTCTGCATATGTCCTACCTCTGCAGGCATAGTTAGAAATTAGCATTTAAAAAACCTTAGAAATTCACTGAAAAAACCATAGGTTTCAGGACAATAAAGTTAGAAATTAGCAGTTAAAAAACCTTAGAAATTCACTGAAAAAACCCAGAGGTTTTAGGGACATTATAGTTAGTTGGATATTTCACTCGTATTAAACCAGAGAAATTTGGCCGTTATAGTTATTTGAGCTAACTATAACTCGTGCCCCCGCAATGCACTGCTGACGACGTCACATATTACATAATTCATGACATGGTCAGTGATATCACTGATAACATCACTGATGACATCTCAAATGACATCACTGATGACCTCACTGGTGGCATCATCCACGTGATAATCTGATGCACTTCCTCATACCCTAATATAACCTTTGATACACCCACTCAAAAATACAGACTACCAATACCGAAACCATAGACACACCAATACCAGATACTATATACCCACTCAGTGAATCCTAGCTCTACACACACATCCACCCCTTCACCCATACAGTCACTCACACATGCAGTCATTCATCAATACAGCTCTACCTTATGCACTCATACACCTATACAGACACTCACACACCATCACTCATCCATAGAGTTACTCACACACCTAGTCATTCATTCAAAGAATCAATTACACTCCCATTTATTCACCTATACAGTTATACACATACCACCTCACGTATTCATACAGATACTAACACATACTTAATCTCTTATACAATTACTGATACAAGCACACACTCATCCATACAGCTACTCTCACTCTCACATAATCATTTATATACTCCAACACTCACATATAGTACTTTTTACATATATAATTACTCATACATGGACCACTGAGATATCCATTCACTAACCAACACGGCCATACACCCAGTGAATCACCCACTCACAAATCTATGCACAGAGTCGCACACCCTCACCCACACAGGTACTCAGGCACTCATACAGATACTCAGACAACCAATCAATAACTCATATAGACATTCATGCTACTCACTAACCCATGCAGCAGCTTACACGCCAACTGACAGACTGATACAGACATTCACACAGATTAATCACTATCCCATGCATTCAGTAAGACACATTTAATCACTCACTTATACAGTCAGTCACACCCCTACTAAATCATGTATTCAGACACTTATACATCCACTCATTCTTCAATACACCTTGGCATATATATATAAAACATATTTAAACTTTACAGAAACACACAGTCAGTGGATGATGTCATCAGTGATGTCATTTGAGATGTCTTCAGTGATGTCATCAGTGATGTCACAGACCAATGATGTAATATGTGACATCATCAGAAGTGCATTGCGGGGGGGTGTGTTATAGTTAGCTCAACTAACTATAACAGTTGAATTCCTCTGGTTTTGTACGAGTAAAATGTCCAACTAACTATAACGTCCCTGAAACATGTGTTTTTTTCCAGTGAATTTCTAAGGTTTTAAATGCTAATTTCTAACTACAACATCCATGAAACCTATGGTCTTTCAGTGAATTTCAAATGTTTTTTACATGCTAGTTCCTAACTATAACGTCCCTGAATCCTCTGAGTTTTTTCTCTGAATTTCAAGGGTTTTTTTAAATGTTAATTCCTAATTATAACATTCCTGAAACCTCTGTTTTTTTCAGTGAATTTCTAAGGTTTTTTTAAATGCTAGTTTCTAAATATGCCTACATAGGTAGGACAAGTGCAGAAAGATGAAGAAAGGCGCAGAAAGAAGCAAGAGAAGTGCAGAAAGAGGCAATAGAAGTCCAGAAAGAGGAAGAAAGGTGCAGAAAGAAGCAAGAGAAGTGCAGAACAATGTTGCAGCGTGATGCAGTTTAAATAGTACACCATGTGACAGATCATTATCATACCTGTTTCATACAGAGATGTTAATTGATATGATGTATACTTGTTTGACACAGAACTTTTTCACCTTTGCCAAACAGATATACCGACAAACACTCAGAACCACAATGGGGACCTGCTTCGCCCCCAGCTGTGCGTGTCTTTTCCTCGGCTGGTGGGAAGAACAGGTGGCAAGCAGGTTAGATCTGTTCAAAGAGCATGTGATATTGTGGATACGATTTATCGGTGATATCTTCTATATTTGGAGAGGTAGCACTGAGAACGCCAATCAATTTGTGGAGACATTAAATGACAAAACACTCAATCACCCATTTAGCAGCAAACTAGACAATGAGACTATAAATTTTCTTGATTTGAGACTTAAGGTCAATGACAAACATCTAGAGAGCTATCTGTTTAGAAAAGAGACAGCAGGTAACAGCTTGTTACATGCGCTGAGTTGCCAGCCTGAGAATTTGATTAGGAGTATGCACCTGGGTGAACTATTATGAGCTAAAAGGAACTGCAGCAACAAGAAGGTATATGACAAAGAGAAATTGGTTATGGTAAAAAGGTTTCTGAAAAGATGGTACACACAAACCATGAATAACAAAGCTTGTTTAGAGGAAGAAAAACGAGAAATAAATGAATTATTGAAACAGAAGGGAAAAGCTAGCGATGACGCTGAAAATAAAATCAGGTTCAATACAACCTTCAACAAATAATAAAAACTAGTGAGAAAAGGATTGGATACACTTGGAGTGTTTTAAAAAAGACACAGATTTGGAATTCTTTGTGGAGGCGTATCCTCAGATCACATATAGAAAGGTCAGATCACTTAAAGACATCATTTGTCGAACCCTCGTAACTACTGACTCAAATCAAACCAATATTCAAGGGTTTTTCACATGCGGCAGGTGTCTCTTTCTGCACTTCTCTTTCTTCTTTATGTACCTTTCTTGCTTTCTCCAGTACCCTTCTTCCTTTTTTGCATCTCTCTTGCATCTTTCTGCACTTCTCTTGCCATTTTCTACGTCTCTCTTGCCTCTTTCTGCACCTCACTTACTTCTTTCTGCACTTCTCTTGCTTCTTTCCACACGTCTGTTGCTTCTTTCAGCAATTCTATTGCCTCTTTGTGCACTTCTTTTGCATGTTTCTGCACCTCTCCTGTGTCTTTATGTACCTCTAGTGCATCTTTATATACATCACTTGCTTCTTTCTACACACCCCTTGCCTCCTTATGCACCCCTCTTTTCTCCATCTGCAAGCCTCTTTCACCTCTGTTGCCTCTTTCTATACCTCACTTGCTTCTTTCTGTACCCCTCTTGCCTCTTTCTGTTCCCCTTTTTTCTCTTTTTGTACCTCTCTTGCCTCTTTCTGTACCCCTGTTCCCTCTTTCTGCACCTTTCCTGCCTGTTTCTGTACCTCTCTAGCCTCTTTCCATACCTCTGTTGGTTCTTTCTGCATTTCTCTTGCTTCTTTCTGCATTCCTCCTGCCTCTTTCTGTACCTCTCTTGCCTCTTTGTGCACCTCTCGCACATTTTTCTGCACCCATCTAGCCTATTTTTTCACCTCTGTTAGTTCTTTCTGCAATTCTCTTGCCTCTTTCTGCACTTCTCTTCCTTCTTTCTGTACCCGTCCAGCCTCTGTCTGTACCTCTCTTGTCTCTTTGTTTACCTCTCCTACCTCTTTCTGCATCCCCTTGCATCTTTTTACACCTCTGTTGGTTCTTTCTGCACTCCTCTTGCTTCTTTCTGCTCCTTACTTGCCTCTTTCTGCACTTCTCTTTCTTCTTTCTATACTTATGTTGCTTCTTTGTACACCTCTGTTGCTTTTTTCAGCAATTCTCTTGCCTCTTTCTTCACTTCTCTTTCTTCTTTCTGCACCCCTTCTGCCTCTTTCTGTGCCTCTCTTGCCTCTTTGTGCACCTCTCCGACCTCTTTCTACACCCCTCTTGCTTCTTTTGCACCTCTGTTGGTTCTTTCTGCAACTCTCTTGCCTCTTTCTGCACTTCTCTTGCTTGTTTTTGTACCTGTATTGCATCTTTCTGCACCTCTGTTGCCTCTTTCTGTACCTTGATTGCTTCTTTCTGCACCCCTCCTGCCTCTTTTCGTACTTCTCTTGCTTCTTTCTACACCTCTCTTGCCTTTTTCTTCTCCTCTCTTGCCTCTTTGTGCATTTCTCTTGCCTGTTTCTGCACTTCCCTTGCTTCTTTATGTACCTCACTTCCCTCTTCCTGTACCTCTCCTGTCTCTTTCTGCACTTCTCTTTCTTCTCTCTGTATTTGTTTGCTTCTTTCTGTACCCTTCTTCCCTTTTTTGCATCCCTCTTGCTTCATTCTGCTATTCTCTTGCCATTTTCTGCATCTCTCTTGCCTCTTTCCACACCTCACTTGCTTCTTTCTGCACTTCTCTTGCTTCTTTCCACACCTCTGTTGCTTCGTTCAGAAATTCTATTGCCTCTTTGTGCAGTTCTTTTGCATGTTTCTGCATCTCTCTTGCTTCTTTCTGCACCCCTTTTGCCTCTTTCTGCACCCCTCTTTTCTCCTTCTGGACCTCTCTTGCCGCTTTCTGCACCCCTGTTCCCTCTTTCTGCACCTTTCCTGCCTGTTTCTGCACCTCTTTTGTCTCTTTCTGTACCTTTGTTTGTTCTTTTTGTACTTCACTTGCTCTTTCTGCTCCCTTTGCGCCTCTTTCAGCACCTCTGTTGCTTCTTTCTGCATTACTCTTCCTTCTTTCTGTACCCCTCCTGCCTCTTTCTTTACCTCTCTTGCCTCTTTGTGCACCTCTCCTCCCTTTTTCTCCACCCTCATTGCTTCTTTTTTCACCTCTGTTGGTTATTTCTACACTGTTTTTGAATATTTCTGCCCCTCACTTGACTCTTTCTGCATTTCTTTTGTTTCTTTGTACAACTCTATTGCCTCTTTCAGCAATTCTCTTGCCTCTTTCTGTACTTCACTTCCTTCTTTCTGCACCCCTCTGGCCTCTTTCTGTACTTCTCTTGCCTCTATGTGCACCTCTCCTACATTTTTCTACACCCCTTATTGCCTCTTTCACCTTTGTTAGTTCTTTCTGCACTGCTTTTGCTTCTTTCTGCACTTCTCTTGCTTCTTTGTACACCTCAGTTGCTTTTTTCAGCAAATCGCTTGCCTCTTTCTCCACTTCTCTTCCTCCTTTCTGCACCCGTCCTGTCTCTGTCTGCCCTTTTTTGCATCTATCTTGCCTCTTTCTGCACTTCTTTTGCCATTTTCTGCATCTCTCTTGTCTCTTTCTGCACCTTATGTACTTCTTCCTGCACTTCTCTTGCTTCTTTCCACACCTCTGTTGCTTCTTCAGCAATTCTATTGCCTCTTTGTGCACTTCTTTTGCATGTTTCTGCACCTCGCTTGTGTCTTTATGCACCTCTAGTGCATCTTTATATACATCACTTCCTTCTTTCTGCACCCCCTTGCCTCTTTATGCACCCCTCTTTTCTCTATCTGTAAGTCTCTTTCCTCTTTCTGCACACCTGCTCCCTATTTCTGCACCTTTCCTGCCTGTTTCTGTACCGCTGTTTGTTCTTTCTGTACGTCTCTTGTTCTTTTAGTACCTCTGTTCCTTCTTTCTGCTCCCTTCCTGCCTCTTTCTGAACCTCTCTTGCCTCTTTGTGCACCACTCCTCACTTTTTTTGCACCCCTCTTTGCCTCTTTTCTCACCTCTGTTGGTTCTTTCTACACTACTTTTCTATCTTTCTGCACCTCACTTGCCTCTTTCTGCACTTCTCTTGCTTCTTTGTACACCTCTGTTGCTTCTTTCAGCAATTCTCTAGCCTCTTTCTGCACTTCTCTTCCTTCTTTCTGCACCCCTCCTGCCTCTTTCTGTACCTCTCTTACCTCTTTGTGCACTTCTCCTACCTCTTTCTACACCCCGGTTGACTCTTTGTGCACTTCTTTTGCTTCTTTCAGTAATTCCTGCGCTTGTTTCTGCACTTCTCTTGCGTCTTTCTGCAGCTCTCTTGTCTCTTTCTGTACCTCACTTGCTTCTTTCTGCACCCCTCATGTCTCTTTCTGCACTCCTCTTGCTTCTTTTAACTCCTCACTTGCCTCTTTCTTCTCCTCTCTTGCCTGTTTGTGCATTTCTCTTGCCTCTTTGTGTACCTCTCCTATCTCTTTCTGCACCCCTCTTGCCTCTTTTTTACCTTTGTTGGTTCTTTCTGCACTACATTTGTTTCTTTCTGCACCTCACTTGCCTCTTTCTGCACCTCTCTTCCCTCTTTCTGTACTTCTGATGGTTCTTTTTGTACTTTTCTTCCTCTTTCTGCACCTCTCTTGACTCTTTTTGCACCTCTGTTGGTTCTTTTTGCACTGCTCTTGCTTCTTTGTGCTCCTCACTTGCCTCTTTCTGCACTTCTCTTGCTTATTTCTGCACCTCTCTTGTGTCTTTCTGCACCTATGTTGTATCTTTCTGCACCTCACTTGCTTCTTTCTGTACCCCTCCCGCTTCTTTCTGCACTTCTCTTGCTTCTTTTAACACCTCTCTTACCTCTTTCTGCTCCTCTCTTGCCTCATTGTGCATTTCTCTTGCCTGTTTCTGCACTTCTCTTGACTCTGTGTGCACCTCTCCTACCTCTTTCTGCACCCCTCTTGCTTCTTTCTGCTCCTCACTTGCCTCTGTCTGCACTTCTCTTGCTTGTTTCTATATCTCTCTTACGTCTTTCTGTACCTCTGTTGCCTCTTTCTGCACTTCACTTGCTTCCTTCTGCACCCCTGCTGCCTCTTTCTGTACTTTCCTTGCTTCTTTCAACACCTCTCTTGCCTCTTTCTTCTCCTCTCTTGCCTCTTTTTGCATTTCTTTTGCCTGTTTCTCTTGTTCTCTTGCCAATTTCTGCTTCTCTCTTGCATCTTTCTGTACCTCACTTGCTTCTTTCTGCACTTCTCTTGCTTCGTTCCACACCTCTGTTGCTTCTTTGTACACCTCTGTTGCTTCTTTCAGCATTTCTCTAGCCTCTTTCTGCACTTCTCTTCCCTCTTTCTACAACCCTCCTGCCTCTTTCTATACCGCTTTTGCCTCTTTGTGCACCTCTCCTATCTCTTTTTGCACCCCTCTTGACTCTTTTTGCACCTCTGTTGGTTCTTTTTGCACTGCTCTTGCTTCTTTCAGCTCCTCACCTGCCTCTTTCTGCACTTCTCTTGCTTCTTTCTACACCTCTTTTGCTTCTTTCAGCAATTCCCGTGCTTGTTTCTGCACTTCTCTTGCGTATTTCTGCACCTCTCTTGCCTCTTTCTGTACCTCTCTTGCTTATTTCTGCACCCCTCCTGTCTCTTTCTGCACACCTCTTGCTTCTTTTAACTCCTCACTTACCTCTTTCTGCTCCTCTCTTGCCTCATTGTGCATTTCTGTTGCCTGTTTCTGAACTTCTCTTGACTCTGTGTGCACCTCTCCTACCTCTTTCTGCACCCCTCTTGTCTCTGTTTGCACCTCTGTTGGTTCTTTCTACATTGCTCTTGCTTCTTTCTGCTCCTCACTTGCCTCTGTCTGCACTTCTCTTGCATGTTTCTATATCTCTCTTACGTCTTTCTGTACCTCTGTTGCTTCTTTCTGCACTTCACTTGCTTCCTTCTGCACCCATCCTGCCTCTTTATGCACTTTCCTTGCTTCTTTCAACACCTCGCGTGCCTCTTTCTTATCCTCTCTTGCCTCTTTGTGCATTTCTCTTGCCTTTTTGTGCATCTCACCTATCTCTTTCTTTACCCCTCTTGCCTCTTTTTTACCTCTGTTCGTTCTTTCTGCACTACATTTGCTTCTTTCTGCACCTCACTTGCCTCTTTCTGTGCCTCTCTTGCCTCTTTCGGTACTTCTGATGGTTCTTTCTGCACTTCTCTTCCTCTTTCTGCACCCCTCTTGACTCTTTTTGCACCTATGTTGGTTCTTTTTGCACTGCTCTTGCTTCTTTCCGCTCTTTACTTGCCTCTTTCTGCACTGCTCTTCCTTCTTTCTGCTCCTCACTTTCCTCTTTCTGCACTTCTCTTGTTTATTTCTGCACCTTTCTTTCCTCTTTCTGCACCTGTGTTGCATCTTTCTGCACCTCACTTGCTTCTTTCTGTACCCCTCCTGCCTCTTTCTGCACTTCTCTTGCTTCTTTTAACACCTCTCTTGCCTCTTTCTGCTCCTCTCTTGCCTCACTGTGCATTTCTCTTGCCTGTTTCTGCACTTCTCTTGCCTCTGTGTGCAACTCTCCTACCTCTTTCTGCACTCCTCTTGCCTCTTTTTGCACCTTTGTTGGTTCTTTCTGCATTGCTCTTGCTTCTTTCTGTATCTCTCTTGTGTCTTTCTGTACCTCTGTTGCCTCTTTTTGCCCTTCACTTGCTTCCTTCTGTGCCCCTCCTGCCTCTTTGTGCACTTTTCTTGCTTCTTTCAGCACCTCTCTTGCCTCTTTCTTCTCCTCTCTTGCCTCTTTGTGCATTTCTCTTGCCTGTTTCTGCTATTCTCTTGCCATTTTCTGCATCTCTCTTGCATCTTTCTGCACCTCACTTGCTTCTTTCCACACCTCTGTTGCTTCTTTCTGCAATTCTATCGCCTCTTTCTACACTTCTTTTGCATTTTTCTAGACCTCTCTTGCATCTTTATGCACTTTTGATGCCTCTTTCTATACTTGCTTCTTTCTGCACCCCTCTTGCCTCTTTCTGCACCCCTGTTTTCTCTTTCTACGCCCCTGTTACTTCTTTCTGCACCCCTTTCCCCCTTTCTGCACCTCTCTTGCCTCTTTCTGTTCCTCTGTTGTTTCTTTCTGCACTTATCTTGCTCTTTCTGCACCCTTCGTGCCATTTTCAGTAACTCTGTTGCTTCTTTCTGTACTTCTCTTCCTTCTTAGCACTGGCTCCGGGACTGGTTAGTCAGAGTCAGTTACCACCAGTACCAGTCAGCAAAAAGTTGGGGGCATAGGATGACTGTGCAACGAGACCTCTTTCTGCACCTCTGTTGGTTCGTTCTGCTTATCTCTTGCTTCTTTCTGCAGCTTTCTTCATCTTTTTGGACTTCTGTTGCCTCTTTCTGCATTTCTCCTGCCTCTTTCTGCTCTTTTCTTCCATAGGTTTCAGGACAATAAAGTTAGAAATTAGCAGTTAAAAAACCTTAGAAATTCACTGAAAAAACCCAGAGGTTTTAGGGACATTATAGTTAGTTGGATATTTCACTCGTATTAAACCAGAGAAATTTGGCCGTTATAGTTATTTGAGCTAACTATAACTCGTGCCCCCGCAATGCACTGCTGACGACGTCACATATTACATAATTCATGACATGGTCAGTGATATCACTGATAACATCACTGATGACATCTCAAATGACATCACTGATGACCTCACTGGTGGCATCATCCACGTGATAATCTGATGCACTTCCTCATACCCTAATATAACCTTTGATACACCCACTCAAAAATACAGACTACCAATACCGAAACCATAGACACACCAATACCAGATACTATATACCCACTCAGTGAATCCTAGCTCTACACACACATCCACCCCTTCACCCATACAGTCACTCACACATGCAGTCATTCATCAATACAGCTCTACCTTATGCACTCATACACCTATACAGACACTCACACACCATCACTCATCCATAGAGTTACTCACACACCTAGTCATTCATTCAAAGAATCAATTACACTCCCATTTATTCACCTATACAGTTATACACATACCACCTCACGTATTCATACAGATACTAACACATACTTAATCTCTTATACAATTACTGATACAAGCACACACTCATCCATACAGCTACTCTCACTCTCACATAATCATTTATATACTCCAACACTCCAACACTCACATATAGTACTTTTTACATATATAATTACTCATACATGGACCACTGAGATATCCATTCACTAACCAACACGGCCATACACCCAGTGAATCACCCACTCACAAATCTATGCACAGAGTCGCACACCCTCACCCACACAGGTACTCAGGCACTCATACAGATACTCAGACAACCAATCAATAACTCATATAGACATTCATGCTACTCACTAACCCATGCAGCAGCTTACACGCCAACTGACAGACTGATACAGACATTCACACAGATTAATCACTATCCCATGCATTCAGTAAGACACATTTAATCACTCACTTATACAGTCAGTCACACCCCTACTAAATCATGTATTCAGACACTTATACATCCACTCATTCTTCAATACACCTTGGCATATATATATAAAACATATTTAAACTTTACAGAAACACACAGTCAGTGGATGATGTCATCAGTGATGTCATTTGAGATGTCTTCAGTGATGTCATCAGTGATGTCACAGACCAATGATGTAATATGTGACATCATCAGAAGTGCATTGCGGGGGGGTGTGTTATAGTTAGCTCAACTAACTATAACAGTTGAATTCCTCTGGTTTTGTACGAGTAAAATGTCCAACTAACTATAACGTCCCTGAAACATGTGTTTTTTTCCAGTGAATTTCTAAGGTTTTAAATGCTAATTTCTAACTACAACATCCATGAAACCTATGGTCTTTCAGTGATTTTCAAATGTTTTTTACATGCTAGTTCCTAACTATAACGTCCCTGAATCCTCTGAGTTTTTTCTCTGAATTTCAAGGGTTTTTTTAAATGTTAATTCCTAATTATAACATTCCTGAAACCTCTGTTTTTTTCAGTGAATTTCTAAGGTTTTTTTAAATGCTAGTTTCTAAATATGCCTACATAGGTAGGACAAGTGCAGAAAGATGAAGAAAGGCGCAGAAAGAAGCAAGAGAAGTGCAGAAAGAGGCAATAGAAGTCCAGAAAGAGGAAGAAAGGTGCAGAAAGAAGCAAGAGAAGTGCAGAACAATGTTGCAGCGTGATGCAGTTTAAATAGTACACCATGTGACAGATCATTATCATACCTGTTTCATACAGAGATGTTAATTGATATGATGTATACTTGTTTGAAACAGAACTTTTTCACCTTTGCCAAACAGATATACCGACAAACACTCAGAACCACAATGGGGACCTGCTTCGCCCCCAGCTGTGCGTGTCTTTTCCTCGGCTGGTGGGAAGAACAGGTGGCAAGCAGGTTAGATCTGTTCAAAGAGCATGTGATATTGTGGATACGATTTATCGATGATATCTTCTATATTTGGAGAGGTAGCACTGAGAAAGCCAATCAATTTGTGGAGACATTAAATGACAAAACACTCAATCACCCATTTAGCAGCAAACTAGACAATGAGACTATAAATTTTCTTGATTTGAGACTTAAGGTCAATGACAAACATCTAGAGAGCTATCTGTTTAGAAAAGAGACAGCAGGTAACAGCTTGTTACATGCGCTGAGTTGCCAGCCTGAGAATTTGATTAGGAGTATGCACCTGGGTGAACTATTATGAGCTAAAAGGAACTGCAGCAACAAGAAGGTATATGACAAAGAGAAATTGGTTATGGTAAAAAGGTTTCTGAATAGATGGTACACACAAACCATGAATAACAAAGCTTGTTTAGAGGAAGAAAAACGAGAAATAAATGAATTATTGAAACAGAAGGGAAAAGCTAGCGATGACGCTGAAAATAAAATCAGGTTCAATACAACCTTCAACAAATAATAAAAACTAGTGAGAAAAGGATTGGATACACTTGGAGTGTTTTAAAAAAGACACAGATTTGGAATTCTTTGTGGAGGCGTATCCTCAGATCACATATAGAAAGGTCAGATCACTTAAAGACATCATTTGTCGAACCCTCGTAACTACTGACTCAAAACAAACCAATATTCAAGGGTTTTTCACATGCGGCAGGTGTCTCTTTCTGCACTTCTCTTTCTTCTTTATGTACCTTTCTTGCTTTCTTCAGTACCCTTCTTCCTTTTTTGCATCTCTCTTGCATCTTTCTGCACTTCTCTTGCCATTTTCTACGTCTCTCTTGCCTCTTTCTGCACCTCACTTACTTCTTTCTGCACTTCTCTTGCTTCTTTCCACACGTCTGTTGCTTCTTTCAGCAATTCTATTGCCTCTTTGTGCACTTCTTTTGCATGTTTCTGCACCTCTCCTGTGTCTTTATGTACCTCTAGTGCATCTTTATATACATCACTTGCTTCTTTCTACACACCCCTTGCCTCCTTATGCACCCCTCTTTTCTCCATCTGCAAGCCTCTTTCACCTCTGTTGCCTCTTTCTATACCTCACTTGCTTCTTTCTGTACCCCTCTTGCCTCTTTCTGTTCCCCTTTTTTCTCTTTTTGTACCTCTCTTGCCTCTTTCTGTACCCCTGTTCCCTCTTTCTGCACCTTTCCTGCCTGTTTCTGTACCTCTCTAGCCTCTTTCCATACCTCTGTTGGTTCTTTCTGCATTTCTCTTGCTTCTTTCTGCATTCCTCCTGCCTCTTTCTGTACCTCTCTTTCCTCTTTGTGCACCTCTCGCACATTTTTCTGCACCCATCTAGCCTATTTTTTCACCTCTGTTAGTTCTTTCTGCAATTCTCTTGCCTCTTTCTGCACTTCTCTTCCTTCTTTCTGCACCCGTCCAGCCTCTGTCTGTACCTCTCTTGTCTCTTTGTTTACCTCTCCTACCTCTTTCTGCATCCCCTTGCATCTTTTTACACCTCTGTTGGTTCTTTCTGCACTCCTCTTGCTTCTTTCTGCTCCTTACTTGCCTCTTTCTGCACTTCTCTTTCTTCTTTCTATACTTATGTTGCTTCTTTGTACACCTCTGTTGCTTTTTTCAGCAATTCTCTTGCCTCTTTCTTCACTTCTCTTTCTTCTTTCTGCACCCCTTCTGCCTCTTTCTGTGCCTCTCTTGCCTCTTTGTGCACCTCTCCGACCTCTTTCTACACCCCTCTTGCTTCTTTTGCACCTCTGTTGGTTCTTTCTGCAACTCTCTTGCCTCTTTCTGCACTTCTCTTGCTTGTTTTTGTACCTGTATTGCATCTTTCTGCACCTCTGTTGCCTCTTTCTGTACCTTGATTGCTTCTTTCTGCACCCCTCCTGCCTCTTTTCGTACTTCTCTTGCTTCTTTCTACACCTCTCTTGCCTTTTTCTTCTCCTCTCTTGCCTCTTTGTGCATTTCTCTTGCCTGTTTCTGCACTTCCCTTGCTTCTTTATGTACCTCACTTCCCTCTTCCTGTACCTCTCCTGTCTCTTTCTGCACTTCTCTTTCTTCTCTCTGTATTTGTTTGCTTCTTTCTGTACCCTTCTTCCCTTTTTTGCATCCCTCTTGCTTCATTCTGCTATTCTCTTGCCATTTTCTGCATCTCTCTTGCCTCTTTCCACACCTCACTTGCTTCTTTCTGCACTTCTCTTGCTTCTTTCCACACCTCTGTTGCTTCGTTCAGAAATTCTATTGCCTCTTTGTGCAGTTCTTTTGCATGTTTCTGCATCTCTCTTGCTTCTTTCTGCACCCCTCTTGCCTCTTTCTGCACCCCTCTTTTCTCCTTCTGGACCTCTCTTGCCGCTTTCTGCACCCCTGTTCCCTCTTTCTGCACCTTTCCTGCCTGTTTCTGCACCTCTTTTGTCTCTTTCTGTACCTTTGTTTGTTCTTTTTGTACTTCACTTGCTCTTTCTGCTCCCTTTGCGCCTCTTTCAGCACCTCTGTTGCTTCTTTCTGCATTACTCTTCCTTCTTTCTGTACCCCTCCTGCCTCTTTCTTTACCTCTCTTGCCTCTTTGTGCACCTCTCCTACCTTTTTCTCCACCCTCATTGCTTCTTTTTTCACCTCTGTTGGTTATTTCTACACTGTTTTTGAATATTTCTGCCCCTCACTTGACTCTTTCTGCATTTCTTTTGTTTCTTTGTACAACTCTATTGCCTCTTTCAGCAATTCTCTTGCCTCTTTCTGTACTTCACTTCCTTCTTTCTGCACCCCTCTGGCCTCTTTCTGTACTTCTCTTGCCTCTATGTGCACCTCTCCTACATTTTTCTACACCCCTTATTGCCTCTTTCACCTTTGTTAGTTCTTTCTGCACTGCTTTTGCTTCTTTCTGCACTTCTCTTGCTTCTTTGTACACCTCAGTTGCTTTTTTCAGCAAATCACTTGCCTCTTTCTGCACTTCTCTTCCTCCTTTCTGCACCCGTCCTGTCTCTGTCTGTAACTCTCTAGCCTCTTTGTTTACCTCTCCTACCTCTTTCTTCACCCCCTTGCATCTTTTTGCACCTCTGTTGGTTCTTTCTGCACTGCTCTTGCTTCTTTCTGCTCCTTACTTGCCTCTTTCTGCACTTCTCTTGGTTTCTTCTGCACTTCTGTTGCATCTTCGTATACTTCTCTTGCCTCTTTCTGCACTTCTCTTTCTTCTTTCTGTACCTTTCTTGCTTTTTTTCAGTACGCTTCTGCCCTTTTTTTGCATCTCTCTTGCCTCTTTCTGCACTTCTCTTGCCATTTTCTGCATCTCTCTTGTCTCTTTCTGCACCTTATGTACTTCTTCCTGCACTTCTCTTGCTTCTTTCCACACCTCTGTTGCTTCTTTCAGCAATTCTATTGACTCTTTGTGCACTACTTTTGCATGTTTCTGCACCTCGCTTGTGTCTTTATGCACCTCTAGTGCATCTTTATATACATCACTTCCTTCTTTCTGCACCCCCTTGCCTCTTTATGCACCCCTCTTTTCTCTATCTGCAAGTCTCTTTCCTCTGTCTGCACACCTGTTCCCTATTTCTGCACCTTTCCTGCCTCTTTCTGAACCTCTCTTGCCTCTTTGTGCACCACTCCTCACTTTTATTGCACCCCTCTTTGCCTCTTTTCTCACCTCTGTTGGTTCTTTCTACACTACTTTTCTATCTTTCTGCACCTCACTTGCCTCTTTCTGCACTTCTCTTGCTTCTTTGTACACCTCTGTTGCTTCTTTCAGCAATTCTCTAGCCTCTTTCTGCACTTCTCTTCCTTCTTTCTGCACCCCTCCTGCCTCTTTCTGTACCTCTCTTGCCTCTTTGTGCACTTCTCCTACCTCTTTCTACACCCCGGTTGCCTCTTTGTGCACTTCTTTTGCTTCTTTCAGTAATTCCCGTGCTTGTTTCTGCACTTCTCTTGCATCTTTCTGCAGCTCTCTTGTCTCTCTCTGTACCTCACTTGCTTCTTTCTGCACCCCTCCTGTCTCTTTCTGCACTCCTCTTGCTTCTTTTAACACCTCACTTGCCTCTTTCTTCTCCTCTCTTGCCTCTTTGTGCATTTCTCTTGCCTCTTTGTGCACCTCTCCTATCTCTTTCTGCACCCCTCTTGTTGAAACCTAAAACAGCGATCTGATTAAGCATTCACTAAAGACATGAATTCCCCTTTCTTAGAACAAGTTTCTCTTCCTATGTTGCCTAATGTCCGGACTCCATTTTGTATTGTCATGTCTCCACGTGCTCTGCACGAGAAGAGTCCTATCCTCATGTTAGTTGCTCTTGTAATCTGCCTAGTAACAGTCTATAAATAGCTCCTTTGTCCGTCTGGCGCATGCCCAGACTTGACCACATCTGTTATCAGTTAGTCCTTGCTTGACCATGTTTTCGCGGGTTCAGGATATTATTAACTCCGCCCACATATTGATTCTGTATCGAAAATGTCCATAAAAGGTAATACTCTTTGCCTCATGTTGTATTCACCCACTTATGAGCCCCTCTGTTGTGTATATAAGGGGACTGTGTACGCAAGTTCTTTGTGCTACTCTATGCAATACTGAAGAGTGTTGTATAGGTTGTAGGACCACCCTTAAGGGTTAATAAACTTTGTCTTTGTATTTTGCAGTTTCCGTGCCAACTTCCTTCTAGTTTTCGTTACAGGAGAGCGAACCCTTGTATTCTGCGGGCCTAGCTGGGGCCTGTACTCATCAATTGGCGCCCGTCACGTGGGGCTCATCGGCGACTCGGATGCTCGAAGGATTGGTCGTGACGAAGGTGAGGAATTTGGCCAGGGATGTGATCACTGCCAGCGGCGGTTTTAGCCCTGGCATCCCGAGGGTTTCTTCCTTCCCTTCCGAACTGACCTTCTGGGTGGCGCCGGTCCTCGACTGAGACCTCTTCTGTCGGTTTGCCGCGACAGCCGTTTGGGCGAATTTTGGAACTTGGCAGTTGGAATCTGGACACTCTTGATTGGTAAGAACCGTTGTACGGTACTTGCTCCGAGTTTTGAAGCCTGGGTTGGCTATTTGAGTTTGATTCATGATGACCGGTCATATTTTGTATTGATTATTGTGAAAATATATGCGTTGCAACACATATAGGCAGGTAATGTGGAGATATTTCTCCGGAGTTGTGTAAATCTGAACGGCGCAAAGTTTAAGTGCCATTTTTGATAATACTGCATATTTTGCATTATTTTTGAGCATGCCTGCTTTTAGCGCACTCCGTAAGTGGTGCTGCTGCTTTGGAAATCGGTTAAATCTCGAGGAATCTGCTCCAGCCCCCCCAGAGGGGACTCCTAATAGGGATATGTATGTGAAGCATGGTCTTTCCTCTATAATGTACAGCACAGTGTGGAGGAAATACACTAAAAAGGACCCTGAGTTACGATGGCCTTTGTATGGATCGTTTGATATGCGAAAGATTGAGTATGTGGAACAGTGTATGTGTAAACGGCGTGCTCGGCAAGACATGTTTGAATGTGTACGGTTATGGGTGAAGGAAGTGCGTGAGCGAGAGAAACGTGAGAAAGCGCTGTTTGATAAAGAGCAACGGAAAAATGATCATGTGAGAGCGCAGGAATCGAAGCGTCGGGAAGAAAGAGAACTGGCGGAGAGACAAGAGAAAGAGTGTAGGTTGCAAGTCTCGGGTCAATATGCTGTCCGCCAGCCACTTTATCCTGTCCTTACTAATCTTGAAGATGATTTTTATTTATTAGATCGTTCTCCGCCCCCTTATGTTGGCGCGTCCGCACCGAGATCACAGGATTCTGGATCGGTTTCGGATAAGGTAGACACGCGGTCCATGTTATCAACTGAGCGTATGGGTGAGCTTCGGAAAATTTCTCTTCGTGCGCTTAAGGACAAGTTACCTCTTTCTGAATTATTGGAATCTTTGGAACATTGGCGGGATAAAGAGCGGCTGTATTTTCTTGAAACTTTTTCTCATGACGTGATTGCTGCCTTTCGGAAATATTCAGATGTTTTCGAGCCTGATGCTGTAGTATCGGATGCTAAAGCATTACGTAACGGTGTTTTTTCTCCCTCTAAGGTACCCGATGCGGTCCGACGGCTGTTTGCATTGCGGGACGCGGCGGTTGAACTTAAAGAGAGAGCGCGCCTGCAGGCAGGGGAGAAGGAGCAATTGGATTCACATATCGGCGGCGACCAATCATCTACCTCCCATTCAGATAAGAGTGAACTAGTGCATGCTAAACCGATGCGAGAGGCGGCACCTTTGTATGTCCCTCCTAAAGGAGCGGGTACTAGTTCAGACATGTCTTCCCCTGATGCTAGGGGATATTTTGTGTATAATTGGGTTTATACTCCCTGGCATAGGGCTGATGTTATGGCATTAAAGAATGCCTTGCCTGACCCCCGCAAGAATCCAGCGGCCTTTTATGAAGAGGTCGAAGGGGCCTTGAATTCTTGTACTATGACTTTAGCGGATATAGATTTGTTCTTTGGGCTCATTTTACCACCGGATATGTGGAGATCTGTGCGGAAGGTGGATGATGTTCCCGCTTTTAAGGCTAAGTGGTCCGAGATTGAGGATGAGGATAGGGAGAGAAAACCCGCGCAAAAACCACCGCAGATTATTTTAGACCTTCCTGCTGCTATCTTGACTAAATTGAAAACAATCATTCCCCCTAAAAAAATTGACTGGAATATGTTAGCCTCATGTAAACAGAAGGTCGATGAATCAGTTTCAGATTTCTTTACACGCTTTGAGGAGACATTCCATGATTTCAGCGGTCAGTCACTTACGGATGATACGGGTCGGCATCTTTTTGTTGATAAATATGTGGCGAATTTATTACCGGGAATAGCAGCTCGTTTAAAGGCGAGTGAAAGCTCTTGGTCCACCTCGTCTCCGGCATCCCTCCTGACTATGGCTCAGTATTATGAGCGTCAGGAACAAGAAGCGAAGGGGAATGAGGAGAAGAAATCGAAAGACTTGAAAACTAAGGTGATGTTAGCACAAGTATATGGTCTGCCTCGTCAGGGTGTAGAAAGAGGTAGAGGAGGATTCTATGGTCCCCCTTCGGGTCGGTCGGATGTTAACAGAAATCAATGTGCGTATTGTAAACAGTCGGGTCATTGGGCTAGAGAGTGTCCGGTGTTATATGCATCTCGTCAGGGACGTGGTCAGGGACCACCGAGAGGTAGAGGGGGTTTTTCGAATTTTAGAAGGAACTCTAATGATCGTGCTCGATTTGAGACTAACGTACAGCAACGGGATAGACCTAATGTATTTGATCGGCAAAATCAGTATCAGATGTCTGGGAATGAACGTTCTGGGTACCATGACTCACAGCATGCGTAGGATTGCGATGGATGGGGGTTGGAATCAGTTGAAGTGCCGGTTGATCAGAAGGGTCCTTATGTTTCAGCAAATGTTTTGGGTTCTACTGATCGGTTCCTAGTTGATACAGGAGCTACTCGCAGTGCACTGTCCAAACAATTGGTTCCGAGGGCTCCCCCATCTGGCTTAATGGTTACATCGGTAGGGTTTGATGGTACACTCTCTCGAAGCCCTCTTTCCCGACCCCTTGCATTCCATGTTGACCACTTTTCTGCACCCTGTCCGTTTCTGCTTGCCCCGAACACGCCTGACAACATTATGGGTCTTGATATGCTCAAGCACTTCAGAGCCACGATCCGCTGCTCCCCTACTGGAGTGCGTGTGATCTTGAACGATAATCACCCTATGACAGAACGGATGTGTGTGGTTGCGGAGGAGGCTGCATTAGCGTCCCTCCCTCATTCTTTGTGGGCTATTTCGGATACTGATGTGGGACAGAGGGTAATTCCGCCGGTCCACATCAGTGTCCAGGAGGGTGCGGTGTTGCCACGCCTCCCTCAGTATCGCATTTCCCAGGAGGGGGAGGAGGCACTCATACAGATCGTGCAGGATTTGATTCAGGTGGGAGTAGTGGAGGAAGTTCCCTATAATGTCTGCAATAGTCCTATTTTACCCATTTTGAAGAAAGATACCGATACCAGGGTTTATCGTTTTATCATTGACCTAAGGGAAGTGAATAAGATAGTGATACCTCAGTACCCAGTGGTTTCTGATATCACGACATTACTCACTTTGGTCCCGCCAACGGCGACCACGTTTTCAGTTATTGATTTGAAAAATGCCTTCTTTTCGATTCCTATTCACCCTGATAGCCGATACCTTTTCGGTTTTACTTTGAATAATAGGTCTTATAGATTTTGTAGAGTCCCTCAGGGTTATACAGAAAGTCCTAGTATTTACAGTCAAGCATTGAAAAGGCAATTGGATTCCTTTGTTCTGCCTGAGGGTGTCGCCCTTATACAATATGTCGATGACATCTTGTTGGCGGCCGACACTCCTGAGTTGTGTGAGCAGTGTACGTTATCTTTGCTTTCCTTTTTGGCATCTCATAATCACAAAGTGCCAAGGAAGAAATTGCAATTTTGTAGACCAAAGGTGACTTATTTGGGTCACCTTTTGTCTAAGGAGGGGGGGGGACTCACACCAGATCGTATTCAAGCAATTTTGGACACGCCAGTACCTTCCACACAGAAGGATGTGCGTGCATTTTTGGGTCTTGCTTCTTTCTGTAGGCAATGGATATTGGGGTTTTCACACATAGCTAAACCATTGTTAGCCCTTTTGACAAAAGACACACCGATTCCTCTTCCCTGGTCAAATGAGTGTGAAATTGCCTTTCAGCAATTGCGACAAGCCCTTTGTTCAGCACCAGTGTTAGGGACCCCTGATTATACGAAGCCCTTTTCACTGTATGTGCATGAGAAAGATGGATGTGCATTATCAGTTTTAGTACAGATGCACGGCGACAAGCAGCGCCCTTGTGCATATTTTTCGGCTGTACTTGATCCTGTTGCCCGAGCATTGCCTGGTTGTTTTCGCTCGGTTGCGGCGACAGCTGTGTCAATACGCCAAAGTGAGGGAATTGTGTTATCTCACAAACTGTTGGTATTAGTCCCCCATGCTGTTGATGCCCTGCTTAATCAGACAAAGACGCAGCATTTGACCAGTGCTCGTTTAACGGGATATGAGTTGACGCTTTTGGCTCCTCATATTACGTTAAAGAGATGTGCAACGTTAAATCCGGCCACATTGTTGCCGTTCCCGGAAACTCAGTCTGAAGCACGGAAAGCACATGATTGTATTCTTGTGACTGAGGAACAGACAAAGGGTCGTATTGATCTCCAGGATACGCCCTTTACAGATGTAGATGGAGAACTGTGGGTGGACGGATCATGCCTGAAGCTACCAGATGGTACGACTTCAGCAGCATATGCAATTACCACATTGCAAACAATAGTGGAGACTGCACGCATACCGCAGAAATCAGCTCAAGCAGCGGAACTGATAGCATTAACGCGAGCATGTGAGCTCAGTACAGGATTGTTTGTGAATGTTTATACAGATAGCCGCTATGCCTTCGGAGTAGCGCACGACTTCGGCCTACTCTGGAAGGAGAGAGGATTTCTAACGTCACATGGAACACAGATAATGTATGGGGAGTTAGTTCACAACCTTTTGACTGCGTTAACATATCTGAAGAGGATTGCTATAGTTAAATGTAGTGCCCATAAGAAAGTGGTTGATAAAGTTGGAGAAGGGAATGCTTTGGCAGACCGGGTGGCACGAGAGACTGCGATGCAGCCTGGTGCTACTGCAATGTATGTTGTGAAGTCGCAGGCAGAAAGATGGCACGATGCTAGGAGAGAAGTGCTGGAAATACAGAGGACCACTTCCGATAAGGAACGGGAGCAATGGTCCAATGATGGAGAATTAGATGATGAAGGGTGTTGGAGAAGTAAGCAGATGGATAAATGGTAGTTACCCACAGCCTTTGTACAACCTATGGTTCAGATGGCACATGGACTAGCGCATGTCGGAGCTTCCGCAATTGTCAAATTACTCACACGAGTTTGGGAGCATCCGGAGATCGCTAGTACGGCAAAGAGGGTAGTGCAGACCTGCATGATTTGCCTGAGGTACAACCCAGGAAAGGGTACACGAACTCCAGCAGGAGGATTTGCACCACCCACTGCACCCTTTGAGGTTTTGCAGATGGATTACATCCAGCTTGAGCGCTGTAACAATCTGAAGTATGTTCTAGTAGTGGTTTGTGCCTTCAGTAAATGGGTTGAGGCATACCCTACGAAAGACAATACTGCAATGACTACAGCCAAGATGCTATTGAAGGAGTTCTTCCCTCGATATGGTGTTTGCAGATTGTTGTGGAGTGATAACGGACCTCATTTTATAGCAGACGTTATCAAGTATGTCCTGAAAGGCCTGGGAATTACCCAAAAATTTCATGCAGTGTTTCACCCTCAGTCTGCGGGATTAGTTGAGAAATATAACGGTACTTTGAAGCTTAAGATCGCTAAGATCCAAGCTTCGACTTCTTTGACTTGGCCAGACGCTTTACCGTTGGCATTATTGTCAATTAGATCGATACCACATTCTCGGACCGGTCTCACACCCTACGAGATCGTGTTTGGACGCCCAATGAATATTTGGGGTCCACCAAAACCGAAATCACTGTATGATGTACCTTGTGTAATGATGAATGATTATCTGGCACAGTTAACGGATAATTTGGTTTCTATTCATCAACAGGTTCGAGAGGCGCTCCCTGATCGGTCCACCGGTGAAGGCCATAATCTCCGACCTGGGGATCAGGTTATGATAAAGGTGTTCGAAAGGACGAACAGTCTGGAGCCGAGATGGGTTGGTCCTGAGCAAGTCCTGCTCGCAACGAGGACAGCTGTGCGGGTTTCCAATCGGAAGAACTGGATCCACTTCTTGCACTGTCGTAAAGTGCCGCCTGGATTGGTGGAGCCTGCTGTGTTGACCGACCATCGAGAGATCCTGACTTCGGAGAGAGGCCGTGCTGTGGAACCGAATGACACTGAGGAGCTCTTCCCGGACCAAGCGATTCCTGGAGGAAGAAGATATCACCTCAGACCAAGGAAGTGATTGTTGTATTTGAAGTTGTCAGAACGGCCCTTAGGTTAGTGAAACGGAGAGCCAATGAGGCAAGGGGGGGGGGATCAGCCCTGCATTAGTGTAGTGACACCCGTCTTGGCCCGCTGGTGAAGAAATCAACGGCTGCCTAAGGGGAAGAGTTCTGACAACCCTTTTAGTTTCAGGAAGATATTGACTTCTTATTACAAGATGGAGAAGAAGAAGATTCTTTGTGCGACAAGCTTTATTATCATTGTGGCTATTGTGGGTATAACCACATGGTTTGTTGAGGACGTGACTCCTGCCCGTGAGTTGCTTGTTTTGACCACTCCAGTGCCTGAGGAGCACTACTTTTATACCCTTCCGTATCAAGAATTGAAGCATCGTCAGTCTTATTTGAATAACACTTTCATCCAGATGTTGCATCATGTTGCTACAAATGCTACGAACTGCTGGAAATGTGGTATGATGCCAGCTCATCAGAAGAAAGGAGGAACGCCGTTCATACCTCTTCCTTTCTCTCATAATGGCTCTTGTAGAGCATGGTATACTTTGCTTTTTGCCACACGGAAACCTACAGTGGGACGATTACTTTTCAGACTTAATAGGGAATGTCATCAAGATAAAGATGGCTATCCGCAAGCGAATGGGACAATATGGGAATGGGAAGAATATCGACTGGACAATGAATCGATCCCCTACATTTTCATGAATACCAGAGACACTGCAGGGAAGGAACAATTCGTGATTCAAGTGGCACAAGCTCAAGCGGACCTGTGTGTTCAGAGTGTGGGTTATATTCCTGTTGGTGTTAGTGATTGTATTATTGTTCTGAATATAGATGGCTTAAATAATAGTACTTTCTTAGCCTCCCATAACACATACTTTGTATGTGGGAATAAGGGCTATTATCGCTTACCAGCCGGCTGGTCCGGAGTATGTTATGTAGCGTTCTTATTACCCCCTGTATTTTTAGCACCTGCATCTTATCATAAAGATTTGAAGTTGTTGAATAATGTGACTGTAAATAGGTATAAACGTACTCTATCCATTGATGATGTTGATCAAACTGATACTAGCTTACAGCAATATGTTGGTTTTAACTTAGGATTGTTTTTCTTTGTTGGAGCTGCCCTAAATAGTAGGAAGGTTCGAAGATTAACGAGAGTTGTAGAGGCTGTGACGAATCAAACCGCTGCTGCTCTTGGGAATCTTACGGAAGAATTACAAATGACTAGAATTGTTGCATTACAGAATCGTATGGTATTAGATGTTATGTTAGCTGACCGAGGTGGAGCATGTAAAATTATCGGGAGTAGTTGTTGTGTGTTTATTCCTGACCATGCGCCATCAGTTTATAACGCTATTAATAAATTGCATAAAATCGCAGCTGAGATTCACACAGAAAATGGCACTTGGACCTTTTCTGGATGGTTCTGGGCATTGATCACTACATGGGGATGGAAGGTTTTAACTGGTCTCTGCATTATTGTGGCAGTTCTCTTTTCCTGTTGCATCTGTGTCCAGTGTGGTCCTTTACTCTGTTCTCTATGTGTGTCATTCTGTATTCCTGATAAGAAAGCTATTGCCAATGTCACCTATCAGAAACATTTAACCAAAGAAGTGGAAGAGATGATGAAAATTGACATATATGATGATTATCCTAATAAGCCGAATGTCTTCAGTAAATGCTGAAAGGGTCGTCTGTTGAAACCTAAAACAGCGATCTGATTAAGCATTCACTAAAGACATGAATTCCCCTTTCTTAGAACAAGTTTCTCTTCCTATGTTGCCTAATGTCCGGACTCCATTTTGTATTGTCATGTCTCCACGTGCTCTGCACGAGAAGAGTCCTATCCTCGTGTTAGTTGCTCTTGTAATCTGCCTAGTAACAGTCTATAAATAGCTCCTTTGTCCGTCTGGCGCATGCCCAGACTTGACCACATCTGTTATCAGTTAGTCCTTGCTTGACCATGTTTTCGCGGGTTCAGGATATTATTAACTCCGCCCACATATTGATTCTGTATCGAAAATGTCCATAAAAGGTAATACTCTTTGCCTCATGTTGTATCCACCCACTTATGAGCCCCTCTGTTGTGTATATAAGGGGACTGTGTACGCAAGTTCTTTGTGCTACTCTATGCAATACTGAAGAGTGTTGTATAGGTTGTAGGACCACCCTTGAGGGTTAATAAACTTTGTCTTTGTATTTTGCAGTTTCCGTGCCAACTTCCTTCTAGTTTTCGTTACAGGAGAGCGAACCCTTGTATTCTGCGGGCCTAGCTGGGGCCTGTACTCATCACTCTTGCCTCTTTTTTTACCTCTGTTGGTTCTTTCTGCACTACGTTTGTTTCTTTCTGTACCACACTTGCCTCTTTCTGCACCTCTCTTGTCTCTTTCGGTACTTCTGATGGCTCTTTCTGTACTTTTCTTTCTCTTTCTGCACCTCTCTTGACTCTTTTTGCACCTCTGTTGGTTCTTTTTGCACTGCTCTTGCTTCTTTGTGCTCCTCACTTGCCTCTTTCTGCACTTCTCTTGCTTATTTCTGCACCTCTCTTGCTTCTTTCTGCACCTATGTTGCATCTTTCTGCACCTCACTTGCTTCTTTCTGTGCCCCTCCCGCTTCTTTCTGCACTTCTCTTGCTTCTTTTAACACCTCTCTTACCTCTTTCTGCTCCTCTCTTGCCTCATTGTGCATTTCTCTTGCCTGTTTCTGCACTTCTCTTGACTCTGTTTCATCTCTCCTACCTCTTTCTGCACCCCTCTTGCTTCTTTCTGCTCCTCACTTGCCTCTGTCTGCACTTCTCTTGCTTGTTTCTATATCTCTCTTACGTCTTTCTGTTCCTCTGTTGCCTCTTTCTGCACTTCACTTGCTTCCTTCTGCACCCCTGCTGCCTCTTTCTGTACTTTCCTTGCTTCTTTCAACACCTCTCTTGCCTATTTCTTCTCCTCTCTTGCCTCTTTTTGCATTTCTCTTGCCTGTTTCTCTTGTTCTCTTGCCAATTTTGTACCTCACTTGCTTCTTTCTGCACTTCTCTTGCTTCGTTCCACACCTCTGTTGCTTCTTTGTACACCTTTTCTCTTGCCTCTTTCTGCACTTCTCTTACTTCTTTCTGCACCCCTCCTGCCTCTTTCTATACCTCTTTTGTCTCTTTGTGCACCTCTCCTATCTCTTTTTGCACCCCTCTTGACTCTTTTTGCACCTCTGTTGGTTCTTTTTGCACTGCTCTTGCTTCTTTCAACTCCTCACCTGCCTCTTTCTGCACTTCTCTTCCTTCTTTCTACACCTCTTTTGCTTCTTTCAGCAATTCCCGTGCTTGTTTCTGCACTTCTCTTGCGTATTTCTGCACCTCTCTTGCCTCTTTCGGTACCTCTCTTGCTTATTTCTGCTCCCCTCCTGTCTCTTTCTGTACTCCTCTTGCTTCTTTTAACTCCTCACTTACCTCTTTTTGCTCCTCTCTTGCCTCATTGTGCATTTCTGTTGCCTGTTTCTGAACTTCTCTTGACTCTGTGTGCACCTCTCCTACCTCTTTCTGCACCCCTCTTGCCTCTTTTTGCACCTCTGTTGGTTCTTTATACATTGCTCTTCCTTCTTTCTGCACCTCACTTGCCTCTGTCTGCACTTCTCTTGCATGTTTCTATATCTCTCTTACGTCTTTCTGTACATCTGTTGCCTCTTTCTGCACTTCACTTGCTTCCTTCTGCACCCCTCCTGCCTCTTTCTGCACTTTCCTTGCTTCTTTCAACACCTCGCTTGCCTCTTTCTTCTCCTCTCTTGCCTCTTTGTGTATTTCTCTTGCCTTTTTGTGCATCTCTCCTATCTCTTTCTGTACCCCTCTTGCCTCTTTTTTACCTCTGTTGGTTCTTTCTGCACTACATTTGCTTCTTTCTGCACCTCACTTGCCTCTTTCTGTGCCTCTCTTGCCTCTTTCGGTACTTCTGATGGTTCTTTCTGCACTTCTCTTCCTCTTTCTGCACCCCTCTTGACTCTTTTTGCACCTCTGTTGGTTCTTTTTGCATTGCTCTTGCTTCTTTCCGCTCTTTACTTGCCTCTTTCTGCACTGCTCTTCCTTCTTTCTGCTCCTCACTTGCCTCTTTCTGCACTTCTCTTGTTTATTTCTGCACCTTTCTTTCCTCTTTCTGCACCTATGTTGCATCTTTCTGTACCTCACCTGCTTCTTTCTGTACCCCTCCTGCCTCTTTCTGCACTTCTCTTGCTTCTTTTAACACCTCTCTTGCCTCTTTCTGCTCCTCTCTTGCCTCATTGGGCATTTCTCTTGCCTGTTTCTGCACTTCTCTTGCCTCTGTGTGCAACTCTCCTACCTCTTTCTGAACTCCTCTTGCCTCTTTTTGCACCTCTGTTGGTTCTTTCTGCATTGCTCTTGCTTCTTTCTGCTCCTCACTTGCCTCTGTCTGCACTTCTCTTGCTTCTTTCTGAATCTCTCTTGTTTCTTTCTGTACCTCGGTTGCCTCTTTCTGCCCTTCACTTGCTTCCTTCTGTGCCCCTCCTGCCTCTTTGTGCACTTTTCTTGCTTCTTTCAGCACCTCTCTTGCCTCTTTCTTCTCCTCTCTTGCCTCTTTGTGCATTTCTCTTGCCTGTTTCTGCTATTCTCTTGCCATTTTCTGCATCTCTCTTGCATCTTTCTGCACCTCACTTGCTTCTTTCTGCACTTCTCTTGCTTCTTTCCGCACCTCTGTTGCTTCTTTCTGCAATTCTATCACCTCTTTCTGCACTTCTTTTGCATTTTTCTAGACCTCTCTTGCATCTTTATGCACTTTTGATGCCTCTTTCTATACTTGCCTCTTTCTGCACCCCTGTTTTCTCTTTCTACACCCCTGTTCCTTCTTTCTGCACCCCTTTCCCCCCTTTCTGCACCTCTCTTGCCTCTTTCTGTTCCTCTGTTGTTTCTTTCTGCACTTATCTTGCTCTTTCTGCACCCTTCATGCCATTTTCAGTACCTCTGTTGCTTCTTTCTGTACTTCTCTTCCTTCTTAGCACTGGCTCCGGGCCTGGTTAGTCAGAGTCAGTTACCACCAGTACCAGTCAGCAAAAAGTTGGGGGCATAGGATGACTGTGCAACGAGACCTCCTTCTGTACCTCTGTTGGTTCGTTCTGCTTATCTCTTGCTTCTTTCTGCAGCTTTCTTCATCTTTTTGGACTTCTGTTGCCTCTTTCTGCATTTCTCCTGCCTCTTTCTGCTCTTTTCTTCCTCTTTCTGCATATGTCCTACCTCTGCAGGCATAGTTAGAAATTAGCATTTAAAAAACCTTAGAAATTCACTGAAAAAACCATAGGTTTCAGGACAATAAAGTTAGAAATTAGCAGTTAAAAAACCTTAGAAATTCACTGAAAAAACCCAGAGGTTTTAGGGACATTATAGTTAGTTGGATATTTCACTCGTATTAAACCAGAGAAATTTGGCCGTTATAGTTATTTGAGCTAACTATAACTCGTGCCCCCGCAATGCACTGCTGACGACGTCACATATTACATAATTCATGACATGGTCAGTGATATCACTGATAACATCACTGATGACATCTCAAATGACATCACTGATGACCTCACTGGTGGCATCATCCACGTGATAATCTGATGCACTTCCTCATACCCTAATATAACCTTTGATACACCCACTCAAAAATACAGACTACCAATATCGAAACCATAGACACACCAATACCAGATACTATATACCCACTCAGTGAATCCTAGCTCTACACACACATCCACCCCTTCACCCATACAGTCACTCACACATGCAGTCATTCATCAATACAGCTCTACCTTATGCACTCATACACCTATACAGACACTCACACACCACCACTCATCCATAGAGTTACTCACACACCTAGTAATTCATTCAAAGAATCAATTACACTCCCATTTATTCACCTATACAGTTATACACATACCACCTCACGTATTCATACAGATACTAACACATACTTAATCTCTTATACAATCACTGATACAAGCACACACTCATCCATACAGCTACTCTCACTCTCACATAATCATTTATATACTCCAACACTCACATATAGTACTTTTTACATATATAATTACTCACACATGTACCACTGAGATATCCATTCACTAACCAACACGCCCATACACCCAGTGAATCACCCACTCACAAATCTATGCACAGAGTCACACACCCTCACCCACACATATACTCAGGCACTCATACAGATACTCAGACAACCAATCAATAACTCATATAGACATTCATGCTACTCACTAACCCATGCAGCAGCTTACACGCCAACTGACAGACTGATACAGACATTCACACAGATTAATCACTATCCCATGCATTCAGTAAGACACATTTAATCACTCACTTATACAGTCAGTCACACCCCTACTAAATCATGTATTCAGACACTTATACATCCACTCATTCTTCAATACACCTTGGCATATATATATAAAACATATTTAAACTTTACAGAAACACACAGTCAGTGGATGATGTCATCAGTGATGTCATTTGAGATGTCTTCAGTGATGTCATCAGTGATGTCACAGACCAATGATGTAATATGTGACATCATCATAAGTGCATTGCGGGGGGTGTGTTATAGTTAGCTCAACTAACTATAACAGTTGAATTCCTCTGGTTTTGTACGAGTAAAATGTCCAACTAACTATAACGTCCCTGAAACATGTGTTTTTTTCCAGTGAATTTCTAAGGTTTTTAAATGCTAATTTCTAACTACAACATCCCTGAAACCTATGGTCTTTCAGTGAATTTCAAATGTTTTTTACATGCTAGTTCCTAACTATAACGTCCCTAAATCCTCTGGGTTTTTTCCTGTGAATTTCAAGGCTTTTTTTAAATGTTCATTCCTAATTATAACATTCCTGAAACCTCTGTTTTTTTCAGTGAATTTCTAAGGTTTTTTTAAATGCTAGTTTCTAAATATGCCTACATAGGTAGGACATGTGCAGAAAGAGGAAGAAAGGTGCAGAAAGAAGCAAGAGAAGTGCAGAACAATGTTGCAGCGTGATGCAGTTTAAATAGTACACCATGTGACAGATCATTATCATACCTGTTTCATACAGAGATGTTAATTGATATGATGTGTACTTGTTTGACACAAAACTTTTTCACCTTTGCCAAACAGATATACCGACAAACACTCGGAACCACAATGGGGACCTGCTTCGCCCCCAGCTGTGCGTGTCTTTTCCTCGGCTGGTGGGAAGAACAGGTGGCAAGCAGGTTAGATCTGTTCAAAGAGCATGTGATATTGTGGATAAGATTTATCGATGATATCTTCTATATTTGGAGAGGTAGCACTGAGAACGCCAATCAATTTGTGGAGACATTAAATGACAAAACACTCAATCACCCATTTAGCAGCAAACTAGACAATGAGACTATAGATTTTCTTGATTTGAGACTTAAGGTCAATGACAAACATCTAGAGAGCTATCTGTTTAGAAAAGAGACAGCAGGTAACAGCCTGTTACATGCGCTGAGTTGCCATCCTGAGAATTTGATTAGGAGTATGCACCTGGGTGAACTATTATGAGCTAAAAGGAACTGCAGCACCAAGAAGGTATATGACAAAGAGAAATTGGTTATGGTAAAAAGGTTTCTGAATAGATGGTACACACAAACCATGAATAACAAAGCTTGTTTAGAGGAAGAAAAACGAGAAATAAATGAATTATTGAAACAGAAGGGAAAATCTAGCGATGACGCTGAAAATAATGTTCAATACAACCTTCAACAAATAATAAAAACTAGTGAGAAAAGGATTGGATACATTTGGAGTGTTTTAAAAAAGACACAGATTTGGAATTCTTTGTGGAGGCGTATCCTCAGATCACATATAGAAAGGTCAGATCACTTAAAGACATTATTTGTCGAACCCTCGTAACTACTGGCTCAAAACAAACCAATATTCAAGGGTTTTTCACATGCGGCAGGTGTAAAGCATGTAAGTACAGCCACAATTGCAAACAGGTCAAACTATCAACTGAATGCCAACCCTTTAGAATAACCAAACATGTGTTGTTCAATACAGACTATGTGGTTTATGCCCTCAGATGCCCATGTGAGAAATACTACATAGGGAGCACGATACATAAAGCCAAGAAAGGGATCCTTGAACATTTAAGGGCAATTAAAAACAATGACAAACAATACCCCATTGCCAGACACTTTAAACTACAACACAACCAGAACAGTAACCTCCTATCCTTTTGTGTATTGGGCACCATTCCAGCGAGAGACAGAGTATTAGAGCTTAGGTGCCTTGGATTATAATAGGAAATCATACTATGCACCCTTTAGGACACAATGGCGATGAAGAACATCTGGGATGAATAGATAACCGGACCCGCAGTGTACATTATGAAGCTGCAAACTAAAAATCCTCTACATTTTTATAATGTTTTTATTCTCACTACTGCTGGTTTATATTGATTTGTTGCACTTATTATGTTGTTTTTTTTACTTGATGTTTAATGTGTATTTTAACCCTGGGCGTAGTTCGCGAAGTAGCACTACGCGAAGCTACGCAAAGTGCAGTTTGCACTACGCGAGCTACGCGTAGCACTTTGTGAACTGCGTAGTACCCTGTTCGCACTGTGCAAGATGCCGTTTTCAATGATTGCACAGTGCGGACAAGCATCCGGCACTGTGCAATCATTGAAAACGGCATCTTGCTTAGTGCGAGCTGTAGTTTTCTGCAGCTCGAGTAGATTTTTCCTCGAGCGGCAGCTTTCTCAACGCGGACTGGTAGTTTCTCATCGCGAGCGGTCGCGAGCATACGCGACCACTCGCAATAAGAAACTTGACCTCCCCGCGTTGAGAATCTCGCCGGGATGTTTATTTTCCACGCTCGCGATCGGCAACTTGATGTTGCTGATCGCGAACAAGGAAAAGGTCTTGCTGGGATGACATTTTGCTTGCTCGCGGTCGCCAACTTGTTGTTGAGGACCGCGAGCAAGCAAAAAATGACCACTGCACTACGCAACGCTACGCTACGCATGTTTGCACTGTGCTACGTGCATTTCGCGTAGTGCGAAGTAGCGCAAACTTCGCAAACTACGCGAGCGTAGCATAGTGCTTTGCCCAGGCTTAGTGTATATCTTGCGTATATCTTTTGCAGATTTCCCTGCAATTATTGTGAGGCGAGTGGAAGGCAAAATGAGCAACAGACATCTGTAATGGGAGTAGAAACCGCCGTTGTAGAGATGATACAAAAATTGATTGATAAATAGAACTGTCACCCACACAAGAGGACAAGCCCATATGGAATTAAAATTTAGTTAATCAAAGATGATGTTTTGAAGCTGGCAATTTCAACAGAGGCTTTAGACCTCCTGTGGGAGCCGGCATTGCTTTTGGACAAGGGGAGCTGCAAACATGCAGCTCCCTGCAGCTCCCTCTGTAAAAAAGCAATCTGCTTTGCTTCATGGAAGGGAGTTCATTTTCCTGCACTCGCTTCCATGAAGCAAAGCAGAGTTTGCAATGACAGGGCGGGAGCAGTGCTTCCACCCTGCCATTGCAAACTGCAATGTCCCAGGGCTGGGCAGCCTGAGATATTGCTGGAGCCGGCCTTGGGGGTGTGGCAGTCCCCAGGGCAATGGAGGGCTCCCAACAAGTGTGTAGCCACGGGGAAGTGGTGTTCCCCGGGGCCGGGGGGCTGCAATGGACCCCCACATTAACAAAATTAGTACCCCGGGAGGTGGTTGTCCCCAGGGCAGTGTGGGGAGGCTCGAGCCCCACCATACTTACTTTTTATATTAGCCCCAGGGAGGTGGCAGTCCCTAGGGCTTGGGGGCCCACGAGGCCCCGCTCATAATTTAGGGAGGCCCTGGGGAGGTGGCAGTCCCCGGGGCTGTGGGGGCCCACGCAGCTCCACATATATTTGCATATTGCCCCCGGGACCTGGACCACCCCTTATTAAAATGATGCACGGGACACCGTGCATTGGTTTTGTTCTGGCGGGATTGTCAAATCTCACCAAATCTATTTTTCACAAAAATGCTTTTTGGCCCTGGGGATCCCTGTGGGACCCCCTGACCAAGCCTAGGGGGTCAGGGTGTTTCTACCCTGCCCCCTTTCCATGTATTTAATGCTTTTTTTACCTTTTTTCTTGTGACTCAGTTCTACCGAGTCACAAGATGGCTGCCAACACATCTTGGTTTGAACTCCATCCTAGATGCTTCCCAGTCTGGATTCCACAGCAATCACAGCACCAAGACCGCCCTCCTTGCTGCCACTGACGACATCCGCAGGCTACTAGACCAAGGACACACTGCGGCCCTCATCCTCCTAGACCTCTCCGCAGCCTTCGACACCGTCTCACATCGCACGCTCACAGCCAGACTTCACAACGCGAGGATACAAGGAGCCGCCCTCGACTGGATCCAATCCTTCCTCTCCGGCAGAACCCAGAGGATTCGACTCCCTCCCGTCCTCTCTGAACCCACGGAAATCAACTATGGAGTACCCCAAGGATCGTCACTCAGCCCCACGCTCTTCAACATCTAAATGGACCCCCTTGCCACCATCATCAGACAGTATGGGCTCAGCATCGTATCCTACGCCAATGACACCCAGTTCATCATCTCACTCGCGAAGAATCCCAGAGACACCAGACTCTGCTTCCAGGAAGGATGGAAGAATGTGGCAGCCTGGATGAAAGACAGCTGCATGAAGCTCAACTCAGAGAAGACTGAGATCCTTGTCCTTGTCCCTGCACCTCCGCCTGGGACAACACATGGTGGCCCTCTGACCTCGGGAGCCCACCCACCCCTACGGACCATGCTTGGAACCTCTGCATCATCCTTGACTCCTCACTCTCCATGAACCAGTTTCATCTGCCTTCACATCCTCCGGAAGACCTTCAAATGAATCCCTCAATTGCAGAAAGACCGTCACCCACACACTCATGACCAGCAGACTGGAATACGGCAACACCCTTTATGTCGGAATCAACAGAACTCTTCTACACAAAGTCCAAACCATCAAGAACGCCGCAGCCAGACTCATCCTCGGGACACCACGTCATGAGCACATGACCCAACACCTATGAGGCCTCTACTGGCTCCCCGTCGAGAAGAGGGTCACCTTCAAACTCCTGACCCACACCTACAAATCACTCAGCAACATTGGACCCAAATACCTCAATGAGAGAGTATCCTTCCACATACCCAAGAGGAACCACCGCTCTGCCGACATCGCCCTGGCAGAGGTCCCCCGCATCCGCAGGAACAGAACTGGGGGAGAGCTTTCTCCTACATTGCAGCCAAGACCTGGAACGAGCTCCCTGTTAACATCAGACGCTCCCTAACCCTGCACACATTCAGGAAGGACCTCAAGACCTGGCTCTTCGACTGATCTGGAGCTAATGCCCCCCCCAGAGCCTTGAGACCCTCACAGGTGAGTAGCGCGCTTTAAAAACCCCTGATTGAGTGATTGATTGATTGAAATATTGGCGGCCAATCAAAATCAAGCTTGTGCTCAGGAGGGTGTACGGATCCACCACGGTCACCAGATATCGATATTTGCTTATTTTTGCGTTTCTCATAAACTACTGAATGGACAGCTTTGTCTTTGGGACCCCCCTTTTTTCTCGGCCCAGGTCGACGAATCACCCCAAAACTTTCAAGACAGGAGCTGACCTGAGCGGGCCATTTGTTTTTAAATTTTCACGAAGATTTGTCAAACAGCACCAAAGATATTGGCAAAAGAAAAAACGCTTTTTGAATAGAAACGAGATCCTAACTATAACTACCTACTGGCGACCGCCAGTAGGTTATATATATATATATATATTCCACAGCAGGATCACAGGGGTACCACCATCCACAGAAAGGCGCAACACCAGAAAACAGACTCCAAAGGCAAAGTTGAGAGTTAAATGATGATTTATTCAAGCATCAAGTGTCCAAATGACGCGTTTAGGCCGCCAGACATGCGGCCTTGATCACATATATATATAAAATTAGGATTTCCAGGTGTAGTGTAGTGAGAATATGGGATTCATTGCTAAGTTAGCATAAGTTACTATATGCTTGGCAGCCATGATGCTGCTTTTGCACACGTTTCTACATGATTTTCTTTTCTCGAATCCTTTTTCTTGCCGAACTCTGTGGTCTTCGTCTGCACAGCGTGTTCAAGGTCAACAAACAATGTGCTCTGTTAATCTGCCTTGCTCAGTCCCACGCATGTTAGAGATAATACACCCACAGCATTACTACTGAAAATCAAGTGCTTTTAATATGGCTTGGAAGGCATGTTAGACACTCAAAGAAAACCTTTCTGAGGAGAAGAGATGTGTTTGTCCGGAGATGTAAAGGTTTGCATCTAAACATGGAGTTATGGGGTCCCCCTGACAAAGCCCAGAGGTCTTCTATAATTATTATAAACTAGTTCCTAGCATGGGGAGGGTGGCAAGGCTCATTGGCCCTTTTTTTTCTAGCTTTATAAAATGATCTCCCCGTTCATATTTTATGGAATTGTAACAATGCTCACTTTATTGAGTTTATGCATTTTGCTGCTACTATTGGCTTGTGTACTGCATTATAGAGCACGTTAGTTAAAATAAACATTTTAAACTATATTGTGTCTCAGCTTACTTATGTGGACAAGTATAAGTGAATCAGCAAAAGAGTGTTCTTGATCCAGCGATTACTGAGAGAGTTTGAGTTACATGTTCTAGGATGTCTAATCATTAGTAGCTTCGCTGTGGTACGGAGAACAAATAAGACACTAGTATGATTAGGGTTCCGGGCACTAAGGTGGGAGGTTGGTACACCACTTTACACTGAGGCCCTGGTTTCTTGTGCGTAGTTCTGTATATGTGCGGGAATCCCTGCAACATGGTGCACCCAAACGTTTGTTCTGGCTCTTATCTGCGAGACGCTTGAGTAGTACTTGTGCTTGTCCACAATCCCCTCGCTTCTGTTTCCGGAGCTGTTTTCTTTTCGTAGTTACCCTCTATTGTGCTGCCACGCATTAGGTTGTTATATGTTCTTCTTCTTTATGTCTGAAGAAGAAATTCCAGCGCATAGTCATGCAGCACTCCATCGACACTTGACCGTGTATGGAGTGCCAGACGCAGCTGTCGATCTTATCTTTGTGGTGGAAGCTGATCCAACACTATGAAGTGTTTTATTCATGGGTCACTTTTCCAGCAGTGATGGGAATGATGATTTGTTTCATACTTACACTCCTTCGGCTCTTCCTCATGCTTACCGACCCTATACAAATCTTGAAGTTCCGCTCACGGCATGGCAACACCTTATTTGGTTTAATGGCGCCCTCCCACACCCAGTGACTTTAATCCGTTCAGGCCCATTATCTATCAATAGGGCCACTTGGCCGGTTTTGGCAGGGTAGACTCCACACCCACGTTATATAACAGTTAGAGTGGATGACCTAGGCCTGATGCACACCTCTTTAGTACGGGTGCATAGAGCTGTTGTTTGTTACATTATGCCAATGTCCAGGTGGGACCACCTGAGGTTGCTGCACAACCAGCTGGACCTGTCGGAGTGATTATTAGTCCTGTCATGGTTAATTTGGTAATGGGTAAGCGTCCTCAAAATAAGGATTATTTACCTTATTGGCTTGCTGAAAAATTTGACCAGCTGGAGCCAGTATTTCCAAATACCTCTCCTGTGGAGAAACACAGGATATTGACAATTAGTTTGCAGAAAGACTTAATTCCTGAGTTAACTGATTATAATAATTGGGCAAAGGTGTTCGCAGCGGTATATGCGAAATGTTTCGGCACTTCCTCAATGACCGTACTCCCCTCCGTGATTAAGCGTGTTCAAGATGAGCAAGGCCCGGAAGCAGCTGTTGAATTGGGGATAAGATTGGTCGGGGTGTTCGAGGTAGTTGCTGATCTGATCCTTGCTAATGTTAAGGGAGATGCAGTGAACTTTCAAGTAGCCAATGCATTGGCTCTAGCCCCAGAACCGGACAGGCCACGCGAACTACCAAAAATTATGGCTCAGGCTTATACGACCATTGGATGCAATAGTTTGGGTGTTAAGCCTTTTGCTAAAACACCAGCTCAACCGCAAACACAACAAAAGTCTCAGTCTGAGAAAGACGAGCGTCCAGTCTTTAATAAAAAGAATTGGAGAACTAAAAAACAGGGAAAGCAACAACAGAAACAGGGGTCACGTGCCAAGTCACCGACACCCGAGTCTTCTGAGCGCACCTACGATCTGCACGACCGTGCGGAAATTAGGTCTCCTGACAGATTTCAGGTTCCTGATCAGCGCTCTCCACATTCTTTACAGGAAACATCAGGCTCACAAGCCGGTGGAGGTGAAAGCCAGGATCGCAGCAGAGGTGGAGGTGCCCCGCAAGGCCGTGACCAACAGCATCAGACTGACAGAAAAGGGAAACAGGACGATTTTCCTTGTCAGCGCCCTCAGTTTCAGAAAAAGAAAGTTGCAATATTAACAGCTTGATATGCCACAGACGGTCCCGACTCCAGAATTTAACTTGGGCAGTAACGCTGCTTGACAGCGCAGCAGAAATTACCATAGTGCGGCAGGCACTGCATCCATTTCTGGAGGTGACAGCAACTGACACTTACATTACGGTTGAAACAGCTGACACTGAAGTGGCTCCCCCTGATAGACTATATGATATTGTTCTTCTAATTGAGGGTGACATACAGCGAGTTATTTAAGGGAATTTTGGGGGAAATCTGACATCCTCCTACGACATATTTTTGGCAGAGGCAGACTGGCCCCCACCATTTGTTCTTGATGCTCCTAAAGGGGAGGAAGTGATACTTTTGAGTTTTTCACATAATGTCTCCATGGAGCATGCAAAGTCTTTTGCAGAAGAGTGGGCTTTGGTGCTTGCACCAGCTCTGTACCATACACATGTGGGCTGGGATAAAGACTCACTGCCCCATGAGATACCATTGCGGTCAACACAGCCACAACTCAGCCACAACCCTAATATCCCCTCCGGCGGGAAGTGAAAGGTCCCATTTCTGAGATTCTGACACAGTTGAGTATCAAGGAGTGATTGAGACATGTCCCCGGCATGCAGTCAATGGACAGCATTTACCCCCGGTGGTAAACAAAAACAATTTAGGCGTTTAGCTATGGGCTACAAAAATAGCCACGGAGTTTTCGCCACTCGTGTTGTCTCTTTGCTGGGTAGCATTGACCCGGATGCGTACTCGTACGTTGACGATATTTATCTCATGGACAACGAAATATGGCCGTATCTTTGCAGAGTCTACCACATCACAGTTTTGTTTGCGGACTACGGGTACAAATTTAACTTTCACTGCAGAATACACCGTGTTGTTTTTGGGCTATGAGCTCAATAATGAAGGTAGAGGCTTAGCGCCTCACTTCTTGGAGAAAAGCGCACGTTTGCGACCTCCAACAACCCTGAAAAAACTTCAATCATTGCTGGGATTTTTGAACTTCGGACCTACTTACATTCCCGAATATGCCCAGCGTATCAAGCCTCTTTCTGCATTGATACAACCAACTTTTCAAAAGCCTGCTGGCTTCCGAAACATTCAGCTATCCTGCAATCTTTGCAGTCTGATCTTCTTGAATCTATATACTTGTTGACTCGTGATAACCACACAAACCTGGTGATAAGAATCATCCCAGGTGCAGTGGGTTTCACATACTTGATGTTTAATGAAGGTGACACAGTATCTATTGCTTACAAATCACATTTATACACTTGCCAAGATGCGCTTTTCCAGTGTTGAAAAAGTCTTGACAGCTGTGCAGATGGCGATCTTGAAAGAACTTGCACTGGCATAGGGGAAACGCATTTTGGTGGTGACACCTTACCCTGTCCTTGAGGCAGTGACAAAGGCAAGTGTACCAAACTCAAACGCTTTGCATCCACGTTGGATACAGTGGGCCTCTTCTGTGACATCTCCCCATGTCACCTTTATCTTTGACTCCTCGCTACAGACACAGGAGTTGTTGCAGTATGAATTTGTTCATCCTCCTCCGCTTGAGGAGTACGACTGTATCATTTACACCGATGGTTCAGCGCAACCGGCTACAGATTCTAAGCATGCGTATTCGGCGGCCTGTACAATTGTGGCAGGTACCATGGTGAACAGTGAGTTCAAATCCAGGGTAGTGCATACACAGGCATTGGGAGACTGTACAGCCCAATTGGCCGAGTTGCGCGCTTTGGGCTTGCTCTAGAGTTTGCGGATCCTAATGTTAATACTCTGATTGTGAGTGATTCTTATTACTGTGTTCAGGCCTTCAATGACAACTTATTCTTTTTGGTCTCAGAATGACTATCGTGATTAGGGGTGGGTGGAATTTGCGACATCCACTTCCGCAAATTATCGCGAAAATGTTTAAAATTATCGCAAACAAGCGGAAATATCGCGAAGATGCAGAAGTTTTTTTCCAGCATGTTCGCAAGATTTTCTGCATGGTTGCGGGTCGCCAACTTACCCATGTGGTTGCTCGCGGGCGCGGCCATCTTGTTTTGAGTTGTCTCGCGGTGCATGATCGCGAGAAGAAAGACGCGATCGCGCGACGCATGACGTCACTGCGGGCGCGAACTGTCGCGAGACAGCGCAAATGGCTAAAAACAATCCAACATCTCATGGAGAACGCGACCGGATCAAGAAAACTTGTCGGCGAACGCAGGGATTCAGGTAAGGCGATCGCGCGGGAGCGAGAATGTATTATTTTACAGCTCGAGCAAGAAACAAATTATTGAGAACATGTGTCTCTATGAAGTGCTGCAAAACTAGGGGTGGGCGGAATTTGCGAAATCCACTTTCCCAAATTATCGCGAAAATGTTTAAAATTATCACAAACAAGCGGAAATATCGCAAAGATGCAGAATTTTTTTCCCCGCATGTTCGCGAGATTTTCTGCATGGTTGCGGGTCGCCAACTTACCCATGTGGTTGCTCGCGGGCGCGGCCATCTTGTTTTGAGTTGTCTCGCGGTGCATGATCGCGAGAAGAAAGACGTGATCGCGCGACGCATGACGTCACTGCGGGCGCGAACTGTCGCGAGACAGCGCAAATGGCTAAAAACAATACAACATCTCATGGAGAACGCGACCGGATCAAGAAAACTTGTGGCGAACGCAGGGATTCAGGTAAGGCGATCGCGCGCGCGCGAGAATGTATTATTTTACAGCGTGAGCAAGAAACAAATTATCGCCAAGCTGCGGAAAGCGGAAATTTTGACATTTTCGCGCTCTACGAAATGTCAAATTATCGCAATTTCTGCGAACGGAACGACATTTTCGCCCAGGCCTAATCGTGATTCCAAGGGCAGCGCAATTAAGAATAAGATGCTTTGGGTTTGAGTGGCAGATCTTAAACAACGTCTGCCACTCACAACTGTTATACATACTCTTGGCCATCAACGTGTGGACGCACACGCTGTCAGAAATTGCTTGGCTGATGCAGTCAAGTCTGCAGTGGCCACATATTCCATTGCAGCTGTTACAATATCCATGACTCAGATAGATAACGAAATGTTGGCAACTATTAATGCTACAGAGAAGGGTGGAAATTACCCTCAAGGGTTCCTTTCAAAGTATTCTTATCATTTAAGTCCCAACCAAGTTCCTTATGTGAGGATAAATAAAGTTGGTCACAGGTTAATTCCCAACGTGGACCGCAGACTTTCCTTGATAAAAGCCGCACACGAAGGCATGGCTTCGGCACATGCTGGGGTGTCTGCGACAGTTTCTATTTTGCTGCAGCGCTACTGGTGGCGTGGTTTATATAAACAGACCTGTAATTATGTACTTTCATGTGACATTTGTCAACAGATTAAAACTTCTACAGTCACACGTCTGCCACTAACACAACTCTGCATTTCAAATAGGCCTTTTGGCTGAGTATATCTTGATCACTGCCATCCATTTTCTTCAAGATACTGCTTACAAGTACATCTTAGTTGCATTTGATTCATGCACACGTTTTGTCTGGGTTGGCCACAACACAGTGCTGACGTTCGAAATGTCATAAGGGATTTGCATGTCTTTGTGGGAATTTTTGCATGTGGCACCTTCCATTTTGACCAAGGTCCAGGGTTCGCCTCTAAGGCGTACAAGGATGCAATGAAGTCTTATGGGGTGCAGGTGAAATTTTCATCTCCATACAGGTCTGAGGGCAATTCAGTTGTGGAGCGAATGAACCGTGACTTAATGCAATCCTTGACTGCCCGAGTCGTAGGTACTGGCAGGAACTGGCTAGCCCACTTGTATGGCGTACAACGTGCACTTAATAACCTCCCTAGAAGATCTCTGGGTGGGCGGACCCCATATGAAATTCACTTTGGCATAAAGATGTTTTTCTGGATCTTGATGGTCTAGACATGGCGGCGACAGCTGTAACATTTGACATAGATAATCATTTTACTATGTTACAGGACTTACAAGGGACCCATGACAGTGTTGCAAAACATTTACCCTCTGCCACTGATGCTGCACTACATATCCCGGTGGTTGACTGACTACCCAAAGTTGGAGATCTGGTCCGAGAGAAGGAGGAGAACAAAAAGGAATTTGGCCCCTCTTATCGTGCACCGGTTCCAGTGCTTGGCATGAAGGGTACTCGTACAGTCATTTTACCACCGCTTCCTGGTCGCAAAGACAACAGATACATCTCAGTGGACAATGTCAAGCTACAACATCTGAATAGTATTACACCTGCTGCATCGTATCAAGCACTTTCAAGGAATCCAGTGATTGGCACATCTGGCAGTGCACAACACAACACTGCCATCGAGATGGACTCTGTTACACATTCCTTGTTAATACCACCAACATCACCGGGTTCAGATGAGACTGAATATGCTTATCCCAAAAGTGAGTTGTTGCCTGGTTTGCAACCAACTACACTTAATCAGTCACGTTTTTCCTTTGACTCGACTTCTATTTCATCAGTTGGCCCTACTAAATTCATTATTTTTGTCCCCTAGTTTAAACAGACTTATTTGGTCCCTCCTTGGACATACATCTGGTTGGTGCTAATCCTAATTTTTTTGATTATGTCTATTGGTTTTGTGATAGTCTTTTTCTTACTCATCCATGGTCATTACCTGCCAGAACGCTCTGCTGTTCTGTTGGTGACTGGAACTTTGGCTCCGCATTCGTCTTCTCACATCATGAAGTGAGACAGGACTTTTGTTAACATCCCTGCCTTTCCAGTGGCTGACGGCATTGTCTGGGATACTGTGGATTACCAGATTCATGGTGCAACTGAGATTATTAACGTTCCAAATGTACTTTGTGTTTCAATGGATGATGTAGTGAAACAGAACATTTATTCAGATGATTGGGATGTGCAAACTGTGCAATCTTCATTTTCAGATTTGAAGTTTCATGCTGTCTTTGCTGCTGAAGATTTTTATTTAAATACTGCAAATTATGCTGATTTATATTTTTACCAGCATTTTGGCCACCACTACTTATATAAGGCTAATACATTTAGAAATGTTGTTAATTACACACAATGGGAACATTGCCCAACTCCATTGGAAGGTAGCTCCAAAACCCTGTTAAAGAAATTGACATATTTTACGGATTTTGACAGGTCCAACCCGGATTCTTTTTCTTTTAAGTTGAACATTTGATCTACTACCAAGGTAATGTTAACCCACACTAAATTATTATATTCCAATGAGTTTATTGATAAATTGTCAGTTGGCAGCTATGAACATTGGAAGGCCACCATTGATTCAAAATCTGTTTGGGGTTCTAGATCCTGGCAGGTTCGTGGCACTGACCCTTTACATCACGCGTGCCTCATCCCGACACGAATGTTATTTATAAATGATTCTATTTATCAAACTACCTGTTTTGGTTTAGCCACTACAAAACAGATGAATGTCCCTACCGTTCCTAAACTGGCTCTGTATTAGAGCTAGAACATGTCTACTAATTATTCCATTGAAAATCTGCAAGCATTATTTCAGAATATAACGTTTAATGTCTCAAATTTAGACTTGCAAGGATGGTTAGTATGGCAGACGACTGCTGATGCCTGCCAACTACGTTTTCATAACATAGTCCCTGGTTACAAACAAGATAGACTAGAGCCACGTTTTGTGGATATACATTCGGTTACCACACATTCTGTGGGAAAATTGTGTCAAACTTGGTTACAACACTCGTCCCTATCGTCCGTTAAACAACATTTATCATTGTTATCCAATAACATTGATTTGGCCGACTGTATCAAGGGCCCTGTTGGCCCAAGCACAAAAATGTTTATCTATGCGGACTATAATGAAATATGGATACTTTCTAACATTGAAGCTGCATCACGCTTAAGGGAGATAGATCAGGCGAACCTAGAAAATGTACTGGCTGTTGTTGACAACAGTATTAACACACTGTCTTCCTGCATTTACACATTAGATAATATTGTTTTAACTGTTGTCGATATTGTACAAGATGATGTATCTGTGTTGTATCATGGTCAGACTCAATTATGTTCAGTAATGCAATTTGCATGGACTTTACAAACATTGACAATGGGAAAGGTTCCATGGGATTATTTGAACGCAACTGCTTTGTTTTTACCTTTTAATTTATCTGACAAACAACAGTTTATAAACCAGAAAACACTCCCCTTAGACCTATATTACTTTTACAAAAGATTTAATCTAGTATGGGTATAAATGTTGTCTTAGCTGCACTGTCAATCTGTATCTGCATTGTGACTGACTCTCTATGCCTTCGAGGCCAGTTTTCTTTTCGACAAGCGTATCGTAGATATCTGTCAACCGCAGTGGCTAATTCCATATTCTCGGTTTTGTGACAGCCGTAGTTCATCTAAAACGGCGGCCCTTATATAATCATAAAACTCGGCTTCACATATAGAAACATGGACCACAAATAATTACTGCAACATGCATATTATATACTGACTGACAGCGCGTGACATGCTAAAAAAATTATTTAGCACATTACATGTCTATATTTGGCATGTTTTTTTTTATTTTAAATTGAAACATTCTTTTCGCCAGCATTACAAATGTAGCTGTACAGAGAATCTTAAAAAACTGACAATATTTACCAGGCATTGCCTTCTGATAAGGAATCTTCCTCCTCTCTTCAGTCACACACCACACTAAGATGGCGGACACACTAACCTTGAACCCACTGTGAATTTGCTGCTGGTGACTCCCACGTACACACGTAATAACATGTGGGACTTTCTGCGCACGTGCAGTACACTATTTAAAGATCGATCCCACAACCGCTAAGACCTGCATCTATGGAGGGACGTGGGGCACTTTGAAGGACCCTATCGCGATATCCGGTGAGTCTTTGGCATGGGGCTTAGTAAGGATTATTTGCCCCCTTAGCTAGCATGGTCTGCAATTTAGTGGGTATTGGGTTGCCCTGATTAATGTGTGATATTATAACTAGTGGACATCACATAAGAATACTGCTCCTTCGACATACTTGGGCAGTTAGCTTACGCTCCCATAAGTTAGAAGTAGGCAGGTCATTGGCGTTAATTAATAGCCTGCCGCTTACACAATGGCACCATTGTAAGACCATTTGTGAAAAACATACCTCTTGGGGTTGGAAGCCCTTTGGGTACTCGCCGCTACCTCCTAAGTCACAGGCTGCTTATTTGTGGTGGTCTTGATTACATCTAACATGACAAATATTCGCTGACAATCATTATTGTAATCCACGTTTACCTTGTCCTTAGGAATCGCTATAACAGGAAACATCGATTGAGTATTCTGACCACTTTGTGGGGTTGTCACCTCTTACGGTGGCTGACTACGTCTTTCATTCAGTAACTACATAAAATATAGAAGATATACGATCCAGCAATATATGTAATGATGTAAGTACAAGAATTTAATGATCTCATGAAATTATAGGTTATTTTAGGATTAGGAATTGTTCTCACAGTTACATAATATCTTCCCTTTAGATAATTTGCGATGTTATCTCTGCCATGGTCCTGCAATGACCTACACAAGATACGTTGTAGGTCACACATACATTCTAACATGTGGTAAGGTTTCACCAACATGTCAGTACTCAGTACTTAGTGTCCTCAGAGATTCCTCAATAGTAATGTGACATCTTCTATCCATTGTAGAAAATAAGGCATAGTAGCCACCACCCTTGATAAAGACTCCGTTGTTCCAGTCTTGTACATTGGAATTTATAATACAGGAAACTTGTAAGTCAAGCCCTAGCCTACCCTAAAACCGACATACAATAAGAGGTGAAATCGCAATGTGGGAACTCTGGAGGTCTTGCATGGGGGACCTGTAATTAACTATACTGATTGCTTGCCTTTTACTTTCACCGCACTAATATAACTTATTCTCATTACTTGGAACCCCTCAAAGTGAGTATGAGAGGCTCCAAAAATACGTGCACCTATGAGAAAGAAGCTTATATATCACAATTAGCACTACCATTGTGAAGGGGTCACAGACTGTTTGTCTTTGGAGTGTTGACACTGTTGTACAACATAGTGGTCTGATCAATCATAGAGTCTCTACTACGGTTTATGTGTATGGGTTAACAAATTCCACTATTTATTGTTCCCCAAGTTCCCCCTGTTTATTTGCCTGTGTGAGACTGTGCCCAATTTGGACAAGGTGCTGAAGAAGGTGGTTCACGTCTTGTATTAACCCACCAAAACGCACGTCGACCTCATGTGTCCAGACCTTATTGTTTTTTTATCTTGACGGAAATGATTTACATCTTATGTTTCCCTCTTAATCCAGATGTGCATAAGTGTCTTGTATGAGTGTGAACGATTGTGAGGAATGTATGAGTTGTAAGAAGATTTGGTATTTTCGGGATCAACAAAATTGTACTTAATTTTGCATGATTGTCTATATGTATATACATTTTTATAAAAAAGCTTTGTATCTATTTAAAAAAAAATTACATTTATTGCATTGGTAAAAAAAGGAAAAAAGAAGTTAACGAAAATAATAAATATGACCTCGTAAAATCAATCATGTTGTTGTAATGTTATAAATATTTTATGTTTGGCATATATTTATACCCATACTAGATTCAATCTTTTGCAAAAGAAATATAGGTCTAAGGGGAGGGTTTTCTGGTTCATTTTGGTCTGTCTAGTTCCTCTCTTACTCCCAGACCTCATTCGCCCTTAAGAGGGGCCCCCTTTCTCTTTGATTGTAAACAACAGCTTATGTCTATGAAGGATGCAACCTACACACTTTTACATATTGAAAAGATTGACCCATTGCCCTTCTCCATGGCTGAAACTGACTCTTCTGTCTGGCTCGTCCACGGGGTTATCTCTTTACTCGTTTTTCAATTTAAGTTTAGCTCCTGCATGAAGCATTACCCGATAGATCGCTATGAACCACTGGGCAGTGCTTTGCTCCATGAAGTGTGGTCCTTGCCTTTTACATACAGATGTTTGTGAGATGACAAGGAAGTATACCTTACAGGGGATTCTGGGGCTCTACATTAGGTTGTTCCCTTGTCTGCAAAAACATAGTTATACGGGGCTTGTAGTGTTACTTCCCCAAATCTTGTGTGTGTTTTAAGGGGTAATCCTGTACCAGCTTTCACACCCACTTTCTCCCTGCTTTTTAATCGTAGCTATCTTCTTTTGCATAATGAATAATGTTGCAGTTTGCTTGCCGGCATACCGTATATTGTAACAGTTTCACAGCGCGTAGATTGATGTAAAAATGTGCTTTTCCCACCCCCGCATGGGAAGCTCGATACCTCGATTTGGCCTTGCATCCCAACTTTGAAAAAATACGTCAATAAGTTGAGCAGAATAAAAGTGCTATTATTCCAGCAGGAGGTCCCGCTCACTTCAGTGCACGAGACATTCGTCCTGCAAATAGCAAGTACAAATTCTGAAATTCAAGCTCTTTTAAAAACAAACCTCCCACAACATTTTTGTGAACTAATTTATCGTATCTTCAATGCGTCTGATACACATGGCCTGGTACATTTTTTTAAAGTTGTGGGCTCTGGCCTTGGGACTTCTTTTCAGACTATATTTGGTGTAATATCAGCCTATATTCATTCTAGTTTTTCCAGAGTCTTCGGGGGATTACCTCTAATGGTTACCATAGCCGCTGGTGTCCTCCTGTTAAATTGCCTGTTACGCAATGGCTGCACCTCTTGTGGTCCTACGCAGCCCAGATCGGCTACAACTGCTCCGTGACCGTATGCTTGAGTACTATGGCACGTTACCACTGGTGACACTCAGCGTGGCATACAGACTGTCTTTCTGCTTTGCGTGCTACACTTGTGGGCATTGGATCTCTGCCTCTGCAATATGTCATCTCCCGACCCGGATTACAACCTGTTGATGAGCCCCTTAGTGGCCCATGAGCGCATTCTGGATTCAGGAGGATCAGTGGCAGTGATCCTCCTGGACCTCAGTGCCGCCTTTGACACGGTGGATCACCGTGTCCTTCTACATCGCCTGGCCAGGGCAGGAATTGTGGGCTCAGCACACGCCTGGATTAACTCCTTCCTATCAGGCCGTTCATTTCAGGTGTGGGACGGCAACTCTCGCTCAGACCCCCTTCCACTGACTTGTGGAGTCCCGCAGGGGTCCTCGCTTAGTCCCACCCTGTTTAATGTTTACATGGCCCCCCTGGAAGACGTCGTGACCCCCTATGGGATCAAAATTGTCAACTACGCTGACGACACCCAACTTGTCGTCTCCCTCTCCCAGCTGGACAAACACCCAGACAGCCTGCGGAACTGCCTCCAAGACATCTACTCCTGGATGTGCGAATCTTCCCTTAAATTGAACGGTTCTAAAACCGAAATTATGCTCCTGGGCAACAAATGGTCATCAATCCCCGCTTTGGTGTGGCCGGACACCTTTGGTGAGATACCCACTCCAAAGTCAGAAGTCAAAACGCTAGGCGTTTGGCTGGAACCAAGCCTCACCATGAAGACCCAGGCAACCAAGACCGCTGGATCATGCTTTGGCCTCCTGCGGTCAACCCGTAAAATTCTCCCTCTCCTTCCTCCAATATCCAGGAAACTGCTGGTTCAAGGGCTCATCCTAGCCAGACTCGACTATAGCAACGCCGTCTACCTCGGTGCACCGGAGTTTACCTTAGCCAAACTCCAACGGGCACAAAACGCCGCGGCAAGGATTATAATGGACCTCCCCCCCAGAGCCTCTGCCAAATCAGCCCTCAAGGCCCTGCACTGGCTCCCTGTCCGCCAACGAGTCGAGTTTAAGGCAATGTGCACCAGTCACAAACTCATTAATGGTGCCGGCCCTGCCGCCCTGAAAGACCTTGTCGCCCCCTACAAAGCCCCTAGGGCACTGCGCTCGGACGACGAGCATTTGGCCATCGTCCCTAAATTTAAGAAGGCTCGGACCGGTGGCCGTCGCTTTTCGGTCAAAGCCTCCTCAGGCTGGAACGCACTGCCTCGCCACTTGCGTCTGGAACCCTGCCACGCCCTCTTCCGGAAAAAACTAAAAACTTTCTTATTCCCCAAATAATCCTCCGGTCCCCCCTCCTCTTGGGATATCACAGCTCTATAGCGCGGGGATGCCTCCGGGTCACCAGGCGCTTTATAAATTTATAAATAAATAAATAAATAAATAAATGAGCAAAAATGCTCCGGGGTTAGATTTATGGCATGCACGGCTGCGCTTGGAGTGTTGGCACAATGGGATATCTGTGCGGTGGTGCAGGATTTCCTACAATGTAGCTACATTGAGTATCACGCAAGTTGTCCAACGATGGTGCTAGAGGCACCCACCTATGAAGATCATGAATGCTCGTTCTGCTTGCTCAATTCGATGGCATCTCTTTTTTCTACCGATGACAATGATTTCCTATTGGAAGCTGTTGCGGTTTACTGCTCATACACTCTGATGGATTAAAAGGCTGGTGCTCATCTTGGCTGATTTTTTTTTAATGATATATATTTTTTTATGCCGCCTGGTTCAAAGCCCGACCGTTTTTTTCTCTTATGTCGCAAAAACTATAGGCGTGCTTGAACTCTGCTTCTGACTTATTGAACTCTGTGTTCGTCCTCTGACTAGATGCGATGGACTGACCAGGGGAGGGTGTAATGAGGATATGGGATTCACTGCGTACATTGCTAAGATAGCATAAGTTAGTATATGCTTGGCAGCCATGATGCCGCTTTTGCACACACTTCTACATGATTTTGTTTTCTTGAATCCTCTGCTTGCGCCCGCTCACATGGAAACTGTCTGCCTTTCACATTTCTTGCTGAACTCTGTGGTCTTCGTCTGCACAGTGTGTTTAAGGTAAAAAAACAATGTGCTCTGTTAATCTGCTTTGCTCAGTCCCACGCATGTTAGACATAATACAACCACAGCTGTACTACTGAAAATCAAGTGCTTTCAATATGGCTTGGAAGGCATGTTAGACACTCGAAGAAAACCTTTCTGAGGAGAAGAGCTGTGTTTGTCCGGAGATGTAAATCTTTGCATCTAAACCTGGAGATATGGGGTCCCGCTAACAAAGCCCAGAGGTCTTCTATAATTATTATAAACTAGTTCCCAGCACAGGGAGGGTGGCAAGGCTCATTAGCCCTTTTTTTCACTAGCTTTATAAAATGATCTCCCCGTTCATATTTTATGGAATTGTAACAATGCTCACTTTATTGAGTTTATGCATTTTGCTGCTAGTATTGGCTCATGTACTGCATTATAGAGCACATTAGTTAAAAAAAACATTTTAAACTATATCGTGCCTCTGGTTACTTATGTTGTGGAAAAGTATAAGTGAGTTGGCGAAAGAGTGTTCTTGCTCCCGCGATTACTGAGAGAGTCTGAGTTACATGTTCTAGGATGTCTAATCATTGGTAGCTTCGCTGTAGTACAGAGAAAGAATGAGACACTATAGCTAGTCGGATTGGGGTTCCGGGCACTAAGGTGGGCGGTTGGTACACCACTGTACACTGAGGCCCTGTTTTCTTGTGCGTAGGTCAGTATATGTGCGGAATCCCTGCAACAGTAGGAATTCCTCAAAATGTGATTGCTAATAACTTTGCCCTGGTTAACGAATCTCCACAATATGTTCCAGACCTAAAGCTTCTTCTACATTGGCAGAGGATGGAATTTTTCGAACAGATTGGTAAGAGGGGTGTAAAGGTAAAAGGGGCATCCTGAAACATGTTTTTCCATCAATGCATTTTCCATTGACTGTATCTCTCATAACGCAAAAATGGCTGAATAGATTTATGTGAAATTTAGCAGGATAAGACCTAAACCCAAAATGCAGCAAAACGCAGAATGCAGCTAAACTGTGCTAACAATGGCATGGCTGCCTCTTACGTTTAGTAAACACAGCCATTAAATAAAACGGGTAAGGAGTAGGGTCTGAGGGAAACACACAACCAGCCTGGACAAATCCCCCTACTAATTATGTACAAACAAAGAGGTCCAAGGGTCAAAAAAACAACAAAGAAAAAAATCAATAGTGTGGAGAGTATGGAAAACTGCATGGTATAACACATCTACTATCTGAAAAAAGAGTCCTCAAAAAGAGGACATAATCCCATCACCCACCGAAGTGGCATGCTTCATCATATGGGATCTCCTCTTAACTGCAACCTAGTGCGAATAAGGAGCTACTACTCCCAGCGATTGTCAAAAGGAGGAGCTCGCGGATGTTTTTGACTATACAAAGAGCACTAGATCTCCTAAAGATCAATGAAGCTGGCCTGGGTTTAGTGAAGAATCAATGTGCAGTGTAAAAAATAAAAGTGAAGTTAAAATTGACTACGAGGAGGAGGCATGATTTAATAAAGATCTCCAAGTGCCAACATTAAAACAACAGTAGAAACGCGGTCTGAACAAAATTGCGAACGCGCATACAGTGAATCCGCATGCGCGTTCGCAATTTTGTAAGTATTCCCAAACCTATAACTTTAAAACTACTTACACTCTCCAAACACATACTGTCAAAAATTACCATTTACACCAATTGTATTTTCCTGCCACATTACATCTGCAATCCGTTTACACACTTTTACGCTATATCTGTTTCAATTACACACTCAACTCTACGCCACTCCACTTTATGCCACTCTACTCAGTGCCACTCAACTCTACGCTATCACACTCTATGACACTCCACTCTATGTCATCCCACTACATGCCACTCCATTCTACTCTGTGACTCCACTATACACCACTACACTCAATCCACTGTACGCCACTCTACTCTACCCATCTCCACTCTATGCTACTCCAGTCTACACCACTACACTGTGTGCTGCTAGACTATGCAACTCCATTTTATGACACTCCAGTGTAATCCACTACACTATACTCACTCCCATTTTATGCTACTCTGCTATTCTCCTTTACACAACTCTACTCTTAGACACTACACTCTACACTTTTCCACTATTTGCCACTCCCCTGTATTCCACATAACTGTACACCACTGCACTTTACACTATTCAACTGTACCCCACTTCACACCACTCTACTGTACACACCTTCACTATATGCCACTCCAGTCTACTACAATCCACTGTATGCTATTCCACAATACGATACTTTACACTATGCAACTCTACTCTACACTATTCCTCTGTCTGCCACTCTACTTTACGACACTACAATGTACGCACTAACACTCAATGTTATTCGAGTCTACACAACTCCACTGTGCGCTATTCCACTGTATGCCACTCAACTTTACACCACTCCAAACTACACTACTACACTGCACTCTACTCCACTCTACGCCACTCTATGTGTGCTGTTACAATGTATGTCACTACACTCTACCCCACTACACTCTACTCTGCTCCATTCTACAACACTCCACTCTACAATATTCTACTCTACTCCAATTCTCTCTATGCCACTGCACTGTACCAATCAACTCTAGACCACGCTATGCTACTCCACTGCGCGCCACTCCACTTTACGCTACTTCACTCTATGGCAATACACTGTACCTCACTTCACTCTATGCCATTTTGCGCTACTCCACTATACAGCACTCCACTCTATGCTATCAAACTCTAGGCCACTCCACTCTATGCCACTCCACTCTACCTCACTCCACTTTACGCTATTCTCCAGTACACGTAACTCTGTGCCACATCACTGTACACCACTCCACTATACACTATACTATACGCTATTTCACTCTACTCTACTGCACTCAATGCCACTCCATTCTTTGCTACTGCACCTTTTGCTATTCCACTCTGCGGCACTCCACTCTATTCTTATGTACTATATGCCACTACACTGTCTCTCACTCCACTGTACATCACTCCACTCAATGCCACTGCACTGTATGCTACTCCAAGTGCGCTATTAGACTCTACCATACTCCACTCCATTCTTTGCCACTCCAAAGTACGCTATTCCACTCTACGCCACTCCACTGGAAGCCATTCCACTGTACACAAGAACACTCTATGACACTCAACTCTACATTATTAAACTCTGTGCTACTCCAGCATATTCCACTGTGCACCAATCCACTGTACGCTATTCTACTTTATGCTACTCCACTATACTCAAATGCACTTTAGGCTACTCCACTGTATTCCACTTCACTCAACACCACTCCACTGTATGCTATTACAATCTACACCACTCCACTCTACTACACTCCAGTGTATGCCACTCCAATGTATGTCACTCTATGCTACGCTACTCCACTGTCCTCTATTCAGTGTACACTACTATAGTATACGCTATTCCACGGTATGCCAATCCACTCTATGCCACTCCATTAACCAATCAATCAATCAAAGCTTTATTTCGACATGTAATGTCATAAAAGCACAGAATACATAAAAACAATTACAAATACATTTTTAAAACATGTCGTAAGAAAATCCAATTGGGTAATGTACAATAAATATCTAAAAGTTTATTAAATTTTGCAGCTTTGGGAGTTAAAAAGGATAAAAGGATTTAGCTGGAACTAATAGATCTCTGTCTCATCAGCCATCCCCAACCTAGGAATTTGGCCACCCCGCAAACTATAGTAGTGTTAGTAGAAGTTTTAAGGATTCTCAGAGCGTCAATATAATCCCTTGTTCCTAGGAGTAAACAAACAGGCCTAAGCCATTTCATTCTAGGTAGTAAATAGGCTGGGCAGGCGAAGAAAAAGTGGGAGATATTTTCGATAGCGCCAGTGCAGAATGGACAATCTGGAAGAGTCTTATGGGGGGGGTTTCCACTTGCTGGTACGATCACGTAGTGGGAGGGTCCCTAATCTAAACTGAATAAAAAGAGATCTGTCCTTAGGCTTGGTGATAAAGTCAAGGTAAGGTTCTAAAAGAGGAGTAGGTTTATGCTGGTAAAAAGCCTCTGTCAACCTTCCTATGTTATGATCTCTTTGTTCCGAGGCATCCACCCATGCTCAGAAAGCTCGTTTGGCTTCCTCCTTTGATATTGGTGCCCCCAAAGGCCGGTCAGAAGTGAGGCCAATTGCGACCAAAAGTTTTTTAATATTTGTAAGCCACTCAATTTTATGTGCTCCTTGCATGTTCATAACCTCCCTGAGCCCATCGGCATAGTTGGAAAGCTCAGGGGTGCGCCACAGCCGCGCCCAGTATAACAGAGGGCGAAGGGTGGCTAGGTCTCTAATTGAGCGCCTACCGAAGTCGCTCAGGAGTGGTTTGGTTGGGGTACCCCTAGGGAGAGATACAAGTTCTCTGAAGAACTTGTTTTCATTGGTCACAAGGGAGTCTACACAACTGAAGCCCCATAGTTCCGCGCCATAAAGAGCACTACCCACCGCCTTTGCGGCATAGATGTTTAATACTGGGGCAATGGGTTTAGTGATAGAGGCACGGAATTCCTTTCCCAGGGCTCCAGTTACCCGTTTGTGATTAAGGGCCATTTTGTCTATGTGGGGCTGCCATTTGAGCCTGTCAGAGATTCTGATTCCCAAGTAATCAAACTCCCTGACACGCTCCAATGGTTTCCCATCTAGGGTCAGGGTGGAGCCGGAGGATCTAGAAGGATTAAAATAGAGGAGTTTGGTTTTGGCAGTGTTAATGACAAGACCTCTCTGCTCGCAGAACAAAGAGAAGCGCTGTAAAAGCTTCTGTAGTCCTGACGGTGTTTTTGAAATTAAAAGTGTGTCGTCCGCAAAAAGAAGGGCGGGGACTTTGTCACCCGCCAATGCGGGGACATCCGCATCAACTTCAAGCAGAAAGGAGACCACGCCATTCACAAACAATGTGAAAAGTGTTGGTGCCAGGACACAACCTTGGCGAACCCCTCTGTTCACTGGTATTTTGTTGGTTTTTTGACCCTGGGTCCCCCATCTGATACAAGCGAAGTTATCTTCGTGCATCCGGATAAGAAGTTTCAAAATGTAGGAGGGGATTCCCAGCTCCTCCAGAATCAACCACAAGCGATCACCAGGGACCAAGTCAAAGGCGGTCTTAAGGTCAATGAACGCGAGATATAGGGCGCCCTTGCCGATGGTTACCGTCTTCCAATAGAGAAGCATTAGCCTAAATGCTTGGTCTATTGTACTGGTGCAGGCCCTAAAGCCTGCCTGGAACTTTGTCAAGATCCCTTTTTCATCCACCCAGGAATGTATCCTCTCCAGGAGGACCCTACCGACCAATTTCTGGCCAGAGTCTATAAGGCTAATTGGGCGATAATTCGCCGGGTCTCCCCTGGAGCCCTTCTTAAAGATGGGGATTACTTCTGCACCTTTCCACGACTCTGGCACCGATGATCCATTCAATAAGCTGTTGGTAAAAATTGTAAAATACGTAGCCCAGCCCTCGGTGTTAGCTTTGAAAAGGTCTCCCGGGATGCCATCTGGTCCTGGAGCCTTGGCGGATACAATCTTATCAATGGCAATTTGAACCTCTTTCTCCTCAATCCTTGGAAATGGAATAGGGTCAGGAAGTTCAGCTATGGACCTTAGGCAGGTGGGAGGATCCTCCACAACCTCCACCCCCGCATACAGGTTCCTAAAATGGTCAAACCAATCCCTGTCCGTGATGTGGTTAGGGATTTGGGCCTGGGCATGGTTGGTAGATCTTCTCAAGATAGACCAAAATAGCTCGCCGTTTTTTGCGTGGCTCGCTAGTTTTAGTGAAACCCAACGCTGTTCCTCCCAGTCTTTCTTAGCGGAAGTAAGTGCTTGCCTGTAAAGCAACCTCGCTTGCCTGACCTCGCCAGGGTTGCTAGATTTAATTGCAGAGATTAGGCTGATTTTCTTTAGTCTACAGTCTTTGTTGAACCACTCATTTTCTGGCTTAACTCTGGGGTTAGATTTTTTCCTATGGTCAAGGAACAGAGTGCCAATTGAGTTCATAGTTTCCTCGTAGACTTTGGTATGGCTAGGCATGTCCTTAGATACTGAAGAAAGCCTAGAGGTATAGTCAATAAGGATATTCTCCAGCGTGACAAGTTTTGTATCGCAGAGGGCAATTTTAGACCATTTAAGGAATCTGTCGCAATTAGAGGGCTGGAGCATCTTGGTCATCATTTGCATTCCAGAGTGAGAGGTTATATCTTGTCTATGCCAAATCTCCCGCATGCTGAGGGACAGGGGGTTATGGTCGCTGTTGATTGATGGTGTTACAATCATGTCAACGACAAATTTCCATCCCCTCCTGTCGATCAGGATGTAATCGATTCTACTTTGGCTGCCAACCCTATTGAAAGTATTAGCGCCCGCTAGATCGGAGGGTGTACGCCCATTGGCAGCTCTTAAGCCAAATTCTAATGCTAGGGCGTTCATTTGAATTACGGCCGGGGACCATCTTTTTACGGAGTTGAGAGAAAGTAAGGGAATGCTCCATCTGGTGTCCTCATCTTGTATGCCCAATATGTCTTCTGTGGTGAGCGGTTCAAAAGAACAATTAAAATCACCAGCGACAAGAAGGTAGGAGTTAGGAGGGCATGTGGAAAGTATTTCTGAGAGGGCTGTGATGGTGGACAACTTGGCACCCCCTTGGGTACCACGAGAATAGACATTGAAGAGTTCCCAAGAGGAACAGCTCTGAGTACCTTTGATAATAAGTCTCATTATGTCTGGCGAGGAGCAGCTATCGATGGTGACCTTCAGATTAAGATCTGCCCTAATCCAGACCATAAGACCGCCAGAGGGGCGGCCACGGCCTGATGCGATGGCTGATATAAAGAAACAACAGAACCCCGGCTTGTACAGTGGTTTGACACTCCAGGTTTCCTGGAAAATACATATGTTATGTTCCTCTATGAATTCATTCCAGTCAGGGAGATCTAGCTTATTACGTAAACCAGCTACATTCCAGGAGACAATCTTAAAAAGACTAGGAGTGATCACCCTGGGAGTAGAAGCACTTGGAGGATGGGTTTGGAGGGGGTCAGGATTAGTAGTGGACCTCTTAGGTATGGTTAATGAGGTGAATGGATCCGGGCCCAGGTAGTCGGAAGATATAATAGACTCTAGTGAACGACAACCTGAGGAAGGCGGAGGAATGGCTGGAATAAGTTTACTGTCCTCCAGTCAATCAACAGCCTCTAGGCTGCTGTAGCGATTTTCCGTGGGGATAATATCTAGGGGCATTGGGGGTGTGGACCAACTCCCCAATGGGAGACCCCTCCCTTTCCTATGTACAACCATCCATGGTTCTGTAAAATGCCCAGGGGGATAAAAATAGGTTAAGGGGAGAGCTGTGATGCATGATCCTGAGGTGGTGTGTCTCCAATGGCAGATATGCTCAACAGTTTTGGTGTCATTAAAATTAATTAAAATACAGTCCCCCCTTATGTTCTTGGCTAGATGGCCTACCCATGGGACCCTTCTTACCATGAGAATTTTGGAGCTAATGTGCGGCGGTAATGGCCTGTTTTTGTTGAGCCAGTGTACAACCCTGTTCCTTAGGGTTGTGGGTGACTCAACTGCGTTATTGGCCAGTTCGGGGACTCCTGCTAGAATTACAACATAGGGAGCAGTTTCAGGTGGTAGGTTGGGGATGTTAGCCCTAGTAGGGGACCTAGGTGTCAATGACCTAGCAACCTCTTTCGGTTGGGTTATACTAGGCGAGTTACGTTTCCTATGGTTACGGGCTGGAGTGGGCATGTTAGTTGCAGTTGTGGGTTGGCTTTCAGAGTGGGCTGTTGGTAGAGCTTTGGGGGCCAACAGAACTTTCTCTGCTCTAGGATTAACCAATATATTTGGGGCCTCTAGATGGTGAATGATGTTAGGTGCGAAGGTCAAGCCCCCTAGGCTGCATTCAATCCTGGCTAGATATTGTTCAATTTTAAGTAATCTGTCCTTCACAGGGCGAAGGGAGGACCTGATTACGTCCCGTATATCATATATATACAATAGATCTGGGGTCCCCCCCTGGCCCGCTTCACTTTGCCCCCCTACGTCGTCCTGGCTTACTATCCTAATTGGTGATAAGTGAGATTGAAGGGCAGGCTTGTCCGATAAAACCACCTGCAGGGATTGCTCAGAGGCATCAGGGGTTTGTTTCGATTTCCCAATTTGATTTGGCGCTTTATGCTTACTTTTAGTGTATTTGCCCTTTCTGCCGATATTGGGTGGACACCCTTGTTTGCTTTTGGGAATTGCCCCAGGATTACGTTCTCGAAGCTGCCTGGTGCTACACTCTGGAGCTGTACTAGGGGCGGTTGGCAACGGGCAAGGGGATAATAGCAAGGAGTCGAGGGCCATGGACTGGTCCTCCACAGGGACAGCCGCAACCATTTCACTGGCTGGCAAGTCCTGGGCCGTTAAATCCACGTCGGATCCGGTTGTGTTTGTGAGGGATGGAGTTTGTCGTACTGGAGAGCGTGCATTAACAAGGTATCCCAGGGAGGACCTCCTGGCTGCTGCAAGGTCCTGGGAAACACGACGCTCCAGAAACATAATTTCTTGATCAATGACACTGTTGACCTTTGTAACAAATTGGTCCATTGTCCCTGAAAGATGTGCTTTGGCCACCCTAGCTTTGGCGTCCTTTGGTGGCACTCCACTGTATGCTATACCACTGTACGCAACTCTACACTACGCCACTCTATGACACTCCATTCTATTCGACTGCACTTTATGCCACTCTCCTGTATGACCCTCCATGGTATGCTCTTCCATTATAACCCACTCCAACTACAGTCTAAAACACTCCACGGTATGCTATTCCACTGTGTGCCATTACCCTCTATGCTACAGTAGTCAATGCCACTCCACTGTATGACATCCGACTCTACAACACTGTATGTTATTCCTTTGTACATAACTCAACTCTATCCCACTTCACTCTATGCTATTCCACTGTATGCCAATCCACTCCATAATGCACCACTCCACTCTACCCAACTCTACTCCATACAACTCCTCTATGCTCTGCTTAACACCACTATACTCCACTCAACAGCAGTCTACACCCCACCACTGTACCACACTATACCTCACTTTATAGCATTACACTGTCCAACTTTTCTCTATAGCACTTTGCAACATTCTATTCCACTGTATGTCACGCCACGCAACTCCCTCTATGCCGCTCCACCCCTGTTAACATACTCTATTCTGTGAGCTACTACTCAACTGTCATTCCATTTTCCACTCTACACCACTCCACTGTACGCTACTCTAAGCCACTCAACTGTATGACAGCTAGTGCACAAAACTCTGCCATACTGTACCGCACTCTACTGTACTCTATGCCACTCTGCGATACTCTACTGTACTCTTCTCTACAACACTTTCTGACACTCTACAACATAGCAATCCACTTTACTATAAAACACCACTCCACTCTACAACACTGTAATCAAGTGTATGTATGCCACTCCATTCTACTCCACTCCATGACACTTTACTCTACAACACCCTACTCCATTGCACAACACTTTACCCTACTCTCTGGCACTGTACAATACTCCATTCTATACCATGGCACTGCAGCACACTGTACTCCACTCAATTCAACTCCACTCTACAAGACTCTAATAGAGTCTGTGCCACTATGCAACAGTGAAATCTAAATGTTTGTGTGGTTTAAGATTAGTTTGCAGATAACAAATAACTAAAGTTATATTCATTTGACGGTGGTGTGTAACTTATAAATTTAGGGCATAACTTTAACTTAAGAATTTTTAATATTTGTGTGTTTTAAGTTTGGTTTATTTAGAACGAATACAAAACGTTTTTCTAACTATAACTAAAGATTAACCTTTGGTTGTTTAATAAAGTATACATATATTCTCTGGGCAAAGCAAAGGTTAAAGTAAAGCTATTGGTAAGTGAAATGTTCGGTAACAATGTAAGATTTTAAACTGTAGAAAAACACAGAAATGTGTCAGTTATATTTATCTCAACTCGTGCCCTGCCATGCTCAGTTTTCTCATCAATAATTTCATTGCAAATATTGCAGTAATATTATCAATGATGTCATAGAAGATGTCATGAGTGATGTAATACGTGGGGTAATTAGCAGTGCATGGTGAGTGTGTGAATTAGAGTTACCTTAGGGCACAAGTTATAGTTACTTGAGATAACTATTACTATAACGGGTGAATTTCTGTGTTTAAAATGTTACATTGTTATTGAACATTTCACCCAGATATAATGTTACTTTAACCTTTGTTTTTTTTCAGTGAATTTCTAGATTTTTTATGTAAAGTAATATTTTGTTTCCATATGTAAAGCCAACCCCTGCCGCGTACATCCTTCTGCAGTCAGGCCCTGCTTCTAACCCTCCGCAGACAGCGAAACCCAAGCTGTGACGTTGAACCATGGTCAGGCCCTGTAGCTAACCCACCCAGACAGAGCAAACTCCACACTGAGCACAGCCTTCACCTGAGCATGGTGAGAAGTCTGCATGATATATATTTAATTTGTTGCAAAAATATCCTTAATTAAGCTCTCAAGACAACTAACAAATTAAAGTCTTCAATGTGGTATCTACAAAAAGGAAAATACCTTAAACACTGTCTGTTCTCATTTTGTAGAAGGTCATTGTAAAGGGCTAGGCAACCATATTTTTTGAGGTTGGAACTGTCTGATTCAGAGAGCCTCATCTGCCCTCGTTTGATGGGAGGTGATACCCCAAAACCGGTCCCAGGATGCCCAGACGTTGTTCCCACACTCACTGTGCTACTGGATTCAAGCTAGCCTGTCTGATGAGTGGTGATACCCCAAAACAGGTCTCAGGATGCTTGTTTCTGGTCCAGAGAGGACCTGGCTTGGCAGTTCGGGCTGGACTGTTCCCATGACGAGCAGCATCAAGACTGATTTGCATATGGCTGGGTCTAAACTGGGGTGGGATGGTGAGGAAAAGAATGATGGATTTAACCCATATCTCTTGACTGAAGGTGAATTTGTTCAACATTCTGTCCATCATTTTTGTGTATTTTGCTTTCTCGCCCTAAGTGAGCCTGAATACCCAAACCTGGTTCCTGGGCTCACTGTGCCACTGGATGTCTTTTGCTTTCTCGCCCTCATTTAGTTTTCAGCCCAACATTGAACCCAAAGTCACTTTTTCACAAACGCTGACAAAAGCAAGCAGCAGTAAGGACCCAAACAAAACAAATATTGAAAAAGACAAAATCGAAACAAGTATGCTTTCCCAATGTTTGCATTATTTGTGAATATATTTTGGGAAAATTGTTAAAAGGGACCACTTTCTGTATGCAAGGGACCACCGTAAAATTGCAGAATGCTGTCACTCAAAGAAAGGTAAGCCAATGGCTAAAGTTGTCTGACACTGTGTCTCAAGCTTTGGTGGGTGGACCAAAACATTGGATGACACAACAGCATACCAAGTGTTTGTAGAGTGCTGTCTAAAAGCCCCTCTATGTAAGTATAGAATGTATTTAAATCTTAGTTTAAAAAAAAAAGTTTTGGCTAACACCAGACCTAAAAACAAGATGGCCCTATGTTAGACCTGACAGCCTTAGGGTGGTCTTTCCTCAACATTTTTGCCTGCCTTCCTTCATTTTCCAGACCATGTTTTTGCAGGTTTTAGAACTCTGCACACTTTACCACCGTTGACCAGTGCTAAATAACGTGTGATCTCTCCCCCAAACATGGAAACATTGACTTATCCCCAATTGGCATATTTTATTTACTTATAAGTCCCTAGTAAAGTGCACTACATGTGCCCAGGACCTGTAAATTAAATGCTACTAGTGGGCCTACAGCACTGATTGTGCCACCCACATAAGTTGCCCCTTCCCCATGTCCCAGGCCTGCCACAGAAGAACCTGTGTATGCAGTTTCACACCGTCATGTTGACCTGGAAAGTAAACCCTTTTGCCAGGCCTAAACCTTCCCTTACTATACATATGTCACCCATAAGGTAGGCACTGTATAACCCACAGGACAGGGTGCAGTGTATTTAAGATGCAGGACTTGTACTTTTACATGTTTCTGCAATGAAATTACCCAATTTCGTGGTTCACCTCTGCAAGGCATAGGATAACATTGGGTTTCCTTGTTACATATTTTAAGTGTAAATCCCAGTTGTGAGAGATAGACTTTTCATGTTTAATGTCAGTGATCTCACAATTTAAAATCACAACATATGGTGAAGTTGGGTTTTAAATTCCAGTTTAGCAAATGACAATGTTAGAAAGTTGTCATTTACTTTCTGTAGCCATTTGGTGCCTTCTGCCTGTCTCTAGAATACAAGTCTGGGGTGGGTGATAGCTGACTCCCTGCATTCCCTCTAGACAGTCACACACAAAGGAAGGGTAGGTGTGCCTAAGTGGTGATCTGCATGCAGATGGGCCATCCTGATTAGGATGGGAGGGAGGAGATGACACTTACACCTGAAAGGGCTATGTCCTCTCCCCACCCAAAGGATTGAATACCCCCTCTACAGCCAGGGCAGGAAGGGAAAGCTTGTGTGTACTTCAAAACTGTCTTTGAAGTCTACTCCACTTCAAACGCATCACTGGATGTAAGTACTGAACCCCTGGCACTACCAAATCAGTACACTTCTGGACCTATGACCACTATTCCAGAAAGAAGAGGATCTACCGTGCTGCTCAAGGACAGCGACTCTGCTGGAACTGTTGTTTGTTGAGCTCTTGCCTTCCTGTGTTGCCCTTCTGCCTGTAGTGTATATCTCTCTCTGCCTGGGTGAGAAGGACTGGACCTGCATTACTTGAACCCTGAGTGACCCCAGGGACTTGCTGGCTTGCCTCCTGTTAGCTAAGTCCCAGGGACTCAAAAGACCTAGGACCCACCTGCTTAAATCCTTGGGATCTGCTTGTGAGTCTGTCCTGCCAGGAGGTGGCACCCTAATTCTGGACCCTTGGAAGTGGCCCTGGAGGCTTGCTCCAGTGGAAGCAATGCAGCTTCTGCTGCAAGAGCATAATCGACGAATCACAGCTGTTGCTGCGACTGGACCGGGGCATTTCACTCGGAACCACTACCTTGCACTCGGAATCACTGCATCGTGATCGATGTATTACTTCTACAGCATGGAGAGACCCAGTGCATTGCATCTGAACCGCCAAACTTTGGAACTGATGATTCGCTCACAGAACCGACTCATCACCACAACTGTGACCAGGATCACAGTACTTTTGCTCTGGGGCCTACGTAGGTCCTGTATCCGAAATGCGCTCCATTATGGTTGGTCGGAATTCTTGACTTTCTCCCAGTCCAGTGTGACCAATTTACTATTTAGCCGCTAGTTGCCTCTAAGAGCTATATTTTGGATTTACTATTTCAAAACTCATATCTTGACTCATACTGGATGGATTTGTGTCATTTTGACCATGTTTTATTTAAGTGTGTGTTTGTTTGTTGTGTGTGTATGTGTGATATATTGACCCTCTTTTTTTCCTCTTCTCATTTCTATTCTCATTTCCTGTCTCAAAAGAACTGATACTCTTAATGTCCCAGGTTCTCCTGTTGAGAGACATGCAAGGGCATTGGTGGGTGGATGAAAACCTGGCCCTGTGTTTGATTGGATGAATTGAAAGGTCAATGGATTTAACTTATAATATAGTATCTCTTGCAATGTGGAGCATGATACACTTGAGAGGATGCATTTCTCGTCATACTCAATGTTGACATTTTAAGAAACATACTAAACTACACTGTTGTCTTTGCTGAATGAGACACGAGTATGCTTTGCACCTCAAGTAATTATAGCACTGCCTAACTATAACATGGACACCATGGGGAACATCTTCTTTACCACTGCATAGTGATGACATCGTCTACTATTTTGCACTGTTCTGCAGACCCCTTCCTTATTTATCCCTTCAACGCATGTGGCATGAATGACGCTGTGTAGCTTTAAAGCCACCGCTAAAGAAGATCTCAAACGTCTCACAGAGTTTGAAATCCTTTCATAAATATCAAAGTGCAGCATTTTCATTTCGCTTTGGCCTTCGGCATATAGCACCACTGCAACAGGGAAAACAATTCCAGAAACAGATTTATAGTGAAATGCATATCACTCGTTTCTGAGATGCCTGGGCGGATGTGAGGTTAGTTAGGGAAGACGCAGAGAAGGGCCTGTGACAGTGTTTCACTTCAGACATATTTGTGATTTGGGGGCATATGTATCAAAGGATACATTTGCGATTCTCAAATAGCGATTTTAAGAGAATCGCTATTTGAGAATCGCAAAACGCAATGTATGTAGGATTTGCAAATAATTTTGCGAATCATACATATACCTTAATTGCAAATCACAAATTGCGATTCGCAATTAAGGAATACCACCCCATTCATTCCTATGGGCCTAGAGGCCCATAGGAATGAATGGGAAGACATTCTCAATTTGCAATTCTTAATTGGAGAATCGCAAATTGAGAATGCCATTTCAAGGGTGCCGACACCCTGTTGCACCCCTGAAATGTGCATGTGTGCACATGTGGAACACATACATGCCCTTTATGTGCGCTACATGGCACTTTGAAAGATGCAAAAAAGTGCATTTTTCAAAGAAATCGCAAATTACCACCAACTTGAAGTTGGTGGCAATTTGCGATTTCTTAAGGAGAAATCGCACAACTTGGGTGCTTTTTACATCGGCTTTAAGGAATCGCAATTTGCGATCCCTTAAATGCTTTAGCAAAATAAGGAATCGCAAATTTTGTGATTCCCTATTTTGCAAGGGCCTTTTGGGATGATACATCCCAAAAGGCCTTTTCCCCTTTCGCAAACGGGCCGATTCTGAGAATCGGCCCGTTTGCGAACGGTAAATGGGCTTTATACATATGCCCCATAATCTTTCATAGCGAACAATTACTCATTTTCAACGTTGCGCGATGAGAACATGCCCAATCTTTACACTCTAAGCAGTTTGGGATGATATATGGGCGTCGTACATGCATTTGCACATAAATAAAGGACGGTTGACTCTGGGATCTGATTAACATTTTTTGCTTCTTCGGCTTTCTCATCAGAACTATCTTCTTGGGCTATTTGCAGAAGTGATTGTGACATGCACGACAGTTAGGCAAAAGGGTGTAAATGGATCTGTAACTCCTTTGCAAACTTACTGCTAAGCACTAATGTCAGTTTTGCGGATACTGGGCCAATTAGCATACATTACAACGGCAGGAAGTAGCTGCGGGTTAAAGGTCACTTCAAAGAGATCACTTATTTCAATTGAATGTCCGCTCTTGGTGTGGACAGCTGCTGCATTTTCACTGAAGTCGTGGCGCCGTTACTGCAAAAATAAGGAGCAGGTTATTACATGAAAATGGAAAGAGGAGCACAATGTGTCCTCATATTACCTGTTAATAAAAAGTGTACTCTTTAAAAATCACTAGAGTGCATTATTCATGTGCAGGTTTGGAAGGGAAATAATTGGGATTGACGTTTAAATGATTATTCGCACTTTAGATTGGAAACGCGGACTCAGCCGTCCTTCATTTCATTTTTGGTGTAACTCAGAAATAATTCCATAGAAGGGTAGTCGCAGCGGGACAGCTTCGCACAATACATTGTGATGAACAAATATAACTGACTTGCCTGCAAAATCATTCATCTGGAAGAATCCCTGCAACGGTATGACAGGCTAGAGAAAACATTCAAACGAAAGTGTAAAAACAACAGGACCATCAAAAAGGAGGGCCATTGTTTAGTCTCTGGAAAACTTCCGAAATTCTCTCGTAACATTGTGATGATAATAGTCTTTTCCAGTGGAGCCTAGTCAGCGCTGTCTGGACGATCTGTTGTATGTACTTTGTGGGATCTGGAGAATACCCTAGGACTTGTCTGCTTCCGCCGTTGCTTATGGACTATTTTTTCGGTTCAAATGCCTTTAACTGTCTTGATAGAAAACGACCAGTAGAGGTCAGTAAAATACCAGAATTGCTTTCTACTTAGGGACTTTCTTTTTTTTTCTTCTGGTAACTGCCTCTATTTAACTTTCTTGATAGAAAACGACCAGCAGAGGTCAGTAAAATGCCAGAATCACTTAAGCATTCCCTAGATTCCAGACCTTATATTCAACGAGCACCCATAGACAATAATAATTTTTCAAATCTTGTATTTTCAGTGATATGACCACCAAAGGGTCTGATTTTATATTTAAAGCAGAGCTTTGAACAATACAATTTCCGCTGATAGGCAATTTTTCTCTATATGTTTTCCCATACCTAGTGTGTTCCTCAGTTTCGTGCTTACGTTTCAGCACCCAGGCTAATGTGCTGCATAGCTAAATACATATAAGGCCCCAAAGGCGAGACCGATTGCTTAGCAAATGATTGTTTCTTTTAGAAGCTCTGTCTCAGGAGCAGCTCTGTTCCCTGCTAGGATCTACCACTGAAACGCCCATGCTTCTCTGTCAACCGGCAGTTGATTTTAAGGTGAGATGTCGTAAGCCAGTTTACTGTATGACAGAAAGCAAATTTTTGGCACCTTCACTTTGACCATTAGTGCTGGGAAGACCTGACCTCTTGTAATCCATATTTGTAAAGAGCGAACATTATCACCCCTTAAGGTTTCAAGGCGCTGACGGCCTTCGAGAAGACTAAGTGAGCTATTGTCCATCGCCACATGATGCTGAGCTGAGCTACCACCGGGGGTCGAACCTTGAGCCTTTCGCTCCAGAGTGGGAGTGTGCGAGCAACATGTTTCCAACATGTTTCCGAGTAATCATGCTTGGATTCTTGCCAATAATAACTTCATGAAAAACAAAACATGAGGTGGCCTTATAGGACAGTGGAAAGAGTGAGTACTGCGGGATGTGTAGCAGGGCTTGAAGTGGTCTGGGGTCTGCCAGTGGTTAGCACCGGCAGGTCGAAAAAGCAGATGCAGAGATGGGTCCCATCGGACTCTCCATATTTGCCCTCACCCTCGGTGTGTACAATAAATTCACCTCTGCAGCAGTACCACCTTCTGCTGCTGGAGATGTAACTTCAAAGAGACTCGTAATAGTCCATTCACAGTGTTGTCAGGTCAGAACTGAAGCATAAACATAATCTTATGCAATGAAGCCACGGTTGTTGCTCCAATATCTAACGCAACTAGCAACCACTGGCAAGTTCAATAGTCATGGCTACTTATAGGTGCAATGTAACTCATTGTATCAGATAACTGGATGTTGTTCAATGACAGAAGTAGGAATATATCATTCATGCGAAATACTATGCCAATCACAAATGTACAGCTCACGTGCTTGTAAACCATGCCCTCATGTACATCCAACAAGCCCCTGTGAGAGCCCCCTCCCCCCAGTACAGTCATCCCGCTCAAAGTCCTCTTGTGGAGAACCTGAAAAACACTATGAAACTCAAAATTCACAACACTGTCCACCATAACATAGAAGACAGAGAGCATGTGTACGTGTCAGGGTGGGCAAGTGGCAAGTAAAACATCCCAGCTTAAAATCTACAGATACTTCACATCACCTGACTGAAAGGACTCCTGGTCAACTATGTTCTACATAATATATCAATCATGGGCTTGTGACACCACATACACCCCCCCATGGAGAAACAAGACTGTGGATAATGCTAGGCTCATTTCTCTGGTCCAAACATATTTTGAGAGCTCCTGTATGCAACATCAAAGAGCTTATGTTCCCATCAAATCTTCATGATGTCCTCTATGTCCTCTATGACAATATACAGGCACACTCTCACAATCTCAACATGTGTGCACATCTCAGAAGCTGGTGTACTGATGTGTGCACTAAACTGTGTCACAAAACAGCACCTCCTCATAAATAGTAGGGCACTCACTTCTGTGACACCCTCACTTTGCTCATAAGCTATGTCCTGTTGTGAGATCGGACATACATCAGTATGGATCTGTCAGGAAACTAAAACATACCTTCACTGCTAAAGCACAGTAATGGGCCTTCACACATCACCCACATGAAAAAGGAGTCAGGTAAATGGGATTCCCACAAATCACGGAGTCAAACATTTAAAGGCCACAATGTAAAGGCTCACTGCAGATTTGGTTTACCCAAACCAGGGGGACTCCTGGAAGGTGACGGGCCAAGGCCACAGTCAAATTGCATCCCCCTCAAAGACTACTTGTGCATAGAACAACCAATATTGTCACAAAGTGGCATGCATATTTTGCTAATGTGTAAGTCTTTAAAAATAGCACAGCAGCAACCGCAGTTTCAGACATCTATTAAAAGTATGTTGAAAGAACACACATGAAAATGCTTACAAAGTACCAATTAGGTATGAGAATGCAACACCCCCATGTGTGGAGAAACAAATACCTACTTTGCACACATTACACAGATATCCACCCTACATCGCAGGTAGTACTTCAAATCAAAAGACATGGAGATTGGCCAAGACAAGCTGCAATAGTTACCATAGCAGATACCACCAAATGCAAAGTCTGGCCAAATTTGAACTCATCCCGCATATACATCCATTCAAATTGAGCCTCGTCCTCTGTAACTCCATCACTAGTCCTAAGGTCTCACAATACTTACCACTGCAAATGGATTAGCTATCATGGTGAAACAAACACAACTGTAGTCACACATCCCAAAATATCCAATGACAACAATTAGCAACAGTAGCAATGGCAGGACAAAGGCGTTCTAAACCAATCAAGTTGTTTATTTCACAGAACAAATTGGTCTTCCAAAAAAAGGCCAATGGCCAGGCCAAATATTTGTCTGTGTGCCAGCACACTGCTGTGTCACCAAACTTGCATTCCAGCACACTGCCAGGGAAACCACCCCAAGAAGGGGCATCTAGTGGGCAGGCCAGGCACCTCAATGATGTTACTTGAGTGGGTTGGGTTACGGATTGGAATGGCTGGGGCTGACCTTGGAAGGGCTGGGCTTGGGATTGAGAGGGTTTGGTATGTCTGTGGGAGGGCTAGGCTTGGGAGGTCTGGCTTTGACCATGCAGGGGACTTTGTAAGAATTAAGGTTAGCAATGACTTTAGAGAGTGGCAGAACTTTATTTTTGATTTAGAACATTTGGGTTGGGGTTAAGAAGAGGTGCTTTGCGGTTTGGAAGGGGGTGGGCCATTTCTAGGATATTTTCCTCTCTTTTTCTGTGGACCTTGTGTTTTGGCAGGGGTTGGGGTGGGTTTAGGAGGGTGGGCTGGTGTTTTCAGGGTGGAGTCGGAAGTGTAAGGGATGGGTAGGAGTGGGAAAGAAGACCCTTTGGCTTTGGGAGGGGACGGGCAGCTGTGGCATGTATGAGGTCACAGGCAAACAGGGTAAGGTCTTTGGGACACAGGGGAGGATATAAGAGAAGGTGTTGGGTGTTGGAAGTAGAGGGATGTAAAGTCTGAGCTGTGGATGTGTGTGCTGTTCATGTATGTCTCTGTGTGTCTGTTCTTTGTTTTGTAGTTGAATGTTTCTGTTCTTTGCCAATGTGTTATGTGTATGTGGCTGGTGGTGTGGGTGTGGTGTCTGGGTGTGTGATGTTGCTAGTAGATGTGTCCGGTAATGTGGTGTCTGGGTGTATGTGTATAGCACCTTTGTCTGGTTTTGTGGTGTCTGGCTGTGTGTGTGTAGTGCCTGTGTCTGATGATGCGGTGTCTGGCTGTATATGTGTAGTGACTATGTCTGGTGGTGTGGAGTCTGGCTGTATGTGTGTAGTGGCTGTGTCTGGTGGTATGGTGTTTGGTTGTATGTGTCTAGTGTCTGTGTCTGGTATTATGGGGTCTGGATGTATGTGTTGTCTTGGATGTCTGTGGTGCAGTGGGTGTGGTGTCTGGCTGTATTTCACTGGATGCAGTGGTGAGGGGTTTGAGTGGCTGGTGAGTGGTTGCATGCTTGTCTTTTCCCATATGTTGCTGTTTGTGTGTGCTTTGTATGGATGTTGAGCTGAATGCATGCTGATGGGTGCATGTTTGCGCAAGTATGAGAGTAGGGATTGTGGATGGCGATGAGGCAGGAGATGGGGTGGAAAGGTGGAATTGGTGGAAGGCTGTAGTTAGTGTGAAAGCTAGAGCCATAAAAGATCTCAGTAGGGCAGAGATGTCAGTTTGAATGCCTTCCAGGTATGAAACAATCTGTGTTATCTGGGGGTTTTGCACCTGTATGGCATTCAGCACTACTGTCTGACCCACAGAGATCTGTCTCAGGATGTCAGTAGCCTTCACACTCAGGTCAGTGGGGGAGACTGGGGCAGGGGGTGAGGTTCTTGAAGCAAAGGATACACCTTCCCTTTTAGGGGAGTGGGCCCGGACATCTGGGTGCGGAGCAGCAGGGAGGGTGTAGAGGGAATGGTGGTGGTGGACATGGATGTTATGGATGCAGGTCCAGGGGGGTCCAACACCACTTGGGAGTAGCCACTGGAGCTGAACACTGATTCTGACGATGTGTTGACATGCTTCTCCATGGCACTCCTCTCACTCTCTGGGCCACTGGATCCATCTGTGTCACTGCCACGACAGAAACCACTGTGGCCAGCTGCACCTCCAATAGTCTCGACTGTGTCTCCTCCGCTGCCCTTGGTTGATACTCAAAACACAGCAGAAATAGGTTAATTGAAACCATGGAAACACACTGGGCAAATAGATCCTCACATAACACATTACACAATTTTACAGATTACAACAAATATACAAATGACTACAATTGGCTCCAACATTAGCATGAGCACACGCATGAATGCTACATGACCAGTGCACAGTCACAAATAATGGTCTCATGACCACAGTCTGATCCAACTGCATGTGTGTCCTTGTCCCAAATCCACCCTCATGTGTGCAGCAGGAGATATCATCTCCCTGTGAACCTAGGTCCTTGTAGCAAACCAGTTACCAGATGTCCTCTAATGGGATGTGGAATGCATTACTACCTATCCACACAGGGCCCTGCTATCTGCAAATGGACAGATGTCCCGAACTCACAACATATAGAAGTAGCTATGCATCTGCTACAGCTAAGTTGCAGCACTATGTGATTATCAAAAACTAGGTGACATGGAAGCTCCCATTCCACACTGTTCACACTTCCCAAGTGACACTTTCACATCTGTCCACTGCAAGATTAGGCTGATGAAAGCTGCACATGAGTAGCTTAGCTAAGTATCACATGTAGTACAGAACAGTAGAATAGAGACAATGTGGCTCCAAGTGGTGTGAGAGTTCAGCACAAAGAACTGCGCCTGCCTTGGGACATCCCCAGTCGATATAAGTTCATGTGAGTACACCTTTTCCACATTGCAGATCTCAATACTATTAGAACAGTGAAAGTATATGTGGCTTAGGAAATATCCTTTCCATAATGAGGTCTCACTTATGTCCAAAAGGAAAAGGACTTCACTATACCTTCCTTGTCTTGCAAACACAAATACCAATGCAGTACTGAGTGCGGACACACACATATGACTCGAACATGTCACCATGTCACTCCCTGATGCATGTCACCTCCCAGTGAATGACCCTCCACACATGCATATGTGCCTCACACCCAACTGAATACACCCTTGTCAATGGAATGCAAAATCTCATTGCCAGATAGTACTGGAAGTCTTCCTACAATATGTTTCATTGCCTCAACAATTTGAACTCATGACATCCATCAATGTTTTTAGATATGTGTGACTCAACAACCCATGTCTACACACCCTTCTATGCCTTAACACCTACTCCGTATAACCATAATGGAATACTATTGAGATGTACATATTAACTAACACATACATATATAATGAAATCAGAACGAAAATATTGTGGACCATTAGATCATGTATGGAACTGTTGTATACATGACAGTACAACATGTAAAGTTACACATGCCAGCATGTAGTAATCAATAGAGATGGCACCAGTGGTGTTAGCCACCTTGTGATAATATACATTCTCCACTTACCAAGAGGAAGTAGTGCTTAGTGTCAGCATCCAGAGTGCATTGTATGCCATGCCACATGTCAGTGGCCTACCATCACATGAGACACAGCAGTGAGGGAGCATCTCTCCAGACCCAAGAATGACAAGTGGCCTTTTTGTGGAAACTCTCACACATGACATCAAAACATAATGTAGGTTATCTGTGACATTAGACAGCCATGAGACTGTTCAACTCTGGACACTGCTTAGTTCCTGGTCACATGAACAATAGTCAACAATGATCACCATGCACCTATTACTAGATCTACACATGCAGCAACTCTCCCATTGGTTGGGACATAAGTCACCTTTAAGGTTGATGGGGAAATAGCTGCCTGTAACAAACAATAGATGGTCATGCAGAATGTTTGACTCATGCCAATACTCACCTCCTGCTAGCTGCCGTTGGGCTTGAAACTGCCCATCAAGCTCTGGGTAGGCCACCACCAGTTTAGAGACCATTAGGGGGTCAGGGTCAGGTATGTGCCCCTTCTGCCTTGGGAGGACATCTCCAGCTGGACCTCCATGATCTTCCGGGTCCAGCGTCTCAGGACCTCCCACCTGTTCCTGCAGTTTCTGAAGTGAACACTGCACCGACAAGCAACCCCCAGGGTCCACACCTTCCAGGTGATGTCTTTCCACATGGACATCTTCTGATGGATGTCAACATGTATGGATGCAATAGATGAGGGGACGAAGTAGACATGCAAGATGTAGTTTATCTACTAGAGTGACAGAGAGCTTGTAGATAGCAAGCATAACCATTGATCAATAGTGCACAACACTACATGTGTATTGCGCACATGGCGAGCACTATAAAAACATTACTACACACTTTTGAAGACGTCTGAGGACTACCCTCAATCCTGATCATGCCTATACTGCCAAGGCCAGCCCATTGGCATCACGTAGGCCTGCGCCACACCACATGTGCTCTGACATGAGTTACCATGTAACACAGCACACCAGTATGTCCTCCTAAAGAGAATGGTGCTAGTGTATCACTGGACAGATACCTGAATAGTCTGGACAAATGACTTGATTCATATTGTCCAAGACATCATTGCTACCAATGCATTGACTCAATTTCAAGATGTGGGTAACAATGAAAAGACCGGCATGTGTGTGACTGAGAGCTCCCACTCTAAGGATCAGTGGACATGTGATTTAATCAATTGAACATCATACTATGTCTGAATGTGTTTGCGTGGGAAGTCTTGGCATCACGGGGCACACCGTATGCCACATCTGGAAGTATATATGGGACAATATTAACATATCATTGTACATACTGCCTGATTGGTCATTCTTACACAGCTTGGTGATGCACTTCTGAACTGCACCCCAGATGTAACCAACTAGCTGCAGTATATATGTTTCACATTAGCAATGTTCCTGTACAGTGCTAGCATCAGTCATATGATAGTAAAATCCCAGGTATGTGGCAGTAAGGAGTTTGTCCTAAGTCAATTACACACAGTAACAATGTGGTTCCATATAGACAGTAGTCTTGGGTCTGGAGGTCTCATCATGAACCATATTAAATGTACTAAATCTATGTGCATTTAGGCCAACTCATGGTCCTGTTACACTAATGTAGGCCACATCTGAGGATCAGCAGATCTACAAGGACAGTACTCTGTGCATTAGTTCGATAGCCACATTAACTCTGCTACAGCCTGGGCCATGGTCCATACAAGACACAGCTCATTGTCAGGGTTTGCTCTCTGCAGCCTGAGCACACTCTTGTTCTCACATGACCATCACATGCCCACATTTTTCATACTTAGCAGTACATCTTGTGACCATTCTATACATTACATGACTGTTGTAAGTCACTCTAAAGCAGTCTGTGAGGTGCTGATATCTCCCAGACAACAGAATGGCGAGATCTCATGTGTGCTGAGGGATGTGTGGGACTGTACACATATCTCACATCATCCTCACATGCTACTTACATGAAACAGCCCCAACTTATGGTATAAGGTCTATACATTTGTTAGCACATCTGCCATGAACTGAATAGCAAATTCATCACAGGCACCATAACATGTATACATGCATACATATGTGCATGCAACCGGTGTAGGATATAGGCCTGATTACACATCACTATGGTGATGTCAAGTCCACAAAGTAGAGTGCCACATGAACCATGACATAATTGACCTATGTAGGAACCACACTATCTGACATACATAACTCTGATGACAGTCTGGGACTCTGGGATTGGATAGGATAATAATTTTTGCAGAGTACATGCTGTATCATCAGTACTTACCTGCTCCTCTGGTGAGCCATAGAGCTGGCGATACAGGGGAAGGACCTCGTTCCCCATAGTCTCCAGCTGCACTGGAGTGAGGATGGGGGCCCTGCTCTCTGTATAGTGTACCATAAATGCTCCCAGAGGTGGCCAAAAGCAGCTACAGTTGAGGAGGTTGTGTAAGCAGTAGTGTCTGGATGCAAGTGTGTTTTTTTCAAACCACAACGTACATGTGCACCAAATAGGCGGTCTTCTGTGAAGATAGACACAGCCATTGGACCGCAACGCTCACCGCCATGGATGAAGCCGCCTTCCGCATAGTTGACTTATGCTGGCGGTGGGTAATTGTGCATGTCCCATGAGTGAGGTCAGGCATCTGCCATGTTTGTGCTTAAAACCACATTAACAAATGATCTACGAAGTGTGTATCCACCACTACAAATATGCTGGAACATGTCACATGATGACACCATTCCTCTGCCTATAAAAATCCTCAAACATTAGTGTCTTGCATTACTGTACATGAACACACAATTACCGCGGTGTACTGTACACTGGCTATGCGGTAGTAATGTATACACTACTGACTCCACAACATGACGGTGTCCATTAAACAATGTAAGTTTATATGATGTGCATGATGCTGTTACAGACACATGTGGAGTCCAGATCGGGGTTCTTAGATGGAAATGTCAGTAATGGCAATCGATCCGATTCATGCAGGTGACTCCCATATTTCTCAGGACAATCAGTGTCTTACTTTAGGCTGTCTTCTGCTTGGATTTGACTCTCCTACAACAGTGGTCAATGGGGGTCAATTTCTAGACCTTCAAACTGTAGAAGAGATGTGATCAGGAAGTTTCATCTTAATAGGCAGAAAATACAAGATTTAGGTATCCAGTTGAAGCCTCACTTACATCCTCGAAGAAACTATCCCACATCTCTGGCACCAATGGTGAAACTTATGGCAGCACTGCTCTTCCTGCCCCCAGGTTCCTTTCAGTACACTGTGACTATATCTGTTGGAATAACGCAACCTATGTTCAGTGGCGTACTATGTGATGTGCTTTCAGCAATGATGAGACACATGGACAGCTACATCCAGTTCCCCAGACATAAAGTTTTGGCCAATGTGAAGGGTGACTTCTATAGATTTGGTTGTATCCCAGATGTGGTTGGAGCTATTGATGGCAAACATATTGCCTTAGTACCACCGGACGTCAGAGAAGAGGTTTATAGGAACAGGTAGCACTTCCATTCTATCAATGTGCGAGTGGTTTGTTTACTAGATTTATACATCTCACATAAATGTGCCATTTCCCCATGATCTGCCCATGACTCCTTCATACTGCAGAACAGCACAATACCCCAGCTACTACCTGAGAGGGCCTGGCTTGTTGGTGAGTATGATGTGTCCAACTTTTGTGTCTGTGATGTCAGGTTGTATCTTCTAAAATTGTGTGACTGATTTATTGCACTTCTGTCTGTCTTCCATCTCGGAGACTCAGTGTATTCCAACCGCCCATGGTAGTTGATACCGCTGAGGAATCTAACAACTACAGAGGAGATTGCTTCAATGAGGCCCATGGAAGAACACAGCAGCCAGTGGAGTGGGCTTTTGTGCTCTTTAAGGCCAGATTCAGATGTCTTGACAGGACTGGGGTAGCCCTCCTCTACTCACCTGGGAAGGTGTGTCAGATCTATGTTGCCTGATGCATGCTCCACAACTTCGCACTGCAACAGAACATCACTCTCATTGCAGAGTGAAACCTGAAAAGCTCACTGGTAGAGAATTCTGGTTCCGGGTTGAGAGAGCGCAGTGCAGTGCTGCCGAGAGAGCTGAGCTGCGGGAGCCGCAGGAGCCGCGAGAGCCGTGGGAGCAGGAGAGCGAACCTGAATCCGAAAATTAACCCTTCGGATCCGCCGGAGCTCCGCGAGAACCGTGGGTACTGCGGGAACCACGGGAGCCACGCGAGGTCTAGGATTCCTGAATCTGCAGGAAGCTGAGCTGTGAACTGAGACGTGAAGGGAGGTCAAGCCGTCAGGTGGTCAAGCCGTCTGTTTTCCACCACCTGCTTCCAATGCCACCACTGTTGCTGTGCAGTGAGGGGCAGTGAGGGGCTGTCAGAAAACGCAGGCTGTCAGGCGGATGGTGAGCAGCTACAGCTACAGGCTACAAAGCCTGGACTCCCTCAAGTACGACCAAGGGCCTGGATTCCCTCAAGCACAAGCAAGAGACAGTCACTGGTGAGTCCGACGCACTCGCTTTCAATTTTGAATATTCCATCACAAGGGAGGAGGAAATTGCTGCAGACATACGTTGGGCAGGGTTCAGCCAGGTTGAGCCGGGTTGAGCAGAGTGGAGGTTTTTCTCCCCCTACTTCCCATACTTCCTGCTCCCCTGCTCCCCCGCTCCTCTTGGCCCCCTTCTCTTCAACAGCCCAAAGGCATCCCACTCCCAACAGCCCAAAGGCACCTGCTAACAGCGAGGACAGGAGGGCAGGCAGGCAGGGGGGAGCATTTTCTGTGGCATTTTCCAAACCTCTGTATCGTTCATCATTGTAGGGTGGAGAAGAGGTGAAAACAGAGGACGAAACAGTGTCAAACAGTGCCAAACCAGCAAATAATCAGCATCAGAGCCTGTGAAAAAGATCACATTCCAGGAGGTGGTTTACTGCACATTAAAGAATGGAAAAATATCCCGAAACTTGGGCAGGCAATAAGGGTGGGGCCCAGCACGTGTCATCCTCCTCTGATGTCAAACTACATTGAGGAAATCTGCACACTAGGGCTGCCTTGGAAATATCAACGGGCGCTGCGTTGTGCTGCACTGCACTGTGTTGGGAGCATCACAAACCTATCATAAATTTAGATATTAAAGACTGGAAAACAAAAACTTTTTCGAAAACCCTCAAAACCCTCTAAACCCTCAAAGCTTGTAGTTCTTCAAAGGTCCCTTGGAAAGATGCCTAAAGGTTCTACTTACCTAATTAAAAATATAAATAGGCCCAGTAAAGCAATTACAAAAAAGCGTAAGCGGACCGCTAAGATGCTAGAGGGCTCCAGGGAAGAACCGCCAACTAAAACCAGGCCAGCAGTACAGCGTGACTGCTCCTTAATTGAAATAACTACAGACATAAACACTTCGGGCCCGATTCACAGAACTAACTAAAGACAAAATCCTAAACTTACTGCCATTTTGGTATTCACAGAATGCACTTACTGCTTTTGGTATTCACAGAATGCACTTACTACTTTTGGTATTCACAGAATGGATTTACGACTACTAACTTTACGTCCGCACTCGGGCCGGAAATTCCGGCCCGGAGGCGGAGCTTCCGGGCCGGATGCAGAGCTTCCGGCCCAGAGGTGGAGATTTTGGCCTTGGCTAAATCTCTGCCACTGACCGGAAGCTCCGCCTCCGGCCTGGAAGCTCCGCCTCCGGCCCGGAAGCCCCGCCTCCAGGCCAGAAGCTCCGCCTCTGGGCCGGAAGCCCCGCCTCCGGGCCGGAATTTCCGGCCCGAGTGCGGACGTAAAGTTAGTAGTCGTAAATCCATTCTGTGAATACCAAAAGTAGTAAGTGCATTCTTTGAATACCAAAAGTAGTAAGTGCATCCTATGAATACCAAAAGTAGTAAGTTTAGGATTTTGTCTTAAGTTAATTCTGTGAATCGGGCCCTTCAAGCGAACAAGCGAGTGGACATCTATCAAAACCAGAAAAAATCAAAAATTGAAAAAACTTCCAAACTCTTTTTCAACCAAAGATTTACACAACATTTTGCTTTTTAAAAAATGCGGGGGACAGTCTCCTTTCAAATGCCAGAGAAGTGCCTGGCCTTCAGTCACCTCTTCAGCCATTACAATTTACTGGCTCGCTGAGAAGCACTTAGAAAAAGAAAAGTATGTTAGTTGGCAGACCACTGCAAATAACATCAACCCCACAATGTCACAAGACATTGGTGGCTCAGGACATCAAAACCCCAGTCAAGAAAGCTACAATTGACACTGAGCTAATCCAAGTACATAGGACCAATGAAGCACGCAAAATGTCTGTAGAAGGTCTAGGAGAAGGACAAATAGGTATACATGAAATGCCTCGGGCCAGAGGATCACTTCACAGTAAAAATGTAATAGGCAACTGCGCTACAATTGACGTACCAACGATCTGTAAACTGAGAAGCCCAGAGGTAACAAAGCAGCCTAGGAACATAGAGTACAAATATATGAGGGAAAGGGAGGAGTGGAGCGAATAAGAACTTTCTCCGGCATCTCCAGTATCAGCACCGAATGATCAAGCAACAGATTATAAAATGCCATGAGGATCGGCATCAAAGCAAGAAAAAGAAGATAGGCCATCAATTCACTACTTGGAAGACACAGAAACCTCTTCATACTTGGGGAAGGAAGAGTGGGAGGACCTTATGGCCGCCTATTCTCAAGACAAGTGTAGGAGCGGGCATCCCGCAAATACTTCTGATATGACAACTGAAGGCAATCAAGTAGCTCAGGCGGCGGGTGTGACTAACGGAGAGCAAAAGGCTACAATAAACTTAGGAAATCAAGAGGGATCTCCAAAACATACAAATCATGGAAGCGCTTGGCCAAATATGTTAAAAACAGTGCAACTCCTGATAGAGGCCCTCCAATACCAATCTGATAAGATGGACACTCAACTAACGCTACTAGACACTCTGGCTGTCTTTGTGGTTGCTATCGTCGGAAAGTTGGGCACATTAAACTTGCGTTTAGAAAACAAGTATGACCGATCACAAGGTACCAATTTAAGTTGCGGATGTGGTCCAATTATTGACAAATTAGCCTCACTCCCAGTAATGCTGAGTGATCTGTGTACACAACTCAAAAGGGATCCGCAGTGTCCAAATAACCAACCTTCTGAGGGTCACCCAGAAAAAGAAATTCATGGACCAACAGAAACACACTCAACCAAAATCTACAATAAAGGGAATTCCACGACAAAGGAAAACCCAGTACAATCAGTTATAGGAACAGAGGGTAGGAAAACTAAAACACTAGTAGGTCAAATGCCTGAGGCCCTATCTAGAGATAATTTAGACAAAAAAATGAACGCAAAGCAAAGGTGAGCAAAAAGACGGAAAGGCCGAAATCAAAAAACAAATTCAAATCAGGATGGATTCATGCGCCTCTTTGGGTCATCATTAGCACAAAGCGAACTTACGCCCGACAATGACATCAATTCAGTAGGGGTCCCGAAACAGAATACAGAAGCTGCAAAAGGAACAAATCACACCGTCAACAGAGCAATGCATGTAACTGAGAAAATGCAAGAACTCAGGAACGCTATGAATGAAGAACTAGAAGCCCCCCACCCAAAAATTCTAGCATGATCCCTCAAATGATCAAAGAGGAAAATGGATCTCTTGAACCTGATCAAATGTTACCACAAAAGGGCAATACCACAACTCATTTCATCATCAATCGAACAACAAATGGTGATAACACTTCGGTAATAAACCTAAAGAATTACAACGACCAATGCTCACAGATTAGGAAGCCAGGTGAAACAAAAAGGAGCGTTTATAAAGAGACAAAGGACAATCAGCCGGCCTCCACTATTCAAGCAACACCAATTGTACATACAAGAGCCCAACAGAGACAAGGAACCCAGGCACCTGCAGAACAACCGGGAACCACGTTAGGTCTCCCCTGGCAGGGAGTTGAAGGCCAATTGTCTAAACCAAGACAATAAATAATACCTCAAAGTGTGGGAGAGAAAGTAGAATCTTCCAATCGTCAGGCATTATTAGTAACACGAAGATAAAAACAAGCCTACACCACTATGCCGAGAAAACAAAGGGTCCATCAGCTCAGAGGTATCAAGGAAGGAAACAAGGGCTATATGGTTCAGGCCTGACTATATCTCTAAAAGTAGGCACGATATCCTGAACAGAGGTAATTTTCTACGGCTGTTATCTCATATTCCCTCTCTGAATGAAGTGACAACTTTGGATTTGGTTTCAATTGAATTCATCAAAGACAAGGATGAAACGGACAGTGAAAAAACGAAAACAACATGGACAACATCATCAATTGTACAAAAAATACTAGTAGAGGCTCATACATTTAAAAACTGGGGGATAACAATTTCTCCTTATATAAAGCCAGGATATCCTGACTTTTGCTAATTCCAGGAACAATGGTGGGAGCTCAGGCTTCTGTTAATAGACCTGGAATATCGGTGCTGAGAGGAGCAGTGGGGAACTGCAGAGCGAGTAATGAGCAATATCCTAGTAACATCAGAAGCGACCAAGATATCATGATGTCATCAAGTTGTTTAACAGATCTAAGATGGATCGTTTGAACAATAAATAACCAAACAAATTGACAAAACACCAGTTCACAACTAAGATCAAGTAAGCATGATCATTTACGAATGTGTTCATGGAATGTAAATGGTCTACCAAACAAAATGACTGACCTAGATTTTGTTAGCTACATAAGATCTTTTGACATCGTGGCATTACGAAAAACATGGCAAACAAACACTCTGCACCTTCATGGAGTTTTGCGTTTCTTTACTTGTGCAATTAGGAAGGCAAAATATGGTCACCTCCAAGGCGGTCTAGTAACCTACGTTTCAGTAACAAGTGTACACATAGCTAAGGAATTTGGACCAACCTCTTCAGCGACAATGGCAGTAAACCTTCTCACCTCGCAACTAACAGCGTGTAGAGGGGGCATCGATCTTACTTTGATCAATGCCTACGTCCATCCAAAAAGGAAAACAAAGGCAGCAAAGGAACTATGCAATTTTCTGGAGGTGTGCATAGGGGAAAAATCTACAACAGATCTTATGCTTACTGTGTACATTAACCTTAATCTTACGGGAACTTCATCAGATGAAGAGATTCTACTGCAAAATGTAAGTTCGGATATCACATTGCAAGGGAAACTGCGAATATTCAGACAAACAAAAATAGGTAAACAGATATTAGCGGATTTAGAACATTTTAATATCAGAGCAATAAATGGAAGATTTGCCAGAGATAACCCCCCAGCTACAACACATTATTCGACATAAATTAATACAATACTAGATTATACATTCATTTCACTGCCTCTATTTCAAAACATGATTTAATTTCAGATGGGTGATAAAGCTGTCAGTGATCACCGTCCCCAAGAAATTGTGCTTAAAGTAAACAAGCCCAAACTTGAGCGATCTTTGGCTCCTAAAAAATCACTTTATACTATCAATTTTAACAAGATTAAGTTCACATTAGCGACCAACATTACTATGCTGGAAAATGTAAAACAGCACTTTAATGCTAGAACCGGATCAAGTGAAGTCGAGTGGAAATGGGAGCAATTTACAACATCTATGGCATCTGACGCTGCAAGAAATAAGCCATGGGTCCAACCGGGCCATAGTAACATGAAGCATGTCTCACGAGACTATAAAGAGAAGATCAGGCACACAAAAAAATCGATTTACTAAACGATGAGACAACTTGATCTATTACGGAAGCTAAAGGCAATGCTGAAAAAACTAAAATGGTAAGCCAACAGATCTGTAGAGGACAATCTTTGGGCAAAACTACACTCTGACACCAAACAGAGCAATAGTGCAAGATTTTGGAAAACCATAAACAATTTACAAGACCTTTGCATGATGGAGTTTCCTCTAATATTACAAAAGAAGTATGTGCAAGCTACCTCAGCAACCACTTCAATCAATATATGGATCCTATTAATTTGGAGACAAAAACTGATAATGTGACAAAAAGCATTATTACAAATAAAGCATAGACATTCCACATGAGCACCGGCAAACCTGAGGGTCATACATTACCAATAAATGATGGTCTGACGAGCACACGTAACAACATTAAGCGCCAAATTAGAAAAGGAAGGAGAAAGGGGGCGCCTGGCCCGAACGGAATTCCACCCATCCTTTATAAACAAGACGAGAATGAATGGGCAACAGCACTTGAACCACAGTTTCTGGAAATAAGATATTTTAACGGATTGCCTTGCTCCTGGAAGGGATCAATTATTTCTCCAATTTTCAAATCAGGGGACAAGTCACTCCCACAGGACTATCGATTAGTGGCTCTTATGGACAACGAGGCAAAGTATTTTACAGGTACACTCTTGTAGGAGCTACAGGCCTGGGCCACAGAGAATTCTTTAATTCCAGCTAATCAGACTGGTTTCGCTAAATCAGTTGGAACAACCACAAATATCCTAACCATGGGAATGCTAATATATAAGGCAGAATCAACAAAAATGCCCATTCATTTCTGCTTTATAGATTACAAGCCTGCCTTTGACCATATAAATCGGAACATCTTATGGTCTAAATTGAGCAGTTGGGGGATCCCAAGGTCTCTGTTAGACTTGCGGATCAGCCTTCACACGGACACATCGGTCCAGATAAATCTGGGTGATGGGTCACTACTGTCAAGACGCATACTAACCAACAAAGGGCTCAAACAGGGTTGTGTCTTAGCCCCCACATTATTCAACTTGTTTTTAGCGGACCTCGTCCCGATATTAAATAGCTGTAACTCTCACGCTCCCAGGTTAGGTGGGCTATCACTACAGTATCTTCTCTATGCAGACTATATAGTCCTAATCAGTCATACACAAGAAGGTCTGCAACATCGTGTGAACGCTACACAGGCTATTCGGAAGCAAATGAACTGACTATAAATCTTGAGAAAACGCAAACAATGACGATCAGCAAAAATAGGAAAAAATCGTCTACCTGGTTTAGGGACAATACTCGTATTGAGGATAGATCAGTATATAAATATCTAGGAGTAAAAATGGATAATGGCGGCCATTTCACTGTACAGAAAACCAGCATTAGAGGCAAAGGCCTCGCCTTAGCAATCTCTTTAAAACACTAAAGAGTAAACTAACCGGTCCGTCGCTCCTACCTCTAGCTCAAGTGATACAAGCCAAATCCCTGCCAACAATTGCTTATGGCAGTGAAGTACAGAGAGGCAGAGATGTAAAAACTCTTGATAATACAGTCATAGCTGCATACAGGATTATTTTTGGTTTGCCCAAACATACTTCACCAGCTCAAATCAGGCTAGAGTTTGCCATTCAATAACAGCCCTTGGCAAGACAGGGGGCGTACATAACCACCTGGGACAAAGTGCGGAAATCCAATCAAGGAACTTTAAATGAATATCTATAGAAGGAGTTAGAGCAACAGTCAGCCTCACCAGCTGACAAGTACCTCAAAAGCAGTCTGCCGAATACTAGTTTAAACCAACTCTGGAATACTCCTAACAATCACTCAACGCGTAAAAAACTGGTCAGGAAGACAATAAAACATCTCTCGTGGGTGGAGGACAAGTCATCCCTCACGAAAAGGTCACATGGCTGGATGACCCTGAACTCGTATTCCATTCTAGCACCACGGAACTACCTTGATTTGGGCTATGCTAAAACTACTAAAATGGAGTTTTTAAAGTACAGTTTGGGTGTGTTACCCTGTATTCAGCATTTCCCGCATTGGCTAAAGGATAAGGCGGGATCCTCCTGCCGTCTATGTGGCTCAGCGCCAGAGGATCTGCTGCATTTGTTATGTTACCGTAATGAAATTTTGGAAGAATGAAAGCATCTGTTAAAATGCCATTTCAATCAGCGTGGGATACGCTCACGAAGACAAGCTGTTCTCGCCTGATTTGCACTTAATGACCCACAGCTGAACTGTAGTCTGGTGAAGTTCATGAGGGTGGTGGAAAAGAAAATGCCAAAACAAGATTCATAATTTATTATAAGATAGTATTGTAACACAAACAGCACTTCTATTTATGGATGTCTAAAAGTATAAGCTTTAGAAATTATTTAAAAAAGATAAAAGATGCATATTATGGAATAATGTTTTTACTTTGCTTTAAAATTTTGATGTTTTGTATTGCAATAGTTTTTAATAACTATGCAAATAAAATTACTTACTTACTTACTTACTCTCATTGCAGAGGATGGAGACCAGCAGGAGCCACCGGGTGAAGATCCTGAAATGCCTAATGATGATGATAGTGGTGAAGAGGAAGGAGTTGACATGGGTCAAGAGCTCATCAACAACTTCTCATGAGTGTAAGTATGCTATGAGATGTCATGACTTTGACCGTTATAGTGACTGTTGTTGTGATGCTGTGAGGAGAACATTCATGGATTTATGTTAAGTGTGTGTAGATGTGGGAAACTCTGTCCACTCCTGTTTCCTGTATCATGGTGGTCCTTTTGCAATATTTGTGCCATCATGTTCTCCAACACAATGGTGGTGTTGGGCCAACTCCAGATAGTCTCACTTCACACTGGCTAAGTCCTCCATGTGTATGAAATGGATGTAGTTGTTTATGTGTCTTATCATTATATGCCACAGTGCTTGTGGCACACCACTGACATATGTTTGTGACATTCCACCAGATGCAGTAAGACTGGATTGGAAAGAACCTGTGCTTAGAAACTGTGGTACTGCCATGGTTTGGATTCTTGTTTTCAATGATGTGGGATTCCTTTCTTGAGGTTGTCGAAATGGCTCCAGCTGATTCCCTGAACCAATTGTCATTTGCTAGTTCTATTTGACATTATCATATGTGGCCCCTCTGACCATGTTGTTAAGGTCTGCACATGACATTTGTTGCCACTAACACAGCTGACTTAAGTGTTGTGCTATTTAGCTCCATATTTGACATTATGCCAGCCTAAGGATGGAACTATGGAATAAATATGTAATTTGGTAATTCACAAGGAGATACCTTCATAACTTGCTATATGTGAATGATACTACATGAGCTAATGATTTTGTGACAAGTGAATTTATTGCATTGCACAATGTGAAGGGAAACAATATACACAGACAAGTAGGGACAACACAGGAGTGTTGTAGTCAGCGTTGGTTGATGAAACCATTGTTGTAGGAGCCACATTGTTTGAAGTGCAAAGTCCAACATACTTCTCCGATCAGAAATGGCAATGTGTACACGATTTGTGAACAAAGTGAACATGCTGCACACAAAGGAGGACATCCGGTGCGACATTTCTTACTGGTGGTGGTGGGTGCCTTGCCAACCGAACCTCCTGGATTTTTCCTTGGATGTCCCCACCCATGATGGGGGTGGGGAATCTGCTGCTGCTGCCTCAGGTGTCTGTGGAGTCATCTTCCAACAGGCTCTCCCTTCCTGTGGCTGCCACCGATGTAGAAGGGCCAGATGTAGATTGATCGCAGGAAGGGGTATGTGGCAGGGGAAGAGCCATGCAGAGTATGGTGTTAATGTCGCTCATCACCCCTAATGAACTGGCCCATGATGTCACTTTGGATGTCCAGCCTCTGGTCTATGGAACTCTGCAACTGCTTCATCTCCCAGAGTTCCTCAAGTACCTGGCCCATCACTCCTTGGGAGTATTCATAGGCTTCCAGGACTCTGGTGATATTGGCCAGGGTGTCAGTGGCTCCAGTGGCCTCACTTTGCAGGCCCACAGTTACCCTCCCACCACCCGTGCCCCATGGGCCTATGTCCTTTGGCCAGCCTGCCCCCTCCCACTGGCTCCTCCATCCTCCGTGGGAGTTTTGTTGATCCTCACTTCCGGAAGTGGGACTGGGTGCAAGAGATGTTGCTGCCAGTGCTAGGCCCACCGTTTGTTTGGGCAGAGGTCAGCAGGGATGCTGCAACTGGGGACTCAGTGAGACTCGCTGTTGTCATCTGCCCAGGCTGACCAAACGTGCCAGGTTCATCAATCACATCCATGTGCACAGGAGATTCTGCATCACTGCATCACTGGAGATTTGATGTAGGAGTGGAGGTAGAGTTTGGGCGGTGTCCTGACAATGGCCAGATGTTGTGCCCAATCGACTTTTTCAGACATAGAGTAGATTGCTACATCCATATCAATGGGTATACAGTGAATTTAGGCCTGAGAGGCCTGAGAGGCACAAAATGGGAAGAGGTTAACATTGTGAACTATACCCATTGTGATTGACTCGTTTGCAAGACATTGGGAAGCCTCCATTACATGAAGTGGTATTGGCCTGAGGGATGGACAGGCCATCTCCAAATAATTTGAATCCAAACCAGTATAGAAGTTACATGTGTATTTGTACATTCCAAGTCCTAGGTGTGTACAATACAGGTATACACACAACTTGGTAGTAGATTTAGCATTAGTAATCATGTGTGCTGTACAGTGCCAATGGGTCACCAGTCATTTCAAATCAGCGGGGTTACCGTCATGCTTTACTGATTTTTCAGGTACACACTTTATTCGGTGTCACTCATGGCCTCATTATTTCAGTTATGGAGACCAGGGTAAGTTCAGGCTGAGTAGGCAGGCATGTGCCTGAGCAGAGCATTGTGTGTAAAGTGCTTACTCCATAGGATCCGGGGATCAGGGGTGACATGGATGACATGTGAGCATGGACAAACAACACTGGTGCCTCTTGTTCAGAGTTAGAGGTACAGGGTCTCATGGCAGTTGGCAGTTGTAGTAATTTCAATCTTTCGTACCCCACACTTGACCAATTGTTAACTGCATGTGAGGTGGACATCGGTGGTGACATGGCTGACAAGTGAGTATAGGCAAACGGCACTAGCACATCTTGTTAAGTGTTCAAGCCTCAGGGCCTCATTGTAGCAAACAAAACTGGTGCCTCTTGTTCAGAGTTTGATGTGCAGGGCCTTATGGTAGTTATAGTCATTTCATTGTCTCATACCCCACACTTGACCAATGGCTGAATGCATGTGAGGTGAAGATCAGTGGTGACATAGCTGACAAGTGAGCATGGACAAAGAACACTGGCGCCTCTTGTTTAGAGTTAGAGGTACAGGGCATCATAGTAGTTGCAGTCATTTTAATCTCTTGTACCTCACACTTGACCAATGGCTAACTGCAGGTTAGGTGAATCTCAGTTGTCATGTGGCTGACAACTGATTATGGACAAACAAAATGGGTGCCTCTTGTTCGGAGTTAGATGTACAGGGCCTCATGGTAGCTGTAGCGGTTTCATTCTCTCATACCCCACACTTGACCAATGGCTAACTGTATGTGAGGTGAGCCTCAGTAGCCACATGGCTGACAAGTGAGCATGGACAAACAACACTGGTGCCCCCTGTTATGTGTTCAAGCCACTGGGCCTCATGTTAGTTTCAGTTGTTTAAATTTCCACTTGCCAACACTAGTAAAACTGGTTATTCCTACATACCTGTTTGTAAAATGCAGTTGTACTTGGCTATACTATTCGACATTTGAACATATTCTGGGATGATGATTCAATGGTAATGCACTTACAGACAGCATTACCACATGTGGGATGTAATGGAGGTTGATACATGTGATCTTATGGGCAGGGCAACTGATTATAACTGCCAATCAAACATTTCTGTAACTTTGGCTACTGCATATAGGAAAAGTAGATGAGAAACACCATAGCAAGAGTTGAGTTGTGTGCAAACAGAACATTCATATGTTGTGACAGTTGGTGTGGTGTTACTTACCAGTCTCCATTCCCCCAGGTATTCCTGTCAAATCCTCAGAGTGCAGGATGGAGTGCACCTTCTACTCCCAGGATCTGAGATCTAATGGTGGTCCAGGAGGATCACTGCCAATCTTCTGGGCCGCCAGGTGGGGCCTGGAGGCCAGGTTCTTAACCCTTGTTGTCAGGTTGTGCCATATTTTCCTGATGTCCTCCTTTGTGTGCAGAGTGATACCTCAGCATTCAATTTGTTGACTATCCTGTCCCAAATTTTGTTCTTCCTACTGAGAGGAGTTTGTGGGACTTGGTGTCAGAACCACTATCTCTGCTCGTCCTCAAAATAACACGGGAGCAGAATGTTGCCAAATTCCGAATGCCCCCGTCAGAACGTCTCTGCGAGATTTTCCTAACTCTCTCAGCAGGTAAGCGTCAATGGGGAAAGGGGATTGGGAGAGAGTAGAGACAGCCCTGGATATCTGCTTCGTCTTCTTATTTAAATGCAAGCTGTAACAATGAACATTCAATTACTTTTCTGTTACTTGACCTTTTAACTTACTGTATTTCTTAAAAAGATTAGCTTGTCTTACCAGGATGTATCTAGGGCCAAACCTCTCTTCTATCTTCTCAGTTGTGTGGTGTGTTGCAACTGATATGCTCTGGCTCTCGCTAACGCTCTTGCACTCTTCTTACAGGTGCCAATGAAGGTAGTCTACGTGGTCTTGGAATCAGAATCATAAGGTAAGTATTTTGTGAACTTAGTATTTACTTTAATTAAGACAAGTATTTTACTAAATAAACTTACTGAGTTCTAAGGCCTGAGCTCTCTGTATTATTATTCTTTTTATATTTGCAGAAGAATTGTCTTGTATCGTAAATTGTCAAATATTTTATTTATTCAGTACGGATTCTAGTTCAGCCCTCTCTATTCCGATGAGTTCGTTTTAGTTAGAACAGCGCGAGGAAGGTGTACGCGCTCGTTCTAAACCCAACTGGAAATCTCTATTGAATTCTGTATATAACCTTGAACACTGTTTATCTACTAAATTCACATGCACTGACATACGCTACTCGCTCTGAAGTGATTAGATACTCAGACCACTTTCTTCCGTGTCTGAGACGAGATTTCGAAATACACTAATCTTGTGCTCATGCCCCAATTTCTCTGAGACACTACTTCCTTAACCGCAATTGCCAACACTAACCTGAAGGACAAAAAAGTCAGTGGACCGTCGGAGCTAGAAACACTAATGGAACAGCGACGAGACCTACCCTAACTTCCACGACGAGAGTGTGGTAGGTGTTGTCAGGCTAAATTCTCTGGTGAAGTGCACATTGGAATGTTGGCGAGGGCGCTTCACCTTCTCCGATAGAAGTCAGTAGCAACTAGAACACTGACCCGCAAACGCGTCAGCAGCCATGCTAGAAGTCCAGCGGCGCCAACACATTTGCCAGTTAGGGGCCCCATGAGTTCTTTTATAAAGTTTTGCACGGCAAACGGCACAGATAGTAGTGACTTCAGGGTCACGCGGAGGAATCCTCCCGTCAACCCTGACACTTGGGATCCATACAATTTTGGCTCTAATCTAATGATTTCATCTACCATCACTGACAAGTCAGTGTCAGAGAAACATGGATTCTTTGCAGTTGACATGTTAGTTAATTAATTAAAGTGAGCGACAGTGAAGAAAATGGAAAATGTCTATGCACCATGGAATGACATTAAAAATAGTGCAAAAAAAGTGTGTGGAGTATTTGTGATGAGAGTTTGTGAAAAGGCCTGCCTTCTCTCACCAACAATGTCATCTATCTTGCTGTGCTGCAGTGTAGTGGCAAAGGATCATGGACTAGGATGGGGTGTGTTTTATATTTTGATTTGTAGCCGTATCCACTTTGGAAATGGTCATCAGCTGTGTTGATGTTTTAAGCGCCCAATGTGCGTCCCATGCGAAGGCTACTCTGACCATCACGGCCCATGTTGAGAACACTCCGACTGCTGTGGTTCGCCCTGTATGCCTTGGCGGTCGGAATTGGACTGCGGCCATGGAGGTCAGATGGTCAGTCTGACCGCCACGCAATCAGCCCCATAGTCTTTTTTTAAAAGTTTCATTTAGGGACATTTTTTTACAGCTGTCTGCAATTTTGTAATCTATTTGTATTGTTTTTAGTCTATGTTCCCGGAACTAGGCTGCGGTAGTGTGCTGTTGTGTGTCGGACCAGGTAAGTCTTGAAGGTAGAGGAGGTTTATGAGGGTGTCACCGAAGGTAGTTCTATTGTTGATTGTGGGTTTTGTGTATCTTAGATGTATTAGTATTATTGTTTTTACAACTTTGTAGTATTTTATTTTAGTAATGTGTTGCTATGTTATATTAAATTAAATTATGTTTGATACATTTTTATGATTAACTCTTGTGTGCATGTTTTTGTGGGAGTGTAATTTGTTTTGTGTGTTTTTTGGTGTATCATTAACACATTTTTTTTAATTTGTTTTCCTTTTTTTCAGTTTTTCAGGAGCATTTATCTCTTTAAAACACTTTTGTTTTTTTTAATGTTTTTTAAATACTTTGGATTCCTTTGAGGGATTTGTATTGGATTTGTTAAATATTAGCATTTTTTTTTAGCTATTAGGACAATATTATTCCATTTTAAGTGGATTACTAATTTTTTATTATACGATAAAGAGAAATATCTGCTGCTATAGAACAGAACTTTTAGTTTATTTAATTTTATTTTGGGCACGAAATGTCATTCTACAATGTTTGTACAAATATTATGTGAGTGTTATGTGGTATTGTTTGGATTATATGTTGTAATAAATGTATGTGATGGATTGAGTTGGTGTTTTACTTTTTTAGGTGGCGATGATAACATTCTATTTTAAATAATCTATATATATTTTTACTCTGTCAGTCTTTATGAACATTGGAATTAAAATTATTTTTGGACTGCTCTAATTAAATATTATGTTTATTATTTACAAAATACACATTTTCTGATGCTGGTTAAGAAACTGTCACCGTTTTTGAGATCTTTATTAGTTTACTATTTATTTTATAATATGCTGTTGGTTATCAGTTCTTAGTAATCCACTCCTTTGTTATTTATTAAGAGGTTTACTTTAAGTTGGAGCCAGGGCCGGACTGGGAACCAAAACCGGCCCTGGCAAAGTGCTCGGCCGCCCCCCACCCTCCCATTGGGGGTGCCACCGAGCTTTTTGCTAGGCCCGGTTTTCGGCCGATTTTGTTACAGGGCCGATTTTGCAGCTATGCTGCACAAACGGCCCTGTAACAAAAGCGGCCCCCAGGAGCCCAAAACCGGCACCCACCCTTGTGGCACACCGTCGGATTGCCCGGTGGCCGCTACGGCCAGTCTGGCCCTGGTTGGAGCATATCATACATTCTTTTGGTTTGTTGGCTAAGTTTAGGACTAATCTGGGTAACAGATTGCTCTATTTTTGGTTGCTGGCAACTTTGCTCTTTTTGTAATGTTTCTATAAATTTGTACAGTGTGGGTTAGGGTCTGCCTAAGGTGGATTGGAAAGCCATCCTTCAACTGCATTGTTTGTTTTGACTTCCTGTGCATAGGTGCTGTAATAGACATTCCACCTTGGTATTTGGAAGTTATGTTGGTGTCAGTGTCCTGAGCAATGCAGTCTTTGAAACATTCCATTAGGGGGATACGTCTGTCTTCATTTTGTTGGTAGTGAGACTTTTCTTGTAGTGAATGCTGTGTCCTTTCGACGTTGAACAGTTCAACTTCGAGATCAGCCGGAATGGCATTTTTCTCCCAGCTGTTGATGGGAGCATACAATATGCTAAATGCGCCTGCCTGGAAGCTCCAGTACCTACTAAAGGAAAAAAAAAATTCTTTATTAACAAACAAACATTGACCTTACTAAAAGGAACTATTTACGCTTGCAATCGGGACTCCATGTCCCATAAAGCATGAAATGACACTGCACTTAGCACACGCCTGCCAAGAGGCGTTCATGGAAATAAATAAAGCCGGAAAAATCTTCTTGCGAGCCTCGATGTTTTGTTTGTAGCAGCCCATGACGAAGGGGCTTTTCTTGACCCTGAAACGCGTCGGCATAAAAGAATGCATATGGAGCAGACAGGGAAGCTGCATTTAATGTTGGAATGCTGGTGAGTGACCCCTCAGTGCTTAGGGCAACTTTGGTGATTTAATATACACGCGGTGGCCCGGCCGCGGAGGGGAGCACCATCAACAGCTAGGAGAAAAATGCCATTCCGGCTTATTGAGACCTCGAAGTTGAACTGTTCAACGTCGAAAGGACACAGCATTCAATATGCTAAATTCCCCTGCCTGGAAGCTCCGGTACCTACTAAAGGAAAAAAAATTGCTTTATTAACAAACAAACATTGAACTTACTAAAAGGGAATATTTACGTTTGCAATCGGGACTCCATGTCCCATAAAGCATGAAATGGCACTGCACTTAGCACACGCCTGCCAAGAGGCGTTCATGGAAATAAATGAAGTCGGAAAAATCTTCTTGCGAGCCTCGATGTTTTGTTTGTAGAAGCCCATGAAGAAGGGGCTTTTCTTGACCCTGAAACGCGTCGGCATAAAAGAATGCATATGGAGCAGACAGGGTAGCTGCATTTAGTGTTGGAATGCTGGTGAGTGACCCCTCACTGCTTAGGGCAACTTTAGTGATTTAATATAATTTTATATATATATATCGAAATTGCATTCAGCTGATGCAATTAGAGCCCCGTGGAACTGTAACCATCCCTTTATCTCTCAAACTTGTTCCAGGTTATTTATACATTTGGAAGTATAATTTTATTTTGCTTTGTCTACCACAAGTGCTCATCCCTCAGCCCAACGCTGTTCAACGTCTACATGGCACCGCTCGCCCACGTCACACGACTGCACAACCTCAACATCATCTCCTACGTCGACGACACCCAGCTGATCCTCTCCCTCACCAAGGACCCCCACACCGCCAAACCAACCTCCACAAAGGAATGAAGGCCGTCGCCGACTGGATGAGGAACAGCCGACTGAAGCTGAACTTGGACAAGACGGAGGTCCTCATCCTCGTATCCACCCCCTCAGCCTGGGATGACTCCTGGTGGCCAACTGCACTAGGAACACCCCCAACACCCACCGTCCACACACGCTACCTAGGGGTCATCCTCGAATCCACTCTCGCCATGACGAAGCAGGTCAATGCCATCTCCTCCTCCTGCTTTAACACCCTCTGCATGCTCCATAGGATTTACAAGTGGATCCCCACCAAAACGAGAAGGACGGTCACCCAGGCCATCGTCAGCAGCAGACTGGACTACGGAAATGCCCTCTACACAGGAACCTCGGCCAAACTCCCGAAAGGGCTCCAACGCATCCAGAACGCCTCCACACGCCTGATCCTTGACATCCCTCGCAGCAGCCACATCACACCCCACCTGAAAGGCCTGCACTGGCTCCCTGTCAACAAGAGGATAACCTTCAAGCTCCTCACCCATGCACACAAGGCACTCCACAACACCAGACCAGCATACCTCAACAGCTGCTCCAGCTTCTACACCCCAACCAGCCAGCTCCGCTCCACAGACCGCGCCCTTGCCACAGTCCCCCACATCCAAAGAGCGACCGCCGGTGGCAGATAGTTCTTCCACCTCACCGCCAAGACATGGAACACCCTCTCCATCTGCCTACGGCAGACCCAAGACCTCCTGACCTTCAGAAGACTTCTCAAGACCTGGCTCTTCGATCAGTAGTAGCTTCCCCCCCCCTTAGCATCTTGAGACCCTCACGGGTACGTAGTGCGCTTTACAAATGTTATGATTGATTGATTGATTGATATATGCGGAACTGTGTTCCTTTAAGTAATGTGACAATGTGGGGATAACATATTTACATGCACAGAATATTTCAGCACGCTTTTAAAGTATGTTTTATTAATATGGAGTATTTGGTAGGCTACATCCTTTGGGGAGCTCTTGGCGCCATCTTTTTGAATCAATTTACTTGAGATTGTTATATCGATATGCTCATTCTCCGGGCAGAAAACACACTTATATGTTCATGTATTTTCTTTTGAGGGGTTGATAATTCCTCTTTGGCAAAACTTGATGGCTGTGCACTATGCTGCTATTTGTACTGATTTACTTTCTGCACTATGCACTTTATATTTATGCCATGTTTAGTCTGTTTTTGCCAGTCGTGGTTGTATTCACGTTGCCTGTTCTCCATTTTTACTGTTGCCTAAGTGTAAGGGTAGGGCTATATATAGTTGATATCTAATGGCGCTAAAACAGATTGATAAAGCCTGCTGTGCAGGCGAAACGCGTCTCTCTTTCTTTGCGGGGTCGTGCGAGACCTTATTATAATAAATAAGCCTTATTCATTCCTTCCATGTGTACGTGCCTCTTCTCCTTGAAGCGGGATGGACTTTTGTAATTCAAATACAGCGTCGGCGGTTGGCGCTGAATTTGTACCACCAGACGTTTGTGGCTCTGCTTGCAACCGCAGTTTTCGTTGGAGCAGCATGGAAGTGCTATTCAGTGGAGCTCCCAGAGATGTAACCGGGAAGTGGACTTAAGATGACAGCTGTGGAGGTTCAGATAGCGGAGCGAGGCGGTTTTGACGACTACCAGCTCGCATGTCTGTGTTCTGTGGCCAGAAAAGCCTTGACCAAGATACTGGGGCACTCTGCTGACTGGGCACCGTCTATGCCGAAGCATTAGCGGTGAGGTTGGTGTGGCATATCGAATTTGTTTTGCATCGGTCTCCTCCGACCACCCATGTGTGCCTATGATACTGTCAGTTTGTGCGTCAATTGCATATGCGTGCTATTCGCAAAAGTGACTTTGGATATTTATCACCACTATTGTCATGTTCACCTTGAAGTCCTTCTAAGGGAACATTATTTTTGTGTTTGGCCGTCCAAATACGAATGGTATCAATACTTGGAACTTTGACATTAATCAGTGTGCACGGACTTTGATTTGACAAAGCTGTCAAAGGGGATTCTGGGTTTTGCAGTCCTGCTGTTCAGCAACGATCATCCGGAGGCTGACATTAAGGTCAAAAGTGCATTCAGCTGATACAATTAGAGCCCCGTGGAACTGTAACGATCCCTTTATCTCTCGAACTTGTTCCAGGTTATTTCTACATTTGGAAATATAATTTTATCTTGCTTTGTCCACCACAAGTGATATATGCGGAACTGTGTTCCTTTAAGTAATGTGACAATGTGGGGTTTACATATTTACATGCACGGAATATTTCAGCACGCTTTTAAAGTATGTTTTATCAATATGGAGTATTTGGTAGGCTACATCCTTTGGGGAGATCTTGGCGCCATCTTTTTGAATCAATTTACTTGAGATTGTTATATCGATATGCCATGTTTAGTCTGTTTTTGCCAGTTGTGGTTGTATTCACGTTGTCTGTTCTCCATGTTTACTGTTGCCTAAGTGTAAGGGTAGGGCTATATATAGTTGATATCTAATGGTGCCAAAACAGATTGAGAGAGCCTGCTGCGCAGGCAAAACGGGTCTCTCTTTTTTTGCGGGGTCGTAGGAGACCTTATTATAATAAATAAGCCTTATTCATTCCTTCCATGTGTACGTGCCTCTTCTCCTTGAAGCGGGATGGACTTTTGTAATATATAAATATATATATATCTATATATTCACTGAAAAAACCATAGGTTTCACACATGTTATAGTTAGCTGGACATTTCACTCGTACAAAACCATTGAAATTCTCCCGTTATAGTTAGTTCAGCTAACTATAACTCGCGCGACCGCAATCCACTGCTGATGACGTCACATATTACATCACTCATGACATGGTCAGTGACATCACTCATGACATCACTGATGACATCTCAAATGACATCACTGATGACATCACTGATGACATCATCCTTGTGTAAGAGTGGCAGACCTCCTCTTATCCTAATATAAACTTTGATACACACATTGAAAAATACAAACTAAAGTTTTGAAAACTATAGAGATACCAATACCAGTTAGAACAACCTATTTAGTAATTCAAAAATCTACATATGCATCCACTCATTCATCAACACTTCTATATAGTCACTCATACATGTACTCAGTCATCATATGTACTCATACACCTATACATCCTGTTACACACCTACACTCATACATAGAGTTACTCAAATTTTAGCAAATTTGAGCAAATTTTAGAAAAATACATTAATTGACAACTGGTAAATTTCTTAGAAAACTCCCAATTGTTAGACACCACCCAGACGGGCTTCAGACCCAAACACGGGACTGAGACCGCCATCCTCATGATCAGGGAGGAATCCAGAAAAATCCTGGATCAGGGAGGATCAGTGGCAGTGACCTCAGCGCAGCCTTTGACATGGTCAGCCCTGACACCTTGCTGCACCGTATGTCCAGCGTCGGAATTAAGAACAAAGCTTGGCTCTGGTTTAAATCCTTCCAGGAGGACAGATCTTTCAGAGTCTTTGACAGTGAGGCCATGTCCACCACTAGACCATTGAGGTGCGGAGTCCCTCAGGGCTCCTCTTTAAGTCCCGCTCTTTTCAACATCTATATGAGGCCACTGGCCGATGTCGTCCGCCCTTTTGAGATTAAGATCATTTCTTTCGCGGACGACACGCAGCTGGTGGTCTCACTGGCGCAGGTAGCCAATCCACCTACGTCAGGCGGACTTAGAGACTGCCTAAAAGGAGTAAAAAGCTGGATGTCCTCATCATCCCTTAAACTGAATGGGGACAAAACGGAGCTGATGCTCTTGGGCCCATCCGACCCCCTTTTTTTCAACTCCCTGTGGCCCCCTGATCTGGGCCCCTCTCCAGCACCTAAGGACAACATCAAGAGCCTTGGGGTATGGCTGGACAGTTCCCTCTCATTTAAGACTCAAGCCACAAAACTTTCTGCAACCTGTTTTGGCCTCCTTAAAATGCTTAAGAAAATCCTGCCTCTTCTCCCAATGGAAGCCAAGCAGGTAGCTATACAGGGTCTGATACAGTCCCGCCTGGATTTTAACAATGTGTTATACCTTGGCGCCCCAGACTACACCCTACGCAGACTTCAGACAGTGCAGAACTGTCCGATTCAAAGCCATGTGCATTGCTCATCAGGCCTTTTGGGATACGGGTCCTATGATCACCCGGGATCTAGTCAACCATTACATACCCACCAGAAACCTCCGCTCCAGCCAGACCTTCTTAGCTACACCCCTCAGAATAAAAAAGACCAGGTCGGGCGGCAGGACGGTCGCCTATAATGCAGCCAAGACCTGGAATGCTCTCCCTCTGCATCTCAGAGCCAACTCCAACCTTTCCTCATTCCGAAACCAGTTAAAAACATTCCTTTTCAATCTCCCCTATTAATCCCCACTCAGCCACTCTATGAGGTCTCCTCTATTATCTTCAAGCGCTTGGACGCCTCCGGGCAGCAATTCGCGCTTTACAAATGTACATCCATTTCCATCCATTTCCATTTCCATTACTCACACACATACTCACACATGCAAATAAACATCCATTTACTTGCATATACAGCTATACACACCACTACACTTACTTCTACAGAAACGTACACATACTTACTCTCTTAAACAATCACTTATAAAAACACATACTTATTTATACAGGAACTCTTCCAATCTCTCACTCTCATATATCCTCACTTATATACATCAATACTCACATATACTAGTTCAAAACATATGGAATTACTCATAAAGACACTTTTGAGACCGTAATTCACTCTCTTACTCACCCATACACACACTCATCCACCCATACTGTCCTGCTCACATACTGTCTTCAAAACACATACAAACAGTGAGTCACTCATTCATGCATCCATACGCTAAGTAACATCCCCCACTGAACCATACAGACACTCATACTGATACTCTAAAAACAAACTAATAACCCATATACACACTCATGTAGCTACTCACCAACCCATGCAGCCACTTATACACAAAGTGAGACACTGATACAGATATTTAAATATTTAAACATTACTCTCTAATACTTATATTCACTAAGATACTGTTATTAAGTCAGTTATACAATTAATTTTACAAAAAAACCCCATCCATTTAGACACTTATTTACCCATTTATTCTTCCATTAACCTTTAGATATCCATATATAAAAAATATTTATTTTTCAGAAATACACATATTCACTGGATGATGTCATCAGTGATGTCATGAGTGATGTCATTTGATATGTCATCAGTGATGTCATGAGTGATGTCACTGACCATGTCATGAGTGATGTAATATGTGACGTCATCAGCAGTGGATTGCGGTCGCGCGAGTTATAGTTAGCTGAATTAACTATAACAGGGGAATTTCAATGGTTTTGTACGAGTGAAATGTCCAGCTAACTATAACATGTGTGAAACCTATGGTTTTTTCAGTGAATTTGCAAGGTTTTTTAAATGCTAATTCTTAACTATAACGTGTGTGAAACCTATTGTTTTTTCAGTGAATTTGCAAGGTTTTTTAAATGCTAATTCCTAACTATAACGTGTGTGAAACCTATGTTTTTTTCAGTGAATTTGTAAGGTTTTTTAAATGCTATTTTATCTATGTATTATTATATTTTTTTATTTTTATTATATCATTATAAAGAAATATATTTTTTATATATTTATTTTACAATAAACTACCATGTTTATAGTTATAGATTGACTGTATCCTGTAATATGGAATGGCTCAGCTCTTTTTTTATGGATAAAGTTGACCAGCATAGTTAATATCTTCTATAAACTTATAAACAGTTTAAAATGTTTTTTTTTTAAGGGTTTTCACAGTGCGCGCACCGTGCCTGCACCGGCAATATTTTTTTATTAAAGGAAATGTTTTTTTTTTATTTACGAGGTCCTTTAGGGACCCCCTGAGAAGGTCTAGGGGGTCAGGGAGTGTCTTTCCTGCCTCCTTTTCATGTTTTAGAAATCGGGTTAAAAGTAATTCATTTCTGATGCTTTCATGCACCGTGCGCGCACGGCAAGTCATGTGATTACGAAACAACACTTTTTATTGGTTCATAGTAGTTTCTGTTCCAGAATCTTCAAACACCACACCCACTCCCCTCACTATTTCTTCTTATTTCCTGGGACAAGGAGCTGAACAGCTACTCAAGTAAAATCTTACTGGAAAATGGCAGAACAGCAGTCTACTTCAGGGAGTGAGGAGGAGACCTTTGTGGTACCACCAAGGAAGAGCAAACAAAAACACTCTTTCATCTGGAATTACTTCACCTTTCCAGAGGGCCAAAAGAAGGTGAATGCGCCGAAGGTGACATGCACTATTTGTGGAAGTGTCTTATCCAGAGGAGATCCCAGCAAGAAATACTCCTTTAGTATTTATTCAATGCTGAGACACTTCAAGACAGTGCATCCTGTACGTTATGCTTGAGAAACAACTAGAGCCCTAAGGGACAACCCTCCACCTGCTCAGCTGAGCACATCATCTGGGAGCAATTTACAACATCTATGGCATCTGACGCTGCAAGAACTAATCCATGGGTCCAACCGGGCCATAGTAACATGAAGCATGTCTCACGAGACTATAAAGAGAAGATCAGGCACACAAAAAAATCAATTTACCAAACGATGAGACAACTTGATCTATTACAGAAGCTAAAGGCAATGCTGAAAAAACTAAAATGGTAAGCCAACAGATCTGTAGAGGACAATCTTTGGGCAAAATTACACTCTGACACCAAACAGAGCAATAGTGCAAGATTTTGGAAAACCATAAACCAATTTACAAGACCTTTGCATGATGGAGTTTCCTCTAATATTACAGAAGAAGTATGGGCAAGCTACCTCAGCAACCACTTCAATCAATATATGGATTCTATTAATTTGGAGGCAAAAACTGATAATGTGACAAAAAGCATTATTACAAATAAAGCACAGACATTCCACATGAGCACCGGCAAACCTGAGGGTCATACATTACCAATAAATGATAAGCCTGGGCGAAGCACTATACTACGCTCGTGTAGTTTGCGAAATTCGCGCTACTTCGCACTACGCGAACTGCACGTAGCACAGTGCGAACACGCGTAGCGTATTGTTGCGTAGTGCTGCGGCCTTTTTTTGCTTGCTCGCGGTCCTCAACGTCAAGTTGGCGACCGCGAGCACGCAAAATGACATCCCGGCGAGACTTTTTCCTTGTTCGCGATCAGCAACATAAAGTTGGCGATCGCGAGCATGGAAAATAAACCTCCCGGCGAGATTCCCAACGCGAGGAGGTCAGGTTTCTCATTGCGAGGGGTCGCGTATGCTCGCGACCGCTCGCGATGAGATACTACCAGTTCGCGTTGAGAAAGCTGCCGCTCGAGTAAAAATCTACTCGAGCAGCAGAAAACTACAGCTCGCACTGTGCAAGATGCCATTTTCAATGATTGCACAGTGCCGGTTGCTTGTCCGCACTGTGCAATCATTGAAAACAACATCTTGCACAGTGCGAACATGTTACTACGCAGTTCGCGAAGTGCTACGCGTAGCTCGCGTAGTGCGAACTTCACTTTGCGTAGCTTCGCGAAGTGCTACTTCGCGAACTACGCCCACCCTTAATAAATGATGGTCTGACGAGCACACGTAACAACATTAAGCGCCAAATTAGAAAAGGAAGGAGAAAGGGGGCGCCTGGCCCGAACGGAATTCCACCCATCCTTTATAAACAAGACGAGAATGAATGGGCAACAGTTGTTTGAATAACGATATCCCGGCAGTCCAAAGTTACAGTTGCAGTTTGTGTTGGTTATTAACCACAAGAGCATAGAACAAAATATTATCAATGATACTGGCTACAGAACAGATTAGGTCCTCACAGTAATATGTAGAAAAAAGGATAATTTAATTGCGAGTTTTTACAAAAATATGAAGGAATCGCAATCATGAGTACACTTCAGAAATCCCTAATACAATGGGTAACAGTCAATATTTCATGGAAAGAGACCATGCTTTGGGCAAAACTACACTCTGACACCAAACAGAGCAATAGTGCAAGATTTTGGAAAACCATAAACAATTTACAAGACCTTTGCATGATGGAGTTTCCTCTAATATTACAAAAGAAGTATGGGCAAGCTACCTCAGCAACCACTTCAATCAATATATGGATCCTATTAATTTGGAGACAAAAACTGATAATGTGACAAAAAGCATTATTACAAATAAAGCATAGACATTCCACATGAGCACCGGCAAACCTGAGGGTCATACATTACCAATAAATGATGGTCTGACGAGCACACGTAACAACATTAAGCGCCAAATTAGAAAAGGAAGGAGAAAGGGGGCGCCTGGCCCGAACGGAATTCCACCCATCCTTTATAAACAAGACGAGAATGAATGGGCAACAGCACTTGAACCACAGTTTCTGGAAATAAGATATTTTAACAGATTGCCTTGCTCCTGGAAGGGATCAATTATTTCTCCAATTTTCAAATCAGGGGACAAGTCACTCCCACAGGACTATCGATTAGTGGCTCTTATGGACAACGAGGCAAAGTATTTTACAGGTACACTCTTGTAGGAGCTACAGGCCTGGGCCACAGAGAATTCTTTAATTCCAGCTAATCAGACTGGTTTCGCTAAATCAGTTGGAACAACCACAAATATCCTAACCATGGGAATGCTAATATATAAGGCAGAATCAACAAAAATGCCCATTCATTTCTGCTTTATAGATTACAAGCCTGCCTTTGACCATATAAATCGGAACATCTTATGGTCTAAATTGAGCAGTTGGGGGATCCCAAGGTCTCTGTTAGACTTGCGGATCAGCCTTCACACGGACACATCGGTCCAGATAAATCTGGGTAATGGGTCACTACTGTCAAGACGCATACTAACCAACAAAGGGCTCAAACAGGGTTGTGTCTTAGCCCCCACATTATTCAACTTGTTTTTAGCGGACCTCGTCCCGATATTAAATAGCTGTAACTCTCACGCTCCCAGGTTAGGTGGGCTATCACTACAGTGTCTTCTCTATGCAGACTATATAGTCCTAATCAGTCATACACAAGAAGGTCTGCAACATCGTGTGAACGCTACCCAGGGCTATTCGGAAGCAAATGAACTGACTATAAATCTTGAGAAAACGCAAACAATGAAAATCAGCAAAAATAGGAAAAAATCGTCTACCTGGTTTAGGGACAATACTTGTATTGAGGATAGATCAGTATATAAATATCTAGGAGTAAAAATGGATAATGGCAGCCATTTCACTGTACAGAAAACCAGCATTAGAGGCAAAGGCCTCGCCTTAGCAATCTCTTTAAAAACACTAAAGAGTAAACTAACCGGTCCGTCACTCCTACCTCTAGCTCAAGTGATACAAGCCAAATCCCTGCCAACAATTGCTTATGGCAGTGAAGTACAGAGAGGCAGAGATGTAAAAACTCTTGATAATACAGTCATAGCTGCATACAGGATTATTTTTGGTTTGCCCAAACATACTTCACCAGCTCAAATCAGGCTAGAGTTTGCCATTCAAAAACAGCTCTTGGCAAGACAGGGGGCGTACATAACCACCAGGGACAAAGTGCGGAAATCCAATCAAGGAACTTTAAATGAATATCTATAGAAGGAGTTAGAGCAACAGTCAGCCTCACCAGCTGCCAAGTACCTCAAAAGCAATCTGCCGAATACTAGTTTAAACCAACTCTGGAATACTCCTAACAATCACTCAACGCGTAAAAAACTGGTCAGGAAGACAATTAAACATCTCTCGTGGGTGGAGGACAAGGCATCCCTCACGGAAAGGTCACATGGCTGGATGACCCTGAACTCGTATTCCATTCTAGCACCACGGAACTACCTTGATTTGGGCTATGCTAAAACTACTAAAATGGAGTTTTTAAAGTACAGATTGGGTGTGTTACCCTGTATTCAGCATTTCCCGCATTGGCTAAAGGATAAGGTGGGCTCCTCCTGCCGTCTATGTGGCTCAGCGCCAGAGGATCTGCTGCATTTGTTATGTTACTGTAATGACATTTTGGAAGAATGAAAGTGTCTGTTAAAATGCCATTTCAATCAGCGTGGGATAAGCTCACGAAGACAAGCTGTTCTCGCCTGATTTGCACCTAATGACCCACAGCTGAGCTGTAGTCTGGTGAAGTTCATGAGGGTGGTTGAAAAGAAAATGCCGAAACGAGATTCATAATTTATTATAAGATAGTATTGTAACACAAACAGCACTTCTATTTATGGACGTCTAAAAGTATAAGCTTTAGAAATTATTTAAAAAAGATAAAAGATGCATATTATGGAATAATGTTTTTACTTTGCTTTAAAATGTTGATGTTTTGTATTGCAATGGTTTTTATTAACTATGCAAATAAAATTACTTACTTACTTACTTACTCTCATTGCAGAGGATGGAGACCAGCAGGAGCCACCGGGTGAAGATCCTGAAATGCCTAATGATGATGATAGTGGTGAAGAGGAAGGAGTTGATATGGGTCAAGAGCTCATCAACAACTTCTCATGAGTGTAAGTATGCTATGGTATGTCATGACTTTGACCGTTATAGTGACTGTTGTTGTGATGCTGTGAGGAGGACATTCATGGATTTATGTTAAGTGTGTGTAGATGTGGGAAACTCTGTCCACTGCCGTTTCGTGGAGGAAGGTCTTGACACATGCACACATTGTTAATGTTGCTTATTGTAGGTGTCATTAACCCATGTAATGTGTGCTCCAGACATTGACTGTGATTGGTGTCATATGTATGGCTTCCTAGCTAATCACTTTGCATTGGTCTATTGTAGGTTTCTTCACCATGTCTTCTTCATTTACACGTTTCAGAGTTATGACATCAGCAGGTATATGATGCTGTTTTGAAGTACGAAATGGACATGGATTGTTCCTGGGAATGTCTGGCAGAGACTTTGGGTGTACTACTCGGGATCCAAGCCATCTTGCACAGCGATAGGATTGAAGTTGCTAAGAATCCATTGGACTTGTTTCCTGTATCATGGTGGTCCTTTTGCAATATTTGTGCCATCATGTTCTCCAACACAGTGGTGGTGTTGGGCCAACTCCAGATAGTCTCACTTCACACTGGCTAAGTCCTCCATGTGTATGAAATGGATGTAGTTGTTTATGTGTCTTATCATTGTATGCCACAGTGCTTGTGGCACACCACTGACATATGTTTGTGACATTCCACCAGATGCAGTAACACTGGATTGGAAAGAACCTGTGCTTATAAACTGTGGTACTGCCATGGTTTGGTTTCTTGTTTTCAATGATGTGGGATTCCTTTCTTGAGGTTGTCGAAATGGCTCCAGCTGATTCCATGAACCAATTGTCATTTGCTAGTTCTATTTGACATTATCATATGTGGCCCCTCTGACCATGTTGTTAAGGTCTGCACATGACATTTGTGGCCACTAACACAGCTGACTTAAGTGTTGTGCTATTTAGCTCCATATTTGACATTATGCCAGCCTAAGGATGGAACTATGAAATAAATATGTAATTTGGTAATTCACAAGGAGATACCTTCATAACTTGCTAAATGTGAATGATACTACATGAGCTAATGATTTTGTGATAAGTGAATTTATTGCATTGCACAATGTGAAGGGAAACAATATACACAGACAAGTAGGGACAACACAGGAGTGTTGTAGTCAGCGTTGGTTGATGAAACCATTGTTGTAGGAGCCACATTGTTTGAAGTGCAAAGTCCAACATACTTCTCCCATCAGAAATGGCATTGTGTACACGATTTGTCAACAAAGTGAACATTCTGCACACAAAGGAGGACATCCGGTGCGACATTTCTTACTGGTGGTGGTGGGTGCCTTGCCAACCGAACCTCCTGGATTTTTCCTTGGATGTCCCCACCCACGATGGGGGTGGGGAATCTGCTGCTGCTGCCTCAGGTGTCTGTGGAGTCATCTTCCAACAGGCTCTCCCTTCCTGTGGCTGCCACCGATGTAGAAGGGCCAGATGTAGATTGATCGCAGGAAGGGATATGTGGCAGGGGAAGAGCCCTGCAGAGTATGGTGTTAATGTCGCTCATCACCCCTATGAACTGGCCCATGTTGTCACTTTGGGTGTCCAGCCTCTGGTCTATGGAACTCTGCAACTGCTTCATCTCCCAGAGTTCCTCAAGTACCTGGCCCATCACTCCTTGGGAGTATTCATAGGCTTCCAGGACTCTGGTGATATTGGCCAGGGTGTCAGTGGCTCCAGTGGCTTCACTTTGCAGGCCCACAGTTACCCTCCCACCACCCGTGCCCCATGGGCCTATGTCCTTTGGCCAGCCTGTCCCCTCCCACTGGCTCCTCCATCCTCCGTGGGAGTGTTGTTGATCCTCACTTCCGGAAGTGGGACTGGGTGCAAGAGATGTTGCTGCCAGTGCTAGGCCCACCTGTTGTTTGGGCAGAGGTGAGCAGGGATGCTGCAACTGGGGACTCAGTGAGACTCACTGTTGTCATCTGCCCAGGCTGACCAAATGTGCCAGGTTCATCAATCACATCCATGTGTACAGGAGATTCTGCATCACTCGAGATTTGATGTAGGAGTGGAGGTAGAGTTTGGGCGGTGTCCTGACAATGGCCAGATGTTGTGCCCAATCGACCTTTTCAGACATAGAGTAGATTGCAACATCCATATCAACGGGTATACAGTGAATTTAGGCCTGAGAGGCCTGAGAGGCACAAAATGGGAAGAGGTTAACATTGTGAACTATACCCATTGTGATTGACTCGTTTGCAAGACATTGGGAAGCCTCCATTTCATGAAGTGGTATTGGCCTGAGGGATGGACAGGCCATCTCCAAATAATTTGAATCCAAACCAGTATAGAAGTTACATGTGTATTTGTACATTCCAAGTCCTAGGTGTGTACAATACAGGTATACACACAACTTGGTAGTAGATTTAGCATTTGTAATCATGTGTGCTGTACAGTGCCAATGGGTCACCAGTCATTTCAAATCAGCGGGGTTACCGTCATGCTTTACTGATTTTTCAGGTACACACTTTATTCGGTGTCACTCATGGCCTCATTATTTCAGTTATGGAGACCAGGGTAAGTTCAGTCTGAGTAGGCAGGCATGTGCCTGAGCAGAGCATTGTGTGTAAAGTGCTTACTCCATAGGATCCGGGGATCAGGGGTGACATGGATGACATGTGAGCATGGACAAACAACACTGGTGCCTCTTGTTCAGAGTTAGAGGTACAGGGTCTCATGGCAGTTGGCAGTTGTAGTAATTTCAATCTTTCGTACCCCACACTTGACCAATGGTTAACTGCATGTGAGGTGGACATCGGTGGTGACATGGCTGACAAGTGAGTATAGGCAAACGGCACTAGCACATCTTGTTAAGTGTTCAAGCCTCAGGGCCTCATTGTAGCAAACAAAACTGGTGCCTCTTGTTCAGAGTTTGATGTGCAGGGCCTTATGGTAGTTATAGTCATTTCATTGTCTCATACCCCACACTTGACCAATGGCTGAATGCATGTGAGGTGAAGATCAGTGGTGACATAGCTGACAAGTGAGCATGGACAAAGAACACTGGCGCCTCTTGTTTAGAGTTAGAGGTACAGGGCATCATAGTAGTTGCAGTCATTTTAATCTCTTGTACCTCACACTTGACCAATGGCTAACTGCAGGTTAGGTGAATCTCAGTTGTCATGTGGCTGACAACTGATTATGGACAAACAAAATGGGTGCCTCTTGTTCGGAGTTAGATGTACAGGGCCTCATGGTAGCTGTAGCGGTTTCATTCTCTCATACCCCACACTTGACCAATGGCTAACTGTATGTGAGGTGAGCCTCAGTAGCCACATGGCTGACAAGTGAGCATGGACAAACAACACTGGTGCCCCCTGTTATGTGTTCAAGCCACTGGGCCTCATGTTAGTTGTAGTTGTTTAAATTTCCACTTGCCAACACTAGTAAAACTGGTTATTCCTACATACCTGTTTGTAAAATGCTGTTGTACTTGGCTATACTATTCGACATTTGAACATATTCTGGGATGATGATTCAATGGTAATGCACTTACAGACAGCATTACCACATGTGGGATGTAATGGAGGTTGATACATGTGATCTTATGGGCAGGGCAACTGATTATAACTGCCAATCAAACATTTCTGTTACTTTGGCTACTGCAAATAGGAAAGGTAGATGAGAAACACCATAGCAAGAGTTGAGTTGTGTGCAAACAGAACATTCATATGTTGTGACAGTTGGTGTGGTGTTACTTACCAGTCTCCATTCCCCCAGGTATTCCTGTCAAATCCTCAGAGTGCAGGATGGAGTGCACATTCTACTCCCAGGATCTGAGATCTAATGGTGGTCCAAGAGGATCACTGCCAGTCTTCTGGGCCACCAGGTGGGGCTTGGAGGCCAGGTTCTTAACCCTTGTTGTCAGGTTGTGCCATATTTTTCTGATGTCCTCCTTTGTGTGCAGAGTGATACCTCAGCATTCAATTTGTTGACTATCCTGTCCCACATTTTGTTCTTCCTACTGAGAGGAGTTTGTGGGACTTGGTGTCAGAACGACTATCTCTGCTCGTCCTCAAAATAACACGGGAGCAGAATGTTGCCAAATTCCGAATGCCCCCGTCAGAACGTCTCTGCGAGATTTTCCTAACTCTCTCAGCAGGTAAGCGTCAATGGGGAAAGGGGATTGGGAGAGAGTAGAGACAGCCCTGGATATCTGCTTCGTCTTCTTATTTAAATGCAAGCTGTAACAATGAACATTCAATTACTTTTCTGTTACTTGACCTTTTAACTTACTGTATTTCTTAAAAAGGTTAGCTTGTCTTACCAGGATGTATCTAGGGCCAAACCTCTCTTCTATCTTCTCAGTTGTGTGGTGTGTTGCAACTGATATGCTCTGGCTCTAGCTAACGCTCTTGCACTCTTCTTACAGGTGCCAATGAAGGTAGTCTACGTGGTCTTGGAATCAGAATCATAAGGTAAGTATTTTGTGAACTTAGTATTTACTTTAATTAAGACAAGTATTTTACTAAATAAACTTACTGAGTTCTAAGGCCTGAGCTCTGTGTATCATTCTTCTTTTTATATTTGCAGAAGAATTGTCTTGTATCGTAAATTGTCAAATATTTTATTTATTCAGTACGGATTCTAGTCCAGCCCTCTCTATTCCGATGAGTTCATTTTAGTTAGAACAGCGCGAGGAAGGTGTACGCGCTCGTTCTAAACCCAACTGGAAATCTCTATTGAATTCTGTATATAACCTTGAACAGTGTTTATCTACTAAATTCACATGCACTGACATACGCTACTCGCTCTGAAGTGATTAGATACTCAGACCACTTTCTTCCGTGTCTGAGACGAGATTTCGAAATACACTAATCTTGTGCTCATGCCCCAGTTTCTCTGAGACACTACTTCCTTAACCGCAATTGCCAACATTAACCTGAAGGACTAAAAAGTCAGTGGACCGTCGGAGCTAGAAACACTAATGGAACAGCGACGAGACCTACCCTAACTTCCACGACGAGAGTGTGGTAGGTGTTGTCAGGCTAAATTCTCTGGTGAAGTGCACCTTGGAATGTTGGCGAGGGCGCTTCACCTTCTCCGATAGAAGTCAGTAGTAACTAGAACACTGACCCGCAAACGCGTCAGCAGCCATGCTAGAAGTCCAGCGGCGCCAAAAAATTTGCCAGTTAGGGGCCCCATGAGTTCTTTTATAAAGTTTTGCAGGGCAAACGGCATAGATAGTAGTGACTTCAGGGTCACGCGGAGGAATCCTCCCGTCAACCCTGACACTTGGGATCCATACAATTTTGGCTCTAATCTAATGATTTCATCTACCATCACTGACAAGTCAGTGTCAGAGAAACATGGATTCTTTGCAGTTGACATGTTAATTAATTAAAGTGAGCGACAGTGAAGAAAATGGAAAATGTCTATACACCATGGAATGACATTAAAAATAGTGCAAAAAATGTGTGTGGAGTATTTGTCATGAGAGTTTGTGAAAAGGCCTAACTTCTCTCACCAACAATGTCATCTATCTTGCTGTGCTGCAGTGTAGTGGCAAAGGATCATGGACTAGGATGGGGTGTGTTTAATAGTTTGATTTGTAGCCGTATCCACTTTGGAAATGGTCATCAGCTGTGTTGATGTTTTAAGCGCCCAATGTGCGTCCCATGCGAAGGCTACTCTGACCATCACGGCCCATGTTGAGAACACTCCGACTGCTGTGGTTCGGCCTGTATGCCTTGGCGGTCGGAATTGGACTGCGGCCATGGAGGTCAGATGGTCGGTCTGACCGCCACGCAATCAGCCCCATAGTCTTTTTTTTAAAGTTTCATTTAGGAACATTTTTTTACAGCTGTCTGCAATTTTGTAATCTATATGTATTGTTTTTAGTCTATGTTCCCAGAACTAGGCTGCGGTAGTGTGCTGTTGTGTGTCGGACCAGGTAAGTCTTGAAGGTAGAGGAGGTTTATGAGGGTGTCACCGAAGGTAGTTCTATTGTTGATTGTGGGTTTTGTGTATCTTAGATGTATTAGTATTATTGTTTTTACAAGTTTGTAGTATTTTATTTTAGTAATGTGTTGCTATGTTGTATTAAATTAAATTATGTTTGATACATTTTTATGATTAACTCTTGTGTGCATGTTTTTGTGGGAGTGTAATTTGTTTTGTGTGTTTTTTGGTGTATCATTACCAATGTTTTTTAATTTGTTTTCCTTTTTTTTCAGTTTTTCAGGAGCATTTATCTCTTTAAAACACTTTTGTTTTTTTTAATGTTTTTTAAATACTTTGGATTCCTTTGAGGGATTTGTATTGTATTTGTTAAATATTAGCATTTTTTTTTAGCTATTAGGACAATAATATTCCATTTTAAGTGGATTACTAATTTTTTATTACACGATAAAGAGGAGGATCTGCTGCTGTAGAACAGAACTTTTAGTTTATTTAATTTTATTTTGGGCACGTAATGTCATTCTACAATGTTTGTACAAATATTATGTGATTGTTATGTGGTATTGTTTGGGTTATATGTTGTAATAAATGTATGTGATGGATTGAGTTGGTGTTTTACCTTTTTAGTTGGCGATGATAACATTCTATTTTAAATAATCTATATATATTTTTACTCTGTCAGTCTTTATGAACATTGGAATTAAAATTATTTTTGGACTGCTGTAATTAAATATTATGTTTATTATTTACAAAATACACATTTTGGGATGCTGGTTAAGAAACTGTCACCGTTTTTGAGATCTTTAGTAGTTTACTGTTCATTTTATAATATGCTGTTGGCTATCAGTTCTTAGTAATCCACTCCTTTGTTATTTATTAAGAGTTTTACTTTAAGTTGGAGCCAGGGCCGGACTGGGAACCAAAACCGGCCCTGGCAAAGTGCTCGGCCGCCCCCCACCCTCCCGTTGGGGGTGCCGCCGAGATTTTTGCTAGGCCCGGTTTTCGGCCGATTTTGTAACAGGGCCGATTTTGCAGCTATGCTGCAAAAACGGCCCTGTATCAAAAGCGGCCCCCAGGAGCCCAAAACCGGCCCCCACCCTTGTGACACACCGGGGGATTGCCCGGTGCCCGCTACGGCCAGTCCGGCCCTGGTTGGAGCATATCATACATTCTTTTGGTTTGTTGGCTAAGTTTAGGACTAATCTGGGTAACAGATTGCTCTATTTTTGGTTGCTGGCAACTTTGCTCTTTTTGTAATGTTTCTATAAATTTGTACAGTGTAGGTTAGGGTCTGCCTAAGGTGGATTGGAAAGCCATCCTTCAACTGCATTGTTTGTTTTGACTTCCTGTGCATAGGTGCTGTAATAGACATTCCACCTTGGTATTTGGAAGTTATGTTGGTGTCAGTGTCCTGAGCACTGCAGTCTGCCAACCCAAGTGTCTTTGAATCATTCCATTAGGGGTATACGTTTGTCTTCATTTTGTTGGTAGTGAGACTTTTCTTGTAGTGAATGCTGTGTCCTTTCGACGTTGAACAGTTCAACTTCGAGGTCTCAATCAGCCGGAATGGCATTTTTCTCCCAGCTGTTGATGGGAGCATACAATATGCTAAATGCGCCTGCCTGGAAGCTCCAGTACCTACTAAAGGAAAAAAAATTCTTTATTAACAAACAAACATTGAACTTACTAAAAGGAACTATTTATGCTTGCAATCGGGACTCCATGTCCCATAAAGCATGAAATGGCACTGCACTTAGCACACGCCTGCCAAGAGGCGTTCATGGATATAAATGAAGCCGGAAAAATCTTCTTGCGAGCCTCGATGTTTTGTTTGTAGCAGCCCATGAAGAAGGGGCTTTTCTTGACCCTGAAACGCGTCAGCATAAAAGAATGCATATGGAGCAGACAGGGAAGCTGCATTTAATGTTGGAATGCTGGTGAGTGACCCCTCACTGCTTAGGGCAACTTTGGTGATTTAATATACACTCGGTGGCCCGGCCGCGGAGGGGAGCACCATCAACAGCTAGGAGAAAAATGCCATTCCGGCTTATTGAGACCTCGAAGTTGAACTGTTCAACGTCGAAAGGACACAGCATTCAATATGCTAAATTCGCCTGCCTGGAAGCTCCGGTACATACTAAAGGAAAAAAAATTGCTTTATTAACATACAAACATTGAACTTACTAAAAGGGAATATTTACGCTTGCAATCGGGACTCCATGTCCCATAAAGCATGAAATGGCACTGCACTTAGCACACGCCTGCCAAGAGGCGTTCATGGAAATAAATGAAGCCGGAAAAATCTTCTTGCGAGCCTCGATGTTTTGTTTGTAGAAGCCCATGAAGAAGGGGCTTTTCTTGACCCTGAAACGCGTCGGCATAAAAGAATGCATATGGAGCAGACAGGGTAGCTGCATTTAGTGTTGGAATGCTGGTGAGTGACCCCTCACTGCTTAGGGCAACTTTGGTGATTTAATATAATTTTATATATATATATCGAAATTGCATTCAGCTGATGCAATTAGAGCCCCGTGGAACTGTAACCATCCCTTTATCTCTCAAACTTGTTCCAGGTTATTTATACATTTGGAAGTATAATTTTCTTTTGCTTTGTCTACCACAAGTGCTCATCCCTCAGCCCAACGCTGTTCAACGTCTACATGGCACCGCTCGCCCACGTCACACGACTGTACAACCTCAACATCATCTCCTACGTCGACGACACCCAGCTGATCCTCTCCCTCACCAAGGACCCCCACACCGCCAAACCAACCTCCACAAAGGAATGAAGGCCGTCGCCGACTGGATGAGGAACAGTCGACTGAAGCTGAACTTGGACAAGACGGAGGTCCTTATCCTCGTATCCACCCCCTCGGCCTGGGATGACTCCTGGTGGCCGACTGCACTAGGAACACCCCCAACACCCACCGTCCACACACGCTACCTAGGGGTCATCCTCGACTCCACTCTCGCCATGATGAAGCAGGTCAATGCCATCTCCTTCTCCTGCTTTAACACCCTCTGCATGCTCCATAGGATTTACAAGTGGATCCCTACCAAAACGAGAAGGACGGTCACCCAGGCCATTGTCAGCCGCAGACTGGACTACAGAAATGCCCTCTACACAGGAACCTCGGCCAAACTCCCGAAATGGCTCCAACACATCCAGAACGCCTCCGCACGCCTGATCCTTGACATCCCTCGCTGCAGCCACATCACACCCCACCTGAAAGGCCTGCACTGGCTCCCTGTCAACAAGAGGATAACCTTCAAGCTCCTCACCCATGCACACAAGGCACTCCACAACACCAGACCAGCGTACCTCAACAGCTGCTCCACAGACCGCGCCCTTGCCACAGTCCCCCACATCCAAAGAGCGACCGCCGGTGGCAGATCGTCCTCCCACCTCGCCCCCAAGACATGGAATACCCTCTCCATCTGCCTACGGCAGACCCAAGACCTCCTGACCTTCAGAAGACTTCTCAAGACCTGGCTCTTCGATCAGTAGTAGCTTCCCCCCCCTTAGCGTCTTGAGACCCTCACGGGTACGTAGTGCGCTTTACAAATGTTATGATTGATTGATTGATTGATATATGCGGAACTGTGTTCCTTTAAGTAATGTGACAATGAGGGGGTTACATATTTACATGCACAGAATATTTCAGCACGCTTTTAAAGTATGTTTTATTAATATGGAGTATTTGGTAGGCTACATCCTTTGGGGAGCTCTTGGCGCCATCTTTTTGAATCAATTTACTTGAGATTGTTATATCGATATGCTCATTCTCCGGGCAGAGAACACACTTATATGTTCATGTATTTTCTTTTGAGGGGTTGATAATTCCTCTTTGGCAAAACTTGATGGCTGCTATTTGTACTGATTTACTTTCTGCACTATGCACTTTATATTTATGCCATGTTTAGTCTGTTTTTGCCAGTCGTGGTTGTATTCACGTTGCCTGTTCTCCATTTTTACTGTTGCCTAAGTGTAAGGGTAGGGCTATATATAGTTGATATCTAATGGCGCTAAAACAGATTGATAAAGCCTGCTGTGCAGGTGAAACGCGTCTCTCTTTCTTTGCGGGGTCATGCGAGACCTTATTATAATAAATAAGCCTTATTCATTCCTTCCATGTGTACGTGCCTCTTCTCCTTGAAGCGGGATGGACTTTTGTAATTCAAATACAGCGTCGGCGGTTGGCGCTGAATTTGTACCACCAGACGTTTGTGGCTCTGCTTGCAACCGCAGTTTTCGTTGGAGCAGCATGGAAATGCTATTCAGTGGAGCTCCCAGAGATGTAACCGGGAAGTGGACTTAAGATGACAGCTGTGGAGGTTCAGATAGCGGAGCTAGGCGGTTTTGATGACTACCAGCTCGCATGTCTGTTTTCTGTGGCCAGAAAAGCCTTGACCAAGATACCGGGGCACTCTGCTGACTGGGCACCGTCTATGCCGAAGCATTAGCGGTGAGGTTGGTGTGGCATATCGAATTTGTTTTGCATCGGTCTCCTCCGACCACCCATGTGTGCCTATGATACTGTCAGTTTGTGCGTCAATTGCATATGCGTGCTATTCGCAAAAGTGACTTTGGATATTTATCACCACTATTGTCATGTTCACCTTGAAGTCCTTCTAAGGGAACATTATTTTTGTGTTTGGCCGTCCAAATACGAATGGTATCAATACTTGGAACTTTGACATTAATCAGTGTGCACGGACTTTGATTTGACAAAGCTGTCAAAGGGGATTCTGGGTTTTGCAGTCCTGCTGTTCAGCAACGATCATCCGGAGGCTGACATTAAGGTCGAAAGTGCATTCAGCTGATACAATTAGAGCCCCGTGGAACTGTAACGATCCCTTTATCTCTCGAACTTGTTCCAGGTTATTTCTACATTTGGAAGTATAATTTTATCTTGCTTTGTCCACCACAAGTGATATATGCGGAACTGTGTTCCTTTAAGTAATGTGACAATGTGGGGTTTACATATTTACATGCACGGAATATTTCAGCACGCTTTTAAAGTATGTTTTATCAATATGGAGTATTTGGTAGGCTACATCCTTTGGGGAGCTCTTGGCGCCATCTTTTTGAATCAATTTACTTGAGATTGTTATATCGATATGCCATGTTTAGTCTGTTTTTGCCAGTTGTGGTTGTATTCACGTTGTCTGTTCTCCATGTTTACTGTTGCCTAAGTGTAAGGGTAGGGCTATATATAGTTGATATCTAATGGTGCTAAAACAGATTGAGAGAGCCTGCTGCGCAGGCGAAACGGGTCTCTCTTTTTTTGCGGGGTCGTAGGAGACCTTATTATAATAAATAAGCCTTATTCATTCCTTCCATGTGTACGTGCCTCTTCTCCTTGAAGCGGGATGGACTTTTGTAATATATAAATATATATATATCTATATATTCACTGAAAAAACCATAGGTTTCACACATGTTATAGTTAGCTGGACATTTCACTCGTACAAAACCATTGAAATTCTCCCGTTATAGTTAGTTCAGCTAACTATAACTCGCGCGACCGCAATCCACTGCTGATGACATCACATATTACATCACTCATGACATGGTCAGTGACATCACTCATGACATCACTGATGACATCTCAAATGACATCACTGATGACATCACTGATGACGTCATCCTTGTGTAAGAGTGGCAGACCTCCTCTTATCCTAATATAAACTTTGATACACACATTGAAAAATACAAACTAAAGTTTTGAAAACTATAGAGATACCAATACCAGTTAGAACAACCTATTTAGTAATTCCAAAATCTACATATGCATCCACTCATTCATCAACACTTCTATATAGTCACTCATACATGTACTCAGTCATCATATGTACTCACACACCTACACTCATACATAGAGTTACTCACACACATACTCACACATGCAAATAAACATCCATTTACTTGCATATACAGCTATAAACACCACTACACTTACTTCTACAGAAACGTACACATACTTACTCTCTTAAACAATCACTTATAAAAACACATACTTATTTATACAGGAACTCTTCCAATCTCTCACTCTCATATATCCTCACTTATATACATCAATACTCACATATACTAGTTCAAAACATATGGACTTACTCATAAAGACACTTTTGAGACAGTAATTCACTTTCTTACTCACCCATACACACACTCATCCACCCATACTGTCTTCAAAACACATACAAACAGTGAGTCACTCATTCATGCATACATACGCTAAGTAACATCCCCCACTGAACCATACAGACACTCATACTGATACTCAAAAAACAAACTAATAACCCATATACACACTCATGTAGCTACTCACCAACCCATGCAGCCACTTATACACAAAGTGAGACACTGATACAGATATTTAAATATTTAAACATTACTCACTAATACTTATATTCACTAAGATACTGTTATTAAGTCAGTTATACAATTAATTTTACAAAAAAAAAACATCCATTTAGACACTTATTTACCCATTTATTCTTCCATTAACCTTTAGATATCCATATATAAAAAATATTTATTTTTCAGAAAGACACATATTCACTGGATGATGTCATCAGTGATGTCATGAGTGATGTCATTTGATATGTCATCAGTGATGTCATGAGTGATGTCACTGACCATGTCATGAGTGATGTAATATGTGACGTCATCAGCAGTGGATTGCGGTCGCGCGAGTTATAGTTAGCTGAACTAACTATAACAGGGGAATTTCAATGGTTTTGTACGAGTGAAATGTCCAGCTAACTATAACATGTTTGAAACCTATGGTTTTTCAGTGAATTTGCAAGGTTTTTTAAATGCTAATTCCTAACTATAACGTGTGTGAAACCTATGGTTTTTTCAGTGAATTTGCAAGGTTTTTTAAATGCTAATTCCTAACTATAACGTGTGTGATACCTATGGTTTTTTTAGTGAATTTGTAAGGTTTTTTAAATGCTATTTTATCTATGTATTATTATATTTTTATTATATTATTATAAATAAATATATTTTTTATATATTTATTTTACAATAAACTACCTATGTTTACAGTTATAGATTGACTGTATCCTGTAATATGGAATGGCTCAGCTCTTTTTTTTTGGATAAAGTTAACAGCATAGTTAATATCTTCTATAAACTTATAAACAGTTTAAAATGTTTTTTTTTTAAGGGTTTTTCACGGTGCACTGCACCGGCAATATTTTTGTATTAAAGGAAATGGTTTTTTTTGATTTACGAGGTCCTTTAGGGACCCCCTGAGAAGGTCAAGGGGGTCAGGGAGTGTCTTTCCTGCCTCCTTTTCATGTTTTAGAAATCAGGTTAAAAGTAATTAATTTCTGATGCTTGCATGCACCGTGCGCGCACGGCAAGTCATGTGATTACGAAACAACACTTTTCATTAGTTCATAGTAGTTTCTGTTCCAGAATCTTCAAACACCACACCCACTCCCCTCACTATTTCTTCTTATTTCCTGGGACAAGGAGCTGAACAGCTACTCGAGTAAAATCTTACTGGAAAATGGCAGAACAGCAGTCTACTTCAGGGAGTGAGGAGGAGACCTTTGTGGTACCACCAAGGAAGAGCAAACAAAAACACTCTTTCATCTGGATTTACTTCACCTTTACAGAGGGCCAAAAGAAGGTGAATGCGCCGAAGGTGACATGCACTATTTGTGGAAGTGTCTTATCCAGAGGAGATCCCAGCAAGAAATACTCCTTTAGTATTTATTCAATGCTGAGACACTTCAAGACAGTGCATCCTGTACGCTATGCTTGAGAAACAACTAGAGCCCTAAGGGACAACTCTCCACCTGCTCAGCTGAGCACATCATCTGCGGCCGCAGATTCACCGTGTACCAGGCCACTGGACATCCGCCCCTTTTCCAGAAGGTGCACATACATTGCAATGTGTGCAATGCTGTTCTTTGCTACAGTGAGAGCAGTATAAACTTGATTGAAAACAGAATACAGCAGCACACATGCTCCAGCCCATAATTTTTTTCATTTTTTTTTTTGTTCCTGTTGAACAGTTTTTCATTACCAGTTTTTTTTTGGTGCTCTAAAATTTTTTTAAAAAAATACAAAATTGTTAAAAAACTAAAAAAAAAATACTAAACAAAAAAGACAAAAAAAACAGTTCTTTTCAGAACTCACTTCACTTCTCCAAGAAGAGCTATATTCCTAATATACTGTGTTGTAATTTTATTGAATGAATGTGTAGTGTATATATGAATGATTGAAATGATTGAAATGACTGAGTGAAGAGGAGGAAAGGACAGACAGAATGAGTGAGAAAAGGAAAGTATGATCAGTCATGAAAGGGAAGTGAAAGACTGACTGCAACAAAAGGACTAAGGGTAGAGGATACAGGTAAGAAGAGTGAATGAGTAAGGGAATGGCAGTGAGTAATGGAGAGTGATGGAGGGGGAGTGAGAAAAGGGGAGTAAGGGACGGAGATAGGAAAAGGGAGTAACAGATGAAGCGGATGAAGTACAGCAGGGTAAAGGGATTGAAAGTAAGAGAAGTGGAGTGATGGTGAGATAAGGGGTATGAGGATTAGAAAAGGGGGTAAGGGAAAGTGAGAGATGGGGAGTGAGGGGATGGAGGGATTTAGGAAACTGGAGTGAGAGAAAGGGAGTCAGGATTTCAATGAGCAAAGGAGAGTGAGGGAGAGTGAAGGAAAGAATGCGAAAAGATGAAGGGGTGTGAGACACAGACAGGAGGAAGTGAAGTAGGAGAATAGGAGTGACTATGAGTAAAGGATAGTGACAGTTAGGGAAGGTGAGGGAAGGAGAATGACGGAGAAGGTTAAAAAGTTAACATAGATGGAAAATGAGTGATGGAGAGAGGAGGAGTGGTAGAAACAGAGATGTTAAGGACATTAAGGGTAAGACAGACAAAGGGAGAGAGACAGAAACAGAGACAGAGAGCAAGGAACTGAGAAGGAGTAAGGCAGTTAGAATGACTGTGACATATGGAGACAGGGAGAGAAACATGGTTGAAAAAATAGTGATGGAGGCAGTAAACCTAGGGGAGTAGTAGAGAAGGAGTGAGGGAGTTTTGAAAGAGCAGTAAGGGCTAACGGTCTGGTCGCCACCTTTTTCCGCCGAGATGCTGCCACTGGAGGTTGGGGTGCCTCAGGGTTCCATCTTAAGCCCCACCCTTTTTAATATCTATATGGCTCCTCTGGCGGCAGTGGCGGAATCGTTTGGTGCCCAGATCATATCCTACGCTGACGACACCCAGCTCCTCTTTACCTGTGCCAAGGGCTCAGACTTTGACGGCCTGCGGATCAGAGACTGTTTGGGGGCTGTTTTTTACTGGTTTCAACAGCACAGTCTTAAATGTAATTCTGATAAATCAGAACTGCTTTTCTTTGGGTGTTCCTCTGACCCCAGTTGGAAGTCTTGGTGGCCCCCCGATATGTTTCCTCCGGCAAATGTTTCATCTAAGGCTAAAAATCTTGGTTTCCAGATTGATGATGGTCTTTCTTTTAGATCTCAGATCCTTGGCCTGGCGGGAAAATGTTTTGGCATCTTGAAGATGTTGCGTAAGTTTCTTCTGCTGTTGTCTTTGCAGCATAGAAAGATCACGGTGCAGGCCCTGATCGGCTTTCGCCTTGATTATGCGAATGTGCTCTATCTGGGACTGCCAAAATTTCTCCTTTCACGTTTGCAGATTGTGCAGAATTCCGCTGCAAGAGCCATTTATGGTCTTCAGCGGAGAGCGAGAGCATCTGATCTACTAAAAAGTTTGCATTGGCTCCCAATGTCTAAAAGGATCACCTTTAAGGCATTAACTCTTGCCTTTAAGGCACTTCATCAGGTAGGGCCCAAATACATCAGGAAGCGCTTGGCTTTCTATGTTCCTAGCAGAACTCTTAGATCTTCATCTTTGTCCATGGCCTCTGTTCCTTCCATTAGACTGGCTAGAATTGGAGGTCGCTCTTTTTGTTTTCTTGCGCCTCAGTGCTGGAATTCTTTGCCTGTCTCTTTGAGGAAAGCCAATAATTTACTCGCTTTCAGGAAGGAGCTGAAGTCTTGGCTCTTTGCCCAGTAGTCCTTCTGCTTGCTCTCATCTGCCCTGGTTTCACTTCTCGGGTTTTTGTCAAAGCGCCGGGACACTCTTCGGAGTAGCCGTGCGCTATAAAAGATCCGAATTAACATAACATAAAGGAAGAAGAGAGAGGGAAGGGGAATGAGAAAAGCAGAGTGAGGAGAAGTGAAGAAAAGGGAGCATGAAAGTGAAGGGGTGAGAAAGACAGATATTTTAAACTCACCTGACCAACAAAATAACTTAATTGGAAATAAATGTTTTTTTTTAATTACAAGAAAAATGGATTCAATTTCCTAAATTTTCTTTCTCGATCTGAAAAAAAGAAGTAATATTTAACAATACATTTTAGAATACAGTACACATATTTTCATATTTAACAAAGTAATTTTTGGCCCTTTTTTTGCTGTTTTCAGAATATATTGAATTTCACTGAAAATAGTGTTATCAATTGTATTCATCACTTAACAGCGGGCAAAAAAATAAACAATCTGAAAGATTGTTCAAAAAAGCCCTGAATCTATCCTCAGTAAAACATACCTTGATAGAAATGTAACATATATATTAAAAATATCTTCTATGAACAATAACTATTTGCAATAAATAATGTCTGTAAATCTTGTTGCTTAAGCACATACACCAAAATATTATCTGTCAAAGAAGTCCACAATAGAAACATTTACCTTTCCATGAGGCCAAATGGTAATTTTTAAATCCTTTTTAGGTGAAATATCCAATGGTAATCCTATAAAATCGAAATAATGGTTTCTTCAGATGCTGCAATTTGTATCTAAAATTTTGGTTTTAGAAAAATTAAGTAGGAATTTGGTAATTCTGCAGGCAAACATTGCTTGAAAATCAATTGAGAATCATTACACAGTGTCCAGCCTTTTTCACATTTTAGATAAACTGTGTAATGACCAGAAGTTATAGAAGGTCCATCATGGAAAATTATTGCAACTGCAACAAAAGTCTTTCCTGCTATTGATAATTGAGTTCCTACAAACTTCTTTATTAAAGTGTCCAATTTTGTTCCATCAGCTCTACAACGTTGCATCATTAAAATTATATACTGTCCATATTTCTTTAAAAATAACGTTGATAACATTTCTGATTTACATTGAGAACATTCCATGTTGTGATTTGCATCTTTAACTAATTTACTAAAAGTCACTGATTTACTCTCTGGTAATTGTTAAATGTATGAACCTTTCAGAATCAACATTAGTGCTGCATGTGTTCATACAGATTTCACAACAATGTTCCCATTTATAAGAGAGACCAAACATATTTTCTATTTCTACCCCTTCATCTTCCAGTACCATAAGCATTCCTGTGCATCTTGCCGGACATTTTGTGTAAACTGTGTACATCCAGAACATACATCTAAAAGATTTCTAACATCAGAAGCACTTTCTATTTTAGTTTTATCATTACTCAACTTCTCATAAAGGAAACTCAGCAGAGAAGAAAATCTTTTTTCATGATTTAGTATTATCTGCTCTTGCAAACTTTCAAGATAAAATACAACATTCAGCACTACATTAGCGTAGCAGTTGACACCAGAGCTATTTTCAAAATGACAACCAACAACCTCTTCAACATTGTCCTTTTTCTTTTTGCTTGCAATCACATCACTCTCCTTTTGTTTTCTCTTCTGTACATCCTCATTACAGATTTTCTCAATTCTCCTTTTCCGACAAACAACACGTTTTCAAACACAGGATACTGACCTAAATGAGGAGCATAGCTTCTTCTTAATCTATTATACTCCTTTACACAATTTGCATCAGCACTAACTTTTGAGTCATCAAAGTCTATCATGAATAAACCAGATAATTTTTTCACTCGTGACAAAGCAACATATGCCATACCTTCTTTAAACAAACTAGATCCAATGTTTACAAAAGCACTATCTACAGGTAATCCTAGAGATTTGTGAATAGTTACAGCATATGCTAGAGAAAACGGAAACTGCTTCCAACGTACATATAAGTCTTTCACAAGCAAAAAACGAACTGAACAACGACTAATGTCTTTAATCTCTTCAATCTGATCAAATTTTATTTTTAAAAATTCAATTCCATCTTTTTTCTGGTAATTAACAAAACCCACAACTTTACCCATAGCTCCATTCACTAAACTTTTTTCTACATTCAAATTGCGTCTTAAAATTACTCGACAGTTCATACATACATAAAGATTCTTTTCTAAACCAGCTGTTTTCGATATGTTTTTCTCTAGAGAATTCAATTTAGTTTTCAATTTGCCTGTCAATATAATAGTTGTTCCTTCATGCTGTATTTTATCCACGGCTTTCATTTTCATAATCTCTTCATTTTCCAATTTCAAAAGTTCTTCATTGAATATAGAGCATTCCTGTAGTGTTGGCATTAAGCAGATTACAGTATTTTTTTCTGCTATTTCCTTGTATATTTTCTCTGGAACTATTTGTTCTGTTGGAAACAAATTACATAGCAATCGACTCTGTAAAGCTTTTCTGCCATGTTCTGTGAGTAGTCCAATTCTGATATCTTTGAGAATACTTGCATAATCATCATCATTTGCTTGCCGCATATTGGTAATGAGTTCTTTGTACTCAAAGTATGAACAAATAGTCACATTACCTATACTTCCTAATGTCTTTTTCGTGTTTTCATGTGCAAGAGTATTAAATACTGGTTGTCCTTTAACTGGAGTGAGCTGCAGTAGATCCCCAAAAACTATAACATGTTTTCCTCCAAATAACACGTCATAGTCTGTCTTTAGAATTTGCTGCATTCTTACATGCACAAAGGCAAGCATTAAGTTTGATACCGTGCTTACCTCATCAATAATGAGAACTTTCATTTTCTTCAACACTCTTGAAACTTCAAAACATGCTTCTCCTGTTCTCTATTTTGTTCTCATGCTCTACTGGTAACATTAGCAAACGATGTAAGGTAATTCCTTTTATGTTACATGCTGCTAACCCAGTTGGAGCAGTAACAACACAAGACAAAGTTGAATCAGTTTTTTTCTGTAGGTAGCTTCTAATTACTTTAATTAAGACACTTTTTCCAGTTCCAGCTTATCCACTCACATACATTCTGATTGGTTCAAATGATGTGCATGAGCACTCTTTATTTTCATGTAGTAATCCGTGATCAATTTGTTTTGTGACTTCTTCATAAATTTGTTGTTGTTCATCATTCAGTTGTTGTTCCAAATTTGGTAAGTCTATTAAATCTTCCTGAGCTTGATTCATAGCTGTTTCCACTTCAGTCATGGCTATTGCAGCTTCATTTTCTATGATTGGTTGTCCTAGGGGATCTCGACTGAGCATACCAGAACTTTGACTGTCTTGAGAACTGTCTCTAGCTACTTCAGCTGCAATTGTAACTTCTTTTTTAATTTATTCATTTAACATTTGTACATAATTTGTGAAAGTACTGCATTCTATGCTATCTTTACATGCATTAAAGGAATCTTCATAGCTCTGAAAATCTCCAAGTAATTCATCCTCTGAACGCCATGGTTTAAACAGCTGTAAAAGTGCTAAGTAGTAAAATTCCTTTTTGTCAGTAGTGTCGCAACTCAGCTTCCTGTGATTAATCAAACTTACTTCTGTTTGTTTCACCAAACATCCTTCCTCACCAATGACTTTATATTTTCCATTATTGATGTCTTCTGTGGCATTCCGTGTAAAAATGTAGTTCTGCAGCACTTCATAGAGACACATGTTCTCAAGATGATGACTTCTGTTTGGGTAATATGTGTTCAACATATTTGTTTTCAAAATGTCTGTACTTTCTGGTTCGTTCTCTGCTAAATAATCAATTTTTCGAATAGATTTCAGTACCCGATTTCGCATTCCTGCAAGGCCTAAACTTACCCAAATTATTCTTCTGGATTTGGAGTACAGACTTGCAGATGATAACCTATCTGAGCATTCGTATGACCCAATTTCTCGATGCGATAACATCTTTAAACTGAAACTGTATAGCTTTTTACTGACAGTTTTCTCATGAGAAATCTCTTCCCACATTTCTTTCAATTCCGTTTTCTCAGATTTAGTGATGTAAGATGTGACATACCGAGCAACAGCAATAGAATTGTCAGCTACATACTGAATATCCATGTTAGCATTCCACATGGATAAAATGACTGGGTTGTAGTCATTTATATATTTTGACTCTTCTTTTCTTCTTAAGTTGTAGGTATTTTTCGGAGATTTTCTTGCAATGGTATGTCGCACAGCTGACATAAAACTGTTTACTCTTCCTTTTGAAAGAACAGGTCGTGGAAATCCAAATCGACATTTTGTGTAGAATTTATCTCTACTCTTGTACTTTCGTCGACAGTATTTTCCACACCGATGACTTTGGAAACGTAAAACTTGATCTTTTAAGTTTTTTTCTTATGTGCTTTTAGGTATAGCACATGTTGCATATTCTTCAATGAAAGATAAAACTGCATCATCAGAATCTGTTCCAAATTTTGGAGCATCCTTGATCCACAACAGCATATGAATATGAGGAGCACCTCTTTCTTGGTACTCTTTTCTCCAAAAGAAATCCACAACTTCTCCAAGAGGTGGATTATTTTTATTGTAGATGAAGGACATCATAGCCTCAAATCTATGATTGAAATATCTGCAAACATTAACCGGATCCAATAAGCACAATTCTCCTGCTGTCTTGTATTGGATGTTTTCAATATTTGAATTTGCCTCTTGAAGAAAATCCAGTAAATCATCCCAAGCGTACTCAGCACAGCTTAGGGTAAGGAACCATGTAGGAGTTCCTAAATTCCGTAACATACATTTCAATTCTCCATGGCGTCGGTACCAATATTCATTAGTTCCACGCTGACAAGCCATCAGATTAATCAATTGAGATTCCAAATGATCATCTCGCTGTTGCACTTTGTTCATAAAACCCTTTGCAGACATATTATGTAGATGTACTCCAGTTTTTAAAATGTGATTTACTGCATAAGATAGTGCAGACAAGTCACTTTCAAATAAAAGATGGAACAAATAAGGAATACTTTGACGAAATCTTGGATCATCTGCATATAATCTTGTAGTCCGATACTCAGAAGCAGGAATCTGTACTGGACGTTCATCATATCGTCCACCTTTTCCTGTAGGAAACAGCTGGGGAAAACAACGAGCTTCCAAGCTCTCTTCCCATACACTCACGGGAGTTCCTTTCGCTTTTTTCATCTGAAACAGATCAATAGTGTTTCTCATAACTTCTTTAGAATGAAGAGGATATATGCTGAAATGTTCATAAATTACTTTTTCTTTTGACTTATCCACCTTTTCAATTTGCCCAGTTGGTATTCCTGTGTCTGCTAGTAAAACTTCTTCATCTTCATATAAATTGATTCATAGTACTTATTTTTTCTTTTCAAATAAATTTGCTCTTTGTACTTTTCATACATCTACTAGCTCCTGCCAAATTTTCTTATTCTTTGTAGGTACACCATTAACCAGAATAACTAATGGTTCAGTTTCCAAACTATCTGCATCAATTGTTTCAATATTTTTTTTCCAATCTAATGGCAAATAGACAACTCTTCCTTTTAAACCTCTTTGTAAATCTGAAGGAGGTAATTTACCTGTTTTGGACTCCATACGAACTATAGTCTGAAACGGATGGACACATTGAATGAGCATAAACTCATACGTATTTAAATCACTAAGTTCTGCAGGAATATCAACCAATTCTAAATTATTATGTATAGCTCTAGCTGGCATTTTATTTTCTTCTAACTTGTTATAACAGTATTTACAAATACGCTGATGTTCACCCAAATCAAAACAATTTTCCAGAAACAAATATGTAGCCAAATCCTTCTACTCATAATTATTTTCTTTTTCACTTTTTTTATAGAGATCAACATTCCTTGTTTGAGTTTTATAATGGCTTCTCCGGCAACAAATACACGTAATATTTGGTCTTTCATTAGAGATGATAGTACATTTTGTCATTTGATCTTCAAAATTTTTACTAACAGTGGGTTCTACATTCTCTTCCACATTTTCTTCAATAACTGTGTCATTTCCTGCACTTTCTTGTTCTGGACCAAAGTAACAAAACTGAATATCATCAGTAACCTTCTCTACATCTGATACAGATCCACGCAACAGAGCACTATTCAACTCATTTAACTTTAGTGCTGGACTTTTAGCAAAATACAATCTTCTCACAAACTTTCTCATTTCAGTATGATGTACTGCCAGCATCCTAAAATGGTGAAAAACACGTTGACAAACTTTCCTAGAAAGACAAGCCAGAGAATATCCTTGCAAACCAGTATTCTTTCTCACTCTGCATGGATCTAGTCTTTGAAGCACCTTAATTTTCTGTTTAACACTTTTTTTACTATATTAGAAAGTCACGTAATTTATCAATAGATTCTTGTCATACAGTACAAATACTACTACAATTCCAAGTGTACACTGGGGCTTTAGGATGTTTCCCCATAACCTTCTTCCTCATATCTTGGAACCATTTTCTCCTTTTCCATTACACAACCATCTTTAACTTCATACCTTCGACCACTGGTGTCAACTGCATGCAGCAAACTATTACTTTGAAGATAACTCTCTTCTTTAAAAAATGGTTCAGTACTTGAACTATGTTTCCATTCTCCTAAGAACACATTACAAAAGTTATTTTTTTTCACTACTCTTTTCATTTTGCTTTATGACTTCATTACATTGACTATTTTATCTAATGTACGGATCCTGTGCAAAATTAAAATGAATAGTTTTCTTTTTAATTCCAAAGCCTTTGCAACAATTAATTCAATATGTTTCTTTTTCTTATAAAATATTTCTTTCTTCCTATATTTTTTCACATCCTTTAGCAAATTGAACATCACTCTTCTCTGAAACATTTTTTTTACGAATGTTTTGAAATTTTGTTTTTCGTTTTAAGTCATTCTTTCTTGCTTTTGATTGTACATTAGCATTTAGTAATTTATTTCTATTGTCTTTTTGTTTTCTTCTTGAAACACTATTTGCAGTGGATATACTTTGTACATTTTTTCTATGTTTGAGGATATTTTTAAAAAAATCCTTAGTCTGCTTACCAGAAGACTTTTTCTTTTTTCCAACATGAGGTTCTTCAACTAATTTCTGTTGTCCAGTTGTCTTCAAATATAGATGTTTTTGCTGTTCTTTTCTCTTTCTTGATTTTATAGGCATGTTTAATTTATTTCAGTGTTGTTCAGCAATACCCAATGGAAACAAAAAAAAATACCTTTATGTAATTTAAATATATTACTATATTTTTTTTGAGCTTTTCAAATCCTATCTTATGAGCTGCCCCTTTCCTACGAGTGCAAGTCTTACAGAACAAGAGCAATACAAATTAAATCTCTGACAACAATTCCTGTGTGCAGACAGACTCATGGTGTGATTCTAGGCAGAAAACGATATTTGATTGGCAATTTCAAAGCACATTTACTACTGTGGTAGAGCAAGTCATAATTACTGTAACAGCCTGACACATTTTCCTTATAGTTTAGAGAGGCAGAACAGAGCACATGTCCTAACAGCTACTTGAGACTATGAGCATGTGGAACCTGGGTGAGTGATTAGACTAGAGCATAGGAAATGAGCCGTGATGATGTTGAATGTGTTAGCGGTACACACTGCTATCTGAAATACCACACAGTGCTGAATAGTAAGCATGGGAATGAGGGGGGGCAGCTGCCTGTGTGCTAATAGTGTGTTTCTGGAGACTGTGTATTGTCAGGTGCAAGAGAGATCTGCATGGATGCTTGCACAACTGCATGAAAACTGAAGAGATATTTGTAAGATCACCTGTGGTAAGGGTTAATTGGAGTTTTGAACATGTAGGAACTACCTCACCCATTACAGGAGTGGAAGGAAAATTTACCCTGTTGGTTTCAAATGTGTTACCATTTGCCTCTCATCTGTGAGATAGTGATTTTTGCTGAATGCTAACCATCACAGTTCAAGAAAACACGCTGCCTCTTTCCTACGAGTGCAAGTCTTACAGAACAAGAGCAACACAAATTAAATCTCTGACAACAATTCCTGTGTTCACACAGACTCATGGTGTGATTCTAGGCAGAAAACGATATTTGATTGGCAATTTCAAAGCACATTTACTACTGTGGTAGAGCAACTGATAATTACTGTAACAGCCTGACACATTTTCCTTATAGTTTAGAGAGGCAGAAAAGAGCACATGTCCTAACAGCTACTTGAGACCATGAGCATGTGGAACCTGGGTGAGTGATAAGACTAGAGCAAAGGAAATGAGTCTTGGTGATGTTGAATGTGTTAGCGTTACACACTGCTATCTGAAATACCACACAGTGCTGAATAGTAAACATGGGAGTGCAGGAGAAGCAGCTGCTTGTGTGCTAAGAGTGTGTTTATGGAGACTGTGTATTGTCAGGTGCAAGAAAGATCTGCATGGACGCTTGCACAACTGCATGAAGACTGCAGAGATGTATGTAAGAGCACATGTGGTAAGGGTTAATTGGGCTTATGAACATGTAGGAACTACCTCACTCATTACAGTACTGCAAGGAAAATCTACCCTGTTGTTTTCAAATGTGTTAGCATTTGCCTCTCATCTGTGAGATGGTGATGTGTGCTGTATGCTAACCATCACAGTTCAAGAAAACAAGCTGCCCCTTTCCTACGAGTGCAAGTCTTACAGAACAAGAGCAACACAAATTAAATCTCTGACAACAATTCCTGTGTGCACACAGACTCATAGTGTGATTCTAGGCAGAAAACGATATTTGATTGGCAATTTCAAAGCACATTTACTACTGTGGTAGAGCAAGTGATAATTACTGTAAAAGCTTGACAAATTTTCCTTACAGTTTAGAGAGGCAGAAAAGAGCACATGTCCTAACAGCTACTTGAGACCATGAGCATGTGGAACCTGGGTGAGTGATTGGACTAGAGCAAAGGAAATGAGCCTTGGTGATGTTGAATGTGTTAGCGTTACACACTGCTATCTGAAATACCACACAGTGCTGAATAGTAAGCATGGGAGTGCAGGAGAAGCAGCTGGCTGTGTGCTAAGAGTGTGTTTCTGGAGACTGTGTATTGTCAGGTGCAAGAGAGATCTGCATGGACGCTTGCACAACTGCATAAAGACTGCAGAGATGTATGTAAGATCACCTGTGGTAAGGGTTAATTGGGCTTATGAACATATTGGAACTACCTCACCCATTGCAGGAGTGGAAGGAAAATCTACCCTGTTGTTTTCAAATGTGTTAGCATTTGCCTCTCATCTGTGAGATGGTGATGTGTGCTGTATGATAACCATCACAGTTCAAGAAAACAAGCTGCCCCTTTCCTACGAGTGCAAGTCTTACAGAACAAGAGCAGCACAAATTAAATCTCTGACAACAATTCCTGTGTGCACACAGACTCATGGTGTGATTCTAGGCAGAAAACGATATTTGATTGGCAATTTCAAAGCACATTTACTACTGTGGTAGAGCAAGTGATAATTACTGTAACATCCTGACACATTTTCCTTATAGTTTAGAGAGGCAGAAAAGAGCACATGTCCTAACAGCTACTTGAGACATGAGCATGTGGAACCTGGGTGAGTGAATAGACTAGAGCAAAGGAAATGAGCCATGGTGATGTTGAATGTGTTAGCGTTACACACTGCTATCTGAAATACCACACAGTGCTGAATAGTAAGCATGAGAGTGCAGGAGAAGCAGCTGGCTGTGTGCTAAGATTGTGTTTCTGGAGACTGTGTATTGTCAGGTGCAAGAGAGATCTGCATGTACGCTTACACAACTGCATGAAGACTGCAGAGATGTATGTAAGATCACCTGTGGTAAGGGTTAATTGGAGTTTTGAACATGTAGGAACTACTTCACCCATTGCAGGAGTGGAAGGAAAGTCTACCCTGTTGTTTTCAAATGTGTTACCATTTGCCTCTCATCTGTGAGATAGTGATTTGTGCTGAATGCTAACCATCACAGTTCAAGAAAACACGCTGCCCCTTTCCTACGAGTGCAAGTCTTACAGAACAAGAGCAACACAAATTAAATCTCTGACAACATTTCCTGTGTGCACACAGACTCATGGTGTGATTCTAGGCAGAAAACGATATTTGATTGGCAATTTCAAAGCACATTTACTACTGTGGTAGAGCAACTGATAATTACTGTAACAGCCTGACACATTTTCCTTATAGTTTAGAGAGGCAGAAAAGAGCACATGTCCTAACAGCTACTTGAGACCATGAGCATGTGGAACCTGGGTGAGTGATTAGACTAGAGCAAAGGAAATGACCTTTGGTGATGTTGAATGTGTTAGCGTTACACACTGCTATCTGAAATAGCACACAGTGCTGAATAGTAAGCATGGGAGTGCAGGAGAAGCAGCTGCAGGTGTGATTCTAAGCACAAAACAGTATTCCTGGGTGATACCAGTACACCTTAACTTATGGTGAAGGCATACTCCAAAATATCTTACAAGTTCAAGGCAGTTAAATATCTTCCAAAACATAAAATGTAAAACACAACTTTAAAAGAAGAAACAAATTTCTATTATTTATTTCAAAATACACCACATACATCCCCTCTCAAATTCATAACTCACCTTTAAAAGTAGTTAGTTGAGAAAGAAATGTGCCACTCACACAGCAGATTACCAGAGCCAGAATCTCTGAGCCGTACTCCTCTCACCAAAACCACTAAATGGCAAAATGTCCCTCTCTTTTTTCACACATATACATGTTAACTTCAAATCACATTACTTCCCACATTTTTTTAAATGGAAACACACATTTCTATTGGTTGCAAATTTCAACCCTTTCCAAATGATTCCTACCCCCACCATGACTTTTGCCTGCTACCATAGCAACAGATCATGGAACACTGGTGTGAGCAGAGAGGTCAGAAGTTCAGCACACAATGTTTCTAATCCAAAGAGCAAGAGTACTTGACTTTTCAAACCTAACAGCATATCCAAAGTAATCTTCTGTGGGAACAAATTTTTGTGAACCAATACAAAACATGCTTTTAAAAATTTAAACATACAGCCTAGTTTTTAGTGTTGAATGGTCTGAAACAGCCGATGAGCTCTTTTTATTAAAAAAAAGTATGTAAGCCTCCATTTTACAACTATCTTTCTTTTCATATTGCCATTCTACTGAAAGACACCTTCAGAGTGCATCCAGATCTCTTTGAAAGATGTTCACAGTGTGGATTGTAGGTCATAGCTATCTCTACTGGAGTGAAAAGTATGCAGAAAAAAGAGGTATTGTGAAAGACCTTGCTTTGCCAAATGTAGACATTAAATTGATTGGTCAGAGAGGGTTAAAGTGGCACCAATTAATGCCTTTGGTGAAATCCTTTCTACATCTCCCACAGCCTGACCTTATAATTGTGCACTGTGGTGGAAATGACCTAGGCACTTTAACTGGGGTAGGTCTGGAAATGCTTGTTAAGGACACCTTTGTGCAATTGATGTCACTCTTTCCACAAACTACCTTTGTATATTCTATATATGCCAAAGGCAAAAGTGGAACTGGTCCAACCAATGTTGTCCGCAGTTTGAGAAAGCAAAAAAGCACGTCAATAAGTCTGTTTCTGCTTTCCTCAGAGACTATGGTATGGGTTCTATATACCACAACAACTTGTGTTACAACATGCAAGGCATTTATAGAGGAGACGGTGTTCATTTCACTGATGAAGGGAACAGAGTCTTCCTCTTGAACTTTAGACTCTGCATCGGTACTTACTTGTAGGTACAAAAAACACTCAATGAACACACAACGGCTCTTTTTAGAGCCAACCAACATCTAAACACTTAAACTTGATTTTTGATTCTATTTTGTTTATGAATTTTTTGCCGCCGTGCGCGCACCGTGCGCGCACCGTGCGCGCACAGCGCAATATTTATAATTATTTTTTTTTTGGGACCTTAGCGGTTTTCATGGTCCCCCCGAGAAGGCCTAGGGGGTCAGGGACTCTCTACCCTGCCCCCTTTTCACATTCTCCACTTGTGTTTTTAGCTCTCTTCTGCCTCTAAAACTCAAAATGGCGGCTGGGGGGTGCACGCACCCCGCGATTTTTTGAAAAAAAACAAAATGTTTTTTTCACCCTTCGGGGTCCTTCAGGGACCCCCTGACAAAGTCTAGGGGGTCAGGAACTCTCTACCCTGCCCCCTTTTCACGTTCTCCACCTTTCTTTTTCACTGCCACTTCCTGATTTTGACCGATTTGAATGTTGACTGACATCTAACCACCAATCAGAATTACGCTCGCGCACATTTGGTGCGCGCACGGTGCGAGCGCCGTGCGCGCACGGTGCGCGCATATAGATATTTATGTACTTTTAACTGCAATTTTCTCAGGGACTACTGAACAGATTGACACCATATATGCAAAAGGCACATGCCTGACCTGAGGACTACCTCTTTGCCAAATTTCAAGTAATTCTGTTCAGCCGTTCGGGCTGTACCTTCGACTAAAGGTCCTATGGGAAAATGCATGGGGAAAACGCGTTTTGGGACCCCCCTTTTTTCTCAGCCCCCGCTTGACGAATCACCCAGAGACTTTCAGGGTAGGAGCTGAGCAGAGCGCCCGATTAGTTTTGAAAATTTCACGAAGATAAGTCAACCGGCGCCAAAGTTATTTAAAATAGAATTTTCAGATTTCCTACAGGAACTCGGTCCTAACTGTAACTATCTACTGGCGACCGCCAGTAGATAATATATATATATATATATATTCACTGAAAAAAACATAGGTTTCACACACGTTATAGTTAGCGGACATTTCACTCATAAAAAACCAATGAAATTCCCCCGTTATAGTTAGTGCAGGCAACTATAACTCACGCGACCGCAATCCTCTGCTGATGCTAATACTGTATTTAGACACTTATTTGCCCATGTCTTCTTCCATTAAATTTTAGCTATACATATATTGCAAATATTTTTTTTTCATAAAGACACATATGTCATCAGCAGAGACTTAGGACTACTAAATTGAGAAAAATCCTAATTTTAAGACTTTCGGTATTCACAGAAAGCATTTAGGAGTCCTAAAGTTAGGACTCCTAACTTCTGTGAATACCGAAATGAGTATGTGCCTTCTGTGAATACCAAAATGAGTAAGTGCCTTCTGTGAATACCAAAATGGTAGTAAGTTTAGGATTTTGTCTTAAGTTAGTTCTGTGAATCGGGCCCAACGTTTTGCTCAAATTGCTGAAGCTGCCAAAACTTTGCTCTTCAACAGATTTTCTGATTTTACATAATCTATGTACAAAGGTTTTTGGCTTTATGCTTAAGATTTCCAGTTTTATGGAAACACAGGATCACAAAAGAATAATATACGGTTGCATGCTGAAAAGGTGTGTAGTGCCCTGTGGGACTACAGGATAAAGTCTTGCAGATTAAAGTGCTTTGAAACATTAATAGTCTAGCTGTGTATGAACTAACCTGGGCAGTGTTGTTTATTCTTTTCTGCATCAGTGTAAATACGGTTCACTGACAGACTATCAGCACCTAAAATATCCCCATACCACAATATCGAGTTGTAAATATCAATGTCAAAAATATCGACATCGTATATTTATAATGGTAAGTACAAAAATATTGAAAACAAATATTGATGTAAAAAATACAGTTGTGCAAAATATATATATAAATGAAAAAAATATGAAATAAATTAATTAATACAATTAATTTTAAAAAAAGATGTACTATACATTTTAACCAATATAACAAATAAAGTTAATCACCCATATATAATATGTAATTTATATATATTTTTACTTTAAAACCATGAATAAACTATTCATGTTAATGTATTCATAATTTTTTACCTTAACTTAACTTAAATCTCCCACTCCAATCAGTGCAGCAGTAGGGAAAGTAGTGGATAGAAGAGGGATAGAATTTACTATTCCCACTACAGTCAATGCAACAGTAGGGAAAGTGTTGGATAGCAGAGGGGTACATATTACAATCCCCACTTCAATGAGTGCAACAGTAGGGGAAATGTTGGATAGAGGAGGGGTAAAAATTACTGTTCTCACTCCAATGAGTGCAACAGTAGGGAAAGTGTTGGGTAGCGGAGGGGGAAAAATTACTATTCCCACTTTAATGAGTGCAACAGTACGGAAAGAGTTGGATAGCGAGGGTCAAAATGTACTATTCCCACTCCAGTCAATGCAACAGTAGGGAAAGTGTTGGATAGCAGAGGGGTACATATTACTATCCCCACTTCAATGAGTGCAACAGTAGGGGAAATGTTGGATAGCGGAGGGTAAACATTTACTATTCTCACTCCAATTAGTGCAACAGTAAGGAAAGTGTTGGATAGCGGAAGGGTACAAATTACTATTGCCACTCCAGTGAGTGCAACAGTAGAGAAAGTGTTGGATAGCAGAGGGATAACATTTAGCATTCCCACTCCAGTAGGGAAAGTGTTGGATAGCGTAGGGGTAAAAATTACTATTCCCACTCCAATGAGTGTAACAGTATGGAAAGTGTGGGATAGCATAGGGGAACAAATTACTATTCCCACTCCAATGAGTGTAACAGTAGGGAAAGTGTTGGATAGCGGAGGGGTAAACATTACTATTCCCACTCCAATGAGTGCAACTGTAAGGAAAGTGTTGGCTAGCGGAGGGATAAAAATTACTAGTTCCACTCCAGTGAGTGCAACTGTAAGGAAAATGTTGGATAGTGGAGGGATAACATGTACTATTCCCACTCCAGTCAGTACAACAGTAGGGAAAGTGTTGGATTGCAGAGGGGTAAAAATTTGTATTCTCACTCCAGTCAGTTCAAAATTAAAAACAAACAAAATATCAACAACAAAAACTAAAATATTTCAAAAACAAAAGAAATAAAAAAATATTTAAATATGTTAAAAATTAAAATACAAATACATTTAACATTAAAAATAAAAAAATAAAAACATAATATAATGTTAAATACTTATGACAAAAACCTATATGTATATTATATTAAATAAAATTAAAAAATAATTTTCAAACAAATAAATATTTTTGGGTCAAAAATATTTAGAAACAAAAACATTATGATAACATAAATTTAGCGTATTTACTTCCTACCCTGTAACACCACACAATTCACATACCACATCTACATTTAAAAAAAGCTACTTCCATTATCAACATAATTAATTATCAAATAAAGAAATATTATTAATTGAAAAACAAATAAAAAATCACAGAAAAATTAATTAACCTCCATCCTTTACCCCTATAATCCCCACAACCCACAGCTAAAATTAAACTGTAAAACAGTTAATTACACAATTAAAATTTATTTCCAATTAAAAATCAGTATTTAACAATTATACAGTAAGGAAAATTAATGTACTCCCCTCCCTTAACCCTATAAAACCAAAACCCACACCCAAACACATTAAACAATTACCCTAATTAGTTCTCAATTAATTAATATTAATGGTCAGCTAATTATTAACTAATTAAACATAAATTACTTCCCACCCTTTACCCCTATAAATCCCACAACCCACACCTAAAATTAATTACAGTACTTCCATATTTAATTTTTAATTAAGTAATTTATATTAATAAACAACTAATTAATATTTAATTAAAAATAAATTACTTCCCACCCTTTTCCACTATAAACCACACAAACTGCATCTAAAATTAATTAGACAAGTTCCATATTTAATTTTCAAAAACTAATTAAAATTAATTACCAACTAATAAATATTAATAAATAAAAAATAATCATTAATTTATCATAAGAAAATTTCTTCCCACCCTATTCCCCCATAAACCCACAACCTACTACGGAACTGAAAAAACGCAGAATGTAATTAAAATAAAATTGATTACTTAAAATGTGACACATGTATTAGGAAACATAAAGACTTCTTATACAAAAATAATACATCACATACATTTAAAATATATACTAAAATACATAACAATAATTAAAAAAATCGACATTTTAAACAACTATATTTTTGCAAACGATATTAATGATATATATTTTTTAAAACAATATTTCTTACCTTAAAATCAATATTCTTTACCACGATATTCTTATTGCTGATATTTCTGTGTCACGATATTTACAACTCAATATTTGTGTAAGACGACATTTCCAATTCGATGTTTTATCTGAATGCCGTTTTCTCATTCTGTGGTAAGTCTCATTTTCTGTCATGTTTCATGGCCAGCACACAAAGGCTTATTTCTTTTGGTGTTAGGTATTGTGTTTCAAGTCTCGTTTTAAAATCATGTTATAATTGGTTGTATTTAGTATAGCACATATTGTGAGCTCCTTTAAGATTACAGTGGGTGCACTGTTGAATACGTCTGTGATTCCTGCTCCTCCACCCCTAATAGGTCCACCTATCTATGAAATGCTCTTAGATCATGTATTACATACTCACTTGTAGCTTATAGACTTGAATTTAATTACTGCTGACAGTAGAAAGTTACACATTTGTATGCATGATACATTTGAAGTGAAAAAGAGTGAGCATTTGAGGAGTTCCATGTGTGAGATGAAGCTGACGCCTAAACCTGTGCACTTTAAAGCCTTGTATGAGTGGGTCTACGTGTATGAGACAATGTTGAAAGACAAAAATTTGTAAAGCTGTCAACTGTTGGATGGATGTGAGATTGTGTTTACAGAAGAAGGCATGTAGACAGGAAATGCTAGAGACTATAGGTGCTTTCCCTGTGATTAATGATGAATCAAACAAAAAGAAAGCAAGATGGCAAAAGCAAGAACTAGAATGAGATGAGTTAGAGTTCAAGTAGAAGAAACATTCCTCCTCTCTCATGACCGTGGCTCATGAGAGACAGACCTTTAAGCCTAAATCGCCCATTCGCTCCTCCTCCAGGAAGCAGTTTCCCAGGTCCCAAGGTAAATTCCTTGCAGGACAGGATGGGAAGCCTTGTTCCTGACTATATGATGGGGTGGGAACTTGCGGTCAGCGGTTGCCTGGGCATTTCCTCCAGGCATGGGAGCAGTCTACTTCCAATGCCTGGCTGTTGGATATTGTGAGGCATGGATACAGGATCGAGTTTGGGGAGGTCCCTTCAGCATCCAGTTCCGTCTGACTCCTTGTCCTTCCAGGGAAACAAAGCAGGTGTATTTCAGGTGCCTAGGGCTCGGTTTCACCTCTCTCCTCTGTAGCTGTAACTGCTTTCTGTATGGAATCCTCGCTCTGGAAAATTTGATCTGGTAATTCCTTTGTCTCTAGCAGTTTGCCAGCAGCTGGAGTGGTGGAGTCTGATGGTCAATCTGGAGAGGGATGTGCCGTTATAGCCCGAACCCTGTTGATGTTGAGCATAGATGCCAGTGCCTTTGGTTGGGGTGCGACTCAGGGGGACAGGTCCTTAGAGGCCCAGTGGTTTCTGAGTGAAGGGCAGAGGTCCTCCAATTGGAGAGCACTGATGGCTGTTTCCAGGGCTGTTGGGAAATGTTAGGCCTTTTTGGAAAGGCACATCCTGGTGGGACGTTCAGGCAACCAGTTCACTGTGGCATATTTGAACAATCAATCCGGTCTCAGTCCCTCAAAGTAGTGGCTCAGCCTTTGTTCCTCTGGGTGGAGCAATATCTACTGTCCCTGTGAGCTGTGTCTATTCGGGAGCTGTGTCTTACCAGGGAGGTGTTTTGGCAGGTGTGCAGGAGGTTTGGTGCACTCTACTGGATCTTTTTTCTACCCGACACAATGCTCAGGTTCCTCAGTTTTGTTGCAGGCCTCCTCAGGTGAGAGCCTGTTTCATGCCTTCCCACCGATTGCCCTTGTTCCTCAGTTTCTGGTGCATCTTCAAGGTGAGTCTAGAATGGTGATTGTGGTGGGGCCTGTGTGGCCCCTTTGGTCTTGGTTCCCAGTCTCCAGCTAATGACTGTAATGGGTCCGTGGATGGTGCTGTGCTTCACTTCTCCTCTGAGGGTGGTTCAGTCTCTGGCTCTTCTATGGCTCCATCTCTTGGTCTGGAAGTTGAGAGGCGAGGTTTGCAGCACTAGAGGTTGCCTCGACACCTAGCGCTGGCTATTCAGCAGTCCCGTCGTCCTTCCACTCTGAAGTCCTATGAGAGGCACTGGGGAAATTTTGGCCGTTGGTGTGGTTCCCTACTTCAGTCTCCATTTGAGTGTTATCCCATGGATGTGTTTCAATTTGGGCTGCCATTACGGCCTTTCGGGCTCCATGGGGTAATCTGCACGATGTTGATGATCTGGTGGTCCAGTTGCTACGCAGTTTCTCTGTGTCCCATCCTGCGGTGAAGCTTTTACGTTTGCCTTTGGTCTTGAAGGCTTTGGTGTATGCCCCCGTCGAACCATTGGAGTTGATTGATATACAGTTTGTCACCCTCAAGGTGACTTTTTGGGCGGCGATCACTTCTGCTCGGCAGAATGGGGAACTGGGTGCTCTCATGGCTAGGGAACCCTACTTGACTTTTTCTGATGATGGGGTGGTTTTGAGGTTGGATGCCCTTTTTTTGCCTAAGGTGGCATCTCAATTCCATAAGTCCCAGGAACTGGTTTTGCCGGCTTTGATGGGGGTTCTAGGCTCTTCCGGGGGATTGGACTGGGCCCTGTTGGACGTGAAATGGGCTTGCTTGGGGTATCTGGAGAGCCCTAAGCCTTTTCAGAAGTCTGAGTCCTTGTTTGTTTCTTTTGGATTGGCTTCTAAGGGGGAGAAGCCATACTTCCTGTCAATTAGCCGGTGGCTGAAGCATGTGATTGAGCTGGCTTAATTCCTGGTGGGTACTTCCCCGCCGGTTGGGGTGCGGGGACGTTCCACGAGGGGTGTAGCTGTCTCGTGGGTTGAATCGCGTGGGGTGTCCATTGCTGAGGTGTGTCAGGCAGCTCTGTGGGCTTCCTCCAATCTTTTTGTACACCATTATCATCTGCAGAATGTTTCGGGGGAAGATGGGTTAGGTGTTTTAAAGGCTGTGTGCTCCTAACTCTGTTTTTTTCTTTTCTGTACCTTATTTGAATAAATTCACTTGGAGCCTGCTTTGAGTGTGGTATCCTGGGTGTTTTCTCTGAGGTATGGAAGGCCAGTTGTCTGGCTCTGGTATTCTCCATATGTAATGAATCGGAGGAGGACCTAGGGACTTGGGGATAATGTCCTATTACTTTTCGGTAATCTTTATTACTCCTGGTCCTGTGGTCCTCGTCCCATTCATTATGTCCCTTCCTCCCTCCCTAACAGCCGGCCTTCCATGGAGGGCTTGGTAGTTCAAAACAAATGCTAGGTATGTACGGTTTATGTACTCGCTGTGAAAGGGGGTGGGGTAGGGGTAGGGGGAACCAGCATTCCTTGTGTTATTTTTTTCTGTCAGGGAGATACGAGATCTCCATAAGTAATGAATGAGACGAGGACCACAGAATCAGGAGTAATGAAGATTGCCGGTAAACAATAGGACATTATCATCAAATGTCTTTTTTTCAGAATTTCCTTTCTCGTGCATTGTTTTAAGACGTAAATGCCAATAATCTTTGCAATGGGTTCCCTCTTTCACTTTGCATTTTTTCCTTTCACTCTCTTTGCGTTTCCCTCTCCTGTTCCTAGGTCATGGTCCACTTTGTGTGTTGCGTGCTAGTATCAGCCATATGCCCGGACATATATTTGGAGATAGCATCCGGGCATATATTTGATGTTATCATCATTTCACATCAGTTTCAAAGTTAAAACATGCTAGATATGCATTAAACATGCATTTCACCACATATTTTTATTAATGTGGCAAAAAAATTGGCCATGGTTTTTCCAACAATAATAAGAAAGAAGAAATTACTTACTTCGAAACATTTTTGCACTTGCAATCAGTGATTACATAATCCTTAAAGAAAGGAATAGCCATTCTTGGTTGCTAATATATATTCTGTAGTAGTGAAACTAATCATATAGCAAATCTTTTACTAATACTCAAAAAGGTCAGTTAGGCCTGGCATCATTGGTGTGGGTTTCCCCTGTATGCTTTGCCTTTGCCTCCTGTGTTGATGCTGTGTTTTGCTAGTCTAGATGCTTTGGGCACTTTACCTCTGCTGTTCAGTGCCATTAGTGTTTCCATAATTGGCTTATTTAGTTTACTATTAAACCCCTAGTACAGTGCACTGTGTGTGTCCAGTGCCTATAAACCAAATGCTGCTAGTGGGATTGCAGCACTGATTGTGCCACCCACACAAGCAGCCTTTCAAAGATAACTTAGACCTGCCACTACAGTGTCTGTGTGCAGTCTAGTACTGCCATGTCAACTTGGCAACTGCACCCGCTTGCCAGGCCCTAACCGTCCCTTTTCTGATATGTGAGTCACCCCTAAGGTAGGCCCAAGGTACCCCGTGGGCAGAGCGCAGTATATGTGAAAGGTAGGACATGCCCTAATGTGTGGGGCATGTCCTGATAGTGAAATACTGCCCATTTTGTTTTTCACTATTAAAAGGCTATCTGTCGCATAGAATAGAATGGGAGTTTATTGATAAATCTATACCTATAACTTCCCATTGGGACAAGATAGGAAAATGGAGTTTAGTATGCCTGAACGCATAATATAAAGATGCATCTTTTAGTGTGGATGATTTTTATATTCTGAGTTTGAAAATACCACTTTTAGAAAGTAGGTGTTCTTTTGCTTAGCCATCCGGTGTGCCTCTGCTAGGTTTGTGTAATGACTGTCTGGCTTTGGAGTGGCAGGGGCTGGGGATGTGCATTTTTTTCAGACAGCCCCTTGGGGGGGGAGGTGTGTTCTGCCTTTCTAGGGTGAGTCAGGGCAGAGTGAACAGACCTTGGCTGCATTCAGAGTAGGGGGAGGAGATTTATTTCATACCTTAATGGGCCAGGTCTGCCTTGGACAATGCTGTGTCCACCTCCTGCCAGGCAGCTGTACCAGAGAGGACTTCAAGAGGAACCTCTGCCAAGGAGAAGAGCTGGAAGAAACTGGAGGAGGAGTACTGCGCCTTTGCTGTGTGCTGTCTGGGGTGGGCCTGCAGTGACTGTTTCTTCCAAGGAAGGAACTATGCATGTATCCTGCTGGAGAAAGTATCTCTAAGGGCTTGGAAGAAGAGCTTGCCCTTGCTCAAGAGATCTCAGCAACAGCAAAGACCTCACCATCCTCTGGAACCGCTGTTTTCAGTCGCCACAGAAGAAAAGGTCATCAGACTGTCACTCAGTCCATTGCAGGATTCCGTGCCCTGAAAGCCCCACAGTAGGCACTGCTGCACTTCGCTCTGCATTCTTGGTCTCACCGATGCTGTCTGGACGATCGTCACCGAGCCAGTACTTGCACCATGTCCTGTGAGTAGCGCACACCGCACCCCCTTGCTTCACCCTGTCTGGACGTCACTGACACCATCCTGCATGACCCGAACATCAACCGGCTCCGTTGCCTGCACCGCAACCTACCAGCACCACATCCAGCACAGCCTCGGCCTGCACCGTAAGCCTTGTTCTCACCGACGCAGTCTGGATGATCGTTACCAAGCCGCTGCTTGCACAGCATCGTGAGGGCACTGCACCCTGCACTGCTTCCATTTTGCAATGCAAGCGTGACGGTTACCCCCAACCGACTCGCACACACGTGTCGGCCGCAACGAGATAGGTACTGTTCACCAGTCTGTCAACGTTTCAGCTGGCCCATACCAACACGGTCAGCTGGAACTGTTAGACTCTGTTGTTTTCAGCATCGCGGTAGCCCCAAAAGGACCTTCTGACTTGGAAGAACTGTGTTTTTCAGCTATTTCTATATTTTAAAGGTTATCTTGCAAAGTAACTATTTTTTACAGTATTGTATGTTGTATTTTTGTTGTATTTGATCTTGTTTACTTTAGATAAAGTTTACTTATTTTTCCAAACTGGTGTGGTGTCCATTTGTAGTGTTTTCACTGTGTTACTGTATGCATGCACAAATGATTTACACACTGCCTCTGAGATAAGCCTGTCTGCTCATGCCAAGCTACAAAGGGGGTGAGCAGGGGTAATTTTAGGAGTGTATCCCCCTTACTCTGACTATGACGAAGGGTCCCTAATTGGACAAATGTACCTACCTCTGCCAACTAGAGACTCCCATTTCTAACAAGTTCCTACATTTTGTTTCATGTGTTACAGCGTTTACACAAATAATTGAGTGATTTAATAGTTTTACAAATGTTTATGACTCTAGAATTCACTTGACAGAGCACAGGATTTATTATTTTTTTCAACTACTGTAAATATTCCCACCAGGATGATGAACCCTTTCAACAATACAGCTTCATTTCAGCTAATATTTTAGAGAAATAGTTCACTGCTCCTCCAGCCAGAAGCAGGCAGAATTCGTTTATCGTTTTTTCCGCTCACTTGACTGGCCCATTCATTACCAAGAGTTCTGCTCTACTTTCTGCTTTGTCCTCATCATAACCTTATTATTATTGTAGAAGCCACATTTGTATTACATTTCTCATTACCTTGGAGCTTTCCTGACCTTTGATATTTAACTTTGCTTCATAAACTTTCTTGTCTGCCGAGTTCAATTGTGCGTGTGCCTTAGCGACGTTCTTATTGGAAAACGGAAAATATTAGGACAGGCCCGTTGGAGCAGTAGTGTCTTCTTTGCAAAGAGGTCCTCTGTATGGCTAGCCGTTAACTCTTAGCCTTGGCTTGCTCTGCTATCAATGGTACATATTAAAATAAGGCAGAAACTTGAATTCTGCGAATAATGCGGCCAACACGATGCTTTGTGTTAAAGAGGCACGCGATCATGTAGCAAGCCATTGCAATGAAGCCAAGGGCACACCATTCAGAATGGCATTTATTCTAAAATAATTTAGAAAGAGGTGACAGAGAGCATCACAACACAAAAGCAATGTTGGGGTAAGAGATACGAAATAATTGCAGGACAATACCTGGTGGGTGACCTACCCTAGGTAAACAAGATGCTGAGCGAAGATAGGAGAATAAGGGACTCAGTTTTAATACAGCCTAGTGCAGTGTGCCAGTGTTAAAATTAATGTCATATTAAAGAACAGAATTCAGGAAGCATTGCAGGAGCAACCCCTGGATTGTAATTGTAGATATCGATGAGCACCCAAATGACTAAACATTTCTAACAAGAAAGCATATCTGCTGGCTGCTGGAATTCAGCTCTAACATATTGCTGTGTAACCAAAAACATTTGACTCTGTGGGTGTTTACCATCTTTTTCTGTCAGACCCACCGATGAATGCCTGCAAACCTGTTCCACGTTGTAAATGTTCTCATGGTGAAACTTTCATGTGATCTTGTCCTATTTATGAGACTAAAGTAGCATCCTTTCTGTTTCTCACATGTTATGTCTGTTCCACACACCAGGTGAATTTAGCTGTGGAAAACATTAAATTCATCCGACATTACCTTTCCTACCAAAGTATGGGACATAAACACATATCCAGAGATACTTTTATGTTCAATGCATTTGTTTATTCACTAGTAAAATTGGAATCAGCCTTAATGCGATATGTGCTTCGAGCTACCATGGTGATTCAAGTAATTACTCTGTTGGCAACCTGACTGTTCAGGGCTCACCCAGGGAAATAGACACATTCTGGGAAATCAGCCTTCTCATGGCAGAGGAAAAGGTGAGGGTGATATCACCATAAGGTAAATAACTTAATCTCCTCTACAAACACTGGCAGGAAGGTCCCACAATGGTCAAAAAGAGACACAGAAGCATGTCTTAGAGGCTTAAAAAGAAGAAAACACTCGGGTTTGTGAAACGTGGCTCAGAAAAAGGGATCTGTTCCAATGCCACTTCAATCTGCCATTTTGAGTCCTTGCACAATACTGTATGGAGGTTTAGACAGCCAATGAGCTGCTCCTTGGAAGTGTCAGTGCAGGAGGGTTGTAGCATCTCTAGATTGAGGAGGGGCTCCCACCTTATAGATCTCGCCATCTTCAATTTAAACGACCTGCGCAGTAAAGAACCTGATTACGCCAAATTGGTCTACCCTAATTATTCTACTAAGTTACGACTGATGGTCATTTATTTGCTTTCTAAAAGTGGTAGAGGGGAGTAAAACAAGTCATGGTTATACTTTCAAATTTAGTCATACTGTAAAGGACCACAGACTCTGAATTCTAAATTTTGTGGATTTATTGTAAGGCCAAAAATAATTGAATATATATATATATATATATATATATATATATATATATATATATATATATATATATATATATATATATATACCTGAGAATAAGCGTATACAGATACATGAAAATTAATACAGAGCCAATTTTACAAATATAGTTCATCCGGCATAAAAGGCATAATATGATGAACTCCTAAAACAATACACAGCAAAGAATAGAGGCTGAGTCGAGTTGTCTTTTCATCTGGGAGAAAAACAAAACGGAGAAAAATATCTTTCCCTACACTGCTCTAAATGAGGGTCCTACCTATTTCTCTTATATTATTTCCCAAAGGTGTCAGCACGTGTTGACTTCCTAAGAAGTACTCACATCAAATAGGTTTCCTAGCTTAAGGCTATGGAGCTCGCTCTAAGATGCTCCTTCTCCTCCGAGAATCAGCAGAAGTCTCCAGTCTCTGTCCCTACACATCACAATAAGAACAGACAAAGTTCAGACCCCAATGAATCATGTGGTAAACTTCTCTGTTGTATCATTTCAGTAATTTTCCAGTGGCTTTAATTAATTCTTATTCGTCTTCCAGTGGCCTTGGTTCCCGGACAGGCCAGGCACGAAAGGAGTCCTCCCTTCTCGCCTTCTAGTCTTCTTCAAAGACATTCTGGGTATCTCCTTAAATCTAAGAATAACGAGGCTGATTTCCTGCACCTTCAGTACGATGAGAACACGCTACTTTCGAATACAAAAGAGATTCATTTAATTAATGTTTTGAGAAGCCAAGGATAATCGAAACTGTCAACAACTTTACAAGTTGGGCCTACGATTCAGGCAACTTAAACTAAACTTGGTTACCTTGCACAAATACAATTTCATCCTGCACATTACATATGCAGGAATTATGAATGTTTCTAATACATGTAAAATCCTACTTGAATGTGCACACTACAATTTCAGTGCTACTAGAACGTGAATAAATGCATCTTGATAATTATAAAGCACTGCAAATGACAAAATACATTTGAGTGCATTTCAACCATAAGCATAGTGCACCCATACAATTTAGAGTGCTGTAAGCGCTCTATCAGTTCCCCCCTCTTATGGCTAGTGTCATAACACCACCATTCTATCCTCTCCTTGGAGAAGAGACCGACCTAAACAGAATCTGTAGCTTGCCGTCCCTGTCTAAATTTTTCTAAACGTTTAAGATTCAGATAATGACTGTCCTGCAGTCTTTGTAACTGCTGCTCTTGCCTTTTCATGGAATTTTCATTATGCCATGCTTTCTGCCACTTATTAGTTTTGATGGCTTCCAGTAGTACAATTATACAAATGACAGCTATTATAATAGGTTTCAAGATGTATCCAATTATCCCTTGTCCTAGACCTACAAAACAGCTTCCAACCTTTCCAAATCTTTTGCCAATTTGTTCCCAGAGTCCATCAGCATCCAAATCCTTCAAATCTTTTTGTATTTCTGAAATATTACTAATGAACTTTCGTATATCCTGACTATTGTCAGGAATATACGTGCAGCACTGTTGAACTTGCAATCATTTGCAGACTCCTCCGGCTTTTGCTAATAACACATCTAAAGCAAGACGATTTTGAAGGACCATAGCCCTTATTGAAATCATCTCCCCATCTACAAGCAATAGAATTTGGGCCGTATTTATAGAGAGCTTGTCCACCAGAGTTGCCAACTTTCTTATTTTCACATCGTTCAAAATCATACCCAGACTAGGTATCATTTTTTTTTTAAACGTAGTTTATTGATTTTTTGCCCAACCACTTATAAAACCTTACAAAATTGGTTTCACTATACACCTTGTAACCTAATCACAAGCCCCCCTCCAATCATACAATACCTATCGCAGGGCCATGGAAATCCTCCCAGATCTAAGCATCCCACAAACCAATAATCTGCATAACAAAAACCTCTACCCTTAAACACTATGAAAATTATAGAGTCCCTCCCCCTCCCTCAATCCCCACCAACCACGCAGGCGTTCGTCTCTGCCCTCAGGTGTCGACCAGTGCGAGGAATACCGATGTGTTGAACCCAGACTAGGTATCATGGCGCCAAATACATCCCCAACAATTTCTCCTGCACTTACACCACATTTTCCTCTGTGAGATCTTTTCCCTTCTAAAGGCCATAAGTCATCTACATGGAAGATTTCGGGAAATACCACAGCCAAATAACATGTGCCATACCAATTCTTAGGCGATTTCACATAGGCATTTTTGCCACACACAAAATACACATTTGGCACTATCGTTAATTTATCCAATAGCGCCTTTCTAATCGACTCCTCAATCAGGAAAATGTGTTCACAATCACTCTCACCCACAAATATCTTGTCATAATATGTTGACGGATGTCTAATGCACAGTTTCTCTTTTTGCTGAAAGTCTAAAGCTATTGGACCAGAACTTCCCTTTGACTTATGATCTAACTCTTCCTGGGTCCATGGAATAACTTTATGATTCGGGTCTGGTGTAAATAAAGTTTGCCTATGTCGATCTTCTATTTGATCCACAAACTTCTCTTCGATGTCGGATAACATGCAGGTCAAAAAATGTCTATGGGCACATGATGTGTCTAATGTAATAGTAGGCACAAAATACTTAGACATCCTCTCTACTTCCTTATAGTAATCATATTGATTTAGGCACTTAAGCACTGGAACTTCTGAGAGTACCACATCATAATTTGAGAAGTAGTACTCAAAATGTGCCTTACTATAAAACATGCTCAACAATACACTACATGTGATGCCATATGTAACAGGTAAATGATGGTATGGAATGCCTTACTCTACTGATACTGGCAGTTGCATACACACATAGCAGTCTTTCACTTCCATTGTAGCAAAGTACTCATGCAACAAATGAGCATATGCATTTAGCGTGAAATCACCTTTTGACAAATCTACGTGTAACATCCGACTAGTTTCCCTGATCATCTCTCTATCTTTTGCGGATGCACCCCCTTCTGAATCTGAGACAGGTAGTGTAAGTGTCGCCTGTTCCCCCTTTCCTTCAGCATTTTGAGATTCAACTAAAGATGTAACAATCACCACAGTTATGACAATAAGCACCACAACAATAAGGGTACCAATTATGCACTTCTTCTTGTGTCCTGAAATGTCAGACTCCATTTTGAACCACTGTTGGTATCTTGAGGTACAAACGAAATCAACAGACTCTTTTCTTTCCTTTATCCTGTTAATTGCAATGTCTCTTTATTGCTCTTTGTCCATTTAATTGTTGCAATATATAGTCCAATAACACTAAACCTATTGTAGAGATGTATTCAGCCCTACCCCTCAGTTCTTCTTCTATTTAACATCCCTAATTTTAAAATCTTCTTCCACTTGGGTCTAGGTTATCTTCTTTCTAAAGTCTAACAATTTCTTCTTTCACAGTTCAAGCTTCATCATTAATGTTATTAGATCCAAGTACGATAAGAACAAGCTGCAGAATCTCTGCACACATTTCTCCCAGTTCCTGAGCAGTGGTCTGTTGACGAAAAGTAGGGAAAGCAACCTGGTTAAGGATCAAAAATCGCAAACAACATTTGATAGGGTGTCCCATCCATAACTCACTGTGCCAGTCCCCAACCTCCCGGAATTTCTCGGTCTCTGCATCTGCAGCCAGGTACGTCCACTCAGGAGATGCGTACTTTTGAGACGGTACCCTCTCGCTTCTACTATCTGATCTCTCTTCGGCTTCACTCTGATCTGATTCAGACATTTCAGGAATTGGAGCGAGATTTTTCTCAGATGCAAGCCTTATGTTTAGCCTTTCTTTTCTTGTCGGCCACTTTTTCGGCTTCTGCACATGTTCTCTTCCTTTCCTCTTGATCTGATCCTTCTGCACCAGGTCTTTCACCTTGCTCTGGTTCAACAATCACTTCTGCAATCTCGTCTATGTCAGGTTCAGAACTCAACTCTGGAGCGGTTTGATCTCTTCTTACTTGCTCAGTTGATTGTTCAGCCTCATCACCGATGCTTATGACTTGACCTGTTCCTGCACTGTCTGTTTCATTTTCAATTGCTCTTCTCGGAATAAGGGGAGTCGTTTCCTCCACAGGCTCTGGAACTCGACGAGTATGCGAAGCGTGAATCCAATTTGGTAATCCTCCACACTTCACAGCAGTACTTGTAATCATAAGCACCTGGTAGGGTCCTCACCAGCGAGCATCAAGGCAGCTCTTCCTTTCATGCTTTAGGACAAGCACCCAGTCAACAGAGTTGAGATCATGTAGCAGGTCTCTCGAGGTGGATGCAGTCGCAGCATCAACTTGGTGGGACACAGAATTAACCACATCAGCCAGTCCCCTACAATAATCAATTACCAAATCAGCTGTGATGTTTATCAATGGCGTAGCTGGCACCGTAAACAATCGCATAGCTCTTCCCATCAGTATCTCGTGGGGAGATAGCCCTGTCCTCCTATCAGGAGTACTATACAGACTCATTTATACTAGAGGCAGTGCATCTGGCCATTTCAGTGAAGTTGACGAACACACCTTCGACACCCTCACCTTGATTGTACCGTTTATCTGCTCTACAAGACCAGAAGCCTCAGGCCTGTAACTACAGTGCAATCTCTGATCAATGTTCAAAAGGTGTACACAACAACTCCATAATTTCATTATGGAAGTGTTTTCCTTTGTCTCCACCGAGGTCGGAAATCCGAACCGCGGTATCAGTTCTCTTAAGAGCAGTTTTGCCACTATGAGACTGTCACATCATCTAGTTGGATATGCCTCAACCCAACGTGAAAAGATACGCACCACCACTAAAACTTGCCTCAACCTATTGCACCTCGGCATCTCAATAAAGTCCAATTGTATCCTATTGAAAGGACCTCCTGATATCCCAATATGACTCATCACCACCACAGTTCTCTTTCCAACATTAATTGGTTGACACATAACACACCTGTGACACACTGCTTCAGCACTCACAAGAAATCGTGAATTAAACCATGTTTGCCTAAACACTCGCACCATGGCATCTCTCCCAAGATGAACTACCCCATGAATTTGTCTTGCCATTGGGCTCAGTAAACAATTGGGTAGTACTGCTCTGTTATCTGTTGACACCCAAATGCCATATTCTCTCTGCTCACAACCTGCTCTAACCCATGATGCAGCTTCCTCTTCTGGGACCTCCTCCTGCAGCCGCTTCACCTCATCCCAGGTATCGGCTACAGCTAACATCATGCTGAGCTCGGTCTCTTCTGTGCTCTGTCCTACACATTCTCCATTGCAAACACAAACATGTATAGCACAAAAACGAGCCACTTCATCAGCATAGTTGTTCTCCTTCCACGGGCTGCACATTTAACCACTGCAATCTCTTTAGGCTTCTGCAAAGTCTCTAGTAGTTGTCATACATATTCTCCATTATGGATTGGGGACCCTGAAGATGTCAAAAATCCCCTATATGACCACAACTGCCCGAAATCATGAACCACTCCAAACCCATATTGCCTGTCCGTATAGATAGTCACTCGGACTCCATTCGAGATGGTACAAGCAGGTATCAGAGCAATAATTTCGGCCACCTAAGCAGAGTATACTTTTTTCAAGCAGGCAGCTTCTACCACCCCTAGGATGGAGCACACAGCAAATGCTGCTCTCAAACACCCTTCATTTTCTCTTAAGTATGATCCATCAACAAAAAGGATTCATATTCGGGCAGAGGTTCATTAACAATGTCAGGTCTGGGTTTGGTAGATAGTTCACTCTCATCCAAGCAGTCATGCTCTTCCCAATCCTCTTCTTCCTCTTGTTGAACAGGTAACAATGTGGCAGGATTCAAGGTAGTACAGCGTCTCAATGTGACATTTTCAGAAGCCAATATAACCTGCTCATACTTTGTAAGTCTGTTATTCGTTAGATACTGTGTCTTGGTTCTTGTCATTAACAGTTCTACTGAATGTGGTACATAAACAATAAGTGGATGACCCATCACTATGGTTTCACATCTCTCAATGCTGACACCTGTTGCAGCAACGGATTTGAGACATCCGGTCAGCGTAGAAGCTACTGGATCTAATGTAGTACAAAAGTATGCCACTGGTCTACGGGCACCTCCATGTGTCTGTACTAGGACTGCTAAAGCACATCCCTCCTTCTCACAACAGAAGAGCGAAAAATCTTTGTTATATTCTGGCATTCCCAGAGCTGGGGCGTGACATAGGCTCTCTCTCAGCTCGTGGAAGGCTCTCAAGCAATCGTTATCCCATGGTACCGGATCACTAATGTCCTTTCGAGTCAATCTCAATAGTGGCTTTGCTTGCAAGGAAAAATTTGGGATCCACTGTCGGCAATAGCCGACCATTCCCAAAAACATGCGGACTTCTTTCTGTGTTTCAATGCGATCTGGTGACACTCTTCGTTTTCCCTTCTCAATCAAGTGACCCAGATACTGAACTTCAGTCAAAACAATATTGTAGTTTGTTTGGAGACATTATGGTGCCGATTCCGACCCTGGAGAAATTTTCCCCATACGAATCATATCCGGATTTTTTTCCGTACGAATCGTACAAGTACCGTACAAACTGGCAAGCACGATTCGTATGGGAAAAAATACATACGAATCGCATTGGGAAAATTCCCCGACACGTCCTCGGGTCGGGAAAAGTGTCCGACACGTCCCCGGACGATTTTCCGAACGAATCGTAAAACTGAAGTCCGAGCACGCAAGTACGATCCGTCCCGTGCGTCCGATTGTACAACCGTATGGAAAAAACACCGTACGGAGCGAACTTTTATAGCAACCATGGAGACATGTGCCTGCATATGCGCCGTCCCCCCCCAGCCCCCGTATGCACGCGCCGTCCCCCCACCCGTGAATGTACACCCGTATATGTACACCCGTGTATGTACACCCGTGTATGTACAAGACGTACCCCCACCCGTGAATGTACACCCGTGAATGTACACTAAGGGTGGGCGTAGTTCGCGAAGTAGCACTTCGCGAACTGCGTAGTAACATGTTCGCACTGTGCGAGATGTTGTTTTCAATGATTGCACAGGGCGGACAAGCAACCGGCACTGTGCAATCATTGAAAATGGCATCTTGCACAGTGCGAGCTGTAGTTTTCTGCTGCTCGAGTAGATTTTTACTCGAGCGGCAGCTTTCTCAACGCGAACTGGTAGTTTCTCATCGCGAGCGGTCGCGAGCATACGTGACCCCTCGCAATGAGAAACCTGACCTCCTCACGTTGGGAATCTCGCCGAGAGGTTTATTTTCCATGCTCGCGATCGCCAACTTGATGTTGCTGATCGCGAACAAGGAAAAAGTCTCGCCGGGATGTCATTTTGCTTGCTCGCGGTCGCCAACTTGACGTTGAGGACCGCGAGCAAGCAAAAAATGACCGCAGCACTACGCAACACTACGCTACGCGTGTTCGCACTGTGCTACGTGCAGTTTGCGTAGTGCGAAGTAGCGCGAACTTCGCAAACTACGCAAGTGTAGCGTAGTGCTCCGCCCAGGCTTAATGTACACCCGTGAATGTACACCCGTGTATGTAGAGACGTACCCCCACCCGTGAATGTACACCCGTGTATGTACACCCGTGTATGTACGAGACGTACCCCCACCCGTGAATGTACACCCGTGTGTGTACACCCGTGTATGTACACCCGTGTATGTACGAGACGTACCCCCACCCGTGTATGTACACCCGTGTATGTACACCCGTGTATGTACGAGACATACCCCCACCCGTGTATGTACACCTGTGTATGTACACCCTTGTATGTACGAGACGTACCCCCACCTGTGTATGTATGGTGCGGACCCCCAGCGCTACGCACTGGGGGTCCGTGCCATACATACACGGGTCATACATACACGGGTGTACATACACGGGTGTACATACACGGGTGGGGGTACGTCTCATACATACACGGGTGTACATACACGGGTGTACATACATGGGTGTACATACACGGGTGGGGGTACGTCTCGTACATACACAGGTGTACATATACGGGTGTACATATACAGGTGTACATTCACGGGTGGGGTTACGTCTCGTACATACACAGGTGTACATACACGGGTGTGCATACACGGGTGTACATTCACGGGTGGGGGTACGTCTCGTACATACACAGGTGTACATACACGGGTGGGGGTATGTCTCGTACATACACGGGTGTACATACACGGGTGTACTTTCACGGGTGGGGGTACGTCTCGTACATACATGGGTGTACATACATGGGTGTACATACACGGGTGGGGGTACGTCTCGTACATACATGGGTGTACATACACGGGTGTACATACACGCATACATACGGGGGCTGGGGGGGGCGGCGTGTACCGGGCCCCCTATACCGCTCGCATTGCGGCGTACTTACCTTTTCCGGAACTTTTTGGGTGCCGTAAAAATATTGCTGTCCGGACTGCTGTCGGTACGAATCGTACTTGCTGGTACGTAAAAACATGCCTAACTCCGTCCGGACGTCACGTCCGCAGTGTCCCGGATCACATTCGAATGTATTTTACTGTCGGTCTGTGTTTTGTCCGACTCCTACGGAAATGGTGTTTCCGTACGAATCGTACTTGCAAGTTTGTAGGTTTTTTTTCCCGGGTACGAGTCGGACGGAGAAAACGCTCCGACCGACGGTTCATACCCGGTTTTTCCAGGATCGGAATCGGCACCTTTGTGTCCATTCTCTGCCAGATGATTCAGCAAAGCCACAGTATCGATCCCACAAGCATCTTCAGTCTCAGAGGCAACCAGAAGGTCGTCAATGCACTGAAATAGGACTGACCTCTAAGGCATCACTAGCCCTTCAAGATTCTTTTTCAGTCACTGGCTAAAGATTGAGGGGCTTTCTTAATACCCTTGAGGGATACGACACAACGTTAACACACGATTGCCCATCCTAAATGAAAATAAGAACTGGCTGTCTTCATGTAATGGTATGGAGAAAAATGCCTGGCATAAATCTATGACTGTAAACTATTCTGCCTCACATGGTATCTGAAATAATATAACAGCTGGATTCGGTACCACAGGACAACATGGGATCACAATTTCTTTGACCCTGCGCAAACCCTGCACAATTCTGTACTTGCCACTAGGCTTCTTCAGTCCCATAATGGGTGAGTTACAGGGACTTCCTCTTATCTCTTTAAGAATGCCTTGTGCAATCATAGACTCAATAACAGGTCTTATTCCAGCCGCAGTTTCTGGAGACAATTTATACTGCAAAGGTCGTGGAAATTCAGCCTTTGGTTTAATCTGTATCTGTACTAGGTTAAACCCCTCAAATCAATCCTTTTTCCTCTCCAGTAAAATCCCACACCTTCAGAGAGACCGAGTCTCTCAAGTCATGTGGCAACTCCTCTGCCGTGAGTACCAATAAATATTTCAGCACACAAGTTCATATTGGCCATTTTAAAATCTGCATCGTCACCACAGGTTTGCAACTCCACACCTCTCGGAGTGCAAGATATAGTACAATTTAGCTTACACAAAAGATCTCGCACCAAGAGACAGACTGGGTTTGAATTGCACATCACAAATTGGTGTCTATCTTGGAATGGTCCTGTTCTCACAGGTAACTTGTTTGTCAATGGGTTAGTCATTCTCTTGTTAGAAACTCCTACCACTTGAATCGATTCTCCTGAAAGAGATACAATGGAACCACTTCTGTGCTTACTGTGGTGCGCGCAGCTCCAGTGTCTAATAAAAAGGTAGCAGGATGTCCATTCACTTCGGCATCTACAAATGGTCCACTCTGATCTACTGCTAAGGCTGCACCCAAAGTGCAATCTCCCTGCACCCACCTCTGACCCTCCTGAGGATCTTGAGTTCGGTCAAATCTGTCTTGAATTTCAAAGTAGGGCATCTGATGATACACCTGATTATTCGCAGGTATTCTTGGAGGTTCAGGTACTTGCATTTGCGGCTCAAATCCTCTCTCATACGCGGACCTAGGTCTAGTCACGATGTTTAAAGTCTCTGACATCTGTCCCTCTCCTTCAATCTGTATTTGATTTGCTGGACTTTATGGACACTCGCGCTTCCAATCCCCGATTTTGTGACAAAAATGACATGCAGTGATCCTCTTTTGATTTGCTACCCAATCACCTCCTGTACCGGCATCTATTCCCCTACCTCTTCCCTGTCCAGGTTGGGGTACCATCTGTTGACCCATTCCTCTCCCACTTCCTCTACCTCAACCCATTCCTCCTCCAACCCCATATATCTGATCAGGCCTTTCGGCATTCCTTATTTGTACCAACATCAATTTGTCTTTCACTTTTGTGTCGATTCCACTTGATCACTACATTATTTTGCATAACGCAGAATTTCATCAATCATTATATTCTGCCAACAGATCAGGTGGGTCTGTATCATCAAACTAATATCAGATTTCAATCCCAACACAAACTTCGAGACAAACTGTCCCATGTCTTTCTGCTCAATTGTGTCCAATCCACTATGCTGTTTAAAAGCCACTAACAGTCGCTCATAATAGTCATGCACCTACTCTTTGGAATCTTGAGTAGTACGATCGATTTTGAGCCAATCAACAGTTTGGGGAGCTACCTTAGATTGTAACCAGGTAATCACTTGCTCATATTTCTTCATTACCTCGGGTAAAGGCCCATTATTCGCCGGATCTCTAGCTGGTTCTGCAGTAGGCCATTCCATGGCAATTTTACATGCCGACCATAAATCACCTGGAACCACTATATCAAATAAGGGTGGGCGTAGTGGGCGTAGTGGGGCTACGTGAAGCAGCACGTAGTGTGCCCAAATCTACGCACGCTACGTGCTTCGCGTAGCCCCACTACGCGCCACCCGCCTCCCGCCTGCCCTCCTTTTAAATCAAACCCCCGCATTTACAATAAATACAAAATTAAAGAAACTTACCTGAAACGCGGCGTCTCCGGGGCTCCCTCTTCCATTCCCAACTTCTTCTGACAAATGCGCATGCGCGGAAGCTCGCGCATGCGCAATTCTTGCAAGAAATGCCCATGCGCGGGCGTCCGCGCATGCGCATTTGTCAGAAGAAGGCAGCGCTACGTACACTACATGGGCGAAGCGTAGTGTCTCGCCCAGGGCTAATATCAAACAATGTATTCAAATCAATCCATAACACTTTGGAAATCTTAACAAACTGATCCAATTCTTTCTACCAATCAGCAGGTTTTTCCCTCAGCTGAGGAAAATCATTAGTGCAAGCTGCAAAATCACCCCTACTCCATGGCACATGTACATACCCTCCATTTTATACTTCTCTCAAAGGGAAATTCCCTGTTGTTCCCATCCCTCCACCCGGAGGTGGAGTATTCCCTACACTATTCCTGGTGCTTTTCTTTTTGGCCCACCTTTCTTCCCATTTGTCTAATTCTCTCCAATCTCGCATCCCTATAACCAGTTCCCTGATGTGTGCCTTTAATACAATCATACTCTTCTCTTCCAAATCTTTATCTGTGTAATTCAATCTGCAGGTTCCCTGCATCATTTTAGTCTTTGTCAAATCCACCTCATACCTTCGGGCCAATTGTGACAAGGCATCACAAGCTCTCTTTGCCTTTCTGGTGCAGTCCTAAGCAACAAATAGCAATTCGCTTGGGTCAGAAGTATCGGTTCTTTCTAATGGCAGATTCCCTTCAATTACCTCATCTATTTCTGCTTTTAATCTCACCACATCTAAAAACAGTGCCTTCAATGCAACCTGTATCATCTTCTGGTCTCTTTCACTTCCCAATTCCTCCCTGTCGCAACTTTGTATTCTACTTGGACCCCCACGTTCTTCCATTCTCACAACTGGGCGACTTCCTCTCTCCCAGCTTCGGCTTCTCCAATAATTCCCTGGACACACAAAATGTGGACCCAACAGTGCTACTCTAGGTTAAGGGTGGGCGTAGTTCGCAAAGTAGCACTTCGCGAAGCTACGCAAAGTGAAGTTCGCACTATGCGAGCTACGCGTAGCACTTCGTGAACTGCATAGTAACATGTTTGCACTGTGCAAGATGTTGTTTTCAATGATTGCACAGTGCAGACAAGCAACCAGCACTGTGCAATCATTGAAAATGGCATCTTGCACAGTGCGAGCTGTAGTTTTCTGCTGCTCGAGTAGATTTTTACTCGAGCGGCAGCTTTCTCAACGCGAACTGGTAGTTTCTCATCGCGAGTGGTCGCGAGCATACGTGACCACTCGCAATGAGAAACCTGACCTCCTCACGTTGGGAATCTCGCCGGGAGGTTTATTTTCCATGCTCGCGATCGCCAACTTGATGTTGCTGATCGCGAACAAGGAAAAAGTCTCGCCGGGATGTCATTTTGCTTGCTCGCGGTCGCCAACTTGACGTTGAGGACCGCGAGCAAGCAAAAAATGACCGCAGCACTACGCAACACTACGCTACGCGTGTTCGCACTGTGCTACGTGCAGTTCGCGTAGTGAGAAGTAGCGCGAACTTCGCAAACTACGCGAGCGTAGCGTAGTGCTTCGCCCAGGCTTACTCTAGGTGCTTCTCGTCTCATCTCTCTTTCTTCATTCTGTATCATTGACTCCCTCACCGGTGTAACCCACATTCTGATGTCTGATCTAGAATTTGCCAAAGCTCATGTTTGCCTTCGCTCTGACCCACTATCCATCCTTGATGGATCCGCTGTAGCTGGCAGTGGAGTGCTAGCTTCCACTGGTATCTGAGCCATGCCCATTCCACTCATTGTAAGGCTCCCTCCAGATATAGTCTGTTCCCCTTCTCCTGATTGCTTTTGACTTCCACTTACTCTCTCCCTGGGGTTATATATTGAAACCACCGTTCCAATAGTAACGGGTCCTGTAAGAGCTTCTGGTAACCGCATGTTACACGCAGTTTTATTTGGCTCATGATCTGTGTACCCTATCCCTCTGGACCCTCTTGGAACTCGTGTTCCCAATGAAATCCTCCCTCTTACTCCGGTGGTCTGATCCTCTGAACCCATTCGTCCCACTCCTGACATTTCCTCTATTTGTGGTATCTGTTCCGGCTCTGACCAAGATTCACTATGAGGAAGACGTTCTGCTAGCAGTCTATTAAGAAAACTGTCATCTGTATCACTGTCCTCTTCTGTCTTACTTTTTCCTCCAGACCCTCCTTCTAATAGCATAAATGGATACAATCGTTCTCCTTCTATGGTGTCTACTCTCCATCTCTTTAACTGTGCCTTCCATCTGGCGTCATGATATGCCTTCATTGCTTTCTTCATTCTTCCCTGCAAATCTCCTCTCTTCTTCGCTATTGATGCTCTCATCCATGCATCTAATGCCTCAAATTGTGTTGGTCGAGGCGGAGGTTTCAGAGAAGACACCACTCCACTCAGCTGATACAGCACCTCCATTCGGAATTACCCATAGCGAGGGAAAGACAAATCACCCTCTTTCTCTGTAATCTTGTGCCAATTTTGCAACCACACTATAGTATGTAATCCTACATTTGTTGCCATATAATGTGCCGGGGTGTCCTCTGGCGTCGCTTGTTAGATTTGGGGGTCTCTGGTTGGCAGAGGTAGGTACCTTTGACAAATAGGGACCCTTGTGTCTAGTCAGGGTAAGGGGGTACACTCCTAAAATAACCCCGGGTCACCCCCTTGGTAGCTTGGCATGAGCAGACAGGCTTATCTCATAGGCAGTGTGTAAAGCATTTGTGAACCCATACAGTAACCCAGTGACAGCACTACAGATGGACGCCACACAAGCTGTAGTATAAAAATAGGTATTCTTTATATAGTTTTAGAACAAGACCAAAAACGATAAAAATCCACAATACTGTACTTTAAAAATTGTAGAATTAGCCTAGTTCTCTTTAGATGTTAATATGCGACACTTTGAGTTCAATGTACCTTTGGATGCGTAACGCTATACAACGAAAGTGTTGCAGGGAAGGTGATGCGTCGGTTCCTGACACGCAGGAAAGGGTTCAGGAAGAGAACATTAAAGCCATTAAGAGACACTTCTTAGAATATAACTTGGCACAGTCTAGTATCAAGAGGCGTTCTACCTTGACTTACTCCTGCATGCACTCAAAGTTCCCTGTCACAAATGGATCATCGATAGTGCTTCACGATGCCCACACTTTTGATCAGACAATTACAAATACAAAACTATCCCGGGATCATGGACTTCTCTTGAGTCCACTAACCAAACTTCCCGATCCGCACGTGCCCAGACCAGTAAACCGATAAACCCACAATCACTCAACTAGCATTCCAACTTCGCAAGACATTTCACAATTAATTAATCATCGCAATCTAACACAGCACACAGATTCATACTCATGCTACCACTGTTTCCGCCGCACCATCATCGTCCGCCAACCTCCATCAACTTCACCGTCTTCTACTCTGTCCAAAGATCTATTATTCTTCCAATCCTATTCTAATTTCTCTTTTCCCCCCTCACTTTTAGAAGCAAACCATCCTCTGCTACCATTTGATTACGCCAAATTGGTCTCCCCTAATTATTCTACTAAGTTACGACTGATGGTCTTTTATTTGCTTGCTAAAAGTGGTAGAGGGGAGTAAAACAAGTTGTGGTTATACTTTCAAATTTAGTCATACTCTAAAGGACCACAGACTCCGAATTCCAATTTTGTGTATTTATTATAAGGCCAAAAATATTTGAATATATATACACCTGAGAATAAGTGTATATAGATACATGAAAATCAATACAGAGTCAATTTTACGAATATAGTTCATCCAGCATAAAAGGCATAATATGATGAACTCCAAAATCAATACACTGCAAAGTATAGAGGCTGAGTCGAGTTCTCTTTTCATCTGGGAGGAAAACAAAACAAAGAAAAATATCTGTCCCTACACTGCTCTAAATGAGGGTCCTACCTATTTCTCTTGTATCATTTCCAAAAGGTGTCAGCACATGTTGACTTCCTAAGAAGTACTCACGTCAAATGGGTTTCCTAGCTTAAGGCTATGGAGCTCGCTCTAAGATGCTCCTTCTCCTCCGAGAATCAGCAGAAGTCTCCAGTCTCTGTCCCTACTCATCATATTAAAAACAGACAAAGTTCAGCCCTCAATGAATCATGTGGTAAACTTATCTATTGTATCATTTCCGTAACTTTCCAGTAGCTTTAATTAATTCTTCTTCGTCTTCCAGTGGCCTTGGTTCCCGGACAGGCCAGGCACGAAAGGAGTCCTCCCTTCGCGCCTTCTAGTCTTCTTCAAAGACATTCCGGGTATCTCCTTAACTCTAAGAATAACGAGGCTGAATTCCTGCACCTGCAGTAGGATGAGAACATGCTACATTTGCATACAAAAGAAATTCATTTAATCAATGTTTTGAGCAGCCAAGCAGAATCGAAACTCTCAACAACTTTACAAATTGGGCCTACAATTCAGGCAACTTAAACTAAACATGGTTACATTGCACAAATATAATTTCATTCTGCACATTACATATACAGGAATTATGAATGTTTCTAATACATGTAAAATCCTACTTGAATGTGCACACTACAATGTCAGTGCTACTAGAATGTGAATAAATTCCTCTTAATAATTATAAAGCACTGCAAACGACAAAATACATGTGAGTGCGTTTCAACCAGAAGTATAGTGCACCCATACAATTTAGAGTTCTGTAAGCACTCTATCAAACCTTTAAAAAGAAAAGGTGCAATGAAAGAAAATGAGCAGACCCTCTTACTGTAGGCATTAGTAGTACATCAAAAACAAAATGTCATTTTACGGCCTAATAACCTACTTATAGTACATTCCTGCAGGGCTGGAGTAGCACCCTATAAATACTTAAAGGTCTCAAAATGTACATATGTATCCCCACGGTGCCTAAAAGGGATGAGGAACTGTAGAAATTTGTGTTGTGGCTTTGGTTGAACTCAAACAGTGGTTGCCTCTACACAAAGTATTAGTGACCATAGGAGCAGTTCTGGCTCAATTCTTGGCCTCACAGAGCTGAGTGTTTGTATTGTCCTGGACTGTACTGGACCCATGCATTTTTGGATCCTGAAAGGTAGTGAGGCAACCTACTGCAACAATATAATGATGATGGTTATTAACACATTCATTGTTCTTTCATTTTTCCTGTTGAAATCATGACAAAGGCAAGAGGCATAGCTTTTTCATAGTGAAAGGCAAAATACGGTCAAAATTGTTAATACATCATGAAATGTTAGTCCGTATGACAGTGCTCATATTTTTGTATTTCTAAATGGATGGTGAACACTGTGTGACAAAGCCAGCATGTCTGACCTTTTACATTATTTTACTAAAGGATTTGCTTTAAGAAGATATGAAGGTACTATGTTAGGAGTTGGGGCCTTTGGCTGCACAAACCGTTAAAGGTCACTCAGACCTGTTCAACATTTAGGGGATTATTTGACTTTAGGCTAGTTGAAGGTTAGTTGACTTCTGTGATCTTTCCTTAGTGCACACCCCATGAAGTTTTCTGAGGTCCTTTAGATGGTGTTAGTATTGTTTTTTTACACATGATGTTTTGTATAAATTTGCAGTCTTTAGCATGGTATTTTTGACTTGCACGTATTAATGGAGTATTACTTTAGCTCTTTCTGATCATTGATTTATTGAGTGATTTTGAATTCTCAGTTTATGGCCCGCAGCATTTCCTTGAGTAAACTTTGGCAGCACTGCATCACTACCCTGAGAGTCAATTTTCAAAAAGAGAATTTGGATCACATTTGGAGGGGAAGCCGTAAGGGGGCCCACAATCTCCAGGTAGGGGCCTGATAACATGTGATTGCCCAGGGGTCCCCAACCCAGATGTTTCACTGTCACATAAAAAGTTAAGAGAATCTAAAGGCAGAAAATGGTTACATTGTCTTCTGATATATTAGCTGCTTTGGATGCCACTAAATAACATTACTACTCACATCTCCCGTACAAATGCTATTCATCAGTTTGTTTCTGAGCATACCCAATAGATTGCCTTGGCCCACAGAACATGAAGGTATGAAAACGTATTTCAAATGTTGAGGAGCAGAGAAAATAGAAGTATGCCTCATTAGCCCTCCCCTACATTGTGCAAAAGCAACATACATTTTTTGGGATGAGCAATTAATCTTTCAAGAGACTTGACAGATTCATTTGTGACATCCCCTAAGCCCAAAACCTGGCTTCCCTACACAGAAATAAGATTTAGAACTGGATATTGCAGCTTTGTATTACACACTAACCTGATACAGAACAGACGCAGCACAGTGGTTTCAACAATCAAAATTTGACTGTCAATGATAACACGTAAAAGTAAAATAGCGAACCCACTCACAATATATGTTTTTTCATATATTTCCTTTGCATACTAACCATAATCCATAGCATTTGGAGAATCACACACCTGATCCAAGCCAGAAGTGCAATCAGCCTAAGGCGAGAATACGGATGTGCCTGGAAAATAAGCAAGTAGACTTTAGAGGCAATGCCCTTTGGATGATTGCTTTCCTCACCCTATCTGAATGTATAGAGGGTTGCTCTTACATATGATTTCCCACAGCATTAATGAAATGTTTTCTTGAAATCTTTAATGTATTGAGAAGAGTAGACTGATAATTTGTAGTGAAACAGTTATCCATGTCTTAGAAGTATACTGTTCTCCGGATGTATGGATGATGATACAGATGTACTTTTTTAAGAGAAACAGAGACTCATTGATAGAGATGAAATGTCACATTAATGTCAATACACATAGTACAGACAGCATTGCGGCTCACATAAACTATGAATTTTCAACTCGCCCACATGCATAAGCTAAGAACTGAACACAGAGAATTGGCAAACTAACTGTGCTAACTGACCAATGTACAGAAGTTTCCAAATGCAATGAATTTGCACAGTGTGCTCATTAATAAAAGCTGCCTTCAGAAAATACAATACATAGAGTGTACTGAACACACAATTTAGGTACCATATAAAAATAATATGTGAAATATAGAGGGCTTCGAACAATACTAGCCCAGCACAATTCACTAGAACCAGCTAGGTCCTTGTATTACCACACATGCTTTCTGCTCGGAGGTGAACTAGCTAAACGCAACCAAGACCAATGTTTTTGGATATTGAATATTAAGAATGTATTCAGATTGAATAAAACACAGAAGAAGCAATATGGGCAGAATTACAGAGGCATTTGCTCAAAATATCAAGAATAAAATATAATGTGGAGAAAATATCGTCTCCAAAACATCAAGGACCAACATATCATGGCGGTAAGTTTCTCTTAGTAAGCATAGTTATATTATACATATGTACCCTGATGGACGAGAGATATCTATATATATGTATAAATATATACCTATCTATCTGCACAAAAGGAAGAGGCGAAGGAAGGAACTGGAATCGCAAGTAAATGAAGGAACATCCAATGAAAATCAGAAGGCCGTAGTTGTCAATTTTTCATCGCTGACACTAAAAAACAACCAGACACGGTTACTCAATTTAGGCTTAACTTTTCGCCCAGTATCTCGTCCTGATTTCGTAGACACAAGAATTGAAATATACAAATATGTGAGAAAGTTGAAGTTACACAAATTCCATCAAATGAAGTTCAAAGCACGAGCACATAAAACAGTGGAAACCTGCAGGCTCTCCTCAGTCCAGATGCGGATATCCCGGACCTACTGAGTATTCAGGACCTAGACCTGTCAAACCAGAAAGTGGATACAGCAATAGGGGGGTCCACTATTGACATGCCAGCCAAGAAACTACAGGACATGTGCTTTACAATGGGCGAGCATGTTGGCAGTGGTCTTAAACCAGGGAGCAAGTTTTGCCCACAACTTCCTGGGAATCGTTTTGATCTTTTTCAGGAACTGGTTGTGGGAGATATGAACAACATCCAAAGAAACTGTTTAACTGACTACAAAAAAGGTAACTTTACATCACGGGCCTTTAAAAACATTAATGAACTAAAAGATAATCCTTCACTCATCATAAAACCCTCTGACAAGGGAGGGAACATCATCCTAATGGACCAAGGGACTTATGTGACAGAAGTACAAAGGCAATTGAACAACCCTCCGCATTACACCCGTCTGAAAATGAACCCTCTGAATAAAATGGAAAAAGGATATCATCTGAAACTGAAGGAGTGGTTTGAAGTGGGCCCTTTTGGATTGGGAAGAACTGCTGGATCTTTGCACAGAGAACACAAGATTGCCCACTTTTTATCCCTTGCCAAAAATTCACAAGTGCACAGTGAATCTACATGGAAGGCCAATAGTAAGTTCAATTGGGTCACCATTAGAAAACAGTTCTAGATTTCTTGACCTGTTTTTACAAGAGTATGTGACTAGCCTCCCCTCCTATCTAAGAGATAGCACAGACTTTTTGAAAAAGCTGGACACCATCTCATGGAAAAAAGAATAAATCATGGCGACGATGGACCTTGTGTCGTTGTACACTTCAATTGAGCATGAGAATGGAATACAGGCATGCACGAGGTTTATGAGAGATTGACCAGTGGAATGCCTGGAACAGGCACACATGTTGATGGACATGTTGAAGTACTGTCTCACACAAAACATCTTCACATTTGATGGAAAATGTTATCAACAGGAACAAGGTAGGGCGATGGACACCTCCTTCACCCCCACCTATGCACATCTTTTCATGGGGTGGTGGGAGAAGGAGGTGGCCTGGACTGAGGAAGATTAACATGCAGTGTGGCATTGTGGACCAGGTTCATCAATGATTTAGTTATTCTTCGGGAAGGCAGTGAAAGGGATGTGGAGCTCTTCCAGACTAAATTAAACAACAGTGATTGTAACCTGCAGTTCACATATGCATGGAGTCTGCAACATTGCACCTTTTTGGATGTGGAGTTGGAGGTTAAGGTGAATGCTCTGACCATGAGAATCCACAGAAAGCAGACAGCAATCAACTCCATTTTACACGCTAACATATGCACGTTAACATATTCATTGAAATAGAGTATCCCTTACATACAAATGTTCAGAGCAAGGAGAATCTGCTCTACAGAAGAGCTTTATAATGAAGAGGTGTGCAGACTGTTTAGAATGTTCAGAAAAAGAGGATATCCAATAACTGTTCTCAAGGATGCCAAATGCAGGTCCAAAGAAAAAACAAGGAAGTAGTCCCTCTACCTCTAAAGGGTTCCGGAAGAGAACAGCAACGCCGTTAAGAGACTCTTCTTAGAATATAACTTGGCACAGTCTAGTATCAAGAAGGTTTTAACAAAACACTGGTGTGTTTTGAAGAATGATGAACACCTGACTGATATATTTGAAAAAGGCCCACAAATTACATCAAAAAAGGTACAATCCTTGGGAGACATTTTAACATCAAGTCACAATATAAATAAAGGAAATCAACAAGGAATGGGATCATGACTGTCAAGGAACCAAGAAGTCTTTGTGAAATGCAACTCATGCAAGGCATGCAAATATGGTGTAAACAGTAGGAGTTACCACACAATGGATGGTGTTACAGTTCCGATCAATTAAAGAATAACATGCAATACGGACTTTGTTATCTATGCACTCAAAGGTGGTTGTAACAAGTCCTACATCGGTAGCACCAAGAACAAGCTAAAATTAAGGATCCGTCAGCATATAAGAGCAATCAGAAATGGGAACAAGAACTACCCAGGAGCCTGCCACTTTGACCTGATGCACAACTGATCCTTATCAACATTTTCCTATTGGGGCATAAAACAAGTTAGGACCCACCCAAGAGGGGAAAATCGAGAAAAGGAACTGTGATAACAAGAATCACGACTTATATTATTGATTGGAACTGAGAAACCATGGGGCCATAATAAGGAAGCGGAACTGTTTGTCCATTTATAACATTGATAACACCTAGATTAATGAGGACACTGATTCACTTGTTCAACTATGACACTGATAATATCAAGATCACTCAGGACTGTATGTTAACTAAAACAATTGATTTTTCAGAGTAAAATTCGGGGAAGGAGACTTGAATGTTTAGATATAAACCCTATGCACTTTGGATTAATTAGCACCTTGTTATATATGCTGCTTGTTTAAATAGGGCAAAAAAACACCCTCCACGTAGCACTTTAATCAACTTGCACTTTCCATTATATGCTGCTCTCTTTTGAGAAAGTATGAGAAACAAAAAGCGATCCATCCCTGAAGGATATGTAACCGTGTTCTCCCAAACTAGGTGTGTCTCTTACAGTGGTGGAAAGCACACAGATTTGTTTAAATACCCCTCACACACCAAAAGGGCCCTTGGTGTCATGCTTCATCATAGTGGTCTTCCCGCCCGCTATGGGACGGGGTGTGCTACAACCTACGACTATGCAGGAGCACCAGTTGTCGAACAAGACTATGTGTAGTGTAGGTATGTGAGTGGAAGGGTCAGGAGTGAGTGGAGGAGTGAATATATTAAAAAATACCTGGCTCTATGGAAAAAAGACTTTAATGTTCCGTTGAGCTGATATTGTTAAAAATGGGGAAAAGAGGTGGAGAAACAAAGCTATAATGAGCTGTTTCTCCTATGTCGTCAACATATTTCAAAGCCCTCCCCTGGCTTCTTCATCAGGACCAAAGGGTCCCTTCTACACTCAAACTTGAAATCTAAGTGAAATATTAAAAAAGGTGTATTTACCGGAGCAACGGGGAGGTAGTATCCTGGAGAGGTAGTGATCTTGATATTTGTTTGACTATAGACACTCTTTCCCACCACGTTTCTGAGGCTCATGGAGCAGCATTCATTTTTAGACAAAATATTTATTATGTAGCATACCTATTGAGGTAATGTATACAGTGCATGTCCACCACGTAGTAGTATCTACATGTAAATACACCAAGAAGGGCAATTACTCATGAGACTTGGGGAGAAATGCAGTATAGTTGCATTAGAGATCATCATCATTGCATTTAGTATTTGTTTTCCCATTTTTTTCTCCTTTTTTAAAAATATATTTATAAAGAAATAAAAAATTAAAGAGAATAATTAAGCAAAACTCAATGAATGTATATGGAGAGTCAAAGAAACATGTTGTGGACATAATAACAATTTTTTACCATGATGTTATTATTTGTAGATGGTGGAAGACATGAGCCAACATATGAACTTGAATGTATCACTCTAGTTGTCAGTTGAAGGTCAATAACACTGAATGCAGAAACTAAAGTGACCCAGTAGAAGGAAATTTGCCAAAACGCTTCTGTCCATTCTTACAGATGGAATGCAGACTGTGTAAATATGTCTCAACAAAAAAAGAAAGGGAGACTAGGAGCTGGTTGTGGTCCAGTACCCATGCTCCTGATAATTATAATACCTATTCAAGGGTAACTGTTCCAATGGGAGGGGTGCTTGCTCGGGGTGTGTGAGGGCAACAAGAGACAAGACATGTGCTTGTCTCTGATTAGCGGGTTCTAGCTCTAGGATTCTCCTTCCCCCTTCTTTCCCCCTCTCCACTTTTCTCCTTTGTCGGTGAGCGGGTGACTGCTAGCACCCCTCCCGTTGGAACAGTTACCCTTGAATTGGACTGTGTAAATATGCCTTGAAGAAGATTAAAATAATGTAAGAAACAGAATTGAAAAACTGACGAGGAAAGGAGTTGCCCGTTTGTTAACCGTATGCATCTGGATCTGGTGTTCGCTGGGAGAATGCCTAAGTAGACATATATATATCTATATATATATATTCACTGAAAAAACCATAGGTTTCAGGCACGTTATAGTTAGAAATTAGCATTTAAAAAACCCTAGAAATTCACTGAAACAACCATAGGTTTAAGGGAAAGTTATAGTAGGATGGACATTTCACTCGTGTATAACCATAGAAATTCCCCTGTTATAGTTAGTTAAGCTAACTATAACTCGCGCCCCTGCAATGCACTGCTGATGATGCCAAATATTACATCCCTCATGACATGGTCAGTGACGTCACTGATGACATCACTGAAAAATAAGCCCGGGGTGGCGGTCCCTGGGGCTGCGGGGGGGCATATTGTACATATGTACCCCTGAACCGTGTCCAGCACCCAAGCATCGTTGGAGATTAACTGCCAATTGTGGAGAAAAAATTGGAGCCTTCCCCCCAAAACCACCTCGGAAAAAGGAATCAACCTCACCTGAATTGTTCGAGTCGTGATGACCTCCTTGTTGGCCTCCGAAGCGACCTTTCCGGAACTGACCTTTGCCTTTACGGGAGGGGTAGAAGTTTGAACGGGAGGTAAAGCCGGAATCCTGACCAACCACTCTGTGGGACTGGAATCCTCGCTGGGAATTCTGCTGCGAACCTCGGCCGAACGAACGTCCCCTAAGACGTCCAGCCTTTGCAAAAACCGGCCGAAACGCCCGCCGCAGCGAGGCTTGGGCCTTGTCAAGTCCACTGAAAGTGGCCACATACTGGGAAAGCTCCTTCAGGAAAGGCTGACCAAATAAGAGCCCCGGAGCCAAGGGGCCTGCTTCTGAAGAAGAAAGCTCCGCCAGCTTGGGATCCAGGCGGCGAAAAATGGAGCGGCGTCACTCACAGGAAATCGCGCAATTTGCATTGCCCAATTGACAAATGGCCCTCTGAGACCATTCAATGAGTTCATCCGGATTTACCAGAGCTGAAGACTCCTTAGCAAGAACTCCCAAATCCAAAATTTTAGTGAGCGGGCCCAATAAATCCAGTAATTTATCCTGGCAGGAACGCCAAGATGTGTCAAGACCTTTTTTGGGATCTCTGGCGTACTTTTTAAGGTTCCTTGACCATGGTAGGTTCAACCTCCGGGGTTTCGCCCAAATGGTCCGCCAAATCCGGACGTGGGCACTCGGATCTGAGGCGAGCCCGGACATCCTTTTCAAAAGGCTGGCGAATATGAGATTGCACATATTCCGCCACCGCTGGAGAAGGCAACCAAGAAGAGGAATGGGGATGTACAATATCAGAAGGTTCAAAAGTTAGAATGGGAGGATGAGAGGGGGCATCCACGAAGTGCTCCTTACGAGCCTTTTTTCGTGGAGGCTCAAATTCAGAAGAGGAAGAATGCGCTTCATCAGCATCAGTATCAAGGAGGGATGAAAACGAGGTCCCAGCCTTAGCACTAGCCGTGTCCGAAGACAGCGATTTAGCCAACTTCTGAAAATCAGATCTATGAGGATTGACAGGGGACTTAGACGTACGCGCAGCTGGTAACCAACCCTGTTTCTGTGCGTAAAGAGACAAATGATGCTTCAAAGGATTAATAGCGCGAACAAGCACCTTATTCACAGAGTGTTGCACCCCTTGGTCTAGCGCCTCCACCAAATCATGCTCCAAAGAGCCAGAAGGATCCTCATCATAATAATAGTCATCCTCATAATATTCCTCCATCCTGACACAAAGTGTAACAAGAGTCAATGCCCACAGGAATGACGTCAATCAATAATGGTCAAAGGCACAATGCAGGGGGAGTGAAAAAACCCCACAGCAAGCCCACAGTGTAGATTGACAAATCTGAACACTCTAGTAAAAGAACTTTAAAGTGTGGAGGGAGGGCTTGCTGACAGAAAAAAATAGCACTCTAGGCAAAGCCTATGCACAATTCTGCAGCCCAAACGTTTTAAAAATAGCAAATGGGCATAAGGAGGGGCGAATACACAGGCTGTGGGCTGTCGGTGCACAGCGACCGTTCTGACAGGAAAAATCACCTGATTCTAATAATTAATATGGCCGCCACGCATGCACGGAAACGACCGCCCGGTATTCAAAACCACGGAGTACTCGCAGAGCTAGCGCGAGCCTCCGAGCCCCTGTCTCCCACTCCACAATAAAAAGAGACGCGGGTGCAAAGCGCCCATCCCCGGGAAGGTGAACACATGCTCCCCGCACTAAATAAAGACCGCGGCGGGCGGGAGAAAAAACCACTGAAAACAAATACAACAGTCACCATGGAAACATAAACAAGAGCGTGAAAACACGCGGAAACAGTACGCTGTCAATAGCGAGGCAAGCACAATTGCAACAGTTACAAGTGTTTGTGAAAAGATAAAAGAAGAAACACTTAACTGGCTGCGGAGCAGCAAAGAAGGAGGATCTTGTACTTGCTATGGGACCTTTTATACTATGGTCTCTATGGTCGTTCACATCATACCCCTGTGTTTATGGGTATTGTAGTTTTTCTCTTTGCATATAGTGTATTTTTATTGGCTGCTGAGCATTTCTAGTAAAGAAATGAGAAAGCATAATCGGAGCCTCCTGTCCTGACATAGAATTCCGTGGTGAGCAGTAGCTTTACTACAGTGATCTAATGAGCAACTAGAGTGCTAACATTCAGAATTTATGGCAAATGTGTGACATATCTGAATACCTTCTTGATGGAATCAAAGTAAAAAACTGAAAGCATTTCCTACTGAGGAGAATGCAGTAAATGAGGAAATTAGGAAACTTCATAACAAATAAATCTCGCAAGATGGCCACCAGACACAAAAGAGCCTAAATGCAGCACAAATATCACCCAGATGTAGCCCACATGTAGCCCAATGACAGAAGTGTGACACTTATTTTTTGTGTTTTTGCAGTTTTATATAGTGCAGACTTGTCAGGTATTGGAATGCTTTACATGAGCATTGGTTACATCACACAAGATCAAATTCATTTTGGTTGTAGACATGGGGAGATTAAGTGATTTGACCACAATCACAGAATGTTGAGCTGAAGCAGAAACTCCAACCTGGTTCCCCAGTTGCAAAGTCTGCAGCTCTGGAAGTAACAGCACATCTTCTCGCCAAGGTGGAACATTTCATCAAGTGGTCAACTGAATAAAAAAACATAAAGGTTACAAATAATTTAAAAGTTCTTTGTCGCTATTTGAAAACTCAGAAAATATGTCCTCATTTTAGTTTTTTAGAGCACTAACCATAATTTTGATGCAAATAAGACCCTCTAATATATGTAATTTCTAAAGGAAATACTCTAGGTATTACAGTTTTGATTATATCAAGATGACGTCAGGCGGTCCACACTTTTGTAATAAATATAGAATGTTAGCAATCTAGTTGTTCATTGGGATACTGTTGAGAGGCAGAGGCCAGGGGCACGGACTCTGAAAATTGAAGGCAGGTACGAGAGTGCAGAGGCAACAATTTGACCACACTGGGCATGCAGGAAAGGCAGTGGCAGCACAACAGACTATGGAGGGCAGTGGAAAGGGGGGCAGGGGCAACAAACCAACAATACAGGACTGGCAAGAGAGGCTGTGGCAATATAATAGACCATTGTGGACAGAAGGAAGAGGCAGTGGTAGTACAACCATACATGCCAACAGACCCGTTTCAGCCAGGAAACGTCCAATGTTTTTAAGCTCAAATGGGCTTTATTAGATCAGTCTCCTGTCTACAATCTCCTCTTTTTCAATGTAACTCAAAGGGGAAAATCAATACCCCAGTTTTTTTTCAAAATCTCCCTCTTACAAAGTTCAAAATGTTCGCAAGTATGGAACATTGAATCATGGTAGGCAGGAGGAATAGGGGTAGGGACATGGACTCGGATAACAGAGAACAGGAGGGACATGGAGAGGTGCACCAAACTGACCCTACAGGGCAGGCATCAGGGTTTGCAGCAGCACAATACACCACACAGCGCATGCGGGACGGGAGTGCAGAACAACAATCCATAGAAAGCAATAGGGAGGGGACAGGACCATGCACATGGACAACAGAGAACAGATGGGAAAGAGGCAATGGTAGCTAGCTGACCATAATGGACAGACAGGAGAGAAAGCTGCAGCATAACAGACCATAAAGGGCAGGAGGGACGGATCAGGGGCATTACAATGGAACAGACAAGCCAGGAGGGAGGGAATAGAGGGTCTGCACATGGAAACAGAGGGCTGGGGTCAAGGTGGCAGGGCAGGAGCAGCAAGATGACCATGGAGGTCAGGCAGGATGGGCACTAGAAACAAGACACACCATGGAGAGCAACAATGAGACTATGGTGGCATAAACACAGACCATGGAGGGAAGGTGGGAGGGGGTCAGGGGCAGCTAGCTGACCACACAGGGAAGGTGGGAGGGGCCATGGCAGCACAGAAAACCATGCATGGCAAGCGGGAGGGTTAGTGGCAGCACAATGGCTATGATGGGCAAGAAGGAGGGTGCAGGGGCATGCACAAAGGACCATGGAGGATAGAAGGGAGGGTCAGGACCTGGGCACAGACAAGAGAGTTCAGGGGAAGGGGCCTCACAACAGACCGCGCGGGGCAGGCAGGAGGAGCAGTTGCAGCACAACAGATCAGGGAGGGTAGAAGGGTGTGGCAGTAAAATGGACCATGGAGGACAGGAGGAAGGGGATAGGGGCATGGCATGTGGACAGGCAGGGTGGAGGTGGCAGGGACAGGTTACAGTCATCTGACAATGCTAGGCAGGTGGGAGGGGAGTGGCAGCTCAACAGAACACTCAGAGTAGATAGGAGTGGAGGGTCCATGGAACATAGTGGGCAAAAAGGATGGAGCAGGGGCATGCACAAAGACATCGGAGGGCAGGGGGAAGGAGAATAGGGGCAGCAAGCTAAGTACAGAGGCTAAGCAGGAGGTCAATGATGGGCCATAGAATTGGGCAATGGAGGGCAGGAGGAGTGGACTGGTACATCATGCTAAATGGAGGGCAGTGGCAGCACATCAGACCATGCATGGCAGGAGGGAGGAGGCTAGTCCATGGATTCAGACAACAGAGGATAGGGAGGAGGTGGATGGGGCAGCAAGCGAACTGTTCAGAGAAGGTGGGTATTAGGAACTTTATTGTTTTTAAAATGTGTGTCCGTGCGAACTACTTAAAATATGAACAAGTATGCAGCATAATCTCACTTTTATTCAGGAAGAAGAGGACGTTTGTGACTGTGACTCCGGGCTCACTTTGCAGAAACACCCCCTGACCATCCACCCCTATCACAAAATGTAATGCCCGTGAAAAGGGTAGGTGGACGCAGTGTTATATAGAACATAGTCCTGAGAGCACGATTGAAAATGAAAACTAGATGTAGTATATGGTATAAACTATGCACCAAAAAGTGTGATATAAGATGGACCGGGGCGTGAAATATAATATGCAATACATTGTGCACAATGACAGATTCATTGGAGAGCGCGAGATAGCACAGGCACTAGCGCGTGCTATGCGATATGCGCCTTGGAGTGTAATATGCATAGGGCAGTGTTGTGTAACATAACTAGTCTCTAAAGTTGTAATATAAAATATGTGCTGGGGAGTGTAACGTTGCATATGCACTGTGACAAAGATATGGATCCCAGATTGTAATATGTATGGCACAGCACTGTGCGTTATAACATACTCATCGAGGAAGGTACGTTAGATGGGGCAATATAACCCGTGCGAAGGCAAGTGTGGCATGACATATTCACGGGGTGGTGTTACAGTGCACATGGGCTAGAGAGTGTCATAGCATATGCACTAGCTGGTGGAATACAACACAGAGGTGTGAGGCAATCGGCGGGCACTGGTGGGTGTAACACAGCATTGGGCTCAGCCAGGAGCACGCTGTGACTCTCAAGTGATGTTCGTCTCCTTTCCAGAGAGTAAAATAAAAAGTATTACACATCCGGCGGTGGATGTGTTTTATATTAACCGTGAGGGGGGTTTCTTGCATAATTTGGTCGAATTTTTGTCGAATCCCCTTTGAATGGCTTGGTGTGCGTATATATTAAATGTGCCCGTCAATAGCTATCCATGTTTGTATAAATAAACGACAAGGGTGTCTACTTGGAGAGTACCCACCCGCGGGGGCGCTGGGATTAGGCACGGTAGGGCGTCAGACACGTCAGAGCTTCACTAGCGGTGTAAATACATTCCATGTGGATTCATTCTATGCATAGTCGCCTCTTAATGAATATCACGCAAATCGTCATGGTGATAGGTACATACGGTTTGTCCAGCATGTGCTAGGTGTTTCTATAAATATATATATTTTTAAAATAATAAAAAACAAAGGCCGGCCCCGGGGGATGGGGTCCCCGGAGCCATAAGTGGCCTGAGGAGGGGGGCAATGCAGCCCCCTCCTAAAGAATTTAAATAAAAAAAAGGCCATGACCCGGGGGTTGGGGTCCCCGGGGCCGATTAAGGCCTTGGGAGGGCCAAATTAATTTTTTTCAACAAAGAAAATTAGGGTGCAGGCCCTGGGGGATGGGTCCCCAGGGCCAGTAAATTAGAAAAAGAAGGGGGCCACACAGCCCTCCTTCTTAAAAAAATAAAATAAATAAAAGACTGGCATCGCGCTGGAGGCCACACCCCCTCCTTGCAGCACTCTGCAAACGCGCCCCCTGGCCAGTTGTAAGTTGGGGAATTAATTGCCCTTCAATACTGAGGGTCCCTGAGGGCCAACTAGCCCAACAGGTATCTCCAGTGTGCGCCAGGGAGCTGCGTTGCAGACAGGTGTTATGAGGCCACGCCCCTTTTTACACCTCTATGCAACGCAGCTCTGTGGCGCTTACTGGGGGTACCTAGTGGGCTAGTTTGACCCTAGGGACCCTTAGGATTCAAGGGGACTTAATCGCTCAACTTAGAACAGCCACAGGGCGTGTTTACACAGTGGTGAAGGGAGGGGACAGGGCCTGAGGTGACGTGTGCAAACACGCCCTGTGGCGCGTTTTAAGTTGGGGAAATAATTCCCTTTCAATCCTGAGGGACCCTGGGGGCCAACTAGCCCACCAGGTGCTTCCAGTAAGTGCCACTGCTCTGCGTTGCAGAGAGGTGGTGCAGGCCATGCCCCTTTTTACACCACTCTGCAATGGCGCTTACTGGACGCACCTAGTGGGCTATTTTGCCCCTAGGGATCCTCAGGATTCAAGGAGACTTAATCTCCCAACTTAAAAAATGGCCACAGGGCATGTTTACACAGTGGGGAAGATAGGGGACGGGGCCTGAGGTGACGTGTGCAAACACGCCCTATGGCGCGTTTTAAGTTGGGGAAATAATCCCCTTCAATCCTGAGGGCCCCTGCGGGCTAACTAGCCCACCAGGTGCTTCCAGTAAGCGCCACTGAGCTGCGTTGCAGAGAGGTGGTCCAGGCCGTGCCACTTTTTACACCTCTCTGCAACGCAGCTTTGTGGCGCATACTGGAGGTACCTAGTGGGCTAGTTGGACCCTAGGGACCCTCAGGATTCAAATGAACTTAATCCCCAACTAAAAACGGCCACAGGGCGTGTTTACACAGTGGTGAAGGGAGGGGACGGGGCCTGAGTTAACGTGTGCAAACAAGCCCTGTGGCGCGTTTTAAGTTGGGGAAATTATTCCCCTTCAATCCTGAGGGCCCCTGGGGGCAAACTAGCCCACCAGGTGCTTCCAGTAAGCGCCACTGAGCTGCGTTGCAGAGAGGTGGTCCAGGCCGTGTCACTTTTTACACCTCTCTGCAACGCAGCTCTGTGGCGCATACTGGAGGTACCTAGTGGGCTAGTTGGACCCTAGGGACCCTCAGGATTCAAATGAACTTAATCTCCCAACTAAAAATGGCCATAGGGCGTGTTTACACAGTGGTGAAGGAAGGGGACGGGGCCTGAGTTAACGTGTGCAAACAAGCCCTGTGGCGCGTTTTAAGTTGGGGAAATAATTCCCCTTCAATCCTGAGGGACCCTGTGGGCCAACTAGCCCACCAGGTGCTCCAAGTAAGCACCACTCCACTGCGTTGCAGAGAGGTGGTCTAGGCCGTGCCACTTTTTACATCTCTCTGCAATGCAGCTCTGTGGCGTTTACTGGAGGTACCTAGTGGTCTAGTTGGACCCTAGGGACCCTCAGGATTCAAGGGGACCTAATCTCCCAACTTAAAACGGCCACAGGGCGTGTTTACACAGTGGGGAAGTGAGGGGACGGGGCCTGAGGTGACGTGTGCAAACACGCCCTGTGGCGCGTTTTAAGAGGTAGTTTTAATCCCCTGCCCTATTATATACTAGGGGCTTACAGAGGAGGTCATGCTGATCACAGGGGGACCCCAACGCGTAGTGTTCCCTAGTGTATGTAGGTGTTTTCACTGTATTCTGAGTGTCTTTTAACATAGCACTGGCTCTAGGACTGGTTAGTCAGACTCAGTTACCACCAGTATCCGTCTGAAAAAGTTGAGGGTACAGGATGATTTTGCAACAAGGCTTCTTTCTGCTCTTCTGTTTGTTCTTTCTGCACGTTATCCTTCTTCCTGCACTTTTCTTTGTCTTTGAGGACTTCTGTTGCTTCTTTCTGCATTTCTTTTTTTTTCTTTCTGTGCGGTTCTTTCTTCTTTCTTCACATGTCCTATCTCTGTAGGCATAGTTAGAAATTAGCATTTAAAAAACGTTTGAAATTCACTGAAAAAACCATAGGTTTCAGGCACGTTATAGGTAGGAATTAGCATTTAAAAAACCTTAGAAATTCACTGAAAAAACCATAGGTGTCAGGAGCGTTATAGTTAGCTGGACTTTTCACTCATACAAAACCATTGAAATTCCCCCGTTATAGTTAGTTCAGCTAACTATAACTCGCGCACCCGCAATGCACTGCTGATGACGTCACATATTACATCACTCATGACATGGTCAGTGACATCACTGATGACATCACTGATGACATCTCAAATGACATCACTAATGACATCACTGATGACATCATCCTTGTGATAGAATGCCAAACCTCCTCTTCCCCTAATATAACCTTTGATACACACATTCAAACATAGAAACTACAATGTTAAAAACAATGGACATACCAATACCAGTTACAACAACCTATTCAGTAATTCTAAGATCCACATACACATCCCCTCATTCACCAACAGTCCTATACAGTCACTCATACATGTACTCACTCATCATATGTACTCACACACCTATACATCCTGTTACACAACGCCACTCATCCATAGAGTTACTCACACACATAGACACTCATGCTAATAAAGAATCAAACATCCATTTACTTGCATATACAGTTATACACACACCACCACACTTACTTCTACAGAAACTTACACATACTTAGTCTTTTAAACAATCACTTATAGAAACACATACTTATTCATACAGTAACTCTTTCAATCTCTCACTCTCACATATACTCACTTATATACACCAATAGTCACATATACTAGTTTAAAACATATGTAGTTACTCATAAAGACACTATTGAGACAGTCTATCACTCACTAACACACCCATGCGCACACTCATCCACCCATACAGTCCTGCACACATACTGTCTTCAAGACATACAAACAGTGAGTCACTCATTCATGCACCTATGCACTACGTAATACCCCCCACCGAACCATACAGACACTCAGACACTCATACTGATACTCAAAAAACCAACTAATAACCTATATAGACACTCATGTAGCTACTCACCAACCCATGCAGCCACTTATACACAAAGTGAAAGACTGATACAGATATTTACACATTTAAACATTACTCACTAAGCAATGTATTCACTAAGATACACTTAATCAGTCAGTTATACAATCAATTTTTCAAAAACAAATCATCCATTTAGACACTTATATACCCATTTATTCTTCCATCGACCTTGAGATATACATATATAAAACATATGTAATTTGCAGAAAAACACACATTCACTGGATGATGTCATCAGTGATGTCATTTGAGATGTCATCAGTGATGTCATGAGTGATATCACTGACCATGTCATGAGTGATGTAATATGTGACGTCATTAGCAGTGCATTGCGGGTGCGCGAGTTATAGTTAGCTGAACTAACTATAACGGGGGAATTTCAATGGTTTTGTACGAGTGAAAAGTCCAGCTAACTATAACGCCCCTGAAACCTATGGTTTTTTCAGTGAATTTCTAAGGTTTTTTAAATGCTAATTCCTAACTATAACGTGCCTGAAACCTATGGTTTTTTCAGTGAATATATATATAAATATATATAAAAAGAAGGGTAGCCGAACCCTTTTATCCCTCTCTGCCACTCGAGTCCTTATGCATTTTGGTTTAATAAAGCCTTGATCACAAGTAGCAATCATTGAGGTGGATTATGCAAGTGCTCAATTAACATGTCATGTGTGTGTTCCAAGATGCACCGGTGTTGATAGTGCAAACGTGGGCAGTTTGATATTCTGCTGCATAGCGTTCTTTAGCCTACGTTGCACTCTTTACATATTGCATCCAAGAATAAAGTGGTGAGTGCACATTTAAATTAATGGATCCCAAAGTGGCAAAAAAATAACTTCGTTAGGGCGAGTTTTTTCAAAACTGTCCAAGTGAGGTGTGCCCTCCATTTCTTACCTCTGCTGCCAGAAATACCACGGCAGTCCAACTGGTCTGGCGTAGGGCGAGCGGGTCATGCCCCCAAGGTGTGAGCACCACCAAACAAACAGACTCCATGCTGAGGATCCCCCGACACTGCAGGGCGGCTCTGGCGGCAACAGGAATGGAGGATCCCGTCACTAAACATCAAAAGAAGGGTAGCCAAGCCCGGTTTCAAAACATTTCACACCCTTTAATTCCACTCTGCCACTTGAGTCCTTACGCATTATGGCATAATAAAGCTTTGATCACAGGTAGGAATCATTGGGGTTGATAATGCAAGTGCTCAATTAACATGTCATGTGACCTTAATACTAGCACTCAAAGTCCAAGTATGGAAATTATATATATATATATATATATATATATATATATATATATATATATATATATATATTTGTTTTTTTTTTTTTTTTTCACTGAAAAAACCCTAGGTTTTACAGAAAGTTATAGTTAGAAGGACATTTCACTCATACAAAACCAGTGAAATTCTCCCGTTATAGTTAGTTCAGCTAACTTTAACTCGTGGCCCCACAATGCACTCTTGATGATGTCACATATTATCTCACTCATGACATGATCAGTGACCTCACTGATGACATAACAAATGACATCTCAAATGACATCACTGATGACATCATCCAGTGAATTTGTGTTTCTGTAAAAGTTTAAATATGTTTAATATATATAGGGAAAGGCGTATTGAAGGATGAGTGAGTGCATAAGTGTCTGAATGGATGATTTACTAGGTGCGTGACTGACTCTATAAGTGAGTGATTAAATGTATCTTACTGAATGCATGGGTTAGTGACTAAACTGTGTGAATGTCTGAATCTGCCTGTGTGTTGGTATGTAAGCAGCTGCATGGGTTTGTGAATAGTTACATGAGTGTATATGAGTTATTGATAGGTTCTCTGAGTATCTGTATGGGTTTCTGAGTGTTTGTGTGGGTGGGGTGTGTGTGACTCTGTGCATAGATGTGTGAGTGGGTGATTCACTGGGTCCATGGTTTCAAGAGTGCATCCATGATGGACTGTATGGGTAGGTGAGTGTGTGTATAGGTGCGTTATTGAGTGAATGTATATATCAGTGGTACATGTGTGAGTAACTACATATGTGAAAGGCAGTAGATATGTGTGTTGGAGTATATAAATGGCTATAAGTGAGAGTGTGTGATTTTGAGAGTGGCTGTATGGATGAGTGTGTGCTTGTATCAGTGATCGTATAAGAGCGTAAGAATGTGTCAGTATTTGTATGAGTAATTGAGCTGGTGTGTGTATAACTGTGTAGGTGAGTAAATGGCAGTGTGGATAATTATTTGCATGACTGACTAGGTGTCTGAAGACCTCTATGGATGAGTGTTGGTGTGTGAGTGTCTATATAGGTGTATGAGTGCATATGATAGTCCTGTGCCAATAAGTATGAGTGATTGTAAGTGTGAGTGAGTGGATGTGTGTGTGAACCTCAGAATCAGTGAGTGGGTATGTAGTTATTGGTGTTGGAGTTTCTATGGTTTTGAGAATGACAGTCTGAAATTTAGAGTGGGTGTATCAAATGTTATATTAGGGTGTGAGAAGATGCATCAATTTATCACATGGATGATGTCATCAGTGATGCCATCATTGATGTCATTTGAGATGTGATCAGTGATGTCACTGACCATGTCATGAGTGATGTTATATGTGACGTCATCACCAGTGCATTGCGGGGGCGCAAGTGATAGTTAGCTAAACTATCTATAATGGGGGAATTTCTCTGGTTTTGTACGAGTGAAATGTCCTGTTAACTATAACTTTCTGTAAAACCTAATTTCTAACTATAACGTGCCTGAAACTTTTGGTATTTTCAATGAATTTCAAAGGTTATTTTAAATGCTAATTTCTAACTATAACGTGCCTGAAACCTATGTTTTTTTTCAGTGAATTTCAATGGTTTTTTAAATGCTAATTTCTAACTATAATGTGCCTGAAACCTTTGTTTTTTTAGTGAATGAAATTTTGTATGTATCATTGTAGTTATACCTATATTTTTGTATTGAATTTCTGGATTTTTTTTAACTGTTTATTTGTCAATATAATATTTATTAGGCAATATTATATATTTTTCTGAAAATTATTTAAAAACATTCAAAGAAAATGTAATCTGAAATATAGTATAATAGTTTTTTTTTTTATTCATTTATATTATTTTTTTGAAATGTTTTGGAGTCGCGCACCCACTGCATATCCAACGCAGTGGGTGCGTATACTAAAGCCACCATTTTGGAAAAGTCGTGAAGGGTCCGCGTACGGTGTGTGATGGGTGCGTGTTTTCCAGTTACGTCAAATACGTATAATATTACGTGGTATGCGCGATTTGTATGCGACTGGTACGCGACACATGCGCATTACGGTAAGTGACGCTTGCGTGGTGCCAAGCCCTGCGTGACGTCATATGCGTGCTGGGGCACGTTGGGTGCGCGAACCCAGAGAAAATTTTTATATCCGAAAATGATTTGCATGTATGTTTAATGTACATATTAGGGCAAGAGATTATCAAGGTATTCATAAAAATAATACATTTCTACTTGTAACTAACTTATATTATTTTTAAATATATTTTCGCGAAGTCGCATCGGGTGCGCTCTTCCTAAGCGTAGGGTGCACGAATCCCATGTGACCTCAAAATAAATATTTGATTGGTTTATAACATTTCCCACTGTAAGTATTGAAGGACCCCACCCATTTTATTCATTCTTGTTAGAGGATTTTCAGAGGAGCATCTCTTCTTTAACAAGAACAAGTTTTGCATTTTTTTTGGTGTTTCTTTTACAACTCAAAAGAAAATGGCATCACATCAGAACCAGCAGGTGGAAGAATCTTCGGATGAAGAACTGACCAGAATCGGTGGTGTGGAAGTTTTTTACTTTCCCAGAAGGTGAAAAAAAAGGCAATGCTACCAAGGTGACTTGCATTATTTGTGATAGAGTACTATCAAGAGGCAGTCAGAAGAAGTACTCTTGCGGGACTGCCAGAATGTACAAGCACTTGCGTACGCAGCATCCTCGCAACCTGGCTCGGGAGGAAATGAGGCATGCTGCTAAAATCCACCAGAAGCAGGACAAAGTACATCAGGAGGGTCAACATCTCAACCTCTTATGGATATTCCTCCAGAATTTGCCTTTTTAGAAAAGCACTGTTGCAAGTGCAAAACAATTATCTGCTACGGAGGGTAGTCCGTAGACTCAGTTTGTGATGCTCAAAGGAATCACCATTGTTAATTTTTTTTGGGGGGGGAATATCATCTAATTCCAACAGTTTTCTCGTTACTTTGTTTCTTTTTTTGTTAAGCTTCTAAAAAAACACCGAAAAAAATACAAAATTGTTTAAAAAATACAAAAATAATACAAAACAAAAAAGAAGAAAGAAAAAGTTATTGTCAGAACTACCTTATCTGGTTTAAAAAAGAACTATAATTGTATGGTAATGTCTGAAAGTTTGCTTGAATATGTGTGTACAGTATGATTGACTGAAAGAATGCTTTAGTAGTGTATGATGAATTTATTGAGGCAGATGTATGAGGTAGGGCTGTAGTGTGGCACTACAAGCTCTTTTGCTGCACTACGCTGCAGCACTTCTGAAACACAGACATGCAAAATATTTACATGAATATGTCGCATCTCTGTTTTTCCCTCTGCACTGGCACACAAACTGTAGCCATGTGCTACCACAGGCACCCTTGCACCATGGTGCAAGGATGCCTGCATTGTGGGCAGATTGTTTTTGTGCAGGAAGGAACACCTTCCTGTACAAAAACAATCACGGAAGGCATTTTCCTCCTTCAATGTGTGGCGTAGAATACAGTACGCATTGAAAGAGGAAAAAATGAGGAGAAATGAAAAGATTTCTCCTTATTGCGCCTTGCTACGCCACCTCTAGGGTGGTACAGTGTACACACATGTCCAGATTTATGATTTCTTGTAAATTTAGACCTTTGTCTGGCTCTATGGGTGTTATGTGGGAACATACACAGCAACACCCATGGAATGCCCTTTCAGCATAAAGTGCTGCGTATAAAAAGGCTGTATTTACAAGGAGAGAAAAACCCATGCAGGGTGGCTTTTCCTCTCTTTGTAAAAATGGAGGGGCCCCGAGCACCACCACTAAGTCAGAAAAAGTGAAGTAGTAGAGGTGCAGGGGGCTTGCAAATCTGCTCCATAAGTGCATACGTATTGGCAGAGTAATACGATAAGTAGATAGTGCTTGATGGGTGATTGAGGAATTGCATGGTAGTAACAGGAGGATTCCTTGGCTACAAGGGTAGTAAGTGGGAATTTGCATAAATGTATAAATAGTATATTCCTGTTTGGAAGTCTACATGCATACTGTATAGAATATTGGAGGTGTACTTCTGTTAGTAGCTAGGCCACTCTATAAATACATTACTAGTGATTGTAATGATTACAGTGCTGCAAGTAGAATACATGATCAATTTATGAGTGCTGAGGTATTGGCGGAGTGATAGGATAAGAAGATACTGCTGGTATTGACAGAGTAAAAGGATAAGTATAGTGGTGGATAAGTGATTGGAGAAGTATATGAGCTAGACATGAGGATACCTAGACTGTATAGTTAGAGTGCTGGTAGTTAACAGTAGGGTAAGTGTATAAGTCCTTGTGATTCTGTCAGGATGATTGCAGGAGTGGACAGAGAGTGATAGTCTGATTGTAGCACTGTATGAATACTACCTGGCATATTGCAAGGATGAATCAGTACTGTGCTGGAGGTTACAGGCCTGTATACATTGTGCACATTAGACTGTAGCACTGCTTGTCTTAATGCCTGAGTCTCTATACAAGTGCATGGATAGTGACTGGATACTTACACTGCTGGTACTTCACTGCAGAGAGACTTTATAAGTGTTTGTGTGTTGGCACAGATATTAGATAAGGACATCCTTCTGACAGTATGATTGCAGGAGTGGACAGAGACTGAGACTGACAGTCTGATTGGGGCACCAAATGAATACTACCTGGCTTGAATCACTACTCTGCTGGAGGTTACAGGCCTGCATACATTGCGCATATTTCACTGTAGCACTACTTGTCTTAATACCTGAGTCATTATACAAGTGCATGGATAGTGACTGGATACTTACACTACTGGTAGTTGCCTGCAGGGAGAGTTTATAACTGCATGTGTGTCGGCACAGAGATTCAATAAGGACATGCTTCTGTCAGGATGATTGCAGTAGTGAACAGAGAGTCACAGTCTGATTGGGGCACTACATGAATACTACCTGGCTTAGAGCAAGGGTGAATCAGTACTGTGCTGGGGGTTACAGGCCTGCATACATTGCGCATATTTCACTGTAGCACTACTTGTCTTAATACCTGAGTCACTGTACAAGTGCATGCATAGTGACTGGATACTTACACTGCTGGTAGTTGACTGCAGGGAGAGTTTAAAACTGCTTCTGTTTTGGGACAGAGATTAGATAAGGACATGGTTGTGTCAGGATAATTTTAGGACGGGACAGACAGTGACAGGCTGATTGGGGCACTTCATGAACAGTTCCTGGCTTATTCCAAGGGTGAATCAGTACTCTGCTGGGGGTTAGAGGCCTGCATAGATTGCGCACATTTGATTGTAGCACTGCGTGTCTTAATACCTGAGTCATTCTAGAATTGCATGTATAGTGACTGCATACTTACACTGCTGGTAGTTGACTGCAGGGAGAGTTTATAAGTGCTTCTGTGTTGCGACAGAGATTAGATAAGGACATGGTTCAGTCAGGATGATTGCAGGAGTGGACAGAGAGTGACAGTCTTATTGAGGCACTGCGTAAATACTGCCTAGCTTATTCAAAGGGTGAATTAGTAGTCTGCTGGGGGTTAGAGGCCTGCATAGATTGTGCACATTTGATTGTAGCACCACTTCTCTTAATGCCTGAGTCATTCTACAAGTGCATGAATACTGAGGGGATAGTTAGAGTGGTGGTAGTTGACAGCAGAGAAACTTTATAAGTGCTTGTGTGTTGCCACAGAAATTAGATAAGAACATACTTGTATGAGGATGATTGTGGGAGTGGACAAAGAATGACAGGTTGATTAGGGCACTACATGAATAGTACCTGGCTTGATGAAAGAGCGATTCAGTAGTCCGCTGGAGGTTACGGGACTGCATAGATTGCACACATTTGACTGCTTGTCTTAATGCCTGAGTCGCTGTACAAGTGCATGGATAGTGACTGGATACTTACACTGCTGATACTTCACTGCAGATAGACTTTCTAAGTGCTTGTGTGTTGGCACAGAGATTACATAAGGACATCTTTTTGACAGTATGATTGCAGGAGTGGACAGAGACTGACAGTCTGATTGGGGCACCAAATGGATACTACCTGGTTTATAGCAAGGGTGAATCAGTACTCTGCTGGGGATTAGAGGCCTGCATAGATTGCTCACATTTAATTGTGGCACTGCGTGTCTTAATACCGGAGTCATTGTACAAGTGCATGCAGAGTGGCTGGATACTTACACTGCTGGTAGCTCACTGTAGGGAGATTTTAGAAGTGCTTCTGTGTTGGCACAGAGATTAGATAAGGACATCCTTCTGACAGTATGATTGCAGGAGTGGACAGAGACTGACAGTCTGATTGGGGCACCAAATGAATACTACCTGGCGTATTGCAAGGGTGAATCAGTAGTCTGCTGGGGGTTACAGGCCTGCATATATTGCGCATATTTCACTGTAGCACTGCTTGTCTTAATACCTGAGTCATTGTACAAGTAATATACACAACAAAGAAAAGGGGGGAGAAGGCAAAAAAGCCCTACCTCATCCTCCTCAGAAATAGTATGTAAACACAAACAAGGAGGTAGAGCGACCAATAATTGGCCAATGTATGTTTGCAAATGTAATAGATTTGAGAGAGCACACTCACTTTGTAAAAACTGCCCTCACCCCCTGTTGCTCCGCCTCTAGCGTTGGTTTTGTGCAGAGGCGTCAGTAGCAGCTCAATGTACAAGTGCATGGATAGTGACTGGATACTTACACTACTGGTAGTTGACTGCAGGGAGAGTTTATAATTGCATGTGTGTTGGCACAGAGATTCGATAAGGACATGCTTCTGTCAGGATGATTGCAGTAGTGAACAGAGAGTGACAGTCTGATTGGAGCACCAAATGAATACTACCTGGCTTATTGCAAGGGTGAATCAGTACTGTGCTGGGGGTTAGGGGTTTGTATACATTGCGCACATTTGACTGGAGCACTTCGTGTCTTAATAACTTAGTCATTGTGCAAATTTAGCATTAGGATCTTAAAAGAAAAAAAATAATATAATATATAATCTTATCATTTTTGCAACACAACATAATTTTACCATTATATAAATTATTTAGTTTGCCTTTTTTGCTGTTCTCAGAATATATTGAATTTCACTATTAATAGTGATTTCAATGTTACTCATCACTTAACAGCGGGCAAGAAAAACAACAATCAATAAGATTGCTTAAAAAAAACAAATATGTGTGAAAAATATTTTAAACATAGTCAACTATCTCTGCAGATTTCATATAAATAACATCCTCAATAATATAGTATATAATGCAACTCTCGTATATATAAAATGCTTCTTTCTAAGAGAATTTTGTCAATATAATATCAAAGAAGATGAACAATAATTCAATCAACAATTCTTTATAATTTCCATATACTCTAAATGATGTCATTTAAAACATTTGCTGACAGAATTTCTCTGTAAAACCGCATAATTTATATTAATATCTTTCCTGTAGGCCAAATGATATTCCTGAAATCCTTCATATTGAAATTGTCCAAAGTATTGGTATTAATACATATTAACATATTCCCAATAGGCCGAATTATGTTCTTAGAACTTTGGCTTTAAAAATATTAGATATAAATTTGGTAATTCCTTAGGCAAACGATATTTAAAAACCAAATAAGCATCTTACAATATGTCCATCCTTTATTGCATTTTAAATAGACTGTGTAATGTCCAGATGTTGTAGAAGATCCATCGTGGAAAATAATTGCTACTGCTACAAATGTTCTTCCTGATATTGATAGTTGACTTGCTACAAAATTTTTCATTTAAGTTTCCAATTTTCTTCCATCAGCTGTACAACATTGTATCATTAAAATTATATATTATCCAAATCTTTCTATAAATAATGTTGATAACATTTCTGATTTGCATTGGCTACACTCCACGTTTTGATTTGCTGCTTTAACTAATTTGTTGAAAGACACTGTTTTACAATCTGGTATTGTTAAATGTATGAATCTCTCAGTGTCTATGTTAGTGGTAGAAGTAAATGTACAATTTACACATTCATGTTGCCATTTATAACGAAGTTCAAATAGATTTTCAATTTGTATTCCTTCATCTTCTAATACTGCAAGCACATACATTAGAAATTCCTGAGCATCTAGTTGCACATTCTGTGTAAATTGTGTAGAACCTTTACATATATCCAGAAGATTCTGAATATCAGAAACATTTTGGATTTTACTTTTATCAGTTTTCAATTTTTTAAAAATAGAAAGCAACAAAGAACAAAACTGTTTTTCTCGATGCTCCATAATTTGCTGCTGCAGATATTCTAAAGAAAATACAACATTTACCACTACATTTGCATAGCAGTTGATACCTGAACTATTTTCTAATTGATATCCAACAATCTCTTCAATAGTCTCCTTGTGCTATTTGCTTGGAATCTCAACATTATCTTGATTTTTTTTTCACTTTAACTTCACTAAAGATATTCTCATATCTCCGGTTTTGACCAACCACACGCTTTTCATATACAGGATATTCACCTAAATTGGGAGCATATGTATTCTTCTTAACAGATTATACTCTCTTACACAATTTGAATCTGCACTAATCTTTCTCTCATCAAAATCAATCAAATACAATCCAGATACATTTCTGACTCGGGACAAAGCAACATATGCCATACCCTCTTTAAATACGGTACTCCCAATGTTTACCAAAGCACTGTCTACACTTATACCTTGAGATTTATGAATAGTCACCGCATATGCCAAAGAAAGAGGAAACTGTTCCTACGAACATACAATTCTTTAAATAGCAAAAAACGAGCAGAACAACAACCAATTTGCTTTACTTCTTCAATCTGATCAAATTTGATTTTCAAAGATTCAATACCATCTCTTTTTTGATAATTGACAAATTCAACCACTTTTCCCATTGCTCCATTTACTAAACCTTTTTCCACATTCATATTACGCTATTAAATGACTCGACGGTTTACACAAACAGATACATTTTTTTCTAAACCAGCAGTTCTAGATATAGATTTTTCCAAATTATTCAATTTTGTTTGTAATTTATCTGTTAAAATAATAGTAACTCCTTCATGCTCAATTTTCTTAATCGCTTCCATTTGTATTATTTGTTCATTTTCAAGCTTTAAAAGTTCTTCATTGAATGTAGAACACTGTCGCAGTATTGACATAGACAGATTACAGATTATTTTTCTGCAATTTTCTTGTATATATTTTCAGGAACTATATTTTCATTTGAAAACAAGGTAGTAAGTAGCTGACTTTCCAAAGCTTGTTTGCCATGTTCTGTCAATACTCCAATTGTTATATCCTGAAGAATAGTTTCATAATCTATATCATTTGCCTTTCGCATATTTTTAATAGGTTCTTTGTATTCAAAATATGACCAAACATTAACGTTTCCAATGCTTCCCAAAGACTTTCTGGTGTCTTCATGCAGAGGTGTTTTAAATACTGGTTGTCCTTTTACAGGAGTAAGTTGAAGTAGATCACGAAAAACTATGACATGTTTTCCTCCTAATTACACATCGTATTCTGTTTTTAAAATTTGCTGCATTCTTAAATGCACAAAGGCAAGCATTAAGTTTGAGACCATGCTCACCTCATCAATAATTAGAAGTTTTCTTTGCTTTAGCACTCTTGAAACTTCATAACAAGCTTCTCCAGATTGCATGTGATATTCCAATTTATTTGTATGCTCTACAGGTAGCATTAGTAAGCGATGCAATGTAATTCCTTTAATGTTGTATGCTGCCAACCCAGTTGGAGCAGTTACAACAGACAAATCTGAGTCTGTTGTTTTCTGTAGATAACCTGTCAAAACTTTAATTAAGAACATTTTTCCTGTACCAGCTTGACCACTGACATACATTTGGAGAGGTAGAAATGATGTGCATGTGCATTCGTTTTTTTCATGAAGAAAACCATGGTCGATCTGTTGTTTCACTTGCTGGTATATTTCTTTCTGTTCAATATTTAGTTGTTCTTCCAAGATTCCCAAGTCCATCGTATCTTCTTGAGCTTGATGCTTTGCTGTTTCCACTTCACTCATGGCGATGGCTGCTTCATTTTCAAGAATTGGTTCTCCTAGAGGATCCTGAATCAGTGGAGCAGAACTTTGACTATCTTGAGAACTGTCTCTTGCAATCTCAGCTGCAATAGTAACTTCTTGATCGATTTCTTCATTCAATATTTTGAGCTAATTTGTAAAAACTGTGCATTCAATGCTATCTTTACATGCGTTGAAAGAATCTTCATAGCACTCAAAATCTCCAAGTAATTCCAGTTCCGTACGCCAAGGTTTGAAGAGTTGTAAAAGTGCTAAATAGTAAAATTCTCTTTTATCAGGAGTATCAAAGCTCAGTTTTCTATGATTAATGAGATTTCGTTTAGTATGTTTCACCAAACATCCTTCTGAACCAATCACTGCATATTTTCCTTCATTTATGTTTTCTGCAGTATTTTTCTTAAAACTGTAAAATTGCAGCACTTCATAGAGACATATGTTCTCAAGATAACGACTTCTAATTGGATAGTATGTATCCAACATGTTTGTTTTGACAATATCTGTACTTCCCGGTTCATTGACTGCTAAATATTCGATTTCTTGTATAGTTATATTAAGTACTCGATTTCACGTTGCAGCAAGACCTAGACTCACCCAAATGATCCCTCTTGACTTTGAATATAAACTTGCAGACGACAACCGATCCGAGCATTTGTACGCTTCAATCTCTCGATGAGATAACATCTTCAAACTAAAACTGTACAATGTCTTACTAAGACTCTTCTCGTGGGAAATTTTTTCCCACATTTCTTTCAACTCCGTCTTTTCTGATTTTGTTATGTATGATGTTACATACCAAGCAACAGCAATGGAATTGTACGCAACATACTGGATATCCATATTAGCATTCCACATTGAGAGAATAACTGGATTATAATCATTGATATTCTTTGATTCTTCACTTCTTCTCAAATTTTACGTATTTTTGGGAGATTTTCTAGTGATGGTATGTCTCACTGCTGACATGAAACTGTTTACTCTTCCTTTGGATATTAGTGTACGTGGAAATCCAAAATGACATTTGGTATAAAACTTTTCCTTCGACTTGTATTTCCGTTGACAGTATTTCCCACATCGATGACTTTGGAATTGTAACACTTGTTGCCTTAAGGTATTTTCTTCTGTTCTTTTAGGTATAGCACATGTAACATAATCTTCAATAAAAGATAAAACAGTGTTATCCGAATCAGTTCCAAATTTGGGTGCATCCTTGATCCATAGAAGCATAAGTATATGAGGAGCACCTCTAGCTTGATACTCCTTTCTCCAAAAGAAATCAGTAACTTCTCCAAGAGGAGGATTCTTTTTGTTGCAGATAAAAGACATCATAGCTTCAAACCTATGATTGAAATATCCAAAGAACACAATTCTCCAGGAGTCTTGAATTCAATGTTTTTAATGTTTGAATTTGCTTCTCGAAGAAAATGAAGTAAATCATCCCATGTGTATTCAGCACAGCTTAGTGTAACAAACCAGGTTGGAGTTCCTAAATTCCTTAGCATGCATTTAAGTTCTCCATGATGACGATACCAATACTCATTAGTACCACGCTGACATGTCATCAAATTAATCAATTGAGATTCCAAATGGTCAGCTCTCTGATGTACTTTTTCCATAAATTCCTTTTCAGAAACATTTTGAAGATGTACTCCTGTTTTTAATATGTGGTTGACTGCATATGAAAGTCCAGACAAGTCACTCTCAAACAAAAGATGAAATATATATGGGATACATTGTCGAAATCTAGGATCTTCTGCATACAATCTTGTTGTCCGATACTCTGATGCAGGAATCTGTATTGATCGTTCGTCATATCGTCCACCTTTTCCAGTTGGGAACAGCTGGGGAAAACAACAAGCTTCCAAACTCTTTTCCCAAACACTCAAGGGATTCCCCTTCGCTTTCTTCATTTCGAATAATTCAAAAGTATTCCCCAACACTTCTTTAGAATGTAAAGGATGTACACTATAATGTTCATAAATTTCTTCACTTTTGGATATGTCAACTTTCCTCTAAAAGTATTTTTTCTTCTTCCACATACACATTTTTGTAGTATTCATTATTCTTTATAAGATACAATGTTGCATTTTGCACTTTCCTGACATCTATTAATTCCAGCCAGATGCTCTTACTCTTAGTAGGAACACAATTCACAAGAATAATTAACTCCTTGAGTGCTCATGATGGCTTTCCGGCTGTCATGAGTCATGGTGGGGGTGAGCTCATGACGGCCGGGAGCCGTCCGAACATTGCCGCTCCGCCCACAAGGTATTAATTCCCCGCCTGTGCGAGAGAATTAATCAGTGGGCAGAGTTTGGACGGCTCCCGGCCGTCATGAGCACATGCCCACCGTGATTTATGATGGCCGGGGGCGTCCTGAGTACGGAAGCACCACGCCCAACCCCGCCCCCTCTCGCGCCGCGGCAGAATTTGCACCACGGCGAAGGGGTTAAGGGTTCACTTTCTTCTTTATCTACACCCAATAGTTTCAATATTTTTCTTGAAATCTAGAGGTAAATATAAAATTATTCCTTTTAATCCTCTCTCTAAATCTGTGGGAGGCAGTTTACCTGTTTTAGGCTCCATACCAACAATAGCCTGAAACGGGTGCACAGATTGAATTAGAATACACTCATACGTGTTAAAATCCATCAGTTCTTGAGGAATAGGTACCAACTCCAGATCATTATGGACAGCTCTTCCTGGCATTTTATAATCCTCTAATTTATTATAACAATAATTTACAAATACGTTGATTAGTACCCAAATCAAAGCAATCCTCTACCAACAAATAAGTTGCAAATTTGTCCACTTATCATTATTTTTTTTTTCACTTTTTAAATACAGATCAACAGTCCTAGTCTGATTCTTATAGTGAGTTCGTCGACAACAAATACAAGTATCATGTGGCCTTTCACACGAATTTTCCTTAAAATTTGTAATTTCTTCTTCAAATTTCTCTGTACTAATTTTTTCCACATTTTCTTCAATGCCTACTTCTATCAATGTCTCACTTTGGGGCTGATTCCGATCCTGGTCGGAAGGGCACTGAACGCGATCCGGCCGAAAAACTACGAGCCGTACGCATGTTTTCCACCCAACTCGTACAGCTGTATAAGTGAGCAAGTACGATGAGAGCTACACGAAATTCACCAACCGAGTCGTTTCTGGGTCTGAACCGCTCCGTACGTCCCGGTCGTGAGCTAACCGTGGCGTGCAATGGATGCGATTCATGACTGAGCCAGTACGATGCAAGCGCCGGACAGCCTGTGTGAGCCGGAGTGTCCGGCTCACAAATCATCCGGGTGGTTGCCTTTGGGGGTCCGCATCCGACACCCTGTCACCCGCAGCCCTATGACCCAAGGGTCCCCCCAACACAGGCATGTACGGTGCCGATGGTACCGACGCGTACTCACTGTAGGGGGCGCACTTGTCCGTGACATACCCATTCAGTCAATGGGAGCCCATGTACGCATCGGACGACCGGCTCACATTGACTTCTATGGGAGTCCGACCGAACTGAGTCCAACAGCATACGGCCGCATCGTACTCGCTCAGTCGGACTGCAGGACTCTGGCTCAGTCGGAAAACACTCCGAATATGGCTCGGTCAGAGTGCTTTCTGACCCAGATCGGAATCGGCACCTAGGTCTACTCTCTTCTTCAGGACCAAAGTAAGAAATTCTATTTCATCACAAACTTTTTTTTACATCTGATACTGACTCATGTACAAGCACACTGTTTAATTCATTTAAAAATATTGCTGGACTTTTTGCATAATAAAATCTTCTGACTAACTCCCGCATTTGAGAATGATGTACTGCTAACATTCTAAAATGAAGAAAAACACTTTGACATACTTTTTTAGAAAGAAGTCAGAGAATGACCTGGCAAACCAGTATTTTTTCTCACTCTGCAAGGATCTAGTCCTTGCAACATCTTAATCTTTTGTTTAAGACTTTTTTTACTATACTCTCGTAAGAAATTCAGAAAAATATCAATAGAGTCCTGACGTATACTGCATATACTACTACAGTCCCAAGTATACACTGGGGCTTTAGTACGTCTCCCTAGCACTTCATCAGCTACCACTTCTTTTACATTTCTAGGAACCATTTTTTCTTTTCAATTGGACAACCGTTTTTAACCTCATAAGTACAACCAGTGGTATCAATTGCATGCAATAAACTATTGGTTTGAAAATAGCTCTCTTCATTAAAAAAGGCTCTGAACTTGAACTGTGTTTCCATTCACCCAAAAAAAAATCACGAAAGTTAGTTCTGTTAATTACTCTCTTCCTTATTCTAATTTCCTTTTTAATTCAAAAGCCTTTTCAACAATAGTTTCAATCTGTTTTTTCTTTTTATAAAATGCGGATATTCTTTTATATTTCTTCACATCTTTCAACATATTAAAGACAATTCTATTATAAAACATTCTTTTCCTTATTTCATTAAATTGATTCCTTCTCCTTTTAGCATATATTTTTTCTCGAAAACTTAATTTCCCATTAATTTCTCTTTTTTTCTTGTTATTGGTCTTTCTTCTTGAGGCATTGTTTCTACTTTTCACATTATGCACACTGTTTCCAGCCTTTGAAAGTTTTTTAATAAATTCTTTGGTTCTCTTACCGGAAGACTTTTACTTTTTTTCCACATGTTGTAGTTCGTCTAATTTTTTCTGTTGTGTTTCCTTCAAATAATATTCCTTTCTTTGTTGTTTCTTCTTTTGTGTTATTCTAGTCATAGTAAGTTTTTGTTTATTGAAGATGAGTAATATCTGTTTAAAAATATATATCTAATTTTATTAAAACAACATTAATAAAATATACTATTGTATTACTAAACAAAGACATTGTATCTAAAAATCATTTAATTGTTTTCTTTTAAAATCACTATCCATTTATTGCAACACACAGGTACTAACTGGGTAATTCCAGAACTGAATAACTAGTATTTACGTGTTTAGAGGAGTGGATCAATACTGTATAGATGATTGTAATACTACATGTATTAGTTTCTGGGTTATTATATGAGTACATAGGTACTGACTGGATCATTTGAGTTCTGCAATGAAATAGAATAGTGCATTTTTAAAGCTTTGCATTTCTGCACAGTGATTAGTTAAGGACATGATTCTGTGTGGATGATTGCAGGAGTGGACAGAGACTAATAGGCTGATTGGGGCACTGCATGAATACTACCTAGCTTATTGCAAGGGTGAATCAGTAGTCCGCTGGGGGTTACAGGCCTGCATAGATTGAGCACATTTGACTGTAGCACTGCTTGTCTTAATGCCTGAGGCATTCTACAGGTTTATGCACAGTGACTAGATAGTGAGAGTGCTGGTAGTTAACAGGAGGGTGAGTTTTTAAGTGCTTGTGTGTTGGCACAGAAATTAGATAAGGACATGCTTGTGTCAAGATGATTACAGGAGTGGACAGAGAGTGACAGTCTGATTGGGGCACTACTTGAATAGTACCTGGCTTATAGCAAGGGTAAATCAGTAGTCTGCTGGTGGTTAAAGGCTTGCATAGATTGCACACATTTGACTGTAGCACTGCTTGTCTTAATGCCTTAGTCACTCTACAAGTGCATGGATAGTGACTGAAAAGTTACACTGCTTGTCATTGACTGCAGGGAGAGTTTATACGTGCTTGTAAGTTGGCACAGACATTAGATAAGGATATGGTTCTGTCAGCATGATTGCAGGAGTGGACAAAGAGTGACAGCCTGATTGGGGCACTACATAAATACTACCTAGCTTATTCCAACGGTGAATCAGAAGTCTGCAGGGGGTTGGAAGACTGTATAGAGTGCACACATTTCAATATAGCACTATGTGTCTTTATGCCTGAGGCAGTCTACAGGTATATGGAGAGTGACTAGATAGTGAGAGTGCTGGTAGTAGACAGGAGGGTGAGTTTTTAAGTGCTTATGTGTTGGCACAGCGATTAGATAAGGACATGCTTCTGTCAGGATAATTGTAGGAGTGGGCAGAAAGTGACAGTCTGATTGGGGCACAGCATGAATACTACCTGGCTAATTCTAAGGGTGAATCAGTAGTCTACTGGGGGTTAGAGGCCTGCATAGATTGTGCACATTTCACAGTAGCACTATGTGTCTTAATGCCTGAGGCATTCTATAGGTAAATACACAGTGACTAGATAGTGAAAGTGGTGGTAGTTGACAGGAGGTTGAGTTTTTAAATGCTTGTGTGTTGGCACAGAAATTAGATAAGGACATACTTCTGTCAAGATGATTGCAGGAGTGGGCAGAGAGTGACAGGCAGATTGGGGCACTGCATGAATACTACCTGGCTTATTGCAAGGATGAATCCGTTGTCTGCTGGGGGTTAAAGGCCTGCATAGATTGTGCACATTTCCCTGTACCACTGCTTGTCTCATGCCTGAGTCATTCTACAAGTGCATGAATACAGAGAGGATAGGTAAAGTGGTGGTAGTTGACAGCAGGGAGAGTTTTTAAGTGCTTGTGTGTTGGCACAGAAATTAGGTAAGGACATGTTTCTGTCAGCACTATTGCAGGAGTGGACAGAGAGTGACAGTCTATTTAGGGCACTACATAAATACTACCTGGCTAATTGCAAGGGTGAATCAGTAGTCTGCAGGGGGTTAAGGCCTGCATACATTGCACACATTTCACTGTAGCACTATGTGTCTTAATGCCTGAGGCATTCTACAGGTATATGGACAGTAACTAGATAGTGAGAGTGCTGGTAGTTGTCAGGAGGGTGAGTTTTTAAGTGCTTGTGTTTCAGCACAGAGAGTAGATACAGACATGGTGTTGTCAGGATGATAGAAGGATTGGACTGGGAAAGACAGTGTGATTGCTTATCTGCATGGCTACTGTATGGATTTTTGCAGGAGTAAATCAGTAGTGTTCAGGGGGTTAAGGCACCGCATAGATTGTGCACATTTACTTATATACTAACTACGAAATTACACATTATAGAACCAAAAAATCATTCCTCATACACTTATAAAATCACATTTACACCACTTTTGCAGTCCTCTAATATATCAGATACCTCTCATTAATTCATACAAATATAAATATAATGTAAACAAATACCTGACTCATGACATACTAACTACTACATACCAGAAAGAATAAAATGTACTGACTTTCTTTGCAGCTACATATTGTTCTTTAAATCTACAAATATGCAACTTCATCAAACTGTACCTCTCAACAGACTTAATGAAGAACAGTAATAAAGAACACTTTTTTAAATAAGGATTTTTAAAACTGCAGAAACTGTCCCAACTAATAACAGATATCATAATTATTAACACCTTATATGATCATCTTCCAAACAGCACAATTGTACCTCATTTTACCACACTATCTATAATAATGCAATATTTTTAAACTTTACCTTTTTACTCAGAAGAAATAATCTTGCCTAATAAACTACACCTTATATGATTTTTTTTAAAATACACCTTCTTAGTACATATTTAACCAATTAATAGTAAATAAAAGCCTTCATTAAAATATATCTTCTAACACACTTAAATAAATATATTACTGTACATACTGCTTTTTAACCAAACTTCAAATACAATAAAAATAATCCCAATATACATCTGTGCATTTTATAATATATTTCAAACAACACAGTTTCATAAAAAGGTCAAATCTTTATTAAATTAACCTAAAAAATATGCAACTCACCTTTAAATAAATCTGTTGAATGAAAAATCTCACACACTCACTCAGGATTGTCTTTTTGACACAGAGAATGTAGATCAACACCCACTGCAAGGGTGAACCAGCATTGACAAATGTTCCTTCTATTTTTCCATACATATTGACATAAACAACAAATGGTATTGCTTCCTAGTGTTTTTCAAATTGAAAAATGATTTTCCATTGGTCACAGAGAATAATACTTTTCAACTGACATCTTCACCCCTTGTCCTTAATGTCAGCTTCCATAGCAACAGGTCATGCAACATTCAACTTAGCTGCCAGGTCACAAGTTCACCACACAATGTTACTAAACATCAGGTGGGGTTGGCTTTGCAATGCTTGCCCTTATCCTCTCTGCTCTACTTTTCCAACATTTCTTAATAACCGTTAAGAAACATGCTTTCTAAACCAAGTGAAATGCACCCTATTTTCGAATGTTGAGTGCCAATCAAATCTCTACTTTCTTAAAAACAGCATCTTGTCCACCATTTTAGATAGATTTTATTCTTCCACCACCTACCTGTCCACCTCAGCTGCACACATTTTCTGATTACCTACAGAAATCGCTTCAAGATGCTTTCTGTGTGGGTTATTGGACACAGCTATATTTTGTGGTGCAAAAGGTATGCTGAAAGCAGAGGTATTGTCAAAGACCAAGATTTGCAAGATTTGCAAGATGTAGACATTAAATGGATTGGACAGAGAGGATTAAAGTGGCACCAACTGATGCCATTGGTTAAATCCTTTTTGCATCTCCAACCACCTGACCTCATGATTGTGCACTGTGGTGGCAATGACCTAGGCACATTGAATGGGTTAGCTCTGGAAATGCTAATGAAGGACAACTTTTCAGCATTGATGTTGCATTTTCCCCCATACTGCCTTTGTGTACTCTAACATATGCCAAAGACAGAAATGGAACAGCTCCAATCATTTTTGTCCACGGATTGAGAAAGCTAGAAAAAATGTCAATAAAGCTGTTTCTGCTTATCTCAGAGACCATAGTATGGGGTTCATATACAACAACAATCTGTGTTTTAATATGGATGGCATCTACAGGACTGATGGTGTACATTTCACAGATAAGGGAAACAGAGTCCTTCTCAACAACTTAAGACTCTGCATTGGCACTTACATGTAGCCACAAAAATCTCCCAATAAACACAATGGCTATTTTTAGAGCCACCCAATCTCCTAACATATAACCTAGGTTTTTATAATATTTTGCCTGGAGTCGCGCACCCAGCGCGAATTGGAGTCGCGTACCCCTCGCGTGCACACTATGGGGCCACGCTAAGCACCCCGCTAGATACGCAACTCCTTATTTTTCCGTAAAAAAAAAACGGCTCATACTATTAATTTCTATTTGCCCCGGGGACCCCATCCCCTGGGGCCTATCTCATACATTGGGGACGGTAGGGGGAGCCCCAATGTCCGGCTCCCCGCGACCTTCAGGAGCCGGCATAGCTTTTCATGCTTGGAGTCGTGTACCCCTCGCGTGCACACTAGGGGCCGCGCTAGGTACACGACTCCTTATTTTTCCATAAAAAAAATGGCTCCTACCATTCATTATTATTTGCCCCGGGGACCCCATCCCCCGGGGCCCATCTGATACATTGGGGACCGTGGGGGGATTTTCTCAGGAAATACTGGACGGATTTACACCATTTAAAAAAAATGTGTGTTTCTGAGCCAAGTGTGTAATTCCGGTCAGCCATTCAGGCTGTAACCTGTTCCAAAATTTCCTATGGGAAATAATATGGAGAAAACGCGTTTTGGGACCCCCTTTCTTTCTCGGCTCCTGCTTGACGAATCACCCCAAAACTTTCAGGATAGGAGCTGACTAGAGCGCCCCACCAGTTTTGAAAAATTCACGAAGATTCGTCATCCGGCGCCAAAGTTATTGTGGAAAAGAATGTTATGATTTTCCTGTGGTAACTAGGTCCTAACTATGACATGTATATATATATATATATATATATATATATATATATATATATATATATATATATATATATATATTAGCTCCGACTGCACCTCAGACCGGCGCACTCACGGACGGGTGCTTCGTACGCGGAGGTGCATCCGCGTTCAAATGATCGCTCACTCCTTCCTCCTTCCAGAAACAAGGCAAGCACTCGTAGGGGGATTATTCTTTTCAAATGTATTCAATTATCCGCTCTTAAAACATGACGCGTTTCGGCTGACGCCTTAGTCTTATGTTTTTAAGTTTCGCGCCACAACGCGGCTCACCTTTAAAATTACGGCATAGGTCACATGATGCAATTTACATTTTGCATGGAAATGAAAGAGAGATCATTGAACTCGTATGTCTTGACGCCATATTAGAGAATGCAATTCCTCAATGGGCCCGATATACGGGACAAACCTCACTAGGTAATTCACAAAGCGAAGTCAACAATATGTATATATATATATGAGGAGGAGCCTAGCGCGCAACCAAGATGGCCGCGTAGGTGCGAGGCTCCCGAGGACCTCCGCAACCTCCTACGTTTATCTTGACTTCATCCTGCATCGGTTGAGGGAACTGTGTCGGTGAGCCTGAGCCGAGGTGGTACCCGTTTCCCGTTTTCGAATCGGACCTCGGGTGCCGGAGTGAGCACCGATTGAAGTTTGCGGCCTACTTCTCTCCTGACCCCGGATTCGCGTTTGGGGGCGACCCGGTGGCAAAGTGAACAACAACGGTGGGCTGGGCCTGGCGAGTCGCGTACCCCGCACTTTCACTTTCACTTTCGCGCCCCCTTGCTGTCTTCGCAAGTGGGATCGCGGCGCTCTTGGTGTTGGGGTGGCCTCGCTGGGAGACTCTGCCTGCCTGCCTGCTGTGGCCCGCTCCGCCGTCCTGGGGTGGCCCCCCGGAGCTCGTGGCCTTGATTGCTCGCTTTTTACTGCGTGGCTGGTGAGGGTGTGAGACCCGCGACGATGGCCACTAAACAAGATGGAGATCGGTTGAAGGCCAAGTCGACCCGGCGTGGCGCCGCACATCAGGCCAACATCATGGACCGCTACACCCTCCCGAAGGGATCTCCCGGTTGACCGCACAAGTCCTCTGAGTGCCCCCCGGATGCCCCGGACTTGCCCACAGATCTGACTCTGCAAGACGTCATGGGCGCCATTGCTGAGATGAAGGCCTCGGTGGGCCAGCGGTTTGACACGTTAGCGTATAAAATCGACGCGGTCCTCGTCGATGTCAACCTAATGAGAGCTGATCTCTCGAAGACCAACGGCCGGGTCGATTCTTTGGCCCACACCGCGTCTGGCCTCACGACTGACGTGGCGGCCCTTCAGACGGAGGTACACCGGCTTCGGCAGGCGAGTGCGCTCATGGATCGGCGCCTGGAGGATTCCGAGAGCCGGGCCCGGAGGAATAATATCCGCATCATCGGAGTACCTGAGGGACGGGAGGAGTCGGCGGCGGATCTTTTTGTGGAGGACCTGATCACTACCCATCTCCAGCCTCAGGGACTGAGTACATTTTTTGCGGTGGAGAGGGCTCATACAGTTCCCGGGGGAAGGCCGAAGGTCGGAGCCCCTCAGCGGCCTCTTATTGCCCGTATCTTTAATTTTCGGGACAGGGATGCAATTCTGCAAGCCTCCAGACTGCAAGGGCCGATTAAGTTGGAGAACATGGAGGTGAACTTTTATCCTGACTTCACCCAAGCGGTCCAGAAGCAGAGACTGAGCTTCTTGGGCGTCAAGCGGCGGCTTCGGGACATGAACTTAAAATACGCCATGCTCTTCCCGGCCAGGCTGCGGGTGGAGGTGGATGGTCGCACTCACTTTTTTGACCGTCCTGAAGCGGCCGGGGACTGGCTGGACACTTTGTCTGGGGGTCGGGATCGGGATGGCGGGGGGGGGGATGCGGGAGGAGAAGGCCCACTGGACCGGGACTGAGGTGCTGCTACTGGGACTCACTCTGGACGAAGATGCTGCCGCTTTCGGCCAAGCTTAGGGTCTCTCGTTTTTTGTACTCGTTTTCCCTCCTTTGTAGGTGGTGCGGGGTCTCGAAGGGGTACTCTTTCCTCCTCTAGGGGGTTTGCCTAGTTTCAACTATATTGGGGCGACAGGCACACTGCAAGTTGGGGGGGCTGTTTGGGCTCATGCAGGGGTGCAGGGAGGGGGGAGTTTTGTTGGGGCGGTTGGGTTGGGGTGGGGTGTTGTTCATTTGTACCACAAGGCAAAAGTATTGTCGTGCTATTCCCAAAGTGCTCTCGGGGGGACGAGTGATTGCTTTCGTTTATGATGGGGGGTAGGGGGCTGAGTCTCCCCCGTGCCCAAGCGTGGTTGTCTGGCCTATTGGATGCCCTGGGGCTGGTGGATTGTTGGCGTTTTAAACATCCTACGCAGAAACAGTACACCTTTCATTCCGGGGCCCATGGCAGTCTATCAAGACTAGACTATGTCCTGGTGCCGGCGGCGCATGCGGGGAGGATCGGGGAGGTGCGCCATTTGGCGCGGGGTATTTCAGACCACTCCCCGCTCTTATTGCACTTCGATATTCTCCCGAGGGGAGAGGGTAGGGTGGCCCCGATTAATCCCTGGTACCTGCGTGACCCCACCATTCGCGCAGAGATGGTTAAGTCCCTTAAGCGATATTTTGATGATAATGTGGGGTCGGTGTCATCTGCGGTCTCGCTATGGGAGGCATTTAAGACGGTGATTCGGGGGGATGCCCTGTCCCTTATTTCCCATTCCCGGAGGCGCGAGCGGGAGGAGGTGATCCGTGTTGAAACTGAAATAACTGAGTTGGAGGGCGACCTCGAATGTGGGGTGACGGATGACAAATTACATGTCCTCCGACTCAAGCAGGCGGCCTATAAGGCCCTCGTCACGGAGGCGGCCAGGGGCCTCAGTAGAGAGCAACAGGGGAGACTGTATGATGTGGGTGATAAGGCTGGGAAATTGATTGCGTGGCTGGATAAAAAGGAGAGGGCGAGTCGAGTTGTCCCGTCGATTGAGAAACTGGATGGTGTGTGTGTCACGGAACCAGAAGAAATAGTCGATTGCTTTGCAGAATATTTCCGTGGGGTGTATTCCCCGGTGTCCTCCCGCTCGGAAGAGGATTCCCATGCCCTGCTTAGGGATATCGCGCTGCCTTCCCTTTCGGAGGAGGACAGAGTGTCGTTGGACGCCGCCCCAACCTCTGAAGAAATTGCTCTCGACATACGGTCGGTCGCTTCCGGCAAGGCTATGGGTCCTAATGGTCTTCCCATCGAATTGTACAAGCTGCGACCGGATACGCTGGCGCCGCATCTCCGTGCGATGTTCCTCGCGGCCCGTTCGGCGGGCTCCCTCCCGCTAGACCAGCGTCTGGCTACTATTGTGGTCATTCACAAGGAGGGGAGGCTGCGGGACAGGGTCACGTCCTACCGGCCTATTTCGCTGCTGAATGCGGAGCCCAAAATTCTCGCCAAGGTGTTGGCCAATCGGCTGGTTGGCGTGGTGTGCGATTTGATTCACCAGGATCAGTCCGGCTTTATCCCCCATCGCAACACTGCGCTTAACCTGCGGCGCTTGCATGGGGTGCTCGCGCGTGTCCCGTTTGTACGGGAACCGGCCATTTTGGCATCCCTGGGCGCCACTATGGCGTTTGACACCCTTGAGTGGCCATATATTTGGGCGACACTGGCGAAGTTTGGGTTTGGCCCGGGATTCATCGGTTGGGTGAAATTGTTGTACTCGGGACCGCTGGCGCAGGTGGTTGTGAATGGTAGAGTGTCGGCTCCGTTTGAGCTGGGCAGGGGCACGCGGCAGGGCTGCCCATTTTCACCGCTCCTCTTCGCGCTTGCCCTGGAGCCCCTGGCGGAGTGGGTGCGGTGGGAACCTTCTATTCGTGGTCTCCGATGGACCCCCGAGTATGAGGACCGCGTATCTCTTTACGCTGATGATATTCTCCTGTACCTGGCTTCCCCACGTAAATCACTGATAGTACTGGTTGATGTATTGCACTCATTTGGCCTCAACTCCGGCCTGGTCATCAACTGGGCTAAATCGTGTGTGTATGTCCTCTCTGGGGAGGATCCTATCCTTCCGCGGGGTTGTCCTATCCAGACCGCCCCACGGGGATTTAGGTACCTGGGTGTCTTCATTACCCTGGACGCGGAGGCCCGATATAGCCAGAACTTGCTTCCCCCCCTCCAGCGCCTGAAGGAGGACGTCGCGCGTTGGAAGCGCTTGCCGCTCTCGCCGCTCGGCCGGGCGGCATTGTTTAAGATGATGTCGCTGCCACGTTTCCTGTATGCCTTGCAGAATACAATGGACGTTGTCCCGGCGCGCTACTTTCGCGAGGTGGAGAGTTTGCAGCGCCGACTGTTCTGGGAGGGTCGGCCGCGTATCGCCCTGGCGAAGCTGACGCTCCCGTGGTACGACGGGGGGGTTGCCCTCCCAGATATCAAGCGATATTACTGGGCCTCCCAGCTGGCTGCGATCAATCACGGCCTTTACGGGCCCGCACTAAACCCGGCCCTTGAGATGGATAAAATGTTACTGCCGGGCGGTGACTATAATCGGGCGCTTTATTCTAGCTCGCATGACGCGCGGCTGACGGGCCCCACGGGGGTCATGGTACGGGTGTGGCACACGGCTAACGTGGCGATGGGGTGGAAGGATCGCTTGACCCGGGCGACGCCACTATACGCATCTGAGCGGCTGGGCTCCCTGTGGACCTCGAAGGGCTTTGAGAAGTGGGACATGATAGGCATCAGCAGGGTGGGCGATCTCTGGATGAGGGGGGGACTCAAAACGTTCGATGTGCTGCAGACAGAATTCCAGCTGCAGGACAGGGAGTACTTTCGTTATATGCAGATCCGTCATGCGTTGTGCTCCGTATTTCCGGACGCTGCCTCCATCCCGGAGTACTCCCCTCTGGAGGATAGAGTGCTAGATGGGCATGTCCCGGACGGCACGATTTCATTAATTTACAAAAAGCTCATCAATGACCGTTCGGGACTGCTGACCGGCCTTCGTCCAGCTCAAGATACTCCATAGGGTCTATGTTACGGGGCCGAGGCTGATGCGTATGGGCTATGCTGTGGACGGGTTGTGTAAGCGTGGGTGTGGTTCTTTGGGGACCTTTCTCCATATTCTGTGGGAATGCCCGGAGGTGGTGCGATTCTGGCGTGGTGTGCATGAGGTTTTGCAGGTAGTTACGCATGTGCCGCTGTTGCCTGAGGCGAGGAGATGTCTTTTGAATGTATGGGAGCCAACCGACTACTCAGTGCCGCAGACGTGGTGGGCGACTCTGGGATATATGGTGGCCAAACGTGACATTGCGCAACTGTGGGGTTCCCAGAGGTCGGCGTGGAAGGACAACATGGATTGGTGTATGTTTCGGGAAAAGGTGGTGTATGTTGCGAGAGGTAAGCCTGGGACATGGGTGAAAGTATGGGGCCCCTGGAACGCTTACCGTGGGGGAATCTGTACCCCGCCGCTACTGCCTGATCCGTCACCGGCCCCGTCTCCTTAGCCTGTTTGTCTTCCCGTTTCTGGGCAATGAGTTTACTTAGTCCCCGTCCTGACTTATTCCCCCCCTCGATATTCCTATGAATCAGTGGGGTCCCCCCCCCTAGGGGAGCACATGCTGTTGTTTCCGACTGTGGGTTGCCTTGTGGACTTGCTTTTTTTGTTGTTATTTATATAAAAATGAAACCGTCGTGTGGGGTCCGGATGGTGTGGCTGCCAACGCCTCTTTCAACTCCTGTGAATTCCCTTTTGCCGCAAAGTGCGTTCTATTGTCTGTATTACATGCTCCTTCTGTTTGCTAGCGGCCGGCCTGAAGGTTGTAGGCCCATCTTTGTATATTTTTTGGATTCTGTAATAAACGGTTTAAGAAAAAAAAAAAAAAAAACAATATGTATATATTATTAATGGGTAAGAGGTTATATTAAGCCCCATTCTCATCTCAATATTGATCATGCCGTGTATCGGCTGAGACCTGAGTTCAATGCTTGTATCATGTCGTGTGAGGTTTGTCCCGTATATCGGGCCCATTGAGGAATTGCATTCTCTAATATGGCGTCAAGACATACGAGTTCAATGGTCTGTCTTTGATTTCCATGCAAAATGTAAAGTGCATCATGTGACCTATGCCGTAATTTTAAAGGTGAGCCGCGTTGTGGCACGAAACTTAAAAACATAAGACTAAGGCGTCAGCCGAAACGCGTCATGTTTTAAGAGTGGATAATTGAATACATTTGAAAAGAATAATCCCCCTACGAGTGCTTGCCTTGTTTCTGGAAGGAGGAAGGAGTGAGCGATCATATATATATATATATTCACTGAAAAAACCATGGGTTTCACACACGTTATAGTTAGGAATTAGCATTTAAAAAACCTTTGAAATTCAGTGAAAAAACCATAGGTTTCACACACGTTATAGTTAGGAATTAGCATTTAAAAAACCTTAGAAATTCAGTGAAAAAACCATAGGTTTCACACATGTTATAGTTAGCTGGACATTTTACTCGTAAAAAACCAATGAAATTCCCCCGTTATAGTTAGTTCAGCTAACTATAACTCGCGCGCCCGCAATGCACTGCTGATGACGTCACATATTACATCACTCATGACATGGTCAGTGACATCACTCATGACATCACTGATGACCTCTCAAATGACATCACTGATGACATCACTGATGACATCATCCAGTGAATGTGGGTTTTTCTGAAAATTAAATATGTTTTATATATGTATATCTCAAGGTCGATGGAAGAATAAATGGGTATATAAGTGTCTAAATGGATGATTTGTTTTTGAAAAATTGATTGTGTAACTGACTGATTAAGTGTATCATAGTGAATACATGGCTTAGTGAGTAATGTTTAAATATGTAAATATCTGTATCAGTCTCTCACTTTGTGTATAAGTGGCTGCATGGGTTGGTGAGTAGCTACATGGGTGTCTATATAGGTTATTAGTTGGTTTTTTGAGTATCAGTCTGAGTGTCTGCATGGTTCGGTGGGGGTATTACGTAGTGCATAGGTGCATGAATGAGTGACTCACTGTTTGTATGTGTTGAACACAGTATGTGTGCAGGACTGTATGGGTGGATGAGTGTGTGTATGGGTGTGTTAGTGAGTGAATGACTGTCTCAATAGTGTCTTTATGAGTAACTACATATGTTTTAAACTAGTATATGTGACTATTGGTGTATATATGTGAGTATATGTGAGAGTGAGAGATTGAAAGAGTTCTTGTATGAATAAGTATGTGTTTCTATAAGTGATTGTTTAAAAGACTAAGTATGTGTAAGTTTCCGTAGAAGTAAGTGTGGTGGTGTGTGTATAACTGTATATGCAAGTAAATGTATGTTTGATTCTTTGTTAGCATGAGTGACTATGTGTGTGAGTAACTCTATGGATGAGTGGCATTGTGTAACAGGATGTATAGGTGTATGAGTACATATGATGAGTGAGTACATGTATGAGTGACTGAATTGGACTGTTGGTGAATGAGTGGATGTGTATGTGGATCTTAGAATTACTGAAAAGGTTGTTTTAACTGGTATTGGTATGTCCATTGTTTTGAACATTGTAGTTTCTCTTTTTGAATGTGTGTGTCAAAGGTTATATTAGGGGAAGAGGAGGTCTGCCACTCTATCACAAGGATGATGTCATCAGTGATGTCATCAGTGATGTCATTTGAGATGTCATCAGTGATGTCATGAGTGATGTCACTGACCATGTCATGAGTGATGTAATATGTGACGTCATCAGCAGTGCATTGCGGGCGCGCGAGTTATAGTTAGCTGAACTAACTATAACGGGGGAATTTCATTGGTTTTTTACGAGTAAAATGTCCAGCTAACTATAACATGTGTGAAACCTATGGTTTTTTCACTGAATTTCTAAGGTTTTTTAAATGCTAATTCCTAACTATAACGTGTGTGAAACCTATGGTTTTTTCACTGAATTTCAAAGGTTTTTTAAATGCTAATTCCTAACTATAACGTGTGTGAAACCCATGGTTTTTTCAGTGAATTTGCAAGGTTTTTTAAATGCTAATTTTTTTTTTATTCTTCAATTTTTTCAAACATATTTTTAATTTAATTTTCTTACCTTTTATAAAGACTATGATTTAATTTTTAAAATCCTTAAATATTTTTTTTTAATATATTTTTTAAAATAAACATGTACAATTTATTTCCAGTTCTTTTTTTTTTTTTTATTTTTTTTTAGTACGCGTACCGTAAGCTCACGGTAAGCGTACGGTTTACGCAACGTCCGTAATCTATCTACGCTGCTTGCGTATAGTTACGCACTTTGCGTAGCCGCACGTACTGCGCGTGGGACGCGTGCGCGCTTACGCCACACGCGCACGTTACGCGGAAGTGCCGGGAGTGACTGTTATGCGCATGCGCGCAAGCGCGTGTCTTTTTTACGCGCATGCGCACTTTTGACGTAAGCGTACCGTAAGCGTACCGTAAGCGTACGGTAGGTCATGTGATCTTGAAACACAACTTTTGATTGGTTGAAACTACTTTCAGTTCTAGAACTCTCCTACACCACACCCATTCCCCTCATTTCTGCTTGTGATCCCTTGGGAGAAGGAGCTGGTTTGTCTTTGGGATACGATGGCAGAACAGCAGAGCTCTTCTGAGAGTGAGGCTAGCACTAGCAGCACTGTCTTGAGGCAGAGATCGAGGAAACAAAAGCCTTCTTATGTTTGGGATTATTTTACTTTTCCAGAAGGCCAGCAAAAGGTGAATGCACCCTTAGTTACTTGCAGGCTGTGTAAGCATGTACTTTCTAGAGGTAATCCTGACAGGAAGTATTCCTTTGGGAATCACACCATGAAGAGACACCTCCAGGATGTACACAGAAGGACACATGGTCATCTTTTTGGAGGTAACTCTTCAGAAAGACGAGCCAGTACATCCACAGCAGCTCAGCCTGGACCATCACCTGCAGGGCTTACTCCTTCTTCTGCAGGTCAGGTGAGCCCTTCATCTGTGGGGGGAGAATCTCCTTTTGCTGGCCCTCTGGAAATGAACCCTCTATTTCGGAAGGTTGATATTCATTGCACATTTTGTAAAGATCTAATTTGCCATAGGGAGACCAGTGTTTCCCTAGTGAACAACAAAATAGATCAGCACATTTGTCGCTTTGAATAATTTTCCCATGCTTCCTTTCCTCTGTCCCTGCATGAACACAACGGTTCTTTTAAGAGCCAACCTTATCTTTCATCTTTTTTTTACATATGTTTTTAAAAACTTTTTTTTATTTTTTTTTTACCGTACGCGTACGGTGCGCGTACTTTTTTTTTATTTAAAAAAAAAAAAAAAAAAAACATTTATCACATTACATTGTCCTTGAGAGACTACAATTATTATTATTGACTTACCATACTCACTGAAAAAATATTTATTCATTTCTTTTTTTAAAAAATAGTTTTAAAAATGTTTGTAGTTTTCGAAAATTTTCTATATCTATCTGGAAAAAAAGAAAAAAGTATTAATATTTTTTAAACATTTTATAATACAGTACACATATTTACATTTTTTACCAAAAAATCTTTTTGCCTTATTTTTGCTGGTTTCAGAATATATTGCATTTCACTATAAATTGTGAAAGCAATTGCATTCATCATTTTACAGCGGGCAAAAAAAAATACCAATCACAAAGATTGTATTAAAAAAGCCCTGATTCTTTTTTTAATTAAACTTAACATTATAGAAATGCATAATATTGTAAAAAAATATCATCTAATACCAATACTTATTTCTTTAAAATACCGTCTGATATGTTTGTTTCAGAACTATAATCACAATATTATATCTCAAATAACTCCAAAATACATCTGATTTCATTTCCTTTAGGCCAAATAGTAATTTTAATTTTTTATTTGGAATAAATTTCCAACGGAAATCCAATAAAATTCTAAAGTTTAATTTGTCCAGATCTCACCGATTCTCTGTAACATTTTGGTTCACGAAAATTTTTTGAATAATTTATTTAGTCCACAATAGAATTGGTTACTTTTCCACATGGCCAAATAGTAATTTTTTAAATCATTTTTGAAAAAATTTCCAATGGCAGTCCAATAACATTCCAAAATTTAAAATGTGCAGAAGTTACCGATAATCTCTAAATTATTGGTTTTTCAAAATTGCATTAAAAATTAAAAAAGTCCACATTACAATTGGTTATCTTTCCATTAGGCCAAATGATAATTTTAAAAATCTTTTTTTTACAAAATTGCAATGGTAATCCAGTAAAATGGTAAAATTATTTTGTCCAGATCTTGCCAAGTCTCTCTAAAATTTAGGTTTCAGGAAGATTAGATAGGAATTTGCTAAATCAAAAGGCAAACGTTGTTTGAAAATCAATTGGGAATCATTACACAGTGTCCAGCCTTTTTCACATTTTAGATAAACTGTGTAATGTCCAGAAGTAACAGTAGGTCCATCATGGAAAATTATTGCAACAGTTACAAAAGTTTTTCCTGAAATTGATAATTGCTGTCCTGTAAACTTCTTTATTAAAGTATCCAATTTTGAACCATCAGCTCTACATCGTTGCATCATTAAAATTACATACTGTCCGTATTCCTTTAAAATTAATGTTGAAAACATGTCAGAATTACACTCACCACATTTCATGCTATGATTAGCATCTTTAACTAATTTTGCAAACGTGACTGTTTTACTCTCTGGCAATGTCAAATAAATAAACCTTTCATTATCAACAATAGAGCCACATATATTATAACAATTATCACAACTATGTTGCCATTTATAAGAGAGACCAAAAAAAATGTCAATGGGAACTCCTTCTTCTTCCACTACCTGAAGAAAATACATCAAAAATTCATGTGCATCTTGCTGTTCATTTTGAGAAAACTGTGTTCGTCCTGAACATACATCTAAAAGTTTTCTAATGTCAGTAGCACTTTCTATTTGAGTTTTATCTTTACTCAACTTTTGAAAAAGGAGACTCAGCTCTGAACAGAATCTTTTTCCCTGATTTACTATTATCTGCTCTTGCAAACTTTCCAGATAAAATGCAACATTCAGCACTACATTTGCGTAGCAGTTGACACCAGAGCTATTTTCAAAATGACATCCTACAACCTGTTCTTCATTTTCCTTTTTCTTTTTGCTTGCAATTACATCACTCCTCTTTTTTTTCCTCTTCTCTACATCTTCACTACAGATATTCTCATTTTTTCTTTTACGAGAAACTACACGTTTCTCCAACACAGGATACTGACCTAAATGAGGAGCATAGCTTCTTCTTAATCTATTATACTCCTTTACACAATTTGTATCAGCACTAACTTTTGATTCTTCAAAGTCTATCATGAATAAACCTGATAATGTTTTGACTCGTGACAAAGCAACATATGCCATACCTTCTTTGAACACAGTTGAACCAATGTTCACAAATGCACAATCTACAGTCAATCCTTGAGACTTGTGAATAGTTACAGCATATGCTAGAGAAAACGGAAACTGCTTCCTACGTACATATAAGTCTTTCACAAGCATAAAACGAACTGTACAACGACAAATATCTTTAACTTCATCTATCTGATCAAATTTTATTTTTAAACATTCAATTCCTTCTTTTTTCTGATAATTAATAAAACCCACAACTCTACCCATCGCTCCATTAACTAAACCTTTCTCAACATCCAAATTTCTCCTTAAAAACACTCTACAGTTCATGCAAACATATAGATTTTTTTCTAATCCAGCTGTTTTGGAGATGTTCTTCTCTAGTGAGTCCAATTTATTTTTCAGTTTGCCTGTTACTGTGACAGTAATTCTTCCATCCTCAATTTTGTCCACTGCTTCCAATTTCCTGATCTCTTCCTTTTCCAATTTCAAAAGCTCCTCATTGAATATTGAGCATTCACGTAGAGTAGGCATTAAGCAGATGACACTTTTGTTTTCTGCAATGTTCTTGTATATCTTCTCTGCAACTATTTCTTCCTTTGGAAATAAATTATGTAGCAGCCGAGTCTGTAATGCTTTTTTGCCAGCTTCTGTGAGTAGTCCAATCCTGATATCTTTCAGAATACTTCCATATTCTTCATCGTTTGCTTGCCTCATATTAGTTGTAAGTTCCTTGTACTCAAAGAAGGACCAAATATTTGTATTACCGATGCTTCCCAATGACTTCTTCGTGTCTTCATGTGTCACAGTATTAAACACTGGTTGTCCTTTAACTGGAGTAAGTTGCAAAAGATCTCCAAAAACTATGACGTGTTTTCCACCAAATAACACGTCATAGTCTGTCTTCAAAATTTGCTGCATTCTTAAATGCACAAAGGCAAGCATTAAGTTTGATACCATGCTCACCTCATCAATAATGAGAACTTGCATCTTCTTCAATACTCGTGAAACTTCCAAGGATGCTTCTCCAGTTAGCTTGTTGAATTGTATTTTGTTCTCATGCTCCACTGGTAACATTAGCAAACGATGTAAGGTGATTCCTTTTATGTTATATGCTGCTAACCCAGTTGAAGCAGTAACCACACAAGACAACGTAGAATCCGTTTTTTGCTTTAGGTAGCTTCTGATGACTTTAATTAGGAAACTTTTTCCAGTGCCAGCTTGTCCGCTTACATACATCCTGATTGGATGAAATGATGTGCATGAGCACTCTTTTTTTACATGTAGAAATCCGTGATCAATTTTGTTTTTGATCTCTTCATAAATTTGTTGCTGCTCTTGATTCAGTTGTCTTTCCAAATTTTCTAAGTCTATAAATTCTTCTTGAGCTTGATTCATAGCTGTTTCCACTTCATTCATGGCTATTGATGCTTCATTTTCAACGATTGGTTGTCCTAGGGGATCTTGACTGTGTGTTCCTGAACTTTGGCTGTCCTGAGAACTGTCTCTAGCTATTTCTGCTGCAATTGTAGTTTCCTGTTCAATTTCTTCATTTAACATTTGCAGATAAGTTGTGAATGTATTGCATTGTATGCTGTCTTTGCAAGCATTAAATGAATCCTCATAGCTTTGAAATTCTCCCAGTAGTTCATCCTCTGTACGCCATGGTTTAAACAACTGTAAAAGAGCCAAGTAGTAAAATTCTTTCTTGTCGGTAGTGTCGCAACTCAGCTTCCGGTGATTTATCAAACTTCCTTTGGTTTGCTTCACCAAACATCCTTCTTCACCAACAACTTTATATTTTCCATTATTAATGTCTTCTGCAGCTTTCCGTGAATAAATGTAGTTCTGCAACACTTCATAGAGACACATGTTCTCCAGATGATGACTTCTCGTGGGATAATATGTGTCCAACATGTTTGTTTTCAATATATCTGTACTTTCTGGGTCATTCTCGGCCAAATATTAAATTTCTCCAACAGATTTCAGTACCCGATTTCTCATTGCTGCAAGGCCTAAACTTGCCCAAATTATTCTTCTTGACTTTGAGTAGAGACTTGCAGAAGATAACCTATCTGAACATTCGTAGGATCCAATTTCTCGATGCGATAACATCTTCAAACTGAAACTGTACAGCTTCTTACTAACAGTCTTCTCGTGAGAAATCTCTTCCCACATTTCCTTCAATTCTGTTTTTTCTGATTTCGTAATGTAAGACGTTACATATCGTGCAACAGCAATGGAATTGTCAGCTACATACTGTATATCCATATTAGCGTTCCACATGGATAAAATGACTGGGTTGTAGTCATTTATATTTTTTGATTCTTCTTTTCTTTTAAGGTTGTAGGTATTCTTAGGTGATTTTCTTGTGATAGTATGTCTCACAGCTGACATAAAACTGTTTACTCTTCCATTTGAAAGAACAGGTCTAGGAAATCCAAATCGACATTTAGTGTAGTATTTTTCTTTGCTCTTGTATTTCCGTCGACAGTATTTTCCACACCGATGACTTTGGAAACGTAAAACTTGCTCCTTTAACTTGTTCTCTTCTGTGCTTTTTGGTATACCACATGTTGCATATTCTTCAATGTAAGATAACACTGCTTCATCAGTATCTGTTCCAAACTTTGGGGCATCCTTGATCCACAACAGCATATGAATATGAGGAGCACCTCTTGCCTGGTACTCTTTTCTCCAAAAGAAATCCACTACTTCTCCAAGGGGTGGATTTTTTTTATTGCAGATGAAGGACATCATAGCCTCAAATCTATGATTGAAATATCTGCAAACATTAACCGGATCCAATGAGCACAGTTCTCCTGCTGTCTTGTATTCGATGTTTTTAATGTTTGAATTGGCCTCTCGTAGAAAATCCAGTAAATCATCCCAAGCGTACTCGGCACAGCTTAGGGTAAGGAACCATGTTGGTGTTCCTAAATTGCGTAACATGCATTTTAGTTCACCATGGCGTCGGTACCAATATTCATTTGTCCCACGCTGACAAGCCATCAGATTGATCAGTTGTGTTTCCAAATGATCATCTCGGTGCTGCACTTTCTCCATAAAATCCTTAGCAGACACATTTTGTAAATGTACTCCACTTTTTAAAATGTGATTTACTGCATAAGACAGTGCAGACAAGTCGCTTTCAAATAAAAGATGGAACAAATAAGGAATACTTTGTCGAAATCTGGGATCTTCAGCATATAGTCTTGTAGTCCGATACTCTGAAGCTGGAATCTGTTCTGGACGTTCATCGTATCGTCCTCCTTTTCCCGTAGGAAACAGCTGGGGAAAACATCGAGCTTCCAAGCTCTCCTCCCATACACTCACGGGAGTTCCTTTTGCTTTCTTCATCTGAAAGAGATCAATATTGTCTCCCATAACTTCTTTCGAATGAAGAGGATGTATGCTAAAATGTTCATAAATTTCTTCTTCCTTTGTCTTGTCCACTTTTTCAATTTGTCCAGTTGGTGTTTCTGTGTCTTCTTGAAAATCTTCGTCTTCTTCTTCTTCTTCTATATAAATTGATTCATACCATTTGTTATTTTTTTTCAAATACAAATTTGCTCTTTGTACTTTCCGCACATCTACCAGCTCCTGCCAAATCTTCTTATTCTTTGTAGGTACACCATTAACCAGAATAATTAATGGTTCAGTTTCCAAAGTATCCGCATCAATAGTTTCCATATTTTTTTTCAAATCCAAGGGCAAATACACCACTCTACCTTTTAAACCTCTCAGTAAATCTGAAGGAGGTAATTTACCAGTTTTGGGCTCCATACGTACTATGGTCTGGAACGGATGAACACATTGAATGAGTATAGACTCATATGTATTTAATTCAGAAAGTTCAGCAGGAATAGCATCCAATTCTAAATTATTATGTACAGCTCTGGTCGGCATTCTATTTTCCTCTAACTTGTTGTAACAGTATTTACAAATACGCTGATCTTCACCCAATTCAAAACAATTTTCAAGAAATATATATGTGGCAAAATCCATCCACTTATAATTATCTTCATTTTCACTCTTTCTGTAGAGATCAACATTCCTAGTTTGTTTTCTATAATGAGTTCTGCGGCAACAAATACAAGTAACATTTGGTCTTTCATTAGAGACTATTGCAAATTTTGTTATGTGATCATTAAATGCCTTACTTACAGAAGGTTCTACATTCTCTTCCACTTCTTCCTCATTTACTGTGTCCTTCTCTGCACTGTTTTGTTCAGGACCAAAGTAACAAAACTGAATTTCATCAACAACCTTCTCTACATCTGATACCGTTCCTCGGAACAGAGCCCTATTCAATTCATTTAACTTTATTGCTGGACTTTTGGCAAAATACAACCGTCTCACAAACTTTCTCATTTCAGTATGATGAACAGCCAGCATCCTAAAATGATGGAAAACACTATTGCACACTTTTCTAGATAGACAAGCCAGAGAATGACCCTGCAAACCAGTATTCTCTCTCACTCTGCATGGATCCAGACTTTGAAGCACCTTAATCTTCTGTTTTACACTTTTTTTACTATATTCTCTTAGAAACTCTCGAAATCTGTCAATAGATTCCTGACGCACAGTGCAAATACTACTACAATTCCAAGTGTACACTGGGGCTTTAGGACGTCTCCCCATTGCCTCATCTGCCATCACTTGTACCTCATCTCTTGGAACCATTATCTCCTTCTCCATTATGCAACCATTTTTTACTTCGTATGAACGACCTCTGGTGTCAACTGCATGCAGCAAACTATTACTTTGAAAATAGCTCTCTTCATTAAAAAAAGGTTCACTACTTGAACTATGCATCCACTTTCCTAAAAACACTTTACAAAAGTTTGTTCTGTTCACTACTCTTTTGCTTTTGCTTTGTGATTTCAGTACATTAACCATTTTATCTAATGTACGCATCCTATTCAAAATTAATATGAATAGTTTCCTTTTTAATTCTAATGCTTTTGCTGCAATGGCTTCAATTTCTTTTTTTCTCTTGTAATATTTTGCCTTTTGCTTATATTTCTTCACATCCTTTATCAAATTGGACATAACTCTTCTCTGAAACATTTTTCTACGTATCTCTTTAAACGCTGTTTTTCTGTTTATGTAAAACTTTTCAGTTGCAGAAGGTATATTTGCATTAACTAAATTCTCAATTTTTTGCTGTTCTCTTCATTTTGTTACATTCTTCCCAGGACAGACATTTTGTACATTTTTCTTTGTTTTGAATATTTTTTTAAGAAATTGTTTTTTCTGCTTACCAGAAGATTTTTTCTTTTTCCCAACATGAGCATCTTCTACTAACTTTGGTCCTCCAGTTGTCTTCAAATATAGTTTTTTTTTTAGCGTTTTTTGAACTCGAGATTTTGTAGGCATCTTAAATTTTGTTCACTGTTCTTCAGCAATACCTGAAAAAAACTAAAAAAAAATCCTTTATTGTATTTAAATATATTACTACATTTCTTTTCACAATAGTCACAAAACAAAATTTCTTTGCCAATTTGAATGCACACAAACTGCTCTTTTTTTTGGGCAAGTGAAAATCTCTTTTACAAACTGTCACATTATGAAACCACTTTTCAGATTTTTTAAAAAGCCCATGTCCAGAGTGCTACACTCCAGCAAGGGCAACCAGCCTTAGTGAAGCTCAATGTATTTGCATTACAGACTGAAACCTGAAAACCCCACTCGCTTCTAAATACTGTGCATGACTATACACGGCAAGCACATGGGTGTGTGCTAAGACTCTGCTTCTTCCCCCAAAAATTCACTCCCCCTTTCCATCTAATGCAACTGTGAAATCACCAGAGCAAGACGCAATAAATCTCTGCCTATAATTCCTCTATGCACACAGAGTCATGTTTTCACATTAGTCCCAAAACGAAATTTCTTTGCCATTTTTAAAGCACACTTACTGCTCTTTTTTTTTTCGGGGCAAGTGAAAATCACTTTTACAGACTGACACATTATGAAACCTTTTTTTTAAATTTATTTAATTGCACTTGTCCAAGCTGTTTTTTTCAGACCACCACCATGTGTATTCGCGGTGACTGCCTACACTCCAGCAAGGGCAACCAGCCTTAGTGATGCTGAATGTATTTGCATTACAGACTTAAACCTGAAAACCCCACTCGCTTGTAAATACTGTGCATGACTATACATGGCAAGCACATGGGTGTGTGCTAAGACTCTGCTTCTTCCCCCAAAAATTCGCTCCCCCTTTCCATCTAATGCAACTGTGAAATCACCAGAGCAAGACGCAATAAATCTCTGCCTATAATTCCTCTATGCACACAGAGTCATTTTTTCACATTAGTCCCAAAACGAAATTTCTTTGCCATTTTGAAAGCACACTTACTGCTCTTTTTTTTTCGGGCCAAGTGAAAATCACTTTTTACAATTGGAAATCACTTTTACAGACTGACACATTATAAAACCACTTTTTTTGATTTATTTAAATGCACATGTCCAAGCTGTTTTTTCAGACCACCACCATGTGTATTCTCTGTGACTGCCTACACTCCAGCAAGGGCAACCAGCCTTAGTGATGCTGAATGTATTTGCATTACAGACTTAAACCTGAAAACCCCACTCGCTTCTAAATACTGTGCATGACTATACATGGCAAGCACATAGGTGTGTGCTAAGACTCTGCTTCTTCCCCCAAAAATTCGCTCCCCCTTTCCATCTAATGCAACTGTGAAATCACCAGAGCAAGACGCAATAAATCTCTGCCTATAATTCCTCTATGCACACAGAGTCATGTTTTCACATTAGTCCCAAAACGAAATTTCTTTGCCATTTTTAAAGCACACTTACTGCTCTTTTTTTTTCGGGCCAAGTGAAAATCACTTTTTATAATTGGAAATCACTTTTACAGACTGACACATTATGAAACCACTTTTTTTGATTTATTTAAATGCACATGTCCAAGCTGTTTTTTCAGACCACCACCATGTGTATTCTCTGTGACTGCCTACACTCCAGCAAGGGCAACCAGCCTTAGTGATGCTGAATGTATTTGCATTACAGACTTAAACTTGAAAACCCCACTCGCTTCTAAATACTGTGCATGACTATACATGGCAAGCACATGGGTGTGTGCTAAGACTCTGCTTCTTCCCCCAAAAATTCGCTCCCCCTTTCCATCTAATGCAACTGTGAAATCACCAGAGCAAGACGCAATAAATCTCTGCCTATAATTCCTCTATGCACACAGAGTCATGTTTTCACATTAGTCCCAAAACGAAATTTCTTTGCCATTTTTAAAGCACACTTACTGCTCTTTTTTTTTTCGGGGCAAGTGAAAATCACTTTTACAGACTGACACATTATGAAACCTTTTTTTTTAATTTATTTAATTGCACATGTCCAAGCTGTTTTTTCAGACCACCACCATGTGTATTCTCTGTGACTGCCTACACTCCAGCAAGGGCAACCAGCCTTAGTGATGCTGAATGTATTTGCATTACAGACTTAAACCTGAAAACCCCACTCGCTTCTAAATACTGTGCATGACTATACATGGCAAGCACATGGGTGTGTGCTAAGACTCTGTTTCTTCCCCCAAAAATTTGCCCCCCTTTCCATCTAATGCAACTGTGAAATCACCAGAGCAAGACGCAATAAATCTCTGCCTATAATTCCTCTATGCACACAGAGTCATGTTTTCACATTAGTCCCAAAACGAAATTTCTTTGCCATTTTGAAAGCACACTTACTGCTCTTTAATTTTCGGGCCAAGTGAAAATCACTTTTTACAATTGGAAATCACTTTTACAGACTGACACATTATGAAACCACTTTTTTTGATTTATTTAAATGCACATGTCCAAGCTGTTTTTTCAGACCACCACCATGTGTATTCTCTGTGACTGCCTACACTCCAGCAAGGGCAACCAGCCTTAGTGATGCTGAATGTATTTGCATTACAGACTTAAACCTGAAAACCCCACTCGCTTCTAAATACTGTGCATGACTATACATGGCAAGCACATGAGTGTGTGCTAAGACTCTGCTTCTTCCCCCAAAAATTCGCTCCCCCTTTCCATCTAATGCAACTGTGAAATCACCAGAGCAAGACGCAATAAATCTCTGCCTATAATTCCTCTATGCACACAGAGTCATGTTTTCACATTAGTCCCAAAACGAAATTTCTTTGCCATTTTTAAAGCACACTTACTGCTCTTTTTTTTTTCGGGGCAAGTGAAAATCACTTTTACAGATTGACACATTATGAAACCTTTTTTTTTAATTTATTTAATTGCACTTGTCCAAGCTGTTTTTTTCAGACCACCACCATGTGTATTCGCGGTGACTGCCTACACTCCAGCAAGGGCAACCAGCCTTAGTGATGCTGAATGTATTTGCATTACAGACTTAAACCTGAAAACCCCACTCGCTTCTAAATACTGTGCATGACTATACATGGCAAGCACATGGGTGTGTGCTAAGACTCTGCTTCTTCCCCCAAAAATTCGCTCCCCCTTTCCATCTAATGCAACTGTGAAATCACCAGAGCAAGACGCAATAAATCTCTGCCTATAATTCTTCTATGCACACAGAGTCTATTTTTCACATTAGTCCGAAAACGAAATTTCTTTGCCATTTTGAAAGCACACTTACTGCTCTTTTTTTTTCGGGCCAAGTGAAAATCACTTTTTACAATTGGAAATCACTTTTACAGACTGACACATTATAAAACCACTTTTTATGATTTATTTAAATGCACATGTCCAAGCTGTTTTTTCAGACCACCACCATGTGTATTCTCTGTGACTGCCTACACTCCAGCAAGGGCAACCAGCCTTAGTGATGCTGAATGTATTTGCATTACAGACTTAAACCTGAAAACCCCACTCGCTTCTAAATACTGTGCATGACTATACATGGCAAGCACATGGGTGTGTGCTAAGACTCTGCTTCTTCCCCCAAAAATTCGCTCCCCCTTTCCATCTAATGCAACTGTGAAATCACCAGAGCAAGACGCAATAAATCTCTGCCTATAATTCCTCTATGCACACAGAGTCATGTTTTCACATTAGTCCCAAAACGAAATTTCTTTGCCAATTTGAAAGCACACTTACTGCTCTTTTTTTTTTCGGGGCAAGTGTAAATCACTTTTACAGACTGACACATTATGAAACCACCATGTCTAACTACAACAAAAACAATTCCCATTTCTATTATTCATTTCTGAAGTTACCACATACATCCCCTCTCAAACTGTAAACTCACCTTTAAAATTAGTTAGTTGTGAAAGAAATGTGACACTCAAACAGCAGATTATCAGAGCCAGGATCTCTGTTGTGTTCACCTCTCTCCTCTCAGCAGAACCAGATAATGGCAAACTTTCCCTCTATTTTTCCACACATATACATGTAAGTTTCAAATCTCAGTGCTTCCCCCTTTTTTTCAAATGTAATCACACATTTCTATTGGTTGAAAACCAACCCTTTTCCAAAAGTACCCTTCCCCCAACTTGACTTCTGCCTAGTACCCTTCCCCCAACTTGACTTCTGCCTGCTACCATAGCAACAGCTCATGGAACACTGCTGTGTAGAGTTAGGTCAGAAGTTCGACACACAATGTTTCAATTCCACAGAGCAAGAGTGCTTGACTTTTCAAACCTTACAGCAAATCCATAGTACTGTTCTTTGGTTACACATTTTTTTGTACCAATACAAAACATGCTTCTATTAATTTACACATACAGCCTAGTTTTTATTCTAGAATGGTATGAAACAGCCAATCAGTTCTTTTTGTTTTGAAAAAAATATGTATGCCTCCATTTCCAAACTGTCTTTCTTTTCATATTGCCATTCTACTGAAAGACACCTCCTGAGTGCATCCAGTTCTCCTTTGAAGATGTTCACAGTGTGGATTGTAGGGCACAGCTATGTCTTCTGGAGTGAAAAGTTTGCAGAGAAAACAGGTATGGTGAGAGACCTTGCTTTGCCAAATGTAGACATTAAATGGATTGGTCAGAGAGGGTTAAAGTGGCACCAATTGATGCCATTGGTGAAATCCTTCATTCAAATCCAACACCCTGACCTCATAATAGTGCACTGTGGTGGCAATGACCTAGGCACTTTGACTGGGGTAGGTCTGGAAATGCTTATGAAGGACACCTTTGCACAACTGTTTACACTTTTCCCTAAAACTGCCTTTGTGTTTTCCAACATATGCCAAAGGCAAAAATGGAACTGGTCCAATCATTTCTGTCCGCAGATTGACAAAGCAAGAAAGCACGTCAACAAATCTGTTTCTGCTTTCCTCCGTGACTATGGTATGGGTGCCATTTACCACAACAACTTGCGTTATGACATGCAAGACATTTATAGAGGAGATGGTGTGCACTTCAATGATGAAGGGAACAGAGTCTTCCTCTTGAACCTTAGACTCTGCATCGGTACTTACTTGTAGGTACCACTAAAAAAATGACTTCATAAACACAACAGCTCTTTTTAGAGCTCCCTAATTTCTAAACTCATAAATCTGCTTTTCATTTATTTTTTTTTATTTTTTTTACCGTACGCTTACCGTAAGCTTACGGTACGCGTACCCCGTGATTTTTTTTAAAATCAATAAATGTTTTTTTTGTACTTTTCTGTCCTTCTTTGACCCCCTTACAAATGTTAGGGGGTCTGTAACTCTCCTCATTGCCCCCTTTCCTTGTTTTCTCTGTTTTTTTTCTGAGTGAAACACACAAAATGGCGGCCGCCGCTTCCTGGTTTCGGCCGATTCGAATGTTTACTAAGATCTATGGGCCAATCAGAATCTCCTTCGCGCACGCCATGTTTCTTCCGTACGCTTACCGTAAGCTTACCGTACGCGTACCCCGTGATTTTTTTTAAAAATCAATAAATGTTTGTTTTGTACTTTACAGTCCTTCTTTGACCCCCTCACAAATGTAAGGGGGTCTGTAACTCTCCTCATTGCCCCCTTTTCTTGTTTTCACTCTTTTTTTTTCAGAGTGAAACACAGAAAATGGCGGCCGCCGCTTCCTGGTTTCGGCCGATTCGAATGTTTACTAAGATCTAAGAGCCAATCAGAATCGCGCTCGCGCACGCCACCGTACGCTTACCGTAAGCGTACGGTAAGCGTACCGTAAGCGGGCTCAGATATATATATTGATTTAAAGGCTATTTTCTCAGAATCTACTGAACAGATTTACACCAAACCTACAAAAGGCACTTCCTTGACCTAGGGACTACCTCTCTGCCAAATTTTGAGTAATTCTGTTCAGCCGTTCGGGCTGTAGCTCGTTCTAAAGGTCCTATGGAAAAATGCATGGGAAAAATGCGTTTTGGGACCCCCCTTTTATCTCAGCCCCCGCTTGACGGATCCCCCCGAGACTTTCAGGGTAGGAGCGGAGCGTAGCGCCCCACCTATTTTGAGAAATTCGCGAGGATTCGTCGACCGGCGCCAAAGTTATTCAAAATAGAATGTTGAGGTTTTCCTATGGAAACGTGGTCCTAACTATAACTACCTACTGGCGACCGCCAGTAGGTAATATATATATATATATATATATATCCAAAACACAGTATTCCACCTGGGGCCAGCCGAACTCGCGGCGGGTGCAACCGGGAAGTGGTGGTGGAAACCACTTATTACACAGCAAAAACAAGGAGTTCATGGTACTCCCAAGGTCCGGTGCACTCACGGGGTATGTGTCGGCTATAAAACATCCGCAGACACGTTTCTGGCTCTTGCCGTCATCAGTGCGGAAAAGCCGTCAATAAAAACATCCCCTTGCCTGCCGCTGTTAGAACGAAAACTCTGTGAGTGTCCCACATATGGTGAAGCACTCTAGCTTTGTATAAGCCTCAACCTGAATAGGTCAACAGAGTGCGTAAGCGGCGGTTCAGCAGCCCAAACTGAATCCAAAACACAGTATTCCACCTGGGGCCAGCCGAACTCGCGGCGGGTGCAACCGGGAAGTGGTGGTGGAAACCACTTATTACACAGCAAAAACAAGGAGTTCATGGTACTCCCAAGGTCCGGTGCACTCACGGGGTATGTGTCGGCTATAAAACATCCGCAGACGCGTTTCTGGCTCTTGCCGTCATCAGTGCGGAAAAGCCGTCAATAAAAACATCCCCTCGCCTGCCGCTGTTAGAACGAAAACTCTGTGAGTGTCCCACATATGGTGAAGCACTTTGTATAAGCCTCAACCTATATATATATATATAGATATATATATATATATATATATATATATATATATATATATATATATATATATATATATATATATATATATATATATATATATATATATATATATATATATATATATATATATATATATATATATATATATATATATATATATATATATATATATATATATATGTATATATATATATATCCAACAAAGCCCTCCAATGGATAGAAGGAAGAGGCCACGCGGGGAAATTTCTTCGGAAGCACTTTATTTGACATCTATTGGGCATGATGCATTTCGACTGTATCAGCCTTCTTCGGATGCTGCTAATTCCTGGATGCTGCCACACCCGCATTTAAAATTGTCCTGCAGCCCTTCCATTAGTGGGAGCACTATCGACCCCCGATCATGTGATCGCCCATCAGTTGTAGCGTGGTGATCACTACAACTCCCAGAGTTCATCCATCCTGGGTAGATGTTGCGCGTGGAACCTTGATGGTTTTCGATCCCAATGGACTAGTGCTGTGCAGGACAAAGCGCGGTGTGTCCGATTAGAATATCCCGGTTATATTGGTGTATATATATATTCACTGAAAGAAACAAAGGTTGCAGGGATGATATAGTTAGGCTGACCTTTCACTCATACAAAACCATCGCCATTCAGCAGTTTAGTTAGCTGAGCTAGCTATAACTTAAGCCCCTGTAATGCACTTCTTATGACCTCACATATTACATCACTCATGACATGGTCCGTGATATCACTCATGACATTGCTGATGACATCTCAAATAACATCACTGATGACATCATCCAGTGATTGCAAGTGTTTTCTAAAGTTTTTTGAGTGTTAAACGTATATACTATGGTACCACAAAAGTTAAATTAGTATGCTTTGTGTATTACTAATGAGTGATTCCTTTTTTCAACATAGTTTATGTGAGTCACTGTGAGACTCTGTGTGCCAGTGTGTGAGTCGGTATCTGAGCGACTATACAGGTGTGTGATAGGTCTGTGAGTAGGTTTGTGAGAGGCTGGATGGATATGTAAGTGACTTTCTGAGTAACTGTGTAGGTAACTTAGTAATTTTGTGAGTGGCTGTATTGCTGAGTGAGTGGGTGTGTTAGTGGCTGTATGGGTGGTGAGTGAGTGGCTGCGTCCATGGCTGTATGGGTGGGTGAGCAGGTGTGTCAATGACTGTATGTGTGAGTGAGTGGGTGTCTGAATGGCTTTATGAGTGAGTGACTGGGTGTGTAAGTGGCTGTAATCAATCAATCAGTCAATCAATCAGGTGTTTGTTAAGCACGCTACTCACCTGTAGGGGTCTCAAGGTGCTGGGGGAGTGAGTGGCTGAGTGAGTTTATGGTTAAGTGGCTTGGTGTGTGAGTGGATGCATCGAAGAGTGAGTGTCTCTGGGATTAGCTGTATGGGTGAGTGAGTGGCTTTGTGAGTGGTTGTGTGGATGTGTGAATGGGTATGTAAGTAGTTGTGTGACTATGTGAGTGTGTGAGTGGTTGTATGGATGAGTGAGTGGTTCCATTGAGAGGCTGCTGGAGTGAGTGAGTGGGTTTGTGAGTGGCTGTATAGGTTAATACTTGGGTGTGTCAGTAACTGTATGGGTGAATGTGTGGCTGTATATATGGGTGAGTGACCAATATCAGGCTCTATGAGTGGGTGTGTGAGTGGTTTTATGGATAAATGAGTGGTTGTGTAAGCACTTCTATGGATCTGTAAATGGGTATGTGAAAGATAGGGTGGGTGCTTGAGTGAGTATATGAGAGCTTGTATAGGTGTGTGAGAGGATGTGTGAGCGGTTCTGTGAATGATGTTATCAGTGATGTCATTTGAGATGTCATCAGTGATGTTACTGACCATTTCATGAGTGATTTAATATTGGAGGTCATAAGCAGTGCATTGCGGGGTTGTAACATATAGTTAGCTCAGGTAACTGTAACTGCTGAATTTCCCTGGTTGTGTACAAGTGAAATCTGAGCCTAACTAGAACGTCCTTGTAACCTTTGGTCTTTTCAGTGAATTTCTAAGGTTTTTTAATTCTATTTCCTAACTATGATGTTCCTGTTACCTTTGTTTTTTCAGTGAATTTCCTTTTTGTTTTTTAAATTCTATTTCCTAACTATAACATCCTGGTAACCTTTGGTTTTTTAAGTGAATTTATAAGGTTTTCAAATTGTATTTCCTAATTGTAATCACTAACCTTTGGCACTAAGTGTGCAAGTGAGTTCATGAGTATCTCAGTGAGTGTATGAGTGTCTAAGTAGGCTTGTAAGTGGGTATGAGAGAGAATGAGTGGGGCTGTAAGTAGGTATATGAGTGTCTGAGTGGGTGTGTGACTCTCTGATAGGGGTGGGTGGTAAACTCCGCTCCACCGGCAGAGTTTGTGGTTTGTTAGTCCTTGTTCCACATGGAACACGGAGTTTGGCAAAAACTCTGCCAAATGCTGGCAGAGCAGAGTTTGCCGGTGCACTCACATCTAGACCTCATTCCCTAACCTGTAGTGTGCTAGGAGGCCCCTTTCAAGACAGGGTGAGAAAGGGGAAAGGGCCCCCAACGACCCTCACCAGCCAATGGGACTTCATCCCCCAAACAGTAGTGGGCAAGGAGACCCTACCAGAGTGGTTGAAAAAGGAGGCAGAGCCTCTAATGAGTTCTCAGCAATCCTGCTGTGGGGGACCTATTGAGGAAACAATAGTGGTTCACAGCCTCCAATGATCCTCAGCAGCCAAGGAGACTTCATCCCCCAACCAGTATATATTTATCTACATCGTTTTCTACCTCTAAATGCTTGTCATGCCCATATGCTACAGCACAAAACACAGAAGAAAGCTCGGCACAGCAACGCTTTTGCAAGTATGAGAATTATTTCTTTAATTCACCCAAAGTGCAAATTATGGCTGATCATTTCAGCAACAGCCTTCAACAGGACCATAGAGTCCGCTTTACCAGGGTGTCACTTAAACCTAGAGTGACATAAAGTCCCCCTAACCACATGACTATTAAAAAGAAGAAACACCAGACTGCTCACTTTGAATGAAAATGTTCTGATTGCATTCTCATCATTTCCTTTTTTTTCAATAGAAAAGTTCTTTAGAACCTGTAAATCAAACAACGTATATTAATTGTTTAATAACAACAAAAGAAACAATAGCCAAAGGATAAATGGGAAACAATGTGTGATACAGCAAACAAGAACATAGTTAAAACAGCTGTTTGCTACTATCATAGAGTTCCTATTGCTTAATGATCCAGCCTATGTGACTGTTAGATTCTTACAAGATTCTAGGTATGCAAGAACAACTATTAACAACAGTATATTTTCAAGGGACGTACATCTCGAGGTAAGAATAGTGCATCTATCTTTACCTATGTGCACTTACCTTTTTGATATTTTAGTCTTAAATATTTTGGATAAGAACTTTGACCACATGATATTTTGTACATCAATATGCTATCAGTGAACACCTTCGGTGAATGTAATTGAAGTTCAATGAACATGACTACTGTATACACAAGCCAATGCAACTGGCACCACCTAAGAGCGAGGCACAGGGCACAAATGATAGTCAGTGCAGTAAAAAAAGGGAGTAGCACAGGGCTTAAAAAGGGGGAAAGAGCAAGCAGGGTTGAGGACATTAAGAGTAAGTTTGTGTTGGTAGGACTGAGAAGGGGCAAGAGTAAAAGAAAGCAAGGTAGAGTGTGGAAGAGGCAAGGGAAGATGTAAATGGGAGCGTTATTGAGTGCTAGTAGGAGGCAGCTCAAGATTTGAGATGGAGCCAGGCAGAGTGCATGGAGGAGTATGACAGGATTCAAGGCGGGGCAGAAAGCATGCATGCAAGTCAGAGTGGAAACTGACATGTCTAGTGTCAGGGGGCTCCAAAGTGAAAGCATTAATTTCACACATAAATATATATAGCAGGCAGGAGTTCTGTTTGCTCTTGCTCCAGCTTACACATTGGCATGCACCACAGAGGAATCAGCAGTGTATTTTTCTTCACACACATCCACAGTAAAAGAGGGGGACACTCCTGAGAATAAAGGTGTGAGAGACAAAGTGACCTGAACATGTAGGGGGCAGGTAAGCAAAGGAACTGCAGCGAGACTGCATATCGAATAATAAGCTCATACATTGACATTAATGTGGATTAATATTGTGACTGCAGTATCCTGCAACCAAACCAGAGTCCACTGAATCCTTGTTTTTATTTGCATGTTAAGTAAATTAGTGTATTGGTATAGCAAATCTATTTGTCTTCTATCTGTATTGCACTGTTGATGAATGCAGCGTTATTGCGACTGTACTTTTTGGTGTACAGTGATACTATATAGTACAGTGCACTTAAGTTGTAGATTTTCACCCCACCTGACAGGGCACTCAGTAAAATAGATAAAACACATGGTGCCAGTAATCACATGCAATAATGATAACAGGCATCATGGAAGAATAGCTGCTTGTTTGTTTTTCTCATCAAACAAAGATGTCTAGAATTCCAAAATATAGAAAGGTGATGTTTCCTGTTGGGCAAAACACACATTGGCATTGTAAAGTAAAATTATATTTATAATGTATCAGTTAACATTAGCTGATGTGATTTCGAAATGTAGAGTAGAATATGGTTTGCCATATTTATTCTATGGTGATACACATAAGCAAGCTTCAGTCAAGAGTACAGTACTGTATTGTCTTCTTGGTGTGATACAATCAGCAATGTGTGGTACTGTAAATTTCGGAACCATGTTGGAAGCATGGCCCTACCATGCCGACTTCAGTATCAGCGAACCGCAAATGTCAAATGCGATATGTATGAGTGTTTTGGTCATGTTTCACTGATGAATTCACCGTGCATACGATACCACATATTGAACCCTTGGGTTCCATTTTAGAACAGTAGCCATTTTGTGGTTGCCCTCACATAGGCTGCGCACTAAGGCCATGCCTAGGCCTAAAGGACACGTACACCTTCTGTGACTTCTCTCTGACCTGTGCAAACTGACTCCGCTGCCCGAGGTCAATCCTGTCCGGCCAGTTCCTTTCCTCGCGGCCTAATGTGATTAGCATCAGGGCTCGACCCATCATAAAGTCCTTGTTCGCACACGATCTCGGACTAAGCTATTTCACACCTGACTCTGTTTCCTACTTTATGGCTTGTTTTACGAGCAGGAGGTGCCCGTTTTATTGGGGTCCGCTGTTATCTGATGAGGGTTCTGAGCCTTGCTGGGTAAAATGACTGTATGCTTAATGAACTGAAATGTGGGATTGTCATTATGGCTCTGCTGTTTCTTTGAAACTAAAATATGTGGATGACCACTTGTAAAATAGGGGCGGTGTTGCCGAGAGCGTAATTTTGTGTATATAAGTAAAGACTGTTTTTTGGTTCGGGAGCAGTCTCCTGAGAACATACATCGTGTTGTACTTCTCGGATACCTGTGATTGGTCTGCAGCCAATAAATATGATCTTTGGTTTCATCTAGAAGACTCTGTGTTTCTGTGGGTCTGAAACAGGAAGAACCCAAAGTCTTAGGGTGTGTTCCCCTGCACCGCTGGGTTCTAAAAACCCGGTACTTCAAATGCCTCCTGGTGCTGTACAGTTGAATGTCAATAATTAGGAGCCATGCCGTAGCAAACACATCAGCAAAAAACATTTGCTTAATTTTAATTATTTTTGATGCCTTAATTTGAGTAGGACATTTTTTATAATCTTTGAGCACAGGTTTGCAGGATGGTAAGAAGTCCAGATAATGTCAGAAGTAAACTAAGCCACAGAATGGGTTTTCAAACCCAAGAGCATTGAACAAAATGCCTTTAAAGATGACATTTGAATTATAATTTGAACGAGCCAGTGTAGTTACATCGATCAGATTAGAATAGTTTAAATATCAGAAAGAGGAATTGACATAAACAGTGAGCTCTTGATGGAGACTCCGCATTCAAGTAGATAAACTATTAATTGGCCATCATTCACAAAGAAAGTAGAAGAACCCATTCAAGTCCGCCATCATGGGAGGACAATTTAAAAAATATATCATGCTTGCTGGCCATTCAGCATGCAAAGCACCATTCAGGTGACTTGAAAATTGTGAATACGCACATCTGGTACTTATCCACAAATGGATATTGGGTTACCTCATTGCCTCAGACTAGTGCTCTCAAATTATGGTGCAGCCATCTTCAAAAACAAAAAAATTACATCTCAATGAATTACACCCACAAACACGGCAATTATACAATTTAAAATTACAACCACGTCAAATGAGCCACAGTGTTTTGCAAGGTCCCATGTGAATTTCCGCATTTATTGTGTGGATAGTTTTTTTGCAATTAATCATCAAAGAATTTGGGTTATTGGTTAGGTGTGAGGTGGAAGCCCCACTCAGGCGACCACAAATGTCACGAAATTTACCTGTGCTTACCCGTCTGTGTAATTTATCACAAAAACAGTCAGACTTAACTTAGAAGCAATGTGTTAAGCATTCATGCAGCACACAAATAGTAATAAAGTGAAAGCACAACACAAGACCAAAGCAAGGTAGAAACATAGAGTGCAATTTAAGAAATACAATGATATGAGAAAGATAAAGATCAAATCAGTATAAGCAGAGATATTGAATTGTAAAGTTTTTAATGAAAATAGCTCCAAGAAGCAGAAAGGGTCACTTATGGTTATCTGGTTGCACTAGACATGGGGAAAGTCTTAAGTTCAGTCCGACCACGATGGAGTGTGGATCAGATACAGAAACCAGGTTAGTCCTATTGAAGAGTTGGCTCCTTAAGTATGGTACTTGTGTTCGAGGAGGCCAGGAGGAAAAGGCTTTTAGGGAGGACAGCAGTTTGAGTGCCAAGGAATGTTGTATCTGTAGTGTGAAAATGAATGAATAAATGAATGAAACGCCATTTGTACACCGCTTCCAACGGAAGTGGCCTGGCACTCAATTGATGTTTTACAATGTTTCAGCAGGGCTTTCCACAATTTAGCCACTAGTAGGGCGATAGACCAACATCCTGATCTTGCCTTATAAACTCAGGCAATACATAGTAAACACTGATTAGAGGAACAGAGTTCTCTGTCTGAAGCTTATTCCCTAAATCGTCTATGCAGATATAGAGGTCATTTTTTGTGCATATCTCCAAAAGTAATCAACAGGGTCTTAAATCTAATAATTTGATGTATTGGTAGCCAATGCAGTTTCTTTACATCCACCTGAATAGACTGCCTGTTAAGACAGTTCAGGATCAGGTGAACCGCTGCATTCTAAACCAGCTGTAACTTGTCCCAATGGGACCACCAGATATAGAGCTGGTGATAATCCAGTCTGGGTGTCACTAGAGAATGCACAATGTTTTTGGAGCATGAGCAGGTAGAAATTGCAGAGTCTGTTTGAATCAACTGTGAACAATGGAACATGTAGCTGTAATTGTCCTTGCTTGTGGTTTACAACAGAGATTGCTTTCAAACTTTATAGACGTTAAACAAAGTGAAGCTAAGAGCTGATCTTTGTGAAACATTATATCTCAGTTCCATGTAGCTTGAAGTTAACAGTGGGAGGTAGATGCCCTGCACCTCTCTGATAAACAGGATATTATCCAAAGCTTTGCTTTTTCCACTATGCCAACTTCCTCCAGCCACCCCAACAATATCTTATGGGTTACAATATCTAAAGCAAGATAGAGATTGAAAATAGTAACATCTGGGTTGTTTTCCCTGGTCAAGATTGTCCTTGACAAACATGGCCACCTCTGGCAGTGCAATTGTCATGCTGATTCTTGGTTTGAATCCTGATTGTACAGGATATACGATCCTCTTTCTTTCTGATAACTGGGCAATGTACTTGTTTATCAGTTTCTCCAGAGGTTTCCCCAAAGCTGGGGGCAGGGAGATGTGCCTGTAATAAACTTAATAAAAGTGGATCTGCATTGGACTTTTTAATAGAGCCTGCACAAAAGCCTTTTTCTAGGAGGGGACCAATCATAATTGCAGCGATCAATTGTAGAGTGCATTATTGTGTTTGTTAACAGTTGAAGCTTCACATTTTGGATTGCTAGGAGGGCAAAGATCTAGGGGGATCCTAACCTAGCATTGAGAATTTTAGATTCTGAATAAGTTAGTAATATCCTTTAAAAAACATTTAATATGACCCTCTCTCTTGATCTGCTCCCCAGAGTCAAGACAGTAGGTCAGAACTCATCTGTCATTAGGAAAGCTGCATTAAATATCCTTCACTTTTTCCTGGAAACATTTTGAGATGGTATCGCATAGTACTTGTGTTGATTTATATTTTGCTTCCTTATGTCTGGAGTTAGAAAGGACCCTACTTTCTTAAAGATCTCTTTTGGGGATCCTTGCCTTGACAATTTTCTCACAGAAACCTTCTTCTTGCACCTTTCTAATCTTTTTTAGGAAATATCTACGAGCTGAATTATAGTACAGCTTGTCTTTAATAAAGTTTGCAATGGCGAATTTCTGTCTGCAACAGGGGAGAGAACCAAACAGCTGAAGGATACTTCCCCTTTTACTAGATTGCTTTTAATAGAAGGCAATTTCTCAATTGCCTGCACGAGGGAGGAAGTGAAGGAACAAACCACTTCTTCCAATCTTCCCTCCAGTGAGATCTCTGTTTGATCTAGGGTGTTCGCTAAATTTAACACTTTAACTTTGTGGCATGGCCACATTGCTATAACTGACTTAATGGTAATTAGAGAAATGTTCTCTATTACTAGACAAAATGGAACTAAAACGTTATCTGACCATGTCACTGGGTGAGGTTTATTGGTAGTAAGTGAAAGTAACATCGGTAACAAGCATTGGTAAATGCATTAGGTTTTTTACTAAGCAGTTTGTTGTGAGTTGTAGCTTGCTGAGTAGTTGTACAATATAAGTTACAGAAAGTCTGTTAAAGTGCTATAACTTGTTTATGTACAAAAAGGCAATTTATTGTGCTGTTACTAGTGGTATAGTGCAGGTAAGTAATAGCAATATTTCGAAAAATTAAACAAAAGAGGGAAATAATAGAATTAATTGATGTAATAGCAATATAATATGTTTTAGTAGAGTTCTGATAAAAGTTAGGCTCGGTCAACAGACAGCTTATGCAGTCGGGTAGGTGAGACCTAAAAATGTTAGTGAATCCTTAAGGAACAGAGGAGCAGATGTATTGGTTACAGACAGGATGCAAACATGCCATATTGAGTCAACAGGAAAGCAGATTATGGTATGCACTGGATACTCTTCTAATCACTCTCTGCCGAAAATTAAGATCTGCCAACACCTCATTCAGCACACTGGCTGGTTTACCTACAGGATCGTCCATATTGATGTTAAATTCGGCAAGCCCAGTACAATTAGCATGCTGTATGTTTAGAGGGGGAACTGCCCTAACAAGCAGCCCCCCAAAATTGGAAGAATATCTCAGTTGGCGCTATATCAAAGCACATGAGAAAGAGAAATTATCAGGTAACTTAAGAGAAATATTAAAATCCCTGAGCCCCATCCAGATACTCCATACTCTTTATTGTGCAAATAACCCCAAGCAGTAAATCACTGCCAACCTCCTCCCGATCTGCTTTCCCAATCCCAGTGTAGAGTAGAAAATCCATCAGCTATGGCTAAGGCCCTGTCGGTCCCAGATGTCCTTCCAGGCCAACTTTCAGTTAAAAACAATTCATCACAAGTATTGTCATTCAAAAAAGTCCCTGATATCCAAATGACGCACTGGTAATGATCGTACATTTATAAAGCAGGCCCCCAAATAAGCTAATGTGAAGTTTCTCACCGAGTTGTGTACATTTATTTGTCTCACTCTTCCCTATCTCCTGCACTAAATGTACAGCTAGCTCAGACACTGGCTCGATATTAAACTAATATGTTTGACATGTAAATGTCTTAGAAATATCCAGTAACTAAAGGGGTTTATTAAAGAAATTATTTCCCTCCAAAGCAATGAATGGGACACATCCGTTATTCCGCATGCATTACAACGCATGTCCTTACCCCGCATTTTTTACTCTGTAAAAACTTTTACAGCACAGGGCTTTACACCTCAAACCATTACAACACATTCCCCATTACATCGCCCCGGTGGAGTTAGATTAGTAAATTGAGTTGTGATGGATAATGCGCTGTAATGGATGGTGTTGTAAAGCCCTGCATTGTAGAAGATTTTGTGGAGTAAAATATGTGGGGTAATGGCACGCGTTGTAAATGCATGCGGAGTAAGTGCCCTATTCCCATGAACTATTCTCTGCGAAGGTAATTCTCCCCTTCTCTGAACTTGAAAATGAGCAGCGTGGCTGGTGCTGGATGCAATCAGGGCACAAATGGGTGCAGACAAGCTTGCCTATGGTGATAGTGGCGCATCTGTGGCTCCATTACAAAGAATGCCCCCTGGGCACTTTGTTATTACAGAAGGGTTTGCAGCTGCTTGTGCAGCACCTTCTATAATACCAACAGTATTGGCGCACATAAAGCGCCAGCGCTATCTGAAGGTAGAGTTTCCTAATTTGCATGGGGGCGTGCCACATGCAAATGAGGGATTCCCTTTGCCTCTACGCCCCTGCCGTATTACAGATGCAGAGGCAGAGAAGCTGTCAGAAGGCGGACCAACAGCGCCCCCTGAGAGCAGCCCTCTGCAGGGGGCAAAGGGAGTCCTATGGACCCCCCAGACATCCCCTTTCAGGTGGGTGCAGTCACTGACTGCACCCACCTGCAAGGGGCTCTCTAATCCCCCTTCAAAGTGCAGGCAGGTTGCCATTAGGCACTGTGAAAACACGGAGCAGCTTCAAAGCAGCCACTCTGTTTTTCACCTCACTGGGCTGCCCCCAGGGCATCTCGCGTTTGCGGCTGCCCTGAGAGCAGTGCTTTCATGGTAACAGGGCTCATTTTCATTGGTTGGGACGGGTGCATCTTTTAAAAGGTGCACCTGTCACAACCAATGAAATGAGCTTTTACTGTAATCTGGACCCTGGTGTGTATTCTCACCAATGAGTACATTAAATGGGCATGGCTTGTAGGAGTTGCATGACCTGGAATACAAACATACAGAAAGTAAACATGGCTGTGGTCGAGCTATCTGCAAAAACAACTGCGTTTTGTTAACTTAATTTCACCCCAACAACAGTTAATTTTGCACCAAGTCAAGTGTTTAGCAATTAGTTGTTGCCCTCAGCGCTTTCCCCCGAACTTTAATAAAAACAAAGTTAAAACTTTTAAAATAAAAATGCAGTCATATCAATGATCACCTGCTGGCTGCACATCTGCACCGCCGAGTGCATTAAATGGGCATTTGAGGTATGAGTTGCATGACCTGGTATCCAAACACTGGAAAACTCAATTTCAAGAGGCGCCTCTAGGTGGAACCAGAACAGAATGCAAAATAGTTGTTTTCGAGCTGCATCGAAATGCAACCACATTTTTGTTAACTCAAGTCTACTCTAAAAACAATTAATAGTCTGCAAATGTAATCCTTTACCAATTCGTTGTTGACCCATATGATTACCCCAGAACCATAACAATCCCAAATTTAAATCTTGGAAATAGAAATGCAATCATATCAACAATCACCTACTGGTTGTGCATCCATGGCGCTCAGTGTACTAAATAGGCAGCGAAGGTAAGAGTTGAATGACCTGATATTCAAAAACTAGAACACTCGATTTCAAAATGGGGCATCTGGGTGGAACAGGAAATGGAAGTTAAAAAGGCTGTAGGTTAGCTACACGCAAAAACAACCAAGTTTTATTAACTCAAGTCCACCTAAACAGCAGTTATTTTTTCTCAAACTGAAGTCTTTTCCAATTAGTTTTCGCCCCCAGCCCTTTGCCTGGAACTGTAATACACTTCCCCATGAACTGTAATAAATCCAAAGTTAAAACTTTTTAAATAAAAATGAAATTGTATCAACAATCACCTGCTGGCGGTAGGTTGTCGCTTGAGCTTTGCATTGGCAATTATCATTGGTGGTTGTTGCTGTAGCACAAAGTAAAGGTTGCCACTGTTGGTGCAAACTGCAGGTCATACCAGCGCTTAGCATTGGCTTTCATTGCAGATGCCCGAGATTTGACACAAACGGGCTGTTTCACCATCACAAAAAGTCCAAACTTTAGGATTTTCAACTTTTCTCCTTGTAGGAGTACTCACTGATGCCTGACAAGGGTCCAGGACCTGGTGGTCACCTCTTGGGGATCAGGACTAAATCCAGCAGAAGGACTCAGACAGGTACAGGCATGGCCACTTGAAGCTGGTCAGCTAGGCAGTTACAGGTAGGTACCTAGAAGCTTGTTCTGTCTCTGCAGTTCAAACAGGTCCGCCAACTAACCCTTGGAATCGCTGTAGGTACCCTGGGATCAAAGCAAGCAGCTACAAACTTTCTTACTCAGACAGCAAGCCAGTCCTTCAAGCAACAGTGTGGTTCTTCTGTCAGTAGGGCAGTCTTTCTTCAGGAGTGTTATGATAATACATTCTGATGGTTCTCTTTTTATATCTGGTGCAGCCTTTGTGTGGGAATTCCTTGACCTGCAACCAGGTCAAGGAATTCAGGTACTGGTTAATCCAGGTACTGGTTAATTCTTCTCCTTCTCTGGTCCAGGCTCCAAACTGTCTAGGGTTACAAAAGGCAGGACAGGCCTGGTGTCAGGTTCCTTTGTGTGTGCTGGAGGCAAACCTCTTTGAAGTGTATGTGAGGCAGTGTGCAGCCCTCCCCAGCCATTCTCTCAGGATGGCAGGCTGAACCACAATAAGTCAGTAAATTAACCTGTGCTTAACCCTGGGTAGCTTGGCACTAAAAGCAGTCAGGCTTAACTTAGAGGCAATGTGTAAAGTATTTATGCATCACATAAACTGTCATAAAGTGAAAATGCAAAACAAGAAAAATGCCAAATCGAAATAGAAAAATAGAGCAACTTTTAATACTATTTTTGATACTACTAAATCAGTAGAACTGAAGATATGAAATTTTAAAGCTTAAGGCTCAACATTTTGCCAAAAAGGACAAAGTGCCATTTGTGGACATCTAGTCGTGCACGACCTGGTCAAAGTCGAAATTTAAAGCCAATTCAAATGGAGTGCAGTTTTGATTCAAGAAGTGGCTTGGGCCCGGTCACCGCTTACCTTAGGACTTAGAAAGATTTCTGAAGAAAAATGCCTGAGAAGGCAAGGTTCTGCAGGGCAAGGCTACAGGGATTCTCCAAAGAGGGAACGTCATTGTTATTTGGCCTTGGGTCGAAGCCACAGTGAAAATGTTTACTTTTGGACTTCGTTACCAAAATGGAAGTCCAAAAACTCCAGCAGGACATGGCAAAAAGTTGTAGACGAAGAAAGTTCCACCAGATTGCATACCCCTTTGGCAAAGGACCGCTGAAATGGATTTGCTGCTGCAGAGAAGAATGTAGCAGGAGAAGCCATGAAGTTAATCTGACTGGAGATGCACCTCAGGCGGATAGCCAAGCAGGTTGGTCCCGGTCTCCTCCTGGTTCTCAGAGCACTTTATGGACATATTTTGTCTAAGTCCTCATTTTTGGAAATCTGGGCACATTGAACACCACAACCAAGGGTCTAGGATTGATGAGACACCCACTGGAGATTCAAGACTCACTCAGGTTGGGTCCAGATGTGGGTCTTGATGGTGGGAGCCTATGATGTCAATGTGGATCTGAACAGGAGATCAGCAAAATAGCTCTTGGAGTCACTTCTGCTAATCCTAGGTGCAGGTGTAGATGCAGGACTCAAGAGCAGGGTTGGCCTGTGAGGGTTCAAGGCAGCCTCGGGCAAGAGGATGGTCCTTCCAGATACAGCAGCAGTCTGGAAGTGTACACAGCAGCAGGCAGTCCTCTGAGTGTGCTTCCAAGATTCAGGTAGTGAATTGAAGGGTGGGTCTGGAGGTCCAAATATTGTACCCAGCACCCTTCTTCTGGAAGATAGAAGAAGTTTCTTGAAAGTTTATTTGAAGTGTTTGGAACTTCCTGGCTCCCATGCCCTAGCTCCAAGCTGACTGCAGTGAGAACAAAGGGTCATTAGGCCCTTTGTGTGACGGCAGTGCACAGGCTCGTCAGGTGTAATTGAGGCTGTGATCAGCTTCGCCCCCCATCCTGCCAGCAGATGGCCTATTCAGGCACACCAACTCCTTCTATCGTGTGACTGTCTGGAAAAAATTAATAAAGTCTGTCATGTGACCCAGGCCAGGTTACTGGCACGAAAGGGCTAAGTGCAGGATAATGGCAACTTTCTAAATGTGGCATTTACAAAATTGCAATGAAAAATCTGACTTTACCATTAAACAAAGATTTATCCTTACAACTTAATACTTACCTGACATGATGCAGCCACCTCCTCTCAATTAGAAGTTGCAGCTTATCAAATATTATAAGGGATCCCCAATGTTATCCTATGGGAGGGGTAGGCCTCACGTAGTGAAAAATGAATTTGAGAGTTTTTTTTTTACTAGGACATGTAAAACTTAAAAGTACATATGCAACCTTTTAATTACAGAGCACCTTTCCCTATGGGCTACCTAGGGCCTACCATAGGGATGACATGTAATAAAAAGGGGAATTTAAAGTTTGGCAGTGGGGTTTAAATGGCAAGTCAAAATGGCAGTGTGCACTGCATTCAGGCTGCAGTGGCAGGCATGGGACATGTTTAAAGGGCTACTTAAGTGGGTGGCAGAATCAGTGCTGCAGACCCACTAGTGTTACAACAAACAATTGATGGACGGAATGCGGACAATGCAGACATTCTCCCCCAGTCGAGAGATCTGGGTTAAATCCATCGTTCTTTTGCCCACTACACCACCCCAGTTTAGACACGGCCATATGCAAATCAGTCTTGACCCTGTGCCTCATGGGAACAGTCCAGCCCGAACTGCCAAGCCATGTCTTCCCTGGACCGGAATCAAGCATCCTAGGACCGGTTTCTGGCTAACAGCCGTCATCAGCCAGGATAGCTTGACTCCAGTGGCGTAGTGAGCACGGGTCCCACGTCTGGGAATACCCATCCCACTTAGGGCGAAAAGCGTTACAACAAACAATTGATGGACGGAATGCGGACAATGCAGACATTCTCCCCCAGTCGAGAGATCTGGGTTAAATCCATCGTTCTTTTGCCCACTACACCACCCCATTTTAGACACGGCCATATGCAAATCAGTCTTGACCCTGTGCCTCATGGGAACAGTCCAGCCCGAACTGCCAAGCCATGTCTTCCCTGGACCGGAATCAAGCATCCTAGGACCGGTTTCTGGCTAACAACCGTCATCAGCCAGGATAGCTTGACTCCAGTGGCGTAGTGAGCACGGGTCCCACGTCTGGGAATACCCATCCCACTTAGGGCGAAAAGCGTTACAACAAACAATTGATGGACGGAATGCGGACAATGCAGACATTCTCCCCCAGTCGAGAGATCTGAGTTAAATCCATCGTTCTTTTGCCCACTACACCACCCCAGTTTAGACACGGCCATATGCAAATCAGTCTTGACCCTGTGCCTCATGGGAACAGTCCAGCCCGAACTGCCAAGCCATGTCTTCCCTGGACCGGAATCAAGCATCCTAGGACCGGTTTCTGGCTAACAGCCGTCATCAGCCAGGATAGCTTGACTCCAGTGGCGTAGTGAGCACGGGTCCCACGTCTGGGAATACCCATCCCACTTAGGGCGAAAAGCGTTACAACAAACAATTGATGGACGGAATGCGGACAAAGCAGACATTCTCCCCCAGTCGAGAGATCTGGGTTAAATCCATCGTTCTTTTGCCCACTACACCACCCCAGTTTAGACACGGCCATATGCAAATCAGTCTTGACCCTGTGCCTCATGAGAACAGTCCAGCCCGAACTGCCAAGCCATGTCTTCCCTGGACCGGAATCAAGCATCCTAGGACCGGTTTCTGGCTAACAGCCGTCATCAGCCAGGATAGCTTGACTCCAGTGGCGTAGTGAGCACGGGTCCCACGTCTGGGAATACCCATCCCACTTAGGGCGAAAAGCGTTACAACAAACAATTGATGGACGGAATGCGGACAATGCAGACATTCTCCCCCAGTCGAGAGATCTGGGTTAAATCCATCATTCTTTTGCCCACTACACCACCCCAGTTTAGACACGGCCATATGCAAATCAGTCTTGACCCTGTGCCTCATGGGAACAGTCCAGCCCGAACTGCCAAGCCATGTCTTCCCTGGACCGGAATCAAGCATCCTAGGACCGGTTTCTGGCTAACAGCCGTCATCAGCCAGGATAGCTTGACTCCAGTGGCGTAGTGAGCACGGGTTCCACGTCTGGGAATACCCATCCCACTTAGGGTAAAAAGCGTTACAACAAACAATTGATGGACGGAATGCGGACAATGCAGACATTCTCCCCCAGTCGAGAGATCTGGGTTAAATCCATCGTTCTTTTGCCCACTACACCACCCCAGTTTAGACACGGCCATATGCAAATCAGTCTTGACCCTGTGCCTCATGGGAACAGTCCAGCCCGAACTGCCAAGCCATGTCTTCCCTGGACCAGAATCAAGCATCCTAGGACCGGTTTCTGGCTAACAGCCGTCATCAGCCAGGATAGCTTGACTCCAGTGGCGTAGTGAGCACGGGTCCCACGTCTGGGAATACCCATCCCACTTAGGGCGAAAAGCGTTACAACAAACAATTGATGGACGGAATGCGGACAATGCAGACATTCTCCCCCAGTCGAGAGATCTGGGTTAAATCCATCGTTCTTTTGCCCACTACACCACCCCAGTTTAGACACGGCCATATGCAAATCAGTCTTGACCCTGTGCCTCATGGGAACAGTCCAGCCCGAACTGCCAAGCCATGTCTTCCCTGGACCGGAATCAAGCATCATAGGACCGGTTTCTGGCTAACAGCCGTCATCAGCCAGGATAGCTTGACTCCAGTGGCGTAGTGAGCACGGGCCCACGTCTGGGAATACCCATCCCACTTAGGGCGAAAAGCGTTACAACAAACAATTGATGGACGGAATGCGGACAATGCAGACATTCTCCCCCAGTCGAGAGATCTGGGTTAAATCCATCATTCTTTTGCCCACTACACCACCCCAGTTTAGACACGGCCATATGCAAATCAGTCTTGACCCTGTGCCTCATGGGAACAGTCCAGCCCGAACTGCCAAGCCATGTCTTCCCTGGACCGGAATCAAGCATCCTAGGACCGGTTTCTGGCTAACAGCCGTCATCAGCCAGGATAGCTTGACTCCAGTGGCGTAGTGAGCACGGGTTCCACGTCTGGGAATACCCATCCCACTTAGGGCGAAAAGCGTTACAACAAACAATTGATGGACGGAATGCGGACAATGCAGACATTCTCCCCCAGTCGAGAGATCTGGGTTAAATCCATCGTTCTTTTGCCCACTACACCACCCCAGTTTAGACACGGCCATATGCAAATCAGTCTTGACCCTGTGCCTCATGGGAACAGTCCAGCCCGAACTGCCAAGCCATGTCTTCCCTGGAATGGAATCAAGCATCCTAGGACCGGTTTCTGGCTAACAGCCGTCATCAGCCAGGATAGCTTGACTCCAGTGGCGTAGTGAGCACGGGTCCCACGTCTGGGAATACCCATCCCACTTAGGGCGAAAAGCGTTACAACAAACAATTGATGGACGGAATGCGGACAAGCAGACATTCTCCCCCAGTCGAGAGATCTGGGTTAAATCCATTGTTCTTTTGCCCACTACACCACCCCAGTTTAGACACGGCCATATGCAAATCAGTCTTGACCCTGTGCCTCATGAGAACAGTCCAGCCCGAACTGCCAAGCCATGTCTTCCCTGGACCAGAATCAAGCATCCTAGGACCGGTTTCTGGCTAACAGCCGTCATCAGCCAGGATAGCTTGACTCCAGTGGCGTAGTGAGCACGGGTCCCACGTCTGGGAATACCCATCCCACTTAGGGCGAAAAGCGTTACAACAAACAATTGATGGACGGAATGCAGACAATGCAGACATTCTCCCCCAGTCGAGAGATCTGGGTTAAATCCATCATTCTTTTGCCCACTACACCACCCCAGTTTAGACACGGCCATATGCAAATCAGTCTTGAACCTGTGCCTCATGGGAACAGTCCAGCCCGAACTGCCAAGCCATGTCTTCCCTGGACCGGAATCAAGCATCCTAGGACCGGTTTCTGTCTAACAGCCGTCATCAGCCAGGATAGCTTGACTCCAGTGGCGTAGTGAGCACGGGTCCCACGTCTGGGAATACCCATCCCACTTAGGGCGAAAATCGTTACAACAAACAATTGATGGACGGAATGCGGACAATGCAGACATTCTCCCCCAGTCGAGAGATCTGGGTTAAATCCATCGTTCTTTTGCCCACTACACCACCCCAGTTTAGACACGGCCATATGCAAATCAGTCTTGACCCTGTGCCTCATGGGAACAGTCCAGCCCGAACTGCCAAGCCATGTCTTCAATGGACCGGAATCAAGCATCCTAGGTCCGGTTTCTGGCTAACAGCCGTCATCAGCCAGGATAGCTTGACTCCAGTGGCGTAGTGAGCACGGGTCCCACGTCTGGGAATACCCATCCCACTTAGGGCGAAAAGCGTTACAACAAACAATTGATGGACGGAATGCGGACAATGCAGACATTCTCCCCCAGTCGAGAGATCTGGGTTAAATCCATCGTTCTTTTGCCCACTACACCACCCCAGTTTAGACACGGCCATATGCAAATCAGTCTTGACCCTGTGCCTCATGAGAACAGTCCAGCCCGAACTGCCAAGCCATGTCTTCCCTGGACCGGAATCAAGCATCCTAGGACCAGTTTCTGGCTAACAGCCGTCATCAGCCAGGATAGCTTGACTCCAGTGGCGTAGTGAGCACGGGTCCCACGTCTGGGAATACCCATCCCACTTAGGGCGAAAAGCGTTACAACAAACAATTGATGGACGGAATGCGGACAATGCACACATTCTCCCCCAGTCGAGAGATCTGGGTTAAATCCATCGTTCTTTTGCCCACTACACCACCCCAGTTTAGACACGGCCATATGCAAATCAGTCTTGACCCTGTGCCTCATGGGAACAGTCCAGCCCGAACTGCCAAGCCATGTCTTCCCTGGACCGGAATCAAGCATCCTAGGACCGGTTTCTGGCTAACAGCCGTCATAAGCCAGGATAGCTTGACTCCAGTGGCGTAGTGAGCACGGGTCCCACGTCTGGGAATACCCATCCCACTTAGGGCGAAAAGCGTTACAACAATCAATTGATGGACGGAATGCGGACAATGCAGACATTCTCCCCCAGTCGAGAGATCTGGGTTAAATCCATCGTTCTTTTGCCCACTACACCACCCCAGTTTAGACACGGCCATATGCAAATCAGTCTTGACCCTGTGCCTCATGGGAACAGTCCAGCCCGAACTGCCAAGCCATGTCTTCCCTGGACCGGAATCAAGCATCCTAGGACCGGTTTCTGGCTAACAGCCGTCATCAGCCAGGATAGCTTGACTCCAGTGGCGTAGTGAGCACGGGTCCCACGTCTGGGAATACCCATCCCACTGAGGGCGAAAAGCTTTACAACAAACAATTGATGGACTGAATGCGGACAAAGCAGACATTCTCCCCCAGTCGAGATTTCTGGGTTAAATCCATTGTTCTTTTGCCCACTACACCACCCCAGTTTAGACACGGCCATATGCAAATCAGTCTTGACCCTGTGCCTCATGAGAACAGTCCAGCCCGAACTGCCAAGCCATGTCTTCCCTGGACCGGAATCAAGCATCCTAGGACCGGTTTCTGGCTAACAGCCGTCATCAGCCAGGATAGCTTGACTCCAGTGGCGTAGTGAGCACGGGTCCCACGTCTGGGAATACCCATCCCACTTAGGGCGAAAAGCGTTACAACAAACAATTGATGGACGGAATGCGGACAATGCAGACATTCTCCCCCAGGCGAGAGATCTGGGTTAAATCCATCGTTCTTTTGCCCACTCCACCATACCAGTTTAGACACGGCCATATGCAAATCAGTCTTGACCCTGTGCCTCATGGGAACAGTCCAGCCCGAACTGCCAAGCCATGTCTTCCCTGGACCAGAATCAAGCATCCTAGGACCGGTTTCTGGCTAACAGCCGTCATCAGCCAGGATAGCTTGACTCCAGTGGCGTAGTGAGCACGGGTCCCACGTCTGGGAATACCCATCCCACTTAGGGCGAAAAGCGTTACAACAAACAATTGATGGACGGAATGCGGACAATGCAGACATTCTCCCCCAGTCGAGAGATCTGGGTTAAATCCATCGTTCTTTTGCCCACTACACCACCCCAGTTTAGACACGGCCATATGCAAATCAGTCTTGACCCTGTGCCTCATGGGAACAGTCCAGCCCGAACTGCCAAGCCATGTCTTCCCTGGACCGGAATCAAGCATCATAGGACCGGTTTCTGGCTAACAGCCGTCATCAGCCAGGATAGCTTGACTCCAGTGGCGTAGTGAGCACGGGTCCCACGTCTGGGAATACCCATCCCACTTAGGGCGAAAAGCGTTACAACAAACAATTGATGGACGGAATGCGGACAATGCAGACATTCTCCCCCAGTCGAGAGATCTGGGTTAAATCCATCATTCTTTTGCCCACTACACCACCCCAGTTTAGACACGGCCATATGCAAATCAGTCTTGACCCTGTGCCTCATGGGAACAGTCCAGCCCGAACTGCCAAGCCATGTCTTCCCTGGACCGGAATCAAGCATCCTAGGACCGGTTTCTGGCTAACAGCCGTCATCAGCCAGGATAGCTTGACTCCAGTGGCGTAGTGAGCACGGGTTCCACGTCTGGGAATACCCATCCCACTTAGGGCGAAAAGCGTTACAACAAACAATTGATGGACGGAATGCGGACAATGCAGACATTCTCCCCCAGTCGAGAGATCTGGGTTAAATCCATCGTTCTTTTGCCCACTACACCACCCCAGTTTAGACACGGCCATATGCAAATCAGTCTTGACCCTGTGCCTCATGGGAACAGTCCAGCCCGAACTGCCAAGCCATGTCTTCCCTGGAATGGAATCAAGCATCCTAGGACCGGTTTCTGGCTAACAGCCGTCATCAGCCAGGATAGCTTGACTCCAGTGGCGTAGTGAGCACGGGTCCCACGTCTGGGAATACCCATCCCACTTAGGGCGAAAAGCGTTACAACAAACAATTGATGGACGGAATGCGGACAAGCAGACATTCTCCCCCAGTCGAGAGATCTGGGTTAAATCCATTGTTCTTTTGCCCACTACACCACCCCAGTTTAGACACGGCCATATGCAAATCAGTCTTGACCCTGTGCCTCATGAGAACAGTCCAGCCCGAACTGCCAAGCCATGTCTTCCCTGGACCAGAATCAAGCATCCTAGGACCGGTTTCTGGCTAACAGCCGTCATCAGCCAGGATAGCTTGACTCCAGTGGCGTAGTGAGCACGGGTCCCGCGTCTGGGAATACCCATCCCACTTAGGGCGAAAAGCGTTACAACAAACAATTGATGGACGGAATGCAGACAATGCAGACATTCTCCCCCAGTCGAGAGATCTGGGTTAAATCCATCATTCTTTTGCCCACTACACCACCCCAGTTTAGACACGGCCATATGCAAATCAGTCTTGAACCTGTGCCTCATGGGAACAGTCCAGCCCGAACTGCCAAGCCATGTCTTCCCTGGACCGGAATCAAGCATCCTAGGACCGGTTTCTGTCTAACAGCCGTCATCAGCCAGGATAGCTTGACTCCAGTGGCGTAGTGAGCACGAGTCCCACGTCTGGGAATACCCATCCCACTTAGGGCGAAAATCGGTACAACAAACAATTGATGGACGGAATGCGGACAATGCAGACATTCTCCCCCACTCGAGAGATCTGGGTTAAATCCATCGTTCTTTTGCCCACTACACCACCCCAGTTTAGACACGGCCATATGCAAATCAGTCTTGACCCTGTGCCTCATGGGAACAGTCCAGCCCGAACTGCCAAGCCATGTCTTCCCTGGACCGGAATCAAGCATCCTAGGACCGGTTTCTGGCTAACAGCCGTCATCAGCCAGGATAGCTTGACTCCAGTGGCGTAGTGAGCACGGGTCCCATGTCTGGGAATACCCATCCCACTTAGGGCGAAAAGCGTTACAACAAACAATTGATGGACGGAATGCGGACAATGCAGACATTCTCCCCCAGTCGAGAGATCTGGGTTAAATCCATCGTTCTTTTGCCCACTACACCACCCCAGTTTAGACACGGCCATATGCAAATCAGTCTTGACCCTGTGCCTCATGAGAACAGTCCAGCCCGAACTGCCAAGCCATGTCTTCCCTGGACCGGAATCAAGCATCCTAGGACCAGTTTCTGGCTAACAGCCGTCATCAGCCAGGATAGCTTGACTCCAGTGGCGTAGTGAGCACGGGTCCCACGTCTGGGAATACCCATCCCACTTAGGGCGAAAAGCGTTACAACAAACAATTGATGGACGGAATGCGGACAATGCACACATTCTCCCCCAGTCGAGAGATCTGGGTTAAATCCATCGTTCTTTTGCCCACTACACCACCCCAGTTTAGACACGGCCATATGCAAATCAGTCTTGACCCTGTGCCTCATGGGAACAGTCCAGCCCGAACTGCCAAGCCATGTCTTCCCTGGACCGGAATCAAGCATCCTAGGACCGGTTTCTGGCTAACAGCCGTCATAAGCCAGGATAGCTTGACTCCAGTGGCGTAGTGAGCATGGGTCCCACGTCTGGGAATACCCATCCCACTTAGGGCGAAAAGCGTTACAACAAACAATTGATGGACGGAATGCGGACAATGCAGACATTCTACCCCAGTCGAGAGATCTGGGTTAAATCCATCGTTCTTTTGCCCACTACACCACCCCAGTTTAGACACGGCCATATGCAAATCAGTCTTGACCCTGTGCCTCATAGGAACAGTCCAGCCCGAACTGCCAAGCCATGTCTTCCCTGGACCGGAATCAAGCATCCTAGGACCGGTTTCTGGCTAACAGCCGTCATCAGCCAGGATAGCTTGACTCCAGTGGCGTAGTGAGCACGGGTCCCACGTCTGGGAATACCCATCCCACTTAGGGCGAAAAGCTTTACAACAAACAATTGATGGACTGAATGCGGACAAAGCAGACATTCTCCCCCAGTCGAGATTTCTGGGTTAAATCCATTGTTCTTTTGCCCACTACACCACCCCAGTTTAGACACGGCCATATGCAAATCAGTCTTGACCCTGTGCCTCATGAGAACAGTCCAGCCCGAACTGCCAAGCCATGTCTTCCCTGGACCGGAATCAAGCATCCTAGGACCGGTTTCTGGCTAACAGCCGTCATCAGCCAGGATAGCTTGACTCCAGTGGCGTAGTGAGCACGGGTCCCACGTCTGGGAATACCCATCCCACTTAGGGCGAAAAGCGTTACAACAAACAATTGATGGACGGAATGCGGACAATGCAGACATTCTCCCCCAGGCGAGAGATCTGGGTTAAATCCATCGTTCTTTTGCCCACTCCACCATACCAGTTTAGACACGGCCATATGCAAATCAGTCTTGACCCTGTGCCTCATGGGAACAGTCCAGCCCGAACTGCCAAGCCATGTCTTCCCTGGACCGGAATCAAGCATCCTTGGACCGGTTTCTGGCTAACAGCCGTCATCAGCCAGGATAGCTTGACTCCAGTGGCGTAGTGAGCACGGGTCCCACGTCTGGGAATACCCATCCCACTTAGGGCGAAAAGCGTTACAACAAACAATTGATGGACGGAATGCGGACAATGCAGACATTCTCCCCAAGTCGAGAGATCTGGGTTAAATCCATCATTCTTTTGCCCACTACACCACCCCAGTTTAGACACGGCCATATGCAAATCAGTCTTGACCCTGTGCCTCATGGGAACAGTCCAGCCCGAACTGCCAAGCCATGTCTTCCCTGGACCGGAATCAAGCATCCTAGGACCGGTTTCTGGCTAACAGCCGTCATCAGCCAGGATAGCTTGACTCCAGTGGCGTAGTGAGCACGGGTCCCACGTCTGGGAATACCCATCCCACTTAGGGCGAAAAGCGTTACAACAAACAATTGATGGACGGAATGCGGACAATGCAGACATTCTCCCCCAGTCGAGAGATCTGGGTTAAATCCATCATTCTTTTGCCCACTACACCACCCCAGTTTAGACACGCCATATGCAAATCAGTCTTGACCCTGTGCCTCATGGGAACAGTCCAGCCCGAACTGCCATGCCATGTCTTCCCTGGACCGGAATCAAGCATCCTAGGACCGGTTTCTGGCTAACAGCCGTCATCAGCCAGGATAGCTTGACTCCAGTGGCGTAGTGAGCACGGGTCCCACGTCTGGGAATACCCATCCCACTTAGGGCGAAAAGCGTTACAACAAACAATTGATGGACGGAATGCGGACAATGCAGACATTCTCCCCCAGCCGAGAGATCTGGGTTAAATCCATCGTTCTTTTGCCCACTACACCACCCCAGTTTAGACACGGCCATATGCAAATCAGTCTTGACCCTGTGCCTCATGGGAACAGTCCAGCCCGAACTGCCAAGCCATTTCTTCCCTGGACCGGAATCAAGCATCCTAGGACCGGTTTCTGGCTAACAGCCGTCATCAGCCATGATAGCTTGACTCCAGTGGCGTAGTGAACACGGGTCCCACGTCTGGGAATACCCATCCCACTTAGGGCGAAAAGCGTTACAACAAACAATTGATGGACGGAATGCGGACAATGCAGACATTCTCCCCCAGGCGAAAGATCTGGGTTAAATCCATCGTTCTTTTGCCCACTACACCACCCCAGATTAGACACGGCCATATGCAAATCAGTCTTGACCCTGTGCCTCATGGGAACAGTCCAGCCCGAACTGCCAAGCCATGTCTTCCCTGGACCGGAATCAAGCATCCTAGGACCGGTTTCTGGCTAACAGCCGTCATCAGCCAGGATAGCTTGACTCCAGTGGCGTAGTGAGCACGGGTCCCACGTCTGGGAATACCCATCCCACTTAGGGCGAAAAGCGTTACAACAAACAATTGATGGACGGAATGCGGACAATGCCGACATTCTCCCCCAGTCGAGAGATCTGGGTTAAATCCATCATTCTTTTGCCCACTACACCACCCCAGTTTAGACACGGCCATATGCAAATCAGTCTTGACCCTGTGCCTCATGGGAACAGTCCAGCCCGAACTGCCAAGCCATGTCTTCCCTGGACCGGAATCAAGCATCCTAGGACCGGTTTCTGGCCGTCATCAGCCAGGATAGCTTGACTCCAGTGGCGTAGTGAGCACGGGTCCCACGTCTGGGAATACCCATCCCACTTAGGGTGAAAAGCGTTACAACAAACAATTGATGGACGGAATGCGGACAATGCAGACATTCTCCCCCAGTCGAGAGATCTGGGTTAAATCCATCGTTCTTTTGCCCACTACACCACCCCAGTTTAGACACAGCCATATGCAAATCAGTCTTGACCCTGTGCCTCATGGGAACAGTCCAGCCCGAACTGCCAAGCCATGTCTTCCCTGGACCAGAAGCATTTAATTTGCAGGCCCTGAGTGTATGATATCCCACTCTACAAGGTACTTACAAGTAAATTAAATATGTAATTTGGGTCAGGGCATGTAAAACCTAAGTATACATGTCCGGCTCTTCAAATACAATGTGCCCTGCCCTATGAGCCTTTAGGGCTTACCTTAGAGGTGACATATAAGTGTTAAAAAGAAATGTTTAGGCTTGGCAATAACCAGGTCAAAATGGCAGTTTAAAACTGCACACACAGTTTGCAGTGGCAGGCCTGAGACATGTTTTACAGTGGTACTTTAGTGGCAGGCACAATGAGTGCTGCTGCCCACTAGTAGCAATTAATGTACACACCCTGGGTACAGGTACCATTTACTAGGAACTTACCAGTGAATTAAATGTGCCACATTAGGTGTAGTCCAATGTTACCATGTTTGAAGTAGAGATCTCTTCTTAGCATGAGTAAAGTACCTAGAGTCAGGGGTGCCAGCAAAACTGAAAGGAGATGACACAATGTCTTTTCTACAACACTTCATACCTTCTATCACTGAGTTCTCTTTTGACCGCCGCTAGAGTTCCAACAAGTGCACAGGGTCTGGCCTAGATGCCTGACATCCAAAGAAGGCCTGAGGCATGTATTAGCCTGTTTTCTGTGTCATCAGCAAGTGAGAAGAGTAATCGTAGAAGGGAAAAAACAGGGACCATTTCGCTATGAAGAACAGAATATCTTCATATCATAAGAATCCTCACAGGAAACAATAACTAATCGAAAAAGGTTTCTGCAGCTGCATCTCTGTCTCAAACACCTGGGTAGCCAATGCAGACTCCTAAACCCGGCCACTAAGCGCCATGCAAATATGACATTAGAATTTATGGACTAAGGTCAACTAGAGGGATACTTAGCCGCTTTAGCAGACACACCATCACTACAGATATTGGTAGCATGGATATGAATACTACACCATGACACAAAGTAACTCGAACCTCCCCCACAGAAAAACACCAAAGGCTGGAGGAAGTGACTAGATAGTGGTCCATAGACCCAAAATGCAACAAACACAACAGTAACGTCACAATTCAGGGACAAATCTGACTGACCATTAAAGCCTCCCCAGACAGCATAGGCTCAGGATCCAGGACAGACCACTGTCCAGACTGGCCACACACCAGATTACAGCAAGGAAGACTAGCTATAAAGCCTTATACATATTCTGACTCAATCCCCTCCTCCCCATATAGGAGCTTGGCTAGGCTTGACACAGAAACCATGAACAAAGGTTGCCCACAGGGTAGCACTCAAGCAATTGGGCGCAGAAATACCCACCGACCAAAGAATCAATCTTTTGCCCTACTTTGGTTAGATCCTCCCTGTATGCCACCTCCAAGGTTACCTTGGTATAGGTTCCTTACTGAGAGTGGACCTTATACCCGATGACACAACAAGCGATAGTTTACATACTTTTTCTAAATCTCATACTATGTCAGTTAAGTTCAGACAGAATGTTTTCTCCCCCTCTAACACTCACTACATACTCCCTATGGTTACATTACTCAGTCTCACCTTTTCCCTTCCCTATCGGTTGACCCAAGGGCTAAACTACTACCTCAGGACTCCCATTTATCATACTGGCCACATCAGAGACAGTTTCCTTCTGAAAAGAGTTTTTTGTTTTGCCAATAACTTTGGAGCCGCTTGATGAATCTTCATGAAATTTTCCAAAACGTCCCCTTTTTGGTTCATCTGCTGTGTTTAACGTTTAAGGGTGATCCATGAAACAGGAGCTGAGATAAAAGGGGGTTCCCTATGGGGATTTTCATTTTTTTAACATGACTACAGACCAAACCTCTGAACAGAATTACACTAAATTTGGCATAAAGCTAGATGTTCATCCAGAAAGGGTGCTTTTTGTGATTTGGTGTAAATCCGTTTAGTAGTTTCAGAGAAATTAAAGTTTACAAAATATAGATATCTGGGAGTCCAACAGCCTACTGAGACCCTACTGATATCTGATTAGCTGCCAACACTTCAACCAGGAAGTGTTGACAGCCATCTTGGGACTCAGTTTAACAGAGTCCCACAAAAAACTGGAAACAAATGGAAGAGAGGGCAGGGTAGAAACACCCTGACCCCCTAGGATTCTTGAGGGGATCCTACTGGGACCCCCAGGGTGAAAAAAGCTATTTTTTTAAACAATTGGGCCGGATCCGTGGATCCAGCTGACAATTTTTTTTTAAAAATTGAAGCATGGGCTCCTGTGCTTTATTTCTAATTGGGCCCCTGGTTGGACAGGTTTTGGGCACGTTGTTTTATTAAGGGGGTGCGCATGGCCCCCCTCCTGGGGCTCATTGATGCCCTGGGTACTACTACGTCCCCGGGCTCTTTTTAAAAGAAATGCGGGGAGGCCCGAACGGCCTCCCCTGCTTCCAGGCAGACCACTACCTCTCCGTGGCATTCAATGAAAATGAGTGTGGGGTGTTGACCTCCCCACAGCCCCGGGGCCACTGCCTCCCCAGAGCTTCATGTTAAAATAATGCGGTGGCCACGTGACCCCTCACAGCTCTGGGAAACGCCACCTCCTCGGGGCTTCAATGTAAATATTTGTAGGTGGCCTTGTGGATCCCCCGCAACCACGTGGCCCACCACCTCTGCTGGGCTTCATAATAAAATAATGCAGGGGCCGAAACAGACCCCCCCACAGCCATGAAAGCCGCCACCCCCCTGGGGCTTGAATAATATATATGCAGCAGGTCTGTTGTGGCCCCCTGGGGACCACCTCCTCTCTGGTGATACATGAAAGAAAGGAGGGGGGCACAGAGCTATAAATGGCCTTGGTGACCACCACACTCCAAGGCTCCTGCAAGCCATAGCAAACACAACCCTTTCAGCAAGCTAGAGCAGATCATGCTCTTACTTGCTGAAAGCAGGGCATGTCGGTATCCTTATTCATCACAAAAGAGCCGCTCCTAGTGTGATAACCCAAACGAGTTACAAGAACGTCGTAAGTGTGGGCATCTCACAAAAAGATACGGACTGGTCTCACACACCACCTGGTGTCATGCTTCATCATTGACCAGTCCTCGCCCTCCAAAACCTTCGTTTGATGGAGGGCGGGCATACACTTGACGACAAGGATGCACTTCTAAGTGATTGAGTGGGGGCCCGTGACTATGTGAGTGAAGTTAAAAATCATTATACTAATCAGTAGCAATTCTTTAATGTGAAATGAAAACTATATGATATTAAAATACAAGTGTGACGGTGATTGGGACGGTTATTGTTCCCAACCGTCTAGTGAATGGTCTAGTGGATGGTCGACATGTTTCTGCCTGGATGGCCCCGAAGGGTCCGTGGCATTCATCAGGACCTAAATAAGAAGAATAAAGGGCTCCGTTCTTACCAAATATGGTAATGTGTAACCACTGCGGGAGTGTGGCATAAGTCACACTTCACCGTCTTAGAACTGCTTCCAATAGTGAAGCCCTAATAATTTGGACAACTTGCCCCATGGGGGAAGGGGCGGAGAAGAAACCACAGTTGTGTTTCCTTGTAACTTGTGATCAATGCGTCCCGAAACCTATACGTCCGCTCCCGGTCCTCCCGAATGTGACATGTCAGTATCCTTGCCTGCTATCAAGCGAGCAGGGCAACAGATACATTGCATTGAGATCCAGGGAGCTCCATGTTAGCAGCGCTCTGGGTTTTGAAGCGATGCCTTCTCCCCCAGGAGGGGGTGAGCCAGGAGAGAGCATGGCGGCCTTCAGTCTCCCCCCATGGTCCCCAGCATTTAAAATTAGGGTGCCAAGGGTGGAACCAGGACACCCATACTACAGACTGGGCACGGGGGATGGGGTCCCTGGTGCAAACATCCGCCTGGGAGGGGGGATGTGCAGACTCCCTCCCATTAAATATAACATTGTTTCTAAAAAATAAAAGGCCTGGCCCCAATGGATGGGGTCCCTGTAGATGAAAATGGCCCAGGAAAGGGAGCCATGAGGCCCGCCTTACTTTATTTTTAATATAAAGAAAAAAAAGAAAGGCTGGGCCGCTGGGGATGGGGACCCCGGGCCGAAATTGTCCCGAGAGGGGGACATGCAGGCCCCTCCTAATTTTTAACATTCCTGGCTATGCAGTGCCCCTTCACTTTGTGAAAAAAAGCCTGGCAACCTGCTAAGGCCATGCCCCATTTCTCAACCACTCTGTAAATGTGCCTCCTGGCATGCTAATGGTTGGGTGGTGAAGTTCCCTTGGCTTCTGAGGGTCCATAGGGGCCAAGAAGACCTTCTCTTACCTCTAGTAAGCCCCACACAGTGGGATTGCTGAGAGTCATTGGGCACATTCCCTTTCTCCCCCACTCTACAAACACACCTGTCGGTGCACTGCTGGTTGGGGATAAGGTCTCCTGAGGGCCTGAGAATAAAAGTGGACTTCCCACAAGACGCAGTGCACCAGGATGTGCATTTGCAGAGTGGTGAAGAAAGGGGGCATGGCCTCTGAAAACCTCTCAGAAATCCAGCTGTGTTGATCTTAATGGAGGTAAGAGGAGGACCAGTTGGCCCCCAAGGACCCTCAAAAGCCAAGGGGATAACGGCCCCCAATTAGTTCACCAAGAGGTGCGTTTACAGAGGGATGGAGAAAGAGGTCTTGGCCACTGAAAAACTCTCAGCAAACTCACTGTGTGGGACTTGCTGGAGGAAAGAGGAGGGGTAGTTGGCTACTAAGGACCCTCAATATCCAAGGGGACTGCATCCCCAACCAGTAGAATGCCAGGAGATGTGTTTGTAGAGTGGTCGAGAAAAGGGGCATGGCCTCCTACGAGGTCTCAGCCAGCCATCTGTATGGGACTTACTGGAGGTAAGAGGAGGGTAGTTGCCCCTGAAGGATGTCAAAGAATAAAAGATATCATATGCCAGCGTTTTTTGTCAGTGCAAGACTATATGTTGTATTGGCTAATTTGGGACCACTCAGGGGCATATTCACAAGGAATTATCGCCACGTTAACGGCACTTTATCGCAGCCAAAGTTGCAATACATTCATCGCCCCATTCACAAGCTGGTGTTAACAGCCCACAGCACCAGTTTACCCGCGATAGCAGCCGCAAAAAACATCGCCACAGATGACCCCCGCAACTATCGCTAATGAGATGCAGAGTAGGCGTTCCCGTGCCAAAAGCTGCGACTTCACAACATTCAAAATGACCAGACAGAACAGCGATAAGAACACAAAACCAGCGATAAGGTGTGTTAGCATTTGGAAAATAACACCTGCTCTGACCTGGTGCTAAGTCGAACCACAGCCTGCACCATGAAAGGGAGCCCAGCCCAGAGCCACACATGAAGAACCACAGATGCCTCCGAACAACTGCCCATGCAGCATGGACACCCAAAAGGGCCACAACACCCACCAACACCACACCCAGGCCCGTAACCCCCCCCTGGTCCGCCCCCGGCCGCCCCGGACAAATAAATTGCACACCAATACCGCGAATCCCCCCCAAAAAAAACTTTGACTGATGTCGCACAAGAAGGAATACCAACACACATGCGTGCCCAGAAAATGGAGAATCAGTCATACAGCAACGCAATCACCAACACAAGACACCATTCAAACCAAAACCCAAACAGCATTCATTCGGAGGAGTCCTAGTGGGTCTGGACTGGACAATCTGTAGGACACAGCCTGGAATACAAATTCCAAGAGAAGAACGAGTGCCATGCACACAACAAAGGAAAGAGAGGGAGAGAGGGAGAGAGCGAGGAAGAGAGACGGAGTGAGACTGCATAAGCAGCGCAAGTCCTCCCGGGCACCTGGCCCTACATGCCAACATGTGTGTGTGGACACCATGAGCCCAAGGCCTTGCCCCAATCGTTGCACCAAAGCCACATCACATTCCAAAAACACAAGTAGTAGTCAGACACACATCAGGGAGGAAAGCTCTGTTGTGTGTAGATTTAGATTCCGTATATAGGTTTTTCGATTTATGCCCTTATATAGGTACAATCCAGATTGCCCTTATTTAGGCATAGAAATTCCAGCCCTTTTTTAGTCATTGTCCATGCTAACCAAATACAGGCATGGTCTCCTACATCTGTCAATACACTTCACAATGAGTTAAGCCTTTAGGAATTTCCCTTACTTGGATATTGATTTCTCCAAGAACTCATTTAGTATGCATGAACATCTATTCCTTAGGGGTTCATTCATGACGTTCCGATGCCCGACTTTTACGTCAATACAGGCATTCCTAAACACCTTCAAGGTATAAATATACCAGCACTTGCCCTGGCAAACCACGGTTCCGGTACGGTCCAGCTCGACTGCCTACTTGCGGTTCGCCATGACAAGTTCGGAAGGAGATCGAGTTCCAGCCTGATGCACTAACCAGACGCTGTCATCCTCCTCGCAGAGAATCCAGCTCCAGTGTTTCTGACTCCCCTTGCGGGGTGTTAGAGATCGAGTCCCAGAAAGTGATTCCAACCTCGCACATTCTAAGATATGGAGCAGACTAGAACTTAGAGAAACTTTTGGCAACTCTTGGCAAAACTAAACTATAGCTAGCTATACTTTAGAAAACAGCACTTACTTCTTACCTTGTACTACACTTAGGTTAGGTACACTGGGGTAGAACTATTTAGAAGCATCAGATGAGTATTCACATTTTAAACTGTGTTATTTATGTATGTATTTTATAAATATATGTCATAGCTACAAACCATGCTATTGCAGTATTATTTTATCTTACTGCTAACTCTGTACACATTGTACTTCGCAGCCTGTCTTACGATTGTAGCAGTTCATATCTTTTGCATGAGAAATAAGACTGCTCAATAATAATATTGAAATGCCCGTCTCTCTATTTCTGTGCAACTCTGTAGAAACGAAGCATGCACGATTGACTGAGTGAAACTGTTATCTTTTGTTTCCACGGTCCTGAGATTGTTCCAACTCTAAGGGAAACAAAGTTGTCATGTTTATGTGGTTGTCAGAAACTAATCCCTTCTTGTTTATTCGAGAAGTTTCTAGTGACCTCTGAGTTAGCTGGCACACACAAGTAATTAAGTTTAATGAACTCGATAGAGACATACTGACCACAGTCCTATGTCAAATCTATAGTGGATATTATTCCAATGCGCAGAGCCTATTAGGGATATAGGAACTACACTACAGCTCCTTTGTACCAATGCAGAAGGCGGGAGGACACCTGCACCCCCGACCTTGCTCCCGAATGCGGCTGGAACACCCTGAGATATGCCATGGCAGATGTGGACGACTCCCACACCACACATTGCGTAAATGACAAACAATCCAACTGATCTACACCCCACACACAGAAGGCCCGGCCTGAGGTACCCCCGCATGGGATGCCCTTGACACTCACGGACACAGCAACCCATTCTACCCAACGTGGCACACACAATCTAATCATAGCCCAGAGCTATGGCATATCCTCCACACAACTGCCGCAGTCCAGAAGAGTGCCGGTTCCATGAGACGCAACAACGCAATGTCAGGCCATCCCGGGCACATGCACAACCCCCGTCATGTGGAACTGTACCGTGCACGAATGCTGCATTCACTGGGCACACTGCCACTGGCAGTGCTGTGGATCAGCTACCGGCTGAGCTTCCGCCTGGCCTACGTCACCTGCGTCCAGCCCTGGTTCCACTGCCAAACATGCACATTCGAGTGTCCCATGGATGTCTGCCTATCCAACACTATCGTAGATAAATTGGACTATGACTTGTGTCTGCGCCCCCTGTTGGATCACAAACAGGAGTGTACCCGAGACAGCCCTGCATGGGATGCACTGACATACTGCGTATGTATTGGCAGTTGGGCATGGTAGATTGCACATTTCCTCATGTGAAGTGACCACATCGAGGCGCTCCCCTATTGGGCTGTGTTGGGAATTGGGGAAACGGCGTGGGCTGAGCACACCTGCCAGGACCAGTTAATGGATTGGCTCACCCTGGTGTTCCTCAAACACGACAATGACGTACTATTTGAACACATTGCACATGAAGCTGCGCTGGCATTCATGGACAAGTAACTATGTCCCTGCAGCCACATCTGATTGACACCCACAGCACAGGTCCCAACATTGTGAGGAATGCTCACATATCCCACCACTGCCATCCTCAGGACTCTGGATGCATGTGCGTGGAACTACGCATGTGTACACACACCTGTGCAAGGTGATGCCGGTCCATGCTCGGAGGAACACAGCGTTGTTTTGCAATGTTACCAATTCGGACACACTGCTGAGGTGAGTGAACACACATGACAATATAGTACGACATGTGAACTGGTATAACCCTTCCACCTGATCACTGTCAGCAGAGAAGGCAATCTGCGCACTCCGGTGGCAGAGCACTATGCTGATCACATGGGCAGTGAGTCAAGCCCCCTCACACGGGGCAATGGGCAGACGCCAGACAACACATGACTCGTCCAGAATGGCAAGGTGTGCTGAGACGTTGTCCATCTTTGCCTCACCATTTCCTGAACCTCGACATGTTCCCGTGCTGCGCATAAGTGCCTTAAGCCTGTCCCTGCCTGTTGTGGCCGTTGCCTCGTCCGTACTGACACACACATGCCAATAAAGTCTATGCCAATCCACTGGTGTCTAACTGTGATGAGTGTTGAATCGAATGTCCACTTGAATGCCACAATGTGCATCGTCCCTACACAGGGAGGAACTGACTGACGCATGTACAATGGGGGTGGCTCCCTTTCGCAATCTCCACCTCTGTGGGCCAGACATTGTAATGAGATAGTTGCTGGCCGACCTGTGCACTTAAGTGACTTCTGAAATGAGAGTATGGGGTCCAAAATCAGATCATGTGTAGCTATGTCATGAATTGTAACAGGAGGTGGCCACACAGATGTGTGCATGTAGGTATGCGACTTGAGGTCCGGTTGTCACATGTGTTGTAGGACACTACCTCTGGCCTGCTACCGATTGGGCATTCCTACACACAGCCCTATTCAATACATGTACGTGTGCCTATGTTGGGGGGTTGTGATACTGTAGTTAATGTGCAATGGGGACACAGCTAGTACTCACCTCCACAGTCATCTAATTGGCTATGTGTCTCAGGGATACACATACGCATAAATGTCAGTTACCAGGGTGTACCTACATGTGCACCATTGTCCCTATGTCCCGCCATACCTCTATATGTAAGTGTACATAGTCATGGCACATATGTGTGATTTAGAATGTTTTATTCACATTCAGGTGATTGACGGAGCTGGAGCTGTACATGGCCATTCTAGCCCACACTACATGGAAGCACAGCGGTGGCCCAAACAGAGTCCTTTGAGGAATGAAAAGTGTTTTGGACGAGGGGGAGTGCAGTCCGCAGCAGGCTTGCTCTGTGATTGACCAGCAGTGGGGATATGGCGGTCCGTGTCGGGTTTTGGGTGAATGTCGCAGAGTGTTCTGTGGGTCAGTGGGAGGTGTTGTTCCTGGGCATGATGCATAGGTCAGAGCCAGGCAGGGACAGGCCATATGGCGGTGATGGATGCTACTGCCTCCTTCCTCACACAGTAATTTCCATCCCCATTTTCCTCATCTGATACGGATTCTGTGTCTGGTGTGTACGGTGTGTGTGGAGGGGTAATGGCTGCATCACTGTGTGCCACTGGCACATCAGACTGTGAAGGTGATGGGGCTGCATCCTCATGTGCCACTGACACATCAGGGGTCGAAGCTGTGTGTGTCGATGTTCCTGCTGCAGCCATCTGTGGCAGGCTCAGTGGCATCAGTGGCAAGATAATGTACTGCAGGGCATTTAAGTTCCCATCTACTGCTCGCTGGTGTCCAGATGTGGCAGCCAGACGTCCAGCTTGCATCTGCTCCATGGTCTCCATTGCCCTCCGCAGCTGTACCAACTCTGTGCTGTCATTGCTGGTGCATGTCTGACCAGACAGTTTTTGTATCCGATTAATGGCCCCAGCAAGGTCAGCCAAGGTCTGTGGTGGAGCATGGTGTGTGCAGGGGGTGTACTATAGGGACTGTACGTGGTCCACGGTGGGACTCAGACACCCACGTGTGGCATCGAGTTTGGCTGCCATAAGCTCAAATCCCACCCACAGCTGATCAGCCAACTCCACCTGGCATGCCCACACACGCTGTTGTAATTCCATGTCTTGGTCGGGGGGTCCTGGAAGACTGCCGTGGTGGTGTGTGTTTCCTGCTGTGTGGTCTGAGCAGGTGGTGAGGTCACCTCGAGGGCAGCTGGCCTGCCCTGCTCTCTGGGATGGGGTGCGGAGGCTGTCCATTATCTGTCGGAGGGTGTCCTGACATATGTGTGGGTTGTTCTCTTCATCATCACTGATGGGAAGTGTGGTGTGCAAGTGTGGTGTGCTCTGCACGAGATGTTCTTTGTCCCTCTGAAATGTAAAGGGGTGATGCAGCTTAACAGTGTTGCACATGTATGTTGAAGGATAGCAGATGCTTACATTCAGACTGCATACCAATGTACATTGTGACTGTTTTGGTGGACCTGGATATTTGATGACAGACAGTGTATTTACCGACTACATGACGGATGTGTGGTAGTACCTGTACATTGTCATCACACAGTGTCAGGCAATGCATTACGTGAGTGGACAGTTGATTCGCACGAGCGGAACACGTTGTGAGCTCTGTCCTCTGGTGTGGCACATTTTACCACGTTGCCGTCATTGCTGGTGTACTGTGATTGCTATGTGTGTGTGCTGCATTGTGGGGGAGTTGCCCCTACAGCTCTGATTTTATGTACCCTTCTCCCTTTGAGGTGGGGTGCCTTTGAATTGTGTGCTTTTTGGGGGCTGTCTTGTTTTTGACTTGGGTCATATGTGGTCCCGTACAGATTTTGTGGCCTGGTGCATTGTTTGTGTGCTGCGTGTGTTGTGCGACATGGGTTGTGGCTGCACGTGGATATGTCAGAGGGTAACCTGCTCCTTTACAGATGTGATCCGCACTGGGACACCTCCATGTCGATTCGTGGGCCATGGCATGTATTGTGACTGCAGCCATGCTATCTGTCATGCATTGTCACTTGCATAGTCAGTGTGGCTCACAGAGCTGCTGCTTTCCTGGATTCAGCACATGTGCATAGGTAGGTTGTGATGGTGGTGTTGGGGAGGGGGGCCCCTTTGTGCACATAGTGGATGGGGGCCTACTTGGTGTTTCTTTGTGTGCTGCAGTGTGCCAAGGCTGTCAGGGACATGTTTCACGATCATTGTGGGTGTGCAGTGTGTGCCACATATTTGTGCATGTGTGCCATTGTGCCCATCTCCCCTGTCCCCCCAGTCCCTGGTCGTTACTCACCCTGTTGCTGTTGGGTCAGGTCGTATCGGGCTGAGTCCAGGACCACAACTCCTGCCACCGTCTCCACACTGCTGACTGTGTCCACCATTTCCTCCAGCTCATCCAGCTCCTCTTGTGTCGCAGGACTCCCACCTCCAGTCTCCGTTGCTGCATTCCTATTGGCGGCAAGATTCTCCTTCGTTTGACTATGCACTTCATGCCAGCGCCTCCTGACCTCCTCCATTGACCTCCTCGAAACTCCGATTGCATTGACTTTTGTGACGATGGTGTGCCATATTTCCGTTTGTGTTGCCAGTGCCGCAGGGTAGGTGCTGAACAGTTGTTGATAGTTTTCTATCACCTCCATGACGATGATCTGGTCTTCCTGCGGACTGAGCCCCGTCTTCCGCTTCCCCTTGCCTTTCCCCCACCCCGGGGTTCCATGCTGGTCCTCCGTGGGGCTTGGTGAATTCGGCATGTCCTCTGCTCTCGGTCCGGGTGCATCCATGGTTTGAATTGGTTTTGGTGGGGTTTTTTTGTTTCTTTTATGGTGCATTTTCCCGCCATTCGCATGGGATCTGCTGGCCTGTGGCTGGTTTTCACAAATTTTTTGGACGCGATTGGCCTCATTGCATGTTTTTTTGCATTTGCGTTTCGCATTTTTGCGGCATGGCGTTTGCCGCGTTATCTGGTGACTATCACATGCTAGCGCCGCGTTGTGAATACTTGGTTGGCACGATGTAATTTTCCTGCGTTGGGCTGCGATGTTGGAAGTTGCGTTAGGCTACTCTTGTGGTAGTTATCACACGTTCTTGTGAATATGGCCCTCAATTGAGTCATATGAACAAACGTGGGACTACATCAGTGAAATAATATCCAAATATGGCTGCAGAAATAACAGTATTTGGACAGAAATGGCTAAAGTTGTACAAATTGTGGTACACTTTTGAGATAGACATCTAGCACTGGGAACTTGGTTAGCAGGTACCGGGTGCACTTACATGATTCACAGACCTACTTAGAGACTCATGTACCCACTCACTCACCCACTCAAAGAATTGTGTGCCCTCATTCACAGACCTACTCAGACACTCACTCAGACACTCACAGTGCCACTCAGAGGCCCACTCAGACACTCACACACCCACTCACAGACCCATTTAGACACTCATATACCCAGACACAGAGCTACTCACACTCTGGCACCCACTCACATGCCCACTCACGTACTCATGCACTCATCCACTGGCCTACTCACACTTTCACACATCTACTCAGACACCCACTCAGACACTCAACGCCCATTTAGAGACCCAGTCAGATCTTCCTGCATCCATTCAGTGACCCATTTACACAGCCACTCACAGACCCACACAGCTACTGATACACCCAGGGGCAGGCCCACATGGAAGCTCACTCACCCACTTACAGACTCACTTAGATACTCATCCACTCACCCAGTCAGAGACTTATGCACTCACTCACGGACCTATTCTTGCACTCATGCACCCAAGAAGAGACCCACTGAGACATTCACAGACCAATCAGTCACTCACCCACCCACTAACAGACTCACTCAGAAACTTCAGCTCCCACTTACTGATACTGTCAGAGACTCACTCGTCCACTCATAGGCCTACTCAGAGACTCCCTCACCCACTTTCAGACCCACTCAGACACTCACTCACAGACCCAGTCACATGCTAACATACCCACTCACAGAGCTACTCACACTCTCATTGGTACCATATACTAGGGACTGACAAGAGTACCCCAGTATCCAATCTGGAATGTACCTAAGTACATGACATACCCATGTACCCAGGCCATAGGTACCCCGGACGCCTCCTATGGGCTGAAGCATGTATTATGCCACCCATGAGAGGCCATGCAAAATGGAACCTACAGGCCAGCTATTAGAGCCTTTGTAAGCTGGTGCATGCACCACTTAAGATATAGGTTTGCTATATCTAAGGGTCACTACATTTAAAACCTATAATTCACCCCTATAGCAGGCCTTAGGAATCCTGAAGGCAGGGTGCTTGGTTCTAAGTGAGAGGGTGCCCCTGCATGAGTAGGACACCCCTGCAGCCTACGGAGTCCCTTCTCCTGGGTTGTTAGTGCAGCAGCTATTTACGACTTACAGAGTGGCATTATGCATCTGCGTGATAATCAACTCTAAAACGGCTGCAAGTAAGCCTATCGTGTTTGGTGTCAAACATTGTAGAATCATACCCCAATACCGGTAACCGGTGTGGGAGGTATGATTCCACCCCTCAGAAGTGAGCTTCTTTGGGTCCCTGGTGTACCTGGTACCAGCCTTCTAGTCCCGGGCAGCACAAAATGATTTCTGCCGACCAGAGACACATTTCTGCCCTCCTGCTGCTGAGCCGAGTTTGAGCAGAAGAAGGTGAAACAATAGGCATCCTGTCACAGGGAGGTGTAACCACCTCCCATGCAGGATTTAGTGTGTTAGTGCTGGGAGGGTGCACTCGCCAGTGACCGAAAGTCTGCATGAGGGGCACATTTGGTGTCAGTGTGCATAGGCCAGTTCAATCCCGTCCTGTTAGCCGTTGGCTCCTGCTCTGGCATAGAACTGGACAAAGGACATGGGAGTAACCTCCCCACTGTCCAGACCCTCCCCTGGGAGGGTCCCCTTAATCTGGCAGACCCTCTCCCTTGAGTACCTGGCTGTAGGACCCTAGATTTGACATGGACAAGATTCTGAACCAGAAACCACTGGACTTCGACCGTTTGGGCACTCTTGACATTCTCACCAAGTTTGAGGCCAGAATCACTTGTGAGGGTTGCAATACCCATACCTCTGTGCACCGCATTTATTTGCAAGTGCATATGCTGGTCAGCATTTCCCGAGCAAGTGCATTGCGCTCTGTGTAGCCCCAACCTCTGGCACCACTTACTACCAAGAACTCCAGCCTCCTCACACTGAGTGCTCCGTGGGCTGCTGTTTGGTGAAATCGCTCAAGGTCCTCTCTTGACTCCTGTGCCTCCAGCCTGTGGGTTCATTAGAGGGTCAACTTTGCTTTTCTTGGGCTCCCCGGGTTGCTCCAGGCTTTCCCTGACTCTGCTGTGTTTTGTGAGTCTCCTGGACCTTGCTGGTCTGAACCGTAACCATCTTTGACCTTCTGCATGGGTTGCCGTTGCCAAAGGTTGTTGGTGCTCCCGCCGGACTACGACTCCTCAGCACTTGACATCCTTCATGGGACAGCTTTTATCCGGCTCCTGGTTGTCCTTGACATCTCCTGGCCCCCGTGGCTGCAGAGTCAAGAACTCCATCCAAGCACCTGAAGCACCCGACATCAGTGGGCATTCGTCTATCAAGCCCCTGGTCACTACTGAGTGACCCAGACTCTGTCCCCTCTGATTTCAGGTACTCTTCAACAAGAATCCACCTTTGGATTCCAGTGGACACTTTTCTTCCTTCCAGCAGTGGCTCTTCTTCAGAGTCCTCCATTGAGATTGGCGGCAGTTTACGACGCCACTTCAGACCAATGCACCCGGCTCCCCTGGGATAGCTAACTCTGGTACTATGGTATCCACAGGTGGGGTGGTTCTCCACCCTCCTAACTTCCACTGGGTTACTTCGAAGTCCACTGGGAAGGGTCCTTAAGCTTTAAAACTTCAACCGCACCTTCCCCATAGAATTGTACGGCGCACGCAGTCGTGTTCCCAAACTGCACCCCTCCTCCGTGGGGTCCCTACTTACTCACCTTGGGTGGTTCCTTGGGGTCCCAGCGATTCTATGTCCTCTAGACACTGTCTTGACTCGAGTTGTGGTTCTTATACCACTATTTTAGTATATGGTTTTGTCTCTCCCTGGAGCCCACAGTTTATTAGTGCTATTTACTATTGTTTCTGTGCTACAGTATTGTGTGCTTTGTGAGTATCTTTGTGTAAAAGATACTGTGTCATACTAGAGAATCTTATATCAAGTCAAGTCAAGGAAAACTTTATTTCGGAGAATCTCCATAAAAGTACATAAAATGAATATAAAAAACATTTAAAAGCCATACATAAAATGATTAAAAATTGGTGCAGCCGCACGGCAAGATACCTGCTAGTTACATAGAATCATGTGCCTTTTAACACAGTGCAAAAATGAATCATAGTGACATTTTTAAGTACCGTTTCCGTTTGTGCCATAAAGCCCCCAGGAATTTGGCCACAGCAAACACAATGTGAACAGCCATTTCACTCTTAAGAATTCTAAAGGCTTCGTGGCACCTGGTAAAACCCAGATTCCTGCAAGCGGGAATGATCCATTTTCTGCGCGCCTCAGTATAGCCCGGACAGAAGAATATAAGATGCAGCTCAGTTTCATCGCTTGCTCTGCATGCCGGGCAAATACTGGGTGTCGACACAGACCAAAGGCTAGTGAAAGCTCGAATTGGCAAGGACCCGTGCCTCCATTGCAAATAAAGCTTCCTGATTATTACAAGGTAAACATTGTCAAGGGCTAATTCAAAGCTGTAAGTAGTCTTCATGTGAAGGAATTGGTGTGTTAAAGACCCTAAAGATTTTGAAGGTCGAAGTGAGGGAGCCTTGGAATATCAATAAATACATATTTGTATAACTACTGTGTGTTTCTCCTTTTATTTAACCAATACTATATGGTTGCATTCTGGTAAAACAAGCTGCTTAACATTCCTTCAAGACTAAGCCTGCAGGGTGCTCTCAACAGCTACCACTTGGATAGCTTTCTAAGGAATATACGACGTTACATCGCGGTGTTTATACCGCGATACCTTTAAAATGCAGGCATTACAATGCAAGTCAGAGGGCACTGGACTTAGGAATAGTATGAATTACTATTCCAACTCCAGTCTACGTACAGTAGGGAAGGTATTGGAAGAGTAAATCATACTATTCCTTAGGTGAGAGTGCCATCCAGTGGTATAACCGATGTTTCTCCTTTCTAAGGTTATCTTTGCCCTCTTAAATCACCATAACTGTTGTTTGGACTGATGCAAGGTGCCCACTTTAATTAGTGGACAGCATATACTAGGCCAGCTTCTCACATTGGTGTGCAGCAGGTGGGATTCAAGTCTGCATTGTTTTACCAGATAAATCTTTGTATTGATTAACTGAAAACCACAAAGTACTAGGTACATATAAATTACTAGTGTAGATAAAGTAAGTTCTACTGAACTTAGGGTTGGGTAAGTCAAGGGTCTAGCACACCCTTTCTCCAACTTCAGAGAGTTTAGTTCCCACTAGGTTAGGTAGGTGCAACACCTCACCACACTTAGTATGTCTACTAAAGGAGATGCCAGTGGCTCTCTGCCTTCTAGATATAGCGAGCTTTCATTCCAAGAATTGTAAGCTCTGTGTGCCTCTAGAAAGTTGAAGACAGGGAGAGTACCAAAACTCAACTCCTGATAGAGATGTTACTGTTAGATGACCTAAGGAAGACCCCTGGGTCAGATGAACAGGACAGAGTGGGTGGGACAGGGAATAAGAACGGGTCAGGAGGCGACACCTTTCATGACCTGGAATCTAACCCTGGCCAGGGAAAACCTGATGGTTCTCACCTAGATAACTCTTATCTTCAAGAGGAGGATGTAGGAGGCCATGAAGGCCCTCTCTTTACTCCTCCTGGAAGAGTGCAGAGTTTACCAAGGAGATCTAGATCTCCCTCTGCAGAGTCTAAGCACTCAGGACAGTCCATAGGGACCACTGTATCCAGCAAGAGGGACCAGTCTTATGATAGGGAATACCAATTACTTGAACTCGAGAAAGCTAGGCTTAGGCTCAGGTAAGAATAATTAGCCCTTAATAAAGAGTCCCTTGCAGTCCAGAGAGCTAGACAAAAGTTGGGACTAGAGTGCCACGGTGGCAGCAACAGTATCCCTATGGTTAAGGAACATTCCATTGATAAAAGAAACCTGAGCAAGATTGTCCCTCCCTGTCAGGTTGGGGATGACATTCATAAGTGGATAACTGCTTTGGAGAGGGCCTGTAAAGATCAGAGGCAACTATATTTTGGCTATCCTTTGCTGACAAAGCTAGAGATAAGCTCCTCACTGTTAGAGATGAGGATGCTGACAACTACTGAATCTTGAAGAGTGCTCTCATTGATGGCTTTGGCGTAACCACTGAACAGTATAGGATTAAGTTCAGAGACACCCAGAAGAAACATACTCAGGATTGGGTAGACTTTGCGGATAGTGCCATTAAGGCTCTGGAAGGCTGGTTGCTTGGCAGCAAAGTGAATGATTTCAAAGGATTGTACAGTTTGATTATGAGGTAGCAGATCCTTAATAATTGCCAAAATCAGTTATTGCCGCAGTACCTGGTTGACTCTGATCTGACTTCTCTCCAAGAATTGAAAAAGTGGGCAGATAAGTGGGTCAGAACCAGGGTGAAGCAGAAAAACCAGAACAATGGTGAAGACCAAAAGAAGCAAGATTCTAAAAGACCATGTAAGGGTGGGAACAAAGGTAAACATCAAAAACAGCCTTCATCAGGGCCCAACAAAACCTGCATCGGGGGGAGTCACAATCTAACAAATGTAAAGGCAAAAAGAAACCTTGGTGTCATCTCACACATTTGACAAGAGATGCTGATTGTTCAAAAGCCAAGGAAATCCTCCTACCACCAGTGCCCCTAAGGCAACTGGGCCCCCTTGCACAAGTACAAGTGGTAGTACAGAAAACAAGGGATTAGTAGGGTTAACCTTGGGCTCTGAGATGGGGTCTGGCCTAGTCAGAACTCCAGCTCAGGCTGTGCTTATTTGTTATGGTGGCATGGATCTTGCCACCTTATTTGTCAGTCCCAGTAACCTCGGCAAATACAGACAACAGCCTTTAATTAATGGTAAGGAGGCCATGACATACAGGGACACAGGTGCAGGAGTCACTATGGCAACAGAGAATCATGTGGACCCTGACCAAATCATACTTGGAGAAATGTACCAAGTGACTAACGCTAACAATGTCAGGACTGACCATTCCTTGGCAGTTTGGTAACTTCAGCTGGGGAGGGGTAACTGGTCCTAAGAACATTGTGGTAAACTCAGAGCTTCCAGTGGAGTGTTTGTTGGACAATGATTTGGAAATGTCAGCTTGGGCTGATGTAGAATGAAGGACTCATGCAGCAATGCTGGGCATCACTGCAGATGTGTTTGCTGTGACCCGGTCACAGGCCAAACTGACTAACACTGAACAGGCCCTGGATCCTAAAACAATGGACCAATGGCCTTCCAAGAGAAGAAACAAGAGGGGTAAGGCTGTGTCTTCCCCGCAGACTCAGAGTGAAGATCAGTCTCTTGAGGGACATGATCTTAGCCCCTGTGAAGGAACTGTCTCAGATGAACTTGAGCCTGATCAGGTTGGGTTCTTGAGGACAGGGGGCCCTTCCAGGGCAGACATGAGTTTGGAGCAGCAAACCTGCCCCTTTCTTGGACCCCTCAGACAGCAAGCTGCTGCTGAGGCTGCTGGGAGTGTCACTGGATCCCACAGGATCTATTAGGATGAGGGACTCCTTTGCTCAGATGGAAGAGACCCCAAGCCTGGTGCCACCAGGAGGTTGGTCATACCTCTGAATTTCAGGGGCTTCCTACTCACCTTGGCACATGACATTCCCTTAACAAGACACTTAGGCCAAAGCAAGACTTGGGACGGACTTGTCCCTCACTTTCACTGGTCTCACATGTCTGAAGACACAAAGGAGTTTTGTTGCTCCTGTACCACCTGTCAAGCCAGTGGTAGGTCAGGTGGTAACACAAAGGCCCCCCTCATACTACTACCTTTGGTGGGGGTTCCCTTTGAGAGGGTAGGGATTGATATAATTGGCCCAATGAATCCTCCAACAGTATCTGGACACAGTTACATACTAGTGGTGGTGGACCATGCCACTAGGTATCCAGATGCAATACAACTTAGAACCACCACAGCCCCTGTGGTGGCCAGGGCCCTCCTGGGAATCTTTTACACAGTGGGTTTCCCTAAGGAGGTCTTAACTGACAGAGGTACTAATTTCATGTCAAGTTATATCACTGCAATGTGGAAGGAGTGTGGAGTGAACTATAGGTTCACCACACCCTATCACCCACAATGCAATGGGTTAGTTGAAAGGTTCAACAAAATTGTCTAGGGCATGATCATAGGGCTCCCAGAAAAGCTCAGGTAAAAATGGGATGTCCTATTGCCCTGCCTTCTCTTTGCCTACAGAGAGGTCCCACAGAAGAGGGTTGGCTACCGCCCTTTTGAACTTCTATTTGGGCATCCAGTTAGAGGTCCCTTGTGTTTGGTGAAAGAGGGTTGCGAGTTCCCTCTCAAACCCCTTAAACAAGACATAGTGGACTATGTACTTACCTTCAGCATTTCTGCTGGGCTCTCTGGTCCGCTGCGGATCTCCTGCTTGTGCGGAGAGAGTTTCACAGTTATTACCAATGCCGGCACAACAAGAGCCAACCAACAGGGTTTGGAGGAGGCCCATCTAGTCAAGAGAGGGGGTAGAAGATCCAGTCGTGTCAGGGGCCAGCGATAAGTCACCTTATTTTCTTATTAACAATGCTGTATTTATTAAGCAAAACACATATCCAGCCACCACCTCCAGTCCCTGACTGCATTCCCCCACCTAAAACTGCAGTGTGGTTTAATTCTGTACTGTAGTGTAGGCAGTAAAATGTGCATCTGCTGCGGCACAATGGAGTCTGCAATGCACAAATGCTAGAAAAGATATGTTTCCCAGTGCCCACTCAGTCACCTACTAGTTCTTTATTTCATCTTTTTTTCTTTCTGCCCCAGCATACCCAAAAATGTAAATTAGATTGCAGGATGTGCCACGTTTGTTTGCGCAAGTGAATTGTATTTCATGGCTTTACGGTTCCAATTGTTTCCTTCCATCAACAAATGTGAATAAGCAAAAGATAGAATGTAAATTTTTTTTTTACATATTTATATATCGCTCGAACTCGATCCGAAGGTATTGGAGCACTTTACATGAGCACTGTATTTACAGTACACATTCAAGCACGGGGAGATGAAGTGATTTGCCCAGAATCACAGGATGTGGACGCGACCTCGAGACTCGAACTCTGGTTTCCTGCACCAAAGTTGGCAGCGTAGCCGAAGGACCACATTCTCCCCCCGGCTGGCTGGGCAATTAGTGATACCCAGCCATTCCATAGCTAAACCTCAATGTAGCCCAATTCCTATAACTTACCTCCATGTGGATTAACTTTTCCTACTGCCAAGTGAAGGTTATTTGTTGAAAATAATTAGTGGTGGAGGCCAGGGTGTAATGTGGGACTAAGGCCCTGATTTAATGTTTGGCAGATGGGATATTGGATGACAAATGTGACAAATAAACTATATCCCATTCACTGTAATACAATGCATCATTTATATTCTATGCCCTATCTACTGTAATATGGCAGATGCCATATCCCTTATACGCCATGTGTGTGACGCAATATACTATGTGTCAGACTCTATTAGCCCCTAAGTTTGGAGTCAGGGTAGAATTGAAGATGGATTTGGAGAACAGCAGGGACATTGGAATAATTATAAGTTTATACCATAACACAATACAATTGCCCCAAAAACATGTTACAGAGTAAGCAGACTGGCCAGGATGACTGTGTTAATGTTGCATAGTTAAGCTTAATTGTGCAGCACATATTCACCATACTTGTTAATGGCAGCTAATTTGATTTACTAACACACATAAAGTATCTGTTCTGTTTCACTATGAAATCCTTTAAACTAAAATAGTTTTTTGATTATGTCGGTGTTCTGTCTTAATTGATTCCTTGCGCTCAATGTTAGTTGCAGTATGTGATTCATGGATGGGAAAAACTTGGCCCTGGCTGTGACTCACCATCACATTTAAATTAAATGCCAATGCCCCTAAAAGACCAGCAATGTACTGCTACTGTGCCACTATAGATAGCATAAACAAGTGTTTGCCCTGAGCATCACATATCATGGTTTTTCTTTTACTTTATTGATTTAGCTACTCCTGATGCCCGATCTGGCCAGCAACCATCATGTCAGCAGGAGATAGCCAATCAGCTGTGCTGCCAAATGTTTGAGGCAGTGGAATATTGCCAGCTGGTGGTTTTAGAGGAGGAAGAGGAGGAGGCACGGAACTCAAGTTTATTTGGCCATCAGTTAGGACCTCTGCCAACCCAGCCACACCAACACCAGCACTACCTCCCCCTGAGAAAATTACCAGGCCCATCTTTTTTTTATCATTTGACCACCTCCTCCACTCCACCCTATGAGAGTTGGCCCTGCTCAGGCATGAGATGGTGCTACCCCGGCATAGGCAGCAGAACCTGGCAGAGGAGGTGGCCGACATTAAAACTGAATTTGGTGCTCTCAAAGCCCTATTTTATTGAACATTTGTTTTGGTGGGAGGGCATGTTGTGGGGAAAGGGTGAATGGAACACTTGGGCTTTTTTGCTTGGGGAGGGGTTTGGGCCTGTTGAGAGTGGACAGGGTTGGATTTGGGAAGGAGAGTTGGGGAAACCGTGAATGCAACTATTTTTGTTTGGGGAGGGAGGTAGGCCGGTGGAGGGTGAAGAGGGTAAGTTTCGTAAGTCAAAAAATCTAAATAGGCTTTAAATTTCTTCTTTTTTAATATTTGTCATTGCATTGCTAGTTAGAGTAGCATAGCACTGTTTTATTTTTGTGACAAGATCAAGAGGAGAAGCTGTCCTATGAAACTGTCAACACATTATACTGTATATCAATGTTTGCCCCCCTAGTCCTTCCCTACCTGAAGGTTCTTGCCAACTATTTATTCTTCAGTAGGTTACTTACTTCATCCTGCTGTCCAGTAATCATTGCCCGCCACCAGAGTTGCACTGGGAACAGAAAACTGATTATTTGAATTTGTTTCACTTAATGCTTGATGAGGGTTTGCAGCATCCATCCACTCAATGATACTGTATGCTAGTTAGTTTAGTTACAATACTGCCCTTGTTTCCTAAAGGGCCTTCTTAATGCTAGTGGTAGCAGTAGGCTAGTGCTAACATTGTTCTTACTAAGACTCAGCATTTAATGATGTCCGTACTCTCTTTAATGCCTGGGTGGGTAAGCAGGGTTGGCATGGGCTACTGTTGTTTAGGAAAGAAGATCCTGTAACAGTGAGTTAGTGTCGCCTTCACCAAATCCACCCCCCAAGTGTGCGATTCATTTCTGTTGTAAATTCTTAAGTCACACCTCAATAGATCACACAGCCTGGTGGAAGAGGGTTAGCGGTTTGATGAATGGATGGGAACAGGGAGTTGGGTAAAGGTGAGACAAACACAACATTCATCAAGTCGAAGAGCAGCACATCATCATCACATTTGTTGTGGGAGGAAATCAAGGAATGCCACAGTTCAGTTAATAAATGCAATGCAAACATTCTTCCAGCCCCAGAGTCCGAAGTATTCTAATTGTTCTGATACCAAGGTTAGAAAAATACAAAACAGAAAGGACCTAAACAGTTCTACAAATTGTTGTAAAAAGTAAAATGATACTGTATAAATGCCAGAAAGGATGGTGCATTTGTATTCTTATTCTTGGAATTCCCTTCTTGGGTGCAGGGCTGAACCAGTTCTGTAAGCAGGAGTGTTCTGGAGCTTTTGTTTCATGCAGAAGAAGAGAAGGCCTAGAATTCAAAAAAGTTAATGTCAATATTGTAGAGTCAAGGAGAAGATATTATGGTGGATGAGAAGGTATTATGGCGGATGAAGACCAAGAGAGCAGAGCAGAGGCTGGTGAAGACATGTCTGATTAACTAAGAAGTGAGAACAATATTTGACCACCAATACCAGATAAGTAGCTGCATCTACCTGCCTGATCAATCTCACAAATCTCAATGGTCATAAAATTTAGCTGAGTGCATCCATCCTGTGGCAAGTGTGTCCAGTGACAGCCCCCGCCCCCAGACCACAGTAGAGAAGTTTGACATTTGAGCTAGCACACTGTTTGGCATTTCCCAAATCAACACACATCTCTTCCATTCACAGGACTGAGTAGACCTCTCTCTTTTAGTCATGTTGTTTTCCATTGAAGTAGATCGGCATTAACTTCCTTCTTTTGGCTGTTGACATAGTCTCGTCCTGGATCTGAGTCCAGACCCAAATGAGATTGAGAGAGATAGACCTGTAGTGTTGATGAACGAGAAGAGCAAAATAATTTGAACATTTTGTGTAGTTTTGTTAACTAAACTGACTGATCTCTGAAGAACCTAATAAAAAAGAAGTACAGGGAAGGAATGGCCCATATAAATAATATTATAGTGAAATGCGAAAGCAAGACAATCATTCAGGCAGAATCGTCCATCGGGCTCCAAACATTGCAAGTCATGTTTACAAACTAGTTGAGCAACACCCTCACAGCTACTACACACATTATCATTCACTGTATCACTCATTGTTGTAATAGTTACCTGTTCCGAGTGTGGTGCACATTTGTCTATTGTATCTTTTCTTTTCCCCTGAAAGCAACAAACAATGGCATTCTTGTATATTTGTTTATCTTTACTGACAGCCCAGCTAGTGAACAAAAAAAAGAAGGATAGGGTTGGGTGGCACTGTCTTCAAATCCTTTAAGTGAATGAGGAGGCTTCTTCTGAGCACAGTGGTCCAACTCCTTTCTATACATGTGAATAAATTGTAGGGCTGCATACGTCAGATAACAAATATCTATAAATGTTCTTCTATATTCCTTTTTTTAAAAGCAGCTTGACGATAATGTATGAAAGATCTTTTGTGTCCTACTCAGTCAGGGAAGTACAGTTCGCCTTCAAACTCAGGGGGTTCACCAAGAAGTTGTCCGGCTAACACATTTGATTCTGACCAATCACCCTCATCCTCTTCCTGCGTTGTTTGAGGAACAGTGTTATCTTGTGGTGTGAAGTGTTGGTTCATTTTTTATCACATCCAATCTCTTCATATTTTGAGGCAAGAGACTGTTCCTCCTGACTAAGACAACTGCATTAGCTTTACTGAACATGCCTTCAGAAGACAGACTGGCTACTGGACAGGTCTTTATTGCCAGCCGGCTGAGCTTTGCCCACTGTTGCATCTTCCCATGCTAATAGACCAATGGGGTTTGTTCCAGGTAGACCTCTTTTGGGTCATCCAGAAAGTCTTGGACCGTCCTCTGAATGGTCATTGGCGCTGCCACTTGCTCTATCTCTGTTGCCTTCACCTCTGCACTTTAATTAAGCCCTGCCACTTGAAACCAACCCATTGCCGAGGTTGGGTCTGCTTCTTCTGTTGCTGGTGTTGTTGCTGGTGTTGTTGTTGCTGGTATTGGCTGTTGTGAGGCAATAACACCACCCTCTCTACCAGGTATTCTTTTTTCAGGTCTCTTGCTTGCTCAACAATCCAAGTCTTGTATTGTGAAATATCCCCTTCTGAAAAAGGAACGAAAGAGGCCAGTATTTTTTGTAGCATAGATCAAGTATTGTGGCACACATGTACTCTTTGGAGGACACAATATCTATTTGCACCCTTGCATTAACAGCCAAGTTAAGAATTAAGCTTTGAACCAACTCATACACTTCTTAGCGAACACCAGCGAACCTTGGCAACACCTTTCTTCGCCCGTCCTTTTGCACATGCAACAATGGGATTGCTTGGCTCATTATACTTTCCTCCTTGCTGTCTTCCCGTGTGAAAACCTCAAAAGAGAGTAGCATTTGTGTAAGGCATTTTACTAGTCCCCATTTGTCCATCTCCATTGTCATGCTTTTCTCAGTTGTATCCCTTCCTCTTTGAAGGACATAGTTGGAGATTGGTCTGTAGTGCTCCAACAAAAAATTGCTGGTGTGTGCTTATGACCTACGGCAGTCAATGGGTGTAGTCCAGGGGAAAATTGAATAATCCTTTAAAGATTATTGCTGGTGTGAACCTATGGCCTATGCAGGCAGTGGGTGCAGGCCAGTGGAAAATGGAATAATCCTTAAAAAAATGATTATTAGCGTGTGCCTATGGCCTATGGCAGGCGGTGTGTGGTGGGGAAAATGGAATGATCTTTAAAAAAATATGGCTGGTGGGTATCTATGGCTGATGGCACGCAGTGGGTGCAGAGGAAAAATTGAATAAACCTTAAAAAAATTATTCCTATTCAGCACCTATGGCAGGCGGCTGGTGTAGGCCAGGGAAAAATGTAATAACCTTTAATAAAACTATTGCTGGGGTGTGCCTATGACAGGTGGTTGGTGCAGGGAGAAAATAGAATAATCCTTCACAAAAATTATTGCTGGTGTGCACCTATTGGAGGCAGGGGATACAAGGAAAATAAAAAAAATGAAAAACTATTTCTGGTGTCTCCCTAGGGACTATGAGAAATCCTAAGGGAGAGAAGGAGGTGCTGGGGAAAATGGAAAAAATGCATAAAAATGCTCTAGACACTATAATGATCCCCAAGTACAACACGCTCACATCAGGGAAAAAATAAAAAAACATGAAATAAAAACAAAAAGGGATAGGCCTCTTCTATAAATGTCCCGGGAAAATGACTTTGAAAAGTGGAAGAGAAGGAACACTCTGGCTACATAAAATGGCCACAGTGGCACATGGCCACCAAGGGCAAAGGCATGGACAGCAAAGAACACATGCAGGCCTGTGGCAAAAGCAAAGTCCACTGACTGCAAAATGGCGCAGGCCACTGGGCCACAAAGGGTGAAAGCGTGGACAACAAAAAGCACACTGACTACACAAAACAAGATGGCGACCCTGCCATGTGGCATGGAGAAGAAAGACAAAATAGTGACAGATGACAAATACACATGCACACTGGCCACACAAAAAAATGGCTACTTGGCCAGCAATGAAAGGAACCATGGTAAACAAAGAAGAAACCATTAATTCAGCAATGCAAAAAATAAAAACTAATTATCAACTTTAAAAATTTGTTAACCACAAACATCTCAAGGCTTCATAAATTACCTCACCAAAGTACTTGAACACTTTATAGAAAAACGTAAAATACAAAAACACATTTTTGCATTTAATCCAAGGCAATTCCTAAATCAATGGATGTTTTAAAGAAGACAAATGACACATAAACAAAAGTTGTTAAATATATAAACTCAATGCCTTGTAATATTAGCTGGCTGGCCTTAGCTTGTGGCATGGGAAGACTAGGGCCCACAGTAGAATGAGCTAAATAATAGTGACAAATTCTCAAGCAACACACATGCAAATGGTGTAAAAGCACTTTAAAAGTTTTAAAACCAGGCTCCAACCCACCCAAACCTGTGCAAATCTTTTCCCTTAGAAAAAACAAAAAAAGAATCATGCAAAGTAGGCCCCTACTGCAACTCCAGGCCAACCACAGTCAATTCTAAAAATGGAAGAAAAAATGTAAAAGGTAACAAAAATAGTGGTGTAAGCCCCCCATCAAACAACAAACTTATCCAAAAGTTGTTTAATTTCCTCAAAAAAAATCCTTGGCAATCCAATGGTATATGCATCGTGGATTACATATAAAGAAGAGTGTGATACGTTCACCTCAAAATCCAAATGAAAATTGACAGAGATGGACAAAGCACTGGGAGGGGCTTACTGTATAGTAAGAGGACGTTGGAGTCTCTGTGGCACTTCTTTTCTTTTGAAAAAGAAGTAAAATAGAAAATATTAGTTTCACAATAAAAACTACCCGAATGATCCATTTGGTTAGAACATTTACTCGAAAATCCAATTTCGAGTACATTCATTTTTGTAGAAATTTAACGCGAGAAGCAGACTTCTTAATACAACTGCTCGCCACACTGAAATCGGGCTAGGATATGCCAAATCTTACTCTTGCTCTCCAGCTTGCTTGCTTAAGCCTGGCCTTGTTCTCATTGTCATGTCATTGCTCCGACAGGTGCAAAATTCTGCCATGCGGTGATTAGCAGAATTTGACAGGAACTTTGCATTAGAGAGTAACACAGTCTCCAAAATTGTGCCAATTCCGTGGGCGGAATACAATTGCCCACCCATCTCTATTTTTGATAAACATTTTGTAAAAGGGTAAAGCCTCTGGAGGCCCATTTGCATGAGCTCCAACAATCACATGGCAGCTGAATAGTTGGCCTGGGTGAAATTTTAATTAAGCTTGAGAATTCAGAGTCATTTTGGTAATTTTGCATTACTCTTTTGACCCAAAACATACATGATTAGACTCGTTAACATACTTCGGAGTAATTTGGCACATATTCTTGGTTAGGCTCCTGCTATAATTTTGCATAATCTTGGGTAATTCTGCTGTAATTTCACTCTAAAGCAATACCCAACCCTACTGAATAGCCCCCTTGATTAGTTTTGAAAAATTCCCCCAGCGCACAACAAAGGCCTTGAGTATGGGACGGTTTGTATTTCTCTGGCAGCATAACCAAATTGTCTGTGCCCAGGTACTTGAATAACTTCAAAGAGACACCATAGGTAAATGTTAGCTGACCCCTGGATAGAGGCCTCCTTTATTTCCCCTAGCCAGAACTGGTTAAGAGTGACCACGGAGTAGGGGTTGCTCACTTCCCTGGCCTCACTTCTGAGGATCTGCTATCCTGGTTTTAAGTAAATGGTACCACTGTCAAACGTTTGAAGTAAGGCCTACAGGAAAATCTGAAAAAGTGTTTAGGGTTTCCCCTCTGAACTTTTACTCTGTTTGTTGGGGAGGAGCCACCCGGGCCCACAGGTTGGTGCACACATAAATCTGGCACCCACAGTATCTCCTCTAAATGCTTTCTGGGCATGTAGAAGAAGAGAAGAGGGCTGGATCTCCTGTCAGTGACCTGAGAAGAGCCTAGAAGACTGGACCTTCTCTCTATCTTGTACCCAAGATAAGTATACTCCAAGGGTCGTAATACTGACCATCTGTTCAAGCTAAGAGTACACAACAAGTGACAAATACCCGCCTGACTAGTCCCAACTGGACCTGCCCTTAGTGTTGCTGTTGGTGTGGGAGTTTTGTCCTCCAAGTATGGCCAGTGTCAAAGAGTATGCGTCAAATTGTTTTCTGAAACCTGGGACTTAAAAATGTTTTGGGTTCAGGAATCTGCCGATGACCAGGGCCAACCTGTCAGGACAATCCAATTAAGATGTGTTGCCACTAGGACAAAGATTTAGATTGCTCCCACTCAGAGCTTTTCTGTAGCAGCAAATCCGATTCAGTGGGACTCTGTGGTGAAGGTATCTTGCCTCATGGAGTGCTCTTCCGCTACAGCTCGCACCCTTGCCCCCCAAAAATGTCACTGAATGTAGAAATCTTCACCAGCCAAAGGCGCCAAAGTATCTGGCTGACGTGGGACCTTCCTTGAATTCTAAATTCTAATTTCTCCCACTCTGAGGTTTCACAACAAAATTCAACAACTTCACAGGGGCCTACTAGTGCCCATCTGACATTGTAAAGCCATAGCCTGCTGCCTTGCCCAGCTGTGAATATTTGGCTTCCATTGTTGGAAAGGTGTGGTGCAGTGGCCAGGGCAGGGCAGCTGACTTTGGAGCATGGGATTCACGGTTCGATCCCCGGCTCCGGTGGCAGATCAGCTCAGCACCATGTGACTCTGGGCAATAGCTCACTTAATTTCCACGACGGCCCCCAGTGCCTTGAGACCCGTAAGGGTGAATAGTTTGCGCTTTACAAATACCGGATTTATTTCAAAGACTACATCTGGTTAAACTTTTGACAGTGTCAAACCTGCTTTCTTCTTCTTTCAATCTTTATTTCGGCAATATTTCAGCCATAAAAGAGTACACAAAATATTATACACATTAAAATTACAATATTAAAACAACATCTAAAATGACATGGGCAAATACAGATCAGGAATGGAAGTCAATGTTAGGACACATCCTTGTATCAATAACTGGGATTACACAAGCAAAATATATGCCCGGCTACTAGGCAATATTTGATAGTATAAAACTCCTTTTAATCCAGAAAGCATGCAGATACTTAGCTAAAGCAAATACAATGTGTCCTGCAGTTTCAGTCTTAAAAACCCTTAGTGCATCTGAGCACCTCCTAAATCCAAGGTTCCTACAGATAGGTACAATCCAGTTCTGCCTTGCTCTACTGTAGAGAGGACAGAAAAAGAGAATGTGGCTTTCGTCCTCTTTATTCATACCACAGCCAAGACAATGTGAGGACCTAGTCTGGGTCCATTTGCTTGTTAAACACGCTAGGGGGAGTGCACCAAACCTCCATTGTATGTATAGCTTCCTAGCCATAACAGGGAAAATTACATCCAAGAAATCTTCGAATGAGTAAACAGATTTGATCTCTATAAATGCTTTTACCATGGTACCATTCTTTGAATCATGGAGCCATGCGTTAGAACATCGAGATCTGTATAGCTCAGTGAATGTTTTCCCTGAGATCTCACTACAAGCTGTTGCTGGATTCGCCCACATATCTGCAAGACCCAAATTCGTAAGTTCGTCTTTGATGTAGGAAAGCCAAGGGATATGTGCTGCCCTGCCTAATCTCAGTATTTCTTGGAGCTCTGTTTTGTACTGCTCAAGCTCGGGGGTCAGCCAGATCCTCCTCCAAAACCTAAGAGGTTTGATAGCTAGTTCCTCCTGGATGGGAAGTATACCCAAGTCGAGCCTCAGCGGTAATAGGGGTGTGCTTTGGGGGAGCGCGAGCAGTTGTCTCAGGAAGTTGTTCTCAGCTTTAATCAGTCCCGGTCTAGTGACGTGACCCCAAAGTTCCCCTCCGTATAATGCAGCCGCTCTGGCCCTCATTTTGTAAATTTCAAGACTAGGGCTGATGGGTTTATAAGTGGAGGCATTTGTCATTTTTAAAATTCCCCCAGCTATTTGAGTCAGTTTGAGTTGAGATTTGGCAAGGTGTGGGCCCCAGGAAAGTTTTTCGCTTAGTGTGACACCAAGATATTGAAAGGTGTGAACTCTCTCAAGTGCAACTGAATCAAGGGTAGGTGGTGGCCTAGTGTGTAATGGGGGATTAAAAATCATGTATTTGGTCTTATCTACATTGATCTGTAGTCCGTGCTCTCTACAGAAGTTGTTAAATCCCTCCAATATACGTTGGATACCCATTGGTGTCTTGGAAAGGAGCAGGGTGTCATCAGCAAACATTATAGCTGCTACTTTCCTGCCTGCCAACCTGGGTGCATCGTTGTTAGGGACTGCATCCAGACTGGCTATCAGTCCATTCACATATATACAGAACAGAGTAGGGGCCAAGACACACCCTTGCCTAACTCCCTTGTTTACAGCGAACCTGTCGGACAATACACCTCCTCTTGCACACCTGACCTGGGCAAAATTCTCAGTATGCAGCCTCACCAATATACCCAATAGGGAATTGGGTACACCCAGATCACATAAAACAGCCCAAAGTTTGCCCCTAGGAACAGTATCAAACGCAGAGCGTAAGTCAACAAATACCATGTGGAGGCTGCCACCCTCCAATACCACAGTCTTCCAGTACAGCATTACTAGACGGAAGATCTGGTCCATGGTAGATGTTTTACTTCTAAAACCAGCCTGATAGGGAGAGAGGATTTCATTCTCATTGATCCAGTCCTGCAAGCGATCTAAAATAAGTCTTGCCATTATTTTTTGTGGGACGTCAATGAGACTGATGGGCCTGTAATTAACGGGGAGCAGGGGGGAACCCTTTTTATATATAGGTATAATTTCCGCTCCCAACCAAGAGCCCGGGACCTCTATACCGTGCAGAATTGAATTGAAAAGTGCACATAGGTACGGTGCCCATCTCTTAGGCTGATCTTTAAACAAATCCCCGGGTATCTTATCTATACCAGGTGCTTTACCCGTTGCCAGTTTTCCTATGGCAATCGTAACATCATCTACGGTGAATTCCAAAACTTCGGCGTCCCCCGCAAAGGGTAGCCGAAAGGGCAAAAGATCTAAATCAGAGGTGGCAGCGTAAAGAGTTTTAAAGTGGGATTCCCACACCCCCGGATCAAGATTAACTTCGATAGCATTATGGGGTTCCGCGCACCCTGAATTCACAATGGCCCAGAATCTACTCAGTTCCTTGTTAGCAAGAGCTGATGATAAATTTTCCCATTTCTCCCAATCCCAATCTATCTTAGCCTGTTTTAAAACTTGTTTGTGGGCAGACCTGAGTGAGCAGATTGTTAGCTTGTCACTGCCAGTTTTGATGGCATTAATCAAAGCAGATTTAGCACTCCTGCATGTGGCATTGTACCAGGATGGGGGGATAGTCCTGGGTTGCCTAGTGGGAACAATAGGGTTTAAAAAGCCTGCAAGGGTATCAATTAATTCCCGATGGACAGTGAGGAGACATGCAGAATTATCCTTGGACCGCCCTTTGGCCCAGATATCACTTGCCATTTTGAGCAGGGGAAGAATAGATGAGTATAAGCTTGGCAATGCATCCCGCCTTTTGCACAGGATTTCCCACTTAACCCTCCTCCTGTTGTTGGTGAGAACCAATCCTAGGTCGGCGGTTGGTTCCGTATGGGCTTTAGCAGAATTTGGCAATTCCATTCTCAACAGCAGGGCGTTATGATCGCTGTCCGATCTATTCACAACCTCCAAATCCACGATTTTAGACCACAACCTGGTCGGGACCATGAAGTAGTCCAAGTGGGATTCTTGATCTTTTTTGTTATAGGTACATTTGGAGGGAATGTCCGAGGGCATCCGACCATTAACCGCCCTAACTGAAAATTGCAGGGTTAAAGTCATAATCTGCATAGCCAGTGGGGTCCATGCCTTTGCATAAGTGGTCCTGCACTGCAGGATGCCCCAAAACTCATCTTCATCCTGCAGTGCCCCCTCACCCAGCCCTTGGAGGGGCTCAAAGTGGCATATGAGGTCTCCTGCAATCACACAGTGAATATCATGGTCCAAAGATTCAAGGAGGGATGATAGTTCCCCTACGGTGTTAGATTCCTTAGCCATAGCAGTAGGGCGTGAATATACATTCACAACTGCCAGTTTGTATGAGTTAGGCCAGGACAGTTGGACACATAGGATATCATCCGAATTGGTCTGAATCAAATCCACCCTGCAACCCAGGTGTACACCTATCCATGTTATCAGACCACCAGAAGGGCGGCCCTTGCCTCCCCACCGAGCTGCGATGCTAAAGGACGCAAACCTGGCTCTATGGACCACCTCCCTGGCCGAGGTCTCCTGCAGTAAAATCACATCAGCAGTGTCCACAAAAGAGCCCCATGCAGGACATGCTAGCTTGTTTTTTAGGCCTGCCACGTTCCATGATAGTAAATTCATGCATTGGGGAAGAAGCGTGTGATGAGATGAGGGATCTGGTAGAAAAGAAGTACTACTCTGCTGGTGGGGATCAATTTCCCCAGTAAGCGTGGAACTAGCACTATGGGAGGTGGCTGGCATTAGAAGGGGAGCAGAAGACTGCAGGGAGTGCACTTGGGGATTGCCAATAGTATTGCTATTACTAGTCCCCCCTGTAATAGAGGTGCACCCCTTGGTATCAGGAATCAAATTCCCTTCCTCAGGCAACTCAATGGGCTCTAGACCTAGAGTACTACCCCCCATAAAACCCTGAGCTACATAGTTTGACTTAGCCAGTCAATCAACCTGGTCGAGACAGCTAAACCTGTTTGAACAAACAGGATAAGCCCGTTCTGCGTCAGAGGGGACATGTCTTGATTTCCCACCACCTCCCCTTAGCAAATGCGGGATATAGGTCCAGCCACTCTCTTCTATCCTCAGATGATCATTTGGGTAAAAGTAGGAGGGGGGCGCACCCCTATTTTGGTGTCTAAGCGGGGTTTTTCCCAGTTGCAGATGTAATCTGCTGTCCTGGCGTCCCGAAAGTTAACTATGACACAATCGCCGGTTACATTTTTAGGGGTGTGCCCTACCCACCCCACCCTTCTAACCATAATGATCTCACAACTAACCTGCGGTGGCAAGGGCCTGTGGTTTGAAAGCCAATGGATTGCCTTATTTTTCAGGTTGGAGAACTCCTCAATGCTGTGGTCATTAATTTCGGGGACCCCTGTAAGGACAACCAAGTATGGACTAGCTTCCGGGGGCAAGTCTATTCTAGAAGTCGACCTAGTAGCCTCATCCTGGGTTCGCTTTCTCGCTGTCCTCACGTTGTCGCTATTATTACCCAAGGGGGCCTCTCCCGAGATGTTGCTATCTATATGATGATCAGTGAGGGACCTGACTTCATGCTGTGCTAGTGAGGGAGTGTTAAGTGTGGCTGGAACTGCCAGTGATGTAGCTTTTGGGACGGATGGTGGCCGTGAGGCTGTACATTGGGCCGTGGGGACTGGTAAGACCCCGGCTGTAGTGGTACAGTGACAATTGCAAAAGCATGGGGGGAGTACTTTATTATTGTTAGCACCCTCAGTTAGACCCTTAATTTGTTGTTCAAGCTTAGTAAGAAGGGTCACTATTCCCTCCAACCTGGATTCCAGGGGTACCAGTAACGTGCGCAGCAATAAATCTAATTGCTGCGGAGCTATTACGTCCCCGGGTGGCTGTGTCATAAATGCGGGAGAAGCTGGTACCTGAACAGGATGATCCCCAGGGGATTTAGAAGAAGTCGAAGCTGGAGGGAGGGTGCAGCTGCCCTGTCCATCTCTAGCCACCGAGTCGGCCACTAAAGCTGCGCCTTGTTGTGTAGATTTAGCTCCCCCTGGCTTGGAGCGAACTTGCCTGATAGCTTTTGTCTTAGTTTTTGATGTCAGCCCTTCCTTAGTAACCCTTTTTTTCCGCAGGAACGGTCCCGACCTGGTCACTGGGGGGGATGTAATTCTTAGGTTGACCGCGGGGTCATTATCACTCGAAAGTTCACTGGTTGAGGTGTCATCAATGAATTGGGTTAGAGGGAGGACGTTACTACTCGCACCAGTACCATTTGGGGTGCGTGCAGATGCAAGGAGGCCCAAAGAAGATCTTCTTGCTAGGGCCAAATCCTACGACACTCTGCGCTCCATGAGGACAATACCCTGATCAATCACCGAATTAGCTCTTACTATGAATTGATCTAGTGTACCGGTGAGGTTGCCTTTGGTCGCATGGTTCCTACCCTCTTTGGCTGCCATGCTCGATTAGGATGCAACACAGTGGACAGTTACAATAATATAGCAACAATGTACCCTCCACAAGTCAGTATGAAAAGCAGTTAAAACCAAGTGCAATAGGAATGACATAAAATGAACACATACGCGCTAGTCCGTGGGTGAAAGAGAGGTGGCCCGGTCCGGTCTCTCTCGGTCTCAAACGGGCTACAACGGGCCCGCCCTTGGCCCGGGCTTCGCCCGCGCTGCGATCCGTGCTGCGGATTCACGTGGACGTAGCTAAATAATGAGGGGGGCGGGACTTCAGGAAGAGGAGCAGGTGAGCCGGATTAGCGGAGCGCAATGCTCCCCGGTCCTCGCAGTCCCGTAGTTTTCAGGCGATCCAAGGCCCCACAGCAGCGTAGCGTCCTGGGCACAGGGAGCAAGAGGGAGACCCAACCTTCAAAGCACCAGCCGAGTTTTTAAATGTTGGTGGTGGAGCCTGCGAGCGGCTCCCGCGCAGCGGGGGCCGCGAGGCGTGGCGTCGGCAAAGTGACCAGCGGGAAGAGGAGCAGGTGAGCCGGATTAGCGGAGCGCAATGCTCCCCGGTCCTCGCAGTCCCGTTGTTTTCAGGCGATCCAAGGCCCCACAGCAGCGTAGCGTCCTGCACAACTGCGGCATTAATTCTGTTTGGTTCTTCGTTATTCACTCGGACAACTGTCCCACCGCTTTATCCGCCTGCCTGCCGTGGTTCATCTAGCAGCTGCTTGAATCGCGCCGCTCAATTTCGACACGTTCCGTGTTCTTCTATCAAAGCCTAGTTGAACTACAACTTCTTCCCATCGCGGCCAGCAGCCGCTTTCGTCACGCAGCTTAATTTCAACACGTTCTGTATTCTTCTGTCAGAGTCTAGTTAGACTGAAACTTCCTCCCACCACGGCCAGCACCAATCCAACGACAGACCTGCTTTCTGTATCTGACCTGTGCTACATTGTGGCTGGCTTTAGGTTATTTATTATTTTATTTGTGTATTTTGTAAAGCGCACAGCTGCCCCAACGGGGCGTCCCGGCGCTGAGAACTCTGGAAACAGAGAGCATAGGATCAGAAAGCCTGTTTAAGAAGAGAAGAGATGGGTCTTCAGGGATTTACAGAATGCTGATTCTGTTTGGCAGGTGCGTAAGGCTAGCGGGAGCTTGTTCCAACGCTGAGTGGCACAGACCTCAAAGGTTTTTCCACCTGCACGAGATCGTTTAAATCGTGGAATTTCCAGGAAAAATAGGGAATTGGAGCGTAATGTCCTGGAGTTGACATACGGTCGCAAGGTGTTTTTCAAATGGGCCGACCCATTGCCTTTTGACGCTCGGAAGGCCAGCGTCATGGCTTTGAAAACGCATCTTTTAGCAATGGGTAGCCAGTGCAGTTTACGAAGGTGTGGAGAAATATGATGTCTAGCAGCGATTCTCTCCACCAGCCGGGCGGCGGCGTTGTGGACCGTCTGAAGTTTATGACAAAGGCCTGCTGTGATACCAAGGTAAAGGGCATTGGCATAGTCAAGATGGGATGTTATCAATGCCTGGATCACAGTCTTACGGCAGTCCGCCGGCAAGTAATTAATAAGCCGTTTAATAGTCCTGATCTTAGCGAAGCAGGAGGCTGCTACTGTTTGTACCTGAGTGTTGAAACTGAGGTGGTTATCCCAACGTACTCCTAGGTTTCTCACCGAGTCTTTGGGGGTGGGGACTTGGCTCAGATCTTCTGGCCACCACAGACTAGAATCCAGAGGGGATGGTGAGTTGAAAAACAAGATCTCCATTTTTCCTGCATTAAATCGGAGGGAGTTGGCATCCATCCAACTAGAAATGTCCCTAAGGCAGGATTTCAGCGGATCAAAGGCTGAAACGGAGGGGGTATCGAAGGTGAAGAGTAGCTCAATGTCGTCAGCATAGGAGGTGGATTTAATCCCAGTCTGGGCGATCAGCTTGGCCAAGGGGGTGAAATAAACGTTAAATAGGAGCGGGCTCAGGGAAGAACCCTGTGGGATTCCCCATTTGAGTGGTCTGGCGGGGGAAGTGTAGGGAGGGGTGAAAACCTGCTGTGTGCGGTCCGAGAGATAAGATGAGAACCATTTCAACACAGCGCCGCCCAAACCTAAGTCCTCCAGCCTTCTCAGCAAGATCTTATGAGAGACGGTGTTGAATGCTGCGTAAAGATCCAGCAGCACTAACACCGCCCTCGACCCCCGGTCAAGCGTCCACCTCACCGAGTCAGCCATTTCAATAAGGGCTGACTCCGTGCTGTGGCCCGACCTGAAGCCGTGCTGGGAGTCATGGAGAAGCCCATTGGATTCGATGTAATTCGCCAACTGAGAGTGTACCAGTTTTTCCAGGATCTTAGCTGGGGCAGGCAGGAGAGAAATAGGCCTGTAGTTGCTGGGGTAGTCCGGATCCAGATTGGGCTTCTTAAGGATGGGGACCAGAGAAGCATGTTTCCATTTAGCAGGGAAACTGCCCGTTCTGAGGGAGTCATTCCAAATGTGGTTCAGGTAGGGATTAAGAAGGGGTGCTAGTTTTTTATATTGCTTGGCTGGCCAAGGGTCATTTGGAGAGCCTGATTTGCATTTAAGTAATTCGGCCATGGAGTCGGCTGCAAATTCGAATAGGGTGGACAGCGGTGGCGAGAGAATAGTGAGTTCCTCTTCCCGTCCTTCTGTGTTGGGGTGGGGAAGGAGGAATAAATAGTCTCGATTTTGTCCTCGAAAAATTGTGAGAGTTTATCGCATAGCGACTGTGAGGCGGGCTGAGTTCGAGTCAACGCGTTGGGGTCTGTGAAGGATCTAACTATATTGAAAATCTCCCTGACGCCATTGCTGGCGAGTTTGATTCTAGAGGCCAGAAAATCCCGTTTGTGCTCCTCGATCATTCTCCGGTATTCTTTGAGGGCTGTTTTGTAGGTGATTTTACTATCCGGGGAATAATTCTGTCTCCAGAGGCGTTCAAGAGATTTACAGGAGGCCTTTTTCTGCCGGAGCTCGTCAGAGTACCAAGGTGCTGAAGGTACAGCCCTGTGGGTTTTGATGGGTTTAAGAGGGGCCACAGCATCTAAGGCCTGACCGATCCATGCGTCCAAGTGGTCAATCTGTAGGTCGGGATCAGACGACAGGCAAGGTTGGGTATTTTTTAGGTATTCCAGGAGCGTTTCAGGGGTGATGCAACTCCAGTTTCTGCCTGATGATTTGGGGGTGATAACGGGTCTAATGTGGCAGGGAATGCCAATCTCGAAAGGGATGAGGAAATGGTCCGACCAAATAACCGGGGTAGGGGGAGTCACCCGAATAGATGGTAAGTTGGAACAGATCAGATCCAGTGTGTGACCCGCTTTATGAATGGGTAGGGTTATTATTTGGACTAGGTTGCAGGCCGCTAGCGTAGAGATGAAGTAGTTGCTGTGCGAACAGGAATCGTTGTTAACATGGAGGTTGAAGTCTCCTAAAGCGGTGAAATTAGCATAACGTGTGCTAAGCTGAATAACATAATCCACCAGAGCCGGTAAGTGAGAAGTATTGGAATGAGGGTGGCGGTAGATAAGAATTCCCGAGCAAGAGGAGGACGGGGAGATTTGAACACTGAAAGGCAGGCCTTCTATACATTCAATTTGGTCAAATGGAGGGAGGGTAACCGTCCATTTGGAATTGTGGATTAAGGCGACCCCACCTCCCGGTTTACCATTGGGTCTGTTGGCACAGATAATACTATAACCCTCCGGTAAGGCAAGGGTGATAGCGGGGTTCGTGGTGTCGTTCAGCCACATTTCAGTTAGGAAGAGCAGATCTCAGTTGTTGTCCCGAAGGGACTGCCAGATGTCAATGGCATGTTTGCTCAGTGATCTACAGTTGATCAGCGCAGCTCTGAGGGCCAGGGAGGACTGAGCTCTGCGGGTGGAGGCAGGGTTCAGAGCGTACGCCGTACTGATAGTGTCATCTGAAGCAGGAAGGGAGAAATTGCAGACTGTGAAGGCATAGACCTGGCTTCGAGCGTCAGAGGTGGGACAAGGGCAGGTCACGCAAAGGGGGGGTCTCAAAGACATCAACTCAGTCCGAGTGTATGTCGCGGTGTTATGGCTAGTGGGTCGGGGAGGGGGACCAGCCCCGGTCGCGTCCTGATCGCGGACGAGCACAGACGAGCTTGCCTTAAGCGCGCCTTCGCCGCGCAATCGTCGCGCCCGCTGCGCTCGCCCGCTGCGCTTCCGGTACATGCACATTTTTATGGAGATGTGACGGAGGGAGGGGGCGTGGCCTCGGAGTGGGTGTGTACCAGTCAGGGCGTGGGGAATGGTGGTTGAGGAAGATCGGCGATTTCGCCCTTACCAGCGCTCGTTTTGCTGCGTGAAGGGGTGCCTGCACACTGCAATCGTGTGTCAGGAGGGCTGAGTGAGTTTTAAAAATGCAAAGTTTTACAGTTTTAAAAACAGTGAAGTGCTCGATCTGTCTAGCTACTCCCGGCTGTGCCTCAGGAGGTTTCAAGAGTTATCTGCGCACTTGCGAGTCAGCACACCTTTTATAATGCTTTGCAGGGGGCGTGGCCTCGGAGTGGGCGTGTCCCAGTCAGGGCGTGGGGAATGGCGGTTGAGGAAGATCGGCGATTTCGCCCTTACCAGCGCTCGTTTTGCTGCGTGAAGGGGTGCCTGCACACTGCAATCGTGTGTCAGGAGGGGTGAGTGAGTTTTAAAAATGCTAAGTTTTACAGTTTTAAAAACAGTGAAGTGCTCGATCTGTCTAGCTACTCCCGGCTGTGCCTCAGGAGGTTTCAAGAGTTATCTGCGCACTTGCGAGTCAGCGCACCTTTTATAACACTTTGCAGGGGGCGTGGCCTCGGAGTGGGCGTGTCCCAGTCAGGGCGTGGGGAATGGCGGTTGAGGAAGATCGGCGATTTCGCCCTTACCAGCGCTCGTTTTGCTGCGTGAAGGGGTGCCTGCACACTGCAATCGTGTGTCAGGAGGGGTGAGTGAGTTTTAAAAATGCTAAGTTTTACAGTTTTAAAAACAGTGAAGTGCTCGATCTGTCTAGCTACTCCCGGCTGTGCCTCAGGAGGTTTCAAGAGTTATCTGCGCACTTGCGAGTCAGCACGCCTTTTATAACACTTTGCAGGGGGCGTGGCCTCGGAGTGGGCGTGTCCCAGTCAGGGCGTGGGGAATGGCGGTTGAGGAAGATCGGCGATTTCGCCCTTACCAGCGCTCGTTTTGCTGCGTGAAGGGGTGCCTGCACACTGCAATCGTGTGTCAGGAGGGGTGAGCGAGTTTTAAAAATGCTAAGTTTTACAGTTTTAAAAACAGTGAAGTGCTCGATCTGTCTAGCTACTCCCGGCTGTGCCTCAGGAGGTTTCAAGAGTTATCTGCGCACTTGCGAGTCAGCGCGCCTTTTATAACACTTTGCAGGGGGCGTGGCCTTGGAGTGGGCGTGTCCCAGTCAGGGTGTGGGGAATGGTGGTTGAGGAAGATCGGCGATTTCGCCCTTACCAGCGCTCGTTTTGCTGCGTGAAGGGGTGCCTGCACACTGCAATCGTGTGTCAGGAGGGGTGAGTGAGTTTTAAAAATGCTAAGTTTTACAGTTTTAAAAACAGTGAAGCGCTCAATCTGTCTAGCTACTCCCGGCTGTGCCTCAGGAGGTTTCAAGAGTTATCTGCGCACTTGCGAGTCAGCGCACCTTTTATAACACTTTGCAGGGGGCGTGGCCTCGGAGTGGGCGTGTCCCAGTCAGGGCGTGGGGAATGGCGGTTGAGGAAGATCGGCGATTTCGCCCTTACCAGCGCTCGTTTTGCTGCGTGAAGGGGTGCCTGCACACTGCAATCGTGTGTCAGGAGGGGTGAGTGAGTTTTAAAAATGCTAAGTTTTACAGTTTTAAAAACAGTGAAGTGCTCGATCTGTCTAGCTACTCCCGGCTGTGCCTCAGGAGGTTTCAAGAGTTATCTGCAAACTTGCGAGTCAGCGCACCTTTTATAACACTTTGCAGGGGGCGTGGCCTCGGAGTGGGCGTGTCCCAGTCAGGGCGTGGGGAATGGCGGTAGAGGAAGATCGGCGATTTCGCCCTTACCAGCGCTCGTTTTGCTGCGTGAAGGGGTGCCTGCACACTGCAATCGTGTGTCAGGAGGGGTGAGTGAGTTTTAAAAATGCTAAGTTTTACAGTTTTAAAAACAGTGAAGTGCTCAATCTGTCTAGCTACTCCCGGCTGTGCCTCAGGAGGTTTCAAGAGTTATCTGCGCACTTGCGAGTCAGCACGCCTTTTATAACACTTTGCAGGGGGCGTGGCCTTGGAGTGGGCGTGTCCCAGTCAGGGCGTGGGGAATGGCGGTTGAGGAAGATCGGCGATTTCGCCCTTACCAGCGCTCGTTCTGCTGCGTGAAGGGGTGCCTGCACACTGCAATCGTGTGTCAGGAGGGGTGAGCGAGTTTTAAAAATGCTAAGTTTTACAGTTTTAAAAACAGTGAAGTGCTCGATCTGTCTAGCTACTCCCGGCTGTGCCTCAGGAGGTTTCAAGAGTTATCTGCGCACTTGCGAGTCAGCGCGCCTTTTATAACACTTTGCAGGGGGCGTGGCCTTGGAGTGGGCGTGTCCCAGTCAGGGTGTGGGGAATGGTGGTTGAGGAAGATCGGCGATTTCGCCCTTACCAGCGCTCGTTTTGCTGCGTGAAGGGGTGCCTGCACACTGCAATCGTGTGTCAGGAGGGGTGAGTGAGTTTTAAAAGTGCTAAGTTTTACAGTTTTAAAAACAGTGAAGTGCTCGATCTCTCTAGCTACTCCCGGCTGTGCCTCAGGAGGTTTCAAGAGTTATCTGCGCACTTGCGAGTCAGCACACCTTTTATAACACTTTGCAGGGGGCGTGGCCTCGGAGTGGGCGTGTCCCAGTCAGGGCGTGGGGAATGGCGGTTGAGGAAGATCGGCGATTTCGCCCTTACCAGCGCTCGTTTTGCTGCGTGAAGGGGTGCCTGCACACTGCAATCGTGTGTCAGGAGGGGTGAGTGAGTTTTAAAAATGCTAAGTTTTACAGTTTTAAAAACAGTGAAGTGCTCGATCTGTCTAGCTACTCCCGGCTGTGCCTCAGGAGGTTTCAAGAGTTATCTGCGCACTTGCGAGTCAGCACGCCTTTTCTAACACTTTGCGGGGTCGTGGCCTCGGAGTGGGCGTGTCCCAGTCAGGGCGTGGGGAATGGCGGTTGAGGAAGATCAGCGATTTCGCCCTTACCAGCGCTCGTTTTGCTGCGTGAAGGGGTGCCTGCACACTGCAATCGTGTGTCAGGAGGGGTGAGTGAGTTTTAAAAGTGCTAAGTTTTACAGTTTTAAAAACAGTGAAGTGCTCGATCTGTCTAGCTACTCCCGGCTGTGCCTCAGGAGGTTTCAAGAGTTATCTGCGCACTTGCGAGTCAGCGCGCCTTTTATAACACTTTGCAGGGGGCGTGGCCTCGGAGTGGGCGTGTCCCAGTCAGGGCGTGGGGAATGGCGGTAGAGGAAGATCGGCGATTTCGCCCTTACCAGCGCTCGTTTTGCTGCGTGAAGGGGTGCCTGCACACTGCAATCGTGTGTCAGGAGGGGTGAGTGAGTTTTAAAAATGCTAAGTTTTACAGTTTTAAAAACAGTGAAGTGCTCGATCTGTCTAGCTACTCCCGGCTGTGCCTCAGGAGGTTTCAAGAGTTATCTGCGCACTTGCGAGTCAGCGCGCCTTTTATAACACTTTGCAGGGGGCGTGGCCTTGGAGTGGGCGTGTCCCAGTCAGGGTGTGGGGAATGGTGGTTGAGGAAGATCGGCGATTTTGCCCTTACCAGCGCTCGTTTTGCTTCGTGAAGGGGTGCCTGCACACTGCAATCGTGTGTCAGGAGGGGTGAGTGAGTTTTAAAAGTGCTAAGTTTTACAGTTTTAAAAACAGTGAAGTGCTCGATCTGTCTAGCTACTCCCGGCTGTGCCTCAGGAGGTTTCAAGAGTTATCTGCGCACTTGCGAGTCAGCACGCATTTTATAAAACTTTGCAGGGGGCGTGGCCTCGGAGTGGGCGTGTCCCAGTCAGGGCATGGGGAATGGCGGTTGAGGAAGATCGGCGATTTCGCCCTTACCAGCGCTCGTTTTGCTGCGTGAAGGGGTGCCTGCACACTGCAATCGTGTGTCAGGAGGGGTGAGTGAGTTTTAAAAATGCTAAGTTTTACAGTTTTAAAAACAGTGAAGTGCTCGATCTGTCTAGCTACTCCCGGCTGTGCCTCAGGAGGTTTCAAGAGTTATCTGCGCACTTGCGAGTCAGCACGCCTTTTATAACACTTTGCGGGGGGCGTGGCCTCGGAGTGGGCGTGTCCCAGTCAGGGCGTGGGGAATGGCGGTTGAGGAAGATCAGCGATTTCGCCCTTACCAGCGCTCGTTTTGCTGCGTGAAGGGGTGCCTGCACACTGCAATCGTGTGTCAGGAGGGGTGAGTGAGTTTTAAAAATGCTAAGTTTTACAGTTTTAAAAACAGTGAAGTGCTCGATCTGTCTAGCTACTCCCGGCTGTGCCTCAGGAGGTTTCAAGAGTTATCTGCGCACTTGCGAGTCAGCGCACCTTTTATAACACTTTGCCGGGGGCGTGGCCTCGGAGTGGGCGTGTCCCAGTCAGGGCGTGGGGAATGGCGGTTGAGGAAGATCGGCGATTTCGCCCTTACCAGCGCTCGTTTTGCTGCGTGAAGGGATGCCTGCCCTGCACACTGCAATCGTGTGTCAGGAGGGGTGAGTGAGTTTTAAAAATGCTAAGTTTTACAGTTTTAAAAACAGTGAAGTGCTCGATCTGTCTAGCTACTCCCGGCTGTGCCTCAGGAGGTTTCAAGAGTTATCTGCGCACTTGCGAGTCAGCGCTCCTTTTATAACACTTTGCAGGGGGCGTGGCCTCGGAGTGGGCGTGTCCCAGTCAGGGTGTGGGGAATGGGGGTTGAGGAAGATCGGCGATTTCACCCTTACCAGCGCTTGTTTTGCTGCGTGAAGGGGTGCCTGCACACTGCAATCGTGTGTCAGGAGGGGTGAGTGAGTTTTAAAAATGCTAAGTTTTACAGTTTTAAAAACAGTGAAGTGCTCGATCTGTCTAGCTACTCTCGGCTGTGCCTCAGGAGGTTTCAAGAGTTATCTGCGCACTTGCGAGTCAGCGCGCCTTTTATAACACTTTGCAGGGGGCGTGGCCTCGGAGTGGGCGTGTCCCAGTCAGGGCGTGGGGAATGGCGGTTGAGGAAGATCGGCGATTTCGCCCTTACCAGCGCTCGTTTTGCTGCGTGAAGGGGTGCCTGCACACTGCAATCGTGTGTCAGGAGGGGTGAGTGAGTTTAAAAAATGCTAAGTTTTACAGTTTTAAAAACAGTGAAGTGCTCGATCTGTCTAGCTACTCCCGGCTGTGCCTCAGGAGGTTTCAAGAGTTATCTGCGCACTTGCGAGTCAGCACGCCTTTTATAACACTTTGCAGGGGGCGTGGCCTCGGAGTGGGCGTGTCCCAGTCAGGGCGTGGGGAATGGCGGTTGAGGAAGATCGGCGATTTCGCCCTTACCAGCGCTCGTTTTGCTGCGTGAAGGGGTGCCTGCACACTGCAATCGTGTGTCAGGAGGGGTGAGCGAGTTTTAAAAATGCTAAGTTTTACAGTTTTAAAAACAGTGAAGTGCTCGATCTGTCTAGCTACTCCCGGCTGTGCCTCAGGAGGTTTCAAGAGTTATCTGCGCACTTGCGAGTCAGCGCGCCTTTTATAACACTTTGCAGGGGGCGTGGCCTTGGAGTGGGCGTGTCCCAGTCAGGGTGTGGGGAATGGTGGTTGAGGAAGATCGGCGATTTTGCCCTTACCAGCGCTCGTTTTGCTGCGTGAAGGGGTGCCTGCACACTGCAATCGTGTGTCAGGAGGGGTGAGTGAGTTTTAAAAGTGCTAAGTTTTACAGTTTTAAAAACAGTGAAGTGCTCGATCTGTCTAGCTACTCCCGGCTGTGCCTCAGGAGGTTTCAAGAGTTATCTGCGCACTTGCGAGTCAGCGCACCTTTTATAACACTTTGCAGGGGGCGTGGCCTCGGAGTGGGCGTGTCCCAGTCAGGGCGTGGGGAATGGCGGTTGAGGAAGATCGGCGATTTCGCCCTTACCAGCGCTCGTTTTGCTGCGTGAAGGGGTGCCTGCACACTGCAATCGTGAGTCAGGAGGGGGGAGTGAGTTTTAAAAATGCTAAGTTTTACAGTTTTAAAAACAGTGAAGTGCTCGATCTGTCTAGCTACTCCCGGCTGTGCCTCAGGAGGTTTCAAGAGTTATCTGCGCACTTGCGAGTCAGCACGCCTTTTAAAACACTTTGCGGGGGGCGTGGCCTCGGAGTGGGCGTGTCCCAGTCAGGGCGTGGGGAATGGCGGTTGAGGAAGATCAGCGATTTCGCCCTTACCAGCGCTCGTTTTGCTGCGTGAAGGGGTGCCTGCACACTGCAATCGTGTGTCAGGAGGGGTGAGTGAGTTTTAAAAGTGCTAAGTTTTACAGTTTTAAAAACAGTGAAGTGCTCGATCTGTCTAGCTACTCCCGGCTGTGCCTCAGGAGGTTTCAAGAGTTATCTGCGCACTTGCGAGTCAGCGCACCTTTTATAACACTTTGCAGGGGGCGTGGCCTCGGAGTGGGCGTGTCCCAGTAAGGGCGTGAGGAATGGCGGTTGAGGAAGATCGGCGATTTCGCCCTTACCAGCGCTCGTTTTGCTGCGTGAAGGGGTGCCTGCGCACTGCAATCGTGTGTCAGGAGGGGTGAGTGAGTTTTAAAGATGCTAAGTTTTACAGTTTTAAAAACAGTGAAGTGCTCGATCTGTCTAGCTACTCCCGGCTGTGCCTCAGGAGGTTTCAAGAGTTATCTGCGCACTTGCGAGTCAGCGCTCCTTTTATAACACTTTGCAGGGGGCGTGGCCTCGGAGTGGGCGTGTCCCAGTCAGGGTGTGGGGAATGGGGGTTGAGGAAGATCGGCGATTTCGCCCTTACCAGCGCTTGTTTTGCTGCGTGAAGGGGTGCCTGCACACTGCAATCGTGTGTCAGGAGGGGTGAGTGAGTTTTAAAAATGCTAAGTTTTACAGTTTTAAAAACAGTGAAGTGCTCGATCTGTCTAGCTACTACCGGCTGTGCCTCAGGAGGTTTCAAGAGTTATCTGCGCACTTGCGAGTCAGCGCGCCTTTTATAATACTTTGCAGGGGGCGTGGCCTCGGGGTGGGCGTGTCCCAGTCAGAGTGTGGGGAATGGTGGTTGAGGAAGATCGGCGATTTCGCCCTTACCAGCGCTCGTTTTGCTGCGTGAAGGGGTGCCTGCACACTGCAATCGTATGTCAGGAGGGGTGAGTGAGTTTTAAAAATGCTAAGTTTTACAGTTTTAAAAACAGTGAAGTGCTCAATCTGTCTAGCTACTCCCGGCTGTGCCTCAGGAGGTTTCAAGAGTTATCTGCGCACTTGCGAGTCAGCACGCCTTTTATAACACTTTGCAGGGGGCGTGGCCTCGGAGTGGGCGTGTCCCAGTCAGGGCGTGGGGAATGGCGGTTGAGGAAGATCGGCGATTTCGCCCTTACCAGCGCTCGTTTTGCTGCGTGAAGGGGTGCCTGCACACTGCAATCGTGTGTCAGGAGGGGTGAGCGAGTTTTAAAAATGCTAAGTTTTAAAGTTTTAAAAACAGTGAAGTGCTCGATCTGTCTAGCTACTCCCGGCTGTGCCTCAGGAGGTTTCAAGAGTTATCTGCGCACTTGCGAGTCAGCGCGCCTTTTATAACACTTTGCAGGGGGCGTGGCCTCGGAGTGGGCGTGTCCCAGTCAGGGTGTGGGGAATGGTGGTTGAGGAAGATCGGCGATTTCGCCCTTACCAGCGCTCGTTTTGCTGGGTGAAGGGGTGCCTGCACACTGCAATCGTGTGTCAGGAGGGGTGAGTGAGTTTTAAAAGTGCTAAGTTTTACAGTTTTAAAAACAGTGAAGTGCTCGATCTGTCTAGCTACTCCCGGCTGTGCCTCAGGAGGTTTCAAGAGTTATCTGCGCACTTGCGAGTCAGCGCGCCTTTTATAACACTTTGCAGGGGGCGTGGCCTTGGAGTGGGCGTGTCCCAGTCAGGGCGTGGGGAATGGCGGTTGAGGAAGATCGGCGATTTCGCCCTTACCAGCGCTCGTTCTGCTGCGTGAAGGGGTGCCTGCACACTGCAATCGTGTGTCAGGAGGGGTGAGCGAGTTTTAAAAATGCTAAGTTTTACAGTTTTAAAAACAGTGAAGTGCTCGATCTGTCTAGCTACTCCCGGCTGTGCCTCAGGAGGTTTCAAGAGTTATCTGCGCACTTGCGAGTCAGCGCGCCTTTTATAACACTTTGCAGGGGGCGTGGCCTTGGAGTGGGCGTGTCCCAGTCAGGGTGTGGGGAATGGTGGTTGAGGAAGATCGGCGATTTCGCCCTTACCAGCGCTCGTTTTGCTGCGTGAAGGGGTGCCTGCACACTGCAATCGTGTGTCAGGAGGGGTGAGTGAGTTTTAAAAGTGCTAAGTTTTACAGTTTTAAAAACAGTGAAGTGCTCGATCTCTCTAGCTACTCCCGGCTGTGCCTCAGGAGGTTTCAAGAGTTATCTGCGCACTTGCGAGTCAGCACACCTTTTATAACACTTTGCAGGGGGCGTGGCCTCGGAGTGGGCGTGTCCCAGTCAGGGCGTGGGGAATGGCGGTTGAGGAAGATCGGCGATTTCGCCCTTACCAGCGCTCGTTTTGCTGCGTGAAGGGGTGCCTGCACACTGCAATCGTGTGTCAGGAGGGGTGAGTGAGTTTTAAAAATGCTAAGTTTTACAGTTTTAAAAACAGTGAAGTGCTCGATCTGTCTAGCTACTCCCGGCTGTGCCTCAGGAGGTTTCAAGAGTTATCTGCGCACTTGCGAGTCAGCACGCCTTTTCTAACACTTTGCGGGGTCGTGGCCTCGGAGTGGGCGTGTCCCAGTCAGGGCGTGGGGAATGGCGGTTGAGGAAGATCAGCGATTTCGCCCTTACCAGCGCTCGTTTTGCTGCGTGAAGGGGTGCCTGCACACTGCAATCGTGTGTCAGGAGGGGTGAGTGAGTTTTAAAAGTGCTAAGTTTTACAGTTTTAAAAACAGTGAAGTGCTCGATCTGTCTAGCTACTCCCGGCTGTGCCTCAGGAGGTTTCAAGAGTTATCTGCGCACTTGCGAGTCAGCGCGCCTTTTATAACACTTTGCAGGGGGCGTGGCCTCGGAGTGGGCGTGTCCCAGTCAGGGCGTGGGGAATGGCGGTAGAGGAAGATCGGCGATTTCGCCCTTACCAGCGCTCGTTTTGCTGCGTGAAGGGGTGCCTGCACACTGCAATCGTGTGTCAGGAGGGGTGAGTGAGTTTTAAAAATGCTAAGTTTTACAGTTTTAAAAACAGTGAAGTGCTCGATCTGTCTAGCTACTCCCGGCTGTGCCTCAGGAGGTTTCAAGAGTTATCTGCGCACTTGCGAGTCAGCGCGCCTTTTATAACACTTTGCAGGGGGCGTGGCCTTGGAGTGGGCGTGTCCCAGTCAGGGTGTGGGGAATGGTGGTTGAGGAAGATCGGCGATTTTGCCCTTACCAGCGCTCGTTTTGCTTCGTGAAGGGGTGCCTGCACACTGCAATCGTGTGTCAGGAGGGGTGAGTGAGTTTTAAAAGTGCTAAGTTTTACAGTTTTAAAAACAGTGAAGTGCTCGATCTGTCTAGCTACTCCCGGCTGTGCCTCAGGAGGTTTCAAGAGTTATCTGCGCACTTGCGAGTCAGCACGCATTTTATAAAACTTTGCAGGGGGCGTGGCCTCGGAGTGGGCGTGTCCCAGTCAGGGCATGGGGAATGGCGGTTGAGGAAGATCGGCGATTTCGCCCTTACCAGCGCTCGTTTTGCTGCGTGAAGGGGTGCCTGCACACTGCAATCGTGTGTCAGGAGGGGTGAGTGAGTTTTAAAAATGCTAAGTTTTACAGTTTTAAAAACAGTGAAGTGCTCGATCTGTCTAGCTACTCCCGGCTGTGCCTCAGGAGGTTTCAAGAGTTATCTGCGCACTTGCGAGTCAGCACGCCTTTTATAACACTTTGCGGGGGGCGTGGCCTCGGAGTGGGCGTGTCCCAGTCAGGGCGTGGGGAATGGCGGTTGAGGAAGATCAGCGATTTCGCCCTTACCAGCGCTCGTTTTGCTGCGTGAAGGGGTGCCTGCACACTGCAATCGTGTGTCAGGAGGGGTGAGTGAGTTTTAAAAATGCTAAGTTTTACAGTTTTAAAAACAGTGAAGTGCTCGATCTGTCTAGCTACTCCCGGCTGTGCCTCAGGAGGTTTCAAGAGTTATCTGCGCACTTGCGAGTCAGCGCACCTTTTATAACACTTTGCCGGGGGCGTGGCCTCGGAGTGGGCGTGTCCCAGTCAGGGCGTGGGGAATGGCGGTTGAGGAAGATCGGCGATTTCGCCCTTACCAGCGCTCGTTTTGCTGCGTGAAGGGATGCCTGCCCTGCACACTGCAATCGTGTGTCAGGAGGGGTGAGTGAGTTTTAAAAATGCTAAGTTTTACAGTTTTAAAAACAGTGAAGTGCTCGATCTGTCTAGCTACTCCCGGCTGTGCCTCAGGAGGTTTCAAGAGTTATCTGCGCACTTGCGAGTCAGCGCTCCTTTTATAACACTTTGCAGGGGGCGTGGCCTCGGAGTGGGCGTGTCCCAGTCAGGGTGTGGGGAATGGGGGTTGAGGAAGATCGGCGATTTCACCCTTACCAGCGCTTGTTTTGCTGCGTGAAGGGGTGCCTGCACACTGCAATCGTGTGTCAGGAGGGGTGAGTGAGTTTTAAAAATGCTAAGTTTTACAGTTTTAAAAACAGTGAAGTGCTCGATCTGTCTAGCTACTCTCGGCTGTGCCTCAGGAGGTTTCAAGAGTTATCTGCGCACTTGCGAGTCAGCGCGCCTTTTATAACACTTTGCAGGGGGCGTGGCCTCGGAGTGGGCGTGTCCCAGTCAGGGCGTGGGGAATGGCGGTTGAGGAAGATCGGCGATTTCGCCCTTACCAGCGCTCGTTTTGCTGCGTGAAGGGGTGCCTGCACACTGCAATCGTGTGTCAGGAGGGGTGAGTGAGTTTTAAAAATGCTAAGTTTTACAGTTTTAAAAACAGTGAAGTGCTCGATCTGTCTAGCTACTCCCGGCTGTGCCTCAGGAGGTTTCAAGAGTTATCTGCGCACTTGCGAGTCAGCACGCCTTTTATAACACTTTGCAGGGGGCGTGGCCTCGGAGTGGGCGTGTCCCAGTCAGGGCGTGGGGAATGGCGGTTGAGGAAGATCGGCGATTTCGCCCTTACCAGCGCTCGTTTTGCTGCGTGAAGGGGTGCCTGCACACTGCAATCGTGTGTCAGGAGGGGTGAGCGAGTTTTAAAAATGCTAAGTTTTACAGTTTTAAAAACAGTGAAGTGCTCGATCTGTCTAGCTACTCCCGGCTGTGCCTCAGGAGGTTTCAAGAGTTATCTGCGCACTTGCGAGTCAGCGCGCCTTTTATAACACTTTGCAGGGGGCGTGGCCTTGGAGTGGGCGTGTCCCAGTCAGGGTGTGGGGAATGGTGGTTGAGGAAGATCGGCGATTTCGCCCTTACCAGCGCTCGTTTTGCTGCGTGAAGGGGTGCCTGCACACTGCAATCGTGTGTCAGGAGGGGTGAGTGAGTTTTAAAAGTGCTAAGTTTTACAGTTTTAAAAACAGTGAAGTGCTCGATCTGTCTAGCTACTCCCGGCTGTGCCTCAGGAGGTTTCAAGAGTTATCTGCGCACTTGCGAGTCAGCGCACCTTTTATAACACTTTGCAGGGGGCGTGGCCTCGGAGTGGGCGTGTCCCAGTCAGGGCGTGGGGAATGGCGGTTGAGGAAGATCGGCGATTTCGCCCTTACCAGCGCTCGTTTTGCTGCGTGAAGGGGTGCCTGCACACTGCAATCGTGAGTCAGGAGGGGGGAGTGAGTTTTAAAAATGCTAAGTTTTACAGTTTTAAAAACAGTGAAGTGCTCGATCTGTCTAGCTACTCCCGGCTGTGCCTCAGGAGGTTTCAAGAGTTATCTGCGCACTTGCGAGTCAGCACGCCTTTTAAAACACTTTGCGGGGGGCGTGGCCTCGGAGTGGGCGTGTCCCAGTCAGGGCGTGGGGAATGGCGGTTGAGGAAGATCAGCGATTTCGCCCTTACCAGCGCTCGTTTTGCTGCGTGAAGGGGTGCCTGCACACTGCAATCGTGTGTCAGGAGGGGTGAGTGAGTTTTAAAAGTGCTAAGTTTTACAGTTTTAAAAACAGTGAAGTGCTCGATCTGTCTAGCTACTCCCGGCTGTGCCTCAGGAGGTTTCAAGAGTTATCTGCGCACTTGCGAGTCAGCGCACCTTTTATAACACTTTGCAGGGGGCGTGGCCTCGGAGTGGGCGTGTCCCAGTAAGGGCGTGAGGAATGGCGGTTGAGGAAGATCGGCGATTTCGCCCTTACCAGCGCTCGTTTTGCTGCGTGAAGGGGTGCCTGCGCACTGCAATCGTGTGTCAGGAGGGGTGAGTGAGTTTTAAAGATGCTAAGTTTTACAGTTTTAAAAACAGTGAAGTGCTCGATCTGTCTAGCTACTCCCGGCTGTGCCTCAGGAGGTTTCAAGAGTTATCTGCGCACTTGGGAGTCAGCGCTCCTTTTATAACACTTTGCAGGGGGCGTGGCCTCGGAGTGGGCGTGTCCCAGTCAGGGTGTGGGGAATGGGGGTTGAGGAAGATCGGCGATTTCGCCCTTACCAGCGCTTGTTTTGCTGCGTGAAGGGGTGCCTGCACACTGCAATCGTGTGTCAGGAGGGGTGAGTGAGTTTTAAAAATGCTAAGTTTTACAGTTTTAAAAACAGTGAAGTGCTCGATCTGTCTAGCTACTCCCGGCTGTGCCTCAGGAGGTTTCAAGAGTTATCTGCGCACTTGCGAGTCAGCGCGCCTTTTATAATACTTTGCAGGGGGCGTGGCCTCGGGGTGGGCGTGTCCCAGTCAGGGTGTGGGGAATGGCGGTTGAGGAAGATCGGCGATTTCGCCCTTACCAGCGCTCGTTTTGCTGCGTGAAGGGGTGCCTGCACACTGCAATCGTATGTCAGGAGGGGTGAGTGAGTTTTAAAAATGCTAAGTTTTACAGTTTTAAAAACAGTGAAGTGCTCAATCTGTCTAGCTACTCCCGGCTGTGCCTCAGGAGGTTTCAAGAGTTATCTGCGCACTTGCGAGTCAGCACGCCTTTTATAACACTTTGCAGGGGGCGTGGCCTCGGAGTGGGCGTGTCCCAGTCAGGGCGTGGGGAATGGCGGTTGAGGAAGATCGGCGATTTCGCCCTTACCAGCGCTCGTTTTGCTGCGTGAAGGGGTGCCTGCACACTGCAATCGTGTGTCAGGAGGGGTGAGCGAGTTTTAAAAATGCTAAGTTTTAAAGTTTTAAAAACAGTGAAGTGCTCGATCTGTCTAGCTACTCCCGGCTGTGCCTCAGGAGGTTTCAAGAGTTATCTGCGCACTTGCGAGTCAGCGCGCCTTTTATAACACTTTGCAGGGGGCGTGGCCTCGGAGTGGGCGTGTCCCAGTCAGGGTGTGGGGAATGGTGGTTGAGGAAGATCGGCGATTTCGCCCTTACCAGCGCTCGTTTTGCTGGGTGAAGGGGTGCCTGCACACTGCAATCGTGTGTCAGGAGGGGTGAGTGAGTTTTAAAAGTGCTAAGTTTTACAGTTTTAAAAACAGTGAAGTGCTCGATCTGTCTAGCTACTCCCGGCTGTGCCTCAGGAGGTTTCAAGAGTTATCTGCGCACTTGCGAGTCAGCGCGCCTTTTATAACACTTTGCGGGGGGCGTGGACTCGGAGTGGGCGTGTCCCAGTCAGGGCGTGGGGAATGGCGGTTGAGGAAGATCGGCGATTTCGCCCTTACCAGCGCTCGTTTTGCAGCGTGAAGGGGTGCCTGCACACTGCAATCGTGTGTCAGGAGGGGTGAGTGAGTTTTAAAAATGCTAAGTTTTACAGTTTTAAAAACAGTGAAGTGCTCGATCTGTCTAGCTACTCCCGGCTGTGCCTCAGGAGGTTTCAAGAGTTATCTGCGCACTTGCGAGTCAGCGCACCTTTTATAACACTTTGCAGGGGGCATGGCCTCGGAGTGGGTGTGTCCCAGTAAGGGCGTGAGGAATGGCGGTTGAGGAAGATCGGCGATTTCGCCCTTACCAGCGCTCGTTTTGCTGCGTGAAGGGGTGCCTGCGCACTGCAATCGTGTGTCAGGAGGGGTGAGTGAGTTTTAAAAATGCTAAGTTTTACAGTTTTAAAAACAGTGAAGTGCTCGATCTGTCTAGCTACTCCCGGCTGTGCCTCAGGAGGTTTCAAGAGTTATCTGCGCACTTGTGAGTCAGCGCACCTTTTATAACACTTTGCAGGGGGCGTGGCCTCGGAGTGGGCGTGTCCCAGTCAGGGTGTGGGGAATGGTGGTTGAGGAAGATCGGCGATTTCGCCCTTACCAACGCTCGTTTTGCTGCGTGAAGGGGTGCCTGCACACTGCAATCGTGTGTCAGGAGGGGTGAGTGAGTTTTAAAAATGCTAAGTTTTACAGTTTTAAAAACAGTGAAGTGCTCGATCTGTCTAGCTACTCCCGGCTTTGCCTCAGGAGGTTTCAAGAGTTATCTGCGCACTTGCGAGTCAGCGCACCTTTTATAACACTTTGCATGGGGCGTGGCCTCGGAGTGGGCGTGTCCCAGTCAGGGCGTGGGGAATGGCGGTTGAGGAAGATCGGCGATTTCGCCCTTACCAGCGCTCGTTTTGCTGCGTGAAGGGGTGCCTGCACACTGCAATCGTATGTCAGGAGGGGTGAGTGAGTTTTAAAAATGCTAAGTTTTACAGTTTTAAAAACAGTGAAGTGCTCAATCTGTCTAGCTACTCCCGGCTGTGCCTCAGGAGGTTTCAAGAGTTATCTGCGCACTTGCGAGTCAGCACGCCTTTTATAACACTTAGCAGGGGGCGTGGCCTCGGAGTGGGCGTGTCCCAGTCAGGGCGTGGGGAATGGCGGTTGAGGAAGATCGGCGATTTCGCCCTTACCAGCGCTCGTTTTGCTGCGTGAAGGGGTGCCTGCACACTGCAATCGTGTGTCAGGAGGGGTGAGCGAGTTTTAAAAATGCTAAGTTTTACAGTTTTAAAAACAGTGAAGTGCTCGATCTGTCTAGCTACTCCCGACTGTGCCTCGGGAGGTTTCAAGAGTTATCTGCGCACTTGCGAGTCAGCGCGCCTTTTATAACACTTTGCAGGGGGCGTGGCCTCGGAGTGGGCGTGTCCCAGTCAGGGTGTGGGGAATGGTGGTTGAGGAAGATCGGCGATTTCGCCCTTACCAGCGCTCGTTTTGCTGCGTGAAGGGGTGCCTGCACACTGCAATCGTGTGTCAGGAGGGGTGAGTGAGTTTTAAAAGTGCTAAGTTTTACAGTTTTAAAAACAGTGAAGTGCTCGATCTGTCTAGCTACTCCCGGCTGTGCCTCAGGAGGTTTCAAGAGTTATCTGCGCACTTACGAGTCAGCGCGCCTTTTATAACACTTTGCGGGGGGCGTGGCCTCGGAGTGGGCGTGTCCCAGTCAGGGCGTGGGGAATGGCGGTTGAGGAAGATCGGCGATTTCGCCCTTACCAGCGCTCGTTTTGCAGCGTGAAGGGGTGCCTGCACACTGCAATCGTGTGTCAGGAGGGGTGAGTGAGTTTTAAAAATGCTAAGTTTTACAGTTTTAAAAACAGTGAAGTGCTCGATCTGTCTAGCTACTCCCGGCTGTGCCTCAGGAGGTTTCAAGAGTTATCTGCGCACTTGCGAGTCAGCGCACCTTTTATAACACTTTGCAGGGGGCATGGCCTCGGAGTGGGTGTGTCCCAGTAAGGGCGTGAGGAATGGCGGTTGAGGAAGATCGGCGATTTCGCCCTTACCAGCGCTCGTTTTGCTGCGTGAAGGGGTGCCTGCGCACTGCAATCGTGTGTCAGGAGGGGTGAGTGAGTTTTAAAAATGCTAAGTTTTACAGTTTTAAAAACAGTGAAGTGCTCGATCTGTCTAGCTACTCCCGGCTGTGCCTCAGGAGGTTTCAAGAGTTATCTGCGCACTTGCGAGTCAGCGCACCTTTTATAACACTTTGCAGGGGGCGTGGCCTCGGAGTGGGCGTGTCCCAGTCAGGGCGTGGTGAATGGCGGTTGAGGAAGATCGGCGATTTCGCCCTTACCAGCGCTCGTTTTGCTGCATGAAGGGGTGCCTGCACACTGCAATCGTGTGTCAGGAGGGGTGAGTGAGTTTTAAAAATGCTAAGTTTTACAGTTTTAAAAACAGTGAAGTGCTCGATCTGTCTAGCTACTCCCGGCTGTGCCTCAGGAGGTTTCAAGAGTTATCTGCGCACTTGCGAGTCAGCACACCTTTTATAACACTTTGCAGGGGGCGTGGCCTCGGAGTGGGCGTGTCCCAGTAAGGGCGTGAGGAATGGCGGTTGAGGAAGATCGGCGATTTCGCCCTTACCAGCGCTCGTTTTGCTGCGTGAAGAGGTGCCTGCACACTGCAATCTTGTGTCAGGAGGGGTGAGTGAGTTTTAAAAATGCTAAGTTTTACAGTTTTAAAAACAGTGAAGTGCTCGATCTGTCTAGCTACTCCCGGCTGTGCCTCAGGAGGTTTCAAGAGTTATCTGCGCACTTGCGAGTCAGCGCACCTTTTATAACACTTTGCAGGGGGCGTGGCCTCGGAGTGGGCGTGTCCCAGTAAGGGCGTGAGGAATGGCGGTTGAGGAAGATCGGCGATTTCGCCCTTACCAGCGCTCGTTTTGCTGCGTGAACAGGTGCCTGCACACTGCAATCGTGTGTCAGGAGGGGTGAGTGAGTTTTAAAAATGCTAAGTTTTACAGTTTTAAAAACAGTGAAGTGCTCGATCTGTCTAGCTACTCCCTGCTGTGCCTCAGGAGGTTTCAAGAGTTATCTGCGCACTTGCGAGTCAGCGCGCCTTTTATAATACTTTGCAGGGGGCGTGGCCTCGGAGTGGGCGTGTCCCAGTCAGGGTGTGGGGAATGGTGGTTGAGGAAGATCGGCGATTTCTCCCTTACCAGCGCTCGTTTTGCTGCGTGAAGGGGTGCCTGCACACTGCAATCGTGTGTCAGGAGGGGTGAGTGAGTTTTAAAAATGCTAAGTTTTACAGTTTTAAAAACAGTGAAGTGCTCGATCTGTCTAGCTACTCCCGGCTGTGCCTCAGGAGGTTTCAAGAGTTATCTGCGCACTTGCGAGTCAGCGCACCTTTTATAACACTTTGCAGGGGGCGTGGCCTCGGAGTGGGCGTGTCCCAGTCAGGGCGTGGGGAATGGCGGTTGAGGAAGATCGGCGATTTCGCCCTTACCAGCGCTCGTTTTGCTGCGTGAAGGGGTGCCTGCACACTGCAATCGTGTGTCAGGAGGGGTGAGTGAGTTTTAAAAATGCTAAGTTTTACAGTTTTAAAAACAGTGAAGTGCTCAATCTGTCTAGCTACTCCCGGCTGTGCCTCAGGAGGTTTCAAGAGTTATCTGCGCACTTGCGAGTCAGCACGCCTTTTATAACACTTTGCAGGGGGCGTGGCCTCGGAGTGGGCGTGTCCCAGTCAGGGCGTGGGGAATGGCGGTTGAGGAAGATCGGCGATTTCGCCCTTACCAGCGCTCGTTTTGCTGCGTGAAGGGGTGCCTGCACACTACAATCGTGTGTCAGGAGGGGTGAGCGAGTTTTAAAAGTGCTAAGTTTTACAGTTTTAAAAACAGTGAAGTGCTCGATCTGTCTAGCTACTCCCGGCTGTGCCTCAGGAGGTTTCAAGAGTTATCTGCGCACTTGCGAGTCAGCGCGCCTTTTATAACACTTTGCAGGGGGCGTGGCCTCGGAGTGGGCGTGTCCCAGTCAGGGCGTGGGGAATGGAGGTTGAGGAAGATCGGTGATTTCGCCCTTACCAGCGCTCGTTTTGCTGCGTGAAGGGGTGCCTGCGCACTGCAATCGTGTGTCAGGAGGGGTGAGTGAGTTTTAAAGATGCTAAGTTTTACAGTTTTAAAAACAGTGAAGTGCTCGATCTGTCTAGCTACTCCCGGCTGTGCCTCAGGAGGTTTCAAGAGTTATCTGCGCACTTGCGAGTCAGCGCTCCTTTTATAACACTTTGCAGGGGGCGTGGCCTCGGAGTGGGCGTGTCCCAGTCAGGGTGTGGGGAATGGGGGTTGAGGAAGATCGGCGATTTCGCCCTTACCAGCGCTTGTTTTGCTGCGTGAAGGGGTGCCTGCACACTGCAATCGTGTGTCAGGAGGGGTGAGTGAGTTTTAAAAATGCTAAGTTTTACAGTTTTAAAAACAGTGAAGTGCTCGATCTGTCTAGCTACTCTCGGCTGTGCCTCAGGAGGTTTCAAAAGTTATCTGCGCACTTGCGAGTCAGCGCGCCTTTTATAACACTTTGCAGGGGGCGTGGCCTCGGAGTGGGCGTGTCCCAGTCAGGGTGTGGGGAATGGTGGTTGAGGAAGATCGGCGATTTCGCCCTTACCAGCGCTCGTTTTGCTGCGTGAAGGGGTGCCTGCACACTGCAATCGTGTGTCAGGAGGGGTGAGTGAGTTTTAAAAGTGCTAAGTTTTACAGTTTTAAAAACAGTGAAGTGCTCGATCTGTCTAGCTACTCCCGGCTGTGCCTCAGGAGGTTTCAAGAGTTATCTGCGCACTTACGAGTCAGCGCGCCTTTTATAACACTTTGCGGGGGGCGTGGCCTCGGAGTGGGCGTGTCCCAGTCAGGGCGTGGGGAATGGCGGTTGAGGAAGATCGGCGATTTCGCCCTTACCAGCGCTCGTTTTGCAGCGTGAAGGGGTGCCTGCACACTGCAATCGTGTGTCAGGAGGGGTGAGTGAGTTTTAAAGATGCTAAGTTTTACAGTTTTAAAAACAGTGAAGTGCTCGATCTGTCTAGCTACTCCCGGCTGTGCCTCAGGAGGTTTCAAGAGTTATCTGCGCACTTGCGAGTCAGCACACCTTTTATAACACTTTGCAGGGGGCGTGGCCTCGGAGTGGGCGTGTCCCAGTAAGGGCGTGAGGAATGGCGGTTGAGGAAGATCGGCGATTTCGCCCTTACCAGCGCTCGTTTTGCTGCGTGAAGAGGTGCCTGCACACTGCAATCTTGTGTCAGGAGGGGTGAGTGAGTTTTAAAAATGCTAAGTTTTACAGTTTTAAAAACAGTGAAGTGCTCGATCTGTCTAGCTACTCCCGGCTGTGCCTCAGGAGGTTTCAAGAGTTATCTGCGCACTTGCGAGTCAGCGCACCTTTTATAACACTTTGCAGGGGGCGTGGCCTCGGAGTGGGCGTGTCCCAGTAAGGGCGTGAGGAATGGCGGTTGAGGAAGATCGGCGATTTCGCCCTTACCAGCGCTCGTTTTGCTGCGTGAACAGGTGCCTGCACACTGCAATCGTGTGTCAGGAGGGGTGAGTGAGTTTTAAAAATGCTAAGTTTTACAGTTTTAAAAACAGTGAAGTGCTCGATCTGTCTAGCTACTCCCTGCTGTGCCTCAGGAGGTTTCAAGAGTTATCTGCGCACTTGCGAGTCAGCGCGCCTTTTATAATACTTTGCAGGGGGCGTGGCCTCGGAGTGGGCGTGTCCCAGTCAGGGTGTGGGGAATGGTGGTTGAGGAAGATCGGCGATTTCTCCCTTACCAGCGCTCGTTTTGCTGCGTGAAGGGGTGCCTGCACACTGCAATCGTGTGTCAGGAGGGGTGAGTGAGTTTTAAAAATGCTAAGTTTTACAGTTTTAAAAACAGTGAAGTGCTCGATCTGTCTAGCTACTCCCGGCTGTGCCTCAGGAGGTTTCAAGAGTTATCTGCGCACTTGCGAGTCAGCGCACCTTTTATAACACTTTGCAGGGGGCGTGGCCTCGGAGTGGGCGTGTCCCAGTCAGGGCGTGGGGAATGGCGGTTGAGGAAGATCGGCGATTTCGCCCTTACCAGCGCTCGTTTTGCTGCGTGAAGGGGTGCCTGCGCACTGCAATCGTGTGTCAGGAGGGGTGAGTGAGTTTTAAAGATGCTAAGTTTTACAGTTTTAAAAACAGTGAAGTGCTCGATCTGTCTAGCTACTCCCGGCTGTGCCTCAGGAGGTTTCAAGAGTTATCTGCGCACTTGCGAGTCAGCGCTCCTTTTATAACACTTTGCAGGGGGCGTGGCCTCGGAGTGGGCGTGTCCCAGTCAGGGTGTGGGGAATGGGGGTTGAGGAAGATCGGCGATTTCGCCCTTACCAGCGCTTGTTTTGCTGCGTGAAGGGGTGCCTGCACACTGCAATCGTGTGTCAGGAGGGGTGAGTGAGTTTTAAAAATGCTAAGTTTTACAGTTTTAAAAACAGTGAAGTGCTCGATCTGTCTAGCTACTCTCGGCTGTGCCTCAGGAGGTTTCAAAAGTTATCTGCGCACTTGCGAGTCAGCGCGCCTTTTATAACACTTTGCAGGGGGCGTGGCCTCGGAGTGGGTGTGTCCCAGTCAGGGTGTGGGGAATGGTGGTTGAGGAAGATCGGCGATTTCGCCCTTACCAGCGCTCGTTTTGCTGCGTGAAGGGGTGCCTGCACACTGCAATCGTGTGTCAGGAGGGGTGAGTGAGTTTTAAAAGTGCTAAGTTTTACAGTTTTAAAAACAGTGAAGTGCTCGATCTGTCTAGCTACTCCCTGCTGTGCCTCAGGAGGTTTCAAGAGTTATCTGCGCACTTGCGAGTCAGCGCGCCTTTTATAATACTTTGCAGGGGGCGTGGCCTCGGAGTGGGCGTGTCCCAGTCAGGGTGTGGGGAATGGTGGTTGAGGAAGATCGGCGATTTCTCCCTTACCAGCGCTCGTTTTGCTGCGTGAAGGGGTGCCTGCACACTGCAATCGTGTGTCAGGAGGGGTGAGTGAGTTTTAAAAATGCTAAGTTTTACAGTTTTAAAAACAGTGAAGTGCTCGATCTGTCTAGCTACTCCCGGCTGTGCCTCAGGAGGTTTCAAGAGTTATCTGCGCACTTGCGAGTCAGCGCACCTTTTATAACACTTTGCAGGGGGCGTGGCCTCGGAGTGGGCGTGTCCCAGTCAGGGCGTGGGGAATGGCGGTTGAGGAAGATCGGCGATTTCGCCCTTACCAGCGCTCGTTTTGCTGCGTGAAGGGGTGCCTGCACACTGCAATCGTGTGTCAGGAGGGGTGAGTGAGTTTTAAAAATGCTAAGTTTTACAGTTTTAAAAACAGTGAAGTGCTCAATCTGTCTAGCTACTCCCGGCTGTGCCTCAGGAGGTTTCAAGAGTTATCTGCGCACTTGCGAGTCAGCACGCCTTTTATAACACTTTGCAGGGGGCGTGGCCTCGGAGTGGGCGTGTCCCAGTCAGGGCGTGGGGAATGGCGGTTGAGGAAGATCGGCGATTTCGCCCTTACCAGCGCTCGTTTTGCTGCGTGAAGGGGTGCCTGCACACTACAATCGTGTGTCAGGAGGGGTGAGCGAGTTTTAAAAATGCTAAGTTTTACAGTTTTAAAAACAGTGAAGTGCTCGATCTGTCTAGCTACTCCCGGCTGTGCCTCAGGAGGTTTCAAGAGTTATCTGCGCACTTGCGAGTCAGCGCGCCTTTTATAACACTTTGCAGGGGGCGTGGCCTCGGAGTGGGCGTGTCCCAGTCAGGGTGTGGGGAATGGTGGTTGAGGAAGATCGGCGATTTCGCCCTTACCAGCGCTCGTTTTGCTGCGTGAAGGGGTGCCTGCACACTGCAATCGTGTGTCAGGAGGGGTGAGTGAGTTTTAAAAATGCTAAGTTTTACAGTTTTAAAAACAGTGAAGTGCTCGATCTGTCTAGCTACTCCCGGCTGTGCCTCAGGAGGTCTCAAGAGTTATCTGCGCACTTGCGAGTCAGCGCACCTTTTATAACACTTTGCAGGGGGCGTGGCCTCGGAGTGGGCGTGTCCCAGTAAGGGCGTGAGGAATGGCGGTTGAGGAAGATCGGCGATTTCGCCCTTACCAGCGCTCGTTTTGCTGCGTGAAGGGGTGCCTGCGCACTGCAATCGTGTGTCAGGAGGGGTGAGTGAGTTTTAAAGATGCTAAGTTTTACAGTTTTAAAAACAGTGAAGTGCTCGATCTGTCTAGCTACTCCCGGCTGTGCCTCAGGAGGTTTCAAGAGTTATCTGCGCACTTGCGAGTCAGCGCTCCTTTTATAACACTTTGCAGGGGGCGTGGCCTCGGAGTGGGCGTGTCCCAGTCAGGGTGTGGGGAATGGGGGTTGAGGAAGATCGGCGATTTCGCCCTTACCAGCGCTTGTTTTGCTGCGTGAAGGGGTGCCTGCACACTGCAATCGTGTGTCAGGAGGGGTGAGTGAGTTTTAAAAATGCTAAGTTTTACAGTTTTAAAAACAGTGAAGTGCTCGATCTGTCTAGCTACTCTCGGCTGTGCCTCAGGAGGTTTCAAAAGTTATCTGCGCACTTGCGAGTCAGCGCGCCTTTTATAACACTTTGCAGGGGGCGTGGCCTCGGAGTGGGCGTGTCCCAGTCAGGGTGTGGGGAATGGTGGTTGAGGAAGATCGGCGATTTCGCCCTTACCAGCGCTCGTTTTGCTGCGTGAAGGGGTGCCTGCACACTGCAATCGTGTGTCAGGAGGGGTGAGTGAGTTTTAAAAGTGCTAAGTTTTACAGTTTTAAAAACAGTGAAGTGCTCGATCTGTCTAGCTACTCCCGGCTGTGCCTCAGGAGGTTTCAAGAGTTATCTGCGCACTTACGAGTCAGCGCGCCTTTTATAACACTTTGCGGGGGGCGTGGCCTCGGAGTGGGCGTGTCCCAGTCAGGGCGTGGGGAATGGCGGTTGAGGAAGATCGGCGATTTCGCCCTTACCAGCGCTCGTTTTGCAGCGTGAAGGGGTGCCTGCACACTGCAATCGTGTGTCAGGAGGGGTGAGTGAGTTTTAAAGATGCTAAGTTTTACAGTTTTAAAAACAGTGAAGTGCTCGATCTGTCTAGCTACTCCCGGCTGTGCCTCAGGAGGTTTCAAGAGTTATCTGCGCACTTGCGAGTCAGCACACCTTTTATAACACTTTGCAGGGGGCGTGGCCTCGGAGTGGGCGTGTCCCAGTAAGGGCGTGAGGAATGGCGGTTGAGGAAGATCGGCGATTTCGCCCTTACCAGCGCTCGTTTTGCTGCGTGAAGAGGTGCCTGCACACTGCAATCTTGTGTCAGGAGGGGTGAGTGAGTTTTAAAAATGCTAAGTTTTACAGTTTTAAAAACAGTGAAGTGCTCGATCTGTCTAGCTACTCCCGGCTGTGCCTCAGGAGGTTTCAAGAGTTATCTGCGCACTTGCGAGTCAGCGCACCTTTTATAACACTTTGCAGGGGGCGTGGCCTCGGAGTGGGCGTGTCCCAGTAAGGGCGTGAGGAATGGCGGTTGAGGAAGATCGGCGATTTCGCCCTTACCAGCGCTCGTTTTGCTGCGTGAACAGGTGCCTGCACACTGCAATCGTGTGTCAGGAGGGGTGAGTGAGTTTTAAAAATGCTAAGTTTTACAGTTTTAAAAACAGTGAAGTGCTCGATCTGTCTAGCTACTCCCTGCTGTGCCTCAGGAGGTTTCAAGAGTTATCTGCGCACTTGCGAGTCAGCGCGCCTTTTATAATACTTTGCAGGGGGCGTGGCCTCGGAGTGGGCGTGTCCCAGTCAGGGTGTGGGGAATGGTGGTTGAGGAAGATCGGCGATTTCTCCCTTACCAGCGCTCGTTTTGCTGCGTAAAGGGGTGCCTGCACACTGCAATCGTGTGTCAGGAGGGGTGAGTGAGTTTTAAAAATGCTAAGTTTTACAGTTTTAAAAACAGTGAAGTGCTCGATCTGTCTAGCTACTCCCGGCTGTGCCTCAGGAGGTTTCAAGAGTTATCTGCGCACTTGCGAGTCAGCGCACCTTTTATAACACTTTGCAGGGGGCGTGGCCTCGGAGTGGGCGTGTCCCAGTCAGGGCGTGGGGAATGGCGGTTGAGGAAGATCGGCGATTTCGCCCTTACCAGCGCTCGTTTTGCTGCGTGAAGGGGTGCCTGCGCACTGCAATCGTGTGTCAGGAGGGGTGAGTGAGTTTTAAAGATGCTAAGTTTTACAGTTTTAAAAACAGTGAAGTGCTCGATCTGTCTAGCTACTCCCGGCTGTGCCTCAGGAGGTTTCAAGAGTTATCTGCGCACTTGCGAGTCAGCGCTCCTTTTATAACACTTTGCAGGGGGCGTGGCCTCGGAGTGGGCGTGTCCCAGTCAGGGTGTGGGGAATGGGGGTTGAGGAAGATCGGCGATTTCGCCCTTACCAGCGCTTGTTTTGCTGCGTGAAGGGGTGCCTGCACACTGCAATCGTGTGTCAGGAGGGGTGAGTGAGTTTTAAAAATGCTAAGTTTTACAGTTTTAAAAACAGTGAAGTGCTCGATCTGTCTAGCTACTCTCGGCTGTGCCTCAGGAGGTTTCAAAAGTTATCTGCGCACTTGCGAGTCAGCGCGCCTTTTATAACACTTTGCAGGGGGCGTGGCCTCGGAGTGGGCGTGTCCCAGTCAGGGTGTGGGGAATGGTGGTTGAGGAAGATCGGCGATTTCGCCCTTACCAGCGCTCGTTTTGCTGCGTGAAGGGGTGCCTGCACACTGCAATCGTGTGTCAGGAGGGGTGAGTGAGTTTTAAAAGTGCTAAGTTTTACAGTTTTAAAAACAGTGAAGTGCTCGATCTGTCTAGCTACTCCCTGCTGTGCCTCAGGAGGTTTCAAGAGTTATCTGCGCACTTGCGAGTCAGCGCGCCTTTTATAATACTTTGCAGGGGGCGTGGCCTCGGAGTGGGCGTGTCCCAGTCAGGGTGTGGGGAATGGTGGTTGAGGAAGATCGGCGATTTCTCCCTTACCAGCGCTCGTTTTGCTGCGTGAAGGGGTGCCTGCACACTGCAATCGTGTGTCAGGAGGGGTGAGTGAGTTTTAAAAATGCTAAGTTTTACAGTTTTAAAAACAGTGAAGTGCTCGATCTGTCTAGCTACTCCCGGCTGTGCCTCAGGAGGTTTCAAGAGTTATCTGCGCACTTGCGAGTCAGCGCACCTTTTATAACACTTTGCAGGGGGCGTGGCCTCGGAGTGGGCGTGTCCCAGTCAGGGCGTGGGGAATGGCGGTTGAGGAAGATCGGCGATTTCGCCCTTACCAGCGCTCGTTTTGCTGCGTGAAGGGGTGCCTGCACACTGCAATCGTGTGTCAGGAGGGGTGAGTGAGTTTTAAAAATGCTAAGTTTTACAGTTTTAAAAACAGTGAAGTGCTCAATCTGTCTAGCTACTCCCGGCTGTGCCTCAGGAGGTTTCAAGAGTTATCTGCGCACTTGCGAGTCAGCACGCCTTTTATAACACTTTGCAGGGGGCGTGGCCTCGGAGTGGGCGTGTCCCAGTCAGGGCGTGGGGAATGGCGGTTGAGGAAGATCGGCGATTTCGCCCTTACCAGCGCTCGTTTTGCTGCGTGAAGGGGTGCCTGCACACTACAATCGTGTGTCAGGAGGGGTGAGCGAGTTTTAAAAATGCTAAGTTTTACAGTTTTAAAAACAGTGAAGTGCTCGATCTGTCTAGCTACTCCCGGCTGTGCCTCAGGAGGTTTCAAGAGTTATCTGCGCACTTGCGAGTCAGCGCGCCTTTTATAACACTTTGCAGGGGGCGTGGCCTCGGAGTGGGCGTGTCCCAGTCAGGGTGTGGGGAATGGTGGTTGAGGAAGATCGGCGATTTCGCCCTTACCAGCGCTCGTTTTGCTGCGTGAAGGGGTGCCTGCACACTGCAATCGTGTGTCAGGAGGGGTGAGTGAGTTTTAAAAGTGCTAAGTTTTACAGTTTTAAAAACAGTGAAGTGCTCGATCTGTCTAGCTACTCCCGGCTGTGCCTCAGGAGGTTTCAAGAGTTATCTGCGCACTTGCGAGTCAGCGCGCCTTTTATAACACTTTGCAGGGGGCGTGGCCTCGGAGTGGGCGTGTCCCAGTCAGGGCGTGGGGAATGGAGGTTGAGGAAGATCGGTGATTTCGCCCTTACCAGCGCTCGTTTTGCTCCGTGAAGGGGTGCCTGCACACTGCAATCGTGTGTCAGGAGGGGTGAGTGAGTTTTAAAAATGCTAAGTTTTACAGTTTTAAAAACAGTGAAGTGCTCGATCTGTCTAGCTACTCCCGGCTGTGCCTCAGGAGGTCTCAAGAGTTATCTGCGCACTTGCGAGTCAGCGCTCCTTTTATAACACTTTGCAGGGGGCGTGGCCTCGGAGTGGGCGTGTCCCAGTCAGGGTGTGGGGAATGGGGGTTGAGGAAGATCGGCGATTTCGCCCTTACCAGCGCTTGTTTTGCTGCGTGAAGGGGTGCCTGCACACTGCAATCGTGTGTCAGGAGGGGTGAGTGAGTTTTAAAAATGCTAAGTTTTACAGTTTTAAAAACAGTGAAGTGCTCGATCTGTCTAGCTACTCTCGGCTGTGCCTCAGGAGGTTTCAAAAGTTATCTGCGCACTTGCGAGTCAGCGCGCCTTTTATAACACTTTGCAGGGGGCGTGGCCTCGGAGTGGGCGTGTCCCAGTCAGGGTGTGGGGAATGGTGGTTGAGGAAGATCGGCGATTTCGCCCTTACCAGCGCTCGTTTTGCTGCGTGAAGGGGTGCCTGCACACTGCAATCGTGTGTCAGGAGGGGTGAGTGAGTTTTAAAAGTGCTAAGTTTTACAGTTTTAAAAACAGTGAAGTGCTCGATCTGTCTAGCTACTCCCGGCTGTGCCTCAGGAGGTTTCAAGAGTTATCTGCGCACTTACGAGTCAGCGCGCCTTTTATAACACTTTGCGGGGGGCGTGGCCTCGGAGTGGGCGTGTCCCAGTCAGGGCGTGGGGAATGGCCGTTGAGGAAGATCGGCGATTTCGCCCTTACCAGCGCTCGTTTTGCAGCGTGAAGGGGTGCCTGCACACTGCAATCGTGTGTCAGGAGGGGTGAGTGAGTTTTAAAAATGCTAAGTTTTACAGTTTTAAAAACAGTGAAGTGCTCGATCTGTCTAGCTACTCCCGGCTGTGCCTCAGGAGGTTTCAAGAGTTATCTGCGCACTTGCGAGTCAGCGCACCTTTTATAACATTTTGCAGGGGGCATGGCCTCGGAGTGGGTGTGTCCCAGTAAGGGCGTGAGGAATGGCGGTTGAGGAAGATCGGCGATTTCGCCCTTACCAGCGCTCGTTTTGCTGCGTGAAGGGGTGCCTGCGCACTGCAATCGTGTGTCAGGAGGGGTGAGTGAGTTTTAAAAATGCTAAGTTTTACAGTTTTAAAAACAGTGAAGTGCTCGATCTGTCTAGCTACTCCCGGCTGTGCCTCAGGAGGTTTCAAGAGTTATCTGCGCACTTGCGAGTCAGCGCACCTTTTATAACACTTTGCAGGGGGCGTGGCCTCGGAGTGGGCGTGTCCCAGTCAGGGCGTGGTGAATGGCGGTTGAGGAAGATCGGCGATTTCGCCCTTACCAGCGCTCGTTTTGCTGCATGAAGGGGTGCCTGCACACTGCAATCGTGTGTCAGGAGGGGTGAGTGAGTTTTAAAAATGCTAAGTTTTACAGTTTTAAAAACAGTGAAGTGCTCGATCTGTCTAGCTACTCCCGGCTGTGCCTCAGGAGGTTTCAAGAGTTATCTGCGCACTTGCGAGTCAGCACACCTTTTATAACACTTTGCAGGGGGCGTGGCCTCGGAGTGGGCGTGTCCCAGTAAGGGCGTGAGGAATGGCGGTTGAGGAAGATCGGCGATTTCGCCCTTACCAGCGCTCGTTTTGCTGCGTGAACAGGTGCCTGCACACTGCAATCGTGTGTCAGGAGGGGTGAGTGAGTTTTAAAAATGCTAAGTTTTACAGTTTTAAAAACAGTGAAGTGCTCGATCTGTCTAGCTACTCCCTGCTGTGCCTCAGGAGGTTTCAAGAGTTATCTGCGCACTTGCGAGTCAGCGCGCCTTTTATAATACTTTGCAGGGGGCGTGGCCTCGGAGTGGGCGTGTCCCAGTCAGGGTGTGGGGAATGGTGGTTGAGGAAGATCGGCGATTTCTCCCTTACCAGCGCTCGTTTTGCTGCGTGAAGGGGTGCCTGCACACTGCAATCGTGTGTCAGGAGGGGTGAGTGAGTTTTAAAAATGCTAAGTTTTACAGTTTTAAAAACAGTGAAGTGCTCGATCTGTCTAGCTACTCCCGGCTGTGCCTCAGGAGGTTTCAAGAGTTATCTGCGCACTTGCGAGTCAGCGCACCTTTTATAACACTTTGCAGGGGGCGTGGCCTCGGAGTGGGCGTGTCCCAGTCAGGGCGTGGGGAATGGCGGTTGAGGAAGATCGGCGATTTCGCCCTTACCAGCGCTCGTTTTGCTGCGTGAAGGGGTGCCTGCGCACTGCAATCGTGTGTCAGGAGGGGTGAGTGAGTTTTAAAGATGCTAAGTTTTACAGTTTTAAAAACAGTGAAGTGCTCGATCTGTCTAGCTACTCCCGGCTGTGCCTCAGGAGGTTTCAAGAGTTATCTGCGCACTTGCGAGTCAGCGCTCCTTTTATAACACTTTGCAGGGGGCGTGGCCTCGGAGTGGGCGTGTCCCAGTCAGGGTGTCGGGAATGGGGGTTGAGGAAGATCGGCGATTTCGCCCTTACCAGCGCTTGTTTTGCTGCGTGAAGGGGTGCCTGCACACTGCAATCGTGTGTCAGGAGGGGTGAGTGAGTTTTAAAAATGCTAAGTTTTACAGTTTTAAAAACAGTGAAGTGCTCGATCTGTCTAGCTACTCTCGGCTGTGCCTCAGGAGGTTTCAAAAGTTATCTGCGCACTTGCGAGTCAGCGCGCCTTTTATAACACTTTGCAGGGGGCGTGGCCTCGGAGTGGGCGTGTCCCAGTCAGGGTGTGGGGAATGGTGGTTGAGGAAGATCGGCGATTTCGCCCTTACCAGCGCTCGTTTTGCTGCGTGAAGGGGTGCCTGCACACTGCAATCGTGTGTCAGGAGGGGTGAGTGAGTTTTAAAAGTGCTAAGTTTTACAGTTTTAAAAACAGTGAAGTGCTCGATCTGTCTAGCTACTCCCTGCTGTGCCTCAGGAGGTTTCAAGAGTTATCTGCGCACTTGCGAGTCAGCGCGCCTTTTATAATACTTTGCAGGGGGCGTGGCCTCGGAGTGGGCGTGTCCCAGTCAGGGTGTGGGGAATGGTGGTTGAGGAAGATCGGCGATTTCTCCCTTACCAGCGCTCATTTTGCTGCGTGAAGGGGTGCCTGCACACTGCAATCGTGTGTCAGGAGGGGTGAGTGAGTTTTAAAAATGCTAAGTTTTACAGTTTTAAAAACAGTGAAGTGCTCGATCTGTCTAGCTACTCCCGGCTGTGCCTCAGGAGGTTTCAAGAGTTATCTGCGCACTTGCGAGTCAGCGCACCTTTTATAACACTTTGCAGGGGGCGTGGCCTCGGAGTGGGCGTGTCCCAGTCAGGGCGTGGGGAATGGCGGTTGAGGAAGATCGGCGATTTCGCCCTTACCAGCGCTCGTTTTGCTGCGTGAAGGGGTGCCTGCACACTGCAATCGTGTGTCAGGAGGGGTGAGTGAGTTTTAAAAATGCTAAGTTTTACAGTTTTAAAAACAGTGAAGTGCTCAATCTGTCTAGCTACTCCCGGCTGTGCCTCAGGAGGTTTCAAGAGTTATCTGCGCACTTGCGAGTCAGCACGCCTTTTATAACACTTTGCAGGGGGCGTGGCCTCGGAGTGGGCGTGTCCCAGTCAGGGCGTGGGGAATGGCGGTTGAGGAAGATCGGCGATTTCGCCCTTACCAGCGCTCGTTTTGCTGCGTGAAGGGGTGCCTGCACACTACAATCGTGTGTCAGGAGGGGTGAGCGAGTTTTAAAAATGCTAAGTTTTACAGTTTTAAAAACAGTGAAGTGCTCGATCTGTCTAGCTACTCCCGGCTGTGCCTCAGGAGGTTTCAAGAGTTATCTGCGCACTTGCGAGTCAGCGCGCCTTTTATAACACTTTGCAGGGGGCGTGGCCTCGGAGTGGGCGTGTCCCAGTCAGGGTGTGGGGAATGGTGGTTGAGGAAGATCGGCGATTTCGCCCTTACCAGCGCTCGTTTTGCTGCGTGAAGGGGTGCCTGCACACTGCAATCGTGTGTCAGGAGGGGTGAGTGAGTTTTAAAAGTGCTAAGTTTTACAGTTTTAAAAACAGTGAAGTGCTCGATCTGTCTAGCTACTCCCGGCTGTGCCTCAGGAGGTTTCAAGAGTTATCTGCGCACTTGCGAGTCAGCGCGCCTTTTATAACACTTTGCAGGGGGCGTGGCCTCGGAGTGGGCGTGTCCCAGTCAGGGCGTGGGGAATGGAGGTTGAGGAAGATCGGTGATTTCGCCCTTACCAGCGCTCGTTTTGCTCCGTGAAGGGGTGCCTGCACACTGCAATCGTGTGTCAGGAGGGGTGAGTGAGTTTTAAAAATGCTAAGTTTTACAGTTTTAAAAACAGTGAAGTGCTCGATCTGTCTAGCTACTCCCGGCTGTGCCTCAGGAGGTCTCAAGAGTTATCTGCGCACTTGCGAGTCAGCGCTCCTTTTATAACACTTTGCAGGGGGCGTGGCCTCGGAGTGGGCGTGTCCCAGTCAGGGTGTGGGGAATGGGGGTTGAGGAAGATCGGCGATTTCGCCCTTACCAGCGCTTGTTTTGCTGCGTGAAGGGGTGCCTGCACACTGCAATCGTGTGTCAGGAGGGGTGAGTGAGTTTTAAAAATGCTAAGTTTTACAGTTTTAAAAACAGTGAAGTGCTCGATCTGTCTAGCTACTCTCGGCTGTGCCTCAGGAGGTTTCAAAAGTTATCTGCGCACTTGCGAGTCAGCGCGCCTTTTATAACACTTTGCAGGGGGCGTGGCCTCGGAGTGGGCGTGTCCCAGTCAGGGTGTGGGGAATGGTGGTTGAGGAAGATCGGCGATTTCGCCCTTACCAGCGCTCGTTTTGCTGCGTGAAGGGGTGCCTGCACACTGCAATCGTGTGTCAGGAGGGGTGAGTGAGTTTTAAAAGTGCTAAGTTTTACAGTTTTAAAAACAGTGAAGTGCTCGATCTGTCTAGCTACTCCCGGCTGTGCCTCAGGAGGTTTCAAGAGTTATCTGCGCACTTACGAGTCAGCGCGCCTTTTATAACACTTTGCGGGGGGCGTGGCCTCGGAGTGGGCGTGTCCCAGTCAGGGCGTGGGGAATGGCCGTTGAGGAAGATCGGCGATTTCGCCCTTACCAGCGCTCGTTTTGCAGCGTGAAGGGGTGCCTGCACACTGCAATCGTGTGTCAGGAGGGGTGAGTGAGTTTTAAAAATGCTAAGTTTTACAGTTTTAAAAACAGTGAAGTGCTCGATCTGTCTAGCTACTCCCGGCTGTGCCTCAGGAGGTTTCAAGAGTTATCTGCGCACTTGCGAGTCAGCGCACCTTTTATAACACTTTGCAGGGGGCATGGCCTCGGAGTGGGTGTGTCCCAGTAAGGGCGTGAGGAATGGCGGTTGAGGAAGATCGGCGATTTCGCCCTTACCAGCGCTCGTTTTGCTGCGTGAAGGGGTGCCTGCGCACTGCAATCGTGTGTCAGGAGGGGTGAGTGAGTTTTAAAAATGCTAAGTTTTACAGTTTTAAAAACAGTGAAGTGCTCGATCTGTCTAGCTACTCCCGGCTGTGCCTCAGGAGGTTTCAAGAGTTATCTGCGCACTTGCGAGTCAGCGCACCTTTTATAACACTTTGCAGGGGGCGTGGCCTCGGAGTGGGCGTGTCCCAGTCAGGGCGTGGTGAATGGCGGTTGAGGAAGATCGGCGATTTCGCCCTTACCAGCGCTCGTTTTGCTGCATGAAGGGGTGCCTGCACACTGCAATCGTGTGTCAGGAGGGGTGAGTGAGTTTTAAAAATGCTAAGTTTTACAGTTTTAAAAACAGTGAAGTGCTCGATCTGTCTAGCTACTCCCGGCTGTGCCTCAGGAGGTTTCAAGAGTTATCTGCGCACTTGCGAGTCAGCACACCTTTTATAACACTTTGCAGGGGGCGTGGCCTCGGAGTGGGCGTGTCCCAGTAAGGGCGTGAGGAATGGCGGTTGAGGAAGATCGGCGATTTCGCCCTTACCAGCGCTCGTTTTGCTGCGTGAAGAGGTGCCTGCACACTGCAATCTTGTGTCAGGAGGGGTGAGTGAGTTTTAAAAATGCTAAGTTTTACAGTTTTAAAAACAGTGAAGTGCTCGATCTGTCTAGCTACTCCCGGCTGTGCCTCAGGAGGTTTCAAGAGTTATCTGCGCACTTGCGAGTCAGCGCACCTTTTATAACACTTTGCAGGGGGCGTGGCCTCGGAGTGGGCGTGTCCCAGTAAGGGCGTGAGGAATGGCGGTTGAGGAAGATCGGCGATTTCGCCCTTACCAGCGCTCGTTTTGCTGCGTGAACAGGTGCCTGCACACTGCAATCGTGTGTCAGGAGGGGTGAGTGAGTTTTAAAAATGCTAAGTTTTACAGTTTTAAAAACAGTGAAGTGCTCGATCTGTCTAGCTACTCCCTGCTGTGCCTCAGGAGGTTTCAAGAGTTATCTGCGCACTTGCGAGTCAGCGCGCCTTTTATAATACTTTGCAGGGGGCGTGGCCTCGGAGTGGGCGTGTCCCAGTCAGGGTGTGGGGAATGGTGGTTGAGGAAGATCGGCGATTTCTCCCTTACCAGCGCTCGTTTTGCTGCGTGAAGGGGTGCCTGCACACTGCAATCGTGTGTCAGGAGGGGTGAGTGAGTTTTAAAAATGCTAAGTTTTACAGTTTTAAAAACAGTGAAGTGCTCGATCTGTCTAGCTACTCCCGGCTGTGCCTCAGGAGGTTTCAAGAGTTATCTGCGCACTTGCGAGTCAGCGCACCTTTTATAACACTTTGCAGGGGGCGTGGCCTCGGAGTGGGCGTGTCCCAGTCAGGGCGTGGGGAATGGCGGTTGAGGAAGATCGGCGATTTCGCCCTTACCAGCGCTCGTTTTGCTGCGTGAAGGGGTGCCTGCACACTGCAATCGTGTGTCAGGAGGGGTGAGTGAGTTTTAAAAATGCTAAGTTTTACAGTTTTAAAAACAGTGAAGTGCTCAATCTGTCTAGCTACTCCCGGCTGTGCCTCAGGAGGTTTCAAGAGTTATCTGCGCACTTGCGAGTCAGCACGCCTTTTATAACACTTTGCAGGGGGCGTGGCCTCGGAGTGGGCGTGTCCCAGTCAGGGCGTGGGGAATGGCGGTTGAGGAAGATCGGCGATTTCGCCCTTACCAGCGCTCGTTTTGCTGCGTGAAGGGGTGCCTGCACACTACAATCGTGTGTCAGGAGGGGTGAGCGAGTTTTAAAAATGCTAAGTTTTACAGTTTTAAAAACAGTGAAGTGCTCGATCTGTCTAGCTACTCCCGGCTGTGCCTCAGGAGGTTTCAAGAGTTATCTGCGCACTTGCGAGTCAGCGCGCCTTTTATAACACTTTGCAGGGGGCGTGGCCTCGGAGTGGGCGTGTCCCAGTCAGGGTGTGGGGAATGGTGGTTGAGGAAGATCGGCGATTTCGCCCTTACCAGCGCTTGTTTTGCTGCGTGAAGGGGTGCCTGCACACTGCAATCGTGTGTCAGGAGGGGTGAGTGAGTTTTAAAAATGCTAAGTTTTACAGTTTTAAAAACAGTGAAGTGCTCGATCTGTCTAGCTACTCTCGGCTGTGCCTCAGGAGGTTTCAAAAGTTATCTGCGCACTTGCGAGTCAGCGCGCCTTTTATAACACTTTGCAGGGGGCGTGGCCTCGGAGTGGGCGTGTCCCAGTCAGGGTGTGGGGAATGGTGGTTGAGGAAGATCGGCGATTTCGCCCTTACCAGCGCTCGTTTTGCTGCGTGAAGGGGTGCCTGCACACTGCAATCGTGTGTCAGGAGGGGTGAGTGAGTTTTAAAAGTGCTAAGTTTTACAGTTTTAAAAACAGTGAAGTGCTCGATCTGTCTAGCTACTCCCTGCTGTGCCTCAGGAGGTTTCAAGAGTTATCTGCGCACTTGCGAGTCAGCGCGCCTTTTATAATACTTTGCAGGGGGCGTGGCCTCGGAGTGGGCGTGTCCCAGTCAGGGTGTGGGGAATGGTGGTTGAGGAAGATCGGCGATTTCTCCCTTACCAGCGCTCGTTTTGCTGCGTGAAGGGGTGCCTGCACACTGCAATCGTGTGTCAGGAGGGGTGAGTGAGTTTTAAAAATGCTAAGTTTTACAGTTTTAAAAACAGTGAAGTGCTCGATCTGTCTAGCTACTCCCGGCTGTGCCTCAGGAGGTTTCAAGAGTTATCTGCGCACTTGCGAGTCAGCGCACCTTTTATAACACTTTGCAGGGGGCGTGGCCTCGGAGTGGGCGTGTCCCAGTCAGGGCGTGGGGAATGGCGGTTGAGGAAGATCGGCGATTTCGCCCTTACCAGCGCTCGTTTTGCTGCGTGAAGGGGTGCCTGCACACTGCAATCGTGTGTCAGGAGGGGTGAGTGAGTTTTAAAAATGCTAAGTTTTACAGTTTTAAAAACAGTGAAGTGCTCAATCTGTCTAGCTACTCCCGGCTGTGCCTCAGGAGGTTTCAAGAGTTATCTGCGCACTTGCGAGTCAGCACGCCTTTTATAACACTTTGCAGGGGGCGTGGCCTCGGAGTGGGCGTGTCCCAGTCAGGGCGTGGGGAATGGCGGTTGAGGAAGATCGGCGATTTCGCCCTTACCAGCGCTCGTTTTGCTGCGTGAAGGGGTGCCTGCACACTACAATCGTGTGTCAGGAGGGGTGAGCGAGTTTTAAAAATGCTAAGTTTTACAGTTTTAAAAACAGTGAAGTGCTCGATCTGTCTAGCTACTCCCGGCTGTGCCTCAGGAGGTTTCAAGAGTTATCTGCGCACTTGCGAGTCAGCGCGCCTTTTATAACACTTTGCAGGGGGCGTGGCCTCGGAGTGGGCGTGTCCCAGTCAGGGTGTGGGGAATGGTGGTTGAGGAAGATCGGCGATTTCGCCCTTACCAGCGCTCGTTTTGCTGCGTGAAGGGGTGCCTGCACACTGCAATCGTGTGTCAGGAGGGGTGAGTGAGTTTTAAAAGTGCTAAGTTTTACAGTTTTAAAAACAGTGAAGTGCTCGATCTGTCTAGCTGCTCCCGGCTGTGCCTCAGGAGGTTTCAAGAGTTATCTGCGCACTTGCGAGTCAGCGCGCCTTTTATAACACTTTGCAGGGGGCGTGGCCTCGGAGTGGGCGTGTCCCAGTCAGGGCGTGGGGAATGGAGGTTGAGGAAGATCGGTGATTTCGCCCTTACCAGCGCTCGTTTTGCTCCGTGAAGGGGTGCCTGCACACTGCAATCGTGTGTCAGGAGGGGTGAGTGAGTTTTAAAAATGCTAAGTTTTACAGTTTTAAAAACAGTGAAGTGCTCGATCTGTCTAGCTACTCCCGGCTGTGCCTCAGGAGGTCTCAAGAGTTATCTGCGCACTTGCGAGTCAGCGCACCTTTTATAACACTTTGCAGGGGGCGTGGCCTCGGAGTGGGCGTGTCCCAGTAAGGGCGTGAGGAATGGCGGTTGAGGAAGATCGGCGATTTCGCCCTTACCAGCGCTCGTTTTGCTGCGTGAAGGGGTGCCTGCGCACTGCAATCGTGTGTCAGGAGGGGTGAGTGAGTTTTAAAGATGCTAAGTTTTACAGTTTTAAAAACAGTGAAGTGCTCGATCTGTCTAGCTACTCCCGGCTGTGCCTCAGGAGGTTTCAAGAGTTATCTGCGCACTTGCGAGTCAGCGCTCCTTTTATAACACTTTGCAGGGGGCGTGGCCTCGGAGTGGGCGTGTCCCAGTCAGGGTGTGGGGAATGGGGGTTGAGGAAGATCGGCGATTTCGCCCTTACCAGCGCTTGTTTTGCTGCGTGAAGGGGTGCCTGCACACTGCAATCGTGTGTCAGGAGGGGTGAGTGAGTTTTAAAAATGCTAAGTTTTACAGTTTTAAAAACAGTGAAGTGCTCGATCTGTCTAGCTACTCTCGGTTGTGCCTCAGGAGGTTTCAAAAGTTATCTGCGCACTTGCGAGTCAGCGCGCCTTTTATAACACTTTGCAGGGGGCGTGGCCTCGGAGTGGGCGTGTCCCAGTCAGGGCGTGGGGAATGGCGGTTGAGGAAGATCGGCGATTTCGCCCTTACCAGCGCTCGTTTTGCTGCGTGAAGGGGTGCCTGCACACTGCAATCGTGTGTCAGGAGGGGTGAGTGAGTTTTAAAAATGCTAAGTTTTACAGTTTTAAAAACAGTGAAGTGCTCGATCTGTCTAGCTACTCCCGGCTGTGCCTCAGGAGGTTTCAAGAGTTATCTGCGCACTTGCGAGTCAGCGCGCCTTTTATAATACTTTGCAGGGGGCGTGGCCTCGGGGTGGGCGTGTCCCAGTCAGGGTGTGGGGAATGGTGGTTGAGGAAGATCGGCGATTTCGCCCTTACCAGCGCTCGTTTTGCTGCGTGAAGGGGTGCCTGCACACTGCAATCGTGTGTCAGGAGGGGTGAGTGAGTTTTAAAAATGCTAAGTTTTACAGTTTTAAAAACAGTGAAGTGCTCGATCTGTCTAGCTACTCCCGGCTGTGCCTCAGGAGGTTTCAAGAGTTATCTGCGCACTTGCGAGTCAGCGCACCTTTTATAACACTTTGCAGGGGGCGTGGCCTGGGAGTGGGCGTGTCCCAGTCAGGGCGTGGGGAATGGCGGTTGAGGAAGATCGGCGATTTCGCCCTTACCAGCGCTCGTTTTGCTGCGTGAAGGGGTGCCTGCACACTGCAATCGTGTGTCAGGGAGGGGTGAGTGAGTTTTAAAAATGCTAAGTTTTACAGTTTTAAAAACAGTGAAGTGCTCAATCTGTCTAGCTACTCCCGGCTGTGCCTCAGGAGGTTTCAAGAGTTATCTGCGCACTTGCGAGTCAGCACGCCTTTTATAACACTTTGCAGGGGGCGTGGCCTCGGAGTGGGCGTGTCCCAGTCAGGGCGTGGGGAATGGCGGTTGAGGAAGATCGGCGATTTCGCCCTTACCAGCGCTCGTTTTGCTGCGTGAAGGGGTGCCTGCACACTGCAAACGTGTGTCAGGAGGGGTGAGCGAGTTTTAAAAATGCTAAGTTTTACAGTTTTAAAAACAGTGAAGTGCTCGATCTGTCTAGCTACTCCCGGCTGTGCCTCAGGAGGTTTCAAGAGTTATCTGCGCACTTGCGAGTCAGCGCGCCTTTTATAACACTTTGCAGGGGGCGTGGCCTCGGAGTGGGCGTGTCCCAGTCAGGGTGTGGGGAATGTTGGTTGAGGAAGATCGGCGATTTCGCCCTTACCAGCGCTCGTTTTGCTGAGTGAAGGTGTAGGAGAGTAGGGTCTGCTATCCTATGGTCACCCCAAATTTTTGCTTTTTGCTTCACTGGTTTTTGACATATTGAGGCTGTGGGCCTGCCAATCAGACCCCCAGCCTGCTGTTCTCTCTACTAAATTAAAACTATGCACCCTAGGTGCATAACCAATTGGAAGTGGATCACCCTGTCAGCCCCTGTACCAGTGTACACTAGGTACCCAGGGCATTGGTGTACCCAAGGCCTGCCAGGGGCTGCAGCATGTATTATGCCACCCCAGGCTTGGCCTAACAATCTGACACAACTGGCTGATCACTCAGCTGGGGTAAGTTGGTGTAATCACCTCTTACTTAGGTGTAGTATACCTATACCTAACCTTAAATGGGACACCTGGTAACCTCTAAGTCACTCCTATGGCAGGCCTTAACAATCCTGAAGGCAGAGTGCTTGGTTCCATGTGAGATGGTGCTCTGGCATGAGCTGAGCCTGTCTGCAGTGGTCGGAACAACTTCCTTCTACTGTTTCCAGATATCGTCATACCATATACTCTTAAGTGCATTATGAACCTCGCGGTTAAATGCTATCTTTGGTTTGGCTTTATCAAAACATGTCGAGTAAGGTGTCATACGAATTGGAATACTAACCCCTCGCCAATTCTGGCGACGGGGTTAGCATTCCACCCTTCTAGAGGGACACGACATGTACAGTACCTGAAACCCGGGTAAAATCAGACATAGCCTCAGCTCCACAAAATGGATGCTGCCACCACAGACACAAGTCTGCCCTCCTGCTGCTGGGAGTCCTTCCAGCTTGGGAGGTGTGGACAAAGGGTTTCCTGCCAGGGGAGGTGCATGCACCACCCCAGACAGGATTTTGTGTATTGGTCAGGTAGGGCTTGAAAGAAACCAGACATGCCTGTGGCTCACAAGGAGCCTCGGTGCATATGCCAGTTCAAACCGGTCCTGGGGCACACCAGTCCCGGGCCTGGGGCGAGCTGGACAAAGGATTGGGGGTGTAACCACCCCCCTTCCTGGTCCCACCCATAGGGAGGGACCTAGCAGGTAGTCCGGCCCCTAGAATCCGAATAAAGGTAGGAGCTGTGTCCTAAGACTTCAGACATCCTGGAATCAACTTGAAACTAAGAAGAAGACGGGAACTTCGACATTCTGCTGCACAGAAGACTGAAGAAAATCTCCCCTGTGGTCAGGGAGTGACCACCTTGCTAACGCAAGCACCATCCAGCGAATCACCGTCTGCTTTGCCGCCGCCTCCCGCCGGAGCCCGAGCCCAGAGACTGACAAGACCTGGACCTCCAGACCTCTCACCGCCCGATCCACAGTCCCTGCAAAGAGGAGACCCGTGGAGGCACCGAGACACGTGGAGCCAGCCATCTTGGAACGACTACGACAAGCTGACAAGTGCAACAACCGAGGCTCCCTCCAAGTTGTGCTTTGGGTCCTGAGAAGCCCAACCCTCGAGCAGCATCTGCACCAAAGGTGAGCCCTCCAGCATCTCCACGATCTGCGTGGGGCCCTTCTGCATTTTGCCACTCGACGCGCCTAACCGGTTGCTGGCCCGCTGGCTAGTGGCCATCTTGGCGACGAAATCTACGACAAACACCGCTGGTCTGGTTGCTCCAGACTGGCCCTTGCTCCCCTCCAAAGGAGCAATCCCTCTGACCTTGCTGGTCAGAACCAACAGCTGATTTCCGAATCCTCCTGCAATTGCTTTTGCCAAGGCTTGTTTGCTTCGATCAAGTCGCCGACACCGCCGACAGCGAGAGCCTGCGTGGGACAGCTCGTGAGCCGACTCCTGGACGTCGTCGACCTTCAGGGACCACGTGGCTGCGGAGACAAGCTACCCCTCATCACCTGTTTGCACCCGACATCGCCTGGTACCCACCTGGTGCCACGCTGGTCACTGGCTAGTGACTGTGAACACTGTCCCCTCTGCTTACAGGTCTTCAACATCTCCGATCCACTCTTGGATCCACTACATCTCTTCCCGACCGACCGCCTGCAGCATCTTTGTCCCAGGCTCAACGGAACAGATAGAAGAAACCCGACGCACTTTGAGGCCTATGCACCCGCTTCCTGTGGGTGAGGTAAAGCTGGTACTCCGGTGCCCATGTGTAGTAATACATCTCTAGTGCCTGTGTTCCAAATCTTAAGTTCCTAGGTCATCCGGAAGATTCCTTTTGCAGTAACTTTGTACTTTTTACGCACCCATTGAAACCTATGGGAGCCCGCGTGTGACTATTTGCTCTGCACACGCCACCCGTGGACCTCCTGGTCACTAACTGACGTTAGCTCCTTGTAGGCCCAGCGATTCTAGAGGCCCTAGGCCTTTTCCCTTTTCTGTTCGTGGTACTTATACCACTATTTTAGTATATGGTTTGAGTGGCCACCAGGGCCTATCCATATAAAGTGCAACTTCTGTGTATTCTACTGTAATCTTGTTTGACGATTTGTGCTCCTGTGCTCATAAAGAGACTAGGGGTTACTTTGAGAAATAAATACATATATATTTTGAATATATATCTGTGTGGTGTCCTTTCATTGGTATAAAAGGGGGTTACTATTGGTAAAACAGCTTGCTTAACACGCATCACGAGTTTAGCCTCAAAGACTGCTTAGCCTACGCTACCACTAGGGCAGCTAGTCCAAAAAGGTTGACTTACAACCACACCATAAGGGTTGCTTGGCATGGTACAAGGTGGTCACTAGAACTAGTGAACAGCATATACCAGGCCAACTTCTCACATTGGTGAGCAGCGGTTGGATTTGAGCTTGCTGTGTTTTACCATTGTAATCTCTTGGTTACCAATTGAAAGATCACATAGGTACCTGTAGGTACATATAAAACAAGATTAAATATACTTAAGTTCTACTGAACTTAGTTGTTGTAGAGCAAAGGGAGTAGCACACCCTGACTACAACTACTAGATAGGTTTAGTAGGTAAACCCAAGTGTAGGTAGATTGCAACACATCCACCCACACTTAAGAGCAATGGCCGGGGCAGAGGGGTCCACTGTACCCATCTCTGTTGAGAGTGACCCCCAGAGGGCACCATCCAGCTTTGCTACCCTTAATCAGAATGAGCTCAGGCATTTGGCAACTCTTAGAGGCCTTAAACAGCCCAAGAACCCAAACTCTGCTGAGCTCAGAGAGCTCTTACAGAATGATGAGAATCAGAGAGCACTCAAGAAAGCTTCCCAGTTAGCCCCCTTAGGGACAGGAACAGGAGGCCCCCCTTCTAAAGATGCCACTGAAGTACCCCTTCCCAATAGTCACCCCTTAGATGGGATGCCTACCACAGAGGATGAGAGTGAAAAGGATACTGACAGTAGTGAGGATGAAGGGAGAACTAGCCCAGTGCCAAGTATTATACTTGGCCCAGCTAAACCAAGGCTATTGGGGACTGACAGTGGGTTCAACCCACTGGATCTCCCCAGTGGACTTAACACAGGGCTTGGAAGGCAAAGGAATCGCTCAGGTGACTCCAATGCTTCCCATGGCTCTAGAGGCTCTCAAGGTCACTCCAGGAGAAGGATGACCACCCCTCAGAGGAGGGAACATGAGGCCAAGATGCAAGAGGCCCAGCTGAGGATCAGGAAGCAGGAGCTAGAAGTAGCCCTGATGGAAGAGAAACTTAGCAAGGCTAGACAGCATAAAGAGAGTGGGTCTATACCCACTGGTGGCAGCATTGTCCCTAAGGACAAAGATAGGGTTTTCGACAATAGAAACCTGTCTAAGGTTGTGCCCCCCTACAAAAGTGGGGATGACATCCACAAGTGGATAACTGCTCTTGAGAGAGCCTGCAAAGTACAGCAGGTTCCTGAAGATCAGTGGGCAGCAATCCTCTGGCTCTCCTTTGAAGGAAGAGGCAGAGACAGACTCCTCACTGTTAGAGAAGAGGATGTCAGAAACTACAGAGTCCTGAAGAGTGTTCTAGTTGATGGGTTAGGCTTAACCACTGAGCAGTACAGGTTAATGTTCAGAGACACCCAAAAGACACAGACTCAGGACTGGTCTGAATACATTGAATGTGCCACTAAGGCTTTGGAGGGTTGGTTGCTGGGAAGTAAGGTATCTGATTTTACAGGATTGTATAATTTGATGATGAGAGAACAGATTTTAAATAACTGTCAAAACCAGCAACTGCATCAACACTTGGTTGACTCTGATCTGACCTCTCCCCAAGAATTGGGAAAGAAGGCAGACAAATGGGTCAGAACCAGGGTTAAGCAAAAGAACCAGAACCAGGGCCAAGGGGGTGATCAGAAGAAAACAGACCAAAAGGGTGGAGATCAGAAACCTAAAGACCAGAAGTCTTCAACAGGGCCCCAAACTACTGCTAAGGAGGGTGGGTCCCAACAGTCCAAGAAGAAGAAAGAAGGTCAGAAGAAACCCTGGTGCAATCATTGTAAAAATACAACTCACTGGACTAGTGATTGCAAAAAGGGTGGAGCCCCCAACACTGTTGCCCCTAAGGCACCTGCTCCCAGTACTACTGTTAGCAGTGTTGGTCCCCAGACAAAGGGTGTAGTGGGAATCACTATGGGAACTGAAGGAGATTCTGACTTAGACAGAACCCTGACACAGGCAGTCTTGATCTGTGATGGGGACATTGATTTGTCCCTGACTGTGAGCCCCAGTAACCTGGGCAAGTACAGACAGACTCCTTTAATTAATGACAAAGTGGCTCAAGCCTACAGGGACACATGTGCCAGTGTCACTATGGTGACACCAGGCTTTGTGGATCCTGGACAGTACATACCAGGTGAGAACTACCTGGTGACCAATGCCAGCAATGCCACTACTTCACATAGTGTGGCAGTTGTTAACTTCTCATGGGGAGGGGTAACTGGCCTCAAAAGGGTTGTGGTTAGTGCAGACCTCCCAGTAGAATGTTTGTTGGGCAATGACCTAGAGAGTTCTCTATGGTCAGAAGTGGAGTACAGGACTCATGCAGAGATGTTAGGTATATCATCACATGTCCTTGCTGTGACCAGGTCACAGGCCAAAAAGTGCCTCACTGAACCACAGGTCTTGGATCCTGGAACAATGGACCAAGCACCTACCAAGAAGAAGAACAGGAGGGTCAAGGCTGTGCCTTCCCCCCTGCCTCAGAGTGATGATCAGCCTTCCCAGGAAGCTGATCTAGAGGACCCTGAAGGAACTGTCCCTGAAGAGCTTGAACCTGATCAGGTTGAGTTTCTGGGGACAGGGGGACCTTCAAGGGCTGACTTGAGGCAGGCTCAGTTATCCTGTCCCTCTCTTGAACCCCTCAGACAGCTGGCTGCTGCTGAGGCTGCTGGGAATGCTCAAGGTACCCATAAAGTGTATTGGGATGAAGGGCTCCTTTATTCAGAGGCTAGAGACCCCAAGCCTGGTGCAACCAGGAGGTTGGTCATACCTCTGCAATTTAGGGGCTTCCTTCTTACCTTGGCCCATGACATTCCTTTAGCAGGACACTTAGGCCAGAACAAGACTTGGGACAGGCTTGTCCCTCACTTTCACTGGCCCCATATGAATGAAGATACAAAGGAGTTTTGTCGCTCCTGTGTTACCTGCCAAGCCAGTGGCAAATCAGGTGGCACAACAAAGGCCCCCCTGATACCACTACCTGTGGTGGGGGTTCCCTTTGAAAGAGTGGGAATAGACATAGTGGGTCCCATGGATCCTCCCACTGCATCTGGGCACAGATTTATACTGGTGGTAGTGGATCATGCCACCAGGTATCCAGAGGCAATTCCCCTTAGGACCACTACAGCTCCTGTTGTGGCCAGGGCCCTGCTGGGAGTATTCTCCAGAGTGGGGTTTCCTAAGGAGGTAGTATCTGACAGAGGTACCAACTTTATGTCAGGATACTTGACAGCTATGTGGAAGGAATGTGGTGTCAACTACAAGTTCACCACCCCTTATCACCCACAATGCAATGGGCTTGTTGAGAGATTCAACAAGACCCTAAAGGGTATGATCAAAGGATTACCTGAAAAGCTCAGGCGAAGATGGGATATCCTTCTACCCTGCCTTCTGTTTGCTTACAGAGAGGTCCCACAAAAAGGAGTTGGCTACAGCCCCTTTGAATTGTTGTTTGGGCACCCTGTGAGAGGCCCACTGTGTTTGGTGAAGGAAGGATGGGAGTTACCTCTCAAAAAGCCTAAGCTAGACATAGTGGACTATGTACTTGGTCTCCGCTCCAGGATGGCTGAGTATATGGAGAAGGCATCTAAAAACCTTGAGGCAAGCCAGGCCTTACAGAAAGCTTGGCATGACCAAAAGGCTGTCTTGGTTGAGTATCAGCCAGGACAGAAGGTATGGGTGTTGGAGCCGGTGGCCCCAGCAGCACTCCAAGACAAATGGTCTGGACCCCATACAATCCTGGAAAAGAAGGGAGAGGTCACCTACTTGGTGGACCTAGGAACTCCCAGGAGTCCCCACAGGGTACTCCATGTTAACAGGCTTAAAGCATATGTTGACAGGGCAGACATGGGCTTGCTCATGGCTACAGATGAGGGACAGGAGGAAGAGAGTGACCCTCTCCCAGACCTGTTGTCTCAGAACCCTGAAGATGGCTCAGTTGAAGGAGTGACCCTTGGAGGCAACCTCACTGCCCATCAGCAGACTGAATGTAGACAGGTTCTACAATCATTTTCACATATGTTTTCCTTGATACCTAGTCAAACTGACTGGTGTACCCATGTTGTGGACACTGGTGACAGTCTGCCTGTAAAGAACAAACTTTACAGACAACCTGACCACGTCAGGGACTGTATAAAGGCTGAGGTACATAAAATGCTGGAATTAGGTGTCATTGAACCCTCAGAGAGCCCCTGGGCTAGCCCAGTGGTTCTGGTCCCCAAACCTCACACCAAAGATGGCAAGAGAGAGATGAGGTTCTGTGTGGACTACAGAGGACTCAATGCTGTCACCAGGACAGATGCACACCCTATTCCAAGGGCAGATGAGCTCATAGACAAACTAGCTTCTGCAAAGTTTTTGAGCACATTTGACTTGACAGCTGGCTATTGGCAAATCAGGTTAGCTGAGGAGTCTAAGGCCAAAACAGCATTCTCAACCCCAGGTGGGCATTATCAGTTTGTGGTGATGCCCTTTGGTCTGAAGAATGCACCTGCCACCTTCCAAAGGCTGGTGAACCAAGTCCTTACTGGGTTGGATGACTTTTGCGCAGCATATCTTGATGACATTGCTGTCTTTAGTTCCACCTGGGAGGATCACCTGATCCACCTGAAGAAGGCTCTTGAGGCTCTGCAAAGGGCAGGCCTCACTATCAAGGCTACTAAGTGCCAGATAGGGCAGAGTAAGGTTGTGTATTTGGGCCACCTTGTAGGTGGGGGCCAAGTTCAACCACTGGAGAGTAAGATACAGTCCATCAAGGATTGGTCCCCTCCAACCACCCAGACTCAAGTTCGAGCTTTCTTGGGCTTGACTGGGTATTACAGGAAGTTTGTTAAGAACTATGGGTCCATTGTGACTCCTCTTAATGATCTGACATCCAAGAAGATGCCCAAAAAGGTTCAGTGGACAGTAAGCTGTCAAAAGGCATTTGATGACCTGAAGGAGGCCATGTGCTCTGCACCTATCCTGAAAAGTCCTGACTACTCCAAAGAGTTTATTGTCCAAACAGATGCTTCTGAGTTGGGTGTGGGAGCTGTGCTGTCACAACTTAATGTAGATGGTCAAGACCAACCCATTGCTTTTATTAGCAGAAGGTTGACCCCCAGAGAGAAGAATTGGTCAGCTATTGAGAGGGAGGCCTTTGCTGTGGTGTGGGCCCTGAAGAAGCTGAGGCCATACTTGTTTGGCACTCACTTCAAGATTCAGACCGACCATAAGCCCCTCTTGTGGCTAAATCAGATGAAGGGTGAAAACCCCAAACTGCTTAGGTGGTCCATTTCCCTACAGGGGATGGACTTTACAGTGGAGCACCGGCCAGGTACTGACCATGGGAATGCAGATGGTCTCTCCAGGTACTTCCACTTAGGACATGAAGACGAGACTGGTCAAGGCTAGTTTAATGTCCCAGCGTTTGGGGGGGGGTTGTGTAGGAGAGTAGGGTCTGCTATCCTATGGTCACCCCAAATTTTTGCTTTTTGCTTCACTGGTTTTTGACATATTGAGGCTGTGGGCCTGCCAATCAGACCCCCAGCCTGCTGTTCTCTCTACTAAATTAAAACTATGCACCCTAGGTGCATAACCAATTGGAAGTGGATCACCCTGTCAGCCCCTGTACCAGTGTACACTAGGTACCCAGGGCATTGGTGTACCCAAGGCCTGCCAGGGGCTGCAGCATGTATTATGCCACCCCAGGCTTGGCCTAACAATCTGACACAACTGGCTGATCACTCAGCTGGGGTAAGTTGGTGTAATCACCTCTTACTTAGGTGTAGTATACCTATACCTAACCTTAAATGGGACACCTGGTAACCTCTAAGTCACTCCTATGGCAGGCCTTAACAATCCTGAAGGCAGAGTGCTTGGTTCCATGTGAGATGGTGCTCTGGCATGAGCTGAGCCTGTCTGCAGTGGTCGGAACAACTTCCTTCTACTGTTTCCAGATATCGTCATACCATATACTCTTAAGTGCATTATGAACCTCGCGGTTAAATGCTATCTTTGGTTTGGCTTTATCAAAACATGTCGAGTAAGGTGTCATACGAATTGGAATACTAACCCCTCGCCAATTCTGGCGACGGGGTTAGCATTCCACCCTTCTAGAGGGACACGACATGTACAGTACCTGAAACCCGGGTAAAATCAGACATAGCCTCAGCTCCACAAAATGGATGCTGCCACCACAGACACAAGTCTGCCCTCCTGCTGCTGGGAGTCCTTCCAGCTTGGGAGGTGTGGACAAAGGGTTTCCTGCCAGGGGAGGTGCATGCACCACCCCAGACAGGATTTTGTGTATTGGTCAGGTAGGGCTTGAAAGAAACCAGACATGCCTGTGGCTCACAAGGAGCCTCGGTGCATATGCCAGTTCAAACCGGTCCTGGGGCACACCAGTCCCGGGCCTGGGGCGAGCTGGACAAAGGATTGGGGGTGTAACCACCCCCCTTCCTGGTCCCACCCATAGGGAGGGACCTAGCAGGTAGTCCGGCCCCTAGAATCCGAATAAAGGTAGGAGCTGTGTCCTAAGACTTCAGACATCCTGGAATCAACTTGAAACTAAGAAGAAGACGGGAACTTCGACATTCTGCTGCACAGAAGACTGAAGAAAATCTCCCCTGTGGTCAGGGAGTGACCACCTTGCTAACGCAAGCACCATCCAGCGAATCACCGTCTGCTTTGCCGCCGCCTCCCGCCGGAGCCCGAGCCCAGAGACTGACAAGACCTGGACCTCCAGACCTCTCACCGCCCGATCCACAGTCCCTGCAAAGAGGAGACCCGTGGAGGCACCGAGACACGTGGAGCCAGCCATCTTGGAACGACTACGACAAGCTGACAAGTGCAACAACCGAGGCTCCCTCCAAGTTGTGCTTTGGGTCCTGAGAAGCCCAACCCTCGAGCAGCATCTGCACCAAAGGTGAGCCCTCCAGCATCTCCACGATCTGCGTGGGGCCCTTCTGCATTTTGCCACTCGACGCGCCTAACCGGTTGCTGGCCCGCTGGCTAGTGGCCATCTTGGCGACGAAATCTACGACAAACACCGCTGGTCTGGTTGCTCCAGACTGGCCCTTGCTCCCCTCCAAAGGAGCAATCCCTCTGACCTTGCTGGTCAGAACCAACAGCTGATTTCCGAATCCTCCTGCAATTGCTTTTGCCAAGGCTTGTTTGCTTCGATCAAGTCGCCGACACCGCCGACAGCGAGAGCCTGCGTGGGACAGCTCGTGAGCCGACTCCTGGACGTCGTCGACCTTCAGGGACCACGTGGCTGCGGAGACAAGCTACCCCTCATCACCTGTTTGCACCCGACATCGCCTGGTACCCACCTGGTGCCACGCTGGTCACTGGCTAGTGACTGTGAACACTGTCCCCTCTGCTTACAGGTCTTCAACATCTCCGATCCACTCTTGGATCCACTACATCTCTTCCCGACCGACCGCCTGCAGCATCTTTGTCCCAGGCTCAACGGAACAGATAGAAGAAACCCGACGCACTTTGAGGCCTATGCACCCGCTTCCTGTGGGTGAGGTAAAGCTGGTACTCCGGTGCCCATGTGTAGTAATACATCTCTAGTGCCTGTGTTCCAAATCTTAAGTTCCTAGGTCATCCGGAAGATTCCTTTTGCAGTAACTTTGTACTTTTTACGCACCCATTGAAACCTATGGGAGCCCGCGTGTGACTATTTGCTCTGCACACGCCACCCGTGGACCTCCTGGTCACTAACTGACGTTAGCTCCTTGTAGGCCCAGCGATTCTAGAGGCCCTAGGCCTTTTCCCTTTTCTGTTCGTGGTACTTATACCACTATTTTAGTATATGGTTTGAGTGGCCACCAGGGCCTATCCATATAAAGTGCAACTTCTGTGTATTCTACTGTAATCTTGTTTGACGATTTGTGCTCCTGTGCTCATAAAGAGACTAGGGGTTACTTTGAGAAATAAATACATATATATTTTGAATATATATCTGTGTGGTGTCCTTTCATTGGTATAAAAGGGGGTTACTATTGGTAAAACAGCTTGCTTAACACGCATCACGAGTTTAGCCTCAAAGACTGCTTAGCCTACGCTACCACTAGGGCAGCTAGTCCAAAAAGGTTGACTTACAACCACACCATAAGGGTTGCTTGGCATGGTACAAGGTGGTCACTAGAACTAGTGAACAGCATATACCAGGCCAACTTCTCACAGAAGGGGTGCCTGCACACTGCAATCGTGTGTCAGGAGGGGTGAGTGAGTTTTAAAAGTGCTAAGTTTTACAGTTTTAAAAACAGTGAAGTGCTCGATCTGTCTAGCTACTCCCGGCTGTGCCTCAGGAGGTTTCAAGAGTTATCTGCGCACTTGCGAATCAGCGCGCCTTTTATAACACTTTGCAGGGGGCGTGGCCTCGGAGTGGGCGTGTCCCAGTCAGGGCGTGGGGAATGGCGGTTGAGGAAGATCGGCGATTTCGCCCTTACCAGTGCTCGTTTTGCTGCGTGAAGGGGTGCCTGCACACTGCAATCGTGTGTCAGGAGGGGTGAGTGAGTTTTAAAAATGCTAAGTTTTACAGTTTTAAAAACAGTGAAGTGCTCGATCTGTCTAGCTACTCCCGGCTGTGCCTCAGGAGGTTTCAAGAGTTATCTGCGCACTTGCGAGTCAGCGCGCCTTTTATAATACTTTGCACGGGGCGTGGCCTCGGAGTGGGCGTGTCCCAGTCCGGGTGTGGGGAATGGTGGTTGAGGAAGATCGGCGATTTCGCCCTTACCAGCGCTCGTTTTGCTGCGTGAAGGGGTGCCTGCACACTGCAATCGTGTGTCAGGAGGGGTGAGTGAGTTTTAAAAATGCTAAGTTTTACAGTTTTAAAAACAGTGAAGTGCTCGATCTGTCTAGCTACTCCCGGCTGTGCCTCAGGAGGTTTCAAGAGTTATCTGCGCACTTGCGAGTCAGCGCGCCTTTTATAACACTTTGCAGGGGGCGTGGCCTCGGAGTGGGCGTGTCCCAGTCAGGGCGTGGGGAATGGCGGTTGAGGAAGATCGGCGATTTCGCCCTTACCAGCGCTCGTTTTGCTGCGTGAAGGGGTGCCTGCACACTGCAATCGTGTGTCAGGAGGGGTGAGTGAGTTTTAAAAATGCTAAGTTTTACAGTTTTAAAAACAGTGAAGTGCTCGATCTGTCTAGCTACTCCCGGCTGTGCCTCAGGAGGTTTCAAGAGTTATCTGCGCACTTGCGAGTCAGCACGCCTTTTATAACGCTTTGCAGGGGGCGTGGCCTCGGAGTGGGCGTGTCCCAGTCAGGGCGTGGGGAATGGCGGTTGAGGAAGATCGGCGATTTTGCCCTTACCAGCGCTCGTTTTGCTGCATGAAGGGGTGCCTGCACACTGCAATCGTGTGTCAGGAGGGGTGAGTGAGTTTTAAAAATGCTAAGTTTTACAGTTTTAAAAACAGTGAAGTGCTCGATCTGTCTAGCTACTCCCGGCTGTGCCTCAGGAGGTTTCAAGAGTTATCTGCGCACTTGCGAGTCAGCGCACCTTTTATAACACTTTGCAGGGGGCGTGGCCTCGGAGTGGGCGTGTCCCAGTCAGGGCGTGGGGAATGGCGGTTGAGGAAGATCGGCGATTTCGCCCTTACCAGCGCTCGTTTTGCTGCGTGAAGTGGTGCCTGCACACTGCAATCGTGTGTCAGGAGGGGTGAGTGAGTTTTAAAAATGCTAAGTTTTACAGTTTTAAAAATAGTGAAGTGCTCGATCTGTCTAGCTACTCTCGGCTGTGCCTCAGGAGGTTTCAAGAGTTATCTGCGCACTTGCGAGTCAGCGCACCTTTTATAACACTTTGCAGAGGGCGTGGCCTCGGAGTGGGCGTGTCCCAGTCAGGGCGTAGGGAATGGCGGTTGAGGAAGATCGGCGATTTCGCCCTTACCAGCGCTCATTTTGCTGCGTGAAGAGGTGCCTGCACACTGCAATCGTGTGTCAGGAGGGGTGAGTGAGTTTTAAAAATGCTAAGTTTTACAGTTTTAAAAACAGTGAAGTGCTCGATCTGTCTAGCTACTCCCGGCTGTGCCTCAGGAGGTTTCAAGAGTTATCTGCGCACTTGCGAGTCAGCGCACCTTTTATAACACTTTGCAGGAGGCGTGGCTTTGGAGTGGGCGTGTCCCAGTAAGGGCGTGAGGAATGGCGGTTGAGGAAGATCGGCGATTTCGCCCTTACCAGCGCTCGTTTTGCTGCGTGAAGGGGTGCCTGCACACTGCAATCGTGTGTCAGGAGCGGTGAGTGAGTTTTAAAAATGCCAAGTTTTACAGTTTTAAAAACAGTGAAGTGCTCGATCTGTCTAGCTACTCCCGGCTGTGCCTCAGGAGGTTTCAAGAGTTATCTGCGCACTTGCGAGTCAGCGCGCCTTTTATAACACTTTGCAGGGGGCGTGGCCTCGGAGTGGGCGTGTCCCAGTCAGGGCGTGGGGAATGGCGGTTGAGGAAGATCGGCGATTTCGCCCTTACTAGCGCTCGTTTTGCTGCGTGAAGGGGTGCCTGCACACTGCAATCGTGTGTCAGGATGGGTGAGTGAGTTTTAAAAATGCTAAGTTTTACAGTTTTAAAAACAGTGAAGTGCTCGATCTGTCTAGCTACTCCCGGCTGTGCCTCAGGAGGTTTCAAGAGTTATCTGCGCACTTGCGAGTCAGCACGCCTTTTATAACACTTTGCAGGGATGCGTGGCCTCGGAGTGGGCGTGTCCCAGTCAGGGCGTGGGGAATGGCGGTTGAGGAAGATCGGCGATTTCGCCCTTACCAGCGCTCGTTTTGCTGCGTGAAGGGGTGCCTGCACACTGCAATCGTGTGTCAGGAGGGGTGAGTGAGTTTTAAAAATGCTAAGTTTTACAGTTTTAAAAACAGTGAAGTGCTCGATCTGTCTAGCTACTCCCGGCTGTGCCTCAGGAGGTTTCAAGAGTTATCTGCGCACTTGCGAGTCAGCGCGCCTTTTATAATACTTTGCAGGGGGCGTGGCCTCGGGGTGGGCGTGTCCCAGTCAGGGTGTGGGGAATGGTGGTTGAGGAAGATCGGCGATTTCGCCCTTACCAGCGCTCGTTTTGCTGCGTGAAGGGGTGCCTGCACACTGCAATCGTGTGTCAGGAGGGGTGAGTGAGTTTTAAAAATGCTAAGTTTTACAGTTTTAAAAACAGTGAAGTGCTCGATCTGTCTAGCTACTCCCGGCTGTGCCTCAGGAGGTTTCAAGAGTTATCTGCGCACTTGCGAGTCAGCGCACCTTTTATAACACTTTGCAGGGGGCGTGGCCTGGGAGTGGGCGTGTCCCAGTCAGGGCGTGGGGAATGGCGGTTGAGGAAGATCGGCGATTTCGCCCTTACCAGCGCTCGTTTTGCTGCGTGAAGGGGTGCCTGCACACTGCAATCGTGTGTCAGGGAGGGGTGAGTGAGTTTTAAAAATGCTAAGTTTTACAGTTTTAAAAACAGTGAAGTGCTCAATCTGTCTAGCTACTCCCGGCTGTGCCTCAGGAGGTTTCAAGAGTTATCTGCGCACTTGCGAGTCAGCACGCCTTTTATAACACTTTGCAGGGGGCGTGGCCTCGGAGTGGGCGTGTCCCAGTCAGGGCGTGGGGAATGGTGGTTGAGGAAGATCGGCGATTTCGCCCTTACCAGCGCTCGTTTTGCTGCGTGAAGGGGTGCCTGCACACTGCAAACGTGTGTCAGGAGGGGTGAGCGAGTTTTAAAAATGCTAAGTTTTACAGTTTTAAAAACAGTGAAGTGCTCGATCTGTCTAGCTACTCCCGGCTGTGCCTCAGGAGGTTTCAAGAGTTATCTGCGCACTTGCGAGTCAGCGCGCCTTTTATAACACTTTGCAGGGGGCGTGGCCTCGGAGTGGGCGTGTCCCAGTCAGGGTGTGGGGAATGTTGGTTGAGGAAGATCGGCGATTTCGCCCTTACCAGCGCTCGTTTTGCTGAGTGAAGGGGTGCCTGCACACTGCAATCGTGTGTCAGGAGGGGTGAGTGAGTTTTAAAAGTGCTAAGTTTTACAGTTTTAAAAACAGTGAAGTGCTCGATCTGTCTAGCTACTCCCGGCTGTGCCTCAGGAGGTTTCAAGAGTTATCTGCGCACTTGCGAGTCAGCGCGCCTTTTATAATACTTTGCAGGGGCGTGGCCTCGGAGTGGGCGTGTCCCAGTCCGGGTGTGGGGAATGGTGGTTGAGGAAGATCGGCGATTTCGCCCTTACCAGCGCTCGTTTTGCTGCGTGAAGGGGTGCCTGCACACTGCAATCGTGTGTCAGGAGGGGTGAGTGAGTTTTAAAAATGCTAAGTTTTACAGTTTTAAAAACAGTGAAGTGCTCGATCTGTCTAGCTACTCCCGGCTGTGCCTCAGGAGGTTTCAAGAGTTATCTGCGCACTTGCGAGTCAGCGCGCCTTTTATAACACTTTGCAGGGGGCGTGGCCTCGGAGTGGGCGTGTCCCAGTCAGGGCGTGGGGAATGGCGGTTGAGGAAGATCGGCGATTTCGCCCTTACCAGCGCTCGTTTTGCTGCGTGAAGGGGTGCCTGCACACTGCAATCGTGTGTCAGGAGGGGTGAGTGAGTTTTAAAAATGCTAAGTTTTACAGTTTTAAAAACAGTGAAGTGCTCGATCTGTCTAGCTACTCCCGGCTGTGCCTCAGGAGGTTTCAAGAGTTATCTGCGCACTTGCGAGTCAGCACGCCTTTTATAACGCTTTGCAGGGGGCGTGGCCTCGGAGTGGGCGTGTCCCAGTCAGGGCGTGGGGAATGGCGGTTGAGGAAGATCGGCGATTTTGCCCTTACCAGCGCTCGTTTTGCTGCATGAAGGGGTGCCTGCACACTGCAATCGTGTGTCAGGAGGGGTGAGTGAGTTTTAAAAATGCTAAGTTTTACAGTTTTAAAAACAGTGAAGTGCTCGATCTGTCTAGCTACTCCCGGCTGTGCCTCAGGAGGTTTCAAGAGTTATCTGCGCACTTGCGAGTCAGCGCACCTTTTATAACACTTTGCAGGGGGCGTGGCCTCGGAGTGGGCGTGTCCCAGTCAGGGCGTGGGGAATGGCGGTTGAGGAAGATCGGCGATTTCGCCCTTACCAGCGCTCGTTTTGCTGCGTGAAGTGGTGCCTGCACACTGCAATCGTGTGTCAGGAGGGGTGAGTGAGTTTTAAAAATGCTAAGTTTTACAGTTTTAAAAATAGTGAAGTGCTCGATCTGTCTAGCTACTCTCGGCTGTGCCTCAGGAGGTTTCAAGAGTTATCTGCGCACTTGCGAGTCAGCGCACCTTTTATAACACTTTGCAGAGGGCGTGGCCTCGGAGTGGGCGTGTCGCAGTCAGGGCGTAGGGAATGGCGGTTGAGGAAGATCGGCGATTTCGCCCTTACCAGCGCTCATTTTGCTGCGTGAAGAGGTGCCTGCACACTGCAATCGTGTGTCAGGAGGGGTGAGTGAGTTTTAAAAATGCTAAGTTTTACAGTTTTAAAAACAGTGAAGTGCTCGATCTGTCTAGCTACTCCCGGCTGTGCCTCAGGAGGTTTCAAGAGTTATCTGCGCACTTGCGAGTCAGCGCACCTTTTATAACACTTTGCAGGAGGCGTGGCTTTGGAGTGGGCGTGTCCCAGTAAGGGCGTGAGGAATGGCGGTTGAGGAAGATCGGCGATTTCGCCCTTACCAGCGCTCGTTTTGCTGCGTGAAGGGGTGCCTGCACACTGCAATCGTGTGTCAGGAGCGGTGAGTGAGTTTTAAAAATGCCAAGTTTTACAGTTTTAAAAACAGTGAAGTGCTCGATCTGTCTAGCTACTCCCGGCTGTGCCTCAGGAGGTTTCAAGAGTTATCTGCGCACTTGCGAGTCAGCGCGCCTTTTATAACACTTTGCAGGGGGCGTGGCCTCGGAGTGGGCGTGTCCCAGTCAGGGCGTGGGGAATGGCGGTTGAGGAAGATCGGCGATTTCGCCCTTACTAGCGCTCGTTTTGCTGCGTGAAGGGGTGCCTGCACACTGCAATCGTGTGTCAGGATGGGTGAGTGAGTTTTAAAAATGCTAAGTTTTACAGTTTTAAAAACAGTGAAGTGCTCGATCTGTCTAGCTACTCCCGGCTGTGCCTCAGGAGGTTTCAAGAGTTATCTGCGCACTTGCGAGTCAGCACGCCTTTTATAACACTTTGCAGGGATGCGTGGCCTCGGAGTGGGCGTGTCCCAGTCAGGGCGTGGGGAATGGCGGTTGAGGAAGATCGGCGATTTCGCCCTTACCAGCGCTCGTTTTGCTGCGTGAAGTGGTGCCTGCACACTGCAATCGTGTGTCAGGAGGGGTGAGTGAGTTTTAAAAATGCTAAGTTTTACAGTTTTAAAAATAGTGAAGTGCTCGATCTGTCTAGCTACTCTCGGCTGTGCCTCAGGAGGTTTCAAGAGTTATCTGCGCACTTGCGAGTCAGCGCACCTTTTATAACACTTTGCAGAGGGCGTGGCCTCGGAGTGGGCGTGTCCCAGTCAGGGCGTAGGGAATGGCGGTTGAGGAAGATCGGCGATTTCGCCCTTACCAGCGCTCATTTTGCTGCGTGAAGAGGTGCCTGCACACTGCAATCGTGTGTCAGGAGGGGTGAGTGAGTTTTAAAAATGCTAAGTTTTACAGTTTTAAAAACAGTGAAGTGCTCGATCTGTCTAGCTACTCCCGGCTGTGCCTCAGGAGGTTTCAAGAGTTATCTGCGCACTTGCGAGTCAGCGCACCTTTTATAACACTTTGCAGGAGGCGTGGCTTTGGAGTGGGCGTGTCCCAGTAAGGGCGTGAGGAATGGCGGTTGAGGAAGATCGGCGATTTCGCCCTTACCAGCGCTCGTTTTGCTGCGTGAAGGGGTGCCTGCACACTGCAATCGTGTGTCAGGAGCGGTGAGTGAGTTTTAAAAATGCCAAGTTTTACAGTTTTAAAAACAGTGAAGTGCTCGATCTGTCTAGCTACTCCCGGCTGTGCCTCAGGAGGTTTCAAGAGTTATCTGCGCACTTGCGAGTCAGCGCGCCTTTTATAACACTTTGCAGGGGGCGTGGCCTCGGAGTGGGCGTGTCCCAGTCAGGGCGTGGGGAATGGCGGTTGAGGAAGATCGGCGATTTCGCCCTTACTAGCGCTCGTTTTGCTGCGTGAAGGGGTGCCTGCACACTGCAATCGTGTGTCAGGATGGGTGAGTGAGTTTTAAAAATGCTAAGTTTTACAGTTTTAAAAACAGTGAAGTGCTCGATCTGTCTAGCTACTCCCGGCTGTGCCTCAGGAGGTTTCAAGAGTTATCTGCGCACTTGCGAGTCAGCACGCCTTTTATAACACTTTGCAGGGATGCGTGGCCTCGGAGTGGGCGTGTCCCAGTCAGGGCGTGGGGAATGGCGGTTGAGGAAGATCGGCGATTTCGCCCTTACCAGCGCTCGTTTTGCTGCGTGAAGGGGTGCCTGCACACTGCAATCGTGTGTCAGGAGGGGTGAGTGAGTTTTAAAAATGCTAAGTTTTACAGTTTTAAAAACAGTGAAGTGCTCGATCTGTCTAGCTACTCCCGGCTGTGCCTCAGGAGGTTTCAAGAGTTATCTGCGCACTTGCGAATCAGCGCGCCTTTTATAATACTTTGCAGGGGGCGTGGCCTCGGGGTGGGCGTGTCCCAGTCAGGGTGTGGGGAATGGTGGTTGAGGAAGATCGGCGATTTCGCCCTTACCAGCGCTCGTTTTGCTGCGTGAAGGGGTGCCTGCACACTGCAATCGTGTGTCAGGAGGGGTGAGTGAGTTTTAAAAATGCTAAGTTTTACAGTTTTAAAAACAGTGAAGTGCTCGATCTGTCTAGCTACTCCCGGCTGTGCCTCAGGAGGTTTCAAGAGTTATCTGCGCACTTGCGAGTCAGCGCACCTTTTATAACACTTTGCAGGGGGCGTGGCCTGGGAGTGGGCGTGTCCCAGTCAGGGCGTGGGGAATGGCGGTTGAGGAAGATCGGCGATTTCGCCCTTACCAGCGCTCGTTTTGCTGCGTGAAGGGGTGCCTGCACACTGCAATCGTGTGTCAGGGAGGGGTGAGTGAGTTTTAAAAATGCTAAGTTTTACAGTTTTAAAAACAGTGAAGTGCTCAATCTGTCTAGCTACTCCCGGCTGTGCCTCAGGAGGTTTCAAGAGTTATCTGCGCACTTGCGAGTCAGCACGCCTTTTATAACACTTTGCAGGGGGCGTGGCCTCGGAGTGGGCGTGTCCCAGTCAGGGCGTGGGGAATGGTGGTTGAGGAAGATCGGCGATTTCGCCCTTACCAGCGCTCGTTTTGCTGCGTGAAGGGGTGCCTGCACACTGCAAACGTGTGTCAGGAGGGGTGAGCGAGTTTTAAAAATGCTAAGTTTTACAGTTTTAAAAACAGTGAAGTGCTCGATCTGTCTAGCTACTCCCGGCTGTGCCTCAGGAGGTTTCAAGAGTTATCTGCGCACTTGCGAGTCAGCGCGCCTTTTATAACACTTTGCAGGGGGCGTGGCCTCGGAGTGGGCGTGTCCCAGTCAGGGTGTGGGGAATGTTGGTTGAGGAAGATCGGCGATTTCGCCCTTACCAGCGCTCGTTTTGCTGAGTGAAGGGGTGCCTGCACACTGCAATCGTGTGTCAGGAGGGGTGAGTGAGTTTTAAAAGTGCTAAGTTTTACAGTTTTAAAAACAGTGAAGTGCTCGATCTGTCTAGCTACTCCCGGCTGTGCCTCAGGAGGTTTCAAGAGTTATCTGCGCACTTGCGAGTCAGCGCGCCTTTTATAATACTTTGCAGGGGCGTGGCCTCGGAGTGGGCGTGTCCCAGTCCGGGTGTGGGGAATGGTGGTTGAGGAAGATCGGCGATTTCGCCCTTACCAGCGCTCGTTTTGCTGCGTGAAGGGGTGCCTGCACACTGCAATCGTGTGTCAGGAGGGGTGAGTGAGTTTTAAAAATGCTAAGTTTTACAGTTTTAAAAACAGTGAAGTGCTCGATCTGTCTAGCTACTCCCGGCTGTGCCTCAGGAGGTTTCAAGAGTTATCTGCGCACTTGCGAGTCAGCGCGCCTTTTATAACACTTTGCAGGGGGCGTGGCCTCGGAGTGGGCGTGTCCCAGTCAGGGCGTGGGGAATGGCGGTTGAGGAAGATCGGCGATTTCGCCCTTACCAGCGCTCGTTTTGCTGCGTGAAGGGGTGCCTGCACACTGCAATCGTGTGTCAGGAGGGGTGAGTGAGTTTTAAAAATGCTAAGTTTTACAGTTTTAAAAACAGTGAAGTGCTCGATCTGTCTAGCTACTCCCGGCTGTGCCTCAGGAGGTTTCAAGAGTTATCTGCGCACTTGCGAGTCAGCACGCCTTTTATAACGCTTTGCAGGGGGCGTGGCCTCGGAGTGGGCGTGTCCCAGTCAGGGCGTGGGGAATGGCGGTTGAGGAAGATCGGCGATTTTGCCCTTACCAGCGCTCGTTTTGCTGCATGAAGGGGTGCCTGCACACTGCAATCGTGTGTCAGGAGGGGTGAGTGAGTTTTAAAAATGCTAAGTTTTACAGTTTTAAAAACAGTGAAGTGCTCGATCTGTCTAGCTACTCCCGGCTGTGCCTCAGGAGGTTTCAAGAGTTATCTGCGCACTTGCGAGTCAGCGCACCTTTTATAACACTTTGCAGGGGGCGTGGCCTCGGAGTGGGCGTGTCCCAGTCAGGGCGTGGGGAATGGCGGTTGAGGAAGATCGGCGATTTCGCCCTTACCAGCGCTCGTTTTGCTGCGTGAAGTGGTGCCTGCACACTGCAATCGTGTGTCAGGAGGGGTGAGTGAGTTTTAAAAATGCTAAGTTTTACAGTTTTAAAAATAGTGAAGTGCTCGATCTGTCTAGCTACTCTCGGCTGTGCCTCAGGAGGTTTCAAGAGTTATCTGCGCACTTGCGAGTCAGCGCACCTTTTATAACACTTTGCAGAGGGCGTGGCCTCGGAGTGGGCGTGTCCCAGTCAGGGCGTAGGGAATGGCGGTTGAGGAAGATCGGCGATTTCGCCCTTACCAGCGCTCATTTTGCTGCGTGAAGAGGTGCCTGCACACTGCAATCGTGTGTCAGGAGGGGTGAGTGAGTTTTAAAAATGCTAAGTTTTACAGTTTTAAAAACAGTGAAGTGCTCGATCTGTCTAGCTACTCCCGGCTGTGCCTCAGGAGGTTTCAAGAGTTATCTGCGCACTTGCGAGTCAGCGCACCTTTTATAACACTTTGCAGGAGGCGTGGCTTTGGAGTGGGCGTGTCCCAGTAAGGGCGTGAGGAATGGCGGTTGAGGAAGATCGGCGATTTCGCCCTTACCAGCGCTCGTTTTGCTGCGTGAAGGGGTGCCTGCACACTGCAATCGTGTGTCAGGAGCGGTGAGTGAGTTTTAAAAATGCCAAGTTTTACAGTTTTAAAAACAGTGAAGTGCTCGATCTGTCTAGCTACTCCCGGCTGTGCCTCAGGAGGTTTCAAGAGTTATCTGCGCACTTGCGAGTCAGCGCGCCTTTTATAACACTTTGCAGGGGGCGTGGCCTCGGAGTGGGCGTGTCCCAGTCAGGGCGTGGGGAATGGCGGTTGAGGAAGATCGGCGATTTCGCCCTTACTAGCGCTCGTTTTGCTGCGTGAAGGGGTGCCTGCACACTGCAATCGTGTGTCAGGATGGGTGAGTGAGTTTTAAAAATGCTAAGTTTTACAGTTTTAAAAACAGTGAAGTGCTCGATCTGTCTAGCTACTCCCGGCTGTGCCTCAGGAGGTTTCAAGAGTTATCTGCGCACTTGCGAGTCAGCACGCCTTTTATAACACTTTGCAGGGATGCGTGGCCTCGGAGTGGGCGTGTCCCAGTCAGGGCGTGGGGAATGGCGGTTGAGGAAGATCGGCGATTTCGCCCTTACCAGCGCTCGTTTTGCTGCGTGAAGGGGTGCCTGCACACTGCAATCGTGTGTCAGGAGGGGTGAGTGAGTTTTAAAAATGCTAAGTTTTACAGTTTTAAAAATAGTGAAGTGCTCGATCTGTCTAGCTACTCTCGGCTGTGCCTCAGGAGGTTTCAAGAGCTATCTGCGCACTTGCGAGTCAGCGCACCTTTTATAACACTTTGCAGGGGGCGTGGCCTCGGAGTGGGCGTGTCCCAGTCAGGGCGTGGGGAATGGCGGTTGAGGAAGATCGGCGATTTCGCCCTTACCAGCGCTCATTTTGCTGCGTGAAGAGGTGCCTGCACACTGCAATCGTGTGTCAGGAGGGGTGAGTGAGTTTTAAAAATGCTAAGTTTTACAGTTTTAAAAACAGTGAAGTGCTCGATCTGTCTAGCTACTCCCGGCTGTGCCTCAGGAGGTTTCAAGAGTTATCTGCGCACTTGCGAGTCAGCGTGCCTTTTATAACACTTTGCAGGGGGCGTGGCCTCGGAGTGGGCATGTCCCAGTCAGGGCGTGGGGAATGGCGGTTGAGGAAGATCGGCGATTTCGCCCTTACCAGCGCTCGTTTTGCTGCGTGAAGGGGTGCCTGCACACTGCAATCGTGTGTCAGGAGGGGTGAGTGAGTTTTAAAAATGCTAAGTTTTACAGTTTTAAAAACAGTGAAGTGCTCGATCTGTCTAGCTACTCCCGGCTGTGCCTCAGGAGGTTTCAAGAGTTATACAGTGAGCATTGGAGAAACGATTGGTTTGGATACAGGACCAGGTGAAGGTCCATCTCTGTATCCAAGTATTGGAATTCATTGGTGTGGGTGGGCACAGAGCAAATTAGCTATGTTGCACCTAGGTACCAGTTGAGCGCAACCAGATGGGTGCGGTTAGTATGTAACTTTTTCTGGCCCTATTTATTTATTTAAAATTTTAAATATGCATAACTTTGATTTTCCTACTGGATTTTTGTAATTTTAGTGTATCACAATGTACTCTATTTTTCAAAGTCGGTTTGAAATTGTTCTTGTATTGTTATTTTGAACTATATTATGGTTTTAATGCTGTATAAATACTTAACATTGTCTTCACTTTGCACCTGTCTGCTCTGTGCCATAGCAACCAGGGAATTGAGCTCAGGTTTATTTAGTGACATCAGTGGTTGTGGAGTTGGTTGTGGTTATTGTTTGAGGTGGGTATTCACCCCCTCAAATAATAATCAATTTTCATACAATCACAGATAGGAGGGCAGGAATCCAGAACATTTCTATGCTGAAATGAGCAGAATAGCACTAGTTGACGTGGAAAGAGCTTTTTGTGAAAAGCACAGTCCTCACATGACTGCCATACTGTGAACAGGAAGCACTGTTGTATCTTGAGCCCATTAGTTTAGAAAAACTGATAGGTTTCATGAAGCTCCACAGGACAACACTAGTCTAGACAGAGAGAGTAAGTTGAATGGTAAAAGGACAGGACAGCCACTTTTAGTAAGAAAAAAGGTTTAAAAGGATACACATTTGAAACCAGCAAGTTTTAAAAAAGATTATACTACAAAACAAATGATAAAGCTACTCATTGGAAATTTGGGTAAAACAAATGCTTGGGCAGCTTGAAGCAGTCCCTGCATTCAGAAGGTAAAAAGCATAGGCAGTTAATCAAAGGACCTGTCAGAAGCTAGACCCTACATCTATCCTACATTGTTCATGGCTCATGGCTGTGCATGCCATAGTTTGACAAAGGGGCAGATGGGTAAAGGGCATAGCTAAAGGTAAGGCCTGTAGCAAAGAGGTAAGATGAGCAGGTGGATGGGCGAAGTACCTGTTCCACATGTGGGTGGGCGAAGTAAACGTTCAGCCATGCACATTGGGAGCTAATTCTAGAAACAGATAAGTGCACAGTATAGCTGAAGGCTAGGCCCTGTGCCCAACTAGCTGGAGGAACAGCTGATTGGCCAAAAGGCCAGGTGTGCACCAGGGAGATTGGATAAATGGGCACCAATTGGTAGGACACACAAGTATTTTGGCATGGGGCTAGGCTGAAAGTAGCAAGCAGGGTTTGGAGAATGCATGCAAGGCCTCCAGAAAAGCAAGTTCCTGCTTCCACCTAATAGGACTCGTCAGTGGTTAGGTGTCTTGTCTTGCCAAATGTGAGACCTGCATCCACCCCCTCGCCACATAACTGAAGGCCATACACATTGGGGGTTGGGTGCCCAGGTGGTTGGTTGGAGAGCCTTGCCAAATGAGGCTCACATAGGCAGGGCACATAGTGAATAGCCAAAAGGAGAGAAGGGGATGGATCCACCTGTGATTGGGAACAGGGCTTGGACATAGTCCAGGCCTTCAATCCAGGTAGATGAAAGCAGGGGCAGTTTCAACCAGTAGGACACATGGCAGGTTTGCCACAGGCTCTACACACAATCGGCGCAGCTCACAGCCTAAGAATGTATACAGTGAGCATTGGAGAAACGATTGGTTTGGATACAGGACCAGGTGAAGGTCCATCTCTGTATCCACGTATTGGAATTCATTGGTGTGGATGGGCACCGAGCAAATTAGCTATGTTCAACCCCCCCTGCAGTGTACAACCAAAGGTTGTGTGCAATGGGATTCAGACACACAGACAGGTGCACAAGCGAGGTCGAGTGACAAGACTATCAGGAAAGACATTTCTGTAGGTGGAGGAATGAGAGTTTTATTACATGTTAAGACTGGTGTAACTAGCATACTGGTACATGGCCCCAGCGCGTTATGGAGTTCAGCAATGTGGGCCAGCATTTGCTGGTGGGTCAGTGGTGTCTGTAAGGAGGGGCAGCTTTTTTTGAGTTGCTACTCCCTTGTGCCCCACCACCACAGCTGCTTAATATGCCAGGAGTTACCCATCTACCTAAACATATACACATATAGATACACACATAACATTTCTTAATTTAAAGTTTTGTAAACTTTTTAAATATATATGTAGAGCCTCCTGAGTACATTTTATCCAAACTGGTTATGATCTATCTATTGATTGATCGATCTGTCTATCTATCTATCTATCTATCTATCTATCTATCTATCTATCTATCTATCTATCTATCTATCTATCTATCTATCTATCTATCTATCTATCTATCTATCTATCTATCTATCTATCTAATATATATTATCCAGATAGATAGATAGATAGATAGATAGATAGATAGATAGATAGATAGATAGATAGATAGATAGATAGATAGATAGACAGACACACAGACAGTCTGTTCATCCGTCCGTCTGTCTGTCTGTCCATCCGTCCGTCCATCCATCTGTCTGTCTGTCTGTCTGTCTGTCGATCCGTCAGAATAGACAGACAGACAGACAGACAGACAGACAGACAGACAGACAGACAGACAGACAGACAGATAGATAGATAGATAGATAGATAGATAGATAGATAGATAGATAGATAGATAGATAGATAGATAGATAGATAGATAGATAGATAGATAGATAGATAGATAGATAGATAGATAGATAGATAGATAGATAGATAGATAGATAGATAGATAGATAGATAGATAGATAGATAGATAGGGACTGTCAGGATTCAAGGGGACTTAATCTCCCAACTTAAAACGGCCACAGGGTGTTTGCACACATGTCACCTCAGGCCCCCCCTCCCTAAACCACTGTGCCCCGTAGCGCATTTTAAGAGGTAGTTTTAATCCCCCTGCCCTATTATGTACTAGGGCCTTAGAGAGGAGGTCATGCTAATCACAGGGGTACCCCAACATATAGTGTTCCCTAGTGTATGTAGGTGTTTTCACTGTATTCTAAGTGTCTTTTAGCATAGCACTGGCTCTAGGCCTGGTTAGTCAGTCAGTTACCACCAGTACCCATCTGAAAAAGTTGTTAGCACAGGATGATTTTGCAACAAGGCCTCTTTCTGCTCCTCTGTTGGTTCTTTCTGCACATGTCTTGCTTCTTCCTGCACTTTTCTTCATCTTTGTGGACTTCTGTTGCTTCTTTCTGCATTTCTTCGGCTTCTTTTTGTGCGTTTTTTCTTCTTTCTTCACATGTCCTACCTCTGTAGCCATAGTTAGAAACTAGCATTTGAAAAACCTTTGAAATTCACTGAAAAAAACATAGGTTTCAGGCACGTTATAGTTAGAAATTAGCATTTAAAAAACCTTAGAAATTCACTGAAAAAAACATAGGTTTTAGGGAAAGTTATAGTTAGTTGGACATTTCACTCGTACAAAACCATAGAAATTCCCCAGTTATAGTTAGTACAGCTAACTATAACTTGTGCTCCCGCAATGCACTGCTAATGACGTCACATATTACATAACTCATGACATGGTCAGTGACATCACTGATGACATCACTGATGACATCTCAAATTACATCAGTGATGACATCACTGATGACATCATCCATGTGATAATTAGATGCATCTTCCCAAACCCTAATATAACCTTTGATACACCCACTCTAAATTACAGACTGCCATTCTCAAAACCACAGACACTCCATCACCAATAACTACATACCCACTCACTGATATTAGGTTTACACACACATCCACTCACTCACCCGTACAGTCACTCATACTTATGGTCACTTAGTACAGGACTATCATATGCACTCATACACCTATATAGATACTCACAAACCGCCACTCATTCATAGAGGTACTCACACACCTAGTCAGTCATGCAAATAATTAATCACACTGCCATTTGCTCACCTATATAGTTATACACACAGCAGCTCAATTACTCATACAAATACTAGCACATTCTTACACTCTTATACAATCACTGATACAAGCACACACTCATCCACTGCCTTTCACATATGTAGTTACTCACATATGTACCACTGAGATATACATTCACTCACCAACACATCTATACACACACTCACCCACCCATACAGTCCATTACAGATGCACTCTTGAAACCATGCACCCAGTGAATCACCCACTCACACATCTATGCACAGAGTCACACACACCCCACCGACACAAACACTCAGGCACCCATACAGATACTCAGACAACCAATCAAAAACCCATATAGACACTCATGTAGCTATTCTCAAACCCATGCAGCCGCTTACACACCAACAGACAGATGGATACAGATATTCACACAGTTTAGTCACTAACCCATGCATTCAGTAAGATACTCACTTATAGAGTCAGTCACACACCTACTAAATCATCCATTCAGACACTTATACACCCACTCATTCTTCAATACGCCTTTCCCTATATATATAATACATATTAAAACTTTACAGAAACACGCAGTCACAGGATGATGTCATTAGTGATGTAATTTGAGATGTCATCAGTGATGTCATCAGGGATGTCACTGACCATGTCATGAGTGATGTAATATGTGACGTCATCAGCAGTGCATTGCGGGGGCGCGAGTTATAGTTAGCTGTACAGACTATAACGGGGGAATTTTTATGGTTTTGTACAAGTGAACTGTCCAACTAACTATAACTTGAAGCCAGAATCCACCTAAAAATAGCATGCATGACGCATAAAACTCTACATCATAATACTCCCAGCTACCTCGCACAGAAACTAACGATCTCTGGTGGTCTAAGATCCTCAAGGAGTGCCAGAAACCTAATACTGAAACCTCAAAGGTTCAACAAGAAGAAAACATATAAACGTTCCTTCTCGGGGCTGGCGCCCAGAATTTGGAACACTCTTCCCCCTGAAACCAGACTGAATTCCTCTACCGCATCTTTCAAAAAGGAAGTTAAAGCGATTCTCATGGCAAAATTCACATGAACACAATCCTTATATTCACCGACTTTTACAGATCCCGTACTAGTACGCCCTACTATGTTAATGTGCCATCTAAACACCCTACTCACGCCCTGGACTTGTCTCAATGGGGATGCTTTCCTGTTTTCTACCCTTACTGCTGTTTGCACGAAATGCTTTTTATACGAATGTTACCTGCATATATCTTGTTCGCTAACTCCCAGTTGTTTTAATGTAAAGTGCTCTGATATCCGCAAGGATCTTGTTCACGCTCTATAAAACTCTCAAAATAAATAAATAAATACACTTTCCCTAAAACCTATGTTTTTTCAGTGAATTTCTAAGGTTTGTTAAATGCTAATTTCTAACTATAACGTGCCTGAAACCTATGGTTTTTTCATCGAATATATATATATATATATATTGAATAACCTCACTGGATTGGATAGCCCAGAAAGAATATCCCAGGTACCTTGGTCTGAAGCCCAATGGAAACTGAAAAAGTGTGCTTCAAATATGCCATTTACCTCCAATATGGGGCACATTCTTTGTTAGAGCTGATCAACCTCTCAAAAGGTTCTGTTTAGTCCTGTATTCTTGAGGCCACAGCACCTGCACAATGTGCTTTACAATTCACTTTGCAACTAATTTGTGCAGAAATGAAAATCGTGAAATTGACATTCTACCAGGTCTACTGGCCCATTGTGTAATAAAATAAACATTTTCATGCATCCCATTAAAATTCCTTGATGGATAAATGTAATCACTTTTAAAGCAAGCAAAGTACTGTCATGATGGAAAATATGTTGTTAACCTATTCTGCTTTAAAATACACAATGCAAAAATCCCCACATTTTCTCCATAGAAAATTAAACAACAAAATAAGCCAGAATGAGAAGTATATAAGGTTCATGTTCGATGGCATCCCTTCATATCTAACATAAACCAAAAGGTATAGTATACCTGGATCTAGAATAGATCATGGAAATGGCAAGTATTGAAAGTATAAAACTTTCCAGGATGGAAGACCCTCCCCCACCAGTAGTGAAATGCTTCTTCACAGGGTTCTCTCCAACATTCTGGGCAAAAGCAATGCCTAGATGTGCTCCTGAATAAAAGGAGCTCGTTTGTGTAGGATTTTGTACGATATCCTAAACAATGTGATCCCTCAGTTTTGTTTGTTTATAAAATTATCTAATGTTTCACCCAACATACTTTAATGATGGTGCCACTGATAAGTATAAAAACAGTAGATGTATGTTAGGAATTGTTGTTATTCCCACATATATCAATCAACATGTCTCAGCCAGTTGTGAAGCCCAAATGGTCATAGGCCTTCTTCAGGACCTAGGATCACAACTACTGGCCATATCCTGGAAGTGTGATAAACATGTGGTCTACTTGACATATATCAACTCATATAATATACATAATATGGGTCTGTATCCCATAAAGCAAGAGTGGTGGTGCTTTCCTGCAACCAAATCAGAATCCAGGGCAGGCACCTATAGTTAAAGCATCTGCTCTCACTCTAAATGTTAGAGAATTACTGCCATACTCCCCTTTGTTCTAAAACAGGACAGGTTGTTTGCACCATTCATTTTGACTAGGGCTCTGAAGATTTCTTAGCTCTCTCTGCTTGAGGTGACATCACTTTTCCCAATTAAGATGAGCAATCTGGAAATCTTTCTTTAATGCCTTATTAATCTATGCAATACTTGTTTTGCAAAATTTCGTTTATATCCGTGTTAGGTATTGCATTTTCATTGAGCACCATCAGTTGCATACCAAGATTATTCTTTATTTAATATGACTCGGAACAATAAAAGCAATGTGTTTTACTGTTATATTCATTTTTCTTGAAAACATCTGCTTCGGAGAAGCAATGCGAGGATGGTATCTGGATTGGTAACTTACTGGCGTGGAATTTTATACTAATTGCGTGAAGAAGCCCTGTCTACTTAATTACCATAGTAGTAGATCTCGGTTAATGGTTTCAGTAATACTGCACAGTATAATTGGAACACGAGTCTACAGGACATTTCAGTCATCCATTAATGTAAACTGAGAAATATTATATTCAACGTACTTTTTTTAATTAAGCAGAGCCTGGTAGCACAAGTCTTAACTATAAAGCAAATATCATGGCATTCTTCTTTTTATAGAGAACAAAGTTTTTCTGCATATTCCAAAAACATACATCATAAGTTTAACATTAACATTCGAAGTCCGTAGGAAAAATAAGGAACATCATTACAGTGACAAAAGGTGAAGGCATCTGTTTTTTTTTAATTATTAGTGTCATGACTGTCATATCTTTGTAGTTTGGCGTTAATTAATTGTAGCAAACCATATAGGAATTCTTTTACAAATAGTATAAGACATGGGACTGAGATATCTTAGGTGTCATTATTGGCTCTGTGATGGGGCATCCGGGTGAGCATGAAAGCCTCATACCTGATTGAGCTATGCAAACTCCACATCTGTTGGCGTTCCTGGGCACATTATACATCTGCTGCAAGGATTACAGAATGCTGCAGCATGGGTCTTGGTGAAGCTTTGGAGAAGAGACCGTGTCACCCTGGCTCTCATTGGCTTTCAGTGAAGAGGAGATTTCAGCTATGATGCTGCGCATGGCTCATCGAGCATCACAATAGATATGATCTGCTATGAAAAAAAAATGATCTCATAACACCTGGCTAGAGTACCCCATCAGACACAGATCCAGTTTTAGTTTTTTCAAAAATTCAGAAAGGTGAAAAATGGTGGTAGCGTCTTCTCAGTACAAGACAGTCAAGCTGGAATACTCATTCGGCCTTGAAAAGAAAGGTAGCAACCTGACCCTTAGCTTGAAATTGTAATACTGATGCTATTTGACAGCTAAATATTTGATCCGTAACAGATAGTATAAGAAAACATGAAAATAATGTAATTGAGCCTCAGTAAATTAGTGCCAAGATCCTTTATTCTCAATAAACAAGAAATATAACATGTTCTGATAACATAAGGCCCTTGTGGTATTCTGTACTAAATTATTATAAACACTTCTTGTTCAGCCATTGTAAGAACCTTAAGCCATTGTGAGAATCTCCAGCATATGTCATCTTTACTATAGAGCTCTGTGCTCTCTGAACTCTTGTAGAGAATGTATTGATTTAAGCGTGAGGGCTGTTAAACTGGAGCCAGACTTGAAGTCAAGTCTAGGAGGCTGAGGGCTGAAGACCATCTTGGAATAAATAAATGTTTTCTTTTAACTTGGTGTTGGTTTGAACTTTAAAATGGCGACGATCTAAAGGAACACACCTTTGACATTTATACACCTCAACTCTAGCAAGAATCAACTATCAAGAAAACCTGCCACCTACTGGTATCGTATTTCTACCCTGTATCTATCGTTTTAAAGATAGATTTTGTCAGGTCTGTGCTTGTTTATCACGAGTGTTATCTGGAGCGAAACGATTTTCTTTGGCAAGACTTCTGAGTGTCTATCTGTGTTGCTTTGTTGCCTGGATGAGGATTTGAAACGAGAATTCTTATTTGCTGTCCCGTATTTGGATCGTCCAGGAGACTTTGAACTTTTACTTCACTTTACATGCTGTTGGAGGAGGCTTTTACCTGCTTAGAATTTGCGCACCGGATTAAGATGTGCGAGTTGACTTTCAAATTTGTGCTTCGTTTTTCTTAAATTGTCATTTGAGCCTACAATACGCTTGCTCTCTGGTTTGGTTCACGCAAGGTTCCTGTTTGGATTTAAATTTGCCTGCCGTTCCTAACGCGCACTGTTGATTCTACAGCAGCGCAAGCAAACAATCCTACCTGGCTCTGTTACCACGCAAGCAAGCAAGCAATTCTATGTCAGGACCGGAGGCTCCGATTATGCTTCTCATTTCTTTACTAGAAGCTCACAGCAGCCAATGAAAACAGTAGAAAAACCATGTGATGAACCATAGAGTCCCAGGGTGCATAAGGTCCCTGCATGAACATAGAGTCCTCTTTCTTTGCTGCTCCGCAGCCAGTTAAGTACCCTTTACTTTCCGTAGTGTGGAAGAATTGTATTGCTAAAACGTTTTGTCTTTACAAAGTTATATTACCATAGCAATTTTGTCTGTTACAGGCTAGCGCTTTATGAGCGGGTTTCATGTCTGTCTGTTGTTGAGTTTTGTGCCGATGCGCCCTTGAATACTGCCTCCGCCTCTCAGGAGTTGCGATTGCCTACTTGTTATTCTGGTGCCAGTGCGAGCTCTTATTACTCTATGTTGCTGACCCAAGAGTCTGCCTGAGCGCTTACCTTCGCTTCGCGCTCCATGTGTTCAACGCGCGATTGCGCTCCGACGCTTGTTCGCGGTCGGGTAGTGGAGCGGGAGGTCCCGAGGAGCGAGGACGCGCGTCTGGAGGACGCGCAGTCCTCTTTCTATTGCCACGAGCCTCGACCAGCGCGCATGCGCGGCGGCCATATTTGCCTGTGTTTTCGGCAATCAGGCATTGAGTGAACGCGGAGACAGCGTTTTATGTCTCAGACCCTCGTGCTTTTCGTGATTAAAGCGCGCAAAGGCTCGTTTTGGCTCCTCTGACGCCCCATTGTTGCTCATACTGTGGGGCTGCATAATCATTCATAGGCTTTGCCTAGGGTGGATATATTCAGCAAGCTTCTCCTCCCTCCACGTCCTATTTTGATTTTAACTCACCCTAGGTGAATTATTGGAGCTTGCTTGGGGTTACCACTCCCCCTGATCTCTTCTACTTACCTTTACCGACCTGGCCTGATGCTTGCAGCCGCAGACAGTTCTCCAGGGTCAGTGATTCCACACTTGGTGTGCTACAATGTCTGAGTACTATGAGGAGGACTATTATTACTATGAAGAGGAACCCTCTGGGTTTGTAGAACAAGACCTCATTGAGGCATTAGATGCGGGTGAATTCAGCGCTGGTAAGGGCGGTTGCACCCCTAAAACGTCATCTGTGCTCCTATGCCAAGCAACAAGGCTGGCTTCCCTCGTCAGGATCTCGAGCTAGATCTGGGGGTAAAGGAAGGGCGAACCCCCATTCGGCAGATTTTGCTAAATTGGCCAAAACAATGGCGGAACAGGAGTGCTCTACTTCCAGTAGAGAAGCCATGATCACGGAGATTTCCCAAGAGGATGATGATCAAGACACCTCCTCGGATCCTTCAACTGACCAGGAGGAGGCTCCTCGTTCCTCCAAAAAAGCAGGAAGGAGAAACATTCTGAACCGGATCCGTCCCCTAAGGTCCTCACCTTTGAGCCCACCGAGATCATCCATCCTAATTCAACGGCTTGGCTGCCACCCCAGGAAGTGGCAGATTATGTACACTCCCACCTGCGCCAAGCGTTTGAGAAAGAAGTGCGGGCACGACTCCGGTCTGAGTGCCCTAGGCCTGATCTAGCTGACAAAGTGGCAGAAATGCCAGAAGTGGACCCATCAATGTTAACCTATCTAAAGAAGTATTCTAAGGACCCCAAGAAGGGCCTTGACAGATCTTGGAGGTCCTGTCAGGATAAGCTATTGGCTATATCTGGGCCCCTGACCAAAATTCTCGAGCTTGGCTTTAGGGCCAAAGAATTGTCCCGCACCATTGATCCGGATGAGCTGATTGGCTGGGCTCAGAGGGCGGTGTGCCAACTTGACAATGCCAACTGTGCACTTTAAGCGGAACAACGCCGTTCCATTCTTTTAAAGTTGGATCCCAAATTGGCCGAGTTAGCCACATCGGAATCAGGGCCCCTGGCTCAGGGCCTTTTGTTTGGGCAACCCTTCTTGAAAGATCTGACCAAATTTGTGGCCACCTTCAGCAGGCTGGATAAGGCCCAAGGCTCACTCATACGGGTGTTCCGCCCGGTTTTTGGCAGGGCCGGATGGTTTCGTGAGCGCTCGTTCGGCCGAGGGAACTCTCAAGGCACCCAGTGTGGCCAGCAGAAGGGAGGACATCAAGACAACTCCAATACTTCCTCCTTCTACCCCACTCGACGAGCCAGGAACAGGTTCCGCAAGGGTGGCAGATTTGGTGGCAATTCCAATAATCAACAAGATGCCGGAAACTCAGGTGAGCCTGATCCCTTATTCCGAGGTGATATTGGGGGGCAGAGTAGACTGTTTTCTCAGAAACTGGCGCAAGATCTTTCAGGATGCTTGAGTGTTAGAGACGGTTCAAGGGTACAAGCTAGAGCTGTACGATTCCCCATCACAGAGCATTCGCCCTCCCCCCCTGTCTTTTTCCCAACGAGATCAGATCTCTATCTCAGCAGAGATCATGTCCTTAATAAGGAAGGGCGCGATAGTGGTTTCCACTCTTCATCCTCAGGGTTTTCTAAGCAATGTCTGTCTAGTGGAAAAGAAAGGGGGTGGATCCAGATTGGTGTTAAACCTCAAAGATTTCAATTTGTCAATTATTTACAGACACTTCAAGATGGAAGGTATCCATCTGTTATGCGATCTCCTCCAAGAAGGGGACTGGATGGTCCGGCTGGACCTGAAAGATGCGTATTTATCCATTCCCATCTTTCCCCCTCATCGTCGGTTTCTCCAATTTTTGTGGCAAGGGGTTTGCTACGAGTACAAAGTTCTCCCGTTCGGCCTGTCGTCAGCACCTTGGTGCTTCACAGAACTTCTGAGACCAGTGGTAGAGTCACTCAGAGCTCGGGGAGTCCGCCTCATAATATATCTAGACGACATCGTCATTTTGGCGACAACCCCCCAGTTAGTTCAAATACACCTCAATTGGGTGATTAACCTGGGGTTCATTGTGAATCCACAGAAGTCAGTCCTGACTCCGTCCCAATCAATCAAATTTCTTGGTTTCCTCATCAATTCAGTGACTTGCCAGCTTCTGCTTCCGATGCAGAAAATCAGGGCTATCAAACGGGAACTACAGTCTACACTTCACAGGCAGACGATCTCCTTGAGATCATTGGCCCGTATAGTGGGATTGTTGGCATCTTCCATTCAGGCGATCTTCCCGGGCCTGCTTCACTACCGAGCCCTGCAGCAGCTCAAGATCCGCCATCTCCAAAGAGGCCTCAGTTACTCTGAACAGATTCCCCTCTCAGGCGAGGCGAGGCTGGAAATGAACTGGTGGTTAAACCACATGGAGGCCTGGAACGGCCGAGCGCTATTCGGCTCAGCCCCGGATGTGATAATCGGATCCGATGCCAGCCGGTGGGGTTGGGGTGCCCGTTGCGGCCAGTTGTCCACGGTTGGTCGCCGGAAGAACTACGTTTACATATCAACTGCCTGGAACTGTTAGCTGGTTCCTTTGCAATCCGATGTCTTTCTCCCCAGAAAACGGACTGTTGTATTCTTCTTCGGATGGACAACGTATCGGCGGTTCGGTATGTCAACAAACTGGGCGGTACCAAGTCCCGGATGTTGGCAGAAATTGCCAAAGATTTTTGGCACTACTGTCTTCAGAACAGAATCTCGGTAGTAGCGGAGTTTCTACCGGGCTGCAACAACGAGGTGGCAGATTGGCACTCCCACCATCTACAGGATTTCCGCTACTGGATGCTGTCTCCCCGAGTATTTCAGAACTTGAGCCACCTATGTGGTCCCTGTCAGATAGACTTGTTTACGTCTCGCCTCAACAGACAGGTTCCCCAGTTTTTCAGTTGGAGGCCGGACCCAGAAGATCTGGCCACAGATGCATTCCTACAGGAATGGCTGGAGGACCTGTGTTACGCTTTCCCCCCGTTTATGATGATCCCCAGGATGCTAGAACGAGCCAGGGCTTATCGGGCGGAACTCATCTTGATCACTCCTTTATGGAGAGCACAGGCGTGGTTCCCGGTCGTATTAGAAATGAGTTGTGCAGTCCCAGTTCTTCTCCCCCGGATGGAGAACCTATTGCTGGACCCTCATCAGAATCCTCATGCATTGGTGATATCGGGCCAACTTCCTCTAGTGGCCTGGCGGGTTTCAGGGACAGATGGAAAGTCCCAGGCCTTTCTCACGAGGCTGACAGATTTATCACAGAGGCCTGGTCAGCCAACACACATAAGAGATATGCTTCCTCTTGGAAGAGATGGTGTGATTGGTGCTCTCAACGGGGCGTGGATCCCTCTGCAGCACGTCTCTTTAGTGGTAAATTTTCTGGCCTCCATGGCTTCCTCAGGTTTAGCATACAGAACAGTCAACAACTTTCGTTCCGCCATATCGGCAGGTCATTTGCCCTTAGAGGGCAAACCCATAGGTGAACACCCGTTAGTGTGTAAGTTGCTTAGAGGCATTTGAATGGTAAAACCCCCACGTCCTAAATATTCTCAGTTGTGGGATGTCTCCATTGTTCTTAAATTCTTGGAAGCATGGCCTCCAAATAAATACTTATCCCGTAAACAACTCTCTGCTAAGTTAACAATGTTACTATGTCTAATTTCTTGTAAAAGAGTCTCCGACGTACGGGCATTGGATTTAGCGGGGCGTAGATTTTCCCCAGAAGGAGTGACCTTTATCCTGTCCAGACGAACTAAGAGTAACACTGCATCCATCAATTACCCAGCTTTTCTGAATAATCCCAAGCTGTGCGTGGTACAATGCATTAAAGATTACGAGGTGAGTACCGCAGAATTTCGTACTGATATGCAAGGTCAATTGTTGATTGCTCTGCAGAAACCTTTTCACCCGGTGGCTCCAGCTACCTTGTCTCGATGGATGCGTTGGCTTATGGATGAAGCAGGGATTGATGTTTCAAAGTTTGGGGCACATTCAGCCCGGGGAGCGATGGCTTCGAAAGCATATTCATCAGGCGTTAGCCTGGAAGAAATCATGAACGCAGCTGACTGGTCTACTGAACATACTTTCAAAGCATTTTATTATAAGCCTATTGTGGATGTAGCTTCTGTTGTGGTGGCTAAGCTTTGAACAAGCATAATCCGAGCCTCCAGTCCTGACATAGAATTAAAAATTTGCGAACATTGGTGACAAGAATTTTTAATTCTATTAAGGACAACGGAGGCGAGGATTATCCCACCCAGAGTACATTTTGTTGATCAAATATTGTCTGTTTAATCATGCTAGTATATTGCATAAGTTGATTGTTTCCCTCCCTTCTTTTGTGCTGGTTAAGTACTGTTGACTTTCACCGAATGGTTGGCATGGCTTTTACGGGTTGTTCTTCTTTTATTTCCGGGACTGATAGCAAATGAAGCCTGAATAGGGTTAAGCTGAGAGTGGCTGGTATGCCGTTCTTTGGTTTGCGCAAGAGTGAGTTACCTGGACCGGGATCCAGTTCGAGCTTGCAGCCCCGTTGGGCCCCCAGTTCTTGGTTGAAGAAGTCCTAGTCTTCCGATGATCCTTCAGGATCAGGTCATGAATGGACTTAACTGTTATGTTTACAAAGAAAGGGGACTCTATGTTCATGCAGGGACCTTATGTACCCTGCGACTCTATGGTTCATCACATGGTTTTTCTACTTGTGTTTTCATTGGCTGCTGTGAGCTTCTAATAAAGAAATGAGAAGCATAATCCTCACCTCCGTTGTCCTTAATAGAATTGAAAATTCTTGTCACAAATGTTCGCAAATTTTTAATTCACCTTCTTCTGTGACCAGCTCCTCCCTCACTTTTCCTTATGATGTCACTTCCTTTTGCACCTCCATTCTACACAGAAGACTAGACTGCTAACCCTTCATTCTACACTAAAGACTAGACTGCGCTAGGAATCCAGAACGCTGTCATTTGCTTTATTCAATTTAATTGTTTATAAGTGCTACCTTGAACAATTCTTAAAGAAAAAAATAATTCTCTTCTTCAAGACAATTAAATGTTCTTCTACTGAAAGCCTTTGCCTTCATGGGAAACATTCCATTCTCATAACCCAAACAAAAAACCTCAGTGACAGGCACACTGTTGGCCTGTTAATCTCGTTTTCTCTACAATCAATTACTATTACTTTATTACAAGGCAGCTATGTCATTTATCAATAAAATATAAACATTCAATTTTTACTTGCCTTAACTATTTTCTTTACAGGTGGATTCTCGGGTATCAATTAGTTACCGGTGATTATTATTTTTTTCTCTTTATTTATTTATTGTTATTTTTCTTTTTCTCTTTCTCATCTCTCTTGTGTTTACAATTCAAAATGTACCACCTCCTCCATTTTCTTATTGAGTGCTGGTGATCCTCCCATTCCCTGGAAACAGTTGAGAAATGTCTTTTCACATTATGCTCGTGTATGTGGCATTTCACTCAGTGCCGAACGGAAAATGTATCTCCTTCTTCACGTTTAGGTCCAGAAGGACAAGAGATTTTTCAACCTCTTCCACAGTTGTCCATAGAGGAAGCAGATGATCTTACTGATTATGAGATTTGTTTAAAAAAACTAGACTCACATTTTTTACCTAAAGGATCCACAGTTTTAGAAAGACATCATTTTGGAAAATGTATGCAAAGAACAGAAGAGAATGTTGAAGACTATGTCACTGTACTAAGAAAGTTAGCATATACATGTAATTTTGGGGTGAGCTATGAAGAAAGACTAAGAGATCAATTTATGCTAGGATGCACTTTAGATAAAATCTGGGAAAAGTATAATCCTTCTCTCTCGGAGGTAATCACCATGGCAAAGTCATGTGAACATACCAAGGCATGTGTAGCAGAACTTAAAAAAAGAGATGAGGAAGGACATAAAGAAGGAGATGTAAAAGTAGTTAACAGATTCAAAGATAAACAGAACAGTGCAACAACTTACCAGGAGAATACAAGAAGAAATGATAGTCCACAATTTAGTAAAAATAGTTATAGTAGAGATGTTTTTAATCCTAGGAAGTTCCAAGGTACCTGTTATAGTTGTGGAGAACATGGACACATGGTGAATTTTAAAGACTGTATCGGATGGAAAACCACATGTAAAAATGCAAGAAAAGGGGTCATGTGTCAAAATGTTGTAGAAGTGGCAATCTATAAAGTAAAGTACATGAAGTTATGTATGAAGGGGAATGTAAAGTAAAAGAAAAAAATTTGAGGAATTATGAAGGGAAAAGAAGTGGTCAATTTGACATGGTTCTTATTGAAAACACCAATGTATGCATGTTATTTGACTCTGGGGCAAAAATTACATTCATTCCCAGCAGTGTGTATGATGAACATTTAAAAGATTAGGTGATACTATGCAAACCTGATCTCAAAGCCAAAGGTTATGGAGGTGAACCCATCAAAGTTTCAGGATATTTTAATAGTAGGATTGACTTTAAACGCAGGTGCATTACTGGGAAAGTATATGTCTCCAAGAGGGGTAATTCATTGATTAGTTGGATACATCAGAAAGATCTCAGGGTCATTCTTAATCCCAAAGAAACTCCTTCTGTGAGGTTAAAGGAGGATGAACTTTGTGGAGTGTGTGAAAATCAAAACAACAAAACAAGTGAACCACTTAGTCAGATGCAAGTGAATAGTTCTACATTTCAGGAAGAGTTTCCTGAAGTTTTTGATCAACATTTGAGATGTTTGAAAGGGTATACAATAAGATACACCTAAAAGACAATGCAGTACCAATTGTTAGTAAAGTAAGAGGGGTACCCATCAAGGTTAAAGATAAGATGAAAATTGAATTGGATATGTTATTGAATGGTGGTATCATCACTGAAGTTGAAGCCACACAATGGTAAGCTCCGGTTGTTATGGTCCTTAAAGCTAATGGTGAGTCTAGACTTTGCATAGACTTAAGAGAACTCAACAGGTGCATGGTTATGGATCACTGACCATTGCCCAACATTTCCTAAATGTTGTCTTTATTAGAAAAAGGTAAATTCTTCTCTTCCATCGATCTGGCATCAGCTTATCACCAGGTAAAACTACATCCTAACTCTCAAGATCTGATGGCATTTATTACTCCTTTTGGGACATACAAATTCCTCAGGATGCCGTTTGGACTTATATCTGCAGTAGCGATTTTTCAAAGGATAATGGAACATATCTTTAAGGATGTTAAAGTTATTAAGATCTACCAAGATGACATACTAGTCTTTTGGCGCAATGTAGATGAACATGATAAAAGAGTAAGAGAAGTTTTGAGTAAATTAAAGGATAATGGTCTTACTCTTAAGTTCAAACTCACTGAAATTGATGACCAAGGTCACACAATCTCTGGCTCTGGCGTTGAACACAAGAAAGAGTTGGTTAGTACTATTAATAGTATGGCCACTCCTAGTAAAAGGAGTAAGAAATCAATTTTTTGGGGATGTCTGAATATTATACAGAATTCATACCCAATTTTGCAGACAAAACACATAATATGAGGCTTCTTTTGAAGAAACGTGTGAGTTTTAGAATTGATAATGTGAGTGAGAGTTTGTTTTAGTCAAACAGTTATTGTCTAAAGCCACTTGTCTTAGCAGTTTCAATCCAAGTCCGGAAATAGCGGTCATGACTGATACTAGTTCTGCAGGTTTGGGAGCTGTCATGATGCAAGAAGATTGAGGTATCCAGAAGTTTGGGAGGTGCAGAATTTAATTATTCAGTGATAAAAAAGAGGTGTTAGGCATATTTTGGACAATAAGAAAACTTCGCACATTTTTGTGGAGTTGCAAATTTACAATTAAAACTGATCACAAGCCATTAAGGGAGATTTTTTAAAAGAAAGGTCTAGTCAATGTATCTTCTAGAATAAGGAAATGGGTTGTCTCTTCAAAAGTTTGAGTTTTGTGTAGTATACGTTCCAGGTGTGAAGAAGAACTTAGCTGATCGCTGCTCATGCTTGGTTGATAAAGGATATCCTACAGATGAAGAGCAAGGAAGAGAAGATTCAGATGATTTGATGATTATGCTGTGTCTCTTGTCAATGAAAGCATAATCAAGTAAGATGTAGGGGTAAATGAGCTTGGAAAAAATGCTACATTACAAGCAGTGTTGTGCGGCATTGGAGGAGGTTGGAGTAAACATTACAAAGTAGATGAAGCATTTAGTGTTTTTTCTCCGGTGAAGGATGAACTAGCTTTCCAGAGTGGTCTCTTGGTGAGAGGTACCAGATTAATTGCTCCAGCCAATTTGAGGATGCAATTTATCAACTTTGCCCATGATGGTCATCTGGGAATCTGCAAAACAAAGGAAATACTTAGACAAACATACTGGTGGCCAGGTATGGATATGTGTGGAAATATGTGTGCGAAAATGTATAGAGTGTGGAAAGAACGACAAAGTATTGAAACCCCGAGTTCAACCCATGACATTGAGGCACCTTCCCAAAGAGGCTTGGGATGAGGTTGTCATTGATATTTTAGGTTCCATTAGGCACACCAGTGTGGAAAAATATGTTATTGTGCTCCTGGATATATATTCTAGGTGACCTAAATAAAAATCAAAAACTCTATAGAAACTAAGGATGTCATAGCTTTTCTTAACGATGTTTTTGAAAAAGAAGATTTTCCCTCAACCTTGTTGTCTGATAATGAAGTCCAATTTACCTCTAAGGAAATGGTCACATTTTTAGGTGACAGAGGGATTATTCACAAGAAATCTTCTCTTTACCATCCAGAAACTAACAGAATTGTTGAGATGTTTAATCAAGTACTTAAAAAAACTATTCAAAGGGCTTTGTCCAACCAAAAATGTTGGTACACTGAAATGCAAAATGAAGTGAAAGGTTTTAGGTTTTCTCCTCATTCCATGACTGAGAGGACTCCATTTGAGTTATTTCGTAAGAGAAAGCCTTGTGCTCTGTTGTGTCCCTCCTGGACAAATAAAAAGTCTCTAGGTTTAGAACATGTAGAAGGGGACAAGGAAAGAATTGAGAGAGAAGTCAAGAACATTTGCATGAAAAAAATGGTTTGATTAAGTTTGAAAGAAACATTGGTTAGAATGGGGTTTATGGTCAAGATCCGTAGTCTGCGTAAAGGTTTCACTTCTCAAGGTTCTAAGTTTTTATCGCCTATGAAAGTCATCAAGTGTTTAAGAATGCCATCAAGACAGAAGATCACAGAGTGTGGAATCTAAACATGGTTGCCAAACTGTCTTCCAATGTTGGTAAGGATTTGGTCCCAGATTGCTCTAAAAAATGTCAAGCTACAAAGAATAAAGCATGCTACAACGCATGCTTTTACATCGCATTCCGTAACAATGCTGTTGTTGCAACGACCCGTTGTTACAACACAATGCCATTACATTGCAAGTCATTAGATTGACTTGCACTAGACGGCGTTCCAACATTAGGAATAGTAAAATTTACTATTCCGACTCCACCCTGCACAACAGTAGGGAAGGTGTTGGAGCGCCATCTAGTGCAAGTCGATCTAATGACTTGCGATGTAATGGCATCACGTTGTAACAACGGGTCGTTGTAACGACCGCGTTGTTAAGGAACGCGATGTAACAACTGCGTTGTAAAGGTTGTTTCCCAGCTACAAATGGTGAATGTAATGTTAGAAATACAAGACTATGAAGTAAACCAAAGTATTTGAATGATTATTTTCTGGTTTAAGATGTTATTTATGTATCACAGTTTTGTAGGTCTTCTCTTGCACATAGTTCGGTAATATGTTTCTTAGTCTTTTAAGTTTTACCTAGTCCTACAAGTGCTACTATTGGGAGGGAGATGTGTGGTATTCTCTACTAAATTATTATCAACATTTCTTGTTCAGCCATTGTAAGAACCTTCAGTCATTGTGAGAATCTCCAGCATATGTCATCTTTACTATAGAACTCTGTGCTCTCTGAACTTTTGTAGAGTATGTATTGATTTAAGCGTGAGGGCAGCTGTACTGGAGCTAGACCTAAAGTCAAGTCTAGGAGGCTGAGGTGTGAAGACCAACTTGGAATAAAGAACATTTTTACCTTTAACTTGTTGTTGGTTTGAACTTTACAGCCCTCATTACTATTAATATTGCAGCTATTAAAATACAATACAACGAGAATCAAAATTTAAAAGCTGTTCTAATTATCGCCTATATAAATTGTGCCATTTAAATTGAGGCAAAACATGCCAAATTGGTATGTAACACACTGGACTCTGCATGTTTTGTCTTTTTTAAGTGTGTCAAGAGAAAACTCCAAAGGGGTTTACAGGACCCTTCGCAGTTGGGGTTAGCCATGGGCATTGGCCTATGGCCAGACCCTGTCGCCGACCCCTCCCCGCATGCACCTAATCCAACTCCACGCTGTGCACAGCTTTCGACCGTATGTTGCAGGGGTATGGTGCGTGAAAGGGTGAAGGTGTTTTTCCATTGGGCTTCGGATCAGTAGATCTACTCTGGGGGTAGCGCTGTGGGCTATGGTGGAATCACAGAACTTGGACGCATGGTTTGGACAAAAAAACTATTGGACAACTGTTTGCCCAGTAGGGGGTCCCATAGAACCCCTCCATGTGTCCTATGGGGTCAGTTTACCTCTATCCTGACCTCTTATGTGTGTTTTTATTTATGTTTTCCCCCTGGGGGAACCAGCCAAAATCCAAATGGCAGCCTCAACTTTGCTTTCAGGTAGCGGCCAGCCAATCAGGGCCTTGATTTTCACCCAGGTACCAGCGAAGGTTTGGTGGTCCTAGATATCTAAATTCTTCTTCCCTTAAAAACGCTGAAACTCCTGAACTAATTTACCCCACATCATAAAAAGCCCAATCTGCAGACCAAGATCTAGCTTTCTGCAAAATTTTGTGTAATTCCGTTCAGCGGTTCAGGGTGTAGCCATATCTAGAACCCCAAGAGGCAGTGCATGAGAAAAAGCATATTAGGACTCCCCCTTTTTCTTGGCCCCTGCTCGACAAATCACACTGAAACCTTTGAGACTGCAGTTTCATTAACTTGCATACCTGTTTTACAAATATTTTGAAGACTCGTCAAATGGCACCAAAGTTATTAGCAAAATGAAAACACTCTGTTTATGGGAAAAGTTGGTCACAACCATAACTACCTACTTGCTATCACCAGTAGGTAATATATATATATATATATATATATATATATATATATATATATATATATATATATATATAAAATCAGGTGCTATCACTTACAAAAAACATATTTAAGATATTTAAGATATTTTCTTTCAGAACGCAGAACGAGCACTGAGATGAAGAAGTCAACATTTGCTTTCTATATGTCCATGTCTTTTAAGGAGTGTTGTCAAACATATCTATCTTGGGTTAATAACACCCAACATCGTTACGTTCTAACAAGATTTAGATTTGTTACTGTGCACCACCTGGTTGCTTTACCCAACATGAAGTCCTGCCCTTCAGATATGGCCCCCTGCCAATGTGATGGTCTGAGTAAACAAAGCATGTTATACTTTATTTTGTTTTGCAACTTTTATTAGAATTTTTGGTGCTGCTATCTTAAGCCTAGTCTTGTTGCACAGAACATTAGAGCCTATAAAGATGACCTGAAATATCTGCTTGCACTGAATGACCACCATGTGTGTTTTAATGTGGCCCTTTTTATTACAAAGGCTGTAAACCTAAGGAAAAGCGCTGTGTTAGTAGTTGGATAGGTGCCTGCTGAGTGGGTGTATAAGCGACTGTTTAGGTGAGTGAGTGGATTTGTTTGTAACTGAATGAGTGAGTGATTTGTTATGTCAGTGGTTGCATGGGAGAGTGATGAGGTATGTTAATGATTGTATGGGTGAGTGAGTGGCTGTAGGAGTGGCTATATGGGTGAGTGAGTGCAAATGCTAGTAGCTATATGACCAAGGGAGTGGGTGCGTGATTATCTGTATGGGTAAGTGAGTGCATGTGGTAGTAGCTGAATTGGTAAGTGAGTCGGTGTGTTGCTGACTGTGTGGGTAAATAAGTGGGTGTGTGAGTGGCTGTAGAGGTGAGTGACTGAGAGCAAGAGTGTCTTGATGAGTGTGTTTCTGGATAACTCAGTGGCTGTATGAGACTCTACCTTGGTGTATACCTTGACAATGCAAGCTTGATGATCTACACAGAGCAAAGTAATTAGGAAATTACTTTACTCCAATTGAATGGTTCATTCACCTGCTTAAAATGAAAAAAGGATACAAATATCAGTTAATGTTTATTTTACAAAATTCTACGATACACTTTTAGTTTCTGCAATGCATGAGTTCATATTATAAACATTACAGTAGACTTGGTTATGCTGTAGTAGTATTTCAAATTATAGTAAAGCATTTCCGTTTCCCTTTTTTTTTATTGTTTTCAGCTTTTGTACTTCTGCACCATAATCAATTTACTGTATACAGAGTTATACTTAAACAGTAGGCAAAAAACAAACATGAAGATTGTAGAATACAACTATGTTCTCAATTTAATACCTGCTCTTTTATTAATTTTAATTCAATGTGTTGTTTAAATCATTTGCAAATAAAATGTGATCTGGTAGGATTGAGAATGAGCAGCCACACCCTGCTGAACCTCAGTTCTTTGGAGGAGCAACCCCTGGCAAAGCGGCAATCAATTCCATTGGAGTTTTACGCCATCCTCTCTGGACAAAAGAGGTGGCAAAGCATGTGAAGTGCCCTTAATGCATCAACTACCACTCCAGGGGTACATCTAAGACATATTTGTGTGGCACTATGAGTATTTTAACACTTCTAAAGACCTATCACTCCAACCACCGTTAAAAAAAACCATAAATATAAGTTAGTACTATATTTACAAAATTCCAGAAACAAAACAGTACATATTGCGTATGCTGTAACAGTATATTACAAAATAGTAAAACATTTAATTCTGCCTTTTTTCTGTTCTCAGCTTTTATACTTGTAGACCATAAACATTTGACTGTATAAAGATTCATCCTTGAAGTTTGGGCAAAAAAAAATCAAATACATTGTCCAAAAAGACCCCAAATCAACATAGAATATCACAACAATTAAGTGAAATAATGCATTGCACTCACTACACTTATGTAATCAAAAAAATTACTATTTTATTATTAGAACTGGTACAATACTACTAATAGATATAAAGCACACTTGTATTTTGGAGAACCTTTTGAAAACATCAACCCTGGTAGGCCGAATGATGACTTAAACACTGAAGATCCACATAGAAGAAACATTATACACCAGAACTCCTCCATGGAATTTTGGTTGAAGAAAGAAAAGGTAAGAATTTGGAAGTTTGAAAGGCAGTTTTTGTTTGAATTTAAGGTTGCTGTCATTGCATTCTATCCATCCATTTCACTCTTTAAATACACAGTAGAATGTCCAGATGTTACATTAAGCAATTTGTGAAAGATAATAACCAGAGTAGTATAAGTTCTTCCAGAAATTAATTGTCAAACTTTGAAGTTTTTAATTTAGTTTTCCAATTTACATCCATCTGCTCTGCGTCTTTGAAGCATTAATATAGTGTATTTCTCACTTCTCCGTCTATGCAATGTAGTCATTCTACAATTTGGGCAAGTCATATTTTCGTCAGTCTTTTTGAGCAATCAGTCAAAAGGCACAGTTTTGGAATCCAGTAGCATATGTGTGATTACTGCATATGAGGGGTTAAGGCAAACATGGTCTTGCTTTTGTAGTGAGAACACACGTGGTTCAGACCGCAGGGTTCCGACTGTCTCCCTATCTCTTCATTTTCCCTAGACTCCTGTTCAGGACCAAAGAAATGAAACAGAACTTCTTCAGGAACTCTTTTTTTTACCTCTTCTACTGTATCGTGCAAAAGAGCTTTATTCATTTCTCCTAAATATGGGGCAGTAGTTTTCACATAGTAAAGTCTCCTAGATACATTTTGCTTTTAAGACAGCGTGGGGGATCGGGGTAGTGTACGTGAAGGGGCAGGGTTTTAGGTGTTAGTGAAGTGGGAAGGGAATCAGCAGATGGGGTAGTTTCTAGGGCCGAGGGATCAAGGTAGATTTTAGGGCAGTGAAAGGGATTGAGGTAGTTTAAGGGACATCATGGGGTTGGGGGATTATGGGTAGTGTATGAAAAGGGGCAGAGTTTTAGGCTTTAGGACACTGGGTGGGCAATGGGTAAATGAGGTACTTTTTAGGGCTGGGGTCGGGGTAGGTTTTAGGGCAGTGGAAGGGGTTGGGATAGTTTAAGGGAGAGTGTGGTGGCAGGGGGGTTGGGGTAGTCCATGTAAAGGGGCAGGGCTTTAGGCCTTAAGGCAGTGGGAGGGGAATAGGTAGATGGGGTAGTTTTTAGGGCTGGGGGTCAGGGTACATTTGAGGGCAGTGGAAGTGGTTGGGGTAGTTTAAGGGACAGTGCCGGGGAGTGGGAGGGCAGGGTAGTGTTGACCTTTTCTCTGTGCCTTAATTTTTTGTAGCTCTTACAGTCCCAACTCCCAACCCCAAGTGACACTGATTTCCCAGTGATTTGCAGAAAGTATTAAGTAACTAGGACCTGGCATTCTTTTTGCTGATGATACCCTTCTCATTTCTAAATCCCCACAGGGTGTACAACAACTCTCGAATGACTTGAGTGCTAAATGAGGCCAAAACTAAAAATAAGATTATTACTAAAGGAGTGGCCAAACCTTCCAAAAGACCTGTGCTTGTTGGTAGAAGTAAATTGGTGCAAGTTGATGTCTTTGATTATTTAGGTATCCGTTTAACCTCATCAATACATTGGGCCGCCCACATAGAGAAAGCAAAATTGTTACTAATTCAACAGACCGCTCACATTTGTCAAATTCACAGTAAAACAGTATCCAGGCAAGTTGCACCAGCTTTGGAAATCTACAACATCAAGGTTCTAGGGGGAGCCCTTTATGGAGCAGAACTATGGGGCACTGGCAATACAAACTGTCTTTCTCGTATCGAAAATCGCTTTCTTAGATCATTGGTAGACCTCCCCTCTAGTACCCCTCTGAGCCCCCTTTACTTGGATCTTGCCCATAGACAGCTAGCCCACAAGCTGAATTACAAATTACTCATGTTTTGGTACAGGCTGTGATCTGTGGAAGAGCTCACATCTTATCGTGAGGCCCTATCTGTCCTTCTGAAACTCCCCAGGTAACCTTGATCCCTTGGTTTAGCTCTTTGAGGGATTTATTTGGGAGGCTTGGGATGGAGGCGTTCTGGTCAGATCCGGAAAGTCTGGCCCTCATTCCGAGGACTAGGCTCAAAGTGATGTTCTGGGAATCATCATTTGAAAAGGACTTGGCAATACCTGAGGGTAGTTTGACTCATGAATTCCTTAATTTAAAATGTGTCCCTCGCTTTGAGGATACCATTGATGAAATTGTTCCCCCTCTGGCACGCAAACTATTTTTACAATTCCGCTACAAGACGTTACCCACAAAATTGTTTTGTATTAAGTGGTGCTGCAATGCTTTTAATGATGATCGCTGTAATGCTTTCAATGATGATCTCTGTCCCTCATGCAAAGCCTGTCCAGAATCCATTGAGCACTTACTTTTTTTGCTGCCCATACTATACATCCTTGAGGACAAAATGGATAATTCCGTTATGTAGAATGGTTGGCCCTGGACATCACCTTGAGGTGCTGAGAATCTTGTGCACCGACATGTGCAGAGTAATAGTTTAAGGCCTTGCCAGATATTGGTATGCACTGTGGATTTAGCGTTCCAAATGTATTGTATGAAGTACTGTATGTTCTACCTGTTTTTATTCTCGCTGCTTTTTAAACTTTTTAATGGCTCTTATGTCTTTTAAAACAAAAATTTGAAATTGTCTTTTTTATACCCTGTATTTTACTCTTCTTGTGCTTTGTTTTTTCTAAAATCTTTGTGATCAAAATAAAGTTATATATGATGATGATGATGAGTAAGTAACTATGCATGTATCAGCATGACTGCATTGAAAAAAATGCAGACTGAAGAGACCGGTCAAACGTTGAGAGTAGGCGATTCAGAATGAGATGAGAAGCAAAGAGTATTCCTTGCAATTCATTAGTAGTTCCAATGTAGTTTAGGACATTTGAAATAGGGTAGGGTTAGGAAATTAAGGAATAGGTGAACGATAGTAATAGGAGTGGAGATCCAATTTATAAATATTAAATGAAATATTACTGTGTTTGCCTCTCCCAGTCAAAATATTTTTGGGGAGATAAACAGTACCACTAATCTTTTTTTAATTTAATTTTGTTTATTTCTTACCCTCGGGCGGGTGAGGGGGCTGGGGCTGCCTCCACGAGTGCAGATAGCTTTGCTGGGCCCAGTAAGTCCTCCTGTTAACATTATTTATTTGCCTATCTTGATCCTTTTTTTTACTGATCCACATTTAGAATTATATTTCTTCCTTTTTACTGTGCCAGTCCTAAAAAAAAATCCAACTCCACTTTGATCCTAATTCCTTCTTATCTCTATATTATCCTATTTATTAATTACTTTACTTTCTCTATGTTTCAAGTTTCTGTACTTGACTTCAACACTATCTATACTAGTACTAGACCGTAGCTTCCTTTTTCTTCTTCTTTGTCAGTAAGGTTTCCCTTTCCCCTTATACACTGGTGGTACAGTAAGATGCAGAAAATCCATTTTTGGTCAGGCACTCTACTGTGAAGATTGCATGCAGTCAGGGTATTCTACGCATGTTTGTTGAGAATGCTTGACTATCTGGCTTTTCAAGGATTGCCAACCAATAAAATGTCAAACATAATGTTTTGCATGTTGATAGAACATTAAGAAACTGTAACCGAACTGTAGTGATGTTTTGATTTCTGCTTATATTTCGCTTAAAAAAAAGGCGGGAGGCATATCTGGCATCTCAAAATATAAATGTGTAATGTTTTTTCTAGCCGCACAGTTCACCAGTGCCAGGGGTGGCTGTGCCAGCAGTGGGGGCTCGGCTGCAGCTGTCATTGAGAGGGGAAAACCAGTGGCAGCAGGGGCGAGCAGTAGTAAGTCACATTGCTTACTTATTGTCAAATAGTAATATACTCACTGCAAATTATTGTCTGACTTATGAACCGCACCTCACTTTAGCAGATACAGTGGGAGTTGAGTAGTTATGTATGCCCTTTACTACCTGCAACTCAGCACAGACAAAGGTTCATAAATGAGCTTTATGAATGACGGATTGATGGGAAAGACAAAAGAGGATGGAAGGAGAAAGGATGGGTCAAATGATGTATGTAATATATAAGTGAAAGGATACATGTGTAAAAGGAATGATGCTAGGTGGGTGATGATGATGATGTGAATCAATCTGCATGGCTGGGTAAAGAATGGTTGAAAAAATTAAGGAATGCTTGGGTGAGTTAGGGCAAAGCAGTATGGGCAAATGGAATGGGTGAAAGCAAGGATACATGGCTGAGTAAATGGATGTTGGTGAAAAGTTTGCTCGTAGCTATGTTTTGATGGATGGATTGATTTGATAAAGATAACTAGTTTTCTTTGGCGAAAGAGTGGACGAGAGAATGTGAAGCTTAAATGGTGCCTATCAAAGCAATGAGTAAAGATTAAGATTACTAGAAGAACAATGCAATGCTGAATAATTAATCTCATTTGAATAACCTCTGTGGATGGGATAGTCTGTGACGAAGATACAAAAGCTATATCCCAATTCTTCATCCTTTCACTGATTGAACTGCAGTACCTCACTTTTCCCACCATCTACTTCCTCAAAAGAATGTAGGTTATAGCTGAGGGAGTTAAAAGTTAAATTGGCCTGAGGTGATAACAAAATTAACATGCACATAGCAACACAAGGATTCTTGTTACGCAATCCCTGTTGACAGCTTGTATAACCAGCTATAAAATAAAATGTAAATACCTTGACTCAACAGGCTTCCCAATTCTTGCAGAGAGTGAGACAAAGGTCCGATCACTTTGGACAGTTTGTAGTGTAATGATCTCCAATGAAAAAATATGCAAATGGAAAAGGTCAGACCATAGATGCTAAAAGAAAATTCAAGTTTTCTGATCATATCAGTCATTACTCTAGCTACCTAGACCATTCATCAGTGAATGGACCTCATTCTTGACGCCCCAAACCATCTAAGCACTTTACTAGGAAATCCTTCAAAAGGAAAAAATAATACAGTTTTATCAAACTGGTATGTTGCTATGCTATGTCACCAGGCAGGTCACTCCCCCCATCCGCCACGCAGCCCCCTGTGGGTTGAACCTCCGTTGCCGCTTTTGCCGCCTGACTGCTCGCTCCCTTTTTTATTCTGTACCCCTGCGCTTGGCTTTCTGTGCCACTTTGTTTTTTCATTCTGTGCCCCTGTGTTTTGCTTTCTGTACCCCTGTGCTCTGTTGTCCCTCTCCCGCCGTGTTTTCCTGCTGTTTTTTCCCCGGGTTTTCCCCGGGTTTTCCCCCGCCACTGAGCCCCTGCGGCCCCGTCCCCTTCACTCCCATTGGCTGCCCCGCTCTCACCTCCCAGCTGCTCCTCCCTCCCTCTGCCCTTATATGGAGGCCGCGAAGCGGCCTCGCGCAGCGGACGTGCCGCTGGCGCGCCGAAGGCCCGCCTAAGGCAAGCCTGTCTGCGCCCGTCCGTGCCTGGACTGCACCCAGCGCCAGAACCCCTGGACCCCGCACCCCCCACAACGCCAGACTGCACTACGACGCAAGCACCCTCCACGCACTCAACACCAGACGAGACCACCCCTGCTACCGGGCCACCCCGAAACACACCCAGGGGCCTTTCACCTGCCGGGACTGCAGATTAACCAGCAACCAACCCTCCACACCACCAGCCAAGGAACCCAACCACCTCTGCTGCATCCTCCTCATCACCCGCTCCGCTCGCAAGCACGCCATCGAACTCTGGGACCTCCTAGACTCCACCGCCCCAGACATCGCCTTCCTGACGGAGACCTGCCCCAGACATCACCATAGCCATCCCACAGGGCTACAAGATCTCCCACAGAGACCGCACCAACGGAGTGGGAGGAGGAATCGCCATCATCCACAAAGACTCCATCAAAATCTCAACGAACACCGATGACACCCTCACCACCGCCGAGCACATGCACTTCCAGATCCACACCGACCCCAACACCACCCTCAGAGGAACTCTCATCTACAGACCTCCCAGACCCCACCCACAGTTCAGTGACACCATCGCCGATCTCATCAGCACCCACGCCCTCGCGTCCATAGACTACATCCTCCTCGGGGACCTGAAATTCCACCTCAGCGACACCAACTCCACCACCCTGATCGACAACCTCGCCAACCTTGGACTCAAACAGCTCGTAACGACACCTATTCACGCCGCTGGACACACGCTCGACCCCATTTTCTCCGCAAGCCCCCACGTCTCCTTCAACCACACCACTGAACCACACTGGACCGACCACAGATGCGTCCACTTCACCTTCAGAAAACCCACCACACACCACCGCACCCAACAGCTACCACGCCGCTGCTGGGGCAAGGTCACCGAGGACCAACTGACTACCGCCCTCGCCCTGAGACCACCCACCGACCCCACCGACCCAGACACCGCCGCCACCAACCTCACACAGTGGATCAACGACTGCGCCAACACCCTCGCCCCTCTCAAGACCTCCACAAAGTCGGAAGCTGGAGAAGAAATGGCTCCACGACCGAACACCAGACAACCACACAGCCCTCAAGAGCGCCACCCGCAGACACCACCAACTCATCAGGACTGCCAAGAAGACCGCCTTCAAGGACTGCCTAGACAACAACGCACACAACACCAAAGAGCTCTTCAGCATCGTGAAAGAACTCTCCAACCCCAGCTCCAACACCAACGACATCCCACCATCTCAAGACCTGTGCGACTCCCTATCCACCTTCTTCCACCGCAAGATCACCGACATCCACGACAGCTTCAACTCCGACCCCCCCGCACCCACCACCGAGTCCACCACCCCTGCGACTACCACTCGCACCAGTCGCCTGACCGTCTGGTCCAGGGTCAGCGACGAAGACACCATCAAAACCATTAACTCCATCCACTCCGGATCCCCATCGGACCCCTGTCCTCACCACGTCGTCAACAAAGCCAGCACAACCATCGCGCCCCACCTCCGGAAAACAATCAACTGTTCCTTCGAGACAGCAACCTTCCCAGAAAGCTGGAAGCACGCCGAGATCAACGCCCTTCTGAAGAAGCCCAAGGCGGACCCCAAGGACCTCAAGAACTTCCGGCCCATCTCCCTGCTCCCTTTCTTGGCAAAAGTGACCGAGAAGATTGTCAACAAACAGCTGACCCGCTACCTCGAAGTTAACAACATCCCAATCCGGTTTTCGCAGCAACCACAGCACCGAGACCGTCCTCATCGCCGCCACTGACGACATCCGGACCCTGATGGACAAAGGAGAAACAGACGCCCTCATCCTCCTGGACCTATCAGCAGCCTTTGACACGGTCTGCCACCGCACCCTATCACCACTCCTCAATGACGCCGGTATCCAAGAGAAGGCCCTGGCCTGGACCACATCCTTCCTCTCCGGCAGAACCCAGAGCGTCCGCCTCCCACCCTTTGGCTCCAAAACCACCAAGATCATCTGCGGCGTCCCACAGGGATCCTCCCTCAGCCCGACGCTGTTCAATATCTACATGGCCCCCCTCGCCCACGTCGCACGACAACACAACCTCAACCTCATCTCCTACGCCGACGACACCCAGCTGATCATATCCCTCACCGAAGATCCCCACACCGCCAAAGCTAACCTCCACAGAGGAATGAAGGCCGTAGCCAACTGGATGAAGGACAGCAGACTGAAGATGAACTCAGGCAAGACAGAGTTCCTCATTCTCGGACCCACCCCATCAGCGTGGGACTACTCTTGGTGGCCCACGTCACTAGGCACAGCCCCGGAACCCACGGACCACGCACGCAACCTGGGGGTCATCCTCGACTCCACTCTCTCCATGACCAGGCAAGTCAACGACGTCTCCGCGTCCTGCTTCAACACCCTCCGTATGCTCCGCAGGATCTTCAAATGGATCCCCCTCGAAGCGAGAAAAACCGTTACCCAGGCCCTCATCACCAACAGACTCGACTACGGGAACGCCCTCTACTCAGGAACTACAAACAAGCTCCTGAGACGACTCCAACGCATCCAGAACACCTCGGCCAGACTCATCCTCGACGTCCCCCGCCGCAGCCACATCACACTCCACCTGAGAGGCCTGCACTGGCTCCCCGTCAACAAAAAGATCACCTTCAAGCTCCTGATCCACGCACACAAAGCACTGCACAACACCGGATCCACCTACCTCAACAACCGACTCAGCTTCCACACCCCCACCCGAAGCCTACGCTCAGCCAACCTCGCCCTCGCCACAGTCCCTCGCATCTGAAAAACCACCGGCGGCGGCAGATCCTTCTCCTACCTCACCGCCAAGACCTGGAACACTCTCCCCACCATCCTACGACAGACCCAGGACCTGCTGGCCTTCAGAAGACTCCTCAAGACCTGGCTCTTCGACCAGTAGCACCCCCCCTCCCCAGCACCTTAAGACCCTCTCGGGTATGTAGCGCGCTTTACAAATGCAGTGATTGATTGATTGATTTATTTTGCGTTTATTCCTTTCAGACAGTTAGAGCTTTTTGACATTTGCCTTTAGTTTTATGTGAGTGTGTAATGGTTGTTGTGACTCTAATCACATCAAATCTAATGGCCTTAGGGGACCATCAATATACTGCTACTGTGTCACTTGCTACATAATTTTAAACAGGTTTTTGGCACAGAGTGACCGAGAGTTGTTTACAATTTGTCTGTTTTCCCTCTAGCTACTGCTGGTCAACATTGTCCATCTTGCCTGGATGTAGAAGCCCGGCTGTGGCAGCAGAAGCTGGAGGTATACGGGCTGAGTACCAGTGGCTGGTGGCTTGGGAGCAGGAGGAGGCAGCAGCCCAGGGGCCCAGCCAGGCCCCGGCACCTCCAGCATCCCAATCCCAACATTGGCCCCACAGTCTGCAGACAGTTGCCCGCCATCCAACCACCCACGTGCTGCCCCTTCAAGTCTCAGATCGCGTCCTACTGTGCCGCATCCTGGCAAGGCTGGTGTGCATTGAGGCCCAGCAGAGAAGAATGGACTGGCATCTAGAGGAGATCCTGTGCCGTATTTAGTTCCCTTTGCCTCTTTTTCGACTTTTATTTTGGTGGGTGGGACTTCTTTGTTTTTGTGGGTGGGGAGGGTAGGAATGCAGGATTACCTTTGGGGTTTCTGGACTTTCTTTTTCACAGACAATGGTTGGGGATGGGGATAATTCATTTGTTTGGGATGTGGGGTGGACCAATTGTTGTTGGGGTTAGGTGGAAGGGGTAGGTTATTTGTCTAGAAAAATAAATATTTACATTTCTTTATTTATGCGTCTAATTTCTATTCAAGGTCTTTGGGGTTGTTTTACTTTTTAAAGCTGCCTTTTAGTGCAACATATTTTTAAAATTTGATGATAGTGTGTAACAACAATTAGGTATGTGCATTGCCTATGTGGTACTTTTGGCCTACTACTCTCCTAGTCTCTGCAGTCAACAACAATATTAACAACTAAAGGGGATGTGGTGGTTTGCAATGCCTTTCCTACAACAACTTAATAGAACAACAAACTATAGTCCTCTTACCAAATAGAAGTACAAGCGAGGGTGCCCTTATGGTAGTAGTAGAAGACTAGCGCACTAACAACAGTGCAGGAATCAGAAGTCAGGTTCCACTCCCACGTAGGTGAACTCCAACTTTATGATTTTAATCAGAAGGATTATACATCGCAGACAACTATTTGGAAATCTAAAAAACTGAGTTAGTGTGGTATGTATTATTAGTTTTACAAACACTTGAGAGTTGAGACTAGACTAGTGTAGCATGCAACACAAAATATCTGGTGCAGAATAACTATTAAATTAGTCAGAGCAATGGTTGGTGAGCTAGCATTTCAAGAAACAAAAGCTTCTCTTAATCATGCATTGTGATTCATTAGGAGGAGGACTTAAAGTCCGCAAGACATAGTTATTGTTAGTTAAGCATTTGACGCAAGACTCAATGCCTGAATGATGATACTGATGAACAATGTTCCTCTATACTTAAAATATCAACCACTTTCATGCGTGGGCAGGTAACTTGGGCCAGTGTGGACTATTTTTTCAATAATAGGAGTAAAAAGCGAAGATCTTCACTGAGTTGGTGTTGCTTTCACCACATCTGCCCCACCAAGTGTGTGAGCCATTGATGGTATAAAATAAAGCCACACCTCAACAAATCACACAGCCCGGGGGAAGAGGATTAAGGGTTTTTGATGAATGGATGGGAAGAGGGATATGGGGAAAGGTTTGACAAAGACAAACACTACACAAGGACAACATTCATCTGGGCAATGATTAGCCAACTATCATTAATCTGTTACCGGAGTAAAAGGAAACAAAGGAATGAGTACAGGTAACTTAGATGCAAACCAAACCAAGTTGTCTGTCTCCCCCAGAGAGCCCCAAGTTGCCTAACATTATCAATCTAAATGTCCTGTGTTACCTAACTTTGAAAGACAGCAGATATATTACAAATTATATAGGAGTCAAGTGAATAACACACACAGTTTTAATGAATATTAAAAGAAAAAATGATACTGTATTGCCAAATTGGGAGTTGCATCTGCATTCCTCTTGTACTGTCCATCAATCTTGGGTGCCTGGAGCAGATGCGGTCCGGTAAGGTAAAAGTGATTGTGAGTGTTAGATTGCGTTTCCAGTTTGACACAGGTTAAGAGGGCCTTTGGATTGAAAAACTATAATGATATTGTAGAATCAAGGAGAAAGAAAGAAGTTAAACTTAATAAGGAGTGTGCCGAGAAGGTTTAGAGGCAGAACAAGAGAGAAGAGAAGAATAGTCCTTTTTTAACACATTCATTTTTATGAATGGTGTGTGGGAACAATTAGGTGAGGACAATTTTACAACAACTAAAAATCACCCAAACATGGGCACATGTAACTATTGGCATAGGGCTCATCAATCTCGCAACTGTCATGATCATCAATTCACCATCATTCATGAATCCTAAGAATAATATGTAGCCTAAAAGCACGTGCATAATGTGATGATCATTCATAACTAAATGTCTGTTTCCAGTTACCTACAACAACTGCCCCCCAACCAACCACCACTTAGATTTAAATTTGAGCTAGATTGCACTGACTGAGCACACACACCCAGCAATACTGCATTTCCAAAATTATGTAAAATAATCAATCGGTGGGCACTTCAAAGTCATTACCAAATCGATTGGTTTCAATGGAGTTGAAAACTTCCTTCTTCTGGTGGCAGTTCTCAAAGTAGTCAAGCTCATGCCCAGAGTCCTTCCATCATCCCTGATCCTCCTGATTCTGAGTAAGGCGTCCAACTCCACACCAACTGTGTCCTGAATCAAATGCAGTTGATCGACCTGTGGTACAATGTGGTTGATGCACAACAAGAAAAACATTGACACATTTTTGTGTAGACTAGATTTGTGCTTGTGTTCTGAATTCTAAAGGGACTGGTCAGGTCTTACTCTTTGAGGAGTATAAACTAAAGCAGAAAACAAAGCAGTGTGGAGTACACCTGGAGTTGGTGAACAAATCTTGCTAATTCTCCAAAGGGTAAAGGAAAAAATCTCCTTCAGGGAAAAAACGATCGGCTGTCTGTAGGCCAACAACATTGTAAATCACCACAAACACATGTAAGTGTAATAGTTACAGATAAACAAACACCCAGTGACACTGCCTGCCAGCACATGAACCATCTCAACACATTCACAAACAACAATCACTCAGTGTGCAATGCATTCAATGCACCTGTTCTTTTAAGTTAGGCATGATCATGTTTAGTGGAGAGGTGTGGCTCACTGGTTAGAGGCGGCAGATCTGTAAGCAGAGAATCGGCCAGGGACCAGGATTCAATTCCCGACGCGGCAGAGTCGTGGACCAGGGTCAAAACGGACTCGATAATTCTCGCCTCGGTACCTACTCTAACCAGGAACACACTCGGCAACTCTGGGCATTAAGCTTGCCTCATCTCTACAACGGCCCCCACAGACGCCGGGGATGCCTGGTTTCACCTTGGAGATACCCAGAAAGGGACCATCTCACAGGGATATCCAGGACGGGTAACCCAGCGGTCTATAGCGCCGAGACACTTCCGAGTAGCTGTGCGCTGAATAAATTAAAATAACATAACATAACATAACATCATTGTGACCATGATCCATTGTTCAAGAAACAGACATTGGGCAGTCTAAATCAAAAAATGTGGGGCAATCCGGCTTGGTGAATAATAAACTAGAAAAGGATAGATGGTTACATGCGATGGCCCAGGGCTGGAGGCATGCACAAATTTGTTTGTATCTCCAATGTCCTTGAGAGAAATGGTTGGGGGGGACTTCTTCACTGCACACTGTTGCAACATCAATCAGGCAAGAAAATGCATCTAAGAGTTAGATGGTGGAGCTGAATTAGTCAACCAGACACAAAGAATTAAAATTAGTATTCCTATGTATATATATATATATTCACTGAAAAAACCATGGGTTTCACACACGTTATAGTTAGGAATTAGCATTTAAAAAACCTTAGAAATTCAATGAAAAAACCAAAGGTTTCACACATGTTATAGTTAGCTGGACATTTCACTCGTAAAAAACCAATGAAATTCCCCCGTTATAGTTAGTTCAGCTAACCGTGCGTGCATGGCACTAACTGCGTAAAGTGGGCGCGCGGTGCGCGAAGCGCACCGCGTGCTCACTGTGCGCGCACGGTGCGCGAAGCGCACCGTGCGCGCACAGAACGAACTGCGTTAAGTGGGCGCGCATGCCACGAATGGCGTAAAGTAACTTAGCATTTAAAAAACCGTACAAATTCACTGAAAAAACCATAGGTTTCACACACGTTATAGTTAGGAATTAGCATTTAAAAAACCTTGCAAATTCACTGAAAAAACCATAGGTTTCACACATGTTATAGTTAGCGGAAATTTTACTGATAAAAAACCAATGAAATTCCCCCGTTATGATTACTGCAGGCAACTATAACTCACGCGACCGCAATCTTCTGCTGATGACATATGTGTCTTTATGAAAAAAAAATATTTGTAATATATGTATAGCTAAAAATGTATGGAAGAAGACATGGGCAAATAAGTGTCTAAATACAGTATTAGCATCAGCAGAGGATTGCGCGCCCGCAATGCACTACTGATGACGTCACATATTACATCACTCATGACATGGTCAGTGACATCACTCATGACATCACTGATGACATCATCCAGTGAATGTGTGTGTTTCTGAAAATTATATGTTTTATATATGTATATCTCAAGGTCGATGGAAGAATAAATGGGTATATAAGTGTCTAAATGGATGTTTTCACATTAGGCCCTTAAACGAAATTTCTTTGCCAATTTGAAAGCACACTTACTGCTCTTTTTTTTGGCAAGTGATAAACACTTTTACAGACTGACACATTATGAATCCACTTTTCAGATTTTTTTAAAAGCACATATCCAAACTGCTTTTTCAGACCAGCACCATGTGTAACCTGGGTGACTGACTACACTCCAGCAAGGGCAACCAGCCTTAGTGATGCTGAATGTATTTGCATTACTGACTGAAACCTGAAACCCCACTCGCTTGTGAATACTGTGCATGATTCCACATGGTAAGCAGCTGGCTGTGTGCTAAGAGTCTGCTTCTGCACCAAAAAATGGCTCCCCCTTTCCATCTAATGCAACTGTGAAATCACCAGAGCAATACGCAATAAATCTCTGCCTGTAATTCCTATTTGCACACAGAGTCATGTTTTCACATTAGTCACAAAACGAAATTTCTTTGCCAATTTGAAAGCACACTTACTTTTCTTTTTTTTGGCAAGTGATAAACACTTTTACAGACTGACACATTATGAATCCACTTTTTAGATTCTTAAAAAAGCACATGTCCAAACTGCTTTTTCAGACCAGCACCATGTGTAACCTGGGTGACTGACTACACTCCAGCAAGGGCAACCAGCCTTAGTGATGCTGAATGTATTTGCATTACTGACTGAAACCTCAAACCCCACTCGCTTGTGAATACTGTGCATGATTCCACAGGGTAAGCAGCTGGGTGTGTGCTAAGAGTCTGCTTCTGCACCAAAAAATGGCTCCCCCTTTCCATCTAATGCAACTGTGAAATCACCAGAGCAATACGCAATAAATCTCTGCCTGTAATTCCTATTTGGACACAGAGTCATGTTTTCACATTAGTCACAAAACGAAATTTCTTTGCCAATTTGAAAGCACACTTACTGCTCTTTTTTTTGGCAAGTGATAAACACTTTTACAGACTGACACATTATGAATCCACTTTTCAGATTTTTTAAAAAGCACATGTCCAAACTGCTTTTTCAGACCAGCACCATGTGTAACCTGGGTGACTGCCTACACTCCAGCAAGGGCAACCAGCCTTAGTGATGCTGAATGTATTTGCATTACTGACTGAAACCTCAAACCCCACTCGCTTGTGAATACTGTGCATGATTCCACATGGTAAGCAGCTACCTGTGTGCTAAGAGTCTGCTTCTGCACCAAAAAATGCTCCCCCTTTACATCTAATGCAAATGTAAAATCACCAGAGCAATACGCAATAAATCTCTGCCTGTAATTCCTATTTGCATACAGAGTCATGTTTTCACATTAGTCACAAAACGAAATTTCTTTGCCAATTTGAAAGCACACTTACTGCTCTTTTTTTTTGGCAAGTGATAATCACTTTTACAGACTGACACATTATGAATCCACTTTTCAGATTTTTTAAAAAGCCCACGTCCAGACTGCTTTTTCAGACCACCACCATGTGTATCCTGGGTGACTGCCTACACTCCAGCAAGGGCAACCAGCCTTAGTGATGCTGAATGTATTTGCATTACAGACTGAAACCTCAAACCCCACTCGCTTGTAAATACTGTGCATGATTCTACATGGAAAGCAGCTGGGTGTGTGCTAAGAGTCTGCTTCTGCACCAAAAAATCGCTCCCCCTTTTTCCTACTAATGCAACTGTGAAATCACCAGAGCAAAACGCAATACATCTCTGCCTGTAATTCCTATTTGCACACAGAGTCATGTTTTCACATTAGTCACAAAACGAAATTTCTTTGCCAATTTGAAAGCACACTTACTGCTCTTTTTTTTTTGGCAAGTGATAATCACTTTTACAGACTGACACATTATGAATCCACTTTTCAGATTTTTTAAAAAGCCCATGTCCAGACTGCTTTTTCAGACCACCACCATATGTATCCTGGGTGACTGACTACACTCCAGCAAGGGCAACCAGCCTTAGTGATGCTGAATGTATTTGCATTACAGACTGAAACCTCAAACCCCACTCGCTTGTAAATACTGTGCATGATTCTACATGGAAAGCAGCTGGGTGTGTGCTAAGAGTCTGCTTCTGCACCAAAAAATGGCTCCCCCTTTTTCCTACTAATGCAACTGTGAAATCACCAGAGCAAAACGCAATACATCTCTGCCTGTAATTCCTATTTGCACACAGAGTCATGTTTTCACATTAGTCACAAAACGAAATTTCTTTGCCAATTTGAAAGCACACTTACTGCTCTTTTTTTTTGGCAAGTGATAATCACTTTTACAGACTGACACATTATGAATCCACTTTTCAGATTTTTTAAAAAGCCCATGTCCAGACTGCTTTTTCAGACCACCACCATGTGTATCCTGGGTGACTGCCTACATACCAGCAAGGGCAACCAGCCTTAGTGATGCTGAATGTATTTGCATTACAGACTGAAACCTCAAACCCCACTCGCTTGTAAATACTGTGCATGATTCTACATGGAAAGCAGCTGGGTGTGTGCTAAGAGTCTGCTTCTGCACCAAAAAATCGCTCCCCCTTTTTCCTACTAATGCAACTGTGAAATCACCAGAGCAAAACGCAATAAATCTCTGCCTGTAATTCCTATTTGCACACAGAGTCATGTTTTCACATTAGTCACAAAACGAAATTTCTTTGCCAATTTGAAAGCACACTTACTGCTCTTTTTTTTGGCAAGTGATAATCACTTTTACAGACTGACACATTATGAATCCACTTTTCAGATTTTTTAAAAAGCCCATGTCCAGACTGCTTTTTCAGACCACCACCATGTGTATCCTGGGTGACTGCCTACATACCAGCAAGGGCAACCAGCCTTAGTGATGCTGAATGTATTTGCATTACAGACTGAAACCTCAAACCCCACTCGCTTGTAAATACTGTGCATGATTATACATGGAAAGCAGCTGGGTGTGTGCTAAGAGTCTGCTTCTGCACCAAAAAATCGCTCCCCCTTTTTCCTACTAATGCAAATATAAAATTACCAGAGTTGTACACAATAAATCTCTGCCTATATTTCCCAACATGTGTAACCTGGGTGACTGCCTACATTCCAGCAAGGGCAACCAGCCTTAGTGATGCTGAATGTATTTGCATTACTGAGTCCAACCTCAAACCCTTAAACTATTCTTTTTTTATACCAATACACCTTAATTTATCGTGAAAACATAGTCCATATTATTTTACATGTTCCTCACATTTAAATTTCTCCCAAAACAGAAAATAATAAACACAACTTCAACAAAAAGAATTACATTTCTATTATTCATTTCTTAATTTACCATATACATCTCCTCTCAAACTCTAAACTCACCTTTAAAATTAGTTAGTTGTGAAAGAATTCAATTCAATTCAAATTCAAATAGACTTTATTCGGATTTCAAAAACCATCCATAAAAGCACAAAGTTAATTTTTAAAAATACACATATAATACCACAATTTTGGGCCACAACTTATTATTTACAAATATAATTTATAAAAACAGCAATGAAAACTCAAATGGCCTTTATACTATACAATGCATAGAACCACCTTAGATACAATATATAGCAGTGTATAGCAAAGGATAAATATAGTTATCATGAAAACAAGACAAAATGCGTTATAACAGATTAGGTTAGTGCAAATCACGTTTTAAAGTGCAAAGTGCATATCTTGGTGTAGAATTAATCGATTCTCAAGGACCTGCGTGAGCATACAATAGCATTAAGAAAATTGCTAACTCTAAAGATTAATTCATCAGATCCCAACATTAAAAAATGTCTATAAGCGTGATTGAGGTCGGTCAAATCATGTTTTCTACAATAGGGGATTAAATAATGCCTTGTAAACTTCATGTAAAAACCACAGCCAAAAATAAAGTGTAACATACTCTGGGTTCCACCATGGTCACATGGGCAATTTAATTTTTCCAGATTTTTAATGTACCCCAATGGGAAACAAATTAGGTTAATAATACTCCGGTCCCTGAATCTGAAGAGTAGGGTCCTCTTCCATCTGCCCAATTTTTTGCATAAATAGGGCTGAGGTGACATCGGAAGTTCAGGGGATAATTCCTGGATTTGTAGATAATTGATAGTAGATGGTTTCACAGAATCTACTCTATCCCTCTCTATGTGATAATACTGATAGAGTGCCCTTCTCACTAAATTTTTGTGGGAGCCATCAATCTGGTCAGGGTTTGTAAAGAGATGACCATATTTAACACTCGTGAGGCTCTTTTCTACTGCATTAATCCAGGGAATTAAGTTGACATTCTCGCAATTTAGACAGTCCATAATGATCTCACGGGACAGGGAAGCTGCCGGGTTTTTCCAGACCCTTAGCCAGAACAGTGCGGGTCTGGCTCTTATAAAATCCTCAACATAATGTAGTTTTAATTCATTATGGCATACAGTGGTTGGTGCACAAATGACTCCCCCCAAAATTTTCCGGCAAAATCTGTTCTCTTCTCTCTGTAGTTCGGAACAGTTCGAAAACCCCCAAATTTCAGCCCCGTATGTGCCAGTTGGGAGACATTGGCTCCGATAAATTTGTAATAGGCTGGGAACCACGTCCGCCTGGCGTGGTTGGCAGAGAGAGATAACAGAGTTAATCGATTTTGAGAGTTTATTTCTCCCCGTTGCAACGTGGGGTTGCCACGAGCCACTATTAGAAAATAGAAGGCCCAAATATGGGAAAGTGCAAGTGCTTTTTAAAGAGTTTTGACCTATCACGATCTTTGGGATTTTATAGTTTTTAGGACCACAGGTCATTATAAAAGATTTGCTGAAATTAGTGCACAAACCTAAGTCAAACATATAGTCAACGAATCCCGAAATTAAAATGCGTAAGGCGTTCGGGGTGCGGCCTATGAGTACCGCATCATCCGCGTAAAGTAACGCCGGGATTGGTTTCTTATTAATCATAGGAACGTCTTTTGTCAGGTTGCATAAAGAATGGGTTAATTCATTGATGTATAATATAAAAAGCAAGGGGGCCAGAACGCAGCCCTGCCTGACCCCCTTGCCTATTAAAATTTCGTTTGAGACCTCGCCTTCATTATTTATTCGGACGCGGGCCTTCAGGTTGCAGTGGAGGTTGGCCAAAAAATGGACTAGTGGTTCATCTAAGCCGTATTTTAAGAGAATGGACCACAAGCGGGAGCGGTTTACAAAATCAAATGCTGAGCTTAGGTCCATAAACCCAAAATACAGAGGGGATTGTTTAGCTCTTGTGTATTTGGCCATTATAAGATTGAGGTTCAGGCATTGTTCCACCGTGCCAAGTTTGCTCCTAAAGCCTAACTGGCAGCGGTGGATGATGGAGTTGTCATCTGCCCATGTGCTAATTCTATCAAATAAGACCCTGCCAAGGACCTTCAGGGTATTATCGATCAACGATATTGGTCGATAACACCCCGGGTCCAGCCTATTTCCCTTTTTGAAAATAGGTACAATAGTACTACTGGACCAAGTCGGGGGGATAGATTTCTTACTCAAGTTGTTAAAAAGATTACAGAGTAAGGGGGCCCAGAAGCTTATATTGGATTTAATTTGGTCAATAGACAGGCCATCCGGGCCTGGTGCCTTATTACCGGCACTATTTCCAATAGCTTCCTCTACCTCCTCTAGTGTTATAACAATGGTGCTATCTGGGAAATTATCCTCGGTATGATCTCCGTCTTTCGCATATAATTTCGAAAAGTGAGTGACCCATGAGTCTCCTGTGATATTGCAGTTGATTGGGGTGATGTTACTTCCCAGGGCTCTCAGGCTCTTTACGTTTCTCCAAAACCCGGTTGAGTCTTTTAGGGCAGCAGATTTCGTTAGATTATCCCAGTGACTTGTTAAAAGCTCCTCAGTTCTGACTTTTAGTGCGTGTTTATATTTAACACGCAGTGAACTGACAAGGGGCACATCACGGGGTTTAACTGCCAAGGCCTTTCTGAGTTCTCTATTGGCCCTCGAGCAATTGGTGTCAAACCATCTTTGATCAGTTACATTATGTTCTTTTGATGGTCTAGATATTGCCCTTTTTATAGCTATGCATAAATCACAAAAAGACTTAATTATGTCGGGGCCATCGAATGCTAAACATTTGGAGATCAGCAGAGGATTATTCCTGATCACAGTAGATAGGATCTCATGGTTGTCGACCCCTCTCCAGACAATCCTAAGCCTGTCTGTAGAGACAGTGATATTTTGGGCTCCTGTCTCACAAGGGCCTGTAGGTTTATTGATAGATTTAAGTTGGATTACTATAGGCAGATGATCGCTATATGGGCTATTAACAACCTCAGAGCTAAATAACACTTCACTAAGGAGGGAAGAGGTAAACATGTAATCAATCGTAGTTGAACTACCACGGCCAATGTAAGTAGGGGCCGGCTCAATTCCCTCGGGGGATCCACATAGGCTCATTACATCATCTAAATCCCTGCTATATAGCAAATCCAATAATTCAATACCTCGTCTACAGGGCAATGATGTTTGGTGAATGTGGGCATTAAAGTCTCCACCAACACAAATGCCATCAAATTGGCCAAACTTTTCCCCATTTGCAACTTCATCAATAAAATTAAACAGTTCCAAAAAAGTAGGATTTGGATGGTTAATAAAATCATTATTATAAAAGTTTATAAGACAAATTCTTAACCTTGCAACATATTTCACAGCTATCAGATGTTTACTGACCACATGTAAAGGCTCAATTTTCACGTCTTTAGAAACTTTTGCCCAGATGGATAAACCACCACTTGGTCGCCCCAAAACAGAGGGCAAAGCAGTAAGGTTATGAGCAAAAAAACCCTCTAGTAATTTGGGACATGTGCACCATGTTTCCTGCAACATTACCACGTCAAAATGACTTATCCATGTAACCCATTCTTTAATTTTCATCTTGCTTGGGAGGCCAGCAATATTCCAACTAATGATACTGAGAGTATTAATTGGTGGATTAGTAATGCGAGAGGGCTGGGCAATGGGAAGATAGGGGCGTGCTACAAGGGGTGAAATTAATCCATCTGGACAGGACTCAGAAGTGTTTAAAAATGTTGCTCTTTCCAAAGGCATTGTACTAGTAGCCTTATCCGGTATAGTGGGGAAAGTTAATAGTGGTCAATCTAGGCTACCTCCTAATTCAGATAGGGCGGAAAATCTGTTGGATAAAGGAATTGTGTTAGGGGCCGTTTGGAATATTCTGTGTGGAGGCCTATAAAAATGGCCCAGTGGGTGAAGAGTTATTGCAGTCGATGTATTTGCATAGGTATTATGTGTGTCTAAAAAGAATCTTACTGAACTCGGGTGTCGGAAGTTAATCACTATGCAGTCCCCACTGATATTTTTGTGTTGTGGGCCCACCCAGCTTACCCGACGGGTTGATATAATCTCATTAGATATGTTCCATCTTGCCCCTTTATGTTTAGTCAGCCAATCAGTGCATTTATTGTGCAATTGTTGCCATGACTCACTTTGGTTTTCTTTAAGGGCTGGTACACCAGCTAGCACAAGAACATATGGGCAGGCTTCTGGGGGTAAGTGAAGTGGTGGTCCTAAATTATTAGTGGTGCTATTTCTTACTGTCGCACCTCTACTTGCGCTTACACTCTCCGGTTTATTGCCTGTACTATCGTTTCGGGTTACTGATGAAATGATAGTAGGATTAGCGTCCGAGCTCACAGTATTAGTAATAGCTCTTCCTGCTGCTCCAAAAGAATCATAATTTGGGCCCTTAGTCAGTGCGGATTGGATATTGGTTGAAATACTGCTAGAAGGAACGGCTTTGGCCATTGTTAAGCTTTTAGTGTTACTATGGCCGTTAGTAATGGTCAATCCTCCCTCCCTCAGATCATTGCATAATGATTCTAATTTGTTCATAATTTTTTCGCCCCGGGCGACATCCACACTCATAGTGCCTTTCCTTTTAATTTCCTCTTTTTTTACAAGGGTTTCAATTTTGTCCAGTCTTTTAAAAACGAGATTAAATTGCTTAGCTATTTGAATTTCAACTTGCTTAAAAATGGTATCAACGATAGTTTCAACCAGGTTACCATTGACTTTGGGTTGGATATTACGCTCAGTATGCTCAGTCTGGGTACTGACCGAATTGTCAATCTCATCGCATAGTCTGACGACCTCACATGTACCCTTATCCCGGGCAGGGGACTCTGGACTGCAGGCAGGAACGGTAGATCTTCCCGTTCCTTCATCCGATGGTAAAAGTTGCGAAGATAAATCCTCAATGGAGCCTGATAACACTATTTCACAGTCATTTCCTTTATTTTTGTTCCATAAACTTTGTGGGGTGGGTTGGTTTCTACTGTGACTTGGTTGTTTCCTTTTGTTTATGGTACATTTCACTGGGCCTCTCTTACGTTTCTCCCTTGTTGTTGTGACGGGACGTGTTGTTTTGTCTGGTGCGGATTCCGCTAGTTGAACAGTTACAGGTGCAGTCACCAAGCTGGTTGTATCAGTAATGGGAGTTACGATATCAGATTGTGCTGGTGTTTTGATGATTGTTACTGTAGGGGAGAGGGGGAGACCCAAAGTAGGAGATTCGTTGAGGGACTGGGAGTTTAACAAGGTAGTAGTAGGAAGTCCAAAGGACATCCTACGTTCAGTGTCCGCAATCTCGTTGGTAACCATGGTGAGGGCGTTAGCCAGTAATACATCAATCGATGTGGGCAGTTCGATAGGGGTAGCTGTATTAGCAGGTATAGATTTCGTGCGTTTCACCATAATTTATGTAAATACCTATACGGCTTTGGCGAAGCAAGGGGGGGCCCAGCCCAGCCTCGTCCTGCCCCGGACGGCCACAGACGGCCCGCCCTCTGCCCGGGCTCAGCCCGGCGACGCCCGCGCGCGTCCCGCGACGCGGAGGGAGCCTTGCTCTAAATAGCGCCTCCGTGCGCGATGTCCGGCGGATGTGGGCGTGGCTGGGAGGGATGCCGGATCCTGTAGTTGTCGCCCTGCTCCCAACTGCGGCCTCGGGTGTTAGAAGGAGGCGGCGGGAGTGCTGGCGTCCGAGAGAGTATGCGGGCTGCTCACATGAGCCCAGGTAGGAGCTGCGCTGTCTTTCCGTGTGGTTGGTTTGCTCCGCGTTGACCCCCCGTTGTGAAAGAAATGTGGCACTCAAACAGCAGATTATCAGAGCCAGGATCTCTGTTCTCTACACCTCTCTCCTCTCAGCAGAACCAGATAATGGCAAAGTTTCCCTCTATTTTTCCACACATATACATGTAAGTTTCAAATCTCAGTGCTTCCCCCTTTTTTTCAAATGTAATCACACATTTCTATTGGTTGAAAACCAACCCTTTTCCAAAAGTACCCTTCCCCCAACTTGACTTCTGCCTAGTACCCTTCCCCCAACTTGACTTCTGCCTGCTACCATAGCAACAGCTCATGGAACACTGCTGTGTGGAGTTAGGTCAGAAGTTCGCCAAACAATGTTTCAATTCCACAGAGCAAGAGTGCTTGACTTTTCAAACCTTACAGCAAATCCATAGTACTGTTCTTTGGTAACACATTTTTCTGTACCAATACAAAACATGCTTCTATACATTTACACATACAGCCTAGTTTTTAGTGTAGAATGGTATGAAACAGCCAATCAGTTCTTTTTTTTTATAAAAAAATATGTATGCCTCCATTTCCAAACTGTCTTTCATTTCTTTTTACCATTCTACTGAATTACACCTCCTGAGTGCATCCAGATCTCCTTTGAAGATGTTCACAGTGTGGATTGTAGGACACAGCTATGTCTTCTGGAGTGAAAAGTTTGCAGAGAAAACAGGTATTGTGAGAGACCTTGCTTTGCCAAATGTAGACATTACATGGATTGGTCAGAGAGGGTTAAAGTGGCACCAATTGATGCCATTGGTAAAATCCTTCATGCAAATCCAACACCCTGACCTCATAATAGTGCACTGTGGTGGCAATGACCTAGGCACTTTGACTGGGGTAGGTCTGGAAATGCTTATGAAGGACACCTTTGCACAACTGTTTTCACTTTTCCCTAAAACTGCCTTTGTGTTTTCCAACATATGCCAAAGGCAAAAATGGAACTGGTCCAATCATTTCTGTCCGCAGATTGACAAAGCAAGAAAGCACGTCAACAAATCTGTTTCTGCTTTCCTCCGTGACTATGGTATGGGTTCCATTTACCACAACAACTTGCGTTATGACATGCAAGACATTTATAGAGGAGATGGTGTGCACTTCAATGATGAAGGGAACAGAGTCTTCCTCTTGAACCTTAGACTCTGCATCGGTACTTACTTGTAGGTACCACTAAAAAATAACTTCATAAACACAACGGCTCTTTTTAGAGCCCCCTAATATCTAAACTCTTAAATCTGCATTTCATTTCTTTTATTTATTTATTTTTACCGTACGCTTACCGTACGCGTACCCCGTGATTTTTTTTAAAATCAATAAATGTTTTCTTTGTACTTTTCTGTCCTTCTTTGACCCCCTCACAAATGTAAGGGGGTCTGTAACTCTCCTCCTTGCCCCCTTTCCTTGTTATCACTCTTTTTTTTCTGAGTGAAACACACGAAATGGCGGCCGCCGCTTCCTGGTTTCGGCCGATTCGAATGTTTACTAAGATCTAAGAGCCAATCAGAATCGCGCTCGCGCACGCCACCGTACGCGTACGGTAAGCGTACCGTAAGCGTACCGTAAGCTGGCTCAGATATATATATTGATTTAAAGGCTATTTTCTCAGAATCTACTGAACAGATTTACACCAAACCTACAAAAGGCACTTCCTTGACCTGAGGACTACCTCTCTGCCAAATTTCTAGTAATTCTGTTCAGCCGTTCGGGCTGTAGCCCTGTCTAAAGGTCCTATGGAAAAATGCATGGGAAAAACACGTTTTGGGACCCCCCTTTTATCTCAGCCCCCGCTTGACGAATCCCCCCGAGACTTTCAGGATAGGAGCGGAGCGTAGCGCCCCACCTATTTTGAGAAATTCGCGAGGATTCGTCGACCGGCGCCAAAGTTATTCAAAATAGAATGTTGCGGATTTCCTATGGAAACGTGGTCCTAACTATAACTACCTACTGGCGACCGCCAGTAGGTAATATATATATATATATATATATATATATATATATATATATATATATATATATATATATATATATATATATATATATATATATATATATATATATTCACTGAAAAAACCATAGGTTTCACACATGTTATAGTTAGCGGAAATTTTACTGATAAAAAACCAATGAAATTCCCCCGTTATAGTTAGTGCAGGCAACTATAACTCACGCGACCGCAATCCTCTGCTGATGCTAATACTGTATTTAGACACTTATTTGCCCATGTCTTCTTCCATACATTTTTAGCTATACATATATTACAAATATTTTTTTTTCATAAAGACACATATGTCATCAGCAGAAGATTGCGGTCGCGTGAGTTATAGTTGCCTGCACTAACTATAACGGGGGAATTTCATTGGTTTTTTATCAGTAAAATTTCCGCTAACTATAACATGTGTGAAACATATGGTTTTTCAGTGAATTTGCAAGGTTTTTTAAATGCTAATTCCTAACTATAACGTGTGTGAAACCTATGGTTTTTTCAGTGAATTTGTACGTTTTTTTAAATGCTAAGTTACTTTACGCCATTCGTGGCGTGCGCGCCCACTTAACGCAGTTCGTTCCGTGCACGCACGGTGTGCTTCGCGCACCGTGCGCGCACAGTAAGCACGCGGTGCGCTTCGCGCACCGCGCGCCCACTTTACGCAGTTAGTGCCGTGCACGCACGGTGGGCACGCGGTGCGCTACGCGCACCGCGTGCCCACGTTACGCTAGATGGGCCATGTACGCATGATGCGCTTCACGCACCGTGCGCACATGGAGGACATATGATGCACTTCGTTTTGAAAGGTAATATTTTAATTTTTCGTATATTTTATAAGCCATGCACAAATGGTGCCCTTCGGGCACCATTTGCACTCGGGGTGGAGAGAGTGTGGATAATTTTTTTTTTTATTATTTTTTTTTTTAATTTTTTAGTTTATCTCATCTCTAATAAGCCATGCACAATTGGTGCCCTGCGGGCACCTATTGCACACGGGGTGGAGAGAGTGTGGATAATTTTTTTTTTAAAAAAAATTTTTTACCGTACGCGTACGGTAAGCGTAATCGCCGAAATTACCGAAAAAATAAAAATTCCGTTTTTGGCCTTGGGGGATCTTTGGGGACTCCCTCAACATGGCTATGTGTGTGGGAGCTGTCTAAACAGCCCCTTTACATGTTTTTGGGCTTTATATTTTAGAAATCACTCTCAGTGCGAGAGAGAAAATGGCGGCCGCCGCTTCCTGGTTTCGGCCGATTCGAATGTTTACTAAGATCTAAGAGCCAATCAGAATCGCGCTCGCGCACGCCACCGTACGCGTACGGTAAGCGTACCGTAAGCGCACCGTAAGCTGGCTCAGATATATATATTGATTTAAAGGCTATTTTCTCAGAATCTACTGAACAGATTTACACCAAACCTACAAAAGGCACTTCCTTGACCTGAGGACTACCTCTCTGCCAAAGTTCTAGTAATTCTGTTCAGCCGTTCGGGCTGTAGCCCTGTCTAAAGGTCCTATGGAAAAATGCATGGGAAAAACGCGTTTTGGGACCCCACTTTTATCTCAGCCCCCGCTTGACGAATCCCCCCGAGACTTTCAGGGTAGGAGCGGAGCGTAGCGCCCCACCTATTTTGAAAATAGGATTCGTCGACCGGCGCCAAAGTTATTCAAAATAGAATGTTGCGGATTTCCTATGGAAACGTGGTCCTAACTATAACTACCTACTGGCGACCGCCAGTAGGTAATATATATATATATATATATATATATATATTATCTACTGGCGGTCGCCAGTAGATAGTTATAGTTAGGACCTATTTTCCATAGGAAATCCACAACATTCTATTCCCAATAAGTCTGGCGCCGGTTGATGAATCCTCGTGAAATTTTCCAAACTTTTGGCCAGCTCCGCTCCGCTCCTACCCTGAAAGTTTCGCGGTGATCCAGCAAGCGGGGGATGAGAAAAAAAGCGGGTCCCAAAACGCGTTTTTCCCATGCAATTTCCCATAGGATCTGTTGTCGCAGCTACAGCCTAAACTGCTGAACGGAATGACATCAAATTTGGCAAAGAGGTAGTCCTCAGTTCAGACTCATGCCTTTTGCATAAATGGTGTGAATCTGTTTAGTAGTTCCTGAGAAAATTAGAGTTAAAAGTACATAAATATCTATGGCCGGGGAAGATCCGCGGACCCTACCTGCACCGTAAGCGCACCCTCTCCGAACCGAGCGCGCACCCTTCCGATCGCGCTCTGAATGCTAGTTGGCTGTCAAGTGTCTGTCTACATTCGAAACCAGGAACTGTTGGTGGCCATTTTCTGCCTCGGTAGAAGCGAGACTGAAGAAGCAAGGGCATAAGTGTGTAAAACATATAAAGGGGGCAGAGTGGAAATACTCTGACCCTCTAGAGGTGCTTAGGGGGTCCCAGAAGGACCCCCAGGGGCCCCTTTTAAAAAAACAACTGCGAAATGCGCGTACGGTGCGCGTATCCTATCGCGTTGGGTGCACAGATTCTCTTGCGTTGGGTGCGCGGATCCAAGGAAAAAAAAATGAAATTGTTGGGAGATAAAGATCAAGCTTAAGTGTTTTGTTCTTGAGTGGCTCTAAAAAGAGCTGTTGTGTTCATTGAGAGTTTTTGGTACTTATAAGTAAGTACCTATACAGAGTCTAAAGTTGTTGAGGAAGAATCTGTTTCCTTCATCAGTAAAGTGTACTCTATGTCTCCTATACATCTCTTGCATATGAAAGCGCAGATTGTTATTGTAAATGGATCCCATTCTATAGTCTCGGAGAAAAGCAGAAACAGATTCATTCACATGTTTCCTAGCTTTCTCAATTTGTGGACAAAAATGATCGGACCAGTTCCATTTCTGTCTTTGGCATATGTTAGAATACACAAAGGAAGTTTTAGGGAAAAGTTAAATCAGTTCTGCAAAGGTGTCCTTCATAAGCATTTCCAGACCTACCCCAGTCAAAGTGCCTAGGTCATTGCCACCACAGTGCACTATTATGAGGTCAGGGTGTTGAATTTGCATGAAGGATTTCACCAATTGCATCAATTGGTGCCACTTTAACCATCTCTGTCCAATCCATTTAATGTCTACATTTGGCAAACCTAGGTCTTTGTGAATCACTTTGTTTTCTGCATACCTTTGGCTCCAGAAAATATAGCTGTGTCCCACAATCCACACTCTAAGCATCTTGAAAGGAGGCCTGGATGCACTCAGATGGTCTCTGTAAATGAAATGGCAGTTTGGAAAGTAAGATGTTTCTAAAATGGTGGCTAAGATGCAGTTTTCAAAAAAGACAAGAAATCATTGGTTGTTTGACAACCTTCTACACTGAAAGGTAGGGTGCATGTTTCTGTTTTTTAAACGCGTGATTCTTATTGGTTAACAAAAACTGATTGTAAGGAACATTATATATGATAAGCTGATATCTTGAAAAGTCAAGCACACTTGCTGTCTTGATTAGCAACACTGTGTGCTGAACTTGTGACCTGTGTGCTCAGTACAGTGTTCCATGACCTGTTGCTATGGTAACGGGCAGAAGGCAGATTGGGGGAAGGGTTCAAATTTATGTCATTTGGAAAGGGTTGAATTGTTTAACCAATAGAAATGTGTGTTTGCTTTTGAATTTATGTGGGAAGGAATGTGATTTGATGTTTACATGTATATGTGTGGAAAATGAGAGGGAAACTTTGCCATTCTTTGGTTCTGCTGACAGGTGCACAGTGCAGAGATTCTGTATAAGAAAATCTGGTGTGTGACTGATATCTGGTGTGTGACTGATATACTTCTTAATCTACAAAACAACTTGAAAGGTGAGGTATTTAATCGTGAGGGGATGTATGTAGACTATTTTGATTTTAATCAGACTAATGTATTTCTCCTGCTAAAGTGTAGGGAGTACTTTTTTCTCTACAATCTTATTGACAGTGTGTGTGCATGTTTTTATATTTTGGTAGAATTAGAAACCAGTCATTCTTTAAGAATTTGTGAAATGAGTTATGTTTCTACACTAAAATGTAGTATTCCTTCTAGATGAAGAAATGTGTTTTGGTATGGTGCAAGGGATAGTGCTGTTTGTCTAGAATCACACTGTGAGTCTGTGTGCATTTGGGAACCACTGTGAGAGAAGCATTTGGTAACATTGTGTATTTTCTGACAGATAACTATTTTAAAACCTGTCATGTTGTCAAATTTTAGTAGCATTAGAAGCCAGTCTTTGCTTATGTGTTGATTAAATGAGTTAGGCTTTGACACAAAAGAGCAGTCCCGAAATATGTACATTGTGTGCAGTTCCCTTACCACTTTCACAGTAGTGAACGAGTTTTGGTAAACTCCTAGGGATAGTGGTTGTAGTCTAGAATCACACAGTGAGTCTGTGTGCATTTGGGAACCACTGTGAGAGAAGCATTTGGTAAGATTGTGTATTTGCTGACAAATAACTGTTTTAAAACCTGTCTTGTTGTCAAGTTTTAGTAGCATTAGAAGACAGTTTTTGCTTATGCTTTGGGTAAATGAGTCAGGCTTTGACACAATAGTGCAGTCCTGAAATATGCAGATTGTGTGCAGTTCCCTTATCACTTCCACAGTAGTGAATGATTTTTGGTAAACTCCTAGGTATAGTGGTTGTTGTCTAGAATCACACTGTGCATTTGGGACCCACTGTGAGAGAAGCATTTGGTAACATCGTGTATTTTCTGACATATAACTCTTTTAAAACCTGTCATGTTGTCAAGTTTTAGTAGCATTAGAAGCCAGTTTTAATATTTTAAAAAATATAAAAAAATATGAAAAACCAATTAAATTCAAATAATATTTTTTAATTTTTTAAAGAATTAATTGAAAAAATAAGTTTAAAAAATGGTGATAAAAAAGTATTTTAAAAAAAAACATAATTAATGAAATTGACACACTGAATTTGAAAAATATAGAAATGCAATCAAAATCATTAAACATGATATCTTCAGAGATAAGTTAAAGATAGGAATTAGCATTTAAAAAACGTTTGAAATGCACTGAAAAAACCAAAGGTTTCAGGGGCGTTATAGTTAGGAATTGGCATTTAAAAAAACCTTAGAAATTCACTGAAAAAACCATAGGTTTCAGGGGTGTTATAGTTAGCTGGACATTTCCCTCATACAAAACCCTAGAAATTCCCCTGTTATAGTTAGTTCAGCTAGCTATAACTCGCGCCCCCGCAATGCACTGCTGATGACGTCACATATTACATCACTCATGACATGGTCAGTGACATCAGGGATGACATCACTGATGACATCTCAAATGACATCACTGATTACATCACTGATGACATTATCCATGTGATAAATTACTGCATCTTCTCACACCCTATTTTAACCTTTGATACAGCAACTCAAAATTTCAGACGTCCATTCTCAAAACCATAGATACTCCAATACCGATAACTTCATACCCACTCATTAACTCTTAGGTCTCCACTCACTCACCTGTACAGGCACTTATACTTACAGTCACTCCGTACAAGACTATCATATGCATTTATACATCGATATAGACACTCACAGACCGCCAATCATCCATTGAGGTACTGACACACCTAGTCAGTCGTGCAAGTAATTAAACACAGTCCAATTTACTCACCTATACAGTTAAACACACTCAAGTTCACTTACTCATAAAAATAGTACAACATTCTTACGCTCTTATACAATCATTGATGCAAGCTCACACTCATCCATACAGCCACTCTCACAATCAAACACTCTCACATATACCCACTTATATACTCTTACACGCATATATACTGCCTTTCACATATGTAGTTATTCACACATGTACCACTGAGATATACATTCAATCCCTAACACACCCATACATACACTCACCCAACCATACAGTTCATCACAGATGCACTCTTAAAACCATGCACCCATAGAATCACCCACTCACACATCTATGCATAGATGTCACTCACACCCTACCCACACAAACACTCAGGCACCCATACAGATACTCAGTCAACCAATCATTAATCCATATAGACACTCATATAGCTATTCACAAAACCATGCAGCCACTTATACACCTAAACACAGACACATACAGTTTAGTCACTAGTCTGCAGTAAGATACATTTAATGACTCACTAATAGAGTCAGTTACACACCTAGAAAATCATCCATTCACACACTTGTACACCCACTCATTCTTCCACAGGCCTTTCACTATAAATATATAAAACATATTTAAACTTTACAGAATCCCACAGTCACTGGATGACGTAATCTGTGATGTCATTTGAGATGTCATCAGTGATGTCACTGACCATGTCATGAGTGATGTAATACGTGACGTCATCAGCAGTACATTGCGGGGGCGCCAGTTATAGTTAGCTGAACTAACTATAACGGGGGAATTTCAATGGTTTTGTACGAGTGAAATGTCCAGCTAACTATAACATGTGTGAAACCTATGGTTTTTTCAGTGAATTTGCAAGGTTTTTTTAAATGCTAATTCCTAACTATAACGTGTGTGAAACCTATGGTTTTTTCAGTGAATTTCAAAGGTTTTTTAAATGCTAATTCCTAACTATAACGTGTGTGAAACCTATGGTTTTTTTAATGAATTTGCAAGTTTTTTTAAATGCTAATTTATGTATGTATTATTATTTTTTTTATATATTTATTTTACAATAAACTACCTATATATATAGTTATAGATTGACTGTATCCTGTAATATGGAATGGCTCAGCTCTTTTTTTTTTAATTTGGATAGTATAGTTAATATCTTCCATAAACTTAAAAACATGTTTTTTTTTAGGGTTTTTCGCGGTGCGCGCACTGTATCCGTGTGCGCATGCGTGCGTGCTCCGTGTGTGCTCTGTGTGTGCATGCGTGCGTGCTCCGTGCGTGCTCCATGTGCGCATGTGTACGTGCTCCGTGCGTGCTCCGTGTGCGCATGCGTGCGTGCTCCGTGCGCGCACGGTGTGCGCACGGTGCGCACACGTTGCGTGCACGGTAAGTCATGTGATTACGAAACAACACTTTTCATTGGTTCATAGTAGTTTCAGTTCCAGAATCTTCAAACACCACACCCACTCCCCTCATTATTTCTTCTTATTTCCTGGGAGAAGGAGCTGAACAGCTTTTCCACTACGTGAGAATGGCAGAACAGAAATCTTCTACAGAGAGTGAAGAGGAGACCTGTGTGCCACCAACCCAGAGGAAACAAAAGGACTCATTCATATGGAAGTTCTTTACTTTTCCAGAGGGGCAGAAGAAGATGAATGCCCCAAAAGTCACATGCACTGTTTGTGGAGTTGTCCTATCTAGAGGAGATCCCCCCAAAAATACTCCTTTAGTATTTATTCTATGATGAGGCACTTCCAAAAAGTGCATGCTGTGGCTTATGCTCGTGAATCTACAAGAGCCACAAGAGACAACCCTCCAGGAGCTCAGCCGAGCACATCCTCTGCGGCCGCAGATTCACCTGCTTCAAGACCTCTGGATATCCACCCTCTGTTCCAGAAGGTTCATATACGGTGCAATGTGTGCAATGTTGTTCTCTGTTACGGTGAGAGCAGCATCAACTTAATAGAGAACAAAATACAGCAGCACACATGCTCCACCCCATAATTTTTCCCATTTTATTTTGTTCCTGTTGAACAGTTTTTCATTCCCTGTTTTTTTTTGCTGCTCTAAAAATTTTTTACAAAATACAAAATTGTTAAAAAACTTAAAAAAAATACTAAACAAAAAAGTAAAAAAAAACAGTTCTTTTCAGAACTCACTTCACTTCTCCAAGAAGAGCTATATTCCTAATATACTGTGTTGTAAATTTATTGAATGAATGTGTAGTGTATACATGAATGATTGAAATGATTGAAATGACTGAGTGAAGAGGAGGAAAGGACTGACAGAATGAGTGAGAAAAGGAAAGTATAATCAGTCATGAAAGCGAAGTGAAAGAGTGACTGCAACAAAAGGACTAAGGGTAGAGGATACAGGTAAGAAGAGTGAATGAGTAAGGGAATGGCAGTGAGTAATGGAGAGAGAGGGAGGGGGAGTGAGAAAAGGGGACTAAGGGACGGAGATAGGAAAAGGGAGTAACAGACGAAGCGGATGAAGTACAGCAGGGTAAAGGGATTGAAAGTAAGAGAAGTGGAGTGATGGTGAGATAACAGGTATGAGGATTAAAAAAAAGGGGTAAGAGAAAGTGAGAGATGGGGAGTGAGGGGATGGAGGGATTTAGGAAACTGGAGTGAGAGAAAGGCAGTCAGGATTTCAATGAGCAAAGCAGAGTGAGGGAGAGTGAAGGAAAGAATGCGAAAAGGCGAAGGGGTGTGATACAGACAGGAGGAAGTGAAGTGGGAGAATAGGAGTGACTATGAGTAAAGGATGGTGACAGTTAGGGAAGGTGAGGGAAGGAGAATGACGGAAAAGGTTAAAAAATTAACATAGATGGAAAATGAGTGATGGAGAGAGGAGGAGTGGTAGAAACAGAGGGGCAGATTTATAACAAACTAATGCAGCACAGTGCAGCAAGTCATTTTGCTGCGCCGTGCTGCGTTAGTTTCGAAGCACAGAGATGCGACATATTTACAAGAATATGTCGCATCTCTATGCTTCCCCTGCGCTGGCGCACAAACTGCAGCCATGCACCAGCGCAGGCTCCCTTGCACCATGCTGCAAGGATGCCTGCGTGGTGGGGAGATTGTTCTTCTGCAGGAAGGGACACCTTCCTGCACAAAAACAATCACAAGAGGCTTTTTCCTCTTTCAATGCGTGCTGTAGCATGCAGCACGCACTGAAAGAGGAAAAAACGAGGAGAAATGAAAACATTTCTCCTCGTTGTGCCTCGCTACACCTCCTCTAGGGTGGCGTAGCATTCACACGCATCTCCAGAGTTACGATTTCTCGTAAATCTGGAGATGTGTCTAGTTCTATGGGTGTTGCGTGGGAACACCCACAACAACACCCATTTAATGCCCCTTCAACGCACAGTGCTGCGTGTGAAGTGGCTGTATTTACAAGGAGAGGAAAAGTCACGCAGGGTGGCTTTTCCTCTCATTGTAAATATGGAGGAGCCCCCTGCGCCACCAGTACGTCATGAAAAGTGACATAGTGGTGGCGCAGGGGGCTTGTAAATCTGCCCCAGAGATGTTAAGGAAATTAAGTGTAAGTCAGACAAAGGGAGAGAGACAGAAACAGAGACAGAGAGCAAGGAACTGAGAAGGAGTAAGGCAGTTAGAATGACTGAGACATATGGAGACAGGGAGAGAAACATGGTTGAAAAAATAGTGATGGAGGCAGTAAACCTAGGGGAGTAGTAGAGAAGGAGTGAGGGAGTTACGAAAGAGCAGTAAGGGAAGAAGAGATAGAGAAGGGGAATGAGAAAAGTAGAGTGAGGAGAAGTGAACAAAAGGGAGCATGAAAGTGAAGGGGTGAGAAATACAGATATTTTAAACTTACCTGACCAACAAAGTAACGTAATTAGAAATAAATGGTTCTATTTAATTGCAAGAAAAAAGGATTCAATTTCCTACATTTTCTTTCTCGATCTGAAAAAAAAGAAAAAAAGTAGTAATATTTAACAATACATTTTAGAATACAGTACACATATTTTCATATTTAACAAAGTAATTTTTTGCCTTTTTTTGCTGTTTTCAGAATATATTGAATTTCACTGAAAATAGTGATATCAATTGCATTCATCACTTAACAGCGGGCAAAAAGATAAACAATCTGAAAGATTGTTTAAAAAATCCCTGAATCTATCCTCAGTAAAACATACCTTGATAGAAATGTAACATATATATTAAAAATATCTTCTAAGAACAATAACTATTTGCAATAAATAACGTCTGTAAATCTTGTTGCTTAAGCACATACACCAAAATAATATCTGTCAAAGAAGTCCACAATAGAAACATTTACCTTTCCATGAGGCCAAATGGTAATTTTTAAACCCTTTTTAGGTGAAATATCCAATGGTAATCCTATAAAATCGAAATAATGGATTCTTCAGATGCTGCAATTTGTATCTAAAATTTTGGTTTTAGAAAAATTAAGTAGGAATTTGGTAATTCTGCAGGCAAACGTTGCTTGAAAATCAATTGAGAATCATTACACAGTGTCCAGCCTTTTTCACATTTTAGATAAACTGTGTAATGACCAGAAGTTATAGAAGGTCCATCATGGAAAATTATTGCAACTGCAACAAAAGTCTTTCCTGATATTAATAATTGATTTCCTATAAACTTCTTTATTAAAGTGTCCAATTTTGTTCCATCAGCTCTACAACGTTGCATCATTAAAATTATATACTGTCCACATTTCTTTAAAAATAATGTTGATAACATTTCTGATTTACATTGAGAACATTCCATGTTGTGATTTGCGTCTTTAACTAATTTAGTAAAAGTCACTGATTTACTCTCTGGTAATGTTAAATGTATGAACCTTTCAGAATCAACATTAGTGCTGCATGTGTTCATACAGTTTTCACAACAATGTTCCCATTTATAAGAGAGACCAAACATATTTTCTATTTCTACCCCTTCATCTTCCAGTACCATAAGCATATACATTAAGAATTCCTGTGCATCTTGCTGGACATTTTCAGTAAACTGTGTACATCCAGAACATACATCTAAAAGATTTCTAACATCAGAAGCACTTTCTATTTTAGTTTTATCATTACTCAGCGTCTCATAAAGGAAACTCAGCAGAGAACAAAATCTTTTTTCATGATTTAGTATTATCTGCTCTTACAAACATTCAAGATAAAATACAACATTCAGCACTACATTAGCGTAGCAGATGACACCAGAGCTATTTTCAAAATGACAACCAACAACCTCTTCAACATTGTCCTTTTTCTTTTTGCTGGCAATCACATCACTCTCCTTTTGTTTTCTCTTCTGTACATCCTCATTACAGATATTCTCAATTCTCCTTTTCCGACAAACAACACGTTTTTCAAACACAGGATACTGACCTAAATGAGGAGCATAGCTTCTTCTTAATCTATTATACTCCTTTACACAATTTGCATCAGCACTAACTTTTGAGTCATCAAAGTCTATCATGAATAAACCAGATCATTTTTTCACTCATGACAAAGCAACATATGCCATACCTTCTTTAAACACACTAGATCCAATTTTTACAAAAGCACTATCTACAGTTAATCCTTGCGATTTGTGAATAGTTACAGCATATGCTAGAGAAAACGGAAACTGCTTCCTACGTACATATAAGTCTTTCACAAGCAAAAAACGAACTGAACAACGACTAATGTCTTTAATCTCTTCAATCGGATCAAATTTATTTTTAAAAATTCAATTCCATCTTTTTTCTGGTAGTTAACAAAACCCACAACTTTACCCATAGCTCCATTCACTAAACCTTGTTCTACATTCAAATTACGTCTTAAAATTACTCGACAGTTCATACATACATAAAGATTCTTTTCTAAACGAGCTGTTTTCGATTTGTTTTTCTCTAGGGAATCCAATTTAGTTTTCAATTTGCCTGTCAATGTAATAGTTATTCCTTCATGCTGTAATTTATCCAGGGCTTCCATTTTCATAATCTCTTCATTTTCCAATTTCAAAAGTTCTTCATTGAATATAGAGCATTCATGTAGTGTTGGCATCAAGCAGATTACAGTATTTTTTCTGCAATTTTCTTGTATATTTTCTCTGGAACTATTTGTTCTGTTGGAAACAAATTACATAGCAACTCTGTAAAGCTTTTCTGCCATTTTCTGTGAGTAGTCCAATTCTGATATCTTTGAGAATACTTACATAATCATCATCATTTGCTTGCAGCATATTGGTAATGAGTTCTTTGTACTCAAAGTATGACCAAATATTCACATTACCTATACTTCCTAACAACATTTTCGTGTCTTCATGTGTAAGAGTATTAAATACTAGTTGTCCTTTAACTGGAGTGAGCTGCAGTAGATCCCCAAAAACTATAACATGTTTTCCTCCAAATAACACGTCATAGTCTGTCTTTAGAATTTGCTGCATTCTTAAATGCACAAAGGCAAGCATTAAGTTTGATACCATGCTTACCTCATCAATAATGAGAACTTTCATTTTCTTCAACACGCTTGAAACTTCAAAACATGCTTCTCCTGTTAGCTTGTGGTATTCTGTTGTGTTCTCATGCTCTACTGGTAACATTAGCAAACGATGTAAGGTAATTCCTTTTATGTTATATGCTGCTAACCGAGTTGGAGCAGTAACAACACAAGACAAAGTTGAATCATTTTTTCTGTAGGTAGCTTCTAATTACTTTAATTAAGAAATTTTTTCCAGTTCCAGCTTGTCCACTCACATACATTCTGATTGGTTCAAATGATGTGCATTTGCACTCTTTATTTTCATGTAGTAATCCATGATCAATTTGTTTTGTGACTTCTTCATAAATTTGTTGTTGTTCATCATTCAGTTGTTGTTCCAAATTTGGTAAGTCTATTAAATCTTCCTGAGCTTGATTCATAGCTGTTTCCACTTCAGTCATGGCTATTGCAGCTTCATTTTCTACGATTGGTTGTCCTAGGGGATCTTGACTGAGCGTACCAGAACTTTGACTGTCTTGAGAACTGTCTCTAGCTACTTCAGCTGCAATTGTAGCTTCTTGTTCAATTTCTTCATTTAACATTTGTACATAATTTGAGAAAGTACTGCATTCTATGTTAGCTTTGCATGCATTAAAGGAATCTTCATAGCTCTGAAAATCTCCAAGTAATTCATCCTCTGAACGCCATGGTTTAAACAGCTGTAAAGTGCTAAGTAGTAAAATTCCTTTTTGTCAGTAGTGTCGCAACTCAGCTTCCTGTGATTAATCAAACTTCCTTTTGTTTGTTTCGCCAAACATCCGTCCTCACCAATGACTTTATATTTTCCATTGTTGATGTCTTCTGTGGCATTCCGTTTATAAATGTAGTTCTGCAGCACTTCATAGAGACACATGTTCTCAAGATGATGACTTCTGTTTGGGTAATATGTGTCCAACATGTTTGTTTTCAAAATGTCTGTACTTTCTGGTTCGTTCTCTGCTAAACTTTCAATTTCTCGAATAGATTTCAGTACCCGATTTCGCATTCCTGCAAGGCCTAAACTTACGCAAATTATTCTTCTGGATTTGGAGTACAGACTTGCAGATGATAACCTATCTGAGCATTCGTATGACCCAATTTCTCGATGCGATAACATCTTTAAACTGAAACTGTATAGCTTTTTACTGACAGTCTTCTCGTGAGAAATCTCTTCCCACATTTCTTTCAATTCCGTTTTCTCAGATTTAGTGATATAAGATGTGACATACCGAGCAACAGCAATAGAATTGTCAGCTACATACTGAATATCCATGTTAGCATTCCACATGGATAAAATGACTGGGTTGTAGTCATTTATATATTTTGACTCTTCTTTTCTTCTTAGGTTGTAGGTATTTTTCGGAGATTTTCTTGTAATGGTATGTCGCACATCTGGCATAAAACTGTTTACTCTTCCTTTTGAAAGAACTGGTCGTGGAAGTCCAAATCGACATTTTGTGTTGAATTTATCTTTACTCTTGTACTTTCGTCAACAGTATTTTCCACACCGATGACTTTGGAAACGTAAAACTTGCTCTTTTAAGTTTTTTTCTTCTGTTCTTTTAGGTATAGCACATGTAGCATATTCTTCAATGAAAGATAAAACTGCATCATCAGAATCTGTTCCAAATTTTGGGGCATCCTTGATCCACAACAGCATATGAATATGAGGAGCACCTTTTGCTTGGTACTCTTTTCTCCAAAAGAAATCCACAACTTCTCCAAGAGGTGGATTTTTTTTATTGCAGATGAAGGACATCATAGCCTCAAATCTATGATTGAAATATCTGCAAACATTAACCGGATCCAATTAGCACAATTCTCCTGCTGTTTTGTATTGGATGTTTTCAATATTTGAATTTGCCTCTCGAAGAAAATCCAGTAAATCATCCCAAGCGTACTCAGCACAGCATAGGGTAAGGAATCATGTAGTAGTTCCTAAATTCCGTAACATACATTTCAATTCTCCATGGCATCGGTACCAATATTCATTAGTTTCACACTGACAAGCCATCAGATTAATCAATTGAGATTCCAAATGATCATCTCGCTGTTGCACTTTGTTCATAAAATCCTTTGCAGACACATTATGTTTTTAAAATGTGATTTACTGCATAAGATAGTGCAGACAAGTCACTTTCAAATAAAAGATGGAACAAATAAGGAATACTTTGATGAAATCTTGGATCTTCTGCATATAATCTTGTAGTCCGATACTCAGAAGCAGGAATCTGTACTGGACGTTCATCATATCGTCCACCTTTTCCTGTGGGAAACAGCTGGGGAAAACAACAAGCTTCCAAGCTCTCCTCCCATACACTCACAGGAGTTCCTTTTGCTTTTTTCATCTGAAACAGATCAATAGTGTTTTTCATTACTTCTTTAGAATGAAGAGATTGTATGCTGAAATGTTCATAAATTTCTTCTTCTTTTGACTTATCCACTTTTTCAATTTGCCCAGTTGGTATTCCTGTGTCTGCTTGTAAAACTTCTTCATCTTCATCCATATAAATTGATTCATAGTACTTATTATTTCTTTTCAAATATAAATTTGCTCTTTGTACTTTTCGTACATCTACTAGCTCCTGCCAAATGTTCTTATTCTTTGTAGGTACACCATTAACCAGAATAACTAATGGTTCAGTTTCCAAACTATCTGCATCAATTGTTTCAATATTTTTTTTCAAATCTAATGGCAAATAGACAACTCTTCCTTTTAAACCTCTTTGTAAATCTGAAGGAGGTAATTTACATGTTTTGGGCTCCATACGAACTATAGTCTGAAACGGATGGACACATTGAATGAGTATAGACTCATACGTATTTAAATCACTAAGTTCTGCAGGAATATCAACCAATTATAAATTATTATGTACAGCTCTAACTGGCATTTTATTTTCTTCTAACTTGTTATAACAGTATTTACAAATACGCTGATCTTCACCCAAATCAAAACAATTTTCCAGAAATAAATATGTAGCAAAATCCTTCCACTCATAATTATTTTCTTTTTCACTTTTTTTATAGAGATCAACATTCCTTGTTTGAGTTTTATAATGGCTTCTCCGGCAACAAATACAAGTAATATTTGGTCTTTCATTAGAGATGATAGTAAATTTTGTCATTTGATCTTCAAAATTTTTACTAACAGTGAGTTCTACATTCTCTTCCACATTTTCCTCAATAACTGCGTCAATTCCTGCACTTTCTTGCTCTGGACCAAAGTAACAAAACTGAATATCATCAGTAACCTACTCTACATCTGATACAGATCCACGGAACAGAGCACTATTCAACTCATTTAACTTTAGTGCTGGACTTTTAGCAAAATACAATCTTCTCACAAACTTTCTCATTTCAGTATGATGTACTGCCAGCATCCTAAAATGGTGAAAAACACTTTGACAAACTTTCCTAGAAAGACAAGCCAGAGAATGTCCTTTCAAACCAGTATTCTTTCTCACTCTGCATGGATATAGTCTTTGAAGCACCTTAATCTTCTGTTTAACACTTTTTTTACTATATTCTCTTAGAAAGTCACGTAATTTATCAATAGATTCTTGTCGTACAGTACAAACACTACTACAATTCTAAGTGTACACTGGGGTTTTAAGACGTTTCCCCATAACCTCATCAGCTAACACTTCTTCCTCATTTCTTGGAACCATTTTCTCCTTTTCCATTACACAACCATCTTTAACTTCATAAGCTCGACCACTGGTGTCAACTGCATGCAGCAAACTATTACTTTGAAGATAACTCTCTTCATTAAAAAATGGTTCAGTACTTGAACTATGCTTCCATTCTCCTAAGAACACTTTACAAAAGTTATTTTTTTTCACTACTCTTTTCCTTTTGCTTTTTGACTTCATTACATTGACTATTTTATCTAATGTACGGATCCTGTTCAAAATTAAAATGAATAGTTTTCTTTTTAATTCCAAAGCCTTTGCAACAATTGATTCAATATGTTTATTTTTCTTATAAAATTTTGCTTTCTTCCTATATTTTTTCACATCCTTTAGCAAATTGAACTTCACTCTTCTCTGAAAAATATTTCTACTAATGTTTTGAAATTCTGTTTTTCTTTTTAAGTCATTCTTTCTTGCTTCTGATTGTACATTAGCATTTAGAATTTTCTTCCTATTGTCTTGTTGTTTTCTACTTGAAACACTATTTGCAGTGGATATATTTTTTACATTTTTTCTATGTTTGAGGATATTTTTAAATAAATCCTTAGTCTGCTTACCAGAAGACTTTTTCTTTTTTCCAACATGAGGTTCTTCAACTAATTTGTGTTGTCCAGTTGTCTTCAAATATAGATGTTTTTGCTGTTCTTTTCTCTTTCTTGATTTTATAGGCATGTTTAATTTATTTCAGTGTTGTTCACCAATACCTAAAAGAAACTAAAAATAAATACGTTTATGTAATTTGAATATATTACTATATTTTTTTTGAGCTTTTCAAATCCTATCATATGAGCTGCCCCTTTCCTACGAGTGCAAGTCTTACAGAACAAGAGCAACACGAATTAAATCTCTGACAACAATTCCTGTGTGCACACAGACTCATGGTGTGATTCTAGGCAGAAAACGATATTTGATTGGCAATTTCAAAGCACATTTACTACTGTGGTAGAGCAAGTGATAATTACTGTAACAGCCTGACAGTGTGACCTTGTTCAGCTGGTGAGCAGCCCTACACATAAGGCTGGGCATATCCTTGACGGGGTTTTCTCTAGTGATTCCAGGTTATCTACGGGCTTACCTTTGCCGCTAGTCTGGACCGATCATCTTGCAATACCTCTTGAATTTGCCCTCCCCGCCCAGCCTCTAATTAATCAGACTGTCACTTCATGTACCCTTAGTAGAAACTACAGAAACATTACTGATGACACTATTGCTCCCTATATTCGACTCTCTGAATCTTTTTCTTCGAAAACTGCGAATGATGCAGCACATGAACTTATGTACTCTATTTCCAGCGCTGCGGAAGAGCTTGCTCCCGCCTCCTTGCGATATGTAGCCCGTCAGAAACCCACTGCTCCCTGGTTCTCTGAGCATCTTAGACTCTTAAGGCAGGGTTGCAGAAGTAGCGAGAGAAGATGGAGGAAGTCCTGGGATCCGGAAGATCGCGTAGCTCACAAGTCCGCTCTGCGGAACTATAAACAGAGAGTCATAGTGGAAAAGCAAGAGTATTTTTCTAATCTTACAGGTTCCCTAACGTCATATAGGGAGCTTTTTAAAATTGCTGATTCCCTATGCTCTCTTCAACTCCCCGATCCTGTAGTGAGCTCCCAGGATCTATGTGATAACATCTCGGACTTCTTCCACAATAAAATCCTGGACATTCATCTGGCTCTTGAAGCCCAATGCCAGTCCTTGGATAAGGATACTCCCGCTGCTATAGCCAAGCTAGATGCGTTGGGTAAAGAGCCTCTCAACCTATTGAGGGAATTTCCTTTATTATCTCTTGAAGGATTGAGCCTCTTACTTGATAAGATTAAATCCTCCTCTCCTATGGATCCTATACCCCTAAAAACTTTGAAGGAGTGTAGAAACAGTATTCTGCCACCTATGCTGGAAGTTATGAATAAGTCCATTATTCAGGGCACTTTTCCAGTAGTATTGAAGAAGGCTATTGTAAAGCCCCTCCTCAAGAAACCTTCTTTGGACCCTGGTCTCCTTAAACATTTTAGACCCATTTCTCTGCTTCCTGCTCCTGCAAAGATATTGGAGGCACACCTCAACTCTCATCTTTCCACCTTTCTTGAGACCAGTGAGTATCTTGATAATACACAGCACGGATTCAGAAAGCATTATAGCACTGAATCCGCACTCACTGTTATAGTCGATAACATCAGACGTAAGGTGGATATTGGCCAATCAACAATACTGGTCCTATTAGATCTCACAGCCGCGTTCGATACCCTGTCTCCCGCCATTTTAACTTCTCGGCTCAGTGAGGCAGGGGTTACCGGACCGGCCTTGAATCTTCTCGACTCTTTTCTCCTTGATAGAGAACAACGAGTAAAGCTTGGAAGTTTCCTCTCCCCTGCCAAGTCACTACAATGCGGGGTGCCACAGGGGTCGGCTCTTAGCCCGACCCTGTTCAACATCTATGTGGCCCCCCTTGCTAGACTATTAAGATCGCAGGGGATGGAGGTGGTGTCCTACGCAGATGACACCCAGATTATGGTGTCACTGGTCCATTCCTCTGTCCAGACATCTGCCATTGGCTTTAGGTCATGCATGCAGCATGTTGCAGATTGGATGATTATCAACTCCCTAAAGTTAAATGGCGATAAGACAGAGGTTTTGGTCTTTGGGAAAGATCTAGATGTCTGGTCGAGTGAGTGGTGGCCTACTACTCTTGGCATCTGCCCCACCCCCTCTCTATCCGCCAGGAATCTCGGCGTGATCTTCGACACCTCACTCTCCATGACGCTCCAAACAAATAGGACCGTGGCCACATGTTGGGGTGTTATTAGAATCCTAAATAGGATTCGTAGCTATCTCTCTTTGCAGGCGCGGAAGCAGATTGCAGTGGCTCTTGTAGGCTCCAGGCTTGACTACTGTAACTCCTTATATGCTGAATCCAACAAAGGCCTGATCCATAGACTGCAAATTGTGCAGAATGCTGCTGCACGTTTTGTTTTGGCCCTCCCTCTGGCATCCTCAGCTACAAATGCTAGGAGAGATCTTTACTGGCTCCTTGTTCAACATAGAGTCTCTTTTAAGATTCTATGTCTTACTTACAGGGCTCTTGTGGCTGACACCGAAAATGCACTTGGATCTTTGCTTACTCGCTACTGCCCTTCCAGAACTCTTCGGTCTGCTGGATTATTTCAACTGGTAGTCCCACGCACTAGATTAGCCAGATGGGGAGCGAGAGCTTTTTCTGTGGTTGCCCCGAAGCTTTGGAACTCTCTCCCAATTGAGGTTAAAACTCTTCCCTCTTTGGATCTGTTTAAAAAGGCCCTAAAAACCTGGTTATTTACCAAAGCGTATTAATAAAAGTTTGCTGTTTCTGATAGACGAGCTGGATTATCTGACTTAGGCGCCTTGACGCCCATTGGGCACAGTTTTGCGCATGATAAGACTCAAATCATTCATTCATTCACACATTTTCCTTATCGTTTAGAGAGGCAGAAAAGAGCACATGTCCTAACAGCTACTTGAGACCATGAGCATGTGGAACCTGGGTGAGTGATTAGACTACAGCAAAGGAAATGAGACTTGGTGACGTTGAATATGTTAGCGTTACACACTGCTATCTGAAATACCACACAGTGCTGAATAGTAAGCATGGGAGTGCAGGACAAGCAGCTGCCTGTGTGCTAAGAGTGTGCTTCTTGAGACTGTGTATTGTCAGGTGCAAGAGAGATCTGCATGGACGCTTGCACAACTGCATGAAGACTGCAGAGATGTATGTAAGAGTACATGTGTGATAAGGGTTAATTGGAGTTTTGAACATGTAGGAACTACCTCACCCATTGCAGGAGTGGAAGGAAAATCTACCATGTTGATTTCAAATGTGTTAGCATTTGCCTCTCATCTGTGAGATAGTGATTTGTGCTGAATGCTAACCATCACAGTTCAAGAAAACAAGCTTCCCCTTTCCTACAAGTGCAAGTCTTACAGAACAAGAGCAACACAAATTAAATCACTGACAACAATTCCTGTGTGCACACAGACTCATGGTGTGATTCTAGGCAGAAAACTATATTTGATTGGCAATTTCAAAGAACATTTACTACTGTGGTAGAGCAAGTGATAATTACTGTAACAGCCTGACACATTTTCCTTATAGTTTAGAGAGGCAGAAAAGAGCACATGTCCTAACAGTTACTTGAGACCATGAGCATGTGGAACCTGGGTGAGTGATTAGACTAGAGCAAAGGAAATGAGCCTTGGTGACTTTGAATGTGTTAGCGTTACACACTGCTATCTGAAATACCACACAGTGCTGAATAGTAAGCATGGGAGTGCAGGAAAATCAGCTGCCTGTGTGCTAAGAGTGTGCTTCTGGAGACTGTGTATTGTCAGGTGCAAGAGAGATCTGCATGGACGCTTGCACAACCGCATGAAGACTGCAGAGATGTATGTAAGAGTACATGTGCAGTAAGGGTTCATTGGAGTTTTGAACATGTAGGAACTACCTCACCCATTGCAGGAGTGGAAGGAAAATCTACCATGTTGATTTCAAATGTGTTAGCATTTGCCTCTCATCTGTGAGATAGTGATTTGTGCTGAATGCTAACCATCACAGTTCAAGAAAACAAGCTTCCCCTTTCCTACAAGTGCAAGTCTTACAGAACAAGAGCAACACGAATTAAATCTCTGACAACAATTCCTGTGTGCACACAGACTCATGGTGTGATTCTAGGCAGAAAACGATATTTGATTGGCAATTTCAAAGCACATTTACTACTGTGGTAGAGCAAGTGATAATTACTGTAACAGCCTGACACATTTTCCTTATAGTTTAGAGAGGCAGAAAAGAGCACATGTCCTAACAGCTACTTGAGACCATGAGCATGTGGAACCTGGGTGAGTGATTAGACTAGAGCAAAGGAAATGAGCCTTGGTGACTTTGAATGTGTTAGCGTTACACACTGCTATCTGAAATACCACACAGTGCTGAATAGTAAGCATGGGAGTGCAGGAAATTCAGCTGCCTGTGTGCTAAGAGTGTGCTTCTGGAGACTGTGTATTGTCAGGTGCAAGAGAGATCTGCATGGACGCTTGCACAACCGCATGAAGACTGCAGAGATGTATGTAAGAGTACATGTGCGGTAAGGGTTCATTGGAGTTTTGAACATGTAGGAACTACCTCACCCATTGCAGGAGTGGAAGGAAAATCTACCATGTTGATTTCAAATGTGTTAGCATTTGCCTCTCATTTGTGAGATATTGATTTGTGCTGAATGCTAACCATCACAGTTCAAGAAAACAAGCTGCCCGTTTCCTGCGAGTGCAATTCTTACAGAACAAGAGCAACACAAATTAAATCTCTGACAACAATTCCTGTGTGCACACAGACTCATGGTGTGATTCTAGGAAGAGAACGATTTTTGATTGGCAATTTCAAAGCACATTTACTACTGTGGTAGAGCAAGTGATAATTACTGTAACAGCCTGACACATTTTCCTTATAGTTTAGAGAGGCAGAAAAGAGCACATGTCCTAACAGCTACTTGAGACCATGAGCATGTGGAACCTGGGTGAGTGATTAGACTAGAGCAAAGGAAATGAGCCTTGGTGACTTTGAATGTGTTAGTGTTACACACTGCTATCTGAAATACCACACAGTGCTGAATAGTAAGCATGGGAGTGCAAGAAAATCAGCTGCCTGTGTGCTAAGAGTGTGCTTCTGGAGACTGTGTATTGTCAGGTGCAAGAGAGATCTGCATGGACGCTTGCACAACCGCATGAAGACTGCAGAGATGTATGTAAGAGTACATGTGCAGTAAGGGTTCATTGGAGTTTTGAACATGTGGGAACTACCTCACCCATTGCAGGAGTGGAAGGAAAATCTACCATGTTGATTTCAAATGTGTTAGCATTTGCCTCTCATCTGTGAGATAGTGATTTGTGCTGAATGCTAACCATCACAGTTCAAGAAAACAAGCTTCCCCTTTCCTACAAGTGCAAGTCTTACAGAACAAGAGCAACACAAATTAAATCTCTGACAACAATTCCTGTGTGCACACAGACTCATGGTGTGATTCTAGGCAGAAAACGATATTTGATTGGCAATTTCAAAGCACATTTACTACTGTGGTAGAGCAAGTGATAATTACTGTAACAGCCTGATACATTTTCCTTATAGTTTAGAGAGGCAGAAAAGAGCACATGTCCTAACAGCTACTTGAGACCATGAGCATGTGGAACCTGGGTGAGTGATTAGACTACAGCAAAGGAAATGAGCCTTGGTGACGTTGAATGTGTTAGCGTTACACACTGATGTCTGAAATACCACACAGTGCTGAATAGTAAGCATGGGAGTGCAGGAAAATCAGCTGCCTGTGTGCTAAGAGTGTGCTTCTGGAGAATGTGTATTGTCAGGTGCAAGAGAGATCTGCATGGACACTTGCACAACTGCATGAAGACTGCCGAGATGTATGTAAGAGTACATGTGTGGTAAGGGTTAATTGGAGTTTTGAACATGTAGGAACTACCTCACCCATTGCAGGAGTGGAAGGAAAATCTACAATTTTGAATTCAAATGTGTTTGCATTTGCCTTTCATTTGTGAGATATTGATTTGTGCTGAATGCTAACCATCACAGTTCAAGAAAACAAGCTGCCCGTTTCCTGCGAGTGCAATTCTTACAGAACAAGAGCAACACAAATTAAATCTCTGACAACAATTCCTGTGTGCACACAGACTCATGGTGTGATTCTAGGCAGAGAACGATTTTTGATTGGCAATTTCAAAGCACATTTACTACTGTGGTAGAGCAAGTGATAATTACTGTAACAGCCTGACACATTTTCCTTATAGTTTAGAGAGGCAGAAAAGAGCACATGTCCTAACAGCTACTTGAGACCATGAGCATGTGGAACCTGGGTGAGTGATTAGACTAGAGCAAAGGAAATGAGCCTTGGTGACTTTGAATGTGTTAGTGTTACACACTGCTATCTGAAATACCACACAGTGCTGAATAGTAAGCATGGGAGTGCAAGAAAATCAGCTGCCTGTGTGCTAAGAGTGTGCTTCTGGAGACTGTGTATTGTCAGGTGCAAGAGAGATCTGCATGGACGCTTGCACAACCGCATGAAGACTGCAGAGATGTATGTAAGAGTACATGTGCAGTAAGGGTTCATTGGAGTTTTGAACATGTGGGAACTACCTCACCCATTGCAGGAGTGGAAGGAAAATCTACCATGTTGATTTCAAATGTGTTAGCATTTGCCTCTCATCTGTGAGATAGTGATTTGTGCTGAATGCTAACCATCACAGTTCAAGAAAACAAGCTTCCCCTTTCCTACAAGTGCAAGTCTTACAGAACAAGAGCAACACAAATTAAATCTCTGACAACAATTCCTGTGTGCACACAGACTCATGGTGTGATTCTAGGCAGAAAACGATATTTGATTGGCAATTTCAAAGCACATTTACTACTGTGGTAGAGCAAGTGATAATTACTGTAACAGCCTGATACATTTTCCTTATAGTTTAGAGAGGCAGAAAAGAGCACATGTCCTAACAGCTACTTGAGACCATGAGCATGTGGAACCTGGGTGAGTGATTAGACTACAGCAAAGGAAATGAGCCTTGGTGACGTTGAATGTGTTAGCGTTACACACTGATGTCTGAAATACCACACAGTGCTGAATAGTAAGCATGGGAGTGCAGGAAAATCAGCTGCCTGTGTGCTAAGAGTGTGCTTCTGGAGAATGTGTATTGTCAGGTGCAAGAGAGATCTGCATGGACACTTGCACAACTGCATGAAGACTGCCGAGATGTATGTAAGAGTACATGTGTGGTAAGGGTTAATTGGAGTTTTGAACATGTAGGAACTACCTCACCCATTGCAGGAGTGGAAGGAAAATCTACAATTTTGAATTCAAATGTGTTTGCATTTGCCTTTCATTTGTGAGATATTGATTTGTGCTGAATGCTAACCATCACAGTTCAAGAAAACAAGCTGCCCCTTTCCTGCGAGTGCAAGTCTTACTGAACAAGAGCAACACAAATTAAATCTCCGACAACAATTCCTGTGTGCACACAGACTCATGATGTGATTCTAGGCACAAAACAGCATTCCTGAGTGATACCAGTACACCTTAACTTATGGTGAAGACATTCTCCATAATATCTTACAAGTTCAAGGCAGTTAAATATCTTTCAAAACATAAAATGTAAAACACAACTTTAAAAGAAGAAACACATTTCTATTATTTATATCAAAATGCACCACATACATCCCCTATCAAATTCATAACTCACCTTTAAAAGTAGTTAGTTGAGAAAGAAATGTGGCACTCACACAGCAGATTATCAGAGCCAGAATCTCTGAGATGTACACCTCTCACCAGAACCAGTAAATGGCAAACTTTCCCTCTCTTTTTTCACACATATACATGTTAACTTCAAATCACATTGCTTCCCACATTTTTTCAAATGGAAACACACATTTCTATTGGTTGCAAATTTCAACCCTTTCCAAATGATTCCTACCCCCAACATGACTTCTGCCTGCTAGCATAGCAACAGGTCATGGAACACTGGTGTGAGCAGAGAGGTCAGAAGTTCAGGACACAATGTTTCTAATCCAAAGAGCAAGAGTGCTTGACTTTTCAAACCTAACAGAAAATCCAAAGTAATGTTCTGTGGGAACACATTTTTCTGAACCAATACAAAACATGCTTTTAGAAATTGAAACATACAGCCTAGTTTTTAGTGTTGAATGGTCTGAAACAGCCAATGAGCTCTTTTTATTAAAAAAAAGTATGTAAGCCTCCATTTTACAACTATCTTTCTTTTCATATTGCCATTCTACTGAAAGACACCTTCTGAGTGCATCCAGATCTCCTTGAAAGATGTTCACAGTGTGGATTGTAGGTCATAGCTATGTCTTCTGGAGTGAACAGTATGCAGAAAAAAGAGGTATTGTGAAAGACCTTGCTTTGCCAAATGTAGACATTAAATGGATTGGTCAGAGAGGGTTAAAGTGGCACCAATTAATGCCTTTGGTGAAATCCTTTCTACATCTCCCAGAGCCTAACCTTATAATTGTGCACTGTGGTGGAAATGACCTAGGCACTTTAACTGGGGTAGGTCTGGAAATGCTTGTTGAGGACACCTTTGTGCAATTGATGTCACTTTTTCCACAAACTACCTTTGTATATTCTAATATATGCCAAAGGCAAAAGTGGAACTGGTCCAACCAATATTGTCCGCAGATTGACAAAGCAAGAAAGCACGTCAATAAGTCTGTTTCTGCTTTCCTCAGAGACTATGGTATGGGTTCTATATACCACAACAACTTGCGTTACAACATGCAAGGCATTTATAGAGGAGACGGTGTACATTTAACAGAGTCTTCCTCTTGAACTTTAGACTGTGCATCGGTACTTACTTGTAGGTACCAAAAAAGACTCAATGAACACAACGGCTCTTTTTAGAGCCAACCAACATCTAAACTCTTACACTTGATTTTTAATTCTATTTTGTTTACCAATTTTTTGCCGCCGGGCACGCACCGTGCGCGCACCCCACAAATTTTTGAAAAAAAATAAAATGTTTTTTTCACCCTTCGGGATCCTTCAGAGACACCCTGACAAAGGCTAGAGGGTCAGGAACTCTCTACCCTGCCCCCTTTTCACGTTCTCCACCTTTCTTTTAAATGGAAACACACATTTCTATTGCTTGCAAATTTCAACCCTTTCAAAATGGTTCCTACCCCCAACATGACTTCTGCCTGCTAGCATAGCAACAGATCATGGAACACAGGTGTGAGCATAGAGGTCAGAAGTTCAGCACACAATGTTTCTAATCCAAAGAGCAAGATTGCTTGACTTTTCAAACCTAACAGCAAATCCAAAGTAATGTTCGTTGGGAACACATTTTTCTGAACCAATACAAAACATGCTTTTAAAAATGTAAACATACAGCCTAGTTTTTAGTGTTGAATGGTCTGAAACAGCCAATGAGTTCTTTTTATTAAAAAGTATGTAAGCCTCCATTTTACAACTATCTTTCTTTTCATATTGCCATTCTACTGAAAGACACCTTCTGAGTGCATCCAGGTCTCCTCCTCACTCCCTGAAGTAGACTGCTGTTCTGCCATTTTCAAGTAAAATTGATAGCTGTTCAGCTCCTTGTCCCAGGAAATAAGAAGAAATAGTGAGGGGAGTGGGTGTGGTGTTTGAAGATTCTGGAACAGAAACTACTATGAACCAATGCTTCTGAGTGCATCCAGATCTCCTCCTCACTCCCGGAAGTAGACTGCTGTTCTGCCATTTTCAAGTAAAATTGATACCTGTTCAGCTCCTTTTCCCAGGAAATAAGAAGAAATAGTGAGGGGAGTGGCAAGGCATTTATAAAGGAGACAGTGTACATTTCACAGATGAATGGAACAGAGTCTTCCTCTTGAACTAAAGACTCTGCATCGGTACTTACTTATAGGTACCAAAAAACACTCAATGAACACAACGGCTCTGTTTAGAGCCAACCAACATCTAAACACTTAAACTTGATTTTTAATTCTATTTTTTTATGAATTTTTTGCCGCCGTGCGCACCCCGCGATTTTTTGAAAAAAACATAAAATGTTTTTTTTACCCTTCGGGGTCCTTCAGGGACCCCCTGACAAAGGCTAGGGGGTCAGGAACTCTCTACCCTGCCCCCTTTTCACGTTCTCCACCTTTGTTTTTCACTGCCACACATAAAATGGCGTCCAACACTTCCTGATTTCGACCGATTTGAATGTTGACTGACATCGAACCACCAATCAGAATTACGCTCGCGCACGGCACCGTGCGCGCACCGTGCACGCCTATAGATATTAATGTACTTTTAACTGCAATGTTCTCAGAAACTACTGAACAGATTGACACCATATATGCAAAAGGCACATCTCTGACCTGAGGACTACCTCTTTTCCAAATTTCAAGTAATTCTGTTCAGCCGTTCGGGCTGTACCTTCGACTAAAGGTCCTATGCGAAAATGCATGGGGAAAATGCATTTTGGGACCCCCTTTTTTCTCAGCCCCCGCTTGACGAATCATCCCGAGACTTTCAGGGTAGGAGCTGAGCGGAGCGCCCCATTAGTTTTGAAAATTTCGCGAGGATTCGGCAACCGGCGCCAAAGTTATTCAAAATAGAATTTTCAGATTTCCTATGGGAACTCGGTCCTAACTATAACTATCTACTGGTGACCGCCAGTAGATAATATATATATATATATGTATATATATATATATATTTATATATATATATAAAAATATATATATGGACATGAAATAAATAAGATCAGCAATAGAGATAGAAAGTTCTATGGTTTTTGGCAGAGGCCTAGTAGTCAGGGAAGTAGAGCTTGTCCTTAAACTTAGGTGGTTCACCCAGAAGTAGCTCATCTAACATACTACTTCCATGACCTGTGTCTCCCTTATCCACCTCCTGTCATACTTTAGATATGGAGTGATCCGGTGGTATTAAGTGCTGATTCATTTTAATCATGGTTAATCCCTCCATGTTTTGAGGCAAGAGACTGGTCCATCTCAATATGAAAACGGCACCAGCAGCACTGAAAACACACTCAGTGAAGACACTGGATACCGGTCAAGCGAGATGGTTTATTGCCAGTCTGCTGAGCACTTGCCATTGGCGCCTCTTCCCACACAAATACACCAATGGGTTTTGATCAAGGTAGACCACTGTTGGGTCATCCAAATAGGCCTGGGCCATACGCTCAATGGTCATTGGCGCTCCACCTTGTTTGACCTCTTTTGCCTTTGCCTCTGCAAAGCACTTAAGCCCTGCCAGTAGAAATCATTATTTTGCAGATTTGTGGGCTGATGCTTCTGTTCTTGTTGATGATGGTATTGTTGTTGTTGGTTTTGGCTGCTGTGAGCCAACCACACTGACCTAAGGCTCGGAACATGAAGGCTGCCTCGCAGAACTTGTGCCCAGGAGGAGTCGGCCTCTAATTCCCAGACGTTCTTTTTCCAGCTCACTGGCTTGCTCAGCTATCTATGTTTTGTAGTTTGCAACATCCGCATGTGAAAAAGGAATTAAAGTTGACAGCAATGGTTTGTACTGTGGATCAAGAATTGTGGCACAGATGTAATGCTTAGACGACACAATGACTCTTTGCATCCTTGTATTAACAGATAAGTGAAGGATTAAGCTCTCCACCAAGTCAAATGCATCTTTTTTTTATTCCACACCTGATACATTGCAGACACCTCCTTTAGTTGTTCCCATACCATGTGAAACAATGGAATAGCTTGGCCCAAGGTACTCTCCTCCTTGCTGACTTCCCGTGTGAATACCTCAAATGAAAGCAGCATCTCTGTCAGGCATATGACTAGGCCCCATTGATATATCTCAATGATCATGCCTTTCACAGTTGCATCCCCTCTTTGCATGACATGTTCATTGATCGGTCTGTACTGCACAATGATGCGTTCAAGCAGATAATAAGTCAGGTTTTAAGGTGTTGGCACCTCCTGTATGAGTGCTTTAACTGGCATTCTATTATCACACCGAATGACCCTCTGCAGTTTCCAGGATTTAACCCCTTCCATGCGGGGCGGATTCCCCCGCTGTGCTGACCGTTACCTGCGCGGGCGTGGTCATGACGGAACGGTTCCGTCATGAGCACAGCTCAACCGACGCTCATGACGGAACCGTTCCGTCATGAGCGTCGAAGGGGTTAAATGAATGGCTGAACTGAGTTCAAATTCTTCTGCAGGTGGACAGTAGGTTGCTGACTTGGTCTTCTTTTATGAGAAAATCCTGTACAATTATGTTGATGCAGTGCATCAAACAAACGACTCTGAAATAGCCATTGGCCATGGCCTTAATTATATTACTGCCATTGTCTGTGGCAACAAATCCAATGTTAAGCCCTCTTGGTCGCAGCCATTCAAAGACCTAGTTGTTAAAGTCTCCCATAATATTTGCAGCAGTATGAAATTTCTCCATGGCAAACATGGCTGCTGGTGCATGCTTCAGATTGGCATTAAAAATCTCAGTAGTGTCAACACCTGCAGATATCTTTTCTATAACCCCCACAAAAGAGATCCAGTGTGCAGTGATGCACATGTAATCAGTGGCTTGGCAACTGGTCCACATGTCTGTTGTCAGGTGGATAGTGTGAACAGCTCTCTGCTGCAAAGTTTGTCCAAGCAATTCTAGCACATCTTGATATTGCTCTAGAACAACAACTCTGTCAAAATAGGACTGCTGGGAACCTTCCATTTCGGGCAGATGGCTGCCACAAATTTAAGAAAACCCACCCCTTCCACAAAAGAAAAAGGGAGGAGGTCCTGCCATAACAATTTAGCCATCTTCACGTTGTACAAATGTGACATTGGCTGGTTGCGTTATACTGTCCCTCCAGCCTAAACATGTCAGGAATAGCAGCCTGTTTTTTTTCTTTTCTGATTGCCACTGCTGCAGGTGACTTCTTGAGAGCAGACGGTGGTAGGCTCAAAATGCATTTCAGCACAGCAGTCACTGTCCTCCCTTGCCTTGCTCTCTCGATGTGAGCCTTGTGCCATTGTTGATGTGGGCGATACTACAGCACTGCTGGGTAGAAGACTGCTTTGTGTAATGAAAATGTCTCTCTTTTCTTCACCTTCCACCGTGATCGGTTCAGATTCCCTGCTCAGCCTTTCACCTCCTTCACCAACAACACTTGCAGTTTTTTGGCCACTAAGGTGCACCTCCCACTGGATCATATGGTGTTTTCCAAAATGGGTTGTTTGACCCCCCAGTACCATAGTTTATACCAAGTTTACCCCAACTAACACTTGCCCCACAAAGGGAGCATATGGAAATGTTCACCTCCTTATTGCACCGTAAAGAAGGGGAAACATCCTTTACCACGAAACTATTACAACGCGGTATGGTTACATCGTGGTTTTTACAACGAAAGTCATTACACCGACTTGCACTGGAGGGCGCTCTAGACTAAGGAATAGTGTGAATTACTATTCCAACACCTTCCCTACTGTACGTAGACTGGAGTTCACACTATTCCTAAATCCAGCGCCCTCCAACGCAAGTCGATGTAATGACTTGCGTTGTCAAAACCGCGATGTAACATACCGCGTTGTGATGGTACGCGTTGTATCATCATACATCCATAAAGAAGTCCCAAACTGGGGAGGTCAACTTTTTGACACTGGTGCCTCTGCCAATGTTGGATAAACTGATGGTAAGTGGGCGTTTTGGTGTTTGACTCTTTGCAGTACCTACTTCTACTGAAGTGGTTGTGGATGTAGGTCACTGCAATGTCTTTGGAAATATGGCAGCAGGTGGTGGTGGTGGTATCAGTGGTCCCACATCCCTCCCAGCAATTTGGGATGGGGTTATGTTGGTCTCCACTGGAACTGGGCTAACAACCATGATGACTGCCTTGTCATCATCTTCCTCTTCTACATCTTCCTCCATAACTCTAAGGCTCTCTGGAACCTACCTTTTCCCCAGCCTCATCTCATGTTGTGAATGAGGCGGATCCAAGTGGTGTCTAGATCATTAGAATGGGGGCTTGGAGAAGAAGATGATGCACAAACCCTCCTTTTTCTAGCTGGAGACCTGGAAGACAATGGATCTTCTGAAAGAGCAGCTTCCTCTACTTCCTCAACATGAAGCTACAGTTTTTGAACTGCTCCTACTTCGGGAGGAACTACTACTGGTGTTTGAGTTTCCTGCAACGATTGCATACTACTTTGTGATAGAGATAAGCCAATTTCAACATCACTGCTCATTGCCATTGCCTTGATTACACTGACTGCCTCTGTGATAGACATGCCCTTGGGCCTAGATCGGGTTGGGTCTACTTATGTGAGGTGCTGCTCCCAGCTTGCTCCCCAGAGGACAATATAATAGGTACAGTTTTCTTTTGCAAATCTAGATCCACATACCAGTGGTGGTAAGCTCCTTCTTCTTACCACTGGCCACTTTCTTGGTAGCACCTTTCTTTGAAGCCATCTTGAAGCTCTCAGTTAGCAGTGGCACTTAGCTTCATACAAGTTGAAGACATGTCTGTGTGATGTGTGGGTCACGCATCACATTGTGCACAGGGCTTCTGTCTGGCAGTACTGTGGGTGATGTTGTCTCTAGTGCACCTAAAAGAAAAGAAGCAAGAAGAACATCAGTGAAATGTGGTATTGTTGCAATTCAATTAGTAGTATAAACAAACAATATCATTCAGTGTGGTCACTGGTTACTCTTATTATAAATAATTACCAATACAGTGTATCCATTTGTAAAACGGAAATCCACATCAACAGTCATGGTGACTGACTTTACACTCAGGATAAAAAAGAGCAACAACAACTAGAGCATACAAATTTATCTGTTAGCTTTTTGTGCCTCATGTCACATGGGATAATGGCACTCAAGGAGGTGCAGCTGATAAATGACAATGGAATAATCCTTAGACAATGAATGCAGTTGAGCACCTATAGCAGATATGAGGTTGATGCCAGATGTGGTGAAAATGGTTAAAAAAACAAACATATTACCTACTGGCGGTCACCAGTAGGTAGTTATACTTACAACCAAGTTTCCATAGGAAAAGCATTTTTTGATTTGTTTATAACTTTGGCGTCGTTTAACGAATCTTTATGAAAGTTTCCAAAAAGTTGCACTCTTTAGGTCAGCTCCTATCTTGAAAGTTTGGGGGTGATTCGTCAAGCAGGGGCTGAGGAAAAAGGGGAGTTTGGTTCAGAAAGTGACCCTTTTTTTAAATGGTGTAAATTTGTTTAGTAGATAAAAAATCAATTTCCCATAGGAAACTTTGTGCAAGGCTACAGTCGAAACTACTGAACGGAATTACCACAAATTTTGCAAAAAGGTAGTGCTTGGATCAGAAAGCTACCTTTTTTAAATGGTGTAAATCCGTTCAGTAGTTGCTGAGAGATTATAAAAATAAAAGTTTCGATATCTGGGCGGAGCCTAAGTCCTGTGCACAAGCTTCACTGTGATTGGCTGTCAACACTCCAAACCTGGAAGTGTTGGCAGCCATCGTGTAGTTCAGTAGAAGGGTGGAACAAATCTTACCCCCTAGGCCTGCTCAGGGGGTCCCAAAAGGACCCCCAGGGCCAAAAAAAGATTTTTTATCTTTTTTTATTTTGGCGCGTTTGCACAGTGGTACAGGGAGGGGCGGACATGACATTGCAAGTGTGCATGTGCACCCCCTGGGACATTGTAGATTGGGGGATTAAGTCCAATTCAATCCTGAGGGTCCCTCGGGCCGAACTAGCCCACCAAGTACTTCCAGTATGCGCCAGGGAGCTGCGTTGCAGAGAGATGTTGAGAGGCCACGCCCCTTTTTACACCTCTCCGCAACGCAGCTCTGTGGAGCTTACTGGAGATAGCTGGCGGGCTAGTTGGCCCCCAGGGACCCTCAGGACTCAAGGGGATGTAATCCCCCAATTTACCTTTGTCCAAAAAAAGAGAGTTGCCCAGGGTATACCAAAAGGGACCGGGTATTATAACACAACTAAAAATAACAGTTGTTCGCTACTATTAACATGAGATTGTGTACATACTACAGTGAACCAAAGAACATTTTTTTTACATAGATTTCAATTATAGCAACACATAAACTAAACTTATATGCCTGGTATTTTATTCTTTGCATTTTTTTCAAAATGTAAACAGTATTGTATCGATTTAAAAACACTTTTCATTGCATATCATTATACATATTTTCATAAAACTAAACACAATTGTTTAAAAAACAATATCTTTTACAATAATTCTTTCAAAAAGTTGTTTAGCATTATTCAAATGAGTTTTATATACTTCTCAATACATATCATAATATTAAAAACATAATTTTGATTAAAAACAGATTAACTCCTTATTTGTCAACGTGTTTCAGTTTATCTTGTAGCTAAAACACCTTTTTCAGGACTGTAACGCCCTGAACGTCTCAGGATCGTTTAACAGACACGACAATGAGAACGCAACCACTTGTGAAGGTTTAGTTATTTTAATGAAGGCAAAAATAATACAAGGAATAAACAAAGGTTATAGTCACTGGAATCCTCCAGGCTAAGTACGTTACCAGCCCACAGCACGGATGGTCCTAACCGTCCTCTGCATATACGCCGATCCCGGCGTATGCCAACAGAGGGCAGAAATGAAATGGCCGACAATGCCAATCGGTAGGCTGTGAGGGGCACGAAGAGTGTTGGGGAGAATCGAGGAGTCAGGGAAACACCCAGCCGGGGTCTCTACCTGAAGGGAGCAGCCGCTCAACCTCTTCCTCAGACTGCACCGGGACGCGGAGTCACCTCCTGGTGATGCGTCACCGATACCCCAATCACAAGCAAAGAAGACTGAACCGAGAGCAGCCGCTCGATCGATCCTGTGGACTTCCGAGTCTGTAACGCGGCAAACACCTCCTGGTGTGCGTTACAGCTGGCAGTCCCTGTATCTCTGGTCGGGCTGGGAGTTACGACTCCAACCAGCAAAAGCGCCACTGCGCTTTGACTCAGCCGAGTCAAAAAGCGAAGCTCAATGGTTATCCGGTAGAGCTTCCGGGTCCTTCACAGGTGACGATGGGGCAAGACACGGCCCAGGGAGTAACGACTCGACCTACCTCCGTTCTTGCCTTACTGGAGCACCACTCCTGAACACTGCTCTTCACTAAGCAGGTACGTCGGTGTAAACACAATATCCGACAGTGTTGTACCTCCCGGTTCCTCCCTTTATAGGGCGTTGTTTTCCTTGAGTTATGTAACAGCTCTCCTGTTTACATAAGGGCGTGTTTTCCTTGAGTTATGTAACAGCTCTCCTGTTTACATAAGGGCGTGTTTTCCTTGAGTTATGTAACAGCTCTCCTGTTTACATAAGGGCGTGTTTTCCTTGAGTTATGTAACAGCTCTCCTGTTTTACATAAGGGCGTGTTTTCCTTGAGTTATGTAACAGCTCTCCTGTTTACATAACCTCTCAACCGCTAAGCATCCTGGGAGATGTAGTCCGTTTTCGCTCCCCTCGCATGACAGGAATTCTTGACAGTACATCCTCCCTCTCAGCGGCTCCCCACGGGTCCAGCGCTGGCAGGAAAACGCCGATGGAACAAGGAGACCAAGCGCGGAGCATGAACCCCTTCAGCCGGTTCCCATGACTGCTCCTCCGGGCCATAGCCTTTCCACGCAACCAGGTACCACAGCTTCCCCCTGCGCCATTGGGACGCCCGTATGCCCGACACTTCATACTCCACCTCCGACTCCACGCATACCCGCCTAGGTGTCCCAGACGGCTTGGAGGGTGCTGGTTTGAGCAATGATACATGAAAGACAGGGTGTATCCGCAATGACTGGGGCAAGCACACCTTCACGTTCACGGGACCCATACACTTGGTAATTCGATAGGGGCCCATGTACTTGGGATGGAACACACTGTTCTTTCGAAACCTCATGTTTCTTGTGGATATCCAGACGTAGTCTCCAGTGCGGTACAGTGGCCCGGGCCTTCTCTTCCTGTCTGCCGCAGCCTTGTATCTTCTCTTGGCCTCTATTAGGACAGCCCTTGAGCGCATCAACGTGTCTTTTATGTGTGCCACCCTGTCCGCTGTGGCGGGAATCCTGTCCTCTCTGAACGGATGTAGAAATGGCAAGAACCTGGGATGTTGGCCATAGTTGCTATAGAACGGAGATGACTGTGTGGAGCTGTGAGTGGCGTTGTTATAGGCGATCTCTGCAACCCATAGCAAGTCGACCCACTCTTCCCTGCCCTGGTCCACAAAACATCGCAGATACTGTTTGAGCGTTTGGTTCAGGCGCTCGGTTTGGCCGTCCGTTTGAGGGTGGTAGCTGGTGGACAGGGCGGTCTTAACATGCAGCGCAGTGCACCAAGTCTTCCAGAATTGCGCAGTAAACTGCGACCCCCGGTCCGACACGATCACCCCAGGTAATCCATGCAGTCGTACCACATTCTTTAGGAGTAGTGACGCCAATTCCCCGGCCGTAGGGACTCTCTTGCAGGGGATGAAGTGCCCCATTTTCGTCAAGTAATCCACCACCACCAGTATTGCCGTCATCCCCTGGTCTACCGGTAGGCCCACCACGAAGTCCAGTGATATGCTATCCCATGGTCTATCCGGGGTCGGAAGTGGATGTAAGAGCCCTTGGGTTCGGCCATGGTCGGCCTTCATGGTAGCACACGTAGGACACTCCTGTCCCCACCTCCTGACATCCACTCTCATGGTTGGCCACCAGAAATGCCGTCCCATGCTAGCCACTGTTTTTTCAAAGCCCAAATGACCTGCGCATGGAGAGTCATGGCACCAGATGAACGCTTGTTTCCTTAGCCTAGGCGTGGGTATCAATAGGCACCTGCCCTTCAGGGGTATCCCGTCCTTCAGCTGCCATTCTCTGTGACTGAGGAGCCACCTCCGCCATGCGAATGACCTGATCCCTCTCTTTATTCCCCTCAGGAAAGTATCCGGTTGGATAACCCCCAATACCATCCTCGGGGAAATTATGGAATGCTCGGTCGCAGGCAATGGTTCCTTAACTGCAGATTGACGGGACAGGGCGTCCGCCTTCCGGTTTTCCGTCCCCGGCCGATATGTGATGCGGAAGTTGAACCCCGCAAAGAAGATCATCCACCGCAGCTGTCTGGGAGAAAGGTGTCTTGTGGCCGTCATGAACTGTAGGTTCCGATGGTCCGTGTACACCGATACCACATGTCTTGCCCCCATCAACCAATGCCTCCATTCAGTGAAGGCGTCCTTGATTGCGAGAAGCTCCTTCTCCGCAATATGGTAGTTGCGTTCGGCGTCGTTGAGTTTGCGGGACATGTACGCAACGGGATGAAGCACCCCTGTGTCGTGGTTGTGTTGGGACAAGATAGCCCCCAGCGCCACATCCGATGCGTCCGCTTCCACCACGTAGGGGAGATCCGGATCGGGGTGAGCCAACACCGGTGCCTTACCAAAGGCGCTTTTCAGGGCCTCAAAGGCTTTGTTCGCTTCAGGGGACCAGACAAACTCCTTGGACTTCCTCAGTAGCTGTGTGATTGGGGCCACCAATCCTGAAAATCCATCTATAAACCGCCTGTAAAAGTTGGCGAAGCCAATGAAACTTTGGACGTCCTTCACGCTTTGGGGCACCGGCCATTCTTTCACCGCCTTGATCTTTCGTTCTGCCATCTCCTGTCCCTCTGGACTCAGCATCACTCCGAGGAATTCCACGGATGTGACATCGAAGTCACACTTGCTGAGTTTACAAAACAGCATGTTTTCCCTCAGCTTTTGGAGCACAGCTTTGACGTGGTGTACGTGCTCCTCCACACTGGACGAATAGATGAGGATGTCGTCGATATATACGACCACGTAGATATCCAACTCCTCTCTGAATACCTCATTCAAAAAGTACTGAAAGGCTGCCGGGGCGTTGCACAGACCGAACGGCATGACGAGGTACTCAAAAAGGCCGAACCTGGTCTTAAAGGCGGTCTTCCACTCGTCTCCGTCCCTCATGCGCACCAGATGGTATGCCCCTTTCAAATCCAACTTGGTGTAGATACGAGCTTTCTTGACCTGTTCCAGGAGTACACTGATGAGAGGCAAGGGGTACCGATTCTTTACGGTTATCACATTCAATGCCCTAAAGTCCACACAGGCTCTCAGCTCCCCATTAGCCTTCGGGATGAAGAAGAGTGGCGAGGCGGCCGGAGACTTGGACGGGCGGATGAATCCTAGCTTGAGGAGTTTATCCAGGTACCCCCGGAGATGCACGTTTTCAGGCTCCGTCAGGGCATACAGCCTGCCGCTGGGAACGCTGGCCCCTGGCACCAGGTCGATCTGGCAGTCAAACTGTCTATGCGGTGGTAGCACTTCCGCCTTCACCTCATCAAATACATCCTCAAAACTGTGATAAGCCTGGGGGAGAGCCACATCTTTTTCTGCTGCTGTAGCCACCGTCTGACTCCCGCTCTCATCTGCGTCAAGGGATTCCGTTCCTATTCCACAATGCAGGATGGAATACGGTGACGTCAGTTCGATGCGATGTGTTGGCCAATCCACAGAGGGGTTGTGTTTCTGTAGCCACGGCAATCCCAATATGACGCCATATTGGGGCGCTCGGATGATGTTAAAATCGATTTGTTCCAAATGGTTCCTCCCACATCTCATCGGAAGGACCCCCGTGTGCTGCCCGATGGGCCCCATCACCAATCGCCTTCCGTCTACAGCATAGACGTCTTCGGGTACAGCTTTGGGAAGAAGCACTAGCCCTAGCCTGCATGCCTCGTTGTGGTCCATAAACATGCCAGTGGCCCCTGAATCCACCATGGCCACAACGGGTATCCACTGGTCATGCACTCCCACGTGCACCGTGAGAAACAGGTGTCGTTGTCCCTTAGTGACCGAGTTGGAAAGTGAAGGGATGGATGAGTGACTCCGAGATGCCCCTTCTTTGGTCTGGGAGTCCTCTAGTTTTCCGCCGGTACGTCCACCACGGCTGTTACCGACCGGTTGGCCCGATAACGTGACGTCTTCGGTTTGGCAGGGCATTCACGTGCGTAGTGGCCTTTTTTGCCACAATATAGGCACAATCCTTGTTTACGGCGTGACTCTTTCTCCGTGGCTGTGAGGCTCGCTCGTATTGCGCCGATGTCCATGGGTTCTCCCTTGGATGCGGTGGAAGTTTCAGGACTTCCCACTGTCACATAGGATGGAAGGGATTTTCCTTTTCTCCCATGATCCCCCTTTCTTTCACTTAGCCTATGTTCCAGCCGTAATACCAGGTTGATAAGGCCCTCACATGTCTTGGGTTGTGGGTCAATATGAGCCACGGCGTCCTTGAGCTCATCGCACAGCCCGTGATGGAAGAGCGCCGTCTGTTTAGCAACAGGCCACTTGGTTTCCGCAACCAGCCTTCGGAAGATACTGCACCAGGTCGTTGGATCCCTGTCTCAACTCAAGCATTTCACGGTCCGCCGTGTACGAGTCAGCCCTTCTGTCGAAGACCTTCAGGAATTCCTCGTGAAAAGCACCCCAATCACATAAGATGGGGTCGTCCCTGCTCACCAGAGGTACGGCCCATTGTGCCGCGTTTCCAGCCAAATAGGATATAAGGAAAGCCACACGAGCCTGACTCGTGGGGAACGCCCTTGGTTTGCATGATAAATGTAGCGCCACTTGTGTGAGGAATACCTGCACTGTGTTAGGATCCCCACTGTACCTCTCTGGTGTTGCCAAGGGGACGGCTACCGGCATTTCCACTACTACCGCAGGGGTCTGGTTCGTGAGGGAGGTGCTGGGCGTGAGCGGGTCCAATTGGATAGCATCCAGTCTGGCTTTTACATCGGCTGTTTCTTGCCTGGAGGCAGCCAATTCAATTTGCACGGTCGCTAAAGCAGCCAGCACATCATCAAGTGTTGCCATGTCTGTTATCGACCGGGAGACAGTTAGTGTTATTAAGGTCGGATATTTTGTAACGCCCTGAACGTCTCAGGATCGTTTAACAGACACGACAATGAGAACGCAACCACTTGTGAAGGTTTAGTTATTTTAATGAAGGCAAAACTAACACAAGGAATAAACAAAGGTTATAGTCACTGGAATCCTCCAGGGTAAGTACGTTACCAGCCCACAGCACGGATGGTCCTAACCGTCCTCTGCATATACGCCGATCCCGGCGTATGCCAACAGAGGGCAGAAATGAAATGGCCGACAATGCCAATCGGTAGGCTGTGAGGGGCACGAAGAGTGTTGGGGAGAATCGAGGAGTCAGGGAAACACCCAGCCGGGATCTCTACCTGAAGGGAGCAGCCGCTCAACCTCTTCCTCAGACTGCACCGGGACGCGGAGTCACCTCCTGGTGATGCGTCACCGATACCCCAATCACAAGCAAAGAAGACTGAACCGAGAGCAGCCGCTCGATCGATCCTGTGGACTTCCGAGTCTGTAACGCGGCAAACACCTCCTGGTGTGCGTTACAGCTGGCAGTCCCTGTATCTCTGGTCGGGCTGGGAGTTACGACTCCAACCAGCAAAAGCGCCACTGCGCTTTGACTCAGCCGAGTCAAAAAGCGAAGCTCAATGGTTATCCGGTAGAGCTTCCGGGTCCTTCACAGGTGACGATGGGGCAAGACACGGCCCAGGGAGTAACGACTCGACCTACCTCCGTTCTTGCCTTACTGGAGCACCACTCCTGAACACTGCTCTTCACTAAGCAGGTACGTCGGTGTAAACACAATATCCGACAGCGTTGTACCTCCCGGTTCCTCCCTTTATAGGGCGTTGTTTTCCTTGAGTTATGTAACAGCTCTCCTGTTTACATAAGGGCGTGTTTTCCTTGAGTTATGTAACAGCTCTCCTGTTTACATAAGGGCGTGTTTTCCTTGAGTTATGTAACAGCTCTCCTGTTTACATAAGGGCGTGTTTTCCTTGAGTTATGTAACAGCTCTCCTGTTTTACATAAGGGCGTGTTTTCCTTGAGTTATGTAACAGCTCTCCTGTTTACATAACCTCTCAACCGCTAAGCATCCTGGGAGATGTAGTCCGTTTTCGCTCCCCTCGCATGACAGGAATTCTTGACAAGGACCAACAACATACAATCACAAATTGTTCTTTATATCAATACAATAAATCTAAATATAAATGATATATACAATTAGATGCAAGCAAAACATCTGCTCAAAATTAAATTTTCCTTGGGTCAATGTATTTCTTCATTATGATACTCTAGCGTAAGACTACACAAAGCCTAAGTATTCAATACTAAAGTGCAATTACATCAATCTGTGTCTAAAACATGGTTATATAATATCGATTACAATGCACTTGTTGCTCAAACCCTCTATAGCATATAAATTAAAGCTATCAAGAAAGGTATAGCACACCGCTACGTTATATTATTCTAAAACACTTTCTGACAAATGTCCTGACCCCAATCAATGTCCATATCTTACCCTTATTGGAGATTCAGTATGGAATACGTAGTGGAACGGTGATACTATTTTTGTAAGTCACACTGTATATCTCTCCATCAAACCATGGAATCTAGGGAGATTTATAATTATTGGCATTATTAAAATTATAACTGAATGCATGGGTTAGTGACTAAACTGTGTGAATGTCTGTATCAGTCTCTCAGGTGTTGTGTAAGCTGCTGCATGGGTTGATGATTAGGCACATGACTGTCTATATGGGTTACTTATTAGTTGCATGAGTATCTGTATGGGTGCCTCAGTGTTTGTGTGTGTGGGTGGGTGGGTGGGTGGACGGTGTGTGCCTTTCTGCCTACATTAGTGAGTGTGTTACTGGGTGTATAGGTTCAATAGTGCATGTGGAAATAGCTGTATAGGTGAGTGAGTGTGTGTATCAGTGTGTTGGTGAGTGAATGTATGTTTCATTGGTATATGTGTGAGCAACTTCATATGTGAAAGGCAGTATATGTGAGTGTTGGAGCATATAAATGGCTATATGTGAGAGTAAGTAATTGTGAGAGTGGCTGTATAAATGAGTGCGTGCTTGTGTCAATGATTGTATAAGAGAGTAAGTATATGTTAGTATCTGTACAAATAGGTTAAATGGTGAATGTTTTACTGTAAATAGCAGTGTTATTGATTCTTTACATGACTAGCTAGGTGTGTCAATAACTCTATGGATGAATGACAGTGTATGAGTGTTTGTATAGGTGTATGAGTACATATAAAAGTGCTGTATTGATGAGTGACTGCATGTATGAGTAGCTGTGTGGGTGAATGAATGAATGTGTGTGTATAGCTAGGAATTAGTCAGTGGGTATATAGTAACTGCTATTGATTTGTCTATGGTTTTGAAAATTGTAGCATGTATTTTAGACTGGGTGTTACAAAGGTTATATCAGGGTGTGAGGAGGTGCATCAGATTATCACGTGGATGATGTCATCAGTGACGTCATCAGTGATGCCATTTGAGATGACATCAGTGATGTCACTAACCATGTCATGAGTTATGTAATATGTGATGTCATCAGCAGTGCATTGCGGGGGCGCGAGTTATAGTTAGTTCTACTAACTATAACATTCGAATTTCTCTATTTTTGTACGAGTGAAATGACCAACTAACTATAATGTCCCTGAAAGGTTTTTTCAGTGAATTTAAAAGGTTTTTTAAATGCTAATTTCTAACTATAATGTCTGTTGAACCTATGGTTTTTTCAGTGAATTTCAAATGTTTTTTAAATGTTAATTTCTAATTATAATGTTCATTAAACCTGTAGTTTTTTCAGTGATTTTAAATTTTCATTCCATTCTCAACCTGGTTAAAACAGCTGATATCGCCCGTTTTCCAGCAATAGCTCCCGCGCCAAAAAAATTGCCACAAATGAGAGCAACAACTAACGCAAATAATATGCAGAGTAGGCGTACCTGTACAAAAATAACACGAGAACACCACTTCCCAATATTTTCAACGAGCATCCAACTCTGCGGTGCGTTCCAAAAACAGGCGATAAGCTGTGTTAGCAGTAGGAATGAAACATCTGCCTTTTACTGGTGTAAAGTAGGACGACTACCTACAGTGTGAAAGGGAGCCCAGCCCAGAATCCCATCTGAAGACCAACACATGTCATAGAGCTACTGTTCATGCACCTCCGACACCCAAGAAGGCCACAAAACCCACTGCCACCACCCTCAGGACCTCCCCCCGGACCACTCCCCCTACTACCACCGAGGCAGCGCACAACAGGACAGCAGACCTTCAATAAACGGCATGGCCCTTCAGCCGCACAATAGCTCAATGTAGCGAGATGTGGCAACCAAACATGTGTGAAGAACGCAAGTCACCCACCAATAATAATGCACACAAACCAAGAGTACAGGGTGACACATTGGCGCTTGCAGCCGAGGTGGCGACAGCACTACAACAGGGACACCCACACCAATTGATTCCTCATACAGCCCAGGACGGGACCACGCCCAGAGCTCCGTGGTCATTGTTCACAGCCTCACGCAGGACTGGCATACGCCAGGCCAGCCCAATCTGTTTACACATACAGGGAGGGACAACAATGCTACTTGGCCCGGATTTTCATTGTAGTGATCTGCTGCTCACAGGTCTAGTTCTCAGTATGCCATAGCCACTCCCTGACAGCTGGTTTACACCCACACCCCACCCATCAAGCACAGGCATAACAGGACACGTGACCCTGCCACTAAAAACAACCAGACGCATGTGCTCCAAACATTTCCATTTCAGACTTGGTGCACCAGATGCCCTGCGGCTGGCACAGACACACTGCCACGGGACGGTGAATTTCGGTCCACTGAGGTAGGGGCATTGTAAGTGCTGAGCGGGTGTGCAGCCTGCGATTATGCCCCGTCCCGGTGGTCTGGACAGCTCATGTTTTGTGTGCCCTGCTGGACCGCAGTGTAGGCCGTCACGTGCGTGGCCTCACTGGTCACTGAGTTAGTAGCACCACAAGGGCTGAGCGGGTGTGCAACCTGCGATGATGGTGGGTGCACTGGTATGTCCTCTGCCATGGCAAAATCAAGGCGCAGCACCAAATGTAAGACCTGTTGGCCTGCGGAGTAGGGCTGCATGATGTGGAGGGTTCCCTGTCCGCAAAAAGGGGAGCAGTGAGGCCTGGGTGTGCCGGGGTGGGCAGACACCTCTGGGCGGTGGGAGTGGATGGGGTGCAGCAGCCTGGGTGCGCAGCAGTGGGCAGACACCTCTGGGCCGTGGAAGTGGATGATGTGCAGCAGCCTGGATGCACAAAGACGGGACAGCGATTTAGGCGTGCGCAGTCGTATATACTCTGCCATTCCTGATTCTGTACTATGTTTCAGATGTGGGAGCTTGAGGGCTCCACTAGGTTCCGGTATGTGGTTGGAGACACAGCGGTGGTGTAAAGGTGAACTGTGGGGGTTTTGTCCACAGTGTGGGCACTCACTGTCCCTCCTCATCTCTCCCTTTCTCTCCCTCACACTCTTTCTCTCTCTCTTCCTCTCTCTCACACTGTTTCTCTTTTTCTCTTGCTCGTCCTCTCTCTCTCACTCTTTCTCTCTCTCTTTCTCTCTCTCTCTCTCTCTCTCTCTCTTCCTCTGTTTCTCTCTTCTTCTTACTCACACTCTTTCTCTCTTTCTCTCTCTCTTCCTCTCTCTCACTGTTTCTCTCTCTCTTCATCTCTCTCACTCTTTCTCTCTGTCTTCCTTTCACTCTTTCTTTCTTTCTCTCTCTCTCTTCCTCTCACTCTTTCTTTCGCTCTCTCTCTTCCTCTCTCACACTCTTTCTGTCTCTCTCTCTCTCTCTCTCTCTCTCTCCTTTGATGGATGCATGGAGTACAATCTTATCTTGCTTTTTGACTAACAGGCTGTGATTCACGGATTGATGTCCTCCCAACAAAAAACAACCGCCACTCTCTGCCACCAGAGCTGAACGCGTGTGCAGCCTGCGATGATGCCTGACCATCCTGACAATCAACTCTCAGTCTGAATTGTGAGCTCTGCTTTACCAAGTGTATGTAATGCCTGAGAAGGTTGCTTCTGCACGTGGTGCACCCTCTTACACACAGAGAGGCTTGTTTCCGCAGCAGTGGGCAGTCACCTCTGGGCGGTGGGAGTGGATAGTGTGCAGCAGCCTGGGTGCACAAGAGCGGACAGACACCTCTGGGCACTGGGAGTGGATGGGGTGCAGCAGCCTGGATGCACAGGAACAGGCAGTCACCTCCGGGCACTGAGAGTGGATGGGGTGCAGCAGCCCGGGTGCACAGCAGCGGGCCGGCACCTCTGGGCAGTGGAAGTGGATGGGGTACATCAGCCTGTCTGGACAGATGCAGCCAGAAACCTCTGGGCTGCAGGAGTCGATGGTGTGCAACAGCCTGAGTGCGCAGGACAGCCAGACACCTCTGGGCGACGGGAGTCGATGGGGTGCAGCAGCCTGAGTGCGCAGGGGCGAAAGAGAGAATTACGCATGTGCAGTTGTATGTACTCTGCCATCACTGTTTCTATACTATGTTTCAGATGACTAAATTTGAGGGCTGCATTATATCCCGGCACATGGTTGGAGACACACCGGTGGCAGAAAGGTGAGCTGTGAAGATTTTCTCCATAGTGTCAACATTCACTCTCCCTCTCCTTCTCTTCCTTTCTGTCACTCACATTCTTTCTCTTTCTTATTCTCTATCTCTTCCTTTCTCTCTCTCACACTTTTACTCTTTCTCTGTCTCTTCCTCTCTCTCTCTCCTTTTTCTTTCTCTCTCTTCCTCTCTCTCACTCTTTCTCTCTCTCTCTTCCTCTCGCTCACACTGTTTCTCTCTTTCTCTGTATCTCACTCGTTCTCTCTTTCTCTCTATCCCTCTTTCTCTGTCTTCCTCTCTCTCTCACTCTTTCTTTCTTTCTTTCTCTCTCTCTCACTTTTTCTCTCTTTCTTTCTCTCTCTCTCCTTTGCTGGATGCATGACGCTCCATCTCATCTTTCTTTTTGTCTTGCAGGCTGTGATTCACAAATTGTCGAGGGATGACACGCAATACCCATACCTACTTTTATTTTGTTCTTTTGTTTAAATGAAATCTTCTATATGTATATCCATACATGACTAAGATTCTTATTTGTCCAACCTCACAAGCATTTTCTTATTAATAATTGTACGACATTAGCCAATTTTTTACGTTACAGATTCCCTAACGTGACTGTCACATTTGTTTGTGGGGGGTGAGGGGGGATGGCGGACAAGGAGCAGCTGCTGGGGGTTGTCGGAGCAGTGTTGGGTGTCCGACCTGCATGATCGTTGGCTCCAGTGCATCTGTTCTCAGAGACTTGTGAGCCGGTGGGCTGGCTCATAGATGAAGAGCTGAGAGCCGACTGGCTGGCTCGTAGAGGGAAAGCAGCGGCCTGTCAGCTCGCAGAGGTATAGGGAAAGGTGCTAGCCATCGGCTTCCAAAGTGATAGCTGAGTAACAATGATTTGGGGAGAGGAAGCGTGAATGGGGTATCTCGCAGAGAGAGACCTGCAGTATATTTCCAGTCTTGGCTTAACAGATACAACTGCGGGCCCGAGAAGTCGCACCTGAAGAGCTGTGAGCCAACCGGTTGTTCGCAGAGGGAGACTTGCGGGCCCAAGAAAGTTGTTGGGGGTATGCTGGTGATGTGGGAATAGGGTGCGTTATCTGCTGATGTGGGGAGAGGCATCGTGAAAGGGGTATCTAGCACAGACAGAGCTCCGGTATGTTTTCAGAGTTCCCTCGGACAGATGCGAGCTGACAGACTGAATCACAAAATGGCTGCCAACACTTCCTAGTTTCAACCGTTCACAGCCAATCAGCCGCAAGCTCGTGCTCGTAACCCCTCAGCCAATCAGATGTCAGTATTCCCAAATATCGATCTCTGTAAAATTTGATATTTCTCAAAAACTACAGAATGGATTTACACCATTTCAACAAAAGTGTGCTTTCCGGACTAAGACCTTTCTCCCTGCCGTTCAGCAGTTTGACCTGTAGCCTTGTCTAAAGTTTCCTATGGAAAATGCTTTGAGAAGACATGTTTCGGACCCCCCTTTTTATCAGCCCCCCTTGACCAATCACCCCCAAACTTTCAAGATAGGAGGTGATTAAAAAAGAAAAACTTTTTGGAAAATTTCGTAAAGATTCGTCATAGGACGCCAAAGTTATCAGCACATGAAAAAATGCTTTTCCTATGGAACTGTGGTCCCAACTATAACTATCTACTGGCGACAGCCAGTAGATAATATATATATATTTTCTACTGGCTATATATATATATATATATATATATATTTATATTCACTGAAAAAACCAAGGGTTTCACACACGTTATAGTTAGCTGTACATTTCACTCGTAAAAAACCTTGCAAATTCACTTAAAAAACCATAGGTTTCACACAAGTTATAGTTAGCTGTACATTTCACTCGTAAAAAACCAATGAAATTCCACGTTATAGTTAGATCAGGTAACTATAACTTGCGCGCCCACAATAAACTGCTGATGACGTCACATATTACATCACTTATGACATGGTCAGTGACATCACTCATGACGTCAATGATGACATCTGAAATGACACATTGTGCATTGCGGTCGCGCAAGTTATAGTTACCTGATCTAACTATAATGTGGAATTTCATTGGTTTTTTACGAGTGAAATGTACAGCTAACTATAACTTGTGTGAAACCTATGGTTTTTTAAGTGAATTTGCAAGGTTTTTTAAATGCTAATTCCTAACTATAACGTGTGTGAAACCTATGGTTTTTTCAGTGAATTTGTACGTTTTTTTAAATGCTAAGTTATGTATTTATTTTTAATTTTTGCGCGCACGGTGCGCTTCGCGCACCATGCGCGCGCTGTGGGCACTCGGTGCGCTTCGCCCTTGGGGGTCCTTAGATTTATATATTAAATGTGATTGCTAATTCTTTTTTTTTTTTTATTTTGTTTTACCATCCGCGTACGGTAAGCTTACCGTACGCGCACTCTGCGATTTTTTTTTAAAATTATTAAATTTATTTTTCATACTTTTTGGTCCTTCATGAACCCCCTGACGAACGCTAGGGGGTCTGCAACTCTCTTCGTTGCCCCCTTTTCATGTTATCAACCTTTGTTTTTCAGTGCGAGAGACAGAAAATGGTGGCCGATACTTTCTGATTTCGACCGATTCGAATGTTTACAGTCATGTAACCACCAATCAGAATTGAGCTCGCGCACGGCACCGTACGCGTACGGTAAGCTTACCGTAAGCGCACGGAGCGCGCCTATAGATATATATATTGATTTAAATGCTATTTTCTCAGGACCTACTGAACAGATTTACACCGGACCTGCAAAAGGCACATCCCTGACCTGAGGACTACCTCTCTGCCCAATTTCAAGTAATTCTGTTCAGCCGTTCGGGCTGTAGCTCGGACTAAAGGTCCTATGGGAAAATGCATGGGGAAAACGCGTTTTGGGACCCCCCTTTTTTCTCAGCCCCCGCTTGACGAATCCCCCGAGACTTTCAGGGTAGGAGCGGAGCGTAGCGCCCCATTAGTTTTGAAAAATTCGCGAGGATTCGTCAACCGGCGCCAAAGTTATTCCAAATAGAATGTTGCGGATTTCCTATGGAAACACGGTCCTAACTATAACTATCTACTGGCGACCGCCAGTAGATAATATATATATATATATATATATATATATATATATATATATATATATATATATATATATATATATCCACAGAAAAGTCCCCGTGCAGGAAGCCCCCGACCCTTTAGGGCGGCCTCTTGACGGGCACGGAGGAGCCCGTTAAACACACACAACGAAGGCAACAAAGAATAGAGGCCCATTCCGAAAGCAAAGCGCTTTATTCAAAAGCGATGCCACACACATGCTTCCTTGCATCCTACATGTTTCGGCGTGTTGTCAGCCTTGATCACGGACAGGAAGCGAAGGCAAAGTGCTTCCGTGCTGGTAATTAAATAATTCACAAACACGTGACTGTTTAGTACCTCCAACTCCCACAATGCACCACAAAGCACAAATAAGTCTGATGTTGAAAAGACAGTGCTTGATTAGTTCAAAAAGTTCATTAATTCACTCGGAATCATGGTGCTTTCAATCTGATATCCAGTTGGAAAGAATCACTGACACATAGATAACGCAGTGTTGATATTGTCACCTTGAATAAAATCTTCACTTACGAACGATTGTTAGGGATGTACAGCCCCAACAAATCCCTTCCAACGCTGACGGCAATTTTGCTACAGAAGCATCTCCTTTGTAGGTTTTGCCGCAGCGAGTTGGTCATGCTTCCAAATTAAATCCACAGAAAAGTCCCCATTCAGGAAGCCCCCGGCCCTTCATGGCGGCCTCTTTCACTGAAAAAACCATAGGTTTCAGGCACATTATAGTTAAAAATTAACATTTAAAAAACCATAAAAATTCACTGAAAAAATGATAGGTTTCAGGCACGTTATAGTTAGAAATTAGCATTTAAAAAAACATAGAAATTCACTGAAAAAACCTTAGGTTTCAAGAACATTATAGTTAGTTGGACAGTTCACTTGTATAAAACCATTGAAATTCCGGCGTTATAGTTAGTTCAGCTAACTATAACTCACACCCCGACAATGCACTGCCGATGATTTCACATATTACATCATTCATGAAATGGTCAGTGACATCACTGATGACATGTCAAATGACATCAATGATGACATCACTGATGACATGATCCACTGACTGTGTGTTTCTGTAAAGTTAAAAAAAATGTATGTATATGCCAAGCTGTATTGAAGAATGAGTGGTTGTATAAGTGTCTGTATGGAGGATTTAGTAAGTATATGACTGACTGTATAAGTGAGTAATTAAATGTGTCTTACTGAGTGCATAGGTTAGTAAATAAACTGAGTAAAAGTCTGTATCAGTCTGTCTGTTGTTGTGTAAGCTGCTGCATGGGTTGGTGAGTAGTTGCTTGAGTGTCTATATGGGTTATTGATTGCTTGCCTGAGTATTTGTATGACTGCCTGAGTGTTTGTGTGGGTGGGTGGGAGGTGTGTGACTCTGTGCATAGATGTGTGAGTGGTTGATTCACTGGGTGTATGGGTTGAAGAGTGCATGTGGAAACAGCTGTAGGGGTGGGTGAGTGTGTGTATGGGTATGTTGGTGAGTGAATGGATGTCTCAGTGGTACATGTGCAAGTAACTACATATGTAAAAGGCAGTATATGTGAGTCATGGTGTATATAAATAACTATATGTGACAGTCAGTAATTGTGAGAGTGGCTGCATGGATGAGTGTGTATTTGTATCAGTGAGTCTATAATAGAGTAATTATGTGTTAGTATATGTATGAATACGTGAGGTGGTGTCTGTATAACTGTATAGGCGAGTAAATGGAAGTATGATTGATTCTTTGCATGACAGACTAGGTGTGTGAGTAACTCTGGATATGTGGCAGTGTGTAAGTGTCTGTATAGGTGTATGAGTGCATATGATAGTATTATATTGATGAGTGACTGCATGTATGAATAACTGTATGGGTGAATGAGTGGATGTGTGTGTAGACCTAGGAATCAGTCAGTACGTATTTAGTAACTGGTATTGATGTGTCTATTTTTTTGAAAATGGTAGTCTGTATTTTAGAGTGGGTGTATCAAAGGTCATATTCAGGTGAGAGGAGGTGCATCAGATTTTCACATGGATAATGTCATCAATGATGTAATCAGTTATGTCATTTGACATGTCATCAATTATGTCATCAGTGATGTCACTGACCATGTCATGAATGATGTAATATGTGACGTCATCAGCAGTGCATTGCGGGGGCGAGAGTTATAGTTAGCTGAACTAACTATAACGCCAGAATTTCTATGGTTTTATACAAGTGAAATGTTCAACTAACTAAAACGTTCCTATGGTTTTTTAAATGCTAATTTCTAACTATAACATGACCGAAACCTATGGTTTTTCCAGTGAAATTCTATGGTTTTTTAAATGCTAATTTCTAACTATAACATGCGTGAAACCTATGGTTTTTTCATTGAATTTCAAAGGTTTTTTAAATGAAATTTTTTAAGTCTAATGTACCTCAATCCTATGTTTTTGTCATTTTCTATATATATACATATATATGTATATATTTAAAAAAACTGTGAATAATTTTTAGTTAGGAAAACTATAGTCAATCATTATTTTTTTTAATATTATACAGAAGTCGCGCACCCTTCGCGCAACCTACACGATGGCGGTGCGCATTCTGGTAGCCATTTTGAAAAGTCGTGCTGGGGTCGCAACTTCGGCGTGATTTGTAATGTATGAAATATCTTTAAATTAATTATAAATAAAAGTTTTCCTTTAAGTGTTTGTCTAAATTTATTAATAAAAGTATTTTTAAAGTATTATTTTCAATATAATTTCGACCAAATATTATTTGATTATTATTGGATTCGGAGGTTAGGAGGGATGGCCATTTTTCTTGATCTGTTTTGCAGGATTTTTTGGTCTAGTCAGGTGGACACCCTCCTCCGGGTGAGGTATGGCTTTGGGATTCTATTCAAAAGTGAGGAATCCACAGGCAGAAGTATCCAACAGAAGAACAAGTTACTTACCTTTGGTAACGCTTTTTCTGGTGGATACAGTATCTGCCTGGGGATTCCTCACTGTCCCACCTGCCTCCCCGTTGTCCACCTGTTTCTACCAAAACATGAATGTTTTTAATATGTCTTAATCATGCGTATGTTTTAATAATAAGAAATGCTTGATCTGTTGCTATTTCTTTATGCCTTTATTGGTATGTATATATATATATATTCACTGAAAAAAACATAGGTTTCACACATGTTATAGTTAGCTGGACATTTCACTCGTACAAAACCATTGAAATTCCCCCGTTATAGTTAGTTCAGCTAACTATAACTCGCGCGCCCGCAATCCACTGCTGATGACGTCACATATTACATCACTCATGACATGGTCAGTGACATCACTCATGACATCACTGATGACATCTCAAATGTCATCACTGATGACATCATTGATGACATCATCCTTGTGTAAGAGTGGCAGACCTCCTCTTATCCTAATATAAACTTTGATACACACATTGAAAAATACAAACTAAAATTTTGAAATCTATAGAGATACAAATACCAGTTAGAACAACCTATTCAGTAATTCAAAAATCTACATACGCATCCACTCATTCATCAACACTTATATATAGTCACTCATACATGTACTCAGTCATCATATCTACTCATACACCTATACATACTGTTACACACCTACACTCATACATAGAGTTACTCACACACATACTCACACATGCAAATAAACAGCCATTTACTTGCATATACAGCTATACACACCACTAAGATTACTTCTAAAGAAACATACACATACTTACTCTCTTAAACAATCACTTATAGAAACACATACTTATTTATACAGAAACCTTTCCAATCTCTCACTCTCATATATCCTCGCCTATATACATCAATACTCACATATACTAGTATAAAACATATAGACTTACTCATAAAGACACTATTGAGACATTCAATCACTCTCTTACTCACCCATACACACACTCATTCACCCATGCTGTCCTGCTCACATATTGTCTTCAAAACACATACAAATAGTGAGTCACTCATTCATGCATCTATACGCTAAGTAACATCCCCCACTGAAACATACAGACACTCATAGTGATACTCTAAAAACGAACTAATAACCCATATACACACTCATGTAGCTACTCACCAACCCATGCAGCCACGTATACACAAAGTGGGACACTGATACAGATATTTGAATATTTAAACATTACTCACTAATACTTGTATTCACTAAGATACTGTTAATAAGTCAGTTATACAATTAATTTTTACAAAAAAGAACATCCATTTAGACACTAATTTACCCATTTATTCTTCCATAAACCTTTAGATATACATATATAAAAAATATTTATTTTACAGAAAGACACATATTCACTGGATGATGTCATCAGTGATGTCATCAGTGATGTAATTTGAGATGTCATCAGTGATGTCATGAGTAATGTCACTGACCATGTCATGAGTGATGTATATATATATATATATATCCAAATACTCTGCTTAGATTGCATGTATTTCCAGGGCAAACAAATGGATACGGACCACCATTAAGTGCTGGAAAGTTTATTCGGTGGAAGAGGTCGCCATGACGCGTTTCAGCCCTTCCCGCGGGCCTTGATCACATGACATAGCGAAAGAACATCCATTGGTTTATATAACGTCATAATGCGGATATATTCATTGGTGTTTCAAGCATACAGAATCAATTAAGATAGAAGACAGACTTTCTAATCAACCACCAATCTGTTTTCATGTGCTCTTTTTTTTCTCTCCATATTCAACTTTTTAAATAAAAAACAAATGTGTACATTTTTTTTATAGAAGAGCAAAAGAGCATTTACATTAATCCTATTATTCATTGAGGATAGAAAATGAAATATTTGTTAGATCACTGTGTCATGAGTGACAGTCTTCAACACACATCTATATCCGCCAATAATGCAATAAACAACTCTGGATCTAATTGTGTATTAAAAAACGTGCAGAGTAAAAAACGATTTTTTCTTGAAAGATTTTTTTTTTTTGCTTCTAAGGATAAATAGTGCCAACTAACCGGGGATTATGACTGTATAAATACATTAAGTCTGTTACTGGTGGGGCTATCATATAGGATTATAACTCGCTGGAGCCCCAGCGAGTCTCCTTATACATTGTTCAGTTCATAGATTGGTTTAAAGTGCAAATGCAAACGTTTTGGACATTTAATTTGTCCAATCTCATGTCAACATAAGAGTAAATTATCTGGGGAAATAAACATTGGATGAATGTTATGAAGGGATATATGAGGATAAAATATCCATTTGTAATTATGAATCACACCATGAACCCTGCATACACATAGATGAATAAATACATAGAAAATAAATATTAAATAAGCTAATATATTCTAATCTAAAATAGATTAAATCCGCTTAAATATTCATACATGCATCAAGATAAATATGTATATCAAAGATCACTGAATCATTCATCCCCATTTTCATAAAATCCCATGTATATTTATGTCAATAACCTGGAAAAGCAATCTTATAAGCATGTAAAAAGATCCTCAGTAATGTTCAGGCCAAATGGCTGTTTGGTATTAAGTTCTAGAATATATCTAGTTTCCAATTGGCGCAGTTTTTGTTCCCTGTTGCCTCCCCTTCTACTTGCAGGGATAGAGTCAATTACAAAATATTTTACCTCTTTACTTTTGGAATCATGCTTGATTTTAAAATGATGAGCTAATGGGTAGGTATTGTCTTGATTGTTCATGGTCCTTAAGTGTTGTAGTATTCTTTTATGGACTTGGAGCTTTGTGCCCCAACATACAACTAATTACAAGGGCATGACAAGACATAAATCGCATACTCGGTTTTGCATGTGAGTAGCTTGTCAATTTTGTGTTTTTTCTGGTCAAAACAAGTGATATAAGTAGTTTTGTTTTCACCCTGTTGACAGGCTTTACATGATTTGCAGTTAAAAAAGCCCGTATGTGTTTGTAACCAATTTTTAGATTCCATAACTTCTGGGCTAGTTTTGATCAATTTATCCCTCATAGAACGACCTCTACTATAAGTAATAGAAGGCCTTTTGGGTAATCTGGGGCCTATTATAGGGTCACTCAAGATCAAAGGCCAATTATTGGTTATGATGGATTCAATTTTTTTATGCTGTTGACTATATTGGGCAATAAATCTAAATTTGTTTTCAATATTTTCATGGTTTGCCTTTATTTTTGATGTTGTTTCAGTGATGCTAGTCATAGTTTCTGTTTCCTTTAGTAATTCAGCACTATTTTTACGCATTGATTTCTCAATAGCAATGTCTATGATATGGTCGGAATAACCCCTTTCTTTGAATCTCTGTTTATATTCTAATTGGGCCATCCGTAAATCATTGTCTTTGCTATGAATTTGCCTGAGTCTGAGCATTTCACCGTAGGGAATGCTATTGACCAAGTGTTTTACGTGGGAACTACTCGCATGAAGCGTTGAATTCCCAGCAGTTTCCTTACGGTGGAGTTTGGTTTCGATTCTGTTATTCACAACATAGACCTCTGTATCAAGAAAGGTCACTGAGGTAGCACTAATGTTGGCAGTGAATTGCAAATTTAAATCATTCATACTGATGGCCTGCACAAATTTTTGAGCTCTATCAAAGCTGCCATCCCATATAATGAATAGATCATCTATAAAACGCAACCATAGCTTGACATTAGTTGTCATCACCTCTTTGTGTTCTGTCATGAGGACCAGCTCCTCCCACCAGCCCATGTGTAAACATGCATAGCTCGGGAAGAAGCTGGCCCCCATCGCAACACCTCTCAATTGTCTGTAAAGAAGTTTGTTAAACATGAAAATATTGTTAGTTAAACAGAACTCAACCATTTCAATTATCATCTTTTTATGGCACATCAAATTACCCATAGATTTCTCAAAAAAATAGTCAAGTGCCCTCAGACCATCTGTGTGTTGGATGCTGGTGTAAAGTGAGCTGACATCAAGGGCAATTAAAAGGAAATTAGGTTGCCAAATTAAGTTTTTGATCTTACGTAGAAAGTCACTAGTGTCGCTCACATATGAAGGAAGGGCTTTTACTAAACTCTGCAGGAAAAAATCCACATATTGCGACGCATGTTCCAAGCATCCATTTCTTGCAGAAATAATGGGTCTTCCAGGAGGGTTTACAGGGTCTTTGTGGATTTTGGGTAAAAAATAAATAGTAGGCACCACAGGAAAATCATTTTTTAAAAACATTCATTCTTGTCCAGTAATCAAATTGTTCGCTTTCCAGGTTGATAATTTTTTATAAAATGCTGTGTACATTGCCTTTAGTTCGGTTCCAGTGCATCTGGTGTAACAAGTTCTGTCATTTAGTTGGTTTTATATATATATATATATATATATATATATATATATATATATATATACTATACTATGAATACATGTGAAAATGTGTCGGTCCCCCTGTTTGCCTCGGAGGCACGGAAAAAATGGGTGGAACTGACATCAGCACGCCGATGAGGTCCTCTTATGGCTCCAATGATGTCATACGGTGTCGCAAGCGGAGCCATGTTATTATGTTGTCCTCGTCGACATGGGAGAGCTAGGACAGAATTTCCGTAGAATGCTGGTGCAGGGGATATTCACCTAAGTGTTCTGGCTAGTCCTTTGCGATCAACTGTTTATGTTGCCACTCCAGAAACTGAAACCAGTGATCCGAGGGCAGAAGCCCTGCAGATGGCACACGAGGTCGGGTGCCCAGTCGTGTACACCGGCGGGGGAGCGAAGTGAAAAGCACCACAACCCACAAAAAAGGTAACGAGGGCACTTAATAACACAGGATCTTCTCTTTGTATCTGGCAGGAACAACGAGGTTAAAATGCCCTAGTTCCAAAATGTAGAATTAGTGCTACAACAGTCTTCAAGAGGACCTGCGATGCCGCTTCTGCCTCCCATACCCTGGAGGCGGCACATGGGTCACGCGGTACGGTCATACTGCGGTGGGACGCACACTCGTTGATCTCTCATGGCACTGCTCCACACTTCAGGGAGGACACTTTCCATTAGCTGTGTTTTCTGATGACTTGTCGCGCTGGCCCCGTCCAACAACAGAACTCCTTTAGATCCAAATAGACTCTTCCACTCTTTCACCGGAAGTGAAACCAGGCCATGAGGACACTTTCACAATACAACAGCAGGGAATGCACTTTTTGGGAAGAAAAACATTCCTTCCTCCTAATTTATCAAATAAATGACTCACTGAAGAACAGGGGCCAGCTTGAATCGGTAAACAGCCGTTACAATGACTTTTTTACTTTGCAATTCCATTACAACGCATGCATTACCACGCATGCATTGTACATCGCAAAGTCATTAGTACGCATTGTTTTAGAACGCATGGTCATTTACCATACAGGCCTCTACAACGGATTTCGTTGTAAAGGTATGTATGGTAAATGACCATGCGTTCTAAAAAACATGCAGACTAAGGCTGGGCAAAGCACTACGCTACGCTCGCATAGTTTGCGAAGTTTGTGCTACTTCGCACTACGCAAATTGCACGTAGCACAGTGCAAACACGCATAGCGTAATGTAGCGTAGTGCAGCGGTCATTTTTCGCTTGCTCGTGGTCCTCAACGTCAAGTTGGCGACCGCGAGCCAGGAAAATGACATCCCGGTGAGACTTTTTCCGTGTGGAAATAAACCTCCCGGCGAGATCCTCAACGCGGGGAGGTCAGGTTTCTCATTGCGAGTGGTTGCGTATGCTCGCGACCGCTTGCGATGAGAAACTACCAGTCCGAGTTGAGAAAGCTGCCGCTCGAGTAAAAATCTACTCGAGCGGCAGAAAATTACAGCTTGCACTGTGCAAGATGTCATTTTCAATGATTGCACAGTGCCGGATGCTTGTCCGCACTGTGCAATTATTGAAAACCGCATCTTGCACAGTGCGAACAGGGTACTACGCAGTTCGCGAAGTGCTACGCGTAGCTCGCTATTGCGAAGTGCACTTTGCGTAGCTACGCGTAGCGCTACTTCGCGAACTACGCCCAGGGTTAATGTAGACGATCCACATCGTTGTAAGGAAACAGAGGCTGTTCCGTTTCCTCACAACAACGTGCACCGCCCCTCAGAGATGACGTGAAGCAGGAACCACGAGGAGAGAGGCACCATGAGGAGTGAGAGATAAGGGGAATTGGGCATGGGGTGGGGGTGTCTTTTCTAGAGTTTAGGGTAGTGAAGTGGTGTTTGTGTAATGTAGTGGGTTGTGCTGGGGGTAGTGTTTTAGGGTTTATGGTAGTGCAGTGGTAATTGCGTAGTGTAGGGGTAGTGTTGGGGTAGTGTTTTAGGGTTTAGGGTAGTGCAGTGGTGTTTGTGTACTGTAGGGGGTAGTGCTGGGGTAGTGTTTTAGGGTTTAGAGTAGTGCAGTGGTGTTTGGGTAGTGTAGGGGTTCATGCTGGGGGTAGATTTTGGGTTTAGGGTAGTGTAGTGGTGTTTGTGTAGTGTAGGGGGTCATGCTGGGGGTAGTTTTTTAGGGTTTAGGGTAGGGCAGTGGTGTTTGTGTAGTGTAGGGGTCATGCTGTGATAGTGTTTTATGGTTTACAGTAGTGCAGTGGTGTTTCTGTAGTGTAGGGGGTAGTGTTTTATGGTTTAGGGTAGTGCAGTGGTGTTTGTGCAGTGCAGGGTGTCATGCTGTGGGTAGTGTTTTAGGGTTTAGGGTAGTGCAGTGGTGTTTGTGTAGTGTAGGGGGTCAGGTGTTAGGATATAGGGTGGTGCAGTGGTGTTTGGGTGGTGTAGGGGGTCATGCTGGGGTTAGTGTTTTAGGGTTTAGGGTAGTGCAGTGGTGTTTGGGTAGTATAGGGGGTCATGCTGTGATAGTGTTTAGGGTTTAGAGAGTAGTGCAGTGGTGTTTGTGTAGTGTAGGGGGTAGTGTTTTAGGGTTTAGGGTAGTGCAGTGGTGTTTGTGTAGTGCAGGGGGTCATGCTGTGGGTAGTGTTTTAGGGTTTAGGGTAGTGCAGTGGTGTTAGTGTAGTGTAGGGGGCACGTTTTAGGGTATAGGGTGGTGCAGTGGTGTTTGGGTAGTGTAGGAGGTCATGCTGGGGTTAGTGTTTTAGGATTTAGGGTAGTGCGTTGGTGTTTGGGTAGTATAGGGGTTCGTGCTGGGGTAGTGTTTTAGGGTTTAGGGTAGTGCAGTAGTGTTTGTGTAGTGTAGGGGGTCGTGTTTAGGGATTAGGGTAGTGCAGTGGTGTTTGGGTAGTGTAGGGGGTCATGCTGGGGGTAGTGTTTTGGGGTTTACGGTAGTGCAGTTATGTTTGGGTAGTGAAGGGGGTTATGGTGGGGTTAGTGTTTTAGGGTTTAGGGTAGTAGCTGTGTTTGTGTAGTGTAGGGGGTCGTGTTTTAGGTTTTAGGGTAGTGCAGTGGTGTTTGTGTTGGTTTGGGGGACATGCTGGGGTGGTGTTTTAGGGTTTAGGGTAGTGCAGTGGAGTTTGGGTAGTATAGGGTGTAGTGCTGGGGTAGTGTTTTAGGGTTCAGGATAGTGCATGGTGTTTCTGTAGTGTAGGGGGTTGTGCAGGGGTGGTGTTTTAGGGTTTAGGGTAGTGCAGTGGTGTTTGTGTAGTGTAGGGGGTAGTATTTTAGGTTTTAGGGTAGTGCAGTGGTGTTTGTGTAGGGTAGGGTGACGTGCTGGTGTGGTGTTTTAGGGTTTAGGGTAGTGCATTGCTGTTTGTGTAGTGTAGGGGTCGTACTGGTGGTAGATTTAGGGTTTAGGATAGTGCAGTGGTGTTTGGGTAGTATAGGGTGTATTGCTGGGGGTAGCGTTTTAGGGTTTAGGGTAGTGCAGTGATGTTTGGGTAGTTGTAGGGGTCGTGCTGGGGGTAGAGTTTAAGGGTTTAGGGTAGTGCAGTGGTGTTTCTGCAGTGTAGGGGGTTGTACTGGGGGTAGTGTTTTAGGGTTTAGGGTATTGCAGCGGTGTTTGTGTAGTGTAGGGGGTAGTGTTTTAGGGTTTAGGGTAGTGCAGTGGTTTTTGTGTAGTGTAGGGAGTCGTGCTGGGGGTAGTGTTTTAGGGTTTAGGATAGTGAAGTGGTGTTTGTGTAGTGTAGGGGGTCGTGTTTTAGGGTTTAGGGTAGTGTAGTGGTGTTTGGGTAGTGTAGGGGGTCGTGCTGGGGGTAGATTTAGGGTAGTGCAGTGGTTTTTGTGTAGTATAGGGGGTCGTGATTTAGGGTTTAGGGTAGTGCAGTGGTGTTTGCGTAGTGTAGGGGGTCGTGCTGGGGGTAGTGTTTTAGGGTTTAGGGTAGTGAAGTGGTGATTGTGTACTGTAGGGGGTCGTGCTGGGGTAGATTTAGGGTTTAGGGTAGTGCAGTGGTTTTGGAAATTGTATTGGGTCGTGCTGGGGGTAATGTTTTGGAGTTTAGCACAGTGCAGTGCAGTGGTGTTTGGGAAGTGTAGGGGGATCGTGCTGCAGTAGTGTTTTAGGGTTGAGGGCAGTGCAGTGGTGTTTGGGTAATGTAGGGGGTCATGCTGGGTGTTGTGTTTTATGGTTTAGGGTAGTGCAGTGATGTTTGGGTAGTGTAGGGGGTCATGCTGGGTGCAGTGTTTTAGAGTTTAGGGTAGTGCAGTGGTGTTTATGTAGTGTAGGGCGTCATGCTGAGGGTAGTGTTTTAGGGTTTAGGGTAGTGCAGTGGTGTTTGTGTAGTGTAGCTTGTCGTGCTGGGGGTAGTGTTTTAGGGTTTAGGATAGTGCAATGGTGTTTGTGTAGTGTAGGGCGTCGTGCCGGGGGTAGTGTTTTAGGGTTTAGGGCAGTGCAGTGGTGTTTGTGTAGTATAGGGGGTCATGCCGGGGATAGTGTTTTAGGTTTTAGGGCAGTGCAGTGGTGTTTGGGTATGGTAGGGGGTAATGTTGGGGTAGATTTAGGGTTTAGGATAGTGCAGTGGTGTTTGTGTAGTGTAGAGGGTCACACTGGGGGTAGTGTTTTAGGGTTTAGGGTAGTGCAGTGTTGTTTGTGTAGTGTAGGGGACGTGCTGGGATAGTGTTTTAGGGTTTAGGATAGTGCAGTGGTGTTTGTGTAGAGTAGGGGCTCATACTGGAGGTAGATTTAGGGTTTAGGATAGTGCAGTGGTGTTTGTGTAGTATAGGGGGTCGTGCTGGGGTTTGGGTTTTAGGGTTTAGGGCAGTGGTGTTTGGGTAGTGTAGGGGGATTGTGCTGGTGGAAGTCTTTTAGGGTTTATGGCAGTGCAGTGGTGTTTGGATAGTGAAGGGGGTCGTGCTGGGGGTAGTGTTTTAGGGCAGTACATAGCTGTTTGGGTAGTGTAGGGGGATCTTGCTGGGGTAGTGTTTTAGGGTTTAGGGCAGTGATGGGGTGTTTGTGTAGTGTAGGAGGTCATGCTGGGCGTAGTGTTTTAGGGTTTAGGGTAGTGCAGTGGTGTTTAGGTAGTGTAGGGGATCATGCTGGGGGTTGTGTTTTAGGGTTTAGGGTAGTGCAGTGGTGTTTGGGTAGTATAGGGGGTCGTGCTGGGTGTAGTGTTTTAGAGTTTTGGGTAGTGCAGTGGTGTTTGTGTAGTGTAGTGTGTCATGCTGGGAGTAGTGTTTTAGGGTTTAGGATAGTGCAGTGGTGTTTCTGTAGTGTAGGTTGTCGTGCTGGGGGTAGCGTTTTAGAGTTTAGGATAGTGCAGTGGTGTTTGTGTAGTGTAGGGGGTTGTGTTTTAGGATAGTGCAGTGGTATTTCGGTCGTGTAGGGGTTCATGCTGGGGGTAGTGTTTTAGGGTTTAGGGTTGTGCAGTGGTGTTTGGGTAGTGTAGGGGGTCCTGCTGGAGTAGTGTTTTAGGGTATAGGGTAGTGCAGTGGTGTTTGTGTAGTGTAGGGGGTCAAGCTGGGGGTAGTGTTTTATGGTTTAGGGTAGTGCAGTGGTGTTTGTGTAGTGTAGGGGATCATGCTGGTTGTAGATTTAGGGTTTAGGGTAATGCAGTGGTGTTTGGGTAATGTAGGGGGTCATGCTGCAGGTAGTGTTTTAGAGTTTAGGGCAGTGCAGTGGTGTTTGTGTAGTGTAGGGGGTCATGCTGGGGATAGTGTTTTAGGGCTTAGGGCAGTGCAGTGGTGTTTACGGAGTGTAGAGGGTAGTGCTGGGGGTAGTGTTTTAGGGTGTAGGGCAGTGCAGTGGTGTTTGGGTATTGTAGGGGGTTGTGCTGGGGGTAGTGTTTTAGCGTTTAGGGTAGTGAATTAGTGTTAGGGTAGTATAGGGGGTCATGTTAGGGGTTGATTTAGGGTTTAGGGTAGTGCAGTGGTGTTTGTGGAGTGTACGGGATTGTGCTGGGGCAGTGTTTTAGGGGTTTGGGTAGTGCAGTGGTGTTTGGGTAGTGTAGTGGTTCACACTGGGGGTAGTGTTTAGGATTTAGGGTAGTGCAGTGGTGTTTGTGTAGTGTAGGGGGGCCTGCTGGGGTAGTGTTTAAGGGTTTAGGGTAGTGCAGTGTTGTTTGTGCAGTGTAGGGGGTCGTACTGGGGGTAGATTTAGGGTTTAGGATAGTGCTGTGGTATTTGGGTAATGTAGGGGGTCATGCTGGGGGTAGGGTTTTATCGTTTAGGGCAGTGCAATTGTGTTTGGGTAGTATAGGGGGATCGTGCTGGTGGAAGTGTTTAGGGTTTAGGGCAGTGCAGTGGTGTTTAGGTGATATAGGGGGTCATGCAGTGGTGTTTGTGTAGTGTGGGGGTTCAAGCTGGAGGTAGTGTTTTAGGGTTTAGGGTAGTGCAGTGGTGTTGGTGTAGTGTAGGGAGTCATGCTGGGGGTAGATTTAAGGGTTAGGGTAATGCAGTGGTGTTTGGGTAGTGTAGGGGGTCTTGCTGAAGGTAGTGTTTTAGGGTTTAGGGCAGTGCAGTGGCGTTTGGGTAGTGTAGGGGTTGTGCTGGAGGTAGATTTAAGGTTTAGGGTAATGCAGGGGTGTTTGGGTAGTGTAAGGGGTCTTGCTGAAGGTAGTGTTTTAGGGTTTAGGGTAGTGCAGTGCTATTGGGTAGTATTGGGGGTCGTGCTGGGGGTAGTGTTTTATGGTTTAGAGCAGTGCAGTGGTGTTTGTGTAGTGTAGGGGGTCATGCTGGGGGTAGGGTTTTAGGGTTTAGGGCAGTGCAGTGGTGTTTGGGTATTGTAAGGGGATGTGCTGGGGGTATTGTTTTAGCGTTTAGGGCAGTGCAGTGGTGTTTGGGTAGTGTAGGGTGTCATGCTGGGGGTAGATTTAGGGTTTAGGGTAGTGCAGTGGTGTTTGTGTAGTGTAGGGGGTCATGCTGTGGGTAGTGTTTTAGGGTTTATGGTAGTGCAGTGGTGATTGTGTGGTGTAGGGGGTCACGCTGGGGTAGTGTTTTAGGGTTTAGGGTAGTGCAGTGGTGTTTGTGTGGTGTAGGTGGTCATGCTGGGGGTAGTGTTTTAGGGTAGTGCAGTGGTGTTTGTGTAGTGTAGGGGGACGTGCTGGGGTAGTGTTTTAGGGTTTAGGGTAGTGAAGTGATGTTCGTGTAGTGTAGGGGGTCATGCTGGGGGTAGATTTAAGGGTTAGGGTAATGCAGTGGTGTTTGGGTAGTGTAGGGGGTCAAGCTGGAGATAGTGTTTTAGGGTTTAGGGTAGTGCAGTGGTGTTTGTGTAGTGTAGGGGGTCATGCTGGGGTAGATTTAAGGGTTAGGGTAGTGCTGTGATGGTTGTGTGGTGTAGGGGGTCGTGCTGGGGTTAGTTTTGTAGGGTTTAAGGTAGTGCAGTGGTGCTTGTGTAGTGTAGGGGGTCATGTTTTAAGGTTTAAGGTAGTGCAGTGGTGTTTGGGTAGTGTAGGGGTCGTGCTGGGTGTTGTGTTTTTGGGTTCAGGGAAGTACAGTGGTGTGTGTGTAGTGTAGGGGTTTGTGCTTGGGGTGGTGTTTTAGGGTTTAGGGTAGTGCAGTGGTCTTTGTTTAGTATAGGGGTTCATGCTGGGGGCAGTGTTTTAGGGTTTATGGTAGTGCAGTGGTGTGAATGTTTTTATAAATAAGTGAAGTTATACTCAAAGATATAATAATAATGTATTACACTGCTATCTCATTCCTCAGCCGTCCATGCAAGTATATGGCAAAGTAAAGTGCCACACTGGCTGGATGCACAAAAAGCCTGCCTTCCATTGCCACAAGGTCAGCAACAACAACAACAACACAGAGCAAGAAGACATTGGGAACAAAGAGTAGACATGTAAGCCTATAACAAAAGCACACTGACTGGCTATATAAAATGGCTGTGTGCTTACAATAAGGAGCTATAGAGGGTAAAAATATGCCAGAACGCCCTCCACTCAACATCTATTCATACAACAAAAGTCTGGCACATACAGGCATATACAGGGTAAAAGTTTTGTTTTACACTGCAGCTTTAGAGGTCAAGTGTTGCATTATATGGATCTTGAGTGTGGCTTTCTAATGTGAGTTTTTAAGCGCTCGATGTATGTGAGTGATTTTTGGATATTCTAATGAGGCCACGTGAGATACAGTTGATTACTGTATTTTATTGATATGGTGTTAGTTTTCAGTATACACCATAGACATTATATACGCTGTATGGTCTCTTTCCACAGATTAAACATTTAGCAACAAAAGTGCTATTTGGACAGGGAAAAAGTATACGACATACATCCCTACGACGTGGTGGGAGCTGGTATGTGGGCCCATAGCTCCTCCTAGGTAACTATTTTGAAATAAAGAACTAATGGCCAATTTTTAGTCACTTGGCCGTGGTCTATTGTTCTAATTTGTACTTGCACTGAAACAAGCCTGAAGTATTTTCTCTAAACAAACCTTTCTTTCTTTTTGTGTCTGTCAGTCACTCTTTATTGATGTTGGATGTCCAAGGAGGTGATTGCTGACCTCTGGTGCCCTGATGACATTGCCATAAAATAACTGGCAATGAAACATGTTGGCCGTCATTAAAGTGGTTCACAACATGCTGTGTTTTTAACTTGGTACAGACTCACAGTTCGGAATAAAAGTGACTAGTTTTTGAGAGTTTAGTCCAATTTTAAATTGAGACTTCTTGAGTCTCATTGTCTTCACGGGGTCTTTATCTTTTTCACTTCCTTTCTACTGGACACATCACTGTTTTTTTTTTTTTTTAAAGTTATTGATGATGATACATTCGTGGGCAAGCTGGTGAGAACCTACCAGTAGCTCCTCTGGTGGTGCGCACGTGAGATACTTTCTCTTTCCTTTACACATTTTTTAGCACATATACACTTGAAGCTGGGGGTTATGTGTTGATTTGACTGTACTGATTTACTACTCTCTTCTCTTTTTCTTTGCTTTAATTGTTTTAAAATTAATGGGCACATAGGATTTGGCCATATTTTGCTATATGATAGCTGGGTGTGGATTTAGATAAAAATATCTTTCTTCACTATATTCCTATATATATATATAAAATTGAGAACGTGCCTGTATATGCCAGACTTTTGTTGTATGAATATAGAAAATGGCTGCCAGCTACATGACACTGGTCACATAACAACAACCAGCAAGCAAGAAGGCATTGGCACAAGCAAAGAACATATGCAGGCCTAAGGCAAAAGCACTTTGACTGCCGATGCAAACTGCCCGCCAGTCACATGGCTAAAGAAGCAGAATGGCCTGGAAAACAATGAACACATGCAGGCTTATGGACATTGACAATACAAAACGGCCCCTGCCCACATGGCATGGGGAACAAATGCAAATGGTGGACTACGGCAAGCACACACAGGAGGCATAGTTAAACAGATAGAACCCAGCATTGATTAATTCCCCACAGTCAAAAATGAAATTTAACAGGGCTAAAAATGTCTACAACAACACACAAAGGCATTACCCCACCTATATACTGTTTGCAGAAAAGAAAAACCAAGAAAAACCACAAAAGAAACACCTTTTGTATTTTAATACAATGCCATCTATGGCCTAGATGATGTTTCAATTCAACAGACACAACAGAAATAGATGTTGTTCATGCACCCATGGCTAGTACTGGGACTACTGCCTAGAAGGCCTATGGCAGACTAGGCCACATAGTGCACTTAAAGAATACAGCAAATGTATTTTAAAAACATGGAGAAAATGTACTAAACTGTGCAACATTTTTCGTTTACAAAAGAAAAAAAATCACATGCACAAAAAAACAGCAACAACCATCAAGAAGGCATGGCCACAAACAAAGAGCATATGCAGGCCTATGGCAAAAGCACATGCAAAATGGCCGCCAGCCACATGACCAGAACAACAACCAGCAAGACGGCATAATGGCAACAACAAAGAAGATATGCAGGCCTATGGCAAAAGCACATTGGCTGCAACACAAAATGGCCACCAGCCACATGGTCACAACAACAAGCAGCAGGCCTGGAAAACAAAGAACACAAGTAGGTCTATGGACACTGACTATACATAATGGCCCCTGGCCACATGGGGAACAAGGCCAGATTGTGGCAAATGGCAAACACACATGCCGGCCAAACAAAGGAGTCATTGGCAACATAGGGAACACAGCATTAATTCAGCAATGTCAAAAATGAAAACAATCCGGGCTCAAAAATGCTTACAACAACAAACATTCTCCAAAGGCATTACCCCACCTAAACACTGAAATACCACAACACACACCAAATTTAACAGACACCACAAAAACAGTTGTTCCATGCACCCATGACTATCACTGGTCTTACTGGCTGGAAGGCCAACTGACAGACTAGGCCGCGTAGTACATTGAATCAATAGTGCAAATGTATTAAAAGAAATTGAAAAAAATGTAGTGACGGGTGCAACGTTTTTCCTTTAGAACAGAAGAAAAATTGCTTACAAAGAAATAACCAGGCCTCTACTAAAACTAAAGGCCACCCTCCACAATAGATTAAAAAATCAATTAAAAGTACAAATAAATCCAGGTGCATGGCCCCAATCAAACAAACAACACCAGTTTTACAACTTACTTGTGAAATCTCCCATAAAATATCCTTAAATCCAATGGTATATGCAACAGACACACAGAGTGATCCTTCCAGCTCCAAACCCAAATGAAAAGTGACCAGGAGATGGAAACACACTGGTAGGAGCTTTCTGGACAGGAACAAGAAGTTGGAGGCTAAATGTCAATTGGAGGAGGTTTTTGACTCCAAATCATCATTTTGGGAGGAGTTGGTGGCTTCTGAAAGAAAGAATCTTATCCAGATTGCAGCTGTGGAAGATCCTGTGCGTTCGGGATCATGTGTGGCAGAAAACATCCACTAGAAGTCGCTGGCGTACCCAAATGACATGTTGGCGACAGCAAAAATATCGCCGAAGCATGTGGCTGGCTGGCAAATTTCATAGCAACTGTGAACGGCTCTGAAAATCTCATAGGTGAGTGACTGGCAAGTCATTCCTGTGCATGGGAAAGGTCATTTTGAGCGTGCTAATAGCAAAACGTTGCTCCGTTGCAGAGTGAATGAAATGAAGTAAAAATCAAATGTATGAAGCACGACAAGCACCAGGGCGTATCTAGGCTCTAAGCAGATACGTACAGGCTTGAAAGATCCAGAAGATGCCAGAAATATTTGGTAAAAAGCCAAGTTTTTAGATTTTTCCTGAACTTTATTAGATTTGTCTTAATTTTAGTTCTGCCGGAAGTGAGTTCCACAGTCTTGATGCGCATAAAATGAAGCTTCTCCCACGTCAGTTAGCTTTCTTAAATCTGGAGATTACCAAATTTCCACTTGTGGATGAGCGAAAGGGAGTGTGCTGGGATGTATCATTGAAAATGCTGTATAAAGTAGTTGGGCTGGCAGCTTGTTGTACCCAGAAGGCAATGCAAAGCGCCTTAAACTGTATACGTTTATCTATGGGGAGCCATGGTAGTTGGATCAGTGCTTAAGAGGTAGATTTATGTTTCGTTATGCCCAGCGTAGCCTAGCTGTGCCACTTGGTAGCATTTGTAATTTATGTAAAAAATTCATTTGAATGTTAATGAAGGGTGCATTACCATAATCTATTTTGGACCAGATAAGAGTCATGACTACCCTCTTCTTTGATGGAATGAAAGGTAGTACATTCCTTACAGTTTTCAGAATGAGGAAACACCGAGAAGTGATTTGATTTATTTGTCCTTAAAAAAGTTAACTTAGTATCAATAATCACCCTAAGGTTTTTTGCTTTTTCACTAGGAGTAGGCGAACTTCCTAGTTCCTAGGGCCACCAGTTGTTTGACCAGAAAGAGGGGTTGTTACCAAACAGCAGGACCTCAGTTTTGAGGAGTTTAATTTCAAGCTATTACTGCTCTACCAGTTCCCAATATGAAGCATACAGCTGTGAAACTGAGCTGCCGTGGCTCTGGGATTGTCAGTGACAGGTACAGCAATCTGCGCATAGTACGCATATGATACCAAAGAAACGTCAAAGGATCTAATTAAAGCTGCAAGTGGGGTAACATAAACGTTGAATAAAGTGGGGCTCAAAGATATGCCCTGAGGGACCCCACAGGGCAATGAAAAGGAGGGTGAGGTTGTTGTGTTTCGATTTAGATGTCCGTGTAAAGGTTTTCCTAAATCATCTCCTTATATAGGCACAATTCGTATTGCCCTTATTTAGGCATAGAACCCCAGTCCTTATTTAGGCATTAGCCATGCTATCCAAATACAGGCATGGCCACCTACATCCGTCCATGACAACGTCACAATGAGTTCTTAGAAACCAGACCCTTAAGCCTTTGGGACTTTCCCTAGCTAGGATAATTGATTTCTCCAAGAGTTCATCTATTATGCATGAACTACTATTCCATAGGGGTTCATTCATGACGTCTTCCTCTGCCCGACTTTACATCAATATTAATATTCCTAAGCACTTTCCAGGTATCAATATACCTTCCCTTACCATGGCAAACTACGGCTCGGCTGCACAGCTCGATATGGCTCGCCACGGCAAGTTCTGAAGGAATTTGAGTCCCCGCCTGACGCACTGATCAGACGCTGTCATCCCTGCTCGCAGAGAATCCAGCTTCCAGTGTTCTGACTCCCTTCTCGGGGTGTTAGAGTTTGAGACCCGGAAAGAGATTCCCACCTCTCTCATTCTAAGGTATGGAGCTGACTAGAACCTAGAGGGACTCTTGGCATATGCAAAAATATACACTTAGGTTAGGTACAGTGGGGAAGAACTATTTAGAAGCATCAAACGAGTATCCAATTTTTAGCCTATGTTATTTATGTATGTGTATATGAATATATGTCATAGCTAGAAGACAATGCTGTTGCAGTATTATTTCTTCTTACTGCTTACGCTGTACGTATTATATCTCGCATACTGTCTTGCGATTGTAACAGCTCATATCTCTTACACGAGAAACAAGACTGTTCAATAAATCCTTTTTATTGAAAGCCCGTCCTTCTATTTCTGTGTAACTCTAAAGAAATTAAGCATGCACGATTGACTGAGTGAAACTGTTAGCTGTTGTTTCCATGATTCTGAGATATGTTCCGATTCTAAGGGAAACAAAGTTGTCATGTTTATGCGGTTGCCAGAAACTACTCCCTTCTTCTTACTTAAAGGAGTTTCTAGTGGCCTCTGAGTTAGCTGGCAGACAAAGTAATTAACTTTTACGTTCTCGATAGAGGCATACTGACCTCAGTCCTATGCCACAACTATAGTGTATATTATTTCAATGCGCAGAGCCTATAAGGGAAATAGGAACTACACTACATGGCACCCAATGTGTTTGGTAAGGCACTAACTTAACGCTAGATACTGAAGTAACTCAGTCGTGCTTTTCTCAGAGACCCCTACTCATAATACTCCATAAGACATCTAGAGTGGGTAGGGTTAATATCCGCCATAGCTGAGTAGGACGTAAATCCTATGTATTCGCTGTTTAGTTTGTTCAACGTTGAAGGATACAGTGTTCCAAAATATTGTGCACCTTATCTTTGTTTCCTTGAAACTTGTTCTACATTTTTCAAAAACAATGTCCCAAAACGGGGATAATAATACTGTGACCGGTGAGGCTGCGACTGACCAAGTCGTAACAGCTTTTAATCTTACAGGTTTAAATGAAACCAATGAGGGTGTTTTAAATATCCATCCAAATTTAAGGAGAGCCATCACTCTAAAACTTATAAAATATGGCCTAACACCAAGAGGTTGTAGAGCAGTTTTTGTGATAGAGGCACATGAATCCTTTCAGACAGAGGTATTCTATTTGTGGATAGTATTCCCAGAATCAAATCCAGTAACAAAAGTGTTTCACTTCTACAAAGAAGATGAACCACCTGAGGAATATATTCCTTTCGAGGATATTGAAATTCCACTCACATACCAGGAGCATAATCTCTGGTTTAAAGGGACCCTAAAACATTACAATCACATTACCAGGCTTGGTCCACTAGGTAGACCAGGAGCAACATGGCCGATTTTAGCTGGCTACACACCTCATCCTGACATTGAAGAGATGTCAGACGATGAATTACTCACTCAAATTAAGGTGTTAATAAAAATTTACAGGACAGAACAGGACTGTGGTGGAACCTACCGGCAGGACAGAATCACAGATAGGAGAGCACAGAAGCAGGTTGGTTGGAAGAATTTTGTGTCCCTGAGACTTCAGAAAACAGGAGGCCAGTCAGGTGGCTCTTGGAGTCACTTTGGATTTAGGTTGTAGCGATAAAGGTCCAGCCTTCTCGCTCACAGACAATAGGACAGCAGTCACATGTCAGCACATCAAAGAAGGCACCCATCAAAGTATCAGTCCAGGAGAGTGGTAGTCCTTTTAGCAGCACAACATTCCTTCTTTACTGCAGAGTATCCACAGGTCCAGAAGTGTACTGAAATGGTGATGTTGAAGTCTAGTATTTATACTTTGTGCCCTGGTTCTGGAAGGTGGGAGAAGCTTCTAGACAGTGGCTTTGAAGTGCAGGCAACCCTCTTCCCCTCCCTGTCTCCAAGCTGGGTGGAGTGACAATACAGGGTTCTTAGGCGTATTGTGTGGACACACTGCAAAGCCAATTCAGGTGCAAGTTGGGCTGTGTTGAGCTCCACCCCATCAAGCCAGTTAATGGCCAATGAAGGCTCATCAAGTCACACTTAAGCTCCCATTGTGTGTGGCTGTCTAGAGGAAATGCACAAAGCCCTGCAGTCACCCATCCCAGCCGCGTATTCAGAGACTGGCAGAAGGCCCAGAATGATTTCAGAATGAAAACGCCAACTTTCTAAAAGTGGCATTTTCAGATTTGCAACCTAAAATCCAACTTTTATCATAAGCTGTGATTTAAAATTGTGTGTCCAGAGACACAAAACTCGAAATGTTTATCTGTTTGAAATTAAGTTTCTGGTTGGCTATGGTAGGCACCTATGCCAAGCAGAACCCACCACTCTAGTCAGGGCAAGTAAATTACACACCAAAGATAACTTCTGCTCACCCCTGACAGCTTAGCACCTAGCAGTCAGGCTTATCCCTAGAGGCAATCTGTAACACACTCAAACAGAAACACAATGACTACATCACAAAAAGAGACTCCATACAGAATTATAAAAAAATAATATAGTATCTATTGTGCATACAACTTAGACTAAAATGACATGAATAATACATGCTCTGCATATTATGCAAGTACTAAAGTAGTACATGTTATCCTGGCAAGGCAAGAATGAAAACTGACAAACACCAAACATCAGTGAATCCTTAGGACATGAGATTAGATTGGAGGAAAAAACACATAAATCATCAAAACATCACCAGTGAATGCTTTGCAAGTTGTGCAGGTTCCTTTTGAAAGGCACTCAATCAGGTTGCTGTAAGGCAATATGCAATATTCAAACAATGGGGCTACCCAGTAACCCAGGGACCTGGACTGGACAATTATGTTCATTAATTGGTCCATATAGGGGAATTGTAGCCTTTGACTTCTACTGCAGTAATTTTGTAAAAAAAACATTCCTATAAGTTTCCCTTGTTATGCAATAAATACATTTATTTTTTCTAATCTCACTCAAATAGTGCAGACACAGGGCAAAACAATATGACATATTATTTACGTTTGTCAAAAACACATGGTGGTCCTACAAGGTGACGGTGCAGTGAGAAGTGAATAATGTGATAAGGGAGTGCTCTTGTGCTATACACAAATATATGTACATGTGACTGATTAGAATATGTTGCTATATATGGCACCAATACTATGAGTGTCAAAGACCGCAATCAGAATTTCCAATCAGTCCACATACGTTGTTGTTGACGTTCAACCCCTTGGAACATTTACTTAGAACAATGTAATTATCAGTACAAATATATGCACAGGAAACACCAAGAATTAAAAGAACTATATATCAGTTTCCACAGTTTGCTATACATTATACTGTTATTGGCACATGGGTCACAGGGAAGCCAAAATAACGTATCAGAGGATTGGAGTACCCAGACCCTCACACGTAGCTGTGTCAATGTCAGTTGTGTGGGTAAGCCTCAGCAAACTGTGAACAAATAGCTGCAATTAAACAAACTAGGTTCAGGTCCTATACTGATTTTACACAATTAGCTATGCATTGCGATGTCATTGCTAAAAAAGGGTCACTGGAAGATCCAATTAGCGTACCAGAGCTTTGGGGTACAGGGACCGATAACTATAGATGTGTCAGTCTCAGTTGCATGGAAAAACCTCAGCAAACTTTGGGCAAGTAGCTGTAAAGAGACAAAGTAGGTTGAAACTCAATGCAAATGTCAGTGGTTTGTATTTGCTGACTGGGTCATAAGTAGACCAAATACACATACCCAATAATTAAAGTACAAAGACCACAACCAGAGATGTGGCTGTCGTAGTTGTATTGTTCTTTCGTATTTAGCCCAACAAGCAATTTCTTGTGCTTCCCCCCAGTTTTGCCTGCTTCGACGATTACTTGGCAGCGTTCAACGGGGTTGTCCGTAACAAATTCTGGTGGAAATTGGAGGGATGGAACATTTGCCACAAAGTTACTGAGAGCAATTAGCTCACAATACTGCAGTACCTGGGTAAGGATCAAACTCATTGGGGAGTCTGCCACCCAAAGAATTGCTACAGACCGAGGGCTAAAGCAGGGGTGCTTGTTGGCTCCACTACTATTCAATCTATACACTACAGACCCGGCGCTAAGTTGGAGCCTCCCTTGTTACACTAAAAATTGGACACAAAAAAATCCATCTGCTACAATAGGCCGGTGACCTAGTACTCCTAGATGGCACCAAGGTAGGCCTTCAAAATGCACTTAATGCCCTTTTTAAATTAAATCTTCCGGACGAGTTGGTCAGCAATGCAAGCAAATCCAAAATAGTGATCTTTGGTAGTTAGTCAAAAAACGGCTCTCGAAATGGCGTCTCGGCCCACTTAGCCTGGACCAGCTTGTCTACAAGACTCTCTTGCAGTTACAATAAAAGAAAAAGGAATCCTCAGATGGGGTCAACTGCTAGAGGGAGTCGATTTAATTTCTTGGCAAAAAATGCAGGAGATCTCAGAAGGTGCTGTCTCCAAATTTAAGTATTATCAATTATCAAGTTGGGTCAAGACATTTAGAAAAGGACAAAGGGGTAATAGGTTTTGCGAATCTAAAATAGTCTTGCGCCTATCGGGTCAAAAGGAAGTTTCAACATGGTACTGGATGATGATACAACCTCCAGAAGACCCACATGCCTGGCTTAAAGTGACTTGGAGGAAGGAACTGCCAGATTACGATCTCAATACACTATGTCAAGTATCTTTATCTTTCTTATGGTATAATGTGAAGTCCGCACCTCTAAGAAAAAAACACTTGTTTACCATCCACAAGGCATATTGGCCCCCCAAAAGGCTCACAAAAATGGGGTCGCAAGCGGTGAGGAAGTGTCCTAAGTGCGGTGAAATAAATGCTGACGAAGCACACATGTTCTGGCGGTGTCCTTCCATCCAAGTCTTCTGGCAAAAAGTGGGCGCAACCTTGTCAGGTATTGCGGGCCAAGAAATTAAGGCCAGCCCTGCATTGGTTATTTTTGGGGTAATCCCAGATGAGAAATCCATAAACACCTTATCTAAACCATATAAAGCACTTGTTGTCAACTTAGTTCTTTTTGCATGCAGAGAATTGTGCATTAAATGTATTTTACCTAGCTCTCCTCTTGAATGCGAGTGGCACAACTCGATACACAGAATAGTTAAAATGGATAGGGCAATATAAAACACAAAATGAACAACATTTTGGAGCTTGTGGGATAATTGGTGTAAGACAGCTTTCACCTAAACAAGCCAATTTTCCATTTGTTTATGACCTTTTCTTCGTATCTTTTGTCTTTCGCTTTCTTTTTTTTAATGCTCTTAAAGGTAAATCATTTTTGTGTATAATTTAGTCCAATGAATATGAATCATAATCACAGGTTGTTTGGAATTATCCAGGAGTGATCAAGATGGATTGGCAGTTCTGCTGAGACAAATCTGTAAGTACCTGTAGAATCAGAGTAAAAGGAAAGATGGCTAGGGGCAGGGACCCCGAGATGTAACACATCCCCTCCTTATTGGAGTGATCGGGTAACTCTGCACACGCCTGTGTTCAAGCCGTAAGTTTCCTACATCTCTAAATATTTACTGATATGACAAATGAGGACAAAAAAAAAAAAGCTACAACTACCTGGGTGCTTGGCTGTGCGAATCAGGCCGACCCTCGTTCCATCTACAACAAATGAGTCTGAAAGGGAAGATGGTGACATACGCCATTTGCAAACTAAATGCTGCCCTTGACAGCCCTACAACCATGTCAATAAAAAGGGTAATACGTGCCAAATTGCTACAGTCGGTCAACTACTCGCATCAGGCATTACCTGGAAAAAATCCAATGCTCACCTGCAAGAAACTATACCATCTTCCATCCTGCACAAGATACACTCTGATTCACCTAGTACTCAATCTCCTTTAACCCTGCCACAAGAAGCTGGGCCAGGAACCGACATGGTTAGCTCCAAATTTGCCACAAGGAACTTGGACAAGAACCATCACAACAAGCTTCAAGTGGTGGACAATTTATGAAGGACTCTTGCACTTAATAGTGATTTAAAAAATAGGGGGGGGGGGTTCCCTTTACTGTCCTGTTTATAGTGTTCTTTTGTAATGATTTTAAGTAATCACACAAGAAATTGTTCATTCATTCACTCATAGTATTGGTGTCATATACACCAACATATCACTCCAATCAGTCACATGTAATATATTTGTGTTTAGCACAAGCGCACTTCCCTATCACATTATTCACTTTTCCATGCGCCATCACCTTGAGGATCACATTGCATTTTTCTTACTAATGTAAATAATGTGTCATATTGTTATGAACTGTCTCAGCACTATTTGAGTGAGATTGGCAAAGATAAATGTATTTATTGCATAATGAGGAACATTTGTAGGAACTTTTTTTAGGATACTATTGCCATGGAAGTCAAAGGCTACACTTCCACATAAGGACCACCTTTTTGAACATATGGCAATATGCAGAAAGGAATCTTGGGTGAATTATGCCATAGTCAATATTGCCTTCATAAGTAATCCACAAAGACTTCCCCAGTTAGGTACTTATGCAGTAGGTATCCAAAAACATGGGGCATTGGAGCACCTGTTTTCCTGTTAGGTTTTTTAAGGTATTTATTGGGAGGTTGGGAGCAACCCAAAGGACTTCCCCCAACTGAAGCAGATACAAACAACTCTCCTGTGTTTTTCAGTGGAAAAACATCTTGCTAAACCAGACGCCTACAATGCAAGAAATTGACAACAAGTGCTCCAAAGTACGTCTGCGGCAATCAGGTCCCTTCCGATAAGGAGGGGCAAATGCAGTACTTGCGAATGAGCAAGCCAGTTTATGAATTCTGCAGCCCAAAGTGGAATCATTGTGCCCCTCCCATTTCGCCGGGGGCCTGCATCATGGGGAAAAACACATCCGGTATTCAGCATATACGGCCATGAGACGAGAGCATGCAGCTACACCATCAGGCCTTGCCCATGTCTAGGAAACTGACAAAGTACCGTAGAGACTTCTGTTTTAGCGGTTGTTGGTTCCCAGTCCTGGGGCCCATGTTGCCGGTACTGGTGTCTCCTTGGGCTCACGTTACAGGTAGGCTCCTCAGGCAGAAACGCACGCCGGCCCTCAACAATCTGAAGCGCGGGCTCGTGAAGTGCTCCTGGCTCAAGGCAGTGGCAGGGCTTGTAGTGCGTATGCGCCACAGAACGTGAGCCTCCAGAGCACTTGTAGCAGTGGCAAAGTGGCACTCCCTCTGGCAGTGTAGCTCCTCTTGGTTGCATATGCCCCTCAGGACCATAAAGTGAATGAAACAATGGGCTCAGATCCCCTATATTTATACTCCACAATGTCTTTGTTCAAGGGGTGACTTTAATGCGAAACTTAAGAAGTGCCCAACACTCCCTTTCAACCCCAGCTCCAGACATCAGCAGGGACTGAATCATCCCTTTGTGTAAGGGCAGAAGACAGTCTATACAAATGTAAGTGCACACCCAACGCCCTCAAACCCATCGCTGAGCCCGACCATGTTTAATATCTACATGAGTTCCTTAGCTGAATTAGTATATCCCTGGGGCATCCAAAGTGTCACCTATGCGGATGACACACAACTTGTGGTGTCTCTAACCCAGAAAGGAAAACGAGAATTGGGTCTGCTTTCTTGTTCGGGAAAGATCTCGGACTGGATGGATAAGTCTTTTTTGAAGCTTAATGGTGCAAAAAAGGAACTTATGCTGCTTGGGCACAATGTTCCCACTAGCATTGAAGATTCTTGGCCTAGCCGTCTAGGTCCGCCACCGGTACCAAAGACTAAGATTAAGAGCTTAGGAGTCTGGTGGGCTGTAAGCTTGATCTAAAAGAACAGGCATGTAAGGTGGCAGCCAGCTGCTATGGACAGATCAGGATGATACTGAAGATTATTCCTCTTCTTCCTTTTGATGCTAGACAGGTGTTAGTCCAGGCGCTTATACTTTTGCGATTGGATTATGCAAATGCGGTGTACCTCTGTGCCCCTTTGGGCACTTCCTACTAGTTACAAATTGTTCAAAACTGTGCGGCCCGTTTACTATGAACATTCCTAAATATAGTTCGGCTACACCGGCATTGGCTGCCCTGCACTGGCTTCCTGTTCAGGCCTGGATAGGCTTTAAGGCCCTTTGTATTGCCCACAAGGCTATTGCCGGTAAAGGTTCATCTATGATTCAGTCGCTGGTTCAACTCTATGTTCCCAACAGGATGCTGCGATCTAAGCATACATTTTTGCTCAGAGTGCCTATGATCAAGCGAGCTCGCTCCGGAGATCGCTTATTCTCGTACAATGTTGCTATGCTATGGAATCGCCTGCCTGAGCATATCCGCTCGGAGCCCAATTACCTTAGTTTTAGGAAACAGCTGAAGACCTTTCTTTTCCGATGCGTTATGTCTGATGAGTGGGGTGCCATGAGTAAGCGCTTGGATGCCTTTTGTAGCTATGCGCTATATAAGTGTGTATTCATTCATTCTCCCAGCCCAGGAAAATCTGTATGCAGATGTAACCCTGTCACACCCAGCTCTTCCTGTGCGATAGCTGTCTGGAAAGCATGCACAAAGTGTAGCTGTCAACCTGGCACAGATATGGATTGGAGACAGGCTGCAAACACACCGAGTTATGAGCACAGAGAAATGCCCACTTTCTAATAGAAGCATTTATAAAATAATATTGTAAAATCCACCTACACCAGTAAGCAGGCTTTATTACTACCATTTTCAATATATACAAACATGGCAATGCCACTCCTTTCAGGTCAGGAATTACTACTCAAGCACATATATTCTCAATGCTATCATATGAGAGGAGTAGGCCTCACAGTGGTGAGTAACAAAATAGGCTGTTTCTCACTACCAGGCGATGCCTCACAACAGAGGCACATGTGCTACCGATGACCTAGACAGCACCCTGCCCATAAGGCTACCTATGGCTTGCCTTAGAGTGACCTATATGTAGTTAAAGGGGGGTGTAAGCCAGTAAACTACTCTTGCAGACTCTGAAGTGGCAGGCCTGAGACCGTTTTGAAAGGATATGTCTGTGAGAGGTACAAGCACTGCTGCAGCCTACTAGTAGCATTTAATTTACTGGCCCTGGGTATATGGGATACCACTGTAAAAGGGACTTACAAGTACATTAAATATGCCAAACGGGTGCAAGCCAATCATACCATGTTTAAAGGAGTGAGGACACATGCACTTAAACACTGATTAGCAGTGGTAAAGTGCCCAAAGCCCTAAAGCCATCAAAAAGAAGGTCAGAAAAATTGGGAAAAGAAGGCAAAATGTTTGGGGATAGCCCTGCATAAAGGGTCAGGTCCAACACAACAACCTACCAGCCTATTATGGGATTCCCTGCTAAGGCCGAAAGAACATGGACCCTGTCCCGCTACTGCAGGGGTACGTTCTAGTTCTACGCTTCTCTAAGCCCAGTTGGATCCCTCTGTCTATACTCTCATTACCCACTAAGCAAACCCATGGGGATTCCTTCTCCTTACCTGATGGCACCAACCAGAGCCAGACCCTAGCCAATCCAGGGGTCTCTGTCTTCTCTGGTTTCCCAGAGTGGGTGCATCACAACCTTTCTCCACCACCCTTCCTGCAAGTTCAGGGGTGGCATCCTGAGCTTGGCCCTCCTGCCCAGGGTCTGCACCCTCAGGCTGTACAGGGGTCAGGAGTGAGTCCTTCCTCTCCCTCTGGCCCCTCCTTCTGGAGGTCCACACCCTCCTCCTAGGAGGAGTGGTACTCCTAGAATCCAGAACTGTCAGGGTGCTTGCGGCATCCGCCCTTATGCTTAAGTCAGGGGTAATAACCTGCACCTGGTTCTTGGACACAGGGTCTGTACCACTAGGTTGGCTTCTGCACTCTCCTCTGCATAGTGGTACTGCCAGACACCAGAACTGGTTGGACACTTGTGTCAGCTGCCCAACCCAAGATCTCCTGACACTATAGGGTCTCCTTAGCACATGATCCCCCGATACAGACTAGACTTCCCTCCTTGGTCCCCATTGGGCTACTCTCCAGGATCTGGGGTTGGGCATAGAGCATCCAGGCATTTTGCTTACCTCACCCCACCTCTCCTCCAACCTCTTAGAGAGGACATGGAACCCTTTACCCACCCCACTACACTGGGAACTGTCCGGGCTACTATGAACCTCACTCGGCCTCGGTTGGGGGAACCTGAGCCACTCCCTTAAGGATCACTTCCACATGCCTTTCTAGACCTTCTGGTACTCACCCAGAGGTCTATCGCTTTTGCAAGTTCCCTGGGGTCAGTGAACTCACTCTTCAACAGGAATTGGCATAGCCCTGGAAAGCAGCAATGGATAAGTACCCTCTGCCAATCAGATTGTAAAGCCCTCCAATAGGCTCTAAAGTGGCAGGTCAGAGACAAGTTTGAAAGGCTACTTCAGTGGGTGGCACAAGCAGCGCTGCAGGCCAACTTGTTTCATTTAATTTACAGACCATGGGTATATGGGATACCACTGTACAAGGGATGTACAAGTAAATTAAATATGCCAAATAGGTGTAAACCAATCATACCATGTTCAAATGAGAAAGCACATGCACTGATTAGCAGTAGTAAAGTGCCCAGAGTCATAAAGCTAACAAAAAGAAGGCCAGAAGAATAAGAAATTACACTTATAAAATGTAATATGGTAATTCTATTGTTAACCTTTGGGAGAGACAGGCCTTGCAGTAATGAAAAACGAATTTAAGAGTTTTTAACTACATGCACATGTAAAACTCAAAAGCACATGTTCAACATTTTAAATACACTGCACCCTGCCACCCTTAGGGATGTCCAGGGCCGGGTGACTCATATGTTTTAAAAAGGAAGATTTGGGCCTATAAAGAGGGTTAACTTGCCAGGCCCAAATGCCAGTTTAAACTGCACATACAGGCTGCAGTGGCAGGCCTGAGACATGTTTAAAGGGCTGCTTTAGTGGGTGGCACAATCAGAGCAGCAAGCCCAAAAGTAGCATTTAATTTACAGGCCCTAGGCACATGTAGTGCACTTTACTAGGGACTCTCAAGTAAATTAAATTTACCAGTGGTGGGTGTGCCCATATTGCCATTTATTAGGGAAATAGAACATGCACTTTAGCACTGGTAAGCAGTGGTAAAGTGCTCAGAATACAAAGGCCAGCAAAAATGAAGTCAGCAAAACAGGAGATCAGAGGGCAAAAACATCAGGGTAAACCCCGCCAAGTCTGTCAGGTACACTCATCAAGTTAGAGAGATTGGTCTCTCACATCAACCACACAAATTAATTTCCTGCACTTGGCAGTAGCAAAGCTGAGATTATTCTACATTTGAAGCTAGATATTTGGGATCAGCTACTTTTGCTAGTTAATCCTACTATGGATGCATTTACACCGTGATTCTATGAGTCTAACATAAGACTCGATTACATGGACCTTCTGCAATGTTGCAGGTTCTCCTCAGTAACTCAGGAATGATATTTCACACTTACAAATTCATTTATTTGTATTTGGAAGTCCTTAATATGGCAAACTGCGTTGTAAACTGGACCCGTAGACATTTAATAAATCTCATAAAGGAAATGAAATTCTGATACAGCAGTTGTTTGTAACAGAGAAGATTACAACAGTATGATAAAAACAATAGAAACCCAAGTGAAGCATAAATGCGTAGTTTACTGGATGAAGTGGACAAGTGAGCGAGGGCCAGAAAGTCGAAAGAGAAGATGACAGTTACAAATGCTTAAGGCCAAAGAGTAGCCTGTCCTGCCACTAAACGTGATGGGGTTATGGCAGACAGGGGCGCCAGCTCAAAGGGCACCAGAAGAAAGAGAGCAAGGCAATACAGACAAGGTCAGAAAATGTGTTTGGAGTCAAGGCCATGATGGTTTCGATGCAAGGTACTATTCTTTTGTAAAGAATGCGGCAGGATCCAGTTAGGATATTGGAGGGCAGAAAAAATGTGTTTCCCTTTTTAGAATGGATAAACATTTGGTATCAATTCATTTGTGAAGAGAATGCGGATAACAATGTATTCAAAATGCTTACAACAGAGAGTGAAAATAAATAAGAAACAAACATTCGCTTCTATTAAAACAAGCATTTGCAATGCAATCGGTCTCGCCTTTGGGTACTTATATGTATTTAGCTATGCAGCACATTAGCCTAGGTGCCTAAACATCTACTGTTCATTAACATGGAGGGAAAGTTAGCACCAAACTGCATGACACGCTTGGTATGGGAACACATAGAGAGAAATATTGCCTTTCAGGTGAAAATGGTATAGTCCAAAGCTCTGTTTTTAATATAAGATCAGGGCCTTCGGTGATCATATCACTGAAAATACAAGATTTGAAAAAAATATTATTGTCTATGGGTGCACGTGGAAGACAATTTCTATGGACTGGAATCTAGAGAATGCTAAAGGGATTCTGGTATTTTACTGACCTCTGCTGGTCGTTTTCAATCAAGAAAGGTAAATAGAGGCAGTTGCCGGAAAAATTAAAAAAAGAAAATCCCTCAGCGGAAAGCAATTCTGGTATTTTACTGAACTCTACTGGTCGTTTTCTATCAAGACAGTTAAATAGAGGCAGTTAACCAAGCAGAAAGCAATTCTGATATTTTACAGACCTCTACTGGTTGTTTTCTATTAAGGCAGTTAAATAGAGGCAGTTGAACGGAAAAAAAAGTCCCTAAGCGGAAGCAAACAAGTCCTAGGGCTGATCTCCAGAGCCCACAAAGTACATACACATACAAGTATATACAAGAAGTCTTGAATGCTCAATCTAAAAAACTAAATTTCAGTTCTGTGGAAGAATTCCTGGGAAAATAATAATCTGCTACATTCAGAATCAGAAAATGGTATTGTTGCAAGTTTTGTGTTAACTCCCAAAAATTGTGATGTGAGCACGAAATGCCTTACCACTCATTGTATTGATTGAATGATTGCATGGTTCACGCTGACACATTGTTATAGATTTAAACAAAGATGTTAATAAAATTTTCCACGGCATTAAAAGCGGCGTGGGCAAGCCGAGGTGTGAAGTGCAAACACTGACAAAACACTACGGAGGCAATTTTGAATTATTCACAACAGACAATTACAGGGAGCACATTCCGTTACTTAAATATACTTGCTTATACGACATTACAAAAAGGAACCATCCGAATACAAATTACGGTTGACTCTGCTGCAAATGGGAGCAGCTAGGCTGAGGCTGGACCCTATGATGGAACAAATGCAACAGTGAAGGAAAGCAACTCTTCCTCATCTGAGACCCACAGACGCTGCAGCCTGAGTCTCCATGCACAGTCAGCTGTGGGACAGTCTAGGCATATCTGTGGCGCTTACAGGGGTGGCTCCTCCATGTGGGCAGAGGAGCATCGCCCCACTGCTTTCTCACAGTGCGAAAAGAACAAACATAAAATTGTATTATAAATACCATATTATGTTTCTGCTTCTCGCACTGCAAGAAAGCAGAAGGGTTTGGTTGAGGGTGGACGGGTGAACATTCCTGCTCAAGGGCAGGGGAGGAGTCGAATGCCCACTGTTGTGGCCTCTGGCTGTTTGGTTGGCCCTCTGGTGCTGACCAAACCAGTCATGCGCACTCTGCCATTTGCTCCATGTAGGGTGCATGCAGCCTACATGGAGAAAATGGCATTCTCAGAGGTGCCTGGCTAGGTGCTGTCTTGACCAATCACAATGCTGCCATTGCAGCGCTGTAATTGGCTGAAGGGAGGGAGGCTGCCTGCGGCTGCTTCCTGTTGCAGAAAAAACAACACAGGACCGACGACGCAGGACCGGGCTGGCAGAGGTACGTTCATTTTTATTTTAAATTAAACCTCCCCCTGTGTGATCCCCCACAGTCCCCCCCCACCCACAAGTCATGCCTGCCACGACTGGACGCTTACTGTCAAAAACTAAAGTCATGTGTACCATTCTTGTAATAATATTAACTACTGGTAATTATCCTGGCTGTAAATGTCATAATCCACTACAGCTAAGTTTCAATAGTAGCCTTCATAGTTTGATGAACTGAATACCATTACATTGGGTAATAATAACCTGGTTAATCACTGAATCTAGGAATAGGAAAATGTGTACCATTATGTAACAGAAGTTTTACTATTATTTTTATTATTATTGCTATTATTACCTTAACTACTAACGTTATACAATGGATAATTACACTAGAAAGATAGAATAAACCAGGACTAAATGACGGTGGGCACCGAGATGATATATTTACTTGACAATCATTAGACCATTAGTGCTTTGAGAGCTATAACATATGAACATGGCATTAGAAAGTAAACTCCGGTAAGTTAGCCTCAGCAAGTGAGCCCTTAAATTACTATTGTAATACTTCAATACCATTCTGTTCATGTATCTCTGAGTACCCAAGAAGGACCCAACTGATGCACCTCTATCTGAACAAACAGGTGCAGCATAGTAAAATTGCAGACAAGCACATGTGGTAAGATTGAGCCTCAATTTGGATTGTTGTGGTGCTAATTCCAATTCCGTTCCACACTAATGGTGTTTTTGCATCTATGCCAGATAAGGTGTGCAGCATTACACTTCACTTTCTACGTACTATTGCAGCTAGGCAATGTGCTCTACACTAATGAGACCCAGGGCCAAATATTAGAAAGAGTGGAGGGGGCACACAAACCTGCTTCCTGACCCTGTGGACCACATCTACATAGCTAGTTCACTAGCTGTGTTCTGGGGAGCCCAATCTTGGGACACAGTAGTTTCCCTGACCGCAGGAGCGTGGGCAGGGAAGACGTCTGCTCCCTCCCTGAGGAAGCTTTAGAAATGCTCCCACCAGATGGGAGCAGACTTTTCTTCCTCGCCCATGCTCTTGTGGGCAGAGAAACTGAGATTGTTCCTGCCAGGTGGCAGCCATGAAAAACATTTAATGTATCTATATTTGGGTTTGTATTCATTTGACTTAATTTAATAGTATTTTAATTTACATTCAACTATTTTAGTTTAGTTTAATTAACTATATCTATCTATCTATCTATCTATCTATCTATCTATCTATCTATCTATCTATCTATCTATCTATCTATCTATCTATCTATCTATCTATCTATCTATCTATCTATCTATCTATCTATCTATCTATCTATCTATCTATCTATCTATCTGTCTGTCTGTCTGTCTGTCTGTCTATCTACCTATCTATCGATCGATCGATCTATCTATCTATCTATCTATCTATCTATCTATCTATCTATCTATCTATCTATCTATCTATCTATCTATCTATCTATCTATCTATCTATCTATCTATCTATCTATCTATCTATCTATCTATCTATCTATCTATCTATCTATCTATCTATCTATCTATCTATCTATCTATCTATCTATCTATCTATCTATCTATCTATCTCTGTCTATCTCTGTCTGTCTATCTATCTATCTATCTATCTATCTATCTATCTATCTATCTATCTATCTATCTATCTATCTATCTATCTATCTATCTATCTATCTATCTATCTATCTATCTATCTATCTATCTATCTATCTATCTATCTATCTATCTATCCACTATTTAGTTATCATGTGTGCAGGTGCATGGATGCCATCAATGTGTTTTTGTAATAATTGTTTGCTCATGTTAACATTACATCATTGCATCAACCATTTAAAATCTACCCACACGACCATCAAAGCTTTACAAATGGAAAAAATACTACAACATCCTACATCCGTATGGAGGACCATGGATTATCTTCCCAACTGTTATTATTCACAAAAGAAACATTGTTAGAATGTTAAAAATTTGGAAGCATGTTTATCAATAATTTAGAAAGATTTTATTATGAATAGCTTATATGGAGAAGTCATGTATATATATTTCACCACAATGGGCAAAATTTAAAAACAAAATGTTTGTAATTGCATTTGATAAAGTGCATATTCAGTTGTGGTAATCCATTGTATGTATATGATGAAAGGTAAATATAACATTGAAAATAATATGTTTACAATATTTCAAAAGGTTGTATTACAGCTCCAGCAGGCAGATTATAAGATATTATTTAAGTGACATTCCTTATTTTTAAAGTTCATTTTTCATTTGTTAGTCAATAGACAAAATGACAAAGCATGACATTCTAAAAAACATTTAAAAAAATGCAGGATACATGTATCTAAATCAATATACTATTATGATTATAATATGCTTGTTACTTGTAGCCTGTTCCCACCTCAAATATGTTCACATATCTGTTTTCTTTCTGGAAAACTAGCACTACCAATATAAGTCTAAGGTGATTTTAAATATTCCAGATTCCTCTCTATACCAAAGATATGAGTTTTGACATTTTTGGTTTTGCTTACATATGAGGGGAGATTATGAGCTAAAGACAAAAGAAAATGATCAATATAATTGGTAACTTTTTCTAAATGGCCACCTTGGGCTGATAACATAATTTTCCTAAGGTGCATCATGATGTTCTTATGTACTTTAGGTACCAATTACAGGCAAGATGTAATGGGATATTAAATAACAAGGGGCTGATTACGATGGCGGACGGACTTCAGTCTGTCCGCCATCGTTTTGTATTTGGGACTGCCCGCATACAAGGTGGCAGTGCCACAGTACAAATTATGATTTGACCGCCACTGAGGCGGTCGCATTGCCTATGTTTTGCATTATGGCGGGTGCTGCTGGCTACAGCACCTGCCGCAATGCAAAAAAGAGACAATTTATATATCCCTGCACTATGTGCAGGGATATATAGGGGGGCATCAAAGGTGCCCCCCCAGGTCCCGTGTCTGGGGACCAGGGGATAAGGGGGCCCCTAAAGTCCCATTCTGCCTTCCTGTTCACAACGGGTTAACCGACATGAACAATCAGGCGGAAAGAGACATTGTAATCCCTACGGCGATGCCTAGTAGGCAAAGCCACCATTGTAGGACTACGAACCCCTCCGACGCACTGGCAGGCTCAAAGAGCCCATCGAATGCATGGCAGTCAGTCTTTACGACTGCCACACATCCGCCCACCATCATAATATAGTAGAAAGAAGATGGTCCCAGAACATACAAAATTTAAACAGGGTCAGCAAAATAACTATTGCAACAAATAAGGCATATCGAAGTGTTATTTAATCACACCTGGATCAAACACATGAATGTGTATGGAAAATCACAATATTCAAAAAAGTGCAGGGTGCCACGGGGAAGGGGAGGGAGTGACGAGTTAGGTAGGGTAGTAGGGTGAGTGACATACAAATATTTATAACAGTAATACAAATCAATTGCTGAGCACATTAATATCGTTCCGAATAGACAGGATGAAATTCATTCATTTACAAAGTTGAATGTTTTGCCAAAAGCCATATACAAATGAAGGTACACAGTGCTCATTGCACTATTGAAGGTACTGGCATAGTTAAATGTCGACGTTTCGACCCCTCTGCCAAAGTAGGTTGATTTAGTCCTTACGGGTGGGGTCTTCCTCAGGACAACGAGGATGGTGAAACAGAAAGGGTAGGCACCATGTTAGAGAACGGACATCCATAAATTTTAATACACTCAAGGAATCTGGTTGAGTAATGAACTTAACCTCAGGCCATTTAGAAAAGTGGTTGATGAGGACAATTACATATACTTGTTTGCCATTGTCCAATATGGGTCCAGTAATGTCCACCCCAACCCTTTCCCATGGCATGGAAGGGCAGGAAATAGGCTGTAACGGAGGTCTAAAAGTTACTTGAGACTTATCTGAATTGATACATAGGGTACAGTCCCTGACCGCTCTTTCAACAGCAATACTCACACCAGGCCACCAGTAACTATTCTTCACTCTATTCTTTGTCTTGGCTATTCCAAGGTGACCCTCGTGGCAGATTTCTATAATTTTCCTTCTTAACGTGTTGGAAGGAACAACTTTCCCCCCTTAAAAGTAAATAATTTTCTTTTGAAAGTTTGTTCTTCACTTCCCAAAAATGTCTTAGACTTTCTGGTAAGGATGATTTTTTACCCCATCCATTTTCAACTCTCTCGATTACTTCACACAAGGTTTTATCTTTCCTAAGCTCAGAAACCCATTCCTCTTGTGATATTCCATCCAGGTCCTCCTTCACGCTAGCAATGCAAGGTTCATCACTTTCATTTCTTTTCTCGCTATCAGGCAAGGGCATGCGGCTCAAAAAGTCTGCTACAACGTTCTTTACCCCCAGTACATACTCTACAACATAATTGTACTCAAACAGTCGCATCTATAACCGTGCAAGCCTAGGTGATGCTGCATACAAACCCTTCATGGTAAAGACTTTAGTCAAAGGCTTGTGGTCACAACGTAGGATAAGTTTTTTGTGAGAAGTTCTTTATGAATTTTGCATAAAATTCTACTAAACCAAACAAGGATCGTAACTCCTCCTTGTTCTTGGGCACAGGAGCTTCGTTGATGGCTTCCAAAAGTTCTTTCTTAGGACAAATTGCTTCACCTGTAATTTCGTGTCCCAAGTAATTAACCTTGCGGCAAGCAAATTTACATTTCTTGTACTCAGCTGTCAAACCCTTTTCAGCAAGTATACTCAGAACCTGGTTGACCTTATCGTCGTGTTCTTGCCTGGATTTTCCCATGATGAGAATGTCATCTTGGAACATCAGGAGATCAGGAACGTCTGCAAAGATGTTTTGCATTAACCTCTGAAACATAGCCAAACCAAAGGGCACTCTTTTGAATTGATAACACCCAAAAGGCGTTATAAACGTGGTGAGTCTTTTGCTCTCATGATGTAATGAGACGTGGTGGTATGCGGATTGCAAATCTATGGTCGAAAACCACTTTACTCCTTTAGTTTTATCCAGCATTTCATTGATTCTCGGTAAGGGGTATTGCTCAACTATAATATTTTGATTGAGGTCGCGTAAATCAATACATAGCCGAAGACTGCCATTAGGTCGTTTTGCCACGACCAATGGAGCCACCCACTCCGAAGCTTCTACTCGCTCAATAATTCCTTCTTCAAGGAGTTTGTCTAATTGTGTCTTTACTTCTTCCCTTATTGAGAAAGGCAGATTGGGAACTTTGTGCACAATAGGCATTAAATTCTTCTTGACTAGTATTCTGTGTTTATATCCCTTGAGCGCGCCAATTTCTCCCATAAATACACTGGGATACTTAACCAACAATGACTTACTGAAACTTTCACTGTCATGCACCACTAAGACAGGGTCCGACCTGCTGGGATCCAGTTTTATTCCTAGGTCTCCCTGGTCCATCCATCCTAATACGGACGGTCCCACAGCAGATACATAGAGTTTGCAGATTGACTCCCTACCTTTGAACGCAAATTTTAACTTTCTAAATCCACATACTTCAATTGGGTCCCCAGTGAATGTTTTAATGGAGATGTCAGCCTTATCCAGTTATTCTCCCAATCGAGGTACGAATTTCTCCTTCCATACCTCACTGTTCACTATGGTATATCATGAACCTGAGTCAGCAACAATGTTCATCTCAATACCACCAATTGTCATATTGCAAACTGGATTTTTTGTACGACACTTGGTTTTATCATTAACACTGGAAATACAGTTGTCATCAACATTCAACACGAATGCATCTGTATCATCATCCTCCGATGTGTTCGTGTTGCATGTTTCATCATTTTCTATTAATTTTATTGAACTGGTTTTCTTTCTTTAGCACACCTTCTGAAAATGCCCCACCACACCACAGCATGTACATTTTACATCACGTGAAGGACACTTCCTGTCATCAGCAAGGTGATTGCTGCTACCGCACCTGTAACGCGCCGTTTGCTGCTGAATTGTGACCTGTCTTGCGTTGGTTTGTAATTCCTGTAATTCCTGTTAGTCTTACTATACTTTTGGAGTCAGAAATTTTATTTACAGTACTTCCCTCACTCTTTTCTTTGTTCTCAGCAATGACTGCTTTCACACATCGACCAGTAAGTTCAGATTTCTTTGCAATGTCAATGATGTTCTGCAAAGGGTACTCCCCTTTTGCCCACAGATTTTCCTGGATATTGCTGTTGGACCCTTGCATGACAATTTGGTCTCTTATAAACTCATCATGTAAGTCTCCAAAACAGCAGTTAAGGGCTTAATTTTTTAATGCAGACACATAGTCATCTATTGATTCCTCTTTGCCTTGCTTTCTGTGAAAAAATGTATATCTATCCACCCCCACGCAAACTGTGGGTTTGTAATATGTGTTCTAGTCGTCAATAGCATTTTCAAATACGTCCCCCTCACTTTTACTCCTTGTTTTTTTGTTAATGCTATTGTATACTTTTATTCTGCCAGCACCCAGACTATGTAGCAGGATTTTTAATTTTTTCTCAGCCTTAAAGTCATCATCATCTTCAAAATTTGAAATATAATTCATGAAATATTCTCTCCATTCCTCCCACTTAATTTCCGGTTCTCCTTTACCAGGAAGGAAAGCTTGAGGAGGTGTAAGATTCCACAAATAACCAGAAGCCATGCTTGTCTGAAGATCTTTACCACACTGTATAATGTCACTGATAACTATTTTCGCCTTAAGATTTTTATGTGTACATTAACTCTCATAAATCTCTGCGTAAGTCAGGCGCGAGAACAAAAAGTTTTTTTTTCCATTAAAGGTTCAGAAGTGTGGTTTACTCATATCACTTACTGAGGCTTTGTATATATGTTTCCTTTTTTTTTTTTAGAGGAGTACATATAAATATTTTACTTCAAGATCTGCTCAGCGTCCAGCAATTTATTTTGTAGCTCACACTACTACTTTTCCATATAGCACCAATTTAATTTTGAATTTTCACCCCAAACACTCCTCAAGTACCTTGTAATCCGATTTCCTCGTATCTGCGCATCCCCGCTTCGAGCGATCTTCTTCCTGAGAAGATTCCGATCGCCCGATGCTGTGGATCGCTTCTGTTACAATCCAGTGACTCAAGGAGAAACCAGTGAAAATGTTAATCTGCAACGCTGACTTTTTTTACTCACAAAATGGCCGCCAATACGTAACCACATAGCGCGTTCACTTGCGCACGCAGTCAACAGCTGATTCTTCTATGTTGATCATGACCCACGTCACCTTCTACGTCACAGTGGTTTTCAGTCAGAGTGTTGAAGCCGTTAAACAGTTGTAACGGTAGCCTTCAATGCAACAATCCTGACAGGAATTTCTTACAGCTGAGTTAATTTCGACGAATTTCACTCTTCTTCCACTTAAAGTACCATGAAGATTTTACTCTCATCTATTCGCCTTTCATTCACAAACATTTCATTTTCTCCCTGCTGAGTAGTTTGTTTTTTTACAATAATTCTTTATCAGCTACAAACTAGGCGATGTTACGCATTCTTCTTTCTTCTTTTTTTTCAACCAAGTCATCCAATTTATTTTTCCTAATTTTTACACTGACCTTCTATTATTATTCTTTCATCTCCTTCATTAATTTTCATTTACTTTCCTCTTTCTTTATTTTTTTCTTCTCACGCGTAGATCTGTGTGTTGGTGCTCGTCGTCGCCAACTTTTGTAATGATTGCTCGAAGAGCAGAGTGAGAATCCAAGCTTCTTTATTAATATACACCAACAAAGGCTCCGTAACGACGGAGCGCCACAAATGCTACCATTCACCTGGTCATCAGCTGTCAACTGTCAACATTCCAATCTGACAGCTGATGACGCAGGTGGAACGGTACGGAGCGCCAAGTGGACATAAGTCATACGTAACAGTTAGCTTCTTGTAGTTATTCGATCGGTCACTCATGACTCCACTTAGGGATAATAACTACTGCATCATCGTTGGGGCTTCTTGGAGGAAAAGAGATTTTCTATTGGTGATGTTTAGCGTCTCCTCCACCAAAAAGGAATTCACCACATTTAGATGGTGGAGCTCAAACTCAATCAAAACTGTCCCAAATGGTAATTAAAAGCTGCAAAATCGAACAGTGTTTATGAAAAGAATCGGAACAGCCCAAACTCTGTGAAGGAGTAAAATCAGATCGGTAAGCGTCCCTGTAGGGTTATCTCCCATAACAGGGTTTTTCCTGTGAAAACTATGCCTGGAAAAATAAGTCAAGCTCAAGCTCAAAAACAGGATGCCACTGCAGTACAAGAAGAGGATACAGATATAATAAACATGCAGCTCGCAATTTCTTTACAAAATGGCAAGGGCGACCTAAATCTATCAATCTCAGTAATCCACCAACAATCTTCATCACAAGTACCCTCGAAAGATTTCGCAAATACAGACTTTACACTACCAGACATAAATCTGAGTCAGTTGCCACATTTAGTTACAACTAAGGATCCGAAGGAGCCCTTGCAGTTATTAAACAGCACCCCGAGTAATTCTCAAGGGTCAAAAGAAAATGTATCCCACTCACCTGATTTTCCTCTCCTCTTACCTCCATAGTTTACAACTCATCAATAAATCTGTACTGAATCACTTCTCTCTTTACAGAAAGTGCTAGAATTGATTCTCTTACTTCTGGAAAAATCTACATTAATCTCTGATAAATCGCTGGATACAGTAACCCAAATCTTGAGATTTTTAGTTACCCGTGAAACAAAAAAATAAAATTCTTCACCATCGACCACTAAAGAAAATCATATAGGAGTGCTAGATGGCAAACTTGAATAAAGAGAAGTACAGGAGGGAAATGCTCAATTGCAACGCAGACTTGCAATATAAATAAAAAGAATGAGGGAAAAACTGTAGGAAAGGAAGAACACATATCTTTGCTTAGTAAACGGTTTCAAGACTCTGAAGATGAGAGCACTCAAAATCTATTACCTCCAAACGTCCCCATATTTAACCAAAAAAAGGGGCCCCAGCAACCTATTTCTTTAGTTTCATCTTCTACAAATAAAAGTCAGAAGTCGAATTTGTGGGTTGCTTCTCAAAATATCCCTGAAGAAAATAAACCAGTCCACACAAAAGCACCACCAAAGAAAGTAAATAGAAAGACAAGAAGAATCACGAAATTGAGATCTCGGAAATCAAAGTTCCCACAATTAAATCCACAGGAAATCGCCAATATAATAGTAATATAAATAACATTGTCTTCTGGAATATGGCAGGGCAAGAACCCCAAAAAATGTCTCAATTATTAGTACCATCACCAGCAATTGCCTGTCTGCAGGAGACCTGGGCTGTAAAAGATTTTGAACAAACAGCCTATTATATTTTTGAGAAATATGCAGTGAAAGTGAGACGAGGACACGCAAAAGGAGGTCTAGCTATTTTGTTATGTGAAAAAATAAAGTGGGTTATGAAATTATTCAGTTACCAAGTAAAAATCGCCAATGCCTCAAGCTAAAACTACTGAAGAAGAATTGCGCCTCCGTAGAAATACTTCTCTTATTTAATATCTACGTCTCCCCCGGGCAGTGCTTAATTTGTGCCGGTGCTTTCCGGTGCTATGCACCGGCACTTATTTTATAGGGCTGGTATTACAGCTGAGCTTTCTCTTCATTCGGTGTCATAGTCCGTCAGGCTATAACCCCGATAGAGCGTTCTCAAACCAACGTGCACCGTTATGAATGCCCTGGCAATATATGCACTAACTTATGCCCAGTAGGACTACGAAGTTCTGTGAGACACTAAGATGCCGATCACAATCCGGCAAAAACCGGGTACGAACCGTCGGACGGAGCATAATCTCCGTCCGACGCGTACCCGGTCGTCAATTTTCACAAACAAGGAATTACGATTCGCACGGGTACACCAGTACCGTACGAATCGTAAAAAAGCCCGACCGACCAAAAAAAACATACCAATGCGATCCGGAAAAGCGCCGAACTGACGTCGGGACGCTCGCAGCCAGCCATTCACGACCCAGGAATCACGATTCGCACCGACGTCACCCCGCACGGTGAATATTTTGCGGCAGCCAAAAACTGCCGGGAAATCAGGACGACGCGAACAAGGACCACCAGTACGCGACGGACAGACGACGACGCGAACAAGGAGGACCAGTACGCGACGGACACACAGGATGACGCGACCAAGGAGGACCCGTACGCGACAGGACGACGCGATCAAGGAGTACCAGTACGCGACGGACAGACATGGACCCGAACCTACGAGTCATCCCTGCCCTCATAGCAGTCCACCTCCTCTACAGGTTACGACGCAGACGCCGCAGAAGGTCAGAATAGCTAAGGGAGGGGGGAAAGTGGGGTGGGGTGGGGGTGGCACGACCAGGGCAGGCCACAAAACAACCACATAAGTCACACACCACACATGGCCTGGACATACCTGACTCCCATGCCCTGGTCACCACGAGGGGGTGGGGGCGTGTCCTGATAAGCCAGCGACCGCCACAACGGAAGTCCGTCACCACGCGAACCGGCAACACAACCAGACAGGTACGTCCCGTACCCACCCCTGAAGAGCGTGGGTACGAGTCGTACCACGCCCACACACACGTCACCCCAACAATGGCGGGACGGATCGTACCCACGTGGCAAAGGCCTGGGTACAGCCCGCACAAGCATCACATAGCGTGGGGACGGATATGTACGGACCCTACCCCCACCCCGTATGCATGGAGCGTACCCCCACCCCAACAGTGTAAGTACGACCCGTACCCCCACCCGCGTATGCATGGAGCGTACCCCCCATGCCAACAGTGTAAGTACGACTCGAACCCTCACCCGCGTATGCAAGGAGCGTACCCCCCACCCCAACAGTGTAAGTACGACCCGTACCCCCACCCGCGGACTCACGGACCGTACCCCCCATGCCAACAGTGTAAGTACGACTCGAACCCTCACCCGCGTATGCCAGGAGCGTACCCCCCACCCCAACAGTGTAAGTACGACCCGTACCCCCACCCGCGGACTCACGGACCGTACCCCCCATGCCAACAGTGTAAGTACGACTCGAACCCTCACCCGCGTATGCAAGGAGCGTACCCCCCACCCCATCAGTGTAAGTACGACCCGTACCCCCACCCGCGTATGCATGGAGCGTACCCCCCATGCCAACAGTGTAAGTACGACTCGAACCCTCACCCGCATATGCAAGGAGCGTACCCCCCACCCCAACAGTGTAAGTACGACCCGTACCCCCACCCGCGGACTCACGGACCGTACCCCCATGCCAACAGTGTAAGTACGACTCGAACCCTCACCCGCGTATGCAAGGAGCGTACCCCCCACCCCAACAGTGTAAGTACGACCCGTACCCCCACCCGCGGACTCACGGACCGTACCCCCCATGCCAACAGTGTAAGTACGACTCGAACCCTCACCCGCGTATGCAAGGAGCGTACCCCCCACCCCAACAGTGTAAGTACGACCCGTACCCCCACCCGCGGACTCACGGACCGTACCCCCCATGCCAACAGTGTAAGTACGACTCAAACCCTCACCCGCGTATGCAAGGAGCGTACCCCCCACCCGATCAGTGTAAGTACGACCCGTACCCCCACCCGCGTATGCATGGAGCGTACCCCCCATGCCAACAGTGTAAGTACGACTCAAACCCTCACCCGCGTATGCAAGGAGCGTACCCCCCACCCCAACAGTGTAAGTACGACCCGTACCCCCACCCGCGGACTCACGGACCGTACCCCCCATGCCAACAGTGTAAGTACGACTCGAACCCTCACCCGCGTATGCAAGGAGCGTACCCCCCACCCCAACAGTGTAAGTACGACCCGTACCCCCACCCGCGGACTCACGGACCGTACCCCCCATGCCAACAGTGTAAGTACGACTCGAACCCTCACCCGCGTATGCAAGGAGCGTACCCCCCACCCCATCAGTTTAAGTACGACCCGTACCCCCACCCGCGTATGCATGGAGCGTACCCCCCATGCCAACAGTGTAAGTACGACTCGAACCCTCACCCGCGTATGCAAGGAGCGTACCCCCCACCCCAACAGTGTAAGTACGACCCGTACCCCCACCCGCAGACTCACGGACCGTACCCCCCATGCCAACAGTGTAAGTACGACTCAAACCCTCACCCGCGTATGCAAGGAGCGCACCCCCCACCCCATCAGTGTAAGTACGACCCGTACCCCCACCCGCGTATGCATGGAGCGTACCCCCCATGCCAACAGTGTAAGTACGACTCGAACCCTCACCCGCGTATGCAAGGAGCGTACCCCCCACCCCAACAGTGTAAGTACGACCCGTACCCCCACCCGCGGACTCACGGACCGTACCCCCTATGCCAACAGTGTAAGTACGACTCGAACCCTCACCCGCGTATGCAAGGAGCGTACCCCCCACCCCAACAGTGTAAGTACGACCCGTACCCCCACCCGCGGACTCACGGACCGTACCCCCCATGCCAACAGTGTAAGTACGACTCGAACCCTCACCCGCGTATGCAAGGAGCGTACCCCCCACCCCATCAGTGTAAGTACGACCCGTACCCCCACCCGCGTATGCATGGAGCGTACCCCCCATGCCAACAGTGTAAGTACGACTCAAACCCTCACCCGCGTATGCAAGGAGCGTACCCCCCACCCCAACAGTGTAAGTACGACCCGTACCCCCACCCGCGGACTCATGGACCGTACCCCCCATGCCAACAGTGTAAGTACGACTCGAACCCTCACCCGCGTATGCAAGGAGCGTACCCCCCACCCCAACAGTGTAAGTACGACCCGTACCCCCACCCGCGGACTCACGGACCGTACCCCCCATGCCAACAGTGTAAGTACGACTCGAACCCTCACCCGCGTATGCAAGGAGCGTACCCCCCACCCCATCAGTGTAAGTACAACCCGTACCCCCACCCGCATATGCATGGAGCGTACCCCCCATGCCAACAGTGTAAGTACGACTCGAACCCTCACCCGCGTATGCAAGGAGCGTACCCCCCACCCCAACAGTGTAAGTACGACCCGTACCCCCACCCGCGGACTCACGGACCGTACCCCCATGCCAACAGTGTAAGTACGACTCGAACCCTCACCCGCGTATGCAAGGAGCGTACCCCCCACCCCAACAGTGTAAGTACGACCCGTACCCCCACCCGCGGACTCACGGACCGTACCCCCCATGCCAACAGTGTAAGTACGACTCGAACCCTCACCCGCGTATGCAAGGAGCGCACCCCCCACCCCATCAGTGTAAGTGCGACCCGTACCCCCACCCGCGTATGCATGGAGCGTACCCCCCATGCCAACAGTGTAAGTACGACTCGAACCCTCACCCGCGTATGCAAGGAGCGTACCCCCCACCCCAACAGTGTAAGTACGACCCGTACCCCCACCCGCGGACTCACGGACCGTACCCCCCATGCCAACAGTGTAAGTACGACTCGAACCCTCACCCGCGTATGCAAGGAGCGTACCCCCCACCCCAACAGTGTAAGTACGACCCGTACCCCCACCCGCAGACTCACGGACCGTACCCCCCATGCCAACAGTGTAAGTACGACTCGAACCCTCACCCGCGTATGCAAGGAGCGCACCCCCCACCCCATCAGTGTAAGTACGACCCATACCCCCACCCGCGTATGCATGGAGCGTACCCCCCATGCCAACAGTGTAAGTACGACTCGAACCCTCACCCGCGTATGCAAGGAGCGTACCCCCCACCCCAACAGTGTAAGTACGACCCGTACCCCCACCCGCGGACTCACGGACCGTACCCCCCATGCCAACAGTGTAAGTACGACTCGAACCCTCACCCGCGTATGCAAGGAGCGTACCCCCCACCCCATCAGTGTAAGTACGACCCGTACCCCCACCCGCGTATGCATGGAGCGTACCCCCCATGCCAACAGTGTAAGTACGACTCGAATTCCCACCCGCGGACTCACGGACCGTACCCCCACCACACCAGTGTAACTAGACTCGTACCCTTACCTCGAATGCATGGAGCGCACCCCCACCGTGTATGTTCCAAGCGTACATATCCAGAAATAGGAGGTGTGTGTGCAGAGTCCTCCCAGCAGTGCCCAGACACAGGAGGGGTGGGTGCAGAGTCCTCCCAGCAGTGCCCAGAGACAGGAGGGGTGGGTGTGGAGTCCTCCCAGCAGTATCCAGACACAGGAGGGGTGGGTGCAGAGTCCTCCCAGCAGTGCCCAGAGACAGGAGGTGTGTGTGCAGAGTCCTCCCAGCAGTGCCCAGAGACAGGAGGGGTGTGTGCAGAGTCCTCCCAGCAGTGCCCAGAGACAGGAGGGGTGTGTGCCTATCACTCCCAGCAGTGCCCATAGACAGGAGGTGTGTGTGCAGAGTTCACCCAGCAGTGCCCAGAGGCAGGAGGGGTGTGTGCCTATCACTCCCAGCAGTGCCCAGAGACAGGAGGGGTGTGTGCCTATCACTCCCAGCAGTGCCCAGAGACAGGAGGTGTGTGTGCAGAGTCCTCCCAGCAGTGCCCAGACACAGGAGGGGTGTGTGCAGAGTCCTCCCAGCAGTGCCCAGAGACAGGAGGGGTGGGTGCAGAGTCCTCCCAGCAGTGCCCAGAGACAGGAGGGGTGGGTGTGGAGTCCTCCCAGCAGTGCCCAGACACAGGAGGGGTGGGTGCAGAGTCCTCCCAGCAGTGCCCAGAGACAGGAGGTGTGTGTGCAGAGTCCTCCCAGCAGTGCCCAGAGACAGGAGGGGTGTGTGCAGAGTCCTCCCAGCAGTGCCCAGAGACAGGAGGGGTGTGTGCAGAGTCCTCCCAGCAGTGCCCAGAGACAGGAGGGGTGTGTGCCTATCACTCCCAGCAGTGCCCAGAGACAGGAGGTGTGTGTGCAGAGTCCACCCAGCAGTGCCCAGAGGCAGGAGGGGTGTGTGCCTATCACTCCCAGCAGTGCCCAGAGACAGGAGGGGTGTGTGCCTATCACTCCCAGCAGTGCCCAGAGACAGGAGGTGTGTGTGCAGAGTCCTCCCAGCAGTGCCCAGACACAGGAGGGGTGTGTGCAGAGTCCTCCCAGCAGTGCCCAGAGACAGGAGGGGTGGGTGCAGAGTCCTCCCAGCAGTGCCCAGAGACAGGAGGGGTGGGTGTGGAGTCCTCCCAGCAGTGCCCAGACACAGGAGGGGTGGGTGCAGAGTCCTCCCAGCAGTGCCCAGAGACAGGAGGTGTGTGTGCAGAGTCCTCCCAGCAGTGCCCAGAGACAGGAGGGGTGTGTGCAGAGTCCTCCCAGCAGTGCCCAGGGACAGGAGGGGTGTGTGCCTATCACTCCCAGCAGTGCCCAGAGACAGGAGGTGTGTGTGCAGAGTCCACCCAGCAGTGCCCAGAGGCAGGAGGGGTGTGTGCCTATCACTCCCAGCAGTGCCCAGAGACAGGAGGTGTGTGTGCCTATCACTCCCGGCAGTGCCTAGAGACAGGAGGTGTGTGTGCAGAGTCCTCCCAGCAGTGCCCAGACACAGGAGGGGTGTGTGCAGAGTCCTCCCAGCAGTGCCCAGAGACAGGAGGGGTGGGTGCAGAGTCCTCCCAGCAGTGCCCAGAGACAGGAGGGTTGGGTGTGGAGTCCTCCCAGCAGTGCCCAGACACAGGAGGGGTGGGTGCAGAGTCCTCCCAGCAGTGCCCAGAGACAGGAGGGATGGGTGCAGAGTCCTCCCAGCAGTGCCCAGAGACAGGAGGAGTGTAACACATGTGTGTGAGGCCGGAATTACCCACATCCATACTGCCTACAAGGGAACATGTCCCCATGAACTCATGTCAACAGACTCCACACACAAGTACAGTGATCACCAAGGATGCCACGATTGTTGCAGGTGGAGACATGGCCATGCATGCATGGCCAAAGTAGAAGGGCTCCGTCACACACACAGCTCATGTAGACACTGCTCTGCGCTAAACATTGGGAACACCCTGCAGGGAAGAAATCTGGGTACACAGAGGAAGGAATACACCCTGGGACAATTGCACCATGCAGTAACTGCTTACATGACCAAAGGAAGTTAGCCAACACCTTGTGATGGCACACAGATCCCAGGGTCCCCCCAATGAGCAGAACACTACTACATATCCCACACACCCAAACCCTTAAACACCACCCAAAACCATGTAGCAGCCCCACCAACACCAATACCACCATAGCAGTAGTGTGATAATGAAAACAAAATTAAGCTTTATTCAGCATGAGCACAATGTCCGTGGATCGCAGGCAGTTCAATATTCACAAAGCCCATAGGGCAGTCAATGATTCGCAGCTGGATGGGGGACACAGTGGGATGCGTGTCCCCTACCTTGCCTGCACAGTCAAATGGCATCGTCTTCCATACTGGTGAGGGCATCAGGGGGGGGGGGGAAGCACCAGGCACCGCAGGGACATCAGGGCAAAGGGGCGGCGTTGTGGGTGCAGGGATGGAGGACTCAACCACAGGGGGTGTGTTATGGCCAAAGGCGGAGGCCAGGATGGCACTACACACCTTAGCAAGGTCCTCCAGGGACTCCCCTGCACCCGAAGGGACCTCAGGCCCCAAGGAGGGGGGGGGGTCAGAGGGATGGGTCGCAGCGCCACCGGGGGAGGGTGGAGACAGGGGGGGAGACTCAACCACCCTGACCGAGGGCTTCCTTGACCGCTTGCGTGGTGGTGTAACTGTGGGGCTCAGGGACAGAGCGGCCATGAAGGAGTCCTTGGGGGAGATGTGGCCAGGAGAGCTGAGGGGAGGGGATTTGGAGGGAGTGGACTGGGTGGAATGCGGACTCCCACTATGGCTGCGTGTCACACGTTTGCCCCCCGACCCAGTGGGTGTGCCTACCTCACCCTGTGTGTGCGTGTCAGGAGGAGTGCGGTGGACCTTCCCTGCTGGTGTGGTGCCTGTGTCTGTTGATGTGGGTGCATGCCGACGTCTGGGTGTACGTGGGACAGGCATGGGAGTGGGAAGTGTGGATGGGCCAGGGGTAGGTGGGGGGAGGTCGCGCTGCAGGAGACCCACTGCTGCAGTCAGTGTGGAGTCTATGGACCTCAGCAAGTTGCGTTGGTCAGCCTGCGATGAATGAATGCCCTCCAAGAATGCCTCGATGTTGGTGAGGGTTTTCCCGTGGGCATGGAGGACATTAAGGATCGCAGCCTGACCAACCTGCAGTTGCCGCTGGATGTCCACAGACTCAGCATTGGCGGCAGCAGTGGAGACAGGGGCAGGGGGTGCGGTGCCTGGCAGGAAGGAGACATGCGGTGACCGGGCACGCTGGGAAGGGACACGAGCAAGTGGGAGGCGGCTGATGGGAACTGAGGGGGCGGTGCGAGGTGTTGTTCCGCTGTCAGCTGCTGGTGCAGCCACCGCCCACTCGGAGACATCCTCCTCGGACCTGTCAGCTTCGTATTCTGACGTGCCAGTCGACAGGTCCTCGGCCGCACTATCCTCCACCTCTGTCCCACTCGATGTGCCAGCCCCGATGTCACGGCTGGCACTGGTGCTCGGTCCCTCCGCCTTGCCTGTGTCCATGTCTCCCTCTGTGTCCCCCGACGATGCTGTGGGCAGGGTGGAGAGACAGAAATTAATCAGACAGCTGTACACATCAGTCACATGAGTCCAATCGACATAGGTAACACTGCATAGCCTGAAAAGGAAGATCCCTAACATCTACTAAACAAGGTACCGATGTAGGGCATGAAACACACAGTTGGTTGAGCCACCATGCCACTGAAATACCATGGAGAGCATGAGACAATAGCTAAAGACAGGAAACGGAGTCTGACATAGCACCCAGGCCCTGGGGACAATCCAGCACTGCATCTGCACCACACTGCGTTGGCGAAAATACCGATGACCAGGGACCATATCCATGAACTTGAGACACATGCTGCATAGGTAATGCTGAAAACATGCCCAACATGACTCGGTCACTGCACCTTGCGTGTGTGTCCAGAAACATCACACACTGCCCAGACCCAGCAAGTAGAAATCAGGATTTGACACATAGGCATTGCCCGCCCTAACAAAACCCTACACGAGGCAAATTGTTGAGACACAGGTGGCACCAACATCTCATAGTCTGGGTGATAAACACAGGGGCAGGCAAAATGCAAGATTGGACGCCAAACAGCCAAGGTGCGCCTGTACAAATAATGAGGTACCAGTGCCCATCCTCAGATGAGTATAACAAGACACACAGGCACTGGCAACTGTGAGTATGAAGAAGGACAATCAGGTCAGGCTGCACAGTGGACACCTGTACAAAATAGCACGTCTATATACATGGTGACAGGGGACAATGGCACAGAGCACAACCTACGCTGTAGACACTGAGAGTGTCCACGTTTATGATGACACATACACCACTGAGGAAAAGGTGCCCCAGGGGACAGTAGTGGGCACGCAACTACATGCTACTGAATGGTAATGACTGCAACACACGTCACCATCCCTGCACTATGCGTATCGCACACTCATGCACATCATGTCACAGGCCACTACATAGGACATGCGCGCTGTAAGGCATGACACATGAGAGACCAACTCCCATGTCTGGAGTCAGCATCAGTGCCAACTGACATGGAACCCACATGCAGTGAACTTGACAGTGCACAGGCAAGGTCCCACAACCTGTTACACACCACCCCCACACATGATGCTACAGTCATTGTTCTCGTGGACAAAGCCCCAGCCTACATTACCTTGTGAAGGAGTGACTACACACAGACCAGGGAACACATTGCAAGGAGGGGAAGGGTGGCAGGGGCGCAGCGCTATACTGGGGCAAACAGGATCTGCACAGCACCTTTAAACCCTGCCAGTGAATTCATGCTACTGTGCCCTTACAAATGCCGGTGACACACAACAAACACACATGTACCTACCCCCTTCCGGCTGCTGCATCGCCTGTAAGCGCCTCTCCAGGTCTGGAAAGACCACCGGCAGCACACGCCTGTGGAGGTGGCTCAGACGGCGGCGGCCGCGGTTCTTGTAGCTCTCAGGTGAGTCCCCCAGCAGGAGCCGTGCAATCCTCCGCGTCCAGCACCGGATATCCTGCCAGCGTTTTCTCACCTGGGGCAGGCTCCGCCTCCGACCATCCACACCCCTCACGGCACTGACGGCGGTCAGCCAGATCTGCTCCTTGGCAGTGGCGCCTACCTGTGAGGAAGAACAAGTGACACCACATCAATACACCAGCCACATGTCACAGAGAGACATATGAGTACAAATTAGCTGGTTACAACAAGGCATGTCATGCAGTCAACGCATTGCACCTTTGTCATAGGGACATCATCCCCTGGTGAGGGAAAAAGCAGTACGTGCCACAGTGGGTACACAGGTGGAATGATGGCAATGTCACAATCAATGATCAAGGCTCACACTGTGCATCACACCCACCCCTCCTGTCTCAGGGCACTGCTGTGAGGACTCCACACCCACCCCTCCTGTCTCAGGGCACTGCTGTTAGTGATAGGCCCCCACCCCTCCTGTCTCAGGGCACTGCTGTTAGTGATAGGCCCCCACCCCTCCTGTCTCAGGGCACTGCTGTTAGTGATAGGCCCCCACCCCTCCTGTCTCAGGGCACTGCTGGGAGGACTCTGCATCCACCCCTCCTGTCTCAGGGCACTGCTGGGAGGACTCTGCATCCACCCCTGCTGTCTCAGGGCACTGCTGTTAGTGATAGGCACACACCCCTCCTGTCTCAGGGCACTGCTGGGAGACATCAGGCACCCCCCCCCCTGGGACCCCCCCCGACAGTACATGGCATGTGTGTCACACCAGGACACAATGCCTGAAGTCACAGTCACAACATAGGGACAGTCTGTGCCAGTGGCCTATGCACTCACCTGATACCCTGGTTGCCCATACAGCATGGAGTACTGTGGGAGGATCACATCCAGCAGAGCCATGTTCTCCTCCAGGGTGCATGGCTGTGTCCTCTCCACAGCCCTTGACATGGTTCCAGGGAATCAGTAGCAGCAGCTGGGTCGACGAATGCAAAGATGTGCAGGCAAGTACTCCCTCATGGGACCTGGCTGCCTTATATGTGCCCTTCTGCCCAGTCTCATGCACAGGAGTACAGAGTGATTGGTCACTCACATTTGCATCCTATGTTTCCACCAATCCCTTCAAACCTAGCAGTCTGTGGGTTCTCTATCGGTTTCATTCTCCTGCATGATGTCAGCCCCACAAACACATTGCAACAAAGTAGAAGAATTCCAACTGACTTCTGCTGTGTACCTTCCAGAACAATTTCGAAATTTGAACTTGGTCTCCATGACAACCAGCATGCATGTAGGCCTTAATACTTGTCCCCTATGTAATTTGGAGCATCACACACAGGTACGGTGCGTTTCGGGGCCCTAGGGCACCCCAAATGCATGGCAACGGCCCGTACATGCATGCCTACGTTCACTATCACTATGGGTGTCCTCGCGTATGCGTACTCATAGTGGTACGGGCCGTACACTCGCATGTACGCTCACTATCACTACGAGTACGCATACGCGTGCAGACCCATAGTGATAGTGAGCGTAGATGCGTGTGTACGTTCCGTACCACTACGAGTACGCATACGCGTGCAGACCCATAGTGATAGTGAGCGTAGATGCGTGTGTACGGTCCGTACCACTACGAGTACGCATACGCGTGCAGACCCATAGTGATAGTGAGCGTAGATGCGTGTGTACGGTCCGTACCACTACGAGTACGCATACGCGTGCAGACCCATAGTGATAGTGAGCGTAGATGCGTGTGTACGGTCCGTACCACTACGAGTACGCATACGCGTGCAGACCCATAGTGATAGTGAGCGTAGATGCGTGTGTACGGTCCGTACCACTACGGGTACGCATACGCGAGGACACCCATAGTGATAGGGCCGTACACACGCATCTACGCTCACTATCACTATGGGTCTGCACGCGTATGCGTACTCGTAGTGGTACGGACTGTACAAATGCCTGTACGCTCGCCATCACGATGGGTACACATACGGCAGCACTCCCACAGTGATTTGGGAACATACGCAGGCCCTCTTAGCAGCAGTACGGCGGTTTTTACACATCACAGTGGTGATAGGCGACACACAGGTAGGAATAGGGCGGACATACTTGTCCATGGATGGACATACTTGTCCATTAATGGACATACTTGTCCAGGAATGGACATCAAGGCATCGTCTGTGCATTACTACATGTGTGGGGCACAGGTGTGACAGGCTGTGATGTGGAACATGACTCCTGAGTGGAGAAGGCACCAGATGTATGATGAGATGTGTATAGGTGTACTGTGTGACGGTGCAATGTGTGCCAGGCATGCCCTTGACTCCTTTGACATGTGTGCATGTCGTACTGCGCACTTGGGGTGAGCGTCACTGGCATGGCACGGACACCAACACACGGAAGTGTCCCATGATGCCCGGTACAGGGGTTATGACACATGACTTGTCACTACCCACAGTGCACAATGTGACTATGTCATTTATGTGTGCGGGATTTCCATCAGGTTGATGTTGTAGCACCCTCAAAAGCTGCAGCCGTTGCTGCAGCCGTTGCAGCAACCAACATGTGTCTGTGTGTAGATTGTCATTGCACACTGTTCCGCACACCATGCCACATGTGTTATCGGATGTGAGGTGCACATGTATGCATGGGACACGGAGTAGCGTGACAAGGCCATGTCAGCATCCTCACAAGGAATGTGTGGTGAGTCATGACATGTGCACCTTCATGGCAAGGTGTGTGGGCAGGCCTAGTGTAATGTCATGTGACCTGTGGCTCCGGTGTTCCGCTACCAGTCTCTGCAATCGGCATCCTACTTCTGCTGATGTGTGGGTGTATGTCACTCCTGTCTTGCGTCTGGCTGTTCACTTGCACTGGGACACAGCTATTCCCATGGCCTGGCATGGGGAGGTTCTCAATCTCCGTGTGTAGCTGGGTCTTGGAAGGAGTGTCACCTTGCATCCATACGTGTCCTGGGCATGTAGCACATACCTGACTCCCTATGTAGCATGTGTGTATTGCCAGATTTACATGTGCTCAGTAGACATGAGTTGTTGTCGTAGTGCACTCACTCTTCCTTGTCACTTCCAAATTACTGCAGAGCGCCGCCTCTTGCCCGAAGAATTCCAGACTTGGCTGCCATGCAGGAGAATGACAGGATCCGGCTCTACCGCTTCACCCAATTGTTGATTCTGGAGCTGACGGCGAGACTGGCACCACACCTGCAACCGCAGCACAGGTATCCTACGGCACTGACACCCCAGCTGAAGGTAATGGCTGCCCTACATTTTCTTGCCACGGGTACCTTCCAAAATACCATAGCTCATGTTGGTGGCATGTCCCAGAGCATGTTCAGCGGTGTGCTGCATGATTTCTTGGAGGCCATGTTGATTCACCTGGATGACTTCATCAAGTTCCCAACCCCTGAACAGATGACTGAGGTCAAGCGTGGATTCTATGCCCTGGGAGGGATGCCCCATGTCATTGGGTCCATAGATGGGACACATGTAGCTTTGGTACCACCACACGCACGGGAGGTGGCGTACCGCAATCGGAAGCACTACCACTCCATCAATGCCCTTGTGGTGTGTCTGTCCAACATGGTGATTTCACATGTCTGTGCTCGTTTTCCAGGATCAGCTCACGATGCCTACATCATGAGGCGTAGCGGGATGCCTGATATGATGATGCAGCTGCGCAACAAACGGGCATGTGTTGTTGGTGGGTACAGTCTGTCTGTCCTGTATACTGTATAGCCTACCAGCACGACCGCTTCACCACTTCTAACGATGTCCATGTGCTTCCCATGTAGGGGACGCTGGCTATCCCAACATGCCTTGGCTGCTGACACCTCTCCGCAACCCCATCACGCCGGCCCAGCTCCGCTACAACACCGCCCATGGCCGGACAAGGCGAGTGATAGAGAGGACGTTTGGCATGCTGAAGAGCCGATTCCGGTGCCTCCACAAGACCGGCGGTGCACTCCCTTATGCCCCGGCGAAGGTCTGCAAGATCTTCATGGTCTGCTGCATGCTGCACAACATGGCAGTTGAAAGAGCTGTGCCACTCATCCTGAAATAAAAATGACGAGGACCATCCACCCGTGGAGGACGAAGGGCTTGGCAATGGGGCTAGTGATGTGGAGGATGTGGAGCCGCAAGAGGACATCCGGACTCGGCTCATACGCGACTTCTTTGCTTAGTGGTGAGTACCAGTGTCTGAGTGTGCACGCATTGGTCCCCGTGTGGCATGCGTTGTGATGTGTGTCTCCACCTGCATGTATGGCACGTGAGTCAGAGGTGTGTGTGGGTGTGTCACTGGAGTGATGGTGGCAGTGATGGTAGTATTTCCCCAGTCACAATGATGACCTAGCATGTTGTCATCCATACATGTGTCGAGTAAATGCACATGCAAGTGGCTGTGTTATTTGTGGCTGACTTCTTGTGTGTCTCTCTTCCCCAGGTACCTGCGCATGCCGTTTGCTGGTTGCATTGTTGTGCCACTGCTATTCCTCATGGACATGACATCGTGGGCTGACTCAGCGTTACAGGCACGGACACGTTTGGAAGTCTCCATGGGGTAAGGGATGCATCTGGGGTGTATTGGTTGTGGCAGTTGTTCACGATGTATGCACACTGCCCCTGTCGATGTGTTGTTCCTCTGCAGCCATGTCGCATCCCCATGGGACACGACATGCAGCTGTGTACACCTGAATAGATGGTCTGCCTGGTTGACAGTCATCAGTGATGGGATAGTGGATTGTGATGATGGCATCAATGTGTGTGACACTGCCCTCGGACACATACGGTTGGCATTGGCTTGACATGGTGTGGGACTTCCACATCAGCGGATCTATGGTGTATGGCAGGCTCTCCGTGTGCAGCTGTGGGTATTTAGCTGTTAGCCGACGCTTGTGTGCCAGTACCATGGCTATCACGCATTTGTGCTGCAGAAGGGGGGTGCCAGTGTTGGACCCACATGTCACTCCACATGATGTGTTCATGTGAACTTCGAGTTGCCTCTGCAATCCCGAATACATGACTAATAAAGGTGTCCCTATGCCTCCAAGGTGCCTCTTCTCAGTCAATGCTGGTGTGTTGGCACGGTGCATCCTTCATGTCTGGCATGGTATTCCCTGATTGTGGCTATGTGTCAATGTGTCGAGTGGCAAGATGCAAGCTGTGTGTGTGGGCTGAGACTGTGTATTGGGCATGATGTCCATGACTGCGTGGGTATTGTGACATGTGCCATCCCCATGCATCCAACGTTGGCCAGGCCCCCATTCTCTGCATCCACCGGACTCAAGCTTGCAGGACATGGTTCTGCCACCTGTCTACACATACCTGGGTGCCCCCCAGGACACTGGACTGGATCCCTACACCTCTGCGCATGACTGTTGGTGTACTCAATGTGTGTGTAAGCACGGTTGTTCGGCCACCCCCTCAGCTGGTTGTGCCCATCACGGGTGTGTATGGTGCTCCATGTCTGTCTTGCCTAATACACTGTGACCCATGTGTCCTGTGCCAGAGTCAGGCCCCAGGGTGTGGATGGTTGAAGAGAAAAGATGACTCAGGCATGTTTAGACTTTACAAGACACATGTTAGGTAATAATGCTACCAGCAGGCATCTACTCTTCATAGTGTGATTTATTATTGGGGGGGGGGGACAAAGTGAGGGGCTTTCCGGGATTATGGAATCCAAAGTTCAGTAGGGGAGTTGGTGTCCTTGCCATTGGAAATCCTCAGAGTCCATGCCACAGTCTTTGTCAACATTGGTCAGCCAGTGACCAGCAGGGCCATGTGGCAAAGAATGTCTCTTGATGCTGTGATGCTGTTGCTCCAGTGGGCCAGGTGCCAGGCCAGGTGTCCTGGGAGATGGTGATGTAGCAGCCACCCTCACGGTCCTTTCCGTGGACGACCCGGCCTCCTGCGGGGAACCTCACCAGCAGGCCGTGACGACGTCTGGGATGCTCCGTCGGATGTTTCCTCCTCCTCCTCCTGATCCCTCCCTGTGGGTGGTGATGTTCTCCGCCTTCTGGCACAGGGAGGGTCGGCCATGGTGTCGGCCATCCGACGGAGTGTAGCGTGAATCCCCTGGAATGCCGTCACTTGCTCAGCCTGTCTGTCCTCCATCCTCCGTTGGTGTACCAGTAGACAGGCAATTAGCTCCACATGTTGCTGGGCCTGCTGGGCCTTGATCCCCTCGAGGACGGACACAACCTGGGCCATGCCCGTGGTGTCCTGCCGGTATGAGTCCAGGATGTTACGGACATGGGAAAATACCGGATCCCCAGCCAACTGGTCAGGCTCGCGCCTCCGCCGTCCTCCACTCCCACCACCCCTGCCCACTTGCACCTGGCCTGCACTTGTGGGCACATGGGGTCTCCGGGACCCCTGAGGGGTGGCATTGGCGTTGTCGCCTGCCTCCTCCTGGGTGCCCGGGACACCGTGTCCCTCCTGGCGAGCCTGGCTGCATTGTGGTGTTGGGGCAGGGATCCTGGGTGTCTCCTGGGATGTGGCAGGAGTGGGGGTGGTGGTTGGCACAGTTGTACCTGACGCAGGTGCTGCAGGTGGTTGGACACCAGAGGGGCCAGGTTGGTCGGGGTCGTCCGCAGAGTGGTGAGAGTGGTCGCTGCCGGTGGGATCGGGCTCCTGCAGATCCGGGTCCTGTGAGTGTTCCCCCCCAGTGTTGGGGGGTGCACCACGACGTTGACCTGTGTGTGAGAGAGAGAATGTTAATTTTGGTCCATGCAACATCCATGTTTCATCCGTTTCAAAGTTGGCACATTTCCTCTTGGAATTAGGATCGGTCTTGCATTCCACTCACAGTGCACTTGTGCATGGGTGTGTCCCTTGGGCACCACTTTGGCCCCTTTAACTATGTGTGGCACAGTCTTACTTGCTGCGTCAAGTGTGACTGCAGTCAGCAGTGGAGTGGGCAGGTGTGGCGAGCCATGCATTGGCGCCTTCCGTGTAGCACTGTACATGTGCACATGGAGTGGATCCACACACTTATATGATCCAGGTAGCTGTCGTTGTGCTCGTGAACAGGTTGTGACATGGCCCTGTGTTTTGCCATGGTGAAGAGGGGGGGTTCTGGCACTGGCCACCCTTGTCTACATGCACGCAGTCTACCTGCTGACGAGCAGACATTCACACACGCAACACGGCTGATTAGCTCTCCCTGTGTCTCGCTCCCTCTGTGTCCCCCTCTCCCTCCCTCCGTGTGTCAGCCTCCTCCCTCTGTCCGTCTCCCTTCCTCTCTGTCCCCCTCTCCCTCCCTCTCTGTCCCCCTCTCCCTCCCTCTCTGTCGCCTTCTCCCTCCCTCTGTGTCCCCCTCTCCCTCCCTCCGTGTGTCAGCCTCCTCCCTCTGTCCGTCTCCCTCCCTCTCTGTCCCCCTCTCCCTCCCTCTCTGTCCCCCTCTCCCTCCCTCTGTGTCCCCCTCTCCCTCCCTCCGTGTGTCACCCTCTGTCACCTCGGCCCAGCTTCCTGGGCACACACTGTTAGCAGATCTTTGAGTGGCCCTTGGCTTGTTGATGTGAGTTTGTTCCTGATCTCCAGGCACCCATTGGGTGTGATGTGTGTCTGTGCGCTGCTGCTGTGGTGGTGTGTGCTGCCACTCTTTCACAATGTTGGCTGTTCATTAGCTGCTGTCATGTGCAAAACAGTGCCTTCACCCCCATGTGTTGATGCAAGGCGACCGCCATTTGCTGGCAAGTCATTCCTGTGTTGGGACACACTGTCTGTCTGGCTGTGACCTAGGCCATATGGGTAGAGTGAATTGTTGTCTGCTTCTGAGTTGCACTATGTGCGTTTTGGGGCCCAGCCTCCCGCCATCCGGGTTACCGTGTCACGTGTTGTTGTCTTCTGTGGCCTGTGACTTGACATTGTCCAGCTGGGTGCATGGGGCATGGTGGCAGCAGTGGCATGTGCGTGCTCATGGAGTGTGGTTGAGTCATGCGATGGCTTGTGGTGGTTGCGTGCCTGTTAGTGATGTTGGTTGTGGATGCCGTTCCCCCCATGTGAGGTGCGTTGTTTGTGTACTCACCTGGGTCTCGGAGTCCTTCTAATCCTTCGACTGCCTCCACCGGCAGTATGGCCATCACCCTCTCCTCCCAGGGATGGTAGTGTACGGGTCTGCGGGAGGGCCCTCCTCCGGTGGCGTTGGCCTGGTCGTGTTCATCCTGCCTTTTGGCTCGGACCCTCCTCCGCAGATCGTACCACCTGTTCTGGCATTCCTGCCTGGTCTGTCTGGTGTCCGCAACAGCATTCACAGCATCGACGATGGTCTGCCACATGGCTGTTTTTGCTGCCTGGCTGGTGTTTCTGACCAATGTTCCAAAGATCTGTGGCTCGACTCTGAGGATTTGATCAACAAGAACCTCCAACTCTCGGTTACTGAACTTTGGATTCTTGGTAGTGGGCATGATGAGGGGTGTGGATGGTGGGGGGGTGTGGATGGTGGGGGTGGTGTGTGGATGGTTGTGGGTGTGTGGGTGTGGTTGTGCAGGTGCGTGTGTGTGTGAATGTGATGAGGGTGTGTTTGTGAAGGTGGTTGTGTGAAGGTGTGCAAGTGTAAGGTGTAGTAGAGGTTGAGGTCTGGTACTGTGGGTTGTCTGTGGGGTCTGGCAGCAGTGGGTCTGTTGCAAAGGCTCATGGTTTGTGTGTGTGGGCCCTTTTTATTGGTCCATTGGTGGGTGTGGCTGTGTTTGAATTGTGGGTGGGTTGGTTATAAGGAGTGGTGGTGTATTGGGCCTCTGTTTGTTTTTGGCAGTTGCAGGTCAGTGAAGGTGTTGTTTTAGTGTTTTTTGGCCATGTTTAGTGGCTTTGTGCCATTCGAATGGTGTATTTTTGTGTTGTTTTGTTTTGTCCTGGTTGTGTCCGTGCGTTTTGAGCGTGTGTACGGTGTGTACATGGGCCATTTGGTTGTACGGTGCTGTCCTTGTGTGTGGCTTGGTACGACTCGTACATGCGGTTGTGATGTTGGGGCCTGGGGTGCGCTCCGTAGTTAGGAGGTTGTGTTGGGGGTAGGACTCGAACGTACTGGGATGTACATACACGGTGGTTTGACACGTACAGGGGTGGGGGTAGGACTCGAACGTACTGGGTACACGGTGGTACGACACGTACAGGGGTGGGGGTAGGACTCGAACGTACTGGGATGTACATACACGGTGGTTCGACACGTACAGGGGTGGGGGTAGGACTCGAACGTACTGGGGTGGGGGTACACAGGGGTAGGACACGTACAGGGGTGGGGGTACGACTGGAACGTACTGGGGTAGGGGTACACGGGGGTAGGACACGTACAGGGGTGGGGGTAGGACTCGAACGTACTGGGGTGTACATGGACGGTGGTATGACACGTACAGGGGTGGGGGTAGGACTGGAACGTACTGGGGTGGGGGTACATGGTGGGACGACACGTACAGGGGTGGGGGTACGACTGGAACGTACTGGGGTGGGGGTACACGGTGGTACGACACGTACAGGGGTGGGGGTACGACTGGAACGTACTGGGGTGGGGGTACACGGGGGTAGGACACGTACAGGGGTGGGGGTACGACTGGAACGTACTGGGGTGTGGGTACACGGGGGTAGGACACGTACAGGGGTGGGGGTACGACTGGAACGTACTGGGGTGGGGGTACATGGGGGTAGGACACGTACAGGGGTGGGGGTACGACTGGAACGTACTGGGGTGTGGGTACACGGTGGTACGACACGTACAGGGGTGGGGGTACGACTGGAACGTACTGGGGTGGGGGTACACGGGGGTAGGACACATACAGGGGTGGGGGTAGGACTCGAACGTACTGGGTACACGGTGGTACGACACGTACAGGGGTGGGGGTAGGACTGGAACGTACTGGGGTGGGGGTACACAGTGGGACGACACATACAGGGGTGGGGGTAGGACTGGAACGTACTGGGGTGGGGGTACACGGTGGTACGACACGTACAGGGGTGGGGGTACGACTGGAACGTACTGGGGTGGGGGTACACGGGGGTAGGACACGTACAGGGGTAGGGGCACGACTGGAACGTACTGGGGTGGGGGTACACGGGGGTAGGACACGTACAGGGGTGGGGGTAGGACTCGAACGTACTGGGGTGTACATGGACGGTGGTATGACACGTACAGGGGTGGGGGTACGACTGGAACGTACTGGGGTGGGGGTACACGGTGGTACGACACGTACAGGGGTGGGGGTATGACTGGAACGTACTGGGGTGGGGGTACACGGGGGTAGGACACGTACAGGGGTGGGGGTATGACTGGAACGTACTCGGGTGGGGGTACACGGGGGTAGGACACGTACAGGGGTGGGGGTAGGACTCGAACGTACTGGGGTGTACATGGACAGTGGTATGACACGTACAGGGGTGGGGTAGGACTGGAACGTACTGGGGTGGGGGTACACGGTGGGACGACACGTACAGGGGTGGGGGTACGACTGGAACATACTGGGGTGGGGGTACACGGTGGTACGACACGTACAGGGGTAGGGGTACGACTGGAACGTACTGGGGTGGGGGTACACGGGGGTAGGACACGTACAGGGGTGGGGGTAGGACTCGAACGTACTGGGTACACGGTGGTACGACACGTACAGGGGTGGGGGTAGGACTGGAACGTACTGGGGTGGGGGTACACGGTGGGACGACACGTACAGGGGTGGGGGTACGACTGGAACGTACTGGGGTGGGGGTACACGGTGGTACGACACGTACAGGGGTGGGGGTACGACTGGAACGTACTGGGGTGGGGGTACACGGGGGTAGGACACGTACAGGGGTGGGGGTAGGACTCGAACATACTGGGTACACGGTGGTACGACACGTACAGGGGTGGGGGTAGGACTGGAACGTACTGGGGTGGGGGTACACGGTGGGACGACACGTACAGGGGTGGGGGTACGACTGGAACGTACTGGGGTGGGGGTACACGGTGGTACGACACGTACAGGGGTGGGGGTACGACTGGCACGTACTGGGGTGGGGGTACACGGGGGTATGACAAGTGTTGAAATATCGCGCACTCCCGTTTAATCTCTGAGTATGTTGAATTTTAACAAGTAGTGGCGTGCTGCTAGAGGAGCGACCCCTAAACCAAGGTCGAAGAAATAACAAGAGTTACACTATCCCATCCAGGGTGGTGTCCCTCTATGCGCACAGCGTTGTGGGGTAACAAAGTTACCAATTTTCGTTCTGGTTAAACCAAAGTTCATTTATTCATGATTAAAAATTAGAAATTCATTGTTCCGTGTAACAAATTATCACATGTTGTGTCAACAAAGGTGCTGGTGGATATCCTCTATGCATTTCGGGTAAAACCCTTCATCAGGAGGAATCCTGTAAACAAAAACAGGAGATAATGTTGCATGTCCCCTCATAGGATTTAACTTCCACTTACAAATTAAAGCGTTAACATAGTTAAATAAGTGAAAACATGTACCATCCAAGATATCAAGCTTCAAAAAGTGCACAAAAGCATATCAAGAAACGCTGTTAAGGAGAACTACAAAGGCGTATTAGAAATTGCACCCAAGCTATCCGGTGTCTTTTTTGAAAATTTCCGGCGTGTGAATCGTGCTGTAAAATAAATACGGTGATAGCGGCGTGTTAAATAGATACGTGAATGTTATATAAAGTATGCGTGCCGAGATCAAGTGAGATAGTCCAACACGTGTACAAAGTAAAGCATGCAGTGTTAGCAACATAAGCCATAAGATAGAACCACGCACCAAAGTCGATTGAGATCGTGACAGTTACCTCAGTTCACCCGTTCGAATGAGCATATCCAAACTGCTCTGATCCGAAAAACCGTTAGTAAACGTGTAGCCATGTTAAGTATGCGGATAGTGAACAAAGAAAGAAGACTCTAATAGTGGCGGCCATCTTAGAATAGGAAACATGTAAATTGTCAGAACTGCTCTGATCCGAAAAACCGTTAGTAAATAGACTTACATCTGCTTCCATGGGGTTACTAGAATATGTTGGTACAAATGAAGACCCCTTTTGTATTAATCGTAATTGGAATTTGTTAAGAACCGTTGAGGAAATGTTGATAACCAAGTTGTCACTATCATTTACCGCTGGCTCCTTGTCGTTCTTTTGTCCAAAGGTGGAATTACTTTTTTTGCCCCTCCTGGATCTCCGAGGTCTTTTTGGCCTGTCCCTAAAAAAGGGACCGCGGAAGGTAAGGAAGTAGACGTTGAAGTCGTTGGAATCTCAGTGTCTGGAATAGTTTGCGATTGTGGTTGATCCTTTTGTGGGAAACTCCTCGGTTTACGACGAGTGGTGTCGGAATCACTGGTAGCTGGAGATGTGTCAGTATCAAACCTTTCTGCTTACATGTATTTTCCATCCATGTTTCTTTTTCTTTTTGATTTGATTCTTTACAACTTTATTTAATTTTTTCCAACACCGTTTTTTAGCTTTTATCTTACATTGGTGACCACAACTTATTATTTCAACTTTTATGTATTTTGCCTTGGTTACATTGTACTAACTCGGTTTTCTTGTCGAGTCATTGTTTATTGCTTTTTGTCATGTTCTGACAATTTACATGTTTCCTATTCTAAGATGGCCGCCACTATTAGAGTCTTCTTTCTTTGTTCACTATCCGCATACTTAACATGGCTACACGTTTACTAACGGTTTTTCGGATCAGAGCAGTTTGGATATGCTCATTCGAACGGGTGAACTGAGGTAACTGTCACGATCTCAATCGACTTTGGTGCGTGGTTCTATCTTATGGCTTATGTTGCTAACACTGCATGCTTTACTTTGTACACGTGTTGGACTATCTCACTTGATCTCGGCACGCATACTTTATATAACATTCACGTATCTATTTAACACGCCGCTATCACCGTATTTATTTTACAGCACGATTCACACGCCGGAAATTTTCAAAAAAGACACCGGATAGCTTGGGTGCAATTTCTAATACGCCTTTGTAGTTCTCCTTAACAGCGTTTCTTGATATGCTTTCGTGCACTTTTTGAAGCTTGATATCTTGGATGGTACATGTTTTCACCTATTTAACTATGTTAACGCTTTAATTTGTAAGTGGAAGTTAAATCCTATGAGGGGACATGCAACATTATCTCCTGTTTTTGTTTACAGGATTCCTCCTGATGAAGGGTTTTACCCGAAATGCATAGAGGATATCCACCAGCACCTTTGTTGACACAACATGTGATAATTTGTTACACGGAACAATGAATTTCTAATTTTTAATCATGAATAAATGAACTTTGGTTTAACCAGAACGAAAATTGGTAACTTTGTTACCCCACAACGCTGTGCGCATAGAGGGACACCACCCTGGATGGGATAGTGCAACTCTTGGTACACGGGGGTATGACACGTACAGGGGTGGGGGTAGGACTCGAACGTACTGGGGTGTACCTAGACGGGTGGGGGTGTACATACACGGGGGGTACGTGTCGGACGTACGGGGGCTGGGGGGAGTGTTGGGCGCGTATGCGGGCACATGTCTCCATGGTTGCTATAGGAGTTCGGTGCGGACGGTGTTTTTTCCATACGGTTGTGACCTCGGACGCACGGGATGGATCGTGATTCCTCGGTCGGACTTGACTTTTCACGTTTGTACGGTAAATCGTCCGAGGACGTGTCGGACACATTTTCCGACCCGAGGACGTGTGGGGAATGATTCCCAATGCGGTTCGTATGGACTTTTTCCCATGCGAATCGTGATTGCCAGTTCGTACGGCACTTGTACGATTCGTACGGTAAAAAGACCGGTTACGAGTCGCACGGGGTAATTTTTTACCGGATCGTGATCGGCACCTCTGTGTGAGAGCTAAAGAACCGGCATGCTTGCACTCTGTGACAGGACGCTACTCTGCGCCACACATTTGATTGTCTGGAATGCTAATCACAGTAATGCAGCAAGTGCATTGCTCTTCCTGCACAGGGACAGTATTATGGTATTATTAAATAGCCTTGGCAAATGCTTGTATGAGCCTTAAACTTTAAGTACCTAGATTCGTATGAGCCTTAATACACAGGACATACCCGCCACTAATGCACTCCAATGCATGCAGGGAGCCATTAACATCTTTGTTTTCAAGTTGCAGGTCACGTCCGGCAACATCTCGTGAGATTCAGGAGTTACGGCCGCCGTTTAAATACAGGTCATGCCCTGAGTCACATGCTTTTATTTAGCACAATTCCGGCTCCCAAGCAGTGTAGAGACTCCCGGCTGGCCCAAGGTAGGAAGTGTGCTTCGGTTCACATCTTCGTTTCGGTAGCGATGATTAGACTGCCAATGTGCATCCTGGTAACAGCATTTTTCCCAAGCAAGAGTTGAAAGTATTCACGAGGATCGCCTTTGAGCAGCGCTAGCCAAAATACTACTTGATTGTTTTAAAGCACACTGGTGGTGACAGAACGCTTTTGTTTATCGCATTGGTAGTGAAAGCCTGTGTATTGGACATTGAGATGTGCTGCATCACTGAGATGTAGACTTGAGGCTATGGTGAGTGCGTATTATACTTCAGACAAGTCCCACCTAACGAAATCTGAAAGTACCATACCTGTGCTTCTAACTGTGTATTGGTGCTTGCCAAAAGAGTAGATAGAAATCAGGTAAATGTCTCTTCAAGGCATGTGATAAATAACTGATCTGAGTACAAGAGAAACGCTTGTTTGTTACTAACACCTTACAGGTAAGCAGTGGTGGTTGGTGCTTTTTAAAAGTGGTGAGGCAGAAAGGTTTGAGTTGACTATAAAATGCATGTGACCTTCAATAAGACACTGGGGGGGGGGGGTTGGAAAAAAAAGTACAAATAATCTCGCAAAACCTAACTCATGCAGAGTGACACATCACTCAGCCTGCACTCACACAGACACACTGCTTCACTCACCTTCAATCACAGGCGCACACTGCTTCGGTCATCCTACACTCACATAAGAATCCCGCTTGCTTTACTACATTAAAAATCCGGAAAGGGGACTCGGTTGACATCGTAAAATCGTTAGGTGGCCCAGCTCACATCTGGCCAAAAGTTTGAATCCTGTAATTTTTATTTCAGCTTTCTGAGGTTGATAATGTGTATTCTGTTAGTTTTAGTAATACACCTCTATGTGAAAATACAAAAGAAAGCATGAGCTAATACAAGGATTGTTTAGCATGACCCCATGAAACCAAGATGTGTTTTCAGGACAAAAACAACATAATAAATGGAAGAGGCGAGCCAGACAAGAATGCGGGTTGGTGGCAGTGGCTTCTCTCATCCTGTGCGAGCACAATGCACCTGCCAGCAGTGGGCATGAAAAGGCTCTAAGATATATTTACAAGGAACAGTAACTGTTCTAAATCTACATAATAGACTGGGATTGCGGTCATAAGTCAGAGGATGTCAGCAGAGAGGCACCAAGGCACACTGACTGTATGGCGATGTGAGGCAGGATCTCTATGGTGGAGTTGCTGTGATATTTACGGGGCTTTAGGGCGGGGTCCTGTGCTCCGGACCCAGTTTCTTTGGAAAGCTGCGCACAAGCTGGATTAATTCAGCGCCTTTCATCACTGAGCTCTCTCCTAAGCGGACAAGGCAAGACTGAAAAGGCAAGGTGCACTCCACCTGCCCTAGTCCCTCTCCCCTCCTCCCTCATAGCCGGGGCTCTCTCCCTCCATCCATCTCTCCCTTCACCAGTGCTCTCTCCGTGCCTTCTCTACCTCATCTGTCTTCCCTCAGTTCTCCCCCATCGCTTCCAGTCTCCCTCTGCCTGTCTTCCATATCGTGCGCTCTCCCCTCACCTCCCTTGAACCTAAGCCTGTGGGGATTAATTGTGCTGAACTCCCCCTCCCCCACCTCCGTGCCGCAGGGCCTGAAGGTACATCCTACAATGTGTCTGCAGCAGCCCCCTTCACTGATTCTGGCTACTCCACATAATACCTGGAGCGGCACGGGAGATAGTCTATACATTTTATTTGAGCAGACCCGCCTCATGGCATTAAACATACAAACCAAAACCTTTACAAAAACCCTGTGCTTCACGCGTCAAGCAAGCAACCTACTTATGCCGATGATGTGCAAAGAAGTCACAGAGCACAAAGCAGGGGCCCCTTTGTTTAGTACAGCCAGACACAGGGACAGGCATCTTTGTTTTGAGGAAACATGCTCACGGGAGGGAGAGGGGAGGTGCGGGTGGAAGAATAAAAATAAAGTTACCTACCTTACCGCTGGTATCGCACAGCTCCCGCGCCGCTCCCGCATTTCCTGAATCCTGGAGGAAGTTGGAACACAGGAAGCAGACAGCAGGCAGCCTCCCTCCCCTACCCTAAACCAATCACAATGCTGCAATGGCAGCGTTGTGTTTGGTGAGGCGCAGGGGAGAACGCCCCAGTCGGGCCATTTTCTCCTGCATAGAGAAAAAGGGAGAGTGGGCGGTCGTGCTCAAGGGCAGGGGGGAGTGGCTTACCTCCTGTTGTGGGTACTGACTGTTAGGTCGGCTCCAGGGGCCGACCAAACAGTCAGTACCCACAACAGTGGGTAAGCCACTCCCCCTGCTCTCGAGCAGGATCGCCCACCCTCCCGCCCACAACCAGGCACTTCTGCTTTCTCTGATTGCGAGAAGCAGAAACATAAAATGGCCGTTTTTTACCATTTTATGTTTCTGCCTTCTCGCACTGCGAGAAAGCAGTGGGGCGACGCCCAAACGCCCCTATGGAGGGGCCGCCGTTCATTCTCAGGTGTTATATATTTTATGCCTGCTGTAAAGAACGTGTACCATCAGATGATAGAACAGTATTTCATGTGCAATGCTCAGTAGGTTGCTGTTTTTGTCATAGAGATCCTGTTGTTATTCTCAGTTCATAAGTTACAATCATTATCTAGCACAGTGAGCTATGAACTACTATCAAAGCGCTAGATGCAAACTGCATGGTACAGGTTAGAAAGTTATGTTTTTCCCCAGTCTTTGAACTATCCTAATTTTACTAAAAAGGGTTTGTTTGGGTAAAAAATAAATTGCTATTAACAAACTCAACCCTAACCACTATGTTACGTTGCAGAAGTTGTATTAGTCTTTTAAGTCAATATATTCCAAAATAGTGCTTTAAATGCTCTTTTGCATTCAATTCTTTCAACATTTTCTCAGGGACCGCGGGTGGTGCCACCTTCTATCAAAACCTTACTTGAGAAAAGCTCCCTTGATGAAATCCAGATCGGGTTATACATATGGCTTTCAGCAGGGCCAGTTGAGGATGTCGGTAGATACAACACAGCAAGTGGGTGGAGCCAATGGAGGAAGTGGGTAGAGCCAGGGGAAGTAGGTGTGGCCTCCTAAACAACATTGAGCACCTGGACTTAATAGTTTACAAATTAAGCACTGCCCCCGGGCATAAAACACGTATCACGTTAGCATACAACTTTGACCTATTCAATTCTAAAATAAATCTAGGATTTAACCCGCAATTCCTATTATTATGAGATCTTAATGCGAACGTTTCAAATCGCTCAACAGCAGCTCTTAATGAAAATGATTTAGGGGCATATGCATCAACATTGGCATTTTCGATTCCTTATTAGCGAAAAATAAGGAATCGCTAATAAGGAATAGCAAAAGGCTATGCATGTACGAATCGCTATTCAAATAGCGATTCCTTAACTTTCCTTAATTGCTACTAGCAAATTGCGAGTAGCAATTAAGGAATGCCATCCCAATCATCCCTATGGGCCTCCAGGCCCATAGGAATGAATTGGAGATTGCATGAGCAAATAGCGAGTACCAGTAGGTTCTCGCAAATTGCTCATGCAATTTCAAGGGTGCAAGGGTGTCAAAATGACACCCTATTGCACCCCTGAAATTGATATGTGCACATATGTTGCACACACACATGCTCTAAGGGCATGTGTGTGCGCAACATGAAACTTTGAAAAATGCACAAAAGTGCATTTTTCAAACTTTTAGCAAATTACCATGCAGTTCATCTTCATGGTAATTTGCTCCCCCTATTAGCGAATTCGCTAATTTTTTTACTTTCATGCATTGCATTTAAGGAATCCCAAATAGAGATTCCTTAAATTAAGAAATCTCTATTTGGGATTCCTTAAATGCTATCGCTATTTAAGGAATCGCTATTTAAGGATTCCTTAAATAGCGATTTTTGCTTTTGGGTTGATGCATTGGGATTGGGTATTTTTAACTCTATACCTGGAGCTATTAGCGAATCGGTATTTTACCGACTGGATTTTGGCTTGATGCATGAGGCTGTTAGACGCTCATTGGTCTCTCCCAAACCCAGTTTCTCTGGAGTGTATAATAGGCAATAAACGGGGGAAAATATTATTATCTCGAGTGGAAGGAATTTATGTCATAATCTTAAATGGCAGGCCAGAAGGAGATGCCCCCGCCCAATTTACAAGAAGGGGAGTCACTGGACAATCCATCTTAGACTACATTGTCTGTAGCTATTGCCTATTTCAGAGCATACAGCACATGAGCACGTATTTTACGCAAAGTAGTGATCACGCTATTTTGACATTACAAATCGAGCAGTTTCTCCCCTCTTCCTCTTAGTCCTTAACACAAAGCAAAATAAATTCCCTTATAGCCCATAAGAAGGGCAGAGTTATCTGGAATACTTAAGGCATGATGAAGTTGAATAGCTTGATTATTTCACAACAGCTGTTTTTGTTTAAAATGGAAAATAATCCAGTCTTGAATTTAGAATTGACTCTTTTGGCTGTAGTTTAAGAACACAAACTGTTTCGCCACCCCAAAAAAACAAAAATCTTTAAATAAACCATGAAAATCTACAGATTACATCACAAGAAGATTAAATAGTTTAATAAGACAGCAATTCATAAGCTTTTCTGAGTCTAGGAAAAAAGAAATTTTTAAGTTACAGAAAAAAGGAAGAAGATAATTACCAATAGGAAAAAGGAACCTATGGACAAAGACTGGATGACTTGCAAGTTGTCAAAAAAATAAACAACAGTTCTGGCGACTAATAGCAAAAGTGACCGGAGCTCAAAAACCCCCAACAGCAAACCCAGTCTCTCAAAATGGCTGGGGAAAGTATATTTTAGAGCTTTAAAAGGCAAATTTGGAAGAACCCTGTCAAAATTTTAGTGGAAATTTTCGAAAGGCCGAGAAGAACTAGATGGGATAAGTGCCCCGACGAAGGAACACATTGTATTATATATTTGAAGGTTTAGATCGTCATCAGCGATGGGTCGAGATAAGATCCCAGGTACTGTCCTAAAAAGTAACCCCGAAGCCTGGAGTACATTTCTGGAACCTCTATTCTGCTACAAATATAAAACTGGTCAAATACCAAAATTGTCGACCGGGAGCATTGTCATCCCCCTTTTGAGGAAGAATGGCTCAATACATTCACTGAGCAATTACAGACAGATGTTTCTGTTGGGCAAAACTGGAAAAATCTTTGCTGCAAGCATACTGGACCATCTGAAGGAATAGGCCTTCTCAAAGGGGGTGTTTCTAAAGGCTCAGGCAGGATTCTGTCCAAAGCATTCAGTGATGATAACATTGGACTCCTACAATCAATAATTGACAGATTTGTGGTAATGAAGTCACAGATTGTATATAGTTTATTTGTGGACTTCCCTACAGCCTTTGACATGGTTGATAGACCTTGCCTATGGAGGAAGCTGATGAAAAGGGGGATTCCTGGTGTTTTATTAGGATTAATTGTGACCTTACATACTACAACGTGGTGTAGAGTGCAGATGGGAGGAGAAAAGGGTCTAACTGAGTAGCACCATATCCATTTTAATTGGAAATTAGGTGATAAACCAGTAGAAACAGTAAAGGAGTATGTTTACTTAGGGCAAATATTTTCACAGACACTGGAAAACAACTCTCATCACGCATCCTTGAAAAATGTATACACCCATTCAGGAAAGAGACATTTCTAAGCTGTTTTGAAAATTTATCGTATAAAGATCCCACCTACTCTGACATATGCCCAAGAATATTTTCCAGAAAAAAATGGCACTTTTTGCATAAATGTGAAGGGAAACGTTCGCGGAAAATAACTAATACTAGTCAGGCCACTCCAGTTCAGGCTCTTCGTCTTGAACCATCTTTGACGAGTCCATATACAATCACCCTGGCCAATATAATCAGGTGGGCATAAAATATGCTACATGCAGAAAAAGATACAGTAAGAGCTTTATTAAAACTTGAAACTTTTGAGAGTGTCTCGAGTAAAAATACATTTAACAAAAATCTTGCAGTAGCTCTATCACATTTTAAGTGTACATTTTCACTCCTATTGACTTGGTTGCGGGCTCACTTGCAAAATCAAAAAAAAAATAAGACCCCTGTCTTAGTTTTGATCTAGACTTAGTACACTGTTCACAGTTATCCTATTGTAGGACTTAATCTGCTTCCGTTGAGTAAAAGATCCATTGGAAGTACTTGAAATTAATTCTCGCGCATAACTACGACAAAGCATTATTTTGCTACATTTAGGGATTCTGCCTTTGAATTCCTATACTAAACATTGGAAAGGCTCTGCTGGCAAAGCAGGAGTTGTAATCTCTGTAATGGTGTGGAACAAAATCTAGCTCACATGACACCTATATGTCCAAACAGAGAGATAGTAGAGGCTCAACATTGTTTTTTAAATCCTATGCGTTTAATGAATAACATCCTTACAGGGGAGGAAATGATGGCTCTTATAAATTCCCCGCCAAATGAATTTTGTATGCAACATTGTATATACATTTTTTAATCCTTTTTACCACTTTACTAGCAATTGAAGAACTTATGGAAATTAAGCTCTAATAATGCTTGTTCTAGGAAAATGTACTTACGATGAAAGTCTTGATGGTTCTTATTAATTTTCCGCTAAATAAATTTTCCTGTAATAATTTTTATACAGTTCCTACATTTTTTTTAGAATTGTGATAGCACTAGCTGAAATCATGCTAACTAAGCAAATTTACTAAAGTGTGTTTGACATTTTTTATTGTTGACCTCAGTAGAGATCTAAATAAATTAATAAAATATTATGTTATGTTATTATTATATGTCTGTGTGTTTTTTTTTTCAATTTTATCTCTTTCCAATTTATGCTATGTATATTTGTAAAAGGCACTATGACTTGTGAGGGAATGCTGGCACTGAGTAGGTGTGTGAGCCTAGCTTTGCCTATAGTAGGTTGGTTAATTGAAAAGCCAGGACTTCTGCTTTTTGAGGAATTCAAGAAAAGAAGAGGATGCTGTGATTTGGAGTGGGTTGTCGTTCCATGCTTTATGAATCATGTAAAAGAAAAAAGTACATCCTCCTGATATGGTTCTGTGTATGTGTGGGATGTGTGCGAGCAGGAGTCTGGTGGGGCACAGGTGTCTTTGTGGTTGATGGAAGAAGATGTAACTGTCCAGGTGGTTTTGGTCTAATTTATGTAGTTCCTTGAATTGTTGTGTGAGGAGTTTGAAATTAGCATGTTTGTGTGTCAAGAACTAGTGGAGATCCCTGAGGTCTGATATAATGTGGTTTTTGAGTGGGAGATTGAGGATGAAGCTGGCTGTGAGTTCTTGATTGTTTGTAGTCTTCTGGTGAGTGGCTTAATGATCCTTGCGTTGAAGATGATCGCAAAGTCCAACTTGCTGGTGACAGGGCATGAGGGACGGTTTTTCTTGTTTTCCTTGGAAGCCATTTAAAGATCATCCTCAGTACCTTCAGGCTGAAGTAACAGGGAGCAGAGGCGGCTTTGAGTTGAGAGGTTATGTCCAGGTTGATGTGGATGATGAGGCTGTGGTTTCTGGTGTGGCTGCTGCTCGTCAGTGTGGGTCTGAGTTTGGCCAGCCACCAGCTGGAGTCCCATGTGAGGTGTTCTTGTCTAAGATCACTATCCTTGTCATCTTGGTTTTGAGCTTGAGACAGTTGACTTTCATACAGCTAGTGACTTTGGTCATGCAGGCAGCAAACTTGTTTCTTGTGCCACGGCTCATGTGTCAGAGGGACAGTATGAGGTGTCTATAGTTGGCATAGGAGGGGATGTGGATGTCATGTGCTGAAATCACATTGGCACAAGGTATCAAGTATGCATTGAAGAAGTTGGGGCTGAATGACAAACCTTAAATCACCCAAAAATAAGTTTGCATGCTTATGAGTAGTAAGATACAGGCTTACAGCTTGTGTTCTATCTTTTAAGAAGGAGCAGGTCCAGGGGACAGCAGCTGTCCATTTTGTGTAAGTGCCTGATTAGCATGGCGTGTGAGACAGTGTCAAATGAAACAGGTTAGTCGAGGAGAATAACGGCTACCATTTCTCCTCTGTCAAGGATCATGAAGATGTCTTCTTTGACGGTGAAGAGTGCTGTTTCTGTACTGCAGTTGGGCCTGAATACAGATTGCATGCATCAAGGAACTGGTGGTAGCTGAGTTGGTCAATGAGGCGTTAGTTGATTAGTTTCTCTAAGAAGTTAGCAAATGTTACTCTATGCTAATTTTAAATTCTCAACAAACCTGTGCTTCTCATGGTTACCTAGGATGTTTGCTAATGCAATTATTTCCTTCAATGCTGCTTTTCGATCCATATTCACATATTTGGCTAGAAATTCCAGCATGTTTCTTGAGCAATTGGCATATTTATTTACTGCCAATTCATCCAATAACTGAGGATTATGATTCTCAGATCTTGGGTTCAACATTATTCTTAGACCCTTCCAAAGTCGATACTATGTTGCAAAGAGGCACTATGCTCCTTTGAGATAACGCTGTTTGGGATAATTTATCCAGAAATGACAATTTCTGTTGTATAGTTTGTGTCCTGAGTCTTTACCCCATTAGAGCTTACTGGGCTTGTGACAATGTTAACATTTTCACAAAAGCAGAGGCTTACTGGGCTTGTGACAATGTTAACATTGTCACAAAAGCAGAGGCTGTCATGATAGCTATATCACTTTAGCTTACTGAAGCACAGATATACCAGCACTCAATGGATAACCTTTCCAACTTTTGTAATTCATAACAGAAAGCATTGTAAAAAATGTTATAAAACACTTGCAAACGTTTTCTTTAGCATGATGTACACATAAGTAATAGATATCTTGTATAAGTGCCTGTTGAGGATGAGGTGTGAGACAGTGTCAAATGCTGCATGTAGGTCCAGGAGAATGTGAGCTGCTGTTTCTCTTCTGTCAGCTGCTGTTTCTCTTCTGTCAAGGATCATTCGGATGTCACCTGTGACGGCGATAAGTGTTGTTTCTTTAATCTGTTTGGGTCCGAATCCAGACTGCATGCATCAAGGAGCTGGTGTTTGATTAGTTTCTCTAAGTATTTTGCAAATGTTTCTCTATGCTAATATTAAAGCCCTCAACAAATCTGTGCTTCTCATGTTTAGCTAGGATGTTTGCTAATGCAATTATGTCCTCGAATGCTGCTTTTCGAACCATATATTCACATATGTGATTAGAATTTCTGGCATATTTCTTTAGCAATTGGCATTATTTCCTGCCAACATATCCATCATCTGATGATTAGGATCCTCATAGCTTGGGGTCAACATAATTCTTAGATGTGTCTCTGCCCCTTCAATTTCTAGATTACGTTGCAAAGAAGAACTCTCCTCCATTGAGGATGATGACAAACACTATAAATATCAGCAATCAGAAAAGCCTGATGGACGTAACAGTTAATTACGTTTGTAAATGGGAAATGGGGGTAAAATTGCAGATGAAAACGCCTCAGATTTATATTTATTCCTACCTATTTTTAAGATTTTTTAACTACTTTCAAAAAGTATTTTGTTTAGGAAAACTGTTGTATCCTATGACAGGTAGCCAGGAAGAGTTTTGTAGTTTTCTTTATTAGTTCCAGGTTGCAGGTAGTAGATGTACATAACAGTCCTTAGGCCAGATGTATCCATTGTGCCAGCCCTTACTCCAGCCCCACCAGGAGCAGCCTGCCTGCTGCTCGGCCCATCTCCAACTGCCACCACTCATCCACACAGGTACCCAAGCATTCCATTCATCACAGTCTCACCAACATTCCGATACCCTCTCTTACTCTGGCTGAGCAGCTAGGAGACAGCTAGGCTTGGTAACATACAATGACAATATGAGGATATAACATTATCCCCTTCCTTTTAAATAAAAAATGAAAGTGTGAAAGAACATGGGAATAACTATAAACAAAACAAGCAGATATACAGAAAGAGAAAAAGTTCAAACTCAAGGAAGCAAAACTAAATACAACTTCTCAAGAGTAGGAACACTTCATAAACTGAAGGAAAAGAAAAATATTGGCAAGCAAGAATGAAACATTGATAGGCAATATCCCCATCCTTCCCGATAAAAAAAAAAAAAAAATAGTGAAGGGTGGGCCACACAGATTACTAACGATTAGGCAACATACACAGCTTCAAAAAAATCATGTAAAGAGGAAAGCATGAAAAATCACATCAAATTCTAAACAAACTTAGACCACATAAATAAAAGTGGAAACTTTCAGGCCGAACTCTGTAGTGAACAGCAGACATCGTACATAGGCCAGTTCCACCAGGTGTGCAAAAACATTTAAGAATACCTTCATATCATGAAAAAAAAACAGTCACTGTTGCTTTACCAGACCAATCCATACGTTGAGCGGAGCATCACTTGAAAGGGATCTCACAACGACGATTACTAATCATGCTCCCCAAAACTTGCGGTTGAGTCCTGATACTCGGGACAGGGCACCGATGCTCCAACACGTGTGTTAGACCACATACAAACAGGACCCTCCAATAAGAAAGACAGTAGAAGCAGCTGCCAACCTCAAGATGGCGGCATGCTGTCGACGTCGCGCCGAATGGCTCACAGCTCCTCCGTGCACCACAGCGTCACCTGCCATCACACAGATCTGCGTGGAACGTCATAACAGAAAATTCAAGATCCTCGTGGCTGAAGCGACTGCACGCAAACCCGAAGTAGAAGGTAAGCGAGCGTGTGCAGCATATGACTCGTGCCTCAGTTTTTTAAATGGTATGCGGTGGTTAAACTGCCTGAAAAGCCACACACCAAAATTAACAAGGCCAACTTATTTGGTCAGTACCAAGCATTTGCCACAGGATCCACAGAAATCCCACCTGAACGCTGCAAGCACGATCCACATCACACAAAACAAAGCTCCCCGAATGTGGCAGGCAAATTGACTGTGCTCCAATGACCAAAAAGAACTTACTGTAAAGCTGACACATAGATGCCCACGCCACTAAAGTCCTGCTTGTGTTGCCGGAACAGAGCATCAGACATCATATCTCCCTTGCGTGTGCTGAAAACAGCATACATTCACATTTTGTAGACCTACAGCTGCAGGGCACAGTCACGTAAAGGGGTTGCCAGAAACAAAACTTGAAATGAACCATATTGATCCCGTGTTGTCCCTTGGATGTCCTTGCATTGAGATAAAATCTAACTTGCCTCACACAAAGTAAATCACTGTTAAATATTCCTTCTGTGCAGCCACTCGTCGCTGTGTAAAAAAAGATCTCGATCCTGTGCACACGCCAAGATACTTGTGCAGAACAATGTGTCTGTCTCACACACATGTGGTTGTAGTGATCCTTACACCACCTGCTCACTAGCATCAAAGTCCTTTTTGTAAGTCCAATGGAGCACATGGCCAAGCTGGGGCTGTCAGTTGACAAGACACTGGTGGGGCTGTGATACAAAGACGAAGACTCCAGAAGGTAAGAGTAGAATCCTTTATTCCTGACTTCTCTCTCCACCAGATTCCTTCTGTGCCTCACCAACATTCTAAGGTCCCCTCCAGGGACTGGGACAAACCAATAACAATAGGGGTGATACAGGGGGAACATACCAAGTATGGTTACACTAGTCAGTGATGTAACATACCTAGGAAGACACATCGTAACACATCTTCCCCTTAATACAATTGCATAAACATTGCAACACAGCAACCTAAACTAAATCACAAATATCTACTTGTACTTAATAAAGTCTTTGCGCTAACCTGGGGTTCTGCATGTTCTTCGTGTGATAGGTAAATCATTGATGTCTTGGTTTTGTGTTACTGCTGCCTGGTCATGAGATTGGCTGTGTGAATTTTTGAGATTTCACTAAGCTGTCCATGCTCCACATTTGGTCATTATCTAATATGGCTGTGTTGTTTCTTACAGCTTTGATGCGCATAGGTTTTGAAAACTTAGTTTCAGCATCGCACCTTCTTGGCACCTTGACACATACCCAGTCTCCCACTTTCCACTGTGGAACTTTGGTCCCATGTTTAGTGTCATACTGAGTTTTGTACTTAGTTTGATGTGCATCAATTTTGTCCCTGAAAGCTTGCCTGTCCATTGTGATGTGGGATCCCCCTCCTAACCAATTCGGGACAAATTTTGTACCCGGTCTGCTTCCTCTCAACGCTGAAAAAGGAGATATACCAGTAACAGAATTCGGAGTTGTGTGATAAGCACACAACATTTCCTGTAACGCTTGTTCAATGGGTATCCTATTTACCACCGCCAATTGTATGCAACCTTTAACCATGCGGTTCATTCTTTCCACTATCCTATTTGCCCTAGGACAGTATAGTGGCGTTCTCAAATGTGCTATGTTAAGTTTGCTTAAGAATTCTGTCACGATGTGGGATGTAAACTGAACTCCATTATCAGTTAACATGGAGGACGGTATGCCTTCCTGAGCAAATGTGTCTTTAAGAAACTGAATGACAGATGCGGTCGTTACCTGGTGGACCATTTTGACTACAGTCCAATGTGAGTGGAAGTCAACTAGAACCAGTGCAAACTGTTTCCCCACCCCCTTGAAATTGAGAGGACCTATGATGTCTAATGCAATCTTCTCCCATGGTTTATCAGGTACAGCTACAGGGGATATGGGGGATTTCTGGTTATTCTAGTTTTGTCACTGTTGGAACATGTAACACAATTCTTTACTTTTGCCTCTACTAACGAGTCCATTTTGGGGAACCAATATCTTTCACGTAACCTTGCCTTTGTTAAACTCCCGCCCAAGTGGCCCTCGTGAACAAAGTCAACTATTTTACCCCTAATAGACTCTGGTGGAACTATTTTGTCATTTCTGAACAAAATACCTTGATCCAAGTTAAGCTCAAAACGCACCTCCCAGAACATTCTTAAATCTGCACTAATTTGATCAGAGGAATCGGGCCAACCCTGTACAGTGTAAGAAATGACCTGTGTCATAGTGTTGTCTGAGTCCATGCCATCTAGCCATTCCTGTGTAGTGATGGTATCTAGGTTGAGTTGGAAGACCGGGTACTCAGGAGTTTCGAATTGTTCTTCCTTGTCAATAGGACTTCTAGACAAGAAATCCGCTGCTGAATTCTGAATACCAGGAACATATCTGATTGTGAAACAGAAACCCTCTAAGCCTAGTAACCACTTAGCTATGCGGGGAGTGTTACATGAGTTATTCTTTGGGTTAAACATGAAAACTAGAGGTTTATGATCAGTACGTACACAAAACTGAATGCCCCACAGAAAGAATTTGAAATGTTTCACCCCCCCAAAACAAGCCTACGCCTCTCTTTCCATCAACGAATAGTTATTTTCTGCTTTGGTAAGGGACCGTGATGCAAACGCAACAATTCTCTCTTTGCCCTCAATAACTTGCGAGAGTGTAGCCCCTAACCCTTTCCCACTAGCATCTGTAGTAAGAAAGGTCCTGCGGTTGTGTTCAAAGTTGCACAAATACAGAGCAGAGAGTATACCTTCCTTTACTCTAGAAAATGACTTCTCATGTTCCTCTGCCCATTTGAATTGCGTGTTATTCTTTGTAAGTTCTCTGAGGTTGGCAGTTAGATCCGAGAAGTGGTTTACATATTTCGCCATATATTCAGCCAACCCTAAAAACGACTTAAGTTCATCCTTGTTTGTAGGTGCAGGAGCATCCCTTACAGCTTCCACCAGGCAATGTTTAGGTTTGAACCCTTCTTTTGAAATACAATGTCCTAGGTATTCCACAGATTCCACACCAAACTGGCATTTCTCTTTCTTAAGTGTAAGTCCAGCGTCTCTAAATTTAGACAGGACTTGTCTTAAAATAGTGTTATGTTCTTCCACATTGGCACCATAAATTAGGATATCATCCTGAATGCAAAGTGTTTTCGGCACCCCTTTTAAGATATGTTGCATAATTCTCTGAAATACCCCTGCCGCAGAGGCCAATCCGAACGGCATGCGGCAGAACATAAAGGTGCCCATGGGTGTAGTGAAGGCAGTGAGTTTTCTAGAGTCTGGATGTAACTCCACCTGATGGTACACCATGGAGAGATCCAGGACGCTGAAACAAATCGCTCCACCCATGGTGCTTAACATCTCATGGATGCGGGGCAAAGGATGTCTCTCTACCAGTATGTTATTGTTTAGATCGCGTAAGTCAATGCACATGCGAATGTCTTGACCATGACCTTTCTTAGCAATAACAATGGGGGCGACCCATTCAGAACAGTCAACAGGTTGAATGATGTTCAGTTTCTCCAACCTATCTAGCTCTTTTCTCAGCGGTTCCCACATAAGATGTGGAATAGGTCTAGTTGTGTGAACTACTGGTTTAGCATTTTGTTTCAATTGAATTTTATGTTGAAATTCTTTAAGCAAACCTAAGTTCTCTGAAAAGACTTCTGGAAACTCATTTGCGATGTGTTCGCTTATACTTGAAGGGCTTACTACCAACACTTGTTCTGGGTTATTCGGGTCTAACTTAATTCCCAGCTCTCTTTGATGTTGCCATCCCAATACATTTGACCCATTCTTCACAACGTAAACTTTCCCTACTGTGCGACGGCCATTGAAAGAAATAAGAGATTTAAACATTCCTTTCATAGGTATGGGGTCTCTGTTATAGCCACTCGGGGCTATGTCTGCTTTATCCAGTTTGTCCTACCCTCTTCCTAAAACGGATTGAAAATCCGAAAAATTCACCAGAGTGAAAGGCGAGCATGAGTCCGCAAACATTTTGACACTTTTCCCATCAATAGAAACATCACATATAGGGTAGCCTCGCTGCTCATGAATTGCAACCTCGTTAATTTGTAAAATAATTTTCTTAACCTGTGTTTTATCCTCAATGACTTGACTTCCCCCCGTCTTCTTCGGGAAGCACACACAAACCCTTGCTAGATGCCCTTTCTTGTTGCATTTTCTGCACCAAGCATATCTGATTTGTCAGTTGAGATCATTTGCCAAATGGTTGTTGCTTCCACGACGATAGCATTTAAGTTTAGAATTCCCCAAGTTTGCTGTTTTAGGATGCCAATTGTCATTCTTTTTGGATGGTTCATTTTTAATCTTGTACACATCTGATTCTTCATCTAGGTTGGCTATCTCTGATACCCTATCACCACACTCAGATGAATTTATCTCTTTTATACAAATTGCTGTATGCTCAATTGATTTTGCAATTTTAATTTCTTCCAGAAGATCTGGTTGTTTTTCTAATAATTTCCACTCCTCTCTCCACCAGATTCCTTCTGTGCCTCACCAACATTCTAAGGTCCCCTCCAGGGACTGGGACAAACCAATAACAATAGGGGTGATACAGGGGGAACATACCAAGTATGGTTACACTAGTCAGTGACGAAACATACCTAGGAAGACACATCGTAACAGGCTGGCTAGCCTATAGCTCCATACTTGATGCTGTACATCTTGTTGCTCTTTGTTTAATAGTTTTTCCTTGTCCAAATCATGTACAGTTCCTTTAAACTTAGTATCACGCTAGAGTCCAGGTCCAGGTTGTCTCCAAAATATGTTGTATCATATGACAGGGAGCCAGGAAGAGTTTTGTAGTTTTTTTTATTAGTTCCAGGTTGCAGAATGTAGATATACATAACGGCCCTTAAGCCAGGTGTATCCATTGCGCCAGTCCTTACTCCAGCCTCACCAGCAGCAGCCTGCCTGCTGCTCAGCCTATCTCCAACTGTCACCACTCACCACACAGGCACCCAAGCATTCCATTCATCACAGTCTCACCAACATTCGATACCATCTCTTACTCTGGCTGAGCAGCTAGGAGACAGCTAGGCTGGGTAACATACAATGACACTATGAGAATATAACAAAAACCTTGAGCGATCTGCACAAGTGACCGCTTGCTGAAAGCAAAAGTTTGCCAACTTTTCAGAAACGCATAACCTTTTGGTTTCTACCACAAAGTGCAACTAGATAGCAGTAAAAAGATAGAAAAAATTACTACACTTTGGAAAATGCTGTGGCTGTTTTAATAAAGTGATTTCTTTTTACATTTCTGCCTACTTCTGAAAGCTGATAAGAAAGTAATCTTATCACGCAAATCTTTTGTTTGTGCATTTTTTGTTGTTGCATATAACCTTTTTCTATTGCTTCCGAAAACGTCCCTAAATCTTTCAACATTTGGCTATTTCCTTTGTTCCCTCATAGGGAATCTACAAATCCTTGGTGCATTTAGAATCCCTAGTATGTGAGAAAAAGTGTGCAACTTTTGAACTTGATACATATTGTTGAAAATAAGTTATGAAAGGCTTACGCATAAACTACCCTAAATATCAAAAGAGGACCCAGCTCTTGTGGGGGGAAAGCTTCAGTAGTGAAGATGTTGCGGCAAATACACAGTATATTAAGCATTCTCACTGCAATATGTTACTCATTATTTTTAATTTGACATAATATTTACTGCTATACATATATCCAGGAAACATTTGAAAGCTAAAACAGACAGGGGGCAAAACTGTAGGAAGTGCTAAAATAATTCACCAAGAAGTAATTTTTTGTTGAAACAGTTTCATCATTTGAAATGCACCAAAATATAATTAGTGCTGCAGATAGTAAAAAATGACATGACATAGGGATATGACAAGCAAAGCAATGAATGGTAGTAGTAAAATATTAATGTGTCAAATAAAATAGACTTTCAGCAGGAAAAGTAAGACATTAATTTAGAATTTTAAATGGCAGAATTCTCTGTCAAATGAGTGGCAGACTTTTTAAAAGAGTTGCTTATATTTTGCAGCCTCACCTAATTTATAAAACGCATATGTTTTATATGTAATCAGGAGCATATACGGATCTGTAACTATATTTAGACTAATTTAATGTGCTCAGCTGGCTGAGTAGTACACGGTTTAAAGAGGCTATTTGTCGAGACTTGTTAGATTGCAGCTCCATGAAGTATAGTTTTCAAATTAAGCCTTCATAGCGGGAAGCATTGCTTTAGATCCAAAGGTGATTGGATCCACTGCAGAGTCAGTGTAGTGCAGGCAAGTGCAACATATATCTTGTTCATCTGCAGAAATGACTTCAGCAGCAGGGCATCGAGTATAGTGATTGATTTACATGAAATACACCAATTTATATTTGCTATGTCTCACTTACAAAAGAATGCCTTGCAGCTTCAGTAAGTTTGCAATTTCCCAATACAAGCCAGCTGCTGGAAGGATGGAGGGGCGCAATGTACAGTATCAGAGAGGGGGGCGTGAAGGATGCTGGGGATTCACATCTCTCCTATACTTACTGCTCGATTAGCTGCTGGCGTGGTGCATTTAGATCTGTCTCGGAGGGCCTCATTAGGAGTCTTGTCTAAATGGGCCCGTACATTGACCATCAATAGTTGGTTGTATTTATCGATCCAGAATTGCAAGTCTTTTCCTGTTGTTGCTTCATTAAATTGCTATTCCTGGTAATGCCCTCTATTCATGTCCCTATGTGGTTTCCTGTGCTTCTCATACTGGTTATGTGGACATCGAACCTGATAATAATGCAAATAGCTGGAAAAGTGTGAAAAACATAACGGATTGTCAAGAGAGTCAGAAAGACATAAAGATCACCCAAACTGCCATTCCCTTCCTTCAGTCACATTGGAATGCAGAACAAACTCCACCAACATCCCCCCGCTACAGAAATTCAGCCAAGCAGACCCCCTTGCAACAACACCATGTTGCTAGCAAGAGTCAAAACTAGATTTGTTTTTAGGAACAGTTCCAGGCCCTTGCAAAGGAAGTGGTGAGGTAGAAACCACATCTCATGGGACACCAAACCTAGTGGCAAAATATGGGTCACACTGTGATAGGTAATCACTGACAAAGTCAACACATCTACCCTCAGGCGGATCCCAGGCAGATAGATGAAATTATAGCAAAGCATCACCAAAGGTCACTTGCCACCGGTGGCATACCTGTCCCTGACATGCAGGTGTGGACCTGGGATGGAAACCAGCCAGCAGCCTAGAGTGAATGACAGGTGGTGTGGAAACAAGAGGAAACAGTGACCTTGGAAAGTACCCATTGCCATTAACAATCTGCATGATGCTCTTGTAATGTGAAGATGATTGCTATTGACATATAAAGCTGGGTCATAACAACTGTAAAATGTATGCCATGTTAATGCTGTTCTTGTAGGCCATATGCATGCTGTATAATATACAGTTAGTACAACATTGGACTACGTGTATGGTCAGTGTGTAATAAATGTTACCTTCAAGTGGCCATTGTGAAGGTCACCAAACAAACAGTATGCATAGTGGTAACCTAGGCTTTCACTCCATGAGCATCTGACCATAGGTTAGGGATGATCATGGTTTCAACCTTCCTCTCCCAAAAAACGTACAGACTTTGAATGGGGCCTAGGGGTAAAGCAAGTTGATATCACATGAATCCAGCGAAACATGCCAGCTCACGTGTTGGTAGGTAATCTGCTCAGACAGAAATTGAACAAAAAGAATTATGGTCAGACTGGTGAGTGTCAAATGGCAAAACTCAGGCCATGGCAATGAGAATCAAGAGTTGTATTTCCAAATAACCCGAAAGTCATAATGTCCTACTTTAACCCCATATATACTGCTACCTCATATTGTAACTGAATTGATATTAAGACAGAATATTACCACTCAGACTTGTATTGCGGGCCAGAGTGCATTAAATGGAGGCCTTCGGCATGCAAGCTGTGTTTGATAACATGTTAGTATTAGGAAATCTACACGGTTTCAAAAACACCAATATACATATGTTTTACAATAAGATCGCTTTGAAAACTGTGCATCATTGTTGCTCATCAGCAAATATTAATCACTGGTTGCAATGCGCAGAGTCAACTGGCTTCAGGAGACACTGTGCAGGATGGTGATGAGGAAACGCCATCCACCAGACATGCACAGCTTATCGCACATCCATCCATGAGGGCTGCGTCTATTGCACAAAATACTCTCTCTGTTGCCAACCTGCATTAACATCTACCCCCATCTCAAATCTTACACCTACAACTGTCTGAACCACCAATATTGCTGTCAGGTCTGCAGAGTAACATCACCAATTACCAGTGCAACAACATCTTTGGCTGTGCCCATCAAATCCGGCACCATTTGTGCTGTACCCAGTACAAGAAGACCCCTTTATGTTGGCAGAGGACGTTCTGCCCCCACCACAGGTGCCCCATATTCTATGCTTGACATCCCACCTGCCATAGTGGTACCTCATCATTGTTCACTGTGTCTAGCATCACACGTTTGCATTCTGGAGCATTAGTAATGGGCAATGAGGAAAATCAGGGAGTCACACGGGAGGGCACGGACAACTTCGTTCCGGGAAATCTCTAATAAGTATGACACAAGGGGCACAGGCTCTACACAACAGTTGGAAGGTCACATTGTTGCTCCTGTGTCAATCAAATCTGCAATGAGTATTGCCAGAAACCCAAGAGCATTTTGGAGAGATCAGAAGACTTACTGGTGGTACACCATGTACCAGTGCTGCTGCTTTTGCTCGAGTGTCTGCTGTCATAAATCAGGGTATGTCTAATTGACATGGTAGAGATGTAGCAGTAAGAGGCAAGGCCTGCACCAAGGCAGTGAAAACTGTAGATGTGGGTCATCAGGGCAGCATAGAACCAGAGGGTATACCTGAATGAGGCAGGGAGGGCCAACCGATGTGATGCATAGCAGCAGCAACCATGATCGTAGCAAATAATGGCAGAACAGCGTCTAGAACCTTATCAGTCACCTTGCTAATGAGCAATAACATTCGACCTCCAACCAAACACATTAGAGGAGTGATGTCCAGATGTTGCCTGTATCCCATTTGATCTTTCCCGGAAGACCACCACATCCCCCTCTTCCACCCCCTCCCCTCACAGCAAGCATAACCCATTGGGCTTTGCATGAAGTCTGCTTGGTCGGCCCAGCATATTGTGCTGAAGAAGGCCACATGGCCACATAATATTCCTACTCTTCCTTTTTTTCAAGTTGGAGTTATGGTGGTGGTAAGGTATGGGTTAGGTAGTGTTAGTAGTATTGTAGTTTTACTTTTTTGAGCTCCTGGAAGTGGGCTTGGGTAGTTTGCTGCTAGCAGGGTATGATCTATACTCTAGGTGTTTTTAGAGTTTTTACAACAGTAATTGTTTACTTACTTGGGTTCTTTGGTGGGTATGGGTGTGGCTGTGAGAGAGATTAGAATGTTAGTGCCAGGATGTAGTCTCAGTTGGGGTTAGAGTAGGAGGTAGGATATAACAGTAAGGGCTGGTAATAGTATAGTCATATAGCGTAGAGTTAGGTTTTTATTCATAGGTCTTGAGTTGTTGGAATAAGTATTTTCAAGGTTTTTTTTGTATATATTGTGTCAATTATTAGAAATTTGCTCTTTAAATTAATATTTGCAATTTTAATGTTTTGCTAGTCTATAATAGTGCAAAGGAATTGGAGTGAATATCTGGTACTCAAAAATAATTATTGATTAATTCATTCCTAAATCCAAGAGCATTTGCCTCCAACCCAAGTTTGTGTGGTCTATTCTGTACTTATTCCCCCTCGTCACTGGAACCATCATTTCCTACCTCCACGTTCCCTGGCATGGCATGGCATTTAACGTGTACAACATTGCACAGAGGAGAGTGATTTCACCCACCTTTATGACATGGCACCACATGTGCACCATAGACATATGAACCATTTTTTCAAAAATTCAAATACATGATTGATGGGACTGCATGAGCTTCTGTGTGCCTGGTTGTATGCCTTTTCTGAAGCTGTTGATGGGTGATTGAGAAGTGTCTGATAATAATAAATCTTTATTGACTGATTAATAAAAATCATTACAATCAAAAGAAAATGAAAACCATGCATATTAATTCGTTAAAGAATGAGTTAAAGTTTTATCGAACTCAAAACAATTATACTACAAATATTATGAGGATTTAAGGATAAAATGCCATACTGGAACATTGATACCACATAAACACATCATTAGAGTAGTATTTCATTATACTCATTACATATCATATTGGGGCATACTTAAAATTACAGTCCTGGTCAGATAAAACTAAAACACTATAATTCTCTGAGCAAATAGATGTTCAATAAGGTGCTTCCTTGCATACAACTTACAGCTCTTCACATCAGTTAAGGGAATTTATCGGTCCAGATCATGCAGTGCCTTCGTGCTTACTTCTCCAAGCTGAACTACATTGTTGAAGTCACATTTCAGAGGTCAGATAAAACTATAAACACTGTAGTTCAGTAAAAATATGACAAGGTTCAATAAGTGCTTCAGAGGAAAAAGGAATCAATAAAAGATCAATAACGTGCCTCTCTATCAATCAAGTGGCTCCATGTTTGCATCTAAATGAAGTACTATATTGTTAAATTCACATTTCATGAGTCAAATAGCAAAATAATATACACTTACACTATAGCTCAATGGGCAGGTGAGAGTTCAATAAAGTGTTTCTGTATATAAGAGTCATTCCTGCATTCAACATCAGTTTAGTGGGAATTTTGAGTATAGTTCAATAAAATGTCTCCATACTTATGTCTCAAAGCTCCACTCCAATATTGTTAACAAAAAAATTGTTTTAGCACTATCGATCAATAAACGGATGGATAATCATGCACACAAGTCATTAGTACTTTCCTCATCTATCTATGATAATTTTGAGTCGGAATTTAACATTTTATCTACTATAAAAGTTAACTGAGCAAATTGACTAGTTATGTGGATTGATCTCCCAGAGGGGCACACTATAACTTGACGACATGTTCTCACCCCATGTTCATTAAAGACAGATTTCAACAATGCTTGTCACTCCTGTCCTAGTCGGGGGAAAATACTCACAATATGTAGTAACCTTTCATTGGCGAGACCACATAATCTACAACTGTACGTTGACCAATTTTGTATCCATCTTGGAGTTCCATCCTTTGTTGAGTATCAACCAAATCTTAGCCTAAGAAATGTATCCCTCATGAATGGTTGTAAGTAAGAGACTAAGTATGGTTGGGGCTCTATTATATTAAACATATTGATGACCAACCAGCCATGCTTTTTTACTGCAATGACCTCCTTATCCAATAGTAAGGATAAGAAATGTGTCTATCAATTTAATAAATGCTTGAAAACTGTTTTATTTCTATCCAAATAACCAAAAGGCTGGAAGTTAAAAGTATGTAGCCTCTCAGCTAGTTAAGTTCTCCAGACACTTGTATAGTCATATTTTATAAGTTCTTGCCTACACAGATTTGCAAGAGTGCTGGGGTCAGATAAAAATAACGAATATAAGCATGTTAAAAACTCTGATTGTCTCAGTAGAGTTTGGCTGGTCAGACCAAACTCCAGTCAGACATTATCATGTCCAGTATTTTTGGGAAACTTAAAAATCAATTTAAAAGCTTTAATTTGTAAGTTGTCAAGAATTTTGGAGACTTTACCTCAAAAAATGACTGACCCATAGGCCACAAAGGGTATTATCATCATCATCATCAAAAACTGTATTTTGATCACAAAGATCTTAAAAGTACATCATCCAAATACATTTGAGCATAACTAGAGGGTATCAACTTTGCCTTCATTACTTTAACTAAGTACTCATGACTAGGACATTAAAGCTTATCCCACATGCAAATGAAAGTGCTGTGACCTTGGCCATTAAATTAGTAAAATTATGTTTAAAAGACACTCTATCATCAAATGTGATTCCTAAGTACTTAAAAGGTTTTACTGATTCAATTGTTGAGCTATTTGTTTTCCATACTCAGATACCAGGTTTAAATAATCACTTTGTCATAATTTTTATTTTTTTATATTCATTTGTAAGCTATTAGCTAAAATATAATTATTAAATTGCGATATCAGTCATTGTAAACTTATTGGCGCATGACTAAGCAATATGGTGTCATCCGCATACTGCAAGTATTTTATGTTATAACCTGAAAAGTTTTAGGAATCAGCATTAATGTTCTGCAACTGGAGAGGTAAATCAGCCATAAAATAATAAAATTACATGGTGCTAACTAACACGCAGCCTTGTTTCAATCCGCTATAGGTGTCAAAATGGTGTGTAGTATGGTTGCCATCCCCCACTTTCACCCGAACACATGTATTAGAGTATAACAGTATGATCATATCTAATAATGTTTGCGGTATACCCCATGCTGCTAACTTTGCCCGGAATAAATTGCGGGGAACTGAGTCAAAAGCAGCTAAAAAGCAAATGGATAACATTAGTTTTTTGTAAATTGCCCTCTCCGCTAGCAGTGTAAGGGACAGTAAATGTGTAATTGTTGACTGTCCTCTTCGGATTCCAGTTTGCAAAATTGGTATTATATTTGTTGTTGTGGCCCACTCTTCCAAATCCTCATGTAGATATGTAGCAAAAATGTTTGCCTCCACATCGGTTAGGGCTCTTAGCAGGTAATTGGATGGGTTATCCGATGTACCGCTCTTATAAATAGGCTGTATAATACTCCATTGACAGGATTCCAGAGCCAATTTGTATGTTACCACATCTTTAAACAACGGAGTTAAAATTCTTTCCCACTGATCTATTTTGGCTTTAAAAAGGGCATTGGGAATACCGTTAGTGCAGGGTGCACCATCCGATCAAATCCCACCTCTACATATTTTTAACTTTTCCTCTTTTATAGACCCAATTAGTAATAGATATTCTTCAGAGGATTTTTGTTTCCCTTATACCTGCAGCTAGTGTTAGCTGTGGCGACTGACATATTCTGTTGGATGTTATTGACTATATAAGTTACTAGAGAAGCCCCATACAATTTGGAGATGAAGAAATCTGTTACAATTAAATGAAAGATACGTGGTCCAGTGATGTAGTTCAGGATCACAGCTTTATTCTTCAGATAGGAACCAAGTTATGTCTCATGCTATGCTTCTTACAATGCCATGCAATGCCCGACAAGGAGCAGCCTCCTTGCTGCTCAGCCCTTCCACACTAACTCATTCCTTCTTCCCACTCAAACACTCTCAACATTCTGATGACATCACATAGACTGAGCAGCAAGGCAAGGGCAGCAACAGAGAGGATGCATTAATCACTTACTAGATTATAACAGAATCCCAGGCAGATTCGGAAATGTTGGCCCTGTTTGCTCTCCCTCTGCCATATTCTAAGTCAATTATTGTTCCCTAGAAGGGTTTCAAATTATTGGTTTTACGGGCGTAATGCAGCTTTGTCCATATGTCTTCATGACTGGCACTTTTTGCCTTCCAAATCTCATTTTTATTTATTTTTCTCAAACATTTCAATAAGCATACTTTGCAAAATTTGAAGGCACAGTTTGGTTGTTTATATATTGCCCTTGTTGCTTTATTAAGAGACTTCTTTTGCAGAAGTGTCATCAGCCATATCCTCAATGGATACCAAGAGTCACCTGGTGATAATTAGACGTTCGTTGAAGGTGTAAGAACTTCATATGTGAACATGCATGCAGTGATTGAAATGACATTATACAGTGTGCTCATGTCTAAATAGTAGTAAGCAACAACAGTTGGTTCTGTCGGGGAAGTAGTATTCATTTTACTAATCATTATTTAATCCCATAATTTCTTTGAGATTTGAAAAATAAATTGGGCATCAGTGAAAACAAAAAATCAAGATGCAGGACACAACAGAAAAGATTTTAGGACACAGTATATTAACAATCATATATTGTGAAGTAATGAAAAAAATAACGTCTCAAAGCACACAGGACTGTTACGTAAAATATACAATAACAAAGAATGGTAATTAGAAGGGTGAACAAAACATGGAAAATGAAGACTAGAACACACACAACGTTACATGAATTGGCAAAAATAAACCATACAGGTCTCCCAAGAGAACATGTCTAAATAGTAGCATGCCATACTTGAAGCACATGCATTCTCTTCCTATACACATATACACATGGACATAGTTGTTAACCTGTCTGAGGCATATATCTAAATGTGATACATTGATCATGTTGATGATGCAACATTGTCTTAGGCAAATATCATATATGCAGTAGCGGCTCCTCGAGGGAGTGATGCAGGGCGGTGGACAGGGTGGGGGAGGGGCAGGGTGGGGGTAGTAAACTCTGGTATACGGCCGACCGGAGTTGAATAAATAAATAAAATGAATTACATTGCGTGCGCTGCAATGCCAAATTGGCGATACAGTGTGCAATGTAACACGTTTTATTTATTTATTCATTTACTCAACTCCGGTCGGACGTATGCCGGAGTTTACTACCCCCCACCCTGACCCTCCCCCGCCCCACCGCCCAGCAGCACTCCCTCAAGGAACCGATACTGCATATATGCTTGGGTTTCTAATATCTCATCTATGCTGTCTTCATTCCATGCACTGGGCATGTCATTTTGTCATGATATAAACAGACACACTTTGTAGTAAGAGTAAGATATACATAAGGATGCATGCACATGTATGAATCTCCCTCCATTAGTATATCAATTGTCACTGTTAGTTTTTAGACCATCAGTACATACTGATAGAAGAAGCTGAACTTCATAAATATTAGATATAACTTTGGAAAAGTGACCGCAAATTCTGTAGTGTGTTGTGTATGCCTAATCTATGTAACTGTTCCTACGTGGACCACACCTCTTCATTAGAAACTATCATCTTCTCAAGATTTTTTATGATATCTTTGCAGTTCACTTACATTTTAGCCTTGGTCTGTTGCAGGGATTGAGCTCAGGAACAGAACTATGCTTGGGTCTATAGAACATTAGTATGTGGGAGACTGAGCCACTATACCACATCAGTATCTGTGATCACTAGCTAAAGTGCCTCACTTGCCCTCCTAACCTATCCAAAGAAGCAAGTGATTTGTTACCCCAGAACATAACATTCCTGACCCTCTCAGGGATCACTGTAACAGGACACATCCTTTCGTTCTCTCACTTGTAGTTGTCCACAATAAGATAAAAAAGAGACGCATAGGAAGTTTACAAGGTTTATTTAAACTATCATGCTCTAAGCCGCAATAATTGTGCCACAATTATTAAACAGATACATGTCAATAATGTAATCAACATGGTCAATAAACCATACACAATAAAACATCCTGCCATGTTATGTAACTGATCTGCCCAAACCCTCTCCCACTACTAAAGCTAAGAAGTTATACATAATAGATCTCTGGGTTTAGTGGGGAACCACGTATCTTAGCATACATATGTGGATTTTTTAAATTCTTGACTGACGCAGTGCTCTTGTCTCAGGATCTTCGCACTGTGAGTGTGTTTGTTTCTTCCCTTGTCCCTAGTTATGACAAGATATATGTATTTGAAACACCAGCTGCATTCTTCTATTATGTCTATATGCTAGGGTCACGCCAGAGAAAATAACAAGGGGAAATGTTATTTGACCTTGATTAGGCTGTTCAGAATAAATCCCAGGAAAATAATAAAATATGAAAATATGTGCTGGTTCTGTGTGTAAATGCAATGTGGCACAAAGCAAGCATAATATTTAGTAATGTGTTGAAAACCAAAGCAGCCTACAATGTGCATGGTTAGGCTAGAATAGGGAAAACAACAATGGGCCATGTAAGAAACACAAGACTCCTGGTCAGAGTCACTGCTCTCCCCCGTGCAGCTCCACCATTGTGGGATTGCCCTTAGCACCGCTTGAGCTCCCTGCCAGGTAGGTGTTCGAGGCCCTCTTCCACCCACAGGCTTCCTGTTTCCCTTTCTTTCTGTGTTTTTCCCTTTTTTCTGTGTTTTTCCTTTACCCTTCTCTTTGCCTCCTTCCCTCGTGCTCCCTGCCGCTGCAGCCCCCGTAGCCCCTCTCATCTCAGCGTGTCACTCCCGCCTCCCAGCTGATTGCCCTCCCCTTGACCCCTACTTAATGGTGCAGCTGCGCGGCCATGCGCAGCAGGCTCGCTGCTGGTGCTCCAAAGGTGCATTAAAGGAAAATCCGTCTGGGCCGATCTGCAACCCCACCATGACCAGTGCCAGGGACCCTAGCCCCTCGCCCCCCACCACTATGACTGCAGCACTCTCCACATACTCAACCTGGGACGCAACAACAACTGCCAGCTCTCAACGCTGAACAACACCCAAGGCCCTATCGCCTGCCGACACTGCTGCCACACCTTTTCCCACCTCCGGACCCAGGCAGCTACCCTCAACCCACCAGATGCCAGTGCACACAAGCCACTGAGCTATATCCTCCTCAGTGTGCTCTCCCTGCACAGATACAATAGAAATCTGGGACTCCTCAATACTCACACGCCCCGAGTCACTTTCCTCACAGAGACCTGGACCAATGCCAGCTCTGCACCCGACATCGCAACAGCCATCCCCGACGGATACAAGATCCTGAGTAAAGGCCACCCCAACTGCCCAGGAGGAGGCCTCGCCCTCTTCTACAAAAACTCCCTCCGACTCACAAAATCAGATGACGCCTCGCCCAACATTGAACACATCCACTTCTAGATCCAGCCCAACCCCAGAACGATGTTCTGCAGAACAGTCACCTACAGATCTCCTGGACCCCCTTAACCAACATCATCACAGACCATATCGCACCCCAAGCCCTCGCCTCTACAGACTAAATACCCCTCGGAGACCTGAACTTCCACCTGGACAACCCCAGCGACCCCAACATCGCAACCCTCTTGGAGAACCTCACCAACATAGGACTGCGGCAACTTGTCTCCACCCCCACCCACACAGCAGGACACACACTCAAACCATTCTTTGCTGAAGGACAAAACATTTGCTTTAGCCACACCACGGAACTGCTCTGGACATACCACCAGTGCATGCATTTCCCCTTCACAAAATCCACAGCACATAAGCACACATTCCACCCCCCACGCAGCAGCTGGAACAAAGTCTCCAAAGAACACCTCACCTCCGTTCTCACCTGCACTCCTCCCCCATCTACATCAGACACCAACACAGTGGCAAGCAACCTCCACCAATGGATCGCCAACTGCGCCAACACTCACGGCCCCCTCCAGAACACTATGAGACGACACAACAAGAAAGCCAACTGGTTCACCATGGATCTCCGAGAATTCAAGCGCTCCTGCTGACGACTGGAGAAGACGTGGAGAAACAGCAAAATCCCGGAAGCAGACTCTGCCTACAAAGCAGCCATCACAACACACTACCAACTCATCAAATCAACAAAGAAAAACTTCATCCGAGACAGAATTCTCTCTAACGCCCTCAACAAGTCTTTGCCATCATACTGAAATTCACCAAACCCACCCTCCCAAGACCTCTTAAACAAACACAGCTCCTTCTTTCACCTCAAGTTCAAGATGCTCTATGACAAATTTAACGACCAAGACCACGGCACCGCCTGAACTCCCACCCCAACGAGGCTATCCAACAGACCCTTCTCACCTGGACCCCTCTTACCACAGAAGACATCTCTAAGACAATGAAGATCATCCACTCTGGAGCACCTACTGACCCCTGCCTGCTGCACTTCTTCCACAGGATCACCACTGCAATTGCACCCGAGCTACGCCAAACTATCAACTGCTCCCTCGAGACCGCTACATTCCCTGATGACTGGAAACGCGCCAAAGTCAACCCCCTTCTAAAGAAGCCCTCCGCAGACCCGATGGATCTCAAAATCTTCAGGCCCATCTCACTGCCTCCTTTAGCCACCAAAGTCATTGGAAAGGTCGCCAACACACAGCTAGCACACTTCATAGAAACCAACAGCATCCTAGACACCTCTCAATGCGGATTCCATGGCAACCACAGCACCGAGACTGCCCTCATCGCCACCACCAACGACATCCGTGCCCTCCTCGACCAAGGCCACATGGCAGCCCTCATCCTCCTGGACGTATCAGCAGCTAGTTTCAACACTGTCTCCCACCGCACACTAGCAACCATGCTCCACCATGCCGGCATCCGAGGAATAGCCTTAGACTGGATACAATCCTTCCTCTCAGGCAGAACACAGACACTAAAACTCCTGCCCTTCCTCTCAGAACCTACAGAGATGAGATGTGGAGTACCCCAAGGATCCTTCTTGAGCCCCACACTTTTCAACATCTACATGGCCCCCCTCACACCCATTGTCAGAAACCACAGATTCAACATTGTCTCCTACGCTGATGACACCCAGCGCATCCTCCCCCTCACCAAGTAACCCAACATCACCAGGTGCAATTTCCAAGAAGGGATGAACGCTGTCATGACCTGGATGAGTACAGCTACCTGAAGCTCAGCTCAGGGAAAACAGAAGTCCTCATCCATGTTTCCCCCCCTCCACATGGGACAACACCTGGTGGCCCCCTACCCTCGGAAACCTACCCACCCCAACTGACCAAACATGCAACCTTGGCATCATACTCGACTCTTCACTCATCATGAATAGCCAGATCAAAGCTGTATCCTCCACATGCTTCAACAACCTCTGCATACTTCACAAGATGTTCAAGTGGATCCCCCCGATTCCAGGAAAACCGTTTCCCAATCACTCATCACCAGCAGACTGGACTACGGAAACGCTCTCTACGCTGGAATCACAAAAAACTCCTCCACAAACTCCATACCATCCAGAATGCCGCAGCCAGACTTATTCTCGACATCCCACAACATGACCACATCCCCCAACACCTCCGCAACCTCCACTGTCTTCCCGTCGAAAGAAGAATAACCTTCGAAATGCTCACACACACCTACAAAGCCCTCCACAACACCAGACCCCAATACCTCAATGACCAAATCTCCTGCCACGCCCCCAAGAGAAACCTCCGCTCAGCTGACCTCGAGCTACCCACCATCCCTAGTTTCTACAGGATTAGAGCAGGTGGAAGATCCTTCTCTTACCTCGCAGCCAAGACCTGGTACAAACTTCCCCTTCACCCCCGACAAAGTCTGACACTGCACCAATTCAAAAAGGACCTCAGGACCTAGCTCTTTGAATTACCCCAACGGAGCTGATCACACCCTGTCCCTCAATGCCTTGAGACCTTCATGGGTGAGAAGTGCACTAGAGAAGTAAGCAAAGCTTATGCTCCACTCTTTCAATGACACTCAACATATACATCAGGCATCTCACCACTATTCTCAAATGCACTAACCTCAAGTATCATTACACAAATGAAACACAGCTCTACTCGAAAATTACCTCCTCAAAAGACTCATCTACTCCACGCAAACCGTAGATGAATTCCATTCATGGATAACAATGCAACACCTTAAACTGAATGCACTCAAAGCAGAACTTCTCCTGGTCTCCCCTCCTAAAAGCCACTCCACAGTACTTAAGACATACACTACAAACTGATCATCAAGGGGAGCTCCAAATCCCTTGGAATTTTTCTAAGCAAACACCTAAACTTCGAAAAACACATCAACAAAATTGGAAAGGGAATACAATTTCAGCTCAAGCTATTAAGAGGGATTAAGCGACTCAGCCCAATTGAGGACTTCAAGAAAGTTGTTTAACCCCTGTTCCGCTCAAGACTAGATCGCAGCAAGTCTTGCCTGGAAGAGATTCTCAAATCTCACCTGATGTCCCTCAAAGCAACTCTACACAGGGTTGCCAGACTAGGCTCAGGATCCAGGAAATGTAACTATATCTCACCCATCCTGGTATCCCTCAACTGGCTCCACTTGGAAGCTTTGAGCCTTTTCAAAATAGTATGTATTACACATAAGGCACTACATGAGATCAGCCGTATTTACTTCAAGATGGATTAAACAGCACTTCTCATGCTGTGCACAGAGACTATGGAATACCTTACCTTTCATCAATCCCTTCACACTTCACTTTCAAAATAGAACTGAAATCCCTACTCTTCCATCGCCACTTACAGTCCGAGATAGGCCACCACCACAACAAGAAAATTATATTCACAGCCCCAATAGAACTTGAAATTCTTTTGAAGGGGTCAACAAATGCATATTTGATCCTTCTATCTTATAGTGAATTGACAGCAACATTCTGCCATATTTCCTGTGTATTATACCTCCTTCTCTCTCCTACCTCGGATCCTGCTGAATACCATTATTCCTTATGAATATCACTCTGTTAGCCTTGGTTCTGGTTTACACTATATAAAAATGTAAATATAAAAGTCAGTATGACACACAATCTGCACATTGATGGCATGTTGTATTTTCTGTTCCTAAATATGTGCTTTGAGACCCTGGAGGTGCAACTCCCTACCTCCAATTCTGTGCAATGCCTCAGTGATGTGTGAGAATCTCCAATAATGTACAACCTGGCTTTGACACCGATTACTATATGACAGCCATTGGTAAAACTGAGCTCACACGTTTACTTAGTTCCTGCTTCTATACCCAACTCAAAGTGGACTGGGCCATGGCACGCAGACTACCCATCATGCTCTGAAGTTCAACTATGGCTAGAAAGTGCAGCACAACCTGCAATTTTAAAAGGTGGAGTAGAAGTCTTTATATCCATATGAGATTTCAGTGCATCCTCATTTTCCGCATGTTGATTCTGGTTGCTTCCCATGTCTAAGTAACAAGCTGTGAGGGTACAAACTTAAAATGTTGGGGACAGCATACCCTAATGACTTTGGCCCTTCTCATGAGTTTGAGGTGTACCAATGTCCTTTAGCACTGGGGTTAAACCTCCTATTGCTGGTACTGTATAAATAATTGTTGCTGTAATTGAATTCCATGAAGCATGAAGTAGCGGTATATGTGTTTCCTCTAACTTGGTGTAGGAGTTTGTGTTCAGGAGGCATAAACATTATTTTATGGTCCTAAATGGCTGCTTATCAACTACATTTTGAGAGGATACATTTTCAATATAAGCCAATATGTTCCATGACTGTGATGAGGTAGCCTAAATCACTTTTTCCGTATCACAATATTTTTTCATGTCACTGTAGTTAGGAGTCTGCTATCGGTAGTAGTTATTCCATAGTTATATGTAGAGTTAATTTTCTGTTACTTGTTTTGATTTTGCATCTGCTCTGACATTTTCTGTGGTAAGGAAAAGTAAAGTGAAAAAGAGACATGATGTGGAGAACTGGCCATTACTAGCACTGATAACTCTTCCTAATTTCTCTGGTCCCAGACATTCTTTCTGCCCCCTTGGGATGGATCAGGGTATACACCAACCTGCTTTAAAGCATTAAAAAAGCCATCTAGATATAAGCAAAACATTTTTTTTTTTACAAGAATGGAATCGCGCATGAAGCTGGCCATCCTGCCATTGCTCTATCGCACACCCCTAGGCCCTAAACAGTCTTTCTGGCCTTATGGCGGTCTTATTCAGACACCCCGGATCAGCAGAAAGACCACCATCGAAAAAGAATAGGGTTGTAAGCTGGCCTCTCATGACAACAGGCCTCATCCAACCACCAGGTACCAGTCGATTTGACCCTCTGGGGAGGAAGAATATGTATTTCCCCTCCTTTGCTAGCCAATATGACAAATCTATGCTCACAGAAATCCCAATTGCGTCCTTAGGCTATTGTTGCAGCATTTTATTGACCCAGAATGCACAGCAACAAAAAAACGATGGCAAAAACATTCAATGTCCTCTCAATTTCAATTGACGGTGGCTTCAATATTATTCCTAACAGCTGGAGATCTATGGAATGCAGATTGGTGTGGCAAGTGCGGATCCAATATGATTTCGTACCCAGAATGCCATGTGAATGTCAAAGTATTGATCAGGAAATGCAATTTCCCAATCATTTATGTAACGGAAATCATGATAACATTCAGCTCACAGCAAAAAGCTTACCATTCTGAAATTCCTACCAAAACAGTAACCATATGAAGATAAAACTGCTGGGCAGTCTGTTCTTCAAGAGAAGGTTATGAATTGAGAAAGGTCAGAACATTTTCTGTTGACTGCAAAGGTCTGGAAGTTTTTGTTACATAAATAGGGAGAAACTTAGTTTTTTCTTCAGCCCTTGACATTTGCAGGGTTCTCTGGTAAAGAAAAGTATCCATGCAAGTCACACATCCAATGGCACTGCCCTACCCCAGCCTGAAAACGTCAGCCACCCCCCATGGAAAGTGAAAGGATATTGGGTAAAACTTTATTTACGCTGGAGTAATTTCCATATTTACACATTACTTTTGTGATGGATTACTGAAATAACACAATTACACCAGCTTGAGTAAGTAATAATAATTTGGGGCAAAACTCCTACCACAGGGATACCTTCCTGAATAAAAAAAGTCCTTAGAGGCAATTTCCTCTTTTTTTTCTTTTTTTACATGGAAATTGTAAAGGTTTTAATTAACTTAACAATAAACTATTACTTACTTACTTACTCTTTCCTTGCGTGATGCAGAATGTATCATGTGTAGAAAGAGGAAGTAATGAGGAGAAAAACCAGAAATTTCTCCTTCTGCCATGTTTGGGGTGGCATACTATTTTGGTGCAGTCCCAAGGTGTTCTGATTACAGTAAAAGGGGTGGATGCACAGAACACAAAAGCACCACCCATGGAGCACCTATGAAGGACTGGGATATTCTGAGGCCCAGCGGTGCCAGGGGACAACACCTGAAACCTTCGTGGGTTACCTGTTCCGGCGTATAAAACACAGAGACACGGGACACTTCCTGCAGCGTCAAAGATCAGCGTTTATTTACTGCAGGGATACAGAAATCGCAAGAAGTACACAACGTGTAGGTTCTGAGAGACTGCTTCGAATTGTACAAGTGGATCGCTCCTTTTATACACATTTTGATCATAGCACAACATGGCAAACAAAGGTTACGACTCAGTTCCCACAATAAACTTCAAAACGGTCGCATTCATGTTTCAAAAGCCTGGAACATAATTACAGCAGCATTGCCGGTTCCCAACTGTAAAAGCACGTTATCCCCACATTAAGCACATTCCATCCTGACTGTAAACACATTAAGAGAAGGGACAGAAACAGATGCAAAGGAAGAACAAGGATGCACAACAGATTTGAAAAGAGTGTAGAGAGTAATAACAGAAACTTGATTGCAGGATCAAAGACCTCGTGCCTAATGCATGCATGACTGAAACAATAGACTGGCACGGCAAGATGAGCCTTGAGCGGGGCCATCTGCCTTTGCCGTGTCATTTCCCTTATCATAAAAGACCCTCTCAAAGAAACACATGTCCTTCGTGGAAGCTTGGGAATCCCGGGGTCACAGAGCGAACAAGGTCCGTTCGCTGGCTACTTGAGGGCAAGAAACAAAATGGATGCCGCATCTAAAATGGAACCCGAGGGTTCGGATGGACGTACCTAGAAATGAGACGATCCGTACATAGTAGCGTAGCGAAAACGCGTACTCCCACTAAACTCGTCATTTGCAGTTCGTAGATATCAAACTCGTCCATATTTGAACACACCCAAAAAGTGTCGTTCCGATTCACACGGAACCTCAGACGCTCCTTTTGCCCTCATGTAGGCAAACACTAGTCGAAATCAGAATCGATTTCGATATTCATCAGATCGTTCAGCTGTTGCTGGAACATCATTCTATTCATCAATGTCTCCTTGGTAACAGATGGTCGTCTTATACACGTTGTAGCACAGAGACTACATAAGGCAGGACCACACTGCACACAAAGACAACACATGAACAGAAACGTCACAACAACCCCCACGATCATCAGAATCTTCCAGCCCCAAGTGGATATCAGGCCCCAAAACCATCCTAGAAGTGTCCAATTACCTTTGTCCACGTGTATGGACTCGGAAATCTTATGCAACTTCGAGATGGCTTGGTAAACAGTTGGAGCGTTGTCAGGAATAAAAATGCAACAGCTCGAATGGATAACTTTGCACACACCACCTCTATCTGCAAGAACAACGTCTAGAACCATACGGTTCTGCAACGTCATAAGTCTATCCGCCTGAAGTTCCGCTGTTAAATTACCAAGAGCACTCGCAGTTATGTTAGCAGTCGACTCTACCACACGGGTCAATTGTCTTAGGTTCCTACTATTAACCATAGGTCCCCAAAACGGCAAGAAGCCCTTAAAGAAGTCTCCTGCTTCTTGACCGGCAGTATCCTCTTTGCTAATAACGCCTCTCACAATCCTAGTCTTGTGATAGTCTGAGGCAACCGTAAAAGTCGGTGGCAAAAGATTTGCAATATAACAGGTACCCGAGAAGTCACGGGGCAACCATGTATATGCACGTTCATAACATACGAAATAGGTACCCTTGGCAGTCAGAAAAACAGGGGAAGAGAGCATCGGTAGAACATACGTATCAGTACAAGCACTGTTCCCAAGTTGTGCTCTCGGATTTCGACCCAAACCTTTCAAGCAGAAATTACCGAGGTGGGGTACGATCCATATTGGAGACGAGCTCTTAAGCTGTCTATCACCCACTGACGCACCATACTCAGCCTCACTCAGGTCCTTATAGGCTCTTCTTCTTCATCTGGAATAAGCGATACATCAAAAACATCTCTATCTAAATCCGCAATCGCTATCGCCAAAGGCTTGTGGTACGGACCAGGACCAAAGTTTGCAAAGCGTGGCTCTCGACTGGGGTAGGAATCTAGTGCACTACGGAACATAGTTTGGAATGCTCGAGCTGACCCTTGGGAGCTATAAGGAAGAACCAGATACGGAATACCCCTATCCATGGTATGTGGCATTAACCCACACACCCAACAGTTGGTAGTATTCATCACCAACTGATGCTGATGTAGGAGTTGAACGAAGGAATTATTCATGAATTCAGCACGTCTAACCTGTTCATGTTGGGGCAGAGGATGAAAGGAATGTGGAGAAACAGTGGTAATAGAGCTTGATTTAGGAGAAAGAGTAGGTGAAATGGAGGGCAATAACGACTGTACTCCAAAATACACTCCACCCACCAATAGCATAGACACAGTCAGAAACAGCAGGAATACCTGAAACAAAAAACATTTCGCTCGTACAATCTTATGCAATTTTGATCTTTGCGCCGACATCCTTTCTTCTTCCAACAGCTTAGAGAATGCCATCCTCTAAAAACCGTCCGTGACGTACTTGACGCACTTCGTTCTGAGTAGCGATTATCAATTCCCAGGAGTTCCCAGGAGTCGACAAAAGTAACCGACCTAGTGTCAGAAACCTGCTAAACAGAAAGGAGTACCCGCACGGCCCTACGGTTAACCCGGATGATAGGTTCTCCTAAACAAACACTCAACTTAATAAAATCTCTTAGCTGTAAAGAGTACACATAAAAAGGAACTCAAAAATCAGAAAAGGATGTAATTGTTCATAATGTTTGTAGTAACAGTAAAGGAAAAGATGAGGAGAAATTTATTAGTCTTTGTTACGTGGGCGAAGAAAATATCGATTTCTTCCAGGTCGAGTCTGCTCCTCAAATAAGTGTTCAACTGGCGTGACAGTGTTCAGTCGATCAGATGACAATGCAGACCCTGAGTTCCCCAAAACTGATAACTCAACAGATGCGTCTGGCTGCGATGAATTGTCTTCTACAGGTTGAGCATCAGTAAACGGCACAAAGCGTAAAGGGGTCTCGGTTTCCGCTGCCGCAATACCAGTTCTCACCCAACTATCTGTTGGTAAAGGGATCGGGACTTTCTTGGTATGGGTGGTGTGAACCCAGTTCTTTCTGCCTTCCAACCGAACTGCAGTCCTTGTAGCTAGCAGCACTTGGTAGGGTCCCACGAATCTCGGCTCCAAGTTATGCTTCCTGCCAAAATTACGGGTAACCACCCAGTCACCCGGTTGAAGCCGATGTCCAGGACCCTCTGTCTGTGCCGGTAAAGCGTCAAAGACCTGTTGATGAATTAATCTCAGTTTAGCAGTCAGATCATGAAGATAATCAATCAGCATTGGATACTCAAGACTATCAAAGGCCTTAGGTCTCGGAACTCCCCAAATGTTCGCAGGGCGGCCGAACACAATCTCATATGGGCTGAGCCCTACTCGAGAGTGTACAGTCGCTCTGGTTGATAGGAGAGCCAGAGGCAAGGCATCAGGCCATGACAACCCAGTCGTGGCTTGTATCTTTGCAAGTTTCAGCTTCAGAGTACCATTGTACCCTTCAACCAAACCCGCTGCCTGGGGATGATTGGCGCTATGGAATTTCTGTTGAATTCCAAGGCCTTTACACACACTCTGCATCACACTTCCCACAACCTCGCTTCCGTTATCTGACCACACAATCCGTGGCATTCCATACCGAGGGAAGTATTCCTTCAGTAGGACTTTCGCTGTGGACAGGGCAGTATTATCCTTAAGAGGATAGGCCTCGATCCATCTGGAGAACGCACAAACCACAACTAAAACATACTTCAAATTATTGCATCTCTCCATATGAATGAAGTCCAGCTGGATAACCTCAAAGGGACAGGCAGGAGGAGCAAAATGACCAGGTGGAGTGGGGGTGCCCTTGCCAGGATTATGCATCAAACACACCATACAATTCTTAACCACCCTCTCAGCACATTTAGCAATACCATCATTCTTCCATACAGGAGACAATAACTTGCATATACCTTTCGCACTAATGTGTGACAACCCATGAGCCATAGTCACGACAGCCAATACATAAGCATCCGGTAGCATCCACCTCCGACGTTTCGACAAGTCAACCCAACATCCATGCATGTCCAACTTTCCCGTACTTTCTTTCCACTTAGTTCTTTCAGCTTCAGTGGCCTCATTCTGAATTGTTTTCACGCTCTCAACAGTGTCTTCACACATACCAGTCTCCGTTGGCCACCTCACTGAGCTCATAACATACATTCGGGTTGCAAGATTCTTAGCCGTTTCCGTGGCAATCTCGTCCGCAAATGCATTACCACGACCAACATCATCCGTAACCTTTCGGTGCGCACTACATTTAACAATCGCTACCTGTTTAGGCAATGTAAGTGCATCCAAAAGATCATTCACGAGCTGCCCGTGTTGGATCTTCGTACCATGCGATGTCATAAATCCTCTTTCTCTCCACAGTCGACCAAAACTATGCGCAACACCGAATGCATACTGACTATCGGTGAACACATTCCCTCGCTTTCCCTTAGACAAAACACACGCTCTTGTCAATGCAATCAATTCTGCCGCTTGCGCTGAATTCTGAGTCAATCTCGCGGTTTCGACAACTGTGCTCAACGTCACTACAGCATACGCAGTCGTCACATCACCATTCGGCAATTTAAAACATGAACCATCAACATACAAAGTGCCATCGGGGTCTGTCAACGAAGTGTTTTTCAGGTTCACACGACCCTTCGTTTCCTCCTCAGTTCGTAAGTAACAATCATGTGGTGGTACATCATCTGATTCCATATTAATCGGCAACAATGTCGCCGGATTCAGCACACTACAACGCTTGATCTGTATATGACTTGCCAAAAGGGTCAACTCATACCCGGACAACCTTGCACTCGTCAGATGTTGAGTTTTTGTCCGATTCAGGAGAGTGTCAACTGCATGAGGAACCATCACTATGAGCATATTATCCATAACCAGACCTGCGAATTGTCGAATAGACACTGCAGCTGCCGCTGTCGCTCTCAAGCAACTCGGCAACGCTCTAGCTACCGGGTCTAAGGTCGAGGAAAAATACGCACATGGACGCTGTTTACCACCAAATTGTTGCGTCAAAACACTCAACGCACAACCTTCTCTCTCGTGCACGTATAGTGTAAATGGCTTACTGTAATCAGGAGTACCTAACACAGGAGCCGAACACAACGCATCACGTAGTTCAAAAAAACTTTTCTGACATTCTTCCGTCCATGGCAAAGGAGTCGAAACATCTTTGCACGTGAGAGCTATCAATGGCTTCGCTAACAGTGAAAAGTTCGGGATCCACTGCCTGCAGTATGACGTGATACCTAGAAAGGCACGCACATCTCTCTGCGTTGTTGGCACAGTCATTCGAGCAATTGCTGCAATTCTTTCAGGGGTCAACCTTTTTCCCGCCTTTGACAATAAGTGACCTAGATAGGTTACTTCTTGACAACAATATTGTAATTTAGAAGGTGACACTTTGTGATGTAAGTCACATAGATGCTGTAATAGTGACACCGTAGCAGTTTTGCAAATCTGTTCAGTGTCAGCAGCTACCAACAGATCATCGACGTACTGAATCAAAGCCGCACCAGCCGGTAACACAAACGCATCCAGTTGACTCTTAAGAGCTTGACTGTAGATCGATGGACTCTCACAGTAGCCCTGAGGTGCGCGTTTGAACCTGAAGCTACGACCACCCAATGAGAAACCGAATAAATCTCTACTTTCCTCAGCAATCGGAATGCTAAAGAACGCATTCTTCAGATCGATTACCGAGAACCATGATGCAGAAGCTGGGATCAGAGTCAGCAAAGCTGTAATATCAGGCACCACGGGAAACTGTGGAACAACAATTTTATTCACCTCCCTTAAATCAATAACAAAACGATACACGGGAGGCTTGGATGGATCAGTTCGTTTCAAAATAGGCAACACAGGACTATTACACACGTTACCTCGTGTTTCCTCGATAACATCTTTATCGATCAAATCGTAAATGATCGCTAATAGTGCTCGTTCACCATCAAGAGAGATACGATACTGCGGAATGCGTGGCAATCGCACGTTTGATTTTAATTGAACAACATAAGGTAGGATATCCAGCAGGCTCACGTCATTGGGACCTGTTGCACATAAAGAATCAGGAAGAGAACTCAATTCCGGTGGGAGCTTATCAGTCGACAGATACATAGGGGAGATCACTCTCTGACCCAATGTAAGCTCCACTCCCGCAGGAGAACAGTACAAAGTCGCATATAACCACTTCAATAAATCCAGGCCCAAAAGATGCTCACCACAACCAGTTGTCAAAATCAGGGGAGCTTCTAACTCACGAGACCCAATTGTAAGGGGCAAAGGGCTAGAAACTGGATTGCTAACGGGGGCGCCAGAGAATCCAACGGAAACATTCGTTAAGCCAGACAAAGGCGCGCCAGGGAGTTTCGAATGAATGATGGAACTTTTCGCTGCACCAGTGTCCAACAGAAAAGGCTCAACTACGCCCAATGTAGCAACTGCGACATAAGGCCCTCTCTGATCAACCGGAACTGATACTACTCCCTTTCCTTGTCTAGGGCTGTCCTAGTAATTACCGTCCACACCAACATCATGCTCGACATAATAATCGTCCACATGATACTGTGCAGATCTACCAGACGATGGATTGCGTCGATCAAAGCAATTTTGCGAATCTGAGGAAGCGGCAAGATGCTCATTCTGATTCTGAGTAACGCCTCGACCTCTACCACGTGATGCTTGTTGAGGACCACTACGACCTCCTCGAGCCGAAACACCATTGTTGCGGTCACGCAAAACTGGGCAATTAAACTTCAAATGGCCCTCACCCCTACAATATGCGCATTGATTGTACCCCAACACAAAGCGGGGTGTAGAATAGTCATTACGCGACTGCGATCTAGAAGACTGCGATTGTAAGCGATGTGGCTGTTGCGAGTCATTCTGATTCGGGCGCGGAGGATATGCTTGCTGCAATAAGACCTTTGTTTTAAGATCCTTCATTTTCTTATCTGCGCGTTCGCTTTCTTCTTTCTCTCTATTTTCGTAGTATTGGGCCGTGGCTAATATCTGAGCAGTGGTAGAAACGGCCCACGAACTTTCAGAATTCTTCAACTTGTTGCTTAGTTCGGGCAACAAATTCGATACAAATTTATCAATAAACAATCGCTGACCTCCCTCAGAGCTCATATCCTGACCACTATGATCAATAAATGCCTCCTCAAATCTCGTAAAGAAATCGGAGAAACTTTCATCCTTCTTTTGTTTGCACGCGGATAATTTGTCCCAATTAACGCGTATAGCTGGCATAAGTGTCTTCATAAGGGTAATTATCCTCTGGGGCAGATTCTCAATGAGCTGTTCAGGTTTAGCCCCACCAACTTGCCGTCCGTCAGCCGCCGCAAGAGCAGCCCAATCACCGCCTAACTCAGCTGCGTGATTCTCTTGACGGATTTTCGCCCAAATCGGTTGAGGTACTACATTACCAAACAACATGTCAATATCGGCAAGGTTCATGACAGTAGCATCCACTAATTGGGACAACTCCTTATAATAACCTGCAGGATTTTTACGGGGGTCGGGCAAGGTTTGCTTTACCTGCAAAACTTCCGATCGCTTCCATGGGAGGTGTATCCAAACTCTCTGAAAGTGTGGTAAAATAGCAGGATTAGCATTAGGATCACCTGGCATCCATACTGGGGGAACTTCCCGCATAGGATACTGACCTGGTTGTGCCATCCATTCCTCAGTGGCGTCCTTAAACAATGCTCGAGGTGGCATTATAGATCAGAAAGATAACAGACGCTCTAAAGCACATCGGACATTGTCACCTACACTCGTACCAGTCGAAAATTGATGCTGAAGCTCAGTGATCTCGGGCGGTACATCATCTACCTCCTCATTATCCCACTCTTCTCCCAAGGATTTACACATTTCCTCGAACACGAATCTTTGTGTGGGCTCATTAAACTGAGAAAATGTCTCAAAAACTGTACGCGAAGCGTACTTCGCAGGATGCCTAATCCATTTACGCGCCGTTTTCACTAACGCCTCACGGTCCCTACCATCAGGGAGTTGACTGCGCCTCTGAGCAACATCAGAAAGATTGGACCCAAGTACAGGTCCAAAAAACGGAGAATAGAGAGTAGCGACAGCATTAAATATACGACTACGAACAGAAGGAGAAGAAGAAGGCACAGGAGCAACAACATTAGGAGTAAGCGTAGAAACAGTAGCAGGAGTCGGGGTAACAGGAGTAATAGTAACAATAGGCTGGTGAGGTACCGGCAAAGGAGCAGTAGGGAAAAGAGCGGGTAAAGGAGGATGGACAAGTTGCGGCACAAAGGGATTTGGGAGAACAGGAGGAACGACAGGCTAACCAGCAGCCGCCAAAGCAACAGGTTGAGGAACAAGAGGATTCACAGGATCCACGGTATCTGGTGCATAGGGAGGTGGTGATTTCAGTAAATAGGACAATAGGGGATCTTCCACCACTTCTTCTCCCGTCTTGTCTGGACTAGACGGTAAAACCGGATAACCTCTATCCACTGCCATATGACGAAGCCTAGCACTAACTTCCTGCTCCTTCTCATCTTTGTCTCGCTGATACTGTTCTGCATTTTGCATCACCGTAAGGACACCTTCTTTCTTATTTTTCTTAATCTGATTTCTTTCTGCTTGGCCTCTTTGCGCCATAATCAAAAGGAATCAAACATGGCCGGCCTAGCCTTCTTTTTAAACAATTTAGCTTCAAGATTATCTAATATTGCAGTTTCGAAACTACCATGTGATGGCCAACTAAGAACACCATCATTTTTAGTGTAACGAATCCAATAGTCATTATATACAATAGGACCTACACCGTGGCGACTATAGAGCTCATAAACTGGAGTTCCAACTGGAGGTATCGGGCATGAATCCTCCAGCCGGGAATCCGTGCTGCAACATTTAAGGAAACCAAACAAAGTACTACGGCCAGGCCTCGTGCACACTAACCGAGTTTACAAACTTCAAGGGCTATCGAATTACGATGTCCTCGCAAAAATGCAAGACCCTCGGTTTTTGGCGATTGCAATCGTCAAATAAAACCCAACAACTAAGAACCAACAACTAAGAACCACAAATGCAATGGAACCATGCAAACAACAAAGTAACCTGGGAGCGACCCACAAATACTTAACTGAAAGAGCAATGGCGTCACCAGGAAGGCCCGTCTATTGTCTCGCCGTACAAAGGACTACGCCAGGCGCCAAAACAGGTTGACAGTCAGGGCATCAGTCCGTCGCAGCCGTCAGGAGGCGGGAATCTTCGCGGGAAAAGTCTTCGGGCCACTTATTTCGACAACTGGATCGATGAAGCGGGGTGCACCTTCCCTCGGAGATTTCACACGAAGTTCCTCGCAATCGTCGGGCTTTGGACCGGTACCGCTGATGTCGCCCCACATTGGGCGCCAACTGAAGGACTGGGCTATTCTGAGGCCCAGCGGTGCCAGGGGACAACACCTGAAACCTTCGTGGGTTACCTGTTCCGGCATATAAAACACAGAGACACGGGACACTTCCTGCGGCGTCAAAGATCAGCGTTTATTTACTGCAGGGATACAGAAATCGCAAGAAGTACACAACGTGTAGGTTCTGAGAGACTGCTTCGAATTGTACAAGTGGATCGCTCCTTTTATACACATTTTGATCATAGCACAACATGGCAAACAAAGGTTACGACTCAGTTCCCACAATAAACTTCAAAAGGGTCGCATTCATGTTTCAAAAGCCCAGAACATAATTACAGCAGCATTGCCGGTTCCCAACTGTAAAAGCACGTTATCCCCACATTAAGCACATTCCATCCTGACTGTAAACATATTAAGAGAAGGGACAGAAACAGATGCAAAGGAAGAACAAGGATGCACAACAGATTAGAAAAGAGTGTAGAGAGTAATAACAGAAACTTGATTGCAGGATCAAAGACCTCGTGCCTAATGCATGCATGACTGAAACAATAGACTGGCACGGCAAGATGAGCCTTGAGCGGGGCCATCTGCCTTTGCCGTGTCATTTCCCTTATCATAAAAGACCCTCTCAAAGAAACACATGTCCTTCGTGGAAGCTTGGGAATCCCGGGGTCACAGAGCGAACAAGGTCCGTTCGCTGGCTACTTGAGGGCAAGAAACAAAATGGATGCCACATCTAAAATGGAACCCGAGGGTTCGGATGGACGTACCTAGAAATGAGACGATCCGTACATAGTAGCGTAGCGAAAACGCGTACTCCCACTAAACTCGTCATTTGCGGTTCGTAGATATCAAACTCGTCCATATTTGAACACACCCAAAAAGTGTCGTTCCGATTCACACGGAACCTCACCTACCACTATGAAATGTAATGCCATGCAGTACAAGCTGCTGTGTTGCAATATATTTCGTTACAAAGTCTTGCAAGGCGGTGCAAGTTGTCCCTTGCCTGACTTCATAAATCTGCGCAACACAAAGACAATGCAAAGCTCAGCTAATCTGGACCTGCATTTCTTCAGCATAAATATGATGTTTGCAGGGCATTCTGGGTAGGGCTATTTATTGGGATCCTTTCAAGACACAATCCAGAATATCTTTCTGTCTCTAGATGTTAGAAAAGCCCATGGTTGGTTGGGTTCACTAGGTGCTGTCCGATTCTGTGACAAAAATACTGCAGGCAATGCCTCATCAAAAAGGAAAGGAAATTTGGTGATTCAAACATGGCTATGATGTTTGTAGGTATTTTTGGGTAAGAACACTTACTGGAATCCATGTAGGCCACCGTATCCTGGTTTTCCATGAATTACTAGATTTCATAAAAGTCTGGGTTCAACGGGTATTCCTGGATGCTGGTTGATCCCCAAGCCCAAAAAATGGCCTATGCTCAAAGCAAAATTGCTGACATTTCAATGGTATGTTTCTGGACGTTTTCTGTGATGGACGATAGGCCCTCCCACAAAAGATGTTCACTTTTTTATCTAGGGAAGAGTGGGAATGCAGAATGGTCGGACATTTGTTATTATATATTGAATCCAATTGTGCTTCATCGTGCACAAAATAAATTTTTAAAAAAACACTCTCTGAACAACCTGGCATTATGGGCAATCCAAAATTTGAGTGGCACAAATATCCCTAAATCAAGCTTCTTTTTACAGTTTTTCTTCATAAACATTTTTCTATTCATTGGATTGCTTTCCATATTACATTATGCATGGTTGGTACACTATGAAAATGTATTGTAAGCTGGACTTCAGTTGATGGCTTTGGGCATACATTATAGCTCTCTGTAACCAGGAATGCCTGATGTATCTTAGGGTATATTCCTGTTGTACTTCAGCATTTACTGCAAATTTACAGATGAAAATTGTGTCACAGAATTTCTCTTTTCACTACATATTTTCAAATTTTTTTAATTTCAACAATTCTTTTTTTAGTGAGATACATCTACACAAATAATCCCTTGCACATATCCGAATTATATCTAGTTTTTGGAAATATATATCTTTTTGGTTTTATCCAGGAGTTCCATACCCCTTTTTCCACTATTTGCAATTAGGTATGAACAGATACAATTGCAAGTATTGCTTATCACTTAGAAAATTGTAGAAAACTGTGATAAGAATTCTTTTTTTTTCTCTTTGCATTTTTTTAAAAGCTGGGACTGGTGTGATCTTAGTATAGCAAACATGTGTTGATGGCATTTTTATTTAAAAGCAAAATAAACATAACAAAACACACCACACATACTTTTTCCAATTGTTTGTTGATTAAAATAAAATACCACATTTTGGCTACTTTTTCAGGCCTCTCTGAAAACTCACAACAGATGTAAACCTTGAGAACCACCAGCATGTGGGAAACAAGAATGAAAATTAAGCCTGGATATCAAAACACTGGGTGTTTGTGGGGGGGGGAGTAAACACAGCAATTACAGTATTAACCCGTTCCCCGCTCATGACGGAACCACTCCGTCATGAGCCACGGGCGCCGTGTGCTCATGACGGAGTGGTTCCGTCATGCTGCGGCCGTTGGCGGGCGCTCCTCCCACGCGGCGCTAATTCCCTGCCTGTGCGGGCGATTAGCGCAGTGGGTGGAGTCATGACGGAACCACGCCGTCATGAGTACAGCTCACCCGTGACTCATGAGGGCGTGGTTCCGTCATGAGCACGGCGGTGCCGTCAAGCCCCCAAACCCCCCCAGCACTGCGGCGGAATTCGCGCCGCAGCGAAGGGGTTAATGAGGAGTTGAAACGTAAGCAGACATTCCATGGTGATTGTAGATTAACAGTTTATATTTTTCTACATACATGTTTGTTAACATGTATGATCATTGCCCTCTCCATTCCTTCCTCCTTCTGTGCCAGCTGAGAGTCTGAAAAGCACACAGGTACACTGTTTTGAAGGTATATAGGACAACAATTCAAATATTCTCCCATTTAGGCACAGTTAGCTTACTTTATGCTCCCATAACAGTGCTAAAAATAAGGTGTAAGAGTTAGGAAACATTTTTCTGAGAAACATGGTAGAAATATTTTTATCATTTAGATTCATAGTAACCCTGATAACAGCAAAATGCTTTAAAGGTCTTGTGGTCAGAGTGCATGTACTAAATGGCAGGTTATGGCAATAAATGTTTTGTAAACATACATTCTGTTATAATTAGTACAGATGCTTGAGTTTAACATTCTAATCTTAAAATATGTTTTTCACAATCACCACTGTGTCCCTGAGAACAAGGGGATTGTTTTGTTTACCAGAAAGCACCTCTCCCCTGTGAGATGTGGCTTAGTGCAGGTATGCAGTAAAACAGATTTCCCTTCCTCATACATAGCACATTGAACTCCTTGTGTTCTAATGTTTGGAATCTAAACATGTAGACTTAGGGTATATCCCTGAAATAAATAACATATGTTCTTCCCTGTTAGAAAACAAAGTATGAGGCTTGGCTGCTGCTGCAGCCAAAGCTTCATGTAAGTTTTCCATCCAGAATTACCAACTGGAAAAATCAGGTATGGCTCTACAATATCCAGTAACAATGGGCCTGGGAAAACAAGAAGGAATCAGAAAGAGTAACATTTATTTCCAAATTCCATGCAATAATTTTGCTCTGCCAGACTCAGATTCAGCCCCCACGTGGCATATCAGAGCTAATCAGGGTTCAAACTGTAGGGTAGTGATAAAGGTCATTGCTGATAATCATGAAAAAATCAATTTCAATAATGTGACTGTGGGTTCGACCCTATTGCTGCTTTATAAATACTGACCTAGACGTGTATCAGGACCATATTATTTACTGCTGAAATATCGTTACAGCATATTTAATAATGTTATATGTTTATTTAATATATGTCAGCAGTTGATATTATGGTCCCAACATATGTGTAGGTCACAATTTGAGGGTTGCTAATATGACAAATAATCATGTGCTGAGGAATGGAATCCACAGCTAACGGCCCTCTGTCATATATGAAGGTGATCTGCCTGAATACTTTGAAGTCAATGAACTTCTGACCTCTTGCATCTGTCCAGCAGACCAAGTAATATTAAGCTTAAATGTGGGTTTGGAATGCTTGAGAGGGTTACAGCTATTGACTAATGTGAACAGGAGTGTTTTTAAACGCTTTGTAAATTTGAGAAAATCATTTGTAGCCTAAGCTGGAATTGTAGTGTGTTGCATACCATGAAGCCTAATTGTAACAAGACAACCCAACAAATGTATTGTATCTCAACAGCCATAAGAAGACTAGATTGAGGCTGGATAACTCTAGGCCTCTGTATGAATGAAATGGAATAAATAGGTTAGTGAGGTATTTTAGAGAGTGATCATGTAAAGAGTTGTGTGTGAAACAAATGCGATCAAAGAGTGTCCTTTCTTTAATTCGTGGCCAGTGGAGGTTAGTACCGGCATGACATTGAAATAAAATTTCAGAGCCATGAACATGTGAGCTACATTATTCTGGACTCTTTTGATGGGGTTGTGTAGATACATAAACATAATCCAAAGGGATATTACCATTGAGATGAGTAGTTAACTTTTCGCGAAAGGTGGAGAAGAGATAGGACTCATTTTATGAGATGTAAATGCTGAAAAGAAGTTGGATGCAGCATTTACATGGGTTACACAGAAAAGCTCACTATTGAAGACACTCAGCTAACAGATTTTCTCTGTGAGTAGAGGGATCTGTCCTAGCCTGCCCAGTAAATGAAAGAAGTGAAGCATTCCAAGCAACAATGAGTATAACGTCAGTTTTCTTTTTAACTGCGCAAGCAAAACAGTTTTCTGTTTTCTGTATCCTATTAGGTCTATTTAGAAAATCCTGAAATGTCTCTTCTATTATGATATAGAACTGAGCATCATCAGGATATTCTCTGGAAATATGAATATAAGAGATGTGAATGAGTGAAGCTATGCAGGAATTAAAAAGGACTGTATACATCATGGAACCCTGAAGTACCCTACAAATAATGCTGGGCATAAAGAAGCTTACCTTAATTTACTTGTAGACGTCTGTTCTGCCCACGTCTTCCAATATAGCTAACCGTTTGAGGAGTGCATTGTAATCGAATGCATTACATGTGGTTGGGATGTTAAAAAGGTTTATAAGAATTACAAGAAGGGAAGTACCTTTGTTTTGATCACTGAGTAGTTCCTCTGTAATAACAATGTCTGAGGTTAGGAATAAGATCTGAATCCTGAATAGAATTTAGGTGGCAGACACTGACCCCTACTGGAGAAGCTGGCAAACATGCACTTCCAATGTCTTTATTCCACCTGAGATTGAGATGTAGTTTTTAAGGTTTCAAGATCCCCAGTGGAGTACAGCACATTGATAAGACTGCTTACAACACACAGCAATCGCTAGAAGTCCTAATGGCCTAAAAGCCTGAAACACTGACAGTGATACATTTGCTAATAAAAGAGGTCAATCTGGTGGAAGTATCTCAGGATTCATTCATGAGAGTGGAAAGATAAGCACTATTCGCCCTCTGTTGCTGTAATATTATTTATGATTGTCACATATTTTTTGGTGGGGTTAAGACAACTGTCCCCATGGACAGAAGGAAACCTTGCTGTATAGAAGCAAATTAGTTCCTTTTAGGACTGTGCAAGTTTGGAAAATTTAATTTTGTGATATTTTATTAGACTTCACAAAAATTAAGCATAATTACAAGTCGGGAAATTTTGCAATATTTCATGTGAAAAGTAAATGTGAAGGCATAACTCATTTTCAAAAGTCATGTGAAATATTGGCAAGTAGACTAGTTTGGGTAGAAAATAACTCCTTCAAAAAATGTTTAAGTCTACAAGGTATTTCCTCCTGATATCAGTAGTTTGCACAATGAAATTGTGCATAATTTAACAGCTGTTGTGTAATTGCACATATGTCATGCAAAGTAAAATGTGAAAATGTTAGGTGCGTAGTAAAAATTCACAAAGAGCTAGTTTCTTGGTGGAACTCTCAGTATCATTAATGCGGACCTGCAAGAACACTTTGGACCCTACTCATAAAAGTAAAATGTTATGAGTAGATGTACTCATTTGCAAATCTCCTGTTACTAGGAGTATCTTTAAACACTTCAGCTATTCACCTTTTCTGAGTGTAAAGTTACTCTTAGGTGTAGATGTCATGTAACAAAGTTAAGTAAGGCAGACCTACTGGCTTGGTCAACTACAAAAGTGGTGAGCTTATTGGATTTATTAAGGAGTCAGTGCATCAATATATATAAGGCAGACCTATAGTCTTTGTCAAAAAGTAATTAATAAGTATAATCATATGTATATTTTAGAAATTCGCATATTGCAAAGTTTATTTAACATGATTGTCATAAGATATTTTCAATAAAGCATTTTAAAAAACGAAAACATGTCTTTCAGCCTTTTTTTAAACAGATTTAAAGTCACAAAGTGCGGATATAGAAGCAACCACAAGAGGATCCTACACACCAGCTGAAGACCATAGAGTTCCAGCAGGGAGTGCTGTAAAAAATATTGTAAGCTCTCCTGGGGTCATGGATCAGGTCTTTGAAAACGTACTGTCATTTCTTTTAATGTTGGTGGGGTGCTGCTGCACTTCCTGCTGCTCCCACAATATAAAAAAAAGGGTTGTGGATCCTCTTCCCTGTCTAGGGCCCCCACTAGGAAGTAAACATATTATTAAAAAAAAGCCTTAGATCATTATGAGGTACTCTCAAGCTGGAGTAGTGAATGTGAAATGAGTGACTGCTCCCCTCATTTCACATTCAGCTTGTTTTCTTTTTTATATGGGGAGGAGTGTTTTTTGCCCCCTCCCCAAACCCCATCTCCAGGCTTTTTTTGTTTTTGTTTTTAAAGGACAGTGGGCTCTGAGGCCTATCAAGGTGTGGTAAATATTTCATTACCGGTACTATTTTTTATGCGGTAAAGTCTAGTAAGAATAACTCAGTAAATATAAGAGGCAGAATCCGTGGTATTAGAGGTTTTAAAAGGCTTTATTCCTATACAAAGGAATACAATTCGAATTGTAGGCTTTCTATTCCATCACCACGAAAGTTCAGGAAGGAAGGGCATACATTATTGACAGATAAGCAGTTTTATAGAAAAATGCATTACAGTGAAACAGATGCAAGAGGCGTAACAGCTGATAGTACAGATAAGAGGTGCATACGTAACTAATAGAGGCGGATATATGGGCGTAATTTAATAAACGTCATTATACATGATGTCACAAGTGGGTGGATCCATAAAAGAATCCTGCGATGTCAGCAGAAATATTTGGCAGAGATGCGCGCGCAGCCGCATGACGTGTGATTGACGTGCAACTAGAGGGTGAAGGGGACTTGACATTTAGCTCTACATGTGGAGACAGAAGTCTGGGGTTCATGTCAACCTAATCCCAAATCATATCTAATATCCTATGTTTAAAGAACTGTGTTATCCAAAAGGAAAGGTCTCTAGGATAGAATCTATTCTATACTGACTGTTAGTGCGTGTACAAGCGTCTAAGTGTCTACATGAGATGCGAGGGGGTAGGAATATTCCATGGTAACGGGGCCTATGAATTACTTGCATGAGGACAGCGAGGCCTGGCCCTTTGCACGGTAGCTGGAGGAATGTTTACCTAAACTACTAGACAGGAATGCATCGGATGAGGAGCGGAGTAGATAATCTTGAAGGTGAAATACAGTTTTTGGCAGGCAATATGCTGGATCAGGCACCGTTAGCCGCGCAGGGAGTAGGACAAAGTTCATGGATACAGATGCAGGCTCAGACTGGAGCTTTCAGAGGCAGAAGACAGGAAAAGGCTTGATGACAAAATTCAGGGCCTACTCGCCTGAATCTGTAAAATGTGGAAAGTGAACCACATAAAGTCGGTGGCCTTTCATACTTAGGAATGGAATATCTGACCCATTCATGGCGGATCTGAAAGAGGACATGTTGACGGTGGACGCACATATATTTGTGTCTTCAAAACTGGAACTGGAGGGAACATACATGTACTTATAGCATGCACATGGAGCCGTTGGGGTCTACGATAGGGGACATAACTGATCACAAAATTCATATTTCCTCATTCCCTCCTTGTCCCCTACGGACCCTCAGGAGATATCGATCTTCATCAATCCATCGATCTGTTCATATAGCATCATTTGTTCTTCTTTCTTCTTCCGGGATCTTGAACGAAAACGTGGATGTGGGATACACGATGTGGCACACAGACCACAAATCGCTGGCCCACCTTGTAGACATAAGCAGCAACTGAATAGTATGAGAAAGCCAATACCTAGGAAGGATAGGATTCTCCATCCCCAGGCTGACAACATGCCCCAGAACCAACCGGACCAAGTCCAGGTGCCTGGACTCTGGTGTATCTGGCTTATAATCTTATGAAGGCGGGTTATGGCTTTATATACTGACGGCGAATTTTCTGGTATGAAAATGCAGCAACTTGATCCGATGACCCTACAAGCTCCGCCCCTATCGGCCAGGATGACGTCAAGGACAAGACGATTTTGAAGCACAACAATCCGCATAGCAGACTGCTCTTCTGTTAAATTGCCTAAGGCGGAAATAGTCTCGTTCACTACTGCTTCAAGGGTTCTGGTTAATCTACGTATCAGCTTACTATTAGTGACTGTACCTATATAGGGAAAGAACCCTTTATTGAAATCTGTGTATTTTTCCCATGCTGTTTCAGTGTAATCGACAATTGGGAGATCTCTCTGTTGTCTATTGTGTACTAAATGGGTATTTCTATGGTAATCAGGCGGGGCTAGGAAAACAGGTGGCAGAAGGAATGCTATGTAACAGGTACCATCCCAATCTAGAGGTAGACATATATATGCGGTCTGGCCACATATGAAGTAGGAATGATGGGAAGCTCTAAATGTAGACTTGCCTTGATCACTGAATTTTATTACAGTGGTGCATTTACTATGGCCCATGTGTATGGAACCATTTTTTCTTACACATAATTCCCCTTTTACTGGGAATACTGACATGGCGGGCAAGATTGGTGTAGCTTCAGATTCAACGTTCAGGATCATGAGGTTAAGTGTAAAATTACCTAATCCATATACTTCATTTTCTAGATCAGTTCCTGTTCTTTTGGGGAGTCCCTCCTTGTTAGGGTAGCAGACTTTAAGCAAAACCAGGTTCAGGTTTCCCCATACCCAGTTGTCTTGGTAAACTGCGGAATTTGAATCTAGGGAATTAATCAAACTAAACCATGCTCCACAGGAGCCATTGTGTGTGAACGGATACGGAAAGAGGGGCAAAACTCCCTTATAGTTCTGATAGGGAGGGAGTCGGCCACATATCCAACAATTTGTGGCATTGCTGGTCTGATGGGAATGATGTAACATACTAATGAATGTGTTGTTGCGCAGCGCAAATCTATAGGACAACTCATGCGGAGGTAATTCGCTAAAAGAATGTTCTGCAGTTACATTGTAAGCACGTTTAAGAATAGGGTAATACATATGCAATAGTACGCTGAAAATAATGATTAGAAGACTTAGAAAAAACAAAATTAATAGTGTTACTGTGCAGTGACTACGAAGTGATTTACAATACGCATGCTTTTTAAGCTGCCTCTGCTGATTTCTTTCTCTATTCCGGTCTAGAGGATACATGTCAGAGACAAATTCAACCGATTCACCTTGGAGAGGACTTAAACAATCAAATTGTCTGACTTGCTAGACCTCAATTTTAGTTTCTAAAGTTCTGGTTTTGACTGCTCAACCAAGGGGAGCTTTGAGTCTGTCTGTGAGGGAATACAAGGTTGAGTATTCACACTGGATGGTAGTCCATAAAATTTCTTGATATGACTCGAGTGCAACCACCCTTTGCGTCCCTCGATCTTCACGGCTGTCCTTGTGGTTAGTAGAACTAGCTTCGGTGACTTCCACCTAGGCTCCAGTTGGGTCTTCCGGTCGAAATTCCGGATCAGAACCAGGTCACCAGGAACCACGTCATGGGGCTTCACCTCAGTATTATCGGGAAAAGCTGCGGCTACCTGTGAACGACAAGATTGTAGTGCAGACATCAAGGAAGCCAGGTAATCTGTCAGCATATTACAGTCAACATCAGTGATTTTGCGAGGTACAGGCGTCCCCCACATATTTGGTGGTCTACCGAAGATCACCTCGTACGGGGATAGCCCTGTTCGAGAATGTGCTACCATTCTCATGTAAAAGAGCGCAACTGGTAAGGCTACTATCCAATCGACACCTTTTTCTCTACATATTTTGGACAATCTAATTTTCAGAGTTTGATTATGGCGTTCCACGAGACCTGCTGCCTCGGGATGTCGGACACAGTGGAATTTCCATTGGTAGCCTAACAAAAGGGAAACGTGTTTCATTAGTTCGGATGAGAACGGCTGGCCGTTATCTGAGTAGACAACACGTGGTAAACCGTACCGTGGGAAGAATTCTCGAACTAACTGTTTGGCAGTAGTCGGGGCAGTGTAATCTGAAACCGGGTAGGCTTCTGTCCAACGGGAAAGAGCACAGACAACTACGAGAACATATTTGAATCCTCGACATCGTTCCATCTGGATATAATCCATCTGGAGGACTTCAAAAGCATGATCGGGAGGTTGAAATCCACCCTGCTCTACGGGGATGCTTTTACCTGGATTAAACTGACAACATATCATACAGGTACGTACTTTCTGTTTGGCTGCTGCTCGCAAGTGTTTGTTGAACCAAATGTGTTGAATGCTGTCTAGCATAGCTTTTTCTCCTAGGTGCGCTGGACTATGTATTGTGTTAATGATGACTTGAACCATAGAGTCGGGAAGAAACCATATAGATTTTTCCCTCGTCATCCATCCTTGATCCGTTTGGATCCCTCCTAATTCAGTCCATTTCTTTATTTCTTCTGGTGTAGCATGTGTCTGTATGTCAATTACATCAAGGGCGGGATCCTTAACTGTCATGCAATGTGTTAGTGTCTGAACTATTGTCTTTGTCATGTCAGTTGTGAGAGTCTGATTCTGAGCAGTCTGTTTAGCTGTTCTGTCAGCTAGGTCATTACCCTGAGAAATGATATCGGTAACTTTTGTATGAGCTTTGCATTTCATTATTGATATTGCAGTGGGTAGATGAATCGCGTCCAGTAGGGTTTGAATGAGGGGTCCGTGTTGGATGTGGGCACCGTGAGATGTTAAATAACCTCTCTCTCGCCACAGTACGCCGAAGTCATGGACGACTCCGAATGCATAACGTGAATCTGTGTATATGTTGACTTTCTTATTTGTGGCTTGAATACAGGCTTGTGTCAGAGCGATGAGCTCTGCTGCTTGAGCTGACAAAGTGTTAATACGATTTGTTTCAATGACTTCAGTGTCTGTTGTGACTGCGTAAGCGGCCACTAACTCTCCTGTACTTGTTCTCATACATGACCCATCTACATACAATGTCAAGTCTGGATCTGACAAAGGGATATCTGTCAAGTCTTGTCTGGGTTTCGTCGTGATAGTAATGACTTCGACACAATCATGTGCCAATGGATCTGTTCCGCCCACTGGTAACAGTGTGGCAGGATTTAACATATTACAACGTCTGATTTCTATATGTGGCTGAAACAATGTCAGTTCGTAACCAGTGAGTCTCGCTATAGTCAAGTGTTGTGTTTGTGTGCGGTTCAAGAGAACCTCTACTGCATGTGGTACTTGTACTGTCAATTGGTGTCCTAACACTATGGCATCGCTTTGTCTGATTGCTAAAGCTGTTGCTGCCACCGATTTCAGGCATGCAGGAAGAGCCTGAGCTACTGGATCTAATGTACTAGAGAAATAAGCACATGGTTTGTGTGATCCTGCTTGTTCCTGAGTGAGTACTGACAAGGCAGTACCTTCGCGTTCTGTAACAAAGAGTGTAAACCGTTTACTGTAACATGGTGTTGCTAAAACAGGTGCTTGGCATAAAGCTTTCTTTAAGCTTTCAAAGGCGTGTGTATGTTCTTGAGTCCAAGGGAGGACAGACGATGTGGCTGCCTCCTGTGTTGTTAACTGGATGAGTGGTTTTGCTAGAAATGCATATTGAGGGATCCACTGCCTACAGTATGAAGTGAGGCCTATAAAAGCCCGCACCTCCTTTTGTGTCTTGGGTGGTGGCATGTTAGCGATTAACTGGATGCGGTCGGGTGTAAGCTGCCTTCCCTCCTTGGACAGCGAGTGTCCAAGGTAAACAACTCGCTGGACACAGAATTGCAGCTTAGAAGGGGACACCTTGTGCCCCTTGTCGGCCAGAAATTTTAAAACCGTCAGTGACGCTGTTTCACATTCATGTTCGCTTCGGGCGGTGATCAGCAGATCATCGACATATTGAAGCAAGGCAGTGTTAACTGGCATGTGGATACTGTCAAGTTCTCGTTTCAGTGCTTGGCTATAGATGCTGGGGCTTTCTGTAAATCCTTGAGGTGCGCGTGTGAATTTAAAACTTCGTCCATTTAAACTGAATCCGAACAGATATTGACTTTCCGGATCTATTGGGACGCTAAAGAAAGCATTCTTGATCAATTACAGTGAAGAACGTTGCTTCTGAGTCAATAGCGGTTAATAATGAAGAGATATCTGGGACCACAGGGTATTGTGGTACAATACATTTATTTAATTCGCGCAGATCAATAACTAATCGATATACTGGTGGTGCTTTTGGATCCGTTCTTTTAAGAATCGGAATTATCGGGGAATTACATACATTGGAGTCGGTTTCGACAACCACTCCTTGTGCAATGAGCTCGTCAATGATTTGCAGCAAAGCCACAACAGCATCGGGTGGTAACTTGTATTGTCGCATTCGTGGTAGTATTACTCCTGTTTTTAGTGTGACACGATATGGTGTAATATTCATACAACCAACATCAGTGGGGCCTTGTGCCCATAAATGTGTAGGTAAATTCTGCAGTCGGTGATCCATGTCTCTGGACACGTAGTGACCTTTGAAGTCACGTAGAAATAGTCGTACTCCTTCCGGAGAACAACATATTATAGCTCCTAGAGCTTTCAATGTTTTTATACCTAACAAGTTTTCTGGACATGATTTAGTAAGCAATAAATCTGTAGTACGTGTCAATGGACCGATCGTAAGTGGAAGAGGTTGTGTTACGTCATTTATTATAGGTTTTCCTGAGAATCCAAGGGAAATATTCTGTGAGCCTGAGAGGGGTGCCCCTGGAACTTCACTGCGTCGTATAGTCGTTCTGCTTGCCCCTGTATCAAGTAAAAACTTTCTGTCTTCCCCTAATAGTTCACTATGTACATAAGGTCCCTCTTGGTCTACAGGAACCTCAATAAGGGGTAAGCCAACTTCCCTCTCTAGGCTATTTCATGTATATCGCTGATAATCGGGATAATCTGCTTGTGCATACTGATACATCTGTTGTGTTGTTGCTTGTGTTGCAGCAGTAGGCTGCGCCTGCGGCGGTGCTACGGTCTGTTGTGGAGCTCCCTGTTGCGGAGCTAGTTGTTGCGGAGCTAACCTAGGTTGTGCATGCTGAGGAATTTGTTGTTGATTCTGATCCTGTCTAGGTGGACGTGGTTTCTCCTGGGTTCTACCTGTAGCAATATTATGTTTCAGGACTGGACAATCGTGTATATAATGACCTGGTTGTTTACAATAGTTGCATGTCCCTTTCGTAGGACCTGCGGAATCACCCTTTTGATGACCATCGGCTGGAACTGACTGGGCAACAAGCATTTTCATTTTTGTATCTTTCATACGTCTTTGTTCGTGTTCTTGTTCTTCTCTAATTCTATTGTGGTGATATTGTAACATCTGTAACATCTGTGATGGGGTATTACCTTGCCAGGTACTTTCGAATTTCAATACTCTATTCTTGACTTGTAGCAGAGAATTTTCAACTAATTTTGTCACAAACAGGTGTGGATATGACTCACTACTGGCTTTTATGCCACTATTTATACCAAAACATTTTTCAAAACGGGAATAGAAATCACTAGTGTCTTCATCTGGCTTTTGTTTACAGGCTGATATTGCACCCCAGTCTTCCTTTTTCGTAGTCAATAAACGTGGCAGTACCTGCACTAGTAGTCCTGCTAGTGCTGTAGTCTTTTCCCCAAGTCCTGCTCCTGCAGCTCGGGCCCTTTCTTCGTTTTCTAATGCTGTCCAATCTATCTTTTGGTCTCCAACCTCCCATTCCTTTTCTTTGAGTTTCTCATAAACACCGGCGGGTAATAGGACTTTTAATATTTTCATAATGTCGGGGTAGGTATACTCTCCCATGAGTAACATGTCTTTTATTTCACGGTGGAAACCTGCTGGATCCTTGTCATGGCTGGGTACTACTTTCTTCATTTCTAATAATTCCAGTTTAGTTATAGGCGTGTACACAAACACGCGTGTAAAGTTATTACCGTCACCTCTGATTGGGTGTACTTCGCGTAACGGGTTCTGTCTATCTATGTGATACATTTTTCTTCCCATAATGGGAACTGAAACGTGTTCTGGGCATACGAAAGTTAAATATTGGTTTCGAAATTCTAGAATCTCTTTAATCAAATCAGTACCTGACCCTCTCCATATATTCGTGAGTAGTTCTGTCAATATGTCAGGTAAGGGTCCTGGATCGGAGTGTTGGCTTTTATATAATATAAGGAGGTGTTGAATCATGTATATACTAGCTAAACGCTGTTCGTAGGGGTCAAGATTCAGAAACGTGTGCGCTAGTGCATCATCATTGTATTCGCTGGGACTATCAGCCCATTGTACTGCGGACCTGGCTAATTCTTGTTCGTCCATGGAATCGAGCATATGATACCCCCTTCGATCTCGGAGTAATTTATCAACGGTTTGGAATAGGTGTTCAGGGGATCTTGTATTTAACATAGGGTTTGGAAAATGTCAAATATATTCTGGACGTATTGGACGTATCTGATCATTAAAGCCTCCATTATTATTATGGGGTCTTCCTCTACCTACATAAGCTATTGTTTCTAGTTGTTCTGATTCTTGCTCCTCCTCCTCTTCTGATTCTACTCTGTCTGTTTCTCGTCTTTCTTTATGTATTCGTTCTACTTCCTTGCGGATCTTTCGACACATGGCGATTATACACGCCTGTCTATCATGTTTCTCTTCTGATATGTTCTGACCCCATTTGACAAGTCTTCGCATGGTATCGTGATCTGCCCCGGGCCTGTCTTGATTCCTAATTACACAATTTATGAAAAAACGTAGTAGTTGTCTTTGTACATCCACTTTCTGGTATTCCATAGCATCGTTAATACTTTCTGAACCTCGCCCTGTTTGGACAAAGCGATATATATTGTCTAGATGTTCAACCATTCCTGGTATCGTCATTAAATATAATGTAGCTCGTCTTATACGTAGTGATGATATGAGCAATTTGTCCTGTCTACCTGGTACTGGGTCGTATCTACAATCCACAAGCTGTTCTTTAAACATGTCGGATGTCGCTAATTGGGGTGTACGTTGGAGTGCTAAATCTCTAAGGGTCTGTTTATTTCGCGGCGGGGTGGCAAACATGTCTGTCGTACCTCCTGTAGCACCATCTGAGGCGCTAGGCACGAAAGGATTCGTTGGACGTAGGATAGAGATTGTAGATTCGGGAAAAACTGTAGAAACGGACGGACCTGTGGGAACTTGTGTAGGAGTTTGTAGTTGCGGGGATACAGACGGATGCTCTTGGTGTTGAACACCATCGGCAAGCGGTGTGGGTGGTATGGCATTAGCATACTCGGGAGCTACGTCATCTAAATAGGAGGAAAGGAAAACGTCCTTTGCTGTTTTGGGATGTGTTTTGGGATGTGCTTTTATCGGGAGCAATGGAGGAGTTAAGTCTTTTGGTATTTCCGGGATAGCCTTAGGTAACCCTTCGGCCAGAAGGGGATACATACCATTCATAAGAGTGTTTCTTTGTCTATCTACTTGTTCTGAGTTTACTCGGGTACCTTCCTCAAGTAATAGATTTTCTCGAGTTTTATTTGGATTCTCTCTACCTTTCTCTTCCTGTCTGAGCGCTTTTTCTGTACGTCTGTATGATTCTTTACGCCATAATTCAATGGCATCTTTCTGTGACTGTCTGGCTTTCTTTTTCCATAATTCTTCTTTGTAGGAAGGTGGATATCTGACTATGGTTACCCCCAAATTTTTGCCTAGTGTCTAGCTGGTTTTTCGACTTAGTTGGCCTGAGATCCTGCTATTCAGGATCTCAGCCTGGCTGTTCTCTCTTTAAAATGGACTCCATGTACCCTAGGTACATACCCAATTGGTTGGATCACCCTGTCAGCCCCTGTACCAGTGTACACTAGGTACCCAGGGCATTGGTGTACCCAAGGCCTGCCAAGGGCTGCAGCATGTATTATGCCACCCCAGGCTTGGCCTAACAATTTGACACAACTGGCTGATCACTCAGCTGGGGTAAGTTGGTGTAATCACCTCTTACTTAGGTGTAGTATACCTATACCTAACCTTAAATGGGACACCTGGTAACCTATAAGTCACTCCTATGGCAGGCCTTAACAATCCTGAAGGCAGAGTGCTTGGTTCCATGTGAGATGGTGCTCTGGCATGAGCTGAGCCTGTCTGCAGTGGTCGGAACAACTTCCTTCTACTGTTTCCAGATATCGTCATACCATATACTCTTAAGTGCATTATGAACCTCGCGGTTAAATGCTATCTTTGGTTTGGCTTTATCAAAACATGTCGAGTAAGGTGTCATACGAATTGGAATACTAACCCCTCGCCAATTCTGGCGACGGGGTTAGCATTCCACCCTTCTAGAGGGACACGACATGTACAGTGCCTGAAACCCGGGTAAAATCAGACATAGCCTCAGCTCCACAAAATGGATGCTGCCACCACAGACACAAGTCTGCCCTCCTGCTGCTGGGAGTCCTTTCAGCTTGGGAGGTGTGGACAAAGGGTTTCCTGCCAGGGGAGGTGCGTGCACCACCCCAGACAGGATTTTGTGTATTGGTCAGGTAGGGCTTGAAAGAAACCAGACATGCCTGTGGCTCACAAGGAGCCTCGGTGCATATGCCAGTTCAAACCGGTCCTGGGGCACACCAGTCCCGGGCCTGGGGCGAGCTGGACAAAGGATTGGGGGTGTAACCACCCCCCTTCCTGGTCCCACCCATAGGGAGGGACCTAGCAGGTAGTCCGGCCCCTAGAATCCGAATAAAGGTAGGAGCTGTGTCCTAAGACTTCAGACATCCTGGAATCAACTTGAAACTAAGAAGAAGACGGGAACTTCGACATTCTGCTGCACAGAAGACTGAAGAAAATCTCCCCTGTGGTCAGGGAGTGACCACCTTGCTAACGCAAGCACCATCCAGCGAATCAACGTCTGCTTTGCCGCCGCCTCCCGCCGGAGCCCGAGCCCAGAGACTGACAAGACCTGGACCTCCAGACCTCTCACCGCCCGATCCACAGTCCCTGCAAAGAGGAGACCCGTGGAGGCACCGAGACACGTGGAGCCAGCCATCTTGGAACGACTACGACAAGCTGACAAGTGCAACAACCGAGGCTCCCTCCAAGTTGTGCTTTGGGTCCTGAGAAGCCCAACCCTCGAGCAGCATCTGCACCAAAGGTGAGCCCTCCAGCATCTCCACGATCTGCGTGGGGCCCTTCTGCATTTTGCCACTCGACGCGCCTAACCGGTTGCTGGCCCGCTGGCTAGTGGCCATCTTGGCGACGAAATCTACGACAAACACCGCTGGTCTGGTTGCTCCAGACTGGCCCTTGCTCCCCTCCAAAGGAGCAATCCCTCTGACCTTGCTGGTCAGAACCAACAGCTGATTTCCGAATCCTCCTGCAATTGCTTTTGCCAAGGCTTGTTTGCTTCGATCAAGTCGCCGACACCGCCGACAGCGAGAGCCTGCGTGGGACAGCTCGTGAGCCGACTCCTGGACGTCGTCGACCTTCAGGGACCACGTGGCTGCGGAGACAAGCTACCCCTCATCACCTGTTTGCACCCGACATCGCCTGGTACCCACCTGGTGCCACGCTGGTCACTGGCTAGTGACTGTGAACACTGTCCCCTCTGCTTACAGGTCTGCAACATCTCCGATCCACTCTTGGATCCACTGCATCTCTTCCCGACCGACCGCCTGCAGCATCTTTGTCCCAGGCTCAACGGAACAGATAGAAGAAACCCGACGCACTTTGAGGCCTATGCACCCGCTTCCTGTGGGTGAGGTAAAGCTGGTACTCCGGTGCCCATGTGTAGTAATACATCTCTAGTGCCTGTGTTCCAAATCTTAAGTTCCTAGGTCATCCGGAAGATTCCTTTTGCAGTAACTTTGTACTTTTTACGCACCCATTGAAACCTATGGGAGCCCGCGTGTGACTATTTGCTCTGCACACGCCACCCGTGGACCTCCTGGTCACTAACTGACGTTAGCTCCTTGTAGGCCCAGCGATTCTAGAGGCCCTAGGCCTTTTCCCTTTTCTGTTCGTGGTACTTATACCACTATTTTAGTATATGGTTCGAGTGGCCACCAGGGCCTATCCATATAAAGTGCAACTTCTGTGTATTCTGTGATAATCTTGTTTGACGATTTGTGCTCCTGTGCTCATAAAGAGACTAGGGGTTACTTTGAGAAATAAATACATATATATTTTGAATATATATCTGTGTGGTGTCCTTTCATTGGTATAAAAGGGGGTTACTATTGGTAAAACAGCTTGCTTAACACGCATCACGAGTTTAGCCTCAAAGACTGCTTAGCCTACGCTACCACTAGGGCAGCTAGTCCAAAAAGGTTGACTTACAACCACACCATAAGGGTTGCTTGGCATGGTACAAGGTGGTCACTAGAACTAGTGAACAGCATATACCAGGCCAACTTCTCACATTGGTGAGCAGCGGTTGGATTTGAGCTTGCTGTGTTTTACCATTGTAATCTCTTGGTTACCAATTGAAAGATCACATAGGTACCTGTAGGTACATATAAAACAAGATTAGATATACATAAGTTCTACTGAACTTAGTTGTTGTAGAGCAAAGGGAGTAGCACACCCTGACTACAACTACTAGATAGGTTTAGTAGGTAAACCCAAGTGTAGGTAGATTGCAACACATCCACCCACACTTAAGAGCAATGGCTGGGGCAGAGGGGTCCACTGTACCCATCTCTGTTGAGAGTGACCCCCCGAGGGCACCATCCATCTATGCTACCCTTAATCAAAATGAGCTCAGGCAGCTGGCAACTCTTAGAGGCCTTAAACAGCCCAAGAACCCTACCTCTGCTTTGCTCAGAGAGCTCTTGCAAGAAGATGAAAATCAAAAAGAGCTCAGGAAAGCTTCCCAGTTAGCCCCCTTAGGGACAGGAACAGGAGGCCCCCCTTCTGAAGATGCCACTGAGGTACCCCTTTCCAATAGTCACCCCTTAGATGGGATGCCTACCACAGAGGATGAGAGTGAAAAGGATACTGACAGTAGTGAGGATGAAGGGAGAACTAGCCCAGTGCCAAGTGTTATACTTGGCCCAGCTAAACTAAGGCTATTGGGGACTGACAGTGGGTTCACCCCACTGGATCTCCCCAGTGGACTTAACACAGGGCTTGGAAGGCAAAGGAATCGCTCAGGTGACTCCAATGCTTCCCATGGCTCTAGAGGCTCTCAAGGTCACTCCAGGAGAAGGATGACCACCCCTCAGAGGAGGGAACATGAGGCCAAGATGCAAGAAGCCCAGCTGAGGATCAGGAAGCAGGAGCTAGAAGTAGCCCTGATGGAAGAAAAACTGAGCAAGGCTAGGCAGCATAGAGAGAGTGGGTCTATACCCACTGGTGGCAGCAATGTCCCTAGGGACAAAGATAGGGTCTTTGACAATAGGAACCTGTCCAAGATTGTGCCCCCCTACAAAAGTGGGGATGACATCCACAAATGGATGACTGCTCTTGAGAGAGCCTGCAAAGTGCAGCAGGTTCCTGAAGACCAGTGGGCAGCAATCTTATGGCTCTCCTTTGAGGGGAGAGGCAGAGATAGACTCCTCACTGTTAGAGAAGAGGATGTCAGAAATTACAGAGTCCTGAAGAGTGTCCTAGTTGATGGGTTAGGCTTAACCACTGAACAGTACAGGTTAATGTTCAGAGACACCCAGAAGACACAGACTCAGGACTGGTCTGAATATGTGGAATGTGCCACTAAGGCTTTGGAGGGTTGGTTGCTGGGAAGTAAGGTGTCTGATTATACAGGATTGTACAATTTGATGATGAGAGAGCAGATTTTAAGTAATTGTCAAAACCAGCTTCTCCATCAACACCTGGTAGACTCAGATTTGACCTCTCCCCAAGAATTGGGAAAGAGGGCAGATAAATGGGTCAGGACCAGGATCAGGCCTAAAAACCAGGGTGGTGACCAAAAGAAAGATACCACCAAGCCTCAAGAGAAGGGTGGGGATAAAGAAAAAGAGAAACCTTCCTCAGGGCCCCAAAACTCCACACAGGGTGGTGGGTCCCAAGCTCCCTCCTCTACCACAGCCAAAAAGCCCTACTGCCATGAGTGTAAAACTCCTGGGCATTGGAAAACTGACAGCGGTTGCCCAAGGGCTAAAAACAAAACTGTTCCTCCAATTACTCCTGTCACACCACCTATTACTGTCAGCAGTAATCCCCCAGGTGGTGGGAGTGCCCCCAGAAATCTGGGTGGGTTTACTTGGGGAACACAGGGGGACCCTGGCTTAGCCAATTCCCCTGCAGCAGATACTCTTGTCTGTGATGGTGGCATGGGGTTTGCCAACTTCACTGCCTGTCCCAACACTTTGGGTAGGTACAGACAGGAGCCCTACATCAATGGTACAAAAGCTGAGGCCTACAGAGACACTGGAGCTAGCATCACAATGGTGGCCCATTGGCTAGTTCCCTCTGAGCAGCTTTTGCCTGGTTTCTCCTACCAGGTGACCAACATTGATGGCAAACAGAACAGTCATCCCATGGCAGAGGTATGTCTCAGCTGGGGAGGTGTCACTGGCCCTAAAAGGGTGGCAGTGTCCCCAACCTTGCCTGTAGACTGCTTACTGGGAAATGACTTAGAACTCTCAGCTTGGGCTGGAGTTGAACAAGACACCCATTCTAAAATGGTAGGCCTGTCACAAAAGGGTAGGGGGGTCGTGCCATTCACAACCCCTGTCCAAATAGATTTCCTCCCTGAAAAGGTTGGAAGGGCAGTGGTAGCCACAGCCCAGGCACAGACAGACTTCCCTGTAGAGACTGGCAGAGCTGTGACAGTCACAGCTCAAACACAAACTGAGTGCCCCCCTGAAAAGGTTGGCAAGGCTGTAATGGTCTCAGCCTATACTCAGACTGACATAGGTGTAGTGAAGCCTGAAACAATGGATCACTCCACACAAACTGAGAGTAGTGGGGAGGAAGAAAAGTCTCCCTCTCCCCAGACATTAGGAAAAGGTCAGCCTCCTCAGGGATCTGACCTCACCCCTTGTGAAGGAACTGCCCCAGAGGTAGCCAGGCCTGGCCTGGCAGAGCCTCTGATGTCAGTGGCCCCTTCCAAGGTGGGACCCAGTCTGGTGCAGGTAGCCTGCCTCTCTCTACCCTGCCTCAGTCAGCCCAGGGCTGCAGAGGTCAGGGAGGCCAGTGGACCCCCAGAGGGCCCCTGTCCACAAGAACCCCCCCATCAAAAGAATGAGGATTGCCTGGCTAGTAGCCCTAGTCAGGGGATGGGTAAAAACATTCCTGAGGGATCTCCTTTACAGGTAGTTAGGGACCTCCCCCAGAGGGATTCTGTTGGGCACAGGCAAACCTGGGACCTTAGGGCCCCAAACCTGACCTGTCCCTCCAGTAAGCCCACAAAAGGGACCCAGCCTCCAGCTTTAGGTAGCCAGAGGCTGACCCTGAGAGCACAGTGCAACTCAGTTAAGGAAAGAAAGGCATCCATGGTGGAGGGGGATTGGAGGAAGCTGAGGCCTCACTTTGAGGACACTCACTTCAGTACTCCATCTCAACACCAGCCTTTTACTTTGCCAAGACACACCAAAGGTAGAGATTCCCTATGGTGGAGACCCTCTGATACCCTTAGGGTGAGGGATTGCTTAGTGGACCATGAGACAGGGGGTAACCATGCCAGTGCTGGTTCCTCCTTATATGGCCACTTGGGCAATATAGGCTTACCTGGTCAAGGTCAGCCTTATCTCCCTTCGTTTGGGGGGGGGTTGTGTAGGAAGGTGGATATCTGACTATGGTTACCCCCAAATTTTTGCCTAGTGTCTAGCTGGTTTTTCGACTTAGTTGGCCTGAGATCCTGCTATTCAGGATCTCAGCCTGGCTGTTCTCTCTTTAAAATGGACTCCATGTACCCTAGGTACATACCCAATTGGTTGGATCACCCTGTCAGCCCCTGTACCAGTGTACACTAGGTACCCAGGGCATTGGTGTACCCAAGGCCTGCCAAGGGCTGCAGCATGTATTATGCCACCCCAGGCTTGGCCTAACAATTTGACACAACTGGCTGATCACTCAGCTGGGGTAAGTTGGTGTAATCACCTCTTACTTAGGTGTAGTATACCTATACCTAACCTTAAATGGGACACCTGGTAACCTATAAGTCACTCCTATGGCAGGCCTTAACAATCCTGAAGGCAGAGTGCTTGGTTCCATGTGAGATGGTGCTCTGGCATGAGCTGAGCCTGTCTGCAGTGGTCGGAACAACTTCCTTCTACTGTTTCCAGATATCGTCATACCATATACTCTTAAGTGCATTATGAACCTCGCGGTTAAATGCTATCTTTGGTTTGGCTTTATCAAAACATGTCGAGTAAGGTGTCATACGAATTGGAATACTAACCCCTCGCCAATTCTGGCGACGGGGTTAGCATTCCACCCTTCTAGAGGGACACGACATGTACAGTGCCTGAAACCCGGGTAAAATCAGACATAGCCTCAGCTCCACAAAATGGATGCTGCCACCACAGACACAAGTCTGCCCTCCTGCTGCTGGGAGTCCTTTCAGCTTGGGAGGTGTGGACAAAGGGTTTCCTGCCAGGGGAGGTGCGTGCACCACCCCAGACAGGATTTTGTGTATTGGTCAGGTAGGGCTTGAAAGAAACCAGACATGCCTGTGGCTCACAAGGAGCCTCGGTGCATATGCCAGTTCAAACCGGTCCTGGGGCACACCAGTCCCGGGCCTGGGGCGAGCTGGACAAAGGATTGGGGGTGTAACCACCCCCCTTCCTGGTCCCACCCATAGGGAGGGACCTAGCAGGTAGTCCGGCCCCTAGAATCCGAATAAAGGTAGGAGCTGTGTCCTAAGACTTCAGACATCCTGGAATCAACTTGAAACTAAGAAGAAGACGGGAACTTCGACATTCTGCTGCACAGAAGACTGAAGAAAATCTCCCCTGTGGTCAGGGAGTGACCACCTTGCTAACGCAAGCACCATCCAGCGAATCAACGTCTGCTTTGCCGCCGCCTCCCGCCGGAGCCCGAGCCCAGAGACTGACAAGACCTGGACCTCCAGACCTCTCACCGCCCGATCCACAGTCCCTGCAAAGAGGAGACCCGTGGAGGCACCGAGACACGTGGAGCCAGCCATCTTGGAACGACTACGACAAGCTGACAAGTGCAACAACCGAGGCTCCCTCCAAGTTGTGCTTTGGGTCCTGAGAAGCCCAACCCTCGAGCAGCATCTGCACCAAAGGTGAGCCCTCCAGCATCTCCACGATCTGCGTGGGGCCCTTCTGCATTTTGCCACTCGACGCGCCTAACCGGTTGCTGGCCCGCTGGCTAGTGGCCATCTTGGCGACGAAATCTACGACAAACACCGCTGGTCTGGTTGCTCCAGACTGGCCCTTGCTCCCCTCCAAAGGAGCAATCCCTCTGACCTTGCTGGTCAGAACCAACAGCTGATTTCCGAATCCTCCTGCAATTGCTTTTGCCAAGGCTTGTTTGCTTCGATCAAGTCGCCGACACCGCCGACAGCGAGAGCCTGCGTGGGACAGCTCGTGAGCCGACTCCTGGACGTCGTCGACCTTCAGGGACCACGTGGCTGCGGAGACAAGCTACCCCTCATCACCTGTTTGCACCCGACATCGCCTGGTACCCACCTGGTGCCACGCTGGTCACTGGCTAGTGACTGTGAACACTGTCCCCTCTGCTTACAGGTCTGCAACATCTCCGATCCACTCTTGGATCCACTGCATCTCTTCCCGACCGACCGCCTGCAGCATCTTTGTCCCAGGCTCAACGGAACAGATAGAAGAAACCCGACGCACTTTGAGGCCTATGCACCCGCTTCCTGTGGGTGAGGTAAAGCTGGTACTCCGGTGCCCATGTGTAGTAATACATCTCTAGTGCCTGTGTTCCAAATCTTAAGTTCCTAGGTCATCCGGAAGATTCCTTTTGCAGTAACTTTGTACTTTTTACGCACCCATTGAAACCTATGGGAGCCCGCGTGTGACTATTTGCTCTGCACACGCCACCCGTGGACCTCCTGGTCACTAACTGACGTTAGCTCCTTGTAGGCCCAGCGATTCTAGAGGCCCTAGGCCTTTTCCCTTTTCTGTTCGTGGTACTTATACCACTATTTTAGTATATGGTTCGAGTGGCCACCAGGGCCTATCCATATAAAGTGCAACTTCTGTGTATTCTGTGATAATCTTGTTTGACGATTTGTGCTCCTGTGCTCATAAAGAGACTAGGGGTTACTTTGAGAAATAAATACATATATATTTTGAATATATATCTGTGTGGTGTCCTTTCATTGGTATAAAAGGGGGTTACTATTGGTAAAACAGCTTGCTTAACACGCATCACGAGTTTAGCCTCAAAGACTGCTTAGCCTACGCTACCACTAGGGCAGCTAGTCCAAAAAGGTTGACTTACAACCACACCATAAGGGTTGCTTGGCATGGTACAAGGTGGTCACTAGAACTAGTGAACAGCATATACCAGGCCAACTTCTCACATTCTTCTACTCTCATGATGCAATCTGCATCCCAGGTCCCTGCTGCGGGCCATCTCTGATTTTCTGGCAAATCCTTGGTGTAGTCCACCCATAAATCAAGAAATAATACGGCATCTAGGCCATGCTTATGATACATAAAGTACCCTGGAGTGTCCCTTGGTGGGATGGGAACAGCTTCTTCGAGTACACCTTTTCTAGTTTTGATCTGTCTTAGTTTCGAAAAGAGCGGCATTTTTAGATCTGGTTACTTAATCTTAAACACACTTAATACAAATAAACACAATAATGAACAGTCATTCACACCACAATGTATAGAACGTATTAGAACATTTAACATTTAACAGTTTTAACGAACAATGATAACTAATAGAAAACTAGTTACTGACATAATACTGACATTAGATAATACTTATTTATATGCAAGACATACTATATATACTGCTAAACAGTACAGATACACTGCTGAAACAGTGCAGACCGGATTTGTGTACCCAAACCCGTCTTGACCGGCACAGACTATGTGCACGTTAAATGCCTCCCCGGTAATGGTACTCACCGGGTAGCTCGGAACGGAAGGCCTCGGAACGGAACTGAAACTGGACCGGACTGGACTCGACTCGACTGGACTCGGAACTTCGGAACCTGGTGGGCCTCTGTATACCTCGGATCTTGCTCTCTCAGCTAGGCTCTGGTCGGGATACTTCGCACTTCTCACCGCCTCGTCTGGGTGTTGATCGCAGCCTCAGTCGCCCCCGCTTGGCCGGAGGGAGATACAGGAAATCCTGCAGGTACGCGTTTTTGTCCGTTCAGCTGTGGCAGGAGACTGGGCCTGCAACGCACCGCCGGCGCGTGAGATGAGAAAGTGTCCCTGTTCGGGCGCCAATTTATGTGGTAAATATTTCATTACCGGTACTATTTTTTATGCGGTAAAGTCTAGTAAGAATAACTCAGTAAATATAAGAGGCAGAATCCGTGGTATTAGAGGTTTTAAAAGGCTTTATTCCTATACAAAGGAATACAATTCGAATTGTAGGCTTTCTATTCCATCACCACGAAAGTTCAGGAAGGAAGGGCATACATTATTGACAGATAAGCAGTTTTATAGAAAAATGCATTACAGTGAAACAGATGCAAGAGGCGTAACAGCTGATAGTACAGATAAGAGGTGCATACGTAACTAATAGAGGCGGATATATGGGCGTAATTTAATAAACGTCATTATACATGATGTCACAAGTGGGTGGATCCATAAAAGAATCCTGCGATGTCAGCAGAAATATTTGGCAGAGATGCGCGCGCAGCCGCATGACGTGTGATTGACGTGCAACTAGAGGGTGAAGGGGACTTGACATTTAGCTCTACATGTGGAGACAGAAGTCTGGGGTTCATGTCAACCTAATCCCAAATCATATCTAATATCCTATGTTTAAAGAACTGTGTTATCCAAAAGGAAAGGTCTCTAGGATAGAATCTATTCTATACTGACTGTTAGTGCGTGTACAAGCGTCTAAGTGTCTACATGAGATGCGAGGGGGTAGGAATATTCCATGGTAACGGGGCCTATGAATTACTTGCATGAGGACAGCGAGGCCTGGCCCTTTGCACGGTAGCTGGAGGAATGTTTACCTAAACTACTAGACAGGAATGCATCGGATGAGGAGCGGAGTAGATAATCTTCAAGGTGAAATACAGTTTTTGGCAGGCAATATGCTGGATCAGGCACCGTTAGCCGCGCAGGGAGTAGGACAAAGTTCATGGATACAGATGCAGGCTCAGACTGGAGCTTTCAGAGGCAGAAGACAGGAAAAGGCTTGATGACAGAATTCAGGGCCTACTCGCCTGAATCTGTAAAATGTGGAAAGTGAACCACATAAAGTCGGTGGCCTTTCATACTTAGGAATGGAATATCTGACCCATTCATGGCGGATCTGAAAGAGGACATGTTGACGGTGGACGCACATATATTTGTGTCTTCAAAACTGGAACTGGAGGGAACATACATGTACTTATAGCATGCACATGGAGCCGTTGGGGTCTACGATAGGGGACATAACTGATCACAAAATTCATATTTCCTCAAAGGGCCTCGGGGACCCTAACCTCTTCTCATGATTAAGAATGTGCACTTGGTCTCCCAACTTGTGTATGTTCATTTTCCAATTGCCTGTAAATAAGTTTTTTTTGTTAATTCATAATCCTTGTATGTTTGTGCAATCAGAAACAAGGTACTACCGTAGACCACTAGATGTCACCATCTTTGGTAGGTCTTACATTTTTGACAAGTGCCTTGTTTTGGCAATTGTTGGTTCTTAAAATGTAGCCCCCACCAATAAAAATGTTATAAATACATGACAAAGTAAAAAAACCATTATCGGAGTAATTTCAATGCCACAATTAACAATATTACTATAGATACTTCGACAAAAGTCCCCAGGACTACATTATGATATTGAACAGAAAAGTTATTTGCAAACTCGCGCAAGGAAAAGACAGAATGCACTGAGTAATGTGGAATATTCAGCATCTCCAAAATAATGATTCTGTTATTTTGCGTAGGTCACTCCTAGGGGATGTGGGGTAAGCCCCAGTGCCCCCACTGCCCAAACCAGCTCCCAGCATGGTGTGGGAGATGGCTTTGCTTCCACCCAAATGGAGCAGCTGTTTTCAGCTTGCTCCCTGCAGGTGGGAGCAATATGTGGTCTGTGTCCCTGCCCGCACTTCTGTGGGCCGGGGAAACCGAACAGAAGTCTGCACCTAGCCAGTGGGATTATTTTGAAATCTCCTTCTGGCTGGTGGAAAACTTCCATGTTTGCTCCCGCTTGGCAGGAGATTGAGAAATTCTCATGCCAGACAGGAGCAAACATGTTTCCTTGCCTGTGGTGGTAAGGGCTGGAAAACTACAGTGTCCTAAGAGTGGGCCCCCAGGACACCGTCACTGAGCTCAAGGAGGGGTCTATGCAGTCCCTTCCTCATTTATTTACATTTCAGTCCAATGGTGTGAGGTCCCAGGTCCTAATAAGGCTTAGGGAGGGGGCTGAGTATTCCCCTCCTATTTGTTATAAGAAAGAAACCCCGGTGAATGGGGTTTCTGGGGCCCAAGGAAGCCTCAGTGAAGGGGCCCCTACAGCGATCACAAATACCTTTCAGATGTTTTTGCAGTATTGCTGTTTGATGAAAAATGGAAAAATGAATTCGCAAATGGCATTTTGGGATTCCCTTTTTTCTTGAACCCCCCACTTGATGGATCATTCCGACACTGAGAAAGAGCTGATGTGGATGAACTTTGTTTGGGAATGTTTCACGATAACTTGTCAAAAGGAGCCAAAGTTATTAGCAAACCAAAAAAGTTATTCCTATAGTAACTAGGTCCTTACTATAACTACACATTGGTGATCGCCACTGTGTAATATAGCTTCAGAAAATTATGATTTTTATGGAACATGCTTTATAGATGACTTGTTCATCCTGTGGGATGGCTCATTTTAGAGATATTCATATGGATCCTCAATAATAACAAGTTTATCATAAGGTTTGCAAGGGATTATAGTAAGCTGCACATTTTATTTTTGGATGTGGCTCTGAATGTAAGTGAAAATTCATTGATTACAACCATCCACAGAAAGGCCACGCCTGCTTACTTCATCCTTCACTCAAGTAGCGGGCTTCCCGAAAACACTGAAGTGGAATATCCAATATGTTTAGATGTTGCAAACCCAGAGGATATGCACCACAGAGAAAGATTTTGAAAGGGAAGTTGCCATGATGATCCACAGGTTCATTCTTTGGGGATATCCAAACATTGTCCTTGATGATGCCTTGTGGAGAACTTAGATGAACCCATCTTCTATATCAGATAAAGATGACAATTTTGTCAAGAATGCAAAGGGTGGCACAGTTGTAGCCACATTTGGATATAAAACGAAGCTTCACAAAGAATTTCCACATATTGGAACATGATAAACACTTAAAAGTGATTGTGGACCCACACCCCAGCATCACTTATCAGAGAACTGCAACCCTTGGGGTTATTTCAACATACAGTTTTTATGTTATTGGAAGGAACTCTATAGGCTTGGAAAGAAATCAGGAACAGAGTATTGTATAATGCGATGCCCGTGAAGCATGTACGTTTGTATTATGCTTTCTCCAGTGTGACTGTGGTAGGTTATGTGTTGAAGCATGATCAAGAAATTCAAAGTGACAATTTTACAGCATATAGGAGCCATAAACAGCTATGCCAAGAGCTAACCTATGCTAATCACTTTATGGAGGTCCATCATAGTTCTCTGAAAGGATTTTAATATTATGGGGAAAGAAGCATGTAAAGAAACACCCCAGAGGGCGTGAGAGAGAACTGGAATTGAGGAGATAAGAGTCAAAATTGATTGTGAAGTTGAGCCATAATAAAGATGCAGAGCTACATATTCATCCTTGAATTGTTCAGCTTGGTTAGAGGTGGGCAAAGGAGCATTTAGGGTCATTGATACTGAATGTTTTTAACTGTTATTGGTCACTATAATTGATACATTTTTTACCCTCAAGAACAGCTCATCTGCACATTGATATACCATGAATTTGTACTATTTGTTTTTATATCGGTGCAGTTTTGGCCTATACTTTCTGAAGTTGCATTTTTGCACTTTTCTTGAGCATGGATTATGCACCAAACAATTTTTGCTGCATACGCATAAGTGACTGCACCTTGATTGCACTCAATATGGTTAAGAGTGATCCATGCAAGACATGCATACTTGCAAATTTTGGGGTTATGTACATTTTCACGTTGGCCGGGAAGTAATCAATGCATCATTGTGTGACTTCACATAACACTTTATGAAGGTGAAGTGATTGTGTACATATTTCATAAATTCACATAGCACTTTATGAAGTTTCCTGGTACTTGGCATAGCACTTAATAATTTCCTGGTAATGTGTCCAAGTATCATAAATCTTGTATTACCATGCTCATTGAATTGAGCGTTTGCATCTGTTCCACAAACACAAATAGCAAGTTAGGCATGTGAAGTGTTTTTGTAAATGTTGCTCAAAGCCACATTGCACTTTATGGAGTTGTGTAAGAAGCCTTAATAATCTCCTAGTGATGTGACACAAAACTGCAAAGCCTGTAGTACCATGAATATGAAGTCCTTGTTTTTTGCTGCGTAGCAGACGTTAACTGCTAGGTAGGGGTTGCTTGAGCACTGCTATCACTTCCTTTGCATCTTATGCACTTTTTCTAAAACTGACTTGTCAAATTCTTTTAATAATTGTTTTTAATCTGTTTGGAACTGTGCTTGGAACAAAGTGTGGTTTGGGCGGATCGGGGCTTTTTATAACTTTTCATTAGGAGGTAGGAAAACACATGTTTAGAGTCTGTTCCTCGCCTTGGTGGGCATTTTGGTGCCTTCAATTGGAGCTGCTAGAGGTCTAGCCCCCTTCACTGCAGCCCTATTTAAGTTTGCTGTGGAGCAGATGTGCAGTAGGCACACCTAAGGCAAGCCCATCTGTGCCTATCTGCGGCAGGCCAGGGGCCTCATTCTCTGGTCCATCTTTACTAGAGAGACAGTCCTAATCTGCAAATCAACTTAAATCTTTGCGGTCAGATCATTCCGACCAACAGCCAGATTCTTGTTCCTGGGGTGAGTCCTTTGATTTGCAGTGGATGCAATTTTACTTGTTCAGTGTCATTAATCTGTAATGTTTGTAATACTATGCTTTCTCCTTTTGCTAATTGTCCTGATACTCCACCCAGAATGGCTGTTTCTATCTCTATACCACTGGGTGAATCTAACTCTGCCAGAGAATTTCACTTCTTCAGCATGAATTGTCGGTCCCTACCTAAACATCAGACACATTCTTTTCAAATTATTATGGAACCTAAATCTAGACGCTCTGTCTTCCACCTTGATGGCTAAATTAAGTAGCTTGTCCAAGTTGAAAGTCCCTGCTTTTCACAAATTACTTCATTTTACTAGTCCAGGAATAAAACAATCAGATTCAGTGCTGGCTTATGGAGGCCTTGGAAGAAAGCTTACTGCTTAGGCTGTTCTTTGCACCTGCACCCTGGTTTAAAGAGTGGTAAACAATTGAGAAGAGACAATGCAAAGTCCTAGAAAGACTTTGGGGAAAGTCCTTCATGGAGGACACCAAAATCGACCAAAGAGCAGCATTAAAAAAATACCAAGGGATCTGTAAATCTGCTCGAGCTGCTTTTCATTCAAATACAATTCTAAGCACTCAAAACTGCTCTAAAATGCTTTTTTAAAGTGGACAGGAAATTATCTGACCCTGTAATTTGCCTCCTCCTACCCTTTCTCATACTCAATGCGAGGAGCTTGCCCTCTTCTTTACTTAAAAAGTGGAAAATATCCACTCTCAATTGATCAGCAACTGCACACAGGGAGCACAATCTAATGATACTGTTGTTACTACTGAACTTCAGAACCTTTCTCTCATTGCTAGTCATTGCTCTCAGACCACTGTCAGCTGGTTATCAAAGCTTAGTACATGGTCCCCTTTGGACATTGCATCTTTCAAATCTATCCTTCAGTCTATCAAATCTGGCTTCCTGCTTGATTCTTTACCATCTAATATGGTCAGCCATCTGGATCCTAACCTGTTGTCAATTATTATGGATCTTCTTAAGGATTCACTTTTGGAAGGTTCTGACCCTCAGAAGTGGGAAAATACTATGGTCCTTCATCTACTAAAAAAAGCAAATTTGTACCCGATCAACCTGCCACATTTCCACCCTATTTCCGTTACCCATTTTTTCCAAGATTCTAGAGAAACATGTTAATGGCCGGCTGACCTCATTTGTGAAAGCTCAGAACGTTCTCCACCCTTCCCCGTCTGGCTTAAGGGCTGGATAGTCTACCAAACCCACCCTGCTAGGGGGTAACTGAGCTTCCACGGTAGAGCTTGAATGAGGAAGAAACAGCAGCGCTCATCTTATTAGACCCTTTTGCGGCCTTTGATACTGTGTCTCATTCCATTCTGGTAGAAAGACTGATTGCACTTGGCCATGATGGCTTACCTCTGGAGTGGTTTCAATTTTTTCTTAAAGACCGGTCTTGTCAGGGCTTTTCTTCCGCTGTCAGGTACAGCTCACAACCACTTTCCTCTGGAGTCCCGTAGGGCTCTATGCTGAGCCCAATGTTGTTTAACGTCTGCATCTGCCCACTGATGAGGTAGATAGCAGTGGCTTGTCCCTTTTCCCCATGCAGGTGACACCCAGATCATCTTCACCCTGTCACCTGCTCATAATCATGGTTCCTCTGACCTCAGTTTGGGCTTGAGTTGCTTTTCCTCTGTGATAAATAACAACTCATTCAAGCTCAATGGGGACAAAACTGAGGTCATGATTTTGGGCAACGATCCTGCTCTCTGGGGACCACAACGTTAGCCTGCTTCTCTAGGTGCTCTGCCCACATCATCATCAAAGGTCAAGATCTCGGGCTTCCTTATGGATGACATGCTATCTATGAAGTCTCAAATGGCTAAGGTGATGGGCGCTTGTTTTGCAGTTCTCAAATGGATGAAAAAGATCACCTGGCTGATCCCTGTTTCTGCACAAAGGACAGTGATTCAGGCCTTCATCATCTCCAGACTAGATTATGGAAATGTGAAGTATCTGGGAGCCAACTAAGCTACCATGCGTGGGCTGCAGCTAGTGCATAATGCCGCTTCTAGGCTTCTCTGTCGGTTGCCCAAATCTGCCTCAGTCTCGAATCTTCTTTAGAAGCTACACATCCCAAATCAGATCAAATTCAAAGCGCTATGCAATACGTGCAAGGTGTGAGCCTGATCTGGACTGAACTACATTCAAGATCTGGTACTCCCTTATCATCCCTCTCATTCCATGAGACCCTCACATCGGGCCATGTTTACAGTGCCTAGGTCCCTTTTGTCTCCAGTGAGGGACATTCTTTTGCTTAAATAGGCCCAAAATGATGGAACTCTCTTCCAGATTCTTTGAGAAACTGCCCCTCTCTTTTTGCCTTTCACAAAGGCCTAAAAACCCGGCTTTTCTGAATCTGCATATTCGGCTCTCTGCATCCTTCCTACCTCCTCCGTACTGGGAAGCCTCTTGGGGTAGCTTTGCACATCAATAATAATAATAACTGAGGAACAACTGATTTATTGGCCTCCAGTCCAGTGGATTGAGTGTTTTCTCATGGTGAAATAATATTGGTCTAATGAGAACCACATATGATCATTGAAATTCTTGAAGTGGAGGGACTTTGAACTGAATTTATTTTCTGGTTAAAAGGAGTGAAGGCAGCGGTATACAACTGCTGAGTGGAAGCATGTTTGAAGAGTAGCCCCGAAAATTAATTGACAAATTTATTACTCAAATTACAATTACTAATGACTCTTCTGGATGTCCTATTCACCCTTAATGTGATTGGTATGCTTCAAGGAACATTAATTTACATATTTGTTTAGTGCTGAAATGCACTGGCCAAATAGACAGTGAATGTTGTAATGGGTATAAAATAAATTAAAATGCAAATGAACTGATATACTTCCCCTTTTAATTGGAGTTTTGATTGTGATCCCCAGATATAGTATAACCAAATGGTTGTTGGGAAGAAGGCTCATGGCATTTTGGAAATATATTTATATCGCAACTTTGGAGTTATATTTAGGATAGTAGAAAAGGCATTTTTTGATTTCCTTATATGTTTGGTGCCGGTTGAGGAATCGTCACGAAACGTTTGTAAAAAAATCACCTCAGCTCCATTCTGAGTGATCCAACAAGTGGGAGACAAGAAAAAAAGGGGAGATGCCAAAATGTGTTTACCCATTCATTTTTCCATTGGAAGTTTAGACACAGCTACAGCATAAACGACTGAAAGAATTTACACAAAATTTTAGTAGAAAGCTACATCTTGATCAATAAAGAGTGGTTTGCGTGATTTGGTGTTAATCTGTGCAGTAGTGTTTGAGCAAATATTTCACGCCACAGAGGGTCCACTAGGCTGATAGATCTCATGGAGATATCTGATTGGTTGCCATCAAATCAACAATGACAGCAGCAGCCATCACAGGACTTGAGCAGGCAGGCCACAGTGGTAATATTTTTAAAAAACCCAGAGGACAGCGCCTTATAATTACAAGGGATGGGGGTACATGGCCCGCATGAGCCTTGAGGTGGTATTAGGGACCCCAATCCCCTGGGGCCGTTCTATAAAAGAAAGGGAGGGAGCACACAGCCCCTCTCCTTGAGCCTTGATAGGCCCTGGCAACCATCCCATGGGCTGAATGAATTGCAAAAGGGGAGGGGGTCATGTGTCCCACCAAGCCTGTTAAGGCCCCATGGACACCATCCTCCAGGGCTGGCTCACATCTGTGTCCCTGGGACACAGCGGCTTCCCTGCCCCCGAGAGCATGGGTATGGAAACAAATGTCTGGTCCCACCTGGGGGAAGCTTTGAAAATGATCCAGCTGGATGGGAGCAGACTTCTGTTTCCAAGACTGAACTCTTGTGGCCAGGAAAACACACGTTGCTCCAGCTCAGAGGAAGCAAGCAAAAACAACTGCTACTTCCTAGCAGGAGCAATGCTGGCTCCTGCAGAAAGTGGGGAGCTGGCTGCTTGTGGGTCTTCCCCTGCAGCCCCAACTAGTGGTTTGAGGGTACCCTCATGGGCAATGGGGCACCCACTTCTGGCCCCAGTAGATGAGGTCCTTGGTGCGCATGGAGGCTCAAGGATGGAGGCTGCAGTGCCCTCCCCTTAATTTTTTTCCTCCAAACAAGGTTTTGTTGCATCAATCACCATACTACATTAACTATACCTCACCCTTTTTCCACGCACTGGTTATACCCTTGTATATTATATAACTCATAGCAAGTGAAATCATAGCAGTCATAATATAACTTATGACATCTCAATTGACATAATTTCTCAGAACACCGTGCATAGCAGAGTGACGAGTTATAGTTAATGTAGTGTCGCGATTGAAGCGACAACCAAAGACTGCGTACAGAGATGCACAACATATAGTAAATTGAAGGTGCTGCAAAAATTGTAAATGTAAGATCTAACTGGTGATGTGCAAATTAGAAATTTAAGTTACAGCTATAACTTTAGAATTTCTAAAATGTGTATAGGTTAATGTGGGCTTGTATAGAAAGATTAAATAACATTTTCTAACTACAACTTAGCCTTAACCTTTGTTTTATTTCATTGAATATATATAGCTCCCCTGCCTCTATTACTTGCTATGCAAATGTGTTGCAGTACCTGTAAATATCCATTAGTGGTGAGTAAATTCCCCTTTTGCATAATATCCTTAAGTTTTTGCTTACTGGTATTGCTGATTTTTTAACTCTGCACGCTTGTGCACTATTGTTCAGTACCCAGTTTATGTCCTCTGACCCCTAAAACATAAAACTGTCTAATTCCCCAACTGGTATATTTAACTTCCTGGTAGTATTGTAGTGTATTGTTCAGGAACATTTAACACTGGTCGAAAAGTTAAATGTCACCCTGGGCTGCAGCATATGTTGTACCATACACTTGACTGGCAAAAAAAAAAGCCTCAGATCTACCTTTGGAGCCTGATTGCTGCAGCCTGTCAAAATAACCCTTATTAACAGGAAATAATCCTACTTTAAATATTAAATAATTCACCCCTAACTAGGGTTCTAGCCCATAAAGTAGGGCAGCTGGTGTTTCAAATGGTACATGCAAAAATTTATTGTTGGCATGTTTCTACAATGACTAATCTCCAAAATATTTTCACCCAATAGGGGTGTAGCTGATCTATTGGAAAAACTAACCTTCAGATTAAAATACTAGTTTAGCTATATCAGGTTTGGGATAATATATAGGTACGATTAAACCACTGTTCATAATAAGTCTCCCAGTTTTCAATTTTCCTGATTTTTACAGATTCAGATAGAAAATCATTTATTTTCCTGTCTGCATTTACTTTTAAATATGGATAAACATAGAAAATATGCTTTATTTCGGACAATTGTCACTACTGCCAATCATGAGTGTTAGGCTAATAGTTGTGTAGATTGACAGACAAGGGAGTTACATTTTGTTAAAGATGTATTAATGAAGCTTAATTAACTGTAGCAGTACAGTGGTTTAAGCTATTGTGCAATGTAAATGGTTTCAATGGACTGTATTATACTGTAAATGGCTAAAACCTATTGGACATTCAAACAAGAGTAAACGTTTGTTGGTTAAATAAATGTGGAAATATACCCAATGCAGCTTCATGTTTTGTACACTAAGTGCAAAATAAATATGGCTAAATACAGATAATATGAGCAAAATATAAATATGGATAAATCCAGATGGAAATGTAAAAAAAATACCATAAAACCGGGAACCCTGTTTATAAAACATCTAATTTACTGGTGAATTTGTATTTTTGATAAATATTTAGAAAAGTAATTTTAAACTATTAGACTTGGTCTGTCTACATCTCCAGTAGGGTAATTAGCATTAGCCTGCTAGAATCTGACCCCTGTCAGTGCTTCCTCTTAATAAGGTGTGAAAACCTCCCTGACTTGCTACTTTTGGCAGCTCAGGAAGGGATGCTGTGAGGGTCCAGGAACTTCTTACATTGAAAATGACAAGGATCAGACCTACACCTTCAAAGTTAAGTGTGAAGAGAGAGCTGGGAAAAAGAGCTTTGCTCAATGGGACAACTGTAGCCTTATTAGCACAACCCAGTGGGTGTGGAGGAGCTAGTTCCAGAACCAGTTTGATGGAGGTGAGAAGGAGGGCAATGTTCATTTCCCTTAAATTACTCCTGACAGGCTCATACGAAACCTCCAGCAGCAGAAGGGTAATGCCATCTTGGATTTTGTTGGAATAGTGCACTGTGGAATAGTTTGGAGCAAGACAAACAGGATGTGCTGCAAAAGTGGGAACGGTTGGCCCTGGTAACTTTTGTCTCATTGTTTAGGAAGTGTCCAGAAGTTACCCCTAACTCTGACTAGTGAATACTACAAAAGTGAAATATCATGGAATGCACATCAGAACACATCTGGACATGTGACAGAATAGAAGAGGACTAAACTACTGTCTGTAACCTCTGTGGGGACCTGAAGGGCTGATCATACTCTCACTTGTAGACAAGACTGAGAAGATGACTCCAAGGGTCAGTTGGATGACCTAATGTATGTCTATGGGATACAGCAAGCTGCTAGAGGCCTGTTGCCTTGAGTGACCAGCTGTCCAGCAACAACTGATAGAACTACAACAACCTGGAACTACTTCGGAAAATCTAAAAAGCTGGTACTTAAAACATGTTTGGACATCCAAGCCCTCTAAAACTTCAGCAGAACTAAAAGGCAAAGGGGACCAACTCTGAAATTACTTTGTTGGATACGGCTTCCACAACTGTCCAGCTAGAGGATTTTGAGCTGTAAAAAAAGAGACTAGGTCCAGGTAGAAATCTTGACCAGGCATAGGTGCCAAATGTATCTGCTTGACTAGAGGACTATGTTGGATACAGCTTCCATACCTGCCCAGCTAGAGGATTTTGAGCTGTAATAAAAAAAGACTAGATCCAGGTAGAAATCTTGACCTGGCAAAGGTGTCAAAAATATCTGCTTGCCTAGAGGACTTTGGCGGCCACAACATTTGGATTCTTCCACACAGAGTGTTTCCTGACATATGAATCAGCTTCAGGATAACCTAGTCCAACCCCTATCTGACTTCAAGAGAACTTTGCACTAAACAGCCTACAGTCTTGCATGGCGGAAGTAGCTTGACTTCTGTTTCAAGGACTAAGTCAGAAGATATAACTTTTGACTGAGATGACCAGCTTTGTGTATTCAACCTCTGCTTCATTGTGGTCAGCCTCGATTTGCACCTATGCCCTGGTCAACTACAAACAGTAACTGATTTACTTTTACTGGGTGCTTTTTGCTCAAAAGCTTTACATTTTCATATTCCCATTTACCATTATTGAAGTTTAGGCATTGCAGTGTCATTTTTCTTATTACATTTTCTCTGTTTTCAGATATGGATGGTGGAATGTTTATTGTTTTCTATTGTGACTTTTTGACTGTTTTGTCTGGCTAAATAGCTTTCAAATGTTCCTTAAGTTAAGCCTGTCTGGGGTAAAAAAAGACTTGCATAATGTTCAAAGTAAAACAATTGACTATTATCCAGTTCAAATCTATCAGCATGGAAACAAAGTTGAATTTTATATTTTGCACACAATGCAACCCATGTAACGTGTTTTACTTCCAAAGTCATATTTCATCAGATAGTTGGTTACAGCTAGATTTTAACAATGTCTCTCCCCACCCTCAAAGTTATTTTGTTCATATTTCCAAGGTTGAATGGGATTTAATATTCTTCTCATTCAGGTTTGTATTGTGTGATAGCAGACACAGACTGTACTACTTGCATTCAGTTGAGACTTTTAGTGTGGCATGTTTCACAAGATATGCATTAAAAAGTGAGCTGTTAGGGAGTGAAGCGCTTATAAGATAATGGTAGGGTGATACATATAGGTGGATCAATATATGTTGCAGGGAAGACAGTTCAGAGCTTAATGTGACAGCTGACTCATCATGTGCTTTTTCATTCCCCCTCATTGTTTTCAAGAGACCATCCAAATACCAGCTGCAAATCTTTGCAAGAAAGATTCCAGGATCTGACTGGTAGAATTGGAAGTGGAATGCCAAAGTGCCCTGTGTTCACATCTCAGGGCTGTACATCTCATTGACTACTTCAGTGAAGGATGTCTGTCTTGTCATAGTAAAATATAGATCATCCTTCATGACTCCTTATCTCCCTTCCTCTCCATGGTGAGTATATCGTAAACTTGAGATAATAAATGGATTGCTCCTTATTCGCAGTATTCTACCAGAATATAATGGGGCTGATTATGATGATGGGTCGTACGAGCATCTGACCGCCATCATTGCAGGAACATTACCGACCACCAATTAGTCTGCGGCCCTGCCCACCAAATTATGATCCAACCACTGTGGAGGCGGTCAGAAACATACCTCTTAGCTGTTGCTAGCTGTAAAAGGGTTCTAGACCTAGTAGATCCATGGCGCATCGTGCAGCCTGGGAAACATCCTTTTTTATGTTTCTTGACAAAATACAATACGGCTTCTAGAATAGATGTTTTTCTGGTCTCGCAGGGTCTCAAAATGAGTATGTAGGACTACATACCAAATACCTTTTCAGACATGCACTAGTCAAAATGGTAGTAGCCGGGGTAGGGCCTGAAAAAGCACCTAGGAGATGGTACTTTAACAAAATTAATTTAGAGCGAGAGGAATTGTGTGCAGAGGTAATGAACCAAATCAATAGTTTTTTTCTTAATAACACTAAGGGGAAATATTACTTCTAAAGAAATCCCCAACAAAGGGTAAAAAGATCTGAGCTTGAATCTAGTCGTGAGCAAGCAAATAGAAAGTACACTAAAACTTAGCAACAAAACAAGAGCTGCTACAGGCAAAGCTAGAAATGCAGAGCCCATTATTAGACATTATGAGAAAGTATATCAGACAGATCAACAAATAATGCCTGACTTAATTATGATGTTCCTAGACAAACTAACAATTCCATCCATGAGTAAAGAACATAGCGAAATAGTAACTGCAGAAATCTCTACTGAAGAAATAGATACATTTGTGAGCTCAATGGCTAACTGTAAAGCAGCTGGGGAGGATGGACTGCCAGTAGAATTATATAAAAGGAACGCACCAACCTTAAATGCACAACTGCCTAATCTTGCTAACTAAATAATAAGAGGGGGTGAACCTCTGGCCTCCTTTCATACGGCAGTGGTAGTTAGCATTTTGAAGAAGCACAAAACAGGGAAAACATCAATTCCTATACGCCAATAGGCCTTCTCAAAACTGATTATAAAGTGTTTACAAAGCTTCTCACTAACAGGCTCAATAAAATTGTAGGACGAATAATTCACAGGGATCAATGTGGTTTTGTAGCAGGTAGACAACTCTCCTCAAATACAATATTTCTGTTAGAAGCTTTGGACTATTTTACTAAGAATAAAACAGAGGCGAAGGTGTGTTTTTTAGATGCTGAGAAAGCTTTTGATCTGGTTCTGGGAGTGTCCTTTATTAATTCTCGCTAGATTTGGTTTTCCAGAAAGTTTTATAAATATAGGACTCAATGGCACAAATAATAATAAATTCTAGAAATGCAGGTAGCTGCAGAATATATGGGGGTACAAGGCAGGGGTATCCCCTATCTCATATTTTCTTTGCCTTATTCATAGAGCCCCTGGCAATAGCCATCAGGCAGAAAGCGCTACAAACTGCACCTTTACAAGGCATGACTAATATAAAACTTTATAACTATGATATCGTTTAAGTTCTCAGACCTGGGGAGAACATTCAAAAGGGAATATTGGGGATTTTTTCAGAATTTCAAGCACTGCGTGGCTATAAAATAAATAATGTTGAGACAGAAGTTGTATTGTGTAATTGCTCAGGTAAGACACTGCTACCAAGTTTTCAGGTACTACATAACTCCAGGCCCAAGAGATACTTAGGGATCTATCTGTCGGAGAGAGTGGATGAACTATATACATTAAATTATGTCCCTTTAGAGCAAAAAGTTAAGCGTTTATTAGCGAAATGGAATCAACTTCCAATTTCAGTAATAGGGCGGGTGGCACTTTTACGAATGACAATTTTACCACTATTCATCTTTTTATTTTCAGCAATCCTATGTGCACTTTTTAAAGAACTAGATGGCCTATTCTCATCTTTCCTATGGAACAACAAGGTACCAAGATTAGCAATAGTGACTTTAAGCTTCTGAAACGAGGAGGGAGGGTTAGCTCTCCCAAACCCGAGGGAATACTACTACGCAAATTTTGCACATAGTAAACACAGATTCCATAACCATTTTAATACACCAGATATGGATAATTTTTTATGATAAAAATAATGAACGAATATAAAATTGTAGATCCTATAAGTATAGTGAGGAACCCTAAGAAAATATGATACAAACTTCTCCAGTGGTTTCTAAAACAAAAAGCCCAACTGTCAAAGTATTATGAAAATCCTCGAATAAATGGCTCCACATGTTTGGCCAATCTATATGCCGGTGAAGACAGGCTATTGCAACCTGGCATACTAAAGAAGTGGGAGGAGAATGGGTAACAGCAGGTGGGAGGCTTTCTCAACTCAGATTCCTGGAAAAAATGGCCAGAGATAGAGACTGGGCTGCTTCATTCTATAGCTATGCTTAAGTGGTTGTTGATTCAAATCAAGCACTTTTTAGAAAATATTGATTCAACAGCACTAAGAGCAAGATTAGAACTAAATGAGGCGCGACTAGAAACAATTAATAAGTGGTCAATAAGTTGCTGGGTGAAATTTTTTTATGAAAAATTAGGAGTACCAAATTTATACATAAATCCTTCATCGGATAACATGGCTTTAAACATACTGCCAATCAGCAAACTATCTGAACTAAGTAGTATCCTACAGTTTTTTAATTGGGAGGCCCAACAGTACAACTGAAAATCTGGTAAGGCCATCCTCCCCATGAGTACGTTTACGTCTTAATTTCTTCCATGAGAACCTGATCCCTTTACCTGCCCAAATGAAGGAAGAAATCTTGCCCTGTATTTTAAGCATGTCACCTTTACCAAACTCCAGGGGAATGTTGTTAAACAGATAGGCAAACTTTGGGGGCACACCCATTTTAATCAGATTCACCTGCCCATAGTTGGCCATTCTGCCATCTTTTTGAAAGAACATCCACATCCTTAGAAACTCTTTCCAGGTTAATTTTTGGGATCTCTCTGAGATCTTGAGTTATTATCACTCCGAGGTATCTTAGCTCCTTAGCGAACTTCACCCCTTGATCTGTGATGTTCCATTCCATGATCTCAGTTTTATCACTATTTAGTTCATAGCCAGAAAGTTTCCCAAAAACCTGGACTTCAGTAAGTAGCTCCGGTAGTGTGATATTAACATTCGAGGATAGTAAAATTAAATCAGCAGCATATAATGCTAATTTCCTCGTAGCTCACTGGTTAGAGGAGGCATACCCTGAAGCAGAGATCGGGCCCGGGACCTGGGTTCGATTCCCGACGCGGCAGGGTCCAGAACCCAATTGTCCACGGACTCGATAATTCTCGCTTCGGTGCCCACTCTAAGCACGAGTTCACACTATGCAGCTCTGGGCAACAAGCCTGCTTAATCTCCACAACGGCCCCCCGCGGCGGGATGCCTGGCTTTCACCTTGGGGATGCCCAGTACGGGTTATCTTACAGGGAAAAACCAGGACGGGTTCCCAATGCAAGCGCCAAGATGCCCGTAGGGTGATAGTTGCGCTCTATAAGTACCTCAATCAATCAATCAATCAATCAATCAATTATAAAAGGAGTGATCTTTAAATTCTGCCTTAAACTCTGGGCCAGGGGCATGATATATAAGTCGAAAAGAATGGGGGAAAGTGGGCAACCCTGCCTAGTACCACGCTCTATTGTGACCACAGGAGAAAGGCTGCCAATAACCAAAATCCGATCCCGCGGGGCTTTATATATTTTGCTAAGGGCCGTTGCCAAAACCAAAAGCCTTCAATGTCCTACTTAAGTATTGCCAATTCACTCGACCGAAGACTTTAGCTGCGTCAACGGTGGTGTTTGAAAGAGGGAGGCCCCGCGTAGTTGGCAAATCAACCACACCAATTAAGGTGTACACCAAGTCTGACATCTTACTGCCCGGGAGGAAGCCCTTTGGATCTTCATGACTTATCGGCCCAACGATCTTACAAAGCCGGGCATTCAAAATCCCTTGATCTTGTAATCAGAGTTTAATAATGAAATTGGCCGGTATGACTGGCGCTGGATCTAATCCTTCCCAGGTTTGAGAATCAGTGTAATAACAGCCTCATTCCATGAGTCGGGCAGAGGAGAAGTATCTCCTAGGATTTCATTAAACAGTTTCACCCAGCCCAGAATGATTTCTTCCATCATTAAAACATAAACCTCAGTTGGAATCACATCGGGTCCCGCCGCTTTCCCTTTCTTGGCTTTTTTTAGGATGAACAGTATCTCAATCCCTGTTATATCTTGGGTAAGAATTTTTTGGCTAAACAAATTTAATTTTGGAAGCTCTTTCTCATTGAGACACCAATCAAAGTCCTCTTCCTCGGCCAAGAGATCTTCACAATAAAGCCCCTGAAAGAATTCCGCAAAAGCCTGCTCAATATCTCCTTTATCCTCCATAATTTGGGTGCCCACGTTAATCTTACTGATAAAGTTGCAAGATCTATCAACTCTACTTTTCATGGTGAGAAGTTTGCCACAATTCTCACCCTGATCAAAATCCCTCATTTTGCTTAACTCCCACTTTTGAAGAAGTATCTTTTCAGCCTTAAGTCTAAACTTCAGCTGGAGATCTTCCACTCTCCTTAGTAGGCTTTCATTCCCCACACCAGAGGGCTGCCTTGCCTTCAGATCTGCCTCAGCCCCTGCTAGCCGCATCTCTAAATCGGCCATCTCTTTTTTCTCTGATCTAGCCCAACCCACAGCTGCCCCTTTTAATGTCCCTCTCAACCAGGCCTTAAAAGCATCCCACACTATATGTAAGGAGGCTGACCCCAGATTATGCTGGAGGAAAATAGCTGTTTATCTGCCAAGGCAAGACAAAGATTCCTCAGAGGAATATTATCATCCTCGTAAGGGCCATAATAACTAACCAGAGTATGTTTATCATCTGACATTTAACTTCAGCTATTGCCCAACGCCCTCGGTCATCTACCTGCGTCTTAATAAGCTCAACTCCTGAATTCACTTTAAGAATTATGGTGACCCCCTTCGAACAGCATTGTTGATTGGAAGCTACAGTCTTCACAACCCATCTTTGTTTATCAAACTATGCCTTACATTCTGATTATAGCAGATGAGTTTCTTGAATCATAAGGATCCTAGCTGGACTATCTTTGAGATACTGCAGGATCACATGCTATCTTCTTCTGACTCTTAGACCATTAACATTCCAGCATAATACTTCAAGGAGTCTACTTCCTCCATGGGTAGATCTATCCACCATTGTTGTCCTGGTTCCACCCCCTCTGTCTACAGGAAGTTATTACGTCACATGAGGTCCCTATTACAGACTTCTTTTTATTGTTTCCCAATGCTCCCCACCAAAACAGGTGCAACACCCCCCAGCCCCCCTGGACTCCCCACCCCACCCATGGGAATCCCCCTGACCTCTCATTGGCAATTAACAATTCAAGCCGGACCCACTAACCTCTTAAACAAAAAACACAGTAACATCTCCACAAGACTGAATTCCCTTCAAACTATAAACTAAGGTTTGTTTTGTGCCAAGAAACTGTCTGCTTACTCTGGGAATCTAAAATTATACATCTTGTTAGCCTATACTACTTTTAGAAAGGCAGGAAACCTTAACTGTACTTGAGCCCCAGCTCTCTCAGTGCATCCATCCGCTTACCCAGCTCTCACCTTTTATCCTTTGTAATCTGCGACCCAAGTAGTTCCTTAAGAAGGTAGGATTGAACAGATACCAGGATTTTCCTGGGCTTTTTCTGTCCGGGGTTCAACTTAAAAGGGTCCCTGTGAACTCGCTGAATCTCAGTTTCCCAGACTGATGCCGCAGCAACCTGCGGGAAGGCTTTAGTCAAGATGTCTATAACTTAGGTTTTGATATTATCTCCTTCCAGCCCTTCTCTCAGGTCCAGAAACCTGTTATTATTCCTTCTGGCATTGTTTTCAAGTCTCTCCAGTCTTTCCTACAGATCCATTTCTCTTTCCCTTAGCCTGACCACTTCCCGAGTGTCATCCTTCACCTTCAACCCCAATTCCCCTACTTTATTTTCAAGGGCCTCCATCCGATGTGCCAATGCAGACAAATTGTCTTCTAAGCTAGAACAAGTGTCCTGAATCTTCTTTTGGTTAACTTTTGAAGTAGAGAAACGATCTTAATTCTCCAGAGATAGCTGACTCAACATCCCTTGTAGTGTGTCCGGGCTTTGTGCTGCTACCCCCATGGACACATCTCCTAACTGATCTCCTTCAGTATGACTTCTCCCCCACGCAGTAGTAGCTGACTCACTTAAAGGGGAAAATCTGTTGGTCAAAGAGATGGCATGGTTTGATGTTAAGGGGACCCCTGATACAGATATGCCCTGTTTAACATTTTCCATACCACCCTGTGTATTAAGCTTAAAATAGAATCTACATAAGGGGGTCACCTTTGGGGGTGCCTTATTCATGTTTATTTTCCTCTCCTTTACCGGGGAAGCTTTCCCAGCTTTAACTGCGGGCTTCCTTTGCTTATACTTATTCACCGAGGCCTCTGAAGCTTGGATGGGATGTATGACTAGTTGGACAGGAGGCTCTCCCCCCAAAAAAGTACTGTATCTTAATTTATATCTTTTGCCCAATCATACCTCGCTATCCGTAGTGCGGTTAGTAGGGGGAACAAGTAAGGGCTTATGTAACGTTGGAAGACCCCCCTTAGAAAAGTGATTTTTTTCCTCACCTTGCTGAGCAATTAACTCCGTAAATCTAGGGGCCTTATCATACCTTACTTTTTCCTTTTTTGACAGGGTAGATCTATAAAGGGGCTAACTGCTAAGATGCTCCTTTTCGGAACACCCAGGAGCAGAATACCTGGCTCTGTGCCCAGCTCAGAATATAGCTGACAAGTTTTCTGGGTCCTTGCTACAGTGCAGCATATCCTGCGGGTACTCTATCCACCTACCATTGGCAGGGGGGCAAATCAAAGAAATGGCACCGGGCACGTCGGTGCTCAGCAAGTGCCCCGGCTGCCCTTAGTAGCAGAGAAACAGAGCTTCCACACATCCAGAGTCCAATCCTCTAACCTCCTAATCCAACAACGGAGGAGAAACAAATCGTCAAAACCACTGCCCCTCTCACCAAAATGCCATGGCCATCAAACCCAGACTCAGAGGCAGGAGAGTGAGGAAGAGAACACAGGGGGAGAGCACCGGGTGTAGTGAAGCTGATCGAACACTCCGGATTAAAAATGCCTTCACAAAGTTTAACCCCCAAAGTAAAGCAGCCAAATCCGATTCCAACAAGGCCTCATAACTGCAGTAAATCAAAATGGCAGCCTCTCGCCTTCGCTCTCCTCTGCACTTTACCTTGGTGGAAGCAGGCAACTCCCTGGTTTTCAGAGCATACGGAGCATGAAAGGCGATGCTCTCGGCCCAAACCCAGCCGTTCGTACTCCCGGCTGCGTCAGCCTACAGCCACAGCACACAGACACGCACAGACGCCGGACGGAGCCGGAGGCGGGCGGAAGGGAGAAAGACGACCCGAGTTCGGCGGTAACATAAGAGTCCCATAGAGGCACCAGACAGCAGAGCGGAGCCGGGCTGGAAGCACCCCAGCGATGTGGAAACACAGTCACCACGAAGACAGTGGGATCAAAAGAGAAAGCTTTGGTAGGCACAATATCACAGAATCAATGGGAGTCCAAATCAACAGGTTAGTGGGAATCGACTCACGACCGGCTTCCTAGCTGGATGCCATGTTCCCCTTCTTTTTTTTTCTTCTTTCTAAGAGGAATACTTCCCTCTATACCTTTTTTTCCTCCCTCTTTTTCTTCTTCTTTTTAATTTGCTGCAACTTCATGCTGGACTATCAAAAGTATAGGATTTCAGGTAAGTAATTTTGCATAGAGGGCTAAGATTCAATGTATGTTTTGGAATGTGTCAGGGATCAAACAACAACTGGTTCAGGAGGAGAGATTCAAGTATTAGAAACATGGTCACAGATTGAAAGATCAGGTAGTTGCTAGATATTTTAAATACAGAATGTTGTAATATGAATATTGTGAAAGGGTCAGTCGAGTTCTAGCACATCAGATCACAGAGCAATGATCATGGTTTTACAGGGAACTATATAGCCAACCGCAGGAATTTGATCAGGACCAGTGTTTGGAATACATCTACCGGTGTCACCTACCCAATCGTAGGGAGGATTAGGACAACGATGTATAGGCAGAAATCTCTTTTTTGGAAACTGAGTCTGCATTAATGGCTCTACCCTCCTGCAACGCGGTCAGTGAGGATTCTTTACCTATGGAATTCTATGAGACATTTAAAGAGCTAATGGCTGTAGAATTTCTTATGGTTATTCATTTATTTATGGAGGAGGGGCTATCCCAGAAACCTGGAATAAAACTAATATTCATATTATATATCATATAATATTGATATATGTCATATCCATATCTTATGGACCTATCTCATTTATAATTACGGATACAAAATGGTTTGCCCAAATTTTCTAGTTTAGTCTTCCCATAGCAACATGATTTTTTCCCAGGTAGAGATCCTACTGGGCATACTATCACAGTAATTGGCATTTGATGTTGCCGGCAAGTCCAACATCAACATGGGCATGATCCTATTTGATGCAGAGTAGGCATCTGACCATGTTGCCTGGGGCTGTTTGTGGGCTACTCTGTACAACTTTGGTTTAGGGGAAGACTTCATCAAAATGATTCAGGCACTAGATAAGACCCCATGTGCTCGGGTCACCCATGCTGGAAGCCTCTCAAATTGTTTTGAAAGTCAGAGAGGCACACAACAGGGATGGCCACTCTTTCCCTTATTATTTGACCTATGCATAGAGCCCTATTTACAGTCTCTCTTCAGGAATTGAGTAATTCAACCTCTTAACTTGATGGTCAACATTTGAAACTGACTGCATATGCTGATAATGTGGCAGTTTTTTCTTCCAACCTGGTAACAGCAATCAGTCAGATTGCCCTTGAGGCACGTATTTTAGGTACGTTTTCTGGCTACAAACTGAATTATCTAAAACCCAGGTTTTTTTAAATTTCAAACCTGATTTTTTTACCCCAGAGGTCATTACCTCAGTGGTTTTAGGCATTAGACTATGCCCCGAGGTTTTTAATATTGTTAAACTGAATTATGAAGAGCTGTTATCTACAATAATCCTTAAATTAAAATCATGGAATAAGTTATGAATTACTATTGTCGGACAAGTGAATATTATAAAAAGTAACATTCTCCCTGAAATTCTTTATTTGTTTAGGGTGATTCTATTGACGGTTCCTGACTCTTTTTTTAGATGACTTAAGGGGCCCATTGGAAGTTTTATTTGGGGCTATAGGTGCGTAAGGTGAGCCATTTGATTCTTGAAACTCCCAGATTTTAAGCTTTATTTTTGGACTGCTTTCACTGGCTGCCTGCACAGTTTATTAACTCTAAATGAACTAGATTCAACATCATTTTGCCGTCAGCTTGCTCTTGGAATTGGGGTCAGGCATTTTATCTAGCAGCTAGGAGACCCCCAACTAATACAAAAGGGTATGTTTTAAGGTATTAAATGATATTATCTGCATCTGGAAGGGGATTTGTGAAAAATATTCAATTGCTTTTATTAATAAAGATACCCCAATTTGAGACAATCCTGCTTTTCCTCTATCTTGCAGGACTCAACCCTTAGTGTCTGGACACGCTCCGGGATTATAGCAATGGGTCAGTTGTTTGATCCAAATGGCCTTTGGTCTTTCTTGGATTTGCAAGATGCCCATGAGCTTCCTCGCTGTTCCTTCTTTAAATACCTGCAAGTTAGGGACTATATGCGGATGGACTGCAAATATATGTATGATGTTAAAAGGTCAGAGCTCTCTTCATACTATTTTAAACCTGGTGTGAAACCTACTAATCAGTGTGACCTATCAAGGGTTTTCACAGTTCGCTGCAGAAGACACTTCGCTATTAGAGGTGTTGTGGAGTAGGCTTCTTTCATCTGAGGTTTCAGCTGTAGAGATCCAGATGGCCTTAGATGTATTAGATTGTTACGTACACTCTGATGATCTAAAGCTACAAGAGCGGCATACGATATGCCTTTAATATTGTACCCCTGATATGATCTCACAATGGAGAGCAAATGCTTCTACAGGTAAAACCAGATGTCTCAAGTGCAATCTTTTTGCTGCAGATGTCTTGCATATGTTCACACTCTGTCCATGTTTACCAATATTTTAGGAAGGGTTGATTCAGAGATTAATAATAATTATGCTGGTATCTGCCCGGCTCTCTATTGATAGGTCATGGGTCTTAGTGAATCCTCCCAAGGATACTGAATGATGTACACTTATTCATCAGAAATATGAATTGGAGCTCATTCTCGTCAAAGCTATTGGCCTCTCCTCATTGTTAAAGTTGGAGAAGATTTGGAATAATTTTTGTTTGAATTTTATTAACGCTAATCATGAATAATTATACATGGAATTGTATTATCAGCTACCAAATGTATGTTTTCTAGGGTTTGATACTTTTGATAATCCTAATTAATTAATTGCACCTTTGGGTTGTTTTTTCTCTTTGTGATATTTATCTTGTATAAATTGATTATGGTTATCAGTAACGTACTCTGACTTGGTAAAATGAAAAAAATATTTAAAAAAGGAAACATAAGGAGAAATTAAATCATTTTTCTCGTTACCCTGCCTCAAGGAGTCATAAAATTTTGGCAGAAATTCCTGTCTTCCAATGTTTGTAGATAGGGATTTACATCAAAGCCCATGAGAAGGCCCATGCACCACCCATTGAATACCTCCTTGACACACATAAAACACAGCAGCACATAGTTTATTTAGTTGGTACTTTGGAATACTATCCAAGGCAAATATGAATTGCTTTTGGATAGTAAATCCCCTCTAGCACTTTGGGCTGGCTTTGCATCACAAAAGTAATGCAAACACAGTGCCAATCATTATGTGGTCATGAGTGTCAGTAAGTATGAGTAAGTATCTGTGAGATCAATAGTAAATGGAAGTGAGTGAGAATGAACAAGAATGAGGTTAAGGGGTTGTAAGTGAGTGTGAGGGTGATGAAAGGTTCTTGTGATATAATGTCCAGGAACAATTTGGGTCAAGGGTCAAATGATGTCATTTCCTGTGATGTCATTAAGGTCAAAGGGGGTACAAAGTAAATTCGACTACCCCATCCTTTAGATGAATTAACACCCATGTCTCTGCTGTAGAAACTGTGTATCCAAAAGACTCCTAATAGCAATGGGTCTGATTCGGAAAGGTATTCATGTCCCTAAATGGGAATTAGGACCATACAGGCCATGATTTACAAGGCCATATGCAAGTCAGTAATTCACAAAACATAAAAGTTCACTCGTAAATATATTTACCAAATGTTGCCACTATTACACATTTTTGGGATGTTCCAGAACCAAAATACTTGCAAAAGTATATGAAAGCCGACAAACCTTTGAATATGTATCAATTCACAATGTTTTGGCCCTGATTATAAGTTGGGCAGAGTGGTATTTCAATTGAGGATATCTCTTTTCCTAGTAATAACCAGCCCAGAGTTATGGCACCAGGATTTTCTGGGTACAGCAACCCCAGGCCATTTTTTTCCAAGAGGTGGCCTTTAAGGACAGCTTTTGCACAGCCCTGTGTGATAAAGTAATGCCCTTCAAAAGCATGGGGAAGCACAAAATGCCCCTCTCTGCCAGCGTACAGCACCAGCTGTGCCCTGGTAGTCTCCCTACTTCCTGTCCTTCACTATCTGGCCGATGCTGGCCCATCTGGGTCCATTTACCACCTGCTCAGAGCACGTGGTAAATTAAACCTTTTTGGGGACACAGTAAGAGAATTTGGACACAGTAGGTTCAGGTTGCATGTTATTCTCAATTCTGGGAACAAATACAGCCAGATGTCAGGGGTGAAAATAGCATCCCAAAACATTATTTCTGGCTGCAAAGTACCCCTTGCACATAAATATAGCCACTGTGTAATCGGGCCTTCCAGGGCCCATTCAAATCCAGGCTATTGGATAAGATCTAATACTGTTAAGGGCTAGAGGACGTTTGTAAACAAGGTTGGAACATGGAGGAACCATATCCAAAATTGGTTAGGGTGCAAGAGTTACTCCCTGGGGAAAAACAGTTTATTATGTAAAATACGAAAAAAGAAAAATCAACAAGAGGTTTAGCATTTCCACATGCAGAAATAAGGGCTTTCTACCTTCATACACACTGAAATGTTTATGCATGTGAGAGCTCATGAGACTACATGTCAGTCACAGGCTCTCCTGACTACATGTTGGAAAGTGGGTTATTATTAGTGGTAAATATGCATCTACTGCTGGCAATAAGGCCACAATAACAGTCTAGGACTCAGAATAGGTCAGCTGTTCAACCCTGAGTAGCTTGACTGTGAGCAGGAAGGCTTAACTTAGGAGACAGGTATATAGAGCATCTAGCAACACCAATTTAGTAAATAATTAAGACACCACACACAATAAAAATCCAACAAGAATTTAAAACAATAGGAAATAGTTTATCTTTAAAATTACACCACAACAACAAACATCCAATGTAGGGAACCAGAGATATGAATTTTAAAGAATATATACTTTCTAGTACTTGGAAACCTATACCGCCAATTTGGTTCATCTGGTCTCGCTTAGCCGGGACAAAGTCAAAGTTGCAGACCGACAGCTATGGAGCCCTGCTCAGATACCCCTTGCGGTAGGCCTCGGTCACAATCTTACCTTCTGACTTCAAAACTTTCCTGCCGCTTTTTCTGCCTGGGTCCATTGATGCTCTCCACCAGGCCGAATTGGGTGAGGGTTTGCCGGCTTATTTTGAAGGAGCTACCGGTCAAACTCTAAAAGTCGGAACTCAGAAGCTTTTCAGTGGGACAAACCAGCAAGTCAGGCCTGCTCACAGTTGAAAGTGGCTGGCTTGACTCTAGCGGTTGAGTCGGCCCTCTTATGGAGCCTTTTTCCACAGTTGCTCCAAACTTCTTGAACTTCTTCCTGAAGTTCCTCTTGAGGGTCCAAAGTGTCCAAAACACAATCCAAGGGTCTGGAAGCTCCAAGATAGTCCTTGAAATTTTGATACCACAATTCCCACCATGCACCTGACAAAACTCTTTCAAATCCACTGGATGCACTCCTGGAAGGGGATTCTTGATGGTTATGGTCCAGGTCAGCTCTGCTAACCTGTATCTCCCAGGGAGTCAACTCTTTAAAGCTTTTGAAGCAAGGTACATCCACAGGGCAGTTTTTCCAGATAATATAGCAGGTGCAAGCAGGCAGAATGCAGGGCCTGTTGGTGCAAATTAAGTTTCCAGCTGGGCAATACTTCTCTTAGTTTCAATCAGCAGATCTGAGAGGCTCTGCACCTCTCACATATTTTTTCAGTGTTCTCTGGATTCAAGCAGGAGAGCACTTCTGTCCAACGGGGTGCAATGCAACACATTAGAGCATAAACACTTCCTCCAAAGTGTGACATATTCTTCTCCCAGAAAGCATTATTCCTCTAAAATTCAGTATGGCTGATATCTCAGCAGAGGAACAATAACTAGCTAAACCAACCTCCAGCATGGCTCATTTCCATGGCACTCCTCTCCCTAAAATCTGCAGATTCCTTCCTTAAGCCTGCTTCTCACTGGGTCAAAGGGGATGGGGTAGATGGACCTGGCCTTCTCTGCCTGTCCTATCCCTCCTTCGAAGCTTCATGCTTTATTACCCTCTCCCCCGCTCTGGCATTCCTGTGTAGCAAAATCCTCTCCACCAAATAGCCTCTCCCTGGGTGAGCCACTCATAACTTCATCAAAGCAGCCTGGCTAATCCTGTTAACTCTGACCAATCAGGGAAGATGACAGGAGGGTTGAATTTTGGCTTATTGACAAGAACATCTTGTAACTTATTTTCTGTATATTTTACGATAAATTCAACAGTAGCATATTGTTGGATTTATCAATATCATTCTCCTAAGTCCTTGAATGATATTTATTGAATTCCTAGCAATATTTATGCACTCATAAACTATTGCAATGTTATCCTATTTGGCTGATGATCTACAATGGGGAAAATGAAATGTTGAATTTCTCCACCACCAGAGCATATAAAACATCTTTCATAAGGACCCTACTTATAGTTACATGACCCCCCACCCTCGGGACACCTAGGGTATATCTTTGGGGTTCTGAGTATGCAAAAATAATGTGGATCAACATTTCACAGTGCTCACCGCACCAACGTCGATTTTGGGAGGCACTTTACTACAATGGGTAAAGTAAAATATGCAATTTCTCTATCCCCAGGGCATGTAAAACATCTGATATAAATGCCCTACTTACAATTAGAGGAATCCCCAACCCTGACCCAGGGACATGTCGGGGAGACTCTTGGGGTCCCTAATATGCAGAAATGTTGTAGAATATTACATGTTTTAGTGCCTAGACTACCAAAGTCAAGTTTGCAGTGAATTTACTTTTAAAAGCAGTGCAGCAACATTGGGCAGCTTTTAAAATGACCTCAAGTGCTCTGCAGTGCACACATGCACACATGCAAGTGAAGAAGGGCAGCTGACCGCTAAATTGCCATGCACTATTAACTGCTAGGGACTTATAGGGCAGGATGTGTAAATTGTTAATGTACCCTATTATACACCAATGCATGTATATATTTTCACTAGTGTTTACAATATAACACTGGCCCTGGGCCTGGTTAGATGGAGACCAGGGACAGTCAGAGTCCAGGAGAGTTTGTAATTTACAAAAACATTTACATTTTCAACTTTCCAGTTCTCAATTTATAACTCAAAATCATTGTAATTTTAACACTTTTAGAACTGGATTGACGAAGTTTACTGAAGCGTTTAAAATATACATTGGTTCACTACATAGGCACATGTTCTCCAAGCAAGGAATGAATACATGCTATTAATTTAATATGTGTACACCTTCCCGATGAAATATAAAATTGTCTCTTTCGATTTCGGTGGCATGAACAAATCTTGCCATGTTATCATTATGCTGCATTAAGTCACCTTACAGAGGCAGCTTCATAAGATCAGATGCCCAGGGGTTTTACTTAATGAAAATCTGAAACCTCTGAACATAGTGTACTCTAGCACCTTGGCTGAAAGCAAAGTATTGCAGTATTGAACACAACATTATTAAGTGTACACAGACTGGTTTCTATTAAACTCTCCTGGAAAATAAGCTGCTTTCAAGATAAGTGTTTAGCCCTCAGATTCCTTCGTTCCTTTCTTTACAAGGGATTTTGTTTCTAAATTGACTTACAAAAGAAAAAAGTACACATTGTCAAAAATAAGAATTTTTATTAATATATTAAACAAATCTGTCCTGGGATAGGAACCTTAAGTTAGCTTGAATTATAGTTTCATGAACATCTATATACAGTAGCTACCTCTGTTCCGTACAGATTTAAAAACAGCCTACATTTTCATGTGACATAACTTTTCTTTTCTATGTTCTGTTGTTAAGAAAGAAGAGAAAATTATTTTAATAATGTTCTGAAGTCCATTTTATTGCTTTGTGTCTATGTTCTGACACCAACAAGATAGAGTAAATGGAGGAGGAGCTTCCCGCAGTTTGCTTCCCGCAGTTTGCTGCCGCAGTGTGCTGTGTTCCCGCCGTAAGCTGTGGAGCCGCGGAGCCGTGGAGCCGTGGAGCCGTAGAGCCGAAGAGCCGTAGCCGCGACCGCAACCGCAAGATCCGCCGGCCAGTAAGATCCGTCAGCCGGTGGTAACTAAATCGGGTTGAACGGTGTTACGGTGGTCGCCCTTTCCTGCTCCCCGCTCCTCGGGGCACAGGCTCAGGCTCAGGCTCCGGTCTCGGCCCCGGCTCCGCCCTCACCTCGGTTCCAAACCGTGGATCAGCGAGGAGTCACCTTGTTTCCCGGCTTCTAACGCAGCCATCTCCGAAGGGAGAGAAGAGAAGAGGAGAGGAACAGGCGGTTGTTTCACCCGAAACTTCAGCGTGCGTTTAAGAGTGAGGAGGGGTGAGGAGAGGCTAGAGAAATGAGCGACCAGCGGTGAGTGAAATCAAGCTGAGCCGGGTAGAGCTGGGCAGAGTGGAGGGGAGGGGCACTTGTTTATTCTTCGGTCCTCTGCTCCTCGCTCCCCCGCTCCTAGCCCCTGCCCACCCCTGCGCACAGCCCATCGCTCAACTCTATCGTACCACACATTTGATATTTGCTTGACATTTGTTCCGTTCTGAACTCTGGCCGGGCCGAGTTGATCTAATCCTTTTATTCCTGACCCAGTTCATTGGCAATTAAACAAATAAATAAACAAGGATCGTGTGAAAGCTCCAGAGAGTAATCGGGAGCCTAGCCGTGTCTGGAAGAGAGATGGCCAAAAAAAATATATATATATATATAAGTCCTACTCCATCAAGGATTGCCATTTTTGGTCATTATTTTGGATATTACTTACCAAGTTTTTACCCTGCCAGGGTCCAAGGTGTGTGGCCCCCAGAAAGGGGAAATGAGATCGGGGAAAACACGCCAACCAGCGGAAAACAAAAAACCCCCTAAAAAATCTAGAAAGCCAAAAATGGAAGAAAAAAGTTTATCAGAACCGGGGTACGAACCAGTAAAAAGAGAAAAGCTGGTATCGGTTCCAACCCCCGAGTCTAGACCAGACCCCAGACGGAAACCCGGTCTCCTAAAATTCTTCTATTTAAAAGACCCTTTGGCACCGATCTATGCTCCAACAGCAGAGGCCTCCAACCTTCCAAGCCCTATTGAGCCATCAAACTTGCCAAACCAGCCAAGTATTAACCTGGAGATTCCAACAACTCCATCAATTCCATTAATTTCTACGAGTTCCCCTCAAAGTAAATATGGGTTGACCGCCGCACAAGTGCACTGCCCCAACATCCCAGCTGTCACCCCAGTTACCCCAGTTGCCATAAAAGAAACCAACGGTAGAAGCACCGTAAGAGTCACGGACGATAATGGCCTCACAAAGAATCCTAGGCAGACACAAAGAATAGGTGAGGTTATAGCCGTGACAAGCGACGACAACATTAACGTTGGTGACCTCTTTATAGGAAACATGGGTGTTCATGAGGGAAACTCAGGCCATAAAAATCAACCCATCCTTACAGGGCCTGAAGCGGACTCACGGTCAAACCCCCTATTCTTATCAAACGATTCCTGCCTTGAGGAACTCTCTGAGAGAATCACAAAATATATTGATACCCAAGAGAGAGCTTCACGAGTAAAACCCGGCACCGGTCTGGGCATGCTAGCTTCAACACCTCGAGGCCCTGTCCAAAGTAGGGACCAACAAAAAACAGATATTAACGACCGCACAACTACACAGGTCGCCCAGAAACCCCCGTGTCCCCCATTACCAATAACAATTTCATCAGGGAACATGTCAGATTTAGAACTTAAGGATCTAAGTAATATAGAAAATCAAGTGCCCGCAACAGCATGGACCCAATCCTTGTTAAGCACCCTAGAGCAGGCAATAATGGTGCTGAATTACCAATCTAACAAGATGGAAGTCCAGATAGACCTTATTACACTAATGGCGGGGCACATTTCTGGTATAAACGCAAAATTGGATTCTATCTCCGCACTTTTTTCAATGCAGGGGATACTAGATCAAACCAGAGGCAGGAGCGACCAAATACAAAACTGTGGGTGTGGAATCATCATAGAAAAATTAACAAATCTCCGGCTATCTTGATGGACATCTTAGGGGAGGTCAAACTTTCACGAGCATATAGACAGGAGCCAGAAACAACCCCTCCCTCGGAAAAACCACAAATACTCAAGAGCAAGGCTTTAAAAAGTAAACTGACACCGGACCTAGATCCACCAGCAAAGGAAAGTGGGTCAAGTGAAATTGCCCCGGGCAACGAAGAATCTCAATCAACCATCCAAGCAAGCCCCAAGAAAATACTAACAAAGAGAGAAAGGAAAAGGGCGAGAAAAGCAAGGCTTAAATATAAGAAACAACCTTACGGGGCTCCGGAGAAAATCTTCCCTATATTTAAAAACAAATTCCACCTCGAAATTAACCCTAGCCTTTCGAACGATGCACCAGGAGGTGAGGGTCATTCAGCAGACCCAGGTGACAAAATAAACCCGCCACTTACGCGCAGGGTTGAAAGCCCCAGACCAGAAGTTGATCAAGGCCTACACCAGCCCATGAGTGACGTATGCATAGAGACTACAATAATGAACCACCACGCTTTAGTACAGGCCAGGGGACATAATGAGGCAAAACCATCTCATGGGGGAGAAAACATAGCTCACGTGGAGCACAGTAGGATACGAACCTCGGCAATAAACAGTCTGATAACAGAAAATACTCATAAAGAGTTTCAAAATCCAGCAATAGTAACCTCTAACGTCCAACAATTCGTTATATTTCCCGATAGAGATAAAACGAGCGGCGTAGCACCAACAGTCTCAAAAAATGCTGTCCTGACCGATGGTGCGGGTTACCATCCTAGAAAAAGAACGCAAATACTCTTTTCCACAAAGGGAGCAAAATACGCCAGAGCTGAGGACAAAAAACTCAGACTTTATACAGAATCAAGCATTAAATTCTGATCAGTGTGAGCAAGAACAACAACCGTTCAAGTCCGTCAGATCCAGCCCACAAGTTCATAACCTTATCCCTGGCAAAACCGATACAAAAATCAAGGTGGGAATGAATTACCTGGACCGATACGAGCAAAAACTAATATTTACTCCTGAATACATGACAAGGGGTTGTCAGGATGTCCTGAATCGAGGCAACCTGTTGACTCTGTTCAAAGAAGTATCGGATCTAAAAGGTATCACCTCCCAGGATCTCCTCTCCGTGGAATTTCAGCAAAACGTAAATAAAAAAGATACAGAAGAAACAGTGACAACATGTGCCTCAAATGTTCTGGCAGACAGGATATACTTGGCAAGATCTCAGTTCGAATCATGGGGAATTTCTATTACACGCCACAAGCGCCCGAGATATCCATACCCATTACAAAGTTGTAGAAGGGATCAAGTAAAGGAGAAAGAGAGCAAAGGACAAACGTCCACTTGTCTGCGAGGTGCAAGAGCCTTTACACCAGAGCCTTTTAGTATAACCCAAGAGGTACAAGTAGTGGATTGTCATCACAAAGACAGATTGGACTGGTCCTGGATCCCCGCTGCGTTGAGCAATAAGGCTACCTAACCCCGTTTCGATATCCACAGAGATCACACGCCATCCGTGGCCAAGCCAGAAAGCAAAAAAGAAGCCCATAGTCTCAATCTGTTCATGGAATGTCCATGGATTTCGAGAAATGGCCCACGACCATGAAACCCAAGCCTTTTTTCAACGACAGGAAATAATATTGATTCAGGAGTCCTGGAAAATGGCATCATCCCCAATACCAGGCTTCCAAGAATTTCAAATATATGCGGAAAGAGTCGCCACGTACGGCCACCCTCGGGGTGGTCTTTCAACATACGTAACCCTTAAGTTCAATTGGGCACCTGAGGAGATAGACGTGGGGCTGAAGTGGGTCCAAGTAATCAGAATAACTGGAAACCAGTCGCCGGGGATGGACCATTGGAAACTGATAATTCTTAATGTCTATATCCACCCCGACAGACAGTCACAGAAAGAAAAACACGTGACCCTGATATCATTAATCAAGTTCCTGCAAAAGACTTACTCACAGTACCCCTTGGTCGTATCAGGTGACTTTAACACCGTCCTAATTGACCAAAACAAGGCGAGGGTGAAGATCAAAGAAGACAAGGGAGGAAAACAGTTAGCATTAAGCCCTAAAGATCTCGGCTTGTCAATTCTAAACGGGAATATTAAGGAGGACATGCCGGCTGCCATATCTATGTGGCAGGACACAATCAATAATTGACTACACCATAACAAGTGATGAGTTAACTCCTAAGATTAAAGCGTTTGGAATAGTAGACAGAGTGGAAAGCGACCATCTCCCTCAAATTATTAGTTTGAATTCTGCTCCAAGTTTTGCTCCAACAATGACCTCTTTAGTGCAACACGCATCTAACTTTAACTTGAAAAAAATAAAATGGCGTGGGGAGGGTCTGGGTAAAATTATGGACACAGTCAAAGCCCAGGTGGCTGTCTTTGGACCCCAAAAGGAGGTGGACAGAGTATCCAACTGGGAACAACTGATTCAGGTTTTGCAACACAAGTTCCCAGGAAGCTCAGGAAACCACAGAATAATCTGCAACAAAAAGGAGCCGTGGTTCAATATGGATCTCAGAACAAAAAAAAGAAAAGTGGCCAAGGAGGTCCGGGCCCTGGCATACCAAAAAAAAGCAGGACTAACGACAAATATGTCTAGTCTGCGGAAAGCAAGGTGCACTTATAGGAAGGCACTGAATGCGGCAAAGTATGCATATAAAGAATCGATCTGGCACAAATTGCTTATCTTGGGAAAAAATCCGAACAATCAGGACTTTTGGGGCATCATAAATGATCTTAATCAAGGGTCTAAACTCCAGCAGGAAGCGGGGGTTGGAGCAGACATATGGTCTAAACATGTACTGTCACTATACAGCAATACGGAGGCGGGTCATAACAACATCCCCGGGGTAGTGAAATCAAAAAGAGTCAATAAAATCAGTAAAGGGGAATTCAAGCAGGAATACTTGGAGAGTGGGATAACAGAATCAGATGCTCAAACCTGTAAAAACAATCTAAGGTTGATAATCTCAAGACTAAGGACAGAGGGGGCAGAAAATACTTGGACAAAGGTGAAATTGGGAAATGGCGGTTGTACAACAGGATACATCTCAACGCACGAAGGTCTAAAACAAGGCTGTGTTTTAGCACCCACCCTTTTCAACCTCTTCCTGGCTGACCTCCCTAGGGCAATCGAGTCAGCTGATTGTCATCCCCCCCACCTGGCTAACAACCCAATCCACTTTCTCCAATATGCTGACGACATAGTGTTGTTGAGTAAAACCCCAATCGGTTTACAAAGAGCCATTAACAAACTAACTTCATACTTGGAAAAGGAAAGTCTGGAATTAAATAAAGAAAAGACAAAAGTTGTTCGGCTGGTTGACCCGAAGAAACTAAAATATAAATGGACGGCACAAGGGTTACCAGTAAAAGAACAAGAGAACTATAAATATTTGGGCCTAATAATAACAAAAGGAGGCAGTCACAACGATCACAAAACAGCATTAAAAACAAAGGCACAAGCCCTTATCTTCGCCCATCGCTCCATAAAAGCTAAAATGGATTGCCCCAACTACAGCCACCAACTAAAAGTAATGGCAGCCCAGATAATTCCGACTTTATCCTACGGTTTGGTAACATGGTGTGGGAAGGAGGCCGATTTACTAAACATCTTACAGACCAAAATTTATAAAGCGGTCTTCAACCTGCCAAAATCTGCTTCGGCCGCACAAGTTAGGCTTGAATTCGGACTGCAAAACCAGAAACATCGGAGTATGAGCAGTTTTGTGAAACTTTGTAATAAACTTCGATCTGCTCACACAGACACACTGGATTGGCTGAGTTGGGAGGAAATAAAACAACGTGGAGAATCTGAAAAGCTGACCATTTGGGGTCAGTATTTGAAACAGTGTGTGGAAATGCTGGAGTTGGATTCAGTCTGGAAATCTGGGTCTGAAAAGGCACTGTTTAGTAAACTAGCTAATGCGGCGGCCAAAAGGAAATCTTTTATGGAAGACAAAGAGACATTGGCAAAACGTCGGCATGGTTGGACAATCATGAACTCTTTCAGACCCTCAAAACCTTTGCCCTACCTAGCTTCCCACTTCAATGCCCATCTTAAAAACGTATTTATTGCTTATAGGATGGGGATGCATGTCTCAAAAGACCTATTACCGTCTTGGAAACCGCCACACCAGACGAAACAATGCCGTCTCTGCGGGTATTATACAGAAACCTTGGATCATCTTTTCTGTATATGCCCGGCCCTGATAAAACAGAGACGCCAATTTTTGAAACAAATTTTAAAGGTGCTTAATATTCGAACTTGCAGACAGGCAGTCACTTGTTGGCTAAGTGGCTCCTCGATTATTTTAGCTTGCCGTGGAGTTAAATTCTTCGAAGAAGTAATGAAACTCCTCTCTTAAATTCTGGACAATATAAGTACATCTTCTGATAGAAAGACCAATTATTTATTTCCAGTATTAACTACCTTTAACCCCTTCAGTGCCCGCCCCTTTCCCCGCCCTGTGCCGGCCGTTTCATTAGCGGGCGGGGTTTATGACGAGCTGGTCTCGTCATGGGCACAGCGCAACCGCGGCCCATGACGAGACCAGCTCGTCATGGGCATTGAAGAGGTTAAAAATGGAAAAAAAGAGATTTTACTTATTATAATTGTATTCACTATGTGTATTTTGTAATAGTTTTAATTAATTATGCAAATAAAGTTCTTTGACTTGACTTGACTTGATAGAGTAAATGCCTTTTCTGAAGTAGTAGTTGGTAGGAGATTTCTTCGACTTTTTGCAGACATCCTTAAAGAACATCAAACATGTCCTCACCCTCAAGGGGTAGGATTTATGCTGCAAGTCAATATTTCGCCTCTAGCAAGTCATTAAGCGTCATTCTGGTTCACAGCCCTTTGTTTTTCCTTTTCTGTTCTAATGCCTGGGAAGGTGGTATTTCTAAAAGCGGGGTATTCTATTAGTTATGATAAAAAAGGTGAAGATAATATCACCTAGAAGAAGATAGAAGCATAAGGGAGCTTGATTGAAAGCGAAGGAGAGCACCAAACATAAACAAAACTGTCCCTGGTGGGCAAATGCCCCAAGTTTTTTGCTAAAAGAAGAAGATGATCTCTGTTAAAATATAATTTTTGTTAGGGTGCAATTAAAATATTTGGTAACACACTTCTTCCCAGAGCATCAGCGATGGTGCACAAATGGCAGTAGTTGTTGCACTATCAGCAAGAGGTCTAGGAGACTGAGGGTTGTCAACAGCAGCAGATTACTAGTCAAGAGAGGCCAGCCGGATATGCCATGTACAATACCATCACACTTTGCACCATTTTATTACAGATGTCACTCCTAAGGGGTTCATTCCAGACAAATATAATTTGTTAATCATTAGGCATTTCCTGTCTCCACCAAAGTCTCACAACATCAACATCCTAATCTTCAAGACCAACACAGCATGGTTTAGGATAAAAGCAATAGGGTACTTTAAGGTAAATGCATGAACTAAGCTAAGCTGTGTACAAATGAAAAAAATAAAATCTGTTTTGAATAAAAACATGTGTTATTTTAATATTCAAATAAGACAAGTACAAATCAAACATAAGCTTCAGGATGTGGCAAGCAGATATTGTGCGCTTCAATCAGGGTGTGTTTGGCTGTTAGCAAAGAATAATGAGCATGGTTTTAAAGCATGTTACATACATGTTTTATTTACTCATGAGAAGGCATTTTTTTTACTGATTTACTGATCACAATGCTCCTCTTGATGATTTTTGAGGGCTGGTCTCTTTGGGCTTCCCGTGGAAGGCCTTGGACTAGCTTTAGGCTTCTATTTAAGGGGGGTCATGCTTGTTTAGTTTTTCAAATCTGGCAACACAGTAGCAGTGAACAAGCAGCAGCGACCAGAGGGAGGGGCACATACAGTTGGTAATTGGTGCTTGGGGGTACAGTGCTCTTAGACACTTGCAGGAGGTAAACTGAATGATACCCTGTAATTGGGCTTCTGTGGAATGAGGAAGTGAAAACATGAGACAGGTAAGTAATGCATCTGAGTAATTCACAGGAGGAGTTCACTGTATTGCCTGTGAATCAACATCATTTTTCATACTATTCACCAAAGGAGAGTAGGTTTAGGGCATTGCTGCATAGTGGTCCCATATCATGAGCGGCCCCTTCAGCCACACTGACATTTGTCACCTGCACAATTCATTTTAGGAATGGTAGTTATGCTTTTTAACATATTAACAACAGCTTTCTAAGTGGGCAAGGTTCTGTCTCCACTGGGCCCTCATTTCTGTATTTGACAGTGCTGTCTCAGCAAAAGAAATCTGCAAGCCAAAATAAAGCCAACATAAAAATCTGTGTGGCAGGCTTGGAGGCTGTACCTGACTAAAGTCATTGTGGAGGGGTGCTGGGGAAGGAAGCAGTAGGAGGAAAAGGAAAACAGGTAGGAGAATAACAGCCAAGAGGTGGACCACTCAGTGGGCTTGGACGACCAGAGCACAAAGACTAAGACAAGAAGTTCAATGCCCAGGGAAATCTAATCTATGAGGAACAGGATTACCAATGCCAGAGGGGACCAGGAACAAATGGATGACGATGAAATGGACAATGAAAAACAGCACTAGAGGTACCGGGACCAGGGATAGAAGGATCAGGAGGTCCAGGAAGATGTGGAACAGGTGGATCTGGACCCAGTAGACAAAGAGGTAGAAGGAACAGAATGCCCTGGACTATAATGATAAGAAGGGCAATGAAGGCCTGCACCACTGACCAGTACCAGAGGGACGGAGACAACCAGGGCCAGGAGTAGCAGAACCAAGTAGACAGACCAAAAAGGACCAGTACCAGGAGAACAATGGAATGAAGGACCAGTGACGGGAGGGCCAATACCACAGGAATCAGATCAAGGAGGTGCAAGGGGCCAGAAGCAAAAGGCCCAGGGAAACCACAACCTGAAAGGACCAGCGCTAGCCCAACTTGGAGATCCTAGATTAGAATGACCAGAGAGTTAAAAAGGACAAGAAAGTCTAGGTCCAGTGGGTCCAGAATCAGAGGGTTAAGGAGTGTTGGATACTAAACAAGGGTGGCAAGAAATACATGACCAGTGGTATAAGGGTAATGAAGACCAGACTCAATAGGGTAATTACTAGGACCATGATAGAGGAGCCCATGGTCAGATGGAAAAGTACAACATCGAATATGCAAACCAGAGGACCAGGAGGACTAGTAGTATAGAGCAGGATTACCAGGGACTAGAAGGGCTAGGGAAACCAAGGCCAGTGGAACTAGCATCAGAAGACCCAATACATGAGTTTCAGACAAATGAGTACTAGAACTAATACCAGGACTACATGGGCCAAGGTGACCAGGATCAGAAGGATTAGGAATAGGCAAACAAGGGAACTAGGTAAACCAGGGGAGCCAGAACAGGAGGACATATGGATAAGAATTAGGGTGAGGAGGATGAAATGGTCCAGGACTAAGAGACTGCAAAACAGGAGACCATAGATCCAAACAAGTAGGGGCAGTATTACATGGGAATGAGGACAAGTCAAATCAGAACCAGGGAGTAAAGGGCCAGGAAGTTCTTAGACTAGCATGAACCAGAGAAGAAGGAACATCAGAACTAGGAAAGGCTAGGATGAGCTGTAACAGGACAAGCTGCTGCACTGCCATGTGGGCAAGTTGCAGGTGGACGAGAGCCAGGAGGATCAGTACCAGATTGAGAGGACAAAGAAGACCGGGACCTGAAGGGCAATGGCCGCTATTTCCAGGATATTCGGATAAGCAGGACAGGTATTAGGCAGACCAAGGAGGACAGTATACCAAGACCACCCAGAAGACCAGAGCAAGAGGAGTAGATAAACGTTCTAATATTTTGTTCATATGTCTAATGGAATGCATATTTAGCTTGATTGTTTTATGCAACACCTTTATGAATGCTGTTGTGCCTCCAAATAATGATGATTGATTGATTGATTGAATGATTGATTGATTGACTAGGTAAAATAAAAGGATCATGACCAGAAGTACTGGAAACAAGGCTAATCGAGTCAGGAACATCAGGACCTAGGACCCCAGGGCTCGGATCACCAAGTGGGGCAGATAAATCATTACATTTAGCAGAGCCAGGTGAGGAGGATCTGATCAAGAAGGTCAACCAGCATCTGAAAGGCCAAGCGGAATGGACAGTAGTGGGCAGCTCGACCAGGACCAAAATGACCAAGCTCAGGAGGACCCGAACAAGGAGAACCTGGATCAACAGGACCTGGATCAATGGCTAAAGTGCGGATAGGACTACATGGACAAGGAACAGATATAGGAAGAAAAAGGACAACCCAAACCAGGAGGACAAAGACTAAAAGTTCCAGTATTCGAGAAGCATGGTGGGCCAGGACCTGGTGTAACGGGGCTAGGAGGTTGACAGTGAGAAGAACCAGAACAAAGGCCAAGAAGACCACAAATAAACAGGGCCACTGGGCTCAGACTGGGGCAACCAAGAAGGGCCATGAAAGCCAAAAGGCTAGATTTATGATAAGCAGCACATGAAGTACCAGAACAACCAGAGGCAAGGAGACCAAAACTAAGGTAGCAGGTGGGTGAGGTCCTGGAGAACTTTGTCCAGTAGAACCTAAACTAAAAGGAACAGGGCAAATAGGATCAGGGACACTAGCCTCCGAATCTTGAGAAGGACAAGGACATTAAAAAACAAGAATAGCAGGACCTTGGCCTGGAGTGGCAGGTAGCTGAGACCTGGAAACCAGAGTCAGAAGGATAGTTCTAGGAGGATCAGTAAACAAATGACTAAGGGGCCAGGAATACCAGGGTAAAGAGGATCAGGACCTTGAGTATCAGTACTATGAGGACCAGGGTGATGAGGAAATGGAGGATCAGGCGGATCAGGACCAGAGCCATCAGGACCAGGATGATCACAGCCTGGAGGTACAGGTCACAGGGTCAGAAACAGGTTGGCCATGAAGATGAGCAACAGGAAGGCCAGGCCCAGGAGGACAGGATAAAGGAGGACCATGATGAGGTTGTTTAGCAGCATGAGGACAAACAGCAGGAAGACCAGGGACAAGAGCATCAGGACCAGATCCAGGAAGACAGGATACAGGTGAATAGGACCGGGGCCGGAATCAGCATGGAGGATGGTAGGTCAGTATCAAGAATATGAAGAGGACCAGAGTCAGGAGGACCAGTACCAGAGCAAGGAGGACGAGAAGGATCAGCACTCATAGGACAAGGAACAGGCCTAGGAATGCTTGGTTGGGCACAACCATAGGACCAGGACCCAGCAAACCAGGTTGAGAAGAACAACACTTGAGGGTGGTAAAACCAGGGTGAGGAAGATCAGGATGACCAGAAGAGCCAGAACTAGGAAGATTAAGGGAACTGGGCCTGGAGGTTCAGGAGGACCAAGACCGAAATAACGAGATTCAGAAGGACCCAAACATAGAGGACCAGAACAAAGAGGGCCAGACCATTGGGTGCAGTGCCAGAAGGACTAGGAGGACAAGACACAGGGCCAGAAGGAAAAGGATGACTCAAAGAAGGAAGACAAGACTTAAGAGGGCAAAGACTAAGAGGCCCAGGCCCCAAGAGGCCAGGTTGACTGTGGGGACCAGCAGGACAAGGAACTAATCTACTGGGAATTAGAGGAGCAGGGTGAGAAGAACCAGAAGGACCAGGTTCAATGGACGGGGATCGAAAAGAAAAGAAAGTGCTAGGAGAATGGGGCCAGAAAGGACCAGGATAGTTGGAAGGACCAGAACCAAGAAGATTAACCATACAAAAAACAAACAAGAAGGACTAGAAACAAAAGGATCATATCTAGTGGGCACAAAATCAGGAAGAGAACATGGACTGTGAGGACCAAGAATAGAAAGACCATTGCTAGGCAAACCAGACTGAGCATGAAGAGACTAGGAGAATGGGACCTGAAGAATAAAGAGGAGATGGCCAGGCAACCAGAGCCAACAGGACAAGTGCTAAGAGGACCAGGACATTGAGGACCAGTGGCACCATAACCAATGGAAAAAGAAGCTCAATTCACAGAGCCTCAGAGTGTCAGGACCTGGCATACCAGGGCAAACAAGACCAGGATCAATTGGAAAAGGTGAATCATGGAAAGGAAGATTAGGATGACAGAAGCCATAAAGATCAAGCTGGGTGACTAAGAATGGCTAAGAATAGGATCATCTGAACAAGGAGGCTCAGTATAAAGTGGAAAAGTTAGCCCAAGATGACAACAAGCAGGAGGATCAAGGCCAAGAGTATCATGACATGTTGGAGGAGGACCCAGAGAACTAATCAGGTCAGGAGTAGGTGGACTAGAGCCATTAAGACCAAGAACCAGATGGGGAGGATTAAGTGGACAAGAAGGATCAGAATAAGCGATGTCTCAATTGGCTCCTATACACCAGTTAAAATTGGCCAGTAGGGTGACAAGGCAGAGCTGTTCTCTTTCCCCACTTATTTTTGCCTAGGCAATGGAGCCCCTGGTCCAGCGACTGAGACAACAGGGAAAAGCTTGTGGTATTCTGGTGGATGGCAAGATACATATTGTCTCGTTATATGCAGATGATATCTACATAGAGGCATTCGGGAGGGCATTCATGGAATACAGGTGGTGCTGCAAGAATTCCTGAAAGCGTCCAGCTTAGCGGTGACTTGGGCTAAATTCTTCATATTTCCCCTGCATCCAGACTGCCCCCATCAGCTCTATGAAGTTGACACTTATCATGTTCATTGGGAACCTTGTACATTCCATTATCTCGGGATAAACATGTATCATGAAATGCAAGATGTAATTGAGGGCAACCTTAATAGGGCCATAGCCTCGCTTTGACTTCAGATGGCTTTCTGGGGTATGTTACCCTTGACTGTGCAAGGACGGGTCTCACTGGCAAAGATGGTGGTATTGCCAAGACTGCTGTACTTTTTTCATAACCTCCAAGTCCATATTCTCTCTTCCACCTTCAGGGCGTTGCATGCAGAGTTGGGGAGCTTGATTTGGAACAAAGGGAGGAGGCACGTTGCACTCTGAAAACTGCAATTGGCTCCAGAGCAGGGAGTGTTGGGAGCCACTAACTTTGAGCTTTATTATCTGGTGGCACAACTACAGTGGCCCATGCACTGGTCGGCAGGCCCTCTTACGGAGGAACTGGCCCTTCCTGACAATTCCCAGGTGCAGCAGGTTGTGCATCATGCCTTTTTAACAAATTCCAGGGTCCCACACCATGCAAGTAGTCTGTTCAAAAGTGCCTTCATCAGCTTTCAATGCTGCTTACGACTTATGCCACGCATCATCTGTTACTCCCCAGAGAATCCAAAGTTCACTTGGACCCTTGACACACATGCTGGGTAGGGTGGAGATGGAAACATGGGAGGCAGCAGGGGTGTGCACTTCAGGTGACTTGTTCCCGTGATGCTGCCCTCTTGCCCTATGAACCACTTAGGGAGGAGTTCTCAGTGTGCTGCTGGTGTGACAATGGGGTGTCATAGATATTGAACCTTCTTAACACACCTTAATTCAAACACTCTATTTTATGGGATGTGGTCGCAAACATACTATGTGACTTGTCTGCAAACTGGCACACACCACACGAGATCCATTGGCAGCGACCCATGGTTGTTGGGAAGCGGACTTGGGCAAAGAGGTCACGCAGAAGGAGCGGGAGAAGGTGTAATACTACCCTAGGAAAGTATCGCAGAATACAAAATTCCAATATATCCATCAAAATATACTGTATAGGGCCTATCTCACTCCTGCTGCCCTACATGACATATTTGGTTTCTCCTCGATGTGCCCCAAATGTTCACAATTGGGAGCAGTCCTCCTGCACATGTTCTGACATTTTCATAGTAGGAGGTTTCTGAGGTGCTGAGAGAAGTGATTGGTGTTTCAGATGTGTGCTCAATGGAGGAAGCCCCTCTGGGCCAGTCTAAATTCCTGAGGGGGCAAAAATGAGTACCAAATGTATTGATTTAGCCCTACTGATCATTTGCCGACTTATTGCCATTCATTGGAAGGCATAGACATTGCCAGGATTTTTGCACTGGTGTATGCTGTCTCTCACATTGGGGAGCGCGGAGATGGCAGCGCTCAGGCATGTAGATGATGCAGGGACTGTGTAAATACCCAGTCGCAGTTGACTGGGAAACACTGTTGGCTGACTTACACACTTGTCACTGAAGCAGTGAAGCACTGTCTGTATGTAACTACTATACGAATGATGTGCTGTAACTGCCTGTGTTGCTTTTGGTGAAAATAAAAATTGATTAAAAAAAATAGAAGAATCAGAATAAGCAGGAACAGGGCTAGCAGACCATAGAAATCAGAACCAAGGGGCCAGGACCTGAAGTTGTTTGTAGTGGAGTAGGAGTAGGACTGGAGTATAAGAATCAGACTGGGGAGGATTAGTGGAACCAGGACATTCTAAGTCACGAGGAACAATGGGACCAGACCAGGACCAAAATGACCAGTCCAGTCCAAGAGGACCCAATACGGAGAACCAGTACCAGTGGAGGCAGTAGCAGGTGGACCCCAAGGACAAGGACCAGGGCAAGGAGAATCAGGGTGACCCAAACCAGGAAGACTAGTAGTGCCCACCCTAGGAGAACCAGGACAACAGGGCTAGGTGGATGTGACCTCAGCAGGCCACAAGAATCAAGTAGTACCACAATCAGGAGGCCCAGGAAGGGCTATAACAAGGATGAGCCAGGATCAGGTACAGGAATAACAGGGTCAGGGAGTACTACAACCAGAACCCCCATGTTCAAGAAACTTGTACCAGAGTGAACAAAACTAATCAGACCAGGGCCAGGATGAGGATCAGGAGAACCTAGTTAAAGGAGGACTTGGAGCAGGCTTAGGAGGAAGACCAATGCTAAAGGCACAGAAGGACCTGGAAGTGAAGGAAGAAGACCAGGAGCAGGAGGACACCTATGTGAGTCAAGGCTACATGTATTAGGATATCCTTTTCCCTTTTAAATGGTTCTTATTCATGCTTCTTATACTGCCAACCCCTAGAAATCCCCCACCTATTCAGCCCACGTATAGAACTGGTAATTATTGCTGATAAAACAGAGCATGGAAAGTGAATAAAAAGCCAGGACTGTTACACACTGACCTCTGAGTGTAAATGACATGGGCTGATGCTGGCAAAGTAGTCTGAGGGTGAATCTGAAGGCATAGGGACTAAAACATGGAACAGGAGTTTGAATGTGGATGGGTGAAAATGAGTGTGGCCTGTGAAGAATGACTGAAAGGGTGTGAGAAACTCAGATGGCTAAAGTCAGGAAAACATTGTTAATGGCTAATAAAGGGTCCAAGGGATATGTCAATCAGCAAAGGGAAGCTCTGATGAACAGAAGAGAGGATGATGGAGGCTCCAGATAGATCATCTCAGTGGCCTAATCAGGGAATCTGTGTGACCCCATATCTTTATGCCGACATTCCATGTGTGTGTGTGTGTGTGTGTGTGTGTGTGTGCGTGTGTGTGTGTGTGCCTGAGGTGAGTATGTAGAAAGAGCCATATATACTAATCTGCAAGAACTGTAGCTGCTCTGGATAGGTGCACCTTTGTGTATATGGAAGATCCCTAATGGCCTCCACATATTTTTAATATTTTATTGCATTTCAGGCATGCAAACACTGCAGACTTGCTCAGCATGTTCTCAACCAGCTATCATTATGGGCAGCTACACTTCATTTAATGCCATCATTGTTGATGTGGGTGGGCAACCACTGAAGAGTTGTACAGCATGGACCTTAAGGACCTATGGTCAAGATCTACAGCAGTTTTTAGAGGTCAGGAACAGAAAAATCAGGCCATGTGTGACCGCTAAAAAAGGTTGTACCGTGTAAAAACCCCATTTTATGAGTTTGTAACCCATTATCAACTCGTAAAATAGGGTTTGAGAGTCGATATTAGGAAGGGGCGTGCCAAGGGCATCCCTTGCTAATAGCGAGTCACAGGGTGATGTATGATTGTTTTGCGATCGCAAATGCAGTTGCAAAAGAATTGCACTTGCCACCATTTTCAAACTGGTAGTAAACCAGTGACAACCTGCCAGTTTTTCCTCAGATAGTGACTACCCTAAGGACTACCGCTGCTCATATACTCGGGACGATTTATTAAAGATCAAATACAATCTTACTAACCCCTCTGAGCACTTTGTATACCCCGCCCCTTCTCTTTCCACAAATCCAGAAGGGCCTTTCACATGCAGAAGTGTAGGTTTCAGAGCATTGCTCTAGAAGACTCTCTAATGCACTGCGCACCTCCCGACCTGATAATGAGATCTAGGCTCTGCGTGAGTACTCCACAAGGTCCTGCCCAGACCCAGACAACAAACTTAAGTTGGAACTGTTTTTTGGCCAAGGTAAGATCCCTCCCTAAACACGCTATTGACATTTGGGTTCTCCTCTCTGGAAACAAACCCCACATTGGGTTTTTGACCGAAACCTGAATCAAAGCCTCCTCTAACCCCGCAATCACGGTAGCACTCCCGGATGGCTAAAGAATCCAAAAACTCGATAGGCCAGAAAGGGCGGGGGGAGGTATAGCCATTATACATAAGGATTCTAGCTCTATCTCCATCCTAGATCACATGTGTAAGGACACTCTAGAGTGTATAGTTTTTAGATTTGACTTGCACCCTCAGCATATTTGGAAAGTTGCCCTCGTATACAGACCCCCGGACCCATTGTCAGATTTTACTAATCTACTGATGGAATTTATCTCCCCATACATTATCTCAACCCAAAACTTTCTACTCGGGTGATTTTAACATCCACACAGAAAATGCCGCCAACATCGATGCCTCAGCTTGTCTGGCAGATCTGGCCAACCTTGACCTCTTGAAGATCAACCATGCCCCCATGCACCTCGACCCAATTTTAACTAATTTTAACTAATTCCTCCAATATCATCTGTGGGGAAACTCGTCCTCTAACTTGGACAGACCATTCCTTGATAGACTTTCAAATTAAATCACTCAACCCCCATAACCCGCGCCACGCGTTGGTATAGACAATGACACAAACTTAACCCTGACCAGTTCCAGACTCCTTTTCACTCCTGGAACAGTGATACGGACACAGATAGTGTTGAAGAATAGCTAACCCACTTTAATTCCATCCTACAATCCACTGTTGATTACTTAGCGCCTCTGAAACAACAGACCCACCCTCCCAAAAACTCTCAAACCAGTTGGTATTCCCCGCTCCTGCAAACAGAGAAGAGCCAATGTAAAAAATTAGAACATAAATGGCGACAGTCGCACAGTGCACAGGATAAAGAGAGATCCAAGGCTGCACTATCCTCGTACCATAAAAATGTTAATTCCGCACGCAACCTGCATATCTCCTACTAATTAGAGCAGGCCGGCAACAAGTCAAGGACTCTCTACCAAATTCTGAAGTCCTTTACACAGCCCAAAGCATGCGGTACTGTAGAGGCCCCTTCTCAAATCCTATGTGACAACGTAGCGGCCTATTTCATCCAGAAAATTGACACTACCTACCACAAATTAACCACAGCTAGTGATGTTTATAATAACTCCTCTAGAGAACACCTACCAACTTCTGCCAACACCGCACAACTGCATAACTTTCTATCACTTATCCCTGAAGAGGTAGAGTCTCTGCTTACGAAGGACAAATCAGGGTCCCCCTTAGATATAATCCCGGCAAAGATCACCTCCCGACTTGCTAAACAACTCGCTACTCCTATCTGCACCATCCTCAATAGTTCCTTGAGGGATGACAGACTCCCTCCCGAATGGAAAGCTGCACAAGTTGTTCCAATCCGTAAAAACCTCAAAGCTCCCATAGATGAACTGTCCAACTACCGCCCCATTTCTCTGCTACCCCTGCAAAGTAAGTTACTAGAAAAACACATTAACAGGTACCTATCTGAGTTTGTTAAATCCGCGCATTGCCTAGATGTCTCCCAGTCAGGCTTCCGGGCCAAGCACAGTACAGAGTCTGTCTTGATAGAGGTAACTGATAACATCAGAATGGCACTGGACAAGGGTCAAGCAGCACTACTAGTGCTGCTTGACCTATCAGCGGCACTTGACACCATCTCGCACCAAATCCTACTGGAGAGACTTCAGGACATCGGGGTTCAAGGGGTTGCACTGAAGTAGCTGACAGACTTCCGAATGGATAGAACCCAAACAGTCACTATGGGCACTTTCAGATCCAAGACCACCAAAGTAACCAAGGGAGTACCACAGGGCTCATGTTTGAGCCCTACCCTTTTTAACATATACGTCACTCCCTTGGCCAAATTAATCAAGACTCTAGGGTTTAGTCCCATTTTCTACGCGGATGACACCCAGCTCTTACTCTCTTTCAATAAAACCAGCCATAACACCCAACTCATCTTTTCGGAAGGCTGGAAGACCATTGCCGCAGTGATGAGGCCCAACATCCTCCAATTGAATGCCGAGAAATCAGAAATTATGTTGTTTGGAGGCGCAGTAATTACCTGGTCACCTAGTCGGCGCCGGAGGAACTGGGCCCGGCACCCTCCCGGAAAACAGTGGTCAAGAATCTGGGAATTCGCATTGACCAGAAACTTACGCTAGAAGCACACGCCACCACTTCTGCTTCCACATACTCAGCCTTCTAAGAAGAGTGTTCCCTCTACTACCACCTTCCACACGAAAAACACTGATGCAAGCTCTAGTGCTAAACCGATTGGACTACTGCAATGCATTGCTGGCCTCTGCCATCGAGGCCTCCCTGGACAAATTGCAAGTACTCCAGAACAACGCGGCCCGATTAGTAGCAAATGCCCCTACCAGATCAGCCTCGATCCCACTGGCTTCCAGTGAAAAAACAGGTGAAATTCAAGATCTGTTGCACCGTTTTCAAAGCTCTTAATGGGCTGGGACCCCCTTACCTGTCCAAAAAACTGTCAAGGTACACTTCCTCTAGGCCTCTTCAGTCACGATCCAAGTCACTTCTCTGCACCCAGAGAATTAAAAAACCTCGCATGGGTGGCCCTTCTCTCTGGAACAAACTTCCCTGTCAATTACATTAATTTCAGAACCTCATACATTTCAGGAAGCTGCTAAAAACCTCTCTTCTGAGGTGTGTTCGTCTGGCTGAAGCACGCTGCCCCAGCGCGGAGATACCCCTGTGATCGGGCGCTATAAAAATTCATAATTATCAAATATCAAAGGGGAAGGAGTCGTCAAGGGACCCCTTACTTTGTGTTTGGCAGAGAAAATATTTTTTAAGAGTAGGCAGTGGTCTCATGGACCACTGCCTGCCCTTAATAAATGACAACAAAACTTTTCATTTTTTTCTTTTAAATGCATCCTGTTTTCCTTAAAGGAAAATGGGCTGCATTTGGAAAAAAAAGTTGCTCTATTTAAAAAGCAAACACAGACATGGGGGTCTGTTCTCCCCAGCAGGCCACCATCACTGTGTTCTTGGTCATTCCCAATGAGTCACGAATTGCGACCTGCCTCATGAATACCGATAAGGCAGGTCATTTACAACCCCATTGCAAATTTCTAAATGTGTCTAAGACATAGTAGTACATTCCATTTTGTGAGTCACAAATTGCGAGTCGCAAACAATCGCAATTTCCGACCTGCAAAATGGAATTGTTCTACATCTGGCCTTATATGCTCTTTACTTGTCCACCAATGCCTTTGTTAACATATATATATTTATTTAAATTTGTTATAATTGATATTGAACCCGATGCAAAGTGCTACCCGCAATTGAAATTGGATCCATTTAGAATGAACTTTAAGGGCTAGATAAATGTGCAGTAACATATCCCTTAAGTTACTTACTGTTGAAATGGGTGGGTAAGTAATGCAGATCTGCGTCAGTATGGATTTTAAAGGTCCATAAGCACTTTGCTTGCTCGATGAAGGTCTTACTATTTAGGTTGACATGTCTGGGTAAGCACTGAAGATCAGCTTTAGCACGCACACCAAGGCACTATAGCACCATTCCTGCTCAATGAGGGTTTTACTACTCAGCACGTACTTAATGGTCTAGTTAAATGGGCAAGCTACATTATTTCAAAGTTTTTACTGCTGATGGGTGGGCAAGAACTGCAAATCCATTTCAGGATGTTCTTTAAGGAACCATATGTACTTTACTTGTTCGATGATGAATTTCATAATCTAATAGAATACTTTTCATGGGCTTTATATGTGTTTTACATTAGAGCCATAATTATATTTTTAGAAAGAGAGTTTTTGTAATAATGTGTAGTATTAGTTTTTGCTATGTAAATCTATTTCTAAGGTGTTGCATTACTCAAGCAAGGGGCTCAGAGCCTCTCGTGGGACACTTTCAAGATCATAGAGATACATTTTGTTTTAAAGTATTGTATAGAGTTCTTTTTCATGTGGTCAGTTATTGTTTAATGGTAATCTATAATAATGGAGTCATGTATATATTTTGGTATATTGTTTTTATTTTTTACAAACTGATAACTCTTTCTAAATGCTCAGAGGAGTCAAACACACAATCCCCTGTGTAGACTATGAGGTGGCTGTACTTCCTGTTAGGCTCTTGCAAACCACTCGGGAGATCGTATAGTTGGAATTAATTTAATAACAGGCTTTCATCTAATTGTGAACAAAGTACATGAGAGATATTGATTAATCTAGAAAAAATGATTATGTATTGTTCTCTTCAACATGTAAAGAGAGAATTTATTTACAGGCTCACAGAAATGCTTGTGAGATACTTGCAAGAGTTTCGAGAGAGGAAATCCACCCAAAGGAAGGGTTGTGATTGGTTATATGGATGTCTTTATTTACAAAAGGAAGATTTAATCCTTTTTGCTTTATTTGCCTATTGAATTTTGGTGTGGGCAGACCTTCTTGGCTTGCTCTGTTTCCCTGTTTGTTTTCTATTTCCTTGTATTTTTTGCCATAGAAAAATATTTCATCAGATTCTATTGAGCAGCCTAATGCAGTTGCAACACCTCAGCCACTGCAGCCTGCCAAAGAGTCTTTGGTATGGCAGATTTTTTACATGAGACTAGGTGGAAAAAAAGTCTCTGCAAAACTTGTCACATGCTAATTTTGCAAGTAGGAGTTCAGCCGGGGGAGAAGAATAGTATGAATACTACAGGCATGTGGAGGTACCTAAGGTCTATACATCCACAAAGGGTAGCTCATCCAGAGTTAGCTTGTGCTGCAGAACCAGTCAGCTCTTCTAGTGCTTCTGCCTCATTGGAACTTAGTGACCCTGTGCCTGTCCAGGTACTGAGTGGCGAAGCAGAGAACAACCCTGTTTATCTTCATAAACCACGTTTTTGCTGCTTAAGTATGCAGATAATTGTTTCGTCAGAGACAAGTAGGTCTGCATAAGACAAGCTTGTGCAAGACCACATGTGCCCCCCCAGCAGTAGTTTTTTTGTTAGCAGATGTTTTTTTCCACATTTTTCTCCTGCTTTTTTAAGATGTTTTATTTTTATTTTTTGTCCCAAATTTCATGGTTTAGTTCAACCGCATTAAAAAATACGAAAAAATACATGACAGTTTAAAAACATTTTTTTTTTAACTGCTTAAGCAATGTTAAAAACAAGCTTGTGCCTAAAAACAAGCTTGTTTCAGAGGTACCCTTTAGTTTCATTATCTAACTTGTTTATATTATATTTTTTATTTTTCCTCCTAAGAACTCTCTCTCAAGAGTCTCACTCGAGCCAGAAATTCCAATGATCCTTACATACATAGTCAAATTGTTAGCTTTCAATATAATCAAAGGATCTTGCATGCCTCTCGGGAGAGTTTGCAAGAGGCTTATGAGAGCCAGGCACACAATCCTCCGTGCAGGCTAAGGGGGCAGTACCGTCTGGTTTACTCTTGCGAGACTGTCACAACACTTTACTTATGTAATTGAATTTGCATTTACACTGAATATATCCTGATACAATATATATAATAATTTACAAAACAATACTAACAGTGTTTATAGTTAAATTAAATTATGTATTTGTGGGGAAAAATAAATCATTTAGATTTATGGAAAAAACACATACATACTCATTTATTTGTTTGAACTCTATTTTTTATTATTAAAAAAAGTTCAATCATTAACTAGTTGTTATCCTTGGTAGGCCATTTAACAACAATGAAAATAAAGTTTTAAGGTAGGCTGCATAGTGACCAGATGTGATAGAGTGCCCATGATGAAAAATAATGGCAAAAGTAGTCTGCGTTTTCTTATCAATTGAGATCAGACGAGCTTTAAAGTTGGTGACATCAACACTAATTTTGCTACCATTGGCTCTATCTTTGTAGCATGAGAATAAAATACTTCGATCTGTGTCTTACAACTAATGTAATCAGTAGTTTTGATGTGCAGTCTGGACAAGAGTTATTCTGTACAGCTTTCACAAACACTTTTTTGAAAGCTAATGATTTGCAATGTGGTACTGTAAGATACACAAATTGCTCAGATTGCATGTCTGTTTTGCTTGAATAGGAACAATTGATACACGCATGATTCCATGAATAGTTTGTTTTAAAGAAGTGATTAATTACAATTCCAACATTTCGTAACACATTTAGCACTACCATTAAAAATTCCTGTGCTTCGTTTTACACATTCAAAGCAAACTTTGTACCACCATTACAGTGGGCAACTATATTGTGCATAACTGCAGTTGAATTACTTGTGTTTTTTTTTTAGGGTGTACTACACCGAACAGAGTTGACAAAGCTTAGCATAAAAGTTTGTCTTTGTTTTGTAGAATTTTTTGAGCCAGCAGTTGTAGGTGGAATAGAACATTTGGGGCCATATGTAGGTAACATACTATTTACCGATTCATAAATACCAAATGTTACCGATTCGGTATTTATGAATCAGTAAATAGTATGTAGGTAAACAATCGGTAATTATTACCGATTCGGTAAATATCGGTATTTATGAATCGGTATTTGCATCCCTTCCCATTCATTCCTATGGGCCTGGAGGCCCATAGGAATGAATGGGAAGCCATTTACTATTACCGATTCGGTAAATACCGAATCGGTAATAGGGGAAGCATAATCATGGGTGGCAGGGTGTCACATTGACACCCTGTTGCACCCCTGATTCGTGCATGTGTGCACATGTGGCGCTCATACATGCCCTAAGGGCATGTATGTCTGCCACATGGCACTTTTAAAGCAGCCAAATTTAGCTTTTTGAAAGGTATTCGTTATTTAACATCAACCTGTAGTTGGTGTTAAATACCGAATACTTACTACTGAAATTCACTCACTTGAGTGCTCCCTACATATGATTTAAGGAGTCGGTAATTTACCGAATCTGTATTTTACCGAATCGGTATTTTACCGATCCCTTACCGATTCGGCAAATTACGAATCCTTAAATCATGCCTCCTACATCTCAAATTCCTAAATACCGGTCGGTAACGAGATATTTACCGAATTTCGGCCGTTACTGACCGGTATTTAGCTACCTACATGAGGCCCTAAATGTTAAATTACAGTAACATGAAAACAGGAAGTTTTAGGAAATGGAAAACCTATTACATTACTGATTTCATGATTTTTAACTTTTTGGAACTCTTTGTAGATTCTTCACTTAGTTGTGAAACTGTTGAAAAATCTAAAATCTCAGAACTTTTTTGCTTTCTATAATTTGAATGCTTGTTATCAATGGCATACAAGCTGGGAGTAGCAGCATATAGCCCTCTTGAATGATTGTATTATATCACACATGATGAGTCTACATTGACTTTGCTCTCATCAAAATTAAGAAGGTACCCAGAGGTGGATTTCCTCTGCTGGCAAAGTTGGTGAGCTTTTTGGCCACTCCACGTAATGCAGAGTTCTAGCCACATTCTGCCAATCCGCATGTAGCAGATTTTTTTCTCACACGTGGCTCGGTAAGTTGGTGAGCTCAAGTGAGATTTGGCATCCTCTGATATGATTTTCAGTCACTAGGAGTGCACCTGGTGAGATTTCCCCAGCTCTGCCGGTCATGGGTGGTTGGAAGCGGTCATGAATGTTCTTGGTCAGAGAGCTACTCAAACGGCAGCAAAATCAACTGGAGAAGCATTACCCTCTGGCGCACTGTGTGGTGCCATTCACGCTGATCTTTCAGCACGGAATGAGCTCCTGGCACTAACAATCAGCGCAAGCAGTGCGACATCCCTAATTCCGCCTGCTCGGGGATCTCCATGGAATCTCGCACAGTTTTCATGTAACTTAGCGGATTTCTGCAGAGTGAAACTCTGTGAGTTCTGCCCACCCCTAGAAGGTACAACCCTGACAAATACCTAACCTGTGATAAAGCAATATAAGACATACCTTCTTTAACCCGTTCCGTGCTCATGACGGAACCACTCCGTCATGAGCCACGGGCGCCATGTGCTCATGACGGAGTGGTTCCATCATGCTGCGGCCGTGGGCGGCCGCTCCGCCCACGCGGCGCTAATTCCCTGCCTGTGCGGGCGATTAGCGCCGTGGGCGGAGTCATGACGGAACCACTCCGTCATGAGCACAGCTCGCCCGTGACTCATGACGGAGTGGTTCCGTCATGAGCCCGGCGCCACCGCTGTGCCCCCAAATCCCCCCCCAGCGCCGCGGCGGAATTCCTGCCAAGGCGAAGGGGTTAAACAATGTGTGACCTATATTTATCATTGCTGAATCCAAACTTAATCCTTGAGATTTGTGAATGGCAACAGCATAGGCCAAACAGAGAGAAACCTACTGCTGGCTTTTCATATAATGATCTTCTACAAACAGAAATATAGAAGTGCACCTTCCAAATTTTGTACCTTCTTCAATAAGATTAAATTGTATCATAATATATTCATATTCTGCTCTGTTGGGATATATAATTTCGTCTATCACATTTCCCATTGCACTTTTCGACATTCAGATATCGTCACAAAATTATTCTACAATTTTGACAGAGGTTCAGGCTATTTTCTAAACCACCAGTATGTGAAACTGTTGTCTGTAGTGATTCTAGCGTCTTTGTCACTGATTAGCATAGTTTAAACCGTGATGTTCCATTTTATCTTTGCTAGAAAGTGACAATCTCCTGTTTTTGAAAATTAAGCATTTCTAAGTTAAATTGTGCACACTCATCCAATGTTAGCATGAGGCACACACTCTGTTTCTGAGTTTTCCAAATATTTTGCATTACAGAAGCTGGTGAGTTACTGTGTGGGGATAGTGATCTAATCATGCGAGAAGGAACAGTTTTCTTAGCTAGTTTGCTAATAATTCCTATTCTTAAATCTTTTACTATATTGCCATACTCCACATCTGCTGCATGTCTCATATTTTGTGTTAACACAGCTTACTGAAAATGTAACCATATGTTAAAATTCCCAATACTCCCTTATGACTTTTTAGTTTCTTTGTGAAGAAGTTTCTTAAAAACTGGTTGACCTTTGACAGCAGTCACCAAAAATGAATATGTGTTTTACACCAAGCAAAACGTCATAGTCAGATTTCAGGACTCCTTGCATTCTCAAATGAATGAAAGCTATCAAGCATTAGTTTAGGTGCCATGCTAATCTCATCAATAATGAGAACTTTAAATTTTTTCAGAACTTTGGACACTTCATGACAAGCATCACCAGATAACTTTAGGTACCCTAGTTTGTTGTCATGTTCCACGGGAACTATACGTAGTTTGTGCAATGTGATTCCTTTAAAGTTTTGAGCAGCTAGTGCAGAAGGAACTTCACAACACACGAGAGATCACAACTAGTCTTCCTGTTAAAAATACAGTTAGTACTTTAAATGGAAAGCTTTCACCTGCACCTGCCTGACAACTAACATAGAGAAGTGTAGGCTTAACTATTCTGCAGAACCATTCAGACTGTTCATGTAGGAGGCCATGCTCTATGGATTTGGCTATTTGATGAAACATTTCTGGCTGTTCTTGATTCAGCTGAGAGATCAAATTGTCTAAATCAATGCTGTCAGTCCACTCTTGGCCAATAGCATTTTCTACTTTATTCATAGCTCTTGATGCCTCATTTTCAATGTTAGGGTGGCCAAAGTGGTCCGACTATTAGTAGCTGGGTTCTGGCTATCTTGTGTAATGTCCTTTGCCACTTCTATACCAATTGTTTCCTTGTGTTGGATTTCATCATTTAACATTTTTTGATATGCGGGAAACACTACAGATTCAGAACTAGCTTTGACTGCATTGAAAGCACCTTCGTAACAGTCATAGTTACCCAACATTTCACTCTCTGAATGCCTAGGTTTTCAACAGTTGTGAAAGAGAATTCTCTTTTCTTACCTGTTTGACAGCTCACTTTGCAATGATTAATGGGACTTGGTTTTGAATGTCTCATTAAACTCCATTAGAGTCAGCAACCCCAAACTTTCCTTGTTCAATGTTTTCATCTATGTTATTTATGGATGGATAGCATTGCAGTGCTTCATGCAAACAAAGGTTTTTTGGATGGACAGTCGAAGTAGGATAATAAGTGTCCATCATATTAGTTTTCAGGAGCTCAGTGCTTTCAGAATCAAACTGAACTCTTTACTCAATTTTAGGAAACTATTTCAACACACGTTTTTCTGTTGATACCAGGCATAAACTAGGCCAAATTATTGATTTAGGCTTCCCTTACAAGTTAGAAGAAATGAGTTTGTCACAAGCTTCATAAAATCCAATTTCTCCTTGTGAGAGCATCTTTAAACTGAGGCTGTAAAGCTTTTAACTTAATGAATTCTCTGCTGCTATCTCTTCCAATATATCCTTCATTTCTATATTTTTTGACTTTGTTATGTCTGAAGTGAAGTATCATTGACACCAATAGAATTGATTGCTTCTAAAAGAATATTCATGTTGGCATTCCACATGGACAGGATTACAAGATTGTAATCATTGATAGGTTTTGCAGTCTCACTTCTCTTCAGACTGTATGCGTTTTTAGGTCTTTTCAAGTAACAGTGTGACTGACTGCAGACATAAAACTGTTCTCTCTTCCTTTTGAGATTACAGGCCTAAGAAATCTAAAACGACACTTAGGGCCTCATGTAGGTAAATAAATGTTACCGTTTCTTAAATACCGAGCCGTACCGAATCGGTAAATTAGAATCGGTAAGTTATATGTAGGTAAAAATTCGGTAACAGTTACCGATTCGGTAACATTCGGTAATCACGAATCGGAATTCACCGAATCGGTAAATACTGAGGTGGTATTTACCGAATCGGAAAATACCGAGGTGGTATTTACCGAATCGGAAAATACCGAGGTGGTATTTACCGAATCGGAAAATACCGAATCGGTATGTACGGAATCGGTAAATAAAATCACATGACTTGACGAAACAGCTAATCCTGTGCAACCACAGCCCACCCAACCAGGAAGTGGCCACACCCAGGCAGGTGTACATAATTAGCCGACCCTGGAGAGGCTTGGAGTGCAGAGGAGAGGCAGGGAGCCGGTGCCTGTGCGAGCGGGAAAACGAACATCATGTCCAGCCAGAGAACACAGAGAGACGGAGGGGAAAGGAGGAGGAAGCTGAAATTTAGCCCCAAGGAACTCCAGGTGCTGGTGGAGGAGGTGGTGAAGCAGCACCAGAAGCTGTTTGGAAGGCAATCCCTGCAAGTGCCTGAGGCTGAAAAGCGCAACATATGGCTGGCCATCCAGGCCCATGTGAATGCTGTGGGAGTGACCCACAGGGACATAGAGGTCCTAAAGAAGCGCTGGTATGACCTGAGGATTGTAACCAAGAGGAAGATGGGCGACATCCAGAAGGAGGCCAGCCAGACTGGAGGTGGAACCAACAGGGCACCTGCCCTCACCGAACTGGAGGAGCTGGTGGGGGCCACAATCGAGCAAGAGAGCGTTGTGGGTCTTGGGGACGCCGACAGCTCTGCCAGAGCCGCCACACAACAAGGTAAGACGAAAGCACAGCAATGTAGCACCCCCTATCCCTATCCCACATCCCCCATTGTGAAACGAGAATCACACTGCAGTCCACACGTGTCAGTGCAGACAGGCAATGCATTCCGGGAGATGTAGTCAGGGAAACACCAACCATGACGTAAATGTTACAGGGCAACAAGGCATGTCACGCACTCGAGGCACAAGGAGACAGAGGACATTTTGGAATGTGAAATTATTTATTGTGACGCTTTCAATGCAGCCCTTCGGGGACACTGAGCCAATGTTGTATTTCTGTCCACAGATTTGACATCATGCAGGACAGGGCATGCTGCAGGAGAGACGGCACACCGGCCACAAATATCACCTCTAGCCAGCACAAGTTCAGACCAGGGAGCAGGCCCACTGGCAGCCGCACCACCAACACAGGCAGCCTCGCCGCAGCCAGAGCCAGCATCACCTCACCCAGAGCCAGCATCACCTCACCCAGAGCCAGCATCACCTCACCCAGAGCCAGCATCGCCACTCATGTTTGAATCACCGGCCACATCTCCGCTTGCAGGTGTGGGAATGAGGAGGCGTCCAGCAGCCAGGCTACGAGCCTTAGACACCTCGTCAGACGACAGCATGGGCCCTGAAGAACTCACCAGGCCCCAGGAAGGGAGCCATGCCACTGTGCCCCACACCTCACAGGCAGCACAGACGGGAGCAAGAGGGCGCCGCAGGTCGCGTGTCCAGAGTCCACCAGCACCCATTGACGGCCATGGTGTCTTCTTGGGTCTCGAGGGCCAAATGTTGAAACAACAGCGCCTGCAAACAAAGGCAGTCATGACAGTCCAGAGGCACATGCGGGTGATGAAAACTACATTAGTCAACATGGACAATAACATCAGCGGCATGGCTGCGGGCATTCGGGACATGTCCCAGTCAATCCAGCAGTTGTGCAGCAAATTAGATGCTGACATCGAGGCACGGCGCCGGGAACGGCAGAGAAGGGACACTACCAACAGGGCACTCAACCGTCTGGCAACTGCGACTTCTCTACTGTGCCGGCGCTCTGTGACGATGCAGGAGGGCCTAACACACTGCTGCAGCGACCTGTCTCGGGGGATGGTGCAGGTGACAAGTGCACTAGGGGTGCTATTTACTAGTCAGGCGTCGACAACTGCTGCAGGGGATGCTGCGGAGAGCATCGACACCAGCAGCAGGAGCAGCATCACACCCCCCGTCCCAGAAGGACGCAGGAGCAGCAGGCGGCTTGGGGTTGGCTCTAGTGAGGATGCACAGGCCGTGCCATCCACCACTGCAGCGCGTATGCGCAAACATTGATGTGGCCCTGCTTAGCCACTTCCCAATGGGTGACGTAACCCTGGACATACTCCTTGTATAGATGGTATATTGCCAGATTGGCTTGTTCATGTGTTCATGGCGTGGTGCCACATTAAAACTACGTCATGACTAATCACAACTGGCTGTGTCCCCTTACTTACTCAGAAATAGTTGCATGTGATCTCTGTCCGTCTCTCTCTCCCATCGATTGCAGTTGGCACTCTAGCTGCGTTGCCCTGTGGCTGGCCTGACTCATCCTCGTTGTCCTCAAAATATGTTAGTTCCACATCTGTACCTTTTTTCGTGGCAAGGTTGTGCAGCATTGCACAAGTGGCAATAATCTTGCAGCAGGTGATGGGTGTGTACTGGCGTGCGCCTCCGCTCTTGTGGAGGCAGCGGAACCTGCTCTTCAGTAGTCCAAACGTGCGCTCCACCACATTGCGTGTTGTTTTGTGTGCCACGTTGTATCGTCTCTCACTCTGGGTTGATGGGTGTAGGTAGGGAGTGAGGATGAATGACCGGCATGCATATGCACTGTCGCCTAGATGAGTTAAAGGGAAACATCAGTCACATGCTTCTTTACACTATGATTTGCAGGTTGCAAGGGGCGTCACTGTTACTCACCTAGCAGGTATCCCTCTCCAAATTCTCCGGCACTCAGTCGTGTGTAGATCCCACTATTCTGGAAGATGTACGAATCGTGGGTGCTCCCAGGAAACTTTGCAACAATATCTGTGATGATGTTCCCTGCATCACAGATCACCTGCACATTGATGGAGTGGGTGGACTTCCTGTTCCTGTAGATGTGCTCTGTGTCAGCTGGTGGACAGATTGGGATGTGTGTACCGTCAATACAGCCGATGACATGGGGGAACTGTGCCATGTGATAAAAGTCTGTTTTTGTTTTCTGCAGTGCAGCCTGTGTGTTGGGGAAGCTGATGTAGTGGTGCATTCTCTGCATCATGGCATCCAGGAACTTCCTGAAGAAACGTGACAGGCAACTCTGGGATACACCACCCACCGCAGCTATCACCACCTGATAACTGCCGGATGCCAGCAGATGTAGGCTGCAGAGCACCTGCACATGTGGGGGTATGGCGTGCGCCCTTCTTATTGGCTGGTCCAGGAGTGGGTGAAGGTCCCTGATTAAGTCCATGATGGTTTCGGGGTGTAGCCTGTACCTCTCATGTATCTCTGCATCAGTCAGGTGGAATAGTGTGATGCGCTGTCTGTAGATGCGTTCCTCCCGTCGCCAAGCCCTCAGTCCTGCTGCCTGTAGACGTAGGCGCCTTGCAATGACATACATAGCGGCCATGTTGTCCACGCTGTTGCATTTTGGGATTGCTTATATGCACTGTTGATGGTTACCACCTGCTTTCAATCCGTGTTAATTACCGACTCTTATTTACCGATTTTCTTGGATTTCTTAATTACCGAGTGCTCCTACATGTCATTTTCATTTTTACCACTTCATATTTACCACTTCATATTTACCGATTCGTTAAGTATGTATTCGGTAAATCTGATTCGGTATTTTAGAATTCGGTAAATATGATTCGGTATTTACCGCCTCATATTTACCGAAAAGTCGTTTTTGGACTCCTACATCTCACTTGTCTGAATACCGGTCGGTAACGGCATATTTACCGAAAATCGGCCGTTACCGACCGGTATTTGGCTACCTACATGAGGCCCTTAGTGTAGTATTTCTCTTTTGCTCTGTACCTCCATTGGCAATATTTTCCACATTGGGACTGAAATTGCATGACTTGTTGCCTCAGAGTTCTGTTCTGAGACTCATCTAGAATATTACAAGTATCATGCTGCTCAATGAATGATAATACTGAGTCATCAGTATCTTGACCATACTTTGATGTATCTTTCACACACAATGACATATGTATATGTAGTGCACCTCTATCTTGGCATTAGTTCCTCCAGAAAAAATCCACAACCTTACCCAGTGGTGGATTCTTTTTACAGATTTAATGGTGCTTGGCTTCAAATCTGTGCTAAAGTATCTACAAATATTTGCTGGATCAATTGAGCACAATTAACCTGCAGTCTTAAAATCAGTTCCTGCAATGTTTGCAATAGCTTGCCTCAGAAAGCTATGAAGATCATCCCAAGCATACTCTGCACAGATCAAAGTAACAAACAAGCGAGGTGCACCTAGATTGCTTAATATGCACTTTATCTCACCGTGACACCGAAACCAATATTTATTAGTACCACCTTGGCAAGCCATTGTATTCATTATATTACTTTCTAGTGCCTCATCTTTACCATGTACTTTTTCCAAAAAATCACTTGCAGTGATGACATTTAACCGTGTCCTTGATCTCATAACATGACGCACAGATAGCACTGACAGATCCCTTTTGAACAAAAGGTGGAACATGTATGGTATGAATTGCCTAAAGCGCACATCTTCAGAATATAACCTATTGGATCTATACTCTGATGCAGGAATCTGTTCTGGATGTTCATCATAACGACCACCTTCTGTAGGAAACAAAATTGGAAAACACTGTGTTCATAAGATATTTTTCCAAACACTCATTTGGCACTATTTTAAAGCATCACCCATTATTTCAGTAGAGTGTGGAGGATGAATGCTGTAGTTTTTAAAGATTTCTTATGCTTTACCCAAATCAACGTTTTCAAACTGAGCAGAAGCAACTGAGGTGGATCTCCCTGTTCTCAGACGAGAAACATGTTCCTCTACATCAACTTTTTTGTAAAACACATTTTATATTTTCAGGTATTACAAAGCTCTCTTAACTCTATCAATCGCACAAGTTCCTTTCAATTTCTTTTCTCTTTAGTAGGTACTCCATTCACTAGAACCAATGCTTCTTGATCTACCCTTTTAGTTTCAAAATTCTCAGACTCAGTTTCCCTGTCGGAGGATGCTCGAGAGGATCTTCTCTGGTGGTTAAAAAATCTTCAAGCATGGAACAGGAAAGCAATTTTTGGGAACGTTCCAGACTTCACTCTAGAATCAGATGCGAGCACCCGGGGATGGGGTGCTCGCCTAAACAATCTAGAGACTGGTGGGAGGTGGTCCTTGTTAGAACAGTCCCTTCACATAAACTCACTGGAAATGCTAGCAGCTCTGAATGCTCTTATGAGCTTCAAAGAAATTATAAAGAATTCCAACACTCTAATCCATCTAGACAATTTTTCTGCAGTCTCCTATATAAACCGTCTTGGGGGAGCGAGGTCCAAGAATCTTTCAGATATTGCCAAGAAGATTTGGTATTTCTGCTGGGATCACAAGATCATTCTCAGAGCGGAATTCATTCCGGGAACTCAAAACCTGAGGGCAGACTGGAATTCTCGCTATCTCCACGATTCCAGTGATTGGAAATTGGATCCAGAGGTTTTCTCCTTGATCCAAGAATTGTGGGGTCCCTTCCAGATAGATCTTTTTGCCAGCAGGCTGACCCATCAACTTCAGACTTATTACAGTTGGAGACCGGACCCAAATGCGTCAGGGGTAGATGCCTTTCTCCAAACCTGGAACGGAATAAATGCTTACGCTTTCCCCCCTTTCTCAATGATCCAGAGATTATTATGGAAGGTGAGACTGGAGCGCTGCTCAATCACCCTCGTAACACCTTTCTGGAAGTCTCAAGTCTGGTTCCCAGGGGTTATGGAGTTAACAATGGATTTCCCACGCTTGATTCCATCATCACTCGGTCTCCTCCAAGGCCCAGGTGGAGAAGAACATCCTCTGGTTCTGGAGGGGAAATTGAACCTTCTTGTCTGGAAGATATCAGGAATTCAGGAAGATATTCTGAACTTTCAGGAGAAGCTAAGAGTCTTTTGGAAGACTCATGGGCACCTGGAACAAGGAAGAGGTATTCAGGTGTATGGAGAAAATGGTCTCGCTGGTGCTTGGAGAGGGATCTGGATCCCGTACAAGCCTCTTTACAACAGGTAGCCAACTACCTTGCTTATCTCTTTGATTCAGGGCTCTCTTATAGAACGATCAATTGCTACAGATCAGCAATTTCTTCAGGACACTCGTCGGTTAATAACCTTGCTATTGGAAGCAATTCCTTGATAAAGAGAGTTATGAAAGGTATCAGGTTGAGGAGACCTCCTAAAGCCAGTTACGAATCTTTATGGGATGTTAACCTTATTTTTAATTTCTTTCTTTCATGGCCTTCCAACAAAATTCTTTCTCTTAAAAGAACCTCCATGAAATTGGCCACACTTTTATGCCTCATTTCATTTAGAAGAATATCAGATATCAAAGCTCTGGAAGTTTCTAACAGATTTTATTCATCCGAAGGTGTTCATTTTGACATTTGGAGAAGAACTAAAACAATGTCGGAATCTGTGTTTTACCCTTTTTTTCATGAATGTGAAAAACTTTGTGTTGTTAACTGTATGAAATGTTATGATAATAAAATTTCTATTTTTAGACCTGCTAACAGCGATCAACTTCTCCTGTCTTATGTTAAACCTTTTAGACCTGTTTCTTCAGCTACCTTAGCCAGGTGGGTTCGTCTGGTGATGCATGAAGCAGGTGTAGATCTGACTAGATTTGGAGCTCACTCCTCTCGAGGAGCTATGGCTAGTAAAGTATTTTGGGGCGGAGGCTCCCTTCCTGAAATACTTAGAGCTGCAGATTGGTCTAATGCTTCTACTTTCTCAAAATTCTATTTGAGACCAATAGAGCATGTTAGCAATGTAGTCTTACATGGCTTTAAACATGCATAATGGTAGCCTCCGGTCTTGTAATGAAATGACGATTCTCCAATTGTTATGCAGAGAGAATCTTGATTTCATTAAAGACATACTGAGGCTAACATTATCCCACCCTCCTCTCCCTGAGGGGGTTTGGGTGTATTCAATTTAATGCAATTTGCTCATTATCTTTTGTGTTTTATCTGCTCTTGCCTGTTTTCACTATACAGTGTTTTTTATGATCTTATCTCCTCAGATAACAACGCTTAAGAATACTTCTTGCTCCTCCATTTACGTCTGTGTCATCACAGCCCAAGAGGAAGATTGGAATACACAGTGGCTACTAGTTATGTTATGAGTGTTCTACTCTTTGTGATGTATTTACATTCTTTAAAGTGCTGCATGTTGGGCAGCAAATAAAAGTATTTGCATAATGTTAGCCTCCGTATGTCTTTAATGAAATCAAGATTCTCTCTGCATAACATTTGGAGAATAGTCATTCTCCCTCATATTCCAAGGCAAAACACAACTTTACCTTTCAGACCTTTTAGCAGTTCAGAAGGAGGTAGTTTCTTATTATTGGTTACCATCATAACAATTGCTTGGGTTGCATATGCTATCTGTATGAGTATATTTTCATAGATATTCAGGTTTTCAAGCTCGGGAATGAACTGAAAAAACATTTTTACAATATTCACAGACAATTTGGCTTATGCACAAATCAAATCAAACTTCATCTATCAAATAAAGACCAACTTTACACTACTGTACCAGACGGGTCTCTTATGTTTTTTCACAAATATCAATTCTTTTGACCTGTGATTTGTAGTGAGTTTGCATGCAGCAAACACACACCTTGTCTGAAATTTCTGCAGTTGTTCTTGCAAATGCATGAATTTCCTTTTTAAAGTTCTCAAATACTGTGCTAGTATTAGAAATCTCAGTGTTATTCTCCACAACCATCTCCATCTCTTCAGTTGGCCTTTCAGGCCCAATGTATATCATCTGAATATCATCTACAACAGAACTCACTTCAGAAAGTGTACTTCTTAATAACATATTGTTTAGTTTCTGAAGCTGAAGAGCTGGACTTTTTACAAAATGCAATTTTCCAACTAGATTACGTATTTTAGTGTGGTGCACAGACAGCATTCGTATATGATGGAAATTACTGTCACAAATCTTTTGTGATTAGCAAGCCAATGAATGTCCGTGAAGATTTGTCAGTCTCATAACTTGACAAAAATCAAGGCACTGGAGTAATTTCATTTTTTGTTTTACAGTTGCTCTGCTGTATCTGTATAAGAAAAGTCTAATTTGACAATTAAGTTTTGCCTTATGTTGCATACTTTTCTACACTTCCACTCAAAAACAGGTTGTCAATGACATTGACGTAATGCTTCATTAGTTATTACTTCTACATTTCGTGGCACTAATTTTCTTTGTCAATCAGTATATATTTGTTGATTTCATATGCATGGCCATCTGTGTCAATTGCAGACAGTAATTCGTTTTCCTGCAAATAACTTTCCTCATTTAACAATTCTTCGATACTGGAAGTGTGTTTCCACTCTCCCGGGGAAATACTTCAAAAGTTTGTTTTACTAACTTTTAATTAACTGGTTTGTCTAAACATCTTATTCTCTTCGTAATGAGAATAAATAGCTTGCACTTTAACACAAAGGCCTTATCTACAAGGTATTCAACAAACTCTTTCTGCTTTTTCACTATCTTCTCATAATATTTGATACTACTCTTCTTCAGAAGAACTTCTGATGAAGTTCTTTGAATTGCTTCTTTTAAAACCTGTCTGGCTGGTTTTTTCTTGTTCTGACATTATGTTTTTTGAATAAGAATACGATTTTTTGTTACATGTTAACATATCTTCAATACTAGTTACACCTGCAGAAGAAAGTTTACAGGTTGTTACTAATCTTTTGATAAAAGAAGGGGTTCTCCTATTTGATTTCGAACTTTTATTTATACTTGCAGTGGGTGTGGTCCAAGTTTTGAGTCTTGTTTGGAGTAGCTTTGTTCTCACTTCTTGTTTTTCTTCTCTCTTTTATTGGCATCTTTAATAAACTTCAACACCTACACAGAAAATAAAACACATGTCATATTAATTTGTATTTTTCACAGACTTAGTATAAAAAATGTAATTAGTTTATGGTTCAGTTTAGAAGCAAGAATCTCTTTACTCACACATTTAAACAGACTGAAGGTGTTTGGTTCAGTTCACAAACAACTATGGGGCACATTATCAAGCACGGCGTTAAAATTATTGTGAAGAGATGTCTTAACAGAGAGGATATGCTGACATACAAAATAAGCATTTACCCTGCAAACACTTATAGAAATAGTAGTTCCTCTATCCTGAAACTCAACCATCCAGAACCTGCGCCGTATTGAAATGTGATAATTCAGGGCCTAGTGTTTTCATGGATCCTTCTACACACATTCTTTAACCTCTTTAGGACAGTCAGTAGACAAATAGGGGCATATTATAAAGAAACAGCGTTAAAATTATCGCCGCTTTAGCGGCAGAAAACTGTGGCTAAAGCGGTGATAATGGGCTTGATAATATGCCGCAGAGAATTCCAATAGATACCCATTTTGACACCAGAACATGGGCTTCTATGGAAATTCTCTGTATTATTACAGTTTAACAGGGAGCAAATTCTGTATGGTTCAATTTGAGAAGAAAGGTGCTATTTTTCCTATAAGTGTTTACAATTTAATGATTCATTTAAAAAAAAAAAAAAATGACATCTATTCATAGTGAAGGATGGGTGTGAGAAACTTTACTGAGAATTTCATCCCTTTCTGAACATCTTTTGTCTGAGTGAATAACCTGTTCAGTTAGGTACTGTACGACCACTTTCTGTTATAACTTCTCTGAGCAGAATAGAGGAGTTTCTGTAGAACCATTGACAGAATAAGTTGGTCGTGTGCTTGTATATTTCAGAATGTTATTCTGTTATATTCCCGGTTAGGCCCATAGAGCGATCCAGCTAATTTCTTACATTGTTCTGTTTTTCATCAGTTACCTTTTGCATATATTGCGTGCATGACAATGTTTGATTAGTTTCTTCGAAACTATACTTGTTTACACATCTAGCTTCGCACAACATTCTCACAATGCCCTGAACATCATGTTCAAGATCTCTTTTCGCACTATGTACAAATGTTGTCTCAATCATCATCCATGGGGCAACACGGCTTTCTACATATTTATAACATCACTAATGTATATGCACATCGCAAGGCTGCTTTCTATTATAAAGAGATGAGCATCCCAATATATTAGTAGAGGAGGCATTTCAGCTGACACCAAGGGTCCCTCCAAGCTGAGACTTCATCATGCATCATTTTGACATCTCAGTGAGGGGTGTCCAGTTTGTGGACAAGACAGGCTCCTACTTTCTCTCCCAACTGGTAATTGGGTTGGATGGTCCCTTGGGGGGATTCTTGGCTTGGTACAAAGAGTAGATATCGCATAGTAGGAGTACGCTCGATTACAGCATTGTTTTATATGCCTGCATATATACACTATTTTAGCACCATGATGGAACTATACCTACTTTTATGCTTTTGGTGCTTGTAATCACTTTTATCTGCTGATGTATATCAATCATTGCAACACATGTATTTTATAAAAGAATAACGTTGGTTCAATAAACACATTGAAAAATGTCCTACGGTGTATTCTCTGTATACTTCTCTGAGAATAAGTGAGCACAAGTGACTGAGCAAAACGTCCTGTACTGTTTCCACGATCCCTGAGGAGTCAGAGTTGTCATGTTCCAGAAACCCTTAGCTCCCTGATAAAGGCAGGGGGCTTACGGTGGCACTGTGAACTAACTGGTCTAAAGGCCAACATATACTCCGGGGGTGTCCGGTATCAGTCTAGGCACCACGCCCTTGGTTTATGTTGTCCAACAATTGTGTAGATCTTATGGCTCAGTAGGAACAACACAACAATACATTTTTCATGGTACAGTTTCATCAAACTCTCTAAGTGAAAGGTCAACAGAGATCTAATGTTTTGCGTACAATACCTTAGAGAATGAGTATCTCCTGTGTTACATAGCTTTTTAAACAGCAAGGTCTGTACAGATAGCTGTGAAGAGTGTATGTAGAAGGCCTCATACAAACACTAGCCCCTGCCCTACTACATTTCTTCACAGAGGAGATGGGGAATAGTAAAATTTGATGCAAAGTTGAGGTTTGTAGTACAAACAAGTCTATACAGAGTGAATGACTCACTTCTATACCAACATTCCCTATCTAGTGATGGGTCTGTAGAGATTAAAGGTTGGCTGTAAATGGTTTAGTGAGTAATTCAGTTCTGCAAAAAGGCATCTCTTCTGACAGCACATGGTGTGTCAATGGGTTTACAGACAGCAAGGTCTCTACAGATACCTCTGAAGAGAGGAAAGAGTTAGAATACTAGATTTTACACAAACACTGGGCCTTTGCCTATGAGATTTAAACAGGGTACATATTGGTTGTGGTAGTGTTTCATGAAATAGTAACTAATTTTCATACAAGTCCATACACAGTGAATAGTTCAGTTTTATAAGAACATACCATCTCTCCTGGCACTCCACTACAAGGTAAACAGCAGCTGTGAAGGGCTTTCTTAACAACATGGCCTATCTGCTGAGACCTCTCTCCATGTTAAATGCTGGGTGTGAAAGGCTTTTGTTACAAACTTATTCCTCTACAAAGTCCTTTTCTGTGAGTGGACCACATGCATGATTGTTTTAAGAAACAGAACCCTCTGGAATGATAGCACTAAAAACATCACGTTTTTAGAGGTCACAGATTGAAGCTGCATTTTCATAAAGCTTTGAGTTTACCTCAAACAATTGTATATGGCATGAATACCTGGGTTTAATATCAATATGCACTTTTCAGAAAACCACTCTGTACAGAGTGACACCTGAGTGTCGAACAGTTTAGTCAAGAACGCATTCTTTATACAAACATATTTTCACTGAGCGGGCTACATCTATGAATCAATTCAATTAGTGCACACTCAAGAGTGCGAAAATACGTCTAAAACCCTTTAGTGAGGAAGTAAATTCTTTCCACTCACCAGCAACCTTGATCATTCAGCATCATCAAATCGCTTCTATTTGAGAGCAGCTTGAACACCAGATGAATCACGGCAGCTGGAGAACCCTTCAGAGAAAAAGACAAGTTTGTTATCGAAGCATTGCATGTCCTGTGGAGAGAAATGTCTTTGCAAACTAAGGACCCGCTTAAAGCATCTTCACAGTCGGAACCACTAAGGAAAAATGACTTGTCCCTGTTAGAAATAGGATTTCTGGTTGGCTAGGGCAGGCGCCTAAGTCAGGCAGAAACCACCACTCTAGTCAGGGCTAGTTTGTTACACGCTGAAAACAAACTCAAAATGACAGACGGAGCGCTAAAACCTTTCAGACACTCACCCCCAGTCACAGATCTGAGTTGAATCTATCATCGTTCTTTAGCTCACTTCGCCACCCCAGTTCAGACACAGCTATATTCAAATCAGTTTTGACCCTGTGCCTCATGGGAACAGTCCAGACCGAACTGCCAAGTCAAGTCTTCCCTGGATCGGAACCAAGCATCCTGAGACCGGTTTCGGGCTAACAGCCCTCATTCGCCAAGCTAGATTGAATCCAATGGCAAAGTGAGCAAGGGACCCACGTCTGGGCATTCCCTGTCAACTTAGGGCGAACAAAGCAAGCACAAGGAGATGATGGACGGAGTGCCGACACTCACCCCCAGTCACAGATCTGGGTTGAATCCATAACACCTGCTCACCCCCTTGCTAGCTTGGCATGATCAGTCAGGCTTATCTCAGAGGCAATGTGTAAAGCATTTGCGCAACACACTCACACAGCAGCGAAACACTAGGCACACCACAAAAGAAACTCCACACAAGGTTATATAAAATATAGCCTTTGTATTACTCATAAAACACAGAGCATAATCACATATATACACTGTGCCACCAGGCACTAGGTATGACTTTACAGGGTATTATAAACATCACAACACCAATCGGGCCACTGTCATACCCATTATAACACCCAAGTAGTAAAACAGCCAGTAACTACTGGTAACCTTGCACCTAGCAAAACACCTTAGGCATACATCCTAATTATCAACTTTCATGAAAACGCCTATTACCCCTATGGTAATTACGCCACCTGCAACTGCGCACATGCTACAAGTCCATAGGCAAAACATCATGTTCACCAATATTGCACATTGTGTACATCAGGCCCCTCGTGGGTATAAACAAAATAAGGGTGCCTTGCAGAGCACCTTATCCACAGCCCTCGTCCGCAATGCCCCTTCTTAATGAGAGGGCTTAGGCCAAAACTTAGATCCTTCACGCAGCTGCCCGTGATCCGGCAGTGCAGCTGCAAACATTATCCCCAGGCACCCTAAGCCCGGAATAAGCCAAAGATAAACTCATGGGGTTGCAGGGGACATCTGTCAAGGTCACGCGCCAGCCTAATTCCACAAATAATGTCCCTGGGACCCAGTGCACCGAAACCGAGGCAGGAGGATGCAACCTGCACCAGGTAATGGCCACGTTATTTGGTATGGTTGCAGCTGCCCACGTCCCTGCGGTGCAGCTGCCCAAAGGTCAAAACTGTGGAGCATTTCACCACTGCTGCCCGGGTGTAAAGAAAGACCTGGCCGCTCCTCCTTGGATTGATGAAGGGCTTGATGCGGGGGAATCTGGAGCGCAGTCTCCTTTGGCCCCGTGGGGCTCTCTTCTTGTCTTCAGCAGCCTCCTTTCCCACAGTCAGGCAGAGAAGACACGCGGGGCTCTCCTTGATAATACGGGAGCCCCGCCCACCACCAGGCATGCTTTGCCTGGCTTCCCTCCTTCTGTGTTGTGGATGCGGCTCCCTCTTGCTGCCGGGCCCTGCCCACAGCCAGGCAACTGCTGCCTGACTTCCTCTGTTTGGTCCCTGGCTGTCACGGCCCCACCCACAACCCGGCATGAGGGGCACACCTGCATTCCGATTTGTGGTGCGGTTCAGGAGGACAATGAAATTAACAGCGCTGAGGGCACATTGCAGGGGAAGTGCTCCTCACACTGAGGAATAAGCCCACACACAAGGAGGCCTGCAGCGCTCAGCACGTGCTGGAAGAAGGCCCGTATAGTGCTCGTAGGTCGGGTGCTTCTTGCACCAGGAGCTCTCTCTCTCTCCACCTCAGTGCCTCTAATAGCAGGCTTCACACGCATTCGGTAGTGAGCAGAGCAAACACATGCTCTTCCAGTCTGAAAAGGTTAAAAGCACCCAATACGTTTGGCTCTGAAGTAAAGGAAGGTAACTGGTGTAGCGCTCACCAAGTGCTCTATTTGTCCCCAGTCCCCAGGACCAGCCACCGAGCCCTGGTAAATCCCTGGGCCAGAGAAACAGGCACAGGCATGCCAGCACATAGGGCCCTCCAGCAAAGGGAAAGTCCTTTGTGGCAGTTCCTCCTGGTGCCCAGCAGTCCTCCAGTCCTGTCTTTCAGTAAGCACCATGCAGCTCACATAGAGTCACAGCCCCAATATTTATACCTCGCTTAGATCCTTGTTCTGCCCTGACACAGGGTACTGGACCTTATCCAATCCAGTTCTGGGAGGCACTTCACAAGTGCACAACACTACCCATTGTCAAGGTAGGCTCTGGCCCCAGACACACCACAGGGGGGAGCCAGCATTATGTAGTGCAGGCACAGTCCTATTCAGGCCCATGTGCTACTCCTCCCACTACTTACTCCAAATGCAGATCAGCCTATTCAGCCTAGCGCTGACTCACCCAGCCCCTCTGGAGCCACTGCACCTCCCCAGCTCCTGTCACTCCAGAGCCAGACATGCAATACACATCAGGCAGGCACAAAGACACATAGCACACAGAAATTCCCACTTCTAAAAGTGGCATTTCTAAAATAGTGATAATAAATCTGCAAACACCATTACGCAGCATTTATTACCACTATTCCAAATATATCAAACTTGATCACGCTACTCCTCTCATATCAGGAATTACCACTGACACGTTATCAGAGAATCCCCAATGCATTCCTATGAGAGGGCAGCCTCACAGTAGTGAGAACCCAAAATGGCTGTTTGTCACTACCAGGACATGCCACACAGTTAAGGCACATGTCCTACTTTTTACCTACGCAAAAACTACCAACAATGTCTCAACCGGTATCATTGAGGAAGGCAAATATATGTGCATTTACAAGACATTACTAAAAGGAAAAGGGAGACTCGTGGTATGTTTTAGAAAGTGCTCATGGCAGCATGTACTTGAAGTAACAAATTATACACAACAGTTATATCAGCACTGTGGGCAAACATTTCAAGAGCATCCCAAAATGTGCTCGTGACACACAAGGGTGATGGCGCAAGTGACAAGTGAGAGAGCAGCGGAAGGCGCAATGTGACAAAGTGAAAAAATAAGTACAGAAATATATGGTTCATCAAAGATTATTTACAATAGTTGGTCATGGTTTGGCTAGACATTTTATGTGAAACATAGTTGAGTTTGCGCCGCAGATTGCGCTGAATGGTCGATGATGTTTCGATCCTATTTATTCAGGATCATCTTCAGGTCCGGGTTGCCAAGTAGGGGGTACTGTACAAGGGAGGAAAAGGGGAGAGATCAGGGAGGGATGGGACCAGGAAGGTGGTGCGCATTGGGAAGTGGAGAATGCGCGAGGAGGGCAAAGAGTAGCCTACCTGAAGTAGGCAGGAGGCGAGCGTCAAGGGGCAGCGTGGCTTGCCCAATGGAAAGGGAACAATCGTTGTTGATCCAGCGTGGGAGAGCTGGGACCAAGGAGCGGTGCGCAGCGAGGAGGAGCGTCTGCATGGTGGAAGGTACCGGTGGTAACTGGGGGTTCCTAGAGGTGAAAGGGAAAAATTACAGCAGAGTCCTGGAGGGAGACTGCAAGTGAGGTTGCGCGGTGGTATAAGCAACTTACCTAACAATGAGGTAAATCGGGAATCAGGAAGCATAAAACAGGGTCGGAGCCCCGATCCACTGTGTGGGGTTTGACGGGAAGAATACAATCTGTGATAGGAGTCCTAAGTGTGGGCAAAACACAGAGGGGACCAGTTCATTAAATGAAAAAGACGAGAGAGGGTCGCACTGACCAAGAGTATGATTACCTACAATGCACCCTGCCCATAGGGCTAGCTAGGACCTACCTTAGGTGTGACTGATATGTAGTAAAAGGGGAGTCACAGACATGGTGACCACTTTATGTGCCACGGCACAGTGGCAGTAAACTGTGCGTGTAGGCCCTGCAATGGCAGAGGCCTGAGACAGGTTTGAAAGGCTGCTTTGGTGGGTGGCGTAAGCAGGGCTACAAGCCCACAAGTAGTATTTAATTTACTGGCCCTGGGTATCTGAGATACCACTTTACAAGGGACTGATAGGTAAATTAAAGACGCCAAATAGGTGTAGACCAATCTTACCATGTTTTATCATAGAGAGCACATGCACTTTACACTGGACAGCAGTGATAAAGTGCTCAGAGTCCTAAAACCACCAATACCAGGTCAGAAAAAATACCAGGAGCAAGGCAAAAAGTTCAGCGATGACCATGAAAACGGGGTCAAGTCTAAAAGTCCCCATTCCGGCATCTAAACCTGAACAGTAATTCCCAATACTCATGCACATAACCTTGCCATAACGCTTCATATCTGCCTACATGTTGGTATTGAAGACAATATTGGAATTGGAAAGTCGTGACCGGTACGGTGATGTAACCATGGATTATTGAGTCTGTGGAATGTGTCTCAGCCACGATGAAAGGTAATTCATCCAATTTTTCAATGTGCAACATGTTATACTTTGCATCTCTGCGTGCCATTGTTATCTGTCTATCCTTTAGAACATATTCACAAGACAGACTAGTACTGTTGATGTACCGCCACAGTTTGTGTCCAGAATGTAATGTTTGTAACTTCCAGCTCAGTATTACGATGGACCATAATTATGACTGTCCATATTGTAAAATAGACTTGTCCTGCTGCATTATGTCAATTACAGAAGACAATATATTGCCAAGTGAATAAATTCTTGATGATAATGTGGTCATACCATTGTCAGCCACAGCCAAAGTCTTTTCTAAATTAACCCTGTCGATCTTGTTCAATCTCTCAGCAGCATCTTGTTGTGAAACTTTCCACAGCTCGTTGCATATTCCATGCAAGGAACACTTTTGACATGGGTTCCAGGGACCTAATAAAATATCCCTCAGAGCCATGTCATCAGAAAGAAGCGACAAGTGTTGCTTCGCCTGGGAAAGTGTTGAAGTTGCTATCCATTCAATGCACAACTTCCCAACACTATATGACATCACCACCCCGAATGTATCACTGATGAGGCCTATTAATTCTAAACCCTTCGGTGTTACCCATGAATCAAGATTGATACATATTTGTGTGTGTCGGCCAAACCAACCATCCCTTCCAATTGGGGTCCGATGAATTGAAATAATCATTATGTATCATGATATTTAGTGTGTTAAGTGCTGCCAATTCTCGAGGCTTGGGAATACTTGGTTTGTTCAAATCCTTAATTTTTGTTATACCAAGACAAGAAGTTTGTTGCATAGTTTTGTTCATGAAAATAATTTGATGTGGTATGAGGCATGCTCTAAATAAGGCCTCAGTTCCCTGAACCTGCCAATCTTTTGTCCCCCAGACAGATTTTGTGTCGATGGTGTGTTTCCAAAAAAAGACACCCTGTATAGACAGTTGGGAAATAAAGGAAGCAGAGTATATATCTGCTTGGTGTTTGTTAGCATATTTTTCATTGCAGGTGTGTATTCAAGCCTATAATATTATGAGGATGGGTATTATGTGTCAAAACCTAAGCAAACTTTTGTGCAAATGACGTTTAACCACCTTTCGGTGTTGTTGGGCAGTGTACCCATTGTGCGTAATTATAGGCACTACGTGGGATACTAGCTTTGTGTAAAGAATGGTGACCCTAATGTTGATAACAGAACATGTCTCCATAATTAGATATACCATCATACAATTCATCATTAGAAAATGCATTTGATTGCTCTAGATCTGCAAGCATATTGTGCACAGTTTTAATATTCCAATCATCAGAGAAAGTACTCGAAGTGATGATATAATTTAAAGTAATTTTAAACAAATAAGGAGAATTTGCAAACGTTTAGTAGGACCACCCATATCAGATGATACCCTGTCCCACACTATTCCTTCAGGGACTGGAACTGCTGTAATGTTTTCCAGGGATTGGTACTTCAGTTCTCTGTGTGATGATGCATGTGGTTTAAGACTGAGTTCACAAGATGTACTGCAGAGCATTCTGGGAGATAGTGTCCATTCAGAAGTAGGAAAAAGACAGTCACCAAACCAATCAAGAGGACAAGGATAAGTAACCCCATTTCAATCCAGAGATGTGTCCATGGAACAACAGAGTATGACTTTTTCAGCATGAGACAGAGAGTATAAACTCGCAGCTTGAAGGGGAGAGGCGGCAGTGGCAGCTGTGTTCACTGGAATCCGATTAGAAGTCATCATAATGTATGAAGTAGCCAGACACCGTCCGGTCTATTTTTGGCAGCTCAGCCGGTTTTTCAGAATCAGGAGTTGACTGAATCAGTGGCATATTCACATAAACGTCATCAATTTTTCAAATTGAGATTTCTGTACTTGATGATTGTACAATTGTAGTTGTTTCAACAGGGAGAAGTATAATTTCATTGTAGGTTACCACTTCTCTTTGGAGAGTGGAATCGTCTATTGTTCATAAAGGTTCCATCTGAACTTCTTGTATGGTAGCCAGAGGAGTGCAGGGGCTACCCAGAAGATCAACCTAAATTGCGGTTGCCATATTGGAATGTCCTATTTCATTATTAAAGTTTGCTTTGTTTTCCTATCATGAGCCCATTTGAATACTCCACATTGGCCACATTTATATGGTATGTTCAACTGTGCATTTCTCAACCAATGCGTTTAAACCAACTAAATGTAAATTGGCCTTTCATTTCATGATTAACCGATCATGTATGATGAGATTATATGTCCAACTGTGCACTCTTCAACTAATATATATGAACCAAACATTGAAGGAATGATATGTACATAAGACAGGGACTTTTATTCAATCTTCTTAAAAGACATGATTACACTGGTTTTCAATGCCAACAGAGATGGGGAATAATAGTAAGATCAGGCTAATGAAGCAAACAATATTAATGCAGAAGGACATTCCAATATGCCGACCGCAATTTAGGTTGATTGCTCGTGGTAGGAAATATTAGTCCTTGTTCACTTTTGATGTATTTACATTGTGTGGCTGCACGTCGGCTGGTCGCATTCGAAGACCAGAGCGAACTCGCTCGTAGCAAATGAAGATAGTGAGTACCGTACCAATAAGCTCAAGATTTTTCATGTCTTTTTCCATTAGAATCTAGAGTTTTTTACATACTGGGTTAGGCATGAGTCTTAGTGAGCTAGACATCTCACATCTTACATTTGATTGTATTTTAAGGCTAAGGGTATGCAAGGAAGGAAGATCACTTTATATTAAAAACAGCGACATAGTCCAAGCAAGAACGCGCTTGAGTCTGGAGAACAGCGAATACCTGGAGAGATCATATGTATGCAGTCCGGGACAGAATTGTAACCAACAGAAAGGTAGGATGTCTTAATATTATTCTTTTAGACATTTGGATGGTAATAGATCGGAATGGATATCCGAATAGGGTTACTTGTAGAGGTTTCCCATGTTTCCCTTATATCTTGTAGACAGATAGTTCTTGCCAAGTCAACAGTTACATGTTCTATTTGAATTACACTATTATGATGTGCATAGTTTTTACACACAGAAGGATGTTTTTCTACACAGTATTGAAATCATTATCATCACGTATTTTGCGGGATAGTTGGGTAGGCAATATTTTGGCAACACCAACTTTGAAACGTTCAAATGAAATGTGAAGAAATGGTAGTGTACTTTATATGGATATACATTTATGCAAGTCATTAAGAGATCTTTTATTAATCAGAATGCATAGCATAGGGTTGGGTCACAAATAATCACAAAAAGTATAAGATATTTTAAATTTTACATAGATTTAATGTCTGAATATGTGTCTTAAAAATGCTTGCGGGTTGCAACCATAAAGTCACCCTGAAAATCAGGAAAATATTTATTGCAATGCACAAATGTCACTGGTTTGGATATGCAGATAGTAAGAACGATGAAAGGATGCATTACAATGTCATATGCTCTCTATGCATTTTAGCCCTGATGAAGTCACAGGTTCTCTTCCCGCAGGTGATAAAACATGTGTTGGCTAACGACTAAAAGACCAAATAAAGAATGCAAGAACCAAAGAATATGCGGAAATGTTATACATTATTGTATGGTGATATTAGCGTGAGCTGGAGAACAAAAATAAATTGTATTGTCGACCTTGGTCACGTATTGCGGAGTGGGGTGATCTCCCTACCTCACAGTACCACATTATTCTACAAAAAAGGTGTTGAAATCTTTAGAGCGCCTTATCCCTTCAATTTTAGTCACCCAAGAAATCAAAAACATGGATCTGTGTAGTAGGGTGTGTGGATGTACTGGCCTCTCTGCTGACACTTCTGTCTTGGATGACAGGCTCGCATAGTAGGGTATCCAACAAGCTTTATTCAATGTCAAGTCATAAAAGCACAGTACATACATACAGAATAAAACTCTTGGATAAAATATATATAAATGTTTTAAAACCAAAGATTGGTATTTTTTGACGATGACAATTCTATAAAAGAGTAAAGTCTTTTTAAAAATACTATAAGGTACTATGGCGTACGATCAGTAAGAGTACATATCAAACATTAGGGCCTGAGATATATGAAATAATTACAGTTGTTAAAATACATTTCGTACTATTGGATGTTATTCAGACCATATGCAAATGACTTAACGAACCCTTCAAAGTGCCTGTAGTGCCTTCAATCTAATGACCCACGACCATCCGAGAAATGTTGCCACTGCAATAACGATGGAAGCTGACGTGTTCATGCACAGTATTCTTAGGGCTTCTCCACTCACTCTGGTCCTCAGTATCCTACAGGTTGGTGCCAGCCATGCTTGGCGCGGCCCTACATACGTGGGGCATGTGAACAGCAAATGGGCCATTGACTCTGTCTGAGCCATACACATGGGACAAACTCTGTCACCATCTGCGATCTATCTCTCTGTGTACGATCTAATGACAAGTGAGCCCACCCTAAACTGAAAATACAATTTCTGTTCCTGAGGATTTGTTATTATGTCCCAATATTGTTCCAGGCATGGGGATTGTTTAAAGTCCATAAAGCAGCCCATAAGAGAGGACGTATCCACATTTCTAAAAGTATTAAAAGCAATGGTGGCCCAAATTTCTCTTTTCAGGTCTCCTTTGGCCGAAAAGGCACCACTGAGGGATTCTCCCAGAGTGTTTCCAAGCCCATACTTACTAGGCTGGCACTGACCTCCCTGAACTATTTGATTTTGTGAAAGCAGCCAGCTCTGACTAAGTCTTTTGGACCTGCAGCATAAATTGCCAGTTTGGGGGTTGACCAGATTCTTCGCCAGTATAAATAGGGTGGAATCTGGCTGCATCGGCCAGTGCTTTCCTGCCTAGGTCATATAATAAGGGGCGTACAGGGGTGCTTTGTGGGAGGCTCGTGATCTTTCGAAAGAACCTATTTTCAGCAACTGTAGCTTTTGCAACTTTTTGAAACCCCAGGGTTCCGCTCCATATAGGGCGGAGCTGACCACTTTCATGATATATAATTAAAGCACCAGGCTAACTGGTTTTGTTCTAGAGGTGTTATATTCAGAATGTAAAACTCCAAATAGCTGCCGGTGCTTTAATGTGGCCATGCCAAGATGTTGGGCCCATCTCATGTCGTTCTGTAATATGACCCCCAAGTATGTAAAGGAACTAACTTGTTCTAGAGGATGGCCGTTCATAAGTAAGCCTCCACTAAAACCCTTATGGGGGTTAAACGCCATAAATTTTGTATTGGAGACATTGACTTCCAAACCCCGCATGAAACAGAACTCGATGAAATGATTCAATGCTCACTGTAGGCCATTCGCAGTTTTAGAAATAATGTATCATCAGCGAACATTAGAATTGGGATTTTTTCACCCGCCAGGACTGGGGCATCAGTTGGGGTGGACTCTAAAAACTTTACAATTCCATTAATAAACAAAGAAAACAGTGTGGGCGCCATAACACAGCCTTGCCGCACGCCTTTCTCTATGGGACAGCAGCTGGTTACGTTGCCTTGAGAGCCCCAGCGGAAGTGGGTGAAATTATCTGGGGTATCTGAATGAACTGCCACTATGCTGAGACGTCTTTCTTGGGTGATAGGTGTGCATAGTATGGTGTGAGGAGGGGCCTACCTGTCTGCTCACACCTCTTCCTAGGGTGACAGATGTACAACTAGGGCGTGGGGAGCAATTGACCTCCATGCTGAGAAGTCTGTCTTGGATGACAAGCATAGAGGCTAGAGTAGTGTGAGCAACTGCTCCCCCAGCTAAGATCTCTCCCCGAGTAACACAGGTGTGTAGAACACACTGTATAGATACTGCTGTCTCTATCCATACCTCTCTTCATGGTGATGAATGTGCATAGTAGGGTATAGAAACTGACTATCTTCTCTGCTGAGAAGTGTGTCTTGGTCCAGTGGTGTGGATAGTTGAATACGAGGATACACTCACCTCTCCCTCACAGCTCTCCCCACAGGGGCAGGAGTAGTAGGGTACACACAGGGGCAGACTTCTCCACTGAAACTCCTCTCCAGAGTCAAAACTATATATATTAACATGTGCAAAAGAACTGCCCTCTCCACTATCACATCTCCACCAGGTAAATGCACTGCATAGTAGAGTATGAGAATGGACAGGCCTCTGTGCGAAAACCTCTTTCTTGTATGAGAGGTCTTTATAATGCAGTGTGGACAAGGACTGATTTCTACTGACACCTCACTGTTGCATCACAAGTCACCATTGTTTGGTATTTAAAAATTGTCTTCTCCATTAACAAGTTCTGTATAGATATGTTTACATACAGGAACACTTCTGCAGTCCGTGAAGATGGAACAGTCAGTTTTAGTCAACATTGCAATACTCTAATAAATTTGAAATGATTAACAAGTATGAACCAAACAAATTCACTAGGAAATTAAAACTTTTTTATTACCATAAAACAATTTAAAAACATTAAAAAACTAAAACAAGTATATTAACATACTATATCAACAACTGTAAAACAAACATAACGACCAACTTCAATCATTTACGTTTTCTTCTGACTCTGCAAAAGGAAGACTCCATCCTTTTTGCTTCTTTTTGTTGTTGTTTTTTGGTGCAGGGACACCTTCTTGGCTTGCTTTGTGTCCCTATTGTAATTCTTTTTGTTTTGCCATTGAAAATTGTCTTCATCAGACTGTGATGCGCAGCCTGGTGCAGTTGCAGCACCTCAGCCACTTCAGCCTCTCAAAGCATCTTTTGTATGGTGGTTTTTCTGATATGAGGCCAGGTGGTAAAAATGTCTCAGTAAAGTTTGAGATTTTCAAGTGTGTAAGAAGACGTTCAACCAAGGGAGTAACAGGAAGCATTAGAGTATCAGCACTACTAGCATGTGGAGGCATTAACCCCTTCCCCGCTCATGACGGAACCGCTCCGTCATGAGCCACGGTTGCCGTGTGCTCATGACGGAACGGTTCCGTCATGACACGACCGTTGGCGGCCGCTCCGCCCACGCGGCGCTGTTTCCCCGCCTGTGCGGGGGGACAACGCAACTGGACGGAGTCATGACGGAAGCGTTCCGTCATGAGCACAGCTCAACTGTGGCTCATGACGGAGCGGCTCCGTCATGAGCACCGGGCCACCGCGCTGCCCCCCCGCACCCCCCAGCGCCGCGGCGGAATTCCCGCCGCGGCGAAGGGGTTAAAAATTCATATATCTACAAAAGCCTAGCTCAAGCAGAATAACCTCATGCAGCTGAACTGGAGAACTCTTCAGATTCTTCCACATCTTTTCAACCTAGAAACACTATGCCTGCTCAGATATTTAATGCTGAACAGAAAATAATCCTGTTTACCTTAACAAAGATCTGTTTGCTGTTTATGCAATCTGATCATGTTTTCATCACAGACAAGCAGAGCTGCAGAGGACAAACTTATGTAAGACCATCAATGCAACCTAAGCAATAGGAACATAATCACTGATCCAATTATTAGTTTGATCCTGACTTTCCAAAGAGTTATTGTTTCCTGTGTTTTCAAACGTGAACAAGTTTTGTTTTTCTCTTCAATACATTACCTCATATGGTAGTTCTCAAATTCACAATATCTGTTTTCCATTTTTTTCCTAAAAAAAGACAAAATAAGCAAAAAAGTAAAAGTTACATACAGGTCACTAAATGGTAACAGTGATTCATCACTATATTCTCAGAACTTTTCTATATTTTTCACCCATAATCACATAACTATGTCTAGTGTACCACTAACATGTTATTCCTTTCTCCTGAGCAATTCTGCTGCCTCTACCAGTGCATCTTTTCTTTTTACAGTCATAAATTAAAGCATTTCATTAAATCTGTGATTGAGTTACATACCTACATACACATGAACGCAACCCATTTAATCCGCAGTTTTATTATTCATACCTGCTATGGTTAAATTACGTGACCTGAGGAACACATCAACATCATGCAAAACATACTAGACACAGTAAGCTAGAGAATGCGCTAACATTGCATAACATGCAGCGTAACTATTAACATTTCTATGCAAGGTAAAAGCTGATTCCATAAAGATTTATAGAGTAACATATTTCTCTTCACAAATATTTCCCAACAGTGAGCAGGATGTTTCACTTTAGAAAAAGAAATCTCTCCACAAAGACCTTTGAAGGATGAAGGATAAGTTCAGTAGTGTTTAGGAAAACAATACTTCTATTAAGACTCTCCTGATCACTTGGTTTACAATTTGAAAAGCAGTGCCGTCTTTACTGACAACACAACATGCAATCCCTGCTGACATCACTCTACTTTCTAATAGTACTTGTAAAGGACCCTACTGAGATAGCTACACCTCTAAAAACAGCTTTACACTCACTTAACATGGTGTAGAATAAGCTTATCAACAGTAGGTCACTTACTGACACTTCTCAACAAAGTTTATAAAGTATATTATTATTTACCTGAACTTGGAGCTGTTTATAAATGCTGCTGAAGACATTACTCTCTTTCAGTTCCAAATGAAATCATATCTGCTCAGCACAAGTGAAAGACACTTTCTTTGCCTCCAAACCACCAAGCACAATCTGAGCTATCGCTGGTTGTGCAGCCAATCAATCATGTCACAGCATTTCTTCCACCATGTAATGACAATGTTAACTATTGTTTGACCTTAATATAACCTGCCCCTTTTTTTTTTACTTCTAACCATACAATCTCTAAAGACTCTTGCAACATTGCAAAACACCTCATGGCAAGCTCAGTAATTTATCATGCGGGTTTTGCGAGATGCCTGCGAGATCATATGAACCTCATGCAACAAGCGTCACTCCCTAAGGCTTGCACACCACTCTTGCAAAACTCTTGTGGAATCGCTACATAATTGTGGGAAAATAGTAGTATATGGGAGGGACTAGACTCTTCACTAAGACCCTTCACTTGGTTAATGGGTGTGCATACTAGGGTGTCAGCAGAGACTGACCTGATGTGCACAGTAGGGTGTGGAGAGAGACACGCTACTCCTTTCAGACCCCTCTCTCAAATGATGGGTGTGCGTAGTAGGGTGTGGGGAGGGACTGGTCTCTCCTTTCAAGCCCCTATCTTAGAAGATGAGTGTGCGTAGTAGGGTGTGGTGTTGGTCTGGCCTCTCCTTTGAGACCCCTCTGCTCAGAAGATGTACATGCATAGTTGGGTACGGGGAGGGACTGGCTTCTCCTTTCAGACCCTTCTCTCACGGTGTGTATAGTAGGGTGTGAGGAGGGACTGGCCTCTCATTTCAGACCTCTCTATCAGATGACAAATGTGCATAGTAGAGTGTGGGGAGGGACTGGCTTCTCCTTTGGGACCCCTCTCTCTCAGATGACAGGTGTGCATATTAGGCTCTAGGGGTGGACTGGCCTCTCCTTTCAGACCTCCTTTCAGACAATGAATGTGCTTAGCAGGGTGTGCAGATGGACTGGCCTCTTTGCTGAGACCTCTTTCTGTGATGATGGGTGTGTGTAGTAGTGTGTGGAGAGGGACAGGCTGCTCCTTTTAAACCCCTCATTCACATGACAAGTGTGCATTGTTAGGTGTGGGGAAGGACTGGCTTCTCCTTTCAAAACCCTATCTCAGATGACAGGTGTCTATGGTAGGGTGGGAGGAGGAACTGGCCTTTCCTTTTGCATGTATTTCTCAGATGATGGGTGTGTATAGTAGAGTGTGGGGAGGGACTGATCTCTCTTTTCAGACCTCTCTCTCTCAGAAGTCAGGAGTGCATAGTGGGGTCTAGGGAGGGACTAGCTTCTCATTTCAGGCCCCCTCTCAGATGCCGGGTTTACGTACTAAGGTGCCAGGAGAGACTGACCTGGTGTGCATAGTAGGTTGTGGGTAGGGAAAGGCTGCTCCTTTAAGACTCCTCTCTCAGATGATGGGTGTGTGTAGTAGGGTGTGGGGAGGGACTGACTCCTCCTTTCAGACACCTCTCTTAGATGACTGATGTGCATAGTAGGGTGTGTGGGGATGGACTGGCCTCTCCTTTTGATGATGAATGTGCATATAAGAATATGTGGAGGGAATGGCCTCTCTGCTGAGGCCTTTGTCTGTATTGATCGGAGTACGTAGTAGGGTGCGGTGAAGGTTTGGCCTCTCCTTTTAACCTCCTCGCTCAGATGATGGGTGTGCGTATTAGGGTATGGGGAGGGACCGGCCTCTCTTTTCAGAACTCTCACTCAGATGACAGGTGGCCATAGGAGGGTGTGGGAGGGGACTGATCTCTCTTTTCAGACCTCTCTCTCAGATGACAGGTGAGTGTAGCAGGGTGTGGGGATAGACTGGCCTCTACATTCAGATCTCCCTCTCAGATGACAAGTGTGTGTAGTGGGGCGTAGGAAGGGACTGACGTCTCCTTTCAGACCCCTCTCTCAGATGCCAGTTTTGCATAGTAGGCTGTGGGGAAGGACTGGCCTCTCCTTTTAGCCCTCTCTCTCGGATGACAGGTGAGTGTAGCAGAGTGTGGATATGGACTGGCCTCTGCTTTCAGACCTCTCTCTCAGATGATGGATATACATAGTAGGATGGGTGGCGGGACTGGCATCTCTGCTTAAACCTCTCTCTGTAATGAACAGTGGCCATAGGAGGGTGTGGGGAGGGATTGGCTTCTCCTTTGGGACCTATCTCTCAGATGACAGGTGTGCATAGTATGGTGTGGTAATGGACTGGCCTCTCCTTTCAGAACTCTCTCTCAAATGATGGGTGTGTGTAGTAGGGTGTGGGGAGGAATTGGTGACCTCTCTCAGATGATGAATGTGCTTAGTAGTGTGTGGGGAGGGACTGGCCTATCTGCTGAGACCTCTCTCTGTAATGATGTATGTGTGTAGGAAGGTGTAGAGAGGGACAGGCCGCTCCTTTCAAGCCTCTCTCTCATATGATGGGTGTGCATAGTAGGGTGTGGAGAGGGACTGACTTCTCCTTTCAGACCTCTCTCTCAGATGACAGGTGTGTTAGTAGGGTGTGTGGAGAGCCTTGCTTTTCCTTTCAGTCCTCTCTCTCAGATGAAGGGTGTCTGTAGTAGGTTGTAGGAACGGACTGACCTGTCCTTTCGGACCTCTCTCTCAGATGATGGATGTGTGTAGTAGGGGATGGGAAGGGACTGGCCTCTCTTTTCAAACATCTCTCTCAGATTACGGGTGTACATATTAGGATGTGAGCAGCGACTGGCATCTCCTTTTAGACCTTTCAGATGACGGGTGTGCGTAGTAGGGTGAGGGGAAGAACTGGCTTCTCCTTTCAGACCTATTCCTGAGATGACGGGTGTGCATAGTAGGGTGTGGGAAGGACTGCCTCTACTTTCAGGCCTCTATTTCAGATGATGGATTTGCATAGTAGGCTGCGGGGAGGGACTGGCCTCTCCATGCAGATGACAGATTTGCATAGTAAGGTGTGTGGAGGGACTGGCCTCTCTGCTGAGACCCCTGTCTTGGATGCTAGCTGTGCATTGTAGGATGTGGGAAGAGCCTTAACTCTACTCACATTCCTTCCCAAGGCAATGGGGGTAAATTGTAGAATCGGATAAACACAATCTCAAAAAAAGACTCCTTACTGGCGTAAAAAGCATGCATACTAGAGTGTATTCAAAGATCATCTACTCTTTCCTTTTTTTCACAATCCCACAAGAGTCTTGCGAGATCACAAATTTAAAAACAAACAAATTAACCTTCTACCCTTCATAGTACTTATATCTTACATACTTCCTCTCAATAACAAGCACCACAATATTCATTTCTACTAGTAGTGTATTGGGAACTCACCTACTCCTTTTTATTATTCACGATCCTGTGAGAGCCCCAAGAGATCGTAATTTCTTTTTTAAACAATATACATCTAGGGTAACAGGATACCTTTCTGCTGCCCCCTATGTAGCTTTTTTACTTTATTACCACAGCACCTGCAATCTTTCTTAGTAAACAGAGTAAAGGTGGCTATTTCATTTCCAGAACATTAACAGAAAGCCAATAAGAGCACTCACTCTCGCGGGACTCGCGGGGGGCTCTTGCCTTTGGGTTGGACATTTAATGCTGGAGCTGGCCTTTAATGGTCAGTGCAGTCTGCTGCGATGGGCTATAAGGCTATATTAATGTGTCCTCTTTCCTTAAGTAGTTACCAACTGGGATAGATGTGAGAAAAATGGCCAATAGATCTAGTTGGTGTTAATATATTGTTTACATCCTAGTACACCACAGACATGTGGGGAGCATGTCACAGTGTATAACTGCTATTCATGGCCTTCAGTAACCTGATGTCATACAGGTTCATCAGGTTTTGCGATAATACTGCAGCTGTTGCAACCATTGAGACAGACAGCCTGTGGGAAGCCCAATGTGATGCTACAGTTTCATTTGAACAGGACTAATGTGCAGTGAGAGCAATACAGAAGGTTTATTTACCCAGACAGTGACAGCATAAGAGCAGGTAGTTTGAGAACTGAGTGCACTCTCACAATGCTTAGCTAAATTCAGGCTCTAGTGGTGGGGAATTATACTTTCCCAACTCTATATCTGCCACACTGAAATGTATGGCTGTTTGTCTTAATGTAAACTGTCTCTCCTCCTGCTGATCAAGCTAGACATAGTGTATACTCATGTTCTGCTATTTTAACAAAGCTCTCATGATGCTTCATGGTTATCATGTACACTTCTCCTTTGTTGAATTGATGTGAACCATGGAAGTCAGATATCAGCTATTAAAATCAGAATGGTCCGTCATCAACATCTTGGTTAGCAGTATTTTCTTCCAACAAAATCACCATTTTTGCTACGTTTCACCTTTCCTCAATGTAATCACAAATTCCTGGACTGACAACAGACTGGCAGGACAAAAAATAAAAAATCATGGATGAGAGAAGTGGGCAGTCTGGGCAACCCATTGCATCAAAAAAAGGAAACAATAAAATCTCTACAATATACAAACATGCCACGGAAGTCTGGGATACCTTGAAGGGCTATCCAAGACTCCTGCAGCAGCTCTTGTCCTTCTGGCTGGGGTGGGACTCAGTCCCCCAGGCAGTGCTGGTGGTGCGGGAGGTGGCGTCAGTCCTCCCGATGCCTCAATACTAGCTCCGCTTTCCCGCAGCTCGGGAAACCCTGAAGTGCCATCCGAGACCCCTGCAGCTGCTCTTGTCCTTCTGGCTGGGGAGGGACCCAATCCCACAGCACGCAGTGCTCGCGTTGTGGGAGGTGGCATCAGTTCTCTTGATGCCTCAAGACTATCTCCACTCTCCCGAAGTGCGGGATACCTTGAAGGGCCATTCGAGGCCCCTGCAGAAGCTTTTATCCTTCTGGCTGGGGTGGGACTTGATCCCCCAGCAGGCAGTGCTCACGGCATGGGAGGTGACTTCAGGCCTCCCTATGCCTCAAGATCAGCTCTACTCTCTCGCAGTGTGGGATACCTTGAAGGGCCGTTGGAGGCCCCTGCAGCAGCTCTTGTCCTTCTGGCTGGGGTGGGACTCGGTCCCCCAGCAGGCTGTTCTCATGGCGCGGGAGGTGACGTCAGTGGGGCATGAGGAAGAGGCTATGCCGAGTTCTGAAGATCCCCACCTGGCTGCAACCATTACCAGATTTCTGACCACTGCGATGGTGGCGATTAACAGCGAAATTGTGTGAGTAGAGGAGAGTTGGGGCCCACAAAGAAAGCTATGCAAACTAGTTCTCTGCAAGGAGTAACTAGTGCCTCAGAACTCCTGCATCGGGCTGGAAGTGATAGGAACTCTTGGAAAATTGGTAACCCATGTGTTTTTAACAGTGACTTAGTGATTGTGTCCAACGATGACCAGGATACATAGATTGAAGCCAGTTATTCACCACCCCTAAAAAAGGCAAAAGGTAGCAATAAGCCACCGTCAAAATGGAAGTTGCCCCCGGCTGCGAAGAAATTACCCTTAGCAGGCGAAATACTGTTATATCACCTAAGATTGACCCAGTCAAAGAGGTTATCAATGAGGGCTCGACACATATCCAACTTGCAGATATTTTGGATAAAAGTTTAAAAATGTCTTTGATCTAATGCTGGCCATTTTTAATAGTATTGACACACATCTGAAAATTTTGATTGGGTCAAGTTTAAGCAGCCTGTCAAGCAAATCTAAAAAACCGTCAGAACCAACTCCAAGTTTACAGTCACACATTGCTAATTCAAACCAGGGAGCACTACACGAGGGTGGCCAAACAGATAACCCTAAGGAAAATAGTTCCAATTACATTGCAGAAATTAAACCTGCGGGGGGGACTGTCCACTGTGCGAACAGGTCCGCAGCAGAGGACTGGTTCGGGGCCTAACTTATTAGTAAAAGAAGGATTTGCCAATGCAGATCAGCAGGCAGCACGTTTAGGCTCACAAAGAATCCTGCAACTCCCACCAGACTCAACGCCGCTGGTAATCATTTAAAAAAATGTTCCACCCCATTCTCAAGTTGAAGATCCACAACAAATAAAAAACAAGGTGGTACACAGGTTTCAAAATTCTACATTTTGTGAGGATCTGTTCAAGAGCCTAAACAATGTACAGAGAGTGACTTGGGCTGGTTCCCAACCAAAGGAGGACCCTGGAGACTATATTGTGGTTAATTTCAGAAATAAATACACAGCAGGCTTTCTTCTGGAAAAAATGTCCAGGTCGTGTCTGTCTGGGGGTTGGGATTATGGCAGTACCTTTGGGTTATTTTTGTAAACCATCCAAGCAATCCCCCCTGAAGTCACACTCCATTCTTGGAGGTGTCCCAGAGTTCTTTGCCATTCCGATGCGTAACCATTTCTCGCCTCTGGAACAAATCGATTGACTACACACCAAGATGATACCATTGCTCAGGATCTCTCAAAAGTAGACGTGAGGACAACTAACCAGGAAGAAGAGATTCCTCCCCCAGTCTATACCCATATGGATTTAGATACCAAAAACACCCCAGGGAAATAGAGGGACAAACACGTTTTACCCAATTGTGAAAAAAGTGGCTCAGTGGGAGAGATAGGACAGAGTGAACAAAAGGTCAACAGTTTTAAGTGCTTGTTTTGGAATGTATCTGGGCTCGCTTGTAGGGTGAGAAATGATGATTGGCTAGACTGTATAAAAGGCTATGACATTATCTGCCTCCAGGAAACCTGGACCCGTGATGAAGTACACATTGATGTATTCATATCCAGCCATATACCAGCTGCTCATTTGCATGGAGTCCATGATAGTGGTGGTTTGCTTACCTTAATGACAAATACTATGGACAATAAAATATGTTCCTCTAACTTGGACTCACCACATTTTCAAGTTATTAATATTATTTTTAATTGAAATGCCACACTTATAATTGTACGCTTTTATCATAATAATTATATCTTGGTTAATACTGAAATAGCTGTCATCCTCGAAAACTCCCTAAGTAAGCATCTTATGGTGTTGAATAATGATTAGATAATTTTATGTGGGCGGGGATTTTATTTATAAGTTATGTTCACTGGTAAAAGTGTCTGCTTGTAGTTACATTGGTCTTCTGAGGACCTTTGTCACTTTGAACATACCCTTTGTGGTAACGTTATTAACTCTATATTATCCAAAGTTTCTCTCTTTATAACAATAGGTTTGATTACTCAGGCAGGACAAGAGGAGATTACACATAGCAGCAGGAGTGGGGTAGTCTTATTGACTTTATTGCACTTTCTGAATATTATAAACCGAAGTCTTTATACTTTTCCATACCAAAAATACTATTTTAGTGACCACTTCCCTCTGTCAATCCAGTTTGAAACTCAAAGCAAGAAAGTTACACCAGTAGGGCCACCTATAATCCATAATAAAAACAAGGGCCTTATGTGCAAATGGGCATCTTTTATCCCTGAGACGGTTCTTGAGAAACAAGAGAACAAAAACAGGCCCCTATCCTTGACATGCCTGGAAAGTGATTTAAATCCCAAAAACATGCTAGACTCATTTGTTGATTTCAACAAAACAATACATGAATTCCTAAACATTGTTAGAAACCAAAACGCACGTAAACCTTTTAAATGGTTTAATAGTGTTTGCTTAAAGAGCCATAGTAATCTTGTCAAGGCCTTAAAACAGAAGCCCAGAGATATAGCGGCAGTAAGAACCTGTAGACGCCATTATAAACAGGCTCTTGCTGATCGCAGGGAGACTATCAGGAAAGAGGCATGGGAGAAATTGTATGAAGCTAGTATCACTAAAGACTCAAGCTTTTTTGGAAGACAATGAGTGCCCCCTTTTTCCAGGATAGCCATAAAAGCACTACTGATTTTACACTCCTCCCATATGAATGAGATGATCACTGTGCTGATGTTTATTGGAGCGGAGGGGACTATATCAGCACAATAGAATGTGATAAACATACAAATGGGAGTGTGTGAAAGTTAGCCCCACCTACAATTCAGGATGTTGCAAAGGCCCTTAACCAGACCAAGAAGAATAAGGCAGCTGGTCCTGACAGTGTCCCGGCTGATCTTTTTCTGGCAAAACTTGATTTATGTCTCCCTGTGTTAACCAACATCATAAGCTGTGTCGTAACATCTGATCGGGCCCATTAAAATCCATGGTCGGGTGTAATAATTATTCCCATTAGGGGGGTAGGACACACCCCAAATGTTCTTGGCCAACTTCATTGATTGGCTCCATATGTAAATTAATGGGTAGGGTTCTACTTGAACATTTAGAAACATGAATAGCAGAAAAAGGGAAATTTTCAGACATCCAAAATGGTTTTAGAAGAGGCCTTGACACTGTCGAGCAGTACCTTAATCTTCATTTGGTGATAAGTAAATACACGCTGGTAATTCATCTGGGATTTATGGATCTAACACTGGCTTTTGATTGGGTGGTGAGAGGAAAACTGTAGGAAAAGATGTTGGGTATGGGCATAGATGCACCTTTGGTTCATTTACTAGCACAGATGCACCGAGATGTGATAGGTAGAGTCAGATATGGGGCAGATGGTGAATTTTCAGCTCCGATGAAAATGAATTGTTGTATAAGACAAGGATGTGTGTTAGCCCCTTTCTTGTTTTGTCTATATATCAATGATTTGGAGAGCTATTTGAATGAAGGGGTGATTGATGTTCCAAGGGTGGGTCTGAGAAACCTCCCCACATTATTATGTGCGGACGATTGTGTATTAGTCTCAAGAACTGGTGTGGGCTTACAAATCCTTCTAAATGGATTCAATGGCTTTTTGAGCAATTTGGACTTAAAGACTAACACAGCTAAGTCACATGTTATGGTGGTGGGAAAAGCATACTCTGATATACGATCCTGTTTTATTAACAAAGATAAACTACTCCAGGTTTCAAATTTTTCATATTTCGGAGTCCCCTTTGACCATAAAGGCTCATGGTCCCATCTCCTAGAAGTCAGGATGAGGAGCTTTGCTAAAACTCTTTAAACCCTATTTAGGTATGGAAGGAAATTGGGCTCCAAACCCATCAAGATAATAATAAACATCTATAATGCAAGGTGTTGTGCTGTTATCTTGCGTGAGACTGGCGTCTGGAGATTTTGTAATGTGTCAACTTTACAAACTACAGAAAATGTTTTTCTTAGAAGGCTAATCTCTGTTCCCCCCAGCCTCCCGAGTATCTTATGCCATAAGAAATTGGGGCTAGTCCCTTTAATACGTCAAATTCAAATTGCTCCTATTATGTTATGGTGCTCGATTTGGAGAAATGAGGAACCAGCTCTTAATCGAGCAATAACACAGGACTGCTTAAGCTGGGATTATGCTCACAAAATACCGTAGTTTAGCTATGTTGAAAGTCAGTTGGCACTCATGGGGAGGCAGGACTGTTTTTCTAACCCCCTACTTATTACTTCCACTTTAAGAGGGAATCTTTAAACGTGCTAATGGAACTTATAAAAAAAGTGTGTAGCTGATTATTTCTCCCTGCTTACTACTGAAAGAATTAGGCCATATATTCTGATCCCTTTTAGTCAATCTAAAAGATTTTATCGTATTAGATTTATATTTAGCATTGCCCACTTATTGGTGTCATATCCCAGCAAAAGCATATCATGATGCTCACCTGGACCCCTGCCCATGTTACTGCAATTCAACCCAGATCATGCCCCATTTCCTTTTTTCTACCATCTATATGATATACCACAAAGAGAATTTATTTTACCACTTTTGCGAGTGTTGAATATTAGGAAATGCAGTCCAGCTTTATTCTATCTTCAGCTCCTTCAAACAGAATATATATGTGAAATGATATACAGATTCATTTCTGCCGCAGTGTGAACACGGAGCTTAGTTGGAAAATTATTGTATTGTATCTGATGTTTTATCATTGCTTAAATAGATCCCATCCACTTAAAGAGGATTTTAAAAAATGTGCTCTATCAGGTAGCAATGTGCACTTTATTTCCTTGCTTTTTATTTTGTATGCTTTGTTGGCAAAAAATCGTAATGTGTTGTAAGTTATACAATTGCGTACTTTTCAAATACTAGTTGAGCTCTGCAGTTGAGAAATTTTGAAAATTTGTAATGTTTATTTGGAATTTCAAATAACTTGAGCTTGCTGGGCATGATGTTTCTTATGAATTTTTTAATTATGTTGAGATTTGTTCTATGCATCTTATGTATTATTATGTGTGACAGTGATGAAGCCATGGAAGCTGATTGCGACCCCGTTGATGGCTTTGTGATGCAGATAGTGGACAGATTTGCTCCTTTGGAAGGGGGCTATCGTTCAATATTTGGAAATGGTGATTTACACCTAATTTTGTGTACGTTAAGAGCACAATACTCAAGTGTAAGTGTTTGAAAGTATACCAATTCCATAACGTAAAGTAGTTTAAAGTTTCAAAAAACTTTTTTGTTATTTGTCATTAAGCTAGAAAGGCTTAACAGAGAGTATAAATTGTCTGCATGTACTGCCAAGGCCTGATTAAGAGATTTACGGACAGGTTACTCTGCCACAATATGAAGGATAATTCATCCACCTTATTACAAGTTCATTAAAATATAATGCACTTATAATAGGATGGACAGGATATCCATCACCATTGGTCCAAAAAACGTAAATTGATACCAGTTATTCTGCTTGCAACTTCGGAAAAAAAATATTGTCCTCATTTCCTTTTAAATGCAAAGAATTTCATAAATTCTTTACAACAAGATAAAAACCAAAAGAGATAAACTTAAGGCCTGATTCAGAGTATGACAAGAGGGTATTCTGGTTACACTGCACCACTCTACCAAAGCCTTGGTCCACTCACCTGATTTACATATGCCAGCATGTACCTGATTTAGAGTGGAGGATGGTGTTCTTTGATTTGTTTTCTGTTTGTCATCAGCTAGTAAAATCTGGCAGTGAGAGATACTCAAACAAATTTATAAAATGATCCGCACACCATATGAGACAACTCCTATGGTTTGGGGTCATCACTTTGTTTATTGCATACCTGTGTATAATCTTAGCGGAGCTAATTAGGATTTGGCTCATTTGCATGCACATCACATTTGAGGTTTGGCTTAAATAACCTATAGGGGGAAGGTGTTAGTTTATGAGAAAAGGTACATGGTAGATGGGGGGGGGGATGAAGACCCAGAGGTCTGGGTGCAGGGGCAGATTTTCAAGCTCAAAGCACTTTACAAGACCTAACAAGTGCACACATGGAACACACTGTGGAAAGAGACCCTTAACATTTCCAGTTTAGTTGGATGCCAATACGGATTTCCTGGTGGCCTTAACAATAGAAAAAGTAAAAATAGGGGCTATTTTCCAGCCAGTACGGTCTGTGACATGCAGACTTATGGGAATGCATCCCTGGTCCAATAAATGAGGTCACCATGGGTGGTGCAGAAACAATCCTACTTTGCTTTCCAATTCATAAAAATGGCAACTGAAACAGATCCTAAACACTGTCTTGCCATTATAAGCAAGCTGGGGTCACAACTTCAAGTTTCCAACACAATGAGTTTTTACTACCCAATTGCAAATCATTTTCAAACAGTTCTCTAGTTCAAGTAATCACAGGAAAATTCACCTCTACAGTGCTTATGTGTGGAAGTAGGAGTTACCAGGGGGAAGGCAATGTAAAGGGTCACCATCAGTTCATGCATGTGCCTAGCAAATGCATTCCAAGCAATGGGTGAACACCAGTTCTTTTTTGTGCCACAGGAAAAACATGCCTAGCTAAAACAAATGTGCTACACCACAAACCTGTATTTCAATTATGTTCCAGGAGACATAACAACCACTTCCTATCCTTTGTCAAAGCACATGTTGGCTATTACTGAGTCAGGAAGTGTCCAACAGAATTCTTCAATTCATGGAAATAAGAGTATGGCAATCAGATTTCACATGCCAGGGGAACAGGCAGCTCTGAATTAATGTATGGGATGGCTTGTGCCTATAGAATTCCGAACTCATTCTCTAGTGGTATATTTTTGTTAGAATTCTCATGACAAGAATATATGTCTCCCAGAATTATTGTGCCAAAAGAAAATAATAATATAACATAATATGGTACAAGGATATTTTTAATGGAATTTCTATACTTGAGAAATATGTCCATCATCATTCATGTGCTAAGAGGTCATCCATATTTCAGGATGAATATGATCAGTAATGCTCATTTCAAGAGACTTTGTCAATCTAAATGCATGGGCCTGAAGAAGGCCCATCAGAATTCATTACCAAGAGATTATACCCATCAGAATCCATGTGAAAATGTCTTTCAGGGTTGATATGCAAGAGAATGTCCCTCAACTATTTTACTTGTATTATGCACCTGTACACTGTGTCACGGCATGGGAACATTTATTGTGTAGCTAAAACTGCATTTTCCTGAAACATGTTCGATCGTGAATAAAATATTCTAGAAACAATGGGGTTCTGGGAATAATTTGTAACAAAAATACTGAAGGCACAACATATACAACTAATGTAAGACAATTAGTTGAAGAAAAATTTAAGAAAATAAATTGAGGCACCCACAACAGTTATATGAAAAAACATTTGTTATTGAAAAATATTCATAAAAGTACAAATTACAGTGTAAATAAAAGACGATAGGAGAGGGAAAATTAATATATGAGATAAGTCAGTCAAACGACAGGAACAGAATGCAATGTATGCTTCTTCTTAATTTGCCAAAGTAAGGCATTGTCATTATTTACAGACTGAATTTGGTTGTTGCCCCAAACATTTAGTTTTTGTCCTGATGATGATGACCTAAAGAATTAACAAGGTCAAAACACTGTTGACACCTTCCTTTGGCAAATTAGGAGGAAGGATTGCGGTTGTGGCTTAAGAAGGGTTTCATCCCTTTCAATCAGTAACCAAATTTCTGACACCAAGCAGAAGAGGTGTGGAACTTGAACAGTCTCTGCTGGTCCTAGGATTCGATATCTAAAATCCTCTCAGTAGACACTATCAATCAGCAGGGCGACTAATACATTTCATTGAGACACACTCCCATCGTCTCTATGTATTTCTTTCTCTCATTCAGCATGCTAAATGCTACATCTGGATCTTAGATTTATGAGATGCTTGCTTGATGCATCGTGTTTATTTGATATATCACCGTGATGAGCCAAATCAGGGGTGAAATTGGTGTGAATTCTAAGCAGACATGGATTCAAGGCGACCTTACATATTTATTTTGTGTTTCAGTTACAATTCTACCCATATAGGTAATGAAGTTATTTCCAGCATAGTTTATTTTGATTCACAGTTATTAATAAAAATCGTATTCAATGTATAGACTGATGCTTCATTCATAGGGACAAACTTACATTCTGACAAATCTGCATCTTAATTGTAAGAAGTTTCAGTTTTTTTGTTCCCCCCAAGATTTTTGCACTATCTGCTTTGCTGGCTTTGGAACTTTGCGCACTATATCCATGCTAACCAGGGTTAAAGCACCTGTGTGTTCCTTTTAAGCATAGTTAAACTGGTTTTCCTAATTTCATTTAACTTGTATGTAAGTCCCTAGTATATGGTAGAAAAAAGTACACCAGGGGCCTGGAAGTTAAATGACACTTGTGGACTGCAGCTCCTATTGTATCTACCACAGTGGTATTGCAAACATGACTTCAGGCCTACCCTGTGTAGCCTGCCTGCTGCTGAGTTAAAATAAGCAATGGAAACTGTCACAATAACAGTTTTTTACAGGAGATATCCTTCCTATAAAGTATTAACGTCAACTGTATGCAACCTTTCAATCCGACAAGGCAAAGTGCATGGTTTGCAAAAGTAGGACACGTAGAATTTTAAAGTTAACATATCCTTACATTGACTAGCACCCAAAAACTACTTTTTGGAAACAATGGGAACCATAATTAACTATCAATTCAGCTATCTCTGGGTTGGGACTAGCTAGACATATGAATAAGCCAAACTTAGTAATTTTAATAAAACCCCTATTTAATAGTGAATTTGGATTTTTAATAAATATTAAGGAAAGGTAACCTTCACAAAGCTTCTTTTTCCCTGCCTGAAGCTCATGAATGTTCAGCACTGACCATGTCATGAATGATCGAATATGTGACGTCATCAGCAGTGCATTCCGGGGGAGCAAATTATAGTTAGCTCAATAACTATTACGGCTGAACTTCTCTCGTTTTATATGAGGGAAATGTCCAACTAACTATAATGTCTCTGAAACCTGTGTTTTTTTTCAGTGTATTTCTAAGGTTTTTTTAAATGATAATTTCTAACTATAACGTCCCTGAAACCTATGGTTTTTTAAGTGAATTTCAAATGTTTTTTAAATGCTAATTTCTAACTATAACGTCCCTGAAACCCATTGTTTTTTAGTGAATTTCTAAGGTTTTTTAAATGCTAATTTCTAAGTATGCCTACAGAGGTAGGACATGTGCAGAAAGAGGAAAAAAGGCGCAGGAAGAAGCAAGAGAAATGTAGAAAGAGGCAATAGAAGTCCAGAAAGAGGAAGAAAGGTGCAGAAAGAAGCAAGTGATATGCAGAAAGAACCAACTGAGCTGCAGAAAGAGGCCTTGTTGCAAAGTCATCCTGTGCCCCCAACGTTTTGCTGACTGGTACCGGTGGTTACTGATTCTAACTAACCAGGCCCAGAGCCAGTGATATGCTGAATGACACTTAGAATACAGTGAAAACACTCTCCATACACTAGGGTACACTATTGGTTGGGGTACCCCTGTGATTGGCATGACCTCCCCTGTGAGGCCCTAGTACATAATAGGGTAGGGGGATTAAAACTACCTCTAAGTCAGAGGTGCAGAAAGAGGAAAGAGAAGTGCAGAAAGAAGCAACAGAGGTGCTGAAAGAGGCAAAAGAGGTGCAGAAAGAAGCAAGCCAAGTGCAGAAAGAGGAAACAGAGGCACAGAAAGACACAAGAGAGGTGCAGAAACAAACAAGAGAAGTGCAGAAAGAGGCAAGAGAATTGTTGAAAGAAGCAACAGAGGTGTAGAAAGAAGCAAGAGAAGGGCAGAAAGAATCAACAGAGGTGCCAAAAGAAGCAAGAGGGGTGCAGAAAGTGGTAGGAGAGGTGCACAAAGAGGCAATAGAAGTACAGAAAGAGGCAGGAGCGGGGCAGAAAGAAGGAAGAGAAGTGCAGAAAGAGGCAAGAGAATTGCTGAAAGAAACAACAGAGGTGTAGAAAGAAGCAAGAGAAGTGCAGAAAGAGGCAAGTGAGGTGCAGAAAGAGGCAGGAAAGGTACAGAAAGAGGGAACAGGGGTGAAGAAAGAGGCAAGAGAGATGCAGAAAGAGAAAAGAGGGGTGCAGAAAGAGGCAAGAGATCTGCAGAAAAAAGCAGCAGAGGTGCTGAAAGAGGCAAGTGAGGTACAGAAAGAGGCAAGACATCTGCAGAAATAACCAACAGAGGTGCAGAAAGAGGCAGGAAAGGTACAGAAAGAGGGAACAGGGGTGAAAAAAGAAGCAAGAGAGGTGCAGAAATAGAAAAGAGGGGTGCAGAAAGAGGCAAGACATCTGCAGAAATAACCAACAGAGGTGCTGAAAAAGGCAAGTGAGGTGCAGAAAGAGGCAAGTGAGGTGCAGAAAGAGGCAGGAAAGGTACAGAAAAAGGGAACAGGGATGAAGAAAGAGGCAAGAGAGGTGCAGAAATAGAAAAGAGGGGTGCAGAAAGAGGCAAGTCATCTGCAGAAAAAAGCAGGCAAATTAGGTGCAGAAAGAAGCAAGAGAGGTGTAGAAAAAGGCAATCGACATGCAGAAGGAAGCAACAGAGGTGCAGAAAGAGGCAAGAGGGATGCAGAAAGAGGAGAGAGAAGTACAGAAAGAAGCAAAAGAGGTGCTCAAAGAGGCAAGAGGAATGCAGAAAGAGGCAAGAGCAGTGCAGAAAGAACCAAGAGAAGAGCAGAAAGAAGCAACAGAGGTATAGAAGGAGGCATGAGGCATGCAGAAAGAAGGAAGAGAGGTGCAGAAAGAAGAAAGGGAGATGCTGAAAGAGGCAAGTGAGGTGCAAAAAGAAGCAAGTGAAGTACAGACAGAGGCATAAGAGGTGCGGAAAGACACAAGAAAGGTGCAGAAACAAGCAAGAGAAGTGCAGAAAGAGGCAAGAGAATTGCTGAAAGAAGCAACAGAGGTGTAGAAAGAAGCAAGAGAAGTGCAGAAAGAGGTGAGTGAGGTGCATTGTATAGTGAAATATGAAAGTCATTTGCGTGGTGGATATTAATCAGTTATTTGGATTGAGAAGGATAGGAGAGAGATAGAGGAGGGAAAAAAGTTTGCATTTAAATAGCGTTTGTTATCCCTGTTGGGGTGTTGGGGTGTTGAAGCGCTTTTTCGGCGAGTAGTGTGCTACTCCTGAACCCATAAAGGATTAGTAGTGAATTGGTATGTTGAAATTTGATAAGTGGATATGTTAGTCTGTTATTTTGATTGAAAAGGATAGTGGAGGGATAGAAGAGTGAAGGATTTTCTTTTGGGATGTCATAGCAGTAGTCCGAGGCGTGGGGTGAAAAAAAAAGGGATGTGGAGGGGAAGAGTCTGAGGGAAGAGTTTAGAAAGGCTTGTTTTGGGGGATCAGTATAATAAAAAAGGTGTCAAATGATGCAAGGAGGGGTAGAGTAGGGGAGAGTCTAGAAAGGGCTATTTTGGGGGTCATAGTAGTGGTATGGGGTTTGCTCTTGCTTTTTCGCCAAATACATATTTAGAAAGCAACGGAGACTAACAAATGTATAACCTTTAGAGCACAATAACAAAACATCACAATTCCCTCACAAAAACTGGATAAAAACACATCCAGGATTGTGCAGTCTAGATGACTTTTTAAATATAGAGTCACACTGCACCGCTGACATTTCTAACTACTGTCAATAATGGTATTGATAATAGCTATTTTAATCATATTCACTTTCACGGCCTGAGAAGGACAAAGGGCTGAATCAGGCTTGCCCAGATCCGAACTTCTGTCCCACGGCTCACTGAATACTTTTACAGAGAGCATTTAGCTCACCAAGAAAATCAGCTGACAAAGGGCATAAGTCTCCAAGTAAGTAATCCACTCGAGGTACAGCGGAATCCTTCCTTTTTACACATTGTATAGCGTTAAATACCATTTTCATGGCTTTACAGCACACTAACTGGGCATCACTTTTTGCAATACTCGAAGACCATTTTCCTTGCTCATCTCCAGCTGGCACTGATGGCGTAGTTTAGAAACGTTTGTAATGAAATTTCACACTGAACTCAAACTGTGGCACTACAGGCACAGAGCAACCTTCCTTACTGAAGCTAGAACCAGTTCTCTCCTGAACAATGCTTACAGGTATCTAATCACAACTTTAACATTCAGTTTCCACAACAATCATATGGTGAAATAGTTGAGATGCGTTTTTCTTGACCCAGTGCCCTCATATTATTCACAATCATTTCCCACATCACAGTTGGCATTTTTTTCCTAAGGGCTATCTCTTAACTCATAAGTCCTTATTGCTTTCACTGGCAGTTTACTATGTAGAGAGCAGACTCATCAGTTACTCAGAATACGCCATGATAAGAGGATGCACATATGTAGGTTTGTCAACAATGGTCTGTTTTTCACCTGACAAGCAGCACTTAGACTGCACACACATTTCAAATGGGTTTCTTGATGCCGTTCTTAAAACTGTGTAGCAAACCAGACTTAGTAAGTGCTGAGCTGTTTCCTGGAGAATGGCTGTCCATGTGGGATAGTCTGATCTTCATGGAAAGCAAGCTGCAGATACTAGACACTGTACTGAAAAGGTTTGCTCACCTCAAGTACTGGGGTAGAATTTTAGGAACATTAGAAGAGCTGCCTTCGTGAATTGTGACAAGAGAAAGAGTAAATAAAAACCCGGAGCCAAAAGGTTATGTTCTTAAAGGCGAGAGATGATATCTTAAAATAAATACAATCTATCACATGCAGAATCCTACAACTGCTGATACAGTCCTTTTCTCAGTGCTAGTCATACTTTATAGCTGTATTTTGAGCTTTCTAGTCCACACCAAACAGGATGTTTAGTAAACTAGCATAAAGGGCATTCCAATAATCCAGCATTGCCACTCTAACCACTAACTTCTGTTTTTATTAAGATAATAAAGAACTGTTATTATTTTGCAGAACTTAAAGTTGCAATTTTTTACTACCTTATTAACCAGGGTAAGAAGGCTGTCTGGGTGTCAATCAGGATGCCAGGTTTTTTAACTTTATCTGAGGACCTGGAAACCTTCATCAAAGATGTTTGACTCTGGAGTGGCTGCCAATGAAGGCTGACTTTTCAACCAAAAATAATAATTGTTTTTTGAGCTGCTAACTTGGCGATAATTACAAGTCATCCATGGCTAAAGTCTACTAGTCAATGTTCTAGTTTTCTATTTGGGTACGGTCAGAAGAAAATTTCATATAAACTGGATTGGGATTAGAGTGACACCTGTATCCCTTGGGAAAGACTGAGAAGGAAGTAACAGCATAGACAGTAAAAGGCTGGAGCCAGAAACAAACTGTGGGACTCCACAATCTAGCCTAATGGGGCTAAATGTGAAAGTTCCTAATTTGGTCTGCTGGTGTCAGATGTTCAAGAGACACTGTAAGCATCCTGTAATATCCAGAGATTTTACTAGTGTAGACAGATGCTGTAGAAAGGTGTGGTGGTCCATTTTGTCAAATGCCTATCAAAAGGTTAATACCACTAGTAAGAAAGATGCATTGTAGTTGATATTAGGGAAAGTAGACCCCAAAACTCCAGGAGTGCGGCTTCCATTGCATTGCCTTAATCCCCAATGAACTGCTGAAAGCATTAATGGATCATCCCGAAAGTTTTAAAATTGCTGAAAATCGATCTAGTCATTTTTTTATATTACAGGAACATTGGTGGAACACTGAATAACTAAGTGGTAAGGCGTTTGTGGACAGAGGTTTGCAAACCTTTATAAAGATCATGTCACTGGCCTCACAGATAGACTGACTAAATAACAAATAATGAGAGCATGTTGTTTGAGCAGGTGGGGACAGGTTCCCTCTGATTCCGGTTTAGATTACTTAAATTAAAGGTGTTTCAGTAGAGATTAATTTTTGACCAACTCTAAAGAGTTCAAATGGGCATGCCTCTGTTCAGAGAATGGGTGTTAGAAGGCAATGACTGAATGTGAACAGGACCGTGACCGCGTGAATCTTCAATTTTACCAACAAAGAATAGTTTACATTCTCAAAGCTCTTTGGAGAGCATACCACTATATTCCAAGAGGACGCTATGCTATCACCGAAATATACAAATGGCTGTAACAAAATGTGAGGGTTTGAGCCAGAGATGCTAAAGCTACTGAAACAGGTTTTCATTGAGCACAAAGGGTGGAAAAACTATGGCATAGAAACCAGACCAAAATAGACTCTGTACTCTGATACTTATAACATCTGTTCGGAAACTGGTTGGTAGCAATGCAAGACTATGAATTAATCTGGATCACTGAACCTTGGCAGCAGATTTTCCCAGCTCTTAGCAGAGCTCAGTCCTATTATTGGGAATTAACATCTTTTAAGCTAATGTTTACCACAACAAAAGTGCAGAATAGAACACGCAGTTAGAAATCACACTTTTAAAGGGATACAATATCTTATTAGAGGAGACAGTCTCCAAGCAAACGTGTCAAAAACAAAAATGGCAAAAACAAGATAACTCATCAGTATGATCTGGTGTGTGCGCCTAAACGTTGGTATCTATTGTTATGTTCAATGCAATATGCACAAGAAAAAATAGAAAAACAAACATCAAATCAGCCTGCTATGTGGGCAAAGACAAGAAATATATATACTGGTAGTCAACGATCAGAGAGCATCCCAACAGCACTGATTATGCTCACTGTGTTCCTAAGCACTGAAAAGTGTATGATGCTTGTGTTCAAGGAAAAGGGAACCTAAGCGCAAAACTCTTTTCAGATATCACTGTTCAATAGCCCTTCAACGCAGTAGTAAAAGGCCATTAAGATCAAATAGCTCACCATAAGAAAATAACCACGGTCAAATAACTCGAGCAAACAACTAAGGGGGATATTCTCAAGGACTCATCGCCGAGTTAGCTGCACTTTATCGCAGCCACAGTGGCGATAAAATTATCACCCTATTCGCAAGCTGGTGCTAACAGCCGATACCACCAGTTTCCGTGCGATAGCAGCCACAAAAAATATCACCACAGATGACCCCCACAACTATCGCTAATGAGATGCAAAGTAGGCATTCCCATGCCAAAATCCGTGACAACACCACTCCACAACATTCACAATGACCAGACAGAACTGCGATAAGAACACAAAACTGGCGATAAGGCGCGTTTGCAGCAGGAGAATAACACCTGCTCCGACCTGGTGCAAAGTCGGACCACAGCCTGCACCACAAAAGGGAGCACAGCCCACAGCCACACCTGAAGAACAACAGATGCACCTGGGTGACTGGACATGCTGCCCAGAGGGCCGAAAGGGCAACTACACCCTCTGCCACCACCCCCAGGACCCCCCCTCCCCGGCAACCCCCCGACCAAAGACCTGCCACATCAGCTACACCTAAACATGTACAAGATAATCCGCTTGATGTCGCACAATCACAACTAGTCACATGCATGTGTTGTCACTGAAATGAAGACGCATGGCGGCTCCACTCGGGACAATCCATAGGTCACAGCCTGCAAGACAAAAATCATGTTGAGAAGGTGTGTCCTGCGCACATCAAAGGACAGAGAGAGAGCGAAGGAGAGAGAGAGATAAAAAGAGAGAGAGAGATAAGAAGAGAGGGGGAGAGAGAGAGAGAGAAGAAGAAAGGGGGAGAGAGAGAGAGAGAGAAGAGAAAAGAGGGGGAGAGAAAGAGAGAGAGAAGAAGAGAGGGGGAGAGAGAGAGCGAGATAAGAAAAAAGCAGGAGAGAGGGAGAGAAGAACAGAGGCAGAGAGAGAGATAAGAAGAGAGGGGGAAAGAGAGAGAGAGGGAGAAGAAGAGAGGGATAGAGAGAGAGAGAGACAGAGGGGGAGAGAGACAGAGAGAGAGAGAAGAAGAGAGAGAGAGAGAGAGAGAGATAAGGAGAGAGGGAGAGAGGGAGAGACAGAGAGAAGAAGAGAGGGGGACAGAGAGAGAGAGAGTGAGAGAGAAGAAGAGAGGGGGAGAGAGAGAGAGAGAGAGAGAGAGAGAAGAGAGGGGGAGAGAAAGAAAGAGAGAGATAATAAGAGAGGGGGAGAGAGAGAGATAAGAAGAGAGGGGGAGAGAGAGAAGCAGAGAGGGGGAGAGAGAGAGAAAGAGAGAGAGAGAGAAGGAGAGAGGGGGGAGAGAGAGATACAAAGAGAGGGGGAGAGAGAGAGAAGAATAGAGGGGGAGAGAGAGAGAGAGAGAGAGAGAGAGAGAGAGAGAGGGAGAGAGAGATAGAAGAGAGGGGGAGAGAGAGAGAGAAAGAGAGAAAGACTGAGAGAGGAAGAGAGGGAGAGAGAGAGAAAGAATGCCGCCCCTGCGCACCCAGGCCACGCTGCTCACCTGCTGCCACCAATTTGTCTCCAACCATTTGCCGGTACGTATAGCAGTACACCAAGTCACACATCTGAGACAGAGACGTCATCTGAAATAGAGTCCTGAAACATGATTGGCACAGTACACACACTTGCACAAGACAACATTGCCTGCCTGCCCATGCACATCCCAGCCCATCCCGTCGCCCATCGGAACATGCCTGCCAATGCAAACCCAGGCCTCACTGCTCACCTTCCGCCACCGGCATGTAGACAGGAGGTCCCACCACGTGCCCCTGCAAGCCACAAGCCTGAGGCCCACGGACATGGCACCCTTCACACCATGCAGCCACGCTCCACAGGCCACCAGGGGCCACGTTTGGTGCAGGGTCTTGATTACTCCATGGCATAGGACATACCAGTGCACCCGGCATCATCACAGGCTGCACACCTGCTCAGCCCAATGGGTGCCACTAACTCTGGGATCCCGGAAGCGATGCCACGTGGCAGTAGGCCCACGCTGCATGCTGGCTCTGGCCTACACTGTGGTCCAGCAGGGCACACAAAACCTGAGCTGTCCGGACCGCAGGGACAGGGCATCATCGCAAGCTGCACACCCGCTCAGTAGCTTAAGGTACCACTGACTCAGTGCACCCAAAGTCACTGTCCCGTGGCAGGGTGCCTGTGCCAGCCGCAATGCTACGGGTGCCACTAACCCTGTGCAAACCCAGTCAGCGCCACGTGGTGGTAGGCCCGTGATGGCCGCAAGGCCTCGGGTGCCATTAACCCTGTGCGCAACAACGCATGGGCCCTTTATGATTGGGAACCGTGGAGTGTCCGTCACCCAGTCACCACCGGCAAGGGGAATGTGTCATACGCGTCCCCTTATATTTGTGGGGTCACATGGCCTGTGACGACTGTGCTGGATGGGTGTGCTGTGCGTGCAAACCTGCCCTCAATGAGTGGCTGTGACATGCTGACAACTAGACCAGTGACCTGCACACCACCAGCAAGTACACCTGTGACGGGTAGCAATGAGGGCCCCCCTCGGAGCGTTAGCGGAGTGGTCTGGCCTGCCGTACGCCGGACCAGCGCAGGGCTTGCAACAATGACTCATGGGCTCTGGGCGTGGTTCAGTCCATGTCTGGACATTGAAATGACTGAAGCGTGTGTCCATGTTGTAGTGTTCACGGAACCCGGTACTCAATATGCAATGTGGCACTCTCTGACTGGCATCACACAGGATGAGCATCATTGATGCAAGGAAATCACTGTCCCTACATTCATCCACACATTCATACATGAATGATGTAAGACATGACACAGCAGTGCGTCACTGGATGTTTATTGCACATCCAGTGCAGTTCTGCAGCTGGAGCGGTACAGGGCAATGCCAAGCACACTACACAATATGGGCCAGAGGAGGGCCATCCTGAGTCCATCCGGGGATGACAAGTATTGCGGAAGAGGAAGGGTACAGTCCGCAGTCTGGTCGCCGTGTCATTGGTCATCAAACAGGATATGACAGTCCATGTCGCTGTCCAAGGAGAGTGCATCGGTGTGTATCGGGGGTCAGTGGAAGGACATGAGGCCATGTGCGGCACCAAGCAGAAACAGGCCAGGTGGCGGAAATTAATGCTAGTGCCTCCTGATCACAAACCCATCCACGTCCTTGTCCCCAGATGTGTGCTCTGCCCCACCTATGTGCCACTGACACATCAGGGGCCGGAGGACGATTGCTGGCCACACTGTGTGGCAGTGACACATCAGGTGCTGGAGTGGATACGCCTGCTGCACTGTGTGGCACTGACACACCAGGGAGCGGAGATGTGGATGGTGTGGGGGCAGCAGCATTCATCAGCGCCACGCCTTGTGGCAGCAATGCCATGATGATGGTCTGCAGGGAATGTAGATCCCAGCTACATTTCGCTGATGTGCAGCGGTGGCTGCCATCCTTTCTGCCTCCATCCGCATCATGTCCTCCATGAGCCTTCGCATGTGTGCCAGCTCATGGTTGCTATCTCTGGTGCCCCTCTGAGTGGACAGGTGTTCTTCTGTCAGTGTCAGGACTCCAGCAATGTCAGCCTGGGCTCGTTGGAGACCATGGAGCGGGCCTAGACAGCCATGGATAGCATCCAGTTGGGTGGCCATGAGGTCGAACCCCACCCGCATCTGCTCAGCCGTCTCCCTCTGGTCCTCCAGCACATGGCGTTGGAAGGCTGTGTGTTGTTCCTGGGGGTCTTGGGAAACTGCCGGGGCCGCGAATGCCTCCTGCTGCGTGGTTTGGGTGGTGGATGAGGTCTCCTCGATGCAGCTAGCTAGCCCTGATCCTGGAGGTGAGTAGCGGATGATGTCAATGATGTCTAGGAGGGCTTGTGTGTCGATGCTGGGGTTGTCCTCCTCGTCATCAGTAAAGAGTGGCTGGGACTGCTCTGCAGGGGGTGTTGACGGTGGCCCTGCAATATGAAGGGGAGATGGTGTATTGCAATGTGTCCACATGTATGTAGCCGCATGGTAGATGTTGACATTCAGACAGCATGGCATTGTACATTGTGACAGTCTATAGATCTGGGTGATAACCCAGAGTCATTGAGGGTGTGCATTGTGCTCTGCTTGATTGTGCATGTGTGCCATCTTAGCCATCTCAACTGTCCCCCCAGTACCTGGTGGTCACTCACCCTGTTGCGGTTGTATTGTGTCCTATTGAGCAGTGTCCGGTCCCCCGACTCTGGCCACAGTATCCATACTGATGACTGTAGACACCCGCTTTTCCATGTCATGCAGCACGGGTTGTGGCGCCGGGCCCTCACCTCCATTCTGTATTGCTGCCTTCTGGTTGGCTGCGAGTTTCTCCTTGGTCTTCCGCTTGATGTCATTCCATTGCCTCTTGACCTTGTCCATTGTCCTCTTGTGCTCTCTGACAGCATTCACCTTGTCCACGATGTCCCGCCATATTCCAGTTTTGGTGCCCAATGACACGTTGGAGGTGACGAACAGTTGCTGATGGTGTTTAATCTCCTCCGTGACTATTATCCTGTTTGCCTGCGGACTGAACTTTGTCTTCCTCTTCTTCTTGTCCTTGCCCTTCCCTGTCCCCGAGGTCCTGGGCTGGTCGTCCGGGGTGCTTGTGGGGTTGCGCTCGTCCTCTGCGCCTGCTCCGGCTGCCTCCATGGTGCTTGGGTGCTGGTCAGTTTGTGTTTGGGTGTTTTTTTCTACTTTTATGGGGATTTCTCCCACCTGCCAGGTGTGTGTTGCAGGTCTGGCGCTGCTTATCGCTGATTTCCTCACTGCGCTGTGGCCCATAGCAGGTTTTTGGGTGTTGTGGTTTGTGTTTTTATCGCCATCGAGGTGGTTGGTTTCGGCAGACTATCGCATGGTACCGACTTGTTGTGAATTCCACGTTGACACAGGGTTATTTTCCCACGATGGGCTGCGATGTTGAGAGTTGTGTTATGCTACTCTTGTGGTAGTTATCACACGTTCTTGTGAATTTACCCCTAAGTCATTAAGACTTGACAGATATTATCAAGCAATGTGTGCATTTAACATAGTACTCCGATGAGAAAAAGCGTGCACTGGGAAGCAGAACCAAAATAACATTTTCAATACCCCTGGAACTTGTAGAAAAACAAATAAAAAAAGTCTCATCTTGTAAACTGACTGGATTGGTGAAAGTGGTTTTGTTTAACCCAGAATCCACCTTACAGCAACACCCTACCACCACTTCCCACTCCAAGCCAGCCAGTCAGCCACCATTGTACATTCCAAACCGGTATCCTATATGTCTTCTCCATTTACAACTTATTGCTATGAAGAAGTCTTCGGGTGACGCCGTCAACCAATATGGCACAACATAAAGTCTTTTTACTAGTGCTTGTTGATACACTGAAGCTGCCCAAAAGTACCTTTAGGGCTATAAAAAGCTAAACATGATCAACGCCTTCCGCTTCCTCACCAGCGCCTTGCAGCACCGTCAGAGCAGCATACGGGCTATGTCATCTCTTTTTCTTCCACCATCCCACGTGTTTTTCCTTTCTCCAGCTCACACTGCAGCGTTTTGAAGTTGCAACGGGGGAACATGAGATACACAAACAACCTACTACATAACACCAACAACAATTAATTACTTACACAACAACACAATCTCCACCAAATCAGAATCCACTGAGCAGAACATATCTGTACATAAATGGCCACAAATAGTCATGGTGGGACATGTTCCAGAAAGTTTTACTTGAGCTATTTTTATTTTTGCAATTGTTACCACTACTGACAAAAGCTAATCGTAAGGATTCTGCAACTCCCTGCATATCTATCCTATTTGAATTTGCCAGTCTCCAATACTCCATGTAAAACACCGTCAGGCATCAGTAGGAGCTTCTAACAGCTGGCAACTCCGCTCTCTGGTGTAGGAACCCATGCAGTTGAAAGAAAAAGTGTGTTCATGTAAGGGTTTTGGCAGCAAAGAGAACAGATATGGCAGCAGCTCTAAAAAAACTGAAATGCGACAGGGTGTATTCCCTTCAAAAGATCTGCACTAATCATTCTTTGCACGAAGTCCGAGCTCAGTGGCTTCGCAGGTGGCACACGTAGACATCCAACCATGTCATACTACCCTGCCTCCGTGACCTGGCCCACCCGGGGGCTTGAAACAAACGAAGCGCGGGAGACCACGCTTTGTTTTTTAAAAATAATTTTGTCCGGATTTGCACACCCAGCACAAATTCGGCCAAAATTATTTTAAAGAATGCTTTTTTGGGACCCTCTGAGCAGGCCTGGGGGGTCAGGGTGTTTCTACCCTACCCCTTTTCTTGGTTTTCAACCTTTTTTCCACTGTTTTCTTGTGACTCGGTTACCGAGTCACAAGGTGGCTGCCAACACATTCTGGTTTAGAGTATTGGCAGCCAATCAGAGTGAAGCTCGTGCCCGGGAGGAGTCACAACTCTTCCTCGGTGCATAGATATTGATTTTTTTATTTTTTGTATTTCTCAGGAACTACTGAACGGATTTACACCATTTAAAAAAAGGGTCACTTTCTGAACCAAGAGCTACCTTTTTGTCAAATTTGGTGCAATTCCGTTCAGTAGTTCGGGCTATGGAAATGAACATGGGGGAAACGCGTTTTGGAACACCCCTTTTTTCTCTGCCCCTGCTTGATGAATCACCCCTAAATGTTTCAAACAGGAGCTGATCGGAGCAGGCCATTAGTTTTGAAAATTCCGCGAAGATTGGTCAAACGGCGCCAAAGATATTGCCAGAAGAACAAACGCTTTTCCTATGGAAACTAGGTCCTAACTATAACTACCTACTGGCGACCGCCAGTAGGTAATATACATATCTCACACTCCGTTACTTGCTCCTTCTAGTCGAGACAGAATGAACACGGGCTGCAGTTGATTTGCAGGTATTTCAATGTATTGTGGATTGTCCACCATTACATGTTTTCGGCCTTGATCACATGACAACGCTGTGCTGTTAGATCAGTCTTTTCAAAGTGACACGTGCTGTGCAAATCATAGATACAGACAAAGGACACTTCTTGGGAAATGCTGACAACTATGCCTGTACTTATAATTAATATAGTACTTTGCACGTAACCCTCAGCTGTCCCAGACATTTGAAATGTAATATATACATCAATGTAAAAGCATTTAATATAATCTGTTCAGATTGTCATAAATTGAGGTAAAATACCCTATCTATTTTATCCGTATTAATTTATTAATTAGTGTAAAAAAAGTGTAAAGTGCAATTGTGTGTATAGCAGTGGTTTTGGTAATAAAGTGCATGAATGCATAACAATACTTGTTTCAATTTGAGCAGCAGTAGAGATCAATTCCCTGACCCTCCAAAAGCAAAATCAATTGATTAAATATTTGCTTTACTGGCATAGATCCTAGAATAGGTTTATCACTAGACTTTCAACAGAATAATGTGCAATTCTTCCAGATAAAACAAATCTATCTAAAATTATTTGATCACTACAAATGTTAAAATGCCTAAATATATGAATATTGTATATCTATTCACCAGTGATAACCCTAGAATACTTTCTTTCTCGCAGTACATTCACAAACAGGTATATAGGTTCTCACTAGTGTTTAAACCTCCTGGATATTTAGTCTCCAGATCAAAAATGAAATGTGTTTCCAACCTCCTGAGTTTTGCTTCCCTGTTTCCTCCACTTTTATATGCAGGGACAGCATCAGCTACAAATATTTCAGGTGTTTAAGATCGCTGTTGTGGGTTTCCTTAAAATGTCGTGCTACAGGGTAAATGGGGTATTGATTGGTAATAGCCCTGATGTGCTGGAGTATTCCTTTGTTTGCTTGTAATTTGGTACTTCCAGGGTAGTGGAGTCCACATGTGCATTCCAACATATAGATGACATGATCTGTATTGCATATAAGATGCTTACTAATTATCTGCACTTTATCACTAAATGGTGTTCCGTATGTAGTTTTGTTAATACCATATTTACAGGCTTTACAAGACCCACATTACCAGAGCTTTGCTCATAGATGATGTCCTTCTGTAAGTAATTAAAGGTGGATTTAGGCAGGAGATGGGCTATGATGGGATCATCTAAAATAATTAGCCAGTTGTGTTTTACAATACCCCTCAACTGTTTCTCTTGTTTGGTGTAAGTTAGAACTAGTCTTGTAAGTTCCATTTCCTGGTTAGCCTTGGTACCTGCATCTCTGTTCGCATATTTCCTATTGCTAAGTAGTAGATCAGACCTAGTACGTGATCTAGATTTGGCTATGGCTGTGTCAATTGTTTTTGTCAGATAGCCCCTTGCTAAAAATCTCTCTTTACTTTTGTTTTGCTTCACAATTAGACCTGCCTCATTACTGCCGACTCTCCTCAACCTTAGCATCTTGCCGTAGGGAAGTAAACACAGAGTTCCCTGCTGGTCCTCTCGATGTAAGGTTGTTTCAAGTTTGTTGTTAACAATGCAAACTTGGACATCTAGAAAGGTAACCAGCTCAGAGCTAGTACTGGCTGTAAAGTCAAGGTTGATATCATTCTCATTGATTTGTGAAACAAAGTCCAAGGCAATTTGTTCTGTCCCTCGCCAGATTATAAATAAATCATCTCTAAATCTGAGCCAGGTAACTACATTCTCTTGTTGGTGGCTAAATTGCTTGTTAAGGACCAGCTCCTCCCACCAGCCCATACGTAAACAGGCATAGCTAGGGGAGAAGCTGGCCCCGATAGCCACCGTTCGTAGTTGTTGATAAGCCTGGTTCTGAAACATAAATAAATTGTTCTCTGGACAAATCAAAGTCATATTAATCAACATCTTTCTATGCTGTGTAAACTTCATTGGTCGGTTGTTGAGAAAATACTCCACTGCCCGAACGTCATCTTTATGCCTAATACTTGTGTGTAACTATGTGACATCCAGTCATTAGGATGTATCTGTTGTGCCACTCTATACCTTGTATTTTGCGTAAAAAATGCCCCATGTCCTGAATATAAGATTGAAGGTCTTTGGCATAGTCCTGTAAAAAATAGTCTATGTAACGAGATATGGTTTCAAAGGGACCATCACACACTGATATAATGGGCCTGCCAGGTGGCTTCTGCAAGTTCTTATGCACTTTGGGGATAAAATAAATGACTGCGCCTCTTCCATATAGTCCTTCAGTGGCCAGAGGACAAGGTTCCCACCTTTGTCTGAGGTTCTGACCACCACTGTTCATTGAAAATGTCCAAAGAATCACGAGGCATGATTGGATTGAACTTAGATTTCTTTCTGAAGGGGGTGTATGGTTTAGCAAACGTCTCTTGTAATGATGCTCTATGGGCACTTCTTTGTATATTAACTTTTCTCCACTTATGTGACTGATGTTTTCTCTTTGCAAATCATGGAGATCTTGGAGCGAAAAGAGGTGTCCCATTGTCAAATTCATTATGTTTGGAGTTGTGGTTATATCCCTATTAATGTTGGTATCCTGTTGAGTTTTCTGAAGTAGGTGGTATTTTTTAATTTCAGTTTACGTATGAATTTGAATACATTGGTGCTAGTCTGTGCATAGTTAAAATTGCTCTCCGGGCAGAATGACAAACCCAAAGCAAGAAGTTGCGTTTTAGCTGTATTTAGATCAACTTGTGCCAAATTAATTTTTGCATTGGCAGTTTGATGTTGTTGATTTCCTGTTACTTGGCGTTTCCATCGTCCGCTCATCGCTTTCTTGTTTCTTACGTTTTTGGCTTGTTTTTCTCTTTTCCCATCTTCTTTTGCTCCTTCCTGGTTTGCTGTTTCTCAGGCGTAAGGTTTCTCTTCTGTCATGCCGTATGGTGCCCCTACCTCAGTGCACCAAAAATCACCATCTTGTGGCAGTGTGCCTGTGCCAGCCGCAGTGCATCCGGTGCCACCAAGTCTTTTCCCCACAAGTCATGTGTCGTGAATAAAATATTACGCTCTATGTATTTCAGAATATCAATAGGATCATGCATAGAGCAAGAGGCTGAGTCTGTGGTATCAGGTTCAAAAAGGGCTTTATTCCAATAACTCGAGTCAAAGGGAGAATATTACCATCACCACAAGGGATCTGGAAGGGACTCAAAAGTATTCTCAATATTCTCAAAACATTATTCACAGAGTACAGTATATATACATTTCTCAATTGTACGTAAGCAAAAGAGCAAGATAGAATGAGATAAGAGCATGTGGGCGTGTAAGTAGGCGTGAAGGTGGGCGTCCATGTGGGCGTCCACTTGATGATAATAGGTAATTTGTCATAGGTGGGTGGATACCTGGAGGGGGTTGCGTGATCAGCTGGAATTGTACTGGAACTTTGCCTTACTTGTGCTCAACTCGAGCATGACGTGTAACTGACGTGGGGAAGGCTGCTTGTGCAGTCAGGAAGTCTGGAAGTTAGGCCTTCAGTGTCAAGACGACCAGCACATCTTGTATTATCTGATATCTAAAGTCTGGAGCAGGGACTGATTCGTGACATAGGTTGCCCATCACCAAGAGCCAATGTGGCATTTATTTCTTCGTTTACTGCTGAAGTCTTGCACGGGGGCTATGGGCTTTTCACTGACGTGAGCTTTGTAATCACACAAAAAGAGACAGAAAGGCTAGGCTTTCTCCTTTGCAGATGGGTCATGTTTATATTCCTCCTTCTCCAGGCAGGAATGTGGTTTCAGTAGGAGTAAGCAGATAACCGTGCTCAATACTGTCTCGGCACCTCGGTCGGGGCCCCTTTGGCTGAGGCCCAAGTGTGCAAGGCCAAGGATACGCAGCTGCAGCTTTCAGAGCGTTCTGAGGCCTGAAACCTCTTTTCGGCTCTGGCTGAGCCATAAACATGGGCTTCATGAAAATGCAGGAAAACATGATGAAAAACGTGTAGGCCTCAATACAGATTTGTCGTTTCTCTCATGGGAGACTGGATGATGGCAGGCCACGTTATAGCATAAGCATCATGATAGAAAGGCCATGGAGGGGAAATACATAGGTTACATGCATGCGCACATAGGCGTTGGGGGGCACATGGGGACATATAGGCCTCATAGATTTTTATTTTCCACATTCCCTCCTTGTACCCTAGTGAACCCCTATGTAACGTCTATTTTCATGAGACAGTCGATCTGTTCTTGCAGCATTATTTTTCCATTTTCAATGCTTTGTAAATGGGGATGTGGAACACATGCAGTAGCACACAGGCCACAAAGGACCGGGCCACACTGCAGACATAGGCAACAACTGAATATCATTAATAGTATCAACCCACAGACGGTCAACACTTTCCATCCCCAAGCCGATATTAATCCCCAGAGCCAACCGGACCATGTCCACGTGCCTGGGTCTTGATGTATGCTTTGGGCAATCTTGTGGAGCCTTGTTATTGTTTTGTATACAGACGGTGCGTTATTAGGAATGAAAGAAATGATATGTAGTACGTCCCACCCCAGTCTAAGGGCAGCTGCACATAGGCTGTCTGGCCACAAATAAAGTAGGTGTGTCGTGATGCTCTGAAATAGGACTTTCCTTTGTCTTTGAATACTATTATAGTATCACACTCACTGTGCCCCAAATGTACTGAGCCTTCTTTTCTGACACACAAGTTCCCTTTTACTGGCAGAACAGTAATTGAAGGCGGACCTGACATGTGTTGGGGCTTTACGTTCAACACTATAAAATCGAGGGTCGCATTTCCTTGCAGATACTCTTCATTTTCTAGATCTGTACCTTTCATTTGGGGAAGACCCTCTTCATCTGGGAAACATGCTTTGTTCATGACTTTATTCAAGTTACCCCATACCCACTCGCCCCTACACTCCTTGTCTTGACATTCTTTGGCATCACCGTTGATGGATGTCATTAAGGCAAACCATGCTCCGCAAGAACCATTATGGGAGAACGGAAAAGGAAAAAGAGGCAAGACTCCCTTTACCTTCTGATACGGGGGAAGTCGGCCACAGACCCAGCAGTCTGTAGCATTGCTAACCTGATGTGAATGGTGCAGCATCTGAATAAAGGTATTGCTGCGTAAGGCAAGTCGATATGATAACTCATGGGATGGCAGATCACTAAATGTGTGCTTTATGGTATCATTAGTGGAGGAGTATAAGAGTGAGGCAATAGGAGGAAAAATAGCATGTAGTATTAAGCTGATACATATTATCGTGATGCACAGAAGAGATAAAAAAATCACAGTCACTATACATCTACCACGTAATATTTTACAGTATTTGCTTCTTATCTTGCTCTTTTTTTTTAATGTTATTGTCCAAGATCTTATGCAAGCCAGAATACATGTTCAACCGCTTCACCACCTAGTGGACTTAATTGATCAAACGGGTTCTGACTTTTTAGATCTAAGTTTAGCTTTGTGGAAACTGCTGGGGAGTCTCCTCTAGAAAATGGTGTTCAAAGTCTGAAAAAGGTATTTTCCTTTGTAAAAGAGTGGTGAAGGTGCAACCATCCTTTCCGCCCTTTGACTTTAACGGCCGTCCCCGTGGTCCAGAGCACTGACTTCGGCACCTTCCATCCAGGAGCGATGGAGTATTCTTTGACCTGGGTGTTGTCAGGGAAGGCGACAGCAACCTGCGAACAACAAGAGAGTAGTGCAGACATCAAGGAAGCCAGGTAATCTGTCAGCATGTTACTATCAACATCAGTAATCTTTTAGGCATTGGAGTGCCCCATATATTTGGTGGTCTACCAAAGACCACTTCATAGGGAGATAAGCCTGTTCTAGAATGAGCTACCATTCGCATGTAAAAGAGGGCAACCGGTAGGGCTACCATCCAATCTACACCTTTGTCTGCGCAAATCTTTGCTAGTCTAATTTTCAATGTCTGATTATGTCTTTCTACAAGGCCTGCTGCTTCAGGATGTCGCACACAATGGAATTTCCAGGTATACCCTAACAGAAGGGACACCTGCTTCATTAGTACCAGGACATATTTGTAACCTCTACATCTGTTTATTTGGATATAATCCATTTGGAGCACTTCAAAAGGGTGGTCAGGTGGATGGAATCCATCTTGTTCCATCGGAATGCCTTTACCTGGATTGAATTGGCAACAGATCATACATGTTCTGACCTTTTGTTTCGCTGCTGCACGCAGGTGCTTGTTGAACCATATATTCTGTAAGCTATCTATCATTGCTTTCTCTCCTAAGCGTGCAGGACTATATGCGGTATTTATAATCACTTGTACCATCGAATCAGGAAGAAACCATGTGGATTTGCCCTTATTCATCCAACCCTGATCAGTCAGTACCCCTCCTTGTTCCGACCATTTCTTTAATTCGTCCATAGTAGCATGTGTCTGTATGTCTTGTACATCCTTGGAAGGATCCCTAACTGTCATGGCGTTGGACACTGATTGAACCTGTAACTTTGTCATGTCTAGTGGGGTCTGAGCTGTCTGTTTAGCAGTTCGGTCTGCCAGATCATTGCCTTGGGAAATGGTATCTGTGGCTCTAGTATGTGCTTTACATTTTAGGATAGCTATGGCTGTTGGTAAATGTATTGCTTCCAGTAGGGCTTGAATAAGGGGGCCATGCTGTATCTTGGCCCCATGAGAGGTCAAGAAACCTCTTTCTCGCCACAGAATCGGTGTAAATGTTTACTCTCAGGTGCTTAGCTCTTATGCACGCTTGTGTCAGGGCGATGAGTTCTGCTGCTTGTGCTGACAATATGTCTATTCTTTTAGTCTCTATTATTACAGTATCAGTAGTCACTGCATATGCTGCCACTAATTCTCCCGCCCCTGTCCTCATGCATGAGCCGTCAACTTATAGTGTTAGGTCGGGGTCTGGGAGTGCAACATCTGTCAAGTCTTGTCTTGGTTTAGTCACGGTATGTATTACTTCAACACAGTCGTGTGGTGAAACGCTTTCTGTACTGGAGGGCAAAAGGGTAGCGGGATTCAGTATGTTGCATCGTCTGATCTCTATGTGTGGTTGAAATAACGTTAGCTCATAGCCTGTCAGTCTAGCTACAGTCAGGTGTTGTGTTTGTGTCCGGTTCAAGAGAACCTCCACTGCGTGCGGTACTTGTACTGTCAGGGGGTGGCCCAGCACTATCGAGTCACTTTGTCTTATGGCTAAGGCCGTTGCTGCAACAGATTTTAGGCACGCAGGCAAAGCCTGTGCTACTGGGTCCAATGTACTAGAAAAATAAGCACAGGGCTTGTGTTTTCCTGCATGATCTTGTTTTAGGACAGATAGTGCTGTTCCATCCCGCTCTGTCACAAAAAGCATAAACGATTTGTTGTAATCAGGGTTTGCTAAAACTGGTGCTTGACATAAAGCTCTCTTTAATTCTTCAAATGCCACAGTGTGTTCTTGTGTCCAAGAGAGGACTTTAGTAGAAGCTGCCTCCTGTGTCGTCAACTGTATTAGGCGCTTGGCTATGTAAGCATACTGGGGAATCCACTGCCTGCAATATGAAGTGAGGCCAATGAATGCACGTACCTCCTTTTGTGTCTTGGGCTGTGAAAAACCAGAAATCAATTGAATACGTTCCGGTGCCCACAACTAATTCCCCTGAAAGATCACAATAAAACATGAGAAAAAGGGGAAAGCACCATACCTATTTCCTCGGCTTAATTTCTAAGGGGGCTAATTTCTATGGGGCTTAATTTCTTAAGGGGCTAGCGGGAAGCGAACCTCCTCAGGGGCCAGCAGAAAGCCAATATTCTCCTCCTTCCCCCCTTTTTGACAGGAGGAAATCTGAAACAGATTCCACTGCTGTCAAACACTACCAAACCCTGCGTGTAGCAACTGGGCGTAAGCAAAATTATAGGAGATGCACAGCGCAGTTGAAATTCAAGAGAAATCCCTCCAGCAAATGTACAAACTTCATTGTGTGAGCTCATAGGCTGGCCAAATGACATCTCATATGCAAATGTCCCTATTATGTGAACCTACACCAACCTGAAGTCAATATTAATGCTAGGAGGCCCTAATAGGAATGCTAAATTACCTAAATATTCGGAAAAGCAAGTTTAAGAACAGTTGTTAATGTTGATAATTAATAATTTATCTGCTAAAGAAACCAGTCATTCAGCAATAATTTCCACCTATACAATAAACTGCATCTCTCGCCTTTCATATTCAAACGTCTCCCTTCAGAAACCCAAACCCAATAGCCTAATTTAAAAACAAGTCAACTTTTGGGGCCACCACTTACTAGAATGAGCTTACTAAAGCAAACTTTAAAACGGAAATCCTGTCAGATATTTTCTCATTACCCTAAATACCGAGCCTCATTTGTCACTCTGGGGTGGCAGTCCTTATCTAAAACAGGCTCTTCAAGAGCTAAGATGCGAGTGTACAGATCATAATTGTTCCTTAATGTCCAATCTGGAAACATATCTCCGAGGCTGCCTGTCTATAAGAGAAAGGCAGTTATGTGAAAAATATTTTAGTCTTGCATAGCCTTTTTCTTTTGTTTCATTCATCTCCAACACCAATTAGACATACACTGATAACGTGTTGTCTGCTATTTTGACAGCATGATAATGGTAATATCATGTCTGTGAAATTTAGTAATTGTGAACAAGTTCCAGCCAAGCGCTGTGCAAAGATTGCCGTCGTCACGACCATCTCTGTACTGCACAGGAGAACTTTGTATTAAACGCTAAACAGACTGGTCAATACAACACAAAAACAAAACATATATAAAATACATATGCCAAGCCATCAGTATACCAAGCACAGAAAGCATAGACAAATTACGTTAACATATATAAATGAGCAGCGACGCCCAATTTCTGTACCTACAGCTCAGAGGCGAACATTCTGGCCTGCTTAATTTGTCAGGCTTATAATCAATAACTGATTTACCTGCCCTATACACCCCCATCTGACAGTGGGTCATCCCAATGATGACCAGCTGTCAGCTGAAATCACCGTGTCAAGTCTGACACACAGGATCAGCAACAATAATCAAAAATGAAGAACACACGAACCTGTCTTTTTTTTATAAAAATGAGCTATGCATCTTTGTACACAATGTACCCTCATGTCCTAGTCGAAGATGCATCTCCCATCTTTCCTCACAGACCCGTAACCACTGGATCATTTATCCAATGCAACTGGTGGCAGCTTGTGGCCACAATTCAAAAATGTCTGAATTTGAAAATCGTTTTTATATAGGCATATAGCCCTTAAAATTCCAAGCAAGAGCAACATTTTACTTTCTGGCCAGAAGCAATATAACATTTGCTAAAAAATAAAACAAATCTTCTCCATAGACATTTCCTCGGGGCACTGGTTTTGCACAGAATAGAACAAGGGAAATGTTTCTCGACTTTCATTTCTCAGCTGCCCTGTCTTATCAGAGAAGCTAAAAATAGCCCCTCAGCGCGGCCTGAGCCTGGGCTGCCAGCCAACTTTTTTGTTTTTCCTACTCCTGGCCCCCAAGGCTCTCCGGCTGCAGGCATTACACAGATGCGATGTCAGAGAAGCTTTCTAAGCAGTGGCTTTGTTCTGCTCCTCTCACCGGCCCCCACCTACACTGGCTACAAGGTCAGAATCTGTCTCCGATTTCTGTATCACATTCTGCTCTACACAGCCCCCACCTTCTCCTCACTCTGAAGCTGTCAAAGACAAAAAGACTACTCAATTCCATAAAAACTGCAATAATTCGCCCAATTGAAAAATTATTTTTACATACAATTTGCACTCAGGGGGTCATAATCTTACCGACTTGACCCAGCACATTGGCTCACTGGACCACCAAGAACACAAACCTGTATTCTTGAACAATTTGCAAATTCGAAATACCCACAATTCTTTTTCTCAAGCTAAACCCTTAATGGATCACTAATTATTTTTCGTTAACACTTTGTACATTAGGGGTGTCATCAAATCACAGGTGTTGCTATTACCCTAGCTACACCCCTCTCAAGTCCCTTTTAACAACGTAATCAAATGTTGGACCATGAAAACACCAGCCATGCGCTGATCTTTTGGCGGGAGGCTCAAGAACACTTGAGCTACTATATCATTATCATATGTATCGGGGTACTTGCGGTGGCACTCCAACTGGTCTTTCTACTGGGGCCACTCTTGCTAGGTCCTCTGAAAGGACGGGATAAATACCAGCAACGTCAGTATTTCTTTCTCTGTCAGCCTGCGCTCATTTTACCTGCTCCACTTCCTCCTGTAACATCTTTTCCTTGGCTTTTCCAGACTCCAGTCTACTTCTCTCTGCTTCGTGAAACACTTACTCTGTCCTCCTATGTGACTCCTTGCGCCAAAACTCAATGGCATCCTTCCGAGCTGGTCTACATTTTCTCTTTCATAAGAGTGTTTCGTTGTCTGTCTACTTGTTCTGCTTTTACTCGGATACCTTCCTCAACTAATACGTTTTCTCGGGCTTTGTCTGAATCCTCCCTACTTTTCTCTTCTTTTCTGAGCGCTTTCTCTGTGCGTCTATGCAATTCTTTACGCCATAATTCAATGGCATTTTTCTGTGACTGTCTGGCTTTCTTTTTCCATAATGCTTCTTCTACTCTCATGATGCAATCTGCATCCCATGTCCCAACAGCGGGCCATCTCTGATTCTCTGCTAAATCCTTGGTGTAGTCCACCCACAAATCGAGATATAATACGGCATCTCGGCCATGTCTATGGTACATAAAGTACCCTGGAGTGTCCCTAGGTGGAATGGGAACGGCTTCCTCGAGTATTCCTTTTCTAGTTTTTATCTGTCTTAATTTTGAGAATAACGGCATCTTAAACCTTGCTACTTGATTCTTACTCGGACTTGAACACAATTAATACAATAAACACAGTAATGAAGATCGAACAATCACTCATACCACGACATTTAAAACACATTAAAACATTTTAAAACGAACAACGATAATTAGAATAAAACTAGCTAACTGCATAACACTAGATGTACTGCTAAACAGTACAGATACACTGCTAAAACAGTGCAGACCAGGTCTGTGTATCCAAACCCGTCTTGACCGGCACAAACCAATGTGCACGTCTAGATGCGTCCCCAGCAACGGTACTCACCGGGAAGCACGGAACGGAACAGAAGGCCTCGGAAACTCTGGACTGGACTAGACCAGACTGGACTCGACTCGACTCGTGACGTGGATACTTCGGAACTTCGGAATCTGGTGGGCCTCTGTATACCTCGGACACAGCTCTCTCGCAGGTGGGCTCTGGGTAGGACAATCTGCGTTCCTCACCGCCTCGTCTGGATGCCTGGTCGCAGTCCGTCCCCTTCGTTGGCCTGAGGGAGTTGGCGGGAAGACCCGCGACGTGCGTGCTTGAAGTCCGTCACGGCTATGGAAGGGGGCAAAACTGGACCGTCATCTCCGGCGTGTGGGGAAAGAGATTGAACTGTTCGGGCGCCATTATGTCGTGAATAAAATATTACGCTCTATGTATTTCAGAATATCAATAGGATCATGCATAAAGCAAGAGGCTGAGTCTGTGGTATCAGGTTCAAAAAGGGCTTTATTCCAATAACTCGAGTCAAAGGGAGAATATTACCATCACCACAAGGGATCTGGAAGGGACTCAAAAGTATTCTCAATATTCTCAAAACATTATTCACAGAGTACAGTATATATACATTTCTCAATTGTACGTAAGCAAAAGAGCAAGAGAGAATGAGATAAGAGCATGTGGGCGTGTAAGTAGGCGTGAAGGTGGGCGTCCATGTGGGCGTTCACTTGATGATAATAGGTAATTTGTCATAGGTGGGTGGATACCTGGAGGGGGTTGCGTGATCAGCTGGAATTGTACTGGAACTTTGCCTTACTTGTGCTCAACTCGAGCATGACGTGTAACTGACGTGGGGAAGGCTGCTTGTGCAGTCAGGAAGTCTGGAAGTTAGGCCTTCAGTGTCAAGACGACCAGCACATCTTGTATTATCTGATATCTAAAGTCTGGAGCAGGGACTGATTCGTGACATAGGTTGCCCATCACCAAGAGCCAATGTGGCATTTATTTCTTCGTTTACTGCTGAAGTCTTGCACGGGGGCTATGGGCTTTTCACTGACGTGAGCTTTGTAATCACACAAAAAGAGACAGAAAGGCTAGGCTTTCTCCTTTGTAGATGGGTCATGTTTATATTCCTCCTTCTCCAGGCAGGAATGTGGTTTCAGTAGGAGTAAGCAGATAACCGTGCTCAATACTGTCTCGGCACCTCGGTCGGGGCCCCTTTGGCTGAGGCCCAAGTGTGCAAGGCCAAGGATACGCAGCTGCAGCTTTCAGAGCGTTCTGAGGCCTGAAACCTCTTTTCGGCTCTGGCTGAGCCATAAACATGGGCTTCATGAAAATGCAGGAAAACATGATGAAAAACGTGTAGGCCTCAATACAGATTTGTCGTTTCTCTCATGGGAGACTGGATGATGGCAGGCCACGTTATAGCATAAGCATCATGATAGAAAGGCCATGGAGGGGAAATACATAGGTTACATGCATGCGCACATAGGCGTTGGGGGGCACATGGGACATATAGGCCTCATAGATTTTTATTTTCCACACATGGACCCTCTATGATTGGGGGTGCAGACACCATCATGTCACCTCCGGGCCAGCGTAATGTGATGTTGCAGGCCCCTTGGCACACATGCACACCACATGGATACACCCTGAGAGAGGTCAGAAATGGCATTGAGCACGTGCACCCAGCCCTTTTTATTGGCAGGGTCACGTGTCCTGTGATGCCTGTGCTTGATGGGTGTGCTGTGGGTGTAAACCAGCCGTTAGGGAGTGGCTATGGCATACTGACAACTAGACCTGTGACCAGCAGATTACTACAATGAAAACCTGGGCATCTAGCATTGTCGTCCTTCCCTGTAAACGTAAGCAGAGTGGGATGGACTGACGTAAGCCAGTCCTGCGTGAGGCTGTGAACAATAAATCCGGAGCTCTGGGTGTGGTTCTGGCCTGGGCTGTATGAGGAATCAACTGATGTGGGTGTCTCTGTTGTAGTGCTGCCGCCACCCAGGCCACAAGCACCAATGTGTCACCCTGTGACCCAAGTCCGACAACATGGCCAACATGGAAAGTAAGGGGAATCACTGACCCTCTATTCATCCATACTTCCACACATGAAAGATCGTGAACATGACACATTTGTGTGGATATGAATGTTTATTGGACATTCAGTGGAGTGTTGCAGCTGTAGCAATACACGGCAATGCATAGCCCAAATTTCAGTTTTTGGCACATGGAGGGCAGCCAATTAGAGCCAAACTCATGCTCGGGGTTAGGCTCCGCCAACATATGTACTTATCCAATCACTCCGCCAATCCCCAAGCACATATAAATTCACTTTACACTCTCCTTGCAGTACTCTAATGATCCAGTCTCTACCCATGTACTTATACAATGACCTAGACAAAGTTACATAACCAAAGTCTTCCCCACTGCCAGAGGCAACATGGTTGTGTGCGCTGTACACTGCACAATGTAATGTGGTAGGGCCCGGGCCATCATGCATACATAATGAACACACAGACAGTTAGATAGATAGTGGAACTGGGTATGGGCACGCTCGGCCCCTTTTTATTACCAGGGTCACATGTCCAGTGACGTCTGTGCTGGATGCGTGTGGGGTGAGTGTAAGCCAGCCCTCAGGGAATGGTTGGTGCTGGTAACAAGTACAACAGTAATTAATGGATCACACACAGAGATTCAATCATAAAGGGTCCTTGACTTGTGCTGTACTAAGGTAGGGGCACCAGATGTGAAATAACACAGAAAAGATTCTATCGTAAAGGGTCCATGACTTGTGGTGCACTGAGGTAGGGGCAGCAGATCTGAAATCATACACAAAAGATCCTATCATAAAGGGTCCATGAGTTGTGGTGCACTGAGGTAGGGGCATCAGAAGCATTCAGCGTGTGTGCAGCCAGTGATGATACATGGTGCGGGCGGGCCGCACTGGGAGCAATGTCTCTTGCCTACTGGACTGCATCATCTGCAATCGCATCTCAAACTGAATTGTGAGCCCTGCTGTCCGCAGTGTAGATCGAAGGCAGTAGTCAGCACAGACATCGAAGAATGCTTTTTGTCACTTCCTCTTGACAGAATCTGAGGACATAGAGTACAGTTCACTCTACAATTAATAAACCGAAACTGAATTTAAATTGTAAGCTGTGCAGTCCACTGTGTAGACTGCCATTCTGTGTTCCTTTAGACTTGCAAGATGAATTTGGTCATTGTACTAAAGCTATAACTGATATAACACCAGTTCTTGAAACAAGGATACTAAAAGGATATTGTTTGGATACACTTGTAGGACATTGATTTAGATTTTGGTGCACCTTCCCTTTTGTACATGGGTTACGTTATAGTCAGTTGCCTACTGGACTGTGAAATTAATGAACCAAGATCGAATTTAAATTGTGAGCCCTGTTGACCGCAGTGTAGGCCGGAGACAGCAGTCAGAAAGGGCCCACAGCACGTGGCATTGACTTGAGCTGCACAGATTGGGAGCATTTGGTCTTCTTAACCGATTATAGCCTCTTACACAATTTGCATTGGTACTAATCTTGAACTGTGAGCCCTGCGGACCGCAGTGTAGGTTGGAGGCAGCTGTCAGCAAGGGCCCACAGCCACGTGGTGTTGACTTGAGCTGCACAGAGTTAGTGGTACCTGAAGCACTCAGCGTGTGCGCAGCCAGCGATGATGCGTGGTCTGGGCGGGCCGCACTGGTAGCAATGTCTGTTGCCTACTGGACTGCGTCATCTGCAATCGCGACTCTATCTGAATTGTCAGCCCTGCCTCTATTTTCATCACCAGCCAGAAAAACCTCCTCAGCCGTCGCTGGATTCCGCGGTACAGGCCCCCAGCTCATCCTGATGCACCGCGCTGAGGAGTCATGTCTGTGTGGCGTACACGCGGTCGAGCTGAGCTCACAATTCAAATCGGGTCTTAATTGCCAGGATGGTGTATCGCCGGAGCTACCTCGTCAGCCATCGCTGGATTTCATGGCACAGGCCCCCAGTGCATTCTGCTGCACCGCACCGAGGAGCCATCTCTGTGTGGCGTACACGCGGTCCAGCTGAGCTCACAATTCAAATCGGGTCTTGATTGCCAGGATGGTGTATTGAGGCCTACGCATCATCACAGGCTGCACACCGACTCAGCTCTCGTGGCCACTAACTCAGTGGAACTCAAGTCATGGGAGAGAATGGAAATGGCCTCCAGCACATGTGCCTGGCACTTTTTATTGGCAGGGTGACATGTCCTGTGACGGCTGTGCTGTATGGGTGCGGTGTGGGTGTAAACTAGCCACGAGGGAGTGCCTGTGGCATGCTGACAACTAGACCTGTGATCAGCAGATTACTACAGGGAAGACCTGGGACATGTAGCGTTGTCGTTCCTTCCCTGTAAACATACGCGGAGTGGGCTGGCTGAAACACACATCCTTCACGACTTCACCAATATGGCGGTTTGAATCCGCGCACCCACTGAGATAGGTACACAATGGGTGCTTGACTCCACTTTAAAAAAAAAGATATATATTTTAGTATTTAATAAAAAAAAGACATTATATATATTTTTAATAAACACAAATAATTACAAAAACTATTTTTAGGATATTAAAGTTACAAAATATCACAAAAAATAAATTCAAAGTTACTGAAAAAACCATAGGTTAAATTAACATTATAATTAGAAATTAGCATTTAAAAAACCTTTGAAATTCACAAAAAAAACATGGGGTTCAGGCACCGTTATAGCTAGAAACTAGCATTTCAAAAACCTTAGAAATTTACTGAAAAAACCATAGGTTTCATTGACGTTATATTTAGAAATTAGCCTTTAAAAAACCTTAGAAATTCACTGAAAAATCCATAGGTTTCAGGGACGTTATAGTTAGTTGGACATTTCACTCATACAAAACCAGAGAAATTTGGCCCTTATAGTTAGTAGAGCTAACTATAACTCACGACCCTGCAAAACACTGCTGATGACGTCAGATATTACATCACTCATGACATGGTCAGTGACATCACTGATGACAACACTGATGATATCACTGATGACTTCATCCGTTGGGAAAACTGTATGCACCTCCTCACACCCTAATATAAGCATTGATACACCCACTCTAAAATACAGACTACAATTTTTGAAACCATAGACAAACCAATAGCAGTTAGTACATACCCACTGACTGATTCCTAGGTATACACACACATCCATTCATTCACCCATACAGTCACTCATACATGCAGTAACTCATCAATACAGCACTATCATATGCACTCATACACCTATACAGACACTCACACACTGCCACTCATCCAAAGAGTTATTCACACACCTAGCCAGTCAAGTAAAGAATCAATAACACTGCCATTTTCTCACCTATGCAGCTATACATTCACTACCTCACCTATTCATACAGATCCTAACATACGCTTACTCTCTTATACAATCACTGACACAAGCATACACTCATTCATATAGCCAATCTCACTATCACTCACTCTCACATATAGTCATTTATATACTGCAACACTCACATATACTGCCTTTCACATATGTAGTTACTCACACACTGCCACTCATCCAAAGAGTTATTCACACACCTAGCCAGTCAAGTAAAGAATCAATAACACTGCCATTTTCTCACCTATGCAGCTATACATTCACTACCTCACCTATTCATACAGATCCTAACATACGCTTACTCTCTTATACAATCACTGACACAAGCATACACTCATTCATATAGCCAATCTCACTATCACTCACTCTCACATATAGTCATTTATATACTGCAACACTCACATATACTGCCTTTCACATATGTAGTTACTCACCACTGAGACATCCATTCACTCACCAACACACCCATACACACACTCACCCACCCATACAGCTATTTCCACATGCACTCTTGAACCCATACACCCAGTGAATCACCCACTCACACATCTATGCACAAACTCACACCCCCCCACCCACCCACACAAACACTCAGGCACCCATACAGATACTCACACAATAAATAACCCATATAGACACTCATGTAGCTACTCACCAACCCATGCATCAGCTTACACAACAACAGACAGACTGATACAGACATTCATGCAGTTTAGTTACTAACCCATGCATTCAGTACGACACAATTTGTCACTCACCTATACAGTCAATCACACACCTATTAAATCCTCCACCCAGACACTTATGCACCCACTCATTCTTCAATACACCTTGGCATGTATATAAAACATATTTAAACTTTATAGAAAGACACAGTCACAGGATGATGTCATAAGTGATGTCATGAGTGATGTAATTTGAGATGTCATGAGTGATGTCATCAGTGATGTCACTGACTGATGTTTTTTGTTATGCCAATACGTTTGGCGCTTCTTGACAAATCTTCATGAATGTCTAAAAAACACTTTTTGCGTCAGCTGCTGTGTTCAAAGTTTTGGGGTAATCAATCAAGCGGGGGGTCAATAAAAAAACGGGGTCCCAAAATGCATTCTACCTATGTTAGGTCTATGGGGATTTTTCAGTTTGTTTAGCACAACTACTGCCCAAACCGCTCAACGGAATTACACTAAATTTGGCAGAAAGCTAGATGTTAGTCCAGAAAGAGAGCTTTTGTGATATGGTGTAAATCTGTTCAGAGATATTTAATGTTAATGTTAAAAAATATAGATATGTGGGAGGCCAAAATCCTACTGAATTTTGATTGGCTGTCAACACTTCAACCAGGAAGTGTTGTCAGCCATCTTGAGTCTCACAAAAAAATGGGAAAAAAAGAAAAGAAAAGGGTAGAAATAGCCTGACCCCCTAAGCCTCTTGATGGGGGGGGGGGGGCGGGGGGGTCCCACAGGGATCCTTCAGGGCCCAAAAAATGATTTTTTTTAAAAAACTTCTGGGGCTATTGCGCTTTGTTCATTATTGGCCCCTGTGAGGGCCATATCCTGGGGGCATTATGTAAATATAGGAGAGGTGTGCATGGCCCCCCTCCTGGGGCTTAACAATGCCTTGGGTACCACCACCTCCCCAGGGCTTCTATCTAAAAAAAATATGGGGAGGCATGTGTGGAAATGTGGATTTTCCTGATCAGTTATGTCCCCTATCTTGGACCCCAACGGTTCTATGTGCATGCCACAAGTACATGTATGCTCCCTCCAGTTCCAGTTTTGATGACGCAAACACATGTGCATCCACTGTCAACATGTCCTCTGTCAGATCCGCCATCAATGGGCTGGATATTCGATTCCTAAGTATGAAAGGCCACCGACTTTATATGGCTAAGTTACTCCATTCTTACAGTTCAGGCAAGTAGGCCCGATTCTGTCTTCAAAGCCTTTCATTGCTCTCTGTATCTGACAGCTTCAGCTTGAGCTCGCATCTGTATCCATGAACTTTGTCCTACTCCCTGTGCAGCTAACGGTGCCTGCCTCGGCCAGTTTTCGCCTGCCTGCCAAGAAGCTGTATTTCACCTTCGAATTATCTATTTTGCTCCTCAGCCGATGCATTCCTGTCTAGTAGTTTAAGTAAACATTCTTCCAGCTACCAAGCAAAGGACTCAGCCTTTCCGTCCTCCTGCAAGTGATTCATAGCCCTGCTGCCATGGAGAATTTTCTGCCTCTCGCATCTCATATAGACACTTAGGCGTTTGTGCACGCACACAGTCAGTATAGACTAGATTCTGTCCGAGAGTCCTTCCTTGTGGATAACATAGTTCTTTAAACATAGGATGTTAGATATGATTTGGGATTAGGTTGACTTGACCCCCCAGACTTCTCGTCTCCACATGTAGAGCTAAATGTCAAGTCCCTTCACCCCCTAGTTGCACGTCACTCACACGTCATGCTGCTGCGCGCGCATCTATGCCAAGTATTATCTTATAGATCCACCTATGTCTGATAATCCTAACCAATCATGTTTCTTTTATTCCTTATTACGCCTAGTTTCGATTACGTACCCGTTATGTCACTTTTCTTATCAAATGTTACGCCTTCTACATTCGTTTCATTGTAATGTACTTATTATAAAAATGCATGTCTGTCAATAAAGTATTGTACTTCACTTCCTGAACCCTCGTGGTGACGGAACCTGAAGGCCGCGACTCGAGTCGGCCATTTTGAGTGGAATAAAGCCCATTTAGAAAACCTCTTATACCACGGATTCTGCCTCTTGTTATTTTGAGCTATTTTACTTTATTTTAAGATTCTGTATGAAATTCAGTCCGGTAAAGAAGATTTTATTTACCACATAATGGCGCCCGAATAGGGACGCTTTCTCATCTCACGCGCCGGCGGTGCGTTGCAGGCCCGGTCTCCTGCCACAGCTGGACGGACCATAAACGCGTACCAACAGGATTTCCTGTAAGCTCCCTCCGGTCAAGCGGGGGCGACTGAGGCTGCGATCAACCCAGACGAGGCGGTGAGAAGTGCGAAGTATCCCAACCAGAGCCTAGCTGAGAGAGCAAGATCCGAGGTATACAGAGGCCCACCAGATATTTCGAAATCCCGATGTCCAGAGGGTCCGCTGTCCGCAGTTATCGAGTCCTGTCCATTCTCTGAGGCCTTCCGTTTCAAGGAGCTACTCGGTGAGTACCATCGCCGGGGAGGCGTGTTGACGCGCACATAGGTTGTGCCGGTCAAGACGGATTTGGGTACACAAATCCGGTCTGCACTGTTTAGCAGTGTATATGTACTGTTTAGCAGTATATCAAGTATTCCGAAGTATGCAGTTATTGTCAAGAATTCAGCGTGGTGATTAGTTAGGCAGACTGTCATCATTGTCGGTCATTGTTAAATGTTTAATGTTTAATGTTTTCAGAAATGTCTTGCATATTGTGGTATGAATGATTGTTCATTGTACACTGTTCATTATTGGGGTTTTTTCCGTATTAAGTAAGTTCAAGAGTAAGTATCAGATCAGTTGTCAATATGCCGCTCTTCTCGAAGTTAAGGCAGATTACTACCAGAAAAGGGGTGCTTGAAGAAGCAGTTCCTATCCCTCCTAGGGACACTCCAGGGCATTTTATGTACCATAAGCATGGCTTAGATGCCATATTGTTTCTTGATCTATGGGTAGATTATACCAAGGAATTGCCGGAAAGTCAAAGGTGGCCCGTAGCGGGAACCTGGGATGCAGAATGCATCCTGAAAGTGGAGGAAGAGTTATGGAAAAGAAAGGTCAGACAATCACAGAAAGACGCTGTTGAGTTATGGCGTAAAGAATCTCATAGACGAACAGAAAAAGCACGTAGACAAGAAGAGAGGAGTAAAGAAAGTTCAAATAAAGTTCAAGAAAATCTATTAATTAAGGAAGGTATCCGAGTGAAATCAGAACAAGTAAATAGACAAAGAAATGCCCTTATGAATGGTATGTATCCCCTTCTAGCTGAAGGACTACCTAAGGCTGCTCCACAGATGCCAAAAGACTTGCCACCCCCATTATTTCCAATTAAGGTACATCCAAAGGGGCATCCCAGAACCGCAGAAGATGTTTTTCTTTCCTCATATCTAGACGACGCAGCTCCCGAGTATGCTAACGCCGCACCACATAGACCGTCTGGTGTAGGTGTTCAACGTCAGGATCAGGTATCTGTCCCCGTGCAACAGCAAGTCCCGACACAAGCTTCGGCAAGCACATCTGTTTCCGCATCTGTCTCCGCAGTCGACTCTACAGAGGTATCGACACCCATAGTTGCTGTGTCACGTTCAACGAACCCATTCACACCCGACGCCCCAGATGGGGCCACGGGAGGTGCTAGCATTACCTTTACACCACCTAGAATAAATAAACTTGTCTTTCAAGAGTCAGCACATTCACGTACACCTAAATTCGTAAGTGAACGTACGCTTAAGGAACTCCTTGTAAATTGTAGATATGACCCGGTAGTTGGTAAAGAGGACGAAATGGTCCTGGCATCATTACGTATCAGGCGAGCCGCAGAGTATTTAGCAAGGTTACCAGGAATGACTACGCATCTAGATAACATATATCATTTTGTTCAAACAGGACGAGATCCAGGATGTATTAACAGAGCTATGGAATTCCAGAAAGTAGAAATACAGGGGGAACTGTTACGTTTCCTCATAAACTGTGTGATTAGAAATCAAGACCGCCCGGGGGTAGACCCGAATGCAATGCTTATTCTTACAAGATGGAGTCAGAATATATCAGAAGGGAGACACGATAAGCAAAATTGTATAATAGCCATGTGCCGAAAAATCCGTAAAGAAATAGAGCGTATTCATGAAGAAAGATTGGGAACAGACGAGTTTGAGCAAGATGAAGTATCCGAATCAGGGAATTCCGCAAGACAGTCAGAGACCATAGCCTATGTAGGCAGAGGAGGATCCTGTGATAATGCTAGATGTTTTTCTGATCCCATACACTCAGTATGCCCAAATAATAGCAGAACGTATCCGACGCCTATAATAAATCTGAAGTCTCCTGAACATTCGTTTCAAGCCGCAGATAAAATACTACGAGAACGAAGGGGTTACCACCTCCTCGATTCCATGGATGAGCAAGAATTAGCCAGATCAGCCGTTCACTGGATTGACAGTCCTGAAAAATACGGTGATGAGACCGTAGCACACACGTTTTTTAATCTCAGTATAGATGAACAACGTTTAGCTGGAATCTATATGATTCAGCAACTCCTCATATTATATAAGAGCCAACATGCTGACCCTGGTCCTTTGCCTGATATATTAACGGAACTACTCACGAACAGATGGAGAGGTTCTAGTAACAAGCTAATTAAAGAGATATTAGTGTCACGTAAGCAGTACGTCCTTTTTGTAAGTCCGGATTCTCTCTCGCCGCCCCGCAGAGAAAGAGCGCCGTACTATATGGATAGACAAAATCCCCTACGAGAAGTGCACCCAATAAAAGGCGAAGACAATGAGTTTCACCGTGTATTTGTTTACACACCCATATCGAAAATGGAATTATTAGAAATGAAAAAAGTAGTACCTAGTCATGACAAAGACCCAGCGGGTTTCCACCGAGAAATTAAAGACATGTTACTGATGGGAGAGTATACCTTTCCTGATATTATGACGATATTAAAGGTGCTTTTGCCTGCTGGCATTTATGAAAAACTGAAAGAAAAAGAGTGGGAAGTGGGTGACCAAAAGATAGACTGGACAGCATTAGCAGAGGAAGAAAGGGGCCGAACTGCAGGTTCAGGGCTCGGGGATAAAGTTAAACTGTTACCAGGTTTACTAGTATAGGTACTGCCACGTTTATTAACTACAAAAAAAGGAAGATTGGGGTGCAATCACAGCCTGCAAACAAAAACAAGATGAAGACACAAGCGACTATTATGCTCGATTTGAAAAATGTTTTGGTATAAATAGTGGTATAAAAGCAAGTAGTGACTCATATCCACATTTATTTGTGACAAAATTAGTGGAAAATGCATTGCCTCCAGTAAAGAATAGAATATTGAAATTCGAGAGTACCTGGCAAAGTAACACTCCGTCGCAAATGCTACAAATGTTACAGTATCATCACAATAGAATTAGGGATGAACAAGAACACGAGCATAGACGCATGAAGGATACAAAAATGAAAATGCTAGTTTCTCAGACAGTACCAGCAGATGGTCACAAAAAGGGTGTGACACATTCTGGTGATTCTGCAGTTCCTGTAAAGGGAACCTGCAATTACTGTAAACAACTGGGCCATTATGTACACGATTGTCCAGTCCTGAAACGTAATATAGCTACAGGTATTGCAAAGGAGAGACCACGATTAGTTAGACAAGATCAGAATGAACAAGGAGCTATGCAGCATGGACAGTCCATGCCAGTTCAACAGTCCATGCCAGCCTCACAGCAACCCATACAGTTTGTGCCAGCTGCACCACCGTTGCCTGCTACTGCCACACAAACCACAACACGACAAATGTATCAGACTGCACAGTATGAATACCCTGAGTATCAGCGTTACGCATGAACCAGCCTAGAGAGGGAAGTCGACTTACCGCTTATCGAGATTCCTGTAGATCAAGAAGGACCTTATGTACATAGTGAATTATTAGGTCAAGATAGAAAATTCTTACTCGATACAGGGGCAAGTCGAACAACCATAAAACGTAGTGAAGTTCCAGGGGCACCCCTCTCAGGCTCTCAAAATGTTTCCCTTGGTTTTTCAGGAAAACCTATTGTTAATGAAGTATCACAGCCTCTACCACTTACGATAGGACCTTTGACACGAACTACAGATTTATTGCTTACTAAATCATGCCCAGAAAATCTGTTAGGAATTAAAACTCTGAAAGCACTAGGAGCCATAATATGTTGTTCTCCGGAAGGAGTAAGGTTGTTTTTACGTGATTTTAAAGGTCACTATGTGTCTAGAGACATGGATCCCCGACTACAGACTTTACCAGTACATCTATGGGCACAAGGCCCTACGGATGTTGGCTGCATGAACATTACACCCTATCGAGTCACACTGAAAGCAGGAGTGGTACTACCACGAATGCGACAATACAAGTTACCGCATGATGCTGTAGTGGCTTTGCTGAAAATCATTGATGAGCTGATTGCCCAGGGAGTAGTTGTAGAAACAGACTCCAATGTATGTAATTCACCGATAATTCCGATTCTTAAACGAACTGATCCTACTGCCCCACCAGTGTACCGATTGGTTATTGATTTGCGTGAACTAAACAAGTGCATTGTACCACAATTCCCTGTGGTCCCTGATATATCATCATTGTTGACAGCAATTGATTCCGAAGCGACATTCTTTACTGTAATCGATCTCAAGAATGCCTTTTTCAGCGTCCCAATAGATCCGGAAAGCCAATACTTGTTCGGATTCAGTTTAAATGGGCGCAGCTTTAAATTCTCACGCGCTCCCCAAGGATTCACAGAAAGCCCCAGCATCTACAGCCAAGCACTGAAACGAGAACTTGACAGTATCCACATGCCAGTCAATACTGCACTGCTTCAATATGTCGATGATCTGCTGATCACAGCGAGAAGCGAGCCAGAATGTGAAAAAGCTTCTCTGACAGTTTTACATTTCCTAGCCGACAAGGGGCACAAGGTGTCTCCTTCTAAGCTGCAATTCTGTGTCCAGCGAGTTATTTATCTTGGTCACTCGCTGTCCAAGGAGGGAAGGCAGCTTACACCAGATCGCATCCAGTTAATTGCTAACATGTCAATACCCCAGACACAAAAGGAGGTGCGGGCTTTCATAGGCCTCACTTCATATTGTAGGCAGTGGATCCCTCAGTACGCATTTCTAGCAAAACCACTCATTCAGTTAACCACACAGGAGGCAGCCACATCGACTGTTCTCCCTTGGACTCAGGAACATACACAAGCTTTTGAAAGCCTAAAGGAAGCTTTATGCCAAGCACCTGTTTTAGCAACACCATGTTATAGCAAACATTTTACACTCTTTGTTACAGAACGCGAAGGTACTGCCTTGTCAGTACTCACGCAGGATCAAGCAGGATCACGCAAGCCATGTGCTTATTTTTCCAGTACATTAGATCCCGTAGCTCAGGCTTTGCCTGCATGCCTGAAATCAGTGGCAGCGACAGCTTTTGCAATCAGACAAAGCGATGCCATAGTATTAGGACACCCATTGACAGTACAAGTACCACATGCAGTAGAGGTTCTTGTGAACCGAACACAAACACAACACTTGACCATAGCAAGACTTACCGGTTATGAACTGACATTGTTTCAACCACACATAGAGATCCGACGGTGTAATACATTGAATCCTGCTACACTATTACCTGTAATTGGAACAGACCCACTAGCTCATGATTGTGTTGAAATCATTGAAATAAAGACGAAACCTAGACAAGACTTGACAGACGTTCCATTGTTAGATCCAGACCTGACGTTGTATGTAGACGGATCATGCATGAGAGCAAGTACAGGAGACTTAGTGGCCGCGTATGCAGTCACAACAGACACTGAAGTTATTGAGACAAATTGTATAGATACTTTGTCAGCCCAAGCAGCAGAACTTATTGCTCTAACACAAGCCTGTATTCAAGCCACAAATAAGAAAGTTAATGTATACACTGATTCACGTTATGCATTCGGAGTTGTACACGACTTCGGCGTGCTATGGCGAGAGAGAGGTTATTTAACCTCCCATGGTGCCCACATTCAGCACGGACTCCTCATTCATGCTTTGTTAGACGCAATACATCTACCCACTGCTATATCGATTATGAAATGTAAAGCACACACGAAGGTTACTGATACCATTTCTCAAGGCAATGATTTAGCTGACAGAACAGCTAAACAGACTGCTCAGAATCGCACATTAGACATGACAAAGCCAATAGTTCAGACACCAACACAGTGTATGACAATTAAGGATCCCGCACTTGACGTAATTGACATACAGACACATGCCACAGCAGAAGAAATAAAGAAGTGGACTGAACTAGGAGGGATCCAGACAGATCATGGATGGATGACGAAGGAGAAATCTGTATGGTTTCTCCCTGATTCCATGGTTCAAGCCATTATAGCTACAGTTCACAGTCCAGCACATTTAGGAGAGAAGGCTATGCTAGACAGCATTCAGCACATTTGGTTCAACAAACATTTACGAGCAGCAGCTAAACAAAAAGTTCGTACCTGTATGATATGTTGTCAGTTTAATCCAGGAAAGAGTGTTCCCGTAGAGCAGGGTGGATTTCAGCCTCCTGACCATCCTTTTGAAGTCCTCCAGATGGATTATATTCAGATGGAACGTTGTCGAGGATTCAAATATGTTCTCGTAGTTGTCTGCGCTCTCTCCCGTTGGACAGAGGCGTATCCCGTATCAGATTACACTGCCCCGACTACTGCCAAGCAGCTAGTTCGAGAATTCTTCCCACGGTACGGTTTACCACGTGTTGTATATTCAGATAACGGCCAGCCTTTCTCATCCGAATTAATGAAACATGTCTCGCTTTTGTTGGGATATCAGTGGAAATTCCACTGTGTCCGACACCCCGAGGCAGCAGGTCTCGTGGAACGACATAATCAACTTTTAAAAATCAGACTGTCTAAAATATGTCAGGAAAAAGGTGTGGACTGGATAGTAGCTTTACCAGTTGCGCTATTTTACATGAGGATGGTAGCACACTCTCGAACAGGGCTATCACCTTATGAGGTGATCTTTGGTAGACCACCGAATATGTGGGGGACGCCTATACCCCGTAAAATAACTGATGTTGACTGTAATATGCTGACAGATTACCTGGCTTCCTTGATGTCTGCACTACAATCTTGTCGTTCACAGGTAATCGCAGCTTTTCCCGACAACACCGAGGTGAAACCTCATGATGTAATTCCCGGCGATTATGTTCTCGTCAGGAATTTTGATCGGAAAACCCAACTGGAGCCAAGGTGGAGGCTTCCTGAGTTGGTCCTGCTGACAACCAGAACAGCTGTGAAGCTCGAAGGGAGAAAAGGCTGGGTGCATTCCAGCCATATAAAGAAATTTCATGGACTTCCTCCTGACACAAACAGTACTCCTCGTGTGTCTTCCCCCATTGACTCAAAGCTACCTTTGGCTGAAGCCAGTAGCACCGAACTCTATAAACAGAAACTCAGGTCCAGATCCAAACTGTCGGACGATTTGATTGTTTAAGTCCTCTCCAAGGTGAAGCGGTTGAATCTGTCCCGACATGTATCCCTTAGGTCTGAATGACGTAGAGTCCAGAATCATAATCAAACGGCATGCTTATTGTAAATTACTGCGTAGCCACTGTATTGTGACTTTATTAATTTTGTTTTCCTTGAGTTTTTTAATAGTTACTGCAAGCATATTGTTGCATATGTATTATCCTGTTTCTAAACGTGCTTTCAATATAACTGATGAACATTCTTTTAGTGAATTACCCCCACATGAGTTGTCCTATAGACTTGCGCTGCGCAACAACACCTTCATTAGTATGTTACATCATTCCCATCAGACTAGTAATGCCACCAATTGTTGGGTGTGTGGCCGACTCCCTCCCTATCAGAATAACAAAGGAGTTCTGCCTTTCTTTCCACATCCGTTCACACACAATGGCTCCTGTGGAGCATGGTTTAGTTTATTAAATTCCATAGACCCAGACACAGCAGTTTATCAACAACATTGGATATGGGGAAATCTGAATCTAGTTTTATTCAAAGTCTGTCACCCTAATAAGGAGGGTCACCCCAGTAGAACAGGAACTGATTTAGAAAATGAAGTGTATAAATTAGGTAATTTTACGCCTAATCTTATGATTTTGAATGTCAAAACCGAAGTTGAACTAATTCTGCCCACTATGTCAGTATTTCCAGTTAAGGGTGAATTATGTGTAAGAAAAGTTGGTTCCATACACATGGGCCATAGCCAATGCGTTACTACAGTAGAATATAGTGATCAAGGTAAATCTTCATTTAGAGCTTCTCGCCATTCTTACTTTATATGTGGTCAGACTGCATATATGCGTCTGCCTCTAGATTGGGATGGTACCTGTTACATAGCATTCCTTTTGCCACCTGTTTTTCTAGCTCCCCCTGATTATTATCGAAATATTCATTTAGTACACAATAGAGAGCGAAGAGATCTCCCAGTTGTCGATTATACTGAGACGGCATGGGACAAGTATGTAGATTTCAATAAAGGTATCTTTCCCTATATAGGTACAATATCAAATAGTAAACTGATACGCAGACTAACCAAGACTCTTGAAGCTGTAGTAAACGAGACTATAGCCGCCCTAGGCAATCTGACAGAAGAACAATCAGTGATGAGAATTGTTGTTCTCCAGAATCGTCTTGTCCTTGACGTCATCCTGGCCGATAGGGGCAGAGCTTGCAGGGTCATCGGATCCAGCTGCTGCATATTTATCCATGAACAAATCGATGGAATGATGAAAATTGATATCTCTTGAAGGGCAAGTAGGGGACAAGGAGGGAATGTGGAAATGTGGATTTTCCTGATCAGTTATGTCCCCTATCTTGGACCCCAACGGTTCTATGTGCATGCCACAAGTACATGTATGCTCCCTCCAGTTCCAGTTTTGATGACGCAAACACATGTGCATCCACTGTCAACATGTCCTCTGTCAGATCCGCCATCAATGGGCTGGATATTCGATTCCTAAGTATGAAAGGCCACCGACTTTATATGGCTAAGTTACTCCATTCTTACAGTTCAGGCAAGTAGGCCCGATTCTGTCTTCAAAGCCTTTCATTGCTCTCTGTATCTGACAGCTTCAGCTTGAGCTCGCATCTGTATCCATGAACTTTGTCCTACTCCCTGTGCAGCTAACGGTGCCTGCCTCGGCCAGTTTTCGCCTGCCTGCCAAGAAGCTGTATTTCACCTTCGAATTATCTATTTTGCTCCTCAGCCGATGCATTCCTGTCTAGTAGTTTAAGTAAACATTCTTCCAGCTACCAAGCAAAGGACTCAGCCTTTCCGTCCTCCTGCAAGTGATTCATAGCCCTGCTGCCATGGAGAATTTTCTGCCTCTCGCATCTCATATAGACACTTAGGCGTTTGTGCACGCACACAGTCAGTATAGACTAGATTCTGTCCGAGAGTCCTTCCTTGTGGATAACATAGTTCTTTAAACATAGGATGTTAGATATGATTTGGGATTAGGTTGACTTGACCCCCCAGACTTCTCGTCTCCACATGTAGAGCTAAATGTCAAGTCCCTTCACCCCCTAGTTGCACGTCACTCACACGTCATGCTGCTGCGCGCGCATCTATGCCAAGTATTATCTTATAGATCCACCTATGTCTGATAATCCTAACCAATCATGTTTCTTTTATTCCTTATTACGCCTAGTTTCGATTACGTACCCGTTATGTCACTTTTCTTATCAAATGTTACGCCTTCTACATTCGTTTCATTGTAATGTACTTATTATAAAAATGCATGTCTGTCAATAAAGTATTGTACTTCACTTCCTGAACCCTCGTGGTGACGGAACCTGAAGGCCGCGACTCGAGTCGGCCATTTTGAGTGGAATAAAGCCCATTTAGAAAACCTCTTATACCACGGATTCTGCCTCTTGTTATTTTGAGCTATTTTACTTTATTTTAAGATTCTGTATGAAATTCAGTCCGGTAAAGAAGATTTTATTTACCACACATGTACGGCCTCCCCCACTGTCCTGGGGAACACCACCTCCCAGGGCTTTAATTGGACATAATGCGGGGAGAGTGGAGACCCCCCCACAGCTCAGTGGACTGCCACCTCCCTGGGGCATTTGGTATATTGAATGTGGGGGTCCTCCGGGACCACCACCTCCCTGGGGCAAATAGAAAGACAGGAGGGTGCCGCACAGCCCCCCTCCTGGAGGCAACATGGCCTTGGGGGCTGCCAACCGTTAAATGGAGAGGTAATATGCCAACAAGGGATTTTATTTGAAAAAATTCTATCGTTGTTGATTTTAAGAAATTAATTTGGTGGGTAAGTTCTAGACAAATACCAATCCATATGTCAATTGACTGAACCAATCATCAAAAATATGAAATACACACACGGGAAATCTTTTTGTGAAATAATCACAAGTCTTTTTATATATCAATTCAATTTAAAAGGAGTACAAATGAACAATTGAATGCGCAATGAATCATGAAAAAGGAGAAAATAAATATTATCCGCATTTCATGACAAAACATCTATTCCAAAAGGAAAAAACAGAGATCTATCTCATTCTCAGTGAATAGTAATCAACTGTACAGAATTAATGTTATGGAAATAGATGATGAAGTCGACGTTTCGGTCTTAGATGGCATCAATCCATCAGACCATCTTCAGGACAGTAGGCATTGCATTAAAAAGGAAGACCCTTAGATGTTTATACTTAATGGGAGAGAAATGTTTCTTTTCGTAACCTGATGGTTTACGCTGGTTCAGATCTTAGTCCAGTTGCTGACTACAAATTAATGTAGAGGGGATGATTCTTCCTCTTATTTTTGGAAGGACATGACAACACCGTGGGGCAACACCATGAATGTGGCACTCTTGTGTGTCGAAAAGGAGGAGACTATCCTTTCTAATTTATTGTTCTTTTTTTCGGAACTCTGCAGAGACAATTTCTGACCGAGAGTAGGGAAAGCTAACGCCAATGAAGATTGGCGTTAGCTTTCCCTACTCTCGGTCAGAAAAAAACACATACTTTTCCACAGCCGCCTCTCTCATCGTTCCTTCTCTTCATGGAAAATCCGGAACCATGAAGTACCTGGGCTCTTCTAAGACAATCATAACGCTGCAATGCAGCAATGTGATCAGTCTGAGCACCATGGTGCGGCATACAGAAGGGGACTGGGGGCCTGGGCATGTACCCCACCAGACTGTGTAATGCAGCCTGGTGGGGAACATGGTAAGTGCGCATGACGCTTTGGCCGGGCAAGCAGCCATGCGCACTTTGAGAGCGTGCACTTACCACTTCTCTCAGTCTCAGACACCAGCCTCACCCCACCCTAACCCAGCCCCGTTTCAAAGAAACATAAAATGATAATAACAAAGTTGTTATTATTTTCTTTTTCTTTTTTCTGCTCTCAGAGCTGTGGGATGATGCTCCTCTGCCTTAATGGAGTAGCGGACCCTGGTCCCCTTAGCTCCAGAGGGTCCTTGGGGGCCAACTACTCCTCCTTTTACCTCCTGAAAGTCAAATACTGCAAGATTGTTGAGAGGTTATCAGGGGCCACACCGCCTTTCTCCACCACTCTGCAAACATGCCTCCTGTTGCACTACTGCTTGGGGAAGAAGTCCCCTTGGCTACTGAGGGACCTTGGGGGTCAAGAAGCTCTTCTGTTACCTCCAGTAAGTCCCTTACAGTGGGATTCCTGAGAGCTGGCCAGAGGCTCCGCCCCCTTTCTCCACCACTTTGCAAATGCCACTACTAGTAAAAAAAAACATAGAAATTCACTTAAAAAAATCAAAGGTTACAGGGACATTATAGCTAGGAAATGGAATTTAAAAAAGGTTACAGGGCTGTTATAGTTAGGCTGAGATTTCACTCATACAGTGCAGTGAAATTCAGCAGCTATAGTTACCTGAGCTAACTATAACTTAAGCCCATGCAGTGCACTGCTCGTGACTAACCCTGGGCGTAGTTCGCGAAGTAGCACTTCGCGGAGCTACGCATAGTGCAGTTCGCACTACGCGAGCTACGCGTAGCACTTCGCGAACTGCGTAGTACCTTGTTCGCACTGTGCCAGATGTCGTTTTCAATGATTGCACAGTGCGGACAAGCAACCGGCACTGTGCAATCATTGAAAATCGTATCTTGCACAGTGCGAGCTGTAGTTTTCTGCTGCTCGAGTAGATTTTTACTCGAGCGGCAGCTTTCTCAACGCGAACTGGTAGTTTCTCATCGCGAGCGGTCGCGAGCATACGCGACCACTCGCAATGAGAAACCTGACCTCCTCGCGTTGGGAATCTTGCTGGGAGGTTTATTTTCCATGCTCGCGATCGCCAACTTGATGTTGCTGATCGCGAACAAGGAAAAAGTCTCACCAGGATGTCATTTTGCTTGCTCGCGGTCGCCAACTTGACGTTGAGGACCGCGAGCAAGCAAAAAATGACCGCAGCACTACGCAACACTACGCTACGCGTGTTCGCACTGTGCTACGTGCAATTCGCGTAGTGCGAAGTAGCGCAAACTTCGCAAACTACGCGAGCGTTGCGAAGTGCTTTGCCCAGGCTTACTCGTGACCTCACATATTACATCACTCATGACATGGTCAGTGACATCACTGATGACATCATATTTTTTGCTCAAAAGATTTTATTAGTTTTATCTTTAGGAAAAATGGGAACATGTACATGTAATGGATACAATGCAATTGTCTTTTTTCTGGCCTATAGCAATCATTATTGGGTGAAGATATACAAGAACAGTTGAGGAGCATTGTTAGTCGCTCTGTCAGGCTGGGAAAAAAAATAGAGAGAAACAAAGAGGGGGGTTTGGGGTGGAGATAGGGGGATTGATGGGTCACTCTATGCTGTGACTTATGTATATGAAGGGAATATTTGTGTCAGTCAATCTGACATCAAGTCATCGTATGTGTGTGTACATAGTCTATTGGTTATATTTATGGTGGGGTTTATCTTCTGAATATATAGGTTGATTTCATTCCACAGTCTGTGTAAGGATAGAGGGTTAAAACTATGTTGGTTACTGATTTGTCGGCGCTTCTGACTCAGCAAACCCAGGCCCACCAGGTTTGCTGTAGGATATTCTGGCACGATTTCCATTCACAAAGAATATTTTTAATCTTTACAGGTAGCAATAGGTCAGAAGGCATAGTTCACTAGAATTTAGCTCTGAGAAATATTCAGGATTGGTTTACACTTGCTATTTCCTCATATTATTATTACACTGTCAGTCTTGCTGCAGGCAAAGTGACAGCGACGTATAAAGTGACCTTGCTGCTGATGCTGAACGCTTCACGTCCTTGCGTTTCAGGTGTTCGGCCGCTTCCACTTCAGGTTCCCTCATCGGAGTTCTTTCGGTCATGGCAACGGGATCCTGGTGCTCCACTTACCCCAGTGTTCTCGTTCCTACGGCGGTTTCTGGCTCTCTCCTCCGCTTATGGCAGAGGGTTCCTGGCTCTCTTCCTGATTGTGTCCTGACGTCCCTGTGCTCGTTGCTGACTCCCTGTATTCTTCTGGGCTGTGGCTGGGGCTCGGATCTGCACAATCCAGAAGATTCATGGTCCTACAAAAGTAAATAGAAACAAAGGCAACCCGTCTTTTTGTGTTACTGTTACAGCGTGTACATGCTACCAAAGTCTTATTTTAAAAGTGTTAGCAGTAACTTACTTATCTGAAGTCCTCCTCTGTGAAGATTTGCTTCTTTCGTTTATTTTTCTTTTATTTGCCTCATGGTTCCTGTGAAAGAAAAAGGGACAATATTAGTTTTGTCTTATTCCTGGACGTAACGAAGTTCTACATATAATTTATAGTTCCTACCTAGTAGAAGGTAGTCACTACCTTTAGCTCTTCAGATACCACAGAATACTGATAGAAAGGTATAGGTGGGTGTCTTTTATTTCTTTATTTATACATAGCACTACAATGTCTCTAACACTTCTGCTTTCTCTTACCTCTAGATGCAATCATAAATTTCACCTCCTATCCAGTTTTGCGATGGGCGAGGGAAGAAGGAAAACATTGAGGTATTCAGTGTGGGATGGTTTTACTAGGATAAACTTACACGTCCACTACACACATACATTTTCTTAAATATTCATACTCTCCCTCTTTTTTAGGGGAATTCTCGTGCTACCGAGTCCTGTGTTTGAACCCGGGAACATCGGTGGCCACTCTCCCTCTGTCTTCTTCCTTTCTCTTCTTCCCCTGGTTCCCACTGGAACTTTGACGTAGTTTATTTATTCATTTATTTGAAAGGTTTTATATAGCACTGCCTGGACCTGGGGGTTTCAGAGCACTTTACATGAGTGAGTATAGTGCAGGTAAACACAATTGTTCATAACCGGGAATTCACGCAGGTTGGGTTACAAAGTACAGTAGGCCTGATACACTAAACAGGTGTCAGATCTGAAGAGAAATATTAACATAAATAAAAATGGATACATGTAATCAAATTATATACAGTAACATGAGATGGTGGGAGGCTGTGAGGTAGGCGAGTTGTGGGTGGGGAGGCGTGAATATGGGGAGAGAAAATAGACAAATGAAGGGGAGGTAGTAGCTAAGGGGAGAGAGTATGGAGGGAGGAGGGTAAAAAAAAGGTAGAGGTGGGGAGGGGAAAGGGAGAGAGAAGGAAAGATTGGGGAGCGAGAAGGATTAAGGACCCCAATATTTGTTGAGCAGATACAGTTTGATGTCTTTTTTAAAGCTGAAGTAGGAGGGGTTGCAGCGCAGGTCATTAGGAAGGGCGTCCAGATGTTAGGGGCATTTCCGGAGAAATAGAGGGATTGTTACGATTTCTTTTTGTCAGGGGTGGACAAGGAGGGTAGCGTTGGTGCTTCTTAATTGTCCGGAGCAGCCCGCTTTGTTGAGTTTACAAGTGAGATATAGCGGGGTCTTTTGATGAAGGGCTTTGTGCGCAATGCATGCAATGTTGTAGGTGGATCGGCCTTCGATGGGCAACCATTTAAGGGCCTTAAGGGATGGGGAGATGTTATCAAAATGTTTGCAATCAGTGATTAGCCTGGCTGCTAGGTTGAGCACAGATTTGAGTGGGGCTAGGTGAACTTTTGGGGTTCTGGAGAGGATAGCGTTACTGTAGTAAATTCTCGAGAGGACTAGTGATTGGACAACCAATTTAAAATCGTCAGCTGGATTGAAGGGTTTAAGTTTCTTGAGATGACTGAGAGTGAAGAGCGCTCCTTTGGCCGAGTTTTTTATGTGGGTCTGAAGGGTTAGGCTATGGTCAAGGGTGAGACCAAGGGATTTTACTGAATTGGATAAGGAGAGCGGACAGTTGAGGGCATTAAGGTCAGAGATCCATGTTTGGATAGGAAGAGGGTAGTTTTTTGGAGGGAAGAGAATGATTTCAGTTTTTTTAGGGTTGAGTTTGAGAAGATTGGAGTGGAACCAGGATTGGATTTTGGTCAGGTTGTTGTTAAGGTGCAGAATATAAGAGTGGGATATTATCTTATAGTAAAGTTGGGTGTTGTCAGCATAGAGGTGGTAGTTGATTCCAGCTTGTTTTAGGATGAGGGTAAGGGGTTCCATAAAGAGGTTAAAGAGAGAGGGGGAGAGAATAGATCCCTGAGGGACACCTAGGGAGACTGGTGTAGGGTTTGAGAGGCAGTTAAGGATTTTGATTTGTTGAGTTCTGTGTTGGAGGTAGGAGGAGAACTATTTGAGGACAAGACCATTGAGGCCAAAACGAACTTTGAGCACGTTGAGTAAGGCAGGGTGGTTAAAAGTATCAAAGGCGGCAGAGAGGTCGAGGAGAATAAGTGGGCAAGTCTCGCCATTATGAAGGGAGTGGTGGATGTCATCCACAGCATTAGAGAGATTAGGGGGGTAAAGAATGGTCCATGAGTTGGGGCAATGTCTGATGAGGGTAGAGTCGTGGCGGTTGGGGGGTGATGCGGTCAGTATTAGGGGTAAATAGCAAGATAGGGTGAGGTGGGGTGGTGAGAAATCCATGGGAGAGGAGTAGGAGAGGGAGGACAGTGTTAGACAGGGTGGTAGTGGGAAGTCAGTATTGGGGGTAAGTAGCGAGATAGGGTAAAGTAAGGGGGTGAGGAATCCGTGGAAAAAGGGAGGAGAGGGAGGACAGAGTTTGGGGGGTATGTAACGAGGAGGGGCAGGGGGGAGGGAAAATCTTGGAAGGGGAGAGGGGAGAGTAGTAAGTGAGCTAGGTCTGTGGGAGAGTCAGGTAAGAGAATAGAGAGGAGTTAACAATCAGAGTAGGCACAGGAAGAGAGGGAGGTCAGAACTGGGCAGGTGGGTGAGTGAGGTAAGAGACTGAGAGAAAGATAAACAATCAGAGGAGGCACAGGAAGAGAGAGAGGTCAGAGCTGGGCAGGTGGGTGAGCTAGGTCCATGGGAGAGTCAAGTAAGAGAATAGAGAGGAAGTTAACAATCAGAGTAGGCACAGGAAGAGAGGGAGTTGAGTGAGTGAGGTAAGAGACTGAGAGAAAAATAAACAATCAGAGAAGGCATATGAAGAGAGGGAGGTCAGTGCTAGGGGGAAGAGAAAGAGGTCAGTGCTTAGGAGGAGGAGGGGTGGGAGTATCAGTGTGGATACATAAAGGGGATAAACAATCTTAGTAAGCACAGGACAAAAACAATTACAGTGGTAATCACAGGCAAGAGTTACAATAAAAGTGATCAGAGGGTGAGGGTTTCAGTATGGAGAAAAACAAAGGACGATCGATTACAAACACATGCACAGGTATAAGTAATCAAGTAACAGTCAAAAAGTAGCAATCTGGTATGGAGAATAACAGAAATCATGTCACAACCCAGTTTAGAGGGTATGGTCCAGGTGGGCAGAGTCCTGGGTTAGGAGCCAGGAGGAGAACGTCGTAATTCTGGGGTTCACCTTGAGTCCAGCTCAGGTCTTTTTTGTCGAGGTCTCGAGTCCTTGGAGGTCAAATTATGACGGTGAGACCCTTTTTTGAGTGATTCAGTTGGTTCCGTTGATTGAGTTGATTACATTTTGCGAAAAGGCATTGGATGGTCGGGGATACCGGAGGATATCTACCGATTCGGAAATCCTCAACCCGGGAGCTCCTAGAGAGAGGCCATCTTGGAGCAAGGTAGTTGGGTGCAGTGAGTGACTAGAGGGGCGTTGGGACTTTTCCTTCCAATATCGCTCCTGCGGAAATTGTAAGTAGCCTTGACATACACAGAATCAAACATATCACATATGTTATTAAACTATAGTACATTCTCAACATTTCCATAGTTATTCATTCACAGTCGTTATATTCAAATTCCAGCATAAACATTACAAAATTCACCTTCAAAATACATTTTTGAATGATATCTCGATTCCCTATTCTTTTTATTCCTTCTACGATCTTTCATTCAATTCCTCAAGTTTGGCTTCAAATGGCCTCCTTCTCTCCTGTACAACTTACATTATTCTAACCAATTCCGTAATCGCGTTTTATCTGCTTGTAAAATCATACCTCCTCAAGAGGATAAACAATATAGCACCAAGACACCCCCGGGTATACGTGCGCTCTATAAATTCCTGTAACATAACATAACATAACAATATGAACAGTCCCCATTGTTTGTTCCATCAATGGCACTGTTTTCTTCTTTTCCTGTGTTTAATTAATTTATTTTATTTTTCATTCTATACATTTGTTAATTATCCTTTTTTTTTTCTTCGTTTTTGTTCTTTCCTTTTCGGGTTACTTCCTTTCTTTTATTTCAGGTGATAATTATTGAAACACGATACGTTCCTTACATTACAATTAAAACATTCAGTAAGAGCGATACGACTATCACGATCAAAAGAAACATAAGTATAATACTGCAAATCAGTTGAGTTGTATGGCATGTGCACTTTTTCCCCTTGAAACATATTTGCTCTGTGTTTTTGGATTCTATTTTGTGACTTCGTGCAATTGGTTAGTTGCGAATGGATTAGACTTCATGATTACAGACACAAATTAGAGAACGATTTTACATTTTTACATGAGGCAAAGCTGTTTACGTCACAGATTCTGTGCATCACTGTTACTAGATGAGAGAAATGTATTTATTTGTATCTCATTATTATTATTTTTTTCCTCTAGCATTGCGGTTCTGCAGATCTCTAATTCTTATGGCTACACATGCAGCACTCTTTATTTATAGTGATGTGTGTGTGTCTCGGTGGGAGTATTTTTATTGAGTCATTGTTTATGCACATTTAATTTGGCCTCCATTATGAAAGTTAGTTGATACAACTAAGGTTAATGAGGCAATTATCTTTATCCTGAAAACAATTTATGAGAGCTGTTATTTTGTTTACTATACGCAATAATTACAGCTATTATACCATGACATTATTGTTTCTATCCTAGAATACATTTATTAAGAGTGGTATGCAAATAGCCGTACAGACGACGTGTCCTGTAAAATGTGGTAGTTTTTTCGCAGCTGGAAACATCAGAGGAAGGATATAAAAATTGCAATAATAATATGTAATTAAGACTGTCCACGCAATCAACCTATCAAAATAACTGACCTATATTGCCTCAGCTGTGTACGTTTCATCCAATTTCACCATGTTTCTTAGATAGTAATTTCAAGTTGACTTTTACAAAACATATTTAGGAAATCTGAATTCCTTGAATAGGCATCGAAGCCAGATAACAAACCGTTTTTACTGGAGCTATTATATGTCCTGGTGGCAGCAATGCAATTCTTGCTGCATGCACCTTTTGCCACAATATTTTGAAACTTGACTTATCGGGGAGGTAATTTGTGACCAGCATATTTGTACATGTGTGTTGTGTTGCATTTTGGTTTAGTGGTTTGGTGTTGTGTTGTTTTTCTGCTGTCATTGTTTGTGCATCATTATAGGATTGTGTCATTGTCGTAATGTAGCGTGGGGTTCCTCTCTGTTTTGGTGTTGTGCTCTTTTGTGTTTGTGTTGTGTTTTGCTTTGTAATATGCTACTGTGTGGTCTGTTGTGCTGTCTAGTTGATTTAGAGATGTTAATCAGAAGTGGCTCCTCTGCTAAGGAGGAGGAGTGCCCACCCACTGGAAAGGAAACACAATATGATAAAACAATGTTATCATCAGTTTATTTTTCTGAACTGAGGGAGATTTATAAGGGGGGCTGGCCTGTCGTCAGACAGCAGTGGAGGAGTGGTTGGGGCACCTAAGTGTGCAGGACAGTTTGTCCGGCTGTCTTGGGCCTGCCAAAACGTCATGTGCACTTAGCATGTTCTACACCCGGCTGAACTGCACACCTGGCTGCACTGCACAGCCTTGGTGGAGAACATGCACAGGGTCCAACTCCCTGTCTGAGCGATGAACCATGGTGCTCAAACCAATCATGAAGCTGCTGTCATGTTGGTGACAGCAGCACCGTGATTGGCTTAGGTGAGCCTGTGTGTGTTTTCTGCTTCCAGCAGGAACAGAAGAGGATGGAGGTGAGTCGGCGGCTGGCAGCCAGGTAAGTCATGTTTCTTTATTTTTTTCGCCCCACCCATACTACTTGGTGGCAGTGCTACTGGTAAAAATGCTACTACATTTCAATCCAGAAGTAGCACATTCATTTAAAATTTGCAAGGCAACCAACATTTACCACAGTGAAATTAGTAAAACGTGGCTGCACCAGCTGCCCAACTACTTAAGACACCAGCCAACCCAAAGCCGTGGCAGACTGTGTCTTAAAGCAAACACAAGGAGATCTGTGACTGGGGGTGAGTGTCTGAAAAGTTTCAGCACTCCGTCCATCATCTTCTTGTGTTTGCTCAGACTGTGTCTTAACTCAGCACTCTCTGTGCTCACTTTCTGTGATAAGGTTCCAGTTAACCAAAAACTGTGACAATATCTTTCTAAAATTAGCACTTTCAATGCTCACTTTGTGTGAGAAGACTCCTCATTATTCATATTTCAGGCCAGAGAGTTATAATATAATTATAATACAGACTGCTTAAAATATTTCCTCAAGCTATCATTGGTTTTGTTGTGAAATTTATAAGCCTTCATCTGGTTTGTAAAGGAGGGACTAACATCTGGGTCACTGCATTTAGAGCTGTACATACCTCTGCTACAAAGAACAAACCTGCATGTAGTCTCTCAGATTTTCAGCCTTGAACAGCGGGGTAAGAGGAGTAACAGTGTATTTCCAAATGATGTGAAGGTTTCTGTTGCAGACAACTTGTCCTTTTTAGCTCATCCAAATGATTTGTCATATAGTTTTGGTATAATATTTCCAAAAGACTTTTGACACAAAGAGGCCTATTTACAAACTGCATTTTGCAGTATGTTGAGTAGTACTACAATTGTACTACTCACATATTACAACAGTCTATTCACAAACATCCATGTGGAGGTCTCCACCTCTCTTATATCTTCTATTCAGAGATCTCCTCCCCAAGTTTGGAGATTTCCACACATGAACACATGTTTTTGTGTACATGTGAAGTCATGTGGGAGGGACTGAGGTGTAGCAGGAAAATGCAGACAACTTACTACAAAATGGGAGATGTTTGGGAAGTGAAAAGGAGGGATTAAAGGAGGCTAGGTAGGAGCTTGGGGAGGGATAAAGTGCAACCCATATATTTTTATACAGCAAATGTACTCCAGCTCAGCAATGGTGTAAGTTGAGCACACATGGCCAACCACTTGTACTGCAAAACAGTTCAATAATAAATAACTGAGGCTATAAATAACTCTACAAATACACAGTAAAATATACAAACTTATTTGGGATCTTGAAGATTCTAGTTAGGGAAACTTTGTGTGAAATCATGTGCAATGCAAAAATGTTTACTGTCAGTGAGTGTCTCATCACCTAAGATTTAGTCCCAGTAAACACATGAAAATTGACTTTGAATGCTGTCAGTGTCTGCCTTTTAAGATAACACTTCTGCTGTGCAACCAGGGTAAGAAGCTAAGGACTGGTAATACATTAACATGTGATCACACGTGTGTGCATATGTACAAGCTGAATGTATGAGAATACCGTCTTGTGCACATTGTATTTGTGCACTGGTAACCTGTTACAGATGGGACTCCTCTGGGATTGTAACTGACCTGGATTAGGCCTTATAGTGTGAGTGGGCATTCATAGTGTAGGTCTGCAGTGCCTACCGAAGGTCTATAGTGTTTAAACTGTATAATACATTACTGGTGAGATCTGCTCTAAAGTACAGTTTTACCCTACTCAGGCCTTCAGAGCAGAATCAAGGTTTCAATCTAGGGCTAAACTACATTCTAAGTGTAAATCCACAATCACTTACATCATATTTACACTTCTAATGAGACTGTAAGAAGTGTCCTATTTCCCTGTCTTAGCTTCATTTCAGATTCCAGGCCTTTGTCTCCCCTAGTGGGAGTGGGCCAAGTACATTTTTCTTCTGTCCAGAATCAGGATCAAAGGCCTCCCCACATAAAAGAACCATTAACAGTACTTGATCCAGTTCCTGGAAAAGGAAGAAGTGGGGAGGAATATTTCAATTCGTTTGTCACACTGCACCTGGCCTGGGACAGCAGAGGCCCACAGAATCAAAGGAGAGCATGACCTCTGAAGCCATACACAGGAGGGGCTGGTCTTTAAAGCTTTGATGGGAAGGGATCAGCCAGCTGCGCAAGCTAGGGGCAGAACCGAGGCTCTCAGGGAAGGACATTCCACAGAAAACTTTAGGTTGCCATATTGAGATGTCCCAGAATGCTGTGTATGACTTTTAGTATAGTGATGCAGTGATAGTGTGGCCCTCTAGGATTTAACAGGGGTACTTGGCTTCCAGAACCTTTCACTCCCATTTAAAAACCCCTGAATAAATGAGAAATTGATGACATCAGACCGGGGAGTGATGATAGCAGAAGAATGTTTAGCTGGAAGGAGAAGCCACCTGGAGCCACTGCAAGTATAGACTGAATGACAGTAACTTCAGCTGACCCCAAGGATCTCTCCCGTGCCAGTGGTGCTCCCCTTTTATGTCCCCAGAGGAAGAGTTGGACTAATGAATCAGCTGGGGGACCTTGAAGGGTTCACCCGAGGCTTCTGTCGGCTTGCCCTGACTTCTCTTCAGACACATATGTGCGCAGCAAGATGGCCAGGAGGCTATAGGGCTTGAGAAGTGGAGTGTAGAAGTGAGGTTGTTCTGCTTTTTGGCAGTGAAGCGGCTATTAAAGAAGCCTATCAATTAGGCAAGAGCCTCAGGAGCACAGGCAGAGGATAGGCCTGGCACAGAGAACACTGAAATCAGGCTCCCCATTAAAAGTACCCCTTTACAGGCCTAGAGTCATACAGAAAGGCTCCTGGTGGTCAGGGCTTGCTACTAGGTACAGAATGAGCACAGGATCATAAAAATCATTCCTACAGGACTGAAATTACAAGCATTTAAGCTTGTTTTCTCAGGGGATCGAGCATGAAATTAAGCATGAAGTGCTATGCTCTAAACCTAAAGATACACCTAGAGGGCCAGCACTTGGGGTCAATGAGGAGAAAATCCTCCCCACTCTCTCAGACCAGTTCCAATACCCTCAGACGCCCCTATCTCCCCATGGGTCACTGCAAAAGCAAAGGGCCCAGGTGCTTCACCCCGAGAATGGATGCATGGCCAGGTATGTCCCTCAGCCCCATGCCGATGTTGGGGGTGTGGAATGCACTATCCTCTCATCTCCCTGACTCCTCCTTCTCATGGTTAGGGAAGTGCACACCTCCTGCTTATGGACAGGAGCAGAAGAGAAACTGCTCCCGCCAAGCAGGAACAGAACAAAAGATGTGCTGGTTCCTGTGCACCACACTAGTGGTGCATGCATATGGGAGAACTGGCACAGGCAGGTCGGTAATGAGTTCCCCAGGGCAACTGAATCACATGGCAGTACCGGCTGCTCAATGTGCTGTTATGGAGCCGGATCAGGCAGCTCAGGAATGAGTTACCAATGTCACCCCTACCACAAGGCAGCACAAGAGTAAATGAAAGAGAAAGAGGGTTGAGACTTTCTGCCTTCAGCAAGCGGTTAGCCACTCATTTAATATTCACTGCCTCAGGGCTTTGGTGTACCTCTTAAGTCCCTAGGAGGGCTCTACATCTGCCTATTGGAGTTCTGTGGTGACCCATGATGGCCAGAGGCACCACCAACATCTTTCAAAATGTGTTTGGGAGCTGCAAAGATTGTAGCAGTCCCCAGAAAAGCTGCCCTAATTCTACTGCGGGAATGGGATCCCTGCCCCTTGCAGAGAATTTTCTAATTTTTATAGTTCTCCCTAAGCCTATGCTTTAGCACATGGGCTGGGTAAGGCAATGACCTTTATTGGTGGGTCCTCAAGTTACAGTAGCTGCCTGTTAAAAGTAGAAATAAGATGGCATGGGGCATGGTCTGGCCAAGTAGGGAAATGGGGCTGCCTGAACGCGGAGCTCCGCCTCAGGAGGAACTCCAAAAGGAGGTGGTGCTTTCCCCCAGCCCGACCGGGACCTCAATGATGTCCGCTTTGAAGAAATAAGTGATTCAGCAGTGTTTGGCTTGAGCCTCTGAGCCATGTAAATCCTTTTTAGGGTTTATTTTGAAGAGCGAAGTCTCCGTGACGGCGGGCGCGCGTCCTGCCCTGTGATGCACCAAAAGCCCCAGCCCTTGCGTGGCTGGAGCGCCGTGCTCGCTGTTCCTGTGCGGAGATTCTGCTTCCGACGCATATGAAAAGATAAGTGCCCTCTCTGGTTTTGGGTTCTCATTCGGCACTTTCTGCATGATAAGAATTGTCAGCGCCTTTTACAAGAAGGGCTAATATGTTGCATTTTGTGAGACTTTATGCATGGAACTTCTGAATACAGCACCTCAGAGTAGCAACTTGCCTTGGGAAGTGATATCTTTTTCAGACTGTGTCAGTATAACCGGCGCTCCTTCTATAAATGTTACTGACTGCGAATTTTACCTCAGTGACAAGCACCTGATGGAGCCTTTAGTTCTTTACAGCGTACTGTCATAATTTAGTCTGGCGCCATTTATATTGTTGCTAGCACCTACTTGCGTTCATCATATGTCTTGAAAGTGGAGAGAATTTTTTTATGAAACATTCCTCACCAAGCACCAAATGTTTCACGCATTCTGTTAACTTTATATTGAACCCTCAAGTGGCCTCTTGTGACACAGTGTTCGATGTAATAAAGGGCAGAACGTTTTCACCCCTGCTGATACTTATAACCTGTTATGTCTCTATACTGATATTATTTAAATAAAATTCTGAAGTTCAAAGTTAAGGGGAAATTTCTGCGATATATTATCTCTGACACACTTGATTTCACAGAATATTATAAATAAATGTGGTAAATTACAAAGTGTCAATGCTGTAATCTTCGCTATAGTCGTCTCAGAACATTCTAGTTAACATTTTGTGAAGAATAGTGACTTTTGAAGACGTTACCTTATACTAAGAAGGTATGTTCCTGACTTTTTTCAGCTACACGTACTTAATTTGTCAAATTTAGTCATTGTTATAACCCAGACAAGAGGTTTTGTTTTACTACTATTAATATTCTATTGATATACAACAGTCAATCTCCAAATGCCTAATCATAAGAGTGAGAACAAAACTCCCAAGCAACCTCTCTTCGCAGAAGTTCTTAAACAATCACAAAGTGGTGCAACGAAAGGCTCACCATCATCAATGTCTAAGTCATCTTTGACCACTTCCTCTACAATGTCAGCAGAGACTATGGATCATATTTTACAAGAAGTATCAACTATCAGTTGTCGTTTGACAGATATGGACTTTAATATTTCTTCTCTCACCGCAGAGACCAAATCCATCCAAACAGAGATTGTGCAATTTAATACTAAGACGGATGAACTAGACCAACGCTTATCAGTGGTAGAATCCAAACTTGTCTCCACACAAAACAATGACTAGGATCTCCTTCTTCTTCGCAGTAAGCTAGTTGATTTAGAAGACCGTAGCCGACAAGACAATGTTCACTTTTTTGGTTTTCCTGAAAAGATTGAAGGTCAGAATGCCAGACTCTTCCAATATAATGTCCTTCCTAAGCTTTTGGGCATCTCCTTCAGTCCACCGCTTGAAATCCAGCATGCTCACATTATAGGTGCTCCACGTACTGCTTCAGATTCTCGACCGCGACCCCTCATTGCTTGTTTCTTGAGACAATAGCAAGTATGACAAATACTAATAGCAGCACGCACACAATGTTCATATCTCTACGTTGGCCATGAAATCCGTATTACAGCTGATTTTTCGTGAGAAACTAATGACAGGAGAAAGGCTCTCCTCTCTATGAGACCACAGTTGAGGAACATGGACATCAAATATGGTTTGTTTGATCCTGCCCATTTTTGCATCACCAAGAATGGCGATTCCAAAGACTTATACAATCCCGAAAACCTACAACACTTTATAGATGCACAACACATTCAGGACATGGACATACAGTGTTCCCCTATTAATCAGCCTTCCCATGGCTCTCAACATCCTCCACAGCTATCAGAAAACCGGCGACATATCTCTAGTGAAGTTCATCACCGAGGCAGAGACAGTGAATGATCAATTCATGAAGACAAGATCTCTGCCCTTCAGTCAGAATCTACCTTCACACAAGATCTGCATGGGGACACATCTCGATCTCCCTTAAAATCTGCTTCGGATGAAGAATGACCTTCATAATATTTATATTCCACTATAATATGTGATAGATAGTTCATATCCTTTTTACAACTTTCTTCTAATCCTTCACATCAGAGTTTTCCTCCTGTAGTGGACATTGTCTGCCTTATTCAAATAATTGTTTCTCAAATGAGAATGGTTACAGGATTACTAGCCACCTACCATACACTGCAATATACTATCAAAATCTTTCCTTTTCTATAAGTCAACATTAAGCATGTTATTAATATATATTATATAATATTTCTATTTACCAATGTATTTTGCCCTTACCATTATTCATTTAATAGCATTTCTATTCAGATTAGTATCTAAGTTTTTACTATTATTCTTAATGCAATATGTACTCATTATCTACTGTATCTTACTTATTCTTATACATTCTAATTCTGGTGTCTCACTATCTATCTATCATGTCTTGCAATTCTTTCTCTTCCCTTTTTCATTCATTTCTCTATTTCTATTTATCTCTAAATTTATATTACTATTCTTAATCCAAACATATTTATTGCTTGTTATATTCTATTTAACGTTGTAAACTGTTAATCAGTAGTTCAATATTTTCTGTTTATAATTTTACATTAATGAATTCATGCATCTTTCTAATGTATATTTATATATCCTACTAGTGTTTATCCTTCCCCTTTTACAGATGCTTTCCCTTCACTCTCCTCGATACTATTTATATATTCGTCTTTACTTTTCTATTACTATTTTTAACGTTTATGTATTTACTGTTCAATATATCTTATTCCCAGTTGCCAATATTCATTAACTTCTCTACACGCACTTCACTCTTCAGATCTTTATTTTATTTTCCTACATAGTCCTCATCAACTCCCAACCCTCCTGATGGGGTTCCTACCCGTGGTGATGCTCTAGTGAGCCCAGACCCGCGGCTAAAGTTTGATAATTTCCTGCTTCCCTTTATACTCACCATTCTCAAACTCTTTTCTGGTTGTCTTTCATATTTCTGATATCTCTCTCTGTGTAATTTTCTTCTACTAATTCTTATTATTTAACAAGCTATTTTAATAGTATTCTCTTATTTCCCTTTTCCTTCCCCCAACGCACTATACTATCTATCTAGACTATTTCTTCTCTCTTCTTGATTGTTCCCTAGTATCAACATACTGGTTTCTCTGTGGTAAGCCAGTGTACTCTTTCTTATATTATCTTTTCCCCTCTTATTGTCTTTTCTCTAATTTATTGTTCCCTTTCTTTTGACAAATTTATTGATTTTGCCATTACTTCAACATGACGAGCACTCACCCTCTTTGTACAATTACATGGAATGTTCATGGCCTCACCCACTATATTAAAAGGAAAAAAGTACTTTCTTATCTCCAATCTAAACACATAGATGTGGCTTTATTACAAGAAACTCACTTAGACACGCTAGAATCCGATAAACTCTGCATAGAGTGGGTGGGAAAAGTTATCCACAGCAGCATTCAAAAAGGTGATCCCACAGACATTACTCCTATTCGCAAATGTGGAGTTGAAATCCTTATTCGCAAATCACTTCCAGTCACGGTCTTCAAATCATGGTCCGATCCTCATGGTCACTTTGTGTTTGCTAAATTACGTATTTAGCATTCTTACATCTGCCTAGGATCAGTTTACGCTCTGACAGGAACTAAAAAATCATTCTTCCTCCAGTTGAATTGTCTACTAACGGAGACTGATGCCTCACAATATCTAATTGGCGGGGACTGGAATCTAGTACGAGACCCAATTCTAGACAAAACAGGTCTGTTATATAAAGGTAATGCAGCAGATGGAGCTATATTAGATGATATGATTTCAGATAATGGATTAGTTGATCACTGGCGTCTTAGTCATTCAACAGACACAGAATACACATTCTTTTCTCCCACCCAGGGCACATTCTCCCGTTTAGATTATTTTTTGACATCTCATAAAGCGATTCAATTGGTCATGGAGTCTCGCATTTTTGAAGCAGCTTTGTCTGAGCACTCCTTCTGGCTCTTGATTTAGGACTCTCTCGGCCAGGGCGCAAATCATAGTGTATAAGCATCCAACGACATAGGACTCCCAAGGGTAAACTTCAATTGCAATCCCATCTCCAAAATTATCTTTCCACTAATCAAGGTTCTGTAACTTCCAATAGTACTATTTGGGCTGCGGGTAAAGCCACTATTAGGGGTCAGTTAATGCGTGACGCAGCACTCGCTAATAAACAGAATGCTACGAGTCAAATAGAGCTAGAACGCGACTTACTCTTGCATATATGCAACAACCCCAACCTTGCAAAATCGTAAATTACTGGAGAGAGCACGTATGGCCTTAAATAGCCTTTTTACCTCCAAAGCTGAATATGCCCTGCAGAGAATGAAGGGGCAACATTACGAACAGGGAGAAAAGGCAGGGAGATTATGAGCTGCGCAATTGCGCCAAAGGGAGGCGACAATGGCTATTCCGGATATTCGATCAGCACAAGGTGACATACTCATGAGACCTCAAGAGATTGTCAACAAATTTGCCACATTTTACCAATCCCTTTATACTCCAGGCAAGCAAATAGATCTAGATAAGATGTCTTCTTTCCTCTCAGGAGTGACCCTTCCTCGCCTCTCTGATGAGGGTAGAGACCTACTTAAAGGTGGAATTACCAAGGATGAGATTTCTAGAGCCATTGCTTCCCTACCTTACCACAAAGCTCCTGGGGAGGATGGATTCCCAGCTGAATTCTACCGATGGGCAGGACACAATATTATTGATACATTACATGCTGCATTTCAGGAGGCAGATAGTGAATCTTCATTGGGTCCCCTTTCTAACAAGGCAGTTATCGCTGTGCTACCTAAACCTGGTAAAGATCCTCTGCTATGCAGTCGTTACTGTCCCATTTCGTTATTAAATTGTGATATAACTATTTTAGCCATCTAGCATCCTAGAGTCCCGCCTCCGTAAAATTTTACCTTCTCTAATACACTACACACAAGTGGGATTTGTCTTGGGCGTTCCTCTCGGAATCATCTCCGTACATTAGCCCATACATCATGGTCTGCTAATACCTCTCAGAAGATGCATTAGCCCTCTCACTTGATGCAGAAAAAGCGTTTGATTGCATTGAAAGGGAATACCTTTTTAAAATAATGCAACGCTTTGGGTTAGGTGATCAATTCATCGCCAAAGTACGTCTATTATATGACAATCCTTCTGCTCAAGTGAATGGCAGTGGTTTTTTATCTGAAACATTTCTGATTCGGAGAGTAACGCGCTAGGGCTGCCCTTTATCCCCCCTTCTTTATCTTTTAGCAATGGAGCCATTGGCTGCCAAAATTCGTCAATCGGCTGAGATCACAGGTGTTCCCCTTCCAATTGGACACTCTAAAACATACTTATATGCAGATGATATCTTACTTACTTACTCTATCTCTTCCATCTCTACTTCATATCAGTGATGACTTTCCTTCCTTCTCAGGTTATAAAATTAACTGGGACAAGAGACAGGCATTACCCATCTCTGATGGAACTACAAAGGCAGCCATATATGGCTTTCCTTTTCATTGGCAATCTTCACGCCTTAAGTACTTAGTAATTTTGGTCAATAAGGGCATGGATTACATGGTTACAGACAATTTAGCTCCTTAGCTCTCTCAAATGCAAAGTGATTTTGACAAATGGAAGACTTTGGGGTTATCCCTCAGGGGTAGAGTCCAATCTATTAAAATGGTCACTCTTCTGCATTTCTTCTATATTTTGGGCATGCTCCCTCTTCAGATCCCTTTATGTACGCTTTGATCAATAGATTCCAAGATTAAGACCTTTATATGGGGTTCAACTAGGCCTCGCCTTGCAATGGCAAAATTAAAAGCACACCAACCACATGGAGGAATGGGTCTCCCATCCATTGAACATTACTCCCTCGCATTGCACATCTCTCAATTCTCTTATTTTTTACCAGGAGTTAAAGATATTTCACAATGGATTTTTATAGAGTGCCATCTTTTATCCATAGACTCAGGTCTTTCTCTTCTGTATAGCAGCGGCACTAGTCGTTCTGATCCCAAAAATCCGATTTTATCAGCTATGCATAAATCTAGGCAAAAAGGACACAGTTTATTTGATTCAAACTCACGTATTGATGTCAAGGCTCCCTTATGGAATAATTCAGGTATACGTATCAATGGTCGGACATTGTCTTGGCCTTTGTGGCAGGCAGCGGGTGTCCACACTCCAGATCAACTTCTTCATAATGGTGACTTCAAATCCTTTTCACAATTAAGGGAGGAATTTAATTTCCCTATACAACATTCTTTTAAATACCTTCAAACGTCTCCAATATTATCTTATTTAACTATATGGGGGAAACCACAAGCTCAAAGCAATCTGTGACGCGCGTCCTGCATGGTGCAGAAAAGAGCAGGCCGCCAGGAAAATCTCTGCAGTTCAACATAGGAGCAGTTGGTCCTGGTAGCGAGTTAATTAGCATGTGTCCTTGAGCACTGGCACACACAGTCACTGCGGTGACAAAGACACTGCCATGCATCCCTTGGAGGAGCCGCACCAGCCGCCTGCAGACCCCGAGGCGCACGCCCCTTGTCGCAGGCCACGACCCAAACCAAGGTCCATTCCCGCCGCTGCAGTTATGGGCTTCGGCCAGGCCATGCCCCACTTACCGACAGGCCCGCAGCACCTCAGTGCCGGGCGAGGGGGTCCACAGCTAGGCCGCCACGCTCCTCCGCATTCAGTCAGAGGCCTGTGTTTGCTCTAGCAGTGCATGAGATTTCCACGTTTGAAGATGCTGTCCCAGGGTTTGTAGAGTGTCAGCAGCCCACAGCCTTCCGCAGCTCGTCTCCCTGAACTGGTACACCGATGAGGCATCAGAAGGCGAGATCCATCAGCAAAACATTGCGGCGGCAGCCATCTTGCGTACTCTCGCTGGGGATCAGCACTTCAGCGATCCAGCCTCTATTGCGCTCCATACCACTCCAGAATTCCACCGATGTGTGCAGGAGGGTCTTACAGGTGAGCCTGGGTAGTTTCAGAGATCAGATGCAGAGATTCCATGCAGATTATGGGCGGATAGTGGCTCAACCGGGCAGAGCTACACTAGGGTGCGGCCATCTTGTCGTGCGTCCTCTAGCGCCCCCCATCTGTTTGAAATTCTTCATGACTGGCATTGGACACTGGTCAAACTGCATAAAGCTGGTTTACTCTCGCACGCTGGTTGTTGGAGGTGTTCTATCTCTGGTTGTGACACAACTCATATTATTTGTGAATGCCCAAGAATATAACCTTTTTGGAACTATGCTAGTAAAACTTTACATTCTACAATGCCCTTACATCTACCATTCACACTTGCTAACACTATTTTACATGATTTACGTCACTCTCCAAAACTTCTAAATCACAATTACGTCTCTTCCACACTGCTTTGGCTACTGTTAAATCCTACGTCATCATCCCCACCCTCACAGGAAGAATAGTTAGTGGCAATGATACAGACGGCCTCACATGAACGAACGATCTATAACCTTTAAGATCAAGCTGATATGTTTCTGCAGACCTGGTCACCTTTTCTAAAAGCTGAAGTTGACGATATTGATGACACTGATAACTCCTCTGTTTCTCCTAATACACCCAGTCAAGCAGACTAATCCATTGCTTTACAGCTTAGTACATTAAGTTTTTCCTAATATTACTTGCTATAATTCTTTCATTTTTCTATATTCTTTTACCATTACTTTTCTTACCTTTCTATTCTTGTCCCTGCTTCTCTGTACTCTGGCTCCACTTCTTCACATTATTTTTTCAATTTACTATCTTTTTCTTATCTTCTTCTTATCCCTTTCTCCCCCTTACATTACTTCACTAGCCTTTCCAATTTATTGTGTTCTCAACTTTTCAAAGGTGAATATTTTTTATGATAATTCATTTATCAATTTTTAATATTATGATCTCATGTATAGTCATTGCTTCATATTTATATTTGTTCTATTTATGACTCATCAATTAATATTATATGCTTTATAAATTTCTTATCTATGTCATCTTTTTCTATTTATCTATTTATTAATTTAATTATCTATTAACAAAATGCCTATTTATATATTCTTTATTTATACATTTCCAATACTGTATAACAATGGTATCTTTTATTCTTAAAATGTTTCTAGTGTATTTATTAATAATTTATTGCGGTCTCCTTATCTTTGTTATTACTCTGTATTTTATTGTAAAATGTAATAAAAAATGTCAACACAAGAAATAAGATTGCATGACAAATGTTATTCATTTTAAAATGTTTTATTAATCATATTGATGGCTGGCAGTGTAAAACATTATATCATAATGAATGGTATTCATGCTAGGTAAAACTAAAAAAACTAAATAGAAGTAGATGTTCTATGGTAACTTTGGCCCAGATTTAGATGTTGGTGCTCCTGCTATTGTTCTTCCAGGGCGATGGAGCAATTGCCTCTTTTGCCCTGGCAGAGGTCCTAACCTCAAGATTTGTACATAACCACCAAGCTGGAAGTCATTTATAAAGCACTGGCATTGTCAATGCATTTCATGGTTTGGTACAGGGCTCCTTCAACATGACAGAGCCTTGCACCAAACATTTTTCCTGAAACAGGATTTTCTTTTCCAAATTAAAACAGAAAATGCCCCCTCTCTCCATGCCATGGCGAGTTGAGCCTTTTTTGTTTTTTTACTGCCGCTTAAGGTTTGCCTGGTGGCGACAAATAGTTTTAAAAAGCTGTATGTCTGCCCATCCTAATTGGACGGTGGACAAATAGCCATCTCTCCAGTGGCTTTTACTCTGTTAGGTTGTCGTAGGGATCTAACCATGGCAGGGATAGTGTACTCTCCGCCATAGTTACACCAATGCTCCAGACACATACAAATCGGTGGGTGGACCATTAGCTTGGCGTTAAGGATAATCTGTTGCTGTTGCAACGTAATATACTTACTGCTAAGATAAAAATCTGCCCCTATACCTAGTATCTCACTTTCTTACAGATATATTCAGTTTACTCCCACAATCTTTATTCTACTTATTTTAACCTTCCTAAAGTTGCTATTATAGCTAGTTAAAAATAAATAAGCTACAAGAGAAATTGCACTTAGGATAAGAAATGGTAAACAAGCATTCAGTCGGTGATCTACAAGCTTGTATGGGCTGTGTCTGTTTGCCTCAGTTATATAATCTTTAATAGTAATATTTGAAAGTCTTGCATGTTCAGACTGTAACACATCTATCCTGGAAAAGTACATACATGGCTGCAGACGCTTTCTCAAAAGCAGCTAGAGCAGTCATGTATTCTGACCATTCATTGTAGGTGGCAGGGTATGAGATTTCCATTTCTGCAGTATGCATATTTTAGCTGTTGCCAAAGCAGAGTGTAACCACATTTTGCAGTGTGTATTGATTTCCTCAACATTTCCTGTATCAAGAAGCACTGCTAGCTCCATAGATGGTTTTATGTTACATATTCAGTGCATTTTAGTCTCTCCCATATTTGTTTCCAGTATTAGGCAATCTCTCAGCAGGACCAAAGAATGTTCATCAGATTTCCCCCTGGCTTTCCACATCTTTAACAGTCTGTGTTCGGTGTCAAATTAGATTTATAGAGTTAGGATGGTGTCCTGCGCCATTGCTGTCTGATTTTGAAATAGTTACATTTCAACATGATTTCTCTCAACCCTCTGCCATGAATGGCTAAAAGGGACAACAACTCTACAGCTGTGTATGAATTAGGGATGGTGCTGTCTTGTGAGCTCTGAGTAGAGCCGTCAATGATTTGACTATATAGTTGGGAGATTAGATTTTTATATGTTTCCCACTTAGATAAGTGTCATGAATCGACAAAAATCCTAGTTCTTGTGGTGCATTGCCTACATTTTTAACTAAACTCCTCTGTGTTTCAAGGCCATATTCTTCTTGTAAGTTAGAGAAAGTTTTGCATTTTACATTAGAAATCATATTTTGTATACTTTTGATCATTTTTAAGTACCATCCCTTCCAGAAAAAGGGTAAGTTGTCAATACATAGTTCTGCATTGTGCCAGATGGAGGCAGCCAGATGTAAAAATCCATGTTGTTTAAGGGAGCGATGAAGAGCCTTTTATGTCAAAAGCTTAAATTGCAGCATTGGATTGTGTGGGACTCTGGTATCAGTGAGTTTCCTCTCGAGTATACTATCATCCTTACTGTCACTTTGAAGATGCATCTCTATGAATACCAACTCTGGTATATCCAGTTCACTATGAAAATAATATTGGAGTTGGTACAATTGATGTGATACATAATAGCATTCAATTTTGGGGTGCTTTAGTCCTAGTCCTCCTTAGAACATGTCTGAATAGAAATTTGACATCTAAATCCTGGGTCGGTTGCCACCCCTTTTTACCTCTACTTCTATGAATTTAAGCAGCATGCAAGGAATGAGCAAAGCAATCATCCCAAAAACATAGTTGAACCTAGGGGCAACTATCAATTTCACTGTTTGTACGCTGCCCTAAAGCAAGTGTGACAGTTGTTTCCATTTTTCAAATACTTGTTGCATTTGGATCAATCAGTGCGAGAAAGTAGATTATTATTTGAAGTGGGTGATACCACTTTTCAAATGATTAAGGCACTATTCCTTTCTGCTCCAGTAAATTTTAATAAATCTGAGCACAACACTTGGTAGCGTTAACACAATGCACACAGGCATAACTTAGGACAACTAGTTGAAGTGCAGGACCTTAGTAGGAGCCTCAGCTCTGATGGGAAGTTTGAGGCTCTCGCAAATTAAAGGTGGGAAAACTCTGAGTGGCAGAAGTCTGGGCCCAGGAAGCTGTCAGCAGCAGCATGCTGCTCGGCATTGGTCCTGGTAGAGTCTTCTACATTCAGACTTAGAGACAATATCTGGAAGTCACGATTCTTTCAGCAGGACAAACCAGCAGCATGAGTCCAACTGGCAGTTTGACGTCAGCGACTGCGACTCGGCAGCAGTACAGCAATAACTTGTGGTCTTTTTTTTAAAAGTTCAGAGAAAGTTTCTAAGTGTTCGGTCTTGCAATTTTAAATGAGAAAAGAGTATGCTCTAACACCAGCCAAGGTTCCGGACCATTTGTGTACCACTTGGGAGTTAGGACTAAATATTCCAGAAGGCCCCACCAGGATCCAGGGCAAATCCAGTTGGAACTGGCCAGCTGGGCTTAGCAGAGGGTTGGGCGTCCTGCAGCTTTTGTGGTTTTAGTGCTGAACAGGAGGTTAGCTAACTAGTCCTTGTGGTCCACTTGTCTTTCCTGGTTATAAGTGGGGAGAAGTTTCAGACCTTTGAGTTTCTCTCACCAGTCTCAACAGCAGGTGCAGTCATTCTTCTGTCTTCCACTGGTCCAGAGGTGTTCTGAAGAGGGTAATGATGGTGCCATGATTATGCCCAGTGCCAGTCTGTGGGTGGGAAAAACTCCTGGCCACTCCCTAACCAATGGGGAAAATGTTTACGAGGGTGTTCCTACCCACTTTTGCATTACTTCTTGTGTGTTTTACTGTAACCTATGCAGTGCCCCTCTGTACCTGAAACTAATATGACAGAGCATTTCTACAATTTTGCAGAGCTCCCGGGGCCACCCAAAGACGTGGCTTGTGTAATGGGCAAACCCTCCCTTGTGGTCACTCTAAACCCATTCTAGGGGCAACCCCTCTTCCACTGGGATCAGCACCCAGGTGAATATGTATTGCTGGCATAGTTGTTGATGTCTCTCTGCCACAGGTGCACTACCAGTAATATACCTGCTTTCTATCCTTGTTCATAGTGTTAATGCTCCAATTTCTGCAAGGCTATTATCCGCTATGGAGGAGTAATAGGTATTTAGCTCCCACTTAGCTTTAATCAACAGTTGAAGAGTTTTGTTGGAGGGGGAGCGCCTGCATTATATTTGTACGTCTTTCTTTTGCAAAAATATCCTATTGTATCCTGAGTTTCTCCCCATGCCAAGATGCTTTAGCAATCATTACACCCCTAACATACACTTTTTCTGAGGCACATAAGGTCTGTGACCAGGTGACTGAGTTTGATTTCAAGGTTAGGAAATCCATGGGCTACTCATTCAATACTTTTCTCTTTTTCCAGTTTTATTTTGATAAATGTTCATTCCCATGTCTGGTACTGTGGTGTTATGATTTAAAGATTCAATTGTTGTTATTGGTACTTGATGGGATAGGCCAGCTGCTTGAAAGTCACATGTATGTTTTTTTGGGCAGCAAACTGTGTTCACTAAAAAGTCAATTCTTGTTTTTAATTTTGTGGGGGAAAAAGACATAGGTGTACTCTCTGTGGGTATAACATACACCAACAGTCCCTCGAACTGTGCTCTTTCATGAGCACTATTAACATATTTCTATCCTGATTGTCGGTCGAATCCAGCTCCCCCAGACTTATCCAGGACCTAATCAATCATTTAAGTCATCAGTCACTCCCCACAAGGAGTTTAGCGTGACCAAATTCTATAAAATGGTCCTCTGAGTTTAGCAATTACATATCTGCCATCAGGATATATCCCGTCACACCCACTATAAGCAGTTCCTTTTGTAGAAGTATGCCCACCCATCTCTTTTAATAGAGGGCATTTGATGGCTGTAAGGTCTGGTCCTGTGTACACAAATCCCCTGACTTTCCCCACCCAATCTCTTTTAAGCCTGTCCCACTCTTCAGAGTTGAGTTGGATTTCCTGGAGAGGCTCTGTATCTGGTTTCTCATGAGCTAGGACGGTAAGAACTTTCTTTCTTTACCAAAGAATGTTAGCCTATTAACATTCAAGGACCATATAGTCAGAGGATGGAGAGCAGCAGTCATGGCAGAGGTCTGAATTTTTCTAGCAATAGTTCCTGCTGTTGTCCCAAGGCTACCTCGTAGGCTCCAATTAGCAAGACAAAATATGAATTGCAGATGATTACAGCAAAGGGTTGCCCTAGGCAGGAAAATCAGTGAAGCATAGCTGGGATGTCCAATTCAGAATTTCTGTTACAGTCTGGGGTATATCCGTAGAAGAAGTAATTAGCTGCCAAATTTGATCTGGTGGACTATACCATCGAGGCTTGTGCCTCGTAGTGTTATAAAGGTAAGGTAATTGCTTTGAAATTGTTTGTAACCCATGTTGTGTAGAAAACCTAAAGCTTTTCCTATTGTCTATAATTGATTGGTATCATAAGCTGCTTAACAAGCTAATCCGCGATCTTGATTTATCTCTCAGCCTGTGGAGTTCGTGTTCTTTTATCTGTATGAATCTCGGTGGCGTGTCATTGTCTGGCGTAGCCGTTTTTCCCCTCCTCCCACCCAGAGATACCCTTCTTTAGCAGAAGAGGGGATCCAGTTTGTGGATGCAATGCATGTAATCAGGACTTGTGATGCCTTTGTGTCCCCTTCATTGTCTAGGATGTTCATTAGAAATTGTTCCAGCGCTTTTGAATCTCGTTAATATCTTTTCTTTCCATAATGTGTAACTATCATGGTACCTGGTTCAAGCAGGCTGTATCTGGCAAACAAAGTTAGTATTGTTTCTCCTACTTGTATTCTTTAATTCGGTCACCTTCTCTTTTTAACTGCCAGACATTACTATCCCGATCCGGGTTCGCCGATATTCTTACCTCTATGTCATCCATGTGCATTTCAGAGACCATGTCTTGGGTTTTTATGCTTGCAAGATGTACTAGCTTAAAGTCTCTATTCGTTTTTGAAGTTGCCTCCTCAACTGTCCCCATAGATAATTAGATGCCTTTTCATTGAGCCAGAATAGATTCCAGAGTTATAGTATTCATAACTGTAGTGTGAGGATTAGTAGTCGTTTTTTTAACGCCTTCAGAAGATGCCTCCAAAAAATGGAGTTGGTGTGACACTTTATTTCCAGGTATAGAAACAGATAATATCTTTTATGTATAATTTGTTAGCGTCTATATAGTTGTGCTCATGGTATATGTTAGGGAAGGTAGTAACATCAATCAGGTCCAATTAAACATCAGTAGTAGGTCTTTGTCTCTTTCAACTCTAAATGGCGAGGTGAGGTAAAAATCTCCCTTTCTAAAGGAACTGGTTAATTTTAGTGCACTCCAATATCATCTTTCTATATTTATTATCCTTCTGAAGCAATAGGTGGACCTGTGGACTGAGTAATGTATTGTTCTGCCAATTAATAGGAAGAATAAATATGGCAGTCCCCTTGTAGCATAGCCCCGCCCACTCTATCGTAGTTCTCTGTCCCTGTATGTCAGTCTCCCAGTTTGGCCTTCAATCGTCATGCCACTGCAGATATGGTGCGCCTTTCTTTCTTAGGGGCAAAAGCCACCTTATTATTTCCTGCAATCTCTTTTCAGTTACTGCCTATATTTATTCTTACTCATGCTATGCCCTGCCTTCCCCGGGGCTAAAATTGAGGTGGGTTGCCTCCAGATCAATGCCAGTAGTACCAGCACCTCCAGGGCCGGACTGGGAACAGCAACAAGCCCTGCCATATTGTTGCTCGACTGGCCCTGGGATGCGGGGAGGGGTGTGCTAGTAAAATGCACCACTACAGCTTTTGTTACTGGGGGACGAAATAGCAGCATTGCTGCAAAACCGGCCCCAGTGACAAAAAAGGCCCCCATGGCCAGAAACCCGGCTCCGGCCCACCGGGGAAACACCAAGTGCCCGCTACGGTCAGTCCAGCCTTGAGCATCTCATTGGCAGAGGCACAAAGGTGATCAAGGATTGCTTCTTGTACTGCTGAAGATGGTGACTTTCTTCAGAGCATCATGCATCTCCAGTGCTGTGTATCTGCAAATCTCCTTTCCACACTAATCCAATGTTTCCTCAATTCAGCCTGAAGCCAGTGACCAATGTTATTTATTTTTCACCTAGGATGTGCTGAGACTGCTGCTTCTCCTTACCTATAATGTGGTAGATGGGAATCACCATATTGCAGAGTTAAACATTCCTTGTGTAGCAGTTGACTGGGCATGGGAATACTTTAAGAGACATCCATCATGCTTGTGGTGAAACCCCCTTGAAATTAATGGTGATTTGTATCATGTTTGCTGTTTTTTAGCATAATGGTGGCACCCAAACACAGTCAATAGGCCTTCCTTTTTGATAATGACCCCTGACAAAGCCAATAGGCCTGCCTTTTTGATAATCTGAGCCATGTTCTCCATGATACCGCTGAACAGGAGACCTCTGAGAGAAACCTGACCAACCCTTCATGCTCAGTTGGAAGAGTTTGGGCAGCAGCTATATGGTAAGTGTATATTTTTTTAAATTCCTCTAAGAGCACAAGTTTTTTTTAGAGTGGTGCCTTTTCGTGTTCAGTATGAGATTTGTTCCTACCTTCCATGTTGGATTTAACCTGTATTTTTTGTGTGCAACAAAAGAATTCAAAGTTTAAAATTAGTAACTTGCATGTATAGTTTTAGTTTTGTTTGCATCAACTAGTTCTATGTTTTGTGACAACATAATAGTTAAATCACAATGTCTACATTTCCGAACTATTACATTTCCATGTTGCCAAACGTAGAGGCCTATTACGATGGCGGGCAGACTTTGGGAAACCAGGAAACTGGACCAACCGCCATAGCTACCCACAAGTGCACCTCCAACCCCTGAGGGCCCGCAACGGGCCCCTGAAAGCAAACTCCGCCTGGCTTTACATGGCGGGGTCTCGCCATGGAAAGCCCTGCACTGCCGCCTATCCTAATATGGATGGCGGTGTCTTGCAGACACCGCCACCATATTGAAGCCCTTTTCCGCCCAGTCGCCTGTCGGACCGGCAGAAAACCGGCGGGCGGTCTTTCTGTCTGCCGGGGCCCCCACCGCCATCGCAATTTGGTGGGGGGAAATGGTAGGCGGGCGGTGGAAAATGGAAGGCGGATCACCACCGCCAGACATATCATAATGGACCTGGCTTCACGAACATGCCCTGCCAGACATACATGTCGCTCCCACCCCCCAATACAAAATAATGAGAGCAGATAGGACTCAGACAAAAGGAGGGGGTCTGTTAATAGCTACCACTAACAATCTTGACTTAACTCTCTTAGAAGTTCATGTTGAAAACCACCTAGAAATATGTATTTTTAAGATTAAGGTTTGCCATAATGGATCCTGGAGGGGGGCTTTAGTGTCCCCCCCGGACCCAAACGCGACTTTGCAGAGAAATTACTGTAACTTTTAGCTCCTCACGCTCTGGCATCAGACAATTGTCTTTTGATTAGAGATTTCAACTGTCATGTTGATATACCGTATAATTCCGATGTAGAGAAGTTGATTTCTAATATGAGTATCCTAGGCCTTACCCAACTGGTGCATGAACCTACACACATGGCTGGTCATAATCTTGACCTTCGTTTTACTAATCGGCCTAAGACAACTATACTATCCCTTGTTCCACTACTATGGACCGATCACTACCTTTTAAAAAACATTTTTCCAAATATGTTAATAAAAAAGCCCCGGAAACTGATCTCTCTCTACGAAGACCTTGGCATAAAGTTACTGGGTCCTGACTCGAATGAAACCATGGTGCGTTTTAAAAACTGTATGTCCCACGTCAACAGGTGGATGAAAAGTAACCATCTTCAATTAAACGGTACAAAATCTGAGATTATGCTTTTTGGGAAAGCGCCTGAATATTGGTCGCCAGACTGGTGGCCCTCCGACCTTGGCACCTGTCCTGCCCCCAAAGAGGTGGTTCGTAATCTGGGCTTTCACATGGACAATCAACTGTCCATGAGGGCCCAGGTTAACCATATTATTAGTACATGTTTCGGAATAATGCGCACATTGCGGAAAGTTTTTAAATGGATCCCTTTGGAAGCCAGAAAACCTTTGATTCAGGGTCTTATCACTAACGAATGTACTATGGCAACGCACTATTACAGTCCATCAATGAAACCTTTTTAAACAAACATCAGATTCTACAAAATATTGCGGCTAAATTGATCTTGAATCTGCCTCATCGAACATCTTCTGCCCCATGTCTCAGAGCTCTACACTGGCTCCCAGTGAGAAAGTGCATTCTCTTTAAGATCCTATGCCTTACGCATAAGTGTCTCTGTGGGAAAAGCCCACAATACGGGTCAAAAAAACTCTGTTGGTAAAAGCCTCAGAAGGCACTCAGGTCCAGTACCAAGTCTTTGCTTACTCCCTTCAGAATATATACCACTAGACAAGGTGGTAGATCTTTTTCGTACCTAGCTCCGGCCTCCTGGAATAAACTGCCTGTTGACTTAAGATCTATCCCCATTCATAGTTTTTTTCGGAATAAGCTGAAAACTTGGCTGTTTGATCAGTAATCTTCCCCAGTCTCTCCGCTCCAGAGCCGCTGCTAGCGCCATGAGACTCTTTGGAGTGACATGTTTTTCGCTATACAAAATGCCTCTGACTTGACTTGACCCCAAGGTTTGTGTGAAGAAGACATTGTGCATCTTTACCTTACCTCTAATCACCATATATGTAACACCCATTACATTCATAATTTCTGCAATTATTATTTTGGCAAATATGTTACACAAAAATCCACAATAACACTTAATCCTTTAGAATGATTTTGGCCTTAGACAAATACATTCTAGCCCCAGATAGCCAATGTGTGAAAGATGCTACACAACATTTTTTCTACTTTATCCACAGTGAAAGAAATAAGCTCTTAGCACAACCCTTTCTCCGTCTTTGAAGGTCCTAATCCAAAGAATATTTAGAAAATATCATTTCTACTTATTTGAAAGGGAGCAAATACTTGTATCAAATTGTATTGTGACAAGTTTGTTAAATATTCCACAATGCCAGCTTTTAAATTTAAGAATATAATATCCTTTTATAATAAGGTTATATTGATACACTGTATTGAACGTATGAATTAAAATTGTCGCTTTTTTTCACATTTCTTTTCAGGAAACTGGGCTAGCCAAGATTCAATATAGCAGAACCTGTGACAAGTAACAAGATGCTTGCCTGTGAGGAGGGTGCAAGACTTTTCATTGGCAGTAAGGAAGAGGAAGCCACCCCTAGCAGGGATGTTTCACCTGCCTGGAGACATACATGATCTGTGACCAAAAGATTCTGGCTGCAGTTTTAAGAGGGAACTGGGGGAATATGTGGTGGATACCATGGGGCTCCTCCTGGCCTTGAGCAACAACAAGCTGTGCATCGGAGGTCTTCGGCTGCACCCACTGCACATGCATCATCTTGTCCTCTCTTTACCTGCAAAAATCTTTTATCGGTATGATTTATTCTTGGCGACAGACCTTTTTCCACCTGGACTTTAGCACCTAATTAAACAGAACTACAGTTGTATGTGGGCAAATGCCCATGGATAAGGTGGAAAGAGGAACAGGTGTTCTTGGGCGGGGGTATCACACCTTGTAAAATAAAGACATCTGCATTCACCTCAGGGCAAACACTTGCATTGAGAGAGAGTTGGTGTTTGCCCTGTGGTGAAATGTCCATAAATAATTACCACCTGACATGGCCAGCAAGCTGTCTAGAACAGACAGAGGCACCATGGGGGCAGTTTTGAGGGGTGGGGAAGTTGAGAATGAAAATACCTGCTCTTCACCAGGGAAGTTATCTTCCTCCCATCAGATGATTAGGAGAAGACTGGAAATGTAGCATCATGGCAGCAGTATTTGAGGACAACAAAGCCTTTCTCGTTGTGCAGGTCATCCTCAACCTCAACCAACTATGACTTCTCTTCCTTCCCATTTTGTCCCGCAGTGCTGACTGATGACACTTTTAATGGAGGAGGATTACATTCTCTCCACGGATTGTACACCATCTTGCTTTGGAGAAGATTCATCATCATCCAGCACAATGTCCCTAGTATTTGAAAGAAGAAGATCTCAGCAGGTGAATGACATCAAATCCAGTTTTGTATCTACTTTTTAACAATGTAGTTTAATAAACATTGTTCTGTAAATAAATAATAAAGTTAGTACCATGCGAGGATAAAGAAACTAAGGATTTATCTGTGGGGAGAACTATTTATACCACAACAATGTGAATTCACCAGCTCCAGCCACAGAGATTTGACTTCTGGAAATCCCCGGTGAAATTAGCTGCTGAATCTGTTTCCTTGTAGTTGATATTGTCAAAGTATCTCAAAATCAAGCAGCTATAAATATAAGAATTATACTCATTGGATATTGTCAAACTATAAAAGTCATAATGACTACAAAGGCTGACACATTAGAGATACAGACAAGAAAACAAAGCAAAAAAAAAACGTTTATTATTTGACATACTTAGAAAATTAGATAAATTAATTATTGAAAGAACAAATTATTCCAAAGATAAGATCAGAGATTCCCAGACTAACGTGACTGATGAATGTTAGAGGGCCTAATAACTTCTGCTAGGGAGTCTCCTGATGTCATTGGTGTTGATGTTCTCAAGGTGACTTGAACTGATAGGAGAAAGACATACATAGGGGATTAAGTAATTGTAAATCATTCAAGAAGATGCCATTCAAGTGGTTTCATTACTAATTATGAGACTCACAAAATGGCTGTCCTGCAAGTTAAGACAAGGCCTAATAAGTACCTTATAGTGATATTCCTACATTGGCAAATCTAAGGGAATCTGTGTAAGACAATATATAATATCTATAACAATTGCATTATATATTGAGCATGGTGCTAAAAGTGATATGTGACAAACCATATACAGCTACCTTTTCAGTATTAAATTAAGAGGTTAAATGTAAAGCAGGAGTTTTAACAATTTGAGTAATTTGCTTTTCTGTAATTACATGAAACTTCAGCAAAAATGTGCAAAATTATGTTTAAATATGCAAAATGGGAATCCATCATTTTGTGTATAAATGTTTGACGTAACAACGTATTTCACGCAAAACAATTAGTACAAACAATAAAAGCAATGTGAGAACAACTGCTCACGTTCTGTTGTTTCTATGTGTTTGTGGTAAATTTTAACTGCAAATGTTGCATAATATCAGGAGTTAACAAACATGACATCAAACTCCCCAAATTCCCAAAATTGTTTGCATTATGCCAGCATAATCTAAGTTTTACCTAAGACTATTCCAAATGCAAAAAATCAGACATTTAATTTACCACTGTCTACCATCCATTTGCTGTGTAATGCCAGTCTGGTTTTAGCGCACTGCTAGGAGCACAAGTGGATATTGTGGCAGGTGTTGGACAAGACAACAATACAGGGTCTTAACATTTTAAGTGTAGATAACAATCTGTTTATATTCTCTGTGCTACCTGGAGTGTGGACGATGTCAACGTGTTGTCCTCTAGATCTAAAAAGAAAATGAATCTAGTGAAAACACCAGAAGCATTTTATTATCAGAAATCAAACTCAGGATGAGAGGGAACTGCTTCCCTTGTGTCCTGATTTTTTTTTTTCAGATTGATGTAACACCTGAGCATGCAACGTTCTGACATCACAGCAAAACAAAAGTGAAAGCACACAGCGCTAATGGCCTGGTCTGTCTTCACTTTTGATCGGTGCTGGGGGCATAACGCTGCCCCTCAAACACTGCTCAACATGGAAGATGAAGCATTGGAAAGGGAACAATGTCCCCTTTCCAGCGCTGTTTCTCCTTAGTGGATCCCTAACCAGAGTTACACAGTTACTTGACACCCAGGACGATTATTATGAGGTGGGCGCAGTCTTTGGGCAATGACCAGTACTGTTTTATCAATGGTGGACAAACCCAATGATGTGTGGTACGATCAGTGTAAGACAGTGTTTGGGAACCCACTAGGTAGGTTAAAAGACCCCTCACACACCAATCTGGTTGGTGTCATGCTTCATCATTGGGGTCCCAACCGGGTGGCCGAATGCCCCCCGGTTGTGCTACGACGCCTGACTACAGCGGAGCTGGTGTGGTGCAAGAGTGTGATGTCGTGAAGATTAAAAATATCTCTGAGAGTCCTTGCTATTGGGAGTTTATTATTGGCGGCTCAGGATATAGTAAAAACAAGATATGTGATGCAACTACGAAAGAAATTATTATCTAATAGTTGTTAGTGCTGTAGGTCTACATGTTTCAGCCCTCATGAAGATGTATGGAGCTTTCGTCAGGACCAGTGAGATGAGTGAGTGGCAAAGTGAAAAGTGCCACGTGATAAGTGAAAAAGTTAAAAAGGTTGTTTACCTACACACTCGCTAAGGTGTGTGGATCCAGTGTCTGCAAACTTGCAGACACCGCAGCGAAAAAGACCTGTGGGAGGAAAAAGACAGCCCAAAAACATGTATAAAACTGACACATGGGTGCTGAATATATCAGCAACTATAAAATGCAAGCTTAGGTGCTGTGATGGAACAAACCTATCTGTAAGAGGATCGTACCTCTGGCAACACACAAACTGTGCTAGTGTTGCATGCTGCTAAGCGTGTTGTTTATCTAAAGCAAATCAATTTATGGTGCTGGGAAGATGCAAGCCTCTCTGTTAACTTTATAAACCAAGTGGTTGCAGCAATCAGGACAAGACAGACAGTGAAAACAGATGGTGATGCAATCGTTGCACGTAAGGTGCCTAGTCAGTGAAAGGCATCTGTCGAGTAGGTAGTAGTACCGTGAGGTGTGTCACAGTGAGAAACCCATTGAGCGCATTAAGTTCAGGGCTGGCTGGGGCCGTGAGGCAGAGCGCGTTACTAACTAAGTCTGGGTTTGCAATATTAAAAGAAGGGAGGGGGGTACTAAGCCCCTGTGCGCAGCGTTAAGGAAGAGGAGAGAATTAAAATAATTACACTATGGCTGAGTGAGATCGCTGCTCAGGATACGGGAGGAGTGCGCTCCTCACGCAAAATTCTGTGGGGAGAAAAGTAGCGAGCATGAGAGGCACAGCGTGGAAAGCCTGTGCAATCCACAGAAAAAGGCGCGCGTCACCTTACTTGATCGAAGAGCTGCACCCGCCTGGCACCTATTGGGGTCTCCCGTAGTCCCGGATGGTGTGGGAACCGTTTTGGAGGGAGATTAAGTAGTACTGAGCTCCATAAGGTATGTGCAGGCTGGCCGGTGGGCGTGGGCAGGGAAGCAGTGACTGCGCAAGTGCAGAGGAGCAGTGTTGGCCTTTCGCGCATGCGTGAATATGTCACGTGCGCATTAGAGAAGGAAGAGAGTGCCACGCATGTGTCGGAGGTAGAGTGTCCACCCCACACCCGTGCGTGTGCAGTGACATGCAGAGCGACAATGGCAAGTGGCAAATTAAAGGAAAATGTGCGAATCAGACCGCTAGGCATAGGGAGGACCGGTGCAGATGCATGGGTAGACACCAATGGTTAAAGACTGCAAATGGCCCGGATAAATAAAGGGCAGAATTAGGATCTTCTGAGACTATTCCAGGGGATATTATCGGTTAAGCCGGTGATATGGCTGGACAGACGATATATCCACCTCTGTTCTTGTTCCAAGAGGCTGTTCTGGATGTTGGGTAGGTTATGGTCTAAAGCTTCCAGGATGACCCATCTCATGTCATTGGTCGTATGGCCTTTTTCCAGAAAGTGGTTAGTCATTTTTGTGGTGTTTTTCTTGCAGCGTATCGTGCTGTGGTGTTCACAGATCCTGGTTTTAATCTTGCGGGTAGTCATACCGATGTAGATGAGGTTACATGGGCAAATGATCCGGTACACAACAGGTTCTGTGTTACAGTTGGTGTGCTTGCGTAGTTCCCATGTTTTTCCAGGTTCCAAGTTGAGGTGTTTGGTCGTCTCAGTGATGTGACAGACTCTGCAGCCGCCGCAAGGAAAATGTCCTTTAATGCTTGGGAGGCCCCAGGAATTTAGGACCGTGTTCATAGGTCTACCCCTACGCCGAAGCTGACTACCAACCACCCCACCATGCTGACACGTCAGGTACATCATCAGACGAAGATTCGTCAGGGAGCAGTGGCTCCAGCAACAGTAGCTACCGCAGATGCCAGCAAGGCAGAGGTGGCCAAACAGGATGGCAACAACCATGGACCCAGGAGCCCCGGGGACCCAATGTATTATACCCACCCATGTATCCTCAAATACACCCACAATTTGGCTACGGTTGGAACCCACCTTTTGGACCACCACCACCATACATGAACCAGAACCAGCCACAGCCTTTTTTAGGAAGAGGCCGAAGAGGACGCGGAAGGAGACGCAGAGGGAACACAGTACACTGGCAAGACAATCCACAACAGGGAGCGCAGACAAGGAGCCAAACCAGAGATCAACAACCAGGCCCGAGCACACGCTAAGTCTCATCACCAATCTCTCCAAACATGTTCTAACACCCACAGAAGAAGCCATCCTAGAGAAAGGCCTTGGCTATGCTCCCACAACCAAACTTGACAAGTTCAAACTTCATTGTGAACTAGCAGAGTTCTTTTGCAAACTCAAGCTCAAGGCCTTCTTCGAAAATGCCCCCATTATCACTGATCCAGGGGACCAAGGGGACACCACCCTAAGATTCAAGTCCTCCTTCATGCCACCACCCAGCTCTACCCCGCCGGACATTTTGGTATATGAGCAAACAGTGTTCAAAGAAATTGAAGCTCTCAAAGAACCCCACACGTTCCAAAACACAAGCAAGCTAGAACGAATGGCCCTACAATCACTGAAAAATAACCCCGAGATCATAATCAAACCAGCTGATAAAGGGGGAGGCACAGTAATACTCATCAAAGATGACTACCATCGAGAATGTGAGCGTTTACTCAATGATACAAAAAACTATGAGTTGCTCACACATGACCCCAGCACTTCCCTGAAAACTCGCATCCACACCCTAGTGGAAGATGCGGAACAGACTGGCCAGATCTCCAAAAATGAGGCCAATTTCCTCACCACAACACAAGGCAAAATACCATATTTCTATACTGTCCCCAAAATCCATAAGAATAGAACTCCTCCCCCTGGATGCCCCATCGTCTCAGGCATCGGGTCCCTATTGGAACCCCTGTCACGCTTCTGTGACCATTTCTTACAACCATTGGTCCAGTCCACCAGTACATACCTGAAAGATACTAAAGACCTCCTAGGACTCCTAGCGGACATACACTATGACCACAATACTTCTTTCTTGGTGTCACTCGATGTAGAGAGCTTGTACACCAGCCTCCCACAAGATGATACCCTGAGAGTACTAGAAGAAGCTCTCAATTATGCCGACTGGCAATATCGCACGCCCCCTTCCTTTGTACTTAAATGTGCAACCCTTGCGCTCAAAGAGAACTACTTCGAATACGAAGGCAAGCTCTATCTCCAGAAGTATGGCACTTCAATGGGGAGCGTTTTCGCCCCCAGCATAGCGGGCCTGTACGTATTTAACTTTGAGACCAAACATCTCCTCAGTAACAATCAACCACGCATTCCTCAAATCAAATTTTACAAACGTTACATTGATGACATCCTTCTGATCTGGGAAGGATCCAGCAAACCGCTGGCCACCTTCTGTGACTGGCTCAACACGTGTGACCCCAACCTCCGTTTCACATATAGCTCAGACAGTCACCAGACCACATACCTGGATATAAAAGCAGTATCAGGTGGCCTCATGAGCAAGACTCACTTCAAACCCACTGCCCGTAACTCTCTACTACACTTTTCCAGCTTCCACCCCAGAGCTCTCCGCGAAAACCTCCCGTATGGCCAATTCCTGCGAGTCCGCAGAAACTGCAGTGATCCAAAGGATTACAAATTGCAAGCCACGGACCTTTGCCACAAGCTGCACCAACGTGGTTATCCACCGAGCATAACCTAGACAGCCAACAAGAGGGCCAGAAACCAAAATCACGAAGGCCTACTAGAAACCTACACCAGAGAACCCACACCTCCGCCACTGACATGCGTGACCACCTACAACACGGTGACCAACAAGGTTTCCCATATCATTAAAAAAAACTGGAAAATTCTGAACACAGGCAACCTTAGCTGGGAACCTCCCCTCCTCTCGAACAAAAGAGCCAAATCCAGTAAGGACACCATTGTATCCACCAGACCCACTCGCCTTCCCAGACCTATGAACACGGTCCTAAATTCCTGGGGCCTCCCAAGCATTAAAGGACATTTTCCTTGCAGCAGCTGCTGCGTCTGTCACATCACTGAGACGACCAAACACCTCAACTTGGAACCTGGAAAAACATGGGAACTACGCTAGCACACCAACTGTAACACAGAACATGTTGTGTACCGGATCATTTGCCCATGTAACCTCATCTACATCGGTATGACTACCCGCAAGATTAAAACCAGGATCTGTGAACACCACAGCACGATACGCTGCAAGAAAAACACCACAAAAATGACTAACCCCTTTCTGGAAAAAGGCCATACGACCAATGACATGAGATGGGTCGTCCTGGAAGCTTTAGACCATAACCTACCCAACATCCAGAACCGCCTCTTGGAACAAGAACAGAGGTGGATATATCGTCTGTCCAGCCATATCACCAGCTTAAATGATGGAATAGTCTCAGAAGATCCTAATTCTGCCCTTTATTTATCCGGGCCATTTGCAGTCTTTAACCATTGGTCTCTACCCATGCATCTGCACCGGTCCTCCCTATGCCTAGCGGTCTGATTCGCACATTTTCCTTTAATTTGCCACTTGCCATTGTCGCTCTGCATGTCACTGCGCACGCGCGGGTGTGGGGTGGACACTCTACCTCCCACACATGCGCGGCACTCTCTTCATTCTCTAATGTGCACGTGACATATTCACGCATGCGCGAAAGGCCAACACTGCTCCTCTGCACTTGCGCAGTCACTGCTTCCCTGCTCACGCCCACCGGCCTGCCTGCACGTACCTTATGGAGCTCAGTACTACTTAATCTCCCTCCACAACGGTTCCCACACCATCTGGGACCACATGAGACCCCAATAGGTGCCAGGCGGGTGCAGCTCTTCGATCAAGTAAGGTGACGCGGGCCTTTTTCTGTGGATTGCACAGGCTTTCCACGCTGTGCCTCTCATGCTCACTACTTTTCTACCCACAGAATTTTGCGTGTGGAGCGCACTCCTCCCGTATCCTGAGCAGCGATCTCACTCAGGCATAGTGTAATTATTTTATTTCTCTCCTCTTCCTTAACGCTGCGCACAGGGACTTAGTACCCCCCTCCCTTCTTTTAATATCGCAAACCCAGACTTAGTTAGCAATGCGCTCTGCCTCACGGCCCCAGCCAGCCCTGAACTTAATGCGCTCAATGGGTTTCTCACTGTGACACACCTCACGGTACTACTACCTACTCGACAGATGCCTTTCACTCACTAGGCACCTTACGTGCAACGATTGCACCACCATCTGTTTTCACTGTCTGTCTTGTCCTGATTGCTGCAACCACTTGGTTTATAAAGTTAACAGAGAGGCTTGCGTCTTCCCAGCACCCTAAATTGATTTGCCTTAGATAAACAACACGCTTAGCAGCATGCAACACTAGCACAGTTTGCGTGTTGCCACAGGTACGATCCTCTTACAGATAGGTTTGTTCCATCACAGCACCTAAGATTGCATTTTATAGTTGTTGATATATTCGGCACCCATGTGTCAGTTTTATACATGTTTTTGTGCTGTCTTTTTCCTCCCACAGGTCTTTTTCGCTGCGGTGTATGCAAGTTCGCAGACACTGGATCCACACACCTTAGCGAGTGTGTAGGTAAACAACCTTTTTAACTGTTTCACTTATCACGTGGCACTTTTCACTTTGCCACTCACTCATCTCACTGGTCCTGGCGAATGCTCCATACATCTCCATGAGGGTTGAAACATATAGACCTACTACACTAACAACTATTAGATAATAATTTCTTTCGTAGTTGCATCACATATCTTGTTTTTACTATATCCTGAGCCGCCAATAATAAACTCCCAACGGCAAGGACTCTCAGAGATATTTTTAATCTTCACGACATCACACTCTTGCACCACACCAGCTCCGCTGTATTCAGGCGTCGTAGCACAACCGGGGGGCATTCGGCCACCCGGTTGGGACCCCAATGATGAAGCATGACACCAACCAGGTTGGTGTGTGAGGGGTCTTTTAACTTACCTAGTGGGTTCCCAAACACTGTCTTACAGTGATCGTACCACACATCGTTGGGTTCGTCCACCATTGATAAAACTGACATTAGAACAGGGGATAAGGACGCACCCCACTCCTCCCTAGCTCTCTCGTTGTTCTCTATACAATGACCAGTACTCCCACTCACCAAGCAAAACACAGCTTTTTATACTCCCCTTGGTGGGCACATCTTAGGATTTGGCCCCAATCTTCCCCAGAAGGTAAAAAGCCGACTGGACAACAGGGATTGCTTTTGGTCTGGGGCAAGGCCTAGTGCCTCCCATTATGGGGTTTGCCCAAATCTACCTACCCCAGGGGATAGAAAGCCCATGAGATACCAGAGATTTCTTTTTCTGGGGGAAGGAGAGGTCCCTTGGGCAAGCATCAGTGCCCCTCCTAAATGGCAAGATAGTATTACTGCCCTCTTGGAGGGCCGATTGTGGGTTTTGGCCGAAATCTGCCTTCATGAGGAGGGTAGATAAGCTGCCAGACCCCAGAGATTTGGAACAAAAAGGGTGGAGGCAGCATGTACTGACATAAGACCTATGTCTTTCTATCCCTCCAGGAGGCAGATGTGGGAAAGCCCCCAATCTGCTCCCCTTGGGATCTCTTTTTCCTGGCGGTGGGAGCCTGCTTGGGCAAGTGTCCTCCACCAAGGGCAAAACAGTATTTTTTCTCCCCTGGGGCAGACTGAGGAATTTGGCCCCAATTCTCTCCCCAGGTACATGGGATCATAACCAAAAGGGGTAGAATAGTCGACCTTGGGACAGGGCCATGTCCTCACCCCAAAGTGGGTTACACTTGTCTTTCTGCCCACCAGGCAGCAGATTGGGCGTTTGCCCCAATCTGCCACTGGGAAGGTCGAAAGCTCACTAAGCACCAGGAAAACGATTTGTTTAAAAAAAAAAAAGGGGTGGGGGTGGACCATGTTCGGAAATGGCAATTTCCCCACCACAAATCTGGGAATATACTCTGTTGCCCCAGGAGTAAGTCTGCGGGGGTTTCCCCCAACTTGCCTCTCCAGGGGTGGTACAAAGCCGGCTAGACACCAAGGACTTTTAGACTGAATATTTTGGAAGGGATAATGTGTACCACCCTTTCATAGGGCTCTTCACCCACTACAAAAGGAGCCTCCCAGGCTCGATGTTGGTTTGTCCCAAATTGAGAGCTCCAGAGACTTCTGGAATTTCAGTGAGTCACATCCCACCTCCAAAAAAGCAGTAACGTTTATCTGCTCCCCTAACTGCAAATAAGAGGTTTGCTCTGATTTAGGGTTTGCCCCTTGAGGTTCTGGACTTTTAAGAGTCCAGAGGTGTCAGGGAAACAACACCCGAAGACCCTTGAGTTCCTTCCTGTCTCGGTGCACAAATAAACAGAGACGTGGGTTTCTCGATGGTGGCGTCAGAGACCAAGATTTATTCACTGCAGGGACACAGAAGTCATAGGAACCACACAGAGGCAGAATCTACGAGACTGTTCAATTTGCATTAAGTGGGTTGTTCCTTAAATACACGAAAAATGTCTTTAGGCAACATTACACGAATATTTCTCATGCCCAACCCGGTATCCCAAACAAACAGTAAATAGATATCAAACAATAACTAATCGTAGGTTTTCGGTATTCGATCAGGTCCCCTTGTCAGTATTCCATTCTTTGCCCGATCCTCCCCATTATAAAAATCGTAACCTCCCCATTGTAAAAGCCCAGAAGGAGAGGAGCAGAGCCAGGTGCAAAGGATTGAAAAGTAGGATAAGAGGTGTTTATTGATCATAAACGGGCATGGCTACCGTCTTCGGCCTTTCAGTCAGGACAATGGACACGAGAACCAGTATAGCAGGACTGGCCTCAGGCAAGGGAGGCAGCTTGATTCTGCCTAGTCATGCAGCGTCAGCCTTTCTCGGGGCTCGAGCTTACGTATCCTTAACAAGGTGATTCTGCCGGGGTCATCGCCCGTTCATTGACTATGTGAGGGCAAGAAACAAAATGGATGCCGTAACTAAAATGGATGCCATGACTTAACAACAGAATGCCCTATTTCTCAGTGAATTCATGCTAGTTGCGCAGCGAAAACACTGTCATGCATATAATGGATCATTTACGGTTCATTGGTACCAAAATCGTGTCAGTACTACGATACCGAATACACGGGTTCGGATCGCTACAGAACCTCAGACCGTCCTTTTGCCCTTACATAGGCAATAACTTACTCTATGTCAGAGTCCATTTCTATGTTCATCAGGTCACTGATATGTTGCTGAAGCATTACTCTATCCCGTGGCGTATCTCTAAAAACAGGTGGTCTTCTTACGCATGTCGAAACACAAAGGCTACATAAGGCAGGACCACACTGAACAATGAGACAGCACGAAAATAAAAATACCAACGCAACACCAGTGACTATCAGAACCTTCCATCCCCACGCAGATAACAGACTCCAGAACCATCCCATTAATGACCAGTCACCTTCCTCTACATGAATAGAGTCAGAGATTTTGTGTAACTTAGAGATGGCCTTATATACCGTTGGCGCATTATCTTGGATAAAAACACAGCAACTCGACTGGATCATCTTACATACCCCACCTCGATCTGCAAGTACCATACGGTTCTGTAACGTCATGAGGCGATCCGCTTGAAGCTCAGCTGTCAGGTTACTAAGGGCACCCGCAGTTTCGGTGATAGTGGATTCAACTACCCGTGTTAGTTGACATAAGTTTCTACTGTTGGCCATAGGCCCCCAGAATGGAAGGAAACCTTTGAAGAAGTCTCCTGCTTCTTGGCCAGCAGTATCTTCTTTACTGAAAACACCTCTCACAACTCTAGTTTTGTGATAGTCCGGTGCAGCAGTGTATGTCGGAGGTAACAGTTGAGCGATATAACATGAGCCTGAGAAGTCAGCAGGCAGCCATGTGTATGCTCTGTCTTTGCAAACAAAATAGGTGCCCTTAGCAGCTAAAAATGCAGGGGAAGACTGTGACGCGAAAACGTATGTTTCGATACAGTCACTCTTCCCTAGTCGAGCTTTCGGATTCCTCCCATTTCCTTGCAAACAGACCTGACCCTGGTGGGGTACGACCCAGATCGGAGTCGAGCTTTTACGTTTGTTCTCACCCAAAGTAATGCCATATTCCGTAACATTCCAACCCATGTAAACTCGCAATTCATCCTTGGGAATGAACGGAGTGGTATTGACGTCTCTAACCATGTCAGTGATTCCTTTTACCAAGGCTCTATTAGCGGAGTTATACCTAGTGGAACGCGGAGGTCGTGGAGGATAGGTCTCTAGGGCATAAGCGAACATGGTCTGAAATGCCCAGAATGATCCATTATAACTAAAGGGCAGAACCAGATAAGGGATGCCCTTGTCCATGGTATGTGGTATCAAGCCACACACCCAGCAGTTCGTTGTGTTAACCACTAGTTGATGTTGGTGCAAGAGCTGAATGAAAATGTTATTTATAAACTCAGAGCGCCGAGCTTGCTCGTGGGCAGGAAAAGGATGGAAGGAATGAAGAGAAACAACAGTCGGAGAAACGGGAACACGGGGAGATACTGTAGATGTAACAGGTGTAAAGATCAACTGAATACCAAAAATAATTCCGCCTACCAAAGTTATTAAAACAATCAGAAGTGTCAGAGCACATTGCATTGGAAAACATTTGCTATACAATATGTCATATAGTTTTGTCTTATGCACATTTATGACGTTAACCCGTCGCAGTTCAGGAAGCTCCATCTTCTACAACCGTTCGCAATGGATGGTTTGTACCTGTTAAAAAATTGCCTCTGTCCACCCTGGGAGTTCCCAAAGTAAACAGAAGAACCGACCTTGTGTCTGGTTCCCTGCAAATTAAAACAAGGCACACGTTACGACGCTACGGTAACCCAGATGGCAAGGGGAGAGAACAACAAGAACAAAAAGATAAAAATTTAAAGCAAACTTCCTGACTGAATGGAATGCGATAGGATCAAAACAGTTTTCAAACAGAAAGGTAATTATGCAATGTCATTAGTTCATAGCATGAGAACGTAGATTATATCTGTACTTCCCGGGTCTTGTCTGATCTTGGAATAGCTGGTCTACAGGTGCAGAAATGTTCGACTCCATAGGTGACAAATGTTCACTTTGTACAACACTCTGTCCAAAGTTCAAAGGAGGGACAAGAAGGGGGAGCAAAATGACCAGTTGGGGTTGGGGTTCCCTTGCCAGGATTATGCATCAGGCATATCATGCAGCTTTTCACCACTCTTTCCGCACACTTAGTAATTCCATCATTCTTCCATACTGGAGCTAACATTTTACAGATCCCTTTCGAACTGATGTGCGCCGCTCCATGCGCCATCGTGACTACTGCGAGCACATACGCATCAGGTAACATCCAACGCTGCTGTTCAGACAAATCAACCCAACATCCACTTGAATCCATTTTACCCATCTTCTCCTTCCATTCATTCTTCTCATTTTCAGTTGCTTCATTCTGGATTGCCTTCACACTTTCAATCGTATTCTCACGCATTCCTGATTCAGCAATCCATCTTGCAGACGTTGCAACGTACATTCGGCTCGTCATGTTCCTGGCCGTCTCTTTGGCGACCTCATCAGCGAACGCATTCCCACGGCCAACATCATCCGTAATCTTTCGATGTGCACTGCACTTCACAATCGCAACTTCATTCGGTAGGGTCAGAGATTCCAATAGATCGCTGACTAACTGTCCATGTTGGATCTTAGTCCCATGGGACGTGAGAAAACCTCTTTCTTTTCACAGACGTCCAAAACTATGTGCTACGCCGAAGGCGTATTGGCTATCAGTAAACACATTCACTCTCTTTCCCTCAGCTAAAACACACTCTCTTGTTAATGCAATTAATTCTGCAGCCTGAGCAGAATTCTGACTCACTCTTGCGGTCTCCACAATTGTACTCAAAGTCGTAACTGCATACGCGGCCGTCACATCACCATTCTGTAGTTTAAAGCATGACCCATCGACGTACAAAGTGCCATCTGGATCTAGTAACGGAGTGTCTTTTAAATCAATCCTACCTTTTGTCTCTTCCTCAGTTCTAAAACAACAATCATGAGGCTCTGAATCACTCGACTCTTGGGTAGTCGGCAACAGCGTTGCTGGATTCAATATGTTGCATCGCTTGATCTGAATGTGACTTGCCAAAAGCGTCAGCTCATAGCCTGATAGTCTAGCACTGGTGAGGTGCTGAGTTTTTGTTCGATTCATGAGTGTATCCACAGCATGTGGAACCATGACTACTAACATGTTGTTCATGACTAGTCCAGCAGACTGTCGAATAGACACTGCAGCTGCTGCTGTAGCTCTCAAACAACTTGGCAATGCTCTGGCTACCGGGTCTAATGTGGATGAGAAATATGCACAAGGCCGCTGTTTGTCACCAAATTGTTGTGTTAATACACTCAACGCACAACCTTCTCTTTCATGGACATATAAAGTAAACGGCTTACTGTAGTCAGTAGTACCCAACACAGGAGCTGAACACAGCGCATCACGTAAGTCGGAGAAGCTCTGTTGACATTCATCAGACCATGGCAAAGGGCTCGAAACACCTTTTCCAGTCAGGGCTACCAATGGTTTTGCCATGAGAGAAATATTTGGGATCCATTGCCTGCAGTATGACGTAATACCCAAAAACACACGTACTTCTCTCTGTGTGCTTGGTACAGTCATCTGCGAAATTGCTTTGATTCTCTCTGGGGTCAACCTTCTTCCCTCCTTTGACAAAAGATGACCTAAGTAGGTCACTTCTTGGCAACAATATTGCAGTTTAGAAGGTGAAACCTTGTGATGTAAGTCTGACAGATGACGTAATAAAGACATTGTAGCTATTTTGCAAGTTTCCTTGTCATCAGCAGCCAGTAAAAGATCATCTACATATTGGATCAGAGCAACACCAGGAGGAAGTACAAAAGCATCTAATTGACTCTTCAATGCTTGGCTGTAAATTGAAGGGCTCTCACAATAACCTTGTGGAGCGCGTTTGAATCTGAAACAGCGACCTCCTAAGGAGAAACCAAAAATGTCTCTACTTTCCTCGGCTATCGGAATGCTGAAGAAGGCATTCTTCAAGTCGATCACTGTAAACCATGAGGCTGAGGCAGGAATCAACGTCAATAATGCAGTGATATCTGGTACCACAGGAAACTGCGGAATCACTATTTTGTTAACCTCTCTGAGGTCAATCACAAATCTGTAGATTGGAGGTTTAGACGGGTCAGTGCGTTTTAAAATCGGCAGAACAGGACTATTGCAGACATTTCCTCTAGTTTCCTCTATCACATCTTTCGGTATTAAGTCTTTCACAATCAGCAAGAGTGCACGTTCACCTTCATTCGAAATCCGATACTGTGGGATTCGTGGGAATCTAACATTCGCTTTCAGACTTACCACATAAGGGGGGATTTCCAAGAGGCCTACATCGTTAGGACCAGTCGCCCAAAGAGTATCAGGGAGAGAACGCAGCTCCGGTGGGAGCTTATCCATCGACATGTACATTGGAGAGATGACTCTTTTGCCTAATGTGAGCTGTACTCCTGAAGGAGAACAGTACAGTGTCGCATGCAGGCGTTTCAACAGATCTAAACCAAGCAGATTCTCATTACAACCGGTTGTTAGGATAAGGGGTGCTTCTAGTTCGCATGGCCCAACAGAAATTGATAAAGGACTAGAAACAGGATTGTGAACAGGGGCGCCTGAGAAACCTACTGAAGTGTTCGTTAAGCCAGACAAAGGTGCGCCAGGGAGTTTCGCATGCATAATTGAACTTTTTGCCGCACCAGTATCCAACAGAAACGGTTCGACCACGCCTGATGTAACTACTGCGACATAAGGTCCACTCTGATCAACTGGAACTGACACTACTCCCTCTCTTTGCCTGTGGCTGTCCTAGTACTCGCTTCTCTGAATCTCTTCATTATGATCATAGTAATCTTCAACATGATACTGTGGAGATCTACCTAGTTGCGCAGGTTGTACATTTCGCTGATCGAAATAATTTGATGGGCGATCGGCCTGTGGTGTCATTGTACCACGTCCTCTACCTCTAGGAGCTTGCATAAACCCAACATTACCTCTCTGAGCTGGGACACCACTAGTCTGTGCGTGCAGTACCGGACACTCATTCTTATAATGACCCTCCTTTTTACAATAGGCACACTGATTCCATGCTAACTGTTGTCGGGAAAAACCATAATTAAATCTTTGGGACGTCCCTTGCTGGAATTGTGGCTGTTGCTGAAACTGGGGTCGCTGCTGTGAATCTGACTGATTCGAGCGAGGCGGATACGCTTGTTGCAATAGTACTTTAGTCTTCAAATCTTTTGTCTTCTTTTCTGACTTTTCCTTCTCTTCTTTCTCTCTATTCTCGTAATACTGAGCAGTTGCAAGTATCTGTGCTGTCGTCGACACTGCCCATGCACTTTCAGAATCCTTTAACTTGTTACTAAGCTCGGGTAGTAAGTTAAACACGAACTTGTCGACAAAAAACCTTTGGCCTCCCTCAGTACTCATATCTTACCCACTGTGGTCTACGAAGGTCTCTTCAAATCTAATGAAAAAGTCAGAGACGCTTTCGTCCTTCTTTTGCTTGCATGCCGATAGTTGATCCCAATTAACTCGTAACGCTGGCATCAGCGTTTTCATCAGATTAATTATTCTGCCAGGTAAGGCAGCAATCAGAGGTTCAGGTTTAGCACCGCCAACTTGTTGCGCATCTGCTGCTACAATAGCTGGCCAATCACCTCCTAGGGCGACTGGATGGTTCTCTTGCCGAATCTTGGCCCATATAGGCTGTGGCACTACATTGCCAAATAGCATTTCAACGTCTGCCAAATTCATGACACACGCCTGAACTGTCTGTGTTAACTCTTTATAATAACCAGCAGGGTTTTTACGCGGGTCCGGCAGCGCTTGCTTTACTGCTAATACTTCGGCCCGCTTCCAAGGGATATGTATCCACACTCTCTGGAATTGTGCCGGAGCAGCTGCAATACCATTAGCCGCATCAGCTCGGACTGCATCGCGCCATATCGGTGGAACTTCCCTCATCGGATATTGACCTCGTCTTTTCCTAGTAATCGGTGAACCATCAGGGTCCCTTGGCGCTCGAAGAGGGAAATCATCCCTATAAGCTAAAATCAGTTCTATCGCTTCCCTTACTTCTGAACCTATCACCATTCCTGCGGCAAATTTCTGGTGAACATTTATCAGATCAGAGGGGACGGAATCTAAGTCATCATCTTCCCATTCCTCACGCACAAGAGAACACATCACGTCAAAAACATAACGTTGAGTTGGTTCATTCCATTGCATAAAGGTATCTAACACTCTTCGTGCATCATACTTCGCAGCTTTCGACATCCACCTAAGAGCTGTCGAATCTAACATTTCTCGTTCCTGGGGACCAGGAAGCTGGCTACGTCTCTGTATAGAGTCAGAAACGGGGGTCCCAATTAAAGACCTGTAGAGAGGAGTTAAGATATTAGTTACAGAGTCGGTTATTTTCCGACGAACGGAAAGCGGAGTCAGAATGTCCACAGGGTTCGGGGACAGGGCAGCTGGAGCAGATGAAAGAGTAAGGGTGGGAGTAGCAGGTAAAGCAGTTTGCGAAACGACAGGCAAAGGCGGAACAGGCAACCCAGGAAGAGGGGGTGCCGAAGGAACATTAACCACGGGAAGGACAGGAGCTGGAATCAAAGGAAGTGGAGCAACTATTCCAGGCTGACCAGCAGCTGGCTGTACAACAGGTAGTAACTGTGGTACTGTAATACCCTGTGCATACGGTGGAGGTGAATTCAACAGGTAATACAACAGAGGATCCTTTTCATGGTCCTCTATCGGCTTAGTAGGACAAGATGGCAATACAGGGTAACATTTATCAATTGCCAAATTATATTTTCTATTCGCCATCTCCATTGCTGTCTCAGTCTCGTTGACATGCAGCTGCCTAGCAGACTCCATTAAAGTCAACCCTTTCTCTTTCTGTTCTTTCTTCGTCTTCCTAATTTCTCTCTGTTTGGCTTCTTTACGCCATACGCGAAAAGAATCAAACATTGCCGGCCGGGCTTTCTTTTTAAACAACTTCATTTCTAGATTGTCTAGAATTTCAATTTCAAAGCTACCATGTGGTGTCCAACTAAGGACACCATCCTTTCTGGTATAACGAACCCATACTTCATTATACGCAATAGGACCTACACCGTGTTTACAATAGAGCTCATATGTAGGAGTTCCAATCGGAGGAACCGAACACGAATCCTCCAACCGGGAATCCCCGTTGCAACGTAACCAGGACAGGAAACAATTACTACTGTTAGTCATGACAAACAAAGACAAATTCCAACCAAAATGCTCAGGGAACTTAGGCCTACCAAAATGAACCAATACCAAAACAAAGATTATCTAAACAAGAGCAACCAATGATAATCTACGAATTAAACCAGAGCAACAAAGAACAACCAAACTGAGCGTAACCCACTTAATACTTAACTGAAATGTGGAAGACGTCACCAAGGAGAACCCGTCTACGTCTCGCCGTACTAAGGTCTGCACCTCGGGTCCAAGACAGGGCGACAGTCAGGGCAACGATCCTCTGTAGCCGTCTGGGAACGGGAACCCTCGTGGAAGAGATCATCGGGCCACTTTTACGACATGCAGGGATCGATGAAGCGGGGTACCTCCCTCCGGAATCTTCACACGAAACTCCTCGAACTTTTCAGGCTTTGGACCGGTACCGGATGACGTCGCCCCACGATGGGCGCCACTTTGAGGTTCTGGACTTTTAAGAGTCCAGAGGTGTCAGGGAAACAACACCCGAAGACCCCTGAGTTCCTTCCTGTCTCGGTGCACAAATAAACAGAGACGCGGGTTTCTCGATGGTGGCGTCAGAGACCAAGATTTATTCACTGCAGGGACACAGAAGTCATAGGAACCACACAGAGGCAGAATCTACGAGACTGTTCAATTTGCATTAAGTGGGTTGTTCCTTAAATACACGAAAAATGTCTTTAGGCAACATTACACGAATATTTCTCATGCCCAACCCGGTATCCCAAACAAACAGTAAATAGATATCAAACAATAACTAATCGTAGGTTTTCGGTATTCGATCAGGTCCCCTTGTCAGTTTTCCATTCTTTGCCCGATCCTCCCCATCATAAAAATCGTAACCTCCCCATTGTAAAAGCCCAGAAGGAGAGGAGAAGAGCCAGGTGCAAAGGATTGAAAAGTAGGATAAGAGGTGTTTATTGATCATAAACGGGCATGGCTACCGTCTTCGGCCTTTCAGTCAGGACAATGGACACGAGAACCAGTATAGCAGGACTGGCCTCAGGCAAGGGAGGCAGCTTGATTCTGCCTAGTCATGCAGCGTCAGCCTTTCTCGGGGCTCGAGCTTACGTATCCTTAACAAGGTGATTCTGCCGGGGTCATCGCCCGTTCATTGACTATGTGAGGGCAAGAAACAAAATGGATGCCGTAACTAAAATGGATGCCATGACTTAACAACAGAATGCCCTATTTCTCAGTGAATTCATGCTAGTTGCGCAGCGAAAACACTGTCATGCATATAATGGATCATTTACGGTTCATTGGTACCAAAATCGTGTCAGTACTACGATACCGAATACACGGGTTCTGATCGCTACAGAACCTCACCCTAAGCTGTCCATTGGTGGGTAGAAAGCCCAGGAAAAAAGCCTCCAAAAAAGCAGGTTGGGCCGCCTGAGATTTTGGCAAAAAGAGCTCATTTTCATCATATTTGTGTCAGAGAAAGTCCCGGAATCTGTAGGGATACACAAATTTCAAACTGCCCAGCATTCACACATTTCTTCCAATGAAAGTACTACCCGACTTGTGTTACTCAGCCTAGTGCCTGTGTCACAAAAAGCCATAAACACCACATGACAACATCTGCAATAGGGGTGGCTGCGCCATTTGATCCCGGATTCAGCTGGCCCCCAGGGAAATATATCAAATCCAGACATTTTTTTATCTAGACAACCAGGATAGATCAGGGTGGTGTGCTTTGTCTCGATACCACAATGTTTTCTTTTCCTGTTGGCCGAATAATCTCCAAACGTTGCCTAAAATCACACATTTTACTCACTTTTCTGAAGCAGAAGCTTGCAGAATCTGGGGGGATCCAAAAAATTCCAACCACCCAGTGTTCCCACACTTGTCCAGATAAAAACAACACTGCCCTACTTGTGTTACTGGGCCTAGTACCAGGGACTGGAATAGCTCAAACCGTGGACAATGTGAGCCTGTCGTGTACAGCTCTCTTAGAGGCGTGTAAAGCATTATGTTCTCAAAGTATCCACATCACATTTCTAAAGGTTGTGTGGTATAAAGGAGCTTTCAAAATATAAGTGTGACTTTCGTATGAGTCTAGGAATATTTACTTACCAGTTTTATGGTTATCTGCTTGTCCCATAGGAATGTAGATGCTTAAAGTACTGTTTAGTTGCATGTATTATGTGAATTGGTGCAAGTTTATTAAGACTTTGCTGTTATGTTTGTAAAAAGAGGATGAAAAATTGTCTATCAACCAGTCTGCATTAGTCCTGTAAACAGCATCACTTGCCAGTCATAAAAAGGAGCATAACTGTAAGGTACATATCTGTGGTGAGGGGATATCATTAAATAGGGCCTGCAGAGAGTGCTGAAAAGTTGTATCAGTATATATAATTGACCTTGCTCTTGGTGGGTGGAGGTGGAGACTAGAAAGGAACTCCTTGCCACAAAGAAGTCCTTAACCATATTGGGTTCTTACATAAAAAGAACCCTGCAAGGGCTTCGGTCCTACTCAGTATATCCCCTGCACAGGAATCTCTCCACACTGTAGTAATTGTGGGAGAGTGGTGTGTTGGACCTTTCTAGGACTGGAATTGGGATCACTTATTGTGTAATGCTAGTTCTTCTTCAAAATCAATGCTAGGCCCACTAGCACTTGAAAAACAAAATGAATGCCTGCAAATAAGGGGAACTAACCTACTTTTGAACTAGAAGCTTCCCAACTACCTGATGTGGGTCTCTGAAAGCGAAGATCCGCCTCTATCTGATTCTTTCCCCTCTAAGAGCTAATGCTGAGCACAGACGGAGACACAATCCCGATGACCAAGTTCACATTTCAATATAAGGTACTTTTGTTGAGGACAGCTGCCTATATGCTAGGGGTACATGCCTCTAGATAGTCTGGGGTGAAAAAGGTTTGTTTACATTAAGATGAAGTTCACCAAAAAACAAGAGCTACTGGTGTGATGGTGGGAGATCTGCACCAGCAATGGAGTGTTGAAACAATGTAATTTAAAAGGAAAGTAACACCTCCAAACACTCTTCAGAAAGTCAATTTCGCCCATCGAAATTTGTTTAATGGACCATTCCTTTGAAATTAGGAACAAAAGCACCATGTCTTTTGTTTTTTGGTATACTGTGCTGAAGCAGGAGTGTTCAAGCTTCCATGGCAGCTGCCTATCATCCATTAAGTTTGATATGCTGATGTCAAGCAGTGCACCAAACGTTTGCAATAAGTTGTATAGGGCACAGACATAGAAGTTACAGACGGAGCTCAAACAGTTAATGCACACTTTTGAATAACTGTATTTTTGTATGTTATCTCAAGTTCAGGATCCACTGGTCTTCAATTATGTGGACCTTGGGAAGGCATTCGAGCTCCTTTCTGCCATGTGGCAACTTTCACGTCTCTTGTTAGGCAAACCCATTGCTTGAGTTCTCAATCATATTTTCAGATTTTTTAAAGATTTGTACCGCCTTTTCTAGAGGTTGAAAGACTGCCCCTAGTCATTTGTGAAGTTTAATTCTAATAAAATCCTCTGCTTACGTACTCCACAGTCCCTTTCCAACCAGTAATGTGAGTGACACAAGTGGCTGGCTTTTATTGAAGGGTTTTTTGTGACAAATATCAAATTTACCTCAAATAAATCCTTCCTCAGCGGCATCTAACAGGATCGAGATCATGGTAAAACAAAGAAGGCTCCAGAAAAGAGAAAGCAGAATTGTAAATTTGAGGAAATACTTCAGAAAGAGGCACTGAATCCAAATGCACACTTCTAGTAATATTTGAAATAGCCACACTGCAAGACTGGCTTGGCACTCACTGGTGTACTGCTTGGGGCCAGTAAAAAACAGAAGGATGCAAACATGAAACAAAAGAATGATTGATGATCTCAACACATGCAAGTACTTACATGACATGTGCGAATTTTCAATTTGTTGAGCCTACCTTGCTAAAAATAAAAAAATACCTGTACAGACCTCCTGTTCGAAACCTGTGTCTAGGGATGAAATCGAACTTTCTTCCATCATTACATGCTCTTAACTCCAGTTTAGGAGAGAGGAGAGCCAACTAACTTAAAGCTAAGGCTATGCATTTTAAGTGGCTTCTATTGTGTCGAGGAACACCCCTTACATCAACTTCCTCCTTACCTACATTACACTCTTACCTATTAAACTCATGGGAATCCGCAAAAGGCTCAAATTAGGTGATGCTAATTAATTAGCTAATATAAAAAAAAAATGTCTTTATCTACATTTCTTTTCATTTCTGGATCAAATCATCAAGCAAACTCAAGGTGGAAGAGTATTTGTTCATTTTAGGCATCCTTTGCAAGCATTACATTTGATGACCTCCCTGCCTATGGTAAAGCTTACTAAAATATCTTGGATGTGCAGAGTAGGAGTTGTGACAAATGTTACAAAACGATTCAGACCGCGTGCCCCCACAGCCGACAGCGAGCCACCGGGGCTTTCTGCAAGCTCTTCACAAAGTACATACATCCTTTGGACTTTTATTGCCTGAAGCATTTGACGGGGGGCGAACAATTTCAGGCTATGTATTCGTTTCTAATTTAAGTCACAAAGAAGACTTTGAAATTATGAGACTGACCACTTAGAGAACATCCTGAAAATTCTCTATTGTGTCGCCTAGAAGGATCGAATTTTACATAAACACCTTTCCAACACGTTAAGCAAGACGGGGAATAAATATATTTTTATCTGCAATTTACATTTCACTGTAACTAAAGTACACTGTTTCTTCCTCTTATTACAGTTCGAGGACTATTATGGTAATGCTTTTGATTGTAATCTCTACACTCATTACCAGAATCGTGTTATGTTTTTTGTTCTTCACATTAAGGCAAACCTAGAAAAGAATACGTGTATAGCAAACATAATTTGTTGCCTCAATTATCAGATTATTGTGAGGCCTGTCATAATAGGAGAATACATTGAGCAATCGAGGGCAGTGACGAGCTGGACGCTGGAAGAACCAAAGGCATGTCTTCTTTCCATGGGTATAGCTATCACTGTGACAAGAACTAAAAAAACTCATTGTTTAATTTTCAACGGAATGTGCCATGCTCTTTCTAAGCCATCATATTGTCCTAACTAAAGCTTGGGGGCTGATAGTTGAGTCTGCCTACCGAAATCATCAATTTATTTGTTTTTTTTCGCCAAAGCATTCAACCACAAGTTCCTAATTATGAGTTTATGCACTTGCAGGCCCATTTTATGAAAAGAAGCCGAGTTGCACATCTTTTGTCATGAATTTGTAACAAACGAGAAAACGTGAAACAATTCGTAATTGACATTTAGGGGCATATTAGCAAGTAAAGGCGATAATTATCGCCCGTGCCAAGTATCGGAAGTTTTGTTATCGCCTCCTTTCCCTGATAATTTTCGGCATAATTTTCGGCTTCTTACCGACGTATTATCAACACGTCTGTGAGAGGCGATAGTGTCAGGGAAAGGGAAAGGGGCGATAACTCCCGCTAAGAGGCAATAGGTGTTCAGGGCGGCGTTAGCTTGCCATTGATGGCGCACAGACATCAAAGAGATACTTGGCACTGGCGATAATTACCGCCCTTACTTGCTAATATGCCCCTACCTCTTTGATGTCTGTGGGACTTCTGATGGGGATCTGGCTTTGGTCAGGTTTTTAGCAGGTGATAAAAACCTGCGTACATCGGGGGTTAGCGCGAATTATTGTATCGCAGGTCTTCTTTGATAAGACAGCGAAGTGCTGTTAGCGATTTCTACCGTGGAATTCAGGTAAGTAACTCCTACCTTGCATGCCATTAGCGATACATATCGCTGGCATGCAAGGCGATGAAAAAAATGGCAGCTAACGCTAACGCATGTTAGCGCAGGCTTGCTAATAGGGTGATAAAATTATCGCGGCTTTATCGGCAAAAAGTGCCGCTAAAGCGGCGATAATGCCCTTGATAATATTCCCCATAATTCTTAACTATGGGGCATATCAACAACAACCGGCGATAATTATCTCTAAGCGTACTTAGCGCTAGGATAATTATCGCCGGCTAGCGTGAATTTTTATCGCTGAGATAGCGTGCTATTAGCAACACTTATCTCAATAGCGATAAAAATCCTCACGCTAACAGGCTAACGTGAGATTATCGCTGGAAACCCAGCGATAATCTCACGTTACCTTGTTGATAGGGACAGGCAAACTTAGCCATGATATCCTCCTTCCATAGGATATCATGGCCAAGTCTGAAAAATACCAGATGTAAAAAAGCAGCGTTAACCGTGGTTAGCGCTGCTTTTTTTGTCTCCAACAGGGTTAGCGACATTCTTGATAATAGGAGAAATGTCGCTTAGCGACATTTCTCCTATTATTTTACTCTGGTACGCCCCCTTTGCATCTCATTAGAGATGCAAGGGGAAGCGTAGAATAAAAGGGTGCTAACATGCAAATTTTCATGTTAGCACCCTGTTGTTGATAGGGCGCTAGTTTTATCTCTCCTTTTTTGGCTTTTAAAGCCAAAAAAGCAGAGATAAAGCCCTTGTTGATATGCCCCCAAAGCCGGTAGGTGAGAGTAAGTCTCAGAATTTGCGATCATATTGGTTTTCATACAAAGAATGTGTTGTCAAAAACCAGAACTAAAGTATAAGCGTCCATTCTACCACAAACAATTCAACCGGCCCCTTATTTTTTCATTATGAAAATTATAGACAAATATTGTTTTTGATAGACTTTGAATGACAAATGTTTAAAGTAAAAGAATGAAATATTATTTAATTATACATTTATGTGGGCTAACCATAGATTTAGCAGGATTCTCTTGAAGCGTACCGAAAAAAACATTACAGCACTCGTTCTCATTCTCCAAAAAACAATGGGGTCAATTCACAAAAGTATGTATGAATACTGAAAGTTGTACAACTGGAGTACTATTTTGTGAATTTGACAACTGCCACTAGTAAAAACGCTAACAGTATATGAATATTCCTATATCAGAGTCCCAGGCCCACATTCTCGCAGCGCAGAACCAAAGAGGCTGCGCTGCATCGCGTGATAGGGACAGAGCCATATTTACAGAGATATGGCACTCTTCTTCCCTCACCCTAGCGCCGGCACTGCTGTCAGCTGCCATGCGTCAGGCACACACCTTAGCGCCATAGCGCTAGGGTGCTTGACTGAGTCTACCATATGTTTTGTCCTGCAAGGATAGCCTTCCAGTACAAAATACTATCTGTAGACACACTTCAACATTTGTCCTACTGTTTACGTGACGCATACAAAGTGGCAGGGCCGGCTCTAGGGCGGTGCGAACGGTGACTCCGCACAGGGTGCTGACTCTTCCAGGGGGCACCGCGTTTGGAAGTATTTTATGGCTTAAAAAGCACCTGCTGCTTCATTGCTGGCCTGGACAATTTTCATACAAAAATAAAAATGTCAAGATAACACCGTGATTAATGTTCCTCCTGGAGAGAGAAGGAGTTTTGTCAAGTGGAAGTTTTAACTACTTTTATGGTAGCACAGAGAGCTAGTGTGCCTGCTGCAAAGAATGTGTACCATGCAGATCACAAAGTGCATATAGTTTTAAATAGGTCAGTGCTTTTGTCAGAGAGATCCTTTTCTTACTAGCAGTTTAGATGTTAAAATCCTAACACGGACCAGTGAACTAATAACTGTCATCAAAGAGCTGCATGCAAACTGCAAGGTATAGATTGGAGCGTTATAATGTTTTCCTACATCTTTCATTATTCCAATGTTTCAAAAAGGGTTCATTTCGGCAAAAAAATAAATCCTTGTTATTAAATGTCACCCCCAACCATGGGGTTATGTTTTACATTCTGAGTCTGTGCTTCTCCAGACACAGCTCCATTAAACTATACTGTCTACCAGTCTGGATGACATGTGACTCACCTTGTAGTCTTCTGGCTTATGTAACATTTGCTATACACTAATTTACACACATATGATTGATTGTCTCTGTGTAATGTGTGTGTGATGTAAAGTGCTTTGACACCCTACACTGGTATAGGTGGCACTATATAACTAATTAAACACATCTGAGAGAGAGTGGTTATGGAGACTTGAGGGGGCACTATTAGAGGGAGGTAGTGAGGAAGTCTGTGGGGGGCACCCGTGGAGGGCGCCAACAAACATAGCCGCATAGGGCGTCACCAGCACTAAAGCCGGCCCTGCAATGTGGCTTTAATTTTTGGCGCTAAACCATGTCTGGCAATGTTAGTAGATAGGGTATAGCTCAAAAAACACATGGGTGGTTGCATGGGAATATCCATATACCATTTATGTAACGCACCGGTTAATCAAAGTAATGCAAAGCAGTGTTTCATGCTGCTTTGCATTACTTTTCCATACAATCCAACGCAGATACCAATTTGTGTTGGTTTGTTAGTCCCAAGACAGGTTTAGCATTGTGTTTGCATTAAAAAATTAACGCTAACCCGATGCTAAACCTTTGAGAATCTGGGCCCCAGTATGTTCATATTGTAATTGCAATTATATAGTGCTTACTACCCTGGACTTCACAATCACGAGAAACATTCTGAAAGAGAGAACTGTGTTTAAATTTCAGGGACTGGGAAATATGGAAATCTTGGCATTTGCACATCATCGAAGATCAACAGCGTGTTAATGCATTTGGGCGTTGCACTGCTTTTTGTCCAGGTTATAGCCAACTACAACATTTGGGCCCAGATTCTCAAAGATGTCACAGAATGCAGTGCAGCAGCCAAAGATGCTGCAAAGAGTTGCGTGACAGGGAGACAGCTGGAGAGCACCATATTCACAGAGATATGGCTCTCTCTTTCCCCCTCCCAAACGGCAGTGCTGATTTCAGTTGCCATGCGGCAGGCACACACCTTAGTGCCAAAGAGTCTACCATAGGTTTTTGTACTGGAAGTGTACCCTTCCTGTACATAATACTATGTCAAGAGAAGTCAAAAACCTTTTACTACTTTGTATGTGTGCGGTACAGTGCAGAACACATACACAATTGGAAAAGAAAGGAGAAATGAAAACATTTCTCTTTTTAACACCTGCTTCTCAGCAGCATTTTTGGCTCTAAACCATGTCTATTAATGTTAGTAGATAGGGTCTAGCATCAAAAAGCATGGGTGGCCGCATGGAAACACCAATGTACCACCAATGTAACGCCCCTTGATGCAAAGTAATGCAAATCAGCGTTTCACACTGCTTCATAATACTTTTGTGTACTTTCCAGCACAAAACAGGTCTTGCACTGGAAAGTGTATCAGGAAAAAACATTTTGTGCTGGTTAGCATCACTTTTGTAGTGCTAATCCACCGCATAATGTTTGAGAATCTCCCCCACAGTCCTTAAATTAAAATAATACAACTAAATTCATGACAGAAGAGAGTAATAAACAAGGACTCCTGTTCAGGATGGGATATTTCAGTTTAAAATGAGTTTAGAATTAACTGGGAGCTGTGAGTATGTAGAAAAGATATATAAAAGGAGTAGCACCTTGTGTTCTCAGTATGAAACCAGCGGTGCATCCTACCCATGGCAGAGGAGTGTCACCCCCCAAAACGGCAGGAAAGGAACAATAAAACAACACTCGTTTTATTTCTCCTTTCCTGCTGAGTCTTGGGGACAGTGCCTGGGTGGTGACAGCATTGAGGGGAGTGGTATTGCACTCTCTTCACAGTACATGATGGTTTGGCCAGCCGTCTCAGGCAGGCCAAACCGTCATGGGCAGTGAAGCTCTCTCCAACCCCAGCTACATTTCTGGGATTGTTGAAAGCAGGCACAGACTCCCAGTCTGTCTTTGAGCACTAATCAAGGGCGCTCAGGTCAATCCTGAAGCTTCTGTTATGCATGAATGCAGCTTCAGAATTGGCTGAAGGGCATTCTGGGAGCCTGTAACTGAAGAAGAGGAGCAGAGGGTGTGACGCGACTGGCTGAAGGTAAATAAAAAAACATATCTATTTTTTTATTTTGCCCCCTCCCTTCACGGCCCCTATGCCCTCCGTCACCCCCGTGCCCAACTGCCCCACACTGCTAAACACCGGCACCCACTGTAAGAAACCATGGTGAAGACAAAAGGTCTTGTAGTGTTCAAATAAGCATTGTCAAAACCAGGAGGTCACGTTGTTACTCAAAATGCAAGCCAGACCTAACGGCTTTAGCGATGATTGTTGTTATTGCACACTCATTCCAATTAGTTACAGTTTTGTGCTCTGAACCAGGCAAAAACAGCAGAATAAAATCACCAGAAAACATTCAAAACCCTGAGCCACATGTGGTATTCACATGCTCTCCAAGCTTTGAGATGCATCAATTGGCACTTTCCTGGTGCAGGTTGCTAGACTTATTTCATTACTAGAGGTTCCCCAAGTCAGTCATGCCCTTTGTTTAGCAAGCTACAGAACCTAAGACTGTAGCTAGAGGTCGTTTGAGTGAATCTCAACTAGTTCTTGCTGTTAGGCTGAAGTGCCATAGGCTGTTATTAGAGGTCCCACGGATATTCACCACTGCCCCCTCAATCTTAGGACAACACAGTAAATGTCTTACTTTGCTGGAAGTGTCTCGAAAAAATGAAAAAAAAAACTTTTTTGCAGCATATAAGATTCTATTTCTTTTTATATAGTGCTCAGTCACAACTGCAAGTTATAGTAAGTTTGCAACTGCAGAGACTCCACAGTCGGAGCGGAAAACTCCTCTCATAAAAAGATAGGACATGTCTTTCTTTTTATGTGCAGAGTTCTCCCCCCGGACTGTGGAGTCTTCTGAGTTATAAAGTTGCTATGAATTCATATTTTGGGAATACCCAACAAAAACATAAACTTACACAAAAACGTAAATCAGGCCTTAAGAGCGTATTTCAATGGAAATGTTGTTCTGAGTAGATGGTCCGAGAGGGAGCCTCTTTGTTTGGACTCTGCTTGTTTCCCAGTCCAGTCCAGGAGAGGAGAGAACCGCAACACCCACAAGCCCCGGAGCATGGACACGACCCCTTTGCACTCTTAAGCGCGGTGTGAACCCACGGCTGGTGTAGTCCCTATATTTGGGACTCTGCTTATTTCCCAGTCCGGTCCAGGAGAGGAGAGGACCGCAACACCCACAAGCCCCGGAGCAAGGACACGACCCCTTTGCACTCTTAAGTGCGGCATGCGGTTGTAGGAAAGTGCCGTTTTTTGCATGGTCCCCCCACTTTTTGCCTGAATGTTAATGTACTTTGACTGAGTGGGCCCTGGGTTCATGCCAACCAGGTACACATGGCCTATGTTCTTTTCCTAAAACTCCACTGTTGCAAAACCCAATGGAAACTCTCTGGCCACATGTAAGTCCCTTGTAAAAGGTACCCTAGGTACTAAGGGCACTGTGACCAGGAAAGGCTCTAAGGGCTGCAGCACTTGTTGTGACACCCTTAGAGGCCCTGTACATTTACAAACAAACTATGCCTTTGCAGGCTTCTTGTTTTGGTGCAGAACAAAGTGAAGAGTCGACATCCCTGTGTGCCATGCCTACAATCAACTGCCCTGACATAGGTAAGCTACCCTTCTAGTGGGTGCACTCTACCAGTGGTGAGGGTACAGGTGCATGAGCCCTGTAGCCCTACAGTGTCTAAGTCAATTCTTAGACATTGTATGTGCAGTAATGCCATAAAGAGTATATGGTATGGGAGTTTGTCATTACGAACTCCACAGTACCATATTGGCTTTGATGAAAACTGGGAAGTTAGGTATCAAACGTATCAGCACATTAAACCCACACTGATGACAGTGTGGGATTTCATGCAAAATGCACTCAGAGGGCATCCTAGAGATACCCCCTGAAAAAATGACTTAACTCTAGTGTCCTGGCTGAGTGGCTGTTTGCCAGCTGCCACCACCAGAAATGTTTCTGAACCCCTGGGTCTAGAGCCTGCCACTCTCGGGGTCCTGAAACAAAGCACATCCTGGGATGAGGTGCCAAGCCTCCTCCCTCAGGATGGGCAGGGTCCACAAAGGGGAAGCTTCAAAGGCTTGTCGCCTTTGTGAGCTACCCCAGCCATTTGCTGCTCCCAGCAACTGTCCCCCACTGGTTCTGACCCACACTTTAGGTGGGAGAATCAGCAGAAAAAACAAGTTAGGAAGAGAGGTGTCCCCGCCTTTGCCAACCCCACCCCTCAGGTGGGGAAGGTGAGGTGAGGCACAACTCTCAGTACCCGCTATCTTGCAGATGGGTAGACCCAGCCAACCAGATTGAGTCTTATGTCCCCTACCACTGCAGACTGGCATAATAGGGGGTGTACCCACCCCAAGGAAGGAACTTATTGGGCCCGACCTGTACCTACTTGTAACGCCCCTAAATGTAATACTTAGGGGCAACCCTGAACCTTGCCTCCTCAGATCAGAGCCAAAAAGAAGAAGCAAGAAGAAGAACGACCGAACAGTCTTGCGGAGAGAAGAAGAGGAGTACACCAACTGACTTGGCCCCCGTCCTACCGGCCTCTCCCAACCTCAGACACCTCCAACAGAACCTCGGTGTGTCCTGCAGCCAGCAGTCCTTTAAAACCCGGAGAACCTGCCCTGCCTTTTCAACCAAAAAGACTCTATCTCCTGTGATCACCAAACTTACTCAGAACCAACCAACACTGACTCCTTCCGATTCCGTGAGTCTCCAGCACTCCGCACCCGAGTGACCAAATACCCTTAGGAGGTCCTCCCAGTGATCCTAGCCTCGATCCCAGAGACCCCTGAGCCTCAACAAGCTCCCAAACTAAACTTGTATCCAACAACTAGAACATCCCCTCAACTGCAAACGAAGGCAACGCCCTGACCGACTCTGTAACCGAACTGGTCCAGAAAGAGCAACCACAACCGTCCAACAGACCCCATCACCGCATGCTTGCGGCCAGAAGATGACAAATCCCAAAGACCCCATTCGCCTTGACAGCAGCTAACTGACTGCGAGGGAACCTAATCTGATTCTGCTGCATCAGCCAAGACCACATCCTACAAACGGCCGCCCCTGTGCCGCTGATGGTGTAGTTCTTATGTTGCCCATGTGGGCCCTAAAATGCTGACTTCGACCCCAGGAGCTTGTGTTCCCCAATTAGGTGGCCTGCTAGCCACAGAGCCCTAGCCCATGACTGTGGTTAGCCCATTGGCTAACATATGGTCCCTGCACCTGGCCGCCTCTGTGCCGCTGGCGGTGCGACTCAAGTGCCCATTTGACTGAATCTTACCCACAGAACCATAAACCAGTTCTGCCTTCTCAGGACTAAATGTGGCTCGTGAGTAGTACTGTAGACTTGTATTAAGTTTGTAAAATGCATTGTCTAATTTTTCCTTCTCTCAATAAATGCACCAGCCTTGCATCTAGAGACACCTGGCTATGTAAGAAAAATAATTGCAAAATAATTCTGACTATCTGCAAATACAAAGTAATTCTACTGTAAACTCATTCACTGATACGAACTGTATTTAAATTACATATGCTTGCAAAGTATTACTTACTTGTATCAGGCCTGGCTATGTTCTAGAAAACAAATGTACCTAAATGTTATTTTCATACAAAACCAATTGGTCAGTGCTCAGTCCTTGAGTGTGTGGACTAATTTCTTGCCTGAATGTGAACAATACATGCTTAGCTCTGATAAGGCCTTACTGCTTGCCCACACTATCACAACAAATAGAGAGTAAGGTATTATCTACTTTTACCTCTGCCTACCTTTGGGAATCCACTGTACTCTGTGCACACTATACCCTACTTTGATATAGTATAGACAGAGCCAGCTTCCTACAGCGGGCCCGACAACACCCATCATCTACCAGATGAGAATGGGCTGGGCCCCCTCTCTAAGCTGAGCATCTTGGGGGAAGACTACACTTCAACCAGCTCAGAAGGTGATCTTCCACAATGGGTCAGCGAAAGGTGCCTAACCAAAAGCCAAGGGGAGAGATAGTGAATACCCTCAATTTGTTCCTGTCAAGGGAAGCTATCATCCTGTCACAAGAGACTGAGTTGACAGAGTGAAGCCTCTCATTGGAGGAGGGCAGGAGAGGTATGGACTCACTAGTACCCCTCTCTGAGGTTTGGCCTGTGCTGGCCGGGAGGGAGGACTTATGCTGTACTCTCTAGTTGCCCCTCAGCAAGTTTGCATGAAGCTGGTTCCCCTCTACTATCAGGCGCAATAATAGAGCCAGTGGTTAAGAGGTGATGGGAGACCGTAATTGAAGATTTTGAGGACACCCAGAATTACTGAAGGGGCAAAGACTATGGACCCTACCACGCCTGATAAAATCACCTCGCTGATGAAAAATGAGGATTTATGTATGAGATTAGGAAATATGGTCTCTACGTTGCTCCAGCCGTTATTGCATAGACTAACAAGGATTGAAGAAAGATTAGATACCCCCATTAAAGGTGAGATCTTACGAGAAAGGGGTTTGAACATACAATCACATCCAGTACCAGTGAGAGCCCCTCAAGTACAAGGGAATGGCATGGGGGAAATTGTGCTTGATTTATCTTATCTTTCTGGCCGATGCCCCAGTTTTGTCTATAAAAATCCACCAACCCTCCACAACCCTCGCACGCCCTGAAAAACCTGTGGCAAGAGATAAAATAACAGAGTCATTAAGACCTCATCTTGACCCAAGCGACACTGAAAATGGGGGGTAGAGTGAGGGGTGTGGTTTCGATGACAGCTATGGAAAATGCAGGGCAAAGTAGGAAACGGTATCAAACATTTGATCTCACCCCAGCTGCCTCAGTTTGTCATGATTCTGGCAAATGTTGTGGAGCAGAGAGAGGGGTAAGGAGAAGCGACAGAAGAGCTTCTTGCAAAAGCAATTCACTGGCTGACTACCTATGCAAGTAGCATTGTAAGGCCTGGATAGATACATCATCATGGCAAGGAGAGGGGGGTGGGTGGGCCGCTCCACAAAAGAGCTAATGGGTGATTGTTTAGTAGTTAATCTTAACGACCAATATGTGACCAGGAACTTGGGAATTCTCAAATGCCTTTTTGTCTGGTACCCAGATCTCTGTGCTCCCACTGGATTATTTTTACAGATCCACTTTACCACTATCTCTTGAAACCACGAGAGGCCTTACTGGTATGATCTGTCCTACCCACTTTGCCAACTTAGTTCCTATTAGTCCTGTTAGTTCTGCTAGAAGAGGGATAAGGGTACTGAATCGTATCGCCCCTTTGACAGATCGAGAGTCCTGCGACTGAGTATGCCCTGGTGACCCAAATCCTAATTTGACTGATTATAATGAGGCAACAAACTAAACAGGAGCAATTTCTCCAGTGATGTACCCAGAGGAAAACAAATTAGGGGTAAAACTAGCCACTTGGAATGTTGCGGGCCTTTTTTCTAAAGCTGGGTAAGGTAGAGTGGATGTCCCTTTGGTAGAACCAGGACATACTATGTCTACAGAAAACTTAGGCAATAGATCCAATATTTGTAGACGTCTATCAATCATAGCAAATGGAAGCAACTCCCTCCACTTCAGGTAGAGCCAGCAGTGGTTTATTGACATTAATATTGAATACATTGCCCATCAAGATTAAAAAGTTTGAGAATCCACGTCCATCCAATTTTCATATTTTGTTATTTGAAGGAGAAGGCAATCGGGATTGGCTTCTGATAAACTTGTATAGCAATAACTTTGGTGAAAATATGTCACCAGTGGTGGTTTATTGGAAAAAGAGATTAAAAAAATCAGTGGAGCAATGCCCAAAAAAATATATTAATATGTTGTGGTTAGGTGACTTTAATGTCCATGCATGTACACCCTCAATGGATATTGTTTGCGGTTTGTGGACATGGTGGGTGATGCAATCTACCACTATACACACCATGAATATGGCAACAGCCTAAGTCAATGCTATCCACTAGGAATTTGGAAATAATTAACAAGGTAGATCCACACACAGGAGGCTTTGCAAAGACCTTTATACGTAGTGAGTATGAGATGACTTTGCTGTAGCCTCTAAATCCCTCCGAGGTATCATTACCCAAACAGACTGAATATTTTCGAACTTCAATGACCATGCAATCCTTTTCTTACTGATGATTGGGTAGGGTGTCAGTACTTCGACAATAGTAAATGTACCAAAGCCAATCCTGGCTAGAAAGAATGGCTACCAATAAAAATGGGACAAAATTCTCCGATTTTATTTAACAAGCTGGAGACGGTATAAAAGTGCCTGGATCTCGACCAATGCCCTGATTCCTTGCCACCATTTTTGAGGGAATTACTTGGGGGAATTAAACTCACCTTGACTCGTTTGAAATCCCCCAATGAGGCTCCAGCAAAACTGATGCTTTGACCAGGCCTGTTAAAAGTCCCTTAAAGATCTGAACAGGGCTCTTGAAGCGCAACCTAGAAATCAGGCTAAGATAAAGTCACAGCGTAAAGTGTACAAGTCATCTTGGAAATCTAGGGTGAGGAGTCTCAGCGAAGCTGTCTGGGAAAATTTAGCACAAACTGCAATCACTAAAAACATGAGGGATTTCTGGTAAGTGTATAAAATGCTCCCTTCTTAAAAAATAATAATGAGATAACATTGGATACCAACATCAACGAGGGTGGTTGGGTGGTTAATTTTGAACAGCTTTTTGGGTAACGGATGAATCCACTACTGAATCTATCACAGCAGTGCCAGCCACAAACAAGTACTTGCTATTCAATATGGAGGAAGTAAGAAACGGGTTGGGTACGTGTAACAGTGCTTAGGCCCCAGGTCCATATGAGGTTCCTATATATTTTTTTTTAGAGCACCAAGACCTGTAGGCCACAGTGCTAACACATTTATTTAACGCTATATCTAAGTTTTGTCCCTTAGCTCCCTGGAAAAGCAGCATAACTGTCCCGATTTATAAAAAGGGAGAAAAAGCGAAACTCCAAAACTCCAAAACTATAGGCCTACGTCCCTTTTAAATAGCACCTTGAAGTTGATGGACCACCTACTGTTAAATAGGCTGGAAGAGTGGGCAAAGGGGCAAAACATCCTGAATCCAGCCCATTATGGCTTCCCAAGTGCTAGAATTTGAGCCTGAACATCGCAAAATAAACTACAGCTAAGAGCGGTCAGACCATCATGGTTTTGATGGCTCTAACAACCACATTCGATTATGTGAGCCATTCTAAACTGTGGAGTATAATGGAGGCGATGGGTATTGATACAGTAATAATTAATTTTATCCAAATGTTCTATTCCCAAACTATGGCATGTGTGTGTTATGGTAAAAATGAGGAATGCACATGGACCTTCCAGATTATGAGGGGCATTAGACAAGGTTGCATCCTTGCCCCTTTTTTTATCGTTCTATACAAATGGGGTTGAGGCTGCACTTACAGGATCTACACCGGATGTCCCGTCTTTTAACACAGTTACATTTCCGACTGGCTTATGTATAAAATGTAGGTTTAATACCCAGAACTGGGGTGGCCTTACAACACCTTATTGTGGCCTATGTAGAGTTTATGAATACAATGGACTTGAGGGTAAATGAATCTAAATATTTTGTATTAGTAACAGGGGCACCACCCTCCAAAAGAATGCCATCCTTTTATACATGGAATCGAAGATTGGATGTGGTGGACACATTTTCCTATCTAGGGTATAGATTAATAAAAAGTTGTTCTGGTCAAATATGGTGGAAAACTGGGCCCTAGTTATAGAGAGAAGTATGGCAGCCATTTTCAGCTTCATTAAAAAACTGGGATCAAAACCAATTGACCCCATAAAAAAGGTTTCTAGTGCCAAGACCATTTCCACCACTACGTATCGGGCAGGGGTTAGGGGTATGGCGCCTATAGACTCTCTCCAAAAGTTAAAGGATGGATTCTTCAAGAGGGTCGTGTCCCTTCCTGGTTCTTGCTCTAATTACATCTGTCATCTAGAACTTGGTTTACCACATGTGCCTGATACTATTAGGCTTGCTACCATTCTGTTATGGCATTCTATTTGTAGAAGGGAGACTGCCAACTTAATCCAAACTATAATAAAAAACTGTTTGTCATTGGATAATGCACAGAAAATTACATGGTTGCAGTATGTAAGGACCACATTGACATCATTAGGACTAGCCAAATCATTTACTAACCATAGTTCTTGCTTGACATATTCCAAAATGATAGCAAAGTCTATATTCTTATCTAACGCAGCTTATAAGAGAAAGGAAAAATATTATACAAAAGCTTCCGTAATACTATATCAAATGACCCCGCCTCTTAAAGAGGGAGAGTTCTCGACCATAGAAAGGGTTAGGAATCCACAACACAGATTCATCCTGATGAGGCTCTGAATGAAGAATAGGTCTGAGCAGTCTGATCTTCAATTATTTTTCTTTTGTGGCTTTTACAAGGAACAAAGATAAAGATATATTTTACCTCTTTTATGACATTAGAATTTTAGCCAATTCAGTCCCACTTTTTATTTTTTCGAAAATATTAATGATCCATTTATATGTTTTTCGTTAGTCATATTTCTTTAGGCCTGTATTAGAAGCTCAAAATTGTGTTTAGCTAAGAAATCACAAATGCTTTAAGAGGCCAATTGATTTACATAACTTATTTACTCAGCTCTTTAGGAAACTAACAAGATGGAACTCTGAGGGGGGATTTGTCATAATATTTAAATTAAATGTTTTAATGTGATGGCTGTATTGTTTATAATTCATTTTAAATACCCTAGGTGTTATACACCCTTTGGGAACACATTGATAGAAATGAAATCTAAACATGGATGAGTTAATTGTACTGGTAATAAGTAAGTAGGAACTTGCGTGAACTTTTTAGTGTTTATACCACCTACTTGTTGTATTAGTTAATAATCTATCTTTATATTCTTATGCTTAAAGTGTTACCGATATGGCCTCCACAATGCTTTTTTAACTTATGTACTATTTTTTTTAATCTGTATTGTACTTTTCTGATCTATGTTTTAATTAGATCGAATAACGTTACTAAAGAAAGAAAAGATGGTCAGAGAATTTAGAAGGCTCCGCCTCCTCATTGTACTTTAGCATAGTACAATGAAATTTAATTTGTCTGCAGATCTGAGATTTCGAGATGGGACATATTTTTCAGTATTTCCTACTGAGAAAATGAGGGGGGGCATCTTTGTAGACTTTGTACATTATACAGTATGTTTTGAAGAAGATCCATTGCTTATGGGCAACAAGTGCAGTAGATTAATATGGTTAGCTACAGATTCAATTTATTTTAGTCTACACCTAGTTCTCACTATAGTATTTGGATTCTTTTGAGGCCGTTGCGCAATTTGATAGCAATCCTAGATGAATTACATTAGAGTAGTGCAACTAGCAGTGGCGGCTGGCATGGATTGGTGGTGGCACAGTGGGGGGAGGTGGAAGAGTGTGTACAAAAAATCACCTTACCTTATCGTTACGTCTCTCCTCCATCAACTCTCATGTCAGGCCAGAAACAGGAAGCACCCACGCTCCCCTAAGCCACTCACAATGCTGCAATGCAGCATTGTGATTGGTCTGAGCGCCTTGGTTCTTGCCATGGAATGGGAGCTTGGGCATGTTCTCCACCCAGGCAGTAATGCAGCCTGGGTGGAGAACCTACAAAGTGCACATGACTGTTAGGCTGGCAAACATTCATGCGCACTTACAGAGTGATCTCACCACTCCTCCCCCTGCATTGAGAGCGGAGCTGCACTGTCCCGCCCTGCAAAGCTGCAGCAGCAGGAAAAAATAAAATGATAATAACTTTGAGTTATTATCATTTTATTTTTCCTTTTTTTAAACTGCGAAAAGCAGTGGGGTGACACTCCTCTGACTTAGCGAAGGAGCCACCACTGCCAACTGGGATTGTACAAGTACACTGGTGAGCAAATCACAGAAAAGTGAAAATGAGTCTCAAGAGGCGAATGTAGAAAAAGCAAGATTAAGGTACTTTTACAATTTGATGGTCTATAGTCATGTTAGTTTCAAGAAAGATTCCAACATTATTTACTGACGTCACAGGATGAGGACATTCTCGCAGTTCAAGAGTCCACAGAATATTTTCCCTTGAGTTCAGATTGTTGGCTTTGGCATGATCTCTGATTTGAATGGATTACCTTTTAGGCAATTCATGTTGCACCCTTTCAGAGATTTACATCAAAATGGAAATGTAGCCGGGTAACCTGAAAACAATAAAGGGCTTGATTGAGCTTGCTGGGTCTGTTGCTAAGGGTAGTGTTGAGCTAGGAGAGACCTAGATTTATTACCTGTCAGTAATAAAACTGCCAGAGCAGTTCTTCTTGATCTATAGTGTCAAAAGTAGCAGCAATACCAATGAAAATAATTATCCCATATCCTCCATTATCCCAGATAATTCTTAGATCTTCAGTTGCTGATTGGGTAAAGTCTAGTAAACTATTCTTTTCAAAATAGGTTTGAAGTTGTGGAATAACATGTTTCTCCATTAACTTAGAAATATAGGGTAGGAAAGAGAGTGGTCTCCAGTCAGAGGAGTCACTAGGGTTCAGATTGGTTTTATTCAGAATTTACCAAAATATTGCCTCTTGAGCTTTCACAGGAGTTTGCCTTTCAAAAAGGAGTTTTAATAATGTGACTGATGTCACCTGTAACGTTAGGCCTCAAAGAGTTGAGTTTTCCTGTGAAATAGGAATGAAGGTAAGTATTTCAAAATGTTCTTAATAAGGGGTCACAGACTGTATTATTATCTGTCCGCTCTTTATAGGTAGTCTAGTTTTGAGTTCTTCGCTAATGATGCAAATTTTATCATGGAATTAGCATCTTAAATAAGTACAAAATCTTGGTTATGATGCTGAAAGTCATTATCAAGGCTCTAAGCGCAACTCCTATATGTGGGTGAAGTCACCCTACTATTGATAAATACTAACAGAAAATTGTATGTGAAAATTGCCTTTATTTTGTTCCTTGACCAGTTTGTAGTGTTCTAGAAGGTGTATGTGTAAGGGTCACCTGTGAGCCATGATTAGAGCAACGAACATTGTGTAAGACAAGGAAGCAAGCGAGTGCAGAGAGAAAGTCTGGGGGACTTATTTATGAGAGCCCTGCATCACTTATGCTCCACGTAAAGTGGTACATGTGTGAGGCAGGGCTCTCAATCCGATTTATGAAGTCATGCAAAGCCTCCCTGTGTGGTTTTGAGTGACCTCATAAATCTTGTGTAAGGCAGCACAGAGCATACTTACTCTATGCCCAGGAAACATTCTGTGGGCATTGCAATGGGGTTTCCCATGCGACACCCATGAACTTTGATGCTGCCACCGATTTACAAAATAATGTATACCTGGAAAAGCACCAAATCCATACGCGTCCCACGGTGAGGCATAACAAGGAGAAATATGTTTATTTCTCCTTATTTCTTCCTCTTTCAAGTATGCTGCATTGTGCAGCACACATAGAAAGAGGAAATACCTCTTACATTAGTTTTTGTGCAGGAAGGTGTTCCTTCCTGCACAAAAACAATCCTGCAGGCAATGGAGGCACCACCCGTGCACCATGGTGCAAGGGTGTCTACATAGGCGCTAGGCTGCTGAAATGAAGCTCATGCAGATAGAAAGTACAGGAATGCACTGCATTAAATAAATACAGTACATTCATGCCCTTTCACTTTGGCTTAGGGCAGCACAAAAAGGTGCCTTGCTTCACTGCCATTCGCCAAAATCCCATGAATGAGGTACTGGGAGTGTAGCATTGAGAAATTAATTTAGACATGGGAGAGCAAGAAGTGAAGACAGGCAGGACAATGTGGAGAGGAAAAGCAAAGGGCCATTGGTGTGGAGGGAAAGCATGTGAACAATGTTTGCCTTTATATGATGTGTATTTGTAAAGTGTACTATCACTCACAGGGGTATCCTGGTGCTGATCAGGTGTGTGTGCTTGGGCCCTGTCTATGGTACGTTGGTGAATTATAAGGCCAATTCAAGAAGAGAGGACCAGGTTCTGATGTTGAGTTGAAGATTGTTCCATGCTTTAGGAGCAATGTAACAGAATGCATGTCCTCCTGACCCTGTTCTTTCTATGCATGGGATGTGTGCATACAGGAGTAATGCGTAGCGGAGGTGTCTGGGTGGTTGGTAGAAGAAGATCCATCTTTTCACGTAGATAATGCCTGACTTGTGTAGTGCCTTGAATGTGAGTTTGTGTGAGGAGTTTAAATTTAGCACAATTGTGTTTCAGGAGCCAGTATAGTTTCCTGAGGTGTGGTGTGAGTTAGCGTGGGAGGTTGAGGATAAGTTTGGCTGCCGAGTTCTGGATGGTCTGTTGTCTTCTAGTTGGTAGCTTGGTGATCTTGACATAGAGGGTATTGCCATAGTCGAACTTGCTGGAGACTAGAGCATGAGTGCCAGTTTTTCTAGTTTGGTTGGGAGCCATTTGATGAACTTCCTCGGCATCTTCAGGGTGTTGAAGAAGGATGCAGTGGCAGCATGGATGTGTGCTTTCATATCCAGTTTGCTTTTGATGAGTATTCTGAGGTTCCTACGTGGGTTCTAGTTGTGGGTTTAGGTCCCAAGTACACCCAGCCACCTTTTAGAGTCCCATGGTGAGTTGTTCTTGCTGAAGATCACTACTTCCATCTTATCACGGTTGAGCTTGAGACAGTTGGCATTCATCCATTTTGAAACTTTGTTCATACAGGTGGTAAACTTGTTTCTGGTGTTGAGGTTTTTTCTGAGAGGGAAAGTTGCATGTTGTCTCTTCAGGAGAGGATGTTGATATTGTGTGCACAGATGAAATTGGCCAGAGGGATCATGTAAGCGTAGAAGAGAGAGGGGCTCAGCGATGAACCTTGAGGCACTGAGCAGATGAGTTTGCCAGCTTTTGAGGAGTTAGGTGCCAGGCTGATAGCTTGTGTTCTATCTGTTAAGAAGGAGCAAATCAAGTAGAGAATTGGTCCTTGGATGCTAATCCTGTGCAGATGCCTAACGGGGATGGGGTGTGACACCATGACAAATTCTGCAGAGAGTTCTAGGAGAATGAGGCCTGTCATGTCTCCTCTGTCATGGATCATGCGGATGTTATTTGTGGTAGTGATGAGTGTAGTTTCTGCGGTTGGGCTCGAATCTGGACTGCGTGGTGTCAGTGAGCTGGTAGTTGCTGAGGTGGTCCATGAGGTATTGGTTGATGAGCTGGGGGGGGTCTCTGGTACTCTTCAAGTAGCTGTGAGGCCAGCCATGCCTGTTGACTGTTTGTTAGGGAACGATTTGGAGAGCTCACTTTGGGCTAAGGTGGAGCGAAGTGCTCAATTAGAGATGTTGGGTCTGCCTGACTGGGCGTGTGTGTCCACACTGTCCATGGCAGTCAGTAAGGGTGTTCAAGAGGACCTGGAGCCTGAGAGGGGGGCCCAGGTGCCTGCCTTAAAGAGAAGAGGCAGGGGGCATGGGAAACTGGCCCCCGAAGTTCCCACAGTCCAGGAGGAGACAGACCTTGACGGGGATGCCCTGGAGCCTACAGGGGAACAGGCAGCTGAAATGGGGGACCTGCCTGAGCTGACCTATTGGCAGCAGGAATGAGGACCCTCCAGGGAAGAGTTCTGCAAGGAGCAAAAAGAATGCCCTTCTCTTGTGGGTCTGCGGCAGCAGGCTGCAGACCATGCTGCAGGTGATCAGTCTGGATCACATTGGATCTACTAGGAGAATGATATCCTGTATACTGAGCCTAAGGTTGCTGAGCCTGGGTTAGCGCATGTGCTGGTGGTACCCCAGCGCTTCAGAGCCTTCCTACTGGGGCTGGCTCATGATGTGCCATTAACAGGACATTTGGGGCAGGACAAGACCTTTGAGAGGCTTGTCACCCACTTTTATTGGCCCCAAATGCGCAAGAGTTAAGACACTCATTGCAGGACCTGTCAGACTTGCCAGGCAAGTGGAAAAAGTGGTAGGAAGCAGAGGGCTCCTCTCCAGCCATTCCCTGTGGTCAGCACTCCCTTTGAACGGGTGGGTATTGACATTGTGGGGCCACTGGACCCCAAGACACCCATGGGCAACAGGTTCATCCTGGTCTTGGTAGACCATGCCACCCGGTACCCGGAAGCCATACCTCTGAGGACAGTGAAAGCCCCCGTGATGGGACGGGCACTGATGGGAATTTTCTCCAGAGTGGGGTTCCCTAGAGAGGTAGTGTCTGACCGTGTTACAAACTTCATTTTCAAGTATACGAAGTCCCTGTGGCAGGAGCGTGGGGTAACCTATAAGTTTATGACTCCTTACCACCCCCAAGGAAATGGGTTGGTTGAGAGATTCAACCGAACCCTACAAGGCATGATTATTAGTCTTGAGGAACCTATGAGGCGTAAGTGGGACGTCCTCTTACCATGCCTGCTCTTTGCATACCGTGAGGTGCCACAGAAATCTCTAGGGTTCAGCCCCTTTGAGCTTCTCTATGGTCCCCAGGGAAAGGACCTCTGAGTCTGGTCAAGGAAGGCTGAGAGCAATCTCCCAGGAAACCTCCCCAGGATGTATATAGCTACATTCTGGCCTTCCGGAACCAGAGTAGGCGTTTCAGGCAACTCGCTGAGAAGAATCTGGAAGCCAGCCAGGAGGAGATGAAGCGGTGGTACAACCAGAATGCCACTCTTAGAGCTTCAGCCTGGTCAGAAAGTGTGGGTCATCGCCCCAGTGGAGCCTTGTGCGCTCCAGGATAAGTGGACCAGACCATTTGAGGTGGTGGAACTCAAAACTCCTATTACCTACTTGGTGGACTTGCGGTCTCCCTGGAACCCCTTGTGGGTCCTGCATGTCAACCGTGTGAAGCCCCACTTGGAGAGGTCCGAAGTGGGCATGCTCCTAGCAACAGATAATGGAATGGAGGAGGAGACTGAGCCTCTTCCTGACCTACTGTCGGTGACAGAGCGAGATGGGTCAGTGGATGGTGTAAACCTCTCTTCCACCCTGACCCCTGAGCAACAGAATGACTGTCACCAGTTGCTGGGACAGTCTTCTGATCTGCTCTCCCTGATTCCCAGTGTCACTGATTGGTGAGTCCATGATGTGGACACTGGAGATAGCCCTCCTGTGAAGCACAAAACTTACAGGGTGACTGACAGGATGAGAGCTCACATCAAGGAGGAGGTCTCCAAGATGCTTGCGTTAGGGGTGATTGAGTCCTCTGACAGTCCTTGGGCCAGCCCAGTGGTCTTGGTCCCAAAGGCTGCCGCACCAGGTGCCACGCCAGAACTCCGGTTCTGTGTGGACTACCGAGGGCATAATTTAGTCACGAGGACTGACGCGCACCCCATCCCCAGAGCTGATGAGCTCATCGATCAGTTCGGGGCTGCCCGGTATCTCAGCACGTTTGACTTAACGTCTGGGTACATCGCAGATCGCCTTGACTGATGGGGCAAGAGAGAGGTCAGCATTATCCACACCAGATGGGCACTACCAGTTTCGGGTTATGCCCTTTGGGATGAAGAATGCCCTGCCACCTTTCAGGGGTTGGTCAACCAGGTGTTGGCTGGATTGGAAGAGTTCAGTGCCGCCTACCTGGATGACATTGCAGTGTTTAGCACCAGTTGGGAAGAACATCTGTGCTACCTCTGGGAAGTGTTGATGGAGCTGCAGAGAGCAGGCCTCATGATCAAGGCAAGTAAGTGCCAGATCGAGCAGGGTTCCGTGGTGTACTTTGGACACCAGGTTGGAAGCGGCCAGGTGGCGCCCCTATAGCTCAAGATTGAGACTATCCTGGCTTGGGAACCCTCAAAACCCAGACAGAGGTGAGAGACATTTTAGGACTCACTGGGTATTACAGGAGGTTTGTCAAGGGGTGTGGCAGCATTGTTCACCCTTGACAGAGCTGACTTCCTGGAAGCAGCCCAAGAAAGTGATTTTGACTGACACCTGTCAGAAAGCTTTTGAGGCTCTGAAAACTGCCATGTGCATGGCGCCCGTGCTCCTGGCACCCAACTGCTCCAGAGAGTTTATCATTCAGACAGACGCTTCAGAGCATGGTGTGGGGGCTGTTATAAATGAGGAGGGACTAGATCAACCTGTAGCCTTCATCAGTAGGAGGTTACTTCCACGGGAACAGAGGTGGAGTGCGATTGAGAGTGAGGCATTTGCTGTGGTCTGGGCACTGAAGAAGCTGAGACCATACCTGTTTGGGACTCACTTTCGGGTTCAGAGAGACAACAGGCCCCTCAGATGGTGGATGCAGATGAGGGGTGAGAAAATCCAAAGCTGTTGAGGTGGTCCATTTCCCTACAGGGGATGGATTTCACGGTGGAACACCGCCCTGGTACAGAACACGCCAATGCTGATGGTCTGTCCAGATTTTTCTACCTTAGTGATGAGAAATCCTAGGAGGTAGGGTAGTTCTACCTACATTTCAGTTGGAGGGGACACATGTTAGTCCTGGCACCTTGGTGTTTTTTCTGTTGCCTCATGTGTTTTTGCTGGTTATAGATGCTTTGGGCACTGTGCCACTGCTGTCCAGTGCACAGTGCAAGTGCTCCCTATGGTAAATTGATGTATGGATTAGTGATTCCATGATTGACTGATTTGGTTTTACTTGTTAGACCCTAGTACAGCGCACTGAGTGTGCCCAAGGCTTGTAAACCAAATGCTGCTGGTGGGCTTGCAGCACTGGTCGTGTCACCCACAGAAGCAGCCTGTAAAGTGTGTCTCAGGTCTGCCATTGCAGAGCCTGTGTGCTGTCTGGTACTGCCATGCTGACTGGGCAAGTACACCCACTTGCCAGTCCCTAAACCTTCCCTTTTCTGCATATTAGTCACCCTTACGGTAGGCCCAAGGGCAGGGTGCATTGTAGGTAAAAGGTAGGACATGCCCTGATGTGTGTGGCATGTCCTAATAGTGAATTATAGCCATTTTCGTTTTTCACAATTGCAAGGCTACCTGTTCCCCATAGGCCAGAATGGGCAGTTTGATTATTACATCTTATAATCCTAACTGACTCAGGGAACTAGGTAGAAATTCGAGTTTAGTATGCCTGTAACTCAGAATGATAAAATGCATCTTTTAGTGAAGTTGGTTTTAACATTCTGTGTTTGAAAATACCACTTTTAGAAAGTAGTTATTTTCTTGCCTACCTATCCAAAGCCTGCCTCTGCTAGGTTGAGTATTCCTTGTTTGGAGTTTGAATGACAGGGGCTGGGGGATTCCAGGAGACAGGGTGAGTCAGCACAGGGCTGAATAGAGAAATCTGCATGCAGATGGGCGGGAGGAGTTGCACCTGGGACCTGAATAGGGCTGTGCCTTCCCTCTACAATGCTGGCTCCACCTCCAGTGGTGTGTCTGATGTTCCTGGCCTGCACTGTGAAAGAAAGGAAATAAGGAGTCTTGATAAACAAAGTGTTCCAGGACTGACCAGAACTGGTTCGGACTAGACAAAGGCCTCTCTGCCTTCAGAGAACAAAGAAAATCTGTGTATAAAAAGGGGGACCCAGACCCCAGAACTTTAGATCACTTTTGGGAAACTAGAAGAAACCATTGCTGAGGAGAGGAACCAGAGGCACTGATGAGAGACTATCCCTAAGCATGAGGGATTGGCCTGCAGTGGTTGCCTGACTGCCAAAGAGAGGAGAAAGGACGTTGTGCTACTGTCATTCAACTTGTGATGTATCTACATGGGCTTTAGCTAGAGCTTGCCTCCTGTGGAAGTCTCAGGGACAACAGACTTCACCCACCAGCTCCCCAAGAGTTCTCTGGAAGTGCCTGCAGTTGTGTTGGGCTTTCTGAGGGACTGCTTGTCGCAAAGAGCTGGTAGCGTGACGCACAAAGAAGAAGCGTGTCGCCGAACTGCCACTGTCTTTTCACAAAGCGAAAGCGCCTCGCATCACCGGAGAAGAGGATCGATGTCGCACCAGATGCCACCGCATTATCGGAGAAGCGTTTCGCTGCCGCAGCCGCTGTCGTTGCATCGCTGGGAAAGCATGTCGCCGCTGCAGTTGTCGCAGCATTGCCGAAGCACCTCGCATCGCCGGAGAACAGGATCAACGTCGCATCAGACGTCGGCGCATCACCGGGGAGCGTGTCGCAGGGCCTGTCACGGCTCAGAAGAATCGTTGAATCGCCGCACAGCGGTCGGGCATGCATGCATCATGTCGTATCAAGGAGAAGATGCCATTTTTGTTTCATTGCACCGGATCTTCATCGCATCACGGCGTTGTGGGCCGCATTATCATGGAAGCGCAGTAAGAAACTGATGCATCACTTCCCCATACCGAGAAGAACTGACGCATCCCCTACGCATCAGTAGGGACCCGACGCATCACCTTCCCTGCAACACTTTAGTTGTATAGCGTTACGCATCCAAAGGTACATTAAACTCAAAGTGTCGCATTTGACATCTTAAGAGAACTAAGCTAATTCTACCATTTTTAAAGTACAGTATTGTGGATTTTTTTTGTTTGTGGTCTTGTGTCAAGTCTATATAAAAATACTTATTTTTATACTACAACTTGTGTGGTGTCCATCTGTAGTGTTGTCACTGGGTTACTGTATGTGTTCACAAATGATTTACACTCTGCCTCTGAGATAAGCCTGTCTGCTCATCCCCAGCTACCAAGGGGGTGAGCAGGGGTAATTTTAGGGGTGTACTCCATTACCCTGACTAGAAGCAAGAGTCCCTATTTGGTCAAAGGTACCTACCTCTGCCAACTAGAGACCCCAGTTCTAACAAAGGGTCCATGACTTGAGCCTCACAGAGATAGTGGCCTCAGATGCACTGCGGCTGGCACAGGCACACCGCCACGGGACGGTGACTTGCGGTGCACTAAGGTAGGGCCATGAGAGCACAGCGGGTCCTCGTTGATGTCCAAGGAGAATGTCGGGGAGTGTTACGGGGGCCAGTGGAAGGTGTCCTTCCAGGGCATGATGCAGAGGGCAGGAGCAAGCTGAAACAGGCAAATGGAGGAGTTGAATGCTACAGACTCCTTTTTACCACCATGTCAGTATCAGCTACATGATGATGAAGACAATCCCCAGGTCATAGACTCAGACGCCACCACAGTTCAACCAGAGAGTGTCCAAGACTTCCGTGGCACAGAGTCAGTGGCACCAGAGCTGGAGGGGATGCAGTCTGCGATGAGGAGTGTACAATGATATGAAGTTTGCCATGAAGAGATCAAGACTCAGTTCCAATTGTGTGACCTACTCAACCGCAGTGTGTGCCGGAGGCAGCTTTCAGCAGTGGCCCACAGCCACGTGTCATCGGCTTGCGATGCACAGAGTCAGTAGGCACCAGTGCAGTTGTTGGTAGTGTTCGATCACCTTCGTATCGGAGATCCTTTTTTCCTTCGGATGGAACGGCGTCTTCCTCTTACTCCTCTCCTTGCGTACTGTGACATGAACTCTGCCATGAAGAAATCAAGAGTCAGTTCCAAATGTGTGACCTGCTTGACCACAGTGTAGGCCGGAGGCAGCGGTCAGCGCGGGTCAACCACTGTCCAGCCAGCTTCTCCTGGATCTCTAACACACAACGTTGGAATGGCATGTGGAGAAGATTTGTGGCTGACGGAGGTAGAGGCACCAGAGCTGAACAGGTGTGCAGCCTGGGACGATGCCGTGTCCTGTCTGGTACGGACTGTATTGGATTGGTGTGGGGCCTGGTGGACCACTGTGTAGGCCGAAAGCCGAAGTCAGCAAGGGCGCACAAACACATGTGGTTGGAATGCTATGCACAGAGTTGGTAGCAAATCATTAAAGGGTTCTGGCCATTAATCAGTAAGGCTGGACCAAACTATGAATATTACAACAAAACATTGCCAATACTGATAAATATTCACCATCTCATTCAAAACAATCACACGTAGCACTCATAGTGATTGAAAAAAGTAATTAATATTTTTCTTTTTCTATTTAAATATTCTGTATCTTTTTTCAAAAAACGAGTTCATGTTATTATTTTTATGAACAATATACATATTTTTCTTTTTCGAACCACAAAACAATACAACCGTGAATCACCAATTTTACATATACGACAAAGACATTACAATGCATTTACTGATTCAAAAACCTTTTTTGAATTTGAGAGAGGTCAAATTCCAAAACAATAAAAGGAGAAGGAAGAAAAGATAAAGAAACCCAAGGGAAGGTTATAAAAAGTACATCACAGTTGTCAATTTGAAATACAACACAAACCCAGGCAGAATTTTGGCCAAACAGTTTAGGTATTCAGGTCATGAAAACATTTTCATTAGTTAATATACACTTCTATAGACCTGATACTTCATATTTTCAAGCATTACTTATTTGGACACAAAAGAAAAGTCTACGCATTTCAAACCCTATTTCTGTTTAGGGGTTTTCCTCAGGACCTGGAAAAAGACCTCATGTATTCTTTTGGCTAGCACTTCTTGTGCCTCGCCACACTTGAGACACTAAAAGCATTGATGCCAATGTCACTTTCTCAAGAGCAGCTGAGTAATGATTTCAAAGACAGGCGACGATGTCACATTTCGGTAAACAACTTAATTGATGTCAAGGATGCACTCGGTACGGATATTTCAACTCTGCGCGTCTAAGTGGGCTGCGGGTACAATCTTCCTGCAATTTACGGCCACATACAATCGCCTGTCTGAAAGGCACCACATCGAAGGAAGTATAGTGATATAAACTCTGCCATAAAGTTTGTACTCTGCCATTGCATAATCAAGACTCAGTTCCAAATGTGATACCTACTTGTCTGATGTGTCTGCCGGTGGAGTACATCAAGACGAAAAGAGTACTGCGGGCCTTGCTCGCGGGGTCCTTGATGGTCTGAGGAGGCTGCCAAGGTCGCGGGCCTCGGGCTTAGAGCTTGCACCGGCACGTGGTGGGCCCTCCGTGACACACGCCGGTGTCGGCAGATAAGCAGAGATGCCTGGATGCGCAGGGGCGGGCAAGACTGGTTCGGGGACCAGCGACCCGGGCTGCAGCAGACGCACAGGATCGTAGGCACCGCCACTCATGGTGTCGGCCTCGTGGCGGGGTGAGAGGAGCTGTCCTGGCAGAGACGTTGGGCATTCTGGAAGAGAACCACGCCCAGGGCACGTGCTTTTTATGCACACCCCTACGCTAGCCTGACAGCCCACTCCACACACACTTACAGGGGGAACGTAACAAGTTACATTTCCGTGATCTTCCCCACTGGCTGGGCTGACATGGTTGCGTTCAGTGTCCACTACACTACCACCACCAGCAGTGTATGTCGACATGGATATGTCTGTGGTCTGCATACATACTACAGTCTGTCAAGCACATCCACACCACACTTGGCATTTTGTACATTCTCATTCATGGGTCACTTGCTTCCTTCGCACTTGCCTGGTTCCCACCTCTCCCCACATTCTGCTAATGTGTGGCTGAGGTGCCATGCCGTTAATGGCTTGTGTACATGGCTACCCAGGTTACCACAGTAAGTTGTGCTGTCGTGTCTGGTAGGTGGGCATGTTGTTTGGCATATTGTATGTGAGTTTGTAACGTGTGCATTCCCAGAGTTGTGAGTTGCATGATTGTGGATTTGAGGTGTGTGGTGTGTTCATTTGGTACTTACCAACGAGCAGTGCATTTCCGTAGGTGCCATCCAGGAAGCGCTGGTTGATGATGGACTGTCGGAAGATGTAGGAATCATGCACACTGCCTGGGTAGTTGGCGACGACATTGGTGAAGAGTCCCCGGTGGTCCACTATTGCCTGAACATTGATGGAATGCGTGTGCTTTCTGTTGCGGTAATTGTGTGCAGTTTCGGTAGGGGGCACAAGTAGGACATGTGTGCAGTCAATTGCCCCCAACACATGCAGGAAGCCAGCTATGGCGTAGAAGCCTTGCTTGGTCTCCAGCTATACCTGCGCAGTGTGGGGGAAGTATAGGTACTGGGGTACCAAGCTGATGATGGCATCCAGGACAGGTGTGAGGAACTTTGATAGGGCTGGCTGTGAGACTCCTCCGACTCTGGCAGTTGTTGGTTGGAAGGTACCAGAGGCCAAAAGGTGGAGCACAGCCAGCAGCTTTGTCTGAGGTGGGATGTTGGTTGTCCGCTGTGTTGGTACCATCAGCCTGTGGGCAATGATGGTCAGAATGCGGAGGATGGTTGTCCTTTTGAGCCTGTAGTGGGCAATAACATTCTCTGGTGTTAAGTCTTTGAGGCTGGTGCATTTCCTGAAGTTCCGCTGTCTTGTTCTGCGCTGCCTCTGTGGTGGTCCAGGGGGGCGGGGGGTGGCGGTGGAAGTTGTGGCCCTGTTGCGCCTCTGAGCTGCATGATCAGTAGCTCCATGGCATCTGTTGATCTTCAGATGTGGCTCTGGGCTGGGCTCCCTTTTATGGTGCAGGTTGTCTTCCGACTTTACACCAGGTCAGAGCAGGTGTTAATTTCCTGCTGCTAACGCACCTTATCACCTGTTTTGTACTGTTATTGCTGATCTGGCTGGTCGTTGAGAATGTTGTGGTGTGGTGTTTTCGTGGCTTTTTGCAGAGGAACGCCTACTCTGCATCTCATTAGCGATAGTTGCCGGGGTCATCTGTGGCGATGTTTTTGACGCCTGCTTTCGCAGGAAAACTGGTGTTATGGGCTGTTAGCACTAGCTTATGAATTGGGCGATAAATTTATTGCAACTTTGACTGCGATAAAGTGCTGATAACTCATCGATAAGTCCTTGAGAATATGCCCCAGAGTGATTGGATATCACCACTTTTACTCATTTCTCTGCTGGGTGCTAATGTCTATTCTGTGGTTGTTGTGTCTACTGGTTCACAGTGGCTATTGTAAGAAAAGATTGAGACAACATGCCTCTCTTTTCATGAGTGGAGTTCTCCACCCCAATGTGGAGTCTCCACAGGTGTGGACATATTATTAAATTGGAGTTTGTGAATCACAAAACAAACAAAAACCTTAACAAGAATGTAAGTTTACCTTTGTGAATCAGGCCCTCAATCTTCATGACCCGGGCCTATTTGCAACACCTGTATTTATAATCTGTTAAATGGGAAATTAACCAACAATCTTTGGTTGCAGCTTAGAAGGTTTTATCAAAATATGTATTTTTTAAGCAGCCATACCCACCATGTATTTGGGTGCAGTGTTTATTTATGATCAGCATATACTTTCTATTTAGCTTTAACTCTTTCTAAGACTTCCTGTGCTGAATTTTGCTTAACTCAGTTAACTGTGCCCATGTCAATAAGGACAGATTCATTGGCAATATTCTTGTATGATGTCTATATATACAATGAAAGGTGACAACCCAGTAGCAGAATGTTCAACATGGTTCAATATTAATTCTGCTAACCATAATGTCTTACTCCTGTCCTTACAAAGATTGATATCTTAAATGTTGTTGAAACATTATTTCTCTCTATCAGTCTGTCCGGAGATGATAGCAGATAGACAGACGGACTTACATATCAAATTCCTTGCACAAGCTAGACTAAACTCTTGAAGTAAATTAAGATCTCCACCTGTCAGTAATTAAAACTTGTTCAATACCATGTTGTCAAATACTATGTAATGCAAAGATGTGTGCTACGTCCTTAAAGTCTGTAATCCAAGTAATGAGATAAAATGACCCATCTTAAAAAAAATGTCTAAAACCACCAAACATTACAATACATTATTGACCATAAGACAATTCTACTATAAAATCGATTAACAAGGAACGCCAAGGTTGGGGTGGAACATGTAACAGCCTCAAAAGGCCCAAAGGTATACTATGAATGCAAATACAAAACATCAGAACATACTGTCACACATAGATCAATAGACTTGGCCACTAAAAATACCTCCTAACTAATGCTAATGTTTTAGCTGTTCTAGAATATTCATTAGTTTTAGAGTCATGAAGCAAATTTATAGCCTGCTGTCTTAGCTGAACCGATGTCAAGTGCATAGTAATTCCTTGATAGACTAATCCATCCTCCTCATTTCTAACTTCCTATTCTTTAATGCAGTCCTCTTTATCTATATGGTGTGTTTCTGTACACAGTTTTGTTTACAATAGTTCTGCATTATTTAACGCTATAAATTGACAAAAATTATGATACATCATTCTTCAGTTGATTATCATTTTCTGATTGATTCTGTCACACCAAGGCACTTATTGTTTGCATTATTAGGTCCTGGTGTGTAATAAACTTCAAAATCAGAATCAGAAAAAAACAAGGTCCCTCTAAGATTCAGTGCCCTAGACCATTGAAAAAATTGCAAATGTAACTGATCTGTATATTGCCTCGATTCTTCTAAGACCTTCTTCATGGCCAAAAGCTCTTGCCAGTGATGATATAATTTAACTGGTATTGAAAGCCTTTAAGAATAATAAGATGCAGCCCAGTATCTGGATTTCTATGAGATAGAACACCTCCAATAGCTTGATAGCTCAAATATATTTCAACAATTAATGGATTCTCTGCTGTAGGGTGTTATAAAAGAGGGGCACTAGAAGTTATTAACTCTACTTCTCTTGCATGCTCTGCAGTGTAGCCACATTCATAATTCACCTCCTTTCTTTAGGACAAAAAATAATGGAAAGGAGACTCATGACTGGGATGGTTTAATAAAACAATTGTGCATATTTTCACCTGATTGTTGAAGATGTTTAAAGACAAGATTGAGACTTTTAATACATATTGCTACATATAGTAATATACGCAACATATATCAAATTATAATACTCCAGAATATCTCTACTCCTCAACCTAATTATGGAGGAGAGTTTTGGTACACCTTCAGCTACACACAACAAATAACCTTGTTTGCACCGTCTCATAGTCCATGTTTATTTCAAAGGTTCGTATTCACTTTTAAAAGCACAAGGGGATGCATCCTTCAGCTTACATTATTTAAAAAACTGCAATGCAGTGGTTCAACACTAAGGGGTCGATTCCGATCCTGTAAAAAGGACCTACAAATCGTCGTACGGAGCGTATCCTCCGTACCACTCGCACCCGGTAAACTGTCCCTACAACCTAGGAAGTACGATTCGTACAGAAAGCCTATTTCCGTACGAATCGTACAAAAGACCGTACGTGGAAAAAATACCTACGATTCTGATCCGGAACAGCTTGTACGTGACGTCCGGACGTATTCAGGCAGAGGTTTCCAGCCCAGCAAGTACGATTCGTCCCTACGTCACTCCGTACGGCCCTTTTTTTACGGGAGTCAAACACAGCCGGAAAAGCAGAGTTCGACGCGAACCGCTACACAACGGAGCACCGGTACGTGACGTACAGGCCATGAACCCCATCGTACGTGTCATCCCAGTCCTCTTGGCCTACCACCTGGTGCACCGCACCCGACGCACATGCCACAGAAGGTGAGAACAACACCCAGGGGCCAGGGGGGGTGAGGGGCAGGAAACATACCCCATACACAAACCAAAACTCATAATATGTAGGCCATACATTACCACCAGGGTCTGGTCACTTGGGGGGACTTGTCCAGCAACACCTGCGTACCGCAACAATGGAAGTGGACATGTACGATGCGTACCACACGTACCCCTACGGCACCATTACAACAGTGGTACGGACCGTACCCACGCATGAATGCGTGGGTACGGTGCGTACCGCAAGTACCCCTATGGCACCATCACAACAGTGGTACGGACTGTACCCACGCATGAATGCGTGGGTACGGTGCGTACCACACATACCCCTACGGCACCATCACAACAGTGGTACGAACCGTACCCACGCATGAATGCGTGGGTACGGTACCACACGTACCCCTACGGCATCAGTACTTTTTGGATACGAGGCGTACACACGCCATGAATGTGGGCTTAGAGGACTGGCCCAGCATGTCAACATCATATTGGTGTGTGTGTAGGTCCAGGCCAGCAGTGTACAGCTCCAAGGGGGTGCGTGGGTGGGTGCATATGACTCCCAGCAGTGGACAGAGATATGAGGGGTGGGTGCATATGCATCCCAGCAGTGGACAGAGATATGAGGGGTGGGTGCATATCACTACCAGCAGTGTCCAGACATATGGGGGTGGGTGCATATGACTCCCAGCAGTGTCCAGACATATGGGGGTGGGTGCATGATGCATATGACTCCCAGCAGTGTCCAGACATATGGGGGTGGGTGCATATCACTACCAGCAGTGGACAGAGATATGAGGGGTGGGTGCATATCACTACCAGCAGTGTCCAGACATATGGGGGTGGGTGCATATCACTACCAGCAGTGTCCAGACATATGGGGGTGGGTGCATATGACTCCCAGCAGTGTCCTGATATATGGGGGTGAGTGCATGTGACTCCCAGCAGTGTCCAGACATATGGGGGTGGGTGCATATCACTACCAGCAGTGTCCAGACATATGGGGGTGGGTGCATATCACTACCAGCAGTGTCCAAACATATGGGGGTGGGTGCATATCATTACCAGCAGTGGACAGACATATGAGGGGTGGGTGCATATCACTCCCAGCAGTGTCCAGACATATGGGGGTGGGTGCATATGACTCCAAGCAGTGTCCAGACATATGGGGATGGGTGCATATCACTACCAGCAGTGGACAGAGATATGAGGGGTGGGTGCATATGACTCCAAGCAGTGGACGGAGATATGAGGGGTGGGTGCATATGACTCACAGCAGTGTCCCGACATATGGGGGTGGGTGCATATGACTCCCAGCAGTGTCCAGACACATGGGGGTGGGTGCATATCACTACCAGCAGTGGACATAGATATGAGGGGTGGGTGCATATGACTCCCAGCAGTGTCCAGACATATGGGGGTGGGTGCATATCACTACCAGCAGTGTCCAGACATATGGGGGTGGGTGCATATCACTACCAGCAGTGTCCAAACATATGGGGGTGGGTGCATATCATTACCAGCAGTGGACAGACATATGAGGGGTGGGTGCATATCACTCCCAGCAGTGTCCAGACATATGGGGGTGGGTGCATATGACTCCAAGCAGTGTCCAGACATATGGGGATGGGTGCATATCACTACCAGCAGTGGACAGAGATATGAGGGGTGGGTGCATATGACTCCAAGCAGTGGACAGAGATATGAGGGGTGGGTGCATATGACTCACAGCAGTGTCCCGACATATGGGGGTGGGTGCATATGACTCCCAGCAGTGTCCAGACACATGGGGGTGGGTGCATATCACTACCAGCAGTGGACATAGATATGAGGGGTGGGTGCATATGACTCCCAGCAGTGTCCAGACATATGGGGGTGGGTGCATATAACTACCAGCAGTGTCCAGACATATGGGGGTGGGTGCATATCACTACCAGCAGTGTCCAAACATATGGGGGTGGGTGCATATCATTACCAGCAGTGGACAGACATATGAGGGGTGGGTGCATATCACTCCCAGCAGTGTCCAGACATATGGGGGTGGGTGCATATGACTCCAAGCAGTGTCCAGACATATGGGGATGGGTGCATATCACTACCAGCAGTGGACAGAGATATGAGGGGTGGGTGCATATGACTCCAAGCAGTGGACAGAGATATGAGGGGTGGGTGCATATGACTCACAGCAGTGTCCCGACATATGGGGGTGGGTGCATATGACTCCCAGCAGTGTCCAGACACATGGGGGTGGGTGCATATCACTACCAGCAGTGGACATAGATGTGAGGGGTGGGTGCATATGACTCCCAGCAGTGTCCAGACATATGGGGGTGGGTGCATATCACTACCAGCAGTGTCCAGACATTTGGGGTGGGTGTATATCACTACCAGCAGTGTCCAGACATATGGGGGTGGGTGCATGTCACTACCAGCAGTGGACATAGATATGAGGGGTGGGTGCATATGACTCCCAGCAGTGTCCAGACATATGGGGGTGGGTGCATATCACTACCAGCAGTGTCCAGACATATGGGGGTGGGTGCATATCACTACCAGCAGTGTCCAAACATATGGGGGTGGGTGCATATCATTACCAGCAGTGGACAGACATATGAGGGGTGGGTGCATATCACTCCCAGCAGTGTCCAGACATATGGGGGTGGGTGCATATGACTCCAAGCAGTGTCCAGACATATGGGGATGGGTGCATATCACTACCAGCAGTGGACAGAGATATGAGGGGTGGGTGCATATGACTCCAAGCAGTGGACAGAGATATGAGGGGTGGGTGCATATGACTCACAGCAGTGTCCCGACATATGGGGGTGGGTGCATATGACTCCCAGCAGTGTCCAGACACATGGGGGTGGGTGCATATCACTACCAGCAGTGGACATAGATATGAGGGGTGGGTGCATATGACTCCCAGCAGTGTCCAGACATATGGGGGTGGGTGCATATCACTACCAGCAGTGTCCAGACATTTGGGGTGGGTGTATATCACTACCAGCAGTGTCCAGACATATGGGGGTGGGTGCATGTCACTACCAGCAGTGCAGCAGTGTCCAGACATATGGGGGTGGGTGCATATCACCACCAGCAGTGTCCAGACATATGGGGGTGGGTGCATAGTTACGACTCCCAGCAGTGTCCAGACATATGGGGGTGGGTGCATATGACTCCCAGCAGTGTCCAGACATATGGGGGCGGGTGCATATCACTACCAGCAGTGGACAGAGATATGAGGGGTGGGTGCATATGACTCCCAGCAGTGTCCAGACATATGAGGGTGGGTGCATATCACTCCCAGCAGTGTCCAGACATATGGGGGTGGGTGCATATGACTCCCAGCAGTTTCCAGGCATATGGGGATGGGTGCATATCACTACCAGCTGTGTCCAGACATATGGGGGTGGGTGCATATCACTACCAGCAGTGTCCAGACATATGGGGGTGGGTGCATATCACTACTAGCAGTGGACAGACATATGAGGGGTGGGTGCATATCACTACCAGCAGTGTCCAGACATATGGGGGTGGGTGCATATCACTTCCAGCAGTGTCCAGACGTATGGGGGTGGATGCATATGACTCCCAGCAGTGTCCAGACATATGGGGGTGGGTGCATATGACTCCCAGCAGTGTCCAGACATATGGAGGTGGGTGCATATCACTACCAGCAGTGGACAGAGATATGAGGGGTGGGTGCATATGACTCCCAGCAGTGGACAGAGATATGAGGGGTGGGTGAATATGACTCCCAGCAGTGTCCAGACACATGGGGGTGGGTGCATATGACGCCCAGCAGTGTCCAGACACATGGGGATGGGTTCATATCACTACCAGCAGTGGACAGAGATATGAGGGGTGGGTGCATACCACTACCAGCAGTGTCCAGACATGTGAGGGGTGGGTGCAGAGGACTCCCAGCAATGTCACACTCCCAGGAGGATGGATGTCTTTCACACACTGCATGACACACCACATGTGGGTGTGAGGACATATAACACATGCATACCCACCCATGGTGGATGCAGCACAATACACACCCTGATTTCATGCCACAAGACTGTATAGTCATGTAACTGCATACAAAACTAAGATAGCCAAAGGGAACACACACTGTCACGCACATCCTAGGACTGATAGGAATGTCTAGGTGCTGGTCCAGCCACCAAGATGTTGTCTCTCATGGAAAGAATAGGGTTCAATGCCACTAGATACAATGCCCACAATTGTGAGTCAGGTGCCCAAATACCCTGCATAACACGTACCATTTGTGTGTTAGGCCGTGATTACACACATGCATAGTGCTGAAAAGGGACAATTTGTCCCTGATGCCATTCCTACATACCCAAAACACAAGTACAGTGACTAGCAAGGATGGCACAGCCGATTCAGCAGGAGACATCGGTGAGCAGGCATGGCCATTGTTGAAGGGATCCATCACCAACAAATGAAATGTGGACACAGGTCAGCACAACAATTGTGCAACTGTTTGCAGGGACGATGTCAGGTGCCACAGAGGAAGGAACACTCCTTGGGACAATGTCTCCAAAGGAAATGAACACACACTACCAATTATTATTTGCACAGACATTGTGATGGCACACAGATACCATGGTCCACCTCATGACCATCATACAAAAACATATCTCAGAACCCTAACACATTACCAGAACACCAACTTCATGAGCCACATCACCAACATCAAGTACCTGAAATGCAATAGTGTTGAAAGTAAAAGAAAAGGCTTTATTCAGCACAGAAAAATAATAACTTAATAAGACTATGTACAAAGGCCAATGGCCAGTCCATTTCTCGAGTCCAAGGGTGGGCGTAGGGGACCGCGTCCACCCCTACCTTGCCTGCACAAACAAACCTCAAAGTTTGTCGACCGGGGGGGCATCATCAGTGGCAGGGACAGGAGGGGGTTGGGTAGGTGTGGTGGGTGCAGGGGTGGACATCTCCACCACAGGGGGTGGGGCAGCACCAAAGGTGGAGGTGAACACAGCGCTGCACACTTCAGCTAGGGCCTCCATCCTAATCCCTGCACCGGAAGATACCCCAGGGCCAACAGAGGGTGTGGTGGCTCTTTGGGGAGGGGGTTGACATGGGGGGGACTTAACTCCCCTGCCCGGGGACTTCCTTGCATGCTTGTGGGATGGTGTCACAGTGGGGCTGAGGGCCAGACCAGCCATGTAGCTGTCCTTGGGTGACAGTTTGGCAGGGGAGCTAAGGGGAGTGGTTTTGGAGGAACTGGGTTGTGAGGACTGCGGACTATGACTGTGGCTGTGTGCCTGTCGTCTTCCCCCAGGCCCTGTGGGTGTGCCTACATCCCCCAGAGTGTGCGTGCCATGATGTGTGCGCTGTGCCTTACTTGTGGGTGTGCTGGATGTGTCTGTTGGGGTGAGTGCCCGCGACTGTCTGTGTGTGCATTGGGCAGGCAGGGGAGAGGGCAGTGTGGATGAGTCTGGGGTAGGGGGGGACGGAGCGCTGCAGGGCAGTAACTGCTGCCGTCAGTGAAGAGTCCATGGGCTGCAGAATCCTGCGTTGGTCCGACATCGTTGCTGACATGCCCTCCATGAACGACACCACCTGTGTGAGCAATCTAGTGTGGTCATGGAGGACATTCAGCATCGATGCCTGCCCAACCTGCAACTCCCGCAGTATGTCCACAGACTCTTCACTGAGGGCAGCAGGGGTGACAGGGGCAGGGGATGCGGTGCCTGGCACGAAGGAGACATGGTGGGACGCTGCACTGACAGGAGGGACGGGAGCAACTGGGAGGACGGAGATGGGAATGGAGGAGGCGGGGACAGATGTGGGTATGCTGTCAGTTGGTGTTGCAGCCTCCACCTTCTCAGGGAGTTCAGCCTCGGACCCGTCAGCATCGTAGCTGCTCTCGCCTCCAGCCAGGTCCTCCAACTGACTCCCCTCGCCCTCCGTGCCACTGGCTCCTGCTGACTCCACAGCACTGGCGGAACTGTCGCTGGGTCCCTCCTCAAGGTCCATGCAGGTGTCTCCCTCGTTTTCGGTTGATGATGCTGTGGGCAAGGATAAGAAACCAAAATGCATCAGTCATGTGTATACATCTGACACATGAGCACAAAACAATTGGTCACAGTGCATATCCGGCAATGCATCATGAGTAACAGCTACATTACTCCGCACATATGTATGCCCTGTACTGCCCAGTTGGTAGACCCACTATGCCACTTGTACACCATGAAAAAAACATCAAACCAGGCCACTACTTGAATGAGAAATACACTGAGAAGCTAGTGTCTTTGAACCGGTGAGCACAGCAATACAATGAAGTCATGCCACCTCTTGTTTACCCTGAAAGAAAAAGTAGTGTTGCACCCAAGGTAAACTAACACACCTCAATACTCAAGGTGTCGCCACACTCAGAGACCTGTAAGTAATTTGGAACACAAAACAAAAAAATGTGGTTACCTTGGGACTCACAATACTTTACACAATCGACATGTTTTGAATGTGGAAATTCTCGTGAAAAGAACACTCATGTGCCTGGATGAAATATGTCGCACAAGGCAGTGCACACAAAAGTACATTTACCCTGTCATTGAAGAAGCTGACACCTCTTCTAAGAAGCCACAGTTAGAAATAAATGGTGTTGCAGAAAGTACATATATATGAGCCCACTGAGGTCTGGATGTCTTGACACTCGTTAGTTCGTATCGCCAACAACAAAGGAGTCTCACAAAATCCAGACCTCAGTGGGAACATGTATATGGAGAATCTGCAACACCAATTAATTTTAACAGTGGCTTCTTTGAAAAGGTGCCAGTGTGTTCAATGAAAGTGGAAATGCCGTTTGGTGTGCACTTCCTCTGGAGATATCTTTCATGCAGGCACATCTTTGTTCTTAACACAAATCATCAAATTACCACATTTAAAACATGAAGAACTGTTGACAAGTGCTGTGAGTGCCAAGGTACAAATTATTTAGAGTAACAACTTGAATTATGTCATTTGTCACATGGCTATCCGTCAAATGATTACACAGTTGGCTACACATATGACCTACTGCCTGTCATCTGGAGTGGCACACATGTCCACACCCAGGACAATGCATAAGCTAATAGGCCTGCAATTGGTTTGAAAAAAAGCCTAGCTGTACTGTGGGGACACCCTCATGGCAAGCCAGAATGTACACACAGATGTCAGCACACAAAGTCAAAACTGCGTTGCATCTGAACCACACACAGGTGCCAAAAATATATGAGAACGATACATGTATGTAAAAAACTGACACAGGCTGCAAAGCACGAACATTAAGCACTGGCCACCATCACAGGGGCACTGCACCTTGATTTTCTGTACATCCAATTCTCACACACAAGTCAGACCTGGCAATAAAAAATCAGGGTTGCACATGTATGCCCCTCCCGCACCCCCCCAATAGCTGAGTCAATGTGACTGATACAGATCAGGAAGTGACACCTCTTATTCAGGGTTACCATAACTGTGCTTGAAAACTTGCTTCATTGACACAACATCACCTCGTGGGGCTGGCAACACATATTTGTGACAAACAACCATCAACAGATTGTTGTGAATAGCCACACAGGCACTGTCCAGTGTGAGTATGCACAAGCAAAATGGTGTATCCCTCTCCAGTGGACACATGTAGCACACATTTGAAAAATACAAACTAGGCCAGGTAACTATGCCACAGAGGCAGACCTATGCTGAACCCACAGTGAATGTGCACAGTGTTGGATGACACACATGATTAAGAGGCCAGGGTGTCTCAGGGGACTGTAGTGGGCACACTGCTCCGTGGTCCTGGAATGAGCTTATTGTACCATGTTCAACCGTCATGGCACTATGCATATCTCCCACTCATGCGCATCATGTCTGAGGCCACAACATTGGTCATGCATGCTGCAAGGGGGTTCAGTTGAAAGCTCACACTCCTATGTTGAGAATCATCATCAGTGACAACAAATATGGACCCCCAACATAGTGAACAGGTCATGGCACAGGCAAGGTACCAACACAAGTCACAGACCACCCTCCAACATGATGCAGAAAGCTATGTGCACTTAGATTCACTGGCACCCTAGATGACCATGTGCAAATGTGATTACACACAGACCAGGGGACACATGTCAAGGAGGGGAAGGGATGAAAAAGAGCCCCAGGTGACAATGGGGAACAGAAAATGCACTGCACATATCAACTCTGGGACTGTATTCATGCGAAAGAGCACTTTGAAAAGCAGGCGACACATAACACGACCAAAAGCCATGTACCTACCTCCTCCTTGCTGCAGTCTCTCCTGTAACTGCCTATCGAGGTCAGGGAAGACCACCGCCAGGACATGTCTCTTGTGGGGGGTCAGGCGTCGGCGGCCGCCGTGGGGGCGAGGAGGGTCCAGCTCCAGCTGGACCAAGGCGATCCGCCGGGTCCAGCACCGGATGTCCTGCCACCTCTTGCGGACCTGTGGCAGCTGCCGACTGCGCTCCCCCGCAGTTCTCATGGCCCTGACGACGTTGTTCCAGATCACTCCCTTCTCGTAGGCAGTTACCTGTCAGGATGACAAAGTGACACAACATCAATACACCTGCTCCATGTCCCAGAGACACACATTAGAATATCTTTGAAATGTTGAACAGGGCATAGAATGCTGACATGAATTGCCTTATTCACAACAAGAAATAGCCCTGTGTGCAAGCGCCAATGCACTAAATGGCATTGAAAGTCATCAGGTGGCATGAGGGGTGCAACACACTCCCTGATCATGCCACACACTGTGCAGCACATGCAACAGCAGGCTGATGGCCAGCACTTGCCAAGCAGTCACATGTCCCACTCCACTGATGCACCCTCAGCAGACTAGACAGACACACCCAGGCACAGATCACTCGCCTGACATTGACAACAGCAGATACAACCCTCACTCTGCACAGGTGCCATTTGCCAGTGGGGAGTCACAGGTGTCGTGCTAGCTCTGCAAGTCAGACACAAAGCACGGCTTACTTGTCACATCAGATGGGTAGATATGTTGCCTCCACCATGCAGCTGTGGTGCAACACTTCACATAGACACTCACCCACATGACAAGGAACATTCACATATATCAATGTCCACAAGGCCATACACATCATTTGGACACTCTCACCACAGGTCCACTCAACTCATACACATCTGTGGGTACAGTCACCTGTCACACCGGGGGGACCACTGAATCACCTCAGGACAACAGGAAGAAAAGCCACCAAGGATTTGCTAGGCTGAATGTGTCATGCACTATGCAGCGAAAGTCACTGTAAGCATTATGCAAGTGAGGAATGCACACAGGAACTACATCATGCTCTGCATGAGAGCCATAAGCATGACCCCCCTCCCCAGGGACACACTCTAAACAACATTGCATGTGTGTCCCACCTGGACACTATATTGACTGTCACACAACAGGTGCATAGGCAAAGGTAGTGGAGTCAGCACTCACCTGCTCCCCTGGTCTCCCATACAGGCTGGTGTACTGTGGGAGGAGGACATCCAGCAATGCCTCATTCTCCATCAGGGTGAATGGCTGGGCCCTCTCTACAGCACGTGACATGGCCAGAGGAAGCAGAGACAGCAGCAGTGTTGTCGACTCTTGAGTTGTGCAGGCAAGTGCCCTCTCATGGGTTCTGGCTGCCTTATATCTGTCTTGCTGAGGGGCATTCATTTTGAGGAGTACATAGTGATTGGTCTGAATCATTCGCATCGTACGTTTACTCCAATCCCTTTAAACATACACCAGTGACAGCATTTGCATCGTTCAAAATTTGAGCATCATGTCAAGTCAACAACCATTGTATTTTGTGGCCAACTGACTTTTCCAGGACACCTGATGGACAAATTTCAACTGAAAACTCGGTATCCTTGACAACCAGCATGCAGTTATGGTCTAACACTTGTCCCTTATGTGTCCCCTATGTAATTTTGAAATCCACACACAGGTACTGTGCGTTTCACACGTACCCCTACGGCACCTGTTGTACAGTGCGTTTGACCCTTACGGGTACGCACTAGTAGTACACGTACGTGTACTACTAGTGCGTACAGGTACGTGTACTACTATTGCGATCCCCTTATGGTACGCAGTAGTAGTACACGTACCTGTACACACTAGTAGTACATGTATGTATACTACTACTGCGATCCCATTACGGAACGCACTAGTAGTACACGTACGTGTACTACTAGTGCGTACAGGTACGTGTCCTACTAGTGCGATCCCCTTACGGGTACGCACTAGTAGTGCATGTACGTGTACTACTAGTGCGTACAGGTACGTGTACTACTATTGCGATCCCTTTACGGGTATGCACTAGTAGAACATGTACCTGTACGCATTAGTAGTACACGTACGTGTACTACTAGTGCATAGAGGTATGTGTACTACTAGTGCGATCCCGTTATGGGTGCGCACTAGTAGTACCCGTACATGTACTACTAGTGCGTACAGGTACGTGTACTACTAGTGCGATCCCCTTACGGGTACGGACTAGTAGTACACGTACCTGTACGCACTAGTAGTACACGTACATGTACTACTAGGGCGATCCCCTTATGGGTATGCAATAGTAGTACATGTACGTGTACTACTAGTGCGTACAGGTACGTGTACTACTATTGCGATCCCCTTACGGATACGCACTAGTAGTATATGTACCTGTACGCACTAGTAGTACACGTACGTGTACTACTACTGCGATCCCCTTACGGTACGCACTAGTAGTACACATATGTATACTACTATTGCGATCCCCTTACGGGTTCGCAGTAGTAGTTCATGCACCCAGTGGCCACGCACGCAAGCTGGTGTTCATCATGGACCCATCGCTCACAATTACCATGCAACTCACCACCATCTGTACCTCATGCTGCAACACCCTCCACATGCTGCAAATGATGCACAGATGGATCCACTTCAAGGCAAGACAGACCGTCCCGCTGGTCCACGACACCAGCCGGCTCAACTACAGCACCGGCCTATATGGAGCACAACAGCACAACTGCAGGAGAAGTTGTCCACATCCAGGGTGCATCTGCACACCTCATCTGCAACATCCCCTGCCCCAGCCACATCACCGTCCACCTGAGATAGATACAATGGCTCACTGTGTGCTGCAGGATCACCTTCAGACTCCTCAACCACACTCAGGAGGCAGTCCACAACCCCAGATCCAACACTGACCTTGGATGTCTGTCATCCAACACCCCGTTGGCCCAACTCCATGCAGCCCACCTTGCCCTGGCCACCATTCATCACATCCACATAAAAACTGCATGCAGGAGATAGTTCTCCCACCTCGCCAACCAGACCTGGGACTCCCTCCCCGGGCACATCAACATGACCCATGACCTCTACACCTTCATGATACTCTTCCAAATTGGTCTGTCTGAGCAGTATTGCAAGCACCCCCTCAGCAGCTTGAGGCAATCACGGGTGAGTATTGGGCTTCATGTCTGTATTTTGTGAAACATTGTGACCAATGTGTGTCCTCGACCGGGCTCAGATCCAAGTGTATGGATGGCTGGAGTTTTTTCCACACTCAGGCATACTTCAACACATCCCCACACGTATGTTGTGGACTCATGCTAAATGACTGCAACATAAAATTTCATGTCTTAATTTTTTATTTATAGTTCTGGGGCATGATTTGTGCACAGAAAAAGGTGCTATGCAGGGACCATAGAATCCAAAGTTCACAGGGGGAGATGGGATCCTTGGCATTTGAAGTCATCAGAGTCCAGACCACAGTGTTTGGCATCATTGGTCAGACTGTGCCCAGCAAGTCCATGTGGCAGATGATGTCAGTCAATGAGGTGATGCTGTCGCACATGAAGGCCAGGTGGCAGGCCAGGTGACCTGGGAGATGTGGATGGGCCGCTGCCTCTCATGCTCTTTTCCGTGGACGACCCACCTTCCTCGCGGGACCCTCAGATGCAGGCCTTGACAATGCCTGGGACGCTCCATCGGACGAATCCTCCTCCTCCTCCCTCCCTGTGGCTGGTGGTGGTCTGCGCCTGGTGGCACAGGGAGGGTTGGCCATGATGTTGGCGATCCGACGGAGTGAATGGCTTATGTCCCTTTGCACTGTTGGGAGCTCAGCCAGTCTTGCCTCCATCCGTCCTTGGTGTTCTTGTTGACTGGCGTGTTGCTCGGCCTACTGGTTCTTGATCTCTGTGAGGGACACCACTACCTGGCTGAACTCCCTGGTGTCACGCCGGTATGCCTCCATGATGTTGTGGATGTGTGACATACCGGTCCCTTCAGCTGGCTGGTCAGGTTCTCGACTCCGCCGTCCTCCACTCCCACCACCCCTGCCCACACGAGCCTGGCCTGCCGTTGTGGGCACATCAGGTCTACGGGACCCCTGAGGGATGGCAGTGGCGGTGTTGTCTGCCTCCTCCTGGGTGCCTGCCGCACATTGTCCCTCCTGGTCAGACTGGCTCAGTTGTTCACTGCGGGCAGGGCTCCTCGGTGTCTCCTGGGATGTGGCAGGAATGGGGGTGGTGGTTGGCACGGATGTTCCTGAACCAGGTTCTGCAGGGGCTTGGACACAAGAGGGTCCAGGTCAGTCGGGGTCATCCGCGGAGTGTTGAGAGGCATCGCTGCCGGTGGGATCAGGTTCCTCCAGAGCCTGTGACTGAGATTCTTCCCCCCCATTTGTTGGTGGGATATTCATCACGTTGCCCTGTGTGTGAGAGACAGACAATGTTAATGCTGTTTCATGCAACATGCATGTTTGATACACATTCAAGTTGGCACTGTTCCTCCAGGTAGTTGTATGTGCCTAGCATTCTCCTCAATGTTCACTAGTGGATGGGTATGTTGCGGGGGACAGTTTGATATGTTCTCCTGAGTCTTTGACATGTTGATTTGTGGCTTGGATGCTTCTTCGGCTATGTATTGGTGTTGTTGTGTTGCAAGTCCATTGTGACAGTTGGTAAATCCATTGCCTGTCCTGGTGGTGTCTGCCTGTGTAAGGGGTGTGTGTGACAGGGCCTGCTTGTGGGTGTAGTGTGATTTGGCCCTGGGGCTCCCAGGTGATGTAGCTGTCCCCCCATAGAGCATGCTGCCATGAGAGTGAGTGTGAGTTCCTGTCCTAGATATCTGACCTTGTTGTCTTGGTGTTTGTGTTTGCACTGGTCACAGGAGGGCCTTGTGCTGCCTACACCAGGGCCAAGTGTGAGCTATCTTGTCAGTACTTTCCCAATCCCTGTGCATTGTGCATGGTGCATGGGTATGTAGCTGGGCCATATCGGATGAGGGCAATTGTGTCTGATTTATGATTCAAACATGCGTTTTGTGCCACCCACCCTCCCAGCATACCGGACATCCATTCTTGGGTTGGTGCTTCATGTAGCATGGGACATAGCATGGCCTTGCTTTCTCAATGGGGCATACACATGTTATTGGCATTAGTGTAGTTTTTGACTGTGGTTCTGGCAGGTGATGGCTTGGGGGTAGTTGTGTGCATTTGGTGTAGTTGGGGTGTGGATGGCATTACCCCCATGTTATGTAAGTTGTTTGTGTACTCACCAGGCTCTGCAACTCCTTGGAGTCCATGTACTCCCTCTGGCGGAAGCATGGCCATCACCTTCTCCTCCCAGGGATGGTAATGTACTGGTCTGCGGGGCGCACCACCTCCAGTGATGTTGCTCTGGGCGTAGTCCTCATTCATTTTGCGCTTGACCGCCCTCCGCAGATCGTACCACCTGGCTTGGCATTCATTCCTGGTCCTTCTGATGGGTGCAACAGCATTCACCCTATCGACAATCCTCTGCCACAGGCGTGATTTTTCAGCTATGCTGGTCTGTCTGACCAATGTTCCAAACAGCTGTGGCTCAACTCTGATGACTTCATTGACAAGGATCTCCAGCTCCTCCCTTGTGAACTTTGGATTCTTGTCTGTGGGTATGGTGTAGGGTGAGGGTGTGGATGTTTGTGGGTATGTGGGTGTGAATGTGACGGTGTGGGTGTGAATGTGTAGAGGGGTTATGTGTGAATGAGGTTGTGTGAAGGTGTATATGTTAAGGTGGATGGGTGCTGTGTTTGTTGTGCTCTGTAGCTGCAGTGAGTCTGTTGCAAAGGCTCATGGTTTGTATGTGTGTTGCCCCTTTTTATTGGTCCATTTGTGGGTGTAGCTCAGTTTGAATTTTTGGTGGGTGTGTTAGAAGGGGTGGTTGTGAGTTTGCCCCTCTGTTTGCCTGTTTGGATGTGTCCAGGTCAGTCCTTTCCATTTTTTGTGCAGTGTAGACGTGTTTTGTGGTGTTGTGCAAGTCGAATAGACCCTCCTTGTGCTGTTTTACAGTGTCCGTGGTTCAGTACGGTACAGGGGTATGAGTCATACAGACACACACCCCCATGCGTTGTGTATGTACGGTGCGTACACCACCATTGCTATGTACGGTGCGAACACCCCCATTGCTATGTACAGTGCCTACACCACCATCGCTTATGTATGATGCGTACATCGCCATCGCTATGTACAGTGCGTACACCGCCATCGCTTGTGTATGGTGCGAACACCCCCATCGCTATGTACGGTGCGTACACCCCCATCGCTAAGTACGGTGCGTACACCGCCATTGCGTATGTACGGGGCATACACCCCCATTGCTTTGTACGGTGCGTACACCGCCATCGCTTATGTACAGTGCGTACACCCCCATTGCTCTGTACGGTGTGTACCCTGCCATCGCTTATGTACGGTGCAGACACCCCCATCGCTATGTTCGGTGCGTACACCCCCATTGCTATGTACGGTGCGTACACCGCCATCGCTTATGTACGGTGCGTACACCGCCATCGCTTATGTACGGTGCGTACACCCCCATTGGTATGTACGGTGCGTACAACCCCATTGCTATGTACGGTGCGTACACCGACATTGCTACTGTACGGTGCGTACACAGACATTGCATATGTTCAAGTCATTCCCCGTGTACGGGATGGACGTTTTCCGTACAAATCGGAAATCGGAAACCACTACTACGGTCGGACTGCATTTTTACGATTCGTACGGAAAAGTGTCCGGGTACGTCTCGTACAACTTTTCCCGATCTGATTCGTACAGATAGGGCTGATCCGTATGTACTTTTTCCCGTACAAATCGTACTTCACGGGTCAGACGTGACTTGTACGATTCGTACGGAAAAAAATACGGATACCAGTCGTAAGGGACAAAAAAATACAGGATCGGAATCGACCCCTCACTTGTGATTCATCATGGACAGTTATTATATCACTTTCTAATGTTTGTCCACTTTAGTTTCACATATTCCTCATTCTATTGAGAATATTGAATAATGATTAGGACAAGGCAGAATTTCAATTGCACAGGAGTAATCACAGTAATTTCTGTAATTATGCATTACTCTTTAACATAGATTTACCAATAAGAATGAGATGCCGCCCACTAGTGAGTTTAAGATTAATTTGAAGGGAAAATCCTACTGCAAGAGCACATTTAGTGAAGTACAAGTGGTTGCTCACACTGCTGTTCATGTTCTGTTGCAGTTATTGCTATTTCTTAGCGCAAACTGCATCCTTGCATTTGGATGCAAGAGGGCATTTTGTGCAAGAAAATAACATTTAATGCTGAATTAATCTTGTGCAATTCTGAGTAATCTTACTGAATTTTTGGGGTAATTCCTTGTGATTATCCTACACAGAATTACCTGAGTTACACCCACCCCTAATGTTATGTTATGTTAATAAGCTTTTACAGCGCACTTCTACCCAAAGGTGTCCTGGCACTTAGCCGTGCCTAACTGGTTACCAGAAATGAATATGGCTATTCAGAAAACAGCCACGTTTTCAGCCCCCTCCTGAAGGAGAGGAGCTCAGTAGCATTCCTGAGATGTACTGGTAGGTTGTTCCAATCTTTAGCAGCACAAGCGATGAATCGTCTGCCACCCCAATGGGGGACGGCCACTTGCTTTGCCTCCGCGAATCGCAATGTTTCCCCGGGGACATACCATTGAAGGTGTTTCCTCAGATATTCAGGGCCCCTGCCTGTCAGAGACTTAAAAACTGTTCAAAGCGCTTTGAATTGTGCACTCTGTTTCACTGGAGCCAGTGAAGCTGCCTAAGTTCCTTCCGAACGGAGACAAACCTAGGTGTGCCGGTTAACAACCTGACTGGCGCATTTTGCACCAGCTGGAGTCTGTTTAGATGTTTCTTGTGAATGTTCAGATACAGACTATTACAATAGTCCAGCCGAGACAAAATGAGCGCTGTAACTGCCGTCCTAAAACTATCATCAGGTAGAAAGAATTTCATTTTACTTAAAAACTCTGAGGAGATAAAAGCTTGTTGAAAAAACTCTGCTATCCTGTTCACCAAAAGTAGGTTTATTATCCATGATCCCCCCTACGTTTAATTTAAGGCAATTTGAGGACATCCAGCTGGCAATAGTTTTCATGCATTTACAGCATCTTAGGTCAGTTTCCAATTCCTTGCCTCACTGTAGGGACAACACAATTTGTGTGTCATACACATATGATGATAACTGGAGCCCATAAGATCTTATCAGTGCTGCAGCGGGCCCACATAGATAGTAAAAAGCGTGGGACTAAGGGAAGAACCCTGCGGGACCCCACAAGGAAGGGTAAACGTCTTTGACCTATGCCTACCCAAGTCCACCGTCTGAATTCTGTCAGCCAGCAAAGATTTCAAAAGATTTCAGGCTTTGCCCTGAACCCCTGCAGCCCATAACCGGTCCATCAGAACTTCATGATGGACCGTATCAAAGACTGCAGTCAAATCCAGCATAATCAGGATTGCTGCGCCACCCTGCTCCATCGCCTCTCGAACCTTCTCCATAGCTTTGATCAGGGCTAGCTCTGTGCTGTGTTCAGCACGAAAGCCGATTTGCGTAGGATCCAGCACGTTGTTTATCTGAAAAAAACGTGCTAAGTTGTGCGTTCATAGCCCTCTCGATCATTTTGGCCGGTAATGGGGGGCGAGAGACAGGTCTGTAGTTTTTCGGATCCAGGGGGTTCAAATTAGATTTTTTTTATCAGCGGAAGTATTGAGGCTGATTTCCAGGATTTGGGAAACTGGCCAGAATTAAGGATGATATTGACCAAAGGGGTAAGGATAGAGGCAATGGCCTCAGGGACACTTTTAATCACAGATACTAGACAAGGGTCCATGGGAGATCCGGATCGAGATGCCTTTAAGAGATTGACTGAATCTTGCATCTCGAATAGTGTGAAACCCTCTAATAGAGGTACAGATTTTAGGGCACTGGGTAGTGGCCTAACTAAGACCTCCGCCCCCCCCCCCCCTCTTTGCTGTTGAAAAAGGAGGAGGAGATGGCTCCACCTTGTTTCTAAAAAAGGAAGCCAGTGATTCACAAAGAACAGGACTGCTTGGTGTTTGGGGTCTATCCGGATTCGTCAACTTGGTGATAGTTTTGACCAATGCTCTTGAGGAGGATTTGGCCTCATAAATCTGCTCCCCAAAATATAATTTTTTTGTTTTCATGAGTAATGTTTTATATTTTGCGAGGCTTGCTTTATAGGCCTCCTCGTTACTGATGTTGTACCCCTTTCTCCATACCCGTTCGATCCTTTTGCAGTCCATTTTATGTTTTTTTTAGGTTATCCGAAAACCAGGGGGCAGAGGGATGGGCTCGCTTAGGGGTATGCAGTTTAACCGGTACTAATTTGTTGCATGTGGCCTCAATCCAAACCGAGTATGCGGCCGTAGCCTCCTCCACTTAAACTGGGACAATCGGGGCAGTTGCTACCAAAATCTTCCCTAATTCAAGGCTATCTACATTTTACCAAGCCCATGTAGCAATCTTGTCTTTAGGTTTTAGTTTGTGTTGGGAATGAGGAGTCTTTGATAAAAATAAAAATGATGGCGGCATAATCTGTCCATGGGAGTGGTAGTACCTCAGTAATGGAAAGGCCGGAATGATTGGAAAATATTCCATCTAAGGTATGTCCTGCTATATGTGTGGGGCCGACTACCCACTGTTCAAGTCCCCATCCATTCATAATATCATTCAACCTCATATTATCAGGGTCCGAAGGATCCTCCATATGAAAGTTGAAGTCCCCCATCATAGTAAAAGAGGAGGCACACAACCCCTCCTCCAGGAGAATGTCAATGGAATCAAGAAACACGCCCTTGGACCGGGGTGGCGGTAAATGAGAATAGTTTTGAATGTGTCGTGAGGGGAAATCCTAACACTAATTGAAAGTGCTTCACAGGCTAAGTTGGAGGCTGTGGTAAAAGTGGGCTCTAAGCTATTGTGATAAATGACTGCAAGTCCTCCTTCCCTCTTTATGGGTCTATTAAGCGTGTGGCAAAGAATATCGGGGGGCGATGCTTTCACAATGTCAGGGCCTGAGGAATCATCAGTCCAGGACATGGTTATAAATGCTATCCTAATGTTGTGTTCCCCAATGAAGAGAGCACATTCCCTACTATGTTTGATCAAAGACCTAGCGTTAAGAAGGAGACATTTAATAAGAGTCGAGCCGTTTTGCCTGGGATTGCTTCCTGTCCAATTAGGCAGATGGTTAATAGGAAGAGCCATGATATGGGGAAGAGGCAAAAGGCACTTTGTGCATGCCGCTGCTTGAACTTTAGGATGAATACTGGGTGAAAACCTAGGGCAGCTCGCCTTTCCCTAACCGGGTCAGGTTTCATATCTCTAGAATAAGAACGTAAACCTGGCGTAAAAGGGCCAGGGGGACCGGCCCTGAGCCCGGTCCGAGCGTAGACGGGTGCACCCGCTGTGCGCATCCGTTGCGCGTTAGTGGCATCGGCGCTTAAATGGTCTTTCACTTCCGCCTACTGCCTAGCGTCTGACGTGCCAAGGGGTGTGCCGTGCCATGTGGGTCCACCCTCCACTCAAACAGCTGCGGTGGACGAGCGCATGAGCAAAAACGCCTAATGCCCAATAAACAATGCTACCATATAAAAGCAGGAATGCGGGGGGAAATTAAAACACAAAGTAAGTTGAAGAACAATTTAAAATAACCAGCAGCTCTTAAAATGGTCTTTCTCTTCCGCCTACCGCCTAGCGTCTGACATGCCAGGTATGTCTCAGTTCATTTTGAGGTGGGACACTAATCAAATATTATGTTGTGTAAACCAATTTTTAAAGCATTAAATCTTGCAGCACGTACTGGCAGGGTATTTATCTCCTATAGTTTAAACTGAATTAATGAAATGTCTTTCCTAATCATCTATTAATACCTTAAGTACAATATATATGGACATAATGAGACACAGCAAATATCTTTAAAGATAATGAGTATTCTTCCTATTCCTCTCATAACTTAGTATGCAAAGTGCCACTAAAATCTAATGTGTTCTCTTTTAAAGTTCAACTCAGAAATAGTACTTTAATTATCAAGCTTGTTTTCAAGATGCAGTTAAATTCCTGAGAATACTTCTCTGTATTCATTTTCAAAGTCAAATTGTACTATCAAAAGCAAATAAACAGTTAGCAAGTTGTCAAATAGTCTGTCAATAAGGTTCTGGTTCAGCAACAAAGTACCTTGATTACCTGGCAAGGATTCTCGAACTTTCTTCTATTCAAATAACTAAGCAATGGCCACCTTGATTTCCAAAGATAGTTCGAGGTCAGGAACAAATGCAGTTTATGTTTGGTTGCTGATGCCTAGAATTCTCCGGAGATGGGAAGGCCTTTGTCTAGGTGCACTGCTAGCCTTTCCTTCCCTGGAAAGATCTCAGTGCCAGCGAGTACTGTGCTGACGTGACCACCAAACGCAGAAACGTGAGACGAGGCCACAGATCATGACACTAAACAAACATGTTATACTATAACAATTTATAGCACACATGGCTATGTTAAAAAAGGCTTTCCATTGTGCCTGATAAATAGATGGTGATTTGTCAAAGATGATTGTAGGGTGGAAAACACGATACTTTTTGACATATACATCATCTCACCAGTCTCAAGGATGGAAAACTGATCTACTCATGTGTAGTTACTTAATTCTCTTTGGTCCCCACATAATCTCACCCTTTGATTGACACATTTTGCCACAAATAAAGACAACATCGATTTGAAGCATTCTAATTAGGGTTGTGCAAAACTTGCAAAATTTGCCTTAGCGTAATTATGAGAAATTACTGCAAAATGATCTTTAATTGCGCAAAATGCATCTCACATTCAGGAAATTATCCGACTTGTATGTTTGGGTAAAAATTCAATACAAAAATGTAATTATTATTAATTTCTGGAAGCTCACATTCAAAACACTGGCGCTGGCATCTGGATTTGTAATTTTGCTCTCAAAGGAAACATTTTGGGAAAGATTGACTTGTGAAGAGAGGAATCAGATTTGTGCTCGTGATCAGAGGCTGAGGCAGCTAGACCGGGAGCACAAAGAGATAGAGCAAGCCTTAGTTGAAATTTGTGTAGGTCAGGAAGTGAGATTGGCTGGTTTGGAGATGGAGTCCAGCTCAGATGGTGACAGCAAAAAGGTGCTATCTAGTGCTGAGGAAGAAGTACATTCACCCAGAGATGTGGCGCCTGACTTGAAGAAGGGGGTTGTCATACACCAGGGGGTTCAGGTGTAAGAGGTAGCTCCAGTGTTACACAGTGTCCCTGAAGTGGATTGGGGAACTGGCACAGGAGATCATATTCCTAGTGGTGGGGGGGACACTCCACTGACTCTAGATGAGAGGTGCAGGGAGAGGGGTTCCCGCATGGTACACGTCCTGGTCTGTGAGTGTGGAGACCTCCTAGAAGACTGTGGGTTGAGTGACAGAGACAGTCAGACACTGTCTTGCCAATCTGAGGAGAGTGATGTGGGGTAATTGTGTGAGGCACTGGATGGTGAGCAAAGGGTAGCTTGGTTAACACCTGTGTGGGGCTGTGTGATTCAATTGGTGGAGAGCATATTTTAAGTCCCTGTTTTCCAGGGTGGAGCGTGAATTCTCTGACCCCAGGGAGCTCACACTGGAGGCAGACCTTTTGGTGGATTCTGGAGGGTCTGAAGAAGCATCTGGGGGTGATCCTGAAGGAGGTGGCTCAGGTTTTCCCCAGCCAAGTGAGGTAGGGGAGGGTTGATGGCGCAGATGGGTCCCAGAGTAGTAAGAGGGGGTTAGGGTCCCATGTCCTGTCTCAGAGGAGAAGGAGTGGGCTGTGTCTCGTAGTGCCCGAAGCCCAGTCTCAAGGCCTGGTTGGTTTTATGAGGGAACACCTGGAGAGGGGCCTAGACTGTACCAGGAGGCCATTCCCTGAGGGGGATACCAAGGTGTCAGTTGAGCTGTGGGAGACTGCTGTAACTAGTATTCCACCAGCTCTGGTGTCTGGTAGCACCTCTCCATTTGGGGGATGCGTGAGTCCAGAGAGAGGGGCAAGGAGGATGCAGTCCCCAGTGGAAGGACCAGTGGGTCAGGGGTTGTTAGCTCTGAGGTCATAGCCCCCAGGATTGACTCTGGTGAGGCTCGTCTGGCCTGGGGGGGTCTTCATGCTCTGTCAGGTGGACAGGAGGCAGGAGACCTGCGCCAGACAGACTCATACACAAATCCAGAGGAGTGTGTTTCCCTTGGGGGGTTGGTGTGCTTCCCCAGAAGTACTGGGCAGCCAGGCACAGGTCCAGCCTAAGGGTACAGACCCTGGGTTAGAAGGCCAGGTTCAGGGTGTCCCCCTGAGGTTCTGGACTTTTAAGAGTCCAGAGGTGTCAGGGAAACAACACCCGAAGACCCCTGAGTTCCTTCCTGTCTCGGTGCACAAATAAACAGAGACGCAGGTTTCTCGATGGTGGCGTCAGAGACCAAGATTTATTTACTGCAGGGACACAGAAGTCATAGGAACCACACAGAGGCAGAATCTACGAGACTGTTCAAATTGCATTAAGTGGGTTGTTCCTTAAATACACGAAAAATGTCTTTAGGCAACATTACACGAATATTTCTCATGCCCAACCCGGTATCCCAAACAAACAGTAAATAGACATCAAACAATAACTAGTCGTAGGTTTTCGGTATTCGATCAGGTCCCCTTGTCAGTTTTCCATTCTTTGCCCGATCCTCCCCATCATAAAAATCGTAACCTCCCCATTGTAAAAGCCCAGAAGGAGAGGAGCAGAGCCAGGTGCAAAGGATTGAAAAGTAGGATAAGAGGTGTTTATGGATCATAAACGGGCATGGCTACCGTCTTCGGCCTTTCAGTCAGGACAATGGACACGAGAACCAGTATAGCAGGACTGGCCTCAGGCACGGGAGGCAGCTTGATTCTGCCTAGTCATGCAGCGTCAGCCTTTCTCGGGGCTCGGGCTTACGTATCCTTAACAAGGTGATTCTGCCGGGGTCATCGCCCGTTCATTGACTATGTGAGGGCAAGAAACAAAATGGATGCCATAACTAAAATGGATGCCATGACTTATCAACAGAATGCCCTATTTCTCAGTGAATTCATGCTAGTTGCGCAGCGAAAACACTGTCATGCATATAATGGATCATTTACGGTTCATTGGTACCAAAATCGTGTCAGTACTACGATACCGAATACACGGGTTCGGATCGCTACAGAACCTCACCCCCTGACCTGGAGGAAGGGGCGACTGCTAACAGTACCCCTACTGGGTTGTCTTCTGGGGGCATCACTCCAGGTGGGAGGGTGTAGGGCCCCAGTAATGGGAGCAGGGTTGATATCTTAGTTTCAGGATAGAACCCCTGAATGTGTGGGCTAATTGTGCAAGACACCTGACACGCCAGGAAGCCGCTTGGCCGCAGTGCGCTTAATCAAATACTTTTTTTCATTTCATTTCATTTCATTTCACAGTTGCCCTGACAATTCTGGAAGGGGGTACTGCTCCAGGTGGGAGGGTGCAGAGCCCTGAGGAGGAGGACCGGGTGTGGTAAAGCCCACCCCAGTCTCCTGCCCAGATGCCGGGTATATGCCCGGGGCTGGTGGGTCAGTGTCAGGATGCCATCCCTGACCAGACCGGAGGTAGAGTAGAAAAAGGGTGCCAGGCACCTGGGGCTACTGCCCCCCACTCTCTGACGCCACAGAGGTTCAAGAGCCCTGAGAGGCATAAGGCTTGGGTCTCACAACTGACAACTGTCAGTAGCTACTGTGGCTTGCTGTCCTGGTGAACAGAGTGGCTCCTGGGGGGGACAGGAGTCACACCCTAGGGGGTGGATTGGAACACACCACGGTGCTGGCCATGTGGGTACTGTCTGCCTGTTGGGACACACCTGTGAGCAAGCTAAAGTTAGGTGCTGCACAGAAGGTGTCCACGGGTGAGGAGAAAGGTTCCCCAAGGGTTAGCTAAGTGGGCCCTGAGAGTATGGACAAAGGGATCCAACTGTATTCAGAAAGGCATAGAACCAGAACGTGCCTCCGCTGTTGTGGGCCAGGTCTAGGTTCTATCGCCTCAACCAGGGAAGCCCATCAAGGGATTGATTAGTCTACCATGGCTTTAGGCTGGAAGGGGGTTGTGTTAGACCTGGGTTATACAGCAGGTTTATCCCCAGATTTTTTTTTTGTGGCCTACTGTTTCTGACCTGTTTTTGTTGGTTTTATGACTCTGGGCACTTTACCACTGCTTATCAGTGCTAAAGTGCATATGGTCTCTGTTAGACTTGGGGGTCTCTGGTTGGCGCAAGGTTGCCCTTGTGTCAAGCAGGAACCCTCTCCTCTACGTCAGGGCGCAGGATAACCCCTCGTGAATGACCCTTGCTCACCCTCTAGGTGCGTGGCGTGAGCAGCCAAGGCGATTCCTCAGGCGTTGTTGGTTAAGCACTTACAATCATACATACAGTAAATACATCAATCCCCCCAGAAACGGACACCAGACTTGGATATGTAGAAAAATACGCTTCTTTATGTAAAAATAGGTATATATATCTCAGCAGACTTATCACAAGACCAATAACGTTTTCGCTATGCCACCAGGTTATAAAGCAGGCAAATGTTCTTTGTTCGTAGTTTCAAATGGATACTTTGTAGTCTCTTGCAAATGTTACTTGTGGTTCCAGTACTTACAGAGATCGGCTCCTGCGAACGGGGAAATAAGGCGTTGCGGGCCCCGAGCCCGATACTGGAACTTCTTTCGTGATGTGGAGAGTCGGCACAGGTCGGTGCGACTCTCAGCTTGGGAAGTGGTCTTGGGTCCTCGATCAGCGGGTGTGGGCAGGTAGGCAGGCGCGGCCAGCGACCCTCAGCACGGCGGTGCAGGGGGGTCTCCACAGCGGGGGCGGCGCGGCCTGAGATGTCCAGGGATAGCGAAGCGGGGTCACAGGGCATGGTCAGTGCAGCTGGATGACCCGGCGTAGATCACAGGCGTCGGACGGTTTCCGGAGGGAGGGGTGATGGCGCGTTCAGCGTGCTCCAGTGGCAGGCGGTGACAGGGGTGCAGGCAACCGAGCCCGGGGACAGAGAGCGGCTCCGGACGGAGCGAGGCTCTCACGGGGGTGAGGCAGGCAAGCTCCTGAGTGTCACGGCCCTAGGAGGGGCGATGAGGGGCGCAGTCTCTTTCCAGCGGGATGCACACACGGCTCGAATCGGAGGACGAGCAAAAGCACAGAGAACCCACTGGTCCTGGGGTTCAGTTCAGGGGGCAAGCTCAGATCAAGCCCTTGGAGAATGTTTAAAGCACAAAGTAGCAAAGTCTTTTCAGTAGTCTCTTCCTCTCCTTTCACAGCAAGGCAAGCAGCAGGCCAGCTCCTCCAGCGTCCTCTTCTCCTTCTAGTCGGGCAGAGGTTCTTTGTGGTAAAACAGGATTCTGATTTCTTAGGAGCCAGGCTCCCACTTTTATACCATGATTCTTTTGTTCTTTAGCGCCAGGGGGCCTGGGCCTGGCTCAGTCCAGTTCTGGAGCACTTTGTTATGGTGACTCTGCTCTTTCCTTTCAGCAGCAGGGCAGAGACATCAGCCGCTCCACAGGGGGCGGCGCCGGCTTTGTGGTGGCAGAGCACAGGTCTATTCAAGAGTCAAGGTGTACTCCTCCCACCCATCCTGGTGTCACCTCTCTACCCACCACCTGGCAGCCAACCTGTCTCTGGGGATTCCCCAACCCTGCTCCTTACTGTTGCTAGGCAGAACACACACACACAGCAGAGGCGGACTGAAATGGCCAGGTCAGTAAATACTAACTTTCTAAAAGTAGTATTTACAAACCCAGGATATTAAAATAAACTTGACTACAAGAAGTATTTTATTATTCTGAGTTCAGGCATACTAAACTTGACATTCTACCATGCTCTCTGAGTCCACTGGGGTCACAGCGTGTAGTGACTCCAGCAGCCCATTCTGGCCTATGGAGAGCAGGTAGCCTTCAATAGTGAAAAACGAAAATGGCTGTAATTCACTACTAAGACATGCCACACACATCAGGGCATGTCCTACCTTATGCCTACAATGCACCCTGCCCTTGGGCCTACCAGAGGGGTGGCTAATATGTAGGTAAGGGAAGGTTTAGGGACTGGCAAGTGGGGGCACTTGCGTAGTCAGCGTGACGGTCCCAGACCGCGCACAGGGTCTGCGGTGGCAGACCCTAGACACATTTTACAAGGCCGCTTTCTGTGGGTAGCGCAACCAGCGCTGCAAGCCCACCAGCAGCATTGGCATTCACAAGCCCTGGCACCCCTGGTGCACTTTACTGGGGACTGACAGTGAATCCAATAAACCAATCATGAACATCAATTACAGGTACACTTTACCTAGGGAGCACTTGCACTGCGGCACGGATTAGCCGTGGCGCAGTGCCCTGAGCGGACAACACCAGCAAAACAATCGAGGCACACCATCAAAAAGTGGAAGGGAAACTCACGCCAAGGTGCCAGGTCTAACACGTGTCCCCTCCAGCTGAAATGTTTGGGAGAACTACCCTTGCCCAGGGGGTTCCTCGTCACTAAGGCGGAAATACCTGGAGAGACCATCAGCGTTGGCGTGATCTGTACCAGGACGGTGTTCCACCGTAAAGTCCATACCCTGTAGGGAGATGGACCACCTCAACAGCTTCTGGTTCTCACCCCTCATTTGCATCAACCATCTGAGGGGCCTGTGGTCCGTCTGAACCCGGAAGTGAGACCCAAACAAGTAGGGTCTTAGCTTCTTCAGCGCCCAGACCACAGCAAATGCTTCTCGCTCAATTGCACTCCACCTACTTTCCCGTGGAAGTAACCTCCTACTGATGAAGGCTACGGGTTGGTCCCAGCCCTCCTCAGTCATCTGTGAGAGAACAGCCCCTACACCATGCTCTGAAGCGTCTGTCTGTACTAGGAATTCCTTGGAGAAGTCAGGGGCCAAGAGCACGGGCGCCGTGCACATGGCAGTCTTCAGGGTGTCGAAAGCTTTCTGACAGGTGTCAGTCCAGATCACGTTCCTGGGCTGCTTCTTGGAAGTCAGCTCTGTCAAGGGGCAACGATCGTTCCATAGCCCTTGACAAACCTCCTGTAGTACCCAGTGAGCCCCAGGAAGGCCCTCACTGCGGTCTGTGTCTTGGGGGGTTCCCAAGCCAGGATGGTCTCAATTTTGGGTTGCAAGGGTGCCACCTTGCCACTCCCCACTTGGTGTCCCAAGTACACCACGGAACCCTGCCCGATCTGGCACTTGCTTGCCTTGATCGTGAGGCCTGCTCGGCGCAGAGCCATCAACACTTCCCAGAGGTGGCGCAGGTGTTCGGGCCAGGTGGCACTGAACACTGCGATGTCATCCAGGTAGGCGGCACTGAACGCATCCAGCCCAACCAGTACCTGGTTGACCAACCTCTGAAAGGTGGCAGGGGCATTCTTCATTCCAAATGGCATGATTCGGAACTGGAAGTGCCCATCTGGTGTAGAGAATGCTGACCTCTCTTTGGCCCCATCGGTCAAGGCGATCTGCCAGTACCCAGACGTTAAATGAAACGTGCTGAGGAACCGGGCAGCCCCCAGCCGATCAATGAGCTCATCAGCTCTGGGGATGGGGTGCGCGTCAGTCTTAGTTACTGAATTGAGTCCTCTGTAGTCCACACAGAACCGGAGTTCAGGTGTGGCTCCCGGCGCAGCAGCTTTGGGGACCAAGACCACGGGGCTGGACCAAGGACTGCTGGAGGACTCAACCACCCCTAGCGCAAGCATCTTGGAGACCTCCTCCTTGATGCAAGCTCTGACCCTGTCAGTTACCCTGTAAGCCTTGTGCTTTACAGGTAAGCTGTCTCCTGTGTCCACATCATGGACGCACCAATCTGTGACACCAGGAACCAGGGAGAATCGGTCGGAAAACTGTCCCAGCAAGTGGCGGCAATCTTCCTGTTGTTCGGGCGTCAGGGTGGGTGAGAGGTTAACTCCATCCACTGACCCATCTTTCTCAGAGGCTACTAAGAGGTCAGGAAGAGGCTCGGTCTCCTCTTCCATTCCGTCATCAGTGGCCAGCAGCATGCCCACTTCGGTCCTCTCTAAGTGGGGCTTAAGGCGGTTAACATGTAGGACCCTCAAAGGGTTCCTGGGAGACTGCATGTCCACCAAGTAGGTGATAGGACTTTTGCGCTCCACAACCTCAAATGGACCTGTCCACTTATCCTGAAGTGCACAAGGCTCCACTGGGGCCAAGACCCACACCTTTTGTCCAGGTTGAAGCTCTACCAGAGTGGCATTCTGGTCGTACCACCGCTTCATCTCCTCCTGGCTGGCTTCCAGATTTGCCTCAGCAAGTTGCCTGAAACGCCTAGTCTGGTTTCGGAAGGCCAGCATGTAACTGTATACATTCTGGGGAGGTTTCCTGGGAGATTGCTCCCAGCCTTCCTTTACCAAACTCAGAGGTCCTCTTACCGGGTGACCATACAGAAGCTCAAAGGGGCTGAACCCTAGAGACTTCTGTGGCACCTCTCGGTAAGCGAAGAGCAGGCATGGCAAGAGGACGTCCCACTTACGCCTCATTGGACCGTCCAGGCCCATGATCATGCCTTTGAGGGTTCGGTTGAATCTCTCAACCAACCCGTTTCCTTGGGGGTGGTAAGGAGTGGTGAACTTGTAAGTTACCCCACACTCCTTCCACAGGGATTTCATATATGTGGATATGAAATTGGTCCCCCTGTTGCTCACCACCTCTAGAGGGAATCCCACTCGGGAGAAAATTCCCATCAGTGCTCGTCCCACCACGGGGGCCGTCACTGTCCTCAGAGGGATGGCTTCAGGGTACCGGGTGGCATGGTCCACCAAGACCAGGATGAACCTGTTGCCCAGGGCTGTCTTGGGGTCCAGAGGCCCCACAATATCAATACCCACTCGCTGGAATGGCGTACCGACCACGGGGAAGGGCTGCAGAGGAGCCTTGTGCTTCCCTCCGCTCTTACCACTTGCCTGGCAAGTCTGACAGGTTCTGCAGTAGGAATCTGAATTCTTGTGCATTTGGGGCCAGTAAAAGTGGGTGACAAGCCTGTCATAGGTCTTGTCCATCCCCAAATGTCCTGCTAAAGGCACATCATGAGCCAGCCCCAGTAGGAAGGTTCTGAACCTCTGGGGTACCACCAGCACACGGGCTGACCCAGGTTCAGCAGCCTTAGGCTCGGAATACAGGAGGTCACTCTCCCAGTACACGTAGTGTGTTTTGGCCTGAACACCATTGGCCTGGTCTGCAGCCTGCTGCCGCATACCCACGAGAGAAGGGCATTCTTTCTGCTCCCTGCAGAATTCCTCCCTGGAGGGACCTCCTTCTTGCTGCCAATGGGTCAGCTCAGGCAGGTCTCCCAGTTCGGCAATCTGTTCCCCGGTAGGCTCCAGAGCATCCCCCTCAGGGTCTACTTCCTCCTGGGCCGGGGGAACTTCGGGGGCCGGTTTCCCGCGCCTCCTGCGCCTTCTCCCTAAGGCCGGTTCCTGGACCTCTCCCTCAGGCTCCAGGACCCTCTCAACACCCTTACTGGCTGCCATGGACCGGGTGGTCACGCACGCCCAGTCGGGTAGACCCACCATCCTCAGATGCGTGGTCTTCTCCACCTTTTCCCAAGGGGAGCTCTCCAGGTCGTTCCCTAGCAGACAGTCTACAGGCATGTCAGTTCTCACAGCGACTTGTATAGTACCAGAGACCTCCCCCCACTCAAAGGGAACTTGAGCCATTGGACAACGACTCTCTATGTTGTCAGCGTTGACAACCCTACAGTAGGCATTGGGTACAATCTGCTCTTGAGACACCAGGTGTTGCCTCACCGAGGTCACGCTGGCTCCTGTATCTCTAAGAGCCTCAACCTTCTTTCCATTGATGGTCACTACTTGCCCATATTTCTTAGTGTTAGAGGGTAAGTAGGTTTCAGGGACCATCTCACTGTCTCCTAGCGAGACTAGGGTCATCTGCCCGGGACCCCCACCCTCCTGGACTGCTACCTCCTCCCCAAAGTTAATATTAGCTACTTGCCGGGGTGGAGCACCAGTGGGTGCGGTCTTACCAAACAGGCGACACTTAGGATCAGAGGCAATGTGACCCGGGTCACCACACCTGTAACAATTGAAGGGCCCCTTTGGAACAGGTCTACCTGTCGGGGCCCCGTTCTGCTGCGGGGGTGGGGGAGGCTGAGAACCCTTCTGCTGGTTCCCTTGGGAATTACTTTGGGGGCCTTTTTGGAACCCTTTCTGTTTACCCCTGTCCCCCCCACTCTTCTGCTGGGGACCCTGCCCACCTTTGGCGGAGTCTCCCACTTGACCCTTGTGGACCCTGGTGCTGAGCCAGCGGTCCGCCTCCTCAGCAAGCTTCCTCGGGTTGGACAGCTTGCTATCAATCAGGTGCTGGCGTAGCTCAGGAAAACATTGACTGGACAAGTGCTCCCATGCAATTAAATCAAGCAGCCCTTGATAATCATTCACTTTGCTACCCTTCACCCAACCATCCAGTGCTCTGCAGAAAAAAGTTACATACTCCACATACGTACTGTCAGGGATCTTCTTAGTCTCCCTGAACCTCTGTCGATATAGCTCAGGAGTTAACCCATACCTGGTCATTAAAGCTTCCTTCATATGGGGGTATGAGGCTTGGAGATCTAGGGGTAAATCTAACAGTGTGTCACGCCCTTCAGCAAGGAACCTTCCCCACAACCCCGCTCCCCAGTCTTTCTCAGGGACCCGGTGTGAAGACATGGCCACCTCATAGGCTCTAAACCACTGCCCTATGTCATCCTTTCTAAAATACTCCTTCACTACATCTTTGGGGATGTACACCTTGGACTCTACCTGCACCGGTGGAGTGCTGCCACCAGAAGGAGCGGTGTCCAAACTTTTCGCCTTCAGCTCCAACTCCTTCAATCTTATATCATGATCCATTTGGCGTTGTTGTGCCTCCAGGGCCAACTTCTGCTTTTCCATTTCCATTTGTCCTGCCAACTTTGCCATCTCCATTGCATGTGCCCTGTCTGCTGCCCTGTCTGCCAGCTCCTCTGGCGACCGGACTCTGCTGGGCGCCTCCAGGTTGTCGGGTGGAACGATGTCCCCCGCATTCTGTGGGTCTCTTGAATCCTTCCAGGCTCTCAACGCCTTGAGGTACTGGTTCCTCCTCTTGAATCCAGCATGGGGAACTCTGAATTTTACACTGTAGCCTTTCAATTGCTCTATCGTGTAGCCTTCCAGTCCCTCCCAATCCACCTCATCCAGTCCAGAAATCACAGAGAGTGCTCTTCCAGCGGAGAGTGAGCCAGGCATGGTTGCAGTAATGGCAGATGTCTCAACAAAGTTCAAAAATGAAAACCTGTGGCTGCGTTACTTGGTCTGCTCTCACTATCTGGTGATTAATAATTCACTGTATGCAAATTATAAATTCAAATCCGAAATCCCAGCCGCTGCCAACAATGTTAGACTTGGGGGTCTCTGGTTGGCGCAAGGTTGCCCTTGTGTCAAGCAGGAACCCTCTCCTCTACGTCAGGGCGCAGGATAACCCCTCGTGAATGACCCTTGCTCACCCTCTAGGTGCGTGGCGTGAGCAGCCAAGGCGATTCCTCAGGCGTTGTTGGTTAAGCACTTACAATCATACATACAGTAAATACATCAATCCCCCCAGAAACGGACACCAGACTTGGATATGTAGAAAAATACGCTTCTTTATGTAAAAATAGGTATAGATATCTCAGCAGACTTATCACAAGACCAATAACGTTTTCGCTATGCCACCAGGTTATAAAGCAGGCAAATGTTCTTTGTTCGTAGTTTCAAATGGATACTTTGTAGTCTCTTGTAAATGTTACCTGTGGTTCCAGTACTTACAGAGATCGGCTCCTGCGAACGGGGAAATAAGGCGTTGCGGGCCCCGAGCCCGATACTGGAACTTCTTTCGTGATGTGGAGAGTCGGCACAGGTCGGTGCGACTCTCAGCTTGGGAAGTGGTCTTGGGTCCTCGATCAGCGGGTGTGGGCAGGTAGGCAGGCGCGGCCAGCGACCCTCAGCACGGCGGTGCAGGGGGGTCTCCACAGCGGGGGCGGCGCGGCCTGAGATGTCCAGGGATAGCGAAGCGGGGTCACAGGGCACGGTCAGTGCAGCTGGATGACCCGGCGTAGATCACAGGCGTCGGACGGTTTCCGGCGGGAGGGGTGATGGCGCGTTCAGCGCGCTCCAGTGGCAGGCGGTGACAGGGGTGCAGGCAACCGAGCCCGGGGACAGAGAGCGGCTCCGGACGGAGCGAGGCTCTCACGGGGTTGAGGCAGGCAAGCTCCTGAGTGTCACGGCCCTAGGAGGGGCGATGAGGGGCGCAGTCTCTTTCCAGCGGGATGCACACACGGCTCGAATCGGAGGACGAGTAAAAGCACAGAGAACCCACTGGTCCTGGGGTTCAGTTCAGGGGGCAAGCTCAGATCAAGCCCTTGGAGAATGTTTAAAGCACAAAGTGGCAAAGTCTTTTCAGTAGTCTCTTCCTCTCCTTTCTCAGCAAGGCAAGCAGCAGGCCAGCTCCTCCAGCGTCCTCTTCTCCTTCTAGTCGGGCAGAGGTTCTTTGTGGTAAAACAGGATTCTGATTTCTTAGGAGCCAGGCTCCTACTTTTATACCATGATTCTTTTGTTCTTTAGCACCAGGGGGCCTGGGCCTGGCTCAGTCCAGTTCTGGAGCACTTTGTTATGGTGACTCTGCTCTTTCCTTTCAGCAGCAGGGCAGAGACATCAGCCGCTCCACAGGGGGCGGCGCCGGCTTTGTGGTGGCAGAGCACAGGTCTATTCAAGAGTCAAGGTGTACTCCTCCCACCCATCCTGGTGTCACCTCTCTACCCACCACCTGGCAGCCAACCTGTCTGTGGGGATTCCCCAACCCTGCTCCTTACTGTTGCTAGGCAGAACACACACACACAGCAGAGGCGGACTGAAATGGCCAGGTCAGTAAATACTAACTTTCTAAAAGTAGTATTTACAAACCCAGGATATTAAAATAAACTTGACTACAAGAAGTATTTTATTATTCTGAGTTCAGGCATACTAAACTTGACATTCTACCATGCTCTCTGAGTCCACTTGGGTCACAGCGTGTAGTGACTCCAGCAGGCCATTCTGGCCTATGGAGAGCAGGTAGCCTTCAATAGTGAAAAACGAAAATGGCTGTAATTCACTACTAAGACATGCCACACACATCTGGGCATGTCCTACCTTATGCCTACAATGCACCCTGCCCTTGGGCCTACCAGAGGGGTGGCTAATATGTAGGTAAGGGAAGGTTTAGGGACTGGCAAGTGGGGGCACTTGCGTAGTCAGCGCGACGGTCCCAGACCGCGCACAGGGTCTGCGGTGGCAGACCCTAGACACATTTTACAAGGCCGCTTTCTGTGGGTGGCGCAACCAGCGCTGCAAGCCCACCAGCAGCATTGGCATTCACAAGCCCTGGCACCCCTGGTGCACTTTACTGGGGACTGACACTGAATCCAATAAACCAATCATGAACATCAATTACAGGTACACTTTACCTAGGGAGCACTTGCACTGCGGCACGGATTAGCCGTGGCGCAGTGCCCTGAGCGGACAACACCAGCAAAACAATCGAGGCACACCATCAAAAAGTGGAAGGGAAACTCACGCCAAGGTGCCAGGTCTAACAGTCTCCCTGTAAATTGTATGTATGGATTAGTGTTTCCATAACTGGCTGATTTGATTTACTTGTCAGTCCCTAGTAAAATGCACTGTGTGTGCCCAGGGCCTGTAAATCAAATACTGCTATTGGGCCTGCAGCACTGGGTGTGCCACCCACATAAGCAGCCTGTAAATATAACTAAGGTAGGCCCAAGGTAGCCCTGTGGGCAGGGTGCAGTGTATGTGAATGTAGGGCATGCCCTGGTGTGTGGAATGTCCGATAGTGAAATACTGCCAATATCGTTATTCACTATTGTAAGGCTATCTGTTCCCATAGGACAGAATAAGGAGTTTGCTTATAACATCTTATAAGCCTAACTAGCCCTGGGTACAAGGTAGGAAAATAAAGTTGATGCCTGAACTCAGAATGTTTTAAAATGCATCTTTTATTGAGGGTGATTTTTACATATTTTGTTTGAAAATACCACTTATAGAAAGTAGGTATTTTGCCATCCAGTGTGCCTCTGGTAGGATGTGTATTGACTGTCTGGCTTTGGAGTGACAGGGACTGGGGATGTCCAGTGGCTCCAGAGAGTCTGGATGAGTCAGCGCTAGGCTGAATAGGCCTGGTCTGCCTTTGTAGTGGTGGTAGGAGTAGCACCTGCACCTGAATAGGGCTATGCCTGCCTTCCACAATGATGGGTCCGCCCCCCTGTGGTGTGTCTGGAGCCAGGGCTCACACTGACAATGGAGGTTGTTGTGCACTTGCAAAGTGCCCCCCAGAACAGTATTGGACTTGGCTCAGAGACCTGGGCCAGGAGAGAACAAAGAGATTTACTGTATAAAAAGAGGGGCCCAGACCCCAGATCACTGCTGAACTAAAGAACCTGCCAGGAAGAAGGACCGGGAAAGCTGGAGGAGGAGTATTCCCCCTGTGCTGTGTGCTGTTGGAGTTGCCCTGCAGTGGTTGCTTCTGTCTTGGGTAGGGAAAGGACTGGACTGGACTTTCATAATCCTGCTGTTAGAGTTTTCTCCAAGGGCTTGAAGGAGAGATTGCCTCCTTTATGGAAGTCTCAGAGATAGAAAAGACTTCAGAGATCACTTCTGGGAAATCAAGAGGAACCTTTGCCAAGGAGAAGAGCTCTAGAAACTGAGTAGGAATACTGCCCCTGTGCTGTTCGCTGTCTGGGGTTAGCCTGCAGTGGCCAAGGAAAGGGAAAAATGACTTTGCTGTTTGCTGTGTCCCCTGCTTGAGTAAGTTCTCCAAGGGCTTGAAGAAGAGCTTGCCTCCTGTTCTTAAGTCTCAGGGACACAAAGACTTCATCCCCAGCTCCCTTGAACTTCCTTGTTGGGAGTTCTGACCTGCCAAGAGGTGCCTGTAGCTGTTCTGGGCCTCTGGAGGTTGTTCTGGCTGTTGAAAGCTGGAAAAGCAATGCAACGACAAGAAGTGCATCGCCAAAGAAATTTCCGCAGTGACCTGCCTGCGGCTTGAGAAATCGCCGCACACCTCATCGAGTGCACCGATCGCCGAAGTCCAAAATCACCACACTGATTCCGATGCAAGCCCTGCTGTACAGCATGCATAGTCCTGGATCGTCGCATCCCAGTGCTAGGTCTGTCGCATCGTTGGGGATGCAGTAAGACACCGACACATTACCTCCCCACGCAGTAGGAAACAGACTCATCACCTCCTCTCTGGTAAAGAACCAACGCATCACCTCCCCTGGAGCAAGGAACCGATGCCTCACCTTCCCTGAGTGTAAGGAACCAATACATCACCTTCCCTGTGGCCTTTTTTTGTGTGCGCGATTCATCCACGGTACTTAGTGTGAAAAGTTTTGCATCTGCAAATTGCTTTGAACTGCACTATTTCTACCATTTGAAATTCATATTTTTATTACTGTATTGTGGACTTTTGTCTTTTGGTTTAGATAAAGATTACTTATTTTTTTAATCTCGTGTGGTGTTCATTTGTAGTGTTTTCACTGTATTACTGTATGTGTTCACAAATGCTTTACACACTGCCTCTGAAATAAGCCTGTCTGCTCCTGCTAAGCTACCAAGGGGGTGAGCAGGGATTATTTTAGAAGTGTATCCCCCTTACCCTGAGGGTACATATTTGGACAAGGGTACCTACCTCTGCCAACTAGAGATCCCCAATTCAAACAAGGTGGAAACAGGGTGTCTCCCAATTTGGGAAATAGGGCCCTCACACAACCAGTTGGGTGTCATGCTTCATAACAGGGCATGCTCCTCATCAGGCTGGCGCTGCAATGCCTGGCACTGTATGAGGGGCTCTTTGGTGGAGATCTTTTTCCCAAGCCGTATAGGTGAAGTGCGTGTATGGGTGCCTAATATTGTAGATGTGGATACAGTGTAAAGTGAGGTGTAGTGTGATGGTATAAAATGAGGCACAGAGTTACTCCAAAATATATTTAATCTGTGAGCCCACTGGTCTCAATTAAAAACAGTTATGGTGCCGCCGCTGGTATATTGGTCAGAGGTGGATAGATATGAGTGCTCGACATGTTTCTCGCCTAATGTGTAGGAGGGTTCACTGACAAAACATCGACACCCAAAACATTCTCATACCACAATATCTAGTCACAAATATAGATGTCAACAATATTGACATCCTATATTTATAATCGTAAGAACAAAAATATTGAAACAAAAATATCGATGACATAAATATAGATGTAAAAATATTGTTTTATATATCTAAATATAAAATAAAATAATACATATTAAATATATTAAATAATAAACTTAATTAAAAAAAATAACTAGATTTAATATAGATTTAATATACATTTTAACAAAAATAACAAATGAACTCAACCTTAAAAAGTTAGACACACATATATAATTATTATTTTCTGCTCCTTGGGGATTTGCCCATAAAATAAGCCTCACTCGAGTCACAGGTAAGCGTTTCCCCATTTGCTTTTATTGGTATGGGTAGTCGCGCATTCACAATTCACCGCACCTGATTTGGCCCAACGTGTTTCGAGTCATCTCTTCTTCAGGGACCAATCAGAAGAGAGCATGTGGATAATCTTCTCCTTATTTGGCCATATTGTGCGCCCAGATTGGCTGCTCTTAATGAGACCACACGTTGCCTTTTGGGAGTTGAAGTCCGAAAATTCAGTTCTGGATGGATGCCCTCTCGATCCCATGCGTGGCACTCCTGTCCTGAATCTGTACCCTGTGCCCCACTCATGGGCCCGATACATCATGGGCTCCGTGGCCCCCTCTACCGGGGTGGTGCTGGCTCAGCGGCAGGACAGCCGCTTATTATATTCTGCTCCTTGGGGATTTGTCCATTAAATAAGCTTCACTCGAGTCACAGGTAAGCGTTTTCCCATGTGCTTTTATTGGTATGGTGACTCGAAACGCGTTGGGCTATATCAGGTGCGGTGAATTGTGAATGCGCGACTGCCCATACCAATAAAAGCAAATGGGGAAACGCTTACCTGTGGCTCGAGTGAGGCTTATTTAATGGACAAATCCCCAAGGAGCTGAATATAATATTTATGATCTATATTTACTGTAAAACAATTAATAACTATTAATTTAAATTTATTTTATCATTTTAAAAATATGTAAGCAAACAAATATATATATTACATATATACATATACCAATAACAAAATTGATGTTAAAAAGAAAATTCCATTATTAATCAAAACATTAAACTATTAAAAAATACTTCAACTTAAATTTCCCACTCTAATCAATGCAACAGTAGGGAAAGTGTTGGATAGCGGAGGGGAAAAAATTACTATTCCCACTCCAGTGAGTGCAATCATAAGGAAAGTGTTGGATAGCGGAGGGATAAAATGTACTATTCCCACTCCAGTTAGTGCAAAAGTAGTGAAAGTGTTGGATAGCGGAGGGGCAAAAAATACTATTACCACTCCGGTCAGTGCAACAGTAGGGAAAGTGTTGGATAGCAAAGGGATAACATTTACTATTCCCACTCCAGTCATTGCAACAGTAGGGAATGTGTTGGATAGCGGAGGGGTAAAACATTACTATTCCGACTCCAATGCGTGCAACAGTAGGGAAAGTGTTAGATAGCGGAGGGATAAAAATTACTATTCCTACTGCAGTGAGTACAACCATAGAGAAAGTGTTGAATAGCGGTGGGGTAAAAATTACTATTTCCACTCCAATTAGTGCAACAGTAGGAAAAGTGTTGGATAGTAGAGGGATAAAAAATACTATTCCTACTCCAATAAGTGCAACAATAGGGACATTGTTGGATAGCAGAGGTGTAAAAATTACTATTCCCACTGAAGTCAGTGCAACATTAGGGAAAGTGTTGGATAGCGGAGTGGTAAAAATGACTATTCCCACTCCAGTGAGTGTAACAGTAGGGAAAGTGTTGGATTGCAGAGGTATAAAAATTACTATTACCACTACAGTCAATTCAAAATTAAAAACAAACAAAATATCAACAAAAAATATTTGAAAAACAAAATAAATAAATAAAAATATACAAATATGTAAAACATTTAAATACAAATATATTTAATACAATTAAAAAAATACAAACATAATATAATGTTAAATATATATCACTATTACCTACAAATATCATATCAAATAAAATATAAAAATATTCTCCCAACAAAAAATATTTGTAGTTACAAATTATTTGTAAACAAAAACATTATTACATACATTCATTTTATTTACATCCTACCCTATAACACCACACAATTCACAACCCACATCTAAATTTAAAATAAAATGTACTTCCATAATTACCATAATTAATTATCAATTAAAAAAATATCTATGATTATAAAACAAATAAAAACACATTAAAATTAATTAATGTCCCATCCGTCACCCCTATAAACTCCACAACCCACACCTTAAATTAATTACACAATTACCATATTTAGGTGCCGATTCCGATCCGTTAAAAATAATTTGCGTACGACCCGTATCCGTATTGTTTTATGTACGAGTCGTACAAGTACCGTACAAACGGCAAAGTACGATTCGTACGTGAAAAATAACTACGAATAGCGTCTGGAAAAGTGTACGAGAGGGTGTCGGAAAGTTTTTACGTCCGAATATCGTCGGGAAAAGTGTACGAGAGTGAGCCGGACATTTTTACATGCAAATCGTAAAACACAAGTCCGATCGCGCAAGTACGATCCCGACCGTCCGTCCAAATACACAATCGCACGTAAAATAGCCCGTTCGGAGCGAACGCAGTAGTACACATGTACACGGGTAAACTTATGCCTGTGTACGACCCGTACAACCCCCCCACCCCCCAATATGTCAGCAATGTACACCACCATGTCAGCACTGTACCCCAGCGCCACAACTGTACACGCCGTACCCCCTTATGAACGCGCCGTACCCCCCATGTACGCGCCATACCCCCCCTGTCCGCACTGTACCCTAGCCCTGCACCTGTATGCGCCATACCCCCCATGTACGTGCCGTACCCCCATGTACGCGCCTTTCCCCAATGTACGTGCCGTACCCCCGCATGTACGCGCCGTTCCCACCATGTACGCGCCTCCCCCATGTACGCGCCCTACCTCCGCATGTACGCGCCTTACCCCCGCATGAACGCACCGTACCTCTGCATGTACGCGCCGTACCCCAAGCCCGCACCTGTACGCACCGTACCCCCCCCCTATGTACGCGCCTTACCCCCGCATGTACGCGCCGTACCTCCGCATGTACGTGCCGTACCCCAGGCCCACTCGTGTACGCACCATACCCCCACCGCATGTACGCGCCGCACTCTAACACCGTACCCCAGCACCCTCACCCAGCATCGCGTATGTACGGACCGTACCGACGCGAAAAAGACTCTTACAGAACCAGGACACTGTAAAACAGCACAAGGAGGGTCAATTCGACTAGCACAACACCACAAAACACGTCTACATGACAAAATACATCTCAATGACTGACCTGGCACATCCAAACAGGCAAACAGTGGGCCTAAATCACAACCACCTCTTATAACACACCCACCAAAATTCAAACACAGCCACACCCAAAAATGGACCAATAAAAAGGGACCACACACACAACCCATGAGCCTTTGCAACAGACCCACTGCTGCCAGACCCCACAGAGAAACAACTCTACATTACTGATACCTTCACACAACCTCCTTCACAAACATCCCCCTCTTCACATTCACCCACACACACCGTCACATTCACACCCACACACCCACAACCATCCACACCCACACCCACACCCACACCCCACACCATGCCCACAGACAAGAATCCAAAGTTCACAACGGCAGAGCTGGACCTCCTTGTCAACGAAGTCATCAGAGTCGAGCCACTGCTGTTTGGAACATTGATCTGACAGACCAGCATAGCTGAAAAATCTGCCATGTGGCAGAGGATTGTCGATAAGGTGAATGCTGTTGCGCCCATCCGAAGGACCAGGCATGAATGCCAAGCCAGGTGGTACGATCTGCGCAGGGCGGTCAAGAGGAAAATGAACAAAGAATATGCCCAGAGTAACATCACTGGAGGTGGGCCGCCCCGCAGACCTGTACACTACCATCCGTGGGAGGAGAAGGTGATGGCCCTGCTACCGCCAGTGAGAGTACACGGAGTCGAAGGAGTCGCAGAGCCTGGTGAGTACACAAACAACTTATGTAACATGGGGTCAATGGGGTCCACACCACAGATACACCAAATGCACGCAACTTCCCCCAAGCACTCACCGCACACAACCACACTCAAAAACCACGCTCATGCCACTAACGTCTCCATGCACCCTTCACAAATCAAGGCAAGGCCATGTCCAAGGCTACAACAACCACAAACAACACATTGTGAAAATGAGACGCAGACACCAATGCCCTCAGCCCATATGGCATAGGTACATACCTATTCACAATGCACAGGGACTGGCAAAGTACTGACAAGGTAGCTGACACCTGGCCCTGCTGTATGCAGCACAAGGCCCTCCTGGGATCACTGTACACTCAAACACCAACTCCACAAGCACAGGTATCTAGCACAGGAACTCACACTCACTGTCATGCCGGCAAATGAGGGGACAGACGCATCACCTGGGAGACCCAATGACAACTCACACTACACACAACAGCAGGCCCGGTCACCCCCCCCTAACACAAGCACACACCCCCGGGGAGGGCAACAGATTTACACACTCCCACAATGGACATGTGACACAACAAGACCAATCTATAGCCAAATAAGCATCATAGACAACAATCTACAGGTCAAACACTCAGGGGAACATCCCAATCTGTCCCCCGCAACATACCCATCCCCAAGTGGACATTGAGAGGAATGCTAGGCACATCCAACTACCTGGAGGAACTGTGTCAACTTGAATATGTATGAAACATAGATGTCGCATGAAACACCATTAACATTGTCTCTCTCGCACACACAGGGCAACGTTGTCTATCTCCCCCCCAACACTGGGGGGGAAGAATCACAGTCCGAGGCTCCGCGTGAAGATGATCCCACCGGCAGCGACGACTCTCACCACTCCGTGGATGACCCCGACCAACCTGGACCCTCTGGTGCCCAAGCCCCTGCAGCACCTGCATCAGGTACATCGGTGCCAACCACCCCCCCATTCCTGCCACATCCCAGGACACACCCAGGAGCCCCGCACGCACTGAACAACAGAGCCAGTCTGACCAGGAGGGACAAGGTTCTCCGGGCACCCAGGAGGAGGCAGGCAACCCTGCAAATGCCATCCCTCAGGGGTCCCGTAGACCCGATGTGCCCACAAGGGCAGGCCAGGCTCAAGTGGGCAGGGGTGGTGGGAGTGAAGGCAGGCGGAGGCGCGAACCTGACTAGCCAGCTCAGGACACCGGTATGTCACACATACGCAACATCCTGGACACATACCGGCGTGACACCAGAGGCATCAACCAGGTCATGTCGAGACTCTCAGAGATGCAGGGGAACCTCATTGAGATAAAGAACCTGCAGGTCGAGCATCATGCCAGCCATCAACAACACCAAGGACGGATGGAGGCAAGACTGGCTGAGCTCCTGGTGGTGTACAGGGACATGAGCCAATCACTCCGTCAGATCGCCCAAAGCATGGGCAACCCTCCCTGTGCCATGCCACCAGGCTTAGACCAGCACCAGACACAGGGAGGGAGGAGGAGGAGGAGGATTCGTCTGATGGAGCATCCCAAACATCGTCAAGGCCTGCATCTGAGGGTCCCCGGAGGAAGGTGGGTCGTCCACGGAAAAGACCGTGAGAGTCAGCGGACCATCCACATCTCCCAGGTCACCTGGCCTGGCACCTGGCCCTCTGGCGCAACATCAGCACCTCATCCAATGACATTCTCTGTCACATGGACTTGCTGGTCACAGTCTGACCAATGATGACCACACTGTGCCCTGGACTCTGATGACTTCCAATGCCAAGGATACCATCTCCCCCTGTGAACTTTGGATTCTTTTCCCCCGGTAGAGCACCTAATTTCATCTACCAAAACACGTACCCCACCGCAAATAAATATATTACTTTGGTCTTGAGACGTTCCTGTCATATTGCATTATTCAACAACATATGTGTGTGGAAATGTCAAACTATGCCTGAGTGTTGAGCTAACTCCAGCCATCCATAACCTGGGATCAGAGTCTGGTACAGGACACACATGGGTCACAAGGTATCATTCAATGTAGGCATGGAGCACAACACACACCTGTGATGGCCTCTGGCTGCTGAGGGGGGGCTTGCTAAACTGTGCGGACAGACCTATTTGGGAGATTATCATCAAGGCGTAGAGGTCATGGCTCATGTGGAGGTTCCCGGGGAGGGAGTCCCAGGTATGTGTGGCCAGGTGGGAGAACAATGTCCTATATGCTGGAGTACGGTGGATGTGAAGAACGGTGGCCAGGGCAAGGTTGGATGCACGGAGATGGCCCAACGGCATCTAGGATGACAGACGTACAAGGTTGGTTTGGGGTCGGGGTTGTGGACTGCCTCCTGAGTGTGGGTGGGGAGTGTGGAGGTCATCCTGCAGCAGACAGTGATCCATTGCAGCTATCAATGGTGGACGGTGAGGTGGCTGGGGCGCAGGGTGTTGACGCTGAGGTGTGCAGATGCACCCTGGATGTGGACAAGTTTCCTGGGAGTTTGGATGTACTTGCTCCGTAGAGGGCAGGGCAGTATTTGACACGGATGTTGTCATGGACCTGGGGGATGGTCTGTCTTTTCTTGGAGTGGATCTATCTGTGGATCATGTGCATAATGCAGAGGGCGTTGCAGCATGAGGTACAGATGCTGTGGACTAGCATGGCAAATGTGAGCGAGCCAAACATGATGCACACCATCTTGTGTGTGTGGCCACTGGGTGCTTGTGCAGGGCTCTTGCGGGTGGGACACAAGGACTTGACCCAGCTGGAAGGGGACAATCCTCAGATGATCACCTCAGTCCTGTACAAGTCCAGCCTCAGGTGGCTCGTGTTCAGCCATTCATCAATGGATCTCATGCATACTTGAATGATGGAACTGCCAATGTCTGTGTCTTTGTTGAGGGTGAGGAGCACTTGGCTGTCAATGGCATGCGAGCTGATGATGAGGTGCTGTGCGCTTTTGATGGAGGAGAGGGGGGTCCTGGACACTCTGTAGATTGACATGCTGAGAGATGATACCGGTGCCATGTCCCAGACGATGACACCATACTACATGCTGAAGCCTTGAGTCCCACTCCCATGCCCTTGCTGGGCTACAGAGCCGGTGGGGAGTATTAGGGACGTGACCTGGTTGGTGTGACAGGGCCTGGAAGACGGGGCAGCGCAGTGTAGGCAGTTGGAGTTGCACACTCAGCATGCAAAGGTGTCGTGTGTGTGCCCAGGGTATGTCTGACAGCAGGCGTTAGATGTGCAGATGGACATAGCTCGGAGTGTGGCTGCTACATCAGACTGTAGTGTGATGTGGGTTATGCAAGGACAGGATGGTGGTGCAATGTGCACCTTGCATGTGCTGATGGTCCAGCCTTTGGCACAGCGTGGCGGCAACAGTGGCATAGACAAGCTGAGGACAGCCAAATGAATGGGTGGAGGGAGGAAGTGAGGAGCATCTTGGAGGCGTGTGTGTTGCCAAATCTGGATACTCTGTGGGCCCTTGCTGTAGGGGCCGCAGCATCAGGCGGCATCTCCTTGCAAAATGCCAGAATTTGCACACAAAGACTAGGATGTCAGAAGGACAACTGCAACAGGCGCGTGTGTAAAGTAAGGAGTGTCCAGTGTCACATGGCACACCCAGAGACAATGCATGCACAATCACCAAAGAAGCATGACACCGGATCAGGAAACTGAAGGCCGACCTGTGCACATGAGACACACCCTCAGCAGGTGTTGATGGCCCATTGTGTGGACCAACATGCCAAAAAACATACACGACCATGTACTTCATGCCCAATAGGGAGCCTAATCCATGAGCAACTGCATGCATGTTGCTAAACTACACATGGACTCCTATGCATAATCTTCCACAACTATGCCAGATATGCCGCATGCAAAGTGGCAAGAGACCTGCATTGACAGAGATGAGGCACCTTGGAGTGTGACAAACACCTTTATTACTCAGCCTCACACTAAGGGAAATGCATCAATTGGAACAGACTCACAGGTCATTTGGCTGACCATGTGTGACCTACACTGGACACCCCCTTCAACACACAGATGTGGTAAATCCTACTGAGCTGGCACACAAGTGAAGGGGTTGAGCCTAACACCCCTTGCTGCACACGGAGAGTCTGCAATTCCCCATTGAGCCTCATATGGGGATGTCCCACACTATGTTCACCATTAGCATCCCGTATGTTCCTGAGGGACGTTATACACACATTGATGCCTTCATCAGAATCCACAAACCATTACAGATGACTGTCAGGAAGGGTGACTATCAATTCATGGGAGCCATGCAACACGTCATGTGCCCCATGGTGAGTCGACATGTATGCATGGTAACACGACATGCACAGGAGCAGTCCCCACATATCACAAACACGTACCACCCACAAAATGCCTTGCTGCACTCCTTACCCAAAATGACTTTTCACCATGTCTGTGCATGTAACTCTGATCCAGCACACGTTGCAATACTCATGAGGAATAGCAGGAGGGCAATGATGACATGAGCAGACGACAGCTGCAAGAACCTGGGGAGGACAGACACACAACTAGTCAGCGAAGAGCTAGTAATCCGCAGACATGTACATGTACTCTACAGGAATGATGTTGTCACACAAGGCTCAAAGCGTGCTGTTGGACAGGCCACACGAAGGGCTTACTCCCTCCCCGCACGACAGGGCCCGAGCTCCGGCCCACCAGGCATAATCCACGAAAAACACCTGTACCCCGTCTCCCGACGGATCTTCTGCCCTCGGACCTCTACTCATCACGGGGCCCAGCCCCACCGGCTCCCCCGGCCGGTTCAAGCCGCCATCTTGGGCCCTGCACCACGAGGCCGCGTGGCCTCGGCCCGACCCTAACCCCGGGCCTGGCCGGCCCCGACATCCCGGCACCACCATCCACCCGGGAGGTGAGCGGACCACTTGGCAGGTCAATGGGAGGACGAAGTGTCAAAAGCTCTTCCCCCGCCAGGTGCCGATCGCCTCCAGCTCCCCCAGGCGCTGGCTCCACCCCCTGCTGGGTGTCTGGACACCTTCATCCCGGGCCCTCCGACCTCCAAGTGCGAGGGTCCGGACATCAAAGGGCGCCTGCCCTATAACTGGGGCAACTCCGGAGCAGGAAGGCAGTTGTATCCTGGAGTCGAGAGACACCGAGAGAACTCAGCCTTGACGGACTACTGGCGCTGCCGTAGCCCGCTCTTGTGAACCATCGTCCTGCCTGCTGGCGCTGCCGCGGCCTTCCACAACATCCATCCTCGTCGGGACCTGCTGGCGCTGCCGCGGCCCGTTGTAACGACCATCCTCACCGGGACCTGCTGGCGCTGCCGCGGACCGTACATCGACCATCTTTGCGGGACCTGCTGGCGCTGCCGCGGCCCGTACCACCTAAGCTCGAGGATTGTGAGCTACGCATCCTCTCAGCCAAACTACCCGACTGGTAGACAGACTGTCCCGCTACCCCTTACCCTGCTTTGAGAGACTTGAATCGAGGGGACCCCGGAGTCCAGACCTCCTTGTACCATTCAACCGTACCTTAAGAAGTGCTTATAAAGAACACTGAACCTTATCCGTGTGTGGTATCTGTCTGTGGGGGGGGGAAGTTACTTGTCTGTACGATCGCTGGAGACGGCTCTCCCCGGAGACCTCTCCTCCTGACCCCGGCCGACCCTCCCGGTCCGTCTATCCTTTCTAACATTGGTGGCCAGCGGCGCGATCCGAATCAACGCGTAATCGTACAGAGAGTAGCTCACCCCACGACAACAACACGATGTCAGCCAAAGATAGCAACTCCACCGAGAAATTCCAAATGGATAAATTAGAAGAATACAACCACCGCGAACTGAGACAATTCTGCATAGAACTTGGCATTGCTACCACCGGCCTGAGTACCAAAGATGACCTAAAGCACGCCCTAGAGTCGTGGACAGAAACTGGGGTCGCCGGACCCTCCGACCAAAGCAGCATCACACCAGAGGGGAACGCCACGGCTCCCGAGGAGCGGGGAACGGGCCTCTCGCAGGAGGAGATCCGAGAAAGAGAAAGAACCAGATTGCACGAGTTGGAAATGGCACGACTCAAGATGGATGGGGAACTCAAGTTAGCTGAACAGAAACTCAACCTCGAGCACATGCGGCTCCGAGATGAACGAGAAGAGAAGCAGAGACAGAGAGAGCTGGAGGAGAAAAAAATAACGCTCGAGCACGAGCGCAAACTGGCGGAAATAGAACTTCGGAAACAGAATAAAGAACTGGGGGTGCCTGAGCGACCACACACCCCGGGGCCAATCGAGAAAAAAGTCCACATCCCCAAGGATGTTGTCCGCGAGTATGTCCGAGAAGACGACATACAACAGTGGTTTAAAGCCTACGAGATCGCCATGACCTCCCACCGGATCGACCGGAGTGATTGGGGAGCCGGACTCTGGGGGAGGTTTATCAACGAGGGGCGCGATGCCCTACTGCAGCTCCCAGATCACCAAATGTCGTCCTACGACCACATGAAGGCTGCCCTCCTCACCCGCTACGGCCTCACACCCGAGATGTACCGCCAGAGGTTCAGAGATTGCACCCGGATCCCAGGTACAACTTGGGTAGAATACGTAAACTATTTCAGCCGTGCCTTCGAGGGTTGGATAAAGGGGAGCCAGGTCACCACCTTCGAACAACTCTTTAACCTGATGGTATGGGAGCACCTGTCAAACAACTGCTTCGTCGAGCTCAGGCAGCACCTCCTCGACAGTAAGCTGACTGACCCCCGGCAGCTCGCCGCCGAAGCTGACCGATGGGAAAGCACCCGAGTGGGCCGGAGGGGGCCACACGAACAGAACAGAAACAACCAAGGCCAGCACCGTCCTCGGGGAGGAGGAGGGGGCCAGGGGCGAGGGAGAGACGCCTTGCCCGCAACACCCCTGGCCAGCACCCCGGCTCCGGCCGGTCGGGGCAACCCCCCGTGGCGTCCTGGGGTCCGAGCCAACGTCACGTGCCACCGATGCCAGCGAGTCGGCCACTACGCCAATGACCCGAGCTGCCCGCAGAACCAAACACCCAAGCCCCGCCAGGTAGCTGCCGCCGCCCTGGGGGAAGAGCGATCATTGGAGGAACCAGAGGAGTATGAGCCGGCCCAGCAAGAGTGGGAACCGGCCGCCATGGTCCTGGCGTGCTTAGGGGGAAGAGACATGGTCCCGCGGGCTCCCCTACCCGCTAACACCAGGAAATACGGTCAGTGGGTGACCATTAATGGACAGCGAGCCTAGGCCTTGCGCGACACAGGCGCCAGTGTGACGGCCGTCCGCTGTCACCTGGTGAAGCCCGAGCAGATCCTGCCGAACATTCTCTGCCCCGTCCGCTCGGCAGACAACTCTGAAAGTATGTGTCAAATAGCCTGCGTTCCATTCGAATGGGGAGGGGTCTCCGGCCTGTTGAAGGTGACGGTCCGGGACGATGCCCCCGTGGACTGCCTCCTGGGGAATGACCTCGAGAGTTCCCCGTGGGCCACCGTTGAGAGAAGAGAGCACCTGGGGATGCTGGGCCTCCCGGACTGGGCCTGCATAACCACCCGGTCCATGGCCGCCCGTGCCGTCCCTCGATCAGAAGAACCAGAATGGCCAGCACCTCTGCCCCCAGTCACCCCAGTAGAAGACAACGACGAGGCCAGCCTCCCAGACCCGACGGCCGAAGGGGACGCGCAACCCCAGGACCTTCCTGACCTGGCTCAGTGGCGTCAAGAGGGGGGGCCCACCCAAGCACAGTTCCGCCAGGAACAAAAGACCTGTCCCTCCCTCGAGGGACTCCGCCAACAAGCCAGCGCCCAGAACGCAGGGGACTCCACCGGAACTCACTGGGTCTACTGGGATAACGACCTGCTATACAGCGAGCAAAGAATCGCCGAGCTGGGGGCCGGTCGAGTACTGGTGGTACCTCTCCGCTTCAGAGACTTTCTGCTCAACCTGGCCCACGATGTCCCCCTGGCTGGACACCTGGGCCAAGATAAAACGTACAGCCGCCTAGTGACCCACTTTTTCTGGCCGAGAATGAGGAACGACGTCCTGAACCACTGCCGATCTTGCCCCACATGCCAAGCCAGCGGGAAGAGTGGTCGGAAGCTGAAAGCCCCTCTGCAACCCTTCCCTGTGGTCACCACCCCGTTCGAGAGGGTGGGGATAGACATCGTGGGGCCTCTGGACCCCCGCACGGCACAAGGACACAGGTTTATCTTAGTACTGGTGGACCATGCCACCCGCTACCCCGAAGCGGTGCCCCTACGGACCGTGACAGCTCCGGTGGTTGGCCGGGCCCTAATGGGGATCTTCTCCCGGGTAGGCTTCCCCCGAGAAGTCATCAGCGACCGAGGCACGAACTTTATATCCAAATACATGAAGTCCCTCTGGCAACAATGCGGGGTCACCTACAGATTCACGACCCCCTATCACCCCCAAGGGAACGGACTAGTGGAGCGTTTTAACCGCACCCTCAAGGGGATGATTGGGGGATTGGAAGAGCCCCTCCGTCGCCAGTGGGATGTACTACTCCCGTGCCTCCTCTTCGCCTACCGCGAAGTTCCCCAGAAGTCCCTCGGTTTTAGCCCTTTCGAACTCCTGTACGGGCACCCTGTGCGAGGGCCCCTCAGCCTAGTAAAAGAAGGTTGGGAGATGGCCCCCCTAAAGACCCCTCCAGACGTCTTCAAATACCTCCTGGCCCTACGCAATCAGACCCGGCGCTTCAGAGAGATGGCCAAGGCGAACCTCGAGGCCAGCCAGGAGGACATGAAGAAGTGGTATGATCACAATGCCTCCTCCGTTGAGTTCGAGCCTGGACAACAAGTATGGGTGATGTCCCCCACCGAACCATGTGCCTTGCAAGATAAGTGGACGGGGCCCTTCAAAGTGGTCGAGCGCAAAAGCCCCGTCACTTACCTCATCGACCTGGGGACCTCCCGGAACCCCCTTCGGGTCCTCCACACCAACCGACTCAAACCACACTTTGTGCGCTCAGAACTCAGCCTCCTGATGGCTACGGACAGTGGGGCAGAGGAAGACTCCGAACCCCTCCCGGATCTTCTGAAGACTCAGGAGAATGACGGCTCCGTGGACGGGGTCCGGCTCTCTGATGCCCTCACTTCGGAGCAACGCCAGGACTGCCGGAACCTCCTGCTGCAGTTCGCTACCCTGTTCTCCCTCACCCCCGGGGTCACCCCTTGGTGTTTGCACGACGTGGACACCGGGGACAGTCCCCCTGTCCGACACCGGGCCTACCGCGTACCAGATCGGGTACGGGCCTGCATACAGGAGGAGGTGGCCAAGATGCTCACAATCGGGGTCATCGAGCCCTCGGACAGTCCCTGGGCCAGTCCGGTTGTATTGGTCCCCAAAGCCGCTGCCCCCGGCACCGCACCTGAACTGAGATTCTGCGTCGACTACCGGGGCTTGAACGCTGTCACCCGGACCGACGCTCATCCGATCCCCCGAGCCGACGAGCTGATCGACCGGCTGGGGGCCGCCCGCTACCTCAGTGTCTTCGACCTAACAGCGGGCTACTGGCAGATCGGCCTCACACCCAGGGCTCAGGCACGGTCAGCCTTCTCTACCCCCGATGGCCACTACCAATTCAAGGTCATGCCCTTCGGCATGAAGAATGCCCCCGCCACGTTTCAACGCCTCGTGAACCAGGTCTTGGCGGGGCTCGAAGAGTTCAGCGCTGCCTACCTGGACGATATCGCTGTCTACAGCCGCCACTGGCCCGACCACCTCCGTCACCTCCAAGAGGTCCTACAGGCCCTCCAGCGGGCCGGCCTCACAATTAAGGCCGGCAAGTGCCAAATTGGCCAGGGGTCTGTGACCTACCTTGGGCACCAAGTGGGAAGCGGGCTGGTGGCCCCGCTACAACTTAAGATTGCTGCCATCCAGTCCTGGCAGCCCCCCGTCACCCAGACCGAGGTCCGAGCCTTCTTGGGGCTCACCGGCTACTACCGGCGGTTCGTGAAGGACTACGGCAGCATCGTGGGGCCCCTCACGGGTCTCACGTCCAAGAACCAACCGAAGCGGATTAACTGGACCCCCGATTGTCAAGCGGTCTTCGAGAAGCTGAAGGCCGCCCTGTGCACCGCCCCTGTGCTCCAGGCCCCCGATTACGGTCGGGAATTCGTGGTACAGACCGACGCCTCCGACCACGGCATCGGAGCCGTCCTTTCTCAGTTAAACCCCGAAGGTCATGACCAGCCGGTGGCCTTCATCAGTCGACGTCTCCTGGCCCGAGAACAGCGCTGGAGCACCGTCGAGAGGGAGGCCTTCACAGTGGTGTGGGCCCTCAAAAAGCTCCGGCCCTATCTCTTCGGTACCCACTTCCGGGTACAAACCGACCATCGACCCCTGCAGTGGCTGATGCAGATGCGGGGGGAGAACCCGAAACTCTTGCGCTGGTCCATTTCCCTGCAGGGAATGGACTTCACTGTGGAGCACCGACCAGGCCAAGACCACGCCAACGCGGATGGCCTGTCCCGCTTTTTCCGCCTCGACGAAGAGAGTCCCCAAGGAGATGGGTGACTCTCCCCGCCTTCAGCTGGGGGGGACGCATGTTGGACAGGCCACACGAAGGGCTTACTCCCTCCCCGCACGACGGGGCCCAAGCTCCGGCCCACCAGGCATAATCCACGAAAAACACCTGTACCCCGTCTCCCGACGGATCTTCTGCCCTCGGACCTCTACTCATCACGGGGCCCAGCCCCACCGGCTCCCCCGGCCGGTTCAAGCCGCCATCTTGGGCCCTGCACCACGAGGCCGCGTGGCCTCGGCCCGACCCTAACCCCGGGCCTGGCCGGCCCCGACATCCCGGCACCACCATCCACCCAGGAGGTGAGCGGACCACTTGGCAGGTCAATGGGAGGACGAAGTGTCAAAAGCTCTTCCCCCGCCAGGTGCCGATCGCCTCCAGCTCCCCCAGGCGCTGGCTCCACCCCCTGCTGGGTGTCTGGACACCTTCATCCCGGGCCCTCCGACCTCCAAGTGCGAGGGTCCGGACATCAAAGGGCGCCTGCCCTATAACTGGGGCAACTCCGGAGCAGGAAGGCAGTTGTATCCTGGAGTCGAGAGACACCGAGAGAACTCAGCCTTAACGGACTACTGGCGCTGCCGTAGCCCGCTCTTGTGAACCATCGTCCTGCCTGCTGGCGCTGCCGCGGCCTTCCACAACATCCATCCTCGTCGGGACCTGCTGGCGCTGCCGCGGCCCGTTGTAACGACCATCCTCACCGGGACCTGCTGGCGCTGCCGCGGACCGTACATCGACCATCTTTGCGGGACCTGCTGGCGCTGCCGCGGCCCGTACCACCTAAGCTCGAGGATTGTGAGCTACGCATCATCTCAGCCAAACTACCCGACTGGTAGACAGACTGTCCCGCTACCCCTTACCCTGCTTTGAGAGACTTGAATCGAGGGGACCCCGGAGTCCAGACCTCCTTGTACCATTCAACCGTACCTTAAGAAGTGCTTATAAAGAACACTGAACCTTATCCGTGTGTGGTATCTGTCTGTGGGGGGGGGAAGTTACTTGTCTGTACGATCGCTGGAGACGGCTCTCCCCGGAGACCTCTCCTCCTGACCCCGGCCGACCCTCCCGGTCCGTCTATCCTTTCTAACACGTGCACACTCAGACACAGGGACTCACCATTATGAGAAGAGGTTGCGGATAAGCGGACTCCGGATGTCCTCATCCTAATCCTCATCCTTACTTGCCCCGTGCCCAAGCCCTTCATCCTCCACGGGTGGATGATCCTGCTCATCCGGATCAAGGATGAGTGGCACGGCCTTCTCCACTGCCATGTTGTGCAGCATGCAGCGCACAATGAAGATTTTGCAGACCTTCACCGGGGCATATGGGAGGGCGCTGCCGGTCTTGTGGAGGCACCGGAATCTGCTCTTCAAGAGTCCAAACGTCCTCTCAATCACGCGCGTCGTCTGCCCATGGGTGTCGTTGTACCGGTGTTCTGCGGCTGTTCTGGGGTTGCGGAGAGGCATCATCAGCCATGGCATGTTGGAATAGCCAGAGTCCCCTACATGGAAACATCATGTGAAGAAGTGGGTCAGGAGATGCCGTAAGATACAAAGATAGCGCGAAACACAGGACTAACAGAGTATACCCACCAACAAGACATGCTCGTTCCGCGTGCAGCTGCAGCATCATTTCTGGCACCCTGCTACGCCTCATGATGTAGGCATCGTGTGCGGACCCTGGAAAACGGGCACAGACATGGGAAATGGACATGTTAGGAAGACACACCACAAGGGCATTGATAGAGTGATAATGTTTGCGGTTCCGAAAGGCTACCTCCAGTGCCTGTGGTGGTACCAACGCCACATGTGTCCCATCAATGGCCCCAATTACGTGAGGCATCCCTCCCAGGGCATAGAACTCACCCTTGACACGTGTCAACTGCTCACGAGTGGGAAAATGGATGAATTCATCCAGGTGCACCAACATGGCTTCTAAAACATCATGCAGGACACGGCTGAACATTGTCTGGGACATGCCACCAACATCAGCTATGGTCAATTGAAACGTGCCGGTCGCAAAAAAATGTAGGGCTGCCATCACCTTCTTCTTGGGGGTCAGAGCTGTAGGATACCTGTGTTGTGGTTGGAGGTGTGGTTCAAGCCGGCGGGTCAAGTTCTCTATCAACTCTGGCGAGAAGCGGTATCTCCGTATGCAGTCATGTTCATGCATGGCATCCAGGTCTGGCATTCGTCTGGGGAGAGGCGGTGCCCTGCAGAGATTTGGAAGGAATAACGAAGAGTGAGTACATTACCACACCAATGTCACTGAGGTGAGCACATGTTCAACAGCTAATACACATCTGCTTAATACAGAGTCTGGTCTGTGCAATACATCCAGGACACGTAGGCCAGCCAGGTGATACTCCTACGAAGAGCCAGCCACAATAGTTGCATGGCAATGCTGACGTGAAATGCCATTAAAATAGCTGTGGGCCAGCGTAAGTGACCAGCCAGACACATTACATGAGTGACAGACATCCACATATCAGCATTTGAAGGATGTTATCTCATACAGACAGCTGGTGGGAGTCTAGACGCACAGGTCACATGTCATCTGAAAAAGGACAGATAACACACATTTCCATGAAGGGGTACATGTCAAAAACTGATGACACAGACATTGAGACAACGCAGATATTGCCTGATGTCAGGAAGTCATCTTCGAACCATCATGACACATGTAACGTGTGAGTCCACATGTGGCATGGTGTGCGTATATGTGTGTCATGCACATATGCACACAGACACATGTTGGATGCTGCAACACCAGATGGAGTTGACGGAACACCAACGGCAAGCTCATGGGAACACATGACACACACATGACTTAGTCACATCGTGGCACGCTGGTAGTCACATGTCAGGTGTAATTATCTGTGTAACTTGCATCAGGGGACAGTTGCGGGTGTTGATGACTGTGCCATACCAGTGATGCAGTGCTTGACACGTGTGTCCTACATGCACACATGTGCAAAGTGTGAAGGGGAAGTGTGCCACATAGTGCCCCATCACACATGACATGTGCAAACAGCTCATCACGCATCTATTGTGCCACAACATGAGGAGACATGTGCCACATCACTGCCTGACACACCTAGGCCCTGCACATGAAAGACTGCACTGACAATGACTTGATGTCCAGCCTTGTGCGAGTCTGACAACTCCATTCCTTTCGTGTGCGCCTCCTTTCACCATTGTAAGCTGTGAAACACAGTACACACGCTCTGAGGGCGTGTGTACGGGCCGTACTCACGCGTGAGTACGTGCCGTACATGCGTGAGTACATGCCTATCACTATAGATGTGTTACCGTGGGCCCTTGTGATACGGCACGTACTCACGCGTGTACAGCCCGTACTCACGTGTGTACGGCCAGTACTCATGCATGTACGGCCCGTACACGCGTGAGTACATGCCTATCACTATAGTAGTGTTACCATGGGCCCTAGTGATATGGCACGTACTCACACGTGTACGGCCCGTACTCACGTGTGTACGGCCCGTACACGCGTGAGTACGTGCCTATCACTATAGTTGTGTTACCGTGGGCCCTAGTGATACGGCATGTACTCACGCGTGTACGGCACGTACTCACGCGTGTATGGCCCATACACGTGTGAGTACGTGCCTATCACTATAGTTGTGTTACCGTAGGCCCTAGTGATACGGCACGTACTCACGCGTGTACACGCGTGAGTACGTGCCGTACACGTGTGAGTACGTGCCTATCACTATAGTTGGGGGTACCGTAGGCCCTAGTGATACGGCACGTACTCACACGTGAGTACGTGCCGTACACGCGTGAGTACATGCCTATCACTATAGTTGGGGTACCTTAGGTCTGAGTGATATGGCACGTACTCACGTGTGTACGGCCCATACACGCGTGAGTACGTGCCTATCACTATAGTTGGGGGTACCGTAGGCCCTAGTGATACGGCACGTACTCACGCGTGAGTATGTGCCATACACGCGTGAGTACGTGCCTATCACTATAGTTGGGGTACCGTAGGTCCGAGTGATACGGCACGTACTCATGCATGTACGGCCCGTACATGCGTGAGTACGTGCCTATCACTATAGTTGTGTTACCCTAGGCCCTAGTGATACGGCACGTACTCACGCGTGTATGGCCCGTACACGCGTGAGTACGTGCCTATCACTATAGTTGGGGTACCGTAGGCCCTAGTGATATTGCATGTACTCACGCGTGTAGGGCACGTACACGCGTGAGTACGTGCCTGTCACTATAGTTGTGTTACCGTGGGCCTAGTGATACGGCACGTACTCACGCATGTACGGCCCGTACACGCGTGAATAGGTGCCTATCACTATAGTTGGGGTACCGTAGGCCCTAGTGATATGGCACGTACTCACGCGTGTAGGGCACGTACACACGTGTGTACGTGCCTGTCACTATAGTTGTGTTACCGTGGGCCTAGTGATACGGCACGTACTCACGCATGTACGGCCCGTACACGCGTGAGTAGGTGCCTATCACTATAGTTGAGTTACCGTAGGCCCTAGTGATACGGCACATACTCACGCGTGTAGGGCACGTACACGCGTGAGTTCGTGCCTATCACTATAGTTGTGTTACCGTAGGCCCTAGTGATACGGCACGTACTCAAGCGTGTACGGCCCGTACACGCATGAGTATGTGCCTATCACTATAGTTGGGGTACCGTAGGCCCTAGTGATACGGCACGTACTCACACGTGAGTACGTGCCGTACACGCGTGAGTACATGCCTATCACTATAGTTGGGGTACCTTAGGTCTGAGTGATATGGCACATACTCACGCGTGTACGGCCCATACACGCGTGAGTACGTGCCTATCGCTATAGTTGGGGGTACCGTAGGCCCTAGTGATAAGGCACGTACTCACGCGTGAGTATGTGCCACACATGCGTGAGTACGTGCCTATCACTATAGTTGGGGTACCGTAGGTCCGAGTGATACGGCACGTACTCATGCTTGTACGGCCCGTACATACGTGAGTATGTGCCTATCACTATAGTTGTGTTACCGTAGGCCCTAGTGATACGGCACGTACTCACGCATGTACGTGCCGTACACGCGTGAGTACGTGCCTATCACTATAGTTGGGGTACCGTAGGCCCTAGTGATACGGCACGTACTCACGCGTGTAGGGCATGTACACGTGTGAGTACATGCCTATCACTATAGTTGTGTTACCGTGGGCCCTAGTGATACGGCACGTACTCACGCATGTACGGCCCTTACACACGTGAGTACGTGCCTATCACTATAGTTGTGTTACCATAGGCCCTAGTGATTCGGCACGTACTCACGCGTGTAGGGCACGTACACGCGTGAGTACGTGCCTATCACTATAGTTGGGGTACCGTAGGCCCTAGTGATACGGCACGTACTCACGCATGTACTGCACGTACACGTGTGAGTATGGCCTGTATCACTGTAGTGATGGTGCCCTAGGGGTACGTGTGAAACGTGCCGTACCTGTGTGGGGATTTAAGAATTACAATGGGGACACATGAGGGACAAGTATTAGGGCCTAAATGCCTGCTGGTTGTCTTGGATACCGAGTTTCAAGTTCAAAATTTAACATCATGTGGTCTGGAAAAAGCAGTTGGCCACATTATACATTGTTGCAAAGTGGTTGTTGACTTGACATGATGCTGCAAATTTGAAAGATGCTAAGACTGTCACTGGTGTATGTTTAAAGGGATTGGAGGAAACGTAGGATGCAAATGAGTCTGACCAATCACTCTGTACTCCTGTAAATGAAATAGGCCAGCAAGGCAATTATAAGGCAGGCAGAACCCATGGGAGGGCACTTGCCTGCACAACATGTCAGTCGATACCACTGCTGCTGTATTTTCTCCCTCTGGCACCATGTCAAGGACTGTGGAGAGGGCCCAGCCTTTCACCCAGGAGGAGAACGAGGCCCTGCTGGATGTGATCCTCCCACGGTACCCCATGCTGTATGGTCGACAAGGGGAGCAGATGAGTGCTGACTCCACTACCTCTGCCTATGCACCTTTTTTGTGTCTGTCACTTCTGGCATTGTGTCCAGGTGTGACAGACATGCAATGTTGGTTGGAGTGGGTCCCAGGGGGGGTGGATGGCTTATGTCTCTCATGCAGGGCTTGATGTAGTTCATGTGTGCCAGCCTAATCCTCTTGGGCATTCTTGTTCTATTGTCCTGCGGTGATTCAGTGGTCACCCCGTTGTGACAGGCGACTGCACCCACAGATGTGTGTGAGAGTTGAGTGGAGCTGCGGTGAGAGTGGTGGGAGTGTCCAAATGATGTGTACGCCCCCTGGTCATTGATGTGTGTGAATGTTTCTTGTCATGTGGGTGAGTGTCTATGTGGAGTGTTGCACCACAGCTGCATGGAAGAGGCAACTGCTCAATCCGTCTGATGTGAGAAGTAAGCCGTGCTGTGTGTCTGACTTGCTGAGATAGCCCCACACCTGTGACCCCCCCCTGGCAAGTGGCACATCTGCAGAGTGAGGTTTACATCCGCTGTTGCCAATGGCAGGTGATTGATGTGTGCCTGTGTGTGTCTGTGTACTCTGCTGAGATTTCGTCAGTGGCCTGGGGCATGTGACTGCTTTGTGGTGCTGTCCATCAGCCTTGTGTTGCTTGAGATGCACAGTGTGTGCCATGATTAGGGATTGTTTCGCACCCCTCATGCCACCTGTGTACTTACTATGCCATGTAGTGCATTGGTGCGGCCCCAGTGGAAAAAGTCCCAATGACTAAGGTGCTATTACTTGCCAGCATACTATGCCCTGTTCAACAAATCAAAGATGTTCAAATGGGTGTCTCGATGACATGGTGCAGGTGTAGTGATGTTGTCCCACTTTGTCATCCACACAGGTAACCGCCTACCACAAGGGGAAGATCTGGAAGGATGCCGTCAAGGCCGTGCAATTGGTGGAGGGTGGCAGTCGGCGCCTGCCACAAGTGAGGAAGAGATGGCAGGACATCCGGTGCTGGACCCGGAGGATCGCCCGGGTCATGCTGAAGGAGGAGGCTCCTCGCAAGCATGGCGGGCGCCAGCGCCTGACCCACCAGATGAAGCGTGTCCTGGCGGTGGTCTTCCCTGACCTGGATAGGCGGATACAGGAGTTACAGCAGCAGGAAGGGGGTAGGTACATGTGTGTTTGTTGTGTGTCGCCAGCTTTTGTGGCTGCTCAGTCGCCTGGATACACTGCCAGGCTTTATATGTGCAGTGCATATCCTGTTCCCCCAAGTCAACCTGTGCTGTTCTTCCTCCCTTCCCCTCCTTGCCATGTGTTACCTGGTCTGTGTGTTATCACTATTGCACATGGTCATCTAGGCTGCCAGTTAATCAAGATGCACACTGCTTTCAGCATCATGTGTGGGGGTGGTCTGCCTGTGCCCTGTCCTGTTCAGTCATTTGGGGGTGCATAATTGTTGGCACTGATGCTGAGTCTCAACATAGGAGTGTGAGGTTTCAAATGAACAGACTTGCAGCATGCATTACCAATGTTGTGGCTTCAGACATGATGTGCATGAGTGGGATATATGCATAGTGCCGGGACGGTTGCTCCTGTTACAGTCAGCTCATTCCAGGACCATGGAGCAGTGTGCCCACTACAGTCCCCTGACACAGCCTGCCCTCCTACTCATGTGTGTCATCCAACACTGTGCACATTCACTGTGGGTTCAGCATGGCTCTGCCAATGTGGCATTGTTCCCTGGCCTAGGTAGTATTTTTCACATGTGTGATACATTTGTCCACTGGACAGGGATACACCAGTTTGCTTGTGCATACTCACACTGGGCAGTGCCTGTGTGGCTATTCACAACAATCTGTTGATGTTTGTTTGTGACCAATATGTTTTGGCAGCCCTACAAGGTCATGCCGTGTTAATGAAGCTAGTTTTCAAGCACAGTTATTGTAACCCTGAATAAGAGGTGTCACTTCTTGATCGGTATCAGTCACATTGAGTCAGGTATGGGTGGGTTTGTGCGGGAGGAGCGTACATGTTCAACCCTGATGTTTCATTGCCAGTTCTGACTTGTGTGTGATGATTCACAGTACAGAAAGTCATCGTGCAGTGCCCCCGTGATGTTGGCCAGTGCTTTATGTTCGGGCTTCGTAGCCTGTGTCAGTTTTTGACAATCATGTATCCTGCTTGTACATTTTTGGCACCTGTGTGTGGTTCAGATGCTACACAGTTGTGACTTTGTGTGCTGACATCTGTGGGTACATTCTGGCTTGCCATGAGGGGGAACCCACAGTACAGCTAGGCTTTTTTGCTAAACAATTGCAGGCCCATTAGCTTATGCATTGTCCTGGGTGTGGACATGTGTGCCACTCCAGATGAAAGTCAGTCGGTCATATGTGTAGCCAACTGTGTGATCAGGTGATGGATAGCCATGTGACAAATGACATTATTCAAGTTGTTACTCAGAGAAAATGTCCATTGGCACTCACTACACCTGTCAACATGTCTCAATGTTTCATATGCTTGACCTTGTTGTTTTGTTGTGAAGGACAATGATGTACCTGCATGACAGATGACTCCCAAGGAAGTGCACAAGACACCACCTTTACACTTTCCAGGGACACGCTGGCACATTTTAAAGTAAGGCACAGTTTGAACAAAACTTGTTTGGAGTTCATACATATACATGTTCCCACAGTGTGGTAGCATTTGGGTTAGTCCTTGGTTGTTGCTGATACCAAATTACGAGTGTCAAGTCATCCAGACCACCATGGTGCCATGTATATGTACTTACTGATACGCCATTTCTGCCTAACAGTGGCTGATTTGAATGAGTCTGGCAGCTCAGACAATGACTGTGTACATGTAGTTTGGTGTGCACCTCCTTGTGTGACTTCTGCTATACAGACACATGTGTGTTGTGTTCACAGAGTGCCAAATTCACACATTCTAGACATGTCCATTGTGTAAAGGGTTGTGATTCTCCAGGAGTCACAATGTATTTCTTTGGGGTTTCAAAAGTACTCACAGGTCTCTGAGTGTGGGGACACCTTCTGCATTGGCATGTGGTATTTGGCCTTGGGTGCGACAATACTGTTTGGTTCACAGTGAACAAGAGGTGGCATGCCTTCATAGTCTTGCTGTGCTCAACTGATCCCAGACACTAGCTTCTCATGATCTTGTGATTTCAAGTTATTTGCTGTTGTGTCCTAATTTTCATTGTTTCCAAGTGGCATGGTGGGTCAACCAACTGGGGAGTGCAGGGCTTACATATGTGGGGAGTATTCTAGATGTTACTCATGATGCCTTTCCTGATATGCACTGTTGCCTATTTTGTTTGGACTCATGTGTCAGATGTATACAGGTGACTGATTTTTTCCTGTCTCTTCCCCTTGCCCACAGCATCATCGGAGGACACCGAGGGAGACACCGGCATGGACATGGAGGAGGGATCGAGCACTGGTGCCACCACTGCTGAGGAGTCGGCGGACTCAAGTGGCACCGAGGGCGACGGGAGTGAGGCGGAGGACCTGCCCAGTACCAACACTGACTACGAGGCTGACAGGTCTGAGGCTGAACTCCCTGAGGGGGCGGAGGCTGCTCCAACAGCTGGCAGCAGCACTCCATCCGTACCCGCCCCTTCCATTCTCATCACCGCCCTCCCACTTGCTCAGGTCTCTTCTGTCCGTGCTAGGCCACACCATGTCTCCTTCGTGCCAGGCACCGCACCCCCTGCCCCCCCTGCTGCCCTCACTGCCGAGTCTGTGGACATTCAGCAGCAGTTGCAAGTTGGGCAGACATCGATCCTGACTGTCCTCCATGGCCACACCAGACTGTTGACCCAGGTGGTGTCGTACATGGAGGGCATGTCATCAGCGATGTCTGACTAACGGATGTTGCTGAGGTCCCTGGACTCGTCACTGATGGCAGTAATGAGTCATCTGCAGCGCTGCCTCCCCCCCACCCCTGCCCCATCCACAAGTCCCACGCCCATGCCTGTCCCAAGCACACCAAGACATACACACACACGCACCCAACCAGACACAAGCAGCATACCACCACGTAAGGGCAAGCGCACACCTCCTGACATGCACACTCAGGGGGAAGCAGGCACACCCACTGGGTCTGGGGCACACAGGCAGGCACGCAGCCACAGTCCTCGTCCACATGACTCACTCCCCAGTCCCTCCGATGTCACTCCCCTTGGCTCCCCTGCCCCAGATTCGGAGAAGGAGGCCTACTTTGCTGGGCTGGGCCTCAGCCCCACTAGTTCACCTGGCCGGAAACGGTCAAGGCACTCCACGGGTAGGGGAGTCAAGTCCCCAAGCCTGTCCACCACCTCCCCCAGTAGCGCTGCAACCCATCCCTCTGACCCCCCCCCTCCTTGGGGCCTGTTGTTTCTCCGGGTGCAGGAGAGACGCTTGAAGAGCTGGCAGAAGTGTGCAGCGACGAGCTCACCTCCACCTTTGGCGCTGCCCCACCCCCTGTGGTGGAGTCGTCCGTACCTGCACCCACCACACCTACCCTTCCCCCTCCTGTCCCTGCGGGGCCTGGTCCTTCCCCACATGATGCCCCCCCAGTCGACGACACAGAGTCTTCTGATGTGCAGACAAGCTAGGGGAGACGCATGGCCATGTGTCCTCCCCCAAGGACTGATGATATGGACTGGCCATTGGCCTTTGTGAATAGTCTCGTTTACACATTATTATTTTCATGCTGAATAAAGCATTTTCTATTTTCGTTAGAAAAGTCTTGCATTTCAGGTATTGATGTTGATGCTGATGCTACAGGAGTTGGGGTTGTGGGCATGTGTTATGTTTCAGGGAAATGTTGTAGTCTGCTGCTCATGGGGTAGAACCTGGTATCTGCGTGCCATCACAAGGTCTCTGCAAAGATTCTTTGTTGTGTATGCTCTTTGTGTTTGGAGACATTGTCCCAAGGAGTGTTCCTTTGTTAGAAAAGGTAGACGGACCGGGAGGGCCGGCCGGGGTCAGGGGGAGAGGTCTCCGGGGAGAGCCGTCTCCAGCGATCGTACAGACAAGTAACTTCCCCCCCCACAGACAGAAATCACACACGGATAAGGTTCAGTGTTCTTTATAGGTACTTAGTTATGATACGGTAGAAGGGTACAAGGAGGTCTGGACGCAGGGGTCCCCTCGATTAGAGTCTCGTAAGGTAGGGAAGGGGGTAGCGGGTCAGTCTATTTACCAATCAGGTAGTTCGGATGAGATGATGATGAGCTCACAATCCTCGAGCTTGGTGTTTAGGTGGTACGGTCCGCGGCAGCGCCAGCAGGTCCCGGTAAGGATGGTTGATACAACGGGCCGCGGCAGCGCCAGCAGGTCCCCGGAAGATGTACGGTCCGCGGCAGCGCCAGCAGGTCCCGGTGAGGATGTCTGTGGCACCTGACATCTTCCCTGCAAAGAGTTGCACAATTGTTGTGTTGACCTGTGTCTACATTTCCTTTGTTGGTGATGGATCCCTTCAACTCTGGCCATGCCTGCTCAGCAATGGCTCCGGCTGCATCGTCTGTGCCATCCTTGGTACTCACTGTACTTGTGTATAGAGTATTTTGCCATGCCTTCATGAAGAAATTGTCTTTTTTCCGCACAATGCATGTGTGTAATCCCAGCCTAGCACACATATGGTACTTGTTCTGCTGGGTATTTGAACACCTGACTCACAATTGTGGGCATTGTATCTGTGGGAACTCCACCCTATTCCTTCCATGACAGACAACATCTTGGTGGCTGGCCCAGCACCTGAACAATCCTATCAGTCCTGGGATGTGCGTGACAGTGTGTGTTCTCTTTGGCTCTCTTAGTTTAGTAGGCAGTGACATGACTATACAGTCTTGTGGCATGATCTCAGTGTGTGTATTGTGCTACATCTGCCAGGGGTGGGTATGCATGTGTTATTTGTCCTCACACCCACATGTGGTGGGTCATGCAGTGGGGGAAAGACATCCATCCTCCTGGGAGTGGGACACTGCTGTCAGTGATGTGTTGTTATGGCACTATCATCATTGTCCAAAGTTAGGGATGCGTACATACACCCATGGAGTTGTGGTCATCTGATAATGATGTACACCCCCCCATGTCTCTGTCCACTGCTGGAGTTGATATGCACCCACCCCCATGTCTCTGTCCACTGCTGGTATTCCTCTGCACCCACCCCATGTCTCGGTCCACTGCTGGGAGTGATGGGCACCCACCCCTCACATGTCCCTGTCCACTGCTGGTATTCATCTGCACCCACCCCCATGTCTGTGTCCACTGCTGGTATTCCTCTGCACCCACCCCCATGTCTCTGTCCACTGCTGGGAGTGATGGGCACCCACCCCTCACATGTCCCTGTCCACTGCTGGTATTCCTCTGCACCCACCCCCATGTCTGTGTCCACTGCTGGTATTCCTCTGCACCCACCCCCATGTCTCTGTCCACTGCTGGGAGTGATGGGCACCCACCCCTCACATGTCCCTGTCCACTGCTGGTATTCCTCTGCACCCACCCCCATGTCTCTGTCCACTGCTGGTATTGATATGCACCCACCCCCATGTCTCTGTCCACTGTTGGGAGTCCTCTGCACCCACCCCCATATCTCTGTCCACTGCTGGGAGTCCTCTGCACCCACCCCCATGTCTCTGTCCACTATTGGGATTCCTCTGAACCCTCCCCCATGTCTCTGTCCACTGCTGGGAGTCCTCTGCACCCACCCCCATGTCTCTGTCCACTGCTGTGAGTCCTCGGCACCCACCCCCATGTCTCTGTCGACTGCTGGGAGTCCTCTGCACCCACACACATGTCTCTGGCCACTGCTAGTGTTGATATGCACCCACCCCCATGTCTCTGTCCACTGCTGGTGTTGATATGCACCCACCCCCATGTCTCTGTCCACTGTTGGGAGTCCTCTGCACCCACCCCCATGTCTCTGTCCACTGCTAGGAGTCCTCTGCACCCACCCCCATTTATCTGTCCACTGCTGGGAGTCCTCTGCACCCACCCCCATGCCTCTGTCCACTGCTGGTGTTGATATGCACCCACCCCAATGTCTCTGTCCACTGCTGGGAGTCCTCTGCACCCACCCCCATGTCTCTGTCCACTTCTGGGAGTCATCTGCACCCACCCCCATGTCTCTGTCCACTGCTGGGAGTCCTCTGCACCCAACCCCATGTCTCTGTCCACTGCTGGTATTCCTCTGCACCCACCCCCATGTCTCTGTCCACTGCTGGGAGTGATGGGCACCAACCCCTCACATGTCCCTGTCCACTGCTGGTATTCCTCTGCACCCACCCCCATGTCTGTGTCCACTGCTGGTATTCCTCTGCACCAACCCCCATGTCCCTGTCCACTGCTGGTATTCCTCTGCACCCACCCACCCACCCACTTGCGCCCTTGCTGTGGTACACTGCTGTCCTGGGCATACGCCACCCCCAATTTACAGCTGATGTGCTGCACCAAGCCGTACACCTACATCCGTGGCGTGTGTATGCCTTGTATCCATCATGTAATGGGGCTGTAGGGGTACGGGTGGTACGGCCCGTACCCATGCTCTGGGGGCGTGGGTACGAGCCGTACCACCATAGTGGCGGTGCCATAGGGGTACGCGTAGTACGGCCCGTACCCATGCTCTGGGGGCGTGGGTACGGGCCGTACCACCATAGTGGCGGTGCCGTAGGGGTACGTGTGGTACGGCCCGTACCCATGCTCTGGGGCGTGGGTACGAGCCGTACCACCATTGTGGCGGTGACGTAGGGGTGCGCGTGGTACGGCCCGTACCCACGCTCTGGGGGTGTGGGTACAGGCCGTACCATCATTGTGGCGGTGCCTTAGGGGTACGCGTGGTATGACCCGTACCCATGCTCTGGGGGCATGGGTATGGGCCATACCACCATAGTGGCGGTGACGTAGGGGTATGCGTGGTACTGCCCGTACCCTTGCTCTGGGGGGCGTGGGTACGGGCCGTACCACCATAGTGGCGGTGACGTAGGGGTACGTGTGGTACGGCCCGTACCCACGCTCTAGGGGGGCGTGGGTACGGGCCGTACCACCATTGTGGCGGTGACGTAGGGGTGCGCGTGGTACGGCCCGTACCCACGCTCTGGGGGCGTGGGTACGGGCCGTACCACCATTGTGGCGGTGACGTAGGGGTACATGTTTTACGGCCCGTACCCACGCTCTGGGGGGCGTGGGTATGGGCCGTACCACCATTGTGGCGGTGACTTAGGGGTACGTGTGGTACGGCCCGTACCCACGCCCTGGGGGCGTGGGTACAGGCCGTACCACCATTGTGGCAGTGACGTAGGGGTACGCGTGGTACGGCCCATACCCACGCTCTGGGGGGCGTGGGTACGGGCCGTACCACCATAGTGGCGGTGACGTAGGGGTACGCATGGTACGGCCCATACCCATGCTCTGGGGGGCGTGGGTATGGGCTGTACCACCATTGTGGCGGTGATGTAGGGGTACGCGTGGTACGGCCCCTACCCACGCCCCCCAGAGCGTGGGTACGGGCCGTACCACCATTGTGGTGGTGACGTTGTGGTACGCGTGGTACGGGCCGTACCCACGTTCTGGGGGGCATGGGTACAGGCCGTACCACCATTGTGGCGGTGACGTAGCGGTATGCGTGGTACGGCCCATACCCATGCTTTGGGGGCGTGGGTACAGGCCGTACCACCATTGTAGTGGTGACGGGTACAAGTCAAAGTCCACTTCCGTTGTGGAGGTAGGTAGGGATTGGTGGACACGCCCCCCCAGTGACTAGAGCCTGGAGGTCATTTCTGTGCAGGACATATATATATATTTGTAATTGGGTGGGGTAATGTTTCCTACCCCAGCCCCCCCACCCCCCTTTACCCATGGGTGTTGTTCTGACCTTCTGCGGCATCTGCGGTGGTTTCTGAACACGAGGTCGTAGGCTATGAGGGCCGGGATGACGCGTAGGTTGGGGTCCATCGCTGTCCGTCGCGTACCGGTGCTCCTTCTTCGCGTCGTCCTCAATTTCCCGGGAGTTTTTGGCTGCCGTAAAAAAATAGCGGTGCGGAGTGACGTAGGCACGGATCGTACTTGCTGGTCTGTAAAACTCTGCCTGACTCCGTCCGGACGTCGCGTACGCGCTGTCCAGATTCAGATTTGTATGTATTTTTTTGCCGGTCGGTCTTTTGTACGACTCGTACGGAAATGGTATTTCTGTGCGAATCGTACTTGCGAGTTTGTAAGGTGTTTTTCCCGGGTACGAGGCGGATGGAGAAAACGCTCCTTACGACCATTTGTACCCGGGTTTTACAGGATCGGAATCGGCACCTTAATGTTCAAATAATGAAATGTTATTAATTAATAAAATTAATAAAAAAAAGGCTTCCCACCCTTCACCCCTATAAACCCCACAACCTGCACATAAAGATAATTACACAATTTCCATATTTAATTTTCAATTAAATAATTAATATTAACTAACAATGTATCATTCATTAATTAAAAACTAAATTACTTCCCACCATTTACCCCCAAAAACCCCACAACCCGCACCTGAAACTAATTACACAATTTAAATATTTAATTTTCAATTAAATAATTAATTAATATTGATTAACAACTAATTATTAATTAATTAAAAATAAATTACCTCCCACCCTTTACCCCTATAAACGCCACAACCCGCACCTAAAATTAATTACACGAGTTCCATATTTAATTTTCAATTAATTAACAACAAATTAATATTTAATTAAATATAAATTACTTCCCACAGTTAACACTATAAAATATCAATAAAAAAATATATCAATAATGTATTATCATTAAATTGCTTCCCAGCCTATTCCCCTATAAACCCACAACCTGCTACGGAACTAAACAATGCAAAATTTAATATTAAATCGATAACTACTAAAAGTGTAACACATATATCAAAAAATATAAACAATACTTAAACAAAAAATACATCACATACATTTAAAAGACATACCAAAATACATAACACTAATTAAAAAATCGATATTTTAAACAAGTATATTTTTGCAAATGCTATCATTGACTTCTATATTTTTAAAAACAATATTTCCTTCCTTAAATTCGATATTCTTGACCACGATATTCTTGTTGTCGATATTCCTCACTGACTATATTTAGGACTCAATATTCCTGTAGTTCGACATTTCTAACTCGCTATTTTGTCTGCACACCGTGTAGGAGATTACGTGGCAATTCTTCAGGACTGGTAATATTGCACTATCTACACAGTGGTTGGTTACTCAGGTGAACCAAGCACTTTATAACCTAACAATGAGATACCTTTTATATATGGAGAATGGACTGACCTATATAGGGAAAAAAATATAAGGACAACATAACAGAGGTCAAAAATAATGAAATCATATGAAACTAGACAAAGCAGCCTCCAAATTAAAAACATGGCTAATCACATGCAAGGGTGGTTAGTGCAACTCAAAAGAGTGTAGCCACATGGTAGCAAATGAGGAAAACATGGGAACACATGACAAACAACAGGATACTCATGTGAGTGAAGTGGTAACCAACCACAGTCAGATGAATGCAGCCAAAGACTCACCCGAGTTGGGTTGTGGTCAGGCTCCATCGAGAAACTGGCAGAGGATATACGTTACCGAAGTTAACGTCCTGCCGGTCAATGTTAAAATAGGAATAATGCAGAAATTAGACAGAGCGATAACAATAGCAGGGAAGTTGGTTGATGTCAAGCGGGCGTATGACAGAGCCCCCAAGGGGCGTTGGTACTCACAGTTCAACTAGGGAACATGTGCCGGGAACCTACCCCTCACTTCGCCAGCTCGGAGGAGTGAGGGGATATGTGTGCAAGTCCAGTATAAGTATCCTGAGACTGCCTGGACCCTGCCCAGGACCTGGAAGGATTTCCGACGCGCACGCTAGAAAGAGTGAAAGGGTGCGTGTGTGGAATGCTCGCAGTAGGTTGCAAGCATCGGTCATCTTAGGTGAGGGGAAATGTATCGCCCCCAAGATATCGGAAATGGAGAATGCAAAGGAATAGTATAATGCACATTCATAATCACTTTACAATCACCGGAACTAAATAGATAGCAGTAGTGTGAGTATGAAAGATTTGACCTGTATTGCAGCCCGTCGTGCAGCAATGTAAAAAATATATATATAAAAAGATATATACAAAAATGAAACAATGGGCTAATGTGTCTACAAGAGGGTCTCGGGAGAAGGGAAAAGAGAGCCCTCATGTATATTGGTGCGTAGTACGAACCATAGGAGGTACTGGGCCATCAGGGATGTTGTGAAGCACAATCAAGTCTCTTGCTCTGTCACAGTGGCAGGATAGGTGGATTTTTCAGGAATGTGCTGGTTGTGTTCTGTGTAGCAGCGCACAGTCCAGTGCCTCAGAGAACTGGTGCCAAGAGACTGAGGCAAGCATTGTCCTATGGTAGTTCTAAGTGACTAGGGAATTAGTAAGTGGTTGACAGGTGGCCACAAGGACACTTTGGAGGATAGGTATGAGACATGTGTCTGAATTAAGCTAAACCCTCTCAAGATGAGCTCTAAGTTGAACATTGTGTGGCCACTGAGACTATCTATTGACTTCACTCATCGGGATGTCCTCGTTGAGTCCATCACTATCACAGAAAAGGTGGAAAATCCAACGTTGTCCCTTCCTAAAGAGTGCCTGTTTGTTTAGAAGTGGGTGTGCGTTAATGATGGCACATCTCAGACTATCTGGAGGGTGGCCTTTTTCAGCGAAGTGGCACCAGAGTTTAGTTTGGATGTTATGACAACAGATGTTGCTTCGGTGTTCCATAATCCTAATAGTTGCTACTCTCCTAGACATGCCAACGTATCTCACGTTGCAGGGGCAAGTGTTGGTGTAAATGTAATTACTTGTGTTGCAGTTCGTGTGCCTCCTTTGAACCCATTTGAAGGTGGGTTGACTGCCCAACCTCCTTTTCCCTTCATACAGGAACTGCATACCTTTCCTTTCATGTCATGTACTATGGGGGGGAAACAGCCTTTAGATTGCATGCTTTACATCGCATGCCATTACAACGCAGTTGTTACAACGACCGTGTTGTTACAATGAGAACCATTACATCGCAAGTCGTTACAATTACTTGCTGTAGGGGGCGGAAGGTGTTGGATTTACAATCCAACACCTTCGCTCCTGTTGCACAAACTGGTGTGGAAATAGTAAATAATACTATTCCTAGGTCCAGCGCGCCCCCTACAGCAAGTCGTTGAAATGACCTGCGATGCAATGGTTTGCATTGTAACAACGCGGTCGTTGTAATGACCGCTTTGTAATGGCATGCAATGTAGAGCATATGTAGTAAAGGTATATATTCATTATGGGGCTAGTATGCTGGACCTATAAGTGCCCCTGATCCCCCCTTTGTTACTATAAGGTACTTGTTAGACCTGGCATCTTTTGGCATGTTTCCCCTATCTTTTTGCTTTCTGACCTCCCGGTTTTGATGGTTTAGTGTCTCTGCGCACTTTTCACTGCTGTCCAGTGTTGAGGTGCAATTGCTCCTGTTGTAAATTGTACTATGGATTGGTGTTTCCATAATTGGTATATTTTATATACTAGTAAGTCCTTAGTAAAGTGCACTGAGAGTGCCAGGGCCTGTAAATCAAATGCTGCTGGTGGGCCTGCAGCTCTGGTTGTGCCACCCACACAAGCAGCCCTGAAAATGGTTCTCAGACCTGCCACTGCAGTGTCCATGGACATTTTGTAACTGCCATGTTGACCTGGTAAATGCACCCACTTGCTTGTCCGTAATCGTCCCTGTTCAATCAATTAATCAATCATAGGCATTTGTATAGCGCACTGCTCACCCGGAGGGTCTCAAGGCGCTGGGGGGGGGGGGGGGAACGCTACTGCTCGAACAGCCAGGTCTTGAGTTGCTTCCTGAAGGCGAGATGGTCTTGCGTCTTGCGTTGTCCGGAGGTGGATGGGGAGGGAGTTCCATGTCTTGGCTGCCAGGTAGGAGAAGGATCTTCCTCCGGCGGTGGCTCTGCGGATGCGGGGGACGGTGGCCAGAGCGAGGCTGGTGGAGCGGAGCTGGCGGGTGGGCTTGTGGAAGGTCAGGCGGCTGTTGAGGAACTTGGGGCCCAGGTCGTGGAGGGCCTTGTGTGCGTGGGTGAGGAGTCGGAACGTGATTCTTTTGTTGACGGGGAGCCAGTGCAGGTCTCTCAGGTGTCCGGAGATGTGGCTGTGTCGGGGGATGTCCAGGATGAGTCGTGCTGAGGCGTTCTGGATCCGTTGGAGTTTCTTCTGGAGTTTGGCGGCGGTGCCGGCGTAGAGGGCGTTCCCGTAGTCCAGCCGACTGGTGACGAGGGCCTGGGTGACCGTCTTCCTGGTCTCAGTGGGGATCCACCGGAAGATCTTTCGAAGCATGCGCAGGGTGTTGAAGCATGAAGACGAGACGGCGTTGACTTGTCTGGTAATCGAGAGGGAGGAGTCCAGGATGAAGCCTAGGTTGCGTGCGTGGTCCGTTGGCTGGGGGGTGGCTCCCAGGGCGGGGGGCCACCAGGAGTTGTCCCAGCCGGAGGGTGATGATCCCAGGATGAGGACCTCCGTCTTGTCTGAGTTCAGTTTCAGGCGGCTGTTCTTCATCCATTCGGCGACGTCTTTCATCCCTTCGTGTAGGCTGGCTCTGGCGGCGTCCGGGTCGCTGGTGAGGGAGAGGATCAGCTGGGTGTCGTCAGCGTAGGTGATGATCTTGAGGTTGTGTTGACGTGCGATGGTTGTGAGGGGGCTCATGTAGACGTTGAAGAGGGTGGGGCTGAGCGATGACCCTTGTGGAACGCCGCAGATGACTTCGGTGGCCGCTGACCGGAATGGGGGGAGGCGGACTCTCTGGGTTCTTCCGGCGAGGAATGAGGTGATCCACTCCAGGGCCTTCTCCTGGATGCCGGTGTTGTTCAGGCGCTGTACCAGGGTGCGGTGGCAGACAGTGTCGAATGCTGCGGAGAGGTCCAGGAGGATGAGGGCCGCAGTTTCCCCGTTGTCCATTAGGGATCTGATGTCGTCTGTGGCTGCGATGAGGGCGATCTCAGTGCTGTGGTTGGCTCGGAAGCCGGATTGCGAGTGGTCGAGGGATCCGTTGGTCTCGAGGAAGGCGGCTAGCTGTCTGTTGACGGTCTTCTCGATGACTTTGGCAGGAAACGGGAGGAGCGAGATGGGGTGGTAGTACTTGAGGTTGGAGGGGTCTGCAGTTGGTTTCTTCAGCAGGGCACTGATCTCGGCGTGTTTCCAGGACTCCGGGAAGGTGGCGGTGTTGAAGGAGGCGTTGATGATGTCGCGGAGGTGGGGTGCGATGATGTGGTCGGCCGTGTTGAAGATGTGGTGTGGGCAGGGGTCTGTAGGGGATCCGGAGTGGATGGTGTTCATTGTGCGTGTTGTGTCTTCGGTGCTGACTGTGGTCCAGGTGCGGAGGGTGGCGGTGGGGGGCATCGGTTCGGTGGTGGGGTTCGTGGTTGGTGGGCCGAAGCTGTTGTGAATGTTGGCGATCTTGTCGTGGAAGAAGGCTGTGAGGGAGTCGCAGAGGTCTTGCGAGGGAGTGATGTCATTGTTTCCGGCGTCGGGGTTGGAGAGCTCTTTGACGATGCTGAAGAGTTCCTTGCTGTTGTGGGTATTGTTATCCAGTCGTTCCTTGAAGGCTGTCTTCTTTGTGGCGCGGATCAGTTGGTGGTGTTTGCGGGTGGCGTGTTTGAGGGCCGTCATGTTGTCTGTGGTCTGGTTGGTGCGCCAGGTGTTCTCCAGGGAGCGGCAGTTCTTCTTGGAGGTGATGAGCTCGTCGGTGAACCAGGAGGCTTTCTTGCTGCAGCGCCTGCTGGGGGGATTCTTCTTCAGTGGTGCGAGGGCGTCTGCGCAGTTGGTGATCCACTGTGTGAGGTTGTTGGCGGCTTCGTTGGGGTCCGTTGAGCTGGTGGGGGGGTTCTGGCTGAGGAAGGTGGTGAGCTGGTCGCCGGTGATCTTGTTCCAGCTCCTGCGGGGGGCTTGTTGAGGGTGGTGGTGGGTCGTCGTTTTACTGAAGCTGAAGTGGACGCAGCTGTGGTCAGTCCACTGGAGATTGGTGGAGTGGCTGAAGGTGACGTATTTGCTGGATGAGAAGACTGGGTCAAGCGTGTGGCCGGCGTAGTGGGTGGGGGTTCTTACATGCAAGTCAACCCTAAGGTACGGGCATGGTACCCCTGTGGGCAGGGTGCTATCTAGGTTAAAGGTAGGACTTGTACTGGTGTGTGTGACATGCCCTGATAGTGAAAAACAGTTCAATTCGTTTTTCACTATTGAAAGGCTATCTATCCCATAGGCTAGAATGGGAGTATATCTCCCCATTGGGACAAGATAGAGAAATAAAGTTTAGTATTTTTATATTCTGCATTTGAAAATACCACTTTTTAGAAAGAAGTTTTTTCTTGCTTAGACATCCTGTGTGCCTCTGCTGGGTTTGTGGTTTGACTGTCTGGCTATGGAGTGGCAGGGGCTGGGGGTGTGTATTCTCTACAGACAGCCACTGGGGGGTCGAGGTGTGTCCTGCCTTTCCTGTATGAGTCAGGGCTGGGCTGAATAGACCTGGGCTGCATTTAGAGTAGTGGGAGGAGTTTTCCTTGCACCTGAATGGTCCAGGTCTGCTTTAGACAATGCTGTTTCCACCTCCTGCCAGTAAGCTGGGACAGTGAGGACCAAACTGGTTTGGATTAGCTACTGACACTCTCTGCCGAAGAGAACAAAGAGAAACTGAGTATAAATATGGGGCCCTCCATTGTTGCTCTCCATGGTGTGTCATGTTTCTAGTGCCCATCCTGCCTGACCTCCATGGTCATCTTGCTGCTCCTGCACTGCCACCTTGCCCCCAGCCCTCTGTTTCCATGTGCAGACCCCCTATTCCCTCCCTCCTGGCTTGTCTGTTCCATTGTAATGCCCCTGATCCATTCCTCCTGCCTTTTATGGTCTGTTATGCTGCAGCTTTCTCTCCTGTCTGTCCATTATGGTCAGCTAGCTACCATTGCCTCTTTCCCATCTGTTCTCTGTTATCCATGTGCATGGTCCTGTCCCCTCCCTATTGCTTTCTATGGATTGTTGTGCTGCACTCCCGTCCCGCATGCGCTGTGTGGTGTATTGTGCTGCTGCAAACCCTGATGCCTGCCCTGTAGGGTCAGTTTGGTGCACCTCTCCATGTACCTCCTGTCCTCTGTTATCCGAGTCCATGTCCCTACCCCAATTCCTCCTGCCTACCATGATTCAATGTACCATACTTGCGAACATTTTGAACTTGGTAAGAGGGAGATTTTGGGAAAAAGCTGGGGTATTGATTTTCCCCTTTGAGTTACATTGTAAAAGAGGAGATTGTAGACAGGAGACAGATCAAATAAAACCCATTTGAGCTTAAAAACATTGGACAATTCCTGGCTGAAACGGGTCTGTTGGCATGTATGGTTGTACTACCACTGCCTCTTCCTTCTGCCCACAATGGTCTATTATATTGCCACAGCCTCTCTTGCCAGTCCTGTATTGTTGGTTTGTTGGCCCTGCCCCCCTTTCCACTGCCCTCCATAGTCTGTTGTGCTGCCACTGCCCTTCCTGCCTGCCCAGTGTGGTCAAATTGTTGCCTCTGCACTCTCCTACCTGCCTTCAATTTTCAGAGTCCGTGCCCCTGGCCTCTGCCTCTCAACAGTATCCCAATGAACAACTAGAGTGCTAACATTCTATATTTATTACAAAAGTGTGGAACGCCTGACGTCATCTTGATGTAATCAAAACTGTAATACCTAGAGTATTTCCTTTAGAAATTACATATATGAGAGGGTCTTATTTGCATCAGAATTATGGTTAGTGCTCTAAAAAACTAAAATGAGGACATATTTTCTGAGTTTTCAAACAGCGACAAAGAACTTTTAAATTATTTGTAATCTTTATGTTTTTTTATCCAGTTGACCACTTGATTAAATGTTGCACCTTGGCGAGAGGATGTGGTGTTACTTCCAGAGCTGCAGAATGTGCAACTGGGGAACCAGGTTGGAGTTTCTGCTTCAGCTCAACATTCTGTGATTGTGGTCAACTAACTTAATCTCCCCCTGTCTACAACCAAAATGAATTTGATCTTGTGTGATGTAACCAATGCTCATGTAAAGCATAACAATACCTGACAAGTCTGCACTATATTAAACTGCAAATACACAAACAATAAGTGTTTTGCACACTTCTGTCATTGGGCTACATGTGGGCTACATCTGGGTGATATTTGTGCTGCATTCAGGCTCTTTTGTGTCTGGTGGCCATCTTGGGAGATTTATTTGTTATGAAGTTTCCTAATTTCCTCATTTACTGCAGTCTCCTCAGTAGGAAATGCTTTCAGTTTTTTACTTTGATTCCATCAAGAAGGTATTCAGATATGTCACACATTTGCCATAAATTCGGAATGTTAGCACTCTAGTTGCTCACTAGATCACTGTAGTAAAGCTACTGCTCACCACGGAAGTCTGCTGCTGGTATTAAAAGTGCATGTTTCAGTCGGCATATCAGAATTTTTTAATGAAATAGAAGAGGATTTGAGAAGTCACTCAAAATGTGCCCTAATTTTTCTTTCTTCAGCACTAATCATAATTTCTATGGCAAAATGAACCCCCTCATTGTGTTCCTTTTTAAATTAAATGTTTTAAGTGTTACCAGTTTATTCCAATCAAGATGGCTTCAGGTGGGCCATACTTTTGTCATAAGTAAGACAGTAAGCGCTCTAGTTGTTCTTAAGAACACTCTGGGACATTCTGTCATTAGGCTATACTTGGGCTACATCTGGGTGATATTTGGGCTACATTTGGGCTCTTTTGTCTCTGGTGGCCTTCTTGGGAGATTTATTTGTTATGAAGTTTCCTAATTTCCTCATTTACTGCAGTCTCCTCAGTGGGAATACTTTCAGTTTTTTATTTTGGTTCCATCAAGAAGGCATTCAGATGTGTCACACATTTGCCATAAATTCTGAATGTTAGCACTCTCGTTGCTCATTGGATCACTGTAGTAAAACTACTGCTCACCAAGGAAGTCTGCTGCTGGTATTCAAAGTGCATGTTTCAGTCTGCATGTCAGAATTTGTTTATGAAATAGAAGAGGATTTGAGAAGTCAAAATGTGCCCTAATTTTTCTTTCTGCAGAACCAATCATAATTTCTATGGCAAAATGAACCCCCTCATTTTGTTCCTTTGTAAATTAAATGTTTTAAGTGTTACCACTTTATTCCAATCAAGATGGCTTCAGGTATGCCATACTTTTGTCATAAGTAAGACTGTTAGCGCTCTAGTTGTTCGTTAGAACACTCTGGGACATTCTGTCATTGGGCTCTACTTGGGCTACATCTGGGTGATATTAGGGCTACATTTGGTCTCTTTTGTCTCTGGTGGCCATCTAGGGAGATTTATTTGTTATGAAGTTTCCTAATTTCCTAATTTACTGCAGTCTCCTCAGTAGGAAATACTTTCAGTTTTTTACTTGGTTCCATCAAGAAGGCATTCAGATGTGTCACACATTTGCCATAAATTCTGAATGTTAGCACTCTAGTTGCTCATTAGATCACTGTAGTAAAGCTACTGCTCACCAGGGAAGTCTGCTGCTGGTATTCAAAGTGCATGTTTCAGTCTGCATGTCAGAATTTTTTTATAACTAGAAGAGGATTTGAGAAGTCAAAATGTGTCCTAATTTTTCTTTCTACAGCACTAATCATAATTTCTATGGCAAAATGAATCCCCTCATTGTGTTCCTTTGTAAATTTAATGTTTTGAGTTTTACCACTTTATTCCATTCAAGATGGCTTCAGGTGTGCCATACTTTTGTCATAAGTAAGACTGTTAGCGCTCTAGTTGTTCGTTAGAACACTCTGGGACATTCTGTCATTGGGCTATACTTGGGCTACATCTGGGTGATATTTGGGCTACATTTAGGCTCTTTTGTCTCTGGTGGCCATTTTGGGAGACTTATTTGTTATGATGTTTCCTAATTTCCTCATTTACTACAGTCTCCTCAGTAGGAAATACTTTCAGTTTTTTACTTTGATTCCATCAAGAAGGCATTCAGATGTGTCACAAATTTGCCATGAATTCAGAATGTTAGCACTCTAGTTGCTTATTAGATCACTGTAGTAAAGCTACTGCTCACCAGGGAAGTCTGCTGCTGGTATTGAAAGTGCATGTTTCAGTGTGCATGTCAGAATGTTTTAATGAAATAGAAGAGGATTTGAGAAGTCACTCAAAATGTGCCCTAATTTTTCTTTCTGCAGCACTAATCATACTTTCTATGGCAAAATGAACCCCCTCATTTTGTTCCTTTTTAAATTAAATGTTTAAAGAATTACCACTTTATTCCAACCAAGATGGCTTCAGGTGACCCATACGTTTGTCACAATTAGGACTGTTAGCGCTCTAGTTGTTCTTTAGAACACTCTGGGAAGCTGCAGTAGAACACAAAGGAATCAACTGACAGTCTCTGCCCTTGTTGGACGTACATGTTTTACTGAGAATGTCAGACTTCATTCTCACATGACTGAGAAAGATAATGTGAATTTACAGAAAATATGCTCTCAGTTAGCTTATAGATCACCTTCCAAACCTCGGTGGGAAAAGCATGAGAAAATAGTTTTCTCTCAAACATGATTCATGATATCACAGCAGAAGGCTTTTTCACATGGTAAAATCACCTTAGAACACACCACAATTCCTAAAATGAGTATGGTACCATCAACAAATGATTTATAATGTAACTAAAGGCTTAAAACCTTCTATTAACTGCAATGCTTTTTAATGAGGTGCTATCATGTATATTGGTCCCAAGATGGCTGCCAACACTTCTTGGATGAAGTGCTGACAGCCAATCAGATCTCACGATGAGATGTGTGGTTAGGCTCCGCCCAGATATATATATGTGATTTTACTTTTGATTTTCTCAGGAACTACTTAACGGATTTACACCATTTAAGCAAAAGGCACATGCCTGACCTGAGGACTACCTCTTTGCCAAATTTCAAGTAATTCTGTTCAGCCGTTCGGGCTGTACCTTCGACTAAAGGTCCTAAGGAAAAAGGCATGGGGAAAACGCGTTTTGGGACCCCCCTTTTTTCTCAGCCCCCGCTTGACGAATCACCCCGAGACTTTTAGGGTAGGAGCTGAGCGGAGCGTCCCATTAGTTATGAAAATTTCACGAAGATAAGTCAACCGGCGCCAAAGGTATTCAAAATAGAATTTTCAGATTTCCTATGGGAACTCGGTCCTAACTATAACTATCTACTGGCGACCGCCAGTAGATAATATATATATATGTATATATATATATATATATTATCTACTGGCGGCCGCCAGTAGATAGTTATAGTTAGGACCGTGTTTCCATGGGAAATCCGCAACATTCTATTTGGAATAACTTTGGCGCCGATTGACGAATCCTCAAAATAGGTGGGGCGCTCCGCTCCACTCCTTTCCTGAAAGTCTCGGGGGGATTCGTCAAGCGGGGGCTGAGAAAAAGGGGGTGTCCCAAAACGCGTTTTCCCCATGCATTTTTCCATAGGATCTTTAGTCCAAGCTACAGCCCGAACGGCTGAACAGAATTACTTGAAATTTGGCAGAGAGGTAGTCCTCAGGTCAGGGATGTGCCTTTTGCAGGTGTAAATCTGTTCAGTATTTCCTGAGAAAATAGCATTTAAATCAATATATATATCTATAAGCGCGCACCGTGCGCGTACGGTAAAACTTACCGTACGCGCACGCTGCCGTGCGCGAGCGCGATTCTGATTGGTTGTTAGATCTTAGTAAACATTCGAATCGGTCGAAACCAGGAAGTGTCGGCCGCCATTTTGTCTCTTGCGGTCTAAGGGGGTGAAAAATAAAGGTGGAGAATGTGAAAAGGGGGCATGGTGGACAGTTCCTGACCCCCTAGCCTTTGTCAGGGGGTCCCAGAAGGACCCCCAAGGACCAAAATTTCCTTTAATTTCTTTGCGAAAAATTGTGGAATACGTGTAGCGTGCGCGTACGGTATAAATGGAAAAATTCTGCAAACTGCGTAACGTGGGAGCGCGGTGCGCGAAGCGCACCACGCGCCTGCCGCGCGTACGGTACGCGCACGGTGAAAAACCTTAAAAAAAAATAAATAAAAAAACATAACTTAGCATTTAAAAAAACATACAAATTCACTGAAAAAACCATAGGTTTCACACACGTTATAGTTAGGAATTAGCATTTAAAAAACCTTGCAAATTCACTTAAAAAACCATAGGTTTCACACATGTTATAGTTAGCTGGACATTTCACTCGTGAAAAACCATTGAAATTCCCCCGTTATAGTTAGTGCAGGCAACTATAACTCACACTCACATTTGAGATGTCATCAGTGATGTCATGAGTGATGTCACTGACCATGTCATGAGTGATGTAATATGTGACGTCATCAGCAGTGGATTGCGGGCGCGCGAGTTATAGTTAGCTGAACTAACTATAACGGGGGAATTTCATTGGTTTTTTACGAGTGAAATGTCCAGCTAACTATAACATGTGTGAAACCTATGGTTTTTTCAGTGAATTTGTAAGGTTTTTTAAATGCTAATTCCTAACTATAACGTGTGTGAAACCTATGGTTTTTTCAGTGAATTTGCAAGGTTTTTTAAATGCTAATTCCTAACTATAACGTGTGTGAAACCTATGGTTTTTTCAGTGAATTTCAAAGGTTTTTGAAATGCTAATTTTTTATTTTTTTAATATATTTTTTATATATTTCTTTTTCAAAAATTTCCCTATGAATACATTTATAAATTATCTGTATCCTTTAATTTTGTGTGGGTCATTTTTTTTTTACTTTGAATTTGGATAAAGTTGAACAGTATAGTTAATATCTTCTATTAACTTATGTCCACTTTATTTCTTTTTTTTTTTTTCTATAAATTTTTAGGGTGCGCGCACTGAGCGCGCACCTAGTACGCATGCGTACGTTTTTTGTGTACGCATGCGTACGTTATATACGTACGCATACGTACGTTTTAGTACGCGCTCGTAGCGCGCACCCAGTACGCATGCGTACGTACGCATGCGTGCGTCGTACGTGCTCCACGCGCTACACTCGCTTATACGCGTAGAGTACGCGCGCTGACGTTCGCGTTTGCGCATGCGTAATTGCACGGTGCGCGCTCTGAGCTTGCTCCGTGCGCGCACCTCGGGTTATGTGATTAATAAAACAACACTTTTAATTGGTTTACATTACTTTCAGTTTCAGATTGTTTCAACACCACACCCAATCCCCTCATGGTAAGTCATGTGATCAAGAAACATTACTTTTCATTGGTTTAAAGTACTTTCAGTTCCAGATTCTTCCAAAACTACACCCACTCCCCTCATTGTTAGTTCTGATTCCCTTGGAGAAGGAGCTACTCTGTTTTTGTGAGACAATGGCAGAGCACCAGCCACCTTCTCAGAGTGAGCAGGACACTCTTGAGAGACAGAGGCAGAGGAAGCAGAAAGACTCCTTTATATGGCAGTTTTTCACTTTTCCTGAGGGACAAAAGAAGGTGAATGCACCAAAGGTCACCTACATACTTTGTCAACGCATCTTGTCACGTGGGAATGCTAATAAGAAGTACTCTTTTAGTATTCACACTATGATGAGGCACGTTGAGAAAATGCATCCTGTGACTTTTCATCAAGCTTCTGGAGCAAACCCTCCACCTGCTCAGCCGATGACATCTGCAGCAGCTCAGCCGAGCACATCTTCGGCAGCTCAGCCGAGCACTTCTTCTGCAATGGTGCCTTCACCTTCTAACACACCTCTGGATATTCGTCCTTGTTTTGGGAGGATGAGTACACGGTGCATGGATTGTGCTACTCTTATTACTATGGGTGAGAGCAGTATTGATCTCATTCAAAGAAAATTTGAGGAGCACCCTTGCACTAGGCCATAGTTTTGTTATTTTTTTTTTAGTTTTTCTCTTCCTCTGTCCCTACATTAACTCAAGGGCTCTTTTTAGAGCCACCTAAAATCAAAACACAAAAACTTGTTTTTTGAATCTATTTGTCATTTTTTTTTTCACCTTTAGTAAACCTTCAGGGACTCCCTGACAAAGAGAGGGGAGTGGCAAAGTAATTCAAAAAGAGATGGTGTACATTTCACAGATGAAGGGAAGAGAGTCTTCCTATTAAACTTTAAACTCTGCATCAGTACTTACCTATAGGTACCCTAAACCTATCAAAAAAGATAATAGCTCATTTTAGTGCTGCATTTGAATTGGCTGTATTTACAAGGAGAGGAAAAGACACACAGAGTGGCTTATCCTCTCCTTGTAAATATGGAAAAGCACCCTGCGCCACTAGTACGTCAAAAAAAGTGACGTAGTGGTGGTGCAGGTGGCTTTTAAATGTGCCCCAGAGATGTTAAGGAAATTAAGGGTAAAACAGAAAAACCGAGAGTGACAGATAGAGAGACAGAGAGCAAACAACTGAGAAGGAGTAAGGCAGTTAAAAAGACTAAGACATATGGATACATAGAAAGAAACATGGATGAAAAACTAGTGATGGAGGTAGTGAAGGTAGGGGAGTAGTAGAGAAGGAGTGAGGGAGTTAAAAAAGAGTAGTAAAGCAGGAAGAGAGAGTGAGAAGAGAAATGAGAAAAGCAGAGTAAGGAGAGCTGAAGAAAAGGAAGCATGAAACAAAAGCAGTGACACATACAGATATGTTAAATTTACCTGACCATCAAAGTAAATTATTTAGAAATAAATGTTTTTATTTAATTGCAAGGAAACTGAATTACATCTTCTACATTTTCTTTCTAGTTCTGAAAAAAGGAAAAAAAGTATTAATATTCAACAATACACTTTATTAAACAGTACATGTTTTTTCATATTTAGCAAAGCAATTTTTTGCCCTTTTTTTGCTGTTTTCAGAATGTTTTGATTTTCACTGAAAATAGTGAAATCAATTGTATTCATCATTTAACAGCGGGCAAAAAAAAAACAATCTGAAAGATTGTTTAAAAAAGCCCCGAATGTATCCTCACTAAAACATACCTTAATAGAAATGTCAAAAATACCTTTTAAGAACAATAACATTTTACAAGAAATAACGTCTGTAAACCTTGTTGCAAAAGAACATATGCCAAAATAATATCTGTCAAAGAAGTCCACAATTGTTTGTTTTAACTTTCCTTGAGGCCAAATGGTAAGTTTAAAATCCCTTTTGAGTGAAATATCCAATTTTAATCCTTTTAAATTTTAATAATGCTTTCTTCCGATGCTGATTTTAGTATTTAAAATTTGGGTTTCAGAAAAATTAAGTAACAATTGGGTAAATCATAAGGCAAACATTGCTTGAAAATCAATTGAGAATCATTACACAGTCTCCATCCTTTTTCACATTTAAGATAAACTGTGTAATGATCAGAAGTTATAGAAGGACCATCATGAAAAATTATTGCAACTGCTACAAAAGTTTTTCCAGATATAAATAGTTGGTTGCCAACAAACTTCTTTAGTAAAGTTTCCAATTTTGTTCCATCAGCTCTACAACGTTGTACCATTAAAATTACATACTGTCCATATTTCTTTAAAAATAACGTTGACAACATTTCAGATTTACATTTAGAACATTCCATGTTGTGATTAGCATCTTTAACTAATTTACTAAAAGTCACTGTTTTACTTTCTGGTAATGGTAAATATATGAACCTTTCAGAATCTACATTACTACTGCTTGTGTTCATACAGTTATCACAACAATGTTCCCATGTATAAGAGACACCAAATAAATGTTCTACTTCTACTCCTTCATCTTCTAGTACCATCAGGATATACATCAAGAATTCCTGTGCATCTTGCTGGACATTTTGTGTAAACTGTGTACATCCAGAACATACATCTAAAAGATTTCTAACAGAAGCACTTTCTATTTTATTTTTATCATTACTCAGCTTCTCATAAAGGAGACTCAGCAAAGAAAAGAATCTTTTTTCATGATTTAGTATTATCTGCTCTTGCAAAGTTTCAAGATAAAATACAACATTCAGCACTACATTTGCGTAGCAGTTGACACCAGAGTTATTTTCAAAATGACAACCAACAACCTCTTCCACACTGTCCTTTTTCTTTTTGCTTGCAGTCACATCACTATCTTTTTGTTTTCTCTTCTGTACATCCTCATTACAGATATTCTCAAATCTCCTTTTCCGACAAACAACATGTTTTTCAAACACAGGATACTGACCTAAATGAGGAGCATAGCTTTTTCTTAATCTATTATACTCCTTTACACAGTTTGCATCAGCACTTACTTTTGAGTCATCAAAGTCTATCATGAATAAACCAGATAATTTTTTCACGCGTGACAAAGCAACATATGCCATACCTTCTTTGAACACAGTAGACCCAATGTTTACAAAAGCACTATCAACAGTTAATCCTTGAGACTTGTGAATAGTTACAGCATATGCTAGAGAAATCGGAAACTGCTTCCTACGTACATATAAGTCTTTCACTAGCAAAAAACGAACTGAACAACGACTAATGACTTTAACCTCTTCAATCTGATCAAATTTTATTTTTAAGAATTCAATTCCATCTATTTCTGGTACTTTACAAAACCCACAACTTAACCCATAGCTCCATTCACTAAACCTTTTTCTACATCCAAATTGCGTCTTAAAATTACTCTACAGTTCATACACACATAAAGATTCTTTTCCAAACCAGCTGTTTTTGAAATGTTTTTCTCCAGAGAATCCAATTTAGTAGCCAATTTGCCTGTCAATATAATAGTTATTCGTTCATGTTGAATTTTATCCACAGCTTCCAGTTTTATGATCTCTTCATTTTCCAATTTCAAAAGTTCTTGATTGAATACAGAGCATTCATGTAGTGTTGGCATTAAGCAGATTACAGTATTTTTTTCAGCAATTTTCTTTGTATATTTTCTCTGGAACTATTTCTTCTGTTGTAAACGAATTACTCAGCAATCGACTCTGTAATGCTTTTCTGCCATGTTCTGTGAGTAGTCCAATTCTTATATCTTTCAGAATACTTGCATAGTCCTCATCATTGGCTTGCCTCATATTGGTAATGAGTTCCTTATACTCAAAATATGTCCAAATATTTACATTGCCTATACTTCCTAACGACTTTTTCGTGTCTTCATGTGTAAGAGTATGGAATACCGGTTGTCCTTTAACTGGAGTAAGTTGCAAAAGATCCCCAAAAACTTTGACGTGTTTTCCTCCAAATAACACGTCATACTCTGTCTTCAGAATTTGCTGCATTCTTAAATGCACAAAGGCAAGCATTAAGTTTGATACCATGCTTACCTCATCAATAATGAGTACTTTCAATTTCTTCAATACTCTTGAAACTTCCAAGCATGCTTCTCCTGCTAGTTTGTGGTACTGTATTTTTTTCTCATGCTCTACTGGTAACATTAGCAAACGATGCAAGGTAACTCCTTTTATGTTATATGCTGCTAACCCAGTTGGAGCAGTAACAACACAAGACAAAATGGAATCCATTTTCTTCTGAAGGTAGCTTCTAATTACATTAATTAAGAAACTTTTTCCAGTTCCAGCTTGTCCACTTACATACATTCTCATTGGTTCAAAAGATGTGCATGAGCACTCCTTATTTTCATGTAGTAATCCATGATCAATTTTTTTCCTGACTTCTTCATAAATTTGTTTTTGTTCTTCATTCAGTTGCTGCTCCAAATATGTTAAGTCTACTAAATCTTCTTGAGCTTGATTCATAGCTGTTTCCACTTCATTCATGGCTATTGCTGCTTCATTTTCTATGATTGGTTGTCCTAGAGGATCTTGACTGAATGTCCCAGAACTTTGACTGTCTTGAGAACTGTCTCTAGCTACTTCAGCTGCAATTGTTGCTTCTTGTTCAATTTCTTCATTTAACATTTGAACATAAGTTGTGAAAGTACTGCATTCTATGCTGTCTTTCCTAGCATTGAAGGACTCTTCATAACTCTGGAATTCTCCAAGTAGTTCGTCCTCTGAACGCCATGGTTTAAACAGCTGCAAAAGTGCCAAGTAGTAAAATTCCTTTTTGTCAGGAGTGTCGCAACTCAGCTTCCGGTGATTTATCAAACTTCCTTTTGTTTGCTTCACCAAACATCCCTCCTCACCACTGACTTTATATTTTCCATTGTTGATATCTTCTGTGGCATTCCGTTTAAAAATGAAGTTCTGCAGCACTTCATAAAGACACATGTCCTCAAGGTGATGACTTCTTTGTGGGTAATATGTGTCCAACATGTTTGTTCTTAAAATGTCTGTACTTTCTGGTTCAAACTCTGCTAAATATTCAATTTCTTGAATAGATTTCAGTACCCGATTTCGCATTCCTGCAAGGCCTAAACTTACCCAAATTATTCTTCTGGATTTCGAGTACAGACTTGCAGATGATAACCTATCTGAGCATTCGTAGGATCCAATTTCTCGATGCGATAACATCTTTAAACTGAAACTGTATAGCTTCTTACTGACAGTCTTCTCGTGAGAAATTTCTTCCCACATTTCCTTCAATTCCGTTTTCTCAGATTTAGTGATGTAAGATGTGACATACCGAGCAACAGCAATAGAATTGTCAGCCACATACTGTATATCCATGTTAGCATTCCACATGGATAAAATGACTGGGTTGTAGTCATTTATATATTTTGACTCTTCTTTTCTTCTTAGGTTGTAGGTATTCTTAGGCGATTTTCTTGTAATAGTATGTCGCACAGCTGACATAAAACTGTTTACTCTTCCTTTTGAAAGAACAGGTCGTGGAAATCCAAATCGACATTTTGTTTAGAATTTATCTTTACTCTTGTACTTTCGTCGACAGTATTTTCCACACCGATGACTTTGGAAACGTAAAACTTTCTCTTTTAAGTTTTTCTCTTCTGTGCTTTTAGGTATAGCACATGTTGCATATCCTTCAATGAAAGATAAAACTGCTTCATCAGCATCTGTTCCAAATTTTGGGGCATCCTTGATCCACAACAGCATATGAATATGAGGAGCACCTCTTGCTTGGTACTCTTTTCTCCAAAAGAAATCCACAACTTCTCCAAGAGGTGGATTTTTTTTATTGCAGATGAAGGACATCATAGCCTCAAATCTATGATTGAAATATCTGCAAACATTAACCGGATCGAATGAGCACAATTCTCCTGCTGTCTTGTATTGGATGTTTTCAATGTTTGAATTTGCCTCTCGCAGAAAATCCAGTAAATCATCCCAAGCGTACTCAGCACAGCTCAGGGTAAGGAACCATGTAGGAGTTCCTAAATTCCGTAACATACACTTCAATTCTCCATGGTGTCGGTACCAATATTCATTAGTTCCACGCTGACAAGCCATCAAATTGATCAATTGAGATTCCAAATGATCATCTCGCTGTTGCACTTTGTTGAGAAAGTCCTTTGCTGACACATTATGTAGATGTACTCCAGTTTTTAAAATGTGATTTACTGCATAAGATAGTGCAGACAAGCCACTTTCAAATAAAAGATGGAATAAATAAGGAATACTTTGACGAAATCTGGGATCTTCTGCATATAATCTTGTAGTCCGATACTCCGAAGCAGGAATCTGTACTGGACGTTCATCATATCGTCCACCTTCTCCTGTAGGAAACAGTTGGGGAAAATAACGAGCTTCCAAGCTCTCCTCCCATACACTCACAGGAGTTCCTTTTGCTTTCTTCATCTGAAACAGATCAATAGCGTTTCCCATAACTTCTTTAGAATGAAGAGGATGTATGCTGAAATGTTCATAAATTTCTTCTTCTTTTGACTTTTTCAATTTGCCCAGTTGGTATTCCTGTGTCTTCTAGTATTTCTTCTTCATCTTCATCCATATAAATGGCTTCATACCATTTATTAATTTTTTTCAAATACAAATTTGCTCGTTGTACTTTTCGTACATCCACCAGCTCCTGCCAAATTTTCTTATTCTTTGTTGGTACTCCATTAACCAGAATACCTAATGGTTCAGTTTCCAATCTATCTGCATCAATTGTTTCCATATTTGTTTTCAAATCCAATGGCAAATACACAACTCTTCCTTTTAAACCTCTTTGTAAATCCGAAGGAGGTAATTTACCTGTTTTTGGCTCCATACGCACTATGGTCTGAAACGGATGGACACATTGAATGAGTATAGACTCATATGTATTTAAATCAGAAAGTTCTGGAGGAATATCAACCAATTCTAATTTATTATGTACAGCTCTTGCTGGCATTCCAATCCAATCCAAAATTTCTTTATTTCGGCCAATTAGGCCATAAAAGATAGAATCACACGAGACATTTAAAACATCACTAAAAATGCAAACATGATAAAAGCAGTAAAATCAATGTACAAATGTTACGGGCATCTAGAAAATGGAATTCATTAAACAACACAGTTCTTATTTATGTTAGACCTTATATGCCACATAGCCGTTAGAAATTTTGCAACTGCAAACACTATATGCGGATCAGTGTTCGTTTTCAGTATTCTGTACACCTGCTGATGACTCCTAATGCCCAGATTTCTGCATAGTGGGACTAGCCAGTATCTTCTTGGTCTATTGTAAGCTGGGCAAAAGAACAGAATGTGGGTTTCTACCTCATCATGGATGCAGCACCCTGGACAGATTTTATCATTCTTTATTGTCCAGTTGTGGGTAAAAGTTTTAATAGGGAGAGTCCCTAGCCTCCATTGTATAAACAATTTTCTAGATAGGATGGGAAAAATAATGTCCATAAATCCCTCAAACTGATAATGGTCCTTGAAAGTCAGAAATCGGTCAGTCAAGGACCCTTTGTTAGATGCCGAGACCAGGGAGGCATAACGTTGTTCCCTATATATGCCCACAAGACGTTTGCGGGAGACCCCAAGGCAACCTTGCTCTGGCGAGTCCCATAGTTCGTGGAGTCCCAGCCTGTAAAGTTCTTTCTTTATCGAGGCTAGCCAGGTAATTTTGTCGCAGGAGTTCAGATTCATGACATGTGCAAGCTCTTGCCTATAGTGTAGAAGCTCAACAGTGGACCAGAGCCTATGCCAGAACCTTAGTGGCATAAGTTCCAGGTCCTCTTTTATAGAGGGTAAACCCATATCCATTCTTAGAGGAAGAAGGGGTGTGCCTCGGGGGAGGGCCAGGAGACGCCTTAAAAAATTGTTTTCTGCATTAATAATTCCTGTACCCGCCTTGTAGCCCCAGAGTTCTCCACCGTAGGATGCGGCTGCTTTAGCTTGTGACTTGTACATTACAACTGCCGGGCTAATTGGTTTGTAGGTGGAGGAATTTGCTACCTTCAAAATTCCCCCAGACAGTTGTGCAAGTTTCATACGACTGATTGCTACGTGAGGTTCCCATGATAGGTTCTCATGCAGCGTTACCCCTAGGTACTGAAAGGTTTTTACTCTCTCCAGTGTAACTGAACTCAGGGATGGATTAGGTCTGGTTTTGGCTGAAGGGTTGAATATCATAAATTTGGTCTTCCCTGTATTTATTTCCAAGCCATATTGGCTACAGAAAAGGCCAAAGCCATCTAAAATCCGTTGTATCCCCATCGGGGATTTGGACAGCAGGAGGGTATCGTCCGCGAACATAATGGCCGGTACCCTCCTGCCGGCCAAAGACGGGGCGTCATTATCATGAACCTTGTCAAGATATGCAATTACATTGTTAACGTAGAGGCAGAACAGGGTCGGGGCAAGGACACAACCCTGTCTGACCCCTCTACGAACTGGGAATTTAGATGTCAGCGCACCCGTCCTTCCATACCTGACCTGTGCAAAGTTGTTTTCATGGAGCCTAGTAATGGCATTTAAAAGATGGGGTGGAACTCCCAGCCCCGTTAGTGTCTCCCATAGTTTCTTCCTGGGGACCAGGTCAAAAGCTGACTTCAGGTCCACGAACACCATGTACAGCCTTCCCCTCTCAATGGTCACAGTTTTCCAGTATAGGAGTACGAGGCGGAAGATCTGATCCATGGTGGACGTGTTTTTCCGGAAGCCAGCTTGTAAGGGGCTGAGAATTTTATTTTCCTCCATCCACTCCATAAGGTGGTTTAGGAGTAGGCGCGAGTAAATTTTCTGGGGGACATCTATGAGGCTTATTGGCCTGTAGTTGGCTGGGAGCAGAGGCGAACCCTTTTTGAAAATGGGCACTATCTCAGCCCCCAGCCAAGTACAAGGAATCTCCATCCCACCCAGAATGGCGTTAAAGAGTGTAAGGAGATAAGGACCCCATATATCTGCGTATGAGCGAAAAAGATCGCCAGGCAACCTGTCAAGACCAGGGGCCTTCCCCCTCGAAAGGGCTAGAATGACATTGACCACCTCGGGAAGAGTAAATTCTAGGGCTGATACTAAGGCAGGAGCAACAGTGGAGACCATGTCCCTCCCACCATCGGTTTGGGGTGGTTCCTGGTATAATTGGCCGAAATGGGCCTCCCATATAGATGCTGCAATATTTGGCTCAATTGCAGCTTTGGGGTCTGGCATACCAGTATTTACCAGGGACCAAAATTTCCTCAGATCTTTCGCTTCCAGTGCTGATGTTAGATCCTGCCATTTATTCCAGTCCCATTCGGCTCGTGCCGCTGCCATTGTTTTCTTGTAAATTTGTCTTAGCTCAGCGAGTTTGCTCTTGTCTGATCCTTTTTTGACGCCCTTCAGGAGTTCAGACTTGGCCTTTTTACAAGATGCATTATACCAGGTTGAAGTTCGAGTTATATTTTTCCTTGGGGGTAACACTGGGTAAAAGACCTCACCTAAAAGGGCCACCAGTTCCTCATGTATGTGGGCTAATTTCTTGTTGAATTCCAAATTTCTTGGCTGTGAAATTAGATTGTCCGTTTCTATTAGCTTCGGGAGTGCTAGCCGGAAAATCTTGCTTAGGGACTCTTCGGAGCTCGCCAATTTCCCCCATTTGATCCTGCGTCTATTGGAACTAATTATCAAGTTCCCGGGGTCTTTGCTGGGCTTAACGGCAAGTGATCGATCAGCACCTTTAGGGTGCGCCATAAACATTACGAGTGCGTTATGATCACTGTCCGTTCTTGGTATTATTCTAAAATCCTGAACCGTAGGCCAGAGACTAATATCAACAAAGATGTAGTCTAACCTGGATTCTTGGTTCACCCTGTTAAAAGTACATGCAGAGGGTGTATCTGAGGTACTGCGGCCATTACATGCCCTTAAAGAAAAATTTAGCGTTAAGGACAGAATTTGTACTACAAGGGGCGACCAGATTTTGACATATGGCGATTGACAACGCGGTACGCCCCAGAGGTCGTCTTCCGCAACAAGGGCTCCTTCCTTAAGGCCTTCTAAAGGCTCAAAATGGCAATTCAAGTCGCCTCCCAAGACTATCTTAGAGTCATTAGGGAGGGTGGCCAGGAAGCTGGTAAGATCGTCAAGTGTGGGAGATTCCATGGCCAGCTTGGTGGGACGGGAGTATACATTGATTATTGCTAAGCTCGAAGCGTTAGGCCACCTGAGTAGAACGCACTGGATGTCCTGCGAGTGCGTCGGTAAACACTCCGCATTACACCCAATGTGACTAGCCACCCAGATCGCCAACCCTCCGGAGGGCCTCCCTCTTCCTGACCAAGTCGCATTGATTTCGAACACAGCATACCCCACTCTAGATAGTGACTCCCTTGCCCAAGTCTCTTGAAAGAGGCAAATGTCGCTGTTAGCTATCAGGGACTCCCAGTCGCTCGTGTCAAGTTTATTTGCAATGCCAGCGACATTCCAGGAGAGAACCTTTAAAGGGATGTCAGGCGGGTCAGGGAGACTTCCAGCACTTTTGAGCGGAGCAACATCCAATAGTACAGTCGTAAGACTGGGCAGGAATGTTTCCACAGTAGATAGTTCCTTCGGGTCTGATTTATGAAGCGTTGGAACTGGCAATTTTAACTTATTATTAGTATCACCCAAGACAATTTTAGTTTTAGATGATTCAGTTTCTTCACCGTGGGGGTTAATAGATGTCAGAATCACCCGTGAGGGGGCGCCATATTCTTGAATGGCGATATCTATTTCACATACACCATGCCCCTGACCCTTGGAGAGTCAATCCGTCTGTTCAAGACAGCTGTATCTATTGGGATGAAAAAGGTTACCAAGGTTTATGCATGAAGCATTACGGGTGGGCCTGACTCTGTAGCCATCCGTGGACGGTCCAACCCGGGTCCAACCATTGTCAATGGTCAAAATTGGCTTAAAAGTATTGGGATAAAAATATGACAAGGGGACCACTTCAATAGATGTAGACCCTTTGTTCCCGGTCCAATTGCAAATATAGGACACAATTTTGGGGTTCCTAAAATTTACAATTATACAGTCACCAGCACATTTCTTATCGGTGTGGCCGATCCAAGGGACTCTTCTAACCATGAGAATTTCTCCCCTAGTATTGGGTGGAAGTGACCTGTGAGTATTAAGCCAACTAGTAACCTTGTTATGTAAAGCATCGTATGGTTCCAGCGCGGTTCCCTCAAACGGGGGTACTCCCTTCAAGACAACCGAATAGGCAGCAGCCTCTGGAGGCAGATTAACCACTTTGCGCCTATCTTGTTGACTGTCTTGCCTATCTTTGGGGTTCCTTACGTCATTTGGTGATTTTACCTGATTAATACCAGAGGCCGTACCAGATAAATTCAGCCTATTGGAAGATCCTGTGACGGGTAGTGCAGAGGCGGGTTTTAGCCACGGAGCCGGCTGCACATTTTCCAATAAGGTGGCTGTCGGGGGTAAGGGGGGCGCGATGATGGAATCTGAAGGTAAGTTAGGTACATTGGGAACCCCTCTAGAGTGCCCACCTACTGCATGCATACCTGCTCTTTGGTCTGATGCTAAACTTAGTAATCCCTTGCGCAAATCTATTAGGCAGATTTCAATGTTGGCCAGACGGTCTTCTAGGGGATTAAGCAGTTCCCTCAGAAGAGTGCGTAAATCAGAGAACATACTATCATACATCCCTGCAGCGTTTTGTTTGCTGGGAGGATTTTTTTCCGGGGTGTGTTGATGGATTGTTTCTTGTTTGCGGGATGTGGCTGGCCCTTTGCTAGCTATGTCCTGTTTAGTTCCCCTAACTCTAGGGTTAACTTTAGTAGCTTTAGAAATACCCCCCCTAGTTTTGTTGGCCCTTTTATCCATTTTCGGGATTGCTCCCTCCTTCTCCCGCTGTGTGGGCTGGGTCTTGCTTATAGACTGCTCAATGACAGCTGCCTCAGCAGTGGTGTGTGTTAAGGGGCCCTTGCAGTTTGGGAGAGGTAGGATGCTAAGCTCTGCATGCTCAGAATTTTCACAGTCAATGGAGGAGGTAATGGAGCAGTTGGTATCAGATAGGTCTAGAAGAGCAGGCAGTCCCGCTTCACCCCCTGCCGGAAGTGTTGTGAGACTTGGTGGCTTGGCGGGGGTGGCAGCATGTGCGATGGGTCCCAGGGAGGATCTCCTCACCCAGTCTATTTCTTGGGAGATACGTCTTTCAAGAATGGAAATCTCATCCACAAGAAGGGACCCAGCTTTAGCGAAGTACGTATCCAATGTACCTGTTGGCCTTCCCGTCGCCATAGCACTCTTGCTCCTGGTTTCTCTCGTGGTCATAATGTCACCGACAGCACCTAGTATGTAGTGGATTACAGACAAACTGAGGTGCCCCACGCCCTCCCTCGACCGTACTCGAGCGGCCTCAAACGGCCCGCTCTTTGCCCGGTCTTCGCCCCGGACTACGCCCCGCACGCGTCCCGCTTACGCGAGACAGGGAGCGACTAATATAAGGAAGGGGAGGAGTCGGGAAGAGGAACCAGGTGCGGCAGTTCAGCAGGCAGCAAAGCGCCCTGGTCCTCGCAGTCCCGAGGTGGCTAAAAGCAAATAAAAATGTCCTCTGCCTCCCGGTTCAGCGATGAAGTTCTCCGTGTCAGCCCCAGCAGCAAACACACAATCCAAGGTTGCGAGCGGCTCCCGCGAAGCGGGGGCCGCGAGGCGCTAAATGGATGCAAGGGGAGGAGTCGGGAAGAGGAACCAGGTGCGGCAGTTCAGCAGGCAGCAAAGCGCCCTGGTCCTCGCAGTCCCGAGGTGGCTAAAAGCAAATAAAAATGTCCTCTGCCTCCCGGTTCAGCGATGAAGTTCTCCGTGTCAGCCCCAGCAGCAAACACACAATCCAAGGTTGCGAGCGACTCCCGCGAAGCGGGGGCCGCGAGGCGCTAAATGGATGCAAGGGGAGGAGTCGGGAAGAGGAACCAGGTGCGGCAGTTCAGCAGGCAGCAAAGCGCCCTGGTCCTCGCAGTCCCGAGGTGGCTAAAAGCAAATAAAAATGTCCTCTGCCTCCCGGTTCAGCGATGAAGTTCTCCGTGTCAGCCCCAGCAGCAAACACACAATCCAAGGTTGCGAGCGGCTCCCGCGAAGCGGGGGCCGCGAGGCGCTAAATGGATGCAAGGGGAGGAGTCGGGAAGAGGAACCAGGTGCGACAGTTCAGCAGGCAGCAAAGCGCCCTGGTCCTCGCAGTCCCGAGGTGGCTAAAAGCAAATAAAAATGTCCTCTGCCTCCCGGTTCAGCGATGAAGTTCTCCGTGTCAGCCCCAGCAGCAAACACACAATCCAAGGTTGCGAGCGGCTCCCGCGAAGCGGGGGCCGCGAGGCGCTAAATGGATGCAAGGGGAGGAGTCGGGAAGAGGAACCAGGTGCGGCAGTTCAGCAGGCAGCAAAGCGCCCTGGTCCTCGCAGTCCCGAGGTGGCTAAAAGCAAATAAAAATGTCCTCTTGTTGTAAATTAAGGCAGAATGTGATTAAGCATTTACTGAAAACATTAGTGTTTCCCTTTTATCGTGTTTTCCCCATTATGTTGGCCGAAGTCCGGACTCCATTTTGTATTGACATGCTGCCACGTGCTCACCACGAGGAGAGTCCGACCTCTGTGTTAGTTGCTCTTGTAATCTGCCTAGCAACAGTTATAAATAGCTCTCTCTCGTCCATCTGGCGCATGCCCAGACTTGACCACATCTGTTATAATTAGCTTCGCTTGACCATGTGTTTTCGCGGGCCCAAGGAGTATGTTAGCTCCGCCCATGTATTGATTTGGTATCGAGAATGACCCTAAATGGTAATGTTCTTCGACTTCATGTGGTATCCACCCACTCATGAGCCCCTCTGTTGTGTATAAAAGGGGACAATGTACGCAAGTTCTGTGTGCTACTCCTTGCAATACTGAAGAGTGTTGTGTGGATTGTAGGACCACCCTTAAGGGTTAATAAACGTTGTTTTTGTACTTTGCAGTTTCCGTGCCAACTTCCTTATAGATTTCGTTACAGAAGAGCGAACCCTTGTCTCTTGCGGGCCTAGCTGGGGCTTGTATTCATCAATTGGCGCCCGTCACGTGGGGCTCATCGGCGACTCGGATGCTCGAAGGACTGGTCGCGACGAAGGTGAGGAGTTTGGCCGGGGACGTGATCACTGCCAGCGGCGTCTTAGCCCTGGCATCCCGAGGTTTTTCTTCCTTCCCTTCCGAGCTGACCATCTGGGTGGCGCCGGTCATCGACTGAGACCTCTTCTGTCGGTCCTGCCGTGAGAGCCGTTTGGGCGATTGTGGAGCTTGGCAGTTGGAACCTGGACTCTTGATTGGTAAGAACCGTTGTACGGTACTTGCTCCGAGTTTTGAAGCCTGGTCTGGCTATTTGAGTTTGATTGATGGTGACTAGTCATATTTTGAATTTGTCTTTGTGAAAATATATGCGTTGCAACACATATAGGCAGGTAATGTGGAGAAATTTCTCCGGAGCTGTGTAAACTTGGAACGGCGCAACGATTAAGTGCCATTTTTCTTGATAATACTGCATATTTTGCATTATTCCTAGCATGCCTGCTTTTAGCGCACTCCGTAAGTGGTGCTGCTGTTTGGATAACCGGTTGAACCTCGAGGAATCTGCTCCAGCTCCCCCAGAGGGGACTCCTAATAGGGATATGTACGTGAAGCATGGTCTTTCTTCCATAATGTACAGCACGTTATGGAGGAAATATACTAGGAAGGATCCTGAGTTGCGATGGCCTTTGTATGGATCGTTTGATATACGTAAGATTGAGTATGTGGAACAGTGTATGTGTAAGCGACGTGCTCGTCAGGATATGTTTGAGTGTGTGCGATTATGGGTGAAGGAAGTGCGTGAGCGAGAGAAACGTGAGAAAGCGCTGTTTGATAAGGAGCAACGAAAGAATGATCATATGCGAGCGCAGGAAGCGAAGCATCGGGAGGACAAAGAGCAAACGGACAGACAAGAGAAAGAGCGTAGGCTACAAGTTTCGGGTCAATATGTTGTTCGCCAGCCGCTTTATCCTGTCCTTAATAATCCTGATGATGATTTTTATTTGCTAGATCGCTCTCCGCCCCCTTATGTTGGCGCATCCGCTCCGCGGCCGCAAGATTCTGACCCGGCTTCGGGTAAGGTAGACACACGGTCCATGCTGCCGGCCGAGCAAATGGCTGAGCTTCGGCAAATTTCCTTCCGTGCGCTTAAAGGCAAGGTATCCATGGAGGAATTATTTCAAATTTGGGGGCCATGGCAGGAGAGAGATAAAGTGTATTTTCTGGGTCATTTCGCGGATGAAGTGATTAATGCTTTCTGAAAATATTCTCATGTTTTTGAGCCTGACGAAGTGTCTTCGGATGCCAGAGCAATACGTAACGGTGCTTTTTCTCCCTCTAAGGCTCCTGAGGCGGCTCGGCGGCTGTTCGCCTTGCGGGACGAGGTGCTGGCCCTTCGAGAGAAAGCACGCCAACGAGCGGAGGAGGAGAAGCGGTCGGATTCAGTTGCGGCAGGGGGCCACCCATCCACCTCCCAGTCAGATAAGGATAATGTAGTGCATGCTAAACCGATGCGAGAGGCGGCACCTTTGTATGTCCCTCCGAAAGGAGCAGGGACTAGCTCGGACATTAACTCCGCCGATGCTAGGGGATATTTTGTGTATAATTGGGTTTATACTCCTTGGCATAGGGCCGATGTTATGGCGTTAAAGAATGCATTGCCTGACCCCCGCAAGAATCCAGCGGCCTTCTATGAAGAAGTCGAGGGGGCCTTGAATTCTTGCATTATGACCTTAGCGGATATAGATCTGTTCTTTGGCCTTATTCTACCACCGGACACGTGGCGGTCTGTCCGAAAGGTGGATGATGCAGCTGCTTTTAAGGCCCGGTGGTCTGAGCTTGAGGATGAGGATAGGGAACGGAAGCCCGCACAGAAACCACCCCAGAATATTCTAGATCTCCCTGCTGCTATTGTGGCTAAATTGAAAACAATAATCCCCCCTAAAAAGATTGACTGGAATATGTTAGCGGCATGTAAGCAGAAAGTTGATGAGTCAGTTGCAGATTTCTTCACGCGCTTCGAAGAAACGTTCCATGATTTTAGTGGCCAGTCGCTTACTGACGACACGGGCCGCCACCTTTTCGCGGACAAATATGTGGCTAATCTGCTGCCGGCAGTTGCGGCCCGGTTAAAAGCGAGTGAGAGTTCTTGGTCCTCCGCGACACCGACGGCCCTTCTGACCATCGCTCAGTATTATGAGCGTCAGGAGCACGAGGCGAAGGGCCAGGAGGAGAAGAAATCGAAAGATCTCAAAACCAAAGTAATGTTAGCACAAGTATATGGCCCGCCCCGCCGGGGTAATAATAATAGAGGAAGGGGCGGATCTTATGGTCCCCCTTCGGGCCGATCTGATTTGAATAGGAACCAGTGTGCGTATTGCAAGCAGTTGGGCCATTGGGCCAGGGATTGCCCAGCGTTGCGTGCTTCGCGTCAGGGGCACACTCCAGGTGGGCCGAGAGGTAGAGGGGGCTTCTCGAACTTTAGAGGGAATTCCAATGATAATGTCCGCTTCGATACTGCCGGACAGCACCGAGATAGCTCAAATGTTTTCGATCGCCAGCACCAGTATCATGTATCGGACAGCGATCGATTGGAATATCACGATTCTCAGCATGCATAGGAATGCGTAGGATGGGGGTCCGAATCAGTTGAGGTGCCGGTCGATTAGACGAGTCCTTATGTATCGGCTGAGGTTTTAGGTTCTACTGATCAGTTCCTAGTGGATACAGGAGCGACACGTAGTGCATTGTCTAGGTACTTGGTTCCGGGGGCTCCCCCATCCGGCTCAATAGTTACATCGGTAGGGTTTGACGGTACACTCTCCCGAAGCCCTCTTTCACAGCCCCTTGCGTTTAAGGTTGATTGTTTTTCTGCGCCTTGTCCGTTTCTGCTTGCTCCGTACACACCGGATAACATTATGGGCCTTGATATGTTAAAGTACTTTAGGGCTACAATTCGTTGTTCCCCTGAGGGTGTGAGGGTGATTTTAAATGACAACTACCCCCGATCTGGGCGGATGTGTACGATCTCAGAGGATGCGTTGTTGGCTACCCTCCCCCAAGCTTTATGGGCGACTTCGGACACAGATGTCGGACAAATGGTGATTCCTCCGGTCCACATTAGTGTCCAGGAGGGGGCGGTGCTACCACGCCTCCCACAGTATCGTATTTCCCAGGAGGGCGAGGAAGCTCTCATACAGATTGTGCAGGATTTGATCGCAGTAGGAGTAGTGGAAGAAGTTCCCTATAATATCTGTAACAGTCCGATTCTCCCTATTCTGAAAAAGGACACGGATGCAAAGGTCTATCGGTTCATAATTGATTTGAGGGAAGTAAACAAGATCGTGATACCTCAGTACCCGGTGGTTTCCGATATCACGACGTTGCTTACCTTGGTCCCGCCTACGGCGACCGTGTTCTCAGTGATTGATTTGAAAAATGCCTTCTTTTCTATTCCCATTCACCCTGATAGCCGATTTCTTTTTGGGTTCACACTAAACAACAGATCTTATCGTTTTTGTAGAATTCCCCAGGGCTACACAGAAAGCCCTAGTATCTATAGTCAGGCTTTGAAGCGACAGTTGGATTCCTTTGTTTTACTCGAGGGGGTCGCCATCATTCAATATGTCGATGACATCTTGTTGGCGGCTGACACCCTGGAGTTGTGCGAGAAAAGCACGCTCTCCCTACTTTCCTTTTTAGCCTCCCACAATCACAAGGTCTCTAGGAAGAAATTGCAATTCTGTAGACCAAAGGTGACTTATTTGGGTCACCTTTTGTCTAAGGAGGGGCGTGCACTCACACCAGATCGTATCCAAGTAATCTTGGACACACCGAGGCCATCCACGGCAGAAGGATGTGCGTGCATTTTTGGGCCTCGTTTCTTTTTGTAGACAGTGGATACTGGGGTTTTCACACACGGCTAAGCCATTACTAGCCCTCTTGACAAAAGATACGCCTATCCCAATTCCTTGGTCAGATGAGTGTGATGCTGCTTTTCAGCAATTGCGACAGGCCCTTTGTTTAGCACCAGTGTTAGGGACCCCTGATTATGCAAAACCCTTTTCGTTGTATGTGCATGAGAAAGATGGATGTGCATTATCAGTTTTAGTACAGATGCATGGTGATAAGCAGCGCCCTTGTGCATACTTTTCGGCTGTACTTGATCCTGTCGCCCGAGCATTGCCGGGGTGTTTTCGCTCGGTTGCGGCGACAGCTGTGTCAATACGGCAGAGTGAAGGAATTGTATTGTCCCATAAACTGTTGGTGTTAGTTCCCCACGCTGTTGATGCCCTGCTTAATCAAACAAAGACGCAGCATTTGACCAGTGCCCGTTTAACGGGATATGAGTTGACGCTTTTAGCTCCTCACATTACGTTAAAAAGGTGCGTGACATTAAACCCGGCCACATTGTTGCCATACCCCGAGACACAGCCTGAGGCACAGAAAGCGCATGATTGTATTCTTGTGACTGAGGAACAAACAAAGGGTCGTATTGATCTCCAGGATACGCCCTTTTCAGATGTAGATGGAGAGTTGTGGGTAGATGGATCATGCCTGAAGCTACCAGATGGTACGACTTCAGCAGCATATGCAATTACCACGTTACAGACGATAGTGGAGACAGCACGCATACCACAGAAATCAGCCCAAGCAGCGGAATTGATAGCGTTAACACGAGCGTGTGAGCTTAGTACAGGATTGTGTGTGAATGTTTACACAGATAGCCGCTATGCCTTCGGAGTAGCGCACGATTTCGGCCTACTCTGGAAGGAGAGAGGGTTCTTAACGTCACATGGGGTCCAGATAATGCATGGGGAGTTAGTCCACAATCTTTTAACTGCATTGACATACCCAAAGAAAATTGCCATTGTTAAGTGTAGTGCCCATAGGAAAGTAGTTGATAAGGTTGGAGAAGGGAATGCGTTAGCGGATCGAGTAGCACGGGAGACTGCGATGCAGCCCGGTACTACTGCCATGTATGTAGTGAAGTCACAGGTGGAGAGATGGCATGATGCGAAGGAGGAAGTGCGAGAAATACAAAAGACCGCTTCTGACAAAGAGCGAGAACAATGGGCTAGCGAAGGAGAACTGGATGACGAGGGTTGCTGGAGAAATAAGCAGATGGATAGATGGAAATTACCCACGGCTTTTGTACAACCTATGGTCCAGATGGCACATGGGCTAGCACATGTTGGAGCTTCCGCAATTGTGAAATTGCTTACCCAAGTCTGGGAGCATCCAGAGATTGCTAGCACGGCAAAGAGGGTGGTGCAGACCTGTATGATCTGTCTGAAGTATAACCCAGGGAAAGGCACGCGAACTCCAGCAGGAGGATTTGCGACACCCACTGCACCCTTTGAGGTTCTGCAGATGGATTACATCCAGCTTGAGCGCTGTAACAATTTGAAGTATGTTCTAGTAGTGGTTTGCGCCTTTAGTAAATGGGTCGAGGCGTACCCTGCCAAAGACAATACTGCAATGACTACAGCGAAGCTATTGCTGAAAGAGTTTTTCCCCCGATACGGCGTCTGTAGACTTCTGTGGAGTGATAATGGCCCTCACTTTGTAGCAGATGTTATAAAGTATGTCTTGAAGGGCCTAGGCATCACCCAGAAGTTCCACGCCGTGTTCCACCCTCAGTCTGCAGGACTAGGCGAGAAATATAATGGTACACTGAAGCTTAAGATCGCCAAAATTCAAGCTTCAACGTCTTTGACTTGGCCAGACGCTTTGCCACTGGCGTTATTGTCAATTAGGTCGGTGCCACACTCCCGAACCGGCCTTACACCCTATGAGATTGTATTTGGACGCCCAATGAACATTTGGGGTCCACCAAGGCCTAAGGCTGTGTATGATGTACCTTGTGTGATGATGAGTGATTATCTGGCACAGTTAACGGATAACTTGGTTTCTATTCATCAACAGGTCCGAGAGGCGCTCCCTGATCGGTCTACTGGCGAAGGACATGGTCTCCGGCCTGGAGATCATGTGATGATAAAGGTTTTCGACAGATCGAACAGTTTGGAGCCGAGATGGGTCGGACCTGAGCAAGTCCTTCTTGCAACGAGGACGGCAGTGCGAGTCTCGAACAGGAAGAATTGGATCCATTCCTTGCACTGTCGAAAGGTACCGCCCGGATTGGTGGAGTCTGCCGTGCTGACCGATCAACGAGACATCCTAGCAGCAGAGACAGGCCGTGCTGCAGAGCCAAACGACACTGAGGAGTTTTTTCCGGACCACACGACTTCTGGAGGAAGGCGATATCATCTGCGACCAAGGAAGTGAGGTTTCCAGTACCGGGACATACTGTCAGAACGGCCCTTGGGTTAGTGAAACGGAGAGCCGATGAGGCAAGGGGGGGGGATCAGCCCTGCATTAGTGTAGTGACACCCGTCTTGGCCCGCTGGTGAAGAAATCAACCGCTGCCCAAGGGGAAGAGTTCTGACAGACTTTTCAGTTTCAGGAAGATACCAGGGTATTGTTTTCCTTTGACATGGAGAAGAAGAAAATTCTTTGTGCACTGGGGTTCATGCTAACAGTAGCTATCATTGGTATAACCACATGGTTTGTGGAGGAGGCAACTCCTGCTCGAAAGACACTTGTGTTGACGACTCCAGTGCCTGCGGAGCACTACTTTTATACATTGCCATATCAAGAGTTGAAGCATCGACAGTCCTACTTGAATAACACTTTCATTCAGATGCTGCATCATACCCACGTTGCTACGAACGCTACGAACTGTTGGATATGTGGGATGATGCCAGCCCATCAGAAGAAAGGAGGTACGCCATTCATACCACTTCCTTTCTCTCATAATGGCTCTTGTAGAGCATGGTACACTTTGTTGTTTGCCACTCGAAAACCGACAGTGGGACGATTGCTTTTCAGACTTAATAAAGAATGTCATCAGGACAGAAATGGATATCCACAAGCAAATGGAACAATTTGGGAATGGGAAGAGTACCGACCGGACAATGAATCCATTCCCTATATCTTCACGAATACCAGAGACACTGTGGGGAAGGAAAAATTTGTGATCCAAGTGGCCCAAGCCCAAGCGGACCTGTGTGTCCAGAGTGTGGGTTTTATCCCTGTTGGTGTCAGTGATTGTATAACCGTATTAAACATCGATGGGCTGAACAACAGCACCTTCCTAGCATCCCATAATACCTATTTCGTATGTGGAAACAAAGGTTATTACCGTTTGCCGGCTGGGTGGTCTGGGGTATGCTATGTATCATTCCTATTACCTCCTGTATTCCTAGCACCTGCATCGTATCATAAAGACTTGAAATTGTTGAATAATGTGACTGTAAATAGGTATAAACGAACTTTATCGATTGATGATGTGGATCAAACTGATACCAGTTTGCAACAGTATATTGATTTTAATTTAGGACTGTTTTTCTTTGTTGGAGCCGCTTTGAATAGTAGGAAGATCCGAAGATTAACAAGAGTGGTAGAAGCTGTGACTAATCAGACTGCTGCTGCTCTTGGGAATCTTACGGAAGAATTACAGATAACCAGGATTGTTGCATTGCAGAATCGTATGGTATTGGATGTGATGCTAGCTGATCGAGGAGGAGCCTGTAAAATTATTGGAAGTAGTTGCTGTGTGTTCATTCCTGATAATACGCCATCCGTTTATAACGCCATTAATAAGCTGCATAAAATAGCAGCTGAAATCCACACGGAAAACGGCACTTGGTCCTTTTCTGGATGGTTTTGGGCGTTGGTTACTGCCTGGGGATGGAAGGTCTTAACTGGTCTCTGCATTATTATAGCAATTCTGTTCTTTCTCTGTATGTGTATTCAATGTGGACCATTGTGCTGTTCCGTATGCATTTCATTTTGCATTCCAGATAAGAAAGCTATTGCCGATGTTGCCCGCCAGAAGGGTCTAGCTAAAGAGGTTAAAGGAATGATGATAATTGACATATACGATGATTATTCTTGGAGGCCAGATGTCTTCAGTAAATGCTGAAAGGGTCGTCTGTTGTAAATTAAGGCAGAATGTGATTAAGCATTTACTGAAAACATTAGTGTTTCCCTTTTATCGTGTTTTCCCCATTATGTTGGCCGAAGTCCGGACTCCATTTTGTATTGACATGCTGCCACGTGCTCACCACGAGGAGAGTCCGACCTCTGTGTTAGTTGCTCTTGTAATCTGCCTAGCAACAGTTATAAATAGCTCTCTCTCGTCCATCTGGCGCATGCCCAGACTTGACCACATCTGTTATAATTAGCTTCGCTTGACCATGTGTTTTCGCGGGCCCAAGGAGTATGTTAGCTCCGCCCATGTATTGATTTGGTATCGAGAATGACCCTAAATGGTAATGTTCTTCGACTTCATGTGGTATCCACCCACTCATGAGCCCCTCTGTTGTGTATAAAAGGGGACAATGTACGCAAGTTCTGTGTGCTACTCCTTGCAATACTGAAGAGTGTTGTGTGGATTGTAGGACCACCCTTAAGGGTTAATAAACGTTGTTTTTGTACTTTGCAGTTTCCGTGCCAACTTCCTTATAGATTTCGTTACAGAAGAGCGAACCCTTGTCTCTTGCGGGCCTAGCTGGGGCTTGTATTCATCACTCTGCCTCCCGGTTCAGCGATGAAGTTCTCCGTGTCAGCCCCAGCAGCAAACACACAATCCAAGGTTGCGAGCGGCTCCCGCGAAGCGGGGGCCGCGAGGCGCTAAATGGATGCAAGGGGAGGAGTCGGGAAGAGGAACCAGGTGCGGCAGTTCAGCAGGCAGCAAAGCGCCCTGGTCCTCGCAGTCCCGAGGTGGCTAAAAGCAAATAAAAATGTCCTCTGCCTCCCGGTTCAGCGATGAAGTTCTCCGTGTCAGCCCCAGCAGCAAACACACAATCCAAGGTTGCGAGCGACTGTACCAAATAGTCCTGTTTCATTAAGGTGAAACACTTCTGCTTCAGAATGATCCATCCACCCTGGCGTGGTGTAGTGCGAGTCCACAGGAGCTGGCATTCTATTTTCTTCTAACTTGTTATAACAGTATTTACAAATACGCTGATCTTCACCCAAATCAAAACTATTTTCCAGAAATATATATGTTGCAAAATCCTTCCACTTATAATTATCTTCTTTTTCACTTTTTTTATACAAATCAACATTCCTTGTTTGAATTTTGTAATGGCTTCTCCGGCAACAAATACAAGTAATATTTGGTCTTTCATTAGAGATGATAGCAAATGTTGTCATTTCATCTTCAAAGTTTTTACTAACAGTAAGTTCTACATTCTCTTCCACATTTTCATCAATAACTGTGTCATTTTCTGCACTTTCTTGTTCTGGACCGAAGTAACAAAACTGAATCTCATCAGTAACCTTCACTACATCTGATACAGATCCACGGAACAGAGCATTATTCAACTCATTCAACTTTAGTGCTGGACTTTTAGCAAAATGCAATGTTCTCACAAACTTTCTCATTTCAGTATGATGAACAGCGAGCATCCTAAAATGGTGAAAAACACTTTGACACACTTTCGTAGATAGACAAGCCAGAGAATGTCCTTGCAAACCAGTTTTCTCTCTCACTCTGCATGGATCTAGTCTTTGAAGCCCCTTAATTTTCTGTTTATCACTCTTTTTACTATATTCTCTTAGAAAGTCACGTAATTTATCAATAGATTCCTGATGCACAGTACAAATACTACTACAATTCCAAGTGTACACTGGGGCTTTAGGACGTCTCCCCATAACCTCATCAGCCATCACTTCTTCCTCATTTCTTGGAACCATTTTCTCCTTTTCCATTACACAACCATCCTTAACTTCATATGCTCTTCCATTGGTGTCAACTGCATGCAACAAACTATTACTTTGAAGATAACTCTCTTCATTAAAAAATGGTTCAGTACTTGAACTATGCTTCCATTCTCCTAAGAACACTTTACAAAGGTTATTTTTTTTGACTTATCTTTTCCTTTTGCTTTGTGACTTCATTGCATTGACTAATTTATCTAATCTACGCATCCTGTTCAAAATTAAAATGAATAGTCTTTTTTTTATTTCTAATGCCTTGGTAACAATACTTTCAATTAATTTCTTTTTCTTAAAAAATTAGGATTTTTTCTTATATTTTTTCACATGTTTTAGCAAATTTAACATCACTCTTCTCTGAAACATTTTTCGACGAATGTTTTTAAAATCTATTTTCCGTGTTAAGTCACTCTTTCTTACTTCTGAGTCTAAATTAGCATTTTGTCTTTGCTGTCGACTCTGTTGTGATTTTGTACTTGAAACACTGTTTGAATTTATCTTTCGATCATTTTTTTGTTTTTAGAAGATATTTTTTAAAAATTCTTTAGTTTGCTTACCAGAAGACTTTTTCTGTTTTCCAACACACGCTTCTCCTCCTATTTTTTTTTTACCAGTTGTCTTCAAATATAGTTGTTGTTTCTTTTCTTTTCTCTTTCTTGACTTTATAGGCATCTTTATATTTTTTCACTGTTGCTCAGCAATACCTGCAAAAAACTAAAAAAAAATACCTTTATGTAATTTTAATTCATTACAATTTTTTTTTTCAACTTTTTAAATCCTAACACATGAGCTGATCCTTTCCTACGAATCCAAGTCTTACAAAACAAGAGAAACATGAATTAAATCTCTCACAACAATTCCTGTGTGCACACAGACTCATGGTGTGATTCTAGGCAGAAAACGATATTTGGTTGGCAATTTGAAAGCACATTTACTTCTGTTGAGGAGCAAATGATAATTACTGTGACAGCCTCACACATTTTTCTTATATTTTAGAGAAGCAGAAAAGAGCACATGTCCTTACACCTATTTGAGACCATGACCATGTGTTACAGGGTGAGTGATTAGACTAGAGCAAAGGAAAAGAGCCTTAGTGACATTCAATCTGTTTGTGTTACACACTGCTATCTGAAACACAACACAGAGCTGAGTATTATGCATGGGAGTGTAGGAGAAGCTGCTGCATGTGTGCAAAGAGTGTGTTTCTGGAGACTGTGTATTGTCAGTTGCAAAAGAGATCTGCATGGAGACTTTTTCAACTGCATGAAGACTGCAGATATGTGTGTAAGAGTACATGTTTGGTAAACGTTAATTGGAGTTTTGTACATGTAGGAACTACCTCACCCATTACAAGATTTGATGGAAAATCTACCTAGTTAATTTGAAATGTGTTGCCATTTGCCTCTCATTTTTCAGATACTGATTTGTGCTGAGTGCTAACCAACACATTTGAAGAAAACAAGCTGGCCCTTTCCTGAAAGTGCAAGTTTAACAGAACAAGAGCAACACAAATAAAATCTCTGACAACAATTCCTCCGTTCACACAGACTCATGCAGTGATTCTAGGCAGAAAGCGATATTTCCTTTGGCAATTTGAAAGCACATTTAGTACTGTGGATGGAGCAAGTGATAATTACTGAGACAGCCTCACACATTTCCCTTATATTCTAGAGAGGCAAAAAAGAGCACATGTCCTAATAGCTACTTGAGACCCTCAGCATGTGTTACAGGGTGAGTGATTAGAATAGAGCAAAGGAAATGAGCCTTGGTGACGTTGAATGTGTTTGCGTTATACACTGCTATCTGAAACACAACACACAGCTGAGTATTATGCATGGGAGTGTAAGAGAAGCTGCTGCATGTGTGCAAAGAGTGTGTTTCTGGAGACTGTGTATTGTCAGTTGCAAGAGAGATCTGCATGGAGACTTTTTCAACTGCATGAAGACTGCAGATATGTGTGTAAGACTACATGTTTGGTAAAGGTTAATTGGAGTTTTGTACATGTAGGAACTACCTCACCCATTACAAGATTGAAAGGAAAATCTACCCTGTTGATTTGAAATGTGTTACCATTTGCCTCTCATTTTTCTGATAGTGATTTCTGCTGAGTACTAACCAACACATTTGAACAAAACAAGCTGGCCCTTTCCTGAAAGTGCAAATTTTGCAGAACAACAGCAACACAAATAAAATCTCTGACAACAATTCCTCTATCCACACAGACTCATGCTGTGATTCTAGGCGGAAAACGATATTTCCTTTGGCAATTTGAAAGCACATTTAGTACTGTGGATGGAGCAAGTGATAATTACTGAGACAGCCTCACACATTTCCCTTATATTTTAGAGAAGCAAAAAAGAGCACATGTCCTAATAGCTACTTGAGACCATCAGCATGTGTTACAGGGTGAGGGATTAGAGTAGAGCAAAGGAAAAGAGCCTTAGTGACATTCAATCTGTTTGCGTTACACACTGCTATCTGAAACACAACACAGAGCTGAGTATTATGCATGGGAGTGTAGGAGAAGCTGCTGCATGTGTGCAAAGAGTGTGTTTCTGGAGACTGTGTATTGTCAGTTGCAAAAGAGATCTGCATGGAGACTTTTTCAACTGCATGAAGACTGCAGATATGTGTGTAAGAGTACATGTTTGGTAAAGGTTAATTGGAGTTTTGAACATGTAGGAACTACCTCACCCATTGCAGCAGTGGAAGGACAATCTACCCTGTGGTTTTCAAATGTGTTAGCATTTACCTCTCATTTGTGAGATAGTGATTTCTGCTGAGTGCTAACCATCACAGTTGAAGAAAACAAGCTGCCCTTTTCCCACGAGTGCAAGTTTTACAGAACAACAGCAACACAAATTAAATCTCTGACAACAATTCCTGTGTGCACACTGTCTCATGGTGTGATTCTAGGCACAAAACAGTATTCCTGGGTGATACCAGGCCCTTTCCTGAAAGTGCAAGTTTTACAGAACAACAGAAACACAAATTAAATCTCTGACAACAATTCCTGTGTGCATGTTGTCTCATGGTGTGATTCTAGACAGAAAACAGTATTCCTGGGTCATACCAGTACACCTTAACTTATGGTGAAGACATACTCCATAATATCTTTCAAGTTCAAGGCACTTAAATATCTTCCTTAACATAAAATGTAAAACACAACTTTTAAATTGGTAGGAAAAAGGACCATGCTATTTTCAAATGTGTTTGCTTTTGCCTCTCATTTTTCAGATAGTGATTTCTACTGAGTGCTAAGCAACACAGTTGAAAAAAAGAAACTGCCCTTTCTTAAAAGTGCAAGTTTTACAAAACAACAGCAACACAAGTTAAATCTCTGACAACAATTCCTGTGTGCATACAGACTCATGGTGTGATTCTAGGCACAAAGCGATATTTTCTTTGGCAATTTGAAAGCACATTTAGTACTGTGGTGGAGTAAGTGACAATTACTGTGACAGCCTGACACTTTTTTCTTATATTTTAGACAAGCAGAAAAGAGCACATGTCCTAACAGCTCCTTGACACCATGACCATGTATTACAAAAAACAAGCTGCCCCTTTCCTGCGAGTGCAAGGGTAATAGAGCAAGACCAACACAAATTAAATCTCTGATAACAATTCCTGTGTGCACACTGTGTCATGGTGTGATTCTAGGCAGAAAACAGTATTCCTGGGTGACACCAGTACACCTTAACTTATAGTGAAGACATACTCCATAATATCTAACATGTTCAAGGCACTTAAATATCTTCCTTAACATAAAATGTAAAACACAACTTTTAAAGTGGTAGGAAAATGTACCATGCTATTTTCAAATGTGTTTGCATTTGCCTCTTTTTTGTGAGTAACTAATTTCTGCTGAATGCTAACCATCACACTTTAAGCAAACAAACTGCCCCTTTTCTGCGAGTGCAAGGCTAACAGAACAAGAGCAACACAAATTAAATCTCTGACAACAAATCCTGTGTGCACACAGACTCATAATGTGATTCTAGGCACAAAACAGTATTCCTCAGTGATACCAGTACACCTTAACTTACAGTGAAGACATTCTCCATAATATGTTACAAGTTCAAGACAGTTAAATTTCTCCTAAATCACAAATTGTAAAACACAACTTTAAAACAAGAATGACAATTCTATTATTTATATCAAAATACACCACATACTTCCCCTCTCAAACTCATAACTCACCTTTTAAATTAATTAGTTGAGAAAGAAATGTGGCACTCAAACAGCAGATTATCAGAGCCAGAATCTCAGAGCTGTACACCTCTCTCCTCTCTCCACAACCAGTAAATGGCAATTTTTACCTCTCTTTTTTCCCACATATACATGTTAATGTAAAATCACAGTCCTTCCCATACTTTTTCAAATGGAATCACACATTTCTATTGGTTGCAACTTTCAACCCCTTTCCAAATCATCCCTTCCCCCAACATGACTTCTGCCTGCTACCATAGCAACAGGTCATGGAACACTGGTGTGAGCAGAGAGGTCAGAAGTTCAGCACACAATGTTTCTAATCCTTAGAGCATGACTGCTTGACTTTTCAAACCTAACAGCAAATCCAAAGTAATGTTCAGTGGGAACACATTTTTCTGTACCAATCCAAAACATGCTTTTAAAAATGTAAACATACAGCCTAGTTGTAACTGTAAAATGGTTTGAATCAGCCAATGAGTTCTTTTTATTAAAAAAAAGTATGTATGCCTCCATTTTTCAACTGTCTTTCTTTTCGTATTGCCATTCCACTGAAAGACACCTCCTGAGTGCATCCTGTTCTCCTTGGAAGATGTTCACAGTGTGGATTGTAGGTCACAGCTATGTCTTCTGGAGTGAAAAGTATGCAGAAAAAAGAGGTATTTTCAAAGACCTTGCTTTGCCAAATGTAGACATTAAATGGATTGGTCAGAGAGGGTTAAAGTGGCACCAATTAATGCCTTTGGTGAAAACCTTTCTACATCTCCCACAGCCTAACCTTATTATTGTGCACTGTGGTGGTAATGACCTAGGCACTTTAACTGGGGTAGGTCTGGAAATGCTTATTAAGGAATTGATGTCACTTTTTCCACAAACTGCCTTTGTATATTCTAATATATGCCAAAGGCAAAAGTGGAACTGGTCCAACCAATTTTGTCCGCAAATTGACAAAGCAAGAAAGCACGTCAATAAGTCTGTTTCTGCTTTCCTCAGAGACTATGGTATGGGTTCTATATACCACAACAACTTGCGTTACAACATGCAAGACATTTATAGAGGAGACGGTGTACATTTCAATGATGAAGGGAACAGAGTCTTCCTCTTGAACTTTAGACTCTGCATCGGTACTTACTTGTATGTACCGAAAAACACTCAATAAACACAAGGGCTCTTTTTAGAGCCACCTAATATCTAAACACTTAAACGTGATTTTTATTTCTATTTTTTTTTTTCGGGTGCGCGCAGAGTGCGCGCACCTCGTGGCATTTAAAAAAAAAAAAAAAATCTTTTTTTTTCCCCTTCATGCTCCTACTGTGACCCTGACAATGGCTAGGGGATCTAGAACTCCCTACCCTGCCCCCTATTCACGGTCTCCACCTTTCCTTTTCAGTGCGACAGACAAAATGGCGGCCGACACTTCCTGATTTCGACCGATTCGAATGTTTACTGACATCTAACAACCAATCAGAATTACGCTTGCGCACGGCAAGGTGCGCGCACAGGGCTTGCACAGTGCGCGCACCCTGCGCGCGTATAGATATTAATATGCTTTTAAATGCAATTTTCTCAGGAAATACTGAACAGATTTACACCAGACCTGCGAAAGGCACTTCCTTGACCTTATGGCTACCTCTCTGCGAAATTTCAAGTAATTCTGTTCAGCCGTTCGGGCTGTAGCTGTGTCTAAAGGTCCTATGGGAAAATGCATGGGGAAAATGCGTTTTGGGACCCCCCTTTTTTCTCGGCCCCTACTTGACGAATCACCCCGAGACTTTCAGGGTAGGAGCTGAGCGGAGCGCCCCATTAGTTTTGAATATTTCGCTAGGATTCGTCAACCGGCGCCAAAGTTATTCAAAATAGAATTTTGAGATTTCCTATGGAAACACGGTCCTAACTATAACTATCTAGTAGATAATATATATATATATATATATTACCTACTGGCGGTCGCCAGTAGGTAGTTAGCACCTAGTTACCATAGGAAAATCGTGACATTCTTTTCCCAATAACTTTGACGCAGGATGACGAGTCTTCACAAACTTTTCAAAAAAGTTTGGGGGTGATTCATCAGGCAGGGGCCGAGAAAAAAGGGGGGTCCCAAAATGCATTTTCTCCATGGTATTTCCCGTAGGAAATTTTGGAACAGGCTACAGCCCGATCTGCTGAACCGAATTACACCAGATTTTGCAAAAAGGTAGCCCTTGGTTCAGAAAGAGACCTTTTTTTAAAATGGTGTAAATTCGTTCTGTAGTTCCTGAGAAATTCAAAAAATATAGGTCAAATAATCAATTTCCCATAGGAAACTTTAGACACAGTTATAGCAAAAACTGCTGAACGGAATTACACCAAATTTGGCAAAGAGGTACTGTTTGGCTCGGAAAGCGTCCTTTTAAAAAATGGTGTAAATCCGTTCAGTAGTTTTTGAAAAATTAATAAATAATGATAGTGATATCTATGGCCGTGGTGGATCCGTGCACCCTCCCGATCACGAGCTTCATGCTAATTCGCTGTCAACAGTCCAAACCAGGAAGTGTTGGCAGCCATCTTGTGCCTGGGGAAGGTAAAGTCCTCCTCAGTGGGACTGAGAGAAGGTCCTCAACAATGGGGAGACTTTGGACGAGGCCTCGGTGAAGCCATCGAAAATGGGCCAAAAAGCTAAAAAGTGGGAAAAGCTGGATTTTTAGGCCGAGGAGGTCATTGATGGGGATCTTGTCATTATCAAACCTATAAAGATTTCTACGATTGGACTTAAGGGTTTTTCTGGAGCATGCTTTCAGCAGGAATGGGCTGCATGCTGTAGACAGAAAGTCTAAAGAGGATTTGCTTCTGCAGAGAAGAACGTAGCAGGACCTGTGGCAAAGTTAATCCCACCATCGAAGCACCTTTTTTGGATTGGCTTGCAGGTACACCCCGGTCTCCTGTCAGTTCTCAGAGCAGTTTATTCTTCTGAAATATATTCTAACACCCAGATTTTGGGTTTTCTAGAAGGAAGCCACTTTAGCACCACACGAGGAGTCCAGACCTGGGGAGAGTAGGACTTACTCCAGCAGGGACGAGCAGCAGCAGGTAGATAGGTTGCAGGATCTCTAGAGCTTATTGTGTCCCTATAGATCACATAGGAGGTCAGCCTGCTAGCCATTGGAGTCAACCTGGTTGCCCTGAGTTCAAGGAACAGGTCCAGTCTTCCTTCCTCAGGCAGCAGGGCAGTCCTTCCAGCAGCAGGACAGCAGAGTAGCCTTTCTACTGAGCCTTCCACAGGTTCAGAAGTGATCTCATTTAGGACCTCAGAGTGCTACCGTTTGTGTGAGGACAACACCTGGCATATTCAACTGCCCTTACTGGGTTTGATTCACAAATGTTTGGGGGGACGAATAGCTAGTATCATGTTCCTTTTTGAGTGCTGCAGGCAAGGACTTTGAATGTGCTATTCATGGCTAGGTACAACTTCTCCCCTAGCCATGCTGCCACACCAAAGTCTTGTCTGTCCCCATGTCTGGGAGGAATCAACAACCCATCACAGAGGAGACAGCCACAGTCATGTGTCCCTGTATACTTACGCAAAGGCTCTGTAGTTTGGGGCATTTCTAGAATTGTGACTTAAAATCCAACTTTACCATTAAATAGGACTTTAAGTTACAATTCACAATATTCCCAAAAGTTTTTTGCTTCCTGCTCCCAATCCGAAGTTATGCTTTCTTAAATATAATAAGGTAACCCAGTGATAGTCAGTGGGAGAAGTAGCCTGGAAACAGTGAAAAATTACTTTAGTACTTTTAACCTATCGGAGCATGTAAAACTTACACCCACATGTCCTACTTTTTAAATACAATGCATCCTGCCCTAGGAGCTGTTAGGGCCTACGTCAGGGGTCAATTTTAAAAAGGCGGGTTTAGGCCTGGCAAAATATGTATTTTGTCAAGTTCAAATGGCAGTTTAAAACTGCACTACAGTCTGCAGTAGCAGGCCTGAGACATATTTAAAATTTCTACTTTAGTGGGTGGCATAATGACTGCTGCAGGACCACTAGTAGCATTTAATTTGCAGGACCTGGATACATTTAGTACCACCTACTGGGGCGTATAAGTAAATTAAATGTGCCAATTAGGTTTAGGTCAATTTTATCTTGTTTCTAGAGAGGGAAATATGCATAAAATCGTAAAGCAGGCAGGTATGTAACAATCAAATGGCTTGCTATATCCACTCACTTTCCCACAATGCAATATTCTTCAAAAGAAATTATTAAAATGGAAGCAAGCAAATTATAGATAGATATATATAATATATATATTAAATGAAGCAGTGAAAAATGTTGAATCTGTTGTTGTTATATTGCACACCAAAAACAACCTACATCAACCCACTTCCAAACAATAAATGTGGTAGCAAAAAAAGGTACAAGAAAAGTTCATTGCACAGTATAATCAATAAAGTACCAGGTACAAAACGATTCAAAGTAACACAACAAACACCGATTCCTACACCAAGACATCTTCAATAATGTATTACTCTCTGAAACTCGCAGTGGAATAAAGGCCATCATAATGTAGAATCTCACGAAGAGCACGGGGGACAAATTTTCAACCCAGCAGGTTGATGGAGGCTCTGGACTTTGCTCCCCTAGGTTTGGATCATCAACCACACATCTTGGCAAGGATAATATTGAGGGCAGTGCATCTACCAATAAAAGTCCTTTCATCGTAGCTCAACTCTGAGTAAGCCGCTGTGTTTCTTCTCCAGCTTGGCATTTCATTTTTGACTTTTTCTAAAAAGCAAAATTACAATGATCTACCTTTCTTTTAAGTGGACCTCGGCAGGGAATATTAGAGGTGGAGGCCATGACCTAAATATAGTGCAGCAGGCATCACTGTAACCAAGCATTCTTGTAGTTGATGGGCTGCGGAGTCAAGGGTTTCAATAAGCAGAGTTGCTTGCTTTCCTGTGGAAAACCTCACAGCTCTCTCAATTCAATTTGAGATGGAGCAACCACAAGCTACATGGACAGGAGTTCTGCCAATTTATTGCCTAGCATCCACTCTACTGAGCTATAAATGGCCACACAGTGTTCTCTCTGATGTGTGTTGAATTAAGTATCTAAAAAAAAAATCCTGAAGCTAGCAGAATTGAGTCAGAGCAGGACTAGGCAGGGGCCACTAGGATAAGAGATCCTCTGGACATATATGCTCCAGGCCATCTGCAACACCTAGAAATCAATGGAGACAAAAATAGGATGCTTGGGGCAGAGGTCGGGCACCTGTGCTTTGGTCCCTGGAAAATAGCGAACAAGGTTATAGAAACCAAAATAATAAATTCAACTAAGGAGGACACTATGCCAACTATGACTTCTGAAGTAGCCCGTCTGAAGGGTGTGGTGAGCCATTTGGATCAGAGGGTCGAGAATACAGAAGGGAGTTTGAGGTGGAGCAATCGCTGGTTTGTAGGGATTCCCAAAGGGTCAGATGGAGAACATCCTGAGTCTGCTTCACAATTGAGAGAGCACACTGGGCCCTGCAGTCCAGACCGCTCTCCGGGCTGGCATCCAAGGACCTGATTACCTGTTGCCTTAACTACACTGACAGGGAAGCTATTCTCATCACTCTCGGTTCTCAGTCTGGAGGGGGCCTGAGTCAACAGATATCTAAACTATACACTGCTAGTGCAACAACTATGCAGGTCTTTTGGGGCAATTAAGCAGAAGCTGAGTGTGGTGCCACTCAAATGCATGCTCCTCTTTCCTGTGAAACTCATAGTTCTACATGCCAGTATATTGGGTTTCTTAGAGACACTCCAAGAAGTATGGGACTGGATGGAAATATGAAACTGGATTTTGGCGGTGCAGTGCGAGACCAATGGCCCACTCTCAGAGAACAATGGGGCAGCACTGGAATCCTCTTCAGTGGAACATTTCGGGACTCATAGAGATGAGGGCTGAGAGATGGTAGGACTGAGAACCCCAGCATGAACAGTCAACCTCATCAGTATGAAAGAGATAAATGAGACAGTAGTGACGGGTCATTAATGCCAAACTCTGTTTAACAGGAGAGAAATCAAAAAACCCTAGACTCTGATTCACACTTGTTTACTTTTGACACCATTGCTGCAATTAAGACATACCTTGACAGTGGGTATCTCTAGGGACACAGGGTTGTGGTCCAAACTTTCTAGGGTGCAAAAAGTGAATTCATTACAACTAAGGGTTGACAGCTATTATCTGAATGCAAATGGGGGCCTGCACTCCTATCATGTGGTTCAAATGTTGGGAGGATGACATATACTTTAGCTATGGAAGGCTTGGGTGAGGCAGAGATTGGCTTTCTGTTCTAGTGGATTCTTTTATCTCTAAATATCAAATTACAAGCTTTTTAGTGAATCAACACAACCTAGAAACCAGGAGGTATGATTATCTTTGCACCTTCAACCTCATATTCTGGATTGTTAACTGCCTGAACAACAAAGTTAAAAGGGCTTCCATCTTTCATTACAACAGGAAGTTCAGACCATGGGTGGTATTCATGCAGGAGACTCCCTTGATGAGTAGTTGATGTCCCCTCCTATCACTTGGCAGCTATACCAGGGTATATTACTCTGCATATATGAAAAATTCACGTGGTGCAGTAGTCCTACTACATAGGCCATTCCCAATTAAACTTTTGAAGGTAACCCATGATTACCTCAGTAGGTGTACAATAGTGAAAGGCATCGTGGGAGACACACAATGGACATTATCCTCTATATACATTCTGCCAAACCTAGTTAATGACACTATGGATGCACTCATGACACACATACTGATCTCACCAGTGGGTACAAAATCCTCAGGGCAACCCTAATTCAGTAATGAATGTGGATAAGGATGTTGGCAGCACCCCTAAGGTCCACAGATACTTCCTCTTGCCTCATTGTTCATGGTCTATGGCCCTTCATGACACCTGATGTGCAACACCCTTGGAATCTGTCAAATTCATACACTACTCCCACATGCACAAATCATCCACAAGATTAGACTATACTTTTATCCCCTCTACTGACCCCACTCCCACTATGGTCAAACTGAGGCATCCTGGAGAACGTGAGACATGGAGATTGAGTGCCTTGTGGTTCCATGATTTGGACTTCTCAGACTTCATCAGGGTCCATATTGACAACAACTTTACTATAAAGAAAGGTATGGTTTTCTCTCCCACTACACTTTGGGAGGTGATCAAGGCAGTTAACAGAGGGAGAGCTGTCTCCAATCAAATGGATGCTAAGGAGCACAATATTTCTGGGTGCTGGATCAGATTAGGGATCTAGAGTCCAAATTATTATTTAAACACAAGGAACAGCTACTGGGTTCTCTGGAACTAACAAGCCTATTACAAAGACTAAAGCTGCTTGACTCTGCGTTATTTGCTACTATCAGCACCCCAATCCATATATATGAAGTTTGACATAAGCCCAGAAAGGTCTTGCATTGGCGAACTAACAAAGACCAGGAAATGTGATTTATCCCTTGCTTGATAAATGCAGAGGGGGCGATAATAAAAGATCCCCAAGGCATTGCCTAAACGTTTGATCAATACTTTTAATCAGACTCCATCTATTGCAGAGCAGGAGTCCCATCATAGAAGACACACCAATCCTGAACCTTCTATCCTCGGCTCATCGATGACTGGATGAATTGCTATGTAAGAGATAGAGGAGACCCTAGCAGGCCTCACACAGAGCAAAACTCCTGGTCTCAATGGTTTTCCCTTAGAAGCATTTTAGAGCTATGCATCCCATCTCACCTCCCAACTCTCGAGTATCTTTGAGTATGTATGAGGAAGCCTATATGATTAGGATGCTCTCACAATGCCTGAGAGTAGTCACTATCTCTGTTGTGCTGAAGCCACCCTCATGAAGACTGTGGATCATATCACTCTATATCCCTAATTATTCTGGATGCCAAGATACCTGCCAAAGTGTTGACCAATAGCATATTGACAGCAATAGGAACTCTGTTGGGATATGACCAATACTGTTTCTTACCCAATCATATCACATGTCCAGGCCTCTGGATTCCAGGGAGCTGTGGACACTGTTCTCCATAGACTTCGAGAAGGCCTTTGAGTTGGTGCATTGGCCCTTTATGTTCCACCTTCTGGAGAGAATAAGCTTTGGTCCACTTTTCTGCCGATACGTAGAATTAATGTACACAGAAACGTGGGCAAGCATTTGTGTTAACAGTGCAATGTCTGAACTTATTCATATCAAAAGAGGTGCCAAACAAGGGTGGCCCTTATCACTGCTTGTGTTCTCCTTAAAAATAGAACCCCTGGTGAAGTGGATAGACTGTGATGCACAACTGAGTGTGTTCTTCTGGCCATCCTCAAAAGTAATTTTATATTGCACAACAGCTGCTTCACCATGAGTGTTCTGGTGCTGTACAACAATGAAAGCAGGACTGAATTACATCTCAGAAAACAGAAAAATCTTCTATTGTGCCTTTGAAAGACTTTCCTTACGGGCAACCCAGAGATGACCTGGTAAAAAATTCCAAGGGCTAGGTGCCAGGAAGGAAACAATCTGCCCCCTGCTCTGGGTTTATGCACTTTAAGGTTGCATAACAAGTTTTGATTAACAGAGCTGAGTCCCCTTATTATTTTTTTACTTTCTCTCAGATATACAGAGAGCGTTATTGTGAAATGCCCTCTAAGTAATCGGAAATACTTTGAATTTGATTTGCATCTTGACAGGTAACTAATGCAGTTATTTCAGTCCATGCAGAATGTACCACTTTTAGGGATGTTTAAGGCAAGACGGGCCACTGCTGTCTGGATTTGTTGAAACTGGTTTACCAGCTCCATAGAGTATTCAAGAAAAATTATATTAGCATAATCCAAACTAGATGTAATTAATGCACGCACAATGTATTTCCTTAGGAGATGTTTCAAAGTCTTCCTTAAAGATTTAAGAAGCGAAAAACATGTGGCAGTGGTGACCTGCACCTATGGTTGAAATGATAAGGCGATATCCAATTGAAACCCATTGGGGCCCAAGGAAGGGAAGAATACCACCTCAGTCCAAGTCAAAACATCAGAAGAGTGAATGAAATAATCCTGACAAAAGAAAACTCAGATAAACTATCTGAACAACTACTGGACTTTACCTAAAATTACGGAACTAAAAATGAATCTGACAGCTAAAGATAATCAAAGTACGACAACTAAGCTTAACTGAAATATTAGGGCATAAGGTCTACCTAGCAATTCAAACAACCTTTTGGAATCATTTACCCCATTGCTGCAAGCATTTCAAGCATCAACAGATACCCTCATAATGCAGTCAGATCACTTAGACATTCAAATAGATCTAATGAACATCATTGCATCATATATCTCAGGGATAAACACAAAATTGGATAAACTAAACAATTTTATAACAAGAGTTCAGTCCAAATACTCTCCGCATGAAGGTCCATGTACATGCGGCCCAACAATTGATAACCTGAGTCTCTTACCAACATTATTGGAACAGATTCTTAGTATAAACAAACTTCACACTACCTTCAGAATTGACCCTGAATGTACAGATGAAGAACAACTGGGCCCACAAGTAAAGCAACAAAGTTCTCCGTCAGCTGCAGATACTTCAATGGAAATTACAAATAGCATACAACCTATAAAAAGGGCAGAACCTCCATAGGTTGAACAAATTCAGACACTGAAGGTCATTTCAGGTAATCTCAAGATGATATCCCAATCCAGAAGACAAAAAAAGGTCAAAAGGAAAGCTAGAAATAAAATCCTGCAACAAGCGAAACTTTAATCAGCCAGGAAGTTCCCTATTGTTATTACAGCTTGTGATGGTTAAGTCTTGCATGTTCTAACTATTCCATCCTCAACAGCAGTCCCTATTCAAAACACCAGCATTCAAAACAGGGCACCAACCAGCAAGAATCGAGACAAGTCAGATTCAGGTCAAATATACAACATTGACTTTACAACTATAGATGACTCGGACCCTCATGAGAAAACCAAAACACAGAAAATTGATGGTCCCGAAAGACCAAGAGTACAAGAAGCCAGGTCAGGATCAGGTAACGTCGAAAATAACAAAAGGAAGAGTCCAGTACCATCAAAACACCACTTCATGCAAGCCTGGGAAATTGGATACCTCTAAGAACATAAAGTCCCAAGACTGTCATTCACTCTAACTCAAGACCAAAAGTAAAAAATTGCCTGGATAGTACTGATGCGACACTGCAAACATTAAAAATATCTGAACACCAAGCAACACATGTGGGGGATACTTCCCCCACAGCAACAGACTAAAAATAAAAGTTTTTCGACCCCCTCACTCTAGAGCCGCAAGAAACTATAAATCGTAATGGGCTGCATCACTCAGGGGCACCCATTAACTACACTTTGCCACAACAATTAGGAGATGGCAGCTGTTCCCCACAAAGGGATCTCAGATTTCTCATTCAAAATCACAAAAAACTCACATTGAAGGAAGGCCAGTGCCTGGAAATATCAAGGGAAAGAGAGCAAAACCAAATAACGCAACAGATAATTCTGAAACCAGAATGTAAATCATTTGGTAGGCAAAATATTCTGAATAGAACAATTTACTAAAACTTATGGGTGAAATCTCGGAATTAAAACATATACAATTTGCTAATCTCTTCGCAGTGGAATTTCTGTCTGATGGTCAAAACAAAAACAAGGAGCAAACGCTAACCACATGGCAGTTGCTGAGGTAGTACAGCTAACTTTAAACAGTTTGGATCAATTCGATGCCTGGGGGAAAAATGATCCATACCAGTAGCACCATGCTATCCTGGTCCTCGTAATGAAAACCGTATACACAAAATCAAACAACAGCCAAAACAAAGATTTGAAACAACACCGGTCTATTCAGTCTTACAGAATGCTAAGGGGAGAAGTAGTACTGAATTGACAAGGTCTACTAAAGACCGGAAAGCAAATGCGGAGGCAGGTCAAAATCATTGGAACTGGCTCCCAAGCATTCTCATTACAAAGGAAAACGATTGACCAAGGAAAGGTAAAACGGACATTATTCATATGATATCATGGAATATAGCAGGTGCAAAAAAACCGCTTGAAGAAGGCATCCCATTTTATGATTAGCTCACTTGTGACATAATAGCTCTACAGGAGACATGGGCATTGGAAGATCTCCCCCTAGTTGGTTTTTCTCACTACATAGTAGTAACAGAAAAAGTAAATGATACGGTCGTGCCAAAGGTGGCCTGGCCGTTTCTGTATCCACAGTGCTTACTATTAAATCTGAACAGTTAAAATCACTAGATCCCAGAATTCACCTTATTAAACTTATGGACAAGTGCCTGGATAAATAGAGGACAGTATTACTGATTAAAAATTACACTGAACCAATGGTAAGAAAAAAAAGACAATAATGCACTTTTAATTAAAACCATCCCGGACATGTGATGTACTGAACCTGCCTGGAATTTTGTATTGACGGGAGACTTTAATTCTAACCTAATTTATACTCCAGAGGAAGATGAAATACTGACAATGGACAACATTTTCTGGAATGTAGAGCAACAACATCAAGCCTGGAGTAGTCGCCCAGACCATATAGGCTGACAGTTAGTAAAAGCAATGGAATATCACGGTATGTGTGTGATAAACGGTAGATCAGTAGAAGATAATCTGCCGAAAAACACCTATTATGCACCAAGCATGCAATCGATACCAGATTTCAATATCATCTCTCTAACCTTAATGTCCGTTCTTTATGGAATATACCGCGTTAAGCGGTCATTCATTTCAACACATCCTCTTTCACCTTAATTTATCAAAATTTCAAATTACTACATTACCAGAAGGTAAAATTAATTTGGTAAATTTAAAATGCCTCAAGTGGACAAACGAAACCAAACTGGAGTGACATACAACAACCAAGGAAATACTAACAGAATCTGCACACAAGAGTGCCAATAGGATACAAGCCTGGAATAATTTTTGGAACGAGAAAGAAGGCCAAAAGATACAAATCACAAAATGTATTAACAAGCAAAGTTCAAAAAATGAAACGCAACCCAAAAATCATGGAAGATACTTCAGACAACAGACCATGACGGAATTACAAGCATTTCGGCAGCAGAGAAAACTATACAAAATTAATTTATAGGAATATAAAAGGTCGAGCAAGGGGAGATTTTGGTCCAAATTAATATACAGTGCACTGCACCCTGACTCGAGCAAATTTTGGCAAATGATAAACCATCTGAACAGGCAAGTGAACGCCTTAACTTCAAATGTACAGGAACAGTACTGGGCCAATCATATATCACAGAACTTTACAGAGAACACTCATTCTCTACAACTGTCACAGAAGCCATTGGACTCCATAAGACATCAAAATCAATCGAAATCCAGTGAAACCCGGTCTTAATAATCCTGCAGGATGGAGGGTCTTGAGTGCAGAGGGGAACTCAAATAGCACTGTTCTCCCTGCTAAGCGGAGAACATAACAAATGCAATAAAGAAAAGCAAAGGAGATGGTGCCCCAGGGCCTAATGGCATCCCATTCTTAAAAATGACCTACTTTTTAACACGACCCAGTTTTTTGGAGTAAGCACCAGGAGATGCTATACGAAGAAGTAGAGTTCCAAAATCAAATACAGAACAGTTGGCAAGAATTAATAATTATACCTATATACAAAGGAGGCGACAGAAAAAATCCATCGAACTATAGGCTAATTGCACTGCTAGACGTAGAAGCAAAGTATCAAGCGTCCTTGATCCTGGAAGACCTGGTCAACTGATCGGATGCACTCAACTTGATCCCAAAAAATCAAATAGGATTTAGAAAAGGGATTGGAACTATGTTCAACATTTTATCAATCTCTTTAATAGCAGAAAAATGCTAGAAAAACAAGCAAAGTCTGCATCTCTGTTTTATCGACCTAAAGGCAGCATTTGACAGTGTGGTTTGTCAAATTTTGTGGAACAAACTTCGTGCCTGGAACATTCCAGATAGAATTTTAAGATGTCTAATACTACTTTACTCACAAACTTGGCTGAGAGTAAAACTTGGTGATGGCTCTAGAATTTCGAGAACATTTCACACAAATAAGGGCTTTAAACAAGGTGTGTGTTGGCCCCACATCTGTTCAATCTGTTTATGTCAGACCTGTCTGACAAGCTTAATAACATCAGTAATAAACTCAAAGAACAAATTCTCTACCTGTACGGATCATATTGTGCAATAAGTCACTAATTAGTAGTCAACTAACAACACTGGCCTATGATTGTGACCACACCACACATAAATTAACAAAATATATCAAAATGTTATTATCAGCTCTGCAAATTTAGCTTTTAAATATGTATGAAAATAAAGTTAACATTGAGCACATCCCACACCACAAACTCAGAAAATCAAACATCTGAATTCATAACCACACATACTCACACGTCTGAAAATATCAGGCATCCCATAATACAGTGATCATAAATAAATACAGGTGAACGAATCCCCCAGAAACACGGTTACCCAGAAGGTATTATACACCTTGCACAAAATATCAGTGTAACCAGATGAAAGCTATAGAATAAGGGAATAAAGATCAGATAGATAGTCAAATAATAGATGAAGTTCATACCCATAAAGTCATAAATAATTCTCAAGGGGGAGGAATTCAATCATAAAGGTCCATGTCACTATACCAGCGCCCACGTGCGTTTCGGTGTTAGACCACAATGTGGGTCTCACCTTCCGCAGGGGGCATGTACCAAAAACAGTGGTAGTGGGACGTACCTGAGAATCAGAGCAGGCACACAAGTGGTAAGACAAGGATGTCAGCAGGAGCACGATAATTGCAGTGCCACACGGTTATTTGCAGAGGCCTGACCTACCCTACCGGAATGAAAGACAGCGGAGATCCTGCACATCAACAGCGGATCTCGAAATGGCTTGTATCAGCGAGAGAAAGATGGTGTCCCATGGAGGAACATAGGAGATAAGTGAAAGTCTGAAATGCGCCGAATTTTGTAAAATGAATAAGGCGGGCGTCCCAGCGATGAAAAACGCTCCGACCCCATCAGCTAAAATGAACCCTTAAGCAGCGGCGGTGTCTGAGCCAGATAACTGAATTCAGCTGAGTCCAGTAGGGTAATAGCAGCGGGCGTAAGAATGGTAGCGACTCTCCAGAGCCCCTTCATGAGGCATTACGCGGTGGCGACAGGGGTGTTCAGCAGGATAGCCGATAGGAGGCCAGAAGACATCAAAATCAATCAAAATCCAGTGAAATCCTGTCTTATTAATCCTGCAGGATGGAGGGTCTTGAGTGCAGAGGGGAACTCAAATAGCACTGTTCTCCCTGCTAAGCGGAGAACATAACAAATGCAATAACGAAAAGCAAAGAAGATGGTGCCCAGGGCCTAATGGCATCCCGTTTTTTAAAACGACCCACTTTTGAACACGACTAAGTGTTTTGGAGTAACCACCAGGAGATGCTGTACGAAGAAGTAGAGTCCCAAAATCAAATACCTGACAGTTGGCAAGGATTAATAATTATACCTATCTACAAAGGAGGCGACAGAAAAAATCCATCAAACTATAGGCTAGTTGCACTGCTAGACGTAGAAGCAAAGTATCAAGCGTCCTTGATCCTGGAAGACCTGGTCAACTGATCGGATGCACTCAACTTGATCCCAAAAAATCAAACGGGATTTAGAAAAGGGATTGGAACTATATTCAACATTTTATCAATCTCTCTAATAGCAGAAAAATGATAGAAAAACAAGCAAAGTCTGCATCTCTGTTTTATCGACCTAAAGGCAGCAATTGACAGTGTGGCTTGTCAACTTCGTGCCTGGAACATTCCAGATAGAATTTTAAGAGGTCTAATACTATTTTGCTCACAAACTTGGCTGAGAGTAAAACTTGGTGATGATTCTAGAATCCCGATAAAATTTCACACAAATAAGGGCCTTAAACAAGGTTGTGTGTTGGCCCCACATCCGTTCAATCTATTTATGTCAGACCTGTCTGACAAGCTTAATAAGATCAACTCTCACTCTCCGCATTTGGGCCCGCTACCTCTCTCACATCTTCATATGCAGAGAATGTCGTCTTACTGAGTTTAACTAAGGCTGGCATGTGCAGATTACTATCTGAAATGACAGAGTTCTTAATAGTAAACAAATTAGAAATCAACATTTCCAAAACCTAACCAATGCTTACTAGTAACCGGTCAGGTGTCCTCCACAGAACATCTGGTTAGAAGGCAAACTCCTGGAAGTAGTATCCTCCTATAAATATCTGGGATTTCATATAGATAAGAAACTAAATCACCGTGAGCAGAAAAGCTATATGGCATGCGTGCATGTGCACTAACATTTGCATATAGGTCATTGACAAAAAAGCTGAAGGGACCATCGTTCAAACCACTGCTGTAGGTGATAGCAGCCAAAACGCTTCCAACTTTGACTTATGGTATTGCTGCCTTACGCGGGAAAGATTCAGTCCTCCTGAATAATCTAATAACCAGCACCTACAAAAAGGTTTTTCAACTTGTCCAGTCAACTGGAATTTGGACTAATGAACTAAACAGTAGGTAGAATGTACACATCGATAAAGATCTGGTATCTAATAAAACGAAATACGGAGAACTCTGGACTTAATGAAGCACTTTGGTCTGAACTTGAGAAAGATAAAGAATCAGTGTTTAACCAATTTCTTTACAATGCACTGCTGACCTCTGGAGCAAAATCACGCCTTTTCCAACATCAAAATTAGCAATAAACAAAGCAGCAAAATGTAATTCCTTAGTACTCAACAAAAGTACTTTTAGCCTCAGACCCCACGCTTGGATGGTGATTAACAACAACAAAGCTCTTAAGCCAGCGGCTTATCTAGATCATACATTTTCGATTGACCTAAAAAAAGAACTGATGTCCTTGCGCTTTGGTATGTACCATTCATTAGCAGAGCATACAGGCTCGAAAAACATGGAGTCTATAGCATGTCGACACTGTGGCAGCCATAAAGAAGATCTCATTCATTTGATATGTATTTGCCAGCAACTGTACCCAGTAGGACTCATTTTATTGATAAAAGCCTTTCACTACAGAGGAATATGGACCTGCAGCTCTGCTATAATGAAAGGACTAAATCCATCTGATCCTCAAATGAACTGTAAACTGATACAACTCCTCCGACTTCATGATTAGGCCCTGAAAGCCATGGCCCAATAGGGGTTCTAACCATGGGGATTAAACGCGGATTTTACACCTAACGGATGTATTCATTTTTAAGTTAAATGAGAGTGCAAGGTTCACGTACATTGATTCACTCCCAGGAAGTAATAATAGGTAAATCATCGTAAGGTCGCTGATTGGTGGAAGGGTAGGCATGGAACACTCTGAACTATAAATCTAATTAAATTGGACAAATCATTGCTGATCAGAATCGCATTTAACTAGCCTACTGCTTGACAACTGAAGTTTTTTATACCGCAATTTTAACTACGTTCTGAAATGTATGACTGGTTGGTCAATTAGGACAAATATGTAATGGATGGATTTAGGTATCATACTACGGGACTTGCATGGTAACATAGTTAACATGATTTTAATCTTTTCTTTTATTAGTAACTGACTCATGTGGAAAATTGTTATGGTTTTAATTAACTAAACAAATGAATAAATTTCATTTCATTTCAAATTTCAGATTTTAATTGAAACCCAAGATTCTTAGCAACTGATGTAGGGGTGGAGGCCGCCACCAGTTCTGTGGGCCATAGTCTTGTGATGTCTAACAGGGACTATGCATCAAAGACTAGGGGCCAGATGCATCAAGCATTTTCCTCCTCGCAAAGGGGCCGATTTGCAGAATCGGCCTGTTTGCGAGCTCAAACAATGCTTTTGCAATGCATCAAACCCAATTTAGTAATTTGGTAACCTGTTACTGAATCGAAAATTGGGTTTGCAATTCGCTATTTGGAAGGAGCGTGTTTAGGGCGCCCCTTTCAAATAGCGAATCATAACGGTATGCATGAATGTTTTGTGACTGTAAATGTGGTTCTAAAGCATTTTACCACCTACTTCAAGTAGGTGGTAACCCAATTGCAAATTGAAAGGGGTCCCTAAGGGACCCCCTCTCCTTTGTGCATGTTTGTAAAAGCATTTTTAAGAGCAGGCAGTGGTCCCACGGACCACTGCCTGCTCTTAAAAAAAAAGAAAACTTTTCATTTTTCTTTTAGTAAAGTATCTCATTTTCCTTTAAGGTAAACGGGCTGCTTTACCAAAATAAAAGATTGCTTTATTTAAAAGCAATCACAGACATGGTGGTCCGCTGATTTCAGCAGGCCACCATCCCTGTAATTTTTGCTATTCCTAGGGGGTTGCAAATTGCGACCTCCCTCATTAATATTCATGAGGTTGGTCATTTGTGAGCTTTTACTAATCCCAGAAAGTGTACTACACACTTTCATGCATGCTGTTTTGCGATTCCCTAATTGCGAATCGCAAAGATTTGCAATTAGGGAATTGCACAAAAAAATGTTTACATCGGGCCCTAAGATTTCTGCTTTGTCCAAATGTATATTTATATACTCAAAAGAGGAGTTTAAGAGGGAAAATCACCCAGGCCACCCTCCACTCAATCAATAATAGACACTACAAGACCTGGAGATATCAAGCACTATATCACAATACATGGGATTGGGAGAGGGGCAATATAAACAATTATTATACCCTCAGAAGTAGTTCATGTCATGAACTATCAATACCAACCCAAGTGCTTCCAAATTTAACATTTAAAACAACCCGTCATGTGCAGAACAATCCAACAAAAGCATAAGTCAGAAAAAATGTGTGAAGAATGAGAAAGCATCTCACGTGCGCAACACCAGAGGAGCTGCTGGCTGGTACTCGCCAGTGTGCTCACGAGTTTCTCATCATCGATGACTTTCTCATGAAAAGAGTGTAAAAGGAATTGTGTAAAAGAATTTATACACCAAGGGAGGTATATTAGGCAGCCCAAAAAACCAAAAGAAAAATTCTCGGAAAAAGAAAGACCCGTGTGGTCTTACAAATAAGATTAGGTGTGACCCACGTCTGTATTCTGACCCGTTTTATTCCACTCTGTGAGTCACCCCAAGGTTAAAAACACGGTCATGTTCAAAAACCACATTTATGAATGGCCAACATGTTTCATTGCCTACTTAACTTGGCGGCAAATTCATCAGGGCGTCAAGGGACTGCAATCACCTCCCTGGAATAAATCTGTTGACAAACAGAAATCGCTGCGTGTATGCAGAGAACATAAAAAGCACATGTCAGATTGACAACAACATGAAGGAACCACAATGTACCCCCCTACAAACCGACATGACACATCATTTCACAGGGAACATTACCTCGTGAAAGCCAAGGGCCCATATACCAGCTCTCACGGAGTCAGTATATTAAATGAGCACTGTCTGTTGCTCTATTGGTCCTAATGCCCACACACATCCGTTATTTTGTGGTGCTTAGACCGTCATCTGTCGAGACAAATCAAATGCTTTAGGCGATGCCCCTATCTCAACGCTCATGCAAACTTGTTAATGACACTGAGTTTTGTCTTTGATTAGAACCTATCACTACCCAGTACTATGTTCATAAAAGATGATTGTCAAGCATCTAATTCACCCCACCATCCTTGATATTCCAGTTAGCCCATAACTAATAATACTTTATCAAAATGATGGTTCGCAAACTCTCTGACACAAACTTCCCAATGTGCCTCCGCTTGTAAAAAGATGTTTGCCAAGGATCACCATGTGGTTGGGAGACTCTCTTTACCTAAGTTCACCCATATTGTCCCAATTAACTAAACACACCACTGCTCTATTGCTTTCGCTGCGCGTTCTCGTCCCGCCAACGATATTAATGCTGGCCAACCCCCACTCACCGTACGGTAGAAGAGCTCACTCGGTAACTCATTCCCGGAACAATCCGGGGCTTGTGCGGCCGCTATTTAAGCCGGCGGCTCAACATTAATACTTCCGGGTTCGGGCTGGTGACCCGGATCATTACGTATAAGCGTCCATCACGGCGGCCATCTTATAGTGGCCAGAATTCACATTCAATGCAACAGCAGTGCATTAGTATTTACCCTAGCAAAAGTATGTTTACAATAGGAGGCCTTCAAAAATAGAATCATTTTTAAATTCTTTATTAAGAAACTTTTATCGAGGAGTTGGAGGTGGAAAAATAGAAAATTTCCTATTTGTTTTGCCAAACAATACTCATTGGTGAATATCATGATCCCAAAAGCTGTGTCAAGAATCTGTCAAGACACATGGGGGACGGATGTTTTTACCAAGAACTGGCACACAGTACATACCACGAGTATATCCACCAAATTACAGGACCTACAACAATAACCCCAGTTTTCATCGTCTAGAAATCTTGTTCCACTCTATTTGATCATTCAGGCCAACTTGATCAACCTTTTCGGAATAAATCCAGCGAGCTTCCTTCACTGCAAGCGTATTCTCAATTTGATTAACCTGGCCCATCACTCTTTCTAACACCACCCATTTAACAGCCTTATAGTTGTGCTGGTGGTCTTTATAATGTTGAACCAGTTTTGTGGTTAATTTGCCGTTCTTGATGGTACTGAGGTGCTCTTGTATCCTCACCTTGATTTTTCTTGTGGTGAGGCCAATATAGTGAAGCCCACATGGGCAAGTAAGCCTGTAAATCGTGTTTGATGAATTGCAGTTACTGAACTTATTTAAGTGCCAAGTCCGTCCATCCTGCAGCTGAACACTAGTTGTTTTTTCAGTTAGTTCACAGACAGAACAGCCTCCACACGGGTAGTGTCCCGGGGGAATGGATGTATTGGTCACTTGTGATTGGGGCCTAGTGTGGACAAGCCTGTCTTTAAAGTTCTGGGCTCTTCTGAAGGCAAACCGAGGTGCTGGCATTTTATAGTCACTGGTGGATAATAAGGACCAATGCTTTCTAATGGCCTGACGAATTTTAGTCGCAAGGGGATCAAAGGTGAGCACTATGGGTAGACAATCAGAGCTCTCCCTCGAGTTTCTTTCCAAAAGTGCTTCACGTGGGGTGTTATGTGCCCTCTTGCGAGCTCTGTTGACAATTTTTCTAGGGTATGCCCTCTGTACCAGCTTCTCAGTGAGGGCTTCAGACTGTTTCAAAAAGTCAACAGTCGAGGAACAGTTTCTGCGGGAACGCAGAAACTGTCCCACTGGCAGATTATCCCTCAACGCTCTAGGATGGAAGGATTGATAGTGCAAGAGGGAATTTTTATTGGTAGGTTTCTGATGAACAGTAGAGGTTAACCTATCGCCAGTCACAGTGATGTCCAAGTCTAGGTATGTAACCTTCTCGGTGCTGATGTTCCATGTGAACTTCAAACATCTGTCCCGATTGTTGAGCCATTCCAAAAACTCACCAAGATGGATACGTGTACCAGTCCATATGCAAAGAACATCATCAATATACCGCTTCCAGAGGCTGATGTGCCCCTGGAAGGGATTAGATGGATGATATAGATGATGTTCCTCGAACTGGCCCACGTAGATGCAGGCCAGACTCGGTGCGAAGGTAGCACCCATAGAAGTCCCAGATATTTGTAGGAACATATCATCCTTATAGGCAAAGTAATTCCGAGTGAGTGCTACCTCTATGCATTGCATAACAAAGGTTTGGGGGGTGTCATAAAACCACTCCTGACTTTCAAGGGCACGTGCTGCTGCCACAAGCGTTGCGTCTTGAGGGATACTTGTATATAACGATTCAATATCGATAGTAACAAGTATCTGTTGCAATTCATCAAACCTTAAATCTTGGATGGTATTCAAGATGTCGGTGGTATCCTGGACATATGACAGTTGTTTAACCACCGACTCCCTGAGGAAGAAGTCGGCAAATTGAGACAATGGTTCCAGTACAGAGGAAATCCCCGACACTATCGGGCGTCCTGGAGGGGGCCGTTGTGCCTTATGGATTTTCGGCAAGATGTAAAATGCCGGAATCCTGGGCTTGCTGTTAACTAGGAAGTCAGCTTCCTTGGTGGTAATCCAATTTCTTTCTCTCGCATGTCCCACCATAGTGGTGATGGTATTCAACAATTCAGCGGTGGGATCTCTGATCAACGGTTGATAGTTCTATCTATCATCCAAAAGCCTTCGGACCTCTCTCTCATAGTCAGCAGTATTCATTAGGACGATAGCCCCACCCTTATCGGCCGATTTAATCGTAAGGGCTGAATTCTTTTGCAACGATGTCAATGCATGCCAATCGTTCTTGGTCATGTTGCTGAATACATTTCTTTGTTCTGTCTCCTCAAGCAACCTAATCTCATCAAGAACCTTTCTTTCGAAGGCAAGAACTTCAGGGCCTACTGTGTGACTCGGGGGGCAAAAATGAGAGGGACGGTGTAGATTAGTGGTAAACAGTGATGGAGGTTCTGAGTCCTTCAGTGCGAAAAACTTTTTTAATTTGATCTTCCTCATTGCCTCATGTACTTCCATTCTACATTTGAAAGGGTCATGTCTGGGAGTTGGAACATGCCCCAAGCCTTTATTGAGCACTCTCAGTTCATCATTTGAAAGTTGGTAATCGGACAAATTAACCACAATACTGTTTACGTGGGCATTCTGCCCCTGCTCCTGGTTACGCGGGGGGAGAATGACTGCCATGTCTGGGACTGATTCTGACGTCCTCGACCTCGACCTCTCGACCCGCCCCCTCTGTTTCCTCTCTGGCTCTGGACTAAAAAAGAGCGTAAAAGGCCACCCAGGTCCTGATTGGATTGAACCTGTGGGTTGAATCTCACTCCCCTTTGTTCCGGACCAGATGTCCCCTCTTCTTCCTCACTCGAGGTATTGTCGAATGTCCAGTTCTGGGGAGTGCGCCTAGCTTGTACTCGGCCTCCCCTCTGGGGCCTGTTCTGTGGTGCCTGATCACTATCCTGTTGATAGTACTTATCCTCTGTGTACGGGAATGCCCACTCGTGTGAATATCGTTCTAGATTTCTCTTCAACCCCTTTATCTTCTGGTTGATCATATAGTTTCTATATTCACTAAGATCCTCTTGAATTCTCTGCAGCTGTTCCTTTGAGTCTGTAATACTAGAGTCTGATTTTATACTCTCCTCTAGTTCTAGGATCTCTTTTAGGAGTTCCTCGCTCAATCGTTTAGCTGAGTACAAGCTAGGCGCACTCCCCAGAACTGGACATTCGACAATACCTCGAGTGAGGAAGAAGAGGGGACATCTGGTCCGGAACAAAGGGGAGTGAGATTCAACCCACAGGTTCAATCCAATCAGGACCTGGGTGGCCTTTTACGCTCTTTTTTAGTCCAGAGCCAGAGAGGAAACAGAGGGGGCGGGTCGAGAGGTCGAGGTCGAGGACGTCAGAATCAGTCCCAGACATGGCAGTCATTCTCCCCCCGCGTAACCAGGAGCAGGGGCAGAATGCCCACGTAAACAGTATTGTGGTTAATTTGTCCGATTACCAACTTTCAAATGATGAACTGAGAGTGCTCAATAAAGGCTTGGGGTATGTTCCAACTCCCAGACATGACCCTTTCAAATGTAGAATGGAAGTACATGAGGCAATGAGGAAGATCAAATTAAAAAAGTTTTTCGCACTGAAGGACTCAGAACCTCCATCACTGTTTACCACTAATCTACACCGTCCCTCTCATTTTTGCCCCCCGAGTCACACAGTAGGCCCTGAAGTTCTTGCCTTCGAAAGAAAGGTTCTTGATGAGATTAGGTTGCTTGAGGAGACAGAACAAAGAAATGTATTCAGCAACATGACCAAGAACGATTGGCATGCATTGACATCGTTGCAAAAGAATTCAGCCCTTACGATTAAATCGGCCGATAAGGGTGGGGCTATCGTCCTAATGAATACTGCTGACTATGAGAGAGAGGTCCGAAGGCTTTTGGATGATAGAAAGAACTATCAACCGTTGATCAGAGATCCCACCGCTGAATTGTTGAATACCATCACCACTATGGTGGGACATGCGAGAGAAAGAAATTGGATTACCACCAAGGAAGCTGACTTCCTAGTTAACAGCAAGCCCAGGATTCCGGCATTTTACATCTTGCCGAAAATCCATAAGGCACAACGGCCCCCTCCAGGACGCCCGATAGTGTCGGGGATTTCCTCTGTACTGGAACCATTGTCTCAATTTGCCGACTTCTTCCTCAGGGAGTCGGTGGTTAAACAACTGTCATATGTCCAGGATACCACCGACATCTTGAATACCATCCAAGATTTAAGGTTTGATGAATTGCAACAGATACTTGTTACTATCGATATTGAATCGTTATATACAAGTATCCCTCAAGACGCAACGCTTGTGGCAGCAGCACGTGCCCTTGAAAGTGAGGAGTGGTTTTATGACACCCCCCAAACCTTTGTTATGCAATGCATAGAGGTAGCACTCACTCGGAATTACTTTGCCTATAAGGATGATATGTTCCTACAAATATCTGGGACTTCTATGGGTGCTACCTTCGCACCGAGTCTGGCCTGCATCTACGTGGGCCAGTTCGAGGAACATCATCTATATCATCCATCTAATCCCTTCCAGGGGCACATCAGCCTCTGGAAGCGGTATATTGATGATGTTCTTTGCATATGGACTGGTACACGTATCCATCTTGGTGAGTTTTTGGAATGGCTCAACAATCGGGACAGATGTTTGAAGTTCACATGGAACATCAGCACCGAGAAGGTTACATACCTAGACTTGGACATCACTGTGACTGGCGATAGGTTAACCTCTACTGTTCATCAGAAACCTACCAATAAAAATTCCCTCTTGCACTATCAATCCTTCCATCCTAGAGCGTTGAGGGATAATCTGCCAGTGGGACAGTTTCTGCGTTACCGCAGAAACTGTTCCTCGACTGTTGACTTTTTGAAACAGTCTGAAGCCCTCACTGAGAAGCTGGTACAGAGGGCATACCCTAGAAAAATTGTCAACAGAGCTCGCAAGAGGGCACATAACACCCCACGTGAAGCACTTTTGGAAAGAAACTCGAGGGAGAGCTCTGATTGTCTACCCATAGTGCTCACCTTTGATCCCCTTGCGACTAAAATTCGTCAGGCCATTAGAAAGCATTGGTCCTTATTATCCACCAGTGACTATAAAATGCCAGCACCTCGGTTTGCCTTCAGAAGAGCCCAGAACTTTAAAGACAGGCTTGTCCACACTAGGCCCCAATCACAAGTGACCAATACATCCATTCCCCCGGGACACTACCCGTGTGGAGGCTGTTCTGTCTGTGAACTAACTGAAAAAACAACTAGTGTTCAGCTGCAGGATGGACGGACTTGGCACTTAAATAAGTTCAGTAACTGCAATTCATCAAACACGATTTACAGGCTTACTTGCCCATGTGGGCTTCACTATATTGGCCTCACCACAAGAAAAATCAAGGTGAGGATACAAGAGCACCTCAGTACCATCAAGAACGGCAAATTAACCACAAAACTGGTTCAACATTATAAAGACCACCAGCACAACTATAAGGCTGTTAAATGGGTGGTGTTAGAAAGAGTGATGGGCCAGGTTAATCAAATTGAGAATACGCTTGCAGTGAAGGAAGCTCGCTGGATTTATTCCGAAAAGGTTGATCAAGTTGGCCTGAATGATCAAATAGAGTGGAACAAGATTTCTAGACGATGAAAACTGGGGTTATTGTTGTAGGTCCTGTAATTTGGTGGATATACTCGTGGTATGTACTGTGTGCCAGTTCTTGGTAAAAACATCCGTCCCCCATGTGTCTTGACAGATTCTTGACACAGCTTTTGGGATCATGATATTCACCAATGAGTATTGTTTGGCAAAACAAATAGGAAATTTTCTATTTTTCCACCTCCAACTCCTCGATAAAAGTTTCTTAATAAAGAATTTAAAAATGATTCTATTTTTGAAGGCCTCCTATTGTAAACATACTTTTGCTAGGGTAAATACTAATGCACTGCTGTTGCATTGAATGTGAATTCTGGCCACTATAAGATGGCCGCCGTGATGGACGCTTATACGTAATGATCCGGGTCACCAGCCCGAACCCGGAAGTATTAATGTTGAGCCGCCGGCTTAAATAGCGGCCGCACAAGCCCCGGATTGTTCCGGGAATGAGTTACCGAGTGAGCTCTTCTACCGTACGGTGAGTGGGGGTTGGCCAGCATTAATATCGTTGGCGGGACGAGAACGCGCAGCGAAAGCAATAGAGCAGTGGTGTGTTTAGTTAATTGGGACAATATGGGTGAACTTAGGTAAAGAGAGTCTCCCAACCACATGGTGATCCTTGGCAAACATCTTTTTACAAGCGGAGGCACATTGGGAAGTTTGTGTCAGAGAGTTTGCGAACCATCATTTTGATAAAGTATTATTAGTTATGGGCTAACTGGAATATCAAGGATGGTGGGGTGAATTAGATGCTTGACAATCATCTTTTATGAACATAGTACTGGGTAGTGATAGGTTCTAATCAAAGACAAAACTCAGTGTCATTAACAAGTTTGCATGAGCGTTGAGATAGGGGCATCGCCTAAAGCATTTGATTTGTCTCGACAGATGACGGTCTAAGCACCACAAAATAACGGATGTGTGTGGGCATTAGGACCAATAGAGCAACAGACAGTGCTCATTTAATATACTGACTCCGTGAGAGCTGGTATATGGGCCCTTGGCTTTCACGAGGTAATGTTCCCTGTGAAATGATGTGTCATGTCGGTTTGTAGGGGGGTACATTGTGGTTCCTTCATGTTGTTGTCAATCTGACATGTGCTTTTTATGTTCTCTGCATACACGCAGCCATTTCTGTTTGTCAACAGATTTATTCCAGGGAGGTGATTGCAGTCCCTTGACGCCCTGATGAATTTGCCGCCAAGTTAAGTAGGCAATGAAACATGTTGGCCATTCATAAATGTGGTTTTTGAACATGACCGTGTTTTTAACCTTGGGGTGACTCACAGAGTGGAATAAAACGGGTCAGAATACAGACGTGGGTCACACCTAATCTTATTTGTAAGACCACACGGGTCTTTCTTTTTCCGAGAATTTTTCTTTTGGTTTTTTGGGCTGCCTAATATACCTCCCTTGGTGTATAAATTCTTTTACACAATTCCTTTTACACTCTTTTCATGAGAAAGTCATCGATGATGAGAAACTCGTGAGCACACTGGCGAGTACCAGCCAGCAGCTCCTCTGGTGTTGCGCACGTGAGATGCTTTCTCATTCTTCACACATTTTTTCTGACTTATGCTTTTGTTGGATTGTTCTGCACATGACGGGTTGTTTTAAATGTTAAATTTGGAAGCACTTGGGTTGGTATTGATAGTTCATGACATGAACTGCAAATGTATATTTAAACAGCTGCTGTGCATCCAGCTAGCAACTGCAGTGAGACATCCCTCGAAAACACCGACCATTGTATCCTCAAGTTTTTGGAAAGTATAAGCTGTGTGCCATTTGTATAGGAAATTATGTTAAAACCCCAGCATCGTATGATGGGGGCTAAAGAGGCCATATACATGTACAACAAAGTTGGGTTTAATGCCACACCCTGCTGGACCGCACAGCACATCACTCTAAACCGCAAAGTGAAAGGTGATTGCAAAACGGCTTGATGCCTGTCTGAGAGATAGGACCTGAGCAAGCTTTTTCCACTATCCCTGCCTTCTCCAGTCTCCGCTGGAGTATTCTGTAGGACATCGTATCAAATGCAGTCAACATATGTAATAAAATGACGATTGTTTCTCTTCAAAGGTCAAGATTATATTTGATATACTCAATGACCTCCAAGAAGGCACACCCTGTGCTAAATGGAAGCTGGACTGAGACAAGTGAAGAATGCTTTTCCTTACAATATGCCTGTTAATCTGGGAATTTACGAGAGTTTCCACTATTTTCCCCTTCACAAGGACTAGTGAGATAGTTCTATAACTGATCGCGATTAAAGAGTGTGTATTTAATTTTTGAAAAGTGGCACCACCAATGCCTTTTTTCAGGCTGCTGGCATAGTACCCAGCCAAGATATAAATTGAATTGGACGTTGATCTGCGGATTAATTAAGGCAGCTGCCCAAGTCAAATTATGAGGTGGATATACATCAAGGGGGCAGCCAAATGTTACTTTATGAATAACAAATTCAGACTCAGCAAGAGAGATCCTCTCAAAGGACGCTAGCAGGGATCCATCCTTCTCAAGCCTAAGGTCATGGCTCGACATTAAAGATGGAGCAACCTGGACATATTAAAACATTTGGAGTAAAATTTCTCCACTTCATCATGAGAAAAAATAGATAATTTGTCAGCTTTCAACGGAGAGGCATGACTTGTCTTGTCTGTTTGTTAGCCTCAGGATTCAGCAATGCTTTAAAAATTTTAGAAAACGTTCTTAGACCATTCTCATCAACAGCAATTTGTATGGCAAATAGATTGTTTTTAGCTCTTTTAATATATTTGTGGAACTGCTAAAGAGCAGTGTTGTAGGCCCGCTTATTCTCTGTATCATAATTCAGTCACCATTTGCAATTGAGTTGTTTACAAATGTTATTTTCCTCCTACAAACTGGGTGAGAACCATAATTTTTTTAAGGGGTGTCACGATTATCAAAAACTTGCAATAAGGTTGAATGGAATGAGTTAACATCTTTATCTGTTCCCTCAGACATGTTTACCACATTTTGCAAATACAAGTCGATAAGGCCATGGCCTGGAAACTCCAACTGGTCAAGTTGTGTCAATCTAAGCCACTGTACAAGACAAATGAAAGGATGCTAAAGAGGATCTGTCCAAACTAATTAGAGAGGTTGTCCCATAAACAGATTGATGATTAGAAAAAAATGAGGTTGAGAGTATGACCACCTTTGTGAGAAGGGCCTTTAACTGTTTGTGCCAAATTTAGGTCTGACATAGCTTCCACTAACGGCCCAGCCTAATCTACAGTTAGGGCCCTCCATCTGCATATTAAAGTCCCCGAGTACTGTAAAATTGGAATCTTGTAAATAAAAGATACAATCACGTTTACAAACACTTCAGTAAACTTTGGAGATGATTTGGGAGGGGTAAGATTAAACAATCTGAGAAAGAATAGTTATCTGATATTTTAAGGGAACAGTCAAATTACTCAGCCAATTCCAAGCCTTCTAACTTTGGGGTGGAGCACATACATTTTGACCAACGAATTATGGCAATCCTACCACCAAGCCCTCCCACCCAATCCAGATAGTAGATAGAGTAGCCCTCTGCCTTTACCAGGGCAATATCAGGACGGAATTGGCATATAGCCACGTTTCTGTTAGAAATACAACATCCCAAACATTATTTTTTAACATATCCCAAATCTCCATTTTATGTTTGTGTAAAGATAAAGAGTCAATTAGACAAGTTTTTTACTCAGCTCTACCTTTGTTAGTTTCCCTTTCCAGGGACTTAGGGCACATCATATTAAATTCCCTTTCTGTTAACCAAGGAGGGTCTTTTGAAATACAAAGTTACACTTAGTACATTGCTGAATCACACTAACCCTACGAGTATTAATCAATAAATAGTGCAGGACGGTGGGCAGAGGGGCCTTCAGGGTCTCCTTACCATATGTTAACTTCAGTAGGTTGGCTGATAGAAAAGGGGCAGCATGGCTGGCACTGGTTGCTTTTAATATACGTTGATGATCTCCTCATATATATTAGTGGTCCCCACAGTCTCTATGACACTTAGAGTGCATGTTAAACATTTATGGAGAAGCGTTAGGCTTATTCGTGAACCGAACAAAGACTACCTATATCCCAGAGTCTGATGATCATGCTGATCTTCAGATCTTGGCCTCGGAGGACTTTAGATGCCTGGACATGCAAGTGACTCTCAACAAACAACAGGCATGGGGTATACATATAACAGCTTTACTTGCATGCATTAGACATGACATGGAATCCTGGAACTTGCTGCTGATTAATGTGGCATCAAGGGGCGCTCTATTTAAAATGAAACCTTGAATAATGTACAGGATGTTTGCCTTATCACAATATGCAGGAGGTTTTAGATTAACAAACATCTAACTCTATTAATGGGCAAACCAAATCCTCCCCATGAATTACTAGTGAGCATAGAACCGTGTGGTCTTCTATACTTACTTACTTTCGCAAACATGGCATGCCACTGGCACAATGTTAGAACCCCCCCCCCCTTACAGGAATGGACACATGGAATGGATTGGTATTCTAGAGCCAAGGATTAGCTTTCGAAATTCAGGGGCTGTCTACAAAAACAGCAGGGTTCCCGGCAGTGACACCCATTACATGTAAGCAGTTGTATAGCTGACTTATTTGATTTGTATAATAATTGGCCGTATTGTGATGCCAGTTTTGTTTACTTTTGTTAACATATTACTTCCTAAAAATAATCAAATAGAAATGTGATACACAAAGGATGGTACAATATGATGTATCATAATAGATAAAAGGTTACTACCAGGTGAAAAAAATCAGTGGAATGGGAGGTGGCTCTTTTCAACATGCATAGAATAGATGATTGAAAGCACATTGCAGACAGACGCACTGACAAGAATCAGTTCCATTCACACCTCAGCCCACAAACAACTGCTATAGTTCTGTGAAGACCTCTCTATATATAATTTAAAAGTCAGTATTTTTGTCTGCGATGCAGCCTTTTCAATCGAAATATGTTAGTAAATGTATTACTAACGTAACTTAGCATGCAAACAATGTATAATGAACTGCCACACATCAGACATTTTGAACAAATTCTGGCACATATAGTCCATTGACTAGCAATGCTGCGGATAGTGACAAGAGCAGAACATGTAAAGTATAGGTTTAGAATATACTGTCCCTAATGTATTAGTTGTAAGTGCATACACATGTAGTACTATTATGCCTCGACAGACATGTTACATGTATAAATCTCAAGGCACTATCAACAAGCACTAGCTTTTCTTCAGAGAACACATTTCACTCTAAGGAAGAAGAAAGATGTATGAAGCGCAAAGACAATGGAGAAGACATGGGTAACACCAGATCAACTACATCTTTGCCACGTCAGCCTGAGCAGCAGACATCCCCCTTATTCCTTCTGTGCAAAGCAGGTGAATATAAACTGCATAAATGAAATGTCCCAGACCAACACAAAACCTTTGTATAGATGGCTTCTCCACCAGAGATAAAAAAAAAGAGATAGAAAATGGGAAATAGCATTTACAACACAGTATGAACCATGAACGAAAGTGTCTTTGCCACGTATTCCTTTAACATGCATATTGTTACAATGGCATGCCTTAGGGATAGCGACCTTGGACTTCAAAGTCCAGCGCGTTCGCTACTGTTGCACAGACTGGAGATGGGATAGTAAATTATACCTCTCCAAAGTCCAACTCTTTCCCCAGGGCATGCCATCGTAATGATATGCATGGTAAAGGAATGAGTGGTAAAGACACATTTGTCACAATGCCAGTCATGTAATGGCTTGCATGGTAAAGGCAAGCACGGTCCCAACATAGAACCATAGAAAATACAAGGACACTGGAGAAAAGTGGAAAGGATTTGATGGAGGTGTTCCAGCTGCCATGGCCTTTTTCCCACTATATTAATTTATGCTCAGCACTCCGAGACAACTCCAGATCATGGATCTTCTGGAGGGGAGAAAAGCATGTCTAAATATAACAATCCAGTTTAGCTTTAATGCCATGAATGAGTTACACAACTCCCCGTTGGTCCAAGTAGACGTGCTGTCAGAGAGCAATATAGTACTTTGTACGTTATCATGATGAACAAATCTCACAGAGATGCAGATAATCACTAACATAAAGAGTTTCAGTATATCAGTAGACAGGTTGGCAAATGCTACAGGATTACTGTTTCATTGCACTGTTAATCTACATGTAGAAATAGGGCACTACTCTGGTGATGGTACAAGTTAGAACTAGCCTGAAACTATTGCAAACAGCTCACGTGGCCATTGCTGAGCTGGCAGCCCCTCTGGAAATTGAAGAGGCATACATCCTAAGTAGCATCACCAGTGATGTGGGGTGGACGATGTACAAGGACCTGCAGTACAGCGGTATGAGATGTTGGTGAAGGTTGGAGTAAGATCTAGCATAGTGAGAGGGAGAAAGAAACACAAAGAGATTGGTATACTTTTGAGACAACAATCTCACATGTGAAATAGCATTCAATTGTTCTATAATCACTTTTTATTTAATACTAGAGGATTGTTAACTTATATTATTTAGCATGTGTAGGAAGCTGCCCTGTATATGATATTTCCACTAGGGGCCGTAATAGAGTAAGTGCCCTGGGGGTGCAACAGACGTTTGCTCCTGCTTTGTATGCTCCTTGGGCACTTTGGTATTACTGTAGGAGGCACAGACACTTGTGCGACCCCTTCAGTAATACTGATAGCGTTGGTGCACTTAAAGCACCAGTGATACCTTCAGGGGGCATTCTTTTGTTTGTATGGGGGTGTACCCTATGCAAATGAGGGAATTCCTTTGCCTCTGCCATATTACTGACACCATATTACTGACATGGGCAAAGAAGCTTTCAGGGGGGCACACTCACAATGCACCATCTAAAAGATGGTGCACTGTGAGTGCACCCCCTGATGTCAGCCCTATGGACCCCCCAGATATCCCCTTGCAGGCAGGTGCAGTCACTGACTGTACCCAACTGCAACGGGAGTTGTAATCCTCTGCAAAAAGTGCAGGTGGGTGCTGCCAGCACTGTGAAAAGACGGAGTGGCTGCAAACAGCCGCTTCAGGGCAGCGCAAGTTCATTGCTGCCCTGGGGGAAGCACATGAACCATAATAGGGCTCACTTTTATTGTTTGCGCTGGGTGCACCTATTAATAGGTGCGCTCAGTGCAAACAATGAAAATGAAACAATGAAAATGCATAATATGGCACCAGGTGGTATTACTGTGCAGAGAGTCCAGGGGTTCCCCAATGGTGTACAGGGCTCAATGCAAAACCAACAGTGCTCTGTATTGGTTGTTGTGTGGGTGAGCAGCCTAGGCCTAACACAGAGGAGTATAAGACATTTATTGCACAACAGTGATCAATAATGGAAATACGACTCAAGGAGGAGATCCAGACCAATTTAAAATTATACTTTGTTTATATTTTATTTTAAGAACAAGGTCTAGGCATTATGGTAGGTACTATTCTCATTAAAAATACTTTTTCAGGTTTCAGTAGTTTGACAGTGCAAATTTCAGACCAGTTCAATATTTAACTGTGGAGGGAAAAATTGTGTGGTGTAATAGGTACGTATACCACTTATAGTTCCAGTCTAGTCTTCGGGTGTCTCAGGCCAACACTGTGAGCATGTCAGTCATGGGGAACACTGGGCACCCAAAGGGTGCAGGATTCAGTATCTACGCTGAGGCGGTTAATACCGGCGAAGATATTTACCCTCATGGTCTGGTCTATGGAGAGTAATGTAATCGGTTGGTTTTCAGCAGACCGTCAACACAGTTATCCTTGGGGTAGCCGGTTGCAGGCTGCTGTAGATCAGATAGAGGAGTTCGGCCAACATCGGACTATCACGCTAAGGTTGCGGTCAGGTGGGAGTGCAAGAGGGGCAGGACTGAGGCTGACAGGGCCACTTGCAGGAGGTTATGGGCCCCCAGGCACAGGGCTGGGCACAGCTCAAGTCGTGCGGTCAAGAGGATTCCTTGAGGTCATGGAGGTTGTCATGCTGTGAGGTATTTTTCTGACTGGGTAGAGTCACACTGGCACAAATGCCGGTCCTCTACCACTACAGTTGCGGAGTTCTTTGGTAGCAGTAAGTCACGTTGACACATGGGTTGGTCCTCACCACTGTGGTTCTTGGACCGGTGGATACTGGGGACTTGAGCATCTAGTCCGAAGGGAGGTTCAAATCACTTTGGTGAAGGATGAAAGGTCTCCAGGGTTTCTTGGAGGCCTTGCAGATTTTCTAGAAGAACAGCAGGTCCAGTGGTTGAACCAGTTGCAGGCGGTGGGATTCATGCCGGGTTCTGTGTGCAGCAGTTCCATTCCTGGTCCAGTAGCAGTCATCTTCCGTCTCCTTCTTTGGTCCATCAAATCTGAGTGCCAGGTCTGGGGGAGACACCTAAAACTAAATTTAGGAGGTGTTTTTGGGGAGTAGCCGGTAGGTCCAATTGGCAAATCACATAGGGTGACTACACCCTCTACTATGCTACCCTCCTGTGGGAGGGGGCAGAGACCTAGCCCTGATTGTAGGGGTCCCCCATCTTTAAGATGGTGGGGGCTGAAAATTATGCTTCACCTTGCTTCCCCCACCTCAGGGGTGGGTTTGACAGAGGTGGGCACACATCCTATCTTTTTTAATTTTCCCACCGGTTTTCTCTCCTAAAGTCCAGGGGCTGCTATCTGCTCCTAGCAGAAAAGGCTTGGATGCCACATTACAAAGGTGGCAGGCCTTTGAAGCATCCCTCTTTGAGCACTCACCCATTCTAGGGGAGGAAGCATAACACTTCTGCCCAGGATGTGCATTGTTTCTTGTTCCAGAAAGCAGAGCTCTCTATCCAGGGATCCAGTAACATGTCTAGTGGTGGCTTGCTGCCTACAGCTGGCCAGAGACCACACCAGGGTTGGTAGGGATTCAGGGGGCACGTCTGATGTGCCCTCTATTTACATGGTACAATAAATCCCACACTGGCATCAGTGTGGATATAATTAGAGTAGTTGGGTACCACACACATCTAAAGTTCAGTGAAGCCATCATGGTGCTGTGGAACTCAAGGTATTGAATTCCTAGCCCATGTACTCTTTATGGCTTCCCTGTAGGAGAGTAGGATCTGCTTCACATGGGTACCCCCACTTTTTGCTGGTGTTTCACTGTTTTTCGACCTTAGACTGGCTGTGACCCTGCTAATCAGGACCCCAGCCTAGCTGCTTCCTCTCTAAAATGGTTTCCATGTACATTAGGTACATCTCTAATTGGATTCTGGAGTGCCTTATGAGTCCCTAGTACATGGTATACTATGTATCCAGGGCATAGGTACCTCAGAGGCCTACTAGGGACTGAAGCATGTATTATGCCACCCTGGGAAGCACTCCAAAATGACACCACAGGACTGCTACTGCAGCCTGGGTAAGGGGGTGCATGCACCCCTTACTGTGGTATAAGCTACCTATATCACTACCATTGCACACACATATAAAATCTATAAGTCACTCCTATGTCAGGCCTTAACAATCCTGAAGGCAGAGTGCTTGGTTTTTATTTGAGAGGGGGCCCCTGCATGAGCAGAGCCCCTCTGCATCATTCGGAGTACCTCCTCTGATGCTGTTTGTGGTGCAGCCTGACCATATACTCTTAAGTGCATTATAACCTCGCGGTAAATGCTAACTTTGGACTGGCTGCACGGAAACATGTTGTGTTTTGTGTCAAAGACTTTGGAATGCTACCCCCCCCACCAGTTCTGGCGGCAGGGGTAGCATTCCACCCTTCTAGAGGGAGAGATATGTTCACACTGGTCTACCTGGTAAAGACTTTCTAAAGCCCTGGCATCACAAAATGGATGCCACTGCCACAGACACAGGTCTGGCCTCCTGCTGCTGACCGAAACTCCGGCAGGAGAGGCCTAGACAATAGGTTTCCTGTCCCAGGGAGGTGTAATCACCTCCCCAGACAGGCAGATGTGTATTGGGGCTGGGCGGGAGCACTCTCTGGTGCTTTGAAGTCCTGCACTGGGGGCACACTTGGCGTCCCTGTGTATAGTCCAGTTCAAACTGGTTGCAGGGGCCACCTGCCCCTGCTCTGGCGTGAAACTGAACAAAGGAAATGAGTGTAACCACCCCTCTTTCCAAACCCTCCCATAGGTGGGTCCCCAGAGTATGTCCAACCCCCTATCTTAGTATAAGTATAGGAACCCAGTCCTTGAGACTTTAGATTACCCTGTACGAAACTCTGCAACATATATCCTGGACCTTCGACTTTCTATTTTCGCTAGAAGACTGAAGAAATCTCCCTTGGGGTCAAGGAGTGACTCCCCTGCTTGGCAGGCACCAAAGAAGCAACTGTCCGGTCTGCAACTCTGAAGCTCCCACCGGACGCCAAAGTCTTTGCATCACCAGAGGTGGATTTCCAGACTTCTCCGAGGCTACCCTGAGTCTGCAGAAAAGCTGACCCCTGGACACCGTGATCTTTTGCCGGTACATCATCTTCCTGGCCTTCCTTGAAGTTGTGCTTTGGACTCCGAGTAGCCCCAGCCTTGGGCATCTACAGCATTGAAGATCTCTGGCCTCCACTCCACGAGTGACCCGTGGGCCAGTTTCCAGTGTGACTGCTCGAGGCTCCTTCGCGATCGCTAGCCCATTGGCTAGTGGGTCCCCACGAAGGCAACTCCTCTTCTGATTGGGCTTTTCTGGTTGCTCCAGACGTGCCCTGACTTACCCTCACTGGGTGAGTCACCCAGACCTTGCTGGTCTGCACCGACGTCTTTCTTCTATTTCCACTTGACTTGCCGTTGCTAAGGCTTGTTGGGTCCATTCTGGTCGTCGACACCGCAGCTCTCGACAGACTTTGTGGGACAGCTTGATTCCAGCTGCTGGTCATCATCGACGCCTCCTGGACCTCGTGGCTGAAGAGTCAAGACACCCGTCAACTCACCTGAAGCACCTTACATCTGTGGGCATTGGACTATTGTGCCCTTGGTCACTGATAAGTGACCCAGACTCTGTCCCCTCTGCTTTCAGGTTCCTTCCAGACTCGTTCCAGGCTTGTATCTCTTCAGACACATCTCCTCTTCACGGCAGCAGCACTTCTTTGCCAGCTTCCATTGAAAACAGCGCCGCGACCCGACACCAAAAGACACCTATGCACCCGGCTTCCCTGGGTGAGGTAACTCGAGTACTCCGGTGCTCCCGTGGGTGTTGGCCATAGACACCTCTAGTCCAAAAGGGTTCGCTTGTAGTCATCCTCTAAGTGTCCTTAAACTCTTAATTTCCAAACGCAACTTTCCCCATAGAAGTTAACGGCGATTCACGGCTGTGCTCTCACATTGCACGCGTCCCCCGTGGGTCCACTGTGTCACAACCTTGGGTGGTTTCTTGTGGTCCAAGCACTTCTACAGGCTCTAGGCCTTGTGTCTAGTTCAGTCGTGGTTCTTATACCACTTTATTGGTATATGGTTTGGTACGCCCCTAGGGCCCAAACGTGTATTTGTATTTTTAGTGTTGAATACTGACTTGTAACTTAAGTACTTCGAACTCCAGCCTCATAAAGAGACTAGAGGGGCGTGTTTTATCTAAAATACATATATTTTAAATATATACCTGGTGTGCTTGTCTTTTCATTTGGTCATTCAAGAGATTATAGACTGGTAAAACAAGCTGCTTTACATTCCTTCAAGACTTAGCCTGAAGGCTGCTCTCCATATCTACCACTAGGATAGCTTTCAATAAAGGTTGTCTTTAACCTATCACCATAAGGGGTTGTTTGGACTGATACAGGGTGCCCACTATAAATAGTGGACAGCATATATCAGGCCAACTTCTCACATTCCCTGACACTTAAAATATCAGAAAAATGGACCCTAATATTGTAGGCTCTCACCTGTAGGATAGCGTACCCTGCCTTAGGGCTGTAAGGCCTGCTAGAGGTGTGACTTACCTATGACTACAGACAGTGCTGGTGGGCATAGCATACAGGAGGGGCACCAAGTCGACTTGTCTTTTTTCTCTCCCTCATAGGGGCATGCAGCTGCAAGTCAGTGGAATGGTCCCAGTGAGGTGGGACCAAGGGACCCTCTTCAGCTCCCAGGCCCTAGGTACACAGGGTACTATTTACTAGGGACTTACAGGGGCAGAATTACCAACTGGAGGTATGTTTTAGGGAAGGAGCACTGTCACAGGGGGCCTGGTTGGCATGGACCCTGTGCACTACATTTGAAACCACACCAAAACCAGGCAAAAAGTGGGAGCCACTTTCTCACAACATGAGATACGAAGTAATGCCAGTGGCTTTCAGGTGCTTTAATGGGAGCAGGAAGCAATAGAACAGATCAATTCCCACTATAATTTCAATCAATAGAGTTAAAATGATAGGTGTTAGACCTGGCACTAATGGTGTGGGTCTCCCTTCCATCTTGTGCTGTTGCCTCATGTGTTTTTGCTGGTTTTAGATGCTTTGGGCACTGTGCCACTGCTAATCAGTGCCACAGTGCAAGTGCTCCCTATGGTAAATTGGTGTATGGTTAGTGACTCCATGATTAGCTTATTTGGTTTACTTGTCAGACCCTAGTACAGTGCACTGCGTGTGCCCAGGACTTGTAAATCAAATGCTGCCGGTGGGCTTGCAGCACTGGTTGTGCCACCCACAGAAGCAGCTTGTAAAGTGTGTCTCAGGCCTTCCATTGCAGGGCCTGTGTGCAGTCTGTGACTGCCATGCTGGCTGGGGAATTGCTCCCACTTGCCAGTCCCTAAACCTTCCCTTTTCTTCATCTGAGACACCCCTATGGTAGGCCCAAGGGCAGGGTGCATTGTAAGTATAAGGTAGGACATGCCCTGATGTGTGTGGCATGTCCTGATAGTGAATTACAGCCATTTCTGTTTTTCACTATTGCAAGGCTACCTGTTCCCCATAGGCCAGAATGGGCAGTTTGATTATAACATCCTATAATCCTAACTGACCCAGGGAACACGGTAGAAAATCAAGTTTAGTATGCCAGAATGATAAAATACATCTTTTAGTGAAGTTGGTTTTAACATTCTGTGTTTGAAAATACCACTTTTAGAAAGAAGGTATTTAATTGCCTAACTATCCAAGCCTGTCTCTGCTAGGTTGTGTATTCCATGTCTGGTTTGTGAGTGACAGGGGCTGGGAAATTCCAGGAGACACGGTGAGTCAGCACAGGGCTGAATAGAGCTATCTGCATGTAGATGAGTGGGAGGAGTTGCACCTGGGTCTGAATAGGGCTGTGCCTGCCTTCCACAATGCTGTCTCCACCTCCTGTGGTGCGTCTGATGTCCCTGGCCCACCCTGTCAAAGGAAAGAAGGAGTCTTGTCAACAAAGTGCTCAAGGACTGACCAGAACTGGTTTGGACTAGGCAAAGGCCTCTCTGCCTTCAGAGAACAAAGAGAATATGAGTATAAATCCTGAGGCCCAGACCCCAAGACGTTAGATCACTTCTGGGAAAACAAGAAGAACCTTTGCTGAGAAAAGGAACCAGAGAGAGAGACTGCAGGAGGAGACTATCCCTATGCTGTGTGCTGTTTGAGGATGGGCCTGCAATGGTTACCTGATTGCCAAAGAAAAGAGAAAGGATGTTGTGCTACTTTCATCAACTTGTAAGAAGATCTCCAAGGGCTTGAACTAGAGCTTGCCTCCTGCTGAAGTCTCAGGGACAACAGACTTCACCCACCTGAGCTGGGCCTTCTGAGAGACTGCATGTTGCTGGGAACTGGAAGCTTGACTCCAGACTAAGAAGCATGTCGCCTCCGCAGCAGTTGTCGTCGCATCACCGTAAAAGAGTTTCGCCATCGCAGCAGACGCTGTCGCATCACCGGAGAAGCGTGCTGCCGCTGTTGCCATCGCATCACCCGAAGCGCCTTGCATCACCCGAGAAGATTGTCGCCGTCGCAGCAGATGCCGTCGCATCACCGTAAAAGCATGTCGCTGCCGCTGTTGTCGCATCGCTGAGGAAGCGTGCCGCCACTGCCGCTGTCGCATCGCATCACCGAGGCACCCCGCATCCCTGGAGAAGAGTGTCTCGGCAGACGCCGTCGCATCGCCAGAGAAGCGTGTTGCAGGGTCTGTCTCGGCTCAAGGAGATTCACAGAGTTGCCAAGTGTCTGTCGGGCATGCACACATCACCCCTTCATTGTCGCAACTTCAAGAAGACGTCATCTTTGTTTCATTGCACCCGATCTTCATCGCATCATGGCATTGGTAGCCACATCGCCACAGAAGTGCAGTAAGAAACCGATGCATCACCTCCCCGCGCAGAGAAGAACCGACGCATCACCTCCCGTTTGGTAAGTACCGACACATCACCGTTCAATACTCAGCAGTATGGATCCGACACATCACCTCCCCTGGATTAAGGAACCGACGCATCCCCGTTCTTGCGTGTAAGGAACCGATGCATCACCTTCCCTGCAACTGTTTTGTTGTATAGCATGTTACGCATCCAAAGGCACATTGAATATAAAGTGTTGCATTTACCATCTTAAGAGAACTAAGCTAATTCTACCATTTTTAAAGTACAGTATTGTGGATTTTTGTCATTTATGGTCTTGAATTAAATCTATGTAAAAGATACTTATTTTTATAATACAACCTGTGTGGCATCCCTTTGTAGTGTTGTCACTATAATACTGTATGTGTTCAAAAATGCTTTACACACTGCCTCTGAGACAAGCCTGTCTGTTCGTGCCAACCAACCAAGGGGGTGAGCAGGGGTTATTTTAGGAGTGTACCCCCTTATCCTGACTAGATGCAAGGGTCCCTATTTGGTTAAAGGTACCTACCTCTGCCAACTAGAGACCCCCAAATCTAACACTAGGCGAAAAAGGCAGGTCGAAAGGTGTTTCCGAAGATCCAGAAGGGACAATGTTATCTTTAGCTTCATCAGAAGTGAATTCAATATTTCGGCTTCAGTCAGTGAAAAAGACCAACCTCTTTTATGTTGTCTCCTCAATCTTCTCACATGGAGTAAATTTGTTGAAAGCGATCTCAGTGTTCTGGTGTTATTCCGTACTTGAAGGCTGTTCAATAATTCAGCATGGACTGGACCTTGATGCCAGCCTGGCGTGTCTCTGGTGGGACACTGGCATACCTGCTGTACGTGCCCACAGGGTGGTTACACAGGGTTCCTGGTTAAATATTGATCACAAGGCTCATGCATTTTCAAACCGGCATCCATGAGATGAGGAAATGCTTGTTGCTGTGCAGCTGCAATTGTGGAAAAGAGGAATTTAATAAACGAAGGGTAGAAGCAAATATGCTGTGACCTATATATTAAAGTTAAAAACAATTTTACTTCTGTGGCATCCCCATTCAATCTGACCTAATTCAACCCCTCCTCTTCCCAAAATCAATGATGTCACAGGGTCCCCAGTTACATGCTGGTCACGGGGATGCAGCATGCACCGAGCAGTGACCCCAAGATTGAAATGTATTCAAGATTCCACAATCTTTACTTTAATTCATTGTTGATTCTGTAAATAAACAGAAACATTATTTGTCATTAGAATGTACATGTTTCTTTCTTTTGACTTTACATAAAAAAACATATTTACATCAAGAATGGTTGTTTATAACATCTCTCCGGAATGTACATGGTGAGGGGGGCACTACAATCATCAGAGCCCTAATCCTCTGGGTCTATTAGTAGTCTATCCTTGTTGCAATTCTGTGGAGTATTCCAGAATAAACAATTATCTTGTAAGATGGCTCAGGTGAGTATTGAAGTGTTCCTCCACTTTTGTGCAACCCGAAATCTACTTTTAGGAGCCAAAGGTACACCACACCACTTACCATGTCTTTCTGTGTGCCATGTCGTATCATCACTCCCTTGCTGACTGTGTATGCAGGTATGATGTCATTGATCCAGGGACAGATTATTTGCCCACTGTCACCTAGAACACATTACATAAATTTTGAGCATGCTTGTTAAGTTTTCATTCAGTGGTGATATGTTTTCTTGAACATGGTACTTACCTAATAGCTATTGATTTCAAAGTCTCCTATTTCTTTACAATCATATAATGTTCAGACTCTAAATATGAAGGAAACATGGATATTGCCAAGGTGGCAGATATATACGATCTGTATGATTTAAGGAATGTTAATTTGTTGGTTGCTCTGCAGGTATTCTGCACCTGATAGTGGCCATTATAATATGTGTGTTTCATCAACACAGTCGATTTCTTTTGTGACTTATGTTGCACAATAGAAACCCACCATAACTTCTTGCAGTTCTGTCTGTGTTTGTGGAAATTATATATGAGCGTGTATCCTACAGAACAGTGCATCTCGGAGTGACTTAAATACCTAGAAATTAAGTCTGGGCGGTGAACTCCACTCTGCGTTACGTGGAGCTCGCAGAGTTTTTTCTCTTGCTCACGTTCTTCAACATCAAGTTGGCGAGCGAGAGTGAGGATAATCCACCTCCCGTCGAGATTTTTCCTCATTCGCGATCGTCCATCAAGTTGGCGAGCAAGGAAAATCAACCTGTCGGCGAGATTTTTCAACATGGGTGGTCAGATTTCTAATTGCGAGTGGTTGCGTATGGTTGCGACCGCCCGCGTTGAGAAACCATCTGTTCGCATTGAGAAAGCTGCAGCTCGAGTAAAATTCTACTCGAGCGTCTGAAAGGAAGCAGCGCCCTCTTGCACTGTGCATGGTGCAGTTTGCGATGATTGCACAGTGAGGACAAGCACCTGGCACTGAAAATCCCAGCAAACGGCATTTATCTAATGCACTCTGCGGCTTGTGGAGCTCTGCGTAGCGCAGCAGAGATTTTTTTGCACTCAGCGAACTCCACCCAGGTTTACTAGAAATGCACTTTGGGATATTGCATCGGCAGCAGCGAATTTGGCATCATAACTGCCTGATGCTAGCAGGTGAATGAAGTACAGGACCTGCACATTTATAGACTGATTGTGCTGAGTTATTCTTATGAACTGTGAATCCAGTTGATTAATTCTGTCAAATAAAAAGAAACTACTTAATGAATATTTTGCATATGTTTCTTCCTCATCATGTTAATAAAGTGTGACACACTGTCTGAAAATCCATTCATTTATCCTCCTCTGTTCAACTGTCAAAATCTGCATTCTTCTTATCTTTGCTTTGGTTTGTCCCTTCTTATCTCTTAATCAGGTCAATAAATTCATTAATGACAAGCTGGCGATTGTAGTCATACTCGAGAAGTATAAAAAGCTGGAATCTAAATGAGAACAGTCATCTAATATTCAATGTTTAATTCACAGAATTTCTAAATCTGAGGGGTCTCAGTAGGGCTGCCCTCGTGCTGAAACAAATATATAGGCAGCCATATCTATGCTGCATTCCTCCACACTCAACTATCTGCATGTGCCACTGATAAGGGTCACACTCGGCTCCCCAAATGGGCCAGTGAGTATTCACAACCAGATAGGATGGTTGGTTTTCCTCTCCCTAGGGGGTGTAGTGGCATGAGGCAAATGACCATCTGTGTTGCAGGGGTTTATGCACGTCCTTCTATTGTCCGTTAAACTGTTAGCGTCTCAAAAAGAGTTTGCCCTGGTCTGCCCTGCATTGTTAACAGATCTGCTCCCCAAAGCCTTGTCAAGGAGATTCTTTCTAACCTCGCTTCACCAATATACTAGTGAGTTGTCTACCCCCCCAAGTGAGAGGGCCCTGCAGGTTCAGGCCATCCGCCTGTTGGGAGCCTGCACTTTGCCACACACTGGAAAACTTTCCTAAATCCACCAACTAAACAATAAACTCCCTCAACATCTGGAGGAAACCAAAAAAGTCTGAAATTAGACGTTTTCTTGAAATTTGTAATCAATTAATATTTAATCAATGAAGGGGGATGGAAGCACACTGCTTCACCTCCCAGCCCAGTTACCCCTTATCATTATGGTAAATGCAGTTCACTTTAAATACTTACTTGAATTTTTGATGAAGTATTTCACCAAAGTTGGTGCAGGTTAGTGCTGTGAATCTCTAGACACTTGTTTTTGGATATTATGCATCATCAGTAGAGATAAAAAATAATTTAATCGGGGGTTGCTGAGAAGGCTGCCACAATCCTCTCAGGTCTCAGTACCTCTCTCTGGCGCAAAGGTGCATTCATTTTGAAAAGGCTCCCTTTAGTCATTGAGCTGATAAGCTTTTGGAGATGCACCTGTGTGCCAGAGAAATGTACTATGACCTGAGAAGATTGTGGCAGCTTTCTCAGCAACCCATGATGAAATTTGTTTTTATCTCTACTGGTGACGGATAATATCCAGAAACACGTCTAGAGGTATTCAATGATACATCAAGTAATTGTTCGAAACTCACTAGGCCTGATTCACAAATAATTTTCTGTGACCTAACATTTGTAGTAGTCCTCAATTCCAGCAGTAAGGAGTAAGCCAGAAGTACTCCATTCTTACTCCTGAAATTCATGCGTGGGCAAAGAGTATTACGAGGATAATTCACACCAACTCATCCACCAATCCTTGCTAACCAGGATCACTGGATTTGTAACTGTGTTGCTCAGAAATACATCTAATATGCTTTGATTAGTGTCTGGCCCACATTTATACAATGTGGCATCCAATATTGTTTTGGGAAACCTTTCCTTTTTAGACTTTGCACAATAATTCTTATGCCTCTGGCATTATGAGGCTCTACCATCACATCCCTTTCCACTGCCTATTTTGAACAAAGATAGACCCTTTACTGTTAATGAAGCAGTACAGTGTGGTTGTGTCTTTTATTTTATCACCTTCAGAAGTCAAAGCATGGAGCTAATTTCAAAAGTGAATTGAATTTATCTGTTTGACGCATTTCAACTTTAATCTGATCGAATATGTCAATAGTGAAGAAACAATTGTGCAGTTCACTAAATTCCATTGTTTCCATGTTCCTGATCCAGCGGCGTACCAACAACAGATACTCCACTACCATATACTCACCTGGGCCCATAAACACACAATTGAGTAAACCGCTGGAGTCAAAGTTTAATGTGGGTGATTACAATATCAACATTGGTTATTCATCATTCCTAATTAACCTTTCATTGATCAAAACGTTATTTCCTCTGGTCAATGGACCCTTAGTTGAACTAATTGATGGTGATAATGAAAATATTTCTAAAACTTCTCTATACCTTGAAGTAAGTAACCACAGACTTGGGTACCTTTTAAGTCTTTATCTAAATTAATTCCATGTGAACCACTTCAAAAATACAGTACAGTCACCAGCACTCCTAGGAGAGAAAATTCAATTAATCAATCATCAAACACATACTTGAATTTTTGCAATGACTAATGCTCAGACAGGAGAGGACAGAGAGAAAAGGACATCTGCAAATGCACGAAATTATATTTGGCAAGGATGGTGTGAAGACCAACCCCCTGGCCAAAGGGCTGGTAAGGGTCCCCCGGGATAATTCAGGAGACAAAGACTTCAGTACAGGATTCAGGACAGGATAGATGACCTCTCTAACACAGACGGTCGTGTCGCACCCCTCTCTGACACTCTCTTCCTCCTCGAGAATCTTCCACACTCTTCTTTCTAACGTTATTATATTAGGATAGAGGGCTCTGCATTCAGCTTCTTCTTCAGCATCTTTACTGCGTCTCTGCCTTCATCAGCACCTCCCGCAGCAACAGCATCGCAAGCCGTGCTAACTAACTAACTAAAGCTCTCTCAATTATACCTATCGTTCATCAGGTACCACCCACTAAAGTTTAAATATCGTAAAAATACTAAATCTGATTGGTCAGGCAAGGGGGGAAGATCATCACACCATGCTTACATATCACTTTTTCAGTTAGCCCTTTGTTAACAAACCCATCCCCTTAATTTGTATTCATGTTTTATTTTCCCACCCGCATTCACATTTCATCTGCAACAAATGTTTTAAATTGAACATGTAGACTCATTCATTTAGATTTTTCACTGCCGGTTCTCGGGCATACTGCGACCTTGTCCTCTTCTCGACCTGATGTCATTCTTCTGGGTTGACTTTCTGTTGTCATGCCCTAATATCATGTGACTTAGCTCACTTCAGCCATACACGAGAGGCCCAAATGCGCACTAGAGATAAAGTCAGAAAAGACAAACGTTATTTTCACAAATAAATGGTTTCACTGTATACCACCCGTCTCTACTCTAACCCCCTTTACTTAATACTTTCCCCGCATTAGCCTTGGTAAAATAGATTGTTTTGGGTTTTTGCTAAGCAGGTGCCATGCACGTGAGTGAGTCTTTAAGACTCTATTTTAGTGCCTTCTGCTCATGCGCAAGAATTTCCCTCCAAGCCTGAATACGTCATATTGCATAGATGCAGTTGACGCATGCGCAGTAAAGATTTCTCTGTTAAAGCGGTTTTAGTATTTCGTTCGAGTGGTTAACATTAGCAAACACATATGCAAGCTTCTCTAACCCGCATTTTTATGTAGTGCACGTTAGTTTTACACAAAACTTAATTAATAACATGTTAGGGAGTTAAATGAGAGGATTGCTTCCGAGCAAGTCTCTTTTCCACGAGTCCTTGCGCCATCATTCCCATTTTCTGTTTGTTACGAAATCAGTAATCAGTAGAGGTTTGCTTTCTGAACACCTCAACTAACCATGCCCGCAAAACAAGCTAGAATGTGAAAATCAAAAAACGCATGTGCAGATGGTGCTGAATTGTATAAAAATAATTAATACATGAGGACGTTCTCTGTAATTAATTCCACTGAGCCTCAAAAAATCCATTGTTAGCTAAATTATATACCTTCATAGTGACTTCTAGTATACCTGAGGATCGGTGCTTTGTATTAATTAATACAAATTACAAGTGACAAGAAAATCATATTAGGTCCTCCATCAAAAAAATACATTTGATATTGTTATGCCTCTGGGACAAAGAAATTAAGATGTCAGCGAAAAACTGTCAGAATGAAACCGCACGTACAAACGATTTAACGCTCATTATCAATATTTATGAATACTTCATGAAAGAAAAAACGTACAATCTGAACTATGACTCACGTGTGGAAATGAATCTACGTAAATATCATCACACTATAGATATAGGGAATCCGAAATACTAATACTCCCTAGTTCGTGATAACTGTGGTAACGGAGCCACCCGGCCCGTTCCAGCACGCTGGTCACGCACCCGGAGGGCGGGCACGCCCGACGGTATAAATAAACGGGCGCGAGACCGCTCGTGGTCTTCGGCCCACCACAGTAACCCTGGCTGTCGTGTCCTGTTTGTCCTTCCAGTCCCCATGCCCCTAGGCCTCCCCTGTACCTGCGTGCCACCCTAAAGCACTACATTGGCGACGAGGGCGGAGCCTACCCGCGCCTCGCCTCTCCGGCGCTTTACAAACTTGCCTGGGGGTGCCCGGCGCTCTCCGCGGAGGCGGAACGAGGAGGACCTCGCCGTGCGCGTCCTCGCGCTGGAGGTCTCGAAGCGGGCGCTCTGCAGGTGAGCTCCGTCGGAGGGGGGAGTCGGCCCTCGCGAGCTGCATGAGCGTCTGTGAGGTCGTCGCTGGCTTTGGCTCTGCCGGTGAAGACCCCGACAGCAGGTTGCAGTAGAGGGCGTCCTCAGCGGTGCCTGAGGGGGAGAGTGGACAATAAAGCATACAAAAAAAACACGGTGAATAAGCAGGTCTCGCCTACGCGCAGCACCAACAGCAGCACAGGTCTCGCCCACGCGCAGCACCAGCAGAAGAAAAGGTCTCGCCTGCGCGCTGCGACGGCAGGTGGCCTGCAGCGGCCCAATCAAGGGAGGAGTGCAACGGTGGTCTCGCCTGGACACCGGCCAAGCAGCCACGGTCTGGGAGGTGAGCAGTGAGGGGTGACGAGTATGACGACCCCTGCCTCCAGCGGAAGTGGCACGGCGCAGCAGCCTCAGCCGGTAGCCGCCGCGCAGCCCGCGGCCGCCGCGCCTGGACACAGTGCGGTGGCCCCGCTGCCGCCGTTCAGCGAGTTGTCGGACCCCTCCACGGCGGCGATCATGGATCGGACGGCTGGAGCACTATTTTGTCGGAGTGCGAGAGACGGACAACACGGTCAAGAGATCTCTCCTCATGTGCTACGGTGGTGAAGAACTGTACGACCTCTTCGAAACTTTACCGGACCGGGGGAATGACGACGACTATGCGGGCGCCATAAGGGCCCTGAACCGCCATTTTGACCCCCAAACGAACCCCGATTTTGAGTGGTTTAAGCTTCGCCAGGCGCGACAAGAAGAAAATGAAAGCATTGACGTCTTCTATGCACGCCTGCGGAAACTCTCGCTGTCCTGTGAGCTGCCAGACCAGAGGGCAGAGATTCGGGCTCAACTCATACAAGGGTGCAGGTCGGTCCCGTTGCGGCGTCTCATCCTACGGGAGCCAGGCATCTCCCTCGACAACATCCTGGTCCTAGGCCGGTCTCACGAGCTATCCAATGCTCGAGCGGATGCGATGGAGGCGGCCCTCAATCGGCCAGCGACTGCCCCGAAACCGCCAGCAATCAAGGAAGAGAGAGTGGACGCGCTGCAGAAGCGACAGAACCAACAGCGAGGAGCCGCGAGGGCTCCACAGGGCAGCACATGTGGCAACTGCGGCCTAGGTCACCCACCTGGCGGCCGGTGCGTCGCAATGGGACAAACATGTCTGAAGTGCGGCCGAGCGAACCACTTTGCGAAGGTCTGCAGAAGTGGCCGAAGGGGGCGCGGAGGTGCTTCCGGCCCACGTGGGGCTGCGGCGCGCGTACACCAACTGACAGTGGAGGAATCCGCCACCCTGCGCGAAAACTCCAAGCCAGAGTTCGATGAAGAGGGGGAAGAAGAGGAAGTATTCTTCGTGTCGTTCGTAGGCCGGGAAGGCACGAGGAGAAGACCGCCGCCCATGTGTGACATCATGGTGGCCGGGTCCCCGGTGAGTGCTCTCATCGACACGGGGGCGTCGGTGAACGTCATGGACAGCTGCCAGTATGAGAGGTTGTCGCCACGCCCACCCCTGAGACCCTCCAAAGCCCAAATCTTCACGTATGACAGTGACCGGCCACTGTCCCTGCGAGGGGTGATCGACGTTGAAGTCGTCAGCGAAGGCCGGAAGCTGGCCACGACCTTCCACGTGGCGGAAGGCAAGAGGGGCACCCTGCTGAGCTGCCACACCGCCGAAGATCTGGCGCTGGTATTCTTCGCGAATCAGGTGCACGACCTGCATGCAAGGGAGATACTGAAGGACTTTCCGATGTTAGTTTCAAGGTCTAGGATGCCTACGAGGGAAGCAGTTCAAACTACACGTGGACCCGACAGTCCGGCCCATGGCGCTGCGTCACCGGAGAATACCATTCCTCCTGCGACCACGGGTAGAGGAGGAGTTGCAAAAATTGGAAGACTTGGGGGTGATTGAGAAGGTATCGGGTCCGACCCCGTGGGTGTCCCCCCTGGTCGTGGCGCCCAAACCCAAGCAGCCTGGCGCCATCCGGCTGTGTGTAGACATGCGCCTCCCAAACAAGGCAGTCAAGCGCGAAAGGCACCTCACGCCCACCATGGACGATATTGTGGCCGACCTCAACGGCGCGCAGTGGTTCACGAAACTGGATCTCAACGCGGGGTACCACCAGCTTGAACTCCACCCCGACAGCCGCAATATAACCACCTTCTCCACCCACGTTGGCCTGCGGAGATATAAGCGCTTGAGCTTCGAAATCTCGTCAGCGGCCGAAGTGTTCCAAAACGCCATAAGGGAGACTCTCTCGGGTCTCCAGGGAGTCATCAACTTAAGTGACGACATTCTGGTGTTCTCACGAACTCTGGAAGAACACCATCAGCATCTGCGAGACACGCTGCAGCGGCTAGCGGATAGTGGCCTCACCCTGCATGAGGCCAAGTGCTCCTTCTACCAGGAGTCGGTCGAATTCTTCGGCTACATCTTCTCGAGGGAAGGCCTGAGAGTGGATCCGAAGAAAGCGGTAGCGATCCGCGCTGCCCCGAGGCCCACATCTGCCACCGAGGTCAGGAGTTTCCTAGGGATGGCAACCTACTGTGGGAGGTTTATTCCCAATCTGGCGTCCCTGTCTGAGCCGCTCCGGCTTCTCACGAAGAGTGGTCATCCTTGGACCTGGGCGGCTAAGGAAGATATGGCGTTCCAAGCGGTCAAGGACGTGCTGATCGATGACAAGGTGATGGCGTACTTCAGACCCCACCGGCGGACAGAGGTGGTGGTGGACGCAAGCCCCGTGGGGCTGGGCGCGGTCCTGATGCAGGAGACGGAGGCGAAAGAATGGGTCCTGACTGCGTATGCCAGCAGGGCTCTGACGGCTACGGAGATGAGGTACGCGCAGATTGAGCGGGAGGCGCTGGCCATCAAGTGGGCCTGTCAACATTTCCATCTCTACCTTTATGGTCACGACTTCCGGGTGGTCACCGACCACAAGCCTCTGGTTCCGCTCTTCGCCGGCACGGCGAGGCTAGGGCCCCCAAGGATCGAGAGATGGGCGGTCCAGTTACAAGCGTACCGATTTGAGGTCGTGTTCCGACCCGGGGCCAGCAACCCAGCGGACTTCCTGTCCCGCCACCCGGAGCCGGTGCACCCTGATCAGGCGGATGAGGCGGAAACGGAGGAGTTCGTCCGACTGGTGTCGCAAGCTGCATGCCCGGTGGCACTCACGTTGGAAGACATCGGCAAGGCCACGGAGCTGGACGACTGCCTCGTGAAAGTGAAGCGCACGCTGGCGACCCACCACTGGCAGAACTTCCTGGATGGAGTGCAAGCCCTCACCGAAGAGGAGAAAGTATCGACAGCAGGTGTGGAACGCGCGGAGTGAACTCAGCGAGGGGCCGCATGGCGTGGTCCTGCGAGGAGCAACACTCGTCATTCCGAGGAGTCTCCAAGGAGAGGTGGTTAGGTTGGCGCACCAAGGGCATCAAGGCGTCTCCAAGACCAAGGCAAGGCTGCGGAGCAAGGTGTGGTTCCCTCGGATGGACGCGCTGGTTGAGGAAGCCATCCGCAACTGTCACTCGTGCAACATCACGGGGGGGGAGCCGACGCCTCACCCAGTGATCACGGAGGACCCCTGTCGGGAACCCTGGTCCAAGTTGAGTGTAGACTTTGGTTCGTTCCCGGATGGGCGACACACCTTAGTGGTGGTGGATTCACACTCCAAGTTCCCGGTGGTGGAAGTGGTGTCATCGACGGCATTCAACCAGGTGCGAGCGGCGCTGGATCGCATATTTGCCATGATGGGCCTACCTGAGGAAGTCCGGTCGGACAACGGGCCCCCGTTCCAAGGGCGAGAGTTCCAGGAATACCTCGCGGCTCGAGGGGTCAGACACAGGAAGATTACCCCGCAGTGGCCCCAGGCGAATGGGGAGGTGGAGCGTTTCATGCGCACGATGAACCGGGCGCTGAGAATCGGAGTCGAGCAAGGAGAAGACGCGGATCAGTGCCTCTCGCAGTTCCTAAGTGCTTACCGACGGACCCCCCACTGTACGACCAGGTGTGCGCCAGCGCACCTTCTGTTCAAGAAGGCCCCCAGGGACAATATCCCGGCGAGTCATGTGTGGCAGCCCACGCCGCTAGACCAAGAGGCGGCGCAAGGGAGAAGGCGGACCTCCAACGAGAATGCCAGTCTGAAGAGAAGAGCCCGGGCGAGGAGTCTCCAGGTGGGAGACGGGGTCATCCTGAAAGACCGGTACTCGAATTGGAAGTATCGTACCCCATTCGAACCGGAGGTGTGGGAAGTGACCGGAGTGCAGGGCACCATGGTGTCCGCCAGGAGAGGGACGCGGACGGTAACACGAAATGTGTCTTGGTTCAAACGAATAACATCTGGCGTCCCCGAGACCGACCAGGAGGAGGAAGAGTTTGAGGCCCCGGAAGGGTGCGGCTCACCAGGAGTGCCGGCGAGCCCATCGCGGAGCGCACCCCCACTGCCCGGGGCGGGCGATCGAGAAGGCGGGCCCTCCGCCGAGGCCGAGGCGCCCAGTGGCCGAGGGGCAGGAGGAACAGGCCGAGGAGATGTCCCACGGAGTCGGCCGTATGGACTTCGGCCAAACCCGGCCCCAAGTAAGAGACTCAGAGACTTTGCGTGGTGTGCGCAAGAACCGAACTGTTCAGCGAGAAATGATCTCTGTATCTGAAAGATTGGAGGGATGTGGTAACGGAGCCACCCGGCCCGTTCCAGCACGCTGGTCACGCACCCACGCACCCGGAGGGCGGGCACGCCCGACGGTATAAATAAACGGGCGCGAGACCGCTCGTGGTCTTCGGCCCACCACAGTAACCCTGGCTGTCGTGTCCTGTTTGTCCTTCCAGTCCCCATGCCCCTAGGCCTCCCCTGTACCTGCGTGCCACCCTAAAGCACTACAATAACAAAATAATATATATTTCAACGTCCAAGCTATATAGGAAGCAATGAGGTGAATGAGTTAAGTTTAATGCAGGATTTCTCTTCGAGGAAAGACATGTTTTCAACCAGCTGTGCTAGAAAGGGGATGTTGTGCCTGACTCTAGTAGCTGCATGCAAAACGAATACATTTTAACGTCAAGCAAGAAAACTAAAGAAGAAATACAAATATATTTTAGCCACAAGACAAAGCGATGGCATACACCGGCGATTAGTAGAACTACACCCCGTGACCCTAAGCAAGAGGCGCATTTCATGGCAAGGTTCACCGGCGAATTACGAACTCACTGCTGACATGTGAGGCGATCTGCAGACCGTGAATTCTAGTTATAACAAGGCTAACTCAGCAATTCAACAGTGACTATTTAATACCACTAACTTGGAAAATTGTACACGTGTTATTACGCATATTATCCCTTCGGTTAGAAGGGGTCGCGTTTTAGCATATTTGTATAAAATAAGATAGCATGCGGTATCAAACCACCTCGAAAACGTGCAGTCCCTGGCTACGCATTACAAGAACACGTGGAGGGTATTTAAATTCCCTTTGTTTTTAGGCAGTGCTATTATGAAGTGGGCTTGGGCGTGGGGGGAGCGGGGGAAAATGACTTACTGGTCAAACCTACAATTTCCCCTTGATGCTACTAACGTCGCCAAAGAGAAATCCATGGCGACGTGTGCCACGTATCTCGTTATTTCTTTTGGTCTGTTAGAGGTGCCGAATCAGAGCGGAAGGAGATGAGTGCTTGGATCTGCTGTTAAGAAAGTGATGGGTTCAACTTTTCTCTCGATACTCAATGGGAGAAGAGAGCTTCGGAGAGATGTGACCCCCTGCGGTGCAGCAATGCAGACCGAAGCCATGGAGAATTCCAAATGGGATTAGGGCAGGTGACGATGCAGGAGTATCTCACAGGATAAAAACATAAATCGATCAGGATGCAGACAGAATCCCATAAACACAGACGTCTTTGTGGGTAGTCCGTAGCTCACTTGACACCACGCTTAATGCCATCCTGAAGCTACATGGATGGTGTCAAAACAGACATTCACCAATGAGTCATGGTCCCGTCTAAGGGCCTGATTGCGACTTTGGCAGTGTAGCACCGGGTCTGCCAAAGCCATGGTCTGGCCGCCCACCAACTTAGAAGTTTCCACCTGTCTGGAGGGCTGTTTTTTGACATTCCTACGCAGTGCCTCTAAAAATGGCTACCAGAATGGGAACGTCAAAAACAGTTCCTGGATGGCATTGACTGAAAATCTCCATCCTGTGCAGGAGCTGTGGTGAATGGACATGAGGGGGCACATGTTGTGCACCTCTGTGTGCATACCCATGTGGGACCCTGTTTTGTTTTCTCTTCGCCACACTATTTATGGAGGAGGAACCTACATGACATTGCCGGCAGAGAGGAAACTCGCAATATGCTTGGCGGGACCGCAGCAGTCCCGCCAAGCATATTACTGCCTCCTGACAGCTGCAACACTGCCAGGGAATGGCGGTTCCCTGGCAACTGCATCGGGGCTGTGGCGGTCCCTCTACCTGACTTATAATAGGGTGGTCAGGAGACGGCCACTGCCCTGCCACTGCGAGATAAGTAATCGAGGTACAAGAGAGTTCTTTCTGTGGTCCTCTATAGACCAATCTGACTGAGTGGGTCGACATTTAGCAAACAGAGGGCTTTTTCAAGCTGCAGGGTGAATCATGTGACACAGGGTACAAGGAGTGTGTATGGATTCTCTAGGGAAAGAACGCCTCATGATTAGAGTGAGGACCCACATCTGCTCAAGAAATATAGTGCATGCAGACATGATGACAATGACTGTTGAGAATGAAAATGTTGTGGCAGCAATACAGAATAAAGTCAAAGAACAGACAACCAGAAGTTAGAAAGTGGAGCAACCACAATTATTATGCAGCAACATAAAGGTTGAGAGGGACAGAGGTAAAAGAGTTGGTGAGAAGAGAGGTAGCAGACCGGGATTGAACATAGGAGAGATTTGAAACATGAAAAGAGGAGGTAAAGGGTCATGTCAAGACAGATAAGAGAGGGGGCCATGCGATCCAGAGATCAAGGAACAAAGTAGATTATTCATATTAATATTTTTGTTAGTTTGTTAATTCTGATTTATTACTTAGCATTAATGGTGTTTCAGTTTTGATGTTTATAATGTACTACGTGTTTTTTTTTTCCTGAAGAATACCATGTAACTGACGACGGACAACTTAAAAGAAGCCGGGGAGTCATGGAAAACTGTTTACTCAGCCACATCTCATATCAAATATGAGGCCTCTTTCCCCATAGTCTTACAGATCAGTTTCTTACAAGTTAAAAGAGATAGCAAAACGTTGTCTGTCAGGAGTTTGAGGTGGAAAATTTCATCCTGCCCAAATATTATAGTCAAAATTTGTACTTCCACAAATTGGGCGGGTGAGTATACACATGTAAGTATAGATGTACGCAGTGCTTAATTTGTAAAAAAATAAGTGCCAGAGTTCTTGTCGGGAGGCTTCTGCAGCTCGCACCACCCATTGCCACGGCCAGGAATGCCAATGACAGTACCTACACAACTACTAACCAGCAGACTGCTACAAGTGTGACAATTTAGCCTATTCCAGAACACCCACAGCTAAAAAAATAGCTTGTGCAGCAGGTATTAGATCCTTTTAATGAATACTGAATTAATAACAATCGCAGTTGTGCTCACCTCTAAATTATACAAAAAGCACCAACATGTGGCAGCTATCATAAGTGCTGGTGTTGACAATTAAGTGCCAGTGCCGAGCACTGGAAACCACTGGCTCAAATTCAACACTGGATGTACTATTCACAGTTTCACATTTATTCACCATTAGGATCAATGTATAATAAATATGGAGTCAAGCTACATAGGTAAATACTTGCCTTCATAATATTGTGGTGGACAGTTTTCTTGGTATGAGATTAGGCATGCAATATTAAAAACTAAATATTCCAGTAGAATAACTAACAAGAAACTGCTCTGACTCCTGCCTTGTCTGCCTTTCTAGCTGCAACCGTGTAGTATTCTAGGTCACATGTATTCCTTATTATGTAGTATGGAATGTATTCACTTTGTCATGTCATGTAATGTCTTTACCTTGCTTCCTCTATTATTGTTGTGTAATAGAATGTTCTTTCAAAGAACCTACCTCTCGTTGGCAAGAGAAAGCTCTGGAATAAACTTTGCTGTTTTTGTACATCCTGCTGCCACTTCATTTGTCATGCTGCCCAATACTACAAATGGTACCAGGAGGTGGGTAGCCCGCATTTCGTTTTGTTGAACCACCGGCTGAAACTTTTTCATCACTGAAACAGGGACATTACTTCTTCGGAGAAAGGAAGAGCAATTTGTTTAGGTACCTTCTTCATTTACTATAACATGCATGACTTTGTTTCATTATCCCTGTATAATTTTGTTGAAAGAAGGTTTACCGTTTGGGCTGTGCTCTGCTGCGATTAAAGATCTGCTCGGCGGATAATCAAATTCTCGGGAGCGAATAAGGACCTCTACTCTCCCCTAGGGTACCACCAGGTCTGACTGTAACAAGATTACTGGCTAATTACCCGCGGGGAGAGACGAGACAACTCAGGACCACCAAGGAGAAGGGACATCAAAGTAGTCTCAGGAAAGAAGAATCTTTCAGGAATACGGGGTATCAGCGTGGCGGCCCTTAAAAAATACAAACAGAATAAAGGAACAGATCAACACTAACTGTATAGCTGTCTATTCCTAATGCCTAACACCCCTAAGAACTATACCACCCCTCTGTTGTGTGCTCCCCAGACTCATCGTAATTCATTAGCGTGCTTGCTTAATTGACAGGAAGAAAACTCCAATCAGGAAAATCCACTAACTCCTTGTAGTAGACATCCATCAGTAAAAAAGGGGACCTATGTTCAAAGTAACTGTAGCTCAAAGGCTTCCCAGGATTCCAGCAGTTCGACATTCAAACGTGGTATAAAAAAAAATAGTTCCGCAGAAGCAACAAACAAATCCCAGAGCTGCTTGAAAAATATAACAGAAGGCGCTGAATTAGGAGAAAGAATAAAGGAAACACCAGGCGCCAATTATGAGTAACCGCCGCAAGGAAAGCGGCAACGCCAGAAACGCCGTTCACAGCAAAAGAATAAATAAATAAATAGTGCACGCGCAGCACTAATTGAAACATGAGTCGAACTTATTATAAAAATATTTAAACAATGAAGGAAGCGCAAAACGCGCTAGCAGCGGCCAAAACAAAAAGGAAAGAAAATTACGGAATTCCAAACAAACCAACACGATGGAATTCCAAAAACGCCAAGTTCCAAAGAAAACGGGATATCCCCAGCATGGTGGTTTAGGAACAAATGAAGTGTGCTGGCGTAGAGAAGTTGCAGGGAGGGAGATCCACAGGAAGTAGGGTGCCAAGCACCTGTGCTTGGGAGCAAGCTTTTTTAAATGGCCAAAGGGTCACATGACGGAGTCTGCGAGGGCACACAACAATTCTCTATTCTGGTGCATTCTGGGAGTCGTAGTTCTCACACATCACATAGCGTAAACCCACTGCACCCTAATGGGTAACATGCAACCAACGGAGATAGATCGTGCTGCTGCAATTATCGCACGCCATTCAGCATCTCATGTCTGCCGTTCTACCCTGCAGCCATTGTTCCTGTGCATTACCTCCTCGTAAGTCTTCCTCACCACCAGAGTTACGAAGTGAGCTTTAGCTCTACACACCAGAACCCTCCAAAGCAAATTAGCATCCCATGCCTCCCATCCCTCCCCAACATGGCCGACCTCTGTCACCCTTGACCCAGTTCAATTGAGGGTCGACCCACCCCTCTTCCTGTTTTTTTTGTTCTGCGCTACAGACTCTTCCAGAGCGCGTTTAAGCTAAGTGGGGGCTAGGTCCTGCTCTAGCAGGTCCCACGGCCCTGGGGGAGAGGCCCTGCGCTAGTGGCCTCCTTTTCTAGGTTCCCCTCCCTTCCCTCCATGCCTCGTGGCTACCGATTGGTGTGAGCAATGGTGTCTCCCCTGGCGCTGTTTGCTTCTGGGGCTTCCCTGCACTTGCGGGAGCAGACAAAGGGCTTTGCATTCCAGGTGCTGTATGCTAAGGGTCTGTGGTTTATTCTGCCCTGCACTAGCAGGCTCTGTTGACATGGGGGTCTGCAGTGTGGTGCGACTCTGCACTTGCAGCGCTTGCGGGCTCACCTCGGTATCTGTGCTTTTGGTCTGCCAACGTCTGATCCGGCGGCTCGGGTGCATGCGGCATTGTATTGCTGAACTGTGCACCTGTCTGCCATGTTTCTGCCTACACGCCATCTCACTGTGGGGTCGTGGGTCACTCTCCTCCGGATATCCCGATGTTCCGTTTGGGTGTTAGTGGTTCGTCCACCCTCCAGTCTTCCTCTGGGCTTTCCATTTGGTTGGGCCTTCGGGGGCGGCGACTCCCGCAGCCCCTGGTCCTGATGTTATGCAGCCCTTTTGCGATCCTGTCGGTGGGTCTTGGGGCCAGGTGGCACTCCGGCTATTTTGGGGTGATGCATTTTCTGGTAGGAAGATCTGTATGGCCTGTATAACGGTTGTTTATTGGGCGGATGGCGATTGTTCCTTTCCTGGTTTGGAACCCCTTGTGGTTATGGGAGGTGCTTGCTTGGTCTCCTACTGTGCTCGGCATGCCGCTGCCTTTGCATTATCCTTCCCGCGCCGGAGACTACGAGGGTGGGCTTTCTTTTTGGATCGGTTGTCTCCCTCCGTAGCTATTTTCTATGTTTCTTCTCGTTTCTGCGTGCCGAGTCACTGTGGCCTAGTGGTTATGGTCTCTGACTCATGCTCTAATGGTTATGTGTTCAAATCGCTGGTTGTGTTTTCTGAGTTGAAATTATGGCGTGTTGGTGGTGACTTTCCGTTCCCTCCCACTTCTTTCGCTGCTGGGTCTGGTGGCTCAGTGGACTCCTGCGTTCTCTGAAGCTTCCTGTGTCTGCCCTCTTGGTTGCTGTTTCGGATCCCGGTGGTCCGCTTTTCCTTTTCTCCTTCTGGGGTTGTTTTATGTGTGCCGTTTTGTTGGTTTACTATTGTGCACACTTGTTATACTGCACCAAGTTGCCTGAGGTATGCGTGCGTTTGAACTTCTGTTTTAGCTTGTCATTACCATCATACGTGGAGTGTACTGACCATTCAGGCTGTGCATTTTGTGTGGGAATTTCATCGCTTCTATGGGGCTAGCAGGTTTTTCTATATATTGGACGTTTAATGGTGTGTATCACGGGGCTGTGGTTACGTTTTTGATTGCTGTGTTTGTCCCTAACTGCTTGTTCCCTTTTCCTGGCTTGTGCCTTCAGCCTTTTTTCCGCCCTATAAGCTCATAATCTCATATGAGTCTGGTGGCTCAGTGGCCTAATGCGTCCATTGCAGGGGCCTGCGTTATTGCTCATGGTCGCAGGTTCCACTCCCGGCGGGTCTGCTCAGCCTTTCTTCCATCTGAGGTCGGTAAAATGTGTTCCATTTTGTTGGATTTCAGTTTCCGTCTGTTATTCAGCGCCAAGCAACCTCCGGGTGTATGTACGCTTTGCATATACGCATGTTGTTCTCTCTGGAGTTGGGCTGTGTCTGGCCTGGTTTGTGCTCATCGTGCCGGGATGGGTGACCACCTGAGGTGCTGTTGACCTACTGCATGTTTGATGGGGGCAGGCTGCTGTGGGCGTCGGTCCTTTCATTCCCTGGACTGCTTCTGTGGTCGCCTTGTGGGCTTTTGCTTCTGTTTCTGCTCTTGGAGGGTTTGCCTTTTTATGGCCGGAGTCTTGCACTGGTGCTCTGTTGGGGGCCGACTTTTGCCTGTACTCACATCCTGTGTGGCCTCTGTCTCGGTTCTGTGGATCCTGCCTCCTACCTTGCCGCCCTAAAGTCTCCTGTTTTCTGTTGTTGGGCTCGCCGGCTCATGACCGGAGCACTGTTGACCATTGGTTGGTCTCCGGCCTTTTGGTGGTGTCGGCTTTGTTGGGTTGGGGCTTTGGCTCTCGTTTGCTACGGTGGTACATCTTATGTCCAGGCCTCCTGCGGGGCGGGTTTGGTGAGGTTGTCGTGTTCGGCCTTCCTCCACGGCTGGTGGCTTTGCAACTTGGTGCTTCAGCACCACACCCGCAACAGGTTCCAGGCCCTCCCATTTGGTTTGTCCTCTGCCCCTCTGGCTTCGTGTTGGGGTTGGCTGCCTCGGTCAGGTTCCTCTGCGGGGAGTGGTTTCGGGTGGTTTTTGTGCCTTGTTAACTTACGGCGCTATGCTTCATCTTTCTCTTTGGGGCTCTTCCCGATCTGTGGGTCTGGGTGCTACTGGGCCGTCTTGGGTTCCGGTTCATCCACGTGTGGTCCCGTGGTTGGGGGTAGTGCTGTTGCTTTCTGTGGCTGCCTGTTGCTCCCCTGTGCTCGTCTTCATCGGTTCCCATCGGTGTGCCTTCTCTTGTCCCAGTGGTTTCCTTGTCTCTCGGTTTCTGTGCTGCCGGTTGTTGTGTCACCACGGGTTCGGTTCGATCTGGTTTGGGGTTGATGGTGTCCATTTCTTCCCCTTGTTCTGGGTTGCAGGTAAGCCGCACGGCTCCCTTCCCGCCCTGTCTGTGTGTACAGCCTGCGGTCTTCCTTTTCTGGTGTCCCCTTTCCGGGTGGTTGCGGCCTTTGCCGGCCTGTGGGGAGTACTTGAGTTCCCGGTCTGTGTTGGGTCGGTTGGTCCCCATGCTGGTGGGTTTCTCGTCCCGCCCTTGTGGGCAGTTTCTTTGGTTTATCTGGGGTTGGCCCCAGCCCTGCGGAGGTTTCTTGTTTCAGGGCTGAACGGTTTTCACCTGCCTCGTTCTCCAGGGTGGTGCTGGGTTTGCTCCCTTTGGCTGTTTGGCACAGATGTTCTGTCCTTGGCTAGGGTGACGGGTTCTCACTCCTGGCGTTTTCTCTCCCGGGGTCAGAGTGCTGCATGGGGTTTCTCTGGTGCAGGGTTTTTCCTCCCATGGCTTCCATCTCCCTGTGGGCAGCTGTGTCCCTTTTGTTTGGGTACCCGGTGATGGCTCTGTTTGTTTGCTCGGTTCGCTGCTCATTTGCCTCTCTTCTGTTCGCTCCTCCTGTGTTCAGTGGCTGGTGGTGCTGTCGTCCCATTGGCCGGGCTCCAGCTTTGCGCTTTTCCTCTGGGATGGTTTGGCCTGGATTGGGTGTTTGTTCTGTTGGTGGTGCTTGCCTGGGTTCGTCTCCCTTGGTTTCCTCTGCTGTGGGAGTTGGTTGTCCGGGGGTGCTGGGCTTTCCCGGTTCTTTCTTTGCGGGGCCCTCCGCTTACTTTGGGGGTTCTACGTCGTCTTCTTCTTCGGCCCTGGCTCTTGTGTGGTTGTGCCTGCTGGCTCGATGTTGCTCCCTGTTGGGGTGTTACTTTGGGGCTCTTTGTGCCCGGCTCTTCTGTTTTATCTCGCCTTTGGTGAGTTTCGGTGGCCCCTTGGTGGGTGTTCCCTTTCCTTGCTGGTGGCTTTGCCTTGGGCCTGGTCCATTCTGCTCTTCCTGCTCATTGGGTGTCCTTGCAGGCGTTCTGCTTGCATCTGTTGGCCGGTTTGGATCCATTTATGGCCGGGTTGCCTCGTGGTTGTTTCCTGAGGCCTCTTTTGGCTGTTTGCCTTGTGCCATCCTGAGTTCTTCGGTTGGTATTGCGTTCCCTTCTGGGGGGTCTGTTTGTGCCACTGGGGTCCATGGCCTGCCTGTTTCTCAACATGTTGGTGGTGTTTGGGTGGTCCTCCTGTTTTCTGGTCGGATAAGGGGTGCTGGGATCCTTTCTGCTCTCTCCTCCGTTCCTGCGGTCCCTGCCGGACCATTTTACCATTTTGTGTTGCTTCTGCCCTCGGTTGTCTGCCCGACCTGAAGGGTTTTGTTTCCTTCTTCCCTCCTGTCTTTGGATTTGGGGTGGATGCTACTCTCTCGCTGTTGGTGGTTCGACATGCGGTGTTGCTGTGTTTGGGTTGGATTCCGTCTTTTTGCTGCTGTGGCATCTTGTTTGTCACTTTGATGGTGTTGCCCTGTTTTCCTTCAGTTCCGGAGGCTGGGGCTGTTTCTTCCCTCTTGCTTTTGGGGTGTCCGTCGGGCGGTCTTGGTGACTTTGGCCCGGACTGCTTCTTTCGGTTGTTGTGCCAGTTTGCTTGTCTTGAACCAATTCCTAAATAGTCACTGATAAATTTTGAAAGTTTCTGACACGTGAGATGCTAGCTTTCGTCCAGGCAACTGACCCTTGATGTCCCCATAACGTATTACTTTGAACAGAAAAGCGTACTTTGATTGGCACGTCTTTTTAGCTTACTTCCACGAAGGCAGTCCCGCATTTCTAAAATGAGTACCATTACTTCATAATATCGTCTTTCGGACACTGGCCCATATTGATGATCCTATTAAATATAGTGGCCCACACGTCTATATACGTATCAGGTGACTTATCCGTCTTCTAACTATAGACCTGCCCAGACCTGTCATTAACAAAATGACATATGGTCATACACTGTGTTATTTAGGAGCTCCTCCACCTTACTATTTGTATTGAGCATTTAAAAAAAAAAGAAACCTTGAATGGGAGATTTGACCACTTGATCAACTCCATCATCTGTGCCCTGACGAAGGAACTACTGGATTTTACGTCCATTCCGAAACGTGCGTAGGCGCTTTGTGTGTTACACATTTGAAATAGAAGGTTCTATATACTATATATGTGTTATTAATTCTTATTTGTTATGTTTGTTATTATTGTTTATTTGATGCAGTTTTGCTTTATTGTTTTCTCTATCTATGTTTTGTTGGTCTGTATGTTATCTTCATGTGGATACTTGAATTTGTTATTTCTTGTGTGTAGATTACACTCCTTACCCTGAAGGGGTTCTCAGATGATATTCACAGGCACAAATATTTAGAATTGTTTAAACCGAATATATATTATATGTCTTAAGTCTGTTTCACTATTAATTTTTTTGATTAAATAAATCAAAATCAAAATCAAAATATTTTCTGTGGGACAATGATGTTTTTAAATATTGTGGACATATTGCTTATTAAGAATTAACTTGGGGGAGGTTCTGTTGTGTGTTACATTTTATTCAGGAACAACAAGATAATCCCACCTGAAGCTCTCAGAAACAAGATAATTGACCTTGTTCATGAGGGCCACTTAGGCAGGAGCTTAACCAAAGCTAGATTATGTGAAAGGTATTGGTTTCCAAATATGTACTCGATGGTGGAAACAAAAGTGAAGAATTGCCTTACATGTGCTAGCAGTGACAAATCTAAGAGAACCAGGAAATCCCCCATCTCCCCGATATCTGTACCAGATAAACCATGATTGCATTAGACATTATGGGTCCCTTCAAATTCAGGGGTTAGTAAAACAGTTTGCAATGGTTTTAGTTGACTCCCATTCACATTGTACTGTAGTCAAGATGGTCAACCAAATAACAACCATGTCTGTCATTCAATTTCTAAAAGATACGTTTGTTTTAGAAGGCATACCATCCTCCATAATCACAGCTAATGGGGTCCAATTTACTTCTCATGCCATGACAGAATTCCTTAGCAATCTTAATATATCCCATTTGAGAACACCCCTCTACTGTCCCAGGGCCAATGGTTTGGTGGAAAGAATGAACCGTATGGTCAAAGGTTGTATACAATTGGCGGTTGTCAACAGAATTCCCACTGAACAAGCATTACAAGAAATGTTGTGGGCTTATCACACCACTCCAAATTTAATTACTGGCATCTCCCCTTTCTCTGCTTTAAGAGGAAGGAAACCTTGTACAAACTTTTTTCCGAACTGGTTGTGAGGAGGATCCCACATCACAAATGACATGCAAGCTTTTAAAGACAAAATAGATCCACACCAAACCAAATATAAAACTCACTATGACACCAAACATGGAACCAAAATCCCACAATGGAAAGTGGGAGACTGGGTATGTGTTAAGAATCCAAGAGGAAGCAATCCTGAAACAAAATTTTCCAAACCTATGCGTATAACAGCAGTAAGAAACAACACAGCCATATTGGACAATGACCAAATGTGGAGTATGGACAGGTTAACTAAATCACAACACACACACAGTCAATCTCTTGATCACACCATATGGTCACATAGTCAAGACCCAAATGACTTACCTGTTACTCAAAGAAACCGCAAGACTCTGGATTGGCACAAGGACTTTGTTATGTACAAATAATTCTCAGTTTATTTTTATTAGGGGGTAAGATGTGTTACAATGTGTTTTTCTTATTTTGTATTAGGGGGAAGATGTGTTACAACGTGTTTTTCTCTCTCATTTGAAAATATGATCTTCTACTTTGTAAGTTATGTGTATGGTATGTTCCTCCATACTCACCCCTGTTTTCCACTTGGTACGCTCCTGGTTTCATGGAGGCTCCCTTAGAATGTTGGCGACTCTGCCGGGACTCCGTGATTGGGTCGTCCTCCCCGTAAACGGGTGGTAAGGACAAGGGGTATTTCTGGTTGAGCGGGTGGATGGAAAAAGGATCCTTTGCAATTTAGCCATTTTTGGAATGAGCTTACTCCGCTCTCACGATCAGAGGATCCCCAGCTGCTAGTCACCCTTCACTGGAGTCCTACTGAAAAACTTTGCTCCCCCCACTTGAGCCAGTGGGGTAGGATAAGTTTGTCATGCTCCCATCAGCCATTTTTATTTTTTCAAACATGGTGCTCAGTGCATAGTGCTGGGCAACTACAGACATGTTTCTGTGCTGGCCAGCAGTCAGACTACCATGGATTTGTGAATCCCCAGCCAGATCCACAAATAAATATGATCTTACCTACATGAGCAATAATCTTCTTCCTCTGCCCCCCATATGACAAACGTGGATGAACTCACAGAACATTAACTAACCTCAAACAGTTAAGGATGAGAAGAAATGCTAATAACAAACATATCCATAGCGCGAAAACTGATCACTTTAGGTCTCAGCTTGACAATACCTAAAAACAGACCAAAAAACCTTTTCAAAATCATCAAACAACAAGTGAACCACTCAACTAATCAACTCTCTGCAGTCAAAGACTCACTCCCTAGAGGTGAGGAGTTCTCAGCACACTTCATTGAAAAAACAAGAAAGATCGAACTAGAACTTCAACAGTTCTTTCCAGACATGCACAATCAGTCTCAGTCCATGCCCTCCTCGCGGCTATCTTAGGAGAGTTCTCCTCTTGCTGGCTTAGTAGAGTCTACTCCAAAAAATAATGCATCATGGAATACATTTATACTTTCACACGATATTGCGCTGCTCAACATTATAACTTCATTAAAACCTTCAAATCATTTCCATGATCATATACTCACCAAGTTCTTTAAAGAGCTTGCGTCTTCTTTTTTCCCTCTCTGTTCTAAGATTGTACATGAATCTTGTGTGCAAGGCTTGATTCCAGATTGCCTCAAGATTGGACAGGTCAGACTTATCTGACCCTACCAACTTCCATCCAATTTCTAAAATTATGACTTTAGCCAATCTACTTGAGAAATGCATACACACACAACTCTGTAATCACATTGGACATTTTCTGCTCCTCAACCAATACCAATCGGGCATCAGATCTGGACACAGTACTTAAACTGCTCTAACACACATTGTTGGCAATGCCTTAAAACTACTTGACCTTAACAAACCTTTCCTACTTATACTGCTAGATCATTCTTCAGCGTTTGACACAGTCAAACATGATAACTTGATTGATCTCATTGAAAAAAGGATGGGGTTATCGGGTCCAGTTTCTTATTGGTTTGCTTCATTCCTTCAAAATAGAATGCAAAGAATCAAAGTCAACCACAACCTCTCCAACAGTAAGCCAGTCTCAATTGGAGTTCCTCAAGGATCTGCACTCCCACCCATACATTTCAACTTGTGCATGGAACCTCTAACCAAAATTCTGAAATGCACAAACACAGCATTGTTACAATACCATAGAATCTGAAGGGAGAAATCATATTACAAATGATAGTGGAAAACAGGTCTTATAATACGTTGTGAACCACCCTCCCTGCATTAGTAAACTAGTTTTATAAACTAATAGAAGGTCTCTAGGTTTGAATGGGGAACCCTATACCTCAAAGATCAGCTTAGGTGAATCACATCACAAGATCAGCTTTGCTCTCTGTATCTGGAAAGGCGTTTCTCCAAGTTCATGAATCATGCATGCAAATGCAATATTAAAGGCACCCGAGTTTCAGATATTTGCAGCTGTGTGCGTGTTGTGTCTAGAGCGTGGGCCGATCAACCTGAATTCAACAGCATACATTGTTATTTGACCTTGACGGCTTCTGCACACAGTGTTCAGACTAAGGTCGTGGTGCACGTCTAGGGATGTGAACAACAGACCGTTCTCATGTGAAGAAAAAGCAAGCAAACAGTTTTACTTGTAATAACAGCTACCTGCAGTGTTGTGTGCAAAAGCAGCAAAGTGGCAAGATAGCGCTTTATATCTAAAGCGCTTATGCTAACATAGCAATGTGTGCTCATAGAACCCCGTCCTCACTACAAGACCACAAAGCTCTTGCCTCCCCAGGAAGAAAGCTTGCAAGGGGTACCACCAGGTTTCTAGCTGAGCAGGAACAAAGTATCCTCTCACAGATGTATCTTCTTAGCTTTTCTCTTAAAAAGGGAGAACCAGATCCCTGAAGTGCTTTGTAAGTAATACACAGGCCTTCAAAAACTATTCATTTTCGAACAGGTAGCCAATGTAGGCTCCGCAGAGCTTGAGAGCCCAAATGAAATCTGGGGATTTTCAGTAACAACCTGGCCACCAAGTTTTGCAACACCTGAAGTTTTGTTGAGCTTTTTTCAGCAGATTCTGATGGAGGCCGTTCCAATAGTCTAATCTAGACATTACAAGGGCCAACACAACTGACTTCAACAAGTGGGATGGAAGAAACTGAGCTTTTTTTCTGATGACACATAAAATGTAAAAGAAGGTGGAGATAACCTTATTTACTTGATCTTTAAAGGTAAGTCTTTTGTCAATGAATATTCCCAGGATTTTCACTTTTTCCTCTGGTACTGGTAACTGACCAAATTCATCTGGGCACCAAAGTGGATTCCAGACAGAGGTGTTCCAAAAAGGATGACTTAAGGTTGAGCCTAAGGCAGTTATTGTCTATCCATGAACTCACCACCTTCATACAGTTGTGGAAAATGTCATTCAGACCTGGACAATTACTGGCTATTGAAACAACAATCTGGGTGTTGCCTGTGTATGACTCTAGTGACAACTCAAGATTTCACAAGGGTCACAAAAGGAGTTACAGAGATATTGAAGAGAGTTGGGCTTAACAAAGATCTATGGGGAACACTGCAAGGAAGGGGAAATGATTGAGAAGTGTTTTCTTCCAGGGTCACCATTTGCACTCGCTCTGTCAGAAAAGATTTGAAAAGTGACTGTGCCATTCAAACTATTCCAAGGCACTCTAAACAGTTGATCAAAAGATCATGGTTAACCATGTTGAAGGCCGCTGTCAAGTCAAGGAGGATTAGGGTGGCATTACCCCCTTTATCTGCTGTAGTCCTGACCATCTCATGGCTACAATGAGGGCTGCTTCCATAAAATGCCCCTTAACGAATGCAGAATGGGAGTCATCTAACAGGTGATTGGTGTCTAAGAATTCAGATAACTGTGAATTAATGTCCTTCCCTATCAGCTTGGCTGGAAATGCAGGCATAAATGTTGCCATATTGTTGTTAGAATCTAAGATGTGCAGATTGGCTTTCTTCAGCAGCAGAAGAAGCGAAGCAGCTTTCCAAGCCTTCGGAAATATATACAGACCTGAACATTGCGTTAAAGATGGGTGAAAGTTGGGAAGCCACCACATCAGGAATACGTTTAAGAATCTTTGGAGGGCAAGAATCCAGGGGAGAGCCACATCTGGTGGTAAGAACCACCTATTTAACTTGGGCCGTAGAGATTGGTTTGAATTCTGAAAAATTATCCTCATGACCTTCCCCTGGGTGGCTATCATTAAAGGCTTGAGGCATAGATATAGTAGAGGAGAACACGTTGAATATATTCTCAACTTTATTCTGAAAAAAAGGGCTAAAGAGTTGCCAAAAACTTGGTTATAACCATCAGCTTTATGAGACACAGGAGAGGAGAGTTTTGTAACAGCTTGAAATCAGGCTTTCATGGAGCAGCCATCTGATTCAATGGACCTAACATAGTAATCAGATTTTTCCCTAATGATAAGTTTTTTAAAGCCTGCAAGCAGTATTCTATATTTGTCTTTTCAACTGTGTGCTAGTGCTTCCTCCAAATACGTTCTTGTATCCGGTATTCCTGCTTAGCTGCCCGAAGCCAAACCAAGGCGAGGAAGGTTTACTCCTACTGGAAACTCTATGTTTAAGTGGCACTCCTTTGTCTGCTGCTGTGGTCAGCCAGACTAAGTAATTTTCTGACATCAACTAAACATCATCGATCTCATCAGGCTGAGCAATAGCCAGGCCTGATTCAAGTTTATTCACTACCACTCAATGTCATGCCCGGGAACGGATTGGTCTACCTATGACTTTCTTATGGGCAGAACAGAATAGCAATGACATTTCCCAGCTGAGTGCACTACGGTCTGACCGTGTAATTGGAGAATAAGTGGGTTAGGAACGGTAGGACAGTTAAAAAAAATTCAGCAAGGGTATGCTCTGAGTCATGAGTGTGGCCTACCACATGTTGCTTCATGCCAAAAGCAGACAGCATTACAATGAGTGTTTCCGTGTCACGGTCGCTTAAAATATCTAATGATAATTAAAGTCTCCCAGTATTGTGAAATCTGAAGTATGAAGTGATGACTCTAAAAAGGGACCTACGAAGTCAGGGAAATGGGTTCATGATCCTGAAGGCCGATACAAAAGTGGACTATTGAAAGATTGCGTTTTTGTAAGCTCTAGGATGAAAATAAATCCTTCAAAATCCGGTTTTGGTGGGAGAAAACCTACCTGTGAAAACGTCACGGTAGATAACCACTAACCCTCCACCTTTTTTATGTTCTCTAGCCCACCAATGAATAAGATTGCCAGGTGGAACCACTGTGCTACTTTCCGGACCGGACGTCTGGTCAGCCCACGTTTCAGTAATAAACACAGGGTATAGCTGGTGAGTATGTATCAATTCCTCCACTGCAAAGTGATGTTTAATTAAGGACTTGGAATTTATGACTGTGCTTTAGGATGCGGAATCAGAAAATAAGCTGGAAGGTTTAAGCCTAGAGCGGCAGACCCCCTTGCCGAGTCTCAAGTGCTATAACAAGTGAATTTAGTTTTAGAAGATTGGCTCTTCATCCCTTATGTAGCTAAGGCTGCAGGGCAAACTTTTTAACCCTTTACCTGACATGCACAGAGCCATCCAGGCCTCCCTCGTGTACCTCGTCTGCACCCGGGTTTCAGTCTTGAACCGACCAGGGGAACGGGCCCTGGGCCCGGTTCAGGTGTGGACAGGGGCAGATGGGCTTGCTTTTGGTATGCTCTCGATGATCCTCAGGTACATCCGCTACACGTGTCCTCTGCACGGACATGCTTTATTGCATCTTTTAAACCCCAGCATAGCCAGGGACGTGTCCAGAGGTATGTCTAAAACCACCCAACGCTCTCCACAAAAACAGGTAGGGATAGCTAAACACTAACTGGGGTCCAGCAACCCCTAATGCTTAACTTCAGTTTAGGAGAAGCTAGATAAATGATGCAAGGACTCATATAAATACTAACTTAAATTCCAATGTAATGGTCAAGTCAAATTTTATATTGAAATTATACTTTTAGAAAGTTGTCATTTTCATGGCTGAGCTAAATTTGCCCTTTTTCCTAGTGTTAAGTGTCATCTGACAGTTGATGAATTATCTGTGGGGAGATATGGATTGCTCCCAGGTAGCTGAATCATTACCTGAACCCAGGACTACCAGAGTGACTCCAAGGACTTATTTGCTGACCTGCTGTTTAAAACCACTGGAACATAACAGGCACCTACCATCCTGGGCCCACAGCTGGATCCAGCCTGAGTGAGTCCTATCCCCCAAGGGATGCCCATCCAATCCTGGACCCATGGTGATGGTGCACCCACCACTGCCCTTTGCTATCGGATTGGACTCTCCTTTCTTGATAAGTTAAACATCATCTATACTTGCTTTCCTGAGAGCAGTAGGATCTTTCAGTGTGTTACTTCTGACTGGACTACCATGGCTATTGCAGGCATTTTTAAAAGCCATCTCGGAGGCCGAGAACAACAGCCTGAAGTATCAAATATCTTCTGGATCTCCCCTAGACCCTGGGTCCCCCGCTATATTAGAGCGTGGCAAGGAAGCTATTGTCCCAGTACTCAGTGATTTGCTCAACCTATCCTATGTCTCTGGGCAGGTCCCTCAGAAGTTGAAGCACAGTATGGTGATCCCACTCCTAAAGAAACAAACCTTAGATCCTTTTGTACCTATGAATTTAAGACCAATATCCCTACTGCCTCTGTTTGCGAATATTGCAGAAAAATATGTCAATAAACACCTGATGAATTTTGTGGAAGAAAAAGCGTCCTCCATGAATCGCAATCTGGGTTCAGGCCACTTTCAGTACAGAATAATCCATCTTATCTGCAACAGAATCTCTTCACAAAGCAGCAGGAGAAGGTAAGACGGCTGCACTAGTCATGCTTGACTTAAGTGCAACTTTTGATACTGTCTCCCATGCTACTAGAAAGGCTTCAGAACTCAGGGGTGGGGGCACTGCACTGGGCAGGCTAGTGGACTTCTTGCAGGGTCGCACTTTTCAGGTTACCCAACAGCCGTACACATCCAAGATTCAGACGCTGCAGCAGGGAGTGCCTAACCTATTTAACCTATATATGCGACCGCTGACCTAACTTACTGAGGGTCATGATGATACCCGATCGATTATTACTCTGGCTAAGTATAACAACCAAGCGGTGGACGATTTCAAACTTTGTCTTAATGACCTGGCCCATTGGATGAAGGACAGCTGCCTCAAACTAAATGCTACCAAAACCGACATCTTGGTGGTAGGGAAACAACAGTACATTTGCTCTATGTCATGGTGGCCAAATGAGTTAGGCCCTCTGCCTACTCCGAATTCTAAAGTGAAAAACCGAGGATTCTGGTTTGATTCCACCTTATCTTTTGTAGATCAAACCTCCACTCTTGTAGGTACTTGTTTTGGTACCTTGAAAATGCTCCAGAAGATTCGGGGTTTCTTCTGGATTCTGCAAAAAGAATGGTAGTCCAGGCTCTCGTGGTATCACTGCTGGATTACTGTAAAGTTCTCTATTTGGGGGCCTCCAATAGGAGCCTTCATGTGCTCCAGAGGGTACAAAAGGTGGCAGCTCATCTGCTGCTTAATATTCCTAGACGTGCCCCCAAAGGGGTCAGCCTTGGCTAAACTCTACTGGCTTCCCATTGAGGAGAGGATTTGTTTTAAAGCCATGTACTTTATCCATAGGATCCTCCATGGAAAATACCCTGGATATCTCCTTCCTTTGATTCCACCTTATCTCTCTAACTGCTGTCTGAGATCCGCTGGAACAGGCCTGTCCAGTGTCCTGAAATTTTGCAGAACGTGTCTTGGAGGCAGCTCTTAAAGGTTCTGGTAGCTAAGCAATGGAACAGATTGCCATCGTATCTTAGATTAGAGCCCTCAGAGGCTCTTTTTTGGAAAGCACTCAAAAACTTGGATTTTCATGAAGGATCTTACCCACTAACAAATAAGGGAGGTTTGTTACCAATTCTGTTTATTGGAATTCAGTGCAGGGACACTCCAGACTGGAGTAACCAGGTGGTTTACAAACTCCTAACATAACATAAATGTGCCCAGATAGCCAAAATCCAAAATATGGGACATAAACTATGCCACTTCTAATGGCAGTAATCCTCCTTGTGCACAACAAATTCCTCTGAAGTGTGCACCACGCAGTGCCAATATGTCCGGACCCACATCCCCACAAGTATATATCTTCTCTGCTGAAGTATGGCACCAGTAGTTATACTATAGTGTGCCTACAGAGGGGGGATGGTGGAACCACGTCTCCCCTAAATTTCAGTCCTGTGTGCTATGAGGCCTTGGAATGCAGCTCTTAATCTTTAGTGGGGCCATGATCTGGCTTCCCAGAGGCAAAGTGCCAAAACCTCTCCCTTCACTCTATCCAGCCAGGTCCTGTTGTTCCAATTGCATGCCTAGTGTTTATGGCTATCACTGGGGAATGCACAGATATGCTCCCAGAGTCTCCAATGTGGAATGGAGTCCAACTAAAAGGCACACAAAGTGGTTTAGAGTGTCATTTCAAAGCTATTTATGACAAATCCTCCTTTACTACAGGAGAGGGCTTGTCACTGTGAATCAAATGATAGGAAAAATTATGAGGCTGCTCCACTGTAAGACATTACTGTAGCTTAAAGTAATTTCAGCCATTTCCTCATGTTACCCTATGGGATGAGCAAACCTCATAGGTAGTGAAAACACACATGTGTAGTCTTCACTACCTGGGCAGGGAACACACCTTTTGTACCTGCCCTGTCTTCCACCTACCACTTGCTTCACCCCTCAGGAGATACCATAGGGACGCTCTAGTGGTGGTGAAAGGTACCCGCAGGAGAGGGCAGGGGTTTAAAAAGGCCAACTTGAGCAAGTGCGCACACACAGGCCGGCAATAGCAGGTTTGAGACATGTCAAAAAATATCAGGTAAGCACCACTTCCTAACATGTGTAGGAAGAGTGCATATACTTTCACACTGCATTTACAGTGGGAAAATACCCAGAGCACTAAGGGAATCAGCAAAACCTCTGTGGAAAAAGCAAAAAATGTTTAGGCAATCACTATCTCTAGAGTAACAGGTCTAACATCTATGCAATACAACTACATATTAGCACTATCCCATTAAAAAAAAAAATTGAGAAACCTAATTAACACATCATCATAGGAAGGTCAACAAAACGCAAAATATGTAAAATGGCAACCATTCACCAGCTGTGCTAAGCCCAGCAACAGTACAGAACTACGGAAGAACTTTGACTTGTTCCAGATTGTTAACAAATACACATTCACAATACATGCACATAGGAAAAATACATTATGATATCCGCCTGTCTCCTGTTCGGCTGTGTGGAGAAAATACATCGTACGGGGATGGGAGGGGGAAGAGCAGAAGTGAAATAAGCAACATCAAACATCCTGCATATTAGCTAATATGACAAACTTATGAAAATTTGGCACAACTAAACCATGATAATAAACACTATTCTGCATGTCATATTGAAATAGTTTTCAACTATAATCGTATTAGATTAGTACCTAGATTAGATCTAATATAAAACATCATTATTTTTTCACTAAAAATATACGTACCTAAAATACCAGAAGGGAATTTTGAACTAAGAAAATAGCGCTAAATGCTAGGTTACGCTCCTCATATAATTCTCCATAATCTTGCAAAGTTTTGGTGTAACTCGTGTAATTACGCTACAGAAAACAATGTGAGTTACACACATCATAACTACATTTGTGCCATGACATCATGAGAGTAGATTCTAAGTAATTTGACATGACAATGTTAGTAAACGAAACCGAATGTTGTGATCTCCATGTGATGTCCTATAAATTCTCTATTGTGCCCATAGGTTCCCGTGGTATTTTGAGGACTCTGCGAGCTGTCATTCTCACAAGTTAAACATGCTCCTCTCGAGTTAATGTAGGGCACAAACAAGGTTTAGAGAATGTAGCAATGGTGAAAAAGCTGATGATTAACCACGATGCACTGTTCTCTAGTCCAGCATGGTTTGAGTACATGCGTTGTAACTATAAGGGAGAGGGAGTAAGGTACAGAAGGAGGTGTAAGATGGACATGGGTTCCAGGGAACCAAAGGGTCCTATGGTACTCTGTTTGTATTCAAAGCCTTACTCTCCTCCCCTCTGCCTTTCTCACTTTTCAAAAGACTGGGTCACCGGCTGGCATACCAGGGCAAGTGTAGAAACGGGACATCCATGCAACCATACCTCCGGCGCCGGGGACACAGTTTACTACAATGACACTGTATTTTGAGTAACAAGGATGATGTTGCACGCCATTCAGTGATGCACACATGCCGAAGTGCCCTCAGTGGAGTGTTCTACTTGTTTTTAAAACGTGATGTGCTGATTACAGGTTCGTTTTTTGGGCTGGCATTTCCCTAAACTGTCGCACTCTCAAGTGCAAGAACCATTTTCCACATAAGATGGAGATAGCTCAGGATAGTCAGCAACATTTGCACTATTCTGTGAGCTTTGCCAGACATTCCAAATTCAGCCTGCATCAAATTGTACAATGCTGCCTTCTTTATTTTCATCTTCTAGTTACTGGGGCGTTTGACATTTATTCACAGCACAATTTTGCTGCACAAAGGATTTATGCAGAAACAACATAACAAGTTTTATGGTATAATTTTAATGAAAACACCAACCACCAGGGATAAAATAAGTATTTTAAAAAATTTAGTCAATATCAGAGTTGACAAATACTTTTCACATTGTGGCCTACATTACATGCTGCCTGCAGTGGTATCACCAGGGGGACACAACTCCGACTCACTGCAAGTGGTCCAAGGTTCTTGATCAATAAATTTCGGGTTCAGAAATTCTGGACCACATTTATCAGGTGAATATCAACATTTTTGAAAAAACATGCAGCATATTTACAAGCCCCTATCACCACAGGAACATCACTTTTATTGATGTGCCTGTGGAATAGGGGCTTTACCTTATTTACAAGGTGGCGTTAAGTGTAACTAAAAGTGGCTTAACGCCGCCTTGTAAATGAGGCACACTTTCATGCTATACTTTGCATGAAAGGGGTGGGCAATGGGTGTTGCAGTGGGCTTTCCACCCCAACTTCCATTGGTTTTGATACTTTACAAGGCTGGCATAACTAGGAGGCAGTGCCAAAATTAAGACCAGGGAAAACCTGGTCTTAACATGATGAAACAAGTTTTTGCTGTTCCTATGTGTGCTGTATTGTGCAGCACATATAGAAACAGCAAAACGCCATGAACGATGTTTATGTGCAGGAAGTTGTCCCTTCCTGCACATAAACAATCATTTAAAAAAAGACAACTTGCAACTTAGCACACATAGGAGTTACAAACCGCCATTTGTGATTGTTTATGTGCAGCAAGGGACATTCCTACACATAAACAATCATTCCCCCAATGCACCGTGCCTGCATTGGCGCTAGGAAGCTTAATTTAGCACCAGCGCTACGGGAAATGCAGGGGTGCACGTATCTTAATAAATACGGTGCATCCGTGAGTTTTCAGAATGGAGGAGAGTGGAGTTAGCAAGTTTTGCTTGACGCCATGCTCCATCACTCTGTAGTACATATGCCCCTAAGTCTCTGCATTTATGGCAGACACAATAAAGTCAGGCATTATGCATTGAATCTCCATTTAACACGGGTATCTTTGGACACTACAGCCATGGGAATTTAGAGGCTGTTAAATCTGTTCCTAGTGGCATATTCCTTGAGCCTCCACACATTAATTCTAAATCATACCAAAAAGACAAATAGGTAGGCGGTCAGAAAAACCATCAACAAGAAGGAAAAATTAAATCATAATGACTCTGGAGATCAGAGAGACTCTTCCCTTCCCATGACTGAGTGTGATGCAATTCAGCTATCCCAACTAGAACACATTTCCATACATCATAGAAAATACTGCTTACATTACATTATTTGTAAATTATTATTATGGATCACTTCTAATCACTATGGTGTAAATACTTTAATAACACACATTGACCGTGCCTAATTTGAGACAATGGTTGAAGGGAGGGTCCAACAGCACTCAGATTTGGGGATAAGCACTTATTTCCTCATGAGACTTTGACCCAGAGCAAGAGAGAAACACACAAACAGAGAAGAGAAGGACAGACAATAGTGACAGAGGGAAGAAGTAGGGATGAAAAAGAACTTGCAAGAGTGAAATAAATGGGTAGGGAGTGTATGGAGGTTGAAGAAAAAAGGCATGAGGTGGAATCCCACGTAGCCAGTCTTGGTATTCTGCAGCCCCCACAGTGCCGGTTGCTGACTTCTGAGAAAAACTTGGCATCGACACTTAAAAACGTACATATTAGGTACTGCACATTGATGCAAATGTAACTAACTTTCAATCTTCACTTTTTGAGTTGTGTCCTCAAATGAATCTTTTAATTTCCTAGTTCAAGCGTCAAGCTAAAACAGTAAAGGGAAGCCAAATATTTTGTGGGGTCTCCCTAATATTACCAAAAATTATAACAAAGAAACCTACTAATAGATACTCCGTCCTGTACTTATTATTCACAGTGCCTCAACAAAGGGCTGTGCCAAGAATTAGGTTCTACTCTCTTACAATTTATGACAACTAATCAGCTAATAATAGATTAGGCCTTTGAGTTTCCCATGTCTATTGACTATTCAGTAGCATAGCTAGGATGATCAGACATCCCCAATTTCCCTGGACTGTCCCATTTTTTTGTTGACTGTCCCAGCATCCTGACAGTTTTAATAAAAAATTTGGGGACAGGGGTTGGCAGCATGCACATTTGATGTGAATTGTTTTAGTTTCATTTTAAAGACTCTCCTACTGTGCTGCAGTGTCATTGAAGCAGCACATCAGGATGTAAAGAGGTGCACATCAGAATCTGAGAAGCTTCTGAGCTGTCCCCTTAGGTTCATCACAACATCTGGGAATAAAGGAGAGGGGATATTTAATGAAAACACTGTTTATGCTATTTTCGTTTGGATCACGGGACATGGACACATCTTTAATGCTATCTCACGTCCCAAAAGAGACCCTTTATGTTTATGTTTGGTTCCAACATGTAGCAAAGGATTTTGGCACCTACAGCTCTGTTTTTACATTTTATAGGTGCAAGACCACAAGTCCCAGAATGCCAACAGGCTCAATGATCTACTCAAAAGACAACTTGAGACCTTTGTAATATCTTACTTTAGCTTTGTAAAACTTACAAAAATGATGCAAGCTCTAAAATGCAGACTTTCTTTGCTTTTCTAACATATAGTCAGTCTAATAGATTTATGAGATGTGCCAGTGTAGTCCCACCATGGCAGTAAGTGAAGTCATTATAGTTTGTGTGACCTGGCATCCTGGATTTTCTGTGGCAGACCTGTTGTCCCAAAATTTCTCTGCACGTTTTAGCACATGTCCTGGTTTTCAAGGAAAGTAGACACTACAATGGGAGGAATGATTTTATGTATTTTGGTACAGGATTAATTATTAGCCCTTATCAGAAAGAAACTTAGTAAAAAAAAACACTGTGGGACTGATTACATTGTCGGGCGGACACATACTGCTCTGAAGTTTGTACTGTGGGTGGAAAAGGCCTGCAGCACAAGCGTCCATTGCAGAAGTGATGTTTTGAATCATCCCTGAACCATGTGGCAGGCACCTCATGGTGCATGCCACACAGTGCAGGGACGTTTAGGGCGGCAGCATAGGTGCCCCCCAGGTCTCATTGCAGATGGCGGGGAGGGAAGGGGGCCCTGCTGGGGTCCCCCAAAGACACTTTCCAACAGCCTTTCCATGTCAGAAAGAACAACATGAAAAGGCCATCAGAAAAGTGGCATAATTATTCCGATGACAGAGCTGAAACTGGCTCTGCTGTCATTGGGGATTATGGTGGCTTTCTGATGCACAAATTGGCTCAAGGAGCCCATTGGAACAGCAGCCAATTATCCTTCTACCGGGTGCCTTTCTCCTGCCGCATTGTAATGTGGTGGGTGGACCGCACAGGCAGATGTCGAAAGGACCGCAACCGACCGTCGGTTGCATTCCTTCCGACATCGTAATCAGCCCCTGTGTAAAAGTTACACTTCATTCCCAGTAGAACCTCCTGTCTGTCTCTTCTATTTTTGTCTGCACTGTCATTTAAGTATTTTCGTGCCCATTAGACGATGCAAATTTATAGTCCTACTTTTATGTTTTTAGACTATTTCGGTTTTTTTGGTTTCCAAAATCTGTTCACCGTAAACATAACACCCTGACTAACAGGTGATTACTCATGTCTTCATTCTGCTCTACAATGCCAATAAGTTTCCTACTGTCCCTAGTGGCTCTGGCACATTGAAAGACTACATCTTCAAGTCAGTGACATTAAACTTTCCACAAATATTTTGTGAACATGCTCCAGCACACTTAGACCACTGATGACATATAATAAAAGCTTGAAACCTTGCCTCTCTTGCAGTCAATGACAATGGTAATCACCCATTTATTAGATTGCTAATAGCAATTACAGAAAACCATATTTTTTGTCAGCCTTGTTTTATATTCATAGCTAAGGAATGCTTTATGTTACTGGCTTACCTAATTCCGAGCATTGTCAAAGAGATATAGTTGTACTAGATTTATACTTTACAGTGAATAAAAATAAATTTGTTTCCATTCAAGTACATGATTCACATACTGAATGTATTACATTGGAGTTATCACACTGGTTAAAGTGCTTACCAGAGATTTTGATGTGAGGGCAACCGGCAAAAGTATGCTTGATGCTTTTGTTCTGGAAAAAAGTGACCAGTGTTAAATGCATGAAGTTCCATTTTTCATGACGCTGCATTTTTGGAACCCAAAATTCGTTCAAATATTGTGTTTTTTAGGTTTAACCTTGTTCTGTTAAATGTCATTAAAATGGTTGACATACCAGGTCAACAAGATTTTCTTTCTGATACAAGGCTATTTCTTTGCAAAATGTATTGATTTGCCATGGTGCTCCTGTACTCAAATAGGGTCCACCTAGAGGGTGACCAACAACACAAAAAAATTATGATGGAGAACAATGAGAACAAGCTGAAACATTTGCCAGCTGTCACTTTGCCTATTTTTGGCATTTCTATAGACACAACGATTTATCTGTTGAACAAATTAATTGATTCTCTCCCAGATGATAAACTTCTATATATGGACTGCAACCCCTGCTGTGCAAGGCAGGAGACTGTGTACAACTGGGATGGTGCGGGAGCTAGCCCCTGTGCCTAACTCACAGCATGTGGCCTACCTGTGCTACAAAAGGCCTTCAGCTGTGTGCTGCAGGGTTTGACAGCAGGGCCTCATCACTCAGCGGGTGACTAGGAGTTGGCAATTGTTAATGGACTGCAACAAGGCTTTGCTCCCAAACAATTAAATGAGTCCAGTGCCCATGGGCAGTGTTTGTCTAAGCACTGCAGTAGTACCTGAAAAACTTTGTTCCCTCCACTTGGGCCAGTGGGGCAGGGTAAGTTTGCCCTGCTCCCATCCGCCATTTTTATTTGTCAAACATGGTGCTCAGTGCATAGTGGTGGGCAACTACAGAAATGTTTCTGTTCTGGCCAGCAGTCAGACCACCATGGATTTGTGAATCCCCAGCCAGATCCAAGAATAACTATGATGTTACCTACATGAGCAATAATCTTCTTCCTCTGCCCCCACATGACAAACCTGGAAGAACTCACAGAACACTACAGGCACTCCATGACAGATATTTACGACTCACTTGCCCCTATGCATCTCAAAAAGAATCCTAAAAAATCTTCAAAACCTTGGTTTAGTGCCTCCTATAATGAGGAACGACATAAACTAAGGCTTGCAGAGAGATTTTGGAGAAGCTATCCATCCATAACTAACCTCAAACAGTTAAGGATGACAAGAAATGCTTATAACAAACATATCCGTAGTGCCAAAACTGATCACTTCAGGTCTCAGCTTGATAAGACCTAAAACAGACCACAAAAAAAAATCATCAAGCAACAAGTGAACCATTCAACTAATCAACTCTCTGCACTCGTAGACTCACCTACTAGCTGTGAGGAGTTCTCAGCACTTCATTGAAAAAACAAAAAAGATCGAACTAGAACTTCAACAGTTCTTTCCAGACATGCACAATCAGTCTCAGTCTACACGCTCCTCACGACTATCTTGGGAGAGTTCTCCTCTTGCTGGCTTAGTAGATTCTACTCCAAAAAATGATGCATCATGAAATACCTTTACACTTCCACACGATGTTGAGCTGCTCAACATTATAACTTCATTAAAACCTTCAAATCATTTCCATGATCATATGCCCACCAGGATTCCAGATTGCCTCAAGATTGGACAGGTCAGACTTATCTGACCATACAACTTCCATCCAATTTCGAAAATTATGACTTTCGCCAATCTACTTGAGAAATGCATACACACACGGACATTTTCTGCTCCTCAACCAATACTTCAGATCTGGACACAGTACTGAAACTGCTCTAACACACATTGTTGGCAATGCCTTAAAACTGCTTGACCTGAACAAACCTTTCTACTTATACTGCTAGATGTTTCCTCGGCGTTTCACACAGTAAAACATGATAACTTGACTTATCTTCTTGAAAAAAGGATGAGGTAATAGGGTCCAGTTTCTTATTGAATATGGAATGCTCCTCCCCCTGAAATGAGAATGAACCCCTCAACCTCCGCATTCAAGAAAGAAGTCAAAGGGTTGCTCCTGAATAGCTACCTGTGACTTTAGACCTGCAGCCCTACAAACTAACTTTAATTGCTTGTTTACAACATTAACTTTCCTTACCTACTATGTAATGTGCATCTGGTGTAACCGCTTATCTGTCTATTATTTTCTCCTTTAGTAACCTATCTGCTTCGATGTACAGCGCTCTGATACCCCGACAGGTCTTTTTCGCACTATATAAAACTTTTCAAATAGATACAATTTAATGATGAGAGAACTTGCTCCTTTGCCCAGTGGTGTCTCATTATTTTTTAAATTGGATTCACGAATCCTCTGTGAAATTATGAGTCCAGGAAGGATTAAGAAATTACAAACCTAGACAGCTATTAAATTTAACCTCTTCATGCCCAGACCAGGATACATTATGAACACTAATTTCTCAAAAACGTCTAAATACATTTATCCTAAGAATGGTTGACATTTGCATTATGCCAATGCAATTAGCATAATGTAGCTAATTTCATGTTACTCTTGTTATGCAAAATTCCCGAAATTACGTGACTCATTGTCAGTCGCATCACAGGCATGAAGTGAATGATAGGGCGTCAGTAGCTGGTTTTTCGAGGTGTTTTTTTCACACTACATTTTTAGCTCAAAATGCATCCTTGCATCCAAGATGGACACATGGGGTGCATTTCGTGCTAAAATTCAATACCAAACCCCATTTTTGTATTTCACGTAATTTCACATAATTTCACATAATTTTGTCAAAATATTTTGTAATTACAGAAAAGCAAATGAGGCACATTTCGCACACCCATGGTTCACACCAAACCATGGAATGACACTTCATTGAGTAAAGTTCTATTTAGATGCCATGTTTAGTCGTATTCCGCTCAGTCATTTTTTTGCATCGAGTAGCAAAGAATCTTAAGGGAATTAAAATAGGATATATCACATTTTGGATGCCGCCTATTATCAGACTTCCACATGACGGATCTTTACAAAACAATAAGATGTGCCGCTCTGTCTTTATGGGGAGTTTACTTCCAGCCAATCTGTAGAGCTGTCTTGTTTGCTGAAGTTTACGACGGATTATTTTCCTGAGTGGTTTCCACACTAGTGATGAATCAACACAAACTCTTCAATACAGGTCACTCCCTCTTCTTTACCAGTTGAACTGCACAATAAAATATCTAATTTAATGTTATGACAGTGGAGCACATTTTGATGCTCTAGATGAATACACTTTTTTGGAGAAACGTTTAATTATTATTATTGTTTCTCCTGTTTGCAACCCTGACCATTTAATGGTGTGCTGTTATTTTTGGTTTTTATATGATACTTGTTACCATTTAACTGTATGCATTCACCCTATGTCTGTCACTGTTCAGCCTTAAGATTAGCCTGTACGATTTGACCATGAGTCTTTCGGAGATGGCACTGGCTTGCATTTGTTCCTGAACAATTCGATTTACAAATTGAAGGTGCTCATCTGATGCATGCACAGTGCCTAGACCATTTACTTTATATCCTGAAAATGATTGCCCCTTTATAGTATGTTGTATCTGCTAGTATACCCACATCAGAAGCAGAATTGAAAAGTAAAACATTTAAAATGCTTTGTAAATGTAATGGAATCTTAAATTGAAGGTTAGAAATTAAGTTGGCATCTTTATTTTGATTTGCAAGAGCAGTGCAAGCAGTGCAAATGGAATCTAGTATAGTACAAATGCATTAAAGCCCATGGCACTTGCAATGCGGCACATGGGACATTCATCATGTTTTGTTGGAGTATCCTGTCAGCTAATCTCTAAATAAGGCAAAAAGTGATTTGCTAGATATAGAAAAAAGCCTCTTTTTGTATGGTAATCCCCATTTTTTTTTTTAACTGATGCTGATGGTTTTTGGACTTTGCGATCTGGGGCACTGTTAAACAGGCCCCAGTGCATGTGGTCTTAATGGTTAAACATGTCAAAATTGGCTATACTACTAATTGGCATATTTAACTTACCTATAAGTCCCTAGTATACAGTACAAAGTCTACCCTGGGGCCTGTAATTGAAACTTCACTAGCCAGCTGCAGCACATATTGTGACACCACTTAAGTGACAAGGCAAAGCATGTCTCCTGGTTTACCCTACAGTCTTGGTGTGCAGTTTCAAAACTGCCAATTCGATCTGGCCAAATAAACCGTTTGCTAGGCTTGAACCTTCTTTTTTAATACTTCTAAGCCACCCCTAATTTAGGCCCTAAATACCATAAGGCAGGATTCATGGCATTTAAAAAAATGAACATGTGCATTTTATGTTTTACATTTCCTGGCAGTGAAAAACCTCTAACATCGTTTTTCAGTTTGGCAAAGCTGGCTTTCCAATTAGAAAGCACTGGGTTATATACCTTATAATTTGATTTGCTTGGATTTGGATTTTTGTGGAGCGCAAACATATACTTGGTGGCGTCTTGGCGCTGCAGTAACAAAGAAAAGAGAGTGAACCATGATCATTAATTACTGAAAAGCCAAGTTTTCAAAGATTTCCGAAAGCTCAGAGTGGAATGAGCCATTTTAATTTCCAATGGAAGCCTTTTCCAGCTCTGAGAGGTATAGACCACAAAGCTCTTGCCTCCCCAGGAAGAAAGCTTGTAAGGGGTACCACCAGGTGTCTAGCTGAGCAGGATCAAAGTATCCTCTCACAGATGTATCTTCTTAGCTTTTCTCTTAAAAAGGCAAAGCCAGATCCCTGAAGTTCTTTTTAAGTAATACACCGGCTTTAAATACTATTCATTTTTGAACAGGTAGCCAATGTAGGCTCCGCAGAGCTTGAGAGCCCGAATGAAATCTGGGTAGCAACCTGGCCACCGAGTTTTGCAACACCTGAAGTTTTGTCAGAGCTTTTTTCAGCAGATTCTGATGGAAGCCGTTCCAATAGTCTAATCTAGACATTAGAAGGGCCAACGCAACTGACGTCAACAAGTGGGATGGAAGAAACTGAGCTTTTTTTCTGACGACACATAACATGTAAAAGAAGGTGGAGATAAACTTATTTACTTGAGCTTTAAATGTAAGTCTATTGTCAATTAATATTCCCTAATATGTTCACGTTTTCTTTTGGTACTGGTAACTGACCAAATTCATCTGGCCACCAAAGTGGATTTCAGAAAGAGGTGTTCCAAAAAGGATGACTTAAGGTTGAGCCTAAGGCAGTTATTGTCCATCCATGAACTCACCACCTTCATACAGTTGTGGAAAATGTCACTCAGACCTGGACAATTACTGGCTAGTGAAACAACAATCTGGGTGTTGCCTGCGTATGACTCTAGTGACAACAACCCAAGATTTCACAAGGGTCACTAAAGGAGTTGCATAGATATTGAAGATAGTTGGGCTTAACGAAGATCTCTGGGGAACACCGCTAGGAAGGGAAAATGATTGAGAAGTATGTTCTTCCAGGGTCACCATTTGCACTCGCTCTGTCAGAAAAGATTTGAAAAGCGACAGTGCTCTATCGCCTATTCATAGGCATTCGAAACAGTTGATCAAAAGATCATGGTTGACTTTATTTTTAAAAAGTTATAGAATTCTCGTGAGTCACACTCAGCCATGGGAAGGTCCAGAGTCATTACGATTTAATTTTACCTTCTTATGGATGCTTTTCTGACCGTCTACCTATTTGTCTTTTTTTTATATGATTTAAAATTAATGTGTGGAGGCTCAAGAAATATGCCACTAGGAACAGATTTGACAGCCTCTAAATTCCCATGCCTGTAATGTCTAAAGATACCAGTATTAAATGGAGATTCACTGCATAATGCCTGACTTAATTGTGTCCGCCATAAATGCAGACATTTAGGGGCATATGTACCACAGAGTGACGGAGCATGGCATCAACGAAAACTTGCTAACGCCACTGTCTTCCATTCTGAAAATGCAGGGATGCACTGTATTTATTAAGATACGTGCACCCCTGCATTTCCCCTAGTGCTGGTGCTAAATTAAGCTTCCTAGCACCAATGCAGGCACAGTGCACTGGGGGGAATGATTATTTATGTGCAGGAAGGTCCCTCGCTGCACATAAACAATCACAAATGGCGGTTTGTAACTCCTATGTGTCCTTTTTTAAATGATTGTTTATATGCAGGAAGTGACAAATCCCTGCACATCATCATCGTTCATGGCGTTTTGCTGTTTCTCTGTGTGCTGTCCTATACAACACACATAGAAACGGGCTGGATAGAGTGAAGGGAGAGGTTTTGACAAGTACCTCAGCAGAGGAGATATATACTTGTGGATATGTGGGTCCAGACATATTGGCACTGCGTGGTGCAGACTCCAGAGAAATTTGTTGTGCACAAGGAGGATTACTGCCATTAGAATTGACAAAGTTTATGTCCCCTATTTTGGATTTTGACTATCTGGGCACATTTATGTTATGTTAGGAGTTTGTAAACCACCTGGTTTTTCCAGTCTGGATTGTACCCGCACTGAATGCTAATGGACAGAATTGGTAACAAACCTTCCTTATTTGTTAGTGGGTAAGATCCTTAATGAAAAGCCAAGTTTTGAGGTGCTTTCAAAAAAGAGCCTCTGAAGGCTCTAATCTGAGATGCATTGGCAATCTGTTCCATTGTTTAGCTACCAGGACCTAAAAGAGCTACCTCCAAGACACGTTCTGCTAAATTTCGGGAAACTGGATAGGCCTGTTCCAGCTGATCTCAGACAGCAGTAGGGAGATACGGTTGAATCAAAGGAAGGAGATATCCAGGGTATTTTCCATGGAGGATCCTATGGATAAAGCACATAGCAAAAATCCTCTCCTCAATGGGAAGCCAGTAGAGTTTAGCCAAGGCTAACCCCATTGGGGGCACGTCTAGGAATATTCAGCAGCAGATGAGCTGCCACCTTTTGTACCCTCTGGAGCAATTGAAGACTCCTCTTGGAGGCCCCAAATAGAGAACATTACAGTAATCCAGCTGTGATACCATGAGAGCCTGGACTACCATTCTTTTTGCAGAATCCAGAAGAAGCCCCAGAATCTTATGGAGCATTTTCAAGGTACCAAAACAAGAACCTACAAGAGTGGAGATTTGATCTACAAAAGATAAGGTGGAATCGAACCAGACACCTGGGTTTTTCACTTTAGAATTCAGAGTAGGCAGAAAGCCTAACTCATTTGGTCACCATGACATAGACCAAATGTACTGTTGTTTCCCTACCACCAAGATGTTGGTTATGGTAGCATTTAGTTTGAGGCAGCTGTCCTTCATCCAATTGGCCAGGTCTACTAGAATAAGTTTGAAATCATCCGCCGTTGGTTGTTATCCTTAGCCAGCATAATAATCAATTTGGTATCATCGGTGTAGGATACTGTTTGAACACTATGACCCTCAATAAGTTCGGCCAATGGTCGAATATATAGGTTAAATAGGGTCGGACTCAGGGCAGAGCCCTTAGGCACTCCCTGCTGCAGCGTCTGAATCTTGGATGTGTACAGCTGTTGGTAACATGAAAAGTGCGACCCTGCAAGAAGTCCACTAGCCTGCCCAGCGCAGTGTCCCCACCCCTGAGTACTGTAGCCTTTATAGTAGCGGTCCATGGGAGACAGTATCAAAAGTTGCACTTAATTCAAGCATGACTAGTGCAGCCGTCTTACCTTCTTCTGCCGCTTGGTGGAGAGATTCTGTTGCGGATAAGATGGATGATTCTGTACTGAAAAGTGGCCTGAACCCAGATTGCGATTCATGGAGGAGGGCTTTTTCTTCCACAAAATTCATCAGGAGTTGATTGACAATTTTTTGGGTAATTTTCACAAAGAGAGGCAGCAGGGATATTGGTCTTAACTTCATAGGTACATAAGGATCTAAGGTTGGTTTCTTTCAATCAATCAATCAAGCATTTGTATAGCGTGCTACTCACCCGGAGGGTCTCAAGGCGCTTGGGGGAGGGGGGTCCGCTACTGCTCGAACAGCCAGGTCTTGAGTTGCTTCCTGAAGGAGAGGTGGTCTTGGGTCAGGCGGAGGTGGATGGGGAGGGAGTTCCACGTCTTGGCAGCCAGGTAGGAGAAGGATCTTCCTCCTGTTGTGGCTCTTCGGATGCGGGGGATGGCGGCGAGGGCGTGGCTGGTTGATCGAAGCTGGCGGGTGGGAGTGTAGAAGGTCAAGCGGTCGTTGAGGTATCTTGGGCCTTGGTTGTGGAGAGCTTTGTGTGCGTGGGTGAGGAGTCTGAACGTGATTCTCTTACTGACGGGGAGCCAGCGCAGGTTTCTCAGGTGTACGGAGATGTGGCTGTGTCGGGGAATGTCCAGGATGAGGCGTGCTGAGGCGTTCTGGATGCGCTGGAGTCGTTTCTGGAGTTTGGCTGTGGTTCCGGCATAGAGGGAGTTGCCGTAGTCCAGTCGGCTGGTGACGAGGGCCTGGGTGACCGTCTTCCTGGTTTCGGTGGGGATCCACCGGAAGATCTTACGTAGCATGCGTAGGATGTTGAAGCATGATGCGGAGACGGCGTTGACTTGTCTGGTCAAGGAGAGGGAGGAGTCCAGGACGAAGCCCAGGTTGCGTGCGTGGTCTGTTGGTTTGGGTGCGCTGCCAAGGGCAGGGGGCCACCAGGAGTCGTCCCAGGCGGAGGGTGATGATCCCAGGATGAGGACTTCCGTCTTATCTGAGTTCAGTTTCAGGCGGCTGTTCGTCATCCACTCAGCTACATCTTTCATCCCTTCGTGTAGGTTGGTTCTGGCGGTGGCAGGGTCGTTGGTGAGGGAGAGGATCAGCTGGGTGTCATCGGCGTAGGAGATGATGTTGAGGTTGTGTTGGCGTGCAATGGCTGCGAGGGGGCTCATGTAGACGTTGAAGAGGGTGGGGCTGAGTGATGATCCTTGTGGTACGCCGCAGATGACTTCGGTGGCCTCGGATCTGAACGGGGGTAGGCGGACTCTCTGTGTTCTTCCGGCGAGGAAGGAGATGATCCATTCCAGTGCCTTCTCCTGGATACCGATGTTGTTGAGGCGCTGCACTAGGGTGCGGTGACAGACCGTGTCGAACGCCGCGGAGAGGTCCAGGAGGATGAGGGCCGTTGTTTCCCGGTTGTCGAGCAAAGCTCGGATGTCGTCGGTGGCTGCGATGAGGGCAGTCTCGGTGCTGTGATTGGCCCGGAAGCCGGACTGCGAGTGGTCGAGGGATCCGTTCATCTCGAGGAAGGTGGCCAGTTGTCTGTTGACGGTTTTCTCGATGACTTTGGCCGCAAAAGGAAGGAGCGAGATGGGGCGGTAGTTTTTGAGGTCGGTGGGGTCCGCTGATGGTTTCTTCAGTAGGGCGCTGAGTTCGGCGTGCTTCCAGCTCTCTGGGAAGGTGGCGGTGTCGAAGGAGGCGTTGATGATGTCCCGCAGGTGGGGTGCGATGACGGAGTCGGCCTTGTTGAAGACGTGGTGAGGGCAGGGGTCGGTTGGAGATCCTGAGTGGATGGAGTTCATCGTGCGGATGGTGTCTTCGGTGTTGACTGGGGTCCAGGCGCGGAGGGTGGTGGTGGGGGGCGTTGTTTCGGTCGTAGGGTGTGATGGCTGTGTGCTGAAACTGTTGTGTATGTCTGCGATCTTGCTGTGGAAGAACGAGGCGAGCGAGTTGCAGAGGTCTTGCGAGGGCGTGATGTCGTTGTTTCCGGCGCTGGGGTTCGAGAGCTCTTTGACGATTTTGAAGAGTTCCTTGCTGTTGCGGGCGTTGTTGTCCAGTCGTTCCTTGAATGCGGATTTCTTGGTGGCGTGGATCAGCTGGTGATGTCTTCGAGTGGCGAGCTTGAGGGTGGTCATGTTGTCTGTAGTTGGGTCTCTGCGCCAGGCTTTCTCGAGGGCCCGGCAGTTCTTCTTGGAGCTCTTGAGTTCGTCGGTGAACCAAGATGCTTTCTTGGTGCCGGGTCTGGCGGGGGGGGTCTTCAGTGGAGCGAGGTAGTCTGCGCAGTTGCTGATCCATTTTGTGAGGTTGTTGGCGGCTTGGTTGGGGTTCGCTGATCTGGTGGGGGGGTTCTGGCTCAGGGATGTGGTGAGCTGGTCGGCAGTGATCTTGTTCCAGCTTCTGCGGGGGACCTGTTGCGGGTGGTGGTGAGTCGTGGTCCTTCTGAAGCTGAAGTGGACGCAGCTGTGGTCTGTCCGGTGGAGTCCGGTGGCGTGGCTGAAGGTGATGTCCTTGCTGGAGGAGAAGACGGGGTCGAGCGTGTGGCCGGCGTAGTGGGTGGGGGTGGTCACCAGTTGCTTGAGTCCGAGGTTGGCGAGGTTGTCCAGCAGGGTGGTGGTGTTGCGGTCGTTGTTGTTCTCCAGGTGGAAGTTGAGGTCCCCAAGGAGGATGTAGTCAGCGGAGGGGAGGGCGTGCGGGCTGATGAAGTCGGCGATGTCTTCGCTGAATTGTGTGCGAGGTCCCGGGGGTCTGTAAATGAGGGTGCCTCTGAGGGTGGTCTTGGGGTCGGTGTGGATCTGGAAGTGCAGGTGTTCGGCGGCTGTGAGGGTGTCTTCGGAGTTGGTCGTGATGCGGATGGTGTTCTTTAGGAGTGGAATCACCATAGCGTGCTTCCATTCCTGAGGGACCTGCCCAGAGACATATGATAGGTTGAGCAAATCACTACTGGGACAATAGCTTCCATGCCACGCTCTAATATAGCGGGAGACCCAGGGTCTAGGGGAGATTCAGAAGATATTTGATACTGCAGTCTGTTGTTCTGGGCCTCCAAAATGACTTTTAAGCAAGGGGCAGTTGTTGGTGCACCATCAACATGGGTCAAGGATTGGATGGGCATCACATGGGGGGTTAGGACTCACTCAGGCTGGATCAAGCTGTGGGTCCAGGATGGTAGGTGCCTGTTATGTCCCAATGGTTTTGAACAGGTGCCAGCAAATTAGTCCTTGGAGTCAAGCTGGTAGTCCTGGGTTCAGGTAATGATTCACCTACCTGGGAGCAATCCATATCTCCCCACAGAGAATTCATCAACAGTCAGATGACACTGAACTCTAGAAGAAAGGGCACATTTAGCTCAACCATGTAAATGATAACTTTCTAAAGTATAATTTCAATATGAAATCTGACTTGACCATTAAATTGGATTTTAAGTTAGTATTAATATGAGTCCTTGAATCATTTTTCTAGCTTCTCCTAAAATGAAGTTAAGCATTAGGGGTTGCTGGACCCCAGTTAGTTTTTAGCTATCCCTACTAGTTTTTGTGGCAAGCATTGGGTGTTTTTAGACATACCCCTGGACACGTCCTTTGCTATGCTTGGCCTTTAAAGATGCGGTAGATCATGTTCATGCAGAGGACACGTGTAGCGGGTAGGCCTGTGGATCATCAAAAGCATTCCAAAGGCAAGCCCATCTGTCCACTCCTAAACCGGGCGCAGGGCCAGTCCCCCTGATCGGTTTAAGGGTGAAACCCGGGTGCAGACGAGGTACACGAGGGAGGCCTTGATGGTTCTGTACATGTCACGTAAAGGGTTGAAAAGTTTGCCATGCAGCCTTAAATACATCAGGGATAAAGAGCCAATCTTCTAAAACTAAATTCACTTGTTATAGCATTTGAGATGTGGCAAGGGGTCTGCAGCTTTAGGCTTAAACCTTCCAGCTAATTCCCTGACTCCACATCCTAAACTGCAGTCATAAATTCCAAGTCCTTAATTAAACATCACTTTGCAGTATCAGAATTGATACATACTCACAAGCTAGACCCTGCGTTTATTTCTGAAACGTGGGCTGACCAGGCGTCCAGTCAGGAAATTACCACAGCGGTTCCACCTGGCTATCTTATTCATTGCCGGGATAGAGAATATAAAAAAGGTGGATGTTTAGTGGATATCTACCACGACGTTTTCACAGGTAGGTTTTCTCCCAACCGAACCCGGAATTTGAGGGATTTCTTTTCAGCCTAGAGCTTACAAAAACGCAATCTTTCAATAGACCACTTTTGTATCGGCCTTCAGGATCAAGAACCCATCTTCCCTACTTCATAGGTCCCGTTTTAGAGTTATCACCGCATACTTCAAATTTCACAATACTGGGAGACTTTAATTATCATTTAGATATTTGAAGCTACCATGACACTCATTGACATGCTTTCAGCTCTTGGCATGGACCAATATGTGGTAGGCCACGCTCATGACTCAGAACATACCCTTGCTGCATTTTCTTGAACTGTCCAACCATTTCTAACCCACTTATTCTCCCAATTACATGGTCATACCATAGTGCAGTCAGCTGGGAAATTTCATTGCTAAAATGTTCTGCCCCTAAGAAAGTCGTAGGTAGGACAATCCTTTCCCGGGCATGACATTGAGTGGTAGCGAATAAATTTGAATCAGGACAGGCTATTGCACAGCCTGATGAGATCGATGATGTTTAGTGGATGTCAGAAAATTGCTTAGTCTGGCTGACCACAGCAGCAGACAAAGTAGTGCCACTTAAACATAGAGTTACTAGTTGGAGCAAACCTTCCTCACCTTGGTTTGGCTTCGGGCAGCTAAGCAGGAATACCGAATACAAGAATGTATTTGGAGGAAAAACTATCACACAGTTGAAAAAGACAAATATAGAATACTGCTTGCAGGCTTTAAAAAACGTATCATGAGGGAAAAATCTGATTACTCTGTTAGGTCCATTGAATCAGCCGGCTGCTCCATGAAAGCCCGATTTCAAGCTGTTACAAAACTCTCCCCTCCCATGTCTCATAAAGCTGATGGTTATAACCAAGTGGTAACTCTTAGCCCTTTTTTTTCAGAATAAAGTCGAGAATATATTCAACGTATTCTCCTCTACTATATCTATGCCTCAAGCCTTTAATGATGGCCACTTAGGGGAAGGTCATGAGGATAATTTTTCAGACTTCAAGTCCACTGATGCTAACAACTTTAAAACCTGCATGCAGGCTCTGGCAGGCTGGATGACCCAGCATTGCCTTAAGCTTAATGGTTCAAAAACGGAGGTGCTGGTAATTGGGGGAAGGGAGGCGAGCTGGACCAAGGAGTGGTGGCCTTCATGCCTGGGACCGCTGCCTACTCCCTGCAAAACAGCTAAGAATCTGGGTATCTGGGTTGATCCCAGACTTTCTTATGACAACCACGTACATAAAGTGGTTGGGAAATGTTTTGGGATAATGAAGACCCTGAATCGCACCCTAGATCTTCTCCCCCTGGAAGCCAGGCGCATTATGACCCATGCTTTGGTGACCTCGAGGATAGACTACGGCAATGTGCTCTTGCTTGGAACCTCGCAAAAAATTTTTAGGAGGCTTCAAGTACTCCAAAATACAGCAGCACGCCTAGTCCTTAGACTTCCGAAAAGGTCAGCCTCTATGCCAGCCCTAGCCACTCTGCACTGGCTACCAATAAAAAAGAGAGTCCTATTTAAAGCGCTTCTAACCTGCTATAGGATTATCTCTCACAAAGCTCCCTCTTATTTGACAGATCTGGCTATTCCATACGAGCCTACTAGAATTCTCCGCTCGGGAGGAACTGGTCTGCTTAAAATTCCCCGCATCAAGAAAGCCAGAATGGGCGGATGTTCCTTTCGCGTTATGGCTGCCAAAGAATGGAACTTTCTTCCTATAAATATCAGGCAAGCGGATTCAGAGCCCTTATTTAGGAAACTTTTAAAAACCTACCTGTTTTCCTCCTAAACTACTCCTCTTGGCTCTGACTTTTCTCCACAGCGCGGGGACACGCCGAGATGGCGTCACCATGCGCTTTACAAGCTTCTTTTAATAATAATAATAATAAAGTATGCAGTGTGTAAAAACAACCGCGGGTTCCCGTTATCTTCTATGGGCAATGTCGCGGTTGGAAATTTAAAGATTAGGGACACTTCTAATCGAGTCAGGACTAAACCCTTTTGGACTTAAGAAGTTCTAGGGCTAGCACCGACGAGAGCACCAGAGTACTCGAGTTACCTCCCCCAGGGAAGCCGTTTGCATAGGTGTCTTTGGTATCGGGTCGCGTCGTCGATTTCAATGGAAGCTTGCAAAGAACTGCTGCTGCCGTGAAGAGGAGAAGTGTCCGAAGAGATCCATGCCTGGATCTAGGATGGAAGGAACCTGAAAGCAGAGGGGACAGAGTCTGGGTCACTAGCCAGAGACCGAGGGCAGGATGGACCAATGCCCACAGATGTCGGGTGCTTCAGGAGAGTTGATGGGTGTCGTGACTCTTAAGCCAGGAGGTCCAGGAGACGTCGCCGAAGTCCATGAGCTGGATTCGAGCTGTCCCACAAAGTCTGTCGAGTGCTGCGGTGTCGGTGACCAGAATGGACCCAACAAGCCTTGGCAACGGCAAGTCACTGGAACTCAGAGAAAGGGCTGCGGTGCAGACCGGCAAGGTCTGAGGGACTCACCCAGTGAGGGTAAGTCAGGGCACGTCTGGAGCAACCAGGAACGCTGAATCAGAAAAGGAGTTGCCTTCGTGGGGACCTGCTAGCCAATGGGCTAGTGATGGGAGCTGGCCCATGGGTCACTCGTGAAGTGGAGGCCAACAATCTTTGGTGCAGAAGGCGCTCAAGGCTGGGGCTACTCGGAGCCCAAAGCACAACTTCGAGGAGGACCAGGAAGATAGTTTTGCTGCAAAAGCTCACGGTGTCCAGGGGTCATGGTTCCACATCACCCACGATAGCCACGGGCCTCAGCTTTGCTGTGGACTCAGGGTAGCCTCGGTGAAGTCTGGAAATCTACCTCTGGTGATGCAAAGACTTTGGCGTCCAGCAGGAGCTTCAGTGATGCAGACCGGTCAGTTATTTCTTTGGTGTCTGCCAAGCAAGGGAGTCACTCCTTGACCCCAAGGGAGATTTCTTCAGGCTTCTAGTCAGGATAGAACGTCAAAGGTCCAGGATTTATGTTGCAGAGTTTCGTCCAGGGTAATCTAAAGTCCTAGGGACTGGATTCCTATACTTATACCAAGTTTAGGGGATGGACTAACTCTAAGGCCCCACCTCTGGGTGGGCTTGGAAAGAGGGGTGGTTAAACCCATTTTCTTTGTCCAGTTTCGCACCAGAGCAGGGGCAGGTAGCCCCTGCAACCGGTTTGAATTGGGCTATGCACAGGGACAGTAAACGTGCCCCCAGTGCAGGACTTCAAAGCACCAAAGAGTGCTACCGCCCAGCCACAATACACATCTGTCTGTCTGGGGAGGTGGTTACACCTCCCTTCGACAGGAAACCTATTGTCCAGGCCTCCCCTGCCGGAGTTTCGGTCAGCAGCAGGAGTCCAGACCCGTGTCTGTGGCAGAGGCATCCATTTTGTGATGCCAGGGTTCAGGAAAGTCCTACCGGGTTTGACCAGTGTGAACATGTCTTTCCCTCTAGAAGGGTGGAATGCTACCCCGCCGCCAGAACTGGCGGGGGGTAGTATTCCAAAGCGTTTGACACCAAACACAACATGTTTTGATGCAGCCATTACAAAGTTAGCATTTACAGCGAGGTTATAATGTCACAGAACAGCCATAAGGAAGGATTTCCGAAAGCTGCAGAGGGGCTCAGCTCATGATTGGGCACCCTCTCACACAAAACCAAGCACTCTGCCTTCAGGATTGTCAAGGCCTGCCATAGGAGTGGCTTATAGGTTTATATGTGTCTGTATATATATATGTGGATATAGGTAGCCTATACCACGGTAAGGGGTGCAAGCACACCCTTACCCAGGCTGCAATAGCAGACCTATGGTGCCATTTCGGAGTGCTTCCCAGGGGTGGCATAATACATGCTGCAGCCCCTGGTAGGCCTTTGAGGTACCTATGCCCTAGGTACTGAGTATACCATATACTAGGGGCTTATAAGGCACTCCAGAATCCAATTAGATATGTACCTAATGTACATGGAAACCATTTTACAGAGAAAATAGATAGACTGGGGCCCTGAATAGCAGGATCCCAGTCCAATTAAGTCATAAACCAGCAAAACACCAGGCAAAAAGTGGGGGCAACCATATAGTTAGATTCCACCTTCCTACACGCGTGATTCCCAGTAATGTGTGAGCTGTTTATTGAGGGTAGAATGATGTGGGCGTATTAATTTATAGATCCAGGAAACCTGGTGGCTGAGCTTATTTAATTTTGAAAGATAGCTCGGGAGGGAAGGGGGTATGGGGGAGAGTTTTGCTTTAGTAACTGCTGACTTTACCGTGCTTAATTTGAGACAATGGTTGAAGGGAAGGCCCACCAGCACTTAGTTTTGGGGATCAGCACTTATTTCCTTATGAGACTTTGACCAAGAGCAAGAGAGAGAAACACAGACAGAAGAGAAGAGAAGGACGGACAACAGTGACAGAGGGAGGAAGTAGGAATGAAAAAGAACTTGCAGGAGTGAAATAAATGGATAGGGAGTGTATGGTGGTTGAAGAAAAAAGGCAGTGGTGGAATCCCACATAGCCAGCATTGGTATTCTGGAGCCCCCACAGTGCCAACTGCAGACGTCTGAGAAAAACTTGGCATCGACACTTAAAATTTTACAAATTAGGTAATGCACATTGATGCACGAGTAACTCTTTCAACCTTCGCTTTTTGAGTTGTGTCCTCAAATGAATCTTTTAATTTCCTAGTTCAAGGGTCAAGCTAAAACAGAAAAGGGAAGCCAAATACATTTTTTGGTCTCCCTAATATTACAAAAAATTATAACAAAGAAACCTACTAATAGATACAACGTCCTGTACTTATTATTCACAGTGCCTCAACAGAGGGCTATGGCAAGCATTAGGTTAAACTCTCTTACAATTTATGACAATGTATCAGCTAATAATAGATTAGGCCTTTGAGTTTCACATTGGTGGGTTTGACACCTTACCGTCGCCCATGTCTATTGACTATTCAGTAGCATTGCTAGGATGACCAGACGTCCCCAATTTCTTTGGAAACAAATGTGGGATCACACTGCTTCACGTCCCAGCAGGTTCGCCCCTAGGCATTATGGTGAATGCAGTTCGCCAAGTGTGTGTACTTGCAAAGTTTCTCGAGTGTTTCACAAGTTAGGTGCAGATTGGTGCTGGCCATCTCTATACACGTGTTTCTGGATTTGTATCCGTCGTCAGTAGAGATTAGGCATTTCAAATATTGGGGGTTGCTGAGCAGGCTGCCAAAATATTCTCGGTTCACAGTACCTCTCAAGGCGCGCAGGTGCCTCTCCATGAGCTCATCAGCTCAAATGGCTCGAGGGAGCCTTTTAAACAGGAAACAAATGTGGGATCACACTGCTTCACCACCCAGCAGGTTCGCCCCTAGGCATTAAGGTGAATGCAGTTTACCAAGTGTGTGTACTTGCAAAGTTTCTCGAGTGTTTCACCAGGTAGGTGCAGATTGATGCTGGCCATCTCTATACACGTGTTTCTGGATTTGTATCCGTCGTCAGTAGCGATTAGGCATTTCAAATATTGGGGGTTGCTGAGCAGGCTGCCAAAATATTCTCGCTTCACAGTACCTCTCAAGGCACACAGGTGCCTCTCAATGAGCTCGTCAGGTCAAATGGCTCGAGGGACCCTTTTAAACAGGAAACAAATGTGGAATTACACTGTTCCACCTCCCTGCAGGTACGCCCCTAGGCATTATGGTGAACGCAGCTCGTCAAGTGTGTGTACTTGCAAAGTCTCTCGAGTGTTTCACCAGGTAGGTGCAGCTTGAAGCTGGCCATCTCTATACACGTGTTTCTGGATTTTTATCCGTCGTCAATAGAGATTAGGCATTTCAAATACTGGGGGTTGCTGAGCAGGCTGCCAAAATATTCTCGGTTCACAGTACCTCTCAAATCGTGCAGGTGCCTCTCCACGAGCTCGTCAGCTTACATGGCTCGAGGGAGCCTTTTAAATAGGAAACAAATGTGGGATCACACTGTTTCACCTCCCAGCAGGTACGCCCCTAGGCATTATGGTGAATGCAGCTCGCCAAGTGTGTGTACTTGCAACGTTTCTCGAGTGTTTCACCAGGTAGGTGTAGCTTGGAGTTGGCCATCTCTATACACGTGTTTCTGGATTTGTATTCGTCGTCAGTAGAAATTAGACGTTTCAAATATTGGGGGATGCTGAGCAGGCTGCCAAAATATTCTCGGTTCACAGTACCTTTCAAGGAGCACACGTGCCTCTTCATGAGCTCATCAGCTCAAATGTCTCGAGGGAGCCTTTTAAACAGGAAACAAATGTGGGATCACACTGCATCACCTCCCAGCAGGTTTGCCCCTAGGCATTATGGTGAATGCAGTTCGCCAAGTGTGTGTACTTGTAAAGTTTCTCAAGTGTTTCACCAGGTAGGTGCAGCTTGGTGCTGGCCATCTCTATACATGTGTTTCTGGGTTTTTTATCCGTCGTCAGTAGAGATTAGGCATTTCAAATATTGGGGGTTGCTGAGCAGGCTGCCAAAATATTCTTAGTGATTGCTCAGTTCTTTATTCTGCTCTTCAATGCTAATAATTTTCCTACTGTCCCTAGTGACTCTGGCACATTGAAAGACTACATCTTCAAGTCAGTGACATTAAACATTCCACAAATATTTTATGAACATGCTCCAGGACACTTAGACCACTGATGACATATAATTCAAGTGTCGAAAGTTTGCCTCTCTCATGCATTCAATGACAGAGGTAATCATCCATTTGTTAGATTGCTAATAGCAATTACAGACAACCATATTTTTTGTCAGCCTTGTTTTATATTCATAGCTAAGGAATGCTTTATGTGACTGGCTTACCTAATTCCGAGCATTGTATAAGAGATATAGTTGTACTAAATTTATTCTTTCCAGTGAATAAAAATAACTTAGTTTCCATTCAAGTTCTTGATTCACATACTGAATTTATTACATTGGAGTTATCACACTGGTTAAAATGCTTAGCAGAGATTTTGAGGTGAAGAGAACCGTCAAAAGTATGGTTGATCCTTCTAGTCTGGAAAAAAGTGACCAGTATCAAATGCATGAAGTTCCATTTTATATGAAGCACATGTTGAAGCCCAAAATAAGTTCAAATATTGTGTTTATTTAGGTTTAACCTTGCTCTGTTAAATGTTGTTAAAATGGTTGACGTACCAGGTCAACAAGATTTTCTTTCTGATACAAGGCTATTCCTTTGCAAAATGTATTGATTTGCTATGGTGCTCCTGTACTCAATTATGGTCCACCTAGAGGGTGACCACCAGCCATAAAATATAATGATGGAGAACAATGAGAACAAGCTGAAAAAGTTGCCAGCAGTCACTTTGCCTATTTTTGGCATTTCTATAGGCACAAGGATTTATCTGTTGAACAAATTAATTGATTCTGTCCCAGATTATAAACTTTTTCGAGTCATGTTTAAAACAAATTGTTGATTTGTTAACAGATGCTTCCATTGGCAAGAATATTGTACATTGTCTTCATGTAACTTATTCAACAACCAAACTTGACGATTCTTGGGTCGACCATAACTTCAGAATCAAAAGAAGGTTACTGTTGTCGAAAATAAGCAGGATCGCTGTAGTAGGTGTTTGCCGGAAAATAAAGTTGCATAATTAAACAGGTGCACACGCATTTAATAATTTTCAGAAATGAACATGTTGCTGAGGCTTCCTCACCCTCTTTGCTGATGCTTCTTTTAATGTTTGGGGTGCTTATGTTTTTTTCCACAAAAGGTATCCAGGCCAAATTTGCATTATTTTCCTCCCATGTTGGGATTCTAAGGGTACACAGGGTTTGTGTATTTCACAAATGTGTTAGAAAAAAAGCATGTTTTTTCTTTAAATGGCATCAATAAAAGGCTTTCTGTGCTATGATAATCATCTTCCCAGCTGAATTATAAAAATTCCTTGTTTACCAATGTTTATGAATTTTTCGGAGTGGTAGTAATTTCTTCCTATTTTTTATGTGTTCAGTTAGTGATGGAATCAGGTGTGAAACTCATGGGCAAAATCAGAAGCTATTTCTTTCAAGCAAGTGAACAAAATTCAGATTCCAGCAAGGTCACATTTATCTAAATCATTCATAGTTTTCATTTAGAAAGTAACATGAATCAATGAATGATTTCATTCATTCCTTTATTCATATAGAAAGTAACACCTGAAATGAAAAGAAGTAGTAATACATTGATATAGATGTCTTTATTTCCATCTGTAATTTTTGGCCCCATAGCTGACAAAAAAAAGAATACTATTACAACCATCAGACTCTTCTGGGTACAGGGATGTGTAGTGCTCATTGGTTGTCCAAAAATACATGATGCCTAGAGCGAACCACTGAGCTGCAGTTTATAATACATTTTCATTGTTTATGGACCATATGTCAATACATATGGTGTAATCTAAAGAATGAAAAATGGGTACTCAGAACACCTTCGTATTTTTTTTAAATGTATCCAAGATACTGGGTTTAGGAAGTTATTTGTACCAGAGTGCGTAGCTGCAATTTTCTGGCACAGGCTCAGCTTCCACATAAATAAACCTACCAATCTCTTGACATTTCTGGAAAAAAAGACAACCAGGGGATTCAAGGGTGGTGTGACTTGCATGGATACCACTAGGTTTTCTTACCCGAAAAGGCATACAAATGTCAAACGTTGGCTAAAATCATGCACTTCTGTGAGGGAGCGTTCCCAACTTTATGCCATATTCTCAAGCAACTATCGCCGAGTTAACGGCACTTTAGCGCATCCAAAGTTGCGATAAATCTTTCACCCCATTCACAAGCTAGTGCAAACAACCTACAGCACCACTTTTCCGGCGTTAGCATCCACAACAAACATTGCCACGGATGCCTTCGGCAACTATCGCTAATGAGATGTAGAGTAGGCGTTTCCGAGCAAAAAGCAGGGACAACATCACTCCGCAACATTCTCAACGACCAGCCAGATTGGCGATAAGATAACAAAACATGTGATAAGGCACATTAGCCCCAGGAAATTAACACCTGCCCTGACCTGGTGCAAAGTAGGACCACAACCAACACCAGACAAGGGAGCACAGCCCATAGCCACACATGAAGAACAAAAGATGCCCCCCAGCAACTGCCCATGCAGCACGGACACCCAAGAGGGCCACAACACCCACTGACACCAACCCCAGACAAAGAAACTGCACACCAACACTACGAATCCCAAAACAAAATATTTTGCCTGATGTCGCACAAGCAGGAAAATCAACATACATGTGTGGCCAGAAAATGGGGAATCAGCCATACAGCAATGCAATAATCAACACAAAATACCATTCAAACAAAAGCCAAAACAACCATTCGTATGAGTGCTAGCGGGTCCTCACTGGACAATCTGTAGGACACAGCCTGGAAGCCAAAATCCAAGAGAAGAAGGTGTGCCAGGCGCCCAACAAAGGAAAGGGAGGGAGAGAGGGAGGGAAGGAGAGAGCAAGGAAGAGAGACGGCGTGAGATTGCACAATTGCACAAGCAGTGCAAGGCCTCTTGGGAACCTGGCTCCACATGCCAACTTGTGTGTGTGTATCGCCATCGGTACACCATGAGCCCAAGACCTTGTCTCAATCTCAGCACCAAAGCCACATCACATTCCGAAAACGCAAGTAGTAGTCAGACAAACATTAGGGATGAAAGCTCCTTTGTTCCAATGCAGAAGGCGGTAGGACACCTACACCTCTGATCTTGGTCCTAAATGCGGCTGAAACACCCTGAGAGAGATGCCATGGCAGATGGGGACAACTCCCACACCACGCATTGTGCAAATGAACTATCCAACTCATCCACAACCCACACACAGAAGCCCATGCCTGAGGTACCCCCGCATGGGATGCCCTTGACACTCACGGAAACAGCAACCCATTCTCCACAGCGTTGCACACACATTCGAATCATTGCTCAGTGCTGTGGCATATCCTCCAAACAACTGCAGCAGTTCAGAAGAGTGGCGGTTCCACGAGACGCACCAATGTAATGGCAGGCCATCCTGGGCACATGCACAACCGCCATCACGTGGAACAGTACCGTGCGCTTATGCTGCATTTACTGGGCACACTGCCACTGGCAGTGCTGTGGATCAGTTACCGGCTGAGCTTCCGCCTTGCCTACATCACCTGCATCCAGCCCTGGTTCCACTGCCGAACATGCACATTCGAGTGGCCCATGGATGTCTGCCTATCCAACACAACTGAAAATGTATTAGACTATGACTTGTGTGTGCGCCCCCTGTTGGATCACCTACAGGAGTGTAACCGAGACAGCCGTGCATGGGATGACTTGACATACTGCATATGTTTTGGCAGTTGTGCATGGTAGATTGCACAATTCCTCGTGTGCAGTGACCACATCGAGGCGCTCCCCTATTGGGCTGTGTTGCAGATCGGTGAAACGGCATGGCTGAGCACACCTGCCCAGACCAGTTAATGGATTGGCTCACCCTGGTGTTCTTTGAACACGACAACAACATACTATTGGAACACATTGCACATGAAGCTGCGCGGGCATTCATGGACAAGTAACTACGTTCCTGCATCCACATCGGATTGTCACCCACAGCACTCGTATTTGCCCTGTTGTTATTCCCTTATTTTGGCATATTCTCCATCTGACCTGTTACACAGACACTCATATCAAGCAGCGGCAGGGCCCTCTCTCATGGTGTATCTACCTGGAGGAAGTGAGGGAGCTGTGGGTATGTCATAATGAGCGTCAGGCGCTGTGAGCTCACTCATTTCTAATTGTGTCCCATTCCCGTCCCCTGGAGTACGGTCCATGTCCTCATACTGTGTTTTCTGGTAAATCCCGGTGCTAGCGTAATTCATACAAACTACCTTGATGCTGAATTTTTTGACACACTTAATCATGACCTGTGCACCGCAACATACCAGAATCAACACGCAGCAAATAGGTAGACACATTTTCAAGATAACAGACAGCTATGAAGGCATCCAGTCAAAGTTAAACCAATTATTAAAAACGTCTGCTTTGGCACCTCCCTCCTCACGGATCTTTTTCCCCAAATTGTGCAAGTCCTCAATAGCCTTGGTGAGCGTTCCGTTGTCGGCATCGTTAGATGGAATGAAAGTGCAGCAGGATTTTCCTATTTTAGCACAGACTCCACCGTCCATAGCAGTCAGTTGATCTAGAACATAGCGATGCTCTCGAACCATAAGTCTCAATGGTCGTAGTTCTTCTTTTATGGCATTCAATCCATCTCGGGTGCTGTTGACGAGCTTCATAAGCTTGTAGCGTGTCACCTGCAGCCACCGGGCATTAGCTGATATTTGCCATATCCACCACAGGCCCCCGAAAAATTGCTGGGCGTCACTGAAAAGGCGAAACTCTTGAGGAACTTTGCGAAAGACGTCGTTAGTAAAATATTAAGCACTCCTTTGGTGCTGGTGGAGCAGGGTGACATCACCTGTCATCGGTTGGGTATGTACGTGGGAAATATTGGATGCCGGGATAACCAGATGCAGTTCGTGCACAGTGACCATGGTGCATAGGTTCTGATGGAACTCAGACACCCACGTACGGCATCGAGTTTTGCTGCCACGAACTCGAAACCCACCCGCAGCTGATCAGCCAAATCCACCTGGCAACCCAACACACGCCATTGGAATTCCATGTATTGGTCGGGGGTTCTGGGAGACAGCTGTGGTGGTGTGTGTTTCCTGCTGAGTGGTTTGTGCAGGTGGTGGGGTCACCTCGAGGCAGCTGGCCTGCCCTGCTCCAGGGGACAGGGTGCGGAGGCTGTCCATTATCCATTGGAGGGTGTCTTGACATATGTGCAGGTTGTCCTCTTCATCATCAATGATGAGAAGTGTGGTGTGCTCTGCAGGGGGTGTTGCTTGTCCCTCTGCAATGTAAAGGGGAGATGGAGGTTAACAGAGGTTCACATGTATGTTGAAGATTTGTAGATGTTTACCTTCAGACTACATGCCAATGTACATTGTGACTGTTTTGGTGGAGCTGGCTATGTGATGGCAGTCAGTGTGTTTTTCGACTACATGATGGATGTGTGGGAGTACCCGTACATTATCATCACACAGTGTCAGGCAATGCCAGATGTGAGTGGACAGTTACTACGCACCAGCGGAACCTGTTGTGAGCTCTGTCCTTTGGTGCTGGTGTTGCACTTTGTACCACATTGCCATCATTGCTGATGTACTGTGATTGCTATGTGTGTGTGCTGCATTGTGGGGGAGTTGCCCCTGCAGCTCTGTTTCGTTTACCCTTCTCCCTTTGAGGTGGGGTGCCTTGGGACTGTGTGCTTTTCGGGGGCGGAATTTTTTTTGACTGGTCAGATGTGCTCTTGGACAGATTTTGTGGCCTGGTACATTGTTCGTCTGCTGCGTATATTGTACGGCATGGGTTGTGGGTGCATGTGGATGTCAGAGTGTGACCTGCTCCTTTACGGATGTGATCTGCACCGGGCCACCTCCATGTCGATTTGTGAACCATGTCATGTTTTTTGGCTGCTGCCATGCTATCGTGCATACAGTGTCACTTGCATAGTCAGTGTGGCTCACAGAGCCACTGCTTTGCTGGATTTAGCACATATGCATGGGTAGGTTGTGATATTGGTGATATGGAGGGGGGCCCGTTTGTGCACATTGTGGATTAGGGCCTACTTGGTGTTTCTATGGGTGCTGCAGTGTACCAAGGCTATCAGGGACATGTTCCTCAATCATTGTGGGTGTGCAGTGTGCTACACATAATTGTGTATGTATGCCATTGTGTCCATCTCCCCCGTCCCCCCAGTCCCTGTTCGTTACTCACCCTGTTGCTGTTGGGTCAGGTCGTATTGAGCTGTGTCCAGGCCCCCAAATCCTGCCACCGTCTCCACACTGCTGACTGTGGCAACCATTTCCTCCAGCTCATCCCGATCCTCCTGTGTCGCAGGACTCCCACCTCCAGTCGCCGTTGCTGCCTTCCTTTTGGCAGCAAGTTTCTGTTTGGTCTGCCTTTTCACATCATGCCAGCGCCTCTTGACCTCCTCCATTGCCTCCTCGACACTCCAATTGCATTCACGTTGGTGATGATGGTCTGCCATATTTCCGTTTGGGTTGCCAGTGCCGCAGTGGAGGTGCCGAACAGTTGCTGATGGTGTTCTCTATCACCTCCGTAACGATTATCCGATCTTCCTGCGGTCTGAACCCTGTCTTCCTCTTCTACTTGTCCTTCCCCGAACACGGGGTTCCATGCTGGTCCTCCATGGGGCTTGGGAAGTTCGGATTGTCCTCTGCACTCGGTCCGGGTGCATCCATGGTGCTACGCAGTTTGAATTGGTTTGGTGGTTTTTTTTCTTTCTTTTATATAGCATTTTCCCGCCAGACGCATTTGATTTGCCGGCCTGTGGCTTGTTTTTGCAGCTTTTTGTATCGTGCTTGGCCACATCGCAGCTTTTTTTGCATTCGTGTTTCACATTTTTGTGGCATGGCATTGTTTTTAACGTGGCCATTTGACGCATTATCTGGTGACTATCGCATGGTACTGCCATGTTGTGAATACTTGGTTAACACAGTGTAAATTTGGACTGCGATGTTGTAGGTTGCGTTAAGTTACTTTTGCAATGTTTATCACACGTTCTTGATAATATGCCCCTTTGTGTCGATTGACACAGTTCCTGCCCCATACCTTTTCCACATTTCTTCCAATAAAAATGGTACCCCACTTGTGTGGATGAGCCTAGGGCCCACAACAAGAAATCTTCCAAAGTGCAGAATGAAAACATCAAGTTTTCAGCCTGACAATTGATCCATTTAGGTAAAGTGGCAAGCTGTAGTATTTGGGACCAGGCTGGCCTGTCACCCAGGAAAACTTACCAAAGTTAAACAGTTCTGAAAATTAGACATCCAGGAAAGAGTGACTTGCAGGAACCCACTAGGTTTTCATGGCTAGAATGCCCTGCAAATGTTAAGCTGAGGCAAATATCACATATTTCATCACTTTTCTGTGAGGAAAAGTTCTGGAATACAAAGGGATTCCCAAAATCTCTACCTCCAGAGTTTTCATATTGCTTATGACAATAAAATTACATGTGAGGCCGGTCTTAGCAGCCTTGGCAGAAAAGGCCCTAAAAGAAAGTGTTTACAGTTCAAGCTTTCACCTCGAAAACTGGTCTATTCTTGAGATGTGGATAGCTGCTATACTTGGGCCTGGATTCCATCCAGGTAACCCTACCAAACACAGACATTTCTGAAGACTAACTCCCAATGGAATCCATAGTGAAGTTAGATCCTATGCCGACTGCCCTACAAATGTCAAACTTTGGTTTAAATCACACACTTTTCCTATCACCCAGCATTCCCCCTCTTCTCCCAATCAAATCAGTTCCTCCTTGTGTGGCTGGACCTATTACCAGAGACAAGCACAGTCCAAACCAGAGACAATGTAAAGACCAGATTTATAGTAAACTGATTTGACGTGGTCACAGTCTTCCTCCATTCCAGCCACTTACATTAGACCCACCAACACAAGTGGGATACTGTTTTTACTGTGAGTAGTGAAGGAATGCTGGTTAGTATGAATTTTGTGTCTATTTTTGAGAAATGTCATTGTTTACTAGGTTTCCCTGCGGTGGCAGCCGAACCTGGATTCAAATATTTAAGTCACACCCTACGTAAAATCACAATAGTCTACATTTGGGTGCAGTGCTAAACCATTCCTCTCCCACATTGAAAGTACATACATAAATGATGCAATAGGTATAGTTTAGAGAAGTGTGAGAAGGATAAATGATGTAAAAATACTTTTGTAAAATATATTTATGAATCACAGATATCATAATTCCTTTGAAACTTCATTCTTGACTACGGACCCTCACTCACATAGTGTGGCAAATTCTCATCATCTGATATTCACATGTAGCACTGGGGAGATTCATTTTGTGTTTTGTGGCATTTGCAAATGTTCACAACTATCAGAAGCATGCAGGGTTTGCTGGTGGATATGTATGTGTGGCTAAAGTGGTGGGTTTGTTAGTATAACCTCTGTGAATAGTGATGAAAGCAGTTCTCTGATTATTTCCTACGTTCACCCTCTGTCTTATACCAAAAAAAGAAGCTTAGGCTAAGTTTTGACTATCTCTTTGTACCTTCTTCTTACTCAAAGTCATTATTATTACTGTGTGGTTGCAATGTGAACATTTTCAAATTAGCTTGCTTAGAAATATTTGTTTTCTTTGCGCCTTAATGGTACTCACTGTGCTAAATCCAACTCCTTCTGTTGCTTTGCAGTATGTTGGGGGTGTTTGATTATGTCCTGTGGCCCATCCTCTGACAGCTTGAGGATGTCTTCATTTAAAAATTGGCCTTAAAAGCCTGGGACAGACTCTCCAAAATCCCCTACAAATCACTTCCGGAAAAACCAAGGACCTTAAGGTTTGGTGATTAAGGTATTTTCTCAAAATGTGGTGGATGTCCTGTCCATCGTTATGTGCACTGCATTGAGTATTATGCACTTGTAATACAGTGGAAGGAACATCTCCCATATTTTGAGGGAGGATGAAAGTAGAAAGAAGGTAACAAGTTTGATCAATGTGAGTAGTTGTGGGTGTAGTATTCTATGGGTCAATCTTATCTTGACCATATGCCTTCTTCCTAAATGTCTATCTCTTCATGTCTCTGTCTCACTTAGAGTCCTAACTAATACTGTGCGGATGCTAGTGAACCTTTACTAATGACTCCTTATTCCAGCCTTATTCCAACTCCTTCAGTGCAGGGTAGTAAGTTGGGAGGTATCCAATTATGCCCAGAGGTTCAATCCTCTGACAGTGTGAGCATATCTACATTTGAAAACTGGGCTTAACATCCTGGGGCAGACTTTCAAAGTTCCCCATAAAGGACTTTCAAAAAGACTAAGGACTTTAAGGTTTGGTAGATAGGGTACTCTATGAAAATATGGTGAATATCCCGTCACCATTATGTGCAGTACATTGACTGTAGGCACGCGTAATATTAAATATCTGTCACCTTTTGACAGAGGATGAATGTGGAAAGCTGATCACAAGTATAACCAATGCATACCTATTTACTGGAGTCTCAAATCTAATTTAGGAACAGAAACAGCTTTGAATTATAGTACATTTTTTAATGAAAACTATGAGACGGATCTACCAAGTTGATTGGAACAACTTTTAAGTCTGTGTAGCAAGTCAAGTAATGTGCTTTAGAAGATAAGTATCCATGTACAACCATTTAAAATCACATACTAACTCTTAATCTGACTGCTACACTCAGTCAGTTTTCCATAACATCATTTTTGAATGTATAAAAGGAAGCAAGTTGAAAAATACAGGCCTGGTTGTGAGGAGCAGTAGGGACAGGAGAAACAATGCGGCGTATTTACAAGCCCCTTGCTGCATATTTCCACCTCTGGAGCATCACTTTTCTGATGCTAACGAGGCACACAATGCAGGCCTGTATGTACAGGTCCATAAAAGCCAGCCTGTGTGGCTTCTTTGGCCTTATGGATATGGTGTGAGGCAAAGCAGGGCAATTCGCTGCTTTGCCTCATAATGCATTGGAGAGGCGTGCCATGGGCATTATTTAGTTCCCACTCAATATTCCTTGTATTTGACACATTCCCAGAATTCCAACATATCGAAAATCTGGGAATGCGTCACAACCATGCACCTCCCCTAGAGTCCCTTCCTACACAAAAACAACTGGATTGAGCCTTGGTGCTAAGGTGTCTGTATTGGCACAAGGCTGCCTAAATGGCACCTGCGGAAAAGAAAAGACAGATATGCATCATATTGCCATAAATACAATGCATCCCTGGACTTTCTTTATGGCGTGTCACAGCAAGCTGGCTTGCGGCACCATGTTGCATCATTTTGTTTTAAATGAGCCCCAATGTTTCTGCCTCTTTTCTTGCTGAGAACAATCTTTACATCTGCAATATTGTTGACTCTGTTCCTTCATGCAAGAACTTAAGGCCTGATTTAGATCTTGGCGGGTCTCCCATTGTCTCTCCCCAGCACAGTTTCCAAGTACTCCATCAAGCGGCTCGAATCCTGCCTGCTGTATTTAGATGTGTGCTGTTTGAAACTCTGTCCACATCGACTGAGTGTTTTTCATCGCGTAAGCAGGTCACCGCTTCTGACATGGTGGACTCCTCTACTGGCGAACATTACTCCATCGCCATTAGGGTGGGGGGGATTGTGCAGAGCAAATTTAGATTTCACAGTTGTGCCGGCATTGTCCTAGTGGTGGATTCCCGATGGAGGGATTCCGTTGTCGAAAGTGTTGAACCATGTACCTTTCTTGTGGCTATTGGATGGATGCAAACATCACACACTTAAGGGGCCGATTACGATGTTGTTCTGAAACTCTTCTGACCGAATTGGTTTCGAAATTGTTTTAGACCGAATTGGGTTCTAACCAACCGATTACAATGCTTCCCAACATAGTTCGGTCAGACTCACATTGACTTCAATGGGAGCCTGTGTTCCGAACAAGAACATAAGCTCCCAATAAAAAAAGGGTTGGTTGGGGAAAACCTTGCACCCTGTGGTGGGCACCCCATGGTGCATGGTTAGAAAGAGGGGTCCCTTGGGTACCCCCACAGGCTCCAACCAGAGGCCTCAGGGTAAAGGTGGGCCTGCAACGGGCCCCCCAAAGTCAGATTCTGACAGCTGTTTCATGTCAGGCAGACCGAATAGGATCGGCTGTCCGATTCGTTCATCGTAATCGTTCGCTCTGAAACCATGTCCATAGAGCTGTACAATTCAGCTTCGAAAGACTCAGGCTGTCCAAATGACTTTTGGAACTGAATTGGACAGCCCGATCGGTTTCCGGTCATCGCAATCGGTCGGCTGGAAATGTGTACGATTCGGTTGGAAACATAGTCTCCGAATCGAATTCTGAGATTCCAAATCCCATTCAGAGCCTTTCCGATTGACATCGTAATCGGCCTCTGAATGTGTTTTGGCAAATTTCCTTCACCTGCATTTCAGACCATGATCCTTTGCCATTCCACTGCATCACAACATTCGAAGCAGAAATGTTATCACTGTAGTCAGGTATTATGTTTTTTGTTTTCTCTGGTTCCTGTCCCTTTTATCTCCTTTCATTCTTTTTCTTGTGGCAAATCGCATGTATTTCATTCTTATTTTTTGGGATAATGGTTGGGAGGAGGAATCCCCATTTTACAGAGGAAGAATTGTCAGTCATGGTGGGTGAAATTATTAGACGTAAAGCACAATTGTTTGAACCAAAAGAGCAAAATAAAACCATAGCTCAGAAAAGGCAAATATGGACCAGAATATTTTACAGACTGAAGCCTGTAGCAAAGAACGTGTGGATGCAGGAGGAAATTAAGAAGAGGTGGAACGACTGCAGGGGAGAGTCCGTTCCCTGGGTTCCAAGTGTCACCTGGAGGCCCAGGGGACTTGTGGTGGTTCTCCCAGCCTCCCCATTACAACTCTTTCCCTGAGAGGAGAAGGTCTTGCAGATCCTACATTCTGAAGGCATGACAGGAATCCCTGGTGGAGTGGAAACTGGTATGTTACACTTTTAAACAGGTCACTAAACCTACATTTTGTTTTTGCTTTTAATTTACCTGTCGCCTGTTGCACCTTTGTTAAACATATAAACCTCTATATATTTGCACAATGAATTTTGTTTTCTTAGTATGTATTTTGTTGCAATGAAGATGATAGGTTTCAGTCTCTGTTACATTTCACATGCTCTAATGTTGCTTGTAAATGGTTTTACACAAAATAACATAGATCATATATGCGTTTTATATGTTAAATGTCTGGTTTCGTTCGTACTGCATATTTTCACTAAGTATGATCAACTTACAATTTTGCAAGTGTTGGTAATTTATAATTGAAATGACTACAAGTACCATGATGCCTTGTTTGGCATAAAATTATCGCAATTTCGTTCTGGTAATTCTCTCTTTTCTATCATATTTTCTCATTTGTTAATCTCCATTTCATGCTATGTTTTGAAATGTGTTTTGTGTTTAATGTTGTATGTAGTCCTATCCTTGTCATCTCATTAAATTGATGTTATGTGTTTCACAAATCAAAGTTTGCTGACTTCAAAGTGTAAAGGTATATCATATTGTATGCAGAATATAAGTTCATTTTTAACAAAAATGTACTCTGCTATGTTTATATGATGACTAATGCTATATATCCTTCTAATTTGTGCAATTGTAAGAATTCTAGCCTGCTAGGCTTTGGAAGGGTCTATTTCACATTTCTTCTTTCTACCGTGTTGTGTTGAATGTTTGGTATATTTCATGTAAACGGTCAAAATGTTTTTGTCATATCAGGACATCTTTTCACCTGCTTTTAAGAAGTTGTTTTGTGTGTCAATTAATCTGTTTGTGTAATTTATGAGAATACCACTGAAAGGTATAATGATCATATTAATTTGCTTCATCCTTTTAGGTTGCTTCATTCTTAGCTTCAAACACATTTGAAGTCTAATCCAAACGTATTCATAATAGATCCAACATCCAGAGCACATGGCCAACCATCTGCCACTGATCATATCTCCAATACAGGCAGGACTCCAATCCTTTAAGCCTAGATGACGAGGCGCTGCCTGGTCTATCTGGTCTGCCTGGACAGACAGCTCCCAGTGAGTGTCACTCAGCCCACACCTACGCCTCCCACCTCAGCTATTACCACACCGCAGCAGTGGATCCCTCTATTTCCTTTGTCCAAACCAACATCATCCCATTAATGAAGGGACAGGTCCTTACAGAGCTCTGGGAGATGGAGCAGTTTCAGAGGGAGCACAATGTACAAATAGAGAATCTGAACTTCAATTTGGGCTCCCTGACTTGTGTGCTGCATGACATTTTCATCCATATGTTCAGGGCTTTTCCAGCACCATTTTTTCTTTTCTGTGGTCCTACAACATCTGTGCCAAGTACATCAGTTCAATTCAGAATGGTTCTCACTAGACTAGCAAACATTGAAGCAGCCTCTTATAGCATCATAAATACTCTGTGAACAGAACATATGTATTAGTACACATATTTTCATACAGGTACAATACCTAAGGTTATTCTGCTAGACACTTCTTCTTGAAGTCACTAATGGAGAAAAAAACGAAATATAAAAGAAAATGCAATGAAAGAAATTATCAATCGGACAATATTCTAGCTGAGTCCAATATCAACAGTGTGAGATGACTATTGTGCTCAAGCTTGCATGAAAGTTCAATTAAAGTCTATTTTTAGTTCATGTACAGGAATGCGATGATAGTCTAATGCCTTTGTCCTTCTTGTCGAATATTTACAGTTTCTCTTCACTGTATATTTTAGATTGTTTCCTCTGTGAGTTTTATTCTTGAGGAGTATTTATGAGTTAAAGACTCTTGTGAGCATTTCCTTAAAAATGATGGTTGAAAAAATTAAATATGAGCTCACCGGGATTTTGTAATCTGCTAAGTTTTTACCTTGAAAATGCAGTTCTGATTTTAATGCTTCTTTTGGTTGTGCTTCTTTTTCAGGGTCCACAGTAGAAGTCACCGGAGTGGAAGACGGAATGATGGCTCTAGAGGCCAAGAGACGCCGGGTCCAGGGGAAGGAACCCCAGAGGAAGCTGCCTTGAAAGCCGAGGAACCGGAGTCAGGTAAGTGCTTCAATTCAACGAGGCTAAGCATCGAGTCAGTGTGGGAGCGATTTAAATACAGTCACTCCTAATTTCCCTACAAGTGTTACACATTGCAGCACTTGGCAGTTTACACGCCGCAGCGGTAACAGTTTACACGTGTATCTAGAACTGTCGGTTTGGAATTTACATACTAGTACAGGTGTTTATCTAAAACACAACATGTGTAGATAATCAAGGTTACATTCTCATTACAGTATTGGATAGAACATGTACCTGCGAGAATTAAACAGTTCTGATAGATACTGCACTTGATCAATCTTTTATCCAGCATTTTAATGAATGTGCATTCACAACTCTCTACTTTGGAGTGGGGTGTGTGACGATTTGGTCATGCCCATAACAAAGAGACAGTATTACCAAATAGGCCACAAGTTATTATTGTGTCAGGTGTGATGCTCCTTCACTATTGTGAATGAAGTTACGTTAGTCCTATTACAGAAGACAAAGCATAAAATTCTCTGATGATGAAGTTGATGTTCCCAAAATCACAGTGGTGAGTTGATATCATTACCAAACAAGAGTGAGTATGTGAGTTAAAATGACAAGGAACCTCTGAATAAATAGCTACAATTTTGAAATCAAATATATGCCAATTAAAAGTGACAGATTTGATTGATGCCTTACTCCTTCACAAATGTGCATGTTTGTCAGCCTGTTAGTTGGTAAAATATTTTTATAGGCATACACTTTTTTTTAAAAACAAACAGATATGTGTACACATTGGTGACAGAGTAACACATACCCATACACATTTGTAAAATATCCTTTGTTATGTCTAGATGATTAATCAATGATGAAGAAAAATAGGGACTTTTGCAGATAGAATGTTACGTCACATATATGTTGGAGTATCCCATCTGGATAAGTCACAATTAGCCACAACTCATAACTCATTTGAACTGCATCAAGGTGTAATCTGTTGCAGATTGAGCTTTCCATTTATATTTTGAAGTAAAAAGTATATATGAATCAGTGTATGAATGTTGTACTGTGCTATTGTACCACTTTTAACCTAAAGTGAAAGGCAGCATATTTTTTTTTAATTTCACAATAGTAAAAGATATTTTGGAGTTAGGTGTACAAATGTTTTGCTCTGTACTAAGGTGCATTAGACATTTTTCAAGCCCTGTTCATTTTCTATGCTGTAGAAGTCATTTGTCAATCCCCCCCCAAAATAAATATTTCTTCATGTCTTCACCAGCATAGATATGTACAAAGTGAGTGATACATTAATAAGCAACTTCAGTACTGAAACCATATAATATCGTGAGCATTTCAAATAGCCTTAGGTTATTTGAAGAAAGTGGTACACTTGTGAACTGCCCAAAACAAAGGAAATAGGTTTTCAGTTTATACAAATATTGGTACGACATTGCAGTATTTGTTGACACACATTGATTGATAATTTGATTTCTATGCATGAATATAATTCAGCTCGTGTCTTCCTTGTACACACACTGTGGAAAGGTATTTTTGTTTTGTATCATTTTTGGTGACATACATTCCCAATTCTAAACAACAAATCAGAACCATTGAGAGGTTTTATACAGTTTCTGGGGAGAATTGACAATGGTTTAGCAAAAAGATCATACATGATATAGGAGCAATAATGGTAAATTACAAAACTGGGGCAGAATGTTTTCTGAAGAAGTTCCCTACAAGCATGAGATAATGATAACAGTGAACCAAAGTTTAAAAGCCTTGAAGCAGGAGAAATTTGAAAACTTGGAAAATATTTAGAGAAACAACTTTGTGATCACTTCTCTGTACACAGATACAATAAAACTATTGTATATGGCTGTACAGCATCTTCAGGAGAAGGCAAATAGGGCATTGGTCACATAGGCGGGGAAGCAGCAGGCCACTATGGTTCAGGTGCGGAGACCACAGAAACTGAAGGGACCCAGGGGCATGGAGGGTGAGGAGACTGCAACTGAGGCCTCCGGCTCATCAATATCATCTTTGGAGACCTCCACAAGCCAGCAGTCCCCATTGGTTGTCGACCCTAAAAAAACTGTACCAACTGTTCGCCACTCAGAGTACCATCTCCACCCTCTCTCTCGCTGTCCCCCCAGTTGGTCAAGCTCAACCCCCTGAAAGAGCTAGGGTCTCCTTCACCACACTTCACCCCCTGCCCCTGTGCCCCCATCAGCGCTGAGTGAGCAGGTTATGGACCTCTTACACAGCATGTCTGTAAGCCAGACTGCCCTCCTAAATGCCATTCAGGGCCTTAGTTGACAAATGCACCAAATGATAGCATACCTGGAAAGCATCCATAGTTCTAGGTATTGCCAGCATGAATCATTTACAGGACTAGCCTCCTCACTGACCTCAGCCTTCCAACCAGCCCAAATTTTTGCCCCAACTCAGGTTCCTTCTTCATCCCAATTCCAAAGCCCCATCCGTATCCCAAGCACACTCACATCTTTGTAGGCCCCCAATCTAACACCCACAAGCAGCACACTAACACACATATATAAACACAAACATGGAAAGAAAAGAAGCGAACATACAAACAAAATACAGACACTATTGACACTAAACCCACACCCACCACAACCACCAGCACAAACACAATCACCACATCCATCACAATATCCACAAGCACCACCACATTGACAGCACACCCACAAGCATCACACACCACACCACACCCATAGGCAGCTCAACCACTAGCACACTCACATGCATCATAACCACCATCATTCCCACATCCATCAGCATAACCAGAAGCCCCACACCCATCATCACAGCCACAGGCACCCCAGCCACCAGCACACCTACAAGCACCACCATCACATTCACAACCACAGCACACCCACATGTAGCACAGCCACTACCACACCCATAACCTCCAGCACACCCACAACCACAACCACCACAACCATGCCCACACCCACATACACCACCACATCCACAAACACCACAACCACATCAACCACCTCAACAGCGCACTCATCCAAACACACCTACATGCACACCAACACCAGCCAAACCCAAATGCAAACACTCCCCTGAATACAAAGCACTTGAGAAAACATACACCAGACCCACATGCAACTGCAAAACATACACCCACATGCACCACACCCAAACCAACCACCTCAACAGCACAGTCATCTAAACCAGCATCCACACACAAAAGCACACCTTCATGCAAAACGACATCTACCAAATGCAAATGCACACACTCACCTGAACAACATATACCTGCCAAGAAACACACAGCCCAACATACACAACATACACCAGACCCACGTGCGCCCACAAAAACAACAGACGAATGCACATCACATACTGCAGCACCCTCTACCTCCCATACCCAATCCGCTCCAACCCATCATGCCTTTCTCCTCATTCTCATTTGTTATCTGGTCTACCCTTGACCCCTTCCAAACCCAAACCCACCCCTCCCAAACCTGCCCCTCCAACCCCTCACAAACCTACCCCCCCAAGACAGATAATTGAAGTGCCTATTCTGTGCCCACTAGGTGCCCCTTCCTGAGGAGATTCCATTTGGCAGTTTCATAGGTTGGCAAGTGTGCTGCAACATCACAACAGTGCAATTATGGGCATGTGTTTGTTGTTCTATTTGCTTTTTTATTCTAATAAATTTAATTGATGAGCTAAGAATCTTATTTTGTAATAAAACAACTATTTTCATTTTACCAAGTTTGTACTGGAAATTCAACATTTTGTTAAAATATCAACTTTGTAAAGTTCATGCACTAGTTTAGATAGTATGTGATGGACATTTACATTAAGGTTCAATCATTTATTATTATAATGAACACTTATATCAAAGCATTGATGTTTTAAATTTCTTTTTTACTTGTTACTACAGGTGTGTTTATTTGAACTTAATAAGTGATAAAATTTAACACATATACATTGCACCTTAAAAATAATGTGAGAATTGAAATATAATAAAATACTGGAAATGCACAAGACAATGGGACATGCTACATTATAAATATATTATCTGATTTAAGGTTAGGACTGACATAGATTTTACAGGTATTTAAAAATACATGATACACACTGTCTAGTGCAATTTCTACATTTTATTAATTTAACTTTTCCCAATAATGTGTAATGCATATGTTTTTAATTTGATAGTTTACAGAAATTATTTAAACACACCTGTATGGTCACTTTTTGATTTTTGGGTGATTGTCCATTTTTGTGTAAGTGTCCATTTTCAAGAAGGCAGCTTTCACCAAATGTGATAAAACATTAAAATTTTACAAGTGTGTTTCTTTAAATTTCTTAAATGTCAAAATTACATACCAATGCATTACACATTGGTCTGTAATTGCTTGTAGGAGAGATTTAAAAATGCAGTATTCCTGAGAAAATGTTACCTTTTGACTTGTCTGTTTCCAAGTTAAAAGTAGCAGCATACCTTCAATTGAGGCGACAACGGTGTTGATTTGCATTGTGGTAAAAAATCAGCAGCAGCAGGACTTGTACAATCGGGTCCATGATGGAACAGAAATTATGAAACAGAATGAAGATACATTTCTGCCTTATATCCCTTCCCATCTGCCAACTGAGGTGTGGAGTTTTCCCTGCCACAGTTGCATTGGCGGGAAGGCACATCATGATTGGCCAAGTGAACAAACTGGCTGTGCTTCCTCCAACAGCCGCTTTTGTCTATGACATTGTCGACATGGGTAAAAAGGCTGACAGAGACAGCGACACTTCAGCGGTCTTTTGTCCATGAACCCGACAGCACCTATATAGAGCGGGCAGACCCCGAGTTGGCGGATGGGGAATCTGATGGTAAATCAACGGTGGGACCAAATCCGCCAAGATTTAGATCAGGCCCTTAGACGTCAAAGTGCTGATATGCAGCCTTGTAACATCTCCATCAACAAAAGAAGAACTTCTTCCACAGCAGTGATTCTATCATAAATGGCCAACTCCAAGTAAACGATGGACATCAGTCTTCCAGTGGCATTCTGACAACAGAGAACATATGCATAGTGCATTGCCAAATGGATCAGGTGGATAGCCAACTTCTTGTACCATGTACAAGTTTTACAAGTCACATCATATGGTTGAAGTAGCGGGTCAATGCCACCAGTGTAGTTATTATAATCAAGTATACATTTGGGGATGTTCAGTTCTAACTGAGCCCAAACTATGACCAGATACGTGATCTCATTGTGCATTGAAGTAAGTATGTATACTTGCCAACTATCTGAAAATTTCACAGCCATCAGTGTGTTGCACAATATCTCATTGTTTTGGCCTTTTTAGAGCCTCTAAAAAACAGAGAATTCAAGTTGTACCCCAAGCCACAGTTCCAGCATTTTATAGCTGGCTGAACAGATGGACTCCTGTATAGAAACTGATCACATCAAGTTATAACCTATATGAAAGTGTGAGGGAGAATTGTATGGGGAGCAGCAAAAATCCCATACAATGTTCTCACTAATTCCTAAAGTGGAAGGGCAACTTGCAGGATTTATACTGGAATCTTCCTCAGCATATGTTATAGGTTATATTCAAAATAAATGAAGCTCTTGCACACCATGCATAGCTTGATGCCTTTACAAGCTAATTTGCTTATTATCTATTGCCTGAACAGCAGCTGATGTTTGTGCAGGAGTAACCACTTGACAGTTATATTCTTTCCTGGTGTAGAAATCTCTTGACACATGGTAGATGAATGTTCCCTGATATGCCAATTGTTTAACAAACTGTGATGTTTGAATGGTTATGTTGTAAGGTTGCTGCGTTATGCAGCATATGCCACAGCATTAAACAGTGATCTCTGTTCCTAACAGATTGGCTGCTGTGAGTTTCTCAAAGTGAAGTAGTGGATTAGTAAAATGGTACTGTTGGTTTATGTAATATTCCCATGAGCAGTGCAACTATGCCCCTCGTGGGGTTGACCCCTCCAAAACAGCATGGTTTTTACAAAGAAGCTACTGGGCCCTCATCAGTCTAAAAAACATAGCTTCAAGCAAAATAGGGGGAACTCCAAAAGCACATACTGCTATAGTAGTTCATCGACCTGAAGGGACGGAGGATGTGCTGCTTGTCAAAGTGCAGAATGACATCACTGTGGGAAGTAAGTCAATGGTTGAAGAGTGAATGACCAAAATATTGGATTAAATATATAGGGGCCTATTATGATGTCGGCCGGAGTTTCCTCTGACATTGTGGTATAAGCGGGACCAACCGACCTCCAGTCGGCGGTTCCGACCGCCTGATTACGAATCAACAAACACTGTTGTATACTCCCATTTCTCTATGGGAGTTTGTGCTATGTCCGTAAACCAGCCATAATACAGTCTCCCATAAAGAAATGGGTGTGTGTGTAAATCCCTGTACCCAGTGACAGGCACCCCATGGAGGGATTTACAGGGGGACACCCTAGGTACCCCCTCATCCACCAACCATCAGCCTTTCCGTGTTAGAAAGGCTGGCATGGAAAATCTGTCAGACACCAACATCGTAATCCAACAGCAGAAATGCCATCTATAGGGGATTGTGGTACGGGTCCGACTGACAGGAAGACTCCGAGAGCTGGTCGGAACCATGTGGTAATGACCTGCCGGTTTATGGCCTGACTGTTGACATCGTAATTCAGTGGTCAGAACACAAACCGACCGTGGTCAGAAAGCTTCTAACTAGCTGTCAGGGGCTTTTGGACTGACATCGTGATGGGCCCCATAGTGTGGCATGAATATTCGGTCAAAAATATTGTGCCTACCAAAATAACGCAGGGCAAAATATCTAATGTAAGAATATTGTTTTATTTTGGGTATCTAATGTCATTTTAAAGAATATTGTAATTATTATAATTTACTTAAATATAGTTCAAATACATATCGTATTTTATTAACTTTATGTTATGTATATTAATTTTAACTGCTAGTACACGTGTTATTCATTTTTCCAAATATTGTTTGTAATTTTAAATGTTTAATTTATTTTTTGAATGTAATTAGTAATTTATAATGTAGTAGCAGGCTAATGGGTCTGTAGGGGAATAGTGTGGAAAGTTAGTTAAATTATAATGATTTTAATTTTAATCCTATTTTTATTGTAAATTAAATATTTAATTCATTAATAATTATGAAAATGTTTTAATTGTTTAATAGACATGTACTGTAAGTTTCATTTGTTTTATTTTAATTTTAAAATCAATGTTAGCAATTTATATTTTAGTATACTGGTCTGTTGGGTGCGAGGGGAACAGGTTGGAAAAATAATTAAATTACAATTCATTTAATTTATATGTTAATAATTTTTAAATTGTTTAATTATTTAATCTTGATTTTATTTATTTATAATGAATTTATAAATTCAACTCTAGAGTGCAATGTTTATGCTTTTGTTTGAAATTAACTTCTTGATAGCTTGTTATTTTATTTTCATTTAAATATTTTTTTTCTGTGTTTGTGTTTTTTTTGGGGGGGGGTTGTATGGAGAGAAGTGAATTTAATTTTGACCATTCACTCCCTGTTACTTAAAAAGGAGTGGGAGTAGTGAATTTAACTCCCTTTAAGTCTAACACCTACCCTACTGTTTCTTAAACTGATGTGGGAATAGTGGATCTAACCCCTTTGAGGTCAAACACTTCCCTTAATATTGTGTAAACTGGAGGGAGACTAGTAAATCTAACACTTCTGAAGACTAACAAGAGCTATACTGTTGCTCAGACTGGAGATTGAATAGTATATATAACACTTCTGAAGTCCAACACCTTTCCTACTGTTGTTTTGACTGGAGTGGAAATAGTGACTCAAACCCCTACAAAGTCCAATACTTTCCCAACTGTTGCTTAGACTAGAGAGGGAATAATAAATTGAACAGTAAATGAAATCCCTTCAGAGTAAAACGCATTCTCTACTGAAGTGAAAATAGTAAATCCAACCATACCGAAGTCCAGCACTTTCCCTACTGTTGCTTGGAATGGAGATGGACTACTTAATCTAACCTCTCCAAAGTCCAAATCTTTCCCTACTGTTGCTCAGACAGGAGAGGAAATAGTAAAGCTCACCTCCTCGAAGTGCAACACTTTCCTGAATGTTGCTTAGAGTGGAGTGGGAATAGTAAATCTAACCCCTCTCTTTGGTCCAACTCTTTCCCTATTGTTGCTTATACTGTAGTGGGAATAGTAAATCTAACCCCTTTGAAGTCCAATGTCTTCCCTATTGCTGCCCTAATGGGAGAATGAGCAGTAAACCAAACCCCTCTAGTTTCCCTAATGTTAGTTAGAGAGGATTTCTATTATTTTTACTATTGTTTCATATTATTTTTTTTCAAATATTTTGTTGATGTTCATTTAGGGCCTAATTACGAATCTGGTGGACCGAGGACCACCAGACTTGTGGTAGCGCGGCAGTGTGTCAAGCCACCGCTGTATCTTTGGTCCGACCGTCCCATTACGATTTGGGCAGTCAGACCTCCATGGGACCGCCTATGCCGCCAGGGAATTGCTATTCCCTGGTGGTTGCTCGGAAGTCCTGAGACCGCAATATGCTAGGCAGGACTGCCATGGTCCCACAAAGCATATTTTGTGTTTCCTCTCTGCCACGATTTTCATGACAGTTCCAACTCCATAAAAACCATGGTGGTGAGGAACCATGACATGTGGATGCACACTGGGGGGCAGAATATGTGCCACCCTGTGTGCATGCAAACTAGCTCCTGCACAGCATGGACTTTACAGTCCATGCTGTGTAGGAACTGTTTTTGGCAGTCCCATTGCAGTGCCCATTTTCTGAGGGACTGCAGTGGGAACACCAAAAATCAGCCTGCCAGACAGGGGGGGAGTCCTAATCAGGGGGGCAGGCCAATCACTGCTTTGACACACTGTGTGCATGGGGGTGGTGTATCGCCCGCTCCTGCTGGGCCAAAAGTCATATTCGGGCCCTAAGTGTTTATTTTATTTTGAAAAGGTGCTTTTTAAATTTATTATATGTATACATGTATTGGTATGTGCATAATACGATTTATTTAACAATATATTTAAAAATATTTGTACTGAGTAATTATCTCTATTTAACAACCTCTTTTAAATAAATTACTTTAAAGTCAATATTTATTAAAAAAACAATATTCTCACCTGTTTCTGGTTGACATTCTCTTTTACAATATTTTTGACACTATATTTGTATTGTTGCCGTTATAATTATTGGAACACAATATTATGGTAAACAATATTTTTGACACACTATTTGTGTTGCTCAATATTTTTTGGTCATGATATTATATTAGACAACCTGTCTGAAGTGGGCTGGCACATCGTCCCATGCTGTATGCTATAATGGGTTGAAGACCTATGTGAATAACACAACAACCAACCAATGGATAAAGAGGACTATCTGAAAGCTTCTATATTATAGTATATTGTAAATACTCAGTTATAAAATAATCAAAAGGTTTTGGCTAATGCCAGACCAAAAAGATTATTTATAGGGGCTTTCAGCCAGCCATAGTAGTAGTTACGGAACAAAACCAACTTTTTTGTTGATACGTCCCTTCTGATAGTCCAAAATTTTGATGACTCACAATGAAGTTAGCCAATTGCTAAATTGAGTTGACCCATATCCCAATGCTGTATACTGTAGTAGGGAAAAAAGAATGTGAATGGCACAGCAGCAAACCAATGGTTGATGAGGGCTGGTTGAAATATATAATGAGTAAAAGTAATAAGTATAAGTAATTACATAGTACATTAAATATTTGGTGACTTCAGAAGTTATTGAATAACACCAGACCTAAAAATGTCTGCCAACATTTTCCATTCCCTGTGGGGCTGATTGGGGCCTGTCTGTAAACTCCCAAATACACTGTATGTCTCCTGTCAGTTAGCCCTTATTGCAAAAGAAAATTAAATGTTAGTGTGCCCTATTTGGGGATTGTGGTCCTTATTGTGAATTCCAGCAGGAACCTATGGCAAACTTTGACATTCTTATGGTGCCCAATATGGTATATTTCTGACTTGGGGCAAGTCAGTGCTCCTGGGCAGGAGCGACCAAGACCAAAATGTCCATCAACATTTTCCATTCATGCCTGGAGGGGCATGATTGTGCCATGCTGAGATCCTGTTAGGTCCCCCCAATGAAGAGAAATTCCCCCAAAACCTTTTTTCCCTGTGGGGTGAGCCCCTATGCCAGAGGTCCTTGAGTAGGGATCGGGGTCCCAGCAGTTATCCCTGAACAGAAATTCATGGTAGAAAAGTACCATTAGCAAGGGATGACCCTACCCTTTCCATTGGTGCTCTGCATGTCATGTTTCCTGCCGTGGTGAAGCATAAGGTCCCTGGGCAGGAGCAACCATAAACAAAATTGCCACAGACACTTTCCAGTCCTTGGGGAGGGGGTATCACACTTTGCAGTGGGATCCAATAGATCCCTTTACAGGATGGCAAAATGCACATTATACTTTATGCCCCTTGAAGAGGTCACCCTATATGTCAAAGGTATGACACCCCAGATATAGTGACTTATTGTGGATTGCTGCACTGGGATTGCAGCACAACAACGATCCTAAAACAGGAATTTGTTTTAAGAGTCACTGCTAAAAAGGCGAGACTCATGCCTTTCTAGTAGTGCCTCTTCCATGTTCTGTGCTGCACAAAGGGGAGGAATCCCAATGGAAGCAAGTGGTAATACTTGCCTTGCCTCGAGGCAGGGGCTGCATTGTCCAGTCAGTGTATAATGTCACCTTATCATTGATGGATCAGGAGTTCCTGGGGCTGATGCAAAAGCTATTCCATGTCTGTCCTGGTATGTTTTTTAGTTTGGGGAGCCTCCAATACAAGCACCAGAGGTTTCCTCATGCATTTCATGGAGGACGAGACATTAAGGTCCTGAGCATCACATGTGTAATGGAGGGACATGACCATCTTGTCCTACACATTTAAGGGGTTAAGAGCAATCATAGGCAAATCAAGAATATTGTACAGTATTCATCTTTTCATACAGGTTACTATTAATCTTTTTGGCATTCATTCACAGGCCAAACGTCTTACATGGGGAGTGCCACTGGGAGCTAATATATCTTCCTTGTTTTTTAACTTACACCTAAGCGTGATGGCTCATATCTTGCAGAAATTTCAAATACATCACATTGTTACTCAGTTTACAGCCAGTTTATCAGTTGACTGGCCACACTTGCTGACTTGCTCACTAGTACATGAAACTACCCCTAATTAGATGAATCTGAATTTTCAGATATTGGGAATCCAAGATTGAGATAGTTCATGTTCTTAACAAGATTAATTACTGTGACTCTTGTTTTTGGCTTCTGTTAGTGTTGGGCCCAGAGGAAATGTGTGCTACATCGGTGTAATCTAAGATAATTTCAATGATTTCACATTAGTATTTTTACGTGAAGTTTTTGAAAATATTGAATTACACCATGCCAAGTACTTATTTATCATGCGTGGTAAAAATGTACAACTTGGGAATACACAGGAATAACAAGAAGTATAAACCATGGGCAACTGTTGTTTGTGGTGCTTTTGAGTTTTTTAGAAACATTTTTACCATGAAATGTATATACTCACTACCAAAGTGGACACAGGGACATTTTGTGCTAAAGTGTAGCCAGAAATGCCAGTTTTGCTATGCCATTTAGTCATGCATAATTTTGCACAACCTTTCATAAATGTTAAATTACTATGCAAAGCATATTGCAGATCCCTTTTTGGTGTCTGCCAAATACAGTGGCTTATTTATAAGAGGTCTGCCTCGCCATTGCATCACTAATTTTGACGTGCTGGTGCTGCAGGTAGTATTCTTTATGCACAAGTTCATGCATGTGGCCAAATGTGTCAGTTCTTGTAGCCTTGCATCGGAAAATACTTGCACTAGAACTAGCTGTGCCACACAGCGGCTAAACTATGCAAGGTAGGCGTGCTCCATAAACTCTAGTGTAAAACCCATGCAGTGATATTTATGGTTTTGTCAATGTGTGATGCATCATTGAAAAGCATCATGTAGAACCTGAAAAGCATCACAGTTCCTGCACTTCGGCATCCCAGACATAAGAAATACCGCTTGGCCGTGGCGCATTAAGACAAGCCACACAAAATAATTTGACAGGCACAACTCCACCATGCAGGTGCTTATTTTGAAGTTGGGAGTTGTGAGGAGACGCCCACTCCCACCCCACCACATAGGCAGCACAGGAGAAGGGGACACCAGTCCATAATACAACTGCTGATGCAGATGGCAGCAAGGCTCCAGCTACCAACTGCTAGGCCCACCAGCATCCCTCCAAAGGTTAAGCTGATGGCTGTCCTCGAAATGCTGGCATCTGGTTCATTCCGGATCGCAACAGCCAGGAATATTGCACCCATCTTTTTCTGCCTTCCTACCCTCTGTCCTGGATGCCATAATCCGCCTAACACCACACTACCTCCGCTTCCCCATGACATAACAAAAGAAGCTGGAGACCGAATAAGGTTTCTATGCCATTCCTGGATTCCCACATGTGCTAAGTGCGATGGATTGCACAAATGCGCAAATGGTTCCCACTGCAGCAACATCTCACCTGTTACAGGAACCAGAAAACCCCCTACTCTATCAATATCCTGGCCATGTGGACCACTGGGGGATGTTCACCAATCTGCTGGCACTACAAGGTAGTGTGCATAATGCCTACATCTTGAGGCACAGCATCATCAATGAGCACTTCCTGAATAGGTGATATGGGAATGGCCTACGTGTTGGTAAGCAGTAACAAATATTTTACAAAATATCCAACTCTGTGTATGTTGACAGAGATAGGGTCATATGTATGAGGCCTCTGCCTCATCCATGCACCATGTGTCATGGAACACATGTAATGCAAACCTCCAAGTCACACATGTTAGGACAGGCAAAGGCACTTTGTGTGTCTTTGAATGGCGTAAAGGTACAGAGCAAGGCCACACTAGGGAAAATGCACTGTACCATCACTGTGTGCAAGGTCTGTGTGCATGGGAATTGTGAGGATGTTTCCATGGAACTCCCATGGTTCATGAGGCAAGTCATGTATTCCACACCAGGTAAACTTCAAAATGTGACAAATCAATTGGTCTCCCCAGGTGATGTGTAAAAAGGAACAACAACTGAAGTCATTCAAGTCACTCCTGTTTCCTATATGTACTGCATTCTGTGGCACACATACATAGAGGATTAGGCCTCTGAGGGTTCCTCATGTGAATGTAGGTGCTCCCTCCTGCACAAAGGCTATCTCACATGCAATGCAGGCACCTGAGCACCATGGTGTAAGTGTGCTTGTGTTTGTGCTAGTAAGCGCAATGTGTGCTATTGTAGACTGATGGTCAGGAAAGTGAGGTATGGCCTAAACACTGTACACTCCTGCCCTTTCTCAGTGATGCAGCACAGTGCAGACAGGCGACCTGTCACATCCCCAATATTTGGACCCCGGTTTCATGTGCACATATTGGAAACACCGCATTGCAACATGTAGACAATGATGTCCCACATTGCCATGCACTTACTAGTCTATCAATGGCAGTAGTGAGAGAATGTCAGTGAGTAGCATTGTGTCATTTCACTCTGTGTGGATGGATGGAACCACATAAACTGTACTGGAGAACGAATCACGACTGAAACCATGTTACATGGCGAACAAGCCAATATGAGTACATTGCCAACACAAAAGATAAGTCTGAGATTAGTGTCTCCTCAATGGCGTAACTACTTCTGGTATCAGTCGAAGGTGAGTGCTGTAAGAACAATTAGTGTGGAAATGAGCAAGTATGTCACAGATGGCAGTAAACTTGTATGTTGACCAAAGTGTCAGTATCAACACAGAGAGACGTACGTTTAAAGGCCATGTGTGGCATGCCATGTCAGTTTAGGCCCAGACATGTGTAAATGTCAATACAGATTAACCTTTACACAGACAGTCCAAAACACACGTGTCTCAGCAAGACTGAAAGTCTACGTACACAAACACATAGGCAGACAACAGCATTGACTGATTTAACAAATGTAATGGCTCAACTTTTCCGTGTAGTAAGTAGGCCAGATGAAAAGCAAATTAATCCAGCAATGTGAACTTTACAAAGTCAAACACAATGCTACCAAATATGCCGTACATCAGTCATCAAAATAAAATAAAATCCATCATGGACAAGGCTCCACAGTTTACTCAGGATACGAATCTCAACATTCATTTGAAATAGCAATGACGATAAAATCTAAGTATAGAAGGAGACAATCCCCTAAAAGTTAGAGTCACACATATAGATCTGAAAAACCAATGTATTGTGTCTACGTTTGTGGTGGACAGATCCTTATAACAACATCAGAGTGTCCCACAGAAAGATGGCAAACATTCTAATACATATGTGTCAATCAAAGAGCACCATTACAACATACCTGCCAAAAACAATAGTTGAAGCATGACAATGAATAGCACTTAAATCCATGAGATATGTTTGAACTCCACCACATATATGCATCTAAACCACATGGTCAAGTAAGTGTACTATGAAATTGATGTGCCCATGTCATGTAGGGCACCAAAAACATCAGTGGTTCACCATGGACATATGTATGTGTGAGTGTAATACATGTTGGCAATGTCGCATGCTATATAGGAAGGACCAACAAGCCAAATATCTGGTCACAAATCTGTCACTGCACACATCTTTTGAGGGCACATAACATAGCGTGCTAAAGAACAACTATCACAGTTCAATGCTGGATAAAGAGGAAAGTAGGATGTGGAACTATAAAATATATCAGGCCAAGCTCATCATTTGACATTTATACAGAGAAATGGAAAAGGAATGTGTAAGTCTGTGGCCAACTGTATAAGTAATATATATTGTGCAATACCGTAAGAAATGTATATGAGTAATTCAGTACACATAAGTTGACCAAGGAAATGGTTTCCAGCCAATAGCACATCCCCAGACTGAGGTGGAACGACGCTACTATCAGGCACTGACCAAGACAAGGAACATTGTGGTGAGAACGTTTGGTGTGCTGATGTCCCATTCAGATGCGTGGACATTTCAGGGGGAGATAGATATGCTTGCCCCCCTACGGTCTGCAAGATCATTCTAGTATGTGCCAATCTCCGCAACGTCTGTGTCCTGACAAATGTCCCATGGGGGCGCACCATGAGAAGCAAGACCGAATGGAGGATGAGAATGGAGGAGAAATCCAAAATACAGTGGCTGGGAATAGGCGACAAACCCACATTGTGCACATTTTCTTCTCTTGAATTACATGTACTTTGATGAACAGAATGTCCAAACATAATCGGATGGTTCAATGTGGAAATAAAAGCATAATTAATTTTTTTTTTGCCGTTTATGTCACATACCCAATAAACATCAACTCACCCAGATCTCATCAACTAGAAGGAGGCCTCATAATGTAGCAATCATGTCATCACACATGTTGAGAAAAATGTAGCCATGACTCACATCTATCATTTGCACATATAGAGAAATGCCATGTGAAGCAGTGTACTGCATTAAATGGGCATGGCAATAATGACACATCATAAGTTCCAAATTGATCATTACTCGCCCCTTGCACTTGAATAGTGCAGAGCTGCACAGCTATAAGTCTTGCTGTATTGTTCAGCAGCAAAGCATTATACAGGTGGCATTCAGTGAAGTTTGGAACACAAACCACCAACTAACATACCAAAGAAAAACCTCACAATGCAGTGTGTCTCAACAATGTGTGAACATGCCAGATGATAGCATCTTGCTTGAGCTAATGTCAATCAATCAATCAATAAGGGTCCTTGTAAAGTGCGACTTCTCATAAAGTTTCTTGTAAGGGTCTCCAGGTGCTGGCTGCAGTTCAATCGAAGAGCCAGGTCTTGAGGTCCTTCTTGAATTGAAGCAGCAACGGTGCTTGCCTGAGATGTAGTGGGCTAAAGAACGGTGATGGATTAAACCCAGATCAGTTGACTGGAGGTGAGTGCTTGCAATGTTCAACACTCCGTCCATCATTTCCTTTGGTTTTTGCTTTGCCTGAGATGTAGAGGCAGAGAGTTCCATGCCTCTGCAGCGAGGAAGGAGAAGGATCTTCCTCAGGCTGTGGTTTTGTAGATCCATGGGACGGTGGCCAGGGCCAGTGGGGTGAAGTGGAGATGCCTGCTGGGAGTGTAGAAGAAGATGTGGTGGTTGAGGCATGCAGGTCTGGCATTGTGGAGGGCTTTGCCATTGCAGATACCTTCATAGATAATGAGTGACAGCTGTCATGGACAAAGGCCTAGTGGCATGCAAACATGTAAAAGCTGTCACTTTTAAAGAACACATACATGAATGTGTGGCTTTCCACAAAACACAGCATATGTGAACAATTCACTGGCTACATTGTCACATATGCCACATTATTCTACAGCAGATAAAGGACACATTTGCCATGCATTGCACAGCAATGTAATCAGGAACAAAGGCTTTTAAACATATAGCATGAGCAGTCAGTAAAATAGCCAGAGCAATATGACATTGAATAGGTCAGATGCAAATACCTGATCACCTGAAGAATACTAAGATGTCAAGACTGTGATTTCACTTGGATCAAAAGTCAGACGAAACTGTACGTGCATGCACACTAACTCATAGCACATGGTGAGAGGATTCAATATGAACTAACCTTCACATGGCAAGGCTGGGTACCTCTGACCTGAATGTACACGTGCATAGTTGAGCAGATCACACATTTTGTAACCACTCAACGGTGAAATGTAAGTTGATTGTGTTTTCTTAATCTATGAAGGCATAAAAATTGATTGTGAAATCCTCCCTCTCAACAAAGAAAAATGTGAAAAACCTATGAGAGAATGAGTAGACGAATGATAAGCACAAATCTTTTCAGCAGCAGCATTTTTCACCACAACTCTATTGGCTAGTGCAGCCTGAATAGACATTAACAATAATTCTATTGAATCTAACAGAACCAATCATATTTAGGGAGTACAAAGCTTTTATGTTTGATACTTCTGGTCCTTAAATAGTTTCTAAACACCTGAGACATAAACTGTACTCCGTTGTCAAAGATAATGAATCAAGCAACCCTTCCTTCTGAAAACACTCTTTCAAAAACTCAATGACAACTTTAGTACTGGGTTGAGAAATCCACTTAATCCCTACCCATTTAGAAAAATAATCATTTAACACCAAAACATATATTTTCCCTGATGCAATATATTCATAGTGACCAAGTAAATCTGCAGCCAACATTTCCCAAGGTCTTCCATGAATTTAGAATGACTGAAATCAACCCTATTGGTAATCAAAGATTCATCAGAATTGCCACAAATGAAATATTGTTTGGCAAAAGAGGGAATGTGATATTCCATGTACTGCCCAAAAAATAATTATCTAACTCTTTTTTAAAATAGTCTCACCCAAATGCTCTTCATACCACATTTAAACAATGATTTGCCTAAGACTTTTATGGGGAATATCACATATCGTTCAGAACAACACCTTCACCATTCGAAATGACATCCATAACTTTCCAAAACACTTGCATCTCAGAATTTAGCAGTTTATCCTGTAGCCAACCTTTTTCAGTAAACTCCATTACTTGCAGCAGCTCCCTGTCTTGCTGAATGCTATCTAACCTGCATTCCTTAGAAAGCTTTTAATTCCACCCACCCAGGAAACCTCCACAGATGCAGCAACACACTCCCCAAAAAAATCTAGATTATCCCCTGGGCTAGACTCAGGCAATTTGAACGGGCAATCAGCTACTTAATTGCAAGATCAAGGAATATAATTAGGTGTAAACTTATGTTCATAAGTTTTCACCAGACCAGCAGAAGCTTTCTTTACCTTAATTACCATTAAGCAAAGCTAAAAGTTGCTTATGATCAGTTTTCACAGTAAAACCCTTCCCCCACAAATGAGTCTTGTGATCAGTTTTCACAGTAAAACCCATCCCCCACAAATAAGTCTTAAAGTGTTCATTACCCCATGCACAAACCAACGATTAGCACTCTATGGTAGAGTATTTACTTTCCTCCTGGATGCAAAAGAAAATATTGTTTTTCCTTATCATCATCTTTCTGATAAACATTGCTCCTAGCCCATCCAAACTGTCTTTCACGTACATTCATTCATAATCGTTATTCAATTTTACAGATAAAATCATAAAAGTCAAGTCATAAAAAATTTGCATACAATTTTACATTACCAAACTCATTCTCAGTTTACAACCCCCATCAAAAAGCATACAAGAGAAAAGCAAATAAAGAGAGAGCTTAACTGTTGTAAAAATAGTAAGGCAGGCCTAACTTGAATAAAATTCAGTGGTTTTAAAATTGGGCGTAAAAATGTACGTGTCAGATTATTGTAGTTTGGACAAAGCATGACAACATACAGTGTGTCATTGAGCAAAACGCCATCACATTCACAAAGGGGCAAGTCTGAATCAGTGAAACAACCATGATTAAAAGGGATTAGAAAGGGAAATAAATTCAACCTGAAATAAGTCAGTATGCGGCGTTAATGCCTTCTCATATTCCAAGTCATAAGGTTCAGTATTACTGACAGTTTTCACTACTATCACTAAAAATAGTCACACGCCCATGGGTATTACAAAAGTCCCAAAAGAGGGTCCTAATATTTCATATCAACACCTAGGGCTGACCGACACATATATTCAAAATTTCAAGGAACTGGTTACTTAGCAAAATAGTTGGAGGGACCTCTCCAGGCAGGCAACTGGATGAATTCCACATAGGGCGGACACCCTACAGATATTCGCATATTGAGCCCTCTTTAATGCACTCCTTGATGGGCCCACTGAACAGATTCATTATCGATCCTCTTGTGGAGTCCTTGGCTGCGCTTAAAATTTGTGGATTAGTTCCCTGATTAAATTATAAACTATCTCGGACCCTGATATCGTCTTGACTCTACATTTAGGTCTTATTCGGCACCTTGTAAAAAGAACCCCAGTGAATATTTTTTCTTATTTTTCAAGACATATTCGGCGTGTTTGTGTGTCCCACACTACCTATCAACTTCCGCCATGATGAAGGTGTCGCCCCTCTAAAGGCGTTACACCGACACGCGCGTTGGCGGTTAATTCCTCTCGTGCCCTTGAACTGGTCTCCATCCACCACCTGGAGGATACACGTGATAGCTTCATCCTATCATCAAATGGCAGTTTTACCATCTGGAGTGTTTTGTGATGTTCTAGGAATGTGTTTGCTTTGAGGAATGAATGTGTATATCATTATGAGTGAGTGTAAGTATGACTGATAGTTATGATTGTTATGTGTGGGACATATTTATTTATATTCTCATAAATAACTTTGTATGTTTTATTTATGTATTTTTGAAATGTGATAATCATGTTTGATATTATGAAAATAAAAGAAAAACTATTTTGCTAAGTAACCAGTTCCCTGAAATTTTGAATATATGTGTCGGTCTGCCCCAGGTGTTGATATGAAATATTAGGACCCTCTTTTGGGCCTTTTGTAATCCCCATGGGCGAATGACCCTTTTTAGTGGTGGTGTTTCTGAATTTTCCCCTGCCCCACCCGCGCGTCATTTATTCGCAGGGGTCCTCCTTTGTATTAGTTTTCACTACTATTGCATATCGCATAGAATGTTTCATTAGTGCAGAGTCCTTGCGTTCTGATGTCACCTTGTCCCTAAAAGCATTTTCGACCCATTTGCCAACAAAGTGACTCATGACAGATGGATTATCGTATATATCAGGCCTCCCAGAGCCTGCAAATTACGCTCCACATATGCCAGCCATGGGATCGATGAGGATTTTTCTAATTTTAGACAATCCTTCAAAATGATCTATTAAGATTAAGTTCCTCCTTTACCCAAATAATATTCCAAAGCTTTAACGGACAAAGATGAAGCTGGACTATAATAAAATCTATGCCTAGTTCTTTATGAACAATTTCATAGGGTACACTTTGTGGAACTCCCAAAAGGCCCCTTAAAAATGTATTTTCAGCAACTTGAAGTGGAACAACCCAGCCATATCCCCAGATCCCACTCCCATAGCTCATTAGTGGGATACATTTGGCCCTGTAATTTTCCAGGATCGATATGAATACGCCCAAGCCTGCAAGAAAAGTCTCAAATGCTGAATGTCGCTCTATTAAAGGCCAAGACATTCTCAGTTATGAGTGAGTGCCAATTTGTTGTCAGGTCAAGGGTTCAACATACAAAATTCAATGATTCTTATAGTTAAAAGAAGACAGAGAAGCAGCATTTACAATAGATGACTTAATCTTTGCAAATGTGAGCTGATGTTCTTGCAACCAGTTAAAGCTTTCACCTTTCTAAATTGTTCAATGAAAACATTTAGTTCCACTGTAAAATGTAATCTATGTCCATCCAAGGCCTCCACAAACTCATCATAGTCTTGTACCCTTTGATTAGTAGGTAGAACTGGAAGATGATCGAAAATTTCTTGTGTCTCAGTACCTATTGAATTTAAAAACAAGTCCTTCTTTCCCATCCATCGCTACCATAAAACTGTTAAATAACCCTAACCACTTACTCCACTTCATATGTTGATCTCCTGGGGCCATATTACATAAAGTACTCAGGTGGGCGCAACGTACGTTTGTGCCCACTTTGCGCACCCCCAGGGCACTTTGGTATTACCGTAGGGGCAGCAGACGCTTGTGCGGCCCCTTCTGTAATACCAATAGTGCTGTTGCACATAAAGCTCCAGCTCTATCTTCAAGGGGGTGTTCCCCATTTGCATGGAGGTATGCCCCATGCAAATGAGGGAATCCCTTTGCCTCTGTGCATGCGCTGTATTACCGACAGGGGCACAGAGGCAAAGAAGCCCTCAGGAGGTGCATTGACAGTGCATCACCTAATAGATGGAGCACTGTTAGTGTGCATCCTGAGAGCAGCACTCTGCAGAGGATCCCATGGATCCCCCAGACATTCTATTGCAGGCCAGTGCAGTCACTGACTGTACCCGACTGCAAGGGAAATCTCTTTTCACCTTTAAAAGTGCAGGCAGGTTGCTGCCTGCACAGTGAAACACAGAGGGGCTGCGGGGCTATAAAGCAGCCCCTCCATATTTCACGTGAATGCACTAGTTTGCAAGTTTGCAGCTGCCCTGCCTGCGACACACTTTCCTTTATTGGGTCGGGCGCACCTTTATAAACCATCTACCACATGGCCAAATGAAGGAGGAGACATGAAAAAGAAGACCGAAGGGCCATACACATACACACACACACACACAAACTCAGATTATATTATATAATAAGTCAGATAAAGACAGAAAAAGTAGAAAAGACAATCATATCCAGCACAAGAAATGAAGCCACAACGTGTCAGGGTAAGCCCAGGTCAGCCCCGGCTTGGTCTTAGAACTAACTATAAATGGACAAGTCTCTCCCTTTGCCCTTTGCCCTTTGCCCTTTCAAGTTAATGAAGTTCTAGAACTCTTCCCAGCTGAGCTTCCTGAGCTGATAGGATCCACATACCTCACACCCAAGTCTTCCTGTCGAAAGGCCTAAGCCATGGCTTCTACTCTGTGAGCAGTGATCACAACTCATTAAGGGAAAGCACTGGAAGGGCCAGGTGCTGAGAGGCAATGGCTAATTAGTGGTCCGGAGGTTCAGACACATACCAATTTAGGCAAACCCAACATTTAAGCATGGGTCCTTCATTGCACTTCTACCGAAGCAGTGGTTTAAAAATAATTTCTCATTAGATACTCCCCTGGTATGGCAGGGATTACAGCCACCCTCTTTGGGCCTTAACTCACCCCACTGCAAGGTGACATCACCATAGGGTGTAACTTCACTTCATTTTCAGTGTTTACTGTTTACTATCCTATGAAGGACATCTGAGAGTATCTACTGTGACATTAGTTTCTCCATTGCCATAATCATGCTGGCTTCTGTGTCCCCCGGAGCTTCTGCTTGGGCACCATTGATGGTTGACTACTACCTATTCTTCATCATTCTGGAAGGAACAGCCATGGCTTCAACATCCATCCGAGCCACAGAGACTAATGATGCTTCAGTCCAATCCTTATGTTACAGCAAACAAATGATGGACTGAATGCTGACAATGTAAACATTCTCCCCCAGTCAAAAGATCTGGGTTAAATCCATCGTTCTTTTGCCCACTACACCACCCCAGTTTGGACCCAGCCATATACAAATCAGTCTTGACCCTGTGCCCCATGGGAACAGTCTAGACCGAACTGCCAGGCCAGGTCCTCCCTGGACCGGAATTAAGCAGAGTCTATTTTTTATCATATAGTACCCCAGGCCAATTCTGCCCACACCTGAGGCATGAGACCCTAATAACCCCCACGAGCAAGCATAAAAGGAATCTGTTAAGTTGACCAAACTGTTCCAGCTGTTCACTTTCTATGAATAGGCCCCAAAGTGTCTCTCTCGCACAACATCTCCTCAGCGAGGCCCAGCTCCCCTGGGGCACCCGCTCCCTCGATGTGCTCTTCTTCTCTTACACCCACGTAGTTACCGCAAGAATAGCAATCCCGAGGTAACATCTCGCTATACCTGATGGTGGGGGCCACCAGCCATCAGCCATCTGTCATCTTTTATATTACTGTATCTGTTGCGAGCTTTAATGTAACTAAGACATGCAACTTATATCTTCCTAAATGTTCCTCTTTCCTATAAACGTTTCCCTGAAGTGACGCAAATCCTGTTCAATAGATGTTCAATATCATTATGATTAATGGCCAAATATCCTGTGACCTTTTGAGAAACTTTTTGTAGCGTGGGTGGCACTTCTATTTTCTTAAATATTTCCCAGAAGTGACCAAAATGCGTCATGTCCTATAGGTCAAAGGTACCTGATAATGTCGTCATTTCAATAGTTCATCATTGAAAGAGTATAAAGATCTGCTCCTTAGTCCATTCGACGGACTACCCCGCTGTAGTGACCCCTTGGGTCGCTAACGCATGTGTGGTCTCCTTCAGCCCTCTATCTAAGCAGCTTTGGCTGAAGCTCTAATTTCTTATTGTACTTTGAAATTGTCTCTTTCTCTCTCCTCTGCATTGCCCTTATTCTAAAACATTATTGCAATTGCAAAGCAATAATGGTTGTTCCTCCTAACTTAACGTGTGCATTCCTAGCATTGCAGTCAAGTGTATGTTGCATTTTGAATGTATTTCCATTGATTTAAAATATATTTGCATTGCATGAGTTTGTTCTTCACTCCAGAAATGTGTCTTTAAATGCCAAGACTTTTCTAAGACTTCCAGGTTCATTATTGAATTTTAAAAAAGGTTTCTTCTAGCTATTTTTCTCTATTGTTTACACGTCTCTTTTGTCATAAGTTTGCAGAAGGACCCCCTCAAATTAAGCTGCCTTGGTGCAGCGCCCCAGGACCATGAAATGTTACCCTTTCATTGCCTTTAAATGTACTTTGAAAGTGTAAATTCTTGTATGGTTAATTTTCTCATTAAAGGTTTGCCTTCTAGGCACTTGAGCGTCATAAACAGGTATTCTTGTGTTGCTATTTCTGGCTGATTACAATTGTAGTTTTGAATAGTCCTTCTGTAGCTAATGAATTGATGAATATATTCTCTGCTGTGTTAAAGATTTGATGAAAAAAAAGTGCCACTTCAATGTAAGACCTTTGTTTCACATCTGTGTCCATTATTTTTAGATAATCAGTATTTGTGTGGCCCGTGACCACCACAGGAGGGTCTAATTTACCCCTCAACAGGAAACAAGCATCCTGGGACCGGTTTCAGGGTATGTCACCCTTCTTCAGCCAGGCTAGCTTGAATCCAGTGGCACAGTGAGCAAGGGACTCACGTCTGGGCATACTTATCCCACTTAGGGCAAAAATTGTTACAGTAAAGAAATGATGGACGGAATGCTGACAATGCAAACATTCTCCCCCAGTCAAAAGATCTGGATTAAATCTATTGTTCTTTTGCCCACTATGCCATTCCAGTTTGGACCCAGCCATATGCAAATCAGTCTTGACTCTGTGCCCCATGGGAACAGTCCAGACCAAACTGCCAAGCCAGGTCCTCCCTGGACCAGAAACAAGCATCCTGGGACCGGTTTCAGGGTATGTCACCCTTCTTCAGCCAGGATAGCTAGAATCCAGCGACACAGTGAGCAAGGGACCCAAGTCTATTTTTTATCATATAGTACCCCAGGCCAATTCTGCCCACACCTGAGGCATGAGACCCTAATAACCCCCACGAGCAAGCATAAAAGGAATCTGTTAAGTTGACCAAACTGTCCCAGCTGTTCACTTTCTATGAATAGGCCCCAAAGTGTCTCTCTCGCACAACATCTCCTCAGCGAGGCCCAGCTCCCCTGGGGCACCCGCTCCCTCGATGTGCTCTTCTTCTCTTACACCCACGTAGTTACCGCAAGAATAGCAATCCCGAGGTAACATCTCGCAATACCTGATGGTGGGGGCCACCAGCCATCTGTCATCTTTTATATTACTGTATCTGTTGCGAGCTTTAATGTAACTAAGACATGCAACTTATATCTTCCTAAATGTTGCTCTTTCCTATAAACGTTTCCCTGAAGTGACGCAAATCCTGTTCAATAGATGTTCAATATCATTATGATTAATGGCCAAACATCCTGTGACCTTTCGAGAAACTTTTTGTAGCGTGGGTGGCACTTCTATTTTCTTAAATATTTCCCAGAAGTGACCAAAATGCGTCATGTCCTATAGGTCAAAGGTACCTGATAATGTCATCATTTCAATAGTTCATCATTGAAAGAGTATAAAGATCTGCTCCTTTGTCCATTCGACGGACTACCCCGCTGTCGTGACCCCTTGGGTCGCTAACGCATGTGTGGTCTCCTTCAGCCCTCTATCTAAGCAGCTTTGGCTGAAGCTCTAATTTCTTATTGTACTTTGAAATTGTCTCTTTCTCTCTCCTCTGCATTGCCCTTATTCTAAAACATTATTGCAATTGCAAAGCAATAATGGTTGTTCCTCCTAACTTAACGTGTGCATTCCTAGCATTGCAGTCAAGTGTATGTTGCATTTTGAAAGTATTTCCATTGATTTAAAATATATTTGCATTGTATGAGTTTGTTCTTCACTCCAGAAATGTGTCTTTAAATGCCAAGACTTTTCGAAGACTTCCAGGTTCATTATTGAATTTTAAAAAAGGGTTCATCTAGCTATTTTTCTCTATTGTTTACACGTCTATTTTGTCATAAGTTTGCAGAAGGACCCCCTCAAATTAAGCTGCCTTGGTGCAGCGCCCCAGGACCATGACATTTTACCCTTTCATTGCCTTTAAATGTACTTAGAAAGTGTAAATTCTTGTATGGTTAATTTTCTCATTAAAGGTTTGCCTTCTAGGCACTTGAGCGTCATAAACAGGTATTCTTGTGTTGCTATTTCTGGCTGATTACAATTGTAGTTTTGAATAGTCCTTCTGTAGCTAATGAATTGATGAATATATTCTCTGCTGTGTTAATGATTTGATGAAAAAAAAGTGCCACTTCAATGTAAGACCTTTGTTTCACATCTGTGTCCATTATTTTTAGATAATCAGTGTTTGTGTGGCCCGTGACCACCACAGGAGGGTCTAATTTACCCCTCAACAGGAAACAAGCATCCTGGGACCGGTTTCAGGGTATGTCACCCTTCTTCAGCCAGGCTAGCTTGAATCCAGTGGCACAGTGAGCAAGGGACTCACGTCTGGGCATACTTATCCCACTTAGGGCAAAAATTGTTACAGTAAAGAAATGATGGACGGAATGCTGACAATGCAAACATTCTCCCCCAGTCAAAAGATCTGGATTAAATCTATTGGTCTTTTGCCCACTATGCCATTCCAGTTTGGACCAAGCCATATGCAAATCAGTCTTGACTCTGTGCCCCATGGGAACAGTCCAGACCAAACTGCCAAGCCAGGTCCTCCCTGGACCAGAAACAAGCATCCTGGGACCGGTTTCAGGGTATGTCACCATTCTTCAGCCAGGATAGCTAGAATCCAGCGGCACAGTGGGCAAGGGACCCAAGTCTGGACATACCCATTTCACTTAGGGCGAAAAGTGTTACAACAAACAAATGATGGACGGAATGCTGACAATGCAAACATTCTCCCCCAGTCAAAAGATCTGGGTTAAATCCATTGTTTTTGTGCCCACTACACCACCCCAGTTTGGACCCAGCCATATGCAAATCAGTCTTGACCCTGTGCCCCATGGGAACAGTCCAGAGCGAACTGCCAGGCCAGGTCCTCCCTGAACTGGAAACAAGCATCCTGGGACCGGTTTCAGGGTATGTCACCCTTCTTCAGCCAGGCTAGCTTGAATTCAGTGGCACAGTGATCCAGGGACCCACATCTGGGCATACCCATCCCACTTAGGGCGAAAAGTTTTACACCAAACAGTCAGTCCAATCCTTGGCTTCCTCTAGTCCAACTTCCTCCCCAATTCCTATGCTTTAAATCCTTTGGGACTGTCCACCAGTGGGGGGCTTCCTGAAATGGCAGAGCCTCCCCTCCTGTTTCTCGGCTGATGGCTGTCCAACCACCGCCAAGTCTTTAAGGGATCAAAGGATTTTCCACTTAAACCCACCCCAGTTGTTGTTAGAGGTAGTTTGTGACCCTAATTTTTTTAACGTTTTGGGCCCTTGAAAGAACTCTTTCCTTTTATGCTTATTGCTCACCTGCAAGACAAGCCAAGTCAAAAAAAACTTTATTTGGTTATTCATTACCATAAAGTGAGTTTCATACATGTTAAAATATAAATTTTTTCACAAAATGAAGTTTTCACTTTCCAAGAATTACATAAAATATTTAGTTTGTCCTTACCCTAAAATAGTTTTCATTATATTTACATGTTCATTCTTGTCTTATATAAAATCACTTATCCCCAATTTACTAAATAATTCACTACAGTTCATTAGTGTTCATAAAAATGTATCCATTCCCTAGGTTTAAATTCCTCAGTTATTTAGCCAGGACTTAAAAAAAGGGTTACTGTTGCAGGTCCGCTCTTCGGAGGTGGTCACTTATCCGTGAGAAGAATTTTACACCTCGGCATATCAGTTTGATGGATGCAACTCCCATTCAGTTGAAACCTACAGGTATGGAGATTTCCGCAGTTGGTCCTCCTGTGTGGTTATTTTTATATGGTCAGATTTCCCCGGGAATAAGTCTTTTAGCCCTTTCATCTCCTGGAATATCTTCCTATTTTGGGGAGTAGTATACATTTCGCACACATATGCTTTCCAGGTTTCTTCACTTATTTCTGTGTTTTGGTGCTGGGCCTGGCCGTTTTTTTAGGCTGTTCTTCAGTGTACTTCTTTTTTGCTCCCCTGCATTCTTCCTTATATTTTTTCCTCCTAACTGAGATTTTACAATTGTCTCTTATTGTGCCCTATTTTGCATTCATTCTTCTTCCCTCGCTAGCTATGTTTCTTTTGTCTTCACACAATTATTTGTTACACCATGGTTAGTGTCTTTCTGCCCACTTGGGCTTTTTGTCTGACAAAATGTCTTAATAATACTGGTTTTACTGGAAATCTGTTTAATAAGGCATTTCTTATTACTACCCGTGCATTCAGTTGGTTCTGCGCCATTTTAGTTTTATTACGTTGTAACTTTCTGCTTTTTCTGCTAGATCCTCTGTTTTGCTTGTCTGTTGCAGCTTAAGTTTAATTCTCAGCCCTTGGGGGAGGTGGTCGCTTTCATAACGGGACTATATTTAAATGGACTTCACAATGAGGAGCAACTTTTCACCAACAATAGTGCAGTCTATGGTTGATTGGCTCTTTCCACTAAAACATGTACTTGCTGATTGGCTGTCAGCCTTTGTTTTTCCTTTTAAGATTGTTTGACCTTGCACTTCCAGCTGTTTTTGCAACTTGACTACTTCTTGAGTGCCTTAGTTCTTCCTCGTGTTAGATTTACTCCTAGCAAAGTTGATGTTAAAATTCCCTGAGATTATCATTTGACCATGCTCATACAAGTTTTGCAGCAGTTTTATCAGTTTTAAAAGGCTTGCCGATCTTTATTTATTTCTTTTTTTGTCCGGATGCATATATAGGTTTATAATAATTAACTGCACAAGTCTTGTTAGAGTACTACTTTTGCTTTTAAGTTTCAAGACTTGCAGCCAGTTCTCTTCTGAGTCGAGTTCTTCAGTAGTCCACAAATACTTAAAGGAGACACATATAGAAATACCCCGCCTCCCCAGCCCCCGGATGACCATAAGTTCAAGGTTTCTTGTAATAATATTATATCAACATTTTGAAGTAAGGCCATGGTCTCAGTATATAGGAACATTTCTCCAAATCCATGGATATTCTGTGAACAAATATTGATGAGCTCCTCTGTTTTCGATGTGATTTGGGCCCCTGGTACATCAGGTCTGCCGAGGTTCTAGGGGCATTGGAACCAATACCCAATCCTACTTGTCTTCTATCATTGGCTTGGATTGTATTTGGCTTTGCCTGCCTTTCGCCTGGTTTTGTTTTGGGCTTGCTTGTACTTAAGGTGAGGAACTTACTGCTCCTCTCAGAAATTATGTTGATCCTTTATCTGTATCCTGTAAAGACTTTGACAGTGCTTTTTTTTTGTATTGGGGGTAGGGGTATTTAGGAGGCATTTGGTGTAATAGGGTTATTCCCCAGACTTCGAAAGAATTTCTAAATGCGTAAATCAGGTCGACTGTTTTGCTGGAAATCCAGGTTGTTAATGTTGCTTCTGTCTGGTGCTGATTTTCAATTTGCTGAAATTCCACTTCAAGGAGGTCAGCTGATGTTATTTCACTTAATTCCGGAATCTCCCTAAACAATCTTAGCAGGTTACCTCTGTTTAAAATGTCCTGTCTGCCTGTAGTTGAATATTCTTGGAGAAATATACATTTTATTCGTCAATCCTTTAGAGTTGTTGTTTCATGGAGCGAATTCCCTGCATTCAGTCTGATCCTTCACGGTGAGAGTTCAGCCCTAGGGATTCCATTATTTTTTAGTTTACTTGTGTAGACTTGCCCTTTTGTTATTACAAATATTGGATTCCATTTGCCGGAATCTTGTTTTGTTTGATTTCCTTGCTGAATTGTTTTTGATGATACTTTTGCTTTATCTTGAGAAATTACGAGGTATAGTGTTGGAGCTGGAAACTGATTTAAGACTGAGGGGCATATGTATCAAACTCCCGTTTAGCGAATCCTATTTTGCGATATTTTGCGATTCGCAAATTCAGATTCGCTAAACGGGATGAAAAAATTAATCGCTAATCATTTGCGATTCCTTAAAAATCGCAAATAATTCTCAGACACCCGTTTTGTGATTTCTTAATAGCGAAATTCGCTAATTAAGAAATCGCAAAAACGGGAATCTGCAAGCCAGGTGCAGCCTGATGACATCGCAAACAGGAAACTGGAGTGATTTCCTGCACCTGCTCACCTGAGCCACACCCAGAGGCTGCTTGGGGAGTGTGAGGAGGCATCCCAGGAGAGAGCAAACAGCAATGGAGGCCAACAAACAACAGCAGGGCAAGGATGCAGAGAAAAGGAAGAGAAAACATAAGTTTTCTGAAAAGGAGCAGGAGGTCCTCATTGAGGAGATGGTCTGCAGCCATGAGCTCCTCTTCGGCAAGAAGGCACTGCGTGTCCCAGAGGCCAGGAAGAGGAAAATCTGGCTAGAAATACAGAGTAAGGTGAATGCAGTGGGTGTCACCACACGTACCATCGAAGAGCTGCGCAAGCGGTGGTACGACATGCGCCAGAGGTCCAAGGAGAGGGTGGCAGCCAGACTGAAGGACGCCAATCAGACTGGAGGAGGACCATCCACTGCAGAGCAGCCAACCCCCCATGAGAAGCTCGTGGAGTCTACTCTCCTGCCTGAGAGCTTTGGTGGTGTGGCTGACATAGACAGCTCCGACCCTGCATCCAGCAGTCAAGGTAAGATGCATGCAAAATCAATCTGCACTCCTCCCCATCCCTTGCACACTTCCCCAAATGCGCATAGTAAACTCCCAAAATGTCAATCCAGGCCAGGTCTTACAGCACACCCAGCAATGAATCATGGGACTCGTAGTACTGTGTCTGACTGTGTGTCCATGACACTAACGAAATTAAATGCAACATGTGGGTTGGGGATAAGTGAATGATACAGTGTCAGAGGTTAGCCAAAAAAAAGTAGTAACTTTATTGATTGCCACATGCAGACAATAACACAAACTCATGTAGTCCCCTTTACATCCACAGCACATGGCATGGCACAAGAAGACAGCGCAGAGGGAGAGGAGCCTGCACACCCTGCGGACTCCAGCGATGACACAGAGCAGCAGCCAATCCAGCGCAGGAAGCGCGCACATGTGCCCCCACTGCCTCCATTTGAGGACGAATTCCCTGCCACAGGGAATGACACCGACAGGAGAGAGGGGAGTCAGGGTGTGTCACATATGCCCAGTCATGACACACAAACACCAAGGATAAGACCACAGGAGACATCCAGATCAAGGCCCAGGAGCAGCACTGCGACTGAAGCAGAAAGGTCCGTGTTCTCAGGCCTGGAACAGAGCATGCTGCAGGAACAGCGCCTGCAAAGCAAAGCACTGCGGTCAATTAATCGGCAGCTATGCCGCATACACAAGGACCAGAAGAACATGGGGGAGGGCTTTGTGGCCATGGCAGGGGCAATCCATGAGCTCTGTATCACTTTGAGGCACACCCAAGCTGCCAATGACAGGGCTGGCCGACGTGCCAATGCACGCCTACACAATTACACCAAGGCTGTGAACCGCCTCTGCACCACCACCAGCACCCTCACACGCAGAAGCGTAACAATGCAGGATATTGCTCGAGGGCTTGCACAGGTAACCACTGCTGTGGAGCAGTTGCAGACAGCCAATGCTGGTGGCAGCGCACTCATGGCCTCTGCCGAGAGTGAGGACACCTCAAGTCGCAGCAGCCTCACTCCCACCTTGCCAGGGGAAAGACGCCGCAGTGCCAGACAGGGTGCAGGCCAAGGGAACACCATGGGGGGCACTCAGCCTGGACGTCACCGAAGGAGGTGAACATCTGCGGGGACAATCACTGCAACACGGGTGCATTAACCCGAAAATGCTGTTTGCACAATTACTTGTGCCTTACCTGCACTGTGTGCACAACATGTGCTGGGGACAGCTACTCTTTCTTTCATGTGACGTGTGATTAAACACTTCACACATCATCAAGCTTTGTTGTCTCATTTCATCATTACTCACCTAGAAGTAGTTTTGTGTGATCTCTGTCCGTCTCTGGCGTCATGGGCGCTCGTCATCCGATGTGTCTGTATCGGTCACATCAATTGTGGTGCCTTTCCTCATTGCCATGTTATGTAGCATTGCACAGCTTGCCATGATTTTACAGCAGGTCTCAGGGCTGTATTGCAGTGCGCCTCCACTTTTATGCAGGCACCTGAAGCGGCTCTTCAGGATTCCAAAGGTTCGCTCAATGACGCAGCGTGTAGGTCTGTGTGCCCTGTTGTAGCTCCTCTCACTTGCATTTGCAGGATCCAGATATGGGGTCAGTATGAAGTCGCGCACTGCATAGGCACTGTCACCTGCATGGACAAACACAATAAGTAAGCCATTGTCCCCCCCCTCAAGTGATGTAGTGGATGTAGTGATGGGTGCCATGTATTTACCTAGCAGGTACCTCTCCCCAAACTCTCCAGAACTCAGACATCTGTGTATTCCACTGTGTCTGAAGATGAAAGAGTCATGTGTACTGCCGGGGTATTTGGGTACGATGTCTGTGATGAGATACTTAGCGTTGCACACAATCTGTATATTGAGGGAATGGTAGCATTTCCGTTTCCTGTAGACATATTCAGTTGCTGCTGGGGGTATGATAGCCACATGGGTCCCGTCAATGCAGCCAATGACGTGGGGGAAACGTGCAATCTGGTAGAAGTCCAGTTTTGTTTGCTGTAATGCCTGTTGGGTGGTGGGGAAGTAAATGTGATGTGAGAGCCTCTGCAGCATTGCATCTAGGAAGGCATGGAGGAAACGTGACTCTGTGACACCCCACCAACCTCCGCTATTACCCGTTGAAAACTCCCTGACGCCAGGAGGTGCAGGGAGCACAGGACCTGCACATGTGTGGGAATTGTTTGTGTCCTGCGTGTAGGGTGCTCCAAGTAGGGTTTCAGCTCCTCAATCAGGTCCATTATGGTCTATGGGTGCAGTCTGTACTTGTCATACATGTCCTCTTCAGTGTGCTGGAACAGAGTGATGCGCAGCCTGAATATACGTTCCTGTCTCATTCTCCTCTGAGCAAGGGCCTGAATACGCAGCCTCCTGGCTATCACGAACATTACTGCCATTGTGGGTGGGTCTGTTGCATTGTGGGGTGGTTTATGTACCTTGCACCAGTTTACCACCTGCAAGCAATTGGTGTTAATAGCGATTTCTTAAATTGCGAATTTCGTGAAATCGCAATTTGCGATTTTTTTATACATGCGCTTGCTATTTCTTAGTTTGCGATTTCTTGTTTGCAATTTTCGCTAAGCTAAGTAATCGCAAATTAAGTATTCGCAAGGAATATCGCAGTTTCAATGTTTCGCAGCCTAAGAAATCGCTAATTTAGCGATTTCTTAGTTTTCTGTGTGGAAGTGTGTCATACATATGAAATTGGGAAAAATCAGTCGCAAACGCTGTTTTTAGCGATTCGCAGCGTTTGCGACTAATTTTTCCTTTCATATATATGCCCCTAAATTTCTTTTTATCTTCCTCTGAAATTGTTATTTTATCTTTTTGTTCTTGTCTTTGTGTTGGTAATTCCGTCTTTATTTCTCTTTGTTGTGGAATTTTTTTTTGCTTGAGTGGCACCTTTTTGTCTTAACAGTGTGTTACTATATCTTGGGCCGGTAGGGTACTCAGGTCCGTTTGATTTAATGTACACATTTGTTTGTGGTGATTTGTTTGACCTAACTGAAAGAACTGAAGCCATTGACCCTGAGCCATTCTTGCCATCTACTGATTCATTTATACACATGTTGTCTATGCATGGTTTACACTGTTGAGCGAAGATTGGATAGATTTGTTTGGTTTGAGGTACCATTTACTTAGAAATCTTGAGCCTGACTTTCCTTGCCCACTTTCTTGCCTCTTTGTTAGCCTTCCAAAGGATGAGCTGGAAGTGGGCGGTGTTGAAAGAGCATCCTGGATTTTACCTGTCTAACTCCTATTTTAATTATATTTGGCTCACTTTCCCTCCCATTTCATATGTTGTCCTAACAGCTCCCACTGGTCATGGAGTCGAGCTATTCATTTGTATTGAGGGGATTGATTCCCTTCTATGAGTAGATCTTACTGCATGTAGTATTCCTGTGCGAATGTCTGGGAGACCAGTTTGTCAATTATTTGTCCACATACGCCGGCATGAGGGAGCCATTTGCCAAAAGGATGCTAGTTTGTACTTTTGTGATTTGTGCAACTAATGATTCCAACTTTGAATTAATTCCCGCTATGTGTACCACCGTCAAATTCATTAAATCAATCTGCACATCAAGTTTGTCTGATAGAAAATTCAGGACATTGATGGATTGTTGTAATACAGTTAGCAAGGTTCCCCCCTCTGAACTGAGGGATGTAAGTGTGGGCCTGTCGCTGATGAGAGTTCGATTTCACTTGCAGATGATATTGTGATCAGAGGTGAGGACTGTATCCCTCTAGCTGGGGATTGAACTTTTTCTTCCTTTTTGTTTCCCCTCTCATGGTTTACTATTGAAGCTGGTTTTGAGGATGCAGAAACAGGTCCAAATTCTTGCCTACCTGGCTTGCAGGAGATGGGAGATGCAACGGGACCTTGTTTTGGGCTTGTAGACTGATTATCTTCTAGGCATACTGTGTTGTATTCCAAGGCTTGCAGTAGATCTGCATTATTGGATAATGAGAAAGAACAGGACCAGGAACCTTCCTTTTGGGTTTCGTGTGGGCAGCTGATGGAATATTTCAAAGGCTCCTTCATGATCTGTATTTGTTTTATTTGCTTCATGCTTAATTGTTCTCTGTGGTGACCCACTTATATGCACAAGTGCAGTTATCTGTATTAATTTGTCAGTGCAGTTAGTCTCCTGAGAGATAATCTTCCCTGGGATTACCTCTGTCCTGTATTTCAATGATTGTGGCTTGCTTACATAAGGTTGGATTAGGTGAGCCTAAAGCCTGGGGACTGTCCATGTCCAGTTTATTAGGAAGGGGTCAAGGTGGTCGAGGCTGAGAGCACTCTCTACTCCACAAGCCGTACCCAGACCAATGCTGGGCCGCATCTGTGGGGCAGGGCTCTATACAGGACTCTCCCTGTGCATCAGAGATTAACCTGCTGCAGCCTCGTCTACTATATGCTCCCTTTTTCTCCAATTCCTTTCCTTTGCCCTCCTCTGGCCAACTGAAGACCAACCAATAGCCAACCTGTTCCCCCAGCTTCTGATAACGTGGTTTTTGACGATGTTGCAGTTAGAATGTTGGTGGTTAGCAGCCTCATCTTTTGGGGGAGGACTAGGAGATACTGGAAACACTGGATTGATGGATTGCTTTGTGTCATACAGTGGGATTGTGGAAGAAGTCACTAGTAGTTGAGGGCTAAGGGACAGATCGCATATGGAGTTCTTGTAATGTAATAGTGAAAGACATCTCCCTGAGGGAGAGCAGAAGTTCACTAAAGGGAAAAGGGCAAGTGCAGAACCTGATGCTGCTCAACCCCCTAAAGGTTTTTCTGTGGCTGGTGCAGCTGGTGTGGGGCTGGTGTGGCCATTGAAACAAATCCAGAGCCTGCTGCACTTGTTGATAAGATTGGCAGGGACAGACAAGGTCACCTCAGATGCCTCAAGGAGGAAGTAGGTCTGCCCCCTGTGCCTGCGCCTGTCTCTTGATTGCGGCTTTGGCTGACCTCTCTCTTCTCGTCTTTGATTGACGGCGCAATCTTTTTGGTCACATCGTACCGGCAGTCTACCCATGCTATCCCTGCTCACAGTGGCATCAGTGGTGAGAGGCGCAGTGAAGGATGCAGTGAGAGGTGCGGCGGTGCTGGTGAGTGGACACTCGCACAATCACAGAAGCTGCAGGCTGCGGAGGTCCAGGAGTCTGTGAGGAGCCAGTGGCATGAAGGTAAGGCGCTGGATCTGGTGCTGGTGGCAGCAGTGCTGGCGATTGGGGCTCACCTGGGGTGTCCAAAAGCCGGACCCGGATCTAACTGGACCTCCTCAGTGGACCACCTGAGGCTCTCACTCAGCAGCTGAAGCTGCTGGAGGCTAAACTTGCACAAACACGAGGTGCCAGAGGCTGCAGGAGTTGCATGCTGTGGGGGTCCAGGAGCCTGTGAGGAGAATGTGGCGTGAGGGTAAGGCGTTGGGTTGGGTACCAGGGTGTTGGCATGCCACCTGGCTCACTTAGCTTGACTGTGCTCGGCTGGTGTTCTGACTGGCATTTGACATCGGATCCTGGAAGAAAACAAGAGAATGTGGCTCGGCTTCCCGACACTCCTGGTCCTTGGTTCACTGCAATCTTGGGCAAAGGAAAACTGCATCCTACAAAATTCTACATTGAGGTCTGACCACCTCCTTTTTGGGATCACCTCACTGGGACTACTTAGATACCCAATTACATATCCACCACATTGGCTGCCCTACCAAGCTGTCTGGGGTCAGTCGTATTTGACTTCACTAGATTCTGCTGCAACTCTGAAGAACAATTACTCCGCATGTGCTTCTTCATAGCAAATTGTATCGCTCATGATAAGTATTCACTTTACTAACATCCAGTGCTTTCAAAGAGGTATCTAAAAAGTCACCTCAAGGTTATTATGGCTCTTTGTGTGTGTGTCTCAGACCTTCTTATGATACTCTTCAGGAGTGAGACAAATGTATGCACTAGTGTATCCTTCATGTGTCAATGCATTTACTTTATCAATGTCATCCCCACCACAAACTTAGGCACCAAATCTTTATGCAAGTGAGGGGTGTGTGACCTCCACCTCTTAAGACACCTCAACTCTGCAGCAATGATTTTCATTGACTACAGGCATCCCAGTCTGGCATTTTGTCCTCTAATGCCAACTTCTTTTCCTCCAGTGCCAGTTTCCCTCTCTGACTGCTTGTCACTTTGTTCATTTTGGCATACTGTCAGCTTGGAGGGTCTCAGGCTAAGGGAGCTGGAATCACTCCCAGCTGCACTAGAGTCATCTTTGAGACAGGTTGTCCCCTGCCACCTTTTGATTTTGGGCTTCCTGATTCTCATCACTCTCCTGTGGTGTAGTCTATAGATAGTGGACCCCTTTCCTGAAGGCAGCATGGAAATCCTCCTTCTTGGGCTCCCTGCTCAACTTCAGCCCTCTTCAGCTCTGTAATTCAAAGGATCTCTGTGGTAGACAGATACATCTCCATGGTCCTAGAAGTTTAGGTGCAATAGTTGGAATAAAAATTAAATTTGGAAGGACATTAAAAATGACCAAATCAGGGTTCAATAGCTGGTCGGTGGGGATAACTCCTGAATACTTCCTAACGAATGAGAAAAACGTTTCCTCAAACAAAAACCCTCTTACCTTTTCAGCACATCCTGTTTGCCTTATACACACTATCCCACAGTGCACTATTCTGAGGTAAGTCCAACATGGATTGTCCTTATTGGCTGCTGCTGTGCCAGCCAGGGTGTGTTTAGGGAAATGAGAGGTCCCCTCTTTCTCAACCACAAAAAAATATTTTCTGTGACCAACTTCCACTCCCACTGGCCTGGTGCAAAGCTGGCTAAAGATGGCCTAAGGAATAAAGGCTTCTCTTCTCCAGGGCTCCCTTTACCTTTACCTATGAATGGGCAGGCCTAACCCTGGTCATTTTAATGAAGTTCCTGAACTGCCCCCAGCCATCCTTCTTGAGCTAAAAACAGTCATATATCTCACACCCATGTCTTACTGCCAAAAAGCCCAAACTACTGGGTCTGCTCTGTGAGGAGTTTCCACAATTCATTAGGGGGAAGTACTGAGTGGGGCAAGGCTAATGTTAGTAAGCTTACTAGAGGTTCAGTCAGGTAAATTCTAAGGGCCTGAATTAGAGTTTGCTGGAGTCTACCAAACTTAAAGTCCATGTACCTATTTACAGATAGACGGACCTTCAGTATGTAGATAGCTGTAATTACAGCATCTCCACCACCTACATAGCCCTCTGAATGCCAGAGTAAGGGCAATCAGCGGCTTAGCCATGTGTCTGCCCGCACAATTTAAAATGCGCGAACACATGGGCAGTTTTTACTTTTACAAACAGTCATCCAAAACGATGCAATATGTACAAGCAAAAACTTTTCAATAACCCCAGGGCAGTTGAGAAAACTCCCATGGTGAGGGGATCACTGCTTTGGGATTTTGTTTTTGAGATAAGAAAATAAAATGGAAATGTGCAGTATGGTGCTGTCATGTTGACGGAACTGCATGGAACTTTTCAGTGCATCTACAGAAACCGCAGTGACATTGGTTCCTGTAAATGTAAAAGAGGTCTGCTGGTCCTGCTGACATCTCTAAATTTGGTGGGTGGAATACCCTTGCTATGATGGAAGTAAAGTACACTGCCATGGCGACAGTACTAACACTGTCCGCCAACGTCAGCATCAGGCCCTTGGTTTTGAAAAGTCACTTTTCCTAAATATTTATTTTAAAATCCTTACAACTGAATTGAATTATTAAACAGCATTAAAATAGTGGTTTATTTATGATATAGTATAGCAGATTTATGTTTTTATACTGGCTTTAGTTTTTCTCATTGGGCCAATGCAGTCCTTTTAAATATGAAAATCGCTTGTGGGTGATAGTCATTGTTGGTACCTGCCAAAACTAAGGGCCTTAATTATATCCCTGGGGTCAATCCGTCATCCGTCAGGGAGACACAGTCAAAATTACTCTGTCGCCATGATGGAGATGCAGATAGCCAAATCTAGATATCTCTGCCATCCCAGCAGACATTTCTAACATTGGCAGGAATCGCCATCACATATCCACTTTCGGAAGGCCTCAGCGAAAGCAGGAACTACTGGGTCCAACTTTGGGGTTTGAGGTCTTTTACTCCTCATGACTCACAAAGGTTCCTAAGCATCTGCATCAAATACTCCTTCAACACTTCCCTCACAGAAGTAGCATGGGGCAAGCAGTTCAAGGCATCTCCAGAGAGAAACTAGACGCAGGGAGTGAACAGAGGCTCACAACTCCAAATACATTCAATAGTTTGATTGTCTAGTCAAAAACTTGCTTTCATGAAAACAGGAGTATTTATATACGGCATAAACAAACAATACACACCGTCCACAGAGGTCAAGGCTCTAGTGTTCAATAGTCACTTCCCAGAGTCCCACTTCCCTCTCACTAATGAAAGTGGTTATTCCCCATTCACTACAGACAACATTCATGTTAAGCCCCAATAGTAGTCAAAAGTGTTCCAGTGCCTGAGGCACTGTGCATCAGAGCAAATTTCCCTGGAGCCTATCGGCCCAGAGACCAGTCATACCCACTCTTGCAGGGATTACTCACTCTCGGGCAACAAGGAGGGTTGCAATTGCTGCTAGCAGTGAGTAGCACTCAAGTTTCTGGAGGGGTAGACTCTGGTCATCCACAGTGCTACCTCCAGAGAGATGGTAAGTTCCTCTGATCCTTCCCATAGGTGGGTGAACAATCATATGGGTTCCCATCTTCAGTCAGTGTTCAGACACTTACAGGTAACCAAGACATCCTCTCCTTTGAAGTTTGTGTGTGGGGGGTCTGCTTTTTTTTGCCTACTCTTCTGTCCTGCCCATCCTTTAAAAAGCAGTCCGTCACAGCAGGAGCGACTCCCACAACGCAGACTATGGGAGTGACTAGAGGTTCACACCTGGATGGCAGCCACAGTGATATGTGCATCAAAAGGTTACCTCAGGGTCCAAGGCCTACCCTTTCTGAATCTCTTATCAGCCCCATCTCCTTCCTGAGTTGTATCCATGCCCCTTTCCAGTGACCTCTCCCTGAACCAAAGAGCACCCTCTGTAGTGTACTGAAGAGCATGACTTTCCTTCTTCCAGTGTATGTTCCACCCAGCTCTCATGAATGCAGCAATCCAGAATCTGTCTGGAGGGATTCCTCTACCACCTCATTCTCTTCCAGTCAGCCCTGGGTCTCCTAAAATGGAACCCAGAGTTCTCCATGTATTGTGCACATATACAGAGAGAACACATACACAACCACACTCACTCTGCACAGCGTTATAGACAAACTTGATGTAGGCCAAAGGTGAGTTTAGGGCAAAGCAGCAGAACTTTACATGAATGAGCTGGTAGGCCTCACTCCAGTGACATGGGTAAAAAGGTCTGTTTACTTCTACTGTTCCCTACACGGTATGCCACCACCATCACACTTTTCCACTTAACTCCTAGCAAAGGCAGTAGCCTTTTCCTACTATAAGGGTAGCATTTTGGTGGTCTCACTTGGTCCAAAAACACCACAATCTGTGAGACAGACCTATGTCATGGCACACGCGCATGATCAGTCTTCACCTATGACAACATAAATCAGCATCAGGGATCCAGACATTGTTACAGTTGGGTCACTCAGGGCAGGGGTCCACCTCTGTCACCATTTGAGGAAGTCTTCTGTCCCAACAACATTGATTGAGTTTGAATTATCCTGCACATATATTTAAATAATTTGAGATATTACTAAACTGCTGTTCTTTTGTACTAACTCCAGTTTAAGACTCCATTTTTACTGCAACTATATTTATTATGTTGCACCATACCATGAATCCATCTAAACATCTCCACCCTCTAGTTAGGTGATGCATGATTTTTTCACCAAGCTACCATGTTGACCAAATATCTAGTGTACCATTTAGTGATAAACACATTCAATACATTCACATGGTGCTATTACAACAGTATTTAGTTCACAACTTAAAACAAGACCCTTAGTAGTCAAATGTGCCAGTAATCCTCATCCTCTTTCCTGCAACTCATTATTCCCATTTGACAGAACTGTTATATTTATCTAAATGCTTGGACTGGATGAGCATGTTGTGGGCCATCAACATCTATGGATTTGGTACTCAGAAAATGTTTTTTGGAAAGGAATGGTAGCGGATATATATCTTTTTGAATGTACAGATGGCTATGTATGAGAAAAGTTATAGTAAATTTGTACATTTTTTTTTATCAAATGTTGTGAAAAGCAATTGAAGAGGGCATACTTAGTAACAGTAGGGCAATACATGACATGCAAAAAGCAAAATAAGAAATAAGAAAGTTAGTGGCAGGATATAAGTGATTGGTAGATACTTGTATAAAAGAAGGGATTTATTCCAAACTATTACAAACAGTTGCAATGCCATTTATGTTGCAATTAAATAATTGTTTTTGCTTTACAACAAATGATTCAAGAAATTATTATGATTTTGAGAGAACACCTTGAACTAGCCTTATATTCCTGTATTTTTATCACTACACATTATGCCTGACTTCCTTGGTGTGATAAACTGCTCTAATTTAATTTCAAAGGACCTTGTTTACAGCAGACACCAAGGGTCCTAACCCAAGGCCTGCCCTTGACTTTGTCACCCTAGACAGTTTGGAGCCAGAACCAGTGGAAGGGGAAGAACTGACCAGAACAGCTTTTGGGGTAGGTCACCTGGTATAAAATGGTATCTTCAGAACCAATCATCCAAACACTGCCAGGACTTTGGAATATTCAAAATAAGGAATTCCCTGCTGCCAGAAGAACTGTCCTACTTACTTACTTAAGGACTGTCTTGCTATTTGAGGAAGGAAGGTTACACCTGCTTGTTTTGATCCCAGGTTATCCAGAGTGGTTATTGGCAGAGAGGGTAAGAAGCCCCACTCAACCAACAACCACAGACCCTGTCAGGGTGAACCAAAAAAAGTCACAAAATTAACGTGTTCTCAACCCTCTGCTAGCTTGGCACCAGGAATCAAGCTTAAATTACAGACAGTGTGTAAAGTATTTGTGCAGCACAGAAACATGAATCAAGACAATACACAACACAAGAAAAATCCCCCCAAAATTTGTAAGAGTAGAGTTTTAAGGCTTTAGGCAGATATAGCGCCTACAAGCACAAAGTGCCACTTTTTCTCATTGGTTGTGTTTGACTGGGGGGAAGTCATAAGATTAGACCAGCAGCGATGGAGCATGGGACGCTTACAGGGACTGCTGAAAAAGTTACCTTCTCAAAGTCTGGCACAAAGAGTTCGGTTCCAGTTGGAGGAGGCTGGAAGGAGAAAGGAGAGTGCTGCAGATGGTTGTGACTGTAGTGCGAGGAGCAGGCATGGCATTGTGAACGTTTGTCACTGAAGCACGGAGATCCGGTCAGCCATTGCAGATGGTCATTGGCGATAACCGCGGTTTGTCAATGCTGTAGTGCAAAATTCAGATCTTGTGTTGATGGATGTTGCGTGCGGGACTGTAGTCTTGAGTCCATCTGTGGTCACAAAGAGTCCAAAATTTGAGTATTTCGCCTATCTTCAGCGGAGGAGCTCAACTGATGCCAGTCAGTGTGGAGGAGCTCAACTGATGCCAGTCAGTGTCTAAAACCTGGGGAGGCACCTTTTTGGGATCAGGAACTCACTCCGGCAGTGGCCAGCAGGTCTCAGTTAGGTCCAGTTACAGGTCCAAGCAGGTCCAGTGTGGCAGGTCAGCTAGGCAGCTCCAGGGAGGCCTTTGGAGGTTGCAGTATTCATGTAGCTCAGACAGGACGTCAGTCACCTGATGCTTGGAGCCATTCAAGTCACCTGGGAAGAAGGGAGGAGGGCCAGGTTTCCTTCTCAGAGATCATGGCAGGCCTTAAGCAGCTGGGCAGCACTCGGGGGAGCAAGGCAAGTCTTCTGTAATGTCCACAGGTCCAGGAGTGTACTGATGTGTGGCTCTAATGGCTCTGGAGGTTCAATATTTATGATGATGATGACTTGCCTTACTTAAAGGTTGAAACGCCATTGACCACTCAGCACATCCTTGGGTGTTTATATGGTTCCTTAAATCAGTTGATTATTTCTATTACTGCCAATATACTGTTTTTGTAACCAATCTTCAAATCATATTTTTTGCACCATTTTCCGCTGCTCCTCATATTGTTTAATGTGTCACTTGTGCCCTTCACTTCTTGCATGAGCACTGATGTGCACAAGAATGTTTAGGTTACACCCACATACAATGTAAATAGTGCTGATATAACAATTGCTTTCTATATACTTTTTCCAATACAGATTGCTTTATACATTTCATGGAAACCTTTGGTGTCTCCCTTTCTTCCCTTGCAACTGTAATTGATGTTTTACACTTTACAAACTTGCCTACAAAGTATTACCTGTTGAGACAGTGTTGACAGCATACGGAAAAGCTGGATTCATGTGGCCATTTTTGAGTTTATCTTTGATTTTCCCCTTGCACCTGCCATTTTGAAGATTATTGTTAGATCTGAGGGTCTCTATTTGGCAGAGGTAGTTACCACTGTCCAAATAGGGACCCTTACTTCTAGTCAGGGTAAGGGGGATACACTCTTTAGATAACTCCTGCTCACCCCCTTGGTAGCTTGGCACGAGCAGACAGGCTTATCAAAGGCAATGTGTAAAGTATTTGTACCAACACTCACAGTAACACAGTGAAAACACCACAAATGGACTCCACACCAGTGTAGATATATAAAGTACTTTTATATAAACTACACAAGACCAAAACGACAAAAATCCAACATACACAGTTCAAGAATATGGTTTCAAAAGGGTTCTTAGCTTAGCGACAAAATAGTCCACATTAGCGTCGATTTTAGCCAACAATACCTGGTGATGCGATAAAAGTTCCTAGCGGCGCTCAGGCATCGAAAAACAAGCAACAGCGTCATTCCTGAGACCCTGGGGAGGTGATGCGACCACCCCGCTGCACGCAGCAGGCGTGTGCGACGAATCCGGTCTGTATGGGGAGTGAGGCGATACTTGTATGGATTCCAAGGCGTAGCTTCTCCGGTAGAATTTTACTCGCAAAGGCACGATGCTACGATCTTTGATGGCTCTGCGACAATGTTCGCAGTGACGAAATGCGATCCGCTAGCGACCGGTGTGACGATCTCACCAGCGACGGCAGGTTCTACGACGATACTCGCAGCGACAAGAATCTTCCCGCTCCGGGGGCGATGCGCTCCGAAGACGAACGCGGTGTTGACGTTGCAGCGGCGACAGGCGCTGCGACGATCTTCACGGCAACGGAAATTTTCTCGATAAGCCGGCGGTGCGTGAAAAAGTTGCAGATCTTTTACTTCTTTTCTCTTGGTCAGCTTCCCAACAGCAGGCACAACTTCCAGAGGCCCCACAATTGGATTAAGCACTCCTGGAAGGGCAGAACTCACACAGCAGAGTTCAGGGTGAAGCTGAGGTTGAAGTCATTTTGTTCCTGGGTCTTCTTAACAGAGGACAGCTCTACTCAGGCCCTTGGAGATTCCTTCACGCAAGGGGACACAGCACACAGCAAAGTCCTTCCCCTCTCCTTGGCAGCAAAGCAACTGCAGGTCAGCCTTACAGCAGGTCAGTCCTTCTTCTTCAGTCTTCCAGCTTACTCCTTGGCAGAGGTTCCTTCTTGATTCCAGGATGATCTAAATTCTTGGGATCAGAGTCCCAATATTTATACCCCAAAATCCTTTGTCCTCTGAGGACAGAGGGGCCTTTGCCCAGTACCAAACAGTTCTGGAGCACTCTGTTTACATGACTCCTTCTTACCTTTCACAGTGCAGGGCAGAAACATCAGACACCCCACAGGAGGTGGAGCCAGCATTTTGGAGGGAAAGCACATCCCTGGAGCACTTTGTTGACATGATTCCTTCTCTCCTTTCACAGTGCAGGGCAGAGACATCAGACGCACCACAGGGGGTCGAGCCAGCACTGTGGGGGCAGGCACTGTCCTATTCAGGTCCCAGGTGCAACTCCTCCCTCCCATCTAGATGTAGATCTCTCTATTCAGCCCTGTACCAGAGCATGTCACCCACACTAGTACATGCTCTACCTTTCATATACACTGCACCCTGCCCAGGGGGGTACCTAGGGCCTTCCATAGGGGTGTCCAATATGTATAGAAAGGGAAGGGTTAGGCCTGGCCAGTGTGGACACTGGTCAGGGCAGCATGGCAGGTAGCAACTGCACCCAGGCACTGCGGTGGCAGGCCTGAGACACCATTTTAGGGCTACTCATGTGGGTGGCAGAATCAGTGCTGCAGGCCCATTAGTAGCATTTGAATCACCAGCCCTGCCACACTTGGTGCACTTTACTAGAGACTTCTTGGTAACACAAATATGCCAATCATGGATAACCAATTACAATAACAATTTACCTAGGGAGCACTTGCACTTTGACACTGATCAGCAGTGGCAAAGTGCCCAAAGCATCTAAACCAGCAAAAACGAAATCCAGCACAGCGTCAAACATACAGGAGGTAGAGGCAAAAAAGTCAGGGGAAACCAGGCCAAAGATGCCAGGTCTAACAATTATGTTACTCAATTTTGTGTCACTCCCCTTAACCACTTCGGCTATTACTCTTCAGTCAGTAGTAGGTTTTTATGTACTCCTTGATCCACCCGGGTGGCAGATTATTGTGCACACAAGTGACAGGATAGGCCTGTGCATATGTTTCTAAAAGGACCTTTGTTAATTGGCTTTGCACATACTATGGGGAACTACTACTGTAGTACTCACCCTCACAGTTTCAAATGGCTTTGTAAATGTGATCTACTGGGTATCCAGTGAATAACAGTATTCTTTTGTTTTAAAAGTACAAGAGAGTGTTTTGACTTCGTTTATCACCTTTGGATTTTAAGGAACGTGTCTGAAATTATAGCAGTGCTCCAACCATGAGAACATGCAAAATTGTTTTAACATTATGCACCTATGGAGTTGCAGTTGTATAGTGAAAACCTAGCTGGGGATCAATGGAAGACTTATACATTCAAAGAAGGATTTACATCTTAGATGTATACAATTATTTTCACTTACTTATTATTTTAGGCACATGGAGGTTACGTTATTTGCCCAGAATCACACGATTGTCAGTTGTTTAAATCCAGATCCACTCGTTCCAAAGTTGGCAGCGTTGCATAGCCGCTCGTACTCATCATACAGAGGATTGTTTGTGCTGTGAAACGCCTGGCTAAATTATAGCTATGAAAGGTCACTGGGAGGTACACTTGCTTTATGGCTGATACGTGTTAAATCAGATACTTCTCTGCTATCATGACTTCATGGAATAGTGGCTGTAACATTTTATTGCGGGGTCAGACTTTGATGATTAACTGATAAATTCGCAACGGTAGCATTGAATATGGGTTGTTGCATTCCTGAATCTACTCTCCCTAGGTTGTCTCACAGACAGGGGCACTGTGATATATTTTCGATTGATGAAGTATTTCTGCAAGTCATTTTATCTACAACCTTCTCTGCTGGGTGAATAATATAAAAATGTGTGTTTATTAACAGGCAGCAGAGTGAACTCCTCCTGTGAATTACCCAGATGCATTACTTACCTGTATCCTATTATCACTTCCCCATTCCAACGAAGCCCCATTACAGTGTCTCACTCAATTTATATCCTGCAAGTGTTCCAGAGCACTGAGCACCCAAACACCAATTACCTACTGTACGTGCCCTTACCTCTGTTTTTGCTGCTTTATGACTGCTGCTGTGGTGTCAGATTTGAAATACTATGGGCCTTATTACGAGTTTGGCAGTGCTCCTGTCGGCCCACCTCCACTGCGCCGACAGGAGGACTGCCATGCCCGTGGTGCACCCCCCTGGTTTGCAAGTGTAATCCATGGTGGGCATGCAGTGCTGCAGCGGTATCATGGCAGTGGCCTGTTAGGCTCATAGGAGAGCCTTAACAGCAGACTGCCGCTGCGACAGTGTCTGCAGCATGTTCCTGCACAGTGTCGCATGCCCCATGTTGTGAATGTCCCACCATGCAGAACAGGGGTCCAATTTAGGGGGGCACAAAATGTGCCCCCCTGCATGCACCCCCAGGCTCAGAAGTGGCTAAGGGCTCTGTTAGGGCCCCCTTCCTTGCATGTCCGCCACCCTTTTCATGGCGGGCTCACCGCCAAGAAATGGGTGGTGGACACTCAATGCAGCATATTCCTGGCCATTTCAAGACTTCTGGCACAGCGGGATGCTTGTTCCTGGCAAAGCCTGCTGTCTCGTGGCGGTCCGACCACCACAGTTATAATACGGCAGGTGGAGTGCCATTGTGGCGGTGGACGGATCATCACTAAGAGTACAGCGGTCCTTTGGACCGGTGCACCTGTAATAAGGCCCTTAGCAAGCACATTTCCCCTTAAACAGAAGGCTAAAGCTAGAACAAGGCCTTCCATAAGTAGCCCTGAAAGAGCCCAGCCTCAAAAACCATCAAAAGGAGCATCATGAAAATTTTAAAAACAATGTATTCTCATGAGTGAATGAAACATTTAGGTAACATTCTTTGTAACCATGCTCAGTATTCTTTGCCGACAGTCAAATGCTCCCTGACTGAAGCGCAAAATATCAGTGTGCAATATCCTAAAGCTTTTTTTGATTTCTACATATCTTTTTTGAATATTAAAATAATTCATGCAATACCTTTTTACAAACTATTGTACATTTCTATATGCACTTGTTTTCAAATGCTTCACACACAATGCATCCCCAGGATAAGATGGCCACCACACTACCATTGTCTAGAGTCCTTTTTTTCCTAATGGCAAGCTAAATAATCACCTACTTCACGCCCTCTATCTGACCGCTGTTCAAATTGTACATCAGCTTTACTATTTAGTCTATGGCCAACAGAACAGCAGAGATTATGTACTATTTTGCCGGGCCGCTGGGTAATTAGCAGAGATTTTGTAATTTGTGGCAGGCGGCTGAGTGAATTGACACTTCCTTTTATTTTTCATGCCAGCAGCGAAGCAGAGTCTGAAGGCGGGCCATTGCTCCTGATTGACAGAAGGGAGGAATGGTGGGCATTTCAGTTTAATAAGGCACATTTCTTTGGCCTTGTGGCAGCCAGCTTGACATGTGTACTTTAAACCTCTCTAATCCGAGTTGTGTTGTCAGCTGGGTGGAGAGCAGGCACAGGTACCCAGTGCCTAAATAAACATTGAGCCAGCCCACTCTAACCAATCCTGGTGCGTCTCTCATGCTGATTAATATTATTAACTGCTCGAGAGTAGCATATGGATTGGTTATGGGAGTTGACTCTGCGAGCCTGCTCAGTGAGCCACAGACTGCTGGAAGAACACCAAGGGACTGAGTAAGTACACTTTCATTTATTACTTAAAAATTTAATTTTGACTTACTGACAAGCACTGTGTGAAACTTGCACTGCCTTCAGCCGTAACTCTAGAGCTCTCATTCATTTCTAGGTATAGACACTGTTTAAAATGGATCACAATTGGGAGCTTTGGCATTGAGTGTAAGGGCACTGCTGCTTTCTTTCAGTCCCTGTAGTAAGTCAAAATATTCACCCACCACTTTCTTTTGTTAGCAGCCGCCTCTGCTGCCTGTTAATTTATGTTAGTCCATTCATGCAACCATTCCCCTTCAAAACCCATTTTTCAATCCTGACCAATAATCTACTCTTGTGCAGCGGCGGCTCGTCCACTATGGCGGAGGAGCATAGCCCCACCTGCCAGCAGCAAAAAAAATAAAAAATTAAAACGATAATAAACCCTTGATTATTATCATTTTATTTTTGCTCTGAAGCTGAGATTTGGGGCGGTGCCTGGGGGATGACAGGCTGGTGGAGGAGTGTTTTGCACTGCTATTCAGTGTGCATGCTGGTCTGGTCCACTCAGGCCAGCCAAACTGTCTTGCGCACTGAAGCTCTCGCCAACCTGAGCTGCGTTGCTGGGTTCCCCTCAGTTCCCCCTCCCCTGCACCTCAACTCTACCCACACACAGGCCACTACTACTTTTTTTTCAGAGTTTTATATAGCACAAACTTGACCCAAATCAGGTATCAGAGCGCTTTGCATAGCACCAGTTACGTTACATGAGGACACACATTCATTTTTGTTAGGCACGGGGAGATTAAGTGTTTTGCCCAGAATCACAGGATGTTCAGCGTCAGTGCCGAGACTCGAGCCAGTTCTCCAGATCCGAGGTCGACCGCCCTAGGCCAACTCCTCTCCCCCTACTACTCTTTTGGATTCATTTATTACCCCACAGTTTACACTCCACTCTCCTTCTAAATGTTGCCTCTCTAACCCTATTGAACTCCATATGTGATACGATCAACCTCAAACTGGAAACTGTCGCTGGCAGCCATAATATACGCTCCAAAAATAGATCATCAGAACATGTCGTGTTCTCCAGTCCTCCTTTATGTGAGCAACCAATCAATCAAAATCAAAAGTCATATTGTTGCTTCTGATGTCATTGTTCCCTAAAGATATCCATGACAATGACAGAATATATCTTACAAAAACCCTCAACACAGATCACCCCCCCATTTCTTGAAACCCTCCCCAACAATTTCAGAAGTCATTTCAGAAACAGACACACAACTACAGAACTTACTGCTACCAGGTCAGCTCCATACCTTATAACCAACCAACCCACACTAAAAGTTCTAAGACAGCCATCCATATAAATGGACTACACCCATTTGAGCTACCTGAGCATATCAAACATATCCTAATTAATCTTCATTCAACACCAAAGTTGACTCTCACAGCCTTTATTGCCTCCTCAACAAATTCTGATCTGCCATGACTCACCACATTGAGAATGCTAATGCCACAGTCTCTATAGATCTTACCCTACAATTTCTTCCTGCTTGAGAGAAAAGAGCTGGTGGAAAAGAGTACCATAAACCTCCATAAAAATAACATTTATATAATTTTTACATGTTCTTTGCCGGGTAGATTTGTAACCCTTTGTCTGCCCCCTTTTGGCTCTATTCAATCTATTTTTTAGGACCTAGCAACCAAAAGTACCAAATCCAGTAACGACCGCAGCAACAGATCTTTCTCTTTTCAGCCAGTCAGTCAAAGAGGTTCAGTTCCCTGAACCTGGGTTTGGATTTGAGAGAACAAAAAACCCATCAGGAGAATGCACAAACATGGGTTTGCTTCCCAGATCAATGATCAAGATATAATTAAGCTTTGTTATGCACGAACTAAAACACTTTTTAAACACAATGTTCTTGAAAACTACTGAAGGGATTTATGCCAAACAAAAAAAAAGACTCTTCTCAGAGTAAGTGTCAATTTACATGACTAGTTTGGTGTAATATTCCATTCACAGGAAATAGTACTTGCAGACACAGAAAAAACTGCTAAACGGATTTATGCCACAACTGGCATGAAGGGGGAACTTCATTCAGAATGAACATTTTGCTTGGTCTGGTTTAAATTTATTTAGGTTTTTTTGTGAACGCCGCTCACAGTTGACCCAACATTCTCCTGTGAAAGGCTTCAATAAATAACACAAATTGACCACCTGTAATCAATCCAGCTGAGTGGCGTGCCCAGTTAAATTTAGAGTATCCGGTGAAAGGCTTCAAGGAAAAACTGTTATCTTCCTGGTTTACAGAAAAAGACGGATCCCACGCAGATCAGATGGCAGTGGGTCCACAGCCATTTGGAATACATTTCCTCAGAATGTACATACACAAGGGATAATTGCAAGACCCAGTGATCCCTTAAAGGGTTCACATTGAGTATCCAGCAGTTCTGAGGAGAACCCTTAAATCACAATGTGTTTGAAACCCATCAAAAGTGTTTAAACACCAGAGACTGCATTATAAAGACATCATTGGTGCACAGGTAATAAAGAGAAAGAATAAAAGATACAACCCTGCCAATAGCCGTTTTTTATATAAATTGCGCTAGCACCTCCGGGTCAAGCCCAACAGGCAGGAGCTAGTTGAATGGTGTTAAATAAGTGTTTTAGCTCTCACTGGGTGATCAAATTTAGAACCAGGATACGTGTTGGTGTTGTCTATATACAAATTTGAAGTGTTTTGTTTGTGTAAATGTTCATGTGGCAATCATATGCTTTGTTAAATGTTATGTGGGTGACCAGCATAGAAGAATTTGATGTAATGCTAACCAAGTTTGTTGGTCAACTGCATATGATTGTGTTGTGATAAAATTATTTAATGTTTCTTGAAAATAAAGAAAATAAATTGTGGTCACAGGAATTCATTTGCGTGATCACGGAGAGTAACATTGAATGTGTGAAAGGACGTCTTGCCCTGGCTAACCCAGAAAATGGGTGTGAGTGGAGTGGAAATACTCAAAAGTTCCTATACTTATATGTCCTTGACTTGTGTAATGAGATAGGAGTGAAGTGTTGCAGATTGCAAATGTTGCTTTCTTCTATTGGACTGAGGTAGTATGTAAAGGGAGAGTTACATCATATCCTTCTGTACTAAATAGTTAGATAATGTACCCAGGTCTTCACCATAAATCTTTCTAGTGAGCACTGACAAGGTTGAATGTTACTCTGAGAGACTTATTAGAGAAGGTGTGTGATTCCTTGCTTCTTGGAGAGAGGCATGGGGACTAACAAAAATAACTGCATATTGTATCTTGCAGCTTCTACACTGATGCACTGAACCAGTAATACAAACATGAGGGCTAAGGGAACACACTTGTTTACCCCAATTGACAATCTGCTTAGCAGTCACCAACCTAAAAAGAGCAAAGTCAACTCATAAAGACTGCTGAAAAATACTCATCCAATTCTCATCCACTTCCGGAACCTTCCTACATGTCCAAATGGGAACAAAAAGGTGGATTAGAAACATAGGGTGAATCATTGTATAACATTTGAACAAGGGAGTCTTTCTTGTCAATTTACTCCCAACACAAAAATATTGCACACAAGAACATTATGAGATGGAGCCTGAAAGGAAAGAAATCAACTTAAGAGTCAGTAATAAAGATGGAAAAGAAGGAAAAGATAGAGCCCTCGAGTATGAACAAAAACTTCAGAAAGAAAGAGAAAAGCCAAAAAGAAAAGCTCTGGAAAGAGAAAAAGTAAAAAAGACGGAAAAGGAAGTAAATACGGAAATAGAACAAACAAGTAATGAGAATCTTGATCTCTTGGCAAAGAAAAAAAAAAGACTAGAAACGATTAAGAATTTAAAAATTGCAGCTAAAACCTCCGGGTATATACAAGACTCTCAACCAAGAATTACAAACATATTTAGTCCAGCGATTAAAGTCAAATCTCAGGTTTGTTCTCTCAATGATACAGCACCAACGCTTATGGATCAACAAGGTGCAAACCATGTAACACAGACTCAAGACCATCCCGAGCAGGACGCTCTGGGAAAAAAATTAAGCACAGATCCCCACATGGATGCATATACAACGAAAAAATTAATGAAAGAAGGACCTGTCACAAGAGAAATCTCCGATGGATCTGAATCTGAGATATATGAGACAGGAGTATCTACCTCAAGTGAATCAAGCGAGGAGAGCGATACGAGTGACGACCCGAGTTTAGACGAACCTGTGGGTATAAGATCTTCTACTACGGATCTCGAGAAAAGAGATACCTCTATATATGACATTTCAACAACACAAAAATCAGGAAAAAAAAGGAATAGACATAAAAGATATTCAAAATTAAACTACGGTGAAACTACTGATCCTGGTAGTACTACCGAACAAATCATAGGTAGAACTAAATCAACACGAAAAAGTCTACACGGGAAATTAAACCCTGAATCCAAAAGACTAGAGAACTCTATAGCTATACGGGAAGATCCGGAGAAGACAAAACAAAGAGAGCCCTTACTTAGCGAAGTTCTTAATTCCATAAAAACTTTTCATCACGATGTTAAAAAAGATAGCCAAAGGAATCATATTGCCATCCAAAAGCTAGAAGGTGCTATCAACAAAGTGGGCAGCACATGTTTGGAGATCTCTGACAGAATGTGCTCAGTAGAAACCCGGGCAGAAAATCTGGAAACAGACGTGGATATACTACAAAAACAGATTAAAGAGCATGAAGGCTTAATTAAGAATCTAAGGATAAAATCAGAAGATCAAGAAAATCGAGCGAGAAGAAACAATCTCCGATTTCTTGGGATACCAGAGGGTTCAGAGGGAAACGACCCAAGAGGCTTTATGTGCAGTTTGTTGAAATCAGCATTCCCGGAGTTAAGCTCCTGGGAAATAGACAGAGAAGTTTGTAGAGCACATCGCTTCCCTCTGTTTCTACCTAAACGCTCAGATAAACCATCGCAATATCCCAGGGCGTTCTTGGTTAATTTCGGAAACTATCTATTGCGGGATACTTTATTCGATCTGGCGAGACCCACGTCGACAAGAGAATATAAGGGCTTTAAGTTCTTTGCAAGGCCGGATTTTGCTCATTCCACTGTGGAAAGACGATGGCGTATGCGCCAACTTTTCACTCCCTTGGAAAAACTGGGAGCTACCGTCTTCCTACAGAATCCGGCATGCTTAAAAGTTATCTATAAAGGCTCCACGAGAATTTTTGTAAGTGAAATCGAGGCGGAGGCATACCTCAAGGATCTGGGAGAATGACGGAAGCAAAGCAATGATAACTGAAGTGACATACAATAGATAAGACACATTATCTGTTGTTACTCAAAATTGTTTATAAATGACTCGAATATAAAAGTGACATATTATGAATATCGAAATAACTCATTAAATGAATGTGCTGATTATCTACTATCTACTATTAGTTAATATAGGGACGACAACCTAGATATTGTTACTGAATCAGGCAGGGGGCAAGCTTAGGCGTACGGATCACACGCCCATCCACAACTGGGTGAGTTAAAACCCAGGCTGCCTCATAGTTGGGGAAGGGGTGGGGGGTTAGCGGGTGGGACCTTGAGTGGGGCGGGGGAGGGCAGGGAACAAATAATTAAAAAAAATTTGGGTGGACTCAGTTGCAAACATGATAATAAAAATAGAAAAAGGGCTATTATAATTAAAGATGTTAGGACTTTTCTTATTTTCATGATAAGTAGACTTGGCTTGAAAATCAAATACAATGTAATATGGCGAAAATAAAACTGTGCTCATGGAATGTGGCGGGCTTAAATAACAGAAAAAAAAGGGATGAAATGTGGGGGTTAATAAGATCCAACTCATTAGATATAATATGTCTCCAGGAGACCCATATACCTTGGGCAGAGCGAGAAGCATTAAAAGCTCCAGGATATAACTTATTAGTCTGTACTAGTCAAACTACAAGGACAAGGGGGGTCGCAATTTTGGCAAGAACGATTTTGGGAGAGGCCACACGCAAACTGGCAGATCCTCTAGGTAGATGGGCGATTGTCGAACTCAAAAGTGGAATGACAATATGCTCTATCTATGTTTCTAATTACGACGATCCCGTAATGTTTAATGACCTTGAGATCGAACTATCAAGCTGGCCTCAGGAGCTGATTTTTTGTGGAGACTTTAACATTTCTCTCCCTGGAAAAAATACATTATCAACACAAAATCAACTATTATATGCTGGTTATAAGCCAAGGGTATTTAAAGCCGCCGTCCAATTAAAAGAGAGCCTAGGCCTTGTTGATTTATGGGACATGAAGCAGGGGTTAGACCCTGGATATACATACTTCTCTCATCCCCATCAGAAATATGTTCGCATTGATTATATTTGGATATCAAAAACTCAGTCCAGTATTGCACAAATTAATAAACTACCAAAAACTATTTCGGATCATAATCCTCTTATACTCACTGTACATATAAGTAATATCCATAGACCTCGCTCAACTTGGTCTTTTGACAGGAAACTATTGGTAAACAACGATTATGTAGCGTATATGAAAAAGTGGGCACAAAGATTTATTGAAGATAATCGATATAGTACATCTAGAGGAATGGTGTGGGATTGCTTTCAGGCTGCAATACGGGGAGAGACAATTAGTTATGTAGCCAGAAAGAAAAAAGAGGAGGTCAGCTATAATGACCTACAGCTACGAAAATTAGCGGAACTAGAAGAGAAACATATTAAGCTTATTGTTCAAGGTATGGATGGTGGTCCAACTATAAGGGAAATGGCGATACTTAAAGCCGAGATTAATACCAAACTTACTCAAAAGCAAGCTGAGCTATTCCAATCACATAGAAATAAGATTTATGAAACAGGGGAGAAGGTAGGTAAGCAGCTAGCACTTCGAACTCGCCAGAGTCAATCTATTAATCTTATCGCATGTATCGAACAAGAAGGCCAAGAATATACAACACCAGAATCGATACTAGAGGTTTTCCAAAAATATTATGGTAACCTATATAAAAATGAGGACTCTTTGAATTTTTCCACAATTAAAGAAATTATATCTAGATGGGCAACTGAGCAGGAAACTGGACCAGCTATAGATAACATCACGAGGCTTGAATTAGACCAAGATATAACGCAATCTGAATTGGAAATTGCCCTAGCAGAACTCGCAATAGGAAAGGCAGCCGGGCCGGATAAAATACCCCTTGAATTCTATAAAATTATGGGCAATAGTATAATGCCTCTATTACTTGACTTATTTATTGGGATTCAGGTAAGCGGAATTCCACCTAGATCTTGGCAAGAAGCGAATATAGTAATCTTCTGTAAGAAAGACAAACCGACCCATCTCCCCTCCTCGTACCGACCTATCTCCCTTATAAATTCAGATTCGAAACTCTACTCTAAGATCCTGGCTAATCGGCTCAGGGGGGTCGTCGAGTGCTTGGTCTCCCCGTGGCAACATGGCTTTATCCCGGACAAAGGTACTACAGATCACACGCGACGTGTTATTACGCTGTTCGATGCCGCGAGTGCTACGGGAGACCCTGTATCGATGATCCTCCTAGACGCCGAAAAAGCCTTCGATAGGGTATCCTGGGCTTTTTTGTGGGCTATATTAGAACAAACAAATATTGGACCATGCTTTATGAAAGCTCTAAAGGCAATGTATGTCTTACCTAGAGCAAGGGTAGTGGCAATGGGACAAGAATCAGGATTATTTAACATATCTCGCGGGACTAGGCAGGGGTGTCCATGCTCACCTATCCTTTTTGCCCTCTATATAAACCCTCTTATCCTGAAATTGCTAAAATCAGAAGCTATCAAATCGGTAATAATGGGCCAACATTATACAAAAATATTAGCTTATGCTGATGATATCGCAGTATTGACACCACAACCAACCGAGGCAATACTTGCAATAGAACATATTACTCAAATATTTGGTAAGATATCTGGCTACTCCTTAAATAGGGATAAAACGATGGTTATTTGTACCAATAACGTTAACTTTGCTGATCCTAGAAGGGTCAATTCTGCTGTCTATCTAGGAGTTCGAATAACTGCCAAAATAGATGAAATAATTGAGATAAATTACGAACCATTGCTACAAAAAGTAAAGAAAGATCTGAAAAGGATCGATGTACTACATTTATCGATTATAGGAAGGGGGAATTATCTTAAAATGAATATTCTGCCACGGATTCTCTATCTTTTTCGTGCAGTCCCTCTTTTAGTTGATGATACAATCTTAAGGGGCTTCGAATCCCATCTGGGAAAATTCATGTGGGGCTACGGGAAGATTAGGAGATCTATTAAAAAACTTTCCCTACCTATTATTAGAGGAGGATTAGCAATTCCGGATTTGAGATTATATCTATGGGCTGCACTTCTCCAACAGATGAAGCCATTATTTGAGATTAGACCAACTGGAAATGAAGGAGTCACAAATTATATACCCTCACTATTTGAACTATTGATTGGAGAAAAGGCCAATGGCTTGTTAATTAAACAGATTGAACCGTCCTATTTTAAGAAAGTGGAATTTAAGGTCATAAAAAACGCCTGGTCTTTATGGAGAAGAATTATGAGATACATGAAAATACCAAAATATAATAGATATGTTTCCCTATGGCATTCATCAATATTACCACCTCTCATCTATGACACTATCTCCAGACTCTGGGAAAATTTAGGGATATTGACGATAGGAGATTTTTTTACTTACCCCCCATGGGCCTAGTTTTCAACAATTGCAATCTAAATTTTCGATTCCAATGAATAGTGTATTTAAATTCATACAAATAAATTCAATCTTAAATTTGAAAGCCGCTGATATATCTTTGGATACTATCGCCTTAATCGATTGCACGTTGAGATCTAAGACAAAGATTGGCAATTTATATGATTTATTAATAGAAAACAGACAAGACGATTTGGAATACACCGAAGTAGGATGGTCTCGGAAATTAAATAATCCTAATGTCGATATAGATTCATCTCTGACCTTATCAACCCAGTTGTTTATGGCATCCAATTTAAAGGCTCAACTTTATAAAACCATTTTTGACCTATACTTTACTCCGGCAAAGCTTCACTCTTGGGGGAAATGGCCTACATCAGACTGTCCAAGATGTGACAGTACAGCAGCTAACTTAATACATATGTTATACGAATGTGATAAATTAACGACATTGCGTACAATGATTGCTGATTTTTGGCAGGAGGTGTTTGGGCACCCCGTAGCGGAATCACCAACGCTATATATTTTGGGTAAAGATAACACACTCAACCATACTAAAGCAGAAGAAATCTCTCTTTTCCTCGGTACCTCAGTCTATAGAATAATAATTACTGCCCGATGGAAAGATATCGACCCTCCTAATTTTCAGATCTGGCTCTCTAGACTTTTAGGGATGTATAACCAGGAAAAAGCGATCTTTACATGTAAAGGTATTAAAGCAAAAATACGCGGTATTGAAATTTGGAAACCAATCGAGAATTGGAAAAACAATAACATAAATGGTATATAATTAAGCTCAATGTGGTTGTAGCTAAGTCTTAATGCCCTCTCTTTAATTACCAGTATTATATTGTATGTTATATGTATTGAATTTGCTTTTTTTTTTTTTTTTGGCTATTGTATTATGTTTTTTTTGCAACTGTGATGCCCAAATAAAATAAATAAAATAAAAAAAAATAAAAAATGGTCAACATCAAAAAAAAAAAAAAAAAAAAAAAAAAAAAAAGAGATGGAGCCTCACGTTTTTGTGCCTTAAAGCAATGTTTAAGTCGGCCGAGGCTTACTGGAGGGCTTGTGGATAGGCCATCACAATGATCCATGTGTGGTGATCCTGCCATATTTAGTGATCCTGTAACATCATTGAGAGGACTTCAAAAGAAGTACTAGCCCTTATCAAACACAAAATAGGAATGGAATTTTAGTCAGACCCCTATCTGTTATTACTAGACTACACAAGGGAGGATGTTGAGTATTTTCTTACTACACTTAAAGGCAGAATCCAAACCCATTTGTTTTTGGAAGCTAGGCTCAGTATTGCACACATATGGAAACAACCCACCTCCCTCTCTTGGATAGCAATGTGGAGGCTAAACTTTGGTCCAAATAAGCTAATGGAAAACTTACAGCCCTGTTACAGATAGAATGAATAGGTAGGAGAAATCCTTTGCTCTTTGTTATATGATTATTAAATGTATGAAAGCCAGCAAAGAAACCAGAGATGAATATGTAAAATACTGTATAGTTCTGGGGAGGGTGGGATGAGCTCCACTCCCAATCCTCATTAGATGCTGATTGATTCAAGTAGCTTAGCCTTACTCTAAGTGATTTTGTTGCTCAGCTTTCTCCACTAATGTATAATGCTTTGTCACTTCAGCAGTGATTATCTTTACATATTGGTTTTGAATGCATATATCAAAATCAACCAATGTTTACACTTTAGTGATGTGAATTATTTTATCTCTTTACCAAATAATTTCAAACTAAAGTTGTTACAGAAAATAAACACAAGGGCAGCCACACAAAGGGGGATGCTAGAGGATGTCAGGGATCAGGAATGCTCCAGTTTTCCAATTTAGAAAAAATACTGTTTGTTATCAATGTCCAGCAAATTATGGACAACTTTGTTTACAAAGGACACTCCTTCCTACATTTGCTCATGATTGAGATACTGTGAAATAGTGTGGTCAGGAACATTACCACAAAGATGGTGGCATGCAGCTCTGTCCAAGCAGCCATGTAGATTTCCCACTGGCTATCTGTGCTTGAGCAATAGGACCTTTGCCTGAGCAAAGTCGCATTTACACAACTGGTAGAATGGACTAATTTGACGCATTTATTCTCACAATCGTAACACAAAATGCTTGAATGTATATGAGATTATGTTTGCATCAATTACATTTTGCCCAGGCCTAGCTTCATTCCAATACCACTGACATCATTTGGTGGGCCGGGTGAAAGCTACAGCGTTCCTGTATTCTGTGGGACATTTGCAAGTCTGAGCAGATGGGGGGTTTGGCTTGTGCTTGTTCCTCCTTTAGAAGGAGCTTTATTCCACTGGACTGTGGTCTGCTGAAGCGAGGTGAACTCATTTGAAGCTGTTTAGGTATTTGCATCAGTTGTAGGTTATCCTGATGTTTGTTGGTGATTCAAACTTGCAGCCATTTTAGGTTGTATCATCATTGGCTGCTTTTGGATCACCCGTAGTTAATCCATTGCATTTGTATTAAACCTGCAACATAACTCATTTCCACAAAGAATACTGCCTCCTATTTTACACATTCAAGGATGAGTTGGCATTGGTTGCCTTGCCATGTCATTTCAGTGTTATGTTTATTTGCACCACTAATGTGTTTGAATGGGTTTATTCATTTGTTTTCTATGGTACTAGAATTCAATTATTTACTTCATTGTTTTAAACAGACAATAGTGCTCGTTACATAGCCCGCCTGCCCCAGTGAATGGAAGAGTCAAGACTCCTTTATTATATTGCACTCGTTCTGGCATGAAAACTGTTTTGCTATGGCAGTGGTGTAATAATGGTTTTGTCTTTGTGCAATGTGATTGAAATCATTGTCCAGCATCAATTGTAACGAAGCAGCAAATATGTTAATGAGCATGCATAAAGAAAGCATTTACAAACAAGCATTTGCAATGCAATAGGTCTCGCATTTACGCGAGTTTGAGCTATTGGCATTGTAAATGACACTGCCTTTAATTTATGTGTTACTTATCAATTCATATAAATAAGACATTGCCATTTACAATGCTAACAGCTTAAAATCTCACAAATGTGACACCTATTGCATTGCAAATGCTTGTGTTATTAAAGCTGCCTTTCTTTTTCAAACCAAACCCCCAATTTATTCTGCCGCTGTAGGAGGTAAAAAATATGGTGCCTTTTAGTAAAATTTAAAAATTCCATATTACTGCGTCAGACATACTGGAAGGGCGGGGACAGTGTCAGTGGCACGGGACGTCCTGCTTAACGTGCAGCTCACTGGCACTGTGAAATAGGAAAAAATATGGTGGCTTTTAAAGAAATAAAAGGAGATACAGTGTTAGTTGCAGGGCAAGTAGTACGTGACGTGCAGCTCACTGCCACTTTAACATTCCTCGTTACTGCAACGTATATACTGGAAGGGCTGGGACAGTGTCAATGGCACAGCAAGTCCTGATTTACCTGCAGCTGACTGCCACTAGCCCATTTCATTTTTCTAACATTTGCCAAAAATCAAGACGTTTCAAACGAAAGCATGTGCAACTGCAATCAATCAATCAGTACATTTATATAGCGCGCTACTCACCCGCGAGGGTCTCAAGGTGCTGGGGTGGGGGGTGATGCTACTGCCCGAATAGCCAGGTCTTGAGGTGTTTCCTGAAGGTGAGATGGTCCTGCAGGCGCTTAATCCAATCCATAAAATATTCCAATTGAACACGGCCAAAAAGATGCAAACAGGTAGCCCGTTGGTGGACTCACATACTTGAACACTCTCCTTCCCCTAAAAATGCTGCCAAAAGCAGTAGATACCACGTTACTGCGTTGGGAAGACAGGAAGGGTTCGGCGATTGTCAGTGGCAGGGGAAGTCCTGTTTAGTGTGCAGCTGACTGCCGCAGTAAAGACAAACAATATGGTGCCTTTTAGTAAAATGTAAAATTCCAAGATAATGCGCCAGATATACTGGAAGGGCTGGGACAGTATCAATGGCTCAGGAAGTCCTGCTTTACGTGCAGCTGACTGCTACTGCCATATTTGATTTTTATAACATTTGCCGAAAAACGAGAAATTTCAAGATAAAGCATATGTAACTGCACGCGTTTAATGGATGAGCCATGACTGTGTGAAATAAAACAGTAGAAAAAGTAAATAATCCAGTTTTGTAGGGCCAAGAAGCTGTGAACAGCACATTGTTGGACTCCCGAACTCGAACACTTTCCCTCCCTTAAAAAAATTGGCAAAAGTAGCAGATGCCATGTTGCTGTGTAGGAAAGACAGCAAGGGCTGGGACAGTGTCAGTGGCACGGCAAATCTTGTGTGACGTGCAACTGACTGGAGATGCCATGATACTGTATTGAAAAGACTGTAAGGGCTGGGGCAGTGTTAGTGCCACTGCAAACCCCTGCTTTATGTGCAACTCACTGCCACTGTAAGAGGTAAAAAATATGGTGCCTTTTAATAAAAGTAAAAAAATGTCATGTTACTGCGTCGAATATACTGGAAGGGCTGGGGCAATGTCAGTGGCACGGGAAGTCCTGCTTAACATGCAGATTACTGGCATTGTAAAATAATAAAAACATGGTGGCTTTTAAAAACTAGGCTCTGAGCCTGCCCACGAGCACACAGGTAGGCAGGCAGCTGCTCTGTAACCTCTGCATAACTCATCCACGTGGGCAAACACCAGCAGCAAGCAACTATTACCCAAAAAGAACACACAGAAAAACCTCCCTGCGCACTCATACCGGCACGGTGGTTTCTCGTCCATTTCAGACTGAAAATGAAATGGGTGGCAAAGTGTGAGCTAGGGGCTTTCTAAGACGCCCTATAATGTGAATGTTACCGCCGCTTAAACATTATTCTTGGAACTCATTCACACGTGATTTTCTCGATCACGTTTTGGCTTGAGCGCGTCTCTGGAGCGTGGAATTACACGACTGACAAGGGGTGGACAGGTGAGGGAGCACGGTAGATGTGGGAGAAAAAACAAGAGCGAGGAAAGCATGGGAGAGCGAGGAAAGCTCGTTCTGCGAGGAGAGGAAAACGCGGGGGAAGAGATTAGCCAGAGACGGCGTTTGAGGGATTGATGTTTGCCGGTGGCAGCAGGCCAAGAGAGGGTAAATAATACACGGGAGGAGGGGGGCGAGGGAGGAGGGGGAAGGGCTAGTAATATTAGAACTACGTAGATGAAGTGCGATGGGGGCGGGCGGGCGCAGCCAGCTGCAGCCAGGTACACAGAGCAGAGTCCAGATGAGGAACAGACCCCCGCCCCCCTCCCCAACCCATGATGTCAGAGCACTGGGGATCCCTCCTGCGGCCTACACACGGCTGAGGCATGCACTGTGTGCTGGTTTCTAAGGCAACAACATCACAATAAATGCAAATAATCACAAGGCCCGGGGTTGCCAAGGGAGCCGGAAACGGTGTAAGAGTCACCGCGGGATGCAGCCGGGGAAACCCGGGATGAGGGACGGAGTACGGGACGGAGTACGGTGAGGGGCGGAGTGCGGGGAAAGAGCTGTACACCCCCTTGAGATGACAAAGGACACCCCGCGAGAAACATTGAACCCAGGCTGAGGGAGACACAGGGGACCATGAGAGAGACGTAACACACAAGGAACACACTGTACCCGTCCCCAAGTAAACCAAGCTTTGGCAACGCGGCCGGCCGCGAAAGTGAAAGTGATCGCAATCGCGATTACGATCGCGTGCAACCGAGGGCGCGCGTGCACCTTCACGTGCACTGTAGCTTTAGGGCACGGCAGCACTTTGAAAAAGCCTGTTTACAAAATGTCTCGGCCAGATCAGCGCAAGCGCTGGATCAGGCGAGACCTAAAAAGAGCGTAAGCCTCAAATGCTGACATAAAGTATGCACATATTTGTGAACTTGTGTTTACCACGGGACATGCGTAGGAACAAAGAGTTCTATATCTTACCTCCCCCTTCGGTGGCTGACAGAGGCTCCTTGTTAGATGTGGGGGTCTCTAGTTGGCAGAGGTAGGTACCACTGTCCAAATAGGGACCCTTACTTCTAGTCAGGGTAAGGGGGATACACTCTTTAGATAAACCCTGCTCACCCCCTTGGTAGCTTGGCACGAGCAGACAGGCTTATCAAAGGCAATGTGTAAAGTATTTGTACCAACACTCACAGTAACACAGTGAAAACACCAAAAATGGACTCCACACCAGTGTAGATAAATAAAGTACTTTTATATAAACTACACAAGACCAAAACGACAAAAATCCAACATACACAGTTCAAGAATATGGTTTCAAAAGAGTTCTTAGCTTAGCGACAAAATAATCCACATTAGCGTCGATTTTAGCCAACAGTACCTGGTGATGAGATAAAAGTTCCTAGCGGCGCTCATGCATTGAAAAACAAGCAACAGCGTCAGTCCTGAGACCCTGGGGAGGAGATGCGACAACCCCGCTGCATGCACCGGGCGTGTGCGACAAATCCGGCCTGTATGGGGAGTGAGGCGATACTTGTATGGATTCCAAGGCGTAGCTTCTCCGGTAGAAATTTACTCGCAAAGGCACGATGCGACGATCTTCGATGTTTCAGCGACGATGTTCGCAGCGATGAAATACGGCCCATTAATGAGCGGTGCGACGATCTTCGATGGCGGTGCGACGATCACACTCAGTGGCGGCAGGCACTGCGACGATACTCGCAGCGACAGGAATCTTCCCGCTCCGGGGGCGATGCGCTCCGAAGATGAACGCGGCGTTGACGTTGCAGCGGCGATAGGCGTTGCGATGATCTTTGCGGCGACGGAAATGTTCTCGCTAAGCCGGTGAAAAAGTTGCAGATCTTTTACTTCTTTTCTCTTGGTCAGCTCCCCAACAGCAGGCACCACTTCCAGAGGCCCCACAATTGGATCAAGCACTCTAGGAAGGGCAGAACTCACACAGCAGAGTTCAGGGGGAAGCTGGGGGTGAAGTCCTTTTGTTCCTGGGATTCTTAACAGGAGGCCAGCTCTACTCAGGCCCTTGGAGATTCCTTCAAGCCAGGGGACACAGCACACAGCAAAGTCCTTCCCCTCTCCTTGGCAGCAAAGTAACTGCAGGTCAGCCTTACAGCAGGTCAGTCCTTCTTCTTCAGTCTTCCAGCTTTCTCCTTGGCAGAGGTTCCTTCTTGATTCTATGATGATCTAATTTCTTGGGATCAGGGTCCCAATATTTATACCCCCAAATCCTTTGTCCTCTGAGGGCAGAGGGGCCTTTGCCCAGTCCAAACCATTTCTGGAGCACTCTGTTTACATGACTCCTTCTTTCCTTTCACAGTGCAGGGCAGATACGTCAGACACCCCACAGGAGGTGGAGCCAGCATTGTGGAGGGAAAACACAGCCCTGGAGCACTTTGTTGACATGATTCCTTCTCTCCTTTCACAGTGCAGGGCAGAGACATCAGACGCACCACAGGGGGTGGAGCCAGCACTGTGGGGGGCAAGCACTGTCCTATTCAGGTCCCAGGTGCAACTCCTCCCACCCACCTACATGGAGATCTCTCTATTCAGCCCTGTGCTGACTCACCCTGTGTCCGGGAATTCCCCAGCCCCCTGGAATTCCCCAGCCCCTGTCACTCAAACTCCAGACAAGAAATACACAACCTAGCAGAGGCAGATTTGAATGGTTAGACAAGAAAATACCTACTTTCTAAAAGTGGTATTTTCAAACACAGAATGTTAAAACCAACTTCACTAAAAGATATATTTTATCATTCTGAGTTCAGGCAAACTAAACTTTAATTTTCTATCTTGCTCCTATGAGAAGATATGTAGGTAAACATCATACTCAGCATTCCCCATTATAGCCTATTGGCAAGATAGCCTTTCAATAGTGAAAAACGAAAATGGCTGTAATTCACTACCAGAGCATGTCACCTACACCAGTACATGCTCTACCTTTAACATACACTGCACCCTGCCCAGGGGGGTACCTAGGGCCTTCCATAGGGGTGTCCTATGTGTACAGAAAGGGAAGGGTTAGGCCTGGCCAGTGTGGACACTGCTCAGGTCACCATGGCAGTTAGCAACTGCACCCAGGCACTGCGGTGGCAGGCCCCTGACACCATTTTAGGGCTACTCCTGTGGGTGGCACACTCAGTGCACTTTACTAGGGGCTAACAGGTGAAACAAATATACCAATCATGGATAACAAATCAATATAACAATTTACCTAGGAAGCACTTGCACTTTGACACCGATCAGCAGTGGCAAAGTGCCCAAAGCATCTAAACCAGCAAAAACGAAATCCAGCACAGCGTAAAAAATACCGGAGATAGAGGCAAAAAGTCAGGGGAAACCACGCCAAAGATGCCAGGTCTAACACTCCTCTTCCAGTACCGTACTAGAGAGGATATAAGAATCTGATGAAAACATTAAGGGGCTCATTTACTCGTTTTTGATGCAGGACAGCACAGCTAGTCACTTTGCTGCCCTGCATCAAAAGAAAAGGGCAGGAATGCCCAGTATCTGTGAGATATGGCGCATTCCTGTCCTCTCCTACTGCGCTGATGCACTACTGGCTGCCTTGTGCCAAGGCAGACACACTTGCACCATCGTGTAAAGGTGTCTTTGTCGTAGGAATTACAATGGAGCAATTTCCCTCCTCCTCTGTGTGCTTCAGAATGCAGCACACAAAGAAAGAGGAAAAAAAGAGGCGAAATAAAGTTATTTCACCTCATTTTATCAAGGCAATGATTTATCATTGGACGCCCCTCCTGCTGTTGAGCAGCAGGATTGATTTACAAATGAGACCCGACACTCCCTTCTGGAAGCAGGCCTCTTTCTCCTGGTGGAAAGTCATCATCTCATTTAGAAACAGCTGTCTACTTAGTCAAAAGTTCAAAAAGGAATACATTAAAAAACGCTGACTGTACACTTTAACACTTCGAAAAATATGATAAGCTATAGACTGCGAGTCTGATTTTGGCACCTACCTTGGCAGTACAACTACACAACATACATATAAAAGGTTACACCATAATGACAGTAACCAGGTATGAAAAGGTTAACATTTAAGAAAGCCAACAGATGTGTCGGTCTGATTGATAATGGCTTAAAGCCTAGAAACATCATTGCCAAAAGCAGAAGGAGACATGTTCTGCTGTATCCAGAAAAAAGCGGGCATCCGGCAGACAAAGAGACAATGGACACCTCGACTGAGAATCCAGCTGTTTATCATATATTTACCACATGCTACTCCATGAATATTTCAGCAATGCTTTTACTAAAAGCACTGCTGATTATTGCGGGCAATGCGGAGAAATAAAATATGTAGACAGCTGCAAGCAAATTTCTTCAGCTGCCATTAAATAATGCTCAGAAATAAGGCTGTGGTGCTGCTGCAGGCAGGTTGAGGACAGCAGAGGGAATAGTCTGCTCACACCTCTGCACCCGGTAATTACACCGCGTCAATGCGCTCAAGGTCGAAGGAAGTGAGCAGTCAATTGCTCATGGCACTCTATTGTGTTTAGCTTGAATGTAACAGACACACCAGGCAGTTCATTTGTCTCAGCAGTTTTTGGAAAGCACAGGAACCAGATATTTACAATAAATACTCCAAGGACATGCAAGCATTTTAGATGGTAAAAAGCTAAGATTGATTTATCTACTTCTTTATATTGCATATTTATTTCTAATATTTTGTAAAGCATGCCATTAAGCAGCTTCATTCACTGAAATAAATAGCAGTAGATTTTTTAGGTTGTAAACAGGTGAATATTCAAACTATACTCACTGGTGCGTGTTTTGTTTCATGGTACACATCACATTAAGGTTGGCTAATATTTAAATGTGCATTGGAACAGGACTACTTGAGTTTCTAGAACTTTCGGTGAATTACTCTCCTCTAGGGAGCATATTAACAAGGTGCAGCGATAATATTATCGCCACTTTAGAGCCCGTTTTCCGGCGAAAAGCGGTGATAATATTATCGCATTATCAACAAGGACACGCTAGCGCATGTATCCTTGCATAAGCGCCCCTTGTCAGCACGCCTTCCATCTCATCGCTAGTGAGATGCAAAGGAGGCATGCCTGACCAGACTCCCTGGGGTAAATATCGCTAACCCAGCTTCCTCATATTAACAATGAGGGTTAGCGATACTTAAAATAACGTTAAGTATGCCTTAACGCAGGAATTTAATGTCTGTTAAATTCCTGACTAAGGCATACCTAACATGGGGGGGGGATTGTGTGGCTAAGACCACAGGCCCTATCACCAAGGATATCGCCGTTTTCCATGGATTATCGCTGGAAAACCAGCGATGTTCCATAGAAAACATCGCTATCACTGGAATAATTATCGCCATTGCGCCATGCGTTGTTAATACAGCGCTAGCATGGCGATAATTATCTGCGATAGCCGGCGATAAAATTCCTCACGCTAAGAGCGGCCAGCGATAATTATCGCTGCCGCTTGTTGGTATGCCCCTTAGTTCCTCAAGTTTTTGGGTTGAAGGCCGAGCTAGAAGGTAAAATGATCGTAATAGGGGGCAGCATTTGAAAACTGCAGTGATCACTGGTCACAGAGATAGCACCAACATTACACTTCTAAATGGTGGTTTGATTTAGACAGTTGTCATTTGAGGAAGTGGTACCACAACTGATTAAAATATTTGCAAAGCCAAAGCTCACAAAAAAAAGCTTGCCTACATTACCTGCTTACATCTGAAAATATGTGCCAGTCAATCTTCTGGATATCACTATGGGCATATTTATGAGAGACCTGCGCCAGCACTGACACTGCAGCAGTGCAAGCTTTCAGTAATTTTTATAAAGCAACACATTTGCCAAAATGTGCTGCTCTGAAGCCAGCTGCTCCACGCATACTATAATATATGCAATGTAGGTGTTCCCACGGAAAATCGTCGTAATTGTAACGCAGTCATATTTATGTGTTTGTCAGGGCATCAAACATCGTTGTGAGGCACATCGCAAAGCCTGAAAAGCACCAGAATGACTGCACATCGGCAATCCAGATGTAGGAAATGTCACAGTGATGGGGTACAAAAAGAGCAAGCCAACAAGATATTTTGACAAGCCCAACTTTGCCATAGAGGCCATTATCCATCAGTTAGGAGTAGGAAGGAGACCACCACGACCACCACCACCATGAAGGCAGTGAAGGAGGAGGGAGCTTGTGGTCCGACAGTGGATATCCCTCATTTACCTCACGGACGAAGAGGTCATAACATTCTACAGACTCAGGAGGGAGTTCATCATTCAATTGGTCCATATGATTGGACCAAGTCTCCAGCCACCAACTGCAAGGCCCAGTAACATTCCCTGTTTCTCAAATATGAATTTACCTTAAACAAATGAAAAGATAATAGGCGTTTTGCAAAACAGTAATAAGTTGGTTTAATTAAATGCAGTAGCCGGGAGAGTATCGACAAAGACGTGTCTGAAGACAGTCTCAAAGTACAGAAGTTTTGGCCACATATATATACATTTTGTGGGTACAATAAAACACTTTGACATTCTTTGAAAAGCATCATTGTCATAGGGTTAGAAAGTTGATTTGTAGGAGTATAATCCCAGGCCAGATCATTCCCTCCCTGACTCTTTTTCTTTTTCCTCTACACAGTTTTGCATTTAGCACCGCCTGCCTCAGCTACATCGCTATAACTCAGATCTGTAATGTCTGCTGAAGAATCCTCAGACCACTCATCATCGTCCCCATCTGATACAGAAAAGAAAAAGTCACTGGGTTCCTTATCCAGCTCAGTTTGGCCACCGCTGTCCAGAGCCCGGTTAGAATAGGTTGCACATTCAGGATTGAACTTATCCTTAGGTAATTGCTCCTGAAGTAGCAGGGGAGGTGTGGACTGTTCATCCGCTTGTATTCCACCTCCCCCTCTGCCCGCGACTACAATTTCTAGGTCCGTTGGGTACCCCCATCCAATCGCCCTGTTAAAGTATCTGTCAATGAATTCCGAATCAGCATTTGGGGTGAGGGCCCCTCGGGCCTACCTTCCATGTAGATGGTCCTGTCATTATGTCCTCTCTCCGCCTCGCACATCCCGCTCTGCTCCGGCTGGACTAGTTCCTGCGGGTTGGATCTCGTCCGGCATGTACTGCGCTCACCACTGCATCGGGGCGAGTCTTACTCCTGAACTTCCCCTCACAGCCCGGAACTGATCCTCCGGCAGGAGCTCTCCACAGGTCCACCACCGTAGGGCCGGCCGGCCGACCCTTCTGTATAGCTCTTTTCAGGAACCAGATCGGCTGCTGTCCCACGGCGCGCGCGCCCTGGAGTTTGAGCCGGAGTTTGGGCTGATGGATCCTCCAGAGATACGGCCAGGGCCTCCACATCCATGTCACCGGTGGCCGCCGCTCCTCCAGGTGCCAGTCTAGTCGCTCCAACCTTGGCAGACCCCGGCGCAGTCTTGGGACCCATCTCTGCGGTTGATTCCTGCGCTTGATGCCGCCGACAGGTAGGAGCCTTCTTGGCGAGCCTTGACACTTCCAGCAATGACCCTTAAGAGATGCCGGAGAACTGAAAGACCAATCACTGTTCCTAGTAATCGCAGGTAATCTCCGCCTGCCTTGGGGGGGCAGTGCGGCTCTGAGTTGCAGTCACAAAGTGCGGCGTTCATCATCCCGATTTGCCTGGAGCAGCATCACTGGGATCCTTAATCCTTAGCTCTCAGTGATCTGTGCGCACAAACGGTCTCAAGCGACCGCCATCTTGCCTCCGAATGTCAACTTTCTAACCCTATGCCCATCCCCCAATCTGTTTCGGATCCACCAGAACTAACCTCTCCACCGTCTCCGATGCTGGAGGCTATCCTTCAGGCAATTACTATGCACCGAGAAGAAACCCAACAAGACAGTCGCAAGGCCCAGCTAGCCATGCGCAAAATGCGAGGGGTTGTGCGGAAACTGTCTAAAACTTGCAGTACATTTGGCGAACGTTTAACTGACCTAGAGGCCAGGATAGTCACTACAGAATCTGATCTCGCCTCAAAACATGCGCTGGTGGATTCGCATGAGGCACAACTGGTAGATGCCAGATGGAAGCTGGAGGAGTTTGAGAACCGCCAGTGCAGGAACAATCTGCGCTTTCTTGGTGTAACGGAGGGGGTTGAGGGGGCCGATATACGCTCATTTGTTGTCGATTTGTTGCGAGACTCCTTGCCTGAAATAACTGGGTGGAACTGGGCACTTGAGATCCAGCGGGCCCATCGGGTCCCCTTTGTCCAGAAACAGCCTGCAAGGGTGGGGGTTCTCCCCCGAGCCATTCTGGTATACTTTGGCAATGTTCTGTTACGCCAAGCCGTCTCTGAAAAAGAAAGGCCTGATGCAAAAAGGTCTAGGAATGAGATATCCTATTTTGTTCGCCCAGACTTTTGCCATTCCACCGTTGAAAGGCGGTGGAGACTGCGGCAACTCATTAAACCATTTCAGGATAAAAAGGCGCAAGCCTTTCTAAATAATCCTGCTCGCCTAAAAGTGATTTTTGAGGGGCAAACAAACTTTTTTATTTCTGAAATAAAAGCCAAAGAATATTTGGACAGGCTGTCCAGTCTGGTGCAAGCCAGTAATTAATTCACATTAGGTGTTATTTAACTTGGGACTATGTGGGGTGACACTAAGGGTGAATTATTAGGCTTTTTCCTATTTCTTTTTTTTTCTTCTTCTTAGCAGTAAAATAGATGATGCACTATCTAATCTGGGATCCTACTAAAAGGATGCAGCATCTAGCAAAGGTCCACAGAGATAGGGCTCTCAGTCTTAGCGTGTGTCGCACATTCATTGCGATCAGACTCAAGATTGAGTCTGCTTGCCTCATGTGGGGAGGTGGGGGTTCTGGAGGGGTGGGGGGGCTGCTCAGCGGGCGGGAGGGGAGGGGGAAGGGTAGGGGAAGGGGGACTAATTGCATAGGGAAAAAGAACATATCTAGTAAATGTAAAAACAATAAGGAGACAACCAAAGGAGGTAAATAGGTGGCAGAAAAGGAGACAAGACCTTAATGGGGGAACCAGATTTAGTAGGATCCTTAAAGGAATCTGGGTCAATTTAAGATGGGGAAGATAACTATATGTTCCTGGAACATCGCCGGGCTGAATGACAGGGCAAAGAGGGTTAGATTTGCTGAACTTATTAAGCTCAACCCCACTGATGTAGTATGTCTACAGGAAACACATATTCCCTGGGGGAAAAGAGAATTATTGAGAATAGCTGGCATGTACTACCCAGACATCTAATATACGTGGGGTGGCAATTTTAGCAAAGATCTCTCTGGGTATAGCCAAACGCAAATTAGTGGATACCCTAGGTAGATGGGCAATTGTAGAGCTTCCTGTGGGTGGCACCGTTTGTGTAATTTATGGATCTAACCAAGATGATCCTCAGATACTAGAAGTCTTGGAAGTTGAACTTGCCACGTGGCCAACCCCACTGATCCTCTGCGGGGATTTTAACATCTCCTTGGACAGTAAACTTGGGAGTCAGGGCCCAGGGGGCTATGTGGGTAGAAAGCCATGAGTCTACCGGGCATTTAATTCTTTAAAAACTAGTCATGGCCTGGTAGATATTTGGGCTACAAAGATCCCTGCCAACCCCGGGTACACATTTTTTTTCTGTCCCCATAAAAAATATGTCAGGATTGACTATTTTTTTGCACAAGGGACCTAATAGGGGATGTTGGAATTAAGAAACTTCCCAAAATAATCTCCAACCATAACCCCCTGATTTTAGAAGTGGAAATAGCGAATCTTAAAAAACTACGGAGTAAATGAACCTTTGACAGGAAACTTCTTGTCAATCATGAATATATTGAGTATATGAAAAAGTGGGCGCAAGAATTTTTTTATATAAGCAGGTTTAGTGCTAGTAGGGGCGTTGTATGGGACTCTTTTAAGGCCGCTCTTCGAGGCGAGACTATTTCTTTCGTCATTAGGGCTAGGAAGCTGCAGGAAAAAAAGAATCAACAACTGATGCAGGATCTAGCTAGGGCTGAAGAACAGCATATCTCGCTGATAGCACAGGGATGCGAGGGAGATCAAACTCAGCATAGAATAATCGCATTGAGAGCAGAATTAACTAATTGGCTAACACAGAAATCGGCTGAGGAGTACCAATCTCACCGAAACAGTGTTTATGAAACCGGAGAACAAGTAGGCAGGAGGTTAGCACTCTGTACCAGGCAGAGGATATCCTCAAATGCTATACCTATGATTAAAATGGATGGACAGGTCTATACCGATTCACAGGAGATAATTAGAGGATTCCAAAATTACTACCAGGTTTTGTATCAAGATGACATCAACAAGACCCGGGAGGAAGATTCTCTGGGTATGGCAGGGCTGGTTGCTGACATCAATGTTGGAGAAGGGTTAGACGAGCTCACTAGAGAGGAGCTCGAGGCAGAAATCACACTTGAAGAAGTTAAACTAGCGCTCTCAGGAATGGCTACAGGGAAAGCGGCTGGTCCGGACCAGATACCTCTTGAAGTTTATAAAATCCTAGATATAGCTAAAACACCTCTGCTCCTACATCTGTTTAGGGGTGTACAGTATAATGGAGCCCCCCCCCGAATCTTGGAAAGAGACCGTCATTATAATCTTCCCTAAAAAAGGGAAAATGGTGGACAATCCATCCTCCTATCGGCCAATCTCCCTGATCAATTCTGCCACCAAGATCTATTCTAAAATCCTGGCTAATCGGATGGGGAGGGTCATAGAGCGTCTGGTTTCCTCATGGCAACATGGGTTTATCCCTGGTAAAGGAACAACAGATCATATCCGAAGAGTTATTTCTCTTTTTGAAATTGTAACCAGGGTGGGGGACTGGATGGCTATGATCCTCCTCGATGCCGAAAAAGCCTTTTATCGAGTGTCCTGGGAGTTCTTATGGCTGATATTGGAACTGTATGGTTTTGGCCCTCAGCTAATAATGGCTATCAAGGCAATTTATTGCCAGCCAAAAGCCCGACTACAATTAATGGGGGGGGGTTCCGGTAATATTAACATATCAAGAGGGACCAGGCAGGGCTGCCCCTGATCCCCTATTTTATTTGCGTTATATATCAACCCCCTTGTGGCTATGTTGCTACAGAGCCCGAAAATTAAGCCAATAATTACCAGTGGGTTTGCGACAAAAGTATTGGCGTACGCGGATGACATCGCGGTTTTAACTTCGAACCCTGCTGAGGCGATTAAAGAAATTAGTAGGATTTCAGAAGGTTTTGGTCTTCTCTCTGGATATGCCCTGAACGCTGGGAAAACCATAGTTTTATGAACTGATAATATAGTTTTTAATGACTCCAAGAGGGCAACTTCGGCAGTGTATCTTGGGGTTCGAATAAGCGCCAAAGTGGATGAAATCAACAGAATTAATTTTGAACCTTTAATTAAAAATATAGGGAATGATCTAAGGAGGGTCAACGGGCTGCATTTGTCAATTATTGGAAGGGGGAATTTCTTAAAAATGATTATGCTACCAAAAATATTATATCTGTTTTGGGCAATCCCCCTGATCGTAGAGGATAATCTATTGAGGGCGCTGGAATCAACCTTTTCCAATTTCATATGGCAATATGGCAATGTCAGAAGAACATTGAAATATTTAGCATTGCCCCAGGATAGGGGAGGGCTAGCAGTTCCCAATATTACTCTGTACTACTGGGCAGCACTCTTACATCAGATGACCACCCTTTTATCAGTAAACAATACTAGGGAACCAGCGCAGGGCTTAAAAATACCCCCAATTTATGAACTTTGAATGGGGAAGGAAGCCACTGGGCTGCTACTTAGATAATTGGAACCCAGCTATTATAAGAAGGTGCGGTTCAAAGTGATTCATAGCTCCTGGAAAATCTGGAAGCAGGTCTCCAAATTTATGGCAATCCCGAGAATTTCTAGATACACCCAACCTATGGCGCTCGCAATTACTGCCCTGTTGGGCTAATGACGATATGGGGGTGGGGGGAAGTGGGAAAAATGCGGGGTAGGAACAATTGGGGATTTTTGTGGGGGAGCACAAGATTTTCAATTTTCTAGGCTACAGCGGTTGTTTGGCATTTTAGACAACCAATGCTTTAAATTTATCCAGATTAAGAATATTCTCACCATACGACGTCCTAAGGTTATGCTCGACAAGATACCACTTCTGGAAGTGGTAGCCAGGGAAACGTGTAGAATTAGAGATTTTTATAAAGTGCTTCTCGACAAATGCCCAGAGGATTTGGAAAAAACGGAGGCATCTTGGGCAACTAAAATGGGAAACCCAGATGTGGATATTTATATGAGTCTTTCCTTATCCTCAAAAATTTTGTTATCCTCGAATGTAAAAGCACAAATTTATAAAACGCTATTTAATCTTTATTTTACCCCTGCTAAACTTTACCTTTGGGGGAAAAGGTCAGACGATAAATGTCCCAGATGTGGGTTAGGACCCGCCACTTTGATACACATGTTGTATGAATGTGAGAAATTGGCTTTACTGAAAGAAGGGCTGTTAGGTTTTTGGGAGGCCCGGTTCGGCCGTAGTTTAGAAATAAATCCTACTCTCCTGGTGCTTGGATACCATAGTATGCTGGGTTTTAATGCTGAACAAGAATATGTTTTTTTTCTGGCGCAGCAGTATTTCGGATACTACTAGCTGCAAGATGGAAAGATGCTGAGCCACCAAGCTTTCATATGAGTCTTGCTAGGCTCCTCGGAATTTACAAACAAGAGCTGTCCATATATTCATGCCGAGGCAGACAGGCTAGAGCCCGGGGGAGGAAGATCTGGGCATATATGGATGAATGGAGCAGAGATGCGAGCACGGAATAAAGGGGGGAGGATGGGGGGCGAGCTTCTCTAAGTTTGTAAATAGTAGATTCCTGAGTAAGGTGGAATGAAATTGTTGCTGCCCTTCTGGATTTGATTTGATTCTCCCAATGTAATTTCCATAGGATTTGTCTCCTGAACTTGTAAATTTTTATCTTAATTTTCCTTTGTCTCCCTTTTCTATGAATCTGTATGAATTTGTATTTATATTTTCTGGATGTCTAATAAATATATTTTTTTTTAAAAGAAAGAAAGGCATCATAGTCATAAATAACAAGAAAACCCATCAGATAAGGAGGACACAGATGGCCGTTGACCTCAGAGAGACCTAGTGTGGGCCTGTGTGTGCATATCCAGATATCATGTGTGGTGACCGTGTGATCAACTTGTGCTTTCTGAATGTCATGTCCTGATTGGCTGTGTGATCCTAACTACATGTGACATCTAACTTTGAGGTATTTTGTGAAATCGCCTCTGGCCAAAAATGTTTTATTGGTGCCAATCTAGTGGCTCCTATTTGTGGTGTGACTCTGTCGGATCAATCAGGGTTTTCCCTGGGTGTGCATTTGTCTTTTGGCTAAGTGTAATCACACCAGTGATTTCTCAGTTGGTAGCCTTAGGTCTGGATTGCAGCGCCAGTCTGACCACGTATCTCTGACTTGAGGTTGATATAGAGGTCATCTTGAATAAATATGACAGCAATGATACAACCTTGAGAGTGTGGGCACGTGTAACATGGCATTGATATCATATTTACCAATTTTCTCATTATAACAAGTGCAGTTGTTACATCATAAATCAACATTGCATTCACTGAGATTGACGTCATTATGCGGCATAAGTTATGGTGTACATCGACATTGGATTTACTGGTATTGACAACACTTTGCGTGCATAGGTTACAGCGTACATTGGCATTGCATTTACTGGTATTGACATCATCGGGCATGCATAGATCACAGCGTGCATTAATATTGCATTTATTGGTACTACCTCTGCTATGTGCGCATACATCAAGATATACATTGCTCTCGAATTTATCAATCTCAACATTCCCTCCTCTAGTTGAATTTTCAACTTCATCATTATCCTCATACATCATGACAGTCACGTTATTTGATTAATGGTTTGTGTAGCTGTGGTGTCTGTTATCCCCCCCAGCTATTTGCATGCTACCTAGTTATCGGACTGAGTTTTTACAGCAGTCAACCCCCACCTGTAGGAAGGTATTTAGGCAAAACCTTGAAAACAATATTGCCATACCAAAATATTGTGTTCAAAATATCATGATATGAAAATATAATTGTCAAGAAAACCGATTTTAAGGTAAGTAATATCGATTTTTAAAATATCCATGTCATTAATATCTTTTGCAAAAATATAGTTGTTTCAAATATAATTTTATGATTTTTTAATGCATTTTAGTATATATTTTAAATGTATATGATGTATATTTATTGCTTATGTTTTTTATTATATTTGTCACATTTTTAGTAGTTGTTAATTTAAATTTAATTAATGTTTGTAATTTTTAGTGCAGTAGCGGGTTGTGTGTTTATAGGGATATAGAGTGGGAAGTAGTGCAATTATAATACATTAACAAATATTTTATATAGAATTATATTTATGTATTTGATATTCAATTATGTTAATTGTGCTAGTCATTTTTTAATGTAAATTTTATGCGCGGGTTCTGGGGTTTATAGGGCTAAAGAGTTGAAAGTAATTTATTTTTAATTACATAGTTATTAGTTATAAATTTATATTCATTAATTCATTGATAAGTAATTATGTAAATTGATTCATATTTTTTTTTGGATGCGGGTTGTGGGGTGTATAGGTGAAGATGGTGAGAAATAATTTATTTTTTATTAATTAATAAATATTTGTTAATATTAATTAATTGATAAGTAATTATCCTAATTGTATAATTACTTTTTTATGTGCAAATTGTGGGGTTTGTAGGGGTCAAGGGTGGGGAGTAAATTAATTTAAATTCATTTACAATTAGATGTTAAATACTACTAACTATTTATTTGACAATTAATTATTTTAATTGAGTTTTTTTTTAGTTTTATGCGTGGGTTGTGGGGTTTATAGGGCTAAAGGGTGGGAAGTTAATTAATTTTAATGAATTAATATTTAGATGCCGATTACGATGTCAGTTCTAAAGCATTCCAACCGACTCGGTTTTAGAATGGTTTATGACTGACTCGACCACGTGCTTTCCGACTGACGTATTATGATGCAATCCATATAAAACTCCGACTGAGTTAGTCGGAAACCATTCCGCCCGACCAAAAAAACATGTCCAATCCCACGATTTGGTTGGAAATGCTGTCAGATAGGCATTACGCTTACGAACAAGACTTGGTTGAGCCGACGAGCAGATTACTTTGCATCCAACATGGTTTCAGGACTGTGTCGTTTTGTGTTCCACAATGCAAGTGTAAACTGATGAAAATAGTCAAAACAACAATCATAGGCACCGCCAAATAAAAATAAAAAAATCTAATATTAACCACGCCCACCAATCCACCTATTTAAACGGTCAAAAATGACCATGATTCTTTGCTCACACCACTGCTGCCAGCCAAGACGAGTCCATATTCATTTTCTGCTCTCTGCCTCCCTGCTTTACACAAACACTCACACACTTCAGCCACCACACAACTTGCACAGATTTTTCTTTAAAAAGCTTCTTACAACACACACACTCTTTTTTATATTCACACTCACCATCACACTCACCCTCACCTTCACCATGCCCCAGAGGAAGCAGAAACGTTTTACAGAGAAGGAGTTGGAAGTGCTTGTAGATGAAATACTCAAAGTAGAGCCACATATATTTGGGTCCCTAGTCCAACAGACCCCCCGCCAAGAAAAATAGGATGTGGGACACAATAGTTAGTAAGGTGACAGCAGTATCCAACACACCACGTGAAATGGTTGATATCAGGAGAAGATAATATGAGGTGAGAAGGAGGGTCAAAAATATGCTAGCCAAAAACATGAAGAAGCCCAATGAATTGGTGGTGGCCCTCCTGCACCACCTCCTTACTTCAATTCCTGGGAGGAGAAGGTGCATCCCATCCTTCCACCAGAGAGCGTCTATGCATTCACAGAGGGATCAGTCTGATAAGTACCTACTCCACATTACACTAAAGTTAGCAATCAGTCCTCTATAGACATCACTGTTAAGGACACAGTTAACAAAATGACGGTTTGTTGTTAAGAAATAAAATATTGTCAATGATCATGTGATGTGTATGTCATAGAGATAAACCACTTACGTGCAATGAAATTGGAAATGTATAAAACTTTGATCATGTACACACTTCTAAAAAACTCACAGCAAGGCTTTGTGTTCCAAACACCAGTCACTAATGTCAGCCATCTTGCCAGCACATTCCCACTCACTATCAGTAAACCAGAGTTCTAGGCAGGCTGGTTGGGATAGGTGGGTGTGGGAACAGGCCTGATGGGAGTTGTAGAGACAACAAACACTCCTCCTCCCATACAGCACAACAAGCCCATGTGGAGCTATGCAGTCCTGAGAGTTAGTGGACATGTACTGGCAAGATGGCTGACACTGGGGACTGCTGTTCAAAGCACAAGGTCATGATGGAAGTTGTGGTCAACACAGACAACAGGCACCAGTATCAAACATCACTTCACTTTCTCTCATTGTCAGGACAACACTCTTCCTGGTGGGCTGGGTGGTAAGGTGTGTGTGTGCCCAGGCCTGATGGGAGTTGTAGCGATAGCAAACACTATGCTCCCACACAGCACAACCAGTTCATCTGGGCCTATGGCTACCTGACAGTGAGTGGAAATGTACTGGCAAAATGGCTGACACTGAGGACTGGTGTTTGCAGCACAGGGCCCTGTTGAGAGTTGTGGTGAAGTCAAACACTAGTCACCAGTGTCAGACATCCTGCTAGTAAATTTTGAAACACTGTGAGGTACGCATAGTACCTGTTGGGCTGGTTGGGCTGGGTGGGAAGGTGTATGTACGACAGGGCCTGACGGGAGTTGTAGCCATTGCAAATACTTTTCCTCCCACCCAGCCCAGCTAACTCCTCTGGGCCTATGCCTAGCTCATAGTGAGAGTAAGTGGACTAGGACGATGGCAAACACTAGTGCATGGTGTTGGACTTGAAGCCAACACCAATCCAGGTCTTGTGCTCCAAACACTGTGCTCCAGTGTCAGACAACTTGCTAGTACACTTCCAGTCACTGTCAGGTTCCCATAGGCCCAGATGACATGGCTGTGCTGGGTGGGAGGAGTAGTCTTTGCACTGGCTACATCTCCCATCAGGCCCTGGCCTACACACACTCTTCCCACCCATCCCAACTAGCCTACCTGAAACTTTGATTACCTGACAGTGAGTGTCAATGTACTGCCAAGATGTCTGACAATGATGCCTGGTGTCCGACTCAACCCCAACTCCCAACATGGCCTTGTACTCCAAACACCAGTCCCCAATGTCAGCCATTTTGATAGTTCACCTCCATTCACTGTCAGTAAAGCATGATTTCAGGTAGGATTTTGGTGCTGGGTGGGAGGAGGAGTATTTGCAATGGCCAGGTCACCCATCAGGCTCTGTACTTCACACACTCTTCCCACCCAGCCCAAAGAGGCCACCTAAAACGATGCTTACCTGATAGTAAGTGAAAATGGACTAGCAAGATGGCTGACACTGATGCATGGTGTTTTACTTGAAGCCAACTCCCATCCAGGCCTTGTGCTCCAAACACCAGACACCAGTGTCAGATATCTTGTCAGTACACAGAGTGTTTGCCCTGATCACATCTCGCATCAGGCTCTGTCCTCCACACACCTTCCCACCAATCCCAACAAGCCTACCTGGGACTCTGTTTTCAGGACAGTGAGTGGCAATGTACTGCCAAGATGGCTGACACTGGGGACTGCTGTCTGATTTGTCCACAACTCCCAACAGGGCCTTGTGCTCTAAACACCAGTGTCAGACATCTTGCCTGTACATTTCTGTAATGACTGTGATGATGTGAGAGCGGGTCGAGGTGTTGGACCCAGAAGAACATACCAACATTGTATCAACCCCTGGCCAGGCGTTGCCAGAGGATATAAATAAAGGGGGGAAAGACCACTCTATGTCTTTCCCCTTACCAGTGTATTTCGGAGAGTGGTGTCCATGTTATTTCATTGGTAGGCCGCAGTATAAACCCTCAATGCAGCAGTCATCACAATTTCCACTCACTGTAAGGAAAGCAGAGTTCCATGGGTGCTGTTTGTGCTGAGTGGGAGGAGGAGTATTTGCTCTGACTCCATCTCCCATCATACCCTGTCCGACACACACCTTCCCACCCAACCCAAACAGCCCACCAGGAACTATGCTTACCTGACAGTGAGTGGGAATGTACTTGCAAAATGGCTAACACTGGGGACCGGTGTTTGGAGCACAAGGCCATGATGGGAGTTGTGGTCAAGTCAGAAAACAGGCACCAGTGTCAGACATCTTGAAAATATACTTCCTCACACTATCAAGAACAGCATGGATCCAGGTGAGCTGTTTGGGCTGGGTGAGAAGGTGTGTTTAGGACAGGGCCTGATGGGACATGTAGTCAGTGCAAAGAAACCTCCTCCCACACGGCACAACTAGTCCACCTGGAACTATGCTTTCCTGACAGTGAGTGGAAATGTACTAGCAAGATGGCTGACACTACTGCCTGGTGTCTGGAGCAGAAGGCTTTGTTGGAATTTGGATTCAAGTTCAACGCCATGCAGCTGTGCCAGCCCTCTTGCCAGTCCTCTTTCTCTCACTGTTATGTAGGCAGAGGCACGGAGTTAGCTGGGCTGGGCGGGAGGAGAAGTATTTGCACTGGCTACAACTCCCATCAGGCCCTGTCCTGTATACACCTTCTCACACATCCCAAACAGCACACCTGGAACTATGTTCACCTCACACTGTTTCTTAATGTACTAGCAGGATGTCTGACACTGGTGATTGGTGTCTGACTTTGCCACAACTTCCAACAGAGCACTGTGTTCCATACACCAGTCCATAGTGTCAACCATTTCACAAGTACATTTCCACTCACTGTCAGGTAGTCCTAGGCACATATTAACTGGTTGTGCTGGGTGGGAAGAGCACTCTCTGCTTGTGACTACAACTCCCATCATGACTGTGCCCACACATACTCAACAAGCTCACCGTGAAGAGTGGTGTCCTGATAGTGAGGTGAAGTGTACTATAAAAATTTATGACAGTGGGGCCTGGTGTCTGAGTCGACCACAACTCCCATCATGGCCTTGGGCTCCAGACATCAGTCTCTAGTGTCAGACATCTTGCTATTCAATTATCCACTCACTGTCAATTAGCCATAGGCCCAGATAAAGTGGCTGTGCTATGTGGGGGTATTACTCCAAATCCTATCATCCAATGCCATACACACTTGTCTCAGCCATCACAAACAGCACCCCTGTGGTCCTGGTATCATGAGAGGGAGTGGAAATGTACCAGCAAGATGTCTGACACTAGTGCATGGTGTTTGGAGCACAAGGCCTTGGTGGGAGTTGGCTTCAACTTCAACACCATGCAGCAGTGTCGCCTAACTTGCTAATCTACTTCCTCTCACTGTGAGGTAGGCATAGGCTCAGAAGAATAAGCAGGACTGGGTGGGAGAAGGATGATTTGCTGTCACTATAACTTCCATCATGCATGGGCCCCCACACACCTTACCACCCATCCCAAGCAGCCCATCTGGGACTAACCTTTCCTGAGAGTGAGTGGAAATGTGCTGGCAAGATGTCTGTCCATGGTGCCTGTTGTATGACTTGACCACAACTCCCATCATGGCCTTCTGCTTCTCACACCATGCACGATGTCAGCCATCTTGCCATAGGCACAAATTAAGTGGTAGTGCTGGGTTGGAGGAGTCTTTGCTTGTGACTACAACTCCCATCAGGCCTGGGCCCACACATCTTCCCACCTACCTTAAACATATACATATGTATATATACAACATGATAATCTGCTTTACTGCCAGTGAATGAAAATGTACTGTGAAGATGTCTGACCTGCCCTGGTGTCTGAGTTGCCCACACATTCCATACAGGCTGTGTGCTCCAAACACCATTCCTCGGTTTCAGACATCTTGCCAGTACATTTCCACTCACTTTCAGGGACAGCATAGTTTCATGTGGGCCCTGTGGGCTGGCTAGGAAGGTGTGTTTTACATCGGGCCTGGTGGGAGATGGAGTCAGTGCAAACACTCCTCCTGCTATCCATCCCCAAACAGCTCATGTGGGCCTATGGGTACCTGACAGTGAATTGAAATTTACTGTCAAGATGTCTGACACCGGTGACTGGTGGCCCAAACAGATCACAAGGAACTATGCTTTCCTGACTGTGGTTCAAAATGTACTATTAGGATGTCTGACACTGGTGCCTGTTGTCTGAGCTGATCACAACTCACATCATGGCCTTTTGCTCCTCACACCAGATGCCAGTTTCAGCCATCTGTATAGTACATTCACACTCACTGTCAGGCAAGCAGAGCTCCAGCTGTGCAGTTTGGGCTGGGTGGGTAGAGGACTGTACCTTACACAAATCGACCATAAACACTAACATCCCTGCTCATTAATTTAGTTAGTCACAATATAGCAGAAAGCAGTGTGTGACATCTCAACTGATGATGAAGTCAACTGCCAAAATACATGATCTGTGTAGGCACAAATGTAAACAGTCACACAATAGGCTCGTTACAGGCATCCACCTGTGTGTCATGAGATGGAAGATATAAGAAACTCAATCACTTGTCAACAATATTTTGTGGAAAGCAACAGACTGTGAGTGTGTAGGCAGCCTTACCTAGGTGACTGCTGAGACCTGGACTACGCCAAGTACACAGATCTCCCAAACTACAACATTGGGACATAAAGAGTACGTATGTAACCGTGAAACTACAATTGTCAAGAACACCCACCCAGCAGTGTCATCTTGAGTGTCAGGTACCAGTCAATGTCTTAGGATATGTAATGAGAACTACACACAGCATGCCCATTTATGCACCTAGGTGGACATGTCCACCTATCAACATTTTGTCAGAATTGCATTGTTATAAAAAAAACATAGGTCGCCTTTATGGATGAAGGAGACCAAGCTATTGTTCCTAATTCATTGTTAAGCTCAGTCATCTATGTAATGGGTATGTTTTGAGGTGCAGTGGACATTTACATCAATGACCGTGTCATTTCTGTACCCACAGAGCAAGCTGGGAACACCACTTGACCAAATGAGGACAGCCAGTCCCAGACTCTGGCCGACCAGGAGCTCTCCGTCATAGACTCTCAACCATCCTCTGACGTTGATGACCAACCTGGCCCATCAGGTTTGGGTCGGCACAGATCACCAGAAAGAAGAAAGTGTTAACAACATTGGGAACACAGCACTTCAAAAAAGTTAACTAAGGGCTCATGAGTAAATGTATCTTGGCATAGCATGATAGATATACACAACCAGGTTATCACACAACCTGTAGTACACTGTACATGTTCACTTGAAGTCAATTGTCTAAACAATTATCACTATATGCCTGGTAAATCAACATTCATTGTTAGCAAACAAGTTCATCATGCTCAAATTTGGAGAAAAAAACTATTTGGATGTGTGATGACAGACAAGGCACACCTCAATGCGGAACACAGGTTTATTATTCATATACAAGCAGCTGCCTGAACACAAAGTCAAATCATATCAAACAGTAACAAAAGGCATCCAAAAAAAGAGACGATCAGGTCTGAAAGAAGGACCTGCTAGGTATATCAGCAGCAGATCATTGTTGTAGTCTGTCAAAACATCATGTGTCTTGTGAGGTCACAACTCTGCAGATGACATGGCAAAGTACCCTGGTAAGGAGAAACATGGAAACGAGTCGGGAAAACAGGAAGAAGGTAGCACAATCTCACAAAATATGTCATCGAAAGCACAAAATTTCAGATGTGAACACTAGCTAGGCTTCACTTTAGCACTGTAGATGTTAACCTGCTAAATTAATTGAACCATATCAGTCAAAAGCTCAGAACCATCATCATACACTCGCAAGCATACATACACATTGGACACCAGCAACACACAAACATTTTGGGTTTGTCACCTCCTCCCATTGCATATTTTATGCCTGGGCGGTAAATTCCGTTCCGTGTAATTTGGGAAATCCCGTGTTCCACGGAGAACACGGAATGGCCAGAATTTCACCATCCGTGGCATTGCAGAATTTTTCCCGTGTACGCTCGCGCGGGAGCAACTTACCGGCATCCCTGCGTTCGCCGATGAGTTTTCCTATCCGTTTGCGTGCACCAAGTGATTTTGGTAGCAGGCCGCGCAATCCCGCGAGAGTGTGCGATTGCGAACACGTCATTTGGACGTGCCTGCGTTCGCGAACATGGAACACACATCACGAGCGGGCGGAACAAGTGAAAGAAGATGGCCGGGCCAATTGGCGACCGCATTGGCAAGTTTGCAAGATATTTCCCCCCGAGCACGCAAACAGCATTCACGAAACGCATCGCGAATGGGCAGAAAAAGCAATTCTGCGTCTTCGCAGAGCTCTGCGTGCTCGCGGAGATTTTTTACCGTTTCGCGGAGCTTTGCATAGCACAACTACGCAAATTCCGCCCACCCCTAAACTGTCATGTGAAAAGTTGTGGATAAGCTGTTGTCTCAAATCCAAGGCCTCCTCCTCATCTGCACTTGCATCATGTCCCAGTCCTGGATCCTCCGGTGCTGGTGGCTGCTTGTCTCCATCATCCAGTATGAGAGGTATGGCCTTTCGTATTGCCATTATGGTGACAGACACAGGTTAATATTAAAAGGACGCAGTAGGCCAATGTTAACCGATTCGGACACAGCCACAGGCTACAAGTTGTTATGGTGACAGATGCAGGTCAATATTCAAAGGACGTGGTATGCCAATGTTAACTGATTCGGACAAAGCCATTGGCTGGTAGTTGTTATGGTGACAGATGTGGGTTTCAGAATGTGTTTGCATCACATGGAAACCAACTCAGTAACTTCCCATTCCAATGCATCAAAGTCACTCACCGTCCGATGATATCTCTTCTGAATGGGTGGGAGGTGTGTTGTCTGCAGGCAATGTAATGCATTGGACTGATTCAGAAAATACGACCAACGCACACCTATCGCTTTGGTCACAAGGAATGAAGACTGCCCACCTCTGCATTTTAGATATAATTCTATCTGTTCCATAGAGACTTTACTAGCCTGCATCTCCCCAGCTCTCTGCTGCTGTGTCCACATCCTCTGGGAGCTACTATGGCACCTACATATGGCAGGGCCCCAGTGTTAGAAATATGGGTCTCTAGTTGGCAATGGCTTGCACCTTTGTCCAAATAGAGACCCATGCTTCTAGTTAAGGAAAGGGGGGTACACTTCTGATCCTGGGCAAATCTAACAAGCTATCTCGTCCATCACTGAGAACCCACCCCCACAACCCCGCTCCCCAATCCTTATCAGGGACCCAGTAGGAGGTCATAGCTACCTCATAGGCCTTAAACCATTGTCCAATATCTTCGTTCTTGTGGAACTCCTTAATGACATCTTTGGGTTTCTACAGGTACAGGAGGTGTGTTGCCACCAGAGGGAGTAATTTCTAAACTCTTGGCTTTCAATTCCATCTCCCGCAACATCCTTTCATGCTCTAAAGGCATCCTCTTCTCTTCCAAGGCTAACTTCTTATTCTCTAACTCCATCTGACCATGCAGCTTGAGCTTGGCTAGTTCCAGCTTATGCATTCTATCCCTCTCCCTGTTTTCCAGCTCCTCTGGGGACAGGCCCTTTGAAGAAACACTGCTGCCTGGCCTGGAAGGTATTTTCTCCCCGGTCAGGCCCAATGGCCCATTCAGCTGCCCATTTATATTCTCTGCTTCCTCCCTAGGCTCTTCAGGATGCTCAGTAGCATCTCCAGATTCCAACCAGGCCCTCAGTAACTTTTGGAACTCTTCCTTCTTTGTGATGCCTTTCACAGGTATTTTAAATCTTTTACAGAAGGTTTTGAGCTGTGGCACAGTGTAGGTATCAACCCTCTCTTCTTCAAGTTGTAGATCCATAGATGCGTTGGGTGCTGCTTTGGTCATGGTGGCAAGAATTGGCAGTTCTTAGCACAAATTGAAGTCCCAAGGAAAAAAGTTCTACCAAAATGTATGTGGTCGCGTTATGGTCTGCACTCACTAGTAGTGCACACTAATCACTGTATATGAGTCACAACTGCAAGTCCAAATCCCATCGCTGTCACCAATGTTAGAAATGGTGGTCTCTAGTTGGCAATGGCTTCCACCTTTGTCCAAATAGGGACCCTGGCTTCTAGTCAGGGAAAGGGGGGAGCACTTCTGAAATAACCCCTGTTCACCCCCTTGGTAGCATGGCACGAGCAGACAGGCTTATCTCAGAGGCAGTGTGTAAAGCATTTGTGAACACATACAGTAACACAGTGAAAACACTACATATGGACACCACACTAGTTTAGAAAAATAAGTAATCTTTACTAGACTTAACAAAAGACCAAACAACAAAAATCCACAATACTGTAATAAAAATATGACTTTAAAATGGTAGAAATAGCTTAGATCGATGTAGATGGTAAAAGCGACACTTTACTCTCAAAGTACCTTGGATGCGTCATGCAAAATAAACAAAACGGTCGTAGGGAAGGCGATGCGTCGGTTCCTTGCTTCGGGGGAGGTGATGTGCCGGTTCCTTACTGCAGCGCAGGGGACGTGATGCATTGGTTCCTTTCCTGAGAGGAGGTGATGCAGCGGTTTCTTGCTGTGGTCTGGCTATGTTGCGACAGGATGGCGATTCGATGCGATGATCAGGTGAGATGTGACAAAATGGCATCTATGATGCGATGCGACAACGTGGATGCGGTGTGTGCACGCCCAACGGGCGTGCAGTGACTCGGTAGACCCTGGAGTCGCGATAGGCCCTGCGACACGCTTCTACGATGATGCGACATGCTTCGTCAGTGATGCGACGGCGAACAGCTGAGGCGGCGACACGCTTCTTCGGCGATGCAACGGCAACTGCTGCGGCGGCGATACGCTTCTCCCTCGTTGCGTCACACTTTCAGCTCCCAGTGACACGCAGTCTCCAGAGGGCCCAAAACAACAGGAGGCACCTCACTGCAGGTAGAACTCCCAGCAAGGAAATTCAAGCGTGCTAGTGGTGAAGTCTTTGTGTCCCTGAGCTTCAGAACAGGAGGCAAGCTCAACTTCAAGCCCTTGGAGATCTTCTTCAAGATAGTAAAAGTTTACACAAAGTTCCTTTTCTCCTTTCCTTGTTAATAAAGTAACCACTGCAGGTCAACCCCAAACAGCAACAGCACAGGGGCAGTAATCTTCCTTCAGATTCTCCAGTCTTCTCCTTGGCAAAGGGTTTATCTTGATTCCCAGAAGTGATCTAAAGTTCTGGGGTCTGGGCCCCAATATTTATACTGCAACATCCTTTGTCCTCTGAAGGCAAAGGGTGTCTGTGCCCAACCAAAACCAGTTCTGTCCTCCCTGGTGCAGCTTCCTGGCAGGAGGTGGAGACAGCATTGTTGAAAGCAGACCTGGCCCAGGTAGCTGAAAGGAAATCTCCTCCCCCTACTCTCTATTCTATGAAGGCTCAGGCAAGTGAAAGGAAATCTCCTCCCCCTATTCTCTATTCAATGCAGGTCCTATTCAGCCCAGCCCTGACCCATCAGACTGCTGGAGCCAAAGCCCTCTCCAGCCCCCTGTCACTCACAAACCAGACATGGAATAAACAAACCTAGCACAGGCATACTGGATGGTTGGGCATGAAAATACCTACTTTCTAAAAGTGGTATTTTCAAACTCAGAATGTAAAAATCACCCACACTAAAAGATGTATTTTAACTTTGTATTTTAACTTTATATTCCTAACTTGCCCCTTGGGTCAGTTCTGATTATAAGATGTTATAATCAAACTGCCCATTCTGGCCTATGGGAACAGATAGCCTTGCAATAGTGAAAAACGAAATTGGCTGTAATTCACTATCAGGACATGCCACACACATCAGGGCATGTCCTACCTTTTACATACAATGCACCCTACCCTTGGGCCTACCTTAGGGGTGACTAATATGTAGAAAAGGGAAGGTTTAGGGACTGACAAGTGGGTGCACTTGCCAAATCGACATGGCAGTCCCAGACTGCACACAGGCTCTGCAATGGCAGGCCTGATCCACACTTTACAAGCTGCTTCTGTGGGTGGCACAACCAGTGCTTCAAGCCCACCAGCAGCATTTGATTTACATGCCCTGGGCACACATGGTGAACTGTACTAGGGTCTGACAAGTAAATCAAATAGCCAATCATGGAGTCACTAATCCATTACAATAATTTATAGGGAGAGCATATGCACTTTAGCACTGATCAGCAGTGGCAAAGTGCCCAGAGTCAGAAAACCAACAAAAACATGTCAGAAAATTTCTAGGAGGAAGGCAAACAGTTCGGGGATAACACTGCAAAAAGGGCCAAGTCCAACACAACCCCCTTTCTGCCAAAACGCAGGGTAGACCAATCACTACCTTGAGGGGCTTCTCTGCTTTGGGCGATAGAACATGGGCCCTGGCCCGCAACTGCAGGGGAATACTCCAGTTCTATGCCAATCTGAACCCATTTGGATCCCTCTGTCCATACTCTCAGGACCCACTAATCTAACCCATGGGGAACCCTTCTCCCCACCTGTGGACACCATCTGTGCAGCACCTAACCTTAGCTTGCCCACAGGTGTGTCCCAAAAGAAATCAGAACAACGACTTACAGTTCAAGGCGTACTCCCCGCTAGAATGCCTCCTCCCGAATGACATTAAGTGTAGTGCGCAGCAAGCTTTTATACTGTTGGGTGGGATCGTGGCATGCGATATGGGTTTCAGGTGAGCGTGGCGCACAGTGATGATGCTGCATTTCCTGTGTCCTGGACGCATGCAGCACTAGGTTTTCTAGCGGGGAGTACGCCTTGAACTGTAAGTCGTTGTTCTGATTTCTTCTTCCAACAGGTTGAAACTATAGTAGACCAAGCACGCCCTGACCGTTTTTTCTGCTAACTAATTCAGTATCTTTGATATACCTTCCCAACCAGTCTGGTTTTTAACCCTTTTGTCTTCATCCTTTATCGTCTCCCACCAGAATGTGGCCACAAGGATTTCCCCCCTACCCCTCCCATGGGGCAAATAGGTTTTTCCAATAGGGTAAGACTTCTATATTTGTTTCACATGAATGTCAGAGTGAACACAGATGCCTGACACTCATATACATTTTTCACCTTTTTCACTTTAGGAGAGAGCAGTAAGTATGGAGCGTGACTGTGACACATCAAGGTCTACCGAATGACAACCATTTTGAGTATTATATGTTTGTCTCACCCCCTCTCTCTTACAGGTTTCTCTAAACAGGTGGCAGCTGGCTATAGGCCTACGCCCCCAGTGGTAAGATTGGAGCCCAATATTTAAGGTCCTGACGAATGCCACGTACCCAGGTGGACAATACAGGCAGAAACATGTTGACCCCCTATTTACAATCACTGATTCACAGCGGCGACGGGATGATAAGGTCCCCACTCACTGCACTTATATATTTTAATCCCACATAGTAACCCCATAGAATAAAAATTGTTCAGGTATACTATGATGGTTTTTAAATTCACTCACTCCTTTTTTTGTTTGGGCCCCCACTTAGTTTAGAAGTGCATCCCTGTCTTCAGGTGTATGCCCGCCCTCTATCAAACGCGGTTTTTAGAGGGCCAGGACTGGCAGATGATGAAGCATGACACCTGGTGGTGTGTGATGCCAGTCCGTCAATTTTTGTGATTTGCCCCCACTAAATTGGGCATCTCTTAGACACAACTAGGGACGGTCCTTTCTGTGGTTCATAGCTTTGGTTGGAGGCTGACCGTTCTCTAGTGCCCTAACGCCTCTAGTTCCCTCCCCGGGCCAGACCCTGGGTGTAACTGTGGTTCTTTGCTTTGTACAGCCTCTTGGCTGTGGGAACATAAACTAGGGCCTACTCCACAACTGGGAGTCTTTCGAGGACTGTATTGGATAAAAGCCAAACGTCCCATATACTATAATTACATTGGAAGTCCGTGGTGTAGCCACAACCCACCTCCTTAATAATGGAGACGGAAGTCATGTTTGACGAAGACACCTTTACAGAAATACTGAGAACCCCCTCACTACTGGCAGAAACAGTAGTAGCATGCACCGTAAAAAACTCTGACGAATGGGAAGCTCTAACAACCAAGAAGAGAGAACAGATAAGAACAGCTCTCCATGGAGCTTTTATGACAGAATACCTGAGGAAGAACACCGCTCCCAGGGGCCTGATAGTCACCAACAAACCCAGACTCTTTCTGAACAATAAAGAATTCAGGATCAACTGGTCCGGTATAGGCTGGAAATGTACCAAGGACTGGCTGGCGCTCATTATTAACACGGCAAGACAACTGGCGGATGCCCTTCTTGTTGAGTTCCAGCAGAGCGAGTGTCGACTTAAAACGACTATTGATATCAAACTCATTAAGAAAAAATTAGACGATATCAATAACGACCATCAAGAATACCGGAAATTCCTCACCCAGTCAAAGATTACCAAACTTCAAAAGGATGTCTTGAAATTCAATAGGGATACAGTCTACCCCTATACGACTGATGAGTACTACGACAAGGCTCCAGAACCCCAACCTACAAGGAGACGACAGCAGAAACAACGCCCCCGTCCAACTCCCCTGAAATGGACTTTCAGTTCAGGAGATGAGCGCAGTACATCAGAAAGCGGCGAAGAAGACAATGGAGGTACTACCAACCAAGGTCAACAACAAATACCGCACCATAACCAACAGATGTACGCCCCTCCAATGAATCCGTATGGATTTTGGCAGCAACCACCGTTCTATCCGCCGAACTTTGGCTATTATCCCGGCCCACAACCTTTTTTATCCAGGGGCAGGGGACGAGGCAGAGGAAAACAGAAACAATGGAGAGGACCAAGAGTACACTGGGAGGAAACCGCGGAAGACCAACTAGGCGCAGTAACAAGGAGCAGGGGCAAAGGCACCACAGCCTCAACGAGCAAACAGACACGAACATAGTGAACCTGAGTAATTACCAACTATCAGGACCTGAACAATCAGTACTACAGAAAGGTTTAGGCTTTGTACCCACTCCCCAAAATGATCCATTTACCCTACATACCGAACTGGCACATTTTTTTCGGAAAATCTGACTCAGGGCCTTCTTTGGAGACTCTGAAATAAACAAACCGAAGGACGATGGACATACTGATCTAAGAAATAAATCTACCTTTTGTCCACCTATACAATCCATTCCATGCCAGGTTCTGGCTTTTGAACAGGCAGTATTGGCAGAAATTGAAAAGATCGATTTTCACAATCTAAAAGGCTTCCAAAACCTAACCCAGGAAGAAAAATCCGCAATGTCAAATCTCAAAACCAACAGAGACATCACGATTAAACCAGTGGATAAAGGTGGGGCCACAGTGATCCTGGACACAAACGCATACGATCAAGAGTGCCTGAGACTATTAGCCGATGCAACCAGCTATGAGGTTTATCAGACGGACCCTACTGGACGCCAAATGACCAAAATAAAGTCCATCGTGGTAGAAGCCACCGCCAACAACTGGATTACACAACATGAAGCAGACTTCCTCATTAATGAGAACCCTAGGATGCCCAGGTTCTATACCCTGCCGAAGATACATAAAAACAGGGTCCCACCACCAGGAAGACCCATAGTCTCAGGGATCGGTTCCATATTAGAACCCCTATCCCAGTTCTGTGACTGGTTCCTGAGACCTATTGTCCAAAATTCAAGAACCTACCTACGGGACACCAAGGATGTTCTCTGTCTCCTACGTGACATGCCTATCAATCATATGGAAGACACCCTGGTCACCATGGATATTGAAGCGCTATACACCAGTATACCACAGGATCGCACTTTACAAGTGGTAGAGCCAATAATTCTAAACCAAGATTGGAACTATGTCACACCACAACACTTCATAATGGAATGCGCAGAACTGGCACTATGAGAGAACGTGATATACCACCAGATCAAAGGTACTTCAATGGGAGCACATTCGCTCCCAGTCTGGCATGCCTCTACGTACACCAATTTGAGGAAGACCATATCTTTAAGGAAACCAACCCCTACCTTGATCAAATCAAAATGTGGAAGAGGTACATCGACGATGTTCTGATCGTCTGGAGGGGTACCAATGAAGAAGCACAATCATTCGTGGAATGGGTAAACAGCATTGATCCACATTTGAGATTCACACATACCATCGACAAAGAAAGAACAATATTCCTGGACCTTGAAATCAACCTATCTTCAGAAGGCCTACGCACAAGAGTTCACAACAAAGCAACCGACAAAAACAGCCTTCTGCTTTTTGAAAGCTTCCATCCCAAAGCCTTAAGACAAAACCTCCCGATAGGGCAATTTCTGCGCATCCGCAGAAATTGTTCAGAAATTTTAGACTTTCATGAACAAGCAGACACCCTGGAAATGAAACTCAGAGCAAGAAATTACCCCCAAAAATTGGTCAAGAATGCCAAAAAAAGAGCTCGAAACAACAACCGGGCAGCTCTTTTAGAAAATACGCCAAAGGAGCCGGCCAACCGGATGGTGTGTGTCACCACCTTTACCCCAGCGTCCAACAAAATTCAGAGCATTATTCAAAAGAAATGGCGCATATTAAACACCAGCGACAAAGTCTGGACCCAACCCCTATTTGCGTACAAACGCAGTAGGAACATCAAGGATGAACTAGTCCATACAAAACCACCAGCCGCTACAGATGACAACCAACTGACACTATGGGGCCACCAACGACCAACTGGACATTACCCCTGTGGCGATTGCGTATCATGCCAATTCACGGCCACCACAAAAGAAGTGGACATAGGTACTGAGCGGCCATGGACTCAGAAGAACTTCTCTAACTGCAACACAGAAAATGTAGTGTACCTACTCAAATGCCCTTGCCAACTCATGTATGTTGGCATGACTACTAGGCGTGTAAAGATCAGAATTAGTGAGCACCGGAGCACTATCAGAAGGAAGAAAGATAACACCAAATTAACAAAACACTTCCTTGAGAAAGAACACTCTGATAAAGATCTAAGATGGACAGTACTGGAAGTAGTACAGAAGCGCAATGGCTGCCTCTCACATGTCTTACATGTTAGAGAACAGCGCTGGGTGTTTCGCCTTGGGACATGGAAAAACGGATTGAACGATGATATCCCATGGCTACAAATGAAGTAACTTCCCTTAGCGCTCACTAAAACATACACTTTAACAGTACCCATTATAAAGACAAAAACACAAACAATAGACACAGTAATACATGTGAATAGAGCTATACGTAGTTTCCCTTACTCCCTAAAACTAGAATCATCTTGATCAGCAATCATGCGGTAGCTGTAAAATCAACTTGTGCACTAATTGTGGGTTTAACCACACCTTCACCCTGAATGTAAACAATCTGGGTTTGTTTTCTCTTCCTTTCTTCTGTGTAAATACTCGAAACTGCTCCCGTCATGAAATAATACTCATGAGCAGGGCACATGTTCCCCATATTTCTATATAACGTGTCTACACACGTTAACTCACTCCCTTGTATCTCCAGAAACTATGGCAGGCGCTTTCATTGGACCACAGCTGGTCCCGCCCCACCACAGGCTTTCATCTGAGGTTATGACGGGACACAGGAAGCGGCGTGTCATAGAGCAGCACCATGTGATGACACACCCCCACGAGGGTCAGGCAACAAACAGGCAACGTGCAGTCCTTTCTGCATGCTTCGCTCAGGACACAGGCAATGCAGCATCATCACTGTGCGCCACGCTCACCTGAAACCCATATCGCATGCCACGATCCCGCACAACAGTATAAAAGCTTGCTGCGCACTACACTTAATGTCACCGGGGAGGAGGCTGGACGCATGCAGCACTAGGTTTTCTAGCGGGGAGTATGCCTTGAACTGTAAGTCGTTGTTCTGATTTCTTCTTCCAACAGGTTGAAACTATAGTAGACCAAGCACGCCCTGACGGTTTTTTCTGCTAACTAATTCAGTATCTTTGATATACCTTCCCACCAGTCTGGTTTTTAACCCTTTTGTCTTCATCCTTTATCGTCTCCCACCAGAATGTGGCCACAAGGATTTCCCCCCTACCCCTCCCATGGGGCAAATAGGTTCTTCCAATAGGGTAAGACTTCTATATTTGTTTCACATGAATGTCAGAGTGAACACAGATGCCTGACACTCATATACATTTTTCACCTTTTTCACTTTAGGAGAGAGCAGTAAGTATGGAGCGTGACTGTGACACATCAAGGTCTACCGAATGACAACCATTTTGAGTATTATATGTTTGTCTCACCCCCTCTCTCTTACAGGTTTCTCTAAACAGGTGGCAGCTGGCTATAGGCCTACGCCCCCAGTGGTAAGATTGGAGCCCAATATTTAAGGTGCTGACTAATGCCACGTACCCAAGTGGACAATACAGGCAGAAACATGTTGACCCCCTATTAACAATCACTGATTCACAGCGGCGACGGGATGATAAGGTCCCCACTCACCGCACTTATATATTTTAATCCCACATAGTAACCCGATAGAATAAAAATTGTTCAGGTATACTATGATGGTTTTTAAATTCACTCACTCCTTTTTTTGTTTGGGCCCCCACTTAGTTTAGAAGTGCATCCCTGTCTTCAGGTGTATGCCCGCCCTCTATCAAACGCGGTTTTTAGAGGGCGAGGACTGGCAGATGATGAAGCATGACACCTGGTGGTGTGTGATGCCAGTCTGTCAATTTTTGTGATTTGCCCCCACTAAATTGGGCATCTCTTAGACACAACTAGGGACGGTCACTCCTGTCCCCCTCCCAGGGGCAGCTCTGTCCACCAGGACAGCAAGCCACAGTGGCCACTGACAGTTGTCAGTGATGAGACCCAGGCCTTATGCCTCTCAAACCTCTGTGGCATCAGAGAGCGGGGGGCAGTAGCCCCAGGTGCCTGGCACCCTTGGTCCACTCTCCCTCCTGTCAGGTCAGGTATTATATCCTGACACTGATCGACCAACCCCGGGCCTGTACCCGGTGGCCGGACAGAAGACTGGAGTGGGTTTTCTCACACCCGGTCCTCCTGCTCGGGTCTCCGCACCCTCCCACCTGGAGCGGTACCCCCTTCTAGAATTGTCAGGGCACCTGTGGCAGGTGTCCTGCACTATTCGCCCACAAGTTCAGCGGTTCTATCCTGCAACTGGGATCCCAGCTTAGGGTCTGTCCCCTTAGACTGGGCAGAGGTCAGGGGTGAGGCTGCCCTCTCCCCACTCCCCTTACTGGGGTCCTGCACCTTCCCACCTGGAGTGGTGCCCCCAAAAGACAAACCGGTAGGGACACTGATTACAGTTGTGCTTCCCTCCAGGTCAGGCAACACCTGAACCTGGCTTCCCAACCCAGAGACTAACCCCTGCCGCTAAGCACCTGCCCTGCGCACCAGGACTTCCCGGGGAGCACACAGGCCCCCCGAGGGTAACACATAACTCATGTGTTGTGTAACAGTCTGCCTGGCGCAGATTTCCCAACCCTTGTCCATCTGACAGTGCATGAAGATCCCCCAGGACAGAAGTGGTGTCACCATGGTCACTCCTAGGAGACTCAGCCCTTCTGGCTGGCATAGACTGAGTGGTCACACACGCCCACTATGGCAAACCTAACATCTCCAAATGAGCACTTCGCTCCACCTTACCCCAAGGGGAGCTCTCCAAATCATTGCCTAACAGACAGTCAACAGGCACGGCTGGCTTCACAGCTACTTGAAGAGTACCTGAGACCCCCCACTCAAAGGGAACCTGAGCCACCTTGCAGTGGCTCTCTGTGTTGTCAGCGGCAACGACAGAGTAAAATGCATTGGGGAGCACCTGCTCTTCAGACACCACCCGGCAACTGACAGCTGTCACACTGGCTTTGGTGTCTCTCAGAGCCTCCACCCTATGGCCATTGATAGTCACCCACTGCCTATATTTCTTAGTGTTATCAGGCAGCTGGGTCCTGGGGACCACCTTATAGTATCCTAAAGAGTTTAGGGACATCTCTGTGGGACCCCACCCACCTTGGCCACCCGGCTTCTCTCCCAAGGCTACACTAGCCATCTGCCGGGGGGGTGCACCAGTGGGTGCTTTTTTACCTTTGTTGGGTAACTGAGAATCCCAGAAGAAGTGGCCCACCTGACCACAGCCAAAACATCTTTTGGGACCCCTCTGAACAGGTTTATCTGTCGGGCCCCTGGCTTCTTCTCAGGAGGAGGCTGGGAACCCTTCCCTTGGTTCCCTTGGGGATTACTTAGGGGCCCTTTCTGAAACTCCCTCTGTTTACCCTTGTCCCCCCACTCTTCTGCTTGGGACCCTGCCCACCTTTGGCGAAGTCTCCCACATGACCCTTGTGGACCCGGGTACTCACCCAGCGGTCCGCCTCCTCAGCAAGCTTCCTAGGGTTAGTCAGCTTGCTATCAATAAGGTGCTGGCGTAGCTCTGGAAACAATTACTTAGCAAGTGCTCTCATGCAATCAAGTCATAGAATGCTTCAAAATCCTTAACTTTGCTACCCTTCACCCAACCATCCAACGCTATGCAAAACAAAAAGACACATATTCCACCCAAGTACTTGACTCCAATTTCTTACAATTCCTAAACCTTTTTCTATAAATCTCTGGGGTCAACCCATACCTGGTCATTAAGGCTTACTTCATGTGGACATAGGAATTCTGATCCTCAGAGGGCAAATCTAACAAGGTATCCTGCCAATCACTGAGAAACTGCCCCCACAACCCAGCTCCCCAATCCTTCTCAGGGACCCGGTGGGAGGCCATAGGTACCTCATAGGCCTTAAACCATTGCCCAATATCTTCATTCTTGTGGAACTCCTTAATGACATCTTTGGGGATGAATACTCTTGTTTCTACAGGCACAGGTGTTGTGCTGCCACCAGAGGGAGTAATTTCTAAACTCTTGCCTTTCAATTTCAAATCCCTCAACATCCTTTCATGCTCTAAATGCATCCTCTTCTCTTCCAAGGCTAACTTCTGATTCTCTAACTCCATCTGACCACCCAGCTTGAGCTTGGCTATCTCCAACTTATGCATTCTATCCATCTCCCTGTCCTCCAGCTCCTCTGGGGACAGGCACTTTGAAGAAACACTGCTGCCTGGCCTGGAAGGTACTTTCTCCCTGGTCAGGCTCAATGGCCCATCCAGCTGCCCATTTGTATTCTCTGCTTCCTCCCTAGGCTCTTCAGGATGCTCAGTAGCATCTCTAGATTTCAACCAGGCTTTTGGAACTCTTCCTTCTTTGTGATGCCTTTCACAGGTATATTAAATCTTTTACAGAAGGTTTTGAGCTGTGGCACAGTGTAGGTATCAACCCTCTCTTCTTCAAATTATAGATCCATAGATGCGTTGGATGCTGCTTTGGTCATGGTGGCAAGAATTGGCAGTTCTTACCGAAAATAGAAGTCCCAAGGAAAAAAAATTCTACCAAAATGTATGTGGTCGCGTTATGTTCTGCACTCACTAGTAGTGCACACCAATCACTGTATATGAGTCACAAATGCAAGTCCAAATCCCATCGCTGTCACCAATGTTAGAAATGGGGGTCTCTAGTTGGCAATGGCTTGCACCTTTGTCCAAATAGGGACCCTGCCTTCTAGTCAGGGAAAGGGGGGTACACTTCTGAAATAACCCCTGATCACTCCCTTGGTAGCTTGGCACAAGCAGACAGGCTTATCTCAGAGGTAGTGTGTAAAGCATTCGTTAACACATACAGTAACACAGTGAAAACACTACAAATGGACACCACACCAGTTTAGAAAAATAAGTAATCTTTACTAGACTTAACACAAGACCAAATGAAACAAATCCACAATACTGTAATAAAAATATGACTTTAAAATGGTAGAAATAGATTAGTTTAATGCAGATGGTAAAAGAGACACTTTACTCTCAAAGTACATTGGATGTGTCACGCAAAACAAACAAAAGGGTTGCAGGGAAGGTGATGCATCTGATCCTTGCTTCGGGGGAGGTGATGCATCTGTTCTTACTGCAGCACATGGGAGGTGTTGTGTCCATTCCTTACCGGAGAGGAGGTGATGCGTCAGTTTCTTATTGCATTCCGATTATGATGCCACAAGATGGGTCTCGATGCGATGCGGCGATCCGGTGCGATGCGACAAAATGGTGTCTTTGATTCGATGCGACAACGTGGATGCAATGCATGCACGCCCGATGGCCATGCGGCGGCTTGGTAGATGCTTGAGCTGCGACAGGCCCTGCGACACGCTTCGCCGGTGATGCGACAAGCTTCGTCGGTGATGCGACGGCAAACCGCTGCGGCGGCGACACACTTCTTCGGCGATGCGATGGCAACTGCTGCGGCGATGACAGGCTTCTCCCTCATCGCGTCATGCTTCCAGCTGCCAGCGACACGCAGTCTCCAGAGGGCCCAAAACAACAGCAGGCACCGCACTGCAGGTAGAATTCCCAGCAAGGAAATTCAGGGGGAGCTGGTGGTGAAGTCCTTGGGTCCTTGAGACTTCAGAACAGGAGGCAAGCTCAACTTCAAGCCCTTTGAGATCTTCCTCAAGATAGTAAAAGTTCCCCCAAAGTTCCTTTTCTCCTTTCCTTGGCAATAAAGTAACCACTGCAGGCCAACCCCAAACAGCAACAGCACAGGGGCAGTAATCTTCCTTCAGCTACTCTGGTTCTTCTCCCTGGCAAAGGGTTTGTCTTTATTCCCTGAAGTGATCTAAAGTACTAGGGTCTGGGCTCCAATATTTATACTGCAAAATCCTTTGTCCTCTGAAGGCAGAGGGTGTCTATGCCCAACCAAAACCAGTTCTGTCCTCCCTGGTGCAGCTTCCTGGCAGGAGTTGCAGACAGCATTGTTGAAAGCAGACCCCAGGCAGCAGAAAGGAAATCTCCTCCCCCTACTCTCTATTCAATGCAGGTCCTCTGCAGCCCAGCCCTGACCCATCAGACTGCTGGAGCCAAAGCCCTCTCCAGCCCCCTGTCACTCACAAACCAGACATGTAATAAACAAACCTACCTACTTTCTAAAAGTGGTATTTTCAAACACGGAATGTAAACATCACCCACACTAAAAGATGTATGTCCAGGCATACTAAAATTATATTCCCTATCTTGTTCCTTGGGCCACCTCTGATTATAAGATGTTATAATCAAACTGCCCATTCTGGCCTATGGGAACAGATAGCCTTGCAATAGTGAAAAACGAAATTGGCTGTAATTCACTATCAGGACATGCCACACACATCAGGGCATGTCCTACCTTTTACATACAATGCACCCTGCCCTTGGCCCTACCTTAGGGGTGACTAATATGTAGAAAAGGGAAGATTTAGGGACTGGCAAGTGGGTGCACTTGCTTAGTCGACATGGCAGTCCCAGATTGCACACAGGCTCTTCAATGGCAGGCCCGAGCCACACTTTACAAGCTGCTTCTGTCGGGGGCACAACCAGTGCTGCAAGCCCATCAGCAGCATTTGATTTACAGGACCTCGGCACACATGGCGCTTTGTACTAGGGTCTGACAAGTAAATCAAATAGCCAATCATGGAGTCACTAATCCATTACAGTAATTACAGGGAGAGCATATGCACTTTAGCACTGATCAGCAGTAGTAAAGTGCCCAGAGTCATTAAACCAACAAAAACAGGTCAGAAAAAGTCTCGGAGGAAGGCAAAAGGTTCAGAGATGACCCTGCAAAAAGGGCGAAGTCCAACACCCAGCCTTCAGGCAGGATGTGATCCAGGTCCTGATGGGCACCCTACTGCCTCTATACAGCCAACTCTATGGTAAACCAGAGGAGCTGGTGAGTGATGATCACATTGCATTGGCATTGGACATGTGCAATTACCATGCACTACTGGCATTAGGAATCTCATAGACAAGCATGTAAACTGTTTTTTTGTAAGTTTAAAAGTGTGTACATAACTGTTCTGGACAGGTATACTGTGTGTGTTCTGGGTTAAACATCTTATCACTGTTCTCATGGGACGGAGTCATCATTGAACACAGAACAACTGCACATAATGACACTTGCCTACCCCTGAGATATTGTTTGCCAATCTGACCATGACCTATGTGTACAAGTGTTTGACTCAGAAACATGTTGCATTTGAACTAATGGTCTGTCACCATGTCATCCTTACAGATCAACTCCCATCAGAAGGCAAAGCTGTGGAGGACCATTGCCCGGGAGGTGTGCTCAGTGGGGGTCGCCAATCGGCACATCCATCATTGCTGCAAACAGTGGCAAGACCTTCGTGGCTGGACCAGGAAGATTGCCAAAGTCCAGCTGGCCTGTCACTTCCAGGCAAAAGTGGTGGGCACCAAACACTGACCCCCCAAGCTCCATATCCTAGCGGGAGTCTTCCCTGACCTGGATGGGAAGTTGAAAGCCATACAGCAGTAAGGAGGGAATGCGTATGTGCTTTGTCGCACAACTTTTTTAACCATGCATGTTGTCGTATCTTAGCCTGCTGGCCCTTTTACAGGCTGTAAGACACCCAAATCCACTGTTCAGTGTTAAAAGATGCATATGCAAAAGGACGATTAGATGCCTGGTCATGCCCCTTTCATCGGAGAAATGTGTGGAAGATATGTTCAGGGTAGTGACAGTAGTGCCATGCTTAAGTGATATGAACAAATTCAACGGCATGTGCTTGGAGATAACCTTCAGGAATGATATGATTGATCAACATGTATCAGCACATTGAGTAATGTTTAAAATGTTCTCAGTGTGATCATACCAAATCTGTGAAGTATGTTCTCATTGAAGCACTCAAGTGTGAAAAGCCTATGCTATACATCCCGGCAGCAGGTGGCGTCTATGTTGAGACCTTGGCGAGTTTTGCTTGGTCAGTGTGCCAATGTTAGGTCCCAGCCGCGATGCTCAGTGTATTCAAATGTATCCCATGGCCTAATTACAGGTTTGCTAACTCAGGTCAACTGTCAAACTGGCCTTTCACGTGATTGGGTGCAAAATTCCATTCAAAAGAGTGAGTGCATGTGTCTGACTCTGTAGTGGTTACAACATAGGACCATTCAGTGGCAAACACAGGTGGAAACATGGCTGCAATTGTAAGGTATGATGTTAGATACACATTGACAGCACTTCACATGTGTGTAAATGCTCTTTTCTATTCATACTTGATTGCTTGTAAACCATGTCTTTGATGCATCACTGTCAGATTTAAGGATGTCAGATGTGTATCATTTTGGAGTAAGTTAACAAATTGAGGTGGGAAACCAGAGCAATTTAAGCTGTACAAAGTGTGCACAATGGTAAAAAAGAATTGAGAGACATTCAGACTTGACCTCTACAAGTGAGGACCACTGCAGTCTAGACAAGATTGGTACACAGTTTTGACTGGACTCGTAAAGATTAGAGGTCCATAATAATAGTCTGTACAGATGATGTACCCAGATGGGCCAGTGGCATAGTGATCCACCTGAAGCATTGTGAAGATGCACTCATTGGACTGGAAAGCGTGTTGACCATTGTTCACATCTGAAACTGGTGAGCTGTTTTCAATGTGCACAACATTCTGATTTTTCTTCATAACACTGTGCATAGATGACATAAAACTATCCACCACGTACCTCTCTCCCTAGCTATGCCTACTACCTTGGTGTCTCAACAATAAGAGTTAGATGTGTGACCTGACAGGAAAGAACCTAAGTTACAGGACAAATGAGCACAATCACTGTTATCTGCGTAATATGACTTATGCGATGACTACACCACCTTGATGTATGACAATGAAGGTATATGTCTACCTAATAAAAACGGTTGAGCACCAGAGGGTCGGAGGGAACAAGTTTAGAGACCGCACAGGATTAATTGCCCCATCGAAGTACATATAACACAAAAGTAAACCTGAGGTCTAATGATAAAGAGAAATAGGTGGTATGTAGGGTGAGGAGGAAATGCCTAATGTACGTCGTGAAACTGGAGAAAGCTCCAAAACCAAGGTCAAGTAATCACCGTGGGTAACTAACCCCATCACATGGGATTTTCATCCCAGAGAAAATCTCATGATCTCAAGGGGCAGACAGCGCCCTTTTGTGAGATATGAGTCCTTAGTGTGGTGATTGATAAGTGCTAGATAATGGAATAAATCTAAAAAATTAGCCTAAGGTGAGTGGGGATTGCAGTGCTGGTAGTTGTGAAAAAAGTGAGTGTCTAAAACAAGTGCCGGGACGGCCAGAGGACTTCTGTGTGGACAATGCCGTCCCGATGTTGGATTAAAAAAGGGGGGGCAACACTAATCTAGTCTGATCAATGAAGCAACGTGAAAGAATGTGGTCGACATGTTTCAGCCATATCGCCTGATAAGGCTAGGCTTTCATCAGGACCTGAAAGCTACTGCAGGAAAGAAAACAACGTAACAAAGGATATGAAGAGCACCCTCAACTTGATTGTAGAGTGCAAGTCTCTTCAGCGAAACATACAGCACCTAGATAACGAGATAATTATAGGAGTGAAACCACCAATGCTCAGTCATATTATAAGAACAATAAAATGAATATAGACTTGAAGCAAGGTCCGACTCACCTGTGCAAACTAGGTGATGAGATGACCTCCACCTGGCAACCGCTCAGGAAGGAACACCGCTCTGAAAGGGAAATGTAAGGCTGATGGTAGCGGCTTACAAATCGTGAGCAAGTGTGGAAAGAGTGGGGAAATCAACTGAAAACTAGGGAGAACTGCCGAAGGCTGAGTCTGCACACACAATGATATACAGTAATTAAAAACAAGGCTTAATGCTGGGCACAAAGTCAATGTGATCACGGATGATGCAGATCCGTATAACAAGGTACAGGCTAAGAGATACAATGTTAGAGGAACAGCGCCTCTAAATGAACGCCAACGAAGGCAGCAAAGGAGCCTACCTGTCCGTCGGGGAACCGGGCTGGAATGAGCCTGCAGCCGGAGGTCCCGTGTGATTGGACGGAGGCAAGAAGAAATGAAAAAACTGCCGGTGGGATGGGCCAATAGCGCGGCAGGAGAGGTATACATGCCGAAGTGGAAGCCAATCCAAAATCCTGGCGCAAGCAACTAGGTGTAGATGGAAATGACAGGTCAGGGAGAGCGCTGTCAAAAATTTAGCTGACTCGATACACCTGGGGAGTCAGAAAGGTGACGCGGTGCGCTTGAGGAATGCGGAAGCCGCCGTCAGGTGAAGATGACGGCTGTCAAGGCACGTGTTGCACCGAAAAGCGTGAGTCATCTAGGAAATTACGGAAGGTGGTAAAATGCACCAAGTGATGCATTGCTAGTGTGTGAAGTTCCCAGAAGACCACGGGCTGTGGGACAGACACTTATTGAGTATAATCACGGCTAAAGCTGTATGAGCCGATTGGATACAATGAAGTAGTGTGGGCTAGATCGCGGTTTTCCCACTTTGAGAACTGTGTCAAAGAAGAGAAGAACACACCGGGTATTATAGCGATAGCCAAGGGATTTCGTCATTAAGTCCCCGAACATGTGTTTGTAGTTTATACACCCACCTTTGCTCACGTTTAAAAAGGAAAGCGGAGCTGTCAGTGAGGTGTGGTGGTATTAGGGGTTTATCAATGACAATCCAGTGCAAATCATCAGGGGCATGTTTAACCTCCAGAAAGTGATTAGTAAGTTTTGTGGAGGTGCGGCCACACCGTATCGTGCTCTTGTGTTCTAAAATCCGGGTTTTGATGCGGCGGGTGGTCATGCCGATATATCGCAACTCGCACGGACAGGTGATCAGATAGATCAGATGGGAGCTGTTGCAGTTCGTATGGCTCTTCAAAATCCAGGGTCGACCTGTGCCGATGTCAATTTCCTTAGTCACCGAGGTCAAACAACATGCGGCACAAGAACCGCATGGGTAGTGTCCCACGACTGGAGGCAGACCCCACAGGGTAGGTTGGGTGCATCTCTGATTGATGCGTGGGCGGGTATGTACCAATTGGTCCCTGATATTGCTACTGCGTTTAAACGCAAAGAGGGGTTTTGGTAGCTCAACCTCACCTATATTGAGAATCCTCCAGTTGGTAAGAATGATTTTCTTAAGTTTGTTGGAGAACTGGCAATAGGTGTGGACACACGTGAGTCTGTTCTCGGATGTTTTAGGAGTCTTGGGTTCTAACAGAGCCTCACGATTGTTGTTAGCAGCTCTCTTGGAAGCCCTCCGGATAAGATGTTTAGGGTAGTCTCTCGCCTGCAATTGCTTAGAGAGATTGTCGGCATGTTCCTTGTATTTGACACTGGAGGAACAATTTCGTTTCAAGCGCAAGAATTGGCCGAAGGGCAGATTGTCACGCAGAGCTCGTGGGTGAAAGCTATCATATTTAAGAAGAGCATTCACCGCCATGGGTTTTCTGTATAGTTCAGTGCCCAAACGCCCTTCTGATGGGGTGATGAGAATGTCGAGAAAAGGTAAATGCGTCTTAGAGTACTCGCAAGTGAATTTCAAAAAGGGGTCACAATTATTGAGCCAGTCTTTGAAAGCCAAGAGGGAGGACAGGGAACCTTGCCATAGCACAAATACATCATCTATGTATCTCTTCCATATCATGATGTGATCCTTGTATGGGTTGGTGGTATTGAGGACGTGTTGTTCTTCGAAAACATGAACGTACAGGTTCGCCAGGCTGGGAGCAAAAATGCTCCCCATTGAAGTTCCTGATATTTGCAAGAATAGCTGGTCCTCAAATTGAAAGAAATTCTCTTTCATAGCAAGTCTGGCACACGACATTATGAAAGGAACAGGAGTAATGGAGTCAGGAGGATCTGCCAACAGAAGAGTTTCAATGACAGATAAAGTTTCATCCTGCGGGATGCACGTGTATAGCGACTCCACATCGAATGAAACAAGAAAGTCAGTAGTGTGATCAAAGGACAAATCCGTAAGGAGGTTGAGAATAGCCTTGGTGTCCTTGAGGTATGTAGGCATCTTCGACACTAAGGGACGAAGGAAGTGGTCAGTAAATGCCGACAGGGGTTCCAATAAGGACCCCAACCCAGAAATGATAGGGCGACCAGGTGGAGGGTGCACCTTCTTATGTACCTTGGGTAGGATGTAAAAGTATGGTATGGTAGCAGAGGAATTGACCAGATATTGTGCTTCATTTGAAGTAATCCAGGCATTAGCACTGGCTTCATTGACTAAAATCCGGATAGTCTGGAGTAGACGTGTAGTAGGATCCTCAGCAAGGGGTTGGTAAAAGTTGGTGTTGCTCAACTGTCTTAAACATTCAACACGATAAGCAGTGGTATCCATCAAGACAGTAGCGCCGCCCTTGTCAGCCGGTTTGATAATTATAGAATCATCAGAAGTGAGGGAATTCAATGTCAAGCGTTCTGCCTTGGTGAGGTTCTGATATTGGCGGTTAGTAGAGCCGCTAAAGGAAGATACTTGGGAGGTCACTGCTTTCTCGAAAGTGAGAACCTGTGGAGGAATTTGGCTTGGCAAAGGATTGAAAGAGGATTTGATGCGTAATCCCGTGTTCTGGTCTTGATCGCTAGGCGAGCTGAGGGATTCTGCTCTGAAGAAAAAATTTAACCGAATTTTCCTAAAAAATTGGGCAAGTTCCTGGTGGATGGAGAACATGTCTCCTTTAAAGGAAGGAACAAAGCCAAGACCTTTATTAAGAAGAGAGTTCTCGTCAGCTGTGAGGATTCTGCTAGATAAATTAATAACTAGGTCGCACTCGTGCTCGGGGCGGCTGGGGTGTTCCTCGAGTTCAATGGTGGATTCCCTTGTTGTTGGTCCTGCCATTGGACTTGGTTCCGTCTCCTTCCCCTGGATCGTCCTCGGCCAAACCCTAAAAAAGGCTGGTTGGAGTACATTTGTGGAGGCGGGGGATAGGGACAAGGTGGACCAAAGGGCGTGGGTTGTCCAAATGGTGGAAACGGGGGGTAGTTGTAACCGGCATGTGGCCACCATTGGGAAGGGTGCATGTGGTTGGGTGTACCCCTCTGGTTTCTCCTGTTTGCACCACCTCTCCTTTTATTACCTCTTTGTGAGGATTCATCACCTGAGGCAGAGTCTGATCCACTGGACCAGTCATCGCTTCCCGATGTGGAGTAATTGGACCCATATTTGCGGCCCTGTCGGTTGGATTGAGGTGGAACGTAGTCCGCACTTGTGTATGGGTATACTCTCTCCATTGAAAAACGGGCCAGGTCTTTTTTAAATTTGGTAATCTTGGTCATTAAGACAGTATCTTTGAATTCTTTATTATGCTTACTGGACTCCTCTTGTTGTTTCTTAAATAGTGCACCAGTTAGTGTCACTTTAATTTGGGATTCCAAGGCCTGTATCTCAATCAATACAGCATCAGCAACACGTTTGGCCGTGTTTATAATGAGGATGAGCCAGTCCCTGGTACATTTCCACGCTATGAGAGACCAATCATTGAGGAAGATCTTATCGTCCAAGAACAATCTAGGAGCATTTGTCACAATTAGTCCCGTAGGGGCACAATTTGCTCTCAAATATTCAGTCATGATGGCCCCATGAATGTAAATACGAGAGTGTGATTTCTTAAGGGTGAGGACCTTAGTCCAATCGACCTCTGCACTAATTGGGGGACTTTGGAAGGTGTCCATGATACTGGGTGTATCAAGAATAGCTTGAGCTATTGTGTCATCGAACGTCAAACCAAGGCGTTCTGCCATGATTGTGAGAATGACTATATAGAGAGCAGACAAAGGTCAGGGCAGTCTCGACCGGGGAGTCAGAAGAAAAGACCCACAGCAGGTAAAGCGAAAAGTGTGTGCAATTTGTGCACAACGGGGAAAGAAATCACCCAGCAAAAATCAAAATAGTTTTTGCAAAACAGTTACAGGCACAACAAATGTGCTCGAAAAAAGGACCCACAGCCAGGAAGCTGTACATGAAACCTAATAAAAACGGTTGAGCACCAGAGGGTCGGAGGGAACAAGTTTAGAGACCGCACAGGATTAATTCCCCCATCGAAGTACATATAACACAAAAGTAAACCTGAGGTCTAATGATAAAGAGAAATAGGTGGTATGTAGGGTGAGGAGGAAATGCCTAATGTACGTCGTGAAACTGGAGAAAGCTCCAAAACCAAGGTCAAGTAATCACCGTGGGTAACTAACCCCATCACATGGGATTTTCATCCCAGAGAAAATCTCATGATCTCAAGGGGCAGACAGCGCCCTTTTGTGAGATATGAGTCCTTAGTGTGGTGATTGATAAGTGCTAGATAATGGAATAAATCTAAAAAATTAGCCTAAGGTGAGTGGGGATTGCAGTGCTGGTAGTTGTGAAAAAAGTGAGTGTCTAAAACAAGTGCCGGGACGGCCAGAGGACTTCTGTGTGGACAATGCCGTCCCGATGTTGGATTAAAAAAGGGGGGGCAACACTAATCTAGTCTGATCAATGAAGCAACGTGAAAGAATGTGGTCGACATGTTTCAGCCATATCGCCTGATAAGGCTAGGCTTTCATCAGGACCTGAAAGCTACTGCAGGAAAGAAAACAACGTAACAAAGGATATGAAGAGCACCCTCAACTTGATTGTAGAGTGCAAGTCTCTTCAGCGAAACATACAGCACCTAGATAACGAGATAATTATAGGAGTGAAACCACCAATGCTCAGTCATATTATAAGAACAATAAAATGAATATAGACTTGAAGCAAGGTCCGACTCACCTGTGCAAACTAGGTGATGAGATGACCTCCACCTGGCAACCGCTCAGGAAGGAACACCGCTCTGAAAGGGAAATGTAAGGCTGATGGTAGCGGCTTACAAATCGTGAGCAAGTGTGGAAAGAGTGGGGAAATCAACTGAAAACTAGGGAGAACTGCCGAAGGCTGAGTCTGCACACACAATGATATACAGTAATTAAAAACAAGGCTTAATGCTGGGCACAAAGTCAATGTGATCACGGATGATGCAGATCCGTATAACAAGGTACAGGCTAAGAGATACAATGTTAGAGGAACAGCGCCTCTAAATGAACGCCATCCCGGCAGCAGGTGGCGTCTATGTTGAGACCTTGGCGAGTTTTGCTTGGTCAGTGTGCCAATGTTAGGTCCCAGCCGCGATGCTCAGTGTATTCAAATGTATCCCATGGCCTAATTACAGGTTTGCTAACTCAGGTCAACTGTCAAACTGGCCTTTCACGTGATTGGGTGCAAAATTCCATTCAAAAGAGTGAGTGCATGTGTCTGACTCTGTAGTGGTTACAACATAGGACCATTCAGTGGCAAACACAGGTGGAAACATGGCTGCAATTGTAAGGTATGATGTTAGATACACATTGACAGCACTTCACATGTGTGTAAATGCTCTTTTCTATTCATACTTGATTGCTTGTAAACCATGTCTTTGATGCATCACTGTCAGATTTAAGGATGTCAGATGTGTATCATTTTGGAGTAAGTTAACAAATTGAGGTGGGAAACCAGAGCAATTTAAGCTGTACAAAGTGTGCACAATGGTAAAAAAGAATTGAGAGACATTCAGACTTGACCTCTACAAGTGAGGACCACTGCAGTCTAGACAAGATTGGTACACAGTTTTGACTGGACTCGTAAAGATTAGAGGTCCATAATAATAGTCTGTACAGATGATGTACCCAGATGGGCCAGTGGCATAGTGATCCACCTGAAGCATTGTGAAGATGCACTCATTGGACTGGAAAGCGTGTTGACCATTGTTCACATCTGAAACTGGTGAGCTGTTTTCAATGTGCACAACATTCTGATTTTTCTTCATAACACTGTGCATAGATGACATAAAACTATCCACCACGTACCTCTCTCCCTAGCTATGCCTACTACCTTGGTGTCTCAACAATAAGAGTTAGATGTGTGACCTGACAGGAAAGAACCTAAGTTACAGGACAAATGAGCACAATCACTGTTATCTGCGTAATATGACTTATGCGATGACTACACCACCTTGATGTATGACAATGAAGGTATATGACCTGTAACATGAGAGCCAATGGTTCTCAATTTGGTGACTAGGGATTGCAGAATTGATACCGTCTCAATTTAATTGTGTGAATCCTAATTCCATTGTTTGGTCTAAAATCCCTTACATTAGATGAGATAGGTATGTCCTGGCACAAGACCGTCAGGAGCAAAAGGCAATACATCACCTGCTACATATTGAAGTAGTTGACATTGTGGTTTTGGTTTTGATATTGATACACCCAATGTTGCATATTACTTCATATGTGAGGGAGCAATGGTTAACTGGCATACTGACAAGTGCCATGTACGGAACACTTTTGAATGTAATAGCCCATATCTAAATTTTGTATTTGGTTGATCTGTGAAGATTTGTGATGATACTTATGTGTCAAGTACATATGGATGACTCATGTGATTCTTTCTCATTCTTGTACACAGCATCAGCACCAGCCAGTGGAGGAAGCAGTGCCATAGACCAAGGGGAAGCAGCTCACCCCAGACTGGGTCCAGTGCTGAGTCTGAGGAGGAGGGGCCCAGTGACTCAGAGGGTGAGGGGAGCATCACTGAGGGCATGTCTGAAACAACATCAGTTGTATCTCCAGCCACATCAAGCTCCAATGATGACTCCCTTGTGGTGGTGGATGACCCAGGGACTGGATCCACTACATCCGAGTCCACTATCAACCCTAACATCGCCGCCTTCCCAGCTGCTCCCCATCCCACAGTCCATGGCCGGTCGCCTAGAAGAGGCGGTGTCTCCTTCGTGCCAGGCACCTCACCCCCTGACCCTGTCTCCCCTGCTGCCCTGAGTATGAAGCCATTGACATCCTGAGGCAGATCTCTGTGGGGCAAACAGCAGTCCTGAATGTCCTCCAGGTGCATACTGATCACCTGAAACAAATGGTGTAAATCCTGGAGGGTATTCACTCTGACATGTCTGCCCTACAGAGATCTAATTAGGCTCTGGCCTCCAACCTGACTGCAGCAGTGTCCCAGCTCCAGCTGTCCTAACCCCTTCCTGCTTCTTCCCCATGTGCAGTCCCAACTAGCCACCCTGACCCAAGCACACACAAACATACACATGCATCCCCCTCAACAGCCACATTCAGCACACAAACAGACAGACACTAGGACAAACCCATACACATGCACACTCACTAGACAGACAGCATACTCACCTCCACAGAAATACCACCAGACAACACACATGCATCCACAGACATTCCATAGACATCAGAACCCTCTGCCTCCACAACCCCTACCCTTGCCTCTCCTGTTTCCCCCTCAGCCCATGTATTCCAGCTCATTCCCCTTCACCTCTTCCCTACCCAAACCTACAAACCCCCACCCAAGAAGAAGAATCCCACCCCCCTCACCCTACCATTTACATCTGCCCTCCCCCTAAGAAGAATAAATGCCCCAAATCACCCCCACCAGAAAATACCCCCTGTTCTCTGAAATTCAAACCCCCTCCAGTTACCCATACTTCTCCAGGCCAGTACCTCCAGACCCAAACAAACCCGTTCAAAAAAGTCACACCCCTCCCTATTCCTGTTCACACCATTAGAGATTATAACATTTCCAAATTATTCAAGCCCAATCCACCCCCCCCTCCATCTAGCCCTCCCACTACAGCTGCCCCCACTCAATCTGAGCCTACCACTGCAGTGGGCCTACTGCCCACTCAATCTGAGGCAACTACTGAAGTGAACCCACCCCCTTCAATTTGAAACCACCACTGCAGTGGACTCACTACCCCTCAATCTGACACTACCACTGCAATGGACCCACACCCCCTCCTGATTCCATCCCTCCCCAAACCCAACCCAGTCCTCCCTAGTTTTGTCCCTTTGGTGGCTGGCATTTCCCCTATATACCCCTCCCTACCAGATATTGTGCAGGCAAGAGTGGATGGGCATGAAGTCATTCACCCATTGACCAATGTTGGACTGGCCATTGGCATTTTGCAATTTATTGATCTACATTTTTATGCTGAATTAAGCATTTTTACATTTTGGTACTCAGATATCTGCGTACACCAAATTGTATATTAATGAATTGTAAATCATACACAATTTATTTATTTTATTTATTTATAAAGTTTGATATAGCGCGAACATGACCCACGGGGGTATCAGAGTGCTTTTTAATATACAGTTGTTAGATGGTTGAGGTAGTATACATAAATTCAGTATTCACCATTCAATACAAAAGAGGAAGATAGGAGTATATGGGTAGCATAGGTGACTAGTAGTCATCAAGGAATGATCCACGAGGGAACCAGAGTGCTTTAAAATCACAGTTATTACATATCAGGTAGATGAGGTAGTATACATTCATTCGATAGTCGTCATTCAGTACAAAAGAGGTAGACAGTAGTATAATGGTAGCATAGGAGACTGGTAGTCATCATAGAGTTAAAGTCTTAGGATGTGAATTTGTTAATTAGAAGCAGTTTTACTCCTTTTGAAGGGGGTAAAGCAAGTGATTCCACGTACCAATGGAGGTAGGACGTTCCAAATCTTCGGAGCAATCCCTGAGAATGCTCTGCAACCAGTTCTCTTTTTGTGGGGGGAAGGATTGTGGTTTCAGTAGTAGTGAACCTGCACTACGCAATTGCCTGCATCCTCCTGATCGCTCTAGCTTTTGTGCTAAGTAACTGGGGGTATTGCTATGCAGGGCTTTGGGGGTCATGCGAGCGATATTGTGTATTCTTGCCTCGTTGGGTAGCCAGTTCAGAGCTTTCAAGGTCGGAGAAATGTGGTTATTTCTTTTAGTTCCTGAGACCAGTCTGGCCGCAGCGTTAAGTGAAGCCCTCAGCTGGGCAAGCTTGTATTTGGGGAGACCGCATAGAGTGGTGCTTCCATAGTCCAATCTTGGTAGCACTATTTTTAAGTCGTTCTGTGGGAGGAAGGGTTTAAGTTTCCTTAGTATGCTTATCTGATGATTAGCTCACTTGGTTGCAATATTGATTTGCGCCTGCATGGATTCAATGATGTGGGGAGCACATTCAAAGGAAGTTATATGCTTCAATCATAAGTCTATCTTGGGTGTGTGATTGGGAGGGGAGATGAGATGGAATTCCGTTTTTTGGGTGTTAAGCATGAGGTGGTTGCCAGTGAGCCAACTTTGAATATTCTGTAGAATAGCATTGAGGGAGATGAAGTCCTCTGGTTGGGAGCATTTCATATACAGTTGAGTGTCGTCCGCATACAGGTGACATAGAATGTTCGCAGAGTTCAGTGCGCTTGCCAAGGGTTCCATGACTAAATTGAAAATGATGGGTAAAAGTGCTGAGCCCTGTGGAACCCCTATGGTGACCATGGAGGGTTGAGAGAGTGAATGCTTTGTCTTAATTCTTTATGTTCTGTTACTTAGGAAGGAGGCTAACCATTGTAGCTCTGAGCCAGTTAGGCCCATCCTTCGTTCCAGTAGAGACAGTAGGTTGTCATGCTTAACCGTATCGAAAGCAGAGGGTAAGTCAAGAAGTATCAATAGGCATGATTTGTTGTGGTCTAGCATTTTTTTTTGTATGTCATCCGTTATGTGGGTGAGTGCAGATTCAGTGCTGTGACCTTGACGGAAGCCGTATTGGTTTTTGTCTAGGAGGTTGTAATTCTCGATGTGGTTGCATAGTTGTATTTGTACACATTTTTCCAGCAATTTCGCCAAAGTGGGGATGTTGGATATAGGGCAGTAGTTGTTGAGATCAGTGGGGAGCGAGTCGGATTACTTTAGTATAGGTATGACCTGCCCTATTTTAAGACAGTCCGGTATGGACGCTTGTCTCAGAGAGGCGTTTGTGATCTTTGACCATAGGGGTAGAATAGAGGCTTTTATAATTTTGAATAAAGAAGGAGGTAAGGGGTCTGAAAAGTGATTGAGGGGTTAATCGTTAGAAGAGTGTTATAGATCTCTTGTTCAGGGATGGGTGAGAAGGTGTGCCAAGAGGCATTGTTTTTTGGGATTTCCGTTGGACTACTAAAATGGACCTTGAACTGAGAGTGAAATTTAACATCAAGGCGGGCAATAGTTTGTAAGAGGGCCTTCTTAGATTGGATGTCGAGTTCAATGGATTTAGTTTTTTCTAGGAAGAAATTGGCAAGCTCATGGCAGTTAGGTGTAGCCGAATCGCTTGGTTCCATGGAGTTAGGCTTGCTGGCCGCTTGTTGTTTGACAATTTCGAATAGTTTTTTGGGGCGGTTGATAGCTGGTTCAGATGGGTTTTTGAAAAAGTCTGCCTTAGCCTTTAGGATCTTCCTGTTGTATGAATTCCTCAGCACTCTGAGTGATATAGGTGCTCAATGGAGGGTGCTGATTTCCATAGTAGCTCCGCTGATCTTAGCTTGCGCCGATCCGAGTTCAGGTTCTCATTGAACCATGGTTTGGAGATTTTGGAGGAAATGTTTTTTTCTTGGAGGGGTGCTGCAGAGCCAAGAATTTCAAGCATAGTGGAATTGTAAAAAACTGTGAGGTCATGGACGTCAGCCATGTCTGTCGTGGGGATCAGGGCGGAGTTGCATTGGTTTACCAGGTCGAAGGGGTGGATATTTTGTATATTCCTTTTCCATTGTTTTGTTTTTGTGGGTTGGCCCCTATTTGGCGTTACCTCGATATTGATGGAGAAGAAAATGCTATAATGGTCCGTCCAGTCACATGGGGTGATGGATTCTAATGATACAGTGTTCATTTTAGCTATGATGAGGTCTAGTTTCTCTCCCTTGTTGTGGGTTGGACTGTCACAGAATTGGGACAGATCCTGATTTGACAGAAAAAATTTAAGACAGCTTACACCATGATCGGTTGAGTTGTTCCAATGGGGATTGAAGTCACCCAGGAAAATATGTGAGTTGTCATTGGATGTAATGACATTAGCTCATCGATGAACGCCAAATTATCACCCGGAGGGTGGTAAATTATGTGAAATTTGCAGGCAAGGCGCTTGTCATCAGATATGCTTACACAGAGATATTCACAGGAAGATAAAGAGAGGGAGTCTGCTTAATTGACTGTGACTGTGTTTCGATAAATGCACGTTTCTGTCTAGGCGGATTAGGTTGTGACTAGAAGGTACCAGTAGGTCAAGGATGGGAGAGGAGGAACTATTTATCCATGTTTCGGTAAGGACGATAATGTCAAGATCATTCACAATGATGAGGTTGTAAATGTCAGGGGCATGTTTGCTAGCAGACCTGCAATTGATGAGTGCACACTTAATCTTGCTAGTCGAATGGGGGGGAGTAGTTTGCACTATGTTGATATTTGTGAGGTTTTCTCTATTAATGGATCAGTAGTTGTGAGTGGGTTCTCTGAAGGGGTTGGTTTGAATGGATTGGATAGTTCCAAAACAAGACTCACTGTTGCCTTTCGGACAGGCATAGGATATGCGGAGGTCATCTATGTCATTGTCAGATAGTTCAGCAGTTGCCCTCCTAGGACGAGATGGGTCATTGGGGGAAGGTATCTTATACTGTCTAGTGTCCTTGAGGTCTGAGTTCTTGGCGATATATCTGCTACTACAATTAGTAGTGTAAGTATACAATGAAGTTAGTATGGCACGGATTGCATTTGGTCCATGGAGTATGTGCACTTTTACAGTATGTAGAATAGATGTTAGTGTCTACAGTTGCTGGGTGTCACTGTCGTCATCAGTCACAAACATTTTCATTTTTAAATTACACTTACACATATGTCATGCTTTCAAATGTCAATGTAGTGCAAGTGTATCAAAGTGCAACAGTTTAGGAGAAGCATGCTACATATGTTTGTAATGTGCAGGAAGACCACTGTCTCATCAATACACCTGGATACAGATGGAGCTTGACTACATGGTGGTGGCTTTGGACAGACCCAGTTACAAAAAGTTATGGTACAAATCTTTCATGTGACATGGTAGTGGTGGACCCATGTCTCTGTCTTCTATAGATCTGGTAGACTAGTGGCAATACCCTGCAAGGCTGTGGAACCCATCTGATATATTTCATGTGCCCATGGTGAGTGTAAGGTAGGCATTATTCTGACAGTGTACTGACCCTGTTGCCTCCCAGGACTTCCCTTTCTGCATATATTAATGTTAGTCAAGGTGTCTGTGGTCTGTATTGTCCAGGGCCTGTACAATGAGAGGTCAGTCATTCCAACCTGATATTGTTTGGGGACATCATATGGATAGTGTTTGTCCATGACACATCTCAGTAAGTTACAGTGTTTTACAGTCCTTACAGAGACACAATTGTTGTAGCTATTAGTTGCATTTGTGCCCAGTGTATGTTGCATGAATGGTTGTCAAACAATTCGAATACTAATGATGATGTGCAGTGATGGCATAGTTGTACAGTATCCAGCATTGTAAAGTGCATCTCATTGTGTCCTTATGCCCCGGTTAGAGTTTGAGAGTCAGGCCATTTCACAATTCTGGCAAATGTACTTCAGCAACATCATGCTCATGGGATGTTCCTTTGGATTCTGTTTTGGGGCACACCTAGCCGATAGCTTGCTCCTACAGCCAGATATATTATGCACCAGACAAGAGTATGTTGAGCAGAGGTATGGGAATGTATTGTCTGTCCCAGGCTGATGTTAGTTGCAATATGGTGGCCAAGCTTTTCAATGAGTATTTTTGCAATAAGTGACTTTGAGTGTGTCTACATGGCAAGAGAGGATGTGTGACAAGCTGACTGTAACCAAGACACAATGTGTGGTACTTCAGGCTTCTGGTTTGGTTGTGTGTTCAACTTATTTTTTGGGCATTCTGATAAGCTTTATGTTGTTCCTTCAATGAAACCTACAGTTTATCCTGGTTTAACAGGAGTTTTTTTTGTGTGTTTTCATAGGGATGTGTATCATGAGTAACCCTGGGCGTAGGACTACGCTACGCTCGTGTAGTTTGCATAGTTTGCGCAACTACGTGCTATGCAAATTGCACGTAGCACAGTGCAAAAACGCATAGCGTTGCGGGCATTTCTTTGCTTGCACGCCATCCTCTACATTAAGTTGGCGACCGCGAGCGAGCAAAATAACATCCCGGCAAAACTTTTTCCTTGTTCACGATCAGCAACATCAAGTTGCCGATCGCGAGCGTGGAAAATAAACCTCCCGGCGAGATTCTCAACGCGGGGAGGTCAGGTTTCTCATTGCGAGTGGTCGCGTATGCTCGTGACCAATCGCAATGAGAAACTACCAGTCTGCGTTGAGAAAGCTGCCGTTCGAGTACAAATCTAATCGAGCGGCAGAAAACGACCGCTTGCACTGTGCAAGATGCGGTTTGCAATGATTGCACAGTGGGGATTTGCATCCGGCACTGTGCAATCAGTGCGAACAGCATTTTGCACAGTGCACTACGCAGTTTGCGTAGCTTGTGTAGTGCGAAGAGCACTTTGCGTAGCTACGCATAGCGCTACTACAAAAACTACGCCCAGGGTTAATCATGAGCATGTGTCTACCTTTTCCACCCAACTGTGCAACTTGCTAGTACATTTCACATATGGTCACAAGTTCTACATGTTGTTGTTTCAGGCTGATGATTCAGAGATAGGATATGAAACACCTAACATTGTACCCATGATGGCAGACAGTTTATATTTGCCAAAGGCTGTAAAAGTCATATCAGTTAGGTGAAACTCATGTGACTTAGATAGATATGGATTAGGAGTTGTGACGATACTGTCAGGAGTGGATTGTGCTTGTTGTGTCCAAGATTTTTCTCTAGATGTTCATGGACAATGCTGGGTGCTGCATGGTCTTTTTGTCTCATTTATGTTTCAGACATTAAGGCAAAGTCTATTAATTTGAAAGGGTATTTTTAAGTGTCCATCTAACTGTCTGGTTCGGGAATGCTATGCTATGTCAAGTCCTGTTAGTGCATTCTGAGTGAACAGCATTTGTGTGTGCTTAGTCATCCAATGCTCCTTCCAGCCCCCTCATGTAACACAGCAGAAGGTGTGGCTTTTCAACATGACAATGCACCGCAGCAATCTCTGCCCCTGCCTGGATGAACATCAGGGAATCGAGTGGTCCACCCCCACAACTGAAGTCAGACAAGCATAATGTGATCATAGCACTTTGGCCACTGATCAACAGGGATGAGTGCCAATTGAGAAGAGTTGAGAATGTTTTGAGATTTAGATTTTTTGCACACTTTTCCACTGACAATTATTTTGTCTGTACAAGCTAGGACTTTACAATTTTAACCAAACATCATTCAAAGTTGAGAATCTGATTTGTATAGGTTGTCATTTGTGCATAGATGACAATGGAGTACTTTTGAGCTATGCTTGATGCTGCCCCAGATCACACAGAGATGAACTAGGAGTGCTGTTATGTCTATTGGATTGCCCTGTGCTACATGAGGTAAGCCGAGAGGACAGTGAATGCATAGAAGTGTTGTGGGCCCGTCTGATGTGCTGATGGTACAGGAGCCGATGTCACACTCATGCATTAAGTTGACAGTCAGGGGAAGATATGGAACTTGGAATGTGATGCCTAGCTGCAGATGTGTTTTGCAAGGTTGATATTGCATGGGCTGAACTAGCTTAACAAGGGTAGAGATGAGAGAGACTTGTGTTTACATTGTGGTAATGGAGTGGAGACTCATATGTAATGTAGGACAAGGGGGCATATGTAACAACATCTCCATTTGAGATTCTCAAATAGCGATTTTTTGAGAATCGCTATTTGAGAATTGCAAAACGGGATGTATTTAAAAAATCGCACAAATTTAGCGATTTCTTAAAATTCCTTAATTGCGATTAGCAAATTGCGAAATCGCAATTAAGGAATACCTTCCCATTCATTCCTATGGGCCAGGAGGCCCAAAGCAATGAATGGGAAGTCCTTCTCAATTTGCGAATCGCTATTTGCTAATCGCAAATTGAGAATATTTTCAAATGTGCAAGGGTGTCATGATGACACCCTGATGCACCCCTGAAATCAGCATGTGTGCACATATGGTGCACATACATGCCCTAAGGGCATGTATGTGCACCACATGGCACTTTGAAATATGCAAAAAAGCGCATATTTCAAAGAAATCGCAATTTACCACCAACTTGAAGTTGGTGGTAATTTGCGATTTCTTAAGGAGAAATCGCACAACTTGGGTGCGTGTTACATTGCATTTAAGAAATCGCAATTCGCGATTTCTTAAATGCTTATGCAAACTTAAGAAATCGCAAATTTAGCGATTCCTTAAGATTGCGAGGCTGAAATGCCTCATACATCTCCTTTTGCGATTTCGTATTCACAAACGCAGATTTGCGATTTGCAGCGTTCGCGAATACAAAATCGTTTGATACATAACCTCCTTAGGTCCTAATTATGAGTATGGTGGACCTCAGAACCATCATACTCACCGTGGCAGTCCTATCGCCAACACCCTGGAAGTCCAAACGATGTATCAGGAGTGTGGTGGTGGGGCCACCATGAGATTGTTGCATCCACTGGGATCAAGGATCCTGCTGCGGCTGCAGTCCGACAACAGCCTGAATATGCAGTGCAAATGCCGGCACCACCGACCATATTCCGAACTGCATATCCACCATCCTTTTCATGGCAGGGACCCTGCTATGAAAAGGGGGGCAGACAAGCAAGTAAGGGGGGCCTAACAGGGCTCCCAGCCTATTCTGGGCCTGGAGGTGCATACGGGGGCACATGTTGTGCCTCCCTGGAATTGCACCCTCGGTCCTAGACGGTGTGGCATGGACAACATAGTGCATGCCACACCATGCAGGAACATGATGCAGGCACTCTCTCGGCAGCAGTTTGCTGGTTAGCCTCTCCTATGAGCCTAACACAGCCTCCACCGTGAGACCACAGCAACACTGCCCATACTGGATTACACTCATAATCCAGCGAGCGGGCTCAACACAGTTTTAGCAGTCTACCTGGGTCAACCACAGTGGTGGTCCCATTGGAGGACCACCAATGTCGTAATCAGGCCCGTATTCCCAAAATTTACCCAAAAGCAGCAACTTGAACAACTTTGTCAGTGATTTCTTACTGTTGTAGGTCGCATGGGTGGAGCAAGGCCATTAACCACATCCACCCATAAAATACCATCATTATTCAATGTTAATGAAAGCATGACAACCTCTGTTTTTATAAATAAAAATGTTTGACAAACTCAGTAAGGCATAAAGAGTTCTCAAAGATTCAAAATAAATATGAATCAATCAGAGATAATGAAACCATTAAACAAATGTACTCATCGTTCAGGAGGGAGTTTTCATATAGGCCAGCCTGAAAATGTTGATTAATCAGGTAATGCCGGAAGATATATGAGTCAACTACACTTCTGGGAAATGTGGCAACAAGATTGATAAATTGCCCTTTTTATTCTACTATTTCTTGCACAATAATAGAATACTTGTGCTTTATATTGCAGCATACGCGGGCTGTTTCTGATGGTGGCACCAATTGTGCATGCATAGTAGTCTATTGCTCCAAGCACATGCAGGAAGACAACAATTTCATAGAATCCTTGCTTGATGCTTATTTGTTGCTGCCTGCCATTTGTGAAGTAAAGATGCTGAGGTGTGAGCCTCAAAATGGCCTTAAGAACAACTGGCTAAATAAATGAAAATGCAGACCGAGAAATAACTGCCAACTGAGCAGAAGTTGTCTGAAATGGTCTTGAAGACAAAATATACAATACTGTCATCCATTTCACATGTGGTGGGATGGCATGAGCCCGAGATATGGTTGGTTTTAGACGTGGAGAAATCTTCTGCCATAACTGCAAGGGGCTATCTTTCAAACCATAGAACAAGATTACATTCTCATCGCTGAGAGCAATCAAAGAGGGAGAACTTCCTCTTTTTCTGAATGTTGCTTCTGTGCCCCACGGCGGCAAAGTGTTTGAAAAGACTGTTCTGTGGTACTTTCATTTATACTAATGTTAAGGCATGCATGGGTTTCTACGTCTGCGAGGACTACGCTTAGCATTCTGGTGGAACGATAGACTTGTGATACACTGAGGAAGGCTGCGTGACACATTGTTTACTTAGTACATAGCAATGTATTGACCTTGGATACATTAAAATCTGTGTGACGCAAGGCGAAGCAACTCACAGCTTACCCCATGTAGAACTACAAAAACAATGCAGAACAAACAATGCATTGCTTAGTAAATATGACGGAATGCCTTGCTTTGTGTTGTGTCGACTTGGATGACACACGGACTAAGCAAGGGTTTAGTAAATCTGGGACTGTGTGCTTAATTAATAGAAATGATTTCTGTTTTATAAATGCGAGTTAAAAAGGTCTCCAAGAATCATGAGCGGCACACGGGCGTTAAAAATTCCATCATGTCATCTAGGGCCTCAAAGATGGAACAAATGCTTCTAGGTGTGAGTTATAGTGCCACGATATGGACATTGAATCTGGCGATGATAGTAATGGAGAGATTCTCAAAAGAATGTGAGGTATATGGGATTTTAGATGCCATTTATCAGAATCTAGACTGGTTACATTTTTTGAGTCAGGTCATGTGTGGAGTTTCCTATGTATTAACTGTACCAGTCACTTTGGTAAACAACTACATAAATCTTTTTTTTATCAATGTTGATGTGTTTTTCTCATATCTCTCATAGGATAGGTGCCTTTCATTCTGCAAGCTATTTTATGTTACATGAGCGCCCATTGCTTTCATCTGTGTGACCTACATAGTTTGAATTCCAGCAAGACTAATTTAGCTAGTCATCCTCCAGATGCTGGCAAAATGGGAAGCATTCAGCATGGTAACAGCAATATCTGTTATTTACAGTGGTCAAAATGGAAGAACTTTGGGGCAGGTGATAAATTTATCGCCGCTGCCTCTAAAACAGCGATAATGGGCTTGATAATATGCTCTATGGAATTCCAATTGAAGTCCATGTTAGATGGGAAGGACATCTAACCTGAGCTTCAATTGGAATTCCATAGAGCATATTATCAAGCCCATTATCACCGTTTTAGCAGCAGTTTTCTGCCGCTAAAGCGGCGATAATTTTATCGCCTGTCTTGATAATCTGCCCGTAAAATACTCTGAATTTTTGTAAAATTCATGGTATTATTCATGTTCTTTTTACCTTTAGGTCTCCAGGACAACAGTAAGCTAAATCTATTCACAATCTAAATGCTGAACTAAACTAAACACTTTAATTTTATTTCAACAACACAACCTGGGCGACCAGGGCAACATTTAATAACCTATAGGGTTTTGTTATACCGCTACAACCATCTGGAAAATCATCAAAATTGGGAACAAAGGGTAGACTCTGTAATCAGTTTGTTGATTCAACTAGCATATGTGCCCCAGTCTTTCAGAAAGTACAGAATGAAGTGAGATAGAGAGCAGATAGTAAGATTTCAGACATGCTCTGGGGAAAATGTAAATAACTGACTATGTTGCTACTTCTAAGGCCATCATTTAGAGTTTGATTTCAGAACCAAGACTGGACTAGGTGGGAGCCCAGCACAGTGGAAGTGGCGCTTCAAGCTGGTCAGCCAAAGAAGAAGGAAGTGTTCGACTGGGACCAACACCTTCTAAGCAGACGCGGCTGGCACAGGTGAGAGCGGTGGGGATGGGGTAGGGTGGGGGCAGGGGGAGTCAACATAAAACGGGATAAGAAAAATTACATAAAAAATAAATAACACCACTTACCTTGAGCTTGCCGCATAGCTGATTTGGCGATGCGGCGAGCGCAAGGTACTTTCTTTTGTTTTTTTTATTTAATTTTACCTGTCCTGTTGTCTATTGACTTCTCCGGCCCCACCCCGCCCCACCCCACCCCTACGCTCTCACCTGTGCCAGCCGTGCCTGCTTCTAAGGCCAGCAGAGGATAGCATGAGTCCACTGTATCGTGTCTGGGAAGGATAGTTGCAGAGGAGGAGTTGCAGTAATTATGCAAACACAAGTAGATGATGGACGGAGCGCTGAAACTTTTCAGACACTCTTCCCCAGTCACACATCTGGGTTGAATACATCATTGTTCTTTAGCTCACTTCACCACCCCAGTTCAGACCCAGCCATATGCAAATCAGTCTTTACCCTGTTCCTCGTGGGAACAATCCTGCCCGAACTGCCAAGCAAGGTCTTCCCTGGACTAGAAACAAGCATCCTGGGACCGGTTTTGGGGTACACCTTTCATCAGCCCGGCTAGCTTGAATCCAGTGACAAAGTGAGCAACTAACTTTGAACATGTTATACTCCTCAGTTAAATCTGTCTCACTTAGAAGAAAACACTTGTTCACTCTCCACATAGTCTATTGAACCCCAAAGAATCTTGTGAAGTTCAGCAGAAATAATTAAGCAAAGCGTATGAGATGTGAAAGTCTGAATGCAGATGATGTACATATCTGGATGAGAAAAGATCACCCAGGATTACTCAAAGCTACTTTTTTACTTAATTCTGCTGGCAAGAAGGGGAATATGCAGGAATGGCGCAAGTGGTGGAGATCAGTAAAATATGCTCATGAACTGGACAAGACGTCATGGAGAGGGGAAGTGAAGCTCCTTTGGGGTCTGTTGGAGAGATGGCTAAAAATGAAAGGTGTGTCTCATGGTTAAACTTCCAAAGCCAGAAACTGTATGAGAATCCTCCTCCTTGAGGTTAGTGTACTGATTCCTGACTAAATTGACCAGCAGGGGCGGCTCCTCCAATAAGGCTGAGGAGCATCGCCCCACTGCTCTCAGAGCAGAAAACATAAAATTATAATACCATAGTTGTGATCATTTTATTTTTCGTAGGTTCTGGACTAGGTTACTGTGGGGCAGGGATGGTGGCACAGGGGGAGGTGTGGTTTGTGCACACTAAGTGAACATGACTGCTTGACCAGCTGTCTGGGACGGGCCAGTCATGCACACTTAGCATGTTCCCCACTAGGCTGCATTACACAGCCTGGTGGAGAACATGCCCAGGCTCCCTGTCCCCATCTGAGCGCCGAATCATGGCACTCAGACCAATCACAACACTGCATTGGCTTAGGGGATCATGGTAGCCCGGGTGCTTCCTGGCACTTCCTGCTGTTTCCTGGTTCTAGGTCGAAGCAACAGAGACAAGATGGCAGCCGGCAGCTGAAGACGAAGGTTAGTGTTTTCTATTTTGTTCCCCTTACCGCCCTTCACCCATGTTCCTTGCTACTGTTGATCATGTGAGTGCGAAGAGCAGCAACGTAATGAGTATATGCTCACTCGAGGTGGTATGAGAACAAAAAAAAATTAAAATACATTCAAGTGCTGTATATTTCTTTCTGACTAGTCTTACAAAAGTGCATATTGTGCAATACCCTTCAATGAAGAATATGTGTGTATGTACAGCAACCATTCCCAAATATTTGTTAGTATTGATCTATGACTAAATGTTTTCAGAAAAGTACCTAATGGCAAAATGTTTATAGATGCTTGTGAACTTTTGTAGCCTCGCTGGTAATATTTGTATCAGTTTCTTGGAATCTGTGCGTTAAAAAGGGTGACCAAAAATGTATGTGCAGGCATGCTAAGGGTGCCGGGTGATTTTCTGGGTACTCTCACGATATTCAAAATTACTGGAACATCATTCTAGCATTTATAAGAAACAACTACCTGATTTCAATATGGGTATGGTTAGGCTGCTAAACTACGAGAAGGACATATCCTTAATTAGACCCTGAGAGTAAACTTGGCTTACATTTATTTTTTAGCGGGTTTCTTTTTAACTTTTGCAGTTCACTTTAGATTATGTTTCTGTTACTTTGATTTTTTGCAGGAATCTCTCTAACAGAAGCGAAGAGCTAACCATAATTAGCTTGGCCCCTTGATGTATAAGATATTAAAACATCCATCTACCATAGCTCACATTTGTAACTACGCAGGCCTTATCGATTGTAACTGTGAGCTTTAAACTTTCGAGTTATTTACTTTAAATTAAGCCTGGGCAAAGCACTACGCTACGCTCGCGTAGTTTGCGAAGTTTGCGCTACTTCGCACTACGTGAATTGCACGTAGCACAGTGCAAACACGCATAGCGTAGTGTTGTGTAGTGCAGCGTAGTGCAGCGGTCATTTTTTGCTTGCTCGCGGTCCTCAATGTCAAGTTGGCGACTGCGAGCAAGCAAAATGACATCCAGGCGAGACTTTTTCCTCGTTCGCGATCAGCAACATAAAGTTGGCGATCGCGAGCGTGGAAAATAAACCTCCCGGCGAGATTCTCAACGCGAGGAGGTCAGGTTTCTCATTGCAAGTGGTCGCGCATGCTAACGACCGCTCGCGATGAGAAACTACCGGTTTGCGTTGAGAAAGCTGCAGCTCGAGTAAAAATCTACTCGAGCGGCAGAAAACTACAGCTCGCACTATGCAAGATGCCGTTTTCAATGATTGCACAGTGCCGGGTGCTTGTCCGCACTGTGCAATCATTGAAAACGACATCTTGCACAGTGCGAACAGGGTACTACGCAGTTCGCGAAGTGCGTCGCGTAGCTCGCGTAGTGCGAAGTGCACTTTGCGTAGCTACGCGTAGTGCTACTTCGCGAACTACGCCCAGGGTTACTTTACATACATTCAGCCTGATGTTCTGACTTTAACGGTTTCACCTAGTAGGACTTCATGTAGAGTGCAGGGCAACTGAGCCTGAATCAATTTAGAACACTTTTCAATACTCAAGTTCCCAAAAAGTGAAATCATTCAGATGTTCACCAGGCTAGAGTGCTTTCTTCGTGCTGCATATTCTTTGGGTACTATCTTAGGGTCTGATTTTGAGTTTGGAGGATGGGTACTCTATCATAAACTTGATGGATAACCCGTCCGCTTATTACAAGTGAATTCACCAAACTCTAAAACAGGCCCTAAATTCTTGGCCTTAACTTTAAAAAAGCTTAAGCTTAAAACCTTAAAAAAGGTTGAGGCATTTCTTAGGCCTAGGGGAAGGGTGATCATTCTAGGCATGATCAAAAGTGCAACAGGAATGTTTTTCTTGGTTTGACTTTTATGAAAATTGGGACTTGTTTGGTCAATTGTAAGTACTGACATTCTTTTTGACATTGTTTATTAACCTTTGCAGTTTTCAATAGCATAATATGAGAGTGGAATATTTAGACTCATGGGGCACTCTTCGGAAAAATATTTTTTCATGACAAGAAAATTGAATGCATTGGACAGATTCCAAGAAGAATCTGAGACTAAAACAGCAAATTAAGTCAAATTGCGCCGTAAAAATGTCTGAACAACAGTTTTGAAATTGCAATGATATAAAATATATTATAAAGGGTAAGGGTTGGCAAACGCAGACGGGCTGTGAGTCGCTTATGTGCTATGAAAGAGTTTGATGCCACAAAAAAGGGATTCAGCATGAACATATTAAGGAAATCTTGAGAGAATAAGTTCAACTACGCGGTAAAAACACGGCGAATTCTTCTAGACTACTTCCAGTTGTTAAGTGTTTTCTAAATTATTTCTTTTGGAAACCACTGTTCAAATTTAAGCAGTGTTCTTGTTTTGATCATTCCTACGTCGAGGGCGTTTTTCAGTAGCGATAATGAGCGCCATTACTCACTGCCTTTAGCATAACGCATTAGGCGCTCTGCAATATTTATAACAGGCACCGGCATGACAGGGAAAGGAAATCTTGCCATTGCTCTCGCTGCTTTTGACTGCATCTGGTTACTGTTTTGCAAACTTCAATGCATAGCAGCCCAGTAATAGTGCACTTAATAGCATGTTCATCATCAGATCTAATTGTTTCCGCTGTGGGGTGTGAAGTTTTATGTCTTTCTGTTTTCTATCCAACAAAACAAACAGCCACGGAGCTGAATGCTTGTTCAATTAATGTTTATGGTGCTGCTTTCACACTCTGAGTTATTTGACAAATAAACTCCAAGCAATTTGAGAACCTCGGAAGCTTAGTGGGACCCTGAACATCGTTAAGCATTCCTAAAATTCCACCAGACTCTGAAAGTGGAAGAAGTGAAATGGAAGACTTGTATATGCATTGGGCATCTGATGCATGAATGTCATATTAATAGAGGACTAGAGGAGACCATATGTCTAAGCGCGCGCTCCCTTCACACAAAATACCCTACAGGCCCTGACTTTGCATGTAGACTTGAATTACAAAAGAACAACTAACCGAGGGCATAGCGCTTAGAGATCCCTGCTGTGAGTGAGCGCTATTTTGATGTTATGAGATGAGAGGGTGATGGTGATGGAACCAGACGTATGCTCATTAATGCGATTTCACTGACTGGTCTGTGAAAGAAGCTAGGTTGACTATTAAATATCTGATATGAGATGGGATTGTCGCTGTAGTTGTAATATATTTGTCTCTCCTTCGCTTGAAGCATTAAGAGAGCAGAGTGCAATTACCATGAATATGTTTTCACTTGGGAACTGCCATTGCTCTAACTAAGAAAGAAAATGGATTCTGGCATGTGCTGATAATTGTGTATAATGTGTTCGTCTGGAGTCTCTAATTTCAATACCTGTTCTCTGATCCTCGTCTTTGAAGAATGTTTTGCAAGTCTCTACTTCATAGTAGCAGCTGTTAATCATTTGTACTTCTCAGTCCCTCACACAAGCAGGCAGACACAATTAGACAGGAAGAAGTGGCAGAGTGCAGTGGCAATGCATGCAACCGAATGAACACATGACGTACATCTTCTTTAATACGGAATCTGTTTGTCACCGTTTAACATAAAATGTTCCCTGGAGGCCTATCGCAAAACGTTTTTGACTCGTGCAATTTAATGTCCTTGCTGGTAAGTGAAGGCAGTGCTTGCTCCAAACATCTTTTACCACCGTTTATTCAAAACAGAATTCTGAAGGTGACAATGTGCATCAAGACCGTTTGTGTTACATTTGTTGTGTGGCATATTGTTGTGGTGGTAATGTGTTCTGGCGCTGTGTTATTGTGCTGCATCATTGCAATCCTATTTCTTGTTACAATGAGGTTGTTTTGCTGCGCTCTGTTTTTATTTTTGTTCGTGATGGGCCCAAATATGTTTTAATTGTTTTGTTATGTAACTTTGCCTAAATTATTCTATTTTGTTCTGATATTAACAGTGGGGGCTCCTCCGCTAAGACAGAGGTGCATCGCCCTACTGCCCTCTCGAAGCCAGAGGCTCTCAGGGCGGGGCTGGCCAGAGCAGGAAGAGGAGTGGTTTGCACTCCTTAAGAGCACCTGACAGCTTGGCTGGCCCTCTTGGGTCTGCCGAACTGTCCTGCGCTCTTTGCATCTTCTCCACTAGGCTTGCTTAACACAGCCTGATTTTATTTATTATTTATTTATTTTTTCAATTTATAGGGCGCAACAGCTACCCAAAAAGGGTTTCCCGGCGCCTAGACACAGCTAGTTTGAGGACAGGAAAAAGGAGTAGTGGCTTCTTGAGTATTACTGTTCAAATAGCCAGGTCTTAACAGACTTTCTGAACCTAAAGTAGTTTTCTTCTTTTCGGATGAAGGGAGGGAGTGTGTTCCAAAGGGAAGGTCCCAGATGGGCGAAGGATCTTCCACCTGCTCTCGCCCGTTTGAATCTTGGTACACAGAAAAAGGCTGCCTTCTGTGAACGAAGATTGCGCTTGGGAGTGTAGAGGTAGGCGAGGGATTGAAGGTATTTAGGTGCTATGCCTGCTTTAATTCTGAACATATAGTTCAGAGCTTTAAAGCGGATTCTGTTTTCGATCCTTAACCAATGGAGTTCCCGACGATGGTTCGAGACTCCAGAGCTTTTGGGAATATTACATAGTAGACGAACTGCTGCGTTTTGCACCACCTGTAGTCGGCCGACAACAGATTTGTTCGCGCCCAAATACAGAATGTTTCCGTAGTCAAGCCTTGATGTAATGAGGGCATTGACTCCGGTTTTTTGCGTGGACAGAGGCAGCATCCATAGGATCTTCCTCAACCATTTCACTATGGTGAGGCATAGGCCAGTTAATTTACTGGCCTGTTGATTCATGGATAAAGAATTGTCCATAATAAAGCCCAGATTTCGGGTATGGGTCACCAGAGTGGGAAAGGCGCCCATCTGGTCAGGCCAATGTCCGGGATTCCACAGATCTTGATCTTTTCCCAGTACCAATATCTCCGTCTTATCGCCGTTTAATTTTAACTGTTTTTTTGTCATCCAGTTCAGGATGTTAAGGAGACCATCTTTGAGTAAAGAAGGAGAGTGAGGACAGGATTCGGATAGGGAAAAAATAATTTGGGAGTCGTCGGCGTAGTTCATAAGAGTGAGACCCAATTGTTCAACAAGGTCGGCCAGGGGTTTGAGATATAAATTGAAGAACAAAGGGCTAAGAATAGACCCTTGGGGCACTCCGTGGGGTACAGGCAAGATATCCGAGACGGCTCGTGAGGATGTAATCTGAAAGGTTCGGTTTTTCAGAAATGACCGGATCCACTCCAGTGCCTTTCCTCGTACACCACTTTCGTGCAATTCTTTAATAAGTGTTTCGTGGGAGATGGTGTCGAACGCCGCGCTCAGGTCTAATAGCACGAGCGCGACCGTCTGACCTTGATCCAGTAGCATTCGGATGTGTTCAGTGACTCCAAGCAGGGCGGTTTCTGTAGAGAAACCAGCCCTGAAACCGGATTGTGATGGATGTAGTAGACAGTTTTCTTCTGCAAAAGCAGCTAGAGCAGAATGCACGTGTCTCTCCAAACATTTGGAAAATGCCGGGAGCAGGGATATGGGTCTGTAGTTGGAGAGGATTTCCGGGTTTGCAGTCGGTTTCTTCAGAAGGGGCGTAACCATGGCATGTTTCCATAAAGCTGGGACAGTGGCGAGATCAAGGGAGGAGTTCAGAAGATTAGTAATAATCTCCAATGAGTTATCATCAAGCTGTTTGATGATTTTGATGGGGATGGGGTCACTGGGAGAGCCGGATTTTATGGTCTTAAGAATTAGTTTCAGTGTATCTACTGAGAGAGCAGGCCAAGATTCCAGTAAGTTGCTACCCGGGGAAGTTGGAAATGAGTCAGAGGGAGGGGATGGTTTAGTTTTGTTAGCCTTGATGTCTAGGATAATTTTATCAATTTTTTCAGTGAAAAAACATGCTAATGCCTGACATTGTTGAGTATTTAATGGGGGTGCAGCAGCTGTAGTGTGTGCACCAGCCAGTTCTTTAACTTTATTGAAAAGGGTTTTTGGCATATTAGTGGCTTCCATGATAGTTTTTGAGATGAAAGCAGCTCTTGCTTTTGCGCAGGCCGTGTGATAGAGATTCCTGGCGTCCTGGTAGCTTCTTTTCGCATCAGGGGCGTAATTCTTACGCCATTTGCGTTCGAGCTTTTTGTATTTGGATTTTTCAATCTTAAGGGTATCATTATACCATGGAGCGGGAAAGCGGTGTCTATTTCCTTTGCTGCAAGAAGAGGGCAAACATTTATTGGCTGCATTGCTAAGCCAATTTTGCGCTTCGGTTGCTAGGCAGTCCATGTTTGAGCTACGACTTGGTGGGTTTTCTTGTAATGTCGAGTTTAACAATTCCAAGTCAACTAGCTTCCAGTTTTTCCTAGATGAGCCTTGAGTTTCATCAAGTAGCAAATTAGGGGAGGATGGAAAATTAATACTGAATTTAATAAGATGGTGGTCAGACCAGCTTATTGGCAAGGTGGCAATACAACTTAGTTCATCTATATTGGAGATTATAGGGTCCAGCAAGTGGCCAGCTACATGAGTAGGGCTAGAGTTGATCAGGGATAGGTTTAAGGCTTTCAGGTCTTCAAGAAAGTTAGAGCAGGAGGGGATAGTGGGGTCCTCTAGATGCAGGTTCAGATCGCCCAGCAGGGAGAAATTACTTAAAGTGATGTAATAAGGGGTGATGAGATTGACTAAGTTGGATACCCATTGAGAGGGATTACCTGGGGGGCGATAAATCAGAAAGCCTGACATCGTGAAATTCGGGTTGAAGGAAATTTTGAAAAGACCCGCTTCACAGTCTGGAATAGCTACAGGTTCCAGGGTACATTTTAGTTCCCTCTTAAAGATAATAGCTATCCCTCCACCTAGCTGCTTATTCCTGTCAATTCTGACGATGGCGTAGTTGTCAGGGAGGGCGGTGGCAACATCCGGCCCGGCGCTGTCGTGCAGCCAGGTCTCAGTTAAGAAAAGGGCACTGGGACCGTTATCAGCTAAGAGATTGAAAATATCATATTTATGTTTTGGCAAAGATCGACAATTTGTACTGTAAAATACGTAAGTTAGAGGTTCGTTTTTACGCAGTATTTTGCTTTTCCTATGTCTTCTGAAGGTGTCAGGGTGAGGTTGACGAATTGAGGCGGATAGTTTACAGTTCGCGCAGGAGCGTATTCCGACTTTGTGGAGGTTTAATATTGTGCACCTCGGATTAGGGGTAGTGCGCAGCGCTAACAAACCAGATGACGATCTTACCAGCCTACGAAATGTAGGGGGGGGCAGGAGCCTCTGCCTCGTGCCCCGTCCTGGCACGGACGGGCACAGACGGGCTAGTCTTTGGCGTGTCTTCGGCGTGCTGATGGTGTGCCGGCTGCGCTCGATCGCTGCGCTCTCGAGGAGAGAGCATGGTAATAACGGAGGAGGGGAGGGCGTGGCCCCGAGTCACGTGGGTGGTGACGCTAAGGAGGGATATTGATCTTCCCACTCAAGCGCTCGTAAGTACAAACAATGTTTATCACAGTTTAAAGTTCGCAAATCAACCAAAAACAGTGTGCTAAAAGAACAATTTTAAAATTAGTCGAGGAGCAAACACCCCGGCTTCCGCCTCAGGGTCGCTAGCAGGTCAACACCGGCTGCCGACTCAGCGCGGTGTTTTGTACTTCCTGGAGAGGGCGTGGCTACATGGGGGGGGCGTGGCCCCGAGTCACGTGGGTGGTAACGCTAAGGAGGGATATTGATCTTCCCACTCAAGCGCTCGTAAGTACAAACAATGTTTATCACAGTTTAAAGTTCGCAAATCAACCAAAAACAGTGTGCTAAAAGAACAATTTTAAAATTAGTCGAGGAGCAAACACCCCGGCTTCCGCCTCAGGGTCGCTAGCAGGTCAACACCGGCTGCCGACTCAGCGCGGTGTTTTGTACTTCCTGGAGAGGGCGTGGCTACATGGGGGGGGCGTGGCCCCGAGTCACGTGGGTGGTGACGCTAAGGAGGGATATTGATCTTCCCACTCAAGCGCTCGTAAGTACAAACAATGTTTATCACAGTTTAAAGTTCGCAAATCAACCAAAAACAGTGTGGTAAAAGAACAATTTTAAAATTAGTCGAGGAGCAAACACCCCGGCTTCCGCCTCAGGGTCGCTAGCAGGTCAACACCGGCTGCCGACTCAGCGCGGTGTTTTGTACTTCCTGGAGAGGGCGTGGCTACATGGGGGGGGGGCGTGGCCCCGAGTCACGTGGGTGGTGACGCTAAGGAGGGATATTGATCTTCCCACTCAAGCGCTCGTAAGTACAAACAATGTTTATCACAGTTTAAAGTTCGCAAATCAACCAAAAACAGTGTGCTAAAAGAACAATTTTAAAATTAGTCGAGGAGCAAACACCCCGGCTTCCGCCTCAGGGTCGCTAGCAGGTCAACGATGAGAAATAGGCATGGCCTCCCAGTCCCCGCCTGAGCGCCGAACCACAGGGCTCAGACAAATCACAATGCTGCATTGCAGCATTGTGATTGCTGCCAATGGGGGGCATGTGAGCCTGGGTGCTTCCTGCTGCTGCTGGTGAGACAGAAAGAAGAGGACGGTGGAGAGGCGTCAGCCAGCCGGCCAAGGTAAAATGTTTTTTTTTTCATTTCATTTTCTTCCTGATCCCCCCACCTCTGACCCCTTACTCCTGCCCCACACTCCTGTTCGGTAGCAGTCCCTACTGCTTGTTAGACACTTCAATAAATGCTGCTACATTCCCAGCCAAAAGCAGTGCTTGCCTTGAAAGCTCCTGTGTCAAGCAACTATCATGTAAAAGGAGCACTTGGTTACTAAGGTAAGACTATGGGCCTATTCACAAACTGCATTTTGTAGCATATTTTGCAGTAGTGAAATAGCACTACAAACCCACTACATTATGCAATCCACTGGAGGCTAAGCTTGGAGCAGGCCAAATTGGCCACTCCCTGTTGAGCTCTGATGTGGAGCTGGTCTCCAAAATCTTCCTGCCCTGCAAATCCAGGAACTCAAAATTGATGTGTGGAGGTGTGCCTTACCCTAGGGACCAAGCTGGAAACTTTGTACGTTCAGTCTGGGTCAGTCGTTGCTTTCCCTGGAATGATGGGTCTGCCACGAAATGAAATGTAACCACTTCCTATTTTGTCCCCCCAAGTGGTAGGATTCCAATTAATGGTGTGGTAAGCCACAACACTGAAGCTCTACAAAACAAACCACTTACACCAAATGAACAGTGGTTAAAGTTTATATAAGAAAATCATAATCTTTCAAGGATTATTGATAAGACCCAGGACATATACAGAAAAAACAATCTTGGTTTTACACAATGGTGAAACACAGGTGAGGTGAATACAATGATATTTTACACATATATCACAACACAATTTATACATAAACAATGATACACATATAACAAAATCAGTAAGCTCAGTGTTGTTTTATCCATGTGAAACCCCTATCTCAACCTAGAATCTATTCTCTCAGTTATAAGGTCTGATTGGGCAGCAACGCTTGATTTTATATACGTCGACGTTTTGACCCCTTAAAAACGTCTGAGTATCAAAACGCATCACCGTGAAATCTTCATCAGGACTGAGAACAGTACTTGTGTATTGCCTGTGTAAAAATAGAAGAATGAATATACTTTAAGGTTCAGTGTGTGACAAAACATTTTTTGTTGTAGGACGAATAGTAATTAAGGGACATGTGTGAAAGCACAATGTTCTTGCTTACCTTCTAAAATTGTCCCAGTGAAATGCCCATAAAGAACTTTATGTTTTTGTTTATATGTTTTGTAAAGCGCATTGCTACCTGAAGGCTTCCCCATGCTGATGAGTACTGTGCTGAGAGCAGGGCCTCTGGTACATTAACGGGGAAGCAGCCATGTCTTAAGTTTCTTCCTGAAGGAAAGTTCATTTTCCAGTGCTCTGAGACTGGGTGGAAGATCGTTCCACAACTTCGGTACTACGTGTGCCAAAGATCTTCTTCCCCATCTCATCCTTTTTACCCTGGTTGTACTGAGGAAATGAAGATGCGAAGATCTCAGGTGTGTAGCTGGAACATAAATGGTTTGCTGGGTCCTTGTTATTTATGGCCCCGTGAGCATAGGGCCATAAAGACAGTTTGGAAAGCTGTGCTATAAACGCCTGAGCACCTGTTACACAAAACATAGGAAACATAGATTTAAACTCCTTGCAGCCCAAATGGTCATATCTGACTATAACTGAAATAAAAGGTCGTTCTGAACTGAAAAAGAAATTCTGGATGGCTTTTGTCAAAATTAGCTCTTTAATTCTTTAGTTCCCAAAATGAACTAGAAGAGTACATGGGTATTTTGTGTTTCCTGGAATTTGGGATGAAACCTTCTGCACTAGTGTTATTGTTTAGTTTTGGGGAAAGTCTGGCAGAATGTGGGACCTTGACAAGGGCTCCGAGTACAACACTGACCCCATGTTGACCTTTTTTCTTTCAGGTACACCTGTAATTCGCAGATTTGACCACCTAGAGTGCAGTGCTTCATTTGTAATAAAATATGTGCCGGGCCCTCACCAGAAGGCCGCTACAGTTTTATCCACCCATTGCCTTGCCAGCACTGCCAACGACAATACTCAGGTAACTGCCAACAATAACACACCAACAAGTGTGATTATGCAGACAATTCCAAGACCCCAAAGCTATATGAATGGCTTGAGTGTCAGGAATTAATCGTTTTTAATGTATGTTGAAGTAATAAACAGCTGTCTTCTGTTCAACACTAAATTACAGCTAGTGCCACCATGTGGCAGACTGTTATAGTGCTGGTGTTCACAATTAAGTGCCGGTGCCGCGCACCAGAAAATACTGGCTCAAATTTAGCACTGCTAGAGTGACTTTACAGCTGCTACTGCTTCTCTTGAATGGATGCAATCTGCTTCTCGTATTGAGCAACTTGTATGGAACAGCTTGCAGTTTGTCTGCACCACCTGAGACTCGCTCTTCAAGCTCCTCACATCTTTCTGTGGAATGAGTCATCTGCTTCTCAATATTACACAACAACTGTTTGATCTCATTTGCCACGGCCATCAGCTGCTGCTTCGTTGACCTGATCTCATTGAGAACCACTCTCAAAACTAACATCAGGAGGCTCGACGGCTGTTGACTAGGGTCGGCCCCTAGGCATTCCAAGTTAATAGATTAACTCAAGGTCGCCCAAGATGAGACCATAGTGTTCAGATTATCAATCATAATGTCAACGACTTCATCAACTTTATTGCCCATGGCCTTAGGGGTGGAGACTGACTAGACTTGCTTAACAGAGGAAGAATTAGGAAAAGTAGTTGGCATCGGCAGGTAATATGTTCTGCATTGATGAACTGGTGTGGGGAGTGACCTCGTATATTGACCCTTCTTGACATTTAATTCAAAATAAAAATTACCCAGGCTAATGAATTGTGGGTTTTCACACAAAAGCCTGAGATTGTATTATTGTAGGAAACCTATATGTCTCATTCAAAGCTTAGAAAGTTAAAAATGTTCTCAGCCTGGGCTGATTTTGTTTGAGTCTCCTCTACAGGGGCAGCTCGTGGGGGTGGGGGGTTACGATATTAATATGTGAGTATCTTAATATTAAAATCCATGCTTGGCATCACAATGAAGAAGGGCCCTGGTGCTGGGAGAATTGCACACTTGCAGAAACCTGCAAGTCTATTGTTGGTGGAAGACAACACAGAATCTATGGGCCCGATTCACAGAACTAACTTAAGACAAAATCCTAAACTTACTACCATTTTGGTATTCACAGAAGGCACTTACTCATTTTGGTATTCACAGAAGGCACTTACTCATTTCGGTATTCACAAAAGTTAGGAGTCCTAACTTTAGGACTCCTAAATGCCTTCGTTTCACAAAAAGATAAAAGGCAATTTTTATAAAGAGGGAGAAAATCTGCAAGATTTAGATTCCCGGTGACCTATATCACTTCTATGCTCTGATTATTACATTTTTGTATAATTATTAGCCAATAGATTCAATAAGATTATTCCTAAATTAATTAATCCCGATCAAAGCAGATTTATTCCGGGAAGGCATATTTTTACAAACACTAATTATCTGGTTAAATCTTTCAATTTCTTAAACATTAATCACATATCAGCTATGATATATATTATTGACGCTGAAAATGCCTTTGATTTGATAACCTAGGTCACTCTTTTTTATAATTTGCCTGAGTTTAATTTTGCCAATCACATAATAGATACAATTCAGGAGCTTTACAGCAGCGCAGAAGTAAGATTGACAATTAATTCCTAGGAAGATTGCACTTTCAGGGTAGAGAGAGGTACAAGGCAGGGCTGCCCTCTTTCCCCAGTTCTATTTGCACTTTTCATAGAACCCCTTAGCCATAGCAATATGACAAGATTAAGTTATCGCTTCCCCTGCCCTGCACTTTGCCGGCATAAAACTCTATGCAGATGACATAATGCTGTTTTTGGAGCCTACCAGAATACGTCAGCAAAGAAGTTTCGAGATTTTTGCATTGTACCAAACACTTGGATGCTATATAATAAACTAAAAACAGTGATAACATTGCGTGCAACTGTACCCCCGATTTATTGCTACCTGGACTTTAGAGCTGTTAAAATACATCTCCAAAAATATATTTAGCTATTAGATTGTCAATTTAGATGACTTATGTCAATCAGACTTTAAATGCTAGCCCTTTTCTTAAAATATATCCCACTGCCTCTGACTGTGCTTGAGAGAGTAGCATTAATAAAGATGAAAGTCCTGCCAACAGTTATTTTTTCTGTTGTAGCTGTTCGTGCATGTTATTTGCTTGAGACTATGATCTCGTCTTTTCTGTGGAGGAATGACAGTCCCAGGTTAGCGTTGGGGAACTTTATTACTCCCCCATGAAAGGTGGATTATCTCTACCCAACTTTAATATATTTTACTTTGTTTACTTCGCTCAATACTTGGCTCGATAACATTTTCAGCAATACTCTGTAGACCACTTTGAATCTCAGTTAGTGGAAATTCTGCTTAGAGAGAGTAATGCGCAGGAGCACCTAAAAATCCCAAAGGAAGTCATATAAAATATTTTTTATTGGTTTATGGAAAAGATAGTATGGTTAAACATTTTAATTAAACTATATTAATATTGCAATTCATTTAGAAGATCTGTATTTTAAGAATCGTGAAATAATTTATCAAAAAGCCATTTGGAAAGCCGCCGGTATTTCTAAAATTATAGACTTTTTGGCCGTCGATCACTTGAAAACGTGGACCGAAAAATATGCTATAGTAGGAGCAGGTAGTAAATCATTCCAATGGTCATATACCATAATATCATCTCAGTGGTTCTAGAGCGGAAAGAGCTGGCTGTGAAATTTATTTAGAAAAATACATATTTAAACAAATTAGCAGAGATAACTGATTGTTAGAGAAGATGAACATAAAGGGTCCTTTTTGAAAAATATCAAGCTACAATGGGAAGACATGTTCTTAACAGCATCTGGGGACAAAATCAACATTTAAATTTTTTTAATCTTGCAGGATGCTAATTTTCATAGGATGCACTTCTACGCAAAATGGCTGATATATTATAAGCCAGTACGTTAGAATAGGTTCAACATAGGTCATCCCAACATATGCTTTAGATGTCAAGCACCAGATAACGGTAACAGGTCGCACATAGTTGGGGAGTGCCCTAGATTGAATATGGATTTCGTCTTTGTGTACTTAAAATGTATATTGAGTGTGCATATTAGACAAGACTTAATCACTCGCCTTCCATCGATGGATCTCCAATGGCACTGACACACTGGCTCACCTCAAGTAAGCCCCAGGCAAGCAACACTCAAGAAAGACAGCTGGTTCTCCCCCACCCTTTATGGAGTCCAGTCGCTCCTGTAGTCTGTTTGAGAAGAGATGGAGGAGCAGCGAAACCCCGGAAGACCACTCAGCCTTCAAAATAGCTGTCACTGCACACCACCACCTTATTAGAACAACAAAGAAAATTACCCTACAACAACAGATCAATGCACTCAATAGCAAAGAACTTTTCACTGTGGTCAAAGAAGTTGCCAAACCCAGCACAGAGACAGCAGACACCCAACCCTCCCAAGACCTCTGCAACAACCTCAGCACCTTCTTCCACTGCAAGATTAAGGGGTCTACGACACCCTCAAGACCCAAGAGTTTCTCCCCCCACCCGCAACCACTGCACCCAGGGAGACTGCACCCCAGCAGACTCCACTCAGCTGGACTCCCCACTCCGATGATGACACCCTCAAGATCATGAAGAGCATCCACTCCAGAGCACCCTCGGACCCCTGCCCACACCACATATTCAACAGAGAGGGCACCTATATTTTCCCCAAACTGTGCTGCCCCATCAACTGCTCCATCAACTCCACCACCTTCTTCGAAGGCTGGAAACACACAAATATCATCCCCTCGCTGAAGAAACCTTTTCTGACAGACGTACCTCAAGAACTCCAGACCCATCTCTCAGCTCCAGTTCCCAGCCAAGGTCATCGAGAAGGCCATCAACGCCCAATTCTCTGTGTTCATTGAAGCGAACCACATCCTAGACCTCTCCCAAAATGGGTTCTGTAGCAACCACAGCACTAGGACCGCCATCCTTGCCACCACAAACGACGTTAGCACACCATCCTTGACTGAGGTGCAAATGCAGAGCTTATCCTCCTGGATCTCTCAGTTCCCTTCTATACCATCTCACACCACACCGTATGCACAAGACTCCATAACATTGGCATCCACGACTAAGCCCTGGAATGGATCTGATCCTCCCACACCAGCCAAACACAGAGATTCAGATTTCCACTATTCTACTGAGGACCCAGATAGCTTTTCCTTGAGCCCCACTCTTTTCAACATCTACATGGCCCTGCTAGCAGCCATCATCACGAACCACGGACTTAACATCGTTTCCTATGCCAACAACACCCAGTTGATCCCCTCCCTCTCCAACGAACCAACAGTTGCCAAGAACAACTTCCATGACGTGATAAAGGCTGTCGCCACTTGAATGAAGGACAGCTACATCAAGATCAACATAGAGAAGACTGAAAATGGGGCTCCACCTCCACCACCTGGGATGACTCCTGGTGGCCTGGAGCACTTGGAACCCCTTCCACACCCACAGACCATGCATGAAACCTCAGCATCAACCTGGACTTCTCACTCACCATGAACCACCAGCTCAACTCTGTCTCATCATCCTGCTTCCACACTCTGCACATGCTCCAAAAGATCTTCAAGTGGACCCCCACGGAGTCCAGAAAGACAGTCACTCACATACTCATCAGTGGCAGACTAGATAATGACAATGCACTCTTCGCCGGCACCACCCAGAAACTCCTCAAGAAACAGGAGAGCATTCAGAACGTCAGACTCATCCTCAATATCCCCCACAACAGCTACATCACCGGCCACCTGAAGGTCCTCCATTGGCTCGTAGTCAACATAAGAATCACCTTCAAGCTCTTCACACATGCCTACAAAGCTCTACATGATGTGGGACCTGCATACCTCAATCACTGTCTCGCAATCTATGCACCCACCAGAGACCTCTTCTCCACCCAACTGGCCGTGGCCACCATCCCACATATCTGCAAGACCACAGTCAGAAGAAGACCCTTCTCCTGTCTCACAGCAATGACCTAAAACACCCTGACTCTCCACTTCAGGCAATCACCATCACTGCCTCAATTCACAAAGGACCTAAAGACCTGTCTCTTTGACTGAACCACAGTGCTGTCAATGGATCAACAGTCCCTCCCAGTGTCTTGAAACCCTTATGGGTGAGTAGTCACTCTCTACAAGACACTTGATTGATTGATTGCTTGATTGATTGATTGGGATTTTATTCAACTCCAACTATATCAGGTAGATATCAAAGGTTAATTTATATCTCTATGCTGGTAGCACATTTACTGATACTCCAAAAGATGCAGGTAGGTTTGACACCACAATTTTCAGAATGCCTTTGATAAAATGTTCAAAGTTCACAAACAAGAAGAACTGTATGCAATAATAATAGCATCCAATTTGAAGCATCAGAGACTCTGGGGGGACTTGTTTGCAGAGGCAACAAGTAGCAATTGGGTCAAGCAAACATTTTTTGTATGATTATGACTAGATTATACATCAAGAAAATCTGGGTGAGAATGAGTTACCTTATCTATTCACTTAATGTTATGCCAAAGTCTTCCATAACAAAATGTTCAGGATGGTATATAGTAATTATTAAAGAATTGGAACTGCTGTGTCAGGCAAATGCTGCATGATTTTTTAAAGTTATTTATTGTTGTCATGACATTTTCTTCCATTTGTACCTCAGGGCATGAAAATAATACATGAAAAAACAACAATGACCCCAAGTGGTTTTAGACCAGGTTGTAGCTCTTGCAGCCATCTGCGGGAACCGGCATGTGTTCTCTGGCAGACTAAGCATAATCCAGAGTAGATATCAGTGCTTTATTTAGATACCAGGAATGTGTTTGATTGGGACAAGTGGCTGTATCTGTTCCATGTATTGGGGGACAACTTTATTCACAAAGGGGCTGATTGCGATGACAGTCAGAAAGGCTCCAAATGGGGAAACAGTCGGAACACAGAAACCATGAGTGTTCCGACTCCGCAAGCCCTACCATGCATGCCTTAACCACGCATATGCCTTAACCACGCATGTGTGTGGGAAAGACAATGCTTGGTAGGGATTGTGGCCAGACAAAAGCAGGGAGAGATCTGCGGTGAGGTAAGAACGGCTGGAGGGTAGGTCGGGGTTATTTTAAGTGGGGCTGGAGGGTGTTTCGGGGAACGTTTGTGGGAGGCGATTGGAGTAGTTTTCTGGGCTGGGTTTGGGTCGGGGGTAGTTTCCTGGCCTAGTAGTTGGGTTGGGGGTAGTTTTCTGGGATTGGTGGTTCGGGGCTAGTCTTCAGGGCTGGGAGGTTAAAGGTAGTTTTCAGGGCTAGGGGTTGGAGGTCGTTTTCAGGGCTAGGGGGATTGGGGCTAGTTTTCAGGGCTAGGAGGTGGGGCTAGGTTTTAGGGCTGGGGTGAGGCAAGTTTTCTGGGCTGGGGGTTAGGGATACATTTCATGGCTAAGGGGTTGGAGTAGTTTTTAGGGCTGGGGAGTTTTTAAAATTAGGCGTTAGGGTATTAGGCCGCAAGGGAGAGGAATGGGTAGTCGGGATAGTTGTTAGGGCTTAGGGGAGGGCAGGCAGTTCTTAAGGCTGGGTCAGGGCTGGCCAGGGTCAGGTTAAGGGACAGGGTTATGGGACAGGGCTTTAGGCATTAGCACCCCGCCAGCATTCTCTCCAGTGCTGGCAGCTTATGTTACATAATGTGCTGCGCACTGGCCCCTCCAACACTGTTTGTGATCCTACATCCTGAGACTCATGAGTACTCCTACAACCCTGCAGAACACAATCTGCACCTCCTGAATGGAATTGTTTGTTAGCAGCTCACACTACATCCTGAGGAGCTAGAAGCTGAATAGCAGTGTACGACATTCTCAGAAAATGAGCCAATACACATACAGATTGGGTGCAGTGTGCAGCACCACCCAGTCCACACATGGTGACTGCATCCTACATTGTTGTTTGGCCGTGCATTTTGCTCATTCCTGATGAATGCCGTCTCCAAATATTTCATTGACGACTGGGACACAAAAACTTTTAGGTTGTTGGAGTGGGAAGCACTGGCATCAGCCATGAGTGGCTGGGGACATGGGTGTTGTCTAGGGCCAATATTTCCAGGGGTTTGCTGTATACAGAGGCATCCCTAGATCATCAATAGACTGTGGTTCAGTTGCAGACTGTGATGTTAGCCATGGTGACAGATGCCTAAACAGACAACACCCATCTGATTGTGCAACTGCGTTGCTTTCACTTTACAACATGAAAAACTTGATTTCCCACCGAGTGAGGTAAGTCAAGGCAACTCCTGTACTGTCTCCTCTGTTGCTTAACAACAACACAGCGGATATTGATGATTATAGATCACCTGTCCCACATGCGCACTAGTCAGGCAGGCATCCATGAATCATTCACAGTGTATTGTTGTGGCCTATACATCCCCCATAGTCTGAATGCAAGGTAGACGTTTTCTGATTCCTGACTGGATTTAATCTACCTATACTGGATCTGGCAGTGTGTGCCGTGATCAACAACCCATTGGCTGGTACAAGAGATACTCAGAGTGATTTTGCGCACTGCCACATTGACCACTCATGCCTTGTACAGCCTCCCGGACAGTCTTGATAATGCCTATGAGCTTATACTTGAAATAGGTGACTGTATCTCTCTTGGGCCATCTTTAGTGATTAGAGTCACCCATAATCCATTTGTGTGATGCGTGAACTTCCTGTTTGTTGAAAATTATGGATCTGTAACTATGATGATGCAAAGTGTCTCATTGTGTGAATCTTAGTAGGGCCATATCCTCATTACATCCACAGATGTTTTTTAGGATCACTCTTTCAGTTACAGGCCAAGGCTGTATTTCACTTTCTAGGAAGTTAATGCTCCCCTCCATCTTTTGTTTTTGTCATCACAATACACTAGCTGTGCCTGGTGTCACCTCCAGGGAGTTTGACACCATGCTGCAAGAGTTTTTCTGCAATAGTTCCACCTCGGATCTTCCGTTTGTGTGGAGGAAGACAGGAAGAGGAGGTGGAGCAGAACAAAGCTATCTCCGGGTGGGGGATGTCACAGGAAGAAACACTCCCTCGCCGTCGACTAAAGCTGCATGGCAGCGTGGATGCACACAGCGAGCGTGCCGCTGGTGCGACGCAGGCACGCCAAAGGCAAGCTTGTCTGCACCCATCCCCGTTTGACCTGGGCCAGGGACAGAACCCCTGCCCATTTTCCTGTAAGTAATCCTATTTACTCCTCTAGTCAACTTTTAATGTTGTGGGATCCTGTAATGTAAAGTGGTTACATTCTATCTGCTTAGCTAAATAGAACCCCAATTGTGTCCACTGCCCTTTTAAGCTACGATTGACCCCAATGTCCCAGGCAGCATCTCAGATCTTATGTCCTTACAAAATGTTTTTTTTAGACTGCAGATCCTTACCTAAACACTCCTCATAACTCTGTATTCTTCCAGAAGAGGAACAACCCAATACTTTGTTTTTAACTGAAACATGGCTTCACAAGGAGTCTGAACCTGATCTTGGGCTATTATATTTAGCGGGAAGACCTCAAAAAAGGGAACAGTGGAGGTATTGCTATTACTCTTAAAGGTTTGTTTAAATGTTGTTTTGAACCCGATCCCTTACAGACTGCGGAAACTTTTCTTTTGCAATCACATTCTCTGCCACCCACACTTATCCTAATATATCGACCCCGGGAGCCTAGGGAGAACTTTTTAAATTATTACCTGAAACCGCCGCCAACTTGGCCAGCTCCTCCTCTAACTTCACACTTTTAGGGGATTTTAATTTGCATTTGGATGACTCTACAAATTATGTAGTGTCTCAATTCGTTCAATACCTATTAGCTATTCAGATAAAGCAAAAAGTCACCTACTGGACCCTATCTTCACTAACAACATTGAGCTTCTTGTGGGTGATCCTATTCCTCTGCCTTGGTTAGATCATTTCCTGATTCCCCTGTCCTGGGACACCTTGACACAACCTTCTTTTATTAGAACCCTTAGTAGTTGGGAAAGTGCTTGGTCTAAACTACCATTGGAACCTTGGATCTCAGCTCTTAAAGATACAAGGCCTACGTCAGATTCTAATCTTACATCTTTTAACGAAAAATTTAATCAGTGGATAGAGTCCACTTTCGACCAAGTTATCCCAAAGAAGCATAGCCATAACAGAGTTAGAGAAAATACATCTCCTTGATAATCGCCTAAACTTCGCAAATATAAAAAAAAAATTAAAAGATTGGAAAAGAAATGGAGAAGAGATTACAATAAACTATGTAAATAGAAATATAGGGACTCCATAAAACTTTATCAAACTGTAGTTAAAATAGCACAAGCACTTTACTATGATGAAAAAATCAATCTAGCATCTAACTCTCTCCGGGAAATCTTCCGTATTGCAAAGAATCTTTTGAAGCCTTCTCCTCCAGATATGCCTCTGGATGCTACTCCTGCTCGCTGCACTGAACTTTTGCAATTCTTTCACAAAAAAATCCAGGATATATATAATACCTTCTCTCACTCTTCCTGCTCCAGTAATCATCTTTCCAGGGACATTGCCCCCTCTTACTGAGCACCTGCTGGAATGAATTCCTATGATGAATATGGACACTCTATTAAAAAAGTTCTCTCAAATAAAATCTGGTGCTCCTCCTGACCCGACATCTCCTCACTTCCTGAGTCAGGCTGCAGAAGTAGTCTTCCCATTTATACTTGAGCTGATTAATTTATCTAGCTCCACTGGGCAAGTGCCGTTACCTTGGAAACGTGCTATGGTGAAGGCACTGCTAAAGAAGCCTAATTTAAACCCTGATAGTTTAGGAAATTATTGTCCCATTTCCCTTCTCTCGGAGGTATGCAAAATTCTAGAAAAATATATTAACATGGTTCTCTCAATGTTTTTAGAATCCCACAACTCACTGCATTCCACCCAAACTGGATTCCGACACCAACATGGGACAGAAACGTCTCTTCTTGCTGTAGTTGAAGAGTCTACGAAAGTTTGCGACCAAGGAGGTACAGTGACTATTATCTTCTCGATCTTAGCTCTGCATTCGATTCTGTTAACTATGACATCCTTATTAAAAGACTTAGGCATGTCAGAGTCTCAGGTGGGGTTATCACCTTGTTGCAGTCCTTCTTGGAAGGCAGGACTTACCAGGTCTTTGAAGGAGGTAATACATCCAAGAGCATCTCACTTATCTGTGGAGTGCCTCAGGGCTCTTTTCTGAGCCCTACATTTTTTAATGTATATATAAGACCCCTTGCAGAGATTGCTCTTCCATATGGTATTAACATAGTCATGCACATCTATGATACTCAACTATGTTGCTCTGAATCACTCCAAGAATTCTCCATCCTGCTGGGTTTCCTGCTTATAGAAAGTGGCTAATTGGATGGAATCCTCCTGCTTTAAACTCAAAGGAGAGAAGACGGAGCTCATGCTCCTGGGCCACAGTTCCATCTCTGACTGTAGATAAGTATGGCCAAATCGTCTGGGCCCTTCCCCTGTCCCTAAAGCAAAGATAAAAAGCCTAGGTATGTGGCTGGATAAGTCCCTTAGATTTGACCACCAGGCAGTGAAACTAGAGCTACCTTTTACCGCATTGTCAGGATGCTCCGCAAAGTTCTTCCTCTCCTTCCCACCCTGCCAAGGAGACTCATGGTCCTGGCCTTAATTCTCTCCCGCCTGGACTATGGAAATGCTCTTTACTTAGGAGCCCCTTTGTCAACCACAAAGAAACTTCAAGTCATACAGAACTGCACAGCTCGAATGCTACTTGAAATCCCTAATAGCCAATCTGCCAAGCCTGCATTGAATGGGTTGCCAATCATGGAGAGAATTAAATTATTATCTCTGTGCATAGCCCGCAAGTCTATTTGGGGGAAAGAGCCTTCAATCAACCATACTCTCATCTCCTCTTATTCTCCGAAAAGATGCCTACGATTGACCAACCTCTGCCTAGTCTCAGTCCCAGGAATAAAAAGGGTAAGATGTGGTGGCCGCTCTTTTTCTTATAATGTTGCTAAATTGTGGAATGCTCTTCATCCTCTCTCAGTTAACAATCATTTTTCTCTCTGGAGGCTCCTCAAAGCTTGGCTTTTTCAAAACCCTACCAATTACCCATCTAGCCTGCCAGTGTGTTGCTGCTGCTAGTGCTGGGATGCCTCTATAAATATTTGTGATAATAATAATAGTGTCATGATAATTTTAGCTCGGTGGAGGCTGCATCTGCCAATGCAAAGGATATCTAGGTTGTGCATTTTAAATGGAATGTTATGTGGCAGGACCACTGCAATCGGCAGTCTAAAGTTCTGTTGGTAGGCTGTTGTACAAAGTGAACATGTTCTCAAAATGCAGGGCACATGAGATTGCGGGTTCAATGTTGCTCCCTGAAGCACAGTTCCCTTGTGGAGCTGACAGCCTGGTGAAGGTGTGGTGTTGGGGTAGTGGGCCTGTGGCTACTGAGGGACATGATCTCGTACTCTCTGTCTCTTATTCTGCACATCTTGGCTCATTTCCATAGTAGAATGTATGGGAAGGACTGACTGCATGTAGAGACACAGGATTGAGCTCAGTGGGGGACCTAATCAGGGTCCGGGAGCACATTACCTTTGTCCAGTTGCAGTAAGATCCTGACATTGCAGGGGTCCTTTTCTTGGCATATGGCACACTGCTGGCTGAGATGGGACACATGTGGAGAGTGACAGACACTGATTTGGTGCATTGGCCCCTAGCACACAGCCTGCACTTCATGGGTGGAGTTGGAAACTGGTATTTATATATGTGTTTGGACACATAAAGAATGAGACACTTTCACCTGCTCGCTAGCTATGGGATACTGATAAATCATGGGTCATTCACAGGCGAGGAGTGAGACTAGCCTAGGTGCTACAGATGTACAGTATGTCATGATGCCAAACTCCATTCCATTAAATTTGACATGTGGCACAGGCCATGTCTCACCCCAGCTGTCCAGCCACGAAAGTGTGCATCCTGCCATCTGTGCACATGCTGTAATGCACATATTTTGTAATTGATACATATTTTCTGTACATGGCTGTATGCTGCAAACCTGTGTTGCTGTGTTACATATGTATTTGGACCAGTGAGGGGCTGGTTGAACCTCCTTGTATTGGAGTGGATGGAGAGAGGGATATTCCTGATGAATATGTTTTTGAAGTAATCTAATGAAGGATGGATTTGTACATGCTAATCATATACCAGGCCATTTGCATGCATTGTTAGGCCACTGTAGTCCCAAGACACCAACACTTGTGCACAGCGACTTGCTAATGATGTAGGGCTGAGGCTACTTTGCAGAGCAGGGAGTGAGTTCTGTACATCTAGAGGATTGGGGTAGCTAAGTTGTGGGTCAATTTGTTACAAGAAGAGCCACTGCATGGGTGTAGGACTTTGTAGGCTGAGGGTTAAAGACACATGTCAGTGGTACTATGAGAGGTGTCCGGGGCATGGCCAGATGAGTCAGATGCTCTGTCATGTGAGGCTGACTGTTTGCATGACATTTCCTCCTTTGTTCATGTGTAGGGCTGTCTTTTGCAGTACACATATGCTACAATGTTAACTGTTATCAATTGCTATTGTCTTTGAGGCCCCAGGCTCACCCCCTCCACCCATGTGTGGCCTGTTAGGTATGTGTATTGCTGACATTCTAAATGCACACAATGCCTCTGTGCTGTTCTATCTTGTTATGTTTATCGTGTTATTTTATTTTGTTCCATATGCTCCTGTTGTGGTGAGGAAAATAAAAATCTATGAGGCCTATGTGTCCCCATGTGCCCCCCCCGAACGCTTATGTGCACATACATGTAACCTATGTATTTCCCCTCCATGGCCTTTCTATCATGATGCTTATGTTATAACGTGGCCTGCCATCATCCAGTCTCCCATGAGAGAAACGACAAATCTGTATTGAGGCCTACACGTTTTTCATCATGTTTTCCTGCATTTTCATGAAGCCCATGTTTATGGCTCAGCCAGAGCCAAAAAGAGGTTTAATGCCTCAGAACGCTCTGAAAGCTACAGCTACGTATCCTTGGCCTTGCACACTTGGGCCTCAGCCAAAGGGGCCCCGACCGAGGTGTCGAGACAGTATTGAGCACGGTTATCTGCTTACTCTTACTGAAACCACATTCTTGCCTGGTGAAGGAGGAATGAACGCGACCCATCTGCAAGGAGGGAGCCCAGCCCTACTGTCTCTCTTTGTGAGATTGCAAAGCTCACGTCAGTAAAAAGCCCATAGCCCCCATGTAAGGCTTCTGCAGTAAATGAAGTAAATGAAGAAATAGATGCCACATCGGCTCTTGGTGATGAGCAACCTATGTCACAAATCAGTCCCTGCTCCAGACATCGGATATCAGATAATACAAGATGTGCTGGTCGTCTTGACACTGAAGGCCTCACTAACTGAAGGCCTCACTTTCAGACTTGTTCGGTTGCATAGCAACCCTCCCCACGTCAGTTACACGTCATGCTCGAGTTGAGCACAAGTAAGGCAAAGTTCCAGTACAATTCCAGCAGATCACGCAACCCCCTCCAGGTATCCACCCACACATGACAAATTACCCATTATCATCAAGTGGACGCCCACATGGACGCCCACCTTCACGCCTACTTACACGCCCACATGCTCTTATCTAATTCTCTCTTGCTCTTTTGCTTACGTACAATTGAGAAATGTATATATACTGTACTCTGTGAATAATGTTTTGAGAATATTGAGAATACTTTTGAGTCCCTTTCCAGATCCTTTTTTGGTGATGGTAATATTCTCCCTTTGACTCGAGTTATTGGAATAAAGCCCTTTTAGAACCTGATACCACAGACTCAGCCTCTTGCTTTATGCATGATCCTATTGATATTCTGAAATACATAGAGCGTAATATTTTATTTACCACAGTGGTATGCTTGATTCCTTGCTGAATGTTTGTTCTGCCCACCTGACCAGATCTGCATTTCCTATTTAATAAAGATGATTCACTATACATACAAACTGTATCCAGGACATGATTATGAGCTCATAGTGAGTTTAAGGTTTGGATGTAGAGATGTCTAGTGACTTGTGTGCAGGAACATTCATTGTACCATATGCCAGCCAGCCCATTTCCCTGTCTTCGTCTTTTATATGTGAGAAATTGTCTTAGTTTGGCGATGTGTGTCTTCCTGTTAGAAATGGGATTTCTGGTTGGTTAAGGCTTGCGCCAAAGCCAGGCAGAAACCACCACTCTAGTCAGGGCAAGGGAGTTACACACCAAAGATAACCCCTGTTCACCCCCTTGGTAGCTTGGCACGAGCAGTCCGGCTTATCCCGGTGGCAATGTGTAAATCATTTGCGCACGCACACAGCAACAACATCCCAGGCACACTACAAAAGGAACTCCACACAAGGTTATATCAAAAATAGCCTTTGTATTCTCATAACACATTAGAATAGTAATCACACAATGTATACTGTGCCAACTGGCACTGGGCAATATTTACAATGGATTATGTACACATGACATGGCCACATGGACCACTGTCAGAACCATCACACAGCGAACTTAGTAAAAGTAAAACAGATCATAAACGTACAGCCAGTAAACACTAGTAATCACTGTACTTTGCATTAGCCTGTAAAATAAACTACATTATGCACAGCATCACATCAGGCGCAAATTATATTCTGCGCTAACCTCACCAGCATAAACACATTATGCAATCCTCTCACAAGTCTAAACACATTAGACCCTAACCTCCTAAGTGCAACTCACATTAGGGGCATAAATCACACAGAGAGACATTATCTCACTAGCATAAACCATGATATGCCAAACAACCTCATAATCATAAAAGACCACATTTAGAGGTATAACACAGGGTGCATCAAACATACTACATGAATTACATTTCCTAGCACCAAAATCACATTAGGGCCTGGCGCCCTACAATCCTAACAGTCCCCCTGGCCAACTGGCCATCTCCCAGGGGCTTGGATGCCCTATGTCCCAAAGTCAGGGCACGCTGCCTAGCAGCGGAATCCAATTGCGCCACTGCGCAAACCTAAACGCTGCAGCTGGCACTAAGTGCTGTGCAGCAGTGAATGTCAGGGGCACAGGAGTGCAAGTCACTCCTAACTCAGACATGTCCCCAAAGGATGTGCGCCTAAACGTTGCAGCTGCCCACTACTTGCTGGGCAGCTGTGAATCAGATAAGGCCTGGCACCACTGTGCCTTTAGAACAAATATGCAGAGCGTTGGAGCCACACGGGGCTCTGTAAATAAACATGCCCCCATGGAGCCCACTGGCTCCTGAAATAATCATGCGCCAATTAAAAATAAAATACTTGCCCCCAACGTTGGAGCCACACAGACTCGGGAAACAACATGGCCCCCAAAAGGAAATCAGCGCGGGCACCTCGGGCCCCAGGGGAGCTCCAACTCGGCTCTTCTTGGGCCCCCTCCGACAGGGATACAAAATGCCAAGGCCCACTCTGGGACTTCGAACCCTCACTGGCCCCAGCACGAACACTGCTCCCAGGGAGCACAAGTAATCTGCTCCCACCCCAGCCTCCACTCACCGGGATGCGCTGGGTCTCCGCTGGACTCCCTGCTCTCTTCGCAGGCGAAGTCTCCTCTCCATCCCTTGGGACCGGCGCCACTTCTCTCATGCGGTGGGGGCAGGCACCCGCAATGTGCCTTGCGCCCCCCCTCTGCTTCGATCTGTTTTAGTGTTGCTCTGGATTTGTGCTGGAACCTTCCTATGTTATTTTTCCTGACACATCCAATATCCCATTCTGCTTGTGCCTCCCTATGATGACCAGCTCTGACACTGCTGTACTCTTCATGACTTAGGATGGGGACTGTCTGATCGGGCTGATAGGGGAGTGGAGGTCCAGGTTGGACTTAGTAGTCAATTTGTTGTTTGTAGACATGTATTAATCTGTTAACAATTGATGCAGCATGTAAAGTGAAGTGTGAGATATTAAATAAACTAGGCCTAGGTTATATATCTGATTGGGTGTATGTATTGTCTTGCTACATGGTAGATCAGCAATAGATTTTGGCTTTCCTTTCCCTTGTGATTTCTACATGTTGTATTTTCTTTGGAAGCTATCCGGAGTAAACCATGTACTTCTTCTATGGTGTTTGGTAAATGGCAAGGTAATTAGGATAAATGATGTCACTTCCTGCAATGTGACTCCCATTGACATGAGATGTTGTGGTCTTTGTATGCATTTCAAATATTAGGATTTGTCCTGTGGAAGAGATGCATGTAGGTGCGGGCATGGTGCCCGTGAAGATGTCTCTGTGGACATACTTTTGTGAGTACATTGCAGTTCTGTTGCCCTGCGATGTTTCATTGTGTGTTGTGGGGGACTCATGCATTTACGTTTGATACATACATATATGTGTCCATGGGCATTCCTGTTCCAACGTCAAATGTGTGTTTCTCCTAGTATTTAGCAGTGTGACTGTACCAACCTGATGATGACATTCCCTCATTTCACATACACAACATGCTACGGAACCAGGGTTGGTTTAGGATCACAATAAGATTCGAGCACTCTAACAGTAATTTGCCCACATTCTGTGATCATCCCTTTCATTGTTGCCTCAGAGCATTCACCTGGCAGGGAGGGATCACTGACATAATATCGATTACCAAAATATCGACTACTTAAAATATCGTTACTAAATTATCGACTACAATATTATCGACTCACCATACTTATTAAAGAAAATACTAAAATATCGAGTACACAATATCGTCTTTACAAAATATCGTATATCATTATATCGAACTTATAAATATCGTGAACAAAATTATCGTCTACTCTTAAATGACTATGTAAATGACAAAATTATCGAAATCAGAAATATAGACAACCAAAATATAGAATATTTCACAATATTGACTATCTAAAAAAATATGAAGAAAATATACTTTAAGCACAACACATACATTAACATTGTAATACATAATAAAACACTTAAATAACATTAACATTTTCGTTCAAACACATACATTTAAAAATAAACATTCCATAAACAATATGAATACATTTCACGACATAAATAATGTTATAATTATTATACATGCATTAAACCACATTTAAAAATATCTTTAAAGCATTTAATACTACAAATAAACAATAACTTACTACTAATAAGTTGCTAATTAGCGTTTCCCTTACATGGAAACAAACAGCCAGAAAATAAAAAAAAAATCAAGGTGGACCAATGACATGTTCACATTTCAAATTAAACCAATGAAATGAAGCAACTAATTAATTGCACCCTATAAAAACACTACATTTCAACATCTCTTTCACACGACAAACTGAAAAGAAGAAATAAGATGAAACTCTACTCAACTGTTTCCTGAAAGAAGATTTACAGTCCAAAAGACAATTTTACAACTACAGAAAGTAAGTTAAACTCTATTGATAAAGCAACAAATCTAGAATGCTACAGCTGAAACTATTTCTATAAATGAATTTACTACACTTTATTTAATTACATTCATATCTCCTCTATAGATACCTTCTAAACAAACCAGAAATATTTTGGACATCCCCACAACTCTAATATTAATCAATGTAAGTATATTTTAAATGTTTCCTACCCACCTTCAAGTATTAATTAAAAAAAAATTCTAAAACATATTTATTCCTTATTTCTCTCCTCTACAGAAAACCACTGAACCATCCAAAACTACCTTCTACGCAATAACCTACTGGACCAAAGAAATAAGTAAGTATATAAACCTCAATCATTAAACAGCCTAAAATACGCAGCCAGAATGTTACTTTCCCCTTAAAACAGTATCACATTCAAAAAAATGTATCCAACTATTAACTAATTTTTTTCTCTTATCAACAGAAAATCTATCTCCAAGATTCAACTGAAAGCTTGAAATCAGCTAATTAACATCTTTCAACACATCAAATTAAACATTGTAAGTATTCACTAAAATTTAAATATATTTAAAATATCTATAACATTGTTTATATTTACAAAATATTTTTTCATCTCTCCTAGCATAATACAGAACAGCATGACTGAAGGTGCAGAATTTATAACGTCTCAAAAAAATAAAATGTTGTTATGTTATATGGGTTATGTCTATACACAAGAAAAGCAAAGTGGTCTGAAAATGTTTTGGAAATGTAGCAAATACTACTCAAACAAATGCTATGGTAGAGCTATTACAAAAGAAACCACTGTTCTTTCTGTAAAAGAACATAATCACCCCCCCAATATAACAGAGATAGAAGTTAGAAATGCTCTTGAAAACATTAAAGAAGCAAGTACTGGCACTGATAAACCCACCACCCAAATACTCAAAGAACAATTATTAAAAATACCACACCATGCATCAGCACAATTACCCCCAATTGATTGTTTAAAAAGAACTATTGCTAGACAAAAAAAACTAACTACCAAAACTCTACCTACCCCTAAAACATTTGAGACAGTAATCATTCCCCCAGAATTAAGCATAACTCACACTAATGAACCATTTATCTCCTGATAAAAGAATAATTATGTTTGCTACTGCAAACAATTTAGTGAAATTACAACAATGTGACACTTGGATGATGGATGGAACTTTTAAAGTTTGTCCAAAACCATTCTAACAACTATACACAGTGCATGGATTGTACCAACATTCTAACATTCCATTCATCTATGCCCTCTTACCAAATAAACAGCAAACAACATACATAGAAATGTTAACCAAAATTAAAGAAGAAACCAATAATTATTTCCCACAAAAAATAATTATTGATTTCGAATTAGCCATGATCAATTCAATACTAAAAAATTATCCACACACAGCAATCCAAGGTTGCTATTATCATTTTAACCAGAGTCTATGGAGACATCTGCAAAAGTCCACCCTAAGTGTACAATACGCTACAGATAGTACTTTTGCCTACCAGGTTAAAAAACTAATAGCACTAGCATACGTACCTGTAACAGATGTAGCAGAACACTATAATATTCTAATAGAAAGTCCCTATTACAAAAAGAACGAAGACAAATTAAGCCAACTCCTAGACTACTTTGAGGACACCTGGGTGGGAAGATTACATCGATCAGGACATAGAAGACAACCAAAGTTCCACATTCCTTGGTGGAATGTATACCTGAGTACCTTAAATAAACAATCCAAAACAAACAATAGTGTTGAAGGATGGCATAATGCCTTCCAAGCAACTACAAGCAGAGGGAAACCTACCCTACAAAAACTCCTGGAATCTCTACAAAAAGAACAAAGCTACCAAGAATTACGGATGCAACAAACTGTTACTCAAATAGGTCCTAAATTAACTAAACAAACCAAACAAATGTTTGATCTACTACAAAGTCAAGTAAACCTATACCCATCAACAAGTGGCCTAGACTACCTATCACTAATAGCCAAAAGCATTTTATAATTAACATACACACAGCTAATCAAAGAAATTGGTCAATACAATAAACAATTGCAATCATATATTAATACTATGTTTTCCTAAATAATATATAATTGTCAGATACATTTCATTTTCATATAGAAAATATATATGTACAATTAAATATTATTTCTGTAAATATAATATAACAAAATATAACTTACCATTGATGTAGCCATACAAGATGAATTCCACCAAGCCAGACTCCTTCCATTTGTATGTCAATCCATAGTAATAATAAAAAATTTGCCCCACCAAAAATGAAAAAATGAACACATGCAATGTAAATCCATCCTCGACAAATCCAAAAACGTGAAACCCTCAAAACCCGAAAAGTAGGTCAAAATAGTAACAAACGCTCCTGGAAATCCAGGTGAAAAAAAAGTGTGATAACTTTATTAGTTTCATTAACTAAAACACACTTTCTAAAAAAAAAAAAATAACGTCTCTCTTTCCATCATAATATCCAAACCCTAAAAAACCCGAAAAGAAGTAAAAAATCCAAAAAAAAGCTCCATGAAAACCCATAAAAGTTAAAAAGTGTGTTAACAATATTACTTAAATCAAGTAACACACACTTTAAAAAAATAAAACGCGTCTTGGTCTTCGAAAAAACATCGATGAACATTTACCTGAAAAAAGAACAAAACATACCCACCCAGACAATCACACCCAAATACATGAAATAAATACAATTACATCATTTAAATCAACACATATTTAATCACAATATTTACTTCTAAAACTACGTCACAACCAGTAAACAACCACACGTAACTAAATCATTACTAACACCTCAAAAACACCCAAAACATTTAACATTATCAATCAATACACTATAAACATCCTAACTACCCTAAACATAAGTATTTAATAACACTTAGGTGCCGATCACAATCCGGTAAAAACCGGGTACGAACCGTCGGACGGAGCATATTCTCCGTCCGACGCGTACCCGGTCGTCAAAATATACAAACATGGAATTACGATTCGCACGGGTACACCATAACCGTACGAATCGTAAAAAAGACCGACCGAACAAAAAACACCTACCAATGCGATCCGGGAAAGCGCCGACCTGACGTCGGGACGCACGCAGCCAGCCATTCACGACCCAGGAATCACGATTCGCACCGACGTCACCCCGCACGGTGAATATTTTGCGGCAGCCAAAAACTGCCGGGAAATCAGGACGACGCGAACAAGGACCACCAGTACGCGACGGACAGACGGCGACGCGAACAAGGAGGACCAGTACGTGACGGACACACAGGACGACGCCACCAAGGAGGACCCGTACGCGACAGGACGACGCGATCAAGGAGGACCCGTACGCGACAGGACGACGCGAGCAAGGGGTACCAGTACGCGACGGACAGACATGGACCCGAACCTACGAGTCATCCCTGCCCTCATAGCAGTACACCTCCTCTACAGGTTACGACGCAGACGCCGCAGAAGGTCAGAATAACTAAGGGAGGGGGGAAAGTGGGGTGGGGTGGGGGTGGCACGACCAGGGCAGGCCACAAAACAACCACATGAGTGACACACTACACATGGCCTGGACATACCTGACTCCCATGCCCTGGTCACCACGAGGGGGTGGGGGCGTGTCCTGATAATCCAGCGACCGCCACAACGGAAGTCCGTCACCACGCGAACCGGCAACACAACCAGACAGGTACGTCCCGTACCCACGCCTGAAGAGCGTGGGTACGAGTCGGACCACGCCCACACACGTCACCCCAACAATGGCGGGACGGATCGCACCCACGTGGCAAAGGCCTGGGTACGGGCCGCACAAACATCACATAGCGTGGGGACGGATATGTACGGACCCTACCCCCACCCGCGGACGTACGGAGCGTACCCCCAGCCCAACAGTGTAAGTACGACCCGTACCCCCACCCGCGGACGCACGGAGCGTACCCCCAGCCCAACAGTGTAAGTACGACCCGTACCCCCACACGCGGACGTACGGAGCGTACCCCCAGCCCAACAGTGTAAGTACGACCCGTACCCCCACCCGCGGACGCACGGAGCGTACCCCCAGCCCAACAGTGTAAGTACGACCCGTACCCCCACCCGCGGACGCACGGAGCGTACCCCCAGCCCAACAGTGTAAGTACGACCCGTACCCCCACACGCGGACGCACGGAGCGTACCCCCAGCCCAACAGTGTAAGTACGACTCGAACCCCCACCCACGAATGCAAGGAGCGTACCCCCCTGCCCAACAGTGTAAGTACGACCCGTACCCACACCCGCGGACGTACGGAGCGTACCCCCACCACACCAGTGTCAGTAGACTCGTACCCTCACCTCTAATGCAGTGTGCGTAACCCCACCGTGTATGTGCCAAGCGCACATATCCAGAAATCGGAGGTGTGTGTGCAGAGTCCACCCAGCAGTGCCCTGAGACAGGAGGGGTGTGTGCAGAGTCCTCCCAGCAGTGTCCAGACCCAGGAGGGGTGGGTGCAGAGTCCTCCCAGCAGTGTCCACACCCAGGAGGGGTGTAACACATGTGTGTGATGCCACAATTACCCACATCCATACTGCCTACAAGGGAACATGTCCCCATGAACTCATGTCAACTGACTCCACACACAAGTACAGTGATCACCAAGGATGCCACGATTGTTGCAGGTGGAGACATGGCCATGCATGCATGGCCAAAGTAGAAGGGCTCCGTCACACACACAGCTCATGTACACACAGCTCTGCGCTAAACATTGGGAACACCCTGCAGGGAAGAAACTGGGTACACAGAGGAAGAAATACACCCTGGGACAATTGAACCATGCAGTAACTGCTGACATGACCTAAGGAAGTTAGCCAACACCTTGTGATGGCACACAGATCCTAGGGTGGCCCCAAAGAGCAGAACACTACTACAAATCCCACACACCCAAAGCCTTAAACACCACCCAAAATAATGTAGCAGCCCCACCAACACCAATACCACCATAGCAGGAGTGTGATAATGAAAAAAAAAATAAGCTTTATTCAGCATGAGCACAATGTCCGTGGATCAAAGGCAGTTCAAAGTCAACAAAGGCCATAGGGCAGTCAATTATTCCCAGCTGCATGGGGGACACAGTGGGATGTGTGTCCCCTACCTTGCCTGCACAGTCAAATGCCATCGTCTTCCATACTGGTGAGGGCATCAGGGGGGGGGGAAGCAACAGGCACCGCAGGGACATCAGGGCAAAGGGGCGGCGTTGTGGGTGCAGGGATGGAGGACTCAACCACAGGGGGTGTGTCATGGCCAAAGGCGGAGGCCAGGATGGCACTACACACCTTAGCAAGGTCCTCCAGGGAGTCCCCTGCACCCGAAGTGACCTCAGGCCCCAAGGAGGGGGGGGGTTCAGAGGGATGGGTTGCAGCGCCACCGGGGGAGGGTGGAGACAGGGGGGGAGACTCAACCACCCTGACCGAGGACTTCCTTGACCGCTTGCGTGGTGGCGTAACTGTGGGGCTCAGGGACAGAGCGGCCATGAAGGAGTCCTTGGGGGAGATGTGGCCAGGAGAGCTGAGGGGAGGGGATTTGGAGGGAGTGGATTGTGTGGAATGCGGACTCCCACTCTGGCTGCGTGTCACACGTTTGCCCCCCGACCCAGTGGGTGTGCCTATCTCACCCTGTGTGTGCGTGTCAGGAGGAGTGCGGTGGACCTTCCCTGCTGGTGTGGTGCCTGTGTCTGTTGTGGTGGGTGCATGCCGACGTCTGGGTGTACGTGGGACAGGCATGGAAGTGGGAAGTGTGGATGGGGCAGGGGTAGGTGGGGGGAGGTCGCGCTGCAGGAGACCCACTGCTGCAGTCAGTGTGGAGTCTAGGGACCTCAGCAAGTTGCGTTGGTCAGCCTGCAAAGAATGAATGCCCTCCAAGAATGCCTCGATGTTGCTGAGGGTTTTCCCGTGGGAATGGAGGACATTCAGGATCGCAGCCTGACCAACCTGCATTTGCCGCTGGATGTCCATAGACTCAGCATTGGCGGCAGCAGTGGAGACAGGGGCAGGGGGTGCGGTGCCTGGCAGGAAGGAGACATGCGGTGACCGGGCACGCTGGGAAGGGACACGAGCAAGTGGGAGGCGGTTGGTGGGAACTGAGGGGGCGGTGGCAGGTGTTGTTCCACTGTCAGCTGCTGGTGCAGCCTCCGCCAACTCTGAGACATCCTCCTCGGACCTGTCAGCTTCGTAGTCTGATGTGCCAGTCGACAGGTCCTCGGCCACACTATCCTCCGCCTCTGTCCCACTCAATGTGCCAGCCCCGATGTCACGGCTGCCACTGGTGCTCGGTCCCTCCGCCTGGTCCGTGTCCATGTCTCCCTCTGTGTCCCCCGACGATGCTGTGGGCAGGGTGGAGAGACAGAAATTAATCAGACACCTGTACACATCTGTCACATGAGTCCAATCTACATAGTCAACATTGCATAGCCTGAAGAGGCAGATCCCTAACATCTGCAAAACAAGGTACCGATGTAGGGCATGAAACACAGTTGGTTGAGCCACCATGCCACTGAAATACCATGGAGAGCATGAGACAATAGCTGATGACAGGAAACGGAGTCTGACATAGCACCCAGGCCCTGGGGACAATCCTGCACTGCCTCTGCACCACACAGCGTTTGTGAAAATACCTATGACCAGGGACAATATCCATGAACTTGAGACACATGCTGCATAGGTAATGCTGCAAACATGCCCAACATAACTCGGTCACTGCACCTTGCGTGTGTGTCCAGTAACATCACACACTGTCCAGACCCAGCAATTAGGAATCAGGATTTGACACATAGGCATTGCCCGCCCCAAGCAACCCCCACACGATGCTAATTGCTGAGACACAGGTGGCACCAACATCTCATAGTCTGGGTGATAAACACAGTGGCAGGCAAAAGGCTAGATTGGACGCAAAACAGCAAAGGTGCGCCTGTACAAATAATGAGGTACCAGTGCCCATCCTCAGATGAGTATAACAAGACACACAGGCACTGGCAACTGTGAGTATGAAGAGGGACAATCAGGTCAGGCTGCACAGTGGACACCTGTACATAATAGCACGTCTATATACATGGTGACAGGGGACAATGGCACAGAGCACAACCTACGCTGTAGACAGTGAGAGTGTCCACGTTGATGATGACACAAACAACACTGAGGATAAGGTGCCCCAGGGGACAGTATTGGGCACGCAACTACATGCTACTGAATGGGAATGACTGCTACACACGTCACCATCCCTGCACTATGCGTAGCGCACACTCATGCACATCATGTCACAGGCCACTACATAGGACATGCGCGCTGTAAGGCATGACACATGAGAGACCAACTCCCATGTCTGGAGCCAGCATCAGTGCCAACTGACATGGAACCCACATGCAGTGAACTTGACAGTTCACAGGCAAGGTCCCACAACCTGTTACCCACCACCACCACCCATGATGCTACAGTCATTGTTCTCGTGGACAAAGCGCCAGCCTACATTACCTTGTGAAGGAGTGACTACACACAGACCAGGGAACACATTGCAAGGAGGGGAAGGGTGGCAGGGGCGCAGCGCTACACTTGGGCAAACTGGATGGGCACAGCACCTTTACACCCTGCCAGTGAATTAATGCCACTGTGCCCTTACAAATGCCGGTGACACACAACAAACGCACATGTACCTACCCCCTTCCGCCTGCTGCATCGCCTGTAAGCGCCTCTCCAGGTCTGGAAAGACCACCGGCAGCACACGCCTGTGGAGGTGGGTCAGACGGCGGCGGCCGCGGTTCTTGTGGCTCTCAGGTGAGTCCCCCAGCAGGAGCCGTGCAATCCTCCGCGTCCAGCACCGGATATCCTGCCAGCGTTTCCTCACCTGGGACAGGCTCCGCCTCCGACCATCCACACGCCTCACGGCACTGACGGCGGTCAGCCAGATCTGCTCCTTGGCAGTGGCGCCTACCTGTGAGGAAGTACAAGTGACACCACATCAATACACCAGCCACATGTCACAGAGAGACATATGTGAACATAATAGCTGGTTACTACATGGCATGTAATGCAGCCAACGCATTGCACCTCTGTCATAGGGACATCATCCTCTGGTGAGGGAAAAGGCAGTACGTGCCATAGTGGGTACTCAGGTGGAATGATGGCAATGTCACAATCAATGATCAAGGCTCACACTGTGCATCACACCCACACCTCCTGTCTCAGGGCACTGCTGGGAGGACTCTGCACACACACCTCCTGTCTCAGGGCACTGCTGGGAGGACTCTGCACACACCCCTCCTGTCTCAGGGCACTGCTGGGAGACATCAGGCACCCCCCCCCCTTGTACCCCCCCGACAGTACATGGCATGTGTGTCACACCGGGTCACAATGCCTGAAGACACAGTCACAACATAGGGACAGTCTGTGGCAGTGGCCTATGCACTCACCTGATACCCTGGTCGCCCATACAGCATGGGGTACTGTGGGAGGATCACATCCAGCAGAGCCATGTTCTCCTCCAGGGTGAATGGCTGTGTCCTCTCCACAGCCCTTGACATGGTTCCAGGGAATCAGTAGCAGCAGCTTGGTCGACAAATGCAAAGATGTGCAGGCAAGTAATCCCTCATGGGACCTGGCTGCCTTATATGTGGCCTTCTGCCCAGTCTCATGCACAGGAGTACAGAGTGATTGGTCACTCACATTTGCATCCTATGTTTCCACCAATCCCTTCAAACCTAGCAGTCTGTGGGTTCTCTATCGGTTTCATTCTCCTGCATGATGTCAGCCCCACAAACACATTGCAACAAAGTAGAAGAATTCCAACTGACTTCTGCTGTGCACCTTCCAGAACAAAATCGAAATTTGAACCTGGTCGCCATGACAACCAGCATGCATGTAGGCCTTAATACTTGTCCCCTATGTAATTAGGAGAATCACACACAGGTACGGTGCGTTTCCGGGCCCTAGGGCACCCCAAATGCATGGCAACGGCCCGTACATGCATGCCTACGTTCAAAATCACTATGGGTCTGCACGCGTATGCGTACACGTAGTGGTACGGACCGTACACACGCATGTACGCTCACTATCACTATGGGTCTGCACGCGTATGCGTACACGTAGTGGTACGGACCGTACAAATGCCTGTACGCTCACTATCACTATGGTTCTGCACGCGTATGCGTACTCGTTGTGGTACGGACCGTACAAATGCCTGTACGCTCACTATCACTATGGGTCTGTGTACCCGTAGTGATAGTGAGCGTACATGCGAGTGTACGGTCCGCACCACTACGTGTACGCATACGCGTGCAGAACCATAGTGATAGTGAGCGTAGATGCGAGTGTACGGTCCGTACCACTACGTGTACGCATACGCGTGCAGAACCATAGTGATAGTGAGCGTACAGGCATTTGTACGGTCCGTACCACAACGAGTACGCATACGCGTGCAGAACCATAGTGATAGTGAGCGTACAGGCATTTGTACGGTCCGTACCACAACGAGTACGCATACGCGTGCAGAACCATAGTGAGAGGGCCGTACACTCGCATGTACGCTCACTATCACTATGGGTCTGCACGCGTATGCGTACTCGTTGTGGTACGGACCGTACAAATGCCTGTACGCTCGCCATCACGATGGGTACACATACGGCAGCACTCCCACAGTGATTGGGGAACATACACAGGCCCTCTTAGCAGCAGTACGCCGGTTTGTACACATCACTGTGGTGATAGTCGACACACAGGTAGGAATAGGGCGGACATACTTGTCCATGGATGGACATACTTGTCCAGGAATGGACATCAAGGCATCGTCTGTGCATTACTACATGTGTGGGGCACAGGTGTGACAGGCTGTGATGTGGAACATGCCTCCTGAGTGGAGGAGGCACCAGATGTATGATGAGATGTGTACAGGTGTACTGTGTGAGGGTGCAATGTGTGCCAGGCATGCCCTTGACTCCTTTGACATGTGTGCATGTCGTACTGCGCACTTGGGGTGAGCGTCACTGGCATGGCACGGACACCAACACACGGAAGTGTCCCATGATGCCGGGTACAGGGGTCATGACACCTGACTTGTCACTACCCACAGTGCACAATGTGACTATGTCATTTATGTGTCCGGGATTTACATCAGGTTGATGTTGTAGCACCCTCAAAAGCTGCAGCCGTTGCAGCAACCAACATGTGTCTGTGTGTAGATTGTCATTGCACACTGTTCCGCACACCATGCCACATGTGGTATCTGATGTGAGGTGCACATGTATGCATGGGACACGGAGTAGCGTGACAAGGCCATGTCAGCATCCTCACAAGGAATGTGTGGTGAGTCATGACATGTGCACCTTCATGGCAAGGTGTGTGGGCAGGCCTAGTGTAATGTCATGTGACCTGTGGCTCCGGTGTTCCGCTACCAGTCTCTACAATCGGCATCCTACTTCTGCTGATGTGTGGGTGTATGTCACTTCTGTCTTGCGTCGGGCTGTTCACTTGCACTGGGACACAGCTATTCCCATGGCGTGGCATGGGGAGGTTCTCAATCACCGTGTGTAGCTGGGTCTTGGAAGGAGTGTCACCTTGCATCCATACGTGTCCTGGGCATGTAGCACATGCCTGACTCCCTATGTGGCATGTGTGTATTGGCAGATTTACATGTGCTCAGTAGACATGAGTTGTTCTCGTAGTGCACTCACTCTTCCTTGTCACTTCCAAATTACTGCAGAGCGCCTCCTGTTGCCCGAAGAATTCCAGACTTGGCCACCATGCAGGAGAATGACAGCATCCGGCTCTACCGCTTCACCCAACCGTTGATTCTGGAGCTGACGGCGAGACTGGCACCACACCTGCAACCGCAGCACAGGTATCCTACGGCACTGACACCCCAGCTGAAGGTAATGGCTGCCCTACATTTCCTTGCCACGGGTACCTTCCAATATACCATAGCTCATGTTGGTGGCATGTCCCAGAGCATGTTCAGCGGTGTGCTGCATGATTTCTTGGAGGCCATGTTGATTCACCTGGATGACTTCATCAAGTTCCCAACCCCTGAACAGATGACTGAGGTCAAACGTGGTTTCTATGCCCTGGGAGGGATGCCCCATGTCATTGGGTCCATAGATGGGACACATGTAGGTTTGGTACCACCACACGCACGGGAGGTGGCGTACCGCAATCGGAAGCACTACCACTCCATCAATGCCCTTGTGGTGTGTCTGTCCAACATGGTGATTTCACATGTCTGTGCTCGTTTTCCAGGATCAGCACACGATGCCTACATCATGAGGCGTAGCGGGATGCCTGATATGATGATGCAGCTGCGCAACGAACGTGCATGTGTTGTTGGTGGGTACAGTCTGTCTGTCCTGTATTCTGTTTGGCCGAGCAGCACTACCGCTTCGCCTGTTCTAACGATATCCATGTGCTTTCCATTTAGGGGACGCTGGCTATCCCAACATGCCTTGGCTGCTGACACCTCTCCGCAACCCCATCACGCCGGCCCAGCTCCGCTACAACACCGCCCATGGCCGGACAAGGCGAGTGATAGAGAGGACGTTTGGCCTCCTGAAGAGCCGATTCAGATGCCTCCACAAGACCGGCGGCGCCCTCCCATATGCCCCGGCGAAGGTCTGCAAGATCTTCATGGTCTGCTGCATGCTGCACAACATGGCAGTTGAAAGAGCTGTGCCCCTCATCCTGGATCAAGATGACGAGGACCATCCACCCGTGGAGGACGAAGGCCTTGGCAATGGGGCTAGTGATGTGGAGGATGTGGAGCCGCAAGAGGACATCCGGACTCGGCTCATACGCGACTTCTTTGCTTAGTGGTGAGTACCAGGGTCTGAGTGTGCACGCATTGGTCCCCGTGTGGCATGCGTTGTGATGTGTGTCTCCACCTGCATGTATGGCACGTGGGTCAGAGGTGTGTGTGGGTGTGTCACTGGAGTCATGGTGGCAGTGATGGTAGTATTTCCCCAGACATAATTGTGACCTAGCATGTTGTCATACATACATGTGTCGAGTACATGCACATGCAAGTGGCTGTGCTTCTTGTGGCTGACTTCTTGTGTGTCTCTCTTCCCCAGGTACCTGCGCATGCCGTTTGCTGGTTGCATTGTTGTGGCACTGCTATTCCTCATGGACATGGCATCGTGGGCTGACTCAGCGTTACAGGCACGGACACGTTTGGAAGTCTCCATGGGGTAAGGGATGCATCTGGGGTGTATTGGGTGTGGCAGTTGTTCACGATGTGTGCACACTGCCCCGGTCGGGGTTTGGGTCCTCTGCAGACATGTGGCATCCCCATGGGACACGACATGCAGCTGGGTACACCTGAATAGATGGGCTGCCTGGTTGTCAGTCATCAGTGATGGGATGGTGGATTGTGATGAAGGCATCAATGTGTGTGACACTGCCCTCGGACACATACGGTTAACATTGTCTTGACATGGCGTGGGACTTCCACATCAGCGGATGTATGGTGTATGGCAGGCTCTCCGTGAGCAGCTGTGGGTATTTAGCTATTATCCGACACTTGTGTGCCAGTTCCATGGCTATCACGCATTTGTGCTGCAGAAGGGGGGTGCCAGTGTTGGAGCCACATGTTACTCCACATGATGTGTTCATGTGTACTTCAAGTTGCCTCTGCAATCCCAAACACATGACTATTAAAGGTGTCCCTATGCCTCCAAGGTGCCTCTTCTCAGTCAATGCTGGTGTGTTGGCACGGTGCATCCTGCATGTCTGGCATGGTATTCCCTGATTGTGGCTATGTGTCAATGTGTCGAGTGGCAAGATGCAAGCTGTGTGTGTGTGCTGAGACTGTGTAATGGGCATGATGTCCATGACTGTGTGGGTATTGTGACATGTGCCATCCCCATGCATCCAACGTTGTCCATGACCCCATTCTCTGCATCCACCGGACTCAAGCTTGCAGGACATGGTTCTGCCACCTGTCTACACGTACCTGGGTGCCCCCCAGGACACGGGCCAGGATCCCTGACCTCTGCGCATGACTGTTGCTGTACTCAATGTGTCTGTCAGCACGGTTGTTCGGCCACCCCCTCAGCTGGTTCTGACCATCACGGGTGTGTATGGTGCTCCATGTCTGTCTTGCCTAGAAAACTGTGACCCATGTGTCCTGTGCCAGACTCAGGCCCCAGGGTGTGGATGGTTGAAGTGAACAGATGACTCAGGCATGTTTAGACTGTACAAGACACATGTTAGGTAATAATGCTACCAGCAGGCATCTACTCTTAATAGTGTGATTTATTATTGGGGGGGGGGGGCCAAGTGAGGGCCTTTCCGGGATTAGGGAATCCAAAGTTCAGTAGGGGAGTTGGTGTCCTTGCCATTGGAAATCCTCAGAGTCCATGCCACAGTCTTTGTCAACATTGGTCAGCCAGTGACCAGCAGGGCCATGTGGCAGAGAATGTCTCTTGATGCTGTGATGCTGTTGCTCCAGTGGGCCAGGTGCCAGGCCAGGTGTCCTGGGAGATGGTGATGTAGCAGCCACCCTCACGGTCCTTTCCGTGGACGACCCGGCTTCCTGCGGGGAACCTCAGCAGCAGGCCGTGACGACGTCTGGGATGCTCCGTCGGATGTTTCCTCCTCCTCCTCATGATCCCTCCCTGTGGGTGGTGATGTTCTCCGCCTTCTGGCACAGGGAGGGTCGGCCATGGTGTCGGCCATCCGACGGAGTTCAGCGTGAATCCCCTGGGACGCCGTCACTTGCTCAGCCTGTCTGTCCTCCATCCTCCGTTGGTGTAGCTGTAGACAGGCTATTAGCTCCGCATGTTGCTGGGCCTGCTGGACCTTGATCCCCTCGAGGACGGACACAACCTGGGCCATGCCCGTGGTGTCCTGCCGGTATGAGTCCAGGATGTTACGGACATGGGAAAATACCGGATCCCCAGCCAACTGGTCAGGCTCGCGCCTCCGCCGCTCTCCACTCCCACCACCCCTGCCCACTTGCGTCTGGCCTGCACTTGTGGGCACATGGGGTCTCCGGGACCCCTGAGGGGTGGCATTGGCGTTGTCGCCTGCCTCCTCCTGGGTGCCCGGGACACCGTGTCCCTCCTGGCGAGCCTGGCTGCATTGTGGTGTTGGGGCAGGGATCCTGGGTGTCTCCTGGGATGTGGCAGGAGTGGGGGTGGTGGTTGGCACGGTTGTACCTGACGCAGGTGCTGCAGGTGGTTGGACACCAGAGGGGCCAGGTCGGTCGGGGTCGTCCGCAGAGTGGTGAGAGTGGTCGCTGCCGGTGGGATCGGTCTCCTGCAGATCCGGGTCCTGTGAGTGTTCTCCCCCAGTGTTGGGGGGTGCAGCACGACGTTGACCTGTGTGTGAGAGAGACAATGTTACTTTTGATCCATGCAACATCCATGTTGCATCCGTTACAAAGTTGGCACATTTCCTCTTGGAATTAGGATCTGTCTTGCATTCCACTCACAGTGCACTTGTGCATGTGTGTGTCCCTTGGGCACCAATTTGGCCCCTTTCACTATGTGTGGCACAGTCTTACTTGCTGCGTCAAGTGTGACTGCAGTCAGCAGTGGAGTGTGCATGTGTGCCGAGCTATGCGTTTGCGCCTTCCTTGTAGCACTGTACATGTGCACATGGAGTGGATCCACACACTCATATGATGCAGGTGGCTGTCCTTGTGCTCGTGTACAGGTTGTAACATGGCCCTGCGTTTTGCCATGATGAAGAGGGGGGGTTCTGGCACTGGGCACCCTTGTCTACATGCACGCAGTCCACCTGCTGACGAGCAGACATTCCCACACACCAAAGGACTGATTTGCTCTCCCTGTGTCTCCCTCCTTCTCTGTCCCCCTCTCCCTCCCTCTCTGTCCCCCTCTCCCTCCCTCTGTGTCCCCCTCTCCCTCCCTCTGTGTGTCAGCCTCCTCCCTCTGTCCATCTTCCTGTGTCTCCCTCCCTCTGTGTCCCCCTCTCCCTCCCTCTGTGTGTCAGCCTCCTCCCTCTGTCCATCTTCCTGTGTCTCCCTCCCTCTGTGTCCCCCTCTCCCTCCCTCTGTGTGTCAGCCTCCTCCCTCTGTCCATCTTCCTGTGTCTCCCTCCCTCTGTGTCCCCCTCTCCCTCCCTCTGTGTGTCAGCCTCCTCCCTCTGTCCATCTTCCTGTGTCTCCCTCCCTCTCTGTCCCCCTCTCCCTCCCTCTCTGTCCCCCTCTCCCTCCCTCTGTGTCCCCCTCTCCCTCCCTCTGTGTGTCAGCCTCCTCCCTCTGTCCATCTTCCTGTGTCTCCCTCCCTCTGTGTCCCCCTCTCCCTCCCTCTGTGTGTCAGCCTCCTCCCTCTGTCCATCTTCCTGTGTCCCCCTCCCTCTCTGTCCCCCTCTCCCTCCCTCTCTGTCCCCCTCTCCCTCCCTCTGTGTGTCAGCCTCCTCCCTCTGTCCATCTTCCTGTGTCTCCCTCCCTCTCAGTCCCCCTCTCCCTCCCTCTGTGTCCCCCTCTCCCTCCCTCCGTGTGTCACCCTCTGTCACCTTGGCCCAGCTTCCTGGGCACACACTGTTAGCAGATCTTTGAGTGGCCCTTGGCCTGTTGATGTGAGTTTGTTTCTGATCTCCAGGCACCCATTTTGTCTGCTGTGTGTCTGTGCGCTGCTGCTGTGGTGGTGTGTGCTGCCACTCTTTCACACTGTTGGCTGTTCATTAGCTGCTGGCATGTGCAAAACAGTGCCTTCACCCCCATGTGTTGATGCAAGGCATCCGCCATTTGCTGGCAAGTCATTCCTGTGTTGGGACACAGTGTTTGTCTGGCTGTGACCTAGGCCATATGGGCAGAGGGCATTGTTGTCTGCTTTGGAGTCGCACTATGTGATTCTTGGTGCCCACACTCCCGCCATCCGGGTTACCGTGTCATGTGTTGTTGTCTTCTGTGGCCTGTGACTTGACATTGTCCAGCTGGGTGCATGGGGCATGGTGGCAGCAGTGGCATGTGCCTGCTCATGGAGTGTGGTTGAGTAATGCGATGGCTTGTGGTGGTTGCGTGGCTGTTATTAATTTTGTTTGTGGTTGCAGTTCCCCCCATGTGAGGTGCGTTGTTTGTGTACTCACCCGGGTCTCGGAGTCCTTCTACTCCTTCAACTGCCTCCACCGGCAGTATGGCCATCACCCTCTCCTCCCAGGGATGGTACTGTACGGGTCTGCGGGAGGGCCCTCCTCCGGTGGCGTTGGCCTGGTCGTGTTCCTCCTGTCTCTTGGCTCTGACCCTCCTCCGCAGATCGTACCACCTGTTCTGGCAATCCTGCTTGGTCCTCCTGGTGTCCGCAACAGCATTCACAGCATCGACGATGGTCTGCCACATGGCTGTTTTGGCTGCCTGGCTGGTGCTTCTGACCAATGTTCCAAAGATCTGTGGCTCGACTCTGAGGATTTGATCAACAAGGACCTCCAACTCTCGGTGACTGAACTTTGGATTCTTGGTAGTGGGCATGGTGAGGGGTGTGGGTGGGGATGGTGTGGGTGTGGGGGGTGTGTGGATGTTGGGGGGGGGTGTGGATGGTTGTGTGTGTGTGTGAATGTGATGAGAGGGTGTTTGTGAGGGTGGTCGTGTGAAGGTGTGCAAGTGTAAGATGTGGTGTCGCTTGTAGTCTGGTTCTGTGGTGTCTGGCAGCAGTGGGTCTGTTGCAAAGGCTCATGGTTTGTGTGTGTGGGCCCTTTTTATTGGTCCATGGGTGGGTGTGGCAGTGTTTGAATTTTGGGTGGGTGTGTTATAAGGAGTGGTGGTGTATTGGGCCTCTGTTTGTTTTTGACAGTTGCAGGTCAGTGATTGTGTTATTTTAGTGGTTGTTGGCCATGTTTAGTGGCTGTGTGCCTTTCGAATGGTGTATTGTTGAGTTGTTTTGTTTTGTCCTTGTTGTGTACGTGCGTTTTGAGCGTGTGTACGGTGTGTACATGGGCCATTTGGTTGTACGATTTGGTCCTTGTGTGTGGCTTTGTACGACTCGTACATGCGGTTGTGATGTTGGGGCATGGGGTGCGCTCCGTACTTAGGAGGTTGTGTTGGGGGTGCGCCAGGAACGTACTGGGGTGGGGGTACGACTGGAACGTACTGGGGTGTACATAGACGGTGGTACGACACGTACAGGGGTGGGGGGGTGTACATTGACGGTGGTACGACACGTACAGGGGTGGGGGGGTGTACATTGACGGTGGTACGACACGTACAGGGGTGGGGGGGTGTACATAGACGGTGGTACGACACGTACAGGGGTGGGGGGGTGTACATTGACGGTGGTACGACACGTACTGGGGTGGGGGTACGACTGGCACGTACTGGGGTGTACATGGACGGTGGTACGACACGTACAGGGGTGGGGGGGTGTACATAGACGGTGGTACGACACGTACAGGGGTGGGGGGTGTACATTGACGGTGGTACGACACGTACTGGGGTGGGGCGGTGTACATTGACGGTGGTACGACACGTACTGGGGTGGGGGTACGACTGGAACGTACTGGGGTGTACATAGACGGTGGTACGACACGTACAGGGGTGGGGGGGTGTACATTGACGGTGGTACGACACGTACAGGGGTGGGGGGGTGTACATTGACGGTGGTACGACACGTACAGGGGTGGGGGGGTGTACATAGACGGTGGTACGACACGTACAGGGGTGGGGGGGTGTACATTGACGGTGGTACGACACGTACTGGGGTGGGGGTACGACTGGCACGTACTGGGGTGTACATGGACGGTGGTACGACACGTACAGGGGTGGGGGGGTGTACATAGACGGTGGTACGACACGTACAGGGGTGGGGGGTGTACATTGACGGTGGTACGACACGTACTGGGGTGGGGGGGTGTACATTGACGGTGGTACGACACGTACTGGGGTGGGGGTACGACTGGAACGTACTGGGGTGTACATAGACGGTGGTACGACACGTACAGGGGTGGGGGGGTGTACATTGACGGTGGTACGACACGTACAGGGGTGGGGGGGTGTACATTGACGGTGGTACGACACGTACAGGGGTGGGGGGGTGTACATAGACGGTGGTACGACACGTACAGGGGTGGGGGGGTGTACATTGACGGTGGTACGACACGTACTGGGGTGGGGGTACGACTGGCACGTACTGGGGTGTACATGGACGGTGGTACGACACGTACAGGGGTGGGGGGGTGTACATAGACGGTGGTACGACACGTACAGGGGTGGGGGGTGTACATTGACGGTGGTACGACACGTACAGGGGTGGGGGGTGTACATTGACGGTGGTACGACACGTACAGGGGTGGGGGGGTGTACATTGACGGTGGTACGACACGTACTGGGGTGGGGGTACGACTGGAACGTACTGGGGTGTACATAGACGGTGGTACGACACGTACTGGGGTGGGGGTACGACTGGTACGTACTGGGGTGTAGGTAGACGGGGCTGTGACACGTACTGGGGTGGGGGTGTGGCTCGAACGTACTGGGGTGTAGGTGCACGGGGGGTACGACACGTACTGGGGTGGGGGTGCGACTGGAACGTACTGGGGTGTACATAGACGGTGGTACGACACGTACAGGGGTGGGGGGGTTTACATTGACGGTGGTACGACACGTACTGGGGTGGGGGTACGACTGGAACGTACTGGGGTGTACATAGACGGGTGGGGGTATACATATACGGGGGGTACGTGTCGGACGTACGGGGGCTGGGGGGAGTGTTGGGCGCGTATGCGGGCACATGTCTCCATGGTTGCTATTGGTGTTCGGTGCAGACGGTGTTTTTTCCATACGGTTGTAGGCTCGGACGCACGGGATGGATCGTGATTCCTCGGTCGGACTTGGATTTTTACGTTTGTAAGGTAAATCGTCCGAGGACGTGTCGGACACATTTTCCGACCCGAGGACGTGTGGGGAATGATTCCCGGTGCGGGTCGTATGGACTTTTTACCATGCGAATCGTGATTGCCAGTTCGTACGGCACTTGTACGATTCGTACGGTAAAAAGACCCGATACGAGTCGCACGGGGGAATTTTTTACCGGATCGTGATCGGCACCTTAATACTTAAAACACCCCTTACCTTGCTCAACGCGACGCAGCTTCCAACCGCGAGCTTCCTCAGTCCAAAATGACCCAAAATAACATGAAGCGGTTACGAAATAATCCCATTCAAATGAAAATCCCTACTTAAATCATTGTAAATATATTAAAACAATAAAAACATCATTATAATGATATATAAAAATAACATAAATTTATCTAAATTCTTAAAAATGATTTTCTAATAAACAATACCTTTAAAAATTATATTCATAATAATTAAAAATACATTATTATTATGATTATAATACAGTAATATTTTTTTCACAACTGTACAAACTATAATAAAATGTATGTTACTATTTAAATTTTATTTACAAAACGTACATGTCGAAAAAATTTTTTTCATATAATTATAAAATAAAAAAATTAATATTAACATTTCCTACAATAATAATATTAATCATCATTAAAAATACATAGCATAAAATATACTATTTGTCATGTACTAATTATGTACAACAACAAAATACAAATGACACAATATTCTTCAGAAATTACATATGCAATGATTTTTTTTATGTATATAGCCAACAAACACATTATTATATGAATACTGCAAGAATATGTTTATTTGCAAACAATGTAAAAAAGTAATAAATGTTATGTATGTTTTTTTGTAATTATCAATACTTCTGTTATAAAATGTGATGATATCAATAAATTGTATTTTCCTTAAAACATTGCAAAAATACACAAATATATGCATATTTGCTGTATCTCTACTAATGTATACTCCATTCTGTAAATAAATAAAAAACTATAATCTCTCTACTTTGTTCAACAAAAATAAAGCTTATATAAAAATATAAAATGTGTCATTGGATTTCATAATTTATTACTATCACATATATAATTTAGCTAATTTAATTGTTTAAAAATGTAAATAATCACATTTTTTCCAACATTAAATCCAAAAACATACTTCATTAACACAATACATATACATTCTGCACACTAACCCTATACAAATTACTATTCCCATTTCACCTATATTAAAGTCAGGAAAAGTGCTGGACACTAACCCTATATAATTTACTATTCCCACTCCAGTTAACATAAAGTCAGGAAAGGTGCTGGACAGTAACCCTATATAATTTACTATTCCCACTCCAGTTAACATAAAGTCAGGAAAGGTGCAGGACACTAACCCTATATAATTTACTATTCCCACTCCAGTTAACATAAAGTCAAGGAAGGTGCTGGACAGTAACCCTATATAATTTACTATTCCCACTCCAGTTAACATAAACTCAGGGAAAATGCTGGACAGTAACCCTATTTAATTTACTATTCCCACTCCAGTTAACATAAAGTCAAGGAAGGTGCTGGACAGTAACCCTATATAATTTACTATTCCCACTCCAGTTAACATAAAGTCAAGGAAGGTGCTGGACAGTAACCCTATATAATTTACTATTCCCACTCCAGTTAACATAAACTCAGGGAAAATGCTGGACAGTAACCTATTTAATTTACTATTCACACTCCAGTTAACATAAAGTAAAGGAAGGTGCTGGACAGTAACCCTATATAATTTACTATTCCCACTCCAGTTAACATAAAGTCAAGGAAGGTGCTGGACAGTAACCCTATATAATTTACTATTCCCACTCCAGTTAACATAAAGTCAAGGAAGGTGCTGGCCAGTAACCCTATCTAATTTACTATTCCCACTCCAGTTAACATAAAGTCAGAGAAGATGCTGGACACTAACCCTATATAATTTACTATTCCCACTCCAGTTAACATAAAGTCAAGGAAGGTGCTGGACAGTAAACCTATATAATTTACTATTCCCACTTCAATTAACATAAACTCAGGAAAGGTGCTGGCCAGTAACCCTATAGAATTTACTATTCCCACTCCAGTTAACATAAAGTCAAGGAAGGTGCTGGACAGTAACCCTATATAATTTACTATTCCCACTCCAGTTAACATAAAGTCAAGGAAGGTGCTGGACAGTAACCCTATATAATTTACTATTCCCACTCCAGTTAACATAAACTCAGGGAAAATGCTGGACAGTAACCCTATTTAATTTACTATTCCCACTCCAGTTAACATAAACTCAGGGAAAATGCTGGACAATAACCCTATTTAATTTACTATTCCCACTCCAGTTAACATAAAGTCAAGGAAGGTGCTGGCCAGTAACCCTATCTAATTTACTATTCCCACTCAAGTTAACATAAAGTCAGAGAAGATGCTGGACACTAACCCTATATAATTTACTATTCCCACTCCAGTTAACATAAAGTCAGGGAAAGTGCTGGACAGTAAACCTATATAATTTACTATTCCCACTTCAGTTAACATAAATTCAGAGAAGGTGCCGGAGAGTAACCCTATATAATTTACTATTCCCACTCCAGTTAACATAAACTTAGGAAAGGTGCTGGCCAGTAACCCTATATAATTTACTATTCCCACTCCAGTTAACATAAAGTCAAGGAAGGTGCTGGACAGTAACCCTATATAATTTACTATTCCCACTCCAGTTAACATAAAGTCAAGGAAGGTGCTGGACAGTAACCCTATATAATTTACTATTCCCACTCCAGTTATCACAAAGTCAGGGAAGATGCTGGACACTAACCGTATATAATTTACTATTCCCACTCCAGTTAACATAAAGTCATAGAAGGTGGTGGACAGTAACCCTATATAATTTACTATTCCCACTCCACTTAACATAAATTCAGTGAAGGTGCTGGACAGTAACCCTATATAATTTACTATTCCCACTCCAGTTAAAATAAAGTCAATGAAGGTGCTGGACAGTAACACTATATAATTTACTATTCCCACTCCAATTAACATAAACTCAGGGAAGGTGCTGGACACTAACCCAATAAAAAGTAATATTCCCACTCCAGAAAGTTAAAACTGAGAGAAGGTGCTGGTTATAACATCACTTAAAATATTAAAAATCTACATTTATTAACTATGAGATATCATTTAACAACTATTACAATTAACAATACTATAGTTACAACAATACCCATCCCTATCCCATATTAACCCTAATTCCATATAAAAAATTTACAATATGTTTTCCATAAAATTTGCAAATATACAATTATTTAATTATAATTTTTATTTTAAATTTTAAATTTCACACTATTTACTAATAAATGTAATTGTTTTATGATCTATTTTTACACTATTATTTTTTTAAATTACTCCCCACCCTTCTCCCCTAATATACCCACATCCCACCCATAAATACAACATAAATATTGAAATTATAATTTCCAATTAAAAGTATATTAGATTTTCACAATTTTAAATTATTCCCAATTATATATTTAGTTATTAATCTATAATTTTGTAATAATTATTAAAATACAATCCACACACTTACACCCTATTAACCCAACTTCCCAACCATGAAACCAAAAAATAATTTCAAAATTAATTTGAATTTTTTTTTTTAAATTTTCAAAATTAAATTTAAGATTTTAACTTTCTAATTCTTTAATATTAATATTTATAACTTATTATCAAATCTTACAGTAATATTTTTAATACACTCCCCACCCTTATACACAAATAACCCTACATCCCACTCATTAAACAAAATTCTAATTTCATTATAATTTTAAATTATATAATTTCGAATTTACAATAACATTTTTAAATTTCGAATTCTTAAATATTTTATATTTTTACATTATTATCTGATTTTACAATAACATTTTTAAAACACTTCCCACCCTTCTCCCCTAATAACCCAACATCCGCTCCTAAAAAATATATATTATTTCTTTATTATTTTCAAAATTATAAATATTTAATTTACAAATTTCATTACAGTTTACTATTCATATTTATTTATTTTTTAATATTTTTAAATTATTATCTGATTTTACACTAATATTTTTAAAACACTCCCCACCCTTATCCCCTAATAACCCAACATCCCGCTCCTAAAACATATCATACAATAAATTACTTAACACTATTAATTATATTTTAAAAATTAATAAAGTATTTATACATATAATTAAACAATTTACTCATTCAATATACATTAAATAGACATTTTAAACAATATATATATTATATTTCGATATTTCTAACAAAACTAATCAATCGATATTATCTACAAACGATATTACTACATCGATATTTCATACTTCGATATTTTACTAAACACAAAAAAAACGATATTACTTACCTCGATATTCTACACTTCGATATTAATGTTATCTCGATATTTTAACTTCGATATTCTTGTTGTTCGATATTATGTCTATTTACCGGCAGGGAGGTGTCAAAAAGCACACTGCTGGTGATCAAGACGGGTGGTTGGTAGGTGAGAGTGGCCAAATGAAACTTACCTCCCTGCAAGGCCCCTACATACAATACAACCTCCTTGCACTTGCCATGACCTAAAAGTGATGTTCCTGTGGGGGAGATAACACTGCTTCTGTCAGGATACGCGAGGCAGGGCGTCAAGGTGAGCATACCCCAAAGACTGGTCTGAGCCTCAATTTACAGCGTGGCTGGGGAGGGGACAAGAAACTGGTGCCACATTACAGTGACCTGGTAGGGACTGGGGAAGTAAGTCAGTCTCCTGGAGTGGTATACAGAGGCCCCTAAAAACTGTTCCATAGGTGACCCTGGGGCACCAGCCCATCGACCAATGCCCTATTGCCCGACATCCCAATCTGAGCCTTTACGGAACACTTTCTAGTAGAACGCGTAACCCATAGGGGTCAATGTGCTTCAGCCCCCCATCGTGTGTGTCAGCCCAGGCTGAGACAGCTTCCCCCACACACACACAGTTCTTGAGCTGCTGGGAGTGGCTGATCTGTCGGTCTTATCACAGCAGCACTTGAGTATTTCACAGGTCTTTAATTGACCATTTACTTGATGACAAAGCTTTGTTGTTTTTTCAACAGTCCCTAGAGCACCTACATGTCCACTCTGCTTATGTCTTCAAGTTGCCAATCACTTTTGCTGCTACAGAGTGAGAATACATTTCCTGACAAGTAACCTTAAGCTTTGTTCTTTTTGCAGTTTTCTACATCTCGTACTCCATCCGAAGGTATTGAGGCATTTTGCATGAGCACCTGTTACATTCTTCAAGGACATAATTCTGAAAGTATTAGCCTACCCCAATTTGGCTCTACATTGCTGTAAGTAGTAGCCCCCCCCAATTTGGCTCTAGATTGCTAGAAGTAGTACCCCCCCATTTGGTTCTACATTGCTGGAAGTAGTAGCCCCTCCAATTTAGCTCTACATTGCTGGAAGTAGTAGCTCCCCCAATTTAGCTCTACATTGCTGTAAGTAGTAGCCCCCACATTTGACTCTACATTGCTGTAAGTAGTAGCCCCCCATTTGGCTCTACATTGCTGTAAGTAGTAGCCACCCAAAATGTGGCTCTACATTGCTGTAAGTGGTACCCCTCTCCAATTTGGCTCTACATTGCTGGAAGTAGTAACCCCCGCCCACTTGGCTCCACATTGCTGGAAGTAGTAGCTCCCCCTTTGGCTTTACATTGCAAGAAGTAGTAGCCCCCCCAATTCTCCTGTGAGTTGCAACCCCCCCAATTTGGCTCTACATTGCTGTAAGCAGTAGCCCCCCAATTTGGCCCTACATTGCTCGGAGTAGTAGCCCCCCATTTGGCTCTTCTTTGCTGTGAGTTGTACTCCCCCAATTTGGCTCTTCATTGCTGTAGGTAGTAGCCTCCCTTAATTTGACTCTACATTGCTGTAAGTAGTATCCCCCCAAAATTGGCTCTACATTGCTGTAAGTAGTAGCCCCCTCCTTTGGCACTACAATGTTGGAAGTAGTAGCTCCCCCAATTTGGTTCTACATTGCTGTGAGTTGTACCACCCCATTTGGCTCTACATTTCTGTAAGTAGTAGCCCCCCCAATTTAGCTCTTCATTGCTGGAAGTAGTACCCCCCCAATTTGGTTCTAAATTGCTGGAAGTAGTACCCTCCCAATATGGCTCTATATTGCTGAAAGTAGTAGCCCCCCCCCCCCAATTTGGCTCTGCATTGATGGAAGAAGTAGGCCCCCCACCCCCTCTGAAAATTGCCTGTAGTTGCGCCCCTGGCTTCTACTGTATTGTCTTTCGTGAGGTAGTTACGTTATTCTGTAAGGGTAAGTGTCTAACTTACCATTTGCTACGACTGCATCTGTTGGGGTTGTAATATTCATCATAGATGTACGGTAGAGGGATGACAGGCACAATGGGATGCATAGCTGCGCAGTCTCTGTCACAGGAATTGTGTTGTGACAAGATTCGGAGCTGAAATATTCTCCTTCCAACTGCTCTGATGAGGTGTTTGGTCAGACCAATTTGGTTCGTTGGAAGTACGCATCATACTAGGGCGGGCGGATTTGGACTCGGAAGTGGCTCCAAATGGCTCAATTTGGCGTTTCAGAAGGCTTCTCGGTCGGAAGATCCAGTCGTAATCGGAGTAAACGAGTTGATCAGTAAGCAATGGGTTTTGGGCATCGTAATGCGTTGTTCAGGAAAACAGATTCTGAGGAGGAGTCGGTTGGAAGGTCTGACTCCGAAAAAGCTCTCGGATTCCACCCAAACCACCATCGTAATTGGCCACCAAAAGATGGAATGGTCAGTTGTGTAGAACCAAAGCTCTGGCCTCGCCGTTAATCACTGTTCTTCTAACAGACACCCCCACCAATTCCATGCTGCATCCTGGGCAGGCCCTAACTTTGTGACCTGCTAAGATATTGTTTTTCTTCACATATTCATGTAAGTGATTTTAGAAATTTTTTTGAGAAAGAAAAAAATGAAATATTTCAAAGTTGATCAGTAACTTTGGATCAACCTTTGGTCTAAGCACAGCATGCTTCCGCACAGCCAGCACTCTTACTTGTATTAGGCTACCATTAAAAATAATGATGAAAATTTCAAGGGTTTTGAACATCAACTACTTAAGCCATCTTTCAGAGGTAGGATACTTTGATGACTCTGATGGCCCATGGTGGGTGACAAGTTGAATAAAGAGGCAGAAGTGTTTGGCACAAAATAATCTAGATTGCATGCATCCTTTTGTAGTTTAGCCCTTTTAGGACTTTCCTTTGCCATTTTACTTGTTGTTTTTACTAATACCTCTTGTGAAATCTCACTTCAGATTTTATCTTTTCGACAACTTACATACAAGTTGGTGCATACTCAAGTTTAGTGTGGCTAGTTCTGGATTGAACCAAGGTTTATTACTAAACGTACTCATTATTTGATTCTGGAGTACACATTAATTTCACATTAATTAAATTAACTAGCTCATTATAAACAAAAATACATGATCTGTTCAATATTGGTCTTCTGTGCTAACAAGAATGTGGGCTGTTCTCTAAATGAGAAGCTGTTTTTAGGGGGAGATATTGCCACTTTATTTGCCTAACTGACTTAAGCTATATATTTTGTGTAGTCTCAGCTTCAATATAAATGCTAATAGGGATAGCAGTATGTTCATATTATTGTAATTCAATGGGATTGTAATCATTGATTTCAGTGAGGATAAAATGGGATCTAAATTGTGCCCCAACCTATGTGTTGCCTTTTTTTTTTGTCCTCATTTGCCCAGCCCATATGTGTGAAGAAAGAAAACCGCCAACCACCATTTTGTGCTATCTTGTCCTGCCCACCTAGAAACCATTAGTGTGATTTGGACAATTTGCACAAGAAAAAACGGATAACAAATTGGCTGAAGAAGGAGAGAGCAACACACAAAAAAAAGGGCGGCCTTTAAGAACTCCATCTAGGCATATTTCAGCCAGTTTGGACCAGAAAATCGGAGAAGACCCTTGTTGTAGATCCATGGAGTAGGGAAACTGGCATAATCATAGGACCGGGGGAAAAAAAAAAAACCCCGGGAAACCTACTTCCACTGTATCAAATAATCCCAAAAAGCAGTTTTCTTTTTTTTTTTATATTGCAGGGTCTAGCCAGGTCTGCTTTAAAAACTTCATATAGGGACGATAACCATCCCATATATTTTTGGAGGAGCTGTATCCACCCAGAATCTGCAGATCTGTCTCCTAGCCATTAAAATTGCAAAAAACAGGAAGGATCTAGCAGGCCCTAGAATATTTTCATCAATCCCAAAGATGATCAAGGGGAGAGTACTGTTAAGAGTGATGTTTAGAATAGAGGATAGTGCTTCCATCACCTCTTCCCAAAAGCGACCGATAACTGGGCACTCTTTAAACATGTGCACGTCCGAGGCCTCTGCTAGGTCGCATTTATTGCATTTTTTCCCATGTTGGAATTTGGCTAACTTTTGAGGGGACAGCTATGCGCGATGTAGTGTAAAAAGGTGGTTTCGCCTCAGCCAGGCTGGCTTCACAATTCTATACAGGAGACTAAATGAGTTTAGCCACAACTGCTGGCACTGTTCGCCAACAATGCTGCCCCATAACACCTCAGGGAGATTGGAGTTGTCGTCTATCTCCTCCAAGATCGCCCAATACCAACAAGCGACTTCCTTTCCCCCCCCGCCCCCCTGGCCTTGTCACCAAAAGATTTTCTAAATTGCTGTAAATCCCCAGGGGGGCTCCCTTTCTTATCAAAGCCTGCGCCCAGCTTTTCAACTGCATATACTTGAAGACAGATAATCCTTGTCCGACTTTCTACCGCAAAGCCTCCCAAGGTGTCATTGACCCACCTACCGTCAGCTCTCCCCAGTTTATAATTCCGGCTTCCTTGATTGGACCTGCCAACCTGTCCTTAAGACACAAGGGAGTGCCTGGCGAATCCCACATGGGTGCTAAATTAGAATAGTAGCACAACCCTATTCTATTTCTGATTGTGGACCAACTTCTAGCCAACGATTGAAGAATTTTTAATTTTATTTTTTTAAAGAATTTCTGGTCTCCAAACTTAAAAAGAAAGCCGTCAGATGGAAGATCGGACCCCTCCAACATAGCTCGGAACATCCTTCCTCTAAGGTTATCCACTGGTGTTTTTAGGAGCATTCTCGAGTAAGATAATTGGAATGCCCAAGCATAATATTGGATGTCTGGAGACGTTAAGCCTCCTTTCTCTCTCCTTCTCCTCAACTTTTTCCAAGCCAATCTTGTGGCTCTGTTCTTCCAAATAAAAGAATTAAATCCTTGTTGACATTTAAGTAGTTGTTTGGTATCAAAGGCCATAGGGATAGAATTAAACAAAAAGGTATATTTAGGTAGGATAGACATTTTTAAAAGGTTTGTCTTCCCAAAGATAGATAACGGGAGATTATTCCATGCCTTTAGTTGTTCCTGGCATTCTTTGTGTACTCGCTCGAGATTATGAGTGGTGATATTGCTTATGTCTTGAGTTATTCTTATACCAAGATACCGCATGGAGGACACAACCTCTACCTGAGTGTTGGGGGAATTCCAGGCCATGATCTCTGTTTTCTCTGAATTTATGTTATATCCAGAGATTTTTCCGAACTCCTCAGCCTTCCTAACCACTGAGGGAAGAGCCAGATCTAAATTTGAAGTCATTATGAGGATATCATCGGCATACAGGGCAACCCGCCTTTCCCACCCTCCGAAGCTAAATGATGGTATAGTAGCCTCCTCTCTAAGAATCTGTGCAAAGGGTTCAATGTAGAGGTTAAAAAGGAGGGGGGATAGCGAGCATCCCTGCCTTGTACCTCTCGAAATTTCAAAAGGCTCTGTTAGGAAACTGTTTATATTGAGCCTTGCCGTAGGGGCCTTATATATTAGTGAAATCATACGGCAAACATTTTCGGGCAGATTAAATTTCTTCATTACTGCAGCCAGATAGGGCCAATTTACCCTATCGAAGGCCTTGGTCGCATCTAGCGTGAAAGCAGCCAGAGGCAGAGAAAAAGTGGTTGCAATATCGATCACCCCCACCAGATCTTGTGTAAGATCAGCTAAGTGTCTGCCCTTTATAAAGCCCTTTTGATCTTCATGAACCAAATGGCTTATCACCTTCCCCAACCTAGATGTCATAATAGCGGCAAAGATTTTATAGTCGCTGTTGAGGAGCGAAATCGGGCGATATAACCCACATTCCTTTGGATCTTTCCCAGGTTTAGGTATTAAGACCACTGTGGCATCATTCCAAGACTTTGGGGGATCTCGGCCCTCCAAAAGAATGTTATTAAAAACAGAGGCCAGAACCGGAGTGATCTCTTCTGTAAGGGCCCTATAGAGTTCCCCTGGTAACCCATCAGGGCCTGCTGCCTTCCCCCGCTTTACGTCCCCCAAAGCCTTCCTAATCTCTTCAAAGGAAATCTCTTTCTCCAACATCTTACTATCCTCTGGGGATAACTTTGGCAAGGAAATTTGGTCCAACCAGGCCTCCCTCCCTGCCTTGTCTTCCCGAATATCTTCCCTATAGATTTCCTGAAAAAAATCTCAGAAGGCCCCACCTTTTTCATCCTTTGTGGTTCGGGGAGCAAATTCCCCCTCCACCTTGATCTCTCTGATGTAATTTCGAGCTTGGTCAGATTTAGTTTTCCAGGCGAGAATTTTTCCAGCGGCCTCACCAAACTCAAAATGAGAAATTTTACTCGCCTCCCACCTTCTAGCGACCCTAGCTTGTAATACGTTTTCTAGTTGCGACTTTAGCTCTCTACATCTTTCGAAGTCTGCACCTGAACTAGTTTGGGTGTCCAGGGTTCTTTCGATAGTCTTCATTTCCCCCTCCAAGTTATCAATACATTCCCTATATTTCTTTTTTCTATAAGAGGCTCTGTTTGTAATTCTTCCCCTCCAAAAGGCTTTTAAAGCATCCCACATAATATGTATATCAGTAGAATTTGCCTCTAAGAAGTGATGGGACTCTGATCGTAGAAAGTTAACCTCCTCGTTTTCTAAGAGGATGGTACGATCAAACGACCAAGAAGTATACCTATGTATAACCTCAAGTTTCAATACAAACAAGATGGCCGAATGGTCGGAAAGGTGTGAGGGGAGATAGAGAATGTCTATCAATAGATATTTCAAACTATAGCTAAATAGAGCATAGTCTATCCTAGACACATGTTTATGCTTAAAGTTTCGAAAAGAGACCCCCAGTTGATCCCCCACCCTTTCCCTCCAAAAGTCTGCAAGCCCCAGTTGTGACATATCTATCAAGAGATCCTGTCTAGATTTGGATAAGACACAGGCTCTAGAATTAGCAGACTTATCTAGATTCGGGTTTAAGACAATATTAAAATCGCCCATCCAGATAACTGGGTTGTGGAAAGCCAATAGATTATCTCGAATGCTGTTTAACTAGGAGGGTTATGTGTTGCCTTTTCTAATCGTTTAACTAATGTGTTATCTTGAAACCATTCAGAAGCACACACTGCTCACACACTCCAATGTATCTATTATTACAATATCATACATACTGACAAAACTCATCCACTCATGGTGAGCCACATCCCTATACCCAGAAATTCCTACATATGCAATCACATTTGTAAATGTACACTTACTCAAATGCAAAAATATACATAGTTTTTCTCCCACACAGACATTGTCTCAAATGCACAAACACATATGTATTCACATACATAAACATTACTACATTTGCACTATAGTTTCCATAGTTTAAATGGCAGAGTAGTATAGACATAGGTAAGGTATAGTGATTCTTCTAAGTTGAGGTGTTCCTGGGGAGCAGCTTTGAGATTTTGTGAGCAGACTTATTGAACAGAATTACACAGGAAGAAAATCTAAGTGTATACGCTCTAGTAACTGGACTGATTACATATATGGTGGTGCCGATATACATTTGTTGAGACCTAGAGGGTTTTTTGTGGTATAGAGCAGTTTGTGGGATGACTCCAGATTTCAGTTAGTTTAGGAAGGAGGCATTTCTGGATTTGAAGAGTGTGTATGGAGTTCACTTTTTGGCTGACAGCAGTCCGAGGTGGTTAACAGGAGATATGGATATTTTAGGAGGTATTTGTAGAAATGTAAAACCTTCTCAAGAAGGATGAAAAAAGAGAGAGTCCTTCCAAAATAATGTAATAGGATTCAAGTTTGCTAAGTACTAATGGGATAGTTAATGTATTGGCTGAATAGAAAGGGATGGATTTTTCAATGTAACCTGTCTGCTGTGGTTTGTTATCAAGATTTCCATTCTTACTGATTGGCTGAATAAACCCCTAGGTTACTAACCATATATGTTCTGGTAGCAAGCTCTGGGTGAAAAAGAAAGGTAAAGGAGGTGAACAGTTGCAGGGGTGGCTGGAAAATATTATTTCCATTTTGGATGAACTCATCACAAGTGTGTAGACTGTCAACAAGCCTTCGATACTTGTGAGTAAGTTTGAGATCCGTTCAAGGTGATGAGGAGTGAGGGCAGAAAATTAGAGAAGGTCTCATCACCTATGGATGAGGTGTAATGAAAGTTAAGGAGAAGACCACGAGTGTGGTATGGCAACCAGCAGTATGAGGCTAGAGTATAAAGAACACCAAGAGACTGAGAAGGAAAGATCATCGGCATAAGATTGAAATCAATTTAGAGAAGAGTCTCTGAATCCAAGATTGATTACAGTGGAAAGCAGAGCTGTATGATCCACAATATCAAATGCAGCATGAAAGGTGAGCAGTACGGTTACAGAATCGAGGGGGATTGTGGTGGGCAGTGGATTGCACTGAATAGAAAGCCTAGGGTAACATTGGACAATAATAAAACAACTTGTTTTAGAAAATATTAGACAAATGTAAGTAGAAGTAAATTAATGGAAATGGGGGTATAGGTATAGAGGCAGTGAATGGTCAGCCATTGTTATTTGATTTTGAAGATGTATAACCACAGCAATTTACAAGCATAGAGAATAGACACAAATGTTGAAAGAGTGGTTGTGGAGAGATATCAGGCTTGAGACGACAGGGTCAGTGGTGTGATGAGTTCTGAACTGAAGAGGTTTGATGGTGTAAATAAAGAGTTTGTAGATTTTGGGATTAACCCAACTCAAAGTATGTCAAAATACAGCGAGAGCATTATAAATTAATAAGAAGCTTGGCCTGGATGTTATGTTATGTTATGTTATGTTAATCCAGCTTATAAAGCGCATGGTTACCCGGAGGTGTCCTGGCGCTGGTAGCAAATGTGATGTGATGTGATTGGGCCAAGGTTAGTTCTGATATCCCAGACCTTTGAGAAGAGGAAAGAGGCAAAGTTATCAAATGAGAAGGAATAATGTATGGCATAGCTGCAATGGAGAAACAGAAGAGCATTAACTGTGTGAACAGGTAATTGAAAAGGGAAATGTCATGAGTATACTAATAATAATAAGATTTGGCATGTATCATACAGGATGCCAATGCATGTTTATAGGCATAAAGGTGTTCTGTAGCCTGGGTTTCATTGCCATTTATAGAGGAGTGTATACATTTAGAATTTCAAAGCTTAAATATCTGGATGAGCGATGATGTTTCGGCTCCAATGCATGCAGGGGCTGCAATGCGGAGTACTCGGCATTGTCATTAAACCTGCCATCAACAGAGAGGTCAGGACCTTGCACCAGGAAGAGTCGAACAGTGGTGGTTCTGAAGGCAGTGCATCAGATCTAATGCACACAGCAGTGGGTGCAGAAGCAGAGTCATTGGAAATCTTATATGTTCCTGAGACTTCAGATTAAGAGGCCAGCCAAATAACCCATGAAGTAACTCTGGTTTCTGGGGTTAAGTGATGCAGGTGCAGTCCTTGTCACCCAGGCAAGGAGAGCAGCAGGCAGCAAGTCAGCACAGCAATAAATCAGCTCTTCCATAGCAACAGTCCAGCTGAGTGGCAGTCCTTTAGCAGCACAGCCATCCTTCTTCCTGGCAGAATATCCTAAGCTCCAGAAGTGTACTTAAGTGGTTGGGTCTGAGTTCCAGGTTTAATACCCAGTGGTGCCTTTGAAGTGGTGGAGACTTCAAAGAAGGGTCTTTGAAGTGCTCAGATGTATTCCCTTCCTGCCCTGGCTTCAGACTGACTACAGAGGGGTATGCAGCCCTTTTTGTGTGGATGGGACTCAGCCTATGCAGGTGTAACTGTGAGGCTGTGCCTCGATCCTCGCTCCCATCCTCCTAGGATGACCCATCAAGTCACAAATAAACTCCCATTGTGTGTTGCTGTCTAGAAGGAATACACAAAGCCTATCTGTCACCCAACCCAGGCATGCAATCAGAGACAGGTTATAGGCACACATGTGCATTTTCAACATGGTAATGATAAATTCCACTTTGCCTTTAAAAAGGATGTATCATTACAATTCTATAGGTACCAAACATGATAGGTCCTCCGCCTCTCAATTTGGAAATACAGCCTCGGGGTGCTCGGAATCAGTCTAGGCACCTCACCCAAAGTGTATTTTGTTCAACAAACGTGCAGGTTCTACAGATTATTGGGAACTATATGACACAGCCAGTGCTATTAAATGGTGGTGCACTGAATACCAAGGCTGTATAGTCCACCTCATGCCTCTTTAATCCATTATCAGACACTCCCTTTGCCTTTATCGCACTCTTGCAAGCTCCTGTTTTCTCCCTATATAATAACTTTTCGTTCTTTCTCTTCCTCCTTCTTTCCTTATGTGTGTTTTCCCTCTTATGCTCAATGAAAATGTTTGATGAGGAAAAATGAGTGCTGGTCCCCAGAAGTGAGTGCCGGTGGGCCACACCTGGAACCACTGGCTCAAATTAAGGACTGCAGCACTGCCTGTACTCCAGCATAAGGAAGAAGCCAAGCGGCAATACACAGAACGGCCAACTCATTTAACAATGCTGCCAATCGTCCATTAATTGACTTCTTGGGCCTTTTGCAATAATCTCACATCTACATAAAGGGCACGTTTGGCAGCAAGCAGCCATTGTATTACTGGAAAATTGATAGCTCAGTCTTTATTTGCTGCACCTTGTGTTGATGAAGCCATGTAACAAATAAGGAGGGGGCATGCTTTCCCACAGGCTGGATGATTTATATAATATTGGATATCTCACTTTAAGTATACGTAACTGACATAGTTTCATATTGTTGGCTCGTACATTCCGCTCCAAAGGCGATGCTTATGCAATATAGCTTATGTTTACATCGTTTCCGGAAAGGCCAAATATAGATTTCTGATTAAAGTGACCCTGCTACAGGTGGCTATGCTTATCTACAAATAGCCGAAGGGGAGGACGATTACCACAAGTCTTTCTGTTCAATGACAAACAATATGTAATTTCTTTTTAGCAGCTGAAATTGGAACTTTTTCAGTGCCTGGCTATTTGTCCACAGGGAATGTGAGCCGCTGCCGGGCACTGCCGAATAATCCCATCAAGCGAAAGAATCACCAGACAGCATCTAACCTTGAGTTGAAAAGTTTCACAGGTTGTTGATGAGAAATATCAGAAAATGTATGTCTCCTTCAGAAGAAAGCATATTTGCACTCCGTTGGGGATTCACTGTTGTGTAAAGAAATAACAAGTCACAAAGTTTCCCGAAAACAATGTGCATTCCGGGCTTAGGTGCATCATGCTTGCTGACCTAGCAATGCGCTCGGTGCTGCTTTGAATAATGGAGCAGGAATTGCTTTGCTGTGTGAAAAGACCTAAGAATATCCAGATCTACGCAAAGCCTTTTTCGGGGGTCAAACTTACTTTTCAGTTTCTAGAATAACTTGAAGGTCACTTGTTTTGTCAATAATAAAACTATTTATACCTGAAGAGAAACCTATGAGGCTGCATGTTATAACCTGTCATGAAGGTCTTAGTGTATCACAGCTGCTAGTGATTGGTGAGTTATTGTGTGAGATTTTTTGACAAACCTCAGCTTATCTCTACCTTACGTCTGGCTTAATGAAAACAATCGAGATCTTGGGTCATTTTGTGGATCTGGTGATTCAACAGTGTCAGCTCCTCTTAATGGGCTGAGGGGCACTGCCCCTTTGTTTTCTGGCCCGTTTGTTTTTATTATATCAAGAGTGAATAATAATCTAATATTCACTCATAGTATTATACAAATGTCTTAACTTCTTCGGCCTGGCAACTGTCCCTGTGTGCCGGTGCACAAAGGCACCACCAGCCTTCAGAGAGGGATCACCGGGGCTCGAGACATTCCATGCCTGGCCATGGAGCCTTGTCATGCCTCTGTGCCTCCACTATTATGACGTGCTAAGCGTCAGACTTAAAGCCCTGCAATACCAGTGGCTACACCTCAAGCAGGGTGTTTGTCGCCCCACCCTTTTCCCCGGCTCTTCACTGAGTTGGTAAAGGGTGGCGTGAAAAAGCAGAGATGGAAATCTCCAAGGGGCATATCAACAAGGGCTTTATCTCTGCTTTTTTGGCTTTAAAAGCCAAAAAAGGAGAGATAAAACTAGCGCCCTATCAACAACAGGGTGCTAACATGCAAATTTGCATGTTAGCACCCTTTTACTCTACGCTTCCCCTTGCATCTCTAATGAGATGCAAAGGGGGCGTTCCAGAGTAAAATAATAGGAGAAATGTCGCTAAGCGACATTTCTCCTATTATCAAGAATGTCGCTAACCCTGTTAGAGACAAAAAAAGCAGCGCTAACCGCGGTTAACGCTGCTTTTTTACGTCTGCTATTTTTCTGACTTAGCCATGATAGCCTATGGAAGGAGGATATCATGGCTAAGTTTGCCTTTCCCTATCAACAAGGTAACGTGAGATTATCGCTGGGTTTCCAGCGATAATCTCACGTTAGCCTGTTAGCGTGAGGATTTTTATCGCTATTGAGATAAGCGTTGCTAATAGCACGCTATCTCAGCGATAAAAATTCACGCTAGCCGGCGATAATTATCCTAGCGCTAAGTGCGCTTAGAGATAATTATCGCCGGTTGTTGTTGATATGCCCCTAAATGTGATACTGCGCAGGTTCGAGGTTTCAGTTTCATGCCCCAGGCCGGGAAGCTGGAAGAAGCAATGTTCGAAATGGAACCCGCAGCAAGGTAAGTAGAAACTTTAAATGTGTGCTGTGCATATGGATTTTTGTGTGTTTTGTTTGTGAGAGAGCATGTGCATTTGCAATGTACGTCTGTGTGCGCGCAGGTGTCTGCATGAGAGTGAAAGTGAGAGAACTTGTACTGAAATCAAAGGATGGGGACAGTGAGTGGCAATGAGTGGCAGGAAGCGTGAGGATGAATGTGAATGACTGATAGTGAGTGAGGGAGAATGACAGTGTGTGTAACTGTTAGGGAGAATGACAGTGAGGTTTATTGTGAGGGACCATGACAGTCAGAGTAACTGTGAGGTAGAATGCAGTAAGTGTTACTCTGTGTAAGATTTAGTAAGTAAGTAAGTAAGAGTGGGTGAATGAATGGGACTGAATAGGAATTATTGAGAACAATTTAGACTAGGTGAGTCAGTGAGATGTAATCAGAGTAAGACAGACTGACTGAGAATGAGTGAAATTGAAGGACTACATGAGACTGACTGAGAATAAGTGAGACTGAGAGAGCCACTGTCTGAGTTAGGCAGAGAATGAGTGAAATGAGGTGAGTCAGAAAATGAGGGAGACTGAATGAGTCAAAGAATGATTGTAACACAGTGAGTTGGAATGAGTGAGAAGAGGTGGAAACGAGTGAGACTGAGTGAGACTGGGGGAGTCGGAGTGAAATTTAGTGATAGGTGAGTCAGAGTGAGAATGAGTGAGTGAGAGTGAGTGGGGCAGAGTGGTAATTAATGCGAATGAGTGACACTGGGTTAGACTTAATGAGAATGAGTGAGACTAAGTGATTGCTTCAGAGTGAGAACTAAATGAGAGTGAGTGAGTCCCCCTCAAATCCACAGTGAAGTCAGGCTTGCTCAATAAAATTTGAGCCAAAGATTATGCCCCACTGGCACAGGGGGCAAGATGGCGGCCAAGCAGTTGGCCGAGTGAGTACTCCTGCCTGATCCACTCCCCCACCAACAAAGTTCTTTGAACTCGCTACAGTGATGAATCGATAAAGCAGCTTCATTGCCACAAGACTGTCTCTGGTTGTGCTGAGAGAAATGATTTGGGCCAGTTACTTCATACAGCGGTCTCCAATCCTGCTTTTTTTTGTGTGTCCTCATTCGCCTTCGTTAACAAAAGATAACAATCTGTACTCCGGGGTCTCCCTTGGTGTAGCACCGGCCAGAGATCTTTGTTCTAGACCAAGGATGGATCACTTTATACCTTGCTTCCAATTCTCCAACCGTAGATAACTCAGTTTCACACAGCCATCTGTGGAGCTACCACCGGAATAATCGAGCAATATGGTAAAAAGGCCTAATCATTGGACTGTATATGGGTGAAGGATTTCTCCCAGTTCTCATAGGGGAGCCAAAACTCATTCCGCTTACTTTCGGATGCCCTATCTAACCGGATAAAGTATTTTATTGAAATCATCCATTCTGTTTTATTTGGAGGGGTGGATTTTATCCAGTTCTTACATATTTCTCAACGGGCAAGCAGTATCAGTTAGAATATCAATTGTTTAGTATTATTTAACAAAGATTCATGATATTGCGGCATCCAAAAGAAAACAAGAGTTTTGCTTACCTGGAGTGTCTGTCCAAGTATTATGGATATAGGATTACTCACATCCAACCAGAACCCATGCACCTCCAAACATTCCAGAAACATATGTATGTCATCTCCCTTTTCCTTGCCGCACTTTGGACATCTCGGTGTAGCACCTCTTCCCAGTTTAGATAGTATGCGCGGAGTCCAATAGACCCTATGGAGACAGAAAAGGTGGTTCCACCTTAAATTTGCAGCACGCACCGTGGAATATAAAATGTTGCATGATACTTGCCATAAGTCTTCCATCTGCATCCCCGGCAAGCTCTTCTCCCACAATTCCGTTGGTAAGTTGAAGTCTCCATCCGATAAATCCATTAAGAGCCAGTACCAGTTCACCACTTCTTTTTTCCGGGTAGCATTGCTCATCATCTGAAATTCTAGTTCATTTGACAGTCCCATACCAAAACCAGCAGAGAGACTCCAGCTCTTAGTTTGAAGATATTTAAATCTTGACAGCCGGTTGGTAACTATCTCTTGCCCCTTATCCCAAGAGATCAGGACTCTGTCCTCTACCAATTGACAGCAATTGACCTGTTCCCAAGGTGAATATACAATTCATGCATCTATACCCGTTGTCATGTATTTTTAGACAATCTATACAGCATGTGGTTACACCATCTATGCTACTTATGGGTATGACTCACCAATTAAGGAGGAAGAAGAAAATCATACGAGGTAAAATAGAAAGAATGAATGTCTCTATAACCCCCAGGTGTATGTCTCTAAACACCCAATTGTAGTGAAAAAAGTGTAGAGAAGGAGCGAGGATGCCTCACGGTAGCAACACCAGGGAGGTTTAAGCAGGAAGGTACTCGCCTGCTACCTCAAGGTCTCATCATCAGCTGACCTCGCTCCAGAAATAAGATAGAATAAAAATCGTAAGCCAGTGTGATCTAGCTCAGAACTGTATATAGTTGTGGGGTCTCTATTGGTGCACATATTTTTGCACTAGTTATTCTTTTTCACATACCCTAGCACTTTGTCTTTTGGGTTGTTACCCATTCTTCTTCCTTCACACAATCTTATTTCTGGAGCGAGGTCAGCTGATGATGAGACCTTGAGGTAGCAGGCGAGTACCTTCCTGCTTAAACCTCCCTGGTGTTGCTACCGTGAGGCATCCTCGCTCCTTCTCTACACTTTTTTCACTACAATTGGGTGTTTAGAGACATACACCTGGGGGTTATAGAGACATTCATTCTTTCTATTTTACCTCGTATGATTTTCTTCTTCCTCCTTAATTGGTGAGTCATACCCATAAGTAGCATAGATGGTGTAACCACATGCTGTATAGATTGTCTAAAAATACATGACAACGGGTATAGATGCATGAATTGTATATTCACCTTGGGAACAGGTCAATTGCTGTATAGAGACTTAAGAGTGGGGGACGACCTGTTCTCTGCCCCTAGAGCTCCATTTTGTGTTATGCTCTACCAATTGACCCCAAGTTATTATTCCTGCTTCTCTTAATGGAAGAGCCAGGCTGTCCTTGGACCACTCTGGAGATCCAGGAGAGTCCCATATAGGTGCCATTCCATTGTAGTAGTTAAGTTTTAATTCTCTCCTGATGTTCTGCAATGTGACTGCAAAGCACTGCAAGGTCTTAAGTCACACTTTTTTAAAGAATCGGGTGTCCCCGAATTTATGTATAAAACCTAGCTCGCCGCCCTTCACATCATAGAGCATTGCCCTGAACATTTTGTTCGGTATCGGAGCCATCCGGTGTACTGAATAGCATCTTCCCTCCTTTTAAAAGAAAGACCCAGGCATAATAGCATAATAGGATAGATCCACCAATCATAGGCCCCCTTTATCATATTGCCGTCTAAGGTTCTTCCAGGCAATTCACACCCCTTTTGAGGCCCAAATAAAACTAGTAATTTTTGACTGGACTCTTTTAAGCCATTCTTCCTTAAAGGCTATGGGGATATTCTGAAAGACGAAAGTAAGCTTAGGGAGATAAATTGTCAAGGGAAGTTGGGACCAGCTCAGCAAAACTCTCCCCACTTCCTTACTTATCTTTTGAAAGTTAGTTTCCGGGATTTGTTCTATTTTCTGAACAATTTTAATGCCTAGGTATCTCATTCCCTCCTTAATAGAATCCAATTGCGAATTGATGTTCCAGGTCATTACAACCATTTTATTCTTATTTATCTCATAGCCTGAGATACTCCCAAACAGTGATGACAGTTCGTACACTACAGGTAGTGAAGTACTATGCTTTGAAGTATATACAACTAGGTCGTCAGCATACAGCCCCAATTTTTTCTCCCAACCCTGGAACTTAAAAGAAGGTATACTAATGTGATTTCTTATCTTCACCGCTAAGGGTCCGGTATATAAATTGAATGGGAGGGGAGATAGCGGACTCCCTTGCCTGGTCCCCCTAGAGATATTGAAGGACTTTGAGAGGTTTCCATTTACCAAAGCTTTGGCTGTAGGATTTTTATAAAGTGACTCTAATGCCCTACAAAAGTTCTCCCTCAAGGTAGATAGCCGTAGGATTTTTTTCAGATAGGGCCAGTATACCCTATCAAAGGCCTTAGTCGCATCCAAGGTGATAACTGTCAATGGTACTTTATGCACAGATGCTATGTCTATAGCTCCAATTAAGTTATAGATAAGATCTTTAATTCCCCAACCTCACACAAAGCCCTTCTGAACCTCGTTAAGGAGCTCCCCTACCACTCCATTTAGCCCATCTGCCAGTATTTGTGTAAAGAGTTTATAATCGGAGAAACGTAGTGAGATAGGCCTAAAAGAATTGCAACAGTTTGGTGGTTTGTCTGATTTTACTATCAGAGTAACAACGGCTTCATCCCGGTTGGGGGGAATCTCCCTGCCACTATCAAAGATAGCTGAAAACGTAACCGGGGCAAGGTATTCCCCTCACTTTTTATGCATCTCAACAGGGAGGCCATCTGGACCTGCTGCTTTACTTGATTTCCCTGCTTTGATGGAGTTCCTAATTTCACCTTCTGTTATAGGGCTATTGATTGCTTCCCTTTGGGCTTCAGAAACTGTATGGGGACCTTCTTGACCCAAATGACTATTCAGCGCCCGCGTCTCCTGGCATTTGCAGTTTGCATGTCTGGCACTTTGGGTTAAGTAAAACGGCATTTCCTTGTCATCGTGTACACTAGGCGTGGTTTACGTTCGGATGTACGCATATGGTGTCACTTCCTGTGCATGCCCTTCAATCCCAAACTACAAAACCTCAAAGAGTCATGGGAGTTGTAGTTTCAATGGTGTTGACTTACGTATGTGGTCACTGTTACCGGTGCTGTTCTGTCATACCGGGCAGATATATCCAAATGTAATACTGTATTAGTTCTCGCTATGTACTAACATCTAAAAATTGGACTTATCAGTATATTCTACAACCATCAAATGGAATGTGGGATATGTGATATTAGGTAAAAAAAGAAAATTGTAATCAATGTTTCTCTGCAAATACTGCCCGATGTGTTAGTTTAGCCAATCAGGGCATCTTGCGTTATCTTGGTGGCCCTCAGTAGGAATCCTGTTGATATCGCTAATTCCTATAGTTCAATCGGAGTCTACATTTTCATAACTGTTTACAGGGCTGTCGTCATATTAGATACTACATGTTAGAGCTAGTGGGTCATATTTATTCACTCTGCTTCTATGTAATTGTTATAAACTAGCCCATTGTGTTTAAGTGTCTGTTTGTCTAGATGTTTAGTATTATCTTTGGGGTACGATGGTACCCTGACCAGAATGTAATATCATCCTATTTTCTGCTCAGTGTGGTCCACAGAATGGAGTCATTCAAACCCAGATGGTCCGTTTTGAGTTTAGAAACCCACCGTTGTTCCTTTTCCAACAGTCTCTTAGAGATGTTGGGGCCATCTTTGGGTTTCTCCATAATGGTCCATTTGAGGTCGTTATCCGTGTTCACTTTTTCTACATAGTGGGCTGTCAGTTTTGTTGCTGTAACTGATCATCTGATCGTGCTCCTATGTTCCCCAATGCGTAGTTTTACTTTACGGATCGTCATCCCAATATATTTCAATCCACACAGGCACGTGATCATATAAACTGCATTGAAACTATTTAAATTTTTGTGATCTCTTTGCTCCCAGTCATATTTCAGGCCCAAGTCAATGCTAGTGATATGTTTAGTGAAGGGGCATACTACACAGGTCCCACATGGGAAGCGTCCCTTTACCTGTGGTTGGTTTCACAGTGTAAGTTGTGTGTCCCCTTTGGGGTCCCAACAATCCGTATGGACCAGAGTGTTTATTATACTCTTATTACTCCTGAATGAGAACATGAGTTTCTCAAAGCTTAATTTGTTCGATGTTAATATTCCCCAGTTCTTATTAATGATCTTTTTGATGTTATTAGAAGATGAATTGTGTGTGTTTACACATATCAGTGCTACCAGGCCAGTGCCAAGGGCTGAAACATGTTGACGCGTCTTTAGGGTCATTGGACCATAACCTCCGTAAGACCCTAGTTTTATCTTTATTTTAACATCCACTACGTCCCTGTGAATAAAGGGATACCTGGGAAAATGCAGTAGGATTTTTATCTTTAGACCCCCTGGCCTATATCTCTTAAGCGCTCCCTGAAACACTTTCAAGCCCACCCTGACCTTTAGGAGTCAGGTCGAACCCGATGATGAAGCATGACACCCATAGGGTGTGTGAGGGTTAAATAACAAAAAGGAGTTGCCGCCTTTCCCACATCCAGCGGAGTACGCTACACAGGATTCAATTTGAGCTTCATGGTTCTGGATACTTTATGGTCATTACAGTTAAACTGGGAGGGTGTATCCACTTCCTGAAAATACCTCTCTTATCCTTCGGTTCCGGTGGAGCACGCTCCATTGCTACTTGTGGTTAGCAGCAACTTCTTGACCGAATCATACTTCCACCTTTCCTCCCATCATTGTTAAATCCTCCGAGTATACTTCACCAAAGTGGCTTAGAAAATCCTCCTCAATGCCGTCCCTTGTCAGAGTAGGGTTTCCCGTAGCCCCACATCTTACTTCTTTTCTAAAGCATTTTGCCTGGTCGTTTTGCACTTTCCACGTAAGTAGCTCACCGCAGCTTTCTCCGTTATTAAAATTGTCCAGTTTACTAGCTTGCCATCTTTCTTGTAGTCTTTCTTCCACTACCCCTGCAAGGTCCATTCTAAGAGCCTGGATAGAAGTTTGCGGCAACCCTTGTTCTGCCCTACTTCCTTGTAGCTGCTGTTCTAACCGCTGGATCTTATTTTCAATATTCACTATATTTGCCCTTCATTGCTTACTCTTATAAGATTGGATAGACATTATTTTCCCCCTCAAAAGGCCTTTTAGGCATCCCAAACCATTCCTATTGGTGCGTTATCCATATTATCTTCGAAGAACTCTTGAGATTCCAGCCCAAGTTTCTCTATAATATCCTCAAGTAATATAGTGCGATCCATAGTCCATCTCCTTTGCACTGCTATACTTAAGGGGGCCAGAGCTGAGGTAGTGGCCGAGTGGTCTGACAGGCGCGATCCTACGTGACTAACATCTCTAACCTGCTCCCATATGTTTTGGCTAATTAGGAATAGATCTATTCTTGATTGATGCCCATTTCTTTTGTTATTAAAGGTGAAGCTCTTTCAGGCACCCTTCCTCTCTCTCCAGATACCACACCAACCTATTTCCTTTATTGATTTTTTTTTTATCAAGGATCGTGTCTTTTTATGTACCATAGCTCTACTTTTGGTGGAGCGGTCTAGATTAACATCTAACACCATATTAAAATCTCCAGCCATAATAACGGGGTCAGAAAAGTTTAAAAGTTCTCAAAGTAGATTGCCAAATGGGATAGGATTGTCTAGGTTAGGACCATAATAACTGACCACAGTATAGGCTTGATTATAGCATCTCAGCTTAACAATCATCCATCTACCAGCATTATTCACTCTACTATCCTCTATTGTGAACTGGAGATTGGTTTAAAACAAGAATCGCTACCCCTCTTATGGCTAGTTGATGGTCAGAAAATACTACTTTCTGAAGCCATTTTCTAGATTTGGAAGCCTCTCTCATCTCTTCGCCAGTTAGATGGGTCTCTTGAATAATTATAATGTGGGCAGGACCATCTTTTAAATATTTCAGAATCTTCTCCCTTCTATGTTTCACTCCAAGCCCATTGACATTCCATGATAGAAGTTCTATCTGCACATTCTGGCTGGTAGTCATCTTTTACTCCTTAGATTTGTTATCATATTAGAGCCTGAGTCCCAGCTTAATCGATGAGGACAGAATTTGGTCTACAGTCCTGCATGATCAACTCACCTGACGTCTTCCCCTTGGTCTCCATTTGCTGCGGTCGGAGTTCGGGTGCAGCTTGGTTCTCCGCTTAGCCACGATCTGCCGAAAAGCATCAGAGGAGCGAAGGCGTGTTCTATGTTGGATCCTTCCAGGTCAGCGAGAGTCTCCGAGGAGAAACAGTGCGCTGGAGTGACGGCAGCTTGAGAGGGTGCCTCAATTTCTGAGGAAACCCGACTCCCTGGATCCTCTAAGAAAATTACCCTAGCATTATTTCTCCCCTTTTAAAAAGGTAAAAATCATCATGTGGTAAAGGGGTCTGGCAGTGCATTGATTTGCATTAATGATATCAGCCTGGAGGAATGCCTGCAGGGATAGACTGGCGGGACTGGGCAATGGAAGGAGGAGTGCTCTGAGAACAAGGGGGGGCTCCGAAAAAAAATCGGCTTCTGGCTCTGCTTCCATACAGGAGGGGGCATCAGGGGGTCTCGCTCTGGAAGCTGCAGAACCCATACCTGCTCTGTTATTACCAGACATAGGTGTGTTTGGGGAGCTAAGTGGGGGGCAAAAAGATCCAGCATCCCCCACAATAAACCACCTGCCGACAGGAAGCCTCACAAAGGAATGTGAAGCTGCTAAGGCTAATGGGCTTAAAAAACAAGCCGTGTCTGGCCTAGAGGGACAAAAAGAATATTCTGTGAGGTTGTCCTGAGATTATCCATTTTCTTTTAATTTGGGAGTTGAGCAGGTGGTTGCACTGACGCAGGTTGCTCCTACAACATCAGGACATTTCGCTCTCTGTTATTTATCAAACCATTTTGGCACACAGAAGAAACTCAAACAGAAAGCTATAGAATGCAAGGGGCCTGCAGAAAACTACAGAACTCAGTATGTCAAGTGGCCAAATCATGCTCGGAATTTGTGGAAAGAATCAGCGAAGCTGAGAGCAGAATTTTTACGCTGGAGGATGAGGTTGTAGCTCAAAAAGCTGTAACTGACACTCTAGAACTCCAGAAGAATGATATGTTGTGGAAACCCAAGGACTTGGAAAATCGACTTTGACGTAATAACCTCAGAGTCCTTGGTCTACCCAGGGTGTGGAAGGCTCTGACCCCCAGAAATTCATAGTCGATACTTCTCTGAAGCGTTTCCCGAGCTCACGCAATGGTCCTGGGACTTGGAGGTTCAGAGAGCCCATCGGTTTACATTTAAGCAAAACATTAATTCTGGACAGTCAAACCTTAAACCGAGGGCAATCTTGATCTGCTTAAAATTTTTTTTGTCTCAGCAGGCTTTGCATGATCTGGCACATCAAAATAGGAAGAGAAGACGGAAAGGAAGTGAGGGGCAGATTTACAAGCCCCCTGCACCACCTGTACATCACTTTTTGTGACGTACTGGTGGCGCATGCTACTGCTCCATATTTACAAGGACAGGAAAAGCCACCCTGCGTGGCTTGTAAATATGGCACACAAAGAAACCCACAGGTCCAGGCAATGTCAGTTAGATAGATATGCACGGAAGAGACACTATTGCTCAAAAAAGAGAATGGGAATATCCCTTTTAAAGGACAACTCCCCTTACACAGCAATGGTGTCATGCTTCATCATAGGTGTGCCTCCTCGCATCAGAACCTAGTTCTGGCACGGGCTACAACCTCCTCTCTACGAGGAGGGAACTCAGGGATGTTTTTTAATGTGGGCACATGGGTTATCCTAAAAACCCTATGTGAGTGTGGCGTGTGGGACTATGATGTGCAGTGCTGAAAAAGTGTGTGTGAGTTAAAACCACCTACAGAGGTAGCGGTGAGCCCTGGGCAATGGGCGTGGAACCGGCGGCAAGAAGCTACAGCACGCCATGGGCCGGCGTTCACTTTTTTGAGTGTCCTCATGCCATGGAGGCTGGAGGTTGTGGTCCTGGGGTGCCCTGCGCAACAGGCGTGGAACCAGCGGCAAGAAACTACTGTGGCAAAGTACATTTTTGGCTATCAATCAATTTTGCCGCTTATAAGATAGTTTGGGACGCATAAAAGGCAGGGCTCAGGTGGGACGTTCTAAGCTTTGGTTTACATAGCCAGAGACAGCAAAGCCAGTTAATGAGCGCTATGAGGATCTTCAGCAGGCAGAGCAGAGTCTTATACAATGCATACAGCGTAACTTTGACAACACCTTGATACAAACTGATGTAGCCCATTGTAGGGCCAGAATTAACGCAGACTGCTATTGAAGATCTATCTGGGAGGCTGGTTGGAACTCCATATTAAATCCTGAACATTTTCAGGGCATTTTTTGAAGAATTATATACTGAGGGCCCCTCTGGTAACATGGGACATGAGCCGTATATATGGCATCCACATAGCACGACTCTTAGTTCAGAGGATCATGAGTATCTAATAGAACCTATTACATTAGATGAGCTCACGGAGGCCATTAGTTATTTGGCAGGCGGTAAGTTGCTTACAGAATTCTATAAAACCTTCTTTCCTGAACTAAAATCAGATATGCTAATAACGTTTCAAGAGGCACAAAAGGGGCAAGCCCCAGCATCCTGGGACTCAGCCAATATTGTTATTTTTAAAAAGAAAATTAAGCGTACTAGAGAACCAGGGTCTTATAGACCAATTTCTTTATTAAACTGTGATGACATTTATGCAAAGATTATGGCCATGCGGTTAGCAAGAGTCATATCTCCTCTGGTCTCAGCCCGACAACACAGCTTTATCCCTGAAGGAGGCACAGTCAACCATATTGGCAGGGTGGTCACTGTGCTAGATTTGGCCAACGTCCATCAAGCACCATTCGGAATGGTGCCTACTTTCGCCGAAAAGGTGTTTGACTGTGTCTCTTGGGAATTTTTATGGGCAACCTTGCGCTGACAGAGCTTTGGGCCCGGTTTTATCAATGCAATTAGTGTTATGTATAAGTCTCCTATGGCTCAAATCTGTGCACTTGAACTAGAATTTGAAACAATATTGAGTTCTAGAGGGACTAGGCAAGGTTGTCCTTGTCCCCCCTACTGTTCGCTTTATATATCAATCCATTTCTAAATATATGTTGGAGAATATCCCTTTATTAAGCCGTATGCAATATTGACAGGAAGAGTATAAGGTACTAGCCTACGCTGATAATGTAGCTATTTTCACCCCTCAACCAGCCTTAGCAATATCTGAGATTGAATGGCTAGCATCTCAATTTAGGCAGAGATCTGGGTATAAATTAAATATAGCCAAAACTCTAATAATCTGCACTAATCAAGCTTCTTTTAATGATGTTCGGATTACAGAGGAAGTAGTCTATCTTGGTGATCGAATTAGAACATGTCTGCAGCCAGTAAAGTATGGCAGCAGGTTCAAAGACGTTTGCAACTTAGCAGGGTTTGTCATTATACACCCACTGCAGCACCACTACTACTACCTTCAATTTTCTGGGATACTACCATAGCCAAGTGGCGACGAAAGCGTATAGTGATATTGGGGGATTTTTTTGATAAAGATTGTGTTCTGCTTTTTTCAACCTTGGCAGCAAAGTATGCTTTATTAAAAAAGGACTTTTTAAAAATCAAATCAAGAAACCTTAGCCGAAAATAATAATTTGATTGAGGCAATTAGAGGCTGCGGGAGGGTTGGTACTCTGTATCAAGCCTTCATTGAAACACAGCAAGATGATTTGGAGGTTCAAAATCTCAAATGGAATACCAAATTATCTCAAAGTGGTGAAATCCTACAGGATTCTATCACAATGGGGGAGAAGAGTTTGATTTCCTCTAATCTTAAAGCACAGCATTTTAAGACCATTTTCAATCTTTATTATACGCCTGCTAAAATTTCTCAATGGGGTAGGTCAGATAATGGTAAATGCATGGGCTGCAGAGCTGATCGGGTGGACAGTTTTTTTCTGTGTCCTAAGGTGAGACTGCTAACAGGAGGGACTGAGACCTTTTTGACTGGAATAACTGAGGTACAGATCTCTATCACATTGATAACCATGTTCCTGGGAGTGCTGGATGTTCTATGATTAGGCGTGAGCTGTACCAATGTAGGTATCTGATTTTAATGGCTGTAGCAGTGGCTCAGCATTGCCTCATTCTGGTTGCAAAAAGAACCCCCGTTGTTTGAAATATGGAGAGGAAGATTTTATGCCATATGCAATCTAGAGCATAGTCTGTATGCCCTCAAAAGGCCGCAGATACGTAGACTTGGCTTAAAAATCTGTGAAGCAATGTTAAACCATTTAGGATGATGCGACTATATACATGCTGAGGAATGAAAGTGTGTTTTTTTATTTTTTCTATTACTATTTTTTAACCTGTATGGATCCTCTTTTGCTCAGAGACCAAGACCATAAATAGAGAATTAACAGGTCTTCCCAGAAAAGAGCATGCAATCAGAATAGAGATTCCTTAGTAGAGGAAAATTGGCAAACAAATGTACTCACTTGTGTTACATCATATAACACCATTTCAAAGAGAATGAGAACATTTATCAACAAGCACTGGGGCAAAAACCACTATTCTCTTTCAAAAAGGCCAGTAGCCTGAAATATTGTATCAACATGTATGTAAAAACCTATTGCTCACTCAAACAAGACCATACTAAATGCATGGGGCTTAACAAATATAACAGGACACTACCCCTGTTGAAATTGCAGTGTGCCATTTAACTGCCATGGTATCTAAGACGACACACCAACTGCAACTCTATGAATGTTATATATCTGATCACATGCCCTTGCGGTCTACAATATATTGGTATGACCAGCAGAAAAATCAAAGTGAGAATTTGTGAGCATCATAGCAATGTACGATGCCAACGTAATACTACCAAAATGACGGATCACTTTCTACAAGCTGGAAATACTACCAACAACATGAAATGGGTCTTCATTGAGCAAATAGATTGTACCCAGGACACCTCTTCGAACCGATTCCTGAAAAAAAGAAACATTGGATCTATCGCTTATCCACTGATAAAAATAGATTAAACGATAATATCCCTTGCAATGCCATCAATAATGTATAAAAAGGGACTTAAAACTACAATATTCCTTGGAACACCTAATTAATGGGTAGATATCCCCCTGTTTTCTCCACAGATGACTGCTGGTGACTATGCGATCACCCAGAATCAAATTCATGAATGGCATGTATGGTTAATTTCTTTTCTGATGTTTTCATGACATTTCTGTCATTTCCTATAGTCCTCGTCACCCAGAAACAAATTCATATCTTTCCAAAATCCCCTTGCTGAGAATGTCATAAACGAGTAATTGATCCCTACCACTTTGATGGCACACACTCTTATTACATACATATCAGTCAATCTAATAGTTGGGACAAATACCAAATAAAATTGGAACAAGTTTGCCTACAGACAACTGTTTTCTCTAAATCATTCTTTAAGAATTATTTATTTTCTGTCATTTCCATTTGTCCTCCTGTCAGGATACAATAGGCGGGTCCCCTTTAACTAATAGGGCGGTTCCTGCCGTTCTGTTCACATGCCTTCATGGGCGTGAATATGTCACCACTAGAATGTGGGCTTGTGACTAAGGGTGGGCGTCAAATTATGTTCCGCTCGCGGAATTGCAATATTTTGACATTTTCGCGTTCCGCGGAGAGCGCGAAAATGCCCAAATTTCCGTTATTTGCTGCGCTGAGAAGATTTTTTTCATGTTCGCGCTTTGAAAATGCGTTCTCGCGCGCGTGATCGCCTTACCGGGATCCCTGCGTTCGCCGACGAGTTTTCCAATCCGTTTGCGTGCTCCACGAGATGTTGATAGCCGGTCGCGCTATCCCGTGAGAGTTAGAAATCATGTCATTCTCCTCGCCATCAGACACCGCGAGAGTCTGCGATCGCGAACACGTCATTTTCCACCATGAGAGAGAGCATGAGGTCGCAAAAACGTCAATCTCCACTGCGACAAAGAGCATGAGATCGCGAGCATGTCATTTTGGACGCGCCATCGACATCCGGCGGAAGTGTGGTGAATGTCGCAATCGCGAACACGCCAAATTTTCGATTTGGAGAAGAATATTAACTCTAGCTGCATAAAACCTTCTCTAAATGATGATTTGGATGGAAAAAACTCCTCTGATTTGCATTTGGCTGTCCTTTTTTGTGCAGGAGAGGGAGGAAGTGCCATAGAGTCTCCAACTTCCTGTTCCTGTCCATCAGGCTCCTCCCAGTGCTTTGTCCATCTCCTGTTCATTCTGCCTTTGGATTTCAGCTGGAAGGATCACTCTTTGTGTCTGCTGCATCATTATCATTGGATTTGAGGACTTTTGAATTTGATATTTTACAAGTAAGTTGGTGTTGTGTCTGTTTGATTGGGGGCATTGCAGTTGCTGCAACTACAATTTTGGTACTTATCATTCTTTTTTTAAAATTGTTGGGGGTAGCCATTAGGCCCAGAGCTAGTCATGGGTGGGTGTACGAAGAAGCAACTGTTCCTTTGGTGTGTATTGAATGTTTTTCAAACATCATTTAGGGCATGGATGGCACTGGATTGAGTTGGAAAATGTGTTTTTTGAGGGGTATTTTTGTTTTTGGGGGTGTGTTGAAGAAATGCCTTTGTTGTGTGTGCCTGGTGTGTTGGTGTGCACCCTGCAGACCTTGTTTTGCCCTGTGGATTTTCGTTTTTGCATTTTATTGCATTAAAAAGGCACCGCAGTGTGGTTTAGCATGCCTGGCTTCTTTATAGGCCTTTTGGCAGTTCATTGTTTCCCAGGCCTCCAGCTTGTTGCTTGTGATTTGCAAGTGTCCATGTGGATGGGGGCCTTTTCTGGTGGGAGTTATTAGTGAGCTGCTTATGCCATATATAGGCCTGCGTGGTATTCCTTTGTGGCCTAGGCTTCTTGTTGTGGGCCTGGCCATGAGGCTGGCGGACATTTTGAAGGCAGGCAGTGTGTTTTTTGCTACAGACCTGCATTGTCTGTCTTCTGTTTCTTGTAGTTGGGTGGGCCTGGCCGTGTGGCTGGCGGCTATTTTGAAGCCTAGGCCTGCAAGCTTATTTGGCCTTGTCTGCCCACGGGCCTGCCTTTATCCAGTAGGCTCAGAGCAGGTAGCCACAAGTCCATTACACAAGTGTTTATCTGTGTGTTCTGTTGAATGTAAACATCATTTAGGGCATGGATGGCATTGGATTGAGTTGGAAAATGTGCTTTTTGGGGGGGTGTTAAAGAAATGCCTTTGTTGTGTGTGCCTAGGGTGTTGGTGTGCACCCTGCAGACCTGGTTTTGCCCTGTGTATTTTCGTTTTTGCATTTTATTGCATTAAAAAGGCACAGCAGTGTGGTTTAGTATGCATCTTTTGCCTGGCTTCTTTATAGGCCTTTAGGCAGTTCATTGTTTACGAGGCCTCCAGCTTGTTGCTTGTGATTTGCGAGTGTCCATGTGGCTGGAGGCCTTTTCTGGTGGGAGTTATTAGTATGCTGCTTTTGCCATATATAGGCCTGCATGGTATTCCTTTGTGGCCTAGGCTTCTTGTTGTGGGCCTGGCCATGAGGCTGGCGGACATTTTGAAGTCAGGCAGTGTCTTTTTTGCAACAGGCCTGCATTGTCTGTCTTGTGTCTCTTGTAGTTGGGTGGGCCTGGCTGTGTGGCTGGCGGCCATTTTGAAGCCTAGGCCTGCAAGCTTATGTGGCCTTGTCTGCCCACGGGCCCGCCTTCATCCAGTAGGCTCAAAGCTTGTAGCCACAAGTCCATTAACCCCTTGTGTGCCACGCCCTTTCCCCGCCCTCTGCCGGCCGTTGCATTAGCGGGCGGGGTTCATGACGAGCTGGACTCGTCATGGGCACAGCGCAACCGCGGCCCATGACGAGTCCAGCTCGTCATGGGCACACAAGGGGTTAAACAAGTGTTTATCTGTGTGTTCTGTTGAATGTAAACATCATTTAGGGCATGGATGGCATTGGATTGAGTTGGAAAATGTGCTTTTTGGGGTGTATTTCTGTTTGGGGGTGTGTTAAAGAAATGCCTTTGTTGTGTGTGCCTAGGGTGTTGGTGTGCACCCTGCAGACCTTGTTTTGCCCTGTGGATTTTCGTTTTTGCATTTTATTGCATTAAAAAGGCACAGCAGTGTGGTTTAGCATGCATCTTTTGCCTGGCTTCTTTATAGGTCTTTTGGCAGTTCATTGTTTCCCAGGCCTCCAGCTTGTTGCTTATGAGTGTCCATGTGGCTTGTGGCCTTTTCTGGTAGGAGTTAATATGGGCCTGCATGGTTTTCCTATTGGCTTACTGCTTCCATCCATCCCCTTTGCCAGCAGCAGCTCCCTTCCATTACATTTGTATTTTTGTGGTTCTTATTCTTTCCTATCCTTCCAGAGAGTGTAGTGTGTGTAGATTGTATACAGTAAGTAGTATACCATAGCCCTTGTTGCAAAGTCTCACAAATGGCTACACTATATCTTTTATATTTTTGGTTGTACTAGTAGTAATTGAACCACAACAACAAATGCAACATTACACCGATCTTCTTCTCCTGGCTTATTTGCTTTTATGTGCACAAAAAGACAGAGGAGGAGCTAACTATCGACCTCTGAAGAAAATGGGCCCAAAGAAATGTACCAGGTCCTCCAGTACCAAGAAAGTTGCCGGTGAGAAGAAGGAACCGAAAAAGCAAAAAGCACTAACCACGACTGGTATGCCGGCAAATATGTTTTTTGGGACCAAACACACGCCTGCAGCAGCGTTGTCCGGGGGGAACCAAGCTGGGAGCAGCACATCCGCACCAGCGGGCCAACCACACCAACCTCGGCCCAAGCCCATGAGTGTCGCAGAAGTAGCCAGTCTACTAACGAGCAGCGATATTGAAATGTCAGTATCGCAAAGTAGTACACAATTAACGCAGGCGGAAACTCAGCAGATAAGTCTGCAGCAGCAGGCGTAGCCGCAAGAACAGCAGCAGTCATAAGAACAGCAGCAGCCTCAAGAACAGTAGCAGCCACAAGAACAGCCGCAGCCTCAAGAACAGCCAAAACAACAGCCCACAATAATAGATGTTCCTCCTGAAGTAGGGGCATTTCAGGAAATCGCGCTTCCTGCAGACAAAGAGGGGCAAGCCACTGTTTCAGAAGATCCATTGTCTTCCAGACCCCCAGCAAGGAGAAGGAGGGTTATTCCATCATCTTCTTCTTCAATCCCCGCTTCTGTTGATCTTGATGCCACTTGGAAGCCACCAGCTCAGTCTGAGAGTGATGCACGCCACAAGACAAGGCTAGTGAAAAGGAAGGTTCCAGAAAGCCTTAGAGTTATGGAGGTAGATGTACAAGAGGGGGATGATGGTGATGACGAGCCAATCATCACGGACATCACTCCTGGCCCAAAGGATATGGAGACCAACATTACTACCCTATCCAAAATGGCTGCAAGGGATGTAGCATGGATACCACCAACACAGGTAACACCACCACGACCTCCAGCTTCCATATTTTCATTTGCAAAGGAATTGCAGAGACCTACATCCAGCTCAACCACCACCTCAGCAGGTAGTGGTAGAAGTCGCAGTGTAGCTGCACAGAGTCACATTCCAAGCACACCCTCCAGTTCATCTGGTGTTGAAAGTGGCACATTCAGCAGCACGAGAAAGTTTGGGACTTCTTTTCGGTTAGCAGTAAGGAGGAGAACATTGCTATATGCTCAATTTGTCGACATGCTGTTAGGCGGGGTAAGCTTGGGACAAACTATGGTACCGGAGGCCAAACAAGTCATCTCAAAATACACCACACTATCGTGTGGGAGGCTTACCTACTTCGCTTAGAACAAAGTAAAACTCAACCCATTGTTGTTGGGCATGAGGAATCAGGGGACGATACTATCGCGGTGGAAGGTGAACAAGAGGGAGACATTTCTAGCTCTGTCCCCAGTAGTGTAGTAGTACCGCCCACATCCTCCTCAGCAACATCTCAGTGGCACCGCAGTAAGAGTCTGAGTCAGGCTGAGACTCCAAGGCGACCGAGTAGTACTGCAATGATTATGAAACAAAGTGCGTCATTGAGCCTAACTGGGTTAAAGAAAACTGCACCACAAAGGAAAATAATACAGCCTACCATTGACAGCATGCTTAGGTTGGAGGGGCAGTACCAATGCAACCACCCAACGGCACGGTTGTACAATGCGAAGCTGGCTAAAATGTTAGCGCTGGACCTTCTCCCTTTTTCATTTGTGGAAGGGATGGGTTTCCTTGAATTTGTGTCAACCATCTGCCCTAAATGGAAGGTTCCCAGCCGGTCCTATTTCGCAAGAGTTGCTGTTCCAGCACTAATTCATGATGTGCTGGAATTGGTTGGACAAGGTTTGCAGCAGAGTGCTGTTCACAGTATCCACCTAACAACAGAAATGTAGACCAGTTGCCAAGCCACTGATCACATGTGCATCACTGCACACTGGGTCTCATTTGTGGGGGTTAAAGATAAACTATCTGAAGTAGGTGCTGTTGACACAGCTGATATTTTTAAAGCTACTCGGAAACATGCAACTGTATCCATGTTCGCCATGGAGAAATCTCATACTGCTGTAAACATATTGGAAGAGTTTCACAGCAAGGTTTTTGAATGGCTGCGCCCAAGAGGGCTTAAGATTGGCTTTGTTTCCACAGATAATGGCAGTGATGTACTTAAGGACATGGATTTTGGTTCCTATTTCAGGGTTCCGTATTTGGTGCACTGCATTAACATTATTGTTCAAGACTTTCTGAAAAAAGAAGCCATTGTCAGCAACTTGCTGACCACCTGCAGAAGAATATGCACTCATTTCAGCTATTCTTTTAAAGCTCAGAAGCAGTTGAGGATCATTCATCGTGACTATAGAATGCCAGTCAAAGCACTCGTCCAGGAGGTGGCAACACATTGGAACTCAACTTATTACATGCTTGACCGTCTGTTTGAGCAGTACAGGCCAATCAGTGAATATGTCATGCGAAGAGGGGATGCTACTGTGAAAGGCATGAGCCTTCAAATGGACCAATGGTGCCTAGTTAAATGCCTGACTGTGATGCTTCTTCCTTTCGAGGTCTTCACACGTGAATTCAGCAAGGAGGATTGTACTATGGGCCAAGCTATCCCATTGTTGCAAATGCTAGAGCATCAGCTGAATGAGGTGTGTGAAGCATACAAAGATGTAGAGGGAAAAAAAGAAGCATATGAGTTGGTGGAGAGCTTAGCCCATCGCTTAGCTGACAATACAAGGGTGCAAAATAAGATTTTGTCACAAAAACATTACATTTGTGCCACAATTCTGGATCCACGGACAAAATGGGCACTGAAGACATTAATTCCTTTTTCAGAAATGGCTGTTGCCTGGTACAAAACTTGGATAGCTGAGTCAGCGAGTAAGTTGGAAAATGAACGGCTGCTAATTAAAAGCCCACTAGACAAACCTACAACAAGTACTGCAGCAGGGCATCCGGCGTCAATTTCAACTTCGGAGCCTGAGGGCAGTGCTTTTGGCTCAGAGCACTCACCAACACTATCTACAACAGCAAGAACTGGATCTTCAGGCCCTAGTAAAATCGTTACAGGATTGGTATTTACAGCAAGGCATTGGTAAGTCCAGTGCTGATGCAACAAGAAAAGTTTTGCACCCCTGAACATTGAGCGGATGGTCTAGGCCTATCTGGACGACCCAACAGAAGTGTACATTGATTAGAACCCATTGAGGTATTGGTATGGGAAGAGGGCCCAATGGCCAGTGCTCAGCAGGCTGACGATAAACTATCTGGCTTGCCCTGTCACAAGTGTCTCTTCGGAATGTGTTTTCAGTGCTGTGGGTTCCATTGTAACAGTGAGAAGGACCAGTCTCTCACCCAAAAACGTGGAGAGGTTAACAATGATCAAAATGAATCAGCACTTTATACCACCGAAATACACAATACATGAATCAAGGGAGGAAGATGAGGACGGCGGCTCAGGTGACAGAACTGGTGTGTTAGATGAGGATTACCTACTTCTGGTTGAACCCCCAGAGTTTGAGGACGAGCTATACTTCCCTGGCAATTAGGCTTACACTTCCAGTTCTTACTGTGTTCCTCCCTTATTTTCTTTTATTGGTGTATCTGTCTTTCTGGTTAGAAACTTTAAATCACAACTAATCCATCACCACTGTCTTCTAATTGTTTTATTGCCATATACAAGTTTCAGCTGGCTGCATATCACAGTAAACTCCTCCGAATCCTGCTCCTCCATCCTCCTGAATCTCCTTAAATTCATTGCCCTCAAGAAGTCAGATGATGATTGGATGATGCAAAATAGAAGAAAAAAGAAAAAGATATTTCCTAGTCCCTCCAAAATAAGTGGAACATGATTGATGATGACTACTATAGCTATCCTCCTTTGTGATCCAAGAGAGACTGCCCAATAACTGAAGATGAGAAGGAACAGGTACTGAATGATGCCATGCATTGGACGCTGCCTGAGTGATTTTGTTGTTGTTTGTTGTGCATGAAGTTACTTCATTGTATACTTTATGTAATAATCTACACACTAAAAGCAACACAAGTCCCTTTTCCCTTCTTGTATTTTTATTAACAAATTTGTACTTCTACTTCAGGCCGATACATTGCATTTTGAATATAGGAAGGGGACTCACTCGGTACACGCAGACTGAGTTGAACAACACCATCATGATGACCACAGTGACAGAGTATTTTCACAGTCACTCAATACACGGATCGGAGATGATTGATGGAATAAGTCAGGCCGTTTCATGAGTGACATAAAAGGTAAAAAAGTAAACAGCAACCACAGCAGACCTAAATGTCTGTGTAGCAGTGTAGTCAAGTGTAGCGGTGGAATGACTGCGGTGCATTGAATTAGTCACTTAAATTGTAAAATGCTATGTTGCCGGATATGTGCTTTATCCAACTCTTTCAAAAAATGTACGCTAAATGGAAGATGTGGAAAGGGTGCCGTCACCGTGGGCCTACTCTGTCCTGTTGGTGTTGTAGGTTAATGCTGGAAACAGACTAGAGTAGAGATGATGCATCCATGCCGCCTCGGAAAGTGTTCTTGTTGAACTACACACCATTAACTTGTCCATTTTTTTCAACTTTGTTTCAATCTCAATATCCCTTTTGTGTTTGCATCTGCAATTACAGGACGGGCCTTACCCTGTGCTATACTTGGGAAAACAATGCACACTTACCTTACAAATTAATCTACATCTGCCAGCCAGGTAGTAGTGTCACCCAAGATTGATGGACGGAGCATCCATAGAAGGGAGGACCAGGAGGAATGCCAAGATTCAACTCACCATTTGACCAGGATAACACAGTAACAGTATCAACTTTCATCATCTTTTAAATAATTTGATTCATTTTTTTGTCTACAATCATTACAACAGTGTGTTCTTGTTGTTATTACTATTATTATCATTAGGTTTGCTCTCTGTCTATAATTCATCCCTACAGCTATTTTAAAATTTTCTTTGCTATCTGTAAAAGTAAGCCCAGTAACACTGAAGAGACAAACTGTACGTAATCCGGGTCTCTCCTTATCATCATGCATGCATTTCCTTTTTCTCCTGTAACATATTGATATGGATATGGTAGTCTACAAAGATTCTGCCGTTTGATGTTTGTCCATGCGTACTGTTTTTCTTTCTCAAACCTTTCCCCAAACCCCCATTCCCAACCATTCAACAAACTCTAACCCTCTTCCCCCGGGCTGTGTGACTTATTGAGGTATGACTACATTAAATGTACACTAATAATTTATCACACGCTTGCTGGGGCGGATGTGTCAAAATCAACAGTACTTCAATTTCAAGGCAGGGTGGGGATCTTCTTCTGCTTGCCCACCCATGAGCAGTATATTTGTGAGGTAATGTTTTACCAAAGGAACCTAATACATCAGCATTAATTCCCGGCATTGATTGGATTAATGGATTTCATTTGTTGTCATCCTCCTACACAACACTAACAGTTATGCTTGTGTCCAGTGTACTGTAGACCTAGTCAAGTGACTCGACACAACTAGAGTTCATAACTCTGTGTACTACTAGGCTATCCCCACCACCATTATGTTTTGTTGTATTGTGGCATATTATTGTTTGGCAGTAAGTTCTGTACTGTACTTCATTCTACTACTCCTCGAAGAGTCTCTCTCAGGCTACTGACTGTCTCATTTTCTTTTTTTGCAAATGCTGCTGCCAGTGTCTACTACTACTACTACCACTACCACAACCATGGCATGTTAGGAAAGAAATCATCATCACCATGCAGCCATCGCTGTGCCTAAGTTAAACATCAAGCAAAGGTAAGAGAAGTTTGGGGGAGGCATGATTAATAATGGACATGTTTTCATTAATTCAATTTCACACACCCCTTTGAGTCCAGTTGCAGAGTGCCTAGAGTAGACAAGACTGACAGTACTAGTAGGACAAGTCACTCAGTGAGGGGTGCCGCATCTATCTGTTTCTGTCTTACAAAGTCATCCAATTATTAAAATCAAACACTGGCTGTGGGCGGCCCTGCACCAGCAAGGAAAGAAGGATACAGTGTGATGTAAAACTGTAACCCCACCCAGAAAACATTAACAACATCGTATGTAAACTTAAGTAGAAATATATTATTTAATACCCTAACAAAAATAAACTACGTAAAAAAAATCCCACACCTGACCCACCCCTCTCCCTAACCCCAACCAATGTCCGTAAAGAAAATGTCCAATGTTCAAAAGAGAAAACCCAATGACCGATTCCCACCCACCCCAAGAATAATTAAAAAAGGGGCAATAACAGGGTCTAAGTTCGGCGGGCTTTTTTCAGTAGGACATGGACTTGCTCCTCCAGGCGGGCAACACGGCACTTCAATGCGCGGCAGTTGCATCCACAGTGGGGGGCAGCACTGATGGAGGGGCAGCGGTGGGCGGCTGCTAGACGGTGGTGCCGTACCACTGGATGGCGGTGGCTGGGGCCCGGGGCATTGGAGGAGGCTGCTGCTGCTGCCGCCTCCTCCTCCTCCTCCTCTTCCAGAACCACCAGCCGACAATATTCAGTCTGTATGGCCTCCAGTTTCTGGCGCCGGGCCTTGGCAGCCAACTCCTTCCGGTCAGGTTTCCCCTTGGAAGGAGTAGCTATATATGAAGAACAAAAAAAAAGACTATTGTAAAATATACTCTTAGCAAAGCAGTAAGACAAATATTTCTACACATAGTGTCACGGTAGCACTAGCAAGCACAGTACATAACATTTGTGGTATGTACTATCTATCCTCCCCATTTCTTGGACTTTAAAATTTTTGGGAGTTTCAGGCATTCAACCAACCATGCATCTGATTCTATCAGCCACCTATGCATGCTGCATGCAGCCCACAAATCCTTCTCTGCCAGTCATAAATATTAAATCTCGCTGTCCTTCTTCCTTCCACTCTTCTTTCCCTTTTCATTCAACCCATCCATCAAGGTCATCCGATCTGACTTTTAGTCTTCTCCATAAAACTTTCATAGCTGAGTTGAAATCAGATAGAAGATGCCATTAGTTACTCAACACTCCCGCTACTGATGCTTTTACTAATGCTAAGTAAAGGGTATCTTCAACCGTTCACAACAACTTCTTACTTAGTAATTCAACTGAACAGTATTATACAGTACACCCTTGCAGTGAGTGTTATGTCAATAAGTAAGGATTAGGAATCTAACTTACCACCGCCCGCCACTGCTGCTGGCTCACCCCCTGCAGCTCCTCCTGCAACTGCTGCCTCCTCCTCTCCTCCGTCAGCAGCCGTGTCGCCTTCACCGCTGGCCCTGGCACTGGTGGTTGGTAGCGCGCCTTGAAAAAACATTACACATTTTTTAAGTGTCATATCCACCTCCCCCTATTTTTGACTAGCAATATTGAAAAATGAGTTAATAGTAATACATACATATACAACAAACATCACTAGTACAAATCAGGTAACAGTAGAGTAGACACTAGTAGTTATGGTCCCTAGGGTCATTCTAGTCTTTGCTTAGTTAGCCCGATCCATGCTACCATTTTACCTTTGTGTCTTTTATTTTAGCACACGCGTTGTTAGTGTTACCTCGCAGCTTGTTGTATAAAGAGTGATGCCTTTGAGCTCACATGAGCTCATACTGCGAATGTCTAAGCGCTGCGTACAAGGTCAAACAAAACAAGCCACTTTGTGATGGAGTTCTGGTGTTAGTCCATATTGCTTATCCAAAATGCTAGACTTTTTGCCGCCATTTTTCTCCTAACAGATGAAAGAATCCCTTCTACGAACCAGAGCTTTGCAGAGCTTATGATGTAACCAGTACTAGCTTCTTCTAAGGTGAGGGGTCCACAGAATTCGCTTAGAGATCTTCATTTACAATTTTATATAAACTATATTCCTATTCCTACAAAGGAGACGGTGGTGCTTCCACCACTGTTCACTATCATGATTTTGCATTTTTTTTCTTCGTTCTATGGACTTGTAGATGTTGTAAGTGTAACTAAGTGTAACAATGTTTATAGCTTTAATCTTATGCATTTTGCTGTTGGTGCTGCATTATAGAGCAACGTATAGAGCTTGTCAGTTGCAAATAAAATTTTTGATCTTACAGAGACTCGTTATTATTTGGTGTAGATGGACTTACACGAGTGAGCGAGCGAAAGGAAGGGTGTGCAAACTGTGCATGTGCATTGCTTCCACAACTGAGAGGTCAGGAGTGTTATGTTCTGGGTTGTCTACTCATCGGGTATTTTGGGGGGGATTTGGAGAGCTAATAGTAATGAAACACTATTATAACTAGTCGGGCAGGGGATTGTGGTGGGTTCTGTTCTGATTGAGGTGTGAGTGTGAGGACGGTCCAACCTCCCATCACCAACATCCTATTTTATTGTGCAATGTTCTGTATGTGGAAAATCCCTACAATAGTAGTAGTATGTCCTATCCTATCAAAATAGTAAAATCTGGTTGGGCATTTTGTTGGTGGGAATTGTCGAAAAACATCAAGATTAATAAAGCCTCAAAGATTACGAAGAATAGAAGGAGTACAAGAGGACAACCCAAAGGACTGGACTCATCAATGGCTAGAGCTACTGGTGAATCTGAGTTTTATTTAAAACCTTTTAAATAAAGAGTGGCCAATTGGGCATGATTAGCTACAGACAGACTAATAATAGTAGTACAGAGAGTCATAGCAGAGTCAGTTAGAGGCAGGGATAACAATAATCTAGAAACAGATAGTCTAGATCGAAGGGTAATTGTTGGTAAAAAGTAGCATTAGGAAACTGAAACAATAGTTCAGGAAAAGAAATACAGTGCAGTAAAAGTTAGTGAATAAGAATTATTATTAAAAACAGGAAGACTTACTGGGGCCAGCAGAAGAGCCCTTGTTCTGGTCCTCCTGTTCGACTGGAACTGCTCCCGCCGACTCTGCCCCCGTCTTCTTGCCCCTGGGTGCTGATCATGAAAGATATAAGAAAGAAAGAGACAAACATTGAGGATTGGTGTGAAACAAATAAAATATTTTTATAAGACTGTCAAGAAAACATTTGTGTAAACAACAATTGCAATAAAATTGACCTATCTAATCTGGTCGACAAGTAGTATCTGGTGATTCGCCGACCGACTAGTTATTATTTCTCTACACTAATCCAGTGTTCCATTCTGATTCCAAAATACTACCTAAGCCTAAGTAGTACATACCACCTGACCTAGCCCACCTATTCCAGGTGTACCAATTGTACATTAAGTAAGCATTTCCACTTCTTTCAGTCCTCAAAAATGCATAAATGGAGGTCATATGCCTGTATTCTTGCATACACAAAATTGTTGGTTGATTGATGCAGATGTTCTGATAGTGCTAAGCCTATTACCACTCACTGAACAAACTACAAAAGATTCTACTAAGGACTGGGGTAAGCACTAGCAGCACTCAGCAGCGCGTGACGTAACAGAGGGGACGTCACGCGTCGCAGACCACTAAAAAAATTACAAACTTATAATAAGTAACTAAACCTAAGTATCAATCCACCCCTATCTCTTAGTGACAGGACAAAGGAAGGACTAGAGTCACTCTAGCATTACCTAACTTAAGTTTTCTAAAATTAACTTAATCACGCAAAACGAGCGCAAACGCAAAGTTGCAAATAACAAGATTAGTAGCGCAGAGCACCTGTGTCATAACAATCACAGAAGACTTTTAAATGTAAATTACCTGTAATGTATGTAAGCAGCAGCAGTCTAGCTGGTCGGAAAAAAAATATATTCACAATATATATCACAGAGCAGAAGAACAGACACAAAGTAGTAATAATTAAATAGCTACTCACCAAGACACGGGACCTCCACTCCTAGCAGGTCCAGCAGGTCCTGCTCCCGGTCCAGGATATCGGACCACTGTTGCGTCAGCTGGTTCTGGCTGCGCCGGACACCCGAGCAGCGAAACACTGCTTGGCGCACCTTTCCCCACTGCTGCCAACGCTCCCGGAGCCCGTACCCGGACCCAGGCCTGCCGCCTGCTGCCAGGGTTAAGGGGAGGTGGCGCTGCACAAAAAAAAACAGTGCGGCCAACTCCACCTCCCCAAATAAGGCCTGTGCCTGCACCACTTGTGGGCGCCGCCTTCCGCAATTTCCGCCCACCCTTACTTGTGATGTCGGCACGTGACATGGTACACGTGCACCTCGATGCACACGCTAGAGTGAGCATATTAAGTCGGACACGTGCAACACTCTTGACGGTTCTACCTGAGATCCACTTCAAAAGCTGGTGATGTCGGAATACTGGCATCTTTAAGCCCCCATGTGAAAGACTGCAATAGGTACCACACACAAACAGTAGACCTTGACAAAGTAAGTTGGTTATGCGGGTATTTAAAAGTGAGGTCAGCATCGGCCGCTAGAAAAATCATCTATACTTTTAATTTAACTGGCTGCCACTTTCTTTGCAGAGAATGACTACAGGCACTGCCCCTTCCGGGATCTATGTTGCCTAAATCTAAAAGTGACATAAATAAGACACTGTATCGTTTACTTAAGTTTTATTAATTATTTTTATCTCTTGTTTTCTCTTCCTTTTGGATCTTAAAAGTCACATGCACAACTAATAATTTCACTCACCATATCATAATTGGCGAATCGCTCATAATTACGTGATGTTGATGTGCATTTAGGAAAAAGATAATAAGTAGGTGCCAAGTAATTAATGGAACTCGCAACAAAAACTGGCACAACCCAAAGTATGGGGTATAAGTAACATGCACAAGATTTCTTGACCAGTGCATGCTATCTCAGGTGGTACATATGACATTGCATTATTTAAACGTACTGCTTCAAAAATTTTGTGTCACATCTACAGATAATTCTTTTCTGCTATTTCCATTCAGATACAAGAAGTTAGCTAAAAAATCGTAAGTTAGCTTGCCACCAGGAGAGAAGAAATGTTCTCTTGCACTTAGTACACCTTAGTGTGTGAACTCACATATTGTAAACTAAACAATTCATTTAGTCTGTTCACCATTGTTTGGTCCAGATGAAAGCTAAAAAAAAAGCCCTCTTGGCTGAAACATGTAGACCACCTAGAGGATATAAGAGACCAGTTACATCTCAGAGATATCCACATTATTTACCTTTTGACTCCTAATACAGGCCCTGTAGATAGTTTTAATCCATCACTCTCACCTTGCACAGACAAAACCACCAGCTTCACTGTAATCAGGCGTTGAAGCACAACTGGGATCCATTCAGCATCCTTGGTGGGAACCCACTGATGAAGCATGCCACCAACTAGGCCGGTGGGTGAGGGTTCTTCTTACAAACCTATTGGTTTCTTGCACACACCATTTATTGATGCAGAATTAATCATTTTGTGAGCCCGTTCTTTTTGATTGTTGTTGTCTACCAAGGGGAAAGGAACAAGCCACTCCTATTTCTCACTCACTTTTTGATTATATATATATATATATATTCACTGAAAAAAACATAGGTTTCACACACGTTATAGTTAGCTGGACATTTCTCTCGTAAAAAACCATTGAAATTCCCCAATTATAGTTAGTACAGCTAACTATAACTTGCGCGACCGCAATCCACTGCTGATGATGTCACATATTACATCACTCATGACATGGTCAGTGACATCACTCATGACATCACTGATGACATCTCAAATGACATCACTGATGACGTCACTGATGATGTCATCCAGTGAACGTTTAATTTGCAACAAATTTTATTAATATAGAGAAAGGCCTGTTAAAGAATGAGTGGGTGTACAAGTGTGTAAAGGGATGATTTTCTGTGTTGTGTAACTGACTCGACAAGTGAGTCCTTGTTTGTATGTATCTGTGTGTTGGTGTATAAGTGTTGGCATGGTTTTGTGAATAGCTGTATAAGTGTCTATATGGGTTATTGATTGCTTGTCTCAGTATCTGTATGAGTTCCTACGTGTTTGTGTGGGTAAAGTGTGTGTGAGTGTGCATATATGAGTGAGTGTGTGATTCTATGACTGGATGTTATTAAAAGTGCATCTCTGAAGGACTGTATGGTTGAGTGAGTGTATGTATGGCTGTGTTATGGTTTGAATGTATATCTCAGTGGTACATTTGTGACTAACTAAATATGTAAAAGGCATTATATATGTGTGTAAGAGTATATAAGTGGCTAGATGTGAGAGTGTGTGATTGTGACAGTGACTGTATGGATGAATGTGTGCTTGTGTCAATGATTCTAATTGAGCATAAGAATATGATACTATTTTTGTGAGTGAGTGAACTTGAGTGTGTATAACTGCATAAATGAGTAAATGGCAGTGTGATTATTTGTATGAATGACTAGGTGTGAGAGTACCTCTATGGATGATTGTTAGTGTGTGAGTGTCTACATAGATATATGTATAAATTCATATGATACTTTTTTATGGACTGAATGTAACTATGAGTGACTGTACAGGTGAGTGTGTGGAGGTGAATGAAGACCTAAAAGTTATTTTTTGGGTATGCAGTTATTAGTATTGCATTATTTATGGATTTGAGAATGGAACTGTGTAATTTTCAGTTGGTATATCAAAGGTTTTATAAGGGTGTGAGAAGATGTGGTAATTTATCACATTGATGTCTTCAACAGTGACATCATCAGTGATGTCATTTGAGATGTCATCAGTGATGTCATGAGTGATGTCACTGACCATGTCATGAGTGATGTAATATGTGACGTCATCAGCAGTGGATTGCGGTCGCGCAAGTTATAGTTAGCTGTACTAACTATAACGGGGGAATTTCAAGGGTTTTTTACGAGAGAAATGTCCAGCTAACTATAACGTGTGTGAATCCTATGGTTTTTTCAGTGAATTTGCAAGGTTTTTTAAATGCTAATTCCTAACTATAACGTGTGTGAAACCTATGGTTTTTTCAGTGAATTTGTATGGTTTTTTAAATGCAAATTTTTGAATTATTAAATTATATATTATTTAAAAAAAATAAAAAAAAATCCTATGTATTCATTTATATATTATCTGTATCCTTTTATTTATTTTGCTCTTTTTTTTATCTTTCAATTAGGATAAAGTTGAACAGTTTATTTAATTTTTGGAATTAATTTTTCTCCACTTTTTTTTTTTTATATAAATTCTTGGGGTGCGCGCTCAGAGCGCGCACCTAGTACGTTTTCGTAAGTTTTTTATAAATACCGTCGTACGTTATTTACGTACGCATACATACGTTTTAGTGCGTGCTGGGAGCGCGCACCCAGTACGCATGCGTGCGTACGTACGCATGCGTGCGTGCGGCGTACGCGCTCCACGCGGTTCACTTCCGCATACACTTAAATTATGCGCGTTTACGTTCGCGTATACGCGTGTGCAACGTATGCGCGTTACGTACGCGCATATGACGTATGCACATGCGCTCCTACGCGTTCGTGCATGCGTAATCACAAGGTGCGCGCTCGGAGCTTACTCAGTGCGCGCACCTCGGGTTATTTGCATAATAAAACAACACTTCTAATTGGTTAACATTACTTTCAGTTTATGATTGTTTCAACACCACACCCAATCCCCTCATAGCAAGTCATGTGATCAAGAATCATCACTTTTGATTGGTTGGAAGTACTTTCAGTTCCAGATTCTTTCCAAACCACACCTACTCCCCTCATTATTAGTTCGGATTCCCTTGGAGAAGGAGCTATTCTGTTGTTGAGAGACAATGGCTGAACAGCAACCATCTTCAGACACTGACCAGGACACTCTTGAGAGACAGAGGAACAGGAAGCAGAAAGACAGCTTTATATGGCAGTTTTTTACTTTCCCAGAGGGACAAAAAAAGGTGAATGCACCGAAAGTTACTTGTACATTGTGTCAAAAAGTCTTATCACGTGGGAATGCTAACAAGAAGTATTCTTTTAGCATACACACAATGACGAGGCATGTTGAGGCAATGCATCCAGTATCTTTTCGTCGAGCTTCTGGAGCAAACCCTCCACCTGCTCAGCCGACGACATCTGCAGCAGCTCAGCCGAGCACATCTTCGGCAGCTCAGGCTAGCACTTCTACTGCGATGGTGCCTTCACCTTTTTCTACACCTCTTGTTGGACCAACTTGTTTGGCGAGGTTGTCCACACGCTGCACTGATTGCGGTCGACTTATTTCTGTGGGTGAGACCAGTCTTGATCTCATTCAGAGAAAATTTGATGCGAATGAGTGCAGTAGGCCATAGATGTTTTTTCTTTTTTTTCGTTTTTCTCTTCCTGTTTCCCTACATTAACTCAAGGGCTCTTTTAAGAGCCACTTAAAAACTAAACCCTCAAAATTTTTTTAGGGATTTATTTATTTATTTATTTTTTGGGGGGGTGCGCGCACCCTGCTAGGATGTTTTTTTTTTTTTTTTTTTTTTTTAATTTAATGTACAAAGAGAGGTGAAGAAATGGAAGCATGAAAAGGGAGGATTGAGAAATACAAATATTTTTCACTTATTTTTTTACAAAAATAACTTATTTTGATAAAAAACATTTTTACTAATTTGCAAGGAAACACAATTTCATTTTTTTATTTTTCTTTCAAGTTCTGAAAAAAAAGAAAAAAGTATTAATATTCAATCATACATTTTATAAATCAGTACATGTTTTTACATATTTTACAAAGCAATTTTTTGCCCTTTTTTTGCTGTTTTCAGAATTTTTTAATTTTCACTTAAAATAGTGAAAACAATTGTATTCATCATTTAACAGCGGGCAAAAAAAAAACAATCTGAAAGATTGTTTAAAAAAAGCCCAAAAACTATCCTCACTAAAATATACCTTGTTAGAAATATTACATATATATTACAAATACTTTTCTAGATGAATAAAAATGTTCTAGATAAACCGTCTTTAAACCTTGTCGCAAAAGCACACATGCCAAAATAATTTCTGTCAAAGGAGTCCACAATTGTTTTTATTACTTTTCCTTTAGGCCAAATAGTAATTTCAAAATCCTTTTTAAGTGATATCTTCAATTATAATCCTTTAAAATTACAAAAAATGCTTTCTTCAGATGCTGTTTTTAGTTTTCAAAATTTAGGTTTCAGAAAAATTAGGTAAGAATTGGGTAAATCATAAGGCAAACGTTGCTTGAAAATCAATTGGGAATCATTACACAGTGTCCAGCCTTTTTCACATTTAAGATAAACTGTGTAATGTCCAGAAGATACAGTAGGTCCTTCATGAAAAATTATTGCAACTGTAACAAAAGTTTTTCCAGAAATTGATAATTGTTGTCCTATAAACTTCTTTATTAAAGTATCCAATTTTGAACCATCAGCTCTACAACGTTGCATCATTAAAATTACATACTGACCATATTTCTGTAAAAATAACGTGGAAAACATGTCAGATTTACATTCAGAACATTCCATGTTGTGATTGGCATCTTTAACTAATTTACTAAAAGTCACTGATTTAATTTGTGGTAATGGTAAAAATATGAACCTTTCTGAATCAACATTACTACTGCATGTGTTCATACAGTTTTCACAGCAATGTTCCCATTTGTAAGAGACACCAAATAAGTTTTCTACTTCTACTCCTTCATCTTCAAGTACGCTCAGTATATATATTAAGAATTCTTGTGCATTTTGCTGGACATTTTCTTTAAACTGTGTAGATCCAGAACATACATCTAAAAGATTTCTAACATCAGAAGCACTTTCTATTTTAGTTTTATCATTACTTAGCTTCTCATAAAGGAGACTCAGCAGTGAACACAATCTTTTTCCATGATTTACTATTATCTGTTCTTGCAACTTTTCAAGATAAAATACAACATTCAGCACTACATTTTCATAGCAGTTGACACCAGAGCTATTTTCAAAATGGCAACCAACAACCTCTTCAACACTGTCCTTTTTCTTTTTCCTTGCTATCACATCACTGTCCTTTTTTTTTTGTTCTGTTCATCCACATTACAGATATTTTCAATTCTCCTTTTCCGAGAAACAACATGCTTTTCAATCACAGGATACTGACCTAAATGAGGAGCATAGGTTCTTCTTAATCTAGTATACTCCTTTACACAGTTTGTATCAGCACTAACTTTTGAGTCATCAAAGTCTATCATAAATAAACCAGATAATGTTTTTACTTGTGACAGAGCAACATATGCCATACCTTCTTTGAACACAGTAGAACCAATGTTTACAAAAGCACTATCTACAGTCAATCCTTGAGACTTGTGAATAGTTACAGCATATGCTAGAGAAAATGGAAACTGCTTTCTACGCACATATAGGTCTTTCACAAGCATGAAACGAACTGAACAACGACAAATGTCTTTAACTTCTATCTGATCAAATTTTATTTTTAAACATTCAATTCCATCTTTTTTCTGGTAATTAATAAAACCCACAACTCTTCCCATAGCTCCAATCACTTAACCTTTTTCTACATCCAAATTTCTCCTTAAAATCACTCGACAATTCATGAAAACATATAGATTTTTTTCTAATCCAGCTGTTTTGGAAATGTTCTTCTCTAGTGAATCCAATTTATTTTTCAGTTTGCCTGTTAATGTAATAGTAATTCTTTCATGCTGAATTTTGTCCTCTGCTTCCATTTTCTTAATCTCTTCCTTTTCCAATTTCAAAAGATCCTCATTGAATATTGAGCACTCACGTAGTGTTGGCATTAAGCAGATTACAGTATTTTTTTCAGCAATGTTCTTGTATATTTTTTCTGCAACTATTTCTTCATTTGGAAATAAATTATGTAGCATCCTACTCTGTAATGCTTTTTTGCCAACTTCTGTGAGTAGTCCAATTCTGATATCTTTCAGAATACTTGCATAATCTTCATCGTTTGCTTGTCTCATATTGGTAGTGAGTTCTTTGCACTCAAAGAACGACCAAATATTTGCATTACCAATGCTTCCTAATGACTTCTTCGTGTCTTCATGTGTGACAGTATTAAACACGGGTTGTCCTTTAACTGGAGTGAGCTGTAAAAGATCTCCAAAAACTATGACGTGTTTACCTCCAAATAACACGTCATAGTCTCTCTTAAGAATTTGTTGCATTCTTAAATGCACAAAGGCAAGCATTAAGTTTGATACCATGCTCACCTCATCAATAATGAGAACTTGCATCTTCTTCAACACTCTTGAAACTTCGAAGCATGCTTCTCCAGTTAGCTTGTGGTATTCTATTTTGTTCTCATGCTCCACTGGTAACATTAGCAAGCGATGTAAGGTAATTCCTTTTATGTTATAGGCTGCTAACCCAGTTGGAGCAGTTACCACACAAGACAAATTTGAAGCTGTTTTTTGCTGTAGGTAGCTTCTGATGACTTTTATTAAGAAACTTTTACCAGTTCCAGCTTGTCCACTCACATACATCCTGATTGGTTCAAATGATGTGCATGAGCACTGTTTTTTTTCATGTAGTAATCCATGATCAATTTTTTTGGTGACTTCTTCATAAATTTGTTTTTGTTCTTCATTCAGTTGTTGTTCCAGATTTAGTAAGTCTATTGAATCTTCCTGTGCTTGATTCATAGCCGTTTCTACTTCAGTCATGGCTACTGCAGCTTCATTTTCTACAATTGGTTGTCCTAGGGGATCTTGACTAAGTGTTCCAGAACTTTGGCTGGCTTGAGAACTGTCTCTAGCTACTTCAGCTGCAATTTTTGCTTCCTGTTCATTTTCTTCATTTAACATTTGGACATAAGTTGTGAAAGTACTGCATTCTATGCTGTCTTTGCTAGCATTAAAAGAATCTTCATAGCTTTGAAATTCTCCCAGTAGTTCGTCCTCTGAACGCCATGGTTTAAACAGCTGTAAAAGAGCCAAGTAGTAAAATTCCTTTTTGTCAGTAGTGTTGCAACTCAGCTTCCTGTGATTTATCAAACTTCCTTTTGTTTGCTTCACCAAACATCCTTCCTCACCAATGACTTTATATTTTCCATTGTTGATGTCTTCTGTGGCTTTCCGTGAAAAAATGTTGTTCTGCAGCACTTCATAGAGACAAATGTTCTCGAGATGATGACTTCTTTTTGGGTAATATGTGTCCAACATGTTTGTTTTCAAAATATCTGTACTTTCTGGGTCATTCTCGGCTAAATATTCAATTTCTCCAACAGATTTCAGTACCCGATTTCGCATTCCTGCAAGGCCTAAACTGACCCAAATTATTCTTCTGGATTTCGAGTAAAGACTTGCAGATGATAACCTATCTGAGCATTCGTAGGATCCAATTTCTCGATGCGATAACATCTTTAAACTGAAACTGTACAGCTTCTTACTGACAGTCTTCTCGTGAGAAATCTCTTCCCACATTTCCTTCAATTCTGTTTTCTCAGATTTAGTGATGTAAGATGTGACATACCGAGCAACAGCAATAGAATTGTATGCCACATACTGAATATCCATGTTAGCATTCCACATGGTTAAAATAACTGGGTTGTAGTCATTTATAAATTTTGACTCTTCTTTTCTTCTTAGGTTGTATGTATTTTTGGGAGATTTTCTTGTTATAGTATGTCGCACAGCTGACATAAAACTGTTGACTCTGCCTTTTGAAAGAACAGGTCTAGGAAATCCAAATCGACACTTTGTGTAGAATTTATCTTTGGTCTTGAACTTCCGTCGACAGTATTTTCCACACCGATGACTTTGGAAACGTAAAACTTGCTCTTTTAACTTTTTCTCTTCTGTGCTTTTAGGTATAGCACATGTTGCATATTCTTCAATGAAAGATAACACTGCTTCATCAGCATCTGTTCCAAATTTTGGGGCATCCTTGATCCACAACAGCATATGAATATGAGGAGCACCTCTTGCTTGGTACTCTTTTCTCCAAAATAAATCCACTACTTCTCCAAGAGGTTTTTTTTATTTCAGATGAAGGACATCATAGCCTCAAATCTATGATTGAAATATCTGCAAACATTAACCGGATCCAATGAGCACAGTTCTCCTGCTGTCTTGTATTCAATGTTTTTAATGTTTGAATTTGCCTCTCGTAGAAAATCCAATAAATCATCCCAAGCGTACTCGGCACAGCTTAGGGTTACAAACCATGTAGGAGTTCCTAAATTCCGTAACATGCATTTTAATTCTCCATGGCGTCGGTACCAATATTCATTTGTCCCACGCTGACAAGCCATCAGATTGATCAATTGTGTTTCCAAATGATCATCTCGGTGCTGCACTTTCTCCATAAAATCCTTAGCAGACACATTATGTAGATGTACTCCACTTTTTAAAATGTGATTTACTGCATAAGATAATGCAGACAAGTCGCTTTCAAATAAAAGATGAAACAAATAAGGAATACTTTGACGAAATCTTGAATCTTCAGCATATAGTCTTGTAGTCCGATACTCAGAAGCTGGAATCTGTTCTGGGCGTTCATCGTATCGTCCACCTTTTCCTGTAGGAAACAGCTGAGGAAAACATCGAGCTTCCAAGCTCTTCTCCCATACACTCACGGGAGTTCCTTTTGCTTTCTTCATCTGAAACAGATCAATAGTGTCTCCCATAACTTCTTTTGAATGAAGAGGATGTATGCTAAAATGTTCATAAATTTCTTCTTCTTTTGACTTGTCCACTTTTTCAATTTTTCCAGTTGGTGTTTCTGTGTCTTCTTGTAAATCTTCTTCTTCTTCATCTATATAAATTGATTCATACCATTTATTATTCCTTTTCAAATATAAATTTGCTCTTTGTACTTTCCGTACATCTACCAGCTCCTGCCAAATCTTCTTATTCTTTGTAGGTACACCATTAACCAGAATAACTAATGGTTCAGTTTCCAAAGTATCTGCATCAATAGTTTCCATATTTTTTTTCAAATCCAATGGCAAATACACCACTCTTCCCTTTAAACCTCTCAGTAAATCTGAAGGAGGTAATTTACCAGTTTTGGGCTCCATACGTACTATGGTCTGGAACGGATGAACACATTGAATGAGTATAGACTCATATGTATTTAAATCAGAAATTTCGGCAGGAATAGCATCCAATTCTAAATTATTATGTACAGCTCTGGTCGGCATTCTATTTTCTTCTAACTTATTATAACAGTATTTATAAATACGCTGATCTTCACCCAATTCAAAACAATTTTCCAGAAATATATATGTTGCAAAATCCTTCCTCTTATAATTATCTTCATTTTCACTTTTTTTATACAGATCAACATTCCTTGTTTGAATTTTATAATGGCTTCTGCGGCAACAAATACAAGTAATATTTGGTCTTTCATTAGAGATGATAGTAAATTTTATCATTTCATCCTCAAAATTTTTAGTAATAATGAGTTCTACATTCTGTTCCTCATTTTCCTCATTAACTGTGTCCTTTTCTGCACTTTCTTGTTCTGGACCAAAGTACCAAAACTGAATCTCATCTGTAACCTTCACTACATCTGATACAGATCCACGGAACAGAGCATTATTTAACTCATTTAACTTTACTGCTGGACTTTTAGCAAAATACAATGTTCTCACAAACTTTCTCATTTCAGTATGATGAACAGCCAGCATCCTAAAATGATGAAAAACACTTTTACACACTTTTCTAGATAGACAAGCCAGAGAATGTCCTTGCAAACCAGTATTCTCTCTCACTCTGCATGGATCTAGTGTTCATGCACCTTCATCTTCTGTTTTACACTCTTTTTACTATATTCTCTTAGAAAGTCACGTAATTTATCAATAGATTCCTGACGCACAGTACAAATACTACTACAGTTCCAAGTGTACACTGGGGCTTTTGGACGTCTCCCCATAGCCTCAGCAGCCATTACTTCTTCCTCATTTCTTGGGACCATTTTCTCTTTTTCCATCACACAACCATCCTTAACTTCATATGCTCTACCATTGGTGTCAACTGCATGCAACAAACTATTACTTTGAAGATAACTCTCTTCATTAAAAAATGGTTCAGTACTTGAACTGTGCTTCCATTCTCCCAAGAACACTTTACAAAAGTTACTTTTTTTCAATTCTCTTTTCCTTTTGCTTTGTGACTTCATTGCATTGACTAATTTATCTAATCTACGCATCCTATTCAAAATTAGAATAAAAAGTTTTCTTTTTATTTCCAAAGCCTTACTTACAATATTTTCTATACATTTTTTTTTCTTAATACATTTTGATTTTTTCTTATATTTTTTCACATCCTTTAGCAAATTTAACATCACTCTTCTCTGAAACATTTTTCGACGAATGTTTTTAAAATCTAATTTTCGTGTTAAATCAGTTTTACTTACTTCTGATTGTACATTAGCTTTTATTTTTTGCTGTTGACTCTGTTGTTGCTTTGTACATAAAACACTGTTTGTTTTACATTTATTTTTGCCATTCTCTATTTTTTTGAAGATATTTTTAAAGAAAACTTTAGTTTTCTTACCAGTAGAGTTTTTCTTTTTTCCATCACAAGCTTTTCCTCCTATTTTTTTCCCCCAGTTTTGCCCAGATATACTTGTTGTTGCTTTTCTTTCCTCTTTCTTGTCCTTAAAGGCATTTTTTTATTTTTTCACTGTTGCTCAGCAATACCTGCAAGAAACTTTAAAAAAATTCCTTTTTGTAATTATAATTCATTAAAATATTTTTTAAGCTTTTCATTAATTTCAAATGTTTTACCATTTGCCTCTCATTTGTGATTTACTGATTTGTGCAGAGTGCTAACCACCACAGTTGAAAAAAACAAGCTGCCCCTTTCCTGCAAGTGCAAGTCTTTCAGAACAACTGAAACACAATTTAAATCTCTGCCCAGAATTCCTGTGCGCACACAGCCTCATGGTGTGATTCTAGGCAGAAAACAATATTTGATTGGCAATTTAAATGCACATTTACTACTGTGGTAGAGCAAGTGATAATTGCTGTTACAGCCTGACACATTTTCCTTATAGTTTACAGAGACAGAAAAGAGCACATTTCCTAACAGCTACTTCATACCATGAGCATGTGCAACCTGGGTGAGTGATTAGACTAGAGCAAAGAAAATGAGGCCTTGATGATGTTTTTATGTGTTTGCGTTACACACTGCTATCTGAAACATCAAACAGAGCTGAGTACTACTCATGGGAGTGTTGGAGAAGCTGCTGCATGTGTGCCAAGAGTGTGTTTCTGGAGACTGTGTATTCTCTGGTGCAAGAGAGATGAGCTAGGAGACTTCCAGAACTGCATGAAGACTGCAGGGATGTATGTAACAGTGCATGTGTGCTAAGGGATAATTTGAGTTTAGAAAACAGGCTGCCCCTTTCCTGGGACTGCAATTCTTTCAGAACAACAACTTCACAAATTAAATCTCTGCCCACAATTCCTGTGCACACACAGACTCATGCCGTCATTTTAGGCACATAACACAGGCTGCCCCTTTCCTAGGACTGCAATTCTTTCAGAACAACAACTTCACAAATTAAATCTCTGCCCACAATTCCTGTATACACACAGACTCATGCTGTGATTTTAGGCACAAAACAGTGTTCCTGGATAGTACCAAATTACTGTTACAGCCTGACACATTTTCCTTATCATTTAGAGAGGCAGAAAAGAGCACATTTCCTAACAGCTACTTCATACCATGAGCATGTGCAACCTGGGTGAGTGATTAGACTAGAGCAAAGAAAATGAGGCCTTGATGATGTTTTTATGTGTTTGCATTACACACTGCTATCTGAAACATCACACAGAGCTGAGTACTACGCATGGGAGTGTTGGAGAAGCTGCTGCGTGTGTGCCAAGAGTGTGTTTCTGGAGACTGTGTATTCTCTGGTGCAACAGAGATGAGCAAGGAGACTTCCAGAACTGCATGAAGACTGCAGGGATGTATGTAACAGTGCATGTGTGCTAAGGGATCATTTGAGTAAAGAAAACAGGCTGCCCCTTTCCTGGGACTGCAATTCTTACTGAACAACAGCTTCACAAATTAAATCTCTGCCCACAATTCCTGTGCGCACACAGACTCATGCCGTCATTTTAGGCACATAACACAGGCTGCCCCTTTCCTGGGACTGCAATTCTTTCAGAACAACAACTTCACAAATTAAATCTCTGCCCACAATTCCTGTATGCCCACAGACTCATGCTGTGTTTTTAGGCACAAAACAGTGTTCCTGGATAGTACCAAATTACTGTTACCACCTGACACATTTTCCTTATCATTTAGAGAGGCAGAAAACAGCACATGTCCTAACAGCTCCTTGAAACCATGACCATGTGTTACAGGGTGAGTGATTAGACTAGAGCAAAGAAAATGAGGCCTTGATGATGTTTTTATGTGTTTGCGTTACACACTGCTATCTGAAACATCACACAGAGCTGAGTACTACGCATGGGAGTGTTGGAGAAGCTGCTGCGTGTGTGTCAAGAGTGTGTTTCTAGAGACTGTGTATTGTCTGGTGCAAGACAGATGAGCAAAGAGACTTCCACAACTGCATGAAGACTGCTGGGATGTATGTAACAGTGCATGTGTGCTAAGGGTTATTTTCAGTTTTGAACATATGGCAACTACCTGTGCCTTTGCTATTTTGAAAGGGAAATCTACCCTGTTGGTATCAAATGTTTTAGCTTTTGCCTCTCATTTGCGATTTAGTGATTTCTGCTGACTGCTAACCACCACATTTGAAGAAAACAAGCTGTCCCTTTCCTGCAAGTGCATGTTTTACAGAACAACTGCAACACAAATTACATCTCTGGCCACAAATCCTGTGCGCACACAGCCTCATGGTGTGCTTCTAAGCAGAAAACAGAATTTGATTGGCAATTTCAAAGCACATTTACTACTGTGGTAGAGCATGTGATAATTACTGTTACAGCCTGACACATTTTCCTTGTAGATCACAGAGGCGCAAAAGAGCACATGTCCTAACAGCTACTTCATACCATGAGCATGTGCAATCTGGGTGAGTGACTACACTAGAGCAAAGGAAATGAGCCTTGGTGACGTTGAATGTGTTTGCGTTACACAGTGCTATCTGAAACAGCACACAGAGCTGAGTAGTACACATGGGAGTGTTGGAGAAGCTGCTGCGTGTGTGCCAAGAGTGTGTTTCTGGAGACTGTGTATTGTCTGGTGCAAGACAGATGAGCAAAGAGACTTCCAAAACTGCATGAAGACTGCTGGGATGTATGTAACAGTGCATGTGTGCTAAGGGTTATTTTCAGTTTTGAACATATGGCAACTACCTGTGCCTTTGCTATTTTGAAAGGAAAATCTACCCTGTTGGTTTCAAATGTTTTAGCTTTTGCCTCTCATTTGCGATTTAGTGATTTCTGCTGACTGCTAACCACCACATTTGAAGAAAACAAGCTGTCCCTTTCCTGCAAGTGCATGTTTTACAGAACAACTGCAACACAAATTACATCTCTGGCCACAATTCCTGTGCGCACACAGCCTCATGGTGTGCTTCTAAGCAGAAAACAAAATTTGATTGGCAATTTCAAAGCACATTTACTACTGTGATAGAGCAAGTGATAATTACTGTTACAGCCTGACACATTTTCCTTGTAGATCACAGAAGGCAGAAAAGAGCACATGTCCTAACAGCTACTTCATACCATGAGCATGTGCAATCTGGGTGAGTGACTACACTAGAGCAAAGGAAATGAGCCTTGGTGACGTTGAATGTGTTTGCGTTACACAGTGCTATCTGAAACAGCACACAGAGCTGAGTACTACACATGGGAGTGTTGGAGAAGCTGCTGCGTGTGTGCCAAGAGTGTGTTTCTGGAGACTGTGTATTGTCTGGTGCAAGACAGATGAGCAAAGAGACTTCCAAAACTGCATGAAGACTGCTGGGATGTATGTAACAGTGCATGTGTGCTAAGGGTTATTTTCAGTTTTGAACATATGGCAACTACCTGTGCCTTTGCTATTTTGAAAGGAAAATCTACCCTGTTGGTTTCAAATGTTTTAGCTTTTGCCTCTCATTTGCTATTTAGTGATTTCTGCTGACTGCTAACCACCACATTTGAAGAAAACAAGCTGTCCCTTTCCTGCAAGTGCATGTTTTACAGAACAACTGCAACACAAATTACATCTCTGGCCACAATTCCTGTGCGCACACAGCCTCATGGTGTGCTTCTAAGCAGAAAACAGAATTTGATTGGCAATTTCAAAGCACATTTACTACTGTGGTAGAGCAAGTGATAATTACTGTTACAGCCTGACACATTTTCCTTGTAGATCACAGAGGCACAAAAGAGCACATGTCCTAACAGCTACTTCATACCACGAGCATGTGCAATCTGGGTGAGTGACTACACTAGAGCAAAGGAAATGAGCCTTGGTGACGTTGAATGTGTTTGCGTTACACAGTGCTATCTGAAACAGCACACAGAGACCGTTTTTTGTCTGGTGCAAGAGAAATGCATGAAGACTGCTGGGATGTATGTAACAGTGCATAGTTTCAGCACACCTTTGATTGTGGGGAAGACATACTCCAAAATATCTAACATGTTCAAGACAGATACATATCTTCCACAACATAAAATGTAATTCACAAGTTTTAATGTAGAACGAAAATCTACCATGCTAATTTGAAATGTGTTGGCATTTGCCTCTCATTTCTTTCAAAGTGATTTCTGCTAAATCCTAACCATCACGGTTAAAAATAAGCTTTCCTTTTCTTTCAAGTGCAAGTCTTACTTTTCAACAGCAACACAAATTAAATCTCTGTCAACAATTCCTCTCTGCACACAAACTCATGGTTTGATAGTAGGCACAAAATATTATTCCTCATTGTTACCAGTACACCTTAACTTATGGTGAAAACATACTCCATAATATTTTACATATTCAAGACAGTTAAATATCTCCCAAAACAGAAAATGTAAATAACAACTTTAAACAAATAATCACAATTCTTTTTTTTATATCTAAATTAACCACAAACACCCCCTCTTAAACTCATAACTCACCTTTAAAATTAGTTAGTTGTGAAAGAAATGTGGCAGTCACACAGCAGTTTATCAGACCAGAAGCTCTGAGCTGAACACCTCTCTCCTCTCAGCAGAACCAGTTAATGGCACAGTTTCCCTCTCTTTTTTCACACATATACATGTTAACTCCAAATCACATTCCTTCCCACATTTTTTCAAATGGAATCACACTTTTTTATTGGTTGTCATTTTCAACCCTTTTCCAACTGAACCCTTCCCCCAACATGACTTCTGCCTGCTGCCATAGCAACAGGTCATGGAACACTGGTGTGTGCAGGGAGGTCAAAAGTTCAGCACACAATGTTTCAGATCCAAAGAGAAAGAGTGCTTGACCTGTCAAACCTCTCAGCAAATCCAAAGTAATGTTCAGTTGCAACACATTTTTCATAACCAATACAAAACATGCTTCTAAAAATGTATACAGACAGCCTAGTTTTAACTTTAAAATAGTTTGAATCAGCCAATCAGTTCTTTTTGTTAAAAAAAATATGTATGCCTCCTTTTTTCAACTGTCTTTTCTTTTCATATTGCCATTCTGCTGAAAGACACATCCTGACTGCATCCAGATCTCCTTGGAAGATGTTCACAGTGTGGATTGTAGGTCACAGCTATGTCTTCTGGAGTGAAATGTATGCAGTAAAAAGAGGTATGATGAGAGACCTTGCTTTGCCAAATTTAGACATTAAATGGATTGGTCAGAGAGGGTTAAAGTGGCACCAATTAATGCCTTTGGTGAAAACCTTTCTACATCTCCCACAGCCTAACCTTATTATTGTGCACTGTGGTGGAAATGACCTAGGCACTTTAACTGGGGTAGGTCTGGAAATGCTTGTTAAGGACACCTTTGTGCAATTGATGTCACTTTTTCCACAAACTGCCTTTGTATATTCTAATATATGCCAAAGGCAAAAGTGGAACTGGTCCAACCAACATTGTCCGCAGATTGACAAAGCAAGGAAGCACATCAACAAATCTATTTCTGCTTTCCTCAGAGACTATGGTATGGGTTCTATATACCACAACAACTTGCGTTACAACATGCAAGACATTTATAGAGGAGATGGTGTACACTTCACTGATGAAGGCAACAGAGTCTTCCTCTTGAACTTAAGACTCTGCATCGGTACTTACTTGTAGGTACTACCAAAAAAAGCACTCAATGAACACAAGGGCTCTTTTTAGAGCCACCTAATATCTAAACACTTTACTGTGATTTTTTTTTCTTTTTTTTGTTAAAAGTTTTTTTCGGGTGCGCGCTGGGTGCGCGCACTCGGCGATATTTTTAAAAAAAATATAATTCTTTTTTTTTGCCCTACAAGGTCCTACTGTGACCCCCTGCCAATGCCTAGTGGGTCAATATCTCCCCACTCTGTCCCCTTTACACGTTCTCCCCCTTTGTTTTTTACTGCCTCAGACTGCGAGTGACAAAATGGCGGCTGCCGCTTCCTGATTTCCACAGATTCGAATGTTTACTGACATCTAACAACCAATCAGATGTGCGCTCGCGCACGGCAGGGTGCGCGCACAGGGCTTGCTCAGTGCGCGCACGCTGCGCGCGTATAGATATATATATTAATTTAAATGCTATTTTCTCAGGAAATACTGAACAGATTTACACCAAACCTGCAAAAGGCACTTCATGGACCTTATGGCTCTCTCTCTGCCAAATTTCACATAATTCTGTTCAGCCGTTCGGGCTGTAGCTGCGACTAAAGTCCCTATGGAAAAATCCATGGAGAAAACGTGTTTTGGGACCCCCCCTTTTTCTCAGCCCCCGCTTGACGAATCACCCCAAGACTTTCAGGGTAGGAGCTGAGCAGAACGCCCCATTAGTTTTAAAAATTTTGCGAGGATTCGTCAACCGGCGCCAAAGTTATTCAAAATAGAATTTTGAGATTTCCTATGGAAACACGGTCCTAACTATAACTACCTACTGGCGACCGCCAGTAGGTAATATATATATATATATATATATATATATATATATAAATATATATATATATATATATATATATATATAAATATATATTTATATATATATATATATATATATATATATATATATATATATATATATATATATATATATATATATATATATACATACTTCATACATTACCATGCATGCCTTCATTATGAAAATGTAAGTATTTTACAGGGAAATATAAACCTATATATATAGCCTTTATAATTACCTGTAAAATTATTTTCAAACTTAACTGTAATCACACAGATGCCTTTACCAATAATGCTATTACAGTTTGTGTTGTAATGGTAACGCGTTGTAACAGCACTTGCATTGTTACAAGCACGTTGTAAAGGCATGCGTTGTGCTGTCATACAACCCTTTTCAAGCAGACTCACATTCATTAACATTTAGAAAAGTATGGAATAGATAGTGCACTTTACAGCAATATTTCACATATATTTTCTAAAAAGCCATGACCTCCGAAAGAGCACTCTTTCAAAAATATATATATATATTTATCTTTTGGACAGGGAATTACATAGAATTGAAAATACAAAGGTATTTCATAAAGATTCAATATTTGAATACTTAATACTTATGGAGATAACAAGGGCATTTGCCTTTAAAAAGTATATCATTAAAAAGCCATACCTTTGATGCTACATGAAAACAGAGCAGTATTATAAAATTATAAAAATGTTCTCATATCGTAAAAAATTTGAGACTCAATCCCATTCTGGAGACAAGTAATCTCTCCCGATCCTTGACTATTTGTATTGTCTATAGTCATTCTAAAAATCTCATAATTGTGCTTCAATTTTGTAAACTCACCGACCTTTCCTTAGACAATGCAATTGCTTGTTTGTAGTTGCCTGTGATCAGTTGTAAGTACCCTAGTTAGTGAATCCAGTAATCTCTTGGCTTGTTAGTTTAACTATCTGCTCACAAAGTCAGAAAAATGTAGTCTCAAAATGTTGTGAGTAACTTTGGGTTTTCTCTTAGTAAGAAAATCTGCTATTTGGTATATTAACCAATTGGAGAATAACTGCATTCTTCAATAGTTGGCTCCATAGAGTATGGTAAGATTCAGTAATTAATTTTATCCAGATGGTCTATGAAATTATAATATGTGTTCCTAATTCCCAGTCATTAGCAATTTTAATGAAAACAATGTTTTTTAAATTTCACTTAGCTGATTCCTCCAAGTTCTTGTTTCCTTTACACTAATGCTTTCTAATGAATGAAAATGTAAATTCTCACTCATAGTCACATTATGAGGAATAAAGTGTTAAAAGATCACAAATACAATTAAATGACCACATAAACCAATTCTTAGAACGTCTACTACATGGTTTTATACTAAACCATGTTTATCAATCATTGTGGAGTAGAAAATCTGTTATCTGGAGAAGCCAGCCCTTGCCATCTTAATGTTTCAGCTTTAATAAAGAAAAAATCTCATTCATGGTCCCTTAGATATTTTATCAGGTTACAGAATTAATATACAGAATGTAAAAATGCTTTAAGAAAATGCTCCTTTCTCTTAAAAAAAACGTAACACATGTTTTGGACTATCTGTATAATTTAAAAAAATTACCACATTTTCAGTCTTGTAGCATACTGAGTATCAAAGATTTATCAAACACAATTTTTTGTGTGTAAAACACACATTTTGCACCTAGAACAAAGATGTGTAAATATATCTAAGCAGTATATTTTTATGGTTGCTAATGTCATACAGCCTTCTAATGTAGATAGGTATAAAGTGAATAATGTTAAAAAAGTATTGCTGCAGATAAATAAGGAGAATGTGCCCTCAATCTCCATAAAATATTTCTCATACAAGATTCTGAGAGCTGCTGAAAATACAAAATTGAATAATGGTAAAATGAAAGTTTTGATTCACGCCACCCTCCCATTCTTGAATATGTAGCAGAAGTCAACACTGAAAAAATGCCTTCTCGTTCTGAACCTGCAGTCTCTAATCACTTGGTAGGGAAGCTAAAATATTTTTGAATATAGGACAGACTATAACAGATGATGCAGTAACATACCTTCTCAGCATCAAGTAGAAGAATTACAGCTGGGATTGTTTCCAGTTTGCAAATATCTAAAGACAATAATAGATAATCTGCATTTGTGTAAAGTTGGCATCCAGCAATGAAACTATTTTGGTCTCTATGCATCATTATGTTGACTCTTTATTAATATAGCTGTCTAATAATTTGGTGACAATCTTATTTTGTTAATTGAGTAGAGTGATAGGACAGTACATCTTTGGACCATTAGAAATCTCACTATTACTTCAAATATGAAATGAGGGATTTCCTCACTAGCTATGATACTGTATGCAAAAATTACCAGCTGGGGGCGTAATGCTTCCTTAAATATGTTCAAAACTTGACTGGAAACCCATCTTAACCACAGACTTTCTTATTCACTATTATCCATCAATACATGGACATCTTTTAGTGTGAAGCGAATAGTTAATTGCACTGCAGTGTCTGCGGCAGTAGTTGAATTTAGTAAATCCTAAAGGACATTAAAGTATTTAAATTAATCATCTTTGTTGATACATTGTTAATTTTGGTAACATTGTTTGTTCTGATTTTTTTTTTTATCAGAGAGCTTATTTTTGTAATAGTCCTCGGCTTTATTTTCCCCTGGTTTTGCCAAGCTAAGAATCTACTAAAGTATTCACTTTCTAGCTACACTACATAGCTGTTTCAGAGGTGTGACACACTACTGAGTGATGTTTCTTCATACTAATATTCCTGCACATTCTGCTTTGCGTTTTCCTGATCCGATTTATTTGAGGGCGAATTATGTGAAAGATATTTTTCCATATGTATACCTCAAACTATTGCTGTGTTTTCAATCACGCCATTTGTAGGAAAAAGTTCACTCATTAATCTATTTGTTTCTATTTTCCTCTTTTATTTTCGAATTATAATTTATTAAAAAGCCATCTTTTAGATGAACAGGGTATTCAAGGTGCATGCAGTTCATATGTTATTCTGTGGCAGAGTGGTCAGAAAAGCCATTGGTGAAGAAGAGTAACTGCTTAAATTCTAAAGCTCTTGACATAACAAAAAAACTATTCACACTTATGAGTTATGTCTGGCAAATGTCCAGGTGATTTCTATTCCCTCTGGGAATCTACTTCTCCAGGGATCACTTAAATTAAAATTCCTGAAATTCATCTTCAAGATTTAGTCTATTTTGTGCTGATTCTCCTTTCTCTTTCAGGAACCTGAGTCATATAGAGTGGTTTGAATCTAACTAAAATTCCTTTTTAGGACTATTTTGCCTCTTTAAAATGTGAGTGATTAAAATAATTTCATAGGTGAGATTGGGTTATCCTCTTTGGGGGTATATGTGTTCATCGGGGTAAATTGTGTAGAAAACATGTTGCAATTTACATGAAGCCTATGGCCTTCTCTATTAGCTTCTAGGTTGTGCACTAAATATAGCTACTCCTTGATATGTAGACACCATAAAAGAAAAATATCTAAACTGAGACTATACAGTGAACACGTTAAAATTTTGGAGTCTACATAATTGATGAAATGTCAGAAAGAATCCAAATTTTAGTTGCACATTTTTTTCCTTTATTGTTTAAGTCTTTGGTGTTAAAATAAATAATATTCGTTTACTGGACGTCCGCACATTGTGTTTTCAGAGGGCCATTAGGAGCTTATAACTGTGGCCCTTCTAATTGTATCCTGTCAATCTCTGAAGATGGTTATAGTGCCTATAAACAGTTTTTTTTGCTCAGAAAGTGCATTGCCTGCAGGCATCCTAAACCACAGGATAATAAAGATTAATACAGTCTGGCAATGGAAACTATCTTTAAAATTGAAATGCAATATTTCTAAATATATTCACACTCAGTTCAGTGGTGGAAAGTGGTTCTTTTAAAGTGCTTTGTCTGTATAGCTTACCTCATCTTCACTGCCCCGTAACAAATCAATGGAATTTGCCAGTTGAAAAAATAGCATCAAATAATTCTTTGTTTTTTTCCCTTATACACACTACCTCCTGAAATCCATGCATTGTAACCCTGACAACTATGTAACCCTAACCAAAGTGAACAACCCTCACTACTAGTGAGACACAATCCCAACTACCTTTTTGGGATACCCTGTCATTACATCTATATTAGGGGATAAATTCCCCACTCCCACAATTTTATTTTTATCAAATAATATTAAACATTGTTGCACCCTTCAATGTGTAAAAAACAACAAATGTGGTATTGTCAGATTAATTTCCTATTACTATGGGTTGTTCTCCGAATTTCATTATGATGGAGGCGGTAGGAAAGGAATCCGAACGGTCATTCCAACTGGCTTCTGACGGGTTCGGAGAGCCCGTTTGCTAGTCGGAATGCGTCCAGTAATCCCAAGGGCGGCTCTTTCTGCCCTTGGGATTATGATGTCAGGTTTCGGCAGCCTTTCTGTGCTGGCCTTTCTGACACAGAAAAGCTGTTGGAACTCGACTTTGGGGGGCCCCAGCAGCGCCCTCTTGTGTGCACAGCCTCCAGTTGGAGGCTGAGGGGGCACCCATGGTGCCCTCCTGTTGATCCCTGCACCCTCCTGTTGATCCCTGCATCCCTGATCCCCTGTTGATCCCTGCACCCTGTGACAGGCACCCTGAGGTGCCTGCCACAGGGTGCAGGGATGAACTGCACCTCCTATTTTACAATGGGAACATGCATTTCGTCTGGAATACATGCTCTGAGTGTAAAGTGTAGGAATGCGAACGAACATTGTTCGGTCGCATCCTAATCAGTCAGTCGGGACTGCCATCCGGGTGTTGATTGGTCCCATGACAGAGACGATTTGACATTGTAATAGGGCCCTACATCTGCGAACATAAAGGATCGCTTAGATCATTGTACTTTTAATCTGGTTGCTGCTTTAGCTACCAGACTGGTAGTTTGTTTTTGAAAACCAAATAACTCTAACTCCCACACTTAGGGTGTTTTTGCCTGGATGTGGGGTGGTCACTATTTAAATTTTTCTGTTATTCATTGCCAGATGTTCCTAACTGGTGATAGACAAACAAAAGAACATCAGCCCTAAATGGAGCAGGAGGTCTGTCTAATGCCCTTATTCTGATGACCAGCGCATTATCAAGCAGTTGGACAGAGACAATGGCAGCACCACTGATGGAAAGCTGAGGCTCCACTTAACTCTAACTAGGGTGGACAAATTGAGCAATCGGCGGACATGATATTCCTTCACATTTGAGTCAGTGTAACCTGGAAGCCAAACTCTAAATCCGGTTTTAAGATGGAATATAAAATCTTTGACAGGGACAACTTCCTTGGTGTTCCAACATCGTTACACAGTGGCTGACCTGAAATAGCACCTAGGTCCCAGTCAATAATAAACTGTGACTATTGATTGGTGCTTTACTTTTTCCTGATGTTTTTTACGTTAAAGATTTCAAAATTCATGTCTTCAGTTCCCCTTATCCAATTTTGATATTCTTGGGTCTGATTCACAAAAGTAAACTAAGACCAAAATTATAAGTTTAGACCTAAAGTCTACCTTCACTACAACTAAAGTTAGACTTTTGGTCAAAGTTGAGACCAAAAGTCTAATTTAGACCAAAAATCTAACTTTACTACTAAAGTTAGCCTTTTGGTATAAGTTTATCTTATTATCTTCACAGGCCAGAACAAATACATTTCCCTTTATGAATTCAACATTAAAGGGCTCATTTATGAAGAAGTCAAGCAGTGCAGCGCAGCAAGCCACTGTGCTGAGTTACACTGCATTACAGGGTAATGGCAGGAATGTACCGTATTTAAGGCAATACTGCGCATTCCTTTCCATTTCCATGCTCTGTCATCCTTTTGGCTGTCTAGCTCCAATGCAAGAATCTTTGCACCATGCTGCATGAGTGCCTGTGTTACAAGCTGTATTGTTTTTGTACCCAAAGGGGCAGCTTCCTGCACAAACCAATCCTGGGAGGCATATTCCTGTATGTGTGCTGCAGAAAGCAGCTCACATAGTAAGAGGAGGAAACAAGGAGAAATAGCAATATTTCTCCTTGCTATGCCTCCCTTGGTAAGGTGAAAGATTTGTATGCATTCCCATATTTACAAGCTCTTGTTAATGTGGGAATGAGTCAGAATCCATGGGAGTTGTGTGAGAACAGCTATGCAAATGCCCATGGAATGCCTTCCCACGGCAGAGTAACCCAGCATAGTGATTTGCGCCTTGTTACTGCACATTTATGAAGCCACTCACAGTCACACATTGTGTGGTGCAAATGCGGTGCAAGCCTCTCATAAATGTACCCCCAAGGATCCCTTCGTTTATCTGAAATGGGAACTTATTCTAAGGAAAATCATGTAATAGAAAGGGTATTTAAAATATAATCCTAAACTGGGCATTGGAAATAATTTCCCATTCCAGCTTAAATCACTGGGCTCTTCCTAAATACACAGGCCTAACAGGTAAATAGATAACTTACAGAATTGTACAGATGTCACGCACTAACTAGCCAGTCATGCAGTGCAATCCTCATTTCAATTCCTCCCTGCATTATTTACCCACAAAATCATCGCAGAATACACAGCAGAGGCTGAGAAACTGTAGTCAAATTCTAATAGTTCTAGCTTTATATTAAGAAATAATTTCCTCTTCTCTTAGTATATGAATGGAGTCAATGGCCTTTTTGGATATAATTGCTTTTCAATAATGATTGGCAGTGCAAGCTTTTCTTGCAGCTTAAAATTGTCTGGACAACATTGATTGAGGCAGGAATTTTATGTCCTAGTCAAAACTTGAAAAATAAACGTGATAGTATGCTCTGTTGGGGTTTGTTTCAGCAACTTACCACAAAAGTAGGATTTGCTTCTTAAAAAGAAGGAAATACTTTTCGTATTAAAGGGAGCTTTTCATCCTGAGGAGGACGGGTTCACTGTTCATTTTTCGAGCTAGGATCTGCTACAGCTGCAGGCTCAGCTCGACTCTGCAATTTGACAACTTCATAATCCCTCCACCTCTAAATGAGGCTGTGATCATTGCTTTGATGGGACTGGGTCATTGTTGCTGCTATATGCTCAAACCTAAATGAAACCTTGTGTCTGGATATTTCTAGGTGGAGGTATTATATCATCTAACTTCCTCTGTATTGAGAATTCAACCGAAAGTGTTGTACACAATGTATTTGTCATCAATAAAATTGCATTAACCTTCTGCCAGGAATATGGCTTGTGCTCGCCTTGTGTTTTTTCTGAAGTAGCTTGAAAATGAATGCACAACTATGCAAGGGTACTCGTTTTTAGGTCACGCATTCGAGACCTCTTGTATATACTTTAGTATATACTTATATGTGTATGTACTTTGTGGGCTCTGGAGATCAGCCCTAGGACTTGTCTGCTTCCGCTTAGGGACTTTTTTTCTGTTCAACTGCCACTATTTAACTGTCTTGATAGAAAACAACCAGTAGAGGTCAGTAAAATACGAGAATTGCTTCCGGCTTGTTCAACTGCCTCTATTTAACATTCTTGATAGAAAACGACCAGCAGAGGTCAGTAAAATACCAGAATCACTTTAGCATTCTCTAGATTCCAGTCCATAGAAATTGTCTTCCACGAGCACCCGTAGACAATAATATTTTTTTCAAATCTTGTATTTTCAGTGATATGACCACCGAAGGCCCTGATTTTATATTAAAAACAGAGCCTTGGACTATACCATTTCCTGCTGAAAGGCAATATTTCTCTCATTGTGTTCCCATACCTGGTGTGTCACGCAGTTTGGTGCTTACTTTCCCTCCATGTTAAAGAACAGTAGATGTTTCAGCACCCAGGCTAATGTGCTGCATAGCTTAATACATATAGGGTCCCAAAGGCGAGACTGATTGCTTTGCAAATGCTTGTTTGGACTGTGACTGTGGAAACAATGGCATAGGTTACTGGGATGCAGATTAAGAGTTTTTCATTAAAAATGTATTTTGGGATTTTATGAGCATTTTTTGGGGACATTCACTCTTTACGGTTGTCAGTAGCCCGGTGTTTGTGCACTCGGACACTAGACTTGATTTTACTAGCCAGTAAAATCACATCATTTGGAAAGGGCTGCATTGCAGCCGTAACCTGCTTTTCTGTCCCAACCTGAGATATGTGGTGGCATGTAATGCTCCCCCCCACTTTAATCCTCCCCACACAGAATTGTGCTGCCATTTATCAACGGCTCAGAGCAGGTGACAAATATCTACAGGAAACCACTTGGAATCATTCTGAGGGGGTTAACTTATAATCAATGGAATTCTGTGCACAGATTGTGGTCAATATTGTTAATTTCAGCCACACAGTATCCGTGCACAGATTCCTCTAGTTTCCCAAATGGGAGCTGAGCAGAGATTCTGTGCCTCACTTACAAAAAATTGATGCAGCATGATGCCGCAAGACATTTTGCTGAGCTGAGCTCCGCCATTTTAAAAGCGCAGGGATGTCTTGTATTAACGACAATACAACACATCCATGGGCTTTCCCCTGCATTGGAGCACAATTGGCTGCCATGCGTCAGCGCTGGCACCCTTGCGTCATGTTGCAAGGGTACCAGTGTTGAGTGGATGATTGTTTTTGTGCAGGAAGGGTCTCTTTCCTGCTCAAAAACAATAATTGTTCGCATTTTTGTCTTTCTATGCGTGCTGATGAATGCAGCAAACATTGACCAAAAAACGAGGAGAAATAAAAGTATTTCTCCTCGTTGTGCCACCCCGTTGTGCCCCTGGGGGGACGTAGGATTCTGACGCATTCCCGGCTTCACAAAATGTTGTAAATCTAAGAATGTGTCAGGTTCCGTGGATGTTGTGTGGAAAGACCCCCAGCAACACCCTTTGAAAGCCCCTGTCCGCAAGAGTAATGCATGTAAGGGGCCATATTTACAATGCCATGAAAAGTTACATAGGGTCACTTTAGGTGTCCCTGTAAATATGGGCAGGCACACTGCGCTCCCATTGCATCACAAAAAGTGACACACCGGTGGAGCAATAGCCCTTGTAAATTAGGTTCTCTGTATCTACACTGGAAGATATATTGTGAGATTCATTGGACTGACACCTGTTTCATATACCTTCAACACCATCATCTATACCATAACTTGTATTTGGTTTCTTATTGATAAGTCTTTCCAGCTTTTCGATGACTTTGCTCTTTGACTTTGCTTTTGAACCATTCCTTCCTCTGCTCTCTTTTAGATTTCTGTAATGGATTATGGGATTCGCTTACATTTTACTGTTATGCTTGTTATACATTGTGAACAAAACTCTTCTTTTGCTTGAATAAAAATGAGCTACTGATCTAACTTCAGAACATGATGGTTTTTCTTCAAACCTGTGTGGTTCACCGATGAGATATTTGATACAATACCATGTCTATGTCATTATGTCTCTATCACTATTATTTTTTTTAGAATGTAATCTTCTGAAGGAGCCTATTGACATTAGCTTAAGTCATGGTACCACCTCTCAAGATATCAATCATTTGGAGCATTTGGAAGAATATTTTCCATCATGGTTTTCGTTTGAACAGAGAATTCTCTATGAGCATCTCAATAAAGTTTTGTACCCTCTCTGTCTTTACAATACTCTGTTGCTCTTTACCTAGTTTAATGCCACATAAGTGCTTGACAAAATGAACACACTGATGAGCAAAATTCAAATCGATAAAATGAACACACTGATAAACTAAATTCAAATCGAACGGAGAAAATGAGTTTAACGCATGTGGTTGCCTACAGCTTGGTCATTTACTACCAATGTATGTGTGATCATTGCAAAGTACTTGTCAGAAAAATGGTCCTGCCTTTTCCTTTGGTCAAGCTGCTTACAGTCCAAAATTAAACTGAGATAAGTGTCGCTTTATATCTCTCTTTTTCTAATGTAACTGTAATCATCCATGGTCTACAGCAACAGCAATACGATTCCTGTAGAAGGCACATTCATAATTGGTCTAAAAATGATCCCATTTTATAATAATATAAAATGATTACTTACCCCTGCAATAGCCTAAGCACACTCAATAATCATTTGGATAGAAGATTATTGGGGCTGTAGCACATAAAATGAGCACTGGAAGCTTTAAGTGGCCTCATTTGATGACGATGGGGCCAAGCCATCAGTCTGACAGCCGCATTACGATGTGGACCATCAAGGAGCACTCCGGGGTGGCGATCGGACACTAATCCCTATTATGGAGATGGTACCTGCACAGGCATTGCCGTAGGGATTAGAATGTCCATTTCCCACAGCCTTTTCATAGCGGTTTTAACAGTCATGAAAAGGCTTGTCCTAAAGGGACTTCGGGGGCCCCAAGCAGGGCCCTGTGGGCCACTTCTAAGTGGCCAGGTGGGCACATGTGGTGCCACCCCAAACATCTATGCATAATGTTCCAGGCACTACATGGTGAGTGGCATACAGTGCATGGATGTTTGATAATGTCTGTTTGTACTGCAGTTTGTGCTGTTGCCTTTTTCCTGGGACATAGTGCAAGCCACAGTACAAAAAGGCACATTTCGACTACCATGCTGGCGGTCCTGTCCTAATCGGGCAGGTGTGACTGCTCACTCATTGTCGGACAGAAGCCTGCCCATGGGGATGACCGACATCATAATAAGGGCCTCTGTCTCCGCCACAGAATTTGGCTGAGTGGGGTATTTTGTATTTGAAGAGCAGGAGCAGCATTATTTGAAAATCACAGCCTGAGGAAAATTTACTGTCATGTGTTTCTATGGGCATGTCTAAAGTGAATAACAAAACATAACACAATAACGCAATGACCTATTCTGGTAAATAAGTTTATTGTATAGTTAATAAAAAACATTACATAAAAATACCAGAAGTGCAAATAAATCATACCGTCATAATTAGCAAACTTTTTGATACAACTATTTTGTAAAAGTGTAGGTAAATAGAGTGAGTCTGTTCCCTATGGACCATAGGCAGACCATGAGTGATGTCACTGACCATGTCATGAGATATGTAATATGTGACGTCATCAGCAGTGCATTGCGGGCGCGCGAGTTATAGTTAGCTGAACTAACTATGACGGGGGAATTTCTATGGTTTTGTACGAGTGAAATGTCCAACCAACTATAACACCCCTGAAACCTATGTTTTTTTCTGTGAATTTCTAAGGTTTTTTAAATGCTAATTTCTAACTATAACGTGCCTGAAATCTATGTTTTTTTCAGTGAATATATATATATTTATTATACTGTATTCCAAAGTTGCCCAGAGCTTCAAAGATGCACTCCGAGGAAGATTAGTTCAACCGAACCTTTATTATTCGTCAACAGCATTCCAAGCAGATCTTTTCAAAGTGTCCCTGACGCGTTTCGAGGCAGCATGCCTCTTAATCATAGGGAGAAGCAGTCAGTGCGCGCACACGCTACAACCCTTTTAAATGGTTCCAGATTAGCATACCGCTCACAGGTGAGTCTTTTGACAGCATGCTGGGAGTTGTAGTGATTTTAGTCCCTCCAGTGGGTAATTCTTGTGCCTCAAGTGGCTTGCGAGCACTGACCTCGTTATAGCTTCGTTAGTCTTTATTTAAAACCCTCCAGTGGGCTTCTGTGCGGATGGCTGTTATCTTTGAAGCTCTGGGCAACTTTGGAATATTTATTATACTATGTATACATGTGAAAATGTCTCGGTCCACCTGTTTGCCTCAGTGGCACAGAAAAAATGGGTGGAACTGATGTCAGCACGCCGACGAGGTCCTCTTATGGCTCCGATGACGTCATACGGTGTCGCGAGCGGAGCCGTGCTATTATGACGTCCTCGTCGACGTGGGAGAGCTAGGAAAGAATTTCTGTGGAATGCTGGTGCAGGGGATATTCACCTAAGTGTTCAGGCTAGTACTTTGGGAGCAACTGTTTATGTTGCCACTCCAGAAGACGAAACCAGTGATCCGAGGGCAGAGGCCCTGCAGATGGCACACGAGGTGGGGTGCCCAGTCGTGTGCACCGGCGGGGCAGCGAAGTGACAAGCACCACAACCCACAAAAAAGGTAACAAGGGCACTGAATAACACAGGATCTTCTCTTTGTATCTGGCAGGAACAACAAAGTTAAAATGCCCTATTACCAAAATGTAGAATTAGTGCTACAACGGTCTTCAAGAGGACCTGCAATGCCGCTTCTGCCTCCCGTACCCTGGAGGCGGCACATGGGTCACGCGGTACGGTCATACTGCGGTAGGACGCACACTCGTTGACCTCTCATTGCACTGCTCCACACTTCAGGGAGGATGCTTTCCATTAGCTATGTTTTCTGATGACATGTCGTGCCGGCCCGTCCAACAACAGGACTCCTTTAGATCCAAACAGACTCTTCCACTTTCTCACCGGAAGTGAAACCAGGCCACACGGACACTTTCACAATACAACAGCTGGGAATGCACTTTTCTGTAAACAAACCACATTCCTTCCTTCTAATTAATCAAATAAACGTCTCACTGAAGAGCAGGGGCCAGCTTCGATCGGTAAACAGCCGTTAAAGTGACTTTTTAAATTCTCGATACCATTACAACGCATGCATTACCACGCATGTGTTGTACATTGCGATGTCATTACTACACATTTTTTTAAAGCACATGGTCATTTATCACGAATGCCTTTACAACACATTTTGTTGTAAAGGTATGCATGGTAAATGACCATGTGTTCTAAAAAACATGTAGACGATCCACGTTGTTGTAAGGAAACATAGGCTGTTCCGTTTCCTCACAACGACATGCACCGCCCCTCCGAGACGACGTGAAGCAGGAACCACGAGGAGAGAGGAACCACGAGGAGTGAGAGGTAAGGGGGATTGGGTTGGGGGTGTTTTTTTTCTAGGGTTTAGGGTAGTGCAGTGATGTTTGGGTAGTGTAGGGGGTTGTGCTGGGGGTAGTATTTTAGGGTTTAGGGTAGTGCAGTAGTGTTTGGGTAGTGTAGGGGTCGTGCTGGGGTAGTGTTTTAGGGTTTAGGGTAGTGCAGTAGTGTAGGGGGTCATGCTGGGGGTAGTGGTTTAGGGTTTAGGGTAGTGCAGTGGTGTATGGGTAGTGTAGTGGGTCGTGCTGGGGTAGTGTTTTAGGGTTTAGGGTAGTGCAGTGGTGTTTGAGTAGTGTAGGGGGTCATGCTGGTGGTAGTGTTTTAGGGTTTAGGGTAGTGCAGTGTTGTTTGTGTAGTGTAGGGGGTTGTGCTGGGGGTAGTATTTTAGGGTTTAGGGTAGTGCAGTGGTGTTTGGGTAGTGTAGGGGTCGAGCTGGGGTAGTGTTTTAGGGTTTAGGGTAGTGCAGTAGTGTAGGGGGTAATGCTGGGGGTAGTGGTTTAGGGTTTAGGGTAGTGCAGTGGTGTTTGGGTAGTGTAGGGGGTCGTGCTGGGGTAGATTTAGGGTTTAGGGTTTAGGGTAGTGCAGTGGTGTTTGGGTAGTGTAGGGGGTTATGCTGGGGGTAGTGTTTTAGGGTTTATGGTAGTGCAGTGGTGTTTGGATAGTGTAGGGGTAGTGCTGGGGGTAGTGTTTTAGGGTTTAGGGTAGTGCAGTGGTGTTTGTGTAATGTAGGGGGTAGTGTTTTAGGGTTTAGGGTAGTGCAGTGGTGTTTGTGTACTGTAGGGATCGTGCTGGGTTCTAGTGCTTTAGGGTTTAGGGAAGTGCAGTGGTGTTTGTGTAGTGTATGGGGTCATGTTTTAGGTTTTAGGGTCGTGCAGTGGTGTTTAGGTAGTGAAGGGGGTCGTGCTGGGGGTAGTGTTTTAGGGTTTAGGGTAGTGCAGTGGTGTTTGTGTAGTGTAGGGAGTCAAGCTGTGGGTAGATTTAGTGTTTAGGGTAGTGCGGTGGTGTTTGTGTAGTGTAGGGGGTTGTGCTGGGGGTAGTGTTTTAAAGTTTAGGGTAGTGCAGTGGTGTTTGTGTAGTGTAGGGGGTTGTACTGGGGGTAGATTTAGGGTTTAGGGTAGTGCAGTTATGTTTGGATAGTGTAGGGTGTCGTGCGGGGGTAGTGTTTTAGGGTCAAGGGTAATGCAGTGGTGTTTGGGTAGTGGAGGGGCTAGTGTTTTAGGGTTTATGGTAGTGCGCCCAACCAACCACAATATCCGTGGACAAAGGGGATCCCAACTCTTTTGAACACTCCGCCAATTGAATAATTTGGGTCAAGGGCCCTATCACGTCCAAGACCTATCAATTCCTTTCTTGGGACCCATCATATACTTGGAGAAAAAGGTACATTGTTTCTCATCAATTTCAGGTGTGTGTGCCACCTTCCCCTTCAGAGAGGGCCTGGGGCATTCTCCCCTCATCCTAATCCTGACCTTTTCCCCACCACATACTCTGCCACTTTGGTGTCAGGGGTCCACTCCGCCGACCTAAGATGGTAAATTTGGGTAGGCTTGAACATGTCTGAGTGGACCCCATCCCCAACCCGGGACTGAGAGGAGTGGGACTCTGGATGCCAGGGACACCCCAAGTCCTTATCCTCATTGAAGGAGAAATCGTCCTGCCGATACACCCTCTCCCTCTAAGCAAAACCCGCCATTGAAGTCTACAATAGTGGTGACAGCGTCACAATTTTCTCCGGACTCCTCCCCCTCCCTGCAGGGTGCATGTTTTAGCATCCGCGCACTCTTGAGGAAGGTCTCCGTAAGTTTATCAAATCCTTCCAAGTGCCCCGCGTTATGCTTAACGTTAACGGCCCTTTCATTCCCCATCTGGGAGATACTGGGACCCACCACCACCAGATCTGGGTCACTGAACATCACAGGAATGCTTTTCACCAGCTTATCAACCTCATCCCTAAGAGGAGCCAGCAGCCTAGAAATAGCCAGAGAGAGGGCTTGGTCCACTGCTGGAGGGAGAAGTTGGGGGGCCATTCCTCCTCCACTTCCTGGTAGGAGGAGTAAAAATGGTCTTCTGGAGAAGACATGATAGCAGAGGGTGTGAGCACAGAACAAATGCCCTTAAAATCCTAAAGGCAGCCCCCTCGCTGGTGCTCCAACAGCTGGGCTTTCCCCGAAGCTGTTATAAGAATAGACTGAGGCGCAATACCAATTACCACTACCAGGTGGCGCTGGTCACTAACGTGGCCATGTGGGGAAACCAATGTGCAACGGTGTTAAAATTAGGCGAGGGTTGTTCGGAAATCAAGCGGACCCTAAAAGAGTGACCGGATTCCCAAACGCACGTTAAGACTAGCGGGAGCATTCGAAGGAGCTGCCTCGCTCGGACCAGACGCGCCTGACAGAATCTCACCGCGCGCAGAGTGCACAGCGGGAGAAACTGCAAGGGGGAGAACGCTCTCGGGCAAGAGCCTGCTGTGCAGGTAATATGAAACAATACCAAGGTAATAATGCTAATAACGTGCACAAGAAACCACTATACAAACAGCAATAACATCAGATTAAGCCAAGAATGTAAGGAATGCACTTAACTGATGAGCAGTGAAGAAAGAGGAAGCAGAAGGGACGTCACAATATTATATACGATGGACTGTGATATGATTAGACTATAGTTGCCTTGGAGACTACCCCCCTAATGGTTCATGGGTTGTGAAGTCTTTTGTTTAATGATGTTGTGTTATGTTTTCTTTGAACTGCTATGCAAATAAAGTGAGGAAAGATATGCATAATCCTCGTCTCCGTCCTGCCATAGAATTAATTAAAGATCTGATTTAGAAACATAGGGGCAGATTTATAACGGACTTGCGCCACTTTTATGCCACCGTTGCGTCACTTTTGTGACGCAGCGGCGGCGTAAACCCTGCGCCATGTTGCGCCCCATTTACAACGTGACGCATCTAGGGAGATGCGTCACGTTGTAAAGCCTGCGCCACATGTGGGCGTACCTGCACAGGGGGGGCGCGTTCCGCCGCAGGAACGCCTCTGAAAAGTGGCTGAGTGAAATCTACAAGATTTCACTCAGTCACTTTTCCGGTCATGCTGCGTCAAAACCCTGCGCCTGCTTGAAGCAGGCATAAGGATTGACGCAGCATTGTAACAATAGGGCACCCCCGAGCCTTGCTGGAGCTGTGTCGCGCTTGCGACACAACTCCAGCAATGCACCAACCTTCCGCCATCAGATGCGTCACGCATCTGTTTATTCTTGCGCCACGATGCGCTGCATTGTAAATGCGGCGCATCTATTGTGGCGCAAGGGTAAACTTTCGTAACGCATCTTCCCTGGCGCATCCATGCTGATTTGCAGGGATGCGCCAGGGAACATAAATCTGTCCCTTAGGGTTTCTCAGCTCGCCTATTCAATCGCTATTGTTGGCAGAGTGTTCCTTACCTGCGGCGCTTTCAGGGAGCTGGTCTGTCCTGACTGCTGTGCGTGGAGACGCACCTGAACTACACTTCCCAGTCTCCTTTGCTGTGCCTTCCGGAGGCGGAGGCGGACACCCAGCGTTTCGCGCCAGAAGGCGCTTCAAAAATACCAGCGCCCCCGGCAGAGCGGGTTTCTCAGCTCGCCTATTCAATCGCTACTGTTGGCAGAGTGTTCCTTACCTGCAGCGCTTTCAGGGGGCTGGTCTGTCCTGACTGCTGTGCGTGGAGACGCACCTGAACTACACTTCCCAGCCTCCTTTGCTGTTCCTTCCGGAGGCGGAGGCGGACACCCAGCGTTTCGCGCCAGAAGGCGCTTCAAAAATACCAGCGCCCCCCGCATCGAGGGACCGCGCGCGGGCGGCGCCGGGAAAGCCCGGGCAAAGGGCGGGCCCTCTGTGGCCCTCAGAGGGTCGAGGAGACTGGACTGGGCCTATTTATTTATCGTTGGTGTTTTAAAATGTATTCATTACTTGCATTATATATTTATGGTGTGCACATTCTCCTTTTGATCAGGAACTCTTCGTTACTCTCCTTCAAATATTTCATCTTCTTTTAATTTAATATATATTTATTGTATTCATTTGGGGCTATAGTACTTTGTTGTATAAAGATGTCGGCCAAAAAACTACGTTCGGGGAGAGTATTAGGGGATATGGCCTGTATGTTGTCAAAACCCACTTCCCCTAGTAACAGATCTTCCAGTAACTCGCTACTAAAGGGTCAATCCCTGCTGCCTCAATTTTGGGAGAAGACGGTTCCTAGTAGGGGGAAAAAAGATCAATCAGATATCCCGCCTTCCGAAGATCCCTTCCCATTGCCACCTGATAGGTCAGGAAACAATGGGGATGTTTCTTTTTATCCCAAGATTGGGCAGCAAACCAATGTGTCCGTCATCTCTACAGAGTTTCCACTTACTGATCCCATTAGAGGTCCACAATTAATGACGGACAGTAAGGGAGATTCTCAGTTGTCAAGTATTGACCTGGAGCTTTGTGGCCGATACTTAGCTGACGGTCCTTTGAAATTACCTGAAGTGATTAAACCCCCGACTGGTGTTTCTTCCTCTGGTCTCTTTCTTTTTAGTAGTACCCCTTCCTTAAAATCGCCAGATATTTTTTCTCAGTCTAATTTTTCCATGAGTCCACTGCTTAATTTATCTGACACTGGTCATAAGGGTTTGCTCGGTTATGATAAAGTGGAAAAACCGATTTCTAAATCCTTGATTGCATTGGAACATTTGCTGGCATCCATCCTACAGTTATTGAGTAAATTTGTGGGAAGTTCCGACTGCATTCTGGAATCAGTTACCCAGATACTAAAAGCTTTATTGTTAAAAGCACCGGAAAAGGTTCTTGATGTAGTTCCTAAAGTAAGTCTTCAGGGGCATGAGTTGGGTAGTGTGCTCTTAAATGAAAATGAAAACTCAGTTCAAAATAAACTCGTGGGTACCCCTAAAAATAAGCCCCTTGTAGCTCCCATTTTACCCGTATCTAATTGCGCAAAGTTCTGCGACCTTGAAATTGAAGAAGAAAGTGTTGAGGTTGCTGCTCTAAAAGCTGAAAAAGAACTATTTCCAATTTTTATCCCTGAATCAAAGGGATTAGGGGGGGTTGAAAAGGGAAAAATTAGAAAACAAAGAAAGAATTTAGGAAAAAAGAGGAAACCAATCCGTAGATTCAGAAAGAAAAAGCAGAAACAAATCATTTTTGAGGATTCTCAGGTTTTAGACTTTAAGGTCCAAATGACCGGAGAATCGGTGGGCAAGGAGGTGGTTTCCCATTCTTCTGATATCTTAAAGCCCTCAGTCCCGGGCACAGAAACCATTTCTGATTGCCCTGGGAATGGTCCTCCACCGGATGTAGGGAGATGGGCAACTCCTCTGCCCGAGGTAGAACTGCCTGGGCTGGTCCCCTCGTGGTCTGTAGCCCTTGATCCTTTTGCCCCCGCTTTTCCTGCTCCGGATGTTGGAGAGGTACGGCCCCAGCATTTGCCCTCAAAAATTCCTGAAGTCTTTGTAGATACATTTACAGTAGATTTTCTACCCTTATTTGATTCGGACTTACACCTAAATAGAGCATGGCTACTCAAATATTTTAAGGATATTGAGAGCCTAAAATTAATTCAATCTAATGATATTGATTTAGTTTCTATATTAGGAACAGCTTCCGCTCCTTTTGTTAGGGTAAAGTTCTATTCTAAACTTATACTACATCTTATTTTGCAACAGGCAGAGAGTTTTCAGTGTAGGGGAATTGATGTTTTACCTGTTCTCTCCTTTGGGAGAAATTGTTTCCCTCTTAATAGACTCTCTCAGCAGGGCAATGGTCAAGATAGTCTCTCTACTTTTTATGATGAATTAAAGATTTCTGTCTCAAAAAATACACGCCGGGTGACTCAGGTAAAGCCAGTTTCGCTTACCCAGAATATTCCCCCAAACAAAGATAATTTTCAGTGGAATTGGTTGCCTGGAGTTTTGTCTACTAAAACTTTAGACAATCCTAAGCTTTTTCAACATCTTTAGCAACAATTTAAAAGTTATCTCTTGGAATGCTGCCGGGATACATAATAGTCCCGAGAAACTACAATATTTATTCTCCATGAAAGCTAGCATTATTTGCCTCCAAGAGACCTGGTGTCCTAGTAGATTATGTGCAGGGAAAGATTATTTTGTCCTCGAGGCAAGGGCATTACCATCAAAGAAAGGGCATGCAAAAGGTGGTCTTGCGTGCCTCTTGTCAAATAGATTGAAATGGAATTTTACCCATTATGTTGACCCAAAGAACCTTTTTCAGGCAGTGACCCTCTGCTCGTTAACAAGTAGGGGTACCAATACTTCATTAGTAATAATAAATGTATATATTCCCCCAGATGAATGTTTTAATATTTTATTGAAGCAAGTCTTTTCATACATTAAACAGCTTAAAGAGCTAGATACACCCCCCCATGTGCTGTTAGTTGGTGATTTTAATTGAAAGGTTTCCAACACTAGTTTAGAGTTATTTAGAAACAAATGTAAAGAAGAAGCCTACCTTATCCCTCAGATTCACTTCCCTAATAAAATTAAAACTAATAAAAGAGGGAAGATGTTATTGGAAGAACTTTCTGCAACTGAGGGGTTAATAGTGAATGGTAAGCTCCCTTCTGATTTTCCTGCTAATTATACTCATAGATCCCCCTTCAGCCAGTCAATCTTGGATTATGTAATCATTGACTATGATATATTTTCTTCAGTAAAAGATTTGGTAGTCTTACCGACATTATTTAGTGATCACAAGGTGATTACTATAAATTTGTCTTTATTTTTTCCAAATTCTGACTCATGGTATCTTAATAGCGATATAGTTAATTTTCATAAGAATACTGGAAGATGTTTTTGGAATTTTAAAGCCAGGAAGGGCCTGAAGTGTATTTTAGGAAAAACTATCCTAGAATTGAATGATTGGCAGGGTTCTGAACTGACTCATTTTGAGAATCTTATGAAGGAGGTTATTCGTGTTGCTAATAGATCCACTTTCTCCGAAAAAAGGAGCTTCGTTCCCAGTTCTCTGATCCCTTTAAATAAGGCAATAAACAGGTTAGTCCGGGAACAATTTCTGTGCAGATCTACTGAATTAAAAAATAAAATATATTTGTTAAAAAGAAGGAGAAGTCGCATCAAGAAGAAACTTAAAAAGGAAAAAGAGGATTCTCTTTGGATAAGTTTACGGGAGGCGGTTGTTCATGGCAATGTTAGAAAATTTTGGTCTCTCATTGGAGAGGGTTGTGGAGTTAGAGTTAGCCCTCATCCTATTCCCATTGCTGAATCGTTATGGGTGTCGTTTATCTCCGCCCTTTATGCTGGGAATGGCGTAGCATTTGAATGTGAGTACTCCTTAGGAGCTCCTAGAGATGCTGAGCTTCCTATTGAAGCCCCTTCAGAGAAAACCATTGAAATGGCCATTAAGGATATGCGTTCCTCTGGAGCTATGGGGCCCGATGAACTTCCCATTTCGATACTAAAGTTAGACCCTGTTTTATGGAGTAAGATTCTTTTTCCTTTATTTAGAGCTTGCTTTTCCAGTAAGATTGTGCCATCCTCTTGGAAGGGGAGCATTTTGGTTCCCCTGTTCAAGAAGGGCGATAGGAATAACCCAATGAACTATCGTCAGATAGCCCTTCTTGATGCTATTGGAAAAGTGTTTTCCAAATGCCTTCTAGCACTAATTACTGATTGGGTCGAGGCGAACCAGATTTTACCTCTTGAACAAACGGGTTTCCGCAAAGGGCATAGTACTTTGGATAACCTTACAGCCCTGCAGGTTATCCTGGATAAATATGTAAGAGTTCGGGGCGGAGGAGTCTATGCGGCTTTTATTGATTTCTCCACAGCATTTGACAAAGTGGATCGTCCTTTGCTGTGGAGAAAGCTAGCTATATTAGGTATGCCCTCTCTTCTATTAGACCTAGTACGATCTCTACATTCGGACACTTGGTGTCGAGTGTTACAGGGTGGAGAAAGGGGCCTCTCGCGGGCTATTCCCTCCACTAATGGTTTAAAACAAGGTTGTCTTCTGGCTCCCCTGCTGTTCTCCCTGTATATTGCTGATCTTCCAACTTCGCTTGCATCTTGTGTTGGCATAGCCCCGGTAGTGGGGGGTTATCCTATAGCCTGCCTTTTATACGCTGACGATATTTTAATCCTAGATCTAACTCCTAAAGGTTTAGCTAATCGTCTGCAGGCTTTACATGATTTTGCTGAGTCCCACTTCTTGAGGATAAATGCCACAAAAAGTAAAATTATGTGCATTACAGGGAGGAAAAAATCTAAATCTGAGAATTATGGCTGGTCAGTAGGTGGTCAGAAATTGGAAGTGGTTAAATCATATACCTTTTTCGGAAGAATAATTTCTGCAAACCTGAGTGAGAGGCAGCACATTGATAACAACTCTCGTAAAGCCCTGTCTCAAGGCAAAAGCTTGAGTGCTCTTTATTCCGACACTTTCCTTTTTTACTCGAGGTTTATAAGGCAAAAATCCCTTCAACCCTCCTATATGGAATAGAATTGGTCGATTTAAAACACTGGGGCTTTCTTCATATGATTGAAGGAAAATTATTAAGGTCTTTAACCACTCTGAATTCTGCTTGCTCTACAGCTGCTCTTAGACTTGAATTTGGTCTGCGTAGCAGTTGGGTACAGGGCCTGTCTGCATTAGTACGTTGGGTCGCCAGCCTCGCTAGAGGAGAAATGGGGACTCTGAGATCCCTTCTCAAGAGAGAATTATTGGGAAGTTTTAAAGAGCACTCTCAAATTGTTAGGAATTTCAGAAAGGCTGTGGCACTTCTTGAATTAGATGAGAGTTCTATTTTTACTATTTCTCCTTCCCAACTAAAATCTCTTTTGAAACAGGCTTCCTGGACTCTTTGCTTCATGCGGGACAAAGAATCCATGACAGCTAAGAAGCGAAGCGTCCTTCTGTTTAACACATATTCAAGGAAGCTTGTTCAACCTTACGTATTTTGGAATTTATCACACGGCATTCGGAGATTTTGGTTTCTTTTGAGGCAAGATCTATTGCCGCTTAATTCTCTCTTGGCTAAATGGTATGGGTCTTCCCCCCTATGTAATTTTTGTAATATGTCTGCACATGATTGTACTCACGTATTGTTTATTTGTCCTGCATTGCGTTCACTTCGTTTAAAGTGGCTAAGATCAATTTGTTTACAATTGGGAATTCTTGATGCAAATTCTTTTTTAAAGGCTTTATATACTCCTCCCAATGAAATGTTTTGCTTCAATATTTTTAACTTTTTTAACGGTTTTTTAGATATTTATTGATGAAATAAGGAGGACTGTGTCGTAGTATGTCCTTTTTAATGGAGAGTGTTGTAATTGTTTACTTTTTTCTTCTTATGACGGAATATGTACATGTATTTTGTGTATTTTGTTTATGTGGCCTTCTTCGGAGTGCCAAAACATAATAAATAATTGAAATTAAATAATTGAATTGCCCCTTAGATCATAAAAGTGTATATAAAAACAGTAAATCCTCTTTCCTAATACAATACAGTGAGAATTAATTAAAACCTGTAGGAAACAACGGGTGTTACAAAGCCCGGTTCAGAGCAACTTCAGGTTAACAGAATCGTAAAGTTCAATGTTTAGCAAGATCAATCTCATGTACTTCGTGAAAAATACGCAATAAGGGATCTAAGTAAGATGTAACACTCTAATACCTGACCAGTCTGCACCATATAAAACTGCAGAAAAACTAAAAATAAAAAGTGTTTTGCACACTTCTGTCATTGGGCTATATGTGGACTACATCTGGGTGATATTTGTGCTACATCTGGGCTCCTTTTTCTCTGGTGGCCATCTTGGAAGACTTATTTGTTATGAAGTTTCCTAATTTCCTCCTTTACTGCAGTCTCCTCAGTAGGAAATGCTTTCATTTTTTTTACTTTGATTCCATCAAGAAGGCATTCAGATGTGTCACACATTTGCCACACATTTGCCATAAATTCAGAATGTTAGCACTCTAGTTGTTCATTAGATCACTGTAGTAAAGCTACTGCTCACCAGGGAGTTAACTGGAAGTCTACTGCTGGGATTGAAAGTGATTGTTTCAGTCTGCATGTCAGAATTTTCTAATGAAATAGAAGAGGATTTGAGAAGTCACTTAAAGCATGCCCTAAATGTTCTTTCTGCAGCACTAACCATAATTTCTATGGCAAAATTAACCCCCTCATTTTGTTCCTTTTTAAATTAAATGTTTTAAGTGTTACCAGTCTATTCCAATCAAGATGGCTTCAGGTGTGCGATAATTTTGTCATAAGTAAGACTGTTAGCCGTCTAGTTGTTCTTTAGAACACTCTGGGAAGCTGCAGTAGAACACAATGGCGTCAACTGACAAGCTGCTCCTGTTGAAATATAACAGGAAGATATTTGAGATCACACTTGAAACATGTCCTAATCTTTCTTTCTACAGCACTAACCATAATTTCTATGAGAAAATGAACCCCATAATTTTGTTCCTTTTTAAATTAAATATTTTAAGTGTTACCAGTTTATTCAAATCAAGATGGCTTCAGGTGTGCCATACTTTTGTCATAAGTAAGGCTGTTAGCGCTCTAGTTATTCTTTAGGACACTCTGGGAAGCTGCATTAGAACACGAAGGAATCAACTGACAGTCTCTGCCCTTGTTGGATGTACATGATTTACTGAGAATGACATACTTCATTCTCACATGACTGAGAAAGATAATGTGAATTTACAGAAAATGTGCTCTAATTTTAGCTTCAGTTTTCTCTCAAACATGATTCATGATATCCCAGAAGAAGGTTTTTCACAGGGTAAAATCACCTTATAACACACCACAATTCCTGAAATTAGATTGGTACCATAAACAAATGAATTCTAATGTAACTAATGTCTGTTATCACCCTGTATAGTTCTCCTTTTGGTAACCTTCAAAATCTTCGATTCACTATAATGCATTTCAATGGGGCACTATCATGTATATTGGTCCCAAGATGGCTGCCAGCAATTCCAGGATGAAGTGCTGACAGCCAATCATATCTCACGATGAGATGTGTCGTTAGGCTCTGCCCAGATATTGAAACTTTTTCTTTTTCTAATTTCTCATGAACTACTGAACGGATTTACACCATTTGACAAAAAGGGATCTTTCTGAACCAAGGGCTACCTATTCGCCAAATTTGGTGTAATTCCGTTCAGCAGTTCGGGCTGTAGCAGTGTCTAAAGTTTCCTATGGGAATTAACATGGAGAAAACACGTTTTGGGACCCCCTCTTTTCTTGGCCCCCGCTTGCCGAATCAGCCCGAAGCTTTTAAGATAGGAGCTGACCAGAGCGCCCCATGAGTTTAGAAATTTTTGCAAAGATTCATCAATTGACGCCAAAGTTATTGGGAAAAGAAATGTTACGATTTTCCTATGGATAATAGGTCCAAACTATAACTACCTACTGGCGACCGGCAGTAGGTAATATAAAATATATATATATATGCATATATATATATATATATATATATATATATATATATATTCACTTAAAAAAATACATAGGTTTCGGGGACGTTATAGTTAGAAATTAGCATTTAAAGAACATTAGAAATTTACTGAAAAAACCATAGGTTTCAGAGACGTTATAGTTAGTTGGATATTTGACTCATATAAAACCAGAGAAATTAACTGCTGATGACGTCACATATTACATCACTCATGACATGGTCAGTGACATCACTCATGACATCACTGATGACATCTCAAATGACATCACTGATGACATCATCCAGTGAATGTGTTTTTCTGTAAACTGTAAATATTTTTCTTATGTATCTATGCCAAGGTCTATTGAAGAATGAGTCGATGTATAAGTGCCTGAATGGATTATATAGTAGATGCATGACTGACTCTATAAGTCACTGATTGAACGTATGTTAATTAATGCATGGATTAGTGACTAAAGTGTGTGAATGTCTCTATTCGTTTCTCAGTTGGTGTGTAAGCAGGTGCATGGGTTGGTGAGTAGCTACATCAGTGTCTATATGGGTTATTGATTGTATGAGTATCTGTATGGGTGTCTGAGTGTCTATCTGGGTGGGTGGGGGGTGTCTGACTGTGCATACATGTCTGAATAGCTGTTTCACTGGTTCTATACATTCAAAACTGCATCTCGGAAGGGCTGTATGGGTAGCTAACTGAGTGTACAGGTGTGTTGATTAGTGAATTGATGTCTCAATTGTATATATGTGAGTAACTATATATGTTTTTAGACAGTATATGTGAGTGTTGGGGTGTATAATTGACTATACGTGAGAGAGAGGGATTACAAGAGTGTCTACATACACGAATGTGTACTTGTATTAGTGATTGTATAAGAGAGTAAGTATGTGATAGTATCTATATAAATAAGGGACGTGGTGTGTGTATAAATAAGTCAGGTGGTGTGTATATATCTGCATAGGTGAGTACATGGGTGTGTGATTGATTTTTGGCATGACTGAGCAGATGTGTCAGTAACTATGGATCAGTAGCACTGTGTGAATGTATGTATAGGTGTATGTGTGGATATTATACTGATGTAATGATGAGTGACAGCACGTATGAGTGACTGTATCAGTGTATGTCCGGCTCACAATATATAGATAGGAATAAGTGGATGGGTATCTAGTATCTGGTATTGGTGTCTATGGTTTTGAAAATGGTAGTCTCTAATTTAGAGTGGGTGTATTAAAGGTTATATTATAGTGAAGAGGTGTGTCAGACTATCACGTGGATGATGTCATCAGTGATGTCATCAGTGATGTCATTTGAGATGTCATCAGTGATGTCATGAGTGATGTCACTGACCATGTCATGAGTGATGTAATATGTGACGTCATCAGCAGTGCATTGCGAGCACACGAGTTATAGTTAGCTCAACTATCTATAGCAGGCGAATTTCTCTGGTTTTATATGAGTCAAATGTCCAACTAACAATAACGTCTCTGAAACCTATGGTTTTTTCAGTGAAATTCTAAGGTTTTTTAAATGCTAATTTCTAACTATAACGTCCCTGAAACCGATGTTTTTTTCAGTGAATTTCTAAGGTTTTTTAAATGCAAATTTCTAACTTAACGTCTGTAAAACCTATGGTTTTTTCAATGAATTTCAAAGGTTTTTTAAATATCGAACCACAATTGTGCTATTTGTCATTACTACTGTTTTTTCTAACTTTTCAACTACATAAAATAAACTGCAAAACTACTATGTAATGTAATATATTTCACAAATTACAGTGAGTTTTTTAATAATACAAAATAATTTAACATTCAGAAAACAATTTTTCTCCCTTTTTTTGCTGTCATCAGCTACTACTTAACTTCACTATTCACAGTGATATCAGAGTAGTTTCATCATAAACAGCAGGGAAAAAAACAAGCAACTAGATTGTTAAAAAAAACAAATCCCTAATTCTCACAAATATAATACAAAATCAACACAAACAACACATCCAATACTATTTCCAATCTTCAAATGTTACCTTTACTAAGTAGTTTCTGTGAACATTTTCCCAATATATCAAATAATGTATCAACAATTTCACTTTGAAAGCATCCAGTATGAATTCCTTAAAGTATCTTTACACCTTCCCACAAAGCAAAATCTTTGTTTCAGAAATATCAAGTATGAGTAGGGTAATTCATAAGGCAATCTCGGTTTCATTTTCAAGTGTGTATCGTTGCAGTGACTCCAACCATTATTACACTTTAAATGAACTGTATAATGTCCTCTTGTGGTAGTACTTCCAGCATGGAAAACAATTGCAACTGTTGCAAAAGTTCTTCCAGAAATATATACTTGACTAGCAACAAAATGTTTAATTTTGGTTTCTACTTTTCTTCCATTTGGTCTACAGCGTTGTAGCATTATATAATCAAATATTTTCCATATCTTTGTAGGCATAATGTAGATAGCATTGTTGATTTACAACAAGAACAGATCATCTCTTGATCTGCTTCTTTTAGTAATTTGGAAAATGGTACAGATTTGCAGTCAGGTATTGTCAAATATAGAAATCGTTCGCTGTCAACTATAGTGCTTGAAGTTAACGAACACTGTTCACATTTATGTTCCCATTTGTAACTGAATCCAGATAAACTCTCAATCTGAATTCCTTCATCTTCTAGTACTCCAATCATAGCCATCAGAAATTCTTCTGCATCTTGTTGTATATTAGCACTGAACGTTAAAGATCCAGTACATGTACCCAACAGTTGGCGAATACCAGAAGCAGAATTGATCTTACTTCTATCAGTTCTCATTCTTGAAATAAAGTATAAAGTGCCGAACATAATCTTTTTTCCTGACTTTCCATAATTTCACCATAAACATCTTCAAGATAAAATATAACATTTGGAATAACATTACCATAGCAGTTGACACGAGAAGCATTTTCTAATTGGAATCTGATAACATCATCACTTGTTTGTATTTTCTGCTTCTTTACATCTTTTCTTTTCTCTTGATTTTGTTTCTGCTTTCCAACCATAGTTGATTCTTCACCATGTTTGCATTTTGAACACACAACACGTTTCTCATAAATAGGATATTCACCTAAACTTGGAGCATAAAGCCTTCTCAAACGATTATATTCCCTTACACAATTAACATCAGCACTAACCTTGCTCTCATCAAAATCAATTAAATACAAACCAGAAATCATTTTAACTCGAGATAATGCAACATATAACATTCACTCTTTAAACACAGTTCTTCCTACATTTATCAAAGCATTATCTACACTTAAACCTTGAGATTTATGAATAGTTATTGCATATGCTAAACAGAAGGGAAACTATTTTCTATGAACATACAAGTCTTTTACAAGCAAAAAACATACAGCACAACGCGCAATCTGTCTTACCTCTGTAATCTGATCAAATTTAACTTTCAAGAATTCAATTCCATTTCTATTTTTATATTTCACAAAATCAACAACTTTCCCCATTGCTCCATCCACTAAACCTTCTTCTACATTCAGATTATGCCTCAAAATTACCCGGCAGTTTACACATACATCTAAATTGTTTTCTAAGGCAGCAGTTTTTAATACAGACTTTTCCAAAGAATCCAATTTAGTCTGTAGTTTTTCTGAAAGAAGAATTGTTATTCCTTGATGCTCTAGTTTGTCAATAGCTTCAATGTGAACTATTTCTTCATTTTCCAATTTCATAAGCTCTCTATTAAATGTATAACACTCTTTCACTTTTTTCTTTCATTTTCTTGTACATTACTTCTGCTTGTGTGTTTTCATTTGTAAACAAGTTCTCTGTAGACGACTTTGAAAAGCTTCTTTACCATGTTTGCTTAGAACACCAATTCTTACATCTTTTAGAATATTTCCATAATCTTCATCTCTTGCTTGTCGCATATTCTGAGTGAGTTCTTTATATTCAAAATTTAACCACAGATTCACATTTCCAATACTTCCCAGAGATTTCTTTGTGTCTTCATGTAGAAGAGTTTTAAACACTGGTTCTTCTTTTACAGGTGTTAGTTGTAGCAGATCTCCAAATACAATTAAATGTTTTCCTCCAAAGAGAACGTCATAATCTGTTTTAATACCTTTTGCAATCTTAAGTGTACAAAAGCAAGCATTAAGTTTGAGACCATGCTCACCTCATCAATAATTAATAGTTTCATTTTCTTCAGCACTCTTGACACTTCATGAGAAGCTTCGCTAGACAACTTCTGATATTGTAATTTACTATCATGCTCAGCTGGTAACATCAGTAATCTATGCAAAGTAGCTCTTTTAACATTGTGTGCAGCTAATCGAGTTGGAGCTGTTACCACAGAACATAAATGTGAACCAATAGTTTTTTTAAAATAACTGGTAAAACTTTAATTAAAAAACTTTTACCTGTCCCAGCTTGACCACTGATGTACATCAGAAGAGGTTTAAAAGATGAACACACACATTCTTTTATTCATGCAACAAACCATGTTCTATCTGTTCTCTCACGTGTACATATATTTCTTTCTGTTCAACATTTAGTTGTTCTCCTAACTTTTCCAATGTAATATTCTCCTCGTGTGCTTGTTGCATTGCAATTTCGACTTCATGCATAGCAATCGCTGCTTCATTTTCCAGTATTGGTTGGCCAAGAGGATCTTGACTACATTGACCACTACTTTGACTATCTTGAGAACTTTCAGCTGTAATAGTCTTTTCCTGTTCAACTTCATCATTCAACATATTTAAATATGTAGGGAAAATTGTTAATGCAATGCTATCTTTACATGCATTAAAAGAATCTTTGTAGCAGTCAAAGTCTCCAAGTAATTCACTTTCACTACGCCATGGTTTAAAGAGTTGGAGAAGTGCTAAATAGTAAAATTCTCGCTTATCTGGAGTTTCACAACTGAGTTTCTTGTGGTTTATATGATTACCCTTTGCATGTTTTATTAAACAACCGTGACATCCAACTACTGCATATTTTCCTTCTTTTAAATTCTGCTTTTGAAGCTGTTCCAGATGTCAGCTCCTTTTCGGATAGTATGTGTCCAACATATTAGTTTTAAGAATGTCTGTACTGTCTGGTTCATTTGCTGCTAAGTATTCAATTCTTCTTATGATTTCAACACTCTATCCAGTGAGCAGGCAAGACCTAAACTTACCCAAATGATTCCTCGAGACTTTGAATATAAACTTGAAGAGCACAAGTGGTCTGAACATTCATAGGATCCAATTTCTCGGTGGGAAAGCATTTTCAAAGTTAAGCTGTACAATTTTTTGCTGACGCTTTTCTCTTGCCCAATTTCTTCCCACATTTGTTTCATCTCTGTTTTTTCTGATTTTGTTATGTACCATGTAACATAATGGGCAACAGCAATTGAGTTATCTGCAACATACTGGATGTCCATGTTCGCAGTCCACATTTTTAAAATGACTGGATTGTAGTCATTGATATACTTTGACACTTCTGTTCTTTTTAAGTTGTAGGTATTGTTTGGAGATTTTCGAGTTATTGTGTACCTTACAGAAGAAAAAAAGAATTTACTCTTCCTTTACAAATGACTGGTCGTGGAAAACCAAACCGACATTTGATGTAAAATTTTTCTTTACACTTGTATTTTCTTCTGCAGTACTTTCCACAACGGTGACTTTGGAAACATAAAACTTGCTGTCTCAAGCTTCTATCTCCTTCTTCTCTCAGAATCTCACATGTCACATACTGTTCGATGAAAGACAATACTGTTTCATCAGAATCAGTTCCAAATGTAGGTGCATCCTTGACCCATAGTAGCATATGTATATGAGGTGCACCTCTTGCTTGGTACTCCTTTCTCCAAAAGAAATCGGTAATTTCTCCAAGAGGTGGAGTCTTTTTATTGCAGATTAAAGACATCATAGCTTGAAACCTATGATTAAAATATCTGCACACATGTACAGGATCCAATGAACACAGTTCACCAGGAGTCTTTATTTCAACATTTTTTATATTGGAATTCACTTCTCTTAGAAACTCAAGCAAATCTTCCCATGCATACTCTGCACAGCTAAGTGTGACAAACCATGTGGGTGTACCTAAGTTCTGTAACATACACTTGAGTTCTCCATGACGACGATTCCAATACTCATTTGTTTCAGGTTGACATGCCATCAAATTGATTAACTGTGCTTCTAAATTTTCATCTGTTTTTCAACTTTCTCCACAAATTCTTTCGTAGAAAGAAGTGATTGATGAACTCCAGTTTTAAGTATGTGGTTCACTGCATACGACAAAGAAGATAAATCACTTTCAAACAAAAGGTGAAATATGTATGGAATGCACTGTCGAAATCTAGGATCTTCAGATTATTATCTTGTTGACCGATATTCTGAAGCTGGAATATGTACTAAGCCTGGGCAAAGCACTACGCTACGCTCGCGTAGTTTGCGAAGTTCGCGCTACTTCGCACTACGTGAATTGCACGTAGCACAGTGCGAACACGCGTAGCGTAGTGTTGCGTAGTGCTGCGGTCATTTTTTGCTTGCTCGCGAAACCTCAACCTCAAGTTGGTGACCGCGAGCAAGCAAAATGACATCCCGGCGAGACTTTTTCCTTGTTCAACATCAAGTTGGCGATCGCGAGCATGGAAAATAAACCTCCCGGCGAGATTCCCAACGCGAGGAGGTCAGGTTTCTCATTGCGAGAGGTCGCGTATGCTCGCGACCGCTCGCGATGAGAAACTACCAGTTCGCGTTGAGAAAGCTGCTGCTCGAGTAAAAATCTACTCGAGCAGCAGAAAACTACAGCTCGCACTGTGCAAGATGCCATTTTCAATGATTGCACAGTGCCGGTTGCTTGTCCGCACTGTGCAATCATTGAAATGACATCTGGCACAGTGCGAACAAGGTACTACGCAGTTCTCGAAGTGCTACGCGTAGCTTGCGTAGTGCGAACGGCACTTTGCGTAGCTTCGCGAAGTGCTACTTCGCGAACTACGCCCAGGGTTAATATGTACAGGTCGGTCATCATATTGTCCACCTTCTTCAGTAGGAAACAGCTGTGGAAAACAACGAGCTTCCAAGCTCTTCTCCCATACATTCATTGGAGTTCCCTGTGCTTTTCTCATTTGAAATAACTCAATGCTGCTTCCTATTACTTCTTTTGAATGCAAAGGACATATTGTGTAAAGTTTATGAATCTCTTCAGTCCTTGAATTGTCCACTTTCTCTATATGACCACTTGAAATTTCACATTCATCTTCTTAACTTATTACCTGTTCATCCACATTTACCGTTGTGTAATAAATATTGTTCTCTATAAGATATAAGGTAGCCTTTTCAACTTTATTATCATCCACAAATTCTTGCCATATTTTCCGACTCTTTGTTGGTACACCATTTACTAGAATGACTACTGCCTCATTTTCCTCTTTCTCTCCAGCAATAGTTTCAATATTTTTCTTAAAATCCAACGGTAAGTACACCAACCTTCCTTTCAGCCCTCTTTGCAAGTCTGTTGGTGGCAGTTTACCTGCTTTAGGCTCCATCCGAATTATAGTTTGAAAAGGATGAACAGATTGAATTAGAACCAACTCATATGTATTCAATTCTGCCAGTTCCTCCGGAATAGTTACTAATTCTAAGTTATTATGTACTGCTCTAGCAGGCATTTTGTTCTCTTCTAATTTGTTGTAACAATATTTACATATACGTTGATCACTACCTAACTCAAATCGACCTTCCGCCAACAAATAAATTGCAAATTCTTCCCACTTACTATTGTTCTCCTTTTCACTTTTCAAATACAAATCAACATTCCTAGTTTGACTTTTATAATGAGTACGTCGACAACAAACACAAACATAGTTTGGTATTTCAGAGCAGACTACATTAAACCTTCCAATTTCTTCTTCAAACTGATCAGTGCTAATCACTTTCCCATCTCCTTCAACATCTGTAATTGTCCAACTTTCGCTTTCTATTGACTGCTCTTCCGAAACGAAATATCGCATTTCAATATCATCACACTTTTTTTGAACATCTAATAAAGAACCATATAAAAGAGCTGTATTCAGTTCACTTAAACATAATGCAGGACTTTTTCCATAGTACAGTTTCCTTACAAACTTCCGCATTTCTGAATGGTGTACTGCTAACATCCTCAAGTGATAAAAAACACTTTTACACACTTTTCTTGAAAGACAAGCCAGAGAATGCCCATGTTTCTCAGTATATTTTCTTACATTACATGGATCTAGTCCTTGCAACAACTTTTTCTTCTGGTTAATACTTTTCTGTGTATATTCTCGTAGCAAATTTCGCGTTATATCAATAGATTCCTGTTGAATACTACAAATACTGCTACAACCCCACTTAAAAACAGGAGCTTGTGTATGTTTCCCTTGCACTTCTTTAACTATAAACTCTTCTGCACTTTTACCTACCAATTCTTCTTTTGGAAGGGGACAACCATCCTGAACTTTGTAGTAACGACCTCCAGTATCAACTGCAAATGGTAAACTATTTTCCTAGAAGTAATTTTCCTCATTAAAAAAAAGGCTCACTACTAGAAGTATTCATCCAAAATCCACTAAAGATTTTGCAAAAGTTGGTTCTGTTCACAAGTCTTTTTCTTCTACTTTTCTCTTTCAACACTTTGATTACTTTATCTAATACTTTGATCCTCTTCAAAATCACAATGAATAACTTCTGTTTTAAAGTAAAAGCAGTATCCGCAATACTTTCGATATGCTGCTTCTGTTTGAATTGCAGCACTTTCTTGTTATATTTGCAGCATGTTCTCATTAAATTCTGAATTACTCTAGTTCGAAAAAGTCTCTGACGAATTTCTTGAAATTGTTTTTGTCTCCAGGTAACAGATACTGTTTCTTTAACATGTTTTCTTTTCCTTGTATTTGAAATTGAAGTCTCCTTCTCCTTACTTGAAAAATTCTTCTTTTTCCTTTGTGTGATGTTATTTTCATTAAATGATCGTAATATTTTTTTCCGAAATTGTTTTGTGTTTTTACCGGAAGAAACTGTTTGTGTAGTGCTCTCATTTTTTTTTAATTGAAAATCTTTTCTACAAATATAAATGCTTCTTTTCTTGTCTTTTTCTCAGCTCTTCTAGGCATTTTCAAATTTTTATCCAAACGAAACGATTTACTGGAAAATAAATAGATTCAATAATTTTTTACATCAGTTCAATATATTACAATAATGACATACAATTACATTAATTCTACTGTCGGCTTCCAGGGGCAGTGCTGCAATGTGATGGAGCATGGCAGGGGAGCAGTAGGATGACGGGTAGTGCCATAGAACATACAGCAAGTATTTATTTAATTATTTGCATACACCTTTACAATTTACATGTAACTGCACTACCTCGTACTTTTCACCTCTCCACCGCACCCCGCCACCCCACTCACTCCCTCTGCAACCCACTGCAGACAACTTTATAGATAATATTTTTAAAAATTGTAATCTATATACTTAGGATGATATTATCAACCAAACGGCACACAGAAAAATTACCATTATTAGCCTAACAATGTTATCTACAACTTCGCAAACATAACACTGCACCCAAAGCTTTAATTGGAGGGAAGGGAGTCTGAGCACCAGCAGTTTATTTTTGGGGGCCTCGAAACAGATCTCTATGGGGCTCTATATTCGGGCCTCGCAAAGGTAGTCCATTGTTTTTTTTTATTGGACTGTAGTGAGACAGTGAGACCATGCACATTGCTCACTACTGAAAAGTGGAGACATCATGCCAGGTGAGTCGCGTTGTAGGAGAAAAGAAATCCTTTAAAGAGAGCCATTTTCTCTCACGATTTCCCTTCTCTTTTTGCAGCGCAGGAGCAACATCATCATGACGTGATTAGCAGAGAGACCACCAGGCGCACAACGCCCATTGCCCCGGACTCCCTGAGACAGCTTCCCAATAGCACACACAGAGCCGCACCTGAGTACTTCACAGGTCTTCAAAAGACCTTTTGCTTGTAAATGATGCTCTGTTTTTTTTCACCCTTTTTTAGAGCCCCTACATCCCAACTCTGCCTATTGCTGAAAGAACTAGCCTCCCCCAAAATTTCACTCTGGTTGCGCCTTTGGAGATGACCACACGCAGCCAACTCCAACACAACCCTGCTCTCACCTTTCACAGGGTGTTGTTGTAGTGCTACGAAAACACAGGCTTTGCCTGGCTCACTTAGGGGCATATTATCAAGAACGGCGTTAACATTATTGCCGATTTAGCGGCAGGAAAATGCCGCTAAAGCGGCGATAATGAGCTTGATAATATGCCCTTGTGAATTCCCATAGAAGCCCAGCTTCACACCGCAACCTGACCAGCTATGGGAATTGAGAAGGGCATATTATCAAGCCCATTATCGCCGCTTTAGCGGCAGTTTCCTGCTGCTAAATTGTTAATGATTTTAACGCCGGTCTTGATAATATGCCCCTTTATCTTTCTAAATTAATGTCTTACACTGAAAAGCTGCTTTACGTTTCTTTCCCTACATCAACCTTTGTTTAAAACACCACCAGAGAAGGGTGGTGAACTCTGGTCCACAAAAAGCAACTCAAAGCTTTCTTGTTCTTTATCAGAAACTTCATCTGCCTCTCAATGTTTATCGCCAGCCTTTTCGGCCCCTTAAGAGGCTGGGTGGATGAGTATAATACGCAGTATTTAGGATCGGTGGCAGAGAGTACCCGAAAATAAGGACAGATAGTTGAATAAAGGGCGACTGGATGGATGGCCAGATGGATGAATTGATAGCTAGATGGATGAATGTGTGGATATGTGGATGAATGGAAGAATAAATGGATGCATGGACCAGTACTTAGGATACACGGGTGGGCTGATAGATGTGCAGGATTGGTTCTGGGACAGATATATGTATGAATATATGGACGTATAACTGGATGGATGGCACAGTGCTTACCATAGGAGAGTGGGCTGATAGATACTTAGAATAACTGTGGGGACAGATGTATGTATGTATGTAGATAGGAATGTCTGAATGAATTGAAATATGGTTGGATGGCGCAGTGCTTAGGATGAATGGATGCAGGGCTTTAAGTGGGCTGGCTCTGAGCACCAGCAGTTATTTTCAGAAAAACTCGAAACGGGTTTCTATCGGGCTCTATTTTCGGCCCTCGCAAAGGTAGTCAAGTTTTTTTTTTATTGGACTGCAGTCACAACATGCACATTGATGTGCGCATGCTCATTTTGCTCACTACTGAGAAGTGGAGACATCATGCTATGTGAGCCAAGTTGTAGGAGGAAGCGTGTTTCCCGAACGTAGGATAACTCGAGGAGATTTTCTTAAGCACACAATGCTAGTTTATCTTCATGTAGACCATGCCCCTACTTGGATAGCAAAACACACAAGATGATGGACGGAATGTTGAACATTGGCAAAGCATTCACCCCCAGTCACAGATCTGGGTTTAATCCATCGTTATTTTGCTCACCATGCCACCCCAGTTCAGACATGGCCATATGCAAATCAGTCTTGACCCTGTGCCTCATGGGAACAGTCCAGCCCGAACTGCCAAGCCATGTCTTCCCTGGACCTACTTGGATAGCTCACACCCCTTTAACAGGTTTGCCCCACCCCTTTTAGAGCACCCCCAGTTTTTTCCCACTTAAAGCCCTCACTGCACCATAGTAACAAAGAAATTGTCCAAGCTTCCATCTAAATGTACAATGGCACCAAGTTTCATAAGTTGCCATCAACGCTGGCAGCCTTCTTCCACAGTGCAAGAGTGTCTATCAGCATGACGATTTGTTATCCACAGAAATGTTGTGTGATTTGCGTAGCTGTCTGCTGGAACACTCATCACCAAAAGGTATTAAAACATGCAAATTTGCAAGAAAAACATATACCATACCATAAACCGGTTCATAAATGGGCCCAGTGCCACTACACCACCCTTATCCCCATTCTTGCTTAACCCTACAAAATCAAAGAAAGACCCCAGCAAACCTGATAGAGCCACTATAGCAATACAGGGACTTAATTTGAACAAGTCTCTGTCAGAACGCCCAGCAACAAAAGGTATTAAAACATGCAAATTTCCAGATAAAACATATACCATGCCATAGAACGCTTTATAAATTGACCCAGTGGCACTACATCACCTTTACTACCTACACATATGCACGTTACAAATGTCCGTGTTATAATCAGCAACATACCCACCTCGTCCCACCCCCACCCCTTCCCTAGCTTAACCTTACGAAATCAAAACAACAAGCCCCAGCACTCCCGTTAGCACCACTATAGCCATACATAGCATTAATTTCAACAGGTGTCTGCCGGAACGCTCATCAGCAAAAGGTATTGAAACCTGCAATTTTCAAAGTGAAACATACACCATACCATAAGGTGGTTAATAAATAGTCCCAGTACCACTACACCACCTCCACACCCGCCCTTGCTTAACTTTACGCAATAAAACAAAGAGCCCCAGCAAACCTGGAAGCGCCACTATAGCCATACAGAGGCTTAATTTCAACAGATATCTCCTGAAACACTCATCAGCAAAACGTATTAAAACATGCAAATTTGCAGGTAAAACATATACCATGCCATAGGGCGCTTTATAAATGGCCCCAGTGGTACTACATCACCTTTAGTAGCTAGACATCTGCATGTTACTAAAGTCTGTGTTTTAATCACCAACATACCCACCTCACCCACCCCCGCCATTAAAGGTGTCTTCCGTAACGCTTATCATCCAAAAGTATTCAAACATGCAAATTGGCGGGTAAAACATAAACCATCCCATAGCACGGTTTATAAATTGGCCCAGTGGCACTACACCACCTTTACAAGCTATATATCTGTATGTTGATAAGTCGTTTAAACACTCTGTAGAGTGTATAGCAGAGAATGGGCAGAGTAAAGAAAGTTGTAATTACCAAACTTTTGAAAAAACATCCCTTAACTGTAGTATATTAAGGACATTAAATTGAATGAAAAAATTGACGAGTGTCTCAAAATTTATAGTGAAACTGAGCACCGGTAAAACCCGGACCACTTAAACACCTACGTATATTCAGCACAGGAACACAGCCCGACAATTACTAATGACATGTACTTTACTAATGTCAAGAAAGTCATACAGAAAATATAACAAACATTTTCATTTCTTTTTTATCTCTCACACATTTATAAAACATCTCTTCTAAAGAAAAACTCCCTAACCACTTCTATTTCATAAGAACAGACAATAATTAATATGTTTACTACCATATATTTTAGTATATCTACCTTTTATTATTCACTAGTCACAAACTACTAAAACTATTAACTATACCCAAATGCAAACCAGAAACCATGTTCATATTATATCTCAACCTATATTCAAATGATTCAAACTATGCGTACATATAAAAGGAACGTATCACTTTTACTATCTTCAGCTCCTCTCCATGTAATTTCCAAAAATGTAGACGGCCTCACAGTACAACAACCTACCTTGACTTATATTTAAATCTACCTCTCACTGTCAAAAATGAGACCACAACCTGTCCACATTACATTTCTGGCTTTGGTTTTATCGCTTTTAACCTAATAACACATACATCTCCTACCCCCCTTCCCCACTACTAACACAAAAAGTATAATTTGTAAACGTGGGACATTTTGTTTATCTCGCCTGAATACATTAACAAACCCAAATTAATTCTGTACCTCATTTTCAAAACCATACAGTCCTTTAAAGATGACAAACTACATTCCTTCTTTGTGAAAAATTGCTAAACATATATAGAGTACTTATATAACAACAGGTCAAACTTTATGCATATTTTATAACCAATATGAAACACCACACTTTACTAACAGGATATTATTTTGAAATAAAAAATACTTTCAAACTTAAAAATATCACCTCAAATACTTAATCACTACTACAGAACTCATAACACACCTTGTTCATTTCTACCTCACCTTTGTAGTTGGTATGCAGATTTCAAATGTCACACATGCACGCAATTCTTTCTTTCTCACACAGTACATGTAATGCACCGCTTTCATCAAGAATGAAACCAGTAATGGCTCAATTTCTCTGTCGCACCACATATAAATACATGTAAACAACAAATCAGAATACTTCATTCCTTCATCGACAATCCAAAAGTTATCTCCATTGGTTATTTTTGAATTTTGCATCTGAAAAGCTACTTAATATTCCACGCCACACGTAGCTCAGAAGTTCAACCTATTTTATAACCACACTTTCTGGAACATTCTACGAAACCTGCAGGTTAAAAGTTCATGATTTTTTTAAACGCAACCTTTTCTTTTTCAGCATATTCTCGAACATTTAACACCATCTGCATGTTAAAAGTTCACAATTGTTTAAAGTTACAAATGTACCTTCCAAATGCAAGAAGCACGTCTGGTTGAGCTTTGCACATTTCATCCTATTGTATGCACTCCACGTTTAGACTGCTCTTTATTAACCACTGACAAACATGCTTTTTCACGCAACTAATATGCATCCTAGTTTTTAGTACCCAATGCTTCTTATCTTCCAATCAATTATCGTTTTCTGTGTAGTTTGCACTTTACAAATACTGTATTGATTTACATTCGCACTCCCTGTATAACACCACATTAGCACCATATACAAATTACCGTGTTCCAAACAAAACTTCTTCCTACTACGTATAAAATATTACTGACACTACTGAGACAGGTGTGGCACAGAGGCCAGGGCACATGACTTCACACCATAAGACACACAGTTTAGGCTCACGCTTTCATCCTCGACTCCCGCACCAGCTTACGTTAGCAACATCAGACTTTACACAATACCTCATTTAATTGCTGTACCCATCACTTTCAGACCGGTAGCAATGAGTAGCTCGCTTCGCACCCCCTCTATAGCACACCCTAAACACCCCCACAAAGGTTACAGTGCTCCTACCATCGTCTTTCCTACTTTTTTTGCCCTTTTTTCCCTTCCACAAAATGGCGGCCAACACTTCCTAGTTGCAAGCGCTCGCAGCGCTCCCATCCAATAAGCAGCAAGCTCCTAACACCTCAGCCAATCAGTTGACAGAATTCCCAAATATCGATATCTGTAAATTTCGATATTTCACAAAAACCATTGAATGGATTTACACCAAATAAACAAAAGCGTGCTTTTTGGACCAAGACCCTTCTCCCTGCCAAATGTGGAGTAATTCCGTTCACCTGTTCAACTGTAGCCTTGTCTAAAGATTCCTAAGGAAATTACCATGGAGAAAACACGTTTTGGGGCCCCCCTTTTTCTCAGCCCCCTCCTTGATGAATCACCCCCAAACTTTCAACATAGGAGCTGATCTCAACAAAGAATTAGTTTTGAAAATTTCGCGAACATTCGTCAGTCGGCGCCAAAGTTATTGCGAATAGAATGTTGCCATTTTCCTATAGTAACTAGGTCCTAACTATAGCTACCTACTGGTGACCGCCAGTAGGTAATATATATATATATATATATATATATATATATATATATATATATATATATATATATATAACACACAGCGTCTTCTTCACAGAAGGACTCGCACTTAGGAAGGAGAATTGACTGTTTATTTAGTCACTCGTAACGCGTTTCGTCAGTGAAACTGACTTGATCACACGAAGTGTACAAAGAATGGGAGGTGTATACCTATATATCAACATGAAGCATGGGACACAGAAACGATGAATATCAATACAACATAGCGTGGCATGAAAACCGCCAACCTTGAGAACCACTTGGATATTGCATCCTATTACATTGCGGCAGCAAGAACCTCCAAATAAGTGGAGGGGGAGGGAGAACGACAGTGTTTTGCAAAGTTCCTTTACCTGAATTTAAATACGCACGACCACTTGGTGCAAGTGGTCAATTGTCTCACTGAACCAGTTGAACACCAGCATGGATACGGAAGCGGAACGACGAGCGGCAGCGATAACTCTGCTAGCACGTACTCCTGGTGTCGGGAGTAGTCTCTCGAAACCAACACAACCTATGGACACTTCTTTAAATGTAAAATTGAAACGCTTGGAAAAACTTAAAAAATCAGAAACTGCAAAGTGGTGGGAGGCCATTTCTCTACAGGACTATGTGGACAAACAAATGGTCCCGAGGGGTTTAAGAATTTATATCATGCCTTCATATGAGTCTCAGAATCCACGCATGCTGCAGGACTGGCAAGAAAACTCAGCAAACAGCTCTAGAAATATGTTGAACATACTTATAAAATACGCATGGGAAGACCGTGAATTGATTCTGTCTGAAATCAGTACTATTGAAACAGATCTATCTAAATGTAGCGAACAAGACATGATACAGAAATTCATGGTAGACCTCAAACCCAAACTCCAACAACACGAAGAGGATATAAAAAACCGAAAGCAGAGAAAACTCCACAGAGACTGTGTGGATTACGAATCCGGCCGGATATTAACATATAGTCATAAATATGATCACTTGTATAATGACCTACCATCCAACATTGAATCAACACAACTAGTGGAGAAAGAAGTGGTCTCCTCAATTCCAGAAACGAATGGATCGGATACAGATATTTCAGTCTCCACTGCAAGCTCATCATTAGAAAGACCACCTACTACCCGAACGTCTACTTTTTTAGACGAGTTCCTGGTCTTACGAAAAGGCCGACAAGTACCAAGAACGAATACACAGTCACCACCGAGAAGAGGAAGAACACCACGAGGCAGAGGCCGTGGAAGAGGAAGAGGGAGGGGAGGACCAAACAAAGACGCAAAAGAAGAAAACAAAGGGAATCAAAACAACACAAAGGAGCCCATGGGAAACAAGACAAGTGGCTCAAGAAACAGGAAATAATGGATCCGGACATGGTAAATAAAACCATTATTAATTTGAGTGACAAACAACTGACAATGTTAAAAAAAAGTACTTTATGCCTAGGTTTGACTTTCTGCCCTACGGAAATTTTTAATTATGCGGATACACGTATCGATTTGTACAGATTTATTCGCAAAGTCAAACTGAGGAAATGGCATTTCCTTTACAAACGGGATCAGACCAACCAAGGCTGTGTAAATGAAGAGGTTGGTCGTCCTCTGTATAATTTGAATATTGCAGATGCAGATATCCTACGTAATATGCAGGTTCTAGCCATGGGCAATGAGACACCGGTAAGTATTTCCAGCGAAGCAGTAGAGCTGGACATTCCCACTGACTGGGCGGTGTCCACCAAATTCAAACCCCGGTCCATTTTCTACCCCAACCTTCCCCATGATAACATAGATACATTCCATGAGATGGTGACACAGTCTCTATTAAAATTGAAACACCAACAAAACAAAATCAAAAATGTACAGTTCAATTTATCTATTGAACAAAAAGAATTCTTGAAAACATTAAGTGAGGATCCCAACATTGTTATACGCCCCGCTGACAAGGGGGGCAATATTGTTTTGTGGGCAAAACAAATGTATATGGAGGAAGCACAAAAGCAGCTTAGTGATACCAGATTTTATATGCAATCAAACATTGACATGTACAATGCCAGTATTTTTGACATCTGGGCCAAACTTAAACTTTGGGAGGAAAAGGGTTATATTTCATGGGAAGAGTACTGTTACTTAAAACGTGATTACCCAAGATTATCTGTCTTATATCTTCTTCCCAAAGTTCACAAGAACTCGAAAGTACCCCCTGGAAGACCTATTGTGTCATCTATAGGCAGCACTTTTGAACATGTATCGAAATATGTTGATCATTTTTTCGTGAATATGTTGTGGAACTCCCTTCCTATGTTAAGGATAGCAAAGATTTTTTACTCAAGCTTAATAATATCAAATGGGAACCGAATGACCTTATGCTCACACTTGATGTGAATTCTTTGTATAGCATTATTGACCATACACAAGGTATGCAAGCATGCGAATACTATCTGAACAAAAGACTGATTGAATTTCTTGAACACACGAACATGGTACTTCAAATGATGCATCTATGTCTTACCAACAACATTTTTATGTTTGACGGCATCATTTATAAACAGATCATTGGTACAGCAATGGGGACTTGTTTTGCCCCAAGTTTTGCCAATTTATTTATGGGGAAATGGGAGGAGGACAACAAGAAAGACAATACACTTAATGATTCTTTCAGTAAAGTCAAAATCTGGTTACGATATATAGATGACCTTTTTGTTATTTGGACTGACACTGAACAAACTGCAATTGAGTTTATAGATAAATTCAACAACAATGATCGTAACATCTCCCTGACCAGTAGTATGAGTAAGCACTCAGTGGAGTTCTTAGACCTACTGATAAAACCCCAAGGAGACAGACTACATACAAGTCTGTTTCGCAAAGCTACAGCGGGCAATACACTTCTTCACGCTCTTAGCAGCCACCCAGAACCACTCAAATGGAGCATTCCATATGGTGAGTTGCTAAGAGCGAGGAGAAATTGTAGTACCAATGACGCATTCCACCGCGAGAAGGAAATCATGGTCAAAAGATTCAGGGAAAGAGGTTATCCTCAATGGGTCCTTAATAAAGCTATTACTAAAGTCAATTCCATAGACCATGCTCAAACCCTATCTACGAATACGGACACTACAGAAATTCCCACAGAGGGCACCAACAGAGTGATACTCACTTTTAGTGGTAACCAATACACAGAATACTAACTAGTAATTGGAAGATTCTACAAAGTGACCCTATTATTGGCCATACATTCGAAAATAGACCCAGAATAAGCTACAGGAAAGTTCGCAGTTTAAGAGATCTTTTGGTACACAGTGATGTAACTTCCAGAACTTCTGGTAATGTACAGAACCTTACCGGCTTTTATCCCTGTGGCCACTGCAAGGCATGCCGTAACAGCCATATGACCAAAACTGTGAAAATTCCTGGCCAAACCAAACCTAGAATGATCAACCAATTTCTAACTTGTAGTACATCCTTTTGTATTTATGTATTGATATGCCCATGCAAACTGTGGTATGTGGGGAGCACTACATGTATGGCTAAGAAAAGAGTGTTAGAGCATATGCGGGCCATCAATAAGAAAGATATCAACTATCCCATTGCAAGACACTTTGACCTTTTCCATCTATCCAACAGCTCCCTGCTTAGTTACTTCATCCTTGAACAAATCCACCTTGGCCCAAGAGGGGGTAATAGAACTTTATTACTCCGGAAACGTGAATCCAAATGGATAATGATATTGGAAACTAAGTTCCCTAAGGGACACAATTTGGATGAAGAACTGAGTGTACACCTACATGAAGAATAACTACTGTTTCATACGTGCCTTCTGTTTTTCCGTTAGCACAACCCCTTTTGGGGTTAGGCATATCCGATTGCTGGTTGTTCAAATATGAATGTTTTTAGCCATTTATAGGTACTATGACTTAATAGTGCAAATATGTGCAATTTTAACTTATGTTTTTTCTTAGGATGTTGGGCATAATTCCCCTTCTCTCTTTTTTCTCTTTCTCTTGTTGCACAGGAGGAAAGGAAGGGTCGCCATCTCTTCGGATTATTCTCATCCGTACCGGTTACTCTACCCTTTTCTTCCCGGTTCTGGGGGCACAGTAAGGAAAGAACTTTATGATTACATTCTTTCTTTGTACTTCTTTTTTTGATGAGCTTATGATTTATTTGAGCACTACATTTTTTGCAAAAGAGGTGGTACAGTGCTGGTGGTTTTAGAATTTTGTCTGATTCGAGAGGCAACTGACATTGCAACGAACAGAAGCTTAAGGTGTACAATATACAAGGGGCACTATGCCGTATATATCTCCCTTCAAATATGTATAGGTAATCAAAGAGAACTTCATGTGGTTATGTGACTACTTATGTAAGTTAATGTAATGTATATATAAGTATACAGCATGTCATGTGACCACCCACGTTCCCCAATATGGGGCATGTTGTATGCACCAGTTGCATTGCCTCTACTTATTTGCCGATGAGTGATGCAGAATACTAGCGAGAACACACTATTTGTGTATGCAAATTTGTAATGCTTGCTAATTTATGCTATCATTGACAGCGTGTTGAATGCATGGCACTATGCCAATCATAAGGTCCACAACCAGCTGTTTTTTAGCCCATTATGTTGATACACTGTATATTGATGTTGAATATTAAGGTTTAAATTGACCTGTGGGCATAATATGTAATCAAGCATATAGTCATGGAATTGTATATTCTGGCATTTTCTTTTCGACATTTAGTAATGGCTGCCAAAGCTATAGGCACTATGAGACAAACTTTTGTCTGTCGTCTATTTTCCCAGTATTTTTCTAGTTATGTATAGTACATCATGCTGATACACTTTGTATATTTACTTTTGAAAATGGAGGTCTATTATGATTTCATTAATACAGCATGGAACTAGTTATTTAGTCGTATATATGTATAAACTGGCAATTTTTTGACATTTTTTGACATTTAGAAATGGCCGCCAACGTTACAGACACCACTAGACAAACTTTTGTCTGTCGTTTATTTTCCCAGCTATGTATACACCTCCCATTCTTTGTACACTTCGTGTGATCAAGTCAGTTTCACTGACGAAACGCGTTACGAGTGACTAAATAAACAGTCAATTCTCCTTCCTAAGTGCGAGTCCTTCTGTGAAGAAGACGCTGTGTGTTTATAGAATTACCGGGAGACCTGCTCGGTTTTTACTCGCCACCTGCCCATGGGACACGGATTCCAGAAAACAAGGTCATTTTGTGGTGAATATTTATATATATATATATATATTACCTACTGGCAGTCGCCAGTAGGTAGTTATAGTTAGGACCTATTTTCCATAGGAAATCCGCAACATTCTATTCCCAATAAGTCTGACGCCGGTTGACGAATCTTCACGCAATTTTCCAAACTTTTGGCTAGCTCCGGTCCGCTCCTATCCTGAAAGTCTTGGGGTGATTCATCAAGCGGGGGCCGAGAAAAAAGGGGGGGAAATAAGTGTGTGAAAGATATAAAGGGGGCAGGGTAGAAATACTCTGACCCTCTAGAGTTGCTTAGGGGGTCCCAGAAGGACTCCCAGGGCCCCTTCTTTGTTTTTTTGAAACGGCAAAATGCGCGCAGGTTGCGCAGGACCGGCCATGTGTAAAAAATTATTGGGGGGCCCAGGGGGCCCCCCAGCCCCGGGGACCACTACCCCCGGGGCTTTATTTATTGAGGGAGGGGGGTTGCGGGGCCCCCCTCCTGGAGCCAGCTCCTACAGTGTCTTGCAGTGCCCACCTCCCGCCCTCCCATAGCAAACTTCATTTGGATTTTGAAACCTGCTCTCTCTTTCAAAATCCAAACCATATTGCTTTTCACACGGGGAGCTGCATGTCAGCAGCTCCCCATGTGGAAAAGCAATGCTGGCTCCCGAAGGACGCGGGGAGCCGGCTGGGACTGTGGGGGCATTGGGGCTCCCCCCACGGTCCCCAACTTTTTTATAAGCCCCGGGGGATGGGGTCCCCGGGGATAATAAAAATTAATGATAGGGGCTATTTTTTTTTTACGATAAAATTAGGAGTTGCGCATCCTAAAGCGTCGGGTGCACGATTTCTCTCACGTAGGGTGCACGGTTCCTATCGCATTGGGTGTGCGACTCCAAGGAAAAAAAACTGACATTTTTGGGAGATAAACTTCAAGCTTAAGTGTTTTGCTCTTGAGTGGCTCTAAAAAGAGCTGTTGTGTTCATTGAGAGTTTTTGGTACTTATAAGTAAGTACCTATACCGAGTCTAAAGTTGTTGAGGAAGACTCTGTTTCCTTATTCAGTAAAGTGTACTCCATCTCTCCTATACTTCTCTTGTATATGAAAGCGCAGATTGTTATTGTAAATGGACCCCATTCTATAGTCTCGGAGAAAAGCAGAAACAGATGTATTCACATGTTTCCTAGCTTTCTCAATCTGTGGACAAAAATGATTGGACCAGTTCCATTTCTGCCTTTGGCATATGTTAGAATACACAAAAGCAGTTTTGGGAAAAAGTGAAATCAATTCTGCAAAGGTGTCCTTCATAAGCATTTCCAGACCTACCCCAGTCAAAGTGCCTAGATCATTGCCACCACAGTGCACTATTATGAGGTCAGGGTGTTGGAGATGCATAAAGGATTTTACCAATGGCATCAATTGGTGCCACTTTAACCCTCTCTGTCCAATCTATTTAATGTCTACATTTGGCAAACCTAGGTATTTGTGAATGCCTTTGTTTTCTGCATACCTTTGGCTCCAGAAAATATAGCTGTGTCCCACAATCCACACTCTAAGCATCTTGAAGGGAGGTCTGGATGCACTCAGATGGTCTCTGTAAATGAAATGGCAGTTTGAAAAGTAAGATTATTCTAAAACGGTGGCTAAGATGCAGTTTTGAAAAAAGAAAAGAAATCATTTGTTTTTTGACAACCTTCTACACTGAAAACTAGGTTGCATGTTTCTGTTTTTTAAACGCATGATTCTTATTGGTTAACAAAAACAGATTGAAAAGAACATGTTGAAATGTCAATCACACTAGCTGATTTGATTAGCAACATTGCGTGCTGAACTTGTGACCTGTGTGCTCAGTTCAGTGTTCCATGAACTGTTTCTATGGTAACAGGCAGAAGGTAGATTGGGGGTAGGGTTCAAATTTATGTCATTTGGAAAGGGTTCAATTGTTTAACCAATAGAAATGTGTGCTAGCTTTTGAATGAATGTGGGAAGGAATGTGATTTGATGCTTACATGTATATGTATGCAAAATGAGAGGGAAACCTTGCCATTCTTTGGTTTTGCTGACAGGTGCACAGTGCAGAGATTCTGTATAAGAAAATCTGGTGTGTGACTGACATGCTTCTTAATCTACAAAACATCTTGAAAGGTGGGTTATTTAATTGTGAGGGGATGTATGTGGTGTATTTTGATTTTAGTCAGACTAATGTATTTCTCCTGGTAAAGTGCATGGGGTACTTTTTTTTGTCTAAAAACATATTGTCAGTGTGTGTGCATATAGAAACCATTCTGTGATAAGCATTTGTGTTTTTCAAGTGTTTGCATACAGATAACTGTGCTGTTTTTATGTTTTGGTAGAATTAGAAACCAGTTATTGCTCATGTATTTGCAAAATGAGTCACGTTTCTACACTAAAATGTAGTACTCCTTCTAGATTAAGAAATGTGTTTTGGTACAGTGCAAGGGATAGTCTTGTTTGTCTAGAATCACACAGTGAGTCTGTGTGCATTTAGGAATCATTTTGAGAGAAACATTTTGGTACTAATGTGTAGTAGAAGATTTTCTGCAATGTGTGCAGTCACCTTACATCTTGTAGACTAGTAAATGTATTTTGTACAAGGGATAGTTGGCTATCTACAATCACACTGTGAGTCTGTGTGCATTTGGGCAATTATTGTGAGAAAAGCATTTGGTAACATCATGTATTTGCTGGCAGATTACTGCTTTAAAATCTGTGTTGTTGTCTAGTTTGAGTAGCATTAGAGGCTAGTCATTGCTTATGCAATTGCAAAATGAGTCTGGCTTTCACAGTAGTGTGCAGTATTGAAATATGTGTGCAATCACCTTACCACTTCCAGAGTAGTGAATGACTTTTGGTAAACTCCTAGGGATAGTGTTGCTTGTCTAGAATCACACTGTGAGTCTGTGTGCATTTGGGTAACCATTGTGAGAGAAACATTTGGTAACATTGTGTATTTGCTGACAGATAACTGATTTAAAACCTGATATGTTTTAGTAGCATTAGAAGCCAGTCATTGCTTATGCATTCATTAAATGAGTCAGGCTTTGACACTAAAGTGCAGTACTGAAATGTGTAGATTGTGTGCAGTCCCCTTACCCCTACCAGAGTAGTGAATGACTATTCGTAAACTCCTAGGGATAGTGTTGCTTGTCTAGAATCACACTGTGAGTCTGTGTGCATTTGGGTAACCATTGTGAGAGATGCATTTGGTAACATTGTGTATTTCCTGACAGATAACTGTTTTAAAACCTGTCATGTTGTCAATTTTTAGTAGCATTAGAAGCCAGTCATTGCTTATGCATTGATAAAATTAGTCAGGCTTTGACACTAAAGTGCAGTACTGAAATATGTGGATTGTGTGAAGTCCCCTTACTCCTTCCAGAGTAGTGAATGTGTTTTGGTAAAGTCCAAGGGATAGTGTTGCTTGTCTAAAATCACACTGTGAGTCTGTGTACATTTGGGCAACCATTGTGAGAGAAGCATTTGGTTATGTCATGTGTTTGCTGACAGATAACTGTTTTAAAACCTGTCATGTTGTCAAGTTTTAGTAGTATTATCAGCCAGTTATGGCCTATGCATTCATGAAATGAGTCAGGCTTTGACACTAAAGTGCAGTACTGAAATATATAGATTGTGTGCAGTCCCCTTACCCCTTCCAGAGTAGTGAATGACTTTTCGTAAACTCCAAGGGATTTTGTTGCTTGTCTAGAATCACACTGTGAGTCTGTGTGCATTTGGGTAACCATTCAGAGAGAAGCATTTGGTAACATCGTGTATTTCCTGACAGATAACTGTTTTAAAACCTGTCATGTTGTCAAGTTTAAGTAGCATTAGAAGCCAGTCTTTGCTTATGCATTGATAAAATGAGTCAGGCTTTGACACTAAAGTGCAGTACTGAAATATATAGATTGTATGCATTCCCCTTACCCCTTCCAGAGTAGTGAATGAATTTTGGTAAACTCCTAGGATGGTGTTGCTTGTCTAGAATCACACTGTGAGTCTGTGTGCATTTGGGTAAGCATTGTGAGAGAAGCATTTGGTAACATTGTGTATTTGCTGACAGATAACTGTTTTAAAACCTGTCATGTTGTCAAGTTTTAGTAGCATTAGAAGTCAGTCATTGCTTATGCATTGATAAAATGAGCAAGGCTTTGACTCTAAAGTGCAGTACTGAAATATGTAGATTGTGTGCAGTCCCCTTACTCCTTCCAGAGTAGTGAATGTGTTTTGGTAAGGTCCAAGGGATAGTGTTGCTTGTCTAGAATCACACTGTGAGTCTGAGTGCATTTGGGCAACCATTGTGAAAGAAGCATTTGGTTACATCATGTATTTGCTGACAGATAACTGTATTAAAACATGTCATGTTGTCAAGTTTTAGTAATATTAGAAGCCAGCTATTGCTTATGCATTCATACAATGAGTCAGGCTTTGACACTAAAGTGCAGTACTGAAATATGTAGATTGTGTGCAGTCCCCTTACGCCTTCCAGAGTAGTGAATTACTTTTCGTAAACGCCAAGGGATTTTGTTGCTTGTCTAGAATCACACTGTGAGTCTGTGTGCATTTGGGTAACCATTGTGAGAGAAGCATTTGGTAACATTGTGTATTTTCTGAGAGATAACTGTTTTAAAACCTGTCATGTTGTCAAGTTTAAGTAGCATTAGAAGCCAGTCTTTGCTTATGCATTGATAAAATGAGTCAGGCTTTAACACTAAAGTACAGTACTGAAATATGTAGATTGTGTGCAATCCCCTTACTCCTTCCAGAGTAGTGAATGTGTTTTGGTAAAGTCCAAGGGATAGTTTTGCTTGTCTAGAATCACATTTAGTTAATATCCAAGTAGTAATGGAGTGAGGCAGGCTTTAGCACATGGATTGATTCAAACGCAAATCCACTATGCATGCAGTCTTCTAACCACCTACACATTTGTCATTCACATCTTCAATACCCCAGACAGTATTCATACAGTTCCTACAAACACCCTGTCACTCCTCTTACACTCTTTTAGTGACTCATTCAGCATCATGTAGTAATTCATTTACTGTGCCAAAACCTAAACACTCATAAATGCACCCAGGAACTCTCCTTGAAATACTGTATACATTCAGTTAATATCCAAGTAGTAATGGAGTTAGGCAGGCCTTAGCACATGGATTGATTCAAATGCGTATCCACTATGCATGGAGGCCTCTAACCACCTACACAATTGTCTTTCAGACCTTCAATTTCCCAGTCAGTATTTATAAACTCCAGTAAACACTCTTTCAGTCCACTTGCACACCTCTAGTGACTCATCTGGCACTATGTACTAATCTATTCACTGCGCCAAAACACAAAAACTTAAAAAGATTAACCCAGGCACTCTCCTTGCAGTACTGTAATGATTCAGTCAGTACCCAGGTAATCATGCAGTGACCGAGGCCTTAGCTCATGGACTCTTTAAACGTCTATCCACTATGCATGCAGGCCTCTAGTCACCTACACACTTGTCTTTCACACCTTCAATACCCCAGACAGTATTCATACAGTTCTTGCAAACACCCTGTCACTCCCTTTCCACTTGTCCAGTGATTTATTCAGTTCCATGAAGTAATCCATTAACTGTGCTAAAAAAGAAACAGTTATACATTCATACAGGCACTTGCCTTGCAATACTCTAAACATTCTGTCAGTACCCAAGTACTAATGGAGTGAAGCAGGTCTTAGCACATGCATTGATTCAAACGCCTCTCCACTATGCGTGCAGGCCTCTAACCACCTACACACTTGTCTTTCACTTCTTCAATTAACTAGTCAGTATCTATATACTTCAATAAACACCCTGTCACTCATTTTGCACTCCTCCAGTGACTGATCCAGTACCATGTACAAATCTATTCACTGCACCAAAACCGAAAAACTTAAAAGTTTCACCCAGGCACTCTCCTAGCAGTAGTCTAATGATTCAGTCAGTACCCAGGTACCCATGCAGTGAACCATGCATTACCACATGGACTGCTTCAAATGTCTATCCAGTATGCATGCAGGCTACTAACCTACTATACACTTGTCTGTAACAGCTTGAATTCCCCAGTCAGTATCCATGTACTTCCAGCAAACACCCTGTCACTCCCCTTGCAATCTTCAAGTGACTTATTCAGCACCATGTAGTAATTCATTTACTGTGCCAAAACCTAAACACTCATAAATGCACCCAGGCACTCTCCTTGCAATACTCTAATCATTCAGTCAGTACCCAAGTACTAATGGAGTGAGGCAGGCCTTAGCACATGGATTGATTCAAACGCGTATCCACTATGCATGGAGGCCTCTAACCACCTACACAATTGTCTTTAAGACCATCAATTTCCCAGTCGTATCTATAAACTCCAATAAACACCCTGTCATTCCAATCACACACCTCTACTGACTCATTTGGCACTATGTGCTAATCTATTCACTGCGCCAAAACCCAAAAACTTAAAAAGATTCACCCAGGCACTCTCCTTGCAGTATTCTAATGATTCAGTCAGCACCCAGGTAGTTATGCAGTGACCCAGGTGTTAGTCCATGGACTGTTTCAAACGTCTATCCACTATGCATGCAGGTCTCTAGCCCCCTACACACTTGTCTTTCACACCTTCAATTCCCCAGTCAGTATCCATACAGTTCCAGCAAACACCCAGTCACTCCCTTTACACTCCTCCAGTGACTCATTTAGTACCATGTACTAATGCATTTACTGAGCCAAAAAACAAATACTTATAAATTCATCCAGGCACTCTCCTTGCAATACTCAAAACATTCACTCAGTACCCAAGTACTAATGGAGTGAGACAGGCCTTAGCATATGAATTGATTCAAACGCCTATCCACTATGCATGTAGGTCTCTAACCACCTACACACTTGTCTTTCACACCATCAATATCCCAGTCAGTATCCATACAGTTCTTGCAAACACCCTGTCACTCCCTTTGCACTTCTCCAGTGATTTTTTCAGTAACATGAAGTAATCCATTAAGTGTGCCAAATAACAAACACTTATAAATGCATGCAGGCACTCTCCTTGCAATACTCTAAACATTCAGTCAGTACCCAAGTACTAATGGAGTGAGGCAGGCCTTAGGACATGGATTGATTCAAACGCCTATTCACTATGCATGTAGGCCTCTAACCACGTACACAATTGTCTTTCACACCTTCAATTTGCCAGTCAGTATCCATACACTTCCAGCAGAAACCCTGTCAATCCCCTTGCTCTCCTCTAGTGACTCATCCGGCACCATGTAGTAAACTTTACTGCACAAATCCCCAAAAACTTAAAAGATTCATTCAGGTACTATCCTTGCATTACTCTAATGTTTCAGTCAGTATTCAGGTACTCATGCAGTGAAGCATGCCTTTTGACAAGGACTGTTTGAAGTAACTATCCACTATGTATGTAGTGGTCTAACCAGTTTTACACTTGTGCATCAGGCCTACTTTTCCACAGTTACTATGCATACAGTCCAGGAAACACACTGTGTCTGCTGTTGCAAACCCGGAGTGAGTCATTTAGTAGCATGTAGTGATCTATTCAATTAAGTAAAATTCAAACAACTGTGATTTCACCCAGTGTCTCTCCTTATAGTACTGTAATCATTCAGTCAGTTAGCATGTTGTCTTTCAGTGAGGCAGGCTTTAGGGCATGAACTGCTTCAAAGTAGTATGCACTATGCATGTAGTGTTTTAACCATCGTCACACTTGTGCTTCAGGGCTATAATTTCTTAGTCAGTATTTATATAAAATCTGTTTGTATAGTAATAGAAAAGTATAAATTATAAAAATATTAATATACATTTATTTGTGATTATTTTTTACAGATACCTTTTTTCACCATTAAAATAGAGAAATCATGCCAGAAAAAGAAAGAAAAAGAAAAGAACAGAAAAAGGACATTTACTTGAAGAAAAATCAACCACAAGTATTGAATGAACAACATAATGTGGCTTAAAAGAAAAAATCTTCGGGTAAGATCACAAAGCAATTCATTAAAAGTATTCAAAATAATAGGAAAAGCAAAAAAGCAAATGGACAGTCAAAGGAGACGAAGTATGGTAAAAGAAGGCAAAATCAGTATAAGGAAATAGGCAAAAAAATATTTTACAAGAGAGTAGTACATAATTTGCAGAAAGATGTGAAGAAATATAAAAAGAGAGCTCTATTTTATAAAAAGAAGAAGCATATTGAAACTATTGTTGAAAAGGCTTTTGAAGTAAAAAGGAAACTATTCATTTTAGTATTAAACAGAATTCGATCACTAGATAAACCAATCAATTTAATGAAGGCCAAAAGTAGGAGGAAAAGAGTAATTAATAGAACACATTTTTGTGAATTTTTTTGGGAGAATGGAAACACAGTTCAAGTTCAGAGCCTTTCTTTAATGAAGAGAGTTATTTACAGAGCAATAATTTATTGCATGCAGTTGACACCAGTGGTCGAGGTTATGAGGTTAGAAATGATGTCCAATTGACAAAGAGAAAATGGTTGAAAGAAATGCAGCAGAAGTGATAGCTGATGAATTTCTAGGGAGACGTCCTAAACACCCTGTGTACACTTGGGATTGCAGTAGTATTTGTAGTGTACTACAAGAATCTATTGATAAATTATGTAGTTTCTTACGAGCATAAAGTAAAAAAAGTGTTAAACAAAAGATTAAGGTGTTGCAAGGACTAGACCCTTGCAGAGTGAGGAAAAATACTGGTTTGCAAGGTCATTCTCTGGCTTGTCTTTCTAGGAAAGTTTATCAAAGTGTTTTTCACCATTTCAGGATTTTGGCAGAACATCAAACTCAAATGCGGAAGTTAGTGAGAAGATTGTATTATGCAAAAAGTCCAGCACTAAAGTTAAATGAGTTTAACAGTGCTCTTTTGCGTGGGTCAGTATCAGATGTGAAGTAGGTTTGTGATTATATTGAGTTTTGTTACTTTGGTCCACAGCAAGAGAGTGCAGAAACTGACACATTAGTAGAACAACATTTTGAAGACAATGTAGAACCCATGATTACAAAAAATTTTGAAGATCAAATCACAAAGTTTAAGGTAATTTCAGGTGAAAGACCAAATGTTTCTTGTATTTGTTGTCGGCCAAGTCACTATAAAAATCAGACTAGGAGTGTCAATCTGTATTTAAAAAGTGAAACAGGAAATAATGATAAGTGGAAGGAATTTGCAAGTTATTTGTTGGTAGAGGATTGTTTTGATTTGGGATCTGAGCAGTGTATTTGCAAATATTGTTATAACAAATCAGATGAGAATAAAATGCCTGCTAGATCTGTTCATAATAATCTAGAGTTGGTTGCTATTGCTCCAGAGCTAATAGATTTAAATACCTATGAGTCTATTCTCATTCAATGTGTGCACCCGTTTCAGGCTATTGTTCGTATGGAGCCTAAAACAGGTAAATTGCCTCCATCAGAGTTACAAAGAGGATTGAAAGGAAGAGTTGTGTATTTAAAAAAACATTGAAACTATTGGTGTAGACCATGCAGAAAATGAACCACTAGTCATTCTAGTTAATGGTGTTCCTACTAAGAACAAGAAAATCTGGCAAGAGTTAGTGTATGTTAGAAAAGTTAGAAAAGTGCAAAAGGCATCATTGTATCTGATAACAAATAATGAGTACTATAGAAAGGTGTGTGTAGAAGAAGAAGAAATAGATTTAGCAGAAGATAATGAAACATTAAGTGGACAAATTGAAAAAGTGGACATGTCCAGATGTGAAGAAATCTATGAACATTACAGTGTACATCCACTTCATTCCAAGAGGTGATGGGGAATACGATTGAGTTGTTCCAAATGAAAAAAGCAAGAGGAAGTCCCATGAGTGTATGGGAAGAGAGCTTGGAAGCTCATTGTTTCCCACAGTTGTTTACAACAGGATAATGTGGATGATATGATGAACGTCCTGTGCAGATTCCTACATCTGAATATCGGACAACAAGATTATATGCAGAAGATCCAAGATTTCGACAATGTATCCCTTATATGCTTCATCTTCTGTTTGAAAGTGACTTGTCTGGACTTTCATATGCAGTAAATCTCATTTTAAAAACTGGAATGCATCTGAAAAATGTAACTGCAAAGGATTTTATGGATAAAGTGCATCAGAGAGATGATCATTTAGAATCTCAGTTGATTAATCTGATGGCATGTCAGCGTGGGACTAATGAATATTGGTACCGTCGTCATGGAGAACTGAAATGTATGCTACGGAACTTAGGAACTCCTACATGGTTCATTACACTAAGCAGTACTGAGTATGCTTGGGATGATTTACTTGAATTTCTTCGAGAGGCAAATTCCAATATAAAAAATATTGAATACAAGACACCTGGAGAATTGTGCTCTTTGGATCCTGTTAATATATGCAGATATTTCAATCATAGATTTGAAGCTATGATGTCTTTCATCTGCAATAAAAAAAATCCTCCTCTTGGAGAAGTTGTGGATTTCTTTTGGAGAAAGGAGTATCAAGCAAGAGGTGCTCCTCATATACATATGTTGTTATGGATCAAGGACGCCCCCAAATGTGGAACAGATTCAAATGATACTGTTTTGTCTTTCATTAAAGATTATGCCACATGTGCTGTACCCAATAGCAGAGAAGATAAAAACTTAAAACAAGTCTTACGATTCCAAAGCCATAGATGTGGAAAATACTGTAGACGAAAGTACAAGTCTAAGGATAAGTTCTATAACAAACGTCGTTTTGGATTTCAACGTCCTGTACTAGCCAAAGGAAGAGTGAACAGTTTTATGTCAGCTATGCGACATACCATCACAAGAAAGTCTCCGAAAAATACCTACAACTTAAGAAGAAGCGAAGAGTCAAAATACACAAATGACTACAATCCAGTTATTTTATCCATGTGGAACGCTAACATTGATATTCAGTATATTGCGGACAATTCCATTGCTTTCTCACGAGAAGACTCTAAGTAAGAAATTATACAGTTTCAGTTTGAAGATGTTATCGCATCATGAAATTGGAGCATATGAATGCTCAGATTGGTTATCATCTGCAAGTCTATACTCCAAAAGTAGAAGAATCATTTGGGTGAGTGTAGGTCTTGTAGAAATGCGAAATCGGGTACTGAAATCTGTTCAAGAAATTGAATATTTAGCAGAAAAAGAACCAGAAAGTACAGATATTTTGAAAACGAATATGTTGGACACATATTACTCAAACAGAAGTCATCATCTTGAGAACATGTGTCTCTATGAAGTGCTGCAAAACTACACTTTTAAACGGAATACTACAGAGAACATCAATGATGGAAAATATGCAGTGATTGGTTCCGAAGGATGTTTGGTGAAACAAAGGAAAGGAAATGTTATTAATTAGAGGAAACTGAGTTGCGACACTGCTGATAAAAGGCAATTTTACTATTTAGCCCTTTTGCAAATGTTCAAACCATGGCGTTCAGAACTGGAATTACTTGGAGATTTTCAGATCTATGAAGATTCATTTAATGCTTGTAAAGATAGCATACAATGCAGTGCTTTTGCAAATTATGTGAAAATGTTGAATGATGAAATTGATCAAGAAGCTACAATTGCAGCTGAGATTGCTAGAGACAATTCTCAAGACAGTCAAAGTTCTGCTGCACTAAGTCAAGATCCACTAGGACAACCAATTGTTGAAAATGAAGCAGCAATTGCCATGAATGAGGTGGAAACAGCAATACATCAAGCTCAAGAAGATGTCAAGTGAAAGAACAGATTGACCATGGATTACTTCATGAAAAGAAAGGGTGCTCATGCCCATCATTTCAACCTATCCGAATGTATGTGAGTGGTCAAGCTGGAACAGGAAAAAGTTTCTTAATTAAAGTAATTACAAGTTATCTGCAGAGAACAACTGAGTCGCATTTGTCTTGTGTTGTCACTGCTCCAACTGGGTTGGCAGCACATAACATTAAAGGAATTACTTTACATTGTTTACTAATGCTACCAGTAGAGCATGAGAACAAATTGGAATACCACAAGCTATCTGGAGAAGCTTGTTGTGAAGTTTCAAGAGTCCTGAAGAAAATGAAACTTCTCATTATTGATGAGGTAAGCATGGTAAGCATGGTCTCAAACTTGATGCTTGCCTTTAAGAATGCAGCAAATTCTTAAAACAGAGTATGACGTGTTATTTGGAGGAAAACACGTCATTGTTTTTGGAGATCTACTGCAGCTGACTCCGGTAAAAAGACAACCGGTATTTAAACACTTGTGCATGAAGATACCAGAAAGTCTCTCGGTAGTGTTGGAAACGTGAACATTTGGACATATTTTGAATACAAACAACTGACAAAAAATATGCGACAGGCAAATTATGCTGAATATGGAAGTATTCTTCAAGATATAAGAATTGGACTTCTGACAGAACATGGCAAAAAAGCTTTGCAGAGTCGATTACTTTTCAATTTGTTTCCAAATGAAAATGTAGTTCCTGAGAAAGGGTACATGAAAATTGCAAAAAATAAATCAGTGATCTGCTTAATGCCAACACTGCGCGAGTGTTCTATATTCAACGAAGAACTATTGAAACTGGAAAATGAAGAAATTATAAAAATGGAAGTCATCGATAAAATAGAGCATGAAGGAATCACTATTATTTTGACGGGAAATTGAAAACAAAACTGGATTCTTTAGAAAAAAAGATATAAAAAACGGCTGGTTTGGAAAAGACTCTATATGCATGTGTAAACTGTCGGGTAATTTTAAGACGTAATTTGGATGTAGAAAAAGGCTTAGTTAATGGAGCAATGGGTAAAGTGGTGGATTTTGTTAATTATCAGAAAAAAGAAGGAATTTAATTTAAAAAAATTAAATTTGATCAGATTGAAAAAGTTAAAGAAATTGGTCATTGTTCAGTTAGTTTTTTGCTTGTTAAAGATTTATATGTCCGTAAGAAACAATTTCCATTTTCTCTGGAATACGCAGTGATTATTCATAAATCTCAAGGATTAAGTGTAGACAGTGCATTGGTGAACATTGGATCTACTGTTTTAAAAGAGGGTATGGCATATGTTGCTTTGTCGCGAGTCAGAACATTATCTGGTTTGTTTTTGATTGATTTTGATGACACAAAGGTTACTGCAGATGCAAACTGTGTAAAAGAGTATAATAGGTTAAGAAGGGCGTATGCTCCTAATTTAGGTCAATATCCTGTATTTGAAAAGCGTGTGTTTGGTTGAAAAAGAAGGTTTGAGAATATCTGTACTGAAGGTGTAGAGAAGGGAAAAGAACAAGATAATGTTGAGATAGCAAGTAAAAAGAAAAAGGACACTATTGAAGAGATTGTTGGTTATCAGTTTGAAAATAGTTCAGGTGGCAACTGCTATGCTAATGTAGTGGACAATGTTGTTTTTTACCTTGAAGGTTTGCAAGAACAAATTATTCAGAATCAGCAAAAAAGATTTTGTTCCTTGTTGCATTCTGTTTATGAAAAATTGACAACAGAGACAAGTAAAATACAAACTGTTTCAGATGTTCGTAATCTTTTGGATGTGTGTTCTGGTTCTACACAATTTACGCAAAATATCCAACAAGATGCTCAGGAATTTTTAATGTATATGCTTACTGTTAGACCTGGCATCTTTGGCGTGGTTACCCCTGACTTTTTGCCTCTACCTCCTGTATTTTTTGATGCTATGCTGGATTTCGTTTTTGCTGGTTTAGATGCTTTGGGCACTTTGCCACTGCTGACCAGTGTCAAAGTGCAAGTGCTCCCTTGGTAAATTGTTATATTGATTGGTTATCCATGATTGGTATATTTGTTTCACCTGTTAGCCCCTAGTAAAGTGCACTGGGTGTGCCAGGGCTGGTGATTCAAATGCTACTAGTGGGCTGCAGCACTGATTGTGCCACCCACAGGAGTAGCGCTAAAATGATGTCTTAGGCCTGCTTGCAGTGCCTATGTGCAGTCCAGGACTGCCATGTCGAAATGGCCAGTGCACCCACTGACCAGGCCTTATCCTTCCCTTTCTGTACATGTCAGGCATCCCTATGGTGGCTCTAGGTACCCCCCTGGGCTGGGTGCAGTGTATCTGAAAGGTAGGGCATGTACTGAGGAGTGTAACATGCCCTGGTAGTGAATTACACTGCTGAAAGGCTATCTTACCCATAGGATAGAATGGGGGAGGCTGTTTACATGCCTATCTTCCCATAAGGGCAAGATAGAAAATCCAAGTTTGGTATCTTTGTGTTCAGAATTTAATTATACATCTTTTTAGCAAGATGTTTTTTAAATTCACTGTGTGAGAATAGCACTTTTTAGAAAGTAGCTATTCTCCTGTTTAACCTTCCTGTGTGCCTGTGTGCTGGTTGGCTGACTGGTGTCATGTGATGGGCTTGGTGGCTCCAGGAGCCTGGAGGAGTCAGCAGCAGGGTGAATAGGGAGATCTGCTTTAGATGGGTGGGAGGAGTAGCCCCTGGGTTTGAATAGGGCTGCCTCTGCCAGCACAATGCTGGCTCCACCTCCTGCTGGCCAGGCTGAGGACTCTGCCTCTGCTGGCACAAAGAAGGCTCCACCTCCTGCTGAGCGTCTAACGACCCTGCCCCTCACTCTGAAAGGAACCAGGTGCTCCAGGGCAGAGCACATCCAGGAACCGGTTTGAGCAGGGGAATCCCCCCACTGAAACACAGAGAGACAAAGACTTGGAGGGGTATAAGAAGAGGACCCCAGACACCTAAACTTTAGATCACTTTGGAACTAAGAAGAAACCTCTGCCAAGGAGAAAGCTGAAAAGATTTGAAGAGGAGAAGACTGCCTGCTTGCTGTTTTGCTTTGCTGCCAAGGAGAGGGGAAGGACTTTTGCTGTGTCCCCTTCTTTTGATTCTGATCTCCAAGGGCCTGAGAAGAGCTGGCTCCCTGTTAAGAAGTCCCAGGAACAAAAGGACTTCACCACCAGCTCCCCTGGAACTCTGCTGAGGGAGTTCTGACCTGCCTTGGAGTGCTTGCCCAGTTTTGGGGCCTCAGGAGGTCGTTTTGCTGTGTTTGGGAGCTGGGAAGCAGAAGCGTGAAAAAGAGTAACTGGTACCCAACGCATCATCCGATTGCGTGTCGCAAGAACGAGAGTGCGGGGAGAATTTCATTGCGGCGTCATCGCAGCACCCGGAGTCCCCGCATCGCCGAGTGCGTCGAGCATCGTCCCGGTGCGAGAAGATTCCTGACGCTGCGAGGGTCCTCGCAGAAGCAGTTTGCGGGCCGCACCACTGCCGGTGCGTGAAAGTATCCAGTCGCTGCGTGTGTCGACGCAGAGTCTCGTCCCGTGACGCATCGAGGGTTGCGGCGCCAGAAGTTAACGCCGCGCACCGCGATGCATCGAAGGTTGCAGCGCCAGAAGTCAGCGCTGCGCTGCGCATCTCGCCGCATTGAAGATCGTCGCATCGTACCTGTGCGTGAAGCTTCCCCCTAAGAAACCTACGCAACGAAAGCCAAAGTCATCGCATCCTCCCGCTACAGATAGGAGCCGGCGCATCCACCTCTGCTGCGTGAAGCAGGGCTGCTGCAAAGCCTCCCCAAGATCTCAGAAGTATCGCATCGCCTTTGCCATCTTCCTTGTTATAGCTTTTGGGAACCTTATCGCAACTACAGGTACTGTTGGGCACGAGAGTGTCGCATTTTGTGCATTGAGAGTCGCATTGTGCAGGACACTGACTTTTACATCCTGGAGTACTTTCTGCAAACTCTTGAACTATCTTTAAAGTAATCTTTTTAATTGTATGTTGGTTTTTCTGTAGTATTTGGTCTTGTGAAGTTTTTAGTAAAGATACCTTATTTTTCTAAAACTGGTGTGGAGTAAATCTGTGGTGTTTTCACTGTGTTACTGTGAGTGTTGGTACAAATACTTTACACATTGCCTTTGATAGCCTAGACTGCTCAGGCCAAGCTACCTAGAGGGTGAGCAGGGGTTATCTTAACAGTGTATCCCCCTTTCCCTGACTAGAAGCAAGGGTCCCTACTTGGACAGTGGTACCTACCCTGCCAACTAGAGACCCCCAGATCTAACGTTGGTGGTCAGCGGTGAGGATTGAACTTGCATTTGTACTTGACCCACAGTAATTGGTGTACATCACTAGTTTAAGTGCAGACCAATACGCAACCACATACTATATTTTTTATTCTATTTTTGAGTAACTCTTCAAGAGCATCATGTCTCAGGTGGCAACAAGTGAGAGGGCAGAATTTGAGTTTTCCAATGAGGATCTGTATTCGTACAAGGTTGAGGATCTCAAGCAATTCTGCAAAGACCTTGGTTGCCCTGTGAAAAGTGGAGCTAGAAAGGATGTGCTACAAAGAGTCTTGAAGGCCTGGTGGGAGGCCCAAGAGGAAGGTGGTGCAAATGAAGAGGATGGTTTTGTTCCCCAAGATCTGCCCGTGGGCAGAACAGTCTCAAGGGCTGGCATCTCCCATTCCAGTAGGGGGCTCACTCCAGAGGAGTTGGAGGAGAATCAAAGGGTGAGAAACCATGAAATGGAAATGATGAAAATGAAAATGAAGCAATTGGAAGTAGAGTAGGACAAGGCGGCGGAGGAGAGCAAGAATGCCCGTGCCTTGGAAGAGAAGAAATTGCTTCTGGCTCATGAAGTGAGCATGAGAGAACTGGACATCAAGGCCAAGCAGGTGGAGTCCGGTTCAAATGGTGGCAGCGCACAGCCAGTGCAGGGGGGTAAAGTATATATCCCCAAGGATTTAGTACAGAATTACAATAGGAGTGAAGATATCTATGCCTGGTTTACCTCGTATGAAATAGCGTTGAGAATGAATGGTGTGCCTGAACAGCATTGGGGGGCGGGCCTGTGGAAACATTTTGAGGCTTCTGGGAGGAGTGCTCTAGAGCCCTTAGAATTAGCAGGTACCATGACCTATCCCAATATGAAGGAGGCCCTATGTCTCAGGTATGGACTTACTCCAGAACAGTATAGACTGCAGTTTAGGAACTCCAGGAGGAAAGAGTCTGAGACTTTGATGGAGGTTGTGAATCTGTACTCGCGGGCACTGGAAGGTTGGATGAAGGGCAGCAAGGTAACTGATTATAAGGGGTTGTTACATTTAATTAGTTGGGAGCACTTGAGTAGTCTATGTGTTCCAGAGCTGCGCCAGCATCTTTTAGACAGCAAGCTGACGGACCCCATTGAGCTTGCTAAGGAGGCAGACCGCTGGACCAGTACCAGGGTCCACAGAGGAATTGTGGGTACCATTGCCAAAGGTGGGCAGGGTCCCCAGCAGAAGAGTGGGGGGGACAAGGGTAACCAAAAGGAGTTCTCACAAGGGTCCCAAAACAGTTCCCAGGGTAACCAGTCCCAGCCCCCCAAGTCAAAACCCAAACCAACCTGGCCCCCTAAGGGCAGGTCGGATAACAAGGGTCCCATTAAGTGTTATCACTGTCAGGAATTGGGTCACAAGTCTCCTGTGTGTCCCAAGAAATCCCAGGCACCCTCTGGTGCTCCAACACCGGGTATAGCTAGTGTAGCTTTTGGTGGGGATTTAATTTCTAGCGATTTGGAGGGATTAGCAGTTATGTCCCTTGTCTCTTTAGGAGACACAGAGATGGTCCAGGAAACCCCTGTCCCTGATAACACTAAGAAGTACAGGCAGTGGGTGACCATCAATGGGAAGAGGGTGGAGGCTCTCAGGGACACTGGAGCCAGTGTGACCACGGTCAGGTGTCAGTGGGTCCCTGAGGAGCTGATCATTCCCGATGTACTTCACCCTGTAGTGTCAGCTGACAACTCTGTGCGCCTTTGCAAGGTAGCACATGTTACCTTTGAGTGGGGGGATGTCTCAGGTCCTCTCAGAGTTGTTGTGAGTCCATCCATGCCAGTAGACTGTCTGCTAGGTAATGACCTGGAGAGTTCCCCATGGAAGGAGGTGGAACGCCAGGCTCATTTGGAGATGTTGGGTTTGCCTGAGTGGGTCTGTGTGACCACCCGGTCCATGGAAGCCAGACAGGGTTCTGAAGCAGACCTGGAGAATGAAACAGTGGCCCAGGTCCCTGCCAGAAAGAGGAAGGGCAAGGGGCATGGTGCATCCACCCCCGCTGTTCCCGTGGTCCAGGAAGGAGCAGACCCTGCGGGGGATGCCCTGGAGCCTACAGGGGAACAGGTAGCTGAGCTGGGAGATATACCTGAGCTGAGCCATTGGCAGCAAGAGGGTGGTCCCTCCAGAGAGGAGTTCTGCCGAGCGCAGAAGGCATGCCCTACTCTTGAAGGTCTGCGGCACCAGGCTGCAGACCAGGCAGCAGGTGCTGATCCGAAGAACTTCTTTCTCTACTGGGAGAATGACTTGTTGTACAGTGAGCCTAGGTTTGCTGAGCCCAGTGGATCACGTACCCTGGTGGTACCCGCAGGGTTCAGAGACTTCCTACTGGGTCTGGCTCACGACGTGCCTCTTGCAGGACATCTCGGGCAGGACAAGACCCGACAAAGGCTTGCCACCCACTTTTACTGGCCTGGGATGAAGACGGACGTCGCTTCCTTTTGTAAATCATGCCAGACTTGCCAGGCAAGTGGCAAGGCTGGAGGAAAATGCAAAGGCCCTCTCCAGCCGTTTCCGGTAGTGAGCACCCCTTTCGAGCGGGTGGGGATAGATATTGTGGGGCCACTGGACCCCAGGACCGCCTTAGGCAACAGGTTCATCCTGGTCCTGGTGGATCATGCCACCCGGTACCCGGAGGCTATCCCTCTCAGGACAACCACAGCCATGCGTTGATGGGGATCTTTTCCCGTGTGGGTTTCCCCAGAGAGGTGGTATCTGACCGGGGTACCAACTTCATCTCCAGGTATATGAAGTCTCTGTGGGAGGAGTGTGGGGTAACTTATAAGTTCACCACTCCTAACCACCCTCAAGGAAATGGGTTGGTTGAAAGGTTCAACCGGACCCTGAAAGGCATGATCATGGGGCTGACAGAGCCCATGAGACGGAAGTGGGACGTCTTTTTGCCATGCCTAATATTTGCCTACAGGGAGGTACCACAAAAGTCTCTAGGGTTCAGTCCCTTTGAGCTTTTGTACGGGCACCCTGTTAGAGGACCTCTCAGTCTGATAAAGGAGGGTTGGGAGAAATCCCCTGGGAAAAACCCCAGGATGTGTTCAGCTATGTGCTGGCCATCCGCAACCAGACACAGCGCTTCCGGGCCCTCGCTCAGGCGAACCGGGAAGCCAGCCAGGATGAGATGAAGAGATGGTATGACCAGCATACCACTCTGGTGGAATTTCAACCTGGGCAGATGGTGTGGGTGATGGCACCAGTGGAGCCTTGCGCGCTCCAATACAAGTGGACTGGGCCATATGAGGTGGTGGAGCGCAAGAGTGAAGTGACCTACCTGGTCAACTTGCGGTCTCCAAGGAACCCCATGAGGGTCCTACATGTGAACCGCCTCAAACCCCATTTTGAGAGGTCTGAAATAACAATGCTACTTGCTACAGATGCAGGGATGGAGGAGAATAGCGATCCTCTTCCTGACCTCCTGGAAGCTAAGGAGCAAGACGGGTCAGTGGATGGAGTGGTCCTCTCGCCCACCCTGACCCCAGAACAGCAGAGGGACTGTCGCCATGTGTTGGGTCAGTTTGCATCTCTGTTCTCCCTGACCCCCGGTATCACCAACTGGTGTGTCCATGATGTGGACACGGGAGATAGCATGCCTGTGAAACAGAAGTTTTACCGGGTGGCTGACAAGGTCAGGGCCAGCATCAAGAAGGAGGTTTCTAAGATGTTGGAACAAGGGGTAATTGAGCCCTCCAGCAGCCCCTGGGCTAGCCCAGTGGTACTTGTACCAAAAGCTGCTGCGCCAGGTGCCACTCCGGAACTTAGGTTTTGTGTGGACTACCGTGGGCTCAATGCGGTCATGAAGACTGACGCACACCCCATCCCCAGAGCTGATGAGCTTGTGGATCGGTTGGGAGCTGCCAATTACCTCAGTATGTTTGATTTAACTTCTGGGTACTGGCAGATTGCCTTAACTGATGGGGCCAAGGAGAGGTCCGCGTTTTCAACGCCAGAGGGGCACTTCCAGTTCTGTGTCATGCCCTTTGGGTTGAAGAACGCCCTGCCACATTCCAGAGACTGGTCAACCAGGTACTGTCCGGGCTGGAGCAATTCAGCGCCGCATATCTGGACGACATTGCTGTGTTCAGCTCCACTTGGGAAGAACACTTGCAACACCTCTGCGCAGTGTTGAAGGCTCTGCTGAGTGCAGGCCTCACTATCAAGGCCAGTAAGTGCCAGATAGGGCAGGGTTCGGTGGTGTATTTGGGACACCAAGTAGGAAGCGGCCAGGTGGCGCCCCTACAAGCCAAGATAGATACCATCCGGGCCTGGGAACCCCCCAAAGACCCAGACAGCGGTGAGAGCCTTCTTAGGACTCACCGGGTACTATCACCGTTTTGTCAAGGGGTATGGCACCATTGTTGCTCCCTTGACAGAACTAACTTCCAAGAAGTTACCGAAGAGAGTGATTTGGACCAGTGCCTGCCAAGAAGCTTTTGATGCCCTGAAGGAGGCCATGTGTACAGCACCTGTACTCAAGGCGCCTGACTTCTCTAAGGAATTCATAGTGCAGACAGACGCTTCTGAGCATGGAGTGGGAGCGGTGCTCTCACAACTAAATGATGAGGACTCGGACCAACCTGTAGCTTTCATTAGTAGGATGATACTTCCCAGGGAACAGAGGTGGAGTGCGATTGAAAGGGAAGCTTTTGCTGTGGTCTGGGCGCTGAAGAAGCTGAGACCCTACTTGTTTGGGACTCACTTCTGGGTTCAGACGGACCACAGGCCCCTTAGATGGTTGATGCAGATGAGGGGTGAGAATCCTAAGCTGTTGAGGTGGTCCATTTCCCTACAGGGGATGGACTTTACGGTGGAACACCGCCCCGGTACAGAACACGCCAACGCTGATGGTCTGTCCAGGTTTTTCCGCCTTAGCGATGAGAACTCCCAAGAGGGTGGGTAGTTCTCCCCACTTTCAGCTTGAGGGGACACGTGTTAGACCTGGCATCTTTGGCGTGGTTACCCCTGACTTTTTGCCTCTACCTCCTGTATTTTTTGATGCTATGCTGGATTTCGTTTTTGCTGGTTTAGATGCTTTGGGCACTTTGCCACTGCTGACCAGTGTCAAAGTGCAAGTGCTCCCTTGGTAAATTGTTATATTGATTGGTTATCCATTATTGGTATATTTGTTTCACCTGTTAGCCCCTAGTAAAGTGCACTGGGTGTGCCAGGGCTGGTGATTCAAATGCTACTAGTGGGCTGCAGCACTGATTGTGCCACCCACAGGAGTAGCGCTAAAATGATGTCTTAGGCCTGCTTGCAGTGTCTATGTGCAGTCCAGGACTGCCATGTCGACCTGGCCAGTGCACCCACTGACCAGACCTTATCCTTCCCTTTCTGTACATGTCAGGCATCCCTATGGTGGCCCTAGGTACCCCCCTGGGCTGGGTGCAGTGTATATGAAAGGTTGGGCATGTACTGAGGTGTGTAACATGCCCTGGTAGTGAATTACAGCCATTTTCGTTTTTCACTGCTGAGAGGCTATCTTGCCCATAGGATAGAATGGGGGAAGCTGTTTACATGCCTATCTTCCCATAAGGGCAGGATAGAAAATCCAAGTTTGGTATCTTTGTGTTCAGAATTTAATTATACATCTTTTTAGCAAGATGGTTTTTAAATTCACTGTGTGAGAATAGCACTTTTTAGAAAGAAGCTATTCTCCTGTTTAACCTTCCTGTGTGCCTGTGTGCTGGTTGGCTGACTGGTGTCATGTGATGGGCTAGGTGGCTCCAGGAGCCTGGATGAGTCAGCAGCAGGGTGAATAGGGAGATCTGCTTTAGATGGGTGGGAGGAGTAGCCCCTGGGTTTGAATAGGGCTGCCTCTGCCAGCACAATGCTGGCTCCACCTCCTGCTGGCCAGGCTGAGGACTCTGCCTCTGCTGGCACAAAGAAGGCTCCACCTCCTGCTGAGCGTCTAACGACCCTGCCCTTCACTCTGAAAGGAACCAGGTGCTCCAGGGCAGAGCACATCCAGGAACCGGTTTGAGCAGGGGACCCCCACTGAAACACAGAGAGACAAAGACTTGGAGGGGTATAAGAAGAGGACCCCAGACACCTAAACTTTAGATCACTTTGGAACTAAGAAGAAACCTCTGCCAAGGAGAAAGCTGAAAAGAACTGAAGAGGAGAAGACTGCCTGCTTGCTGTTTTGCTTTGCTGCCAAGGAGAGGGGAAGGACTTTTGCTGTGTCCCCTTCTTTTGATTCTGATCTCCAAGGGCCTGAGAAGAGCTGGCTCCCTGTTAAGAAGTCCCAGGAACAAAAGGACTTCACCACCAGCTCCCCTGGAACTCTGCTGAGGGAGTTCTGACCTGCCTTGGAGTGCTTGCCCAGTTTTGGGGCCTCAGGAGGTCGTTTTGCTGTGTTTGGGAGCTGGGAAGCAGAAGCGTGAAAGAGAGTAACTGGTACCCAACGCATCATCCGATTGCGTGTCGCAAGAACGAGAGTGCGGGGAGAATTTCATTGCGGCGTCATCGCAGCACCCGGAGTCCCCGCATCGCCGAGTGCGTCGAGCATCGTCCCGGTGCGAGAAAATTCCTGACGCTGCGAGGGTCGTCGCAGAACCAGTTCGCGGGCCGCACCACTGCCGGTGCGTGAAAGTATCCAGTCGCTGCGTGTGTCAACGCAGAGTCCCGTCTCGTGACGCATCGAGGGTTGCTGCGCCAGAAGTTAAAGCCGCGCACCGCACCGCGACGCATCGAAGGTTGCAGCGCCAGAAGTCAGCGCTGCACCGCGCATCGCGCCGCATCGAAGATCGTCGCATCGTACCTGTGCGTGAAGCTTCCCACTAAGATACCTACGCAACGAAAGACAAAGTCATCGCATCCTCCCCCTACAGATCGGAGCCGGCGCATCCACCTCTGCTGCGTGAAGCAGGGCTGCTGCAAAGCCTCCCCAAGATCTCAGGAGTATCGCATCGCCTTTGCCATCTTCCTTGTTATAGCTTTTGGGAACCTTATCGCAACTACAGGTACTGTTGGGCACGAGAGTGTCGCATTTTGTGCATTGAGAGTCGCATTGTGCAGGACACTGACTTTTACATCCTGGAGTACTTTCTGCAAACTCTTGAACTATCTTTAAAGTAATCTTTTTAATTGTATGTTGGTTTTTCTGTAGTATTTGGTCTTGTGAAGTTTTTAGTATAGATACCTTATTTTTCTAAAACTGGTGTGGAGTAAATCTGTGGTGTTTTCACTGTGTTACTGTGAGTGTTGGTACAAATACTTTACACATTGCCTTTGATAGCCTAGACTGCTCAGGCCAAGCTACCTAGAGGGTGAGCAGGGGTTATCTTAACAGTGTATCCCCCTTCCCCTGACTAGAAGCAAGGGTCCCTACTTGGACAGTGGTACCTACCCTGCCAACTAGAGACCCCAGATCTAACACTTACCATTTTTGAAAATGAAGGTGTAGAAATAGAAAATATTTTTGGCCTTTGTTACAAATGGGAACATCATTGTGAAAATTACATGTATACATCTAGCACTAATGTAGACACTGAAAGATTTCTATATTTAACATTACCGGACTGTAAATCAGTGTCTTTCAAGAAATTAGTTAAAGGTGCAAATCAAAACATGGAGTGTAGCCAATGTAAATCAGAAATGTTATCCACATGATTTGAAAAAAAATATGGACAATATATAATTTTAATGATGCAACGTTGTACAGCTGATGGAAGAAAATTGAATACTTTAATAAAGCAATTTGTAGCAACACAACTATCAATATCAGGAAGGACTTTTGAAGCAATTGCAATAATTTTCCATGATGGTCCTTCCACAACATCTGGACATTACACTGCCTATCTAAAATGTGACAAAGGCTGGACACTTTGTAATGATGCCCAGTTGGTTTTCAAACAACGTTTGTCTAGTGAATTACGAAATTCCTACCTAATATTTTTAAAGCCAAAGTTTTAGGAAGATAATTCACTCTCTGAGGAATTTATTATTATGATTTATTAGGATTACCATTGGACAATTTACATAAAAAACAGTGCAAAAATACCATTTGGCCTCAAGGAAATGTTTGAATTATGGACTTTTTTCTACTCATTGACTCGGTGAATATTTTAAAGCAACAACATTTACAGTTTTTATAAATAAAAGTTATAACATTTTGTTAGCAATAAGCATTTCATATATGTATGATTTGTATTTTCTGGTATTTTACTGAGAATAGCATGTTTTTTCTTTTAAACAATCTTTTTGATTGTTTTTTTTGCCCGCTGTTATGTGATGAGTACGATTGAAATCACTATTTCTAGTGAAATTCAATATATTCCGAGAACAGCAAAAAAGCCAAACAAATTATTTTGTTTAAATTATGTTGTGTTGTTAAAAATGTATTATTACATGTTATAACTATTTTTTCTTTTATCTCACAGATCCTAATTCTAAACTAAGCAATTTACTACAATTTACATTACAAAAAAAACTGAAACAAATGTGTACCATTTTTTATTTCTAATACTGTGAAGGTAAGTTTAACTAAGTATTAATATGGACAATGTGCACATCTGCAAGAAGGTACAACGTTTTAATACGTTTTTCAAAAAACCCTGTTTATACCTATGTAGTTTTGGAATCTCTCTGTCATAGGATATCATATGACCTCTTAAAAAACAGATTTGAGTGGTACATAATATTGCCCATTCTACGTATTGAAGGACTGCATTGTTTCAATCATTCTTCTTTGAGCATCTTTGCAGACAAACATCAGTGCTTACCACCTATCATTCAGAAGCAATTTTCCAATCAGAAATATGTTACTTTTTGTAACATAGTTATAGCGCAAGGCACTCTTTTATATTTACAAATAGAGGAAAAGGCACTCTGTGTACCTTTTTTTTCTCAATGTAAATACGACCTCATCATACACACCACTTTGCGTTGAAAGGGTGTTCTATAAGTGTTGTTGTGCGTGATTGCACAGAATCATTATAGAAGAAGACACATCTCCAGATTTATCAAAAATAATAAATCCCGACATGTGTGTGAATGCTGCACCATTCTCCAATTGGTGTAGCAAAGCACAAGAAGGAGAATTGTTTTCTTTTCTCCTCATTTTTTAATCTTCAATGCATGCTAAAATATTCAGCATACATTGAAGGAGAAAAATGCCTTTACTGATTGTTTTTGTGCAAGAAGGTGTGTCTTCCTGCACAAAAACAAACATCACATGACACAGATATCCTGGCACCATGGTGCAAGGCTGCCTGTGTCACCATATGGCTGCAGTTTAAGCAGCCGTGCAGAGAGAAGCATAGATTTGCAACATATTTATGTACATATGTTGCATCCCTGTGCTTCGGAAGTACTACAGCACACTGCAGTTAAAGAGGTTACTGTGTGATCCTGCAGCACTTCCTCATATTTCTGCACCATACGCTACTAATGCATTCGTTCAGTCAATTACGTACTACACATACATTCATCTAAACTTTCACACACTAACAAACAAATATAGCTCTTTTTTTAAACCAGGAAAGTTAGTTCTTAGAAGAACTTTTTTTTTCTTATTTTTTCTTTTATATTTTTTTTCTTGGTTTTTTGAACAATTTTTTAATTTTTTTGCTTTTTCTGAAAAAAAACAGGAAAAAACAACTGGAGGAACAAAACAATGAACTTCAGGAAAAAAAAAACTAGCAATGATGGTTTTCTTGCTTTCAACAAATGAGGTCAATCGACTGCTCTCCATAACAAAGTACAGCGTTGCATTTTATGCAGAGCACTTTTAAGGTGGCAAACTGTGGATGGATGTCCAAGTTTTGGACAGATGAATCCACCCTTGAAGTAGGCTGCGATGCGTCTGATGGAGCTGGAAGAACTCGCATTCTTCAGCATTCCTTTCGAGCAAGGTTGACCGGATGCAGGGTCTTCAGATGCTTCATCATGCTGGCTGTACCACATGAATATTTTTTGTTGGGATCCCCACAGGAGAGCACTCATTGACAGATCTTACATGTCACTAAAGTGGCATTAGTTTTGGTTTGCCCCTCAGGAAAAGTGAAACATTTCCAAACCACAGATGTGTATCTTTGTCGGCGTGGTGGTTCTTCCAAAAATTAATCCTCAGATGAATGAGCAGATGCTGGTGATGCCTGCTGCCCTGAAGCCATTGTTTTTCAAAAAAGTTTGAACTAAGTGTAAACTTAGCCAAAAAAGGTCTTCTCAGCAGAGAGGCTCCACCAAAGAAGGTCAAAGAAGAATGATTGAAATGGGTGGGGTCTTTCAATAGTTAGAATAGGAAGTGTAATGAACCAATCAAATATCTTTTTTTCAGGTCACATGGGATCCGCGCACCGTGCGCATAGGCAGCACGCATCAAGCACGAATTCCCGAAATTCCATTTAAAAGCAATATAGGTTTAGAAGTAAAAATATATTAATTTTATGAGTTGCTTATATTATGTCTTCATTTAAAGTTTACATGAAATACATACATATATATTTTTGACATTTAAAATAATTCGCGGGATTCGCGCACTCATCGCGTCAAACACGCACATGACATTTCGCGGAAGCGCACGAGCGTCGTGTAACGTACTTCGTGCGTGTCACGTATGGGCTTAGAGTCGCATACCGGTCGCATAGCAATTGCGCATGAAAATACATACCCAACGCATACCATACGCGGATCCTACACTACAATCGTAAAATGGCGACTATGTTCCACGCAGGGATCGAGAAAGATGTGCATGGTGTGCGCGAATCCAAAAAATAATTGGAAAAAAAGATAATAACAAAGTATTAAAAATATAGTTTAAAAATATTAAAAAATAAATATAAAAAATAGAGTTTAAAAAAATGTACAAATATTTAAAAAAAAGAAATCATTAAAAACAAATAATATTTATTAATTATTATTTTTTTTTTAAAACTTTAAAAAATCATGAAAATCGATATAAAAAAACATAAATAAAGGAATTGATACACTGAAAAATAAAGATTTAGAAATCCTATGAAAATCAATCAAAATCATAGGTTAGAGATAAGTTATAAATAGGAATTAGCATTTAAAAAACCTTTGAAATTCACTTAAAAAACCATAGGTTTCAGGTATGTTATAGTTAGGAATTATCATTTAAAAAACCTTTGAAATTCACTGAAAAAACCATAGGTTTCAGGCACGTTATAGTTAGGAATTAGCATTTAAAAAACCTTATAAATTCACTGAAAAAACCATAGGTTTCAGGGGCGTTATAGTTAGCTGGACCTTTCCCTCATACAAAACCATAGAAATTCCCCCGTTATAGTTAGTTCAGTTAACTATAACTCACGCCCCCGCAATGCACTGCTGATGACGTCACATATTACATCACTCATGACATGGTCAGTGACATCACTGATGACATCACTGATGACATCTTAAATGACATCACTGATGACATCACTGATGATGTCATTCATGTGATCATTTGATGCATCTTGTCACACCCTAATATAACCTTTGATACACCCACTCTAAATTACATACTGCCACTCTCAAAACCATAGACACTCCAACACCAATAAGTACATACCCCATCACAGAGTCTTAGGTCTAAACACCCATCCACTCACTCACCCGTACAGTCACTCATACTTATGGTCACTCAGTACAGGACTATCATATGCACTTATACACCTATATAGACACTCCCACACCGCTACTCATCCATAGTTACTCACACACATACTCAGTCATGAAAAATAATTAGTCACACTGCCATTTACTCACCTATACAGTTATACACACACAAGCTCAATTACTCATACAAAAACTAGCACATTCTTTTGGTCTTATACACTCAATGATACAAGCACACACTCATCCATACAGACACTCACACTATCACATACTCTCAGTGATAGTCATTTCTGTACTCCAACATACATATATACTGCCGTTCACATATGTAGTAAATTGCACATGTACTAATGAAATATATATTCACACACTAACACAACCATACACATATTCACCCACCCATACAGTCCATTACAGACCTAGTGTTGAAACCATGCAGCCAGTGAATCATCCACTGACACATCTATGCTCAGAGTCACATACATCCCACCCACACAAACACTCAGGAACCCATACAGATACTCATACAATCAGACAATCAATCAATAATTTATATAGACATTCATGTACTTATTCACAAAATCATGCATCCGCATAACCACCAACAGACGCATACAGACATTCACACAGTTTAGTCATTAACCCATGCATTCAGTAAGATACGTTTAATAACTCATTTATAGAGTCAGTCACGCACCTACTAAAACATCCATTCAGACACTTATACACCCACTCATTCTTCAATACACCTTTCCCTATATATATTAAACATATTTAAAGTTTACAGAAACACACAGTCACTGGATGATGTCATCAGTGATGTCATCAGTGATGTCATTTGAGATATCATCAGTGATGTCATCAGTGATGTCACTGACCATGTCATGAGTGATGTAATATGTGACGTCATCAGCAGTGCATTGAGGGGGCGCGAGTTATAGGTGGCTGAACTAACTATAATGGGGGAATTTCTACAGTTTTGCACGAGGGAAATGTCCAGCTAACTATAACGCCCCTGAAACCTATGGTTTTTCAGTGAATATATCTATATATCTATATCTATATATCACTAAATAAACCATAGGTTTCAGGGAAGTTATAGTTATAAATTAACATTTAAAAAACCTTAGAAATTCACTGAAATAAGCATAGGTTTTGGGGACATTATAGTTAGTTGCACATTTCACTTGTACAAAACCATATAAATCTGTCCGTTGTCATTTGAGATGTCATCAATGATCTCATCAGTGATGCCACTGACCATGTCATGAATGATGTAATATGTGACGTCATTAGCAGTGCATTGCCGGGGCATGAGTTATAGTTAGCTCAATTAACTATAACAGCCAAGTTCCTTTGGTTTTGTACAAGTGAAATGTGCAACTAACTATAACATCCCTGAAACATGTTTTTTTCAGTGTATTTCTAAGGTTTTTTAAATTCTAATTTGTAACTATAACGTCCCTGAAACCTATGTTTTTTTTAGTGAATTTCAAAGGTTTTTTAAATGATAATTTCTAATTATAATGATCACTCAACCTATGTTTTTTTCAGTGATTTTAAATTATCATTCCATTCTCAACCTGGTGAAAACAGCTGATATCGCCAGTTTTCCAGCAATAGCTTCCGCAAAAAAAAAAACGCCATAAAACCCGCTGCCACCAGCCTCAGGACCTTCCCTCCCACCCCCCCCCACTACCACAGAGGCAGCGCACATCAGGACAGAGAACCTGAATCACAATATCTGAATGTTGCAAGATGTGGCAACCAAACGTGTGAAGGACGCAAGTCACCCACCAATAATAATGCACACAATACCAAGTGTAGCGGTTATGTGCTAGACAAACCTCACTATGCAGAGCACAAACCTCTCCATGTGTACATATACTGCTGGTGCTTGTAGTGTTGAGGAGAGTGGATGCTACAATGTTCCCTCAGACAGTGGGGAAGATCTCGGTCATGTACCTGTGTCGTCATCCCCTGTAAGTGGAAGAGCAGTGGGCAGATCCAATGTACGCCGCTCCAGCATAGTAATGTGAATAAATAGGCCGGTGCTCTGGACGTGGTTCACTTGTGTGAAGGGCAATGCGTCTGCCAGAGCGGCGGCCCTCACCTTGCCACATGACTGACTCCATGACCGCTGGCCTTCTTGACACAAGCCCCCTGCATACACAGCAGCACAGCACCGCAGAGTTACGTCTGTACACACTACTACCTTCGATCTACACGGTGGACAGCAGGACTCACAATGCAGATGGAGTCGCAATTGCAGATGACGCAGTACAGTGGGCAAAACACATTGCTCCAAGTGTGGCCCGCCTGGACCACGCATCATCACAGGCTGCGTACACGCTGAGCGCCAGAGGTACCACTAACTCAGTGCACCACAAGTCACCACCATGTGGTCTTACTGAGGCAGAATCCATTAGACAAAAGACATTGCTACCAGTGCGGCCTGCCCGAACCACACATCATTGCAGGGTGCGCACACGCTGGTTGCTTCAGGTGCCAGTAACTCACTGTACGACAAGTCACCACCACGTAGCCTTATTAAGGCAGAATTCATTACACAAAAGACATTGCTACCAGTGCGGCCCGCCCAGACCGTGCATCATCCCAGGGTGCGCACACGCTGAGTGCTTCAGGTGCCACTAACTCACTGCACCACGAGTCATCGTCACGTAGCTTTATTAAGGCAGAATTCATTAGACAAAAGATATTGCTTCCAGTGTGGCCCACCCGGACCAAGCATCATCACAGGGTGTGCTCACGCTGAGTGCTTGAGGTGCTACTAACTCACTGCACCACAAGTCATCGCCATGTGGCCTTACTGAGGCAGAATCCATTAGACAAAAGACATTGCTACCAGGGCGGCCCGCCCGGACCACGCATCATCGCAGGGTGCACCCACGCTGATTGCTTGAGGTGCTACTAACTCACTTCACCACAAGTCATCGCCATCGTAGCCTTGTTAAGGCAGAATTAATCAGACAAAAGACATTGCTACCAATGTGACCCGCCCGGACCACTCAACATTGCAGGCTCCGCACATGCTGGTTGCTTCAGGTGCCAATAACTCAGTGCACCACTTATCATCGCTGGCTGCACACACGCTGAATTGCCAATAGCTGTGCAGGTCAACTGAATACCACCTGGATGTGGGCCCTTGCCGACCGCTGCCTCTAGCCTACACTGCGGTCAGCAGGGCTCACAATTAAAATTGAGTCTTTATTCATTAATTACAGAGTCCAGTAGGCAACTAACTACAACGTCTTCGAAACCTAAATAATATCCTTTTAGTATCCTTGCTTCAAGAACTTTTTTGATATCAATTATAGCTTTAGTACAATCACCAAATTCATCTTGCAAGTCCAAAGGAACACTGAATGGCAGTCCACACTGCAGCCAGCAGAGCTCACAGTTCAAATTCAATCTGGATTCATTAATTTCAGAGTCCAGTAGGCAACTAACTATAACCTCCCTGAAACCTACACATTTCGACAATGTATTCCATACATATTTCAACTTTTGTTACCTACACTGCGGTCAGCAGAGCTCACAATTTACATTGAGACATGATTTATTAATTGCAGACAGAATTGTACTCTATGTCCTCGGATTTTGTCAAGAAGAAGTGACAAAAAGCATTCCTCGATGTCTGTGCTGACTACTGCCTTCCATCTACATTGCGGACTGCAGGGCTCACAATTCACATTGAGTCGCATTTGCAGATGACGCAGTCCAGTAGGCAAGAGACATTGCTCCCAGTGCGGCCGGCCCGGACCATGCATCTTCGCTGGCTGCGCACACGCTTAATGCTTCTAATGCCCCTATCTCAGTGCAGCACAACTCATGGACCCTTTATGATACAATATTTTGTGTATAATTTCACATCTGGTGCCCCTACCTCAGTGTACCACAAGTCATGGACCCTTTACGATAGAATCTTTTGTGTATTATTTCACATCTGGTGCCCCTACGTTAGTGCAGCACAAATCATTGACCATTTATTATTGAATCTCTGTGTCTGATCCAATGATTACTGTTGTACTTATTGCCAGCACCAACCATTACTGGAGGGCTGGCTTACACTCACCCCACACGCACCCAGTACAGACGTCACTGGACATGTGACCCTGGTAATAAAAAGGAGTCGAGCGCACATGCCCGTACCCCGTTCAACTATCTATCTGTGTCTGTGTATTCATTATGTATGCAACATGCTGCCCTTGGGCCCTACCACATTACATTGTGCTCTGGACAGCATATGCAACCAACTTACCTTTGACAGTGGGAGAAAACTTTGGGTATGTAACATTGTCTCGGTCATTGCACAAGTACGTACGTAGAGACTGGATGATTAGAGTACTGCAAGGAGAGTGTATAGTGAATTTATAAGTGTGTGGGGATTGGCGGAGTGATTGTATAAGTACATATGTTGGCACAGCATAACTCCGACAATGAGCTTGTCTCTAATTGGCTGCCCTCAATGTCCCAAAAACTGAAATTTGGGGCTTTGGATGTTGTTCGGCCTGCCTGAGCCGAGAACAGAGCCCCGAGGCTGGTTCAGCCTTTCAGCGGAGACGCCAATTGACGCCGCCGTTTTTAGATGGGTAGCCTGTTGTGGAGAAGTGATAAAGACAGCGGGGACCTGAGTTTTGCAGCCTGACCCACTTGGAATTATTGAGATAAAAAGCAGTACAGCGCGACCTCTCACTTGAGTAATACTCGGGACCACAAGTTCCATCAGGCTACGGTGTGTGGCCACGCCCATTGAGGCAGGACTTACTACTTATAAAGTGTCACCCGAATTGTGCCATGCTGAATGCCTCGTTTATGTCCGTTGCCTCTAAAGAAGTGCGAAATTCAGGAAACGTGTCAAGCTGGACTTTCACCCCTGTTGTTGCAGCTCTGTGTCCTCGCTGTTATTTCTCTATAAAGATTGTTGGCAATGCACTTACCTATCGTGGGCTCCTTCCTTACAGGCAACCTATGGCGTTGGATGTTGTTCGGCCTGCCTGAGACGAGAAGAGAGCCCCAAAGCTGGTTCAGCCTTTCAGCGGAGACGCCAATTGACACCGCCGTTTTGAGATGGGTAGCCTGTTGTAGAGAAGTGATAGAGATAGCGGGGACCTGAGTTTTGCAGCAAGACCCACTTGGGATTATTGAGATAAAAAGCAGTACAGCACGACCTCTCACTTGAGTAATACTCGGGACCACAAGTTCCATCAGGCCATGGTGTGTGGCCACGCCCATTGAGGTGGGACTTACTACTTACAAAGTGTCACCCGAATTGTGCCGTGCTGAATGCCTCGTTTATGTCCGTTGCCTCTGAAGAAGTGCGAAATGCAGGATATGCGTCAGGCTGGACTTTTACCCCTGTTGTTGCAGCTCTGTGTCCTCGCTGTTGTTTCTCTATAAAGATTGTTGGCAATGCACTCACCTATCGTGGGCTCCTTCATTACAGGCAACCTATGGTGTTGGATGTTGTTCGGCCTGCCTGAGCCAAGAAGAGAGCCCCGAGGATGGTTCAGCCTTTCAGCTGAGACGCCAATCGACACCGCCATTTTGAGATGGGTAGCCTGTTGTGGAGAAGTGATAAAGACAGCGGGGATCTGAGTTTTGCAGCATGACCCACTTGGGATTATTGAGATAAAAAGCAGTACAGCGCGACCTCTCACTTGAGTATTACTCGGGACCACAAGTTCCATCAGGCCACGGTGTGTGGCCACGCCCTTTCAGGCATAGAGTGATGCATAAATTATGCAAAAAAGAAGAAGAGAACTCTGGGTTTAGGTGGAAAGAAGCTCCAGTATGGAACACTCTCAAGACCAGTGACACTCTAGATCTGCTCACCTTAAATGGCTGCTTATCTATCAAAGTCTTTGATCACCTATATATAGGATTAAATCAGTTCTCAGGCTGATTGTCAGAACTGGGTTCCCCATGTAGGATACGAGCAAATGTATTTTCATTTTATCATCAGAGTGCACTGCTTACAACATATACTTTGGAAATTAGGTGAGGAGCAATACAGTCTCCTTCACAGGCTTCAAAAAAGCTCCAAATGCAACCAAGCCTGCAGTGTTTAACGAGTAGAATTCATTTCCACAAATAAACTAAAGCTCATGTCCATGGAAGGCCAAGGCTTTTACAGATCGCCAATTTCCCACCTCTCCCAAGATAAGGCCCTGCACTCACCCGACCAGAATGGAAACAACATTGTACAGGAAGAAGGAAGGGTCATTAGTCCTGGGAAGGACCTTTCATTTTTAGGTTGTAGATCATCGCTTTATTAACATTGCTTGCTATTGCTTGCTCCTTACTGAACTACTGATGAGCACTGGAGTGCAGGAATGCAGGAGGCTTCTGGGGATTTATCAACTTTACTGCTTTATAGCTTTGGATTGGGGGTGCAGTAGCACAGCATGTTCTGGCTGATGCAATGGCGTGACGAATATGATAAGCATGTGCCCTTTGTCCTTAGATCTTTTACATCAACAACAGGTCCCAACCTCTCAGCATTTCACATTTTTTCTCACCTTTTCTCCCCTTAATCCTCGGTCCTTCATTCTTGGTCCCTTTACCCTTTGTTCCTGGCACATTGTTCCTGGCTCCATGTGACATCAGCCCCTTTGAGGTATTTAAGGGGAGCTTGCTGGGGGATGGCTGGAGGATGGCAAGTGAGCGTGCCAGACTCAAGCAAGCAGACCCAGCTGGGACACTTCTGAAGGAATAGGGCCCTCACTTTGCAGATACTTCCTAGGACCTCCTGTGCTCGCATGTTCATTCCCTTCCCTCACACTGCAAAAGGGGTTCCTGCTCTCCCCAGTCACTCCTCATGCTCCTTACTAGTTTCTGGGCCACCTTGCTGAGTGCTGAGGAGTTGGGCCTGACTAGGTAGTGCCACATTCATGGCTGTGTGTTTACACTCTTTCCTGCACCAGGATGAGTGCAGGCTGAGTACGACTACTCAACCAGGGTGACCTGGATGACCAGAACAGCGGGTACTGTAGCCAGGCCAATGCAGCTCTATAACCACCCGGTGCTCACCACAGGCTGCAGGACTGCAGGCTATGGGGACGCAGGGCTGTGGCTTGCGGCACTACTCTGCATGGCATGTTACCTGTAGGTGCTGCTGCAGCAACACAGCTTGGCACTGCCCACCAACATCTTCCTACATCTGGCGTCTTTGCATTTTGCATCTTGCACAAGCTTTTTTGTAGGCAGTAGAAAGTAGAACGACAGATGGACCAGTTGAATGATGTGATAAATACTCATAGCAATTTTACACAATTAATATATTACAGGGCACATCAGAATAAAACAGTCAAGGCAGAACACAACATAACAAGAAAAATACAGAATGACACAATAATGCAGCAACTCCAAAAACAACAGAACCCATTAACACCACAACAAAATGCCACATAACAAATACGCACAAATGTTCTTGTCAACCATTACCACCACCAGAATCCTGTCTTCAAAACACAGTGATAAAAGGTGTTTGGTACAATCACTGACTTACGTTATCAACAAAGACATTAAATGGTGCGAATCACAAATGTTTTCAGATCTGACCATAGGCATATGACTCTAAATTGGGAACAGAGTTTTTGGAAATGGACAGTGTAAATGATATAGAGTATTAGTTGAGGAGGTGAGAACCACCTCAAATTATAATCACAATCTTGTCAGAAAAGTCACTAACTAAGCCTGTCATTAACGCTCAAGTAGCTTGACTCAAAGCACTTATGCTGGAAAAAGGGCACCCTGAACCTCAGTCCATCAGAACATCTCCCATTATTCTCAGTGGGGGCATGGGAATCATCACACTCCACAATACTTTGGGGCCCTTTTGGGACTTTGTTTGCTTTACCCTGGACTGCCTACTCACCCTTCTGAGGGGGACCTGAACCACAATTCTTAGAATCACTCCCTGCTGCCTTCTTTGATGCTCTGGTCCTAGCCCTGAGGTCAGTCTCCTTTCCAAGCACTCTGGGTATGCTGAGCTTTGAATCAATCAGGTGTTTGCAAAGGTCTGAAAAACAATTACTGAGCATGTGCTCACTCATGGATAGATTGTACAGTGCGTCATAGTCACTCTCTTCACTGCACTTCACCCACCCATCTAGTTCCTTACTGAAGTAATCCATGAAACCCAACAAGGAGTGGTGAGACAGTTTCTGACTATCCCTTAACCACCAGCTGTATTTTTCTGTGGTTATATCAAAGTTGACAACAACGTATTCTTTCAAAGGGGAAAATTTCATCCTGTCATCTTTATCTAGGGGTATTCCTCCAACTGATTGGCATATACTTTCAGAGACTAGCCCCGTAGTCTGCCTCTGGGACTCTGTGCATGCACAAATCTACCTCAAAGGCCTCAAACCACTTGTCAGTGTCACCACAAAACTAAACATCAGGTCTTTGAAGATGTGGATCCTTTTACCGCCTCTAGGCTTCTAGGCTTCACTGCCACCATCTTCAATGGCCTCTGATATTCTCCTGACTTTCAGGTCCATTTCTTTATGTTTCATCTCATGTGCCAGCAGAATTTTCTGCCCAACTAGATTCAGCCACCTTTCCTCTAAGGTTCTATCAGCTTCTGTCTTTTTCTCCTCCAGGGTCCTTGCTGCAGATGCCAGTTAGCTCTCTTTTCTGGCCACAACAACCAGTCACAGCCGCAGAGAGGAGACACAGCCCTGGACAAGGCAGGGGCCTCCTTTCCAATGGTCTATGCTCTCCCCGCTGGCTCTGGGGTCTTTATCAGGTCATTCTCTTACTCCTCCTTTATCTTAACATCATCCTCTGCACCATCATCCTCCTGCCCCTGTGATATAGACTGCAACATGCAAACATTTTCCCAGTTTCTGAGGGCTATCTGGTACTCCAGTTTCTTGAAACCTATTGCTAGAATCAACCCCCTGTTCTTATACAACTTTTTCAGCTCTGCCACAGTGAAGCTTTCAATGTTGATGGGATCCGCGGCCGTTGTTGTACAAATCACAGATGCAAAATTTGAGGATAGGAGTGAAATTTAGGAAAAAGAAAAACATTACCAGTTGAAAGATAAAGGAGAATTTAAAAGTCCAAATTGATTTTCCTGTCAGATTATAACAAAGGATTTTTGGTTTGGAACAAATCACTGAGTGGCAGTGCAAAAACACAGGTTCTGGATCCGACCGCTGCCATCAGTGTAAGAAATTAGAGTATTAATTGAGGGTGGGGAGAAACCACCTCAAATAATAATCTCAGCCATTGCCAGTGTGAACCACAAAAGTCACTAAGTAAACTTGTGCTTAACCCTCTCATAGTTTGGCCCAAAGCATCAGGCTTAACTTAGAGGCAATGTCTGAAGCATTTATGTATTACTCAATTAGTAATAAAGTGAAAGGACAACACAAGAAAAATCCCAAATTAATTTAGAAAAATAGAGTCAATGTTAATAAGTAATATGACACCAAAATGAAAAAGTCCAAAATGGACTGAACTGGAAACATGTATTTTCAAATTTTGAATTAAAAAATAGCACCAAGAAGCACAAAGTGCCAACCATTGTTAATCTTGTCATATTATGCCAGGTAAAAGATGGAACGGGGGTGAGATAAAGGGATCAGGTTCACCCGGTGAAAGTTTAACTTGTGACTCGGAAACTTTTTGGTAGAAAAAGTGGTCTTTTATTAGCTGTTGGTAGAGCAAGCTGAAATCTGGACTCAAAGCAGGACTCGACAATGGTGGGTTGCTGAAGAGTGGGGTTCAGTGTGGGTATTGAAGGTGGGAAACATTGAGGGCAAACAAAGTCAGGAAGGTCTCGACGGCGAAGAGTTGCTGCTCAGTGTCAGTCCTGATGAAGCCATCTATGTTCGAGCTTTGAAACTAAAATTCAACTTTATCATTAATTTGGATTTTAAATTGCTATTAAAATTCATCCTTGAACTGTACTTCCAGCTGTTCCCAAACTAAAATTAAGCATAATAAGTTGTTACAGTTTAACTCTGTGTTTTCCTATGGGAGAGCCAGCCTTGCCACTGTGAAAAATGACTTTGAAGGTTTTTCACTGCCAGGACATGTGAAACATTAAATATGCATGTTCTACTAGTTAAATACCATTCACCCTGTCCTATGAGAATTCAGGGCCTAACTTAGGGGGTAGCCTATAAATATTAAAATAGGAAGATTTAGGTCTAGATGGTTTAGTTTGCAGGATGAAATAGCACTTTAAACTGTACTCCTAGGCCCATATTATGATACCGGCGCACGTTCCCGGTTTGCACCATTGGGCACCTACAAACAGATGTGCCATGCACAAACAGGTTAAGTGCTCCCAATTATGTTGAATGCACTGTGCACAGAGCAACCACAAACTTGTGCTGCCCTAGGGCAGCACATTCAAGTGAAGTACAGAGCGACTGCTTCAGAGCTGCTTCGTGTTTCACAGTGCAGGTGGGAACCAGCCTACACTTTCAAAAGTGATAAGGGAGCCCCTTGCAGGGGGGGTGCAGGTAGTGACCACAGCCGTCTGCAAGGGGGCGTTGGGGGGTCCAAGGGATGCCCTATCATCCCTGTAGAGCACTGGCAATTCTGCACCTTTTTGTGGTGCATTTTCAGTGCACCTCCAGATAGATTCTTTGCCTTTGAGCCCTCTTCAATAATACAGTGCGGGCAAAGATATTACCTCATTTGCTTGGGGCCATGCCCCCACCCAAATAAAGGAATGCCCTCTTGAGAAAGAGCTGGCACTACATGTACACTAGTGTACACTAGTGTTTCTGTATTTCAGAAGGGGCCCCATAAACATCTGCAACCCCATCTGTAATACCAAAGGGCACACAAAGGGTGTATATGAATTGTAACATGTTTGGAGAGCTCAAGCACTGGTTAGCAGGAGTAAATAGCACAGAGTCCTATTACCAACAAGAAAACGGGTTCAGCAACAGAAGGGAAAAATCTGGGGTAACTCTGCAGAAAGGGTAAATTTACAGTAGTCAGAAATACTTGAAATATATGTGCCTTACCACAAAAACATCTAGATAGTGCCACAGACACTGCTTTTTGGAATTAGCCGTACTAGGCGGTATAACAATTCCTACACCCGGATTTCCCTTTTTCACTACTGTTTCTAAAATCTCTTTGGCTCTTTGCTGACTTGACATACAATGCAAAACACACCTGTTTCAGTTTTTACTGAGCCACCCTTAATTTCTGTGCTTAAACTGAGATTACAAATTAAACTGTGGACCATGCTAATAAATCATAATTCAGGGGAGTAATATGTCTTTTTAGTATATAAGCAGTACACCTTCATGCCAAACAAGCATATTACAGTAATTGTTCCTATAGTTTCTTCTTCACAGTTCAAATGGAATCTTGCAGGTTTCAATCTCTCAACTGCTCTAGTTATCTGATGATATTTTGTATTTAAAACAAATTGCGATTCTCCTATTAACATGACTAGAGAATCTGGATTTCATTAAAGACACGGAGGCTATCATTATGCATTAATCCTTTAATGCAGTCACAAGCAGCCGCACAACATCACAAAGAAAGAAACAGTTCTAGAATGTAGTGAGCAAGGTACAAATGGCATGAGGCACAAACAGACTGCCTCTTTTAAATGCAACGAAGTAAATAAAGTTCAGAGATGAGGTCCAACTTGATCTTGAAACTGGAGGTTGTGAGAAGTCAGAAGAGAGGTAAAGGTGAAAATAGGTGATCATGCAGGATTATCTGAAAGAAAGAGGAGAATGATAATAGAATCATAAGGTAAGAGGATAATAAAGTGATGAGTTAATATTCAATGCAAAATACACACCAGAAAAATATATAGTTCAAGAATTACACCAACCATGGGAGGGGAAAGGGTGGGATAATGATAGCCTCTGTGTCTTTAATCAAATCCAGATTTTCTAGGCATGTTAATAGGAGAATCGCAATTTCATTACAAGACCGGAGGCTACATTATGCATGTTGGTAGCCTTGAAGTACAACATCAGACATATGTTCAATAGGTTTACAGTAATGGTGAACGAAGGTTGAAGCATTGGACCAATCGGCCGCTTTAAGAATATCATTCAACTTACCTCCAGACCAAAAGGATTTGCTTGCCATAGCACCTCTGAGAGAATGAGCTTGGAATTTAGAAAGGTCGATTCCAGCTAGATTCATTACTGACTTGACCCATCTAGCAATGGAGGAGGAAGCAACTGGTTTAAAGGGTTTAACAAATGAGATAAGGAGTTGTTTGGCATCTAAAGGACGAACATCCTTCATTCTCAAGTCATATTCTCTCATACAGTCTACGACACACAACCTCTTGCAAAGATCAAAACAAGGATAAAAAATAGAGTCCGACATGGTTTTAGTCCTTCTAAATATATCGAATTTAACTCCAAACATATCATAAGATCTATAAGACATATCCAGACATTTCACATCTGAAACTCTACGACAGGAGATTAGACATAAGAGTAGCAAGTTTAAGAGAGAGGCATTTTCTGTTAAGATAAACATTATCTGGCCAAGAAGAGAAAAGGTCTAAGATAGCTTTAACATCCCACATGGACTGGTATTTTGGTCTGGGAGGTCTTTTTAGTCTAATACTTTTCATAACTCTACAAATAATATTGTTCTTACCTACCGTCTTACCTTTGACGAGGGAATGTCCAGCGGAGATTGCTGATCTGTAGCAATTAATAGATCTAGAAGATAATCCCCTGTCAATAGGAGCTTTCAAGGGATCCAAGTTCCTCTCCATGCACCAACAAAACCATTTTTTCCAAATGTTATTGTATCTATAGTGCGTTCCAGGTGCCCATGATTCTCCGAGGAGAGAAGGAGCTGATGACGAAAGGCCAGATAGTTTGTGGATTGCCTGACACTTTCCAAGCAAGAAGGTACAAATTCCCTGAAGTGATTAGGTGGTGATCTTCTCCGTCTGCGTTTGTGACCAGACTCTTGCTCGCTGGAATGAGGAAGGGGATGTCGCAGGAAAGTTCCAGAGTGGTCGGGAACCATGCCTGAGAGGGCCAGAATGGGGTTATCAGAACCAAGGAGCATTGGTCTATTTTGACCTTCTGTCGGACCCTTTGTATCATAGCAAAGGGAGGGAAGGCGTAACCCCGAAGGTTTGACCAGCATTGGAGAAAGGCATTCACCGCTAGAGCTCCCGGGTCTGGCATCCAGCTGAAATATTTTGGGAGTTGGAATGACAGTCTGCTGGTGAACAAATCTACATCTAGTGGACCCCAAAAAAGAGAGAGAGTATTGAAAATGTTCATGTTGAGTTTCCAATCGGTACGGTCTGAAAGGAATCTGGAGTTCCAATCTGCAGAGAGGTTTGACCTCCCGGGAAGGTATTCCGCCTTCAGAGAAATGTTGTGTTCTAGACAGAACATCCAGAGTTTCTTTGCTAAAGCGGATAGGTCTGCTGATTTGGTACCGCCAAGGCGGTTCATATATGATACTGCAGAGATGTTGTCCATCTTGAGAAGAACAGATCTCCCTTGAAGAGAGTGTCTGAAGCTCATTAGGGCGTATAAACCCGCTGTAAGTTCTAAGAAATGTATGTGGTGGGAAGATTCCGCAAGTGACCATGCGCCACCAGTGTTTTGTTCGAGGAAGCGAGCGCCCCCACCGTGGAGGCTGGCGTCTGATTCCAGAACGAATTCCAGGACAGAGCCCAAAATTGCTTTCCCTTTCCAGGCATCCAAGTTCTCCAGCCACCAGGAAAGTTCCAATCTGGCCTCCTGATCCAGGGTCACGGAATCTCCGTACCAGAGACCAGACTTGAGAGCTTTCCCTTTTAATCTCTGAAGGGCATGGTAATTCAGGGGGCCCGGGAAGATAGCTTGGATGCTGGAGGAAAGGAGGTCTATAAGTCGGGCTAATTCTCGTAGGGTTATAGAATCTTGTTTTAGAACGTACCTGATCTCTTTCCGAATTTTGGCGATTTTCTTGGTAGGGAGAAGACAGCTTGAGGTATCTACAGTGAATCCAAGGAATTCTAGAGACTTGGAGGGTGTAAGGATAGATTTCTCTGTTTATAATGAAGCCGAGACTTTCAATAAGGTGGATGGTGGTATTGAGGTCTTTCTGGATTTGGGAGTAGAGTTAAGACATGATGAGAATGCCGTCTAAGTAAATAATGAGGCGAATACCCCTCTCTCTCAGGATAGAGACAATGGTCCTCATGATCTTGGTAAAGCACCAGGGGGCGGAGGAAAGGCCGAAGGCAAGAGCTTGGAATTGGTACAGATGTTTTTTCCAGGTGAATTGGAGAAAGCGCTGGTGTTCTTGTGCCATAGGAATGGTAAAGTAGGCGTCCTTTAGGTCTAATTTTACTAACCAGTCTCCTTTCAAAAGAAGGTCCCTGAGAAGGTGAATACCTTCCATTTTGAAGTGTCTGTAAACTAAGTATTCACTCCTCGAAGGCTTATCACTGGTCTCCACCCTTTTTCCTTTTTTTGAACTAAGAAAAGAGTGCTGATAAATGTTTTTAAAGACCAAGGTACTTGTATGATAGCTCCTTTTTTTTTTTTTTTGTGTAAAATAATTTTTATTGTTTTGTAAAACAGTTAAAACAATAGGACACTAAAACAAACCTTGCGTACATACCCCTTGATAGATCACCACCCAATTGCACAATTCCTCAACCAACCCTAGCTCTACTGCAGTGCGAAAGACTCTGGCTCCCCACCTCCCCACCAACCTGCAGGCCCTCTTAACCATCCGAGTCAGAGGAGTCTTCATCTGAAAGAGGCGGCGGATCGCATATTCCTCCCCTGTACTTGTTCCATGCCCCCCAGACCTTGGCCCACTTGCGAGGACATCCCCGTCTAATAAATACAGAACGCTCTGCAAACATGGCTGCGTCCATCTCCCTACGCCATATGGACAGCAATGACGCCTCCACCGCACCCCATTTTTGGGCTATATTCCTTTTGGCCGTCATGATCCCCAGTGTCACCCAGCCCTGCGTCTGACGATCGAGATCATTGGGTTCCCATACATTTACCAAACAGCGTCTGGGCTCCGGCACCAACGATATCCCACACGCCTGTGACATTGTACGTAGCACTCGCTTCCAAAAGTCTTGAATGATTGGGCAGTCCCAGATAGTGTGGTAAAAAGTTCCCTCCTCCCCACAACCCCGCAAGCAGAAGGGGTGTGGCGCTCTGCCCATCCTATGTAGTAAGCACCTGGTGTAGTAGGAGCGATGTAAAATACGAAGCTGCACCAGTCGCAGTCTCGATGGTATACCCGCCTCGCGCGGCGAGGCCAGTACCTCACGCCACTCTGGGTCATCAAAGTCGCCGATCTCGTCAGCCCACCTCTCCCGCAAGAGCCCCATAGGGTCCGACAGATTGTTGATCAGTTTGCGGTACGTGGATAGCTCCTTTTTTGAGCATTGAAGAGATTTCCTCTTCGACCATCTTCTGATGTTCTACTGAAAGAGTTAAAGGATTTGGGGGGTGAGATTGAAAGGGAATGTCTATAAAGTCTATTTTGAAACCCTGAACGGTCTCTAGAACCCAAGGGTCTTGAGTTAGGGATTCCCATATATGGTAGAAGAGTTTTAGTCTGCCCCCTACTTGGGAAGAAGAGGAAAGAGGAAGAAGACTTACTTGGAAGGTTGGAGATGTTTGGATTTCAGCGGGATCTGTAGCCTCTGTTATGTGGTCCTTTGGCTCGATGAGGGTATAATTGTTGATTTGAGGGGTAGAAGCCTCTACCAGAACCTCTGCAGGATGAGAAGGGCCGCTGGTTACCGCGGCCGGAAGAACGGCCCCTTCTTCCAGCCTGTCCAAAAAGGTTGTGTTGAAAACACGCTTCATATTTGCTTGGGCCCTATCAATGGCGGTAAAGGTGGCAACATATTTGCCGATTGATTTGATCATGTCCTCTCCGAAAAGAAGAACCTTAGGGTTGTCGGATGGTTCTTTTTCGGCTAGGTCACTGAGTTTAGGGTTCATCTTTGTAAGGATAGTTCTCCTTCTTTCAATGTTTAGACTCAAATTCGCATTTCCAAGAAGGACAATGGCTCTTTGGCTCCATCCGCAAATGAGGTTGATATCGAGAGGGGTATTTGAGATATGGGATTCTTCAGCTAGGTCTAGAATCCTAGCGAGGGGGCCGAGGATGTCAAGGAGGCGGTCCTGGCAGCCTTCGAGCGCTCTCTTCAGACCTTTTCTAGGGTCTTTCCCTAGTTTAAATAAAAATTGTATTAGATCGGGGTCGAGGTTAGGGGTTTATGAGACCTTATCATGAATAGAGGGTCTTGGGCACTCTGATTTGAGAGTATTCCTTGTTTCTCTTTCAAGAGAGTTTCTTAGCCATCTCTTAATGAATTTAGAAACATGTTCCTGAGGGAACCATTTTGAGCTATTTGGGTGGGAGATACTGAGGGGGAGAACATTTCTTCTCCTAAGGGATTGAGTATAATATTATCAGATGAGGAGGGAGATGCTCCTTCGCCAGGATTATTAAGGTCTAGGTCTTGGTTTTGGTCGTCTAGAACCAGAACGAATTTGTCGTAAGGATTATGAAAATTGTCTTCCTCTGAATCAGAGTCTGCGTCATCCTTAGCACCATAACGAATTGTACCACGAGGGGCACTAGTCATATTTGTGCCGCTAGGGACACCCATCAAATTTGTGCCGTGAGGGACACCGTTCCCATTTGAGGCACGAGGGCCTCCCAACATAGATGAGGTGCTAGGGCCTCCAAAATCAATTGAGGTGCTACGACCTCCCGTAATGCAATCAAAAGGATGGTTGCAGTTTTTTTATTTTTTTATTCTTTTTGCCAGGAAGTGTGAGGTCATAGATGGGATCATCATGGTCGGAGGGGAGAGATCTTTTAGTAGACATTACTTCTTTTAGTGTAGATAACATGCAAGATCGCATTTCTTTCTGTAAAAATTGTTTAAAGGAGTCATTGTTGTGATGGGGAGAACTAGCAGTGGCATCATCAGAGTCAAGGTCTGACATTTTGGCGGTAATTGTGTAACAAAGAAAGGTCAGAGTGAGTTATATTAATTTATGGTAAAAAATTTTTGGGGTAATATTAAAATCTTCCCCTTTTTTAAATTATTTTTTTATGCTTAAATAGGAAAAAGAGATGGCAAATATAATATATAAAGCAACCTCTAAGATAAGGAGGCTTTAGTAACGAAGTGACAGAGAGAGGGCTTAATAAACTCTATTTAGGCCGAATATGAGTATCTCCTTGGGTTTGTAACATGAAAGAAGGTTTCTCCCATTAAAAGTATTCATACGCGATCTCCAGCAGCAGCTGATCGGAGTGGAGTAACTTTAACTGAAGCTCTCGCTCGAGCTCAGCTGCTGTCGGAGAAGGCGTTTACTTTAGAAGAAAGCACCAAGGAGATAGCCTTACACCGGAGCACCATTGCTAGGGAGCTTTTGTCTAATCGTCGTGACGCGCTCGCTCCGTCTTGGCGAGCGCGTCGAAGAAATGCCCAAAAAACGCGAAGAATCTCCAAATGAGGCGAGAAATGAGATCTCTCGCATGAGAAAGGAGAGCGGTGCTCAAGGGGTTTGGAAACGGAAATGGACAAGGTAATTAAGCATAATTAGAAAACTTTCATATACGGGGGAGATAGAAAGATCGACGACCTAAATAGGAAGTCGGTGGGGAGGGGGTGAGGAGGGGGAAAAAGCCCATAGTCACCCACACAAAGGAAAGCAAGGAGCTGTTGAAGTAAAGCGCCTTAAACAAGCTATAAATGTAAGCCTAACAAGCAGTAAATCGTTAGAGGCAAGAATAGCATGTTATTCAGTAGATCGGTTTTAAAAATCAAAGAAGAAAAGTTGTTACAAAGCAATTTCTAATCAGAGAAAAATGAGTTGTTACTTATCTGCCTGTGAGCCGCATTTAAAAGAGGCCGTCTGTTTGTGCCTCATGCCATTTGTACCTTGCTCACTACATTCTAGAACTGTTTCTTTCTTTGTGATGTAGTTCGGCTACTTGTGACTGCATTAAAGCATTAATGCATAATGTAGCCTCCGGTCTTGTAATGAAATTTGCGATCACTGCAAGCACAGTAGTGTTGATATTCGTATTGGAGCTTACAAAGTTGCAGTATTTGTGCATAGTGCACTCGTGTAGAGATGGACAATGTATTTCCAATCTGTGCTGTCAATTAATGAAGTAGTAAACATACCCATTTTTCAGCTTTATGGTATTCTCTATGTGTTGTTGAGAAAAATGGACTGACCATGTCATTACACACATGTGGTTTCATCGTTTGTACTAGTACAAACACTAGGCTTGATCCTTCGAAGCACATTTGTTCAGTCATTAGAGCTGTGGGATCTGTTACATATGGGTGTACTGCCAATTGAGAAGGTTATTAATTCATTCTAAAACCAAGCAATTGACCTGTGTATATGGCCTGGCTTTTTGTTGGGTGAAAGAAGGGGAAGTATTATTTGGGGTGGGCGATTGCCCACCTCTGAGATTTATAGCATTATTTGTCAGGATGAACCATAAAGTTAATATATAAACCTGTGTTCACCCCTGGTAGGTATCGCACATAACCTTTAGACTCAAAAGGGCAATGTGTAAAGTATTCATGAGTAACCAAAACAATGCTAAAGTCAAAACACCAAAGTATGTATAAATAATTAGAAAATAGAATAAGAGTTTATGAAGAAAATTACACCAAAAAGACAAAAATCCCATAAGGGGATGAGGAGATATTCATTTTTAGAGTTTTAAGTAGACATAATGGCAATTATAGTCTATGGAAGCAGTAGACTGGTACCTAGGCATGATTTGAAGCCAAGTGCAAAGGAGCCCTGGTCTGATGCAGCAAGCAGATTGGTCCGGTGAAAGTCTAGAAGTAAAATTTTCCAAATATTTTCCACTTTTTTAAAGAAAGGAGTTTATATATTGACTACATCCCAATACAAGAAGGGGCCTTGTCACATTTTGAGAAGAGAATTCCTCCATGAGCTGGTCGCCACTGAAATTGCTACTGTGAAAACAAAGGTCTGATAGTTGTAGCAGGTTGATACCTCTGGATTTCTGGAGCTTTTGAGATTTCTCTCTTAAAAGGTTCTAGGTCCCAATGAAGAATGGCCCCCAAGACCTCATAGAAAGGCGCTTAGAGACTCCTTTTGAGTCAAGCAGAGGCCAAAAGCAAAGTCCAGCCAGGTCCAATTACCACAGGTCAGCTGGGCACTTCAAGGAAAAGGCCTCTTGTAGCATGTTGGGTCCTTGTAGCCATGGAAGAGGTAAGCCAACTGACCCTTGGAGTCCACTTCTTTGTTCTGGGTAAAAAAAGGGTGCAGGTCTAGTACTTCAGGGCTCCTCTGAGGTTATATAGAGAACGTCTAACCCTCTTCTGAACTTTCACATGTCCAGCAAGTATTCGAAGGATGGGCCACTGTGGTGTCACATTTATGCCTGGCACCAGCTAGTGTGTGAGGGTGATTTCTGGAACTCCCTAAATAATGGGGTATAAGTTCTGGGAGCAATCCTACCAACTGTTTTTTTAGTTCCTGTTTACCCTACTGAAAACAATCCTACAGTGTCCGTCGCTCTCAAAATCCTAAGTGGGAAACCATCCTTCTTTTGTGCAGACCTGGTGTGCCCACTCAATGGTGTGGGCAGAATATGAGCAGCTTCCTCTTCTATGGTCACCCAAAACTGGTCCGGGGGCTAGTTCTCTTCTCACCGGGTTTGGTGCATCCTAACTATGGGTACATGCTTGTGCCAGGGCATGCCCCAATTAAGTTAATGGGAATGCCCTCACCGTCCTTTTGCAAATGGGACAAAATCACCTCCTCTCACCCAGACCATAGTTTCTGCTCTGCGAGCAATTTTCACACCACATTTAGGCCAAGTAGAGCCGGACAGTTGCAGGAGAGCTAATGCAAATTAGACTCCAGCAGTTTCAGGCATGATTAAATGTAACTTTACAAACAATACACTCCCCAAATGTGTAATATGAATCTAACTTCACTAGATTGGATTATTATTTGATATTTAAATAAGTCATGGAATACAGTTTGTAGTTGGCAGAGGTAAGATGTTATAAATTAAAGAGTATTATATATGCTTTGACTTTTCTATGTGTAAGTTAGAGTCAATGGGGGAACTTGCCTTTTCTGTTATCAAACATTTTCCAGTCTTAAATTAGATGACCCCTATCTTGGGGGAAGCAAGTTGTGTTTAGAGGATGACTTATTTACTATTGCAAATGAGGTTTTCCTACCTGTCAAAAGGGCAATTTTAACAGGTCTGTGCAGCAGGGTTCAGGCTGCTCCTAACAGGCTAAACTTTGTAAGCCTGAAATCATGCTTTCACTGCCCATTGTGTGGATTGCACAATTGGTGCTGAGGTCTGCAGGTGACATTTAGCTTTCAGTCCCATGGCACATTTTCAATATAATGTGCTCTGGACCTATAGGTATGTTAAAAGAGTCAGTGATACACTAATTTAACCATGTTTAAAGGTGAAGCACAGGGGCCTTACTATTGTTTAGCAGGGAAACAGTGCACAAAGTTTTAAGTCCAGCAACAAAATGGGCTTCAGAAAAAAGTGAAAAATCTGCAGTGGCCACACAGAAATATCCAACAGTGGAGTTGAATATTGCCTATGTTTAAACTCCATAACTTTGTATGTCTTTGCTGTAGCATTTTTGCCAAGGTTTTTTTCTGGGGCTCAATCTCCTCCATGATTTTGAATGGTTTTTGTTTATTTTTTCCCTGAGGATGTAACTTTTTACAATTTAGTTTCCTTACGACAATATTGCTTTTGTGATTGTTTGTTTCGCAACCAATAATAAAATAAACATTCATTTCTATCATAGATGCTTTCTAAATATTTTTATTATTATTAGTATTAATAATATTATTATAACATTTCATCAGAAACAAAATAATACACCCGGACAACAGACCCCAGCCCCTCACCCCCCTACACAATTAACAATGATGGCATATAATTGCATTATTATATATTGCAGCCATAAAGAAGAAAAAAGGGGGGAAAAAGCCCAGATCATTTTGAAATATAGCTAAAAAGATCCTTTGTTCTCTAAAGTGCATAGTATAAACCTTTTATGATTCTGATACATTCTTTTCATAATACGGGATCAGACCAACATACTACCTCATTCACCCTGTTCACCCTGTTCAATCTAGTCTGTCAGCAGGGCCCACCTCAGCAGACATTTACCCAGTGCCCTTTGCTTTGAATAAATTGCTTTTTCTAATTATATACTGCAAGACCCCAGGCTAACCATTGCTGAAATACGGGTGGCTTTGCATCCAACCTGCCCAAGGTGATACACATTTGAAGAATGGTCATAGATGTAAATAAGACTGCTCTTCCTTTTGCACGTCTCCCCTTCTTGTACCCCCAGCAAAACTACAGCTGGGGTTAAAGATTTTTTTATTCTTAACTTATTATTAAGGAATTTAGTGATCTCTTCCTTTATAGTCGAAAGTGTTCCACAAGTAGCGAATATATGTACACTATCTCCTCCACTTAGTTGGCATCTTGGACATTTTGATCCCTTACCATTCCTTCATTTAATAACCCTCCTGGATGTATAATAAAGATTAAAACATGTTTTATAATATTGCACTCCCAACTTTGAGGACAATAATGCAGTTTTTGGCATTGAGAAGGATTCCAGAAAGCTAGATTCCAGTATGGCCAATTTCTCCAGCCATTTCAGAGAATGTTTATCTAAGTCATCTTTCATAAATGTAGTCATAAAGCTATAAATAACCTCAATAGGACATCTTTGCCTGCTAATTAATACATCCACATGATCAGACCTTTGGTACTCCACCAGGCCGCCTCCCTCGCGTATCGAAAAATCCCGTATTTGGAGGTACTTGAAAAAGTCTCTATGATCGATGTTAAAGTCATTCCTAAGCTCTTCAAATGAAATGATCCCCGTGAAAGAGAAAAAATGTCCTACCCTGTTTAACGCAGTACTCACCCAACATAAAACATATTGATCAGCAAAAATCTCTAATAGATTACCATTATTAGACTATTAGAGTATAATGATTCAACCTTCCTATCCCCATTATCTTGCATACAGCTGATCAGGCTTTAAAAGAGCTCTGAAGAGTCTTAAAGTGAACTCTCTGAAAATAGTTATACTCAAGTTGTCTCCAAAGACATCCCCAGGCGTCTTTACCAATCAATACCTCAAAGGTAGTAGGAAAATAGCCAGCTCCTACTTGGCCCAGCAATCTTTCTTGCAATAGTACCAGGCAATTTTGAAGCATAGTGACACAGTAGTATTGTTTAAGATTTGGTAAACCCCACCCCTCTCTATCCTTTGGTAGTGTCAAACATTTTGAAGCCCAACTGGGTTTAGAGTATGCACAAACAAATTACAAAACCAGATCTTCCAGTTTCTTAAACCATATAATCTCAAACTCTATTGGGATAACAGGAACAAATACAAGATTTTGGGGGAAAAAAATCATTTTTATTATATTACACCTCCCCGCTAGCGGCAAGTGTAAGTTATTTAATCTGCTTAGATCTCTTTTTACTTTTTCCATAAAGGGGTCCCAGTTTTCTAAGTTTTGCATCTTGATCTGAGGAGATGATTATTCCTAAATATGCTGCTCTCTGTGCAACACAAGGATCTGATAGCGTAATTACTTTATTAGTAACGATTACCGTCTTTTCCTCGTTTAACGAATATCCTGAAATAATCCCAAAGTGCATTGCCTCTCTCTCTATCTCCAAAAGAGCAATTGCTGGATCTGGTGTTACAAGCGCTATGCTGTTCCTGTATTGTTCAGGCCCAAATGTAATGTTTCATGGGGCATGGCCCTATTAATGCAACAAATGCCATGTGTACTTGACACGCTTAATCAAATTTCATGTTGATGTTTGTGTATACACATGATTCAAATTTAGGGAGGTAAATGTAATTCAATAATAATGTAAGCATTTCAAAGAGTGTTTTACTCAAGTGGGCCATCTGGCATGAACGTATTTGATGTGCTCATGCAAAGAGAGTCCTTGTGTACACTTCAGGCAATGTACAGCTAAAGTTGATATAACATTAAGTGTATATTTCCTGTTCACAATGCATAAATCATGCATTTACAAGGTATTGGATGGCTAATTGATACATCTCCAGTAGTCCCTTGTGATGTCCTGCAAGCCATCAAGTTTACTAGGCACTTTTGCACCATTTTGTGATTCTTTGAGTTGGACCTACTTTTGCCTGTCCAACTGTGAGGAAATATCTCAATGGCATAGCTTGAGTATTTTATTTGTGCTGTATCTGTGCAACCTTAGATAATTGCCAAACGTCTTACCAATGTGATATGGTGTGAAGTAGGTTGTACTACAGCAACATCTTTATTGGCTTGAATGACACACTACCAAAGGGTTCTTTGTATACACTTGCTTGTGCAAAGGACAGGAGAGTAATCATGGTGATGGTGGCATTCTGACTTAGGGGCTGATTATGATTCTGCCGGTCTTTGAACTACCAGACTCGTGGTAGGGCAGAGGTGGCAGTCTTGTTACCACCACATTACGACCTTAGTGGTAGTGCCGCTCTGGGACAGGCAACACCGACAAGAAACCACAGTTCCCTGGTGGTGGCGCAGTGATCCAGAGGCATTCATATCCTTGGCGGGACTGCTAGGGTCCGGCCAAGCATATAAGAAGTTTCCCCTCTGCCAGGGTTTTCATGGTGGTGCCTCCACCATGAAAACCTAGCCTCACACTCAGTGTCTGCATAGAAGTTCCAGCATGGCATGGACTTTAAAGTCCATGTCTTGCTGAAACTGTTTTTGATGTTCCCATTGCAGTGCCTATTGTATAGGCACTGCTGTGGGAATGACAATGGAGTCGCCCGCCAATGACTAAAAAGCTATTATACTGAGGGCGGTTCTCATGCGGGTTTGGAGGTGCGGTGGCAGGACCGCCTGCATTACTGGCAAACTCGTAACCGGCCCCTCAAAGTTCAACAAATGCTAATGTAAAAGTTATTCTGTGATGAACATGAAGGCGTGAATAAATAAATTTAGGAGCACTCCTTTCTCTCTCCATTGCAGTGTACAGCCAGGAAAAGGCAGCGAAAAGGAGGACCATGGACAAATGTGGATGAGGAACTTGGCTGCAGGGTGGGCAGTAGAAACTAAGAGGAGGACAGTTCTAGTGAGGAGGAAACCATTGCCAAACAGAGTCAGACATTCTCCCACCACATTAAATGTCTACACGTACCCCACTTCAGCATCTGGGCCAAGAGAAGAGGCTGGTAGTTTGCCTTGACAGAACAACAAAGTGGTTTTCCAAGATCATGGCTGTCCAACTGCAAGGTCTGAGGGCACTTCTCCATCCTTCTCACAGGTCCCTCCAACGTGAGGCTGCCTTTTCCATACCTCTTTTACGAACAGAGAGTGTCCTTCCAGAGGAAAATCAGAGGCTATGGGGCAGCTCTGTCACAAACACTCATGATTGCTCATGTGTGGTCTGTCCCTGTCTCTTCAATGTATGTGTTTGATACCAATGCAGGTCAACGTCTACCCTTTGGGGTTGGGAACTGGCCATCATGCAGGGTTTTGAAGTGACTGTGAAGGGTGTCATGAATCAGCTTGATAAACAGGCAGTACACCAGAGGGAGGTGATGTAGTTTTTGTCCTGCGCCGCCACTAAGCCATCTGCCAACCAAGTCTTGCCTTCTCACCTACTGACAGTGTCAGTCCTTCATTGACTTCTAACTCTGCCTCTGAACTAACCCTGGGCGTAGTTCGCGAAGTAGCACTTCGCGAAGCTACGCAAAGTGCAGTTCGCACTACGCGAGCTACGCGTAGCACTTCGCGAACTGCGTAGTACCTTGTTCGCACTGTGCCAGATGTCGTTTTCAATGATTGCACAGTGTGGACAAGCAACCGGCACTGTGCAATCATTGAAAATGGCATCTTGCACAGTGCGAGCTGTAGTTTTCTGCTGCTCGAGTAGATTTTTACTCGAGCGGCAGCTTTCTCAACGCGAACTGGTAGTTTCTCATCGCGAGCGGTCGCGAGCATACGCGACCACTCGCAATGAGAAACCTGACCTCCTTGCGTTGGGAATCTCGCTGGGAGGTTTATTTTCCATGCTCGCGATCGCCAACTTGATGTTGCTGATCGCGAAAAAGGAAAAAGTCTCGCCGGGATGTCATTTTGCTTGCTCGCGGTCGCCAACTTGACGTTGAGGACCGCGAGCAAGCAAAAAATGACCGCAGCACTACGCAACACTACGCTACGCGTGTTCGCACTGTGCTATGTGCAGTTCGCGTAGTGCGAAGTAGGGCGAACTTCGCAAACTATGCGAGCGTAGCGTAGTGCTTTGCCCAGGCTTACTCTGAACCTCTCCAAGTGCATTCAGCCAATTATAATATGTCTAGTCCTGTTCAGTCAGTCGACATGCCTGTACAGAAAGAAGTGGTTGTGGTCACTCTAACCTTTGACATATGGTAAAGAGTGTTGATGAGGCATTTATAGGTTAGGGTAATTAGTTTATCATCTGTGTTTTTTTTCTCTGTTGTTTGCCCTAGATTTTGATTTCAGAAATATAGACCTTTACTTGGATATTTCATTTAGCCTTTAAACTTTGTTTCCCATCTATTGGATCTTTTTATGAATCTAGCCAGCACCTTCCTTCCCCTGCACATTCTATCTCACTCCTCGGTCTTGAGAACAGTTTTATTTGGTTATTCTTTCCTTTTAGACATGTATCCCTAAAACTCTACTACAGATCCATGGATCTCAAGCATGTTGAGCATCCCATTTCGTCACTCAGATAAATATTCTCATTCTCACAATTGTTCTTGAGTATGCTTTTATTGTGTGCATTATTTGCGACTATGTCTTTTGATGGATGTTTATATGTGAGGTGATGACGGGGCATCTAAACAAGATCGATCCACACATCCCATTTCTGCTGCATGATTTTCCAATTTTAAGGGACAGACATTCATGAGTTTGCACACAGCATACATGTATAGGTTGACATGGATGTTCATTTACCAAGCTCTGTCATCCATCCGTGGAACCAGTCCAGTCCACATAGTGAGGCAATCAAAGGTACAGTGTGGAGGTGGTGGTAGGTGGTGGTAGGGGGCAGAGGTTCTGCAAACACAGGGCCTGTAAACCTGACAATGTATTTTTATGAGGCTAATTTCTTGTTGCCTGCCCTATGTGGGTTATAATGTTCTTTCAGCATATGCAATATAGATAAGATTAGGGCATCATCAAAGTACGACATTGCAAGTTGCACATATCTAAGTTGTGACAGTGTTAATATACCTGGATGTGTGGTAGGGATGTGTTGTGTTGCTATTAGTCCTGGTCGAGATCCTGCTGCAGATCGTGGTGCAGCTGTTGCTCCTGTTGAGTGCAGTGCAGCATGCACTAGGACTGTAGGAAGGTAAGGTAGAGCATGTGAACATCGGTATTTTTAGCCCTATATTCATGTGTGAGGTAGACAAGATAAATAGAATTAGGGTATATGAGCTTAATGCCAATGTGTGAAGACAGTATAGCCTGCTGTTGTTGACGGACATGAGTGTAAGTCAAGGTATAAGTGAAATGGTAATGTAGAGGTATATTGATCTTACTAGGCCTGATGTTGGCATTTCCAAGAAAAGGCAGGCCATATACCTGGTTATATTGCATGTTGAAGAGGATACACTCAATGAGAGAGATAGGAAGAAAATTTGATACCTAAAACTTGTCACACAACCTTCACTTTCTTCTCATCCAGCCATTTTTCCTCGATTTCTGCCAGGGTGGGAAAACCCATCCTTAATGTTGGAATTGGCACTTTTTGTAGGGTTATCCCCCAACATTTTGCCTTTCTCCTGTCTTTTTCTGACCCTCTTTTTGCTGGTTTTAGGACTCTGGGCACGTTACCACTGCTCACCAGAGCAAAAGTGCAAGTGCTCTCTATCTAAGATTTGCTGACAATTGGTTTTCCATGACTGGTCTATTTAATTTACTTGTAAATCTCCAGTATAGTGCACTAAAGGTGCCCTGGGACTGTAAATGAAGGGCTACTAGTGGGCCTGCATCACTGTTTGTACCACCCACTCAGTAGCCCTTTAAACTTGGCTCAGGCCTGCCTTTGCAGAGCCTGTCCGAGCAGTTTTCAACTGCCATTTTGACCTGGCAAGTGTACACAGGCCCAAACCATCCCTTTAATTACATGTAAGGCACCCCTAAGGTAGGGCCAGAGCAGCCCCATGGGCAGGGTGCAGTGTATGTAAAAGGTAGGCCATGTACTAATTTGTTTTACATTTCCTGGTAGTGAAATACTCCTATAACTGTATTTCACTACTGTAAGACCTGTCTCTCCCATAAGTTAACATGAGGATTACCTTGAAACATCTTTCACGTGTAATTTCCCTTTGAGAGCAGATAGAACATTGTTTGGTGTCTCTGGACTTAGAATTTAAAAATACATATTTTAGTGAAGTTGATTTTTAAATTGCAAGTCTGAAATGCCACTTTTAGAAAGTTGAAGACACACAAATGATGGACGGAATGCAGAGCAAATCAATCATTCTCCCCCAGTCAATAGATCTGGGATAAATTCATTGTTTGTTTGCTCACCATGCCATCCCAGTTTAGACCCAGCCATGTGCAAATCAGTCTTGACCCTGTGCCTCATGGGAACAATTCAGACCGAACTGCCAAGCCAAGTCTTCCTTGGACCGGAAACAAGCATCCTAGGACCGGTTTCGGGGCTTCACCCCTCATCAGCCAGGCTAGCTGGAATCCATACCCAGTGCACTTAGTCTAAGAAAGCAAACAACTCACACAGATGATGGATGGAATGCAGAGCAAATCAAACATTCTCCCCCGTCAATATATCTGGGTTAAATTCATTGTTCTTTTGCTCACCATTTCGGGCTGGACTGTTCCCATGAGATTCAGGGTAAAGACTGATTTGCATATGGCTGGGTCTAAACTGAGGTGGCATGGTGGGTGAAAAACGACGGATTGGGATATGGCCCAAGCGATTGGCAGTGGCTGAGATTATTTCAAGCATTTCATCCATCACCTTGTTGTTTTTGCACTTTTACAAAGTTTCAATTTTTCTGCCCATCCCAGATGTGCCTTTCTGCTAGTGTTCTGGGTCACCTTACTCTGAATGGCTCTGCTGTTGTGAATTGTGTATTGCTTCCAGTCAGGCAAAGGAAGCATAGTTATAAGGAGAGAGGGTCTTTCTTACAGGATGGCAGGGGAGGAGTAGTGCCCTGACCTGTTTGCACCTCCAAGGGATCTGCCTGCAGCACACACACAGAACATAACACCAGGCCTGCCCTTGCCTTTTGTTAACCTAGACTGGATTCAGAACCATGGAAAGGGAAATAATACCCAGTACCAGTTTTGGGTGCAGGCCAGGGAATTGCTGAGTTCAAGGCTGGCACCAGGTATAAAGAAGGGACCTACAGACCCACTCATCAGAATACCCCTTGACCTGTGGAAGATGAGGAAGAAGGACTGCCCTGCTGTTGGAGGAAGAGGTACTGCCTTGCTGACTGAGGAAGGAAGACTGGACTTCTTGACTTGAACCAAAGCTACCCAGATTGACTGCAATGGACAGTTGACTGTCCTCCTTTTTATGTTACAAACACACAACAGGCATCTAGAGGCCTCCCTGCAACTTCCAGGCTTACCAGCACCAACTGGACCTGCCTGGACTTTCCTAAGTATTATTTATGTCCTCTGCTGGAGTGAGTCTTGATTTCTAAAAGATGCTCCCAAGACCTGGACCCTTGGCTGGCATCAGTGTGAACTACTGATGAAAAGTTGAAGATACAGAGGTTCTGGACTCCTCTTGGTCGCACAATGGGCTTCTTCGCATCCAGAATAAACTACCTGTGATAAACCCCTACTCTAAGCTCCAGCAGGACCCACTCTCCGTGCCGACACCTGTCATCCACAATGACCAGCAATGCGAGACCAGCACTTCACACTGACAGCCCAAAAGAAACGCCAAAGCAAAGCTCCAGCAGATATTCGCTTGTCACGCTACAACATCGACTGTCCGCAATGCTTGACGTGCTCCTCATGCATCAGCCTTCTCCTTATGGATCCCACTAATTAACCCCGGGCGGTGAACTCCGCTCCGCTCGCGGAGTTTGCAGAGTTTCCCGCACTCCGCGTTAGGCCGAGATCATGGAGTTCGGAAAAACTCTGCTTCGAGAAGCAGAGCGTAGTTTTTTTCTTCACTCGTGTTCACCAACGTCAAGTTGGCGAGCGCGAGTGCGGAAAATCCAACTCCCGGCAAGATTTTTCCTTGTTCACGATCGCCAACATTAAGTTGGTGAGCGGGAGCATGGAAAATAAACCTCCCGGCGAGATTTCTTAACGCTGGGGGGTCAGGTTTCTCATTGCGAGTGATTGCTTATGCTTGCGAGTGCTCGCGTTAGGAAACTGCCCGTTCACGCTGAGAAAGCTGCCGTTCGAGTAAAAATCTACTTGAATGGCAGAAAAGGTAAGCTTGCGCTGTGCATGGTGCTGTTCGCAATGATTGCACAGTGCTGACAAGCATCCGGCACTGTGCAATCTCCTTGAACGGCATTTATCTACCATACTCCGCTGCTCGCGAATCTCTGCATAGTGCAGCAGAGTTTTTTTTGTACTTTACGTAGCTTCACGTAGTGCAACTCCACGAACTCCGCCCAGGGCTACCACTAATACGAACAGAAGTCTTCATGCAGATTTGAAAAGTTAACACTTGAGTAGGACTAACCTGGGCCTGATACTGACCTGAGCTCCATTGTGTATGGCCTTAACTTGTGACTTTCCCGTGGCCCAGTTCAATCAGATAACAGCTTTTGGCGAGTTGTGCTTTTTGGTGCTATTTTCACTTAAAAGTTTAAAAAGTAATATCTCTGGCTCTCCTAATAGGATGTTGATCATTTGGGTGTCATTTCATTTATTATATTTCACACATCAAAGTTTAGCCTGACTACTTTTGTACCAAGTTACCAGAGAGTTAAGCACAAGTTTATTTAGGGACTATTGTGGTTCCCCCTGACAAGCATTGTGTTCATTATTTGAGTAGGCCTTCCACCCCTATCAACTGACACTACGATTTCTTAAAATACCTATTACACGAACCAAGAAGTACAGTGAAAAAGAAGATAATGCATCGTTTAACATTTGAATGTTTAGGGTGAGAGACCAATGGAGTAATTGGATGGAAAAAGGTAAACAAAACATTATCATGATTGAAAATATGCAGTGTGGTATAATGGAGTGAATAGTGAAGTGTTTCAATGTATTACTCTAATTCTACACATACATATTTTGCCATTACAACTAACTGCACAGGGCTATTGTTAATGACCCTCTGCTCAAGTTGGCCAGGGAGAAGACCATTAACATGTAGTGTAGCCCCAAGCAGTAGGGCTATAATGCTAATAGAATGATACACCCACTGATGATAGATTGTTTTAAAATAAGCATGGAGGAATATAAGACAAACGTTGTAATGTTAGAGCAGACGGCCTATATATGCACTTAGATCTCTGCACTTCAATTAAGTTGTCAACATTTCAGTGTTCCAATAAATGTACCATTCTCACCTGCATCAATAAAAGCTGTTAATTACTCTTTCTGGAGTTATGGTCCTAGTCGCAGATAATGCTGCATCGCAGCAGATGTAATTAACAGCCGTTATTGTCTTACGGGTATGGAGAAATAGAATATTAGTAAACTATCTATAAAATAGGAGTTCTGGGGGGAGCAGGAACTGTCTCTTATCTTAAACATAGGTTACCAACAATGACGTCATTCTCCCACGGTGCTCCCAATGCCTTTTGTGAAACAACAAGTCGTCGCAAGGCTGTCTGCTTTTGCAGAGAGACCCAATCAGTCAAAAAAATAGAAAATATAAATATGCAAATAAACATGTGTCTTCTTTATTGGATGAATGTGATTCATGGCTATCAGTATTTACAATGTAAGCCCAGACAGCTGTGTCTCAACTAGCTGCTTCAGAAGAGGTATAAGAACCGCCGCAGGAGATAGCAGCCATAGTTTTACCTACCTTTCAGCTAAGAGGCAGTTCCTCCTCCCACCATGCTCCCAGGGCCCACAGCATAAAAAGGAGGGGGATTGGAAGCTGGCAGAACAGAATGCACCCTTTGCTGGCCTGTAACAGTAACTATAGCTGCCAAACAATGCATTCTGATTGGCTGACTAGCTCCCTATGTTCCATCCTCGATGATAACAATGCACTATAGCCGAATCCATCCATGAAAAGCCCTCTATCCAAGTTACAGGTGTGCTGCAAGTGATGACATATAACAATAGAGAGAGTTTTTAACTGACAGTGTAGTCTGAGGCAGAAGGACTATAACGCTGTTAGAACATCCCACCCACAGATGGTAGAGAGAGACAGAAAGCAAGTTTATACCAGCCATTGTTGTCCTTGAGACACTTCATCGTCTTCAATGGAGCTTCCAACATTCAAGGACCACATTGTATTTTGGCAAAGCCTGAACTGCAGAGTACAATTTGCTCACCCTGCCGTGCATGAGTGTTCTATTATGTATAACAGAACATGATCAGTGTTGATATGGAGAGTCTTTAGGCCATATACACGAAAGTAATTGTGTGTTTGAATGCAACTGTATGCATTTTCTGGTGAATACAATTAAATTCCTGATTAACAGAAACAGCAACGGTGGGGGGTGGCACCACATGTGGGACTTCCCAACATGGAAGTAGTGACAGTAGGTTGAACTTTAAATGTGAGCAGATTTACATCAATGCTTTGGATTTACGTTATCCTGGGTGGGGAAACCATCAATACTAAGTAAACACCCACAATCTTGTAACCTTTTGCAGGAAGTTTCACACCATAAATAGACTTTTAGATTTACTCTTCTCACAGCAGAAGTAAATGCATTTTTGTTTTTGTAATGGTGAGTGAACGTGCCTAAATTAGATGGGATAAGTAAGACAATGGTCCTCCTTGGAGAAAAGTAATTTACTAGAGAACAAACATAAAAATGTCTTCAAGCACAAATGCATGTTTATATCTATGACCTTCCCCTAGGATAGAATCAGTTACATACATGAGTACTCCTGGAAATCTTTGACGAGGATGAGGGTGTACATGTTTTATTTTTTTACACATAAAGATTTTGCGTATACTCCCTAGAGATCACCTCTGATCTGCATGCACAAAGGGACATATGAACGAACCATGCGCAGAACACTTTTTACAGTTCTTGGATGGACAAATTACCTCAGTTTAGTTACCGCTGTCTTTTCACCAAGCAGACCACTGTTATTCTAACACTTTGGCCAAATTGTGATATGTGTTACAGTTAGCGCTCTAGCGTTTCCGCTAGAGCGCTGCCGAACGCGCGCAGGTTGCGCACACGTCCCCGACGTGAGCGCGTAGATATAAATAATAAACGGGCGGGCGAGCAGGGAGTTTGCGCCCAACCCAATCACTGTGTGTGTGGTCCATTCGTTGCGCTGCAATAGCGCGAGGCCTCCCCTGGGTTCCCCAAGCCACGAGGGTGCTGACCCAGGGCCTTACCCCTCCCAGACTGAGGTCAGGGGTTTAAAACACAACACTGGCAATGAGGGGTGCCTTCTGAAACCCCTGGAACTCCTGCTGCTAGGCAGAACAGCCACAGAGGTCTCGCCTGACGGTGCAGCGCGCTGCACCTGCCCACGTGCGGCGACCGACTCACCAATTGAGTGCACGACGACCCCTGTTCTCACATCAGGGATTTTGACGCCACAATGGGTGATGATGAGACGCCCGGCCCTGCAGGGACACTGCCCCATCACCCCGCGTCCGGAGTGCTACCTCCGTTTAGCGAAGCCACAGACCCCACGACCGCCGCGCCGAGGTGGCAGACATGGCTGGGGAGGCTGGAAAACTACTTCATTGGGTCCAGAGAGACGGATGGAGCGGTGAAACGTTCTCTACTACTCCACTACGCGGGGGAGGAGATCTACCTACTGTTCAAGCACCTGCCTGACACAGGTCCCCCGACGGACTATGCAGCAGCGGTTGCGGCCTTGAACGCACACTTTGACCCCCAGGTCAACCCTGATTACGAACACTTCAAACTTCGCCAAGCGAAACAGCGCGAGGGGGAGTCGGTTGACGCGTTCCACGCGAGGCTGAGGGTCCTTGCGGACACGCACCTGGTCGGCAACCGAGCCAAAGAGGAAATCAGGGTGCAGCTGATCTTGGGGATCAGGAGTAAAACGCTACGAGGCATGATACTTCGCAAACCTAACATCACGATGAACGCCATCCTCGTCCTGGCCAGGACTCACGACCTGTCAGCAGCACATGCAGAGGAAATGGACTTAGCCCTGGTGAAAGGAGCTGCCAGCACAGTGGAAGTCAAAGTGGAGAAAGCGGACGCAGTTCGGAGGAAAGAACGGCCGCCTAAGCCCCACATCAAGCCAGATCATGTGGGTACTGCGGATACGACGAACACCCCCTCAAGGCATGCCCAGCCCGTGGAAAGACATGCACCAACTGTGGCATCAACAACCACTTCGCGTCAGTCTGCCGCAGGAAGATGCAGCGGAGCAGCCACAAGCGTGACAAGCCGATGAGGAAGCTGGTACGGCAACTATCACACACATCCTTATCGTCGCAGCCACGGCCCAAGAGAGAACCAGTCAGAGAGTACCCAGAATCAGACACTGAGTCCGACGATGAGGGAGAGACGTACCTTGTGTCATTTACCAAAGCCCTCAAAAGCACCCGGCGCCCTCAGCCGCGCTGCGACATATTGATTGCCGGATCGGAGGTGAACGCTGTGATAGACACCGGTGCGTCAGTGACAGTAATGGGGGTGCAACAATACAACCGCCTCAGACCACGGCCGGAGCTCCGAACGTCGAAGGCCAAGATCTTCGCTTATGGGAGCGACACGCCGCTTCCGCTGAAGGGCAAGATGACGGTCGCAGTACAGTCAGAGAAGGCAGAAATTGTCATCGACATTCATGTCATCAACCAGGAAGTAGACACACTTCTCAGCGGCCATGCGGCCGAGGATCTAGGACTGATCACATTCCTCAGAGTAGTCCAAGACCGGCAAGTCGACGACCTGCTGGGAGCATTTCAGGGCCTATTCTCAGGCCTAGGAAAGATCAAGAGGCCGCCAGTACGACTTCACATAGACCCCGCTGTGCAACCGACAGCCCTCCAGCACAGGCGCATCCCGTTTCACTTACATCCATTAGTAGAGGAGGAGCTCCGACGGCTGGAGGAACAGGGCGTTATAGAAAAGGTTACGGGACCCACACCGTGGGTGTCACCAATAGTAATAGCCGAGAAGCCACGACAACCTGGGAAGATCCGGCTATGCATCGACATGCGCCTCCCGAACAAGGCCATCACAAGGGAGAGGCACATCACGCCGACCATGGATGACATTGTCTCCGATCTGAACGGTGCCCGATGGTTCTCTAAACTGGACTTAAATGCGGGGTACCACCAACTCACCATAGCCAAGGAGAGCCGGTACATTACCCCCTTCAGCACGCATTTGGGGCTACGGCGATACAAGCGCCTTAATTTCGGGAACTCGTCGGCGGCCGAAATCTTTCAGAACACGCTTAGAGACATCCTGGTCGGACTGCCTGGCGTCCTGAACGTGAGTGATGATATCCTCATATACTCCAAGACAGGCGAGGAGCACTACCGACATGTCCGGGCCACCCTCACGCGCCTCCAAGAGCACGGAGTCACCCTACACCGGGAGAAGTGCCAGCTGTTCCAACAAAAGATTGAGTTCTTCGGCTACGTCTTTACCAAGGAAGGCATCCAAGTAGACCCTCGAAAGTCGCTAGCCATCAAGACAGCCGTGGCCCCCGCGTCAGTGGCGGAAGTGCGCAGCTTCCTAGGGATGGCCACGTACTGCGGAAGGTTCGTCCCGAATCTGGCCACTCTAGCTGAGCCCCTGAGACGCCTCACCAAGACCGACGTGGCGTGGCAGTGGACTGACACCGAAGAGCGGGCCTTTGAGGCGATCAAAGAAGCGCTTCTAGATCAGACAACACTGGTCTACTTTGACCCGACCAAGAAGACCGAAATTCTAGTGGATGCCAGCCCCGTAGGGCTAGGGGCAGTCCTAACGCAAGAACAGGAACCTGGACAGTGGGCAACTCTGGCGTACGCTAGCAAGGCCCTCACCGACACGGAGAAGCGATACTCCCAAATCGAGCGGGAAGCCCTAGCAATCCGGTGGGGCTGCCGCCATTTCCATCTTTACGTGTGCGGGCACCCATTCACAGTGGTGACCGACCATCAGCTGCTGGTGCCGTTGTTCCGGGGAACAGCACCACACCCGCCCCCACGCATAGAGCGGTGGGCCATCGGTCTGCAACAATATCACCTGAGTGTAGTGTACCGGCCAGGGCCCAAAAACCTGGCAGATTTCCTGTCCCGCCACCCAGAACGCGACGGTGCACCCGAGCACAGGGACGCTGAGGACGACGCCGAGGAACACCTCGACATGGTGGCGGCACTGACGTGCCCCAGGGCCATTACACTTGAAGAGCTCCGAGAAGTAGCCGACCAAGACCCCGTGATATTCAAGGTCAAGAACACCATCCTCGAGGGAAACTGGCAGTCGTTTCTACAAACGGCGAACTCGTGGGCCAGTGGGGACCGAGAGGATCTTCAACATATGTGGAGAGTACGACACGAGCTGAGCGTGACCAGCGGGGGACTCCTTCTAAGAGGTTCCCGAATCGTCATTACAGGAGCACTCCGGACAAGAGCGACCCAGTTAGCACACAAGGGGCACCAAGGTACAGAGAAGATGAAAGCCCGGATGAGGGAGAAGGTTTCGTTCCCGGGTATGGACGACTATGTCACCTACAACGTCCGCAGTTGCCAGTCATGCCAGCTAACAGGGGAAGCCCAACCACCAGCGCCCATCATAACTGAAGAGCATGGGCATACCCCCAGGGAGAAGATCAGCGTGGACTTTGGGAGCCTGCCCGATGGGCGAGTCACCCTAGTCATCATGGACAGCTACTCGAAGTACCCCATTGCAGAGGCCCTACCGTCCACCGCTTTCGTACATGTGAAACCTGCCCTGGAGAAGGTATTTGGGATGTTCGGGTACCCCGAGGAACTGCGGAGTGACAATGGACCCCCGTTCCAAGGTCACGAGTTCGCAGAACTCCTGAAGGCGCACGGCATCAGACACAGGCGCATCACCCCACAATGGCCCCAAGCTAACGGGGAAGTGGAGCGGTTTATGCGCACCCTCAACAAGGGACTACGCATCGCTGTGTCCGAACAACTAGACCCTAGCATTCCTAGGGGAATACCACAGCACTCCCCACTGCTCCACCCGACAAGCCCCCTGGGCATTGATGTTCCAAGGAGCTCGCAGGGATGGGCTGCCAGTAGCCCCAGGCTGGGTAGCGCCACCTTTCAGTGAGGAAGAAGCTTTCCGAAAGTGCCAAAGGCGAAATAACAGAGTCAGTGAGGCTCGGAGGGCCGTGACCCGAGAAGTTCCAGCTGGTGACACAGTGGTCCTCAAAGAGCGCCGGCCAGGAGGAAAGTTTAAAACTCAATATGAAAAAGGATACTGGAGAGTGGTCGACCGCCGAGGGACCATGGTGACAGCGCGTCGAGGGAGAGACCTGGTCACCCGGAACATATCGTGGTTCAAGGTGGTGAGGAGACCGCGGATGACCCAGAGACAGCAGATCTCGACGTGGACCACGACTTGGGAGACGGCTCGGGGGACACATCCCGCTCCGACCCACGGAGCAACACAGACTCTGAGCCAGGTGGCGCCGATGGCACCGGAGGTGGACCAAGGCAAGAAGTACCACCGGAAACCTCGGCCCCAGGCGCACGAAGGGCCACCAGGTATGAGCTGAGGGAGAACCCCAGGCCCAGCAGTCGGCTGAGAGACTTTGCGTGCCAAGTAAGTGATGCAGCGAAGTAATAAAGGAACTGTTGTCAAGGACTGAGTTGAGAAGGGATGTTACAGTTAGCGCTCTAGCGTTTCCGCTAGAGCGCTGCCAAATGCGCGCAGGTTGCGCTCACGTCCCCGACGTGAGCGCGTAGATATAAATAATAAACGGGCGGGCGAGCAGGGAGTTCACGCCCAACCCAATCACTGTGTGTGTGGTCCATTCATTGCGCTGCGATAGCGCGAGGCCTCCCCTGGGTTCCCCAAGCCACGAGGGTGCTGACCCAGGGCCTTACCCCTCCCAGACTGAGGTCAGGGGTTTAAAACACAACAATATGTATTCTTGAGATGAAAGCTGGTGTCTCATCATTACATCCTCCCTGGAAGGACAGCCATGCCAATAGAGGTGCACAGGAACTTGTGTAAACTATTAGTATCATATATCATTTTATCAGGTGCATTCTAGTCCTGTATGGTCCTTTGTACATATAGGATCAACAAACAGGCAGTGGGTTCCAGATCGATGTGGCTGCTCCAGAGACTGTTTATTTCTCAGTAGTGAAATATTTGAATTTCTTGGTTTCCAGCCTTCGCTTGTCGAAGCTTCTCAAGTTCATGTTTTCACCTGAGCTTCCGAGAGAAGTTACAAAACAATCTAGGTGTTGCCTGTGTATGGCTTTAAAAGTGGTGCCTGCCAATGTCCTGCCCCTACAATGGAACAACACTTCAGTATCTTTATATCGGATAAACATTCAGGGTCTGATTAAGAGAATAAAACTACATTCGGAATGTTACACTCTCTCAGGGTCATGGCTCTAGGTTTTTCTGGATTCACAGAACTTTCTAAGAGTTACAGTTTTCCATAAAGTCATTAGCCAGCACCTTCATGCAATGGTACAATGTTCTCAATGAAGAAACCCCTCTGCATGCACCCTCACGGAATATTTGGTGTATTCCGTTCCCAGACACACCCACTCACCCTACAAAGGGATTTATCACAGTAGCAGTAAGGTGTGACCCTCTCCATAGTGGTAAAGCGCTGGAGGGATGTTTTTTAATGGGCACAAACTAATTATTATGGGCATGCACAAGCTTCCTAGGGTGAACACGCCTTGAAACACCCATTCTTCAATGAGCGCATGGAAGCATACACTGTTGTGGGGTATCATTACATATGAGTATTAGAATTTATGGCTGCAAGGTAGCATCTGTGAATATCTAGGAGTCACATACCTTGCCATTGGTTCACATAAAACTCTTTAAGAAGTTCAAGTGGCTTTGGAATCAGCACATAATGTTTTGTACCTCATTGTCGTGGGGCAGATTCACAGACTACTTACACAGGACCGTGCATGTCTTTTCCCCGTCAATTCACAAGAAAGCAAAATTCTTAAATCGTCTATTATTATGTTCATGTGTATACATTCAGGTGCACATACATAAGTAGTCACATTACAAATTTGCATGGATGTGCAGAAACATGTCTAGACGTGAATAGAATGTGTTAGAAAAGACTTTTTCTCAAAGAAATGCATAACTTTACATAGATAATTAAGCAGTTTCCTTTTGAACCTTCTAAAGACTGATGTAAAACATTCTTGGAAAATGGCTGAGATATTTGATCAATAGAAGGATAAAATATGATCTCTGAAAGAATATATTATGGGGTTGTTTATTTGCACCATATACATGCTTATGCCTTATTTACTAATTGAACCAGGAATTATGTATGCTAGCATGCGATAAACCATATTTTCAATATTAGAAAAAAATGAAGTAAATCAGTGTATTAAGAACAAGTACCTTCTCAGGTTTCAGCACACTAATGATTTCTCCTGGGTATCAGTTGTGGGAGTCCAAATGTATTTAGAGTGGTTAATGAATTTGCATATAAATAAAATGCACCTCCACTCAGGTGTAACATTGTTGATTTACAAAAAATGTGAAGTGCCTTTTCTACACTTATATGCCTTAGTAAGTAAAAAGCATAAGGACTAAGGGGTAACTGTTGCAGAAAATGTGGAAAGAAGAACCAAATAATTCGGATTCACAAAAATGGAGGAATAGAGATAGAGGGAAAGGTATAAACTGAGACAAAATGTACTTCAAAGTTATTTACACACATTCACAATGTGGCAGGAGTTTATGAAAATAGTGATGCGTCTATTTAGGGAAAATATACATCCAATATGCCTACATTTAATACATTTAAGAGTGTTCTCCAAGTCATAAGTTACCCCTGATTCAGAAGGATGTTTTAGTAAATGCAAAAGGAGTAACTTAAGAGGTGAAATAGACAGAACTTTCATGAGAATGATAAGGTGTGCCTGGTGCAAACTGGGGACTTTACGTAAATTGTAATCATGCATATTTATTGCGCATTTAGCTAAACGTTGACTTCATTTCATAATTTGGTAAGTGAGTAAGCCAAGTATAATGAACTCGTGCAGCAGGATTTAGAAGAATGTTTTATTTAACACAAAGAACAGCCTCTGGCCAAATGAGCTTCATGATCTCCCAACCACCACATGACAACTGTCACTTGAGGCTCGTTATGTAAGGAAGGAACCAAAGGGAAAGGTAAAGGGGAGTGGGAGTGGAGGAAGAAAAGAGGGTTGGTAGGGAATCATAACAGGAGTAAGTTAATGCTTAGAACAAATTACAACACTTCTCCCTTCTTTAATAAAATGGAAAGAATGCAAGCAGAAAATATTTAGAACAAAAACTAAAGATAATTTGAATATGTGATAACATAATGCCGACAACAATAGCGGCAACAATATACTCACTCTAGTGTATAGGTCAAAGTATGTGTAGCACATGCTAAGGAGCTCTATGTGTGAGAAGGCAGTTCCTTCTCAAAGCATTCGATAGGAGATCCGAAGCAGCGACAAGAGGTGTTTCTACAGGTCCTGGGCATGCACGTATGCCAGTACCTCTGCCGGAATCTCATGGGGCACTCGTAGCTAATCGCTATTGAATGCTTTGAGAAGGAACTGCCTTCTCACACATAGAGCACCTTAGCGTGTGCTACACATACTTTGACCGATATACTAGAGTGAGTATAGATCGCACACTTCCCATTTCTAGGTCCTGAGGAAAGCCAGTTTATATAAAAGGCCTGGCTGAAACATGTAGACCACTCACAGGATGCAGGGGTTTCCTAAATACAACTCCACCTACATCCGCTGCCTTGCATTTTAATACTGCCAGAGGCCCAATCATTAAGACTAATCTCTTGGGACCACTGGACAGTTTTTAAATCTCACTTTCATGCCACCCACACCACACACTCAGCAAGTATACCCTCTCCGCAGTAATACAGGCGTTGTAGCACACCAGGGACACACTCGGTGTCACCAGGTGGGCCCGATGATGAAGCATGCCACCAACTAGGTTGGTGGGTGAGGGCTTCATTACGAAAGAAGATTTCTTCCTTCTGGCAAGAACACACAGCTTTGAGTTTCTTCCCCACACCTTGACAGACTAGTTCTCATTGATAAAACATAATTACCTAGGGGATATGGACTAGTTCTCATACATCCTCACTCTCCCTTTGATACTAATACATAATCCACAATGACCAACATGAATTTGCCTTTCCACACAGAGGCTTTAAGATGACTGATAATGTCTAAACCAAGTTTGTCCCAAGGTTTAAGAGGAACACCTACAGGAGATATAAGGGCAACTCTTGTGATCTTAGTTTTGTCGCATAACTCTGACCTTATCCTCTACAATCTTATCCATACACGGAAACCAGTAGGAAGTTCTGACCTTGGATTTCATAAGATTCCTCCCTAAATGGCCCTCATGAGCAACTTCAGTGATTCTATCCCAAAGATCTTTAGGTGGTACATGTTTATCCCTTTTCATAACTCTGTCATCAACGATACTTAATACCTGGCGAACCGCCCAGTGGTCCTTAAGATCATCCTTTAAAGATACTGCTTTAATGGGCAAAACCTGAACAATTCTTTCTTTCACCGTTTTGGGCAACAAATCCTTGACCATGCCAGCTTCCCACTCTTCCTTAGATATTCCAGGAATCTCCACTAGCAAAATGGAATCTGCGATGTTCTTGCCTTCTGCTCTTTGTCCTATATGAGGTAATCAGGAAAAACAGTCAGCTACTACATTTTTTGTGCCAGGTATGCAATCAAATTTAAAGTTATAACCTTCTTAGCCAATGAGCCATCTGCCTTTTGAGGAGTGGTATTCTCCCTGCCCTTGGTAGAGAATATGTATATGTGAATGATTTAGAGTCGGGATGGAGTTCTATTTGGTTGTATGCAGAGGAAAGATCTCTCACACTAAAGTGTTTAGCTTCCTCAATCAGGCAAATCATTTCATTCATTCTGGGTAGGAGAAATCAATCCACCCAGATATTTGCATTAAGGTCCCTTGAATCAACACATACACATAGACCCCTCCCACCAGATTTTTGAGTGACCACGATTGGGGGCTAGCCATAAGGAACTCTCAATGGGTTCAATGATACCTTGACTCACCAGTTTGTCGAGGTCTTCTTTGAGGGGCTCATGCATCATAAAAGGAATTGGCCTGACCTCATGTATAACTGGTACAGCATTGTCTTTCACTTTGATTTTGTGCTGGAAATTTCTCAAATGGGCAATTTTCTCACTGACTACCTCCGGGAACTCTTCACATAAGGTTATACAATCATCACTACCATCAATAGTTAAAACTTGTTCCTGGCTATTAGGATTACGTTTGATACCTAATTCCCTCTGATGAGCCCAGCCTAGCAAATTAGACCCTTCTTAAGCTAAGTAGACCTTCCCCATGGTGGTGCAGTCTTTGAAGGATATGTGCATACATAACATGCCAACCAATGGTATAGGATCTTTATTGTACCCACAGGTTGAATGTCAGCATGTTGAATGACATAACCCTTTCCACAGAATTTCTCTTGGAACATATAGTCAATCAAGGCATAAGGGGAACATGAATCCACACCCACTTTCACTTCCACCCCATCTAAATTTATGTTACATGTGGGATAGTTGTCCTCTGTCTCCATGACCTTGGATACAATCTAGAAAACAAATTTGTTATCACTTCAACTCTCATCTTCAATCATGTATATATGTTTTCTTCTCAATCTTAAAGTATTTACACAGTCTTGCAAAGTGCCCCCTCATATTGCATTTCCTACAAACTACAGAGCGGCCGCACAGTTAAAGTTATTGGCAAGATGGTTGATATTTCCACAACAATAACACTTCATTCTATCTCTCTTATCATCCGTTTCTTTCTTTTTAGTTTATGGATTCGTTTAAACTTCAACACTTCTTAACTAGATTCTACCTGCTCTTCTTTTTCTGAGCGGTTTCTTATTATATGAACAGTACCAGAAATGCTGCTCTGCTTCATTTCTCTTGTGCACTCTGCTTGTGCTCTATGCTTTTGGCAGCATTGATAGCCTCTTACAATTCTAAATTACTGGTTAATAATTTCTCCTGGATTTTCTGGTTGTTTGCACTTCTTACCAGTTTATCTCTGATTAGAGAATTGCATAATGGACCAAACACACATATTAGCAAGACCGCATAAGACTGCTGTGCAAGTAGTTACTTTCTCATTTTTTCCCTGCACCCTAGAAAAAAATGTGTGTCTCTCTAACACAATTTTTACCTTCTGACCAAACTGCTTTTCCAACTTATTGATAATTACCGGGAATACATCTTCTTGAAAATCCTCTCCATCTTCCACACTTTCAGAAACAGCTAAACTCTCATAAACGTTTCTTTCCCATACACCTAAATTGTGCAACAATATATGTTGCCTTCTTAGAGCTGAAAATCTCCCCCAATTGCAATCAGATACGACATAAACAACTTTTTCCATTCTTTCCAAGGAATGATTCGTTCTCCCATTTCATCCAAGAAGGGCAGGGGCTGTGCCATATTTGCTACGGCCATAGTTATCATTTAAGGAAACAGAAGTGATAATAAGGTAAAAATAAGTAACTAACAATTATGATAAAACAACAGAAAAAACAAATATCCTAATATAAAATTATAAAGGCATGGCAATGTGCTAGCACTTGAGAAAGAAACCTGAAAAGTTCTTTAATAAAACACGCCAAGAAGTCCTGTTTCTGATTTCATCACAGAATAGTCAGTGGGTGGAGCAAAGTAGAGAAGTGTACAGCAAACTGATGGGAAAGAACTACCCTAGATAACACACTAAAGCCCTGTTTCTATTTCCTCGACACTAGGGTCAGTAGGTGGAGCCTGGCAAGAAGGACAAAATAAGTTATGAGGAGCAGAAGCAGCACCCTCACAACAGCAGCCACTGATTAATCCTTGAAAGTATGTGTGGCTCCTTTCGCTGTGCCTATCAGCGATGGAAAATGCAGGTGAAGCTTTAGAATTAAGTCAATTTGTACCAACATGCAAAGGAGGCTCCCTCAAGATCACGCGCTCCTCCAAAGACGCAGAGCAGTTAGCAATCTCGGTGTGATTCACAGCAGTCATCAAATTGCTTTTTTTTAAATGTTAATCTTTATAAACTTGAATAAGCTGTGCCTATCAGCAATGTATCACACCTTCAGATAAGCAATAATCAATCAGGCCTGTGTGCATCAGCGACACAGGGCGCTCGCACAGTGCAAAGATAGGCGTGACAAGCTGTAAAATGAACGGGTCACGTCGAAGACCCCGCAGCACAGCGTGAAAGCACTTTTGCAGAAAGCTCAGTGCTTAAGGTGAGTCTAAAGGCAGACAGATGTAGCAACTACAATGAAGCTACTAGGCACACCAACTAGATGCCTCTGAAGAAGTGCACCCAGGACCAAACTGTAAAGATCCCTGCATGCTAGGAAATTGCCTCCGCCAGCAAAACGTCCCCCCTTCCGTACCTCACCTTGTCCAGTCCGTGAGACATTTGCAGAGGCTCCGACTTTCCTGCAGCGTGTACCAGGAGGCGCGCAACTCCAATTCCTTGTCAAATGCCAATGCCTAAGATAATCGGATCCGGAATCCTTAGTGGCACTAAATATCAGGGGAATAGGTTGCAGAAGCTGTCCCCTACCAGCATTTAGTCGCCAGTATTACGAATTGGTAATACAGGATTTAGAAGAATGTTTTATTCAGCATGAAGAACAACCCCTGGCCACATGAGCTTCCCAATCTCCCACCCACCACGTTCCAACTGTCACTTAAGGCTCGTGAGGTAAGCAAAATACCAAAGGGAAAGGTAAAGGGGGATAGGAGCAGGGGGAGAAAAGAGGGGAGGTAGGGAATCATAACAGGCGTAAGTTAATGCTTAGAAGAAATTACAAAACCAAGCTTTATTGTCCCAGTACAAATGGGTCCCTATGATTGTTTGAAAAATCCAAGTTATGAGGATGGGCATTTAAATTTCCAATTCAATTGTTAAGCCTTCAAACAACTGGGGAAGGGCCTGCGGTCACCGCTGGCCTTTTGTCCTTGTCCCATTATTGACCGGCGTCATTGAATATGCATGTAGTGCATTCCTTTTAGCTGCATAGAACGCGTCCAACCTGTGGCCAAAATATTCCAGTCATACTTATCTGCATCATGTCTTTGCACACTTCTGCACGCATGAGGGTTTCTTTACGGGGAAACAGTATTTGTCTATAGCAGAAATTTGGTTTTATATTATTTGCGTAATTGTTCAAGCTGTAGAAATGCTCGTGCAAAAATGAAAATGCAAAGTGCAACGTTCTAGGCATTGGTCCGAAAGGATTTGTGAGTACTGGCGCATATAAATCTGCACCAATGCAGGGGCAGATTTACAGACAGGCTTTCTGTGGGTTGTAGTGGTTGGACCTGATTCTGTGTGTGCATGCAAACAAACGAGCAAGTGCATGTACTGTTGCTGATTGTTGTCTTTTTTCACTAAGGGAATATCCTTTTCACAATGATGAAAATCTTCACTATTTTGGCAGAGCTTTACTTCTACTTCATATACTGAAAATGGATTTACTTTTCTGACTTTAAATAGAAACGTGCAAATACCATTTTAAAAACAAATCCAAAGCAGCTTTAGCACAAACCAACAACCTTTGAAAACCAAGTCCGCTTTCATGTAGGCTTCAAAACAGTGCAAATACGTTTCAAATGTGAGCAGGTTACTTCAACCCTGTCTGGCTGATAACTGGAAAACCAGCAAATGCAATAGCTTGAACTTTAGGACATGTTTTCTGAACTTCCGGGCCAAACTGGGAACCTAAAGCAGCCTTGGCTTACATTGTTTATGGACTCCCATATTGTAGAAGCACAGGCCGCCGAACAGCAAATAAATGATGTGCTAGTAGATTCACTTTGTTTAAATAATTACACATGTAAACAAACTATTTTTGTAGTGAATGAAATAATTGTTATTCTAGTCTAACAAATAAACTTCAATTGTAATTTGTCACATTAGCTCATGTTGCAATATAACCTGGGAGCCTCTGTATTTTTTTAATAGAATGTCTTGTAATACTTGAAGATCATTCTAGGAACAGTCAAAATTCAATATTAGAACTCTTCTTTAAACTGCAGCAAGAAAGACAGTAGGGAACAACGTCCTATTCATCACATTAGTAATCTTGTAGGCACTTGGTAACATTTCAAATCCATGTATGAGACGGCGTTGAATTTCAAGATGCAGAATGCTGTACACTACACCTTTGACCTGAAAATATAAAAAAAAAATGCCTTGTTAGCTGACGGTTCAAAGTTTGCAGTCGTCAATGGCACGTGGTTGTGTAATTTCAAGTAAGCATTCATATTTTATCAAATGAGACGGAAGAAAACAATTGTGCAAACTTCTGATATCAACTGGTCACAGCTGGAGTTGAAAAGTTCTAAGGAGAATTTATGTATATTTGATATTTATTCATTTCTATAGCGCCTGAATCCCCCCGTAAGGGGTATCTCCGCGCTTAGGACGGTATGCTACAGTCAAATCATAGGGACTCAGAAAAGAAAAGTTTTTAAAAGCTTATTAAATTGAGAAAGGCTCTGGCAGTTGTGAAGCTGGAGGGAGAGTTTGTTCCAGAAAGTCGGGGCAAGATGAGTGAATGCTTTGCCACCCTTGCGAGCCTTTTTAATTCTTGGAGTGCAAAGCAGTAGCTTGGATCCTGATTGGAGGGGACGTTATTTTATCAGACAGGTAGGAAGGCCCCAGAACATTGAGGGCTTTAATGCAGCCGATCTTAAATTTCACCCGCTTTCTCACAGGGAGCCAGTGGAGTTTGTTAAGAAGTGGAATACAGGCCGTTCTGGGAGGGGCGTGTGCTACTAGTCAGGTGGCCATATTCTGGACAACTTGTAACTTGTTTAAGGAAGCTTCGTTAGCCAAGGCCAACAGTGCATTACAGTAGTCCAGACGGCTTAATACTAGGGCTTGAATCAGTGTTTTTTTTGTAGAGGAAGGTAACAGAGGGAATACTCTTCTGAGTAAACTGAGTGTGTGGAAGCAGGTACCAGCAGCAGAAGTGGTGTGAGCATCGAGCATGAGATTCTGGTCGATCCTGATTCCTAAATTCTTAACCACTTCTTTAGGAAAAGGGGCCGTGCCCAGCTCCTCCGGCCACCACCTGGGAGCCCAGCTTATGGCTGCTCCTCCAAACAACATGATCTCTGATTTCTTGGAATTCAGTTGGAGAAGTTGGTCCTCATCCAGGCAGCAATGGTCTTCATGCCCTCAGAAAAGATGAGTTGTATATCAGGGCTAGATTTATCAAAGGTGTCGTCCACGTAGGAGATGGGACTGAACCCTAAGTTCCTCATTAGTTTGGCGAAGGGGGTAATATAACTGTTAAAAAGAGTAGGGCTCAAATAGGAGTCATGTGGGTACCCCCTTGGTGACTTTTGTGGTTTTCGATCTAAAGGCCCCAATGTGACTGTCTGGGTTCTGTCAGTGAGGAAGTCTGTCAGCCATTTAAGTGCAACCCCCTGTACTCCAATGCCCCAAAGTCTCTCCAGTAGGATATGGTGCGAGATGGTGTCAAATGTCGCCGATAGGTCAAGCAGCACCAACAGTGCCACCTGACCATTGTCCAGGGCCATTCTGATGTTATCAGTTACCTCTATCGAAACGGACTCGGTACTGTGCTTGGCCCAGAAACCTGACTGGGAGACATCAAGGCATTGAGATGTTTCAACAAAATCAGACAGATGCCTGTTTATGTGCTTTTTAATAAGCTTGCTCTGAAGAGGAGCAGAGAGATGGGACGGTTATTAGACAGCTCAGTAGTGGGTATCTTAAGGTTTTTACGAATGGGTACAACTTGAGCAGCTTTCCAATCTGGGGGGAGTCTGCCAGCCCTCAAGGAACTATTGAGAATGGTACAGATGGGTGTGGCTAACTGTTCAGATAATCTGGAGGAAAGTTTTGCGGGGATTATATCTAGGGGGATACAGATTTAGTTTTAGTAAAGAGAGATTCAACCTCTACCGGAGTGAGTAAGGGAAAGCAGTGGAGCTGCGAGGTGCTATTGGGAGAGGCAGGATATACTGCAGTAGGGTAAGATGAGATTTCGTTGGATGTGATGATTTTATGGCAGATGGCATCGATTTTCTGGGTTAGAAAGGAAGCTATATTGTCGCACAGCGACTGTGAGGGAGTCTCTGCACTTTGTCTATAGAGTGTGTCTTTTATTTTTATTCTTACTTTATTTTTGGAGCTTTGGACAGACCTATTTTGTCTTGCCTGCCTATGTTCTTACTGATGTGTTTTCCCTGGTTAATTATGAGATGCACCCAGTGGGGTTTTAAAATGTGATCTGGAAATCTCTGTGTAGTAGGCAAAGTAATATTTGTTTTGGAAATTATCTTTGAGACTTTCAAAGAGTGCAACTGTCAATGGTAACTTTACTCAAAATGTATAAAAAGTTCCATGTTTGTCAAATTTGACCTGGGAGTTGGCACACAGTAAACATGCAACATATTTTGTTGTGAGCATTTGTTTAGAAAACAATTTGAGACTAAAGATCAATGTAGGTGAAAATATGATTAAAGCAAGTGAAAGTCAGAATTACGGAAGTGTCCTTTGTCTGAGCTACATATTTTACAGACTGTTTAGAAGAATTCATTATTTTGGCAAGCAGGATTCCATTAATCACCCATGCCTGTGTATCTACTCAGTCTGCCTCAGGAGCAAGAGCACCAGCTAAATTTCAGTGTCCACTACTAAATTAGGAATAGTAATAGATAAAAACTGTATTTGTATATTTACAGTTGCATACACAAAGTCGGTATGTTGCTCATTGTGCACATTTTGGGCCATTTTATCAACATTTCTTGCAACAAAACACAGCAAGCCTGAGAAGGGAAGGAGTGGTGAGGAGATCTGCATCTGATAATTACTGTGTCACATAGCACTTGGACTGGGACAACCCAAGCATACTGGAGCAAAGGGGGAGTCTGTCCGTATGCTTGGGCTGGGACATGAAGCTCTTAGGGGACATCTTTGCACAGATAACTTGAAGCTGCCATATTGGATTGTCCCAGAATGCTGTGCAGGAGGGCTGAAACAGGGGTGGAGTGATCATGTGGCTTTCTAGGATTGGCCTGGGTTGCCCAGCTGAAAGGAGAAGCCACCTGATATCCAGGACTAGGGTGGTGCTCTCCAGAGACAGAGGCTCCCCTTGAGACTTCTGTGGACTGCTCCTGGACTCCACTAACCCACAGGTGCCCTTCAAGAATCCAGGAGGCACTGGGACCTGTGGAGTTAGGCATTGAGGGTTTTTTTGTGGGAAGCTGTGTAAGATGCCCCACTTTAGCAAGAGTAAAGCACCAGGTGACAAGCAGAGGACAGATCCGTTGCATGGAGCCCTAAAAACCCAACTCCCTGCAATTAAAAGCCAGGAGGCTTGATAAAAATATCCCTAGGAGCTAGAGCTGGACACCAGGTGCAAAATGAACACACAATGTTTGAAATTGGCCCTCTGGAATCAGAGAGACAGGCCTGGAATGTTTGCTATCCCAGGGGGAAAAAATTAAGAACCCGAGTGTATAGTGCTTCATTGCATTCTTCCAATATAATCAAATCAACGAAAGAGTGTGCCTTGAATTTATCAAAAGAGCACTACTGTAGAATCCAAGTTGGTTTCTTTAGAAAACCCTCACTCACCAACCTGCTTGGTGACATGCTTGATCATCGGGCCCCACCGGGAGAGGCCGAATGCCACCCCGGTGTGCTTTGACGCCAGAATTACTGCGGAGCTGGTTATGTGAATGGTGTGTGCTGATAGTTAAAAATGTCTTATTTGTGTCAACAAAATACATTTAATGGAAGCCAAACAGACATATATAAAAACAAGGTGTAGGACGTATGGACTGAATAGATTGTTCAGCCAAGTCACTTTGGTGTGGTCAACATGTTTCAGCCTATGTATTATGTTTTAACAGGCATTCGTCAGGACCTTAGATGTATGTGAAGCTCCGGCGCTATGGGCGTGCTAAGGCCCACCCTAACCTGAGGGTTAAAAGTGTGAAACATTTTTAGAATAAAAGAAATTTTATGTTGTAAAAAAATGGCGACTCCTGCAATGGAGAGGAACCGAGTTTATTCTGGATAATGGACAGACAAACAAAGACAAATGAAAGAGAAAGACACACATGTGAAACAACAAGTCGTCGCGAGGCTGTCTGCTTTTGCAGAGAGACCCAATCATTCAAAAAAATAGAAAATATAAATATGCAAATAAACATGTGTCTTCTTTATTGGATGAATGTGATTCATGGCTATCAGTATTTACAATGTAAGCCCAGACAGCTGTGTCTCAACTAGCTGCTTCAGAAGAGGTATAAGAACCGCCGCAGGAGAATGCAGCCATAGTTTTACCTACCTTTCAGCTAAGAGGCAGTTCCTCCTCCCACCATGCTCCCAGGGCCCACAGCATAAAAAGGAGGGGGATTGGAAGCTGGCAGAACAGAATGCACCCTTTGCTGGCCTGTAACAGTAACTATAGCTGCCAAACAATGCATTCTGATTGGCTGACTAGCTCCCTATGTTCCATCCTCGATGATAACAATGCACTATAGCCGAATCCATCCATGAAAAGCCCTCTATCCAAGTTACAGGTGTGCTGCAAGTGATGACATATAACAATAGAGAGAGTTTTTAACTGACAGTGTAGTCTGAGGCAGAAGGACTATAACGCTGTTAGAACATCCCACCCACAGATGGTAGAGAGAGACAGAAAGCAAGTTTATACCAGCCATTGTTGTCCTTGAGACACTTCATCGTCTTCAATGGAGCTTCCAACATTCAAGGACCACATTGTATTTTGGCAAAGCCTGAACTGCAGAGTACAATTTGCTCACCCTGCCGTGCATGAGTGTTCTATTATGCATAACAGAACATGATCAGTGTTGATATGGAGAGTCTTTAGGCCATATACACGAAAGTAATTGTGTGTTTGAATGCAACTGTATGCATTTTCTGGTGAATACAATTAAATTCCTGATTAACAGAAACAGCAACGGTGGGGGGTGGCACCACATGTGGGACTTCCCAACATGGAAGTAGTGACAGTAGGTTGAACTTTAAATGTGAGCAGATTTACATCAATGCTTTGGATTTACGTTATCCTGGGTGGGGAAACCATCAATACTCAGTAAACACCCACAATCTTGTAACCTTTTGCAGGAAGTTTCACACCATAAATAGACTTTTAGATTTACTCTTCTCACAGCAGAAGTAAATGCATTTTTGTTTTTGTAATGGTGAGTGAACGTGCCTAAATTAGATGGGATAAGTAAGACAATGGTCCTCCTTGGAGAAAAGTAATTTACTAGAGAACAAACATAAAAATGTCTTCAAGCACAAATGCATGTTTATATCTATGACCTTCCCCTAGGATAGAATCAGTTACATACATGAGTACTCCTGGAAATCTTTGACGAGGATGAGGGTGTACATGTTTTATTTTTTTACACATAAAGATTTTGCGTATACTCCCTAGAGATCACCTCTGATCTGCAAGCACAAAGGGACATATGAACGAACCATGCGCAGAACACTTTTTACAGCTCTTGGATGGACAAATTACCTCAGTTTAGTTACCGCTGTCTTTTCACCAAGCAGACCACTGTTATTCTAACACTTTGGCCAAATTGTGATATGTATTACAGTTAGCGCTCTAGCGTTTCCGCTAGAGCGCTGCCGAACGCGCGCAGGTTGCGCTCACGTCCCCGACGTGAGCGCGTAGATATAAATAATAAATGGGCGGGCGAGCAGGGAGTTTGCGCCCAACCCAATCACTGTGTGTGTGGTCCATTCATTGCGCTGCGATAGCGTGAGGCCTCCCCTGGGTTCCCCAAGCCACGAGGGTGCTGACCCAGGGCCTTACCCCTCCCAGACTGAGGTCAGGGGTTTAAAACACAACACTGGCGATGAGGGGTGACTTCTGAACCCCCTGGAACTCCTGCTGCTAGGCAGAACAGCCACAGAGGTCTCGCCTGACGGTGCAGCGCGCTGCACTTGCCCACGTGCGGCGACCGACTCACCAATTGAGTGCACGACGACCCCTGTTCTCACATCAGGGATTTTGACGCCACAATGGGTGATGATGAGACGCCCGGCCGTGCAGGGACACTGCCCCATCACCCCGCGTCCGGAGTGCTACCTCCATTTAGCGAAGCCGCAGACCCCACAACCGCCGCGCCGAGGTGGCAGACATGGCTGGGGAGGCAGGAAAACTACTTCATTGGGTCCAGAGAGACTGATGGAGCGGTGAAACGTTCTCTACTACTCCACTACACGGGGGAGGAGATCTACCTACTGTTCAAGCACCTGCCTGACACAGGTCCCCCGGCGGACTATGCAGCAGCGGTTGCGGCCTTGAACGCACACTTTGACCCCCAGGTCAACCCTGATTACGAACACTTCAAACTTCGCCAAGCGAAACAGCGCGAGGGGGAGTCGGTTGACGCGTTCCACGCGAGGCTGAGGGTCCTTGCGGACACGCACCTGGTCGGCGACCGAGCCAAAGAGGAAATCAGGGTGCAGCTGATCTTGGGGATCAGGAGTAAAACGCTACGAGGCATGATACTTCGCAAACCTAACATCACGATGAACGACATCCTCGTCCTGGCCAGGACTCACGACCTGTCAGCAGCACGTGCAGAGGAAATGGACTTAGCCCTGGTGAAAGGAGCTGCCAGCACAGTGGAAGTCAAAGTGGAGAAAGCGGACGCAGTCCGGAGGAAAGAACGGCCGCCTAAGCCCCACGACCGGCGGGCCCCCGATCAAGCCAGATCATGTGGGTACTGCGGATACGACGAACACCCCCTCAAGGCATGCCCAGACCGTGGAAAGACATGCACCAACTGTGGCATCGACAACCACTTCGCGTCAGTCTGCCGCAGGAAGATGCAGCGGAGCAGCCACAAGCGTGACAAGCCGATGAGGAAGCTGGTACGGCAACTATCACACACATCCTTATCGTCGCAGCCACGGCCCAAGAGAGAACCAGTCAGAGAGTACCCAGAATCAGACACTGAGTCCGACGATGAGGGAGAGACGTACCTTGTGTCATTTACCAAAGCCCTCAAAAGCACCCGGCGCCCTCAGCCGCGCTGCGACATATTGATTGCCGGATCGGAGGTGAACGCTGTGATAGACACCGGTGCGTCAGTGACAGTAATGGGGGTGCAACAATACAACCGCCTCAGACCACGGCCGGAGCTCCGAACATCGAAGGCCGATATCTTCTCTTATGGGAGCGACACGCCGCTTCCACTGAAGGGCAAGATGACGGTCGCAGTACAGTCAGAGAAGGCAGAAATTGTCATCGACATTCATGTCATCAACCAGGAAGTAGACACACTTCTCAGCGGCCATGCGGCCGAGGATCTAGGACTGATCACATTCCTCAGAGTAGTCCAAGACCGGCAAGTCGACGACCTGCTGGGAGCATTTCAGGGCCTATTCTCAGGCCTAGGAAAGATCAAGAGGCCGCCAGTACGACTTCACATAGACCCCGCTGTGCAACCGACAGCCCTCCGGCACAGGCGCATCCCGTTTCACTTACGTCCATTAGTAGAGGAGGAGGTCCGACGGCTGGAGGAACAGGGCGTTATAGAAAAGGTTACGGGACCCACACCGTGAGTGTCACCAATAGTAATAGCCGAGAAGCCACGACAACCTGGGAAGATCCGGCTATGCATCGATATGCGCCTCCCGAACAAGGCCATCACAAGGGAGAGGCACATCACGCCGACCATGGATGACATTGTCTCCGATCTGAACGGTGCCCGATGGTTCTCGAAACTGGACTTAAATGCGGGGTACCACCAACTCATCCTAGCCAAGGAGAGCCGGTACATTACCACCTTCAGCACGCATTTGGGGCTACGGCGATAAGAGTGTCTTAATTTCGGGATCTCGTCGGCGGCCGAAATCTTTCAGAACACGATTAGAGACATCCTGGTCGGACTGCCTGGCGTCCTGAACGTGAGTGATGATATCCTCATATACTCCAAGACAGGCTTGGAGCACTACCGACACGTCCGGGCCACCCTCACGCGCCTCCAAGAGCACGGAGTCACCCTACACCGGGAGAAGTGCCAGCTGTTCCAACAAAAGATTGAGTTCTTCGGCTACGTCTTTACCAAGGAAGGCATCCAAGTAGACCCTCGAAAGTCGCTAGCCATCAAGACAGCCGTGGCCCCCGCGTCAGTGGCGGAAGTGCGCAGCTTCCTAGGGATGGCCACGTACTGCGGAAGGTTCGTCCCGAATCTGGCCACTCTAGCTGAGCCCCTGAGACGCCTCACCAAGACCGACGTGGCGTGGCAGTGGACTGACACCGAAGAGCGGGCCTTCGAGGCGATCAAAGAAGCGCTTCTAGATCAGACAACACTGGTCTACTTTGACCCGACCAAGAAGACCGAAATTCTAGTGGATGCCAGCCCCGTAGGGCTAGGGGCAGTCCTAACACAAGAACAGGAACCTGGACAGTGGGCAACTCTGGCGTACGCTAGCAAGGCCCTCACCGACACGGAGAAGCGATACTCCCAAATCGAGCGGGAAGCCCTAGCAATCCGGTGGGGCTGCCGCCATTTCCATCTTTACGTGTGCTGGCACCCATTCACAGTGGTGACCGACCATCAGCTGCTGGTGCCGTTGTTCCGGGGAACAGCACCACACCCGCCCCCAAGCATAGAGCGGAGGGCCATCGGTCTGCAACAATATCACCTGAGTGTAGTGTACCGGCCAGGGCCCAAAAACCCGGCAGATTTCCTGTCCCGCCACCCAGAACGCGCCGGTGCACCCGAGCACAGGGACGCTGAGGACGACGCCGAGGAACACCTCGACATGGTGGCAGCACTGACGTGCCCCAGGGCCATTACACTTGAAGAGCTCCGAGAAGTAGCCGACCAAGACCCCGTGATATTCAAGGTCAAGAACACCATCCTCGAGGGAAACTGGCAGTCGTTTCTACAAACGGCGAACTCGTGGGCCAGTGGGGACCGAGAGGATCTTCAACATATGTGGAGAGTACGACACAAGCTGAGCATGACCAGAGGGGGACTCCTTCCAAGAGGTTCCCGAATCATCATTACAGGAGCACTCCGGACAAGAGCGACCCAGTTAGCACACAAGGGGCACCAAGGTACAGAGAAGATGAAAGCCCGGATGAGGGAGAAGGTTTCGTTCAAGGTGGTGAGGAGACCGCGGATGACCCAGAGACAGCAGATCTCGACGTGGACCACGACTTGGGAGACGGCTCGGGGGACACATCCCGCTCCGACCCACGGAGCAACACAGACTCTGAGCCAGGTGGCGCCGATGGCACCGGAGGTGGACCAAGGCAAGAAGTACCACCGGAAACCTCGGCCCCAGGCGCACGAAGGGCCACCAGGTATGAGCTGAGGGAGAACCCCAGGCCCAGCAGTCGGCTGAGAGACTTTGCGTGCCAAGTAAGTGATGCAGCGAAGTAATAAAGGAACTGTTGTCAAGGACTGAGTTGAGAAGGGATGTTACAGTTAGCGCTCTAGCGTTTCCGCTAGAGCGCTGCCGAACGCGCGCAGGTTGCGCTCACGTCCCCGACGTGAGCGCGTAGATATAAATAATAAACGGGCGGGCGAGCAGGGAGTTCGCGCCCAACCCAATCACTGTGTGTGTGGTCCATTCATTGCGCTGCGATAGCGCGAGGCCTCCCCTGGGTTCCCCAAACCACGAGGGTGCTGACCCAGGGCCTTACCCCTTCCAGACTGAGGTCAGGGGTTTAAAACACAACAATATGTATTCTCGAGATGAAAGCTGGTGTCTCATCATTACATCCTCCCTGGAAGGACAGCCATGCCAATAGAGGTGCACAGGAACTTGTATAAACTATTAGTATCATATATCATTTTATCAGGTGCATTCTAGTCCTGTATGGTCCTTTGTACATATAGGATCAACAAACAGGCAGTGGGTTCCAGATCGATGTGGCTGCTCCAGAGACTGTTTATTTCTCAGTTGTGAAATATTTGAATTTCTTGGTTTCCAGCCTTCGCTTGTCGAAGCTTCTCAAGTTCTTGTTTTCACCTGAGCTTCCGAGAGAAGTTACAAAACAATCTAGGTGTTGCCTGTGTATGGCTTTAAAAGTGGTGCCTGCCAATGTCCTGCCCCTACAATAGAACAACACTTCAGTAGCTTTATATCGGATAAACATTCAGGGTCTGATTAAGAGAATAAAACTACATTCGGAATGTTACACTCTCTCAGGGTCATGGCTCTAGGTTTTTCTGGATTCACAGAACTTTCTAAGAGTTACAGTTTTCCATAAAGTCATTAGCCAGCACCTTCATGCAATGGTACAATGTTCTCAATGAAGAAACCCCTCTGCATGCACCGTCACGGAATATTTGGTGTATTCTGTTCCCAGACACACCCACTCACCCTACAAACGGATTTATCACAGTAGCAGTAAGGTGTGACCCTCTCCATAGTCGTAAAACGCTGGAGGGATGTTTTTTAATGGGCACAAACTAATTATTATGGGCATGCACAAGCTTCCTAGGGTGAACACGCCTTGAAACACCCATTCTTCAATGAGCGCATGGAAGCATACACTGTTGTGGGGTATCATTACATGTGAGTATTAGAATTTATGGCTGCAAGGTAGCATCTGTGAATATCTAGGAGTCACATACCTTGCCATTTGTTCACATAAAACTCTTTAAGAAGTTCAAGTGGCTTTGGAATCAGCACATAATGTTTTGTACCTCATTGTCGTGGGGCAGATTCACAGACTACTTACACAGGACCGTGCATGTCTTTTCCCCGTCAATTCACAAGAAAGCAAAATTCTTGAATCGTCTATTATTACGTTCATGTGTATACATTCAGGTGCACATACATAAGTAGTCACATTACAAATTTGCATGGATGTGCAGAAACATGTCTAGACGTGAATAGAATGTGTTAGAAATGACAATACAGACTTTTTCTCAAAGAAATGCATAACTTTACATAGATAATTAAGCAGTTTCCTTTTGAACCTTCTAAAGACTGATGTAAAACATTCTTGGAAAATGGCTGAGATATTTGATCAATAGAAGGATAAAATATGATCTCTGCAAGAATATATTATGGGGTTGTTTATTTGCACCATATACATGCTTATGCCTTATTTACTAATTGAACCAGGAATTATGTATGCTAGCATGCGATAAACCATATTTTCAACATTTAAAAAAAATGAAGTAAATCAGTGTATTAAGAACAAGTACCTTCTCAGGTTTTAGCACACTTATGATTTCTCCTGGGTATCAGTTGTGGGAGTCCAAATGTATTTAGAGTGGTTAATGAATTTGCATATAAATAAAATGCACCCCCACTCAGGTGTAACATTGTTGATTTACAAAAAATGTGAAGTGCCTTTTCTACACTTATATGCCTTAGTAAGTAAAAAGCATAAGGACTAAGGGGTAACTGTTGCAGAAAATGTGGAAAGAAGAACAAAATAATTCGGATTCACAAAAATGGAGGAATAGAGATAGAGGGAAAGGTATAAACTGAGACAAAATGTACTTCAAAGTTATTTACACACATTCACAATGTGGCAGGGGTTTATGAAAATAGTGATGCGTCTATTTAGGGAAAATATACATCCAATATGCCTACATTTAATACATTTAAGAGTGTTCTCCAAGTCATAAGTTACCCCTGATTCTGAAGGATGTTTTAGTAAATGCAAAAGGAGTAACTTAAGAGGTGAAATAGACAGAACTTTCATGAGAATGATAAGGTGTGCCTGGTGCAAACTGGGGACTTTACGTAAATTGTAATCATGCATATTTATTGCGCATTTAGCTAAACGTTGACTTCATTTCATAATTTGGTAAGTGAGTAAGCCAAGTATAATGAACTCGTGCAGCAGGATTTAGAAGAATGTTTTATTTAACACAAAGAACAGCCTCTGGCCAAATGAGCTTCATGATCTCCCAACCACCACATGACAACTGTCACTTGAGGCTCGTTATGTAAGGAAGGAACCAAAGGGAAAGGTAAAGGGGAGTGGAAGTGGAGGAAGAAAAGAGGGTTGGTAGGGAATCATAACAGGAGTAAGTTAATGCTTAGAACAAATTACAACACTTCTCCCTTCTTTAATAAAATGGAAAGAATGCAAGCAGAAAATATTTAGAACAAAAACTAAAGATAATTTGAATATGCGATAACATAATGCCGACAACAATAGCGGCAACAATATACTCACTCTAGTGTATAGGTCAAAGTATGTGTAGCACATGCTATGGAGCTCTATGTGTGAGAAGGCAGTTCCTTCTCAAAGCATTCGATAGGAGATCCGAAGCAGCGACAAGAGGTGTTTCTACAGGTCCTGGGCATGCACGTATGCCAGTACCTCTGCCGGAATCTCATGGGGCACTCGTAGCTAATCGCTATTGAATGCTTTGAGAAGGAACTGCCTTCTCACACATAGAGCACCTTAGCGTGTGCTACACATACTTTGACCTATATACTAGAGTGAGTATAGATCGCACACTTCCCATTTCTAGGTCCTGAGGAAAGCCAGTTTATATAAAAGGCCTGGCTGAAACATGTAGACCACTCACAGGATGCAGGGGTTTCCTAAATACAACTCCACCTACATCCGCTGCTTTGCATTTTAATACTGCCAGAGGCCCAATCATTAAAACTAATCTCTTGGGACCACTGGACAGTTTTTAAATCTCACTTTCATGCCACCCACACCACACACTCAGCAAGTATACCCGCTTCGCTGTAATACAGGCGTTGTAGCACACCAGGGACACACTCGGTGTCACCAGGTGGGCCCGATGATGAAGCATGCCACCAACTAGGTTGGTGGGTGAGGGCTTCATTAAGAAAGAAGATTTCTTCCTTCTGGCAAGAACACACAGCTTTGAGTTTCTTCCCCACGCCTTGACAGACTAGTTCTCATTGATAAAACATAATTACCTAGGGGATATGGACTAGTTCTCATACATCCTCACTCTCCCTTTGATACTAATACATAATCCACAATGACCAACATGAATTTGCCTTTCCACACAGAGGCTTTAAGATGACTGATAATGTCTAAACCAAGTTTGTCCCAAGGTTTAAGAGGAACACCTACAGGAGATATAGGGGCAACTCTTGTGATCTTAATTTTGTCGCATAACTCTGACCTTATCCTCTACAATCTTATCCATACACGGAAACCAGTAGGAAGTTCTGACCTTGGATTTCATAAGATTCCTCCCTAAATGGCCCTCATGAGCAACTTCAGTGATTCTATCCCAAAGATCTTTAGGTGGTACATGTTTATCCCTTTTCATAACTCTGTCATCAACGATACTTAATACCTGGCGAACCGCCCAGTGGTCCTTAAGATCATCCTTTAAAGATACTGCTTTAATGGGCAAAACCTGAACAATTCTTTCTTTCACCGTTTTGGGCAACAAATCCTTGACCATGCCAGCTTCCCACTCTTCCTTAGATATTCCAGGAATCTCCACTAGCAAAATGGAATCTGTGATGTTCTTGCCTTCTTGCTCTTTGTCCTATATGAGGTAATCAGGAAGAACAGTCAGCTACTACATTTTTTGTGCCAGGTATGCAATCAAATTTAAAGTTATAACCTTCTTAGCCAATGAGCCATCTGCCTTTTGAGGAGTGGTATTCTCCCTGCTTCCTCAATCAGGCAAATCATTTCATTCATTCTGGGTAGGAGAAATCAATCCACCCAGATATTTGCATTAAGGTCCCTTGAATCAAAACATACACATAGACCCCTCCCACCAGATTTTTGAGTGACCACGATTGGGGGCTAGCCATAAGGAACTCTCAATGGGTTCAATGATACCTTGACTCACCAGTTTGTCGAGGTCTTCTTTGAGGAGCTCATGCATCATAAAAGGAATTGGCCTGACCTCATGTATAACTGGTACAGCATTGTCTTTCACTTTGATTTTGTGCTGGAAATTTCTCAAATGGGCAATTTTCTTACTGACTACCTCCGGGAACTCTTCACATAAGGTTATAAAATCATCACTACCATCAATAGTTAAAACTTGTTCCTGGCTATTAGGATTACGTTTGATGCCTAATTCCCTCTGATGAGCCCAGCCTAGCAAATTAGACCCTTCTTAAGCTAAGTAGACCTTCCCCATGGTGGTGCAGTCTTTGAAGGATATTTGCATACATAACATGCCAACCAATGGTATAGGATCCTTATTGTACCCACAGGTTGAATGTCAGCATGTTGAATGACATAACCCTTTCCACAGAATTTCTCTTGGAACATATAGTCAATCAAGGCATAAGGGGAACATGAATCCACACCCACTTTCACTTCCACCCCATCTAAATTTATATTACATGTGGGATAGTTGTCCTCTGTCTCCATGACCTTGGATACAATCTAGAAAACAAATTTGTTATCACTTCAAATCTCATCTTCAATCATGTATATATGTTTTCTTCTCAATCTTAAAGTATTTACACAGTCTTGCAAAGTGCCCCCTCATATTGCATTTCCTACAAACTACAGAGCGGCCGCACAGTTAAAGTTATTGGCAAGATGGTTGATATTTCCACAACAATAACACTTCATTCTATCTCACTTATCATCCGTTTCTTTCTTTTTAGTTTATGGATTCGTTTAAACTTCAACACTTCTTAACTAGATTCTACCTGCTCTTCTTTTTCTGAGCGGTTTCTTATTATATGAACAGTACCAGAAATGCTGCTCTGCTTCATTTCTCTTGTGCACTCTGCTTGTGCTCTATGCTTTTGGCAGCATTGATAGCCTCTTACAATTCTAAATTACTGGTTAATAATTTCTCCTGGATTTTCTGGTTGTTTGCACTTCTTACCAGTTTATCTCTGATTAGAGAATTGCATAATGGACCAAACACACATATTAGCAAGACCGCATAAGACTGCTGTGCAAGTAGTTACTTTCTCATTTTTTCCCTGCACCCTAGAAAAAAATGTGTGTCTCTCTAACACAATTTTTACCTTCTGACCAAACTGCTTTTCCAACTTATTGATAATTACCGGGAATACATCTTCTTGAAAATCCTCTCCATCTTCCACACTTTCAGAAACAGCTAAACTCTCATAAACGTTTCTTTCCCATACACCTAAATTGTGCAACAATATATGTTGCCTTCTTAGAGCTGAAAATCTCCCCCAATTGCAATCAGATACGACATAAACAACTTTTTCCATTCTTTCCAAGGAATGATTCGTTCTCCCATTTCATCCAAGAAGGGCAGGGGCTGTGCCATATTTGCTACGGCCATAGTTATCATTTAAGGAAACAGAAGTGATAATAAGGTAAAAATAAGTAACTAACAATTATGATAAAACAACAGAAAAAACAAATATCCTAATATAAAATTATAAAGGCATGGCAATGTGCTAGCACTTGAGAAAGAAACCTGAAAAGTTCTTTAATAAAACACGCCAAGAAGTCCTGTTTCTGATTTCATCACAGAATAGTCAGTGGGTGGAGCAAAGTAGAGAAGTGTACAGCAAACTGATGGGAAAGAACTACCCTAGATAACACACTAAAGCCCTGTTTCTATTTCCTCGACAGTAGGGTCAGTAGGTGGAGCCTGGCAAGAAGGACAAAATAAGTTATGAGGAGCAGAAGCAGCACCCTCACAACAGCAGCCACTGATTAATCCTTGAAAGTATGTGTGGCTCCTTTCGCTGTGCCTATCAGCGATGGAAAATGCAGGTGAAGCTTTAGAATTAAGTCAATTTGTACCAACATGCAAAGGAGGCTCCCTCAAGATCACGCGCTCCTCCAAAGACGCAGAGCAGTGAGCAATCCCGGTGTGATTCACAGCAGTCATCAAATTCCTTTTTTTTAAATGTTAATCTTTATAAACTTGAATAAGCTGTGCCTATCAGCAATGTATCACACATTCAGATAAGCAATAATCAATCAAGGCTGTGTGCATCAGCGACACAGGGCGCTCGCACAGTGCAAAGATAGGCGTGACAAGCTGCAAAATGAACGGGTCACGTCGAAGACCCCGCAGCACAGCGTGAAAGCACTTTTGCAGAAAGCTCAGTGCTTAAGGTGAGTCTAAAGGCAGACAGATGTAGCAACTACAATGAAGCTACTAGGCACACCAACTAGATGCCTCTGAAGAAGTGCACCCAGGACCAAACTGTAAAGATCCCTGCATGCTAGGAAATTGCCTCCGCCAGCAAAACGTCCCCCCTTCCGTACCTCACCTTGTCCAGTCCGTGAGACATTTGCAGAGGCTCCGACTTTCCTGCAGCGTGTACCAGGAGGCGCGCAACTCCAATTCCTTGTCAAATGCCAATGCCTAAGATAATCGGATCCGGAATCCTTAGTGGCACTAAATATCAGGGGAATAGGTTGCAGAAGCTGTCCCCTACCAGCATTTAGTCGCCAGTATTACGAATTGGTAATACAGGATTTAGAAGAATGTTTTATTCAGCATGAAGAACAACCCCTGGCCACATGAGCTTCCCAATCTCCCACCCACCACGTTCCAACTGTCACTTAAGGCTCGTGAGGTAAGCAAAATACCAAAGGGAAAGGTAAAGGGGGATAGGAGCAGGGGGAGAAAAGAGGGGAGGTAGGGAATCATAACAGGCGTAAGTTAATGCTTAGAAGAAATTACAAAACCAAGCTTTATTGTCCCAGTACAAATGGGTCCCTATGATTGTTTGAAAAATCCAAGTTATGAGGATGGGCATTTAAATTTCCAATTCAATTGTTAAGCCTTCAAACAACTGGGGAAGGGCCTGCGGTCACCGCTGGCCTTTTGTCCTTGTCCCATTATTGACCGGCGTCATTGAATATGCATGTAGTGCATTCCTTTTAGCTGCATAGAACGCGTCCAACCTGTGGCCAAAATATTCCAGTCATACTTATCTGCATCATGTCTTTGCACACTTCTGCACGCATGAGGGTTTCTTTACGGGGAAACAGTATTTGTCTATAGCAGAAATTTGGTTTTATATTATTTGCGTAATTGTTCAAGCTGTAGAAATGCTCGTGCAAAAATGAAAATGCAAAGTGCAACGTTCTAGGCATTGGTCCGAAAGGATTTGTGAGTACTGGCGCATATAAATCTGCACCAATGCAGGGGCAGATTTACAGACAGGCTTTCTGTGGGTTGTAGTGGTTGGACCTGATTCTGTGTGTGCATGCAAACAAACGAGCAAGTGCATGTACTGTTGCTGATTGTTGTCTTTTTTCACTAAGGGAATATCCTTTTCACAATGATGAAAATCTTCACTATTTTGGCAGAGCTTTACTTCTACTTCATATACTGAAAATGGATTTACTTTTCTGACTTTAAATAGAAACGTGCAAATACCATTTTAAAAACAAATCCAAAGCAGCTTTCATGTAGGCTTCAAAACAGTGCAAATACGTTTCAAATGTGAGCAGGTTACTTCAACCCTGTCTGGCTGATAACTGGAAAACCAGCAAATGCAATAGCTTGAACTTTAGGACATGTTTTCTGAACTTCCGGGCCAAACTGGGAACCTAAAGCAGCCTTGGCTTACATTGTTTATGGACTCCCATATTGTAGAAGCACAGGCCGCCGAACAGCAAATAAATGATGTGCTAGTAGATTCACTTTGTTTAAATAATTACACATGTAAACAAACTATTTTTGTAGTGAATGAAATAATTGTTATTCTAGTCTAACAAATAAACTTCAATTGTAATTTGTCACATTAGCTCATGTTGCAATATAACCTGGGAGCCTCTGTATTTTTTTAATAGAATGTCTTGTAATACTTGAAGATCATTCTAGGAACAGTCAAAATTCAATATTAGAACTCTTCTTTAAACTGCAGCAAGAAAGACAGTAGGGAACAACGTCCTATTCATCACATTAGTAATCTTGTAGGCACTTGGTAACATTTCAAATCCATGTATGAGACGGCGTTGAATTTCAAGATGCAGAATGCTGTACACTACACCTTTGACCTGAAAATATAAAAAAAAAATGCCTTGTTAGCTGACGGTTCAAAGTTTGCAGTCGTCAATGGCACGTGGTTGTGTAATTTCAAGTAAGCATTCATATTTTATCAAATGAGACGGAAGAAAACAATTGTGCAAACTTCTGATATCAACTGGTCACAGCTGGAGTTGAAAAGTTCTAAGGAGAATTTATGTATATTTGATATTTATTAATTTCTATAGCGCCTGAATCCCCCCGTAAGGGGTATCTCCGCGCTTAGGACGGTATGCTACAGTCAAATCATAGGGACTCAGAAAATAAAAGTTTTTAAAAGCTTATTAAATTGAGAAAGGCTCTGGCAGTTGTGAAGCTGGAGGGAGAGTTTGTTCCAGAAAGTCGGGGCAAGATGAGTGAATGCTTTGCCACCCTTGCGAGCCTTTTTAATTCTTGGAGTGCAAAGCAGTAGCTTGGATCCTGATTGGAGGGGACGTTATTTTATCAGACAGGTAGGAAGGCCCCAGAACATTGAGGGCTTTAATGCAGCCGATCTTAAATTTCACCCGCTTTCTCACAGGGAGCCAGTGGAGTTTGTTAAGAAGTGGAATACAGGCCGTTCTGGGAGGGGCGTGTGCTACTAGTCAGGTGGCCATATTCTGGACAACTTGTAACTTGTTTAAGGAAGCTTCGTTAGCCAAGGCCAACAGTGCATTACAGTAGTCCAGACGGCTTAATACTAGGGCTTGAATCAGTGTTTTTTTTGTAGAGGAAGGTAACAGAGGGAATACTCTTCTGAGTAAACTGAGTGTGTGGAAGCAGGTACCAGCAGCAGAAGTGGTGTGAGCATCGAGCATGAGATTCTGGTCGATCCTGATTCCTAAATTCTTAACCACTTCTTTAGGAAAAGGGGCCGTGCCCAGCTCCTCCGGCCACCACCTGGGAGCCCAGCTTATGGCTGCTCCTCCAAACAACATGATCTCTGATTTCTTGGAATTCAGTTGGAGAACTTGGTCCTCATCCAGGCAGCAATGGTCTTCATGCCCTCAGAAAAGATGAGTTGTATATCAGGGCTAGATTTATCAAAGGTGTCGTCCACGTAGGAGATGGGACTGAACCCTAAGTTCCTCATTAGTTTGGCGAAGGGGGTAATATAACTGTTAAAAAGAGTAGGGCTCAAATAGGAGTCATGTGGGTACCCCCTTGGTGACTTTTGTGGTTTTCGATCTAAAGGCCCCAATGTGACTGTCTGGGTTCTGTCAGTGAGGAAGTCTGTCAGCCATTTAAGTGCAACCCCCTGTACTCCAATGCCCCAAAGTCTCTCCAGTAGGATATGGTGCGAGATGGTGTCAAATGTCGCCGATAGGTCAAGCAGCACCAACAGTGCCACCTGACCATTGTCCAGGGCCATTCTGATGTTATCAGTTACCTCTATCGAAACGGACTCGGTACTGTGCTTGGCCCAGAAACCTGACTGGGAGACATCAAGGCATTGAGATGTTTCAACAAAATCAGACAGATGCCTGTTTATGTGCTTTTTAATAAGCTTGCTCTGAAGAGGAGCAGAGAGATGGGACGGTTATTAGACAGCTCAGTAGTGGGTATCTTAAGGTTTTTACGAATGGGTACAACTTGAGCAGCTTTCCAATCTGGGGGGAGTCTGCCAGCCCTCAAGGAACTATTGAGAATGGTACAGATGGGTGTGGCTAACTGTTCAGATAATCTGGAGGAAAGTTTTGCGGGGATTATATCTAGGGGGATACAGATTTAGTTTTAGTAAAGAGAGATTCAACCTCTACCGGAGTGAGTAAGGGAAAGCAGTGGAGCTGCGAGGTGCTATTGGGAGAGGCAGGATATACTGCAGTAGGGTAAGATGAGATTTCGTTGGATGTGATGATTTTATGGCAGATGGCATCGATTTTCTGGGTTAGAAAGGAAGCTATATTGTCGCACAGCGACTGTGAGGGAGTCTCTGCACTTTGTCTATAGAGTGTGTCTTTTATTTTTATTCTTACTTTATTTTTGGAGCTTTGGACAGACCTATTTTGTCTTGCCTGCCTATGTTCTTACTGATGTGTTTTCCCTGGTTAATTATGAGATGCACCCAGTGGGGTTTTAAAATGTGATCTGGAAATCTCTGTGTAGTAGGCAAAGTAATATTTGTTTTGTAAATTATCTTTGAGACTTTCAAAGAGTGCAACTGTCAATGGTAACTTTACTCAAAATGTATAAAAAGTTCCATGTTTGTCAAATTTGACCTGGGAGTTGGCACACAGTAAACATGCAACATATTTTGTTGTGAGCATTTGTTTAGAAAACAATTTGAGACTAAAGATCAATGTAGGTGAAAATATGATTAAAGCAAGTGAAAGTCAGAATTACGGAAGTGTCCTTTGTCTGAGCTACATATTTTACAGACTGTTTAGAAGAATTCATTATTTTGGCAAGCAGGATTCCATTAATCACCCATGCCTGTGTATCTACTCAGTCTGCCTCAGGAGCAAGAGCACCAGCTAAATTTCAGTGTCCACTACTAAATTAGGAATAGTAATAGATAAAAACTGTATTTGTATATTTACAGTTGCATACACAAAGTCGGTATGTTGCTCATTGTGCACATTTTGGGCCATTTTATCAACATTTCTTGCAACAAAACACAGCAAGCCTGAGAAGGGAAGGAGTGGTGAGGAGATCTGCATCTGATAATTACTGTGTCACATAGCACTTGGACTGGGACAACCCAAGCATACTGGAGCAAAGGGGGAGTCTGTCCGTATGCTTGGGCTGGGACATGAAGCTCTTAGGGGACATCTTTGCACAGATAACTTGAAGCTGCCATATTGGATTGTCCCAGAATGCTGTGCAGGAGGGCTGAAACAGGGGTGGAGTGATCATGTGGCTTTCTAGGATTGGCCTGGGTTGCCCAGCTGAAAGGAGAAGCCACCTGATATCCAGGACTAGGGTGGTGCTCTCCAGAGACAGAGGCTCCCCTTGAGACTTCTGTGGACTGCTCCTGGACTCCACTAACCCACAGGTGCCCTTCAAGAATCCAGGAGGCACTGGGACCTGTGGAGTTAGGCATTGAGGGTTTTTTTGTGGGAAGCTGTGTAAGATGCCCCACTTTAGCAAGAGTAAAGCACCAGGTGACAAGCAGAGGACAGATCCGTTGCATGGAGCCCTAAAAACCCAACTCCCTGCAATTAAAAGCCAGGAGGCTTGATAAAAATATCCCTAGGAGCTAGAGCTGGACACCAGGTGCAAAATGAACACACAATGTTTGAAATTGGCCCTCTGGAATCAGAGAGACAGGCCTGGAATGTTTGCTATCCCAGGGGGAAAAAATTAAGAACCCGAGTGTATAGTGCTTCATTGCATTCTTCCAATATAATCAAATCAACGAAAGAGTGTGCCTTGAATTTATCAAAAGAGCACTACTGTAGAATCCAAGTTGGTTTCTTTAGAAAACCCTCACTCACCAACCTGCTTGGTGACATGCTTGATCATCGGGCCCCACCGGGAGAGGCCGAATGCCACCCCGGTGTGCTTTGACGCCAGAATTACTGCGGAGCTGGTTATGTGAATGGTGTGTGCTGATAGTTAAAAATGTCTTATTTGTGTCAACAAAATACATTTAATGGAAGCCAAACAGACATATATAAAAACAAGGTGTAGGACGTATGGACTGAATAGATTGTTCAGCCAAGTCACTTTGGTGTGGTCAACATGTTTCAGCCTATGTATTATGTTTTAACAGGCATTCGTCAGGACCTTAGATGTATGTGAAGCTCCGGCGCTATGGGCGTGCTAAGGCCCACCCTAACCTGAGGGTTAAAAGTGTGAAACATTTTTAGAATAAAAGAAATTTTATGTTGTAAAAAAATGGCGACTCCTGCAATGGAGAGGAACCGAGTTTATTCTGGATAATGGACAGACAAACAAAGACAAATGAAAGAGAAAGACACACATGTGAAACAACAAGTCGTCGCGAGGCTGTCTGCTTTTGCAGAGAGACCCAATCATTCAAAAAAATAGAAAATATAAATATGCAAATAAACATGTGTCTTCTTTATTGGATGAATGTGATTCATGGCTATCAGTATTTACAATGTAAGCCCAGACAGCTGTGTCTCAACTAGCTGCTTCAGAAGAGGTATAAGAACCGCCGCAGGAGAATGCAGCCATAGTTTTACCTACCTTTCAGCTAAGAGGCAGTTCCTCCTCCCACCATGCTCCCAGGGCCCACAGCATAAAAAGGAGGGGGATTGGAAGCTGGCAGAACAGAATGCACCCTTTGCTGGCCTGTAACAGTAACTATAGCTGCCAAACAATGCATTCTGATTGGCTGACTAGCTCCCTATGTTCCATCCTCGATGATAACAATGCACTATAGCCGAATCCATCCATGAAAAGCCCTCTATCCAAGTTACAGGTGTGCTGCAAGTGATGACATATAACAATAGAGAGAGTTTTTAACTGACAGTGTAGTCTGAGGCAGAAGGACTATAACGCTGTTAGAACATCCCACCCACAGATGGTAGAGAGAGACAGAAAGCAAGTTTATACCAGCCATTGTTGTCCTTGAGACACTTCATCGTCTTCAATGGAGCTTCCAACATTCAAGGACCACATTGTATTTTGGCAAAGCCTGAACTGCAGAGTACAATTTGCTCACCCTGCCGTGCATGAGTGTTCTATTATGCATAACAGAACATGATCAGTGTTGATATGGAGAGTCTTTAGGCCATATACACGAAAGTAATTGTGTGTTTGAATGCAACTGTATGCATTTTCTGGTGAATACAATTAAATTCCTGATTAACAGAAACAGCAACGGTGGGGGGTGGCACCACATGTGGGACTTCCCAACATGGAAGTAGTGACAGTAGGTTGAACTTTAAATGTGAGCAGATTTACATCAATGCTTTGGATTTACGTTATCCTGGGTGGGGAAACCATCAATACTCAGTAAACACCCACAATCTTGTAACCTTTTGCAGGAAGTTTCACACCATAAATAGACTTTTAGATTTACTCTTCTCACAGCAGAAGTAAATGCATTTTTGTTTTTGTAATGGTGAGTGAACGTGCCTAAATTAGATGGGATAAGTAAGACAATGGTCCTCCTTGGAGAAAAGTAATTTACTAGAGAACAAACATAAAAATGTCTTCAAGCACAAATGCATGTTTATATCTATGACCTTCCCCTAGGATAGAATCAGTTACATACATGAGTACTCCTGGAAATCTTTGACGAGGATGAGGGTGTACATGTTTTATTTTTTTACACATAAAGATTTTGCGTATACTCCCTAGAGATCACCTCTGATCTGCAAGCACAAAGGGACATATGAACGAACCATGCGCAGAACACTTTTTACAGCTCTTGGATGGACAAATTACCTCAGTTTAGTTACCGCTGTCTTTTCACCAAGCAGACCACTGTTATTCTAACACTTTGGCCAAATTGTGATATGTATTACAGTTAGCGCTCTAGCGTTTCCGCTAGAGCGCTGCCGAACGCGCGCAGGTTGCGCTCACGTCCCCGACGTGAGCGCGTAGATATAAATAATAAATGGGCGGGCGAGCAGGGAGTTTGCGCCCAACCCAATCACTGTGTGTGTGGTCCATTCATTGCGCTGCGATAGCGTGAGGCCTCCCCTGGGTTCCCCAAGCCACGAGGGTGCTGACCCAGGGCCTTACCCCTCCCAGACTGAGGTCAGGGGTTTAAAACACAACACTGGCGATGAGGGGTGACTTCTGAACCCCCTGGAACTCCTGCTGCTAGGCAGAACAGCCACAGAGGTCTCGCCTGACGGTGCAGCGCGCTGCACTTGCCCACGTGCGGCGACCGACTCACCAATTGAGTGCACGACGACCCCTGTTCTCACATCAGGGATTTTGACGCCACAATGGGTGATGATGAGACGCCCGGCCGTGCAGGGACACTGCCCCATCACCCCGCGTCCGGAGTGCTACCTCCATTTAGCGAAGCCGCAGACCCCACGACCGCCGCGCCGAGGTGGCAGACATGGCTGGGGAGGCAGGAAAACTACTTCATTGGGTCCAGAGAGACTGATGGAGCGGTGAAACGTTCTCTACTACTCCACTACGCGGGGGAGGAGATCTACCTACTGTTCAAGCACCTGCCTGACACAGGTCCCCCGACGGACTATGCAGCAGCGGTTGCGGCCTTGAACGCACACTTTGACCCCCAGGTCAACCCTGATTACGAACACTTCAAACTTCGCCAAGCGAAACAGCGCGAGGGGGAGTCGGTTGACGCGTTCCACGCGAGGCTGAGGGTCCTTGCGGACACGCACCTGGTCGGCGACCGAGCCAAAGAGGAAATCAGGGTGCAGCTGATCTTGGGGATCAGGAGTAAAACGCTACGAGGCATGATACTTCGCAAACCTAACATCACGATGAACGACATCCTCGTCCTGGCCAGGACTCACGACCTGTCAGCAGCACGTGCAGAGGAAATGGACTTAGCCCTGGTGAAAGGAGCTGCCAGCACAGTGGAAGTCAAAGTGGAGAAAGCGGACGCAGTCCGGAGGAAAGAACGGCCGCCTAAGCCCCACGACCGGCGGGCCCCCGATCAAGCCAGATCATGTGGGTACTGCGGATACGACGAACACCCCCTCAAGGCATGCCCAGACCGTGGAAAGACATGCACCAACTGTGGCATCGACAACCACTTCGCGTCAGTCTGCCGCAGGAAGATGCAGCGGAGCAGCCACAAGCGTGACAAGCCGATGAGGAAGCTGGTACGGCAACTATCACACACATCCTTATCGTCGCAGCCACGGCCCAAGAGAGAACCAGTCAGAGAGTACCCAGAATCAGACACTGAGTCCGACGATGAGGGAGAGACGTACCTTGTGTCATTTACCAAAGCCCTCAAAAGCACCCGGCGCCCTCAGCCGCGCTGCGACATATTGATTGCCGGATCGGAGGTGAACGCTGTGATAGACACCGGTGCGTCAGTGACAGTAATGGGGGTGCAACAATACAACCGCCTCAGACCACGGCCGGAGCTCCGAACATCGAAGGCCGATATCTTCTCTTATGGGAGCGACACGCCGCTTCCACTGAAGGGCAAGATGACGGTCGCAGTACAGTCAGAGAAGGCAGAAATTGTCATCGACATTCATGTCATCAACCAGGAAGTAGACACACTTTTCAGCGGCCATGCGGCCGAGGATCTAGGACTGATCACATTCCTCAGAGTAGTCCAAGACCGGCAAGTCGACGACCTGCTGGGAGCATTTCAGGGCCTATTCTCAGGCCTAGGAAAGATCAAGAGGCCGCCAGTACGACTTCACATAGACCCCGCTGTGCAACCGACAGCCCTCCGGCACAGGCGCATCCCGTTTCACTTACGTCCATTAGTAGAGGAGGAGGTCCGACGGCTGGAGGAACAGGGCGTTATAGAAAAGGTTACGGGACCCACACCGTGAGTGTCACCAATAGTAATAGCCGAGAAGCCACGACAACCTGGGAAGATCCGGCTATGCATCGATATGCGCCTCCCGAACAAGGCCATCACAAGGGAGAGGCACATCACGCCGACCATGGATGACATTGTCTCCGATCTGAACGGTGCCCGATGGTTCTCGAAACTGGACTTAAATGCGGGGTACCACCAACTCATCCTAGCCAAGGAGAGCCGGTACATTACCACCTTCAGCACGCATTTGGGGCTACGGCGATAAGAGTGTCTTAATTTCGGGATCTCGTCGGCGGCCGAAATCTTTCAGAACACGATTAGAGACATCCTGGTCGGACTGCCTGGCGTCCTGAACGTGAGTGATGATATCCTCATATACTCCAAGACAGGCTTGGAGCACTACCGACACGTCCGGGCCACCCTCACGCGCCTCCAAGAGCACGGAGTCACCCTACACCGGGAGAAGTGCCAGCTGTTCCAACAAAAGATTGAGTTCTTCGGCTACGTCTTTACCAAGGAAGGCATCCAAGTAGACCCTCGAAAGTCGCTAGCCATCAAGACAGCCGTGGCCCCCGCGTCAGTGGCGGAAGTGCGCAGCTTCCTAGGGATGGCCACGTACTGCGGAAGGTTCGTCCCGAATCTGGCCACTCTAGCTGAGCCCCTGAGACGCCTCACCAAGACCGACGTGGCGTGGCAGTGGACTGACACCGAAGAGCGGGCCTTCGAGGCGATCAAAGAAGCGCTTCTAGATCAGACAACACTGGTCTACTTTGACCCGACCAAGAAGACCGAAATTCTAGTGGATGCCAGCCCCGTAGGGCTAGGGGCAGTCCTAACACAAGAACAGGAACCTGGACAGTGGGCAACTCTGGCGTACGCTAGCAAGGCCCTCACCGACACGGAGAAGCGATACTCCCAAATCGAGCGGGAAGCCCTAGCAATCCGGTGGGGCTGCCGCCATTTCCATCTTTACGTGTGCTGGCACCCATTCACAGTGGTGACCGACCATCAGCTGCTGGTGCCGTTGTTCCGGGGAACAGCACCACACCCGCCCCCAAGCATAGAGCGGAGGGCCATCGGTCTGCAACAATATCACCTGAGTGTAGTGTACCGGCCAGGGCCCAAAAACCCGGCAGATTTCCTGTCCCGCCACCCAGAACGCGCCGGTGCACCCGAGCACAGGGACGCTGAGGACGACGCCGAGGAACACCTCGACATGGTGGCAGCACTGACGTGCCCCAGGGCCATTACACTTGAAGAGCTCCGAGAAGTAGCCGACCAAGACCCCGTGATATTCAAGGTCAAGAACACCATCCTCGAGGGAAACTGGCAGTCGTTTCTACAAACGGCGAACTCGTGGGCCAGTGGGGACCGAGAGGATCTTCAACATATGTGGAGAGTACGACACAAGCTGAGCATGACCAGAGGGGGACTCCTTCCAAGAGGTTCCCGAATCATCATTACAGGAGCACTCCGGACAAGAGCGACCCAGTTAGCACACAAGGGGCACCAAGGTACAGAGAAGATGAAAGCCCGGATGAGGGAGAAGGTTTCGTTCAAGGTGGTGAGGAGACCGCGGATGACCCAGAGACAGCAGATCTCGACGTGGACCACGACTTGGGAGACGGCTCGGGGGACACATCCCGCTCCGACCCACGGAGCAACACAGACTCTGAGCCAGGTGGCGCCGATGGCACCGGAGGTGGACCAAGGCAAGAAGTACCACCGGAAACCTCGGCCCCAGGCGCACGAAGGGCCACCAGGTATGAGCTGAGGGAGAACCCCAGGCCCAGCAGTCGGCTGAGAGACTTTGCGTGCCAAGTAAGTGATGCAGCGAAGTAATAAAGGAACTGTTGTCAAGGACTGAGTTGAGAAGGGATGTTACAGTTAGCGCTCTAGCGTTTCCGCTAGAGCGCTGCCGAACGCGCGCAGGTTGCGCTCACGTCCCCGACGTGAGCGCGTAGATATAAATAATAAACGGGCGGGCGAGCAGGGAGTTCGCGCCCAACCCAATCACTGTGTGTGTGGTCCATTCATTGCGCTGCGATAGCGCGAGGCCTCCCCTGGGTTCCCCAAACCACGAGGGTGCTGACCCAGGGCCTTACCCCTTCCAGACTGAGGTCAGGGGTTTAAAACACAACAATATGTATTCTCGAGATGAAAGCTGGTGTCTCATCATTACATCCTCCCTGGAAGGACAGCCATGCCAATAGAGGTGCACAGGAACTTGTATAAACTATTAGTATCATATATCATTTTATCAGGTGCATTCTAGTCCTGTATGGTCCTTTGTACATATAGGATCAACAAACAGGCAGTGGGTTCCAGATCGATGTGGCTGCTCCAGAGACTGTTTATTTCTCAGTTGTGAAATATTTGAATTTCTTGGTTTCCAGCCTTCGCTTGTCGAAGCTTCTCAAGTTCTTGTTTTCACCTGAGCTTCCGAGAGACGTTACAAAACAATCTAGGTGTTGCCTGTGTATGGCTTTAAAAGTGGTGCCTGCCAATGTCCTGCCCCTACAATAGAACAACACTTCAGTAGCTTTATATCGGATAAACATTCAGGGTCTGATTAAGAGAATAAAACTACATTCGGAATGTTACACTCTCTCAGGGTCATGGCTCTAGGTTTTTCTGGATTCACAGAACTTTCTAAGAGTTACAGTTTTCCATAAAGTCATTAGCCAGCACCTTCATGCAATGGTACAATGTTCTCAATGAAGAAACCCCTCTGCATGCACCGTCACGGAATATTTGGTGTATTCTGTTCCCAGACACACCCACTCACCCTACAAACGGATTTATCACAGTAGCAGTAAGGTGTGACCCTCTCCATAGTCGTAAAGCGCTGGAGGGATGTTTTTTAATGGGCACAAACTAATTATTATGGGCATGCACAAGCTTCCTAGGGTGAACACGCCTTGAAACACCCATTCTTCAATGAGCGCATGGAAGCATACACTGTTGTGGGGTATCATTACATGTGAGTATTAGAATTTATGGCTGCAAGGTAGCATCTGTGAATATCTAGGAGTCACATACCTTGCCATTTGTTCACATAAAACTCTTTAAGAAGTTCAAGTGGCTTTGGAATCAGCACATAATGTTTTGTACCTCATTGTCGTGGGGCAGATTCACAGACTACTTACACAGGACCGTGCATGTCTTTTCCCCGTCAATTCACAAGAAAGCAAAATTCTTGAATCGTCTATTATTACGTTCATGTGTATACATTCAGGTGCACATACATAAGTAGTCACATTACAAATTTGCATGGATGTGCAGAAACATGTCTAGACGTGAATAGAATGTGTTAGAAATGACAATACAGACTTTTTCTCAAAGAAATGCATAACTTTACATAGATAATTAAGCAGTTTCCTTTTGAACCTTCTAAAGACTGATGTAAAACATTCTTGGAAAATGGCTGAGATATTTGATCAATAGAAGGATAAAATATGATCTCTGCAAGAATATATTATGGGGTTGTTTATTTGCACCATATACATGCTTATGCCTTATTTACTAATTGAACCAGGAATTATGTATGCTAGCATGCGATAAACCATATTTTCAACATTTAAAAAAAATGAAGTAAATCAGTGTATTAAGAACAAGTACCTTCTCAGGTTTTAGCACACTTATGATTTCTCCTGGGTATCAGTTGTGGGAGTCCAAATGTATTTAGAGTGGTTAATGAATTTGCATATAAATAAAATGCACCCCCACTCAGGTGTAACATTGTTGATTTACAAAAAATGTGAAGTGCCTTTTCTACACTTATATGCCTTAGTAAGTAAAAAGCATAAGGACTAAGGGGTAACTGTTGCAGAAAATGTGGAAAGAAGAACCAAATAATTCGGATTCACAAAAATGGAGGAATAGAGATAGAGGGAAAGGTATAAACTGAGACAAAATGTACTTCAAAGTTATTTACACACATTCACAATGTGGCAGGGGTTTATGAAAATAGTGATGCGTCTATTTAGGGAAAATATACATCCAATATGCCTACATTTAATACATTTAAGAGTGTTCTCCAAGTCATAAGTTACCCCTGATTCTGAAGGATGTTTTAGTAAATGCAAAAGTAGTAACTTAAGAGGTGAAATAGACAGAACTTTCATGAGAATGATAAGGTGTGCCTGGTGCAAACTGGGGACTTTACGTAAATTGTAATCATGCATATTTATTGCGCATTTAGCTAAACGTTGACTTCATTTCATAATTTGGTAAGTGAGTAAGCCAAGTATAATGAACTCGTGCAGCAGGATTTAGAAGAATGTTTTATTTAACACAAAGAACAGCCTCTGGCCAAATGAGCTTCATGATCTCCCAACCACCACATGACAACTGTCACTTGAGGCTCGTTATGTAAGGAAGGAACCAAAGGGAAAGGTAAAGGGGAGTGGAAGTGGAGGAAGAAAAGAGGGTTGGTAGGGAATCATAACAGGAGTAAGTTAATGCTTAGAACAAATTACAACACTTCTCCCTTCTTTAATAAAATGGAAAGAATGCAAGCAGAAAATATTTAGAACAAAAACTAAAGATAATTTGAATATGCGATAACATAATGCCGACAACAATAGCGGCAACAATATACTCACTCTAGTGTATAGGTCAAAGTATGTGTAGCACATGCTATGGAGCTCTATGTGTGAGAAGGCAGTTCCTTCTCAAAGCATTCGATAGGAGATCCGAAGCAGCGACAAGAGGTGTTTCTACAGGTCCTGGGCATGCACGTATGCCAGTACCTCTGCCGGAATCTCATGGGGCACTCGTAGCTAATCGCTATTGAATGCTTTGAGAAGGAACTGCCTTCTCACACATAGAGCACCTTAGCGTGTGCTACACATACTTTGACCTATATACTAGAGTGAGTATAGATCGCACACTTCCCATTTCTAGGTCCTGAGGAAAGCCAGTTTATATAAAAGGCCTGGCTGAAACATGTAGACCACTCACAGGATGCAGGGGTTTCCTAAATACAACTCCACCTACATCCGCTGCCTTGCATTTTAATACTGCCAGAGGCCCAATCATTAAAACTAATCTCTTGGGACCACTGGACAGTTTTTAAATCTCACTTTCATGCCACCCACACCACACACTCAGCAAGTATACCCGCTTTGCTGTAATACAGGCGTTGTAGCACACCAGGGACACACTCGGTGTCACCAGGTGGGCCCGATGATGAAGCATGCCACCAGCTAGGTTGGTGGGTGAGGGCTTCATTAAGAAAGAAGATTTCTTCCTTCTGGCAAGAACACACAGCTTTGAGTTTCTTCCCCACGCCTTGACAGACTAGTTCTCATTGATAAAACATAATTACCTAGGGGATATGGACTAGTTCTCATACATCCTCACTCTCCCTTTGATACTAATACATAATCCACAATGACCAACATGAATTTGCCTTTCCACACAGAGGCTTTAAGATGACTGATAATGTCTAAACCAAGTTTGTCCCAAGGTTTAAGAGGAACACCTACAGGAGATATAGGGGCAACTCTTGTGATCTTAGTTTTGTCGCATAACTCTGACCTTATCCTCTACAATCTTATCCATACACGGAAACCAGTAGGAAGTTCTGACCTTGGATTTCATAAGATTCCTCCCTAAATGGCCCTCATGAGCAACTTCAGTGATTCTATCCCAAAGATCTTTAGGTGGTACATGTTTATCCCTTTTCATAACTCTGTCATCAACGATACTTAATACCTGGCGAACCGCCCAGTGGTCCTTAAGATCATCCTTTAAAGATACTGCTTTAATGGGCAAAACCTGAACAATTCTTTCTTTCACCGTTTTGGGCAACAAATCCTTGACCATGCCAGCTTCCCACTCTTCCTTAGATATTCCAGGAATCTCCACTAGCAAAATGGAATCTGTGATGTTCTTGCCTTCTTGCTCTTTGTCCTATATGAGGTAATCAGGAAGAACAGTCAGCTACTACATTTTTTGTGCCAGGTATGCAATCAAATTTAAAGTTATAACCTTCTTAGCCAATGAGCCATCTGCCTTTTGAGGAGTGGTATTCTCCCTGCTTCCTCAATCAGGCAAATCATTTCATTCATTCTGGGTAGGAGAAATCAATCCACCCAGATATTTGCATTAAGGTCCCTTGAATCAAAACATACACATAGACCCCTCCCACCAGATTTTTGAGTGACCACGATTGGGGGCTAGCCATAAGGAACTCTCAATGGGTTCAATGATACCTTGACTCACCAGTTTGTCGAGGTCTTCTTTGAGGAGCTCATGCATCATAAAAGGAATTGGCCTGACCTCATGTATAACTGGTACAGCATTGTCTTTCACTTTGATTTTGTGCTGGAAATTTCTCAAATGGGCAATTTTCTTACTGACTACCTCCGGGAACTCTTCACATAAGGTTATACAATCATCACTACCATCAATAGTTAAAACTTGTTCCTGGCTATTAGGATTACGTTTGATGCCTAATTCCCTCTGATGAGCCCAGCCTAGCAAATTAGACCCTTCTTAAGCTAAGTAGACCTTCCCCATGGTGGTGCAGTCTTTGAAGGATATTTGCATACATAACATGCCAACCAATGGTATAGGATCCTTATTGTACCCACAGGTTGAATGTCAGCATGTTGAATGACATAACCCTTTCCACAGAATTTCTCTTGGAACATATAGTCAATCAAGGCATAAGGGGAACATGAATCCACACCCACTTTCACTTCCACCCCATCTAAATTTATATTACATGTGGGATAGTTGTCCTCTGTCTCCATGACCTTGGATACAATCTAGAAAACAAATTTGTTATCACTTCAAATCTCATCTTCAATCATGTATATATGTTTTCTTCTCAATCTTAAAGTATTTACACAGTCTTGCAAAGTGCCCCCTCATATTGCATTTCCTACAAACTACAGAGCGGCCGCACAGTTAAAGTTATTGGCAAGATGGTTGATATTTCCACAACAATAACACTTCATTCTATCTCTCTTATCATCCGTTTCTTTCTTTTTAGTTTATGGATTCGTTTAAACTTCAACACTTCTTAACTAGATTCTACCTGCTCTTCTTTTTCTGAGCGGTTTCTTATTATATGAACAGTACCAGAAATGCTGCTCTGCTTCATTTCTCTTGTGCACTCTGCTTGTGCTCTATGCTTTTGGCAGCATTGATAGCCTCTTACAATTCTAAATTACTGGTTAATAATTTCTCCTGGATTTTCTGGTTGTTTGCACTTCTTACCAGTTTATCTCTGATTAGAGAATTGCATAATGGACCAAACACACATATTAGCAAGACCGCATAAGACTGCTGTGCAAGTAGTTACTTTCTCATTTTTTCCCTGCACCCTAGAAAAAAATGTGTGTCTCTCTAACACAATTTTTACCTTCTGACCAAACTGCTTTTCCAACTTATTGATAATTACCGGGAATACATCTTCTTGAAAATCCTCTCCATCTTCCACACTTTCAGAAACAGCTAAACTCTCATAAACGTTTCTTTCCCATACACCTAAATTGTGCAACAATATATGTTGCCTTCTTAGAGCTGAAAATCTCCCCCAATTGCAATCAGATACGACATAAACAACTTTTTCCATTCTTTCCAAGGAATGATTCGTTCTCCCATTTCATCCAAGAAGGGCAGGGGCTGTGCCATATTTGCTACGGCCATAGTTATCATTTAAGGAAACAGAAGTGATAATAAGGTAAAAATAAGTAACTAACAATTATGATAAAACAACAGAAAAAACAAATATCCTAATATAAAATTATAAAGGCATGGCAATGTGCTAGCACTTGAGAAAGAAACCTGAAAAGTTCTTTAATAAAACACGCCAAGAAGTCCTGTTTCTGATTTCATCACAGAATAGTCAGTGGGTGGAGCAAAGTAGAGAAGTGTACAGCAAACTGATGGGAAAGAACTACCCTAGATAACACACTAAAGCCCTGTTTCTATTTCCTCGACAGTAGGGTCAGTAGGTGGAGCCTGGCAAGAAGGACAAAATAAGTTATGAGGAGCAGAAGCAGCACCCTCACAACAGCAGCCACTGATTAATCCTTGAAAGTATGTGTGGCTCCTTTCGCTGTGCCTATCAGCGATGGAAAATGCAGGTGAAGCTTTAGAATTAAGTCAATTTGTACCAACATGCAAAGGAGGCTCCCTCAAGATCACGCGCTCCTCCAAAGACGCAGAGCAGTGAGCAATCCCGGTGTGATTCACAGCAGTCATCAAATTCCTTTTTTTTAAATGTTAATCTTTATAAACTTGAATAAGCTGTGCCTATCAGCAATGTATCACACCTTCAGATAAGCAATAATCAATCAGGCCTGTGTGCATCAGCGACACAGGGCGCTCGCACAGTGCAAAGATAGGCGTGACAAGCTGTAAAATGAACGGGTCACGTCGAAGACCCCGCAGCACAGCGTGAAAGCACTTTTGCAGAAAGCTCAGTGCTTAAGGTGAGTCTAAAGGCAGACAGATGTAGCAACTACAATGAAGCTACTAGGCACACCAACTAGATGCCTCTGAAGAAGTGCACCCAGGACCAAACTGTAAAGATCCCTGCATGCTAGGAAATTGCCTCCGCCAGCAAAACGTCCCCCCTTCCGTACCTCACCTTGTCCAGTCCGTGAGACATTTGCAGAGGCTCCGACTTTCCTGCAGCGTGTACCAGGAGGCGCGCAACTCCAATTCCTTGTCAAATGCCAATGCCTAAGATAATCGGATCCGGAATCCTTAGTGGCACTAAATATCAGGGGAATAGGTTGCAGAAGCTGTCCCCTACCAGCATTTAGTCGCCAGTATTACGAATTGGTAATACAGGATTTAGAAGAATGTTTTATTCAGCATGAAGAACAACCCCTGGCCACATGAGCTTCCCAATCTCCCACCCACCACGTTCCAACTGTCACTTAAGGCTCGTGAGGTAAGCAAAATACCAAAGGGAAAGGTAAAGGGGGATAGGAGCAGGGGGAGAAAAGAGGGGAGGTAGGGAATCATAACAGGCGTAAGTTAATGCTTAGAAGACATTACAAAACCAAGCTTTATTGTCCCAGTACAAATGGGTCCCTATGATTGTTTGAAAAATCCAAGTTATGAGGATGGGCATTTAAATTTCCAATTCAATTGTTAAGCCTTCAAACAACTGGGGAAGGGCCTGCGGTCACCGCTGGCCTTTTGTCCTTGTCCCATTATTGACCGGCGTCATTGAATATGCATGTAGTGCATTCCTTTTAGCTGCATAGAACGCGTCCAACCTGTGGCCAAAATATTCCAGTCATACTTATCTGCATCATGTCTTTGCACACTTCTGCACGCATGAGGGTTTCTTTACGGGGAAACAGTATTTGTCTATAGCAGAAATTTGGTTTTATATTATTTGCGTAATTGTTCAAGCTGTAGAAATGCTCGTGCAAAAATGAAAATGCAAAGTGCAACGTTCTAGGCATTGGTCCGAAATGATTTGTGAGTACTGGCGCATATAAATCTGCACCAATGCAGGGGCAGATTTACAGACAGGCTTTCTGTGGGTTGTAGTGGTTGGACCTGATTCTGTGTGTGCATGCAAACAAACGAGCAAGTGCATGTACTGTTGCTGATTGTTGTCTTTTTTCACTAAGGGAATGTCCTTTTCACAATGATGAAAATCTTCACTATTTTGGCAGAGCTTTACTTCTACTTCATATACTGAAAATGGATTTACTTTTCTGACTTTAAATAGAAACGTGCAAATACCATTTTAAAAACAAATCCAAAGCAGCTTTCATGTAGGCTTCAAAACAGTGCAAATACGTTTCAAATGTGAGCAGGTTACTTCAACCCTGTCTGGCTGATAACTGGAAAACCAGCAAATGCAATAGCTTGAACTTTAAGAAATGTTTTCTGAACTTCAGGGCCAAACTGGGAACCTAAAGCAGCCTTGGCTTACATTGTTTATGGGCTCCCATATTGTAGAAGCACAGGCCGCCGAACAGCAAATAAATGATGTGCTAGTAGATTCACTTTGTTTAAATAATTACACATGTAAACAAACTATTTTTGTAGTGAATAAAATAATTGACATTCTAGTCTAACAAATAAACTTCAATTGTAATTTGTCACATTAGCTCATGTTGCAATATAACCTGGGAGCCTCTGTATTTTTTTAATAGAATGTCTTGTAATACTTGAAGATCATTCTAGGAACAGTCAAAATTCAATATTAGAACTCTTCTTTAAACTGCAGCAAGAAAGACAGTAGGGAACAACGTCCTATTCATCACATTAGTAATCTTGTAGGCACTTGGTAACATTTCAAATCCATGTATGAGACGGCGTTGAATTTCAAGATGCAGAATGCTGTACACTACACCTTTGACCTGAAAATATAAAAAAAAAATGCCTTGTTAGCTGACGGTTCAAAGTTTGCAGTCGTAAATGGCACGTGGTTGTGTAATTTCAAGTAAGCATTCATATTTTATCAAATGAGACGGAAGAAAACAATTGTGCAAACTTCTGATATCAACTGGTCACAGCTGGAGTTGAAAAGTTCTAAGGAGAATTTATGTATATTTGATATTTATTAATTTCTATAGCACCTGAATCCCCCCGTAAGGGGTATCTCCGCGCTTAGGACGGTATGCTACAGTCAAATCATAGGGACTCAGAAAAGAAAAGTTTTTAAAAGCTTATTAAATTGAGGAAGGCTCTGGCAGTTGTGAAGCTGGAGGGAGAGTTTGTTCCAGAAAGTCGTGGCAAGATGAGTGAATGCTTTGCCACCCTTGCGAGCCTTTTTAATTCTTGGAGTGCAAAGCAGTAGCTTGGATCCTGATTGGAGGGGACGTTATTTTATCAGACAGGTAGGAAGGCCCCAGAACATTGAGGGCTTTAATGCAGCCGATCTTAAATTTCACCCGCTTTCTCACAGGGAGCCAGTGGAGTTTGTTAAGAAGTGGAATACAGGCCGTTCTGGGAGGGGCGTGTGCTACTAGTCAGGTGGCCATATTCTGGACAACTTGTAACTTGTTTAAGGAAGCTTCGTTAGCCAAGGCCAACAGTGCATTACAGTAGTCCAGACGGCTTAATACTAGGGCTTGAATCAGTGTTTTTTTTGTAGAGGAAGGTAACAGAGGGAATACTCTTCTGAGTAAACTGAGTGTGTGGAAGCAGGTACCAGCAGCAGAAGTGGTGTGAGCATCGAGCATGAGATTCTGGTCGATCCTGATTCCTAAATTCTTAACCACTTCTTTAGGAAAAGGGGCCGTGCCCAGCTCCTCCGGCCACCACCTGGGAGCCCAGCTTATGGCTGCTCCTCCAAACAACATGATCTCTGATTTCTTGGAATTCAGTTGGAGAAGTTGGTCCTCATCCAGGCAGCAATGGTCTTCATGCCCTCAGAAAAGATGGGTTGTATATCAGGGCTAGATTTATCAAAGGTGTTGTCCACGTAGGAGATGGGACTGAACCCTAAGTTCCTCATTAGTTTGGCGAAGGGGGTAATATAAATGTTAAAGAGAGTAGGGCTCAAATAGGAGTCATGTGGGTACCCCCTTGGTGACTTTTGTGGTTTTCGATCTAAAGGCCCCAATGTGACTGTCTGGGTTCTGTCAGTGAGGAAGTCTGTCAGCCATTTAAGTGCAACCCCCTGTACTCCAATGCCCCAAAGTCTCTCCAGTAGGATATGGTGCGAGATGGTGTCAAATGTCGCCGATAGGTCAAGCAGCACCAACAGTGCCACCTGACCATTGTCCAGGGCCATTCTGATGTTATCAGTTACCTCTATCGAAACGGACTCGGTACTGTGCTTGGCCCAGAAACCTGACTGGGAGACATCAAGGCGTTGAGATGTTTCAACAAAATCAGACAGATGCCTGTTTATGTGCTTTTTAATAAGCTTGCTCTGAAGAGGAGCAGAGAGATGGGACGGTAATTAGACAGCTCAGTAGTGGGTATCTTAAGGTTTTTACGAATGGGTACAACTTGAGCAGCTTTCCAATCTGGGGGGAGTCTGCCAGCCCTCAAGGAACTATTGAGAATGGTACAGATGGGTGTGGCTAACTGTTCAGATAATCTGGAGGAAAGTTTTGCGGGGATTATATCTAGGGGGATACAGATTTAGTTTTAGTAAAGAGAGATTCAACCTCTACCGGAGTGAGTAAGGGAAAGCAGTGGAGCTGCGAGGTGCTATTGGGAGAGGCAGGATATACTGTAGTAGGGTAAGATGAGATTTCGTTGGATGTGATGATTTTATGGCAGATAGCATCGATTTTCTGGGTTAGAAAGGAAGCTATATTGTCGCACAGCGACTGTGAGGGAGTCTCTGCACTTTGTCTATAGAGTGTGTCTTTTATTTTTATTCTTACTTTATTTTTGGAGCTTTGGACAGACCTATTTTGTCTTGCCTGCCTATGTTCTTACTGATGTGTTTTCCCTGGTTAATTATGAGATGCACCCAGTGGGGTTTTAAAATGTGATCTGGAAATCTCTGTGTAGTAGGCAAAGTAATATTTGTTTTGGAAATTATCTTTGAGACTTTCAAAGAGTGCAACTGTCAATGGTAACTTTACTCAAAATGTATAAAAAGTTCCATGTTTGTCAAATTTGACCTGGGAGTTGGCACACAGTAAACATGCAACATATTTTGTTGTGAGCATTTGTTTAGAAAACAATTTGAGACTAAAGATCAATGTAGGTGAAAATATGATTAAAGCAAGTGAAAGTCAGAATTACGGAAGTGTCCTTTGTCTGAGCTACATATTTTACAGACTGTTTAGAAGAATTCATTATTTTGGCAAGCAGGATTCCATTAATCACCCATGCCTGTTTATCTACTCAGTCTGCCTCAGGAGCAAGAGCACCAGCTAAATTTCAGTGTCCACTACTAAATTAGGAATAGTAATAGATAAAAACTGTATTTGTATATTTACAGTTGCATACACAAAGTCGGTATGTTGCTCATTGTGCACATTTTGGGCCATTTTATCAACATTTCTTGCAACACAACACAGCAAGCCTGAGAAGGGAAGGAGTGGTGAGGAGATCTGCATCTGATAATTACTGTGTCACATAGCACCTGGACTGGGACAACCCAAGCATACTGGAGCAAAGGGGGAGGACCAGGTCTCTGTCCGTATGCTTGGGCTGGGACATGAAGCTCTTAGGGGACATCTTTGCACAGATAACTTGAAGCTGCCATATTGGATTGTCCCAGAATGCTGTGCAGGAGGGCTGAAACAGGGGTGGAGTGATCATGTGGCTTCCTAGGATTGGCCTGGGTTGCCCAGCTGAAAGGAGAAGCCACCTGATATCCAGGACTAGGGTGGTGCTCTCCAGAGACAGAGGCTCCCCTTGAGACTTCTGTGGACTGCTCCTGGACTCCACTAACCCACAGGTGCCCTTCAAGAATCCAGGAGGCACTGGGACCTGTGGAGTTAGGCATTGAGGGTTTTTTTGTGGGAAGCTGTGTAAGATGCCCCACTTTAGCAAGAGTGAAGCACCAGGTGACAAGCAGAGGACAGATCCGTTGCATGGAGCCCTAAAAACCCAACTCCCTGCAATTAAAAGCCAGGAGGCTTGATAAAAATATCCGTAGGAGCTAGAGCTGGACACCAGGTGCAAAATGAACACACAATGTTTGAAATTGACCCTCTGGAATCAGAGAGACAGGCCTGGAATGTTTGCTATCCCAGGGGGAAAAAATTAAGAACCCGATTGCATAGTGCTTCATTGCATTCTTCCAATATAATCAAATCAACGAAAGAGTGTGCCTTGAATTTATCAAAAGAGCACTACTGTAGAATCCAAGTTGGTTTCTTTAGAAAACCCTCACTCACCAACCTGCTTGGTGACATGCTTGATCATCGGGCCCCACCGGGAGAGGCCGAATGCCACCCCGGTGTGCTTTGACGCCAGAATTACTGCGGAGCTGGTTATGTGAATGGTGTGTGCTGATAGTTAAAAATGTCTTATTTGTGTCAACAAAATACATTTAATGGAAGCCAAACAGACATATCTAAAAACAAGGTGTAGGATGTATGGACTGAATAGATTGTTCAGCCAAGTCACTTTGGTGTGGTCAACATGTTTCAGCCTATGTATTATGTTTTAACAGGCATTCATCAGGACCTTAGATGTATGTGAAGCCCCGGCGCTATGGGCGCGCTAAGGCCCACCCTAACCTGAGGGTTAAAAGTGTGAAACATTTTTAGAATAAAAGAAATTTTATGTTGTAAAAAAATGGCGACTTCTGCAATGGAGAGGAACCGAGTTTATTCTGGATAATGGACAGACAAACAAAGACAAATGAAAGAGAAAGACACACATGTAGAGATTAGACATGGTCTTGCAGGTTTGTCAATGGTGGACATACAGTAACAAGTGCTCTGCGTGGTGCACTTAAACGGTAGCGCTGAACATCTGTGCTATTATGAGATCAGAGAGTGCTTAAACGCTGTAGAAAAAAGGTTATTTAGACATGAAAAGGTAACCGTAAAACATAAACGGATATGAAGGGCCCAGGACAAGCACTAGCATTAAGGAAAAGTAATTGTGAAAGAACACTATGTGCAGAGAAATAGACACACTGTGTGGTTGGGCACTGAGCATACATTAATTAAATGATATCTCACTTTTGGGTGTAGAAACTTACTACACCATGTGTCTCGGGAATGGGGGTGGAAGCTACAATGGCACACCCTAGGGAAAAACAGGGAAAGGGGAAAAAAGAGGACGAGGGGTAAATAAACCATAAGAGAAAGGCAAACGCTCGTTACTGAGCTGAGATCCTTGCTTTGTTGAAACTCACGCCCGCTAAGCTTGGCACCCGCTTGGCACCTAAGCGGAACCTCTGAAACGGGACCCTGATGGTAAGTGAGAGCGTGGGCCGGTGTGCTTATAAAGAAAAGGTACAAATCTCGCGCTCGAGAGGCGAGGGAGGAAGGTGTGGCCACGGAGGGGGGCGTGCCTGTACAGGGCATGATGACGTTGTAGGAGCAGTGTCCAATGGCGCTGCATTGGACAAACCGATCTTGACGGTAACCAATCGGTAAAGAAGTTACTATGCGAGTCTTCATTGTCAAGGAGACAGAAGGACTCGTAACGCAGTTCCGTGTATGTAATACATTCAGCTTGTGTGAATCGCTATGTTACACACCGGCTGATGACGGAGGCAGTGGAAGGCTGCTTAAAGTCCAAAATGGGTACATGATGATTTAAAGGCATAATAACATCAAAAATTACATGTAACCAGGATACAAAGGTGGTGCAAAGGAACGCGGGAGGATGGGCTGTGTAAAAGGATTAAAGGCCTGGGTTTTGTACCCACTAAACATCTCGACAAATTCTGTCTCCATTGCGAGCTTGCAAATTTCTTTAGGAAAGTGAATTTGAAAGCCTTTTTTGAAGGGAAAGAAGGGACCTTTCTAGACACTAGCCATGGAGACACAGGTCTCAGGAACAAATCAACCTTTACACCACCACGTTATACAATACCTGCTGAGATTACGGCCTTTGAACAGACGGTTTATCTGGAAATTGAGAAACTAGACGAACCAAAACAATTCAAAAACCTAAGTGCCCTTGAGTACAAGGCCCTTGACAATCTCAAGGCAAATTCTACAATTACAATCAAACCTGCTGATAAAGGTGGTGGCATTCTAATACAGAACACAGTGGACTACGATAATGAATGCAGACGACTTCTGAGTGACATGAAAAATTACCAACCACTCAACGCAGACCCCTCTGGGGAGCTAAAATCCAACATCTCCCACCTTGTAAGAGAGGCAGAGAATAATGGCTATATCACAAAACACGAGGCAGATTTCCTGAGTACAGGGGATAGCGTGGTGCCCTATTTTTACATGCTACCCCAAATTCATAAAAACAAAATGCCTCCACCAGGGCGCCCCATTGTTTCGGGCATTGGTTCTCTGCTTGAACCTTTGTCACATTTCTGCGACCATTTTCTGAAACCCCTAGTCCAACAAACCTCCATTTATCTTAAGGACACGAAAGACCTTCTCAGTCTTTTATGTGATTTACCTCTAGACACTGAATCAACTATACTGGTAACTCTCAATATTGAGAGCTTGTACACCAGTATACCCCAGGATGACACCATCAGAGTCCTGGGAGAGGCTTTGGACTACACCACTTGGGACTATCAAACTCCCAAATCATTCATCCTGGACTGTACCACCCTAGCACTAAAATGAAACATTTTCGAATACAAAGGGGACATCTTCCTACAAGTGACAGGCACTTCGATGGGCAGCACTTTCGCGCCTAGTGTGGCAGGACTCTACGTTCATGATTTTGAACATAGACACATTCTGAGCATCGACAACCCTTTCTCTTCCTCGATTAGTTTTTGGAAGAGATATATAGACGATGTCCTTTTAATTTGGCAAGGCACCGAGAGTGATCTCCTGGCTTTTCTGGAATGGGTCAATACTCTAGATCCAAATTTAAAATTCACCCACACTACCAGTCCACAATCTGTAGTGTTATTGGATGTAGTCATTTCCAAATCCAATGGATGTCTTATCACCAAGACCCACTACAAACCCACAGCCAGGAACAACCTTTTAGACTTTTCAAGCTTCCACCCAAGGTCCCTTAGAGAAAATTTACCCTATGGCCAATACCTTCAGGTGAGAAGAAACTGCAGCAATCTTGAAGATTTCCGCCAACAAGCATCGGATCTGACCACCAAACTCAACCACAGGGGCTACCCAGACCATATTCTTAACAAAGGTTACAAAAGAGCACGTAACCAGCCCAGGGAGGCACTACTGGAAGACAACCCCAAAGACAAACAAGGATTACCCCTGACATGCGTAACAACTTATACTAGTGCTTCCAACGCTGTCAAGAAAGTGGTCAATAAACATTGGAGTATACTCACAAGTAACAACCGCCAGTGGAAAAAACCTCTTTTCTCTTTCAAAAAAGGACACAGTATCAAAGACACCATAGTCCACACACGCCCGAGAAATAACCAGATGAGGGATCCCACTATCACAGAAGCCTGGTGCCTGCCTAAGATCATGGGTCATTACCCCTGAGCTTCCTGTAGCATCTGCCATCTCACCAGCCAGACAAAAACTCTCATTCTGGAACAAGGCAAGATCTGGACTCAGCGTGCCCACACCAATTGCAATTCTACTAATGTAGTTTATCTGATCACTTGCCCGTGTGGACTACGCTACGTTGGCATGACGACATGCAAAATCAAACTACGCATAGGAGAACATCGGAGTAATATCCGCTGTGGTAGAATTACAACCAAGCTAAGCGACTACTTAATGCAACACAAATACACTGCTTACGACCTCAGGTGGACCATAATCGAGCAAGCACTCTCAGAAAGTAACATTCAGAAAATCCTTTTTGAGAAGGAACAGAGGTGGGTGTACCGGCTGGACACTCACCTCCAGGGCCTAAATGACAATATTCCCTGGTCATCTGTGCTGCATCACTAGTTAATGACCCATCTAGCGCTAGCCTTGACCTATGATAGGGAGCTCTCCATTTTTTGAGCCTCTCTGCCTATCATGACTATATTTTGATGCCTGCTAACCCTGAAGGCACATATAAAGTACTGACCAGCTCTTAGACTTCTAATACCTTTTCCTACCCTCTACCTAACCCCCTCCACCCTCTTCCTCCCCTCCCCCCTTTTTTTGAGACCCTCTGTCTCTCATGATGACAGTTTGATGCCTGATAACTTTGAATGCATATATAGAGTACTGACCAGTGCTTAGACTTTCTATGCCCATTTCATGAGACTCTCTGCCTCCCATAACTACAGTTTGATGCCTGATAACCCTTAAGTACTGACCAGCCTTCAGATATTTAATGCCCCATCCTACCAACCCACCCCTCCCCCCCTTTTTCTAGACACCCCCCCTTCTTTTAGACCCCCTTCCGCCACCTTGCACTGTGTTTCCTACGGACCCCCGCTTCCCCACTATGCCATTCTGCATATCTCGCTAGCAACAGAGTTTAATACTTTTACACAGCCCATCCTCCCGCGTTCCTTTGCACCACCTTTGTATCCTGGTTACATGTAATTTTTAATGTTATTATGCCTTTAAATCGTCATGTACCTATTTTGGACTTTAAGCAGCATTCCACTGCCTCCGTCATCAGCCGGTGTGTAACATAGCGATTCACACAAGCGGAATGTATTATGTACACGGAACTGCGTTACGAGTCCTTCTGTCTCCTTGACAATGAAGACTCGCATAGTAACTTCTTTACCGATTGGTTAACGTCAAGATCGGTTTGTCCAATGCAGCGCCATTGGACACTGCTCCTACAATGTCATCCCGCCCTATACGGGCTCGCCCCCTTCCGTGGCCACACCTTCCTCCCTCGCCTCTCGAGCGCGAGGTTCGTACCTTTTCTTTATAAGCACACCGGCCCCCGCTCTCACTTACCATCGGGGTCCGGTTTCAGAGGTTCCGCTTAGGTGCCAATCGGGTGCCAAGCTTAGCGGGCCTGAGTTTCAACAAAGCAAGGATCTCAGCTAAGTAACGAGCGTTTGCCTTTCTCTTATGGTTTATTTACCCCTCGTCCTCTTTTTTTCCCCTTTCCCTGCTTTTCCCTAGGGTGTGCCATTGTAGCTTCCACCCCCCTCCCGAGACCCATGGTATAGTAAGTTTCTACACCCAAAAGTGAGATATCATTTAATTTATGTATGCTCAGTGCCCAACCACTCTGTGTGCATAGTGTTCTTTCACAATGACTTTGCCTTAATGCTAGTGCTTGTCCTGGGCCCTTCATATCTGTTTATGCATTACGGATACCTTTTCATGTCTAAATAACCTTTTTTCTACAGCGTGTAAGCACTCTCTGATCTCATAATAGCACAGATGTTCAGCGCTACTGTTTAAGTGCACCACGCAGAGCACTTGTTACTGTATGTCCACTATTGACAAACCTGCAAGACCATGTCTAATCTCTACATGTGTGTCTTTCTCTTTCGTTTGTCTTTGTTTGTCTGTCCATTATCCAGAATAAACTCAGTTCCTCTCCACTGCGGGAGTCGCCATTTTTTTACAACATAAAATTTGTTTTATTCTAAAAAATGTTCACACTTTTAACCCTCAGGTTAGGGTGGGCCTAAGCGTGCCCATACCGCCGGGGCTTCACATACATCTAAGGTCCTGACGAATGCCTGTTAAAACATAACACATATGCTGAAACATGTTGACCACACCAAAGTGACTTGGCTGAACAATCTATTCAGTCCATACGTCCTACACCTTGTTTTTATTGGCTTCCATTACATTTATTTTGTTGACACAAATAAGACATTTTTAACTATCACCACACACCATTCACATCACCAGCTCCGCAGTAATTCCGGCGTCGAAGCACACCGGGGTGGCATTCAGCCTCTCCCGGTGGGGCCCGATGATGAAGCATGTCACCAACCAGGTTGGTGAGTGAGGGCTTTCTAAAGAAACCAACTTGGATACTACAGTAGTGCTCTTTTGATAAATTCAAGGCACACTCTTTCGTTGATTTGATTGCATTTAGCTGGGGGATTGAGAGTGGCCAGCGATCCTTTTTTCCTCCCTCACTCTTTTGTTGTTCATAACAAAAACATTCTTCCAATATACCCTATTGTGAGCAATGGCTTGGGAGTTTGTGCAGCTTTAAATATTTATTTTTATGTGAGGGGGCATGTGTGGGGCCCCCTAACCAAGCCAACTTCTGTCCCCGGGACCTGCAGAAAGCTAAGAGGCCATGGAACAAAATCAACCAAGGACCAGAAAGAGATTGTTCGGACACATTGCCTGCCCTGATGCCTCGGTTTAGGGGGTCATGTTGACCTCTGAAGTCCTGCCCACACCCACCATAGGCAGGAACAGTGTTCATCTAATACCTACTGGTGGGTGTCAAAGAACAACTTGCTCAGGCCATGGCGGGAGCTGCAGTAAATGCCTGCTCTATGTAGCACAGCAGTGGGTTCCCTGTGCTGCCATTAACAAAAAAATAAAACAGCCAAGGCTATGGGTGCACCAGACAGGGCACCCAAAATCAAAGGAAGAATGACGCGCATGGCCACAACCCAATGTATTAAGAATGGGAGAGGTACTTCTAAACTATAGACAACTCTGCAAAGGAGAGCTCCATTATGCCCCACCAGGAAGTGGGGTAACGAAAGTTTAAGGGACCCCCCTGCAATGTACACGGAGGGGCCCCTTGGTCCGGATTTAACCTGGAGTGCTCAGGCCTGTATACTGTGCTGAGGGGACCCCCTCAGCTAGGGCCGCCACCGCACGGGGGGATGCAGGGGCCTGTGTTATGCCCCTGCCGCCAGGGGGTTAAAATGTTCATAACTCTGTTTGTAGAGCCTTAGGGAGGTGAAGGGGTGCAACCAACAGTATGCACAGGTGCTATGGGAAGCTGCCAGAGTTGCAGCAGTCCCCCCTTGAATGTTTTCCAAATACCTTTAAAACGGGATCAAATTCCTGACCCTGTGAAAGGTTTCTTCGTATTTCAATGAACTACCAGAGCTGGAGCTTTTCTTTTGGGCTGTGGAGTACTGGTACCCCTTGCAGTTGATCCTATAATTGCAGATACAGTCTCATTGTAATCAAAGGAAGACTCTGACACACATGTGTTGAATTAAAGCACTTTATATGAAATGTTGATGTTATCACTACAATGTTTACTGTTATAATGAATCTTTTGATCAGTGTTACTGTGCCCATTGACTTTAATTGGGATGCAGTGTTGAAACATGATATATGGCTGCCTTTACTGATGTGGTTACAACCTGACAAACCCAGAAGGCCTGCCTATTTATAATGGCACCCTCTTATATGGTGACGTTGCATCTGGTTTAAGTGGGGTTTTGTGATTATAGGTTTCCTGACCCACTAGGAAGCTCATCTGATATGAGGTTTGTATGAAATTCGGTTATTGGTTGAGGCGGGGTGAAAACCCTGCTAAACCAACAACCACAATCCTTGTCATGTTGAACCACAAAAGTCACAAAATTAACCTGTGCTTAACGCTCTGGTAGCTTGACACAAAAGCAGCTTAACTTAGAGGCAATATGTAAAGTATTTATGCAGCACACCAACAGTAATAAAGTATAAATACAAAACAAGATAAATTGAAACTTGTTAATGAATGAAATGACACTAAAATGAATAAATCCAATCAGTAGAACCAGAGTTATGAGTTTTTAAAGTATTAGAGTAAAATAGCACCTAAAAGATCAAAGTGCCAACAACGGGTATCTTGTAATGCCAGACCGCGACAAAGTCAAAAGTAAAGGGCAACTATGCTGGAGGACAAGTTGGGTACATGAGGTGGATTGGGCCCTGTCTTGGCTTACCTTCGGACGTAAATGAAATTTTGAAGAAAAGACCAGAAGAAGATGGAGTTCAGCAGCGAAAGACAGTGGGCTGTATCCGAGGAGCGGTCATCATATCCAGGGAGCACTGGAAGAGGTCTCTGTGAAGACATCAATGATGGTGGAAAAAAAATCCTACTGGGAGAACTCGGATTTCAAGGCCTAGGTGGTTGTTGTCATTGATGGGGAGTTTCTCGTCATTGAGCCCGGTGAAGATTTTTACCTCACAACTTAAAGAACTTTTTGGAAGTTGAAATCCTCCGGCAGGGCAAAGATATACAGGATTTGCTACTGCACAGAAGAACATTGCGGAAGCCCCCTCGAAGTCAGACTGAATGTCAATGCACCTTGGGTGAACTCTTATGATCAGGCAGGAACAACACCTCTAACACCACTTCCAAGGATGTAAAATTTGGAGGCATCTTTGGACAGTTTGGGCTCACTCCAGCAGAGGCCAGAGTTCAAGGTCTCTGGAGCCCTTAGACTCACTCTGGTAGTTCTGGAATTAAGCAGCAAGTTAGGCCTCTAGCAACAGGGCTGTTTTCTGGGGAGCAGGGAAGCCCTCTGGTAGCAGCAAGGCAGTGTTCTGGAGAAAAAGGCAGACATCAAGCAGCAGGGCAGTCCTCTGGGTGTCCAGGCAGTCCTTCTGAAACCTTCAATAGGTCCGGGAATGTACAGAAGTGTTGTTCCGAGAGTCCAATATTTATACCTATTGGCATCCTTTGAAGTGAACAAATCTTATAAGGTACCCCAACATCTGAGCCTAGCAAGTTCTTCCCTTACCCTGCCAAGGATTCAGATGTCTTGAGTGACAAAAGATCAATTTTGTGTTCCTTTATGTGGTCTGGAGGTAAGTACTTTGAAATGTAAGTGGCAGAGGGAACAGCTCTGCCCCCAGCAATCCAGACAGGATTGCCCTACCTGGCAACAACTAGTCCCCCTTTGCCTCACTGTCTGAGAGGTATATATATACAAAGGTCAACTGCTAAGCTATTCACAGCCATGAAACCCAAGACCCTGGCAGCAGGCTCCAAATGGTTAGGACAGAAAAATGTAAACTTCCTAAAAGTGTCATTTTCAGGATTGTGACTTAAAATCTATCTTTACTGTTAAAGTGTATTTAAAACTACAATTAATTTGAGTCCCGACATGGCCTACCTTCCTGCTCCCATTGAAAAGTTAGCACTAATTAAATATAATAAAGTAACCCAGTGTTATCCAATCAGAGAAATACACCTTACAGTAGTGAAAAAGTAAACAAGGAGCTTTTCCCTTCAGGGACACTTAAATCATAAAATCACACGTCCTGTTTTTCCAGGGCCTACCTTGGGGGTGACCTATGTGCATTTAAAAGGAATGTTTAGGTCTGGCAACAGGTTTATTTTGCAGGATGCATTGGCATTTTTAACACTACACTACAGGCTGCAATGGGAGGCATGAGATTGTTTTAAAGTGTTTCTTATGTGGGTGTCACAATTACTGCTGCAGGCCCGCTGGTAGCATTTAACTTAGAGGCACTTGATACATCTAGTGCCATATACGAGGGACTTACAAGTAAATTAAATATGCCCATCAGGTGTAAGTTAATTTTACCATGTTTAAGGGAGAGAGCAGAAGTACTTTAGCACTGGTTAGAAGTATTAAAGTGCACAGAGTCTTAATGCCAACATAACGAAATTAAGAAAACAGGAGGAGTCAAGGTGAAAGGTTTCTGGGAAGACCACATCAAGAATGACATGTCTAACATGTGTGTCCCCCGGCTGAAAGTAAGGAGAATTACCCACTATCATAGGAGCTCTCATCACTAAGGCTGAAGAACCTAGAAAGACCATCAGTATTGGAGCGGTCCGTCCCAGGTCTGTTCCACCATAAAATAGATTCCCTGTAGACAGATGGACCTACTCAACAGTTTGGGATTCTCACCCCTCATTTGCATTCACTCTTTAAGGGGCCCGTTGTCTGTCAGAACCCGGAAGTGAGTCCCAAATAGTTATTGTCTTAACCTCTTCAGTGCCTAGACCACTGTAAATGCTTCCCTTTTAATAGCACTCTACCTTTGTTTCCTGAGAAGTAACCGCCTGCTGGGGAAAGTTACAGGTTGGTCTAAACCCTCTTTACTCAAATGGGTTGCAATTTAAAATACTTTTCAATGGAATAGTTGGACTTTAGGTGACAATTCTAAAAATAACACTTTAAGAAAGTTGTCATTTTCTTTTTCCAACTATGTGTGCCCTCTGCCAATGTCCTGGGTCACATGACTCTGGATGCCTCTGTTGTTTGTGCATTTTTTCCAGAAAGTAACACAAAGGGGGCTTAGGTGTGGACAGGATGAGCCATCTTGGCAGGATGACTGGGAGGAGATTCACCCAGCCCCACTTAGATGTCAAAGGGCCTTGCCTCCTGCACACACAAAGGAATTAGACACCAGGCCAGTCTGCCTTTTGTCACCCAATTAAAGTTTTGAGAATTTACAGGGGAAGAACTTTCCATAACCAGATGTGGGGGTATGATAGGGATTCCCCCACACAAAGGCTGGCAGGTATACATATTGTACCTTTAAAGCCACTCTTTAGAGAATTTCTAGACCTATGGAAGTTACAGAAGCCACGCTGCCCTGCTGCCAGAAGACTGCCCTGCTGTTTCAAGGACTGACTTGCTGTCTGAGAAGGAAGGAAGATTGGGCCTGCTTGCCTTCATCCAAGGCTAACCAATGGGGCTCCAAGTGTCAGTTGGCTGACCTCTTACATAAGCTTCAGAGACACACCAAACTTCAGAGGCCTCACTGCAAATGTCCAGCTGACCTGCTGCAACTGGACCTGCCTGGACCTACAAATGTACCTGCTTGAACCATGCTAGAGTCTTATCCCCAAGAGGTGCCTCCAGGGTCAGGGTCCCGGACTGGCATCAGAGCAAGCTCCTCCTTATGAAAAGGTGAAAATACTGAAGTTTGGGGCTTCTTGTGACAGTGAACTGGCCCATTTATGCCAAGAGTCTGCTGCCCTCACTCACTGCCAATGTGAACCTCCGGTGAGAAATACTCTGCATGCAAACAGTGACCACCAGCAATGACCTCAAAGTGAGACCAACATTTTGCAGTCCAGCAACAAAATCTGCGATGACCTCTAAAAGGAAGCTACAGCAACACCCATACATGATGCTTGACCAGGACTCCATGGTGCAGCGTGAACCACTTGCAGCTCCCAACCTGCTGTTCAGGCTTCAGTGACAATTGTCCAGGAAACTCAGCCTCCAATTAGAGACCTCCTCCACCATATACATATCTCTATGCACCTGACTTTGATGGTAACTCTTCAGTGGGACTAATGTGGTCCCTGTTTTGGATACGCACTCCATTGAGCTCGTTCTGCATTTGTGACTTTCTCCCGGTCTACCACAGCCAGATCACTGCGAGAGGTGCTTCATACTTTTAAATGCTGCTATGTTCACTAAGAACTTTAAAATCAAATATTTCCAGTATTTCTGGTTAGATTTTGGTCGTTCTGGTATCATTTCATTTATTAAGATGTAATCAATTCTTCTAAATTGATTTGAGATTTTTCTTATGTTTGTGTTCACTTTCTTTCTGATTTTGCACTACATAAATATTTTACATATTGCCTCTAACTTAAGCATTTTATGCCAAGCTTCTAGAGGGTTAAGCACAAGTCAATTTAGTCACTTATATGGTTCACCCTGGCTAGGACTGTGGTTGTTCCCACACTGGAGCTTCTACCCCCTGTACCAATAATTATGTTTCTTACACTGTTTCTTAACAGTAATATACCCGAACGAAGACACTAACCCAAGGAATCATAGATTTCACACTTGACATCCTCAAGTCACAATGCTTCAGATGTGAAACTGTATTCCCCAGACATAGACTGTCAGATCATCTTTGCATGTTGTAATTTACACAATATCACCTTATTATGATATACATAAATGAACCAACAACTAGTACTTTGACCCTGTAAGGCTCCTCTAGATGGGCCAGTGCACAGCGGTCAAGGTCTGCCGAATCATACCTCACATTATCCATTCTGATTACTTTATCACAGAATGTGATGGTGTAATGATAAAGTGTGGCACACACCTCAATTTACACATACCAGCCAGAGACACTAGAGTATTTTTCATCATGCTCTAACAGTCAGTTATAGATGTAAGAAGCTCATAAATGGTTGCACTAATGTTACATACTGAAGGCCACAGAGGTGTATATTTGTGTGACATCAGATTGTGAACTGCGTTAGTTCTTCCTTCACTCACTGAGCAATGTACAATATTACTTCTACACATTTTAATATTTGCCCTTTCTGGAGAATGTTATTCCAGAAATGTAACAGATTGACCTGTTTATCTATAAATGAATATTGTGCACCTCAAACCCTTTCTTACCACCTGGGTCTGGTTCATTTCAGATTCTAGTATAGCCCAGAAGTGCAAAATCCAGTTACTGAAGTGACATACACTTCCATCCTTCTGCTATTTTGTGTCACTTTGTCCCCACAATGACAGAGGTAAGGATTTGGAGAGCCCCAATTGTATTGAGGGTTAAGTGGAAATCATGATGCATGGGCTCCTACATAGGTTCCCTCAGCTACATGGGATGCCAAAAACTCTCCTGATCAACAATGCACACAATTACATTTGCAAGAGGTAGACAAAGTGCTCAGCGGTGAGGATTGTCACAAGAAGGGACAATGGCACAATGCAAAACACTAGGAGAACTGCTAGTGGAGGTTCATAAACAAGTGCATGGACAAGACATGACTACAATGTTGGGCTCCTCCCACTGAAGAGGAGGGTCCTGGCGAAAACCTGGCAGATCCCCCATGCTTATCACTAGGAGCATAGGCAGCAGCACAATAGTGATGAACTTTACTTTGATAAGGCAAGGGCCTGTCATGTACTGTAAACTCTTATTGCGTGTCTAAATCTGACCTATTTTAGATACAAAACTCATGTCTTGCATGCAGGGAGTAGAGTTTTTACAATGGGGTATTAAAGAGTTGTTGCAATGTGCCATTAGGAGAGCTTCCACATAAATACACTTATGTCATGCATTGCCAAAAATATGATTCAGCTTTGATGTGTATGTTCAAAGGTAATGCAGCATACTGAATAAAGGAACAGAATACAAATTACTGTCATTGTACTTTTGATGAAAAGCATATTGGCCTGATTCAAAAACTGTATTTTGTAGAATGTGACATAGTATTACAGTAGTACTACATAGTCCCTACAAAATGCCATTCCCAAACCTATGAGTATATAGCTCCACCCTCACACCTCACACCCCACCTCTCCTATCTTTTCTATAGGGAGACTCTCACGCTTGTGGGAGGGGCCAGAGGCAGTGACTGTAAAAAGGGGCATACTTACTACTAATTGGGAAGGGTTTAGAGAGGATTAAGGAAAGGGTTAAGAAGAGAGAGATGGACATGCACCCACCCATAAAAAAAGCAAGCATATTGATATTCACATATTACATTTCTAAAGTCACTACAGCCAAACAGTGTCCAAAATAGTAGTACCTCTATGCCAGCTCAGAGCTCAGCACCACACATGGCCAATCGCTGGTACTGCGACACCCTCCCTTAGAAAATATATATTGTAGGGACTTAAAAAAAACTCAATATTAAGCTTGCTGGATGGGTTCTATCCTGTGTGGACTCAGCCTGCTGGGGGCGCTACATGGGCGCCGCCTCTCTGGTCTGTATCCTATGAAGAAGGCGAACTGGGCAGGTGAGCAATGTGGTGGTGTCTGTGCCTGGAATCAGACGCACCTGGGGTCAGTCTGACCTTGGAGCCCCCGTCCGGCAGTGGGGTGTCTTGGCCCATTATGGGGTGCTGGTGTGGGGGCTGGACCAGACCTCCCTTCTCTCTCAACCCCAAATCTGTATCTCCTGGTGATCGAGTGGGCAGCAGAGACCGCAGATAGTGCAATTGAGCATAGGCGATTGCCCGGAGCGGGGAACATGGCGCCCTCCTGGGACCATCGGCTACTGCACAGATTAGTTGTAGTACAGCATTAAATACTACAAGCAGAAGCTAACAGCGAGTGTGGTGTTAGGTAACGCTACAGGAAGTCAAAACAGCTGATATTTTCCTCAGCAATAGTTAACAAGAATTGGTGATTGAGAGCAGCCAGGAGACACAGCGAGAGGCATCCTGACCAAATCATTCAACTCTAGGTGCAACAAGACGCGACACTGCTCTTGCCCATTTATGACTAATGTGCACAGCAGCTGGTCATGGGCCGCCTCCGTTCGACTGCGCCCCAGCGACAGTTTTGAAGGCATCAGGGCTGGCGAACTCACAACGGTCGCATCTTTCATCTAAACTCGACACAGTAGTACTGGCCACAGTCAAAAAAATTGGCATGTCACTAGTGTAGACACGTACCTCCCCCCTTGATCAAGGTGTCTCTCAATTCACACTTCTACGAGTGGACCACCAGAAGTTGTCCAAACGCATCCATACTGCCAAACTCACGCTCTCTGATCTACAGCCCAAGGCCCTCAACCACACCGTGACCCTCCATGATCTACTGGACCGCGTATGCACTCTGGAGGACCAAATGGATGATGCAGAAGGGCTGTACCGTCGCAACAATGTGCGGGTTGTGGGACTTCTGAAGGGGGCAGAAGGCAAAAATCCCATGGAGTACGTGGAGAGGTGGCTGAGGGAGTTGCTCCTACCTGGTGTTCTTTTCTCTCAATTTGTGGTGGAGCGAGCTCATAGGGTGCCGGCCCGTCACCCGCCACCTGGCTCTAAACCTTGGCCATTTCTGTTAAAAGTCCTGAACTTTAGGGACAGAGACACCATATTGAGGGAAATTCGGAAAATCTCTGGGGCCAAGGTGCAAAATGCAACAGTACTCTTCTTCCTGGACTACACCGCCCTAGTGCAAAAGAGAAGAGCCTCCTTCAGGGCAGTGAAACAGCAGCTGCTGGAATGAGACCTACACTACTCCCTACTATTTCCTGCCCGGTCAAAGTTGGTGCGAGATGGAACAACTCGCTTCTTTGATGCATCGTCAGATGCATGGGACTGGCTCGAGAGGGCAGGCCTGACAACGATGGCCAGACCTCCAGATAGTGACTCTCCCCTCAAGCGAAACGGGCAAACACGGTAGAGGAGACAGCGTAGAGGGACAAGGAGCGGGATCCCATCAGTGAGAGCACCGGACCCAGAGTAGATCCAGTCAGTACATCAGGAGGCCCTTCTGGAGGCGGCTGCCCTTCAGGGAGCAGACTCTCCGGCAAGCTCCGCGGAGTCGCCATCCAGATCCTGTGGCACTGTTGTCTCCACCCCGTCTTGGTCCAGAGACTCGGAGTCGCCTCACCCCCCAGACATCACCCCTCAAGCATCAGATAATATTGTTTAGTGAGACCTAAGTTGCCTTGCTTCAACTTGGGGCTTAGACCTGTGGCTCTTCAAGCTCCTCATAAGTAGTCACCAGATTTACTATACAGGGCAATTGCGCGCCAACACACCCTAAGCACACGCTAGATGTCTACCTATTCCCTTTCTTCTTTAACCTTAATGGCCAAATTGATGGATGGGCCGGCCAGACCGCCACACCATGCCTTCCAGCAACAGCTATAATAGCATTCCTGGACATTAGTTGCCTTGTTTCTGGCACAACAGTTTGGGTCAACCCCTGTTGGGGTTCGCTGTTATGTGGTTACCAGATTTAGATGTTGCTTATTGCTTTTCACCCCAGTTCAGACCTGGCGCTTACACATGTGATGCTGCTGCCCCTCACACTCTTGATACCCTGCAGTAATAGGAGCGGGTGTGGATATTTATATCGATCGCCCATATCATGTGAGTGGGATTCACTCCCCCTCGCGCAGGTACTCCATATATGCGTATTTGCAGCATAGAGCCACTGATATCGCTCTGCTACAGGAGACACATCTAACCCAGCTGGAAGTTGCCAGTTTGTGACGCAGATGGAGGGGTAAGGTGTTCAACACCGACTTCTAGTCCATGGCTAGAGGGGTGTTGATCTGGGTTAAGGCTGCACTCCCTGGAAGGAGGGAGAGGTGATGGATGATGCGGGGGGGAGATATGTACTCCTTATGGGCAAGCCGGTGCTACTAGGGTCTATATACGCCCCATACATAAAAACACATGCTTTCTTGGGTTGAATTGTCTAGGTTCCTGTCCTGCTGGAGTGACATTCCCTGGCTTCTCGGGTTGACTTCAATGCGGTACTGGATGTTGCCCTAGTTCACTCCTTCCCACCCCTCATGCGCACACCAGCATTATCTAATGCGCAGGCATTGAGTAAATGGCTGGAGCATTGTTCTCTGTCTGATGTCTGGCGGGCACGTAACACAGACACACGCATATACTCATTCTACTGACCAGTACATAATTTACACGTGCGGTTAGACTGCATCCTTGCCTCTCCGGTGCTGCTCCTTTTGATCCGGACCACTGATTACTTAGGGCGCACGCACTCAGATCATAACTCCAAATACCATACAGTCAGCTGGGAGGCTAGGGCCCCCTTGATTCCCACCTGGAGGTTGCAAACAGCAATGCTAGGGGACCCAGCGTTTCATAGTTCCCTGGGTGCAATGCGTATAGACTACTTCTTGTGCAATCCTGGCACCGCTGATTCCCCAGCCACCGAATGGGAGCGTTCAAAGTGGTTACACGGGGGCAATGCCTGGGCCTGACATGGAACATACGTAAACAACTTGACACCTGCTTGTTCGCTCTTGAGAGCAAACCTCTTCGGCAAGATACTCTATTGGCCACATGCCCTGAGGCCAAGCTGAGACTCGAAATCATGCAGGCTGAGTGGCTCACCTTTTTGGAAAGGTTGTGGTGCCATGACTTTGCAGCTCATTCGGCACGCATGCACGCTATGGCGGATAAGGTGGGAAAGCTGTTGGCCTACATTATACGCCAGGAATGCCCACAGGGTCCCATACACCCCATCCAGGACGGCTCGGGAATCATGCATAACACACAGCTTGACATCCACGTGGCAATGGCCAGCCACTATAACTCCCTGTATGCTCCCCAAGCTCATGGGTCTTCACAGCAAATTAACGCTTTCCTGAGCGCTGTTGACCTGCCAACATTGTCCCCCACCAGTTCCTCATGTTAGACTCCCCCATTACACTAGACAAGATACGTGAGGCATTGGCATTCCTGGCATCCGGCAAGACTCTGGGGCCAGATGTACTCCCTTCGGAATTTTTTTAAGACATGTGCTGATACACTTATACCTCACCTACATACCCTCTTTAACTCTTCTGCTGACCGTTTTAAGCTCCCCCATCACTATATACAGCGAATGTGGTCTCACTATTAAAGCCAGGGAGAGATCCAATGCTCCTGAATTCTTACAGGCCCCTGGCGATCCTAAACACTGATTATAAATTATTAGCCAAAATCCTAGCCAAGAGGCTGGCAGCATGCATCCCCTCCCTAGTTCATGCTGACCAAAACGCATTTGTGCTGACCCGCAACACTTCCCTCAACCTCCACGCTATTTTAGGATGGCTGAATACACCCCTTTGGAGTGGTCTGGTGCTTGACCAAGAAAGGGCTTTTGAGTCACTGGAATGGGACTACCTGTTTGCCACGTAGTCTAAATTTGGCATTGGCCCTTAGGGGCTGATCCGGATGTTATGCAGGTACCCAACAATTTGAGTCAAGACTGGCCCTTACATCTCGGAAGCTACTGCGGTAGGTCAAGGGACTAGACAAGGTTCCCCCCTGTCACCTTTACTCTTTTCACTAGCGGTGGAGTTGTTTGCAGCACAGCAAGTATCAGGGACAGGGTAGACACAGTGATTCCGCTAGGAGACGGTGTGCATACCATCTCCTTGTATGCAGATAATATTCTGCTCTACATCAGGGACCTCCACTCCATTCCTCCATCGTTCTATCTGGCACTATCCGCATTCGCTGACGTGTCAGACTTGCGTGTTAATGCCTCAAAGTCAATCCTGTTTCCCTTTTCAGAGAAAATACCAGACCAGAGTTATGCGCTTAGTGTAGAACCTGTTCTATGGTGTGTAGGCACTTTCCACTACCTGGGTATCCATATCTATTGTCAGAAGACAGACTTGCTGGAGGGCAACAATACTAGAGCCAAATCGGCCATCCACTCCCAGATCCTGTTTTGGAATACATTGCCTCTGTCCATGTCTAGCAGAATTGCTCTTACTAAGATGGTAATACTACCTCGACTCCTCTATTATTTTAAAAACCTACCACTCTATGTGTCCCCAGCTTTCTTCGGAACGCTGGAAAAAATGGTGAGAGATTTTATCTGGGGAGCTTCCAGGCACAGAGGTTCCATTAGAAAGCTCTATCTCCCAGTCGGGCAGGGTGGCTTGGCTGCTCCTAATCTTGAGCACTATTATTTGGCTGCCCAAGTGCAGTGGATATCCAGATGGTTGGCCTCCCGCCATCTCGCAGACTCTGACACAAGACTTCGTTGCTGGGAACACCCAGTGGGCGGCAAGTCACCTCGGCAGCTGACCTGAGAGGCTGGGATGCAGTGTAACTATAGGGAGCTGTCCTTGCTCCCCCGCCTGTTCAGGTCTAGATTTTAAATGAACTCGATTCCTCATGGAGAGCAAGGGGCTCTACCACATTTAACCTGAGCAGTTACTCAGAAGGGTGACTTTTCCTTCACCCCTGGTTCGTAAGGAGGTAGTATTAGTACCCAAGGGAACATATTGTTGTTTGTACTAATGAAAGCCGGGGTATTACATTTAGTCGGCTGAAACATGTTGACGGTTTTTCAGATTGGAGGGGTTGGTGCCTCATTGTAAGCTCCACCATCCACTGGTCCTGACGTGACCATTTTACTCTGGTCAGGGTACCCAATATTAAACCTTTAATGGGGACTCCCTGGTACCAGTTTTAATCACTATATCTGCACCTTTCTTCACTTGTGATAACATATCATTGTCAATTTGTGTTGCATTGACAACCTCCTGCGTTGGTCTGCGTGGAGGTGTGTTAGCAGCCCTACGATGAAGCATGACACAGCTTGCTGTGTGTGAGGGTAGTTTTAACACTCCTGTGTGTTTCCTCCACATTTGCTAAAGAGCTAATATATCTTGAGTCCCCCTTCTAGTTTGTGTTTGAGATATTTGTATAGGAGGTCGAAGTGGGACGGATTCCTCTTACCCCTCTTTTCTCATGTGTGGTTACTTACTCACAATTGCAAGGTACCTTTATAAATTGCCCTGGTTATTTAGAACAGAGGGACATCTCTCATGCCTGTGGGCTAACAAGCAGCAATGTGGAAGTATGGCACACGTTCCTTCTGAGATGGTGTATTCCCTTTCAGGGAATCATATATCTTCAACATCTATGTATGATATGGTACTAACACATGGCTTGTGTAATTGAAGCCATCACACTTGTGACAAGTAAGTTCAGTGCTCACATCATCAATATTCACAGACATAGATGTAAAAGTAAGGCACAGGTTGAAGGGAGGGCTTGTCATGGAATCGAGTCTATGACCACAGGGACAGTGGGGAATGTGTGTCAGTCACCTGGGTGATATACTTTGGAAATTCACAGGTCCAAATGTTGTACCAGATATCAAAGTGGTCAAGTGGAGTTTGGGAAGCATATGTTGGATGAACAAGAAGAAATCCTGATGTCTTTAGAGCAACCAAAGAAGGAAATGAATATTGGATTTGCTGCCCTGCAGGAAGACCAGGCAGCCCAAGATAGGGACGTCATCAGCTTCCTCTCTTATCATATTTGTCAACCATTCCTATTTTACATCCTTTCTCCCTGCCCCAATGTGTCTTCCCCTCAGGATGTATTGAGCCATGCCTCACAAGTCTGTGTTGAGGATGTGTTGTCATTAATCATGGCCTTACACCAGAAAGATCACCAGGAATTAATTTCGCCAAGCTACCAATGCATGCTTGCCATGGGAAAGCAGAATTTCTGTTATTCTAGCTATTATTTTGACTTAGGAATTAGATGTGCATTATTATACATTTTTAAATAGAAATATTGACATTTAATTTGAAATGTGGATTACGTTTAAATGCCTGTGTTATTCTTAGTGACCATTTATGTAGTATTTATGAGGTTTTCAATAGCCTCCTCTGTGGAGTCAGGCATAGTTTTTTCCGTTTTGTTGTTCACATCCTATAGCTTGCTCAAAATATAGCCCATTTTTTGATTCACAGTTCAGCTTTCTACCTATTCTTTAAATTGTGCTTATTATGTACAGAACCTTTTCTTGCTGATGGTAAAATGATTGGGAGATTGCAGGGTAGGGGAATATCTTGTGCATATACCTCAGCACATATTACACAATTTGTCATAGATTCAAAACCCTGCACAACATGACTTACAGCAGATTTTATTTCCAACACATCTTTAATGTGGCAAACAGTGGGGGAATGGGAAGTGAGTGTACAGTTCTACATCAGTTTGTTTACATTTATTAATGGTCTGTGTATGCCATGACATCACGCTCAGGAAAAGGTTTGAGGGGGTGGGCGGTTCCGTTAGTGGCACCATGGATCAATTCATTACTAGGGTTTTCTCGCTTCTTGAGAATGAGATCGCAATCATTGAGCGTCGTCTCTCTTGCGAACCTCTTACTCATAAACGATCATCTTTGGGTCCTTTGGCCTTAGCTTCCTCTCCCACCTATGTATCTGAGCCCTTGGTTGCGGGCTCTCCGGGGGGCGTGGGCCAGAGAGTCACTGCCACAAGGGGTGGCTTGGACAGGCTCACCTTATCCCTAAAAGAACATATGGCCTTTCTTCCTGATGTGAGGCCGGCTGAGTCCTCTGTACCCCCTGTTCCCCTCACTATTTCTGCCCAACAAAAATCTCCTCTTGTTAGCATGGAACCAGCACCAGCAAAGGTAGCTGGCGTAGTTCCCTCCAAGAGGAAGCGTATTTTAAGTCCAAAGAAGGGTAGGAATCGCAAAGCTGCTAAAAAGCCAAAAACTATTTGTACAAAGAGGGGTTTGGACATTTTGGGGCGGAAAGTGGAGGAGAGACAGCTGTCTATGGGCCCGCTAGGACCATCGGGTGGCCAATCAATTGGCTTTTTCGGAGGGCCGACAGCCGCCATTCCACAGACTAGTCTAGACATACGCGTTCAGTCTGAGCTTCCTTCTTTAGTTCAGATTGAGCATTTATTGAAAGCCATGATTGCTCCGGTTCTGGAGAGAATAAAGGGTTTGACAGAGCGGCTGGACAGTTTCGAACAGACCTCCCGGAATAACTTTTTTCTCTCAAAACCCTAATAAAACTACACTTTAAAATTCAGGAAGACGGGCTGGCGGGGAATATAATTCATCAGGAAACTTCATCTCCCATACAGGTGAATGATTTAACCTCGTTACCAGGGGAAGCGGGGGGGGGGGGTTCTAATGCGTGTGTAGCAGTATCTACCTCAGTGTGTCCATTTGGGTCATACATGAATCCTGACTTTGTAGCTTTAGGCACCCCTGCACAATCTTCAGCCCCTATGAATTTTAACATCCCCCCAAATTTGGCAAAACGGCCACAGCATCCTGACAAGCCTATCCTTGCGCGGTGTTCTAGCGCTAGTAACAACATGGGAGCTAATGGGGGGCCAAGCTCCATCTCAGCTCTTCCCCCTAACACGCAGCTAGTGGAAGAGGAGGGGGCTATTATTACTCCCCAGGTTAATTTACCGCCCGATTGCCAGCCCTTTGTTGTGGTGCTTACTGGGGTCCCTGTGCTTAACGCTGGTAAACATGAAACGTATAATGAATTAAAAAATAAAACTATGTTCTGGTTGAGGGAAAATAGATCGCTACCTAGCTTTTTGGATGGTCAGATCCTTCATGTAAGACGGGTTACTTGGCTGGGAGTCAGGCCTAAATATCTGTGGGGTGAATGTATTATAGTTAATTTTTCAGACGCCAGGGTTGCCAGCTTCATCTGCAGACATTTTTACAGGGATGGCAACTCAGGAATTAACACCTACACCCTGAATTACTTCTATCCGTATCAAGCAACCCTTTGGCCAGATAGCACTTCAAACTGGGGGGGAAGGGTTAAATTGTATCCTCAATCCACCTTTCCTCCCCATAGTTTGTTTCCAAAGTTTTCAGGTACAGATTCTCGTTGGCAGAGGTGGGGCTGTTGACCTAAAGTCTTGCATACTGCGGGGAGGGCTGCTATTGCAGTTGTTTTTTCTGTAAGCCATAGTCTGATGCATTTAGGGGGTTCAGTGGTGCCTACTAATCCCTATGCTCCTTTGTCTTCCCCTTCTCCTGGTACGATGATAGGGTCTGAGGGCACAATATGTGAGTCGTGTGTTGGGCCCAGTATGGCCCCACAACATCTGCAAGTGGTTCAAGTTAAAACCAAAGGCGACTTAAGGATTGTTAGCTGGAACATAGCTGGCATTGCCAGAAATTTAGATCTTCCGGACTGGAATATCTTCATTGAGTCTTTTGGAATATGTATTTTCCAAGAGACTTGGTGTCTGGAGCCTTGTTATAAGGTTGGCTATGCCACCTATTTTGTTCCAGCAATTTCCGCTATCACAGGGAGAGGTCGCCCTTTGGGTGGCCTGCTCATCTGGGTCAGTATTGCCTTGGGCCTCCAGATTAGGTCTAGGGTTTCTAAGTCCCCAGATTTAATGAGAATTTCGCGCAGAGGGCGGTCCCTGGAAATCTTCAACATTTATGTTAGAGGTGGTAATAGTGGTATGTCATCGCCACTTATATGAGGGCTGGAAGACGATCTTATTCGGTGTAGTCCTGATATGCATATTTTGGTTGCTGGAGATTTTAATTGCACCTTTGAGCCTCTTGCTGTAGATGACATTCTGGGTATTGCAGAGGAGGATCTGAGGAGAGATATCCCACCTTTAGCAATAGCACCTATAAAAAGGTGGACCAAACGGGCCATGCAGCTTAATGCCCTAGTTTTGGAATATGGTTTAAGGGCGGCAAATGGCAGAACATCTTCGGACCGCTGTGGAGCACATACGTTTAACAGGGTCGGCCATTCCTCTAGAATAGATTATGTTTTATTGGACCTTAAGCTCTGGGTTCATATGATTGACATGACTTTCCTCCCATCTATAGACAGCGATCATAACCCGCTTTCTTTGTCACTCTCCCCTATGCTGTCAGCCCATATTCGCTCTCAAGAAGTTCCAGTTTTGCGGTCAACTGGGGAAGTCTGTCCAGCAAACTGTGGGAGGCGTCTTAAGTGGCAAAAGGTCTTTTTGGATGAGGGGAAGGTTCAGGAAATAGGTCTGACCTTGACTAAGGCTATGTTAGGACTAGGAACCGGCCCCCTGAACTACCCTGACGTTTCCTCCATTTTTTGTGACACTATTGAAGCCCTGGGAGACTTATTTGTGATACGGAATAAGGGTTCTTCAACAAGAGTTTGTAGGGATTCTGGGGGCAACAATGGATGGTATTCCAAGGAATGTCGGAGAGCGAAAAGGGTTTTAATTGAAGCTGTGAAGTCCAAGAGTTCTGAGTTGATTGGCGTAGCTAGAATGGAATATAGGTATGCTATCAGTATCGCTAAGAAAGAGTGGGACGATAAGTTCTGGTGTGATTTGAAAATGGCTAGTGCTGGGAGGGACTCGAGGGGTTTTTGGGACCTAGTTAGGTCAAGGAACAGGCCGGTTGACTCTCTGTTAACTTGTAACATCTCTGAGGAGATGTGGTTTAATCATTTCTCCAAACTTTATTCTCCCTCCCAGGACGATACCAGTGGGATGATTGTCTTACCTTCTCTGAGCCCTCCTGGTTCGAGCGAAGATGTTTCTTTTACGCCTAAGGAGGTGGAGAAGGTTATTAACTCTCTTGCCCCCAACAAAGCTTCAGGCCCAGATGGGATACCGGGGGATCTGTTCCGTCTTAACTTAATGGAATGGGGGTTACTTATCTCTTCACTATTAAATGCTTCGTATTTTGGTGCAGCACTTCCTGACTCTTGGATGGGTGCTGAGGTCGTTCCGATCTTCAAGAAGGGGGGCCGGGACGACCCAGCTAATAACCTGCCCATAAGCCTAATTGACTCTTCCCAGAAAGTGGCGGGGAAGGTGGTTCTGGGGAGAGTGCTTCAGTGGGTGGATGACATGAAAATTCTCTCAGACCTACAGGCTGGGTTTAGATCAGGCACCGGGACTATTGAGCAGACACTTAGATTGATGCTCTTGTATTGGAAAGTGGTTGTCCTGGGTAAAGGCAGTTTGTATCTTGCCTTTATTGATTTACGTTCCGCATTTGACCTTGTCCCTCGGGGCTGTTTGTGGAAGGTTCTGTCAGAAATGGGAATGCCCGCATATTTATTATCCTTGGTAATGAAGCTCCACACAGGAAATTTTGCACAGGTGAGGTGGGGCAAGCAGGGGGAGAAGACCGCTAGAATACCGGTGAATAGGGGTGTCCGCCAGGGGTGTGTGCTTGCTCCCACTCTGTTCACTTTGTATGTGAACGGTGTGGTGGAGCATCTTTTGGAAAATCCTACCGGTTCACCATCCCTGGCGGGCAGGAGTATACCCACCTTACTATTCGCCGATGACACCCTGCTCATCTCCAAATCCCCGATGGGCTTACAAAGTCTCCTTGACAGTTTCCAAACTTTTTGTGAGAAAAGGGGTCTTCAAATTAATACAGATAAAACTAAATATCTGATCCTTAATCCCCCGAAGAAACTTGGAAAATTTCCAATTTTAAATGGGGTGCCTTTGGAAAGGGTCAAGGAGTTTGATTACCTTGGTATCCGTCTCACTGATACTATGCGGTGAACTTCCCATCTCCAGAAGATGTTGCTGAGTCATAAAAGGGTGATAGGGGCTCTTCTTAAAGAGCAACGATTATCCACCTCAAAACCCATCGCTCCTGTGTTGGACATCTACACAGCCAGAGGGGTTAGTGCGGCCCTGTATGGTGCTGAGCTATGGGGTTTGCAGAACACTGACCTGCTAGCATGTTCAGAGAGTAAATTGCTGAAAGATTTGTTGTCCCTCCCATATAGTACCCCGTCCTTACCTCTATTTATGGATACGGGCTAACGCTCTATTAGTGATCAGGCCAGGCTTCGCCCCTTGCTCCTCTGGGCTCGCCTATGGAGAGTCCCTGAATTAGTGAGTTATGCAGATGGGCTGAGGGAGATTTTATCGCTGCCTGGCTGGTCAAAAATTGGGTGGTTAAGGGATGTTAAATTTTTGCTGGGGGAATTGGGTCTCTGGGAGTCATGGTATTCCAGGTCTGCCCCTCCCAAATCCGCCTTGAAGAAGATTTTTTGGAATTGGGTAGTGGGTAGGAACAATTCTAACCCAAATTTATGTAGATCTTCCAGTGAATTCTTCTTGGTCAAGGATGTGTCGTCTCGGGAACCCTATCTCGACATAATTTCCAAATCCAGAGACAGGGCCTTGTATATCAAATTTAGAATTGGGGTTCTACCTGTGGGAGAATTGACTGCCCGCTGGAAAATCCCGGCTCAAACTAGTCCCTTGTCTGTTTTTTGTTCGCAGAGGACTGAGTCGGTTGCCCATCTATTGTTTGAGTGCCCTGCCTACAAAGCGCCTAGATCTAGGTGGTTAAAACCATTATGTAAGGTACTAGGCACTATATGGTAGCCTTGAGAATATTGAAGTCAGATTCACGGCCCCTAATTTGGTGTGCCATGGCAAAGTTCTTAAGTTGGGCGTGGGTGATCAGATCAAGAAGGCTTAAATTAATTGTTTAATTGGAGGATTTTAAATCTGTGTGTTCAAGGTAACTTATTAATGTCATTTGTTTATGGTATATTTTATCGACTGTACTGTATTGTTACGGCTTTGTTTTTTTTGTTTGTTTTTTCACCATATTGTATGTACTGCTTTTTAAGATAAGATTTTATCGAAATAAAGCCTATTGACTGACTGACTGACTGACAATTCATTAAAAGGTGCACATCTAAAAGGGAATTGTGTATATGAAGTTTGACTGGGCATGTAAGCCAAGTGTGGCTTGTTGGGATCAAGAATATTGAAGTAAGAGTTCATGTGCATGAGATGTACATGGCTAAGCAGCTCAAGCTCCCAGCTCAAATCGAGATGAACACTAGGAAGGAGGTGGGTGAGGCTGGAGGGAGCTTTTGTTTTTGCTTGTGACCAGATGTATCACGGGCAAGACCGAATCCTGCAAGCATGATGGGTAATCCATCAACAGGGCCTGAAATAAATAGAGGACTTTATTATGCCAACTGTTGTTTTCCACCTTTAACATTAGTGATTATTCCCTGTGCTAATGTAATGTGTTCTGCACAAGTGTACTCTTCTATTTCATGAGCTAATGTAACTTCTGAAGGTTGTTGTTAAAGGCTCCCATGTGACTGTCCATAGGCCACATGGTATATTTTATGTTTGTGCAACCAAAAGATGTCATATCTTGCTGAGTAAAGTGTCATCTTTTCACAGTTCTGGTGTATCAACCCCCATGCTTGCCTGATGGTTAGATTTTAAGTGGAGGAGTGTCTTCAGAGGAAGTATAGAGGCTGGACATGGAGCGTTCTTCAGATGGGAAATCCTGCATGTGTGGTCCTGGACAGTACACTGTAGATGCACCTCAGTGGGATGGTGGCATTAAGGACTCATCTTGGTACTGGTCATGACATGTCTTGTATGTAGCCCAGCATCAGCATATTGAGATACTCTACCCTCACAATTCACAGATAGATCCCACACAATGCCAGCAAGTAAATCTTAGATTTATGCATCAGGCATTCTCTTTTTATTGAAGCCTGCAAAAATGACCCCAAAATCATGACGGTCTTTCCCTCAGGTGCCACTTAACTCACCACCTATAAATACCATCCCAAAAAGCCTAATAGTAGTGTAAACACAATTACCCTTCCACAATCTCTAAGTGAGTGTTCCCACACAGTAAGACGAAACAGTAACCCCTCTGCTCTCACAGCCTTATTTTAACCTCATGAGTAATCCTGAGATCTCACTATGGTTTGAGAATATCTAAAGTGATTTCTTTACCATTTTGGGTGTGTTTCTATTGAAACTTCACCCAGTGCATGGTTGGGTGCTTGTGCTGTACTTGTGAGAAGAAACCCTTTCCTAGATCTCGTCACTTACTTGAGGGTTGTGGATTCTGTTCCACTTTAGTGTAGTCTTCTCCTCAGATTCTCTGATCTTTGAAATTTCTTCAGCAAACTGAAAAGAAAAGCACAAAAAGATAAAGCCAGTGTGCTAACTTTTACTTTTAAAGATGTTGTTAAGTAGAATAGCAATTGTCTTTAAACTGAACAAACAATATCAGAACTGTTGAGGCAAACTTGAGTTCGTTATAAAATCAAAATTAATTTTGTCATTATCCGAGGACTAAAATTAATTTAGTCTTTCAATTAGTTACTGTTAGAATTGGGATTTCCGGTAGGCTAGGGCAAGGGCAGAAGCCAGGCAAAAACCTCCACTCTAGTCAGGATAAGGGAGTTACACTCCTAAAATAACCCCTGCTCACCCCCTTGGTAGCTTGGCACGAGCAGCCAGGTTTATCTTAGAGGCAGTGTGTAAAGCGTTTTCACCTAACAAACAGTAACACAGTGTATGCACTACAAAAGGACACCACACCAGTTTGAAAAAATAGCCAATATGTTTATATACGTTAATACAAGACCAAGTATGACAGAATTCCACAATACTATATATTTAAAAATCTGCAGTTATCAAAATATGTTTCACACAAAGTTCCTTGATGTCGATAGCTCTGTCTGTGGCTATCACTGCGTCGTGCACAACAAATCCAACAGTTCTGGCTGGTTGCGGGGTCGCAGACCAGCTACGGTGTTGGGAGAACCCGCAAACAGTACCTGTGAGAAGTGCAGGGCGATGGGGCCCCTGAAGTCACTCGCGTTGCAAGTCGAGCTCCTCTCTGATGGAATCAGAAGCGCTGGCGTCGGCCGGCGTCGGGTGCTGTGGTGCGAAGTGCAGCGGTGCGGTGTGCGGTGCCCCCAGATTGCGGTGTGAGCAGCGGCTTGGTGATGACGTCAGATGACGTCATCGTTGAGACAAGGGTTGCGGTGCGAGATGAAGACGGTGCTCGCCACGATGCTAGCGGGAAATGGCGCAAGCAGCGGCGGAGTCGTCGCTTCAGCGCTGTCATCGGCAGACGAGCGGGAGTCGATGGTGCCGGCGTCGGTGGGCCAAGGCTTTGGTGGGGGATGAGGACGGTGCTTCTTGTGACTCATGAGCGGGGTCCTCGAACCACGGTGTAAGCAGCGGCGTCGATTTTGGCATGGAGCAGCGGCATCAGGGAGGCCAAGGTGTCCCCGTGGAGCAAGGCGGTGTGGAGTGCGGTGCCCACAGTTCACGGTGCGAGCAGCGGCTCAGTGGTGGCATCAACAGGCGTCGTCGGTGAGGCCAAGGTCGCAGTGCGGCATTGCGGAGGTGCTCTCGGCGGTGCCAGAGCTTCGGCGTTAAGCGAGGCGGTGCAGAGTGCGGTGCCCACAGGTCGCAGTGCAAGCAGTGGCCAGGTGGCGGCATCAACAGGCGTCGTTGGTGAGACCAAGGTTGCGGTGCAGTGTTGCGGTCGTGCCCTCTGCGGTGCCTTCAGGACACGGAGTCGGCAGCAGCATTGTAGACGTTGTCGGTTGGGCTTTCCTCTGCTACAGCACAAAACACACAGTCCCCAGTGCTGCAGGCAGAAGAGCGTGAAGTCTTTGCTGTTCCTGAGACTTTGTGAACAGGGGCAAGCTCTACCTCCAGCCCTTGGAGAGACTCACAAATTAGGTTGCAGAAAGTCCAGTCCAGGCCTTTCACTGCCCAAGACAGAAGCAGCCACAGCAAGTCAGCCCAGTAAAGCGGTCATTCCTCCTCACTTCTTCTCCGGCTCTTCTTCCTTTCAGTCTTCTTGATCCAGATGAATTCTAAAGTGCAGGGGTCTCGGCCCCAGTATTTGTACACAATAATCCTTTGATCTTTCAGGCAGAGGGTGTCTGTGCCGGTCAGAACCAGTTCGGCCTTCTTTGGTGTGATTTCCTGGCAGGAGGTGGAGACGGCATTGTCAGAGGCAGACCAGGCCCTTCGAGGTGCAAGGAAATCTCCTTCCTCTTCCCCCTTCACAACCCAGGTCCCTTAAGCCCTTTCCTCACCTACCTAGACTATCTGGAGATACTCAGGCTTCCCAGCCTTCTGTCATCCAAAACCCAGACAGGCAATCCACATTCCAGCAGAGGTGCACGGGATGACTGAGCAAAATAATACCCACTTTCAGAATGGAAAAAGCACCTTCGCTAAAAGCTGCATATTTAGATTCTGAGTTCAGGCATACCAAATTTTATCTCCTTGTACCTTTTTCCGGGCTATGTATGTGGGCGGCACAATCCGTGTTTTGCATGCCCAACGAGTAGCATTTGATTCGCCTGCCCGGCACCCGTAGTGCACTTTACTAGGCACTGGCATGTAAATCAAATATCCAATCGTGAAAACATCAATCCATACACTTTTTACCACAGGAGCACCTTCACTTTACCACTGATCAGCAGTGCGAAAAGTGCGCAGAAACGTTACGCCAGCAAAAACAGAGTCAAAACCGGGAGGTCAGAAAGCAAAAACTCAGGGGAAACACACCAAAAGATGCCAAGTCTAATGATTACTTTAACTAATGACACTTCTATGATAGGAAATTGAGATAGATCTCATCCCTTGTCAAGTTGATTTGCATCAAACTTTGAAGAAACAGTTCAATTCCTTCAAAAACATTTATGACTACTAACTATCACCATGGTTATTCCTATTTGAAAGTTGAAGTTGTAAGAGCCAATAACTAGCATTTCAACTGCTGATATTTAGACTAAGGCAGAATTATTGTTCTGATTATTTGTCTTATGTTCTGTCACTACATTGTGTTATTTTCAGCAGTATTGAAGTATAGTGTGGAGTAAGTTTGAGAAACTCAGAACGGCAAAGGAAGTTTCCCCGCAATCCTGCTTCTCATTCATTTGTCTTCTCATCTCTCATCTGATTTATCCCCACTTTGCTGTTAGAGAAGATCATGTTTCACTTAAATATCAACTCTGGCAGTGAGGAAAGTTACTCATTTGGTCCACATTGTTTCTGTAGCAGTCTACTATATTATAAGTGAGTAGTCCTTGACACTTTCACGGTGAGTGTGGGGAGAAGGTGAGTCCTGAATAAGCACTGTTGCCTTGGTCCAAGTAACTGAGGACTTGAAACTTGGATGAGAAAGACATGAAGGCAGAGGGTGATGCTGGTGGCTGCAAATTTAGTGGTACGTAGGACATCCTATTAGGCCAACAATATCCTCATCTTCATTTGGCTTCATGATACTCTCTTGTTCCACAGCAAACACAGGGTTTAAAGGCCACTGCAGATCTACAGATATGGATCATGTCTAACTTCCTTTTAATTGGTTGTCATCCAGTGAAACGTCCATCAACAAAACACAGGATTACAATGTTGCAACTATCACCTTAATTAACAGTCAAATTTCTTTTTTAGGGCTAGGTCATGGGGACAACAGTGGTGATCATGACGAAGGTTTGATTTATCATTGGTACCTTTGTATCAAGATGAGGTTCACACAGGTAAGCTTGTAGTTTCCCATTTTTAGTGTTTATGTTGTGTTATATATAAGGCACTGGGCCATGTTTGTCTTTGAAGACTGTTACATTTGCCCATATGGAATAAGGACTCCATCTGTGAATCACAGCAAGGAATGCTCACATTGTTGATGATGCCTTGAGATCTCTTGATCAAAAGTTCCTTGTCTTTAGATCCTTCTTGATTTGTCCTCAGCATTTTACATTGTCAAACATGTAAACCTGATTTCTCTTCTTCAAAATAGGATGGGGCTATTGGGCCCTGTCTTAAATTGGTTTGCAACTTTCCTACTTAACTGAACACAAAGAATCAAAGTTAACCACTCCCTAGCAACCAGTACCCCAGTCACAATTGGAGTGCCTCTAGGTTCCACACTTTTGCCCACGCTTTCCAACCTTTTAATGGAACCACTTGCCGAAATTCTGAACTATTCTAACATTCAATACCATATGTATGCTGTTGACATTCAATTGTATTTGAAAATCTCTTTGCCAGATGACATAAAACCTCTAAATTGTGCGCTTCTAAAAACTCAACAATTGCTAACTCATAATCATACGTTGTTAAATACCCTCAAAACAGAATTCCTCCTGATTGCCCCCCGCAACCACTCTGCACCCATCCAAGATTGGTCCAAACAACATACTGCGCTTAACTGCACCCATCATGTTATTGACTCTGCAAGATCTTTAGGTATAACTCAGGACAAATACCTAAATATGTAAGATCACATCAGTGCTACTATTAGGGGAGCCAATCATCAGTTCAACACTCTAAGGAAAATCAAACAGTTCTTGCCTTCTGAGGAAATCTAGTTTGCCGTCCTATCCTTAGTTATCTCATGCTTGGAATATGGATTGGCACCTATCTGGGTTACCTGACGCTAGATTGGCACCTCTTAGAGCCACTCTGAACTCCTCGACCAGACTCATCATGGGCTCCAGAAAACATGACCACATCACACCAAACCTAATTGAACTAAACTGGCTAGCCATCGTAGCAAGGATCCATTTCAAAATAGCTTGCCTGATGCACAAAGCTATTCATTGCAACACCCCATTTTACCTGGCAAAAAAACTTCAACTATCGGGTTCGAGTCGGAACCTAAGAAGCTTCAATACTCTACTGTTGAAACTTCCCAAATTCAATAAGAAAAGAACATACAACCATGCCTTCTCTGGTCTTGCTCCAAGAATATGGAACGCTCTTCCTCCCAAGATCAGATCTAACCCCTCTATTGCCTCATTCAAAAAACAAGTCAAATGGCTTCTCCTGAATGACCATCTACAGCCATAGATCTGGAGCCTTCTTAACCTACTTCCATCTCCGATTTGACTTTCTTTTATACTTTTTGTTCAAAGTTCTATTGGTGTCTCCTCATGTCCCCTTTTGATTTTTTGCTCTTCTAGAACTTTACATATACCACAAGATGGGCTGACTACCCTGGGTCAATCTCATAATTTGTTTTTTCCCCGTGCTCCCCTTTGACTTTGCTGCTTTTTATGTACCCCACATGTTTCCACTAAGATGTTGTACTCATGCTTTTACCTCATTCCACTTGCAGTCCTTTGTACATCGCTCTGATACCCGTTCGGGTCATGTTCATCCTTTACAAAACTTTTCAAATAATAGTGATAATAATAATAATGTTGATATAATGTAGAATATAGAGTTAAAGCTGGCAGGAATTTCTCACGATTGGAAGGTTCAGTCATTTCCTGAAGTATTGTAATTGGCAAACACTGGTAGATTACAAACAGGATATATATGTGGGTACATATGTGTATATATATATATATATATATCTCCAGCCATTATAGATCATCAATATACAGGGGTTAAGCATTGGACTGTCTAATGTATTTTAACTTTAAATGTACCTTTTGTGTGTTGTGGATTATGGGTGTCCATTCACATTTTGTACTCGAAATTCTGTTCCTCTCCTTTTTAAGTATATACATGTAAATAAATCGATGAACTAGGAAGGCTTGTTTGTGTTATGTAAATAAATGTTAGATATTTTGCAGATATACTGATTAAGCTTCTGCTGGCTGCTCTCCGATGTGATTATGCAGTGCTTAAAATAGAAGTAACTGATGGAATAAAATTGCTAATTTCATGCTAAAGAAAAAGTATGACACATTTTTTTACCAGACACCTCGTATAAAGGTAGAGATATCGCAAGCATACAGGATTTAACGCAGAAAAATATGTCAGCATTATTTTCAGTATGAAAGCAAATGCCACTCATGTGTCTTTGCAGTCCTTTCAACTGAGTTCCTACCAATTAGCCCAGTTAATCAGCCAAGTACCAAATTAAATATGATTTAAACTAATTCTTAGAAGAAGTCATTTGTGAATAGTAATGCAAATTGTAATTTGTGATATTTCATCATCTATAGCTTCTTTTTGAACAGCCAGGCAGGCTTTTCCACTCCCTAGGGTTCTTCAATATCAAATCTGCCTCCAACTATGAGCTCTTTGGAGAGAGGCCAGCCATTGCCATCACCAGAAAGCAGACTGGCGGACTGTGTTGTAAATTAAAAGGTGCTACCTCTGCATGAAAGGAGGCAAGGTCACACTAGTTATGTATTTGAGTCAAAACGCCAAGCTTTCTGCAAACATATTATTCCAACCTATGTTCCCTTAAAAGGAAATTAACATATTATACAAATTGCAATGATTAATATAGGCTTTGATATGCTCCCTAACAATCCACTACCAGTACCACTAAGTAATTCACCAACTGCAGAATGTCCTTTCCCTATTGCTATCCAGGCATCGGTCTCATCCAAATCCTTCAAATCTTTTGAAACATCTGTAATATTGGAAGCAAACCTATTAATTTAATTCCTGTTGCTAGGCACCTACATTCACCACCGTTGAATGCACAACATCATCAAAATAACTAAGGCAATTGTCACTAATAGTATTATCACTATACACTTGTTTGGTGAATTAGACACCATGGTTCCTCTCAACTCAGATCAAAAGAACACAAAAATCAAATCAAAAAGCTAAATTCTTCTTGTTGTTTCCACTGTGCAAATTTGTATATTTGAGGTACGTATATCAGTTTGGGAATTGGCCCAAGCCCTACAGGTGATTCTCTAATAAAGATAACCCTACTCTTCTATTGGATAGTGAACCTGATTGATTTCAACTCTTCAGCATTTGATGTATGAATCCCTCAGTCAAAAATCAAACATCAATCAACATTGACTGGTAGCAGTATTCTTGGAGGCTTTTTAAAGACCTTCTGTTTATTTTCAGTCTTGTGTGTTCTCGAGTCAGGCCCACTTTCAGCAAAGCAAGTCTATTCAAGAGCTGAGTACCTTTGACTAGGCTTCCATTGTGCCCTCAGTCTAATAACTACTGGTTGATTACTATCACCGTCACTTTGTTCACTTGTCTCTGCGTCTTCAGTGATTTTGTTTGGGATATCTAGCTTGTCTCACTCTTATATTGTGCAAGGCATAGATCCTGTTCCGGAGGCATATGCACTTCATGGCAGTGCTTGTTACAAGGATGGCTTGAAATAGGCAACACCAACGGGGCTACAAACATGGTTTTCTGGTGTGCTTCTTCACTACAATCCAGTCTTCGTAACAGAGATCATAGACTGTTCTGGCCTTGGAAGTGAAGTCACCATAACATCCTGGTGAGAGACAGGTTGGGTTGGCGAACCTTGGTGAGAGACAGAATGCACCACATAAGCCAGTCCATCACAAGCTCATAAATGAGCCCGTTAGTTCTTCTAAATCAGGAGGTTTCTGAACATGCACTTCCCCAGCAGGCTCGATCAGTATGTCAGGCTGCTTCTTTGCCCCTATTTGTCCTGCCTGTTAGATGCTTATTAGTGAGTTTCACCCATCTTCATGGGTCACTTGAAATCTGTTGTCGCTCTTCAGGGCTACATTTCTTATTTATGAATGAATGAATTAAACACTTATTAAGTGCACTGCCACTGACTAGGAGCACCATTAGCGCTATATTCACAAGCACAGCTACAGGCACAGCCATAAGGCTCAGACCTCTCCCCATCAAGATCTCATACGGAGAGTCCTGTTCCCTGATCATGGGTATTTTCTCTGGTAAGAGCAGTCAATTCAACCACCTGTGCGGTTGTTTGATTGCACAAATAGTAGGCTTACACTACACCTTCTAAGTTTCACACAATGTATGCTGCTCTCAGAATTATTTGGCCATCTCCTAAACAAGACACATCCACACAAACAAGGTAAAATTGGGTTCTTCCAGAGGGAAGTCTCGAATATCGGGTCTTGGCCTGGTACACAGCACTTTCACTTCAAAGCAGTCATGGTCAATCATCATCATCGTGGGCATTAGATATAGGCAAAGGCAAAAGTGAGGTATGGTTTAAGGTATGGCACCTCCTCGTTGTAACATTCTCGGCTGCTAAAATTACCTGCTCATATCTTGTGAGTTTGCTATTTGTCATTTGTTGTGTTTGAGTATGAGTTGCCAAAATCTCAACTAAGTGAGTGGTCATCACAGTAAGAAAGTAACCTTTAACAATACCCTTGCACTGCTGAATACTGCCACTAACCGCAGCCAATGCCTTTAGACATCCAGTCAGTGCCCCAGTTACCCCATCAAGTGTGACAGAAAAGTAGGCAGTAGGTCATTTAGCTTCTCTGTGGGTCTGTGTCAACACAGACAGTATGTACTCCTGGCACTCTTAACAATTGAGGACAATATAATTTTCATAATGAGATATTCCTAGAGCTGGGGTGCGACAGAGACGTCCTCTTAGCTTAAGGAAGGAACTCATGTATTTGTTGTCCTAGGGTAGGGTATCAGGTACACCTTAGTGTATAATCCTCTGTAGAGGCTTTACCACTAGGGAAAAGTTCAGAATCCACTGACCACAGTAGCCCACCATTCCCAAAAACATCCCTAAGTGTATCAAGGTCATGGGGGATTCATTGTCAAGAATATTGAAATTCTCTATTCTGAAATGTTGATAGCTCCTTCTCAATGTGATGTCCCAGATACTGAACCTCCTTCTGACAGTACTGCAATTTGTAGGGGACACCCGGTGACCACTCTCTGTTAAATGGCTCAAGTAATGCAATGTTGTCTTAGATTGCCAACGCTACAAGAAGATTGACTATATACTTGACCAGAACCAAAGTGCATGGTAATGCAAGGGCTCCAGATTTTTCTTCAGGATCTGATTAAAGATAATTGAGCACTCTGGATACCCTTGTGGTACTCAGCACCAATTTTTTATTTTGAAATCAGAAAAGAGGAACTGACTATTTTCATATAGAGGATATAGAGGAATGGAAAAGAATGTTTGACGCAGGTCAATGACCATGAATCATTCAGTGTATTTGAAAGAGTATCACAGTAGGATTCGGTAGCACAAGTCAATATGGGACAACAATTTGATTAATGTGTCTCAAATCCTGACCTATCTTCCACTTTTTGTTCAGTTTCAGCAAGCCCATCACAAGTGAGTTGCACAGACTCCCTAATATCTCTTTTAAATTACCTTGTTCTTGCATGTATTTAATCACAAGGGTAATCTCAGTCACTCTTTCCAGCTTGAGATTGTATTGGGGCCTATTGGAATACTCTCCATTTGGTTTGATTGTTATCTTCACAGGTTCAACATCTTTGGTAAGACATTTGTCTTTGCCGGTAAAATCTCAGACTTCTTTTTTCACAGAATCTCTCAGGAGGGGACAAGTTAAACTACCTCTTATCCTCTCATAACCTTGTACACACCTTGGATCACTGGCACACTGGGCTTATTTCACATCTGCCCACCCACATCCTATAAAGTTAGGGGTTCTGCTACTATTATAGATTTTATTTTCATTTCTGCTTCTTTGGGTGCGGGCTCGGGCAACGTTAGCATAGAACATAACACATTTAGTGACCATAACCCTCTGATACTTTTATTGAGGGGATGGGTATCTCTACCAGGGGTCCTCGCAAACCTCCAGCTCCTCTAACCCTAATAGATCAGGGTAGGCACCTACGCTGGTCATGCATAGATGCCAAGCCCTTTAATCGTAGCCTTTTCACTTATTGTCAGCTTGAGCTAGGCCTTTGTTTGGACCGTTATTCCTCAAATGAGGACATATTAAATTCCTTTACCTCCATTGCCCAGGTAATCTCTGGTCTTTTAACTACACACAGTGAGTTTGTGGTTTGAACGCAAGTGTTCGCAAGCTTTGAGGAGACTAAAGGTAGCCTTGAAGCAGGTCACGTGAGAAAGATAGATTGACTCAGTGCCGGCTTCTTTACAAAGAGTTTGTGAAAGTGCGCAGGTGCCAGTTACAAAAGCAGGAGATTTGAGGGTTTCTGCCTTTTTTTTAAAAATCATTATTAGCCCCTGTTTTGCAGAACCAGCCAGACCGACTATGTGGCGTCATATTACCCCAGACCAGTGAGTCGCCCATTTTGAAAAGGTTTATAACACAGGTCCCTTGGTGGAGCTACAGGTAGACATACCCCCTAGCCTAGATGTAATTCTCATTAGTTTCCCTTTGGCTGACATATTTTTTAGTATAGAGCTGTTTTCGCTGTGTAAGGACCCAGGTCCCGATGGAATGCCTCCAGATCTCTTTCGCGACAGTATTGAGGTCTAGGCCCCTTTTTTAATGCAAGTCCTAAATGCTGCAGCCTTAAAGGGAACAGTGCCCTCTTGGTCTACTGCAACAATAATTCCAATTTACAAAATTTAGGGGACAAGGGCAACCCGCAATCTTATTGTTGGATCTTCCTTATCAATGCTGTAGTTACGGTACTGGGATGGGTCCTCTTATCTAGATTGTTTTTGTGGGCCACAGACAACCAGATATTATTGGATGTCCAATTTGGCTTACGTGAAGGCATGTCAGCTACAGACCAATACCTTAATCTGTATCTTTTGACAGCCAAATACACACTGATTCAACCGGGTGTATTGTACCTAGCCTTCATGGACCTTACATCCGCATTTGATTGGACTAAGTTGTGGGATATTTTAACTTCTTTGGGAGTGGACCCTTGTATCATTCATTTGCTCACATAACTCCATGCCCAGATGAAAGCGACAGTGAGATACACACAGGAGGGCGCACTCACAAACCATTTTAATTGTCCGAGGGGGATGTGTAAAGGCTGCATTTTAGCTCATTTTTTCTCTCAATTTATATTAATGGTCTTGAGGAGGCTTTATTGGCACTTCAGTTGGATTCCCCTAGAGTTAGACGAGATCCTTGCCCGTTTTACTCTGTGTTGATGGTGTGGTGCTCATGGCCTGTACGGATTTTAATAGATGTTTTAGTTTCTTTTATGGACAGGCTGGACCTGTCTGAAAGTTTTCCTAAGTCACATGTATTAGTTGCAGGTCATCGGGGGACTCATGTGAAATGTTTTAAAGCTGGTCTACACACTCTCACTAAGGTCCCGCTCCTTCCATATCCAGGAGTGTTATTTGATGATCAATTACAGTGGAAAGCTCTCCTAGAGGTGAAGCTTAGCGAGCTGAACAGATCTGCAGGGACTATTACCAGCTCTGCTAGAAGACTGGGGTCATGGACACTGGAGATCATTTTAAAACTGTACAAATCCAAGGCCATCGTGAAAGTATTATAAGGCAGTGAGGTTTGGGGGTACGTCCCCTCTCATAGGTTACAGGTGGCAGAAAACAAGTTTTTCCGCCGGATCCTGCGCATCCCCCAACGTACACCAGCTTGGTCTGTACATGAAGAGTTAGGGGTTGATTATTTGGTGGACCAAGTGGCAATTAAACCCTTACTTTGCTGGTGAAAGATATGGACATGCAAAGAGAAGGGTTTAAACTGCCTGATCTTAGTGGACTCTTTGTAACATGGCAACAAAATCCCCTGGATACGTTATATAAAGAAATCCTTTCAGGCCATGGGAAGGCCTGACCATTTTGTTGCACGTCACTTTAAGCCTCGGGTTATTAACATCACAAAAGACTTACATCACAAATTTGCCACTGCCCAGTGTGAAAATATGCTTCTGTAATGTTAAAATCTGTGTTGGGTATGGAGCCATACCTTCTTGCACTTCCTTATGCCCAAGATACATTTTTATTTACACGCTTCAGATTTAATCAACTTCATCCTCTTTGGGCGTATCCACCAGGATTTCTTCCTCTAACTCAAAGAGGCCCTTTGGCTGTGACCTCAGATCTCCACAGAATAAGCTTCATTTTGTTTTATTGTGTAAATTGTTTTCAGTGCCCAGAAAATGTTCCCTCTGGCCTTTCTTAAAGAGCCTAAAGTTTAGGCAGGCCAAAGTGGCACTTTTGCATCTGCAGTTGTTACCAAACTTCCATACCCTTCACACAGCGAATTGTTTTTTGCGGGCAGCTCATAGATCTTGGCTATCAAGAATAGATTGATCTCTTGTTGCTTTGTATTTATGAGGTCAATGTTGGCGCGATGGGGTGTATGGTCCTAGATTTACGCGGCTCCACTGTCTTGTCCTGTTTTTAATAAGTCACAATGTGTTATTGGTATGTAATGATTTTTACATTGCATGACTGTTTTATTGTATCTTTTATGGATGTTTTTTTCTCATCCAAATAAAGAATGAATTATTATTCTCAGGAGGTAAATCTTCACTAGTGAGAACTGGGAACAACCCAGCAGTTGACTCTTAAGTTCTCAGTTTAAACTCTGCATTTTCATTGTGTGTCTGTAGGACCAACACCATCTGGTGTACAAAAGATAACACAGATGAGTTTGGAGAGTAGATCCCTTCCTAACAGATTGACTGGACTAGACATACCATAAACTGGTGGTCCTCCTGGAGAGGTGTGGTGCAGCAACCAGAGTAGCTGATTCAGAAACGCGGGGCTCATGGTTCAATCCCCGCCAGTGGCAGCTCAGCTCAGCATCATGTGATGCTGGGCAATAGCTCACTTAATCTCCCCTATGGCCCCCAGCACCTTGAAACCCTTGAGTGGGCGATGCATTTGCCCTCTGCAAATGGAAATTATTATTTAAGAGGCCCAATCTTCACAGGGACCTTAGCTGAAACTGGGATCATTCTCTGTTTACTGGAAATACTAATAACATGGACTTGTTTTACCGAGAGTGCTAGGTTCTAACAGTATAGAGGATAGCTGCAGTATCTGTCAACAATGAGTTTGGGGGGTCATTCACCTCTCTATCTATGAATGGCCCTCTCTGGTCTACCTCTAGACCTACGCCAAGCATGGAATTCTCCTTCCCTTGCAGGCAATGCCATTGTAATTGGTCTGAATCCAGTTCACCAGGACTATTGAAAACTAGGAACTGTTTGAACCTTTTAGGGATCATGGAAGGATTTTATGAACCTTAGGGTACAGATTATGATTACCTTCTCTTGATTACTTCTCTTGATTACCTATACTTTGGGTCAGCCATGCTTTGTTGCATCATTGAAACATGGGGTTCACTGACATTCTGAGGTCTTTCCATTTGCACATTTTTCATCAGCAACTTATTTATATTTAGTATTTGAACATTTTGCATTTGCTTTGGATTGAGCCTACATTTGCATGTCCAGTGGCACAGAGTAGTCATTTTTAGCATGGCTATGTCCATCACTGAATTCTGATCAAGAGCCATCCCTTGACCTCAGTCATGTGAAAGGAATGCCAAAGTGATGAAGCCTGAAGAGGGACAATTAGTTTATAGTGACCCATGAAGAAGTGTTAAATTCACTGATAAGCCTTTAACAGGCAAGACCCAGGTTAAATAGGGGCAATGAAGCCTGACATATTGATTGGGCCTGCTTGGAGAAGTGCATGTTAAGAAACCTCCAATTTAGAATAAATAGGGGCTCATTTATGAGCTTGTAACTCAGTGCAGTGTAGCAAGTGCTGCACTCCATGGCACGGAATGGGCAGGAATGCAACATATTTAAGGCAATACTGCTCATTCCCATCTTATCACTTGTGCTGGCACTGTTTTGGCAGCCTATTGCCAACTCAGACACCCCCTGCACCATGGGTGCCTGCAGTATATGCAGGATTTCTTTTTGCACCTTCCTGCACAAAAACAATCTTGTGAGGCATATTCCTCTTTCTATGTGTGCTGCAGGACAAGTCACTCACAAGTGAGGGCACCGCATCTATCTGTTCGTGTGTTACACTATTGGCAGATTACTTAAATCAAAAACTGGCTGTAGCCATGCAGCAGCAAAGGAAACCATGTGAAGTAAAAGAGTAACCCCCCCCCACAAAACATTTACATCGGGTGTAAAGTTTAAGTATAAATATTATTTATTCCCCTAACAAAATAAACTAATGTCAAAATCAATACCTGACCCACCCCTCTCCCTAAGCCCAACCAATGTCCAAAAAGATAAAGAAAGAGTCCAACCAATGTCCAGTGAGTTCAATTGTTCATAATAAGTAATAAATATAACCCCCAACTTTTCCCCAACACCCACTTCCCACCCACCAAAAAAAAAGATTGAAAAAGGGGCAATCCGACTGAATCTCTTTCGGCGTGCTCGCTTGTTACCCTCCAGAACCTTTATCCGCTCCTCTAGGCGCCCAATTCGGAGTAGCATGCGGTGCTTGAAAGCTTTGCAATTGCATCCAGAGGGGGGGAGAGGTGTTGAATGATGAAGCGCGGTGGCGGCTGCCAGACTGTGGCGCCGTACCACTGGAGGGGCCTGGCTGGGGCATTGGAGGAGGCAGTAGCTGCTGCTGCCTCCTCCTCCGCCAGAACCACCAGCCGCCGATATTCCTTGCAGATGGCCTCCAGCTTCCGGCGCCGGGCCATGGCTGCCAACTCTTTCCTGTCCGATTTTGATTTTATTGGTTGGGAAGGAGTAGCTATCAAGAAATTGTAAACAATTCTCTTAGCAAAACAGTAACACAAAATGAATTCTACACATAGTGGCACAGTAGCACTATCAAGCACAGTACATAACATTTGTGGTATCCTCCGACTTACTCGCCCTCTAACTTTTGTTGGTGTTTCAGGTATTACTACTACTGTGCACTATGGAGTAGACCAGCCTTCTTCTTCTCTCTCTTGTTTAGCTAAATCAACCTTATTGTAGCCGGCATGCCAGCTCAATGAGCTTGCGCCCTAGACAAACATACTTGTGTCGTTGATTCACATTATTTTTATTTACTACTGTCTGCAGGTGGGGAAGCTGACTACACAATCATCTTATTTTTCTATTATCGGTGGCCATAATCTGTTACATGAGGGCAACTGCTCAATATCACTTTCACCCTGACTGACTATTACAACAAGGCAGATGATATCTGATACAAATGATCATTGATTATATATGGGACAACATGAGGTACTTTTGATTGATTGTATAACCATGCAGCCGATCTATCACCCATGGCAGGCTAGCTGACGATGGCACTTGATTACATACATACACAATATATATGCTGTGCTTGCAAACTACTGTGAATCAAAAACCTTACATAAAAACAGCCCTTTTGTTTCTCTCCCAGCGAGTTTTCCATTTATCATTCATTGCATTGCTCTTCTTGCCTCATATTTTTTCAATTCTAGTCTTCTATTCTCCTTGGCTTTGCTACTCTGGCACAGTTTATTTTTCTTTTACATTCTCTCAAAAAACTCTTCATCCAGTGACAGTCTCCACCTATGCTATGATGACTGAATCCCATCCAGGCATCCATCCATTCAAAGTAAACATGTCTATCATTCTTCTTAATCTCTCAAGAATCCTTAGTTTCACCAACAACATACATTTGTTATTTGGTTTTAAACCACCATCCATGCGTCCTTCCTTCCTTGCTTGCCTTTGAGTTTGACCCATGAAACACCCTGGAGGATTCTTCCAGTTTTACCCACCTACCCAGGAAGTCATCTTTTCTATCACCTTTCATTCATGCTTCAACCACCCATGCAGCTGATTCCTATCAGCCACCTATGCATCCCGCACACCCTTCTCTGCCAGTCATATATCACATCTCGCCTGTCCTTCCTCCTTCCAACCGACTTTCCCCTTCTGTTTAACCCATCCATCAAGGTAATCTTCTCCATAAAACTTTTCCAGCAGAGTTGAAGTCAGATAGAAGAGGCCATTAGCTACTCAACTCCTGCCACTAATGCTATTGCTCTAATGCTAAGTAAAGGGTGTCTTATTCTTCAACCTTTGTTCACAACAACTTAGTCTCTCTCAACATACAGTGTACACTCTTGCAGAGAGTGTGTAACTATTGTCAATAAGTAAGGAATATAAGTAACTCACCACCGCCCGCCACTGCTGCTGGCTCACCCACCCCTGTGGCAGCTGCCGCATCCGCTGCTCCCTCTTGGCTGGCATTACCTGCCCCGCCGCTGGCCCCAGCACTGGTGGTCAGTATGTCTAGAAAAAATATTACACATTTTTTAGATGCCATAAACACTTCCCACTATTTATTCTTTTTAACTACCAAGATTGAAAATATAGTTAAAATACATACCTACACCACATACATCACTAGTAGAAATCAGGTACTTGAGTAGAGTAGACAGTAGTAGTATGTCCTATCCGATCAAAAACAGTAAAATATCTGGTTGGGAGTTTTGTTGGTGGCAATTGTCGAAAAGCCTCTTAAGAAGACTAAAAGAGGACAACCCAAAGGACTGGACTCAGTGGATAGAGCTGGTGAATCTGAGTTTTAAAACTTTTTTTAAATAAAGAGTGGCCAACTGGGCAAGCTTAGCTACAGACAGACTCATAGTAGTAGTACAGAGAGTCAGAGCAGAGTCAGTTAGAGGCAGGGATAACAAGAATTTAGAAACAGATGGATTGAAGAAGATTTGGTAAAAAATAGAATTAGAAAACTGAAATAATAGTTCGGAAAATATAAGGTGAAGTAAAAGTTTGAGAAATATAATTATTAATATTAACAACAGGAGAACTTACTGGGGCCAGCAGCAGAGCCCTAGGTAGAGGAGAGATCCTGGACCTGGGAGGCATCTTCTCCAACTCCCTCTGACTCTGACCCTGTCTTTTTGCCCCTGGGTGCTGATCATGTAAGACATAATAAAGAAAGAGACAAACTTAATCCAGTGTTCCATTCTGATTCTAGAATTCTAAACCTAAGTACCACCTGACCTAGCACACCTATTGCAGACGGGACAATTGTTCACTAAGTCGGTATTTCCATTTATTTTAGTCCTCAAAAATGCATAGATGGAGGACACATGCATAAATTTGCATACACCAAATTGTTGGTTGGTTGCTGCTGATGATGGCTTAGTTGCTATATTACTCACTCACTAACAAACTACAAAAGGTTCTACTAAGGACTGACTGAGGATGCATCATGCAGACCGCTAAAAATTTACCAACTTATACTAAGTAACTAAACTACCTATCAATCCACCAATATCTTAGTGACAGATGGACAAATGAAAGGACTAGAGTCTCTCTAGCATTACCTAACTTAGGTTCTCAAAACTCTCTTACATAATCAGCCCAAGCGAGCGCAAAGTTGCAAACAAGTAAGATTAGTAGCACCGAGCACCTGTCTAGTGTCTAGAAGAATAACAATCACAGAAGATTTTTAAACGTAACTTACCTGTAACGAAAGCAGCAGCATCCTTGCGATTTGCTAAAAATAATATTCACAATAACAGTAACACAGAACGGAGCACACAATACTACTATAATTATCTACTCACCAAGCCCCACCACCTCAACGCCTAGCAAGTCCAGCAGGTTCTGCTCACGGTCCAAGATGTCTTGTCATCGGTAGGTCAGCTGGTTATGGGTGCACCGGACCCCAGAGCAGCAAAACACTGTTTGGCACGCCCTCGCCCACCAGAAGTGATTCTCCTGGTGCCAAGGTCAAGAGGAGGTGGCGCTGAACAAAAAAAACATGGGCGGCCAACTCCGCCTTGATAAAAAGGGTCCGGGGCTGCACCACTTCCGGGAGTCATCTGCAGTAAGGAGGGCGGCTCTTCTTCGTGGCAGGCACTTTCCCCTTGCTAGTACGGAGGTAGTGGTACCCTTAGCCATGATTCTGGGTGGGCGGGGGGCAGAAAAGAAACAGTAGGAGTAAAAAATAAAGTCAGGAGAAGAAGTACAAGAGTAAAAAAGTTATTTTTGAAAAAAGTAAAAAAAAATGATGTGAAAGTAGAAATAAAACGCAAAATATACCCTTTGGGAGAGCTAGGGATAGATAATAAATAAAAAAGATCAGAAAAACAGTGTAAAAAACAAAGGATTGAAAAGATTAGAGCATAATGAAAAACAGAACCAGAGCCATGCAAAGAGTAGGAAAACAAGATGGCCATGCCCATTGTCGACCGAGTGGTGGAGTTCACGTGATATTTCCCCCCAAATACGCAATCCACGTTGCCGAACGTCAAAAAGATCTCACGAGCATGTGGGTGAATATGCGAGCATGCTGAACAAACAACTCCGCATGCTCGCATAACCTTTTTTTGCCACTTCATCTAGCCTTGCGTAGAGTGGCGACGCGAACTCTGCCCGGAGTTAGAAATTAGAAGTAAATTTGTTTTTGGGCTTGCAATGGTTTTTGGGTAGACAGACCTGGTGAGAGCCATACAAGTCACCCCACCCTGGATTCCTTTGGGTGGCTTGTTTGAAAAAATGTGCAGGTTTGCAAGGCTTTCTTAGGGCAGCTGAGCTAGATCCAAAAACCATAGCTAGCCACATTGCAAGAAAAAAGCGTCCGTTTTCAGTGGATAGTTGCGATGAGTTAATGTTGCATTTTGGGACCTTAACTGTCTCAGGCACTAGCCCTACTCACACAAGTGAGATACAATTTTATCAGTCCACTTGGGGACATGCTTGGTGGTAGGGAATTTGTGACTCTCCACAGATTACAGAAGTTTTCGCCACAGTATTGTGAGAAAATGTGTTCTTTTAGTCAAACTTTAAAGTTTTCTCAGGCTTCTGAGTAGGAAAATCTGGTGGGAGCCGCACACGTTACCCCACCCTGCATTTCCATAGGTGTCCAGCTTTCCAAAATGTGGAGGTTTAATAGGTTTCCCTAGGTGCCGGCTGAACTAGGGCCCAAAATCCACAGCTAGCTACTTTGCAAAAAAGCGTTTGTTTTCATGGGGAAAATGTGATGTGGGCCTTTCCTGTCGCAGACACTAACCATACCCACAGAAGTTAAGTACCATTTTTATTGGGAGACTTGTAGAAATGGTAGGTGGTAGTAAATCTTTTGCTGCCTGCAGATTCAAGAACTTTCCATAACAGAAATGTGGTGAAAGTGTATTTTTTTTTAGTCAAAGTTTGAGGTTTTCAAGGGCTTCTGGGTAAGACAACCTGGTGAGAGCCATGGAAGTGACCAAACCGTGGATTCCTCCGGGTATCTAGTTTTCAAAAAGGTGCAGGTTTGCTAGGTTTCCCTACATGCCCCCGAGCTAGGGCCCAAAATCCACAGTTGGCCAGACTGCGAAAAAAAGGTCAGTTTTCAGTGGAAAAATGTGATGTGTCTCTGTTGTGTTTTGGGGCCTTTTTACCACAGGCACTAGACCTACCTACACAAATGAGATACCATTTTTATTGTGGGGGTATGCTGGGTGGTAGGATATGAATGACCCTCCACAGATTTCAGAAGTCTTCTCACAGAAATGTGAGGGAAATGCGTGTTTTTAGGCAATAATGAGGTTTGCAAGGGCTTCTGGGTAGGAACGCCTGGTGGGAGCACACATGTTACCCCTCTCTGGATTTACCTAGGTATCTGATTTAAAAATGTTTACAGGTTTACTAGGTTTCCCTAGGTGCCGGCGGAGCTAGGATCCAAAATCCACACCTAGCCTCATTATAAAGACTGTTCAGTTTTCAATGGAAAAGTGTCATGTGTTCATGTTGCTTTTTGGGACCTTTCCAGCTGCAGGCACTAGCCCTATCCACACAAGTAGGTACAAGTTTTATGGAAAGACTTGGGGGAATGCTGGGTGTTGGGCAATGTATGGCTCTTCAAAGATTTGTGAGGAAATGTGCGTTTTTAGTCAAAGTTTGAGGTTTGAAGAGGCTTCTGGGTAGGAAAGCCTAGTGGGAGCCACACACGTTACTCCACCATGGATTTCCATAGGTGTATAGCTTTCAAAAATGTGCTGTTTTGCTAGGTTTTCCTAGGTGCCGGCTGAGCCAATTCCCAAATCACAGCTAGCCACATTGCAGTAAAGGGTCGTTTTACAGTGAAAAAATTTGATCTGTCCATGTTGCATTTTGGGGTCGTTCCCGTCATGGGCACAAGCCCTACCCATACAAATGAGGTACCATTTTTATCAAAAAACTTAGGGAAATGATGGGTGGTAGGAAATGTGTGGCTCCCTGCAGATTCCATAAGTGTTCCTCTTAGTAATCTGAGGAAAATGTGTTACTTTGAGGTTTGTAAAGGCTTCTGGGTCAGAAAACCTGGTGGGCGCCTCAGAGGTCATCCCCAGGAGTCTAGCTTTAAAACGTGTACAGGTTTGCTATGTTTCCTTAGGTGCCTGCTGAGCTAGCGCCCTAAATCCAGAGCTTTCCACATGGAAAAACAAGGTTAGGTTTTAGTGGAAATGTGTCCTTGATGTGGTTTTCGCCCTTTCCTGTCAGGCACTAGGCCAAACAACTTTTACAAGTGAGGTACCATTTTTATTGGGAGACAAGTGGGACAAACCCTATATATCCTCGCAACCAGAAGAGTCAAGTGGACATAATGGTATATTGCTTTTGCCAATCGGCTATCGTGACTAGAACTTACAAAATAAAAGGTTGTTACAACTAGCCTTTGCTTTCCACTCATGTTCAATATTCATGTATTTTAACAGTCAGTTTCTTTGGTAAAACCTTGAGGTACCCCTTGCTGATGTCAGAATTTTGTCTACTTTTCAGAAATCTGTAGCTTTATGGGATCACCCATGGGTTTGATCTCAGTATCCAGCAAAAACTGAAAATTGGTTAAAGCACAAACATTCTGAAAAATAGGCTACCTCTTTGAAAAATGTCAAAATTGGGGTAAAAAATAGGGGTTTTGATTTAACTCTGCATCTTTCTAAAAACCAATAAAATTGTGACTTTAGCACAGCAAACCTTTCATTGATGCCAGTTTTACAAAAAAAAGAGCTTTTTGTGGAACACTTTTTTCCCCAAAAAACACAAAACATAACTATATTTTGGCTATTTTCTCAGTCCACTCTAGGGGATTCAAAACCCTGGGTACCTTTGAGGTTCCCAGCAAGTTGGAAAAAAATAGATGCAAAATTGACATGGATTTGGCATGGATACCTCATGTGGAATAAAAGTTATGGAGGCCAAAGCACAAACTGCCCAAATAGCCAAAAAAGGCTTAGCATTCGAGGGGAAAAGGCCTAGCAGCAAAAGGGTTAATTGGTGCCCAATCTGAACTAAGTAAATAGAAATATGTTGGTTGTATTATGGACCAAGGAAGGATATGGTTCAAAAGATCTCCTCGATCTCCTCACCCCACCGAGCTTCTAAATCATTTGTTGTAACTGCAAGGATCACACCGGTGGTAGACTAACTGTCATACAGAAAAAACAATAATCACCTAGCTCCCTTGCACAAAACTAAATACCTTAACTTTGAATGTTCAGCTCTCTACTAAAGCCCCCAACCCCATCAAGTTTCATGTCATCTATCACCCTCCAGGAAAAAACCCACAATTCCTTGAAGACTTAACAGACCAAATAATGCAAAACTTCATAAAAGGCAGCGCAGATTAGGAGACTTAAACCTGCACCTAAATAATGTTGAATATCCTTCCGTACAAGCCCTATCTACCCTCTTGGATGAGAACGATCTTACCCAACATTGCAATAAACAAACACACGATAAGGGCTCTAGCCAGGATGCAATCTTCTCTGAGCACAGCACCCTATCCCTCCACTCTATCCTAACATTTGACTGGATTGATCACCATCTAATTCTTTTTTATCTCAATACCATCCAACCACTAGCCCACACCCAATCTAGCCATCCCAAGCACTGGGCAAGGAACATACATCAAGTCTCCCAGGCAGAGTTAGAAGCATTAGTAAGTTCCCGAATACTACCTCCACCTGATCTCTCTGAAGCCAAGGACCTGACCACCCACTACAACACAAAAATGACAGAACTCATTGAAGCAGTTTTTCTTATGAAACTCAAGTCATCAAGAAGCATCCCCTCCATATACTGGTTCAATAAAGACCTTAACAAAGAGGATTGACAACTCCAATTGGCTGAAAGGAACTGGGGGTAACAGCTCTTGTTAACCAATCTCTCGATACTCCAGGCTGAGAAAAATCCTACTTCTTCCAAGACCAACTTTACCGATCTAGGAATAGACCCAAAGACCTTTTCAACATCATCAAACAACAAATCTCCTCCTTCCCTCATCACTTTTTTTTTTGTAAATGATTTTTATTGATTTTTACAAAATGATATTATTAGCATCTGCATGCCAACATATTCCAAAATTAACATTACAATGGCAATAATTGGAATGGCCTAGGCAGGATGCCAGGAGAATCCAGGTCAGTGAGAAAAAAAGTTCACTTTGTTATCTGTGCCGCCTCACATTTCTGTGGCATGGTACATTTATCAACAATTATGAGTCATACGAACAACAGGAACACCGGTCATTATTACACAGATCCATTGCATAATTGAATCATATGTGAACAACAATGTGAAATAACATAATATGAAGAACTAAAGGTCCATCTCTCTCTGTAGGCGCAGGCCAAAGTGTACTAGCTGGTGGAGCATATCAGTGGGCATCACACGTGTAACTGAATAGGTGCAGTGAGCCAGCCGGCAGAGGCGAGCCGGGAGAGAGGGCAGCGGGGGGCAGAGGTGGAGAGAGGTGGGGGGAGGAAGCCAGAGAAGAAGCTCCTTCCCTCATTACCTAATTAATGACTCTACTAAGTGCTGCAAAGAAGTTGCAACATTTCTATCTGAAAAAACATCCAAAATCGAACTCCTTCTTGAAACACCCACCTCCCAACCCTGCACCAAGGATGCTTCCCCTTGCGAAGAGGGTCCACCCAAAGCTCTAACTCCAACTAATGACTGTCTCTCCCTCTCAGCAACACAGCTCATCAACCTAAACCCCTTGCAATTGAAAAATGATGCCAAAGCCCTACCTCCAATTGATGGCTGTCTCCCCCTCTTAGCAACACATTTCACTAGCCTCAGCCCAGTGCAATTGAAAAATGATGCAACTTGCACTGAATTCCACCATATCACTGAAGAAGAAATCCTCAAATTACTCACTAGCATAAAACCCACATTACAAATCTCTGACCCCATCCCCGCTGCACTTGTTAAAAGTCTCAGTCACAAAATCTGTCCTGTATGGAAGAAAATCATTAACGCCTGCCTTTTGAGCGGTACCATACTGGCCCCCTTCAAACTCGGCCAAGTCATCCTCCTCATCAAGACACCAGATGTCGATCAACCTTCAAAATTACAGAACTATAATTAACCTAACTCTCCTGACCAAAACTATCGAGAAATGTGTGCTTGCACAACTCAACTACCAGATTGAGAAATACAACTTCTAATTTGTGTTCAGAAAAGGCTGCAGTACAGAGACTGCAATACTGAACATCATAGATGACCTACACAGATCTTGGGATGATGGCCAGGCCTGCCCTATGGTCCTCCTGGACCTCTCGGCTGCTTCTTTCTTGAACCAGCGCTCACAGCTAATCAAATAAACAACTCTAGCAGAAAAGCAAAACCAGTCTTACAAGGAGTGCCTTAAAGGTCAATCTGGTCTCCTGCCCTAGTCAACCTCTATATGGAACTACTTGCAATGATCCCAAAACAAGCCAGAACACTTATCATCTCTATGCTGATGAAATCTAGAGCTGTGTTTATTGTAGCACCTGGGGAAGCAAGAACGGAGACAGAAGCTGCGGTGCGGTGCGATCTCCCTTCCCTTCCCTTGCCTTGCCTTGCCTGCCTGTCTTGCCACTACAAGGAGAAAAACGGCGGAGCGGCAGAGCGGAGAAGCGAGAGCGGAGACAAAAGCAGTTTAGCGAGGTGCGGTGCAGTCTCCCTTCCCTTGCCTTGCCTGCCCTGCCTGCCTTGCCACTACATGGAGAAAAGCAGCGGCGGAGCGGCGGGGACTGCAGAGAGGCTGCGAGGCAGAGAGATTACAGAGAGGCTGCGAGGTCCGTGTTTGCCATGAGGAGGTGCCGCGGCTCCATCACCACCCTCACTGCCGCCGCCAGTGGCTACATGCTCGCTCGCTGGAGTGTTGCAGGCGCTATCACCGCGAGAGGCTCGGGGGAGAGACTGGTGAGAGCTGGGAGGGTGGTGTGCTGCTACCAGCAGCAACAACAGCAGCTCAACTAAAGCCGATGCCACGACACCACGACCCCTATCACGGAGTTGCAGCTGTGAGGTGAGCCTCCAGGGAAAGCTAGGGAAAAGCAAGTGGCAGGGAAAAAGCCAGTAGCAGTGGTGACAGTGCTACTGGCAGTGGTGCATCTGTCTGAACCGGGCACACGCCACAGCTCGCCACACTCTATACCCCTCGTACATTGCGGTCGGCCAAGGGAGCACTGGGGGTCAGGTGAGCTATGTGTCCTGTGTGTCCTCATGAGGTGGAAGCAGTGGAAGAAACAGCTTGAGTGAGGGACCCCAGGAGACACCCAGCAGAAGCGCAGCATCTGCCCAGTGCTCGGTTGGCGTGACTTGAGGCAGCTGACCACGCCAGTGCCGGAGGCCGGCTTGGTACTTGGCTGGTACCCGGCTGAGCCCGGTTGGAGCCGATTGAGCCGGTGCGGGTGCGGCGTGGTGTGGCGCCGGGTCTGTGCTGTGTCAACTTGGATCTGCCTGTTTGGGTCTGTCGCCAAAAGGATAAAGAGGTGAAAGTGTATAAAGAGCTGCAGAATTCCCAAAAGGCGCAGAAGCAGTTTAGCGAGGTGCAGTGCAGTCTCCCTTCCCTTGCCTTGCCTGCCCTGTCTGCCTTGCAAATCAGCATGGATGCGCCAGGAAAGATGCGTCACGCAAGTTTACCCTTGCGCCACCACAGATGCGCTGCATTTACAATGCAGCGCATCATGGTGCAAGGATAAACAGATGCGTGACGCATCTGATGGCATAAGGGCGGCGCATTGCTGGAGTCGTGTCGCAAGCACGACGCAACTCCAGCAATGCTCAGGGGCTGCCCATCCCGAACATGCTGCGTCATGCCTTATGCCTGCTTCAAGCAAGCGCAGGGTTTTGACGCAGCAGCATCGGAAAAGTGACTCAGTGAAATCTTGTAGATTTCACTGTGTCACTTTTCCGAGGCTTTTTCCGACGGAACGCCCAGACTGCATACATTAAACCTGACGCATGTTTAATGTAGCGCAGGGCTTTACAACGTGATGCAGCTTCCTAGATGCGTCACGTTGTAAATAAGGCGCAACATGGCGCATGGTTTACGCCACCGCTGCGTCACAGAAGGGACGCAACGGCGGCGTAAATGGCTCGCAAGGGGCTTGTAAATCTGCCCCAAGATCTTCATCTGTGTTACATCGACTTTAAAGCTGCCTTTGAAAGCGTAGATCAGAAACTCATGTGGTCTAAATTAAAATCCTGGGGTATACCAGATAGAATATTGAAGGGTCTACTACTGTTTTCACACATACCTGGGTACGCATGAAGCTTGGAAATGGAGCTAGAATATCCAGAAAAGTGTATACCAACATGGGTCTGAAGCAGGGGTGCGTACTGGCCCGCACCTTTTTAATGTATTAATCTCAGACCTTTCAAGTCAGCTAGATGAAATTAACTCACACTCACCGAAGCTGGGAAAACTACAATTATCACATCTCGCCGATGCAGATGATATCGTTCTTTTAAGCTTGACCAAGGCAGGCTTGACAAGACTACTAAATTAACTCTCTAAATTTCTGTCGGTAAATAAGTTGGAATTAGATTTTTTCATTAACCAAATCAATGATTATTACAAATCGAACAGCCTCGACTCAACATATTAGATTAAAGGGCAATCCACTGGAGAAAGTATTGTGCTACAAATATTTGGGATTCAATATCGACGATAAATTATCGTTTCGCAATCAGAAAAATTATATGACACAGCGAGCAGGGGCACTAACATTCGCCCTTAAAACATTTGCAAAGAAACTTGAGAGACTGTCTTTGAAACCATTATTAACGATAATTGCAGCCAAAGGACTGCCAACACTATCATATGCCAGTGCTGTAATGCACAGGTAGGACTCAGAAATCCTAAACAAACTAATGGCGCGCATATATAAAAAGGTTCTTGTTAGAATCCGGGTTCTCTGGTTGGCACAGGTAGGTACTTGTGACAAGCAGGGAACCATTCCTCTAGTCAGGGTAAGGGGTTACACTACTAAAACAACCCCTGCTCACCCTCTAGGTAGCTTGGCGCGAGCAGACAAGGCTTATCTCATAGCGCTATAGGTTAAGCATTTGTGAACACATACAGTAACCAAGTAACAACACTACAAATGGACACCACACAGGTATTTATATTAAATATAAGGATTCTTTATATAGGATTATCACAAGACAATTAAACGATTAAAAATACATAATACGGTTGCTTAGTTGGTAGAAGATTGCTTAGTTTCTCTTAAGTTCTTAAATGCGACACTTTAAGTCAATGTACCTTAGATGCGACACGCAGGGCAACGAAAGTGTTGCAGCGATGCAGATGCGTTGAAGTTCTTGGTGCAAAAGAAATAAAGACGGGATCTTCCAGATGCGTTACGCTTCTCCGATGTGGCGAGAAGGCTCGACTTGATGCGTCAGCTACAGCGGCGTCACCCTTGATGAGATGCGACGACAGCGGCCTTGGCAGCGGCACTCTTCTCCGACGTTGCGAGACGCTTCCGCTCGATGCGATGCTGCAGCGGCGACACCCCTTCTGCGAGATGCGACGACAGCGGCTCCGATGGCGGCACGCTTCTCCGTGGATGTGAGGCGCTTTTCTGGATGCGGTGCAATGCGACAACTACGATGGCTGCGATGGCGACACGCTTCCTCCTCGATGCAAGACTCTTCTCTCGAAGCGGTGCAATGCGACAGCTGCGATGGCTGCGATGGCGACACGCTTCTTCGGTGTTGCGAGACACTTCCGGAATGATGCGAGACGCTTCCGCTCGATGCGATGCTGCAGCGGCGACACTCTCTGCGAGATGCGACGGTAACAGCTCCGACGGCGGCACGCTTCTCTTCCTTGCGTCGCGCTTCCAGCTCCTTGCAACACGCAGTCCCTCAGAAGGCCCAACAACAACAGCAGGCACTTCCAAAAGACTCTGGGGAGCTGGGGGTGAAGTCCACTGGTCCTGGGACTTGTTCCTCTGGGGTTGAGGGGCCTTTGCCCAGTCCAAACCAGTTCTTGAGCACTCTGTTGACATGAATCTGCCTTTCTATTCAGGGTGCAGGGCAGAGCCATCAGCCATTCCGCAGGAGGTGGAGCCAGCATTGTGGTAGCAGAGCACAACCCTATTCAGAGCCCAGGTGTACTCCTCCCACCCATCTTCCTATTCACCACCAGGCTACATAGCCCTGCCCCTCTGGGTTTCATCAGCCCTGTCACTCACACAACCAGACAGGCAGATACACATCATAGCAGAGGCGGGCTGAAATGGTCAGGCAAGCAAATACCAACTTTCTAAAAGTGGTATTTGCAAACACAGAATATTAAAATAAACTTTACTAAAAGATGTATTTTATTATTCTGAGTTCAGGCATACTAAACTCGAATTTCTACCATATTCCCTGGGTCTGTTAGGATCATAGAATGTAACAATTCTAACAGCCCATTCTGGCCTATGGAGAACAGGTAGCCTTACAATAGTGAAAAACTAAAATGGCTGTAATTCACTATTAGGACACGCCACACACATCAGGGCTTGTCCTACCTTATGCTTACAATGCACCCTGCCCTTGGGCCTACCATAGGGGTGACTGATATGAAGTTAAGGGAAGGTTTAGGGACTGGCAAGTATGTGCACTTGCCCAGTCAGCATGACAGTACCAGACTGCACGCAGGTTCTGCAATGGCAGACCTTAGTTACATTTTACCAGGCCGCTTCTGTGGGTGGCACAACCAGTGCTGCAAGCCCACCAGCAGCATTTGTATTTACAAGCCCTGGGCACCCCTGGTGCACTTTACTGGGGTCTGACAGTAAACCAAATAAGCCAATCATGGAATCCAACCAGCATATTCATTTTAAATAGGGAGAGCATATGCACTCTTTAACTCTCTTTCACAATTGCATGCGTGAAATGACCTCATGGCTGAGATCTAATGCCCTGCAGTTCAACAGTGCCAAGACTGAGAATCTACACTGCTCAGTGGGCAAGGTGCCACAAGTTTTACCTTCTAATTTTTGGCCCTTCCCCTTGGATACTCCCTTGGTTCCTGTGAAAACTGTGCGTAACCTGGGGGTATGCTTCAATGAGAAGCTGAGTTTGGAGTCTCATATCAACAAGGTGGCCTCCAACTGCCACATGATCATGAGAGGCCTACGTAGACTCCTACCATTGCTCCCCCCCCATGTTAAAGGTACAGTGGTTCGCTGCACAATTCTCAGCCGGCTTGATTATTGTAATGCCTTGATGCTCGAGTCCCCGCGATACCTGATCCAGCGTCTCCAACGCATTCAGTCAGCTGCGGCAAAACTTGCCCTTTCGAGACCTCGTATTTCATCCAGCTCCTGGGGACTATCTGATCTCCACTGGCTTCCGGTGCAACAGAGAATTCTGTTTAAATCTCTGTGCATAGTTTTTACGGCTCTGCATGGCCTTGGTCCTAGACCGCTACAAAATCTCTTCAGCTGGTACACTCCCACGCGCAGTCTGCGCTCTTCAGCAGCCAGATTGGCCATTACCCCCAAGATAAAGAGATCTACCTTGGGGGGACGTGCCTTCAGTGCTGCGGCAGCCCGTCTCTGGAACAGTCTCCCTATGGAGCTCCGACAGGTCCAGGAATTGACAGCATTCCGTAGGCAGCTCAAGACCTGGCTCTTTACCAGAGCCTAACCCCTTTTTTTTTTTTCTCCTCCCTCCCCTCACTGTGTCGTCAGCGCCAGGATGCCCGTAGGGTTGCAGTGCGCTCTATAAATATTTTATACATACATACATACACTTTAGCACTGAACAGCAGTGCTAAAGTGCCCAGAGTCATAGAATAGCCAACAGCAGGTCAGAAAAAGTACAGGTGGAAAGCGAACAGTCTAGGGACCATCCGGCCAAAAGGGCCAGGTCCAACACAACCCCCTTCCAGCCAAAACGCAGGGTAGACCAATCACTACCTTGATGGGCTTCCCTGCTGCAGGCGGTAGAACAAGGACCTGACCCGCAACTGCAGGGGCAGACTCCAGTCCTACGCCAATCTGAACCTATTGGAATCCCTCTGTCCATACTCTCAGGGCCCACCAAGCCAATCCCTGGGGAACCCTTCTCCTCACCTGTGGAGCCCCTAACCTTAACTGGCTCACAGGTGTGTCCCAACAGACAGACAGCAAAATGCTACAGTGGCCACTGACAGTAGTCAGGGATGAGACCCAGGCCGTATGCCTCTCAGGGCTCTCAAACCTCTGTGCCGCCAGGGAGCGGGGGGCAGTAGCCCCAGGTGCTTGGCAACCTTTGTCCATTTTCTCTCCTGTCAGGTCAGGTATGACATCCTGGCACTGACCCACCAGCCCCAGGCCTGTACCCGGCGGCTGGACCAAAGACTGGGGTGGCCTCTCCCACACCCGGTCCTCCTCCTTGGGGCTCTGTACCCTCCCACTTGGAGTGGTACCCCCTTCCAGAATTGCCAGGGCACCTGTGGCAGGTGTCCTGCGCAATTTGCCCACCAGTTCAGGGGTTCTATCCTGCAACTGGGCGTCCAGGTCAGGGGGGACACCCTGAACCTGGCCCTTGAACCTAGGGTCTAAACCCTTCAGTTGAGCGGGGGTCAGAGGCGAGGACTCCCTCCCTCTGCACCCCCTTCCAGATGGCTGTACCCTCCCACCTGGAGTGGTACACCAAGAAGACAGACTGGTAGGGACACTGATTACAGATGTCCCTCCCTCCAGGTCAGACAACACCTGAACCTGGCTCTCCAACTTAGGGTCTATACCCTCAGGCTGCACCGGGGTCAGAGGCGAGGACTCCCTGCCTCTGCACCCCCTTCCAGAGTACTGCACCCTCCCAACTGGAGTGGTGCCCCTAGAAGCAACATGGGTCAGGACACTGATTACAGTTGTACTCCTCCCACCCATCTAACTGCCAATCTTTCTATTCACCACCAGGCTACCTAGCCCTGCCCCTCTGGGTTTCCCCAGCCCTGTCACTCACACAACCAGACAGGCAGATACACATCATAGCAGAGGCGGGCTGAAATGGTCAGGCAAGCAAATACCAACTTTCTAAAAGTGGTATTTGCAAACACAGAATATTACAATAAACTTTACTAAAAGATGTATTTCATTATTCTGAGTTCAGGCATACTAAACTCGAATTTCTACCATGTTCCCTGGGTCTGTTAGGATCATAGAATGTAACAATTCTAACAGCCCATTCTGGCCTATGGAGAACAGGTAGCCTTACAATAGTGAAAAACGAAAATGGCTGTAATTCACTATTAGGACATGCCACACACATCAGAGCTTGTCCTACCTTATGCTTACAATGCACCCTGCCCTTGGGCCTACCATAGGAGTGACTGATATGAAGTTAAGGGAAGGTTTAGGGACTGGCAAGTGTGTGCACTTGCCCAGTCAGCATGACAGTACCAGACTGCACGCAGGTTCTGCAATGGCAGACCTTAGTTACATTTTACCAGGCCGCTTCTGTGGGTGGCACAACCAGTGCTGCAAGCCCACCAGCAGCATTTGTATTTACAAGCCCTGGGCACCCCTGGTGCACTTTACTGGGGTCTGACAGTAAACCAAATAAGCCAATCATGGAATCCAACCAACATATACATTTTAAATAGGGAGAGCATATGCACTTTAGCACTGAACAGCAGTGGTAAAGTGCCCAGAGTCATAGAATAGCCAACAGCAGGTCAGAAAAAGTACAGGTGGAAGGCGAAAAGTCTAGGGACCATCCGGCCAAAAGGGCCAGGTCCAACAGTTCTTCAACTCCCGAAAACTGCCTCACCAGCGCAGATGCGCCTGGAGTTTGGGCTCATGAATGAAACACTGGGCAGACTTTACACATACCTTAATGATTGGTACCAAATAAAACAAAATGTAGATGAAAACAGTCTTAACGAATCTCTGTGGCAGGAAATGGAACAAGATAAACACTCGCCAGCATACACATTTTTTGAATATGCATTAAAGACTACCTGCACAAGTGTGAGCTGTGGAATAAACAAATGCTCTACCAAACATTCAAATTAAGACTAAACAAGGCTGCAAAGAAGTCATTCATGGACAGTGATCAACACTTATAAAACATTGAAACAAGCGGCCTATTTGGACTCCACTTACTCCATTTATGTAAAGAGGAAATTATTAACATTAAGGTTTGGACAGTTCCCCACTCTTGCGGAAGCCCCTCATTGGAAATATAAGGAAAATGAAAATTGCCGGCATTGTGGCTATAAAAAGGAAGATCTGATTCATCTTGTATGTCAATGCAAGATACTGCAACCAGCATGAACCACGATATTACGGCGAGCATTTCTGGATAGAGGAATAAAGTCATGCAGAACAGCTATCATAAGAGGACTGGACTCCACTGACCCCCAAATGAACTGTAAACTGATTAAATTACATACTCGCGAACAAGCACTAAAAGCTAAATATGAACAATGATAAACATGGAGTATATTTTATAATTACATACATTTTAAGATGTTTTAGAGATGCGTAACTTTTATGCTATTTGCTCTTTTTTTAGTGTTTGTAATAATGTTATGGTTTTAATTAACTGAACAATAAATACAATAAATCAAAATCTATGTTGATGAAACCCAACTCCACAAGAAAATCTTGACAGTCAAAGACATTCAGCACCTAAATAACAATCTCTCCAATGTTCGATCTTAGCTGTTTAACAACCATATTAAGCTCAACCCAAACAAAACAAAATTTCTTTTTTCCTAACTGAAAGAAATATCCTTCCCAGTAGATGTCTGTTTCGACAACCTCACTGCATTAAACTGCATTCTTCCCTACTACAACTCTGTCACATCCCTGGTGATTTCACTTGAAAGATACCTGCACATGAAAGAGCATATAAATGCCTCTACAAAAAGAGACTTATACACGCTGGAACACAATAGAAATGTCAAACCCTTCATCCTCATTGAAGACCAAAAAACTGCTGCGCAATCCTTTGGTCCTCCCCAAGCTGGACTATGGTAAGGAATCATTTATTGATGCCCCACAAACAGACCTAGCCCCCTTGAAAGCTCCTGGGTGGATTCTGATCCTGTTTTCTAAACACTCTGACATGTCATACATAAAGGGTACCCCAACACGTGATGAATATGAACCTTATCAACACCCAGAAATCCTGATTTGATTTCAAGCACACCAAGCTTGGTTTGGTGGACATTTACCATGTATAGTGTAAAATGACCTCTCTAGGCTTACTACTAGATAGGGTAGTTTTCGAGTTGCTACCAGTTGTCACTCAGTGGGTTACTCAAGCCATTTTTGATCTTCTTTGCTTGTGGCACATTATCCTGCAAACTGGTGAGATGGAGATACAGACATCAGCCATAATGTTCAATGGTTTGTTGGCATTGATAAGATGCACAGTTTTATAATTTGCAGATGAGTGGGTAGACTTCCTGAGGGCATGGTAATGCCTGAATATTTGTAGCTGGGCCCGCCAGAATGGCACCCCAACTTTTCTTCAGTGGAGGCAATTTTCACATTTAATGTGCCCACTGCACTGGTTTAAAATGTTGCTATGGAAATGGTGCAAGCATGCTTCTTACTACTGGAGGGAGCTGCTCTAGCTTTCCCTTTTTTACCATGTTCAGAACAAAGTCTGAGATGCTTAAGCAGAGGTCAAGGTGGGTGGCCTGGCCCAGCTCAGCCCAGTCCAGCCCAGCCTCTGTTGGCTGCTGACAGATGCAGTCAGGACCTTTCGTGGCTTTGTGTCCTGCGCAGCAGGAATGCGAGGAATGCTACATTCGCAGACGCAGCACCAACAGTCCTTGTGAATACTGATTGGTATAAAAGCAAGTTCAGAGACTTTGCTATGTTTCTGTGCCTTTAAAGTACTGCATCTACTGAAGTCTAAACACAGGCATAGTAGGCAATATCAAAACACACAAAATGATGGGCGGAATGTTGCACATTGGCAAAAAATTCACCCCCAGTCACAGATCTGGGTTTAATCCAGTGTTATTTTGCTCACCACACCACCCCAGTTCAGACATAGCCATATGCAAATCAGTCTTGACCCTGTGCCTCATGGGAACAGTCCAGCCCGAACTGCCAAGCTATGTCTTCCCTGGACCGGAATCAAGCATCCTAGGACCGGTTTCGGGGTTTCATCCCTCTTCAGCCAGGATAGCTTGAGTCCAGTGGCGTAGTGAGCACGGGGCCAACGTCTGGGCATACCTTTCCTACATAGGGTGAACAGCAAAACACACAAGATGATGGACGGAATGTTGCACATTGGCAAAAAATTCACCCCCAGTCACAGATCTGGGTTCAATCCATTGTTATTTTGCTCACCACACCACCCCAGTTCAGACATAGCCATATGCAAATCAGTCCTGACCCTGTGCCTCATGGGAACAGTCCAGCCCGAACTGCCAAGCCATGTCTTCCCTGGACCGGAATCAAGCATCCTAGGACCGGTTTCGGGGTTTCACCCCTCTTCAGCCAGAATAGCTTGACTCCAGTGGCGTAGTGAGCACGGGACCCACGTCTGGGCATACCCTTCCCACATAGGGTGAACAGCAAAACACACAAGATGATGGACGGAATGTTGCACATTGGCAAAAAATATACCCCCAGTCACAGATCTGGGTTTAATCCATCGTTATTTTGCTCACCACACCACCCCAGTTCAGACATAGCCATATGCAAATCAGTCTTGACCCTGTGCCTCATGGGATCAGTCCAGCCCGAACTGCCAAGCCATGTCTTCCCTGGACCAGAATCAAGCATCCTAGGACCGGTTTCGGGGTTTCACCCCTCTTCAGCCAGGATAGCTTGACTCCAGTGGCATAGTGAGCATGGGACCCACGTCTGGGCATCCCTTTCCCACATAGGATGAACAGCAAAACACACAAGGGCTTGCGTTGCCGCGCTGTGGCACTTCCTTGTTAATCTGCCCCAATGTTGAATTTCATATGAAAGGGATACCATATTTGCAAACAGGATGAATAAAAGTAGAATCTCTAGTGCAAAATTAAACACACCTAAAAAGCAGTTAAATATGTGTTGCAAAAAGATATCATAATCATTTACTACTAGCCATATTTTAAAAAAATGAATGTGCAGAAAGAAGCAAATATTTTTTTTCTTTTCTATAATTACCTAAATATTAAAAAATAAAATAAACGTACTACATTTTAATATCTGCTTTCAGTATATCACTCTTCATCCAGAAAAATAGAGGAGAAGAAGGAAAAGGGCATATTTTGTGATAGTTCTTTAAACTGCAGTTTCAATGATGCCCCCTGTTCTGCCTTTCACCATGGATACTGGCTATTAGCAGCATGCATTGAGATGTCATAACTCATTTGTAGTAAGTTAGTACAGTTGTTCAGCTACGTAATTTCTTTATGAAAAGTGACTGGGTGTGTCACAAATTGCCTGTAAAAATGAAATTAGACATTGATTTTTATCAAGCGTTTGCAAGAAGATGTTTTTAGACTGTCCCAGTTGTCAATTGACTAGGCAATGCTAATAAAGCCTTCAGCTGTATTTTCCACCCAAACAAAATATATGTAATCCACACGCCAAAGGTAGGACAATTCGTATAATATATTGACAGATCTGAACATTTGTTTCATCAAGAGCACATAACAAACAAGATTTTTTTCAAAGCATTAAAAACACAACAATTTAAAAGATTAAACCAGGATAAAACAAAAATAAATATCATAAAAAATTTCCAGTGCAAAAAGTTCATCAAATGGTTATGAGTTTCATTGAAATAGTTTTAGTGTAAACGTTCATCGGGTTCTTCTCCATGATCGCTGCAGGACTTGCCTTTAAACAGTAGCAGATTTGTTTTGTCTTAGTGACAATGCTATGTATAAGAATCTTAAAACAGTCACCACCACAATCGAGGAGGTATTGCTTTTGCACATTCTGTAGGCTTGCACTCACTCTTATAGACTGAGGGATCTGCACAGGGGGACAAATCATTTGCTTCTGGTTTTAACAAAGTGGGCAGAAAAACAGCAAGTGTTCATTGGCTGTAATTTTACGATAAAGACACTTGTTAGACCCCTGCGTCGTATTTCCCAAGTGGATAGTGAAAGCTGCTACTGAAAGTGTCCCATACCTAAACTGTAGGTACACCGAACGTGCGTGTACTGACGTATGAAATCCAAGAACTTCTCAGCTTTGTTTACAGATTTATGTTGTAAAAAGGCGCTTGTTAGATTACCTCTAGAGGTTAGGTGCTCACTGCAATTTATGGCTTTCACATGGACCAATATTTTAACTTTGAGTAAGTCACCTGTGCGTGTAATGTTAGACTCTTTCCAGAACTTTTCCAGGACCAGCTTCATCCGTGCCCTTTTAATCGAACCCAGTCATTTAATTTTACCCGCTGCATTGGCCTTAATAACATCCAGCAGGCCCTCTCTGAAATGGCCACACAAATCTCTAGCACATGCTGATTCGAGTGTACCAATTAAATCAAACAGTCAATTGATATATATCAAGTCAAGTGTTTTTGCCTGTGCTCAGGAGTTCTTTCTTTTCTTTATTCCTTTAGTCACTTGCTGGACTCTTGTCCTGATTCTGTAGCCAACACGTGTTTCGTCTTATAGCAAGTTACCCAAGACTTCTTCAGAGCTGTAATCCTGTTAGCTTTATACCAATTCGAATCCTAAGTAGGTTCTGATGCCACAAATCAGTAATGCCTGTATCCCGACAAGCAGGTACCAAAAGCACTCTGAGTATTCTCCCTTAATCTTTACATGGGTCAAACGATTGTCGTAGTATCAAAATTCCTTGTGAACCACCTCTCTCTAATTTTATCTGGGTGACCTGCAAAGCAAATCATGCATGTGTACACAGATACTCAGCACTGTAACAAAATTAAGCGTCAATTTCCCTGCATCCGTAGTTGTTAGTAAGTATCTCCTCATGACGGCATGCCAACCAATCTCGAGGTGGTTATAGTTCCAAATTAAGTTTTGCTGCGAGTATGTGGAAACTTCCCAGCAGCACTGGTCGGGGCACGCACTCCGGCATGACCCGGTTACAAAGCCTTCCTCTGAAATGAGATGGTTCATAGGTGCTCCATATGCAAATCCAATACAGCGCAGGCCTTAGCGTTGTCAATGTTGCTATTTCGTAAATACCAAGGTCCAGGCACAGTGGGATGAGTGTTGTCCTCTCCACAGGCTGATAAGCGCGGCTCCATAGTTCCGCACTATAAAGTGCTGCGCCCTAGCTTGGGGCTTATAGATTTTAGAAGTATGGGTTCAAATGGCTTTTTTGACAAATGTATGTATGACCCCAGCTCTGTGCTCAACTACGATAGTGCTCCATAGAATCTGAGGGCCCTAGGATCCAGTTTCAGCTACCTTGATACCTAGGTAGTCAAACTTCCAAACTCTTTCCAATGTTCCTGATCCCACCTTGAAGTCCCCTCTCACCCTGCATCACTTCAATTAGGTCATGTATTTGGTTTTGAACGTCTTGACTTCAAGACCAAAATCTTCACCGAAATGATTCAATCTGTCAATTAGGTTTTGCAGACCCCTCTTTGTTTTGGACAACAAGAGAGTGTCGACTGTAAAAAGGAGTGCAGGGATTTTTTCCTTGGCCATGGATGGAGAATTGCTCACACAATTCAATAGGTAGGTTATTTATATGCAAAAGGAAGAGGGTTGGTGCAAGGACGCATCACTGATGCACTCCCTGGTCTACCAGAAAAGCCTCCATTAATTCTCTGTTCATATCGCACCTAATTTCGGCGCAGATGATTTAGATGCAAAAGGTTTGGAAGGTCCCCATCCCATAAAGTACCTCCCACAACTTCCCTCTGGGCACAAAATAAAATGTGGCACGGAGATATAATGCCACAAAAAACTCGCCCTTGGCCAGGTCCACCATCTTCCATTTTACAAGAAGAAAGCGGAAAACCTAGCTGATGGCACGAGCTTGAATCCTTTGAAATTCTGAAGGGATTTGGTTTTCCTCACACCAATCAAACAACCGCTTAAGAGCCTGCTTGCAGAAAATCTTTTGCATGTTATCTATCAAACTAATTGTACGGTAGTTGGAGGAGATTCTGGGATCCCTCCTTTTGAAGATAGGTATAATCTCTTCACCCCTCCATGATGATGGTGTTGCCCCCTCCAAAGAGATGGCATTTAACATCACATTGATATACGATGCCCAGACCTCAATATCTGATTTAAAAACATCAGCAGGAATCTTGTCAAGGCCCGGTACTTTTCCAAGTTTAAATGAGGCCACAGCATGCTCGCTTCCTCTAAAGAGAAAACTAATCGGGGAAAGTTAAGATCCATTCAACAGGAGTGACCCTCAGACACGAGGGCTGCCTCAGTGGCATTGGATGAAGAATACAATCTCCTAAAGTGTGCAACCCATTTACAGGGTAAGATTGATGTTTCAAAGGGTTTACCTAGTCTTCTATCACCCATGCTAACCAGAGACCAGAATTTCTTCTGGAAGTTGGCTGTAGCAGTTTCCAAGAGATCAGACCAAATACCATCTTCTCTACTTATTTTGGCCTGGTGAATAGCCCTACTTCCCATGATGGCTTGCGTGGCCACCCTTTCATAGCTGTTAACTGTTTTTTTTTTACAGAAGCTGTTAAACGACCCCATTTGAGCCGTTGGTTTGTGGCGTCCCAGGGTTTCCTTGGTAAACAGTTCTGTTAATTCAGCCAATACCATGTTGTGCTAGGCTAGGATTAAATAGTTTTTCCCCAGTTGTGTAGATGCTATCCATGTGAGTAGCATGATTGAATATAGTGAGAGTTGACTCCCTCTTTTGAATTTCCCATTTCTCCTGTTATTTGTGGCTACAAGCTGGGTCTGGGCACATTCTGCATCCACCAGACGCAGGAGGAGCATTGATTCTTTCAATTCAAGTGTCACGTGAGTGTGACCGCTCTCCTCACCACCATGTCATCCAGTTTGCTCCATAGCCTTACATCCAGAACAATACAGTTACTATAGTTCAGGCCTCATCTGAATTTGTTTTATCAGAGGGAGATCACCCATTGCAGGCCCGAATTCTGTGTGTCAGGGTGAGTTCCATGACCTGGCGTGCTGCTCCAGAGAGACTCCTTCTAATAGGTTTAGCAAGATAGAGAATACCCCAGGTTTGGTCCTCAACACTTGACAAGTCATTTGCCAACACACTTGGTTTGAATGAGAGGTTAAGATCCCCTGCCACAAGAAGAAGATGGGGTTCTAGAATGGTCAATTAGTACTCTAGCCAGTAATTGTAGGGTTTTTGATTCCTGCTTTTGGCTGCAACTCCTGTTGTAGATGTTAATTATGAGAGAGGTTGGGCATTTGGGTGGGAAAAAATTAGCCCTTGGACATCTGGGGAGCCCACGTCGAGAGTCATGAAAGAGCAAGGTAATGTTGACAGGATTAGAGCTAATAGGCCACCGGAGGGGCGTCCAGCGCTAGATTTAATAGCTGGAATATCATAGCTATTGTTCCCACCCCTATTAAAGTGGTCTATTGCCCTTGTTCCTGAAGTTGACAAATGTCAAAGCCATCGACAAAAGTCTCCCAATCTGGGTCGCATAGTTTGCCCCTAATCCCTGCAATATTCCAACTCAGTATGTGTGGGTGTATTGGTAGGTTGCCGAGAGGGGGTGTCTATGGCATCAGTATGAGGGCACACAACTGTGTAGGGAAGCAAGGATGTGTGATCTATGCATTGGTTAACCAGGGTCCTGAGTCACTGGGAGTGGATCTTAACTCATGATCTAAAAGCTCAGGATCGTTTATGCCTGTGGTAGGGCTATAAGTGGGACTGTCTGGCCATTGCTACTATGAGCCGTATGATCATTCGAGAGTCAATCAACCTGAGTAAGTGGAGAAAAAAATTCTGATGGGGCAGGGGGATCCTGATGGCTAACCCTAGCACCCCGTGTACAACTTTGTTGACCTACAAATGAGGACTGGAGAGCAAACCCATATTTATCCCTCAGGTGGTGGGAAAAGAAAGCCAGGAGTAAAATGGAAATGTTAAATCCAAGAAGTTCTTGATGCTTGCAATTGTTAAGGTGGTTGTAGACAATGATTGGGTGTTTAAAATTTACGACAATGCAGTCTCTGAAGAAAACCTTTGGCAGAGGCCCTACCCAGTCCACCTTCCTAACCATCAATATGTGTCAAGTATCTGAATAGGACAACCCAGCATAAGTATAGAACCAATGGGGAGTCTTGTTTTTTAGTTGAAGAAAAGACTCCTCAGAGCCATTTGCTAGATGTAGTACATTGGACATACGGGCAAGTATCTGGTGGCAAAACCAGTAATATAGACTTATACAGAGAAGCTTGACCCCTGCTTGAGCACAGCTCCCCTCCCACCCCTCCACCACCCCTCTCTGCCCCTTCAATTGGTCCCAACTTGCAGCACTCCGCTCCTTCCGGCTCACTGATAGACAAGCTGTTTTTACCAGAAGTTACTCTAGGTGGGGGCTGTGATTATAGTCTCGCCGGCATACCCCTAGTAAACAAAGGTTTGGGGCTAGTGGCCTTGCTGGCCGGGGGCATGGTCCACAATTCAGCCACGAGATGCTAGGTTGCTGTTAAGCCATTAAGTTTCTGAATCTCAGATTTTATGATACTGGTATATGGGCTCTAACTTGGTAGGATAGTTAATCCAAATCCATTTTGTTTATTATTAGTAAAAAACATAATAATTCCATTGAATGCCTTTTTAAAAAGTCATAAATAGTACCTCTGCTCATTTGTTTGCCAACTGATTGCATGTGTTTTTACCATCTCCACAAGTGCATTCATTATCTAATTCATCAGAATTGGTTTGGGGTGGTTCTCTTTTATGAATCTCCTTTCCAGGCTAGTCTTGAAATACAGAGCACAAATGGGAGAAGTACCCTGTTAGTCAAAAAGAGATATGGTCTCAAAGTGGAGTAACTAATAGAAAACTCAATTTTCTTGACACTCATTTACTGACTCATACCATCCATTCAATATAACTTCTAATATAAAGGTTATCCCTTTCTTGCCAATTGGCATATATCATTAAACACAAACCACTGCATTATGAAAAAAGTCTAATTTATTACACATCTTTTCTATTTAGAATTAAATTATAATATATACAATTTTACAATATTGTATCTAAATATCAGAATACTTTAATTCCATTTCTATCGGCTGTCGGCCTAGGCTGTCGGCCTAGGATCAAAGTGGGGAAGAACCAAGATGGCGGATTGAAGGCGCCACGGAGAGAGCAGCAGGCTGATGGTCTCCCTGTACCCTCATTCATAGCGCATACGATGTAACCTCCGAGCGCGGTTAAGAGAAGCGGAGAGGGAAAAAGAGAAGAAACTTTACTCACCGAGTGGATGTGGCGGTTTTTCCTTGCGGAGTTAGCGCTGAGGGCATATGGACGGTTGCCGGTAACTTGTTGGATCTCCTTGCGGCGCTCATCCGGCCGCTCAGCGCTCTACTGGTCGGGTCTGGCCGTGCTCAACACGTCGGTACCTGCGAGCAGGGGAGAGATGGCGCCGCCCAAAACCACACCGAGGAACACCCGAACCGGCCGGAATGCTTTCGGTGGAGAGGCAGGCTTATCTGGTGCTGGCGCTGCAAGCTTAAAGGAGAAGGAGAGGACGGGCATAACAACCAGCAAGCCGCTCTCACAACTGCTACAGACCGGGAAAGTGCCAGAGCTTCTAACAGGCAAGTACCTTCCTGGTAACAATGTTACAGAAGCTTTACTGATGGCAATATCTGACTGTACCACGGCTACTACCGAAGCAGGGAGTGCTCTCTCCGGGGATATAGCTTCGATGTCACCTAATTGTGATTTTTCTGAAAATACGGGTGGTGCGAGTGGTGCTGCAGATGAGGGCGGTCATTTGGCGGAATCCACAGCATTGGTGCAGCCTGTCAGTGTGCTCAGGAGAGCTGAGGAAAAGTCGTCAGATATAGCTGAGTGTGCGAACCCCCTTAATACATCTAGTAGAGACTTGGCTCATTTAGCGGCGAAGATTCATAGTACAATAGACAGTACTTTGCAGGAAGTGGAGGAAGTGGAGGAAGAAAGCGGAGGTAATGACTCTGGCTCATTTGACGATGTTGAGGAGCCAACGGATCAGATGACGGGCAAATCATCAATTGGCAAGAAAAATAAAGGGAAAAGTAAAAATAAATCAAAAAAACATATACCCCCCGTGCTCTTACCAGGGAAAGCTATTTCTGATAACAGCCCTCTTCGGAAATGGGTGCAAGCAAAAGGGGGAGTGAGGAATATGGCATTGCGACTCTCGGGTACTAGCCCTTCTGAGGATAATACGACGAAGCCTAATTCTGTGACTGCAGCAAAAGAAGTTAGTTCTGAGCAAGGGTTATTGGGGCGGTCACAATTTACACCCTCGATACATGGTGATGCTCATCCTTCAGCTGAAGTCCAGGCTACTCAGGCGATGACACCATCATTATGCCTGATACTACAGTCTTTAACTGAGCAAAGACAAGAGGCGCAAATACATTATACTCAGGCTCGAGAAGACAATAGCAGAATGCGACAATCATTGCAGGAAATGGCGGATAAACTTGGCGGGTTAACTCGAGATATCTCTGAATTGCAACAGAGAGTTTTAGCTACTGAGGAATTATCAGCGCTCACAGATGTTTCTACTAAAAAACATGAGGAACAGATCTCAGGCATGCAGATTAAACTGAAAGACATGGAAAATCGCCAGCGACGACAAAACCTGAGGCTATTTGGTATTTCAGAAGGAGCGGAGGGGGCGGACCCAAGGGGGTTCATGGTTAAATTATTCCAAAAAGCTTTTCCGGATCTTTCCGACTGGGATTGGGACTCCCAACTTCAAAGGGTCCACTGGCTACCATTAACACAGAAAAATAAGGGAGGGCAATACCCTCGTCCTTTTCTGATCTACTTGGGGAATTATCTATTGAGACAGGCAGTGGCAGCAAAAGCGCGACCTAATACTCCAATATCGATAGATTCATTTACTTTTTTTGTAAGATCGGATCTTAGTAAGGCTACAATGGACAGACGCTGGAAACTACGTCAATTCATAGACCCTATAAAAGCTCTGGGAGCCCAAGCTTTTTTACAAGAGCCTGCACGTTTAAAAGTACTTAAGGGCAGTCATACTTACATTTTCTTGGAAGAAAAGGAAACTGGCTTGGCAGTGGCTAAGTGGCAAGCAGAAGCTGCTGAACAAAGATAGCTTGGGGGCTTAATGCTTAGCGAATAGCCCGGGGGTTCCAGGCTTTATATCATCTCTTTTTTCTTTTCCCTTTTTTTTTTTTTTTTTTGAATTTTGAAGTTAACTGAATTGAATTTATGAAGAATGTAAATGTCGGACTATCACCTGGATTATTACCTGGGGCGTTTGCCCTTTCTATGTTTTCTCTCCCTCTTTCCTGTTATTAAAGTATCAGTTAACATTTTAGATTGAAAAAAAGGCAAAAAGGTGGAAAAAACAAGAAGGAAAAAAAAGGAAAGGATAAAAGGAAAAAAAAAAAAAAAAACCAAAGGAGACAAGGGCGAAAAAAAGGGGGGGGAGGGAGGAAGATTCGACTTCTACTAATCTTTTTTTTCTTTTTTTTTTTTTTTCTTTTTGGGTTAAAGCAGGTTAAAGGAGGTTGTAATAAAAGGGGGTGGGTTGACCATCTTTGCTGCTGCTCTGAAAGGCTGCCTTTCCAGCGGCAGGTGCTTCTAGGGGGGGAGGGTTCTTCTAAGAGACAGGGTGAGTTGTCACTCTTAGATGTTGATGCTGTTCTCAAAGGACAAGAGAGGGAGGATGGGGTTGAACTGGGGGGGGGAAATCATCATCACTATGGCACTATGGCATTAAAAATGGAAGGTTTTCAGTCTTCTTAATGTTTTCGGTACTGATCAATAGACGAAATAATAGATCAAAAATAGTAGATATTATGTTGATGGTAATAGAAGGAGGAGGGCTCATCCAAAATTTAGAAGCCCATCATGAATTGGATTAATTGTCTGGTATGTAATGTGGCCGGCCTTAATAGTACAACTAAACAACGGTTAGTCCGGGAAGAGCTTCGAATTTATCAGCCTCAACTTGCGGTTCTTACAGAAACACATCTGACCTATAAGGACCGAAATTTATTGATGCATTTATGACTTGATATTATTATTTGTACTACTCAAACTGTATCCATAAAGGGGGTGGCTATCTTAAAAGATAAAAGGTTTAATTGCACAGTGATTAAAAAGCAGGCTGATCAATGGGGGCGCTGGGCGTTAGCTCAGCTCGATATATGGGGGAAAAAATATGTGATTTGTGCTGTATATGGCTGTAATGTGGATGACCCCTCTATTTTTGAGTTTCTTAATTTAGAACTGCTAAATTGGGAAGGGGAAAAACTGGTTATGGGGGATTTTAATTGTGCCATAGATTATAGTATAGACTCCACTGGGAAAAGTACTAATTTAAGAATGCGTAAAACTCGCGGAGCAATTCTACAAATGATAAGACTTCAGTCTATTAAAGATGCTTGGAGATATATATATCCTTCAACACCGGGTTACACTTATTATTCGGCCCCTCACAAATCATATTCTAGGATCGATATGTTTTTTGTTTCTGATAGTCTGCTTTTAACATCAAAAATGGAAATTTGCCCTCGGGTAACCTCTGACCACAACCCCATAATTTTTTCTTTTCGGGTTAAAAATGAGAAAAAAGAACTTAGGCCATTTTCTTTTCCTAGATACTTGCTGAAGGATAACGAATATGTGGTACATACCACTCATCAATTGGAGGAATTCTTCAAAACAAATGCTGGATCTGCATCTCCAGTAATTGTGTGGGATACTATGAAGGCGTATGTTCGTGGTATTACACAAAAATATATCTTCTTACAGAATAAAAAACGAAAAAGTGAGATGGAGACTTTGGTATATAATTTGCGAGATTTGGAGAATCAACATGTAGAAGCAGTTAAAAAAAAGGATTTAATGGCCCAGGATAGGATGTCTTCTTTACTAATCGACGCAAGAATCTCAGTCAAACAGCTTTTAAAGGATAAAATGGCTGTTAATTATTGTAAGCATCGTTTAGAAAAATATGAATATGGGGAGCATATAGGACATATACTGGCATGTCAGACTGCAGAAACAAAAGCGAAAACTAAAATTAATTCTATTAAAGGGGTAAATGGGCTAATGTATACTGAAGCTTCAGATATCTTGGAGCAATTTCTATTATTTTATCAACAGCTTTATTCTCTTACATGGCCCTCTAATCAAGACGAGGTATTAAGTTACATTATTAATAGTGAACTTCCAGTGGTAGATAGTGAGAAAGTTGTTACTTTGGATGAAATGGTTTCGCTGGAAGAGGTGGAGGCAGCATTATTAACATTGCCTATTGGGAAAGCTACTGGCACTGATTCACTGCCGCTGGAATTTTATAGAACCTTTAAGAAGACCTTGCTTCTACCCCTTACTAGTGTAATACAATCTGTAGCTGTCAGTGGAACAGTACCGACTTCATGGAACCAGACACAGATTGTGTTTTTTCTAAAAAAGGATAAAATACCAACTGAATGTGGGTCATACCGGCCAATTTCTCTTATTAATGCATATGCAAAAATATTCTCAAAGATCTTGGCAACCCGTCTAGCTCCGCTTATGCCGGATCTAGTCTCTGAAAGACAACATGGATTTATAGCAGGGAGGGATACCACCGCTCACGTGAATATGGCTATTGGAGCATTCGACTACGCAGAGCAAAAGAAAATTGACTTTGGAATGATTTTATTAGACGCCGAAAAAGCGTTTGATCGTGTGAGGTGGGAGTTTTAATGGGCAGTGCTATCTAAGATCGGTATAGGCACGCAGTTTCAATCTTGTATACAGGCTCTATATTGTAATCCACAAGCGAATCTTTCCTATATGGGATCCCGATCAGCACCTTTTAGGATTCTATGTGGGACGAGACAGGGCTGCCCTCTGTCTCCATTACTTTTTGCTTTATACATAGAGCCATTTTTACGTACTTTACAATCTTGTCCGCACATTAATCCGCTGGTATCAGGTACTTTCAAACTCAAACTTACGGCATATGCCGACGATATAGCGGTCTACGCAACTAATCCAAGTGAGGCTGTGATGAGGATTAAGCAAGAAGCAGAGAAATATGGGAATGTCTCAGGGTATAAATTAAATGTTAATAAAACTCAGGTGCTCACTACAGCCGGGATACATAAATCTATTTCCGGGGCATATACAACCGTGACTTATCTAGGGGTAAAGATAACAGCTAAAGTGAATCAGATTATCGATCTTAATTATGTACCACTCCTACAGGAAATTACTAAGTGGTTTAGAACCTGGCATAGGCTTCCTTTAGGTCTACTTGGCAGATGTAACTTAATTAAAATGAAAATACTTTCAAAATTTTTATATCTTTTTCGCTCAATACCTTTGAAAATTTCTAATACTTTTTTTTAAAAACTTGAGGGTATCTGTAGCAGCTTCATATGGGGCTATAAGAAACCTAGGAGGGCAATTGAGCTACTCAAATCTTCATACGAACAAGGCGGACTAGGTTTCCCGGACTTCAAAATATATTTTTGGGCCTCATTCACAGGACGCTTTCGCTGTTTGTTGGGTTTGGACCAGACGGACTCATTCTTTAAGTTTATTTTAGGTAATCAACAGGACATGTTTTTATATGGAATAAACGACCCTAACTATTTTAAAAGAGTCAAGTTTAAGACTGTGAGGGATACTGCATATGTTTGGAGAGATATGTCTTCTAAGTGTAAACTATCATTATTTCATAACAAATGCCCATTGTGGGGGAATCCTCTTTTTCCCGAGGTTTTTCAGGATCAGGCTGGTAAATCTTGGGCTAAGTATGGAATTACATGTCTGGGCGAGATATATAGTGAGAAAGGAATCAAATCTTTTGAAAATTTGTGCTTAATATATAACTTGCCATCACATTCTTACTTTAAATATTTGCAAGTAAGAAACTATCTGACTTCAAATCTAAGGATAACTGAGGCTATGGAATCAAATGTTTGGGATTGTATATATGGAAGAAAGACTAAATCTCTAATAGGGCTGATGTATACACATATACATGGTTTTAAATTAGATGGTAGTAAAAAATTAGCCGAATGCTGGAGTCAAACTTTGGGTATAGCGGTCTCACCCAGTATGATCAAACAAGCATTAGGGAATCTGAAAAAATCGGTCTATTCTGTTAAATTGCAACTTCAGCAATTAAGTACTGTCTGTATGTTGTATTATACCCCGGCTAAAATAGCTAAATGGGCCCAAGGAAATGTGGCGGGTGATAAAAAACACTGTCCTAAATGTGGATTATATGCTGCTAATTTATTACACATGTTTATATCATGCCCAGTTCAGACGGTTTTTTGGAAGAAAATGGAACAACTCTTACAGTCTAAACTTGGGTTGGATCAACCACTTACTGATTTAGAAATTATGCTGGGATATAGGGAGAATAATCCAGATATGGCATGTCTTTTTTCAATTTTGATGGCTTCCGCTAGATTAACTATAGCCAGGGTATGGATTTCTCCCACACCTCCGCTGGTTGAGGATTGTTGGGTCATAATTAAGGAAATTTACGGCTTAGAGGCCGCCTTAGCGAAGGCGAGGGGAATTCGCTCTTTAGCTAAATTTGAAGTAGTGTGGCGACCTATGTCTTTTTGATTATATAATTCTATATTATTTGAGTACTATATGAAACTCTGTTTACATGGTCCTGTTTGATTTACCTATGATTGTGGCTCTCCTTCTCCTTGCAATTTTCTATGTTCTTTTTGATCTATTACTAAAGGTGATGTCAATTTTTTTTTTCTCTCTAGGTTTTTTCTTTTTGCATTATAGTATTTATGTGTCATTTGTGATGATGAAAATAAAAAATTATTAAAAAAAAAAAAATTCCATTTCTATCTAAATCACTCCTGATTATTCTGAGAAACAATACTTTGCATTCACAAATAATTAAAAAATACAATAAGAATTCATAAATATCTAATCACATCCCAAAAAAACTATAACTAAAGTTGTCGACACAGCGTTTTGGTGGATTTTTTTATGTTCTTTCCACTTTCTTCAGGACAAACAAAAAAATGGGTGAGAGGATTTTCTCCTGTACTTTTCTTAATGTATAGGAGTACAGTTTTTCTTTGTTTGTCCGCTCCTAATGTATTTTAATCTCCACTTATTTCTCATGGTTATTATTTATATTTAGTATCCTGTCTGTGATCTCTTTGCCCACCTCAGTTATTCATGCAGTGGTGGGGACATATTCATTTCTTTTTCTTTTAAGATATAAATGTGAGAGGAGCCTTTTCAATTTTTCTCACTATATTGGGGGTATCTCAATCAATATACTTCCTTGCAATCTATTTGTTTTTGTATCAGAGTCCTGTATCACTGACCTAAAGTTTTTTTAAAATTGGAAAAAAATGTGTTCTTACTGCAAAATGCATCCATAAAATGCTGGGTCACGCTTATCACCGAAGGTCGCATAATCATGCATAATTTTGGTGTATTTATATGTAATTAAGCTACTGGACAAAATGCGAGTAACGCCCACCCCTGGTCTTTATTTGTTTCCATGAAACTAAGTGGCTCAAGTAGAGGTATTTTGCCTGCAAAAATTGTAGTTATAATATTTGTCCTGAATGTTCCTGTGGCACAATAAGAAAGTCTTTAAAATCTCATAATGCAATGAGAGATCGTGCTGGACCAACTGGCTGCTATGGAGTACCATAATAGCCTAGTGTGTAGATCTAAAGATCTGTTAGGTGTAGTAGCTTGGTGCAAACCTTTCTACGAATGATGCTCAGTCCTAAATCCGGCCAAATCTTTTTAGATAGATGGCATTATCCATGACAATCACTGCTAAAGCCAGTAGGTTTGGCTTTAATGTAGCCATGTATGGATAGAGCATTTATGCAGCCTATGGCTGTACGGGTTGACAAATACCTTTAGGAAACACCAACTGGGCATTTATTCTGCATTTATCAAACAATGTAAACCTATTGGTTTTGCCATTGCTTGTTTATTTAATCTTAACATACAACCTTTATGTAGTAATGCCCCTCAAATGCCTCTCACTGCTTGGTAGTCTCCACGCAGTAGCACCCACGACAGAGTTACATAATAGGTATGATGTTTCAACATTAGCCCAACTAAAGGAAGACAAATGATTTGGCCACAGATAAAGGGCCCTTTCACCTTGCACAACTGAATCTGCATTTCCACCTCTTACCCTTACCATCTACCAAAGGACAGTGCTTCAGGAAGTCCAATCAGCAGTTTGTTGCTATCCCTTCACTGATAAACCTTCAATACATTTTTAAAGGGAGCCCATCACCATCCACCGCAACTCAGGTGGCGATTCCGATCCGTTAAAAATATTCTCCGTATGAATCGTATCCGGATTTTTTTACATACGAATCGTACAAGTCCCGTACAAACTGGCAAGTACGATTCTTATGTCAAAAAATCCATACGAATTGCATTGGGAAAATTCCTCGGAAAAAGTGTCCGACACGTCCCCGGACAGTTTTACATATGAATCGGTAACCTACGGGGGTGGGGGTACGCACCGTACCTACGGGGTGGGGTGGGGGTACGCTCCGTACCTACGGGGGTGGGGGTATGCACCATACCTACAGGGTGGGGTGGGGGTACGCTCCGAACCTACGGGGTGGGGGTACGCACCGTCCATAGGGGGGGTGGGGGTACGGCGCGCACACGTATGGGTGCTGGGGTATGGTGCGTACATGGGGGGGTTGTGGGTACGGTGCGGACGTGTAGGGATGGGGGTACGGTGCGTACCGGGCCCCCTTTTCGTCGTGCTTCATGGCAGACTTAGCTTTTCCGGCACTTTTTGGGTCCCGTAAAAATTTTGTGCTGTGGGTATGTTCTGCTCGATTTTCCCGGCCTTCTTGTGTTAACAAGTGATTGAATGTGACTTCAGTCTCTTACCATTCAAGCCTAAGGGTTAGAGTAGTGAATGGAGCCTATTTACTAGGCACTTCGACATGATTCTGTGCTCTTCCCCATAGATCAGGGCTTGCACACATAGCCTAGGGGATAGATTCGTTAGTATTAGGGATAACCTGTCCTGTAGTGAGGGTATTTCATGGAGCTGTGCTGAATTCAGGCCTGGTAGGCCTCAAACGGGAGAGACTCCATCTTTCTTTCTGCTTCGGCAGCTTGGGATGCTTCTAGGTCAAGAGTAATGTTTTAGTTATGAGGTGTTATTCGCTTGGAGAGAACCGGTTCAGGCCGGCCCTTATCGAAGGATTGTATTTTTCTTCATGCCGAAGACACTACATCAGGCCGGCCGGCTGGGAACGTGTCCTTGGTACGGGGAGGTACAAGAATTTGGTGGGCGGCAGGTTACGGGCCGGAATTTTCCATGAGGAAATGCACCTCTATATTAGTGAAAGTCTGAGGCAGTTACATGTTCAGTCCGTAGGCGGCATCTAGCCGTTAGCAGTAAAGCTACTACTTATTCCAGGGAAGACAGACGCCATCTTGAAGGCGGAGAAGAACTAAGAGACAGATGCTTTCCTAACAGAATAGCCAGAGAGGAGAGAGTAGCCGATAAGGAAGAGGTCCCAGTGACTCGGAGAAGGGTGATTCCAGGCGAGCCGAGGCACAGACGAGAAGGGAGCCTAGATGACCACTGAGTGCAGGCTACATACTACTAAGGTGATGTCGACCCTTTCTTATTAGAGTGTACAACTTAATCTTTCACTTTTCTTTGCAGGTTATGTGTTATATCGTAATGTTATGTGATTGTGTATGCAATGAGTAATAAAGTATCCAGTTTGTAGTGAACCAACATGTGCTGCGTGTTCTTGTATAAGAGGGTAGCCTATTCTTCTAGTCAGCTGCGGCTACATGAACAGATGTTAACCCTGATCAGGTAAGTGGTAACTGAATAAGGGAAAGAGGAGCCCCTCAAACCTGAGAACAGGCTATGCCCGAACTGGCAATCCTTGTGTGATCTGATGAATAGTGAGACTGATTCCCTTTTTGTATGTTATGGTGATCATAGGATGAACTGTCGTATGAGACTGCCGTCTAGGTAGAGAGGTCTGGGTTCGTATGGGACCGCGAGGCCGCCACTTGTGATACTGTCGTATGGGCAGAAAGGTCTGGATCCGTATGGGATCGCGAGGCCGCCGATTGTGAGATCTTGGTATGCATAGTAGGAATCCCGTGTCCTTAGGTGATAGATATATGTGGTTGTAGGATTGTAAATAGGTTCTAGGGAGGGGGTAACGTTCTGGCTGGGTTAGTGAGGCTCTGATGAGCGGGTTCTATCTGATCCGAAAACCCAAGCAGAACATTTGGCGTCACGAACCGTTTACGAAACCTGTGTGCGTTGTGGTTGTATCGTGTTTGCCTTCGGCGCGTGCGTGGTTTTGTTTGTATATTATTTGTATCTACCTGCGTGTATTTTCTTTTTTTTTTCTTTCTTCTTTTTCTTTTTCTCTTTTTCTTTCTTTTCAAAGATGTTTTCTAGAAAGTCGAAATGTACTTTTAAGTTGCCCGTTGATATTCCCGGCTGGGATTCAACGCCTTATGAAGCCTTAGCCCGTGAGTGGGCTGATTCTACTGGTTTGAGTGAGAATTGGAATTCTTTTTTGGAGCTGGCGGAGCCGGCTAATGTGATTACTTGTTTACAGAAGGCGCCGGTATCTAAGGGTGATGAGCTTCCCGTTTTAGGGCGCAGAGGTTGGATTGTTCTGTCTGCGTACAGGATTCTCCATGAGAGGTTGTTGAAGTTGCAGAACTTGCATAAGGATTTGGAAGCGAACTTTGTTGAGATTCAGAATGCTCATACTTTGTTGCGGTGTCAAAATAAGTTGCTTGCTGATAAACTTGAGACGTACCAAACTATTGCCGAGAGGGCGGCTGTGCGAATTGCTCATTATAAATACAAGAATCGGCGTGGTCGGGTTTCGACGCGGAAGGTGCGTCTGGTCGTGGCGAAAGCCGGACTGGATTGGAATCCTGATGAATGGGATGGTAATATCTGGAACTCGAGTGATTCTCCTTCCTCGGGTGAGGAGTCTGCCAAGCGCGAGTCCTCTCGCTCCGGCCGTGCTTGTAAATCTGCTTCTTGCGCCTCTGATGGTGCACCCCGTGTTTGCGCTCGTCCTTCGAGCGGGGTCGATGCTTCTTCCACTGATTGTTCCTCTACGTGTACTGGTCGAGCTCCTTGTGATGCTCATCCCGCGGTCTCGGCGCATCCAGTTTTTCGACGGAAGGTGCAGCAGGCTCCCGGTGCTCCGAATGGTATTGCTTTAGACTCTTTGGAGGATTTTACTCAACAAGAAATTAGTGATATTTTGCAGCGATTTCGGCAGCGAGTTGGTGAGCCCTTGCTCACATGGATGGTGCGCCTTTATGAACTGGGCGCTGCTGGCATTATGTTGGATGCTGGTGATTGTTTGAAGTTTTGTTCCTTGAGTTCGGATTCTACTGTACAGGATCATTTTCGTAACTTTAATGGTGGTGGTCAAATTTCTTTGCTTCAATTGGCGACTGAGGGTTGTAATCAAAAATATCCTACTGAGTCTGACTGGCCTCTGAATGACAAACCGTGGTATACTTTGCGCGATGCTGCGCAACGTCTCAAAGAGGAGGTGATGAAAACGGCAATTTTTCTGAATACTGCTGACCGGTTGCTTGATGGTTTCTTGACATCTTCTGTGCGGAATCGTATTATTCGTTCTTCCCCTGTTGCTTATAAGCAGGTCATGATGACTTTATTGATTAATCAGACTGGTAACATATTATCTGTGGTGCTGGAATCGGTACGCCAACTCGGTGAATTGGGTGAGTGGTTTAAACCTGAACGGCAGTCCCGGCCTGACACTCGTACTCCTGGTGACAATAAATTTACTAGACGTGATATGTTTTTTGCTCTTATGGCTGATGGTGTGCGGAAGGAGGACATTGATGGTGAGACTACTTCTCGTTTGTGGGAAATGTTTCGCAAACGTGGCTTGGATCGAAAGGAGGGTGCCCGGCGTGTTCGGACAACTGAGTGTGATCGTGGTTTTTCTGACGGTAGCGGTGATGACGACCGCCGTGGGCGCTCTGATCGTCGTGATGATCGACGTTATGCGCGTGATTTGTCCCCCCGTCGTGAGAGAGACAGGGAGAGAGAGGGGGAAAGAGAGAGGGGGAGAGATGATTATGTTAACAGCAGACGTAGAGATGATAGGGATCAATCCCCTGAGTTGAGAAGGAGAGAGGATCGACACATATTGGCCGATCGAAACCCGCAGTACAATGCAGGGAACAGTAATCCATTTCGTAATGGAGATGGATATGAACAGGAGGTATCGATACCTAGGAACCGTGAGAGTCTTTATCCTGATTTATCCTGGTACACAGAACACAATAAAAAGGACTAGGAAATAGGTCAAGCTCCAGTACACAGATGGGCTCACAGAGATAATAGACCCTATGTAGATATTGATATTTATTGGAGACATCGTAATATCCAAAGGGCCCGAGCATTGGTAGATACAGGAGCGGAGGCCACTCTTATTCATGGAAAATCAAAGAAGTTTAAAGGTCAGCCTTTTACAATTACCGGATTAGGTGGAAAGGAAACTCCCGCAGTTCAAACCTTACTTGAAATGAGAATAGGTAGAATTCCTAGAAAAGAATACTCTGTATTAGTGGTGTCACTCTTAGAATTCATAATTGGAATTGATATTTTGAAAGGAATGACTTTGCACTTCGATGATGGATGTTACCAATTTGGAACTAAACATTATATATCGTCCAGGCCTGTACGGGTTGGTCGTTTAAGAATGCCCCCCATAAAAGTTCCCCAGGCGACAAAAGTGGTTCGTCAGAAGCAGTATCATATTCCAGGTGGTCATGAAGAGATTAGTACCACTATTCAGGAGTTGGTGGATGCAGGAGTTATAACCCCAGTTACTTCTGCTTGGAATAATCCTGTTTGGCCTGTACGTAAGAGTGATAATTCTTGGCGCATGACTGTTGATTATCGAGAATTGAATAGACACACACCCTCTTTGACTGTTGCAGTACCGGATGTTATTACCCTAATTGAAAGAATCCAGAAACATCCAGGTACATGGTATGCGTCCATTGATATTGCTAATGCTTTCTTTTCGATTCCGATTGCCCCTGAGTGTCAGGAACAATTCAGTTTTACGTGGAACGGGCGTCAGATGACGTTTAGAAGTCTTCCTCAGGGCTATGTGCATAGTCCTACGATATGTCACCGGCTGGTGGCAGAGCATCTGGCTGAGGTACCAGTTCATCCACAAATTCAGATATGTCACTATATTGATGATATTTTGATCCAAGGTGAATCACAAGAGGAAGTTCAGACCCAATTGGATAGAGTCATTGAGTGCTTGCGTGAGAAAGGTTGGGAAATCAACCCGGATAAATTACAAGGTCCGTCCCAGGCTGTGAAATTTTTGGGTATTAATTGGCATGAAGGGCACCGAGAAGTGATCCCTCAGGTTAAACAGAAAATTCTTGATTTTGCAGTTCCGAGAAATAGGAAAGAAGCCCAAAGCTTCATTGGTTTGTTTGGATTTTGGCGCCAGCATATTCCTCATTTGAGTCAAATATTGGCCCCTTTGTACTAGGTCACTCGTAAAAAGAATGCATTTGAATGGGGTAAACCACAGCAAGATGCGTTCAGTCTGGCAAAAGAAGCAATTCAGCATGCTCTGGATTTATGGCCTGTATGTGATGGTGATGTGGATTTGAATGTGTCTGTACAAGGCCTTTATGCGAATTGGAGTTTGTGGCAGAAACAAGGCAAGAGTAGAGTACCGTTAGGTTTCTGGACCAAAAAGTTACCTGATGCTGGTGAGCGTTATACACCTTTTGAGAAACAGTTACTTGCATGTTATTGGGCTCTGGTGGATACCGAGCAATTGACTTTGGGACATGATATAGTTTTGCGACCTGAAATTCCTATCATGCAGTGGGTTATGAGTTCGCCGAAAACTCACCGGATTGGACACGCTCAAGAGGCGAGTGTGATTAAATGGAAATGGTATATACAAGACAGGGCACGTGTGGGACAAAAAGGAGTTGCATCTTTGCATGAGCAGGTGGCATGGGCGCCATCAACTGAAACTGAGAGTGAATGTTCCGTACCTTTAGTACAGGAGTCTCCTGTTAAGTGGGGTAAACCTTTTGATGATTTGTCCGCAGAGGACAGAAACCATGTCTGGTTTACGGATGGTTCAGCAAGGTTCATAGGGACGAAACGGCATTGGAAGGCAGTGTCCTATAATCCGATCACACAAAAATTGCTGAGTACAACTGGTGAGGGTAAGAGCAGTCAATTTGCTGAACTCTATGCTGTTTATCAAGTTCTGAAACAAGAGTTACCTGGCACATGTCATATTTTTACCGATTCTTGGTCTACTGCCAATGGACTGGCAGTTTGGTTACCGACTTGGCATTCCCATAGTTGGAAAATCCATTCCAAAGAATTGTGGGGAAAAGAATTATGGCAGGAGATTTGGGAAATGCTCCCACAGAGTACTGTTACAATCTTCCATGTGGATGCTCATACCCCGATAGACTCTCTTGACAAATTCTTTCATAACATTGCAGATGAGAAATCTAAAATTGCTGAGGCAGTGGTGGACACGCAAGATTCTGATATTGCGGGATTGGCGAAATGGGCCCACCAGAAAGCAGGACACTTTGGAGAAAAAGCCACTAGCAGGTGGGCTGCTGATCGAGGAATTTATATTCCCCTAGATTTAATTAAAAATGTTATTCTACATTGTCCCATTTGTCAGCATATCAGGCAGCGCAAAGTGCCCCAAATTGTTAAAGGTCATTTACATCGCGGGAAATTGCCCGCTCAAATTTGGCAGATTGATTACATTGGTCCACTTCCTATGAGAAGGAATTGTCAATATGTTTGCACCATTGTTGATACATACAGTGGCCTGTTGGTGGCCCTTCCCTGTAAGCAAGCTACCCAATTGAATACTATTAAAACATTGGAATTGATTATGATGTATTATGGTGTGCCATTCCAAATTCAATCTGATAATGCATCCCATTTTCGTGGAAGATTGGTACAGGAATTCTGTGTGGAAAACAATATTCAATGGGTGTTTCATATACCATATTATCCACAGGCCTCGGGTCTTGTGGAGAGGTTGAATGGCCTGCTAAAAGACCAACTGCGCAAATTAACAGATGACAAGTATAAGAATTGGCGAGATTTTTTGCCTCAAGCGCTATTGATTTTGAATAACCGTCCTTTTCTAAATGCTGAATCCCCACTTATGCGTTTGTTTCCTCCGAATGTTGATGCTAAGCCCAATGAGATCAGAGAGACTGTGGTGTACTGGGAGATTACTCCCGGAGCTTTGGCTCCATGCAGAGCGACCCCAGGGTCGGCAGGTTTAGACTTGCATGCCATGGATGACACCATTATAAAAAGTAAAGATCGAGTCATCATTGAAACAGGTGTTGGTGTTCAGATACCACTTGGAAATTTCGGATTAATTGCCCCTAGATCGGGGCTGGCTGTAAAAGGCATTCAGGTGCTTGGAGGAATCATTGATAGTGATTATCAGGGAGAGATTAAGGTGCTCCTGCTGAATAGCAGTGAGGTTGACTTACTGATACATAAAACTGACCGAGTGGCTCAATTGCTAATAATGCCTGTTTTCAGTGGTGAGATCACAAAAGGCACTGCCCCAACGTTGCTAACTGTACGAGGCCAGAAAGGTTTTGGCTCCACAGATAATCCTGGGGCCAGAGTTTGGGTGCAGTCGCCTAAGAATCCCCCTGAACAAGCAGAAGTGATTGCAACCGGTCAAGACAACACCATTTTAGTTATGAGACCAGGGAAAGATAGCTGGGAAGCAGTCCTGGCTGACAAATGTTACTTACGAGAATGAATAATGCCTGTATTTGATTCTTTTTCAGATCATTCTTTGGACTGTTGCTGCAGGATGTGTCGGCGTTGGACTCCTTTTGGGATGGTACGACGAGAGAGGAGGGATCCCATCAACCCGGGCTGAGTTGAGAACCCGAGTGTCGCGTTCCTTCGCTGCGTGGGATTCGTCGCCAAACTTTTGGGTTACATTGGCCAAGCAAGTGACGAAGACCCCTCATTTCTGCTTGACACCGATGAGATCGGTAACTGATATATTGGCAACTTGTTTGGTTGCTGTCCCTGCTTCATTGGAGACTCTGACTCATATTTTTAATATAACAAATGCTCGCCCCAATGTTCTTCTGGGCGATTTCACTGCCCATGAGTATTGCCCCTTGTGTACTGTACTGTCAGACCCGATACCGCCTGTCCAGTCCCAAATAGTTACCTATAATATCACACAAGGTGATTTATGTTTTTTCCTTACTTGTGATCCTAGTGCGATTTCTGAATGTATGCGTTTAAAATTGAAAGGTGCCACTTCATTCACCGCTCATGAACGAACTTTGTGCTTTCAAAGGACACCAAAAACATGTACTTCTGTTCAGAATAACATGACTTGCAAGAGTATGGTAGTTACCCCCAGTCACTATCGCACGATGTTACTACCTGCCGGATGGCTTTTCTCATGTGGTAATACTTCCTGGCCATATATCCCCGCAAATATTTCTGGAGGCCCTTGTGCCATTACTAGACTGAGCCTACTCATGTTCTCGTCACATCCGAATACCAACTCTCGTGTGATCCGAGATACAGTGAGGTTACAGGAGGATTGTGACTCATCTTTGCATTTATATTCCAAGTCTGAATACCTTAGCCTGGCTGTTTCAATTGTTGGTGTTCCTGCTTTGGCAGTTTATAATGCCAAATCTATTGGGAAAATGGCCTGCTGGATGGTAAAATCCATCAATCATACTTCTACAATCCTGTCTGACATGCTATTAGACGCCCAGGGTGAACGAAGGGCTATCTTACAAAATCGAGCGGCCATTGATTATCTTTTGCTTAAACATGGACACGATTGTTCTGATTTTGAGGGTCTTTGTTGTTTTAACTTGTCGGATCATACAAAATCCATTCAGGTTCACATTGATAAATTACATGACTTGACAGAAGAAGTTAGAAAACACATTGACCAGGGCTGGTTTGACTGGCTCTTTAATTGGTTACCTGATTTGCATTTGTTACGTCAAATATTAGGAGGTATTCTGATTGCTATCGGCATTTTGATTTCTATCTGTTGCTTTATTCAGTGTATTCCTTCACTACTTCAATTCTGCACACCTGGTACTAGACATAGATCAGTTAGTCTTGTTTCATATTATTCTTCCACAGATGTTAGTTCTGTTTAATGAATGTATAATAGACTGAAGTCAAGGGTGAAATGTTCTGCTCGATTTTCCCGGCCTTCTTGTGTTAACAAGTGATTGAATGTGACTTCAGTCTCTTACCATTCAAGCCTAAGGGTTAGAGTAGTGAATGGAGCCTATTTACTAGGCACTTCGACATGATTCTGTGCTCTTCCCCATAGATCAGGGCTTGCACACATAGCCTAGGGGATAGATTCGTTAGTATTAGGGATAACCTGTCCTGTAGTGAGGGTATTTCATGGAGCTGTGCTGAATTCAGGCCTGGTAGGCCTCAAACGGGAGAGACTCCATCTTTCTTTCTGCTTCGGCAGCTTGGGATGCTTCTAGGTCAAGAGTAATGTTTTAGTTATGAGGTGTTATTCGCTTGGAGAGAACCGGTTCAGGCCGGCCCTTATCGAAGGATTGTATTTTTCTTCATGCCGAAGACACTACATCAGGCCGGCCGGCTGGGAACGTGTCCTTGGTACGGGGAGGTACAAGAATTTGGTGGGCGGCAGGTTACGGGCCGGAATTTTCCATGAGGAAATGCACCTCTATATTAGTGAAAGTCTGAGGCAGTTACATGTTCAGTCCGTAGGCGGCATCTAGCCGTTAGCAGTAAAGCTACTACTTATTCCAGGGAAGACAGACGCCATCTTGAAGGCGGAGAAGAACTAAGAGACAGATGCTTTCCTAACAGAATAGCCAGAGAGGAGAGAGTAGCCGATAAGGAAGAGGTCCCAGTGACTCGGAGAAGGGTGATTCCAGGCGAGCCGAGGCACAGACGAGAAGGGAGCCTAGATGACCACTGAGTGCAGGCTACATACTACTAAGGTGATGTCGACCCTTTCTTATTAGAGTGTACAACTTAATCTTTCACTTTTCTTTGCAGGTTATGTGTTATATCGTAATGTTATGTGATTGTGTATGCAATGAGTAATAAAGTATCCAGTTTGTAGTGAACCAACATGTGCTGCGTGTTCTTGTATAAGAGGGTAGCCTATTCTTCTAGTCAGCTGCGGCTACATGAACAGATGTTAACCCTGATCAGGTAAGTGGTAACTGAATAAGGGAAAGAGGAGCCCCTCAAACCTGAGAACAGGCTATGCCCGAACTGGCAATCCTTGTGTGATCTGATGAATAGTGAGACTGATTCCCTTTTTGTATGTTATGGTGATCATAGGATGAACTGTCGTATGAGACTGCCGTCTAGGTAGAGAGGTCTGGATTCGTAGGGGATCGCGAGGCCGCCGATTGTGCTGATACTGTCGTATGGGCAGAGAGGTCTGGGTTCGTATGGGACCGCGAGGCCGCCACTTGTGATACTGTCGTATGGGCAGAGAGGTCTGGATTCGTAGGGGATCGCGAGGCCGCCGATTGTGCTGAGACTGCCGTCTGGGTAGAGAGGTCTGGGTTCGTATGGGACCGCGAGGCCGCCACTTGTGATACTGTCGTACGGGCAGAGAGGTCTGGATTCGTAGGGGATCGCGAGGCCGCCGATTGTGCTGAGACTGCCGTCTGGGTAGAGAGGTCTGGGTTCGTATGGGACCGCGAGGCCGCCACTTGTGATACTGTCGTACGGGCAGAGAGGTCTGGATTCATAGGGGATCGCGAGGCCACCGATTGTGCTGAGACTGCCGTCTGGGTAGAGAGGTCTGGGTTCGTATGGGACCGCGAGACCGCCACTTGTGATACTGTCGTATGGGCAGAGAGGTCTGGATCCGTATGGGATCGCGAGGCCGCCGATTGTGCTGAGACTGCCGTCTGGGTAGAGAGGTCTGGGTTCGTATGGGACCGCGAGGCCGCCACTTGTGATACTATCGTATGGGCAGAAAGGTCTGGATCCGTATGGGATCGCGAGGCCGCCGATTGTGAGATCTTGGTATGCATAGTAGGAATCCCCTGTCCTTAGGTGATAGATATATGTGGTTGTAGGATTGTAAATAGGTTCTAGGGAGGGGGTAACGTTCTGGCTGGGTTAGTGAGGCTCTGATGAGCGGGTTCTATCTGATCCGAAAACCCAAGCAGAACAGGGTACGAATCGTACTTGCTGATCAGTAAAACGCTGCCTGACTCCATGCGAATGTCGCGTACGCAGTGTCCCGGATCCGAATTGTGGGTATATTTTAGCCGGTCGGTGTTTTTCACGATTCGTACGGAAATGGTGTTTCTGTACGAATCGTACTTGCGGGTTTGTAAGGTGTTTTTCCCGGGTACGAGTCGGACGGAGAAAACGCTCCGTCCGACGGTTCGTACCCGGGTTTTACAGGATCGGAATCGGCACCTTAGTGTCTTGATTTACACTCTCTAGCAACAGAAATGCAGACAATATACTTCGCCTGTCTGAGGAAGCTGCACTTGCCCTCCATCTTGTATGTGTGCTGTGCCAAACCAGACACAAACAAGTGGATCCTACTTTGCTTTTATAATTAGTTCAGTGAGTGAGCCATACGTGAGGATGAACATATCCAGACATTCGCTCCAGTAGTTTCAATGCTTATTTTATTACCCATTTATTTTCTTAAATGTACTGCTTCCTATAAGCACAACCTAAGGCTCTCAATATTTCCCTACATACAGATCCATTCATTTACTTTTCGCTTTCAGCCCTTCAGCTCATCAGCTTACCAAGCTGGAGCGGTGGTCTAGCATTGGCCTAGTAGCGAATAGATTGTTTACCTGATTCTAGCACTTGTCAAAATACCTAATATAGCATTATCTTCCTATGCACAATGGGCATTATTAGGCAGTGCGGACGGAACCCCACCCACATGCGGTCTGTGGTGGTCCATCTGACATCCAAGGTATCGGTCTGACTGCCGGATTATAATGTCGGTGGCCGGAGCATTGTCATCGGTGGGACTGACTGCCACCTCCAACACGATCAAGGTTCCCATAGGGGTGCCAGTCAGAGATTTAATCCCTACAACAGAGGCTGAACCTGAAGAGGCACAGCCATAGAGATTAGAATGTCTTTTTCTGACAGGGTTTCCATGTCATGAACTTACTTTGGGGCCTCTAGCAGGGCCCCTGTCCCCTCTAGGCCTCTGCTATGTGGCCTGGGGGGCACATGTGGTGCCCCTCAAACATCTATGCACTGTGTTCCAGGCACCACATGATTACAAATACGATGCGGCCCGCTTTACTGGCTGCATCGCAAACAGCCCCAGAGTGGCAGAACACTGGGTTAGACAATGCCCAAACCTTAGGAATAATGATTATCTAAAGCCTGAATTGAAATCTCTTCATTGGTTGCCAGTTGAAGAATTAAACAAGAAATTACCTGCCAAATTCATTGCATTTAATCATTCATCAAAACTGACAAGACACTAAAACTTGGAGGCAGGGGCAAGTTGTCTTACCCTTGACTTAAGCACCCATGTGTGGATGGCCAGAGAATGGAGGTAAGGGAGACCACACTACCCTCATCATGTTACAGTTTTGGGCCTTATGCAAGTTGGTGAGGTCTTTGATGGAGATAATTTCTATTCCAATGGTAATAGTGAACTTGGTTTTCTGTGGGGTATGATTGTAATTCCTGACCTGAATATTGCAAATATTGCAGAGTGCTTGACTTTAATATAATAATTGCTTCCGAAGACAAAAAACTCTATCTCAATAAACAAGAGGAGCAACTACATTCCTGAGAGAATAAATGTTTGTTTTGAACACCTCTTCATCTACATGAAAACATCTAAATCCAAATCACATGAGGATATTTGTGATGTACAAATATGGCATTCAAAATGCATTAGAATACTTAATAGCAGCTTGATTCACACATTTATTTATTTCCCTGGGTGTTAGATACTCCTCTTTAAGTTGTAAATTACTCCTGAATACTGTGGCGTGGTTCACAAAGCATTTTCTGTAAGTAGTTGTGAGTTAATCAGGGTTTAGATGTGACATATCTTGAGTTAGCATGTCATACTCAGAAAACTACACAAGTAGGTCTCACCTAAGCCAGAATAAGATACAGCTACTCATACAAAATGCTTTGTGGGAGCCACCTGAATTATAACATGGTTGTCATAAGTATTATGGCCAAGCACAGCCAGGGGTGGTTTTAGGACACTGGGGAGGCATTGCAGCAGAAGAGGCAGTGGTGCGATTTTTGGAATGAGCAGGTGATAGACTCTGAAGTCCATGTTGTGTGATGTGATTTACAGAGAAAGCAAAATGGTACTATCTGCTGGGCTTTGTTCTGGGGCTCTTGAAACAGTATGTACAGAGAATACTTGCTGCTTTCTGAGCATGAGCCGTACAGAGTCCTTGAGCATACAGAAGGCATGAAGGTGCTTGTGCCTTGTGCATATAGCCAGGGTGCTTTTCGAGGAGAGAGGTGAGATGCAGATTGAGCAGGCTCTATGGGAGTAATCCCATGTTGACTTTGAAACATTATAACTGCGTTGTAGATGTAGGAGCATACTGATTTGTTGAGCATGGGGAAATATGGGAATAGCAAACTCACAAAGAACAAGAATGAGTTAGTCATTCCTGAAGCTCACAAGTAGGAGTGGAGGTATATACGATGCAGGTGGAACCTCTTGGCCAGGTTGGTCCATAAAAGAACTCCACTCTACTACCAGAAATGTGGATACTAAAGAGACACTAGTGGAGGTCATACTGGAGGTTATGCCTGCCATACTCAAGACCAATGAGAGACTGGTTCGAAAGGTCTTATAAAAAGGTGGATGTGGTGATGTCACTACTGTACCGTATGATTAAGGGGCAAGAACACCTATTGGAAATAAAGAACTGCACAGTTTATTTCCGTGTACTGCATTTGTTGAAGGTGGAGAGATAGGAGGACGCAGCAAGCAAATTGAAACTTCCCATCTTTGGTTTCTTTCCAGCACCCTCACAAAGGAGAGGATCTATTGGAGGTGGTATCTATCTTTCTGGATCAAGAATTGTCTGGGACAGGTTCTTAAATTAGTGTTGATGTGGTCAAAGTGTTGTGAATCTCCACAAAAGCCCAGCGGGGAAAATCAAAGAGGGGCATGCTCTTGGGTGAGTTGCAGAATGTTGTATAAAGGTTGCTATTTTGATAGCTGTGGTCTGTAAGAACACATACTTTTTTCCATAAAAACAGATTATTGCTCTTCCCAGGCCCTAAGAGGTGGATACAGTAGATTTGTCAAGGGCTCCAGGAGGTTAGGTGTGACTTGCTGGCACAGGGGACTGATGCTGGTGTCTCATATTCTGCCAAGTTGAAGGAGGTTTGGACAAAAATAAGACACTTTTGGAGGCTAAGACAGTCATAGCTTTTTGGAGGATACAGTTATGTTTCCCAGAATTAGATGTGCCTTGACTCCAGGGAGTTTCATCAACGCTGCTATATCTATATGAAAAATCTGATGGCTTCATATCAAATAACATTGGGGAGTGTCTGTTGGTGTGGATATCTTTCTTTCATAGGATTTGTGGGTATAGAAAACATAGGATGGCTGGCATGCTCTTCCCCCACTCTTCTTCTCACTATTGAGGTTTACTGATTGGTCTCTGGGCTCTACTATGAAAATGTGTTCAGGTTAATTTATAGTGTGATGTGCTCCTAGTATATTTGTGACAACAAATTTGGGTTTGCTCTTACAAGGACTAATGCACTTTGGCATGAATGTTCTTATATTTTCTCTCACTAACACAAATATTTTTGAAAACATTTTTTGTGAATTCACTTTGAATGGGTTAGTTTTCTATTTGAAATATTAACTAAAGACCACAGTTGTGTGTCAGAACATTGATAACAATTTCACTTCTGACTTAACTATTGTGGCTTAAATATAATTTACAAAAATATCACGCTATCATGTGCAGATTGTCTATTATTAACTACATTAGTGTGATATTTTATTTTCGTAAACACATTTTGAAGACAGAATATTTGTTGGATGATATTGAGGCTACAACGATGCTACAGACACTGAGAGTGCTATAGAATTTGTGGTATTAGTGTCTCTGGAAGGCCACCCATAGTCTGGGCCTCAAAGACCTGAAGTCATTCACAAAAGAGTGTGGTGTTAAATACTGCACATCATCCAGCTTAAGTGTGATGTATTTAGTTAGAGCTGTTGTGTTTGCAGTTATAGTTTTGTATCTAATTCCAATTGGTTTGTGTTTTCTATTTGTATAGAGAAATGTGATAGCTGGTGCTTGGCTAGCAGTGTGCGTGGACTGGCGTTTGGCTGGTGGTGTGTGTGGACTCGAGTTTGGCTGGTGGTCTGTCTTGACTGGTGTTTAGCTGGTGGTATGTGTAGCCTGGTGCTTGGCTGGTGGTGTGCGTGGACTGGTGCTTGGCTGGTGGTGTGCATGGAGTGGTGTTTGATTTGCAGTGTGCGTGGAATGGTGCTTGACTGGCGGTGTGCATGGAGTGGCATCTATCTTGCGGTATGCATGGAGTGGTATTTGGCTGGCGGTGTGCATGGACTCGGGCTGGGCTGGCGGTGTGCATGGACTGGTGCTTGGTTGGCTGTGTGCGTGGACTGGCTCTTGTCTGACATAGTGTGAGTAGTGACTTGCTGCTGGTCACTACACACAATGCTAGGCAAATGCCAGTGCACAGACTCTATCAACTACCACCAGTGTGATTGCTGTGTCAGTCATGTGAGTGTATAAAAGTGATAGGCCCTTGAATGACACTGTCTGTTCATGAGAGTGTTGTGATGTGCTGGGCCTACAAATGGCAGTGTGAATGGTCTTGTGTGTGTCACGTATGAAAGTTTGTGTCAATGGTCTGTAAATAGGTTGGTGCCTTGTCATGGCTTTGGTTCAGGTTTCTACCTTTCAATTATTAACAGTGCATTTTACTCGGGAGTCCAAGGGGGACGTTGGGTGGTAGGAAATGTGAGTAAAATATGATTTTTAGCTAAATATGAGGTTTGCAGGGGATTCTGAGAAAAAAAACTTTAGGGGATCCATGCAAGCCACACACCCCTATACTCCCCCAGGTGTCTAGCTTTCAGAAATGTCTGGGTTTGGTATGTTTCCCCAGATGGCCGCTGAGCCTGGGACCATAAATTCAGGTGACTCCCTTGCAAAACATGGACATTTAGTGATAGATAATTTTGATGTCTTCACAGAACCTTTTGGGCCATTTTCTGTTGCAGGCAGTAGGTCTACCCACACAAGTGATGTTTCATTTTTATCAGGACACTTGGGGGAATGCTGGGTGGATGTATGTTTGTGGCTTCCCACAGTTTCCAGAATTTCCCATCACAGGAATGTGAGGAAAATGTGTTTTTTAGACAAAGTTTGAGGTTTGCAAGGAATTCTGGGTAATGGAACCTGGTCAGAACCACACAAGTCACCTCATCCTGCATTTTCCTGGGTGCCTAGCTTTAAAAAATGACCAGGTTTGCTAGGTTTCCCTATGTGCCACTTGAGCTAAAGCACAAAATCCACAGCTAGGCACATTGCAAAAAAAAGAGTCTGTTTTCAGTGGAAAAATGTGAAGTGTCCACGTTGCGTTTTGGTCTGTTTCCTCTACCCACACAATTTGGGTGCCATTTATATCAGGAGACTTGGGGGGATGTGAGGTGGGTGATATTTTGTGGCTACCTGCAGATTCTAAAACTTTCCATCACAGAAATGTGAGGTTTGCAATGGATTCTGAGTAACAGAACCTGGTGAGGACCACAGAAGTCACCCCATCATGGATTTTCCTAGTTGTCTAGTTTTAAAAACTGTACAGGTTTGCTAGGTTGATCTAGGTGCCGGCTAAGCAAGGGCCCAAATCTCACAGCTAGACATGTTTCAAAGAAAGGGTCAGTTTTGAGTGGATAAATGTGATATATCGATGTTGCATTTTGGAGCGTTTCCTGTTGCAGTCACTAGGCCTAGCCACACAAGTGAGGAATTATTTTTTGGGGGAAACTTGGGCGAGTGCTGGGTTGGTAGGACATTGTTGCTCCCCTCATATTCCAGTACTTTCCATCACAGAAATGCTAGGAAAAGGTGCTTTGCTAGGCAAATTATGAGATATACATCAACCGCTTGAACTACCAGTCTGGGAACAAGGAGAACAATATAGCAAGTAATAAGTGGGAAGCGTATGTAAAGGGACTATACACCAGAGGCCCACCAACTGCTGAGTATGTCCTTCCCAAGAAGTTCTAGGAAACAAGCAATTACAGGAAACCCCTCTCTGAGAGCAAACAGAAGGTAGGAATAAAGACGATTGAGGGAAACAGCTTCTCAGAACCAGAGATAACAAGGGTGATCAAGAGAATGCAAAATTATGGGGCTCCAGGACCTGACGGCATACCAGCCCTGGTATTTAAATCAGCTCAAGCATTTTTTGCCCCAACTCTTACCTCTCTATAGAACCATGCTTACGCAACGGCAATTATACCACAATCATGGAAGGATCTGTTCTTTTCCCCATCCACAAAAGAGGTGATCACTCCAACCCCTCAACCTATAGGCTGGTGGCCCTGCTTGATGTAGAAGCCAAAGCCTATGCAAAATTACTACTGAAAGAGCTGGAGGCTTGGGCAAACAACAATGCAATTTTACCATTCTATCAGACCAGCTTCACGGCAAACAGCTCAACAATAGACAACATCATGGCCCTGGCCAACCTCTCCAAACAACCTGTCAAAGACTGGCATCCACCACTGTTTTGCTGTTTCATAGATTATAGCACAGCTTTTGACAGAGTTGATAGGGACAGACTTTGTGGAAAACTGGCAGCCTGGGGGATTCCAACAAAGCTTTTTAAAGTAATCATAGCTCTTTATGGGGGGACCTGGGTTCCAGTCACAGCCTTATCATCAAGAGTTGATACCAACAATGGCCTGAAGCAGGGTTGCGTCCTGGCCCCACTATTATTCAATCTTTACACAGCAGACATAGGGAGTGCCCTGAAAGAGGCCAGTCTAGTTCCCTCGAGACTAGGCAAGGTGAGATTGACAATCCTCCAGTATGCTGATGACACAGTACTGTTGGATCACACCAGGGTGGGTCTTCAAATAGCTTTAAAGGAGCTGGAAATGTACAACATGGAACATTGCTTGACAGTCAACCAGAGCAAAATGAAGATAATGATATTTGGTAGATATCCCAACAAAAAACAAGCTATTTGGAAAAAGAAGGACCACAAAATTGGGGCAACAGAAGCTTATAATTATCTTGGGGTTTGGCTATTCGAGAGGGCTACTCCGGCAAGACATACAAAACATCTAATTGCCAAAACCAACAGCGTAATCCTGTCATTGAGAAGCTTAAGCCAATGCCTGTCCAGCCCAACAGCGATCCCACGCTGAGGGTGCTAAACCCATAATTAATTCCAGCTATTAACTATGGCCACTTGGCATTCTCGGGTGCTTTAGACAAATTAATAGCAGCCACTCAGGTCAAAGCCCACAAGTCTGTGTTACAAGCACCTAGGTATTCAAGGAACACTAGGCTACGGCTGGAATTAGGGCTCTGTAGACCTGAATTGGCCCTTCAGGGGGACCTAATTAAGTACTACATCAGGGTTCTCAAAGCCTCAAAATAACACTCTGAAATATCATCTGGCAATAATCTTCAAAGAGGAGGACTCCCCTGGCATAACAAGTGGGGCAAAGCACCAGGGATCCTAAATATTGAAGCTGATAGTATGTCTCTACCTGATATCTCGCAAAAGGCCTGGTCAAATACCATGAAACGGCAAGTCCACTCCATTTCGTATGAAAAGGATCGAGCTGCACTCTGCCACAATACCATCACGATGGCACTGGACGAATCCTATACTTTGGGGAAAGCTCAACAGTATTTACAGGAAGGACTATAGGTCCAAGCTTGCAGGAAAATTCTTTTCATGAGGATCACGGCCCTTCGAATTTCGAATTTTAATCCAGTATGGGCGCGAGAAGATGGTGCAGTCTCCTGTCGGCTATGTAACTATCACAGGGAATCCTGGTTTCACCTTTTAAGTTGCAGCCCCAAACTGATTAAGGGACTCTGGCATCAGATGGTGTAAGGATGCGTCAGACTGGTGTCTTTCAGAAACCAAAACATATATCCTCACAAGAGTGGCAAAGTGTATCCATTTAATTAGACAGGCCTTAGATGCGAGTTTATAAATACACTATCCTTTGGTCCTGAAACACAGAGTCTGTTTATTGGACAATAAGGGACGGGCAATAACATCAATGGGCAAAAAAGAGACAGATAGTTATTTTTAATGGGTTTTATTGTAATATTGGTGTAACATGAAACCAACCTCCAGTTTAAAGGCAAAAAGGATCTTGTAACAAGAAGTGGGAGGCCTGGGGGCTGGGCGTTGATTTTAGTTGGTTTTACTGTACAGATTTTAAATAATCGAATGTTTAATAAAAATACTTTCATAGACAAATTATGAGGTGTGCAAGGGATTCTGGGTAACAGACTGTGGTAAAAACCGCACAAGTCACCACATCCTGAATTTCAGCTTGGTGTCTAGTTTTTAAAAATGTCCAGGTTTGCTAGTTTTCCCTAGGTGCTAGCTGAGCTCGGGCCCAAAATCCACAGATAGCCCCCTTGAAAAAAGGGGTCAGTTTTCATTGGAAATATGTGATGCATCCATGTTGAGTTTTGGGCCATGTCCTGTTGCAGTCACTAGGCCTACCACACAAGTGAGGTACCATTTCTATCAGGAGACTTGGGGGAACAGAGAATAGTAGGAAAAATCTTATTACCAATTGTCTTTCTGTGCATTTCTGCCTTTAAAAATGTAAGACTGTGTAAAAAAAGTCTTTTTGAAAAATGCTCTCTCATTCACATGCTATTCTGCGTACCCACAAATTCAGAGATGTGCATATAACCGCTGCTTCTAAACTCCATATCTTGTTCCCATTTTGGAAATACATAGGTTTCCTTGATACCTCTTTCTCACTCTTTATATTTTACCAAATGAATTGCTGTATGCCTGGTACACAATGAAAAATCATTGCAATGTAATGTAATGTAATGAGGTGCTTATATAGCGCTCTATCACCCGACGGGTATCCTGGCGTTTAAAAAGGAGAGTCCCCACCAGAAGTTAATAGGGGAAGCCGAGGTGTGACACAGGAAGGGAGGAAAAGAGAGATAATATAAGAGGGAAAAATTACTCCAGCCTAGGGAATAAAAACATTTTCAACTTTTTCCTGAAATCCATAAGACTTTGGACCTGACTTTGATCCAAAGGGAGAGTGTTCCATAGCCGAGAAACAACGGCAGAGAAGGATCTGCCACCTGTTCTGGACCTCCTGAACCTGACTACATTCATCAGAAATGCAGAAGCAGAACAAAGGTTTCTTGTTGGAGAATACCAGTTGAATTTTCCTTGCAGGTTCTTAGGGTCCATTCCATGAGCTGCCCTAAAGACAGTGCATAGAGCTTTGAATTGAATTCGCTGATGGATCGGCAGCCAATGCAAATCTTGCAAGGCTAATGTGGTTGAGGTCCCTCGCTGCCTATTTAAAGCGAGTTTTGCTGCAATGGCCTGTATTCTGTACAGCTTCCCGATAAGGGTGTTAGGCGCACCCAGATATAGAGAGTTGCAATAATCAAGTCTGCTGAGAATTACGCATCTCACAACCTGCGTTCTAGCAGAGTTAGGCAAGAACGGGAGGATCTTTATCAGCACTCGGATTAGCGAGAATCAAGTGCCAACCGTTTTGTTAACCTGAGAATTCAGTTGGAGATCCTGATCCACCATCACCCCCAGATTGCGTACTGTGCTAGAAGGGGTAATAGGTGCACCAGTAGGGGACAGCTGAAAGATGGGTAAAACAGGCTGATCAGATCTTCTGGAAGAACGCAGGACCACTTCCGTTTTAGAGCTGTTAAATTGTAACCAGTTCTTCTTAAGCCACTTCGTGGTGCTAGTCATACACTCGGGAAATATTTCCAAGGAAATGGAATCATTCCCTTCCAAGGAAAACACGAGCTGGGTATCATCCGCGTAATTCACCACCTCCACTCCAAAAGATCTAATAAGCGAAATGAGAGGCTGCAAATAGATGTTAATGAGCACGGGACTAATCCCTGAGCCTTGCGGGACCCCCTGTCATAAGGAAGACTTGTTAGCAGAGAACGGCTGAAGGCACACTGTCTGTGTCCTGTCTGTTAGATAAGAACAAAGCCAGTCAAGGGCGTGACCGGTCACACCCTGGTCTTTAAGTCTCTCCAACAGTATACCGTGGTTTACAGTGTCAAAAGCCGCTGACATGTCCAACAGCACCAAGATCACTGACTAGCCACTGTCTGCCCGCATCCTCATATCATCAAGCACGGTAACAAGTGCTGTTTCAGTACCGTGCTTGGGCCGAAAGCCAAATTGCATCTCGTCAAGGAGCGAATACTCCTCAAGATACTGGGATAGAGACTTACTGACGATGCGTTCCAGAATTTTAACAGGATATGGCAATAAAGAAATTGGCCGATAGTTGGCCACATGCCCGGGGTCAAGCGTGTTTTTTTTTAGAAGAGGGGTCACAACTGCTCCCCCGTACTCAAGGATAGACCACAGATCTGTCGTAAATAGGGAAAGAGCTCGGCCCCATATTCCTTCCAGATTCTGTGGGGAAGGGGGTCCAGGGGGGACCCAGAGGAGACACCCCTGGCTAAGGTATCAAATGTTTCCTCGTCCGGAATGCAAAAGCTATCCAGAGTATGCTTGCAGTGTTTTAAAATTGTAGGGTTGCTGGGCTTAGAGTCTGGTGATGGCAGAGAACACTGTTCAGCATTGGACAACTGAGGATCAGGTTCTTCCACCGCTGTTGGTGGATCAAAATCCCTAACTATCTTTTCGATTTTATCCTCCAGATAGGAAGCTAACTCATCGCATAAAGCTTGAGTAACAGGAATTTTGTTATTAGCACAGTCAGGTTTAGACAGACTCTTTACTAAGCTGAATATAGCTTTGGTGCTATTAGCTGCTAGAAGAATGGTATTAGCAAAATACTCAGCTTTAGTTTTCGCTATAGTGTTTTTGTACAGCTTAAGTTGATTCTTAAAAGTATTTTTATCTAAATCACTATATCCTTTTCTCCAGGCTTTTTCAGCCCCTTTACAACCCATCCTGAGTGCTCACAATTCCTCGTTAAACAAGGGGGCTGAGGGTTTCTCTCTCTTTTTTAGCTTCTTTGCAGGAATATGCTTATCAAGCCTGTCTCGGATCTGCACACAGTGGAATTGGTAATTCCAGTCCACCGACCTACTGGGGTCCAGGCTGTCTAAGTCATTCCAGTGCGAGGAATTTTTTAGCTTACTCAATGTGCAGCTCAATTATTGGCTCTGGGTACCTCAGGTTCTTGGTGAACCTACAAGCCTCATCCCCCTAACCAGAAGGGTCTAGCGGACGTAACGGCATATTGCTTTAAAAAATCTGCCATAATTAGAACAAGTTACAGGTGAAAATGTAGGCACACATGGATGTTTTTTTCAACTCATTTTCAATCTGGTTTTATTTCAACTGTTACTTTCTCTGAGAAAATCTTGAAGGATCTACACAAATGACCCAAATGAATTCAACATCTTGTCTACCTTTCAGAAATGTACAGCTTCTTGGGATCCATTATTGGTTTCACACCCATTTCTACTACTATGTCCCAGTAGCAGTCCGTGGAGGGAGTTCCGTGGGGCGGTGAGGCGGGGCAGGGGAGGGGCAGGGTGGGGAAATGTAAACACCGGAATATGGATGAACGGAGGTAAGTACACATTTAAATTAATAAAACAAATTTTGTTTCGCGCCCTGCATCGCATTTTGCGAAGCAGCGCGCGCAAAGGAAATCGTTTTATTTATTTAAATGTGTACTTACCTCCGTTCATCCCTATTCCGGTGTTTACATTTCCCCACCCTGCCTCTCCCCTGCCCCGCCTCACTGCCCCACGGAACTCCCTCCACGGACCGCCACTGCTATGTCCTGGTAACATGCCAAAACTGTGTAGAAAATGGTGGTTTTCTGACAAACGTCTGCCTGTTCTTGAAAGCTGGGAAGATGGTGATGTTAGCACCACAAACCCTTTGGTGATAGCATTTGCAGGGGAAAAAACAGACCCTTTATTCTGCAGGACTTTTTTCCCAAAAACAAATACATTGATTTATTTGGGCTAATTTCTCAGTCCACTCTGGGGAATCCACAAATCCTGGGTACCTTTAGAATCCTCAGGATGTTGGCAAAATAAGGACGCAAATTTGGCATGGAGAACTTATGTGGACAAAATGTTATGGAGGCCTAAGTCAAACTACCATAAATTGCCCAAAAAAGGCATGGCACAGGGGGAGAAAGGCCTGCCAGAGAAGGGGTTAAAATAAAAGGGGAGGGCCACATGGCCCCACTCCCCATACCTTGTTGGGCTCAGGAAACCCCATCCCCCAGGGACTTTTTAAAACTTTGGCAGAGAGGACAATAGTATTTCCAGCATGAGAGCAGCACATGGATTGGTCTGACCAGTCTGGTGGGCCGTTCAGACAGTGCCTAGGAGCCTGTGGCTTTTCTCTACCCGGCTGTACAAACTGTCATGCACACTTAGTAGTGCCCATCACCGAGATGTGAAGTGTCCTGTCAGAGTTGATAATGGATTTCCTGTGGGTGGAGTACTTTAGCTACAGAAGCCAAATGGCAGGAAGGGGGTGGAGGGGAGGAGAGAACCAAACTGGCCTTCAAAGGTAGATTAGTAGTTTGGGACCATCCCAGGCTGACCCTCACATCCTGCACTCCAAACACACAGGAGCCTCAGTAATTAAATTAGTCAAGGGGCTGGAAGGGGAGTGCTAGTGAAACATAGCCATTCCAATGGGTTGACTTAACCTGATCTAATCTTCAAGAAGAATTCTCCATTTTGGATTTTGAGAGAATAGCGCTTTCTGTGACAAGAATAGGACACCTTTGGAGGGAGTAATCATATACCTGGGTGGCACCCTGCATCCCATTGGTCAGGGGTGCATCCCTCTTGTCTCCCAGAAACTGTGAATACATATGGAAGAGCTGCATAGCTCCTCATACCTGCTGCCTAAAACTACAAGTAGAAGATGGACTGCCCTGTTGGAACCCTGGCCTGCACCCCAAAGGATTTCACTAAAAAAGACTGCGCCTGCTAGACACCTGGAACTACAGCCCTGAGGACTTGGCATTGCTTCAGGAAGGATTAAGAAGTGGACCCCCTGCATGCTACAGGTTAACCAACCTCACCTGCATTATCTCCACCAAGAAGTCCCCCTACTGGAATGCCTCAAGTGTACTTTTAAATAATTGGACAGGTGCATTGTGGGGATTGTAGTTCCAGCATCCCAAGGACTATCTAAGAGTTTCTAGACCCCTCGGATGGTGCTGTGGATACTTTGAATCCTCAAGGAGGAACTTCAGGAAGAATTTCCAGAAGTTTGGGGAAGTCTGGTGAAACTTTTGCAAAAAGCTCTGTAAACTGGCCAGGTGCATTGTGGGAGTTGTAGTCTCAGACCTCAAGAGGTAAACCAGAACCTCTGAACCCTTGGCTGATGCTTTGAATCACTTTTCTGCATCAAGAAAGACTTTTTGCAGTAAGTGTAAAGAACTCATGACTTTTTCCTGGTCCAGCCAGACCTTTTTTAATCCTTTGAGCGCTGTTTGCTTCTAAGAGCTAGTTTTACCTTTAATCTTGGGAAAAAATCACATCTCTGGTTCCGTACCTTCAATTTTTGTCATTTTGGTGTCTATTTGTTCATAAAAATATAATCTATCTTTATAAATTGGTGTTGGATTTCTATTCTGTGTTGAGTCTTCCTTATTTAATGCATTGGTGTTTTCAGATGCTTTGCACACCTTCTCCTAAGTTAAGGCTGCTTTTTCATTGCCAGCTACCAAGGGTTAAGCAAGGGATTTGTTTATTGGGACCCTAACAGGACCTTTTATTGAGTTTGTGGCCTTATTACTAGTAGCAAGTCACTACTTATCACTACCAATAAACCACTTTCCAACATACCCATTATCACATATCAGCATTCCCGTCCTTTGGGTGGCCCCACTCCACTCACCAGTGTTATGGTATCTTGAATAAAGGGGGTGCTTGTTGTACATAGCATCACTGTGAAGCAAAACAGATGGATTACATATACCATTCTAATGATCAGAATTTTCATATTTAAATAGCTTATTGTTGTAATGTTGATCCCGCCTGTCCCCTACACATACAAATTACATGTATAATTGTATAGGTACTTTTGCCTTAATCTCATAGAATCCATAATTCTTAAAAGATTACTGGGTGACATTCATAGATTTTTTTCTCTTCATTTTGATTAGCGCACTCTCACTTAGTGCTATTGTCAAATCCATCTCAGATATCACCAGATAATGCCAGATGATATACTGGCTGTGACTGAACAGAAATTGTCATGAGACATCATGCCTAAAAGCTACGTAGTTTGGCTTCCAGCGAGGTTACTATGAACTGCTAGACAGCACACGTTAGAACCACCCTTAGGCATCTGCACCAATGGGATGGTTCTGCTTTTATTGTATCTCATGCATTCAAATTAGTTAATGAAAAATGCTGGTTCCAGAAGTTTAAAAACATGGCCACCTCGCACAGAGCCCCCTCGTTAAAATCTGTTTATCTCTCCATAAAAGCCATTGCTTTCAAGCAATGCCTTCACAAACTACATCGAAAGGCACATCACACTTTACCATTCAATCTCGGACACGGCACTCTTCCAGCCAAAGTCTATCTAGCAAAACAGAAAAGGCTTTCACTGCGTTTTGACCTTTGTAACTCCGGCTTTGGGGGTTGACACTCAATAGTGCACTTTATCCTCTTTTGCACTAACACAATGGCTGCCTGTCGTTCTATTATTTAAAAAATGTTAATAACATCTTTTATTGAAGCCATAATATTCTGCCTTAGAAGAGATGACACCAAAATATGCTACTCTGGAAGTTTTTATGTAATGTCTAAATGATATGCTCTGAGAAGGAATTAGTAGGAATGTAAATGCTGTGATCAGTACAGGCACTTACTTTAACTCAGAATTCTTTGCGAAAAACACATTCTAACGTTTTGATACACAAACTACATTTTGTAGTACGTTTTGCAGCATTTCAATATGTATACATTTTCCCTTTAGTTATATGGGTGGAGATTTTTGCCTCGATGGATGAGTCTCCGCACATATAAGTATACATTTTAGTAGTAAAAGTGGAATTGACACAAGAGACTGGATGGGAAAAAGGGCAGTCTTACTCAATTAAGGAGATAGAAGTGTTAAGAGAGGGTCAGCAAGACGTTTAGTGTGTAACGTTACCCACCCACACAGGAGTAAGCCAATTGCATTACTCTGGGGTGGAGGCATGTAACTTACAATTTTTTGGTATGTTTAAACTTGGGGAGCCTGAATTTCTAACTGCATTTTGTAATATGTATCAAAAAGATAAGTTTATTGAGCACAAATAGATAAACATCACTACATCATGTATATCAACATCAAAATTTACAAAGAGAAGAATATTGCTAGTAACATAAGGGCTGAGTTTAAAAAAAATCATACTTATGGCAGGAAATAAAAAGAAAGAGGCGAGACTTAAAGCATCCATAGATATAAATCTAGAACAAGTATAGCTAAGGAAAATATGGCAAATAATGATAATCACAATATTACAACATTTAAGGAGGCTGGGCAACTTCCTGCTATAGGGAATAGGAATGAAGGATTTTTCAGTGCTATCATCTAAAAATTGCGTAATGGGAGACCATAATTGTAAACGTTTCTTGGCAAGAGACATAGGAAACACAAAGGTTGTATCAAGTCTATGGTTTTGACAAACAGAGTACCACCAAGCTAATTATGAGATTTTGGACGTGTTCTTCCAGTCTTTCGTCATCTGTTGAAAATCAGCTGCCAATAAGAAGTCAATGATTTATGCTTTGCATTCCAACCGACGGAAAGGCTACCAAGAAAGATGTTGAAAGGTGAAAGAGGGACTTTGGTGTGAAATATGGTATTAATTTGTGACCAGGCTTGTTGGCAGAAATGAAATAGATGCGGACAGGTAAATAGTAAATGTTTTAAAGCGACATGCGCCAGGGAGCACGACCAACAAGTGTCAGGAATCTCAGCATGCATTTTATATATGAATTTGGTGTTAGGAGAAGTCTATTATATGTGAAGAAAAGAGTTTGTGTAGCGTTTGCCGCCCTGGATGATTTCCTGATTTTCATCCAGATCCTATTCCATAGGGAAATAGACCATTGTCTATCCAGGTCAAATTCCCAGGAAAGCTCTGTTGTTGTTTTGTCTCTCTCGACAGAAGATTGTGATAAGTGGGAATAAATAGTAGAGGCTTTTGGTGTAATTTAAAGTAAGTTATACACTGTAAAATCTGGTGAAGGAGATGGAGAAACTAGTGAATTAAAATGAGAGTATGACTCCAAAATTGCAGTGCGTAGGAATAAAGATTTGTGTTGAAATGAGGGAGGCAACTAAAAAAGAGAACTTTTATTTGAAAATGTGATAAAATGTTGATGTACCCATATCATGCCTCTATCTCTCCATGTTCTCCAGTATATAGGTTTATTATTGATACATATGAATGTATTATGCCATATAGCAGAAGTAAGAAATGTGTCAACATCATGTGGGGCGGAGTGGAGGAAAGTATTCAAAATTTTATATGAATGATTGATAATTGGTGTGGAAAGTTTTTGTGGTTTACATGTAAAAGACAGATACTCCTGAAAAGAAAAGGGGGAAAGAAAATATCTCTCCAGATCAATGTATAACGGAGAATCTAGATATGAGTCAGACATCCATTTGGGTAGCTGTTTGAATAGAAGGGCTTTGTGATATTTAGGGAAGTCAGGAAAATTCACACCTCCTTCCGATTTTGGGTGTGTCAGTTTTTGTAGTGACATTCTAGATTTTTTGTTCAGCCAAAGAAAAGATATAAGGTTGGAGTTTATTTTATGAACGAATCTTGTTGGTATGGGCATTGGGATATTAGAAATAATATAGAGGACAATAGGAGTCAACATCATTTTGATGGTATCAAGTCGGCCCCACCATGAAAGATATAGGGGGTGCCATTTAGTTGTGGGTAGTCAACTTCTCTAAACACCTGTCAAAATTTAGGGATGTTGATGTTTTATTTGATGAAGTGAACCACAAACCAAGATACTTAATGTGTTGAGGATTCCAGGTAACGTTGGATATCAAAAAGTCCTCCTTAAAAGTATATTTGGTTAGGGGCAATATTTCACATTTCTAATTATTTCATCTATAACCAGAAACCAATGTATAGGAATGAACCTCTGTCAAAAAGGCCGGGAGGGTGAGGTGAGGCTGAGAAAGGAACATGAGTACATCATCTGCATAGGCTGCTTATTTAATGTGTTGAGTATTTGAAATGAAGCCAGTAATAGATTAGTTTTGTCTTATTCTGGATAAGAAGGGTTCTCAAGCTAGGTTGAAAAGGGATAGAGATAAAGGACAGCCTTGCCTCACTCCTCTATGAAGAGTAAAGTAAGGAGATGTGAGAACATTATCAAAGATCGCAGCCTTGGGGTCTGAATAAAGCAAAGAAATCAAGGAAGTAATTTGGAGCCAAAATCAAACCATGTCAATGTATGAAAAATAAAAGGCCAGTACACTCTATCAAAAGTCTTTTTTGCATCTAGGGCAATAGCAGCAAGAAGCTCTGTGTATTTTGACGATTTGGATATAAGCAAACAAGTGTTGTTGGTAATAGAACGTCCTTTGACGAAGCCTGTTTTTTCTTTACCCAATAAGTGAGGGAGATGCGATACAATTCAGAGGGCCAAAGTTTTAGAAACAAATGTGTAATCTATATTAACTAGGGAAATGGGTCTGTAGTTTTTACAATAACGTAACTCTTTGCCTTCTTTTGGAATGAGACATATCAGGGTCTCTAAAAAGGTTCCTGAGGAGTTACCGGAGTCAGTGAAAGAAGAAATGAGATTATGCAATCCTGGAAGCAATATTTGGGCAAAATGCAAGTAGAATTCAACGGTGAAACTATCTGGACATGGGGCTTTATCGTTTTTTAGGGCTTTGAGTGCATTAAGGATTTCTGTCTGCATGATATCAATTTCCAGGAGATCCAAATTTGTTAGAGGATTCGCATGTTTTGGAAAAGAGGAAAGATGAAGAGAAATGTTAATGTCTGAGGGTGCGTTCTCTGGTGTATTCAGTCTGTCATAGATTTGAACAATTTCTTGAAGAATATCAAAATGTTTGTGTTTTGGTGTATTTTTATCATCTGTTTTAGAATCTATATTAAGCTTATTCTGTTTGGTCTTAAGGTAATTAGCTAATAATTTGCCTGATTTGTTTTGTCCTCCATAAACTTTTGCGCTGGTCTTCAGTAAATATAAAGAAGCACTATCAGTAGTATATTTGTTGAATTTAATCTTGGCATTTATAAGATATGCAAGGCATTCTTCCGATTTAGATGTGTAGTAGGAATGCCCCAATTTCTTTATCTCAGAAAGAAGTTCCATGTTTGATAACCGGGCTACCTTTCGCTTATTGAATATGTGTCTGATGATAAAATCTTGTGCAGAAGCTTTGAAAGCATCCCAGACTATATGAATGGGAATGTTGTCTGTGATGTTAATTAGAAAATATTCATGAAAAAATGATGTGAAAGAAGTGTTAAAATTAGGGTCTAAGAGCAGGGAATTGTTGAAACACCATCTTCTGGGGTAATCCGATTGAGATAGAATATCTAGCTGAATTGAGACAGGGGCGTGATCGGAAATGAGTATAGAACCTATATCTGCTGAGAGCAGATTAGGAAACGTTGTGTGAGATAAAGATGTAATCAATTCTTGACTGGGTATGGTGAGGTGAAGAATAGAAGGTATATTCCTGTGAAGCCGGATTACAAAGTCTCCATGTGTCTGTTAGGTTTAGTTGCTTTACAGTTTGTATAAAGGCTTTATTTGCTTTGTTTGGTATGAAGGAGACCCTGGATTTTCGGTCGAGGAAAGGATTGACTATCTGATTGCAATCACCAGCAAGAATAATGTTTTTTGCAGGGTTCTGTGCAATCAGTCGGGAGATTTGGGACCAAAAGGAAGCATCTCCACTGGTAGGGGCATATGCATTAAATAAAGAGATGGGAGCTCTCCCGATCATTAAATTAGTGAACAACCATCTACCTTCCTCATCCGCTTCCTGTGTAAGAAGCTTAGCATGCAATGCTTTATGACATAAAGTTATGACTCCATTTCCTTTACCATCACCAGGTGGGAAGAAGACTTCACCAACCCAATTTTAAAGATTCAGCTTTTGTTAGATGCGTTTCTTGCAACAAAACAATTCTAGCGTCTAATTTAGATAAGTAAGATAGTACTCGTTGTCTCTTGATGTGGGCATTCAAGCCTTCAACATTCCACGTAACAATTTTTAAAGCCATAAGATTAAAAAAACAAACAGAATAAATGATATACAAAACCAGCCTGTATGCAAATATCGTTAAGAGAAACATGTCATACAAATATGAATACGGTGACATTGAACCTCAAAAGATTAGAATAAGGAGAAAGAGAGGAAAGAGAGATACATCGTAGATAATAATGATGAATGCATTGAAAGGCAGTAGGGAAGCGAAACAATGAAGATTTAGAAAAAGATAGAGTTAGTGTGAAAAGAATTAAAGGAAGAAAGAGTATCATACCTATATATATTCCAAGACATATGAAAAGTGGGGGAGATGAGGCCACATGGAACAATGACAAGTCTAGACTCCATGAGGGAAGGCGGGAAGGAGCGCAGAACTAACGACATGTAAAACAAATGGATCATTCAACAAGGAGACGTAACCTGTAAGGAAAGAAAGGAAGTTAATATCATTCTGCGGAACTTAATAAATGGTGACATCAACTATTTTCACACAAAGAAGATTCCTTGAATTAGATAAACAAGTGTTGAAACCTAAGGTATAACACAAACAGAGTCATCTCCTTGTTATGTGATGAGGATGTGTCCATAGAATCTGCGTTAAATGAGTTGAGAAATCTTTTCAGTCTTATAAGATCCTCATAAGTAGCACTCTTATTATTGAAGGTCACCTTAAACAAGCATGGGTAAAAGAAGCCAAAGCATGCACCGATAGAATAGAGGTGTGGTCTCATTGACAGGAACTCCCTGCGTCTGTCAGCAGTGGACTTTGAGAGACAAAAAATTGTTGTCTGACAATGTCCTCACATTAAAAGAAGTCATGGCAGAAGCAAGGCCTAGTCTGTGAGCCCATTGAATGTTAAGGAGAGTATCCGTTGGTAAATTAAGGACTTTTGGAAGGAAAGTTTTGAAGAAAGTGATAGAGTCTGAGCCCTCTGAGCCCTCTGGAAGTCCATATATGCGAAGATTGTTTCGTCTATTTCTGTGTTCAAGATTTTTGACCTGTTTCTGGAGCGAAAACACTTGGGATTGAAGAGCTTCTACTTTGATGTTGGATGAACTCAGAGATTCAATGTTCTGTTCCACTGTGGTAACTCTATCTTCCATCTGTCAGTTAGAACTTGTAGTTTAGAGTTAGTGTTTTCTACAAATGGGCGTAGAGCTCTAATTTCTTCTAGTAAAAGGTCCATAGAGACTGATGAGGTTTGTTTGGGAGGAGAAGGAGAGTCTTTCTTCAATCATTTGCTTGACACCTTGTTGGTACCAGGGGCTCCAGTGAAAGCCGGTAGTGGGGTGCCCTTAGGGGGTGAATTTGTTGAGTCCTCCATTGAAAGACAATATGAGCGAAAGCTTGAGCATGTTGAAAGTTTGCACACTGAGGGCGTTAATTGAGAATTAACTTTAATTAGTTTGCCCATACACCTGAGCAGAGAGAAAGCAAGTATAGCAGCTCTAGAATAGAGGAAACTTTGCAGCTGATGTAATCCCTGTTATGCTGAAATGACACACCAAGATGCCAGAGACGAGTGTATGTCAGCAGGAAAGGCATGCGTTAACACACCATCATCTTTGTTATATGAAGGGCACACAGCTTCCCATCATAATATACAACCTCTTCAAAATTGCTATTTTTATATGATTCACAGATTATAGCAATAACATAAATATGACATCCTAGGAAGTCATCATTTTCAACCTAATACAGGAGAAAAGCTGGTGATAATTATGGCAGGCATGCCATGAAAATAGGAGAAAAGAGTTTGTAAGTTGTCATTCTCCTGTCTGGGATTTAAAATGTCGGTGGTCTAAATAACAGACAAGGTGAGTAGGGCTCTGTTTCAACAGTTATGGACCGACTTTCATTGTAATGACCTGGACTTCCTCATTTGCCGGTATCTGAGGCGCCTCATATTACAGTTGCGTGTAAAATCTTCATTCGTCCATATTTGAAGATGAAGGAGCCGCTCTGATGCGGTCTGACTGGAAAACACCGCTCGCGGGGTGCTGTGGAGTCAGAAAATCACTGCGTCACAGACTACTCCATTAACGAATACTATGCGGTCATTTTGGGGCACTAACAGGCGGTTGGTAATTTGTTAGGTCTGCCGCTCCAGAAGAGTCAGGGAGACACTGTTATCTTTTTTGGGCACTAGCCACGCCCCCCCTGCAATTCACAAATTATATGCATGTAGTTTGTGAATTCTGAGAAAGTAGTAAACTTACCATCAAGTCTAAATTTGCCTTTTTGAATCAAGCCAGTAATTTGTGAATAGTGAAAGTGGTTCGGAGCATAAATGTACTCAGAAGAGTAAGTGACTATTCATATGATTACTTCCAAAAACAATAAATACATAAAAGGTAAAATCATCACAGTAAAAAAGAGACATAAGCAATATGGGAATACCTCACCGCAAACTAACATGCTCTGGATTAATCAGATCAATTTGGTATGATTTAATTATATCCACAATCCTACTTCATTTACCCTAAGAGTAGTTACGTGGATATAGTATTCAATTCGACACTCACAGAATAATTTTTTATTTATTCAAAATATTTCAAGCGCTTAGACATCGCCAAAGGCCAGCAGAGTGCCGTCCAGTAAACAGGTGGAACAGAGAGCTTATGATTTTAAAAGTAAACACAGAGTACAGAATAGTCAGTTAATTATGCAGGTTAGGTTGGTAATGAATCAATTCATTTGGGTGGCAAGGAGAACCTCAGTCAGTCTTGATCCGGGTTGAAATTACATAACCTAGGAGGTAGGCAAAAGAAGCCTTGCTTAGGTGTTTAGACTCTTCTAATTCAAGATTTTTCTGTTTCCTGTGTATTTTCAGCCACCTGTGAGCTGTAGGTTGTTCAGGTGGGATGGTAGGTGTACTGGATGGATTTGTGACTTGCAAAACTATCTTGAAATCACTTCTTGCTCTCAGAGGAAGTCAGTGCATGCGTCATATAATGGGAATGATGTGATCTGATTTTCTGGCTCCTGCAACTAAGTTTACGGTGGCATGTAGGATGGATTTTAGAGGTGCCACTGTAGATTTGTGTAGGGTAGCCAAATTGTATTTTCTCCTCTAAGATGGGTAGAAAGAGCATGTGCAGCTGCTGTGAATTCCATGTGGCGGATGCATAATTTTAGCTTTTTCAGTATGTGGAGTTGGTGAGAGGAAGATTTCATCATTTTGATGATGCGGTCTGTTAGAGTGAGAAATATTTCTAGGATAAAACAGACACACTTAACATAAGGAGATAGCTAGGAAAAATGCTTGGGGTTGTAGAGTTTCAAGCCACTTTTGTATCTGGGGTGGCAAGTCACTAGAGCATTTGTTTTGCATGGCTTACTTTTCAGAAAGAGAGAAGTCATCCAGGTGTTTTGTCTTTCAAGAAAGGATTTTCAACTAGCTATGCTGGCTGCATTTGTAACATTTAAGTGTAGCTCTATTTTATCTGCACAAGGATGTATAACAAAAGTTTTGCCTTGCAACTGTAGAGGCTTGTGGAGGGAGTGCCGCAGGGCGGGGCAGGGGAGTGGCAGAGTAGGGGTAGTAAACTCCGGCTCACGGCCGACCAGAGAAATGTAACTAAATAAAAAAATAAAGTGAATTTATTTGCGCGCACTAAAATGCCTTTTGTGATTCAGCGCGTGCAATGAAATTCGTTTAATTAATTAATTAATTTACATTACTCTGGTCGGCCATGAGCCAGAGTTTACTACCCCCACCCTGGCCCTCCCTGCCCCGCTGCACTCCCTCCACAAGCCGCTTCTGCCTTACACTATTGTGGCTGAAGGTTACACATTAAATTTGAAAATATATTGTGAGAGAACAGGTCCTGGTGGGATGTCACTTTTAACTGAGAGTGTAATTGATTTGATGACATCTAATTTTACAATTTGAGATGTTAAGGAGAGAGAATGACTCAAACCCATTATGAACTATTACCTCTAATCTCATTCTTAGAGAGAGGATTTGCAGAAGTGATTGGTAGTTAGGTGTTGTGTCGATCCCTGCTGCAAAATCTAGCATAACCAGGTGTCACACATTCCCCTCATACAGAATCTGCAGACCATCATCTAATATCTGAATTGTGGTGAGCTCAGTCTGAAAGCCATTAAGGAGGTTGTATTTTAAGATATGGAATATGAGATGTGAGGCTACAGCTTTCGCTATAACTTTCCTGGGAACGCAAGTTTGGCTATGCATCTCCGATTTTAAGAGTTGTTATGATCTGTTTTGTAAACTGGATGGAAGTTGCCTACGTTTCTTGAAGTATTACCACTTGTGAGCATGAGTTTAGTGATGTCATGCAAGCAGCTTTTTAGAAGGAAAGATGGTATGCTGACTTTTCAATAAAAGGAAGGAGTGTAGAAGTTAGTATTTGTGAGATATCCTGTAGATCATGACTTTGAAGGATGTCCATTTGTCTGTGCCTCTTGCAGGCATATGCAGTTTGAATTTGTTTTCAGTTTTCAGATAGCTTTTTCTGTAGTCAGTATTTTCTGTGAAAAGAAGTTAGTAATGTTATTGACAATAGTTGGGCATCTGGGGAGCTGGAGAAGTTTGTTATGGAGGTTGGTTTGGTGCAATGCTTAACAGAAAGAGGGTTCCAGGGTAGTAGTGCCTCCTCAATCTTGTTTAGAGGTGAGAATGATAGCTTTGTAATTTCCCCCTTGTTCTGTGAGGGCTTAAATTGACTGTTGCTTCCATTTTTCTGATATTTCTTTCATAGTTTTTAACTTATATTTTTGCGTTCATGGTGCAGATTTGTCAAATATGTTTTGAGTGATTCTATGAAGAAGTTGATCAATGAGTGGATAGCATTCAGGATATTATTAGAGGTGGAAATGTCTCTGATCTCTACTGAATGCTGTTGAGTTGGAATGTTCATGAGCTGTCATTACCAGAACTCTTTGGGACTGATATATAAAATTGTTTGACATTCACTTGGTGAGATGGACAGGGGCAAAGCTCGGTGGCCAGAGCATTCTAATACAAAAGGTGTTAGGTTATGTGGTATTCGGAATATATATAATTAGTAGAGGGCATTATATTCCTCATGAGTGGGAGAGCAGATGGATTGTGTTAATTCATGCTGTGTATAGATTTCCCTTCATTTTAAAGTAAGAGGGTTTTGAATTATGTTGAATAGGATGTAAAAGAAAACATTGTTGGCGTTGTGAGTTTTATGAATGTTCTTCAAAATAGTTAGACTTACACCATCACAAGATATACCAATATCATCCAATGTCTGGTGAATGTTTACTGCCAAAAAGAATACAACTAATTGTCATTTACATAATATAAATGTAATTACTGAAAATAAAATGCATTCAATGTGTTGGAGAACGTCTTTAACGTAGACTTTTCTACTTATTATGTCGATCTTTAAATGTTTACAATGGGAAGTACGACTAGTGTAGGCCCAGATTCTTACCTTCATCAAGTAAAATGCAGATTATCTAAAGCAAACGACAATTCCACTTTCAAAGAGTGTTTTCTCTATTATTCAGTACATAATAGGGTTGTTTCCTGTTATCAATGAAAAAAAACATAATAGGTATTTAGGAGCAATTAGCAGTTCACACTATCTAAATTCAGTCACTTAGTTCATACTTTATTTTCTCACATGCATTCGATCTTATAGAGACATTTACGACACGGATCAGAAAAAGATTATTTACATTATTATTATAATTATTAGTAAAATTGAGCCAGATTCTTATGACAGTTAGGAGGTAATTTAGAACCTGGGGATAAAAACAGGTATATGATACATTTTCCATCTGATTATGAACATGGGCTATAACAGTAACGAATATATTTTTTTGACCAAGTACAACACACATTTTTAATGATTAGTGCTCATGACAGCAAATCCTCGAGCTAAATCGCAATCCAAATGAAGAATATTTCATATCTCATATTACTATCCTCCAAACCCACCCACTCTTTGAAAGTCAAACAAGCACACTAAATTCAAAGCTTAAGCTAATTCCTACAGGCACATTTCATCTAATGCACAACCCCCAAATACTTTGTGCCCACGAATATATCCTCTAAACACAATCTCGTGGATCTGGTCATCATAACACAATCAAACATAATTCTGCACAAGCACTCTCAGTTGAATTACCTCTTCACTAAGCCGTGATATATGTCCTATTCATTACATCAAAGCAGCATTCAAGACCTATATTTCCACTATCACCAAGTCAACTTGCATATCTGCTTGATCCAAGACTTAGATGGTCTTTGACGTTATTACAATCTTCTTATCCTTTCTATTATTATGTTACTACTAGTATACAACATTCTCAGATTGATTTACTCAAGTAACTCATCTTCATTTCAATAAGATGATCTGGCCATCGAGAATGCTCAGGAATGTATCTGCTCCATGGGAACATTCAAATCTCATTCAACTGATTCTAAGTGCTCATCATGTCACTAATCATATTCTTAAAACTGTCTTTGCCACACCATACTAGAAGTCATCATTATCAGATGGATAGATCATTTTATGAACTAAATATGGATTAAATCTCCCAGATCTACAAAATTAAGAAACTGTCAAGCTATACCTCATTTACTGCTATAGAATATACTAAGGAAACCAAAGGCTTTCATGGATTTAGGCTTCAGATTATCATTGACTGGTATTACTGATACATGTTCAGTAGTCACATCTTTAACTACCTAGAAAGTGCCTCTCTCTGGAGACATGTTCCAAGAAACCACTAGACATACACTTATCCATCTGCCAATGCTGACTTTCAGAACTAGTGAAACAATAAAAGATCTCCCAAAATGATGTATGTAGCATCCTCCCCAGCCTGGGTACCCACCAATGACTATGTCACACATGGACCTGGTACTGCACACCTCTATTTAATCTGCGTGTAACTGCAAACTCAACATTCTAAACTTGCTTTTATTGTATTCTGCTCTAACATTTCTGCTGCAGCTCTATGGAGTCCATCAAGAGCCAAAAGGGCTGCCTCATTGCTAACCCGCATGACACTACATCTACCCCTCTGGTAAACAAAAAAATGACAATGTGTTTTAAAATATATAGATATGTACAATTAAAGCACTTCAATCGTCTTCCTGGCACTGCAACTGTCCAACTTGTGCATGTCGTTGGAAACTGGGAACTCTTTTTGACAATGTAGGGCAACAGCAGTTCCAAAGGTTTCAGAGCAAGTCTCTAGACATCTGGATCTGATGAACGGTGACTCAAATGCCGAAAATGATAAGAGCCTCTTGTGTTAGACTTCCCAGGGTGCTGGGCAGTCACAATGTGTCCCTTTGTAGAAACCATATGAAAAAGGTCAGAAATGAATGGAGGATCAGACTGTCTTTTCTACATCCTGTGGGCGAGCACTCGATCTCTCCTTTCAAAGATGTGGTTCTTTGCATGTCTTCTCCTATCAACATACTTTCCTCTTCTGTTTGTGAACCAAGTCCTTTTCAGGAGTCTTGTCTTCATTCCTTTCTCCCTGATTGATGCATTGAGGCAACTTGGCTGTCATTGCTCTCGCGAACATCAACATTGCAGGGTTTCCACCTGTGGGCAAGTGAGGTGTTGAATGATAAGCTTTTAAAGAAGTCACCGGGTTGCCTCCTCTTGGACAAATAAAAAGGAGCAACCTGTGAAGGGAGCACGGGATGGTTGCACTACTCATTTGGGCCCCCATTAACCCATGCTGCTCCATTGTAGCTCCTTGTGGGGATGGGCCCCCCTTTGGGGAGAGTCACTGACCAGAGTGCACCCACCAACACCTTGTTTATCTGCTATGAGATTATAAACATGAACCATAACTTCCATTATACCAAAAATATTTATTATTGTAAACACAAACTTGGGAGATGCACAGAATGACAATTCAATTGGTTAAAAACATCTTCTCACAGAGAAATAATGATACAAATACATTTAAAATTCTTTACAAATTAAAACTTATTACGAAGAAATGTCGACGCAGCATTTCGGTGAGCAATTATTCCTTCACCTTCTTCAGGACAAAGTTTTTAAAATACAATAGCAGAAAACAATTGTTAAACACCATGAATTTATGTTAATTTCAGCAAAGCAGTACCTCAATTTTAAAAACCATTACTTAGGCATATATTTTAAAGAAACAAGCTAAAACCACATTGTACATTTCAAAATCAAAAAATGGAAAATAACAAGCTTAATCCACATTTTACATTGCACAATCAAAAGATGGAAAATAACACATGATCTATAAAATCCAAGAAGTGTATACTATTACCTAAACCCACCTATTACAGTTGTAACAAGATTAGTCATCTCGGAGCTTTCAATTGCTTAGAATCCCCTTAGTGAGAAGGAAAAACTCAGCTGACAGGGTATATGTGGAGATTTATTTTTCTAAAAATATAAAATTTAAAATGTATTTGAAACATGCTAAATGAATGGCTTCTTATACATACACTATATTTGGCCATGACATACCTTAAATTTAAAGTAAACCTCCAGTTCATGTGATAGAGCAGCCAGCGGTCCAAACAAAAGCCGTTGTAGATAAGGACATTGATTTCTATATCGGAAAAAGCAAAATCAAATTTTTATCCTAGTGTTTATTTCTTTACTGGGTTACTTTTAATCTTATCTCGAACCTGTAAAAGGTCTTACCATCTTTGGCTATCATAAGTCAATCTCAACATTGCCTGCACTGTCATATATTTTTCAAGCAACAAAGGTCCCATACAAATAGGATAGGTATAGTATCACAATTTTTACAATCAAAAACTAGAATTATCCATGTACTCAATTAGAAAGATAAATGCAATTTATTATCAATAAAATAGAAACACGTAATATGCAAGGGGATGAGTGAGCAAACTGTGAAGAGGTAAAAAGGAAATCAGCCGATTTCCTTAGCACAGGCAAGTGACTTAAAAAGTGACTTTTCAGTGTGTGCAAAAAATGAAAGTATTGAAAGTCACAATCAGTTTAACATCTCATACTCAAAAGTAGAATACATAATATAATTTAGAGTTAGAGACATGAGTCGACGACGTTTCGATCCCCATGAAAGTGGTGGGATCTCTTCAGGACTAAACGATGAAACGAATGCCTGGGAAGTTTGCCTAGAATATGCGAAGCAATTGGAGCAGTAAGATGTTGTCCGTAGAGTCACGGCAACAGCAGGGGTCGCTTGTCCTAGTGCGGAAATGAATAGGGATAGAACAAATCGTTCTATCCCTATTCATTTGCATCTCTCGCTATTATGAAGGGGCGTCCGTTCCTAATAGCGAGTCTGACTGCCATGTACTTTTGTTTTGCAACTACATTTGCGGCCGCAAAACACTCGCAGTTTACCACCTACTTCAAGTAGGTGATAAACCACTTGAAAACTTCCCCTTTGTGAGTGTGTGAGAAATTATTTTTAAAGAGCAGGCAGTGATCCAAGGGGCCACTGCCTGCCCTTAAAAAATGAAACTGAAAAGTTTAATTTTTAAATGCATCCTGTTTTCTTTTAAGGAATATGGGCTGCATTTAAAAAACAATAGACTGCTTTATTTAAAAAGCAGTACCAGACATGGTGATCTGCTGACCCCAGCAGGCCACTATCCTGGGAGTGCTAGCTAATCCCAATGTGGCCAAAATTTAGCTTGCCTCATGAATATTGGTGAGGCATGCAATTTGCAACCCCATTGGGAATCGCTAACAGTGTCTGTGACACTGTTGTCCATTGCATTTTGCGATTCCCAAATTGCGAGTCGCTATGCGGCGCAATTTGCATGTCGCAAAATGTAAGAGTCATACAACAGGCCCTAAGTTTATTTAAAAACCTTTCGGGGCAATTTTCTGTTTTCACGGTTATTCGGGAAGTCGTGATGATGCAAGTAACTGCGACAATCAAGCCTTTTCCATAAAGTGTAAAACAGTTATCTCCACACATATTGCAGTATTTTACACACTAGGGGTTTCTTACAGTAGTCTCTAAAGTTATGATTTTTCTAGAGAGTTTATATAAACACCATCTCTAAAACCTATTTTCTGTTTTCGCAGTGACGACGGAGATCGCGATGACGTCGGTAATCGCGATCCCATGGACACGTCAAGGAAACTGAAAACAAAAGAGTACATTCAATGACCACCAACACATCCCAAAATAATATGTAAAAAAAAATCCTTTCTAAACATCATTAACTGCAATGATCGCACTAGGAGTTGATTACTGTACACTTCAAACTCATGTATTTCTAGTGTATTTCTAGAATAACCATCTTTAAAACCTATTTTCTGTTCGGTGAGGCAGGAGATCACAATGACATTGGTAATCGCGATCCCCGCATTTACGTCTCGTAAGCAAAAAGCAAAAGCAGGAATTCAATGGCCACCACCATATTAAAATATTATAAATATATAATTAATTCTAACCATCACTACAGGTAACTCACTATATAAATAACTATAAAAATATTCATCAATATTTCAAAATCTCTATAAAAATGTGTTTATGATTCATTGATATATATTTGTTATATAGTCACGATGTCCCCGCGATGGTACACAGGTGGCCATGCTGGGGGTCACGGCATTGTTCCGAATATAGCACACGATTAAAAAAAATCTATTTTGGAGACCGCCAGTAGGTGATATTATATTATATATATTCATATTATTATTATTATTAACAATACTTGTAAAGCGCAACTATCACCCTAGGGGTACGCTGGCGCTGTGATACGAGTGTCTAGCTAAGTGTAGATGCAAATGGAATGCAGTTACCAGAAGAAAGAAAGTTAGCATATATATATATATTTATATATATATATTATCTACTTGCGGTCGCCAGTAGATAGTTATAGTTAGGACCGTGTTTCCATAGGAAATCTGAAAATTCTATTTTGAATAACTTTGGCGCCGGTTGACGAATCCTTGCGAAATTTTCAAAACCAATGGGGTGTTCCGCTCAGCTCCTACCCTGAAAGTCTCGGGATGATTCGTCAAGCAGGGGCTGAGAAAAAAGGGTGGTCCCAAAACGCATTTTCCCCATGCATTTTCCCATAGGACCTTTAGTCGAAGGTACAGCCCGAACGGCTGAACAGAATTACTTGAAATTTGGCAAAGAGGTAGTCCTCAGGTCAGGCATGTGCCTTTTGCATATATGGTGTCAATCTGTTCAGTAGTTCCTGAGAAAATTGCAGTTAAAAGCACATAAATATCTATAGCCGCGCACCGTGCGCGCACCGTGTGCGCACAGAGCGCGCACGGTACGCGCACGGTGCCGTGCATGAGTGTAATTCTGATTGGTGGATTCATGTCAGTCAACATTCGAATCGGTCGAAATCAGGAAGAGTCGACCGCCATTTTGTGTGTAACAGTGAAAAAGAAAGGTGGAGAACGTGAAAAGGGGGCAGGGTACAGAGTTCCTGACCCCCCAGCTTTTGTCAGGGGGTCCCTGAAGGACCATGAAGGGTAAAAAAAACATGTTATTTTTTTTTTTAAATCGCGGGGTGCGCGTACGGTGCGCACACCGTACGCGCACCGTCACGAGGTGTGCGCACGGTGCGCGCATGGTGCGCGCACGGCGGAATCATAAAAAAAATAGAATTAAAAATCTAATTTAAGTGTTTAGATGTTAGGTGGCTCTAAAAAGAGCTGTTGTGTTAATTGAGGGACAGAGGAAAAAAAAGACATGGCAAAAATTATAGGGTGCCGCACGTGTGCTGCTGTATCTTGCTCTCTATTAGCGGAATGCTGGTGTCCGCATAAGAGAGAAGAGCATTGCACGCATTGCACCGTATATGCACCCTCTTAAATAGAGGGTGTATATCCAGAGGAACCGAAGAAGGTGAAGCTGCCGCCGCAGATGAAGTGCTCGGCTGAGCTGCTGCGGATGTGCTCGGCTGAGCTGCTGGAGGGTTTTCTCTAGCAGCTCGAGCATAAGCCACAGGATGTACATCTCTAACGTCCCTGATCATAGTGAAGATACTAAAAGAGTATTTCTTTTTAGGATCTCCTCTTGATAAGACACGATCACAAAGAGTGCAGGTGACTTTTGGAGCATTCACCTTCTTCTGCCCGTCTGGAAATGTAAAAAATTGCCATATAAAAGAGTCTTTCTGTTTCCTCTGTTTCCTTCAGGGACCCCCTGACAAAAGCTAGGGGGTCAGTAACTCTGTACCCTGCCCCCTTTACACGTTCTCCACCTTTCTTTTTCACTGTTACACACAAAATGGCTGTTGACTCTTCCTGATTTCGACCGATTCGAATGTTGACTGACATGAATCCACCAATCAGAATTACACTCATGCACGGCACCGTGCGCGTACCGTGCGCGCACTGTGCGCGCACGGTGCGCGGCTATAGATATTGATGTACTTTTAACTGCAATTTTCTCAGGAACTACTGAACAGATTGACACCATATATGCAAAATGCACATGCCTGACCTGAGGACTACCTCTTTGCCAAATATCAAGTAATTCTGTTCAGCCGTACGGGCTGTACCTTCGACTAAAGGTCCTATGGGAAAACGCATGGGGGAAATGCGTTTTGGGACCCCCCCTTTTTCTCGGCCTCCGCTTGACGAATCACCCCGAGACTTTCAGGGTAGGAGGTCAACAGAGCGCCCCATTAGTTTTAAAAATTTCACGAGGATTCGTCAACCTGCGCCAAAGTTATTCAAAATAGAATTTTGAGATTTCCTATGGAAACTAGGTTGTAACTATAGCTATCTACTGGCGGCCAGTAGATAATATATCTATGTATATATATATATAGATATATATATATATATATATATACATATATATATATATATTCACTGAAAAAACCATAGGTTTCAGGGACGTTATAGTTAGTTGGACATTTGAAAACGGTAGTCTGTGGTCTGTATTTTAGAGTGCATCTATCAAAGGTTATATTACAGTGTGAAGAGGTGTGTCAGACTATTACGTGGATGATGTCATCAGTGATGTCATCAGTGATGTCATTTGAGATGTCATCAGGGATGTCATGAGTGATGTCACTGACCATGTCATGAGTGATGTAATATGTGACGTCATTAGCAGTGCATTGCAGGCACGCAAGTTATAGTTAGCTCAACTAACTATAACAGGCAAATTTCTAAGGTTTTATATGAGTCAAATGTCCAAATAATTATAACGTCTGTAAAACCTATGGTTTTTTCAGTGAATTTCTAAGGTTTTTTAAATGTTAATTTCATATTTTAATATTTATAAAACCTATATTTTTTCAAATTGTTTTTTAATATTTTGCAACTCTATCATCCTTTTATAAACTTTACAAATTATTTAATTTTGATTTCTTCCCCACAAAATATGTCCCGTATCGGTAGTCTACCAAGCTCGATCAACACGCGAATCCTATCCACCACATTTAAATGATGCGCATTTTGTATCCGACGGGTTTGTGGCACCGCGTCCCACGTAACAACATGTACATATGAGGTTGCGCCAGCTGCTACTTTGGTTTACGACGGGTATGCACTACCAAGCCGCGTGTTATGTCATGTACGTATAGGGTCGCGCCCGCTGCGTGTTGTGTATGCAACAAGGGCACACTGCCACGCCCTGTGTTACGTCATAGACGTACAATGTCGCACCGCATACGCCATTCCCTCATTTTCTTTTGTCTCAAAACTATATCTAAAAAACTTTAAAGTGTATATGAGAGCAAGCGATAATTAAAAAATATTTTAAACAGTTATATTTTTCTAACTCTAATAAACTTATATTATAATAAATATATTTTCTCAAAATCACATCGGGTGCGGTCTCATTGTGCACTGGCTGCGCGATTGCCATGTAACCATAAAAAAAAGCATTTAATTAGTTCATAACATTTCCCATTGCAACAGTTCGAAAACGCCACCCATTTTAGTCAATATCAGTACTGCATTTCATGAGACACACCTCTTCTGCTTAGAGAGCTTTGTTCAAACCTTTTTGCAATATACACATATCCTACACTACACACAACATGCAACCATCATTTTCATCAATATTCATGCTCTGTAAAGTAGACTTCCACCTATGATACACATACACCTAAAAGTTACATTACCGAAATTTTCTCCAATACCACAGGTAACATGGTTGCGTACGCTGTCCACAACACAACGTAATATAGTATGACCCAGAGACAGTATCATGCATAGATAATGAACACACAGACACAGGTAGATAGTGGAAGTGGATACGGGCACGTACGCTCCACTCCTTTTTATTACCGTGGTGACATATCCAGTGACGTCTGTGCTGGATGTATGTAAGTCTAAACCAGCCTTCAGACAATGGTTGCTGCTAGCATCAACTACAACAGTAATCATTGGATCACACACAGAGATTCAATATTAAAAGAATCAATAATTTATGCTGCAGTAAGGTAGGGACAGTAGATGTGAAATAATACAGAAATAATTCCATCATAAAAGAACAACAACTTGTGGTATACTGACACACAATCAATAGATCTGAAATAATACACAAAAAGATTATATCATAAACGCTCCATCAGTTCTAGTGCACTCACGTAACCACATCAAAAGCATTCAACATGTGCACAGCCACCGATAATGCGTGCTGTAGACAGGCCGTACTAGGAGCAATATCTGTTGCCATCAACACTGCATCATCTGCAATACCGACTCAATCTGAATTATGAACACTGCTGTCTGCAGTGTAGGCCATAGAGAGCGGTCACAAAGCATCCACAGATACGTAAAGTGACTTCACCAACCCAGTTTGTCATCAGCGAAGCAACAAAAAAGGGTGTGCAAAGCCTGCAATGATACATATGCATGGTGCAGACAGTACACACTGGAGCAATGTCTTTTCCTACAGGACCACCTCATCTACAATAGCGACTCAATCTCAATTGTGAACACTGCTGTCTGCAGTGTAGGCCAGAGTGAGCGGTCACAAGGGCTCACAGCCACATGGCATTCACTTGAGCTCTACAGTTTGCAATACACAAACAAAAAAAAACCTGTGCAGAGCCTGCAATGATGCATATGAGTGGTGCAGACAGAGCACACTGGAGTAATATCTTTTCCTACAGGACTGCATCATCTACATTACCGACTCAATGTCAAATGTGGACACAGAAGTCTGCAGTGTAGGCCAGAGAGAGCGTTCAGCAAGAGCCCACAGCCACGTGGCATTGACTTGACCTTTACAGTCTGCAATACACAAAGCAAAAAAAAGTGTACAGAGCCTACAATGATGCATATGAGTGCTGCAGACAGAGCACACTAGAGCAATGTCTTTTCCTACAGAACTACCTAATCTACAATAGCGACTCCATCTAAATTGTGAACACTGCTGTCTGCAGTGTAGGCCAGAGAGAGCAGTCAGTAAGAGCCCACAGCCACCTGCCATTCACTTGAGCTCTACAGTTTGCAATACACGAAGAAAAAAAACGTGTGCAGATCCTGCAATGATGTATATCAGTGGTGCAGACAGAGCGCACTGGAGCAATGTCTTTTCCTACAGGACTGCATCATCTATAATACCGACTCAATGTCAAATGTCGACTCAGAAGTCTGCAGTATAGGCCAGAGAGAGCTATCAGCAAGGGCCCACAGCCACGCGGCATTGACTTGAGCTCTACGGTTTGCAATACACGAAGTAAAAACAAAGTGTGCAGAGCCCACAATGATGCGTATGAGTAGTGCAGACAGAGCACACTGGAGCAATGTCTTTTCCTACAGGACTGCATCATCTACAATACCGACTCAATGTCAAATGTGAACACTGAAGTCTGCAGTATAGGCCAGAGAGAGCGTTCAGCAAGGGCCCACAGTCACGTAGCATTGACTTGAGCTGTACAGTTTGCAATACACAAAGCAAAGAAAACGTGTGCGGAGCCTGCAATGATGCATATGAGTGGTGCAGACAGGGCACACTACAGCAATTTCTTCTCTTACAGGACTGCATCATCTACAGTAGCAACTCGATCTGAATTGTGAACACGACTGTCTGCATTGTTAATTAAAAACAGTACTCACACACACAACCATCAATACTTTTTCTCAATCCCTCTCAAAATAAAACAACATAAATTATAGAGAACTCTACAATGAATAAATCAAAACAATTCAAATTGGGATTTCATCTCTCCACAGTCTACAGTATTCACTGTTCCTTTGGACTTCCAAGATAAATTTGGTCATTTCACTAAACCTATAACTGATATAAAAAAACTTCTTGAAGCAAGTATACTAAAACAATATTGTGTATGTTTCAATAGACGTGTGTAACGAGGTGTCCCGACCTGACGAGGATAAGAGTCTACCACGAATGACTGCTTGTGTGAACAATCCCCTCTCCCCTCTTTACCTCCAGCAGCCTGAAGCCTGGAACCCGGAAAAGTCCACAAGACCCGCGGGTGAAAAAGAAGACCCGTGTTTCTTTAACTGGGCCGAATTTGCCACATGCCCCGCCCACATCAATGACGCAGAGGATGGGAGGACTTCAAATCGGGGAAGTGTAGAGCGGGAAGGGGTAGCGAGAGCAGACGGAGAGGAGAACGAGATGAGAGCGATTACAGAGGAGATTCGAGAGAAAGAAGCAGACGAAGGAAGCGGTGCCCCGAGACCGAAGATAAAGACACCGGAGCCAGGAGGCCAACGACCCTGTGACTCGCCCCGCCACGTTTCAGGAGAAGCATGGCACCAACAGGTACGAGCTCGTATCTCGGGTTGGGCGGGACGGCAGGGGCTAGCCAAGCCATAGAAGTCGTACTCCCCTATACCCCTACCCTCACACACCCGACACCTAAGAAAGGAGAAAGAGCACTGTGTGAATCCTCACCCCCGTTCCCTCACGTAAAGACACAATTGAACACCCGACTGAAACCAGTTTCCCTTTTCTTTTCTCACCCACGCCTTGGACCGGAGAGTAATTCCACGGTGACGATGTCAACCTGGACCGGACTAGGAGAGGAACGAAGAGTCCGAGAAGACGAGGGTCACCGGAACAAGAGACGGACACCCCCCTACCCTATTACCGAGCGGTCACGTATCGGAAAAAAGAGTTACGACCAATAAATTCTTCCTCACTATCCTCCGCTGTCTCTGTGTTTCCTGCGGTCCTGCCACAACTTTCTAATTTCTTAACTACTGGATTCTGTAATTAAACAATCACCACACAATCTAAATTGTGAACCCTGCAAACTGCAGTCTACACCAAATCCAGTGGTCATTCACAACTCACAGCCACATACCGTTGGATTCGGAAGCACGGAGTAGGTTGCACCTGATCAGAGGGGGAACACAAAAATCATCACAGACTTTAACTTATGATATCTTCATTCATAGACTCAAGACCCCATTTCACTGTTTGCACCTACTGTACCCCAGTATACTCCACCAACTATTGTTAACCAAGCCCAATAATCATGTGCAGCAGTTAGCTATGGAATCACAGACTGTGATGCACATCAAAACACAAACTTCTGAAAAAAGCAAGCAGCAGGTAATCATCCATTGTGGGATCAAGACACCGTTCCACAGTTGGGACCTAAAGTTGGATGAACCTGATCGAAGAGAGTACCTTCATCTCCACTCTTAAATGCAGTTCTAATATCGTCCATTGTGGAGTCAACACACCGTTCAACTTTTGGAACCTAGAGTTGGTTGCAGCTGGTAGAAGAGAATACCTCCATTTCCACTCTTAGATACAGTTCTAACATCATCCATTGTGGGATCAACACACCATTCCACTGTTGGGACCTAGAGTTGCTTGCACCTCATCGAAGGGGGTACACAGAAATCATCACAAATTGTAACTTCTAACATCCTCAATCATATAATTAACACCCCATTTCACTGTTTTGACCTGTCCAACTTCAGTGTATTCCAGCAATACCAGTCAACTCAGGCCAATAACCATGTGCAGCACTTAACTACAGAAGCAGAGAATCTGATACACCTCAACAGACGGAGTTCTGTGAAAAACCAGCAACAGGTGCTATGGAACATCGTCCATTGTGTGATCAAGACACCATTCCACTGTTGGTACCTAGAGTTGGTTGCGCCTCATCAGAAGCTATACACAAAAATCATCACACACTTTAACTTCTGACATCCTCAATCATAGAATTAAGACCTCGTTTCACTGTTCGAACATGCTGTACCGCTGTGTACTCCAGCAACTGCAATAAACCATGCCTAATAATCATGTGCAGCAGTTAACTACAGAAGCACAGAGTCTAATCCACCTCAACGGAAGGAGTTCTGTAAAAATTAAGCAGAATGTAATATCGGACATCTTCCATTTTGGAATCAAGACAACATTCCACTGTTGCAACCTAGAGTTGGGTGCAGCTGGTCAAAGGGAGAACCTCCATCTCCACTCGCAGAAGCAGTTCCAACATCATCCATTATGGCATCAAGACACGTTCCACTGTTGGAACCCAGTGTTGGTTGCAGCTGGTCAAAGGGAGTACCTCCATCTCCACTCTCAGATGCAGTTCTAACATCGTCCATAGTGATATCAAGACACCGTTCCACTGCTCGGACCTGCTGTACCGCGGTGTACTCCACCGACTGCAGTCAGCCAACCCCAATAATCATGTGCAGCAGTTAGCTACGGAAGCACAGAGTCTGATGCACCTCAACGGAGGGAGTTCCCTGAAAACTCAGTAGCAGGTAATATGGGACATCGTCCATTCTGGGATCAAGACACCGTTCCACTGTTGGGAGCAAGAGTTGATTGCACCTGGTCGGAGGGGGTATACAGAAATCATCACATACTTTAACTTCTGACATCCTCAATCATAGACTCAAGACCCCGTTTCATTGTTCGGACCTGCTGTACCGCGCTATAGTCCAGCAACTACAGTCAACAAAGCCCAATAATCCTGTACAGCAGTTAGCTACAGAATCACAGAGTGTGATCCACCTCAACGGAGGGAGTTCTCTGAAAACTCAGCAGCAGGTAATATCGGACATCGTCCATTATGGGATCAAGACACCGTTCCACTGTTGGGAGCCAGAGTTGATTGCAGCTGGTCGAAGGGAGTGCCTTCATCTCCACTCTCAGATATAGTTCTAACATCGTCCATTGTGGGATCAAGACACTGTTCCACTGTTGGGACCTAGAGTTGGTTGCACCTGGTCACAGGGAGTACCTTCATCTCCACTCTCAGATACAGTTCTAACACCGTCCACTATGGTATCAAAACACAGTTCCACTGTCGGTACCTGTCGGACTACTGTGTTACTATTATACAGAGCACTCCATGCTCCTGGTCCTCAGGCTGGGCTCTGTGTGCCTGTATCGCGGTAGCCAAGGTTAATCTCAGGAACCTTCCGAGCTCGCAGACCTCGGCCCAGGACCTTCCGCCGGCACGTGGTCAGCCCTCTTTCACATACAGCGGTGTCAAAAGGTGAACTGTGGGACATATATGCGTCACAGCGGCCATGACGGTTTCTGAGTACCAGCAGGATGAGAACATCATTCACGCACCCACCTTCGCTCACAGCGTCAGCCTCATGGCGGTGTAAGCTGCGCAGACCAGGCAGACACGTTCGCCAATCCGGAAGAGAACCACATCCAAAGAAACGTGCCTTTTATTCATACCACTACGCTAGCCTTGTGTACGGCGAGCCAGCCCACTTCCCTAAACATTTGGGGGGGAGGAGGCACATACGCGCTACCATTCCGTAATCTTCCCTACTGACTGTACTCTCATGGTTGTGTCCACTGTCCACTTCACTCAATAGACCATCAGTGTATGTTGACATGTACATGTCTGTGCTCTGCATTCTCAAGTCTGTCCGGCACATCCCCTCAATACTTTGCATTGTATACTTTTATAATCGAGAATTACTTGCCACCTTCGCACATACTTTGCTCTCATCTCTCCCCGCATTCTGCATTGTGAGGCAGAGGTGCCATGCCATGTTTGGTTTGTGTACATGGCTAGCCACGGTCCCCACAGTATGTAGTGTCATTGAGTCTGCTACGTACACATGTTGTTTGTCATGTTGAATGTCATTATATAAGATACATCGCCTTCTCACTCAGGAAGCCCTGATCCAGGTCATAATAGCCACAGTCCTGTCGCACTTGGACTATGCCAACTCTGTGTACTTGGGCATGCCACTCTACCTGTTTAAACGGCTATAGATGGTAAAAAATCATGCAGCCAGACTGGTCTTCCGACAACCGAGATGGCAATCAGCAACTCCCCTACTGAGGAAACTGCATTGCAGGGTCGTAACACAGCCCCCCGCAGCCCCCGCAGTGCGGTGGGGCCCCAAGCCCCAAGGGAGCCCCCTTGGTACTGCACTCTGGCTGGAGAGCTCCTGATTGAGCCTGGAGGGGGCCCCTCTATGTACGTGCAGAGAGGCCCCCTCACTTTTCGTTACACCGGTGCTGCATTGGCTCCCCATTTCCCAGCTCTGCGCCTTCAAAATGGGCTGTCTGATCTTTAAAGCTCTGCATAGCAACAGTCCATTATTCATCAACAGCTTGTTACTCAGGCACATTCCATCACACAATCTACGATCTGCCCACCTCGCACTCCTCACCACCCTGGTTTTCAAGCGAGTACGTCAAGGAGGCTGCAGATTTGCTACCCTCGCACCTAAACTGTGGAACTCCCTCCCATTGGAAATACTGACCTTCTGCAATTTAGGAAGTCCCTTAAAACATGGCTATTTTCGCAAGCCTTCAATTAAGTAATTCACTAACAGCATACTGAGCCTGACAGCGCCATGAAGCCACCCGGTGTACGTGCACTCTATAAATTATTATTAACATGAACATTAACATTATTCACTAGCAGTGGCTTATTCCATTTACATATCGCTGTCTTAAAGAGCATACAAAAGTTTTTCTCACAGGTTAATAGTGCAACCACAATGGCAGTCATTCATTACTATCCAAGAATGTCCAACTGCACGACGCTTCTAAGCTTACGGCCCCCAATCTTGCGTCCTTTCTTAAAAGGATGCCAACTCCCACAATCACACCAACATTCACACAGCTTTCTAAGGACAGTTATCTGCCTCTCAATAACATACACTCCTACAGAATATGAGCTGGCATGCCGCATGTCCTTACTGTTTCAAACACAGTAACTTCCTGTGGCAATATCTATTCCCACCCACACAAACTAACTCCCAAACTTCAACTTGGCCTTCAATTCCTAGTTTGAAAACACATTTCAAGAAACAAACCAAATTAAAGGCACCTTTGTTCAGAACAGAAGTCTCCCTCACTTCTGCAAAAGAAATTTATCAACTGCAGATGCCACAAACTTCAAATAAAATACACTACCTTTTAAATACGAACCGCCAATTACACTTTGTGAATTGTTACACAATTTTCAACACATGTCACACTCAAGGTCTGGCACACTTTTTTAACACGGTCCCCTACAGCCTTCTAACAGGCTTTCAAACTGTTCTTCTTTTAATACCAGACTACATTCAGACATTCTTTCGATCATCTCTGGAATACCAGGAACAGTGCCCATAATTCTCACCCTCTTTGCGGCCATCCTACTACTAATTCTACTTCTAGAAATGGCTACGCTCTCTATGGTAACAACTATGTCCGACAGAATACACCTCTACACCAAGCTACATTAACACTGTAAAAAAACGGAAAAACTTTTCAGCTGCCTGCCTCTATCTATTATCAGAGCTAGCTACAACATAACATTTATCTACACTTATGCAATATGCATACAATCATCGTTTGATTGCAAAACTTGCCCATTCGACTGGCGAATGGATGTATGCCTTGCCAACATCTCAACAATCGCTCCAGATATCCAGCAGGTAATGGAGTATCTTGAAAACCATGAACGTGTTTGTTCTGGCAGTGGCGCAATGGCGAATGCAATGCAAAAAGGAATCGCAGCGCAATGGGATTTCTGCGCAGCCGTGAAAGATCTCCTGCAACGTGCGACCTTTCACAACATCGCAGATTGCCTGCCCATTCAAATTACCGCTCCAACATTCGAGGAACATTACTGTCCCTTCGAGGATATGAATTGGATCGCTTCGCTTTTCTCACACAATGGCAACAATAGCCTCTTGGAACATTACGCATCTCAAGCAGCTGAAGAACTTCTGGACTGGAATCTGCAAGACTTGTAAGAAACTCACATTATTCTTTACGCGACCCCCAGCTGACAAACCATATCTTTTGCCTGAGCCTATGTTGTTGCTTTTCTTATGTCTTGCACATTTTTCCCTTGTTTATACAGGATACAGGCTTGTGTCCTACTTCGTAAATTCTTGTAAATGATTGTTGATTGACATATAAGTAAAAAATATACCTCTGTCCGGCTGGACAAGTCCCGTTACTACAGCACTGATTGAGCCTGTATTTATTTTTCCTTACATCTTCATTTAGCTCTAGGGACCACTGTTGTTTAAAATAACAACAAAGGACTGCCACAATTGTAGTTCCCAATGTCAATATCATGGCTGCCATCTCTGCGTGTGCTCTATCTATTACAGTTCTTATGGTAAGTATATTGTTTTCCATTAGTTTTCAAAGTTTTTACAGTCTCTCATAGACTGGAAAACAAAGTTGTGAAATATACCTTGCACGCAGCGCAAATCCGTGTGGGCCTTCATGCATAGCAATTATCACTGCGCTCCTGTCAAGGGTGCAATGCCAGTCATCATTTTGTTCCTCGCCGCTGCTGTGACTACAAGCCGTTGTACACTTTTGCAGGTCTCAGTCTGGATGACTTTAATCCTTCAATTAACCAGTGAAATCAGTCAGTTGGTGTGTAAGCAGTTCCATGGTTTGGTTAGCAACTAAATGAGGATCTATGTGGCATATGCATCAACCAAACTAATACCGATTCCTTAATAGCGAAAAATAAGGAATCGCCATTAAGGAATCGGTAATTGGCATGCATCAACAGATTCGGTAAAATTTAGCGATTCCTTAAAAATCGCTAAATTTACCGATTCCTTAATAGCGGGGCACGCAAACGGCCCCACTAGCAAATAGCGAGTTCGGTAATACCGATTTGGCTAATAGCGAGTTCGGTAATACCGAATTAGCAATTACCAAATCGGTATTAGCGAAATCGCAAATTGCCGCGTCGCACCGGGAACAGGCTGATGACATCACCAACCAGGAAATACTGCTGCCCCACCCACATAGCCTCGACAGAGGAGCAGACAGGAGCTGGAAAGAAGGACAGGCTGTGCAGAGTGAGGCCACACAGATTCTGCCAGTCACAGCACACATCCATCATGTCGCAGGAAGTGCCATCCAGCGCTGAATCTGCACGCAAGCGCAAGAAGAAGTTCTCAGACAGGGAGCTGGAGTACCTCATCGAGGGAGTGGCCAGCAAACACGACCGCCTCTTTGGCAAGCTGTCCCTCAAGGTGCCTGAGACTGAGAAGCGGCGCATCTGGCAGCGCATCCGTGAGAGGATCAATGCGGTTGGCGTCACTAGCCGCAGCATCGACGATCTCAAAAAACGGTGGTATGACCTCCGGAAGCGCGCAAAAGAGAGGATTGCTGAGAGGCTCCGGGAGGCAAGAAGGACTGGAGGCGGAACAAGCACTGCACCATCCAACACAGCCCTGGAGGACCTTGTGGAAGGGACGATAGAGCGGGAAGCCGTCGTGGGGGTGATCCAGATGGACACGTCCGGCGCAGCCACAAGTGCCCAAGGTAAGATGCATGCCTGTGCCACACCCAGCATAGCGTAAATCCATACCCATGCCCCCAGCCCAATCTCACTGTGTCTGCAGCTCTGGCACAGACAGTTCCACACATGACACTACTGCATCTTGGGAGTTGTAGTCTAGTCAGCCCAGAGTGCAGGCACAGGCGTAAATCCTCACACAACACATATGTTGTACATGGCTGTAGACTGTTCATTTGTTGGACCACAGAGGGACATTGATGGGTACAACACTATGTAGGTGTAATCATCCCACTAATCATGCACTGTTTCACACACAGATGCATCACCTGGGGACTCTGACGACAGCGACCAGCTGATCATCTCTGAGACACCCGTGGAGTCAGACCAGGAGACTGTGCAGGATGCGCACGCACCGCCAACACCTGCCACCCCACCAGCACCACCTCCACCAGCGCCACAATCATCGGCACCAGCACCAGTGCCACAAGCCAAGGCACCTGCGCCACAAGCCAAGGCACCACCACCTGCGCCACAAGCAACGGCACCAGCAAGCCAGCCTGCAGCCAGTGCAGCCACAATACCGCAGAGGCACAGGCACCAAGTTGCGCCCTTGCAGGAGATGGCAACCCCCCCCCTCAATTGGCACCCACGCAGCGCACATCCACACCACCTGCTGCACCACATGGAGGCTCAAGACACGCACGGCGTCACAGGGCCCGTCGCAGTTCCGTCTCCTCAGCTGACCAGGATGTCCCAACAACCTCTGCAATTGAGGAGAGGATGCTGCGCACACAGAACCTGCAGGGAAGACATGTGGCTAGCATCAGCTGCAACATCGTGCGCCTAGCGAGGGAGATGCGCGCCATGACTGCAGCAGTCACCGACATGGGCTCCGCGGTCAGGGACATGGGCACGGCGGTCAGGGACCAGACCACTGCGGTTGCTGATGGCAATGCTCAGCTCAGGGAGGAGGTACGTGAGCTCACCCGTGCCATCAGGGAGGGCCATGAGTCCCAGAGGAGGAGTAACCGGCAGCTAATGTTGCGTTCTGCCGCCGCTACCAAGGCCATACAACGGCACAGCAACTGCACCGCTGTGTTGGCACGCCGCACAGTCTCCCTGCAGGTGGACCTTGGGCACTTCTGCGGTGATGTTGCCAAGTCACTGAGACACATCACCACTGCTGTGGAACAACTTCAGAGCAGCACATGCAGTGCTGCAGCATTGGGAGGGGATGACACCAGTGAGGCTGCCTCCAGTGTCAGCAGCGTGTCACTGGCAGAGGCCAGCACCAGGCGCCGAAGTTCGCGTGCCTCCACGGGGACAGGCCGTGGTGAGGGTATGGATGCACCTGAGCGGAGGCTTGGTGTACGTGGCAAGCGGCACTAGAAATTTGTACATGCTGCAGGTCCATGGTGGAGCAACCATGGCCATCCAATTATTCTGTTTGCACAGGCCTGACTTTAAGGAACCTTTTATTTACATTTATGCAATCGGAGCATGATTCACAATGCTAGTTCTGTTGCACAATCCTCAGTGCTACTGTGCATTAAACAGTTGCACCCAACACCAACTTGTAATGTCTCATTTTACCCAAGGTCAAAAATGATTTTGCGTTATGTCTGTCCGCCTCCTATGGCCCTCTGCTGTGTTTGGGATGTGTGCCGGTCGTCGTTGGGCGGGTGGTTGGTCAGCCTGGGGGTCGTCATCTCTGTCCACCTCCATGGGTATCCCCCTTCTGGTGGCAATGTTGTGCAGCATTGCACATACAGCAATTATTCGACAGCATGTGTCTGGTTGGTATAGCATTGCGCCGCCAGTCTTGTGGAGGATACGGAAGCGGATCTTGAGAATCCCAAAAGTCCGCTCTATCACATTCCTCGTGCTGATGTGTGCAGCGTTGTAGCGATGTTCCTGCGGGGTTGCTGGATTTAGGTATGGGGTTAGTATGTATTCCCGCAGGGCGTAAGCACTGTCACCTAGAAGATAGAAGCATAGACTTAGCATTGGTGATGTACATACATGTGTGGTGTTGGTGTGGGGAAGCGTAGTTCTACTTACCTAACAGGAGTCCCTCTCCAAATTCGCCATTGAGTAGTCGCCTGTGCATTCCACTGTTGCGGAAGATGTATGAGTCGTGTGTGCTCCCTGGGAATTGTGCCACTAGGTCCGTTATGATGTTGTTGGCATCGCACACAACCTGCACGTTGATCGAGTGGTATGACTTGCGGTTCCTGAAAAGGTACTCATTTGCTGACGGAGGGCATATGGGGATATGCGTGCAGTCGATGCATCCAATCACATGTGGAAATTGTGCCACCTGGTAGAATGCCTGTTTAGTGCGGTCCAACTGCTGTGGGGTTGTGGGGAAGCTGATGTGTCTGTGGAGCATTGTCAGCATGGCATCTAGGAATTTTTGGAAGAAGCGTGACAGTGCGCTTTGCGAAACACCTCCAGCAACCGCAATTACCCCCTGGAAACTCCCAGAGGCCAGTAGGTGCAGGCTGCATAGTACCTGAACGTGCGCAGGGATAGCATTTGTCCGGTGGGTCTGGTGCTGCAGTAATGGTTCCAGGTCTGCAATCAGGCGCATGATCATAGCGCGATTGAGGCGATATTTCTGGTACACCTCGTCCTCATTCTGGCCGAGCAGGGTTATGCGCAGTCTGAACACTCTCTCCTGTACCCTTCTCCTGCGCTGTCCTGCTGCATTGATCCGCATCCTCCTTGCAAGCACGTAGAGGGCAGCCATTTTGGGGGAGCCAACAGGGTCTCCTGGGCCAAATTTAAGGGTTTAGTGATTGCCTCAATCATTTGCACATGTAGGAATATCTTTTTTTTTTTTTTTTTTTTTTTTTGACTTTACCTCCAGGTTTTGATTCCCCTTATTTAGCTCTGGCAAAATAGCGATTTTTGGGATTTTCGGAATTAGCGAGTTTTCTTGCATTGGGGTGCGATTCTTTATTTGCTATTGGCAATTTCCGGGAGCTAATAGTGATTTCGGTAATTGCGGATTCGGTATTTAGCGATTCGGTAAATTAGCATTTTTGGTATTAGCGATTCGGTATGTTCGAGGTTATTTATTTAGCGATTCGTTATTTGCTCGGGTTTTGGGTTGATGCATTGGGATTGGGTATTTTTAACACAATACCGGGAGCTATTACCGAATCGGTATTTTACCGACTGGATTTTGGCTTGATGCATAAGGGTGTATATGAGCTAGTGATTGCTTGTCTGAGTACTTGTATGGGTGCCTGAGTATCTGTATAGGTGGGTGGGGGGCGTGACTCTGTGCATAGATGCGTGAGTGGATAATTCACTGGGTATATGTGTTCAAGTCTGTATCTGTGAAGGGCTTTATGGCTGGGTGAGTATGTGTATGAGTGTCTTGGTGAGTGAATGGATGCCTCAGTGGTACATGTGCGAGGAACTGCATATGTGAAAGGCAGTATATATTAGTGTTGGAGTGTATAAATGACTATATGTGAGACTGAGTGATTGTGAGAGTGCCTGTATGGATCAGTGTGTGCTTGTATTAGTTATTGTATTAGAGTGGAAGGATGTGTTAGTCTATGTTTAAATAAGTAAGGTGGTATATGCGTAACTGTACAGGTGAGTAAATAAATCTGTGATTGATTATTTGCATTACTGACTACATGCGTGAATAATCTCTATCATTGAGAGGCGGTGTGTGAGTGTCTCTATAGATATGTGACTGGATATGATAATGCTGTATTGATCGCTGACTGTATGTATGAGTGACTGGTATTGGTGTGTTCATGGTTTTGAAAATGATAGTCTCTATTTTAGATTGGGTGTATTAACTATTATATTAGGGTCTGATGAGGTGCATCAGATTTTCACGTGGATGATGTCATCAGTGATGTCATCAGTGATGTCATTTGAGATGTCATCAGTGATGTCATCAGTGATATCACTGACCATATCATGAATGGTGTAATATGTGCTGTCATCAGCAGTGCATTGCGGGGGCGCGAATTATAGTTAGCTCAACTAACTATAACAGGGGAATTTCTATGGTTCTGTATGGGTGAAATGTCCAACTAACTATAACGTCCCTGAAACCTATGGTTTTTTCAGTAAATTTCTAAGATTTTTTAAATGCTAATTCCTAACTATAACGTCTGTAAAACATATGGGGGCATATTAACAAGGAACAGGGAAAATTAACGCTAAGGGCGCTTAGCGTTAATTTTTATTAACGCCCGCTATCGCTGGATAATATCGCCTGGTTATCGCGTTATTAACAATGCTAACTGCCTAGGCGATAAAAAATCCAGCGATAGCGGCATTTTGGGAGGTTATCGCTGGTAATGCAGCGATAAAACTACAAGGATAGGGATATCTTTGTTGACAGCCCATGGTGGACTTAGCCATGTAATTCACCTCCCATTGGATTACATGGCTAAGTCTGCAAATTAGCAGACGTAAAAAAAGCAGTGTTAACCATGGTTAGCGCTACTTTTTTGTCTCTAACAAGGTTAGAGTGGAGCTTGATAATAGGAGAAATGTCGCTTAGCGACATTTCTCCTATTATTTTGCTCTGGAACGCCCACTTTGCATCTCATTAGAGATGCAAAGGGAAGCGTAGTGAAAAATGGTGCTAACATGCGATTTTGCATGTTAGCACCCTGTTGTTGATAGGGTGATATTTTTATCTCCGCTTCTTTGGCTTTTAAAGCCAAAAAAGCGGAGATAAAGCCCTTATTAATATGCCCCATAGCTTTTTCAGTGAATTTCGAAGGTTTTTTAAATGTCAATTTCATATTTTGATATTTATAAAACCTATATTTTTTCACATTTTTTTAAAAATATTTTCGAACTCTATAAAACTTTTTTAACTTTAAAAATGATGCACTGTTTTATATCTTCAAAAAAATAATTTATTTCATTTCTTTTTTTTCTGAGAAAACTAGAGTCCCGTACCGGTAGTCTACCAAGCTCATTCTGCACGCAAATACTATCCGCCATATTGAAATGATGCGAGTTTGTGGCACCACATCCCACATAAGAACATATACGTATGAGGTCGCGCCAGCTGCTACTTTGGTATGCGACGGGTACGCAATACCAAGCCACGTGTGACGTCATGACCGTATGGGGTCGCGCCTGCTTTGCGTTGCGTATGCGAGGACTGCACGCTGCCAGGCCTGTGTTACGTCATAGACGTATGGTGCCACGCTGAGTACGCCATTACCTCATTTTTTTTGTATATCTCAAAACTATATCTACATAACTTTAAAGTGTATATGAGAGCAAGCGATAATCTAAAATATTTTAAACATTAGTATATTTCTAACTGTAATAAACTTCATAACTTTTCCCATTTTAACAGTTGGAGGACCCCACCCATTTTCGCCATTTTCTCTACAGCGTTTGATGAGAGACTCGTCTTCTGCTTACAGAGCTTTTTTGAAAACTTTTTGCTATGTACACATATCTGACAGTACACACAACATGCAACCATCATCTTCATCAATATTCATGCTCTGAAAAGCAGCCTTCCACCTGTGATAGCCATGCATCTAAAAGCTACATAACATAACTTTTCCCCACTGCCAGAGGTAACATGGTTGCATATGCTGTCCACAGCACAATGTAATGTGGTACGGCCCAGGGGCAGTATCATGCATAGATAATGAACACACGGACACAGATAGATAGTGTAAGTGGGTACGGGCATGTGCGCTCGACTCCTTTTTATTACCAGGGTCAGATATCCAGTGATGTCTGTGCTGGATGCATGTGCGGTGAGAGTAAACCAGCCCTCAGGGAATGGTTGCTGCTAGCATCCACTACAAAAGTAATCATTGGATCACACACAGAGATTCAATAATAAAAGGGTCAATAGTTTGTGCTACAGTAAGGTAGGGACAGTAGATGTAAAATAATACAGAAAAGATTCTATCGTAAAAGACCATAACTTGTGGTATACTGAGATACAGGCAGTAGATCTGTAATAACACACAAAAAGATTGTATCATAAAGGGTCCAGCAGTTCTAGTGCACTCAGATAGCCACATCAAAAGCATTCTGCATGTGCACAGCCAGCGATGAAGCGTGCTGTGAGTGGGCCGTACTAGCAGCAATGTCTGTTGTCATCAACACTGCATCATCTGCTATAGCGATTCAATCTCAATTGTGAACACTGCTCTCTGCAGTGTAGGCCAGAGAGAGCGGTCAGCAAAGACCCACAGCTACGTAAGGTGGACTTGAGCTACACAGTTTGTTGTACGCGAAGTAAGAAAAAGTGTGTGCGGAGCCTGCAATAACGCTTATGCATGGTGCGGGCAGAGCGCACTGCAGCAATGTCTTTTCCTACAGGACTGCGTCATCTACAATACCGACTCGATCTGAATTGTGAACACTGCCGTCTGCAGCGTAAATTGAAGGCATCAGTCACACAGACATCCATTAATACTTTTTCTCACTTCCTCTTCCCAAAATACAACAACATAAATTACAGAAAACTCTGCAATAAATAAATCAAAACAGTTCGAATTGCGATTTCTACTGTCCGCAGTGTAGACTATTCAGTGTTCCTTCGAACTTGCAAGATGAATTTCACCATTGTACTAAAAATATAACTCATCTAAAAAAAATTCTTCAAGGAAATACACTAAAAGAATATTCTGTATATTTCAAAACGTTGTAGATAGTTGCCTACTGCACGGTTCGCCGTGCGCGCAACGTGCGCGCACCTCGCGTTTAAAAAAAAAAAAATTTGATTTTTAATTCTATTTTTTTTTATGATTTTTTTCTGCTGTGCGCGTACGGTAAGCTTACCGTACGTGCACCCCGCTATTTAAAAAAAAATATATAAAATGGATTTTTCATACATTTGGGTCCTTCTTGGACCCCCTTACAAACGCTAGGGGGTCTGCAACTCTCTTCGTTGCCCCCTTTTCACGTTCTCCACCTTTGTTTATCAGTGTGAGACACACAAAATGGCGGCCGACACTTCCTGATTTCTACCGATTCGAATGTTTACAGTCATGTAACCACCAATCAGAATTAAGCTCGGGCACGCCGGCGTGCGCGTACGGTAAGCTTACCGTACGCTCTCGGAGCGCGCATATGGATATATATATTGATTTAAATGCTATTTTCTCAGGAAATACTGAACAGATTTACACCAGACCTGCAAAAGGCACATCCCTGACCTGAGGACTACCTCTCTGCCAAATTTCAAGTAATTCTGTTCAGCCGTTCGGGCTGTAGCTTGGACTAAAGGTCCTATGGAAAAATGCATGGGGAAAACGCGTTTTGGGACCCCCCCTTTTTCTCAGCCCCCGCTTGACAAATCCCCCCAAGACTTTCAGGGAAGGAGCGGAGCGGAGCGCCCCACCTATTTTGAAAATTTCGCGAGGATTCGTCAATCGGCGCCAAAGTTATTCAAAATAGAATGTTGCGGATTTCCTATGGAAACCCGATCCTAACTATAACTATCTACTGGCGACCGCCAGTAGATAATATATATATATATATATATATATATATATATATATATATATATATATATATATATATATATATTCACTGAAAAAACCATAGGTTTCAGGGGTGTTATAGTTAGCTGGACTTTTCACTTGTACAAAACCATTGAAATTCCTCCGTTATAGTTAGTTCAGCTAACTATAACTCGCGCGCCCGCAATGCACTGCTGATGACGTCACATATTACATCACTCATGACATGGTCAGTGACATCACTGATGACATCACTGATGACATCTCTAATGACATCACTGATGACATCACTGATGACATCATCCAGTGAATGTGTGTTATTCTGAAAATTAAATATGTTTTATATATGTATATCTCAAGGTCGATGGAAGAATAAATGGGTATATAAGTGTCTAAATGGATGATTTGTTTTTGAAAAATTGATTGTGTAACTGACTGATTAAGTGTATCATAGTGAATACATGGCTTAGTGAGTAATGTTTAAATATGTAAATATCTGTATCAGTCTCTCACTTTGTGTATAAGTGGCTGCATGGGTTGGTGAGTAGCTACATGGGTGTCTATATAGGTTATTAGTTGGTTTTTTGAGTATCAGTCTGAGTGTCTGCATGGTTCGGTGGGGGGTATTACGTAGTGCATAGGTACATGAATGAGTGACTCACTGTTTGTATGTGTTGAACACAGTATGTGTGCAGGACTGTATGGGTGGATGAGTGTGTGTATGGGTGTGTTAGTGAGTGAATGACTGTCTCAATAGTGTCTTTATGAGTAACTACATATGTTTTAAACTAGTATATGTGACTATTGGTGTATATATGTGAGTATATGTGAGAGTGAGAGATTGAAAGAGTTCCTGTATGAATAAGTATGTGTTTCTATATGTGATTGTTTAAAAGACTAAGTATGTGTAAGTTTCCGTAGAAGTAAGTGTGGTGGTGTGTGTATAACTGTATATGCAAGTAAATGTATGTTTGATTCTTTATTAGCATGAGTGACTATGTGTGTGAGTAACTCTATGGATGAGTGGCATTGTGTAACAGGATGTATAGGTGTATGAGTACATATGATGAGTGAGTACATGTATGAGTGACTGTATTGGACTGTTGGTGAATGAGTGGATGTGTATGTGGATCTTAGAATTACTGAAGAGGTTGTTGTAACTGGTATTGGTATGTCCATTGTTTTGAAAATGTTAGTCTCTATTTTTGAATGTGTGTATCAAAGGTTATATTAGGGTGAGAGGAGGTCTGCCACTCTATCACAAGGATGATGTCATCAGTGATGTCATCAGTGATGTAATTTGAGATGTCATCAGTGATGTCATGAGTGATGTCACTGACCATGTCATGAGTGATGTAATATGTGACGTCATCAGCAGTGCATTGCGGGCGCGCGAGTTATAGTTAGCTGAACTAACTATAACGGAGGAATTTCAATGGTTTTGTACATGTGAAAAGTCCAGCTAACTATAACACCCCTGAAACCTATGGTTTTTTCAGTGAATTTCTGAGGTTTTTTAAATGCTAATTCCTAACTATAACGTGCCTGAAACCTATGGTTTTTTCTGTTAATTTCAAAGGTTTTTTAAATGCTAATTTCTAACTATGCCTACAGAGATAGGACATGTGAAGAAAGAAGAAAAAATGCACAGAAAGAAACAAAAGAAGTGCAGAAAGAAGCAACAGAAGTCCTCAAATACGAAGATAAGTGCAGGAAGAAGGATAACGTGCAGAAAGAACAAAAAGAAGAGCAGAAAGAAGCCTTGTTGCAAAATCATCCTGTACCCTCAACTTTTTCAGACGGATACTGGTGGTAACTGAGTCTGACTAACCAGTCCTAGAGCCAGTGCTATGTTAAAAGACACTTAGAATACAGTGAAAACACCTACATACACTAGGGAACATTATGCGTTGGGGTCCCCCTGTGATTAGCCTTACCTCCTCTATAAGCCCCTAGTATATAATAGGGCATGGGGATTAAAACTACCTCTTAAAACAGGCCACAGGGCGTTTTTGCACACGTTAACTCAGGCCCCGTCCCCTCCTTTCACCATTGTGTAAACACGCCCTGTGTCCGTTTTTAGTTGGGAGATTAAGTTCATTTGAGTCCTGAGGGTCCCTAGGGTCCAACTAGCCCACTAGGTACCTCCAGTAAGTGCCACAGAGCTGCGTTGCAGAGAGGTGTAAAAAGTGGCACAGCCTGGACCACCTCTCTGCAATGCAGCTCAGTGGCGCTTACTGGAAGCACTTGGTGGGCTAGTTAGCCCCCAGGGGCCCTCAGTATTGAAGGGAAATTATATCCCCAATTTAAAACGTGCCATGGTGCGTGTTCGCACACGTCACCTCAGGCCCCGTCCCCTCCCTTCACCACTGTGTAAACGCGCCCTGTGGCTGTTCTAAGTTGAGAGATTAAGTCCCCTTGAATCCTAAGGGTCCCTAGGGTCACACTAGACCACTAGGTACCTCCAGTAAGCGCCACAGAGCTGCGTTGCAGAGAGGTGTAAAAAGGGGCTTGGCCTCAGAACACCTGTCTGCAGCGCAGCTCCCTGGCGCATACTGGAGATGCCTGTTGGGGGCGCGTTTGCAGAGTGCTGTATGGAGGGGGCATGGCCTCCGGCACGATGCCAGTCTTTTATTTATTTCATTTTTTTAAGAAGGGGGGCTGTGTGGTTCCCCTTCTTATTCTAATTTATTGGCCCTGATGACCCCATCCCCCAGGGCCTGTCTCCTAATTATATTTTTTTGACCCCAATCCCCAGGGCCGGCCACTGTTTTTTATTATTTTTAAAAAATATATATTTATAGACACACCTAGGACATGTTGGACAAACCGTACGTACCTATCACCATGACGATTTGCGTGATATTCATTAAAAGGCGACTATGCATGCAATTAATCCACGTGGAATGTATTTACACCACTAGTGAAGCTCTGACATGTCTGATGCTCTACCGTGCCTAATCCCGGTAGACACCCTTGTCGTTTATTTATACAAACATGGGTAGCTATTGACGGGCACATTTAATACACATGCACACCAAGCCATTCAAAGGGGATTCGACAAAAATTCGACCAAAACTATGCAAGAAACCCCCCTCACAGTTAATAAAACACACATCCACTGCCGGATGTGTAATACTTTTTATTTTACTCTCTGGAAAGGGGACGAACATTATTTGCGAGTCACAGCGCGCTCCTGACAGAGCCCAATGCTGTGTTACACCCACCATTGCCTGCCGAGTGCCACACACCTCTGTATTGTATTCCACTAGCTAGTGCATATGCTATGACACTCTCTAGCCCATGTGCACTGTAACACCACCCCGTGAAAATGTCATGCCACACTTGTCTTCGCACGGGTTATATTGCCCCATCTAACGTGCCTTCCTCGATGCCTATGTTATAACGCACAGTGCTATGCCATACATATTACAATTTGGGATCCATATCTTTGTCACAGTGCATATGCAACGTTACACTCCCCAGCACATATTTTATATTACAACTTTAGAGACTAGTTAGGTTACACAACACTGCCCTGTGCATATTACACTCCAAGGCGCATATCGCATAGCACGCGCTAGTGCCTGTGCTATCTCGCGCTCTCCAATGAATCTGTCATTGCGCACAATGTATTGCATATTATATTTCACACCTGGTTCATCTTATATCACACTTTTTGGTGCATAGTTTATACCATACACTATATCTAGTTTTCATTTTCAATCGTGCTCTCAGGACTATGTTCTATATAACACTGTGTTCACCTACCCTTTTCACGGGCATTACATTTTGCGATAGGGGGTGGAGGGTCAGGGGGTGTTTTTGCCAAGTGAGCCCGGAGTCACAGTCACTAACGTCTTCTTCTTCCTGAATAAAAGTGAGATTATGCTGCATACTTGTTCATATTTTAAGTAGTTTGCACAGACAAAATGTTTTAAAAACAATAAAGTTTCTAATACCCGCCTTCTCTGAACAGTTAGCTTGCTGCCCCATCCCCCTCCTCCCTATCCTCTGTTGTGTGAATCCATGGACTAGCCTCCTCCCTCCTGCCATGCATGGTCTGATGTGCTGCCACTGCCCTCAATTTAGTATGATGTACCAGTCCACTCCTCCTGCCCTCCATTGCCCAATTCTATGCCCCATCATTGACCTCCTGCTTAAACTCTGTGCTTAGCTTGCTGCCCCTATTCTCCTTCCCCCTGCCCTCCGATGTCTTTGTGCATGCCCCTGCTCCATCCTTTTTGCCCACCATGTCCCATGGACCTGCCACTCCTATCTACTCTGAATGTTCTGTTGAGCTGCCACTCCCCTCCCACCTGCCTAGCATTGTCAGATGACTGTAACCTGTCCCTGCCACCTCCACCCTGCCTGTCCACATGCCATGCCTCTATCCTCTTCCTCCTGTCCTACATGGTCCATTGTACTGCCACACCCTTCTGCCCTCCCTGGTCTGTTGTGCTGCAACTGCTCCTCCTGCCTGCCCCGTGTGGTCTGTTGTGAGGCCGCTTCCCCTGAACTTTCTTGTCTGTGCACAGGTCCTGACCTTCCCTTCTATCCTCCATCGTCCTTTGTGCATGCCCCTGCACCCTCCTTCTTGCCCATCATAGCCATTGTGCTGCCACTAACCCTCCCACTTGCCATGCATGGTCTTCTGTGCTGCCATGGCCCCTCCCACCTTCCCTGTGTGGTCAGTTAGCTGCCCCTGACCCCCTCCCACCTTCCCTCCATGGTCTGTGTGTATGCCATCACAGTCTCACTGTTGCTCTTCATGTTGTGTCTTGCTTCTAGTGCCCATCCTGCCTGACCTCCATGGCTATCTTGCTGCTCCTGCCCTGCCCCCTTGCCCCCAGCCCTCTGTTTACATGTGCAGACCCCTACTCCCTCCCTCCTGGCTTGTCTGTTCCATTGTAATGCCCCTGATCCGTCCCTCCTGCCCTTTATGGTCTGTTATGCTGCAGCCTTCTCTCCTGTCTGTCCATTATGGTCAGCTAGCTACCATTGCCTCTTGCCCCTCTGTTCTCTGTTGTCCATGTGCATGGTCCTGTCCCCTCCCTCTTGCTTTCTATGGATTGTTGTGCTGCACTCCCGTCCTGCATGCCCTGTGTGGTGTATTGTGCTGCTGCAAACCCTGATGCCTGCCCTGCAGGGTCAGTTTGTCACCTCTCCATGTCTCTCCTGTCCTCTGTTATCCAAGTCCATGTCCCTATCCCATTTCCTTCCATGATCCAATGTACCAAACTTGCGAACATTTTGAACTTGGTAAGAGGGAGATTTTGAAAAAAAACTGGGGTATTGATTTTCCCCTTTGAGTTACATTGAAAAAGAGGATATTGTAGACAGGAGACAGATCAAATAAAGCCCATTTGAGCTTAAAAACATTGGACGTTTCCTGGCTGAATCGGGTCTGTTGGCATGTATGGTTGTACTACCATTGCCTCTTCCTTCTGCCCACAATGGTCTATTACATTGCCACAGCCTTGAAGGAGGGTAGATTTTGTATCACAGGGGGCCCCTGGCCCGTTCTGTCCACACCTGAAGTATGAGACCCTTGTCCTTGCCCTTCCAGCCGCATTTGTAGGCCGTATTAAATTGACCAGCGGGTCCTGTGTTGCTATATAATTATCCTGAGACATCCTTACCACTCAGCCAGCATAAAACCCCTGTGTAGGCCCTTCTGTTCAATATGTAGGCCTCTTTGTTAAATTGACCATAGCTCTGCAATTTTAGTGTATAGCAGTCTGAAGGCAGGTCTGCGAGGCCTTCTGCTCCAAACTAGTAGCCCCCACCCTACCCGAGTGCTCCGTGCTCGGTATCAAAGTTCAACATCCCCCTGAAGCTGTCGACATACAGTAGGCTGCATCCTGGACTGGTACTTGCTTCCTGGGCAGGTTTCCCGCTTTTAAGGAAGTGGCAACCGCAGAGCGTCAAGTTAGGAGAACTGAGGAGATTTTATACATGAATATATTGAATTCCTGTACAATACCCATTATTTTCTGCTTGCTCTATGGAACTTACGATAAGCGATTGGCCTGAGAGACTGACCTTTTCACCCAGTCCATTGTCAGCATTAAGTGGGTAAATGACGAAATGTCTGGTAAAATCTGCAGACGAAGCTTTTGGGTAGCATACGTAGGTAGATGTAGCGTGCAAAGGAGCCCACAAAATGATATAAAAAGGGAGCACCCACAGATATCGACGGACAACCTCGCCGTCTGTATGTAGGTTAACAGGCTGTGCAGGTTTTCCCCAAGAACTGGGAGCTCTTGTCTTCCTTTGCTTAAAATGTCTTGCTCTGCTTTGCTTGAAGTATCTTATTCTATTTTACCTATATGAAATGTCATGTTATGTTTAACCATTGTTCTCTTTACTTTTGCATTTAAAAGATGTTGTATTGTAATTGCAGGAATGCTTGCTCTAAGAGTAAATGTGAGTGTCCCTAGGTAACATTTTCCTTGGTGTAACTTGTTTCTCATGATGCATTTATAGATGTGTTTTCTCTCTCTCTCTGTCAGTCCATTAATTGAGATACAGAGAATATCATGACAGCTGTATGATTATCTGGATTCTGTATTTTGTACTTTATGTCTCTATTCTGCGGTTTCTTTGAAGTTGCATCTTCTCATTAAACTGCCATTGTATTCTGCCTCCAATTCCATGTCTCATATGTCTGTTTTCTTCATTTTTGGAGCAAGCGTTCCTAGGCACCCCGGCTCAAATTAAGGTGCCCCTTTTGTCCCTGACTCACTCTCCTGCTCAGTTCTGTGGTGGCTCCCGGGGCTCTGGGGACCGCCCCTAGCTTCCTTGACCCGTAATAGATCTTCCCTCCAACAGCCTCTCTTGCAAGTCCTGTATTGTTGGTTTGTTGCCCCTGCCCCCCTTTCCACTGCCCTCCATAGTCTGTTGTGCTTCCACGGCCCTTCCTGCCTGCTCAGTGTGGTTAAATTGTTGCCTTTGCACCCTCCTACCTGCCTTCAATTTTCAGAGTCCGTGCCCCTGGCCTCTGCCTCTCAACAGTATCCTAATGAACAACTAGATCGCTAACATTCTATATTTATTACAAAAGTGTGGAACGCCTGACATCATCTTGATGTAATCAAAACTGTAATACCTAGAGCATTCCTTTAGAAATTACATATATGAGAGGGTCTTATTGGCATCAAAATTATGGTTAGTGCTCTAAAAGACTAAAATAAGGACATATTTTCTGAGTTTTCAAATAGCGACAAAGCACTTTTAAATTATTTGTTATCTTTATGTTTTTTTATCTAGTTGACAACTTGATTAAATGTTGCACTTAGGGGAGAGGATGTGGTGTTACTTCCAGAACTGCAGACTTTGCAACTGGGGAACCAGGTTGAAGTTTCTGCTTCAGCTCGACATTCTGTGATTCTGGTCAAATCACTTAGTCTCCCCATGTCTACAACCAAAATGAATTTGTTCTTGTGTGATGTAACCAATGCTCATGTAAAGCACTCCAATACCTGACAAGTCTGCACTATATAACACTGCAAAAACACAAAATAATAAGTGTTTTGCACACTTCTGTCATTGGGCTATATTTGGGCTATATCTGGGTGATTTTGGGCTACATTTGGGCTCTTTTGTCTCCGGTGGCCATCTTGGGAGATTCATTTGTTATGAAGTTTCCTAATTTCCTCATGTACTGCAGTCTCCTCAGTCGGAAATGCTTTCAGTTTTTTACTTTGATTCCATCATGAAGGTATTCAGATATGTCACACATTTGCCATAAATTCTGAATGTTAGCACTCTAGTTGCTCATTAGATCACTGTAGTAAAACTACTGTTCACCATGGAAGTCTGCTCCTGGTATTAAAAGTGCATGTTTCAGTCTGCATGTCAGAATTTTTTAATGAAATAGAAGAGGATTTGAGAAGTCACTCAAAATGTGCCCTCATTTTCTTTCTTCAGCATTAATTATAATTTCTATGGCAAAATGAACCCCCTCATTGTGTTCCTTTTTAAATTAAATGTTTTAAGTGTTACCAGTTTATTCCAATCATGATGGCTTCAGGTGTGCCATACTTTTGTCATAATGAAGACAGTAAGTGCTCTAGTTGTTTTTAAGAACATTCTTGGACATTCTGTCATTGGGCTATACTTGGGCTACATCTGGGTGATATTTGGGCTACATTTGGGCTCTTTTGTCTCTGGTGGCCATCTTGGGAGACTTATTTGTTATGAAGTTTCCTAATTTCCTCATTTCCTGCAGTCTCCTCAGTAGGAAATACTTTCAGTTTTTTACTTTGATTCCATCAAGAAGGCATTCAAATGTGTCACACATTTGCCATAAAATCAGAATGTTAGCACTCTTTTTGCTCATTAGATCACTGTAGTAAAGCTACTGCTCACCAGGGAAAACTGCTGCTGGTATTGAAAGTGCATGTTTCAGTCTGCATGTCAGAATTTTTTATTGAAATAGAAGAGGATTTGAGAAGTCACTCAAAATGTGCCCTAATTTTTCTTTCTGCAGCACTAATCATACTTTTTATGGAAAAATGAACCCCCTCATTTTGTTCCTTTTTAAATTAAATGTTTTAAGAGTTACCACTTTAATCCAAGCAAGATGGCTTCAGGTGTGCCATACATTTATCATAAGTAGGACGGTTAGCGCTCTAGTAGTTCTTTGGAACACTCTGGAAAGCTGCAGTAGAACACAAAGGAATCAACTGACAGTCTCTGCCCTTGTTGGATGTACATGTTTTACTGAGAATGTCAGACTTCATTCTCACATGACTGAGAAAGATAATGTGAATTTACAGAAAATAAGCTCTCAGTTTAGCTTATAGATCACCTTCCAAACCTCTGTGGTAAAAGCATGAGAAAATATTTTTCTCTCAATCATGATATCCCAGCAGAAGGCTTTTTCACATGGTGAAATCACCTTAGAACATACCACAATTCCTAGAATGAGTATGGTACCATCAACAAATGATTTATAATGTAACTAAAGTCTTAAAACCTTCTATTAACTGCAATGCTTTTTAATGAGGTGCTATCATGTATATTGGTCCCAAGATGGCTGCCAACACTTCTTGGATGAAGTGCTGACAGCCAATCAGATCTCAGGATGAGATGTGTGGTTAGGCTCCGCCCACATATATATATTGATTTAAATGCTATTTTCTCAGGAACTACTGAACAGATTTACACCAGACCTACAAAAGGCACTTCCTTGACCTGAGGACTACCTCTCTGCCAAATTTCAAGTAACTCTGTTCAGCCGTTCGGGCTGTAGCTGTGTCTAAAGGTCCTATGGAAAAATGCATGGGAAAAACGCGTTTTGGGACCCCCCTTTTTTCTCAGCCCCCGCTTGACGAATCCCCCCGAGACTTTCAGGGTAGGAGCGGAGCGTAGCGCCCCACCTATTTTGAAAATTTCGCGAGGATTCATCGACCGGCGCCAAAGTTATTCCAAATAGAATGTTGCGGATTTCCTATGGAAACAGGGTCCTAACTATAACTATCTACTGGCGACCGCCAGTAGATAATATATATATATATATATATATATATATACATATAGGTGTGTTTATATATATATTCAGTGAAAAAACCAAAGGTTTCACACACGTTATAGTTAGGAATTAGCATTTAAAAAACCTTAGAAATTCAGTGAAAAAACCATAGGTTTCACACATGTTATAGTTAGCTGGACATTTTACTCGTAAAAAACCAATGAAATTCCCCCGTTATAGTTAGTTCAGCTAACTATAACTCGCGCGCCCGCAATGAACTGCTGATGACGTCACATATTACATCACTCATGACATGGTCAGTGACATCACTCATGACATCACTGATGACATCTCAAATGACATCACTGATGACCTCACTGATGACATCATCCTTGTGATAGAGTGGCAGACCTCCTCTTCCCCTAATAAAACCTTTGATACACACATTCAAAAATAGAGACTAAAATTTACAAAACAATGGACATACCAATAACAGTTACAACAACCTCTTCAGTAATTCTAAGATCCACATACACATCCACTCATTCACCAACAGTCCAATACAGTCACTCATACATGTACTCACTTATCATATGTACTCATACACCTATACATCCTGTAACACAATGCCACTCATCCATAGAGCTACTCACACACATAGTCACTCTTGCTAATAAAGAATCAAACATACATTTACTTGCATATACAGTTATACACACACCACCACACTTACTTCTACGGAAACTTACACATACTTAGTCTTTTAAACAATCACTTATGGAAATACATACTTATTCATACAGGAACTCTTTCAATCTCTCACTCTCACATATACTCACATATATAAACCAATAGTCACATATACTAGTTTTAAACATATGTAGTTACTCATAAAGACACTATTGAGACAGTCATTCACTCACTAACACACCCATACACACACTCATCCACCCATGCAGTCCTGCACACATGCTCTGTTCAACACATACAAACAGTGAGTCACTCATTCATGCACCTATGCACTACGTCATACCCCCCACCGAACCATGCAGACACTCAGACTGATACTCAAAAAACCAACTAATAACCTATATAGACACCCATGTAGCTACTCACCAACCCATGCAGCCACTTATACACAAAGTGAAAAAATGATACAGATATTTATATATTTAAACATTACTCACTAAGCCATGTATTCACTATGATACACTTAATCAGTCAGTTACATAATCAATTTTTCAAAAAGAAATCATCCATTTAGACAGTAATATACCCATTTATTCTTCCATCAACCTTGAGATATACATATATAAAACATATTTAATTTTCAGAAAAACACACATTCACTGGATGATGTCATCAGTGAGGTCATCAGTGATGTCATTTGAGATGTCATCAGTGATGTCATGAGTGATGTCACTGACCATGTCATGAGTGATGTAATATGTGACGTCATCAGCAGTTCATTGCGGGCGCGCGAGTTATAGTTAGCTGAACTAACTATAACGGGGGAATTTCATTGGTTTTTTACGAGTAAAATGTCCAGCTAACTATAACATGTGTGAAACCTATGGTTTTTTCACTGAATTTCTAAGGTTTTTTAAATGCTAATTCCTAACTATAACGTGTGTGAAACCTTTGGTTTTTTCACTGAATTTCTAAGGTTTTTTAAATGCTAATTCCTAACTATAACGTGTGTGAAACCCATGGTTTTTTCAGTGAATTTGCAAGGTTTTTTAAATGCTAATTCCTAACTATAACGTGTGTGAAACCCATGGTTTTTTCAGTGAATTTGCAAGGTTTTTTAAATGCTATTTTTTTTTTTTCTTCTATTTTTTCTAACATATTTTTATTTTAATTTTCTTACCTTTTATAAAGACTATGATTAAATTTTAAAAATTCTTAAATATGTTTTTTTTAATATATTTTTTAAAATAAACATGTAAAATTTATTTGCAGTACTTTTTTTCTATTTTTTTTTAAATTTTTTTAGTACGCGTACCGTAAGCTCACGGTAAGCGTACGGTTTACGCAACGTCCGTAATTTTCCTACGCTGCTTGCGTATAGTTACGCAATTTGCGTAGCCGTGCGTACTCCGCGTGGGACGCGTACGCGTGTACGCTACACGCGCACGTTACGCGGAAGTGCCGGGAGTGACTGTTATGCGCATGCGCGCAAGCGCGTGTCTTTTTTACGCGCATGCGCACTTTTGCCGTAAGCGTACCGTAAGCGTACGGTAGGTCATGTGATCATGAAACACAACTTTTGATTGGTTGAAACTACTTTCAGTTCTAGAACTCTCCTACACCACACCCATTCCCCTCATTTCTGCTTGTGATCCCTTGGGAGAAGGAGCTGGTTTGTCTTTGGGATACGATGGCAGAACAGCAGAGCTCTTCTGAGAGTGAGGCTAGCACTAGCAGCACTGTCTTGAGGCAGAGATCGAGGAAACAAAAGCCCTCTTATGTATGGGATTATTTTACTTTTCCTGAAGGCCAGCAAAAGGTAAATGCACCCTTAGTGACTTGTAAGCTGTGTAAGCGTGTACTTTCTAGAGGTAATCCTAACAGGAAGTATTCCTTTGGGAATCACACCATGAAGAGACACCTCCAGGATGTACACAGAAGGACACATGGTCATCTTTTTGGAGGTAACTCTTCAGAAAGACAAGCCAGTACATCCACAGCAGCTCATCCTGAACCATCATCTGCAGGGCTGACTCCTTCTTCTGCACGTCAGGTGAGCCCTTCATCTGTGGGGGGAGAATCTCCTTTTGCTGTCCCTCTGGAAATCAACCCTCGATTTCGGAAGGTTGATATTCGATGCACATTTTGTCAAGATCTAATTTGCTATAGGGAGACCAGTGTTTCCCTAGTGAACAACAAAATAGATCAACACATTTGTCGCTTTGAATAATTTTCCCATGCTTCCTTTCCTCTGTCCCTGCATGAACACAACGGTTCTTTTAAGAGCCAACCTTATCTTTCATCTTTTTTTTACATATGTTTTTAAAAACTTTTTTTTATTTTTTTTTACCGTACGCGTACGGTGCGCGTACTTTTTTTTTTTTTTTTTTAAAAAACACTAAAAATCAATAAACACATTACAAGGTCCTTGAGAGACTACAATTATTATTATTGACTTACCATACTCACTGAAAAAATATTTATTCATTTGTTTTTTTTAAAAATAGTTTTAAAAATGTTTGTAGTTTTCGAAAATTTACTATATCTATCTGGAAAAAAAGAAAAAAGTATTAATATTTTTAAAACATTTTATAATACAGTACACATATTTACATTTTTTTCCATAAAATATTTTTGCCTTATTTTTGCTGTTTTCAGAATATATTGCATTTCACTATAAATTATGAAAGCAATTGCATTCATCATTTTACAGCGGGCAAAAAAAAATAACAATCACAAAGATTGTATTAAAAAAGCCCTGATTCTTTTTTTACTTAAACTTAACATTATAGAAATGCATAATATTCTAAAAAAATATCATCTAATACCAATACTTATTTCTTTAAAATACCGTCTGATATGTTTGTTTCAGAAGTATAATCACAATATTATATCTCAAATAACTCCAAAATACATCTGATTTCATTTCCTTTAGACCAAATAGTAATTTTAAAATTCTTTTTTGATTAAATTTCCAATGGTAATCCAATAAAATTCTAAAGTTTTATTTGTACAGATCTCACCGATTCTCTGTAACAATTCCTTTATTGTATTTAAATATATTACTACATTTCTTTTCACAATAGTCACAAAACGAAATTTCTATGCCAATTTGAATGCACACTAACTGCTCTTTTTTTTGGGCAAGTGAAAATCACTTTTACAAACTGTCACATTATGAAACCACTTTTCAGATTTTTTAAAAAGCCCATGTCCAGACTGCTACACTACAGCAAGGGCAACCAGCCTTAGTGATGCTGAATGTATTTGCATTACAGACTGAAACCTGAAAACCCCACTCGCTTGTAAATACTGTGCATGACTATACATGGCAAGCACATGGGTGTGTGCTAAGACTCTGCTTCTTCCCCCAAAAATTCGCTCCCCCTTTCCATCTAATGCAACTGTGAAATCACCAGAGCAAGACGCAATAAATCTCTGCCTATAATTCCTCTCTGCACACAGAGTCATGTTTTCACATTAGTCCCAAAACGAAATTTCTTTGCCAATTTGAAAGCACACTTACTGCTCTTTTTTTTTTCGGGGCAAGTGAAAATCACTTTTACAGACTGACACATTATGAAACCACCATGTGTAACTACAACAAAAACAATTTCCATTTCTATTATTCATTTCTTAAGTTACCACATACATCCCCTCTCAAACTGTAAACTCACCTTTAAAATTAGTTAGTTGTGAAAGAAATGTGACACTCAAACAGCAGATTATCAGAGCCAGGATCTCTGTTGTGTTCACCTCTCTCCTCTCAGCAGAACCAGATAATGGCAAACTTTCCCTCTATTTTTCCACACATATACTTGTAAGTTTCAAATCTCAGTGCTTCCCCCTTTTTTTCAAATGTAATCACACATTTCTATTGGTTGAAAACCAACCCTTTTCCAAAAGTACCCTTCCCCCAACTTGACTTCTGCCTAGTACCCTTCCCCCAACTTGACTTCTGCCTGCTACCATAGCAACAGCTCATGGAACACTGCTGTGTTGAGTTAGGTCAGAAGTTCGCCAAACAATGTTTCAATTCCACAGAGCAAGAGTGCTTGACTTTTCAAACCTAACAGCAAATCCATAGTACTGTTCTTTGGTTACACATTTTTTTTTACCAATATAAAACATGCTTCTATTAATTTACACATACAGCCTAGTTTTTATTCTAGAATGGTATGAAACAGCCAATCAGTTCTTTTTGTTTTGAAAAAAATATGTATGCCTCCATTTCCAAACTGTCTTTCTTTTCATATTGCCATTCTACTGAAAGACACCTCCTGAGTGCATCCAGTTCTCCTTTGAAGATGTTCACAGTGTGGATTGTAGGGCACAGCTATGTCTTCTGGAGTGAAAAGTTTGCAGAGAAAACAGGTATGGTGAGAGACCTTGCTTTGCCAAATGTAGACATTAAATGGATTGGTCAGAGAGGGTTAAAGTGGCACCAATTGATGCCATTGGTGAAATCCTTCATTCAAATCCAACACCCTGACCTCATAATAGTGCACTGTGGTGGCAATGACCTAGGCACTTTGACTGGGGTAGGTCTGGAAATGCTTATGAAGGACACCTTTGCACAACTGTTTACACTTTTCCCTAAAACTGCCTTTGTGTTTTCCAACATATGCCAAAGGCAAAAATGGAACTGGTCCAATCATTTCTGTCCACAGATTGACAAAGCAAGAAAGCACGTCAACAAATCTGTTTCTGCTTTCCTCCGTGACTATGGTATGGGTGCCATTTACCACAACAACTTGCGTTATGACATGCAAGACATTTATAGAGGAGATGGTGTGCACTTCAATGATGAAGGGAACAGAGTCTTCCTCTTGAACCTTAGACTCTGCATCGGTACTTACTTGTAGGTACCACTAAAAAAATGACTTCATAAACACAACAGCTCTTTTTAGAGCTCCCTAATTTCTAAACTCTTAAATCTGCTTTTCATTTATTTATTTTTATTTTTTTACCGTACGCTTACCGTAAGCTTACCGTACGCGTACCCCGTGATTTTTTTTAAAATCAATAAATGTTTTTTTTGTACTTTTCTGTCCTTCTTTGACCCCCTTACAAATGTTAGGGGGTCTGTAACTCTCCTCATTGCCCCCTTTCCTTGTATTCACTCTTTTTTTTCAGAGTGAAATACACAAAATGGCGGCCGCCGCTTCCTGGTTTCGACCGATTCGAATGTTTACTAAGATCTAAGAGCCAATCAGAATCGCGCTCGCGCACGCCACCGTACGCTTACCGTAAGCGTACGGTAAGCGTACCGTAAGCGGGCTCAGATATATATATTGATTTAAAGGCTATTTTCTCAGAATCTACTGAACAGATTTACACCAAACCTACAAAAGGCACTTCCTTGACCTAGGGACTACCTCTCTGCCAAATTTTGAGTAATTCTGTTCAGCCGTTCGGGCTGTAGCTCGTTCTAAAGGTCCTATGGAAAAATGCATGGGAAAAACGCGTTTTGGGACCCCCCTTTTATCTCAGCCCCCGCTTGACGGATCCCCCCGAGACTTTCAGGGTAGGAGCGGAGCGTAGCGCCCCACCTATTTTGAGAAATTCGCGAGGATTCGTCGACCGGCGCCAAAGTTATTCAAAATAGAATGTTGAGGTTTTCCTATGGAAACGTGGTCCTAACTATAACTACCTACTGGCGACCGCCAGTAGGTAATATGATATATATATATATATATATATATATGTTTATTGCTTAAATTATGTTAGTTATATGCATATATGCAAATGCATCTTTATGTCCACATAAACACATCAAGATATATTATACACTACTTCAGGGTTGAAAGGAATTAATGGCCGAGCGCCACAACCTCGAAACACTGCCAACCCACTGGTGAAGTCTTGTATATAAATCTGCTGGAAGTCCCGCTGGAAATCCATGTAACCAGTTTATTCTTGATGAAAACTCAATCAATAAAGATTGAATATTTAAGACAAAGAGATGAGTAGGTCTGGATATATGAACTATTGTTTTACCTCCTGTGAAACATAACATTCATACATTATGGTTTCTTTAAACTTTGTAGGTGGGGAGCAGGGTGTGTTTGACCCAGACTGTGACTAGTGTGGCATGCCAGGGAGGGTTTTAAAAGGATTGGGAGTGGGATGGACATAAAGATAACGTGCCTGTTCAAGATAAGGTTCCTGTTCCATGCATACTTTGCTGAGTAGAGGTCACCGAGGATATCAGCAGGATGCATCTCAACCAGGTATGCTTGAGTTTAGTATGATGAGCAGGAAGTGGGTGGAACAGTGAGACAATCTCAATGGTGGTGGGGGACAGGAGAGAGTGTCTGTCCTGCACTGCACAGTCTCCATCTCTTTGAGGGCCAACACAATATTATTTACTTTAATAGCGGATTGCTTTAATGTGACAGTTACAAAATTCATGAAGTTAGCAAATTGGCAATATCATTTGTAGTTCAAACTAATTTGTACAACAGGTAGCTGCTTCTAGACTGGGTGTTAAAGGGGGACTTTAGAGTTTGCTATTCAATCAATGCATTTGTTTACCTGTAAAATATTACATGTGCTTTGATATAATTGGAGTTGGCACACTAATAATCAGGCCCAAGAAGAAGATTGAATCCTATGCAACCACTACCCTGTTGTAAATCGGTCTCTCTGGTGCTGATAAGTCATGTATAGTCCCCTATTTCCTCATCATACATTTTAATTAAAAATGTCACCTATAATATTATACAGCATGGCCTTCTATGAAACTTATTTTTCTTTTGTTTGTAGTTTTCCTAACTTTCTCTTTATCACTTTTAATTTCTGTCTGTATACCGCACATTCCTCCTTGTGTTTCCTGTTTATACAGCTTTGTGTTTCCACAGTTTACTTCCTCCTTTTAAAGAAAAATATATTTTTATTAAGGTTTAAAATGGTACATAACAGTATTCACAGGTGAAACTCCAGTTTTGTTAATACATATTCATTCATTGAGGTATAGTAGGAGACATCATGGTAATGAGAAAGAGAAAAAATAATGTTAAAAAGAAAAAAGAAAGAAGAAGTTGTGGGAAAGCCTTCAACACGAGAGCTCTGTGGACCACATTAGGTGACCACATTAGGTGACAAAGAGTACAAGATGAAATGATATTGCTATATTCTGATGCCAGCTAAAGGGTGGTGCATCCTACTGTGTGTATGTGATCTTCTAGTTGGGATATCTGATGTGGATGGCGTGGGAGTAATTATATATAAAGCAGGCAATTTATAAAGTTAAATTATTTGCTTACAGAGGGAAGTAAAATAAATACCAGAACCATATTCATTTAATATTTCGTGAATTACTGTTTAGAACAATGATCCCCAAATTCTATTACATTCACGCATTGAGTGAGCACCCTTTGATTTTGCTAATGCTTCCTCCATATCGTGTATTTATCTAGCTAGTGTCCACCAGTCCATTACTATGGGAGATTTTGGTGAGATCCAGACCGAGCTATTGTCAGTCTTGCACAGACAAACAAGATAGTTAAAAGATCTTCAATATCAGGTCTCGAGTTTCTCCTTCCCATCATTATTTCCATAATCGTTAAAGGAGTTTCAATCCCCAGTTTTTGGGATAAAATTTGAGTCACCTTCTTCCAGAATAGAGAAAGTATTTTTTTCGGTCATTAGCCTGATTATTAGGTGAACATTTTGCTATCCGATCCGACGTATAATATAATAAACATATTGTACGAAACTGTTGCATTCGCAGGTTGGAAGAATGTACTACTCTAACTATTGTACTAAGTGCGTGTGATATATTTTTAGCCAAAACTGGTGTAACAATAACTCCGGCTGCAGTTCTGTTATCTCACTGGTCATTTCCCCGACTTTCCCCGTTACCTCCTTCAGGGATTGTTGAATACTGTAATTATCTGCTCTGATTTGGGCGAAGAGCTCACATGTCTCTTCCCTCTGGTCTTTTAAAGCTTGTAATATCAGTGACAGTATTGGAGTATCCTTTTCCTCAGAACTCCTTTTTTGTGAGTCCTCCGGCATGCTTGACAAATAGGGTAGTTGAAGAGAGTCAAGAGGAGCAGATGCCATAAGTAATCTTTTATGACTTAAGTCACCAGAAGTCTCCGGAGTCGTGCTTGACTCCGAATCTAGATCAGTTTCTGAGCAGCTTGCTCCCCTTACAGTCTTAACATCAGTACTAACTTTGTCTGTCAAGCCTACATCGGACAATCTGTACATAACGGTCTTTATCCCTCCTTTTGACTGGACCCATCTAACCATAGGGCTTTTAGTTGACAAACCTTTAGTTTGTGACTTTTTCTTGCTACTTAACCCTACACTAGGTATGCTCTGATTCCTCTTTGTATCTTTGGTGTTTTTAGTTTTCAGGCTCTTCTTTTTTTTTTAAATTACCGGGGAGGCCATTTGCTATTCCCTTATATTTGCCTGGAGTTGCTCCCCCAGTTGTACTTAAGCAGGAGCCAGGATTTGAGCTTGAACTTCCTCCTCTTGACCTACTACAGAGTGGAGTATCATATTGTTAGCAGTTATTGCAGTAGTAGCTATATCGTCAGAATTTACGTTAAAGGTGAAGTTCTCCAGAGCCACATTCTCTGCAGGTAACGTATTACAGGTGCGCTCCCCAACAGACTCATTGTCATTCTCCTTGTCATTCTGACTGGTTTAAATAACGTGCCCGCTTAAGTTAAAGTCTCAGGACAGAAAAGATTTTTGTGTCTTTACATGCTTAGCTTTGGTTACCGGTTTGCCTATCCCGTGGGGCTGGTCCATCTTAATAGTTTAATCTGTAATGCTGCTCCAGGTTCGCCCTAAAACTCTTGAAGTGCCCGCACTATCCAGGATTTCTGTCCCCCCAGTTTCAGCAGACATTATCAGCTCCGATCCCACAGCAATATTTTGGCATAGCTCTTCATGATTCACAGGCTCGGGGTAGACATTATCAGTGCTAACTTGCTCCAAGCAGAATGAATTAGTAATTATTTCGACCAACTTGCTACTAGTTGTAGATTCTGTGTCAGTATAAGCCTCCAACAACTCAGCTGACTTCTTTGAGTGCAGGTTTCGCAGCACCGGTTTCCCAAGACCTGCTGCCTGCTTGGCGTTCCCTGCCCTGACCGCCTCAGCCTTCCCGGCCGCCCGCTCACCCCCGGCATCTCTACACTCACCGGCATGAGGCTTGCGGTCCGAGTCCCTCTAGATGGATTCTTTTGTGGGGCCATTTCGGGAAGCCGGGCAAACACCCGTGTCTGCGAGGCAAATCCTGAGCAAAAACAGTTAGAGTAGCACCGAATCACCAGGCGCACACCCACGTCGACAAGCAACAAATGTGGCGAACACCTGAATCCGGTCCTTGCTAGCGCCTGCATCTGGCGTTGTAAGCTGCTAGTGGGGGCGCCGACAGGGTGAGTCGGGTTTTCTGGAGTGGATCCAAGCTCCAAGGTAGTTAATGTGGCAGGGTCATGGGGGCAGGACAGATTTATTGTGTGCACCATATGCATGATATAGTGTGTGAGCACTGTGAAAGCAAGGCTAGTGAACCACATGGAGTGGTAGTGATGTGTGAACAGTGCCACAGGTTGATGTAGAGGCAGGGAGGTGTAAGTCACAGTGGGTCAATCCATGGTGGGCGTTTATCTGTTTTGGCTTCCACATTGAGTAGGAATGTTTCCCAGCACTTACCACCCACACGTGAAGTTGCACTCATATGGAGGAACTTGAGTGTGTGAGCTTCCACTGTGGTCCACGTCAGGAAGACACCAAACCAGCGCTGAAGCTCTGGTGGGACAGGGGCCTTCCATGCCATGGCTATGCTGGTTTTGAACAAAACAAAGACCAAATCAATGAAACAGTGAGTATGGTTATCTCCCTTTGCACAGGAATGTAGACCCAGCAATCAGTATTCGGGGCTGTGTGTTGGAGTAGGTGCCAGCATGTCAGGCACTGTATGGGTAACCATCAGCCAAACTGGTTGCAACACTGCACAGGACTATATTAAGTGAAACAATCAGCATTCTGTGGCTTGCAACAAGGGCATTCTGGGGTGAGTGTTAGGAACATGTGCTTGATGGACTGTAGGGAGAGGTAAGTATGGTGTATATAATTTAACTGTGTTTAGCGGAGAAATCCCCTTCACTGCCGCATCCAATAATAACTTTTGTAACACTCCGTCCCACTTAGCAAGCGCCTTCGTTGCTTGGACAGGAGGTGGAATATTGAGGGAAGTGTAGAGTGCCGTTATGGCATGACGTGTGCCAGTGCTTGTCTAGAGCGATTAAGCCCTTGTTGCATTGCTTGGGAAGCTGTTGAAGCTGCTCCGCTGGAGCAGCCAGAACAGCTACTTGTATTTGTAAGAAGCGAAAATCACACTTGATGACCGCTAGTTCCTCATCCACATAGTCCCAAAGAGGCTGAGAGACAATGGCCCCACACCACTGCCTTGTGGGTGTACCACTCATTAGCATGAGACATTGCGGTACCATCATTGAGCTCAAAGTATTGCTGAAAACATTGCACCGAGTCTGTGTGAAAGTAAGGATGACACATGCCGCCACTTGCAACCATCAGGTACGTATGACTGGACGCTACATACAGTGATCCAACAGCAGTACCGCTTAGTCAGGGTAGCCAGTTCAAGCAAGTTCTAGGTGAGTATATGTTAGAGGGGTATGTGAGTGCCAGTTATCATACCTGGCATGGAGTTCAGTGTATACCTCAAGGGTAACGGACACAAGGTCCCCATGTCATTCCCGCAGGTGGCCCATGAGATCAAGGAAGACCTTCCCATGTACAATCAGGTACATTCGTAGGACATGCAAAAAAACAGCAATTCCATCAATAGTTAAATTCAGCTCATCTTGATAAAAAATAACAACTTAATTCCCCTCGGACAGATGCAATGGTAGAGCCTATAGAAAAATCCCCAATGTTATGACAAAAACAATATGAAAAAAACAATTAAGTCTACGTAAGAATGTTGGCAGGACATGACACTAGGTTGGAGGACCAATCTAGACACCACTGCGATGGTTACAGTGTTCAGTATGACTGTGATGTGGGCTCAGAACAGGTGGGATGCTATTCAGCCCCCTGAACAGTGCAGCTTACCATCGGGAGGGCTGAAAGCCCATGATAGGTCCACCCACTCCAGTTCAGCCATCAAACAGGCTGGTGTACCAAACGTCTGTTGTGACCTCCATCTTAGCCTCAACCCCACAGACTACTTCCTCCTTCATTGTTTTTCCCTTTTTTGCTTCTAAATTCTTACTGGGTGTCTCTATTATCCCTCTTTCATTTCTCCACTCCATTCCCTTCTCCTTCTTCTTCCTTTGATCGGTGTTTTCCTGATGCTTTCCTAACCTTTCATCTATTATTAAAATTTTTATCGACTTATCTTTTTGAACATTTGTTTTTAAAATTTAGAAGTACACCTTTCAACATTATTATTTGGCTAGCAATTAATTCAAGTAGAGGTTGTACATGGCCCCCCTCGCAGCCATCGTCCGACAACACGGCCTCAACATGGTATCCTATACTGATGACACCCAGCTCATCCTCTCCCTCACCTAAGACCCCACCACTGCTAAACTCAATGTCTAGAAAGGAATACAAGACGATGCAGTCTGGATGACCTACAGCAGCCCGAAGCTCAATGCTGAGAAGACAGAAGTCCTCGTCCTCGGTACCACCCCTTCTGCATGGGACAGCACCTGGTGGCTAACCACCCTCGGAAACCCACCTACTCCCTCAGACCATGCCAAGAACCTCAGCATCGTACTCAACTCATCACTCACCATGAACTGACAGGTCAACGCCGTCACCTCCAGCTGCTTCAGCACTCTCCGCATCCTCCGCAAGACATTCAAGTGGATCCCCCTGAGTCAAGGAAGAGTCACCCACGCACTCATCGCCAGCAGACTGGACTATGGAAACGTACTCTACGCCGGCATCAAAAAGTCCCTACTCCGCAAACTCCAGACAATATAGAACACCGCCGCCAGACTCGTCCTCGCTATCTCCCGACACAAACACATCAGCCAACACCTACAAAGTTTCCACTGGCTCCCCGTGGAGGAAAGAGTCACGTTCAAAATCAAATGCCTACACAACAATGGACCCAAATACCTCAATGACAGAATCAACTTCCACGTACCCAAAAGAAACCTCTGATCTTCCCACCTCGCACTGGCCAAAACCCCGTGCATCCACAAAGCCAGAGCAGGCAGAAGGTCCTTCTCTCACATTGCAGTCAAGACCTGCAACAAGCTACCGGCAGACATCAGATGCGGCCCTCCCTGAACACCTGCAGGAAGACCTTCAAGACCTGGCTTTTCGGCTAAACAGATCTGCGGACCCGCCCTCAGCGCCTTGAGACCCTTATGGGTGAGTAGCATGCTAACAATTCCCTGATTGATTGATATTGTATCTGGTGCACAATACTATTTTACTACATGCAATATGAGTGCCTTTTCCTGGATTTTGGACCCTGGCTGGAGCATGAGCTGAAAATAAGCAATAATGCTATGATTAAGAAGCCAGTGAAAGGGTGCCTTTATTAATCCCCCCTTGCTGTGGAGGTGGCCAGTAATTTCCGTGCCCTGGTTGGTGCTGCTGCTCATGCACCACAGGTGCTGATGGGTTTACCCATCATTTGCCATCACTGATTATGTGTGCTCCAACCAGTCAGGGTGCTGACTGGTGGAGGGCTCCGGACCACAGTGGCAAGGCGGTTGGGGGGGCTTGAGTTGCATAAGCCAGAAGTGTGATCTTGCTTGTCCATGTCAACCAGAAAACAGACCTGGCATGGCTCGTAGGACTGAGAGGGTTCTGCCAACAAACATTAACAGCTACCCAATTAAACCTTCATTTTCTCACATGTATGCTTACTTCCCACTGTGAACCATCATTGAGGCGTACAGAGTTGCTGGTTCTTTCACCTCTCTGGCAATGCAGTCTGCAGACTTCAACTCCACATACATTGATACTAAAAGTATGTTTGCCTCCAGTTCTGGCTTAATTGAACCATAAGATCATATGCAGCACTAGTCATAACTGCTAGAACAAAGGTCCCTCGAAATCAATTCCTAGGACCACTATTCCTCAGCTGTGTCAAAATTGGAACATAAGGGATAGAAACATTACAAAAACTATAAAGTGACCAGGGTAAATCACTTGAGGAAGTTCCCGTCTTGCATCAAACTGTAGTTATCAATAATGGTCGTGGGCGCCCAGAAGATATGCAGACACCAATGTTCCTCAGCTGGTGTTTCCTAGTTCCAAATGCCGTGAGACAAGAAAGCCCAACATGACATGCAAGTTGATTAAAAAATAACAGTAGTCAATTATCAAGCTCCCACTGAAAAATGAGGCAGAAAATTAGGAGGTGCATGAAGCACAAGAAGAAACCTCCTTGTGAGACGTGGACAGTGCACTGATAAATACAGAGAAAACCTCAGGGGAATCAAGATCTGGTTGCTCTACTGAGGGAGGAAAATCCACACTGATTAGAGACTTTCCAATGGAAGATGATGTTCAAATCAGGATTCAGTTGTTAAACCCACTAGCTACCTCCTTTGACACTGAGAAGTTAGCAACTGGGTTTATCAGAAACAGATTATCCATAGAAAACTGTAACTGAGCAGGTTACTATAAGCTTGGTTACCTATTTTCTGACATGTCCATATCCAGACTGCTGAATAGATTTCAGATCTTATCAATCTTCTACGCTGTTCCCCTTTAAAACTGGTGACCTCACATGATATAAATTTAGTGAGTCCAGACCATCTTACGCAAGGTGGAAACTATTTTATATCTAAAACAATTGAGTATGCTTCCCATAATATAAGCAGGGCATATTGAGGTTCTGCTTATTATGGGTATTGATGCTACTCCCCTTTATGATGTATCAAATATAGGCCTGGGCGAAATTTATATTACGCTGGAGTAATCAGAGTAATTTTCCTAATTACACATAACTCATGTGATGTGAAATTTCCAAAAAGACACAGAGACGCCAGTTTGAGTAATTGAGGGCACAAATCCTACCACAGCAGCACTGAGAAAGCGAGTCCTGTAGCAATAAGTGCTATTTTCGTAGCACAAAATGCATCCTCAGGCCCATTTTGGGTGCAAGAGTGCAGAAAATAGTGCTAAATGCTGGATTACGCTCATCACACAATTATGCATACTTATGAGTATTTTTGATGTAATTGCGAGTAATTATGCTAGAGAGAATTATGCCAGTTATGCCTGCCCCTTACCAAAAGCAGGACTGAAACTTTCGCCGACTGGGGTATTTGCCCAGTGCAAGGAGAGTATGCAATGCAGTACATTAGTACCAAGGCATTCTGTTTGTCTTGGGAAGAGAATTGCCTCTAATAATTGTTGCGCAGGAAATGTATTAGGGGTGGGAGTGTTGTGTGGGAAGTTGGAAGTGGGGCAGGACATTGAAGTAGTTTGTCACTGACAAATTTGTTATTAGGCAGCAATATTTTTTTAAAAAATGATTCTACTCCACAAGATTAAATCTAATAATGTTGCATCATATAGTAACATAAAGTCTGCAGAAGAAATTTAAATCACAAATGATTTCAATGGTAATGCGCATATTTTTTCTGTCTAGCCATTTTTACTAAACATGTATTAGGTGTCCGGCGAAAGAAAATGTCACCCCATTAAATCATTTATTTAAACCTTTCTTTTTTCTTTTGATTCCATTTGAGCTCAAAATTTCTTATTAAAGAGGTGCTTGTATCCTGGAAAAATGCAAAGTACTGCAAATAGTAATTATGTAAATAATGTGCATTTAGAAGGGACACGAAAAAAACATTTACAAAAATTCCAGTGGCCCTAGAGGACCAGCAACACTGTGTGCCAACAAACTATAAAATATGCTTGCAACAGGTACTGCAGTTCATACTATTTTCTTCTTTCCTCACAACAAGATCCTCGTGTTACCACTGGAAGCCCAGCTCAAAGTTCCAATACCTCCAAGGAGCATGGGCACCAGTGAGAGGCATCTGCTTGGCTGCACCCATAGAAAATGGAATGGTATGAGGTTATAGTGCAACAAATGCCAATATGCATCAAGGCGCTGTAGCTTCAAAGAACTGCATGGCCACGCAGGTGATTTGACAGAGATGCCAGACAAACTAATTATCCCTACAGGGTGAAGAGCAAGGTCTTTAAAGCTTTCCTAAAAGAAGAGTGCAATTTAATACATGTCAGCTGATGAGGGAGTGAGTTCCAGAGACTTGCAACCACGACCTAGAAAGCTCTACATCTCTATTTTTAATACCAGACAATGGGCACAGGGGTAATCCAATGAACCAAAGCCCTATTTACCTCTGGAATAACATCATAGAGGGCCTTATGTACAATGCAGAGTGTCTTAAACATTATACGGTTTTTTAATGGGAACCAGTGAAGGTCATGTTGTCCCTTAGACACCGAATGCTGTTTCAGAATATCCAAGGTGAGCCTTACCAGCATTTTGCACTAGTTGCAGTTTGGCTTGAGTATTATTGTTGGTCTCTAAGTAAAGAGCATTGCAATAATATATCCTTGAGGAGACCAGCATCAAGGCTACTTGTTTCCATGCCAAAAAAGCAATGAATGGAAAGATTTTCTTAAACTTTCTGATGATCCAGAAGTAGGTAGTTGTAGTGCTTACAGTCTAGATGAACCCCAGGCCACACACAACCAGACTAAGATGTTCTCTGCCCCTCCATCCATGTCTTCCTGGACAGTAAGAGGGTTGCTTCCAAGAGCAAAAGCAAAGGGATTCTGCTGACACCGCCTTCCAGTCCCTCCTGAAGATCTTACTGTTGGTGAACATATCCCTTCCTTGTGCAAGTGGCAAGGTGAATGAGAAGGAGACAGTCCTATGGTCCAGCCACCTAAGGGGGACCACCTTCTGAAAGTACAAAAGGGGCTTATTGGAAAAAATCCCATCTAGGGTGTGTCCTACTACATGCACGGGGCCCCAAATGTAGAAACCCAGGGCAAGCCAAAGTCTCTTTTAATATCATACATTCTCTATTAGTACGAACCTCCAGGTGAACATTAAAATCCCCTAAGTGATGTTACTATTTGCCACGTGGGTCTCTATAGGATTGGATATTATGTTCAGGAAGTAAGTCCTGGATCCTGGGGGCCTCTAAATTAGCATTCTCACAAATGAGATAGTAGGCGAGATTTGTATATTAAACTTTAGAGCTTCACAAGAGCTACTACATACATTTTACTCCAGGTGACATTGACCCTGCATTTTATATACAATAGCCAGTCCTCCTCCTGACCTGCGTACTCTGCAAAGGATTGAATAATCAGATGGGATAGCATCCACTAGATCAAGGTCACAGTTTTTATGCTGTTATAGGAGTTCTGCAGTTATAGGAGTTCTGCAGTGAGCTAACAGACAAGTAAGTAGCCCTAAATCCACAGGTATCACAAATGCAGGATCTTAGATCATACATCCTTGCAAATCTGAATGGGGTGCATGGGAAAGGCTTACCATGACTATCATATCTTTAATACTTGTTCTCAAGAATATGCAGCAGTCCGGATGCAAACAGGCAGAAATGGGCTTGCCTTTGGCATGCCAGCAGTTTGCCCGCTGCACATGTTCACGCTGTAGCCACCATTTGAAGTTTCTGCCCCATTACTCCTGATTGGTTCCCGGGTAACCAAAAATGGAGGCAGTCCATCGCCAGTTGGTGATACTAGAGGAGGAGTTGGAGGAGGGTGTGACATCAGCCTATTTTTCTTCCAGTGCCCGCTGGGGGAACCAAGGGCAAGGCACCATCACCCATGTCACCCCTGGAAGAAGTGATGACTGTCGCAAGCAGCAGACACTACCCCTCCCCCCTGAACCATAGAGTTCCTCTTCTGCATGACCCTCATAGGCTTTGAAGAATTAAAGGACCACAGGGGCATTTTAATATGTTTTTAGAAGGGCATGAGTGGGGCAAGGGATGGGGCTTTTGCAGTCAGCGTGGATGGGAACAGTTAAGAAAGGGGACATTTGTTTAGTATAGTTTAGTTCTGTGGTTCTTTGATTGGATTTAGGGAGGGGGTGTACATGTTGAGGGTAGTGTGGGTGGCAACAATTGAAGCAGGAGTACACTTGGATGTAGGAACATTTTTGAAATTTTAGGAATAGAGATGGGTCTGTTCATAATGGTGTTGTTGTGAACAGTTGTGGAAGAGGTAAATTAAGAAGTAGGATAGTCTACTGATGGTTAGGGAGATGGATGGGTCTGTTGCTAATGTAGCAAGTGGGTTTGCCTTTTTTGTAATAATACATGCTGTTTTTGTTCTACTTATATTATTATGGTTAATATCATTTTTATGCTAATTAGTTGTGAAGGTAGTTTCTACTGTAGCATCTATAAATCAGGATGCTCCACCCAGCTAACATCACAACAGATGCTGAGCCCTAAACTGCCCCATCACAAAGAAATTGTCCAACTGTCTACCCTTATTATTCTCTCTCTAGTCTTTTCTGTCCTTAATCTGAGCTCCCTTACAAGGCTAACCACAATGTTGGCCTCCAGTCCACCCTTAATCAATCAGTGGTGGAAAGCTGGCAATCCATAACTTTACCTTTGACTTTCCCCCCTTCATTACTTAATGTCACATGGGAGTACCCATCCTCCCATCAGTCAGAAGTAGTAGTAATATCTTACACTGCCCTACCCTCTGAAACTAGTCATTATCACTCATCTCCATTGAGGAATGCTACTTACAAGTACAAGAACCCATGAAATGCAGGATATGTGTTTATAATATGCATAATTCAAAGTCCTGTCCAATCCTAACCACTCCCTCCAAATCGTATGTGAATGGAAAGATATTGTCTGCTACCACTCCACGACTTGATTGTGTTGATATAGTAGTTTATCCAGAGGAGCAAACTGCTCATGGCCTTAACAGTCCCAAACAGGGAAGTTGTCAAAGGAGAAATATGGTTCTTCTTGTTCAGAAAGGTGTAGTGTTCTGCGAATGATCCTCACCGAGACAGGTAGGTGGCTATATCTTTCTTTATTGTTGTATTGGCTCCGTGCCCACATGCACGTCTTGTCCCTCTGCCCTCATGTCCAGAACTGCCCGCCCCACTCCCTGACCTGAAGTGGTGTCTGGTCTCTGTCCCCTCCCTTGGGTCGAGTGCAGGGTCCTAGTGCCCCTGACTGAGGTCACTACATCTTCCCCTTTGTCACGAAGAGACTGACGAGAGAGAGAGATAGATCAATATGGATGTCGAGAGGAAAAGGGAAATAGAGAGAGAGAGAGAGAGAGATCTAGATAGAGAGAAATGGGAGGAATGGCAAAACATGTATTCGTCCCCATCACTACATTTCTTCAATTAGTCTTTTTGTCTTTTTTCTCACTCTTCTTGGACAAATCCCTTCTTGTTCCTCCTGTAAGTCCTCTTAGTGTCCTTCACTCTTATCCGTACCTCTTCCTTCCTTATCTAAGTCTCTGTTCCTCCCCACAGTGCCGATGTTCTCTCTGTCTTCATCGATGGTCTTCACTCCTTTGAAGTTAGAACTATTCCTTGTTATTCGGTAGGGGCCCGACTCTGCCGTGATCATTGGCCCTTTTACTTCTGTTATTGTTAGCTGGCCATTTGAAAATGGACTGTCAGACTTTTTCCGTTGTCGCTGATGCACCACCACTTGGTCCCCTTGCTTGAGGTACGCCGGGGTGGCATATCTCCGGGCATCTGCGTACGCTTTCATCTTCTCCTTTGCCTCGTGATCCCTGACCATGATGCTGCTGTGATCTGGTGACTTCTTTGCCTCTAGCTGTGGTAGTCTCGTTCTGCTTGTCCTCCCCAGCAGTAGTTCAACTGGACATCGTCCTGTGGAGCTGTGGGATGTGTTTCTATAGTCTCGTACTACTTGACAGAGTGTTTGTCCTAAGGAAATCTGTGCTAGCTTTACTCTTTGGACAGCCTTCTTTTTGTTGCCCATGAACCTCTCCACCCTGCCATTCGCTTGTGGCCACAGAGGTGTTCCTGTGATGAATGCCTAGGTAGCTCATGAATTTATTTAACTCCTCCCCTGAAAACGGAGGACCGTTATCTGTCTTTAGGGTCTCTGGTGAGCCCCAGGCTGCAAATATGTTGTCAAGTATTGGTAGTGTCGCAGTTGATGATGTCGAGGAGGTGTGACGTACTATGGGAAACCTCAAATTTTCATCAATGATCACAAGCAGGTAGTTATCGGTGCCTAGCGGGCCATGGAAGTCTGCTACCAACTTTGACCACACTGCTCTTGGCAGTTCTGACATTTGCAGTGGTTCCGGCTTGGCTGGCGTGCCTATTGTTTGACAGAGGTGACAGCTCATGATGGTGTCTTCCACCATTCTGTCTAGGCCAGGGAACCATACCTTCTCCCGTGGCATCTTCTTCGTTGCGACTATGCCTCTGTGTGCCTCATGTGCTAAGTTAACAGTCTGTTGACGTAGCCCTTTTGGTTTTACTATCCTTGTCCCTCGCATGAGTATGCCATTTTCAGTCTCTGATAGTTTGTCATGTATCCTTTTGAATGCTATCATTTCCTCCTTGTTTACTCCGTCCCCATTGCGCAGTTGTTGTTGACGTATCTCCATCTTTGCTGTCTTGTTGTTGCTTTCACTGCTTGCATTGTGTCATCCTTTGCTGTCTCCTGCTCTAGTTCAGCCAGTGTTATAGGCGCTGGCGTGCTCTGTTTTAGTACAAAGTTGAGATATTCTTCTGCAATTGAGATCTTCTCTGGTGCCTGTGGTAAGGGGTGCCGAGACATGTAGTCAGCCGGGTTGTGTTCTTACCCGGCTTGTGCACTATCTTGAAGTCGTAGTCTATCAGTCTTATGCCCAAGCGCTCAATGCGAGGCAGCATCTTTGCATTCGGGTCACCATATATTGTCACCAGGGCCTGATGGTCAGTGACGATGGTGAATGGTTTTCCATAGATGAACATGTGATAGTGTTCGCATGCCCAGACCACCGCAAAGCTCTCCTTCTCAGGTTGGGAGTGTGCTCTTTCAACGTCAGACAGACTTTTGCTTGCGTATGCAACAATTTTTCTTGGTGAGTCTCTACCTGGCAGGTGTTGTGCTAGGATTGCCCCTAGTCCTACTGGGCTGGTGTCTACGGTGCAGAGTAGCGGATCGAAGTAGGCAAGATGATCTACGGCCATCACGGCCTGTCTGATGGCTTCAAATGCCCAACTGCACTCATGTGACCAGATGAACTTCTGACCCTGCTTTGTTAGGTCCCGCAGTGGTGTGCTTACCATGGCGAAGTCCTTTATGTAGCGGGCACAGTAACTGGCAAGACCAAGAAACGACCTTACTTCTGCAACGTCTATCGGAGGGTTTGCCTTTTTTAAGGTCTCTACCTTGCTGGGGTCCGGCCTCATTCCTTTTTTGGAGAAGATGTGCCCAAAGAATACCAATTCACTTCTTCCCAACTCACATTTGTCAGCATTCAATGTTAGTCCTGCGTGTTCCAACTGCAGGCATACTTCACGTAGGGCATTGTCATGTGCTTCATCGGACCGGCCAAACACCAGGATGTCTTCGCTGTAGTTAAAACTGTTTTTCACCGGTCTTATCACCTGCCTTATTGTTTCCTGAAATATCTCTGCAGCGGATGATATGGCAAAACTCAGCCGCTTGTAGCGGAACAGGCCCATGTGCGTTGAGAATGTGGTAATGTATCTTGATTGCTTGTCGAGCTACAGTTGATGGTATCCTTTGCACAGGTACAGCTTCGAGAATTGACACACACCAGGGAGACAGCTTATCATGTCATTGAGGTGTGGCCCAGGGTGTCATTCTCTTTCAATGGCTATGTTTAGTATCCTCATGTCCACACATATGCAAATCTTTTTGGTGTTCCTTTCACTATTGGAGACATCCAGGGAGTCGGTCCTTCCACAGGCTTAATGATGTCTTGTGCCAGCAGACTCTGTATTTCTTCTTTGACCTGAGGTTGTATGGGCACTCGTCGGTGATGCTGCGCCACAGGTCTGACTGCCTCGTTGATGTGCAGTGTTATTTGTTTCCCTTTTAGTTTTCCTAGGCCTTGTAGTATGGCTGGATGTTCTTGTAGAATGTTCCCTTTCTCGGAAATGTGGTATGTAATTGCTAGGAGGCCTATTACCTGTGCCGTGACATTGCTCAGCAGGCATGGTGCTGGGATGTCTCCCCGCAGCACATGTATCTCTTCTCTGCATGAACTCTCTTTGTATGTCAGTGTCTCTGTGAATTTTCCCATGTTTTCCACTGGCTTCTTCGAGCCCCAAGTGAAAACATCGATGATCAATGGTGATAGTGGTGGTCTTATCTTCATCGTCTATGATTCCGACGTGCACATGAAGTTACATGTGGCCCCACTATCAAGCATGAAACGTGTGCTGTGGCATCCTACTTCAATCTCCACACTTGCTGTTTTCTTTATTTGATGCTTCTCCACAGTGTTGATGTGGTCTGGCCTTCCTTCTTCCGTGGGGGCATCTGACATCAGATACAGCCGTTCCGCCCTTTCCAACGTGACTGTTCCTTCGGATTTATCTGAGGAGCTGCAATTTGCCATCTCCATGTGCCTGACATGCCTGCTCATTCCTGCTCGTGGTCTTGCTGGTCTTCCTAGTTCACTTTTAAACTGTCAACTCATGCAGGCACTCACAAAGTGATTATCTCTGTTGCACTTTCTGCATTTCTGGCCCATTGCTGGGCATGCGCCGACAAGTGGGAAGTCAAGGCCGCACCGGTAGCATGTTCTTTTTTGTCCTTTTGTTTGCGGTGGCAGTGTGCTGTCCTTTTTCTTGCTGCTTCCCATTATGCGGTTTGCTTGTTCCGCCCTTCTATCTTTACCCTGCTCCATCTGTTTGGCGTGTGCCGTTGCTCTTGCTCGGGCCATTGTCAGTATCTTCTCCAGCGTTGTTAGTTCCTTCAAAATACGTGCACGGAACTCTACGGACTGGAAACCTTCTATGATGTGTAGTCATATCGCTTGTTCATTGTAGAACTTGTCAAACACACAATACGTTACTAGTTTAGGCAGTCTGGTTGCGAAATCGTCAAGGGACTCCTCTGCTCATTGACACGCGGTGTTAAATGTGTACCTCCCGAAGTCGATGTGTCTTTGCGGGTCGAACTTTTCTGTGAGGCACTGTATCAGTCCCTTGTACGTTGCTATTTTATCACTGGGGAATGTTGTGAGCAGGTCTTCCACTTCATCTCCAATGAGGTTCGAGAAGAGGTCAATATGTTTGGCCTCTGCGATGTCTGTGGCGTGCATGTAGCGTTCAAATTGCCGAATCCAGCGTTCCCACCTGATGCCTATCTGTGGTTCGGATAGGCTGAATGGTAGTGGTCTGCGAAATATTGCCTGTGCGCTGGTCTTGTAACTTTCGTTGGCCATCTTCCTTCCTTCATTTGTTGTGCTTTGTTCCTTATTTCCTTTTCTGTGTTGCAATGCCCCTTTATTTCCTTCTTTTCTTCTTTTCCTATGGCTTTTTATTAATGCCTGACTTAAAAATGTCCGCCTGGCCTTCTTCTGTCCCTTATTAGCTGTCCCGCCTGACGGTAAGATGGCCGCTGAGACTTCTGTGGATGACATTTGCTTTGCCTGACTTTAAAATGGCCGCCTGGCTTTCCTCAGCTCGTTATTGGCTGTCCCGCCTGACTCCAAGATGGCCGCCAGGTCTCGCGAGACTTCAGGTTGAATCTCATCACGGGACGCTTCGGCTCTCATCAGTCAGCGGGCAGCTCTCCACGATCGGGTACCTTTAATTTAACTTCTCTCACCTCGCTTTTCTTGATGCGGCCGGGGCTCCCGATATCACTGTAGCCGCTCCTGGGTGGGCTCCTGGCTCTGTTAATTTCGTGATCGGGGTGGGCTCGCGATTTTGCATCTTCTTCATTATGGGGCCCAACGGACCAGTGTGGGCTCCTGGATTTGTCTTCTTCTGTGATCCGGTGTACTCCCGATGTCATCACGTCGGTCTGCGCACCAGGGTGGGCTACTGGCTCCATGTGGACGTCGTGGGCAAGGCACGCTTCTTGTCACTTCTGGTGGTTGTTCTAAATCCCATCTTTCGTCGCCAGTTGTAGTGTTCTGCGAATGATCCTCACCAACAGGTAGGAGGCTATATCTTTAATTATTGTTGTATTGGCTCCGTGTCCACATGCATGTCTGGTCCCTCTGCCCTCGTGTCCAGAACTGCCCGCCCCACTCCCTGACTGGAAGTGGTGTCTGTCTTTGTCCACTCCTTTGGGTCGAGTGCACGGTCCTAGTGTCCCTGACTCGGGTCACTACAAAAGGTAAACCAGCAAAGAGGGATTCCCCTACTGTAATATGAAACTAAAAGACAGTCAGTGCAAATTCCAAGGAAAAGTCCAATATGAATAGAGTTAACACAGTTTAAGCCACATTCACTAAAGTAATTCTACAAGGAAGTCCCTGGAGGAGGTTATTTCAGAACAGAAGAATCCTCCGATACAATCATTCTCCCTAGACATTGGGAACAGTGTGTACTACATATCCTAAATATCCTTTACTCATCATTATTATAATTTATTTTCTGAACTATAGTTTCCCTTTCTGGTCTGGAGAAGAGTGAAAGTATGGACAAATTGACAATTTTTTGTAACTTCTTCCAGTTGTTAGATCTGTTGATGGCAGAAATAGATAACAGCACATGGGATCGCACAACTTGAGGAAAGAGGTTTAGGCGACTGATGATTGGATGGGTAATGGAACACAGCATTCAGGAAGTCCCCCACTGTGGCATATCTGTTATGGAAGGAAGATAACAGTTAAGTTAACCTACTCAGTCTCTAGCAGCCAATAGACTCCCAAGTGGGTTATATTTATCTAGGCTGGAGTCCACAATGGCAACAGTGGACACAGTTCAAAAATATTTACAATAGCGTTTAAGAACAAATATACTATACACATATCGTGAAACTGTATTTGTCTGGCATTATCTGTCTCAGAAGCAGGAGTGAAAAACAGAGCACGAGCACCATTGACGTTCCATTTCTTTGTTGAACCGAAATTCTGTCGAATGAAAAAAAAATTACAATGTTAGAGAAACTCTGTAAGCATGGTGCATTGTGAGTCACAATAAAGAGGATAAGCTGGATAACAATTAACTGATGACCAGTCTAGTAACACTGATCCTAGACAAATAGATAGATGCAAGTACTCTGAATGACTGATCACTCAAGCAATAAAAGAGTTCAGCTGTTCCCATCATCATCATGTCCACTACAACCACTTAGGAGTTGCTGCTTGAGTCACTAGTGTGCATTATTATAAATAGCTCACCCCTTGCCAGTCTACTTGGGTTTGCCTCTTTAAGTTCTCTTGTTTCCTGGAGAAATCAATACACATTGGCCCTTCTTATGTATGTTGTTGTCGAGGCTGACATATTTTATTTCTTCCAACAAAATACAGACCCGTTGAACAAGAAAAATAAAACAAATTTTAGTCTTGGTCTAGTCTAGGTAAACTGAGATGCAACAGAAAAAACACAAAATCCTGAAGTACAATCAGTTACCATCTGCCTATGTGTCTTGCTCTTTTCCATGAAAGCCACATTCAGAAGCTGTTCAGTCCTCTGCATTTTCACTTGCAGCTGATTCTGGATATGCAAGTGAGGCATGGGAGGCAGGTATCTTGTTTTTTCAAGAAATATACTGTACGCGTCTATTGCTGAGTTAGATGACATTGGTTGTTCACTGAAAAGTCTATGTTTGACCCTAAGATGAATAGGTTTTCTTTCTTCACCACTCCTCACCACTCAGTTCCCAGGAAAATTAAATGAAAGCGTGTATCCTGTTTCTGACCCATGGATCCAACATCATGGCACAGATGAACTGTTGACCAAAGCAGCCGGTTATTGATTGACAGTTCTGTATGTTTGTTCCACATTTTGAAAATTGTCCTGTAGGATGTGCAACAATGGAATGGCTTGGTTCTTTGTGTAATCCTCCTTGCTGACTTTTTGTCAAAATCTCAAAAGGTAATGGCACTTGGGTCTGGAGTGACTGTATGGGTGAATGAATGGATGTGTGTGTAGACCTAGGAATTAGTGAGTGGATATGTACTAACTGGTATTGGTGTGTTCATGGTTTTGAATATTATAGTCTGTATGTTAGAGTGGGTGTATCAAGTGTTATATTAGAGTCTGATAAGGTGCATCAGATATTGACTTGGATGATGTCATCAGTGATGTCATCAGTGATGTCATTTGAGATGTCATCAGTGATGTCATCAGTGTTGTCACTGACCGTGTCATGAATGACGTAATATGTGATGTCATCAGCAGTGCATTGCGGGGCAGCGAGTTATAGTTAGCTCATCTAACTATAACAGGGTAATTTCTATGGTTTTCTATGAGTGAAATGTCCAACTAACTATAATATCCATGAAACCTATGGTTTTTACAGTAAATTTCAAAGGTTTTTTAAATGCTAATTTCTAATTATAATTAGGGCTCCCGGTTTTCCGTATTTACGGATTTTTACATATAAATACAGACGGAAATCGATATTTCCTTTGTCTGTATTTATATGTAGAAACGGCTAAACACTAGTAAATGTTGCCGCGCTGCCGCTGCATCAGTTTCCTTTCCACGCCCCTGAAAATCAATTGAAAACCCTTCCGATCAGGGGCTTTTAGGACCCTCATGTGGGCCTATTGGCTCAGGGTCTTTCAGTGACTCCCGTTCCCCTGAGCCAATCATTGTGGTATGGTAGCGTCAGTGTGTGGGCGTGCCAACATCTCCGGCCTCGCCCTCATAACTTTTGCCCTTTATTTTGGGCGCCTACCTGACTGTATTCCTTCTTTCCCTGCACTACGGACCACCGGGCTTCCTGTTTGCCACCATCAGCTGTTGTTCACGCATCGGCCCTTCTCTTGAGTTCTCCAGGGCTCCGCCGGTCGCGATCTCCAGGGCTCCGCCGGTCGCGATCTCCAGGGCTCCACCGCTCGAGATATCCAGGGCTCCGCCGCTCGTGCCCTGCTCTGCGCCAGCCTGCCACCGTAAGGTAAGAGAATTTCTCCTGCCCCCCCACCCCAGGCAATCTTAGTACATGGGAGAGTCGATGTATTCATGAGTATGTAGTGCTGGAAACTTAGAACCAGCTAAGGGAGGGGTAGCAAAGCGCCGTTCAGTGACGACGCTCTGTAGAGCCTGTAGAGCTCTGGGCAGGAACACTCCAAATTGATCAATGCAAATGTGCCAGATTTTGTGTCGATCACTAAGCAAGAAGGCTTAAGTATATAGATTATTTTTTTGTTTGGCTAAGTAGCGGGCGATCAACGAGGTTTTCTGGTGTAGAGGGTACCATGGACGCCGCGTCCCTTCCAGTTGCGTTACTATGGAAGAGAGAGAGTAGAAACTCCTGTTACATTACCTACTAATCTCCTTCGGGATCAAAGGACGCACACCCATCCCATTTCTGCTGGTGTATGTAAAACTCACAGCTCTGGCCAGTTTGTTAAGGACCTGGTACACTACCATCATATAATTTACAGGAAGCACCGTTGTGGTCCCTAGGCTATCCTGCGCCTCTCGGATGTCTGTCTGGTAGGTGGGTGGGTGGACATACGTGTTCCGACAGTTTTCCAAAACCCCAAGCACTACTCACACACAGGCTACAAAGTCGCTTGCGGGAAATTAAGAACCCGCTCGTGCCCTGCTCTGCGCCAGCCTGCCACCGTAAGGTAAGAGAATTTCCCCTGCCCCCCACCCCAGGCAATCTTAGTACACGGGAGAGTCGATGTATTCATGAAATGTAGCGCTGGAAACTTAGAACCAGCTAAGGGAGGGGGGAGGGGTAGCAAAGGGCCGTTCAGTGACGACGCTCTGTAGAGGTTGAAGGCAGTCAGCGTGACTTATTTATACTTTGCAAATTGCAATTTAACATTTTGGATGCAAATCAGGAGATTGCTTTTCACAGCCTGTGTCACCTGCTGTTGCCTCTGCCCTATACCACATGCATGGTAACAGCAGCAGGCCCGGTCATGAATATTGTCTTGGCTACTCCGCCATTTACTGTGACTTAAATGAGTTGATTAGAGCCCTGGTGGCTTTTGAACGTGATCGTGCACTATTCAAGATGAGGTTATGTTATGGTAGTGGACACTCATCAAGGGCAAACAATACCGACTGAATGGCATGTTGGTGCTCATGCTACAACCAACCCCGCCTGCACGCAGGAACAGGGCCGGCTTTAGGGCGGTGCGACCGGTGCCACCGCACCGGGTGCTGGCTTCCTGGGGGCGCCGTGTTTGAAAGTTTATTAAGCCTTGGAAGCACCTGCTGCTGCGTTTCTTTCCGCTGGCAATTACCAGGCCTCACATAAATGTCAAGAAAACTCGTGTGATTAATTATCTTCCTGGAGAGAGATCAGCATTTTGTATAGTTGAGGTTTTGACTTAGGCGAAGTTAGTGCAGAGGGTTAACATGCCTGCTGCAAAGAACGTGTACCAAGTAGATTACAGAGTGGGTATGATGTAAACAGATCAGCAGGTTACAGCTTTCAAAAGATTTATCCTTTTGTTACTTGCAATTTATAACTTAAAGTCCTAATATAGAATAGTGAGCTATTAACTTTCATCCCAGAACTCCATACACACTGCAAAGTATACATTATTAGAACATTGATTAAAGGGTTAATTTGGCTAGAAATCGATTCTTATTATTAAAGAGAACTCCCAACTATGCTGTTTCTTTTTCAACTGTGCATTTGTGCTTCTCCACACCAAGCACTCTTAAGCTATACTGCCTACCTGTATGGATGACATGTCACTCCTACACTTCCAGTCCTTTGGCTTATGTAACATTTCTTATACACTGATTTACACACGTATGATTGATTGTCTCTGTGTAATGTGTGTGTGATGCAAAGTGCTCGGACACCCTACACTGGTATGAGTGGCGCTATATAACTAATTCAATGCATCTGAGAGAGTGTGGTTTTGGTGACTTGGTCACTGCTAAAGGGTGCTAGTGAGAGAATCCGTGGTGGAGGTGGTCATTGGGGGGCACCAACAAACATTGTCGCACAGGGCGCCACCAGCACTAAAGCCGCCCCTGCGCAGAAACCAGCAACGGGCTCTCCCACAGTGGTGTGTGGAAACACCAGGTTACTAAGGCTTTTCAAAACAGCTGATGGTCCTGTATGGGCCTAATCTAGAGAGGTTAAACTTTTCTTGGATAGGAAATTGACTTGCCATTTTCACTGGTCAGTTCATATAATTTGCATCATTACTTCTGGTCTAGGGTGCCTTGAAAAACACAGAAAGAGTAAGAAACACTTTCTGTTCTGCTTGTAGCCCAAGGTTTAAACTTTCACTGAACTCAGAATGCAGGCGAACAACAATATCTAATGCCGCCATTAATGCCTTTGTGTGTCTTGCTTTCAGTGTGTTGCACTCTCCTGACTCACCTGCTGCTGCAAGGTCCTGACATCACTTCCTGTCTACCACTTAAGGTAAGCCTGTTAAGTTTACGGTTCAAACTTCCTTGAGGTGCCCAGTTTACCTTTGCACTTCCATGTATTAGCACACTGTTTAAAAAAGAGGTTGGCAGTTTAGAATCCGGTGGGCCCACCTGGCCTTCCATCCCTATCAGGCCGATAAAACGCCTAGTTTTAAGTCAGTATGGTGTACACCTACGGTGAGGGTAACTCTTCAGAGCAAAAGCACATCATAAAACAAGTTAAAGAAACACCATCGGTCCAACTCTGACTCCGCACTGGAAAAACTAGAATAAGAAACCTTAAATAAAGCTTTTTGAACTCCGAGGAAATCTGGCACAATAAGGCAACCACTACTGTGAGTATCTCTGCCCTAAGGGGTGAATTTCAAAAGTTATTCTTTTTCATAGTTTGGCCATGATGTCCTTTTGCATCATTTATTTTTGTGATATGCCAGATTGATTACCAATATAAAAAAAGATTGCAAAGGGCAGATTACGTAGCACGTCACCATCGCCTCCATCTCGCTCGTCCACACTCCCCGCATCAGCAGAAGCACGAGCGGTGGATACTTGTACTCCTATCTCACAGCGAAGACCTGGAACAACCTCCCACTCCAGCTCCAGACCGCCCCATCTATTCTGGAATTTCAAAATGTTCTTAAAGACCTGGCTATTTACATGAGTCTCTTGGACCCTGCAAGTGCCTAGGCACCATCTCGGGTGATTAGCTGAGCTCTATAAATCAACTTATTGAGTGAGTGTGTGAAGAAACCATTGGTATATATGAATATATTTTTGGCATCTGCAATTGTATTGAGCTGGCTTCTCTCTGCTCCTCGAAAACTTGAAAACTAATTTGTTATTGTGAAAGGCTTGGACGTATTTTGATAAAGAAGAAATCATTTGCAACCAAAAATGTACAAGCTAAGATCAACGAGAAACATTGATGGATTTGAATGTCTTCCGGGTAAAATTCCTACATACCTAATTCCGCAGCGCAGATAATGGCTGAGTGCTTTGCCCTAGTTGCATACAGTATTTTAAACATAAAACCAATGGCTGCTTAATTGTTGAATCCTTACATTTATAGAGATGGGCCGCAAACGGAAGGACATTGACGATTACGTTCAGGAGTATGCTGAATTTGAAGCCGTATCCCTTAAAGGCATGAAAATGTTCACCTGCAAGTCATGCCGAACAACTGTCGACATTGAAAACAGGGCAGCGGATAATATCAAAGCACACCTGAGCAGCAAAACCCACGAGAGACTTTCTTCTCCGGTAGTAAAGAAGGCCCGCATGGAGCAAATGACCATGGAGCAATGCACAACTCGTGCACGCCAAAATATGGAAGAGGCTGCGGATATCCCGCACAAGTTTGTGAAAGCGCTGTGTGAAGGTGGTGTTCCACTTCACCAGACTGATGGTCCAATTGGAGAGCTGATTAGGCAGCTGTGCCCTGCAGCAAGGACAATGTGCAAATCCAGCCAAATGTAGGAAAAAGATCTCCCCGAAGTGTTTGAAGCACAGCTTGGAAACATACGTCAAGCTGTAGCAAATGTCCCTATCTCTTTAACAATTGATGAAACCACAGAGGTGCATGGTGACCCAGCCATTGGAACATTGGTCACATATTACTGTGATGATGAAGAAAAGGGTCGCCGCTCAGCCTTAGTTGACATCACTGTATCTGATGAGTGCAATTCTGCTAAAATTGCCTTAATTGTATGCAGTGTGCTTCACAAGTTGGGTAAATCATGGCATGATCTTGTTGCAATATATTCTGATTCTGCATCCTATATGACAAAGGCAGTAACTGATTTGCGCGCTGTTCAGAGGATTAATACCATCCATGTAAAAGATCCATGTCACCTTATACATGCTGCTGTTTCCTATGCTCTGTCTCAGCCTGAGAACCGGGACATGCATGATTTTGTTATAAAGGCTGGAGCAGTATTTAAGTATGCGCGAAACTTAAAACGCATTTATTCTCAAGAAAATGTAGACGGGAGAATGAGATATCCAAGGGCGGTTGTTGTGATCCGATGGTTCAGCTGGTATGAGGGAGCAGTAAGACTTTTGGAAATATGGCACTACTTCCTAGCTTTTGTAAACAATGAAGAAGCCACTGGATCCAAAATCGATCACCTACGTAAACTACTAGGCCCCAACAGTGCAAACCACCAATCTTTCTATGTGAAGATGCATTTCATTGTTAAAACTCTCACTGGTATCATCAACATTCAGAAGAAGCTCGAGTCAGAAGAAACAAATGCCCACCAAATATATTCAGCCATAGAGGTTGATATGGCTGTGGCATTGGAGCAAGACTATACACAAGACCCAATGATAGACAGTCTATTGCAAATGTTACCACCCAAAAAAGCAAATGCCCTAACAAAAGAGATGATTACCTTTAAAGATGCTCTGAAAAACAAGTGGGATGCTGTACTAGCTCGTAACATAACTGGGCAAATGAGTTACAGCTCTTTTTGGAAACGGGTTACAATCCTGGACCCATTCAAGAAAGTTCAGTTTAGTCAGGATTTCAAGGATTACAAAGATTTATTCATGTTGGTTGGAGCTTCTGATGATGTAATGAATGTTGTAGAAGAAGAGTTCAAGAAATATGTAATGCAGCCTATCCCACAAAAAGACATCAGTGCAATGACATACTGGCGTTCTCAGAAGCAAGAATGGCCAACACTGTGTAATCTTTCTTTGAATCTTTTGGCCATTCCGGTATCATCAGCAAATATTGAACGGGTTTTCAGTGGTCTTCACTTCATTAACAAACCCGAAAGAGCCTCAATGTCCTCAAAGTCTCTTGAAATGCACATGTGCTTGTACTACAATGGCAAAGTTTTCAGCTGAATGTATTGTGTTGACCAATAACAACCGGGCGCAGGTGTGCCTTGTCAATGTAAATAAATGTGCAAAAATACTAGCTGTAGTGTCGCCTTTTGCTTGTGGCACAAATAAATATGGAAAAATACAGAAAAAAAGACCAAAAAATAAATATGGATAAATACAGACGGAAATGGCAAAAAGATAAATACTATAAAACCGGGAGCCCTAATTATAATGTTCATTAAACCTATATTTTTTCTCTGTTTTTTAATTATCAACCCATTCTCAACTTGGTGAAAACTGCAAATCTCACCACTCTTCCATCGATACCTTACGCCAACCCAATCGCCACAAACGAGTGCCACAACTAAAGCTAATGAAATGCAAAGTAGGCGTTCCCGTGCAAGAAAAACACGAAAACACCACTTCCCCATATTTTCAACGACCAGCCAAATCTGCAATGCGATCCAAAAAGCAGGCAATAAGCCGAGTTAGCAGTAACAAATTAACATCAACCCTTAACTGGTGTAAGGAGGTCGACTATCTACTCCGTGAATTGGACCCAAATCAGCCACATCTAAAGACCAACATGTGATAGAGCTACTGATCATGCAGGTCTGACATTAAACAAGACCACAACACCCAGCGCCACCACCGCCAGAACCAAAACAGGACAACGGACCTTCCCAAAACACCATGCCCCTTAGCCACACAATAGCTGAATGTTGGGAGATGTGGCAACCAACTATACATGAAGGAAGCAAGTCACCCTTCAACAATAAAGCACACAATGCCAAGTATAATGCTGATGTGCTGCACAGACCTCACTATGCAAAGAACAAACCTCTCCATGTTGAGATATACTGTTGATACTTGTAATGTAGTGCACAGTGGACGCAACCATGTTACCTCAGGCAGTGGGAAAGATCTCGAACATGTAGCTGTGTTGTCCCCTCCTGGAAGCGAAAGCGGAGTGGGCTGCTCCAACGTGCGCCACTCCAGCATAGCAGTATGAATAAATAAGCCAGGCCCTAGGCATGGTTCACTTGAGGGAAGACCAATGAGTCTGTCACAGCAGCAACCCTTACCCTGGCACGTGACTGCCGCCATAACCGCGGGCCTCCTCGACACAGGCCCCCTATGAACCCAGCGGCAAAGCACCGCAGACTTATGTCTGTATCTACACGCTCACAATTCAGATGCAGTGGCGATTGCAGTCCAGTTCACAAGACACTTTGCTTCCAGTGCGACCCGCCCAGACCACACATCATCGCACGGTGCGCACACGCTGTGTGCTTCATGTGCTACTAACTCACTGCACCATAAATCATCGCCACGTAGCTGTGCGCCCATCCTGACCGCTGCCTCCACCCTACAGTGGTGTTACACAGTTCACAATTCAAGATTAGTAGCGACGCAAATTGTGTAAGACACTATAAAGGGATAAGAAGACCAGATGCTCCCAATCTGTGCAGCTCAAGTCAACATCACCTGCCTGTGGGCCTTTGCTGACCGCTGCCTCTGGCACTGTGGAAGACCGACGACACGTGGTACCAACTAACCCTGTTCAACACAAGCCAATCCCACATGTGTAAGTGTGTCCTGAGTCCTGAATTGCAGCGACCACAGCACCAGACTCCCTTCGATCAGTGAGGGGTATTTCCATATGGAAGGCCGGCGACACGTGGTGCCACTGAACCTGCACTACGCAGGCTGGTGGGGCCACCAATGTATGCACGTGGCTATGAGCCCTTGCTCACCGCTACCTCTGGCCTTCACTGTGGAAGACCGGTGACAAATGGTGCCACTAACCATCTTCAACACAAGCCGATCCCACATGTGGAACTGTGTCCTAAGTCCTGAATGGTGACCCTAACTCTGTGAGACAACCACAGCACCAGACTCCCTTCGATCAGTGAGGCATATTTCCATATGCAACGGCGGCGACACAAGGTGCCAATAACTCTGTTCAACACAAGCAGAACAATCCCACATGTGGAACTGTGTGCTGAGTCCTGAATGGCAGTGACCCCAAGTCCACGGCAGCGACCACAGCAGCATACTCCCTCTGACTAGTTAGGAATATTTCCATATGCAACGGCAGCGACACATGGTGCCAATAACTCTGTTCAACACAAGCCAAACAATCCCACATGTGGAACTGTATCCTGAGTCCTGAATGGCAGTGACCCCAAGTCCATGGCAGCGACCACAGCAGCATACTCCCTCTGATGAGTTAGGCGTATTTCCATATGCAACGGCAGCGGCACGTGTGCCAATAACTCTGTTCAACACAAGCCGATCCCACATGTGTAACTGTGTCCTGAGTCCTGAATGGCAGTCACCCCAAGTCCGTGGCAGCGACCACAGCACCACACTCTCTCTGATCAGTGAGGGGTATTTCCATATGCAACTACAGACTCCAGTAGGCAACTAACTATCACAGTCCTACACCCACATATTATCCTTTTACTATTCTCGCTTCAAGATATTTTTTATATCAGTTATAGCTTTACTACAATGACCAAATTAATCTTCAAATGCAAACTAAAATGGAATAGCAATCTACACTAAAGGCAGTACAGCTCGCAATTCCAATTTTAAATGCTAATTTCTAACAACAAGATTGTACTCAGAAAATACCACACTTCGTCAATGTATTCTATACTTATTTCACATTTTCATCATACACCTACACTGTACTCAGTAGGGTTGACAACGAAAATTATTTCTTCATTCATTAACAACAGAGTCCACTAGGCAAGTAACTATTACAGGCATCAAATCTACATGATATCCTTTTAGTATCCTTTCTTCTTGAATATTTTTTTTTCAGTTATAGCTTTAGTACAATGACCAAATTAATTTTCAAGTACAAATGAACACTCAGCAGTCTACACTGCAGGAAGCAGACCTCACAATTTGAATTTTGGACACGTGGTGCCAACTAACACTGTCCAACAAAAGCCGATCCCACATGTGTAACTGTGTCCTGAGTCCTGAATTGCAGTGACCCCAAGTCCATGGCAGCGACCACAGCACCAGACTCCCTTCGATCAGCGAGGCATTTTTCGATATGCAAGGCCGGCGACACGTAGTCCCACTAACCCTCTTTAACACAAGCCGATCCCACATGAGTAACTGTGTCCTGAGTCCTGAATGGCAGTGACCCCAAGTCCGTGCCATCGACCACAGCACCAGACTCCCTCTGATCAGTGAGGCATAGTTTCATATGCAAGCCCGGCAACACGTAGTTCCACTAACCCTCTTTAACACAAGCCGATCCCACATGTGTAACTGTGTCCTGAGTCCTGAACGTCAGTGACCTGAACTTTGTAACAGCGACCACAGCACCACACTCCCTTCGATTAGTCAGGGGTATTTGCATATGGAAAGCCGGCGACACATGGTGCCACTGAACCTCCACAACACAGGCCGGTGGGGCCACCAACGTATGCATGTGGCTGTGGGCCCTTGCTCACCGCTACCTCTGGCCTACACTACGGTCAGCATTCCTCACAAATCAATTAAGATAGAGTCCTGATTCCACATGACGCAGTCCAGTAGCCAAGACACATTGCTCCCAGTGCAGCCCGTCCACACCAAGCATCATCACAGGCTCATACAGTCTCAATACTTCTGGTGCCACTAAATCTCTGATCCCACATGTGTAACTGTGTCCTGAGTCCTGAATGGCAGTGACCCCAAGTCTCTGGCACCAACCACAGCACCACACTCCCTTCGATCAGTGATGCATATTTCGATATACAAGGCCGTCGACACGTAGTCCCACTAACCCTCTTTAAGACAAGCCAATCCCATATGCGTAACTGTGTCCTGAGTCCTGAATGGCAGTGACCCCAACTTCATGGCAGTGACCACAGCACCAGAATCCCTTCAGTCTTATTTGTTGTTCTTTTCTTTTAATATTTTTTTTTATATGTAAATCTATACATGACTAAGATTCTTCTTTGTCCAACTGCACAGGGACACTTACAGGCCCAAGAAGGTTGCTGGGGGTATGATGGTAATGTGGGAAGAGGGTGCGTTACCTGCTGATGTGGGTAGAGGCAGCGTCAGAGGGGTATCTATAACACAAAGAGCTCCGATATGTTTTCACAAATGCCTCGGACAAATGCCAGCTGACGGACTGAATCACAAAATGTTTTTTCAATGCTTATGTAGTGTGAGTTATAAACAGTTTGCACCCAGGCTCGCAGAGGGCCAGCTGCGCCCGTGCGCTCGACTCACAGACGCAGTAATACGAGCAGTCCGCGTTATTGTAGCTATCCCTGCCCTGTTCCGTCGTACGCCACGCCACTGTGATTACGTTCCGACGTTGGCCCCACATAGCTACCTGTCGCAGGCGTACTCACTGTTGGTGTGCAGGTCAGTGGTCTAGTTCTCAACATCTCATGGCCACTCCCTCAGGGCAGGTTTGCACACACACCTCACCCATCCGGCACATGCGACACAGGCCATGTGACCACGCAAATCTAGTAGATCGACAACGTCACATCCTTTATTGCCGGTGCTGACTAGATGGCGGACGCTCCGTGTGTCTCAACAATAAAGAGTCTTTGAAAAGTTGCGCAGAAGGTTAGTCGCACCCTGATCTGTATAGCCATCAGGGGCCTACCACCCCCTTGGGGTGGACTTCAGATGCACAGGGTTAGTACCACCCAAACCTCATATGGCCATCAGGGGCCTACCATCACTTGCACACACTTGAGTTCCACAGTCTTAGCAGCCCCAAAAGCTGAAGTGGTCTCCGCCATCGATGACTCAGGACTCAGGGACATGTGTGAGATCTGCCGGGCCGCGGTGAAGCTGATGTGGTCTCCGCCATTGATGACTCAGGACTCAGTGACATGTGTGAGATCTGCCGGGACGTGGAGAAGATGATGTGGTCTCCGCCATTCATGACTCAGGACTCAGAGACATCTGTGAGATCTGCGGAGAAGCTGATGTTGTCTCCACCATTCATGACTCAGCGACATATCTGGGATGCGCAACATATCTGGGATGCGCGGAGTTTTGACGGGCACGTGGAGTGCCCACTGCTGCACACTCCCGTGGCACCAGGTAATTTTTTGCTCATGGATACGCAGAGACAGCAGTGTCTGTCTCTCTCTCTCTCTCTCTCTCTCTTCCTTCTTTTCCTTCTATCTCTCTAACTCTCTCTCTTCCTTCTCCATTTCTCACTCCCTTTCTTTCATTCCCTCTCTTTGGCTTTTTTTTCCTTCTCTGTTTCTCTGTGCCTCTCTCCTTTGATATGCTCATTACACTTATCCTTATTTTGTGCTTTATTTTCCAGGCTCTTTCGTCGACATCCATGGTCCCCACAGGAGTGTTCCGCCTTCTTGTTTTCTATTACTTTTGTTACATTTTGTTGATTAGTTTATCATTTATATAGAAGTTAATACCAAAATAAATCTTGCAAATAGTTTTTCGTTTATTGTTTACATATATATTTATAAAAAAATAAAGTTTCAAAAATAAATTAATACAATTTTTGGTTGTTCTCTTCACTGTTGTGTGACTCTTTCTTGTTCTTATTACTGTTATTTGATGGAGTCTGCCATGGTGTTACATTTTGGGGCACTTATTGTGGGAATACTAGTGATGTCTGCAGTTTACACCAACTTCTGAATAGTGTGTTAGATTTATCTCAACTTTACTTCCATTAAAGTGCGGATAATGAAATGTAGACTAGCCATTCCCGTACAAAAAGACACGAGGTGCACCTTTGCAATTTATACTAAATACTAAAATCCTGTATTGAATTGCAGTGAGGTAGTGGCTGCACTTATAGTGTACACACAAAATCAATTAAGAACTCTCATTGTATTTGTATTGATTGGGAATAGTGCATCAAGTGCTGGATCTTGATGAGATACACTGCTCAGTTTGTATATTGTTCTGCACACAAAAAAAATCACATCACAACTTTCACACCAACTGTAATGCTAAACAAATTCCGGCGACAAGCCACGTTAGCACCAGGTATTTTACACCTGCTTTCTGCTGGTGTTAAGCAGGACAACTTCCTGCACCATGAAACGGAACACAGCCAAGAGCCACACCAGAACACCAACAGGTGCAATAGAATCAATGAGCATGATGCAGGGATACCCATGAGGGCCACAAGACTCATCGTAACAACTCCAGGACCGCCAATGCCCCGCAAACCCTCATCTTAGCAAGTGTGTCCCTGTGGTCATTGTCTTAGCATGATAGGCACGAGCCCTGCAACATCACAGTATGCTGTCACCTCAGCGTTGGCAGTGAGCCTGGACATGCAGCTGCGCACGCATCCTCCTGCATGCACAACCGGCATGTGCGGGTCCGGAGTATACAGATCAGCGCAGGGGTGTGCCTATCTGGCAAGGGGAACAGGGTGTCTCGGACATGTCCATGTACAGGAAGTGTGGTAATTGTGTCTCTGTGTTCTGGTGTGGCCTGCCACAAAGGCCGCAGCCTTCGATGTTGTAAAGTGCCATGCACCACCTCCAAACGGCACTGTGATGGTGTAGTTTGAATGTAGCAGGACATGCGTGAATAGGTATTACAATGGTGTGCTGTACGAGTGCACGAGATACAACAGCGTACCGTAGAAAAGTGTGGGGGCTTGTGGGAGGGAGAAGCAGCTGTTTGGCAATGTAACATAGTGAACTCACCCATGTGCCACATGCTGGGCATCTCATCCATGATAACCATGGTCGCAGACATCCCAGAACGCCAAAGACCGGCCTTTGTACACATCCTGTATGAATGCAGCGTGGTTTTCACTTCTATTCTCTTTCAGTGGTGTGATGTTGGCGGGTTGTGTAACTTGTGCTCCTTGTTGGTGTGTTTCATTTTGGCCATTGTTTGTCTATACTTGTGCTGTACTTAATTGTGCATGTGTGCCATTCTGCCCATCTTCCCCCTCCCCCACTCCCTGCTTCTTCCTCTTCCTGGTGCTGTTGTGTCTATAATTTTGTGGCTCCACACATAAACACATGTAAAGAACAAATTAGAATAGTTCCTTGATTCTTTTAGGTTTCAAAACTTCTCTCTATTGGTTTCTTTTGAGTTTTCCATATAAACATTTTTTTTAATATTCAACAACACATAGAAGTCAGAAGTGCAACGTATTCTATCAACACACTTTCTAGAACATTCTACAACATGTGCAGGTTAAAAGTTCATCAATTTTTTTAAACTTAATGATATTTCTTTGCAACATTTTCTCAAACATTTAACGCCACGTGCAGGTTAAAAGTTCACAATTGTTTTAAGTTTGAACAGTGCCTTCCAAATGCAAGTAGCAGCTGTGGTTCAGTTGAGTACATTTTATCCTATGATATGTACTCCACGTTGAAACTTCTTTTTCTTAACCAATCACAAAGATGCTTTTCCACAAAACGAATGTGCACCCTACTTTTAAAAAAGAATGCTTTTCAACTCCCAATCACGTATCATTTTGTATGGCAAATAAAAGTACTTCCCCATCTTTAAACATATCTCTTATTCTACCAAGGAACTGCATGAGCTACAGACATCTTTCCATACTTTCCAACCATACCTTCAAAATGCTAGTGTGGATCGTAGGACATAACTATATTTTCAGGTACAAGAGGTATGCAGAACACAAACGTATTGACTTAGACCTAGGTTTACAAAATGTGGACATTAAATGGTTTACACAGAGAAGATTGAAGTTGCACCAATTGCTACCTGTGGTTAAAACCTCTTTGCATCTTTCACACCCTGACCTCATGATTGTCCATTGTGGTGGAAATTACCTAGGCACAATCACTGGGGTAGGTTTGGAAATGCTTATGAAGGACACCTTTGGACACCTCAGCTCAGCACCATGTGACTCTGGGCAATAGCTCACTTAATAGCTCACATAATTTCCACGCCGGACTCGACGGCCTTCAGACCCATAGGGGTGAGTAGTTTGCGCTTTACAAATACCATATTGATTTGATACGCGCAAATGTACCTTCCCACTCCCTGTATAACACCCCCTAAGCACCATACACAAGTTACAATGTTAAAAACAAAAGTTCCTCCGAGAAGGTATAACTACATGCTAACACTACTTGACAGATGTGGCACAGCGGCCAGAGCACATGACTTCACAGCATATGACACACAGTTTGGACTCACGCTTTCATCCCCGACTCCGGCAGCACCTCAGCATAGCACCATGAGACTCTAGACAATAACTCACATATTTTCCGTACCCCAGGACTTTCAAACTGGTAGGAGTCAGTAATTCGTCCTAGTACATATAAACACATGCTGACACTACTTCCACAGGTGTGCTACAGCAGCCAGGGCACATGACTTCACACCATAAGATGCACAGTTTAGGCTCACGCTTTCATCCCCGACTCCCGCTGCAGCTCTCCTTAGCAGCATCAGACTATGCAATACGTCACTTAAGATCTGTACCCAGCACTTTCAGACCGGTAGGTATAAGTAGTTTGCTTCACACCTCCTCTATAGCACACCCTTAACACCCCACCGAGGTTTCAGTTCTCCTACCCTGATCTTTCCCATATTTTTTGCCCTTTTTCCCCCTAACTCACTTCAACGGAATCACAAAATGGCGGCCAACACTTCCTAGTTGCAAACGCTCGCAGCCAATCAGCAGCAAGCTCTTGTTCGTAACGCCTCACCCAATCAGATGGCAGAATTCCCAAATATCGATATCTGTATATTTTGATATTTCTCAAAAACTACTGAACGGATTTACACCAAATAAACAAAAGTGTGCTTTCTAGACCAAGACCCTCCTCCCTGCCAAATTTGGGGTAATTCCGTTCACCCGTTCGACCTGTAGCCTTGTTTAAAGTTTCCTATGGAAATGAACATTGAAAAAACACATTTTGGGACCCTTTTTTCTCAGCACCCCCTTTACGAATCACCCCCAAACTTTCAACATAGGAGCTGATCTCAACAAAGAATTAGTTTTGAAAATTTCACGAAGATTCATCAATCGGCGCCAAAGTTATTGCTAATAGCATGTTGCTATTTTCCTATAGTAACTAGGTCCTAACTATAGCTACCTACTGGCGACCGCCAGTAGGTATTTTATATATATATATATATATATATATATATATATATATATATATATATATATATATATATATATATATATATCCTCCCAGGTGGTTCAATTGTTCTTTGCTGCGGGCGCTGCTCGGCGGGTGCGTTACCTCGCGGTTGAACCAAACCGCCAATATTGAGGAAACACCTCCCAAAAGGAAGAACCAGGTCGCACTCCAACAGCTTTTCAGATGCTTTTCTTTATTTCATCATTCAATGGTTAGCAAAACCAGTAGATTGACCAACGCGTTTCGGTATACTCCGATACCTTGCTCAAGGTATCGGAGTATACCGAAACGCGTTGGTCAATCTACTGGTTTTGCTAACCATTGAATGATGAAATAAAGAAAAGCATCTGAAAAGCTGTTGGAGTGCGACCTGGTTCTTCCTTTTGGGAGGTGTTTCTTCAATATATATATATATATATATATCTCAAAAGCACTCCTTCGCCTTGGAAAGCGTTTGTCATGTCGAAAGAAAGGAGCACGGACCGCAATTCAGTGCATACAAAGATTTGGTTTATTCACTCAAGGTATGCCAGCCATATATATATATATATATATACACATATATATATACATTCACTGAAAAAACACAAGTTTCAGGAACTCTATAGTTAGTTGGACATTTCACTCATGCTATACCAGAGAGGTTCAGATGTTATAGTTAGTTGAGCTAACTATAACTTGCGCCCCCGCAATGCACTGCTGATGACATCACTCATGACATCATCCTGTGAGTGTGAGTGTTTCTAAAAAGTTTAAGAATGTTATATATATAAAAATCATTCAGTGCAACTTGTCTCCGCATGTGAACAAGGGCTTTCGAGCCGAAACGCGTCATGGTTTGCTGAGAGAAATGGTCGTAATGGTCGAATAAATACTCTTGCCTGAAGATTCCTGTGGTCCGTCTCTCCTTCTTCGCTGCACGCTCGGAGGTTGTGGGAGTTCGAACATTTCATATATATATATATATATATATATGTATATATATATATATATATATATATATATATATATATATGCCAAGGTGTATTTGAAGAATGAGTGGGTGGATAAGTGTCTGTATGGATTATTTGTTGGGTGCATGACTGACTGTATAAGTGAGTGATTAAACGTGTCATAGTGAATATATGGGTGAGTAAATAATCTGTGTAAATGTGCGGATCAGTCTGTCAGTTGGTGTGTAAGTGGCTACATGGGTTGGTGAGTAGGTACATGAGTGTCTATATGGGTTATTGATTAGTTTTCTGAGTACCTGTATGGGTGCCTGAGTGACTATGTGGGTGGATGAGAGGCTGCATGACTCCCTGCATGGATGTACAGGTGGGCGAATCCCAGGGTGTATGCATTCATGATTGCATCTGTGAGGGACGGTATGGTTGAGTGAGTGTGCGTATGGCTTTTTCGATGAGTGTATGGATGTCTCAGTGGTATATGGGTGAGTAATTGCATATGTGAAAACCAGTATATGTGAGTTTTGGAGTATAGCAGTGACTGTGTGAGTGAGTGAGTGAGTGAGTGAGTGAGTGAGTGAGTGAGTGAGTGAGTGAGTGAGTGAGTGAGTGAGTGAGTGAGTGAGTGAGTGAGAGAGGCTATATGGGTGAGTGTGTGCTTGTGTGAGTGATTGTAGACAAGAGTAAGTATGTGTTACTATCTGTTTGACTAAGTGAGGTGGTGTGTGTAGAACTGTATTAGTGAGTAAATAGCAGTTTGATTGATTTGTTGGGTGAATGACTAGGTGTGTGAGTAACTATGGATGAGTGGCGGTGTGTGAGTGTCTGTATGTGTGTATGAGTGCATTATCAGTGGCTGCTTTGATGAGTGACTGTGTGCATGAGTGACTGTATGGGTGAGTGGATATATGTGTAGACCTATGAATAGTGTGTGAGTATGGAATTGGTGTGTCTATGGTTTCAAGAATGGTAGTCTATATTTTAGAGTATGTGTCTGAAAAGTTAAAATAGGGTGTGAGGAGGTGCATAAGATATTATGTAGATGATGTCATCAGTGGTGTCATTTGAGGTGTCAATAGTGATGTCACTGACCATATCATCAGTGATGTAATATGTAATGTCATCAGCAGTGCATTGCGGTGGCGCGTGTTATAGTTAGCTCAACTATCTATAACGGCCGAAATTCTCTGGTTTTGTACGAGTGAAATGTCCAACTAACTATAACATCCCGAAAACCTGTGTTTTTTTCAGTGAATTTCTAAGGTTTTTTTAAATGCTTATTACTAACTATAACATCCCTGAAACCTATGTTTTTTTTCAGTGAAGTTTGAAGGTTTTTTAAATGCTAATTACTAACTATAACGTCCCTGAAACCTATGTTTTTTTCAGTAAATTTCTAAGGTTTTTTAACTGCAAATTTTTAACTATAACCTAGTAGTCGCGCTTGCAGAGTGTTGCAGAAAGGGGCCTGGGCCACCGACCAGCGCTCAGGAAATCCGCTGCTTAGGACTTACAGGAGGTACCAGCAGGGCTACTTGGCCACCAAAGTCCCTCAGGAGTAAGGTGGACTTCATCCCCGAACCAGTACTCTACTGTGCCAGTAGGCGCATTTGCAGAGTGGTGGAGAAAGCTGAGCATGGCCTCCGAAGACCTCTTAGCAATCCCACTGTGTGGGACTTACTGGATGTAACAGGGGGGTTAGTTGGCCCCCAAGGTTAACCTTGGGGGCCAACTACCCCTCCTATTACCTCCAGTAACTTCCACACAGCAGGATTGCATGGTTCTCATGGCAGGCCATGCCCCCTTTCCCTACTGCGCTGCAAACGCACTGCCTGGTGTGCTATTGGATGGATATTAAAGTCCTCTTCACTGCTGGGTGTCCTTAGAGGCCAACTAGCCTACCTGATACCTCCAGATAGTCTGAGTGCTGAGAGGTGAACACAGGCCATGCCCCTTTTCTCCAGCACTCTGCAAAGTGCCTCCTGGCATTGGTTTTACCGAGTCACAAGATGGCTGTCAACACTTCTTGGTTTGGAGTGTTGACAGCCAATCAAAATGAAGCTCATGATCGGGAGGGTTTGAGGATCAACTGCAGGCACCAGACAATTGCTATTTTTTAATTATTTTTATTTCTCAGGAACTACTGAATGGATTTATACCATTTAAAGCAAAGAGTGCACTCTGTACCAAGAGCTCACTCTCTGCCAAATTTGGTGTAATTCTGTTCAGCAGTTCAGGCTGTAGTCGCGACAAATGTTTTCTATTCAAATTAACATGGAGAAAACGTGTTATGGGACAGGAGCTGATCGGAGCACCCCATAAGATTTGAAAAATTCACGATGATTCATCAACTTTTTCCATAGGAAAAAGACTTTTCCTACGGAAACTAGGTCCTAACCATAACTACCTACTGGCGACCACCAGTAGGTTTTATGTATATATATATATATATATTACCTACTGGCGATCGCCAGTAGGTAGTTATAGTTAGGACCTATTTTCCATAGGAAATCCGCAACATTCTATTTCCAATAAGTCTGGCGCCGGTTGATGAATCCTCGCGAAATTTTCCAAACTTTTGGCCAGCTCCGCTCCACTCCTACCCTGAAAGTTTCGTGGTGATTCATCAAGCGGGGGCTGAGAAAAAAGGGGGGTCCCAAAACACGTTTTCCCCATGCAATTTCCCATACGATCTGTTGTCGCAGCTGCAGCCCGAAACGCTGAATGGAATGACACCAAATTTGGCAAAGAGGTAGTCCTCAGTTCGGACCCATGCCTCTTGCATATATGGTGTGAATTCGTTCAGTAGTTCCTGAGAAAATTAGAGTTAAAAGTACATAAATATCTATGGCCGCGGAGGATCCGCGCACCCTACACACACCGTAAGCGCACCCTCCCCGAACCGAGCGCGCACCCTCCTGATCGCGCGCTGAATGCTAACTAGCTGTTGAGTGTCTCTCTACATTCGAAACCAGGAACTGTTGGCGGCCATTTTCTGCCTCGGTAGAAGCGAGGCTGAAGAAGCAAGGGGAATAAGTGTGTAAAACATATAAAGGGGGCAGAGTGGAAATACTCTGACCCTCTAGAAGTGCTTAGGGGGTCCCAGAAGGACCCCCTGGGGACCCCTTTTTAAAAAAAAAAAAACGGCACACGGTGCACGCATCCTATCGCGTTGGGTGCACGGATTCTCACGCGTTGGGTGCGCGGATCCACGGCAATGTTTTTTGAAAAAAGACAAGAAATCATTGGTTGCATGACTACTTTCTACACTGAAAGGTAGGGTGTATATTTCAGTTTTTTAACGGTATGATTCTTATTGGTTAACAAAAACAGATTGTAAGGAACATTATATATGATAAGCTGATATGTTGAAAAGTCAAGCACACTTCCTGCCTTGTTTAGTAACATTGTGTGCTGAACTTGTGACCTGTGAGCTCAGTGCAGTGTTTCATGAGCTGTTTCTATGGTAACAGGCAGAAGGCAGATTGGGGGAAGGGTTGAAATGTATTTCAGTTGGAAAGGGTTGAAATGTTTAACCAATAGAAATGTGTGTTTGCTTTTGAGTTTATGTGTGAAGGATTGTGATTTGATGTTTACATGTATATGTGTGGAAAATGAAAGGGAAACTTTTCCATTCTTTGTTTTTGCTGAGAGGTGCACAGTGCAGAGATTCTGTAAAAGAAAATATGGTGAGTGACTGATATACTTCTTAATCTACAAAATAACTTAGAAGATGAGTTATTTAATTGTGAGGGGATGTATGTAGACTATTTTGATTTTAATCAGACTAATGTATTTCTCCTGCTAAAGTGTAGGGAGTACTTTTTTTCTCTACAATCTTATTGACAGTGTGTGTGCATGTAGAAACCATTTTGTGATAAGCATTTGTGTTTTTCATGTGTTTGCAGACAGATAACTGTGTGTTTTTATATTTTGGTAGAATTAGAAACCAGTCATTGTTTATGAATTTGTGAAATGAGCTATGTTATGTTTTTATACTAAAATGTAGTACTACTTCTAGATGAAGAAATGTGTTTTGGTATGGTGCAAGGGATAGTGTTGTTTGTCTAGTATCACACAGTGAGTCTGTGTGCATTTGAGAACCACTGTGAGAGAAGCATTTGGTAACATTGTGTATTTGCTGACCGATAACTGTTTTAACTTGTCATGTTGTGAGGTTTTAGTAGCATTAGAAGTAACCCTGGGCGCGACACTACGCTTCGCCCACGTAGTGTACGTAGCGCTGCCTGCTTCGCAGTTTTCGAAGTAGGCGAAGCAGGCAGCGCCTACGCACACTACGTGGGCGAAGCGTAGCTGCCTGCCGCCCACCACCCGCCTCCCGCCCGCCGTACTTTTAAAAGAAAAAATTAATTTGTAATAAAGGAAATTAGGCACTTACCTGACGCGCGGCGTCTCCCGGGGCTCCCTCTTCCTGTTTTTCAATTTTCCTGACTAATGCACATGCGCGGACGCCCGCGCATGCGCATTTCTCGCAAGAAATGCGCATGCGCGGGCGTCCGCGCATGCGCATTTGTCAGGAAAATTGAAAAACAGGAAGAGGGAGCCCCGGGAGACGCCGCGCGTCAGGTAAGTGCCTTTAATTTGCTTTATTACACATTAATTTAATCTTTTAAAAGTAGGGTGGGTGGGTGGCGGGTGGCGCGTAGTGGGGCTACGCGAAGCGCGTAGTGTGCGTAGATTTGGGCACACTACGTGCTGCTTCACGTAGCCCCACTACGCCCACTACGCCCACCCTTAATTAGAAGACAGTTATGGCTTATGATTTGATTAAATGAGTCAGGCTTTGACAGAAAAGTGCAGTCCTGAAATATGTAGATTGTGTGCAGTTCCGTTACCAGTTGCACTGTAATGAATGAGTTTTGGTAAACTCCTAGGGATAGTGGTGCTTGTCTAGAATCACACTGTGAGTCTGTGTGCATTTGGGTTAGGATTGTGAGAGAAGCATTTGATAACATTGTGTATTTGCTGACAGATAACTGTTTTAAAACTGGTCATGTTGTCAAGTTTTAGTAGCATTAGAAGCCAGTCTTTGCTTATGCTTTGATTAAATGAGTCAGGCTTTGACACAAAAGTGCAGTCCTGAAATATGAGGATTGGGTGCAGTTCCTTTACCACTTTCACGGTAGTGAATGATTTTTGGTAAACTCCTAGGTATAGTGGTTGTTGTCTAGAATCACACTGTGAGTCTGTGTGCGTTTGGGAACCACTGTGAGAGAAGCATTTGGTAACATCGTGTATTTGCTGATAGATAACTATTTTAAAACCTGTTATGTTGTCAAGTTTTAGTAGCATTAGAAGCCAGTCATTGCTTATGCATTGATTAAATGAGTCAGGCATTGACACAAAAGTGCAGTCCTGAAATATGAAGATTGTGTGCAGTTCCCTTACCACTTCCACAGTAGTGAATGATTTCTGTAAACTCCTAGGGATAGTGGTGCTTGTCTAGAATCACACTGTGAGTCTGTGTGCATTTGGGAACCACAGTGAGAGAAGTGTTTGGTAACATCGTGTATTTGCTGACAGATAAGTGTTTTAAAACCTGTCATGTTGTCAAGTTTTAGTAGCATTAGAAGCCAGTCTTTGCTTATGCGTTGATTAAATGAGTCAGGCATTGACAGTAAATTGCAGTCGTGAAATATGTAGATTGTGTGCAGTTCCCTTACCACTTGCACTGTAGTGAATGAGTTTTGGTAAACTCCTAGGGATAGTGGTGCTTGTCTAGAATCACACTGTGAGTTAGTGTGCATTTGGGAAGCACTGTGAGAGAAGGATTTGGTAACATCGTGTATTTTTTAGCAGATAACTCTTTTAAAACCTGTCATGTTGTCAAGTTTTAGTGACATTAGAAGGTAGTCTTTGCTTATGCATTGATAAAATGAGTCAGGGTTTGACACTAAGGTGCAGTACCATGTACTATTCTGTTCACTGTGGCAGAACTGAAAATTTAAAAGTTTTACCTAAGCACTGTCCTAGAAGTAGTGTGATTATTTAGTCAGTTTCTAAGTAACAAATAGATTGCTTCAAATGTCTATGCAGTATGCATGTAGTGTTCTAACATACTATATACTTGTCTTTTACACCTTCAATTCCCTAGTCAGTATCCATACACTTCCAGGAAACACCCTGTCACTTCCTTTGCAGTCCTCGAGAGACCCATTCAACAGCATGTACTAATCCATTCACTGTGCCAAAACCCAAACACTTATAAATTCACAAAGACACTATCTTTCCAGTACTCTAATGATTTAGTCACTGCCTAAGTATTCATTCACTGAGCCAGGTCATAGCACATGGACTTCTTCAAACCCCTATCCACTATGCATGCAGTCCTCTAACCACCTACACACTTGTCTTTCACACCTTCAATTCCCTGGTCAGTATCCATTCACTTCCAGCAAACACCCTGTCACTCCTGTTGCACTCCTCTAGTGACCCATTCAGCATCATGTACTAATCCATTCACTGCGCCAAAACCCAACCACTTATTAATTCACCCAGGCACACTCCTTGCATTACTCTAATCATTCAGTCAGTACCCAAGTACTGATCCGGTGACCCAGGCCTTAATATATGGACTGCTTCAAACCCCTATCCACTATGCATGCAGGCGTCTAACCACCAACACACTTGCCTTTCACACCTTCAATTCCATACACTTCCAGGAAACACACTGTCACTCCCTTTGCAGTCCTCTAGTGACCCATTCAGCACCATGAACTAATCCATTCACTGTGCTAAAACCCAAACACGTATAAATTCACCAAGATACTATCTTTGCAGTACTCTAATCATTCACTCAGTGCCTAAGTATTCATGCACTGAGCCAGGCCTTAGCACATGGACTGCTTCAAACCCCTATGCACTATGCATGCAGTCTTCTAAGCACCTAGACACTTGTATTTCACACTTTCAATTTCCTAGTCAGTATCCATACAGTCCAGCACTTGTCACTGCCTTTGCACTCCTCTAGTGACCCATTCAGTACCAAGTACTAATTCATTCCCTGTGCGAAAAGCCTAGCACTTATAAATTCTCCTAGGCACTCTCCTTGCTGTACTCTAATCATTCAGTCAGTACCCAAGTAGTCATGCAGTGAGCCAGGCCTTATCACATGGACTGCTTTAAATGCCTATGCAGTATGGATGCAGTCGTCTAATCACCTACACAGTTGTGTTTCACACATTCAATTCCCTAGTTAGTATTCATACTCTTCTAGCAAACACCCTGTCACTCACCCAGTGTGTCTATATAGTACTGTAATCATTTAGTCAGTTAGCATCTAGAGTTTTAGTGAGGTAGGCTTTAGGGCATGAATTGCTTCAAAGTAGTATGCACTATGCATGTAGTGTTTTAACCATCGTCACACTTGTGGTTCAGGGACATAGTTTCTTAGTCAGTATTTATATAAAATGTGTTTGTACAGTAATGGAATAGTATAATTTTGAAAATTATTAATCTACATTTATTTGTGATTCTTTTTTACAGATACAGAATAGGAGTGTTTCTCATCTGTTTGCACTCTTCTCGTGCAAGATTGTTCAGATGATGGGTCCTTAGGTGTTTGATCATACTTGCCATGCCGCATGAGTATTTTTGGTTAGGATCCCCTCGTAACAGAACTCTTTTGAAAATCTTGTGCATGATCACGGTGGTATTGGTTTTGTTTGCCCCTTGGGAAAAGTAAAAAATGCCCTCACCACTGAAGAAAAACGTTGTGGGCGTGGTTCCTTCTGCAAAAAAATTTCCTCAGATTCGGTAAATATTTTAAAGCGGCAACATTTACAGTTTTTGTAAGTTAAACTTATAAAATTTTGTTAGCTGTATGCATTTTATTTATCTGTGATTTGTTTCTTGTGGTATTTTGTTGAGAATACCATGTTGTTTTTTTTTTTAACAATCTTTCTGATTTTCCAGGTCTGTTGTCGACATCCATGGTGTCTAGAGGAGTGTTCCGCATTGTTGTTTTGTATTATTGTTGTTACATTTTGTTTATTAGTTTATCATTCATATATATGTTAATAAAAAAATAAAGTTTGAAAATAGTTTATCGTTTACTTATTCATGATTATAAAAAATAAAGTTTGAAAAAAAAATAATAACGTTTTTGGTTGTTCTCTTAACTACTGTGTGACTCTTTCTTGTTCTTATTACTGTTATTTGATGGAGTCCACCATGGTGTTAAATTTTGGGGCACTTATCGCTGGAATACTGGTGATATCTGCAGTTTGCACCAACTTCTGAATAGTGTGTTAGATTTATCTCAACTTTACTTCCGTTAAAGTGCTGATAATGAAATGGAGATCTATTATGAAATCTTATTGTATTTATATTGATTGGGAATAGTGCGTCAGGTGCTGGATCTTGACGAGATACACTGCTCAGTTTGTATATTGTTCTGCACACGAAAAAAATCACATCACAACTTTCACACCAATTGCAATGTGAAACAAATTCCGGCGATAAGACACGTTAGCACCAGGGATTTTACACCTGTTTTTTGCTGGTGTTAAGCAGGACAACTACCTGCACCATGAAAGGGAACACAGCCAAGAGCCACACCAGAACACCCACAGGTGCCATAGAGTCAATGAGCATGATACAGGGATACCCATGAGGGCCAGAAGACTCATCTCAACAACTCCAGGACCGCCAATGCCCCCCAAACCCACATCTTAGTAAGTGTGTCCCTGTGGTCATTGTCTTAGCATGATAGGCACGAGCCCTGCAACATCACAGTGTGCTGTCACCTCAGCGTTGGCAGTGAGCCTGGACGTGTAGCTACGCACGCATTCTCCTGCATGCACAACTGGCGTGTGCTGGTCTGGGGTTCACAGGTCAGTGCAGGGGCGTGCCTATCCGGCAAGGGGAACGGGGTGTCTCGGACATGTCCATGTACAGGAAGTGCGGTAAGTGTGTCTCTGTGTTCTGGTGTGGCCTGCTACAAGAGCCACAGCAGTCAATGTTGTAAAGTGGCATGCACCCCCTCCAAACGGCACTGTGATGGTGTAGTTGGAATGTAGCAGGACATGCGCAAATAGCCATTACAATGGTGTGCTGTACGAGTGCATGAGATACAACAGCGCACCGTACAAAAGTGTGGGGGCTCGTGGGAGGGAGGAGCAGCCGTTTGGCAATATAACACACAGTGAACTCGACCATGTGCCACATGCTGGGCATCTCATCCATGATGACCACGGTCGCAGATATCCCACAACACCAACGACTGGCATTTCTACACATCCTGTATGAATGCAGCGTGGTTTTCACTTCTATGCTCGTTTAGTGGTGTGATGTTGGTGGGTTGTGTGACTTGTGCTCCTTGTTGGTGTGTTTCATTTTGGCCATTGTTAGTCTATATGTGTGTTGTACTTAATTGTGCATGTGTGCCATTCTGCCCATCTCCCCCTCCCCCACTCCCTGCTTCTTCCTCTTCCTAGTGCTGTTGTGTCTATAATTGTGTTGCTTCACACATAAATACATGTAAAGAATAAATTAGAATAGTTCCTTGATTCTTTTAGGTTTCAAAACTTCTCTATTGGTTTCTTTTTAATTTTCCATATGAACTGTTTTTTTAATATTCAACAACACATAGAAGTCAGAAGTGCAAAGTATTCCATCAACACACTTTCTAGAACATTCTACAACACGTGCAGGTTAAAAGTTCATCAATTTTTTTAAACTTAACGATATTTTTTTGCAACATTTTCTTGAACATTTAACGACACGTGCAGGTTAAAAGTTCACGATTGTTTTAAGTTCCAACAGTGCCTTCCAAATGCAAGTAGCAGGTGTGGTTGAGCTGAGCAAATTTTATCCTATGATATGTACTCCACGTTGAAACTGCTTTTTCTTAACCAATCACAAAGATGCTTTTCCACAAAACTAATGTGCACCCTATTTTTAAAAAAGAATGCTTTTCATGATATCTTTAGAAATAAGTTATAGATAGGAATTAGCATTTAAAAAATCTTTGAAATTCACTGAAAAAACCATAGGTATCAGGCACGTTCTTGTTAGGAATTAGCATTTAACCCCTTCCCCGCTCATGACGGAACCACTCCATCATGAGCCACGGTTGCGCTGTGCTCATGACGGAGTGGTTCCGTCATGCTGCGGCCGTTGGCTGCCGCTCCGCCCACGCGGCGCTAATTCCCCGCCTGTGTGGGCGATTAGCGCAGTGGGCGGAGTTGTGACGGAACCACTCCGTCATGAGCACAGCTCAACCGTGACTCATGACGGAGTGGCTCCGTCATGAGCACAGCGCCACCGCGCTGCCCCCAAACCCCCCCAGCGCTGCGGCAGAATTCCTGACGCAGCCAAGGGGTTAAAAAACCTTAGAAATTCACTGAAAAAACCATAGGTTTCAGGGGCGTTATAGTTAGCTGGACATTTCCCTCGTACAAAACCCTAGAAATTCCCCTGTTATAGTTAGTTTGGCTAACTATAACTCGCGCCCCCGCAATGCACTGCTGATGACGTCACATTTTACATCACTCATGACATGGTCAGTGAGATCACTGATGACATCACTGATGACATCTCAAATGACATCACTGATGACATCACTGATGACGTCATCCATGTGATAAATTAGTGCATCTTCTCACACCCTAATATAACCTTTGATACACAGACTCAAAATTTCAAACAGCCATTTTGACAACCATAGATACTCCAATACCAATAACTACACACCCAGTCATTGACTCTTAGGTCTACATACATGTCCACTCACTCACCTGTACAGTCACTCATACTTACAGTCACTCTGTGCACTTATACACCTATATAGACACTCACACACCGCCAATCATCCATTGAGGTACTGACACATCTAGTCAGTCATGAAAATAATTAATCACACTCAAATTTACTCACCTATACAGTTAAACACACTTAAGTTCACTTACTCATAAAAATACTAACAAATTCTGTGTCTTCCTGCAGAAAAACAAACAGCACATGACACAGATATCCTTGCACTATGGTGCATACAGCCACTCCCAAAATCACACACTCTCACATATAGATAGTTATATACTCTTACACACATATACACTGTGTTTCACATATGTAGTTACTGACACATGTACAACTGAGATATACATTCAATCACTAACACACCCATACATACATTCACCCAACCATATAGTCCATCACAGATGCACTCTTAAAACCATGCAACCACTGAATCATCCACTCACACATCTAGTCACAGAGTCACACACATGCTACCCACACAAACACCCAGGCACCCATACAGATACTCAGACAACCAATCAATAACCCATATAGACACTCATATAGCTATTCACAAAACCATGCAGCCACTTATACACCAACACACAGACACATACAGACATTCACACAGTTTAGTCACTAGTCTGCAGTAAGATACATTTAATGACTCACTTATAGAGTCAGTTACACACCTAGAAAATCATCCATTCACACACTTGTATACCCACTTATTTTTCAACAGGCCTTTCCCTATATATATTAAACATATTAAAACTGTTCAGAAACACATACTCAATGGATGATGTCATCAGTGATGTCATCAGTGATGTCATTTGAGATGTCATCAGTGATGTCATCAGTGATGTCACTGACCATGTCATGAGTGATGTAATATGTGACGTCATCAGCAGTGCATTGCGGGGGCGCGAGTTATAGTTATCTGAACTAACTATAACAGGTGAATTTCTAGGGTTTTGTACGAGGGAAGTGTCCAGCTAATTATAACGCCCCTGAAACCTATGGTTTTTTCAGTGAATATATCTATATATATATATATATATATATATATATATATATATATATATATTCTTCAACAAATTCCCAACAGGAAGCAACGCACTCCACGGACTCCACAACTTTCAATTATTTTTATTCAAGGCAGACCGGTTTCGGCATTCCGCCTTCCTCAATGCCTTCTGTACACATCAGTTTGTATTGCCCCCGTTTAAACATCCAATCACAATTTTCTATTGGTCCCAGCAAGAGTCGTGAGCAATGACGGACTTCACATTTTTTCATTATTATGTCCGCCATGTTGTCATGGGTACTCAGGTTATCTCTAAGTGAGATTTGCTTGCAATTTCACGTGTTTTAACATTAAGTAATGCTTTGACCTCAGTGGACACGTAAATGCACAAGTCTTTTTGGGGGTTTAAAATGAAAGATTGTTCCTCGCCCTACCGTACTCCACTGCACACAGGGGTGAAATCACAGGGAACGGTTTAGTAACTGTACTCCTGCGTTTATCGTAAACGCCGACTGGTGTCAATGAGATTCACCGTGCTGGTCAGTGGCGGCGGTTCAGGCAAACCATTAATTTTCTTCGTCAAAAGCCACTCATTCGCCGAACAGCTTGCGGGCGGGTGTCGTTGCCGTGACAGTGGCAGTCACGCATAATTCTTCAACAAATTCCCAACAGGAAGCAACGCACTCCACGGACTCCACAACTTTCAATTATTTTTATTCAAGGCAGACCGGTTTCGGCATTCCGCCTTCCTCAATGCCTTCTGTACACATCAGTTTGTATTGCCCCCATTTAAACATCCAATCACAATTTTCTATTGGTCCCAGCAAGAGTCGTGAGCAATGACGGACTTCACATTTTTTCATTATTATGTCCGCCATGTTCGGAATTTGTTGAAGAATTATGCGTGACTGCCACTGTCACGGCAACGACACCCGCCCGCAAGCTGTTCGGCGAATGAGTGGCTTTTGACGAAGAAAATTAATGGTTTGCCTGAACCGCCGCCACTGACCAGCACGGTGAATCTCATTGACACCAGTCGGCGTTTACGATAAACGCAGGAGTACAGTTACTAAACCGTTCCCTGTGATTTCACCCCTGTGTGCAGTGGAGTACGGTAGGGCGAGGAACAATCTTTCATTTTAAACCCCCAAAAAGACTTGTGCATTTACGTGTCCACTGAGGTCAAAGCATTACTTAATGTTAAAACACGTGAATTTGCAAGCAAATCTCACTTAGAGATAACCTGAGTACCCATGACAACATGGCGGACATAATAATGAAAAAATGTGAAGTCCGTCATTGCTCACGACTCTTGCTGGGACCAATAGAAAATTGTGATTGGATGTTTAAATGGGGGCAATACAAACTGATGTGTACAGAAGGCATTGAGGAAGGCGGAATGCCGAAACCGGTCTGCCTTGAATAAAAATAATTGAAAGTTGTGGAGTCCGTGGAGTGCGTTGCTTCCTGTTGGGAATTTGTTGAAGAATTATGCGTGACTGCCACTGTCACGGCAACGACACCCGCCCGCAAGCTGTTCGGCGAATGAGTGGCTTTTGACGAAGAAAATTAATGGTTTGCCTGAACCGCCGCCACTGACCAGCACGGTGAATCTCATTGACACCAGTCGGCGTTTACGATAAACGCAGGAGTACAGTTACTAAACCGTTCCCTGTGATTTCACCCCTGTGTGCAGTGGAGTACGGTAGGGCGAGGAACAATCTTTCATTTTAAACCCCCAAAAAGACTTGTGCATTTACGTGTCCACTGAGGTCAAAGCATTACTTAATGTTAAAACACTTGAAATTGCAAGCAAATCTCACTTAGAGATAACCTGAGTACCCATGACAACATGGCGGACATAATAATGAAAAAATGTGAAGTCCGTCATTGCTCACGACTCTTGCTGGGACCAATAGAAAATTGTGATTGGATGTTTAAATGGGGGCAATACAAACTGATGTGTACAGAAGGCATTGAGGAAGGCGGAATGCCGAAACCGGTCTGCCTTGAATAAAAATAATTGAAAGTTGTGGAGTCCGTGGAGTGCGTTGCTTCCTGTTGGGAATTTGTTGAAGAATTATGCGTGACTGCCACTGTCACGGCAACGACACCCGCCCGCAAGCTGTTCGGCGAATGAGTGGCTTTTGACGAAGAAAATTAATGGTTTGCCTGAACCGCCGCCACTGACCAGCACGGTGAATCTCATTGACACCAGTCGGCGTTTACGATAAACGCAGGAGTACAGTTACTAAACCGTTCCCTGTGATTTCACCCCTGTGTGCAGTGGAGTACGGTAGGGCGAGGAACAATCTTTCATTTTAAACCCCCAAAAAGACTTGTGCATTTACGTGTCCACTGAGGTCAAAGCATTACTTAATGTTAAAACACGTGAAATTGCAAGCAAATCTCACTTAGAGATAACCTGAGTACCCATGACAACATGGCGGACATAATAATGAAAAAATGTGAAGTCCGTCATTGCTCACGACTCTTGCTGGGACCAATAGAAAATTGTGATTGGATGTTTAAATGGGGGCAATACAAACTGATGTGTACAGAAGGCATTGAGGAAGGCGGAATGCCGAAACCGGTCTGCCTTGAATAAAAATAATTGAAAGTTGTGGAGTCCGTGGAGTGCGTTGCTTCCTGTTGGGAATTTGTTGAAGAATTATGCGTGACTGCCACTGTCACGGCAACGACACCCGCCCGCAAGCTGTTCGGCGAATGAGTGGCTTTTGACGAAGAAAATTAATGGTTTGCCTGAACCGCCGCCACTGACCAGCACGGTGAATCTCATTGACACCAGTCGGCGTTTACGATAAACGCAGGAGTACAGTTACTAAACCGTTCCCTGTGATTTCACCCCTGTGTGCAGTGGAGTACGGTAGGGCGAGGAACAATCTTTCATTTTAAACCCCCAAAAAGACTTGTGCATTTACGTGTCCACTGAGGTCAAAGCATTACTTAATGTTAAAACACGTGAAATTGCAAGCAAATCTCACTTAGAGATAACCTGAGTACCCATGACAACATGGCGGACATAATAATGAAAAAATGTGAAGTCCGTCATTGCTCACGACTCTTGCTGGGACCAATAGAAAATTGTGATTGGATGTTTAAATGGGGGCAATACAAACTGATGTGTACAGAAGGCATTGAGGAAGGCGGAATGCCGAAACCGGTCTGCCTTGAATAAAAATAATTGAAAGTTGTGGAGTCCGTGGAGTGCGTTGCTTCCTGTTGGGAATTTGTTGAAGAATTATGCGTGACTGCCACTGTCACGGCAACGACACCCGCCCGCAAGCTGTTCGGCGAATGAGTGGCTTTTGACGAAGAATATATATATATATATATATATATATATAGAAAGAATCCACAGCCTATTTTGAAATGACAACCAGGCTCTGACACTGCACAATATTTGTTTTCACAAAATAGTTATTTGGATAACCAACGGACAACTCTTTTCGGCCATCTCCACGGCCTTGCTCACACAATGAGGCCATTTTGTTGCCATTATTTTTACTGTAATGAATCTCCCAGCTCAACATAGAAGAAACATTTTGCGTATCTTATCACGGTAACACTCTGTCTCTTCCTTTAATAATTAACCATACATGCATAATAAACATTAATTATATGCATTCATTTTGACATGTTAAATCCTGCTGCAGCAATCCCGAAACATGATAAAATTGCATTGTCAGTGCATCAGTCATAAAATAATTGCAAATACAATAAAAAATTAATACATCAATATACATGTAAGTATGATTAATGTTAGAATATTACTTAATTGGTGTAAATTCATCATTACCAGCATGACTGAATCAAATTTATGTGTAGAAATATTTTCTACGTTATGTATCATAACAAAAGCAATGTGAATATATCATATAATGTTACCAGATCTTATATGAAGCCCAAGTGGGCTTTGCCTTAATTAAACTCATCTGATGTTCACATAAAATTATTGGACCCAAATATCATTTTATTCTTACGTAAAGGCATCATAATTCTGAACAAAATGTTCTGCCCCATTGCAGTTACTCAGTAGTTTCTTACCCAAACCTAGTGGGCATTCAATGAATTAAAATCATAAATGCTCACCAGAGACATGGGTTGGTAAAAATTGCTTCCTCTAGCATTTCATCACAATTGAGCACATTATATTCTAAACAGAAACTCAAACGGCAACCATGTCATAATATATCACCCCACAGTTAAAAGAGCAGGGGGAAAACCTAGAGATACACATTTAACTCTTCTTCAGTATTCAAATCAATTAGTATTTTGGTGTTCAAGTTTAGTATGTATCTGGATTCTAACCTTAACAATTGTTTCCTGTTCTCATCCCTGATAGTGCTGGGTATTGAGTCAATTACAAAGTAGCTGAGACCTAAATCATTGCTCTTATGCACCTGTTGGAAGTGTTTTGCTACAGGGTAACTCTGGTATTTGTTTGTTATGGCTCATATATGCTGAAAGATCTTCTTGTGTACTTTCAAAATTATACTTTCCACATACAATTGCGACATGTACCTCATAGTACATATATAACAAACTCACTTTTGTCTGTAAAAAGCTTTGCGTATTTTAAAGGGGGTGCTCATCAAATGTAATGTGACTTCAGCTGTATTCACTCTATGGCAATAGACATTACATTTATGACATTTTTTTAAGCCGGTGATGCCAGTCGACTAACCTTCTGATGTTTTCATCTCAGGGCTACTCTCCACTTCTTCCTGTCACATGGATCTAGCCCTTCTAAAGACCACTTCTGATTAGATGCCAATGTTTGGTTAGTAGCTTCCTAACCCTTTGCTGTTCTTTACAGAACCCTGTGATCATCCTTATTTCGTGATGTGTTTGGTGAATTTTCTTTGTTAACAATAGAGTTTCAGGCTTCTTAGTGTTATCCATGAGTCAAGCTGTATGTCTAACATCTAGACTGAATCCTCTTTCGGTAAATCTGCCTGCCGGTTCATCTTGTGCCAACACTAGCTGTTGCTGATCACTACAGCTGGGTAGCATATGCATATTTTTTAGCATAGGGGATGCTGTACTTTAATTTGTTGGGACAAAAGCTTTGAGTGTGTAATATAGTATTCCCAGCAGTGGTCTTTCTATGGGGCACATGCATCAAACCATTTTGCAATCGCAAACAGTGCGATTCGCAAAAATTGTCCGTTTGCGATTGCAAAATGGCCTTTTGCAATTCAAGAAAGTTTGTGGGACTCGCAATTTAGGTAATCGCAATTTATTGACATTTCCTAAATTGCGATTGCATTTAAGGAATTGCAAATTGCGATTCTTTAACTGCAATGCTAGAAGCAATTTAAAATAGCGATTTCGCTATTAGGGGTCGCGAATTACCAGAAAAAAAAGTGGTCGGAAATTTGCAAGAACTAAAGTGCATTATTCAAAGTTGCATGTTACACACACATGCCCTTAGGGCATGTGTGTGCAACACATGGGTGCAAATTAAAATTTCAGGGGTGCAACAGGGTGTCCTTTTGGCACCCTTGCACCTATTTGGCACTCACACATTGCACATGCAGTTCACATTCATTCCTATAGGCCTGTAGGCCCATAGGAATGACTGGGAAGCCATTCCTTATTTGCGACTCTCAATTTTCGAGTCGCAATTAAGGTATGTTTAGGAATCGCTATTTGTTTAGAGATTCCTACGTGCATAGGCTTTTGAGATTCCTTAATTGAGATTCCTTAATAATCGCAATTAAGGAATCGCAAAAGCATACCTTGATGCATGTGCCAGAAGATGTTTTTGTGTGAATCTAATCATCTTTCACAAATACAGTTAAATCTAAGAAGTGAACTTCTTGTTTGCTGATAGAACTAATGCAATGTAAGTTAAGAATATTGTTGGTTAACCTCTCTGTGAAATGTGTAGCAAAGCTCTCAGTTCCCTCCCAAATGAAGAATAAATTGTCGATTTAACAGGTTCAAATTACTAAATTCTCTATCCATTCTACAGGAAATTGTTGTGCAAGCACCTGCTCCTCCCACCAGCCCATAGGCAAATTTGCATAGAGGGGGCAAAGCAGGTACTCATAGCTGTCCCCCAAATTTGCCTGCAAACCTGTTTGAAAACAGGAAACATTTGTTGGGCAGGCATCAATGTATCATGGATAACAACTTGTGTGTGTGTGCATGTAGAAAGAGACAGGTCCAGCACCAAGAAAATGGTCTATGGCTATTAGACCATCTTGATGGGAAATGCTTGTGTGAAGAGATATCTCATCCATAGTTCTTGGTAAATAGTTCTCCCATGCTACTTCATAGATTCTCCTTAAAAAGTACCCAGTATCCTGAATGTATGAAGACAGATAGTGAAGGTATTCTCACAAGAAAAAATCTAGGTACTTGGAGGTGCTTTGAAATATACCCCCAATGTCTGAAATAATCGGCCTACTTTCCAATTGGTCCAGTACCATCATCAATTTTATATCAGATACTTGGAGGTCAATGTCACCCCTCTGCAAACTGCCTTCATTAACTCGATTGCCTGGTAGTTTGCTGAAGGAATATTTTCATAATTTCAGCTTGTTGCCATACTTAAATAAATCAATTCTCATTTACCCATAATTACATTTTGCCAGTGCATAGTATGAAATACCCAGAGATAAAATGTGTTCTTCCCCTTTGGACAGTGTAATGTCTGACAAGTTCAAAATAGTTTGAGCATTTATCAGACTCATTTCTTGGTATATCTGGTCCTTGTGGACTTGTATGCTTGCTTTTACTCTGTGCTGTCTATTTTTTCTTTTCATTCCCCTTTCGGATTACTTTTACAATTTGGTCATGGTCTGAGATTTATTGTCCTGTCTAGCCATAAAAAACGCGACTCTTCCACCACAGAAAGAATATCTTTAGTTGCCCTACACTTCCAGATTCTCCCTCATCCAGATTGGTCTCAACTTCTGAGCTGAATTCCAAGCTGGTCCCTATTTGTTTGGACTGGTTGCTTGCCTGGGGGCTCTGTGACATTATTTGTCTGTGCATGTTATGGAAGCGCCTTGAAAAGCTAAAACGTTGCCTCCTTTGATAGTCCATCTTGTCACAACTGAACTAGATCACTTTTGGATCTTTTATTGACTGTTCATATTTTTCCAGGCACCATTTAATTTCTGTTTCAAAGATGTTGACTACTTTTTGCTCAGAGCCACCCTTCAGCCCCTTCCCAAGCATTTCTATTCCTTCCAATAGACTCTTATGATCAATATCAGCATACTTTAATATTATTGACATCATTCTTTAAGATGTATCAGATTTATTTTCAGCCCATTCTCTCAGTATATTTGGATATGGATTCTCATAAGTAAGTTCAAATAAAATTTGTAAAACCTTGGGTTACTTCCAAGTAATTTTGAAGCGATTTGCTTTCCTACCGTTTTGGAATGTAATTTCTTACAGTTTTCCAATTTCTTTAACTTGGTGTGTACATCTCCTGTAAGGTTAATTCCACCACATGCTTTTCCTGAGCCAGCATTGTTGCGGAGCATGATGTCAGCGGCATCCACCCTTTCTTTTAGCTATTCGACAGTCATGACGCTGTTTATTTGTAATGTGTCATACCCCATCAATGTAGCCTGCAATGCAGCAAATCCTCTCTTCCAATCAACAGTAATTATATTATTGCTCAAATATGAATTTACCTTAAATAAATGAAAAGACAAAAGTCATTTGGCAAATTAAATGCAGAGGCTGGGAGCATATTGAAAGAGTTTTAAAGTCTTAAAGTACAGATGTTTTGACTACACATATATATATTTTGTGAGTACAATAAAACACTTTGACATTCTTTGAAAAGCATCATAGTCATAAACAACAAGTACAACCATCTGATAAGGGGAATACAGATGGCCCTCGGGGAGAGCTAGTGTGGACCAGCGTATGCGTGTCCAGAGGTCCAATGTGGGGAGTGCATGATAATCCTGTGCGGTGTTCATATCCTGTCCTAATTGGCTGAGTGTTCCTAACTACATGTGGCATCTAACGTTGGGGTATTTTGGGAACATACACCTTTGGCTAAACATGTTTTATTGGGGCTAATCTCCTTGGTCTAGTTTATGGTATGACTACCTATCAATGGGATCGATCAGGGGTTTACCAGGTATACATTTGTCTTTGGGCTAAGTGCAACCCCATCTGTGACCTGTCAATTGGTAGGCTTGGCTTTGGGTCGCAGAGCCTGTCTGGCAACATATCTCTGGCTTGGAGTTGATGGGGAGGTCATCTCGGATGAATCCGACAGCAATGATACATGTTTGTGAGTGCATGTACTTGTAACATGTGGTCAATTATATCAAATTTACTGATATTCTCATTATTATATGTATAGTTGTTACATCTCACATCAACAGTGCATTCACTGAGATTGATGTCATTACGCGTTATGTTGTACATCGATATTGGATTTATTAGTATTGACATCACTGTGTGTGCATAGGTTACAACATACATTGGTCTTGCATTTACTGGTACTGAAATCATCTTGGGTGCATGGATTACAACATCCATCGACATTGCATTTATTGTTACTGCTGCTGCTTTGCATGCATACATCACAGTATACATCGTTGTCATATTTATCGATCTCAACACTCCCTCCTGTAGTTGAATTTTCAACTACATCATTTTCTTTGTACTTCATGACAGTCACATTATTTGAAATGGTGTGTGTTTTGCGTTGGTGTCTGTTATCACTTTCATAGCTAATCGCATACTGCCTAGTTTGCGGACTATGTTTTCATATCAGGAAACCCCCAACTGTAGGAAACCACACAGTAATAGTACAACCATGACAACAGGAAGCAGTGATGTGCTCAGCCTGGTCACCAATAGGGGGAGCCAGGTGAAGAGAGTATGAAACCAGTCCTGCTCAGGGGGCACTCTCCTCCTCTTTCACATCTGTTTGTAGATGATGAAGTGCTTGGATGGCAGGAGCGAGAGTTCCTTTGACCAGATCATTCCCTGGAAAAAAAGTACAACAGGAAGCCCCAATCTTGGCACATACCCCTCACTTCCCATTGTGGTTATCAAGCTCAACACATACAGTTGTTGCATCACCATTGGGCATACAACTCTCACTTCTGAGCTGAGCTTTAACGCTCAGCTCAGTGTCAATAAACATTTTTAACATTTCCCACCTGGTAATTTGTAACCAGCGGGCATTTACTTTTGTTTGAATGGTGAAGAAATGTATGGACCCTCCTGCATTGATTTGAGCATCCCTGAAAAGCCAGAATTCTTCCGGAATCTCCGTGTACTGATCCTAACCAAAATAATCAGCAGTTCTTCTACGAGCCTGATGCGACAGAATTGTTATCTTCTATAGCGGATGTTGGAACAACTCAGACAGATCTTCTCCATGGATGACAAAGGGTGGGGTTTGTATGGTTAGGAGGTCACAGAGGCCCTGCCATCTGGGAATGTGATGGGAATAGGCAAATTCAGCACAATGCCAGTAAAAATCCATTAGCGTGGAGGTGCTCCATTGCAGGTTCGGTATGTACAATACCACTTCACAGTTGACATTGGTCCTGAGTGGTATCAATCCAATTCCTCTGAAACACAAATAATACTGTGCAGGTTTCCATACAATTAGGGGTTGCCCCTTCTGTTCCAACCATGTGTACCTTTTTAACTCAGTATCACAGATTTACTGGCATGGGGTGTCTGTGCTGGAGTTCGACCTCCTCCCATAGGACTTATTTCCCCTATTGTTATCAATGTGAATAGCCCTACACTGGAATTTCATACTAGGCATCCATTTGTCATTAAAAAAGGCGGCTCAAAATAAGGTAAGGGACATCCGGGGATGACAGACAGAAGTGGAGGAAGATTCTTTTGCACACTGGAGCGGTTGTTTTCCTACCTCTAACAACCTCTTTTCTACGAAGTCTCGGGGTCAAATAGTATCCTCCCCTACAGTGCCTCTTCTGCACATCCTGTCTAACTCTGTTTGAATGTCAGTAGGCTCAGTAAAAAAGTACAACGCTGTTGGATTGGCCTCATATCATGAGATGTTTACTACTTCTCCAAGTGGTTTTAATCTACAGGGTTGTATCTTTGCCCTAATCCTACAGAGATACAGGTAGATAAAACATTTAGCTTTCTCTGGGCTATATCCTGAGGTAAGTAAAGTCTGTCTGCACCTACGGTGGAGGGTATCAGTGAGCATATGTACCTATGTAACATGACAGATCGTGGCGCCCACTGTGGTCAAATGTTCATACCACGTGTTGTGTAGGAGCATGCTATGTAGTGCATGTGAGATGCTAGTGTTAGGTTCAGTGTATGAGTAAGTGAGATGCAAGAGGTCTTCGTGCATGCATATTTTGGGGATTGACGGGGCGTACAAGCACCCCGGCTAAGGAGAGTGTGTACAAAAATACAGGGGTACATAACATTTGTAGGTTACAATATGGTCTTGAGGGGAGATGTCTATCAACTGGGGACCCAGAGGTATCTTCCCTTGGTGAAGAGCAAAAAAGCGAGTTTATTTAAAAAAAAACAGCTGTAGAGTCATATGTGGTCTATGCTCTTGAAATTGAAATTTCTTTCGGAGGCTTTGGCTGACAAGGCGGCAGCTACTGCAATGACGATGCACATGTGGTTAGATCGCTGGCCTGTAGGATAAGAGCAGTGGGTTGTTTGCTAGCTTGTCAAGAACACATTGTTAAACAGAGTTTAGAATACTTCCCGATTTCCTATATACAGGTGCATTCTATGACTTCACAGAAGTGTGATCCTACCTAGCAGGGTGCTGAAGAATGGTGGTAGCACTTTTAGGGAATGGAGAGTTTTAAGTTTGTTTTAGCTTTATTTGTACTTTTTCTCCCTCCTCTGCTTGCTACGGTTAGGACAGTATTTTCCTCTGTGGGCAGCTCCATAAAAAAGTGTGTTATTTTAATCTTTGTGGGGCATCCTTTTAACCTTCATGGGCTGCGTGCAATTTTGAGAAGCTGAGGTGTCTTAATTATTTGGTAGTCAGTCTATTTACACAAGTGTTTCTCTGGTCTCTGCACTTGGTGCACAATGAGGTTCTCTCTTAAAGGGTTTAGGTTATTGGGTTACACCTTCTTTCTGGAAGGTTTGATAATTTTTGTCTGGTTCTGTGGCATCTAACTTTGTGGTATTTTGGGAATGCGTGCCTTTAGCCAAACGTGTTTTTTTTCGGTCCAATCTCTTTGGTCCAGTTTGTGGTGTGACTACCTATCTGTTGGACCAATCGGGATTTTCCCTGGGTGCACGTCATTTGAGATGTCCTCAGCGATGTCACTGACCATGTCATGAATGATGTAATATGTGACATCATCAGCAGTGAATTGCGGGTGCGCGAGTTATAGTTAGCAGAACTAACTATAACGGAGGAATTTATATGGTTTTGTATGGGTGAAATGTCCAGCTAACTATAACACCCCTGAAACCTATGTTTTTTTCTGTGAATTTCTAAGGTTTTTTAAATGCTAATTTCTAACTATAACGTCTCTCAAACCTGTGGTTTTTTCAGTGAATTAGTAGTTATACCTATTTTTTCGTACTGATTTTCTACAGTTTTTTAACTGTTTATTTATAAATATTTTATTCATTAAATAACATTATATATTTTTCTGAAAGTTGCAAAAAAAATATTTAACAATTTAAACTGCAATATTGTTTGCTTTTTTTGTTTTATTTTCTTATTTTAATATATTTATATTATTTTCTTTTTTTTAAAAAAAAAATTCAAAAATGTTTTCCTAGTCGCACACCCAAAGCGTACACATCACGGTGGGTGTGCGGATTCTAGCCGCCATTTTAGAAATGTCATGAAGGATCCACGTACGGTGTGCGACAGCTGCGTATGTTTCAGTTACATCATATAGATTTAATGTTACGTGATGTGTGCGATTGGTGTGCGACCAGTCCAAGCCTACTACTCCCGTGCATTTGCGACACATGTGCATTGCGGTACGTGACACTTGCACGGTCGCGGGTCCCGCGTGACATCATATACGTGCTGGGGCGCGCTGGGTGCGCGACTCGAGGGAAATTGTATTATGTTCTAAAATGATATGTATGTGTGTTTAACCCCTTCAGCGCGGCGCGGATTTCCACGCCACGCTGAAGGTTCCGTGCGCGGGCGGGGCCATGACGGAACGGTTCCGTCATGCGCACAGCGCAACCGACGTGCATGACGAAACCGTTCTGTCATGCGCGTCGAACGGGTTAATATACATATTAGGGCAAGAAACTATCTAAGATATTCATAAAAATATTATATTTGTACTTATAATAAAAGTATATTATTTTTAAATATATTTTCGCGAAGTCGTGTCGGGTGCGTGCTTCGTGAGCGCAGAGTGCGCGGATCCCATGTGACCTAAAAAAAAAAGATTTCATTGGTTCATAACATTTCTCACTGTAACTATTGAAGGACCCCACCTACTTTAATCATTCTTGTTGGAGCATATTTAGAGAGACATCTCTTTTCCTACAAGAACCCTTTTTGCTTGTTTTTTTGGTGTTTTTCAAAAAATATCAAACAAAATGGCATTTGGACAGCAGCAGCAGCAGGAGGAAGTATCTTCTGAAGAAGAATTCTTGCAGGAGGCACCACGCCCACAGAGGCCGGAATCTGTCGTGTGGAAATTCTTCACTTTTCCACCTGGAGAGAAGAAAATAAATGCAATAAAGGTGATGTGCAAAATTTGTGACCGAATCCTGCCAAGAGGCAGTGAAAAAAAATACTCTTGTGGCACTGCTTCTATGTACAAGCATCTCCGGACCACACATCCTCTCAATCTTGCTTGGGAGGAAATGAGGTGAGCTGCTTTGAACCCCTCACCTGTTGTGGCAAGTACATCTGGAGCGTCCTCAGGAACACCTGCAATGGACATTAGGCCAGAATTCGCCTTTCTCGAGCAACACTGCGTGAAGTGTAAGAAACTTATTTGCTTCGGTGAGCAGTCGGTGGATGCAGTTTGAGCTGCACAATGCAACCATTGTTGTTAATTTTTTTGTTTTTGGAATGATAAGTAATTCCAAATGTTTCCTGTTTTTTCGTTCTTTTTTTGTTCATTTTTTGAAAAAAAACAATAAAAATATAAAATTGTTTAAAAAAAAAATACAAAAGAAATAATAAGAATAAAAAAGTTCTTATCAGAACTACCTTATCTGGTTAAAGAAAGAACTATAATTACAAGGTAATGTGTGAAAGTTTGGTTGAATATATGTATACAGCATGATTGAGTGAAAGAATGCTTTAGTAGTGTATGGTGAATTTATAGGTGAAGATTTATGAGGAAGTACTGCAGCGTGACACTGCAAGCTCTTTAGCTGCACTGCACTGTGGCACTTCCGAAGCACAGGGATGTGACATATGTGCATGAATATGTTGCAACTCTGTGCTTCCCTCTGCACTGCTGCACAAACTGCAGCCATGCGGTGACACAGGCTTCCTTGCACCATGGTGCAAGGATGTCTGTGTCATGTGGAGATTGTTTTTGTGCAGGAAGGGACACCTTCCTGCACAAAAACAATCAGTAAAGGCATTTTCCTCTTTCAATATATGCTATGGAATGCAGCAAGCATTGAAAGAGGAAATAATGAGGAGAAATGAAAACAATTCTCCTTGTTGCGCCTTGCTACACCAACTCTAGGATGGCGCAGCATTCATACACACCTCCAGATTTACGATTTCTCATAAATCTGGAGATGTGTCTTGTTCTGTGGTTATTGCATGGGAACACCCACAGCAACACCTATGGGGCGCCCCTTCAATGCAAAGTTCTGTGTATGAAGGGGTCGTATTTACAAGGATAGGAAAAACCATGCCGGGTGGCTTTTCCTCTCCTTGTAGATATGAAGGAGTGCCTGGCGCCATCACTACGTTACAAAAAGTGAGGTACTGGTGGCGCAGGGTGCTTGTAAATCTGCCCCATAAGTGCTTAGGTATTGGCAGACTGATACAATAAGAACATAGTGCTGGATGGGTGATTGAAAAATTGCATGAGACTGACAGGAGGTATCCTACGCTGCATGGGTACTACTTCAGTATTTAATGGAGTGGACCAATAGTATGTATCTGCTTAGAGATTTTTAGGGATTATGCACAGAATACTTTATAAGAATACCAGTAGTAACTGGAATGATGACAGTGCTGCAAACAGAGTGAACACTTAATTTATAAGTACTTACGTATTGGTGGAGTGATAGGATAAGTAGATAGTGGTAGATAAGTAATTAAAGAAGTGCATGGGACAGACTGGACGATTCCTACTCTGCATGAGTACTAACTGGGTATTTAGAAGAGTGTATCAATAGTATGCAGCTAGTTAGATGTCTGCTTGGATAGTGCACAAAATATTATAGATGTACTTGTGTTAGTAGCTAGGCCATTCCATAAGTTCATGACTAGTAACTGGAATATTTCCAGTATTACAAACAGAGTGTATAGTGAATTTATAAGTGCTTAGGTATTGGTGGAGTAATAGGGTAAGTAGATAGTGCTGGATGGGTGATTGGAGAAATGCATGGGACAGACAGGAGGATCCCTACACTGCATAGGTACTAACTGGGTATTTAGAAGAGCGTATCAATAGTATGTAGCTGGTTAGAGGCCTGCATGCATAGTATACAAAATATTGTACCTGCACTTGTGTTAGTGGCTAGGCCACTCCTTAAGTATATGCCTAATAACTGGAGTAATTTCAGTGCTGCAAAGAGAGTGCATGCTAAATTTATTAGTGCTTGGGCATTGGCAGAGTGATAGGATACGTAGATAGTGCTGGATGGTTGAATGGAGAAGCTCATGGGACAGACAGAAGGATTCCTAGACTGCATAGGTACTAACTGAGTATTTAAAAGACTGTATCAAAGCTATGTAGCTGATTAGAGGTCTGCATGCATAGTGTACAGAATATTGTAGCTGTACTAGTATTGGTGTGTCTATGGTTTCGAGAATGGTAGTCTGTATTTTAGGGTGTGAGGAGGTGCATCAGATGATCACGTAGATGATGTCATCAGTGATGCCATTTGAGATGTCATCAGTGATGTCATGAGTGATGTCACTGACCATGTCATGAGTGATGTAGTATGTGACGTCATCAGCAGTGCATTACTATAATCCAAAAAGCTGGCGGCCATATTGGCCTGGTCACGATGTGAAAATTCCGGAATTGATACAATAAAGAAAACAAGTGTTAATATGCACACAATGTCATTTCAGCATATCTTGCCCCGTGACCGCCATACCTCTATGTTCGTCAACGTGACTTATTCATAATAAACATACTTAGAATTGCAAACATCAACATAAACAATGGACTACACATTAATTTAAAGTGAAAGGCTATCGGCCATATTAATCTGGGCAAGTTGTGTATTATAATAGTATTATAATGGTTCTTACACAAAAGAAAAGGAATAAAAGGGGTGTTAATATACACACACTATCCCTAAATAAAGTTCTAGCGATTATAGTTCCATTCCATTCACAGCTCATTTGAGATGTCATGAGTGATGTCATGAGTGATGTAACTGACCATGTCATGAATGATGTAATGTCTGAGGTCATTAGCAATACATTGCGGGGGCGTAAGTCATAGTTAGCTCAGGTAACTATAACTGCTGAATTTCACTGGTTTTGTATGAGTGAAATCTGAGTTTAACTATTCCGTCCCTGTAATCTTTGTTTTTTTCAGCAAATTTCTAGTTTTTTTTTTAACATTAAGTAAGATGCATATCACAATGGATGGTGGGGAGTTGGAAGCAGGGCCAGGCATTGTGCTGCCCCCACCCAAGCTTGCTGCTCCTGCCTTCCCTCCTCCTAGCCATCCATTGCCCAAGTCCATGTCCCTGCTCCCTTATTACAGCCCTGTGTGGCCGTTGTTCTGACGCTGGCCTTCTCGCCTTCTCTGAACAGTTAGCTTGCTGCCTCATCCACCTCCTCCCTATCCTCTGTTGTCTGAATCCATGGACTAGCCTCCTCCCTCCTTCCATGCATGGTGTGATGTGCTGCCACTGCCCTCCATTTAGCATGATGTACCAGTCCACTCCTCCTGCCCTCCATTGCCCAATTCTATGCCCCATCATTGACCTCCTGCTTAGCCTCTGTGCTTAGATTGCTGCCCCTATTCTCCTTCCCCCTGCCCTCCGATGTCTTTGTGCATGCCAATGCTCCATTCTTTTTGCCTACCATGTTCCATGGACCTGCCACTCCTATCTACTTTGAATGTTCTGTTGAGCTGCCACTCCCCTCCCACCTGCCTAGCATTGTCAGATGACTGTTACCTGTCCCTGCCACCTCCACCCTACCTGCCCACATTCCATGCCCCTATCCCCTTCTTCCTATCCACCATGTTCCATTTTACTGCCACACCCTTCTGCCCTCCCTGGCCTGTAGTGCTGCAACTGCTCCTCCTGCCTGCCCCACGTGGTCTGTTGTGAGGCTCCTTCCCCTGAACTCTCTTGTTTGTGCCCAGGTCCTGACCCTCCCTTCTATCCTCCATGGTCCTTTGTGCATGCCCCTGCACCCTCCTTCTTGCCCATCATAGCCATTGTGCTGCCACTAACACTCCTGCTTGCCATGCATGGTCTTCTGTGCTGCCATGGCCCCTCCCACCTTCCCTGTGTGGTCGGCTAGCTGCCCCTGACCCCCTCCCACCTTCCCTCCATGGTCTGTGTGTATGCCATCATAGTCTCACTGTTACTCTCCATGGTGTGTCTTGCTTCTAGAGCCCATCCTGCCTGACCTCCATGGTCATCTTGCTGCTCCTGACCTGCCCCTTTGCCCCCTTGCCCCCTTACCCCCAGCCCTCTGTTTCCATGTGCCTTTTATGGTATGTTATGCTGCAGCTTTCTCTCCTGTCTGTCCATTAAGTCAGCTAGCTACCATCTCCTCTTTCCCCTCTGTTCTCTGTTGTCCATGTGCATGGTCCTGTCCCCTCCCTATTGCTTTCTATAGATTGTTCTGCTGCACTCCTGTCCCACATTCCCTGTGTGGTGTATTGTGCTGCTGCAAACCCTGATGCCTGCCCTGTAGGGTCAGTTTGGTGCACCTCTCCATGTCCCTCCTGTCCTCTATTATCCGAGTCCATGTCCCTACTCCAATTCCTCTTGCCTTCCATGATCCAATGTGCCATACTTGCTAACATTTTGAACATGGTAAGAGGGAGATTTTGAAAAAGAACTGAGGTATTGATTTTCCCCTTTGAGTTACATTGAAAAAGAGGAGATTGTAGACAGGAGACAGATCAAATAAAGCTCATTTGAGCTTAAAAACATTGGACGTTTCCTGGCTGAAATGGGTCTGTTGGCATGTATGGTTGTACTACCACTGCCTCTTCCTTCTGCCCACAATGGTCTATTATATTGCCACAGCCTCTCTTGCCAGTCCTGTATTGTTGGTTTGTTGCCCCTGCCCCCCCTTTCCCCTGCCCTCCATAGTCTGTTGTGCTGCCACTGCCCTTCCTGCCTGCCCAGTGTGGTCAAATTGTTGCCTCTGCACCCTCCTACCTGCCTTCAATTTTCAGAGTCCGTGCCCCTGGACTCTGCCTCTTAACAGTATCCTAATGAACAACTAGATTGCTAACATTCTATATTTATTACAAAAGTGTGGCCTGACGTCATCTTGATGTAATCAAAACTGTAATACCTAGAGCATTTCCTTTAGAAATTACATATATGAGAGGGTCTTATTTGCATCAAAATTACGGTTAGTGCTCTAAAAAACTAAAATGAGGACATATTTTCTGAGTTTTCAAATAGCGACAAAGCACTTTTAAATTATTTGTTATCTTTATGTTTTAGCACTCTAGCTCCTCATTAGATCACTGTAGTAAAGCTACTGCTCACCACGATAGTCTGCTGCTGGTATTAAAAGTGCATGTTTCAGTCTGCATGTCAGAACTTTTTGATGAAATAGAAGAAGATTTGAGAAGTCACTCAAAATGTGCCCTAATTTTTCTTTCTTCAGCACTAATCGTAATTTCTATGGCAAAATGAACCCCCTCATTGTGTTCCTTTTTAAATTAAATGTTTTAAGTGTTACCAGTTTATTCCAATCAAGATGGCTTCAGGTGTGCCATACTTTTGTCATACGTAAGACAGTAAGCGCTCTAGTTGTTCTTAAGAACACTCTGGGACATTCTGTCATTGGGCTATACTTGGGCTACATCTGGGTGATATGTGTGCTAAATTTGGGCTCTTTTGTCTCCGAGGGCCATCTTGGTAGACTTATTTGTTATGAAGTTTCCTAATTTCCTCATTTACTGCAGTCTCCTCTGTAGGAAATACTTTCAGTTTTTTACTTTGGTTCCATCAAGAAGGCATTCAGATGTGTCACACATTTGCCATAAATTCTGAATGTTAGCACTCTAGTTGCTCATTAGATCAATGTAGTAAAGCTACTGCTCACCAGGGAATTCTGCTGCTGGTATTCAAAGTGCATGTTTCAGTCTGCATGTCAGAATTTCTTTATGAAATAGAAGAGGATTTGAGAAGTCAAAATGTGCCCTAATTTTTCTTTCCGCAGCACTAATCATAATTTCTATGGCAAAATGAATCCCCTCATTTTGCTCCTTTGCAAATTAAATGTTTTAAGTGTTACCACTTTATTCCAATCAAGATGGCTTCAGGTGTGCCATACTTTTGTCATAAGTAAGACTGTTAGTTGTTCTTTAGAACACTCTGGGAAGCTGCAGTAGAACACAAAGGAATCAACTGACAGTCTCTGCCCATGTTGGATGTACATGTGTTACTGAGAATGTCAGACTTCATTCTCACATGACTGAGAAAGATAATGTGATTTTACAGAAAATATGCTCTCAGTTTAGCTTATAGATCACCTTCCAAACCTCTGTGGGAAAAGCATGAAACAATAGATTTCTCTTAAACATGATTCATGATATCCCAGTAGAAGGGTTTTTCACATGGTAAAATCACCTTAGAACACACCACAATTCCTAAAATGAGTATGGTACCATCAACAAATGATTTATAATGTAACTAAAGTCTTAAAATCTTCTATTAACTGCAATGTTTTTTAATGAGGTGCTATCATGTATATTGGTCCCAAGATGGCTGCCATCACTTCTTGGATGAAGTGCTGACAGCCAATCAGATCTCACGATAAGATGTGTGGTTAGGCTCCGCCCAGATATATATGTGATTTTACTTTTGATTTTATCAGGAACTACTGAACGGATTTACACCATTTAACCAAAAGACATGACTCTGAACCAAGGGCTACCTTTTTGCCAAATTTGGTGTAATTCCGTTCAACAGTTCGGGCTGTAGCTGCGACTAAAGGTTCCTATGGAAAATTGCATGGGGAAAACATGTTTTGGGACCCCCCTTTTTTCTCGGCCCCTGCTTGACGAATCACCCCGAGACGTTCAGGATAGGAGCGGACCAGAGCTGGCCAAAAGTTTTAAAAATTTTGCAAAGATTCGTCAACCAGTGCCAACGTTATTGGGAATAGAATATTGCGGATTTCCTATGGAAAATAGGTCCTAACTATAACTACCTACTGGTGACCTCCAGTAGGTAATATATATATATGTATGTACCAAGAATAAACTGCTACAGCTGACCGAGTGGGCCCATGTGATTTCTTTTCACGAAATTCGCTTTCCTGTGGAATATATATATATATATATGTTTATTTATTTTTTTACTGAAAAAACAAAAGGCTACAGGGAAATTATAATTAGGCGGATGTTTCACTCGTACACAACCAAAGAAATTCAGCAATTGTAGTTAGTGAGCTAACTATAATTTGCGCCCCCGGCAACGCACTGCTGATGGCCTCACTTATGACATGGTCACTGACATAACTGATGATATCACATATGACATCTCAAATGACATCACTGATAACATCATCCACAGAGTCTCACCCACTCAAACCCCCATGTAACCTTTCATACACCCACTCCAACTTCCACACTACCACTCACACACCCATTTATGTTTTTTTAAATGCTAATTCCTTACTATAATGTCCCTGTAACCTTTGTTTTATTTTAACTAAATTTCTAGGTTCTAACTATAAGATATCTCTATACTTTAGTTTTCAAACTGAATTATATATTTTTTATTATGTTTTCTAACTAGAACATTCCTCTAACTATTATTTCTTACAAAATATTTATAACTTGTTTTTGTTAAATGTATTTTGCAACTGTATTGTATTGCATATTTATTTTTATTAACTACATTGTTTTATAGATTTAAAAATGTAAATTAAAATGTAAATAGAATATTTGGTTTTAAAAAGTATCTAAACATTTTTTTATCTGTAAACTTTGACATCTTCACTCCATGATTGCAGTGAAGCCGCCAGGACGTTTCGATCCCATTTAACAGAAGTGGGTTTCATAGACATATCACACGTGTCTTACCTTGATTGACGCTGTTACCACTAAGCAAACTTTTATTAGGACCGCAATACATGGGAGGATTCTGTCCCTGGTTTTTGATTGTATTGGCGTGATTTTTTACAACGGCATTCTCATTTATTTAAGACCGCTTTTTCCTTTCGACAAAATACCTGTTTACTGACGTACGTGTTGCCGTCTTGGAGTTATCACCGACTTCACGTTCATGCCTTCACCTGACAGTCACCTGTGTCTAGCATAACAGAGTCTTCTATACTGACTGACTAATGCCCCACTGGGTTGGAATTATCACCGGTTCAGGGATCACACTGAGCTTGGATCAGAGCAAACAGCCCTGAAGATTCAGAGACCACTGTCTCTCTGATGAAACACGTGTCGGCTGGCTGCTTTGTTAACAACTTATTAAAGAAGACTAAGACATCTCCGTTGGATTTTGCTCAATCTGTTTTACGCATTTACTTTGCCTGTTATAATACTCTATGTGTGCACAGGTTTTGTTGGTCTACATCTTGTCAAATTTGTGACAGTGATTGTGCAGTGAAATGCATTATTGTATAATAGAGTGTATGTATAGATATGTAAGTATTTAATTGTAAACATTGATGAAATTGTTTTGCAATTTAATGCATTAGTTCAAGTGTTTCAGTAATACGTTTATATGTTTTTATGGAATATTGTATTGTTGGTTGTATTCTGTTTAAAAAAATATATATATGGTTCGCGTACCGGGCGCAAATCCCCGCATATGGTAAATGACTCCAGCGCAGTGTTGATATTAATATTATATATGTATAGTAACGTTTTCAAATTAGTTTGAAGTGAGAGGATTATTGATATAGCAAATACTAAAATATAAGATGTAACAAATATTAAAGTTTAGATGTTTATCACTGAATTTGAAAAGTCAAGATGGTGTTGTGTGCCGTTTTCGGGAATCGCGTTGGGTACATGATTCCAATGCAGTGTTGGCACTATTAATACAGAGTTATATATGTATTAATTTTCTTCATTTTTAGATTATAGTTTTAGTTAAGCACGAATGGAAATTATATTTAAATTTTAGTAGGTTTTATTGGTTATTTTAAATCATTTAGGGGAACCGCGATACAATCACGCACCGTCGCGTCATGGATTACCGGTGTTGCATAGGGTGTGCGACTCTAGCTATTTTTCAGAAGTATTAAAATGTATATTTAATGATATTTTTAGTTTACATTAAATGAGGAGATATACTTATAAGAATTTAGAATGGTACATTGTTAAATAAAAGTACACTCAAATCAAAATATAGGACTTTTTTACGGATTCACATGGGAGGCAGGAGGGGGTCGGGTAGGGATCGCGTATCCCATGTGACATAAAATTAAAAGGATTACATTGGTTAAAGAGCATTCCATCATATAGAGAGAGCAATCCCGTCCAATTTCTTTTTCATTTGTGTGTGGTATTGAACAGTATTATTTGTAAAGAAAGCAACCATTTTGAAGGTTCTTTGTTGTTTACTTTTTGTGTTTAAGAAAAGATGGCAGCCTCCTGTGATTTACACCAGGAGGATGAAGACAACATGGAGGAAGACGAAGAAAAACCACCAAAGAAATGGAAAGAAAGTGTAGTGTGGAAGTTTTTTACAATTCCTGAAGGGGAGAAAAAGGTAAACGCTCGCAAGGTAACTTGCAACATCTAGAGCAAAGTACTGTCTCAAAGATCTGAGAGGAAATACTGCTGTGATATGTCCTCCATATATAAGCATCTCAAGACCATGCACCCTGCTCGACTGGCGAGAGCAGAACTACGGCATTTCAAAGAGCAGGACACAGAACAAGGTGTCTGAAGTGATCAGGCTATCAGGCTGGACTATCATCTGCACCAAGCAAAGTTTTAACTATGCCACTAACTTAGCCTGAGTTCACCAATGTTGGACTCATCTGCCCTAAGTGCTCAACTGTGCTTAGTGTTGGAGAGCAAGTAGTTTCTAAGATTCTTGAGACAATAAAAAGTCATCATTGAGAAAAAAAATTCTCTGTTGAAGCACCTTTTTCTGTGCCTGTTTTTTTGTTAATTTTTAACAAAAATGAACAATCACCAAAAAAACTTCAAAATCGTTACAAAAATATTAAGTTGTAACATTTGCAACAAAAATATTGCTGTTTTATTCTCAAACATCATTTTTTAGAAAGATTTTGCAAAGTGTGCACCCTTTCCTGTTAAGTTACAATACAAAAGCAATTCCCTATCAGAATTATCTTCTCACCCAGAATCAATTATTCAATTATTCTACCATACATACATTTACCAACAAACATTTACTTAAAAAAAGTTCTAGAAATTAATTGAAAAATCAAAGGGTAACATAACGTTATATTTCGGTGTGATAAAAGGATTTTTTTTTAAACTTAGAAATTCACTGAAGTAAAGTAATAGTTAGGTGAATATGTTATTGATAACATTAATTTTTGAACTAAAAAACACAGATATTGACCAGTTATAGTTAGAACAGCTAACTATAACGTGTGCCCCTGCCATGCACTGCTTATGACCACACCTCACACATGACATCAATTATGACACGTTCTATGACATTATTTATGACATCACTCATGACATCTCAAATGACATGATTGGTGACATAACTGATGAGATCATTGATGACATCACCCAAGCTTCTTTTGTACACATTGCTTTGTAAACGGGTATAGCATTAGAGCAATGAAAAAAAGTGCAAAATAGCTCATGCCATGGAACATAACTAATGCCCTACTACGGACAATCTTACCTGTATCAAACCCCTGACAGTCACAGCATCTACATTGAGAAATTAAGTGGATATGAGTAGAGAAATGAGAACTATTGATAGCGTTTAGTTTGTGAAGAGAGTTTGCACTGTACCATACCAAGTGATGCCATCAGTGATGTCATTTGAGATGTCATCAGTGATGTCATCAGTGATGTCACTGACCATGTCATGAGTGATGTAATATGTGACGTCATCAGCAGTGCATTGCAGGGGCGCGAGTTATAGTTACCTGAACTAACTATAACGGGGGAATTTCTAGGGTTTTGTACCATGGAAAAGTCCAGCTAACTATAACGCCCCTGAAACCTATGTTTTTTTTTGTGAATTTCTAAGGTTTTTTAAATGCCAATTCCTAACTATAACGCCCCTGAAACCTATGGTTTTTTCAGTGAATTTCAAAGGTTTTTTAAATGCTTATTCCTATCTATAACTTATCTCTGAAGATATCATGTTTAATGATTTTGATTTGATTTCTATATTTTTCAAATTCAGTGTGTCAATTTCATTAATTATCTTTTTTTTAAAATACTTTTTTATCACCATTTTTTAAACTTATTTTTTCAATTAATTCATTGAAAAATTAAAAAATATTATTGGAACTTAACGGGTTTTTCAAAATATTTTTTTATTTTTTCAAAATATTTTTTTAACTATATGTTCAAAACTGTATTTTATATATATTTTTCAATGTTTTTGGATCCGCGCACACTATGCGCACCGTACTCGATCCCTACGCGATAGCATCCGCGCATGGTAAGCGTTGGGTACGTGTTTAGTGCGCAATCGCAATGCGACCGGTACGCGACTCCCAGCCTATACGCGTCACGTTCGATGTACGTAACGCGACGTTTACGCGCTTCCACGATGCGTCATCTGCGTCTATGACATGGTAGGTGCGCAGATCCCGTGAAGTATTTAACATTTAAAAAAACATATGTATGTATTTCATGTGAATATTAATTGAAGACAAACTCTAAAGTAGTCTTAAAACTAAATTTTTTTTACATCTAATCCTATAATTTTTTTTAATTCAATTTCGCGGATGCGCGCTGGGTGCGTGCTGCGTACGCGCAGGGTGCGTGGATCCCATGTGACCTGCAAAAAAAGAGAATTGATTGGTTCATTACACTTACTCTTCTAACTATTGAAAGACCCCACCGATTTCAATCATTCTTCTTTGATCTTCTTTAGAGCACCATCTCTTTGGAGAGAAGAAGATTTTTTAGACTAAGTTTACACTTAGCTCTAACTTTTTTCCACCAAAAATGGCTTCAGGGCAGCAGGCATCACCTGCATCACCTCATACTTCTGAGGATGATTTTTTGCCGGAGGCACCACCCAAAAAACTTTTTTCTTTAGTGGTGTGGAAATTTTTTACTTTTCCCGAGGGGCAGAATAAGACCAATACCACCTTGGTCACGTGCAAGATTTGCAAAAGAGTCCTGTCGAGAGGGGATCCTAACAAGAAATACTGTTGCGGCACGGCAAGTATGATGAAGCACATGAGGACCCTTCATCCGAACAATCTTGCACAAGAAGAATGCCGACGGATGAGAAACACTCCTGCTCCTGCGCCATCCACCTCATCGCAGCCGAGCACATCAAGAGTGCATCCATCAGCCCAAACCTTGGACATCCGTCCTCAATTTCAATTTTTAAAAGTGTTCTGCACTAAGTGCAATAAGACTTTGTGTTATGGTGAGCAGTTGATCGATCTGATCTGACGCCGGCAAGAAAGTCACATTTGCTAGTTTTTTTGTTTTTTTTATTGTTCCCTGAAGTTCATTGTTTGGTTTCTCCTGTTTTGTTTTTTTGCAGAAAAACCCAAAAAATGTAAAACTTGTTCAGAAAACCCCAAACAAATTATAAAAGAAGAAAGAAGAAAAAAAAAAAGTTCTTGTAATAACTAACTTTCCTGGTTTAAAAAAAGAGCTCAATTTCTTTGTTAGTGTTAGTTTAGATGAATGTATGTGTAGTATGTAATTGACTGAATGAATGCATTATTAGCGTATGGTGAATGTATAAGTGCAGAACTATGAGGAAGTGCTGCAGCATCACACAGTAACCTCTTTAACTGCAGTGTGCTGTAGTACTTCCGAAGCACAGGGATGCAACATATGTACATAGATATGTTGCAAATCTATGCTTCTCTCTGCACGGCTGCTTAAACTGCAGCCATGTGGTGACACAGGCACCCTTGCACCATAGTGCAAGGATATCTTTGTCATGTGCTGTTTGTTTTTCTGCTGAAAGACACACCTTCCTGCACAAAAACAATGAGAAAATGCATTTTTCTTCTTCAATGTATGCTGAACATTTCAGCATGCATTGAAGATATAAAAATGTGGAGAAATTAAAACAATTCTCCTTGTTGTGCTTTCCTACACCAATTTTAGAATGGTGCAGCATTCACACACATATCGAGATTCATGATTTCTGATAAATCTAGACATGTGTCTTGTTCTATGAGTATTAAGTGCAATCATGCACAACAACACTTATAGAACACCCTTTCAACACAAAGTGGTGTGCATGATGAGGTTATATTTACATGGAGTATAAAAAGTGCAGAGTGCCTTTTCCTCTCTTTGTAAATATGAAAGAGTATCTTGCACAATAACTATGTTACAAAAAGTGACATATTTCCGTTTTTAAATTTCCTTGCGAATGATAGAAGGTAAGCACAGAGTTTTGTCTGCAAAGATGTGCAAAGAACAATGATTGAAATGATTGCGGTCCTTCAACAGCTAAAATGGGAAATATTATGAACCCCTCAAATCTCTTTTTTTGCAGGTCACATAATATCTGATTATGGTCAGATTTCAAAACTACATAAACAGAGTGTTTTTAGAAACGTGTTTCAACTTTGTAGCTTCTTGCAGGCCTCTTCATTCTGCATATTGAGACTTAGTTAAACTTACCTTCACAGTAATAGGAATAAAAAATGGTATACATTTTTTCTGTTTTTCATTCAAATATAAATTCATATAAATTGCTTATTTTTTAAATTTGGATCTGTGAAAGAAAAGGAAAAAAATATATAACGTAATAATACATTTTTTACAACACAGCATAATTCCCACAAAGTAATTTTTTTGCCTTTTTTGCTGTTCTCAGAATATATTAAATTTCACTAAAAATAGTGATTTCAATCGTACTCATCACTTACCAGCGGGCAAAAAAAAAACAATCTCAAAGATTGTTAAAAAAAAAAACAACATGCCATTCTCAAAATACAAATCACAGATATATAAAATGGACACAGCTAACAACATTTTTTAACTTTAACTTACAAAAACTGTAAATAATGTCGCTATAAAATATTCACCAAATCTAAAGTTGAATTTTTGGAGGATGCACCACGCCCACAACGTTTTCCTTCAGTGATGTGGAAATGTTCTACTTTTCTCGAGGGGCAAACAAAGACCAATACCACCTTTCTCATGCACAAGATTTTCAAAAGAGTTCTGTTACGAGGGGATCCTAACAAAAAATACTCATGTGGCACAGCAATTATGATGAAACACCTAAGGACCCTTCATCCAAACAATCTTGCACGAGAAGAGTGCAAACAGATGAGAAACACTCCTGTTCTGTATCTGTAAAAAAGAATCACAAATAAATGTATATTAATAACTTTCAAAATTATACTATTCCATTACTGTACAAACACATTTTATATAAATACTGACTAAGAAACTATAGCCCTGAACCACAAGTGTGACGATGGTTAAAACACTACATGCATAGTGCATACTACTTTGAAGCAGTTCATGCCCTAAAGCCTACCTCACTAAAACTCTACATGCTAACTGACTAAATGATTACAGTACTATTAGGAGACACACTGGGTGAGTGACAGGGTGTTTGCTAGAAGAGTATGAATACTAACTAGGGAATTGCAGGTGTGAAACACAACTGTGTAGGTGATTAGAGGACTGCATCCATACTGCATAGGCATTTAAAGCAGTCCATGTGCTAAGGCCTGGCTCACTGCATGACTACGTGGGTACTGACTGAATGATTAGAGTACAGCAAGGAGAGTGCCTAGGTGAATTTATAAGTGCTAGGCTTTTCGCACAGGGAATGGAATAGTACTTGGTACTGAATGGGTCACTAGAGGAGTGCAAAGGCAGTGACAAGATGTTTGCTGGACTGTATGGATACTGACTAGGAAATTGAAAGTGTGAAAGACAAGTGTCTAGGTGGTTAGAAGACTGCATGCATAGTGGACAGGGGTTTGAAGCAGTCCATGTGCTAAGGCCTGGCTCAGTACATGAATACTTAGGCACTGACTGAATGATTAGAGTACTGCAAAGATAGTATCTTGGTGAATTTATAAGTGTTTGAGTTTTCGCACAGTGAATGGATTAGTACATGATGCTGAATGGGTCACTAGAGGACTGCAAAGGGAGTGACAGGGTGTTTCCTGGAAGTGCATGGATACTGACTAGGGAATTGAAGGTGTAAAAGACAAGTGTATAGTATGTTAGAACACTACATGCATACTGCATAGACATTTGAAGCAGTCTATTTGGTACTTAGAAACTGACTAAATAATCAGACTACTTCTAGGACAGAGCTTGGGTAAAACTTTTAAATTTTCAGTTCTGCCACAGTGAAGAGAATAGTACATGGTACTGCACATTAGTGTCAAACCCTGACTCATGTTATCAATTCATAAGCAAAGACTAGCTTCTAATGCTACTAAAATGTGACAACATGACAGGTTTTAAAAGAGTTATCTGCTAAAAAATACACAATGTTACCAAATGCTTCTCTCACAGTGGTTCCCAAATGCACACAGACTCACAGTGTGATTCTAGACAACAACCACTATACATAGGAGTTTACCAAAAATCATTCACTACTGTGGAAGTGGTAAGGGAACTGCACACAATCTTCATATTTCAGGACTGCACTTTTGTGTCAAAGCCTGACTCATTTAATCAAAGCAGAAACAAAGAGTGGCTTCTAATGCTACTAAAACTTGACAACATGACCGGTTTTAAAACAGTTATCTGTCAGCAAATACACGATGTTACCAAATGCTTCTCTCACAATCCTTACCCAAATGCTCACAGACTCACAGTGTGATTTTAGACAAGCAACACTATCCTAGGAGTTTACCAAAACTCATTCACTAGTCTAGAAGAGTTAATGGTACTGCACACAATCTACATATTTAAGTACAGCACATCAGTGTCAAAGCATGACTCATTTAATCAACGCATAAGCAAAGACTGGATTCTAATGCTACTAAAACTTCACAACATGACAGGTTTTAAAAAAGTTATCTGTCAGCAAATACATGATGTCACCAAATGCTTCTCTCACAGTGATCCCAAACACACACTAACTCACAGTGTGATTCTAGACAAGCACCACTATCCCTAGGAGTTTACCAAAACTCATTCACTACAGTGCAAGTGGTAAAGGAACTGCACACAATCTACATACTTCAGGGCTGCACTTTTCAGTCAAATCCTGACTCATTTAATCAAAGCATAAGCCATAACTGTCTTCTAATGCTACTAAAACTTCACAACATGACAGGTTAAAACAGTTATCTGTCAGCAAATACACGATGTTACCAAAAGCTTCTCTCACAGTGGTTCCCAAATGCACACATACTCACTGTGTGATTCTAGACAAGCAACACTATCCCTTGCACTATACCAAAACACATTTCTTCATCTAGAAGAAGTACTACATTTTAGTATAGAAACATAACATAACTCTTTTCACAAATTCATAAACAATGACTGGTTTCTAATTCTACCAAAATATGAAAACAGCACAGTTATCTGTCTGCAAACTCATGGAAAACACAAATGATTATCACAGAATGGTTTCTACATGCACACATACTGTCAATAAGATTGTAGAGAAAAAAAGTACTCCCTACACTTTAGGAGGAGAAATACATTAGTCTGATTAAAATCAAAATAGTCTACATACATCCCCTCACAACTAAACAACTCATCTTTCAAGTTATTTTGTAGATTAAGAAGTATATCAGTCACTCACCATATTTTCTATAACAGAATCTCTGCACTGTGCACCTCTCAGCAAAAACAAAGAATGGAAAAGTTTCCCTTTTATTTTCCACACATATACATGTAAACATCAAATCACAATCCTTCACACATAAACTCAAAAGCAAACACACATTTCTATTGGTTAAACATTTCAACCCTTTCCAACTGAAATACATTTCAACCCTTCCCCCAATCTGCCTTCTGCCTGTTACCATAGAAACAGGTCATGGAACACTGCACTTAGCACACAGGTCAGAAGTTCAGCACACAATGTTCCTACACAAGAGAGGAAGTGTGCTTCAGTTTTTAACATATCATCTAATCATATCTAATGTTCTTTACAATCTGTTTTTGTTGACCAATAAGAATCATACCTTTAAAAAACAGAAATATACCCCCTACCTTTCAGTGTACAAAGTAGTCATACAACCAATGATTTCTTGTCTTTCTTTTAAAAAAATTCTGTGGATCCGCACACTCAACGCGATAGGAAGCGCGCACCGTGTGCGCATTTCGCCGTTTTTTCCGTTTTATTTGTTTTTAAAAAGGGGGCCCCAGGGGGTCCTTCTGGGACCCCCTAAGCACCTCTAGAGGGTCAGAGTATTTCCACTCTGCCACCTTTATATGTTTTACACACTTATTCCCCTTGCTTCTTCAGCCCCGCTTCTACCGAGGCAGAAAATGGCCGCCAACAGTTCCTGGTTTCGAATGTAGAGAGACACTCGACAGCCAATTAGCATTCAGCGTGCGATCGGGAGGGTGTGCACTCGGTTCGGGGAGGGTGCGCTCACGGTGCGGGTAGGGTCCGCGGATCCTCCCCGGCCATAGATTTGTATGTACTTTTAACTCTAATTTTCTCAGGAACTACTGAACGGATTCACACCTTTATGCAAAAGGCACGAGTCTGACCTAAGGACTACCTCTTTGCCAAATTTGGTGTCATTCTGTTCAGCGGTTCGGGCTGTAGCTGCGACAACAGATCCTACGGGGAAATTGCATGGGGAAAGCGCATTTGGGACCCCCCTTTTTTCTCTGCCCCCGCTTGACGGATCAGTGCGAAACTTTCAGGGTAGGACCGGAGCTGGCCAAAAGTTTGGAAAATTTCGCGAGGATTCGTCAACCGGCGCCAGACTTATTGGGAATAGAATGTTGCGGATTTCCTATGGAAAATAGGTCCTAACTATAACTACCTACTGGCGACCGCCAGTAGGTAATATATATATATATATGCATATATGTATATATAAATATATATATATATATATATATATATATATATATGTTTATATATATATATTTTCCGCAAATGTGGTCCGAACTGTGGCGCGCTCTTGCTGCTGGTGCGACATGTAGGGGTAAAGACCACACACCCCTTGAAAATGAATCACCAATGGAGAAAAAATGTCGCACTCCCAGAAGTTCAGTAAAAGCAGTTCTTTATTAAAGACATCAGCTTCATTTCAGTTTTGTAACAAAGCCCCATGATGCATTTCGACTTCCGTCTTCTTCAGATGGTAATTGCTGACAGCTGTTGCACACATTGTGCTTTAATGTCTTTTTGCAGGGCATTCTGGTAATTATAGTTTTCGCTGAGTGCGTGTAAAAAAATGCCCCTTTAATAATATTTAAACATGATAAATTGCCTACTCCTAGGCCCGTTCTCCCCTCTCTTGTCCTGGGCCGCATCGGTGCTTTCCAACCAAAAGAGATGGCCTCATCTGTATGATGAAGCTGTCCTTTCAAAACAAAGACTCGCTAGGCAGAATTTGGAGTCAAAGACGCTCCGGCCCAATCGTCTCCAAGTGCTGAGTGCATTCTGCTGGAGATTGGTATCTCCCCGTCCACTTTGTAAGTATTCAGGCACCGGGCGCTGCCATCTGTCAAGTGTATTTTCCGCAAATGTGGTCCGAACTGTGGCGCGCTCTCCAGCGGAATGCACTCTTTGTTTTGAAAGGACAGCTTCATCATACAGATGAGGCCATCTCTTTTGGTTGGAAAGCACCGATGCGGCCCAGGACAAGAGAGGGGAGAACGGGCCTAGGAGTAAGCAATTTATCATGTTTAAATATTATTAAAGGGGCATTTTTTGAAACGCACTCAGCGAAAACTATAATTACCAGAATGCCCTGCAAAAAGACATTAAAGCACAATGTGTGCAACAGCTGTGAGCAATTATCATCTGAAGAAGACGGAAGTCGAAATGCATCATGGGGCTCTGTTACAAAACTGAAATGAAGCTGATGTAATAAAGAATTGCTTTTACTGAACTTCTGGGAGTGCGACATTTTTTCTCAATTGGTGATTCATATATATATATATATATATATATATATATATATATATTACCTACTGGCAGTGGCCAGTAGGTAGTTATAGTTAGGACCTATTTTCCATAGGAAATCCGCAACATTCTATTTGGAATAACGTTGGTGTCGTTTGCTGAATCTTCGCGAAAGTTTCCAAACGTTTGGCCAGCTCCGGTCCGCTCCTAACCTGAAAATTTGACGGTGATTTGTCAAGCGGGGGCCGAGAAAAAAGGGGGGTCCCAAAACGCATTTTCCCCATGTATTTTCCCATAGGACCTGTTGACGCAGCTACAGCCCGAAGTGCTGAACGGAATTACACCAAATTTGGCAAAGAGGTAGTCCTCAGTTCAGACTCGTGCCTTTTGCTTAAATGGTGTAAATCCGTTCAGTAGTTCCTGAGAAAATCAAAAGTAAAATCACATATATATCTGGGCGGAGCCTAACCACACACCTCATCGTGAGATCTGATTGGCTATCAGCACTTCATCCAAGAAGGGTTGGCAGCCATCTTGGGACCACTATATATGATAGCACCTCATTTAAAAGCATTGCAGTTAATAGAAGGTTTTAAGTCTTTAGTTACATTATAAATCATTGGTTGATGGTACCATACTCATTTTAGGAATTGTGGTGTGTTCTAAGGTGATTTTACCAAGTGAAAAAGCCTTCTGCTGTGATATCATGAATCATGTTTGAGAGAAAACTATTTTCTCATGCTTTTCCCTCAGAGGTTTGAAAGGTGATCTATAAGCTAAACTGAGAGCATATTTTCTGTAAATTCACATTATCTTTCTCAGTCATGTGAGAATGAAGTCTGACATTCTCAGTAAAACATGTACATCCAACAAGGGCAGAGACTGTCAGTTGATTCCTTTGTGTTCTACTGCAGCTTCCCAGAGTGTTCTAAAGAACAACTAGAGCGCTAACAGTCCTACTTATGACAAACGTATGGCACACCTGAAGCCATCTTGGTTGGAATAAAGTGGTAACACTTAAAACATTTAATTTAAAATAGAACAAAATGAGGGGGTTCATTTTGCCATAGAAAGAATGATTAGTGCTACAGAAAGAAAAATTAGGGGACATTTTGAGTGACTTCTCAAATCCTCTTCTATTTCATTAAAAAATTCTGACATGCAGACTGAAACTTGCACTTTCAATACCAGCAGCAGACTTTCCCTGGTGAGCAGTAGCTTTACTACAGTGATCTAATAAGCAACAAGAGCGCTAACATTCTGAATTTATGGCAAATGTGTGACACATCTGAATGCCTTCTTGATGGAACCAAAGTAAAAAACTGAAAGTATTTCCTACTGAGGAGACTGTAGTAAACGAGGAAATTAGGAAACATCATAACAAATAAGTCTCCCAAAATGGCCACCAGAGACAAAAGAGCCCAAATGTAGCCCAAATATCACCCAGATGTAGCCCAAGTATAGCCCAATGACAGAGTGTTCTAACGAACAACTAGAGCGCTAACAGTCTTACTTATGACAAAAGTATGGCACACCTGAAGCCATCTTTATTGGAATACACTTGTAACACTTAAAACATTTAATTTAAAAAGTAACACAATGAGGGGGTTCATTTTGCCATAGAAATTATGATTAGTGCTGAAGAAAGAAAAATTAGGGCACATTTTGAGTGACTTCTCAAATCCTCTTCTATTTCATTAAAAAATTCTGATATGCAGACTGAAACATGCACTTTTAATACCAGCAGCAGACCTCCGTGGTGAGCAGTAGCTTTACTACAGTGATCTAATGAGCAACAAGAGTGCTAACATTCAGAATTCATGGCAAATGTGTGACATATCTGAATACCTTCTTGATGGAATCAAAGTAAAAAACTGAAAGCATTTCCTACTGAGGAGACTGCAGTAAATGAGAAAATTAGGAAACTTCATAACAAATAGGTCTCCCAAGATGGCCACCAGAGACAAAAGAGCCCAAATGTAGCCCAAATATCACCCAGATGTAGCCCAAGTATAGCCCAATGACAGAATGTCCCAGAGTGTTCTTAAAAACAACTAGAGCGCTTACTGTCTTCATTATGACAAAAGTATGGCACACCTGAAGCCATCTTGATTGGAATAAACTGGTAACACTTAAAACATTTAATTTAAAAAGGAACACAATGAGGGGGTTCATTTTGCCATAGAAATTATGATTAGTGCTGAAGAAAGAAAAATTAGGGCACATTTTGAGTGACTTCTCAAATCCTCTTCTATTTCATTAAAAAATTCTGATATGCAGACTGAAACATGCACTTTTAATACCAGCAGCAGACTTCCATGGTGAACAGTAGTTTTACTACAGTGATCTAATGAGCAACTAGAGTGCTAACATTCAGAATTTATGGCAAATGTGTGACATATCTGAATACCTTCTTGATGGAATCAAAGTAAAAAACAGAAAGCATTTCCTACTGAGGAGACTGCATTAAATGAGGAAATTAGGAAACTTCATAACAAATAAATCTCCCAAGATGGCCACCAGAGACAAAAGAGCCCCAATGCAGCACAAATATCACACAGATGTAGCCCACATGTAGCCCAATGACAGAAGTGTGCAAAACACTTATTTTTTGTGTATTTGCAGTTTTATATAGTGCAGACTTGTCAGGTATTGGAGTGCTTTATATGAGCATTGGTCACATCACACAAGATCAAATTCATTTTGGTTGTAGACATGGGGAGGTTAAGCGATTTGACCAGAATCACAGAATGTTGAGCTGAAGCAGAAACTCCAACCTGGTTCCCCAGTTGCAAAGTCTGCAGCTCTGGAAGTAACACCACATCCTCTCCCCTAGGTGCAACATTTAATCAAGTGGTCAACTGAATAAAAAAACATAAAGATTACAAATAATTTAAAAGTTCTTTGTCGCTATTTGAAAACTCAGAAAATGTGTCCTCATTTTAGTTTTTTAGAGCACTAACCATAATGTTGATGCAAATAAGACCCTCTCATATATGTAATTTCTAATGGAAATACTCTAGGTATTACAGTTTTGATTACATCAAGATGACGTCAGGCGTTCCACACTCTTGAAATAAATATAGAATGCTAGCAATCTAGTTGTTCATTGGGATACTGTTGAGAGGCAGAGGCCAGGGGCACGGACTCTGAAAATTGAAGGCAGGTAGGAGAGTGCAGAGGCAACAATTTGACCACACTGGGCAGGCAGGAAGGGCAGTGGAAGCACTACAGAGTATGGAGGGCAGGGGAAAGGGGGGCAGGGGCAACAAACCAACAATACCGGACTGGCAAGAGAGGCTGTGGCAATATAATAGACCATTGTGGGCAGAAGGAAGAGGCAGTGGTAGTACAACCATACATGCCAACAGACCCGTTTCAGCCAGGAAACATCCAATGTTTTTAAGCTCAAATGGGCTTTATTTGATCTGTCTCCTGTCTACAATCTCCTCTTTTTCAATGTAACTCAAAGGGGAAAATCAACACCCCAGTTTTTTTTCAAAATCTCCCTCTTACCAAGTTCAAAATTTTCGCAAGTATGGTACATTGGATCATGGTAGGCAAGAGGAATTGGGGTAGGGACATGGACTCGGATAACAGAGGACAGGAGGAACATGGAGAGGTGCACCAAACTGACCCTACAGGGCAGGCATCAGGGTTTGCAGCAGCACAATACACCACACAGCGCATGTGGGACCGGAGTGCAGCACAACAATCCATAGAAAGCAATAGGGAGGGGACAGGACCATGCACATGGACAACAGAGAACAGAGGAGAAAGAGGCAATGGTAGCTAGCTGACCATAATGTACAGACAGGAGAGAAAGCTGCAGCATAACAGACCATAAAAGGCAGGAGGGACGGATCAGGGGCATTACAATGGAACAGACAAGCCAGGAGGGAGGGAATAGGGGTCTGCACATGGAAACAGAGGGCTGGGGGCAAGGGGGCAGGGCAGGAGCAGCAAGATGACCATGGAGTTCAGGCAGGATGGGCACTAGAAACAAGACACACCATGGAGAGCAACAATGAGACTATGATGGCATACACACAGTCCATGGAGAGAAGGTGGGAGGGGGTCAGGGGCAGCTAGCTGACCTGACAGGGAAGGTGGAAGGGGCCATGGCAGCACAGAAAACCATGCATGGCAAGCGGGAGGGTTAGTGGCAGCACACTGGCTATGATGGGCAAGAAGGAGGGTGCAGGGGCATGCACAAAGGACCATGGAGGATAGAAGGGAGGGTCAGGATCTGGGCACAGACAAGAGAGTTCAGGGGAAGGGATCTCACAACAGACTGCGTGGGGCAGGCAGGAGGAGCAGTTGCAGCACAACAGACCAGTGAGGGCAGAAGGGTGTGGCAGTAAAATGGACCATGGAGGACAGGAGGAAGGGGATAGGGGAATGGCATGTGGACAGGCAGGGTGGTGGTGGCAGGGACAGGTTACAGTCATCTGACAATGCTAGGCAGGTGGGAGGGGAGTGGCAGCTCAACAGAACACTCAGAGTAGATAGGAGTGGCAGGTCCATGGAATATGGTGGGCAAAAAGGATGGAGCAGGGGCATGCACAAAGACATCGGAGGGCAGGGGGAGGAGAATAGGGGCAGCAAGCTAAGCACAGAGGCTAAGCAAGAGGTCACTGTGTTATGTTATGTTATTGAAACTTATTAAGCGCGACAAATACCCGGAGGTGTCATGGCGCTATCTAGAACTCCTGAGGCTCAACCTGTCAAGGATCCATAATGAAGAGAATCATTCATGCAAAAAAAGCCAAGTTTTAAGTTCCTTTCTAAAGGACAATAAATCAGGCGAGGATCTAAGGTAGAGAGTACGCAGCATAATCTCACTTTTATTCAGGAAGAAGAGGACGTTTGTGACTGTGACTCACTTGGCAGAAACACCCCCTGACCCACCACCCCCATCGCAAAATGTAATGCCCGTGAAAAGGGTAGGTGGACGCAGTGTTATAGAACATAGTCCTGAGAGCACGATTGAAAATGAAAACTAGATATAGTATATGGTATAAACTATGCACCAAAAAGAGTGATATAAGATGAACCGGGGCGTGAAACATAATATGCAATACATTGTGCGCAATGACAGATTCCTTGGAGAGCGGGAGATAGCACAGATAGCGCGTGCTATGCGATATGCGCCTTGGAGTGTAATATGCACAGGGCAGTGTTGTGTAACCTAACTACTCTCTTAAGTTGTAATATAAAATATGTGCTGGGGAGTGTAACGTTGCATATGCACTGTGACAAAGATATGGATCCCAGATTGTAAAAGTTATGGCATAGCGTTGTGCGTTATAACATAGGCATCGAGGAAGTCACGTTAGATGGGGCAATATAACCTGTGCGAAGGCAAGTGTGGCATGACATACGGGGTGGTGTTACAGTGCACATGGGCTAGAGAATGTCATAGCATACGCACTAGCTGGTGGAATACAACACAGAGGTGTGAGGCACTCGGCGGGCACTGGTGGGTGTAACAAAGCATTGGGCTCAGCCAGGAACATGCTGTGACTCTCAAGTGAGGTTCGTCTCCTTTCCAGAGAGTAAAATAAAAAGTATTACACATCCGCCGGTGGATGTGTATTTTATTAACCATGAGGGGGGTTTCTTGCATAGTTTGATCGAATTTTTTGTCGAATCCCCTTTGAATGGCTTGGTGTGCGTGTATATTAAATGTGCCCGTCAATAGCTACCCATGTTTGTATAAATAAACGACAAGGTTGTCTACTTGGAGAATACCCACCGACGGGGGCGCCGGGATTTGGCAGGGTAGGGCGTCAGACACGTCAGAGCTTCACTAGTGGTGTAAATACATTCCATGTGGATTCATTCTATTCATAATCGCCTTTTAATGAATATCACGCAAATCGTCATGGTGATAGGCACGTACGGTTTGTCCAGCATGTCCTAGGTGTTTCTATGAATATATATTTTTTTTAAATAATAAAAAACAAAGGCCGGCCCCGGGGGATGGGGTCCCCAGGGCCATAAGTGGCCTGAGGAGGGGGGCAACGCAGCCCCCTCCTAAAATTAAGGCCTTGGGAGGGCCAAATGTATTTTTTTCAACAAAAAATATTAGGGTGCAGGCCCTGGGGGATGGGGTTCCCAGGGCCAGTAAATTAGAAAAAGAAGGGGGGCCACACAGCCTTCCTTCTTAAAAAAATAAAATAAATAAAAGACCGGCATCGCGCCGGAGTTCACGCCCCCTCCTTGCAGCACTCTGCAAACGCGCCCCCTGGCCAGTTGTAAGTTGGGGAATTAATTCCCCTTCAATACTGAGGGTCCCTGAGGGCCAACTAGCCCAACAGGTATCTCCAGTATGCGCCAGGGAGCTGCGTTGGAGACAGGTGTTCTGAGGCCACACCCCATTTTACTCCTCTCTGCAACGCAGCTCTGTGGCGCTTACTGGAGGTACCTAGTGGGCTAGTTTGATCCTAGGTACCCTTAGGACTCAAGGGGACTTAATCTCTCAACTTAGAACAGCCACAGGGCACGTTTACACAGTGGTGAAGGGAGGGGACGGGGCCTGAGGTGACGTGTGCAAACACGCCCTGTGGCGCATTTTAAGTTGGGGTAATAATTCCCTTTGAATACTGAGGGACCCTGGGGGCCAACTAGCCCACCAGGTGCTTCCAGTAAGCGCCACTGCTCTGCGTTGCAGAGAGGTGGTGCAGGCCGTGCCCCTTTTTACACCTCTCTGCAACTCAGCTCTGTGGTGCTTACTGGAGGTACCTAGTGGTCTAGTTGGACCCTAGGGACCCTCAGGATTCAAGGGGACTTAATCTCCCAACTTAAAACGGCCACAGGGCGTGTTTACACAGTGGGGAAGTGAGGGGACGGGGCCTGAGGTGATGTGTGCAAACACGCCCTGTGGCGCATTTTAAGAGGTAGTTTTAATCCCCTGCCCTATTATATACTAGGGGCTTACAGAGGAGGTTATGCTGATCACAGGGGGACCCCAACACATAGTGTTCCCTAGTGTATGTAGGTCTTTTCACTGTATTCTGAGTGTCTTTTAACATAGCACTGGCTCTAGGACTGGTTAGTCACACTCAGTTACCACCAGTATCCGTCTGAAAAAGTTGAGGGTACAGGATGATTTTGCAACAAGGCTTCTTTCTGCTCTTCTGTTTGTTCTTTCTGCACGTTATCCTTCTCCCTGCACTTTTCTTCGTCTTTGAGGACTTCTGTTGCTTCTTTCTGGATTTCTTTTTTTTCTTTCTGTGCGTTTTTTCTTCTTTCTTCACATGTCCTATCTCTGTAGGCATAGTTAGAAATTAGCATTTAAAAAACCTTAGAATTTCACTGAAAAAACCATAGGTTTCAGGGGCGTTATAGTTAACTGGACTTTTCACTCGTACAAAACCCTTGAAATTCCCCCGTTATAGTTAGTTCAGCTAACTATAACTTGCGCGCCCGCAATGCACTGCTGATGACGTCACATATTACATCACTTCCCTCATGACATGGTCAGTGACATCACTCATGACATCACTGATGACATCTCAAATGACATCACTCATGACATCATCCTTGTGAGTGGCAGACCTCCTCTCCCCCTAATATAACCTTTGATACACACATTCAAAAATAGAAACTACAATTTTCAAAACAATGGACATACCAATATCAGTTACAACAACCTATTCAGTAATTCTAAGATCCACATACACATCCACTCATTCACCAACAGTCCTATACAGTCACTCATACATGTACTCACTCATCATATGTACTCATACACCTATACATCCTGTTACACAACGCCACTCATCCATAGAGTTACTCACACACATAGTCACTCATGCTAATAAAGGATCAAACATCCATTTACTTGCATATACAGTTATACACACACCACCACACTTACTTTTACAGAAACTTACACATGCTTAGTCTTTTAAACAATCACTTATAGAAACACATACTTATTCATACAGGAACTCTTTCAATCTCTCACTCTCACATATACTCACTTATATACACCAATAGTCCCATATACTAGTTTAAAACATATGTAGTTACTCATAAAGACACTATTGAGACAGTCATTCACTCACTAACACACCCATGAACACACTCATCCACCCATACAGTCCTGCACACATGCTGTCTTCAACACATACAAACAGTGAGTCACTCATTCATGCACCTATGCACTACGTAATACCCCCCACCGAACCATACAGACACTCAGACACTCATACTGATACTCAAAAAACCAACTAATAACCTATATAGACACTCATGTAGCTACTCACCAACCCATGCAGCCACTTATACACAAAGTGAGAGACTGATACAGATATTTACATATTTAAACATTACTCACTAAACCATGTACTCACTAAGATACACTTAATCAGTCAGTTATACAATCAATTTTTCAAAAACAAATCATCTATTTAGACACTTATATACCCATTTATTCTTCCATCGACCTTGAGATATACATATATAAAACATTTGTAATTTTCAGAAAAACACACATTCACTTGATGATGTCATCAGTGATGTCATTTGAGATGTCATCAGTGATGTCATTTGAGATGTCATCAGTGATGTCATGAGTGATGTCACTGACCATGTCATGAGTGATGTAATATGTGACGTCATCAGCAGTGCATTGCGGGCGCGCGAGTTATAGTTAGCTGAACTAAATATAACGTGGGAATTTCAATAATTTTGTACGAGTGAAAAGTCCAGCTAACTATAACGCCCCTGAAACCTATGGTTTTTTCAGTGAATTTCTAAGGTTTTTTAAAAGCTAATTCCTAACTATAACGTGCCTGAAACCTATGGTTTTTTCAGTGAATATATATATATATATGTCCAAATTCCAAAAACAAAATAAAGTACGCTCTCAGGAAAGCAAGCAAAGAAACCACGTATAGAGGTCTAAGTATTTAATTTACACATATATATATACACACACACACACACACACATAGATATATATGCACACACATATAGAGGTTTTACTTACCTTACGTTGCAAAGACATGTGTGGCAAAGGTTCGATTGGTAAAGGCAATGTATGGTTAAGGCCTGCATTGTAAATGCATGCATTGTAATGTTATATGATCTAGGAATTGTGATAACTTCAGTGAAAAAGTCACTTGTGTTGCGTCTTAGAACCACCTTGGCTACTCAGCACGCCTTCAGAGATTCAATGCACATTCCTGGCTAGAATAAACAACCCTGCTCTCAAAGGCCCCTGTGCCCAAGAAGGTAGGAGGTTTTGCAACAAATTGCCACATAGCAGGGGTTAGCCACCTTAGAGTGGGACAGGAACAGCTGTCGTAACAGAGGGCATCCTTGACGCTACCTTTTTTGAGTTGGATATGTCAAATGGGGCTGACTGGATCTGCTCTCATTTATTCCTATGACTGTCAAGACATTTAAGCAACATCCTATCAGGAAGGAGAGTATGTCAGTTGTTCTCTGACAGATGGGAGGTTACCTCATCAAATAGGGGAGTGGTTTAGATAGAGACCCTCCTAATGGAAGAAGGGGTTAGTCATTTTGAATTTAAGGCTAATGCTTTTTTCCAGCAAATTAAAGAGGATGTGCTGCAAAGGGTGTGGGCAAAAGGCCAAAAGTAGATAGTATTCTCTAGTGCACACCTGAAGAAGAAGACCCTGAAGAAATGAAAAAGAATCAAGGGCACCTAACTCCCTGAGGCACCGAGGGACCGGAACTGGTCTCCAAGAGTCAGGTGGCTGACCCCCTGTTTGCCTGATCCTGGGAAACAACAAGCTGAATGACGCCTGACTCCAGCGTTGCCCAACTAAACCGTGTGGATTTAATCCTTCAGGGGCTCTGGCTGGTGGGAGACCTGATGCCTTGAGGTCTACCATGAGGACCTGTGTGCCCCAGGAGTAACCAGATGGCTTGTTGGCAGCATTTCTGGAAAGGTGATCATTTTTTCAACCACTCTTGTACATGGACATGATGCTTATGCGTGGGGAGCCAGCCCTACCTTACAAGGGTAAGGTAACCACGTTCATCTCGCTTGGACATTTAAGCAATGCTGAAAGCTATCCCTGGAGAAAGGTCCTTAACACTGGTATAAAATCTTGTGTGATTTTAACAAAGTATTTAACATAATATACTTCACACTACTTATATTAATTTAAGACCATCATTCAACTTAAAGTCCTTGATTCACAAATACTTCCATATTGGTAGTCATGTCTTACTCTACTTATAAACAAGGCACAATATTCTCCTAAGGAAGGACAGTTGCAGTCTCTAAAACACAATTCGGTGTATGTATGTACGTTGTGTACAATGAAATTGCACGGAGCTGAATAAATGTGTGTAAAGATGTTTGACATATTTAAATTAAAGCTAAATTTGGCTTAGAAAAATACTCTCCATGAGCCTCAGAAACACTGTGCAGTAGTTCATATGAAGAGTAAACAAACAATAAGTATGTTAGTTGGGTCGAAACTTTTAGAAATGACATCCATGAATTTCCAGATTCGGGTGTTACTTATGAATATCCATACGCAAGACAAACGTACTAGTAGAAAAAAAATGGGAATTCAGACATGTTGTCTCTTTTGGTAACAATTACAAATAGGAACAACTTTAATTTAAACATCAAACATATGAGCCCTTTAGAGACCAAATTGCTCCGTTTTCAGGCAGTAGTAAAGAAGGATGATTGTATCACTTTAAAATAGGAAGACGAAAGCAAACAATCCTGTCTTTTATGTGATTAATACGTGATTAATACGTCTGTGTAGGCTTAGATGATAGCTTTCATAATAGGACCAATAGCAGAGTAATGGTTAGAGCGATAATAGATGGAATAATATCAATAATAAATGAAAATGCAGCAATAATAATAAATGTTTTCTAATCAAATAATCAACCATTAACACCAGGCAGTCGGACACCTGATGTGAGGCTATTGATTTCCTCGACTGAAATATCAGATAAAAGAATGTCAATAATTATTATGAGAGAGAGCATTTTGTTCTTGGCATTCACTGCTCGAGCGTCAATCAAAGGGGGCCATCAAAGAGGGTGGTCCTGCCGTTTGAGCGTGGTCCAGCTTGGAGAGCACAAGAGCCCTAGGCTATTTTCTAGATAGAGAGAATGCTGTTAAAAAGTGCGTTATTATTTCGGCAGGGTGTGAACCTACCATTTTAATAAAACAATCGAATTAGTTCGGAGTAGAGTTCACTTAGAAATCCGACATATGGGGCCCGATTCACACAACTAACTTAAGACAAAATCCTAAACTTACTACCATTTTGGTATTCACAGAAGGCCCTTACTCATTTTGGTATTCACAGAAGGCACTTACTCATTTCGGTATTCACAGAAGTTAGGAGTCCTAACTTTAGGACTCCTAAATGCCTTCTGTGAATACCGAAAGTCTTAAAATTAGGATTTTTCTCAGTTTAGTAGTAGTATAGTTAGGACTCCTAACTTTAGGACTCCTAAATGTCTTCTGTGAATACCGAAAGTCTTAAAATTAGGATTTTTCTCTATTTAGTAGTAGTAAAGTTAGGACTCCTAACTTTAGGACTCCTAAATGCCTTCTGTGAATACCGAAAGCCTTAAAATTAGGATTTTTCTCAGTTTAGTAGTAGTAAAGTTAGGAGCCCTAAGTTTAGGACTCCTAAACTGAGAAATATCCTAATTTCAAGACTTTCGGTATTCACAGAAGACATTTAGGAGTCCTAAAGTTAGGACTCCTAACTTCTGTAAATACCGAAGTGAGTAAGTGTCTTTTGTGAATACCAAAATGAGTAAGTGTCTTCTGTGAATACGAAAATGGTAGTAAGTTTAGGATTTTGTCTTAAGTTAGTTCTGTGAATCGGGCCCATGGATTTTAGGGCAAGAACACGAAAGTCAAAGTGCCAATTAAAGTCAAATCTTTTTGTAGATCAAGACCTTGGAGAAAATTCCAACCAACTACAATGGAGCGGGGTCAAGTAAGCCTTGTGGATGAAGCAGGCCAAAGTTCTCAGTTTCCTCCAGAGTAGCAAGACAGTCTGCGGAAACATGCAATGTTCCCTTGAAGTCAGGTATGCTGTCATTGAGTCTCAGCTAAAGACATCAGTTTTGGGATCTGAGTGGAACAAAGTTTGATTTTATAGCTGCCGAGTCCACTCCAGACTTTCCAATAGGGGAAGTCAGAAAGCGGTAACTAGCAAAAGCTACAGAGGGTCAGATAATTCTTTTGGGTGATCTCACTGTAGCCTGCAATGCCAGGTGAAAAACTCAGAGGAGGTAAACTGGCAGTCTGTAGCCGGCTAAGACATGCTGCATGAGTGAGCATTGGTGCCTAGTCCCAACCCACAAGAAATCAGAAAATCACTAAGGGGCCGATAACGATGTCATTAGGAAGGGCTCCGGATGAGATTCTGTATTGTCGAATGCGAATCGGAACCCTTGTATCCGAAGGAATCGGTCACCATTCCGGACGACCAAGCACGATGCAAGGAAACTATGCGGGCTGTCAGAACCGGTTCTGAATGAGATTCAGGCAGAGCTTCGGAGCTGAATCGTACAGCCCAATGGAGATGGTCTCTGAAGTAGCGAGTACAATGACTGATTCGGACAGCCATTCCAAAATTGTTTGTGCGAGACAAAACGGCTTGGTGAATTGGACTTCGGGGGTCCTATTGCGCGCCTCCTTTTATCTGGAGGCAACCAAATGTGGCCCAATGCGGTACCCAAGGTACCTCTCTTCCCAACTAAGCACAGTGTGGCAGGCACCATGGGCTACCCACCACAGGGTGCAAGGTTTTCCCCAACTACACCTTGTTTCAATGGGAGCCTGTGTTCGCGTTCGGTACACAGGCTCCCATTGAAGTCAATGAGAATCAGACTGAACCAAGTCCGTAAGCATCCGAACACATCATAAACAATCAGTAGGATACCCCAAATATGAATCTTTAGGAAAGCATTCCTAACCCGATTTGTTGGGAATGCTTTCCTAACAACATTGTTAGCGGCACCTAAATGTCTTGATGACAGGAAGGCCATATCTAATCTCCCCTTAAACTCCCAGGTGATATGGGAACATGTCTAGTTGCAAGGTCTCTCTCTATCCAGGGCTGAAACAGGGTTCAATGCAGTCTGCTCTAAACTGGCAGCATGTTCTTCAACACAAGATGGAGCCTTTTTTTGTATGCATGTGGCAGTAAACAAAAGGCCACATAATTAATTTAATCTTTCTTTAGAGGTTTTTTGCAGATCAGGAATATTTTCAGATGTTGGTAGTGAAGTTCACTTTTTTTCGAATTCACAAATCAGCAATTAGAAAATTTAGTTGATTGTACCTTATGACTTTAAGGACAGATAACACACACCGTGACACTAAATGGAAGCTTCATAGTGCAGAAATTCCTAATGGATGAAAAACAATCTGAAAAAGTGGTCGTAGCACTTCAAAAATAAATTCTTCTTAAAACTGTCATCTTGCTATGGTTAAAGGAAATTATTGTTTTAACACACTAGGTCCTCCATTACTTATAGGTAATATTGCAAAACCTGACAAAGTGTGTAACTCGTGATTTGCTTTGACAAAAGCCAGATGTGCTGTATATATTTTAGTCATATTGCTGACATAATTTAAATAAAAAGGCTCAATTGCTAGCAATTACAGAAGCTTACTTTCAAGAAAGCAACACAGTGATTCTAAACATAACTTGCATGCTCAAACTATGACTATAATTTCTACAACACCTAGGCAAATTACATCTAATACTTTAACTGATGGATCTATTGTACCACCTCAGGCTTCATTACAAATGGCATGGTCAAAATAAAATACATACTCCCTGTCAAATGCAGTGAAGCACTCAAGACACTAGTGTAACTAAAGAATAAGTGTTTAACCTGGCCTTCCTTGAAGATACTCCCCAAAATTTTGAATTCACCTCTCTTGCTTTGCTAAATTTGCTTTTGTTGGATTTCGGACTCTGTGCATTTTACCACTGCTAGACAGTGCTAACTTGCTTCTGCTCTCCACCTAATACATGGCATGGTATATTTAATTTGCTTGTAAGTCCCTAATATATGGTACTACATTTACCAAGGGCTGGAAATCAAATGCTACCAGTGAGTCAGCTGTGCTTATTGTACCTCCCTCCTCACTGAAGTAGACTTTTAAACATGTCCAAGGTAGGCCACTGCAACTTGTAAAGCAGTTTTTAAACTGACATTTCAGCCTGGAAAATAAGCATTTTACCAGACCTAAACCTTCCTTTTTAATACACATACTTCATCCCCAAGGAAGGCCCTAACGGCTCACAGGCCAGGGTGCAGTGTATTTAAAAAGTAGGACATGTGCGTTTAACTTTACATGTCCTAGTTGTGAAAAAACCCTAACACTGACTTTCACTGTTGTAAGGCCTATCTCTTCCATTGACCAACACTGGATTACCTTATTACATTTAATAAGAGCTAACATTGGATTGGGAGAAGGTAGATCTAATGTTTAGGCTCATATGAACTGTAATTTAAAATCCTCTTTAATGATACAGTCAGAATTTGAGACTCAATTTTGAAAATGCCACGTTTATAAAGTTGCCATTTTCTTTTCCTGACAAAAATGTGTGCCTTTTGCCAGTGTCCTGTGTATTATGACTCTGAATGGCTCTGCAGTTGTGGTTTTTGTATACATCCCATGCAGCGACATGAAGGGGATTAGGTGAGGACAGAAAGGATCATCTTGCCAGAATGGTTGGGAGGGGAGCTGCACCATGCCCCACTTACACTTCAAAGGAGCTTGCATCCAGCATGCACCAAGAAACCTGACACTGTCCTTTTGCCACCCCAGACTTGATGGAAAGGGAAGAACTTTCAGAGACCAGATGTGAGGGGATTTAGGGAAACCCCCCAATTCAAAGCTTGGTACCAGGTATAAATATTGAACCTCCAGAGCCAGTTACACTCTTGGAACTGTGGACAATAAAGAAGAAGGACTGCCTTTCCCCCCCAGAGGATTGCCCTGCTTCTATCAGAGGACTGCCCTGCTGCTTGAGGACTGCCTGCTCTCTGAGAAGGAAGACGGGATCATTTCCCTTTATCCCAGGCTAACCTAAGTGATGCCAAGAGTAAGTTGGCTGACCACTTGTGTGAGCTAATGGAACACAACAAGCTCCAGTGGTCTCACTGCAACTGCCATGACAACCTGCTGCATTGGACCTGCCTGAATCTCCAACTGGACCTGCCTTAGAGCTGTTGATCTCTGCTGGAATGAGATCCTGATCCCCAAGAGGTGTTTCCCCAATTCCTGGACCCTTGGTTGGCATCAGTTGATCTCTTCCTCTGACAGAAGGTGAAGTCCTGAAATTCGGGGGAAATTCAGAGGGACACTCTAACACCTGCGACGCTTGCCAAAGCGAAGCTCTAGTGAACCCGACTCTTCACACTACAGCAATGACAGCCAGTGGCAACCACCAACTCAAAGATCCAGAAACAACAATTTGGAATGCCAACCTGCTATTTGTGATACAGTGACAACTGTCCACGATGACAGGCCTGCAGTTCGCGCAACAGGGATGACCCTCCCCGATGATCTCCCTGCTCCTCGTGGCCTCCTCCACGCGAACAGACGTTGAGAAGGTAACTCTTTTAACTGGACTAACCTGGTCCCTGTAGCCGACCCATGCTCCTTTGCAGTCAGTCAGAATCTTCACAATTGCATATCACCGATTCTACTGATTGGATTTTTGTCTTGCTGGTATCATTTTATGTATTAAAATGTACTCTATTATACTAAGTTGGTTTGGGGTTTTTCTTGTATTGTGTTTCCACTTTGTTACTGTTTGTATGCAGCATAAATACTTTACACATTGACTTTCAGTTAAGCCTGACTGTTTTGTGCCCAGCTACCAGAGGGTTAAGCACTGGTTAATTTAATGACTTTCGTGGTTAACCCTGACAAGGATTGTGGTGGTTGCCTAAGTAGAGCGTCCACCCCTCAGCCAATATCCCATTTTTACAATAGGAAACTACCCAATAAAGCTCCCCAAAATGCTATAACTCACAACTAGGCAAGGTGAAACTAAAAAGGACAGAACGAGAACATTTTTGGTGCATAATTCAAGATACAATTATTAAAATGCACTCTCTTTAATATGTTTTAAAGCTAAGGCACTATAATGATCAAAGTGTATTAGTCTCAAATTCTACTAATAAATTGCTAGCATTTTACAAATATTTGCACAACATTTAATTCTGAGTAAGGCAAAAGACCAGTGCCCTAAAAAGCATTTTTGGATATATTGGCAGAGTATTTTGCCAACAAAATAGAAAACATTCACAGTAAAATTAAGTATATCACTGAAAAATATACTGGTCAACTTACTAAATGCTAATGGTAAAAGTAGCAGGTATTATACATCAGGGTCCAATAATGATGCAAGTCCTCTTCAAATATTTAAGAAATGTACAGAGGATATGGTGGAAGGTATTGCATGCATCATGAGTGTTTTGCTGAACAGATGTTATTATACAAAAGCTATGAAACTAGTGATGTTTCACCTATTTTAGAAAATATAGACAGGGCTCGATTAGCACTACCAACTTTAGATAGATATCCCTTTTCCTTTTTAGTTAAAATCCTAAATGTAACATACTAAATCAGCTGCAAAATTACATAGGGAACAGTAACCTTTTGGCAAAAATGTAATCTGGTTTCCATCCCTTATGGGACCCAAAACTGCAATTATGGTTATAAGGGGAAAGAATCAGGAACTAGGACCACCCTGCAGTCATAGTCCTACTGGACCTGGCAAAATCTTTTGACACAGTGGAGCATGAGCTCCTGCTACAGCATTAAAAAAAATGTATTAGCATTTCATGCAAGGTCTTGGCTGTGGCTCAAATCATCCCTTGAACACTAAACTCAATATGTAAAACTTTGCAGCACTACCAATCACCATAGAATGAAGTCTCCCAAAGCCCTAAGGTCAAACACATTGTCTTTTCAACTTGTATATGCTTTGATTAGCACAACTTAACCCCTTCAGTGCCACGCCCTTTCCCCGCCCTGTGCCGGCCGTTACATTAGCGGGCGGGGTTTATGACGAGCTGGACTCGTCATGGGCACAGCGCAACCGCGGCCCATGACGAGTCCAGCTCGTCATGGGCACTGAAGAGGTTAAGTCTTGCAAAATGTACGCCAACCACCTTCACCTACTGAAAGTTCAGAGCAATAATTCTAAAAACAGTTCTAAATTCTCTGGTGTCCCTATAGCATTCAAAGTCTGGATGATATGCTATACTGGCCATCTTATTTAGGTCCCATATCCACCGCTGTCACTTTTACTCTCATTCTAGAGATCCTGCTGAAATTATGCCTATCATTGTCTCCTCATATACAGGCAATGATCAAATCAACAACTTTCTGAATGGCCTGTTCTGGGTTTGCCAAAGAAAGTATGGCATTTTGGATTAAGATGTCTTCAAATGTACCAGCAAGGACTGTGGAAACAAAAAAGTACAGTAGTTCAAACTGTTTACATCAAAGGACCGTATAACTTAAATCTTGTTTAGCGAGTTTCTCTAATAATGGTTTTGTGAATTTGAGTAACCTCACATTTATTGCTGTGTTCTATTTTGTTGCGCACTTAAAAGACAGACATAGATCCATTTTGCGAGAGTGCAAATTGATTGTTTCTAGGAATTCCAATGCTAAATTGCCTGTAACACTGCTGATATGGAGGTCTGTTGTCCTGTCATGTAGCTATCTTTGGTGAGCACACAGGCATTGAATAGACAGCTACATAATCACATATGACCTAGTTAACGCACTGGAACCTACTGAGTATGTATACCCTCATTTCATTGGAGGAGATGCACTTTTCTTTTTTAAGGAGTTTTATATAGCACAAACTTGACCCGGTATCAGGTATCAGAGCACTTTACATAGCACCAGTTGCGTTACATGAGGACACATTCATCATTTTTGTCAGGGCAACATGAGAAATGGTTCTGAGATTCAGATAAAACACCATACATGCACCTTGGTCTCTCCTGAATTGTAGACAATAAAAAGCCTAATATGATAAATGTTGGCTCCATCATCCTCAACTGGGGACATAGGATATGTTTACCATCTATGAATAGTGTACCCTATTCCCTGTTCAGGATATAATCATCTCCGCTCGTAATGATCATGGTACAGTTGATTCTAATGGGGTTGTTTCACACTATGTTGGTGTATCAAATACCATCTTTTTTAGGGGCAAGATCATGCACTTCTGCATTCCTTAAAAAACAGAATACCAAGGAACAACATTCCAAAATTAATTTATTGTCTTGGAACGTGGCTGGCCTAAGATCTTTACTTAATGATCCAGTTTGGGGGGAATTTATTGAGAGGTATCATATATGTGTTTTACAGGAAATATGCTTAACTAGTTCCACACACAGATCTGGTCATATAAATTATAGAATCAAAGCCAGACCTTCAATAGCAGGCCACTAATCAGGTGGCTTACTGATATGGATCAGGAGTTCCCTGGCTTGTGAAATTTAAATTCTAGAATTACCTTCTTTAGATATTCTAGGATTGTTAATTTCTTCTTCTTCAGGGCCTCTCTTCAAGCTATTAATGTGTATAATAGAAATGTCTCGCAAAACAAAGAGTAACTCACTATGAATCTTCTCAAAAATGATCTAGATAGAATTCAGGTAACAGTCCACTCATGGTTGATGGCGATTTTAATGGACCTCTTGAGCTACTTGGCATCATGAATACCATCATATGTATAGAGGATGAATAGTAGGGTATTGCCAGGTGTATCGCACCTCCATTAAAAAAGAGTTTGGCCCTTTGGCATTACAAGTAGCAACCTTCACAATGTGACATGGACTGCGAGCCTCTGATGGATGAACCCCCTTGGATACGGGAGTAGTGTATACTTTTAAGAGGGCATTATTACAGGCAAAATTGACTATATACTGCTAGATTTATACATACGGTGCTTTATCAATGATATGGACCTTGTCCCAAGAGCGCATAGTGATCATAATACTTTAAATTTGATACTCAATGGATTTCCTTTCACCCTGTAGACCTTTTCTGATAATGCCCCTGAAATACCAATTTCTTACACTAACAATGAGAGGAATGTAAAGGGCATATTTTATGATGCTCCCTGATAAAGTAGCTTAAATCGATACTATCTATCAGATTGCCTGGAACCTTCCTTATGCTTTTGCTATAAATACTCAGGTCCTGATTACGGAAATTAGAACAATTTTATTAGAAAAATTGACAGCAATTATTCATAAGAAAGAAAAGCCACAACCTCGCAGGCATAAGGAAACATTGTGGTTTGACATTAAATATACTCTTGAGGCTTGAGCCGGGAGTTGTCGTCTGGCGCTATTTTTGGCATTGCTGAACCGACAAAGTTTGTAGTGTGGTTACGTGTTTTACGTGCATTTTTACTGTATTTTAAAAATTTCGCTGTTTATTTGTTTGTAATTTTTTTGTGGCACTACAAGTTAGCCTCTAATTTGTATGCTGCTCACTAATCTTTTTTCTGCCTGCTCGTGTCTCACCTCTTGATCAATCCCGTCCCTCGCTCCCCGTTACTTTCTGCCTGGCCGCCATTGTTGTGGTAGCTCAGGCAGCAGTCTAGTCTTCGCTTACCTGACGCTATTAAAGAGGGGCATGGTGCGAACGCGCAGCGGCGTATACTCTTGAGGCTTGAGCTGGGAGTTGTCGTCTGGCGCTATTTTTGGCATTGCTGAACCGACAAAGTTTGTAGTGTGGTTACGTGTTTTACGTGCATTTTTACTGTATTTTAAACATTTCGCTGTTTATTTGTTTGTAATTTTTTTGTGGCCCTACAAGTTAGCCTCTAATTTGTATGCTGCTCACTAATCTTCTTTCTGCCTGCTCGTGTCTCACCTCTTGATCAATCCCGTCCCTCGCTCCCCGTTACTTTCTGCCTGGCCGCCATTGTTGTGGTAGCTCAGGCAGCAGTCTAGTCTTCGCTTACCTGACGCTATTAAAGAGGGGCATGGTGCGAACGCGCAGCGGCGTATACTCTTGAGGCTTGAGCCGGGAGTTGTCGTCTGGCGCTATTTTTGGCATTGCTGAACCGACAAAGTTTGTAGTGTGGTTACGTGTTTTACGTGCATTTTTACTGTATTTTAAACATTTCGCTGTTTATTTGTTTGTAATTTTTTTGTGGCCCTACAAGTTAGCCTCTAATTTGTATGCTGCTCACTAATCTTTTTTCTGCCTGCTCGTGTCTCACCTCTTGATCAATCCCGTCCCTCGCTCCCCGTTACTTTCTGCCTGGCCGCCATTGTTGTGGTAGCTCAGGCAGCAGTCTAGTCTTCGCTTACCTGACGCTATTAAAGAGGGGCATGGTGCGAACGCGCAGCGGCGTATACTCTTGAGGCTTGAGCCGGGAGTTGTCGTCTGGCGCTATTTTTGGCATTGCTGAACCGACAAAGTTTGTAGTGTGGTTACGTGTTTTACGTGCATTTTTACTGTATTTTAAACATTTCGCTGTTTATTTGTTTGTAATTTTTTTGTGGCCCTACAAGTTAGCCTCTAATTTGTATGCTGCTCACTAATCTTTTTTCTGCCTGCTCGTGTCTCACCTCTTGATCAATCCCGTCCCTCGCTCCCCGTTACTTTCTGCCTGGCCGCCATTGTTGTGGTAGCTCAGGCAGCAGTCTAGTCTTCGCTTACCTGACGCTATTAAAGAGGGGCATGGTGCGAACGCGCAGCGGCGTATACTCTTGAGGCTTGAGCCGGGAGTTGTCGTCTGGCACTATTTTTGGCATTGCTGAACCGACAAAGTTTGTAGTGTGGTTACGTGTTTTACGTGCATTTTTACTGTATTTTAAACATTTCGCTGTTTATTTGTTTGTAATTTTTTTGTGGCCCTACAAGTTAGCCTCTAATTTGTATGCTGCTCACTAATCTTTTTTCTGCCTGCTCGTGTCTCACCTCTTGATCAATCCCGTCCCTCGCTCCCCGTTACTTTCTGCCTGGCCGCCATTGTTGTGGTAGCTCAGGCAGCAGTCTAGTCTTCGCTTACCTGACGCTATTAAAGAGGGGCATGGTGCGAACGCGCAGCGGCGTATACTCTTGAGGCTTGAGCCGGGAGTTGTCGTCTGGCGCTATTTTTGGCATTGCTGAACCGACAAAGTTTGTAGTGTGGTTACGTGTTTTACGTGCATTTTTACTGTATTTTAAACATTTCGCTGTTTATTTGTTTGTAATTTTTTTGTGGCCCTACAAGTTAGCCTCTAATTTGTATGCTGCTCACTAATCTTTTTTCTGCCTGCTCGTGTCTCACCTCTTGATCAATCCCGTCCCTCGCTCCCCGTTACTTTCTGCCTGGCCGCCATTGTTGTGGTAGCTCAGGCAGCAGTCTAGTCTTCGCTTACCTGACGCTATTAAAGAGGGGCATGGTGCGAACGCGCAGCGGGCGCGCCGGTGGCGCGCCGAAGGCGCGCCAAAGGCAAGCCCGTCTGCGCCCGTCCGCGCCCTGACGGGACCTAGGGCCACCCCCCCTGCTCCTTGCCCCACGCTTCCCAAACTTACATATTCTTCCGCTCTCTTATATAGCCTACGACCGCCACCTGATAGTCATTGCTCCCGCTTGTGCTGCTATGACGTCCCGGTGTCCTGCACCTCATGTGCCTTGGCCCTTACGTCCTTCCCTTCGGAGCTGTGTATCCCCTCCTCTTCCTTTTGGAATGATTTTCCTTTCCCGGTGATTGTTCCTCCCTCTGACCCTCTTCCTGATTTTAGTTTTATCAGCTTAAACTGCAGATCCATGCCTAAGCACAAAAGGGATATATTTGACCTCCTTACGTCATCCAGGCCCGCGGCCTTGTTTCTGACGGAGACCTGGCTGAATGACTATTCGGGACCTGACATTGCCACTGCCCTCCCCGATGGATACACATATGTGGGACGTAACAGAACTCTCAGGGATGGAGGTGGCATTGCTATTATCTACAAGAGGTGTTACTCCTGTAAGTGGGATGACCTCAATATTCCCAATTGTGAAGCAGGTAGCTTTAAGTTGTCACTATCCCCTAATTTTACTTTGTCCGGTGCACTTATATACCGTCCACCTGGTGCGTCCGGTGCTTGGGCAGCTGCGCTTCCTGAGCTCATTTCTCCTTTACTGTTGGAATCTAATAATTTCTTGCTAGTAGGTGACCTGAACATTCACCTTAACGACACCCTTTGTTCTACTAGCGTCCACCTTATACAGGATTTGGCCGCCCTCAACTTAAGTCTTCGTAACTCTGGCCCGACTCATAAAGGTGGTAACTTATTAGATCCAATTTTTACCAACTTGGATACTGTAACCTGTCTGCCCCCATACCAATTACTTGGTCTGACCATTTTATTGTAGAGTTCCTCATTAAGATGGTGGACGCAACCGGCTCTGCCGATAATTCTTACTCTCTTAGAACCCGTAGAAACTGGCAAAGGCTTAATGTGGAGCGCCTTAATGATTGTCTTGAAAAGACCTTGCCTCCCCTTTCTAACACTCCTACGGACGATGCTGTGACAATTAACACCTGGCTTACCTCAGCTATCGATCTCTGCCTTCCAGCTCATAAATGCAAACATACTTTTCTTCATTCACCTGCCCCTTGGTTTAATGAACAATTAAAAACAGAGAAGTCCCGTTGCAAAAAACTGGAGCGTATCTGGAGGTCAAACTACTCTCCTGGTGAAAAAGAAAATTACAAACGTGCTCTACATGAATACCACGCTCTATGTAACATTGCCAGGGCCAATCATGTCAATGACACGATACTAAAAGCTAAGAATCGTCCTAAAGCTCTTTTTAAAACTGTGCAGGAACTATCAGGTATGTCATGCGCTCCTAAAGCCCCATGTCTGGATAGTACTCAATGTAATTCCTTGGCGGATTTTTTCACTCAGAAAATTGATAACATTTATGCAGGCTTTGAAGCTGCTTCTTCGGCTCTACTTAGCCCGTCCTCACAGAAGCATGACTCCACTCTGCCTCAGGATGACCCTGTCCAAGTTTCATCACCCCTCCTAGATAAGTGGGAACTCATTTCCATCCCCACCTTTCAGAAATTGCTGGAAGAAATCAAATCGGGCTCCCCCTTGGATCCCATGCCCCCGCAGTTTATCTGCACTTTAGCTTCTATTCCATTTAATCTCATTTTGACCCTTCTGAATGCTTCTCTTAGTAAGGCAACCGTTCCCAGGGCCTGGAAGCATGCTATGGTTGTTCCGCTTTTGAAAAAAGCTAATGCCGACCCTAACAACCCAACAAATTTTCGACCTATTTCCCTACTTCCCTGCCTCTCCAAGGTATTGGAGAAACATGTTAACCGTCTCTTAACCACTCATATAGAATCAGCTAACATCCTGCACCCGTCCCAATCGGGCTTTCGAGCGGGCTTTTCCACTGAATCCACCCTTCTAGGTGTCACGGAGACAGTCAGACGTCGGGTTGATGGTGGGGAGACGGTGGCACTCATCCTTCTGGATTTGAGTGCGGCTTTTGACACCGTCTCCCATACCATACTTCTGTCTGCCTTAAAGTCCGTTGGGTTATGTGGTTCTGCACTTGCTTGGATTTCTAATTTTCTCTCGGATCGCACTTTTCAGGTCTTCTCCTCTACTTCGGTGTCTACTGTTCATAACGCTCCTTTTGGTGTCCCCCAGGGTTCTATTCTTAGTCCGCTGTTCTTTAATCTTTACGTCAGACCCCTCTCTTTCCTCGCTGAACAATTTGGACTGTCTATTTTCTCATACGCAGATGATACTCAAATCATCTTCTCTCTTTCTTCTAATCAACATTCTTCCTCCTCCTCTCTGCGCTCTGGCCTTACTGCTATCGCCAATTGGATGCTAACGCACAAATTGAAGCTCAATGGCGATAAAACGGAGCTGCTTCTGTTCGGACCAGACTCGTCTCTCTGGGGCCCTAAACATTGGCCTCAGCAAATGGGTCCTGTGCCGGCTCCAGCAACTACTGTGCGTAATCTCGGGATCCTCCTTGATAACCAACTATCCTTGAGGCAACATGTGGTGAAAGTCGCAGCCACCTGTACTACCATCATCAGGTGGCTGAAGAAGATCACATGGATGCTTCCTCTCGACACGCAGAAATCAGTGGTCCATGCCTTAGTGACCTCACGGCTGGACTACGGAAATGTTTTACTTCTGGGTGCCGACAAGGTGGTTTCTCGCAAACTTCAAGTGGTTCAGAACATGGCCGCCCGCTTACTTTGTAATTTGTCCAGAACTATGTCTGTTTCCTCTTCTCTTCGCGACCTGCATTGGCTACGTATTGAATCGAGGTCCAAATTCAAAGCTTTATGCTTTATGCATCGTATTAAAGCTGGCAAATCCCCTCATTATTTATCCACCTTGGTCCATCAGTATTGTCCTTCCCGTACTCTCAGATCCTCCTCCCAGTGTAGATTCTCAGTTCCCCGTTTCAAGCGTACTAGAGTTGGTGGCCGCTCCTTTGCCTATCTGGCGCCCACGCTTTGGAATTCGCTTCCCATCCCTTTGCGGACGGAAACTTGCTATCTTAAATTCCGCAAAGGAGTTAAAACCTGGTTGTTTTCCTTGTAACCTGCTTTGACATTGTTGCTGGCCCGTGCCATTTTCTGTGCCTCCAGCGCCGGGAAACCTACGGGTAGCTGTGCGCTTAATAAGTCTATATATAATAATATAATAATTAAATGCAGTTAAACTAGATCAAAACATACATTTTCAGTTAAAAATAGGAATAGGCTAACTATGTAGGAAAGAGTATAAATAAAGGTGCAAGCAGTAGGCAGTGTGAGGAAAACATGTGGATATACTAAGGCCCTGATTCACACAGAGCCTCACACCCATTGCCGAGGCCCCGCATTCATGGGGATATCTCCATATTCGGGGCGGAATCTCAAATGAGAATTCTCATTGTAGAGATTCAGCCCCGAGTGAGGAGACTCCTCCACGACTACAGGACCTCTGCTATGAGTGCAGAGGCCCTTTGTGAATCAGGCCCTTGGTCTTTCTGGTAATTATTTACATTTGGTAACTTAAAAACAAACAGGAGTGAGGAACTAGATCGACAGCCTTGTGCATGGCATCAAAACTCAGCAATTTCTAGAACAATTGATAATATGATATCGCCTATAGAAGCAGAGTACCCCGTTAGATTATCTCTTAATGAAACACTAAATGCTATTGAAACATTGAAAGACAATAAAGCACCAGGCTTCATCAAGATTCCTAGATTATTATTTTTTTTTAAATTGAGAAACAAAAGACAAAGATGGGGCACAAAATGGATTACATTTCCAGCAGAGAATGAGAACAACGCTTAAGCAAACAACATTCCGTAGGGGGCACCAAAACAGATCAAGAATCCAAATAAAAATTTGCTACACATATTAAATTAAAGGGGGAAGCAATGTGGTGGAAAGGAGAGAATTAAACACCAGTGTCCTGGGCAGCAGCTGCATTCACCATCCAGAGCTAGACTGAATCCCAACTCTGGCTCAACCTCCTCCTCCGTGACTCGTTCTCTACCAGTGTCATTTCCAGCATACTAATGTTCCGAAATTCCTGCCACTATCTCCTAGAATCTGGAGGCTTGCTTGAGAGCTAGGAGCATGCCAGTAACAGTCTGGCCGGGAAGATTGAGAAGAAACTTAAAACTGGTGAATGTCACAACATAATCAGCTTTGCATCAATTGCAAACAGAAAGTTTTATATGCTATACATCACGCCAAAAACAGATTCCCCAAATAAACGCAAAGTAGGACTAAAAGCGAAGATGTGGACCATGTTGGCCTCCCCCAAGCCCTCAATGAAAACAATGATCCTCCACCCAAAGCTTCATTATAAAGAGGCAATTACAGTATAGAGTATAATACAGATCTTTTAAAATGATGTACTTAATACATGACAAATTCAGAACCAACTGCGCCAGGAGATTGCTACTCCTCAAGTCACCGGCTGATACTTCTGTCTTGAGGAGTTGGCTCCATTTATTAGCCCTTAGCTGGGACCGGGCAGCCGAGTAATCCTGAGAGGAAAAGTAGATTAGCTTTTAAACCAGCCCACTATTTCTCTTTGTTGGAGTTTTCGCTATAAACTCTAATAAGGGATTATCAAAACACCTAATCTCGTCTTCCTTAAGACTGGAAATAAAGTGTTGTACTTTCAAATACCAATAAAAAACATGTATGAGGAAGAGAAAACTGCTGCTGCAAGTCCTCATAAGAAAGAAGAGTATCACCCTCAAAGAAGGGACCCAAGATAAATAGTTTAACACTCTTCCAATTCTCCTGAAAGCCGTTGTGAACACAGGAGTGTAAGTCAGGTTTATATCCTAGATATGTAAGCTGATTGAATGGAGTAATGTTGGAGAATGTACACTTAAGGGAACCCCAAATGAGATCTAGTCTTAAATCGAGTTCTCTTGTACAACAGTGTATCCACAATACCAATTCTATGGAAAATTGATTTACCCAGCAGCAGGAAATCAGTGACCATACCCCCTTGTGCTCATGGCGCCCACCCCAAAACCAGACGAAGTCATGAAAAAAGTGAAGTTAGATTGTAAAAGCACAAAACCAGAAGTGAAACCTTGCCATCCTCTTTAGGCTGTTGGAGGAGCTGGATCTAACAGTGGGGCTTCCTATAACACCATATGAACCTCTTTCCATGAAGCCATGATCCTAGTACTAAACAGCCACTGGGAGAAAGAGAGGAATACAATGAAAAAGTTAAAGATACCATGGAAATATGATCATTTTAATACGATTACAGTGTCCAATCAGGCCCAGGTGAAGACGATTCCATTTAGTAAAAACATTAACTGGATGTTGGTAAAGCTTCCCATAATTGTTCTCAACAACATTCACCACATGGACGGAAAGAGTTACCCCTAACTACACCACCAACTGTACCCATCTTTTATCTTGATCGGGTGGAGTGACGTTAGACAAGCTCTGAATCTTATCTAAATTCAGCTTATAACCAAAGACTAGCTCCAATGATTGAGCTGTTGCCACCACTGAATATAAACCGCTGATTGGGGTGGGAGTTAGACCTGCCACATCGTCAGCATTAGCTAGAAATTTGACTTCATACTGGTGTAATTTCAGGGGCTGGATCTCTTCGGCCAGATTGCGGAATTGAATAAAAGGCTCTATATATAGAGCAAATAACTGAGGAGAGAGAGGGCACCTCTGCCTGGTACCACAAGAGATGGAAATGGAATATGAGAGAGAGCCTGAACAATGAATCCTTGCTTTAAGACCGGAATGGAGGCAACAGACTCTGGAGGAAAAGCCAGAGCCTAATCAAGCGGTCTCCATGACCTCCCAGAGGAAGGGGAAGGAGACCCAGTCAAAGGCATTTTTGGTGTCTAGCAGAACCATGCCCATGGACCCCTCGCCGAAAGAAACAGTCTCCATGGCTATAATTGCTGTATGATCAGAAATGTTGTATCACACCCTGGAATAAAGCCATTCTAATTTGGGGCAACCAGTCCCGAAATAATTACAGTCAATTGATTAACAAGAACTTGTGTACAGATCTTCCAATCTACATGGGTTAAAGAGCTATGGTAATATGATTTGCAAAGTGTAGGATCTTTCGCTTTTTTTGAAAAATAGTATGATTAGTCTCACCCCAAGACTTGTGAACCCGACAAGATGGAACAAAGCAGTTAAACAGATATTTAAGCACTGGAGTCAAAATCTGTGAAAAGGTGATGTAAAGCTCCAATGGAATCTTTTCGGAACCAGAGGCTTTTCCTTTGGCCACGGAGCCAATGTTGTTTTCCACCTCCAAGAGAGTTATAGGTGCTTCTAATAGAGAATACTGGAAATGGCTCAGCTTATAATGGAAATACCGCCCAACAATTTGAAGAATATCTTCAGTGGAGGAGGAACAGTTGTCTCAATAGAGGTTTTGATACAACCATTGAAAGACATCTCCAATAGCAGCTGCATCGACCACAAGCTCCCCTTTCTCACCCCTATTCTACTGGATGGTATTGAGGCTAGTACTATCCCTTAATCTAAAGGAGAGAATCTTTCCCATTTCTTTGCCATTTTTGGAGCTGCATATTTGCCAGACACAACTGTTATTTACCGCCCTATCCCAGATTCATTTTCTGAGAGAGCCAAAAGGGGGATAGACTTCTCCAAAAGCCACTAAGCCCAGAATCCATCCCTGGCAATGATGCTATATCTCAGCAACCATTTCTTCTGCCATTGCCATCCTCCATTGGCCAGAAGCAAACTAAAGAGTTTGTCCATGACATAAAGCCTTGAGTGCATCCCAGGCCATCGAGAGTGATGCTGAACCAATGTTGAACTCCAAAAACTCACATACGTGAGAGTTCATGAAACAAACATATCCATCCTCAATTATCAATTTATGCTCAAATGTCCAGCCCTGAGGCCCCAATGTCGAAACAGGCCTAATGGGTTGAATAAACAAACATAGGGTTGTATCATTGGTTAAGACCCTTGGGTTGAAAGCCAGCTTCAAAGATGAAACCAATGTTTAGCTAACCAGAAACATATCTAACCACGACATAACTTTATGGGGCAGAGTAAAACATAAATCTGGTTTCATTGTGTTGCTCAAAACTGCCAGAGGTCAACAAAAACGTATAAAGAAACTATTTGATGCAGAGCCCCCCCTGAGTTGGTGCTTAAACCCAAGAGCTGAGTCAGAATGGACACTGAGTTTCTATTAGGGCACTATGTCACCACAGACAATACAAGGTGGTGGTCAGAGATGAAGCTTGGTCAACAAAAACTCCAGAACCCTTGGATCATCAGTATTTGATCCCCCCCCCCCTGAAATGCAACGAAAAGTAATAAAAATAACCAAACAAAAATAGTAAAACCCCTATTGTAAAAGAGTACAAGAAAATTAAAAGAATAGAGACCGAAAAGAATCAATCAATCATAGAATTTGTAAAGTGCACTACTTACCCATGAGGGTCTCAAGGTGCTGGGGGGTGGGGAATGCTGCTACTGCTCGAAAAGCCACTTCTTGAGGAGTCTTCTGAAGGATAGCAGGTCTTGGGTCTGCCGTAGGTGGATGGGGAGGGTGTTCCAGTTCAAGAAGAACAAGTGGGGAAAGAAGCAGTCTTCTAATCTTCCTCACAGACCCACCCACCCTCCAAAAAAGAAAAATACCCTAGTCATCATAAGACTATACCACCTCCCCCAAAACCAGAAAACAATTCCAGTGGGGACCAACCCATGTGAAGACCCTTATACTTAGAAGAAAGGGAATCATCATCAAACCATAAAAGATATACACAGCAAACAGAGCAATCTCAGCCTCAGTCAGGATTGTATGATATCCATGTTTTTCAACAGTTTGTGAAGAACGACTTGGGTTTTCAAATGAGCAGTCTTCAAGGCAAGTGAGTCTTTCTGATATTCCTCCCTATGCTGCAAGAGGAGATGGTAGATAGCACCTAGAGTCAGGTATCCGGTTCTGATCCTGCCGATAGTAGTCCTGACGAGGGGGGTAAAGCTTGGTCATTACATAAGGATCAATCAGCAGCTGATACAATGATAGGGGGCACAGACGTCAGTGGACAACGATTAGTAGGTGTCAACTCTGTCCCATCTGGACCCTATAGTAGCTCCTTTGCCCCACCCAGCGGGAGGGCAGGATTGCTTACCCCTGGCAGGAATGCTGCTGATACAAAGTCCTTGAGTTGGGCAGCTGGCAGCTTCCCAACTCCCTCCTTCTCCTTGAAGTAAGTGATGTGATGACAAAGATTTCAGAACTCATAGAGGGCCTCCTTGGGAGCTCCAAGCAGTTGGTGTGGGACTTTGTGGCTAAGACTGATTGGGCTACTTGATCCACTTCCTCATCCCAATAACTGCCAGGCAAGTCAGAGAAGGAGAAGAATGCCTCCTAGCCATCAGCAGCAGGTCCCAAGCCATCTGGACGAACAAGCTGGAGGGACTAAAGAGGTATTGCAATTGTGCAATATGAACCTACCCAACCCCAGCTTCTGACTGAGAGGCAGCCCTAACCACCTTATACAAATGAATCAGGCCCTGCTGGATTGGACGAGTGCTGGTCAAAATAATAGACTCCTTAATGCCTGCTGGGAAGTGTGCTGGAGAGGAGGCAGGGGGAGTCTGCATCCAGCTTGCTTTATCTCACTCCCAGTCTCGGGTCATCACTCGGGGCAGCAAAGGCGGGGATAGAAGTGGAGCCATGAAGGCATCTGGTGTTCACTGGGAGCAAGGTAGCACACCACCCTACCCCATCCCACTATGGTCAGGCACTGATGGGATAGCATCACCGGACAGTTTCTCTGCGAGCTCCAGATCTGGACTGGAGGCATCAGGGCTACCTCCTGTCCACTCTGGGATATAAGGGGCAACAACTGAAGGTTGTGTGTCCCTTTTACCCCCTATGAGCCCACTGCGGTTACCATGGGTACTCTTAACCTGTTTGTCGGTTAGCAGTCGCTTCTTTTCTCACTTTAGGAAGATGTGAGAGCTGACTACGTCCACCTGCCCTTTTCTCCTTGTTTCCCTCTGGCCAGCATCATGATGTGAACACAGTCAACAACTCAAAAAATCCCCTGTATATCAACATCCCTCCTTAATGTCTCTACAGCCTCCGTCCTAATCTGCTGCTGTCAACAAGGTGCTCTAGTAAATGGTGAAGCAGCATGCAACAAAGTACTCACCAGAGTAAGAACCCGGTTGCTAAGTAGGCTGTAGACTAGTTTACATGTAAAACCAGCAATAAAGTATCTGTAGCAGACGCCAAACATTTTCCTCCATGCTTTGCAGAGGAGATGGCCAGTTTTACTGGTCACCCAATTACCGCAGGTACCAGAAGCTGCCAAGCTGGAGAGCGGACCCGGCAAACCTAACCCAGGAAACGTAAATCAGCCACCGGTCTTTGTGTCCCACTCCTACTCCCAGGCTCCTCCTACTACCTCGTCCCTGTGGTCACAGCTTCTCGGGACTCACCTGAGCCTTCCTCTGCTGCTGGAGGATGAGTGAGGGGTAGAAGACATACCATCAGCCTGAAACCAGAAAGCTTGAAAGGCTGCCAGCCGTGGCGTTCTGCTCCAGATCCACACTACACCATGCACTTCTCCTCTCTGATGTTGGCTGCCTTTCAAAATCCCCCACATTAGGAGGAGCCCCCGGGGGGGTTTGGAGGTAAAGTCTCAACTAAGACCAGAGCCAGTGGGGGCAGAGGAATCAAGCTGAGATTCTGTGCACTCCTGGGGAGCCTGACCTCCAAGCAAACTCAACCATGAGCTGCCATCTTGCTCCTTTTCCTCTCGCAACATTCCTCTACAGTAAACACGATTCCAAGAGATCTGTTTAAGGCAGAGCCAATTGTCTGGGGTCCTCATATCAATACTTGTAATGATGTAGCAGCTGGTGCCGATATCCCAACAAAGTGGAAAGGGAATTACATAATCCTGATTTATAAGAAAAGCAATAAAGATAACCCTGCAAATACATGCCAATAAGTCTGAATGACAGCTCACCAAAGATCCTTACTAGGAGGGTTTGGCCACGCAAGCGACCAAGATGGATGCTTGCTGTTGAAGCTCTGTGGTCGATTCCGGCAGATGCTGCATTATCCCCAGAGGATCCTGTGCACATGGCCTTCTTATTGGCAGTGCCGAATCGCTAAGGGTGCCCTGACTTCATCGGGCTGATTCCGAGACTGGACGCCCCCACCAACGCCGAGATATCAGCATCGACGGCCAGGAAAGCGGGGAGACATGGTGCGTCAACCCGGGGCCCTGCAGACACCTGTATGCAGTACGTGAGGAGGTGGACGGAGGGGGAAGCGGGCGGGTGGGGGCCCCACTGAGGTGGCACTTGAGCCGGTCGCATGGCGGCTTAGTCTAGTCCTGACGCAGCCATCAGACCTTTGTGCACTGCACCATTATATCCCCGTTCCCCCTGGACAGGGTCTGGTCTATACCATTCACCTCACTGGCATAACCACTTTCGGGCCCGAGATCGCTGGGCTCCCTGGGGAACCACTCCGACATCGACGTGGGCTCTAATTGCGACTGGCCAACAGTGTTTACTCCTCTGCAGGGGCCCCGAGGAATGGGGCGTAAAGACCCCAAGCAGAAGACCCTGCCATTTGAGAAGCTTTCATACAAGCTGCCGGAAGACGGTGCCAGTATGGCAGACAGCGCTCAGGGTAAAGACCATCAAGACGACCTTCCGGCGTTGACAACATTCATGCTGCAAGAGATGAGGGCTGGGTTCAGGGCCCTGGACGGGTGATTTGACGCATTAGACAAGAGCCTGGCGGACATGGGGGCCAAAATCCAGGTGCATGACCGGCCCTGGACGTGGCTGAGGCCCGCATCTCTGACATCGAAGACGGCATGGCCCAGTCCCTGAAACGTCTGGAACGTGTTGAGTGCATCCTTAAAGAGGTAGCCATAAAAAACGAGGACCTTGAAGCGCACAGTAGGCGCAATAACATTCGGATTTTAGGCATCCCGGAGTCTACTGCCATTGGCCGCATGGATGTCTTCGTCGAGACTCAGCTGGCTGACTTATTTGGGAGAGACTCTTTCACCCTGGGGTTTGTGGTGGAGCGCACTCACCGGTCCTTGGGGCCACGACCTAACCCAGGCTGCCCCCCTAGACCCATTATTGCCCGAGTCATGAACTTCAGAGACCGAGACTCAGCATTACGCCTTGGTAGAGAAAGAGGTGACGTTACATGGCAAGACTCTAAACTATCTCAATACTCCAACATCACGATAATGGTGCAAGTTGCTCGCCACAAATACAATGGGGTTAAGGCCATCCTTCGTAACCTAGGGTTAAAGTATGGCATGCTGTACCCAGCCAGGTTGAAAGTAGATGTCATATGTCGTGCCCGCATATTTGACACTCCCAAAGAAGCGCAAGAGTTTTGCCACATTTATAAGCAGAAGAATAACTAGGCGGAATCAGATGGCGTGGTCGCCCCCCCTGCCACATAGTGGGTCAGACGCCAGTGCTGAACTATTCTCTAACTCCACAGCGGACTAATGCGCCTTGGAACAATCATTTGATTTCATGGGTCAATGTATATGGGGATAATGTACATTATCTTTTTATGATGTTTCCGTTTGCTGGCCGACTTACGAGGCGTTGCCACCCCCCAAGGTGTATACCATGGATTTGTTCTTGAATTTACGGAGGTACCCTTCGAGGGGTTCGTCACTTAACAGTAAAGTTAATTGGTATTTCAGATGCTACTTTTGGTTAGGGTTATGCCTCGCTTTGAGAATAGTGAGGTGGGGGTAGGGGGTTGCTATTTTTTGGTTCAATGTTACTGGTTATGTACAACAAGGGTCACTGTCGCGGTTTTCCACTATGCATTGTTACACGCTTTTGTTAAATTTGACAAATACACAGGATGGCACAGTTGGGTAACATGGACGGCCCATCCGGACTCTCCTTAATGTCTTGGAATGTAAGAGGACTGAACAACAACCGCAAGCGTAGGCAGGTTATTCATTATTTAATGAGATACAATGTGGACATCGCATATCTACAAGAGACGCATCTACCCAAATCAGATGAGGCCCGATTTGCAGCCAGTTGGGGGGCACATAGATATTTCGCTAACTATAGCAACTACGCCAGGGGCACGGCCATACTGGTGCATAAGAGGGTCCCATTCAGACCCCACTCAGTGATAGGGGACAGCAAGGACAGGTATGTAATAGTCACTGGCTCACTTATGGGACACCACACAGCACTGGTTTGTGTTTATGGCCCAAACACGGACTCACTAGACTTCTTCCATACTTTACAAACCCGATTAGCTATGCTAGAACCAAGGCTGTTATTGATTTAGGGGGATTTCAACTTGCTACTGAACCTAGGACTAGACAGCACGGCCAAGACTCCTGATGTCAAACCTCGAGCGCGATGCGCATTACTAGAACTATGCAAACACTGCTCACTACTGGACATCTGGTGTCAACGTAACCCCACACACACCAAATACACCCATTACTGCGGTCAACACAACACATGGACCAGGATTGTCCTGTGGCTGGTTTCCCCAGGCATAAAAAAATAAAAGATCCTTACTACACATATACTGGATAAAGTGCAAGATTAGATAAAGGAGTGTCATATTCTATTTCACTTGCAAAAGGGATTTAGACCTGAAATGAGCACTATTGATCAGGTCCTTTGCTTTGTTATACTGAAAAGTTGTATACTTGAGTCAAAGACACCGTTATGTTTGTTGACCTAAGAGCACGTTTAGATCTAGTCCCTCAAGACAAACTGTGGGTACTGCTTGAAGTGATGGTCATGTTGACTAACCTCTCACATTTGCTAATCCGACTGTTGGACTTTGCCCTTTATGCAGGGTCATCCCTGAACTTTTTGCCTTCCTCTTGGTATTTTTTCTGACCTGGTGTTGGTGGTTTTAGGACTCTGGGCACTTTATCACTGCTGTCCAGTGTAAAGTGCATGTGCTCTCTATGTTAAAACATGGTAAGATTAGTCTACACCTGTTTGATGAATCTATCAGTCCCCAGTAAAGTTGTATCTCATACACCCGTGGTCAGTAAATTAAATGATACTGGTGGGCTTGCATCGCTGCTTGCGCCACCCACCAAAGTAGCCTTTCAAACCTGTCTCAGGGCTTTGCCATTGCAGGGCCTGCGTGCACAGTTTACTACGGCTGTGACATGGCACATAAAGTGGGTGCCACGTCTGTGACTCCCCTTTTGCTACATATCAGTCACCCCTAAGGTAGGCTCTAGCTAGCCCTGTGGGCAGGGTGCATTGTAGGTAAAAGGAAGGACATGTGCCTTAACTGTGTGGCATGTCCTGGTAGTGACAAACAGACATTTGGTTTCTTACAGCTGTGAGGCTGCCCTCTCATAGGAATGCATTGGGGTATTCCTGATAAGTGTTTCAGTGGTAATTCCTGATCTGAGAGGAGTAGCGGGATCAAGTTTGGTATGTTTGGAATAGTGGTAATAAATGCTATGTAATAGTGTGCGCAGATTTATTATCACTTTTTTAGAAATGCCACTTTTAGAAATGGGCATTTCTGTGTGCTCTCTGTCTTTGTGCCTGCCTGATGTGTATTGCATGTCTGGCTCTGAAGTGACAGGGCTGGGGAGGTGCAGTGGCTCCAGAGGGGCTAAGTGAGTCAGCTCTAGGCTGAATAGGCTGATCTGCATTTGGAGTAGTGGGAGGAGTAGCACCTGGACCTGAATAGGACTGTTCCTGCACTACACAATGCTCGCTCCGCCACCCTGTGGTGTGTCTGGGGCCAGAGCCTACACTGACAATGAGGGTGTTTGTACCCTGTAAACAAATGTTTGAGTGCCCCCCAGAACTGGTTTGAACTGGGTCCCCAAGCCCTGTGCCAGGGCAGAACAAAGAACAGTACTGGTATAAATATTGGGGCTGTGACCCCTTGTAAGTCGTTAGTGCTGAGTTGGACTGGAGGACTGCTGGGTGCCAGGAGGAACAGCCACTAAGGGCTTCCTCTTTGCTTTGACGGCCCTGTTAGCTGGCCTGTCTAGGCCCAGCTCTACCCTATGTGCTGGCCTGCATGTGCCTGGTTCTCTGGCTCAGGGATTTACTAAGGCTGTGTGGCCAGTCTTAGGGACTGGGACAAACATAGCGTGTGGTGAGCGTTACACCAGTTACCTTCCCTCACTTTGGAGACTAAGGGCCTCATGTAGGTAGCGAAATACCGGTCGGTAACGGCCGATTTTCGGTAAATATGCCGTTACCGACCGGTATTCAGACAAGTGAGATGTAGGAGTCCAAAAACCACTTTTCGGTAAATATGAGGCGGTAAATACCGATTCATAGTTACCGAATTCTAAAATACCGATTCATATTTACCGAATACATAATTAACGAATCGGTAAATATGAAGTGGTAAATATGAAGTGGTAAAAATTTAAAATGACATGTAGGAGCAGTCGGTAATTAAGAAATCCAGGAAAATCGGTAAATAAGAGTCGGTAATTAACACGGATTGAAAGCAGGTGGTAACCATCAACAATGCACATAAGCAATCCCAAAATGCAACAGCGTGGACAACATGGCCGCCATGTACGTCATTGCAAGGCGCCTACGTCTACAGGCAGCAGGACTGAGGGTGTGGCGACGGGAGGAACAAATCTACAGACAGCGCATCACACTATTACAGCTGACTGATGCAGAGATACATGAGAGGTACAGGCTACACCCCGAAACCATCATGGACCTGATAAGGGACCTGCACCCACTCCTGGACCAGCCAACAAGAAGGGCGCACGCCATACCACCACATGTGCAGGTGTTCTGCAGCCTACATCTACTGGCATCCGGCAGTTATCAGGTGGTGATAGCTGCGGTGGGTGGTGTATCCCAGAGTTGCCTGTCCCGTTTCTTCAGGAAGTTCCTGGATGCCATGATGCAGAGAATGCACCACTACATAAGCTTCCCAAACACACAGGCTGCACTGCAGAAAACCAAAACAGACTTTTATCACATGGCACAGTTCCCCCATGTCATCGGCTGTATTGATGGTACACACATCCCAATCTGTCCACCAGCTGATACAGAGCACATCTACAGGAACAGGAAGTCCACCCACTCCATCAATGTGCAGGTGATCTGTGATGCAGGGAACATCATCACAGATATTGTTGCAAAGTTTCCTGGGAGCACCCACGACTCTTACATCTTCCAGAATAGTGGGATCTACACACGACTGAGTGCCGGCGAATTCGGAGAGGGATACCTGCTGGGTAAGTAACAGTGACGCCCCTTGAAACCTGCAAATCAGAGTGTATAGAGGCATGTAACTGATGGTTCCCTTTTACTCATCCAGGCGACAGTGCATATGCATGCCGTTCATTCATCCTCACTCCCTACCTACACCCAGCAACCCAGAGTGAGAGACGATACAACGTGGCCCACAAAACAACACGCAATGTGGTGGAGCGCACGTTTGGACTACTGAAGAGCAGGTTCCGCTGCCTCCACAAGAGCGGAGGCGCACGCCAGTACAAACCCATCACCTGCTGCAAGATTATTGCCACTTGTGCAATGCTGCACAACCTTGCCATGAAAAAAGGTACAGATGTGGAACTAACATATTTTGAGGACAACGAGGATGAGTCAGGCCAGCCAGAGGGCAGCGCAGCTAGAGTGCCAACTGCAATCGATGGGAGAGAGAGACGGGCAGAGATCACATGCAACTATTTCTGAGTAAGTGAGGGGACACAGCGAGTTGTGAGAAGTCATGACGTAGTTTAATGTGGCACCACGCCATGAACACATGAACAGGCCAATCTGGCAATATACCATCTATACAAGGAGTATGTCCAGGGTTACGTCACCCAATGGGAAGTGGCTAAGCAGGGCCACATCAATGTTTGCGCATACGCGCTGCAGTGGTGGATTGCACGGCCTGTGCATCCTCACTAGAGCCAACCCCAAGCCGCCTGCTGCTCCTGCGTGCTTCGGGGACGGGGGGTGTGATGCTGCTGCTGGTGTCGATGCTCTCCGCAGCATCCCCTGCAGCAGTTGTCGACGCCTGACTAGTCAATAGCACCCCTAGTGCACTTGTCACCTGCACCATCCCCCGAGACAGGTCGCTGCAGCACTGTGTTAGGCCCTCCTGCATCGTCACAGAGCGCCGGCAAAGTAGGGAAGTCGCAGTTGCCAGACGGTTGAGTGCCCTGCTGGTAGTGTCCCTTCTCTGGCGTTCCCGGCGCCGTGCTTCGATGTCAGCATCTAATTTGCTGCACAACTGCTGGATTGACTGGGACATGTCCCGAATGCCCGCAGCCATGCCGCCAATGTTTGTGTCCATGTTGACTAAGCTTGTCTTCATCACCCGCATGTACCTCTGGACTGACATAACTGTCTTTGATTGCAGGCGCTGTTGCTTCAACATTTGGCCCTCGAGCCCCAAGAAGACACCATGGCCGTCAGTGGGTGCTGGTGGACTCTGGACACGCGACCTGCGGCGCCCTCTTGCTCCCGTCTGTGCTGCCTGTGAGGTGTGGGGCACAGTGGGATGGCTCCCTTCCTGGTGCCCGGTGCGGTCTTCTGGGCCCATGCTGTCGTCTGACGAGGTGTCGAAGGCTCGTAGCCTGGCTGCTGGACGCCTCCTCATTCTCACACCTGCAAGCGGAGATGTGGCCGGTGATTCGAACATGAGTGGCGATGCTGGCTGTGGTTGTGGTGATGCTGGCTCTCGGTGAGGTGATGCTGGCTCTGTGTGCGGCGAGGCTGGCTGTGTTGGTGGTTCGGCTGCCAGTGGGCCTGCTCCCTGGTCTGAACTCGTGCTGGCTAGAGGTGATTTTTGTGGCCGGTGTGCCGTCTCCCCTGCAGCATGCCCTGTACTGCATGATGTCACATCTGTGGACAGAAAAACAACATTGGCTCAGTGTCCCCGAAGGGCTGCATTGCAAGCGTCACAATAAATCATTTCACATTCCAATCTGTCCTCTGTCTCCTTGTGCCTCGAGTGCGTGACATGCCTTGTTGCCCTGTGACATTTACGTCATGGTTAGTGTTGCCCTGACTACATCTCCCGGAATGCATTGCCTGTCTGCACTGACACGTGTGGACTGCAGTGTGATTCTCGTTTCACAATGGGGGATGTGGGATAGGGGTAGGGGAGGCTACATTGCTGTGCTTTCGTCTTACCTTGGTGTGTTGCGGCTCTGGCAGAGCTGTCGGCGTCCCCAAGACCCACGACGCTCTCTTGCTCGATTGTGGCCGCCACCAGCTCCTCCAGTTCGGTGAGGGCAGGTGCCCTGTTGGTTCCACCTCCGGTCTGGCTGGCCTCCTTCTGGATGTCGCCCATCTTCCTCTTGGTCACAATCCTCAGGTCATACCAGCGCTTTTTGAGGACCTCAATGTCCCTGTGGGTCACTCCCACAGCATTGACCTGCGCCTGGATGGCCAGCCATATGTTGCGCTTTTCGGCCTCAGGCACTTGCAGGGATTGCCTCCCAAACAGCTTCTGGTGCTGCTTCACCACCTCCTCCACCAGCACCTGGAGTTCCTTGGGGCTGAATTTGAGCTTCCTCCTCCTTTCCCCTCCGTCTTTCTGTGTTCTCTGGCTGGACATGCTGTTCGTTTCCCGCTCGCACATGCAACTGCTCCCTGCCTCTCCTCTGCACTCCAAGCCTCTCCAGGGTCGGCTAATTATGTACACCTGCCTGGGTGTGGCCACGTCGGCTAATTGTGTACACCTGCCTGGGTGTGGGCAGTTCCTGGTTGGGTGGGCTGTCGTTGCACAGGATTAGCTGTTTCGTTAAGTCATGTGATGTTATTTACCGAATCCGTACATACCGATTCGGTATTTTCCGATTCGGTAGATACCACCTCGGTATTTTCCGAATCGGTAGATACCACCTCGGTATTTTCCGATTCGGTAATTATCACCTCGGTATTTACCGAATCGGTGAATTCCGATTCGTATTTACCGAATGTTACCGAATCGGTAACTGTTACCGAATTTTTACCTACATATAACTTACCGATTCTAATTTACCGATTCGGTACGGCTCGGTATTTAAGAACCGGTAAAATTTATTTACCTACATGAGGCCCAAAGTGTTGGGCGCGTTCACTTTTCCAGACAGGAGAAGCATGTGTTTGCTCTATTCCACATCAAGTGCATGAGAAGTGGACTATTGGAGGCATCGAGGTTGGAGCGAGAGCTCCTGGTGCAAGGAGCACTCCGACCTAGGAGCGCTGGAAAACCTCCTGTTCAAAGGAGTTGGCCCCCGCTGCAGTGGAGTACATGGAGTGCTTCAGGATTCCTTTAGTGCCCCATGTTTGTGAGCCTCTGGTGTGAGCTTATGTTGCTGCACTGCCGCAACACGAATCGGAAGCCAGGAGGCTGTTGCCTGGTTGTGGGCGGCCCGTTGTTTTGCCTGACAAGTCAACCGGAGCTGGCCAGAAGAGGCAGCCGGAAGTCGGGGGAAGTTTGCGCCTGGTTGTGGGCGGGGCTTTATGCACAGAAGTCTGATCCTCTGCGGGGCTCCCCGGCAGATGAGGAGAGCCCCGCGTGCCTTCTGGGCCTGCTGTTGATGAGTCTGGTGGCGGAAGTGAGACCGAGCCTCGCGGGCTCCCCAAGCAACAAGAAGGACCGTAGCCTTGCGGGCTCCATTTTGCGACCTCTCCCACCTGTCGAGGGAGAGGCAAACCACGAGTAGTGGCAAGTCTCGTGGACAAGACCGACGAAGTCAGGGTCAAGACCCAGCGAGTTTGGGCCTAAACGGAGATGGGTAAGGCATGGCGCCCCCCTCCTTTCGGGGGCACTATTTTGGCAATTTAGAGCAGCTGCCTCAAGTGGTAGTGGGCAGCTGCCCTTGCAAGAGACACAACAACGGGGGCATTCTTTGGCGGAGTTAGGCTGAGTTGCACCCCACCCCTTTGCTCTTGGCATTGTGTCACTGAATGGGGTGAGACCTGAAGGACTGGGCTATTCTAAGGCCCAGCGGTGCCAGGGGACAACACCTGAAACCTTCGTGGGTTACCTGTTCCGGCGTACAAAGCACAGAGACACGGGACACTTCCTGCGGCGTCAAAGATCAGTATTTATTTACTGCAGGGATACAGAAATCGCAAGAAGTACACAACGTGTAGGTTCTGAGAGACTGCTTCAAATTGCAAAAGTGGATCGCTCCTTTTATACACCTTTTCGTCATTGAACAACATGGCGAACAAAAGGTTACAACTCAGTTCCCACAGTAAACTTCAAAAGGGTTGCATTCATGTTTACAGAAACCCGGAACATAATTACAGCAGCATTGCCGGTTCCCAACTGTAAAAACAGATTATCCCCACATTAAGCACATTCCATTTCTGACTGTAAACAAATTAGGAGGAGGGACAGAAACGGGTGCAAAGGAAAAACAAGGATGAGCAACAGATTGAAAAAGAGTGTAGGGAGCCATATCGGAAACATGATTGCAGGATCAAAGGCTTTGTGCCTAATGCATGCATGACTGAAACAATAGGCTAGCACGGCAAGATGAGCCTCGAGTGGAGCCATCTGCCTTTACAGTGTCATCCCCCTCATCATAAAGACACCTTCAAAGGAACACGTGTCTTCCGCGAAAGCTTGGGAATCCCAGGGTCACGAAGCGGACAGTGTCCGTTCGCTGACTACTTGAGGGCAAGAGACAAAATGGATGCCGTATCTAAAATGGAACCCGAGGGTTCAGATGGACATACCCAGGAATGAGACGAACCATACATAGTAGCGTAGCGAAAACGCGTACACCCACTAAACTCGTCATTTGTGATTCGTAGATACCAAACTCGTCCATATTCGGAAAAACTCAAAAATGTCATTACGATTCTCACGGAACCTCAGACGCTCCTTTTGCCCTCATGTAGGCAAGCACTAGTCGAGATCAGAATCGATTTCGATATTCATCAAATCGTTCAGTTGTTGCTGGAACATCATTCTATCCATCAATGTCTCTTTGGTAACAGATGGCCGTCTTATACACGTTGTAGCACAGAGGCCACATAAGGCAGGACCACACTGCACACAAAGACAACATGTGAACAGAAACGTTACGACAACCCCTATGATCATCAGAATTTTCCAACCCCAAGTTGACATCAGGCCCCAAAACCATCCTAGAAGTGTCCAATTACCTTCGTCCACGTGTATGGACTCAGAAATCTTAGGCAACTTCGAGATGGCTTGGTAAACAGTTGGAGCGTTGTCAGGGATGAAAATGCAACAGCTCGAATGGATCACCTTGCACACACCACCTCTATCTGCAAGAACAACGTCTAGAACCATACGGTTCTGCAACGTCATGAGTCTATCCGCCTGACGTTCTGCTGTTAAGTTACCAAGAGCACTTGCAGTTATGTTAGCAGTCAATTCTACCACACGGGTCAACTGTCTCAGGTTCCTACTATTAACCATAGGTCCCCAAAACGGCAAGAAACCCTTAAAGAAATCTCCTGCTTCTTGACCGGCAGTGTCCTCTTCGCTAATAACGCCTTTCACAACTCTAGTCTTGTGATAGTCTGAGGCAACCGTAAAAGTCGGTGGCAAAAGATTCGCAATATAACAGGTACCCGAGAAGTCACGGGGCAACCATGTATATGCACGCTCATAACATACAAAATAGGTACCCTTGGCAGTCAGGAAAACAGGGGAAGAGAGCATCGGTAGAACATACGTATCAGTACAAGCACTCTTCCCAAACTGGGCTCTCGGATTTCGACCAAGACCTTTCAAGCAGAAATTACCGAGGTGGGGTACGATCCATATTGGAGACGAGCTCTTAAGCTGTCTATCACCCACTGACGAAAAAGAACTTTCTGATAGTTGTGTGATTTGGATGGGCGATTTTAACTACTTCCTATGCCCATTGAGCGACCAAAATCTATGCGGATTGGGAGAGATGGACGGTGTTCCTGTGACACATTTTTCACATACATCTCTGGGAAAACACCTTAATGATATACTTTTCTCCCTGGACCTGGGCTTTGTGAATGAACTATGCTCCCCACCAGTCTCTTTTAACCCCACATTCATTGGACGGGGCTGCAAATCAATAATTGACTTCATGTTAATATCCAAACGTTACTCTCATTATATCCTCGCGTTTGAAACATGCGAGGTAGCAATGAGTGACCACTTACCGCTTAGTATGTCCCTTATTACAATGATGGGTAAAAACAACACTGTTACTATGACTCAGACCCTTTATGACTTTAGATTAGAACTTGCAAGGAAGAACGGTTATACCCTAAAATGGGACAAAGTGGAACCAGTGGCCTTCCTAGGAAATTTAATTCGTTCCAAGGAAGAGGAATTTAATATCTGTCTCACAGAGCACGTTGAGCCTCTCAAAGTCAATGATGCATTCCTTAGTATCTCAGCGGAAATCAAAAAGCTACTCACGAGACCACTGAACTCTGGGGCAAACAAAATCAAGAGATGGTTTGATAGAGAGTGTAGTAAGACCCACGCTCATTTAATGGAACAACTAAAAAGGGAGCCTAGGGTAATGGTTGAAGTTAGATCAGCCAGATCTGCTTACCAACAGGCAGTTAAAAAAAGGAAAAAACAAATCAAACAGGAAGCCTGGAGTACTCTTCGGGAAACCTGTATTTCTAAAAATAATACCGCATTTTGGAAAGCGGTGAATGCTCCTTTTTTTCTCCAATGATTTAACTGACTCTATCGTAACAGCTATCTCGGAAGAGGGTTGGTTGTCTTTCTTTCGGGAACTTTATACAAAGGACTCTCAGGTTGAGACAGAAGGGGGTTTTAACTCAGGCGATAAGGATGTAGTACCCTACCCAATAAATATTGATTTCACTATGGAGGAAGTTATGATAGCTATCAACAAGAGCCCAGCGGGAAAGGCCCCGGGTCCGGATGGAAATCCCGTAGACGTTTTTAAGGCTAACAGTAAGTTATGGCCCCACTGTTAACTAATGTCCTCAACAGTTTTACTAAAACGGGCTTCCCAAAGACTTGGCAGGAAGCCATTGTGGTACCCATTTTCAAGAAGGGAGATCGCAGTTTACCGAAATGCTATAGACCGATCTCCTTACTTGATTCACTCATGAAGATCGCGGGGAGAGTTATACTTAACAAATTACAAATATGGGTGAACGACACAGGTACTCTCTCCCAATTTCAATACGGTTTTAGGGAAGGCCTAGGAACAATAGAGCAAGGTCTGAATCTAGCACTCCTAGTAGCCAAATATGTCGAGGCAAAAAAAGAGAACCTATTTCTAACATTTGTGGACTTAAGTTTGGCCTTTGACTGCATCAACCACAATAAACTTTGGCTAACCATGCAGGATATGGGAGTGGACCCAAACCTCCTAATATTCATTAGAGAATTATATCGGGAGGAGGGCGCAAGGGTACGCTATGGGGAGAAGGGGGAGAAGGGGGACTGCACTTCCAAATTTTCCATAGAAAAGGGTGTGAGACAAGGCTGTATTTTAGCACCTTTTTTATTTAATTTATACATTAACTCGGTCGCGTCTCACCTCCTGGAAGATAAGCAGGATTATCCCAAAATTGGTAACTCCTTTATCCCCATTCTTTTATATGCAGACGATGCTGTAATCATGGCCCGGACCCAAATCGGTCTCCAGAGATCGATTACCAGCTTTTCTGAATATATGGGTAGCAGAGGCCTAAAGATTAACATAAGCAAAACATTTAACATGTGCTGCACAAAAAAGAAGAATCTTAGCTGTAATTCATTTTTATCTAACACGAAAATTGAGACTGTTAATACTTTTTCGTACTTAGGTATTACTTTTGACAAAAAGGGAACTTGGACAGCGGCAGGTGAATCCCGAAAGCTAGCATTCTCGCGAGCAATTGGGGCGGTCAAACATTTTTCAAATAAGGTTGGAGGCCGCCCGGTACCAGTCTTGCTTGATATCTATAGGGCTAAGTGTGTATCAATTGCACTATATGGCGCAGGAATCTGGGGGATTGTGAATACCCCAAGTATTCAAATTCAGATCTGTCAGAATGCTTTTCTGCGGTATTTATTGGCTGTGCCGGGGTCAACTTCTTCTTATGCCTGTCATCAAGAGTTGGGCGTGCCCTATATTGTTGATCTCATTAAACTGGAGCCCATCTTGCTGTGGCATAAAGTTTGGTCTGGAACTGAGACAGACCTGAACAGGGACATAATTAAGGACTGTCTAGGCCTAGATGGAGCACTGAAAATTCCCTGGTTTAATTACGTAAGGAACTTCTTTACGGAGTTGGGCCACCCAGAGTTCTTTGACTTTCCAGCTAGCATGACGAACTTTTCAAGAAAGAAGCTTAAGCAAATTTGTCTGCATTTTCTTTCAGAGCAACGCTGGATGTCAGAGAAATGTAAGAGCTCTGTTATGGCCAATCAGCTACTTATTATTAACCCGGGTATCCAACCATATTTGAAACTAGTCCCCAGCTGCTATACTCGTATGCTATTATCTCGTTTTAGGGCTGACATCTTTTTTAGAATGGTCACCTTTCCTGAGCAGAATTGTTGGCTCAAGGAACTTATTCCTTGTCCCTGTGATCAGATTTCTGTCCAATCTTCCCTCCACTGTATTCTTTTTTGTAAATTTTATTCAGAACCTAGAATAAGTATTCTTCGACCCGTTTTAAAAAAGTTAGGGTTGAGACAATGTAGAGGGGCGTTGGTCAGATTACAAATGTTAGATGATGAATTTCTTATCTTTTCGGTCTCTTTGTTCCTAAAAACTGTTATTAAATTCAGGATCTCCATGAATTAGATTATTTTTAATATGTTGATATTTTTAACCTTCAAAGTTTGTTTCATTGAATGAAATGTGATACATGTTTGCTTTTATGGTTTTGTCTCTTAAAAATCGAATAAAGCTGTTTCTGATTCTGATTCTGATTCACCCACTGACGTACTATACTCAGCCTCACTCAGATCTTTATATGCTTGCACCTCTTCATCTGGAATAAGCGATGCATCAAAAATATCTCTATCTAAATCAGCAATCGCTATCGCCAAAGGCTTGTGATACGGACCAGGACCGAAGTTTGCAGAACGTGGCTCTCGACTGGGGTAGGAATCTAGTGCACTACGGAACATAGTTTGGAATGCTCGAGCTGACCCCTGGGAGCTGTAAGGAAGAACCAAATACGGAATGCCCCTATCCATGGTATGTGGCATTAACCCACATACCCAACAGTTGGTAGTATTCATCACCAACTGATGCTGATGTAGGAGTTGAACGAAAGAGTTATTCATGAATTCCGCACGTCTAACCTGTTCATGTTGGGGCAAAGGATGAAAGGAATGTGGAGAAACAGTGGTAATAGAACTTGGTTTAGGAGACAAAGTAGGTGAAATGGAAGGCAATAACGACTGTATCCCAAAATATACTCCACCCACCAATAGCATAGAAACAGTTAGAAACAGCAGGAATACCTGAAACAAAAAGCATTTTGTTCGTACAATCTTATGCAATTTTGATCTTTGCGCCGACATCCTTTCTACTTCCAACAGCTCAGAGAATGCCATCCTCTAAAAACCGTCCGTGACGTCCTTGACGCACTTCGTTCTGAGTAGCGATTATCAATTCCCAGGAGTTCCCAGGAATCGACAAAAAGTAACCGACCTAGTATCAGGAACCTGCTAAACAGAAGGAAGTACCCGCACGGCCCTACGGTCAACCCAGATGATAGGTTTCCTTAAACAAATATTCAAGTTAATAAAAAGTCTCTTAGCTGTAAAAAGTACACATGAAAAGGAACTCGAAAATCAGTAAAGGATGCAATTGTTCTTAATGTTCGTGGCAACAGTAAAGGACAATATAAGAAAAATGTTATTAGTCTTTGTCATGTGAACGAAGAAAATATCGACTTCTTCCAGGTCGAGTCTGCTCTTCGAATAATTGTTCAACTTGTGAAACAGTGTTCAATCGATCAGATGACAATTCAGACCTTGAGTTCTCCAAAACTGACGACTCAACAGATGCGTCTGGCTGCAATGAATTGTTTCCTACGGGTTGAGCATCACTAAACGGCACGAAACATAGAGGGGTCTCGGTTTCCGTTGCCACAATACCAGTTCTCACCCAATTGTCTGCTGGTAAAGGGATCGGAACCTTTTTGGTATGGGTGGCATGCACCCAGTTCTTTCTGCCTTCCAACCGAACTGCAGTCCTTGTAGCCAGCAATACTTGAAAGGGGCCCACAAATCTCGGCTCCAAGTTGCGTTTTCTGCCAAAATTGCGGGTAACAACCCAGTCACCCGGTTGGAGCCGATGTCCAGGACCCTCTGTCTGTGCCGGTAGAGCTTCAAAGACCTGTTGATGAATTAACCTCAGTTTAGCAGTCAGATCATGAAGATAATCGATTAACATTGGATACTCAAGACTATCAAAGGCCTTAGGCCTCGGGACTCCCCAAATGTTTGCAGGGCGGCCGAACACAATCTCATATGGGCTAAGCCCTACTCGAGAGTGCACAGTCGCCCTGGTCGATAAAAGAGCCAGAGGCAAGGCATCAGGCCACGACAGACCAGTCGTAGCTTGTATCTTCGCAAGTTTCAGTTTCAGAGTACCATTGTACCCTTCAACCAAACCCGCTGCCTGGGGATGATTGGTGCTATGGAATTTTTGTCGAATTCCAAGGCCCTTACACACACTCTGCATCACGCTTCCCACAAACTCACTTCCGTTATCTGACCACACAATCCGTGGCATTCCATACCGAGAAAAGTATTCCTTCAGTAGGACTTTCGCTGTGGACAGGGCAGTATTATCCTTAAGAGGATAGGCCTCTATCCATCTGGAGAACGCACAAACCACAACTAAAACATACTTCAGGTTATTGCATCTCTCCATATGGATGAAGTCCAGTTGGATAACCTCAAAGGGACATGTAGGAGGAGCAAAATGGCCGGGTGGAGTGGGGGTGCCCTTGCCAGGATTATGCATTAAACACACCATGCAATTCTTAACCACTCTTTCAGCACATTTAGCAATACCATCATTCTTCCATACCGGGGACAACAACTTACATATACCTTTCGCACTAATATGTGACAAACCGTGGGCCATAGTCACAACGGCTAGCACATATGCGTCCGGTAACATCCACCTCTGACATTCCGACAAGTCAACCCAACATCCATGCGTGTCTAACTTTCCCTTGCTTTCTTTCCACTTGGTCTTTTCAGTTTCAGTGGCCTCATTCTGAATTGCTTTCACGCTCTCGACAGTGTCTTCACACATACCAGTCTCCGTCGGCCACCTCACTGAACTTGTAACATACATTCGGGTCGTAAGATTCTTAGCCGTTTCCTTAGCAATCTCATCCGCAAATGCATTACCACGACCAACATCATCCGTAACCTTTCGATGCGCACTACATTTAATGATTGCCACCTGTTTAGGCAATGTGAGTACATCCAAAAGATCGTTCACGAGCTGTCCGTGTTGGATCTTCGTACCATGTGATGTCATAAATCCTCTTTCTCTCCACAATCGACCAAAGCTATGTGCAACGCCAAACGCATATTGACTATCAGTAAACACATTCACTCGCTTTCCCTTAGACAAAACACACGCTCTTGTCAACGCAATCAACTCTGCCGCTTGCGCTGAATTCTGACTCAATCTCGCAGTTTCCACAACCGTACTCAACGTCACTACAGCATACGCAGTCGTTACATCACCATTCGGCAACTTAAAACATGAACCATCAACATACAAAGTGCCATCGGGGTCTATCAATGGAGTGTTTTTCAGGTCAACACGACCCTTCGTTTCTTCCTCAGTTCGTAAATAGCAATCATGTGGTGGTACATCATTTGATTCCATATTAGTCGGCAACAATGTCGCCGGATTCAGCACATTACAATGCTTGATCTGTATATGACTTGCCAAAAGTGTCAACTCATAACCAGACAACCTTGCACTCGTCAGATGTTGAGTTTTTGTACGATTCAGGAGAGTGTCAACTGCATGCGGAACCATCACTGTGAGCATATTATTCATGACCAGACCTGCGGATTGTCGAATAGACACCGCAGCTGCCGCTGTCGCTCTCAAACAACTCGGCAACGCTCTAGCTACCGGGTCTAAGGTCGAGGAAAAATATGCACATGGACGCTGCTTACCACCAAATTGTTGCGTCAAAACACTCAACGCACAACCTTCTCTCTCGTGAACGTATAGTGTAAATGGTTTACTGTAATCAGGAGTACCTAACACAGGAGCCGAACACAACGCATCACGCAGTTCAGAAAAACTTTTCTGACATTCTTCCGTCCATGGCAAAGGAGTCGAAACATCCTTGCACGTGAGAGCTATCAATGGCTTCGCTAACAGTGAAAAGTTCGGAATCCACTGTCTGCAGTATGACGTGATACCTAGAAAGGCACGCACATCTCTCTGAGTTGTTGGCACAGTCATTCGAGCAATCGCTGCAATTCTTTCTGGGGTCAACCTTCTTCCCTCCTTTGACAATAAGTGACCTAGATAGGTTACTTCTTGACAACAATATTGTAGTTTAGAAGGTGACACTTTGTGATGTAAGTCACATAGATGCTGTAACAGTGATACTGTAGCAGTTTTGCAAATCTGTTCAGTGTCAGCAGCTACCAACAGATCATCAACGTACAGAATCAAGGCCGCACCAGCCGGTAACACAAACGCCTCAAGTTGACTCTTAAGAGCTTGGCTGTAGATCGATGGACTCTCACAGTAGCCCTGAGGTGCGCGTTTAAACCTGAAGCTGCGACCACCTAATGAGAAACCGAATAGATCTCTGCTTTCCTCAGCAATCGGAATGCTAAAGAAAGCATTCTTCAGATCGATTACCGAGAACCATGATAAAGAAGCTGGAATCAGAGTCAGCAAAGCTGTAATATCAGGCACCACGGGAACTGTGGAATTCCAATTTTATTTACCTCTCTTAAATCAATAACAAAACGATACACAGGAGGCTTGGATGGATCAGTCCGTTTCAAAATAGGTAACACAGGACTATTACACACGTTACCCCGAGTCTCTTCGATGACATCTTTATCGATCAAATCGTAAATGATCGCTAATAGTGCTCGTTCTCCATCAAGAGAGATACGATACTGGGGAATGCGTGGCAATCGCGCGTTTGATTTCAATTGAACAGTATAAGGTGGTATATCCAGCAGGCCCACGTCATTGGGACCTGTTGCCCACAAAGACTCAGGAAGAGAACTCAATTCCGGTGGGAGCTTATCAGTTGACAAATACATAGGAGAGATCACTCTCTGACCCAACGTAAGCTCCACTCCCGCAGGAGAACAGTACAAAGTCGCATATAACCGCTTCAACAAATCCAGGCCCAAAAGATTCTCACCACAACCAGTAGTCAAAATCAAAGAAGCTTCTAACTCACGAGACCCAATTGTAAGGGGCAAAGGGCTAGAAACTGGATTGCTAACGGGGGCTCCAGAGAATCCAACTGAAACATTCGTTAAGTCAGACAGAGGCGCGCCAGGGAGTTTCGAATGCATGATGGAACTTTTCGCTGCACCAGTGTCCAACAGAAAAGGCTCAACTACGCCCAATGTGGCAACTGCGACATAAGGCCCTCTCTGATCAACCGGAACTGATACTACTCCCTCTCTTTGTCTATGGCTTTCCTAGTAATTACCATCAGCATCAACATCATGCTCAACATAATAGTCGTCCACACGATACTGTGCAGATCTAGCAGACGATGAATCGCGCCGATCAAAGCAATTTTGCGAGTCTGATGAAATGGCGAAACGCTCATTCTGATTCTGAGTAACACCGCGACCTCTACCACGTGATGCTTGTTGAGGACCACTACGACCTCCTCGAGCCGAAACACCATTGCTTCGGTCACGCAAGACTGGACAATTAAACTTCAGATGGCCCTCACCCCTACAATATGCGCATTGATTATACCCCAATATAGATCGTGGTGTAGAGGAGTCAGTACGCGACTGTAACCTAGAAAACTGTGATTGTAATCGATTTTGTTGTTGCGAGTCATTTTGATTCGAGCGCGGAGGATACGCTTGCTGCAATAAGACCTTAGTTTTAAGATCCTTCGTTTTCTTATCCGCACGTTCGCTTTCTTCTTTCTCTCTATTTTCGTAGTATTGGGCTGTGGCTAATATTTGAGCAGTGGTAGAAACGGCCCACAAACTTTCAGAATTCTTCAATTTGTTGCTTAGTTCAGGCAACAAATTCGATACAAATTTATTAACAAACAGTCGCTGACCTCCCGCAGTGCTCATATCCTGACCACTGTGATCGATGAATGCCTCCTCAAATCTCGTAAAGAAATCGGAGACACTCTCGCCCTTCTTTTGTTTGCACGCAGACAGTTTGTCCCAGTTAACTCTTATTGCTGGCATAAGCGTCTTCATAAGTGTAATTATCCTCTGGGGCAGATTCTCAATGATCTGTTCAGGTTTAGACCCACCAACTTGTCGTCCGTCAGCCGCCGCAAGTGCAGCCCAATCACCGCCCAACTCAGCTGCGTGATTCTCTTGACGGATTTCCGCCCAAATCGCTTGAGGTACTACATTACCGAACAACATGTCGATATCGGCGAGATTCATAGCAGTAGCATCCAATAATTGGGATAACTCATTATAATAACCTGCTGGATTTTTGCGGGGGTCAGGCAAAGTTTGCTTCACCTGTAAAACTTCCGATCGCTTCCATGGGAGGTGTATCCAAACTCTCTGAAAGTGTGGTGGAATGATAGGATTAGCAGCAGGATCACCTGGCATCCACACTGGGGGAACTTCCCGCATAGGATACTGACCAGGTTGTGCCATCCGCTCCTCAGTGTCGTCCTTAAACAATGCTCGAGGTTGTACTGTAGATCGAAAAGATAACAGATGCTCTAAAGCACGTCGAACATTACCACCCACAATCATACCATTCGAGAACTGATTCTGAAGTTCAGTCATCTCGGGCGGTACATTGTCTACCTCCTCATTATCCCATTCTTCTCTCAAGGATTTACACATTTCCTCGAACACGAATCTTTGTGTGGGCTCATTAAACTGAGAAAATGTTTTGAAAACTATACGCGAAGTGTACTTAGCAGGATGCCTAATCCATTTACGCGCCATTTTCACTAACGACTCACATTCTCTACCATCAGGAATTTGACTGCGCCTCTGAGAAACATCAGAAAGATCGGACCCAAGTATTGGCCCAAAAAGTGGAGAATAGAGATTAGCAACAGCATTAGGTATACGACTACGAACAGAAGGGGAAGAAGAAAGAAGTACAGGAGCAACAACATTAGGAGTAAACGTAGAAACAGTAGCAGTAGTCGAAATAGCAGGAGTAGTAGTAACAATAGGCTGATGAGGTACAGGCAAAGGAGCAGTAGGAAGAAAAGCGGGTAAAGGAGCAGGGACAATTTGGGGCACAAGGGGATTCGGAAGAACAGGAGGAACGACAGGCTGACCAGCAGCCGCCAGAACAACAGGTTGAGGAACAGGAGGAATCACAGGACCCATAGTATCGGGTGCATAGGGAGGTGGTGATTTCAATAGATAAGACAATAATGGATCCTCTACCGCTTCTTCTCCCTTCTTATCAGAACTAGACGGTAAAACCGGATAACATTTATCCACCGCCATATGATGCAATCTAGCAAAAACTTCCTGTTCCTTCTCGTCTTTGTCTCGCTGATACTGTTCTGCATTTCGCATTACCGTAATAACACCTTCTCTCTTATTTGTCTTAATCTGTTTGATTTCTTTCTGCTTGGCCTCTTTGCGCCATAACCGAAAGGAATCAAACATGGCCGGCCTAGCCTTCTTTTTAAACAATTTAGCTTCAAGATTATCTAATATTGCAGTTTCGAAACTACCATGTGGTGGCCAACTAAGAACACCATCATTTTTAGTGTAACGAATCCAATATTCATTATATACAATAGGACCTACTCCATGGCGACTATAGAGCTCATAAATTGGAGTTCCAACTGGAGGTATCGGACATGAATCCTCCAGCTGGGAATCCGTGCTGCAACATTTAAGGAAACCAAACAAAGTACTACGGCCAGGCATCCTGCACACTAACCGAGTTTACAAACTTCAAGGGTTATCGAATTACGATGTCCTCGCAAAAAAAAAATGCAAGACCCTCGGTTTTTGGCAATTGCAAGTGTCAAATAAAACCAACAACTAAGAACCAACAACTAAGAACCACAAATGCAATGGAACCATGCAAACAACCAAGTTTACAAAAATACAAAGTAACCGTCCCAAAAAGGAACTGCAAAACCATGAACTCTGGGAGCGACCCACAAATACTTAACTGAAAAAGCAATGGCGTCACCAGGAAGGCCCGTCTATCGTCTCGCCGTACAAAGGACTACGCCAGGCGCCAAAACAGGTCGACAGTCAGGGCATCAGTCCGTCGCAGCCGTCAGGAGGCGGGAATCTTCGCGGGAGAAGTCTTCGGACCACTTATTTCGACAACTGGATCGATGAAGCGGGGTGCACCTTCCCTCGGAGATTTCACACGAAGTTCCTCACGATCGTTGGGCTTTGGACCGGTACCGCTGATGTCGCCCCACATTGGGCGCCAACTGAAGGACTGGGCTATTCTAAGGCCCAGCGGTGCCAGGGGACAACACCTGAAACCTTCGTGGGTTACCTGTTCCGGCGTACAAAACACAGAGACACGGGACACTTCCTGCGGCGTCAAAGATCAGTATTTATTTACTGCAGGGATACAGAAATCACAAGAAGTACACAACGTGTAGGTTCTGAGAGACTGCTTCAAATTGCAAAAGTGGATCGCTCCTTTTATACACATTTTCGTCATTGAACAACATGGCGAACAAAAGGTTACAACTCAGTTCCCACAGTAAACTTCAAAAGGGTCGCATTCATGTTTACAGAAACCCGGAACATAATTACAGCAGCATTGCCGGTTCCCTACTGTAAAAGCACATTATCCCCACATTAAGCACATTCCATTTCTGACTGTAAATGAATTAGGAGGAGGGACAGAAACGGGTGCAAAGGAAAAACAAGGATGAGCAACAGATTGAAAAAGAGTGTAGGGAGCCATATCGGAAACATGATTGCAGGATCAAAGGCTTCCTGCCTAATGCATGCATGACTGAAACAATAGGCTAGCACGGCAAGATGAGCCTCGAGCGGAGCCATCTGCCTTTACAGTGTCATCCCCCTCATCATAAAGACACCTTCAAAGGAACACGTGTCTTCCGCGAAAGCTTGGGAATCCCAGGGTCACGAAGTGGACAGTGTCCGTTCGCTGACTACTTGAGGGCAAGAGACAAAATGGATGCCGTATCTAAAATGGAACCCGAGGGTTCAGATGGACATACCCAGGAATGAGACGAACCATACATAGTAGCGTAGCGAAACCGCGTACACCCACTAAACTCGTCATTTGTGGTTCGTAGATACCAAACTCGTCCATATTCGGACAAACCCAAAAATGTCATTACGATTCTCACGGAACCTCAGACCTCGACAGAGGCCCCTGGGTTAAGAGAATTGCCATCGTTTAGTGAATAGGTGGGCATGTGGCCCAAATGCTAAGGACACCAGGTACCTTAAAGGAGAGTACAGGTGTTGCGCTGATTGTGAGGCGCATGTATTGATATGTACAACCTTCAAGTGTTCATGATAGGGCACGGTGAGTGTGATTTATGCCTAATGCTGTGGTGCCCTGTTGCTGATGCTTTGGCCTCATATGTTTATGCCTAATGTGTGGTGCTCAGAACACCTTGTCCAGTAGTTACTTGTTGTGTTTTACTACTTATGTGCTAATGGTGATGACAGTGGCCCGATTCAACCTGTAATGTATATAATGCCCTGTAAAGTAATACCTAGTGCCAGGTCACAGTGTGTATATGTGCTTGCATTCTAATGCGAAGGGAAGCTTTTTCCAATAGTACGGTGCATGATAAGAGAAAGCTCATCCATCATACTTAGATGTACGAATACGCTGGGGAAAAAGAAGTTGACTTCTTAATCTAATATATCTTCTAGGAAGATAGGGAACCAGTTTGTTCTTTAGATATTTGGGTCCATTGCCTGACAAAGCTTTATGCACCAGGCAGAGGAGTTTGAATATAGCTCCTTTCCCTAATGAAGAGCCAATAAAGGGCTATGAGCAGAGGGACTGAGGATGTGCCAGGTGGCAGTTTGTTAACCAAATGAGCTGCAGTATTTTGTACCACCTGCATTTTAGATAGAATACATTCATTGGATGCTACAACAAGTGCATTTCCATAGTCAATGCAACTGATTATCAGAGCTTGGAAAAGGGTTTTCTGAGATTTTCAGCGGAAGCCACTAAAAGATCTTCCTGAGAAGGTACATTGTTCCAAAACACATGCCACTGATGGATGTCCCCTGGTCCTTCCTAAATAACTTATTGTCTAGCAGAATATCCAAGTTTCTAGCTGAGTTTTTGGGTGAAGGAGAGGGGCCAAGCTCGGCAAGCCATCATTCATCTGTCCAGTGAAGCTGTGCTTTGCCAAACAGTAGAATCTCTGTTTTGTCCCCGTTTAGCTAAAGACAGTTCAGGGACTTCCAAGTGGCAATTTTTCTCATACAGGCGATAAAGCAATGTTTAACATTCTCAATGTCCTGCCCAAAAGAGACTAATTGGGTATCATCTGCATAAGAGAGTATTTCAAAACCACAAGACTTGACTAGCTGACCTAGGGGAGCAACATAGAAGTTACAAAGCCTAGGGCTCAAAGAGTAGCTTTGAGGAACCAGAGACTTCAAATGTTGAGCTGGAGAATTACTCATGCTATACCATACAAATCCTACTATGAGGATGTTCTACAATTGACCTCACATTTTGAACTGATACTCTCTTTTTATGGTGAATCATAATGCATATAACAAAGACAATTTGACATGAACCTAGTGCAAACTGGGTGAATACACCAAGTGAATTTGTCAGGACTGCACACGAAAATACCAATTGAAACCTTCAGGACTGCACAATGATATCGCCTGAACCCTGACGAAGTCCTCACGGACAAAATGTGTTGGCTGGACTGACTGACTTAAACTTCTAAAGAGAAATAAAAGAAAGAATTTTCTAATGATATCGCCTGAACCCTGACGAAGTCCTCACGGACAAAATGTGTTGGCTGGACTGTCTGACTTAAACTTCTAAAGAGAAATAAAAGAAAGAATTTTCTATGGAAATACTTGACTCCTTCATGATATGATGTATCCATGTCTTTTCTATTACATTGGTATTGAAAAGATAATAGATGATTAGCCTAATATCCCTGAATTAGGATTGATATAATTTGAGAAATAAGCGCTTCTGTTCTTGTTGGTTTCTAAATTGGTTAATTTAATAGAAAATAAAACAAATAAGATGAAAATTGAACTAAGGGGTCAGAATTTTAGCAGAAAGGGAAAATCGTCAAATGAAAATGTTGTGAAAGGCAAATGCGCTCACTCACCGAAAGGAAGTTTGCCAGAGATCACTCAGTGGGAACGAGGACTTCTCCTTTATCTCACTGTTGTTCACCACCTTCTTCTCCTTTGCCAGTGTCTCTGGAGAGGCTTGAGCTGAAGCTTTCAGCAGTATGCAGTCCAATTCACAGTAGGTCTTAGCCTTCCTTAACCCCTTCATGTTTCTCTAATTCCAAATCACCGAGGGCCATATCAGCAACGGCCAGTGATAATTATCGCTGGCTGTGCTTAGCGATAATTTTCTTATCGCTGGCTATCTCTGTTTTTTATCGCCCTGGTAGCGCGTTATCATCAACGCGCTGCTCCAGGGCGATAAAAATTCCAGAGATTGCAATGTTATCGCCGTTTTGCAGAAAACATCGCTGGTTTTCCAGCGATGTTCCCTGCAAGAGGGGGATAACCTTGCTGATACGACCCTGTGGTCGTATCAGCATAATCCACCCCCAATGTTAGGGGTTGCTTAGTCAGAATTTTAGCAGACGTTAGTTTTTGGAGAAAACTGGAGTTTTCTCCAAAAACTAACGTCTGCTAAAATGCAAGGGCATCCTTGCTGATAGCGCAAAGACACGTTATTGCTCTCCTGACATGTAGTGTATGTCAGGAACGCCCACTTTGCATCTCATTAGAGATCCAAAGGTAGGCATAGTGTAAAAGGGTGCCAACATGCGAATACGCATGTTAGCATCCTCTTGCTGATAGGGCGTTGGTTTTATTCCGCTTTTCTGGCTTTTAAGGTCAAAAAAGCGGAGATAAAGCCCTTGATGATATGCCCCCTAGTTCCTTAACAAGTGGTGAAGTATCGCCTCTAAACCAATGGTCCCATGAACTGTATCTGGGAACCATATAAAATTTGAGGCTCTTTGCATCATTCTAGGAGCTCCCGACATTTGCTTTTCCTTGAACAAAGCACAGTGTTTGAACAAGAGGTGCTAGAAATGATCGCTAAGGGCACCGTCATTCTAGCTATCTTCCAGAGTGGCTCTGGCAGCGCCCTCTTTCTAGTAAGGAAGAAGAAAACAGATAGCAGAACAGTATTAGATCTACAATCCCTCAACCACTTGGCGGGCTTCAACATTTCAAGACAGAGGGGATCCATTGTTTGAGGGACATTTCCAGAACGTTGAATAGGCTGACCGGACCTAAAAGGCATCTTCTTTTCAAGAATTTTCAAAGGCCATCAGGCTTTCCTAAAGTTCCATTGCTGTAATAAAATGTAGTAGTTCTTGTGCCTTCCTTTTGCACTATCCACCAACATCTGGTGATTAACCAAGATCTTCAGAGCAGTGGTCTCCCATCTGTTCTTCTGAAGTCTCTAGCTCATTACCTACCTGTAAAAGATCTCCCTGATTGGACGTGTACATTTTCATAATGCTCGAGTAGTTTGCAAAATTCTTTAATTTCAGATTATGTGAAAATCAGCGGATCCAGCAACTTTCAGGACTGTGACTTTTATCCAGTTTTGTTCCACATGAGACTAGTTTGAGCAGAAAAGTCTGTTAGGAGGAAAACAAGTATCACATGTGACATATTCTCCTTAAACCAGTAAAATTGAAGGTATCTTGCATGTTTTTTAAATGTAAGGTATACCATTCCTTACAATTTCCATGTAAAACCCCACAACACTTTCTTTCACAAAATGTCACATAATTTTCACAAATATCACACAATTCCATAGCATTTTTATGCAATTTAGCACAGGCCTTGATGTAACAGTGGCTAATACTAGATAGGGTCTCAGGCAAAAAATCATTGTCTGCCTATCCAGGGCGTGAAGCAGGGCTGCCCTCTCTTGTCAATGCTGTTTGCATTGGCGGTGGAGCCCCTTGTTTAGCTTATGAGAATAGATGGCCAAATCTGGGGAAGGAAGGGAGGCTCGGGTTGATAACACAGAGTAGCGTTCTGTATGGATGGCATACTACTATACCTGAGTAAGACAGAACAAACGCTGGACTGCATTCATGAAATTATTCAAGTGTTTGGGGAGTTCTCAGGATTTGCGATCAACTGGGAGAAATCCCTTTTGTCCCCGGTGTGAGGTTGTGGACAAAGTGAAGAGTTACCACTGCCCTTACCAGTATAACTTCACAAGTATTTGGGCATTTGGGTCACCAGGGATGCTGCATCCTTCAGCAAGGAAAACCTTGTGCTCCGACTCCAGGGACTGGAGGGGGATGTAAAACATTGGTGCACATTGCCATTGTCACTACTGGGCAAGGCGGCCACGTTTAAAATGATTGCACTCTCTCGCTTGCTCTACATTCTGCAAAAAAAAAACATATAGAATACCAAAGACGTTCTTTGTGTGGGTGGATGCCCAGGTGAGGACCCTCCGCTGGGTGGGAGGTCAACCACAAATAGCAATCCTTGCAATGCTCTAAATTTGAAGGGGGTATATCTCTCCCAAGAGATAATATGAGGTGGTGCAGGTCAGCATAGTGAAGGACTGGGCATATGCAGACTGGAAGGATCCACCATTTAGGAAGGACAGATGGGGCTTGGGTGACCAGAGCTATTTGCATGCACTTTATGGGGACAGACAGGCATGGTCCTGGCAGTATGGAAAAGTCTACTACAAGAGATGCAATGGGACAAAAGGCTCACACCCTGCACGCTGCTCCGAGAATGGACTAGGCTGAGACAAGTGACCACACTGAAAGGCTTCCAGGGCTGGGACAATATAGGCATCACCACGCTCGCAAAAGTATGGGACACCAACAGAGTGGTCACCTTTGGTTACTTACAAGAGGAACACAAAATGCTGAAGACCCAATGGCTGGGTTAAGACAAGCATTTAGCTGGAGTATAGATAGGGAAGAAATGAACCAGCAGGACTCCCCATTAGAAAGGAGACTTCTGGATGGTCGAACCCGCAATCAATTGACATCCCTGACATATGGCACATGAATGCGAAACGCGCAGAAGACACTAACACATCGCAAAGTCTGCTGGGAACAGGACACTGGGGAAATTGAGGATGGGGACTGGCAGGAGGCATTAAGTTTTGTCATGGTAGTGGGTATTAAATCCAGCTACCAGCTAATCCAATTAAAACTCCACCATCGGACGTATTACACCAGAACACTGATACACATAATTGGGAGGGCAGTAGATGCTCTATGCCCACAAAAGTATGTTATGGAGGGCACATTCTTCCAAACATGGTAGTTCTATCCACGGATACGCCACTTCTGGGAACAATTAGTAGAATCCTTTGAGGAAGACGTTGGGGCTACTGTTGAGTTGACACCACGGGTGGCCCTACTGGGGATATGAGAATTCTCAGACCTCACAAGATGCCAGGAGGTTCTAGTAAACATTATGTTTATTGTGGCGAAGCAAGATGTTGCCCAGTAAGTGGCCTGTGAGAAGCCTAGGCTACTTAGAGACTGGGAAACATGCACAGAACACTGTTATATTATAGAAAGAGGGATATATAAGGGCAGAAGATGTGAGAGGATGCAAGAACACATTTGAGAAGTTTTGGGGGGGCTTGGGACTTCATTGTACATGCTAGGCTGTGTGGAGAATAGAGGGAGCTGCACCTGATAAAGTGCTGCTTGGGACACAAGACAGGGGCAATGGGGGGGTGAGAAAATGCTTGACCAAGAGAGTAGGGGTGAGGGATTTCTCACTGTCATTGGTGATCAGAACACCTGTGGTTTGATGCAGGTGGGGGGAGAGAGAGATCTGTAATGTCCAGAAGGTGCTGCACAGCTATGCTGTCATTATATTAATATAGTCACTTTTGTTTCACTATCAAACTGTCAATTACACAAATTATTTTTACAAACGGCGCCTAATACTTTTGCCTCACCATCTGGATTTAGCTCTATATTTTTCATGACCTGGAGTTGTTTCTCCAGTTTGAAAACTCCTCTTGCACCCCCTCATGTCTGATTACTTCTTGGGCTTCAGTGAACACCACCCTATGGCCGTTAAAGCTTCACTATAAGAAACTAGCTTTGATGAGGCAGGGACTGACACCAACTATTTCTGCTCATTCTCATTTGCTCGTGCCAAGGAACTTGCATCCCTCATCGAAATATTGGCATCGTCTCACTAGACAATTTTTCCACCTTTGCTCCATTACCTGGATTTCCGTCAGTAGAAGTCTATTCATCTTCAGCAGGGTCTCTCTTATTATGACCCCATTTTGCTGAACCAGGTATAATGTTTTGACTGTCACTGGTGGTTGTTGAATGTGAAAGCCTGGGGCGATAAAGCTGTATTTTAAACTCTGAATCTTACCTACGCGCACTGGAGTTCTAGTGGGCACCTTTGCTATTAAGAGTCTAGCTAAACAAAGGAATGACTGTTGTGTCCTTTTCTAGATGGTCAACCTATTAACAGTGAGATATGAGAATATGGTGGGATGAGCAAGGTTGAAATCACTTGCAGATCTTTTAATGTTCTTTTGGAACTCTGCCTTTACTGCATTCTGCTAATCCTTTCTCAATGGCCTCGTCTCTATCTAGACCGATCTCTCTGCTTCCAAGAGCCAGTAACATTTTAGAGAAACACACCAATAAACACCTCTCTATTTTTTGGGAAAATTATTCCATCCTTCATCCTACTCAGACAGCATTTAGGCCAGGGAACAGTACTAAGGTCACATTGTTAGTGGCTTTTGAAGTGCTCTAAGCCATCCTGGATCAAGGTGGTGAAGCAGCTATGATCATGCTAGAATCTCAGTGCTGCATTCGATACAGTCTCTCACTGTATTCTGGCCAAAAAAACAGGAAAATGCTGGCATTTATAGATCTGCCCTTAAATGACTCAAGGCTTTATTGACCAACAGAACATTTGAGGTTCATGATTATCCCTGTGTCTCATTCACTTATTCCATTGAATGCAGAGTTCCACAGGGCTCCTCCCTGAGCCCAATTCTTCAATGTTTACGTCCCCTTGCCGGAAAGAATAGTACTGGCCCATGGCTTGGATTTTGTATCATATGTTAACAATACTCAATTGATCCTAGTGCTTACCCCTGACTCTTAGAAGACATCCAGGGACTTAAATGTCTTGAATTAACAAAATGGATGTCAGGCAGCAGCCTCAAACTTAATGGCCGGAATGGTCAATGGTGCTGATTGGCAGCAGCATGTCCTGTTGGAGAGAAGTTTTCTGGCTTACTATGGAAACCAAACCCAAAAAACTCTACGCAACGTGTTTCAGACTATTGGCAACACTAAGAAAAGTGATGCAGTGGTTGCCACCCCCTTCCTAAAGGTTAATTATAGAGGGATTAATTAATTCCTGACTTGACTATGGCAACTCCCTATACCTGGGAAGTCCTCAATATGTGCTAAAACATCTACAAATCATTCAGAATGCGGCAGCACGTTTACTTTTCAAGCTTCCCAAACACCACTCAACAGCCCCAAAGTTGGCAGCGTTGCACTGGCTCCAAATACAAAAGAGGATACGTTTTAAGGTGATATGTATGGCCCATTGAATGATTCAAGGAAAAGCCCCCCTTCTGATTCAAAGACTACTCCTCCCTTACACACCGAAGAGATAATTATGTTCTGAGAAGACTTTTTTGGTGACTGTCCCTAAGGTCAAATAGGCTAGGTATTGTGGCCGTTATTTTGCCTGTCTATCTGCTCAATTGTGAAACACCCTACTGCCAATCTGAGACTGACCCAGCAAGAAATCCCCTTTAGGAAACTCCTAGAGACTCATCTATTCTAATTCTGGCATGACTTGCCAAGGCCTTGCAGGTGTGCCTCTCTCAGCCCTCGGAGGCCTTTAAGGGTAGCTGTGCGATATGCAAGACATCTTGAATAGAATAGATGATCCCATGCAATCGCAGACTGATATCTCTGTGTATCAAATGGTTAGAGGTTGGACATGCAGGTCTTCCACACAATTTCCTCTCCTGTCCGAAATACTGTATTTCTCATTTTGTGAGCTGGTACCCCACACCATGGGCAGAGCAAGCCTTTCTCTAAAACTGGTCACAAATGTGGCTGAATATTCCCCCCCCCCCTCCTTTGGAGGGTTCTCCTCTTTATGAGACATTCTGTCCTTTCTGTCCTGGTGGCTCCCAGCTGGCATAACTAGGCATAGTTTCCTCACCAACTAGTGCTGTGCCTATGCCTTCTTCCTCTGTTCACCTGTTTCCTGCTGAGACCAAAGGGCCTCCAACATGTCTGGATGCCTGTGCATCCTCATGAGCGCAATCTCAAGGGAGCCTGGTAATGGCCAGTCCTTTTGGAACTCATTGCTTAATTGGCCAAAAAGGCCTGTGTTTCTGGAACCTGACATGCCTTTAAATATTCTGGCCAGCTTAGCTTCACTATGGATGGGCTGGTGTTCTAATCTTCTTGCTTTCTCTCTTACATTTCTAGTAAGTTCTTTTGGAGCTCTTTGATAAAGTTGCATCCTACAGCATCATCAAAGTGTGATGCTCAGTGATTGCCAAATTTCCAAAGGTAGTTGGTGACTAGTCTGTCACTTCATGAATGGATTTGCCTCAAGATACTCCCTCTTCCTCAGTAGCTGTTAACCTGGCATAGCACATTGATCCTTCACTTTTTAGAGTAGAGGTTTCCTAGTTCTACTCTCTCGTTCTCTTAAGCTTGCAACCTTTCCTTGACATATCTCTTGTAGAATGATTTCAGATGTTATTGGTCTATCAATTTCTGGACTATACCTTTCCCTAGATTGAGCTGTGCTTTATATCTTAACCATTACCAAGATGGCCTCCAGTTTGATACTTTATTTCTACTTTCCTGCCTCTCATTTGTTATGCTTTGTGAGAATATACTTTTAGTGCCAGCTGTGTAAAGATTTCTTGTGCTTACCATCTTCTGTTTTTCCTTCAGAATACTTCACAGCCCATATCGTGCTTCAACTTGGCAGATTTTCTTCACGACATGATGGTATCTGTCACAACTGAAGCCTCCTTCTTTTAGACTAACTCCACATGGGCAATATGGTATCTAATGTCTTCTGCTGTGATGTGAGGTTGGGGGGTATACTTAGGGATGCAGACTGCACCTCAAGTAGCTGCCTTCTGGACTGTCTCTCTCTGAATCCTGCAGGCAGAGTTATAGGCTTAGAACGTGCATATTATAATTGACTCAATGTCGCTAATATATTTTTTAGTTTCCTCCAATCTAAAGCTAGGGAAATCATTAAAAGAAATTCTTCAAAAACTGTGAAAGGGCAGATAACTTGCAGCCTTTGAGTTTATCCTGTTCTGCAAAAGCTATGTAGTGGGTTTAAGTTCCATTACCCAAATCCCATACAAACTAAGAAATACATTCTCTATGAGCTCAGAGCACTCTACTGTTATTGCTTCAAAGAACTGGCTGCTCAATTCTCAGGAGGGGAGGAAGGACAGAGTACTCTCTGATCTTCCCTGTCGGAGATTTATGACTGAATAGTATTTTTCTGAGGAGAACAGATTACTGTTTACCTTTTATTCTCAAGTGACTAAACAGGAAGGGGATAACATGGGGAGGTGGCAAACAGCTTTGCAGAGCAGAGACAGGGCTTCTCCATTTAAAATGTTTGTGCTTCGAACTCTGCACTCTATTTGATGCCACAAAGTATGAGCCTAGGAAATGAATTGCGTTACATTTCTGAAATACAGAATGTAGGAAGCTTGTAGGTTATATTAGGATTAGAAAATGTGATTATTTCTGAAGAAACAAGATTTCTTCCTGCTGACATGCATGCTAGAGATCTGTGAGAAAGTCATGCTTTTTTCCCTGATCGCTGCCATTTTTTGACTGATACTGGTGGTAACTGAATCTGATTGTGCCCTGGGCTCTGCTAACCAGACCCAGGGCCAATGTTCTGTGCAAAAGGTATATGGCTATTAAGTGTAATTACAATTGGTATGACAACCTACTTGTAAGCCTCTAGTATATGGTAGGGCATGTAGGCTTAGAGGTCCAGCAGATTTAATGCATTTAAGGGTGCACTGCTGTGTTGCTCACTGTCATTACAAAGGCAGCCCTGCTTTGTAGGCAGCTTTCAAAATTAACTTATATGATGATTCAACTTTGGATTTAAAGGTACTTTTAAAGTCTTAAACTACCTTATTTGTTACATTTCAATCACTCCTAAGGTCTCCCTAGGCGCCCCAGGGGCGTGGTGTCTTTTAATTATAAGCAGGGACATTTTAAAATGTTTTATATGCCCTGGTGAGGCAAAAACTGCCAATTTCATATTTTCCCCATTGTAGCACATTGTCTCCATATGCTAACATGAGGTTAATTTAAGTAAGTATAACTATTGACATGAGTGAGCTAAAAAATCTACTTTAAAGTAATACAATTATAGAATAAATCCAACTACTTGCCAAAGTTACATTTGTTATAACTATTACAGAAAAGAAGTTATATAACTTGATTTTCTGATGAATCAAAATCAAGTCTTCCAGAAGCCTCTTCTGATTGGCCAGCCATTGACAGGCTGAGCCAAACTGCTATGATGAGGCGTTAAGTGGTCTGCATAGAGACAAAGGACATCTGGTGGAAGGAGATCCGCAGCTGTGTGGTGACTTAGCCAGATCTTAACCTCCAGAGGAGAGTTTATCCATTTTGAATTTTAAAGGAATAGTACATTCTAGGACAAGAATATTTCACACTTTGGAGGAAGTTGTCATGCCTGAAGGTGGCATATTGAACCCCATTGGTCAGGGGTGCCCCCCAGCTTCTAACCCCAAAACACTGGATAAATATGGGAGAACAGCCCAGTAACTCAGGCCCCTGCCTGAAAACTACAAGAAGAAGGACGACCCTGCTGGTACCCTGGCCTGCACCAAGAAGATTGCACTCTGAATGACTGCACCTGCTGCAAACTACAGCCCTAAGGACTTTGCCTTGCTTTGAAAAGTGATGGAGGGGAATCCCTAAAAGCAACAGGTGAAACGAGCTCTACCTGCATCATCTCCAACAAGTAGAAACCAGCTGACCACCTCAGATGGACTTTAAAGGATTTGTCCAGGTGCATTGTGTGAGACGTAGTCCCAACATTTTAAGAAACCACACAGAGCTTCTGGAACCTTGGAGTGGTGTTGTGGACACTATGGAACCCCAAAAGGACCTCCTTCTGTAAGAAGATCCACATGTTTGAGAAGATGTGGAGACGTTTTGTTAAAAAGCTTCATAAGGTGATCAACCCATCGACAAGAGTCAAGCCAGTGCTAAAGCTCCAGAGCTTTTCATCATCAACAAGACTTCCATGAATTGACCAAGGCATCACTCTGAGCCAATCCCCCATCGCTGAATCCAAAGCCGGCCTGACGATGAGCCTCGCTCGACGTCAAGGTATAAAGCTAAAGAAAACTGACTAAGTCAGAAGTTAAAAACATAACGAGACCCTACTGCTAATTGTATCTGACCCGATCCATTGCGGTTGGCCTGAAACTTTGGCTTTGTGCCAGTCAAGTGCAACCAGATGTCCCAAAGTGGCGCTTTCGGCTTTTAGGCACTAGAACATGTTTATTCATACCTCCAGTTCCCTGCATTGGAATTTTTCCATTTTTATGTCATTTTGTTCATACACAAATTTCCTATTCTTATAAATTGGTTTTGATTTTGTATTGTGTGTTATGTCTTACTTTTTCAATGTATTGGTATGTTTAAGTGTTTGACACTCCTGTCTCCTAAGTTAAGCCTACCTGCTAAAAGCCAGCTACCAAGGGTTGAGCAAGGGAATTATTTATTGAGACCTTAAATGGACCTTATATTGTGATTGTGGCCTTATTACCAGTGGTAGGGACCTACTTATCCGTATTATTAAAACACATTCTAACAAGTTCATTGAAGATTGTAATCTCCTGCTGTGCTTGAGTTTCTCTTTATATAATTTTCCTCCAAGACATAAGGTACTCATCCGCTGCTTACCAAGAATAGTAAAGAAGGTGAAGATCATACCAGTCAGTGCCCCTCCTAAGGCTGAAAGGTTTAGATGGTCCTAATACAGGAGAAACTGTTGACTGCCTGGAATAATTCTTATGGGTCATTAGGCATTTCTTGACAACTTAATAGCCTAGTTGTGGTGACCTTTTACAAGATATCAGTGCTAATAGAAAATGAGTGAAATAAAAACCACAGAAAGAACAGCTGAATTTTGCAAAATGTCTCCAAATAAAACTCAATATCTCCATTAAGAAAAGTTCAGTTTTTTTGGTGCAACATTTCAAATGGTGTAATTTCACATCATCATCATCCCCATATTTGACCATGTGAAACCTTCATCGGACAAAACCTGCTGTTTTGTTTCATATAGGCACCCCACTATTGGCTCAGGTGGCAACCAAACATTTAACCTATATTTCCTCTGCCATTACATTACATAACAGTTCTTGAGACTTACCTTATACCTAGTTACGTTACTGCTTACAGGACTTGGGGTATTCCCTGAAAATTTGCCTCATTCATTATGCATGAGGAGTCTTGGAAACTCTGCAGGACTACCATCTCCTGAATAATAACTATGTATAAGGGTCCTTCCTACCATCATCCTAAGTCTGACATGACACAGCAATTTAGATCCCCTGAGGGTACCACTTTGGGTATATAAACACCATATCTTTGCTGAGGCAGGGAGAGGATAAAGTGGACTTCCATGCTGACCCCCTGACACAAGACGCTGAGATTCCTGCACGCAGACACTCCAGATCGCAGTGGTCTGGCATCCCTCGCGGTGTGTCCATCTCGAGGCCAAGACGGGGTCCCACAGTCTCTCCCTTCAGGTGATGGGATTGACTTTATCCTAGAGTGATTCTTTGCTCTACACCTACATACATGCTAGGTACACTTAGGTACATCTAGTTAGGGTTGCATCATAGGAGTACATAATATTACTGTCAAGAATTTTTGATACCTGTCTATATTCATTGTTTTAGCACTATGCTAGGGATCTACCATCCGTTTACTTTGCTGGTGCTTATAATCATTTATATCTGTTTCTGTCTTATGGTTGTTGCAGCACACCTATTTTACACTAGAATGATGCTGGTTCAATAAATGCTTATCGAAAACGCCCCCACCATTTATTCTGTGTATTTCTCTGGGACAAAGTGAGCACGAGTGACTGAGCAAAAAGTATCGCACTGTTTCCCCGATCCCTGATGGGACAGAGTTGTCATGTTTGATAGTTGCCAAGAACTATTCTCTCCTTAGTAAGAGGGGTTTCTAGTGGCACTGTGAGCTAGCTGGTATACAGGCAAACATACCCGGTGGGGGTGTCTAGAATCAGTCTGAACATCAATCCTACAGTCTATGTTGTCTAAATGCGCAGATCCTATATAGGTTTATAGGAACTACATGATACTGCCGTTTTACCCAAGTGAAGGTATTTCACATCCTGAAAAGTTTCTTACTCTCAATGTAAACATTTCAATGAGACTTATTACTCGCCGGTCAGTCACAGAGGATAACTAAATCCCATCCAATTTGTGGTGTAGAGATAATATTTTCAGGTTTTTGTCTTTTCCATTGAGCAACATAGGATTTCTCTTTCTAATGCTTTCCTGTAGTGTTTTTTTCTTTTATTTTGATTCTTATATGTGATTATCGCACTGTTGCATTTTTATTATTAAAAACATGTCTATTAAACTAACTTGAGTTGGGCTTTTTAAGGTATTTTTTCTCCACTATACTCTTATTTAGCTAGTTGTTGTTCCAATACGACATGGCTTTTCTCTAAAAAATGCCTGGCAGCTTTATAAAGCAAGCAATGTATAATCAGATGAAAGCAGTTCACCTTTGTCTGCCTTTTGGTGACATAGTCACAGCTCATACCAAGAAAGTGACATCTTGTTCTATCACCGGACACTCCAACTCACTACATTCAGACTTAGTCACTCTTTTTGACGGTCATAAAAGCCTAGTGGACAAAGGCTAATATTGTATGCAAAGAAGGTTCAACATGGTAACCATGCTGTTTGGAAAGAAACACATAATTCCTGAGCATGCTAAGGTGATTTGGCAAACTGCCAAAGTTGTAAATGGGCATGCTTCCTGAATAAAAGGTAAATGTCCTGCAAGAAAAGATGTTCAGACAAAATGGACTCTAAGAATGGACTGCAGAGTTGCGTTCTAGGCTAGCTTCTAGGACCCCACCACAACCTTTTTTGGCAGTGTAGGAGCACAACACAACTGGTGCTGATCTTTAATAGCATTGCCATCAACATACCAGTTAACTGAGATAGTGTGTTAATGAGCAATAAGCCTCCATATGTATTGTATATTTCAAAGCCTCCTCGTTTCAATGCTCCCTACGTAAAGAAAAGTGACCCAGCAGGGATCGCACCAATACCCAGGGCCAGGGGACATATTTTTCTTACTCTTGTAATGAGGTCCTAGAAAGAATATGTTGGAAAATCAATTTCAGAGCCATCTAGAAATCAGTCAGAGATTCTTATAGCACAAAAAGAAGGAACATTTTCCTCCCCCTGCCTTCTTCAAGCTGGTTTCAGGGTGCTAGTTGGTCAAGTATGTTTGCTTAAAGCAGAACGAATGTCTTATAGGTAGGTGATACTAAAGCAGTCCTTAATGATTTCCACCCAATTTTTGTTACGATATGAATTTTCAGTTTGGAAATGATGTCTAGTTGCATGGAAATACTAATCTCATTGCAAAGAAAAATATAACTTGGCTGAAGGAAATATATGGCTGAAAACCCCACTTCTGTAATTAACCTGCACCCACATTTAACAAGTTTGACCCAGTGCACTTCATTGAACCACTCTAATGCTAATCAGTTCCCCAGAATGTCTAACAGAGCACTGAAGGCTGAGAACTGTAAGTAATCCAATATTTTGTGAGTTATGTGGTTACAGAGGCATTCACAAAAAAAGGTGCCTTTGCCAAAATCTTGGGTTATCTCCTCCAACCTCCTGCTGTCCTGTGATTTCTGTTTTTAAGCTCTGGGTTGGCTGTAGATTTATGTGTACTTAAGTGATGTGATGAGGGGACAATCCTTTCACAAGTGTAACCCATTAATTCATTCAGACTTGCTGAGGCACACAGCATATCTTATGTTTTGTAATGTCAATGTATGTGTTTTTTAAGACAAGTTAAAATATACGTATACATGGAGTGGGCTTCTTCAATTTGGGTATCATTGTAGTGTTTTCTCATCTTTTGAGCACCTTTTTTGCATAGCTCTGGGATTTTCATCGACCAACTGCGTATGCTTGTTTGGTTGTGAGTGATTAGTGGAAATGTGTTCATTTTCTAGTTTGGGTATCATTTGTGTTGATTAATGCAAAAGTAAAATTTATTTGATCCAGCTCAGGATCTTGTTGTCTGTTATGTGTATGTATGGATGGGTGGGATGAAGGATGGTGCCATTTTTCAATAAACTATTTGGTCAGTTTCCCAAAGCCTAACCAATGCCCACATACACGGCCCTTAGCCAAGTAAACAGCTATCATGTGATGTTGAATATGTGGAGTATAGCATTTTTTTAGCTCTGATTTATGTTAACAGTTCTAAATTGTACCTATTATCAAATAAGTACCAACAGTTAAAAAGGTAACATAACCTTTTCTGAATAGTTGATCTCTTCCGGTCAATATACTTCTAGAATTTCATTCCTAACAATCCATCCGTACTTAAATTCAGATTAAGATATTGTATTCATTAATATTAGATGTGGGCCCTGCAGCAGGGTCCAAAGCAGCTACCTGAACACTATGATAATATCGTTGAATTGTGATTAAAAATATTCTGCTCAACAATCCCTTAACTGGACCAGATATAACAGATAGTGTGGACTGTGCATTTAATGTTTTCATATGGTGAGATAGTAATTAATATTTTCTTCTTTTCTAGTGAAGCCCTGGTGTGTGGCAGCCACACCAGTTACAAAACAGAGCAATGTGACACACCACATTTCATAGACAAAATCAATGTGGCACAGGCTTAAATCAAAACAAATGGAGAAACATTTTGTAAAGGTCGTATTTCCTTCTAGCACTGACGCTGCTGTGCAACATCATAGAATTTACTTTCTATTGACAAGACTCTACTTGAGTTCAAAGACTGCCATAACACCCTACCTCACTAATATCTCTAAACTCTAACTTGCGTCATATTTAATAGCTTTACCCACAGAGGCTGTTTAGACGCTGAGGTCAACTAATAAAATCTGCATCCATGGTGTGGATTTTGACTTTTGTGGCCACTTGCCATCCAAATGGTGGTGTTTACTCTTATCAAATGGGCCAAGAAGCCTCTTCAGCTCTCCAAGTAAAGACTCCCCCTTCACGTACAGTAGTAAAAAGTAGGGGTGAGCGTAATGTTCTATTCCACCAGTGGAATTTTGGCCACTCCACGTTACTCTTTAATGCTGAGTTCTGACCAAATTCTGCTAGTCACTGCATGGTGAATTTTTTCGCTAGTGCGGCTCCAGAATTGGCGAGCTGCTGACAGCGAGCAATATTTGGCATCTCCTAGAGTGATTTTTTAATGTGGGGGGTTGCCAGCATTTGGGAGTGGTCGTGGTCAGATGGCCACTGATTGGGTGGATTTCCTGCAGCTCAAGGATACGTTTTCTACTCAAGAGGCAGCAAAATCAGCTTGAATGGCGGCTCGCTCTTGTGCAATGTATGGTGGCATTCATGCTGATTTTCAGCTGCATGCTTTCTGCCCATTGGGCAGAATCTCATGGAGTTTTCTGTAAGTTCTACAGAATTCTGTGGAGTGAAACTCTGCGGTTTCCACCCCCTCCTAGTAAAAAGCTATGTCTAACCTGGAACATTTGAATTCCACTTTCTCTGATACTGTGTGCATCAAAACCCTTCTTTAATACCTGTCATCAACACGGATAGTCACATCACAAAGTGTTTGGCCATTGCTAGACTTGTCAGCCTCGGGGTGGTCTTACCCCAAACCTTTTATTGTTTCCCTCCAATTTTGCTGAAAATGGTTTTTGTTGTCCTTGGGGCTCTGTGCACTTTACCAATGCTAACTAGTGTTAAAGTGCTTGTGCTCACTCCCCTAAGTATGATAACATTGGTTGGCATCTGATTGTCATATTTAATTTACTTATAAGTCCCTTGTTGAGTGGTATACCATTTACCAAGGACCTGTATAATAAATGATACTATGGGCTCGCAGTGCTCATTGTTCCACCCACTTAAGTCGCCCCTTAAAACATGTCCCAGGTCTGCCACTGCAGTATCAATACAGTTTGAAATTGCCAATAGAACTTTGCAATTTAACCCCTTGCCAAGTCTTAAACTCCCCTGTTATTGCATATATTTTACAGGTAAGGTAGACCTTAGGTAGCCCATAGGGCAGGGTGCATTGTAATTAAAAGGTTGGACATGAACTGCAATAAACTCCTAAATTAGTTTTTCACTACTGTGAGGCCTACCTGTCCCATATAATTACATTGGATGGCCTTATTACATTTAATATGTGCTAACATTTAATTGGAGACAGATAGTCGTTTCATTTTAGGTAGCTATAAAATTGTAATTGAAAATCCTCTTAAAAGGTAAAGTCAGATTTTAAGTTACAATTTTGTAAATGCTACTTTTAGAAAGCTGACGTTTTCCTGACCTCTGTCATTTGATGCCTGCAGTCGCCCCTGGGTCACATGACTGGGTGTAGGTAGGGCTTTGTGAATTCCTCCCATACAGTCACACACTAGGGGGGTTAAATGTGCCTGAATGGGCCATCTCCTGGCAGGATGGGAGGGGCGGATCTGGACACAGCCCCACTTGCAACTTAATAGGCTGTCCTCTGCCTTCACAAAAAGGGGTTTTCACCACTGTGTTGCCTCTGCAGCCAGCTTTCATACAGGCCCGGGGAGTCAAGGAATTCCAACACCTCAAGGAGAAACCTCTGGAAATTTCTCCTACTTGAAAGAAGGCACCTGGTATACAAATAGGCCCATACACCCACTCTTCAGTTTTCTTTCTGGACCTTCGGAATAACTCTCAGAGGACTGCCTGCTGCCTTCACCGGCTTGCGGTATACTCCACAAGACTGATTTGCTGCACCTTGAAGGACTGCTTTGCTGCCTGTAGCCTTCTTTGAACCTCAAAAGCCAGCCGTGTTGTTGAGCCCTGCTTCTCCACCTGACCTAGGACTACCAGAGTGACTCTCAGAGCTAGCTTGCTGGTCTCCTGTTTAGAGTCATGGAGACATGACAGGCTCCCAACATCTTGAACCCAAACCTGGACCCCACCTATGTGAATCCCATCCAGGCCTGGACCCTTGGTGGTGGCGCTTAAGGTGCCCCGATTGCCAACATCCAAAGTGTGCGACTTAGAAACTTCTTGGCTAAAAACTGAACTGAATACCAGAAGATGGCTGGAACCAACCTGCTTGTCCATCTGCCCAAGGTGCTTCCCTGGTGGGTCTGACTTTGTGACAGCTCCAGCTACGTTCTTCTCTGCAGCAGCACATTCTGATCAGTGGTCCTTTGTCAAAGGAGTATACAGCCTCTTGGAGCTCTTGTCAGCTACAGCCTCATGCAGTCTTGCCCTGCTGTACTTTACCTTCTCAGAACATTTTCTTCAAAATTTCTTCTAAGTCCAAAAGTATGCGCCAACTGGACTCCATGCCACTTCTTGTATCCGTCTGTGCTCCATGGCAGTTGGCCATATTTTTCAACTTTGACCTGGTCTCCGGCACTAGATGTCTCCGGTTAGCACTTTCATATTTCAGGAGCTAGTTTTTACTAAAATAATTCCAGTTCTTTTGATTTGATTTTTGCAATTTTTGTTAAAATATTTTATTACAATTTATTCTATTTTTCTAAATTGGTGTGGGATTTTTCTTGTGTTTTGTTTTCACTTTTTTGCCGTTTGTGTGCTGCATTAATATTTCACACATTGTCTCTAAGTTAAACCTGACTGCTTTTTGTACCAAACTACACTGGGTTAAGTACAGTTAAGCGCAGATTAACTTAGTGACTTTTTGTGGTTCACCCTGCCAGGGACTGTGGCTGCTGCTTAACCAGGGCTAACATCTCAGTCAACCAACAACCCAGTTTCTCACAGTCATCTCTTTATTGATGCTGCTGATACAATGATAAAGGGTAACTTGCATATTATACTCAACTCAATATTTCCATTAAAATATTAGATTTCCTTTGAGCTAAAGATAGGAACATCACTGCATGCATTGTCTGAAACATTCTTCCAAATGATATATAAACTTCTATTATATAGTAAGATAATTTGCACACTTTGAGTGTATCCTGTTCTGAAAAGCTATGTGGCCTGCTTAAATTCCTTTTAATAAATGGCCATACCAACTATAAAATATATTTTCTTTGAGATCAGCATGCATATTTCCATCTTCTATCACACACACATTCTATGCACTTTCATTGAAGAACCGGCCACTCAATTCCCAGGGGGGGGATGACAGATTCCTCTGTGGCCTGCCTGGTAGGACATATGTGACTGAATAGTAGCAGCTGGAGATGGAGGCCATTGCAATCCAGTTTTTCCATCATCTGATGGAATCTTAGGCAAAATATTTGTCTGAGGAGAATAGGTTACTTTTTACTTTTTAATCTCAAGTGGCCGAGAGTTAGAATTGGGAGGTGGAAAAGAGTCCTGGAAAGCTGGGACAGGGCCTCTCCATTTAGATTTTTTGTGCTTCGAAATCTATGATTTTTTTGATGCCACAAAGCATGTGCCTACGAGAGGAAGTGCATTACATTTCTCAAATACAGCAAATGGGAATTTGGTGGAATTGGAAAATCTGTCTATTGATTGTTTCATAAGTTCCAGTTGTTAAGTTGTCTTCCTGAGGCATCCGTCTTATGGTAAACTGGAAGCAAGAGGAGACATTTCAGCCTTTAGAAGTTTGTAAAGTCATACCGAGAGATGGCAATAATCTTAACAAGGAGGTTATATTTATTGAGAGCACAAGTTCTTACAGAACTATATCAGTATATTTTCCAGGGTGGGGGTACATCATCAGCCAAAACATGGTTTCAATCCAAACTTTATTTCTCATTGCCCAAGGGCACAATGCATATTTCTTTCTGACTTTTGTACTAATTCACCATGTCAAGAGAAAGTAGCTCTTGATATGCTGAAGTCAGCATAGCTCTGCTAATTTGTCTGTATTAATCCAGGCCTTCTAGTCCTTGGATTCCCTGTCTGTCCCTTTTGGCCCACTGTGCAAAAGTTTGAAAGCTTCACCATCTATGGTAGGAATCTGATTTGGAAATAGATGCAGTAGAGTAACAGTAGCATTTGGGCTGCATCATGAAGTGTGTCCCTTGGTAATAGATGAAAGGTTGCCATGTTGTTTGTCCATACTCCTTCATCCTCATTTATATGTAATCAGTTGAGACAGTGTTGTCTATGTTCTTTATAGTAAACATTTTAAAAATAACATTTATATTGTAGATGTAAGCTATAATCTGTATACATTCAGAAGTTTGGCAAATAAATCTACTGCATAATCAATTTTTTGTTGTTTGCTTGGTATATCTTGAATTAGTAAGGCCATAACATTCAATCAGTTTATTGGAGACCTTCATACCTCAAGCCCTCGCAGGTTCCCTTAAGAGGATTTCTCATGCCATTTGTGTTATGCAGCTCTAGAGGTATAAGAACAAACATTCATTTGCAGAGTGACAGAATGATCTACTGGTTAAAATCAATAAAAAGGCAAACAACTTGAAAATGTCTGTGTTATGTAATGTTAAGTCATGTTATGTGATGTTATGTTATACTATTTTATGTTATGTTATGGTGCGGTACGGTATGGTATGGTATTTGCATTGGTAAAGTGCAATATCACCCGCAAGGGTATCCTGTCACTGAGCAGGTGTGTGTGCCTAAACCTGCCTATGGTAGGTTTGTTATTGAAAAGAAAAGTGTTGGATCTGGCAGTCTAGGCAGGGTCATCCCAAAACCTTTTCCCTTCACCCCTCCTATTTTCTGAATTTCATTTTTGTTGGCCTTAAAACTCCCAACTGCTAACCAGTACTAAAGTGCTTTTGCTCTCTCCCCTAAATATGGTCAAATTGGCTCCCAACCAATTGGCACATTTAATTTACTAATAAGTCCCTAATAAAATAGTACAGCATGTACCTAGGGCCTGTAAATTAAATGCTACTGCTCAGCCTGCAACATATTTTGTGCCAATAACTTAAGTAGTCCTTTAAAACATATCTCAGGTTTGCCATTGTAGCCTTTCTACAGTTTTAAACTGCCCCTTCGACCTGGTGCAATAAACCCATTGCCAGGCTTAAACCACCCTTTTTAATACATATAGGTCACCCATAGTAGGGCCATAGGGCAAGGTGCATTGTATTTAACATGCTACACATGTAATTTTAGGTTTTACAACACCTTGTAGTAAATAAATACTAAATTTGTTTACCGCTCCCATCGGATAAGATTGGGTTAGCTCATTACATTTACTGGGTGATACCTTTTGATTGGGAAAAGGTAGGCAGGTCATGTTGGGTCTCAAAAGAATTGAAATTTAAAATCCTCCTTAATGGTAAAGTCTGATTGTAAGTCACAATTTAGCAAATGCTACTTTTAGAAAGATAGCAATTTCCTGTGTAAACACTTTGGTCCCTGCAGCCTGTGCCCTGGGTAACATGACTGTGATTAGCATGGCAGTTGCCCTTTTTCTGTATTCCCCAAAGACAGCGAGGCAAACTGAGACTAGGTGTTGGCAGAATTGGCCATCCTGCCAGGACGTGTGGGATGGAGCTGTTCAGTGCCTTACATAAATTTCAAAAGAGCTGCCTCAGCACACTCACAAAAGACTTTACACCAGTCTTTTGTCACTCTAGACCTCTTTAAGCCTGCGGAGGGAGGAAGGAAATTCCAGAACCATCTGTGTGGGGAAAACTCTAGACGTTTTTCTTTCATTTCAAAACTAGCGCCAGGTCACTCCTTGGCCTCTGGAGCACCCCCAGAAGGACTGCCTTGTACTTAAGAGAACTGCCCTACTGCTTGAAACCTGCCTTGTGCCCTGGGAGGACTTCCCTGCTCCTTGAGGCCTGCCTTGCTGCCTGATACCAGGGATTATGGAAGTGACTCCAAGGGGCACCTGATCTAAGTCAAAGGGACATAGAAAGCTAAAACAACTGTGTTGGACCTGGCCTCGTGGCGTGGTCCTTAACCCCCTGGATTGTGGCCGTTCCCCGCCCCGGCCGTCACGGGCCACCCGTCTGGACTGCACCAAGGCCCTTCACCCGGAGCTACACGTGGTCGCATACGCCTCGTGGCTCCGCCATCTTGTTGGCATCCACGTCACACCGTGCCCCAGCCGGCGTGACCCCGCTCAACCCAGCCTCGACCCCAACGAAGCCCCGACATCGAGGCACCACGAACTGGCCAGGGGGTGCCGCAGGAACCATTCATCGCCCCGGCGGAGGACAGTATCGATGGGACCCCCAACTGTCCTCCCCTCTCGAGGTGTGATCATCCTGCAAACTCCCATGGGCCTGGCGCCTCCCCTGCTGGGCGTCTGGCCACCTCCACCCGGCCACTCCGCCCCCTCGGGCGCATAGGTCCGGACATCAAAGGGCTCCAGACCTATATCTGGGGCGACCCCACCACAGCTCGGCAGTTGTATCCCGGAGTCGAGAGCCCTGCTGATTGAATCGCGGCTGACCCTACGGAGAAGAACTCTTGTCGGAACCATCACGAGCCCTGCTGACTGCGTCGCGGCTCCTTCCTGTGAACCCTTTCTGAACCACCTGGAACATCGGAGCCCTGCTGACGCCGTCGCGGCCCAACCTCGCTGGAACCTTCCTCGGAGCCCTGCTGACGACGTCGCGGCCCGAGCTGAACAAAGACCATCTTGGGAGCCCTGCTGATTGAATCGCGGCTCTCCACGAACTGTACGCCAGAGCCCTGCTGACGCCGTCGCGGCTCGACCCCTCCGAGATCGGAGGTCCTCCAGCGTGAGGATAAGAACTGGGCCCCAGGTACCCTTGTACCACATTCCTGCCAAAGACTGTCCCGCTACCCCTACCCTTCCAAAGAGACATTGAGACTTTTGGTGGATCCCTCGATCCCTTTGTGTAAATATTGAACTCGTAACCTTTTATTGATGATAAAGAATTGCTTGTCTTGAGACAACCTCCTTGAGTCCGGTGTGGTGGTGTTACTGGGCTAGTACGGGATAGGAGAAGGATCTCTCAGGAGACTTCTCGGCAGCGCTCGGCTACTTCGTGCAGTGAGAGGGCCCCCCCTTGGTGGTCTCACCGACTCCTCGGGGTCCGCCTTCCAACATTTGGTGGCCAGCGACGGGATCCGAGCCGAACGCAGTACGTACCAGCCAGTACCCACTAGCTACCCATCCAAACGAATAGCGTCATGAGCAGCCAGGAAAACAACGCGACAATGGAGTTCCAGCCCGAACGGCTGGAAGAATATACGCACAAAGAATTAAAACAGTTCTGCAGAGACAAAGGCATTGCAACCACCAGCCTCGGTACCAAGGAAGAGATGCAGAAAGCTCTGAGGGCATGGTTGGAGGCTGGGGCAGGCCCCTCCCAGGAAGAAGGGCCCTTGCCCCTGACGGAGACCACAGCAACTGCACTGACCCCGGCAACCGGAGGAAGAAAGAGCCTAGAAACCGGCCTCTCCGAGGAAGAAATACGAGAGCGGGAAAAGGTGCGGAGCCACGAACTAGAGCTCGCCCGACTGCGGCTGGACGGCGAACTCCAGCTGGCGGAAAAGAAACTGGCCCTCGAGCAGCTACGCCTTCAAGAAGAAATAGAAGAGAAGAGACGACACCGGGAGTTGGAGGAAAAGAAACTAACTCTTGAGCACGAGCGCAGTCTCAAGGAGCTCGAGATCAACGCCAAGAACGGAGGGACCAACACCCCCAGTACTAGAGACACTCTACCGCCCCCCGAGGCCAAGGTGCATATCCCGAAGGAGGTCGTCAAGGAGTATTACAAGAATGACGATATCCAACAATGGTTCAAGGCCTACGAGGTGGCCATGACCTCCCATCGGGTGCCCCGAAAAGACTGGGGCGCAGGCCTGTGGGGGCGATTCCTGAGTGAAGGGCGGGACACGCTGCTCCAGCTACCGGAGGAGGTGATGACCTCCTACGATCACATGAAGGAGGCCCTGCTCACCCGATACGGGCTAACAGCGGAGATGTACCGCCAGCGGTTCCGAGACTGCAAGAAAATCCCGGGTACCACATGGGTGGAATATGTGGACTTTTTCAGTCGGGCCCTAGAAGGGTGGATCAAAGGCAGCAAAGTAACCACCTACGGACAACTGGTCGACCTCATCGTCTGGGAACACCTTTCCAATAATTGCTTCGTGGAACTGAGACAGCACCTCCTCGACAGCAAAATGACCGACCCGCGAAAACTTGCCGTCGAGGCCGATCGATGGGTCAACTCCCGGGTCCCCCGGAGCTCAATGGGGGAGTACCCGAGGAACCCCAACGGACCCCCACGCCAGCGCGGTGGGGGGGGAGGGCCGAACAGGAACCGAGACCCTCCCGCTGGGGCCCCCAGGAGCCCCCCTCGAGGGCCACCGCAGCCACATCTCTCCCCGAGCCTAGCGCGAAGGGTGGGCCCGGCCCGACCCGGACCCCGGCCACCAGTGACCTGCTATGGCTGCCAACAAACCGGACACTTTGCCAGCGACCCGGCCTGCCCCCTGAACCGAAGAAACGGGGCCGGCGGGCCCCCGCCCCGGCAGCTGACAGCCGCCGCCTTGGGGGGAGAGGAGGAAGAAGAGGCCCTCGACCAAGAAAACACTGAGTGGGAGCCGGCAGCCATGTCCCTGGTCTGCCTGGGTAGCCGAGAGATGGTACCTTGCACCCCCATCCCAACCAACACCCAGAAGTACCAGCAGCAGGTCACGGTCAACGGACAACGGGCCGAAGCCCTTCGCGACACCGGCGCCAGTATCACCGCTGTCCGCTGCCACCTGGTGACCCCTGAACAGATTCTACCGAATGTGCTGTGCCCTGTGCGGACGGCCGACAACAGTGAAAGCCTATGCCAGATGGCCCTGGTCCCCTTCGAGTGGGGAGGGGTGACGGGCCTGCTGAAGGTGACGGTGCGCGACGAGGCCCCGGTCGACTGCCTCCTGGGGAACGACTTGGAGAGTTCCCCCTGGGCTCAAGTAGAACGACGAGAGCACCTCCGAATGTTGGGACTGGCTGATTGGGCCTGCGCCATCACCCGGTCCATGACCGCCCAGGCCCCCCGCTCCTCCTCGACCTCCGGGACGGCCCGACCCGAGGGGCTCACACCCCCTCCCGCCAGCAGCGAGGAGGAGGCGGACACCGACCCCGGGCCCAGCGAATCCTCCCCCGAAGAGATGGCTTCTCCGAGTGCCCTACCAGAACTGACGCAATGGCAACATGAAGGGGGCCCCACCCGAGAGCAGTTCCAACAAGAGCAACAGTCCTGTCCCTCTCTCGAAGGGGTCCGACAGCAGGCGACCGCGCAAGCCAACGGTGACCAGACCGGCACCCACTGGATCTACTGGGCCGAGGGCCTGTTGTACAGTGAACAGAAAGTGGCAGAACTCGGGGCCGGCCGTGTGTTGGTGGTCCCCCTCCGCTTCCGGGAGTTCCTTCTCAACCTGGCCCATGATGTGCCCCTCGCCGGACACTTGGGGCAAGACAAAACGTACAGTCGTCTGGTGACCCACTTCTACTGGCCTCGGATGCGGAGAGATGTGGACAACCACTGCCGGTCCTGCCAGACCTGCCAAGCCAGAGGAAAAACGGGGGGTCAGGTCAAGGCCCCCCTACAGCCCTTTCCCCCCATCAGCACCCCGTTTGAACGAGTCGGAATCGACATTGTGGGACCCCTGGACCCCCAAACCGCCCTGGGCCACCGCTTCATCCTGGTCCTCGTGGACCACGCCACCAGGTACCCGGAGGCGGTCCCGCTCAGAACTATAACGGCCCCTGTGGTAGGCCGGGCCTTGATGGGGATCTTCTCCCGAGTGGGATTCCCCAGCGAAGTGGTGAGCGACCGTGGCACGAACTTTATCTCCAGGTACATGCGGTCCCTGTGGCAACAATGCGGGGTCACATACAAGTTCACGACCCCATATCACCCTCAGGGGAACGGGCTGGTTGAGCGGTTCAACCGAACATTGAAAGGGATGATCCAGGGCCTGGAAGAACCCCTCAGGCGGAAATGGGATGTCCTGCTGCCCTGCCTCCTGTTTGCCTATCGGGAGGTCCCGCAGAAGTCCCTGGGGTTCAGCCCGTTTGAACTATTGTATGGGCACCCGGTCCGCGGACCACTCAGCCTGGTCAAGGAGGGCTGGGAGATGAAGCCCCGAGGCGCCCCTCCTGACGTCTACCGATACCTCCTGACCCTCCGAAACCAGACCCGCAAGTTCCGAGCCATAGCCGAAGCCAACCTCGAGGCCAGCCAGGAGGACATGAAGCGGTGGTACGATCGCAACACTTCTACGGTAGAATTCGAGCCAGGTCAGAAAGTATGGGTCATGGCCCCGGTCGAACCCGGCGCCCTCCAGGACAAGTGGACCGGGCCCTTCAAGGTGGTGGAGAAGAAAAGTCCCGTCACCTACCTGGTCGATCTGGAGTCCCCCCGGAACCCCCTTCGGGTCCTACATGCGAACAGGCTAAAACCCCACTTCGCCCGGACCGAGCTGAGCCTGCTGCTGGCGACCGACGAGGGGAGCGAGGACGACTCCGAGCCCTTGCCCGACCTCTTGCAATCCGACAGTCACGATGGATCGATCGAAGGGGTCCAACTCGCCTCGTCCCTGACCCCGGAGCAGCGCAACGACTGCCAGCGATTACTGCGGGACTACGCAGCCCTCTTCTCTCTCACCCCGGGGGTGACCCACTGGTGCGTCCACGACGTCGACACCGGGGATAACCCCCCCATACGACACAGAGCCTACCGGGTGCCTGACCGAGTGCGGGCCTGCATCCAGGCCGAAGTAGCGAAGATGCTGGCCCTGGGGGTCATCGAGCCTTCCGACAGCCCGTGGACCAGCCCTGTCGTCCTGGTGCCCAAGGCCGCAGCTCCCGGTCACCCCCCGGAGTTGCGATTCTGCGTGGACTACCGAGCCCTGAATGTAGTAACCAAGACGGACGCACACCCGATACCCCGGGCCGATGAACTGATCGACCGCCTAGGGGCCGCTCGCTACTTGAGCACGCTGGACCTCACCGCCGGGTACTGGCAAATCCAGCTCACCCCCGGCGCCCAAGAAAGATCCGCCTTTTCGACTCCGGATGGGCATTACCACTTTCGGGTGATGCCCTTCGGAATGAAGAACGCCCCGGCCACCTTCCAAAGACTGGTGAACAAGGTTTTGGCCGGGCTTGAGGCCTTCAGCGCGGCCTACTTAGATGACATTGCCGTGTACAGCAACCACTGGGCCGAGCACCTCCTCCACCTGGAGGCCGTCCTGGCCGCCCTCCAGCGGGCCGGGCTCACAATCAAGGCCAGCAAATGCCAAATTGGCCACGGATCCGTGACCTACCTGGGCCATCAAGTGGGGAGCGGGCAGGTGGCCCCCCTCCAAGCGAAGATAGATGCCATCCAGACCTGGGAACCCCCCACTACCCAGACCGCTGTCCGGGCCTTCCTGGGCCTCACCGGATACTACCGGCGGTTTATCCGGGACTATGGGAGCATTGTTGGCCCCCTCACAGAGTTAACGTCCAAAAAACAGCCCAAGAAGGTACACTGGACACCCCGCTGCCAAACAGCCTTCGACACCCTCAAAACGGCCATGTGTACTGCTCCGGTGCTGCAAGCCCCGGACTACCAGAAGGAGTTCGTGGTACAGACGGACGCCTCCGAGTATGGGATCGGGGCCGTCGTCTCCCAAACTGACGAAAGGGGGCTCGACAGACCAGTGGCCTTCATCAGCCGGCGACTACTGCCCCGGGAGCAACGCTGGAGCACTATTGAGCGCGAGGCCTTCGCTGTGGTGTGGGCCCTCAGGAAGCTCCGGCCCTACCTCTTTGGCGCCCACTTCCGGGTCCAGACCGACCACCGGCCCTTGCAATGGTTAATGCGAATACGGGGCGAGAACCCCAAGCTGCTGCGATGGTCCATCTCGCTACAAGGGATGGACTTTGACGTCGAACACCGGCCCGGCAATGACCACGCCAACGCCGACGGCCTGTCCCGTTTCTTCCGCCTTGACGAGGAGAATCCCCAAGGAGATGGGTGACTCTCCATGCCTTCGGCTGGGGGGGACGCCTGTTGGACCTGGCCTCGTGGCGTGGTCCTTAACCCCCTGGATTGTGGCCGTTCCCCGCCCCGGCCGTCACGGGCCACCCGTCTGGACTGCACCAAGGCCCTTCACCCGGAGCTACACGTGGTCGCATACGCCTCGTGGCTCCGCCATCTTGTTGGCATCCACGTCACACCGTGCCCCAGCCGGCGCGACCCCGCTCAACCCAGCCTCAACCCCAACGAAGCCCCGACATCGAGGCACCACGAACTGGCCAGGGGGTGCCGCAGGAACCATTCATCACCCCGGCGGAGGACAGTATCGATGGGACCCCCAACTGTCCTCCCCTCTCGAGGTGTGATCATCCTGCAAACTCCCATGGGCCTGGCGCCTCCCCTGCTGGGCGTCTGGCCACCTCCACCCGGCCACTCCGCCCCCTCGGGCGCATAGGTCCGGACATCAAAGGGCTCCAGACCTATATCTGGGGCGACCCCACCACAGCTCGGCAGTTGTATCCCGGAGTCGAGAGCCCTGCTGATTGAATCGCGGCTGACCCTACGGAGAAGAACTCTTGTCGGAACCATCACGAGCCCTGCTGACTGCGTCGCGGCTCCTTCCTGTGAACCCTTTCTGAACCACCTGGAACATCGGAGCCCTGCTGACGCCGTCGCGGCCCAACCTCGCTGGAACCTTCCTCGGAGCCCTGCTGACGACGTCGCGGCCCGAGCTGAACAGAGACCATCTTGGGAGCCCTGCTGATTGAATCGCGGCTCTCTACGAACTGTACGCCAGAGCCCTGCTGACGCCGTCGCGGCTCGACCCCTCCGAGATCGGAGGTCCTCCAGCGTGAGGATAAGAACTGGGCCCCAGGTACCCTCGTACCACATTCCTGCCAAAGACTGTCCCGCTACCCCTACCCTTCCAAAGAGACATTGAGACTTTTGGTGGATCCCTCGATCCCTTCGTGTAAATATTGAACTCGTAACCTTTTATTGATGATAAAGAATTGCTTGTCTTGAGACAACCTCCTTGAGTCCGGTGTGGTGGTGTTACTGGGCTAGTACGGGATAGGAGAAGGATCTCTCAGGAGACTTCTCGGCAGCGCTCGGCTACTTCGTGCAGTGAGAGGGCCCCCCCTTGGTGGTCTCACCGACTCCTCGGGGTCCGCCTTCCAACAAACTGGAACTTGCACCTGGATCATTCCTGCAGAAAGTCCTACCCTCTAAGTGGTAGCCACATAGTTCTGGACCCTTGGAAGTGGTGCTAAAGATGGACAATCAGCCAACATCCAAATCTTGTGACTTAAAAGATTTTCCTTCAAAAACTACTCTGAGAACCGACAGAAGACAGGGACCTAACTGCTCATCGATCTACCCAAAGTTCATTGCCGTTCTGCCTGGCTTCATAGTAGCTCCCACTATGTTCTTCTCTCAAGCAGCAAATCCTGCTAAGTGACTCCTTTTAGGAAGGGTATCAGCCTATGGCCTGCAGCTTTATCCCTCTGGAGATTTTTGACTTCCCAAAAAAAGACTACGTCAGAACATAGAAGTCTTCACTGGAACTTTGTCCAGCTGCTCCATAATGATGATGCCTCCTCCTCAGACACCCCTTGCTGCCTTGCCCCACTGAACATTACCTTCTCAGACATTTTTCCCCAAAAATCCTTCTAAGTCCTTCTAAGTCCGAAGGTAATCCACCTTGTGTATTTAACCAACAATCAATCGTGAATGGCCATAGGGTATGACTTTGCGCACAACTAGATGTCCGTGGTTTGTGCTTTGGTATTTTAGGTGATAGTGTTTACTAAAAATTGTAAGAATTCATAACTTCAGTTCTATAGAATAGATTTTTGTTGTTATGTTATCACTCTCTTGTTTTATTTTCTCTATTTTTCTAAATTAGTGTGGGTTTTTTCTTGTGCTGAGTTTTCGGTTTATTATTGTTTAAGTGCTGCATAAATACTTAACACATTATCTCTAAGTTAAGCCTCACTGCTTTTATAGCAAGCTATCACAGGGTTAAGTACAGAATAGTGGGGCATATTATCAACAAAATATTGCAGAGCGCGCTTAGCGCGTTTATTTCTATTGCCGGCTATCACTGGATTACATCGCCGAGTTAGCGTGGTATTATCAACGCTAATCTCAAAGGCGATAAGAAATCCAGCGATAGCAGCAAAACGCGGGAATAGCGTGGGAAATGCTGCAATATATTTTGAGCGATAATGAAAACCTTGCTGATGTGGCCTTAGCCTTGCAATCCACCTCCCATTATTAAGATGGCTAAGTCAACTTTATAGCAGGAGTTAAATTCCTGCGATAAAGTGGGCTTAGTGCGATTATTTCCATCGCTTTGCGGGTCTGCTGCCGGCTTGATAATATCGCAAAGCCGTGTTAGCGAGTTCTCCCATGCTGTTTTACTCAGGAACGCCTACTTTGCATGTCATTAGCGATGGCTTTCAGGGCGATAAAAAAACGGCAGCCATTGCGCGAAAACAAGTGTTAACAAAGGTTAGCATGAGCTTGTAAACAGTGCGATGAATATCTCACCGCTTTTTGGGCTTTTAAAGCCAATAAAGCGGCGTTATGGCCCTTGAAATATGCCCCAGTAACTTTTTGTGGTTGACAATGATAGGAATTGTGGTTTCTGTTTGAGAAGGGCTTTCAGAGCCCTCAACTAAAAACACAATTACTTACAACAGGTCTTCAGCATCTTGCAGAATTCCATAAAAGAAGAGGGGGCTCTGATATGAAGCACTGGGAATTTCATGCTTTAGGAGCTATAATCGAGAACAAAGAAGGAACCTGTCTACCAGCTGATGCAGGGTTCACCTTCTTGTTGATGTGATGAAGAATGCTAGGATTGGAAATCATGAAGATTAGTAGGATGATATCATGTAGATTATCAGAAGACTTTTCTCTTCCTCAATTGCACAATTTCATCAGCCATTTGACATTTGTATTGAGAAATCCTTAGGCCTCACTTCTCCAGGTTTCATTTTATAATGATGTAGATTCTTCCCTTTAGGTTTGTAGATTTATGTGCAGCCAGGGATTTCTAGATTGTTTGGTCCTCTATTCTATCTTTTGCTGTTCAATATATTCTGCATGCTACTGAGAATTTTTATATAGGTCTCATGGTTGACTTATTGGATGAATGTATACATAAACTTGCACTACACAAGGTAAACAGCTATATTATATAATGGATGCTACACACATTTGCATTTCCACAACACAATTGTTATTCTGCTAATCACATACATAATCGCATAAATAATTATGCAACAAATGCATAAAAACAAATGCAGGGATAAGTAAGTAAATATGCAATACATACACAAGGAACAAGCAAATATAAAAAACAGTAATAGTAAGCAGCAGCTAAAAATTATACCCTTAGATTTACTAGGCATTTTCAGTTATTATTTTCCTTGTGGTGACTGAGTACCACTTCCTAATCCTTTTGAACATCAAATAAATCTTCTAATAATCCACTCACCAATGTAGCTCCTTCCTCTTTGTGCAGTTGTTCTTCTCATAACAGCACTTCATTTCATAACTACAACTGTCTTCAATATCGACCTTAACTCTTAATTTATTGTGATACAACCCTAAATCTTAATTTTGGTGGTAATCTTGATTTTTTAATCATGTCTCCTTCACTGAGAGCATTTCTGCCCTCTTACTCACAGATATATAACTTAAATACCAACTTTACTATATTCATGTTTCCATAAAATTGCAAAGGAAAAAATTTATCTACAGGAAATTTAAAAAAATAGAACCCTTTTGTCCAGTTGTATACCTTGACTCTCACATATTGATTTACTTCACTGCCCTTACTCTTACCCACAAATCTCATATCATGATTTCCCTTATAGATATCTCCTCTTTGCTACATCATGAAATCACTCCACTTTCCTAGATCTCTTCATCCATCCCAGACTAACTTTGGAACACACTCATTCCTCCCATATAATGATAATAAGACAGTAAGCAATGGTGTTATTCACTGATGTGTAGTATGGACACAACACTGTTCCGATCCTCTAAGTTTATTTAATTCTTCATCGTCAAATGTATACAAACTTGTTTAAAGTTTTTGTCAGTCAAATTAATTTTATTGGGAACGTGGTACATTAAACTAAAATACATTATTAGTAAGACATCACATGACAATAAATTATTTAAAAGTTCAATAAAATCTCTTCTCTAAACATGACAATGCGCCCGTAACGCAAATACTGTCTTACGAGTTAAAATCCCAACAATACATAATTCTAATCAGTAAACATTTTGAATAAATAAAGACATGATGCAGACTATCTCAAGGCTATCAAATTTCTTGCTATGACCTATAAAACCTTTCCAATAGTACTTAGCACATCATGAGAGTACATAGTGAATAAAAAACTCATTGTTTTGTGGAAGGAGGTTATACCAAAGTTAATTCAAATTGACTTTGAAATACTAAATACTATCTCTCGCTATTTACAGTGCAATAAAATATGTCCATTAGCATATTTCACATCTAATGCACATGAAACATAATGCCCCAATCTCCTTAAACCATTCGATTACTCAGGCCATACTAAAATTGGATTAATACAGTTCCACATTTTTAAATTCAAGGAGCAGAGGAACACACACAAATATCAATCCAATATTCCAGGAATCTATCAGTTGAGAAAATTATTTCTTTATTTGTAGTTATTATTAATCCTTATTCTATGACATCGATTTGATTTTCAAGTTTAAATCCGCAATCAAAATATTTACTGGAAAATCCAAGGTGGGAAAGTCTAAGAGGAGCAGATCTATTATAATTTGTATTTGTACTCTTAGTTTTACAGTGTAAATCAGTTCACTAATCAATAATTAATGTTTACAGTAAAAAGCAAGTTTATCCTCATTAGCTGAAAGTAGGTGGTTCCAAAATTTCAACATCAGCTACACTGAGAAAAAGTAGCCAGAAACGAATCTAGTTTCAACTTTTATTGCTTAGATAATGGAAGATTTAGGAAGATTCAGCAGTGCTTTCATATGGCAGCTTTCAGTATTATCATCTCAAATACCATAAAAGTTAAACAGCAATACAATATAATGAAGATGCAGGGACTCAAATAAAATGAGTTAAAACAATATACAATAGAATGTCCAGCCATAAAAGCGCATCATCAAATTACACTATCATATATCATATTATCATATAAGGAGAAGGCTCATAAAAGAAATTATTTTTCAGCCCTCAACACACACTTGCAAACACATGAGCTGTCAACCCCACCACCCATCGTGTTCTACCACATAGTCACTGAGGGGTAACTATAACACTCATCGAATTACAACTTTAATAATTTTCAAATCACATAAACATTAGGTAGAATTCTATACCCTAAAACACTAATGACCACAGCATAGCCTCAATAAATCACACCATAATATATTCCCATAAAATCCTTTCATATGTAAAGGGCCACTTTAATAAACACCACCACAACTGAGCAGATCTCCTTAGGCCAAAGGTCTTATGAAAACTGTTGCCGGCCTACAGTTTCTAAAACTATTTTAAAGCATAAAAGGTTTGATAATCCATTTCCTAGCCTCCATAAAAACGTACAAAGCAGAATACAGTGCATTGTTCTTTGTGTTGACTTTCCATCACAGGAAAAATGAATAGAGTACATGAATGTTCGTACATTTTAGCTAATTATGTCATGATGTGAATAAGGTTCAATATGAAGTGGGTCAAAAGAAACCTATTGAAATGATTTATTACCCACATCAGATAAGGGTGCATGTTGATCTAAATTAAATACTCTATAAAACATATCTCTAACCCTTCTGAACCTGCCTCCTCACTTAAGCATGTTTCCCTAGAGTCCTGATTTTCCCTTAGTAAATTAGTAAGAAAATACTTTGGGTTAATTGTAGTCCTTTTCAATGCAGGGACATTAGACATACACAACTCACTATCCTTAAGACATTCCATAGGGAGGGAACCCCCAATTCCTATTTGAAGATTGATATTGATGGGAAGCTGATGACTAAAGCCAATAACAAGTGGTACCTAGTAAAATAGCAATGGCCTTCATGTTCTCTGAAACACATATAAATAAAAAATTCCTTTGTCCAATGTAGGTGGGACTAAATTCTCTCAGGGGATCAACAATCTCATTGGACATCTCCTTCAACACCTATTCGTTTCTTACCTGTATGTATGATGGATGAAATATTTTTGCCCTCATCACTGGAATCCACATTACATATTAATTTGGCCAGTAACAGACAAAAGGGGGTGTTATACCCCCCTCCCCAAAGAATGTCAATCTCCTATTTCTTACTCACACATAATGCCTTTAGCTCTTTGTCCAACCCAGCTAGCACCCAACAACTGTCCGGATTGAAGAGATTGTTATAATAATTATTTGGACCACTCTGTGATCTTTATTTAACTTTAGTTCAATGAGATGGTTGTATGTGGAATCAAGATCCCTTCTCGTGCAGATTCAAATTAATTAAAGTACAGAGGCCCTTCTTAGGGTGACCAATAGCATCCAGTTGTGCATCAATGTGATAGGTAACACAATCCTTTAAAAATGGGATGGCGATAATCCAAGTCACTTGTAGACCAAGCATCACACAATTTGTTACAAAAGACAACCACTCTGGGTTACCAATCTTATTTTTAAACCCTGCGATATTCCCAAATAAAATCTTTACCATAAGCAGTGAGCAGGTGCTACAGAACAGTTTTGCCTCCATCTTGTTCTGATGCTCACTCATAAACAGTAAAGCTGTAACATATAAATAGTCTATTTGCACCACCTCTGTCAATGCATCTAACACTGGTACTAGACAGGACCCCCCATGATCCCTACTGAACTTGTGTAACCCTGTTTTAACTGAAAGAGCAATCAGTTTAACTGCATCTACATGCATCTTCCAGTCAACATTTGAGGTAACTACTGATTTGTTGACATTTAGATATACATATATAGGAATTTAATAATAGCAATGTTAAATTCCTCCAATGCAGGTGAAATACTGATAGGGTATTCCTTGGCATAAGCCCTTCCTAATGGGAAAATGCTATTAAGATGGCCCACTTCATTTAATACCACCCAACTCCAATTTTCTCAATGCATTTCTCTTGCCAATAATCCTTCCGGTATTTCTGACTCTTTTATTGAATCCGACATTATTTCCCAGTTAACCAAATTAAATGTCACTCTGAAATCAACAAAGAAGCAATAGAGGTTGTCCCTAATATATTTCTATGGACTTCCGGGCTACAGTCCATAAGCTAAAGCAGTGAACCATCAATTATTTTGCATCAATCCACTCCTGTGTCTCAGTGAGAAGGATTTTTGAAAACATCTTCAACCTAACATCCGTGAGGCATATACGCCAATGTTTCTTCGGGTCATTAGGACAACGTTCCTTAAAAATTGATTTAACTAAAGCTCCTTTCCAGCTATCTACAACAACATTTCTAAAGGTTAGCATGAAAAACTGTGCACACTAATCACTATTTGATTTAACTATAACGGCTGGTAGGTTATCAGGGTTTGATGCTCTGGTTAACCTTGGGGGCAAGATAACATATTTTATGCATTTCAGGGTAAAGCAGTTTAATAAATTATCACTCTCATATCTCCTAGGCGGCTGGTCATTGAATCTTATACTGTACATTTCTATCAAGTTAATTATCCATCGATCTTCTGGGACCATGCAATTTATTCTACTATTCTCACCACTGATGCCAGTTTCAACTATTTTCCAGAATTTCCTGTAATTATTTGCCTCAAATACAGACAGCATAGTTTTCCAATGTTTCTTAAAATAGTCTGTGCTTTCAAAATCAATCAGGGATTTATATTCAGAACTAATTTTCATAATTTCTTCTCCTATGATCTAATTTCCCATACTATTTTGACTTTTTTAACTTCCTCAACATACTTTTTAATAATTGGCAATGTTTTTCAAACTATGACTGGGCAATTCCATTTCATTTTGGATTCTCTATATACTTTTTTATTACCACTCCCTAGATCTACTACAAAAGACTCAACCACATTAAAGGGTAGGGGGTTAAGGAATAGGTAGGAGTGTAAGGTGGTAAAGGTATTTTAGGGTTTAGGGATGGGTAGGGGGTCCAGGGTGGTAAGGGTATTTTTAGGGTTTAGGTAAGGAAATTGGGTAGTAAGGGTGTTTTTCGGGTTTAGGGGTGGTTATGGGTATTGGGAGGAAAGGGTATTTGCAGGGATTGCAGGGATCAGGGGTGGGTAAGGGTATTGGGTAGTAAGAGTATTTTTAGGGTTTGGGATGGGTAAGGGTATTGGGTCATAAGGGTGATTTTAGGGTTGAGGAGTGGTTAAGGAACCTGGAGCACCAGCCGCCCCACTCCAAGGTGTTTCTGGTTTACCTTTGTGCACTGCTGTGCTCTCTCTGTCAGCTCCGCCAGGCCCCCTCACAAATGTCCTGGCTGCAGCAATCCCAACCCGGGGCAGTTCTGGTCATCTGGATGACAACCATGGCCAATGGCACTCAGCAGCCCAAGGTCACTCATTCCACCAGGACGCCTGCCGCACAGATCTTGCTGACAACCAAAGTTCTGCCTACGTTCCACCTGCCAGCCAACTTTCAGATCCCACCAGTAGAATCCTGCACTTAAGTTTTGTCCTTTCATGCCTCATCTGTTATTCAGAGACTGTATTGTAAAGTTTGTAAATGTTATAGTTGTATGTGGTATGTTGCTAAATAATAACACATGGATTGCAGATAAATTCACAGAGGCTTGAAATACAGTACCCCCCAATGGTGGCAGAGCGATGATGAGTATGTTTTTCAGTGGAAGTGCATTCATTGCGTATTCAAGGTGTATCGATGTTGACAGCAGTCTTACGATATTGATGTAGCGACAGTGACGTTATTGCAGGGCATAAATGGAAATGTTCTCTGTTGTGAGTCTGGGGCAGACGTTGGTGTGACAAATATCTGGTTGGGTGATATAGATGTAGTGTTGCGTCATACATAGTCATGTTCCTGCCATGCTTGTGGCAATTTCTGCTTCTACTTGAAGTGTTGCATTTAGGGACCTTGGAAGGTTGAGTACTGAGTCAGACCTGTCACAAGTCAAAATTCTTCCTTTGCATTTGATTTTTTCGGCAGTATGTTTTACACCAGGCATATCGTAGTATATGGACATGGTGAAATTAACACAGAGGTTGTGTTGTGGATTAGATTGGGGTGGAGCAGAGCTCCGCGGAATTCCACAGAGTTATTATGGAACTCTGCAGAATTCCATATAGTGCAACTCCACGAGCTTCACCCACCCCTGGCTGTAACACTCTATATCTGAACCTCCCAGTAGGTGTAAACTGTAAACCAGGCAGCCAGGTTGGTTTTTCAACTACCCAGTCATTGCCACATCAGTCCTCTGCTGAAGGAGTTACATTGGCTTCCAATAGCGAAGAAGGCCATATTTAAATGAGCTGTATTATTTTTTTATCTCTGCATGACAAAAGCTCAGCATTCATATCCACCCGTATTCACAGCTACACACCTTCACACAATGTAAGATCTTTTTCCCTGAGTTTGTTGACTATTCCAAAATTCAGAAGGAAAAAGATAGGCAGTGCACGATTTGCGATAATTGCCCCTCAAACATGGATCTCCTTCCCACTTGACATAAGATCTGCTCCCAAGTATGCAGGGTTTAGGCAAATCCTAAAAACAACGCTATTTAAGCAAGTGCATGCTTGATCCTCGGACAGTGTCCTGGATCTTTGTTACTTTTGCGCCAAGGAACCTATTTAGTGCACGTCACCAGTAGCAAGCAGACGAAATGCCTCCTTCACTCCATTTAGGATTGGTCTTTATTGTCCTGTTTACTTTTTCGGTAAGAAATCAAGTGTCACCTTGCCCTGTGACTATTCTCAATTAGGTTAGATGGTTGAAGATTGGACATTTTACCAAACTAGCATGTTAGATAACCTAAAAAATAGATAATTTTAATGGCGCTCAATTGGAACAACCGGTACGAGTGTTACAGATGAGATTCCAGCCCTTCAGTTGAAAGTAAAATGAAAGCAAACACTTTAAACACATTTTAATACATAAAACATAAAAGGCCAGATTTACTAAGGACTTGGATTGTCCTAGCGTGACTCAGTCATTGCAAGGAAACGAAATTCCTTGAATGGAATTTAAACAAGCATTGGCATAGCCAATAGGTCTCGCTTTTGGGACATTATAAGTGTTTAGTTATGCAACTGTTGCATGGCTAAACACTTATAAGGTCCCAAAGGCGAGATTTATTGGCTATGCCAATGCTTGTTGTAAATATGCCTTTCACCATTTTTTTATATTTATGGAAAAAGATTTGCACCTGATCTGGACGAGAGGACTAATTGCCACTAATTCCTCAGTGGAAACACTTACCACAGAACGTATAATAGCAGCTGCTCTCATTCTAAATGACATTTGACCACTCAATAATTCCAGATGTGTTTGCTTGCAGATTAGGAACTTGCAAAATCCATTTAAGTTTCCTTCGCGTGCCTCCCAGCTGGCTGCGATTAATCACGGCCTGTATGGGCCCGCTTTAAACCCGGCATTCGAAATGGATAAGATGCTACTCCCGGGTGGGGACTATAATCGAGCGCTCTACACCAGCACGCCCGACGCTCGGCTGACCGGCCCCACGCGTGTCATGGTGCGAGTGTGGCACGCGGCTAATGTGGCGATGGGGTGGAAGGATCGTCTGACCCGGGCGTCACCACTATACGCGTCCGAGCAGTTGGGCTCCCTGTGGACCTCGAAGGGCTTCGAGAAGTGGGACATGATAGGCATTAGCAAGGTGGGGGATCTCTGGACGAGGGGAGGATTTAAAACGTTCGAGATGCTGCAGACGGAATTCCACTTGCATGGCAGGGAGTACTTTCGGTATTTGCAGATCCGTCATGCACTGGGCTCCGTCTTCCCGGACGTTGCATCCATCCCGGAGTGTTCCCCCCTTGAGGATAGAGTGCTGGATGGACACGTTCCGGACAGCACGATCTCACTGATCTACAAAAAACTGATCAATGACCGCACGGGATTGCTGACTGCCCTTCGTGAGGCTTGGGTTGCCGATGGACTGGAGCTGGACGACGAGGACTGGACCCTTGCGGTGGCCTCCCCGAAAGAGGTGGCCATACCGGCCCGCCTTCGCTTCGTCCAGCTCAAGATACTCCACAGAGTCTACATGACGGGGCCGAGGCTTCTGCGTATGGGCTATGCTGTGGACGGGTTGTGTAAGCGTGGGTGTGGCGCTTTGGGGACCTTTCTGCATATATTGTGGGAATGCCCGGAGGTGGAGCGATTCTGGCGTGGTGTGCATGAGGTCCTGCGTGTGGTTACGCATGTGGTGCTGGTACCCGAAGCGAGGAGATGCCTGTTGAATGTGTGGGAACCTACCGACTACTCGGCGCCACAGACGTGGTGGGTGACTCTGGGATATATGGTGGCCAAGCGTGATATTGCTCAACTGTGGGGATCTCAGAGGTCCCCGACTGTCTCGGCCTGGAAGGAACATATGGATTGGTGCATGTTTCGGGAAAAGGTGGTGTATGTTGCGAGAGGTAAGCCTGGGACATGGGTGAAAGTCTGGGGCCCCTGGAGCGCCTACCGCGGGGGAATCTGTACTCCACCGTTATTGCCCGATCCGTCGCCTGCCCCATCCCCGTAGCCGACCCATCTTCCCTGTTCCGGGCATTGAGTTTTATCCAGCCCTAATCCTGATCTCTTCCCCTTCTTGATACTCCTATGGATTGGTAGGGTCCCCCTCTCAGGGGAGCACATGCTGCTATTTCTGATTGTAGATTGCCTTGTGGTTTTTGTTTTTTCTGGTTGTTATTTCAGTTTAAAATGAAACCGTACAGTGGGGTCCGGATGGTGTGGCTATCAACGCTGCTAACTCCTGTGCATCTTCCTCAGCCGCAACGCGCGCTCTACAATGTGTATCATATGCTCCTTTTGTTTACTAGCGGCCGGCCGGAAGGTTGTAGGCCCATCTTTGTATATTTTTTTGAGTTTTGTAATAAACGGTTTAAAAAAAAAAAAAAAGTTTCCTTCGCGTAAATCTGAGAACTTTTAGGAAAATTATGTCAAATGACGCAAAATGCCAATCCATGATTTAACGCTATATTGTCTCGCAAAACGAGTCCTGGCATCAAATTGTGATGCCAGGGTGCATTTTGCACAAAAAATACTGTGAAAAACACAATTGATACAACCACCGTTGGTGCTTTGGTTATTTTCATTGTGGCCACGCTCTCAAAGTTTTCTACAAAATGTGGCACAATTACACAACATGATATATTAACATAATTTCGGGAAATTTGCATGTGTTTTGCGAAATTACAGAAATTCTGCAAATAAAGGCAGCATTAATTACATTTCTGCCATGCCTAATGCAAACACATAGCATGCGATTTTATCAATTTAACACTTTACATGCGGTTCACACTTGTCAGACAGAGCGAAATAACCGCACATGCATCAATTTCGCTTCTCCTCACTCGTAATTACGGCCACAGAGTGAGTTATGTTTTGCTTTGTTTGCACAGCCCATCAATACCTGAGGAAGACAAGCTGGCAGTAAACGTGTATTACCGAGGGCTAAGGCAGGTGGCTAAGCACAGCTCTCTGTTTCCAAGCGCTAGAAAGCAGGGTCGGGTTGGGTCAAAAAAACGGCCCTGGCAATAATATTAAAGTGACCCCATTAGCGAGCCAGATAGATAACAAGCAGGGCAGCATGAGTCACAGCGATTTGGAATAAGTGTCTAGTGAGAAGTACAGGCAAACAAAACTAACGAAAAGGGAGGGGGAGAAGGGAGGGGGGAAATGCGAGCAGAGGTGACAAGAAGGGCTGGGCGAGAAGGGAGGGGAGGGAGCGGAGCTTCAAAGGGCTGGGCGAAAAGGGAGGGGGCAATGGGAGGAGTAGAGGCGCCAGAATGAAACGGACTAAAAAACAGAGCAAGAAGGGAGGAAGGAAATGCGAGCAGAGCATCAAAGGGCTGGGAGAGAAGGGAGGGGGGAATGCAAGGAGCAGAGGAGCAGCTGTGCACGTGCACGCCATCATGCACGCAAGCTCTAGGCCAGCAAAACCATGTGGGTAGCACTTTTGAAAACCCACTTACAAAATGTCTCAAAGAGACAGCTTCCGCTGTCTCAGCGAGACCTAAAAGCCACACAAGGGGTGATTTGCACCACCTTGCGTGACTTTGTAAAGGAATATAATGCAATGCAGCAGCTTGTGCTTCATTGCGTTATGTTGTGGTATGTTTCCATGGGTGGAGCATGGATGTTCCTGTTTATCCATCCATAGATTTACACACAATGCCAGATTTACTAAAGGGAGTAAACCTAGGATTGCTCCCAATTAATTCACCTACCAGAGAGGTGTAACAATAAGAAATATCTTTAGCCTACCACAGAGAGGTGTAATTAAGAGAAATATCTTTATTTCTCCATCTTATTTGCTCTTTTTATGTGTGCTTTATTCTGCATGCACACATAAATATATGAATTAGCTTCTAAAGATTCTTATTTGTGCAGGAAGGCATCTCTTCCTGCACATACAAAATCCTGCCCCTAGCGCTGGCACCCGTGCACCAGTGTGCGAGGGTGCCTGAGTTGGTCCTAGCCACCACACAGTGAACCTGTACTAGGATCCGGCAGAAGTGCGCCATATCTTAGTAGATATGGCACATTTCTTCTCTTTTCATTTCACGCAATAGCGCAGCAAGTTCCTTTGCTGCGTTGCGTTTCCTGAAACTTTAGCAAATCTGGCCCTACATTCTGTGCTGTGTTTCTTACAGAAGCGATCAAAAGAAAACGTGACAAATCAGGAAGTTAAGGAATAAGTGCATAGTAATGTAAACAAAAGATGCATCAAAGCTAGGTTAGTTTACCTAATATTGTACTGCAGTGTGAGTTCCATTCATGAAAGAAAGTCGTAAATATGTACACTTGCAAGCATGATCAAATTTGACACTTTAGGATTTACAAAACCTGTCTATGTTACACTTGAAACCTATGCCAGCCTCCCTGGCATAATCCTCTAAACGTTTTCTGAATTGCATTACCCAAAGGTAGTCACATTTTCCCAATGTCTAATTATGTGCATTGTACAATTAAATATTGTAATATGCGAACACCTAAGTGCAATAGCACATTTTGTGTTCTTTTTAGCTGCATGGGTTAATATGTTTTACTCATGGAAAACCGCCCAATTTTTTAAGTGCATCATTTTATTTCCCACCTTGGAAATGGGTTTATTCTTGATTTTGTCAAAAGAAAAGCCTTGACCATATACATGGTAGGAAGGGAACTGGAATGTTCCCGAGCTTTTCAGTGAATCATCACCCTAGAACACCCACTTTCCAGTTTGCATGGCATTTAATCAGATACATTAGTATGCATTTTTGAGGCAATACTTCATATAAGTCAAATGATCATGATTGCACATCTCCTTCAGTAAATACCTTGCAATTGTAAGTCAAGCCACTTGTGCATGTAAGAGAAACGTAGATGTCCTAATCGTTCTGTGAATCCAGCCTATATGTTTGACATTGTTACCTTCAGTAATCAGTATGTCTGCCAAAGCTAATTAAGGGTAGCTAGGACATCTGCTTAAACGTGGAACTCAGCATTGCCCTAATTTTACCCGAAATTCATTAATGGAAATGACAATGTGCCCAATTCTCTCAAAATATTCAAATGTATTCGTGTAGACCTATACCAACATTTGGAGTAGTACATTTAAGACTGTTGGGAATTCCAAGGGAAGGCTCCTTAGGATCCAACAGTTACTTTTTCCAGGAGTACTTATGGAAATGTTTTGTGCATTCTAAGTTAGTTAAATGTGAAATTATTTTTGTATGTGTACATGGTCTGGTACAGTATGAGCCATTGGGCCTCACATGAGCAATTACATTTACAATTTTTTTTCTTCAAAGGGAAAATATTGTTTCCTGTGATGAAATCCTTTCCCATACACCCATCAAACTGGAAGCTTTCTCTTCCCAATTGCAGCCTGGTTACTCATATATTCCATCCAGAGACAGGAGTACATTTCCAACCATAGCAAAATAGGAATGTACCTGCTAAGACGTTTAGAAAACTCAAAAAAGTTTTCACCTAATTAGGATGAGAGAAATGACCTGTAACAGTCACAACCTGATGTTGGAAGCATATTGGCTCACACACTATAATGCATTATGCTGGCGTAATTTATGATGGCAAATTCACATTTTCTAAATGCAAAACCTAACTTTCCAGTTAAAAACTAGGTAATTGTGTAGTAAAGTTCTACGTGGGTCCTCAAATACCTTTGTCAATTTAAGCCCAATGTGATCAATATATTGCATATATTGCTTCAGAGTTAACATAAGAAAAACATTACTGTACCTGAACAATTTCACCAGTCCAGACGTTTAACAGACCAAAGGACTAATTACAGTAGGCATGTGGCACTCCTGTGGAGAAAGAAGCTTACAACATCAGATGCTCAGCTTACCTCAACACTCTGAACTAGAACTGCTGCTTAGCGTCCCAATAACCATGTGCACCTGAAATATTGAAGCAGATCAAACCCAAGTTACCAATCATGCACTTGAAAGGACAATCCTGAATAACATTTCAGATTAATATATGAGAGGATAAGCTTCACAAGCTTTGCAAATTACTAGTGAATGTTAGCATGCAACTTCAACAGCATCAGATTACAAGCATACGCTAAGCCATAACATTTCTAATACTTTGTTATTATCAAAAAAGTAAACCAATTACATTGACAAAAGCCACCATTTTCTTTTTGAAAAAACAAACTGTAGTTTAGACATTCACAGTTCAGTTATCCCTAGATCATGCTACCATTCCTTTCCCATAAATAATTTAGGTTATATATTTAAAGTTAGCAAGAGTTGCATTTCTGTTATTGTTAATTTTAGTTCTGTTTATTAACTGGAAGGTTAGATAGTGCAAAATGAGAAAATAATAATTTGTTGACACTAGTTAATGTTAATTAGATGGTTTAAGATCCTAAAATCCTATTTTGTTATGTTTTGGTAGGTTTACTTTTTTAACTATAGGTAGCTTAATAATAGAGAATATTTGACATTTACTTACATACTCAACATTACAGAGTTTCTATTAGTGTTACCTGTTTAACGTTAAGTCATCCTTTGAGTCCTGCGACATATTTCCTTAATAATCATCAGCCATCAAGTCTGATAGTCTCAAAAGAAATATCAGCCCTCTAAACTGCCTTCAAGGGCGGTGATATTTAGCACTGAAAATTACAAATAAAGTTTTTGAAGTTGAAGAGCAAGAACCGGGCAGTGACACTGATGATTTGTTTATAAAATACAAATTGTTATAAACTACGCAGATGCAGTCAAAGCACTCCTTTGAGTGGAAACAAGGTAAATCTATGCAATGCTTACAAAGTTATATGGGATCATTAATATGCGGGGAAACTCAATGGTTAAAGAACTAGGCATTTAGACACGCTGGTAAGTGGTAATCTTACCTCATTAAACTCCATTACATTCTCGCGAGAGACATGCTAATACAAACAAGTCAATGAGAGTTTGTGTTTAGCAAGATCAAGCTTAGAGGATGGTTTAAAATCAATTTATTGTTCTAAATCATTTTCCATTAACAAGTTATACATTATTCTTTGCTAACCATAAGTCATGTAACAGTTTAGTTGGTTACCTTTTTAAATTATTTAACATCCATAAGTTAGTGATACAACTTTTAACGTCTTACACAAGAAAAATGCTTAAAACACGCTTGGGATCATTTTTGTAATTTTAAATATAAAAACATTTTAGTAATCTCTTGACGAAGAAAAAAAGCAGGCATTTAAAAGTTAGAAAACACGTAATTCAAAATTTAATTTGTTGCAAAAGGTTTCAGCTTTATTGACAAATTATGGCAAACAGTTGACAAATTGTGGTTTCCTATTTAGAGAAGCTTACACATGGACCTTTATGAGATTATTTTAACAAATACAGGTTAAAACACTGAACAAATTCAGTTAGCTACATACATACAGTAGCCCCTTGTTTTCAACTCCTTTGTAACAGCATTTTAAATTATATTTACAAACTGAATATTGAACATTTTAATGTAACATATTAGAAAAGACAGGTTAAAACATCTTATCTACACCTCCATTACCTCCCATTGCAAAACACATATAACAATATGTCAGCAACCCTAGCCAACAACTTTTTTTCACTTGTGGTTATGTGCATTAACTTCAAATCTGTGACACCTTCATGCTTTCTTTAAAAATATTTACAAAAAACAATGAATCACCACCAAGAAAACAGTTCCTGTTGGCTTTTTTTCTAGACAATGTTCACCAAAGCTTTTCAGTCCTTGTTATAAAATAATCCTAGTGCCAATGACACACCAAATGTTTTAAGAAATACAAGAATATAGGATAACTGTAATTCAGTAATCCCTTGGATAGAAAATAAATGGACTATTACTTGTCTTGTTGCTGTCATTTTTGTGCTGACCAGAGGCTATAAAGTGGCTTTGAGATGAAGTCACAGATGAAGAAGGTCCTTCAATATCTAACGTATGGGTGTTCTCTGTAGCCCCCTCTGGCTGACCTGACAGTGTGCGTTTTTAAAATAGGACGGACCGAATGCCAATCTTCATGTCCTAATGCAAAGAAAAAGCAAGAGATACATTCTATGAAACCTACCATCAAAAGCAGATCATAGTAATTATCTAAAACAAACAGTATTCTTCATACATGACAAAGTTGACAATTAAAGACAATGTGTCCCTCATTATGAGTCTTTCGGAAAAGGGTGGGGTATTTACCAGATGTGGTAAATACCTTTACTCCAGAAAAAGGTATTGCCCATTTGTGGTAAGTGCTTCCTGTTCCAAATTTTAAAACAAAAATGGAGCGCAGTATGCAGAATCTTTTTTTAAAACACCGAATTCCATGCTTTTCTTTTTCCAGGCCCTCTCCCCCAATTCATTTTGGCAGGTTTGACCTGTCAGAATCTATCAGCAGAAAACTGCACGGTATGATAATTATCATTTTGCAGGGACCAGAATTTAGCCGTTACCTCATAATGAGGGTTTTTGAATTTGATGATAGCTATCAATCATCATGCCAACTCAGAGGTACAGCTTTACAAAGCATTTATGAGTAAACAAATTATTACAATAAGAGTTCTCTTTAAGTGCTCTTCCATTCTTTTGTCAATCATGCCAAAACATTGATAACTCCCTATAAGTAAAAGTGCAAACAGAAGACAGGCCTTTCTATTTGTACTAATTGTATACAAATATTCCCTGAATATTCCCATTTTAATATTTTGGAGCCAATTCTTAGAGACATGAAAGAGTACGTAAATGAGTACCACTGGAAAAGTACTTTATGTACTGAGCCCTCATGTATGCATTTCCCATTGTGCTTGACATACAGAACACAAATGGTCTCAAACTATACATCTGTTTACAAGTTCTGCCATATGTAAGTTTCAAATATTCAGAATTATGTTACACGGTTGATGATTGGACATGATTTGGTCCTATAATTTCAGCTGACTTTTTCACGTATTTGTTCTAAGAAATGAATGAGATATGAATTATAACAATGTAATGTAATATAAACAGGTAATTCTCAATTTTGCAAAGCTGTGACAATCACAGATTATGCACTGGCTCGATAAAACACAGACTGTAGGGAACCAAGGTGGTAGTCTACATTTTGCTTCCAACCATGGGATGGTCTTGGGTGGCACCAAAGAGCATATCATGGCCCATCAGGGTGTACCTTCCTAGTGGCCTGGGGGCTGACCTTCTGGCTGTAAGACACAACATTTAGAGTGAAGGTAAAAAATCAAAGATGCCTCTCGAAACAATATAAGTGAATTACAGAAAATTAATATAGCTAAATAAAGTTACAATAAAATTAAAAGAAAATGGTCATACTAGTTATTCCAACAGAACCTTAAAGAACCCCTCTAGTGGTATAGCCTTAAATGATAAGGCATACATGTTGAGTGCAACAGATTATTGAAAAGCACTTGAAAAGTTGACAGCAGCTACGAGAAAAAAAAAACATAAGGATGAAGAAATGCTCTTTGACAGAGAAAAAAGAGAACTTTTTTTACATCAAATACTAGCACTCAAAAAATCTACTAGCTATTGGCACTGGGCACAAAGACATCAATCTGGTATACAATGAAAAGAAGAGAACAAATGTGCTGTTTTTAAGAAATCATGATCGGACATGAAGGATAAAAAAAAACTAGGAAAGCAAGGTGGTAATTTTGTGCAAAATAAATTGAAAGCAAAATGTTTTAGGAGAGAAATCATTTTGCAACAAAAGAGATAGAAGCAATTCTTATTAATACAAATGATTAAATGTAATGTTCCCTGAGTAGTAAACATTAAGTGGATCTATGACTTCATATCTGCAGGCATTGTATTATGGCCTCCCCTTATTTGTGCTCTTAAAGAAAAAAAAGACAACGTTAATAGACTACATAACCCTTTCTCACCCATAGCTTGCTTCAGGATATATCACCCTTCTCAAGAAATGGGAGCACAGGCATGGTGGAGTCGGTGTGTTGATGCATCAATACCACATTAACTGTAATGATCTTAAAAGGTGTACACTGTAGGTATTTTAGACATATACATCCAAACTGCACCATGATCCTGACCTCATTCTTCCTTGCTTAAGGTATATAACCCTTCAAAAAACAAATTGACTCCTTTCTTGTAGATCTTCACACCTGGCTCAACTATAATGCCCTTTTCGAAGTGCATCTGCTAGGAGACTTTAATATCTGGGTTAATTACAAAAAACGGCAAGAGAGTTGTGTACAAGAAAGATGGAGAGCAGAATGGAGGAAGGAATGAGAGGAGAAGGAGAAGAGTAAAATGCAAGAAATCCTGAGCCTAGATGTAGGTAGCTCAAACTGAGTGTGCCAGTGAATGTGAGGGCATTTCTCCACTCCCACAATGCCCTTCCATTGATAATATTTTCTGGATGAAAAAATATCTCAGCATGTCATGTGCCCGAATTAGGCCCTGTAAGAATTGTTGCCATTTTTACAAGCAGGCGGTCCTTTCCTAAAATTCCCTTCTCTTTGCCACATCAACCTTTTGGCATACATTTGTGTTTGTGTCTCTGGGACTACTTTCTTGGAAACACTGGCCTTGATGACCCAGAACACTTCGTGAGTACACTATCACACTGCCTTGATATTAGGGATATGGCCATCACGTGCATTACACAAATGTGTTTTTTATCATGTCCATGTGGTGACGCAGCTATCTGTGAAACACCATCAATGGCAGGCTGATCACAATCTGAGCATGAGGCAAGGATACCATTTTCTATATATACCCTCTTGCTTCCTGTCACAATCAGAGGACACACTTCTGCTGACTTCGAGAGGTCCCTGGATGCCAGATACTTTGCCTCGCAGCTGATAAGCATCTCTGTGAGGGTGTGTCCAGTTTATGACCAAGGTGGGGTATTACATTCTTACCTATCAGATAATGGGGTTAGACTATCCAGGAGAGGGCTTCTTGGCAAAACATACATCTGCACCCTATACACGTAGGTTAGGGTTTTGTGTTGTAGGAGTGCGCTACATAGTTATACTATTGTATATTTATGCATACAAAATGGTTGAGGTACTCATTTTGTTCACTGTTCTGACATTCAGTATAACCTTTGTCTGCTACTGTCTATTAATTATCGCAGCCCACATATTCTACTATGGTTCAATAAATATTGAAGACGTCCCTATGTGTAATCTTTGTATATTTCTCTGAGCGAAAGAGAGCACAAACAACTGGGTGAAAAGTTGGAAGTCTGTCACCATGGGTCCTGAGGGAACAGAGTTGTCAGGTTCAGTGGTTGCCAGAACTGTTCGCCCCTGTTTAGGTTTAGGGGATAACGGCAGCACTGCGAGCTAGCTGGTAAAAGGGTGTCATATCCTGTGGGGGTGCATGGAAGCAGTCTGTTACCATCCTAACTTTATGTGGCCCCCAAATGTGCAGTTCCCACTGATGGATGGAAACTACTTTACATGGTACTGCCAACGTTGGTTGGCTTCTTATTTTGTATGTATAGATCAACTGGGTAGCTCTATCATACTTCCTCGGAGATCCCTATTCAACTTTTAACCCGGGGACGTCTGTGGTAGTAGGGAATCATCCTCCTTGGCTAAGTAGGTATACCTTACGTATCAAACGTTGGAAAAATGAAGCTTGAAAGGATATTGTTCCCACTGTGTTAGCCAAAATCTGTAATCCTTCATTCACACAATGTGGCTCAAAATATATCTATGAACTGCAGATATGCGGTTACTCAAACATTACTACAGCACGGCCTCGCCCTAGACGTTGGGGCAGTTACCTTCATGGTAGAAGCACATGAAGCATTTAGATTTGAGGTATTTTAGTCTTGGGTTAAATTCTCTGCTGCAGATAATACTACATGGGTTTTTCATTAACATGATATGAGTAAAACACTGCAAAGAATACATTCTTTAGGAGGAGATAGAAATACCATTAACATACCAAGAACATAATAATTGGTTTAAAGGCACCCTTCCCCATAGTATACAGAAAATAAGATTAGGCCCACTCAGCAATGAGGGGACGACATGGCCAGTCCTGGTGTGCTACATACGAATTTACCCAATCTTGATCATCTGACCGCAGGTCAGGTAAGAGAATTGTACAATAACCTGGTAACAATATGCAAAAATCTTACACAATACGTGATGCAAACACTAACACTTGCTCCTGCGACGACTGTTCAAGCGGTAGCCCCTCAGTTAGCTACACAGGCATTAGCCTACAGACATTGAATGCAGTGATGGGAGTATACCCACCAAAAGGGAAGAAATTCCATTTTGGATTGCACAAAAAACAAATCAGCTTGAAGCATTATTTCCCCATACAGGCCCACAGGAAAAACATATAATGTTAATGATTTGCTAGCTGATGGATATAGCTACCCCAGTAGAAGATTGTGCAATATGGGGTACAGTATTTGCTGCAGTATATGCCAGAACACATGGTACCTCTTTGCTGGCTTTTTGTACCTAAAGTCCTGAATAAAGAGCAGAATGAACATGGGGCAGCACCTGCCCATAACTCAGGGATGAAACTGATGGGCAACTTTTCTGCAGTTTCTGCCATAATATTCAGTAACATTAAAAGGGAAGCAGCAGCGTTAGCTACATAATAACGCCTAAGGAATGTGACTCCTGCCCAGCAGGAGCGCGAATTGCCTAAAATTATTACAGAAACCTATGCTATGCTAGGAAGAGATAATTTGGGAGGCAGGCCATTAGAACCCCAAGTGAAGAGTACATCTTAAAAGGATAACTCTAAGCAAGCACCCCTTTCTTCAACAAAGAAGAAGTGGGACAGTAAGAAAAATAAGGAAAAAAATAAATTAAGGGGTGGGTCTCCTGTAAAGGAATCTACCAAAAACATTACATCCTACGCAACAGTGGCAATATTAAGTTGCCTGATAAGTATCAGGATACTGATGCATGTCCCTCTCGTTCCTTTCAGGAAACATTCGATAGACCTTCAGAGAGAGGAGAATGATCAGAGCAGAACTCATAACAGCACGTGAAACAACGGAAGGAATCACAACGCTCATCTGACTACATAATTAGGCGCGGTCTAGTCCTTCAATCATGGAGACGATAAAACGGGACGCTGTGCTAGCGCGCGCGGACTCGTCCTAGCTCTCTCAGCTGTTATTGCCTCGCTAACGCCGATCCTGCTCTTTTAACATTTTTGCTCTTTGCACATTCGTAGTACTGTAAAGAAAAGAAATCGTTTTATGCTATTCTCTTTTAAAATCTTTTTAACATTGGGGGTGATGTGATATTTGTATTTTCTGAGTTGAGGGAACCAGGAATTGGGGAAAACATTTGCTTATTACGACCCGCCATCTTGGGCAAGACGCGGTCTAGTCCTTTAATCACGGAGACGATAAAATAGGACGCTGCGCAAGCGCGCAGCGGACGAGCGCAGCGGGCGCGCCTAAGGCAAGCCCGTCTGCGCCCGTCCGCGTCCCAGATGCGACAGACCATCTTGGAGCCAGCCGTAAGGGTAAGATGACTGTCAGCGTAAACAACTCACGTATCAGATATAACAGTAGGGACCTTAAAGATTTGAATGGCTGTGCGAAATGCCGGCCCCACTCTCTTTCTATGGGCTATTTGAGAGCATGGAGCTGTGAAATATGCCCCCCCCCACGATCATTGTTGAAACATCATCGCTGGGAGAACATTCCCTCGATCAATCTATTTTAATTAATCAGCGAGTTAGCAAAGACTTAAAGTTGATGCTTCTTAATACTCGCTCTATGAGACAGCATGAATACCAAATTTTTGATCTCCTTTCTGAATCTAAGCCCGACGTGTTGTTTCTGACAGAGACATGGCTTCATGAAGGATCCAATCCAACTACTGGCAACGCCATTCCGCCCAACTACCTTATTTCAAGGAAATATCGTTTGGGGGGACGAGGTGGAGGAGTTGCGATTATTTATAAAAAAACTTTCACTTGCACTACTCTACCCAATTTTGTCTTAGAAAATGCTGAAAGCCTTAGCTTCCTTCTAAAGGTGTCACCCCATCAGTCTATTGCAGGAGTTCTAGTTTACCGACCTCCGGGCCAGGCTAAAGGCTTCCTTGAAGGCTTAAACTCTGCCATTGCCCCTTTGGTCGCTAAATACGAACAGTATTTAATCTCGGGAGACTTTAACATCCATATGGATCTGTCCCATGATCCGGACTCGATGAAGCTTTATGAATCGTTAAATATGTTACATCTTACTCCTTATGTCTCCCTTCCCACCCAGGAAAGGGGACACATTGTAGACCAGGTTTTCCCATCTGAACTGATCAAAATGGCCCCGCCCCTTCCCCTGGTTTGGTCTGATGAGATCACTATCTATTAACTTTTAATATAAAGAAACCATCTGCTCAGTCTTCTAAGCACTATGTGGAGCGGACTAATAGGTTTAGATCTTTTAAATATATGACCCCGGCAGCCGTAGGAGTTTTCCTTGAGGCGCACCTGTTTTCTCTTACGGATAGTTTTACACAAGATGTTCCCTCCCTAGAAAGCTGGTTGAAAGCATGTGTAAACGACATCGCCCCTCTTAAGACCCGGGTAGCAAATAGAGGCAGACCTTCTGCTCCCTGGTTTATGGAAGATCTCAGGAAGAGCAAGAGCCTGTGCAAACGTTTAGAAAGAAGATGGAGGCAGGATTTCAACCCACTGGCCAAACAAACATATAAGACAACATTAAAAGCCTATTATAATAAAGTTCGCTTGGGAAAACGAACTTTCTCAATGGAAAAGTCGAGAGAGCTGGAAACAAAAGCAAAGAACTTTTTAAAATTGTGAAATATTTTACGGCCCCCTGTGCTATAAAGAACCCCTTTACCCCGACGAAAGAATGGCCAGAGAGCATTGCTCATTATTTCTTTACTAAAATCTCCTCTATACAGGCCACTTTTGGAGAGGTTTGTTTAGACTCTCAGGTGAATCTGGAAAGGTCTTTTTCACAGACGCCTAAGTCTGAGAATTGTCTACTACAATTTCCAACGCTTTCTTTAGAAAAATCCTTAAATATCCTTCGCTCTCTGAAGTCAGGCTCTCCGGTAGATCCATGTCCGGCCAAGATTCTTGCTTCTATAGCCGAAGTAATTAACCCAGCAGTAAATCAGGTGCTGAACCTTTCATTAACTGAAGGGACAGTACCGGATAGTTGGAAACAGGGGAAAATCCTTCCTCTTTTAAAGAAACCATCTGCCGATCCCTGGACAACAGGTAATTATAGACGTATCTCACTGCTTCTGGCCCTATCTAAGACTTTGGAGAAATATCTGAATCTGCTTCTCGGGGAGTTTGTTGAATACAATGGCATTCTACATCCCAGCCAATCGAGGTTCCGTGCTAATTATAGCACGGAAACAGCTCTCCTTGAGATATCGGAGTCCATAAAAGCTACTTTGGATAAGGGCGGGAAAGCAGTTCTGATACAGCTTGACCTGTCGGCAGCTTTCGATAACGTACCGCATGACCTTCTTCTCTATCGTCTTTGGAGGTGCGGTATCGACGGCACTGCCCTTCAATGGTTCCGGTCTTACCTCACTAATCGTCAGCAGACAGTTTGATCCCCCCTTTTGAGGCCCCCATTCAATCGATGAATGTGGGTGTTTCTCAGGGATCTATCCTGAGCACTACGTTGTTCAATGTGTATATGGCTCCCCTAGCATTGCTGGTCGAACCTTTCGGCGCCAGAATCGTTTCCTATGCTGACGACACTCAATTGTTGTTTACGTGCGGAAAGGGCGAAGTCGTGGACGGGAAGAGGCTTAACCACTGCCTAGCTGCGGTATTTAATTGGTTTAATCTGAACCAATTATGCTGTAACTCAGAGAAATCAGAAATGATCTTCTTCGGCTGCAAGCCGGGTGAAGAATGGCGAGAATGGTGGCCATCCAATATGTCTCCTCCAACGACCCTGGCTACCACGGTCAAGAATCTGAGGGTCAAATTGGATAATAAACTTTCCATGAATGCCCAGGTCCAAACGGTGGTAGGCTCCTGCTTTGGCCTTCTGAGGATGATGTGCAACTTTCTACCTTTATTTTCTGTATCTCCTAGGAAGACAGTTGTGCAAGCTCTAATATTGTCTCAGCTCGACTATGTGAATGTCCTATATTTAGGCCTTCCCGAGTATCTGATTAACCGGCTTCAAGTCACCCAGAATGCTGCTGCCTGAGCTATTGTTATGGCCGATCGCCGGACACATATGACCCCACTCCTTAGAACTCTACACTGGCTTCCAGTGCGTAAGAGGGTGTCTTTTAAGGCACTTGTATTGGCCTTTAAGGCCTTCCATAATATCGACACTCCTTATTTGAGGAACAGATGCCAGCAGTATGTTCCCGTACGTAATTTACGGTCCTTGTCCTCCTGTTTTTTACTGACCCCAAGGTTTTTACGCGCCCGGTTGGGAGGTCGCTCCTTTCAGGTACTGGCATCTGGACTATGGAACAATCTACCCATCGAGCTACGCCGTGAAAATGATCTTCTGCCCTTCCATCACAAACTAAAAACGCTACTGTTTTCATGATCGGTGATCTTGGTTTGACTGCTGTGGGTTTCTTAGTCACTGGTCTCCCCTGTTAGCGCCGGGACACTCCTGGGAGTAGCCGTGCGCTTTACAAATACCCAGTAACATAACATAACATAACATAACATAACATAAACAGGAAGACAAACAAAAAATTTGAAAACCTCAATTTAAAAAGAAAAAGGTAGCCAGACTAAAAGTCAGGCATGCCACGCTTTTGAGGACTTAAATTCTGAACGGGGAGTGGGCACTAATGATGCTAGACAGAGTAGCAGAAGTCACGATAGTTCGCCAGAACCTGATGAATTGTCTGGTGGGAGTTCACCAGAACCTGATCATTGTCTGGTGGGAGTAGCGCTGAGTGAGTATATCACAGTGGAAACACCAGATACTAGGGTAAGTGTCCAACACTGATTGTAAAAGGTCCAACTACGGTTGGAAGGGGACCCTACCAAATTTATCAATATCCTCTTTTGGGCAAAACTGACTTAGGGTTATGTTATCTTGTTGGCCGAAAAAGATTGGCCACCTAACTTCATAATGGATTGCCCACAATGAGAAACTGAAAGTTTACCGGCTTTCTATGACCTTGTTCTGAAATCAATTAAATATTCAAGTCAAGTCAAATCAGCTTTATTCGGTGTGAAATGTACAACCATAAAAGCGTACTAAAAATAAAAATTAAATATAATATATATATAGGAAAAACAATTAATATATACACATTTTACAGAATACCAATGGTTCACTAGGGGGAGCACACATAATTGGTCGGGGGGAGTATTACAATTTCCTCATAATGCACAGTTAAAATATATACTCTTATTTAAGGATACACAACTATATATAGCATTTGATATAAAATATATCATGTATTAAAAAGGTGCTTAATCTACAAGGCTGCTTTAATTCATTGTTAGATATTGTTAGACATTGTAAAATACCAATGGTTCAATAGGGGGTGCACACATAATTGATCAGGGAGAATGTTAAAATTTCCTCCTAATACACAGTTAAAATATATACACTTGTTTAAGAATACACAACTATATATGCTGTTTAATATATAATATCTCATGTATTAAAAATGTACCTAATCTGCAAGGCTGCTTTCTTAGATTAATTCATTGTTAGTCAGACCTAGTTACTCTCATCAGGTTTCTCATATAATAATGCATCTAAATGTGTCAATTCTCTTCTTTTCCTGACTGCTTTTACTATAAAGCGAATAACAGAATAGACAGTTTTCATATTATCCAGCCTACATAAGAATATAAAAGCATGTTTATAATCAAAGAGCCTGTGGGTTAGGAAAAGTGGTTTCAAGACAGTTTTCCTAATATCGCTATAGAAGGTACAAAATAGTAAGAAGTGCAACATAGACTGTGGGGTGTTTCCATTGCACATGCAGTTTGGTAAATTATAGGACCACCTTTCCTTATTGGAAAATGTAGTTAGGTAATGTAATGTACCAAGACTGAGCCTTGTTAGGTAAAATCTGTGTTGGGTGTTCCTTACTAGGGTTATGTATGTTTGTATACCCTCCACCAAGGGGATTTCACAGTAAGTAATAACGCTTCGCTTCTGTCTTGCATCATCGTATCTGTCTTGTTCACTGGCAAGAGTGTATCTCAGCTTCAGATCTTTCTTGCTTATGTCTAGAATAGACTCTGGATCCATTTTGTTAAAGACTATTTTACAATATTTAAGTAGATTAGAGATGTGCTCTAGTCAGGGATTTTTTTTACTGTGATCAAGGGCTAAACAGTCCTTTATCAAATCTGTTGTTAATTAGGTCTACTCTTTGGACCATAACCCTCGCCAAAATGTAAGTCCTGCGATATTAATAAAATCACAAATGTATGATACCGACAGTTCTTTAGTATTATAAAATTGGCTGTGGAATTTGGGACGGCCAATGCTCTTTTTAAAAATGTATTCTCTTGTGTTTGTAAGGACGTAATATTTGCTCTCCCCCATATCGCTGACCCATGGCAAACACCCATCACACACCTAATTCTAAATAGGTTGAGGATTTCCCTTATGGGTTTATTTCCCATTTTTGTAGAAAATCTAAAAACTCCTTCAATTATTCTTAGAAATTTCAGACTACAAGAGACGATATGTGGTTTCCATGAGTCGCTACTATTAAATAGAAGACCTAAATAGGAGAACGTTGGAACTCTCCCTGTAGCTACTCCTCCCATGTGGTGTTATTTGTGCTTCATCTTAGATTTCCCACATGTAATTACAAATGTTTTAGTAAGGTTTAGCTTTAAATCCTTTTTTGACATGAATTCAGCAAATTTCTCGATTGAATGCTGTAAGTCATTCGCTATCCTCAATAAAAGGACAGCATCATTAGCATAGTGTAAAACTGGAATATTGGGTGTTCCAACTTTTGGGGGATCTACAATTTCATTTTGTAAGTAAGTAGCTATATTATTGATATATAAAGAAAAGAGTAGTGGTGCTAATACACAGCCCTGGCGTATTTCCCTTGTGACTCTAAAATCTTCGGTACATTCACCCTTTGTTGCAAAACGTACTCTAGAAGTAAAAAATGTATATATTTGGGACAGGTATGTTATAATGTCAGTGGGTGCTCCTTTCTCTTTCAGGGTTTGACATAATTTGGCATGATTAACGAGATCAAACGCACTTGTTTGATCTATGACGCAAAGATGAAGAGCACCCTCCTTAGCAAGGGTGTATTTTCCTATTAGTAATTCCAGGTTTAGACACTGTCCTACAGTTCCGATTCCCCTTCTGAACCCATACTGAGCTTCAGACAGAATATTATTCTCCTTAGCCCATTCTTCCAGCCTCCCCAAAAGAATTTGTCCCATTAATTTAGAGGTTGAGTCCAGAAGGGATATGGGTCGGTAACAGTTTGCCTTCCCTCTGTCTCCTTTTTTAAAAATTGGTATGATAATACTTTCTGCCCAGGATGCAGGCAAAAATCCCCTTATCGCAGCATTAAAAACCTTTAATAGGATCGGGGTCCAAAAATCCATATTATATTTAAAGATATCCAGCCTCATGCATCAAGCCAAAATCCAGTCGGTAAAATACCGAATCGCTAATAGCTCCCGGTATTCAGTTAAAAAAACCCAATCCCAATGCATCAACCCAAAAGCAAAAATCGCTATTTAAGGAATCCTTAAATAGCGATTCCTTAAATAGCGATTCCATTTAAGGAATCCCAAAGTGAGATTCCTTAAATGCAATGCATCAAAGTTAAAAAATTAGCGATTTCGCTAATAGGGGGAGCAAATTACCATGAAGATGAACTGCATGGTAATTTGCTAAAACTTTGAAAAATGCACTTTTGTGCATTTTTCAAAGTTTCATGTTGCGCACACACATGCCCTTAGAGCATGTGTGTGTGCAACATATGTGCACATATCAATTTCAGGGGTGTAATAGGGTGTCATTTTGACACCCTTGCACCCTTGAAATTGCATGAGCAATTTGCGAGAACCTACTGGTACTCGCTATTTGCTCATGCAATCTCCGATTCATTCCTATGGGCCTGGAGGCCCATAGGAATGATTGGGATGGCATTCCTTAATTGCTACTCGCAATTTGCTAGTAGCAATTAAGGAAAGTTAAGGAATCGCTATTTGAATAGCGATTCCTACATGCATAGCCTTTTGCTATTCCTTATTAGCGAATCCTTATTTTTCGCTAATAAGGAATCGCAAATGCCAATGTTGATGCATATGCCCCATTATTGGGTACCCCATCCAGTCCAGCGGCTTTTCCGCTACCACTTTTATGGAGGGCAGTTTCAATTTCTTCAGATGTAATTGTTAGGGTTTTTACAGGTAAGATAAATGTACTATTCTTTATTTTACAAATTTTTACGGCATCTGGATTAAAAATACACTCAAAGTGCGTAATCCAGTCTTCGGGGGAACAGCTGTTGCTATTCTTCCCGATACGTTATCTTTAAAAAACGGGTGATCGATTGTTTTCCAGAATAGGGCCGCATTTCTTGTTTCTGCGGCCTCTACTAGACTTGCCCAGGCATCCTCGCATATTTCACTTTTTCTTTGGTTTAAGGTTCTCCTATAATCCTTCCTTAGCATTGTCCCTTGGTTTTACTTTGAGGGCTGTTTTTAAATCTCTATTTAATCTGGAACATTCACTATTAAACCATCTTGGATTATTATCACAAGCCTTGTGCTTCTTTTTAAGTGTTAAGTCACCCGCTATCTCCATGGTAATATTACTAAAAGCATTCATAGTTACCAAGTCTGTGGAGGAGCTATTCATACAGATATTGATCTCCTTTTGTATTTTCCCTGTTAGATTGTCCAAAAAGGTTGTTGGGTCTACTCTTGACCACTTTATGGATACTCCATTTTTTCCTTGAGGTATTAATTCTGGGTTTGAGGCTTTTCCCCTCAATTTTTTAGAGAGGTTAAGCCTCAACATCAGTACTAGTGGGTGATGGTCTCTATGCAATGTTTCGGTAATTAAGCATTTTTCCACCCGACTCTTACACTTTGTAGATATAATAAAATGGTCAATACTTGATGATGATCTAGCTTCTACATAAGTATGTTTGGCTACTTCTCCCTCTGGAGTTTCAGGTTCTATAATCGCTAGATTATGTTTGAACATACTCCTATTTATTTCTTACCCATAAGTGTCATGTGGGAAATGAGGAATTCGGTCACCAAAGCAAACTCTGAACCCACATTGTTCACCTACCAAAATATCACAAGTTTCACAATTAAAATCACCCGCCCATATAAGTGTATACTCCCCTCCCAGTTCCTTTATAAAAGACTCTATGTCTTCCTCTAAAGCTTTGATTACCATTGATCTAGTAACATAAAAAATGTTATTACAAAAATTAATCAAAACCATTGTCTGTTTCCCTTCCGAATAAAGTTGTGTCAACTAAATACTCAAATCCAAGGAATGGGCACTAGCTCCTGCGTTATACCGCAACCGTGTGGGGTGGGATGACAGGTCACCATATCATGATATACTATTATGGAAAACCTCAAGACAATAACCAATAAAAACTGATGCTAAACAACAAGAGAAATATTAGACCAACTGGAATATCAAGATGTAATAGAGACATGCACTTCCTCCATGAATACTCCTCTATTTTACTGTAATGAAACCCGATCAATCATACCATCTAGTATTAGACTACAGACACCTGAACACAGCTACTTGCAGATTTGCAGTATAACATGCACACAGTGCAGCACCTAATGAATAACATTGAATGGAAGAAATACAAAACAACATTAAATACTTTGAATGTATTATTCTGCCAAAATATAGCACCGGGAAGCATATATGTTACCGCCTTCTTGGTGCTAGGCACATAAAATTCATTTTAATATATGCCATCAGGGTATAAGAACAGACCGGGCTTTTTTTCAGCCAGAGTGACGGAATTGTTAGAGAACTTTGATGATCAGGGTTTGTCAAATGCCGATGACATATTCTAAACAGTGACCTGAGGGAGCACTTGACCAGAGTGGACACACCATTTTGAAGTTTGCTCACAAGTGTAGGAGAGTAGGATCTGCCTCTTATGTTGCCCCCACATTTTTTCTGATGTTTACACTGGTTTCTGGCTATAGTCTGGCTGGGACCCTGCTAATCAGGGCCCCAGCCTCTCTGTTCTCTCTAAACAACTTGGAGTGCATATTAGGTGCACTAGTGAATGGATACTGTGGTACCTTATGAGCCCCTAGTATATGGTACCCAAGTTACCAAGGGCAGAGGTACTTCACAGGCCTGCCAGGGGCTGAAGCATGTATTAGGCCACCCCTGGGAAGCAGACTAAATCTGACACCACAGGCCTGCTACTGCAGCCTGGGTGAGGTAGTGTTGGCACTCCTCACTGAGATATAGGTTCACTATATCTCTCCCTGCACACATATTTAAACCTATCAGTTATCCCTAAGGCAGGCCCTATCAATCCTGAGGGCAGGGTGCTTGGTTTCCATATGAGGGGGTGCCTCTGCCTGAGCAGGGCCCCTCTGCAGCTCTCAGACTCTATTCTCTGGGGCTGTTTGTGAATGCGGTCAAACCATATACTCTTAAGTACATTATAACCTCGTGGTTAATGTTAACTTTGGAATGGCTGCATCAAAACATGTCGTGTTTGGTGTCAAACGCTTTGGAATCATACCCCCCACACCAGTAACTGGTGTGGGAGTATGATCCCACCCTTCTAGAGGGATAGACATGTACCTTCTGTGGAAACACAGTAGAATCCTGCAGAGCCCTGTCATCACAAAATGGATGCCACCAGTCACAGACACTGGGCTTCCCTCCTGCTGATGACCGAAACTCGCAGTGGAGGAGGCCCAACAATAGGTATCCTGTCACGGGAAGGTGTGACCACCTCCCAGACAGGGTTTAGTGTATTGGGGCTGGGTGGGTGCACTCCTAGAGTGCTTTGAAGTCCTCCACTGGGGGAGCAGTAGGCTCCTCTGTGCATGCACCAGTTCAAACCGGCCCAGGGGCTACCTGCCCCTGCTGTGATGCAAAACTGGACAAAGGGAAGTGGGTGTAGCCACCCACTCCCCTGACCCTCCCATAGGTGGGGTCATAGAGCTAGTCCCTCCCTTCCTTTCAGTATAAGTTAGGGAACCCTTGCCATTGCAAACTAGATATCCCTGGATGACGCTCTGAAGAAGAATCCTGGACCTTCGACGTTCCACTACCTCTGGAAGATGGAAGAATCTCCCTTGGAGTCAAGGAGTGACTCCCCTGCTTGGCAGGCAGCAAATCTTGCAATCAACAGTCTCAAACTTTCCTGCTCCCGCCTGAGTTCGAAGTCCCTGCAGCCCAGGAAGAGGATTTCCTGACTTCTCCAAGGCCATTGTGAGACCCCAGTGACGCTGAGGCAAGTGGACCCCACGAGTGACGAGGAACCGCAATACCTGGGTACCGTGCACGATTTTTGAGTGCAACCCCTTCACGATGTTCTACGAACCTGTGCTTTGGACCACGTGAGGTACAAGCCTCCAGCAGGAATCCCCCTGAAGATCAGAGGCCTACCCCATCCTGAGTGACCGTGGGCCCCTGTTGAGTGAATCCTCCCAAGGCGTCTTTGCGATCCCTTGCCGGTTGGCTTGTGGGTCCCCAGAAGTCTTTTCTACAGTTCCAAAGAGCTCCCCTGGTTGCTCCAGGCCTGCCCTGACTTACCCTTGCTGGGTGAGTCCCTCAGACCTTGCTGGTCTGCACCGCTGACTTTTTATCCTTTCCATAAGACTTTCTGTTACCAAGGCTTGTTGGCTCCAATCAGGTCACTGACACCGCAGTAAGATGCAGACTTTGTGGGATACACAGAATCCAGCTCCTGGTTGTTGTTGATGCCTCCTGGACTTCGTGGCTGAAGAGTCAAGACACCCGTGGATCACCTGAAATCACCCGACGACTGTGGGCATCCATCTTCCTTGCCCCGGATCACTGCCAAGTGACTTTGAACATTGTCCGCTCTGCTTTCAGGTCTTCCTTCTTCTGAACCCAGCCTTGGATTCCACCGGACACTTCTCCTGTCTTCACAAGCAGCAAGTCTTCTTTGGCTCCCATTGAAAACAACGCCTCGACCCGACACCAAAAGACACCTATGCACCCGGCTTCCCTGGGTGAGGTAACTCCAGCACTACGGTGCTCCTGTGGGTGTTGGCTCTAGAACTACTTATCCTGTAAGTGACTTGCTTGTAGACTCTCCCAAAGTATCCTAAAACTCTTAGGCCCACATGCATCAAAGTAAAAGCCGGTCGCAAACGGGCAGATTCTCAGAATCTGCCCCTTTGCGACCGGTATTTTTGCATTTGGGATGCATCATCCCAAATGCAAAAATCGCAATTTAAGTAATCTCTAAATTGCGATTACTTAAATTGCGATTGCATTTAAGGAATCTCAAATTAAGATTCCTTAAATGCAATACATTAAAGTAAAAAAACTAGCGATTTCGATAATAGGGGGAGCAAATTACCATGACGTTTAATTTCATGGTAATATGCAAAAACTTTGAAAAATGCACTAAAGTGCATTTTTCAAAGTTCCATTTTACACACACACATGCCCTTGGAGCATGTGTGTGTGCAAGATGTACTCATATGCAGATTTCAGGGGTGCAACAGGGTGTCCTTTTGACATGTTGATTTGTGCATATGTCCTTGACTTCTAATCTCATAAAGAGATTAGCAGAGAGTTGTTAGTAATAAATACATCTATATTTTATATATATACCTGTGTGGTGTCCTTTAATTTAGTAATTCAAGAGATTATAAGGTAAAACAAGCCGCTTTACATTCCTCTAAAGACTTAGCCTGAAGGCTGCTCTCCACAGCTACCACTAGGATAGCTTTCTTTAAAAGGTTGTCTACCATAAGAGACAAATTGTACTGGTGCAAGGTGTCCACTGTAACTAGTGAACAGCATATACCAGGCCAACTTCTGACATTGATGGGCAGCGTGTGGGATTCCAGCTTGCCATTGTTTTACCAGAAAATCTCTATTTGAATTACTAACTGAAAACCACTATAGGTACTCAAGGTACATATAAAGTCAAGCTTAGTATCAATAAGTTCTACTAAACTTAGAGCTGTGTGTCAAGGGATAGCACACCCTTTCTACAGCTCAAACTAGGATCAGTAGGCCACAAACTAGTGTAGGTAGTACAACACTGCACAACACTAGAATGTCCTTAAGGGTTGGAACTAGTGGGTCCACCCAGCCTCAGTATAAGGACATGACTTTCTTTGGCTTGAAAGCCATGTGTGCTGCAAGGATAGGACAGAGTCCCTCCACACTACACCTGATAGATCTGCTGACAGCAGATGATCTTAGATTAGCTCTAGGAGCTAATGGGTCTGAATCAGGGGGTCGGTCAATTACAGTGTCTGGGTCAGATGATGAGAATCATGATGCCCAGGACTCTGTGGTTGAAGGGCCAGATCCACAAGGGTCTGAAAAGGACAGAGGAATTCTCCCTAAGAGAACTGACTGAGTGGAGGAAAGGCCTAGGTCCCTTTGTAGGGAGTCTGACCACTCCTATCACTCTGGCAGAGAATCTGTCCAGCAGAGGAGCTCCTACTTTCCTAGAAGGGAGACCTCCTCTGACAGAATGTACAAACTGCTGCAGTATGAGGAAGCAAGATTTGCCCTCAAAACCAAGCAGTTGGCATTAGCCTTTGAGCTCCAGAGAGCTTCTAGAAGAGAGGGGTTAGAACCCCCTGGTGGCAGCAACAGTGTCTCTAGAGGCAGAGAATATATTCCAGACCATAGGAACCTGAGCAAGGTTGTTCCTCCCTACCAGAGTGGGGATGATATCCATAAGTGGATAACTGCTATGGAAAGGGCCTGTAGAGTACAACAGGTCCCCCAAAAGCAGTGGGCAGCAATCTTGTGGCTCTCCTTTTCAGATAAAGGCAGAGACAAGCTCCTCACTGTTAGAGAAGAGGATGCTGATGACTATGAAGTCCTGAAGAGTGTACTGATAGATGGGTTTGGCTTAACCACTGAGCAGTACAGCTTGAAGTTCATGGACACCCAGAAAAAAACAGACTCAGGACTGGACTGACTTTGTAGATTGTGCAACCAAGGTTCTGGAGGGTTGGCTAGTTGGCAGTAGGGTTACTGATTTCAAGGGGTTGTATAATCTAATGATGAAGAACAGATCCTTAATGATTGCCAGAACCAGTTGTTGCATCAATACCTGGTGGACTCTGATCTGACCTCTCCGCAAGAATTGGGAAATAAGGCAGACACATGGGTCAGAATCAGGGTGAGGCAGAAAACCCAGAACCAAGGGGGTGACACCAAGAAGCAGGATTCTAAGCGCTCTGAGAAAAAGTGGGGGCAACAAAAGAGGCAGATCCTACTCTCCTAGGCTACAGATTCAATTTCAAAAATCACAAATTGCCAAACTAAGTGTCTTATTTTTGGGATACAAAAGCCCATTGCTCCAACCTCCAATGACCATGAAAAGAATACAGTCCATATTGGGATTTCTCAATTTTGACAGAGCATACATTCCTGATTACGCAGAATGAGTAAAACCATTCTCCGATCTCATACATTCAGATTGTTCAAGTACACACTGGACACAGGAACACACTGAAATCTTATGTTCAGTACAAGCAGACATGATAGCTTCCAAACATTTAGACACACGTGAACACAACACACCTGGTGATCCGTGTGATCGCGGGGACACCAGGCTATACATAGGTTACATTCAATGAAGGTGACACAGTATTAACTGTATATAAATTGCATCTCTATACAAATGCTGAAATGTGTTTTGCACCACCTGGAAAAATACTTAATGCAGTTCAGACTTCTGTAGTGAGAAAACATGCCCTAACACAAGGGAAATGGATTTTTATTGTGACCCCGGTACCAACTTTAGAGGCAGTTACAAAAGCTAGTGTACCAAACGCAAAAGTTCTACATCCAAGATGCATACAATAGGCAAACTCCCTCACTGCAGATGTAGATTACAGATTTGACTCTACACTACAAAGGCAAGCATTTCTCCAGTACGAGCAAGACAATCCTCTGCCTAATAAAATAATGACTCTTGAACGCTATGACTACATCATTTATACTGATGGTTTTGCACAACCTGCCATTGGGACAAAACAGCAATATTTGGCTGCATGCACAGTCATAAAAGGCCGAATGCATGATGGAGAATCACATCCTGAAAAACCTACATGCGGTAACTAGGTGATTGCAGATTTGGCAGAACTTAAGGCTCTGATACTGGCACTACAGAATACGGATGCAGGATTCCCAAAACTTATAGTGCGTAGTCTGTATTATTGTGTAAAGTAATATGATGAATATCTTCATTTTGGAGTCAGAATGGGTTCATGGATTTTAAGGGCTGCACAGTGAAGCACTAGTTGCTTTGGGAACAGGTGACTAAGCTGAAAGAATGCTTGCCATGGGCTCATATAATACACACAATGTATGAGCCATCAATCTGTTGGCGTGCACATTGCAGGAAATTCATTAGCTGATGAAGCCGCAAAGGCGACAGTTTGCATGCCACTGTTGCTGCGATTATTCGCATAAGTAAAAGGATAGGCAGAGACATCATGATGGCTGTCAATGCTGCTCGCAATGACACTTGCCAAAAGTTTTCCACTCAAGTACTCCAACAAGTTAGATGCACAAAATATACCGTATGCTCAGATTCCTGGAGTGGGGGACAGAGTAATACCAAACAATGATCGCAGACTAGAATTATGAATGGCTCCACATGAGGGGCTGGCTTCTGCACACGTGGTGGTAGCTGCTACAATTTCATGATTAGAGCAGCGCCATTGGTGGCTGGGTCTTTACAAACAGACAAACAGACAAAAGGATTACGTCCTGAGATGTGACATCGGTCAGCAGATAAAGGAATCCACCATAACATGCCCACCCAAGAAACCTCTCTTAATCTCTAATAATCCAATAGCAAATGTATAATCAGCCCAATGTGGCCCCTTGTCATTTAATGGAACTTACAAGTAGGCCTGAGCGGAGTTCCGCTATGCGGTACTTGATGCAGTGACAAAAAAAACTCCACGGAGTTCCGTAAGTGGCAGAGTGAGACAAGCGGGGAAAAAATTCTGCTGCACTACGTGGCGCAGAGTTTTCTGCACTCTGTGAGCTCCGTGGGACGCAGAATGCAGAAAACTGTGCACACTCCGCAAACGGAGCAGAGTTCACCGCCCAGGCTTACTTATAAGTGTATCTTGGTGGCAGTGGATCCCTGTTGTTGATTACTGTTGGTATGGCCACAGCAGTCCGGACATGCACAGTTGGCACATTACATACGGTCCTGGGCCCGGCATTTAGCTCTCGGGTTCAAAAAGAGGTCTTGGAAAGATTGGGTGTGATTCTTCATTTCTCATCTCCATATTATCCAGAGGAAAACACGGTCATAGAGAGGAAACAATTGGACTTAAAGCAGTCTTTTAACAGCATGGGTATCAGACTCTTGTCGCAGTTGGGTCCATCACCTATATGGGGTTCAGAGGACCTTGAGAATTACATGGCAAGAAAGTCCCTAGGTGGTTGTACTCCAAATGAAATCCTGTTTGGGGTTAAGATGTGTGTTCCAAACCTTGTAATCCAAGCACAGTGGCGCCAGAAACACTGTTTCCATCAGTTAACGCTTGGCTGTTCTACAGGAGCTGAATGAGTCCTGCACTGCCATTGGAGAAGTGTAGGTTGTTCCAGCAAGAACAAGCTGGATCCCAAAGATCAGGGATATGGTCAGAGAAACAAATGTGGACAAAAAGACGTTGAGCCATATTACAGAGCACCTGTGTCTGTCCTGGCTGTTGAAAGTACTTGTACTACCACTTGACGGATGCCGTGATAAAAAATGTGATCTGAGCAAACCATACTATGTGGCCGTTTCTCAACAGTAGGCCATGTGGACTCCTGGGTAGCTACCAATCTCTTCTCGCTGCCCTACAGGATGTTCAGATGGAAGCTTTAATTGAAAATGAATCCTGCACTCTACAACATGAGACTGTGGTAAAACAATGAAGCACACCTTCTACCTGTTTAAAAAAAACGACAACAGTGCTATCTACAAGTACAAAAACATAGATTTCTATTCAGCATCCAGAAATAAATAAGGCCTACGTCAAAGAACAACAGATTGAATCAGCGTCAAGTTCAACACAACCTGCTGAGCTGCCAGAAATAGACAGAACAACATCTGGATACATCATCGATTTTGATGACTTCTCCTTGGATACATCGGATGTTCCACCGCGCCCACCACCCTTGCCAGTCAAATTGAAGGTGCGTGTTTTCTACTGTTGGCTGAAGATAATGGGCCCGATTCACAGAACTAACTTAAGACAAAATCCTAAACTTACTACCATTTTCGTATTCACAGAAGGCACTTACTCATTTTGGTATTCACAGAAGACACTTACTCACTTCGGTATTCACAGAAGTTAGGAGTCCTAACTTTAGGACTCCTAAATGCCTTCTGAGAATACCGAAAGTCTTAAAATTAGGATTTTTCTCAGTTTAGGAGTCCTAAAGTTAGGACGCCTAACTTTACTACTACTAAACTGAGAAAAATCCTAATTTTAAGGCTTTCGGTATTCACAGAAGGCATTTAGGAGCCCTAAAGTTAGGAGTCCTAAGTTTACTACTACTAAATTGAGAATAATCCTAATTTTAAGACTTTCGGTTTTCACGGAAGGCATTTAGGAGTCCTAAAGGTAGGAGTCCTAACTATACTACTACTAAACTGAGAAAAATCCTAATTTTAAGGCTTTCGGTATTCACAGAAGGCATTTAGGAGTCCTAAAGTTAGGAATCTTAAGTTTACTACTACTAAATTGAAAAAAATCCTAATTTTAAGACTTTCGGTATTCACAGAAGGCATTTAGGAGTCCTAAAGTTAGGAGTACTAACTATACTACTCCTAAACTGCGAAAAATCCTAATTTTAAGACTTTTGGTATTCACAGAAGGCATTTAGGAGTCCTAAAGTTAGGACTCCTAACTTCTGTGAATACCGAAATGAGTAAGTGCCTTCTGTGAATACCAAAATGAGTAAGTGCCTTCTGTGAATACCAAAATGGTAGTAAGTTTAGGATTTTGTCATAAGCTAGTTCTGTGAATCGGGCCCAATATATTTTGTTGTTACATGGCTACATCTTTGGATTTCAATTATATTATGTTTCCTCATGCTTTGGATTTGTTTTATGACTGTGTTCTTCCTCCTCTTAGATGAACATTTTGTCCCAGAACACCATGCAGTACACATTCTGTGATTCCAGTTCAGGATGGGTGTATATAGGATAAGGTCTCATTTAATGTGTATGGTTCGATTGAACTTTTCAAATTCCCCATTTGTTTAAAATGTAATTGAATGACCTAGAACATTCAACTGTGTTTTCTTCTGATGAGTTTTATGATTGTACAGCCAATTTTGGAAGATGTTCTGTTATCAACATTATGGTCACAATCTTTTACACAAGGCTATATCACCACGTGAAGTATTCAACTGTACTCAATGGGAACATTGTCCTACACCACCGAAGGGTGGTTCCAAAGCATTTACACAAAGGTTTGACTAATGTTCTGGTAATGACACATCTGAACCAGCCTCATTGTATTATAGGCTTGCACCATCACCTGCAAAGAAAAATATGTACACTGATACTCTACTTCGTTCCTTTTCCAGCTCTCTGTATAGGGTTTTGACTTTTGTAGAGACATAATAGATGGGAAATCTACTTGGGGACAAAAGATTGGCAGGTTCAGGGAACTGAGGCTTTATTTAGGGCCTGTTTAATACCCCAAGAGATGAATTTCCTGAACAATGCTGTGCAGCAGACTTGTCTTGGCTTAGCAAAGAGTAAAGATTTTAACACACCACGGATCCCTGCTTTTACACAATTCAACAACTGGCAGCAGTTAATACAGTATGATGAAACAACAATTGACTGTATGCTGCGTAAGAATACACATAGATCATCAGGCCCCAATTGGAAGGGATGGCTAATATGGCCATTAGATACTTTCAGGTGTCGGGATAGATTCCTGGGTAAGATCAATGGATTTACAGCACATAGGCCTGCCATGCGATATGTAGAGAGTGATCCTTCGGGAGTGGTAACAACTTTCAGTGTTGGGAAGTTGTGTATTGATTGGCTAAAAACTTCAATACTGTCCCAGGTTCAACAGTACTTGTCCCTTTTATCTGATGACTTGGACTTACGCGACGTCTTGTTAGGTCCTCGCAGATGTGGAAGATGTCTCAACAAGAAGCTGCTGAAAGACTGTGTGAGATGCATAGGGTCAATTTAGAACAGGCTCTTGCAGTAGTGGACAATGGTATGACTACTTTATCATCTAGAATGTATTCTTTAGGTAACATTGTTTCTTAGCAATAGACTTACTCCAGCAAGATTTGTCTGCATTACAAGATGGGCAGTCCCAACTTAGGTCAGTTCTATTGTTGAGCTGGACACTGCAAACATTGCGTTCAAGCCACGTGTCATGGCGATATATTAACACCACAAATCTGTTTTCCATTTACCATCTTTCTGATCGACAGATAGCAATGGCACAAAAAATGCAAAATAAACAATGTTACATATTGAGAAACATGGAAAAATAACTTTTACACTTGCTGCGATAGCATCCTTGGATTGGATAATACATGCGTACATTACACTGCCAATTTCAACTTTCCACTTTCAGTACTGGCTACAACATCATCACATGACCATATATGAGGCATTAGGTGAAGGGTTCATACATGAACAATGGGAACCTCCTTTCACATTCCAGGACAGGAATAAGGACACTGAAGTTTTTCTCAGAGGTTTAGACTGCAAGAATACTTTGAGTAGGTCCCTGGGGTGCAAGGACGTTTCGTGCAAGGGGCATGTAATGCATTTGTAGCAAACCTGTCTTGCTACGTGAAAGGATCGCCTACGGCCATGATAAGTCCGGATATCTGAGTACCCATTACATAAATCTGCATTCAACATCTGCATTCTGATGGCCTTGCCAGGGCAGGATGGAATGGAGGGGCTAAGACTTCACTTGAATGGGCAATGTCCTGTCTCCATACAAAGGACTGATTACCCCCAATAGATAGCCTAGTAGACAGGACTGGGTTGAAAGGGATACTTGTTTGAGAGCTGCTTCGACGTCACCCCCACATCAAAGTCACTTTTTTATATAAGTACTGGGTCTCTTAACCTATAAAATCAGAGACTATTGAACTTGTAATGTATACCAGAATACCAGCTGTGCTGCTTAAAAGACTCATCTGGAAGGCCTGCTTTCTTTTTGTTGCCTTGCTTCCTGCTACTCTCTGACACTACTGAAGAAGAGCTGGACTCTGCCTATACTCGAAGTGATCTGCCTCCTGTGGCTTTGGACTCAGGGATATCAAAGTTTCTACCCCTGTCCCTGGCAACCTGGTAGTGGCCCAGATACTTGCAACATGGATTTCGACGCATCTCCTGTCTGTGTGTACCTCTTTGCATCCAGAGATGGATGCATTGGACAGTGTACCGCGGCTGCTGCAGCTTGCTGAGATTGATGCATACCCTTGACTGGCAGAATCTGGCACATCTCTCAATGCCTCTAGACTCCAGTACCCGTCTTTGGAACAGACACATCACCTTCTCTGCATGGGAAAGATCAATGCATCTCGTTGCTTGCAACCTGGAAAGATACTTTATTTACCGGGCCTGCGTGGGTCATGTAGCCGGCAGGTGCATCATTGCAGCTTGCCCGAACGTTGACTTTGTCCCGGTCATCACGACCTATGGTACCCTCTTTAGTGTTATTTGCTTCTAAGCACTTTCTGCATGTAAATACCCCTTAAAGCAGCACCATACACTTTGTTTTAATAATGATAGAGGGATCACCTTAATAAAAATGAATCACTCTCCCTCCAGCCTTTTCTTAATACACCTTCTAGGACTTCACGGACACTTACACCCATGCACCCATACGGCTTCATCAAAAGATCTCCAAAAAAGAGACCCTACGGGGGACCCGTAGGGCATTGCAGCACTGGCCCGACGAGGAGCAAAATCCCAATGATGAAGCATGACATCCTTTGGGGTGAGTGAGGGCATCAAGATGAGGACACACTGCCCCCCACAATTAGAGTAGCACACAACGAGAGTACCTCTTACTTCCCTTCTTTCTCTCTCTATGTAGGAACGGTGACTCCCTCTTGGTATAAGTTTAACTTCGGGAGCACGGGTCACCAGACCTTTGGAATAGCTCCTAGAGTCCCCCTCTTTTGATAAATAGGCAGAGATACTTTACACATTGCCTCTTTAGATAAGCCTGACTGCTCTGTGACAAGCTACCAGTGGGTGAGCACAGGTAATCTTTTAGTGTGCATCTATCTTACGCTGACTAGAGTGATGGTTCCTGCCTGGTCTGGGTGCATACCTCAGCCAACCAGGAATCCCATATCTATTTATTTATTTTATTTGTTATTATATCTAACAACATTCATAAAAAATAAATATTTAAAAAACATTTAAAAATGTATTTACTACCACAACCATCCAAAACACAACTAAATTGAAGACCAACACTGTTAATTCATAAGACATAGGAAATATTCATAGGGTAATTCATTCTAACCAAGACATACATTTCCAATTTTAGATTGATTAAAGTAATCATAAAAATGTTTCCTACCACTAGCAGCAAGAGACAAGTTCCAAACCACAATTCATACAAAGTAAAAATGAGTTGAGCAATACATATCCTGAGGACCAAAAGAACAACAAAGATACTAAGGCTTAATAAATGTGAATAAAGTAATAGGACTTGCTGTTAGGAGTAAAGGCCTGCAGACTCTAGAGCATGCTTACTCCATATGTCATAGCGCAATCTAACAGCTGTTTAGAAAACCTCTTAGTAATAAGATATCAAGCAAACTGTTGGCTGAGAGCTAATATTGAAAGGTGCTGTGTCTGTGTGAAGCTGAGTAATTAACCCAACATCATATGTGGTGGACCTTAGGGGTACTGATGGATGTTGTGCCTTCCCACCTTCCTTTCAGGCCAGTTTCACTGTGTCCAATTAGAAAGCATAAACTGGTAGTGAAGATGAATGCCTCAACAGGCCACTCAAACAGCATTACATTCAAATCCACCTTGCAGGAGCTCTAATTAATATGTATGAGATGATGGTACACAATGGAGTACTATGGTTGGCACTGAGCACAATATCTGCAATAAAAGTGTGGTGCATTTTTTTAATTTGTGTATGTACCAAAATAAACAATGACGGTAGCAAATATATTTTTCTGTAAAGTCATTAACATCCTGATGGATGGCTAAGTGGATGAATTCATGTGGCTGAAATGACTGTCAAATATTTGTAATATTGAGTGCATAACGTATATTTAATTACTGCAAACATTTAACATTGTGTTAATGTAAAACACCTGTTCTAGATATGGTATATTAGCAGTGCATAAGTGTTCACTGGGTTTCACATGTATTTCCTAAGATTCTCACTGCACATCTATTTCCTGATCAATTTAGTCTACTGATTCAGACTGAATCAGTCCCACTTTAGGACTGGATGATCTTAGAAATAGACTAGGCATGGAAATAGCTGCCATTGTGTAGGCTTCAGATCGATGATATGTAGATTATGTGGATTTGTATGGTGCAGCTTATCATCTGTGAGGGAATTCAGGTGCTGGAGCAGGAACGTAGGTAGAGTGGTGCTCCTAGTTGAACAGCCAGGTCTTCAGTTTCTCATAGAAGTTGTGAAGTGGAGTGGCAGTCCTAATTTGTTAAGGAGGTTCTTTCCAATTTTTGGCGGCGATGAAGTAGAAGACGCGCCTTACTGACTTTCTTCTGTGGACTCGTGTGAGAGAGAGAGAGCTGGTGCATTGTTGTCTGGTAAGTTGGTAGAGTTGGAGACAGCCATTGATGTCTGTTGGTATTGTGCTGTGAAGGGACTTGTAGATGTGGATGAGCAGCTTGAGTTTTCAATGTTTGTGGATGCCTAGCCATTGTAGTTCAGTGAGGTAGGGACTGATGGGAGCGCTTCTGAGGATGACTAGGATGAGTCTTGTGATGGTGTTTTGGATGGTCTGGAGACTTTGCGTGAGTTGGTTGGAGATTCCCATGTAAAGCACGTTACTGTAATCAGTTTTGCTGGTTATGAGGGCCTGGGTGACTGTGTGTCTTGTGTGCTTAGGAATCCATTTGAAAATCTCTTGAAGCATTCTGGACATTTGGCAGCAGAATGTGATCACAGCATTGACATGTTTTTGTATCTTAAGTTTGTCATCAAGGATGATGCTGAAGTTCATGAAGTGGTCTTGGGTGGGGGGTAGGACCTAAGTCAGGAGGCCATCTGTAGGAGTCCCAGAGGGAACTCTTGTTTCAGAAAATAAGGATCCCCTTTTTGTATATGATCTCCTTTTTGTATAGGTTGCATTTGTGACACTTCTCTAAAATCCAGTTCGCCATGTTGGACTTGGAGGCAGTGAAATTGGTCCTGGTAGTGTTGCTCATGTCATTGAGGGAGAGGATGAGCTGAGTGTCATCAGCATAGGGGACAATGTTGATGTCGTGGGTTCTTATGATGCACGTGAGGGATGTCATGTACAGGTTCAACAGGGTGGGCTCAGGGAGGAGCCCTGGAGCACTATGCCAATGAGCTTCTTTTGTTTTGAGAGTCTGACATCGTGTGCTATGTTGGAGAAGAAAAAGGCAATCTAGCTTGAGTCGGGCCCATGGATTTCTGAGTGTCTAAGTCTGGCGAGGATGAGGGTGACAGGGGAGACGGTGTTGAAAGCTGCCAAGAGGTTCAGCAAGATGAGAGCAGTGGTTCCACCTCTGTCCATGATGTACCAGATGTTATCTGTTGCTGCCAGGAAGGCGGTTTCCATGCTGTGGCTGATGTAGAATCCTGATTGGGTGTAGTCCAGGAGGTGGTGCTGCTCAACATGGGAGGAGAGATGCTTGTTGATCTCTTTCTCCATGACTTTGGCCAGTAAAGGCAGGAGAGAGATGCCCCTGTAGATCTTCCGGGTTGGCCAAGGGTTTCTTTGGGAGAGCTGTGACTTCTGCGTGTTTCAAGCTGTCGTGTAAGTTTACGCTGAGGATGAAGGAGTTGATGATACTGGTGAGGTTGGCGCTGATCAGTGTATTTCCCAGGTTATACAGGTGAGGGGGACAGTGTTGATCACCAGATACTGTTGATAAGACTTCAAAATGTAGGACAAAAGGTGTTGACAATTCAAGGATGTCATTGTCGCATACAGAAACAAAGTTGATACCGCTGAAAGAGTCACCTTCAGTTCACAGTGGAAGGGGCAGCTAGCAGCAGGGTAGCATTGTGAATTGTCATCTGTGTAGCTCAAAGAGCAGGCCTGGCGTTGCTGACAGTCATCACTGTAGTGCAAAGATGCTGTTGGGCATCATGGACCGTTATCACTGAAGCTTTGCGTTGACAGTCACCTGTTGAGGCTGTAGCATGAAGTGAAGATCTTGCTCTCCCAAGCTTTGTTGGTTGTCACTGTGGTGCAAAGAGTCAGGTTTGCTAGAACGTAATCTCGGTGAGTGGCACAGGCAGCAAGATTTTGGCGCGAACTGGCTTGATTGCACTTGTGAAAAGCCCAAAACTTCAGAGTTTCCCCTTTTCTTTAGAGAGGAGCTTAACTGATGCCACAGCAAGGGTCCAGGATCTATGAAGCACCTCTTGGGGATCAGGAATTCATTCCAGTAGAGGCCTGCAGGTCTCAGGCAGGTACAGTGGCAGGTCCAGGCATGCAGGTCAGCGGGCAGTTGCAGGGAGCCTCTGGAGCTTATTTGTCCCAGTACCTCAAAACAAGAGGTCAGACAGCTGGCTCTTGGAGTAACTTCAGTCTGGGATAAAGTGAACAGGTCGAGTCTTTCTTCTCAGCAAGCAGGGCAACAGGTCACAGAATGGCAGGGTAGCAGGGGAGCAGAATGGCATTCCTTCTGTCAGCAACACAGCACAGTAGTCCTTTAACTATTACATCAACAGGCCCAAGAGCATACAGAAGAGGGGGTTTGAGAGTCTCCTTTTTATACATGGCACCTTCATTGAAGCAGGAGAACTTTCTAGAGAATTCCCTGTGAAGTGCTTGAAGTTTCCTTACTCCCCTGCCCTGGCTCCATGCTGGATGCAGGCACAAAGCAGGGGTGACAAGTCCTTTGTGTGAAGGCAGAGCACAGTTTATTCTGTTTCAAGTAGGGCTGTGCACAGGTCCAGCCCATCATTATCAGTTGATGGACCATTTAGGCACACCTACTCCCTCTATGGTGTGGCTGTCTGGGAGGAATAACAAAGTCCAACTGACAACTACACCCCATCAAGTGACCCAGTATAGGCTGCAGGCACAGAATAGTTTAGGGCAGGAAAATGTCAACTGGTTAAAGTGGCATTTTCAAACCTGTAATTCAAAAAATGACTTTACCATTAAAGAGGCTATTTAGTTGCAATTTCTGAGATCCCACACGTAAAATGCTTACCTGTTCCCAATCAAAAGTTACCAATTATTAAATGTAATAAGGCAACCCAATGTTATCCTGCAGAGGTGTCCTCACAGTAGTAAAAAAGCAAATGTAAAACAATTTCACTACCATGACATATAACATTTAAAATTTAAGGCCATTTGGCTGTGCCGCACTGAGTCACTTTCAAAGCACGGGGATTCATCATATCTACAGCGATATGACGGACCCTGTGCCTCCCCTACACTGCCGCACAATTGGCTGCTATGCACTGACGCAGGCACCCTTGTTTTTGTACAGGAAGGGACAACTTAATATGCTAGCTCCCAGAAGTCAAGTCAAAGGTACTCAAAAACTCGGCAACCCATAACCGGTTTGTGAGCTCATCAGCTCTGGGGGTGAGTTTTAGTCTTAGTGTACAAGTTTTAACAGGCCTCCTAATCTGAGGAGTGACACCTCTGGCCACTGATTATGAAAACTCTTTACATCTGGAACTTCCTAAGTACCTTTCTGAACAGTTACAGTTAGTTCAAATTGGGACAGCACATATGCTTTTGTGATTGCCACCTAGGGAACATGTGATAGCATTGCACTGGTTTAATACTTTGTGTATGACCCTTTAAGCAAAAATCAAATGCCACAAACCACCTTCTATTCAAACTAAACTGAAGAGCTATCCACATTGCATACATAGACCTAGATCTTTGAACAGCCAGGAAATACTGAAAATAAAGAAATCAGAATTGGAGGCATGTCTGTTTCCTCTTTGGTAACCGAGCTGTGAAATAGATCTCCATAAGTGATAAAAGATATCAAATAATAATATTCTACTCTAAACTAAATGTGGTTGTTCTGAATGAAGCAATATCTTTGATTCTCATTCTTTCTGCAGTATAGTGATTACCAGATTGCAAGACAATTTTCACTGTATTTCAAGATAATTTAATTCTAATCAAACCCAACCATAATGGAAAACATTTGGAGACGTTTTCTCTGCAAGCTAATATTTTTTAGAGGTTTTCTTTGCACAGTATATAATGTATCAAAACAAGGTTGCTGCACAGTATTATTTTGCAACATAAACTGTCCTTAAAGTTTTGATTTTCATTCAAATTGGGGAAAACGCAAAATCTCATAAACTACAAAGATACTATATTACTGTGAGAATGTTAAACAAAAATGTTACCACTCCACACAACTTATTTTATATTGTTTTTAAAATAGTAAAAACATGAATCAAATCTATCCATTTCAGTCCTACAGGAAGACAACAAATTACACATGAAGACAGGAAATAACCCTCAACCCACGTCAACAAGAAGAGCCAGAGAATGCCAGAATCTAGATGACACATACTTCTGCATACTGAAATGAAACGTAACCTCCAATACATGATCCTATATTACCAAAAATAAAACATATGTGAAGAAGAATAACCCTTTCACTATATGGGTATTTGCACACCTCTGTGTATCAGTTTTTGTTCTTGAACATTTGGCAAAAGGTTGTTCAAGCACACATATCCTTGTTCTATTTGTGCCACCATACACATTTATTTAAAAATCACACAATGCATTTCAGCAAGGCAAGTTGCTGCAAAGCGTTGTGTGAACTGGAGAGAGCTGAAAAGTGCCAGATATGTTACTCTTTAGCTCACCCTTTGCACTAGTACACTTGAGGCTGCCTAGCACCAATAGAGGCCCTCTTGTTCCATGGTGCAAGGGTGCCTGCTATGGGCATATTCTTCTTTCTATGTGTGCTGCTGAATGTAGCACACATGGAAAGAGAAAATAATGAGTAAAAAAAAAGATATTTATCCTCGTTACACATCACTTGGAAAGGCATAGCATTTTCACATATTCCCAGGTTTACTAGCTTTAGTAAATATGGAATGTGCCACAATCCATGGGTGGATGCATGGAACACCCGTGCTCTACTCATGGAATGCCTTTCCAATGCAAGGTAACACAATTCCGTGCTATGATCTGCATTGTGTTACTTTGCATTTACTAAACAACACAAAAACATGCACAGTGGCATTGCATGAATTAATCAATTATGCACAAATAAAACAAATCACATATTATTTATGGTACATTGTTAATTTGATACAGATATTCAAATAAGGACTATATACAAAATGTACAAATTACAAGTCTTTATTTCTGTAACCATTGGTATAAACCAAAACTATCTTCCCCTGGCTGGCTCACCAGTTGAACAGTATGAACATCACAAGTCAGCTTTTTAGCATTTATTTCTAAACCATGATAATTCTTCGCAGTCTCCTTCACACATGAATATAGTTCTGCTGAGACATGACCCTCAACTTTCTTCCTCCAGATCCCCTGATCATTGGAGTACCAGACATGTAGGGTTTTCAATGGGTTCATGGTGAGGCATAAACTGGGATGCAGTGAGTTTTGGAAATTTGGAAAGCAGCTGTGAATGAATGCAAGTCTAAAGTACTTGCTTTCTGGTTGCAGGTATCACCACTGGACTGTGGATGTCAATATTCCACAACAATCATTTGAATGTGTACATCAGGGGTGGATGGAGCACACGGAGTTGCACTACGTGGAATTCTGTGATGTTGCATAAAAACTCAGTGAAATTCCACTATGTTCTGTGAGTGGGCGGTGTTGCTCCACTCGCCTACCCCTACTGACAAGCATGCCTTCTACTGCAGAGCAAGAGTTTTTAAATGCAGGCATTGGTGATGAAATAGTGGAAACAGCATGGCACCACATATACGTAAACTGTAAAAAGGTGACTAGGAACGCTAAATGTTAACTAATCCACTACAAATGTGTGCATAGAACATAGGAACACATAACAATTGAGACATTGGATTAGCCCCAAGAACTCCAGCTGTCCAAGTGCACACTCATACAGGCACAAATATACACATGTAGTGGGATTGTTGGGGTATCCAGATCTTCTGGCGGTAAGTCGTGCTCAAGCACTTGACAACTATGCCTCTATAGGCATTTATTGATTTGTGCCTGTTGTGCCTACTACCTTTAAACAGAACAACAAGAGCAGCATTTAAGGTGGTGGAATTAGGATTAGTTTTAGCTGAAAGGGGGATTGCATTACTCTGGAAGGTTAAGAAAACGCCTGAATAAAACATTCGGTAAGCACACAGCATAGCTCTCAGCTTGTTGCTTTTGGGTGACTGTAAAGGATATAGAGAAATGTTGATGTGGGGGGTCACACAATTACTCCATAAATGCTCAAGTTGAAAACACTGTAATTTCGAAGGTAGTTAATCACAAGTATCCAAAGCCTTCAAGCCACTGAGTGTTTCAATTTGTGTGTTTTATTAACTCTTATTTTATTCAGGGGATCAGGGTTTTTGTGGTTTCTCTGTAACGTTATGGGACACAGACACATCACATTATAAAACCCAGGAATTCAAGAAAACTGCCAAGATTCAGCAATATTCTGGATTAGAATGTCGGTAGATTAGGGGACACGAGAGGCGTACACAAGTGAGGCCTTACCTGCTGCCCTGAGTAACTCAGCCTGGAGGAGTTCGAAGAGAAACTCTGCCTCTGGGCCATGATAAAGGCTCGAAAGAAGCAACAATGTTGACCTGTCCTCCAGGAACTTCTGAAGAAGGAACCCAAGCTGCTGATGGAAACAGGTGGATGAACACCTCAGACACACCCTCAAAAGTGACAGGGGCACTCATCTCCACACTTTTATAGAGAGCAGGCTGGGACATGGATGGGGCCTAGGGACAGAGATGAGTGCAACAGAGTGTGGCAAGAGAAGAATTGAAGGTTTGAGAGAGACTGATGGAGCAAAGAAGGGTGATACTCCGCCAAGGAAAGAGTATAAAGAAAAGCGGCCTGTGCATAGGGGTCAGAGGGGGGCGAGGGTCATAGAGAGAGGAGGGGGACAGAGTGGAGCACAAGGTGAGGGGAGGGTGACAGAGTGCAACCAGGCCCACCATATGCCAGACTGGAAGGTCGACTCTTGAGTCCTGAACCCGCAGTTCCCCCTTCAGCCACCACAGGGCCCGGTGAGACATGTTACCCTGCTCCTTTGGCCCTGTTCCCACCAGGAGCCGCAAGGCACATGCACACATCCATGAACAGGCAGAATCAACAAAATAGCATACTTCATGCGCATGCCACTCTGCACAGAGGTGTGATTGATGAAGTGCGTGTGCGCATCTTAGCACTCATTCAATGACGCTTGGATGTAGCTCACAAAACCGCATTGGAAAGTTGAGATGTCACTTAGGATGTGTGACTGAATGGCTATTAATGAAGAAGAGCACTTACCAATCCAATTGGTGTGTCGCTGTCTCAGTGGTGGTGGGCCAGGGTGACTGTAAACACTGTAGGCTGAGTTTTTGCCAAATTCCGCCCTCCAAGCGGAGAGCGAAGTGACAAAAACTCAGTAAACTCCATCTGCGGAACAGAGTTTACTGCCTACCCCTAATCTACACATCATAAGGTTGCTGTCATTTTGTGCTATACTGCCCTTGCCCTGATTGGCTTGATGGGGAAATGCGCTAATGAAGCTTGGGAGAAAATAACCCTTTTTGTTCCCCCCCAAAAAATATTTTCACTGTGGAAGGTCTAGCTGTCTTACGAGAAAAAGTACTGGTTAAAATATTATTTCTGCTATTTTGAGTTTGGGACCACCTATCCAAAAAATGTCAACCATTATTTTTAATATTTACAATAAATCTACTCAAATGGTAACATTAGATTTTTAATAACTGTTTAGAAAAAGTAACTTTTTTTAAAGTTACCTTTTCCCTGTCTGAAGCTCCTGGGGACTAATTGGCATTAGCATCATAGAAGATTCACAGCCAGTGCTTGACCTTAATGAGATGTGAAACCTCCTTCCACAGCAAAAACAGTGGCCAGAATGTAGAGGATGTTTTACTTTGTCTTGCAGGAAGACCAGGTCCTTCATTATCTTAAGGAAGGTGTGCCCTTTCACAACTAAATATAAGGTGAGAACTAGGGAAGGCAAACATTTGATACCACAGTGAGGATGGCTTGAAATCCAGTGGGGAAGTTACCCCAGAACCATTTTTGAGTGGCCACAAAGGATTTCATGCTCTGCAAAAGGGTGAAAACATTGCTCATTTTTGGAGGAAAGTGCACTGTGGGATTGTGTAAAGCAGAGCAAGGAGGAACTGCTGAAAAAGAATGTGGGGTTGCTCCTGGGAACATTTACTCAAATGGGCAGGGAGGAGCCAGGAGTTGCCATCACCACTAGTTAGTGCCATTCGTAAATGTGAGACCTCAAGGCACCCTCATCAGAATACTTTCGCATAGATATACCACAATCCATCTTAGAGTGTATATCCCAACCTACGCACGAAATAGCATTCGACCCTTCTTTGATCCAAGTACATCCGCCTCACCAGGTTGCGGCTCCCAAAAGGAAACGCGAGGTAAATTCTAAACGAGGGAAAAAAGTTAGATTGGATTGCGAGGTGAATTCTAAACGAGGGAAAAAAGCTAGATTGGATTGCACCCACACTAATACCCCTAACACATCCACTACTATCCTTACTAGGAGAGTTCCAGATACTAGGGGACAATCCAATTCATTATTAGTCTTAACGCCTTCCCAATCTGAGCCTCTCCCACTCGCTTTGAATAGAGACGATGGACTTGATGGGGGGAATGCCCGCCTTATCGACACTTTAAATAATGTCCTCAAGGGCTTTTTTAGTCCATTGTTGGCAAGGTTTGATGCAATGGTTTGATGCAATTGATCTTAGGCTCCAAGAAATAGAAAGGGTTGTAACTGCTTTTGGCAATCCTAAAGGGAGCAGTGGTAAAACATACAACGCACCTGGGATGAGCACGAATGATTTTCAAATCCCTCCCCTCTTTACATCTGCAGTTACGACTAATTCCCTTCCCACAATGGACCCTCTTCCATCTAGGTCATCATCATCTATACCTAATCCGCCTCTGCCTACATCTTCTATTCCCTCATTGTCCCATCCTTTACCTGCTCAAACCCAATTAATGCCCCCAACCAGGAACCCTGTAGGTGCACCAAATTTAAACTCAAATCAATTAGAAGTAGGGCGATCTTCTGGAGATTTAGACCAAAGTAATCAACTTACCCCCTGAAGCTTCGCCCTATGTCATAATTCTATCTGGTGTCCCAGAGCTCACTAATCCCGAGTCAGAAACCTATGCCTCTCTTAAAAATAAAGTGATTAGTTGGCTTAATATGCACAGGCCCCTTCCCCTAATACTAGGTCTGAGGTTGTAATGCTTAGGAGGGTTCCCTGGCTGGGAAATACTACAAAGAACATCGAGGGTGATTGCATCTTGGTGAACTTCAGTAATTCTTTAACTGCATCTTATATCTGCAACTGGCCTGGTAACACTAGCGCTTCCCTCATTAAAACTTGACCATTGTCCTCTTTCTATCCTCCAATTGATATCTTCCCCCGGGCAGAGTTGGATGGAAACTGGACCAGGGTTGGATCAAACTCATCTAGAGGAAGACAGAGGTATAATCGCTATGGTGTGCCTCCAGGTGGCGATTATTTGTGTAATAACAGGTATGCCTGCCTGGAAGAGGTTGACTGACTGAGTTGGGGGGTTACCAATTTTAATTCTTCTACGGAGGTGCGGTCCCCTCCCAAACACCAGTCTTTTCGTCTTCCTCCCCCTGTTGTTCCCCCTACCATTCCCGGGTTGAATTTGCATGAACCCCCTACGTGCACAAACCCTGATATTCATACAAATTGTCCACCTATACACAAAGTTCTCTCGTGGAACATAGCTGGTTTAGCTAGTAAGCTTCATTGCCCTCTATGGGGTTCATTCATAGACCTCCACCACATATGTTGCTTCCAAGATACATGGGCTAGGCAAGAATATCATCGAGTGGGCTTTGCATCTTTCACAATTCCGGCTGTATGGGGAGGTAGAGGTCGCCCCTCAGGAGGTCTAACAATTTGGGTTGCTACTCACTTGGGCTGCAGTGCTGTGATTTTAGAAACTGGGTCTGACGATGTTCTTTGCCTGCTATTGGATTGGGGCTTAGGCACCAAGCTAGCGGTGATTAATGTGTATGCTAGGCCAGTGAACCCATGTGCGGAATCCCGAGTGCTCGACGTTTTATCCAACATCCTAACCATGACACCTGAGGGAACAATGTTCCTTATAGCTGGTGATTTTAATTCTCACTTTGAACCACTCCAGGGGTTGGTGGATCAAATAAATCAAGAGGAGGATGAAATCTGGAACATCCCACAGGTTGTCGGTCCTATGGTCAGGTCTTGGGCCCCTCTTGCTGTCCAAATCACCTCCTTGACGATGGCCCACTTGATTAGGGCCTGCAATGGACGAACAATCTCAGATAACCCCTCAAGGCCCACGTTTAATAAACTAGGAAGGGAGGCTAGACTTGATTATATATTTGTGCAGTGCAGGGAGTGGAACAGAATATCTGATTTTCAGGTGCTCACTAGGGGGGAGAGTGACCATAATCCCCTGATATTGGATCTTTCTCTAACGGGCGTATTTTTTGACAATTCATTGCCATTAATTAATTTGGAGGCACCAAATAGAACCATATTGACTAATAATAAGCGTAGAATTAAATGGATTAAATTGGCTGACAATCAAAGAGAATTATCCCAACTCTATATGACGGTTGGTTTAGCATTGGATGACGTAGTAAAAATTATAGAGCAGTACTCCTTCCCCAATTTCAGCGGAAAACTGGCTAAGATTAACAAAGAATTATTCTCAACATTGTCTGGTTTATTTAACCCACCTGTTACCCGTATGAAAAGGACTACTAGATGGCCCCATTGGTATAACAGGGCCTGTAGATTGGCCAAGACCGATTTGCTGGATGCAATAAAAAAGAAAGTCTGCAGGGAGGATATCCACCAAAAGAGGCAGATCTACAGGTCTCTAATCTACCATGCTAAATTGGAGTGGGCTTCTGAAAATTGGAATAGCCTAACAGCTGCCCTTCACTCTAGAGACTCTGGCTGATTGTGTCTACCGGCACAGATGATGCTGTCGTAGCAATAAAACCAAATATTGCTCCCGAAATTTGGGAAAAACACTTCAGCACACTTGATAGGGCTGTTTCTCTTCCATCTGAGGGTTTAATGCCTGTGGCTGCTGACCACGAACAAGTTAATTTCACCTTGAGCGAGATCCAGCTCGCTATACCTATGCTTCCTGCGGGCAAAGCACCTGGCTTGGATGGGGTCCCTGGTGACTTGTACAAACATGAACCCAGAGTCTGGGCACCATACCTCACTCTATTATTTAATGCAGTCCTTGGGGGTATGACAGTTCCTCATACTTGGTTGGGCGCAGAAGTTGTGCCTATCTTTAAAAAGGGGTCCCCCCTGTTACCTGGTAACTATAGGCCTATCAGTCTGATTGATGTTGCTCAGAAATTATTTTCGAGGCTGATCCTAGACCGCATTGCGGACTGGATGGAGGACTCTGATATTCTGAGCCATTATCAGGCTGGCTTTAGAAAGTGCGTTTCAACAACAGACCAGATTTTTAGATTATGTATGCTTTTTTGGAAGACAGTTAAGGTGGAGGGGGGTTCTCTTTATACTGTCTTTGTTGATTTGAGCGCGGCTTTTGATTTGGTTCCGTGCATGAAACTCTGGTCTGTTCTCCACGACTTAGGCCTTCCAGGTCCTCTTTTTCAGATCTTGGTCCGTCTTCATACCAACAACTTCGCAAGGGTCAGATGTGGAAGAGATGGTGGCTTATCATCTAGCTTCCCCGTTGAAAGAGGGGTAAGGCAGGGATGCGTCTTGGCACCCACCCTGTTTTGCCTCTATGTAAACGGTCTCATTTCCCATCTGAACAATGTGCCAAATAGAGACGCCCCGCGACTCGCGGGCATAGGTATCTCAGCTATTATGTTCGCTGACGATACCTTGCTTTTAGCCAAGACTCCCATGGGGCTTCAACGAGTTTTAGATGGTTTTGCCTCTTTCTGTGCTGATCGGGGGCTAGAGATCAATACGGCCAAGACTAAATTTATGATCTTTAACCCCCCAGGTCCTCTCGCCCTAACCCGACTATTAATGGTACAAGTCTAGAGAGGGTTCATACGTTCGAGTACTTGGGTTTGACCTTGAACGAAAAGATGACATGGTCACATCACCAGATAAAGTCAAATCTAAAGTTAACGCAAAAGGTGGGGGATATCCTGAATCTATGGAATCAATCCATGACACACCCTATTGGCCCGCCACTTGAAATTTACAAAATGCAGGCCCGTGGTGCTCTAATATATGGCGGCGAACTTTGGGGCCACAAATGTGCCCCAGAAATTGTCGCCACTGAAATTAAGTTTCTGCAGAATCTGGCTGCTTTGCCACCGAGCACACCACTTCTCCCTCTTAGGCTTGACCTGGGATTGAGATCAATAAAGGAGGAATTAGGTGTGAAGCCCCTAACTTTCTGGAGGCGACTTTGGATAACCCCTGAACTCTCGAGCTATCGCTCTGAACTCATGGAACTTTACCGTCACCAAGCTTTATGCAATATTCCATGTAAAAAATGAACTAACAGGGTTGGGTCTAACTGCTCTGTGGACAAAACCGCACGAGGCTTGTCACACTGTATCCCGCAAAGAGTTGGTCGCATTATACCACGATCGCAACTTGACCGCCTCTTTAGCAAATGAGACACTGGGGCCAATGACTAATACCTTCTTAACAATGAAGGATTTTTATAAACTGGAGACAGTTTTGGATGATATCAATCCCATTGGCCTCAGAAAACTATTTCTGCAATGGAGATATAACGCACTCCCAATCAGAGCCCTTACTAGTAAATGGCACCCACCTACTTTAAAAAACTGTCCCGCCTGCAAAAATGAGCTTGAGAACGACACCCATCTAATCTTTTTTTGTCCTTTTTATGTGAATTCCAGGAAAAAGTGGATTATTCCCATCTGCAGAAATTGGGGTTTTAGGCACCATTTAGATGCCTACCGTTTGTTGAAATCTGATTTATCCCCCCTACTGTATTTGCTGTTAGCAAGTATTTAGCAGCTGTATGGAAGATCAGAAGAACTTTTTTAATGAATTAAAAGTTTAAATTGTTTTACATGAGTACTTATGGTTGCAAAATTTCTGTAAATGATATATCCAATTTTACATGCAGATGTTCCTTGTCTTGGAAAATTTTGTTTTGTTTTCTGTTTGTATTGTATTTCTTTTATGACTCTATGAGGCGAAATGAAGATTTAAGAAAGAAAGAATACTTTCTGGCTAGTGAAAGAAGAACTGCCCTTGGTGTTGGAGACCTGTGAGGAGACCTGAAGTTCTGGACCTGCTCCTGCTGGTACCCAGGACAAAGTGAGCCTCAAGGGTCAGTTGACGGATCTCCCGTGTGGCCATATGAACACATCAAGCTGTAAGAGGCCTATTTCCTGAAGTGACCCCAAAATGGACCTGGACTGGACTCTGATGGTAGCCTCTGCTGAAGTGAAACCTAACCCTCAAAATGCTATTCCAGAGGCCATGGAAATCTTGGCTGTGCCTAACGGGGCTTCTCCTACAATCTCTGAAAAGCTGTGGGACTTGAAAAATTATTGACTTCGAGCTGTCAGAGCACTGGGCCAACAATCTAAGTCAATCCAGACAAGGTGCAACCTCACTGCACGGAAGAAACACATTTCCCCTGCCTGGGGCTTCTATGCAGCGCCATATTCATTTCAGCGGACCATCTACAACTATGTATCTGGCTTCATGGAACTCACTGCCAAATACAGCCTGAAGCCTCGCACTGATGAAGGATTCTGTACTTTAAAAAACAGACTAAGGGCCTGATTTAGATTATGACGGACTGGTTACTCCGTCATAAATGTGACGGATATTCCATCCACCATATTACAAATACATTATATCCAATGTCACTTGTAATATCATTGACTGGTATACCCATCACATTCTTGACAGAGTAACCAGTCTGCCAAGATGTAAACCAGGCCCTAAGTCTGAACAAAGAATTCATGATCGGGTGAAGGTGCAACAAGTATCTACCCAATGAAGGGCCAAAATGTTAACTTTTCCCACTGAGACCTTTTCCCACCAAAGCCAACGACTTCAGCAAGATGTCATTCAATGGCTATCTTGGACTTCCTCAGGTACCCTCTACAACTTTGTCGTGCTGAAGCATTTTTTACATCCATTTTAGACACTAAGGGGCAGATTTACAAGAAAGTGACGCATCTGTACAGATGCGTCACTTTCCCTGCGCCACCCTTGGAAACCCTTGCGCCACCATAGATGCGCCGTATTTACAATACGGTGCACTATGGCGCAAGGATTGACAGATGCGTCAAAAATTCTGACGCATCTGTTGGCGGAAAAGTCACGCATTGCTTGAGTCGTGTCGCAAGCACGACACAACTCCAGAAATGCGTGTTGAGGCCTATTCCCACTACACTGCGTTACTACTTACGCCTGCTTGAAGCAGGCGTAAGGTTTTGACGCAGTGGCGTCCTAAAAGTGGCGCAGTGAAATGTTGTAGATTTCACTGAGTCACTTTTACGAGGCCTTCCTGCGTGGGAACGCCCACCCTGCATATATTATACCTGACGCAGGTATAATGTGACACAGGGCTTTACAACGTGACCCATCTTCCTAGATGCATCAGGTTGTAAATAGGCCGCATTGTTTGCGCTGTTGTTGCGTCAAACAAGTGACGCAACTGCAGCACAAAAGTCACGCAAGGGGCTTGTAAATCTGCCCCTAAATCCTGCGAAAAATCACCCAAAGAACAGTAATTTCTGATTGGTGCTTTACTTTTTCTTGGTGCTTTTTCTCTTAAATCTTGGAAAACTTCATATCTCTGGTTGCCCTCATTAGATTTTTGTAGCTTTGCTGTCATTTTGTTTCCTGTGTTTTATTACATTTTGTTCATTAAATATTTACTACTTTTATGAATTTCAGTGCAATTTTCCTCAGTTGTGTTTTTGACTTTTTAAGTATTTTGGTACTTTGAAATGCTTTGCATTTTTTTTCTTCTAAGTAACACCTGCCTTCTCTATGGTTCAGCTTTACATTACCGAAACCTTTGCATGGACCTTACAAGCTAATGACTTTGATGAATTACCATCCAGCCCGATTAATATTTCACTTCCTTACTTTTTTACCTTTTCCCCCAAATCATTGCAGTTTCCTACATTTTTCCTTATAGAAGAACATTTCCTTTCAAAGGCTTGACCTACATCTATGTTGTCCCTAAGAGCACCCCTGTCTGAGATCCCTACACTCAGGTCAAAGTAAGAGCTCAGCACACCTGATGTGGGTTGCAGAAGCATGTTGAAAAGTGGGCACTGGCTAAAGACTATTGTAAAATAATCAGTGAGCCGAAGCTTCTGTTGACAAGAAATTGTGTCTTGACACCCATCCTTGTTAAATAGTTGTGATACAATGCTGTAGACAAATTCTATTTAACAAGGTTTTTTATAAGGTTTGGATATTTATTTCCAGAACGTCATTGAAGATTCTGAGACATTGAAGATTTTTGAATAATGTTATGCCAATTTGTTCGGTGCACTATAACCCGGAAGGGTAACTGGGCACATTTGAGAACTACTCGAAAAGCCAAGTCTTTAGCTTCTTTTGTTATTCAAGAAGTGAGGAGGAGACTCTTATGTATAGTGGTAGATCGTTCCACACTGTAGGAGTGATGTACAAGAATGCTCGACCACCGGTCCTTGTTCTCTATACACAGGGACTTGTGCATGTAGGATTCAGGATGAGCGGAGGTTTCTGCAAGGTATGTGAAAGCAGATGTGATTGTTGAGATATCCTAGGCCAATATTATGTAGTGCCTTGAAAGCGGTGGTGAGCAATTTTAATTGTGCTTGTTTTTTTAATAGGGAGTCAGTAGAGCTCCTTCAGGTGTGATGTGATTTGAGTGTGGAGTAGAAGTTTAGAGTGATTCTGTCAGCCAAATACTAATTGGTCTGCAGCATTCTGGTGAGTTTTTTGTTGATCTCGGCATAGAGGTTGTTCCCATAGTCCAACTTGCTTTTGACCAAGGTGTTTATGATGGTTTTCTGGGTGCTGATTGTGAACCAATCGAAAAAGGTTTTCAGCATCTTCAGGGTATAGAGACATTAGTCCATGATGGCATTTCCTTGGGTGGTCATGTTGAGTTCGCTGTCATTGATATTCCTGAGGTTCTTAGCGTAGGTGGTGTGCGTGGGTGTCGGTCCTAACCCCATTGACCACCATACAGAGCTCTATGGTGATATGCTGTTCCTGAAGAAGATCACAATTTCGATTTTGTCATTTGGTGTTCACCTTTAGAAAGTGGTTCCTCATCCAGAGAGTGATTATAGTCATTGAACTTGATGCAGGTTCTGGGCATCTTGTCCCTGAGGAAGAAAATGAGTTGTATGTCATCTGCATAAGAGAGGATAATGATATTGTGAGAGTGGATGAGACTGGCTAGAGGGATCATGTATGCATTAAAAAAGAGTCCTGCTCGGGGGGGGGGATCCTTGCAGAACCCTGCAGATGAGGTCACAGGCATCTGAGGTTTTGGGTTCCAAGATGATTGACTGGGTTCTTTCTGTCAGGAAGGAGCAAAGCCATCGGAGTGTGTGTCCTTAGATTTGATGTCATATATGCATTGGATGAGTATAGGGTGGGAAACTTCGTCAAATGCTGCATTAAAATCCAGGAGGATGAGGGCCACCATATATTCTCTGTCCAGGGTCTAGCAGATGCCATCCGTGGTGCTGATGTGGCCAGTTTCTGGTTGGGTCTGAAACCAGACTAATTGGTGTTGAGGAGGTAGTGGTCATTGAGGTTTTCAGTGAGGTGTCTGTTGTTAATTTTCTTTAAGCTCTTGGCTGGGAATGCTAGAAAGGAGAGCGGTCTGTAGTCTGAGGATCATTGACAGGTCAGCAGAGGTTTTATTTCATCTATTGTAATACAGCTATGTGTTTTTCAACCTTCTGAAAAGATGCAAAGGCATTCAGAATAGGTGTTAGCATGGCACTGATGGGCTGCAGTCCTCTGAAGTAGACATGGCTGGGGCAGTGGTCCAATGCCACTCCTGAATAGATGGTTTTCATGGTGGTGTCTTCTCGGGTGATGATGGGTCAAGTGGTTAGCTTTGGTTCTTTCGATAAGATTGGGAGGTGTTTGACGAGGTCTTTCGGGTCTGGTTTTGGGCTGAAGTTGCTCTAAATGGTAATAATTTTGTTGCTGAAGACTTGGGAGAGAATGTTGCACAGGTCCTGCGAGCAAGTGATTGAGTTGGAGGCTGTCGATGGTGAGGTGAAATCTCACACAATGGAAAAAATTACTGTGCTTCTGTTGGTTCTGGCATAACTGTGATATGCTAGAGCAGCGCATTTGGTATTCCAGATCATTTGCTGGTGGCATCTTAGGGAACATTTGAACGCACTTCTGTCTGTGTACCATCTAGCCTGTGTTCTGAATATTGTTGTATTGCTCTATTTTAGGGGAACCAGGGAGTCAGTGGAGGAGCTGATCCAATTGTTAGAATTGCTGATGGCTTTGGGAAGACTGGTGCTGTGTTCGGGTTGATGATTGTTGAGAGCTGTGTTCCAGTCCTTGTCAGTGATTCTGTTCCAGTTTTGGCAGGCTGTTTTGCAGTAGTGTAAATGCATAATACTAGGATGCTGAGCTTTCAGATGGTGTAGTCTCTCCGTTGGACTCTTGTGTGCCGTCGACTCGGATGTTGCCGAAGTTGGTTAAAATAGGGTCCATGTGGAAAGGTTCCTTTGCACATTGAGTGAAACTCAAGCTTCCAAGGTCTCCAATGAGTGCTCTTGAGTTGGGGTCAGTGTGGTATTCCAGGTGGACATTAAGGTCTTCAAATAGGAAGTAATTATTAGCATCAAGGGTGAGTGGTGTGATGAACTCCGTGGTGGTGTCAGTGAAGTTGGTGCACAGTCCTGGTGGTTTGTAGATCAGAGTGCAGCTTAGTGTGAAGTTGGCTTTCACATGGAGCTTGAATGACAGGTATTTCATATTGAAGGATGATGTTTCCGTGTATGTGGTGCAGCTGATGGTAGTAACTCCAGGCTTGGGAAGTCTGTCTTGTCTAGCAATCTTGCAACCAGTGGGATGCCTGTGGCAATATTAGGTGCGCCGCATGGCTCAGTCAGGTTTCAGTGAGGAAAAGTAGTAATTGTCATGCAGCAGGTCCCAGATCTCTGTGGCATATTTGATGAGTGAGCAGGTGTCAAGTGTGCCGGTATCTAGGAGCATGTATGCAAGCTTGGAGTATTATGTGGGTGGTTGTATGACTATGTGAGTGTGAGGTGCTGTCCAGTGTGTGTTGGGTGTGGGTAAGCCCATTAAAACCTACAGGAAGGGTGGAAGAATTTCTTCCTCAGTGTTGTGTGGTGTGGCGAGTGAGCAGTGTGTGGTACAGCAGCTGGTATTGAGGGCACGGAGGGTCACAGCATGGTAGCGGAGGGAGGAGGACCAGAGTTCCCAGCGCTGGGTGCAGTCTAGGCCTGGATGAAGGCAGACAGGCTTGCCTTTTGCACGTCTTTGGCACCCTCTGCACATAACTGCTGGGATCAAGACTGATTTGCACATGGCTGGGTCGAAACTGGGGTGGTATGGTGGCATAAATAACAATGGATTTAACCCAGATCCATTGACTAGGGGTGAATGTTTGTTGTGCTCAACATTCCGTCCATCATCTGTGTGTCTTTTGCTTTCTCACCCTGAGTGTGCCAGGTATGCCCAGACGTGGGTCTTGGGCTCCCTGTGCGACTGGATTCAAGCTAGCCTGGCTGATATGGGGTGATGCCCTGAAACCGGTCGCAGGATGCTTGTTTCCGGTACTGGGAGGACCTGGTTGGCAGTTCGGCCTGGTTTGTTCTCAATCGTGCCCTTCCAGTAATCATAACCTTTCACTGACAAATCAGTTCTGAAGGACAAGGAGTAAACTAATTTAGCATGGGTCAGCATAAATTTGGTTTGGGCCTGAATCTTCAATTTATAAAAATAAGACACAGGGTCAGAAATATTGTAACCTGTAAAATACATAAACTTACTTTGTTGGGTCTTTGAGCTCTCCGGTAACGAGGCAGGGCAATGTTTCCAGAGGGTATAATCAAAATACGGTTTCTGAGTATTGTCTTTTGTGTAAAAAAGGATGGTCATGATGTTGATAGTAGAATAAATTAGCATAATTTGCAGAATTCAAATGCAAATCCTCAGTGTCAAAAGCAGTATAATATTTTAAATCTGGAAACAATGAATAAACACTGTTAACATCCCAGTCATTAGAGTGTATTCCAGGCAAAACCACATCTCCTAATAAAAGGCAAAATACATATGGAATCTTCAAAATCTCGATCGGGCCATGGATATAGAATGGTACTTTAGCCCAAACAATACCATCAACAATTGGGAAAGCTGAAATATTAACTAGGGCTTGATCTTTTTCATTTTATGAGATGAAGTGTGAGGAGTCAGAACTCCGTCAACCAAGTTTACAGCAGAGTGTTCAGGTACGTAATGGCCATTAATCAGCAGGAAAAACACAGTCAGGAACCCAATCCACATGAAGAGAAACATCATCGTCAGTACCATCCATACCAGGGATCTCCAACAAGTAGCTCGGGAGCTACTGGTAGCTCGCTAGCACCTTTAAAGTAGCTCTCAAAGGTGAAGCCAATCACAGTAAGTGGGTGCATATTAAACTACTTGTTTTAAGACTCTTACAGTGACTGCCAGCCAAACCAACGGCAGGACCTCAAGATAACACTGAAACACACACATTGTGTTGGCATATGGGGTCAGCCACATGACCATCAGTATTCACTCTATATCTAAGTCACAATGAGATTGGCCACGTTATATGCTCTGCTCTATCAGTCGCACCACACGCGTGTGAACAATGCACAATCAAAGAAGTGTGGCTACAGTAACCAGTGCTGACCCACCGAAGTGGATGACTGCAGAAGCCAGAGTGAAACTGTTAGTTGGCAGCATGATCAGCCCAGGATGTGAGGAGAGCAGGGTATGGATCCAAGGCAGAGAAAATGAAGAGCCTCATCTGCATTAATTTATGTGTATGTCTGTCTGACATTATGTCCCTCCTTAATAAACAGTGTTGTTTTCTAGAAACTCCGGCTAGTGTGAAGGACTGCCAAATGTGTATGCTGGCCCCAATCATAAGGGTTGTATCTCTGGTGCCATTATGTCAGTTCATGAGACAAAAGTGTCAGTGGCATATGGATGGTCATCCTTGACCATTTTGGGAATTTGTGGTCTAGTTGTGTGATACTGGCTGCCTGTATTGACATATTAGGAGCATGCCTGGCCTACTTTTAGCCATCCCTTAACAGCCTTAACATAGTGGTGGCCCTGGTAATAATAGTGAGCAATATTAGCATAACACAGGCATGCATAGTGTTATAAAGAGCATCCTGAGCCTATGATAACTGGGTATTCAAAGCAGAGCCTCTCAAAATATGAGGCATTTTTACACAGTAGTGCTTGATTAAAATGATAAGCTGATGTTTGCGGACTGTCTATTTTCTAAAAAATTATTATTATATGCAAACATTTTGTTTTCAGAAAAGGTTTTCTCTTATCAAACATTGAGTTAGACTGCTCAAAGGTAAAAGTGGTATTTGTTAGAAAAATATGTGTAACTTCAAAAACAAATATGCTGACAAAGAAAAAATATTGCAGTTCTAAAACACATTCAAAGTTGATAGCCTAATGATAATACAATTTGAGTTGGGGAGACTTCCTGCTGCTGTGGTTATGTCCTATGTGCGACAGGGCATGTGATGATTTGTATGTTATTTTGTTACTCAGATTGATGCATTTAATATTGATAAGCGTTTTCCTGGCATTTCTGTTGTTAACCTTGCCTACAGTGCTTAGATGGTCACTAGTGATAATCCTTGTTAGGGTCATTGTAGTGTTATGTTAACAAGTGATCACTATTTTACAGTGATAAAATATGCAAATAGCTCAGCAGGGATTTCCTTAAGCAGAAGTAGCTCTCACAACACAAAAGTTTTCAGACTCCTGATCCAGACATATGTCCAGGGTGGGACCAGGTAAGTCTTTTTGAACCAGCAGAAGAAAAGACTAGTACTTGTAGGGGACTCTGCCACAGATGATAACAATGAAGATGTATCAGAAGAAAAGCTATTACAGTCCATATAGAAACCACTAGACCAGAGCTGAAACAACGGGGTTGTTCTTCATTGGAAGGTGAATGTATTGTACTTTCAGGAATGTCAATTGAAACATCAACTGGAGGAGAAGCATACTCATTATCCACAGTTGTTGATGAAGAAGGTAAAGCAGGTAACAAATCAATTGAAGATTCCATCACCCTCTCCATTTGTTGGGGAGATGTCGAGGAAATAGAAGCCAACGGATTCAGTGAAAAATCTCAGCGTGGGACTATTCAATATTGGCCATACAGTGTAGCTTGACATGCTTGATTGAAATGTAATGATTCTCCTTACGACCAAGTAATGGAGGCAGAATCACAGTACGGGTGGCTTTTAGACCAAGGACTCTGACTATGATGGACTAAGTTCTATTTTGTTCTCCACCTTCTCTTGGACCAGATCTCCAATTTTAGGAAGCCAGCCAGAAACCGTAATCAGCACTGTTGCATCTGTGGAAGATGGCAAATGGGCTTTCGCTTGTGAATCACACGCCTTTTGTAGATCCTGTAACATAGCACAATGATTATCTACATCAGATGTTGAGGCAGAGGCCACAGCATCTAGATCATCAAGCTCTGGCACAAACATTTTAATGCCAAAGAACATTTTGTATGGGGTCCACCCACCCAGAGCGTTAGACCTGGCACCATAGGCGTGAGTCTCCCCTGTATTTTTTACCTTTGCCTCCTGTGTTTTTACTGTGTATTGGACTTCGTTTTGCAGGTCTAGATGCTTTGGGCACCTTGCCACTGCTGTTCAGTGCCAAGGTGCAAGTGCTCCCTTTTTAAATTACTGTTATGGATTAGTGATTCCATGATTGGAATATTTGATTTACTTGTCAGACCCTGGTATAGTGCACTGTGTGTGCCCAGGGCCTGTATATTAAATGCTGCTAGTGGACTGCAGCACTGATTGTACCACCCACAGAAGTGGCCTGTAAAATGAAACTCTGGCCTGCCATTGCAGAGCCTATGTGCAGTATGGTACTGTCATGTCGACGTGGCAAGTGCACACACTTGCCAGTCCATAAACCTTCCCTTTTCTATATATTAGTCACCCCTAAGGTAGGGTCAAGGTAACCCTGTGGGCAGAGTGCATTGTATGTGAAAGGTAGGACATGCCCTGATATGTGTGGCATGTCCTGATAGTGAAATACTGCCAATTTAATTTTTCTCTATTGCAAGGCTAACTGTTCTCATAGGACAGAATAAAGTTTAGTATGCCTGAACTCAGAATTTTAAAATGCATCTTTTAGTGAGAGTGATTTATACATTCTGTGTTTGAAAATACCTCTTTTAGAAAGTAGGTATTTTCTTGCCTAACCATCCAGTGTGCCTCTGCTAGGTTTGTCCATTACATATCTGGCTTTTGGATGGCAGGGGCTGGAGAGGGGCAATGGATCCAGAAGTCTGATGAGTCAGGGCCGGGATGAATAGACCTGGGTTGCTTTTAGAGTAGGGGGAGAACATTTCCTTTTCACCTGAATGGGCCTGGTCTGCCTTTAACAATGCTGTCTCAACCTCCTGCCAGGAAACTGCACCAGTGAGGACAGAACTGTTTTTGGCTGAGTACAGACAATCTCTGCCTTCAAATAACAAAGGTTTTTTTGTGTATAAAAATAGGGCCCTGACCCAAGACCTTTAGATCACTTCTGGAAAATCAAGAGGAACTTTTTCCAAGAAGAAGCTGAGGAGGAATACTGCCCCTGTGCTGTTTGCTGTCTGAGGTTGGCCTGCAGTGGCTACTTGCTGCCAAGGAAAGGAGAAAAGGACTTCTCTGCTTGTGTTGTCCCCTGCTTGAAGAAAAGATCTCAAAGGGTTTGAAACTGAGCTTGCCCCCTGTTCTAGAGGTCTCAGGAACAGAAACTCCCTCACTGTGTCTGTGGGCACCATCTCTGATCGTCTACGCAGAAGAAAAGGGTAACAGACTCAGTCATCGAGTCCATCACAGAATTCTGTGTCCTGAAAGCACCGCCGAGAGCAACGCCTCACGTCGCAATGCAACCCTGGTCTCACCGACTCTGTCAATGAGCAGCTGCTTGCACCACATCCTGAGGGCACCACACTCCGCAACGCTTTGCTACACGCTGCAAGGACGTCACCGACTCCGTTGCTGCCCGACCCGAATATCGCTCAGCTCCGTCGCCGCACCGTGACTTGCCAGCACCACAGCGAGCACCGTCTCACCCTTCAATGCAAGCCCTGGTCTCACCGACTCCATCAACGAGCCACTGCCTGCACAGAATCGTGAGGACATCGTCCACCACAACGCTCCGCTTCACAAAGCGACTACGACGTTTGCCCTGACCAACTCGTACTGACGTGATGGTCGCAACAAAAAAGGTGCTGTGCCTGAATCTGTCAACGCTTTAGCTGCCCCATATCAATATGGTTGGCTGGAATTGTTAGACTCAGTCGTATTCAGTATCACGGTAGCCCCAGGAGGAGCTACTGAGTTGGAAGAACAGTGTTTTATTGATTTTCCTGCAATGTAAAGGTTATTTTCCACAAGTACTATTTTTCAAGAGTGTTGTATGTTGGAGTTTTATCGTATTTGGTCTTGTTGGTTTAGATAAAGATTTACAATCTTCCTAAACTGGTGTGGTGTCTATTTGTAGTATTTTCACTGTGTTACTGTATGTGTTCCCAAATGCTTTACACACTGCCTCTGAGATAAGCCTGTCTGCTTGTGCCAAGCTACGAAGGGGGTGACCAGGGGTTATTTTAGGAGTGTATCCCCCTTATCCTGACTAGAAGCAAGGGTCCCTATTTGGACAAAGGTACCTACCTCTGTCAACTAGAGACCCCCATTCATAACACAGGCATCTTATAGGAAGTTTATTAAGTGCACGTTGAACTCCATATAGATTAGTCAACCAGCCCTGACCATTACCAAATACTGTCACTGTTAAAGATTGCCTTAAGTCACGGTTCATCCGCTCCAAAACAGATATGCCCTCGGGCTGATATGGAGATGAGAATTGCACCTGCACCTCCAGAGACTTCATCGCATCCCTGTAAGCCTTAGAGGAAAAAGCAGGACCTTGGTCAGAATGGACAGTGACATAGGCAAATGTCCCTACAAAGACACACAAATCTGTTATAACAGTTCGAGCTTCAGCATTACGTTGCAGTTATACCCACAGGAATCTAGTGCACAAATCCACCGTAACTAAGATATACTTAAAAGCATTATCAGTTGTCAAAGCACCGCAGTGATCAAGATAAATACAACCAAACAGTTGATTCGAAATGTATATCTGAGCGTGGGGTGGACGTGAAACAGTTGAAGGCTTAATATGTTGACAACTGTCACAGGAAAGAACATATTTAAGTGCCTGTTGGTACAAATCACACCACCAAAAACGAAAATAGGGAAATAGTCGCTGTCACTCCGGCATGTGCAGAAGTAATGCCTTCATATACAGCCACTATTAAAGAAAGTCTGGGGTCCTCGTTGGGAATCAACCAATCCCAAACGGATGGAAAGTCACAAATAGAATTTGATCAGACAACAAGTGGTATGTATAACGTGAAGGGAAACCTTGGGGAAACTCTGTTCCCTCCTTCGTTGCAGCTATAGCCGCTAGAATATCATCATCAATTTTAGTCATGGACCTAGTGACTGCTGCTACTGAGCATGTGGCTACTGCAGATTTGGCTGCATCATCAGCCAGTGAATTACCAACAGCGTGTGATCCCACACTTTGATCACCCAATGTATGGATAACATGTGTGAGTGACAAATGTTCCTAAAGAGCGGCCACTCTGACCCAAAGCGTTTAATGCTAAATTGAGCTGCCTTTAGAATCCCGAAAATCATTTTGCTTCCAGAACAAAAAGTTGGCATTGAAGGATTGTACACAGTAAAAAGAATCACACACTATTAATGTAGAGATGTCGGGATCAACAAATTCAAGAGCCAAATACAAAGCACATAGTTCAGCTAATTGAACCGTGCAATCTCCAAGCGATTGTGTGTGCACAAGGAGAATTTAAAATCCCAATCAACAATCGTGCCTGCCACAATGACGCACGCTGCTGAATAAGCATGTTTAGAACCAACGGCTCGCTGTACAGACCCATCAGTGTATATAATGCATTTATACTGATCAAGAGGAAGTAATGATAAAGCTGGAAGATGAACAGATTCGTATTGTAAAATCTCCTGTGTTTGCAAAGAAGGGTCAAAGATAAAGTTGACATCGGCAGATGTCAAAGAACTATCCCATCATATCCAACGTGGATGCAAGGCTTTGGAATTCGGGACACTTGCCTTGGTGACTGCTTCTAAACCATGAAAATGTGAAACCATGAAAATGTGGCTACTGTGAGCCAGAGAGCGTTCCCTCAGAATCGCCATCCGGACAGCTGTCAAAATCTTTTCTGCAGAAGGGAAATGCATCTCAGCTGGAGTATACAAATGCGATTTATAAGCGAAGGGGATGGTGTCCCCTTTTTTGAAAGTCACGTAAGGAAATCCTAACGCACCTGGTACAATCCGTATGACCAAATTTGTAGTTATTTCTCGTTTACAAGAATTGAGACGCAAGCAGATCAGACTGCAAAGCCCTAAGTACTGCTGTATGTTCTGTAAGCCAACTGGAAGACAAAAAAGAGGGTTGTATCAAAGCGTATAGCGGTTTGAGATGCTAGGCATAATTCGGAATGTAAGTTCTGCCAAAATTTAAGAAACCCAGCAAAGACTAAAATTTTTTAAGAGTAAATGGAGGCTGCAATTGAGCACATTTCTCTAAAAAGTGGGGGGCTAAACCCCTACCTTTGTTATTGAGTTCATAACCAAGGACAAGCACTGCCTGAAAGGCTATGTGTGATTTCGCAAAATTAAATTTGTAGCCTAACTTCACAAAATGTGTGACTATGGAATCCACGCCCTTAAGATGCGGAGTCATGTCATCATCCGTCAAAGAAATGTCATCGACGTATGAAAGTAAATAATTAAGGACAATGGTTCAGGTATGGCCTAAAAGGTCCTAAAGAAAGGTGACCCAAGAAGGGGCACTTGTTTTTTAAGAAGTGAAGTCAATTCCGTAGGGAGCAAAAAACAAAGTACGTAAAGGGTCATGTAGGTCAAAAAGATGACAGGTATTTATTTAAACAAATTCAATTTTTTGAGTGCTCACATAAAAAAGCGTGGAGTGAAATAGTGATAGTGGCTAAAAAGACATCGCATTGACAACAATATAGTTGAGTTCCATAATTTTTTTTTTTTTTTTTTTTATTTTTTTATAAGTTATAAGGAATTCATGTTGTGGGGTGGTCGACGGCGTTTCGAACCCAATTATTGGGGTTCATCTTCAGGACAATGGTGAGCAAGTTGGTTTGAAAGTTTAAACTACTTGTAGAGTATTGGTGTAATTCCTAGATGCTCCAAAACTGGGAGGCAGGGGCTTCAGAAGGCTATATCAATTAAAAGCCAAATGAAAGAGTTTGAACCAAGTGGTAGTTGGTTAGAGCAGCTGGTCAGTACTTAAATTCGCCTGGAAAGTATAATTTTCCTACGAGGGGCTGCAGGGCAGTGAATGGGAGCCTGAAGCTGAACAGACAGAGACGTCTTGCTGCTGCTGGGGATGGCTGTTGAATGCATTTTTGGAGCATCTAGGAATTACACCAATACTCTACAAGTAGTTTAAACTTTCAAACCAACTTGCTCGCCATTGTCCTGAAGATGAACCCCAATAATTGGGTTCGAAACGCCGTCGACCACCCCACAACATGAATTCCTTATAACTTGTAAAAAAAAAAAAAAAAAAAATCAATTATGGAACTCAACTATATTGTTGTCAATGCGATGTCTTTTTAGCCACTATCACTATTTCACTCCACGCTTTTTTATGTGAGCACTCAAAAAATTGAATTTGTTTAAATAAATACCTGTCATCTTTTTGACCTACATGACCCTTTACGTACTTTGTTTTTTGCTCCCTACGGAATTGACTTCACTTCTTAAAAAACAAGTGCCCCTTCTTGGGTCACCTTTCTTTAGGACCTTTTAGGCCATACCTGAACCATTGTCCTTAATTATTTACTATCACCCCAGGTTCGCATATTGGGGTACCCTTGTCTCCTAAAACCTCATCGACGTATGAAAGGGCATCAGGAACAATCTCATGTAAAATTGAAACAATGCGTGCTGCAAACATGCATGGCCTATTCGTATATATCATAGGTAATCTCGCATATTGTCACTGAGTGCCTAGGGCACTGAATGTGGTTAAATCACGGCTCTCAGGTGCCGAACAATGGCTGAAAAATCTATCGGAAATATCCAAAGTGGTTTTGTACTTTTTTTTAACAATGTTGTTAACTAATGCAGAGCTATGTGTGTTCTGAACTGCAAAGGTACAAACAAGACTGTTCAAAGGTCTGTAGTCAAAAACTAAATGATATGAGCATCTGGATTCAATATCGGAAAAAGAGTATTATTCACCGATGAAACACAGGGTTCAATCACACCCTGATGTTCCAATTAGGTTAAAATGTCACTCACGGATGCTTTTGGGTCATGTTTAATTGGGTACAATGGTTGGGGCTGAGGTGTAGAAAGCAAAGGCATCACATGAACTGGGGAATCCTTGTCCTAACCAGTCTGATTGCGACAAATTCTGGAGCTAAGGATAATGCCCACTCCAATGCATAAGCCATTTTATCATCATCAGGCACGTATTTAAAAAAACTGGGTACAATAACATCTTCCCTTTTAGAGGATGCTAGTACAAAAGGAGGAGGCCAATCAACCTCTGCCAAAAAAATATCATAAGAGGATGTCAGATTTTACCGAAAGACTGCTTAAACTGGTCGTTTAATATCATCTTCAATTTGGCGGCTTACTCCATATAGCCTATCAGGAGGAGCAACCCGAGTATCAGCTGTCTCTACTGTAATAAATGTGTCCGTTGCTTTCCGCTCCAGATGCTGGTGGAGTGTCTGCCGCACTATGGTAACCTCCGCTGCGCTGTTGAGGAGGGTTACCGCCCAAATCATGTCGAGGAGCAGGGTTCTCACCATCTGAGGCATACTTTGCAGTGAAAGCGGCAACATTTTCTTCTGAAATAGGGCACGATATTGAGGTTGTTCCTCTGGCTTGACTTTCACGTCAAACTGGCTCTGCGGGTCACGTCTTGCTTGCGTAGACTCGCCCTGTATGCAATCCGGATGCCCTTTTCTGCCGAATTGTTGATCCGACGATTCCTGAAAGTAACTAGGAAAATGAGGATCAGGAACCTGGAACCTCTTGGGTGTCTTAATTTTAGAGCAGTCACACAAATAATATCTACGCTCAGAAGTGTCAGGTGGAGGCAAACCTGCACGAGAACCAGGCTTCTGTTGTTGCTGCTGCTTGATATTGTGCCAAACCTTTTCAGGAAAGACTGGATGACCCTCCTTGTCAGGAGGGGGTTTACTCTGTGTCTGTGCAAATGGACGAATTTCCAAGCTATTGCGACCTAAAGATTTATACACATCTGCAATAATAATTGACAATTGTTGCTGCCGGTCTACTTCCGCCACCGCCACCGCCGCCAGGCGTTGACGTACTTATAAGCAAACTGCTTTACTTTTAATGTTGGCAGAATCATATCAGAGACAATATGGAACATTCCCACTAACTTCATCCCAGAATCCAAGGCTAGACCGGCGCCCCTTGTTCATCCTGTTCCTATTTGGAGGGGGTGCCAAAGCACAGTGAATACACCAAAGCAAACACAGTCCCCGAAGTGGTGCAGTGAGCTAAAGAGGGAATTAGATCACTCAGCATACCATTATAAGGATCCTGTGTTTTTCGACAGGAGTCGTATGTGGAAAAACAGCTTCAAGTTGCTCAATATTTTGTGCAAGCCAAAATGGCAAGTCATCATGATTTTGAGGACGCTTTATCCATCACGGATTTAATCACGACAGGACTAATCACAAGTCCACCGCCGTGACCTGGAGGAGCAGCTCCAGCTGGAGCTGCCTGAAGTGCACAAGACATAAACTGTATGACCCATCTATGAAGAATAATTAACTGTGTATACAATTGATGCAGCTCTGCAATAGTGACATTGAGAATATTTGGATGTGATGTTAAACCAGCAAAAACAGGCCAAGTGGCCCCATCAATAGTTAAGGAGTCCATTCGAACAGAAGAAACTGGATGAGGAAGGGTACCATTGAACCAAATGGTATGGTCCCAGCATGTCAACAGCACAGAGGAGGTACAGAGGGAGTATATTCATGTAACAAATTATCATTTCCATCTGCTGCCAGAAATGAAACCCAAGAATAAAATACCTCAAAGCAGTATGGTGGATCAGCCTCAACTACAAAAATACTCTTAGCCCCTGCATTGGGGACTCCGTGTTAAGTTAAAAATGCTGTAACCGCAGCACGGTTAGGTGTCAAAATTGCAACAGCTAGTACCATGTTTATAAAAAATGGAGAAAATAAAACGGCAGTGCAAAACAGTGTCTAATACCTTTTAAATTTCAAGCTTAAAAAACTAATAGAAATATGGATACTTTACAAATACAGGAGGCTAAGCCCCCCCACAACAGACGTCTCCGATAACCAATGAGAGGGTGTTGTGGACAAGCACTACTCACGGGTCTCGTGAATAAGTACCAGGCCAAACATTTGTGGCACCATGTTGCAGGGATTCTGCCCAAAAATAGAACAATGCATGGGCTGATCGGACCTTGGTGTATAGGGACTGGGTCATCCTACCACCTTCGTACCCATGAGCCAGGACCAACTAGCTATAGTGTCTCACGTGCTCTCCTACTCAGTAACAGAGAAACAAATGATTAGACACCCTAGAGCAGAACACTCCCAGATCTCTGAGGAATCTCTGTAACAAGACACACCTTTTTGCTTTCACTCTTGTACTTGTCCACAATAAGGTCTGCTAGAGACACAAAACAGTTTAAAATATTTATTTTAACTAATCTGCCCTAACATGCTGTATACCTGCCACAACAAGCAGGAAAATGTATAGTACAACTAAAGACAGCATAGAAGCTAGTCCATAAATCATGAAGGAATACACCATCATGGAGCCTAACCTCCCTCCCCTTGCTAAGAAGCAGTATTATTATATATTAGAAGATCTCTGAGCTTTTCCAGCAGGCCTCATACCTTAGCCTGTAAATGGGAGATCAACATCATATGTGCTGTCTCACTCTTCTCCCTGGAAAGGTCCCTCTCCAAGTGTGTGCTACCTATTCGTGTATTCTAATAAAACAAAAGTAGGTTGTCCAAACAACAACGGTATCAGTATGTTTTATCGAAGGGCTAAGTCCAGGCCAGAACAAAATAACAAGGGGCATTGTTGTTCAACCTTGCTAACAATGTTCAGTCTAAATCTCAGGAACATGGAGAGAATGAACAAAGCGATGAGTTCTCATGTGAAAACAGCCATAGAACTTATTGCAAAATAAAGTCATGCAGTAATGTGTGCAAAGCAGCAGGCAAGCTGTAGCGTGCTCATGACAACGTTGTGAAGACGACAATGTCCCTATGGGCCAGGTGACAATGTAATATGTGAGGCCATAAGCAGTGCATTGCAGGGGCATTCATTATCATTAGCTCAAGTATCTATAACTTCTGAATTTCCATGGTTTTATATGAGTGAAATCTGAGGCCAACAATAAAGTCTCTGTAACCTTTGGTTTTTCAGTGAATTCCTAAGGTTTTTTAAATTCTGTTTTATAACTATAACATGCCTGTACTTTCGTGCTTTTCAGTGAATTTCTAAGGTTTTTCAAATTCTATTCCCTAACTGCTGTGTCACACTTACTGGAGGTAACAGGAGGGCTTCTTGGCCCCCAAGAATCCTCAGAATCCAAGAGGACTTCATACACAACCAGTAGTGAGCCAGGAGGCACATTTGTGGAGTGGTGGACAAAGGGGGCAGGGTCTCTGACCAGCTCTCAGCAATTGCACTGTGTGGGATTTATTGGAGGTAGCAGGAGGGGTTCTTGGCCTCCAAAGAGCGTCAGCATCCAAGGGGACTTCATCACCCAACCAGTAGTGCCTCAGGAGGCCATTTGCAGAGTGGTGGCGAACTGAGAGTGGCCTTCGAACACCTCTCAGCAATCCCATTGTGTTGGATTTACTAGAGGTAACTGGAAATCTTGCTGGGCCCCAAGGGCCCTCCGCAGGCAAAGGAACTTCCTCCCCCAACCAGTAGTGCACCAGGAGGTGCGTTTGCAGTGTGGTGGAGAAAGGGAGAGGGGCCAAAGATCAACGGGGTCTCTGACCAGCTCTCAGCAATCCCACTGTGTGGGACTTACTGGAGGTAACACGAGGCCTTGTTGGCCCCCAACAACCCTGAGGAATCAAGGGGATTTGATCCCCCAACTAGCTGTGCACCAGGAGGCATGTTTGGACAGTGGTGATGAAGGGCATGGGACTCCGGTGACTTGCTGGGCCTGGCTTTTTTAAAGACATCCTTCCCTCGTCAATAGGCCAATTTCTGCCTTGGGACCCCATCTCCTGGGGTCAGGCCTTGTCGAAATGGGGAGAGGGGCTGCATGGCCCTCCCTTCCCAGGTCAATTTAAAGCTGGGGACCCCATTCCCTGTGGCCTGGCCTACTTATAACAGGGGAGGGGGCTATGCCACTGATCTACCTAGGTCGATTTCAGCCCTAGGGACCCCATCCTCTGAGGCCTGGCCATTTATAGATGGGGAGGGGCTAAGGCAGCCCCCTCCCTGAGCACAAATGAGCCTTGGGGACCCCATCCCCCATAGCCTGTGCATTTGTTTTGAGTGCCCCTAGGGCACCCACTCTTCAGAAGGCCACGTGGTCCCTGCCATCTTCCCGCCTCCTGCAGGAGCCGGCATTGCATTTACAGAGAGGGTGCTGCTGAACATGCAGCTCCCTCTGTGAAAGCAATTTTGCTCTGCTTCCAGCAAGCTACAATATTTTTTAATGCTATAGCTTGCTGGAAGTGGAGCATTTGACTGGGCTTGGCAGGAGTAGTAAAGCTACGGCCAAGCTATAGCAAACAGCTGTTTTCCATAGGTGGGCACCACGGGACATGGAAGGAGCTGGCCCAGGGGGCTGATGGTCCCCAGGGCCATCTATGGCTCCAGAAGAGGGTGAGTGCAGCCCCCCTCCTTTCTTGAACTTTCTCCCCGGGAGGTGGTTTCCCTGGGCTGCGAGGGGGCCATGCTGCCCTCTGCATTTATTTTAACAAAAGTCCTGGTGAGGTGGCGGTCCCAAGGGCTGTGGGTGTCCACTCAGCACCCTGCATTAATTGAAATTAAAGCCTCAGTGGGGTGTAGTTTTAGGTGTCAGGGTCGGTGCTTGGGGGGCTGTTTTAGGGCTCAGGGCAAGGGCAGGGATCATAATACTTTTTTTAGGGCTCAGGACGGCATGGTGGTTTATAGGGCTCTGGGGGGTCATGGTAGTTTTTAGGGATTAGGGGAGGGTGAGATAGTTTTTATGGCTCAGGGGGAGCTCAGGGTAGTTTTTAGGGCTTAGGGGAGGGCAAGGTAGTTTTTAGGACTTGAGGCAGAAAGTTTCTAGGGCTCAGGGGAGAGGGGTTGGTTTTAGGACTCAGGGCAGGGGCAAGAGTCCGGGGTTAAAAATTTCTTTCCAGTCTTAACCACGGATATCTGTTTACCATGGGAAACAACCTTTACAATGCAGTCATTACATAGCACTACATTTACAACGCAACATCCTTTACAATGCAGCCAATACATTGCATGTCACTACAACGCATGACACTACAACGCAGGCATTATATCGCATGTCATTACAACGCATACCATTACATTGCATAGTACCCCTACACTATCCAACACTTACCCTACTGTTGCACACCCTGGAGTTAGAATAGTCATTTTTACCCCTATGCTATCCAACACTTACCCTACTGTTGCACCCCCAGGAGTTAGAATAGTAATTTTTACCCCTACACTATCCAACACTTACCCTACTGTTGCACCCACTGGAGTTAGTATAGTAATTTTTACCCCTACACTAACCAACACTTACCTTCAATGCAATGTAATGGCATGCGTTGTAATGGTGCGGGTTGTAAAGGTATAATGCGATGTAATGGAATGCGTTGTAAATGTAGTTTTAAAAAATTTGTTGTAATGGCCTGCGATGTAAATGTATGCGTTGTAAAGGATGTTGCGATGTAAAAGCTGCATTGTAAAGGCATGCGCTGTAAATATATGCATTGTAACATCATACATTTGTTTACCATGCATGCCTGAACAACGCATAATTCGTTGTAAAGGCATGCGTAGTAAAGGCATATTTGTGGTTTAGACTTCCATTGTTGAGACTGGTAAATGCCTGCATGGTTCCATCTCACAACCGGTAATCCCTTACTGTGTATGGCCATGTGCAGTAAAAGGTTTCAGACCTTTTGGCCAACTCTATTCAAGCATCCAACCTGACCCCTTCTGTACATAACCTCTTTTCCTATTAGAAAAGATAATTTAGCGTCCTGAGGAATGAGACACTGGCTGCCTCTTTGTATTGCCAAAACAGAAAGTGAAATTGTAGATCCCTCTTAGGAGCTAGATTTTATTTTTCTCCCAAACTTGTTCAGGTTCCCTATCTGCATTGATACCCAGTCCCACCTAAAAGGAAACATTTTATGTGTAATCTCTGGTGGCACTTCTCAATAACAGACCTCTAGATTATGACCCAGGCCATGGATGCTTTGAAAACTTCCAGTTAGGCACCACTTATTTTTCTATATTCAAATAGTTGCACATTTCAACTGTTCACTAGCTGTTCCTTTTTCCTTTTAAAATGCCCCAGTTTTGTCTTTCCCTGGTGCTGTCTTTGAGACACCCAATGGTCACATTTGAGACGTTTATTGACCCCTAAATGACATCCATGTTTCAACTTCCTAAAGTGCGATTTTCTTTCTGATAATCATAAAACTGACCCTCTCACCATGGAAGTTTTCTTCCAAGGCGAGGGGGCCTTGTGCACTTTCAATGCCGCTTACCTACAGGTTTTTCCTTGATGGGATGGTAATTGAAAAACAGCTGTATGTCTGCCTATTTAAAATAGGTAGGCAGACATACAGCCAAACTTCGGACGACACTTAGTCCATCATGCCTTCGATAGGGGTTTGACCACGGTGAAGACAGAGTAGACCATAGTCTTGGCAGAGAGGGAACTCCATTGCAACTAAGTTCCTTCTCACCCAAGATTTAAATCAGGCCCTAAATTCTTACATGTTCCTCTTTTAACTAATAGGCACCCTACATTGTGGGATACAAGACCTGCTTAATGGTGACTTACTTAATACTTAAATGTATGGTTTCCCTCCTGTCAAAAGGTTTAGTTTGAGAGGTCTGCCTGCAGGTTTAAACACTTCAAAGGAGTCCGATTCTAATTGTGGGCTGAAGTCACGTTTTTCTTGTCAGCCTAGTGAATGTCACAAAAGGAGCTGCAGTGCACAGGTGACATTTAACTTTCTATGCTATTTTACACCCTTCCTTTTTATAATTTTAAAGTTTTATCTAGCACGGACTAGACCCTGGAAGGGTATCAGAGCACTTTACAAATGTTACATCAAATAGATAGAGTGAGAAACTTGTAACATATTTAACCTTGAAACATAGATGATGTCGGTACTCATTATAGATCACATCAAATGGATAGAATGAGGGAAAAAAACTGGGCACAAATATATGAGTTGATCACAGTGAAACATAATATGTGTCAGTACTCATTGTAGATCCGGAAGGTATTCAGCAGTGGGTTAGCCATTCGCACTTAGAGTCAAGCGCAGATCCTGGTAGGTGAGCTGAGTCTGGTTAGTACCCATCTAGCTCAAGAATTGGGATTAGGGTAGAGTTTTGTTCATCAAAAGTAGTTTGACTTCTTTTTTGGAGGAAGTGATTGAAAGGTTCATTCTGATTTCCGGGGGCAGGGTATTCCATATCCTAGGTGCTAGACCAGAGAAGGTACAGTTGTATGTTTTCTTTTTTTGAAAATGTTGAGGTTTTAACAGCAAGGTTCTGGTGCTTCTCGAAGTTCTGCCACCACCTGATAAATCCAGTTCATTAGCTAGATACTTTGGTGTGATGAAGTGCAGGGCTTTGTGTGTCATACAAGGAATATTTAGCTGTGTTCTTGCCTCTTAAGGAAGCCAGTTAAGTGCCTTTAGTTCAAGGGAGATGTGGTTGTTCTTTTTGGAGCCGGTGATGAGTCTTGCAGCCAATTTGAGTGAGGCTCTTAGTGGAGCCAGTCTGGATCTCAGCAATCCACATAAGTTTGTATACACATAGTCTAGTCTGGGTATCACTAGAGCTTGCACGGCCGATTTGAGGTTGTCGGCGGTAAGGAAGGGTTTTAGTTTTCTAAGAATGCTCATATGAAAGTTTGCTCCTCTGGTAGCTGTGCTGATGTGTTCCTGCATGGTGAGATTGTTGTTGAGTGTCATTCCCAATGATCTAGTGGAATCTATGATGTGTGGTGTGCAGTTGAAGGCTGTTAAGTGTTTCGTCCAATTTTCTATGTTGCTCTGTCCTTGTGGTGGGGTAATTAGGAGAAAATTGTTTTTGAGCGAGTTGAATTTGAGGTCCTTGTTTGGCAGCAAATTGTGTTTTTTTTGCAGAGATATGATGAGTAAGCGAATGTCATCCGGCGATTATATTTTTAGGTATAGTTGGGTATCATACGCATACATGTGGTAAAGAACATTGGAGCGTTACAGAATTTCGTTTAAGGGCTCCATGAATTAATTGAAGAGGGTAGGTGATAAGGAGGAACCTTGAGGGACTCCCAGGGTGACTGGCATAGTCATGGGCAGCGATTGGTTAATCTTGATTCTTTGAGTTTGGTTGTCTATGAAAGAGCCGAATCACTTTGGGACAGCATCAGATAAACCCATTTTGTGTTCAAGTAAGTCCAGGAGACTGTTATGTTTGACCGATTCATTTTGATCTAGTATTCTGAGTGCATCATCGACAATGTGTGTCAAGGCTGTTTCTGTGTTGTGGTTCTGCCTGAAGCCTGATTGGCACTAGTCAATGAGGTAGTAATGCTCAATGTGGCTGCATAGTTGGGAGAAGACACATTTCTCCAGAAGTTTTGCTAGGGTAGGAATAGTGGATATTGGACGGTAGTTATCTGGGATTGTGTGGTCCGTTGCAGATTTTTTAAGAATGGGTGTTAGCTGTCCTGCTTTCAGGCAGTTCAGAAGGGTTCCTTGCAGTAGTGAGGCATTCACTAGCTTTGGCCAGAGGGGCATTAGGGTTTTGATCTCACTGAAGATGATGGCAGGAAGAGGATCACAGAAGTGATTTGATAGTTTAAGAGTTGTTAAGATCTTGAGGATGGCATTTTTGCCAAAAGTTTTGAAAGTGTTTCAAGATGCTTTGTTTTTTAGGGTAAGTCAGTGTTGGTTGGGGGTTTCTATACCTGGCGGTGTGTGGGGGATGAGTGGAGGTAACAATGTGAGTTGTTCCTTTGCTGTTTGGAGTTTATTCTCTATCTTTTTAGATTTTTCTAAGAAGTAGGAGCCAAATGTGATGCAGTTTTTTTGTGAGTTGGGACCTAATGAAGAGGGGTTGTTTTTTTGAGAGGATTGATGTTTGTTGATTTTTAACGGACTTCATGGGCGATTTCTAGCATTGTTTAGTTAATCTTTGCAGAAATTCACTTTTGACATTCTAAGGTGTTTGTTGTAGATGCTCCTCCTTGATCTTAGTTGCTTAAGGTGCTCGAGGGATGGTGAGGATCTCCATGCCCATTCCGCTAGTCTCAGGTTGTGTCTTTGATCATTTAGACTTCCATTATACCATGGTTTGGAGTCTTTAGAGGACCGTCTTTTCAAGGGTGCGACTGTGTCAAGAATGCTAGTCATCGAGTTGTTATAGTGGGTTGTGAGATCATGGGCATCTGTAATGTCCGCTGGTAGCAGTAGTATGCTATTGCTGAGGGTTGTCAAGTCATTGAGGTTAATGTTGCGAGTGTTCCTTTTCCATTGATTAGGTTTCCCAAGTTGGAGTTTATGTGTTTTCGTTGGTTAGGTGATAAGGAAGGTGATGCAGTGGTGGTCTGACCAGTCACATCGATTCAAGTTTGATGGAGTTTGTCCTAGCAATGAAAATGTACAATGTTAAACCCAGGTTGTGCGTCTGGCTCTAACAAATGTCAACAAGGTTGAGGTCAGTTAGGAAGGTTTTTAGGCTATTAACTGTAGGGTCGTTGTGATCATTCCAATGAAGGTTGAAGTCTCTGAGAAAGATTTGAGAGCAGTGTCCCCCTGCATTGGAAGAGTTGATTTCCATGATTTGTTCGATGAATGCATGGTTGTTGCCTGGAGGGTGGTAGATCAAATGTAACTTACATAGGTGACTGTTGTTGCTCACAATATATATGCCTAGGTATTCGCATGTGGCGGGGTCGATGGATTGTGACTGATTCACCATAAGGTTAATGCGGTGTATGCAGGTTATGCCACCCCCAGATTTTTTATTGAGTCTGTCTGCTCCTATAATGTCATAGCCTGGATAGTTTAAAATGTCAAGTATTGGTGCAGACTTGTTCTTTAGCCATGATTTAGTTAGAAGGACTAGGTCGGGCTCATGCATGAGGGTAAGGTCTGCTATGTCTCCTGCATGTTTCATGGCCGATCTGCAATTTAGGAGCATGCACTTCAGGTGAGGTTTGGTGTTCGTTGAGGTTTTCTCGGTGATGGGTACTGGTTTGAGTTTGGTGTTGTTTACCTGTCTGGAGTTTGGCCCCTGTTCTCTGTGTGGGTTCGAGATAATAGTTAAGATGGGATTCAGGCCATGTGGAAGGTCATATTGTGCATTCTTGTAAGAAAGGAGAAGGGCTTGGATGTCATTGTCTGATAGGGAGTTCATGGTCCTGGCCGGTGCCAGGGGAGGCATTGTGTAAGGGTGTGGATCGCCATCTTGTGACTAGGGGTGTCTGGAAGTTGTAAATGTTCAATGGCAGGTCAGAATGGTGTATGACATTATTAGGGTGGATCGGCCTATAACTCTCAGGAATCTTTGAGGGCCACCTGTTGTAGGCAAGCACAGTTGTAATGTTCATTAGCTTCTGTAGGTAAGATTTGAGTTCCTGTAATACCTGTGTAATTTACCTCAGTCTGTACTCAATCTCGGTGAGGTAACAGGTTGGGGTGGTAGGCATGGTGTATTGGGGTGTGTGTTTTTCATGAGTCTCGTTGTTGTGAAGAGAAGGGAGAAAGGAATGTACGTAGGGGTTTTGGGCTTATAATCTAGACTAGTATGTGGGGAAGAAGTGGTGGAAATACTTTTTGTCATTGTGTCGCTCAATGGCCCTTCTGGTAGTGGTGAGAGAGACAGGCTTGGAATGGTTAGATGGGGTTGTTTCTAAATCGTCAGGAGTGGCTGAGTTGGTGCAGAGGTTGGTGTGGTTAGATGGGATTGTCTCTACATTGTCCAGAAGAGGGGCTGAGTTGGTATAGTGTGGTCTGATTGGTGAGGTGGTGTATGGTGGGGCGGGGGTGGACTGTCTATTGTGATGAAGCTGTGCGAGGAAAGAGCTTGGGACTCTAATGGTGGTGGGAGTCCTCAGTTGTGGGGTAAGTGGTGCTTAAGGTATGATAGTAGTTAGTAGCTTGTCTGAAAAATGGCAGATTTGGAACAGTGTCATCCTAGCCCTTAAAAAGGTGGTTATTGCTTTAGTATAGAGGGAGCTACTCAGTTGTGGGGGGGGTTGAGATGAACTTACTATCAGTATCAGTACTATTCCAAGATTGCCGATACTTTAGTACAGGAAGTTCCTGCTAGGTAGAGTGCCTATAGTCCTGTTTATCTTTTGTTTGATGTATTTTTTTGTTTTTGATGGTCTAGTCCTAATATTCCTGGTGTGAGTCAGTGAGCCTGGGATTGGCCAGTCCTATTTCAATTTTAATCAAGGGAAGGCCTCAAACTCAGATTGAGGAAGAGAAGAGGGTTCTAAAATGGCCATTTGAAAAGGACAGGCATTATAATTGAGCGCTGTGACCAGTGGACATCGCATCACAGTGGCAGGCTCTATATCCCTGCCGCAATGTCATTTAAATTATGTTGCAAAATATTCCCACTTATTAGGTGGGGTGGTGATAGCCCTTGCTTTTTTGATCCACCCCAAGACCGATCAGCCGGGATGCTGGGTACGCCCTTCTCCCCCCTGATCCTCCGGAGACCATGGACTGTCCTGAGGGGCACAGTGTCAACCTCCCTCCACCCTGGGCTGTCGGTGACAGCCGGACGCTAGCGGGGGAAGACGGGCTGGATTCACGGCAGGAATAGCCTGCCCTCTGACTTATCAGAGAATTTCTATGGAGGCTCAGACTCACCAATACCGCCTTCTTTGCACGGTATGTAGCTAGTCAGCTGGGTGTAGCCCGAGACAGTACTGTAGTATAGTGCTTTTGTGGTAAGTTGTGGGTCTTGAATAGATTTGCATTACTCACATTCAGAACACTGTATTAATTATTCAGAACATAGAACTGTTTGATGTATTAGGATTCCTCTGGGTCAGTTCTGCCTGGCGACCGTTCGTACTGGTTGTGCCTGCTGCGCAGGGGCTGGAAATAAACGATCATACATAAAACTACAAATACTGCTTTGGTGTTCTTCTGAAGATACTACACCAATTTGGCGACGATTGATGGTCCAGCCCTTGCCTATCCTTTCTTGAAAACCTGGCTGTCTTGAAGATACGGGCGAGTTTGCGGATTTCTACAAGGAGTGCCAATTTATTGAATTACTCGAAACAAACAGAAGAGAGACCTCAGCAAAGGGATTTCACCTAATAACTTATCGTGAGTTGTGTATTTTTTTGTTTTCTTCTACTTTCCCCCTTTTCTTGGTCGACCTCTTCTGCAACGTACAAGATTGACAACTCTGCTTACTTTTAATTTTACCGCAAACCACTGCTCCACGCGCTGCTCCCAGCTCCCGAGGCCATGCTTTCCATTCTTCTTTCCTGTGTTCCAGCGCGACGACAACTTGCTACAATGTCAGAGCGTCCCTGCATCACGACACTGAAACGTACGAGGTCACGTTACGTCACCCCAGCAGCCATCTTGAATTTAAATTACTTTACAAGTGCCGATACTTTATTTACATTACTGGAGACAATTTAATCATCTGCTGTACGAATGCAAGTGTAACTGCAACCGGATAATAGCGGTTCATATCAGCTATCCTTTGACTACAGTAAGATTGTTTTACCATTATTAATACGATTTTTTTGTCTCCTTCACACCATTACTCTCATCGTTTAAGCATTACTGCATTTTACTCATGGAAGGGAATTCAAGCACTACTCCTTCCACATCTAATATCACACAAGCTGCTAATGCTACCATCACCCTCAATAACCCCAAAGAATTTCTAACTATTCAAGGGGAACCCATTGTCAAGTGGTTGAAACGGAAAGAGTATTTTATAAATTATATAGCTACTCTTGAAGATAATGGCAGCGTGTTCTCTCCCGAAAGGAAAAAAAGAATCCAATCCTAATGCATTGCTTAGGGCCTAAAGGCCTCAGAGTTTATTGTCAAATGCAAAAAATTGAAAGTAGTGGGGACTTAGATGTTTTTATGTGTGCCATAGCTGACCTAATGCATGAGTTATGTGGTGATATGCAGGGCGTGGTATTCTTTCAAGATGATATTCTTGTGATGGGAGCCAATAAAGGAATGCATGATGAGCGTCTTAGAACGGTCAAGAGAGTGTTACAAGAAAAAGGTGTCACTGCTGAAATATCTAAGTGCAAATTTGCAGAGACAAAGGTCATGTACCTAGGTCACGAAGTAAGTTCTCAAGGTATTAGACCCAAAACTAATCTAATAAAAGCAATTACTGAAACACCTGCTCCCAAGTACAAGGAGGATCTTAGGTCTTTCCTTGGTCTTGCATAGTTTTATTTCAAGTTTGTGGAAACATTTTCCAAGAAGACTCACGTCATGAGATCTCTCCTCAGAAACAAAGTGCAGTTTTCTTAGTGCTCTGCTAGCTAACAATCTTGCGTTGAAATTAAAAGAGCTATTACTCAAGCTCCTAATCTTCAGGATTTTGATCCTCTTACCAGCACCATTGTAACCACTGATGCCAGCAGTAAAGATTTAGGTGTTGTCCTACCCCAAGTGGATGATAACAATAGAGAATCTGTTGTTGCCTTTGCTTTGCGTTCGCTCACTCCTGCTGAAGAACAATATTCAGTGATCAAACACAAAACATTGGCATGTGTCTGGGCCCTGGAACATTTCAGGAAATGTTTATGGGGCAGGAAATTTGTGTAACAATGTGATCACAAACTCCTTACTACTGAAGGGTTGACCAATGCCACAGCCAGAATTGCCAGACTCTCTATGAGGCTGCACGATTTCTTGTACAATATACAATATGTACCTGGTGTCAAGAATTTCATGGCTGATTTCTTAAGTCATATGTCGTTACCTTTGACTGAACTGGACAAAAATCCTTGGAACAACTTTTCAGTTGCCTCTATATCCCTTGATACTGTTCAGAGCAGTTTTAGTAAAGAGGAATGGCTTGAAGCTGAGAATGAAGTCTTACTGAATCCTAAAACGTTGATTTTGAATGGATGGAATGGAATGGATAAAAAGTCACTTACTGATTAATTCAGAGGCTTCTGGGAAGTGCATAATGAACTTTGTGTGTGTGACACTTTAGTCCTATGTGGTGATAAAAGTATCCCTCCAAAGAATCTACGAACCAGAATACTTGATCTGTGTCATGAAGGGCATTCTGGCATCACACGTGCCAAGCTACGCTTGACAGAACTCTATTGGTGGACTAAAATAGACATAGAAGTGGAAAGGTGTGTACGATCATGTGTTAAGTGTGAAGTCTCTGACAAGACTCTTAAAACTTTCAACCCACCTTTAGCTTCTCCCTCATGTCCGGAACTTCCTTGGGAAGTGGTTGCAGTAGATTTTATGGGTCATGTTGAATGGCTAGATGGTTCAGAGAAGTACATTTTAGTTCTTGTAGACACTTTTTCCAGGTGGTTGGAAGTAAGTGTAGTAAGTAAAGTTAACACAAAAACTGTTATCACATTTCTGGACAACATTTTCCTAAGGGAAGGATTTCCAAAAATTATCCTATCTGACAATGGTGTGCAATTCAAATCTACCGAAATGAAAAACTACTTGTCTGCCTCTGGCATTCAACCAAGGTTCACTGAACTTTATCATCCTAGCGGCAATGGCATTGTTGAGAGGGCCAACCGTAGTATCAAAGGTATTCTCCAGCTAACCAACAAAGGAAACCTGTCGTGAGATGAGGAGTTAAAAAAATTACTTTGGGCTTATAGAAGCACCAGTCACTCCTCTGTTTGGAGAGTCCCTTCTCCCTCATGAGAGGTAGCATTCCTCATTCCAAGATTAATCCTGGTTGGTTGAACAAAAATGGTATGGTTCAGTGCGTTGTATCCAGTGTGAGAGAGCGCATCCAAGTATCCCAGTTGAAAAACAAAATTTACTATGATCAGAAACATGGTCCTAAGCTAGTTTGTTTGTGTGAAGGTCAATGGGCTCATGTGAAACGTTCTAAGCACGTTTCTAAAGGAGAAAGCAAATTCAGTGAACCCAAACGTGTTGTGAAAGTTTTTAACAACACTGCCTTACTGCAAAATGGTGAAGTTTGGCATTTCAGTCACCTTGCACCTGTCTGATCCGACTTTGGTGGCATAATGGAGAATATTGAGAATGAAGGCAAAACCTTTTGGTGGTTAGAGACTGTAAATGTCACTCCTGAAGTGAGTGATCCAAGTTTTATCCATCCTGAACCTACCGATCAAGTTCCTTCTTCTACTCTTAAACCTGCTTTATTGGACAAGGTTCCGATCTCTGAAACTGTTGTACCTGCTTGTAATGGCAATGTTATTAAAACTTTCAGTGGTAGAATTGTTAGGAAACCTAAATCCCTGGAGATAAAGGATTGCAGGGTGATGTGCATCGACTTTCCAATGCTTATTCTTGGAAGTAAAAACAGCAGAACCAGAGCGTAGAGTAGTACGCAAGAAGAGGATGGCCATGCAAAATAAGAGGCATTTTCTCACATGCAAACCGATAATTAGGCAATGCATCACATTAAAGTTGCTTTACAATTGGGAATGGAGGTGTACAAACCAATTTTTACTTAGGCTGACATAGGGGCATATTTACAAGGCGGCGATAGAAAGTTATCGCCGCTTTTGCGGCTGTTTTCGGCCGAAAAGCGGTGATAATTTTATCGCCTAATTAGCAAGGTCACGCTAACGCATGAAACCTTGCATTAGCGCCCAAATTCTTAACGCCCAGCTTTGCATCTCTAATGAGATGCAAAGTGGGCGTTTCTGACCTAACATGACAGGAGAATTGTCGCTAAGCGACATTTCTCCTATCATCAAGCCCCACGCTATGAAGCATAGCGGCAGGAAAAGTAGCGATAACCCCTGTTATCGCTACTTTCCTTACGCCTGCTTCAGGACTGACTTATCCATGATATCCTATGGAAGGTAGATATTATGGCTAAGTTTGTGGGGCCCTATCAACAAGCTAACGCCACATTTTGTGAGATTATCGCTGGGTTTCCAGCGATAATCACACGTTAGGCAGTTAGCGCTAGGATTTTTATCGCTTTTGAGATAAGCGTTGCTAATAGCACGCTATCTCAGTGATAAAAATCCACGGTAGCCGGCGATAATTATCCTAGCGCTAAGTGCGCTTAGCGATAATTATTGCCGGTTGTTGCTGATATACCCCATAGTTCATGATACAGACCCAGATGTTCTTCCTAAATGTATACAAAAATTAAAACAGCAGGAGATCAGTAAACTGTATCCGGTTTTATTTTAACATAAAAAGAAAATAGAATTCAATTAACAAAGAAAACGGAATTCAATTAAGAAGCACGTATTCTTTCTGAGTGTTTCTAACATTGTGTCAAAAGCCTCACGTGCATAACATAATAAACACGAATGCCGCAGTATTTCATCACTAAAGCTTCATTTTGCCAAGCTGAAACAGCAGTTGAAAAATTATAGTTCATGCAAATCAAAGCTGTAAACTCAAAGATTGAAACCTTAAATATTGTTTGATCACCGCGGAAACCAAAATGCGAAGCATTGCCACAAGTCAAGTGAAAAAGTTTAGAATGTGTGTTGGAAAGAAACTGTCTTCAGCAAATATGCAAATGAAAAAATAATGAACCAAGTAATGAGTACATTTCAAAATATTACTTTGCAAACCATCTTTAAGTGATGGTAAAAGGCTGACATGTGCTTCCTTTTATGTTTTGAACAAATTATTCACTATTGCTTCCGAATAACCCACTAAAGAAGGCCAAATTCCAAGGAAAAAGGGCACAGCGAACAGCCATACTTATTGAAATTGCGAGCGTATAAAGTGCTACTTACAGGTGTGTCACTTTGTACTGAATCTATCGATGGTGCTCATTATGATCAATTCGGACTTCCTTTTAGGTTTGGCTTTACTCAAATGAAATGTATGTGTGAGAATAGAAAACCAGTTTTCTTTTGAAATCAAGCTGACACAGATGTAAAAAACAGGAACTAATATAAGTACTGCTCACTGGACACAGTCCCCTTGCCCTGGTCACCCTAACTGCGGCAGGAAGTGTCTTGGTTTTGTTGCCACGCTGCACAATAAAACCAACAAGCAATTGTTTCTCATCTTTAGAAATAAAAAAACTCATCGCAAAAATCTTCAAAGTACAGTTTCGCGCTCTTCTGAAGTTGAGTACACTCTGCCGACCGTACCAGGTCGTGTACCTATGATGGTAATCGCAAATTCTGTATTCTTGGAAAATGTGGTGTATTATCCTAGGACCCCGTTCGCCTATAGATTCAGACAAATTTTAATAAAGGTTACTACTGTAAGGTTGCCAGGCCAACAACATCACCATATGTTTTTCACTTTACCAGGTGTATTTAGAAATCACTATGCAGTTAAGTAAAACCTATACATTTAAAAAAGAGAACAAATTGCAAACATAAAAACAGATAAAAAGCAAGTGTATCAGCAAAGAACGCTTTTAAAACATGTCTAAAAATACTGTATGGTATCAAGATCGAACCAAAACCATGATTCACAGACACAAACACAAGTGCCAATAGTCCGTTTCAATCTTGTCCTTAATTGAGCAAAATAGGCGAGAAAAAGCAGCAATGCATGAGAAGTGCAAATAGCAAAAGGAGAGGGGTTTGGCGGTATGATCTCCATTCAGGTGGGCTATATGCCAGCTTCATATAGCCTCTCTGAAATGATGGTAAACTTTACCAGGCAGGCTATTACCTGAGCACTCGAGCCTTGCAAGCAGAAAAGAAGGGTCTGGCGGCATGATCTTATTCTGAGTATTAAAGATGTAACGTAAGAACTTTGTGCATGCAAATTGCAAGATGAGACATATGCAACGCTTATGCAAAAATAAGTTTATTCTGGCCCCTGACACAGCCTGCTTGCGGCGAACCAGGTTTTGGGGCCCATAGCAGAAGCTAACTGGCACATGCATCAACGTAGGCTTTTGCGATTCCTTAATTGCGATTATTAAGGAATCACAATTAAGGAATTGCAAAAGCCTATGCATGTAGGAATCGCTATAAAAATAGCGATTCCTACACATTCCTTAATGCTGTCCCATTCATTCCTATGGGCCTCCAGGCCCATAGGAATGAATTGGAGATTGCATGAGCATGCAATTTCAAGGGTGCAAGGGTGTCAAAATGACACCCTTTTGCACCCCTGAAACTGATCTGTGCAAATATGTTGCACACACACATGCCTTAAGGGCATGTGTGTGCGCAACATGAAACTTTGAAAAATGCACAAAAGTGCATTTTTCAACGTTTTTGCAAATTACCATGAAGTTCAACTTCATGGTAATTTGCTCCCCCATATTAGCGAAATCGCAATTTTTTTTTACTTTAATGCATTGCATTTAAGGAATCTCAATTTGGGATTATTAAATGCAATTCCTTAAATTGCGATTTTTGCATTAGGTATGATGCATCCCAAATGCAAAAATACCGGTCGCAAAGGGGCAGATTCTGAGAATCTGCCCGTTTGCGCCCGGTTTTTCCTTTGATGCATGTGCCTGTAAGTCTTTTGGTGTTAGTGCTAAAAATATGGATTTGTAGAAACTTTTGATTGTTTCAAATTGATAACTCTGTGGAGTAGGTGATTTGTGTGTGTTAATGAATAGTCAGAAAGAATAGTCATTGCCAGTTTAAAAGCGTTGTGGAGTAAGTGTGCTTCCCAGAGATGTTGCGAGTCCTCCGCCTCTCAAGCCTCACTTCTAGCATGATCCCAGCAGGGCATTTTACTGTTGCACTGAATCGGTTTCTAGATGTGATCTTACCGTATCTGGGGTGCTCACTCTTAGAGATGACAATGCCTTGTTGTACAGTCCTTGCCTTTATATCCGAACTCTAAATGACTCTGTGCAGGTGAGATACTCTGCGGGAAGTGGAATATGAGGTGAAAAACCATACTCTAAAATAGACTTAGCTTTCTAGAGAAGGCTACTGATCCATAAGCTAACATAGGGATCAGTTTAACTTAGACTGTTGCCAGAGTTGGTTTCCATGGTAGATTGGAGATTTTACTGTGCAATGTTTAAAAAGCGGCGATGAATGAAGCAAGATGAGGCTTTAGTGTGTTTAGGTGGAGTCTGTGGAAGGACAATTTTGGAGCCGTAGCTGGAACTCTTTTCTACCAGATTACCTCCCAGGTACCATTTTCCCATCTTTTTGTGGCCAATTAAAACAAGCATTGGCATAGCCAATAGGTTGCGCCTTTGGGACCTTATAAGTGTTTAACCATGCAACAATTGCATAACTAAATACTTATAAGGTCCCAAAAGCGAGACCTATTGGCTATGCAAAGCGATCGCGATCACGATCACACATCAAGTAATCGCGGTAAAGCGCGGCGCGCGTGCCCGTGCACATGCACTGTAGCACTAGGCTGGTCTGGTAGCACTTTTTGGAGCCCTCTCAATAAGTCTCGCCAGACCAGCGCATGCCCTGGGTCAGGCGAGACCTAAAAATGACTATTTTAGTTTTGACAAGATTGACTGTGATCTGGTTTGTTACACAGTAGAGAGACAATGGGCTCAATTACAATGCGGTTAGGAAAGCATTCCCTCCTAGGGCCTGATTACGATGCGGTTAGGAAGACCTCCTAACAGCATTCGCTCCTCTCAAACCGGATCGGGAATGTGTCTTCTCGACCGAGGGCCAGATTACGATTCAGTTAGGAACATAGGCTCCCACAGCAGTCAATGGGAGTTAAACCAAATCGTATCTGGAAACATCCGGATGCACCATATTCGGTGAGTCGGACTCTCCCGATCCGAATTGGTCGGAAACCATTTCCAAACCGATTAGATCTGGAAGATTTCCTAACCGCATCGTAATCGGGCCCCAAGTGTTTGAAACATAGGGGTTAAATTCATTAGGAATGTTACCATATGAATCATTTCCTTCTTGTTCAGATATACCTTTTGTAGGATATTTGCCTGATCGCTCAATTTAGTAGTATGTGAAGACACTGCGCCAATAGAATATTTAGAGCCAGAATGGGGGCCCGCTCCTTCAGCTACCTAGCAGCTAAACTATGGAACACCTAGCCAATTACCATTAGAACAGAACCAAGCGAAAGTATCTTCCGCAGACAGCTGAAGACATGGCTGTTTACAAAAACAGAATAATGAACAGCTCAACAGCCACATAGGTACAGCAGTATACTCATCTGAATATGTCTCAGCACGGGGACACACCATTGGTGTAACCAGGCGCTCTACAAATTAATAAATAAATAAAATAAATAAATCCATCAGACTTCAGTCACCAGCTGTGGCAGAGGGAGATGGTGCGAGAGGGAGATCATTACGGAATTCCCATAATCGCAGGGTTGTCGCGACAGTCTGGCGCACATGGTTGAGAATAACCTTTGATTGGGGTCTACGATATGAGGTTGAAGATGACTTTCACCAACTCAATAACTCACTCACATGTCCCACCAATTAAAACAACTCACCAGTTGAGTGTGGGAAGCACTCTGAAAACCGTGAGGGTGGTTTGAGTGCTCCCTCTGTGCTCCTTGATGTTTACCCCTTGACTCCAATAATGTTGCCCACCAAGCTCTAGTGAATCAACAGTCCAAATTCACAATCAATTTTGCTTCCTTTAATGACCTGGGACTATGTGTACAAGGGAAACGTGGGGATGATTTATTTAAAGGCTCCAATGGCGACTGATGCTCAGTATGGGATCAGGCCCTCGGTACCCAGCTACAGAAATGGTGGCCTTGAAATCTCATATTCTTGCTGACTTTTCCAAGCACAGCTCTGATATTCTTGCTCTGGAAAAGGTTGCGCATATCTATTTATTCAACCGTGCTGAAGCATCTCTTTGGATTGTGTTCCTCATCCTTCTCATTCGCTTGCCCTGTGCTCATTCTCATTCTCCATTTTGAAAACCCACTGCTGTTTTTAGGGAAAACGCGGCCTTCTGCAATGCGCCCTAACCAACTCAGGATCATGTGCTCTCGTCTGCTAACAAAGGAGTTCTGGCTTCACAGCGCCGCTGCCTGAATAACATTTTATTACCAACTCTTCATATTATGTACAGAGTGGCCATTGGTTCCACCCAGAGAAGAATTACACTTGCTCCTCATGCAAATGGCTGTTAAGAGTAAATTTCTACCTTCAAGAAAGTCCTTCAGCTTGAATGTATGAGGGACTATTTTACATGAAAAAATAGACTAAATTGAATTACGACATTAATAGGCATCTTAGAAAAAAGGTTCTCTAACATTGTGTGCACATTTACTGACAAACAACCCATTTCTGAGAAGCCAAATAATTGCAAACTCATCTAGTGGATAACACATAATAATAGGGATACCGGGCCCAAATCACAAAAGTAATCTGAGACAAAATCCTAACTTTACAACTTTTGGTATTCACAAAAGGCATTGAGGAGTAGTAAAGTTAAGATTCCAAATACCTTTTGTGAATACCGAAAGTCATAAAGTTAGGATTTTGTCTCAGATTACTTTTGTGAATCGAACCCACAGTTTTCTGTAAAATAAAAAAAATTGACTTTTTGGAAAAAAATGTAAAGAATTTGGGGAGAGGAGTTGGCCTAACGGCTAGGGCGGTCGACCTCGCATCTGGGGATCTGGGTATGTGGGTTTGAGTCTCGGCAATTACGCTGAACATCCTGTGATTCTGGGAAAATCGCCTAATCACCCCGTGCCTAACAAAAATGAATGTGTGTCTTCCTGTAACGAAACTGGTGCTATGTAAAGCGCTCTGATACCTAGTTCGGGTCAAGTTCGCGCTATATAAAGCTCTGCAAACTTTTTTTAATAATAATTAGTTAGTGAACACAGTTTTAAAATTAAATTGGAAAAGAAGTCAAGAAACAAAAGTACAGGAAAGTAGGTTCAGAGATTAAAGGGGTTAGAGAATAAAGAGGCTACAGAATGAAACCTCAATAACTTCAATGAAACTACAAGTTATTTTCTGACTCATGTTCCATCCCAATGCTTCTACATGTCTGTCTTTTCTATTAATTTCACAATAATATTATTGTGAAATTATTGTGAGGGCTCAGGAGTTTCTGGCTCTACTGGGTCATTTAATTTAAGTGTCCAAGGGCCTCCCAGCTATTGGATAAAACCTTAATACCAGGTACACCTCTTTTAGCACACTAAGGCTTACTCAGCGAGGTTCTGTTGGCTAGATACTCTGAGCTCAGCAAAACAAATTAATAGCACTAAATAAATCAATGTTCAACAAGAGTTTTAACTTGCAAAATTATACTCTAAGACTGAAATCTCCAATCTCAGGTGCCTTACTCCATATGCAAAGCAGCTTCCAAACACAATCATGATATTGCTGATGTGATTGAGACACAGAACCTGGATGTATTTGGCTAACTGCCTCACCTGACCTACTGTAGACCTCCTTGTCCCATCAGGTTGCTAAATTTCCCATGAAGTTCCTTAAGGAAAACCAGGGAGAAGTGGCATAGGCCTCCCAAAGCTTATATGTGGAAGTAAAAGGAGCGGAACCAGAGCCTACAGTACTACAAACCATTTACTATCCACCTGGAGATAATACTTTGTGGAGCAAATGATTGAATTTGTCACATGGTTACAAGATCCACTATAACCCACAACATCCTAGGGGCTTCAACACTCACTGGGTAAGCTACCTATATTATGATGTGTCACAAACTTGAAACTTTCTTACTCAATAACAATCTTGAACCATTGTGCTTAAACTGAAAATACACAAAAAAATATTATCAACTTGACAATTTCTAAACGACGAATAGTCACAATGGACTCTCTTGGGCTTTTTCATTCATACAGGCCACCTCCCAATGCCCATTAGGGTTCTATGCGCTACAACATCCTGAGGCCAATCCAAACATCCAAATGCTTGGATCACAAACTTGAACAGTATGAACTTATGCACCTTAGAAAAGAAGATCTCCACAACATTTTGGATGCTCATTGATGACCTCAACACAAACTCTTTGATGCCCTGTGCATCCTGCCCACAGCCATGTGAGAAGTGAAAAGCGTGATGACTCCACAGAAATTTAAAAAGCTAAGAAAAAATAAAGCATGGGTTGGTTCTCCATAGACCACTCAGAAGAACGGAGATCCCTCAGACTATGGGAGGACTTTTGGTGCAAAAAACCCTTGAACTGATTCTAATAGCTCCACGTCACTAGCTTAAAGAGTACAAAAGCACATTATGTTATACAAGCCAACTACATCAGATCAAAAATTGATGCTTCTAAAAACTGTCCAAGTAACAGGTTTGACTTTTTCAGAAATCTAACCAATCAAGGAGTTGCTCATGCCATCCTAAAAACTAAAGAGACCTGCAAAAATGTACCAATTTTGTTTTGCCACAAAATAAAAATGATGAAGCTCTTTCTTGACCTCAGGGACTTGAATAACTTCTCATCAGTATCCAATCTCTAATTCATGGGAAACATCCTGGATAACTGCATGTGAAACAGTTTAACCCATTCTGTGTTGAGACAGAATGGTTCCATCCTCAGGCACAGTGGGTGTGTGCTGAGGATGGAATTTATCCGTCCTTGCACATACCCACGTGGGGAAGAACTGGTGCTCCCCTGTGGGCTGCCCCTTTTCACCCCCAAGCCAGGGATGGAAACGGAAGTGCTTCTGCTGCCACCCCAAACCCTCCTCAGCAATCTGATGATGTTGGTGCACTCATGCAGCCAGGGTAACATTGTAAGGCATTTGTCTCCATCGCGGCATAATGGAGGACACATTACAGGTACATCCTTCTCTGAGTTTTTTTTACAGGTTTGCAGACCCAGGGGGAAAAGAAAGAGTTTACCCCTGTGCCTGTTTAGAGTGTATTCCTGCTCCACAATCCAATGGGGTCACAATTGTTGACCAGGAATGCACAACACTGGACCACCAGGGATTTCTTTATGTAGTGATGGGTAAGTAACCCCTTAGACAAGGGTCACTCTCCTGGGGGAATGTTATATTTGTTTTTCAGCTGACTAGACATAAGGGAAATGCATTTTTTATATGTTGGGGAGTGGCACCTTGGGTAAGGCTCTCTCCCCTTTATTAGGGCAAAGTTCTGGCTGTTTTCTGTTCCCCCTGGGGCCATATTTCGACCTACGGGGCAGAACACCACTAGACACCAGGGAGTTGTACATTTTTATGGTGGGGAGCGGCCCTTGGGCAGGGTCACTTTCTAATATGGGGTCAATATTATGGCTGTTTTCTTGTCCCCTGGAGGTGGATCAGCCATATTTTAGGCCCACTAGACACCAGGGAAAGTTTCACTGTGTGTGTGTGAACTGGAGTTTGGCTGCCGATCTGTTTCTATTGGCCTTTGGCTGTCTGTGTGTGTAGTGTCATGTGACTGGTAGTGTGTGTAGACTGACGGTTGGCTAGAGGTGTGTGTGGACTGACGCTTGCCTTGTGGTGTGTATAGAATGGTGCTTGCCTGTCACTTGGCTGGTGGTGTGCATGGACTGGCATTTGGCTGGTAGTGTGTATGGCTGGTGATGTGGTGACTAGTGATTGGCTGGGAGTGTGTTTGGACTGGTGCTTACCCGATGTTGTGTGTGGACTGGCACTTGACTCGTGATGTGTGGACTAGTGCTTGGTTGGCAGTGTGCATGGACTGGTATTTGGCTGGTGGTGTGTGTGGCGGTTGGTGTGTGTGGACTTGTGCTTGGCTAGGTGTGTGCACTAGTGTTTGGCTTATGGTGTGTTTGAACTGAGGATTTTACTTGTTGTGTTTGTCGACTGCATTCTGCCTAGTGATGTGTGTGACTGGCATGTGGGTGGTGATGGGCAGACAAAGGGTTTTATAATGTTCACTGTTTTTTTCTTATCATCATTTGCATTTGTGACTGCAATGATTTCTTTTTCTTCTTTATTCTTGTACAAAGCTTTTGATTTCATTTGCTGCATCTCCTGTTTGTGGTTTCGGAACTGGTAGATCTGCAGTTTGTGTAGTTGCGTGTGTTTGGTTTTTCTTGTACTGTTTACTCTAAATGAGTATCATTTGCCTGCATTAATGTGTTTTTGTAAATGCTGTATTAATGGCAGCATATTTAGCTTGTGTTCTAATGTGTGTGAAATTCTCCTTGGGTTTGTGTACAATGTCTATTGTGTTGTCTTATGTGTAATTTTGTTTTGTTTTACCTTTCTGGTGGGATATCGTTGGTGTATACTGTGTCTGTGCAGAGTAGGTGCTGGCTGTCTCTGGCAAGTGAGTGGTATCGTTTTACAATATTAAACTCATTTTGTGTTTTGTAATGAATTACTTTTTCTTTCGGATTACCACAAGTGTTGCTTTCCATTTGACAAAGCCGCACTTTGTTTATTACTTATTGTACACAGTGTTGGTTATTGTTGACTTATTTGTAAGGTTACTTTTCTTAGTAAGGATTATAGCTAGCCACAGGAATACTGCTCAGAAGTTTGTTGTTCTGCTTTTCGAGTCTTCCTCTGACCATGATTATGTGGCTGACTCTGCATCTGAGGCAGAGGAGGAAGTCTAGGATTCTGTCAGCGAAATTTCTGTCTGAGGGGAATCAACTGATTTTAAAGCTACTCCCAGTGTGGAGGAAGTGCTCTTGTAGAGAAGGACACAGATATGCCGATAGTGCAGCAAGAGGCATCTGGATTGCAGCCTGGGGCTGAAAGGCTTCCCTTTGGAAGAGCTGAATTCTGGGTTACCCCAAAAAAAGGTGCACCCAGTATTGCCTGCCTTTAGTGGTGTTGCAGGGTGTAGAGTGAATACTGAAAACCTTTTGCCTATACATTTCTTTCAGTTGTTTATGGATGGTGTATTTTTGGATGAGATTGCTGACCAGACTAATTTGTATGCTGAACAGTATTTGAGGGACAATAGTGTCAGACTTAAGCCCCACTCTAGAGCTAACCGATGGACTGAATGATATGAAGACATTTTTGAGTTTAACTATTTTGATGGGCTTGATAAGGAAGCCGTCACTGTCTTCATTTTGGTCTACAAATCCAATGATGGAAACAGCTATATTTCCTGCAACCATGAGTCATAATTGGTATTTGGTTCTTCTTTGGAGTTGCCAAAAGATCACCCTGGTTGTGACCAGATTTGTAAAATTTGCCATGTCCTTGATCACTTCATAGATCAATTTTCAGAGATCTATGTTCCAGGGAAAGAAACATCTGTATATGAGTCTTTGGCCCTGTTCAAGAGCATTTTGATTTTTGGCAGTTCATTCCTAGCAAGAGAGCATGTTATTAAATTAAAATGTATATACTGTCTGAGAGTAGTACTGGCTATGTCTATAATTTCAGGGTGTTTACTGGTAGGGATTCAAGTATTTACCCCCCTCCCTAGTTTTCTATCCATTCTTGGAGTTAGTGAGAAAATTGTGTGGGAACTTGGTAGAGGGCTTTTTCACAAAGGTCACCATTTATAGATCGATAACTTCTATACTATGTGCTTTACACTGGTATGCAATTATTCAGGGAATCGTTAACAGTGGACCCTTTTGCTTGTGGTACAATCCACTCTAATCTTAAAGGTTACCCAAAAGAGCTTGTTTGCAAAAGAACTTGAGAGGGGACAGTGCAGTGACTTGCGTGGTGATGAAGTTCCAGCTGTGAAATGTTTAGATAGAAGAGATGGCTATATGCTGACTACTATCCATGATGAATGTACTTCACCTGTGACTGTTTGGGGTCAGATTGCTGAAGTGCATAAACCTGTGTGCATTTTGGACTACAATAAGCACATGGGTGGTGTATGTAGAGTAGATCAGCTATATTTCCTGCAACCATGAGTCATAATTGGTATTTGGTTCTTCTTTGGAGTTGCCAAAAGATCACCCTGGTTGTGACCAGATTTGTAAAATTTGCCATGTCCTTGATCACTTCATAGATCAATTTTCAGAGATCTATGTTCCAGGGAAAGAAACATCTGTATATGAGTCTTTGGCCCTGTTCAAGAGCATTTTGATTTTTGGCAGTTCATTCCTAGCAAGAGAGCATGTTATTAAATTAAAATGTATATACTGTCTGAGAGTAGTACTGGCTATGTCTATAATTTCAGGGTGTTTACTGGTAGGGATTCAAGTATTTACCCCCCTCCCTAGTTTTCTATCCATTCTTGGAGTTAGTGAGAAAATTGTGTGGGAACTTGGTAGAGGGCTTTTTCACAAAGGTCACCATTTATAGATCGATAACTTCTATACTATGTGCTTTACACTGGTATGCAATTATTCAGGGAATCGTTAACAGTGGACCCTTTTGCTTGTGGTACAATCCACTCTAATCTTAAAGGTTACCCAAAAGAGCTTGTTTGCAAAAGAACTTGAGAGGGGACAGTGCAGTGACTTGCGTGGTGAAGTTCCAGCTGTGAAATGTTTCGATAGAAGAGATGGCTATATGCTGACTACTATCCATGATGAATGTACTTCACCTGTGACTGTTTGGGGTCAGATTGCTGAAGTGCATAAACCTGTGTGCATTTTGGACTACAATAAGCACATGGGTGGTGTATGTAGAGTAGATCAGAGGTTGGAAACTTACACTTTGATACGTAAGGCTTAAATTTGGTATAAAAAGCTGACTATCCATTTATTCGATTTTGCAACCTTCAAAGCTTTTGTTATATTCAAGGATTGTTCTCTTAATTCAAAGATGCCCTTTATTCAGTTTCAGCAGTCTGTGATAGGCAGCCTCATTGTAGTAGAACAGTGTCATGTTCCTAGAGTTGGAGTGGTGGAGGATGTGGCTAGACTAAAAGATCGGCACTGTCCTGATTACATTCCTCCCAAGCCCCAAAAAAGCTTTCCAGTAGGAGATGTAGGGGCATATTTACAAGGTGCGAACACCACCACAGCATCATTTTCTTTATGCTGCGGTGTTGCTTTCTTGGTGCCATATTCACAAAGTGACATTAGAGGCCGCTAGCATCACTTTCTCCAATCCAACGCATATTTTCCACTGTGCCAGATCTGGATGTGGTAGAAGGTTAAATGATCTAGGTAGGTGTTCTCCCTTAATAAGCCTACGTAAAACTGATGCTGCCGTATTTACAATGAAATGGAAAAATGACGCTACTTTGGCGAAAGACAAGCAGAGTTCCAGTAGAGCCAAAAATGTACCGCTATGGCAAGCTCGGAGCATCAAGACCACCACCATCATCATGGAGACAGAGCAGGAGAAGGGATTGGACATATCGCCAGAGGTTTACCCTCATTGACCTCAGGGAGGAGTATGTCATTGCCCATTACAGGCTCAGTAGGGAGTCCATTGTCCACCTCCTACACCAGATTGCACCAAGGCTGCAGTCAACATTGCAGCAGTGCTCCCACATCCCTCTGCAGACCAAGCTACTGGCTGCTTTACACATGCTGGCATCTGAAACTTTCCAACCCACCGCAGTCAGAGTAGCAGGAGTATCCCAGCTTTCCTTCCCAGCAATTCTCCCCTCCTTCATTGATACCATCATAAACCTCGCACCCCAGTACCTTATCTTTCCCAACAGAACTCAGAAATAACCAGAAAAAAAGGAAGGCTTTTATGCCATTGCAGGATTTCCATGTGTGTTGGTGTCAATGTACTGCACACATGTGCAACTTGTGTCTCCAGTGGCTACATCACACCTGAACCACAATAGGAAGCACACACATTTCATGAATGTGGAAGGCAATCGGAGAACATCTGGGCCTCTTCAGCAATGTCATTGTAAAATACCTGGGAGTGCTCATGATTCCAGAACGGGACATATGGGAATGGCCTACTGGTTGGTAAGTACTTCTGAAGCAAATGGCAGACCACATGGCAGTCAATTATGTTGGATAATGTTGCCATATTAGTGTTACGCTGAATGAGACAATGCATACGAAATAGGTGTGGACCTACATACTTGTGCCTTACTTAATGGCACATCCTTAACACAACCCTACAAGTCACATATGCTGAGACCACCTATGCCACTGTGGGCCACATGTACAAGTGAACTGCGCTGCTGGAGCATCACTGTTCATGATGCTCTGTAGGAGCAGGTCTCCAACTCATATCTATGAAGCAATGCAAAGTCAGCCTGTGTGCCCTTGAATGGCCTCCTATATATGCAGCACGGCAAACCAGAGCAAATTGTCTCACCCTACATTAAGGATGTGTTCCATGGGCCTTGTGGTAGGTTTTCCCATGCAACAAAAAAGAAGAGCTCACACATTTCCACATATCCAAGGATCGATGACCCTGGGGATGTTTGCTAAAAGCGTGCTTCCCAATGGGAGGTGAAATGAGGATAAATAATTACATGTCTCTTTGTCATTTTCAATTTCTATGTGTTCTGTTCCGCAAGACACATAGAATGAGGAAATTGCATAGATTGTTTGTTTTTGGGGCAGGAATGTGTCCTCTAAAACATTAAGATATTTGGGGACACAATACTGACAAACGTGCACCATGGTGCAAGGGGGTGTGTGTTGGCGCTATTGTGATGGTGCGTTTGAGGACAAACCATGGATGTGCTGTATGTTTGTAATATGTGTTACAGCAAACAAATGATGGACGGAATGCTGACAATGCAAACATTCTCTCCCAGTCAAAAGATCTGGGTTAAATCCATCATTCTTTTGCCCACTATGCCACCCCAGTTTGGACCCAGCCATATGCAAATCAGTCTTGACCCTGTGCACAATGGGAACAGTCCAGACCGAACTGCCAGGCCAGGTCCTCCCTGGACCGGAAGCACGCATCCTGGGACCGGTTTCAGGGTATGTCACCCTTCTTCAGCCAGGCTAGCTTGAATTCAGCGCCACAGTGAGCAAGGGACCCACCTCTGGACACACCCATCCCACTTAGGGCGAAAAGTGTTGCAGGAAACAAATGATGGACGGAATGCTGACAATGCAAACATTCTCCCCCAGTCAAAAGTCCTTGGTTAAATTGTTTGCTGTATGTTTGTAATATGGCACATTCCAGTTCTTCCCTTTGGATGCAGATTAGGACAGCCAGAAGACATCCAGTACTGCTCTGTGGCAACAACTGCTAAAGGAGGCCCTGTTGTGCATTCAATTGTTTGAAAGATACTCTCTAATGCTATATTATGTGAAATGCTGAGTCCAAACACCATGTTTTAATAAGGGTCTTCCTTTCTTTTGTCTGTTTTTCCACAGATAACCCCCATGGTCATGAGGCATGTGATGTATCCCAGACCTGTAAAACTGAGAAATGTAGCCATATTTTAACCTAGCAAGTTCATGTGTACCATGCTAAATGTCAATTGACATCATATACACACATCCCATCCTGTGTGCACAGGACTTTGCAGCACACAAATGACTCCAGCAGTCTTCCAGCAAGGTACTGCCTCATGCACAAATTACACCTCACAGAGCAGGCAACAACACAGTCACCTTGGTAATAATGTGCCTGTTTTGGAGCAATGCTGCAGATTTTTTGCCAGAGCAGGCAGCAAACTCTGGACACAGATTCATGTGGAAAACATGCCCTAAATTGTCCCCAAGCACTGTGGCAGTGTAGTGTGGTTAGTGTACCAGTTGAACTGTACAGCACAAGCCTCCCACATAACTGTAACCCCTTGTGTATTGTCAACATAGAGGACGCAGTGCACTGTCATGTGTACACAATAATGTCCCACATTGATATCCAATCACTACCCTCCCCATGTCTGTAGCTATTGAACAACAGTGACTCAAACTCTCACTGCCAAATATGTGCGACTGAAGTATGCAACATCATCTGCTCCAGCTACAGGTCATAAAATCAGACATGTATCAGTACAGAAATGGCAATAGTAGTCAATAACATACACAATAGATGAGTGTGAGAGAATTATCTCCTAAATGGCTAAATAACTCTCCTTACTGGTGACAAATCACCACCATTATGCCATTTCCAATCACAAGAATGAGGAATAGAAAGTGAATCACAGAGGGGAGTAACTGTATGTGTAATACAGTGTCAGTCATATCAAATTTCTACTTGCGTATATTCCACACAATGTCATAGCATGTCTTTTACTGTAGGCAAAGTCTATAAATCATTCAGGACACATAACGGAATACAGGCCCATCCCCTGTCATGACTCCTAACTAATTTAATCCCTCCTGTCATTGCAGATGACCAAGGATATGCTTTGCAGCCGTGGGTGATGACTCACCCAGATGGAAGACCAGCGGAGGTGCAATCATGTCTTAAGCAGGACCTGGCCCATAATAGAGCAGACATTTGGCCTACTGAAATGCCGCTTCAGGAGCCTGTAAATGTGTGGGGGCTGATTGCTCTACTCGCTACCAATGGTATGCATACTTGCACTAGTTTGCTGCATTTTGCACAATATATGTGTGCATACAAATGTACCATGGGCTTATGTCAATGAGGAGTAGGAAGTGACAGACGATAATGATCCACATCAAACTCAGTAGCAGTAACACAGGCGAGCCACCATATAGTGCAACATGTTTTCACTGATGCATGAGTGCCTTTCATGATGTGACTACATGAATCTGTGTACAAATGTATGTAAATAAATATATGAGCACATCCATTGTGTAATCATTTGTGATTCACAGTCACAGCAAATATCAAAACATTCACATCACACCTGCTAGTAATTGCCACACAAACAATGTATCTGGCTATTTGTAACAAACAGTGTTGAACAACTTGTGGTATATTCAAAATAGTATGCATGGCAACAACCTGAACCAAATTGTCCTCTATTATCAAACACAGTGACATGGCGTGCTAAAGTAGATAGTGTGCTATGACATTGTGTGTCTTCTACAGCTAGCCATTTGTAAGGTATCATAGTTGTGGATGATAGTAGAGTTAACTCATAGTATGATGATTGCTATGGGATCCACACTTTATGTGCATGGAAACACCATCCCAAATGCACAGTTTACTTATGCTACATCCAAATCTGCATCCACATATCCTATCCATTAGGAGATGTGATATCACACCTACAAATGCTACATACTGTATGTTGCTAGTGCACCAGTATTTACCTAGTAACAATGTGGCCACACTTGCCGCACTAGGCTAAGATGCCAATGGGACCAGCAGTCATGTAGCCTACCATGTTGGTGTGTTACACTCAGAAACAAACAATGGTTTTGGTCCTCTCAGTACAGTCTTAGTGTGAATTTGAAGGCACAACACCAAGATTCAAAATATTAAACCACTGACTATCAGAAATCCCATGAAGCAAGGCCAATCCAGTCAAGGTGACATGCACTGATGCATCACAAGATAACGTGCTCAAACGTAGCTAGAAAACCACAGGTGAACTTTATGTCTGAATGCATAGCCATCACTAAACTTCAAGTAACCACACTACCTCAAAACATATTGTGATGGATCCCAATGGCAAAAATATTTGTGATCAGACTACACATGACTAGTTGTGGCTAGACAAGCTGGCCTTGTGAGCCACAAATTATAGGTTACGCTTGGTGGTGTAGACCATGTGCATTGATAATGTGCATGGGCTACAAACATCCTTCCAGACACAAGGCCATACAGCAGATGGTTGTGTACCAAAACATGAAATGCTGGGTGTTTGTGAAGGGTCTATGGTAACTGTTGATCTGCACATATGAACAAGTGTCATTAATGCCACCACACATTCATAGCAATTATAAGACAACAGTCTTTCCTCTTCATGGCTCTTACACTGTAGGCTGGCTGAACCAGAGTGGTCACTGAAACCACAAGATATCATAGGGTAGCAATTTATACAGATGTGGGGCTAGGTACAACAGGCTGATGATGATTGTGTCACACCCCACTTTGAACATCTAGTGGCACAAGCCTCTCAACAATATCCATTAGGCCATGCAAACTCAACCCGTGTGGCTCATCAAGGACTCATAGCTAGGAGTAAATGAAGGGACCCCAAGAAGCTGCATAGTCTTACCCTATGTAATGGGTGCATTGAAGGGACCTTGCGGGAGCATCATTACTAGCTAACCCAAATAGATAATCAGAACGACTCATGTAAACTTATGCATGCCGACCTGGGACAGTAGAACAGTCTTATAATTCCACCCAATCTGCTATCAACTTGAATTACAGTACTCTAAACACTTCCCAGTGCATAAACCATTCATGGAAAATGTGAGCAAAAGAATGCAGGACACATGGAAGCAGACGAGGCAAGGTTATATCAATTAATACATCCTTGTTGATTATCTACTGGGGATGTCTGGCAAGTTTGAGACTCTGCCAGGTCCATTTGAGTATCATTACCTGTCTCTATTTCAAACTGCATGAGTGTTGCATGTGAACACCCACTGCTACCCACAAGCAACACCACGTTGTTGCAGAGTATAGTGATAGTGTGATTTATGCAGCCTTACTGTCAGCAATATGTAGGAGCTCACACCAAGGCTTGCATGGTGGTCTAGCATAGGACCATCAACATGAGTGAGACTCATGTGGGCCACATATGATGAAATGTTTACTCACCTGTGGGGGTATGACCCTTAAATATGAATGGCCTATACTCAATCAGTCATATGACCCCATCTATACATCCCCTTCCAGGTGGGCGCAGGGATTCGTGCCACTTGTCTGCAAGCAAAGCTCTAACCCTCCAAAGTTACTGTGGTACATGGTCAGATTGGCAGAAGGCTGTTCTGTGTTACATGCGGGTGCAAATTTAATTGGGTGCTACTACTAATTTAGCTCACGGGGCAACTTTTGCAAACTGTGCCTTTGAGCTATCAGAGGGATTCAGCCCTATGCGTAGTATAATCCATGAAATGCATGCACTCACACATATGTGAACTGTCAGCACACACATCAAACACATCCAAAGACAGTAAGCTGGCCCACTCAACTATTCACAGCAAACACAGCAATCTCTGTAAATGTTTACATGCATTGCACATCACGCTACAGAGAAAAATACCCATTTGCCCTATTTTATAAAGAAAAAAGACACAAGATACAGATACATGATTTTTGCAGCCATCACGTCAGTAGGAAATGACAATTCCCAGCCGACGCATCTGAATGACCCATGGTGCCTTGTCAGGCCTTTTTTTAAATCCACGCATTAGCTGGAAGCTTAATAAAAAATGATGCATCTGTTGAAAATATGGTACATCCGGCCACAAAGTGATGTTATGGATCATGCATGCTGCAATCCAGAACTGTGAAGTTACTTTTATTTTCACTTTAAATCACAGTTTATCAGTCTATGCTTCTGAGTGGTTGTGAATAGGCTGTGCTGGAGAGCGTTTGGTGTGTCTTGAGCTGTTTAGTAATTTCTGCAGACCCCGTTGTGTCCCAAAAGTCCTTTTTATGTTTCTTGTTGTGTATTATAGTCTTTGTCCTGTGTTTAGTTGGGTGTTTGTTTTTTGGGATATTAATGTATAAGGACTAGTTGTTTTTTTTGGGGGGGGTTCTTTATTGTTTGGGTCTTAGTTGAGTTTGGTAATGTCTGGGAAGGATAGGGCATGCCACATGGATATCCATGAGTTTGGGGGCTTCCTGTGGCTTGAGAATTTCTATCTGCCAAACATGGTAGTCAGTTGTGGACCGGTTATCATGAGTTACCCAACGATGGTGTGGTGGCAATGGTGGGAGAAGGTGTGTCCACAAATGGAGAGGATGTTTGGCATCGACCGGATAGTGCATCAATTGAAGCATTGCTGGGCGTATGTGGTTGCCCATGATTCAGACCTCTGGGACTACACTGGTATCCAAGTTGATGAATATGTTGGTAAGTACACATGATTTGTGTCACATTTACCCATTGATGAATTGTGTTAACAGTAACTATGTCTCACATAAATTTTTGCTCAAAATGGCCATGACCCTTTGCAAATGAGGCAAATGCCATGGCAATGGTGGTGGCACTATCTGTGCACTAGTGTTTTCTGTGTCACAGAGTGGGCCACACAAGAGTTAGTGTCCCTTTAGGTGATTCAATTGAGTCACAGGGAAGCATAGAGATGATGCACATGCATGTACTCCATCCAGACAACTCATATGATGACAAACCAGGTAGTGCAGGTCAGCTCCAGAGGTGCTTCTTGCACCACAAGCATTTGTCAGGTACAGTTGCGATGGGTTATTACAGAACATATCATTTACACATAAAGTTGTCCGCAAAATTCTGTAGGAGTGCTGCGCAGCTCAACAAGGATTTTCCCTGTGCTAGCCAGCAACACTTAGAAAATGCAGATTTGGGCAGAAGTCATTTATGAAGGGGCATTCCGTTGAGTTATACCGGACCACCAGACCAACTAGGGTGCTTATTTACAAGCCCCTAGCAGTGCCAGCACATCACATTTTATATGTAAAAAAAAAGAAAAGTGTTGCCTCAGTGGCGCAAGGGACTTGCAAATTAGCCCGGAAGTGTTCTTAGCATACACAGGCACAGTTGAACTATGGTGCACATGTGTGTGTATTGTTGACATGATTGGTATTTCACAGGAAGGGACAGCTCTCCGTACAAAGAAATGGAATGGCGAAGTTTTAAACTTTTGTATGTGTGCATTGGAAAACAGCACACGTACAATACTGAATGGCACATAGTGAGGTGCTGATGATCCTCCCTGGCGTACCTCCCCTGGGGAGTCACGCGTTAAGGAGGCCTGCCATGGTTTAAACAGTTTAACTAACCTGTGAATGAATCAAAGCACATTTCACTGGTCTTAAACAGCAATTCCAATGTAAAAGGCATGGCTCCATGATGTGACACTATGGCTATGCAATGTTTTGCTTGGCTTTCCTAACTCAATACCTCTGAATGCATAGCAAGTCCCGCATGCTGGCATTGCATGGCCTCACTGAGGTGATTTTGAGGTCAGAGACACTGGAACTGTTCTTACATATGAGACTCCTGTTGTGCATGCCTCTTGTATGTCATAGGGGAGCCCACTCACATGGTACAGTATCTAAGGATGTTCCAGCCTGAATCATGACACATCTCAACATATCCTGCACATATAGGTGTTCAATTGTCCAATAACATCTTCAGGGATGCACTGGACATTTCTGAACAATATCTGGCCCTCTGCAGCACTGACAGATACAGAACACACTTAACTTAAGGAACATGGAGACATACTGTGTGAAGTATTTTGAGTACTCATTCCTGGTTTAAAAATGACAAGGACATGGGTATTGCAATACCTTGCTGAGTATGGTATGTGAGTTATGCAGGTGCAGGGACTCATTAAAGCCAGCTACTGACTTAAGATAGCGAAAAGGAAATTGAACAGTGCGCTGAGGGTCCTAAGAAATCAACCATCTTCCAATGTCAGGAGTAAGATATTACCAAAACTGAGGTCATTCTATAAAAAAGAGGTATGGATATAAACAAAAACCGAGCTTGATCTGTTCTGGAGTAAAATCAATTATGCAGCAAAACGTAAAGATGCTCATGAATTTTGGAGACTGGTTAATCAAACCAATGGTAGGAAACAACAACAATTGACTACAAATATATCGGAAGAAGTCTGGGAGAAGCATTTGGGATCAATGACAGGTTACACCAGAAATATAATAAAGCCAACAGAAGTAAGTTCAGTAGAAAATACAAGGGACAATGATAATGTAAGGAAAAACGCCCAGCTAATGATCCAGCAGACAACAGTGGAAAAAATTATAAGTTCTAGCAGACGGAGTAGTGCAGCAGGGCCAAACCGCCTTCCTCAAGCACTATTTAAAGAAAATCAACAAAATTGGGCAAAGAATTTGTCAAACTTATTCAATCATGTTTTCATGAAGGAAGAAGTCCCAGACAAATGGAGGGGTTCAATTTTGGCTCCGATTTACAAAGCTGGTCAAGTTTCGGACCCTGCTAACTATAGACTTATAGCTTTAATGGATTGTGAAGCAAAGTTTTTTGCTAAGTGTTTGCTAACAGAACTTACGGCTTGGGTTGTTGCCAGTAATTTACTCCCAAAAAATCAAACAGGGTTTATTAAAGGCATGGGGACGATTATTAATATCCAAATGTTAGTTCTTATAATGGAAATGGCCAGATGCCGTAAGATGAACCTTCAATTATGTTTTATTGATTTTAGCTTTCGACACTGTGCATAGAAATATTCTTTGGAACAAATTAACGAAAATGGGAATCTCACCGAGTTTGTTGAGAGCGATACAATTGTTATATACTAATACTTGGATGAGAGTAAGGTTGGGCCAAGGCACAGTTTTGTCCAAAAATGGTGATAAGGGATGGGTTGAAGCAGGGGTGTGTTTTGGCCCCAACATTATTTAACTTGTATTTAGCTGGGATTTCATCAAGGCTTAGTGAAATTAATTCTCACTCCCCGACTGTGGCAGGTTTTAATGTTTCACATTTACTTTATGCCAACTATATTGTTTTAATAAGTTACACCAAGGTGGGACTGCAGAGATTAATTAGTGAAAGTGCACAGTACGCCTCTACTCATGGCCTAAAGATTAACTTAAAAAAGACAAAAACAATGCTGGTGACTAGGGGGTTGGCTGTAAGACCAAAAATGAGAATGGAAGGTACTGTATTAGAATCGGTCACTGAATATAGATATCTGGGTGTTATGATAGATGCTAGGAGCACGGGTAAAAATCAGTGCACTGCACTACAGAGAAGAAATAACTAATTAATTGCTGCATTTTCCATACTCCAGAATAACTTAAAAGGGCATCCCCTTAACCAACTATTACAAATTATGTCAGTTAAACATGTGCCAACTCTCGCATATGGAGTAGAGACCTTAAGAGGATGTGCTGACAACACAATAGATAAGCTAGTGTCAGGGACCTACCGACGCCTGTTTAATTTTCCACGACAAACTTCACCAGCAATTAGAAGGGATAATAATTCCTCACTTATGACAGTGGTCTGGGAGGCAATATGCGATAATAAACATAAGCAGGCACATGAATATTTTAAACTGGCAATAGATACGTTCAAGGAGGAACAACTATGGGCCTTACCTCTTTCACAGGTGGCTTTTAATAAAGTTATAAATGGGTGCAGTAAAAAATTGTCGCCTCTATGGGATAAAGCAGTACTGGCAAAGAGATCCCATGCATGGACAGTTATTGCTTCGTACGTTATGCTAAAACCCCAGAGCTATCTAAGAGACTCAAATAGCCAAAGGGCAAAGCTGAAGCTTATGAATCTCCGATTTGGAAATAGCCAATTTCTTGGAGACGCCCCTGCATGGAAATTGATGAGTAATGAGAGGACGTGTCGCCTCTGTAATTAGGGAAGACATTTGCCATATCATCTGTAGCTGCCCTGCACTAATAGAGGAATGTAGGAGGCTGTTAAGGTCGGACTTTAATAGTCAAATGATACGAACATGCCGACAAGCAGCCATAGCCAATTTACAAGGAGAACGTTTGCAATTTATGGGCAGACTTCTGAAGTTTATAGAAATAGTGAAGAAGAAATTGCTTAACTGTGGACAATGAGGATTGTTTTATATATACTTGGTTTTATAAATTGATGAAAAGTATCTTTTAATTATGTGGTCTTAATAATGTATGAAATGTAAGAAGAATTGCATAATGGTGTTTTAATTGCAAGTTTTTATTAACTGAACAATACATATACATTTTTTCTCATTCATTTATTCGATTCGATAAAGCCAGCTACCAAAGTGAAATATAGTTGTTCTGAGGTCTAAGAACTGGTTCTGCAAATTGGCCAACAGGTGCAAGTTTTGGCTCACCATATGTATGTACACTTTAGCCTACCTTACAGATGTGTATAATTCAGGCATATCAACTGTGCCATTAGATTAATTATAACCTGAAGGGTAACATAGCCAATTGCTATGCATATGTACTGTTGCATATAATATATGTGTTCTAATTTAATTGATGTGTTTATCATGTTATGTCTTATAGGTGACCTGCCAAATACACAGTTGGTGAGATGGAGTGTTTCAAGGATACCAATGTTATCAGAGAGTGCCTTCACCAATTCTAATTGTGCAGTGCAAGTATTGAGTATAATGTAAGTTGATGTCTGAATTGCCAGAATCAATACATGTTCCTAGCACAAAGAAATATATCTAGTATGAATAATCTGTCAGAAAAGTGGGTATTAATTGTTGCATGTGCCTCAGCCTTTGGATAATGTCAAGGTAAATACATTGCTAATCTGGGATGGAACAAATGATAGAAGGTTTGAAAGGGGAGCCATGATCACACTGTTACTGTGAAAATATGTGGTAGTGGATAACCATCTCAACATGGCCGCGGATGTGAAAACTTCTAATTGCATGTCTAATTGAGTGGGAATGCTGGAGCACAAAAAGCATCAAGTCATAACCCTCCTAAAGGAAGTAAAGCAGGCAGTGGCGAGACTGTAGCAGCCAATGAGGCGCAGGGAGCCTTCTGCCCTTTCCCCTGTACAATGATTGTTGTTGTTATTTACTGTTTCATATTTAGTTTAGGTTAGTTAGTACAGTTATAGTGTAGGGGTAGTAGTTTTAGGGGTTTGGTGGGGTGGTTACAATTGTAGTGGGTAGAGTTACTTTGGGCCATATGTAGGTGGCATACACTTTACCGATTCTTAAATACCGAATTTTACCGATTCGGTATTTAAGAATCGGTAAAGTGTATGTAGGTAATAATTCGGTAAATGTTACAGAATCGGAGAAATTCGGTAATTACCGAATCGGTATTTACCGATTCGGTAATGAGGAATACCTTCCCATTGATTGAATCAATGGGAAGGTATGCCTCATTACCGAATCGGTAAATACCGATTCGGTAATGGGGGAGCACATTCAAGGGTGGCAGGGTGTCACATTGACAACCTGTTGCACCCCTGATTCCTGCATGTGTGCACATGTGGCGGACATACATGCCCTAAGGGCATGTATGTCTGCCACATGGCACTGTTATTTCAGCAAAATATTGCTTTGTGCAATGTATTAGGTATTTAGCACCAACCTATATTTGGTGCTAAATACCGAATTCTTTTTCCTAGACATCACTCATTTGAGTGTTACCTACATATCATTTCAGGATTCGCTATTTACCGAATCGGTAAAATTACCGATTCGGTAATTTTACCGATTCGGTAAATTACCGAATCCTGAAATGTGCCCCCTACATACCAAAAGCCTAAATACCGGTCGGTAACGGTATATTTACCGAAAATCGGCCATTACCGACCGGTATTAGGCTTCCTACATATGGCCCTTTGTGTTTTGTGGGGTGGTGTGTTATCTGTGTTTAAAAAAATGCAAAATTATATATATGTGTGTATGTGTGTGTGTACACATTTGATTGTTTACGATTGCATGTGTAGTTAGTTGATGTTTAGGTGTACTTTTTGTTGTCCTTGTATGAAGATGTGTCTTAAGGGGGGTGGTGCGGTTAATGTTTATCATATTGTGCTATATGTGTAGAATAAGCTAGGTTAAGATAAGGTAGTTTTGGATAGTATGTAGGATAAGGTGGTATGATTTAGATTAGATTAGTTAGTGTAGTTTAGATTGTTTTAGTAATGTTACGTTTTCAGTTGACATTAAATATCATTGTATAATGTCTGCTCAGGTAATGGTATGTACATGCATTTGTCTTTGCTAGCAGTGTTTGGCAACATGTGTGTGTATAGGTTATTTACCTATGGACAGGAAGCTGTCAGGTTGGCCATTGCCTTACATAATCTATCTACAAACATTGTTGAGCAGTGTACATGCCAATCATGATTGGAATGGATACGCAGTGCAACACATGAATTCACATACGACTTCTCTATGTGGGTACGCCATGCAACATGCTTTGTACGGATTTTGTGGTCAAAACACTCTCCAAAATTGAAGCTTTTTTGACTCACACACTTATGGCTGCCCCATACACACTCACACTTTCATCGTTTGCTTGTCAGCCCAATTATATTTGTTTGCTAGTATTTATGGGTAGACCTGTCACCTGTGGTGTGACTTCATTCACCATTACCATTGACAGCATGATACCGGTTGCACTTCATGCTTGCAACCTCGAGCAACCCACTTGCTATTCAACACACACATAGGGTTAACCAAATATGTTTCACTCTCATTGTCTAGAATTTTTGCCGACTCCAAGCAACGCAATGGTGTCTTTGCCTCACAGAATGCACAATGTTCGATTCGGTCCAGACTCCAACAGACAGGCAACACACAGCTAGTACTAATTGCTTTTATTTACATGTGCTGATACTTATGCATCCCACAGGGACAGTTCATAGGACAACAGCTACAAAAGATGTTTTGAGCCACTGCATGTCCAGACAGAGTCAATGGGAGGAACATGTCATGGGACATGTGGCGGAGAGGAGTACATCAGTAAGCAGGATGACCACATTGGCATTAGGGAGGATAGGCCACATTGGCAGTCCACAAATGGTTGAGGTCAGCGTGGGAAAGGAAATTGAGGATAGTGCCAGCTGATTTTCACTGGCACGTTCATAAGCACAAGTTGAAGGACAAATTGAGTATGTGGCCCAGATAAATGCTACCAGATACTTTTGCATGAGAAAGTGGTGCAATCTATATCTTCCTCCTCTGATATATGTGCTGGCTCCTGTGAGGAGGGAGTTGTAGGTGGAGAAGCCAAGGGATGCACACACACATCGGGGGGGGAAGATGTGGATCATGTGTCTGCAGCAGCATTTATCTGTTCCAACACATGAGGCAGCACATCAGAATGGAGGATCTGCTGGTTTTGCAACACATCAGCAACGTTGCAGTGGTAGACAGCCATAGTAGCAATGTGGGTGTCCTGTTTCCACTCCATGGACTCCAAGATGGTTCTGATTGCCCCCAGCTGTTTGGCAACCTCGCTGGTGCCACTTTGGCAGGTGATTTGCTAATGTCTCTGCTTTATTACACCAGCAATGTCAGCCAGGGGATGCGAGAGGCCACGGAAAGGAGAGTGGGTACATCTTATGGCCGCAGTCTTGTCCCTATTGGGACTGGGACACCTACAGACTCCCTCTTGGGTAGCCACCAGGGTCTCCATCCCCTCCTGCACTTTGTCTACCAGGTCTCCCTGGACTCCTACGGCAGTACATTGGAAAAGTATTTGTGGGTCCTCAGAATCCAGGGCTCCTGGTGGGCTGGCAGGTGATTTCTGTTGCTTGGTATGCGGATCATGTGGAGACCCCACAATGCTGTTCACCCTCCCTGTACCCAGAGATAGTGTCTTGTTGGAGTCCTGGATGTTTTGGTTGGTGTCCTGGCTGAGGGTTTGCAGGTTGTCATCCACATCATCACGGAGGTACGGGACAGCCTGCTAGCCAGGAGGTGAGGATTCATCCTCTGCAATTAGGTGGAGAAATACTATTGGTGATCTCTGTTAGATGTTGACATGAGTAATCCAGTTGACAATCCACTTTCCATATTTATCTCTTTCAGTTCCTCATTGATACATAGAATCATGATGCAAGGCTGCCTGCATTGGCCCCTGACAGCCTATTGTGAAACAGTGCAGAAGAAAGCACAGGGATGCATTGTATTGTTGTATGTACAAACAATCACTGCACTTTCTTAATGACACAGTTTGGCTCAGCAAGACGGCTTGAGAAGCTGCATAATTGTGTTGTAAATGTGCCCCCATGCATTTTCCCTTTCATTCTGGGACTTTCAGTTCTAATGACTGATGTTGTACATTCAACTGCAAGTGCCAGGATGCAGAGAAAGTTGAATGTGGACTGGTGCTGAACTTCACACATCGAAGGGATGACGGTGACTGAACTGTACTGAGCTGTGCAATGTGTAATGGGCAGTGAGAATTCCATTTATGTTATTTTTAAACATAGATGAGCCAGCATACTTTCCTTTGGCCTTCAGACAGTTCCGCGGAGTGCTGGGAAATAGCTACCTGCACTGCATGACATGACCTTGTTACTCACATTGCTCCTTGTTGCAACTTATCCTGTTGCTGTTGTGTTTCATCATAGCCAGCATTGTCCTGTCCAACAACTACTGCCACCAACTCCTCTGAGATGACAGCTGACACCCACTCCTCCAAGGGATCCAGCTGCACCTTGGGTGCTGGACTTCCAACTCCAGTCTGCATGGCTGTCTTGAGGTTGTTTGTCAGTTTCTCCTTTGTCCTGCACTTGCAATCATGCCAGTGCATTTTGCAGTCACTCACTGTCCTCTTTATTTCTGCAGCGCTGTTGACCTTGTCCACATTGGTCTGCCACATTGCCTGTTTCCTCCCTAATGACATTTTTGAGTTAATGAAGAGCTGCTGTAAGTGGTCCGTCACCTCAGTGATCAGGATTTTATTCTCTTCCTCACTAAACGTGCATTTCCTCTTCCTCTGGGACTCTGACAGGACATCCTGGCTGGTACTGGGGTTGCTGGGGCTTTTGTCCTGAGCTCTGCTCCCTGATGTCTCCTCCATGACTGTTTTCAGGTAAGTGTGCAATTTTTCTTTCATGTAGCAGCGTTTTACAAATGATTTTTTTTTTACATCAGGCACACAAAAGTGACGTTAGGATGACTAACATCTATGTATGAGATTCTATTGAGCCCAGCGTTATTTTTGCAGATTTCTGCACAACATGGCGCACAAAACAGCTTCAGTCTTTACGATTATGAATAACTCCTTACACCATGGTGTGCTGTATTGTCAATACAACACATTCATGGTGTAGGAATCTGTCATACTGGGGTGCTAATTTATTAGGTACAGTGCTGCGGCAACACAGTGATGCACCAGTTCTTGTAAATATTCCCCGCAGAGTCTGTATCTAAAGAGGCATGTGGAAGGAGAGTTGTATGTACTGCCCCCAGTGTCCTTTTAATCTTGGACTATGTGTGCCTCTGTGTTTTAAATTGTACCACTTGCAACTGAGTTTTTGGGAGCAACCATGAGTGTAAAAGTTAACTGACTGATCTGTAGAATTTTATATATTTTCTTCAGAGTTAAGGGTTGGCATTAGTGCAATGTACTTAGTTAGAGCTGCTGTTGTAAACAAGTCCTGTGCACACGTTTTAAGATAATTAAGGCATTCACAGTATAATAAAAGTAGTTCAAAACTTGTAGTTCTGTGAATGTTGTTTAATTCAAGTTGAGTTCATCAATACAAAAGGCGCCAGCCGACACGTGTTTCGTCAACAGGTAGCAACCTGTGAATCTTCAGGGCTGGGAACAATATAATAATAACAATAATCATATATGTGAAAAGGAAAAGTGGCAGATAAAATCAATATGAACGGTGAGGCGAGAGGGAAATCCCACGTCAATATTTGGTGACGAAAAAACATCATACATAAATAATAATGGAGATCTAAATGCAAGAAAAAATAAAATAAAAAAGGAGAAAAGAAAAAGGAATTTTAAGAGGATGGGGTAAATGGTTCACAGAGAAACGTGACGTCACCTTAAAACCGCTGACTTTCAACCCCACCAGCCCTAGACAGATCGTGCTCTTGAGGCGGAAGCCGAGAGCGTTTTTACTGTGTTTTTTAGATACTTGTTTTAATTATATTGCATTGTACTGTGGTTCTGCGTGTACTCACTTCCTTGGTACCTCGCTGATCCTGCGCAGCTGTGCTAGCGCTGCTGCAGCCGTCCTCAGCCTCAAACTTTTCCCGCCGCCATCTCGGCGAGGACGGAGGCCACGCCCCTTTGTGAGGCCACGCCCCCCGACGTCACTTTCTTACGCTCTATAAATAATGTGCATATCTCGGCCGCGCAGCGGACGAGCGCAGCGGGCGCGCCGCCAGCGCGCCGAAGGCGCGCTAAAGGCAAGCCCGTCTGCGCCCGTCCGCGCCAGATCGGCCAATGGGGCATGCAACACTAACTATCACCTCTCGTACTCCTCTCAATCTCTTAAAGACCTGCAACATCTTGCGTCCTCTCCTTCTCCTACGGCTATTCGCCGTATATGTACTGCTGGCCTCTTGCATCCCGAGCATCACCACCTAAGAGGTAACACACCATCAGTTACGCCGACCAGGAATGTCACGACCATCAGGGTGTTATACTTAAACACTCGCTCCTTGGTCAAGCACTCTGTGGATATCTTTATTTTGTTAGCTAACACCAATCCAGACATGCTCCTGCTCACAGAAACCTGGCTAACATCTGAGTCCCTTCCAGATATCTTGGCTGCCCTCCCCCCGATTATTACATCCTTCATGCCGACCGTCATGGAGATCGGCCCGGGGGTGGGGTGGCAGCCATCATATCCAAGCGCCTTAACTCCGTTTCTTCTTATTCCCTCCCTCTCCCTAAGGTGGATAACCTACTTATCAGTGTGCAAACTGATACCGGCACTCTCACCCTTCTGCTTCTATACCGGCCTCCCAACCCCATGCCATCCTTTCCCACCATCCTGGGTGAACAGTTGTCTAACCTTCTAACGCTGCACTCTAGTTTCGCCCTTTTTGGCGATTTAAACTACTGGTTCAATGACACTAATGCTGGTCCCCATGCCACTGAGCTTTTCGAGACTCTTAATAGTCTGAACCTCACGCAACAGATCACCTATCCCACTCACAATAAGGGTCATATCTTGGACCAGATTTGGACTTGTAATCTGGGATCATCTCCGCCTGATGTCTCCCCCTGTGTCTGGTCTGATCATTATCTAGTTGATACTATCATTACTATCACCGGTCAGATTCCCCCTCCTCTGATGGCTGGCGGTTTCTCACGGAAATGGAGTACTTATGACTCTCAAGGCTTTCTTACGGCCCTTGCGATACCCGTCCAGCCTTCCTCCCCTCAAATGATATAGACAGCATCGAACATGATCTTGGCTCTTGGCTAGAATCGGCCAGCAACCTCTTTGCCCCCCTGGTCAAATTTCCTAGTACTAGGCACCGCAGCTCCCATAGATGGTTCTCTGGTGATCTCAAGCTCCTGAAATTAAAAACACGTCAATCAGAACGCACCTGGAGACGCGACTACTCCGACTTAGCTCGACAGTCCTATCTAGCTGCGCGTAAAGAATATAAAACTGCCATCAGCCTAGCCAAAATGGAACATTTTTCCCACAGGATTTCGTTGGCAGCTGATAAATCTAAGGAGGTGTTCAGAGTTATGGATGAACTCACCACTGATGACAGAACCCTCCCAGCCCAGACCCCTACTCAAGAGGCCTGTGACACCCTCAATTCTTTCTTTCTAGATAAAATTTCGAAAATCAAAAAATCTATCCCTTCCTCTCCCCAGTCCCCTCCACCGGTTCTCTGTACCAACTATCCCTCGACTTTCTCTCTTTTCCCAGTCCTGGATTCCACTTCACTAGCGGAACTGGCAATCCGGGTGAAATCTGGTTCCCCGAATGATTGCTGCCCGCCATCTGTCCTACGAAGCATATGCCTGAACCTGCCTGACTGCATTCTACCTTTACTTAACGGGGCACTTAACAGCGGCATCGTTCCGACCTCTTTCAAGGAGGCCATTCTAGTGCCTCTTCTTAAAAAACCTGGCGCCGATCCCGCGGAGCCCTCGAACTACCGCCCCATCTCCCTCCTTCCGTACTTTTCAAAATTGATGGAGGCCCATGTCACCCGGTGTTTATCAAACTTTATTGAATCATCCAACCGCCTCGAGCCCAACCAAGCTGGTTTCAGACCTGCCCATTCTACTGAGCATGTTATTCTGGCAGTCCTGGATACACTCAGGAACAACGCGGACGCCGGGCTTCCCCAAGCCCTTGTCCTCCTGGATCTATCTGCCGCGTTCGACACGGTGGACCATAACATCCTTCTCCACCGTGTCGGGCAGGCAGGCATCCAGGGTACCGCCCTCAGTTGGGTTAAGTCCTTCCTTACTGGAAGAACACAGGCGGTCCGCCTGGGGCCCTTTACTGCTACCAAAACCCCCACGTCCTGTGGAGTCCCTCAGGGCTCCTCTTTATCGCCGCTATTATTTAACCTATATCTCCAGCCCCTGATTCAATCTCTTCAAAAATGGGACATTGTCGTCTATAACTATGCCGACGACTTACAGATCATTCTTCCGCTTAATTCTCCTCATGCCATCAAAACTTTTCATGCAGTCATGATTCACATTCAAGGTTGGATGAACCAGAATCAATTGAAACTTAACCCCGGGAAAACTGAGCTTCTCCTCCCGGGACTCAGCCACACTCACTGGGGCCCGCAGTTTTGGCCCCCGGAGCTAGGCTCCCCCCCAATCCCGGTGAAAGCCGTAAAGAGTCTGGGAGTGATTATTGACTCTGAACTTTCTCTCAGAGCACAGGTGGGCTCGGTAATATCTTCCTGCATGTACCAACTGCGGAAGATCCGTAAAGTCCGCCACCTTCTTCCCTCTCTTGCACTCACCCAAGTTGTCATCTCACTGGTGCTCTCCCGTTTGGACTTCTCTAACTCCATCTATCATGGCCTTCCCTCATCTCTGACACATCGTCTCCAAGTTGTCCAGAACCATGCGGCCCGTTTAATTTCTAACACCCCTAGATGGCAGTCAGCCAAACCTCTACTCCACAGTCTTCACTGGCTCCCGATCGACCAAAGGGCAGCTTTCAAGGTGGCTTGCCTCACATTCAAAACCCTTCATTGCCCTGGTCCCGCGTTTGTAAAATCTCTTGTTCGTTCCTACCATCCTCAGCGTGATCTCCGATCTGCCCACAGCCATCTGCTAGCCACCCCCAAAATCAGAACCAAGAAATTCGGTGGTCGCCGGTTTTCCCATCTTGCCCCTGGACTTTGGAATCCCCTCCCACTCTCCATTAAATCCTCCTCCTCTCTTATGAACTTCAGGAAACTTCTTAAGACTTATCTTTTCCCTCTTCTCAGTTAGAATCCCGTTTTCTCTTGCCTCCCCCTCATTCACTCTGTCTGTCAGCGCCAGGAAGCTTCGGCGATAGTGCGCTTTACAAATCTCACCTAAGATAAGATAAGAAGAAAGAAAAAGGTGATAGGTCAGGAGCTGTGACATCCAGTGACATTGCATTAAAATACGAAGGTCTCAGAAACTCATTAAAAGTTGAGGTGATATGTAATCAATGACAATTTAAGTTGGTGGTTGTGCCGCAAAGTGTCGAAAATGTAACAATAAAATAACAAAAGATGGTCTAAGAGTGGTCAGAGTAGAGAGAATGAATATGAATCAAACCTAAAGCTAAATAATAAGGAAAATTGAGTAAATGGATGGAAAAAAGGCAACATAAGTCCACGTATACGTAATCGTAAGAAAATAAAAAATGATTTAAACAAAGCGCAATTGTGCGTATAGCGTGAAACTTCGAGGAGAGCGGTAGAAAAATGCTTAAGACGTCAAATAAAAATGCACTAAATCATTGCTGTAATACAAATTGTAAATGAAACATCGAAAGGCTGCTTAACATATCTCAAACAGGCCAAAAGTGGGCCACGGGAAAAGTGAAAGCGAAACGTGTCACCAGAGCATGCAGGTAAAAGAAAGCGGATGAGAAGCTGGATTGGGAAGTGTATTAATACCTGATGTAAACGAGTATGGGAGACGGTGAAGATTCCAAAATGATCCGAAGGTAAAGATCGTATAGCAATAGCTGGAAATGGGTCGAACGGGCGGGTGCGTCCGTATATCAAAGGAGCCTGAAAGGGAGGGGGGGCATAATGAGTACCAGGGTCAGATTGGAAAGGGGGACAGTGAATAAATCTCCATGGTTAAAAGGGGTTTGGAAGTGTTACCTGGTGCAGGCGGGTCAATAGAACGAGTGTCTCGCTGCCGGAGTGTGGGAGGGATAATGAAAACCAGAAGCGGTTTAAGAGGCATCGTGATGCCGGAAAACTAGAAAGCAAACCCCCATGTCTACAATTGGAAAGGAAGTAGTGATATGGTGGGTAGTATGAAAGAGGAAAGGAAAGAAAGACTGTGAGTACAAAATACAACGAGACAGAGCAAAATAAATTACGAAGTCAGCCTAAAATAAATGACAAATAATTATAATTAAATAAATTGGCTGACTAAAGAATCAAATGATTGGTGTGAACATGTAAAAGGAGAAATACACAGGGACCTTGGGTGACCCTGGAAATAGGCCACCCAGCTTGTCAGGCCGGTGCAGTGTACGCGGGGGTGCCTCCTATGATTTGGGCCTTACCTATTCCCTGGTGAATGCAAGGGATCCAGCCTCCAATTAAGTCCCAGCTGGCAGCTGGGGGGCCATGCAGGAGCAGCATCCCCCTTTGAGGGACTTTTCTTTTGCTTGCTGGACAACCTCCTTGCTCAATCAGGCCTCACATCCTCTTCCTGTGCGACTCGTTAGGGACCCAGAGAATGACGGAGCTTGAGGACCAGGTTCCTGTGACCCTGTGGGCAGAGGGTGAACTGCGCCCTGCTGCCAAAGCCATACTGACCGCAGGTCCCACTGCGGGTTGTGTGGGGTGTAAGGCGTATGCTCTCTTGGCCACTGACTGTGGTGGGGGCCGGGGGCTGCTTGTTGGCTGTTTTTCTCCCCCCTGGACATTCAAATACAGTGGGTAGAACTCTGAAACCATAGGAGTCACTCCTGTGGAAGGCCCTCCTTGCGTGGCCTTACCCCGGGGGCTTGACTGCTTGGGGCAAACACTTTGGCAGTGACAGTGCATGAGATGGTTTGCAGGGACCCCAAGCAGAGGCAACTTCAGTTCAGTAAACCAATGACCGGGCGGGTACCCCAGTGCGAGTATGGCCGAGGGAGGAGGCGTGGTGGGCTAGGGCAAAACTGAACCGGCTGGAGCGGTTGCCCTAATGGTGGAGCTCAGGGCTGGCTTTAGAGCCCCAGATGGACGCTTTGACACCCTGGAAAAATGGCTGGACAAAATGGGGGCCCGTATAGACACACATGAGAAACGACTAGACACTGTTGAAGGTAGAGTGTCTGACCTTGATGATGGCTCTGCACAATCAGCCAAGCAAATAGATCAGATAGAAAAGCACCCCAAAATAGTTTTGATGAAGAACGAAGATTTAAAGGTGATGAGCAGTTGAAATGATATACGTATACTTGGAGTTCCGGAAACTAGAAACACTGGCCATCTGGACCACTTTGTGGAAACTCTACTGTCTGATCTATTTGATAAGGAGTCCTTTACAACCTCCTTCCTAGTGGAAAGAGCCCACTGGATTCTGGGCCCCCACCTTAACCCAGGATGTCCCCCCAGGTCGCTAATTGCCTGGCTGCTCAACTACTGGGACCGAGACACCGCGTTGCAGCTGGCAAGAGAGAAGGGCCAGCTGACCTGGCAGGGATCGTCAATTTCCCTGTATCCTGATTTCATAGCCATGGTGCAGGAGGCCAGATGGAGATACACAGGAGTCAAGGCCACACTACGGAATCTGGGCCTCAAATATGGCATGATCTACCCTGCCCGGCTCCGTGTTGTGGTGGAGGGCAGAGCCCGACTCTTTGACACTCCTACGGCGGTGCAGGAATTCTGCCATGAACACTCGGAGTACCGTGGGGTGCGGAGAGGGAAGCGTTCGAAGGATTCCACGCTGAACAGTGGCTCCGGGGCAAGTGTGGACCTCTTCTCCATGGAATCACTGCTGCCACATGTATGACTACCAGACACACATGTATAATGAGTGTCTTGAATAACAACATAAAGGTTTGAGAATGGCTCTAGTGCCCTGTGACTGGAATTATGGCAAGCATAATGTTTTATTTTAGAATTTGCAATTTCCTACAAGTTTGAGTAACTGGTGTAGTGTTGCCCCCCCTCTCAGTGTGTATAATTTTTTCTGCTGGAACGTAGATAGGAATGTCTTTTATTTTCTTTGTTATCTTTCTCCTACTCTTATATATGATCAGCAACTTCGCTTTGTTGGTACTTCCCTGTTATGGGTACAGCAGCAATGGGTCGGGTGGTCGGGTGGTAGGGGACAAGGACTAGAGGATCACATGGGAAGTTTATGTTGGTTTGCTGGTTATGGTTGCTGTTTTCCACACACTTCAACACTAGACATACACACCTGAATGCACCACATGACCACACAGGGTAGGCTGCCTGAGTTTTCGTAGCTAACACTACTCACCTGGAACATCAGGGAATTAAATAATACATGAAAAGGGAAACAGGTTCTGCACTACCGGCAAAGACACAAAGCAGACATAGTCTTCCTGCAGGAGACACACCTACCGCAGGTAACAACAACTGAATACGTGTCCTCATGGGGGTACATGATACTTCGTTAACTACAGCATGTATGCCAGGGGGACCACCATTTTGATACATAAGCGTATACCCTTTCAACCTCCGATGATCCACACTGACGCCGGGGGCCGCTATACCATGGTGGTGGGCCACCTTATGGGGCACTGCATGGCTTTTGTTTGTGTGTCTTTCACAATCTGCATGCCTAGCTTGAGCAGGTAGATGTGGACTACATCTGCATGGGGTGCCACTTCAATTTACTTTTAGACCCTAAATGTGATAGCACTGCAGACACTCCTGACTCTAATACCCAGGCACCCTGAGCAATGACAGATATCTGTGAGACATATAACTTAAAAGACAAGTGGAACCACTATCACTCAGATGTACATTCACATACACATTAAGCTGTGCCATACGACACCTGGACAAGCCTGGATTATTGGTTGCTGTCCCTAATATAGTACCATGGCACAATGCTATACAGAACCTCCCAAGAACACATGTCAGATCACTCCCCAGTTACCCTTAAGCTTCAAGTGCCCATAGCTGGTGAGTGTGAGAGATAATGGAGGTTTCCGGGGCAGGCGTAGCACGACAAGGTCTTTTGCGCTGAGCTTCGGACAGCCATTATTGAGTTTTTTGTTCTGAATAAAGAATCAGTCAAATCCGGTGCTACAATATGGGAAGCGTTTAAAGCTTACATGAGGGGGATTAGTGTCTCAAAACATGCTAGTATCCTAAACGAACTCTGATGCACACTCTTCCGTTTAGAGGAGCAATTAGAAACCTTAGACGAGGAACATGCAAAGCAAGAAACACCAGTGACTTTTAGTCCAGGATGACTCTGCTATCTGAATTCCGCGAGGCAGCAGAGAGGGAAACACACTTCTTAAGCAAATATTCGACCACCAGAAGGTATGGGGAGGGAGAAAGGCGAGGGCTCAAGCTTGTACGGCTATTGTGACCCCCCAGAGGTCGTACATGACTACTCTTCAAAACAGTGCAGGAGCCCAAATTACTGGTTCTCCAGCCATATGGGATGAACTCCTCGAATTCTACACTAATCTACACAGGATTCAGGCAACGGACGAGTCAGCTGAAAGAACAAAATATTTGGAGGAAATTGTGATGGTATGGCTGGAATCTGCTCAGCAACAATTCCTAGCAGAGCTCTTCACAACCAAGGAAATAGTCAATGCAAATCACTCCATGAATAGCTCAAACAGCCTTGCCTCCACGTCTATACCAGTATTTTTTATAAGACATATAAAACCTTGCTTGCCCCTTACCTCCTTGAAGTATTTCCAGAAGCACTTGAAAACAAACCCTCCTTGCGAGAAGTAGTTATCATATTGCTCTCCAAGCCCGGGAAGGACCCAAAGCTTTGTGGCTCGTACAGGCCACTTTCCTTACTTAACTTTGATAAAAAATATTAGCAAAAATTATCGCAACGCGATTATCTCTCCTACTCGATCAAATAATCTCACCGGCTCAATCGGGTTTTGTACTGCATAGGTTGAGAGCCTTGAATGTACGCACTTTATATGCAGTGCTGCACAGGATCTCGACGAACGTCCCAGCAGTTGCCACATCACTAGACCCGGAAAAGGAATTTGATTCCCTAGAATGGCCCTTCCTCCTAGCCACAATGAGTAAAATGGGCATGCCTAAGGGATTTATTGCACTCACTGCACTACTCTACACACAACCCACTGCCCGACTCCGGATGAACGGCACCCTATTCCCTTCTCTTCACATTATCAAGTGGTATGAAGCAGGGCTGTCCACTATCTTCCCTACTTTTCATTATCGTACTCGATCCCCTATTTTGGCATCTACAAGAGCACCACCTCCATGGGGGTTGCAATTCAAAACAGATCCAATCCTGAAAATGTTCTATGCAGACAACATTATACTTTACGTCCGTCACCCCCAGGAGAATCTGGCACCAATAATCATAGAAGTAATCCAATTTGGGGTGTTCTCTGGGCTCCGCATAAATTGGAGCAAGTCAAAAGTATTCCTCTTAACTACCGTTACAGCGAGCTTGGACTGCGAATTGCCCTTGGCATGGTGCGACACATCAGTTAAATCTCTAGGAATACATATACATAGGGAGACTGAACAGATTATACAGCTGTACTACAGCTCAGCGCTAAGTACACTTGAATCACAAGTGGAATGGTGGCTAAAACTCCTTCCCTCCCTAGTAGGACGCGTTGCTATCATTCGAATGGTGGTACTGCCCACATTTTTGTACATGTTCCACAACATTCCCATTCCTCTAACCAATAAGTTTTTCCAAACACTATCAACCATCCTCATCAGACTGGTCTGGGGAGGAGGAAGGGTCAGGATCAGCAAGGACACAATGATCCTGCCATATGAAAGGGGAGGGTTTGGGGACCCTAATTTTCAAATTTACTATTTAGTGGCTTAGTGCAGCTTTGCACACCATTGGTATAACCCTGATGTCTGGATTCCATACGCAAGGCCTGAGACGGACCTCGCGGACCTGACCCAGTTGGCGGCGATACTGCTGTTTGGCTTCTCTAGAGAACCCCAGGATATACAAACAGTGTCTACCACTAGCTGGGCCCGGAAGAAGCTGGCCCTCTTGATGGGTGGGCAGTCGCTATACTACTCAGCTATCCCTCTGGCTAATAACCCATGGCTGCCAATCACTCAGGAGCAGCTGGTTCGGAGCACTCGCACTAAATACTCTATTTTCACAAGAGGTGACCTCGTCCCAGGGGGGACACGTATACTCGGGAAAGGAAGACGTACGCTCATGCGAGGCTCCATATATGGACCGATTTATACTAAACAGACTGCAGAGGGCTTTGCAAACACAGATCTCGGAATTTCCATTGAAACTGAACAGTTTCCATCCGCTAACACTAATAATTTCCAACTCTGGGGGGAACACCTCATATCTAAATTATACAGGGCCAGTATGGCTCTGGTCCCTAGCAGGGGCACTAAGGTTTGTGAAGCATGGTGAGGAAACTCGATTTTCGATCTCGATCGTATCAAGCCGCCATTTTGTGTTCCGCCGCCATTTTGTGTTGCCCTCACTGAGGCAGCACGGCGAACGAGGTCTTTTCTGCTTTTCCTGCGGCATCGTGTCAAAATAGCCTTCTGCCTCTGTTTACGAACTGGTGTCAGGGACTGGCCGAGTCCACTAATCCCTGTCTGGTCTGACTAATCCCTGTCTCAACTATCTGTTGGTTTGCACCATTCTTTCCTGATTTTATCTTATCTTCTGGCCTTCGTCGTTCTCTGCTCGTATTCTCTCATTTCACAACTGTCCTCCAAAACACACAAACGTATCTTGCCACCTGCAAGTCAGTTGCGGACGCGTTAATGAATCAACCTGTGGGGAGGGGTGACAAACACAGTTGGAGGAGAGGCTTCTTCGAGTTACTCGATACCTTACTTCTCAAGTTCTTTTTCATTGGTAAAGCTTTGTTTTCGAATTCTTCTTATTGGCTCTTTATGTATGTGTTGGGAGTGTTCTTGGTTAATGTGTATGTCATCCATGTACTATAAAAGATTGTGCGCCACGGAGTGAAGTGGCAGTCTCCTGAGAACATACCGAGTGTACTTCTAGGACAACTGTACTTAGCTGCAGCTAATAAATCTGATCTTCTATGCCCAACAGAGTGTCATGTGTCTCTGTTAGATAAAGCAAGTGAACCCAGGAGATTAAGGCGTACCCTACGCCGCCAGACCCATAAGGTTTCTGGTTCTTCAACGGGAACAGAATCTTGGGCACCCGCTGCCAAACTCACAGTCTGAATATTGTTGCGCTCATACATGGACGGTATCCCTCAATATTAGACATCAATTAATCCATTTAAAATTGTTATGGAGGGCATATATGACATTCCGGCAAAAATGCACAGAATTGACCTGTCTCGCACCCACACATGCTCCAAATGTCATGTGCAACACGCAGATTACACCCATATGACTTGGAATTGCGACAGGATTGGCAGCTTCTGGAGGGGCATTTTCACAGTTCTATCGCAAATGGTGCACTCCACCACTGAACCTCAACCAGGGCTGACGGGCATGGGATATGTACATGAGGTCACGAGACCTGTGCATAGGTTTGGTGCAATTGTCCGGTTGTTGGCAAAAAGTGGTATAGTGATCCACTTAGGAAGCAGAGTCACCCGCACACTGAAAGCGTGGCTAAAAAGCCTGATCCATTGTAATACAAACTGTGAGTTATAAGCTACGTTACAACCCGTTGCATCCAGACCTAGTGACATCTGGCAGCCATGAGGAAATATCTCCTAGATAAGGACACCAACCCCAATTCCCAACATGCAGAAAGGGATGACCCATCTGGGGACAGGCAGATTCGCCCACTCATGTACACACAAGGTGCGGATTCTAATGTGTTGGCATAAAGACGCAATCGATTAATGCCAGTACACCTATTGGGGAGTGCATAAAAAGTGATAATGACTGCTTGGAGAGTGATTATGGTGTTTACTCATGTATCATAATGTTTAAACACTGTTTATGTGGAGAATGTGAAATTAGCATTGCAACCGGTTTTTTACTTTTTGAAAATGATAAAGTTTAAAATAAAAAAATAGATATTTTCATAAACTAGAAACCCAGGGGAGTATAAGGTGGAGTGGCTTTCATGGATCCCATCAGGTTTTCTTACCCACAATGCCCTGCAAACCTCAAAAAGTGACTAAAATAAAAAAAATCCTTGTATTTATTTATGTGTCATATTTTTCCAGAATCAAAAGGAAACCACAAATGTTCTAACACCCATCATTTCCCCAGGTGTCCCGATAAAAATGCTACCTCACTGGTGTTTGTGAAGGGAAGGGCCCAAAACATATAGTGGACATATCAAAACTATCTATCACAAAAAATACTTTTTTTGCAAGGGGGAAACCAGTGTTTTTGGTGCCAGGGTCAGTGGTCATCTAAGGAAACCTACCAAACCTAGATATTTCTGAAAACTAGGCATCTCGTGAAGTCCAGGGAGGTGTGTCTTGCGTGGGTACTACAATGTTTATTAAACCAGAATCCCCTGCAAGCCTCAAATATTCAGTGGAAAAATGTGATGTGCGGTTCCATTTTTGTCACGAGACTTAGCGGAACCCAGTATAGTAGAACAAATGTAATTACCAATCGTCATTCTCTGTATTTGCACTTTCCAAATGTAAGACAGTGTGTAAGAAAGAAGTCATATTGAGAAATGCCCTGAAGTTCACATACTAGTATGGGTGCCCACAAATTCAGAGATTAGCAAATAACCACTGCGTCTAAACTCCATATCTTCTTCACATTTTGGAAATACATAGGTTTCCTTGATACCTATTTTTCACTCCTTATATTTTACCCACTGAATTGCTGTATTCATGGTACACAATGAAAAACCATTGCAAGGTGCGGCTCAGTTATTGGCTCTGGGTGCCTCGGTTTCTTAGAGAACCAACAAGCCCTGCAACCAGAAAGGTCCAGTGGACGTAACCGTATATTGCTTTTAAAAATCTGCCATAGTTAGAAAAAGTTACAGATGAAAACGTAGACACAAATGGCTGTTTTATTCAACTCAATTTCAATATTTTCTTTTTTCAACTGTTACTTTCTATAAGAACACCTTGAAGGATCTACACAAATAACCCCTTGCTGAATTTAGAATTGTGACTGCTTTTCCGAAATGTACAGCTGCTCAGGATTCTCTATCGGTTTCATTCCCATTTCTACCACTAAATGGAAGGAGGTTGAATGCACAAAAATTGGAAAAATGGGCTATGTTCCAGTAAAATGCCAAAACTGGTTTGAAAAAAGTGTTTTTGTGATTTAAGTCTGCCTGTTCCTGAAAGCTAGGAAGATGGTGACTTTAGCACTGCAAGCTTTTCATTGATGCCATTTGCAGGAGAAAAAAAAAGATGCTTTAAAAGACGCTTTCTTATGCAGCACTTTGTTCCCATTTTTCCCCCAAAAAAACACATTTAGGTGTATTTTGGCTAATTTTGCGGTCCCCTCCAGGGACGTCCACAAACCCTGGATACCTTTAGAATCAACCAGATGTTTGGAAGCAAAAGGCACAAATTTGGTGTGGATACCTTATGTGGACAAAAGGTTATGGGGGCCTAAGCACGAACAACCCTTAGTAGCCAAATAAAGGCTTAGCACAAGGGGTAGACTGCCAAGCAGCGAAGGGATTAAAACCTTCCTAAAATAATCTATTCAATCCCCACAGATATGGATACAGAACTGAATGTAGCATGACATTTGCAATATTTCACAAACTGAATTGATTATATGCTCTCCATATTAGGCAATGGCAAATCCTGCAACCTGTCGCTTCTCGACTTGTCTCCTCCATTTAACACAGTCAAACAAGCACCTCTGTGAAAAAGTTTGAAAGAATGGGGCAGATTTACAAGCCCCTTTCACCACGTCACTTTTAGGACGCCACTGCGTCAAAACCTTACGCCTGCTTCAAGCAGGCATAAGGAGTGACGCAGGGCAGTGGGAATAGGCCACATTGCTGGAGTTGCATCATGCTTGCGACACAACTCCAGAAATGCGGGACTTTTGCCCCAGCAGATGCGTCAGAATTTCTGACGCATCTGTCAATCCTTCCGCCATGGTGCGCCATATTGTAAATACGGCACAACCATGGTGGCGCAACCATTTTTAGTGTGGCGCAAGGAAAGTGACACATCTCTATAGATGCGTCCCTTTCTTGTAAATCTGCCCCAATGAATGAGGCTAGAGGAGTTAGTGCTATCTTGGTTAAATGCTTTCTCCTTTTTTTAAAATACTTTTTTTTTCATTTTCAGATCCCAGATACAGATAAATTTAGAAAGCATGTTCAACTTCATTTAAACAACACTGTAGGGATTTGATGAACTCTTCATCCAAATATCAACCATGGAGCTATGCATGCCAGAAAAAGCATGTGAACACTCCCCATATGGCAGCCCCTGTCTTAGTCCCCATACTGCACAGAGCTCTCCCTCATTCGCCACTAAAAGGCTCCACTCCTGCAGCCCATTGTCCACCCAAACACATCGGGCATGGAGGGCATATGACTCCTCGGTTGCATTTGAGATATGTATGGAACAGAGTCGAGGACTTTTCATATTTCAGGAAGGTGTACCATATCAGTGAAGTTAGTCTTTCCTTTGCATGTATGTTCCAAATCTTGGCCCACCGTGTGCCTAGGATTAGCGGAGTCAGCCCATGCCAGTGCTGTGCTATTACTAGGTGAGCCATCAATAGTAGTGATGTGAGTAGTTTGGTCACCAAGGGGGAAAGTGGGTCCATTCCCTCATCATCCTTCATGCCCAGTAGAGCAAACCCTAGTCGCATAGGGAGGGATATTTGTAACTTTCCACATGACTTCCATTGTGTGACTCCATAACCTTAGTATGTACGAGCACTCCCACCACATATGTAGGTATGCCCCTCTGACTCGCAACTTCCCCAGCATGTATCGGCGGAGTTCACAGTGGCCTTTAGTCAGACGGGTGTCATCTACCAATGGAGCATTATTTTAAAGATATTTTTCCTATGTTAGAGCCAGATGGAAGAGTGTGCATTGGTATCAAAGTTAGGATGGATTCCATCATTGAGTGCGGCAACTTCCTAGTGTTAGAGGATGGGGTTAAAAACCTTTTTGAGGTGTGGGGTTAGTATATATGCAAAGGCCTTGCAAAAGAAGTTTGAAATCCTGCCGGGTCGTGGTCTTTATCATTCGGAAATAATTTTATAGCTACCAATATTTCCTCCTCAGTTATTTCCTGCTTCAATTGCTCCCAGATCCAGGTCATGCAGAGGGATCATTGCCAGGTAATCTTCCTGGGGAGAGACATTCTCAACCATACAGTGCAGTGTAGTACTGTGTGTAGGTCTCAAGGATACCTCGATCATTTATTATAGGGTCACCGTGAGGATCCAATACCATCTGGATGCGGTTCCACAGCTTGTGGGCACCCATTTTGTGAGTAAGGAGCAGATCGGATTAATCTCCCCTCTCGTAACATAATTGCTTTGTGTCATGTGGTTCATGTACAGCCAGGACTGCCTCTAGTTCTCTTCTTGCCTTGTGTAGGGATCTCTACACACATTTACGTCTCGGTTTGGTTTTTATTTTGGTTTCCAATCTGGCTATCTCAGCCTCCAACTCCAATTGTTGAGGCCAGGCCCATTGCAAGAAGGCTGAGTGTGACAAATAAATTCTCAATGTGTTGCCTTAGTGGCATATCATACGGTGGACCACATTAATTCCTCTGACTCATTTTTGTTGAAATAGTGTGTGAGCACTTCTATTACAGTCTTCTCTAATAGTCTCTTGTAGACAGTGCCCCAGAACGCTAACTCATTAATTTTTCAAAATTTTATAGACAGGAGCAGGGGGTGTTACAATCATGTGTTTCATGATAAGGGCATGGCCCAAAAAGACTGTTGTCCCTATAACGAGGAGTCCACCCAGGGAAAGACAGCTGGGTAACAAGAGTGGGGTCTGTGAACATGCGAATAGTGTTTAGAATCTCTCTCCCCCTGTGTTGATTTTGCCATACATCCATCAGTTTTAAGTTTTTGAGGTTGTCAAGGCCCTGGATCAAGGGAGCGGGGATGCCATTGGTTGCTACATGGGGTTTTATCTGTCCATGTCCAGTTCCATAGCTATATTAAAGTCGCCACCTAGCACAAGTTCTCACTGGCATGGTCTGCCAATCATAAAATTGGTCCTAATGACATTAGGATAGCCCTTCGGTTCCCATCCCTATTAGTCAAGATATGGTGGAAGGTGAAACCTGTTCCCAGAAGGATCATCACTCATATCATCTTGGTGGATGCAGTGTAAAAGAACTGGCAGACACAGTATCGGGATGTGCCTTGTTTCACCTGCCAATAAATGAGTCTTTGGAGAAGGGCGATATCTCTATACTGTTCGTGGTAAGCCAGTGCAGTACCAACTTTCTCTTAACTGGTGAATTGAGACCATGCACATTCAGTGCCACTACCCCTTAGGGGTTTAGGGCATGGGTATCCTTAGGGGGATGTCTTTCTATTCCAACATTAAGGGATTCTCGGTGGACGGCGCCTTCAGTGTTAAATTACCTATAAATATTGTGCAATCTGAATCTGGGAAAAGTTTAAACAAACTCAGGAGCAAGGGAACAAACATAAACAACATTCCATGTGTGTGACAAGTAGCAATCAAGTACCATCTAAGATGATAGGGTTAGATCTCTGGAGTATGGGGCTGCCTTTTTGCCACTCTGACTCCATCCCGGTGGGCCTCCTCCAACCATCTCTGTTTTCAAATCCTTGTGCTGCCCCCCATTTGTGTCTAATTGGTATGCACTCAGCAATCTCATTTCCAGTAGGGCTAGGGGCTTCAAGGACCCATCCCATCAGGGTAAGTCAATTAGTCTATGAATGCGGGTCATCTCCCTTGAGCGAGGGGGAAGTCTGCAGATATTTCCAGGCTTCACATCTCCTCTCTTTCCTCATTTGGCGCCTCCTCCATCCCATATGGGAAGAGGCCAGTTCTGTATCTGTGGGTTGAGAGGTGTCCTCAAGACAGAAGATTGCCACTGCTTCTTCACATGTAGTGACACTTGCTGCTTTTTTCTTGTAGCGAAAAAACTGTTGTATCAGAAACTTCCAGCGTACGGGATTTTTTGGTCTCCAAACTAGTGGGTATTTTCAGTGCTTTGTGCTTGCCCATGGTTGTGGCGGAAACATCATGAACCAGCGCCAGGGATGAAACTCTAAATATCAGGGGATCCATCTGTCTCTCTGTCCTCAGGATCGCCTCCTCCCTTCAGTTGAGGTGAACCATTGTCAGGACATTAAACAACAGCTTTTTTGTCACTAAATTAGCATTATAGACCCTGTGCATTTGATCAAGTTCTAACTGTTTGTCGATTTGATCTTGCAGCAGAGAACAAAACAGGTCTTGAATGTAATGTGGCAGCTCTAAATCAGGGACATAGTCTGGAATCCCTCTGAGCCACAAATTGTTCCATCTCGACCAAATTTCTCTGTCTTCTACTTTGTCCATCAGCCACTGGCATCTCTTTTCAAGTTCATCAAACGCATTGGCAGTTCGTCTCTCTCATGGGAACCCTCTGCAATTGTCTCTTCTAACTGGTCCATCCTAGTGTCCAATTTTATGATTGAGTGTTCCAGGTCATTGAGTGATTTCACAAAGTCCTGATGCAGTAGCTCCATCTCCTTCTTGAAGGCCACCATCAGCTGTTAGATATTTTTTCTCATGGCTGTGGCCTGCCTGTCAGTGCAGTTGGACATCTGGTTCTCCAGTGGCTGGGGCGCCGTGCACTGTAGGCATGAGTCTCAGGGTTCGGAGAAGTTCTATCATCGAGGTTGTTCCTTCCTGTCCTGATCGGATTTAGCCATCAAGGCTGGTGAGCTGTGCAAGGCAGGGTGTTCAACCATCTGAGGCACCACTCAGACGTGAACTCGTGTGGGAGGTGATGGGAAGAGGGGAGTCCTCCTCAACTCACTGTGTCTCCTGGCAGTCTGGGAACACACCGTGGACACTCACCCCCCATGCACACCCTCAATAACTCTAGTATGACAGCTGGAACTCCACGTCGTGGGAATGCGATTGTATTCTAGCGTCTGGACCCATTTGCTATTACTCACTCTGAGCCAGGCTTCTCCAGTGTAATGGGGTGCCCACCTGCCAAGAATCCACTGAAATCCCACAAAGGGGCTCTTGCCTCAACCTTGGCGTGCTCCCAGGAGCACAGAGCCCCATGCCTGGCTATTACCCTCCCTCGGCAACACCTATATGACTTCCCACCTTAGATCAATCCCATTATATCCTATGAGATTTATATTTCGGCATATGGGATATCCAGCACTGTTGTGATGGAGTAACCCACCTGCCAAGATCAAAATCAGGGGCCTAGTCACCACTGTTGGCCTAGCCCTCGGCCCTGCTCCAGCCAAGTTCTTCTCACTGGGCATGCCCATTTTGCTGCGCATGTACACAGGGACTTGGGGATCCTCTCCATGGCCAGCACTCTCCCTCGGCAGTCAGTCGGCTCTTTCCAGGTAGGTCTCTGGTTCCCGCCACTCAGCTGTGCAGCCCTATGGAGTCACATTGCTTCAAACATCGGGATCAGGCAATCTAAGGCCCACTCATCCACAGATTGTGGCGAGGACATCATCCACATCGGTCCTCTACATGGCCATAAGTTTAATGCTTTTCCAATCACTCACATCATCATATGAGACTGGCAAAAGACTTCTTAACCCCAATACTTCTGAGCAAAGAGTCCTACAAGGCTCCATAATCTCCCCTACCTATCTCAACTAATACATGAAATGCCTCCCTCTTGTGCAAATCAAACATCTTATTCCATAAATATGCTGAAAATAAAAATTAGACCTGATTTTTTTTCTCCTAATGACCTAACTGTCCTTGGAAGAATGATAAAGGAGCCACAATCATAGATGAGCCTTCTTCAGCTCAAACTGATACCACAAAAATGGAATTGCTAGTAAGTTTAAAACTCAGACTCTTTTTGACTTGAACCCCACTCTTTAAAAATCCTGTACCCTGAACCAATCCTTCTTTGGCAGCATACCTAAGAACTGTATACTGCCAGCCTTAAGAACCAACACCTCACATGACAACTTCAACAAATAACTTATAACCTTTCTCTTGCAGCGCTACTCTAAGTCGTGATCAGCTTCCACTCAAATGGTTCAAAGATGTTGTCTGGGAAGCAGAGGAAGAATTTTGTAGATAAAATTACTCTTTAGGGTCAACCACACCATTAGCTTTGAAATATTCTAACCTGAGAGGCACCTCCTCCCCATATTCTCCTATTCCAATCTCACTAATGATCTAGCCCACCCCTGTTATCCTATTAATTACATTTTCACAGCTCCTCCCCCAGTGCGTCTCTGTATATCTTTATTAAATCATGTATAGCTCGATGTTGCACTGAGGGGTCTGGTTAGCACTATTTCAAACTGAAAATAAATTATTAAATAATAATTTTCATTCACCCTGCTAAATATACCCCAAAGCATTATGAATGTATAAGCAATACTGTGTCCATCTGTAACAAAACTGGTACAATTGTAAAGTGCTCTGATACCCTATGTCTCGGGTCTAGTTCGAGCTATATAAAACTCTAAAAAACAAAAACAAAACAGTGATATTTCATAACATAGACAAATCAGGCCCACTGTATATATCATCAACTTTTTATGATAAATTCATTAAGGCCTACTGTGATAAATATTGTTTTTTCCTTATATAGACAAGTCACACCTGCAGACCTTAGATCAGAAAGCCTCTAATGAGTAAACCAATTGCATTGAGAACCTTGCAGGTCCCAATGTTGTCAAACTGTGACATGCATTACAGCATAGCCAGATCCACTTTTTGTCTCTTTACTTTGTTGGACTTAGTAGGACATAGTCCAAACCATCGTCCTGATCTTAGTGATTTTGAGCTGATCTGCTTTAGTCCAAGGTCCCTGTTCAGCTTTGCATATGTGTGCTTAATGTAAGAAATTGGGCTATATTTAAGGGGGTGGGGATACTTCATGGGAGCCTGAATCCTGGAACAATGGCCAGGTTCATACAACCAAGAAAAAGGGAAAGAGGCATGGAAGGCCCTCTTCTACTTATGGCCTAGAAGAAATATGATATATGGGGGGATGAGGAGCATAAAGGGGAAAAGAACCTACTCTAAGAGGCCTGCTAGGGGTCTCTAACTTACCTGGGACAGCAGCATCTTCCATGGATTAATTCTGTCAAACATAGAGAAGATCCCTAACATGTAAATATTTTCAGCATCAGGCTAAAGTATAGTAGCAGGGGGATACCAGTGAAATGTATAGGATCTATTGAGAGAATGGTGTCCTGTACAATGAGGCTAGAGACCCGAATCTTGGGCCAACCAGGAAATATTTGTGTCCACAACAGAGCAGGGCCATCCTCTTCAACTGAACCTATGATATATCCTTGCCTGTTAGTTTGTTGCATTCCAAAATTAGCGACAGGATGGTCAACCACTTTTACTAGCCCCAGATGTCAGAAAAGGTGAAAGAGTTTTATCACTCTTGAGCTACCTGTTACACCAATGGCAAGACAGGCAGGCAATCCCAGGCTCCCTTAATTCCACAACCTATGGTTGAGACTCCTTTTGAAAGGGTGGAGATGGACATTGCCAGTCCCCTGGATCCTAAAAATGATTTAGGGAATTTGATCAACTTTGTGGCGGTGGACCATGCTATTTTTAACCCAGAAGCCATACCTCTGAGGATGGAAACTGACCTGTGATGGCCGGAGCCCTTCTTGGTATCTTTACCAGAATGGTGTTCCCCAAGGAGGCAGTCTAAGAGAGGGGGGCAAACTTTAGGTCTGTGTACTGAAGGCAGTGTGGGATGAGTGTGGGGGTAGCTTATAAGTTAACCTGTGCTTATCACCCCCAAAACAATGGTCTTCTGCGGAAATTTAGCAAGACCTTTAATGGTATGATTATAGGGTTGTCTGAGCAAATTTGTAGGAAGGGGATGTCCTACCTTCATGACTTTTATTTGCCTACAGTTAGCTCCTTTGCACTTTTGCAGAGGGATCTCTGTCAGAGTTCTTTTAAGTCTTGTCAAAAAATGGTGGGAGAGGCCTGTCAAGGAATCGAAAAGAGAACTGTAGACTATGTGCTGGGCCTGTGTTTCTGCATGGCTGAGTGGATGAAGAGGGCTAAAAAGAACATGGAGGCCAGCCAGGAGCTTATCAAGCACTGGTATGACCAAAGAGCAACCTTTAGGGCATACCCGCCCCTTTTGACAGGGTAAAATGACCATGATCACTGTTGACCGGAGTGAGACAGTCCCAGACTTCCTATCCCATAATGACTAGGATGGTTCAGTAGAGGGAGCAGTTCTCTCTCCCACTCTCACAATCTGTCAAAAACAGGTTGTCAGGCAAAGTAAGGTCCAGCATGATAGAAGAATTTTCCATAATGTTGTCACTGGGATAGCATGGACCACATCATTTGTGCTGGTGCCCAGGGCCAACCTGAAAGGAAGGATCCCAGAACTTAGGTTCTGCAAAGACTACAAAGGATTGAATGCTACCACCAAGAATGACACACATCCCAATACGAGAGCAGATGAGGTAATTGACCAGATCGGGCTGCAAAGTATCTCAACACATATGATGTCACTTCACCTCTGTAGGCTGGCTGTGCAGTTTTTAAATTGCCAATTTGACCCAGCAAAATAAATAAGCCTTTTCTCAGGCCTCAAGCTTCCTTTTTGATACTTATAAGACACCCATAAGGTAGGCCCTAAATGCCTCAAGGCAGGGTGTCTAGTATCTTAAAACTATCACATGTATATTTTGTGTCACCTGCCATGGTGGTGAAAAACCTCCTATTTAATTTTTCACTGTTTCAAGGCTGGCTTTCCTATGGGAACGTACTGACGTACATTATACCAACTTATAATGCTGTACTTCAGTTGGGAGCAACAAGTAAATATATTCAAAGACTCATGTTAATAGTAAATACAAATCCAACTTAATTGTAGATTCAGATTTTATGTTACTATTTTTAAAATTACACTTTAAGAAAGTTGTCATTTTCCTGCCTGAGTTAATGTGCTTTTCTGCCAGTGTTCAGTGTTACCCAGGAGCTGAAAGATTCCTTAAATAGGTATGAAGTGGTTCCCAGAGCTGAGATAAATGGAGAGGGGTTGGCCTACCCCTGACAGGATGGCCACCAGGGCAGTCCCTAGAAACTTAATTAATTTCGGGGATGCCTAGATTTAGGTAGATAGGAGCACAGTGAGAAGGTTTACTCTAAAACACACAGGAAGTGATGCAAAGGTCGATAGGGTTTCACTTGGGAACTTTCACCCCATTGGTTAGTGAGTGGCCAGGAGTATCCCCCACCTACAAGCTGTTACTGAGCATCAATACAGCATCCCCATTACACTCCTAAAAACACCACAGGACCTGTTGAAGATAAAAGAAGAACTTAACCTTCTATTGTGACCTGTGAGGAGGACCCTAAGGGCTAGGCCTTCTCCCATTTGTACCTAGGAATGAGAATTGGATTCCAAGGGTCAGGTGGCTGACCTCCTGTTAAGCTACAGGGGCAGCAAGCTAAAAGAAGCCCACTTTACTGAGAGAGACCAGCTGGCCTTTTGCAACTGAACCTTTCCTGAACATCTAAGTGATGACCTTAAGGTCCTGGGGACCTTAAATAAGTATCAGAGTGTACTCATCCTGCCTACCCCTAAAGGCTGGGACTCATAAACTATTCGAAAACGTTTTGCCTCGAGATCGAACAGAAAGCCGGCAGCAACCTGCCAAGGCAATCTGCCAAGGGTGCATCACCAGTGGGCCTGACCTTTGTGCAGCTTCTGCTACATTCTTCTCTGCACCAGGAAATCTGATTCAGCAGGCCTGACAATGATCGGCATCCAACAATGTCAAAACCTCTCCAGCTACAACCTGCCGCCATACCCCAATGAAGAAATCTGATTTCCAGAAAAATATTCACTGGATCTGATGCTGAGCAGCACCTGATCGGCATGTGGCTTCCTGTATGTCAACTCTTGACTTTTTTCACTCTGAGCTTTCTCTACCTTTGTCAAAGACTTCACCAATACCTCATCCTTCATCAATTTGTTGTTCATTACTCCAATTCAAACACTTGTAGTTTCTTGCTGAGAATCTATCTTCCTTTTTACCAAGAGCAACTAGGGTATCGTATCAGAACTGCACTCCATCGCATTGGGCTCAAACCTTACCTTTGTCCCAGTCTCATGAGGAAATATGAATTTTGTGATCAGTTATGTCCCCTATCGTAGACCCCAACGGCTCCATGTACATGCTATACGTACATGTATGTTCCCTCTTGCTCCAGTTTTGAAGACGCAAATATATGTGCGTCCACCGTCAATATGTCCTCTTTCAGATCCACCATGAATGGGTCAGATATTCCTTTCCTAAGTATGAAAGGCCACCGACATTATGTGGTTCACTTTCCACATTTTACAGATTCAGGCGAGTAGGCCCGAATTCTGTCATCAAGCCTTTTCCTGCCTTCTGCCTCTGAAAGCTCCAGTCTGAGCCTGCATCTGTGACCATGAACTTTGTCTCACTCCCTGCGCGGCTAACGGTGCCTGATCCAGCCCGTCGCCTGCCAAGAACTGTATTTCACCTTCAAGATTATCTCCTCCGCCCCTCATCCGATGCATTCCTGTCTAGCAGTTTAGGTAAACATTCCTCCAGCCACCGTGCAAAGGGGCCAGGCCTTGCTGTCCTCATGCAAGTAATTCATAGCCCTGTTACCATGGAATATTCCTACCCCCTCGCATCTAGTGTAGACACTTGGACGCTTGTACACGCACTAACAGTCAGTATAGTCAGTATAGAATAAGATTCTATCCTAAGAGACCTCTCTTTTTGGATAACACAGTTCTTTAAACATAGGATATTAGATATGATTTGGGATTAGGTTGACATAACCCCAGACTTCTGTCTCCACATGTAGAGCTAAATGTCAAGTCCTTTCTCCCTCTAGTTGCACGTCAATCACACGTCATGCGGCTGCGCACGCATCTCTGCCAAATATTTCTGCTGACATTGCAGGATTCTCTTATGGATCCACCCACTTATGACATCATGTATAATGACGTTTTCTAGTTACGCCTATTCTAGTTACGCATGCATATTATATTTTGTCTTATCAGTTGATACGCCTACTACATCTGTTTCACTGTAATGCCTTTTCTATAAAAATGATTACCTGTCAATAATATATGCCCTTCCTTCCTGAACTTTCGTGGTGATGGAATAGAACGCCAACAATTCGAATTGTGTTCCTTTGTATAGAAATAAAGCCTTTTTAAACCTCTAATACCACGGATTCTGCCTCTCATTTTACTGAGTTATTCTTAATAGACTTTACCGCATAAAAAATAGTACCAGTAACGAAATATTTACCACATAAATTGGCGCCCGAACAGGGACACTTTCTCATCTCACGCGCCGGCGGTGCGTTGCAGGCCCGGTCTCCTGCCACAGCTGAACGGACAAAAACGCGTATCTGCAGGATTTCCTGTATCTCCCTCCGGCCAAGCGGGGACGACTGAGGCTGCGATCAACACCCAGACGAGGCGGTGAGAAGTGCGAAGTATCCCGACCAGAGCCTAGCTGAGAGAGCAAGATCCGAGGTATACAGAGACCCGCCAGGTTCCGAAGTTCCGAGTCCAGTCCGGTCCAGTCCAGTTTCAGTTCCGTTCCGAGGCCTTCCGTTCCGAGCTACCCGGTGAGTACCATTACCGGGGAGGCATTTAACGTGCACATAGTCTGTGCCGGTCAAGACGGGTTTGGGTACACAAATCCGGTCTGCACTGTTTTAGCAGTGTATCTGTACTGTTTAGCAGTATATATAGTATGTTTTGCATATAAATAAGATAAATAAGTATTATCTAGTGTCAGTATAATGTCAGTAACTAGTTTTCTATTAGTTATCATTGTTCGTAAAACTGTTAAGTGTTAAATGTTTCAAATACGTTCTATATACTGTGGTGTGAATGACTGTTCATTATTGTGTTTTTGTAAAGTGTGTTCTAGTAATAAGGTCTAAAAATGCCGCTCTTTTCGAAACTAAGACAGATCAAAACTAGAAAAGGTGTACTCGAAGAAGCCGTTCCCATCCCACCTAGGGACACTCCAGGGTACTTTATGTATCATAAGCATGGCCTAGATGCCGTATTATTTCTTGATTTATGGGTGGACTACACCAAAGAATTACCAGAGAATCAGAGATGGCCCGCAGCGGGGACCTGGGATGCAGATTGCATCATGAGAGTAGAAGAAGAATTATGGAAAAAGAAAGCCAGACAGTCACAGAAAGATGCCATTGAATTATGGCGTAAAGAATCATATAGACGTACAGAAAAAGCACTCAGACAGGAAGATAAGGGTAAGGAGAATTCAAATAAAGTCCGAGAAAATCTATTACTTGAGGAAGGTACCCGAGTAAAATCAGAACAAATAGACAGACAAAGAAACGCCCTTATGAACGGTATGTATCCACTTCTGGCCGAAGGGTTACCTAAGGCTACTCCGGAAATACCAAAAGACTTGCCACCTCCATTGTTTCCGATAAAAGCACATCCCAAGGGGCATCCTAGAACCGCACAAGATGTTTTCCTTTCCTCTTATTTAGATGACGCAGCTCCTGAGTATACTAATACCGTACCACATAGACCGCTTGCCGATGATGCTCATCGCCAAGACTCTCCGTCTGTACCTCCACAACAACAAGCTTCGACACACATTCCGACAAGCACATCTGTTTCTACAGCTTTTCCCGCAACGACGGTTGCTGTCTCACCTTCAACAAATCCTTTCACGTCCAGCACCCCAGACGGTGCTACAGGAGGTACGACAGACATTTTTTCTACACCACCCAGAGGAAATAAATTTTCCCTTAGAGAATTAGCACACCAACGTACGCCCAAACTAGCAACTCCCGACATGCTCAAGGAACTTCTAATAGATTGTAGATATGATCCTGTACCCGGTAAACGGGACGAAATGCTGCTGTCATCATTACGTATTCGACGAGCCGCAATATATTTAACGAAGCTACCAGGAATGGCTACACATTTAGAAAATATATATCACTTTGTCCAGTCAGGACGAGGTCCTGAAAGTATTAGCAGAGCCATGGAGTACCAGAAAGCGGAGGTACAGGGACAACTGTTACGTTTCCTCATAAACTGTGTAATCAGAAATCAAGACCGGCCTGGGGTAAATCCGGAAGAAATGCAAAAACTTGTCACTTGGGGCCAGAATATATCAGACGGAAGACATGATAAACAGTTATGTATAGTAGCTATGTACCGAAAGATCCGCAAAGAAATAGAACGAATACACGAAGAAAGATTAGAGATAGACGCCGCTGACCTAAACAGAGAGGAGGGGGAGCAAGAATCAGACCAAGTAGATACAATAGCTTATGTAGGTAGAGGAAGATCCCATAATAATACCAGAGGTTTTAACGACCCAATACGTCCAATACGTCCAGAATGTAATAGACATCTTCCAAACCCTATGCTAAATACAAAATCCCCTGAATACTTATTCCAAGCCGCTGATAAATTACTCCGAGATCGAAGGGGGTACCACGTGCTCGATTCCATGGACGAACAAGAATTAGCCAGGTCAGCAGTACAATGGGCTGACAGTCCCGGCGAATACAATGACGATGTACTTGCACACACGTTTCTGAATCTAGACCCATATGAACAACGTTTAGCTAGTATATACATGATTCAACACCTCCTTATATTATATAAAAACCAACACTCCGATCCAGGACCCTTACCTGACATATTGACAGAACTACTCACGAATATATGGAGAGGGTCAGGTACTGATTTGATTAAGGAAATTCTAGAATCTCGAAATCAATATTTAAATTTCGTATGCCCAGAACACGTTCCAGTTCCCATCATGGGGAGAAAAATGTATCACATAGATAGACAGAATCCGTTACGCGAAGTACACCCAATTAGAGGTGCCGGTGATAATTTTACACGCGTGTTTGTATACACGCCTATAACTAAACTAGAATTATCAGAAATGAAGAAAGTAGTACCCAGCCATGACAAGGACCCAGCAGGTTTCCACCGTGAGATAAAAGACATGTTACTCATGGGAGAGTATACCTACCCCGATATTATGAAAATATTAAAGGTCCTATTACCCGCCGGTGTTTATGAGAAACTCAAAGAAAAGGAATGGGAGGTGGGAGACCAAAAGATAGATTGGACAGCATTAGAAAACGAAGAAAAGGCCCGAGCTGCAGGAGCAGGGCTTGGGGAAAAGACTACGGCACTAGCAGGATTACTAATACAGGTACTGCCACGTTTATTAACTACGAAAAAGGAAGACTGGGGTGCAATCTCAGCCTGTAAACAAAAACCAGATGAAGACACTAGTGATTTCTATTCCCGATTTGAAAACTGTTTTAGTATAAATAGTGGTATAAAAGCCAGTAGTGAGTCATATCCACATCTGTTTGTGACAAAATTAGTCGAAAATTCTCTGCTACAAGTCAAGAATAGAGTATGGAAATTCGAAAGTACCTGGCAAGGTAATACCCCATCACAGATGCTACAGATGTTACAATATCACCACAATAGAATTAGAGAAGAACAAGAACATGAACAAAGGCGTATGAAAGATACGAAAATGAAAATGCTTGTTGCACAATCAGTTCCAGCCAATAGTCACCAAAAGGGTGATTCCGCAAGTCCTGCGAAAGGGACATGCAACTACTGTAAACAACCAGGTCATTATATACACGATTGTCCAGTCCTGAAACATAATATTGCCACAGGTAGAACACATGAGAGACCACGTCCACCTAGACAGGATCAGAATCAACAGCAACTGCCTCAGCAGGCACAACCTAGGTTAGCTCCGCAACAATTAGCTCCGCAACAGGCAGCTCCACAACAGATCGTAGCACCACCACAAGCGCAGCCTGTTGCTGCAACACAAGCAACAACACAACAAATGTATCAGTACGCACAAACAGATTATCCCGATTATCAACGATACTCATGAGATAGCCTAGAGAGGGAAGTTGGCTTACCCCTTATAGAGGTTCCTGTAGACCAAGAGGGACCTTATGTACATAGTGAACTATTAGGGGAAGACAGAAAGTTTTTACTTGATACAGGGGCAAGCAGAACAACTATAAGACACAGTGAAGTTCCAGGGGCACCCCTCTCAGGCTCACAAAATATTTCCCTTGGATTCTCAGGAAAACCTATAATTAATGACGTAACACAACCTCTTCCACTTACAGTCGGTCCATTAACACGTACTACAGATTTATTGCTTACTAAATCATGTCCAGAAAACTTGTTAGGTATAAAAACATTGAAAGCTCTAGGAGCCATAATATGTTGCTCTCCGGAAAAGGTACGACTATTTCTACGTGACTTTAAAGGTCACTACGTATCCAGAGACATGGATCACCGACTGCAGAATTTACCTACACATTTATGGGCACAAGGCCCCACTGATGTTGGTTGCATGAACATCACACCATATCGAGTTACACTGAAATCAGGAGTGGTACTACCACGAATGCAACAATACAAGTTACCACCAGATGCTGTAGTGGCTTTACTGCAAATCATTGACGAGCTTATTGCCCAAGGAGTGGTTGTCGAAACTGACTCCAATGTATGTAATTCCCCGATAATTCCGATTCTTAAAAGAACGGATCCAAAAGCACCACCAGTATATCGATTGGTTATTGATCTGCGCGAATTAAATAAATGCATTGTACCACAATACCCTGTGGTCCCAGATATCTCCTCATTACTCACAGCTATTGACTCAGAAGCAACGTTTTTCACTGTAATTGATCTCAAGAATGCTTTCTTTAGTGTCCCAATTGATCCAGAAAGTCAATACTTATTCGGTTTTAGTTTAAATGGACGAAGTTTTAAATTCACACGCGCACCTCAAGGATTTACAGAAAGCCCCAGCATCTATAGCCAAGCACTGAAACGAGAACTTGACAGTATCCACATGCCAGTTAACACTGCCTTGCTCCAATATGTCGATGATCTGCTGATCACCGCCCGAAGCGAACATGAATGTGAAAAAGCGTCGCTGACGGTTTTAAAATTTCTGGCTGACAAGGGGCACAAGGTGTCCCCTTCCAAGCTGCAATTCTGTGTCCAGCGAGTTGTTTATCTTGGGCACTCGCTGTCCAAGGAGGGAAGGCAGCTTACACCCGACCGCATCCAGTTAATTGCTAACATGCCACCACCCAAGACACAAAAGGAGGTGCAGGCTTTTATAGGCCTCACTTCATACTGTAGGCAGTGGATCCCTCAATATGCATTTCTAGCAAAACCACTCATCCAGTTGACAACACAGGAGGCAGCCACATCGACTGTCCTCCCTTGGACTCCAGAACATACACATGCCTTCGAAAGCTTAAAGAAAGCTTTATGTCAAGCACCTGTCCTAGCAACACCATGTTACAGTAAACAGTTTACACTCTTTGTTACAGAACGCGAAGGTACTGCTTTGTCAGTACTCACTCAGGAACAAGCAGGATCACACAAACCATGTGCTTATTTCTCTAGTACATTAGATCCAGTAGCGCAGGCACTTCCAGCGTGCCTAAAATCAGTGGCAGCAACAGCTTTAGCAATCAGACAAAGCGATGCCATAGTGTTAGGACATCAATTGACAGTACAAGTACCACACGCAGTAGAGGTTCTCTTGAACCGCACACAAACACAACACTTGACTATAGCAAGACTCACCGGTTACGAATTGACATTGTTTCAGCCACACATAGAAATCAGACGTTGTAATACGTTAAATCCTGCCACACTGTTACCAGTAGGCGGAACAGATCCATTGGCACATGATTGTGTCGAAGTCATTACTATCACGACGAAACCCAGACAAGACTTGACAGACATCCCTTTGTCAGATCCAGACTTAACATTGTATGTAGATGGGTCATGTATGAGAACAAGTACAGGAGAGTTAGTGGCCGCTTACGCAGTCACAACAGATACTGAAGTCATTGAAACAAATTATATTAACACTTTGTCAGCTCAAGCAGCAGAGCTCATCGCTCTGACACAAGCCTGTATTCAAGCCACAAATAAAAAAGTCAACATATACACAGATTCACGTTATGCATTCGGAGTCGTCCATGACTTCGGCGTACTGTGGCGAGAGAGAGGTTATTTAACTTCTCACGGTGCCCACATCCAACACGGACCCCTCATTCAAGCCCTATTAGACGCGATTCATCTACCTACTGCAATATCGATTATGAAATGCAAAGCCCACACAAAAGTTACCGATATTATTTCTCAGGGTAATGACCTAGCTGACAGAACAGCTAAACAGACTGCTCAGAATCAGACTCACACAACTGACATGACAAAGACAATAGTCCTGACACCAACACATTGCATGACAGTTAAGGATCCCGCCCTTGATGTAATTGACATACAGACACATGCTACACCGGAAGAAATAAAGAAATGGACTGAATTAGGAGGGATCCAAACAGATCAAGGATGGATGACGAAGGAAAAATCTATATGGTTTCTTCCCGACTCAATGGTCCAAGTCATCATTAACACTATACATAGTCCAGCGCACCTAGGAGAAAAAGCTATGCTAGACAGCATTCAACACATTTGGTTCAACAAACACTTGCGAGCCGCAGCGAAACAAAAAGTTCGTACCTGTATGATATGTTGTCAGTTTAATCCAGGTAAAAGCATCCCCGTAGAACAGGGTGGATTCCAAACTCCCGATCATGCTTTTGAAGTCCTCCAGATGGATTATATCCAGATGGAACGATGTCGAGGATTCAAATATGTTCTCGTAGTTGTCTGTGCTCTTTCCCGTTGGACAGAAGCATACCCGGTTTCAGATTACACTGCCCCGACTACTGCCAAACAGTTAGTTCGAGAATTCTTCCCACGGTACGGTTTACCACGTGTTGTCTACTCAGATAACGGCCAGCCGTTCTCATCCGAACTAATGAAACACGTTTCCCTTCTATTAGGATACCAATGGAAATTTCACTGTGTCCGACATCCCGAGGCGGCAGGTCTCGTGGAGCGCCATAATCAAACTCTGAAAATTAGATTGTCCAAAATATGTAGAGAGAAAGGAGTCGATTGGATAGTAGCCTTACCAGTTGCGCTCTTTTACATGAGAATGGTAGCACATTCTCGAACAGGGCTATCCCCGTATGAGGTGATCTTCGGTAGACCACCAAATATGTGGGGGACGCCTATACCTCGTAAAATAACTGACGTTGACTGTAATATGCTGACAGATTACCTGGCTTCCTTGATGTCTGCACTACAATCTTGTCGTTCACAGGTATCCGCAGCTTTTCCCGACAATACTGAGGAGAAACCCCATGACGTGGTTCCTGGGGATCTGGTTTTGGTCAGGAATTTCGACCGGAAGACCCAACTGGATCCTAGGTGGAAGTCACCGAAGTTGGTTTTACTTACCACAAGGACAGCTGTGAAAATCGAGGGAAGAAAAGGGTGGTTGCACTCGAGTCATATCAAGAAATTTTATGGACTACCATCCAGCAAAGAGACTTAACCCTGTATTCCCTCACAAACAGACTCAAAGCTTCCCTTGGCTGAATTAACGAAACAAGAACTGTATAAACTAAAATTGAGGTCCAGTAAGTCAGACAATTTGATTGTTTAAGTCCTCTCCAAGGTGAATCGGTTGAATTTGTCTCTGACATGTATCCTCTGGACCGGAATAGAGAAAGAAATAATCAAATGCTGCTCAAAAAGCATGCGTATTGTAAATCATTTCGTAGTCATTGTACAGTAACATTATTAATTTTGTTTTTTCTAAGTCTTTTGACCATCATTGTCAGCATCCTATTGCACATGTATTACCCTATTCCTAAACGTATTTATAATATAACTGCAGAACATTCTTTTAGTGAATTACCTCCACATGAATTGTCTTATAGATTTGCGCTGCGCAATAACACTTTCATTAGTATGCTACATCATTCTCATCAAACCAGCAATGCCACAAATTGTTGGATATGTGGCCGACTCCCTCCCTATCAGAACTATAAGGGAGTTTTGCCCCTCTTTCCCTATCCGTTCACACACAATGGCTCCTGTGGAGCATGGTTTAGTTTGATTAATTCCCTAGATTCGAATTCCGCAGTTTATCAAGACAACTGGGTATGGGGAAACCTGAACTTAGTTTTGCTTAAAGTCTGCTACCCTAACAAGGAGGGACTTCCCAAAAGAACAGGAACTGATCTAGAAAATGAAGTATATGGATTAGGTAATTTTACACTTAACCTCATGATCCTGAACGTTGAATCTGAAGCTACACCAATCTTGCCCGCCATGTCCGTATTCCCAGTAAAAGGGGAACTATGTATAAGAAAGAATGGTTCCATACACATGGGCCATAGTAAATGCACCACTGTAATAAAATTCAGTGATCAAGGCAAGTCTACATTTCGAGCTTCTCGTCATTCCTACTTCATATGTGGCCAGACTGCATATATACGTCTACCTTTAGATTGGGATGGTACCTGTTACATAGCATTCCTCCTACCACCTGTTTTCCTAGCTCCTCCTGATTATCACAGAAATACCCATTTAGTACACAATAGACAGCAGAGAGATCTCCCAATTGTCGATTACACTGAAACAGCATGGGAAAAATACACAGATTTCAATAAAGGTTTCTTCCCCTATATAGGTACAGTCACTAATAGTAAGCTAATACGTAGACTAACCAGAACCCTTGAAGCAGTAGTGAACGAAACTATTTCCGCCTTAGGCAATTTAACAGAAGAGCAGTCTGCTATGCGGATTGTTGTGCTTCAAAATCGTCTTGTCCTTGACGTCATCCTAGCCGATAGGGGCGGAGCTTGTAGGGTCATCGGATCAAGTTGTTGCATTTTCATACCAGAAAATTCGCCGTCAGTATATAAAGCCATAACCCGCCTTCATAAGATTGTAAGCCAGATACACCAGAGTCCAGGCACCTGGACTTGGTCCGGTTGGTTCTGGGGCGTGTTGTCAGCCTGGGGATGGAGAATGCTCTCCTTCCTAGGTATTGGCTTTCTCGTACTATTCAGTTGCTGCTTATGTTTACAATGTGGGCCAGCGATTTGTGGTCTGTGTGCCACCTCGTGTATCCCACATCCAAGTTTTCGTTCGAGATCCCGGAAGAAGAAAGAAGAACAAATGATGTTATATGAACAGATCGATGGATTGATGAAGATCGATATCTCCTAAGGGTCCGAAGGGGACAAGGAGGGAATGAGGAAATATGAATTTTGTGATCAGTTATGTCCCCTATCGTAGACCCCAACGGCTCCATGTACATGCTATACGTACATGTATGTTCCCTCTTGCTCCAGTTTTGAAGATGCAAATATATGTGCGTCCACCGTCAATATGTCCTCTTTCAGATCCACCATGAATGGGTCAGATATTCCTTTCCTAAGTATGAAAGGCCACCGACTTTATGTGGTTCACTTTCCACATTTTACAGATTCAGGCGAGTAGGCCCGAATTCTGTCATCAAGCCTTTTCCTGCCTTCTGCCTCTGAAAGCTCCAGTCTGAGCCTGCATCTGTGACCATGAACTTTGTCTCACTCCCTGCGCGGCTAACGGTGCCTGATCCAGCCCGTCGCCTGCCAAGAACTGTATTTCACCTTCAAGATTATCTCCTCCGCCCCTCATCCGATGCATTCCTGTCTAGCAGTTTAGGTAAACATTCCTCCAGCCACCGTGCAAAGGGGCCAGGCCTTGCTGTCCTCATGCAAGTAATTCATAGCCCTGTTACCATGGAATATTCCTACCCCCTCGCATCTAGTGTAGACACTTGGACGCTTGTACACGCACTAACAGTCAGTATAGTCAGTATAGAATAAGATTCTATCCTAAGAGACCTCTCTTTTTGGATAACACAGTTCTTTAAACATAGGATATTAGATATGATTTGGGATTAGGTTGACATAACCCCAGACTTCTGTCTCCACATGTAGAGCTAAATGTCAAGTCCTTTCTCCCTCTAGTTGCACGTCAATCACACGTCATGCGGCTGCGCACGCATCTCTGCCAAATATTTCTGCTGACATTGCAGGATTCTCTTATGGATCCACCCACTTATGACATCATGTATAATGACGTTTTCTAGTTACGCCTATTCTAGTTACGCATGCATATTATATTTTGTCTTATCAGTTGATACGCCTACTACATCTGTTTCACTGTAATGCCTTTTCTATAAAAATGATTACCTGTCAATAATATATGCCCTTCCTTCCTGAACTTTCGTGGTGATGGAATAGAACGCCAACAATTCGAATTGTGTTCCTTTGTATAGAAATAAAGCCTTTTTAAACCTCTAATACCACGGATTCTGCCTCTCATTTTACTGAGTTATTCTTAATAGACTTTACCGCATAAAAAATAGTACCGGTAACGAAATATTTACCACACTCACACAACCTATTACCTGTGGTAGTTACTTTGTGTTTTTAGGTTCTATTTTTATTTAATGCTTCAAGAATTCAAATCACGGGTCCCCGATTGGATTTGTGTCACTTTTGGTGTCATTTTGCCCATTAAGATATATTCTCTATGTTATAAATTGGTGTGGGAGTTGCCTTTTAGACTTTTTAGCTGTTATGATACTTCTAAATGTTTAAACATTTTCTTTGTTTAAACCTAGCTGCTCTGTGCCAGAGATACCAGTGGTCACCACGGGTTAGTTATTGTCAGGACACCATAGGAAAAGCATTTTTTAGTTTGCTTATTACTTTAGTGCTGTTTGTCAAATCGCCACTAGACTTTACAAAAAAAGTCTCATCCATCTCAACTCCTCCCTGGAACGTTTTGGAAGATTTGGAGTCAGACAAAAATGGGGCGTCGCAAAACATGTTTGCCCAATTCCTTTTCCATAGGAAAAGAGAATGATAACTGGTGATGTTGTGTAAATCCATGCAGTAGTTTTTGAGAAATTAAAGTTTAAAATGTATGTATACATCACACCCCAGAGGATCTGCGGAGCCCACAAATCTTGAGATAGGGTCTGACTGGCTGCCACCACATCAACAAAGATGAGGTAGAAACTGTTTTGGGACTTGGGGACTCAGTCCACTGTCCTAGAGAAAGGTCCCTGGGACCAAAAACATAATGTAATTCTTTTATCGGGTCAGCAGACCTGTGGATCCACTGAGCAGATCAAAAACAAATGCCGGCCTCCAGCCCTTTGTAAAATTAGCCCCTCGGGTTGAGCCCCAGCCAGGGGATTGGCACATGTCAGTTCTTTTGAAAAGGGAAGTAGTGCAGCCCTCCCCCCAAAGCCTCTACGAGGACCTGGGGACCTTCTTCTCCAGGGCAAAGTTAATAATATTTAATATTCAGTGTCTGTGTAAGGCTCAGGGAAGGGGTGCATGCCACTCCCCTTAACATCATTATTGGACCTGGGGAATGGGGTCCTCGTGGCCTGCAGTCTTTTGGGCAGAACTGATGCAGCGCATTGCATCTCCTCACAGCTCTGCATCAGCACCACCGATTCATGACACATCCCCAGAACAGAATCCCGCAGCCCTCTGTAACTGACTTGGTGCTTTCTTGATGCAGGACCTCACATCAATTTCTGCAGTTCCCCAGAACGGCCACTAGGAATTGCATCATTGATGCAGGAGCTTGCATCGCAGCCCTCAGCTCCCTCAAATCACAGCTGCATGACGCATCCTTTGCGCAGGACCTAGCAGCACAGCCCACAGCTCATCTGAGCAGTGTAAAACATGTACTTTCAACAGCAACAGCAGTCTATCAGTTGATTCCAAAGTGTTATACACCAGTTTCACCACAGAGGTCTAGTGAACAACTAGAATACTAACATTCTATATCCATGACAAAGTGAGGAACTCCTGGGCACCATTTCATTGAAATAGGAGTTGGAAAAATGAATACTTTTCCTCTGAATTAGACTGCAGTAAATGAAAAAAATGTAGGAGTTAATTTTTCTCAGAAATTATGGTTAGTAAACTAGAAAGCTAAAAAGAGGTCAGGTTTTCTATAAATTCTGATATATCCTACTCAAGTTAAATATAAGTAAATTATATAGCATATTTACAATACATATTTATTATATGTGAAAATGTCTTTCTGTGATTCAGTGATAATAAATTGAAACACATTTTAAAATATTTAACATTGTGAATAAAAACAAGAATGACAACCCTATTTTAAAACACAATGAAAAATGTCATAGACTACACAAATTTCACAAACTAAAAACACTATTTTTACATGGAAAGGAAAGTTCTCAGTGACTTATTTTGTTTGAGGAATTTGCAGCAGCGAAGGTAAGAAGCATTTCTATGTATATTTTTTGTTTTTTGGGAAAACAAATTTTCTCCAGCGGCAAGACCCCAATGAAGGTTCTTTCTGTCGGCTCTTGAATATTCTAGGACTTTATTAGAATGTGCTGATCTTCACAGCCAGCAGTGTAGTGATATGTGGATTGCTATTGTTATGTGGCTGGTCTCAGGGACTAGCTATGAATCTCATGGTTAGATACTGACTGACCTGTTAGGAACCACTGAGAATGCAACATTTTAGGGAGAGTACTGCTATCTGATTTACAACATGGGATAAAGATTCTGCACAGTGTACATACTTTGCATTCACTTAACACAGTAGTTCAAACAAGGAGTCTATTTACCTACTCAAACTTTAATTGAAACTTGATAACAAATTAAATACTAGGCAACAATATGACCTTGAACCTTTTTATGTGTTTTCTTTCATGTTTTACAAAAATGTCTTGCATTTGCGGGACAGTAAAATAAATGGAAACCAAAGTAGTGCTGTTAAATTCCTTGTAAATATGATGTTTTACATTGAAATTGTGTTGAAAAGTAAGAATATATACTCGTTAAAGACAATACTATTAGGTCTAGTTGTATCCTTCCTAATTGCAAGTCATGGATGTGAAATTCGAATACTGACTGGTTGGAGAAAGGTAATGTAATTATTGATGGACTCTATCACATCGCAAATTGTCTATTCACAGGAGGGCCAAAAAAGTGAATATTATTTAAATAGGTGACATTTTACAACCCATTGTGACTGGTTGCAAGTGCTGGGATGGAGTCCTTGAAAGCACATCAGACCTCCAACGATGCATTTGCTTTCGCAAACTGGTATCATTTTTTTATGCAACTCATGTTCCCTAAAGGAACCAGTGTTGCTTTTTATCTTTTCAGGAAAAAAGTTTTGCATTTGGGTTAACATCCGAGGGAATGGTATCCTGGACCACTGCCTGAAGTGTCTGAGGCTGCTGATAGCACTGGATCACTTCGCTGAGGCTTTAAATAAAGATAGCTGCGCTTATACACAAACACATTTGGAAGTATGCAAAGTAGTAGTCCTGTTTTATTCTTTTAAGTATTATTACATGCCTTTGTGATTTGCTCACACAATTGGAATAAGATGGAAAATATTAATATTTAATTAGGACAAATAGAAAGGGCTGTGTCCTCTTTGCACTTTTAGTACCAGAACATTTGATGTTCTGTGCCCGATTCCGAAAGTCATGAAAAAGTATGCAAATGAGTAACCCTGTAGTATTGTTTCCATACTCATAACTACTTTAGTCAATCTTCCCCATGGATTCAAGCCCATAAATGTATCGAGCACAGCTGCTCAACACATTTCTCATATTTGGTTCAACTTTGTATACTTTTAAGAAAACTGCATTCACCTAAATAGTTCGAATTCTTCAGAACTAAGATCATGGTGCAATGTTACAGAAAGTTCCCAGGAGGCATAATAGATGGTTGTGCATGCTTTTTGCCCCCCACCCCCCCGAAGCTCATCAGTAGTTCAGAAGGAGTCGGAATAACTTGTACAGTTCCTTTTCCAAAATGGACTGTGCAGTGAACATTTTGCTCCTGAATGATTGCAAAGGGAACAATCCCTCAGCTGCATGGTGGGAGGCTGCATGTAAATGAGGAAACACCTTATGCAGTGTGCCTAAGTGTTATTAAAGACTCGGGCAATTTTATCCAGTCGATCCTAGCTCACAATCATGATGTTATTTGTCTCCAAAAGGCCTAAAATCGTCAGCAGCAGAGACCATGTGGAGGCAGATTAGCAGGGACCCTAGAATAACGTGAAAGATTTCTTATTAAAAACAAAACTTGTCTCTCAATTATTCATACAACTTCTGCGATTAAGAAATTGTGAAGATCTAACAGAACCTTGAAAAAATAGCGCCATGAATTTCAGGTTGCGTTGAATATTAAAGTAGGAAATTGAGCCAGCGTTTAATATTGCAATGTCTATTGCACATTTAGGGGTTACTACACATATTTACCAAGGGTAAGGGAAGCAAAGCCACTTTGCATGGTTTTGTGTGGTTTCGTAAATACAAGGTAACGCACGGCAGCTCATAGCACTACCTTGTGTTACCTTGCTTTGGGAAGGCGTTCCATCGATGGAGCATGGCCGTTCCCATACATGCATGCATTTTGGCACATTCCTTACTAATTCCAAAATTCACTAAAGCTAGTAAGCCTGGGAATGCATCAAATGTTCTGCCTTCCCCAGTGAGGCATAATGAAGAGTAAAGCCTCAAGTGCACTTGCACAAAGAGAAAGCTGAAAGGTTCTAAATATGAACAGATTTGGTGCTGTTCAGCTCTCTCCCATTCATGCAAGGCAGCGCTGCATGAATTCTAAGTAAATCTGCTCTTACATATTTTAATTCAGCTCTTGTTGTGTTATGTGAGGCATTTAGGGCCTGATTACGAACTTGACGGACAGGGTTTCTCCGTCACAAATGTGACAGAAATCCTATCCGCCAGATTACAATTCCATTATAGCCTATTGAACTTGTAATACGGTGAATATGGTGTCCGTCACATTTATCACAGGGTGTCCCATCCGCCAAGTTCTTAATCAGGCCTTCAGCATTTTACAAGGAAGGCCATGTAGCATGATTAATTGGGAAAGATGAAACTCTCAGTCATATGTAAGCCAGGGGACAGAGAAAGTAGACCTTTCAAAGCAGATGAGGAAGCCACAGTTACATCCAATTATCCATTCAACCAGTTAAAGTGAGCAATCCTTTCATAATTATATATAATGTGTTAGGCATATGAAACTCAAGATCTAGAGGGGATTGTAGTACTAAGACAGCCAGCATTTATGGAATGTATGATGTCCTTCAAATAATGTGTGGAGAATTCTCTGCCTCCTGTCCTATTGACACACTCAGAGTTTTTTGATATGGCTCAGCATGGGTTTCTTCATTACATCATGACTACCACAGAGTTTTAGTGCTGAGCTGTGTTGCCTTACTCCAGAATATGTTAGGAATATTCCCTGCTAATATTGTCATTTCAGAGGTAATAGAGCTGATTTCCTGTTAATTCACTTCAGGGTTCCATTCAATTTTCAACCTCTGTCCATTCTGTATACGGAGCTGCTGGGCATTGTCCACTTCTTTATGGACAGACACACTAGTATGTGGGTGACACTAAGTTACACTAACAGGTATTGTCACAGGAAGACTTGTGTAGGTAGTGTACTTCTCTCAGTGCTATCAAAGGTTGGTTGGCGGGTACAGAGAACTATCTGAAATTCAAAGTTGAATCTGTAGTATCCGCTTATCTGGCCTATGCATTTCCTTTGCAGCATGGCTTGATGAGCTTTCTGTGGATAAAATTGCCTGGAGGTTGTTCTTTATGAGAAATGGTGTTGGTCTTCTCTGAAAACTAGCATTAGCATGCAGGTATGCATTAGGATTATTTTCCTCACTCTACAATATCTTCTCTTCCTTCTGAGGTGAAATGGACAATACTTTCATGTGCTTTACTTGAGAATGCATCTAAAAGCATTCATTTTATCTAGACTGGATGAAGTAAACTCAATTTTGAAAGGGATCCTAAAAACATCCTCTTGAAGTCTTTTTTACCCCACAGTCAAATTTCTTCAAGAAACATGTTTGACAATATGATGCCTATTCTCTATATGTTGTTTACCTCTACATGCATCTGATTTGAAGACTGCATCTCTTGCCTATAAGGAGATGCATCTGAATCAGACCACGTATTTGCCTTTCAAGTTGATGACTTGAGGGGAAGATGAGTCCTTAAATAGTTATTAAATTCCAGGACTCTGGTTACAGATAGTGCAGAGTGGAATGCCACACCATTATCAATGGCCCACACCCACTTTTACCTTTCTGAAAATGCAGCCAGTAAAATCATTTTATGAAAAGCAGAAATCTTTCTTTGACAGCACTTAGAGTAGGACTGTCACGCACCAATCCCATTGAGCTGTGAGTTGCAAGTGAAACAAGACTCAGTAACCCTACCAGTGTATTCTGGTCAATGTGGTCCATATTTTGAAATGTCAGTTTATTTAGTGAAGCAAAGCTTGATAACTATTCATATATGTCAATATTTCAATTTCTGAACATGATATCTATTAATTTCTTCACAGCTTCATTTTCTTAGCCCGAAAAACATGCTTGGCTCTTCATGAGCTCTTCAGTGAAGCACAGCAGGTAGTGAGCACCAACCTTGTTTCCATCATAACATTTAAAGACCAGTGGTTTCTTAACTGCTCATCAAACAGCATGTTATTCCAAGGCTAATCTCCATCTGGTGCACAGTCATTGGTCCTGGAAACCATTTCATGGAAAAAGCAGAAACCTTCAATTGATAGCAATCAAAACAGACTGGCACTCACTAATTGCCTTTAGCTGTGATTCATCTTGTCAGTTCATACAATGAATCATAGCTTAATAGCTATTTACTTCTTCATATCTTTCACCTTCTTAGCCCAATACAAGTGTTTCACTCTTCATGATCTCTTGTGGAGCACAGCAGGTACTGACCACCAGACTTGTTTGCAAAGTACCATCTTTCAAACAATAAGTTGTCACTCAATTTGTTCTTGTTGTTTAATATATTTTTCTTTTTATCTAAGCTTTTCTCTGTGTCCAAATTACCTATACCATGTTATCATTCCACACATTTAGTGTTCACTTTCTCTTTTAGAGATCAATAGTATCTCAATTTACTCCAAGGCATTTTTATCATCAGCTGCTCCCACTCTTTTTGTTCATGCTGTTATTGTGGCTTCACATCTGTGTCTCTTCTGGATATCTGTGCAAATTTGTCATTATAAAGGGCCTGCTTTAGATCTTTGCGGACAGGTTACTCCTTTACAACGGTGACGGATATCCCACCCGCCAAAATATAAATCCTATAGGATATAATGGGATTTATATTTCGGCTGATAGGATATCTGTCCCATTGTGGCAGAGTAACCCGTCTGCCAAGATCTAAATCAGGCCCATACAGTTCTGACCGTTGCATGCTCCTTCTATTTTGAACAATATATACAGAAACATTTCTTTCCTGATGCTCTCACACATTTTTTCTCTTTTTTATTATTCCATTTTATTACGTTGCTTCATGTCTGACATGTTGTCAATCTTTAGTATTGACATATTCACAATTCAGTATGCCACTTAATTGATCACGTATGCATGAGAACATTATTTCATGCTGTCCCAGCAATGTCCATACACTTTCATTCTTTCACTTTGTTCTTACTATTGATAAATGCGAGGACCGTTTTGCACACTAGTACAGCTCTCACCTCACCTCATGTACATGCTCCGCTCCTGAAGTATTATCAGTCAATACTTAAGAAATACTCTGCTTTCTAACATTCATATTCTCTGGACAGAGAGCTGAATTCTATGTTCTGTTACTGGGGCCAAACACATTCTTCGCTGCTCAGCGGGCATTTTGTACTATCACAAACCCTGCATCAAACTACTTATCGAACCTCCAGAATATACCTTCACTTATGTGAAAGTACTTTGATTAATTTAGATACTATCTGTAGGCATCTGTTACAGAGAGCTTCTTGTGGTCAAGGGATCATACAAGGATACTGATTACTTTGTTTTTCCCTCAGCAGTCTGTATGGTATTGGATTGATAGGACTTCAACACAACTCTTTGAAGACTTTCAGACAAAGAATGCTTCCACTTGAGAGCAGTTTGCCCGAATCCTTCCTTCTTGCATCAATCTATACAGCAATTGCTGGTGTGTAATGGCATCACTGCGCCCCGCAGATCCGAAACGTGGAAATATATAAGTGGATATTCCAGTCGCTATCATATAGGATTTTCTCAAGTGACTGCTCCTCTATAGCCAGATCTTGACCATTCTGTGGCAGTGAATCTAGGACAAGTTATCTGACATGATACCATTGTGCACGCCAGTTGATCCTCCACTGTGTAATACAACGTTTGTGCATCTAGTTTTTATTGATTTGATTTGAGCCTTTTGTTACAGAGGTAAATTAGACGCAGACTGCACCAAACCACTGCCTGTGTAACTGAGGATGTCAGATGAAATATTAATAATAACATGCTCCCTAAGTAGTAGGAATAACAATAACAATAATAATAATATTAAAAAGAAGAATAAGGAAATAATAATGGCACTGGCCACAAAATGTAAATACAGAAACACACCAGAAAGCATCTGCTTAAAATAATCACAAAACTAAAGTCTGTCGCACACACACGATTTAATGTTTTAGGTTTGCAACAATAACTCCCAAAAAATTCTTCATGAGTAACAGTGAATTGTAGCATTTGTTTTCATCATATGCACATTATTTACACATTCACTTTGAATGTATCAATGTTTTTAGTTTTGCAATTAGCATCTGTCTAGTTTCTACTATGACATGCCATCACATTTTGTATTCAAGTCAAGTCAAGCCAAGAATGCTTTATTCGACAACTTAATGTCATAAAAGTAGACATTACATTCAAAACTACATTTCATTTTAAAAAGAGGCCATCCTAATATCAGCTGGGTAGGCAACTCATAACAATACATGCGAAAAAGCAACTTAATAGGCAGGATTCAAAAATACAAATACGCAGACAGTGTTAAAATGCAAAACTACAAATGTCTTTTCCTATAATCCATCTTGTGATGCTAGAGCTTTGCTAAGCATACAGTACAAATTTTATATAAAGTGCAAAGTGCAGTTAAACAAGCTCATCAATTAAAATAACACGTTAGTTCTTAAGATGAAATTTCAGAGTGCAAAAGGACAAACATATTAAAACATGAAACTTCAAGTTTCTCTCCCTATAATACATCTTAAAGTACAAAAATTATTATAAAGTGCAAAGTGCTAAAAAGATATAATCCAAACGGGGTAAGCTACAGAAATTTCGTTCCTAACGACCATATAGGGTGCCAAGGGCTGCTCTACATACAATATAAAAACGTTATATAAATGTGCATACAGGACAAACTGAAAATTTTAGGATGATCTCTAAAATCTTAACACATTATGGGCCTCCGTATAAAAACAAATTTTCAGCCTTAATATCAGTTTAAAAAAACATTTTTTTCCTACGCCTAATGGCTCCAGTTAAGAAGCTTGCCACTCCAAAACAGATCAAGGGGGATGCTAACATCTGAAGATACAGTAGGGCTGGCTTGACTTGGACAAAGTGACAATCTCTAAGCATTGGTAGTATAAATTTCTAGCGTAAAAGGACATAATAATCACCAAAAAAGAGAAAATGAATAATATCCTGCTCTGAAAAATTGTCACACTGACATGGTGTCATAGTGCCAGGTTTAGAAAAACCCTGAGGTACAGATAAAAACCAATGAGCCATCTGCAGACAAAATCTTGTTAGGATAAAACGATGGAAAGGTTTGCCAACACTTAGTAAGTAAGGTTGGACTTGATTGTTCAGAGATAATGTAACATAGCGTCTTACAGATAGTTTTTGTAGCTCCTCTTCTTCCCTCAAACCTTGGTGCTTAGATAAAAACTGCAGTCTAATATTTTTAATTAAAAGTTTATCCATGGGTTTGGGGCTTAAAAATAAATCAGGGCGACCTAGCCAAGCTGTAAGTTCCATTAGATACCTAAACCAGGGGATGTGTTTGGCTCTATCTAATGCTAAACAGTCAGTAATTATTATTTGATTTAAGGTTTTAGTGGGACTTGCCCAAATTCTCAACCATCGCATCAGTGGAGCCACTGCAATCTGATCTGTGATGTATCCCATCCCTAGTTCTTCATGTATTATATAAGTGGGTGTAGAAAACGGAACTGCCAAGACCTTACATAGAAATTTGTTTTCCTCCTGCGAATACCTCTCCCTTCTGTGTATCCCCAGATGTCACTACCATAGATTGCCATTAAAATTCATTTTGTATTCGAAAAATACATCCATAATATCCTAGGGCCCAGATTTGCAAAACTCTCACACAATGCTTGAGAGGGAGAGAGCATGAAAGCGCCACATTTATTAAGATTTGGCACTGTCTCTGGTGCTGGTGCAGCATCAGGCTGTCTAGCGCCATACACACACACCTTTGCAAAATAGTAAAAAGCTGTCTGCCTGAATATAGCATAGGGTCTGTACTGGAAAGGTACCCTTTGAGTCCAAAGTATTAAGCCTAGAGAAACTTTTAAAGTTTCCCATATTATATGTGTGCTGCACTGTACATCACACATGCAAAGTGGGAAACGTTTTAAACTATGGTGCAAAGATGTGTGTATAACGTTCAGCAGCCTGATTGTGTGCCAGTGCTAAGTGAGAGAGAAGGCCAGAGCTATATATTAGCAAATATGGTGCTTTCCTGCTCCCTCCCTCTCAAGCAACTTTGGGTGCTGTGCAGTGTTGTGCCAAAGTTTAGTGGATCTGTGCCTTTTAGGTAAGTTTCATGTGCAAAACAAGTTTTGCGCGGTAAAGTAAAAAAAAAACTTATTGCACAGGTATGCGTCAATTTTGTGAAATAAAGCTTGCACAAAATGTTGGTAATTCTGGAACCTATGTGCTTTAAATTGCCATCTCACTGAGGATTTTCCAAAATACATTTCTAACAGTGCATTGCAAAAACAGAAATCCATAGGTGAGACTCAGTAATCTATTGAGTACATTTATTTTCTGCAACAACTGAATTTAAAACTAATTATGTCCTACCGTAGTGGTTATAATCTTCTTCGCTTGTTCCGTGTCCATAATCATAATAATCTGCTGGTCTGTAAAGAGAATCAGAATGAGAAGGGATGAAACCAGTTCAGAAAAAAATTACCAGGTTACTCCAGTATGTGCAGAACACATTCAGTAGGGAACATTTCAATTGACACCATTTCCAGAGTCAGATAAGAATTTGCTTTTGGATGAGGATTACACCACGGTATCTCCTGTACACAAGGTCTGTTGTAGGTGATAGTGTGACAAGTGTGGCTAGAGTCACCTCCAAAGCACCAGATACCTGTATATTTCAGTGGCTCTGAATATCACTGCCTCCTTTAGTTTATGCCCTATGCACTGAATTCACTTCCTACTAGGGGAATGCGTCTTGCTCAATCTTTGATTAAAATAGCTCCACAGCATGTTTTCTTTACAGTTGTTCGAACATTCATTTGGATTTGTCCTAATTACTGGATGGCCAGAACTGGGATATACAGCTGGAAACTACAAGTAATAGTGCCAAATCAGTGCTTAATGTGAGCTGTGGTTGGCAGTGAGGTCCACTGACTCATTTTTGGGAACTGGCAGCCATTTTTAGGGACCTTATCTGACATTGGGCAAGAGAGGGAAAAGTGAACACAGGGGAAAGAAGGAGGAAGAGAAAGATGGAAAAACTGTCACAAAGGAAGAAAGCAGGAACCTGAAAGAGTGACATTGGGGTCAGGGTGGGTCAGGTGGTGTATAAAAAAGGGATGAGATGGATTTAAAACTATGCCCTCAGGGCGATATTCACAAGGAACAACCGCCAACTTAAAGGCACTTTATTGCAGCCAAAGTTGCCATAAACTTATCGCCCCAATCACAAGCTGGTGTTAACAGCCCACAGCACCAGTTTACCCGCGATAGCAGCCGCAAAAAACATCGCCACGGTCGACACCCTCAACTATCGCTAATGAGATGCAGAGTAGGCGTTTGCGTGCCAAAAGCCGCGACAACACCACTCCACAACATTCACAACGAACAGCCAAAACTGCGATAAAAACACAAAACAGGCGATAAGGCGCGTTAGCAGCAGGAAAATAACACCTGCTCTGACCTGGTGCTAAGTCGAACCACAGCCTGCATCACAAAAGGGATCACAGCCCACTGCCACATTGGAAGGGTAGCAGATGCCATGGAGCCACTGTTCATGCGGCCCGGACACCCAAGAGGGCCACAACACACACCGCCACCACCCCAGGAACCCAAACAGCACCCGGAACACACACCCCCCAGACCACCACCCAGGCAGTGTTGACAAAGACAGCAGACCCCCAGGAAACACACCAGCCTCACAGACCCAACAACCGACAATGCCATTGCCCACTACAGGCTCAAAAGGACAACCATCGCACGCATCATGATCAACAACGCCCAACAGGCGGACAGCACCAACACAGCGGACAACCAACATCCCACCCCACACAAAGCTGCTGGCTGTGCTGAACCTGTTGGCCCCTGGTACCCCCAACCAACACCCACCACAGTTGGAGGAGTCACACAGCCAGCCACATCCCAGTCCATCACATTTGTCCTGGACATCACCATCAGCCTGGTACCCTAGTCCCCCTACGTCCAACATTTATTTATTTATTTATTTATTTAGTAAGGAGTTTTATATAGCGCTAGTCTGACCCGAGGGTATCGGGGCACTTCACAACAGTTTTTGAGCCGGATTCATACAATAAGCAGTGTTCTACATATAAGTTCGGCAGACCAAGTGTGCTGAGCAGCACTGAGGTAGTATGTTAGTATGTGAGGTACTGAGATTACCGCATCGAGTGCACATTGTCTTGTGGTTGATATAATAAAGCAGGACTCTACATATAGGTTCGGAAGTTCAAGTGTGCTGAGCAGCATTGAGGTAGTCCGTGAGTCCTGAGATAAGCTCAAAGAGTGCACATTGTCTTGGGGTTGAACCAATTAAGGGGGTGGTGGAGCCGTTCGGGGTTGAATAGCAGGGAGGAGGTAAGTCTTAGAGCTACAATGGCAGGAAGAGACGACGAGCAGGGAATAGTGTTTTGATGGCGGCTATCCATTTGGGAGGGAGCGGTTAAGGAAAAGGACTTCAAGTTGTTTTTGGAATTTTGTGAAGGACGAGATAGTCCTGATACCAACTGGGATGGCGTTCCAGATTTTGGGTGCATTTCCGGCAAAGGACCGTGCTGCAGTTTTTTGTTTGCGTGTTTTCATGGGGATGAGTAGTAGGGTGCTGAAGCTCCTGAGGTTCCTTGTCTGACCAGCCCTCTTGAGTTTGGGAGCCAAATATGCAGGTTTTCCTATGTGCAGAGCTTTATGTGTGAGGCAAGCAGTTCTTTAACTGGCACGCAGTTTGATTGGGAGCCATTTTAGTTCTCTGTGTGCTGGTGAGATGTGATCGTATTTCCTGATTCCAGTGACCATTCTAGCTGCTGCATTGAGAGTAGTTTTGAGGGGAGCTAGGAGACATTTTGTTGTACCAGTGAGAGTGGCATTCTCATAGTCGAGTCTGGATAGCACCAGTGATTGGGTGGCTTGTTTGAGGTCGTTGATTGGGACGAAGGCACTCTTTGCGGAGTCCTTAAGGTGATTGGCCATGTCTAGTTTTGAGTCTATGGTAATTTCTAAGGAGGTTCCATGTATATGTTGAACAGTTGAGGTGAGAGCACTGAACCTTGGGGAATGCCCCTGTTAACAGGGTGTAGGTCGGAGGTAAAGTTTTTTATTTTTATCCTTTGTGAGCGGCTGTGTAAGAAGGAGGAGAACCAGCGTAGGACCACATCATCAGCTCCTAACCTTTCTTGTAAGGCCTTGATGAGAAGTTGGTGATTAACCGTGTCAAAGGCTGCCAATAGGTCTAGGAGAATGAGGAGGTAGCATTGGTCGGCATCGAGGGATTTGTGGATGTCGTCTCTGATGTTAAGGGTCTCGGTGCTGTAACCTTTTCTGAAACCCGATGGGTGGGGGTCAAGAAGGTTGATGTTATCCATGTGCTGAGTCAGTTGTAGGTAGAATTGTTCTTATACAGGAAGGTACACTTACCTGCAAAAAAACAATCATCAGAGGCATTTTCCAATTTCTAGGAGTGCTGCAGAATGCAGAACTCTTTGAAAGAGGAAACAGTGAGGCAAAAAAAAGATATTTCTCCTTGTTAACCCTCTGGTGGGGAGGTGGACAATTCTGACACGTTCTCAGGACTACCAATGCTGGTAAATCTGGGAATGTATCAGAATCCTAGGGTGGATGCGTGTAAAAACCTACGCTCCACTCATGGAATGCCTCCTTGCCGCAGAGTAACTAATTACGATTTGTGATGCCTTGCATTACTCTAGATTTAACAAGCCGCTCAGGGTCATGCAAGGGGCCTTTCGTGGCTTGATAAATCTGATTCAGGTTTTGCGTTGCACTTGTGTCCCCTTGTATGGCACAAGCATGAGGCAAAACCTTGATAAATATGCCCCTAAATACCTAAGTTATGTATGTTTTGCTGACAACAAAGCTCGGAAACACAGCACAGTCAGTTCCCCTTTACATTTCCCAACTCTACTGTCAATAAACATGCACTACCTTTGAAATATTTTCAGCTTATGTACGTTTTCTGCACCAGCACCATTTAGAAATTGGATATGACCCCACAATTGCCAAACATTAGCCTTTTGAAGAAAGAGCAGGGATGACATTTAGCGGTTGGCAGGGGTAGAGGCTGTGACCCCTGGCTTGCCTTTTTTCACTCCTGGCACTGCCTTTGTGACCCCTCAGCTCGGAGGTTGCAAAATCAGTGCCAGGATCACAGGGGCAGATCGTCCTAACGGATGTCAGTTGGAGTTCCCCTTTTCTGGCTTTCTGTAACATTTTTTATTACACAAATAGTGAATAATATTATTCACTACTAGTGCAATAAAACATAGAAAACCGTATCTGGCGGATAAGATAAGAAAAAAAGCATTTAATTGCCTGTTGTATGCATGCTTACAGTTGAGAGTGTGTTTTTGTGAAAGTGTAAAAATTTGTGCGTGAGACATGGTAAAAGTCAAATGGCATGTAATGTCCCCTCTGCTATGTTACAAATGGGGGTCTCTAGTTGGCGGAGGTAAGTACCTTTGACCAAATAGGAACCCTTGCTTCTAGTCAGGGTAAGGGGGATACACACTTTAGATAACCCCTGCTCACCCCCTTGATAGCTTGGCATGAGCAGACAGGTTTATCCCAAAGACAATGTGTAAAATATTTGTAACAACACTCACAGTAACACAGTGAAAACACCACAAATGGACACCACATCAGGTTATAAAAATAAAATAGCTTTATCTAAACTTAACAAGATCAAAATGACAAAAATCCGACATCCAGAAACTCAGTGAATGTCTTTAAAAAGGGTTGTTGCAAAAATAAACTTATAGATGATAATTGCCACACTTAAGTCTCAAAGTACCTGGGATGAGTAACGAAAGACAAACAAAAGGGGCGCAGAGAAGGCGATGCATCGATTCTTCCTGCTCTCCGGTTCCGATGCGACAAAATGGCACCTCGATGCGTAGCGATGATCCGGTGCGATGCAACAAAATGGCGTTTCTTTTGCGATGCGACAATGTGGAGGTGATGCATGCATGCCCGACGGCCGTGCAGCAAACTCAGTGGTTTTCTGAGCCACGACAGGCCCTGCAACATGCTTGCCCGGTGATGTGAAGACACCCTCGGCGACTGCGACACGCTTCTCCGGTGTTGCGGCGGCGATTAGTGGCAGCGCACTTCCTCGATGATGCGATAGCGGCTGCTGCGGCGGCGTCACGCTTCTCTCTCGTTGCGTCACACTTCCAACTCACAACAGCAAAAAGGCCTCACACACAGTTACAAGCCCTCCTGGCAGACTGGAACTCCCAGCAAGGAAGTTCAGGGAAGCTGGGGGTGAAGTCCTTTTGTGCCTGGGAATTCAGAAACAGGAGGCCAGCTCTTCTCAGGCCCTTGGAGACTTTTCTTCAGATGGACACAGCTCACAGCAAAGTCCTAATTCAAGCTGGGGGCACAGCACACAGCAAAGTCCCTTGTTCCTCTCCGCAGTAGAAACAGCAAACTGCAGGCAAAACCCAGACACACAGCAAGGGCAGTACTTCTCCTCTGTCTCTTCAGCTGATCTTCTTTAGCAGGGATTCCTCTTCATCACAAAGTAGTCTAACTTTCAGTGGTTTCAGCTCTCATATTTATACCCCAAAAGTCTTTGTTCTCTATGTGTGAGGGGTCCCGGACCCAGTCCAAACCAGTTCTGGGTGCACTCTGCCAGAACTTCTTCCTTTGTTAGTGTGGGCCAGGGTCATCAGACACACTGCAGGGGGTGGAGCCAGCATTGTGGAAGGCAGGCACAGGTGCAACTCCTTCCACCACTCCAAATACAGATAGGGCTATTCAGCCTAGTGCTGACTTACCCAGCCTCCTGGAGCCACTCCAGCCTTTGTCACTCTCAAACCAGACAGTCAATCCACAAACAGGTAGAGGCACACAGAAAGGTTGAACAGGAAAATAGCCACTTTCTAAAAGTGCTATTTTCAAACACAGAATTTAAATTCTGAGTTCAGGGATAGTAGACTCCAATTTTCTAACTTGCTCCTATGGGAAGATATGCAGGTAAACATGTTACACAACATTCCCCATTCTATCCTATGGGCAAAGCCTTTCAATAGTGAAAAACGAAATTGGCAGTATTTCACTATTAGGACATGTTACCCACGCTAGTGCATGTCCCACCTTTCACATACACTGCACCCTGCCCAGGGGGGTACATTGGGCCTGCCGTAGAGGTGCCCTATGTGTAAGAAAAGGAAAGGGTAAGGCCTGACAAGTGGGTGCACTGGCCAGGTCAACATGGCAGTTAACAAACTGCGCACAAGCACTGCAGTGGCAGGCCTGATATATCATTTTAGGACTACTCTATGTGGGAGGCATAATCAGTGCTGCAAGCCCACTAGCAGCATTTGAATTACCAGCCCTCTCACACTCAGTGCACTTTACTAGGAACCTACTGGTAAAACAAATATACCAATCATGGACAACCAATCACAATAATAATGTACACAGAGATCATAAGGAAAAACAAAGGAGGAAGAAGCTAAAAGTTTGGGGATAACTCTGCAAAAAGGGCCATTTCCAACACGCTACCCCAGGCATTTTGGTGAATTGACACCCATGAGAAAGAGTACAGGTGCCGTTTGCATGTAAAATGTTGCAAACCAAAGAATGGGATGTTAGAGCAGACATAAGAAGGAAGACAATATATTTTTCATCAAGGATGTCTTTCCTTTAAATAAATTAATTCAACATAAGTAGCATATAAACGTGTTTCTACATATTAAAAACGTAAAACCCCTACTCAACTGCCTTTTGTAGGACACCATGCCTTTCAGTGAAAAGGGTATTTTACCAATAGTGGCAGGCGAGTTGACAAAGTGGCGAGGTGGAGGGAAGGTGGGGAATGGGACAGGGACCAGGGAGACAAATAAAAAAGGTAAAAAAAGAAACACTTTCCTGCTCACTGCATCGCGCTCCTCGCTTCTCCAGGCACAGGATTCCAGAGTGCACTGGGGCCAATCCTGACGCTGCTTTCATACTGCTGAAAGCAGCATCAGGATTGGCCTTAGCACCGATGATTTGCACTCCCACACAGACTGGGAGCCTGTGCCTGCTCTCTCCAATCCAGCAATGAGACTGGCATTGGTGAGTGCTTCACTATGCTGTGCCCAACACTACCCCTCCAGCCTATCACTACCCTAGACCCCACCCCAAGACCCGGATCAGAGAGAAAAATAAAACAATAATAAACAAGAGTTTATTATCATTTTATTTTTTATAATTTTTTCGGCTGCTGGCAGGTGGGGCGACGCCATAAAGGAGGAGCCGGTACTGCATTTCACTCAAATTGAATACATTGGTCAAATAACCTGGGGCACCCCTATACTTTAGGGTAGATCTGAAGTAACCTTTTGATTAAAATTGTAAAAATACAGAACACACAAGCTTGCCTGTGAAGACCGAAATCATTAACATTCTACAACTAGTGATTGTGTTACGTATAACCAGTAGCATTTTATGCCAGTATGATATGATCTAAGATTTCTATGGAGTTTGGAAGTTGTGTGTGCCTGTGTTTACACAACCCAGGCACATTTTGACTACAGAAAATATTATAGCTGTTCACAGGTCTTTTTCCGTAATACCAGTTGAGTGGGTACTAAATCTTAAACCCATTGGATAAGGGTCAATAGATAGCATGTATTCTCTTCTTTTCATGGGATGGATGTTGCTTCAAGTAAATGAAGGCAATTCCTTTGCCTCTGTATTTGCTCCATATTACAAAAACAATACAAGTTTTTATAAAGGCTGTGAAATGATGAAATAAATGTATGTCATCATATGTATGGCTGCCCTTAATGGTATTAAGACTTCTGGGTTTACGTAATTTGACGATGAGGCATGCACTCACAGACTACAAAACTCCTATAGAGGAATTCCCTTTTCCCTTGTCAAGTGGGTTCAAGGGGTGTCCAGTAAAATACCAAGGCCCAGATTTACTATGCTTTTGTGTGTGGGTTGCATCACATCTGAGTGCAGACTCGGCCCAAAATCTTTCTTTAGTTATACTAGGCCATGCAGAGCTACTTTGCATGACTTTGCGTGGTTTAGTAAATCCAACGTAACACAATGCAGCTCATTGTACTGCCTTGCGTTTCTTTGAATCTGAAAGGAGTTACATGGGTGGAGCATGGGCATTCTCAAACAGCCATCCATGTATTTAAACACAAACCCAGATTTACTGAAGACTTTTAAACCTGTGTTTGCACCAAAATGGTGCACCCATCTGACAGAGGTGTAACACGGAGAAAAATATTTATCTCCCCTTATTCTCCATGTTACTTCTTTCTATATTGCTCCATTCTGCACAAATAAAAAATGAAAAATGCCTTTTGGATTGTTTTTGTGCAGGAAGGTATCAGTACCTGCACAAAAACAATACCACCCTTAATGCAGGCACCCTTGTACTATAGTACAAGGCTTTAGTGAGAGGCAGCACACATTAAACAGTGCAATGAGAGAGCAGACATGCACCATATCTTTGTAAAGACTGAGCATTTCTGATCTCCCATTCATGCAGCACAGCAAGTTTCCTTGCTGCGCCGCTTTGCGTGAAATATTAGTAAATGTGCCCCCTTTGTCATGCTGTCGGAATTTGTGTAGGCACCACAGCACTGGAGGGGGATTTGAGGATCTCTCACAAGGGTGAATGCAGTCTGTGACTGCACCCACCTTTGGTTGGACAGGCATGTCTCTTCTCAAATGTCAGAGAGTACTTCCTCCTTAGATAGACAGAGCTTAGTGAACTCTGTGCCATTATGGTGCCTGTGTTATATCAGAGACATAGCACATGCTTTCAAAACTATAATATTTTGTTTTGCTTTTTGGTGATCATTGGGTTGGTCCCAGTCTAATCTAAGTGCATGAAAGTGCAGAGCACATTAGCACAGATCAATGTTGGTCACCCAGTTTGTGATATGGCCACTGTGGGATGGTATGTTTATTTGTCAAATTCCACTACTTAATGCCATAGTGAGCATCTTAGCCTTGGTGAACTTTAACTCAGGAAACACAACTATATAAATATATTGATACATTATTTAAGCAAAAAACAGTTTTCCGGGCCATATAAAACTTAAGTGCATGAATTTAAAGCACAGGGTTTTGGGAATGGGACCACTACCACAAGGGAAAGCCAGGCTCTGCACTCAGATGAAATCCACCAATCTTCTCTTTAGGACTTTCTGAAAAGAGGAAAGGTAATCCAACCTCCCAGATCAGCTCCGGACGGGAAAAGAGGGGCATAGAAGTAAAGGATGCGAGAGAGAAACACACCACACTACCAAGTAACCTGTCATAGAAGGGTCCCTCTGTATGCCCCGAATGGATGATCTTGTAGAAGGGAACCTCAGTGGGGACTGAAGGACCAGAAATCACAAATGGAACACATCATAATATAAGCAGAAATCCCATATGAAAGAATACACAGACGGGGAAGGCAATGGAACTAATTGAGTACAGATGATATGATGGTAACGAGTCCTGAAGGCAACTGGAAATGTCCAGAGGTTCAGAAACACCAAGAGGACCATCAGGCAAAGAGGTGTCAGCAAAGGAACCTAAATCCCCAAGGACCATAAAGCTGAAGAATCTAACAAAGAAGGAGGTAAGACAACCAGGGAAAGGAAACATTAAGTGAGGGAGGGAATAACACAAGAAATATCAAGGAAAAGCAAGAAGGGGATGCACTGAGCAAGAGCAGGAATCGTACAACAAGCAGAAGTTTTTAGGTACCATTTGTTGCCTGTTTATAGTGACCTGGAGGTGCTGTGGTCTCTCGCCCGTACCTGGAACTGTCTGTTGTAGACCATCTTTGTGTAAGTGCGTTTTATAGATAGATATATAGATTGAAAATACTTTATTACATGATTCATGAAAATCATTACAATCTGGTACCCCTGAACAAGAAGGGAAGCAACACCAATAAAGAAGAATACATATGAAACATTGGCTGAGAACATAATAAAAGCTGTAACGCATTAAGGTCAAATGCATAGGGAGGACAGTAATAAGGAGCAGTCTGTTCCTCCACCAACTAAAAGGCTCCCCTTTGCACCCCTTCAGTTACTCTTGTAGACCAAATAAAGGGGAGGTTAGTTAGTGGGTCTTTAAGGCAGTGATCAGTTCGATCATTGTGAGATTGTGACATTCGGCACTGGGGTAGTCTCGGAGAGCTGCTGAGAGGCCAGTAAAGCAAATGCTGCTTTCAGAAATTTCAAAAGGCGAGCAGCTAGCTGAGTGGATTCGCCTCTCAGACATGCTTCTGTTGTGCCTCAGCAAGACTGGATGTGTGAAATGTGCTAGACCAGATGAAGTCAGAACTTCCTTAGCAGAAGCAGCACCTCGCAGATACAGAGTACATGGGTAAGCGAGTCCTTGCCCTTTGCACAGAGGCAACATTAACTGTTATGTTATGTTCTTAAAGCTTTTAAAGCGCGCTTATACCCAAGGCTGTCCTGGCGCTGAGCACTGTCTAACCCATTTCCATGGATGCAGAGGGTTATTCAGAGAACAGCCATGTTTTTAACCCCTTCCTGAAAGAAAGGAGCTCAGTGGAGTTCCTGAGCTGCAATGGTAGGTTGTTCCAGGCTTTTGCGGCACCGACTATAAAACTGCTGCCGCCCCAGTTCGCTTTTTTCACTCGGGGAATGATCACTTGTTTTCCTACCGAGGAGCGCAACATTCTTCCAGGGACATTCCATTTAATGCAATTTTTCAGATATTCTGGACCTGTGCCCATCAAGGACTTAAAAACCGTGCAAAGTGATTTAAATTGTGCATGCTGTTTAACTGGAATCCAGTGCAGGTGTCGAAGTCCATTTCTAACTGAGACGAACCTTGGCGTCCCCGTCAGTAGCCTGGGGGCCGCATTTTGCACCAGCTGGAGTCTGTTCAAGTGCTTCTTTTGAATGTTTAAGTACAGACTGTTGCAATAGTCCAGCCGAGACAAAATGATGGCTGAGACTGCAGACCTAAGGCTGTCCTCTGGCAGGAAGAATTTTATTTTCCTCAGGATTCTAAGGAGGAAAAAGCGCGTCGAGACCACCCCGCTGACCTGATCGCCAAAGGTAAGATTGTTATCCATAATCACCCCCACATTCTTGGATGTAACAGATACTCCTGAAGGCTTACCCATTTCGATGGGCCACATATCTGGCATCCAGTGGTTAGGGTTATTCCCAAAAATAATAACCTCTGTTTTGCCAGCATTCAGTTTCAGGCAGTTTTAGACATCCACCCAGTTATTGTTTTCTTACAATCATGGCATCTTGAGGCTGTTTCGGCTTCTTTGCCTCGCTGTAAGCACAACACAAATTGTGTGTCATCAGCATAGGATGTAACTTGCAGCCCGAATGATCTTATCAGGGCTGCCAGCGGGCTGACATATTTGTTAAAAAGTGTGGGACTAAGGGAGGACCCTTGTGGCACCCCAAAAGGAAGGGAAAAAGACTTCGACCTATCCCTCCCCAAGTCCACCGTTTGCGTTCTATCGGTCAAGAAGGATTTCAGGAAGTTCCAGGCATTACCCTGTACCCCCGCCATCAACAAACATTCCATCAGAATTTCATGATAGACTGTGTCGAAGGCTGCAGACAAATCCAGCATAATCAGGATCGCTAAGCCTCCCTGTTCCTCAGCCTCATGTACCTCCTCTGAGGCTTTGATCAGAGCTAGCTCCGTGCTGTGTCCTGTACAGAAGCCATACTGCGTTGGATCAAGCACATTGTTGCTCTGAAGGAACGTGCTCAGTTGCATATTAATAGCCTTCTCCATCAGTTTTGTCAGCACTGTGAGTCTTGAGGTGGGTCTATAGTTGTTACGATCACTAGGATCCAAGCTTGTTTTTTTTATCAATGGACGTATTGAGGCTGATTTCCAGGATTTTGGGCACCAGCCTGATATTAAACAGTGGCGTAAGGATGGAGGCAATAACATCTGGGGAGCTTTTAATCACCGATACTGGACAAGGGTCTAGTGGGGACCCAGATTGGGTCGCCATCAGAAGGTTGATTACCTCCTGGGTCAAAAGTGGTGTGAAACCTTCTAAAATAGGTGGCATCCTCCTTGCTGGTTATTGAAGGAAGAGAAGATGACTTCCACCTTATTCAGAAAGAAGGAGGCTAATACTTCACAGAGTGCTGGAATCCTGTCGGCTTTGTGTTTGAGGAGTTCGCAAGGTTAGTTATAGTCCTAAATAGTTCTTTTGACGAGGATTTGGTGTCATTGATTTGCTCCAAATAGTAAGCTTATTTAGCATCTAGGAGTAGTTTTTTGTAATTAGTGAGGCTTACTTTATAAGCATCTTTATTCCTGACATTGTACCCTTTTCTCCACACCAGCTCCAGCCTCTTACAGATCGTCTTGTGTTTTTGCAGATCGTCGGAGAACCAGGGGGCTGTGGGAAGGGCTCGCTTAGCGGTAAACAATTTGATTGGGGCAAATTTATTACATGCGGCCTCGAGCCATCTCGCGTAAGAGGCCGTGGCTTTTTCAACACTGTCTGAGAGACTTGGAGCAGTGTTTTTCAAAACGTTCTTAAAGTCAGTGCTTTTTATGTTTTTCCAGGCCCATATGGCAATTTTCTCCTTGGGCTGACTGTCAGTGTCACTCAGATTCCTCCAGCCATTCTGATATGTCTTCAGAGGGACTAATCTGAAGTGCAAGGCCATTAGCTGGTGTTTCGTAATTAAGTTGAGGGGCAGAGAAAAATAGGATCGGAGGGACCCTGGCTTGTACAACATCAAAGCCAAACCTCCATGACCCAATCTCTTTACAGCATGTACATCACGATGCATCAGCCTAACTTGTTAACCAGCAGTTTAGCCATCACGGGTACCGGCAGGCCACTCGTCCAAATTGCGCATGCTTTAAGGGCCTTCAAGGTGTGATTCAGATACTTGTGCCAATTTGTTGCCGGGGAGCTTATCAGTTCCCAGATAGAGTTTATTAACGTGCGGACATTCGCTTACTTGGCTTTCAGGCTGTAGGCTAGGAACTTAGCTTTTAATACCCAGTGCTTCAAAGCTAGCCCAAACTCTTGTCAGATGTGAGCATGTGAAGTGCAAGTAGGGAGCAGAAGTACTCCCTGGTAGCTCAGAAGACTGTTCTCTGTCCAACCAATCGGAAATTGTAACTCTAAATGTCAGTGCCGTAGGCAATGGTGGGGAGGAATTTGGATCCTGTTACCTTCAGAAGATGGGATCAATCTGGGTTCTTTTTTGATTTTTTCACTTTACGAAATGTCCATTCTAAAGAGTTTACTGCCCCTTCTGGGGCATAAATGTGTGATTCCAAACAACCTCTGTGGTCCAGTCAAACTCCCAGATATTTTTAGGCATCCAACACCTCAATGTCCTTCCCCTCGATGGACCGTGACCCCCTTTTTGAGGAAATTATCAATACTTTTGTTTCCATTATGTTTACTTTTAGATGATTGGCTTTACATAAGATGGTGAGTGTAAATGAACAGCCGATTGAGGCTGATAGGTGTTTGGTTCAAAAGAACTGTTTAATTTGCATATTGGAATGATTGTATTTTGAGACCATCCATTTTAGGTGAGAATGACCTCACTCACACCAAGTGGCCTGGGAGGTCGGCTAAGACTTCATCACATATGTAATTGATATCTCATCTTCCATATAACAAATGCATTATATCTTATGGCACTTGTAATACAGTGGACATGATTTCCGTCACATTTGTGATGAAGTATCTCATCTGCCAAGATCTAAATCAGGCTCTTACACTTATTTTTATCCTGGTGTCGAAATAAAGAGCAATAAGGTTTGAGAGATGCCCCAGATGTTAAGTTCTGCCCAAAGCTTTGGTCACCGTACACTGTTAAAAGCTGTTTGAAAATCGATGAACTCGGTGTAGAAGGTCTTGCCCTTTGCTGCAACTGTAGCTTCAATCAGGTGAGAGATGTAGATGAGGTTGTCTTCAATATGGCAGCCCTTTTAAAATCGGGTTTGTGTCAGGGGAATCAACTTCCTTTCTTTCACCCAGCTTTGGAGTTCCTGATTTAATATGCTAGTATAGCACTTTTTTTCAGTGTTGAGGAGTGCTATCAGTCAATTGTCCCCGGGACAAGATTGTAAGCCCTTTTTATGGATAGGGACAAAAGTGAGCCCCTCCATGTTTCAGGGTTTGTTACCCCCAATCGCTACTCCTGGAATAAAGGTGCCCTTACTGAGGCCCATAGGGATGGGGCCCACTTGTATAACATGGCCAGAATGCCACTTAGACCAGTAGCACCACCTGCTCACATGGACTTGCTGACTGATGGTACTTGGGCTGAGCTTATTGTTTGTGTATCTAAAGGGTCGGGCAAGGCCACGCCACGCCATAAGCAATTTAAGGCTCTTCACTGGTGGCTTGAGCGAGTTATGGCCCGATAGTTAAACCACGTAGATGTCTTTGATGTAGGATTCCCATTCCCCGGGGGCGATGTTGGTGACGGTTGCTTGGCGATTTGAGTTGGAGCATTTGTTGATCCATAGCCAGAATTTCCCCTGATCCCTGGATTGTATTACCTCAGATGATTTAACCCATCTCTGGGCTTCATCTTCTCTCCTTAGGGCATAGAGGGCTTTTCTGTATTCTAGGCGTATTGTGGTGGCGTATTGTGGTGACTGGTGACCTGGGTTGGCAGCCATTTATTGCCACACTTGTCTCTACTGAACTTCCGCAAGACTTTATTTAAAATTAAGGTCACTATTTGATACTTGGAATTGGCTACAGTGCTGGTGTTTGCAGAAAACTTGCTTAATTATGAGCTTCTTATAGCTGGTAGGCACAGTCTCCAGCTCTTCCTGATCTTATGTGATTCTCTTGAACAGATATGAACAGACTTGTACGTATGACTCTTTCCCAGCATGTTCCTTGATGAAATCCTGACACCCCCCCTTGCACCTCACATTACTATTCCCTCCAGTTTTTGCTTGGCTTATGAGGATGTATTTTATGTGGGGAATACAGAAGCTGCTGGTTCCCATAAATTCTCTGAAGCATCACAACCCTTCCATGATGCAACATTTTGGTGAGCCCTGGATGTATTCTTCAGTTCAAGATTGCCTCATCCTCATACCATTGTGATCCATCTACCAGAACCAGTGGTGGAGGGACTTTACATGGTCCTACTGTGGAAATGTGGATTTTCCTGATCAGTTATGTCCCCTATCTTGGACCCCAACGGTTCTATGTGCATGCCACAAGTACATGTATGCTCCCTCCAGTTCCAGTTTTGATGACGCAAACACATGTGCATCCACTGTCAACATGTCCTCTGTCAGATCCGCCATCAATGGGCTGGATATTCGATTCCTAAACATGAAAGGCCACCGACTTTATATGGCTAAGTTACTCCATTCTTACAGTTCAGGCAAGTAGGCCCGATTCTGTCTTCAAAGCCTTTCATTGCTCTCTGTATCTGACAGCTTCAGCTTGAGCTCGCATCTGTATCCATGAACTTTGTCCTACTCCCTGTGCAGCTAACGGTGCCTGCCTCGGCCAGTTTTCGCCTGCCTGCCAAGAAGTTGTATTTCACCTTCGAATTATCTATTTTGCTCTTCAGCCGATGCATTCCTGTCTAGTGATTTAGGTAAACATTTCCCTTAGCTCACAAGCAAAGGACTCAGCCTTTCCGTCCTCCTGCAAGTGATTCATAGCCCTGCTGCCATGGAAAGTTTTCTGCCCCTCGCATCTCATATAGACACTTAGACGCTTGTACACGCACACACAGTTAGTATAGAATAGATTCTGTCCGAGAGTCCTTCCTTGTGGATAACATAGTTCTCCAAACATAGGATGGTAGATATGATTTGGGATTAGGTTGACTTGACCCCCAGACTTCTCGTCTCCACATGTAGAGCTAAATGTCAAGTCCCCTTCACCCCTAGTTGCACGTCACTCACACGTCATGCTGCTGCGCGCGCATCTATGCCAAGTATTATCTTATAGATCCACCTATGTCTGATAATCTTAACCAATCATGTTTCTTCTATTCCTTATTACGCCTAGTTTCGATTACGTACCTATTTTGTCACTTTTCTTATCAAATGTTACGCCTTCTACATTCGTTTCATTGTAATGCACTTATTATAAAAATACATGACTGTCAATAAAGTATTGTACTTCACTTCCTGAACCCTCGTGGTGACGGAACCTGAAGGCCGCGACTCGAGTCGGCCATTTTGAGTGGAATAAAGCCCATTTAGAAAACCTCTTATACCACGGATTCTGCCTCTTGTTATTTTGAGCTATTTTACTTTATTTTAAGATTCTGTATGAAATTCAGTCCGGTAAAGAAGATTTTATTTACCACATAATGGCGCCCGAATAGGGACACTTTCTCATCTCACGCGCCGGCGGTGCGTTGCAGGCCCGGTCTCCTGCCACAGCTGGACGGACCATAAACGCGTACCAACAGGATTTCCTGTAAGCTCCCTCCGGTCAAGCGGGGGCGACTGAGGCTGCGATCAACCCAGACGAGGCGGTGAGAAGTGCGAAGTATCCCAACCAGAGCCTAGCTGAGAGAGCAAGATCCGAGGTATACAGAGGCCCACCAGATATTTCGAAATCCCGATGTCCAGAGGGTCCGCTGTCCGCAGTCATCGAGTCCTGTCCATTCTCTGAGGCCTTCCGTTTCAAGGAGCTACTCGGTGAGTACCATCGCCGGGGAGGCGTGTTGACGCGCACATAGGTTGTGCCGGTCAAGACGGATTTGGGTACACAAATCCGGTCTGCACTGTTTAGCAGTGTATATGTACTGTTTAGCAGTATATCAAGTATTCCGAAGTATGCAGTTATTGTCAAGAATTCAGCGTGGTGATTAGTTAGGCAGACTGTCATCATTGTCGGTCATTGTTAAATGTTTAATGTTTAATGTTTTCAGAAATGTCTTGCATATTGTGGTATGAATGATTGTTCATTGTACACTGTTCATTATTGGGGTTTTTTCCGTATTAAGTAAGTTCAAGAGTAAGTATCAGATCAGTTGTCAATATGCCGCTCTTCTCGAAGTTAAGGCAGATTACTACCAGAAAAGGGGTGCTTGAAGAAGCAGTTCCTATCCCTCCTAGGGACACTCCAGGGCATTTTATGTACCATAAGCATGGCTTAGATGCCATATTGTTTCTTGATCTATGGGTAGATTATACCAAGGAATTGCCGGAAAGTCAAAGGTGGCCCGTAGCGGGAACCTGGGATGCAGAATGCATCCTGAAAGTGGAGGAAGAGTTATGGAAAAGAAAGGTCAGACAATCACAGAAAGACGCTGTTGAGTTATGGCGTAAAGAATCTCATAGACGAACAGAAAAAGCACGTAGACAAGAAGAGAGGAGTAAAGAAAGTTCAAATAAAGTTCAAGAAAATCTATTAATTAAGGAAGGTATCCGAGTGAAATCAGAACAAGTAAATAGACAAAGAAATGCCCTTATGAATGGTATGTATCCCCTTCTAGCTGAAGGACTACCTAAGGCTGCTCCACAGATGCCAAAAGACTTGCCACCCCCATTATTTCCAATTAAGGTACATCCAAAGGGGCATCCCAGAACCGCAGAAGATGTTTTTCTTTCCTCATATCTAGACGACGCAGCTCCCGAGTATGCTAACGCCGCACCACATAGACCGTCTGGTGTAGGTGTTCAACGTCAGGATCAGGTATCTGTCCCCGTGCAACAGCAAGTCCCGACACAAGCTTCGGCAAGCACATCTGTTTCCGCATCTGTCTCCGCAGTCGACTCTACAGAGGTATCGACACCCATAGTTGCTGTGTCACGTTCAACGAACCCATTCACACCCGACGCCCCAGATGGGGCCACGGGAGGTGCTAGCATTACCTTTACACCACCTAGAATAAATAAACTTGTCTTTCAAGAGTCAGCACATTCACGTACACCTAAATTCGTAAGTGAACGTACGCTTAAGGAACTCCTTGTAAATTGTAGATATGACCCGGTAGTTGGTAAAGAGGACGAAATGGTCCTGGCATCATTACGTATCAGGCGAGCCGCAGAGTATTTAGCAAGGTTACCAGGAATGACTACGCATCTAGATAACATATATCATTTTGTTCAAACAGGACGAGATCCAGGATGTATTAACAGAGCTATGGAATTCCAGAAAGTAGAAATACAGGGGGAACTGTTACGTTTCCTCATAAACTGTGTGATTAGAAATCAAGACCGCCCGGGGGTAGACCCGAATGCAATGCTTATTCTTACAAGATGGAGTCAGAATATATCAGAAGGGAGACACGATAAGCAAAATTGTATAATAGCCATGTGCCGAAAAATACGTAAAGAAATAGAGCGTATTCATGAAGAAAGATTGGGAACAGACGAGTTTGAGCAAGATGAAGTATCCGAATCAGGGAATTCCGCAAGACAGTCAGAGACCATAGCCTATGTAGGCAGAGGAGGATCCTGTGATAATGCTAGATGTTTTTCTGATCCCATACACTCAGTATGCCCAAATAATAGCAGAACGTATCCGACGCCTATAATAAATCTGAAGTCTCCTGAACATTCGTTTCAAGCCGCAGATAAAATACTACGAGAACGAAGGGGTTACCACCTCCTCGATTCCATGGATGAGCAAGAATTAGCCAGATCAGCCGTTCACTGGATTGACAGTCCTGAAAAATACGGTGATGAGACCGTAGCACACACGTTTTTTAATCTCAGTATAGATGAACAACGTTTAGCTGGAATCTATATGATTCAGCAACTCCTCATATTATATAAGAGCCAACATGCTGACCCTGGTCCTTTGCCTGATATATTAACGGAACTACTCACGAACAGATGGAGAGGTTCTAGTAACAAGCTAATTAAAGAGATATTAGTGTCACGTAAGCAGTACGTCCTTTTTGTAAGTCCGGATTCTCTCTCGCCGCCCCGCAGAGAAAGAGCGCCGTACTATATGGATAGACAAAATCCCCTACGAGAAGTGCACCCAATAAAAGGCGAAGACAATGAGTTTCACCGTGTATTTGTTTACACACCCATATCGAAAATGGAATTATTAGAAATGAAAAAAGTAGTACCTAGTCATGACAAAGACCCAGCGGGTTTCCACCGAGAAATTAAAGACATGTTACTGATGGGAGAGTATACCTTTCCTGATATTATGACGATATTAAAGGTGCTTTTGCCTGCTGGCATTTATGAAAAACTGAAAGAAAAAGAGTGGGAAGTGGGTGACCAAAAGATAGACTGGACAGCATTAGCAGAGGAAGAAAGGGGCCGAACTGCAGGTTCAGGGCTCGGGGATAAAGTTAAACTGTTACCAGGTTTACTAGTACAGGTACTGCCACGTTTATTAACTACAAAAAAGGAAGATTGGGGTGCAATCACAGCCTGCAAACAAAAACAAGATGAAGACACAAGCGACTATTATGCTCGATTTGAAAAATGTTTTGGTATAAATAGTGGTATAAAAGCAAGTAGTGACTCATATCCACATTTATTTGTGACAAAATTAGTGGAAAATGCATTGCCTCCAGTAAAGAATAGAATATTGAAATTCGAGAGTACCTGGCAAAGTAACACTCCGTCGCAAATGCTACAAATGTTACAGTATCATCACAATAGAATTAGGGATGAACAAGAACACGAGCATAGACGCATGAAGGATACAAAAATGAAAATGCTAGTTTCTCAGACAGTACCAGCAGATGGTCACAAAAAGGATGTGACACATTCTGGTGATTCTGCAGTTCCTGTAAAGGGAACCTGCAATTACTGTAAACAACTGGGCCATTATGTACACGATTGTCCAGTCCTGAAACGTAATATAGCTACAGGTATTGCAAAGGAGAGACCACGATTAGTTAGACAAGATCAGAATGAACAAGGAGCTATGCAGCATGGACAGTCCATGCCAGTTCAACAACAGTCCATGCCAGCCTCACAGCAACCCATACAGTTTGTGCCAGCTGCACCACCGTTGCCTGCTACTGCCACACAAACCACAACACGACAAATGTATCAGACTGCACAGTATGAATACCCTGAGTATCAGCGTTACGCATGAACCAGCCTAGAGAGGGAAGTCGACTTACCGCTTATCGAGATTCCTGTAGATCAAGAAGGACCTTATGTACATAGTGAATTATTAGGTCAAGATAGAAAATTCTTACTCGATACAGGGGCAAGTCGAACAACCATAAAACGTAGTGAAGTTCCAGGGGCACCCCTCTCAGGCTCTCAAAATGTTTCCCTTGGTTTTTCAGGAAAACCTATTGTTAATGAAGTATCACAGCCTCTACCACTTACGATAGGACCTTTGACACGAACTACAGATTTATTGCTTACTAAATCATGCCCAGAAAATCTGTTAGGAATTAAAACTCTGAAAGCACTAGGAGCCATAATATGTTGTTCTCCGGAAGGAGTAAGGTTGTTTTTACGTGATTTTAAAGGTCACTATGTGTCTAGAGACATGGATCCCCGACTACAGACTTTACCAGTACATCTATGGGCACAAGGCCCTACGGATGTTGGCTGCATGAACATCACACCCTATCGAGTCACACTGAAAGCAGGAGTGGTACTACCACGAATGCGACAATACAAGTTACCGCATGATGCTGTAGTGGCTTTGCTGAAAATCATTGATGAGCTGATTGCCCAGGGAGTAGTTGTAGAAACAGACTCCAATGTATGTAATTCACCGATAATTCCGATTCTTAAACGAACTGATCCTACTGCCCCACCAGTGTACCGATTGGTTATTGATTTGCGTGAACTAAACAAGTGCATTGTACCACAATTCCCTGTGGTCCCTGATATATCATCATTGTTGACAGCAATTGATTCCGAAGCGACATTCTTTACTGTAATCGATCTCAAGAATGCCTTTTTCAGCGTCCCAATAGATCCGGAAAGCCAATACTTGTTCGGATTCAGTTTAAATGGGCGCAGCTTTAAATTCTCACGCGCTCCCCAAGGATTCACAGAAAGCCCCAGCATCTACAGCCAAGCACTGAAACGAGAACTCGACAGTATCCACATGCCAGTCAATACTGCACTGCTTCAATATGTCGATGATCTGCTGATCACAGCGAGAAGCGAGCCAGAATGTGAAAAAGCTTCTCTGACAGTTTTACATTTCCTAGCCGACAAGGGGCACAAGGTGTCTCCTTCTAAGCTGCAATTCTGTGTCCAGCGAGTTATTTATCTTGGTCACTCGCTGTCCAAGGAGGGAAGGCAGCTTACACCAGATCGCATCCAGTTAATTGCTAACATGTCAATACCCCAGACACAAAAGGAGGTGCGGGCTTTCATAGGCCTCACTTCATATTGTAGGCAGTGGATCCCTCAGTACGCATTTCTAGCAAAACCACTCATTCAGTTAACCACACAGGAGGCAGCCACATCGACTGTTCTCCCTTGGACTCAGGAACATACACAAGCTTTTGAAAGCCTAAAGGAAGCTTTATGCCAAGCACCTGTTTTAGCAACACCATGTTATAGCAAACATTTTACACTCTTTGTTACAGAACGCGAAGGTACTGCCTTGTCAGTACTCACGCAGGATCAAGCAGGATCACGCAAGCCATGTGCTTATTTTTCCAGTACATTAGATCCCGTAGCTCAGGCTTTGCCTGCATGCCTGAAATCAGTGGCAGCGACAGCTTTAGCAATCAGACAAAGCGATGCCATAGTATTAGGACACCCATTGACAGTACAAGTACCACATGCAGTAGAGGTTCTTGTGAACCGAACACAAACACAACACTTGACCATAGCAAGACTTACCGGTTATGAACTGACATTGTTTCAACCACACATAGAGATCCGACGGTGTAATACATTGAATCCTGCTACACTATTACCTGTAATTGGAACAGACCCACTAGCTCATGATTGTGTTGAAATCATTGAAATAAAGACGAAACCTAGACAAGACTTGACAGACGTTCCATTGTTAGATCCAGACCTGACGTTGTATGTAGACGGATCATGCATGAGAGCAAGTACAGGAGACTTAGTGGCCGCGTATGCAGTCACAACAGACACTGAAGTTATTGAGACAAATTGTATAGATACTTTGTCAGCCCAAGCAGCAGAACTTATTGCTCTAACACAAGCCTGTATTCAAGCCACAAATAAGAAAGTTAATGTATACACTGACTCACGTTATGCATTCGGAGTTGTACACGACTTCGGCGTGCTGTGGCGAGAGAGAGGTTATTTAACCTCCCATGGTGCCCACATTCAGCACGGACCCCTCATTCATGCTTTGTTAGACGCAATACATCTACCCACTGCTATATCGATTATGAAATGTAAAGCACATACGAAGGCCACTGATACCATTTCTCAAGGCAATGATTTAGCTGACAGAACAGCTAAACAGACTGCTCAGAATCGCACATTAGACATGACAAAGCCAATAGTTCAGACACCAACACAGTGTATGACAATTAAGGATCCCGCACTTGACGTAATTGACATACAGACACATGCCACAGCAGAAGAAATAAAGAAGTGGACTGAACTAGGAGGGATCCAGACAGATCAAGGGTGGATGACGAAGGAGAAATCTGTATGGTTTCTCCCTGATTCCATGGTTCAAGCCATTATAGCTACAGTTCACAGTCCAGCACATTTAGGAGAGAAGGCTATGCTAGACAGCATTCAGCACATTTGGTTCAATAAACATTTACGAGCAGCAGCTAAACAAAAAGTTCGTACCTGTATGATATGTTGTCAGTTTAATCCAGGAAAAAGTGTTCCCGTAGAGCAGGGTGGATTTCAGCCTCCTGACCATCCTTTTGAAGTCCTCCAGATGGATTATATTCAGATGGAACGTTGTCGAGGATTCAAATATGTTCTCGTAGTTGTCTGCGCTCTCTCCCGTTGGACAGAGGCGTATCCCGTATCAGATTACACTGCCCCGACTACTGCCAAGCAGCTAGTTCGAGAATTCTTCCCACGGTACGGTTTACCACGTGTTGTATATTCAGATAACGGCCAGCCTTTCTCATCCGAATTAATGAAACATGTCTCACTTTTGTTGGGATATCAGTGGAAATTCCACTGTGTCCGACACCCCGAGGCAGCAGGTCTCGTGGAACGACATAATCAACTTTTAAAAATCAGACTGTCTAAAATATGTCAGGAAAAAGGTGTGGACTGGATAGTAGCTTTACCAGTTGCGCTATTTTACATGAGGATGGTAGCACACTCTCGAACAGGGCTATCACCTTATGAGGTGATCTTTGGTAGACCACCGAATATGTGGGGGACGCCTATACCCCGTAAAATAACTGATGTTGACTGTAATATGCTGACAGATTACCTGGCTTCCTTGATGTCTGCACTACAATCTTGTCGTTCACAGGTAATCGCAGCTTTTCCCGACAACACCGAGGTGAAACCTCATGATGTAATTCCCGGTGATTATGTTCTCATCAGAAATTTTGATCGGAAAACCCAACTGGAGCCAAGGTGGAGGCTTCCTAAGTTGGTCCTGCTGACGACCAGAACAGCTGTGAAGATCGAAGGAAGAAAAGGATGGGTGCATTCCAGCCATATAAAAAAATTTCATGGACTTCCTCCTGACACAAACAGTACTCCCCGTGTGTCTTCCCCCATTGACTCAAAGCTACCTTTGGCTGAGGCCAGTAGCACCGAACTCTATAAACAGAAACTCAGGTCCAGATCCAAGCTGTCGGACGATTTGATTGTTTAAGTCCTCTCCAAGGTGAAGCGGTTGAATCTGTCCCGACATGTATCCCTTAGGTCTGAATCATGTAGAGTCCAGAATCATAATGAAACGACATGCTTATTGTAAATTACTGCGTAACCACTGTATTGTGACTTTATTAATTTTGTTTTCCTTGAGTTTTTTAATAGTTACTGCAAGTATATTGTTGCATATGTATTATCCTGTTTCTAAACGTACTTTCAATATAACTGGTGAACATTCTTTTAGTGACCTACCGCCACATGAGTTGTCCTATAGACTTGCGCTGCGCAATAACACCTTCATTAGTATGTTACATCATTCCCATCAGACTAGTAATGCCACCAATTGTTGGGTGTGTGGCCGACTCCCTCCCTATCAGAATAACAAAGGAGTTCTGCCTTTCTTTCCACATCCGTTCACACACAATGGCTCCTGTGGAGCATGGTTTAGTTTATTAAATTCCATAGACCCAGACACAGCAGTTTATCAACAACATTGGATATGGGGAAATCTGAATCTAGTTTTATTCAAAGTCTGTCACCCTAATAAGGAGGGTCACCCCAGTAGAACAGGAACTGATTTAGAAAATGAAGTGTATAAATTAGGTAATTTTACGCCTAATCTTATGATTTTGAATGTCAAAACCGAAGTTGAACTAATTCTGCCCACTATGTCAGTATTTCCAGTTAAGGGTGAATTATGTGTAAGAAAAGTTGGTTCCATACACATGGGCCATAGCCAATGCGTTACTACAGTAGAATATAGTGATCAAGGTAAATCTTCATTTAGAGCTTCTCGCCATTCTTACTTTATATGTGGTCAGACTGCATATATGCGTCTGCCTCTAGATTGGGATGGTACCTGTTACATAGCATTCCTTTTGCCACCTGTTTTTCTAGCTCCCCCTGATTATTATCGAAATATTCATTTAGTACACAATAGAGAGCGAAGAGATCTCCCAGTTGTCGATTATACTGAGACGGCATGGGACAAGTATGTAGATTTCAATAAAGGTATCTTTCCCTATATAGGTACAATATCAAATAGTAAACTGATACGCAGACTAACCAAGACTCTTGAAGCTGTAGTAAACGAGACTATAGCCGCCCTAGGCAATCTGACAGAAGAACAATCAGTGATGAGAATTGTTGTTCTCCAGAATCGTCTTGTCCTTGACGTCATCCTGGCCGATAGGGGCGGAGCTTGCAGGGTCATCGGATCCAGCTGTTGCATATTCATACCAGAAAATTCGCCATCTGTATATAAAGCTATAACACGACTTCATAAGATTGTAAGCCAGATACACGAGAATCCAGGCACTTGGACGTGGTCCGGGTGGTTTTGGAATGTGATATCAGCCTGGGGATGGAGAGTTCTATCCTTCCTAGGTATTGGCCTTCTTATGCTCTTCAGTTGTTGTTTATGTCTGCAATGTGGACCAGCGATTTGTGGTCTGTGTGCCACATCATGCATCCCATATCAAAGTTCTCGTTCAAAATGCCGGAAGAAGAAGGAAGAAGAAATGATGCTCCATGAGCAAATCGATGGAATGATGAAGATTGATAACTCTTGAAGGGCAAGAAGGGGACAAGGAGGGAATGTGGAAATGTGGATTTTCCTGATCAGTTATGTCCCCTATCTTGGACCCCAACGGTTCTATGTGCATGCCACAAGTACATGTATGCTCCCTCCAGTTCCAGTTTTGATGACGCAAACACATGTGCATCCACTGTCAACATGTCCTCTGTCAGATCCGCCATCAATGGGCTGGATATTCGATTCCTAAACATGAAAGGCCACCGACTTTATATGGCTAAGTTACTCCATTCTTACAGTTCAGGCAAGTAGGCCCGATTCTGTCTTCAAAGCCTTTCATTGCTCTCTGTATCTGACAGCTTCAGCTTGAGCTCGCATCTGTATCCATGAACTTTGTCCTACTCCCTGTGCAGCTAACGGTGCCTGCCTCGGCCAGTTTTCGCCTGCCTGCCAAGAAGTTGTATTTCACCTTCGAATTATCTATTTTGCTCTTCAGCCGATGCATTCCTGTCTAGTGATTTAGGTAAACATTTCCCTTAGCTCACAAGCAAAGGACTCAGCCTTTCCGTCCTCCTGCAAGTGATTCATAGCCCTGCTGCCATGGAAAGTTTTCTGCCCCTCGCATCTCATATAGACACTTAGACGCTTGTACACGCACACACAGTTAGTATAGAATAGATTCTGTCCGAGAGTCCTTCCTTGTGGATAACATAGTTCTCCAAACATAGGATGGTAGATATGATTTGGGATTAGGTTGACTTGACCCCCAGACTTCTCGTCTCCACATGTAGAGCTAAATGTCAAGTCCCCTTCACCCCTAGTTGCACGTCACTCACACGTCATGCTGCTGCGCGCGCATCTATGCCAAGTATTATCTTATAGATCCACCTATGTCTGATAATCTTAACCAATCATGTTTCTTCTATTCCTTATTACGCCTAGTTTCGATTACGTACCTATTTTGTCACTTTTCTTATCAAATGTTACGCCTTCTACATTCGTTTCATTGTAATGCACTTATTATAAAAATACATGACTGTCAATAAAGTATTGTACTTCACTTCCTGAACCCTCGTGGTGACGGAACCTGAAGGCCGCGACTCGAGTCGGCCATTTTGAGTGGAATAAAGCCCATTTAGAAAACCTCTTATACCACGGATTCTGCCTCTTGTTATTTTGAGCTATTTTACTTTATTTTAAGATTCTGTATGAAATTCAGTCCGGTAAAGAAGATTTTATTTACCACACTACTACAGCAACCTTGACAGGGGATCGATCTTCCATCTATTAGGGAAAGCCAGACATAAGGCAGAAGACCCCACCCACTGTTTGATCTGACATGGGCCCACAAATCGGCATGAAAGATTCAGGTAGAAGCCCCCAATGGAGAAACGTTAGTAGCGAGCCAAACTGTATCCCCTATTATTGACTATGGGCAGCTCTTTTATGGTGATCACAAACTTTCCTATAATCATAACAGCATTAACCAAATTGGCAATAGCTGATTTTTAAGCATGATGTAGCTATGTAAGTAGTGCTGTAACAAAGGACATGTTTGTAATTGTTAAACAAAAGGGTCGTAATTCTTGGTAGATCCCGAAAGTGCAAAAGAAGGAAAATGACACTAAGTAACGATATAGAGAGTTAGTATAGGCTAACTCAACTTAAGGAACCCATAGAACCCTTTCCGGAGGACGTTCCATTATAAAAAATCTTAAGTACTGTTGCAAAGTCTGGTCGGGTCTCTCTGTTGGGCCATTGGTCTGAGGTTGGCAACTGGTGCATTTGTAATTCATAGTTTCCTATGATTGCAGCAAGAATCCCAAAGTATCACTATGAACAGGTATCCTCTATCTGTAAGCTTCACCTCTGAGATTCATTGTGATTGTGCTATCTGAGCAAAAATATACTGACCCAATTCTGGGGCCGTTAGTAACATAATAAACGGATAAATGCTTTGAAAAGCTATCCACTATAACTAACACTACAGTGTAACCTTGAGAAACAAGCAAACTCAAAGTACAAGGAAATGTTGGCCCAAGGATAAGAGGGAGTAGACAAAGGTCCTAATAATCCCACTTGCCTCTGATGTTCACTCATGGCTTGAGTACAAACCCCACAGCCCTTCATATGATGCATATTATCCTTAGCCATCTAAGGCTACCAGACATTACATTGTACTACCTTTAAAGTTTTAGTGATTCCCAAATCTGCTGCTGAGGAATCATGGGTCCAAGATACATTTCTACAAGGTAAAGATCTTTGTTGGAGTAAAAAGGCTATGCTCATGAAAGAACAGATCCTGTTTTATCATCATCATCTTCATTATCACCATCAAAATATCTTTATTCGGCCAAGGCCATAAAAGCAGAGAAACGTCATCACAATAAATGCACAAATGCATGTTCCAAGACCATCACTCATCTAATTCAAACAACTTGTCAGCGGTGAGGGCTGAAGGATGTGCATACAGGTGTGCAATCTGGGTAATTTTCTCACTATGCTCCCATTGAGCTCTACTTAGTGTGGTCCCACCGCTACTGGGCCACTTACAATCAAACTATAACTTCTACATAAAGGAGTGCACAATTGTATTTCGTCACAAGCAAAGTGCTTCGGAATAACACTTCAAAGTAAGTCTATAGGGAGTCCGTATGTATTTCCAATTCATTGTTTATTGCATAAATCCATTATTTCATCCAGAAAACATTACAAACAATTTATCATACCAGCCCCATACAGAGATAGGTCGGAAGGGAACACATAGGATTACAGATAAGGGCTGTAACACTGGGACTGTGGTCGAAGCCTAAAGAGGCAAAACAGAACACGCGTTCTACGTAAAGTTTTGAGCCCTGGTTATGTCCACATTGGACAAAACACTTCGGCTGGATTGTTGTTTGTTATGTTTTCTGGATTAAATCACTATAGTATGGTTTTTCTAGTGAACTCCTAACTTGATACCATAGCTTCCAGGCTGCCTCCAACATCTTCAACCTTTACTTTTTAAAATACTTTGGATGTCCAAATTTAAAAAGGCAATGCTCACACCTCCTCCCCACACCCCATCAACAGATATTTTGTCATAGCTTTAAACAGCAGGGTGAAAGGAGAGTTATCCAAGATTAGAGATCTTATGTTCTTTAAATCTGGACTTGTAAGATCCCCATGTTAGTTTTTCCTGGGTAATTTCTTCCACACGATTCTCACCCCTTTAGATGACCATATGAAGCTTATTAACTCCCCCCTGTAGTCTCTTAAACTACTCTGGCTTAAATAACAAAGGTATTGTGTTAAAAATAAATGTGATTTTGGGGAGTATCAACATCTTAAGGTATTAGACCTTCCTAAAAAAGAGAGTGGGAGACATCCCCATGTCTTTACTAAACTCCTGGTTCCATCACTGTTTTATTAAAGTTTACCTGGGGCAATTTATCTAGTTCTTCAACCACCTGAATTCTTGAATATCTTATTTCCTGTTTTACCAGCTGACTATTACAGCAAGTGTTCCCAAAGTCATCTGGAGTACTCTGAAACAATGGGAGGGTTCCTTGTCAGATCTCTTGTGTACACCATCAAATCATCAGCATATAGAGCAACTTTTTCCTCCCACTCATTGCACTTGAACGGGATGATATTTTGAAGTGCCCTAATTTTGTTTGCCAGGGGCTAAATATATAGACTAAAAAGCAAAGGTGACAGCTGGCACCCCTGACAAGTCCCTCTTCCTATATTTATCTGTTTGGCAAGATTGTCGCTCACCAATATCCTAGCTATGGGGTTTATACAGCAAGACATGACTGCTCTTGAGAAGACATCGCCCAAGTCATACAGTTGAATCACGCCATGTAAAAATGGCCAGCTCACCCTACCAAAAGCTTTGATGATGTTGAATGTCAGTACAGTCAAAGTGGGGTTGTCCTTAGAAGTTATGTCTTTTAATGAGGATTGATACCACAAAACTGGTCCCAGGATGCTTGTTTCTGGTCCAGGGAGGAACCGGCTTAGCAGTTCAGGCTGGACTGTGCTCATGAGGAGCAGGGTTAAGACTGATTTGCATATGGCTGGGACCAAACTGGGGTCGCGTAGTGAGCAAAAAAAACTAAGTATTTAGCCCAGATCTCTAGAGTGGGGGTGAATGTTTGATTTATTCATCATTCCGTCCATCATTTGTTGTTGCAGCTTTTTTGCCTTACATGGATTGGGTATGCCCAGACGTGGGTCCCTAGTTCGCTGTGCCACTGGATTCAAGCCAGCCTGGCTAATGAAGGCTGATACATCGAAACCGGTCCCAGGATGCTTGCTTCCAGTCCAAGGAGGACCCGGCTTGGCAGTTCGGGCTGGACTGGTCCCATGAAGAGCAGGGTCAAGACTGATTTGCATATAGCTGGTTCCAAACTGGGGTAGCATAGTTAGCAAAAAACAATGGATTTAACCCAGAACTCTTGACTGGAGTTAAGGTTTGATTTATTCAGCATTCTGTCCAACATTTGTAGGTGCAGCATTGCACCAATCAGGTTAGGCGTCAATTCATGAAGTTGCCCCCCCCCCTAACAAATCCCTTTTGGTCTTCATTAATTAATGTTCCGATCACCTTCTTCCATCGCTTAATTTAAACTTGTGTATAGATATTTTAGTCACTATTCAGTAATTAAATCGGCCTGTATGAACTTTATTTCTTAGGGTCTTTATTTGGCTTAAGAATTATGCTAATAGTATCCTCATCCCAGGAGCACAGCACAGCTTGCCCTTCAGGGAAAACTGCATTAAGCAATTCAGTTAGAGCAGGGACCAGCTCATCTTTTAGAGCAATATGTAACTCGTTTATTAGACCATCTGGGTCAGCTGCTTTTTCTCTCTTTAATTTTCTAAATGCAACTAACACCTCTTCAGTATTACTCTCTGAATTCAACTTCTCCTTTAAATCTGCATGTGGGGTAAGAAAGAGCATTCCATTGAAATAATTCTTGATCTGGTCTTCAGTCACCACTGGATCTTCTGTGTATATTTTTTTTTTTAAGTTGGTAAAAGCCTGTGCTATCCCCAAGTCCTCCCTACATGTTTTACCTAACTTCTTCAATTTGAATTGCTTAATTATGTTTCTAGTCTGTTCTACCTTTGTTTCCTGGGCCAATAGCTTACCAAACACCTCTCCATATTCATAATGGGCCAATTTACTGGCTTCCTTTTTACTCCGAATCATTGCCTCTAACTTACTTGCAAGATCAGTTCTTACACTCTTTATCCTTTCCTCTACTACTGGCTGGTCTTGAAAATGTATCGGAAATAATCCTTTTGCATCTCGATTTAGATGATCTATTACCTGTGGGGCTAAAAAAAGTACTCAGTTTACAGACCATGTAGGGGAAGCACATGTTTTATCTATCAGAAGATCTAAGCTGACTGCTGGATGATTAGACAGATGTTCCAAGGGGGCGTGGCTTAGCCAAGCAGCAAAATAGCCGCTTGTTGAGCGAGCTCCGCCGGCTGGGCTTCCTATGCTTAATTATCCTCCGCATAGCGGACAACTTTTGCCTCCAAAGACTGCAAACTAAACTCGCCGGACTATGCTGCACCATTTGAAACCAGCTGGAGACCCCCGGAACCTCCCATAGCAGGAGCTGCCCACGCTGATGCAGTGCATCCCGAAGTGAGTATGGCGGACTGCGGTCTACACATTCAGCGCCGGATCTGCGGCTTGCCGATTGGGGTGCTGCCTCGGTAGCTGCAGGCTCCGACGCTACAGAATCGGTGCAGGAGAGGCGGGGGGCCTGGCTGCTGGAGACTTGGAGCTTCAGACCTGCAGCATTGGGCAGAAGGAGCGACTGTTGTACCAGCTAACTCCCGGAGTAGTAGACCGACTGGCCCCCGTCACTCGACCCTTAAGAACACGATCGGTTTGGGGCCCGCCGCTGGGCTCACCACAATCCCTGCATCGGCCTGAGTGCCTACATCGGCCATGCGCGCCGATATACATAGGCAGAGGGCTGCAATCAAGAAAGAGGCATGCCGTGCGGAGGTGGAGATTTTTGGGCCCTATCATGACACACGTTGGCCACAGTCAAAGCCACTGACTGTGGATACTCGGCGGCCTGTAGGTGGATCGGCTTGTGTGGATCTGGTGACCGCACTTCTTGGGGCTGACGATCCGATGTACCACAGCCCACTGTAGCCGCGGGAGGCTCTGGGCACCCACGGACACATGGGCGGGCTCTGGTCATCTTGAGGCAGATGAGATAGGGTGGATTGTGACTCGCGCTGCAGGCCCAGGACATACTGCTGTGACTGGAGCTCAGGCACCCCCATCCCTGCCCAAACTGCTGACGCTGGTGGAAGCATGGGCGTTGGACCCCCTTTTGGAAGCGGAGCCGACACTTGCCTCGGAGCGAAACCAGAAGTACGGCCTTATGCTGTGATAGGCGGCGGGGACATCGTGCGGCAAGCAGGAGACCAACACAGGGCCCCAACGATTAATGCTGGAAAGAACGGCTGAGAGGACACCTCGGTCCACTGCAGTGAGTACCTATTTGTGTCTCTGGGCTCTCGTGGCCTGGTGCCATTGCGCGCCTCTTCACTATTTCCACACCATGTGTGAAACTAGGCTGGGGGGAAGTGGGGAAGACGAGTGGAGCGCTGAATGTCGGGGTCTGCACGCAAGTGGTGCCTCAAGGGTCTAGGCAGAGGGGGCATTGAGTACGGGCTGGGGTGCGGGGTGCTTGGCACAGCACAGCTCGCAATCCCTCGTCCCTGTGGCATTCCAGGCTTGTGCTGGGTCATGTAACACGCTATCTCTGGGCCGGTGTGGGCGCCTACCCTACCTAGAGACCCATTAGTCAGACCCGCAAATTATCCTGCGAAGATCTGGGCATGCTCGGCGATCCTACCCCACAACAGCCTACATATGTCACGCTGCCAATTGACAATATGGGTAAAAATGACCCAAAACAGCCTAAAATCACCTTTGAAAAAAAGTGACACACTCGCAATATGGACCCTGTCACTGAGCTAGACTCAGACTCCCCAACACTTGGCGATCACAGGAAGAAGATCTGCGCTCCATCATGTTAGATGCGCGATCCAACATCAAGTCCATTGACACTAAATTGGACGCTCTCACAACCAGATTAGACTCCGTGAAGCGGCAGGTAGACTCACACGAAACCAGGCTTGACATCCTAGACAACAGAGCAATGGAGGCTAACGAATTCCAAGCTGAAACTAAGCAACATATCACTAGCATGGAGAAAGTCCTATCTGTTATACAAGCTAAAATTGACGATTTGGAGGCGCACTCTCGGCGCATTAACCTCCGCATAGCGGGTGTACCAGAAACTACTGCCATTGCCAAAATGAAGCCTTATGTTTGAGTCACTACTGTGAGACTTGTTCCCTCTGGCTTTGTCTACTGTATTTGTAGTGGAAAGAGCACACAGATCATCCCAAGCCTCCTGTAGGAGGAACACCACGACCCATCATTGCCCGTATTTTGAACTATCAAGATAGAGGCTTTAACCTTCCGGCTGCCATGGTACATGACCCCATAACCCATCAGGGGAACAACATCTCAATTATTCCCTGACTGTACTCCTCTGGTACAGGCCGCACGCAAGGAATTCCTCCCTACTAAAAAGTTATTGCAGAAGGCCTAAATTCCCTATGCAATGATGTAGACGGCCAAACTCAAGATTTCATATGATGGACAAGCGCATTTTTTACGGACTCCAAGTCTGCTCATAAATATGCCAAACACATCTTCACCGGGCGTGGGTCGCCTCGTTCCATGCAGCACATGGGGAAAGATGCCAATCTTAGTGACAATGACTGAAATACAAATGTATCTATAGGGTGGCTTGCCCAACTCCATATGCACACTTAATGCCTATCGCTCCACCTGCATATCGGTGCCGGATATGCTTTTTTCCGCTGTGTAGTCTTACATGCAGTACACGTACGCTACTGATGTAACACATGCCCCCACTGGGAGAGCTCCCATGGTTCACTCAATTTTTTTCTGTTTGTGGGCTATTCGGGTGGCGGGTGGAGGGGTGTTCACAACCTAATTGGGGGATTGGTGTGGGTGGAGGGAGGATAATGGGTTTTAGTATTTGATTAGCTTCCAAAGAGGCACATATCCACCACTATTTGAGACATTACATAAGAGCACACGGTAACATCCACCTTCGCCGCTCATGGTCATCTACACATGGCAGACAGAGACGAGGCACTATTTCAATTGTTCTGCCACTTGCTGACGACTTTGGACATGTAAAACTTTCAAAGTACTCATGACTCTAGCCCTCCTGACTGAATTACAAAACTTTTTAACCTGGAATGTCCGGGGCTTGAACAATCATGCTTATTTGGTACGCCAAAAAGTGGATGTGTGTTTTCTACAAGAAACGCACCTCCTACTGGCAGACAATGGCAGACTACAGCACAAACACTGGGGGGCAACGGACTCCTCTACTTTTTCTAGCTATTCCAGAGGGGTAGTCATACTCATCAGGAGGGGAGCGGACTGGACGATAATGCACTCACATATTGACCCTCAGGGCAGATATGTTGTACTGAAAGGCTCTTTGGGCGGGACCCAGTTTGTCCTCGCTGCCATATATGGGCCCAACACCGATAGTCCTGATTTTTTCTAAGAAGTGCCAGCTAAAATTGTAGGCATGGGTTGTGACACCATCATCTGGGGGGGTGACTTTAATGCCATTTTGTTTGATGATCTCGACCGAGCTGGTGCTTCCGGTACATTGCATCCCAGATCTAGTCAGGCACTCTATTCGATCTTGACAGAGTCTCAATTGGTGGATGTATGGAGAACATTCAATCCACAGAAGCGTGAGGGCACATACATTTCTATACAACATGGCTCCTGGTCAAGACTAGATTGGTGGATTGTCTCCAGGGATGTGGCGTCTTGGACTGCAGATACGCAGATCCTTCGAAAGACACTTTCTGATCACTCTCCCTGTACCTGCAAAGTGGCCTCCCCTACCTCAGTAAGGCGGGAATTCACATGGAGATTGCCCCCATATGCTCTTATAGATTCGGCTTTTCAAGCTGAAATTAAAAATGACATTACCGAATACTTTGCCCTAATCACAGGTTCTGTCTCTTTCACATGAACACTTTGGGAAGCATTCGAGGTCGTCATTAGGGGGAAGTGCATCACACAACAATCAGGAATTTTGAAGTCACTCAGAGGCACACTGAGCAAGCTTGAGGCTGAACTCAAGGCCCTAGAATCTCAATACTTCCAACATAATGATCCCTCAACACTAATTGTCATACTTAAGAAACTCTCTGAGTTTCATGAAGAGGCCGCAAGGTAACTGAAAGTTTTGGGAAAATACTCCACCGCCAGGAGATATGGGGAGGGAGACTGCCCTGAGAGGACTCTGGCTAATATACTCCGGACCTCTCACTGCTCCCCATTTGTTTCAGAGATATTACACGATGAAAGCACACTGATGAGAGGTCCCACAGAGATACATGAACACTTTACTGAATTGTATTCCTCGTTATATACCTCCTCCAGCTCACATACAGATGCCGACTTCATTCATTACCTAGATTCGATAGAACTTTTATGTCTTGACAATGCCCATAGGGAATACCTTGATGAACCCTTCACGGAAGAAGACATAGTATGGGTCATCAGGAGCCTCCCACTAGACAGACCTCCCAGTCGTGATGGTCTCACAACAGCATTCTATAAAACCTATGCCACTATACCAGCATCTCACCTAGTGGAAATGTACTCGGAATCCCTAGAGAATGGCTCACTCCCCCCAACGACGAGGGAAGCCGTCATTTTTATATTGCTTAAACCGGGCAAACCTCCCAGCAAATGTGATTCCTACAGGCCCCTTTCCCTTCTTAATATAGATAACAAAATATATGCCAAACTCCTTGCAAATTGGCTTCAGCCCTTGCTCCCACTAATAGCAAGACCGGATCAATCTGGTTTCATCCCGGGCCGCTCCACCTCCCATAACCTGCAAACATTTTTCTCCCTTCTACATCATTTGGACCCGCACACACCAGTGTTGGCTGCTTTTCTAGATGCCACTAAGGCATTAGACTCGCTTGAATGGCCCTATCTTTTTGCCCTCCTAGCTTGGTTAAGCCTCAGTCCCCTTTTTCTTGCACAAGTCAAGTTATTATACTCACAGCCGACCGTGAGACTCTGAACTAATGGACTGATCTCAGCTCCATTTGAGGTCACACGTGGCACTAGGCAGGGATGTCCCCTTTCACCCCTACTGTTCTCCATTGCCATGGAACCACCGGCGGCCAGAATTAGACAACATCACAAACAAGAGGTATTGACATCCCGATGAGAGACATAGTTATATCACAATATGCCGATGACATCACCCTTTACATTCAAGACCCACAGGACAATCTCAACCGGGTTCTTCGTGAGCTCATGAGGTTCGGGGCTCTCTGGGGTACATATTAATTGGTCCAATTCCAGTTTACTTCATCTTACCCCCAATTTTCCCATGTTCGAGCCCGACTATCCTATCCAGTGGGCAGATGGCCCAGTGAGATATTTAGGGATCTGGCTCAGCACTGATGTTCAGCAGATATGGAACGAGAATTTCAGCCGCACCGTGACCTGGCTGGAAGGGAAAATAGCAGTCTGGTCTTGGCTCCCCATTTCCCTTGCAGGCCGCATTGCTATCACAAAGATGATTGTGCTTCCTAAATTTGTATACCTTTTTATTAGCATACTTCTGCAGCTCACACAATCATTCTTGAAAACACTACGTTCCTTGATGATCTCTCTGGTTTGGGACGGGAAGCAGCCCCACATAGCATGGGAAATTCTTACATTGCCACTAACACAGGGCGGGCTTGGGGCCCTAGATCTTGAGCTTTACACCTTCTGCACGCAGGCACAATTTCTGAACTACTGAATGTTTTCCACCCCATTTCAACCACACATAGCTCTGGAAACTGATATAGTTGCCCTAATACCACTACCAGTGGCCCTATATCAACCCTTCAAACATCACTGTACTATTATCCACACACCAGACACGCTCCGATGGGCCTGGGATCGTCTCCGAGCCCGAGCGCATCGGGCAACTCTATATGCTCCATCAATCATACTGGCACAAAATCCACAGATTCCCATACTGGAGAATAGGGTCAGCTCGGTACATGCACCGGCTCTGGGGTTTGAGACGTTTGGAGACCTGTATACAGGAGACTCTTTCCTGACTCCACCTACCTCTTTACCAGGTGAAACCACTAGCTTCTCCAATTTGCTGCTATACTACTCAATCAGAAGTACATATCGGACATTGCACAACACATTCCCAGCTCCACCTCCCTCGCTCCCAGCACTGGAACAGGTATTGACAAACACGTTCCCAGACAAGCTGATTACCAAACTTTACAGCAGCATACAACGTTCCTCACTGATTGTAAATCCGCAGACCATGACACGGTGGATCGATGACTTACTTGACCCACTAACAGAGGCTCAGTGGAAATTTTGCTGCAGTCAATTGGGGATGCTATCTCCCAATTATAAGCTTCGCCTCATACATTTTAAATAGTTGCACCGCGTATATAGGATACCCATGCAACTTAAGCGTATAGTTCTCCTTCCCGAGGTGAGCTGCTGGAGATGCGCTGCGCCAGATGCCTCCTTCTTACACATGGCCTGGAATTATCCCGGGGTTGAACGATACTGGGCCAAGATCCTTAAGTACATAGGCAAAATCCTCGATATGCAGCTATCCCCCACTCCTAAACTCTGCCTTCTGGGCCATGTGCAGGATGTCACGCCAGGGCGGCATTGACTTTTGACCATGTTGCTTCTACTGGCCAAATGCTGGTTTGCCATACACTGGGGCAAACAAGGCTCACCTACTGCCAAACTCTGGATTCTTGACGTTACCTTCTGTCAAGAACAACTTAATGCATATTGGGAAATCCTGCCCCAGGCCTCTCGACCTAAAGACATCTGGAGTCCCTTCCTGGTTTGGCTATACTCACACAGCACAGACACTATGCAAATCCCGGAAACCTCCGTAGCCACCCACTGACAGTATCCCACTACATTTCTTCCTGCCGACCACTCGCCACCAACTGTTCCTATGTCACGCTACTGCACAACTGGTTGATTTTTCGCTTTCAGTACTTAGTCATGTCTACAACTGTCCAATACATAGAACCTCTCTGTAATGTCGGTTCCTAGTGCTTTTTGTACCTGATTAGATGCCTCTGTTTTGGACTGTTATGTTAATCCAATGTAATTATTTCTGTTATATATCTCAGCAAACCTGATCTATATTGTGTATTGCCTATTCTAAAATGCCAATAAACAAATATATATTAAACAAAAGACAGATGTTCCAAAATAAGTTCCACTTTATTGATGTGTTTGCTCATTGTAATATCCACTAGGAAAGAATTATTTGTAGAAAAATGCCAATACTTTTTGTTTTGAAAAGTCAACCTTTGATCTCTATTCCCTCTCAGCCTCCAAATGTCAACTAAACCCATACCTTCCATTAATTATTTCACTAGTGCTCCCATATTGGGGGAACCTGCCGTATTTCTTGTGGTAAATTTATCTATGACAGAGTCTATTAGTATATTGAAATCCCCTTCTAATATTTTGGAAGGTTTAACCTCCAGAAGCTAATTATACAAGGGCTGTAGGGGGGAGGGGGCATCAATATTTGACACATAACAGCCCACACATGAGTACCATGAACTATATATTTTCACCTTTAAGATCAACCATCTACCCCTTAGATCAAAATCTCCCACAGTGGCCTTGGAGGATTTTTAAATGAGGATTGCAACCCCTTTGACATAACATGTCTGGCTGGTCTACCCAGTTTTGTTTCTTTACATAATCTTCCTTTTCTTCTTTTAGTAAGTGTGTCTCTTGGAGATTTACAGCTTCACTTTCCAAAAACCTCAAATACTCAAGAATCCTCCTCCTTCTATTTTAAACCCTTATGCCATTAACATTCCAAGTTAGAACCTTTGTGGCACCAAACTAGACTGCTCTGGCCTATTACCTTAGGAAGAGGAAACTAACTTGCACCTATATGAGCTCCATACACACCTTTTTGTTTTATCTTTACAAATGAGCATTCCATTTGTTTTTCTCTCACATGATCCCACACCCAGTGTCATATAATATGAAAAGCCCCTGTTGTGCTGGTGACCCTCCACCCTACCCTGGGGAACCATATCTAGAACCCTTGGGTAGTTTTGAAGAATTTAACTCTCCTTCTACTTGGTGACTATTAATACATTTCTGGTGTGCTTTAATAAGTTCCACTAAGATTCCTGCTTCCTCTGGATACCTTATCCTATGCATTTTTTTGTACCAAATGATTTCTAAAGTGGCAAGGAAACGCTTCTGAGCAGTGGCCCCCAGAGCTTTAGACTCCTGAATGTACTTCTCTAGCTCCCCCTGTGTTTCCTGCACAGCTCTGGAAATGTCTGATCTAATACAGAAGGTGCACTGCCCTTTGGTAAAACTGCCAGCTTTGAGGGCTTCTGTCAAAATGTTTAACTTAAGCGAGTAAGACAAAGTTAATCAAGTTTTTCCGGGCTACTCTTTTTTTGAAAGGCTCTCTATGAACCCTCTGTACATCTTCCTCCAAAACTTTAGGGTCAATGCTTGGGATGAAATCCTTTATTAGGCTAATCATAAAGCCTCTGATGTTCTCTCCTTCTAACCCTTCAGGACAATCAGTACTCTAATATTGCTCATTCTTGCATTGCTTTCTAGTGACTCAATGTTGTCACTAAGGTCTTTTTCTCCTATTCTTAAAGCCTGAGTTTGGTCATGATTGGCCTCAACCTCGCCTTAAGTTCCTTTAATTAGGCTTCCATCAGAGACATTCTTTCCTTTAAATAGTAGATTTTAGATTTTAGGCCTTCACATGCCCCCTGAATCTTCCCCTGGTTTTTATCCAATGTCACAAACTTTCCTCTTATTTCTACTGTCAGGGTTGCAAGCAGCTTTGTTACACGTAGCTGGATTTCATGTCCTCAGGACAGGGGGATCGAATTATGTGGCTGAGAACCCTGTGGCTCAGGCTAGACCTGTTCAATATCATTAGTTAATAGCTAGAATCTGTTGCTTGTTTCAAGTACCACCCTGTTCCCTCCTGACACGGGTTTCCCCCATGTCGGCGGTACTATTTCTCTGGACACCAGACCCTAAACTGCCTGTTTTATGAGACTGCGTGGGGAGGGAAATGGAGTCCCCCTCCTTTTTTGACTGAGCTTTGAAGAAGGAATGTAAGGAAGGAGTATTCCTGATGTGCTCTGTTAAGTTGCCGCTTTCCTCCCAATCTCCTTTGAGTTGGCCTGTTCTCCAGATCGATTTTGGGGCAAGTTAAAGGGGTGGTTGAAAATGAAGCCTTAGAGGAAGGATTTCTTCCCTCCAAGTTAATCTCCTCCTGCATCTTTCTTTTTTTTAGGAAAAGGGGACCAAAGCAGGTTTTGCTCTTGGCAAGACGTACAACGTATTATCTGCCAAAATGTGTTTATTTCTTGAAGGGTATATGATGTTTGAAGGTTCAAAACCGCTTTACTCCAAGTCCCTGCCCCTGAAAGTATTAGCCATTTACTTACTGCCTTTTTTACCGTAACAGGAGACTTGGAGGGTTCTCAGAGTTTCTCCTTCCACGTCCTCGTCATCTTGCTGGAATCGTATGCAGCCCTCAGTCCTTGTCCACTCTCTTATACCCAGCAGTTGTTCCTTTGAAATGTTGGGGCAGGGATAGCGACATGTACTCTGCCCAGCTGGTATCAATGCTACCTTGAATACCCCAAGAAGAAAATCTGTGTGAAGGTTCGCTGGTCTCTGCTGAGCCTCAATGCTGCCTCCACCCATAGAACCTTTGCTGGCTGCTTCTGACCTTCCCTGACTGGGTTTTGCTTAAACTCTGAAATTTTTCCATGGATGGAGATGTGGTCAAGCCACTCTCTCTGCCCTCCCTGAATGTGGAACACACCTACTTAAGTTAAAACTCACACGCATTCTAGAGTGTAATGCACTGAGGAGTCAGAGAGATCCTGACCAGTGCTCTCAGCTGGCCTCCATGTTCCCCCAACTAACTTTGTTTTTTGCTGGCTTTAGGACTCTACACACTTTACCACTGCTTACCTGTGCTAAACGTCTTGTGCTCTCTCCTCAAAACATGGCAGAATTGGCTTCAACCCAATTGGCACACTTTATTTACTTGGAATTCTCTAGTAAAGTGGTACTACATGTACCCAGTGCCTGTAAATTAAATGCTACTAATGGGGCTGCAACATTGATTGTGCCATCCACTGAAGTAGCCCTTTAATCATTCTCAGGCCTGCCATTGGAGCATGTATGTGCAGTTTTTAAACAGCCATTCCGGCCTAGTAAAATGAACCTTTTGCCAGGCCTAAACCTTCCTTTAGTGTTTGATACTATTAAGCCAAACCTAGGGTAGGCTCTGAGCAGCCTGTAAGGCAGGATGCAGTGTATTTACAATGTAGGACATGGAACTATATGTCGTACATGTCCTGGCTATGAAAAGCAACTAAAGTAATTTTTCACTACTGCAAGTTCTACCTCTCCCATAGGATAACATTGGAATTGCCCTATTACATTTAATAAATTGCAACTTCCAATTGGGAAATGGTAGACAAGTCGAGTTTAGTGTCTAAAGAATTGTAATTAAAAGCCATTGTTTATGGTAAAGTAAGGTTTGTAATCACAATTCTGAAAATGGCACTTTTAGAAAGGTGGCATTTTCTTTTTGGTGCCTGTAGCCTGTTCCTGGATCACATGACTAGGTGTGGCCGGCAGTTGGTCTTTATGTATTGCTCCCTGACAGTGAGACAAAGGGAAGATAGTATTGGCAGGATGGGCCACTCTGAGATAACAAGGGTGTGGAGATGCCACCTACCACATTTGCCCATCACAAAGGCATAGTCTGAGTACTCTCCCAAAGGTATCAGTGATCTATTGTGACCCCAGAAAAGCTAGGACCAAGGCAGGGAGGAAAGGGGTACCTTCTGTGAATACCGAAAGTCTTAAAGTTAGGATTTTTCTCAGTTTAGGAGTAGTAAAGTAAGGACTCCTAACTTTAGGACTCCTAAATGCCTTCTGTGAATACCGAAAGTCTTAAAGTTAGGATTTTTCTCAGTTTAGGAGTCATAATGTTAGGACTCCTAACTTTAGGATTCCTAAATGCCTTCTGTGAATACCGAAAGTCTTAAAATGAGGATTTTTTTCACTTTAGGAGTCCTAAAGTTCCTACTCCTAAACTGAGAAAAATCCTAACTTTAAGACTTTGGAAAGGGTGGATCTTTACCAACATCATCACCACAACCTGTGTAGGTGTCAACCGAAGTATTAGTCAAACCCTGCTCAAATCCTGATAGCTATGGCACAAGCAACAAGAAATTTTCTACAGAATTAGTTGTTAAGTTTAGCAGTACCAACAATTTTACATTAAATAAGACATGACAATAAAATTCCCAAATCAATTAGAAAGACAGAATAAATGAGTAAACGGACACATAAATCTTTAAAAATCAGACATGAGGAACTGGAGATATAGATTTTAAAGCTAAGTAGTGTAGCGACTGTCCAAAAATTGCTCAGCAGTAATTTTACACCTTGAAAAAACTTTGCCTTTTTTTCAGAAGAATTATCAATAGGTTGGTTTTTGGCATAGTCAATAAATATGATGATAATAGCTACTTGCTCAGGTGAACTGGCGTAAATGAGGTCTGTCATGTTGACCTTTATCCATTCTCAAGTGTTCATCAGCTCTTTGTTTGTAAAAGATATATCCAGAAAATGGGTTATTTGAATGGATAGGGTGGACCCTTTACCAAATTAATAGACATAACCTATATATCAACACAAATCTTAGTCAACCTGTGCTCAAACTCAGGCAGCTATGGTACAAGCGACAAGTAATTCCTGGCAGAAATAGGTGTTACGTTCAAGCAGAACTAACAATTTAACATCCATAGGACAATAACTTAAAAAATCCCCAAGGTAATTAGGAAAAATAGAGACAAAATGAATGAGCAAAAAGACCCACATTTTTTTTAAATCACATATTGGAACTGGAGATATGGATTTTAAAGCTAAGATAACTATTTACGTAATACTGCAGCTACTGCTCAAAAACTGCTCAGCAGTACTTTTACACACAGAAAAAAAACGTGAATTGATTTTCAGAACAATGATTGACAGGACTGGCTTGTGGCATAGGCAACACACAACACATGTTGTCAAAGGCTACTTGCTTGGATTATCACCATAACACCATACTGGAACTGCCCTAAGTGAGCTCTGCAATGTTAACCTTTATCAAGTCTAAGTGTTCATTAAGTCTTTTCCGCATCAACGTTTGTTCCCCCGGCCGTCTTTTGCGTAAGAAGATTACAGACTATTAAGCATCACAGTGTGAATATACGCCATAGAAGCAATTGTCCTCAGACCAAACGGAGTGCAGATCTAACAGAGCCATTTTACCAAAAATTCTTATAAGCTCGCACCGTAAAGATACACTGGCTGCAGGTTTTAACTTACGGCTCGAATACTGTGGCTGTTACATGAGATATATTTCTACACTGCCGATTTCAGGGGTCAACTGCTTTCAATACATTTCAGTCCTGAAGATGGTCTCATCAACTCAAGCCTAGAGACCGAAACGTTAACACAGGCACTTTTTTCCCCCAAATTTATGTTTGTACTGAGATTATGGGAAAGTGTTTACAATTGGAATTGTGAAGGTTGAGATATCAAACTGTTACCTTTTTTTTCATTGTATGTATCATTTTGAGTACCCTTCATGAAATTTCAAGATAAAATTGACTATTTTTAGATATACCCGTGTTTTTGCTGCTTATTTAAAGTATATCTTTGCAAACATTGATTTCTAAGTATAAAAGAACTTTGTTGTCAAAATAACCTTGAATAATTCATTAGGCAGGCAAATATTACACCTGCATATAACTAAGAAGTGAATAACCGAACTAAGTACTCTAATAAATCCCTTGAAGGCACACATACCTGTCCATTTATTTTGCCCAAGCCCTCAAGGGTAGTTTGGGTTGTCCATTACATTTACCTAATTTCAAGAAAGCAGACCAGCGAGCCCTTTCAAACAGCTGTAGATGAGTGCCAACCACACCCTGTTTAGCTGCGGGCTCCCCTCCTTGCATAGTCAGGAATGATTCTCCCTCATGCTGAGATTGGAGGCAATGTTTCTAGGAGGGCTCTGGGAATTAATGGGAGAAGATCCTGACAACGTCATTTATTATCCAAAAGTCAAAAGAAGAAGTATTATGTCTCTTCTTTGCTCTGTCTGCTATCCTGTGCTAATCTCTGCTAAGAGGCCAATTGTTGACAATGCTTCTGCCTGTCTGGGTCTAGAAATTATAATAAGCATAGGGGCACCCTAAGGACCAGGGAAATGCTAAAATATTGTTTTTAAAGGCTTACTTTGGTAGCAGCATTCATTGAAGCTTTATAATTCATGGTATGAAAGGGTATGAGATGTCCACTCCTACGTATATGCCAAATGTCAAATATGTATCAAAATATCAAATGTGTAGGAATATAGACCCATTTAGCAATTGAGTTCACAAAACTGCACAAAATGCCCAACCATTTTTTTAATTTAAAGCTACAGTCCAATGTAATTTCTTAGACAACATGAATGTTGTATTGTTATGTATTGGTCTATTCCAACAACAATCCAAAGTAGGTACAAAGGTGCTCCAAGTGATGAACAATTAAGTGTTAATTGCCAGAGACAAATAGTAAAATAGTGCACACTATATTATATATAGCAAGTTTGAAGGGCTTTTATATTGCAGTCAAAATTAGGCAGTCTGACATATGAGAATTTGCTGCAGAGTGCAGCACTTGGGACTAGTCTCCTTATATAACATTAGTATTTTGACCCTTTTGTGACAATAATTTCCCACAGGGTCTTCCTCAAGATCAGAAACGTTAGCACCCTAGGAAAAAGAAAAGAGATGTGGATGAATGGGGTCCTAATTAACGTACTCTCCCTCTATTGAAAAGGTAACAGTATATTGTGCTGCACAGTTTATTACAGCAAAACACACAAGATGATGGACAGAATGTTGTACATTGGCAAAACATTCACCACTGGGTAAAGATCTGGGTTTAATCCATCGTTATTTTGCTCACCACGCCACCCCAGTTCAGACATGGCCATATGCAAATCAGTCGTGACCCTGTGCCTCATGGGAACAATCCAGCCCGAACTGCCAAGCCATGTCTTCCCTGGACCGGAATCAAGCATCCTAGGACCGGTTTCGGGGTTTCACCCCTCTTCAGCCAGGATAGCTTTACTTCAGTGGCGTAGTGAGCACGGGACCGACGTCTGGGCATACCCTTCCCACATAGGGTGAACAGCAAAACACACAAGATGATGGACGGAATGTTGCACATTGGCAAAACATTCACCCCCAGTCACAGATCTGGGTTTAGTCCATCGTTATTTTGCTCACCACGCCAACCCAGTTCAGACATGGCCATATGCAAATCAGTCTTGACCCTGAGCCTCATGGGAACAGTCCAGCCCAAACTGCCAAGCCATGTCTTCCCTGGACCAGAATCAAGCATCCTAGGACCGGTTTCGGGGTTTCACCCCTCTTCAGCCAGGATAGCTTGACTCCTGGCTTGGCTTGACAGTTCGGGCTGGACTGTTCCCATGAGGCATTTACAGTATCTTACCGGTTGCTTGGAAATGGCGTTGATAACTAAAGGGAATGAATACCCTAATAAACATTTGTAGAATGGGGCTCTTTAGAAAAATCAAGCAATGAAATAAAAACTCCAATAATGCAGGAAAATGGCACTAGAGGAGAAGGGAAACAGATCATCTGTCTTTTTTAATTTGAGAGGTGAAACCCTGTAGAAGAAAAAATAAAATCCAAAGAGGCTTCTAGTCATACGGAAATGATATCTGAATGATACCATCAAGTGGAACAGGGAGCAAGTTATTCTACTTATCCGACCAAGTTTCATTGCCAGCATATGTGCACCTAGTCCTCCAGCACCTCTCGAGGTAGATACACCAGGAAGCAGGTATGCTACTCGCCTCTCATTCCATTTGATTGCACAATTCCTATATCATTCCCATATCATTTGAAACCTGACCAGTAGGCAGATCATGAGTTTTATTATTATTTCTCTTTCTATAGATCCTTGCCTCTCAAATCCAAAAAGAAAAATGATTTCCTTGCTCTTTTCACTTCTAGTTGATAAGTGCCACATTCCTTTCCTGAATTAGTGCTGTTTCTATTTCAGAAGATTGTCTGATTTTTCTAAATAGCCTTATTCTACAAATCTTTGTTAAGGTACTAGTTTCCTTTCCTTTAGTTATCAACATCATTTCCAAGAAATGCCTGTAAATGAATACCTTATATGCCATAATAACCTATATTATGTGACATATTGCCTACCTATTAATAGAGGGAAAACTTATTTTATTTTAATTTCCTCTTTTAGAATGCACTTGGATGCGGATCCTTTGGGTTGTGTACTTCATGAAGAGTTTGGGTCAATTAGGACCACCGTCACACACAATTTCCATGCTTTTTCTTTGGGTGTTACCATTTCTGGTCATGAGGATGACCCTGTGGGAAATTACTGCCTCAAAGGAGTCAAACCAGTGATAGCTTGTAGTGTTTTTGGTTGCTAATGGGATTTTGAGCCATAAGTGGTGCACCATGCTGCAGATTCTCCTCTCTTGGAGCATATTTGTACAAACCATTGATTGTTATTGATACTGTATGAAACTGAGTTATTATTTGCAAAGGTTTTAAGTCCTTCACAAGTAATAACTCTGCAATTGTCTAATTACTGGGAGCATGTAGCTTATTGAAGCACTTGACTCTCTCAGGGTAGCGAAACAGAGCAGTCTAAAGCGTACTCATGGGAAATATGTGTATTAGCAACTCCAGCTCTCTCGCCAGCAACAATAGATTCCAATAAATCATTGTCCAGCCAGTGATCACCTGTTATAAAGGATAAGTATTTTTATTAAATACATATCACTAAATACTACCCATTAAATAGCACGTTGAAGGAAATACCTTTGATCACATTTGATCCCTATTGGGTCCTGTATTTTATAATAACAATACCCCCATATTAGAGGCAACATTAAAATATAAAGGTGTGCCATTTTACAAAACGCAGGTCTGCTGACTTTGTCAGATTGTCAACACTAGTGGGAGCAGCCACATGGTACAATTCAACATGGCATCACAATTAAATTCAGTGATGACAGTAACCATCTTCAAATTAATATGCTGAAATGATAGACTTTTCATTGTCAACATCAACATTTTAAATACATCATATCAATCCATGGCATGTGTTTCAGACTTCTTCCTTCATTACAATCAGATCCCCTACTGTAGGCGTTTGACCATCCACAAGAGGTTGCTGCACTGCATGGCTCAAGAGCAAAAGCACCAGCTATAGGAGTGCTTTGAGATACTGTAAATCTTCTCCTGTGGTCATAATTTCTATACCCCTGGATACTTAAGTATATGATGGGGAGGGTGCTGCTGTACCTCCAGCAGGCCCTACAATGCTTACTACAGATGTTGGTGATGTCCCTTAGGGAATGAGATGCAGTTTTTATCCGCCTCGTGGAAGATTGTGGGACACTTCAGGCCCAGCTGTATGCATATTAATTGAGTGCGCTTGCCCAATCTGTTAATTTATTCGGTCTTGCACCACTTTCTTTGCCTTTGTTGTTTTTGTTTTGAATGCCTCAGTCCCATCCAGGGCACCCACAGACACAGGGATTTGCTGGGTGCTGAGGATGAGTCCCTATCCACCCCAGAACCCTGTCAGCCATTTCACACATCGTCCACTAGCAGTGACCAAAATGAGAGGCAGCCATTCCACTTCTATCTGCCCACGAGGGTGCTGGCTGTGCGCACTCTCTACCCCCCAGACAAGGACACAGGTTGCAGAAGGAGATACACCAGAGCACTTTCAGGTCTCAGGCCATCCCAGGGGCAGCAAAGTGGAAGAGTGGTGGTGATCAGAGTGATGCTCTTTCTAGGCAGCAAAATCACAATTTTCTCCGAGTTAGATGGGGTCTTCTGGCACATTCCTTGTTGCTGTAAATCCTGGGGGATGGGTTCTCTGGAACCAAAAGTTGACTCAGGGATGGGCCATTGGCACACCCTCTTCCTAACAAATATAAAGAAATGTAATGCTTTGCTGAACTCCGTGGGCTTGGTACTTCCCAGGAGTTTGTAGTCAAGTTAGGGGAAGAGCTTTGATCTCGCTCTTTTCAGGTTTCTTCTCCTAGGCAGAAATGCTTCCCAGACCCACATCTCTGGCCCCATTAGGCCTATTTTGGACCAATTTGGGCTTGTCTAGCTCCTAGTAGCTATTCCTAGCTACCAGGAGCATTCAATTCATATCTCTTGCCTCTAATCAGGTACATTTTTGGGGGATCTAGATTTTCTGGATTGCTGCTTTGCTCCTGGTATTCATTTCCTGCTGGTGGTGGCACCATGCATAGCCCCTCCTCAGCCAGTAAAAACCTCTTCCAACACTACACTCCCTCAGCCCAGAGACTCATGGCTTCTTGAAGGGCACCAGTGAGTTAGCGGTGTTCAAACCAGTCCACAGAAGTCCAGCAGGTCCATCCCCATCTGATGCAGGTCATCAGGTGGCGTCTCCTACCAGCTGGGCATCTTTCCTCTTTCAAGTTTTAAGTTTTATTTTTATTCATAATTCCAGGACTGCAAAGAAGTCCACATAAAATCTCAAAATTACATACATATAATTGACACATGGTAGAATACACCACCTCACCAAGAGATCTAAAAATCCTATAGGATATCCAAGGTTCTAAAAGTGTTCTTTTAAAAAACATCCAGCAAGCAGCAACATGTTATACAAAACAGGATATAAAGTGTCTTTCGTGTCATCAGTGCAAGAATTTAAGAATTATATAAAAAGAGAAAATTGATTTAAATACTAGAAAGTGGCAATAAAACAATACAAATAGCTGATACATAAGAGGAAAAAAATGCTGATATAGGAAATACTATTAACCTCTACGATTTACAAACTAGTGCACCTTCATATATAGCTTTAAGACACACTTCAACTGCAAACATATTGGCCGTAGCCATTTCTGCCAACATAATAACAGAGCAGGGCAAATAAATAAAACACAAGTTACAGTTCTCTGATAAACCATACCATTTGGCCAAGAGGAGAATTAAAGGGAGCATGTCTTGCTTCAGCAGTATCCAGAAACAGCGCACTCCATGTGGCAGATTCCACCAGGTGGCCTGTTTTAGTGTGTCTTTTAATTGGTGCAGCATCAGACTAAAAATCAGGGCAGGGTCTAATTGCAGCAGATCTTCTGCAATTATAAAATTTCTATAGATTAATGAATTTTCGTTTGGGCCATCTAAGATTTCTTTTTGTAGCCAGGACCTAAGTGTACAATGGTTCTTCTTTCCTCTTCGCTTTTCCTTCCTCTCCTTCACCTTTACTACTGGAGCACCTAAATAAAACACTTCGTGGCCAGTTTGACAAAGGCAATCTGAGACAAAAGTCTAACTTTTCCACTTTTGGTATTTACAGACGTTATTTACGAGTTGCATCTACATCCTCAGTTGGGCCAGAATCTGTAGTTCGGGCGGTACTCTCCGCAACCGGGCCTAAATCTCCGGCGCAAGCCGTATGAAGTGTAATCAATGGACTGCAATGCAATTTTTACAATAAGGAACATTATGAACATAAAATAAATGGCAAAGAAGGTCATGAAAATCAATTAGGGCAAGAAAAGAAAAATTGTGTGCCAGATCCTACATCATATCCCAGAAAGGTTTGGTCCTTTGCATCATGGTGCATACAGCCCAAGATTTGCGCTCCCCTCAGTGTTGCCTGTAGTGTTACACCAACATTCGGTGTAACACTACAGTCAACACTGTAAATGACCTCTGTGAGTGCCAAAAGTCTTAAAGTTAGACTTTTGTCTCAGATTGCCTTTGTGAATCAGGCCCATTCTGTTTAACCCTCTGAGATTTGCCGTCCAGACTCTTCCTATTAGAGGTGATTTTAACAATAGTTTGTATGGGATCAAGTAAGCTCTCGGAATATGCAACTTTTTAAGCAGCTTCTTACATTGTGGTTTACCAGCCTAAGTCCAAAAATCTATTTGACAACCAGCATCTGTCTGTCAAAAACCCTTCTATTTCTACTTGTTCACTGGAACCTGTTTCCTTTCTTTTTTTTATTATTGCTTACCGGCTCCTTTAATATTTCTGTCACGGTATCCATAAAACCGTCAGAACCACCAACAACTTTTTCTAACAAATTTAAAATTGAAGCTAATAACCTTTCTAGGTGGGAAATAACCATTACAATGCAGTCATTACAATGCACTACATTTACAACGCAGTCATTACAACGCAATGCCTTTACATCGCATGCCATTACAACGCAGCCATTACAATGCATGTCACTACAATGCATGCCATTACAACACATTATAAGGTAAGTAATGGGTAAGAGTCATTTTTAACCCTACACTATCCAACACTTACCCTACTGTTGCACTCACTGGAGTGGGAATAGTAATTTTTACCCCTACACTATCCAACACTTACCCTACTGTTGCACTCACTGGAGTGGGAATAGTAATTTTTACTCCTACACTATCCAACACTTAACCTACTGTTGCCCTAAAAGTATTATGCGTTGTAATGTTATGCGTTGTAATGGTATGCGTTGTAATGGAATGCATTGTTAATGTAGTTTCTAAAAATGCGTTGTGATGGCATGAGTTGTAAAATCATGCGTTGTAATGGATGTTACGATGTAAAAACCGCGTTGTAAAGGCATGCATTGTAATTGTTTGCATTGTAACATGTCCTATTCTTCTAAGCACAATTAGGAATCTGATTACATCTTCAGTTGGAGGGTGACTAGATTAGATGCCACTTATAACAAAATCAGGGGTCACAAAGTGATGAGATAACAAATAAGAATTATCTGAAGGACTACTACTAAACAATTTAATTCCCGTGGAAACTATCACAGCTGGGGCCGTATTACCGTAATGGTGCATTTCCATTGTTTGTGTGGGGTGTACCTTTTAAACATTACCATGACCCCTGCGGGCAGCACATTCAGCTAAAAAACAGAGCAACTGCATCTGCCTGCAAGGGGATGTCTAGGGGGTCCATAGGACCATCTTGACCCCCTGAAGAGGACTACTGTCAGTGGGCACACTGACAGTGTGCCACATTTTAGAAGGCACAATGTCAGTGTGCCTCCTGAGAGTTTCTTTGCCTCTGAGCCCACGTCTGTACTACAGCGGGGGTGCAGAGGAAAAGGGATTCCCTCACTTGCAGGGGGCACCGCCTTAGCAAATGAGGGCACATCCCATGCAGAAAGCACTGTCGCTTTATTTTGCAATAGCACCAATGGGGCCATTTCTGTTATACCAAAGTTTCCCAGGTGTGCAAAGTGGGTGCAAAAGCCTGTATTGCCCTGGGGCACTCTCTGTTGTATGGCCCCAGGTGTACCCATAATCTCCACAATCTTACTAATATCCCATAACTCATCTTTCCTATATAGGTCAATGTCCAAATCTGGTAAGGTAAAGTCCTCATCCTGAGCATTTGCTACTATTAGAGGGCAAAGAGTTTCTTGCAGAATTATGTGTGAATTATCAATTGATGTCACCACACTGATAGAGGGGAACCTAAGGAGGTTGAGTGGGGGGATAGACTATTTATACCCCAAGAACACCATACAGAATACTTACGCAATATAATCAGTTCTCCCCCCTTAACGTCAAGTTTCATAGGACTCAAATTATCAGCAGCAGTAACAATAATACTGGCATAAGCATCAAACCCCCCCATTTGATTCAATCAATACATTTGGTTCCGCTTGGAGTGTTTTATCCTTTTCCCATAAGCTCAGTATCTAATTTTCCCACTCATTATCATACATAACAGGCTTATCCTCATTCGGGAAGAGTCTGATTTAGTCTTTGCGTAGGGTTTTCCCTGGTGCAAACGTCCCAATCTCAGCTTTCTTTGCTGTCATTATTTGCTTTTAATCTGAATCTCTCAGACTTTTTCAAAAAACTTCACAGCTCAGATTTTCTCTGGGGCGTCTCAAGATCCCAAGGTTGGGCTCAGACAGCAACACCGATGATATAATATAATATAATATAAGCAATCAACATCTGTGGCCCAGTCCGGTCTTCATAGCCTCGGAAAAGACCACACTCTGGCCGGCTTTCAACAGCCCGGGTGGGGGAACTCTCAGAATTTAAAGGATGAGGCGCACCTTATCCTATCAGTGGCAATGACAGCAAAAGCATTTAAGCAACTTGATGGGGAGGCCTGGGGGAGCAACACAGCCTCTACAGACAATAACACAATTACACGGCGGAGGGGCTGAAAACACTTCACAGCAGGGGGCCACCCCAAAAGCCCCCACTGCCGACAGCACTGCCACACCCCAAGGTCTGCGGTGTGTACTTCCCTCAAGAGGAGCAAGATGCACAGGCCTAACACCAGTCGCTTCTGCGCCTGCTAGGGGGACAGTCATGGCCTAGGGCCTCGCTTGCTAACCACCTGCATCCTCCTCCACCCACTCCTCTAAACTACTGGAATTCAAGCTAGGGGCTGAGGGATCAGGAACCGGGGTACAAAGTTTGTGTAGAGGCTCACTGGTGTTTTGGAATGTGATGTCAGTGCCCACTAGTGTTCGCGTCAAGTTTGTGTCGATCTCCTGCTCTATGCTCCTGCTAAGCTTCTCAGTGAAGACCAGGATGCAGAGCAAAGCCCTTCAACCCTCAAGCCTCACCATAAAATCCTTTCTCTGTCCTCGCTCTCAAGTCCAGTATGTTCTCAATTCTCTCTCCGGGGTGGAAATTTCTAGAAGCCAGGAGCCCCTCGCCAATCCTAAGATCATCATCCCTCCACACTTGGTGGATTCCTCTTGCATTTCATTCAGGGATAGACAAAGATAGCAACTTTTAGTTGTTTGTGGAAAGAACTCTTCTGAGAGTCTCAGCTCCTCCCACTTGATGACAGAGCTGCCTGATACCTTCTCATCAAAACTTTCAAATGCAAGCCCCTCCTGTGTTGGCTTCATAGTCTTGATCCAACTTATTTGTTCCAGCGGGACTGGGATATCCCAGCCCAGGTGCATTGGGACAAGCTAATTATTAGATACAGATTCCCTCCCCACACCTTCCTTTCCAAAGAACAGGGTCAAGCCCTGTTATTTGGGAGCAGAGTAATAAACTTGGCCTTGTAGGGGAGAAAGGTCTGGAATCTGATTATGAGTTGAGCGAGAGAAATAGGTGAGATCTTAAAGTACCAATATGGGTTTATGTGGGATGGTGAAGGCTTTAAATTCAAACACAGGATGCTTGCAATTGACCATGCATCTATGAAAGAGAAGTTCCTGGCTACCACTGATCATTGCTTTAATATTATGTGCCTTCTACGAAGAGCCTTTCCCTGTCTTCCTATCTCTGCTAGAAAAACGTTAGTCCAGGCCCTCATTGTAAGTAGACTGGACTATAGCAATGTTTTACTGGTCCTAAACACTAGATGGTGACAGTTTCTAAGGAGGAAAAATAATAAGAAAGAAGAGACGCACTCTTAAACCCTTTATGGTTTTGGAGTGACTAAGAGGAATGTCTCCGCAAAGGAATTGAGCATGCGTGAGTAGGGAAGACTCCTTCCTGTGCGTTCTTGTGCCCTCAAACACCCTTGTGAGTGTTAAGCATCATCATCGGGCTATGCTCCTCATGGGGGTGGCGCTGCAGTTCTCCACGGGCCCCACAAGAGTGCCTTTTGACGGAGATCTTTTAAGGAGGAGCCGCACTTGTGCATGTGGGTGTGTGGGCCAAGTGGGTGAATAGGGTGTGAGTTAAAATTACCTAGTGGTACACCAATGTGTTTTAATAAGGGGTCCTCCAGGTAAAGCTAAAAATTGCACAGGGCTGGAGACTATTCTCAAACAAACACAAGGAAGGGACAACATTATTTTTATTCCCGCTGCTCTCAACCCATGACAGAAGTGTGTGTTCAAAAGTTAAAGATGGTCGCATGTTTCGCGCAACCTTTCGGTCCCTAATGGATCCCTGTGCGCTTCATCAGGACCGTGCAGATGGAATGTGAAAGGTGGGAATCAGGAAATAGACACCTTCTAATCCTACCATACCTATAGTAAAGTCAGGGATAAAACGTCTCAGCGTTCCAGACACATATTATGCGCGTTCTCAGAACCCAAACACTCCCCTAGTCGATGGTGGGCTGCGCCGGCGAGTGATCACGCTGGGGGTGGAAAATGTGTCACCCTCAGTCTCGAGCGATTAAACCTGCCCGTCGATCAGGTATCGCCGGTGGCAGCCCACCGGTGGCAGCAGATGAGACGCTTATGGTAAAATTACAAGTTGTGCAAAACACTGTTGCCAGGCTTGTTCCTAACCTTCCGTCAGGGGCTCTACAGCCCCATTGTTGAAAGCGTAACATTGGCTACAGGTAAGGCAGAGAAGTATTTTTAAAATCTGATGCCTTACCTATAATGCTTTAAGGGGTAAAGGACCTAGATATCTGCAGCAGAAGCTTAAATGCCACTTACCTACCAGAAGCCTAACATCTTTGGATAAAGCCTTGTTGCGTGTAACCCATATCCATCTGACTAGATGCAGAGGCAGACACTTTCTTACCTGGCTCCGCTCTATTTTAACATCCTACCTCTTCACTTTTGTCTCTGTACTAATCACTACAAATCCAGGAAGTTGCTTTAAACTTCCTTATTTTAATTGAATGCTTTCCTGCTTGTGCTTGCTTGTACCTGAAAGCAGTGCCAAGATGCCCTTGGGTTAGTCATGTGCTATATTAAATTGAATTAACTTGACAACAACATATTCTAAACCAGTTTGATACCTCACTGGACCCTGTAGACCTAAATGAGTAAATCTGTAAAAATAGCAACACACATTATTAAAGGAATTGTGAAAGGATTAGTCTTTAAGGAAAACCCCAGAATGTGCACTTGTGAGAAGACACAGAAGATCTGGATTTCCCGAGTTCTTTAATGAGAGTGGAAGTAATGCCATTAATTGCAGGATCTTCTGATTTAAAAAGGGCCTACCAAGTTCGGGCTAAACTTTCAGAGATCTGAGTGAATCAGCATTTAAGAGTGGAACATAAAAATCGGAGGGCTACTGAAGGAACAATCAAAGATCAAATTGTTAATGAAATGCAAGAACGAAGTCTGGTAAAACCTAATTGGCAGTGGAATGAATCCAGCCATCAGCACGTCCACGTTGTACTAGAGGAATCTGTGCAATGAGGACATTAAATGAATAACCGCTGAGCTTGTCATTCTGCGAAAAAGGGAAGACAGACTACGGTGACAAATGGAAGTAATTTTATACAGAAATATAGTAAGAAGGTAAATCAATTATGTATCATGGAACCAGGGACATATCAGTGTGACCTAGAAAGAGCTCACATTTGTAACAGTTGTCATTCTTGACAAGGGGGAGACAGAAAACTATAGATATCTTACTAATCATTCACATCATAAATAGAACATGTAACACAATTCTGCATGTATGTCAAAGACATAGCATTATGTCAGTTGAAAAATATATCCAATCCTTAATGGAAATTACAGTAAAGTTCGAAGCATTTTTGAACACTGACAATGTAAATAATAACCGTGCTAAGAGTAGTGTGTTGGAGAAAGTGTTCATAGGATAATGTGTTTACAAATAACATCATAAAGCTGAATTATGAACTTGAAGAATGTTTTGAATATCATCAATGGAAGAGTCCACCACGTATGTATGAGAACATTAACACATAATTCAGATTAAGGAGTTCTATTCATCTAGCGAATTAAGGCCCACACTGGTAGCTGAACATTTCCTAATCCATTTAGAGTCACATCTATTCAGTAATGTCTGTATACTCTCTTCTCTATGTGGGAGTTTAACCTGATCTACCACCTGCCACGTGAAAAAAGTCGCAGAGTGGGATATATTCATGAAGTGTACGACTAGTGGTGCATTCTGAACGTGTCTTCTAATGCAGCTTTTATGTTGAATAATACAGTCCTGGTCCTTTTATGTAGTTTGGCCACCATACTTGACAATATGTCCGAGATTCCTTGTGCTATGGGTGCCTAGAAAATGAAAGTAATTAAATGTAAAGTACTAAGTTGAGCATTGTATAAGGGTCTAGCACTACTGGGTATTTGATGTCCAGAACATGTTATTAATTATCAATACAATGCCAGGATGATCATTATGTCATGAGTGGGAAGCCTTGTGCCATTGATGTGGGCAATATTCCATGGTCACCATTTTATCAGGAACCAGCATCGTGCCATAGAGCTACACAGACAAAATCATAACACAGATGGCAACAATATGGAATCAGCAATATGCCGAGGATTGAAACAGACACCGTCAAACCATGAATGGCCACAACATGGCAGGAATTGTTACTAATATGCCAGGTCCAACCTTATACAAAGTATGGGCATCATGCATTGGATACCCACAAGTGTTCAAGAAATACCACATTAATGCCAGGGCCAGCAAGGTACTGCGGGTTGGCAGTGGGCATCATTTTCATGATACTCATAGGTTGCCATATATAGCGCCTGTGGATGCTATGGCGTAGGGGGAAATTGAGGGTGTTTGGGTGGCTGTGAGTAGTAGGGCAACATGAAGTGTGATTGGGTAGCCGAGTGGAAGGGCAGAAGGCCGTTGGCCAGTCATTGGTGGTCTCAAAGGGTGGAGAATTCCAGTTCCTGCCAGTAGGGAAACTTCCAGCAACTTCCAGAAAAACGGGCAGGTTCCCATATGGCAGAGGGACTGCTTTTTTCCCCCATTACTAGAAAGGTTAACAACTGGACTTCTTTTGACCTTTTTGCTATTCAGGTGAAACTCTTTTCCACCCACCTAGCAACTATGAACAGTACCATGGATTATTTCAATCTGAAACAATAACATAATGCATTGCCTCATGGCCGTACAGCACCAGTGAGGCCGAACACAACAAACACTTGCAATGCAATTGGTATCGCATTTGCACGAGTTTAAGCTATTGGAATTGTAAATGAAAATGCCTTTTATATATCTATTTTGCTAATTAACAAATAAATAAAAGGCATTGTCATTTACAATACCAATAGCTTAAACTCTTGTAAATGCGAGACCTATTCAGAGAAGCGGCTACCATTGTCCCAGCTGCTCAGAAAGTGAAAGCAAGCATGGCGTGCTGAATGTTGCAGGAAAGTATGCTGTGCCTGCAGTCGGGGAAATGTATTGAAAAAATAGTGCTTACAGACTAAAAAAGATGCACTGTGTAACAACCGAATTAAAAGGGCCAATCCTCATGGGAAGTTACAAATGAAGCCAATGCGGTAATGAGGAGGAACTAAAAAGCTTATTAACAAATCCGAAGCCAGCATTTATGAAGGACAATTACACATGCCAATCACAAATATGGGCGGAGAGAGGACTGGGCTTCTATTCCATACTCCAATACAGCATGTGGCAGAGCAGCGCACATGCTGCCGAGGCTCGACCTAATAACATATGAGACTGGCCTTGTGTAATGTAACTAGTGCTCATGTAAAGTGCAGTAAAGTGAACCACAGATCCTCCTAGTGCATGGAGACCCTCATGGGTGAGTAGTCGCGCTTTATTAGAAACATGATTTATTAAAAGTGTTCCAATGCCGTTGGGTCGAGTTTGCGCTATATAAAACTGCAAAACAAATATTTAATGTGTGGCGATGTCATCCCCTTGACTCCGTGACCCAACAGTTTGCCTGTATAAAGATAGACACTGCGTCCAATGTCTCACAGTCCTTCCCGTCTGCCTGGTTTTTCAGCATATTTGTATTGAGGCAAATGAAGCCAGTTTTATGAAAGTGACCAACATCATGAGTTAGTGGGAGCACTGGTAATCTCCTTTGCTTTATTGAATCCCACGTACTCCGAGATAAGAAATGTCTCTTTCCTGTGAGCTGCCAGTCTCATCTTCATTTAAACTGATGGCAACACTGGTTGATGGAGACAAAGGGCAGTGGAGAGGGTGGGGGTTGGGGAGAAATATACATGCATGTGCAAGTTATTATCAGGCGCAACAGAGGTACTTTACTCTTCTGATGACAGCTGGTCTGTTGCTCACCTTTTTTAATTGCTGACAGTGAAGCGCTAATTAAAAGAAATATCAGCTTATTTAAAAAAAAAATTAGGTCAATTTTTTTAATTTTCGTGGTCACGTTTTTAAAAATCACAATATTCTTGGAGGTCTGTAAATTGAGCTGGCGATCCCAAAATTTGGCTGTCAGGTTACACACAACCTTTATCATGTCCACCAAACTCTAAATGAGTCCCATTTTCTTGTGACACGATGGTTGACTACAGAGGCAGGAGACATTAACTCCTCGTTCTGTCTTCCCATCCCATTCATGAACAGTGAGCTGCTAGTCTGCTCCCCAAAAACCAAATACCTAGCAGAGATTTCAGCACTTCCTCCAACATGGCGCCGCTAATCAGGTGAGGCTATAGGGGGAAGTGCGTCATACCACATCCTGTTCGTTTTTTTCGGACTTCGTCAGTTGCCTTTTGCCTAGCGGAGCTGCTGGCCGGGTAAGTGTTTTAGCCTACTGTTTTTATTTATTTTTGGTGGCCTGCTGTAGCGGCCGCTCTTTTCTTCTCATGTTCAGGATTTGCTGCTTATTGCATTTCTGCATTCTCAAGGCCCGCTTTAGCGGACGCTTGTGCCTCATCCTTTCTCACTCACCTCCTTTTGGGCAGCCTGCTTTAGCGGCTGCTCCTCTTCTGGGTGGTCCCGTCACGCCCTGCTTTAGCGGGCTGGGGTCCTCAGTTATTTTCCCTGTGGCGCGGAGCGTCCTTTGGGATTCCTGCCTCCCATGGGTTTTTTTTGGGCAGTCGGGCGCTTTTTTATGCATCCACCCCCTTGCCTGGTAGCAATAGAGGTCGGGGGCCTCGGGACTTTGTTTTTTTGAAAAACTGGTCCGTTTTCTGTTGGTCCCTGCCTCTGCTGGTTGTTTTTGGTGCCTGTTCCTTTCACTTTGCTTGCGCTGCCATGGACCAAGGTGCTTCTGGAGCTGCCGCTCCTACTTTGGATGCCCTGCGCCTCCTTATTAATGAGACAGTTGCTAATGCATTCAGGGCTCAGGAAGCGGCCGGCCCTCCGGCCAAGGTGCCTCGTGGGTCTCTTGTTCAGCCTGACCCTTCAGCTGATGATGTGGGGACCAAGGGGGATGATTGTGTGCGTAGACACTTTGTTCAGAGTGCGGAGCTCTCTGCTTTGTTTGACCGTATGCGTGACAATTTGGGTTTCGCTCCTCCTGTGCCGGATGTCATGGAGGATGACTTTTTCACTCAATATCGCCAGCCGGATCCTGAGTCCTTACCTTTGCATGGCACTGTGCGCAAGGTGCTTGCTCATGAGCGGAAGGATGTGGATAAATCCGTCTTCCCTCGCTTTTTGTGTAAGCAATATCCATTGGAGGGGTTTGCTACTGAGTTCCCTCAGTCTGTCAAGGTGGACAATTTGATGGCTGGTCTTTCCACGCAGGGTTTGGTTCTGTCTGTGTATGCCCTTCCTTTTGACGCTGTGGATAAGCGGGTGGCGGGGGCGGTGAAGCATTCCTACGCTGCTTCCAACTTTGCTGTCAGGGCTACGACTGATTCCAAATACATGGTCCAGTCCCTGCTGAAAGATTTCCAGGCCCTGCCTCTTATTTTGTAGGATGGAGAGGATGCCTCCTCTCTCTTGACCCTCATGGAGCTGCAGGTGTGCTATTTGTCAGACATTTCTTTTGACAATTTGGGTGCCGCAGCAGCTGCTTCTGGGGCTTCGATTGCTGCTAGGCGTCAAATCTGGATGCGTTCTTGCGGAGGCTGTGTCCTCTCAGAAGTCGGTCCTGCTTAATTTGCCCTTTGTGGGGTCCAGGTTGTTCAGGCCCCAGCTGGAGGATTTGGTCAAGCAGTTGGCAGAGAACCGTAAGCTTGTGGCTCATGTTCACCCTCCTTCTCAGGGGCGAGGGTTTTGCTACCGACATGCCTTTGATTTTTCTTCTGCAAGGGGTGCTCCACAGCCCTTTCGTAGCAGGGGTCGTGGCTGGGGGGCCCCTGCTGGTGCCAAGTCCCAGGCCCCGGCCGGTGGTGCTACCCCCGCTTCTTCTCCTGCACAATTACTGTCTGCCTTTTCTTGTTGGGGGCCGCCTTCACTTTTTTCTGCATCAGTGGTTGACTCTTCCAGATGCCTGGGCGGTGTATCGGATCGAGTTCTCCTCTCCTCCCCCACCGGTCTTCCCGGAGACTCCCCTGCCCCGTCACCCTCTGAGGTGAGCGGCCTTGCTGGAGGGTGTGCACCTTCTGTTGGAAAAGGCGGCTATCATGGAGGTTCCTCCTCTAGAGCGGGTAAGGGTTGTTATTAGATCCTCTTCCTGGTCTCCAAGGAGGATACGACGGATCTGCACCCTGTCTTGGATCTGAAGAGGGTAATTTTCTACATTCCCAGGCGTACTTTCAAGATGGTGACTTTGCTGTCTATCCTGCATCTGGTGCTACCAGGGTGTTTCTTTGCTTCTCTGGACCTAATGGATGCTTCTCTGCACATCCCTATCCTTCCTGCGGATCAGCAGTATATCCGTTTTACTGTTGGCTCCCATCATTTTCAGTTCCAGGTGCTTCCCTTCGGCCTTTCATCGGTACCAATGGTTTTCACGAAGCTCTTGGCCACTCTGGTGGGTATTCTCCATTCCAGGGGGCTTAAGGTTTTCCCTACCTCGATGATTGGTTGATTGTTTCTCCTTCTTTACCTCAGGCTCTGTCGAATGTGGACCAAGTGTGTCGTCTACTGAAGTCCTATGGGTTCCTCATCAATCACCGGAAGTCCTCCCTGCTGCCCTCTCAGACTCTGAAGTTCCTGTGGGCTCTCTTCCGCATAGATCTGGGGATGGTGTTCCTCTCCCAGGATAGACAGTTGACTTTGTTCCGTCACCTTTCGTGGGTTCTGTTCAGGGGTGGGCGGAATTTGCGAAATTGACTTTCGCAAATTATCGCGAAATTGCGCAAAATCTCCACGAGCATGCGAAACTTTCGCAAAGATGCGGAGAGTGCTTTTCCCGCCCGTTCGCGATGTGTTTTTGCGTGCTCGTGGGGAAATATATCTCCAACTTGCCCATGCGGTCGCTAATGGGTGCGGCCATCTTGCTCGCGATGCTTATTACCTGTTCACGATCGCAATGACGGGTTCGCGATCGCAAACTCTCACGGGATAGTGCGACCGGCTACCAACAATCCAACATCTTGTGGCGCGCGTGAACGGATGAGAAAACTCGGCGGCGAACGCAGGGACCCGGTAAGTCGTGACCGCGTGTGCGAGAATGCATTTTTAAAGCGTGAATAAGAAAAATACTTCCGTTTCGCGGCAGTTTGCGAAAGTTTTGACATTTTCGCGCTCTCTGCGGAACGCGAAAATGTCAAAATATTGCAAATTCCACGAGCGGAACGAAATTTACTGCCCAGGCCTAGTTCTGTCCCAGTCCCAGGTGTCTGCCCGGCTCTGGTTGTGGAGTCAAGGGGAGATGGCTTCCATTCTGCATCTCCTCCCTTGGGCCCGTCTGCATTTGTATCCCCTCCTGCATCACATCCTGGCCCACTAGGATCCTGCCTCTCAGAACTAAGGCGCTCTTATTCCCGTCACACCGGGGATTCGGGCTGCTTTCCAGAGTTGGTTGTCCCCTCAGTCTCTTTCCTGGGGGTTCGACCTTCTTCCTCCTCCGGCTGTGGTAGTGTTGTCCACCGATGCCAGTGCGGTGGGTTGGGGTGCGGTCCTGGGTGCTTTCAAGGCTCAGGGTTGGTGGTCCTGATTCGAGTATCTCCAGTCCACGAACTGGAAGGAGCTGCGGGCGGTTTGGTTGGCTCTGCTGTGGTTTGCTCCTCTCCTTCTGGGCCTTGCTGTCTCTGTTCAGACCGACAACCAGGTTTTTCAGGGTTATGTGAATCGTCAGGGGGGCATGTGCCAGTCTCTCTTTCTCCTTTCCAGGATGATCGGTCTTTGGGCTGAGAGGAGTCTCTTGTCTCTGATGGATGTCTATCTTACGGGGAGTTAGAATGGGCCTGCGGACTCTCTCAGCATGGTGTTCCCTTCCTCTGTGACCATGTGTCTGTCCCGGGTTCTGTTCGATCAGATTGTTCTCCGGTTCCGCCTTTCCTGGGTAGATCTGTTTGCCTGGGAGGAGTGGGCCCTTCTTCCTCATTTTTACAGCCTCATTCCCTCTCGGCTGGCCTGGGCGATCGGTACTTTCTCCATTCCGTGGTCGCTGGGTCTCCTGTTTGCCTTCCTGCCATTTGCTTTAATCCCCCAGGTCCTCAGGAAGGTTCGGTTGGACAGGGCGGAGGTTCTTCTGGTGGTGCCAGAGTGGTCCCATTGGCCTTGGTTTCCCCTTCTTCTGGCTTTGTCTGTGTGCTCCCCATTGGCAGTTTCCCTTTGTCCCTCTCCTCTGTGGGCTTCTCTTCTCCGCAGGTCCTCCCTGCGCCACCTTCGGCTGGGGGTTTGGCACTGGAAAGGTTGAGTTTGTTGGGTCAGGGTTGTTCTGTTGAGGTTGCCCGGTGCATCCAGTTATCTAGGTGAACTTCCACCTTGAAGTCCTATGACCGTCATTGGAAGAACTTCTCCTCCTGGTGCCTTGGGAAGGGTCTGTCTTCCTCCTCCTGTGCGGGTGCTGGACTTCTTGCGGGATGGGTTTGTCGCTGTCTCCACGCTCCTGGCGCAATTGGCTGGCATTCGGCTTTTAAGGGTTCTTCTGTGTCTTCTGTCTCCCCTTTGGTGGCTCGCCTCTTGCGGTGTTTTTTGATTCAGTGGCCTGTCTCTGACTCTCCTGTGCCATCACCGTGTGCTTGGGTATGGGCTCACTGTTCAGGAATGGGACGGGAATACAGGACAAGGAGGTAATGCCCGGTCACTCGCCGGTAATATTCATTACTCCAAGTCCTGGTCTTCCCGTCCCATTCCTAACCCCTTCCCTCCCTCCCTGTGGTTTGTTTGTGGTGTCTCTTTTTGGTTTCTGGGTTTCTTTGGTATTCTCAGGATGTGGTATGACGCACTTCCTCCTATATCCTTCCCTGATTGGTGGCGCCATGTTGAAGGAAGTGCTGAAAGCTCTGCTAGGTATTAGGTTTCTGTGGAGCAGACTAGCTGCTCACTGTTCAGGAATGGGACGGGAAGACCAGTACTCAGAGTATTGAATATTACCGGTGAGTAACCGGGCATCAGGTTATATTAACCCCAACTTCCCCGCTTTACCAAAAAAATGTTTGATCCAGCAGTAATCACCTTATGACTCAAAGTCTTAAATCCAGATCTGTATAAAATTGAGAAAAAGTATAAACATCCATACTAAGTGCTATATAAAGTGCGTTTTAAGTGTATTTCTATCACGCATTCACCCTTTGCATGGGTCCCAAATCACTTTGCGAATCCTGGTTCAGTTTATAGTGTTGCATTTAAAGGTCAAGGGCGCAGGTATCATCAGTGCAGCAGGTACAGTGGCACCAAAGTGTAGGACTGTGAGAAGCTCTCCTCACCACGATGATTCCTTTCTTTCACCACAGAGCAATGGATAGGTGAGGCATTATTCCTGCATGACTTGAGATCACACAGTAACCTTGCTAAGCCACTGTATGGTTCCCCTTACTTACACACTTTAATGAACATGTAAAAAAAGTAGATCTGAAACCTGCAGAGCCTGTGAACTTCAAAGGATAAAACTTTGGTTCTGCCATTTGCTGTCAATCAGGTTCCAAGACTTCAGATTATTGTAAATGCTAGTCAAAACAACGAAAGAGTGTGCCTTCTCAGGAGAAGAGCAAGCATGAAGAATCAGACTTGATTCTTTAGAAAGCCATCACTCACCAACCTAGTTGGTGACATGCTTCATCATCGGGCTCCACCAGGAAGGCGGAATGCCCCCCTGGTGTGCTTCAACGCCAGAATTACTGCAGAGCGGGTTTTGTGTTGTTTGAGTTACAAGTGATTGTGTGTTGGTTTAAAAATGCCTAGATTGTGCCCAAAAATAATTTTATCAGTTGGCCAATCAGATACGAATAAAAACAAGGAAGGGATATATGAGCTGGATAGATTAGTCAGCTATATCCCACTGTGCATGGTCAACATGTTTATGCCAATATGAGGCTAATAGCCAGGCATTCTTCAGGACCAAAGTGTAAACCTCGGCGCTATGGGCACGCTAAGGCCCACCCTAACCTTTGGTCAAGAATGTGTAAATTAAAATTATAGTAACACACTGTTACTTAGGAGTTACTCATATTTGGAAGAACCAAAATATATCTGTAACAGAAGACAGACAAAGACAAACACACAAAGAAAAAAAACCAATGATTTTTCATATTGCAGTAATCGTGCATTTGTAATTTGAGATTTTTCATGCCCTGGTGCTCTTTTCAAAGTGCACTGTAACCATAACTCTGAGAGCAAAGGTGTACTATGGTGAATAATAACGTGCACATGTTTTCACATTATCGTTAGTAGTAGCGACTAAGCCAGCTTATATTGTGAAGGTACCTTGTTATAAGCGCTTTATAATGTGCACGCCAGCTAGGGTGTTAACGGTATTAGTAGATCTGTGGAAAACCGCTGTCTATATCCAAGGAACAAGCCGGTGTGACTAGGCGAGTGAAAGAAACACATTTAGGAGATATCTTACATGCGGTGTAATGGTTAATCACACCATGGGTCTCGAAAGGGGATGGTGGCAAGTAGGCAAACCCTGTAGGGAAAACCGAGGGGGAGGGAGAAGAAATGGTCATAAAATAATCAATTCTGACACCAAACGGCAAACGAGTTACTTATCTCATGTTGTAGCAGAGTCTCACTCACGCAGTCAAGGACAAGCACCCGCTCGGTACCTACTGCAACCCTTATTAACCGGACCCCATGGATGGGTGATCCGATGTCCCTTGTGTTGTTTTAAAGGAAATGGGGAAGTGAAGAAACACCACCCGAACGGGGGCATGGGCGTGATTGTATGCATCATCGCGCATGTGTCTATGACGCTGGATCAGTTCTTCCAATTCCATGTAATGTCTTTTGTGTAAAGGCAACTCAGCCAATCGTGGCTGTAAACAGAAATCATGTTCACAGTAGCACACTGTGATCTACTGCACCGCTAACTTTGGTGTGTAGTATGTTCAAAAGAAACTTTATTGGTATCGACCAGCGCACGATACCAATACTGCTGTAATCAATGTAAAAACTGCAGAGTAGCAAAACTCAAAGCAAGAATTGTGAAAAATGGCTTTTGTAGAGGAAAAAAACATAAGAAGGAAAAGCTGTCGGAACACACGGGACAGGTTCAGTCTATGAGTCATGTGTGTTGTGGGGTGAAAAATCAGCATATAACATGATTCATCTTACATGGTAAAAATCCTCAGGGGGCGGAGAAGGATGTATCCAGTTGTAATATTGGAAAATTCATAGGGAAAGTGTCCAATGAAAGTGAAAATGTTTCATTCATCAGTCCTAGGGTACCGAGAAATCAACGTCGCAGTACTGTGCCCCAAGGAATGTTGTCATTGAGCCCTTGCAAGTGTGTGCCCAAACGGTAGACCCACCTTTGCTCTTTTTCGAACAGGTTCTGTTGTATATTTCTCCCTGCTCTGACTTGTTCGATAGTAGTGCACCTCAAGTCATTCGTTGTGTGGTTCTGTTGTAGGAAGTGCTCACTTAGTTTGGTCGTGACTCTCCCACACCTGATGTTGCTTCTATGCTCAAACAAGCGTTGCTTAACTTTACGTGTTGTAATGTCCACATAACGCAACCCACACGGGCATGTGATCTGACAGACCACATTTGTGGAGTTGCAGTTAGTGTGGGCATGCTTGTTCTTCTCCTGAGAAGGCACACTCTTTCGTTGTTTTGACTATATGAGCTGGGGGACCAAGGGCGCTCCTTAGATTCCCTCTCTCTCCTGTTGATATTTGGTATTGTAGAAGCTAGCCACTGTGATTGGACAATAAAAGGCATGCCTTGGGCGTGGGGAGGGGAGAAGAACATTTTTACTTCTGGAACAAATATTTGAGTTTAGCTTTTTTTTTTTTTTTAAGTATTTTATAGAAAGTTTTCATTGATTTAATCAAACAAACTCAAGCACATAAAAGGCAGAATGCGCATGACTACCTCTTCCCTTCTTCCTTGTCCCTGCCCAGAGAGTCTCGCTGAGTGGATAAAGGAAATGAAAACCAAGAGGGGTTGGCATGGTTATGGGGTGATAAGGAGGGGAAGACGTGGCAGAGGCACTTGAAGTACAGCCTGGTCACCAAAGGCGCGCTTCAGTAACCAAGCCTGAGACACAGTGTCTGCTTCCAGCAGCGGGAGCTCGTTATCCACGCATGAAGCAAAAGATAGGGAGCTCTTAATAATTGTTGGGGCCAGTTCAAGCTTTTAATAAAAAAAAAAAAGCTGATCTTACAGAAGAATGACATTTAACCTATTTTCTCCACCCCTTTGTGTCTGAACTTGCCATAGAAAGACCAAACAGGTTGCAGCAGGCTGTCTCGCGTGTCATCTTTTCACCTATAGCCAGGGCTGTAAGTGGGATGGAAAAACTGGGGGGTCTCTCAAAGGGACGTGGTCAATGTAATTAAGGGTGTGGCTTAAGAACACATAAGCTAAAAATCTGTATTTAGCACAGTGTACCGCCCGACTTGTATTTTGCTGTTTCTGTCATTGCATCGAGATATATAATACAAGTAACAACATACCTACAACTCAGGACTATTGGATTTGTCAATGGTTGCTAGTTGCATAAGATAAATGGGCAGCTACTATGGCTTGTATATAATTTTGAAAAAACTTCCCCTTAAACCCTGGTGACACCACAACAATGTTGCTGCTCCTGAGAGAAGGGAAATCCAGAGAGAAAATGGCTCTTTTTAAAGGATTTCCCTTCCCCTGTCAACTGTCAACACGCGCACATAAATGTGCCTGCTGTCACTGCAGTCCGGAAAAAAATAAAATAGGCAATGCAACATTCTCGCCTTTAGGATCTTAAAAGTATTTAGCCATGCAGCACATTATCCTGGGTGCTATATTAACTCTTCTCATTTAGCCTTACACAACTGCTATAACCGGATGAAAAGACCATTTGTTCTCAGTGGGGCACCATGGAAAGGAGTTAAGGTAACTGTTAGTCCCAAACAATAAAGTTTTACAAAAACCAATATGCATTGACAAAGCTAATGCATTGACAAAGTCCAAAGGCTGGCAGCATAAGTTGGACCAGCTAGCTTTGCAAATGCTTGTGTTACTGTTAGAACTGGCGATTTCTGGTTGGCTAAGGCTTGCGCCAAAGTCAGGCAGAAACCACCACTCTAGTCAGGGCAAGGAAGTTACACGCCAAAGATAACCCCTGCTCACCCCCTTGGTAGCTTGGCACGAACAGTCAGGCTTATCTGTGAGGCAATGTGTAAAGCGTTTGCGGGCGCACCCAGCAACAACACCCAAGGCCCACCACAAAGGAAACTCCACACAAGGTATTCTATAAAAATAGCCTTTGTATTATACAAACCACATTAGATAAAAACACACACTTTACAATGTGCCAACAGGCACGGGCAGAATTTACAAGGGATTATATGTACAGGGGACAGGGCCACATGGACCACTGTCAGGAACTAGCACTTTTTAGAAATAGCACTTAGAACATAGGAATAAAATTGTAGTACAAAAACATATATAGCACACAACCAGTACTTACTGGTATCAGGTAAGTACCACCTACGCAACCCTAACCACCTTAGGAGAATGTCACGCAGGGAACTAGGACCTCACTAGCACCACCTGTACTAGGAGAAAACAAACAACCACCTAAGTATCACAATACCTGTAGGGGTAATAGAACATTACACATGATGCATCACATTCAGAGGTGTAGGGAAGGAAAACACATGATGCATACAATACATTCAGCGGTGTAAAGCAAGGTACATGACGCATCAAAATACATTCAGAGGTGCAAGGAAGGAAAACACATGATGTATAAAATACATTCAGCGGTGTAAAGCAATGGCACATGACGCATAAAAACACATTCAGAGGTGCAGGTTAGGAACATTAGTGAGAAACTCCCATGAGCCACCACCTGTGGCAGTCCCTAGGCCAACTGGCCTCGTTGGGGCTAGGACACCCTGTCCCAGTCAAGCTGCGCCAGCTGCACAGGCCAGAACGTAAACATCCCCACCTAAACGTTGCAGCTGCCCACTAAGTGCTGGGCAGCTGTAGGAAGGAGCGTGGGCACCACTGTGCCCTTCTAAGCAAATCAGCCGCTCTCGTGGAGCCTCTCTGGGCTCTGTCCACACTAAATGCCCCCTAGAGCCTTAGTGGCGATGAACAAATATTCTGCCCCTTCGTTGGAGCCTCGGGGCTCTACCAAAAAGAATGTCCCCCAACACGTGGGAGCCACGGGGCTCTGATCACCAGAAATGCGCCCCCCTCGCTGGAGCCTCAATCGGCTCTGAAATACAGTGCGCCCCGGCGATGGAGCCTTTCAGGGCTCAGGAGCAACTATTTCCCCTCTTCGTTGGAGCCTCACGGGGCTCGTGGACACTGCCCCCGCACCCCCAACACATGCGCGGAGTCCCCCAGCCCTTCTGCACTCACCGGGCTGCTCTCCGGGGACTCCCGCGTCGTCCTCGCTCTCTCTGCTCCGGGCACAGGAGGGCTCCCGCTCCTCGGGAGTCCTCTCACTCTTGGCAGCACTCCGGTCGGGGCAGCAGCGTCTCGCTGCCTCGCTTCCTCCTTCCTCTGACCCGGGAAGCGCGGGGTAGGCTCCTGTCCGCTTCCCTCCACCAACGCCCGGCTTTGTTGTCCCGCCCACCACCAGGCGTGACTTCTTTCCGCTTCCGGGTCGCTGCCGGCAGCGTGGCGGCCCGGGCTTCTCGGCGTCAGTACGGGGTAGGCTCCCGCAACCTAATCAAGCAATAAGCGGGGTGGGCACCCGCCAATGATCACACAATGCGGGGTGGGCACCCGCGGTCGTCCTCACGGCCAAAGGCACACAAACAAGCGGGGTAGGCACCCGCTATGGCGATAACGCCGGGTGGGCACCGGCTTCCAGAATTAAAGCGCTCACAGCGCTAAACAGCCAAACAGCGCGCCCAGCGCTATAAAGTCCAAAAAGCGCTCCCAGGCGCTACAAGCACAAAGGTCCAGTCATAAAGCCTTCAAAGAGCAGGGGGGCAAAGACTGGGACCAGAGCCAGCTCACAGGGCCCTCCAGCAGGGAGGCAGTCCCCAGTGGCGGTCTCTCCTGGTGCCCAGCAGCAGCAGGCCCCCCCTCAAGTTGATCCTGCAAGAGAACACATTGTAAGGGGACACAGCCCCTTTTTATACAGAAAAACTCTTTGTCTGAAGGTGCAGGGAAGGGGCGAACCAGTCACAACAGGTTCCTGAGCACTTTGTTTTGCTCAGCCCCTCTCCCTATTCACTGGCAGAGCTAGGGTCATCAGACGCACCACAGGGGCCGGAGCCAGCATTGTGTGGGGAAAGCCCTGTCCTATTCAGGACCCAGGTGTACTCCTCCCCAGCCATCAGTATGCTAAACTCCCATTCACCACTGGGTGACTCCTCCTGACTCTGGGGAATCCCTAGCCCGTCACATGACCTCCACCAGCCAATCGCCAGACAAGCCACATATTTCATACTGCACACCGAAGTGCCCACTTCTAGAAGTGGCACTTCCACACTAGGCACATGCACGCCACACACATCATCGCGCAGCATTCAATCACACGAGTCCGCACATACCAAACTCGGGCCTGCACACCCCACGCATCAGGAACTACCAGGACACATACATTCCCCCATGCATTCCTATGAGAGGGCAGGCCAACCTCACAACACGCACGCACTTTACCCTGGGACACAGCGGTAAAGTGCGCAGAAACCAAAAATCACTACACCAAGTCACCAATAAAAAGCAAAAAAAGCTTCGGGGTGAACCTGCCAGAAGGGCCGGGTCCAACAGTTACTTTGTCTGGGATGTGGAGCAGCAGAGGAATGTGGAGGTAAAGAACAGTATGGTATGTAACTGAAACTGATCGTGAGCAATAGCTAGACTGAAAAAGAAGCGTGTTCTGTGCTCGAGAAAGACACGAGTCGAACTTGAAATATGATCTGCGAAACAAATATGATCTGCGAAACTTGTTATGGTTTGAGATTGGGCTAACCTTCGCTGGAATGTCAAGGTTTAACAAGCACTGGCAACGACATTAGGTCTGGCTTTAACACCTCCAAAGTTTTCTGTTTGTATGGATTTAAGTCATCTATATGCATGAGCGACTTGAACTCCAAGCCACACGAGAAATTGCGCAGTTTAAATAATGTTCTAACCTGTAAAAGCTCTTACATTTTGCACAGTGGGGTCATGGAACCCATTCTATAAACTTCAGAATAAAAACTTGCACTGGTAGCTCTGTACAGTACAGCACCCCAAGCATTCTGAAATCTAAGCAGCTTGTTGTGAGTGACGCGGTAATTGCGAGCTTAAACCACTAAATATCACACATGGAGGTCTTTGCTGAGTGTGTTATTAAGTCACAGAATAAGTGCTAACTCAAAAATGCATGTAAATCTTCTGCTGTCAATTCTGTGTTGGGTGACACCACAGAGGAATAATGTGCGATGAACACAGCATGCATGCTGTTCCAAGTTACACCAATGCATCAGTGGGGTACCAAAATCTTAGCCTCCACCCCTCCCCCCATGGACTGTAAGGGGGCCCTCTACAATCATTTGGCTTTGCGCTGTTTTCAAACACCTTGCACTTGCAAGGAAGCCAACATGTTCTGTAGGCAGGGAGACATCACAGCGTATGAAAAAACCTTTCAGATTTTGTTGATTCACAAAATTGGGGTTCCAAAAGTAAAACTGATTGGTGATATGGAGAGATCCCAGGGCACAGATATAGCATTGTAAGCATATCAAAGATAACAGTGAGCAAAAATGCTGCCATGTGCTATTGAAAAATCAATTTCCATCGCACCAATGGATGTTGTTACTGGTATTTTTTCTTTCATACTTCTCATTTCCATCATATTCCTAGACTATGTTTCAATCAATCAATCAACTTTACTCTGAGGCATAATATGCGGGGCAAGATTGCATCCAAGTGAATCCACAGCTCTAACCTCTCCCGCAGCCTGTCCTCGAGTTACTAAACATGTGAGGATTTTTGGAGCAGGCATTTTGGGTCACGGCTGCCTCAGTGGACCGGCGGCACTGGCTGATTGTTCGGAGGTCGACTCTTTTGCCTCTGGTCTCTCAGCAGGGGTGTCCTTTGACTGCAATGGCGGGGCGCGGTGACAAAGGTGCTAAACAATGGGCTGCCCTCCCGGCTCCTTCTTTATCGACAATAACTGGCCAGCCTCCCCAACGGTTTGAGACAGTGACAGGGAGTCGGAGCAGTGGCACGGTGTGCTAAACGTAAACAAAGCACATCATGATTTACACAAGTCCTATTGCATTGAAGACACAAACATCACCGGCTCGATTGTCCGGCTGCTTGGAAAGTGAAAGCACGCACGGCACGCTAAACGTAAACAAAGCAGGTTGTGATTTACATGAGTCCTATTGCATTGAAGACACAAAAAGACACAAACGGGAGTGGGGGGGCAGGGGGCGAGAAGTCACAGACTGAAGAAGGGGGAGGGAGGGTAAGAAAATAGTGTAAGGAGTAAAGGGGCCAGTAGCCGCGGAAGGATACAAATAATGACTGAGGAGCGACTAACAAGCCTCAAACCAATCTGAAGGCAGCATTTAAGACAAAATCCAATGGGTAGAGAGTGGGGGGAGCTTCCACGAAGCTTCCACACTACAGTGTTTACTGCATGACTCACAAAGCGATTGCAGCGCATTCGTGCTGCATTGCTAGGCGAGACCTAAAAGAAAATAGTGTTAGGAGTAAAGGGGCCAGTAGCCGTGGAAGGATACAAATGATGACTGAGGAGGGGCTAACAAGCCTCAAACCAATTGGAAGCCAGCATTTAAGACAAAAGCCAATGGGCTGAAAGTGGGCGGAGCTTCCACAAAGCTTCCACACTACAGTGTATACTGCATGTCTCGCAAAGCGATGGTAGCACATTTGTGCTGCATCGCTAGGTGAGACCTAAAAAGGGAAAATGCAGCGCATAGGTATGCTCTATTTTAAAATAACTGGTTTCCATTTCAGTCTCTGTGTGCTCAATGGAACTATGCTTATTAATTCAGTCAGTCTTTTGGTCCAGTGTTCTCATGAACATTCTTTAATTATGTAGTAGACGTATTTCCGGATCTTTATAGTGCCGACTGCAGAGTAGTAAGTATGGTCTCTTTACGGGGTGTTGACTTCACACTCCTTTTTTCCAGGATTATTAGCTATTTGCTCTGCTCTTAAATGTTCTGTTCATTCACAGCATTATTGAAAGTGACCACGGGCCAGCAGTAAATGCTGTGCTTTATTACGTGGAACAATCTATGCAGCAATGCAATACATTTTTATGAATGGCGCCTTTAACTCTGATTTATTAGGGCATCTTTAGCGGGAAAAACCTAAATTAACTATCACTTATTGTACTCTGAATTTAAAGAAAAAGATTTGTAGAATCCTTACACAGCACATACATTATACAAAATATTCCTGCAATTACTTGAATTGTGTCGGTTGAGTCCCTATTATTTTAGTTTTTTGTTTTGCAGTTTTTAATAGCACATTCTCGACCCGAAGGTATCAGAGCCCTTTACATGAGCACCAGTTGCATTAAAGAATGACGCATTTTTTATTTAGGCATGGGGAGATTAAGTGATTTGCGCAGATGGCTGAGCCTCCCGCCAGTGGTATAACAGACACCCCCGCAGAGCGGCGGGACCCCCACTCTTCTATATATGAATGGGGGGGGGCCCTCCGTGTTTTTGTCCAGGGTGTGTGCCTGGAAAGCAGATGCAGTTTGCAGCCTGCTTTGAGCTGCTCTGAGCTAACACAGACTGACTCAGAAGTCTAGAGAAAATAACTTTTGCTACTCTTTCACTCCACACCTGCCAGGGCCCTTGCAAGAGTAGATAACACCCGCCCACTCCCTCTCACAGAAAAAGTCTTCCATAGAGCACTGCACAGAGGTAAGGTTGCAACCACCTTTAATTCTAACAGAGAAATATAGCATCTGTTCACAATTTTACATTCTGCAAAGGCCCCAACATTGTTCTGAAATAGAACTTTATGAGAGATCATTGTTATTCATTTGAATATGGCCTTTGTCTTTCTCAATCAGGGGTCACCAGGGCAGCTGTAGAGCACACTTAGAGTGTTTTCTTCTTGCATTACCTGTTTAAAGTATGAATTAATAAGGGGAAAAAATCCCAATCTGATTTTTCTAATTGTTGTACGGGCCAGGACATTAAAATACAGCTCATGCCCATATAAAACCAGTTAGGTAGCAGGCATAGGAAGAGGATGCGTGCAACTCCAGAAAAATAACTAGGACTCTGCTTAGGGGCAATGGAAGGACAAAATATAGCTAGAATGTTGATTGAGTGGTGAAGGATGTGAAGAGGTGATTGCATATGAGTGATTGTGGTAGGTGAGCGCTGAGGAAGTGGACCCCCTCCCCCAAAAGGCTCTCCTACAACACCAGCCTTTTTTTCTCAATGACAAGCACAGTTATGCCTTGCACAGGGATCTTGTTATGTTAACGGTCTGAGGTAAGTGGACAGGGATAGCATTTTTTTTTAAATAGCTCGATGCAGACATGGTGTCCTCTGCATATACAATAAAGCAAGGGGAGGTGTTGTGTGCAGTTGTGGAAATTTAGCTTGCAAACTGAACATTATCTGCGCCATCTTGCCTCTCCCCAGCGCCACGCACAGCGAGCACACGGCAGCCATTTTAGGCACCCCACTCTCTCCCCCCCGCTCATTATCGATCGCCAGCGCGTCCCCCTGGCGCTGCAAGCATCCCCCGCGCGCTGGCCACCCCCGCTCTCTCGTACACGGGCCATAAACCCTCTCCCTCTGCGCGACCCTACCATGGAACCACATCCTACGCCTGACCGACATCCCATACATGGTCATGCATCTCTTTTGATAACCCCCTTCCTCTGCGCCCCATTGTCCGAATCGATCCCAGGCCATCACCTAGCCCTGCGGATGCAGTTTATTACCCCTACTGTAAGGGAAACACCCCACATCAAAGGGATTACAGTAGATCAAAGCCCCTACCCCCTGAGACCCGGCCGGTCGCACCCACCCCCGGGAATTGGCGGAATGTCCAGCTGTGTGATAGCCATCTCCTACTGTGGATGGGGTGGGGACTTCCACTGTAGATATGTGTGGGAACGAGCTCGAAGTGGGGATTCCGAGGATGTTCTTTCATGTTCCAAGCGATCTCAAAAATGTGCCATGTATGATAAACCTGCAATAAAGTCATAAATGTGTGTATAAGAGACCAGGTCTCAGAGATGCAGTTAGAGCACCTCGTGACGATACCTTGCTGTCTGATCTGATGTGTTCTGCTCCGACGGAATAAAAACTTTGTTTCCTGCCTTCCAGTCTCCGGCGCCTGCCTCTTTCATTGGTAAATTATCGAATGGTATGAGAGGCGATTACCGCCGGGCAATACTTGAAGGGTTGTCGACTGAAACTGCTGCTACCATTTAACAATTGGCGTCCCAAGCGTGGGGCCCATCAGAGACACGTGGATCCAGTGGGAGAGGTCCTGACGACAGAGTGAACGACTGCAACGATCGGGAGAGCTCCTGCCCAATAGACCCTCGTCTGGCAGCCGATCATCCGAACTTCACTGGTTCCGAGCAGACCTCTCTCAAGTGATCTACGGTCCTGACTGGGAACCATCAGGAGTGCCGCGGCAAATACGGAGAGTAGAGGACGATCGGGCGCTGGAGGCGGAAGACGAGAAACTGTCCACGCGGTCCGGGTAAGGTCGTGATACACGACAAATTGCGAAATAATTGATTGATTGTTTGAAGTTTTGAAATACTAGTATTGCTCATTGATTGTTCTCTTTGAGATATTCGCTGTCTACAAACGGGGAGGAGTAGAAATACTCTCTCTCTCTCTCCCTTTGCAGATAGTGAAGGGTAGGTAACGCAGACTTTTGTCCCCGTTGAAACCCGTCGTGCCTATCTTTATCTTCCCACTGATTGATTGTCCGAACATTGATTGTTTTGAAGAATAGTGCTCTTTGAGATATTCTCTGTTTGCAAATAACGTAGAATAGAAATATTCTGTCTAGTCTTTGCAAATAGTGAAGGGTAGGTAACGCAGACTTTTGTCCCCGTTGTAACCCATCGTGCCTATCTTTATCTCCCCATTGATTGATTGATTGATTGTCCGAACACTAGTTGTTCGATATTGGTTCTTTGGAGGTATTCTCTGCTTACAAATAACGAGGAATAGAGATATTCTGTCTAGTCTTTGCAAGCAGTGAAAGGATAGGTAGTGCTGACTTTTGTCCCCGTTGAAACCCGTCATGCCTATCTTCTCCCCACTGATTGGTAGTTGGTTCTGCCCGGGCCGCTTATTAGAGGTGGACCATCCGGCTCCTCTGGAAGGCACCCCTAATAAGGACATGTTCACTAAAATACAAACTAATCGCCGTAGTTTATAGAAAGCTATGGCATAAAATATACAAAGGGGGACCCCGAGAGTCAGTGGCCACTGGTAGGATCCTTTTTGACCCTACAAAACTAAAGTAACGCTAGGAAATAGCCCTTTGTGGGATATATGGAACTAAGGGAAGGAGCCAAGATCACGGTCGAGACGGCCATGAGGTAGCCCGACTCCATCGCTCTCGCTACCTAAACATGTCTGCCCTACTACCCACCCCGCCCAATAAGCATGACCAAATCCTGCACAAACGGAAGCCTGCTGATACCCACCATCGACGTCACCGAACTAGGGCTAGATCGCGCACAATTGGGCTATGTTATTTTTCCGATTACGCAGTAGCATCCTTGTGCTCGTCGCCAGATTGCAAATATGTACAAACACTCCAACGAAGTAGTATAGTTATAACATTTTAATAACTTATAGGTATAACAAACACACCAACAGGGTAAACAGGTTAAAACACGTTTTAAACAAGTATTTACATGACAGTCTGCTGCGACCTGCATCCCAAAGCATCCACGTCCATGTGACACCGTCCTCGCCTCTCCTTCCTTGAAGTTGCAACATTGGCCTGTTTTGGGCGGTCCTTTTAGTCGGTTTTGGGCTATAAAAGCCATGCAAAAATCCATTGACATCAGTGGCGGACGACTATGCGAATAGGCCGGAGGCTGCACGAAGCGCCGAAGCTCTGGCAGCGCCAAGGCGGGGTCTGCCATGCTGGGCGGATCTTCCCATTCTCTTCTTCTTTCTTCAATAACGGAGGGTGCCCTGGCCGGGGGAAGCGCCGCGGACAGGCCTCCCCCACCTCCCCAGGTGGAGGCTCGCCAGCAGATGAGGGCACCCCAACCGTCTCTTTTCACCGGCCAGCCAAGTTGGCGCCCCCTGCGCTCGACCGCCGGACGGCCACCCAAGCGCGGGTTCACCAGGATCGCCACTAGCGCCTGACGCGAGGAGTGGGCCCCCGCAGCCAAGTAATCGGGGACCCACCCCGGTGGAGATACCATCCAAACTGCTGTTGTTGCTGCTACTGGAATCACCCCGGTGGCGATACCATCCGAACTTCTGCTGTCGCTGCTACTGGGCCCACCCGGTGGCTGTACCGAAGAGCTGCTACTGCTGCTGTCTTTGGACTCCGGCGGTCGGTTCTTCGGATCCAGGCCTAGCCCTCCGTGAGGCGATTCTGGACTCGAAAGCTTGTCTGCTTGGGCGTGGGCCCCACCCTTGACAAAACGCTCCCCTCAGCTTTGCAGAATCTGCTGGAGTCATTGGCACTCGACTCCCGCGGACTTCCGGTAAGGACAAACCGCCGCCATTGTTCTTTGCACCGGGCGGCAGCCACCTTGCCTCTGCTTGGTGCAGTGAGAAAGACTGATTCAAGCCGTCGGCGGAAGAACCCGCCTGCTGCCCCGCCCCAAGAATGGACCACGGCATGGCTACAAGATCGCGGTGACGCCATGCTGACGCAAAGCTGACGCTAACGAAAGTTCTCGAACTACCGAAAGGAATTCTGGTCCAACAGCTAATTCATGGAAAGACTTAGACTGTACACTGGCCCGACCTCGCCCCAAAATGGCGCCGATGTAGGAGAGGCCTACAACTCCTTGTGGCGTTCCAGTCACGTGGCATTTTGTGTTAAAAAGAGATATGTATGCGATGCTTCCACACATGATGGTCGGGGGGGGGGGCGGGGGGGGACCGATTTTATGCTAAAACAGTGTTGCTCATGATACTCGACGCCTCTCATGCCGTGGCCGGCCTATAGCGGTTGTAGGCCCGTATTTGTATACTGACATTGTTTTAAATAAAGGGCTTCTTAAAAGGAATTACGGAATCAATGTCATGACAAATCATCTAAGTTGGCAAAGGTTTTTCTTTTGAATAAATGATTATTACTCCCAAGTAAAAGAATACAGATAATGCAGACCCCATTTGCCTGAATCTTTTTGATTAACGGAATTTGTACCCATCACACCTGTCCTTTTCCAAGAGTTATCAAATCGATGGTCAACTATAGCTTAAGGTGTAGGCCGAACGCAAGGTATGGTATCTTGCACCATAATACACGACCGATTGAGAAAGGCATGCACGACCAGGGAACCCGAATTTAGGAGATGAATGAAATAGAGCATCTTTGTCTCGGACAAAAAGAATAATAGGTCTGTGGTATTACCCACTCCTGCGGCCAGCCTGGTACGTGGTAAGTAGAACTTTTTCGTGTCTACGCGCGCTAAGGTACTTTGAATACTGCACATCCCCTCCCCTCTTTTCTCCCCTCTATAGGTCACGACGAAGTTCCGACTGAAGAATGGAGTGGACATGGACCGCACCGTGTTCGATATCAGGAAAAACATAGACAAACGTTGTGGGATAGTGCGTAAAGTGCAGACCACCATTGGGAACATGAAAAACTGTATGATATGATTGTGCGTGTGTGCTACGATTATATGGTATGACTGTGTATGCATTTCATGCTTAGGTCACTTGAAGAGAGCGTCACCGTATGATTGAAGTGCTCGTCCATCGATCAAAGGGAGGAGAGTAAAAGGTCCAACACCCCCCCCAAGATAAACTACAAAATACTGAAAATACGCAGCATGCTTAGGAAAGAGGACAGGAAAGGAGAGGTCCCCATACTCAGCGTAGCCCTGAGTCTCCGTCTTAAGTTTCTGCGCTTGATGCATGTACTGTCACACCCTATCCGGTATTTGTGTGTACGTGATCACCGAATTTATGTCTTTTTCCCGCTTGTGTTTTCTTACATAGAACCGACCCATGCTACTCCATGTTGTGTGCGCACCAAGTGGCCTATTATCGTACCCATGTCTCTCTCTCTCTCGTTTTGTGTCGTACATATGCCAAATAGCCTACTTGATGCACACGTCTCACTCTCACACTCTCTCTCTCTCTCTCTCTCTCTCTCTCTCTCTCTCACTCTCTCTCTCTCCCCCCTCTCTAAAGGCTTTCTTGCCCTCTTTCTTTTTGAAATAATTTAATGACACATACCTCTTCGGTAAGTGCATAATTGGCCTAAAACACGGTGGTGTTCGAACAAATTGACAGAAACAAAACAACCATACTTTACCACGTTACTACCTCTCCTTTCTGCAAATGTTGAGCTTAATTGGCTGAAAAAGAAAGGACAGGTAAGAGGACTGATGTCTCCCAATCTGGCCCTCATCACGGGGACTATATGTCAGTGGTTTTTGTCTTTAGAGCTTTAACAACACCACCTCCACCGCCCAGTATTGCCCCCGCCCAATTACCCCGAAATAGAATGTCTAAAGCACCCCGTTCTCCCAAAATAACCCCAGCCCTATACTAGCCGCCTCAGAGTATTTCGAACGAAACAGCTGATGACCTTATTCTCTAATAATACATCGCCTAAACTGATAAAGGGGTTACCTATTGTCTCCAGCAAAAATAATACTTAGCTTATGTTCCTCCCCGAAATGGATACTCGTGAACACGTGACAGTAGCACCTCGCACTTTTTCTTAAACTTAGCAGTCCTCAGAGGAAAATGTGTATTAACAAAACTTGTGTTAAGATGAACGAGTCTCTACTGGAGAAGCCGGTTCAAATTTTTTACTAGACCAGAAGGTTGACCGATGTCAGGCTTCCTGCAACGATTATAGGGCGCAGGAATCGACACCTAGAAGGCCAGACAATGGACAGGGACACCCACAGAAACCTGCACCACAGCAATGATTAATAGATTAGTAGCACGCACACTAACATCAGAGTTAATAGACACCAATCATACAGCAACCGATACAAGCATTTCCGCAACTACTCGGTGGTTGGCAGAGAGGATGAAGTATGTAAATGTCTTCCCTGCCAACTCTCTAAGATTTTTGTTTCTTGTACCCATTCGAAGATAACCTGCGGCCATCGGAGGAGAGGGGTCGGACGTGACGCACAGCCTGGCTGCGGACCATGGAACATCTATGGCATCGACCAAGGGGGAAGCATCGAAGCAAAAAAGGGCGTGAGACGAGGCACCATTATCAGGATGATAAGCGATGGAACGAAGGGCTATATCAAGGCCCCCTGCTCACTGACCATCGTCCCTGAAGTCGCAACCCGTCGGGCCCGATTGATGGGCCCAGTACTGGAAGATTCTGCTCTCCTTGGTCCGCATTTTGATCCGATCCCACTCCACCCCCTCTTCCCTCGGCATCCCGAAGCACGTCACACCCTTCTCTCTCTCTCTCTCTCACTCTTTTATATGGATTATGAATTTGACTTAACTACAGAAGAACGAAAAGCAGGTACCCTGTCTCAAAGTATCTATGATGAACTGTGTTAAGGAACAGGACTGTGATTGGAGAACAGCGAATGATCACACCCTGCCACGTGAGAAATTGGATTTGAGCTGGACCTTAGCTCCACCGCCGGTGCTCAACAGTGCCAACGAAAGAAGAACAACAATAAGAGCTTACCAGTGATGGCTCTTCGTAATAGGACACTGGAAAGAAGAACCCATGTTAAAGTTGAAAAATCCTCTCCCAACCACCTTTTTATATTAACTATCTTCCTATCGAGTTTTCATGATGTTGCATCAGTCACTTCCGACTGCACACTGAGAAGTTTAGAAAATCTAACTTTGTATAATGACATTCATACAACACCAGCCATGCACACGACTATACTGACTATCTTTTTGATCCACACGAAGTCTGGGCCTTATGTAATGTACGAAATATCCCTTGCTTTGCCAGAAACATTTTTTTTGCTTTACAGTATCCTATTTGTGCTCAAACAAGCTCCCCTCTTCCTACCCCTGGGCCTGACATGCGGCGCAGCTGATGTAACTTTGTATGTACTACCTCCTCGCCTACTTTATCACCTGTATGTACCTATGTACAAATGTGTCAGATTACTCCTGCCTGCCCTAAAAACTCTGTATCTTTAAGGAATGTACGAAAAACATTAACGATATTATAGCTGAAGGTTAACGAAGGTAAACGTCGGCCAGGCAAGCTGGCGAGATATGTTAAAAGGGAGGACTGTGGAAATTTAGCTTGCAAATTGAACATTATCTGCGCCATCTTGCCTCTCCCCAGCGCCACGCACAGCGAGCACACGGCAGCCATTTTAGGCACCCCACTCTCTCCCCCCCCGCTCATTATCGATCGCCAGCGCGTCCCCCTGGCGCTGCAAGCATCCCCCGCGCGCTGGCCACCCCCGCTCTCTCGTACACGGGCCATAAACCCTCTCCCTCTGCGCGACCCTACCATGGAACCACATCCTACGCCTGACCGACATCCCATACATGGTCATGCATCTCTTTTGATAACCCCCTTCCTCTGCGCCCCATTGTCCGAATCGATCCCAGGCCATCACCTAGCCCTGCGGATGCAGTTTATTACCCCTACTGTAAGGGAAACACCCCACATCAAAGGGATTACAGTAGATCAAAGCCCCTACCCCCTAAGACCCGGCCGGTCGCACCCACCCCCGGGAATTGGCGGAATGTCCAGCTGTGTGATAGCCATCTCCTACTGTGGATGGGGTGGGGACTTCCACTGTAGATATGTGTGGGAACGAGCTCGAAGTGGGGATTCCGAGGATGTTCTTTCATGTTCCAAGCGATCTCAAGAATTTGCCATGTATGATAAACCTGCAATAAAGTCATAAACGTGTGTATAAGAGACCAGGTCTCAGAGATGCAGTTAGAGCACCTCGTGACGATACCTTGCTGTCTGATCTGATGTGTTCTGCTCCGACGGAATAAAAACTTTGTTTCCTGCCTTCCAGTCTCCGGCGCCTGCCTCTTTCATTGGTAAATTATCGAATGGTATGAGAGGCGATTACCGCCGGGCAATACTTGAAGGGTTGTCGACTGAAACTGCCGCTACCATTTAACAATGTGCTTAATTTATAAAATAACAAGTGTCAGGGCCCTGACCAGAAGGCCAGTGCAGCCTGCACCACCCATCGCCCCTGTCATCGCTGCAAAAACAACTACTAGCCATCCCTCTCACCAGCAAGTGCTACAGTTCAGATTATTAAGGATCCCCAAAGCTAAAGGAATGACTGTGGAGGCAGATATCAGTAATTTGTAATGTATATTGTATTTATAAATAACGTTGTTCTGCTCCTCTCTAAATTAGATGAGCAGCGCCACCATGTGGCAACCTGTCCTAAGTGTGGTGTTGACAATTAAGTGCCAGTGCAGAGCACTGGAAACCAACTAAGTGCTGGTGCTGAGCACTGGAAACCACTGGCTCAAAGCATTGGTTGTGTGGGGACGTAATATATTTCAATCCATGCAGGTAAATTGAAAGTTAATTCAATTGCAAGTATTTTAAATGTATTACCCAAATCAGCAAATAACCATGCCTGCGTGGACTATCACAGACATCTGCACTATTTGCTCTATGCGTTTTGTATTGTATGCATTTTATAGAATATCACTAGTGGAACTATCTGTAGCATCCTTAGAAGTGATTTGTGGGGGGTCACACATTAGGCTACAGTTAAACTGCTGTGGGTAGTTTATGGGATAAAGAATCCCCTGATATATATTATATGGATATTGCTACTCACAGCAGAGTTCCATGACCATATAGTGGAACAAGGCCGAAGGTGACTTACAATATCCTATCATCTACTACAGCGGGCACTTTATTCCTTGTAATACATGGTCACACCATCACCTTTCCCACAAACCACTTAAATCTTTGGTGTGTAGCCAGTGTTTTAACAATAGCCCCCACTGCTCCCATGGTGTGGAGGGCCCCTGAGATCCAGGGTGCGCCCTCCGGCACTGTGACCATGCAGTGATGTCCCTGTCCTTAAGGCTCCTGACTGGGTGCAGAACGTCTGAGCTTGGGTGCCCCACCTCTGTGAACTTTGCAGGTGGGGCCTCTCTCTAGTTTTGTTACGCGACTTCCTCTCGCCAGACTCGAACCTTGTTATCTAACTTCAAAGTCGGCCGCTCTGGCCATTAAGCCACATCCTCCTCCCCCCCTCGTCCAAGAAGTGTGGTGTCGGCATCCATTAACTACACTCGCATAGACAAAAAATAGAAAACATGCCAGTAAATCGGGGAATTTTGTATAGATTCTCTCCAACAGATTGTAAATGTTAGAACTTGTACCCTTTTCAGAATGCGAGTTGTTTTTGGTCTGATCAACTATGATCCCTGGTGAAAGAAGTTCTTTTTCTGTTATATGATGCTGATAACAGCAGTATCCGGTCTACATAAGTTGCGCCCCAGCTCGTTTACAGCCGAAGAAACACCATTGCAGCAGTTTTAAACCCGCTCGTGATTTTTAAAAGATGCCGTTAACCCAATTAAAAGCAAGAGAGTGGCAACCACGGAGATCCCAATGCCGTCATTATAACAAATGATTTTAATTAGAAGTTATCGATAGTTACTAATTAGAGCCGACGTGACTCCAGTGCCCGAGTCCTGGGATTCTGGCTGCATGTCCTTATTTTGTAGGCCTCGGGAGCATCCTGTTCTAAACGGTTCACGCTCTGACTGACCACAGAGCAGACCCGAGCAATGGGTCCCTTGCGTCAGGATATGCATAATCCCCGCTCAGGGCACTGTCGCTCCAGATTACACCGCTACTATTACGTAATACTTAAGAGCGTCAGTGGTCTAAGGAATACACAAGAAGGGGCACATTACAAAACTTGTAAACATGGAATTGCTACACTTTTCTGCAAGACACTACCAGAGAAGATTTAAAATAGAAGTCTGCCCCCCTCCAACGGAAAATGAGAAGGGAGCAGTATGGGGAGTCATTTAGCAGGTGGCTAGGGAAAGCCTATCAAGTCCCCCTTTTACCCCATAATACCACATTCGGACACGCAGTGGCATTCATCTGAGTGGTGTTTTCACTTCAGGAGTTGGCACTTGAATGCCACAAACGAACACAGAGCACCATCAGTCATTGGCAGGGAGCAAGCACCCATGCCCTCGGTCTAGTGATGTCCAACTAGCAGACAGAAAGACAAGTTTGTGGTCTGCCCGGTTCCCGCCCCACCTGTATGAACGTTCATCAGCGCCCCGCTGTTGCATGGCGCCTAAAATCCTAATGTCAGCACTTTGGTGCCTGATGCGTTGACTATATGGGACAATGGGACTTCTAAGGCAGGAAACCTGTTCATGTCGCTTGTTCTTGCTCTAGCCACATGTCATGCCTGCTATTAGAGTGAAAAGTGAAACAGTGATTCGAGGAGTCAGAAGGAGACATTCCAAAGAGGCAGTGCAGTAAAAAATATAGGAATCAAGTTCCAGATCCGACATTAAGTGGATGCAATAACTCATGAAGACATTTAGTGGGCCTGTGAAAATTGCTCCACATATCAGGTACATGATTTTCCAAAGCCATTGCACTTCATTTGAACCTACCAGTGGCGCATATATTTCTTATGATGTGGCACCTGCCAAGTCATAAACAGAGTTAGTGCCATTCTAGCATCTGCCAGAAAATTAGCTATTGGGGTGCACTGAAGCAAAGAGTAAAATCTCTCCAGGAACAAGAATGGCATATGGTCCGATATCGTTACCCTTAAAGATAGTTTGCCTTTTCTATCTAACACTTTCGACAATGTTTATCGTATAACGGAGAGAAAAGCAAATAGCAGCTTTTTTTAAAAAAGGTAAGCCACGCTCTGCTCATGGGAAGCAAAAAGACACAAAGGAAATGGGTGGGAGAATTGCTAATGTAGAATAACGAAACAACGTATGAAGTACTGGTTGGTGCTATTATATTCGTTTATACTATTTACCATCATAAGTGGTGAGCTTTTTTCATGTATTTGCTTTAGCTGTGTTTCCAAACAAGACAACAGCAGTGAAATATGCCCCACACTGGGGCATATTCTCCAGGAGGATTGCCGATTTAACGGCACTTCATCGCAGCCAAAGTTGCGATAAATTTATCACCCCATTCACAAGCTGGTGCTAACAGCCCATAGCACCAGTTTACATGCGATAGCAGCCGCTAAAAACATCGCCACAGATGATCCCGGCAACTATCGTTAATGAGATGCAGAGTAGGCGTTCCCGAGGAAAAAGCAGCGACAACACAACACCTGAACATTCTCAACGACCAGCCAGATCAGAGATAAAAACAGAAAACATGCGATAATGCACGTTAGCAGCAGGAAACTAACACCTGCTCTGACCTGGTGTAAAGTCGGACGGCAGACTGCACCACAAAAGGGAGCCCAGCCCAGAGCCACACCTGAAGAACAAAAGATGCCATGGAGCCACTGAACATGCGGGCCGGACACCCAAGAGGGCCTCAACACCCACCGCAACCACCCCATGACCTCCACCACTCCCAGACAGCCACGCCCCCCCTGGACCAACACTGAGGCAGCGCAGACAAAGACAGCAACCCTCCAAAAATGCACCAACCTCCCAGACCCAACATCAGAGAATGTCCTTGCCCACTACATGTTCAAAGGGACAACCCTCCTCCGCATCCTGACCACCATTGCCCACAGGCTGATAGTACCAAAACGGCGGGCAACCAAAATCCCACCTCAGACAAAGCTGCTGGCCGTGCTGCACGTGTTGGCCTTTGGTACTCTCCAACCAACATTCGCCTGAGACGGAGGAGTCACACAGGCCCTCACAACAGTCATGGATGACACCATCAGCTTGGTATCCCACTATCTATACTTCCCACACACTGCACAGAAACAGCCAGAGACCAAGCAAGGCATGTACACCACAGCTGGCTTCCCGCACGTGTCAGGGGGGCAATTGACTGTACACACATCCTACTAGTAGGCTCTGGCAACACTGCAGACAATAAGCACAACAGAAAGCGCACGTATCCCACCAATGTGCAGGCAATAGTGGACCACAGGGGAATCTCCGCCAACGCCGCCGCCAACCACCCAGGAAGTGTGCATGATTCCTACACCTTCCGTCAGTCCATCAACCTGCGCCACCAAGATGGCACCTACGGAAATGAACTGCTCGTTGGCCAATACCAAATGCACACACCACACACCTCAACTCCACAATCATGCAACACACAACACAGGAAATGCACACGTCACAAGGTCACATACAACATGCACACCCACCAAACATGACAGCACAACTCACTGTGGGAACCTGGGCCAACCATGTTCATTAGCCATCAACGGCATGGCACCTCGGCCACACAATAGCAGAATGTTGGAAGAGGTGGAGACCAGGCATGTGTGAAGGAGGCAAGTGACCGATGAATGAGAAGGTACGCAATGCCAAGTGTGGCGAGTATGCAGACCACACACATATCCATGCCGACACACACCGCTGGTGTTTGGAGTGTAATGGACAGTGGACGCCAACATGTCACCCCAGCCAGTGGGGAAGATTGCGGAAATGTAGCTTGTTAATTCCCCCCCCCCGTAAGCGTGAGCTGAGTGGGCTGGCCTAGCTTATGCCAGGTCAGCGTAGGGGTGTGAATAAAAGGCACATAACTCTGGGCATAGTCCTCTTCCGGAATGCCCAACAGCTCTGCCAGGGCGACGCCTCTCACCCCGTCATGAGGCTGACGCCGAGAGCGGTGTTGCCAGCGATCCTGTGCTCCTGCTGCACCCCGGCAAGCTGGTCCCTGAACCAGTCCTGTCCGCCCCTGCACACCTAGGCCTTAATGCCCATCTGCTGACACCGGCGTGTGTCGAAGAGGGCCCGCCACGTCCCGGTGCAATCTCAAAGCCCGAGGCCTGCGACCTTGACAGCCACCTCAGATCATCACGGCCTCCGCAACACAGGCCCGCAGTACTCCTTTCTTGTTGACGTACTCCACCGGCAAGCACAGCGGACAAGTAGGTCACACATTTGGAACTGAGTCTAGATTACACCATGGCAGAGCACAATAAATATGGCTGAGTGTATGTCACTATACACCCTTCATTGTGGTGCCACCAGGTCTTAGTCGTACATCACAACCGCAAGATTCTGTGTGTCCATGCAAACTACTGCTCTCAGCCTACGCTGCGCTCGAGTAGGACACAGAATTGGAACTGGACATCGATTATTCAAAGGCTGAGTACAAATCATTGAACGCAAGGAGAAGCGTAAGAGGATGACATGTTGCATTTGGGGGGAAAATAGGATTATCGTTATCCATTGGCCTCCTCTACACTCCGGCTGCATTCAAGTTAGTCTGATTGTGGATCAGTTAATGGTAGTGTTCTGTCATCTCCGTGAAGCTGGTTTTGTTTTCCTGCGGACTGCACCCCGTCTTCCTCTCCCTCTTCTCCTTGGCCTTCCCTGACCCCGTTGTACCTTGATGGTGGTCTGTGGGGCTTGTGGGGTTCACGTTGGCCTCTGCGCTCGGTCAGGGTGCATCCATGTTGCTGCGCACTTTGGATTGTTTCTGGTGTGTTTTTCTTGTTCTGCTTTTATAGTGCATTTTCCTGCCAGACGTGTGGGATTTGCAGGCCTTCTGCTGGTTTTCGCAGCTTTTTGTATGTCGCTTGGCCTCATCGCAGCTTTTTTTGCGTTCGTGTTTTGCATTTTTGCGGAGTGGCATTGGTTTTAACGCGGCCATTTGATGCGTTATCTGGTGACTATCGAATGGTACCGCTGTGTTGTGAATACTTGGTTAACACGGCGTAAGTTTCCCACAATAGACTGCGATGTTGAAGGTTGCGTTAAGCAACTATTGCGATGGTTATCACACGTGCTTGAGAATAGCCCCCTCTGTCTTTTAAATTTTTTTTAACAAATGATGGACTGTAAAGAGGTTTAACTAATGAGAGTGGCTAATATTGAATATGATTAGGATTTTTTGATAGTGCAGGACATTGAGAATTAGGAACGAAGAACTAACAATGATAATATTGAAATGAATCCCACGGGATGTAAAGTTGATTCAGCAGTATGGACTCATCTTCTAGTATTTCTTTTCTGGCAATAAAAAGTGTTTTGGGGAACCACAATCGTTCATAATATGCAAAATGTAAGCATGTATTACTGCTATCACATTCTAAATGCTTTAATGTGATTGTCTATAGATAGAAGGACAGGGGGCTGGAGAAAATGTTAAATGCAAATAACTAAAGTGCCAGCGAGTTGAGAAGTGGGACACCTGCAAAATGAACTGCTGGTTGAAAACTGATACACAAGAAGCAACGCAGACTATTTTGCGGTCTCACATGCTTACCCTGGTGTACAATCTATGGAAAAGATTAAAAACACCCATCACAGAAGGCACCACAAAAAAAGAAGCAACTCTCGGTGCTTTATATAAATACTAGAACGGAACAGCACACATTGGAGCTTTCTTGACCAGTATAGCTGACCACATACTCAATGGACACCCTTGGCCTTCCTTTAGGTCAGAAAAGGGCCTTTCTTTTTCATTCGATGGTGCTGAAAACGCATTTTTCATGCATTAATTATCAAAAGAAGTAAGGCTGGATTGGATATCCAGTACACAAATGATTTTGTTTATAGGGTGACCACATTCTCCAACTTTACTAATTCTCAATAGATGGTAACAGCAACTTGCTACTGGAGTTCAAGGCAGACCGTCTCAATACGGCGTATAATGAAGTCTGCTGTACTGTATTCATTAACTTAGAAGGCTGTTACCTCAATATATCCAAATGCCATTTCCTGCCAGGAAAGCTAAGCAATGGCATCTTAGGAGTAGGAGACATCGACGGCATCTTCTGATGCTTCCTGCTGCCAATGTCGGCATGTTGGGACTACTCTGAGCCTGCAGCTGACTGTGTCTTCTGAGGCATGGCCCATCTATGCTGCCTGACAGTGTGGGGGACATCAAACCCACTGACACTAAGGAGATGTCATGCAGGAGAGTACAGGACAGACACTAACAAGCCGTGTGTGCACACCTGACACTGCTCTCTCGCCTTGCATTGAGGAATTCCTGAGCTTTCCCCAGCAATTATCACCTTCCTGTTTTTATAGGTGGCCTGGAAGGCGGGGGCAGGGATAGAGCTGTCACTATGGAGCTGCCAGTTGGTTGAAACATCATGTGGACAGCACACTCCCATACTTCCCAATCACAGCGCATCATTGTAATCCATTACCTAGTGATGCTTTGCTAAGATTGAGTCACTGCAGACTTAAGGTGATAGTCTACCCACCTTGAATATGCACTGCCCCAGGCATCAAGGGGTCCTTCAGGTCACCCCCAAATCCTTTCTTTAGTTTGTTCTTCTCACGGCCTTTGCAGTGCAAAATAAATATCATATTTAGAATTCTAGTTTAAAAAATGATTAGGAGTTAAGCACTTTATATTACTATGATGCATGGTATTCTGTAATCGCTTTATAAACGATAGTCTCTAATTTCATTATTATTGGCGATGCACCCAGTCGCCGATTATAAAGAAAGGACGTCAGAACTCGACTATTATAAGTTATCATTATCAAGTTCTGATGTCACAATGCCTGCTGCCAGAGCCAGCAGCCCCTGTGAAAGGCAGGTCGGGTGGTGGATCATCATTGAAGCATCTGTTTAAAGAAACAAAAACAGATTGTTGTTTTTCTTGCTTCTGCTCTATTTTAATAGCTTAAAATGACAAGCAACGAAAATATGTTTATTTTTTGCACTCCATAGATGGAGAAAAGCTTGAATCTTTGTTCATGTTTCTGCACGTTCCGTGCTACTACAGCTTTTTAAAATATGCAGCCTCAATCACTCACATAAAGGGAAACGTACTTTCTTACCTCACAGGCATAGGTTTAAAATACCTTTCCTCCAAGAGATTGATCTCCCCATCGACCGACACACACATATGCTTCTGCATGGGGGATACACAGTTATTTCTCCTGTTAAAGTTCTTACTCGAGCGGAGTATGCATATATATTCATGAGAGCATCCCTTGCTCAATTTCTGCTAGCTTTATAGACTCCGATGGCCGTTAAATCCTACTGGCTAGCATGCTGACAGACTAATGTGCCCTACTGGTAAATGTCTATGGCCCAAACTCTGACACAGCTGAATTTTATCGGACCATATACTCACACATGGGATGAGTGAAAGCCAACATTATTCTCATGGGCCAAGACTTCAACATGGTACAGGATCCTCAAGTAAACACCACTGGCATATATACACATAGTAAACCACAGGTTTGGCGGTTCTCTGGGACACTAATGACACCCACATACTTCATACCGTCTGGCGCACATGACAACCCACTATCTCAAAATACACATTCTACTCTTCGCCCCATAACGCTTGGTTGAGGCTAGAATACTGGCTACTGTCAGCCAATGTTCTGCACTAGACAACAGATGCAGCAAACCTACCTTGCTCAATGTCCGACCACTGCCCTGTTCGACTAGTCTTACAAATGCCCTATGGTGGCAGTTTGGAACGCTTTTGGCAATTCCCAAGTGTGGCTCTCCACGACACGGCTATCTGCACTAAACTTAGAGATGTAGTGGTTGAATTCTTCATCATTAACGTTGGTTTGGTCACGGCCCATGCTACCCTATGGGAGGAATTTAAGGCATATATTTGGGGTGTATGCATCTGCAAGCATGCCGACATCCTACATGACATATGCTCTCAACTATTACCGGCCGAATTGGAGTTGCAGGCTCTTGACCATGGTGCTTCCAGACCCAACTGCTCTCCACAAATTCACTAATGCACTGTCCTCATGTCTGAATTTCAAGATTTTACCAACATGGAGGTAGTATTCATGGGTAAACATGCCAGTGCTCGACATTGTGGTGAGGGAGAGCACCCCGGACAAAGCCTGGGATGAGTGCTCTGACCTAATCTTCTCAGTAGTTACATTTCCCAATTGCAATTTAAAACTGGTGACAACATGACTGACAATTCTGGCATAATGGCCAGGCGTCTGTGCTACTATACCCAATTGTACTCTTCTCGTCTTGTTGGTGACTCAGATGCAATAGCAAACTATCTAGCAGAGATCCTGGTGTTCCTGCTCTCCGGTGGTCAACAGAGTTTCCTCAGTGAGTCCATCTCCTGTGAGGAGATCATACAGGCTGTAGATTCCCTCAATGGGTCCAAGGCCACTGGTCTTGATGGCCTCACTGGGGCTTTTTATAAAGCCCATAAGCAGCTATTGGTGCCCCATCTCATCGCCATGTATGCCAAATCTTGTAAACCGGGTCACCTACCGCCTACCTTGAGGGAAGCAGTGCTTACACTCCTACTAACACCTGACAAAGACTCCCAACTATGCTCTTCCTACTGTCCCCCCTCTCTTCTCAATTTTTATAATAACATCTTAGCCAAGATTCTTGCTACCAGCCTCTCCTTCTTAACAGAGCAAATTATTTTGCTGGCGCAGTCCAGATTCGTTTCACATAGATCCACTTAATATACAGACCATTTTCTCAGTACTGAGCAGGATCTCCCCAACAGTTCTGGCAAAAGTAGTATTACTGGTTGGCAAGAATGCATTTGACTACCTAGAATGGGCCTTTCTAAAGGTGACCCTTACTAAACTAGGCCTGCCTGTATCTTCATATTCCTGGTCATGCTTCTCTACTTCCCCCCGGTGGGTCGCCTATGCATGAACGGCTCCCTTAGAGCCCCTTTTCCCATAGCTAGGGGGACCAGGCAAGGCTACCCTCTCTCCTCCATTCTTTTCATTATTGCAATGGATTTCCAGGCCAACCAGCTGTAGGAATGGGACTTACATCAGGTATTGCAATTTAGACATGGCCCCCTCCAACTTTCCATGTCTGCCAATTAAATACTGCTTTTTGTTTGCCACCCCTCTGACAATCTTTCACCATTGATTCATTATATCCTGAGATTTGGGGTCCTTTCTGGCTTCTTTATCAACTGGGCTAAGTCAGAGCTTCTTTTTCCACTTAATAATTTCACTCAACCGGTGGCTCTCCAGTACCCTTTGGCCTGGTGCGCCGATTCTACCAAGTATTTCGTCATATATATCCACAGGGATAAGGACCAAATTCTCGGTCTTAACTACTGCCCAGCTGTAGACAAACTTTCAGCCCAGGTGGAATGGTGGATTCTTCTTCAACTTTCCATGGCTGGCCAAATTACTATCATTAAAATGGTGGTCTTTCCCGGTTCCTATATCTTTTTCTAAATATTTCATTACCCTGATGTAACATTTCTTTGTCACATTATGTAGTCACCTTATATGGCTTATATTGGCTGTTCGCCAACCCCGTCTCGGCTGAGACACATTGATTCTCCACTACGAGCGTGGAAGCTTTGGAGTACCGGATCTCCAGCTCTACTACTTGGCCATACAATGCCAATACACACATCAGTGATATCATCCTGACGCTCGGATTCCCCATCTCAAACCGGAGAGGGACCAAATTGGTGACTTACCCCTTTCCTCTATATTCCTGAAGGGATCCATTTAGATCTCTCCGATATACAAACGCTATCTACCACTAGTTGGGCATGGCAAAAACGTCCCCGTGTCCTAGACACTGGCCTTCTTTACTCCCCAAATATCCCACTGGTCAACAACCCCTGTCTCTCCCACACTAGAGAGGAGCTGATTCCATGCTTCCTCCACCACCATGAGCTGCATGTCATTTGGGATGTATTCCTTGATGGCCACAAACTTTTCCATGTGGATGTCGATCGCCTCAATGATACCTCACACATGGACCATTTCATACTCATACGACTCTATACCACTCTTCACTTCAGGTTTCTCTCTTATCTCATGGCCCCAGATGACTTCCTGCCTCTCACTGTCCTTATCTCAGACGATGACTGTGGGCGAATTATTTCCAGACTATACCGCACCTGTCTTGCCATGAGACCGGTCCCCATAGGTCGGGTCCAAGCGGCAAGGGAAGCCGACTTGAGTAGCCCACTTTCAGTCAAGGTCTGGTCCCATTGTTGTTCTCAAACCAAACTCGTATCCATCAATGATAAACATAATATATTGCATTTTAAATTCCTCCACTGGGCCTACAAAACACTCAAAGCTCTGGCACTCATCGATCCTACACGCTCAGCCCAATGCCCCGAATGCCATACAATAGATGCAGACTTTGCTCACCTCACGTGGACGTGCCCACCAATTTGCCGTTACAGGACCACAATATTCTCCCTTGCCCCGCCATGATAGGCACCACACTCTATCCCACCCCTCTCATCTCACTATTAGGGTATTCCCCAGGGTGTCCCACTGGGCACTCGGCAGTTCACCTCCATCGCCCTTCTGCTTGCAAAGTGAGAAATAGCATTAAACTGGGGCAGAAGGTACTGCCCCAAAGACTCTGAGTGATATGCATGTCACAGAGCGACCACATACCTCCCGACCAAAATATATATGGCTCACCTTATGTGACTACCTACTTTCCCTAGAACCTGATGATTCTGACTGAATGACATATCCACAGCCCCATTGCCTAAGCCTCCCTTGCCCACCTCCACCAACTTGCTGGATCCTATACCTAATATTAGCATGTTAACAGATATTATGACAAAATGTCCCAGTTCTTGCATACCTGGTGTCAACCTCATGACATGCAACATCTCTGGTTAATCGCCTTAGCATTTTAAATGTGCTGTTCTTTCCGCATTGTTGTGCCTTGTCTTGCTTCCATCACATCTATGACCCTGAGCAACTATGCTATTGATTGCCTTTTTTGTTTTGAAAATCTCGTAAATACAGCATTTAAATGAACAAAAAACATCACTCGGGCTGGAAATGGCCGGCTTGTAACACATTTTAGGGTGCTATTTAAGTGGGTGCAGGCCCTCTGGTAGCATTTTATTTACAGGCCCTGGGTATTTGGTATGCTACTCTACAAGGGACTTATATGTAAATTAAGTGTGATGCCAATTAAACCATGTCTAGGGGAGTGAGCGCAAGCACATTCGCACTGGCAAAGTGCAGAGTCCTAAAGCCAACAAAAATGAATTCCATTAAAAATATTGAGGTAAGAAGTTAAAAGGTTCGGGGGAAGACGTCCCTAAGGCTGCCAGGTCTAACAGCGCCATGTCTTGTTCTGTTTTTCTGAACGTCGGATACTCTGTTCTCAGATGGAATATTGGGATGCCTTGTCCTGTAACCCTGACCAATCACAGCTACCATATGTCTCATTGAGAGCCCATAGTTTGTCTTCTTCAGCCTGCTACCATACCGCTTATGATGGAGGCTGACTTTTTCATAGTGTCTGAGTGTCTAACACATTAACAAGGGTTTTCAGAGGCAGAGAGAATACATATAACAGGGATCACAACATATTTTTACGCTTCCTGCTTCCATTTGCTACAAGTGTCATAACTAGGGTGAGATAACTGATTTTAAATGGCCTGTACATATGACTCTATTCCTGCTGTATACCTGACTTTTTCTCCACTACCCTTGCCATGGGCCAAAGAGTGTGCAGGTGAGTTTGCATAAAGCACATCTGAGTGCTTATTTTTATGTCGCTGCGCTGTATAAAGCCTATATAGCTAACCCAGAATACCTCTGAGTTGGTGCATGAGCTACAGGCAGCAGAGCATGGAAACAGAGAGAGGCAACCACTGCTCATCCCCATCCATTTCTATTGTGAAACACAGGCAATGAGCTCAGTTCTGTGTGCCAGTATTGTCTCGTTTACCCACCTCTCCAGAACTCTATGAATAGGTGTGTCTAGTACCAAATTAAAATAAATAAGTAAAGGTAATTTAGGATCAGCGTTAACAAAAACAAATCAATTGATCAATCAAAAAATGATCCGTACAAGGTCAGATGCCAAAGAGGCAATCAGCTCAGCACAAACCCATATCCATCACCAAATCCATTCGGTTAAGTGAAACAGTGATCAATATTATGTGTGTCAGTATGAAATGCTAGTTAATAGTGTCTCTCAAATGGCGTGAGTTGCAAACTACACCAGTTAAGCGCTTCATGTCCGGTCGAGCATCAAGGTGCCCCTTCCAGCTCAGCAAGCACGCAACCTAAGCATGCGCTGTCATCCCGAATGCGGCCATCAGCCTACAAATCCGGAACACGGCGTCTGAAGCTTTCTGAGAAGGAGAGCTGGGGCATACGCGTCTGCATCGCAACGCTGCAGAGCACGAAAGAACACTCGCCGAAATACTGCTCTGGTTGTTGTACTAGCTTATATTTCTTAAGTTTTCATTTCAGCAAAAAACTGTATCAGAATTGAAAATAAAAAGCCTGTTTCCATTGCGGCAGTGTCAGGGTGTGCGGGCAGGAGATCCTTGCTAGAGGGTTGAAAATGAAGAGAATGAAGGCATTTGGCACAGAACCACTTTTAAATGTTGGTATTTCAAATAGCACAGGCCAGTATTTAAGGTAAAGGTACATGCTTCACAGAACTGTTATTAAGCCTGGCCTGACAGCGCCACTTTCACCAGATTTTATGTGCTCAACAGAAAAAAAAACTTTCAAGTACTATTGAAAGAGGCTCTGCCCACGTGTGGATCGCCTTGAGTACACCATTGAATTAGGTACACGTTGTGTGCTTCCACTGAAAAACAGTGCTTGTATTGCCCTTTTTTTACATTTTGGGAAATAATATGCTCAGTACACCTGGACTGTGTTAGTTATGGGGGTATGTCAATGACCAAGACTTTAGGCCTAATCTGTTCGTTATGAAAAATTACAATGAAGGCAGTAGTCCAAATCTATTTAAAAAGCATGTGTTAAAGTCAGTAGGTCAGTAGGTATTTGAGTGTGGATTGGTTTTCTACCTGTAGCGAGGTGTTTTGTTGCATGGAATCTCACAGTTTACCATGCTAGGCTAGAATATTGGTTACTTCTTCTGAAAAACTCTAAAGTAAAAAACTTTTCACAGTGATAAACCTTCTTAGGCCCTCTGCGAAGGGATAGTATTTTACTTAGCGAACTATAATTTTCTGTATATTTGTAGTTGTATCCCTGTATGTCTGATGGTTGTATTTTGGGAAAGCCGTCTCTCAATACAGTAGGATGGAGTTACCTATGGTGACCAACCAATATTACAGTCTGGAGGCCATATTGGTTGGTTACAAAAAGCTATGTCAGTTGCCATAGTCTGATCTCTCTATTCAGGAATGTTATGACGAAGGCAATAGGCCTTATTTACTTATTATGGAACACATATATATTTAAATCAATGGACTTTAAGGTTTGGTTGGTGTCACAGAGTGTTAAAGCCTATGTACATTTATATTGTTACATGGATTCCCACAGGTTACATAGGAAGCCATGGGGTTGGTGTAAATTACCTCCTTGGACCTTGGGAGTAGCATATTTGCACTGTAATTATTCTTGCTAGAATCTCTTTGAAGGACCTGATGGATACCGTTGTGCAAATCTATCACTGGTGCTGTGTTAGCTCTGCCAGACCCATACGATCCAGTCCAATAGTCTTATAAAGGAAAATACAGTAGTTGGGGATACATTGGGGGATATTCTCAATAATGTGCGATAATTATCGCCATCCTAGGCTTACGCAATTTTACATAACGCCGTCTATCGCGGTAAACTAACGCCGTGTCAACAGCGTATTTTCAACATGCCGGCAACAGGCGATAGCTCACCCATTAATGCGTCAAATGTCTGCGTTAAAATTACCGGGACGCGGATAACAAAGAAAACCGGAACGTGAAAAAAGTAGCGATGGGCCCAACAGAGATACAAATATCAGTGATAAGCAGCGCCAGGCTTGCTATTCCCACATCAGGCAGGAAAATTCACCATAAAAGCTGCAAAAAAAACAAAACCCAAAGAACTGAGAAGCACCATGGAGGAAGCTGGAGCAACTACAGGACCCCACAAACCCCTAGCAAGTGGCAAGTAGGCCCCCGTAGACAATGTGCCCAGGGGGAGCCCTCCCCACACATCACTAATCTCACAACAAACCCATGCACATGTGCTGAACCCAGCAAAGCTGCGGGTCCATGAGCCACACTGACAATGCAAGTGACACTGCATGACGATTAGCATTACTGCAGTCCAATCATCATGACATAGTGCACACCATGACACTGAGGTGACTGAGTTTGGACCACATCCATAAAGGAGAAGGTCACACCCTGACACATCCACGTGCACAAATAACCCCTTACGTCCAGGTTGTTCATGTTGTAGGACTTGAGTCACAGGGTGCATCTCTGCATCAGGGTGGTTCATATTTGACCTCAAATGACACCCTTTTGTCTTATTTTGGACATCAATGACAGCCTTCATGTCATATTTTTGTACACATGTGATACGGTGATGAGTGGGATTATGTACCACACTTGACACCCTGAAATGTCATTTTAAATACGTGACACCCCAACAGCCACTCTGTACAGAGGTGACATACCCACCATCTTTTTGCTAGTCGTGAGACTGTTAGCACTTAATGTTGCACTTACACTTGTCAGAATGTTGTGTTCATGCAGAGGACTGACATGCACACAGGGAATGTGTGTTGCAATGAATTTATTTGCACATGCCGTTCATGTGGTGATTTGGTACTGTCCCATGATTGCTAAGGACAGTCACAATGTCACGTGCCCATGCGAAGAAATTGTTAATGATTTTGTACCTTTGGACTATTCCTGCTGCAGCTGCAGTGGGGTGGGGTCCACCTGCCTCATCTTCCTCATCATCGTCCGGTGCATCTGGCACCTGGATCCATGGGGCATTGGTGCATACACATATGTTGTGCATCCATCCATCACGCCTGTCTTTACATTGCTTACTAAAGGCAGCTATCACATTTTAAACAATCAAGACTGCTGTGGCTTGCAGGCTGGAGTCCCATACTTGGTAACAGTTTTCCAGCACGTAACTTGCTGTAGCAATGTACTTTTCCCACCCCCACAAGGGAGTTTAGATTGTTCACTCTGGCCTTCCAATCCGACTTTGAAATCAGAGTCCAACAAGTTGAGCAGGCACAAAGCACTTTTATTGTAACAGAAGGTGGCCATCACTTCCATCAGAGACACGTTCAGATTACAGGTGCTTCGGACCTCGAGTGAGACTAATTCACCATATATACAATGCATCTGAGATGACAGGACTTGCACATTTGTTTTAAATGTGTGGGATCTTACATGGTCTGTACTTTTCAGACTATATTCGGGGTTATACCAGCTTTTATTCATTCTATTTATTCGAGCGTTTTCTGAGGTTTCCCCTTAATATTGGTGCTAGTAGCTGTTGTCCTGATTCTCCTCTTTGTGCTTCGTAATTGCTGCTCACTTTGTGGCTCTGCACAGGCCGGCCCAGCTACAACTGTACCGCAATCGCCTGTATGAGGCTTTTGGATGCTTGCCCTTAGCAACGATTGGCGTCAGTTAGGACTTGACCTTTCGCTTTGCATACTATACTTGCGTGCAATCTGTGCTACATTGCAAAAGATGTCATTTCTCCTGGGCGATGGAACTTTGCTTATCAAACATGTGGTGGTGTCCAATCCCTGATTTCAGCCGGTTGATGGGTCCCTTGGAGGCGCATGGCGAGGCTTGTTCTGTGCATGGTCAGATGACGTGTGCAGCTCTACTTGGAATCTTGGCTCAATGGGATATCTGTGCGGCTGCGCAGACTTTTCTACGACGTGATTTTATCGAATTTCACACAAGTGTCCCATTTCTAGGTTTGCATGCTCCTGCTTATGAGGAACATGATTATTCCATCGACTTACTTAATTGGATGTCATCGCTTTTTTCTACAAATGACAAGGATGAACTGTTAGAGGGAACTGCATTTCTTTGCACACGTACCTTCAAGGATTCACTACTTAGGTCGTCACAACTCATCTTTTACTCTTTTTCAAAAGCTCAATGTGCCTTTAGCTTTTTCTTCGGACTTGCCATTTTTTCTCCGATTTTGTCTTTTATTTTTTGTGGAAGTTCCTCACTGATATTTTGAACACTGCCTGACTTTTGAACTCATTTTTTGTTCTTCTGTCTATGTTCTACTGACTCACCAGGGGGAGGGTGTTATATGAAGTTATGATGCCATTTGGATACATTGTTGACATTGCTAAGTTAGCATGAGTTTGCTTGCCCTATGCTGTTGCTTTTGCGCATGCCTCTGCTAGAGTTTGTTTTCGCAACACTTTGCCTCTGCCCTGTACATGATAAGATTGTTTTACATGTTCTCAGCTTACCCTGAAAATTCTGTCTGAACATAACGTGCTAGGTCAATCAACAATGTCTCTTGTTATTCTGTTCTGGTCAGTCCCTATCACGTAGACAAAACATGTTAGCAACAGCTGCAATATAGAAGAATCGTGCTTTGATATAACATGGTTGCATGTTTTTGACACACACTCGAAGAAAGCACATCCATGGAGCTGAGCTCGGCTGCTCCTATGATGTAAACCTCTTTGCGTTTAGGTTTTCTGGTATGGTGCCTCCTAATAATGCCTAGAGATCTTCTGTTATGTAAAATAACTTCTTACTGCCAAGGGGAGGGTGATTAGGCCTAGTTATTTTGACTTTGTCACTGTCTTTATTAAATGACGGCTCCTTTTGTATTCTATGGTATTGTAACAATGCTGATGATGCTGACTTTATGCATTTTGATGCTGTTTGTGGTTCGCAAACTGTTTTATGAATCACTATAGTCATAATAAACATTTTGAACTTATTTAGTTACTCTGATTATTCTTATTGTGGAAATTACGAGATGGCGAAAGATTGTCTTGTTCTGCACTGCCTGGGTGGGGGTGCTCCTGGGGTGGTGGCGGTGGGTGTTGAGGCCCTCTTGGGTCTCCAAGCGGCATGATTAGTAGCTCCATGGCATCTGTTGGTCTTCATATGTGGCTCTGGGCTGGGCTCTCTTTCTACGGCAGGTTTTCGTCCTACTTAAGATCAGAAAAAGCAGGTCTTAAGTCCTTGCTGCTAACGTGCCTTATCACCTGTTTTTTGCCCGCATCGCTGATCTGGCTGGTTGTCGAGAATTTCGCGAAGTGGTGTTATTGTGAGTTTACGGACGGGAACGCCTACTCTGCATTTGATTAGCGTTAGTGGTCGCTGTCAGCCTTGGCGATGTTTTTAGCGCAGCTATCGTGGGTAAACTGGCGATGCTAGCTGTTAGCGCAGGTTTGTGAATAGGGCGATAAATCTATCGCCGCTTTCATGGCAGAAAAGTGCAGCTAAATCGGCGATGTGTCCTTAAGAATTTGCCCCATTGTCTTTTGCATTTATATCATCAAGTGAAATACAGCCTAGTAATCCAAAGCATTTCAACTGAATACTTTATCATGAATACTAGTCCCTCCTTTCTTTCATTTTTACATAGTGAAAGGTTAGTGTGGTCACCTTCTTTAGTGTGTATGTCAATATATACATACTTTATACAGAGCCAGTCATCACTATAATCTTACATTTATGTCAGAGTTTCCATGAGAAGAGCGTTTTTGTTTTGCCAATAACTTTGGCGCAGTTTGACAAATTCTTACATGCACCTCAGCTCCCAGCTGGAAGGTTTTGGGGTGATACATCAAGCAGGGACTGAGAAAAAGTGTGGTTGCCAAAATGCATTTCCCCCATGCAATTTCACATAGGAATTTTAGACAACGCAACAGCAAAAACAGTTGTTCAGAATTACACCAGATTTGCAGAAGTAGAAAGCTAGATTTTTTCACAGACAATGTGATTTTTATGATCTACTGTAAATATTTTCACTACTTTTTGAGAAAATTGAGTTTAAAATGTATTGACATCTAGTGCTGCAAATAATACAGAAATAATTCCATTGTAAAAGAACAACAACTTGTAGTATACTGACACACAATCAATAGATCTGAAATATTACACAAAAAGATTATATCATAAACGCTCCATCAGTTCTAGTGCACACACATAACCACATAAAAAGCATTCAGCATGTGCACAGCCACCGATAATGCGTGCTGTAGACAGGCCGTACTAGGAGCAATATCTGTTGCCATCAATACTGCATCATCTGCAATACCGACTCAATCTGAATTATGAACACTGCTGTCTGCAGTGTAGGCCATAGAGAGCAGTCACAAAGGACCCACAGATACGTAAAGTGACTTCACCTACCCAGTTTGTCATCAGCGAAGCAACAAAAAAGAGTCTGCAAAGCCTGCAATGATACATATGCATGGTGCAGACAGTATACACTGGAGCAATGTCTTTTCCTACAGGACTACCTCATCTACAATAGCGACTCAATCTCAATTGTAAACACTGCTGTCTGCAGTGTAGGCCAGCGTGAGCGGTCACAAGGGCCCACAGCCACATGGCATTCACTTGAACTCTACAGTTTGCAATACACAAACTAAAAAAACACGTTTGCAGAGCCTGCAATGATGCATATGAGTGGTGCAGACAGAGCGCACTGGACCAATATCTTTTCCTACAGGACTGCATCATCTACAATACCGACTCAATGTCAAATGTGGACACAGAAGTCTGCAGTATAGGCCAGAGAGAGCGTTCAGCAAGGGCCCACAGCCACGTGGCATTGACTTGACCTCTACAGTTTGCAATACACGAAGCAAAAAAAACGTGTACAGAGCCTACAATGATGCGTATGAGTGCTGCAGACAGAGCACACTGGAGCAACGTCTTTTACTACAGAACTACCTAATCTACAATAGCAACTACATCTGAATTGTTAACACTGCTGTCTGCAGTGTAGGCCAGAGAGAGCAGTCAGCAAGAGCCCACATCAACCTGGCATTCACTTGAGCTCTACAGTTTGCAATACACGAAGAAGAAAAAACGTGTGCAGATCCTGCAATGATGCATATCAGTGGTGCAGACAGAGCGCACTGGAGCAATTTCTTTTCCTACAGGACTGCATCATCTATAATACCGACTCAATGTCAAATGTGGACACTGAAGTCTGTAGTATAGACCAGAGAGAGCGGTCAGCAAGGGCCTACAGCCACATGGCATTGACTTGAGCTCTACGGTTTGCAATACACAAAGCAAAGAAAACGTGTGCGGAGCCTGCAATGATATGTATGAGTGGTGCAGACAGAGCACACTACAGCAATCTCTTCTCTTACAGGACTGCATCATCTACAATAGCAACTCGATCTGAATTGGGAACACTACTGTCTGCATTGTTAATTAAAAGCAGTACTCACACACACAACCATCAATACATTTTCTCACTCCCTCTTTACAAAATAAAACAACATAAATTACAGAGAACTCTACAATGAATAAATCAAAACAATTCGAATTGGGATTTCATCTCTCCACAGTCTACACTATTCACTGTTCCTTTGGACTTCCAAGAAAAATTTGGTAATTTCACTAAACCTATAACTGATATAAAAAAAACTTCTTGAAGCAAGTATACGAAAACAATATGTGTAATAGACGTTCTAATTACTTAACTACTGGATTCTGTAATTAAACAATCACCACACAATCTAAATTGTGAACCCTGCGAACAGCAGTCTACACCAAATCCAGTGGTCATTCACAACTCACAGCCACATACCGTTGGATTTGGAAGCACGGAGTTGGTTGGACCTGATCAGAGGGGGTACACAAAAATCATCACAGACTTTAACTTATGACATCCTCAATCATAGAATCAAGGCCCCATTTCACTGTTTGCACCTGCTGTACCACAGTATACTCCACCGACTACTGTCGACCAAGCCCAATAATCATGTGCAGCAGTTAGCTATGGAATCACAGACTGTGATACACCTCAACACACGAACTTCTGAAAAAAGCAATCCATTTTGGGATCAAGACACCATTCCACAGTTGGGACCTAAAGTTGGATGAACCTGATCGAAGAGAGTACCTTCATCTCCACTCTCAAATGCAGTTCTAATTTCATCCATTGTGGAGTCAACACACCATTCTACTTTTGGAACCTAGAGTTGGTTGCAGCTGGTAGATGAGAATACCTCCATCTCCACTCTCAGATACAGTTCTAACATCATCCATTGTGAGATCAACACACCATTCCACTGTTGGGACCTAGAGTTGCTTGCACCTCATTAGAGGGGGTACACAGGAATTATCACAAACTGTAACTTCTAACAACCTTAATCATATAATTAACACCCCATTTCACTGTTTAGACCTGCTGTACCGCGGTGTATTCCAGCAATACCAGTCAACTAAGCCCAATAACCATGTGCAGCACTTAACTACAGAAGCACAGAATCTGATGCACCTCAACAGATGGAGTTCTGTGAAAAACCAGCAACAGGTAATATCGGACATCGTCCATTGTGTGATCAAGACACCATTCCACTGTTGGTACCTAGAGTTGGTTGCACCTCATCAGAAACTAAACCCAAAAATCATCACACACACCTCATTAGAGGGGGTACACAGGAATTATCACAAACTGTAACTTCTGACATCCTCAATCATAGATTTAAGACCTCGTTTCACTGTTCGAACATGCCGTACCACTGTGTACTCCAGCAACTGCAATAAACTATGCCTAATAATCATGTGCAGCAGTTAACTACAGAAGCACAGAGTCTAATCCACCTCAACGGAAGGAGTTCTGTAAAAATTAAGCAGAATGTAATCTCGCACATCTTCCATTGTGGAATCAAAACAACTTTCCGCTGTTGCAACCTAGAGTTGGTTCCACCTGGTCAAAGGGAGTACCTTCATCTCCACTCTCAGATGCAGTTCTAACATCATCCATTATGGCATCAAGACACCGTTCCACTGTTGGGACCCAGAGTTGGTTGCAGCTGGTCAAAGGGAGTACCTCCATCTCCACTCGCATATGCAGTTCTAACATCGTCCATTGTGGGATCAAGACACCATTCCCCTGTCGGTACCTGTCGGACTACTGTGTTACTATTATACAGAGCACTCCACGCTCCTGGGCCTCAGGCTGGACTCTGTGTGCCTGTGTCGCGGTAGCCAGCGTTAATCTCAGGAGCCTTCCAAGCTCGCAGACCTCGGCCCAGGACCTTCCACCGGCACGTGGTTGGCCCTCTTTCACATACAGCGGTGTCGAAAGGTGTATTGTGGTGCATATATGCTTCACTGCGGCCATAACGGTTTCTGAGTACCAGCATGATGAGAACATCATTCACGCACCCACCTTCGCTCACAGCATCAGCCTCGTGGCGGTGTAAGCTGCTGAGACCTGGCAGACACGTTTGCCAATCCGGAAGAGAACCACACCCAAAGAAATGTGCCTTTTATTCATACCCTTACGCTAGCCTTGCGTACGGCAAGCCAGCCCACTTCCCTAAACATTTGGGGGGGAGGCCCATACGCGCTACCATTCCATAATCTTCCCTACTGACTGTACTATCATGGTTGCGTCCACTGTCCACTTCGCTCAATAGACCATCAGTGTATGTTGACATGTACATGTCTGTGCTCTGCATGCTCAAGTCTGTCTGGCACATCCCCTCAAGACTTTGCATTGTATACTTTTATAATCGAGAATTACTTGCCACCTTCGCACATACTTTGCTCCCATCTCTGCCCGCATTCTGCATTGTGTGGCAGAGGTGCCATGCCATGATTGGTTTGTGTACATGGATTGCCACGGTTCCCACAGTATGTAATGTCATTGTGTCTGCTAGTTGTACATGTTGTTTGTCATGTTGTATGTGATTATATGAAGTAGCGCATTTATTCACGAGCAGTGGTTTCTCCTATTTACATATCGCTGTTTTAAAGAGCATACAGAAGTTTTTCTCACAGGTGAAAAGTGCGACCACAGTGGCAGTCATTCATTACTATCCAAGAATGTCCAACTACACGGCGCTTCTAAGTTTACAGCCCCCAATCTTGTGTTCTTTCTTAAAAGGATGCCAACTCCCACAATCAGACCAACATTCACACAGCTTTCTAACAGCAGTTATCTGCTTCTCAATAACATGCACTCCTACGGAATGTGAGCTGGCATACTGTTTGTCCTTACTGTTTCAAACCGAGTAACTTCCTGTGGCAATGTCTATACCCACCCTCACAAACTAACTCCCAAACTTCAACTTGGCCTTCAATTCCTACTTTGAAAACAGATTTAATTAAACAAACCAAACTGAAAACGCTTTTGTTCACAACAGAAGTGTCTCTCACTTCTGCAAAATAATTTGATCGACTGCAGATACCACGAACTTCAAGTAAAATACACTCCCTTTTAAATACGAACCTCCCATTACACTTTGTGAATTGTTACACAATTTTCAACACATGTCACACTCAAGGTCTGGCACACTTTTTTAACACGGTCTCCTACAGCTTTCTAACACGCTTTCAAACTGTTCTTCTTTTAATACCAGACTACATTCAGACATTCTTTCGATTATCTCTGGAATAACAGGAACAGTGCCCATAGTTCTCACCCTGTTTGCGGCCATCCTACTACTAATTCTACTTCTAGAAATGGCTACGCTCTCTATGGTAACAAATATGTCCGACAGAATACGCCTCTACGCCAAGCTACATCAATACTGTAAAAAAACAGAAAAACTTTTCGGCTGCCTGCCTCTATCTATTATCGAAGCTAGCTACAACATAACATTTATTTACACTTATGCAATATGCGTACAACCATCGTTTGATTGAAAAACTTGCTCATTCAACTGGCGAATGGATGTATGTCTTGTCAACATCTCAACAATCATTCCAGATATCCAGCAGGTAATGGAGCATCTTGAAAACCATGAACGTGATTGTTCTGGCAGCGGAGCAATGGCGAATGCAATGCAAAAAGGAATTGGAGTGCATTGGGATTTCTGCGCAGACGCGAAAGATCTCCTGCTACGTGCGACCTTTCACCACATCGCAGATTGCCTGCCCATTCAAATTACCGCTCCAACATTCAGAGCTGCTTCGCACAGTGGTGGTCCGAGGCCACGCCCCTTTTTATGCCTCTCTGTAATGCAGCTCTGTGGCGCTCCCTGGAGGTACCTGGTGGGCTAGTTGGACCCCAGGGACTCTTAGGATTCAAGGGGACTTAATTCCCCAACTTGCAACGCACCAGAGGGCCCGTTTGTACAGTGGTGAAGGGAGGGGGTGCGGCCTGATGTGACAAGTGTGCAGATGCGCCCCGTGGCGCGTTTTAAGTTGGGGTATTAAGTACCCTTTAATCCTGAGGGTCCCTTGGGGCCAACTACCCCACCAGGTACCTACAGTAAGTGCCACAGGGCTGAATTGCAAAGAGCTGGTCTGAGGCCATGCCCCTTTTTACACCTCTCTGCTCGAGCCCCCAAGATATTTGTTTTTTAAAATAGAGCCCCAGGGAAGTGGCCCCGCAAAACATAAATGAAGCCCCGGGGAGGTGGTGGTGCCCGAGGCCGCGGGGGCCCCAGCAGGCCCCCGCTATACATTTTCTGCATGCCCCCGGGACCTGGCCTACCGGGTGCTTAAAAATAACGAAGCGCAGGAGTCCGTGCTTCAGGGGTTTTTTTTGTCTGGATTAGCACACCTAGCACGAGTTCAGACGATTTTAAAAAGAAATAAATGCTTTCTTTGGCCCTGGAAGTCCGTGGGGGACCCCCTCAGCAAGCCTAGGAGGTCAGGGAGTCTGTACCCTTCCCCCTTTTCTTGTTTGTCATCCTTATTTCTCTGTTTTCTTGTGACGCAGTTACAGAGTCTCAATATGGCTGTCAACTCTTCCTGGTTTGGAGTGTTGGCAGCCAATCAGAGTGAAAGCTTGTGCTCGGGAGGAGTCACAACTACTCCTCAGTGCTCAGATATATAAAGTATTCTTTTTTAAATCTCTCAGGAACTACTGAACAGATTTACACCATTTAAAAAAAATATCACTTTCTGAACCGAGACCTACCTTTTTGCCAAATACGGTGTAATTCCATTCAGCAGTTCGGGCTGTAGCTTTGTCTAAAGGTACCTAAGGAAATTAACATGGGGAAAACGAGTTTTGGAACCCCCCTTTTTTCTTAACCCATGCTTGATGAATCACCCTGAAACTTTCAAGACAGGAGCTGACCAGAGGGGACCTAAGTTTGTAAAGATTTCGCGAGGATTTGTGAAAATGCGCTAAAGATGTTGGCAAAAGAAAAAACGCTTTTTGAATAGAAACAAGGTCCTTACCATAACTACCTACTGGCGACCGCCAGTAGGTAATATCTATATATATATACACATATATATATATATATATCTACACACACATATATATACATATATATATATATATATATATATATATATATATATATATATATATATATATATATATATATATATATACACATATTACCTACTGGCGGTCGCCAGTAGGTAGTTATAGTTAGGACCCCTTTTCCATAGGAAATCCGCAACATTCTATTTTGAATAACTTTGGCGCCGGTTGACGAATCCTCACGAATTTCTCAAAATAGGTGGGGCGCTACGCTCCGCTCCTACCCTGAAAGTCTCGGGGGGATTCGTCAAGCGGGGGCTGAGATAAAAGGGGGGTCCCAAAACGCGTTTTTCCCATGCATTTTTCCATAGGACCTTTAGAACGAGCTACAGCCCGAACGGCTGAACAGAATTACTCAAAATTTGGCAGAGAGGTAGTCCCTAGGTCAAGGAAGTGCCTTTTGTAGGTTTGGTGTAAATCTGTTCAGTAGATTCTGAGAAAATAGCCTTTAAATCAATATATATATCTGAGCCCGCTTACGGTACGCTTACCGTACGCTTACGGTAAGCGTACGGTGGCGTGCGCGAGCGCGATTCTGATTGGCTCTTAGATCTTAGTAAACATTCGAATCGGTCGAAACCAGGAAGCGGCGGCCGCCATTTTGTGTATTTCACTCTGAAAAAAAAGAGTGAAAACAAGGAAAGGGGGCAATGAGGAGAGTTACAGACCCCCTAACATTTGTAAGGGGGTCAAAGAAGGACAGAAAAGTACAAAAAAAACATTTATTGATTTTAAAAAAAATCACGGGGTACGCGTACGGTAAGCTTACGGTAAGCGTACGGTAAAAAAAAATAAAAATAAATAAATGAAAAGCAGATTTAAGAGTTTAGATATTAGGGAGCTCTAAAAAGAGCTGTTGTGTTTATGAAGTCATTTTTTTAGTGGTACCTACAAGTAAGTACCGATGCAGAGTCTAAGGTTCAAGAGGAAGACTCTGTTCCCTTCATCATTGAAGTGCACACCATCTCCTCTATAAATGTCTTGCATGTCATAACGCAAGTTGTTGTGGTAAATGGCACCCATACCATAGTCACGGAGGAAAGCAGAAACAGATTTGTTGACGTGCTTTCTTGCTTTGTCAATCTGTGGACAGAAATGATTGGACCAGTTCCATTTTTGCCTTTGGCATATGTTGGAAAACACAAAGGCAGTTTTAGGGAAAAGTGTAAACAGTTGTGCAAAGGTGTCCTTCATAAGCATTTCCAGACCTACCCCAGTCAAAGTGCCTAGGTCATTGCCACCACAGTGCACTATTATGAGGTCAGGGTGTTGGATTTGAATGAAGGATTTCACCAATGGCATCAATTGGTGCCACTTTAACCCTCTCTGACCAATCCATTTAATGTCTACATTTGGCAAAGCAAGGTCTCTCACCATACCTGTTTTCTCTGCAAACTTTTCACTCCAGAAGACATAGCTGTGCCCTACAATCCACACTGTGAACATCTTCAAAGGAGAACTGGATGCACTCAGGAGGTGTCTTTCAGTAGAATGGCAATATGAAAAGAAAGACAGTTTGGAAATGGAGGCATACATATTTTTTTCAAAACAAAAAGAACTGATTGGCTGTTTCATACCATTCTAGAATAAAAACTAGGCTGTATGTGTAAATTAATAGAAGCATGTTTTGTATTGGTAAAAAAAAATGTGTAACCAAAGAACAGTACTATGGATTTGCTGTTAGGTTTGAAAAGTCAAGCACTCTTGCTCTGTGGAATTGAAACATTGTTTGGCGAACTTCTGACCTAACTCAACACAGCAGTGTTCCATGAGCTGTTGCTATGGTAGCAGGCAGAAGTCAAGTTGGGGGAAGGGTACTAGGCAGAAGTCAAGTTGGGGGAAGGGTACTTTTGGAAAAGGGTTGGTTTTCAACCAATAGAAATGTGTGATTACATTTGAAAAAAAGGGGGAAGCACTGAGATTTGAAACTTACAAGTATATGTGTGGAAAAATAGAGGGAAAGTTTGCCATTATCTGGTTCTGCTGAGAGGAGAGAGGTGAACACAACAGAGATCCTGGCTCTGATAATCTGCTGTTTGAGTGTCACATTTCTTTCACAACTAACTAATTTTAAAGGTGAGTTTACAGTTTGAGAGGGGATGTATGTGGTAACTTAAGAAATGAATAATAGAAATGGAAATTGTTTTTGTTGTAGTTACACATGGTGGTTTCATAATGTGTCAGTCTGTAAAAGTGATTTTCACTTGCCCCGAAAAAAAAAAGAGCAGTAAGTGTGCTTTCAAATTGGCAAAGAAATTTTGTTTTGGGACTAATGTGAAAACATGACTCTGTGTGCAGAGAGGAATTATAGGCAGAGATTTATTGCGTCTTGCTCTGGTGATTTCAAAGTTGCATTAGATGGAAAGGGGGAGCGAATTTTTGGGGGAAGAAGCAGAGTCTTAGCACACACCCATGTGCTTGCCATGTATAGTCATGCACAGTATTTACAAGCGAGTGGGGTTTTCAGGTTTCAGTCTGTAATGCAAATACATTCAGCATCACTAAGGCTGGTTGCCCTTGCTGGAGTGTAGGCAGTCACCGAGAATACACATGGTGGTGGTCTGAAAAAACAGTTTGGACATGTGCATTTAAATAAATCAAAAAAAGTGGTTTCATAATGTGTCAGTCTGTAAAAGTGATTTTCACTTGTAAAAAGTGATTTTCACTTGCCCCGAAAAAAAAAAGAGCAGTAAGTGTGCTTTCAAATTGGCAAAGAAATTTAGTTTTGGGACTAATGTGAAAACATGACTCTGTGTGCAGAGAGGAATTATAGGCAGAGATTTAAAGCGTATTGCTCTGGTGATTTCACAGTTGCATTAGATGGAAAGGGGGAGCGATTTTTTGGGGGAAGAAGCAGAGTCTTAGCACACACCCATGTGCTTGCCATGTATAGTCATGCACAGTATTTACAAGCGAGTGGGGTTTTCAGGTTTCAGTCTGTAATGCAAATACATTCAGCATCACTAAGGCTGGTTGCCCTTGCTGGAGTGTAGGCAGTCACGAGAATACACATGGTGGTGGTCTGAAAAAACAGTTTGGACATGTGCATTTAAATAAATCAAAAAAAGTGGTTTCATAATGTGTCAGTCTGTAAAAGTGATTTTCACTTGTAAAAAGTGATTTTCACTTGCCCCCGAAAAAAAAAAGAGCAGTAAGTGTGCTTTCAAATTGGCAAAGAAATTTCGTTTTGGGACTAATGTGAAAACATGACTCTGTGTGCAGAGAGGAATTATAGGCAGAGATTTATTGCGTCTTGCTCTGGTGATTTCACAGTTGCATTAGATGGAAAGGGGGAGCGAATTTTTGGGGGAAGAAGCAGAGTCTTAGCACACACCCATGTGCTTGCCATGTATAGTCATGCACAGTATTTACAAGCGAGTGGGGTTTTCAGGTTTCAGTCTGTAATGCAAATACATTCAGCATCACTAAGGCTGGTTGCCCTTGCTGGAGTGTAGGCAGTCACGAGAATACACATGGTGGTGGTCTGAAAAAACAGTTTGGACATGTGCATTTAAATAAATCAAAAAAAGTGGTTTCATAATGTGTCAGTCTGTAAAAGTGATTTTCACTTGTAAAAAGTGATTTTCACTTGCCCCCGAAAAAAAAAAGAGCAGTAAGTGTGCTTTCAAATTGGCAAAGAAATTTCGTTTTGGGACTAATGTGAAAACATGACTCTGTGTGCAGAGAGGAATTATAGGCAGAGATTTATTGCGTCTTGCTCTGGTGATTTCACAGTTGCATTAGATGGAAAGGGGGAGCGAATTTTTGGGGGAAGAAGCAGAGTCTTAGCACACACCCATGTGCTTGCCATGTATAGTCATGCACAGTATTTACAAGCGAGTGGGGTTTTCAGGTTTCAGTCTGTAATGCAAATACATTCAGCATCACTAAGGCTGGTTGCCCTTGCTGGAGTGTAGGCAGTCACCGAGAATACACATGGTGGTGGTCTGAAAAAACAGTTTGGACATGTGCATTTAAATAAATCAAAAAAAGTGGTTTCATAATGTGTCAGTCTGTAAAAGTGATTTTCACTTGTAAAAAGTGAGTTTCACTTGCCCCGAAAAAAAAAAGAGCAGTAAGTGTGCTTTCAAATTGGCAAAGAAATTTCGTTTTGGGACTAATGTGAAAACATGACTCTGTGTGCAGAGAGGAATTATAGGCAGAGATTTATTGCGTCTTGCTCTGGTGATTTCACAGTTGCATTAGATGGAAAGGGGGAGCGAATTTTTGGGGGAAGAAGCAGAGTCTTAGCACACACCCATGTGCTTGCCATGTATAGTCATGCACAGTATTTACAAGCGAGTGGGGTTTTCAGGTTTCAGTCTGTAATGCAAATACATTCAGCATCACTAAGGCTGGTTGCCCTTGCTGGAGTGTAGGCAGTCACCGAGAATACACATGGTGGTGGTCTGAAAAAACAGTTTGGACATGTGCATTTAAATAAATCAAAAAAAGTGGTTTCATAATGTGTCAGTCTGTAAAAGTGATTTTCACTTGTAAAAAGTGATTTTCACTTGCCCCCGAAAAAAAAAAGACCAGTAAGTGTGCTTTCAAATTGGCAAAGAAATTTCGTTTTGGGACTAATGTGAAAACATGACTCTGTGTGCAGAGAGGAATTATAGGCAGAGATTTATTGCGTCTTGCTCTGGTGATTTCACAGTTGCATTAGATGGAAAGGGGGAGCGAATTTTTGGGGGAAGAAGCAGAGTCTTAGCACACACCCATGTGCTTGCCATGTATAGTCATGCACAGTATTTACAAGCGAGTGGGGTTTTCAGGTTTCAGTCTGTAATGCAAATACATTCAGCATCACTAAGGCTGGTTGCCCTTGCTGGAGTGTAGGCAGTCACCGAGAATACACATGGTGGTGGTCTGAAAAAACAGTTTGGACATGTGCATTTAAATAAATCAAAAAAAGTGGTTTCATAATGTGTCAGTCTGTAAAAGTGATTTTCACTTGTAAAAAGTGAGTTTCACTTGCCCCGAAAAAAAAAAGAGCAGTAAGTGTACTTTCAAATTGGCAAAGAAATTTAGTTTTGGGACTAATGTGAAAACATGACTCTGTGTGCAGAGAGGAATTATAGGCAGAGATTTATTGCGTATTGCTCTGGTGATTTCACAGTTACATTAGATGGAAAGGGGGAGCGAATTTTTGGGGGAAGAAGCAGAGTCTTAGCACACACCCATGTGCTTGCCATGTATAGTCATGCACAGTATTTACAAGCGAGTGGGGTTTTCAGGTTTCAGTCTGTAATGCAAATACATTCAGCATCACTAAGGCTGGTTGCCCTTGCTGGAGTGTAGGCAGTCACCGAGAATACACATGGTGGTGGTCTGAAAAAACAGTTTGGACATGTGCATTTAAATAAATCAAAAAAAGTGGTTTCATAATGTGTCAGTCTGTAAAAGTGATTTTCACTTGTAAAAAGTGATTTTCACTTGCCCCGAAAAAAAAAAGACCAGTAAGTGTGCTTTCAAATTGGCAAAGAAATTTCGTTTTGGGACTAATGTGAAAACATGACTCTGTGTGCAGAGAGGAATTATAGGCAGAGATTTATTGGGTCTTGCTCTGGTGATTTCACAGTTGCATTAGATGGAAAGGGGGAGCGAATTTTTGGGGGAAGAAGCAGAGGCTTAGCACACACCCATGTGCTTGCCATGTATAGTCATGCACAGTATTTACAAGCGAGTGGGGTTTTCAGGTTTCAGTCTGTAATGCAAATACATTCAGCATCACTAAGGCTGGTTGCCCTTGCTGGAGTGTAGCACTCTGGACATGGGCTTTTTAAAAAATCTGAAAAGTGGTTTCATAATGTGACAGTTTGTAAAAGAGATTTTCACTTGCCCAAAAAAAAGAGCAGTTTGTGTGCATTCAAATTGGCAAAGAAATTTCGTTTTGTGACTATTGTGAAAAGAAATGTAGTAATATATTTAAATACAATAAAGGATTTTTTTTTTAGTTTTTTTTCAGGTATTGCTGAAGAGCAGTGAACAAAATTTAAGATGCCTACAAAATCCAGAGTTCAAAAAACGCTAAAAAAAAAACTATATTTGAAGACAACTGGAGGACCAAAGTTAGTAGAAGATGCTCATGTTGGGAAAAAGAAAAAATCTTCTGGTAAGCAGAAAAAACAATTTCTTAAAAATATATTCAAAACAAAGAAAAATGTACAAAATGTCTGTACTGGAAAGAATGTTACAAAAGGAAGAGAACAGGAAAAAATTGAGAATTTAGTTAATGCAAATATACCTTCTGCAACTGGAAAGATTTACATAAACAGAAAAACAGCGTTTAAAGAGATACGTAGAAAAATGTTTCAGAGAAGAGTTATGTCCAATTTGATAAAGGATGTGAAGAAATATAAGCAAAAGGCAAAATATTACAAGAGAAAAAAAGAAATTGAAGCCATTGCAGCAAAGGCATTAGAATTAAAAAGGAAACTATTCATATTAATTTTGAATAGGATGCGTACATTAGACAAAATGGTTAATGTACTGAAATCACATAGCAAAAGGAAAAGAGTAGTGAACAGAACAAACTTTTGTAAAGTGTTTTTAGGAAAGTGGATGCATAGTTCAAGTAGTGAACCTTTTTTTAATGAAGAGAGCTATTTTCAAAGTAATAGTTTGCTGCATGCAGTTGACACCAGAGGTCGTTCATACGAAGTAACAAATGGTTGCATAATGGAGAAGGAGATAATGGTTCCAAGAGATGAGGTACAAGTGATGGCAGATGAGGCAATGGGGAGACGTCCTAAAGCCCCAGTGTACACTTGGAATTGTAGTAGTATTTGCACTGTGCGTCAGGAATCTATTGACAAATTTCGAGAGTTTCTAAGAGAATATAGTAAAAAAAGTGTAAAACAGAAGATTAAGGTGCTTCAAAGTCTGGATCCATGCAGAGTGAGAGAGAATACTGGTTTGCAGGGTCATTCTCTGGCTTGTCTATCTAGAAAAGTGTGCAATAGTGTTTTCCATCATTTTAGGATGCTGGCTGTTCATCATACTGGAATGAGAAAGTTTGTGAGACGGTTGTATTTTGCCAAAAGTCCAGCAATAAATTTAAATGAATTGAATAGGGCTCTGTTCCGAGGAACGGTATCAGATGTAGAGAAGGTTGTTGATGAAATTCAGTTTTGTTACTTTGGTCCTGAACAAAACAGTGCAGAGAAGGACACAGTAAATGAGGAAGAAGTGGAAGAGAATGTAGAACCTTCTGTAAGTAAGACATTTAATGATCACATAACAAAATTTGCAATAGTCTCTAATGAAAGACCAAATGTTACTTGTATTTGTTGCCGCAGAACTCATTATAGAAAACAAACTAGGAATGTGGATCTCTACAGAAAGAGTGAAAATGAAGATAATTATAAGTGGAAGGATTTTGCCACATATATATTTCTAGAAAATTGTTTTGAATTGGGTGAAGATCAGCTTATTTGTAAATACTGTTACAACAAGTTAGAGGAAAATAGAATGCCGACCAGAGCTGTACATAATAATTTAGAATTGGATGCTATTCCTGCTGAACTTTCTGAATTAAATACATATGAGTCTATACTCATTCAATGTGTTCATCCGTTCCAGACCATAGTACGTATGGAGCCCAAAACTGGTAAAGTACCTCCTTCAGATTTACTGAGAGGTTTAAAAGGTAGAGTGGTGTATTTGCCCTTGGATTTGAAAAAAAATATGGAAACTATTGATGCGGATACTTTGGAAACTGAACCATTAATTATTCTGGTTAATGGTGTACCTACAAAGAATAAGAAGATTTGGCAGGAGCTGGTAGATGTGCGGAAAGTACAAAGAGCAAATTTGTATTTGAAAAAAAATAACAAATGGTATGAATCAATTGATATAGAAGAAGAAGAAGAAGAAGAAGAAGATTTTCAAGAAGACACAGAAACACCAACTGGACAAATTGAAAAAGTGGACAAGTCAAAGGAAGAAGAAATTTATGAACATTTTAGCATACATCCTCTTCATTCGAAAGAAGTTATGGGAGACAATATTGATCTCTTTCAGATGAAGAAAGCAAAAGGAACTCCTGTGAGTGTATGGGAGGAGAGCTTGGAAGCTCGATGTTTTCCTCAGCTGTTTCCTAAAGGAAAAGGAGGACGATACGATGAACGTCCAGAACAGATTCCAGCTTCAGAGTATCGGACTACAAGACTATATGCTGAAGATCCCAGATTTCGACAAAGTATTCCTTATTTGTTCCATCTTTTATTTGAAAGCGACTTGTCTGCACTGTCTTATGCAGTAAATCACATTTTAAAAAGTGGAGTACATTTACAAAATGTGTCTGCTAAGGATTTTATGGAGAAAGTGCAGCACCGAGATGATCATTTGGAAACACAACTGATCAATCTGATGGCTTGTCAGCGTGGGACAAATGAATATTGGTACCGACGCCATGGTGAACTAAAATGCATGTTACGGAATTTAGGAACACCAACATGGTTCCTTACCCTAAGCTGTGCCGAGTACGCTTGGGATGATTTACTGGATTTTCTACGAGAGGCCAATTCAAACATTAAAAACATCGAATACAAGACAGCAGGAGAACTGTGCTCATTGGATCCGGTTAATGTTTGCAGATATTTCAATCATAGATTTGAGGCTATGATGTCCTTCATCTGCAATAAAAAAAATCCACCCTTGGAGAAGTAGTGGATTTCTTTTGGAGAAAAGAGTACCAGGCAAGAGGTGCTCCTCATATTCATATGCTGTTGTGGATCAAGGATGCCCCAAAGTTTGGAACAGATGCTGATGAAGCAGTGTTATCTTACATTCAAGAATATGCAACATGTGCTATACCAAAAAGCACAGAAGAGAACAAGTTAAAGGAGCAAGTTTTACGTTTCCAAAGTCATCGGTGTGGAAAATACTGTCGACGGAAATACAAGAGCAAAGAAAAATACTACACTAAATGTCGATTTGGATTTCCTAGACCTGTTCTTTCAAATGGAAGAGTCAACAGTTTTACGTCAGCTGTGAGACATACTATCACAAGAAAATCACCTAAGAATACCTACAACCTTAAAAGAAAAGAAGAATCAAAAAATATAAATGACTACAACCCAGTCATTTTATCCATGTGGAATGCTAACATGGATATACAGTATGTAGCTGACAATTCCATTGCTGTGGCACGATATGTAACGTCTTACATTACGAAATCAGAAAAAACAGAATTGAAGGAAATGTGGGAAGAGATTTCTCACGAGAAGACTGTCAGTAAGAAGCTGTACAGTTTCAGTTTGAAGATGTTATCGCATCGAGAAATTGGATCCTACGAATGTTCAGATAGGTTATCTTCTGCAAGTCTCTACTCGAAGTCAAGAAGAATAATTTGGGCAAGTTTAGGCCTTGCAGCAATGAGAAATCGGGTACTGAAATCTGTAGGAGAAATTGAATATTTGGTCGAGAATGACCCAGAAAGTACAGATATATTGAAAACAAACATGTTGGACACATATTATCCCAAGAGAAGTCAACATCTGGAGAACATGTGTCTCTATGAAGTGCTGCAGAACTACATTTATTCAAGGAAAGCCGCAGAAGACATCAATAATGGAAAATATAAAGTCGTTGGTGAAGAAGGATGTTTGGTGAAGCAAACAAAAGGAAGTTTGATAAATCACCGGAAGCTGAGTTGCGACACTACTGACAAGAAAGAATTTTACTACTTGGCTCTTTTACAGTTGTTTAAACCATGGCGTACAGAGGATGAACTACTGGGAGAATTTCAAAGCTATGAAGATTCATTTAATGCTTGCAAAGACAGCATACAATGCAATACATTCACAACTTATCTGCAAATGTTAAATGAAGAAATTGAACAGGAAACTACAATTGCAGCAGAAATAGCTAGAGACAGTTCTCAGGACAGCCAAAGTTCAGGAACACACAGTCAAGATCCCCTAGGACAACCAATCATTGAAAATGAAGCATCAATAGCCATGAATGAAGTGGAAACGGCTATGAATCAAGCTCAAGAAGAATTTATAGACTTAGAAAATTTGGAAAGACAACTGAATCAAGAGCAGCAACAAATTTATGAAGAGATCAAAAACAAAATTGATCACGGATTTCTACATGTAAAAAAAGAGTGCTCATGCACATCATTTCATCCAATCAGGATGTATGTAAGCGGACAAGCTGGAACTGGAAAAAGTTTCCTAATAAAAGTCATCAGAAGCTACCTACAGCAAAAAACGGATTCTGCTTTGTCTTGTGTGGTTACTGCTCCAACTGGGTTAGCAGCATATAACATAAAAGGAATCACCTTACATCGTTTGCTAATGTTACCAGTGGAGCATGAGAACAAAATACAATTCAACAAGCTAACTGGAGAAGCATCCTTGGAAGTTTCAAGAGTATTGAAGAAGATGCAAGTTCTCATTATTGATGAGGTGAGCATGGTATCAAACCTAATGCTTGCCTTTGTGCATTTAAGAATGCAGCAAATTTTGAAGACAGACTATGACATGTTATTTGGTGGAAAACACGTCATAGTTTTTGGAGATCTTTTGCAACTTACTCCAGTTAAAGGACAACCAGTGTTTAATACTGTGACACATGAAGACACGAAGAAGTCATTGGGAAGCATCGGAAATACAAATATTTGGTCCTTCTTTGAGTACAAGGAACTTACTACTAATATGAGGCAAGCAAACGATGAAGAATATGGAAGTATTCTGAAAGATATCAGGATTGGACTACTGACAGAAGTTGGCAAAAAAGCATTACAGAGTCGGCTGCTACATAATTTATTTCCAAAGGAAGAAATAGTTGCAGAGAAGATATACAAGAACATTGCAGAAAACAAAAGTGTCATCTGCTTAATGCCAACTCTACGTGAATGCTCAATATTCAATGAGGAGCTTTTGAAATTGGAAAAGGAAGAGATCAGGAAATTGGAAGCAGTGGACAAAATTGAGGATGGAAGAATTACTGTCACAGTAACAGGCAAACTGAAAAATAAATTGGACTCACTAGAGAAGAACATCTCCAAAACAGCTGGATTAGAAAAAAATCTATATGTTTGCATGAACTGTAGAGTGTTTTTAAGGAGAAATTTGGATGTTGAGAAAGGTTTAGTTAATGGAGCGATGGGAAGAGTTGTGGGTTTTATTAATTACCAGAAAAAAGAAGGAGTTGAATGTTTAAAAATAAAATTTGATCAGATAGATGAAGTTAAAGATATTTGTCGTTGTACAGTTCGTTTTATGCTTGTGAAAGACTTATATGTACGTAGGAAGCAGTTTCCGTTTTCTCTAGCATATGCTGTAACTATTCACAAGTCTCAAGGATTGACTGTAGATTGTGCATTTGTGAACATTGGTTCAACTGTGTTCAAAGAAGGTATGGCATATGTTGCTTTGTCACGAGTCAAAACATTATCAGGTTTATTCATGATAGACTTTGATGAGTCAAAAGTTAGTGCTGATACAAACTGTGTAAAAGAGTATAATAGATTAAGAAGAAGCTATGCTCCTCATTTAGGTCAGTATCCTGTGTTGGAGAAACGTGTAGTTTCTCGTAAAAGAAAAAATGAGAATATCTGTAGTGAAGATGTAGAGAAGAGGAAAAAAAAGAGGAGTGATGTAATTGCAAGCAAAAAGAAAAAGGAAAATGAAGAACAGGTTGTAGGATGTCATTTTGAAAATAGCTCTGGTGTCAACTGCTACGCAAATGTAGTGCTGAATGTTGCATTTTATCTGGAAAGTTTGCAAGAGCAGATAATAGTAAATCAGGGAAAAAGATTCTGTTCAGAGCTGAGTCTCCTTTTTCAAAAGCTGAGTAAAGATAAAACTCAAATAGAAAGTGCTACTGACATTAGAAAACTTTTAGATGTATGTTCAGGACGAACACAGTTTTCTCAAAATGAACAGCAAGATGCACATGAATTTTTGATGTATTTTCTTCAGGTAGTGGAAGAAGAAGGAGTTCCCATTGACATTTTTTTTGGTCTCTCTTATAAATGGGAACATAGTTGTGATAATTGTTATAATATATGTGGCTCTATTGTTGATAATGAAAGGTTTATTTATTTGACATTGCCAGAGAGTAAAACAGTCACTTTTGCAAAATTAGTTAAAGATGCTAATCATAGCATGAAATGTGGTGAGTGTAATTCTGACATGTTTTCAACATTAATTTTAAAGGAATACGGACAGTATGTAATTTTAATGATGCAACGATGTAGAGCTGATGGTTCAAAATTGGATACTTTAATAAAGAAGTTTACAGGACAGCAATTATCAATTTCAGGAAAAACTTTTTTAACTGTTGCAATAATTTTCCATGATGGACCTAGTGTTACTTCTGGACATTACACAGTTTATCTTAAATGTGAAAAAGGCTGGACACTGTGTAATGATTCCCAATTGATTTTCAAACAACGTTTGCCTTTTGATTTAGCAAATTCCTATCTAATCTTCCTGAAACCTAAATTTTAGAGAGACTTGGCAAGATCTGGACAAAACAATTTTACCATTTTACTGGATTACCATTGCAATTTTGTAAAAAAAACATTTTTTAAATTATCATTTGGCCTAATGGAAAGATAACCAATTGTAATGTGGACTTTTTTAATTTTTAATGAAACTTTGAAAAACCAATAATTTAGAGATTATCGGTAACTTCTGCACATTTTAAATTTTGGAATATTATTGGACTGCCATTGGAAATTTTTTCAAAAATGTTTTAAAAAATTACTATTTGGCCATGTGGAAAAGTAACCAATTCTATTGTGGACTTAATAAATTATTCAAAAAATTTTCGTGAACCAAAATGTTACAGAGAATCGGTGAGATCTGGACAAATTAAACTTTAGAATTTTATTGGATTACCGTTGGAAATTTATTCCAAAAAAAAATTTAAAATTACTATTTGGTCTAAAGGAAATGAAATCAGATGTATTTTGGAGTTATTTGAGATATAATATTGTGATTATACTTCTGAAACAAACATATCAGACGGTATTTTAAAGAAATAACTATTGGTATTAGATGATATTTTTTTTCAATATTATGCATTTCTATAATGTTAAGTTTAAGTAAAAAGAGATTCTGGGCTTTTTTATTACAATCTTTGTGATTGTTATTTTTTTTTGCCCGCTGTAAAATGATGAATGCAATTGCTTTCACAATTTATAGTGAAATGCAATATATTCTGAAAACAGCAAAAATAAGGCAAAAATATTTTTGGGAAAAAAATGTAAATATGTGTACTGTATTATAAAATGTTTTTAAAATATTAATACTTTTTTCTTTTTTTCCAGATAGATATAGAAAATTTTCGAAAACTACAAACATTTTTAAAACTATTTTTAAAAAAAACAAATGAATAAATATTTTTTCAGTGAGTATGGTAAGTCAATAATAATAATTGTAGTCTCTCAAGGACAATGTAATGTGATAAATGATTTTTAGTGTTTTTTTAAAAAAAAAAAAAAAAAAAGTACGCGCACCGTACGCGTACGGTAAAAAAAAAATTAAAAAAAGTTTTTAAAAACATATGTAAAAAAAAGATGAAAGATAAGGTTGGCTCTTAAAAGAACCGTTGTGTTCATGCAGGGGCAGAGGAAAGGAAGCATGGGAAAATTATTCAAAGCGACAAATGTGCTGATCTATTTTGTTGTTCACTAGGGAAACACTGGTCTCCCTATGGCAAATTAGATCTTTACAAAATGTGCAATGAATATCAACCTTCCGAAATCGAGGGTTCATTTCCAGAGGGACAGCAAAAGGAGATTCTCCCCCCACAGATGAAGGGCTCACCTGACCTGCAGAAGAAGGAGTCAGCCCTGCAGATGATGGTTCAGGCTGAGCTACTGTGGATGTACTGGCTCGTCTTTCTGAAGAGTTACCTCCAAAAAGATGACCATGTGTCCTTCTGTGTACATCCTGGAGGTGTCTCTTCATGGTGTGATTCCCAAAGGAATACTTCCTGTTAGGATTACCTCTAGAAAGTACACGCTTACACAGCTTACAAGTCACTAAGGGTGCATTTACCTTTTGCTGGCCTTCAGGAAAAGTAAAATAATCCCATACATAAGAGGGCTTTTGTTTCCTCGATCTCTGCCTCAAGACAGTGCTGCTAGTGCTAGCCTCACTCTCAGAAGAGCTCTGCTGTTCTGCCATCGTATCCCAAAGACAAACCAGCTCCTTCTCCCAAGGGATCACAAGCAGAAATGAGGGGAATGGGTGTGGTGTAGGAGAGTTCTAGAACTGAAAGTAGTTTCAACCAATCAAAAGTTGTGTTTCATGATCACATGACCTACCGTACGCTTACGGTACGCTTACGGTACACTTACGGCAAAAGTGCGCATGCGCGTAAAAAAGACACGCGCTTGCGCGCATGCGCATAACAGTCACTGCCCGACACTTCCGCGTAACGTGCGCGTGTGGCGTAAGCGCGCACGCGTCCCACGCGCAGTACGCGCGGCAACGCAAAGTGCGTAACTATACGCAAGCAGCGTAGATAGATTACGGACGTTGCGTAAACCGTACGCTTACCGTGAGCTTACGGTACGCGTACTAAAAAAATATTTTTTTTTTAAAAAAAGTACTGCAAATAAATTTTACATGTTTATTTTAAAAAATATATTTTAAAAAACATATTAAAGAATTTTAAAAATTTAATCATAGTCTTTATAAAAGGTAAGATAATTAAATTAAAAATATGTTAGAAAAAAAAAGAAAAAAAAAAAAAATTAAAATTTAAAAAACCTTGCAAATTCACTGAAAAAACCATGGGTTTCACACACGTTATAGTTAGGAATTAGCATTTAAAAAACCTTAGAAATTCAGTGAAAAAACCATAGGTTTCACACACGTTATAGTTAGGAATTAGCATTTAAAAAACCTTAGAAATTCAGTGAAAAAACCATAGGTTTCACACATGTTATAGTTAGCTGGACATTTTACTCGTAAAAAACCAATGAAATTGCCCCGTTATAGTTAGTTCAGTTAACTATAACTCGCGCGCCCGCAATGCACTGCTGATGACGTCACATATTACATCACTCATGACATGGTCAGTGACATCACTCATGACATCACTGATGACATCTCAAATGACATCACTGATGACATCACTGATGACATCATCCTTGTGATAGAGTGGTAGACCTCCTCTCACCCTAATATAACCTTTGACACACACATTCAAAAATAGAGACTAAAATTTTCAAAACAATGGACATACCAATACCAGTTACAACAACCTCTTCAGTAATTCTAAGATCCACATACACATCCACTCATTCACCAACAGTCCAATACAGTCACTCATACATGTACTCACTCATCATATGTACTCATATACCTATACATCCTGTTACACAATACAACTCATGCATAGAGTTACTCACACACATAGTCACTCATGCTAATAAAGAAACAAACATACATTTACTTGCATATACAGTTATACACACACCACCATACTTACTTCTACGGAAACTTACACATACTTAGTCTTTTAAACAATCACTTATAGAAACACATACTTATTCATACAGGAACTCTTCCAATCTCTCACCCTTGCATATACTCACATATATACACCAATAGTCACATATACTAGTTTAAAACATATGTAGTTACTCATAAAGACACTATTGAGACAGTCATTCACTCACTAACACACCCATACACACACTCATCCACCCATGCAGTCCTGCACACATGGTCTGTTCAACACATACAAACAGTGAGTCACTCATTCATGCACCTATGCACTACGTAATACCCCCCACCGAACCATGCAGACACTCAGACTGATACTCAAAAAAACAACTAATAACCTATATAGACACCCATGTAGCTACTCACCAACCCATGCAGCCACTTATACACAAAGTGAGAGATTGATACAGATATATACATATTTAAACATTACTAACTAAGCCATGTATTCACTAAGATACACTTAGTCAGTTAAACAATCAATTTTTCAAAAACAAATCATCCATTTAGACACTTATATACCCATTTATTCTTCCATCGACCTTGAGATATACATATATAAAACATATTTAATTTTCAGAAAAACACACATTCACTGGATGATGTAATCAGTGATGTCATCAGTGATGTCATTTGAGATGTCATCAGTGATGTCATGAGTGATGTCACTGACCATGTCATGAGTGATGTAATATGTGACGTCATCAGCAGTGCATTGCGGGCGCGCGAGTTATAGTTAGCTGAACTAACTATAACGGGGCAATTTCATTGGTTTTTTACGAGTAAAATGTCCAGCTAACTATAACATGTGTGAAACCTATGGTTTTTTCACTGAATTTCTAAGGTTTTTTAAATGCTAATTCCTAACTATAACGTGTGTGAAACCTATGGTTTTTTCACTGAATTTCTAAGGTTTTTTAAATGCTAATTCCTAACTATAACGTGTGTGAAACCCATGGTTTTTTCAGTGAATATATATATATATATATACATATATATATACATATATATTATCTACTGGCGGTCGCCAGTAGATAGTTATAGTTAGGACCGTGTTTCCATAGGAAATCTCAAAATTCTATTTTGAATAACTTTGGCGCCGGTTGACGAATGTTCCTGAAATTTTCAAAACTAATGGGGCACTCAGCTCCTACCCTAAAAGTCTCAGGGTGATTCGTCATGCGGGGGCTGAGAAAAAAGGGGGGTCCCAAAACACGTTTTCCCCATGCATTTTTCCATAGGACCTTTAGTCGAAGGTACAGCCCGAACGGCTGAACAGAATTACTTGAAATTTGGCAGAGAGGTAGTCCTCGGGTCAGGGAAGTGCCTTTTGCAGATCTGGTGTCAATCTGTTCAGTATTTCCTGAGAAAATAGCATTTAAAAGCATATAAATATCTATACACGCGCACCGTGCGCGCACGGTGCGCGCACGGTGAAAAACCTTAAAAAAATATATATATTAATAAATACATAACTTAGCATTTAAAAAACCGTACAAATTCACTTATAAAACCGACGGTGCGCGTACGGTGCGTGCACCGTATGCGCACCCCGCGATTTTAAAAAAATGTTTTTTTCACCGTTCATGGTCCTTCAGGGACCCCCTGACAAAAGCTAGGGGGTCAGGAACTCTGTACCCTGCCCCCTTTTCACATTCTCCACCTTTCTTTTTTACTGTCACACACAAAATGGCGGCCGACACTTCCTGATTTCTACCAATTCGAATGTTGACTGACATGAATCCACCAATCAGAATTACGCTCGTGCACGGCACGGTGCTCACACCGTGCACGCACGGTACGAGCACGGTGCGCGGCTATAGATATTTATGTGCTTTTAACTGCAATTTTCTCAGGAACTACTGAACAGATTGACACCATATATGCAAAAGGCACATGCCTGACCTGAGGACTACCTCTTTGCCAAATTTCAAGTAATTCTGTTCAGCCGTTCGGGCTGTACCTTTGACTAACGGTCCTATGGGAAAATGCATGGGGAAAACGCGTTTTGGGACCCCCCTTTTTTCTCAGCCCCCGCTTGACGAATCACCCTGAGACTTTTAGGGTAGGAGCTGAGCGGAGCGCCCCATTAGTTTTGAAAATTTCGCGAGGATTCGTCAACTGGCGCCAAAGTTATTCAAAATCGAATTTTCAGATTTCCTATGGAATCACGGTCCTCACTATAACTATCGACTGGCGACCGCCAGTAGATAATATATATAAATATATATAAATATATATATATATATATATATATATATATATATATATATATATATATATTCACTGAAAAAACCATAGGTTTCACACACGTTATAGTTAGGAATTAGCATTTAAAAAACCTTAGAAATTCAGTGAAAAAACCATAGGTTTCACACATGTTATAGTTAGCTGGACATTTTACTCGTAACAAACCAATGAAATTGCCCCGTTATAGTTAGTTCAGCTAACTATAACTCGCGCGCCCGCAATGCACTGCTGATGACGTCACATATTACATCACTCATGACATGGTCAGTGACATCACTCATGACATCACTGATGACATCTCAAATGACATCACTGATGACATCACTGATGACATCATCCAGTGAATGTGTGTTTTTCTGAAAATTAAATATGTTTTATATATGTGTATCTCAAGGTCGATGGAAGAATAAATGGGTATATAAGTGTCTAAATGGATGATTTGTTTTTGAAAAATTGATTGTGTTACTGACTGATTAAGTGTATCTCTCACTTTGTGTATAAGTGGCTGCATGGGTTGGTGAGTAGCTACATGGGTGTCTATATAGGTTATTAGTTGTTTTTTTGAGTATCAGTCTGAGTGTCTGTATGGTACGGTGGGGGGTATTACGTAGTGCATAGATGCATGAATGAGTGACTCACTGTTTGTATGTGTTGAAGACAGCATGTGTGCAGGACTGTATGTGTGGATGAGTGTGTGTATGGGTGTGTTATTGAGTGAATGACTGTCTCAATAGTGTCTTCAGGAGTAACTACATATGTTTTTAACTAGTATATGTGACTATTGGTGTATATATGTGAGTATATGTGAGAGGGAGAGATTGAAAGAGTTCCTGTATGAATAAGTATGTGTTTCTATAAGTGATTGTTTAAAAGACTAAGTATGTGTAAGTTTCCGTAGAAGTAAGTATGGTGGTGTGTGTATTACTGTATATGCAAGTAAATGTATGTTTTATTCTTTATTAGCATGAGTGACTATGTGTGTGAGTAACTCTATGGATGAGTGGCATTGTGTAACAGGATGTATAGATGTATGAGTACATATGATGAGTGAGTACATGTATGAGTGACTGTATAGGACTGTTGGTGAATGAGTGGATGTGTATGTGGATCTTAGAATTACTGAAGAGGTTGTTGTAACTGGTATTGGTATGTCCATTGTTTTGAAATTTTTAGTCTCTATTTTTGAATGTGTGTATCAAAGCTTATATTAAGGTGAGAGGAGGTCTGCCACTCTATCACAAGGATGATGTCATCAGTGATGTCATCAGTGATGTCATTTGAGATGTCATCAGTGATGTCATGAGTGATGTCACTGACCATGTCATGAGTGATGTAATATGTGACGTCATCAGCAGTGCATTGCGGGCGCGCGAGTTATAGTTAGCTGAACTAACTATAACGGGGCAATTTCATTGGTTTGTTACGAGTAAAATGTCCAGCTAACTATAACATGTGTGAAACCTATGGTTTTTTCACTGAATTTCTAAGGTTTTTTAAATGCTAATTCCTAACTATAACGTGTGTGAAACCTATGGTTTTTTCAGTGAATTTCTAAGGTTTTTTAAATGCTAATTCCTAACTATAACGTGTGTGAAACCCATGGTTTTTTCAGTGAATTTGAAAGGTTTTTTAAATGCTAATTCCTAAATATAACGTGTGTGAAGCCCATGGTTTTTTCAGTGAATTTGCAAGGTTTTTTTAAATGCTATTTTTTTTTTTATTCTTCATTTTTTTCAAACATATTTTTAATTTAATTTTCTTATCTTTTATAAAGACTATGCTTACATTTTTAAAATCCTTAAATATTTTTTTTATATATATTTTTTAAAATAAACATGTAAAATTTATTTCCAGTTTTTTATTTATTTTTTTTTATTTTTTTTTATAGTACGCGTACCGTAAGCTCACGGTAAGCGTACGGTTTACGCAACGCCCGTAATCTATCTACGCTGCTTGCGTATAGTTCCGTACTTTGCGTAGCCGCGCGTACTGCGCGTGGGACGCGTGCGCGCTTACGCAACACGCGCACGTTACGCGGAAGTGCCGGGGAGTGACTGTTATGCGCATGCGCGCAAGCGCGTGTCTTTTTTACGCGCACGCGTACTTTTTGCCGTAAGCGTACCGTAAGCGTACCGTAAGCGTACGGTAGGTCATGTGATCTTGAAACACAACTTTTGATTGGTTGAAACTACTTTCAGTTCTAGAACTCTCCTACACCACACCCATTCCCCTCATTTCTGCTTGTGATCCCTTGGGAGAAGGAGCTGGTTTGTCTTTGGGATACGATGGCAGAACAGCAGAGCTCTTCTGAGAGTGAGGCTAGCACCAGCAGCACTGTCTTGAGGCAGAGAGCGAGGAAAGTAAAGCCTTCTTACGTTTGGGAGTATTTTACTTTTCCAGAAGGCCAGCAAAAGGTGAATGCACCCTTAGTTACTTGCAAGCTGTGTAAGCGTGTACTTTCTAGAGGTAATCCTAACAGGAAGTATTCCTTTGGGAATCACACCATGAAGAGACACCTCCAGGAAGTACACAGAAGGACACATGGTCATCTTTTTGGAGGTAACTCTTCAGAAAGACGAGCCAGTACATCCACAGCAGCTCAGCCTGGACCATCATCTGCTGGGCAGACTCCTTCTTCTGCAGGTCAGGTGAGCCCTTCATCTGTGGGGGGAGAATCTCCTTTTGCTGGCCCTCTGGAAATTAACCCTCGGTTTGCGAGGGTTGAAGTACGGTGCGCCACTTGTCACGATCTAATTACTTATAGGGAGACCAGTGTTTCCCTGGTGAACAGTAAAATAGATCAGCACACTTGTCGTACCGTCTAATATTCCCAATCTTTCTTTCCTCTGTCCCTGCATGAACACAACGGTTCTTTTAAGAGCCAACCTTATCTTTCATCTTTTTTTTTCTTTTTTTTTAAAAACTTTTTTTTTTTTTTTTCCGTACGCGTACGGTAAGCGTACCTTTTTTTTATTTTTTAAAAAAAAACACTAAAAATCATTTATCTCATTACAAAGTCCTTGAGAGACTACAATTTTTATTTTTAACTTACCATACTCACTCAAAAAAATATTTATTCATTTGTTTTTTTAAAAAATAGTTTTTAAAATGGTTGTAGTTTCCGAAAATTTTCTATATCGATCTGAAAATAAAGAAAAAAGTATTAATATTTTTTATCCATTTTATAATACAATACACATATTTACATTTTTTACAAAAAAATATTTTTGCCTTATTTTTGCTGTTTTCAGAATATATTGCATTTCACTATTAATTGTGAAAGCAATTGCATTCATCATTTTACAGCGGGCAAAAAAAAATTAACAATCACAAAGATTGTATTAAAAAAGCCCAGAATGTCTTCTCACTTAAACTTATCATTACAGAAATGCATATTATTCTAAAAAAATATCATCTAAAAACAATACTTTTTTCTTTAAAATACCGTCTGATATGTTTGTTTCAGAAGTATAATCACAATATTATATCTCAAATAACTCCAAAATACATCTGATTTTATTTCCTTTAGGCCAAATAGTATTTTTTGTTTTTCCTGGAATAAATTTCCAAGGGAAAACCATTAAAATTCTAAAGTTTAATCTGTCCAGATCTCACCAATTCTCTGTAACATTTTGGTTCACGAAAATTTTTTGAATAATTTATTTAGTCCACAATAGAATTGCTTACTTTTCCACATGGCCAAATAGTAATTTTTTAAATCATTTTTGAAAAAATTTCCAATGGCAGTCCAATAGCATTCCATAATTTAAAATGTGCAGAAGTTACCGATTATCTCTAAATTATTGGTTTTTGAAAATTGCATTAAAATTTAAAAAAGTCCACATTACAATTGGTTATCTTTCCTTTAGGCCAAATGATAATTTTAAAAATCTTTTTTCTACAAAATTGCAATGGTAATCCAGTAAAATGGTAAAATTATTTTGTCCAGATCTTGCCAAATCTCTCTAAAATTTAGGTTTCAGGAAGATTAGATAGGAATTTGCTAAATCAAAAGGCAAACGTTGTTTGAAAATCAATTGGGAATCATTACACAGTGTCCAGCCTTTTTCACATTTTAGATAAACTGTGTAATGTCCAGAAGTAACAGTAGGTCCATCATGGAAAATTATTGCAACAGTTACAAAAGTTTTTCCTGAAATTGATAATTGCTGTCCTGTAAACTTCTTTATTAAAGTATCCAATTTTGATCCATCAGCTCTACATCGTTGCATCATTAAAATTACATACTGTCCGTATTCCCTTAAAATTAATGTTGAAAACATGTCAGAATTACACTCACCACATTTCATGCTATGATTAGCATCTTTAACTAATTTTGCAAAAGTGACTGTTTTACTCTCTGGCAATGTCAAATAAATAAACCTTTCATTATCAACAATAGAGCCACATATATTATAACAATTATCACAACTATGTTCCCATTTATAAGAGAGACCAAAAAAAATGTCAATGGGAACTCCTTCTTCTTCCACTACCTGAAGAAAATACATCAAAAATTCGTGTGCATCTTGCTGTTCATTTTGAGAAAACTGTGTTCGTCCTGAACATACATCTAAAAGTTTTCTAATTTCAGTAGCACTTTCTATTTGAGTTTTATCTTTACTCAGCTTTTGAAAAAGGAGACTGAGCTCTGAACAGAATCTTTTTCCCTGATTTACTATTATCTGCTCTTGCAAACTTTCCAGATAAAATGCAACATTCAGCACTACATTAGCGTAGCAGTTGACACCAGAGCTATTTTCAAAATGACATCCTACAACCTGTTCTTCATTTTCCTTATTCTTTTTGCTTGCAATTACATCACTCCTCTTTTTTTTCCTCTTCTCTACATCTTCATTACAGATATTCTCATTTCTCCTTTTACGAGAAACTACACGTTTCTCCAACACAGGATACTGACCTAAATGAGGAGCATAGCTTCTTCTTAATCTATTATACTCCTTTACACAGTTTGTATCAGCACTAACTTTTGAGTCATCAAAGTCTATCATGAATAAACCTGATAATGTTTTGACTCGTGACAAAGCTACATATGCCATACCTTCTTTGAACACAGTTGAACCAATGTTCACAAATGCACAATCTACAGTCAATCCTTGAGACTTGTGGATAGTTACAGCATATGCTAGTGAAAACGGAAACTGCTTCCTACGTACATATAAGTCTTTCACAAGCATGAAACGAACTGAACAACGACAAATGTCTTTAACTTCCTCTATCTGATCAAATTTTATCTGTAAACATTCAATTCCTTCTTTTTTCTGATAATTAATAAAACCCACAACTCTTCCCATCGCTCCATTCACTAAGCCTTTCTCAACATCCAAATTTCTCCTTAAAAACACTCTACAGTTCATGCAAACATAAAGATTTTTTTCTAATCCTGCTGTTTTGGAGATGTTCTTCTCTAGTGAGTCCAATTTATTTTTCAGTTTGCCTGTTACTGTGACTGTAATTCTTCCATCCTCAATTTTGTCCACTGCTTCCAATTTCCTGATGTCTTCCTTTTCCAATTTCAAAAGCTCCTCATTAAATATTGAGCATTCACGTAGAGTTGGCATTAAGCAGATGACACTTTTGTTTTCTGCAATATTCTTGTATATTTTCTCTGCAACTATTTCTTCCTTTGGAAATAAATTATGTAGCAGCCGACTCTGTAATGCTTTTTTCCCAACATCTGTGAGTAGTCCAATCCTGATATCTTTCAGAATACTTCCATATTCTTCATCGTTTGCTTGCCTCATATTAGTTGTAAGTTCCTTGTACTCAAAGAAGGACCAAATATTTGTATTTCCAATGCTTCCCAATGACTTCTTTGTGTCTTCATGTGTCACAGTATTAAACACTGGTTGTCCTTTAACTGGAGTAAGTTGCAAAAGATCCCCAAAAACTATGACGTGTTTTCCACCAAATAACACGTCATAGTCTGTCTTCAAAATTTGCTGCATTCTTAAATGCACAAAGGCAAGCATTAAGTTTGATACCATGCTCACCTCATCAATAATGAGAACTTGCATCTTCTTCAATACTCGTGAAACTTCCAAGGATGCTTCTCCAGTTAGCTTGTTGAATTGTATTTTGTTCTCATGCTCCACTGGTAACATTAGCAAACGATGTAAGGTGATTCCTTTTATGTTATATGCTGCTAACCCAGTTGGAGCAGTAACCACACAAGACAAAGTAGAATCCGTTTTTTGCTTTAGGTAGCTTCTGATGACTTTAATTAGGAAACTTTTTCCAGTGCCAGCTTGTCCGCTTACATACATCCTGATTGGATGAAATGATGTGCATGAGCACTCTTTTTTGATATGTAGAAATCCGTGATCAATTTTGTTTTTGATCTCTTCATAAATTTGTTGCTGCTCTTGATTCAGTTGTCTTTCCAAATTTTCTAAGTCTATAAATTCTTCTTGAGCTTGATTCATAGCCGTTTCCACTTCATTCATGGCTATTGATGCTTCATTTTCAACGATTGGTTGTCCTAGGGGATCTTGACTGTGTGTTCCTGAACTTTGGCTGTCCTGAGAACTGTCTCTAGCTATTTCTGCTGCAATTGTAGTTTCCTGTTCAATTTCTTCATTTAACATTTGCAGATAAGTTGAGAATGTACTGCATTGTATGCTGTCTTTGCAAGCATTAAAAGAATCTTCATAGCTCTGGAATTCTCCCAGTAGTTCATCCTCTGTACGCCATGGTTTAAACAACTGTAAAAGAGCCAAGTAGTAAAATTCTTTCTTGTCGGTAGTGTCGCAACTCAGCTTCCGGTGATTTATCAAACTTCCTTTGGTTTGCTTCACCAAACATCCTTCTTCACCAACAACTTTATATTTTCCACTGTTGATGTCTTCTGCAGCTTTCCGTGAATAAATGTAGTTCTGTAACACTTCATAGAGACACATGTTCTCCAGATGATGACTTCTCTTGGGATAATATGTGTCCAACATGTTTGTTTTCAATATGTCTGTACTTTCTGGGTCATTCTCAGCCAAATATTCAATTTCTCCAACAGATTTCAGTACCCGATTTCTCATTGCTGCAAGGCCTAAACTTGCCCAAATTATTCTTCTTGACTTCGAGTAGAGACTTGCAGAAGATAACCTATCTGAACATTCGTAGGATCCAATTTCTCGATGCGATAACATCTTCAAACTGAAACTGTACAGCTTCTTACTGACAGTCTTCTCGTGAGAAATCTCTTCCCACATTTCCTTCAATTCTGTTTTTTCTGATTTCGTAATGTAAGACGTTACATATCGAGCAACAGCAATGGAATTGTCAGCAACATACTGTATATCCATGTTAGCGTTCCACATGGATAAAATGACTGGGTTGTAGTCATTTATATTTTTTGATTCTTCTTTTCTTTTAAGGTTGTAGGTATTCTTAGGTGATTTTCTTGTGATAGTATGTCTCACAGCTGACATAAAACTGTTGACTCTTCCATTTGTAAGAACAGGTCTAGGAAATCCAAATCGACATTTAGTGTAGTATTTTTCTTTGCTCTTGTATTTCCGTCGACAGTATTTTCCACACCGATGACTTTGGAAACGTAGAACTTGCTCCTTTAACTTGTTCTCTTCTGTGCTTTTAGGTATAGCACATGTTGCATATTCTTCAATGTAAGATAACACTGCTTCATCAGTATCTGTTCCAAACTTTGGGGCATCCTTGATCCACAGCAGCATATGAATATGAGGAGCACCTCTTGCCTGGTACTCTTTTCTCCAAAAGAAATCCACTACTTCTCCAAGGGGTGGATTTTTTTTATTGCAGATGAAGGACATCATAGCCTCAAATCTATGATTGAAATATCTGCAAACATTAACCGGATCCAATGAGCACAGTTCTCCTGCTGTCTTGTATTCGATGTTTTTAATGTTTGAATTGGCCTCTCGTAGAAAATCCAGTAAATCATCCCAAGCGTACTCGGCACAGCTTAGGGTAAGGAACCATGTTGGTGTTCCTAAATTGCGTAACATGCATTTTAGTTCACCATGGCGTCGGTACCAATATTCATTTGTCCCACGCTGACAAGCCATCAGATTGATCAGTTGTGTTTCCAAATGATCATCTCGGTGCTGCACTTTCTCCATAAAATCCTTAGCAGACACATTTTGTAAATGTACTCCACTTTTTAAAATGTGATTTACTGCATAAGACAGTGCAGACAAGTCGCTTTCAAATAAAAGATGGAACAAATAAGGAATACTTTGTCGAAATCTGGGATCTTCAGCATATAGTCTTGTAGTTCGATACTCTGAAGCTGGAATCTGTTCTGGACGTTCATCGTATCGTCCTCCTTTTCCTTTAGGAAACAGCTGGGGAAAACATCGAGCTTCCAAGCTCTCCTCCCATACACTCACGGGATTTCCTTTTGCTTTCTTCATCTGAAAGAGATCAATATTGTCTCCCATAACTTCTTTCGAATGGAGAGGATGTATGCTAAAATGTTCATAAATTTCTTCTTCCTTTGACTTGTCCACTTTTTCAATTTGTCCAGTTGGTGTTTCTGTGTCTCCTTGTAAATCTTCTTCTTCTTCTTCTTCTTCTTCTATATAAATTGATTCATACCATTTGTTATTTTTTTTCAAATACAAATTTGCTCTTTGTACTTTCCGCACATCTACCAGCTCCTGCCAAATCTTCTTATTCTTTGTAGGTACACCATTAACCAGAATAATTAATGGTTCAGTTTCCAAAGTATCCGCATCAATAGTTTCCATATTTTTTTTCAAATCCAAGGGCAAATACACCACTCTACCTTTTAAACCTCTCAGTAAATCTGAAGGAGGTAATTTACCAGTTTTGGGCTCCATACGTACTATGGTCTGGAACGGATGAACACATTGAATGAGTATAGACTCATATGTATTTAATTCAGAAAGTTCAGCAGGAATAGCATCCAATTCTAAATTATTATGTACAGCTCTGGTCGGCATTCTATTTTCCTCTAACTTGTTGTAGCAGTATTTACAAATACGCTGATCTTCACCCAATTCAAAACAATTTTCAAGAAATATATATGTGGCAAAATCCATCCACTTATAATTATCTTCATTTTCACTCTTTCTGTAGAGATCAACATTCCTAGTTTGTTTTCTATAATGAGTTCTGCGGCAACAAATACAAGTAACATTTGGTCTTTCATTAGAGATTATTGCAAATTTTGTTATGTGATCATTAAATGTCTTACTTACACAAGGTTCTACATTCTCTTCCACTTCTGCCTCATTTACTGTGTCCTTCTCTGCACTGTTTTGTTCAGGACCAAAGTAACAAAACTGAATTTCATCAACAACCTTCTCTACATCTGATACCGTTCCTCGGAACAGAGCCCTATTCAATTCATTTAACTTTATTGCTGGACTTTTGGCAAAATACAACCGTCTCACAAACTTTCTCATTTCAGTATGATGAACAGCCAGCATCCTAAAATGATGGAAAACACTATTGCACACTTTTCTAGATAGACAAGCAAGAGAATGACCCTGCAAACCAGTATTCTCTCTCACTCTGCATGGATCCAGACTTTGAAGCACCTTAATCTTTTGTTTTACACTTTTTTTACTATATTCTCTTAGAAACCCTCGAAATCTGTCAATAGATTCCTGACGCACAGTGCAAATACTACTACAATTCCAAGTGTACACTGGGGCTTTAGGACGTCTCCCCATTGCCTCATCTGCCATCACTTGTACCTCATCTCTTGGAACCATTATCTCCTTCTCCATTATGCAACCATTTTTTACTTCGTATGAACGACCTCTGGTGTCAACTGCATGCAGCAAACTATTACTTTGAAAATAGCTCTCTTCATTAAAAAAAGGTTCACTACTTGAACTATGCATCCACTTTCCTAAAAAAACTTTACAAAAGTTTGTTCTGTTCACTACTCTTTTGCTTTTGCTTTGTGATTTCAGTACATTAACCATTTTATCTAATGTACGCATCCTATTCAAAATTAAAATGAATAGTTTCCTTTTTAATTCTAATGCCTTTGCTGCAATGGCTTCAATTTCTTTTTTTCTCTTGTAATATTTTGCCTTTTGCTTATATTTCTTTATATCCTTTATCAAATTGGACATAACTCTTCTCTGAAACATTTTTCTACGTATCTCTTTAAATGCTGTTTTTCTGTTTATGTTAAACTTTTCAATTGCAGAAGGTATATTTGCATTAACTAAATTCTCAATTTTTTGCTGTTCTCTATTTTTTGTTACATTTTTCCGAGAACAGACATTTTGTACATTTTTCTTTGTTTTGAATATTTTGTTTAGAAATTGTTTTTTTTGCTTACCAGAAGATTTTTTCTTTTTCCCAACATCAGCATCTTCTACTAACTTTGGTCCTCCAGTTGTCTTCAAATATAGTTTTTTTTTTAGCGTTTTTTGAACTCGAGATTTTGTAGGCATCTTAAATTTTGTTCACTGTTCTTCAGCAATACCTGAAAAAAACTAAAAAAAAAATCCGTTATTGTATTTAAATATATTACTAAATTTCTTTTCACAATAGTCACAAAACGAAATTTCTTTGCCAATTTGAATTCACACAAACTGCTCTTTTTTTTGGGCAAGTGAAAATCTCTTTTACAAACTGTCACATTATGAAACCACTTTTCAGATTTTTTAAAAAGCCCATGTCCACAGTGCTACACTCCACCAAGGGCAACCAGCCTTAGTGATGCTGAATGTATTTGCATTACAGACTTAAACCTGAAAACCCCACTGGCTTGTACATACTGTGCATGACTATACACGGCAAGGACATGGGTGTGTGCTAAGCCTCTGCTTCTTCCCCCAAAAATTCGCTCCCCCTTTCCATCTAATGCAACTGTGAAATCACCAGAGCAAGACGCAATAAATCTCTGTCTATAATTCTTCTATGCACACAGAGTCATGTTTTCACATTAGTGCCAAAACGAAATTTCTTTGCCAATTTCAAAGCACACTTACTGCTCTTTTATTTTTTCAGGGGCAAGTGAAAATCTCTTTTTACAATTTGAAATCACTTTTACAGACTGACACATTATGAAACCACTATTTTTGCTTTATTTAATTGCACGTGTCCAAGCTGTTTTTTTTTCAGACCACCACCATGTGCATTCTCTGTGACTGCCTACACTCCACCAAGGGCAACCAGCCTTAGTGATGCTGAATGTATTTGCATTACAGACTTAAACCTGAAAACCCCACTGGCTTGTACATACTGTGCATGACTATACACGGCAAGGACATGGGTGTGTGCTAAGCCTCTGCTTCTTCCCCCAAAAATTCGCTCCCCCTTTCCATCTAATGCAACTGTGAAATCACCAGAGCAAGACGCAATAAATCTCTGTCTATAATTCTTCTATGCACACAGAGTCATGTTTTCACATTAGTGCCAAAACGAAATTTCTTTGCCAATTTCAAAGCACACTTACTGCTCTTTTATTTTTTCAGGGGCAAGTGAAAATCTCTTTTTACAATTTGAAATCACTTTTACAGACTGACACATTATGAAACCACTATTTTTGCTTTATTTAATTGCACGTGTCCAAGCTGTTTTTTTTTCAGACCACCACCATGTGCATTCTCTGTGACTGCCTACACTCCACCAAGGGCAACCAGCCTTAGTGATGCTGAATGTATTTGCATTACAGACTTAAACCTGAAAACCCCACTGGCTTGTACATACTGTGCATGACTATACACGGCAAGGACATGGGTGTGTGCTAAGCCTCTGCTTCTTCCCCCAAAAATTCGCTCCCCCTTTCCATCTAATGCAACTGTGAAATCACCAGAGCAAGACGCAATAAATCTCTGTCTATAATTCTTCTATGCACACAGAGTCATGTTTTCACATTAGTGCCAAAACGAAATTTCTTTGCCAATTTCAAAGCACACTTACTGCTCTTTTATTTTTTCAGGGGCAAGTGAAAATCTCTTTTTACAATTTGAAATCACTTTTACAGACTGACACATTATGAAACCACTATTTTTGCTTTATTTAATTGCACGTGTCCAAGCTGTTTTTTTTTCAGACCACCACCATGTGCATTCTCTGTGACTGCCTACACTCCACCAAGGGCAACCAGCCTTAGTGATGCTGAATGTATTTGCATTACAGACTTAAACCTGAAAACCCCACTGGCTTGTACATACTGTGCATGACTATACACGGCAAGGACATGGGTGTGTGCTAAGCCTCTGCTTCTTCCCCCAAAAATTCGCTCCCCCTTTCCATCTAATGCAACTGTGAAATCACCAGAGCAAGACGCAATAAATCTCTGTCTATAATTCTTCTATGCACACAGAGTCATGTTTTCACATTAGTGCCAAAACGAAATTTCTTTGCCAATTTCAAAGCACACTTACTGCTCTTTTATTTTTTCAGGGGCAAGTGAAAATCTCTTTTTACAATTTGAAATCACTTTTACAGACTGACACATTATGAAACCACTATTTTTGCTTTATTTAATTGCACGTGTCCAAGCTGTTTTTTTTTCAGACCACCACCATGTGCATTCTCTGTGACTGCCTACACTCCACCAAGGGCAACCAGCCTTAGTGATGCTGAATGTATTTGCATTACAGACTTAAACCTGAAAACCCCACTGGCTTGTACATACTGTGCATGACTTTACACGGCAAGGACATGGGTGTGTGCTAAGCCTCTGCTTCTTCCCCCAAAAATTCGCTCCCCCTTTCCATCTAATGCAACTGTGAAATCACCAGAGCAAGACGCAATAAATCTCTGTCTATAATTCTTCTATGCACACAGAGTCATGTTTTCACATTAGTGCCAAAACGAAATTTCTTTGCCAATTTCAAAGCACACTTACTGCTCTTTTATTTTTTCAGGGGCAAGTGAAAATCTCTTTTTACAATTTGAAATCACTTTTACAGACTGACACATTATGAAACCACTATTTTTGCTTTATTTAATTGCACGTGTCCAAGCTGTTTTTTTTTCAGACCACCACCATGTGCATTCTCTGTGACTGCCTACACTCCACCAAGGGCAACCAGCCTTAGTGATGCTGAATGTATTTGCATTACAGACTTAAACCTGAAAACCCCACTGGCTTGTACATACTGTGCATGACTATACACGGCAAGGACATGGGTGTGTGCTAAGCCTCTGCTTCTTCCCCCAAAAATTCGCTCCCCCTTTCCATCTAATGCAACTGTGAAATCACCAGAGCAAGACGCAATAAATCTCTGTCTATAATTCTTCTATGCACACAGAGTCATGTTTTCACATTAGTGCCAAAACGAAATTTCTTTGCCAATTTCAAAGCACACTTACTGCTCTTTTATTTTTTCAGGGGCAAGTGAAAATCTCTTTTTACAATTTGAAATCACTTTTACAGACTGACACATTATGAAACCACTATTTTTGCTTTATTTAATTGCACGTGTCCAAGCTGTTTTTTTTTCAGACCACCACCATGTGCATTCTCTGTGACTGCCTACACTCCACCAAGGGCAACCAGCCTTAGTGATGCTGAATGTATTTGCATTACAGACTTAAACCTGAAAACCCCACTGGCTTGTACATACTGTGCATGACTATACACGGCAAGGACATGGGTGTGTGCTAAGCCTCTGCTTCTTCCCCCAAAAATTCGCTCCCCCTTTCCATCTAATGCAACTGTGAAATCACCAGAGCAAGACGCAATAAATCTCTGTCTATAATTCTTCTATGCACACAGAGTCATGTTTTCACATTAGTGCCAAAACGAAATTTCTTTGCCAATTTCAAAGCACACTTACTGCTCTTTTATTTTTTCAGGGGCAAGTGAAAATCTCTTTTTACAATTTGAAATCACTTTTACAGACTGACACATTATGAAACCACTATTTTTGCTTTATTTAATTGCACGTGTCCAAGCTGTTTTTTTTTCAGACCACCACCATGGCCATTCTCTGTGACTGCCTACACTCCACCAAGGGCAACCAGCCTTAGTGATGCTGAATGTATTTGCATTACAGACTTAAACCTGAAAACCCCACTGGCTTGTACATACTGTGCATGACTATACACGGCAAGGACATGGGTGTGTGCTAAGCCTCTGCTTCTTCCCCCAAAAATTCGCTCCCCCTTTCCATCTAATGCAACTGTGAAATCACCAGAGCAAGACGCAATAAATCTCTGTCTATAATTCTTCTATGCACACAGAGTCATGTTTTCACATTAGTGCCAAAACGAAATTTCTTTGCCAATTTCAAAGCACACTTACTGCTCTTTTATTTTTTCAGGGGCAAATGTAAATCACTTTTACACACTGACACATTATGAAACCACCATGTGTAACTACAACAAAAACAATTCCCATTTCTATTATTCATTTCTTAAGTTACCACATACATACCCTCTCAAACTGTAAACTCACCTTTAAAATTAGTTAGTTCTGAAAGAAATGTGACACTCAAACAGCAGATTATCAGAGCCAGGATCTCTGTTGTGTTCACCTGTCTCCTCTCAGCAGAACCAGATAATGGCAAACTTTCCCTCTATTTTTCCACACATATACATGTAAGTTTCAAATCTCAGTGCTTCCCCCTTTTTTTTAAATGTAATCACACATTTCTATTGGTTGAAAACCAACCCTTTTCCAAAAGTACCCTGCCCCCAACTTGACTTCTGCCTAGTACCCTTCCCCCAACTTGACTTCTGCCTGCTACCATAGCAACAGCTCATGGAACACTGCTGTGTGCAGTTAGGTCAGAAGTTCGACACACAATGTTTCAATTCCACAGAGCAAGAGTGCTTGACTTTTCAAACCTAACAGCAAATCCATAGTACTGTTCTTTGGTTACACATTTTTTTGTACCAATACAAAACATGCTTCTATTAATTTTCACATACAGCCTAGTTTTTATTCTGGAATGGTTTGAAACAGCCAATCAGTTCTTTTTAATTTGTAAAAAATATGTATGCCTCCATTTCCAAACTGTCTTTCTTTTCTTATTGCCATTCTACTGAAAGACACCTCCTGAGTGCATCCAGTTCTCCTTTGAAGATGTTCACAGTGTGGATTGTAGGGCACAGCTATGTCTTCTGGAGTGAAAAGTATGCAGAGAAAACAGATATGGTGAGAGACCTTGCTTTGCCAAATGTAGACATTAAATGGATTGGTCAGAGAGGGTTAAAGTGGCACCAATTGATGCCATTGGTAAAATCCTTCATTCAAATCCAACACCCTGACCTCATAATAGTGCACTGTGGTGGCAATGACCTAGGCACTTTGACTGGGGTAGGTCTGGAAATGCTTATGAAGGACACCTTTGCACAACTGTTTACACTTTTCCCTAAAACTGCCTTTGTGTTTTCCAACATATGCCAAAGGCAAAAATGGAACTGGTCCAATCATTTCTGTCCGCAGATTGACAAAGCAAGAAAGCACGTCAACAAATCTGTTTCTGCTTTCCTCCGTGACTATGGTATGGGTGCCATTTACCACAACAACTTGCGTTATGACATGCAAGACATTTATAGAGGAGATGGTGTGCACTTCAATGATGAAGGGAACAGAGTCTTCCTCTTGAACCTTAGACTCTGCATCGGTACTTACTTGTAGGTACCACTAAAAAAATGACTTCATAAACACAACAGCTCTTTTTAGAGCTCCCTAATTTCTAAACTCTTAAATCTGCTTTTCATTTATTTTTTTTTATTTTTTTTACCGTACGCTTACCGTAAGCTTACCGTACGCGTACCCCGTGATTTTTTTTAAAATCAATAAATGTTTTTATTGTACTTTTCTGTCCTTCTTTGACCCCCTTACAAATGTTAGGGGGTCTGTAACTCTCCTCATTGCCCCCTTTCCTTGTTTTCACTCTTTTTTTTCAGAGTGAAATACACAAAATGGCGGCCGCCGCTTCCTGGTTTCGGCCGATTCGAATGTTTACTAAGATCTAAGAGCCAATCAGAATCGCGCTCGCGCACGCCACCGTACGCTTACCGTAAGCGTACGGTAAGCGTACCGTAAGCGGGCTCAGATATATATATTGATTTAAAGGCTATTTTCTCAGAATCTACTGAACAGATTTACACCAAACCTACAAAAGGCACTTCCTTGACCTAGGGACTACCTCTCTGCCAAATTTTGAGTAATTCTGTTCAGCCATTCGGGCTGTAGCTCGTTCTAAAGGTCCTATGGAAAAATGCATGGGAAAAACGCGTTTTGGGACCCCCCTTTTATCTCAGCCCCCGCTTGATGAATCCCCCCGAGACTTTCAGGGTAGGAGCGGAGCGTAGCGCCCCACCTATTTTGAGAAATTCGCGAGGATTCGTCGACCGGCGCCAAAGTTATTCAAAATAGAATGTTGAGGTTTTCCTATGGAAACGTGGTCCTAACTATAACTACCTACTGGCGACCGCCAGTAGGTAATATATATATATATTACCTACTGGCGGTCGCCAGTAGGTAGTTATAGTTAGGACCACGTTTCCATAGGAAAACCTCAACATTCTATTTTGAATAACTTTGGCGCCGGTCGACGAATCCTCGCGAATTTCTCAAAATAGGTGGGGCGCTACGCTCCGCTCCTACCCTGAAAGTCTCGGGGGGATCCGTCAAGCGGGGGCTGAGATAAAAGGGGGGTCCCAAAACGCGTTTTTCCCATGCATTTTTCCATAGGACCTTTAGAACGAGCTACAGCCCGAACGGCTGAACAGAATTACTCAAAATTTGGCAGAGAGGTAGTCCCTAGGTCAAGGAAGTGCCTTTTGTAGGTTTGGTGTAAATCTGTTCAGTAGATTCTGAGAAAATAGCCTTTAAATCAATATATATATCTGAGCCCGCTTACGGTACGCTTACCGTACGCTTACGGTAAGCGTACGGTGGCGTGCGCGAGCGCGATTCTGATTGGCTCTTAGATCTTAGTAAACATTCGAATCGGCCGAAACCAGGAAGCGGCGGCCGCCATTTTCTGTGTTTCACTCTGAAAAAAAAAGAGTGAAAACAAGAAAAGGGGGCAATGAGGAGAGTTACAGACCCCCTTACATTTGTGAGGGGGTCAAAGAAGGACTGTAAAGTACAAAACAAACATTTATTGATTTTTAAAAAAAATCACGGGGTACGCGTACGGTAAGCTTACGGTAAGCGTACGGAAGAAACATGGCGTGCGCGAAGGAGATTCTGATTGGCCCATAGATCTTAGTAAACATTCGAATCGGCCGAAACCAGGAAGCGGCGGCCGCCATTTTGTGTGTTTCACTCAGAAAAAAAACAGAGAAAACAAGGAAAGGGGGCAATGAGGAGAGTTACAGACCCCCTAACATTTGTAAGGGGGTCAAAGAAGGACAGAAAAGTACAAAAAAAACATTTATTGATTTTAAAAAAAATCACGGGGTACGCGTACCGTAAGCTTACGGTAAGCGTACGGTAAAAAAAATAAAAAAAAATAAATGAAAAGCAGATTTAAGAGTTTGCTCATCATATGTCCTCCATGTGCGCACGGCGAAGCGCATCGTGCGTTCATGGCCCATCTAGCGTAATGTGGGCACGCGGTGCGCGAAGCGCACCGCGTGCTCACTGTGCGCGCACGGTGCGCGAAGCGCACCGTGCGCGCATGGAACGAACTGCGTTAAGTGGGCGCGCACGCCACAAATGGCGTAAAGTAACTTAGCATTTAAAAAAACGTACAAATTCACTGAAAAAACCATAGGTTTCACACATGTTATAGTTAGCTGGACATTTTACTGATAAAAAACCAATGAAATTCCCCCGTTATAGTTACTGTAGGCAACTATAACTCACGCGACCGTAATCCTCTGCTGATGACATATGTGTCTTTATGAAAAAAAAATATTTGTAATATATGTATAGCTAAAATTTAATGGAAGAAGACATGGGCAAATAAGTGTCTAAATACAGTATTAGCATCAGCAGAGGATTGCGGTCGCGTGAGTTATAGTTGCCTACAGTAACTATAACGGGGGAATTTCATTGGTTTTTTATCAGTAAAATGTCCAGCTAACTATAACATGTGTGAAACCTATGTTTTTTTCAGTGAATATATATATATATATATATATATATATATATTTCTTCCAAGCAAACTCTCTGGACTTCCTCCTTGGCGAACAGAGAGAGACAGACCCAGACAGATAAGGCAGGAAAATGTTACACATAATGTTGGACATTAGAGTGACAATACATGAATAAATAAATCAATAAATTGTGGTCATGATATGACTAGCAGCAGATAAATATTCATGCAACATCCGTGCAAAAGTTTGCAATTGTGCAAATATGCAAATGAGGACATATCTCACGTTGGTGCAATTCATACGCAAAAACATAAAAAACATATTGTTACTGATATTAAAACCAAAGGCCAATTGACTCATATCTAAAAATGTTCACTTACAACTCATTAAGAGGCAAACTATATGTATTATGACTTTGCTGATTGTAACCCTCACAGTAACCTTGTCCTTGATGTCGCGGTATGCGGCTCACATTGCCCCTTGAATTAAATACTTTTCTGCATAAATGCAATTTTCATTATTGTCATATTTTATAGACCCTAAACATTAGTTGGGTTATATCACAACGTCTCACGTATTGACCTAATATTGTCTCTTGTGCCCAAAACTTGTTTTTAAAGTGCTTTCATGTCAAGCAGCTTATTGTCATATGTAAACATGTGGTGATAAATAAAGTGCTTAGTGCTCCTAAATTTTTTTGGGGTGTTCAATGCATTTATAAAAACCCGTGGACTTAAAAAAACTCATCTAAAATTTAATTGACACCCTATTGTTAAAGTGATAGCGACTAAAAAGCAGTATAATTAGATACTATTAAAAAAAAGTGAATTAAGAATCTCTATACAAAAGTCTCTATAAAAAAGTAAAAAAAATATATCACTACTATAAATATCTATATACACACTTACATTAGATGAAAAACCTTTCATAACCTACAAAAACCCAAACTCACAAACTTAATGATCGTACTTAAATGTGGTTGTTGTAGGAGAATATATTATTGTCAATACTAATCATAAGAAATTTTACATATCCTCAGTGGTGTTCAAACCATTTGGTGCCTTACTATCTAGGTCTAAAATGATACGTGTTTCTAGCTTTCGTAGTAATTTTTCCCATTGCCACCTCTTCTGAGTGGTGAAATGGCATTGATCACGTAGTATGTAAGGCAACCCAGCTCGTTTTCATGTGTGGCTTTAAAACTGTCTAGCAACAGGATAAGCACTGTCATTATTGACAATTGCTCTGAGATGCTGCAAAATCCTGACAAGCACCTGTAAATATATATATATATATATATATATATTGTAGGTAGTTATAGTTAGGACCAATTTTCCATAGGAAGAGTATTTTTTAATTTGAATATAACTTTGGCGTCGTTTGATGAATCTTCATGAAATTTCGGAAACGTATTCTTTGTGCATATGAGCTCCTATGTTGAAAGTTTGGGGGTGATTCGTCAAGGGGGGGCCGAGAAAAAAGGGAGGTCTCAAAACATGTTTTCTCCATGTTAATTTCCATAGGAAACTTTAGACAAGGCTACAGGTCGAACGGGTGAACGGAATTACCCCAAATTTGGCAGGGAGAAGGGTCTTGGTCTAGAAAGCAAACATTTGTTTATTTGGTGTAAATCCGTTTAGTAGTTTTGGAGAAATATTGAAATTTACAGATATGGATATTTGGGAATCTGCCATCTGATTGGCTGAGGTGTTACGAGCATGAGCTTACTGCTTATTGGCTTCGAGTGGTTGCAACTGGGAAGTATTGGCAGCCATTTTGTGATTCCGTTTAAAGGAGTAAGGGGGGAAAAGGGCAAAAAGAGTAGGAAACAGGAGGATAGGAGCACTGTAACCTCTGTGGGGGAGTGCTAAGCGAAGTAGTCACTCCTACCGGACTGAAAGTTCAGTGTTGCTCAGAGTGACATGGTGCTGAGATGAGATGCTGCTACACTCAGATATGAAACCGAGAGCCTAAACCGTGAGGTCATTGCTGTAAAGTGATGTGTTCTGGTCTTTGTAGCATACTTGTGGAAGTAGTGTTAGTAGGCGTTTATACCATACAGGGAGTGGGAAGCGAACTACTGACCTCTACCATGCGTTTATACTATACCGGAAGTGGGAAGCGAAGTACTCACGCCTACCGGTGTGAAGACTCGGGGATCAAACCGAGCTGATTGTTTTAAAGTGATGGGCTGTGGGCGCTGTTGCATACTGGCCGCTGTAGTATAACTGTGTAAGTAGTGTTAGTATGCGTTTATACTATACAGGGAGTGGGAAGCGAACTACTCACCCCTACTGGTCTGAAGACTCGGGGATTAAACCGTGAGCTCATTGCTGTAAAGTGATGTGCTATGGGAGCTGTAGCATACCTGTGGAAGTAGTGTTTGTTTGTGTTTATACAATACAGGGAGTGGAAAGCAAACTACTCACCCCTACCGGTCTCAAGACTCGTGGATGAAACCATGAGCTCATTGCTGTAAAGTAAGCCTGGGCAAAGCACTACACTACGCTCGCGTAGTTTGCGAAGTTCGCGCTACTTCGCACTACGCGAACTGCACGTAGCACAGTGCGAACACGCATAGCGTAGTGTTGCGTAGCGCTGCGGTCATTTTTTGCTTGCTCGCGGTCCTCAACGTCAAGTTGGCGACCGCGAGCAAGCAAAATGACATCCCGGCGAGACTTTTTCCTTGTTCGCGATCAGCAACATCAAGTTGGCGATCGCGAGCATGGAAAATAAACCTCCCGGCGAGATTCCCAACGCGAGGAGGTCAGGTTTCTCATTGCGAGTGGTCGCGTATGCTCGCGACCGCTCGCGATGAGAAACTACCAGTTTGCGTTGAGAAAGTTGCCGCTCGAGTAAAAATCTACTCGAGCAGCAGAAAACTACAGCTCTCATTGTGCAAGATGCCATTTTCAATGATTGCACAGTGCCGGTTGCTTGTCCGCACTGTGCAATCATTGAAAACGACATCTGGCACAGTGCGAACAAGGTACTACGCAGTTCGCGAAGTGCTATGCGAAGCTCGCGTAGTGCTAACTGCACTTTGCGTAGCTTCGCGAAGTGCTACTTCGCGAACTACGCCCAGGGTTACTGTAAAGTCATGTGCTCTGTGTAGTATTCCAATGTAAGTCATAGTAAAATGTTAGTATGCAATGCTACTATAATGTAAGTATGTAATGTTAGAATGTAGGGCTGTCATGAGGGGAATCTTGGGGAGTTTGTACACGGTGCTGGAGAAGACGGTTGCCTTGCTGTCCTGTTAGTGGCTGTTAAAGCTGTCTTCTTTTCCTGCAATAAATCTACTTATCGGATCCACTGCTGTCTTCACTACATAAATTTGGCAATAAGCGGGAGAAGGTAAAAAGAAGGCAGCACTCACCGAAATTTTGAGCTTGCTTGCTTTCTGCTGAAGACCCGTTTTCTTGGTGAAGCTGTTTCTACTCATCCCAGGGTCGTCGGCTGATCGAACTATGGGATCCTACCTCTGGTAGGATTTATATTTTTTGATTTTGGTCTTCCTCTGCCTCTTCACTACACTCTGCTTGCTGTACTACACATGTGCAAGTAGTGTTAGTATGCGTTTATACTAATTCTGTAGTTATGCATTAACCAATGCATCATGACCCTATGGAGCGCCACCTCCCAGGCGCAGATCATACAATGTCCCGGTGTGTGCATCCGCTGGACATTTATGTTTGCTATTACAGGGCGGATTGCTTCCACTCTGTGATAGTAAATTCTTGTTTGCCTCATTGAAGCGAGAGGAGGAAAACCTTGTATCACTTCAATAAAGCGGATCCAATTGGTAAAAATGGAGAAAAAAAAATGAAGCGGGGTCTCACCCGTTCATTTAACCCCTTCTGTGCCACGCCCTTTCCCCCTCCTGTGCCGGGCGTTTTATCAGTGGGTGGGGTTCATGACGAGATAGTCTCGTCATGGGCACAGCGCGACCGTGCTCCATGACAAGACTATCTCGTCATGGGCACTGAAGAGGTTAAATGAGCCCACTGGTGAATCTTCTACCTTGCTGGGGGCTGAACCACTGGCCGGGCTCTGCTACGCCGTTCTGCTTGGCAGGGACTCTCTCCGACGAGTCTCTCCCCATGATCCCTGGCTTATATGCAGCTGCTTCCTGCCTTTAGCAGAATTCCGGGCCGGGCTTTGCTCCGCCGTTTCCATTGGCCGGGCTTGGCTCCGCCATACTGGGACCACAATTCCCATCATCCCTGATTGCCGCGAGGACGCCGCGAACATCATCTGCAAGCGCCAGGAGGCGCATAAAGGTCTGCGTGGGGCCGAGTCCCTTGTGAATCTTCTTCCTTGCTGGGGGTTGAACCGCTGGCCGGGCTCTGCTCCGCCATTCTGCTTGGCCGGGACTCTCTCCTCCGAGCCTCTACCCGTGATCCCTGGCTTATCTGCAGCTGCTTCCTGCCTTCAGCAGAATTCCGGGCCGGGCTTTGCTCCGCCGTTTCCATTGGCCGGGCTTGGCTCCGCCATACTGGGACCACAATTCCCATCATCCCTGATTGCCGCGAGGACGCAGCGAACGTCATCTGCAAGCGCCAGGAGGTGCATAAAGGCCTGCTTGGATCTTTGTCATGCGGGACGCGCACGGGACGCGCGCGGGACGCGCCGGTAGAAGCCCGGGACAAGGGCAGGACCGTCTTAGGCCGTCAAAGGCCAGAAAAGGCTGGGCTGGGCCACCTCTCTGATGCCTGCATGAAACTGGTCATGCCAACGTAACACTGCCGAAAGGTACTGACTTGGTTAAATTGCTGAAAGTGTATAAACTCTGTTATTGATATTTTCTTCTAACTCAGAGTGAAGGACAGAGTATTGGCTTCACTGTAAAATGGCAAGGAGACGGGCAAATAAACCCCTGATGGACAAAACATGTAATACCATAGATACATATTTAGTTAAAGCTGTTAGTGCTTTATCAGAAGAGATCAATCGTACGTCTAGTGATGAATTAATTTTGGCTAATGAAGAAAGATTAACTACCTCTGAATTTCCTTCAATCATAAGAGATGGGTCTGTTGATGCTGAGGACGTGAATGATACTGTAGACGAGCACTCTCGTATTTCTCGTATTTCTAACACACCCCCTAATGTCCCCTCACCCTCTCTGCCAAAAACTATTGCACAGAAAAAGACAATAAATGGCCAAGGGAACTCTAAGGTAAAGAAAGATAAGAGATACCCTACACGGGGGGCCCCAGCTAATACAATTAAAGATTTAGCCCCTAAAAATGTGTCGAATGTAATATCTGCAGAAGTTATTTTTGATAAACTAATTGAACTACTTAGGCCACTTCATGATAGACTAGATAATATAGCTAAGGAAGTTCATACATTACATGGTAGTTTTGAGAAAATATATGCAAGAATGGAGAAGGGCACTTTGAGGACAGCTATCTGCAGGGAGGATCTAACTTTGGTCACCGATAGCAGTAGCAATCCCCCAACAGTTAATGTAACTAATCAGACAGAGAGACTCTCTGTAGGGAATCAAACTTATAGCCAAGTGTTGAAGGAAAATCTAATGCAGAGCAAAACAAAACATGCTACGTTTTAAAATTGTGGCAAAGATCAAAGGGGGAAATTACCTGCAGGGGTTAGTAACCCCCCAGCACTAGATATCAATAGAACAGGCAACGTGGATTTTTTACTTTCTGAAACAAATAAAACACCTTCATCTATTGATTTACCCCCAGAATGTGGGGCATATGTGGCAGTCTTAGTGAATGTACCTAAGTTAAGGAAGGACCAGCGGGAAAATCATGACGCACCACCCAATGCAAAACCTTGCATTGGTTGTCTAACAACTGCGGTTTCCCGTTGTCAGGGGCTAACTAGATATTGTTAACGCAACGGGTGGGATGGATAGGCCCTCTGAATAAAAAAAATGTGAAGGAGATTGTATCATTATTCATTTTAAGTCCCCTGTTTGGGCGAAGAATACCTTAGGGAATGCCCCACCACCGTCCCCTCGAGAGTACAATATGACTCTCTTGCCATTGGGTTATTTTTATAGGCATCTAATGCTGAGTAGGAACCAGGGTAATTTAACTCATAACCTCCCTTTTCCTAACCAAGCATTATCATTAGCGCAATCATCATCCTGTATAAATGTTCCTTTATATAACAGATATCAGGCACTAACTTCTTTGGAAGATAACGACTGACTTGTGTTAGTTGATGGACTAGGGCAGGTATCCAAGTTAGTAGGGACCGACGATGCCATAGCACAAGGAGCAGCATTAGAGGCTGGGCTGTCATTCTCTCTGCCCATAGTACAAGAAGTTTATAATAACATTGTTTTTCATGGAATCACGGCCGCTCATGCCGTGGAGAAGAGCACCACTCACAAACATGAGAGGCCATGGGATAGAATTACTCCGCACCCGTGCAGCACAGCGCCTTTCTGCTACAGAGCTCCCTTTTATATATTCCCCTTCCTAATAAAGGTATTTTAATGACTGTGAAAATTGGTAATATAGCACTGAACCTACGATAGGATATAAATTATAATACCCCCATACGGACTACATCTCCCAGCACACTGTTGTGCTGACAAATTTGGCCACGCCCACTGAGGGATGTATACTGAATAAAAGATGGCTAAAATGGAGGCGACTGCTCAGTGTTTGTTTGCCAGCCTGTGATGAAGAGGCGTATTGGCCTTGAAACGCATCGGCAGAGGCAGACTTTAATTTTGGGAACATACAAAGGGAGCTGCTGTGAGGCTTCACAACCAGATGGTGAAGGCACCGTGGAGTGCTCACTCGATGCTTCTGAGCACATTGTTTTTCCTATATATATATATATATTCACTTAAAAAACCATAGGTTTCACACATGTTATAGTTAGTAGGACATTTCACTCGTGAAAAACCAATGAAATTCCCCCGTTATAGTTAGTGCAGGCAACTATAACTCACGCGACCGCAATCCTCTGCTGATGACGTCAGATATTACATCACTGTATTTAGACACTTATTTACCCATGTCTTCTTCCATTAATTTTTAGCTATACATATATTACAAATATTTTTTTTTCAGAAAAACACATATGTCATCAGTGATGTAATATCTGACGTCATCAGCAGAGGATTGCGGTCGCGTGAGTTATAGTTGCCTGCATTAACTATAACGGGGGAATTTCATTGGTTTTTCACGACGCGTCGGCGTCAAGCTGAAGATTTGACTGTGTGCAGTATTTCGATCCACGAAGCAGCCTTCATTAAAATCCTGAGAGCAAATCCTACCTGTGTGTGGCTCCTCTGATGGGGTAACTCTTTTGCGGTGTAATGTTTAACGGCTGACCCAGCCGTAGAGGAGCACCGCTGTGCAAAGCAGACCCTGGGCAACGCCAACCGGCGCGCGCCCCTGAGGGACAGGCGCTGGGTATGAAGGCGATACTGTGTCTACGTGGAAGGGAGTTACGACACAGCAACCCACTGGGGACTTATTTTGTATTTTTTGAAGGGATTGCACAGCAACTCATTTGAGTAAGACAAGTGACACTGCAAATACTACAATGCCGTGCGAACGGCCACGCACACTGAGGCCAGGTATTATGATATAAATCTGGTGCACTAAAGACTGCTGTGTTTTCCTGTTCACAGCAGAGCCTCGACAAAGGGCGGGAGCCCGAAACGCATCGGCATCAAGCTGAAGATTTGACTGTGTGCAGTATTTCGATCCACGAAGCAGCCTTCATTAAAATCCTGAGAGCAAATCCTACCTGTGTGTGGCTCCTCTGATGGGGTAACTCTTTTGCAGCGTAATGTTTAACGGCTGACCCAGCCGTAGAGGAGCACCGCTGCGCAAAGCAGACCCTGGGCGACGCCAACCGGCGCGCGCCCCTGAGGGACAGGCGCTGGGTATGAAGGCGATACTGTGTCTACGTGGAAGGGAGTTACGACACAGCAACCCACTGGGGACTTATTTTGTATTTTTTGAAGGGATTGCACAGCAACTCATTTGAGTAAGACAAGTGACACTGCAAATACCACAATGCCGTGCGAACGGCCACGCCCACTGAGGCTAGGTATTATGATATAAATCTGGTGCACTAAAGACTGCTGTGTTTTCCTGTTCACAGCAGAGCCTAGACAAAGGGCGGGAGCCCGAAATGCGTCGGCGTCAAGCTGAAGATTTGACTGTGTGCAGTATTTCGATCCACGAAGCAGCCTTCATTAAAATCCTGAGAGCAAATCCTACCTGTGTGTGGCTCCTCTGATGGGGTAACTCTTTTGCGGCGTAATGTTTAACGGCTGACCCAGCCGTAGAGGAGCACCGCTGCGCAAAGCAGACCCTGGGCGACGCCAACCGGCGTGCACCCCTGAGGGACAGGCGCTGGGTATGAAGGCGATACTGTGTCTACGTGGAAGGGAGTTACGACACAGCAACCCACTGGGGACTTATTATGTATTTTTTGAAGGGATTGCACAGCAACTCATTTGAGTAAGACAAGTGACACTGCAAATACCACAATGCCGTGCGAATGGCCACGCCCACTAAGGCCAGGTATTATGATATAAATCTGGTGCACTAAAGACTGCTGTGTTTTCCTGTTCACAGCAGAGGCTAGACAAAGGGCGGGAGCCCGAAACGCGTCGGCGTCAAGCTGAAGATTTGACTGTGTGCAGTATTTCGATCCACGAAGCAGCCTTCATTAAAATCCTGAGAGCAAATCCTACCTGTGTGTGGCTCCTCTGATGGGGTAACTCTTTAGCGGCGTAATGATTAACGGTTGACCCAGCCGTAGAGGAGCACCGCTGCGCAAAGCAGACCCTGGGCGACGCCAACCGGCGCGCGCCCCTGAGGGACAGGCGCTGGGTATGAAGGCGATACTGTGTCTACGTGGAAGGGAGTTACGACACAGCAACCCACTGGGGACTTATTTTGTATTTTTTGAAGGGATTGCACTGCAACTCATTTGAGTAAGACAAGTGACACTGCAAATACCACAATGCCGTGCGAACGGCCACGCCCACTGAGGCCAGGTATTATGATATAAATCTGGTGCACTAAAGACTGCTGTGTTTTCCTGTTCACAGCAGAGCCTAGACAAAGGGCGGGAGCCCGAAACGCGTCGGCGTCAAGCTGAAGATTTGACTGTGTGCAGTATTTCGATCCACGAAGCACTGAGAGCAAATCCTACCTGTGTGTGGCTCTTCTGATGGGGTAACTTTTTTGCGGCGTAATATATATATATATATATATATGTGTATATTATATTATTATTTTCTTGAGCATTACTCAAGTTATGATTCTTTAATTTAAGAAAGGAACAATAAAGTTTTCCTAGGGTTCTATTGAATGGACAAATAGCCAATAATGACATGGTTAATGAATTTGAGACCTATCCTTGAGACTATTTATCTTTCCACTGTGAAAGCAAACACTGTGAAAAACAATTTAAATCAGCAATTATTTTGTTTCTAATGCTTTAAAGAACATTTCATGTTTTTGTCACATTTATTTAATTTTAAAACGACTGTTGGAGTGATGGTAACTCTTTAAGTCTGTTTTCCATTATTATTTGTCACATGATGGTTTGTTTATTTCAAGTAGATTGGCCAAACGATACCTGATACTCGTGATCAAGGGGTTGTCCCCGAAACGCGTTGGGTTGAGTGCGAAGCGACAATAAATCACCGCTTTCTGCAACATTATGGTCTTCAGCTGTTGATTTAAGGAAGAGAATCGACATTTGTTTGGATTGATAGGGGCTCGCCGTCCCGCCGAAAGAACGCCGCCGCAAGCGGCAAGGATACATGGCGATTGCATTGCTTGCAATGCTCAGCTGAGGGACTTTTGAAAATCCTTGCCCGCTTTTTGAAATCGACAACTACGAAACAAGACGCTGAACCTTTGTTTTACAGGATCCGTGAACTGCCATGTTCGCAAGCACGGTACTGTGAGAGCAATCAGAGAACAGCGCCGGATGGTTTCGTTTATTTATTAACAACGGAGAAAGAAGCAGGCGGTTTTCCCCCGCGGAAGTGAGTATTTGCTCGGAAACCGCTGGGGAGTTGCAAGCGGTCACGCATACGGCGTGTAAAATCAGTTTTTGTCATGGCTTTGTCACGAAACGTGAAACGATGTGAGGCGGCAGACAAAATGTTCGAAAATTACAAGGACAGTGTTAAAATTGGACCCATTACATTGGAGAGTCATGAAGATGCAGCACCCAACAAACGACAGTTGTGGGATCGTCTTTGGAAAGCTCTCAAAATGGAGCAAAACAAATGGTGGGAAGCAACAGCGCTCCAGAAATACATCGACGTGGGGCGAGTACCAAGGGGTTTAAGGATTTTCGTAACCCCCACCTTTAATGATCCAGACCCAGAACTTATCAGCGACTGGGCAGCCAACAACCACAACTGCTCAACCATCATGCTGGGTTTGCTTGTGAAATATGCGAGGAAGGATGTAGAACGACTAACAGATGAAATTGACAACATCACCAAACAGCTGAAAGTCATTTGTGGACAAGATGACTTTCAAAAAGAGATGGATAAACTGGATGTGAAATTGAGCAAAATCGAGGAGGACATTAAAACTAAAAAACAAAGGAAATTCCACAGAGACCTGATCGATTATCAGAAAGGACAGGTATTTACCTTTGCGAAGAAGTACGATAGATTACGTGACACCCATACGACCACTGACGATGTTAATGTTGAGCAGATAAGAAGACACACCAATGAAGCCGGTGAAACAAGTGACAACTTAAGAGAAGAAAGTATTGTCAGCGAAAGTGACATCTCCAGCATTTCAGGACGCGATGGGGTAAAAGAACGTATTTTAACAGAATTCACACTTATGGCAAAGGGAAGATTAACAGCAAACAGACTAACATCAAATCGAAGTCGTGGAAGAGGAGGCAGAGGCGCATCAAGAGGAAACAGAACCACATTAGGAGATTTGGGAAGCCCAGTGGGAAGTCGGACAAGGGGCCAGCAGCAAAAGAAATGATGCAACAGAACACAGTGATAAACCTCTCGAAGCGTCCATTGACCGACATTGAGGTAGAGATCCTTTCTATGGGTTTATCTTTTTGTCCCTCGCAGAATTTTAACTACACTCAGAGTCGCATTGATTTATTTTATTTTACACGCAAACTTAGAATTAAGAAATGGTTTGCGACTAAGGTTAAGGACACAAGATTGAGTGTTGTTGATGACCCAAGCACAACCAGCATAGGAGATGTTGAACTGTTTAATACTTTGAGGGAGTTGGGAGGTGACAATGATGAAGTTGATTTTGATGTCATTACACGTACTGATTGTAGTGCAGGCACTAGCTTTAAACCCAAATCAATTTTCCTTCCCCAAATCAGGAATGACACCATCGATGTATTTGAAAGAGGGGTAATGCAAGAATTTTCTAAATTATTCAGAAAACGTTGGCATGGCAACAACAATTTATCTGACACCCAAATGAATGCTATTGTAAACCTTAGAAATGATCGCACCATTGTCATAAAGAAAGCTGACAAGGGTGGTAACGTGGTGGTTTTATCACGTGAGATGTATGTTAATGAAGGTTTAAAACAGTTGATGGACCCAGAGAAATATGAGGCAAGCAGTAAGAAAGAATATGAGAACTCGGTTCATTCTTATCAAACACTACTATCAGTCTGGTATGAGAGAGGTATTCTGGAAAAAGACGAGTACAATTTTCTGGTCTGTAAACATCCAAAATTACCGGCATTGTACCTGCTCCCCAAAATTCATAAGGACAAATATAATCCCCCGGGCAGACCCATCGTTTCATCTAGGGGAAGCTTTCTGGAGAACACATCTAAATATGTCGATTTTTTTCTCCAGCCTTTCGTGCAGAAATTGCCATCCTACATCAAGGACACAGGGGATTTCCTTAGACTCCTTAGCACAATACAATGGGAAACTCGTTATAAACTTTTATCCCTTGACGTTGCAAGTCTTTATACCTGCATCCCCCATGATTCGGGTATAAGAGCTTGCGAACATTTCTTGAAAGAGAGATCAGCCTCATTTACTTCACACACTGAAATGTTAACCTCAATGATGCTCAGTTGCTTAACACGGAATTTTTTCATATTTGAGGAGAAAATCTATAGGCAAACCCTAGGAACTTCTATGGGTAGTTGCTTTGCTCCTTGCTTTGCGGGTCTCTACCTAGGATTTTGGGAAGAGACCATAGTAAACAAAATGGAAACCAGAAAGAGAAATGTAATTGTCTGGGCACGCTACATAGACGACATTTTTGTTGTCTGGGATGGCAGCGAAGAAGAGGCCATGAATTTTGTTGAAGAGTTGAATAGTAATGATTTTAACTTGAATTTTACTAGTCAATTCTCAAGCTCAACATTAGAGTTTCTTGACCTCAAACTGACGGTGGTAGAAGGCAAATTAGAAAGTATGCTGTTTCGAAAAGAGACAGCAGGCAATAGCCTCCTACACGCAAGAAGCTGCCACCCAAGAAATCTGATCCACAGCATCCCCTTGGGGGAATTTTTGCGCGCAAAACGCAATTGCAGCACAGACGATAGCTATTACCTGGAAGAGGAAGCTATGACTAAACGTTTTCTTGAGAGAGGTTACACCAAGACAGTCATTAGAAAAGCTAAAACTGAAGTCAGGGCTCGCAACAGAAGTGATCTTTTGACTGAAGCCAATGTAAAAGCTGTCATCCCTGATGATAAGATCAGATTTATAACCACGTTTAGCAGACAGGCCCAGCAAGTAAGACAGAGTCTCAACAAATTTTGGAATGTACTTTCCACTGACAAAGACCTGGTTTCACAAGTGGAAACATACCCACAAATCACGTATAGGAAGGCTAAGTCTTTAAAGGACACTATTTGCAAAACACTAGAGTCATCTAAAGAAAATGGTTTCAATATCAAGGGTTTTTTCACTTGTCGCAATTGCAAAGCATGCAAATACAGCAAAAACTGCAAAGAATGCAAATTATCACCTTCATGCAAACCATTCACAATCCAAAAACATCTATCCTGCAACACAGATCACGTAGTGTATGCTCTGCAATGTCCTTGCAAAAAGACGTACATAGGGAGCACTCTACATAAAGCCAAAAAACGAGTACTAGAACACTTGAGAGCCATAAGAAATGGCGACAAACAATACCCCATGGCTAGACATTTTCAGGCAGCCCACAACAAAGATGAAAGATTATTATCCTTTGTGGTGTTGGATTCGGTTAATGTGAACATAAGAGGAGGCAATCGTGTACAAGATCTAAGACGGTTAGAATCAAGGCTTATTATCCAATACCACACGATGGCCCCTGAAGGACATAATTGTGACGAAGAACTGTCTGTACATTTAGGATAGAAGTCCACATAACTCTCGCCTTTTATTCTTGCTGTTTTTTCTGCATCCATGCCTCCACAATTGTTAATGTTTTAAGTAACTTAATGTGATAGGCATTTTCACAAACTTTATGGAGCTGCATTTACTTGACTTTTCTAATAGTACAACAGACTTTCCTTAGGGATTGTATTTAACACTGTTTTTTAACATTCTTATTCTAAGTAGCAAGATCTTTTTTATAGCCTTCAACATCACACATTTTGTATGTTTTTGTGTATCTGTTTGACATGTATAATTTATGAAATTTATTGATCATTGTTGGTTTTTGTTTAGATCACAGATTGGTTGGATTAGGAAGCAGTCATGAAAAGGATGGAGTTCTTTTCAATATTATAGAAGATCAACCGATTTTCCCTCCAACACTCTTTTATATAATCATCTTGAGATACACAATGATTGCCCACTGGGGCTTTATTATTTTCTTGAGCATTACTCAAGTTATGATTCATTAATTTAAGAAAGGAACAATAAAGTTTTCCTAGGGTTCTATTGAATGGACAAATAGCCAATAATGACATGGTTAATGAATTTGAGACCTATCCTTGAGACTATTTATCTTTCCACTGTGAAAGCAAACACTGTGAAAAACAATTTAAATCAGCAATTATTTTGTTTCTAATGCTTTAAAGAACATTTCATGTTTTTGTCACATTTATTTAATTTTAAAACGACTGTTGGAGTGATGGTAACTCTTTAAGTCTGTTTTCCATTATTATTTGTCACATGATGGTTTGTTTATTTCAAGTAGATTGGCCAAACGATACCTGATACTCGTGATCAAGGGGTTGTCCCCGAAACGCGTTGGGTTGAGTGCGAAGCGACAATGAATCACCGCTTTCTGCAACATTATGGTCTTCGGCTGTTGATTTAAGGAAGAGAATCGACATTTGTTTGGATATATATATATATATATATATATATATATATATATATATATAGAGAGAGAGAGAGAGGAGGGAGGGAGAGAAGAGCTCTATATATGGCCTCCTTTGACTTGCTCATTATGTGTTTCATTTTGGGCCCATAGGCAAACTTACATTTTTATGTAAGTTTACTGTATTTTTCATATTTACCAACTGCAGAGACTGCACATAAAAAATAGGACAGGGTTATCTTTTTATGAGTGTAGACCTCCGCCCTGACTGTGGAGCCTCTGCTTTCATTCACGATACCATATAGGATGGGACCAAAGTCAGCCCACTTTAGTCATTTTGCCCTCTGAGTAACGGCATTTACCTCTTCACATGTGTGCATTCCACCTGAAAATGAGTGCACTTCAGTGCCAAGGCTGGTGGACCGTCACGCTAGTTTTCCATTTCCTTCTTTTTTTTTTACCCTTTCCTTAAATTCCTTCTACTCTTTTTATTGTTAAGAGCATAATATAGAATACTACAACTCTCCAAACAGTAATACCAATGTCCAATATTTCTATAGCCAAGTTACAAGAAAAGAGGATAAGGGAGACAGTGATGACGCCATCACAACGGAGTCTGCCAGCTGCGATGCATACATGCATGTTTTTAATAGCTGTAACTTCTGGAACAAACTGTCCCTTCATCTCAGACTGATAATAATTTTGATGGTGTTCCAGAAAAACCTAAAGTCATTTTTGCTCCCAATATTCATCAGATCGTTCCCATATATCCATCCCTCTCTTCGTCTCTTCGCATGACATCCGCTGTTGCAGGTGGAAATCTGTGGCTACCTCAAGTGGTCTGCTATCCAAAAAACCTAGGTTTGTGTCATAAACGTATTCTCAAGAATTCTGGAAAAATGAAATGAACAATAATAAACAACATGAATGCGTTATTGGACATTCTAAAAATATTTCACAATCCACGTACGTGCTTTCCACCATATTTTCATGGGAGGGATATTATCGTTTCGTATTTCATAGTTTCTTGCTTTCAAAGTGGTATGTTTTTGTCCTTGAAATGAGAAACGTTTCTGCCCATGATGCATTGAGTGGAAGGCAGTCGTGAAGAATGGGCAATGATGCTCAGCCTTGGGCCTTCCAATAGATCAGGATGTTTGAATGTGTGTTTCCTTGGATACCTGTGCGCTACTGTAGGAAAGACAATTCATAGGCCGCACACAAAGTGCTTTCATATTCCTTCATGTCAACAATCACCAAGGCACTTATGAGCAAACACCTGGTTCCTTTTCAACAGGAAATCCTGCGTAATGTAAAAAAGACAAAATATTGCACATGCACGATCTACATTTAAGTACAACAGCCACGATCATTTTATACCATGGGCACTTCCGATCAAAGACCCTATATTGTTTGCGTTAAAATGCCTATCTGTTCATAAAGGCAGATACATTCATGACGGAAATGTCATTTGCATGATCGTGTGATTGCTATGGGCGCGCATACACTGAAAAGAAAGGAAAGCAGAGACCGAAAAATAATTGCCCAGTTGTACACATTCAATTAAGGAAAAAACATCAAAGTATGTGAATCAGAAACGTGAGTCAAGTTAAAAGAAAACAAACAACGTGCCAGACATACCCCTTTAAAAATGAACTCCGAGGCGTTGATTACAAGTGCATGGCGAAATTGTGATCCTATGCAAACACGGGTTTGCACAAGAATCAGAATTACGAGTTGTGTGATAATTACCGCACACACCCAGATTTTCCTTTATAAATTTCGGCGGGTCAAACCTGTCGTCATTTATCATGGGGGAAAGGTCCGTGAAAACACCAAAGCATGCAGAATTCCGTCTGAATACCAATTCCCATGGCATGCCTCATTTGGGGGTCAGAATTATAGGTATTTACCATATTCACTGGTGGTAACTGCCTCTTCTATTCCTTCTAACCTGTAATGATGGCCTATGTATGTCCAATTTTTCGATGACCGCAGCGCTGCACGGACAGCCTCTCAGAGAACCCTAAAGATAACAGAATGCATCACCACAGAACAAATATGTACAAATGTTTCTGCACCACCTCCAGAATCCTATTTTCATACGAACGCGGTAAAAGGTGTCTGGAGCAGCACTGTCTTAAATTACCACCAAGGAAATGAAGTAGCTCTTTGTTAAGAATGGGCATCTCTAGTTGTCAGTGGCTTGCACCCTGTCCAAGTAGGGACCCTTCCTTCTATTCAGGGTAAGGGACATACACACCAAAGACAGCTCCTGCTCACCCCCTTGGTAGTTTTGAATGAGCAGTCAGGATTCTCTCAGAGGCAATGTGTAAAGTATTTTTACATAACACACAGTAGCATAGTGAAAACACTACAAATGGACACCACACCAGTTTAGACAAATAAACAAAGCCAGAACAAAAATACAACATACATAGCTGAAAGTATCACTTTTAAAAGGTTTAAGCAATTCTGTCCAAAGAACTCTATCGATGTGTTGTTTTTAGCACAAAGCACCTTTGATGCATCGAAATCCAAGACTAAAAACAGCCACAAAGGACGAAAGCATCAGAAAACACAGTGATGAGTCGGTTCTTGAGTCCCAGGGGAATGCAGGCATCAGTTTTTTATGCTACATCCAGGGGCAGTGTTGCATCAATCCTTTGGCTGCAGCACGCTGATGCAATGGTTTTTCTGCTGCACAGCAAGGTGTGCATCAAAGTCGGAACAGATGTCTCGGATGTCGGAGACGTCAGCTACGGTGATCCTGGAGCCATGCGAACAGGGGCGATGATGGTGCTTTGGCTGCAGCACAGCGAAACTTTGGTTTGTCAACTGCACAGCAAGCTTGCTGTTTGAAAAATAGGCCCTTAGCATCGCTGCATGGATTTTGTTCTTTCTGCAGCAAAGCCACCTCGAAGGTCCCACAACTGGAATTGGTACCACTTGGCAGGTCAGAATGCCTAGCAGAGGAGTTCAGGGGCTGCAGGGGAAGTGTGAGACTTCCAACAGGAGGCAAGCACACACACGCCTTTGTAAAATCTTGGAAAAGCAGGATACAAGAAAGTAAAGTCTAGTTCTTTCACTGTCCACAGTAAGAAGCAGCAACTGCAGGCCAACCCAGCAAAGCAACAAACAGCAAAGGGGCAGTATTCCTCCTGACAGCTCTTCTTCTTCTCGGCAGAGTACTCAGTCCAGAAGTGTTCAGAAAATGTGGGGTTACAGGTCTAATACTGATAAACCCTTTTGGCCTTTGAAGTAGGCATACTTCAAAGGAAAGTATTTATTGTCCACAAGATCCTGCCTTGCCCTACCTTAGCTCCAGACACACTAGAGGAGTGGAGACAGCATTGTGAGAAGGCAGGCACAGCCCTATTCAGGTGTCAGTGAAAACTCCTCCCACCACTCCAGCTCAGGAAGACCCATCAGCCTGGTGAGGGGCAATCAGGGTATGCAGGGTACACCTCAGCTCCCTTTGTGTGACTGTCTACAGTGAATGCACAAACATCCCGACTGTCAGTCTAAACCAGACGTGGATTCCACAGGCAGGCATAGGCACAGGATGATAAAGCAAGAAAATGCCCACTTGCTAAATGTGGCTTTTTCAAACACACAATTTAAAAACCACCTGCACAGAAAATTGTGTTTCTAAATCCTGAGTTCAGGGAACCTAAACTCCAAATCTCTATATTTTCCCAATTGAAAGTTACACTTTTAAGATGGTACAAGGCAGCTTCATTATTAATCTATGGGAGAGGTAGCCCTTGCAATAGTGAAAAACTAAATTGACAGTATTTCACAATGAGGACATGCAAAGCACAACAGCCCATGTCCCACCTTTTACATACAATGCACCCTGCCCATGTGGCTACCTTGGGCCTACCTAAGGGGTGCCCTACCCATAGAAAAAGGGAAGGTTTGGGGCCTGGAAAGTGGGTACACATGCCAGGTTGACACAGCAGTTTAAAGCTGCACTCACAGACACTGCAATGGAAGGTCAGATACATGTTTGCAGGGCTACTCACGTGGGTGGCCCAATCAGTGCTGAAGACCCCTAGTAGTATTTGATTTACAGGCCCTGGGCACACACAGTGCACTTCACTAGGAACTTACCAGTAAATCAAATATGCCAATCATTGATGACGAATTACCAATACAATTTAGACAGATAGCATATGGACTTTACCACTGCTCAGTAGTGGTGAAATGCCCAGAGTCCTAGATCCAACAAAAACAGGCCATAAAAAAAATAAAGGAAGAAGGCGAAAAGTTTGGGGTTACCGCTGCAAAGAGGGCCAGATCCAATATGCCTGTAATAAATTGGGTTATTAGTTGTATAGGTTGTAAGACCTGGGCAAGTAATAGGTCCACAATTGTCTCCTTACTGGGAATCAAGTACCCAGGTGTAGCACTTAGCTCTCGCAGGATAGCGAAGCAGAACAGTGCAAGGCTTACTCAGGGAAGGTGATAAGGGCTAGTAATCTCCATCCGCTTGCATATAATATCAACACTCAATACATTTTTGTCCAGTCAATGCATTTTTCTTTGAAAAAGGAAAAGTACATTTATTACACACACACACTACTAACTGGACTCGATTATTCCATGAAGCTCAAAGTTGAAAAAAAATTTAAGATATTCCTTCATAAAAATGGAAGTCAACAAAGTCTTCTGTCTCATGTGAAAACTGATACCAATCAGAGTGTAGAATCAACAGGGAGATCAGAATTTTCATGTTTATGCAGAGACAATTTCTCATGGAATATGTCTTCCAGTGGCAAAGAGCTGGCTTCAAATTGTGTTTAACCTAGTTGTCCTATTTGGGTACATCAACCCAATAAATGAGTCTGCTTGCAAGCTTTTCTGATTACTATGTTATCGATATGCAAGGGAGTGTACTAATTTAAGAAAAAGCTGTGGGGGGTTTGTTAGTAAGAGGTGCATTGTTTGTGCTGGACGTGAACTTTGGGGGTCTACCTGCGCAGGATGTGAATGTTATGTCTTTCTCGAGTATTGTGTTGTAAACCTCTTATGAAAAAACTTTGGGGCATATTATCAAGCCCCTTTTGCCACCACAACGTCACTTTTTGTGATGTTGTGGTGGCGATAGGGACAGCGCCCTATTACCAAGGCATCGCTAAACCGCATAACGTGGCTAAAAGTCAAGTTAAGTGGCTTAACGCTGCCTTGGTAATAGGGCCCCTTTCATGCTAAAATTAGCGTGAAAGTGGTGTGCAGTGGGTGTTGCGGTGGGCGTTCCACCGCTACACCCATTCACTTCGACGCTGCCACCTATTATCAAGAGAGACGATAACAGGTGGCAGGGCTGAACTTATGCCTATGTACGCAAAAAGGTATCCCCCAATTAATTTTAGGCCAAAGAGGAGGGGAAAAGGTAAATACATATAAAGAGACCTCTTATCTGACCTTTCCAATTTCACATTGGTAATTACTCACAAATAGACATTCCCCATAGACAAAATTACATTACAGAACCAGATATCTTTTTGATCATTTTATTTAACAAAACATTTATATATTTTTTAATATTAGATGTATATCATTTTCATGTATTTTCATAAAAACATTTACACATAGAAACTAATTCAAACGAACAATTAGATTAAGAAAAAAAAGAGTTGACTCAGCTTCTTTCATTCTCACCTATCATTCTACTCATACATACCATCAATCAAACCACATAAAAAATACAATAAAAAACACATCTATAATGGGATCCTACTAGCAAATTTTAGTCCATAGATTTACGGATCTGAAATGAACATTAAAAAAAAAATGTTCTTATTCAATGTATTGGCAATTAGTTCTTCTGTAGGACTCCCAGATGTGTGATCACTGGTCTACGCACGTTTCAGAGACAAAAACAGATTTGTTTCTCCTTCTTCAGGACCAAAGATATATATTTCTTTATCATCTGTGTAGCAACCTGGGGGTTCTATGTATATATAGTGGAGCGTAGGATTCTCTCTGGTTTGAAAAATAAGTATTCCGTTTTCTAGATAGATGTAATCCAGTAGAATTTCTGTTAAAAAGTGTTTCCTCAACTTAATTTGTCTAATGAGGGAATTATATATCACAAATGATTAGCATCCAGTCTTTAACTGTTTTAAAGTTATTATATATCCTCCCTGTCTGCGAAGATGTTATGGTTCAATCTATATGGATGGAACATATAATTCCACAAGATGTATGGGTATGACTGTTGTCTTCTCATATAGAGGGTCCTATTTATTAAGATTTCGGGTTCACAAGATTTCATTCCGATTTCATTCAAGGGTAGCATCATCAAAGTCACACCAGTTCAAAAAAGGGCTGACCTTAAGACCATGAAAATCCTGGTCTTAAGGTGGCGAAACAAGGAGAAATGCTTCATTTCTCCTCGTTTTTGCTAAATACCAAGATTTGTTTATGAACTGGAAGGTGGCCCTTCCTGTACATGAACAAACCTTTTTTTACAATGCCATTTTGTAACTTACATGTGTGCTGCATGAAGCACCACACATGTAAATTACAAAATGGCATTTTAGGTTTGTTTATGTTCAGGAAGGGACACCTTCCTGTACATGAAGAAACCTCCCTGCTCGCAGACACCCTTGCACTCTGGTGCAAGGGTGCCTGAGTTGGCGCTAAGTTGTGAAACTTAGCGCCATCGCGGGGGAAATGCCATGCTGCACCATATCCTGGGTAATATCGTACAGCCTGGCAGTTCCAAAGTGGCGATGAGCGGCGTTAAGCCAAGGAGGCTAAATTCTCTCACCCTAGATAATATGCCCCTTTGGGTTTTCTTAGAAGAAGGTATATTGCTGTTTGCGCATGGTTTTTCACCTATGTGGAATTTTAACTTTATGGCCTTTTTGCGTATTGTGCCAAAATCAGCGGCGGCTCCTCCGCTAAGACTGAGGAGCGCCGCTCCACTGTTTCAGCTGCAGGCTCAATACAAAAAACAAAATGATAATAAAATTCTGTTACCATCATTTTGTTTTTTGTATTCAGCTTGCAGTTGAAGCGGTGGGGCTCCCTGCGTCACAGGGTAAGGAGTTGTAGCAGCAACTTAAGTGTGCATGATGGTTTGGCCGGCCAAACCGTCATGCGCACTTAACATGTTCTCCACCCAGTCTGAACATGTACAGCCTGCCAGCCCCTGTCTGAGACCAATCACAACTCTGCTGTAAGGCAGCGTTGTGATTGGTCTGGGAATTCTGGGAAGCTGTGTCCCTCACTTACTGGTTCCTGCTGCAGAGAGGATGGAGGAGGGGTGGCGGCGGGAGGTATTAAGGTAGGTGTTTTAAAAAATATATATATTTATATTTCTCCCTTCCCTACATCCAAACCGCCTCACCACCCCCATTGTATAGCAACCGCTACTGGATATAATGCTCTAAATTAAATAATTTACAAAGAAAAACATAATATTGTTTAATTGCTATTAATGCAAGAGTCCTGATGGGAAGGCTAAGCCAGAATTCGCCTCAGCAGATCCACTTAGGGCATGAAAGGCAAAAGTTACGCAGCTGTATTTGGGTAAAGGACGCACATGCATATTCATCTTAAAATAGCAATACTAATAGCCCTGGCTAGTTCAGTCTTGACAACTTGAAAACCACAACTTTTATATAAGCAATCAAAGAGTTTATAACTTATACTGAGTTAGAAAGTCCGACTGCAAAGGTGAATGAAAAGGTTAACCTCAGACAGGATATATTTGTTAAGAGTGAGATGACTGAATCCCATGTACAATTAAAGGCCAACAATTTGGATGCAACACCTACTTCAATGGGAACCGGAGTTTAGAAAGCTATTTATGGATAGTCAGTTTAGTTGATAATATTCAACTGAATTAGGAAATATGACAGAATTTAGTAGCTTCAAACAAAATGAATCTAAGCAAAAGGAAATTAAAATAAAAAAGGTTGGTAATCCTGTTTTTCGTGTTAAAATCAAAAGTTTTAAAACATTCAATTACATGATCTCCTTTTTGAAACAGCAGATAATATTATTTAATATAAATTGGATGATAAACAATGTTCTCCTACCAAAAAAACACAATCAAGTAAATGAGTGGTTAGTTTTGGCAAAAAGAAAACTAAAAAGAATGAACAGAAATACTGCAAGCAATAAGACGCTCTTTGAGGGCACATATTCAACATTTTAATCTAAATTGTAAAATTCATATGGTGACACGTTTATTAAAGGCAATATGAAGCATGCTTTAGTACCTAAAGAACATCGCTCAGCAAATCATAATCTTTGCAAAATCAGTTCCTGTAGTTAGACTATTGGCGACGAACAAACATTTCAAAGAAATACAACAAAAGCTATCATAAATTGTGCAATACCCAAGTAGTAATGCTTCTTTAAATGGTCTCTGCTCTACTATAAGCATCATTATTACATTTCACTTGCAGTGGTTGTGTATGAAAAGTACTTTGAGACAGATTTTTGAATAAAAATAATTTTCCTCCAGTCCAAATTTAAAAAAATGTGACTAATGTTACCTGACCAGATAAAAACACAAACACTGTTTACCAGCGTATGCAATGGTAGATGGTGGATTTTGAATGTGTGACTTGATTTGACGTCCTACGCAAGAAAACCCAAATTCCACCAGATGATCTGAGAGGTCTCTCCAAGAAAAAAATAGGAATTGGACAACTGGCGAAACATAAAATATAATTTAACACAAATATGTCAATAGAAAACTAGAGCAATATCAAAACAAGTAAGTCCAAATTAAAACAAGTTTGGATTTTTTCAAAGTGGTATAAATGGAACTTGTTCAAAGCATTGATAATTCCTGTATTGCATATTACTTGCTGATGACATGAGATAATATTTATGTATCTAGGTGCTTGGAAAACAGTTACCACTTATGCCTCAGGAACATATTATCAGCAATGTAACCAATGTGCTGCAAGTGGGTGTGATATGTAGATCAATTTACTATATAATAGGCAGCAACGATGTGTTAACAATTGGTGGTGGGGGATTAACACATAGCATATCAAAAGAAAAAAATAAGTTATGTATGAGTTAAGATAAAAACATATTGTGCATTTTCCAAACATTTTAATAATTTACCATGTTATAACTTTCAGTTTGAAAAGAAACTTGGACTCATAATGAAAGGCAACAGGAATTTTATTGATAACAAAGCATACAAGACCACATGATTCCTCTTTTTTCACAGGTACAACTGATAACATGTCCTCGCTTCTGAAATGTCGCCATAAAAATGTCGTCCTTCAACTCTACCCCTTGTACCGGGACAGACAAATATAAATACAAATGTTTTGTTTGATAAAGCCTATCTTCTCGACCTTCACCGAATATCCAACTATCACTTTTTTCTCTGCAATTTCTCTAATTTTTCTCACATCTTTTAGTTTTTCCTGAATTGCTTTCTGTATGTACATCTACCACTTTCTGCAACATGTGAACATTCCTGTTTCAACACAACTTACAACTTTATCCCTCAAACAAGGTAAACAATGTAACTATTGTGCTGGTGTGCCCGGATGTCCACATAGTCCAAAGCAAATCACTCAAGCTAATCCGTTTAGCAGAGAAGATTGCAGTTGATTCTTGATTAGTTAATTAATGCACTCCAAAAACCCACTGTATGATACAATATCAAGTATCACAATATTGAAATAGAGAAATATTGCTAAAAAACATCGATAACAAACATATCCTCACTAGATAATTAAACAATAAAAACACAAATATTGACTATGAAAATATTGCTGTTACATACCTAAATACCCGAATTTCAAAAACAAAAATAAAGAAACGCACAATGTTGTTACCACATTAAGTATACTGAATACTGCCCAAGTATTGAAAATAATAACAATAAATTACAATTCTAAAATTAAATCAATCAATATGATACTTATAAAAAGTATTTCTATATTAAAAATTATAATTTTACATAAATAAATTATAATAAATATAACTCCCAAAAATATGTATAACATTAACACATAAATGCTAATTAATGCCCACCACATAAAGACTAAATGGACACAAAATGTAAATACAACCTGAAATAAACACTATAATTTAAGTTTAAACATACTAACCAATATTGGATTTTACACAGAAAAAAAATTAAAACCAACTCCATAGAAAAGAAGGCCAACTCAAAAAGCTAAGTAATATAAAAATAAATACATTACATCTAAACAGCAACAGCTAAAATTTTAACCTAAACCCAAAATTTAATGTAAAGCTTTTTATTCATATTTCCCTAATTTAGCAAACACCAATGCACTAAAACCAAAAATGAGATGCACAAAAAAGGATTATCATCTTTCCAAACTCCAAAATCAACAAATATTAAAAAGTAATTAAATATAACTTAACTCAAAACAACCAGACGCACTATATCATTTAAAATACAAGAAATGAAAGTTAAAGCCAAAATAAGCACAATTATTTTTTTAATGTATCATTCTAATACATGTTCTTTTCTAAACAGGCAATAATCAGGTACTGTCCCATAGCATTCCAACCAAAGCTAAGAACTCAATAAAAATTATTTACAAAGGAAAACATCAAATCTGCAAGTATGAAATTTAAATATTATAATGCATATTTAAATATTATTTTTAAAATATAGTTAATACACACTTATAATTAACATATCATTTTAAAACACACAGATATGATGACAGAAAAAAACAGTTAAATCAAATTTCACAAAGGAAAACTTTTATTGACTCATGTGGGATATGCCTACAGTCAAGAGAACACAAGCAAAGGAAATACACATTGGAATTAAACAAAGTATTACTCAAATGCATGTTTTAGGAAGGCTATGACTACAACCAAAATTGTAGCCTAAACACCCACCAAATATTAAAGAAATGAATGTTACAAATGTGTTGCAAGACCTTAGGGAAGACAGAATCGGTTCACAGAAACCCACAGGAACCATTTTTTATACAGTTATCCCTGTCTTAAAAAGAATCAAGGCCTGAACCAGCAAAGCCAGAAGTAAAACCCCTTCTGCCCTTAAAAAAATCAAACAGAAATAAACCTGATAACTTAACTAAACACATAACAAGGAACCTTTCCTTCTGTGTTGACAACTCTAACAAAGATGGAATAATAACGTATGGAACAGAAAAAGTGTTGCAATTAACACAAAGCGAAACGTGTAGGATGGATGATATATTTTAATGTGTCCTCCACCACTCATGCAAACATACACAATACAAGATGAATACCACAACACAAACATTCCTTTAATGTATAGGTTTCTGCTTAACAAAGAAAGTGCAACAAACAAAAAATACAAACTCAAATAAAATTCAAAACGAACAACTACTACCTCCAAAATCTGAATATTCACTTTGGGCAAGCAATGATTATTTCATTTTTAAAATGGACTTAAAAAAAAATATATATACCCATATACAGCTACAGAGGGCTATCATTACAATCATTACTATCATAGTACATGGAGATGCCTAAAAAATCTGCACTATGTGTGGAGCACCCAACAATCTCCCAATTTGCCCACAAAATAGAATAAATTATTTATGCTAGCATACATTCCATTGACAGAATTTAAACCCAACTACAATCTCCTAAAAGTGTCATCCTACTACGAAATACATGACAACATACTAAGATCCCTATAAAACTGTTTTGTAGATACTGGGGGTTTACAAGCCCCTATCACCACAGGAACGTCACTTTCAGTGATGTTCCTGTGGCGATATGGGCTTTGCCTTATTCACAAGGCAGTGTTAAGCCACTTCACGTGGCTTAATGCTGCCTTGTAAATAAGGCCCCCTTTCATGCTATACTAAGAGTGAAAGAGGTGGGCAATGGGTGTTGTGGTGGGCGTTCCACTGCAACATCTATTGATGTTGACCCATATTTACAAGGGTGGCATAAATATGGGGCAGCGCCAAAATTAAGGCCAGGGAAACCCTGGTCTTACGCTGGCAAGGGACACCTTCCTGCACATAAACAATCCTTTCCCTTAACGCAGGCAACCTTCCACTATGGTGCAAGGATGCCTGTGTTGGTGCTATGCTTCTAAATGTAGCATCAGCGCAGGGAGAAACAAAGTGTTTCACCATATTCTTGTAAATATGGTGCAGGCCTGCATTTCAGGAGTGGCGGAGCGAGGCATTAAACAAATAAGGCTAATGGCATGCTCCGTCACTTCTTTTGCAAATATGCCCCTTGGATTAGCAGAATACAATATTCCAGTCACAGATACCAACATCATGGTGTAATGTATTTAAAGGTATTTACTAATAAGTCAAAACTTTAGATTTAATGAAGTATAAACTTAATTCAGATGGAGAAGTAAAAAATATTAAAATAAAAATCATTAAATTAATTAATATACAGTGAACCCAACAAATACCACCTCTTGAAAATACAACACTTTAATAAGACATTAATTGACTATCTGAGTAGCAGAGGTGCTGCCCACAACCCTGGTGTGTCCTCCGTGGTCTGCCATTATGGGGTTTCTTAACTCAGGAATACTTATTTCTGCAAGCCAGGCTGAGACCCCAATGCATACTATGAGGGGCCCAAGACAGTTCTCTATTGGTTGAACGGGGTGACCCTTTCTGCAGTGCACAAGGGAGAAGGTGGAAAAGGGGGCTATGAATGAGCACTGTTAGAAATGGGATTTCTGGTTGGCTAAGGCTTGCGCCAAAGCCAGGCAGAGACCACCACTCTAGTCAGGGCAAGGGAGTTACACGCCAAAGATAACCCCTGCTCACCCCCTTGGTAGCTTGGCACGAGCAGTCAGGCTTATCCCGGAGGCAATGTGTAAAGCATTTGCGCACGCACACAGCAACAACATCCCAGGCACACCACAAAAGGAACTCCACACAAGGTTATATCAAAAATAGCCTTTGTATTCTCATAACACATTAGAATAGTAATCACACAATATACACTGTGCCAACTGGCACTGGGCAATATTTACAAGGGATTATGTACACATGACAGGGCCATATGGACCACTGTCAGAACCTTCACAAAGCGGACTTAGTAAAAGTAAAACAGATCATAAACATACAACCAGCAACCACTGGGAATCACTGTACCTAGCATCAGCCTGTAACATAAACTACATTATGCACAGTATCACATCAGGCGCAAATTACATTCTGCGCCAACCTCACCAGCATAAACAAATGATGCAATCCTCTCACGAGTCTAAACACATTAGACTGTAACCTCCTAAGCGCAACTCACATTAGGAGCATATATCACACAGAGTGACATAATCTCACTGGCATAAACCATGATATGCAAAGCAACCTCATAATCATAAAAGACCACATTTAGAGGTATAACACAGGGTGCGTAAAATATACTACATGAATGACATTTCCTAGCACCAAAATTACATTAGGGCGTGGCGCCCTATTTACCTCCCAGTCCCCCTGGCCAACTGGCCATCTCAGAAAAGGGGCTCAAATTCCCTGTGTCCCGAAAGTCAGGGCTCGCTAACAAAGCAGCGAAAGTCAAGGGTGCGCAATCTGCGCAGACCTAAACGTTGCAGCTGCCCACTACTTGCTGGGCAGCTGGGAAGGTATAGGGCAAAGGAGTGCATCTCAACAACACACCCCCACTACTTGCTGGGCAGCTGTAAATACTAAAATGCGGCATGGACTCTCAGTGGCCCTTAAAACAAACGTGCCCTCTTTGTTGGAGCCACACGGGCTCGGAGAACAATTATGCCTGTGGGGGCGACCTGGCAAAAATAACCATGCCCACCATGCTGGAGCCACACGGGGCGTTAAACAAACAATGCCAGCAATGTTGGAGCAGCCCGCTCTCCTGGCGGGACCACTCAGACTCTGTGCCCAACACAGGGAAAAGCATGGGCCCCTCTTGTTGGAGTGGCCCGCAATGGCGGGCCCACTCATGGGAATGGCCAACTCAGAACACGGGCTCCTCTGGCCCTCGGGACCCACCACTGGGGCCCTTAAACAAAATATCACCCACTTTGGAGCCACCTAGGCTCTAAGACCAATTATGCCCATGTCGTTGGAGCAGCACTCTGTCAAGCGGGGCTGCTCGGGAAAGAGGCACCAGCATGGTGCCTTGACTCTGCTCCCCCCGCCAGCTCCACTTCACATGCGGTGGGGGCAAGCACTGGCAATGTGCCTCGAGCCCCCTCTGCCTTCAATCTGCACTGGCTGGTGCCCGCGGGGCTCAACCTCAGCCATGGGAGCCCCGCACAGGCAGGAGCCATCTTCTCAGGTGGCGGCGGCGTGCACGGGACTTCCTCCGCAAAACCGGAAGTCTCGCCTGCCGCCAGGCACATCGTTGCTTGACTTCCGCCCTTGCTGCGACTCGGGCCGCAGCGGTGATTTCTCTCCGGGCAGTAAGAGGGGTAGGCTCCCTCATAATTAAAAATATACAGCGGGGTGGGCACCCGCTTTAATAATGGCACAATTAGCGGGGAGGGCACCCGTAATTTAAGAAAAAAAGTCAAGTCGCGGGGTGGGCACCCGAGCATTAAATGAAAGGGCACCAGTATGCGGGGTGGCACCCACGAGATAACGATCAATGCGGGGTGGGTTGCTGGGATTCCCCCAGCAAGGGCAGCAGTGCGGTGCTGCAGAGCCCTTCAGGAGCCCAACTCCAGCGCTCCCAGGGCGCAGAGGCAAGAGAGTTAACAAAGTGCTCACCAGGCGCTAGAAGTAAAGCCCTGTCCTTTGGGCTAAAGAAAAAACAGAAGGCCGCCCCAAAAATTCCTTGAAGCATCCAGGGGCAATGCAGGGCCCAGGGAGGCAAGCCCTCATGGCAGCCCCCCCTGGTCCCAGAAGCAGCATGCCCCAGCAGGCACAGAAACCAAGCACTGAACATTTTCATGGGGTCACAGCCCCTTATTTATACAGCTGAATCTTTTGTCTAAAACTGTAGGGCGAGGGGAGAAACAGATACAAATGGTTCAGGAGCACTTTGTTTTGCTCAGCTCCCCTCTCTATTCACAGGGCAGGCCAGGGACATCAGACACACCACAGGAGGTGGAGCCAGCATTGTGGAGGGAAGGCCCAGCCCTATTCAGGTCCCAGGTACAACTCCTCCCTCGCATCTACATGCAGATCTCTCCATTCACCACCGGGCAGACTCACCCTGGCTCCTGGAATTCCCCAGCCCTCTCCGCTCCTGCCAATCACAAGCCAGACATGCACTCCACATCAGGCAGGCAGACACACAGTACACAGAAAGGCCAACTTCTAGAAGTGACACTTCTCCACCAGTCACCACAAATCTGCGCACACCATTGCGCAGCATTTATTCTCACGAGTTCGCACATACCAAACTCGACCCTGCACTCCACTCACATCAGGAATTACCATGGACACACATATCCCCCAATCATTCCTATGGGAGGGCAGGCCCATCTCACCACACATACACAGAAAGCGCACGCAATTTACACTGGACTTCAGTGCTAAAGTACTCAGAGGCCTAAAATCACCAACAACAGGTTACAGAAAAAAGCTAGGAGAACGCAAAAAGTTTCGGGGTGAACCTGCCAAAAGGGCCAAGTCCAACAAGCACCATAACTGTCCTTCTAGAGGCATCTTCAGAGCATGTGGAGGCAACTGATCCTCTGCGCAGCTTGAAAGCTGTGTGGAACAGCACTGCAGGGAACTACCCACAGCCCCAAATGCCTCTTCTGGTGGGAGAGAGAAGGCGTATTACTTCACACAGAATAGAAAGCTTTAAAATAGCAGGACCTTACTCTTAAAGCCTCAGCTGAGTCAGGCTGAATGTGGAGCTGGAGAAACCAGTGCACCTGCATGTTGAGACTGGCCAAGGCCCCATGGCCCAGTGAATTGGTAATTGAGTGTTACTCGGGAAGCACAGATAGGCTCTATGATGTAAAAATAGCACACTGCTTGAAATTCAAAGGAGAACGCCATAGCACAGTGGATTGTTACTTTAACCTGAAATGTATTCTTCGATTATAGACACGCTTTCACACACAGGAGATTCCAGCAGGAAAAGCCGATGCAATTACCATCTACCCTGACTAGAGACATGCCCATACAACTGATCTTTCAAAACCCCAAGAGACAAGCATGTTTATGGAGGACCTTTTCAAAGGCTTGCACAAAGACTTCCAGGCACTGAGGAATGTGGTCCAACTGGATGTCCAAATCCTCAAGCATGATACGATCAAACTGGGGGCAGAGTTTTGTTTCTTGAGAACAAAGGAAACACATGTGAGTAATAGGTGGAAATCCTACAAAAAGAAGTGATACCCCTTAAAGAACAAGCAACTGATGCCCAAGCACAATTAAAGGTTACGCAAAATCATTCTAGAAGGTATAATATATGAATCAAAGTTGTACCATGAAATGAGGAGGCATCGTATCCTATGTGAAGAGGTTTTTCAGACGCATCCTTTCAGATCTTGGAGAGAAGATGATCATGTTGGACCACAGACATCAAGACGGACCAGGCAGTGGGCGAGGAGATCAACTGCCATGCATTCATTAGTGATGTGCCAACATTATTTCCAACAGAAAGAAAGTTTCATGGCAGTAGCTACAGACATAAAGCAGATAAAGTTTGAGGGAAACAGCAGCCTTATTCCAGGATCTCTCAAGCATCACACTTAGGGCTTCATTACGATGTCGGTCAGAAAGGCTCCGAATGGCATTCGGATTTTCCTTACCCATGTCGGAACCCATGTTTCCAACCAAATCAGAAACATTTCTGACCAACAGAAGTTAAACATTCGGTCCTTCTGACTCGGTTCCAACTGGCATTCGGAAACTCTGAGTCAGTCGGAGGCGAATTGTACATCTCTATGGACCGCGTTTCTGACTGACGTATTATGATGTTGGATTCGGACAATCTTTCTGAATCGGTCTGTCTGACACATAACGGCTGTTGGAAACTGACTTTGGGGGCCCGTAGCTGAGGTAAGTGCCAGTGTGGCAGGCACCATGGGGTGCCCACCACAGGGTTCAAGGTTTTCCGTAGCCATCCCTTTTTTCAATGGGAGCCTGCGCTGTCGGTCGGAACACAGGCACCCATTGAAGTCAATAGGGGTCCGACTGAACATTGGTCGGAAACATTGTAATCAGTCATTCAGATTCGCTGAACCCGAGTTGGTCGGAAAAGATTCTGACAAGGAGTCCGTCGGATTGCTTTCCAACCGACATTGTAATGAGGCCCTTAATATTATAATTTTTATTGGTATTTGTTGAGCACAAACAAATCACCCTTGAGAGGGTCTCTCGGTGCTGGTGCGTCATACACAGGTCAGAATAAATTAGCAGAAAGTGAATTTTTAAAAGAGCCAGATTTCAGGGATTTTTTGAATAAAATTAAATCATGGCACACACTTAGATGCAGGGGTAACTATTTCCTGTGTTTTGGGGCCAGAAAGGAAAAGGAATGCCCCCCAGGCCTGTCCATCCGAATACAGCGCTGACATAGTAAGAGTTGCTTGTGAGAGCTAAGACTTGTGTGGGATCATAACGTTGCAATTTATTTTGCAGGTAGCATGGACCACTTGTATGTACTACACAATGAACCAGACAGAGAAGATTAAACAGGGCGTGCCTTTTTATGGGGAACTAGTGTAGGGATCTGAGCATGAGTTCTGAAGGGGCTTGAGGAGCCAAATTACAAACCAGCCAGGTAGCAGTATTTTGTACAACCTGGAGGTTAGAAAAGAGACAGTCATTCATTACTACCATTAGAACATTACCATAATTCAGTCATCTAACAATGAGTGCCTGGGTAAGAGATTTACTGGTATGTAGGGGTAGCCATGTAAAGGCTCTCCTGAGGAGGCACATCAGATCAAAGCAAGATCCAGTGATTGTGTTAACATGTTATTTTAGAGAGAGGTTCTCATCGATCCTGGCACTCTGATTCCTGACTACCTTTTTTGGGGTAGGGTTCAGCCCCAATACTGTGGAACACCAGTCAGTAGACCAAAAGGAGTGTGCTTTCCCAAAAACCAAAATCTCTGTTTTGGTGGCATTCAGTTGAAGATAGTTAGCAGACATCCAGTAAGCGATCTTTCCCATATATTCCCTGAATCTTAGTTTGGTAGATTCAGGGTTTGGCCCCATAGTGATGATAATTTGTTTGTCACCTGAATAAAAAATGACATCAAAACCATATGACCTTATCACTTTTCCAGGGGGGCAGAAGAGACTGGAATTCAAAGTGGTAACAGATGGCTTGAAGAGAAAAGACAAACAATACAGATGGAGACATCCCTTTTGCATCATATTTATGTGGAACAGAACTAAATATCAAATCAGATCCTTATCGGAGACCTGTCCATTGTTAAGCCTAATGGATGACTCCAGCTCGTACACAAAGACTCACTAATCCAGGAAGATGGAAGAGGGTACAAAATGCCTTGACAACTTCAAAACTACCAGAAGAGACCCTCGTGAAGCAACATCGAGATCCAAGAACCTTAGTCAGGACAAACATAGAGACAAGGACATCACCAGCAGGAAACGGTGGGCACCAAGAGGAGGTTGAGTCAAAGTAAAACTCAATGTGTAGGGACAGGAGCACCACCATTATTGAACTGTTTGTTCAATAATACTTGGTCAAAAGGCCAGAGGGTACCAGATAAGTGGGGGTCGACATAGTTGGTTGGTATATTCTTAAAATTTTAGTTTATGAGATTGGGCGAATACAAGGGTGCGAAATACATCACCTTATCACTAGCTGTGATGGCCCGCTACTTCAAATACCTCGAGTAGGCGCATCATACAAGTGAAGCAAAGGAAAATGGGATAAGGGAGGAGGGAACCATAGCTATATCAGTGGAGCTAAGGATGAATGAGGTTAAAATCTTGAGCCTCAATGTCAGCGGTCTCAAAGAACCAGTAAAAAGAGGAGCCTTGCTGGCACTGCTAAGAGAGCTAGGGCCATATTATCAAGAACGGCGCAACCATTTTCGCCGCTTTAGCTGCAGGAAACTGCCGCTAAAGCGGCGATAAGGGGCTTGATAATATGCCTTTGTGAATTCCAATAGAAGCCCAGGTTCTGGTGTGAAAGACATCAAACCTGGGCTTCTTTTGGAATTCACAAGGGCATATTATCAAGCCCCTTATCGTCGCTTTAGCGGCAGTTTTCTGCCGCTAAAGCGGCGATAATGTTATTGCCATTCTTGATAATATGGCCCCTGGTATGAAATGTTTGCCTTCCGCAGGAGACCCATCTGGTCAGTCTGACTCACCCTCAACATCCCACACAGAACTCACATCACACCACACCTCAGTTCAAACTCCTTACACACATATTCAATGTATTACACAACTCAGGCTAGACCTACCTGAACAGTTGCCTCTCCTTCCACCAGCCACCCAGACACTTAAGCTCTACAGGACTCGAAAACATGTCATGTAGACACAAAACCACATCAGGAGTACTGCCCTTCTCAGAAATTTGAAAATAAATACAAATGGCGTAAAATAAACAACTTGTAAAACCTAATAAAATCATTAGAGTATCCGATTTCAAAATTCCTTAAATTATAAACATATTTTAAATGATTCTAATTTTTCACCTTAATTCTATAATTTAAAACAATTTCATGGTTTACTGTTACCAAACAATGTATTTAGCAAAGATTGTGCAAAAAAATCTAAATCAACATTTAAAGAATTTCTAACCAATTAATAAAAAAGTATAAGTATATTTTTAGAGCTTTTTAAATTTCTTCAAACATAAAATAGATGTGCATAAAAAAATCAATATTTACAATACATATTAGAAATATTTCCTTCTCAAAAACAAAATATATATAATTTGAAATACCTGTAACATATTTGAAAAAATATTTTAACGATTTGAAATTACTACATTTCTTGCAAGAAAAATTTTAATTAAAAGTAAAACAAATTTTAAAACAATATAAACCATGCATCCTGCAAATAAAGACAAAGCTTAACTAAAAATGTTAAATAACATTAAAAAACTACAAAACATAGATCAGAAATGAATTTAAATATAAAAAATATGAAAGTATGTACATTTAAACTTTAAAAAAACATTTTTTTTTAAACTATCTAGCCACCCCATATACCTAGAAAAACAACATCCAATGCCCAAAATATGTTAACACCTAATTTAAAAAACATATTTACAATACTACAAACATGTAAAAAAAATTACATACATCTACATCATATACAATGATATTTTTTAACAACTATCTTAACTGCAACACTAAAAACAATTTTGTTGCCTTCATATTCCACATGACAATGTGACAGTATCATCAAATCACAGTTCGTAAAATGTTAGTGTTTAGATCATGCTTTAAAACTACTTAACATAACCATAATAAATGCAAAGACTCACCTAAAACACCAAAGACACATGAACTATCCAAAGCCACTTTGCTACATGGTGATATCAGCTCCTCTATCGGAATGGTCAATGATGGGGTTGTGATCTGACACTTGTTGCTAACTATGCACATTCTACAGTCTCTTACAAAACACACAATTGTCCTATCCACATCTAGCAAACCAGAAATCTTCATGACCCCTACACTTCATTGTATGGAAGCCCATTTGACAGTCATGGAGGAGTTATTGCACTCTCCCACACATAAACTCCCACACCACCATCAACCTATATGCCCAACCAGATCCTCTTCACATGTTAATGCTTCAGATACATGTCCAAATGGCATAACATCTGCCTCTGACATTCTAGTAAGGGTCCAACCTTTGTGGTAATGTGCTCTCTGACCCACTCAAACACAATATCCTCGTTTATGAATCTCCTCCACCTTTCCCCATCCAACCCTGTGTTGAAAACTGTTCCAACCTGACTTAGCATATAAACTCTCTCAACAACACTGCATTTCTCCTTGTAAAACCTTTCCTAAGCCACAGGCAGTTGGGAAGAAACATTTGAAGGAAAGCTTTAGACCTAGGAAAATATGTCAACTGGTACTGCAATTCCTCAAAAAGGATACGTGACCTGGTGTTGGGGCAGTGCGGCATTCTCAACTCTTCAAGAACTGAACAAATCATTAAGAGGTTTGTGATTAATGTGCAAAATGAAGGTGTATTTTACATAAATGCCCTGGAGATCTGCACCCAATGGCTATTGCCTCTTTTTCTATCATGGAGTACATGGGCTATGGACTACAAAATGATTTGGTCAGAAGATTTTTTCTTCTCTCCCAATGCAACTCATGTGTGACAGTATTGCACCTATACCATGCTTAGTCACATCCATCATTATGATGCTGACAAACCTTGTGTCAAAGCGTTTCTTTAACCAGCTGAACCTTTACAAAATTGTTCTTTACGTGTTTAAATGGCTTGCCACCCTCTCCATCCCAAAAATACTTCTCATCCTTGTCCACTGGGAGGGGTTATATGGCTATTAATATTTTGAACTTTGATTGAATTCCTTTCTTTAGCACAATCTCAGCAAATATACATTTGTCTTTCCTGAAGTTCAACACATGTTCATTCAATACATTCACCATGTTGTGAAATCTACCATTATCCCACTTCTCATCCCCGTTATTTACCAGAATGTCTTCATGGCACTGCATCACCCAATTTACATTCTTGAGCAATACATTCATCACCCTTTAAAATTTGGATGATGCTGAGTGTGAGAAATTGGATTTTTGATTGGGGTGGATAATGTCACCATTTTTGTTAGGTCAACTCAAGGATTCAGTAATTAAACTCTGGGCTCAGCACCTGGTATATATATCACAGAGCAGACAGGCTTATTTTAGCAAAATGTGTAAAGCATTTAGAAGTACCTAAACAGTTAAAGAGTTGAAACACAATGCAATAAAAAACATAGAGAATATTTTAATGAACAAAAGGATTCAATAAGTGGAGCCGGAGATATACATTTTTAAAGTTTTAAATGAGAATAGCCCGAAAAGTGCAAAGCAACTTTCTCAGTGAACTAGTCACACTAAACTGGAAGAAAGGAAAGTTGAAGGCAGACTGTGTTAGAGGGCGGGTTAAATACTAGGACCAGGATGGTCCCAGTTCAACAGTTACCTTCGTACTTAGGAACTTTTATGTAGAAAATGTTGTCGTTGAGTCTTCAGCGGAGAAAGCTGGAAGATGAATCCAAAGCATGGCTTGAAGACACTGGGTTGCTGAAATGAAGGGTCTCAGTGTGGTCGTCAACGATGGCAGGAGTGCTATCATAAGGCTTAGTCCATGCCCAGAAAGGCCTTGAATTCAATCAGATGCTGCTCTGCGCCATTCCCAGCTAAGTCTTCTACCGTTGGACTTGTAAACTTTTCTGGAAGTTGTAGTACCTTCAACGGGGTCAACCAGTAATCAGAGACTAACCAGTGTTTCAACATCGACTGATGCTGCTTCAACAGCAACCTCGGCCTCCAACAGTTCTCCAGGCAGAAAGTTGACAACAAAATTCTAAGTTCCAATGTTTGAAGTTTGGGCAGAAGGAGTGCACTTTTACACCAGCCAATGGTTTGAGGGCCTCAGGAACAGCACTTGGGTATCAGGACACACTCTATCAGAAGCCACCGACACTGACTGAAACTGGTCTGCTGGGCTCTTTCAGGAAAGTGGACTTCTGATAGAGTGTGTCCTGTAGCATAAAAGGAAGTAGGAGGAGGTACTGACCTTAGAATTCTCCTCACCAGACACAACAGCAGGTAGAGTGCTTTTTCTGTCTTCCATAGGTACAGTAGTGATCTGAAAAGAGTCCCAGCAGTGCCACATGTATGCCTGGTACTAGCCTATGGGTGGGGAAGGTGTCTTCTGGACCCTCCCTTACCAATAGAGAAAAACGTCCCAGGGGCAACCTTACCCACTTTTGCAACGATTCCTACATGCCCAACTGCAAACACGCCTTTTACCTAAAACCAAGATGAGACAACCTTTCTCCCCTTGTTTAGAGCTCCTGTGCTACCCCTAGAGGTATGACCAGGGAAATTATCCAGCCCTACCTGGTCATCACGCTATACCAGTTCTTGGGGCAGTTCCTCTCCAATTGACATTAATGGGTGGTTGTCTAATTAGGCAAAAGGAATGCAGGTCAAGGTGTGAACCACATCTGCAAGTGACAGGGTAAGCATCTTTGAAAATATGCAAGGTGCTGGCTGCAGCCTCCAGACTATCCTGTAAGTGAAAGGTCAATTTCTCCCCACACCCAAGGCCTTTGTTTCAACTCTGGAAGCCAATTCACACCACATCATGCTCAAGCAAATGAGCTCCTCGAGTCTCTAGGCAGGATAAAAGTAACTTTTTAAAGTACCTTTCTTAAAATATTTTTTTCAAATCTAACATTAACAATTAATTAAATTCATACCAAATATTTTATTAAGTCCTAATATGAAGATGTTGACCTGATTTCCATTATTTCATTTAAACATTAACTCCCAATGCTTTCCTATGGAACAGCTAACCCAAATACAATAAAAATAGCTTTTTATGCATGTAAGGACATATTTTCCTTTAATCTTTCACATGTCCTACTCTTGAATACTGTGCCAGCCGCATTATAGGCACTTAAGGATAACTTGGGGTGTCATCTCTATTTCTAAAGGGAGGGTTTGTGTCTGACAAATGGGGTTATTTTGACAAGTCAGATTTGCAGTTTGAACTTGCACAGCCAGGTTACTGGTATCAGGCCTACAGTCAAGTTTTGCATTGCTACTTTAGTGGAGGCACAATATATGCTGCAGTCCACATTTAACTAACAGGCCCTGGGTACACTTAGTTTCATATACTAGGGACGTTTAGGTAAGTTCAATATGCTAATTAGGAGTATAACCAAATTCAATATGTCTTGGAGTCAGAACAAATGCAGTGGGACCTGGTTCGCAGATTCCCAGTGCACGAAGTCAAAAAAACAGCAGTAGTAAAGAAAATGTTAATAATTATGCCAAAAAGAGGCATTTCCCTACACTGAGCTTAGCCCAAAAGACATACATTTGTACCAATAAATGCCCTCTGGTATCACAAAGGAAGTGAGATGCCATTCTTTGCACAGTTCTGTCTAGTGAGAGGCCACTGATTGATCAAAGGATGTAAATACGGCAGAATCTTTTAAGGTGCATACAATTTCGAGTAAATGTGCGAGGAGCTGGTGGTCTGTCCAGATGTTATGGTTACAATTGTGCAAATGAAATCACAATCTCAAAACTTGTCCAGCTTGCACACCAGATGTTAAGGCACCATCAACTCTAAACTTGTTATTACCCCAATAATCTGTAAATAGCACAATTTATGTAACTCAGCTCATATTTTAATTTAAAGGTTGGTTATCATCATCTGCTGGAATCCTTAGTCTTTCACAAATATATCAGTAAGTACTCAGGGTCTTATTTATGAAGGCCTTGCGCCGCCGGTGCGTCACTTTTAAAATGGGAAAAGGTGACGTAACGGCGGCGCAAGGCCTTCATAAATAAGGCCTTCAGTATTTAATTTGTAGATGAATAACTCCCAGTGCCCAAAGGTCTGTTCAGAATCCCGAGGCAGGCACCAGTGCACCGAGTACCAAAGCTGCGCAGCCAGGAATCCACTCTGTGCCTCTTTCATCGACTACCAGACACTACCTGCCCTTTTAGATCACTTTTGCAAGTTCCTGCTTTATCCCTTTGTGACGGTTTTTCCGGCTCAAATTAAGTACTGTAAATACTAAATGGGAACTCTGTACCCCTTGATCTCATTGATTTTCTCTTTTTTGACTTAATACTCGGTGACTAATTTAGCACTTGAAATAACCATATCAAGATGCTCCTAAGGTGAACCATTTCTCATTATAAATGTGACCTTGTAGCTTCAACATCTTCAAACTTTAGATTATCCTCAAAATCTTCTATGGTATCTGCTTTCTTTCCTACATATACAATTATTTTACTTTTATAATGTTTTAATCCCACTCTCGGAAACGTTTTACCTTTTTTCTTCTCTGTTGACTTTATTTTCTTCTCCTAATCACTGCTGCACTAACCATCTATGTGTCAGTTGTCAGAAGTACATAACCATCATTTTCCTCCTTGCTAAACTTTTTTCTGCTTTGCTAGACTGCTTACTTTGTTTTGACACCACCAAATTATTTATGAACAGCACAGTGTCCCAAACTTGTGACCATGCATTACACTTTTTAGCATTTCCTTGATGTTACCTCATCATTTTCTTTCACAAATAGTAATGCATGTGGTTACAACAGTAAAGCATCCTCAACTCCAGAATCACTTACAGAGCACAACACCATCCTGACCGCACCCACTCATTCCCAGGGCGCCTAGCAACTGGCCATGGTCCTCCTGTATTGCTGTAGCTAATGACGCCTCAGACTGAAGGCGCAGCCAGCTAGCTGCGGCACCTAGATGCAGCACAAACTGCTCACATTGGGGCTCATTTATGAGCCCCTGCATCACTTTTGCGCCGCTAGTGCGTCACTTTTTGTGACGCACCTGTGGCGTAAAACATGCGCCATATTGTGCCATATTTACGAAGTGACGCATCTAGGTAGATGAGTCACTTCGTAAACCCCTGCGCTACATTATACCTGCGCCAGGTATAATGTATGCAGGGTGGGCGTACCTCCGCAAGAAAGGGTCGTAGTAGTGGCGCAGCAAAATCTATGAGATTTCGCTGCGCCACTTCTAGGACGTCAATGCGTCAAAACCTTACGCCTGCCTCATGGCAGGCGTAAGGGTGACGCAGGCCCTTTCACATGGGGCTTGCCCCATGTGAAAGGAACATTGCTGGAGTTGCGTCAGGCTTCCGACACAACTCCAGCAATGCGTCACTTTTTGCGCTGACAGATACGTCAGTTATACTGACGTATATGTCCTTCCTTGCGACATGATGCGTCATATTATAAATATGACGCATCATTGGTGTCGCATGGAGGGCGCACTGAGAAGTGACGCATCGCTGCTTTCACGCAGCGGTGCGTCACTTCTCATAAATGAGGCCCAAAGTGCTTTGAAAAGAGAGGTGATCTCTTAAACACTCCACTGTGCCATATAAGTGCATCTGCTGGAGTTTCTAGCTGAAATCAATTGTATGCAGAACAGTACGGTACTTGTGCATGTTGAGGCTTGGTGCTGGTGCTGTATACTAAAGATGCACTACATTGAGCATGAAGACAGAAGCAGTGCCTCATTTACTTGCATATGGAGTGCATAAGGAGAAAGGCATTTGTACATCCTCCATTCCAGTCCGTGGTGCAGAATGGACAGGCCTACTTGTCACTTTTCGCCAGCTCTCGTTCTGTGGTAACCATGACAGTTTTTTGCAACTGTTTCATGTTCAATACATGAAAGATCTTCATTATACACATCTGTGTTCATTACATTGATTTACAGGCCTGCTATGCCCATGGTTCACGTACTCTCCTCTAGAAATACCTCATATCATTGAAAAGATATTTTCGGGTTTATGAGTCATGTATGCCATTGTTACCAGTAGTACGAACCGGGCTGGCGCTATGCATGGGCAGTGTGGGCAGTTGCCCAGGGCCCCGTTGTCAGCCCTCCAACTTAGGGACTGCGACGGTCAGACCACGTTGAAAGGTGCCACCTTAGGAGGCCCCTCTCCCCTGGCCTCACTGCTATGATGTAGCAAGGGGAACCCGCGGGGAGGGGCGCCCCCATTCCCAGTTGCAAGAGGACACATCCCTCAGGTTTGTCTGGCAATTAGGCCCCCACACAGAGGCACAGCGGGATGGCTATTGCGCTGCTGTTTAGCTCCCTGGCAGTATTAACCCTCTCTGGAGATGAGCAAGCGTCACACCTTCAGGCCTTGATAAGCTGTTAAGAGGTGCTTGTAGGTGGCCGAGATGGAGGGGCTGCAGCTTCAGGAGCATAGGCTTCTATCCAGATGCAAACAGCCCTGTATGTGTCACATCTATGCAATCTAGAGGTGCCTCGCACATTCCCTTTCTACCCAGGGCCCCAGAAATCCTAGCACCGGCCCTGGGTACGAGGTATAGTAGCATTATATAGGGTGAACTGAAAGTGACAGTGTACTTTTTAACACGGTGATTCACAGTGAGTTCCCTGGTGCTTTTAGCATATGCTAACTACTTCTCACTGCTTTTGTAACTTACTATATTTATTGTTTTGACACGTCGCAAAGAGGTTTTCAGGCGGCAATTTACATATTGACAAGATTGCAGAAAGTGGTGCTCTGGCTTATTTTGTTTTGAAAACAGCTTGGAACTTTCAAACATGTGAAACTTTTTCACAAAGCATCATGGTCCCATCTGGGTCCAACATGCTTATAAATCCTCGGCTTGCTTTCCCCATAATGTGCCTGCTTTTTGGCTGATTTATTGAGTTACAAAAAATAATTTATAGCTGTAGTTCAGGGACTACTAATCTGCTGAAATGGGACCTTGGCACATGCTTTACAAAAGTCTCAAAAATCGAAATCACTATCTTCTTTTGCCTGAAAGTATAAATATGTGCAATTTGAAAAACAGCAGCTTGCTGTATACTGTCACGGATTCATACATTTTCTCACACTGCTATAATCTTGAGGTTACTTCTTCCTTTGAATGTAGTCTAATGATCTTGATATTTTTCGACGGCTGTCTAGCCATTGATTTTCGCTTCCAACCCTGGAGCTGATCAACTGACCTGGTTCAAGTGTGGTCTAGCAGTAGTCTAGTAGCAAATACCTAATATAGCACTATCTTCACATGCAAATAATGTTATTTATTTATCTAATATTGCATCCTCAAAGTGCATTCTATTTAAAAAAATATCCATATCTCTAAAATCTGGGTTGAAAAAGTGACCTTTAAGTAAAACTTTTGATTGTCGCCTCTTCTTTTTCTTCCAAATAGCCATCTTTTTCCCCTTCTTCCTCTGCATGCATTCTCTCTCCGAACACAGCCTACTCTGTCACATGCATGTTTGTCTTAACTTCTATTATTGTATTTCTGCACATTGTTACAACTCGAGTACAAATTGCGGACTTCTCTTTCCTTTAAAAGTAATACTCCTATAGCCTAGCTATACATAATCTCCTCTAGCTCATCTATTAATGCTACCAACCAGTGCATGAGCTCACATACCCCTTCCTAATAATCACAATTAACTCCTATGGGGTAGATTTTCGTTTCCTGGTGCATCCCTGAAAATCAGCAGGGATGCGCCAGGAAACTTGCGACACGCATCTCAATCCTTGCGCCACCACGGATGCACAGCATTTATAATGCGGCGCATCATGGCGCAGGGAAATGTAGATGCGTGTAGCATCTCCTGCCGTAAGGTTGGCGTAGTGCTGGAGTTGTGTCGCGGGCGCGACGCAAATCCAGCACTGTGCCAACCCTGCCATGTCTAACATGGTGCGTCAAGACTTACATCTGCTTCAAGCAGGCGCAAGGTTTTGACGCAGGGGGGTCGGAAAAGTGACTGAGTGAAATCTTGTAGATTTCACTCAGCCACTTTTCCGAGGCGTTCCTGCGCCAGAACGCCCCACCCTGCACCAAAACACCCACATGAAAACTGACGCAGGTTTCATGTGGCGCAGGGCTTTACAACGTGACGTATCTCCCTAGATGCGTCACGTTGTAAATACCCCGCAGCATGGCGCTGGTTTTACGCCGCCGCTGCATCACAGAAGTGTCGCAACGGCGGCGCAAAAGTGACATATGGGGGCTTGTAAATCTGCCCCTATGTATTTAATCCACCACAAAGAAACTGGATTCAATGTATGGAATGGCTTGCTTGGGCGCACAAGACTAATCCCTGTAGCCAACAATAACCAAAAATCTGGACTAACTGCTAGCAGTGTTTTTCCCAGTGCAAAGAGCTTCAACGCCTTGTCAAAAGTAGCAAGTGCTATGTAAATGCAATTGAAATTACAATTACAATTGCATGAGTGCTGTGAACTCTCTATCCCTCCTATCATCCACTACAGAGATGTACCATTGTAACATTTTCATGTATACACCGTGTTGTTACATCAGTGTTGAAGCTGCAAAAGCAAAGAGGAGTGACAATACGCACTGTAGCTATGCACTCAGAACAACAAGCATGCACGCATCACAAATCTGCATCTGCTATAGATACACGGACGTGCTTGCTTTGATCACAAAAATATCTTGTTTTGGTTTGTTGTCAAGATCCTTAAAAATATTTTTCCTATCATAGTATGTAGTATTTTTTTTTATAGTGTTGAGTACATAGAGGCTAACATATTTACTTTATTTAAATGATGAAAGGATTTTATCACGGTCATTTTGGTAAATGAAGGGCTGTTATCTCAGTGTGATAAAGACACTTCTTTGAGAGGATTAGAGGCCTCCAGTATGCAGCCGTGGCCCATGCAGGCAAGAGCAGTGGGGCGGTGGGGCCGGGTGGGGGGATTTTGACAGACGATGACGAGGGAAATTATTTATTTATTTAACTTTTCCTCGTCATCGTCCGTCGAAATCCTCCCCCACCACGACCACCGCTCTTACCTACACTGGCCGCGGCTGCCAGTATGTTTCAAGTTCTAGTTTGCTAATTTGTCACCAGTCACCAACTCTAAATTATCAGTCTGTTCTGAGAAGCAAAAGGATCCTAGAATGGGTGATGTTGTAGACTCCCCCTTTGACTTTACAGTGTGTCCCGTTATCATAGGGTGGGGTAGGGATGGTAAGCTTGCTGACCCCACGCCATCCGCTAAGAAGGCAGCAAAGTGTGGAGTCAAAGGCATATCAGCGGCCATAGCCTCCCCAGTAGCACAGCACCGCACACACACAGCAGCATTTACATTGTTATTCTTTGACTTCCAGTACTTCAGTGTGGATTGGAAGGCTGCACAAAGGAATGCCCTGCCGTATCATCATGCATGTGCAATAGTCTGCCCTGGCATGGGTCAATGCTGGTGACCTTCACATGAAGAATGTCCAATCAACAATGTAGTGGCTCCCAGGTTGCTTGAGTGAAAGACTGCACTGTTTCTGAATATTGTTGAGCTGTTACAAATTTTGCTTTAGAACACCTATTTAGCAACCACCACAGATGATAGGTCGTGCGATTCATAATGTACAACATTTGTGAGACCATTGTAAGGTGTATGAAAAGATCAGAACAGTTGTACTAGTATATACCCAGGAGAACAAAAGTATTTTAACAATGCCCAAAAATGCTCAATTAGACATAATGAACTTACTCACAGAATTTCATTAAATAGAGTATATTATTATTACCATGATGCTTGGAGTAAACGATTTATACAAATGATACACTAAATGCACAACAATAAATGATTCTTATTTTCCTGTAATTGAACATGATTACATGTCTGAGACTCTCAGCAGAGACCATTAATTATTTGATCCATCAAAAGATATACCTCAGCTTATAGGTTCTCTTTCGTGAGTGTATTTTATAATTCTGTTCAAGGAAAGTTTTAATAATATCGACAGCATCATGGATCCATGTATGTGTTCTCTCCTTAAACTTGATCACTTATATTTATGACTGCAAGTCTCAGATAGGCAATAAAAAAGATGATGACCTTCTTGTGACAGTGACCATAAAACAGATAATGTCCCTCTGGAAGTGTGCCCATGTGGGCGGAATACAGTTATGTCTCAATGACATTTCTGAAGAGTGAGTCGTCAAATCATGACCCACCTTTCTAATACGGAATTACTTTGAACCATTAAAGAAAATAGTTATCTCATGATAAAAGTGTGATAAAGCCAGCACTTTCCTCACCGACATACCCAAATCGTCACGATGTAGCAATAATTGTCTAATAATGTACATAGTATTGTCCTCCAGGAGCGATTTATTTTATCTGATGATAGTTTTACTGTATTCCTGGCTTTTATTTTTAGCAACATGTGAAAGTATTTTGCCCTTCAATTTGCAGACAATGGACACCAAATTATAAATTCTAATAATTAAATTATTGGTTACAAGAAATACAGCATTGACTAGACGAGAAAATGGAGTCTAGCCCGAAATAATCAATAATTGTATTCAATTATTACAAGCAGTTGAAAATATTTGTGCATTTTATGGTATATTGGCAAATTCACCCCATTGCATTTACGTTTGCTGTAAATAACCAAGCTATTAATTTGACATAAACTGTAAAATACATACGTTTCTAGCTCCAAACGAACAGATTAGATTGATATTATTGACTAAGAATACAGTTCAGTACATATACATAATTTGCAATACATTTACTCATTTATCTGAAACAGGCCCTTTTCTAGCAGGACATTCCCTTCTGGGCCAGCAAACTCACTCCGCGTGTTGATCACTGCCTAAAGAGCACTGATTCCGGACTCCTGGCCTGGCACCATCATTCAACCCTCCCTCAAAGGCGGTTCTAAATTCGATCCCAGAAATTACAGATTGATATCGCTCCTGTAAAATGAAGCAATATTATTTGCTTGTCTCCGCCTGAAGGACTTGCAACAATGGGTGGACTCGAGGGGGCTCAGTCCGAAGAACCAAACAGGGTTTATTGAAAAAGCTGGCAACCTGACTAATTTGTAGCTATATCCTTGCTATCGGAAATAGCGATAATATCACGGACCTTGCTGCAGTGCTGCTTTGTCTTGTCAAATTAAGGGCAGCATTTGACTGTCTCAAGTGGGTCTCTTTGGACAAAGCTTAAGAACTGGGGCATTCCACCAAAACTCCTTGAGGCCAGCTACACACTGATACATGGGTTCGCGTCAAACTAGGAGATGGTTCTTGTGTATCTAGAAATATTGCTACAAAGCGGGGGCTAAAACAGGAGTGTGTGCTGGCTCCCTACTTTTCAACTTGTTCATTTCAGATTTGCCCTGAACCCTTGACACCACCAACAGTTGCTGGAGCAGGGTTTTCTATTTAAACTCAAACTTCAGTTTATATTTTCGTATGTCATCATTAAAATTATTAAGAATTAATTATTAAGTATTAATTTTTGTCGAGTGTTCTAATTAATCAACCTTACTAATGAAGGAATTACACGTGGGAAATGCAATTGCATGGCTTAATTAATACGTGAACTAAGTTGGTGAGCAAATTAATTAAATACGTGTGGCTAAAGTGCTATTTGTTATGTGTTTGCGCTTTAAAATAATATGCTTTAATGCTTCTTCTTTATGTCGCAAATGGCTAGATAAATTCATACACATAAGGGTATTGGTGGGAATTAACACTGTATAATCAATACGATGTAGTAACGTTGTTTTGTGTTTCTTTTAATTAAGATTGTCCATTTTGGCCTATTGAGAAATGGCCGACATCTACAGCCTGCATTTGAGTAGATGAAATATAAAGAGGGCCTCGCTGAATATGGTTGAATGACCTCGGCCTCTGTCTGAGCTAAAAGTTATGAAAGGACAGCAGCTCTGGGCTTGTCGCCAGATATCCTTGGAGGAGAACAGTTGTCACAAATGAACATTTTTGATAAACATGCGGTGGCTTCATTATAATTCCGGAGAAGAGCATCCATGGATGTTGCGAATTTAGTTTGTGCTTCCTTTTTCCGTGTTTTTATTTTTGAGATATTCGAGAGCGGAGATTTTTCTAAATGTTGCGAGTCAACATCCTTTCCTGCTCGCTCTGCTCAACGGACGCTTAGAGCTTGTTTGTAACTTTTAATGTGTAAGTTTTGGTATAAATATTGTTAGACTAGAGAGGGTCTAAGGCCACTTCTTCCTGAACTTATGCTCAAGAGGATCGATGCTGATTGAGAGGACGGCGACTCGGGAGACTTTGGTTCTGTACTGAGAGACCTGTCCTGACCTAAAATACGACATTTAGCTAGAATAGGTAATTATGAGAATAATGATTTTGCAATTGAATAACTTTTCATTTGAACTAATTTAGATAAAGTAATTTCTTGTTTGAATTACAGTGTCGGGTGGTTATTTCTTTGTCATTTATTGAGATCTCAAATGTGTTTAAATTGTTTAAATCATGACTCGAGACAAATCATTTAGGTTGCATTGACCTCAGATTAGATGCAGATTGATTTTGGAGTTCTCTCATATATTCAGTGTGGATAGAGTAATAGAATGAATGTTGGTGTGATGGGCCCTAGCGTATGGTGAGTGTATGTGCGTATGACTGTGAAATTACTCTGTCCGTGGAAGTAGGGAGAATTTGTAAGCTCTGATCTGCAGCACAGTCACTCCCCTAATATAGGTGGCGAGCTCATAAGCAAATTGCTTTATGCAGACAACTTAGTGTTGTTTAGTTACACAAGAGTTGGGCTGCAGCGCTTACTAAACACACTGCACTACTACTCCAATGAAAACTGCCTGGAGGTTAACCTAAGGAAAACCAAAACCATGACTCTAGGCAGGAAAATCAACAAGGTGGATTGCTGGCACTTTAATGATAAGAAGATCTCGAAGGAATAGGCATACAAATACCTGGATGTCACTATTGATGCAAGATGCACTTTTGATAAACATAAGGGGGGCAGCTGAAATTAAAGCCTTGGCTCTCCAGTCATCTTTTATAACAATTAACCGGATCTTTGTGGGGGTGAGTCTCCTCCCGCTCTGGAAAATATCACTCCATCCCTCTCATATCGTTGTGAAGTCCTGTTGGGAGGGATGACAAGCTTCTGAACAAGCTTGTCACTAAGATATTTATGTTTGCCCTTCATTTGCCGAGATCTTCAGCTGCCCAGATTCAGCTGGAATTTGATATCCTCGGCCAGCATGTGGCAAGGGCAGGCATGTTTCTAAACTTTTGCCACAAACTTCACCTTGCAAGGAGAGGAACTCTGGAGGCCCTACTGTGGGCGAAATCCAGTCTGCTGGCACAAGACAACCCCAACTTTTGTACCTTGAGGTCTGCCTTAGCATTCTAAATGTTGGTGAGCTTTGGGCCCTACACATGGGTGTTAGAAATAGGGGTTCTGGTTGGCTATGGTATACACCTAAGCCAGGCAGAACTCACCATTTTAGTAAGAGTAAGGGAGTTACACACCCAGGCACACCACAAAAAGACTCCACACAAGGTTATATAAAAATATCTTTTGCATTCATAGATAAAACACAAAGGCCATAAATCACTTTGTAGTATGTAAATCACATTTAGACCACATAAATCACATAATTCACTTTACCATAGGCAATGGTCATTCCAAAGCATAGAGCATAAATCCTTGTTCGTCAACTAAGCCATTGTCAGGGCAACACAAGTAGTGTACTATAAGACACCCTCATAACTTGCACAGGTTTTAACAACATTGGGAAAACATCATATACCACATTTAGTGCAATGTACAACCACTTATCGGTTGCACGTGTCATGAACCATCATAAAAACCACATTACCGTGCATGGATCAGATAGCCTTTAGGGCACGCATCATTTAAGGTACACCTAAATCGCCGGTTACTCGGGGTGCCCCAAATCAGCACTTTCTATTTCACTCTTACTGTATGGGCTGTGCAGTAAATTCAGGAACGGGACCTTCGCCGAGGGTTGCCTTTCCGTCCTGCTCTCGGATCCCTCATGTGTCCCCAAAGGTATATGTGCAGCGGGGGGGGACAGACATGCTCTGCCGTGCCGGTGAGGAGACCTCTCATGGTCCCCCACAGGCAGAATGAACCATTAATTACAGCTGCATGCGAGTGCGGTGCAGCCACGACATGAAGAATGAGGCCGCTCGATCCGGCCTGTATCCTAAACCGACCAGGCTTCTGGTGAGGGTTGCCGCTGCCGTCTCTTAATGGCAGCCGTGCTGCTGACTTTGCTTTTCCTCCTGCTCAGCCAACGGGCCTCCTCTGCACAGAAACAATCAGCGGGCCGAATCCACCTGCTGACGGAAGTGGCTCATTCACCACCGCGGCCATACGCATAGCGCAAGTCTCAGGGATGCCAGGGATATCAGGTCCGCACGCCCAGAACTATTTAGGTTGCGGGGTAGTCCTCTAAAGACTGGAGACCAATCATGTTCTTCGCTGGAGCAATGCGGCCCTCCCCCCTCATTCGAACCAAGCTGAGGGATCTAGTTGCTATGGCAACGTGGGATCGGCTATGGGGAGTGCTTCCTTCTCGCAGCTTTCCTAGTGGTTGCTCAGCAACCAGGAGCTCCGGGCAGCCACTCTTTGACCGGAAGCACCAGGGAGCTTCTTGGCACCAGCCGCACTCAGCTTGAAGTGTTTGCAGTGGGGGTCACCCCTGAAATTTGGGCCAAGGCAATCTTTAAAAAAAAAAAAAAAGAAACAAAGCACCAGGAAAAATACCTAAGGCACCAGGAAACTTCCAAAAAGGTCAAGCACTAGTGAATTTCAAATACAGCGCTTTCCACACCCTGGGCTGAAAACAAAGTGCTTCTAATGTGCTTACACTTTAGAGCAAGGTGGAAAAACAGTACAGTCCTTCCCATGCAGGCACGGCAACGACAGGCCAGCCCACCCCTCACAGCGCAGTGGCAGCACTCCTCTTAGGCAGGGGGTTGTTCCTTGAAGCAGCCTCTTCTGAAGACTTTTGCATCCCTGAGACTTCTAAAAACAGGAGGCCGGCACACACAATCCCTTGGAGATTCTTCCCAAGCAGGAAAACACAGCAGGGCAAATGCGTCAATCCTTTTCCTCCACCACAGACAGATGCAGCAACTGCAGGCCAACCCACTCCTCACTCAGAAAAGGCAGTGTTCCTCAGACAGTTCTTCTGCTCTTCTTCTAGGCAGGGTCCTCTTGTTCCCTTGAAGTAAGTCCTGGGGTTTTAGGTCCCAAAATCTCATTGTTCTCTTTGTGTAAGGGTCTCTGAACCTAGTCCAAACCAGTCATGTCCTTCCTGTGCTGCATGACTACAGGGTGCGGAGACAGCATTGTGCAAAAAGAGACACAGCCTATTCAGGTGTAAGCAAAACTCCTCCCACCACTCTAAATGCAGACCAGGCCTATTCAGGCCTGCGATGAGTTACCCAGGTAAGGCAGGGCACACCTCAACCCCCCCAGTGACTGTCTGGAGTGAATGCACATCTCAGCTCCTGTCACTCACATGACAGACACTGAATACACAAACAGCCAGAGGAACAAAGAATGGCGAAGTAAGAAAATGTAAAAAGCTTGAACAGAAGGTGCGCACTCCAGGTTTTTCCAGGTCAATGATTTAAACAGTTATTAGTTGGTGCAAACGAATAAATCCCCCTGAGTAGGGAATTCAAAAGTAGAAACAGTTAGCACGTTCCTTAATAGGAAAATGTCCTTCGTATTGCACTCGGTCTCAGAGATATGATCTCTTTTATAAAATTAAACTCAGGTAAATCGAGGTTGATTCAAGCATAACTTCAGGTTTATTAAACCGTTATTCCAACTTAATGAAGTCAAAGAATTGTATTCATTCTTTTTCAATACATCATTTGTCCAACTGCCCAATGCATTTCGGGCTTTTTAAGCCCTTCTTCAGGGGCGGTACTCTGCCCTTCACCTGTACCGTCCGTGGATTTTCTGCTTTTAACTTTTCTCCATCGGTGCACCGATGGAGAAAAGTTTAAAGCAGAAAATCCACGGACGGTACAGGTGAAGGGCAGAGTACCGCCCCTGAAGAAGGGCTTAAAAAGCCCGAAATGCATTGGGCAGTTGGACAAATGATGTATTGAAAAAGAATGAATACAATTCTTTGACTTCATTAAGTTGGAATAACGGTTTAATAAACCTGAAGTTATGCTTGAATCAACCTCGATTTACCTGAGTTTAATTTTATAAAAGAGATCATATCTCTGAGACCGAGTGCAATACGAAGAAGTAAGAAAATGGTCACTTTCTAAAAGTGGAATTTTCAAACACAGGATTTAAAAACCACCTTTACCAAAAGGTGCCTTAATAAATTCTGAGTTCAGAGAGTCCAAACTCCATTTTACCATCTTGCCCCTATGGAAAGTTACACATGTAAAAATTGTACAATGCAACCCCAATGATAAGCCTATGGGACAGGTAGCCTTTCAACAGTGAAAAAGGATATACACAGTATTTCACTGTTAGGACATGTCACGTACACTAGTACATGTCCTACCTTCCACATACACTGCACCCTCCTCATGGGGGTACCTAGGACCTACCTTAGGGGTGCCTTATATGTAAGGAAAGGGAAGGTTTGTGCCTGGCAAGTGGGTACTTATCAGGACAACATGGCAGTTTACAACTGCGTACGCAGACACTACAGTGGTGGGTCTGAGATACATTTACAGGGCTACTCAGGTGGGTGGCACAACCAGTGCTTAAAGCCCACTAGTTGTATTTGATTTACAGGCCCTGGCACACACCGTGCACTTTACTAGGGACTTACCAGTAAATCACATATGCGAGTAATGGATAACCTATCATATCATAATTTATACAGAGAGTATATGCACTTAAGCACTGATCAGTAGTGGTGAAGTGCCCTGAATCCTATAGCCAATGAAAATAGGGTCAGAAAACTGGAGGCAAAAGGCAAAAAGTTTGGCGATAAACCTGTCAAAAGGGTCAGGTCTAACAAGGGGCAAAAATGCTGTTAAGCAATGCATTGAAAAACGTGTACACTTCCTTTCACGTCAGTTCGATACGAATGTTTATGCAAATCGCAAGCATGGGTGGCCTGTTAATAATTCGTACCAACAAAGGCACCCTCTACCTCACCTGGCATATACGTACTCAATATACAAAAAAAATCAAGATTCTAGGCTCTCAGTCTTGGTGAATGGCAGTTCTTTTAACATCTATACAGGTCTCGCTGGCCTTCGGATTCAGCAACCTGCAGGTGGTGTGGATTAGAAGACGTGGAATGGAAAACAGTCCTAAAATTGGAATGAACAAATAGGGCATACGCTCATGCAGTCAGGAAACTATTAACTCTCTTAACCCTGACAACATCACCCTGAATATTAAATGAGTAGCTCTAGCAGTCAATAGGCTCTGGTGTCAAGGGCCACCAATGAGTGGTGTTAGCCCAAGTGGCTTATAGGATTGTTCGTTGGTGCCTCCTCCATAAAGGCGAAACTTCTGATCGAACTATCCAAAGACTAAGAAGGTGCAGCATAAGTCTTGGGTCACAGTGATGTTTATCTTTTTATCTGTTTATAGTTGAGCTTGTCTATGAAATGTCAGAAATTGTATTGTTATTTTACCAAATTGCAATTTGCACACAGACATAATTGGTGTTACTGTCTGCATTTGCTCTTTTATTGAACGTAAACCACCAACCAAGTGCTTGTTTTAGGCGCGAGCGCCAGGCTGCCTCTGCTACTACTAGTGCTCGTCACGTGTGTGATCTTTAGGTGGGTCTTTGTGCCTCCTTTGTCGTTTACAGCTGAATCTGCCCATGAAATTCAGCTGCTATTCCTCGATCTGCACTCTGCACTTTGCACTTTGTCTTACTCAACAGTCTTTGCCCGTTCCAACTCATTCGTTAACCATAACTATGCGCCAAGTTTAGGGCTAAGCCTCAGTTTTCTGGTATGTCTCCCCGATTAGCCATAGCTGCTGCTCCTTTTCTTCCTGTGGCTGCACTTCAATTCTATTAGGCACTGGAGCAACCGTTTGGGCTACGACTTCCACAGTTGTCACGTGCCTCAAAAGCCACCTTGGCCCATGCCTTAAATTAACTCATGTGTTTGTTGTTTGTATTTGTACTTTGCTAATTGTAAAAACGGTTTTGATTCCTTTCTGATTTGGTCACTCTTAACACTGTATACGTTATTGCTAAATGTAAGGATTTTATTTAACCACACAATAACAATGAATACATAAACATTTGTCTAAAACATGATAAGTTCTATACACTGCATTTAGCATTGTAGAACAAAAGGCCGTCATCTTAATAAATTATCAACATTATGTAACTTTACCTATCTACTTTGAGAGGTGTGCCAAATTCAACAGCATCAGTGCCTTTATGATATGACTTTCATGGTTAGCAGTTGTTCTCAGAGTCAGTTCTAGATCCTAGCTGTAAGAAAGCCTCCTGTTGCAGGCACTACACACTTTGCCTGATACAGAGGCCCAGATTTACTAACATTTTGCATCAGGTTTGTGACGCAAGCCCAGCACAAAATGTTGTGGTGGGTTTTACTTTCTAACAAAAATCCTGATTACGGTGGAAAGTTGCCTAAAGCAACACAAAGTACCACTTAACGCTCTTCTGTGCTACTTTGCGCTACTTTGCATCAACGGGGCATCCTATATATGGTGCATGTCTTTTTTCTGTGCCACCATCAATGTGCTTTGACACAGATCCCTACAAACATTTATTGAGAGGGATTTGCATAACAAATGGGACCTCCTCAAAGTAGATGCAACAGTCCAGCAAATATTTAGGTCTTCACATATTTTTCTAAATGTGCATGTGTGCGGCACTTTACAGCACATGTACAAAATGGGAAAAGAATTAAAGCATAGTTTCGTACTGAAAGGGTCCCCTTTGGGTACAAGGTCTATGCTTGACAGAATGCACACCAATGCACTATGGTGCAATTGTGTGTGTGTTGATGCATGGCAGCCTAAAGTGAGTCAGGACTGGGGAAGAGAAAAACAGAGCCATATCTTAGTAGATATGGAGCTATTTTTGTCTCTTTCTTTAATGCAATGCAGGGCAGCAACTTTGGTTGCTGTGCTATGCCAAAACATAGTAAATGTGCCCCGGAATCTTTTTCCTACAATGCCGAGGCTCTGCAGACCAACCAACTACCACAATCCCCAGTATTGTCAAAGGAAGACCCTCCATGATGTCCTGCACTATAAATGGATAAGATTTCTATGATATATTTTGCACGGATAGATCTGCTAGACAGGAAGAGGTGCACATTTCCCTCATCTTTGAAAGGAGATGCACCATTGTGACAAGCATACACTCCCAAACTCTGCAATACCTTTCTTATCCTAACACTTTACCCGTTAAAATTCAGGGGCTCTTTTCTCCAACTAGAGGCCACTAGACACCAGAAAAATGTTTGTTCAAGCATAATCCAACATGCTTATTTGAGCAATCATGAACCTTCTAATTAAACAGCTGGGTCAGATGGCTCAGGAGACTAAAGCAACCACTGCAGGGGCCTGTGTTTGACCTCATGGTCACAGGTTCGAATCCCTGCATGTCCACTCAGCCTTTCATTCATCTTAGGTTGATAAAATGAGTGCCAGTGAGTTGGGTAACAATAAACATCAGTTATTCAGTGGACACTTACAGGTAATCGTGCGCTTTACAAATACAACTATTTTGATAAACTTGAACCTATGCTAAGATGATCATCTGTGTAAGAGGCACGATTGGTTCAACTGTCCCAATCGACAGAAAACAAATAACATAATACCTTTGGTAATCAGATAACGTGCTTGTTTCATTCATAAACAATAGGCACAATCATCAGACTTTTATTCTGACAGGACTGTGGTCTCTACAAAAGCTCACCATCTATTACTTGCAGTGTAATACATTGATTGAGCACCACTGCAACTCTCAAACACCAGCAGATTTCTCATAGAGGCAATAATCACAGGCATAAAATTCTATCTAGACCCCTCAAGTGCGATACATCAATTGAAATAGCAGATTACCTATAGCAATTTTCTTTTTGAAGTTTGAAAATATACACCAGGGGGCAGATTTATGTTTCCTGGCGCATCCCTGCAAATCAGCAGGGATGCGCCAGGAAAGATGCGTAACGCAAGTTTACCCTTGCGCCACCACAGATGCGCTGCATTTACAATGCTAACACAACGAAAGTACTGCCAATGCTGCACTAGATATAAAGAAGATGCTTTGGATCATGGACTGAACAAAACAGTGCCACTATAAACCACTTTTTTCGTGCGTTGAGGAAGTTTTAGTGTTTGAGGGTCATTTGGTCTAATTTAGCTTTTCTGTTCTCCTTTTAGAGAGCGTCTGGTCCTGATGAGAATCCCCACAACTCGAGGGATTCGAAACGCGTAGACCTCCTCGTTTTGGGCTAATCGTATAATTAACAACCCAATTACTTTCAACTACTACCATTAGGTTGCAAACAAGTCCTCGATAGCCCCCCTTTTCAAAAAACTGTCATTCTAAACTGTCATCGAATATTTGTTTTATGTGTCTCACAGTATGACTGAGTAGTGTGGATGTGTGGTATGATTGATTTCTGTATGTCAGTGGTAGTGTCGTGTGCATATGTCTAGGTAATGTAAATATCAATGATGTATTGTTTTTTCTACTATTGTGTTAATTTGTCCTAGTTGTTGAAATAAAACCGTGCTTAATAATGAGTTAATGAAGCACTGAATTAAAAAATTGTTGATTAAAATCAAACGAAAAAAGTGGTTTATAGTGGCACTGTTTTGTTGAGTCCATGATCCAAAGCATCTTCTTTATATCTAGTGCAGCATTGGCAGTACTTTCGTTGTGTTAACTACATATTGACTTGGCCTTGCTGCCTTTTAAGTCAAAACCCAAAGTTGTTCCTAAAGCATTTACAATGCAGCGCATCGTGGCGCAAGGATAAACAGATGCGTGACGCATCTGATGGCGTAAGGGCGGCGCATTGCTGGAGTCGCGTCGCAAGCACGACGCAACTCCAGCAATGTTTAGGGGCAGCCCATACCTAACATGCTGCATCATGCCTTACACCTGCTTCAAGCAGGCACAAGGTTTTGACGCAGCAGCGTCGGAAAAGTGACTGATTGAAATCTTGTAGATTTCACTGCGTCACTTTTCCGAGGCTTTTTCCGATGGAACGCCCACCCTGCATACATTAAACCTGACGCGGGTTTAATGTAGCGCAGGGCTTTACAACGTGACGCATCTCCCTAGATGCGTCACGTTGTAAATAAGGCGCAACATGGCGCATGGTTTACGGCGCCGCTGTGTCACAAAAGTGACGCAACGGCGGCATAAAAGTGGCGTAAGTCTAACATAAATCTGCCCCATAGTATGTTACATAGTAAATGCTCATAGCAAGACACCTTCAAAGTCAAGAGTCACCGTTGTTTCTAATGCACACCAACACTGCTGCTGATTATTTCTTAACAAACATAAAAGGGGCTATACATACCGATCACAAATGTTTTACAAATTTGAGACTATGGGGCCTATGCATCAACAATGCCATTTGCGATTCCTTATTAGCGAAAAATAAGGAATCGCTAATAAGGAATAGCAAAAGGCTATGCATGTAGGAATCGCTATTCAAATAGCGATTCCTTAATATTCCTTATTACCGAATCGGTAATACCGAATCGGTAATAAGGAATACCTACCCATTCATTCCTATGGGCTTGGAGGCCCATAGGAATGAATGTAAAGCCAGTCTGTATTAGCGATTCGGTATTACCGAATCGCTAATAGCGGGAGCACTTTCAAGGGTGCCAGGGTGTCAAAAGGACACCCTGTTGCACCCCTGAAAATGATATGTGCACATATGTTGCACACACACATGCTCTAAGGGCATGTGTGTGCGCAACATGAAACTTTGAAAAATGCACAAAAGTGCATTTTTCAAAGTTTTTGCAAATTACCATGCAGTTCATCTTCATGGTAATTTGCTCCCCCTATTAGCGAAATCGCTATTTTTTTAACTTTGATGCATTGCATTTAAGGAATCTCACTTTGGGATTCCTTAAATGCAATCGCTATTTAAGGAATCGGTATTTAAGGAATCCCTATTTTAAGAATCGCTATTTAAGGATTCCTTAAATAGCGATTTCTGCTTTTGGGTTGATGCATTGGGATTGGGTATTTTTTACTTAATACCGGGAGCTATTACCGAATCGGTATTTTACCGACTGGATTTTGGGTTGATGCATGAGGCTGTTTGTCTCTAAAAACAACTTTTAAGAAATATTGGTTCTCAAATTAGGACTGTGAATGTCCTTTTTCTGCATCTAGGGCAGGACTATTTGTTGATAATCGATGTACCAATCCTACAACACCAATACTTTAAATGTTTGCCCAGGCTAGCAAAAACCTGCATGTTTTTAGTTGGGATGTGTGAAGTTCGTGTCACTATCTGCATGCATTTAAACATTGGCACCGCCAACAACAGATGTTCCTGTTTTGTTGATCCTGTGTGTTCGTGGTAACATTTTTGCCATGAATAGCATGTTCTTTGTAAATATTTAATGGAAGTTTTGCGTGATTACGCAATATGGTGTAATGGTGTCATTTTGGGAATTTTGCGTAACAAGCATAACACAGAAATATTAATTGACTGATGCTGGCTTAATTTAAATTATGCCCAGGCCAGTCTTTGAACACCAAATCTTCTTACAAGTTGCTTTTGTAGGTAATGTATTTAAAAGTGAGATAAGTGAAGCTGTCACACTGCAACACACAATTTGTTATTGTCTTAATGAAATGTGCTTACTTATAAGTGTTTAACACCGAAAACCATTCAGCATTGATTTTTTGCAGACAAAACAACCCATGACTACTGACAATGGGACAAGTGTTCAGATAATGTATAAATATGGCATACTTTAACATTCAAAGAGGCTCACTTCCTAGAAAGAAATAAGTTTAGAATTATAAATAAAGTGAAAAGGCTAACATATACTTCTTAATAACTTTGACCGCTTATATTGTTTAGCTGTGACTATGTTAAAAATCATTTTAGTTGGTTGAAGGATAACTAGAATTACTGTTTCAAAAACCTACTGTATGAATTAATGCTATGAAAAAGTATATCTAGGTATTTTGAACACTTTCTAAAATCCTACCTTTGTATTTGGGTGACATAAATGTCCTCATATTCTTCATAGCTTTGGTCATCATATTCACCACCATAGCCATCGTCATAAGCCTAAGGAAAATAAGATAAAATATGTTTTTAGAAAAGATACATACAAATATAGTATTGCTGGATCTGTGTAAACCGAAAGTCCTTTCCAAATTTTGTGCAGGACATCAAACGGTGTCAAAGGTATTAGTAAATGAAAAATATTTCGACCTCTCCCCTTCAACTTTGAGCCCCACTGGATTTCCATAAATCATTCACTTGATATCACTTGCTAATTACTTCCCACAGTTGAAACAGATTGATGGATTAGCATAAAAGATTTAAGCAAATGAAAACGGCACTGCCCCCTCCCCCTTAAACTATTTTACCCACTTATGGATTGGCACAAAACTTGATAAATGTACAGAAGACTCATCTTTCTTAGCTTCTAACAAAGTTTGAGAAAATCATCACAAAGTACCAAATTATTAGCAATTGAACAAATGTTTGCTCTCGCTCCCCTTTTACGGATATGCACATTTCTAAAAATACCACTGGTAATGTGGACATACTGTTTGTCAATTTTCAGGCACATTAGTCAATCAGTTCCAAAGTTATAAGCACTTTAACAAATGGCCTTTCAACTGACAGTGGCACAGTGAGCAAGTCTGGGCATACCTAGCGCACTTAGGGCGAGAGAGCAAAAGACATACAATTGATGGATGGAATCCAGAACAAATGAAATCCATAATTCTTTTGCTCACTATGCCACCTCAGTTCAGACCTGACCATATGCAAATCAGTCTTGACCCTGTGACTAAGTGTGGCGGGTATGCCCAGACGTTGGTCCCAGGCTCACTGTGCCACTGGATTCAAGCTACTCGGGCTGATGAAGGGTGAAACCCCGAAACCGGTCCTACGATGCTTGTTTCCGGTCCAGGGAGGACCTGACTTGGCAGTTCGGTCTGGACTGTTCCCATGAGGCACAGGGTCAAGACTGATGTGCATATGGCCAGGTCGAAACTGGGGTGGCATGGTGAGCAAAAGAATGATGGATTTAACCCAGATCTCTTGACTGGGGGTGAATGTTTTGATCTGTTCTGCATTTCATCTATCAACTGTGTGTCTTTTGCTTTCTCGTCCTAAGTGCGCCGGGTATGCCTAGACGTGGGTCCCGGGTTCACTGTGCCACTGGATTCAAGCTATCCTGGCTGATGAGGGGTTAAACCCATCCTAGGATGCTTGTTTCCGGTCCAGGGAGGACCTGGCTTGGCAGTTCGGTCTGGACTGTTCCCATGAGGCACAGGGTCAAGACTGATTTGCATATGGTCAGGTCTAAACTGGGGTGGCATAGTGAGCAAAAGAACGATGGATTTAACCCATATCTCTTGACCGGGGGTGAATGTTTTGATTTGTTCTGCATTCCGTCCATCAATTTTGTGTCTTTTACGTCTTGTCCTAAGTGCGCCTGGTATGCCCAGACGTGTGTCCCGGGTCACTATGCCACTGGATTCAAGTTTTCCTGGCTGAGAAGGATAAAACCCCAAAACTGGTTATAGAATGCTTGTTCCCAGTCTAGGGAGGACCTGGCTTGTGTCTGGTCCAGGGTGGACCTGGCTTGGCAGTTTGGACTGGATTGTTTCCATGAGGCACATGGTAAAGACTGATTTGCATATGGCGAGGTCTAAACTGGGGTTGCATGGTGAGTAAATAAATTAACCCAGATTACTTGAGTAGGGGAGAATGCTTTGATTTGTTCTGCACTCCATCATTCAATTGTGTGTGTATTGATTTATTGCCCTAAGTGCGTCGGGTATGGCCAGACGTGGGTCCCGGGCTCACTGTGCCACTGGATTCAAGCTATTCTGGCTGATAAGGGGTGAAACCCCGAAACCGGTCCTAGGATGCTTGTTTCCAGTAAAGGGAGGACCTGGCTTGGCAGTTTGGGCTGAACTGTTTCCATGAGGAACAGGGTCAGGACTGATTTGCATATGGCCAGGTCTATACTGGGGTGGCATGGTGAGCAAAATAATTATGGATTTAACCCAGATCTCTTGACTGAGGGTGAATGTTTTGATTTGTTCTGCATTCCATACATCCATTGTGTGCCTTTTGCTTTCTAAAAGTTTCATTTTCAAACACACAGTTTAAAAATCATCTTCCTAAAAAGATTTGTTATTAAATTCTGAGTTCAGAGAGCCTTAACTCCATTTCTTTATCTTGTCTCAATGGAAAGGTATTACTGTAAGATGTAACTCCCATGTTAGCCTACGGGACAGATAGCCTTTCAATAGAGAAAAACGAATTTGGCGGTATTTCACTATCAGGACATGTCACACAAAACAGTACATGTCCTTACTATCACATACACTGCACCCTCCCCATGTGGGTACGTTGGGCCTATCTATGGGGTGCCTTACATGTAAGGAAAGGGAAGGTATGAGCCTGGCAACTAGGTGCACTTGCCAGGTTGACATGGCAGTAAAAACTGCATGGAGACAGTGAAGTAGCAGGACTGAGATACCTTTAAAAGGTTACTTGTGTGGGTGGCACAATAAGTGCTGCAGGCCCACTAGTGGCATTTGATTTTAAAGGCCCTGGCACACTCAGTGCCCTTTACTAGGGATTTACCAGTGAATCTAATATGCCAATCGGATAACCAATCATAAAAACAATCTATACAGTTAGCACTTGCACTCTGACACTGATCAGCAGTGGCAAAGTGCCCAAAGCATCTAAGCAAGCAAAAACGAAATCCAGGACAGTGTCAGAAATGCAGGAGGTAGAGGCAAAAGATCAGGAGAAACCACGGCAAGGGTGCCAAGTCTAACATGATACGAATTTTTATTATTTTTATTTATTATACTAAAATCTTTCATCATGATCGGTTACTTTGGTTCAACTGTTTTTAAAAAGTAATAGATTTTCATGGGATACGCTTGGTATTTTGCAGTATAAAGGTGAATCTTGTTCTTTCAAGGGGGGGCGTGGCCAAGCTGCGGGCTGAGATGGCCACGCGCCGCCGGCCCAGCACTCACACCGCCATTCCCGACATCCCGATGCGGGCGCTGAGTGTCCGACCCCGGCATTGACTCCCCTTTGGCCCCGGAGCACTCTGAGACAACGATCGGGCCCCGACAAGGCCCGGAACGAACGGTGAAGGACTCGGGCTCCCGGCCCTCCAGCCCAAGATGGCGGCATGACTCGGCGGCCGGGACCGGGAACGCGGAGGCGGCGGCCGGCTGTGAGGCAGGTACCCGGGGGGGACTGAGGGGGGGCATCGAGCGCCGGGGCTTAGGCTGGTGGGGGTCCACTCTGCTCCCCGCTCCACTGTTGGTCAGGGTCGGGCTGGGACCTTGCTCTGCGCTTCGGTCGCGGCCTTCCTCTGGGTCTCCTCCTGGGGGGCCCTGGGCAGACACTGTCTGGGGGCCTTCGGGGGTGACGTGACGGCTGGTTGGCGGAGTGGGTGGGCTGGGGGGGACCCCGCGCTGGGCCGGGTACCTGGACTGTCTCTGCCCCTGCCCTGGTTCCTCGCCTGACCGCTCCCGTTCTCGGCGGCCGGTGCGGCCTGCTCTCCTGCACCACCGCCCCGCATCACTCGACAGCGTCTGCTGCGGCCACACCGGACGGCCCCGGATTGCTTTGGGCCCTACGTCCCGCGCGGGCGCTACCTGGGCCGGGGAGTGGGGGCCTTGCCCGGCTGCAGACCAACACATGGCACTTCCGCGGAGGCTGCTACATCGCCCGTGACACGGGCCCAGTGGGTTGCGGAGTGAGCTGTCCCCTTGTGCTGCCTCCTCATTGTCCTGGAACCCTCTTCCCATCGTGACGCGCTGGTTGCGGCCCAGCTGTGTGGGGGCATGGGTCGTAGGGACCCAAAGCAGAAAACACTGCCTTTTGAAAAGCTGCCTGACCAACCGGTGGAACTTCGTCCAGATATGCCGGCCCCCTCCGGAGGCCAACCCGGTGACCCGGCGGCCGGTGCCCCTTCCCCGGACTGGCTGCAGGAGATGCGTGCTGGGTTCAGGGCCCTCGATGGTCGCTTTGATGCCCTGGATAGAACGCTGGAAACAATGGGACCAAGATCCGGGCCCACGACAAGAGATTGCTGGAGGCTGAGGCCAGGATATCGGCCGTGGAGGATGGCGCGGGGCAGGACACCAAGCGCATAGATAGACTGGAACGCATTTTGAAGGAGGTGGCCATCAAGAACGAGGACTTGGAATCGCGCAGTCGGCGCAACAACATGCGAATTATTGGGGTTCCGGAGTCCACGGCTACTGGCAGACTGGACGTTTTTGTGGAAAAGCTTTTTTCAGATATTTTTGGGAGCGACTCCTTCACACCGGGATTTGTGGTCGAGAGGGCGCACCGTTCCCTGGGTCCGCGGCCTGGCCTGGGGCTCCCGCCCGCTGGTTGCCCGTATTATGAACTTCCGAGACCGCGACACGGCCCTGCGACTGGCTAGGGAAAAGGGAGAGATCACTTGGCAGGGCTCGAGACTTTCATTCTTCCCCGACTTTACCGCTATGGTCCAGGAGGCCCGTCGCAAATATGTGGGGGTTAAGGCGGCGCTCCGTAATCTGGGCCTCAAATATGGCATGCTCTACCCTGCCCGGCTCCGGGTTGACATTGAGGGCCGAGTGCGGATCTTTGACAATCCTACTGCGGTACAGGAATTCTGCCGGACTTACAAGCTGCGCAAGGACCCTCCGGGGGGCGATGAGGATGGTCGATCTCCTCAGCGTAGTGGAACAGCGATTAGTCAGGACCTGTTCTCGGGCTCTGGGGTCGGCTGAATCGGCGCCTGTGGACTGGCTTTATCCTTTCCTGAATATTTGTTACAGGGGACTTGGGAACTCTTTGCTTTATATATAACTGCTTTGTAGTGCTGGGTAGGTGGCGGGTCGTTGCCATCCCCCTCTGGTTGACACCGCTGGGAACACTTTTGGTTATGATGCTCTATATTGTTCTCATTGCTTGCATATGGTACTGTTGTTTGCTACTCTGCTTTTTTTCCACAGGTTGGGGTTTGCCTCACGTTTGCGTGGTATGGCTGGGTGGAGGGTGGGGGGTTGGGATTGGTTATTTTGATTTTCTTGACATGGCTGGCATTGTGTTAATTATGCAGGTACACGGAGACACGACTGCTATTATACCCTTCTTACTGGTTGCATGGCACCGATGGCTCAAATAGGCCTGAACGAGTCCCCCCTTGGCCTATCGCTAATGTCCTGGAACGTCAGGGGTCTGAACAACCCGCGTAAATGTAAACAGATATTACATTATTTGAATCGACATAGAGTTGATATAGCTTTTATCCAAGAGACACATCTTCACTCCTCGGTTGGCTCACGCTTTGCGGCTTCATGGGGCGCTCATAGATACTTCTCCAATTTCAGCAACTACGCCAGAGGCACCGCGGTGTTGATTCATAAGAGGGTCCTGTTCCACTGCCGGGCATTCTTAGGGGATAGGGAGGGGCGCTACTGCATAGTACGAGGGGTGTTGATGGGTCATGCTATTGTTCTGGTGTGTGTGTATGCTCCTAACACTGATTCTCCGGAATTCTTTCATGAGCTCGCCACCCAGCTTGCTGCTCTTGAACCGACCGGCCTCATACTTGGGGGTGACTTTAACTTGTTGCTGGACGAGAGTCTGGACAGTACTTCGGGGGCGGCTCACTCTAAGCCTAGGGCGCGACACGCACTACTTGACCTATGCAGCCAGTTCTCTCTGACGAACATTTGGCGCAGGCGCAATCCACACACCACTGACTACACACACTTCTCAGGACAACACAACACTTGGACCAGGATTGACTACTGGCTCCTGTCCCCTGGCCTGGCCCCATGGTTCCGCGCGATGCAGACCTTCCCCAGAACATATTCGGATCACTCCCCGGTGTCCTTGTGCTTGGACTTTCCGCGGTCGGAGGGTTATGAGCGGCAATGGCGATTCCCTGGGAGGGCGCTCCTGGATGACTTATTTGTCCACGAAATTTCCGAGGCGATCGAGGACTATTTCACGCTTAACACCGGATCGGTTGACTCGTGGGCCATGCTTTGGGAGGGGTTCAAGGCATATATTAGGGGAATTTGCATAGCCAAACAGGCTGGGGTCCTAAGGGCGCTGCGCAGGACGATTAAACAATTGGAGACACAGTTGGAGGCAGTTGACGCTGAGGCGCTGCTTGCGCCCACCGCCGACGTGTCCACTCATCGACTCCGCCTCCTGGCCGACTTCAGGGACGCGGCGGACAGAGAGATTTTGTACCTGGGGAAGTACCAGACTGCGCGTAGATACGGGGAGGGGGATAGACCGGGTCGCACGCTGGTGCAGGCTCTGAGACCCCCGTACAGCAAATCCCTGATAGTCGAGGTGCGGGGTACGGATTGTTCGCTGCACACTAAGCCCACCGTGATCAGGGACGACTTCCTGGCTTACTACTCGGATCTATACAAAACCAAGTTAGGTGAATCCTCGGCCTCTCGTGAGGCCTACTTGTCCGAAATCGCGCTAGTATTCCTCGATAGGGGCATGCAGGAGTTCATGGCGGAGCCCATAACGGTGACTGAGGTTCGGGGCGCGATTAAGGTGCTTCGCGGCTCTTCTGCCCCCGGCCTCGATTGCTTCACTGGGGATTTTTACAAGGCCTTTGCGGATCTCCTGTCGCCGCGGCTTATTGAGGTCTACGCAGAGGCGCTGGAGCGTGGGTCCCTCTCGGCGACCCTTAGTGAAGCGGTAATAGTTCTGCTCCCAAAACCAAATAAAGACCCGACGCTGTGTGGTTCGTATAGGCCCCTCTCCCTATTGAACCTCGATTACAAGATACTGGCCAAAATTGTGGCCAACAGGCTGTCTCAATCGATGGAATTCATTATATCGCCCATGCAATCGGGCTTTGTCCCGCGTCGCTCCACGTCTCTAAATTTGCGGACGTTGTTCACGGTTCTCCACAGAATCAACCTGGCCACGCCTGCCGCGGCTATCCTTCTAGACACTGAGAAGGCCTTCGACTCCCTAGAGTGGCCTTTCTTTCTTTCTGTCATGCAACGCATGGGCATGCCAGAGAACTTCCTCGCCACTACGCGGCTTTTGTATAGCCTCCCCACGGCCCGTCTGCGTATCAATGGTACGCTGTCCCGCCCTTTCTCTCTCACGAGGGGCACGCGGCAGGGCTGCCCGCTTTCCCCACTATTATTCATTTTGGCCATGGACCCCTTAATTCGGCATTTCCAGGAGCGGCATCTGCACAGGGGTCTCCAGTTCCGGACGGGTCCCTTATTGGCTTCCCTCTACGCGGACGACACGATCCTGTATGTCAGAGAGCCTCAGGTCAACTTGGCTCCCCTGATACGGGAAATTCTTCGCTTCGGTGCCCACTCTGGATTGGGCATCAATTGGCACAAGGCCATAATTTTTCCGTTGACCAGCGGCACGTCCCAATGGCAGTGTGAGTTCCCGTTGGAGTGGTGCTCCGACTCGGTACGGTACTTGGGCGTTCAGATACACCTGAACACGGATGAAATTATTCGCCTCAATTATGGCCGCGCGATTGCCAGGCTGGAGACGCAGGTGGAGGGGTGGCTGCGACTCCCGCTCTCCATGTCGGCCAGAATTGCCATTATAAAAATGGTTGTACTTCCCAGATTTCTGTATTTTTTTAATAATATTCCTATTCCTCTTACTCGGGCATTTTTCTCCACCCTGCGGTCACATTTGATTAAGCTGGTTTGGGGTGGGAAGCGCCCCCGAATCAGCTGGAGGACTCTTACGCTCCCCCATGACAGAGGCGGCTTCGGTGTACCGGATATGTATCTGTACTACTTGATTGCTCAGTGTGCGCACGCCTACGCCTGGTATCATCCTGATGCACAGATCCCGTTCCTTCGGCCGGAGGCGGATTTCATGCTCCCGGGTCGCTTGTCGGCGATGTTGCCCAGGGGGGTTCCCCGGAGCCCAGTGGACATACAAACGGTATCCACCACCAGCTGGGCCTGGGGTCGCCTGGCTCATTATTTAGCCCGGCCTCGCCTGTATTCCTCTTCGCTCCCACTTCCTAACCCTGGGCTGCTGCCGGGTACGGGAGAACTCCTTGTGCAGCGCACTTTAACTAAGTTTAACCTCACTAAGATTGGAGATTTATACCCTGGCAGCACATATTCTCGATGACGGAGGAGGCGCGTTTCAGCGAGGCTACGTTCATGGATAAGTTTGTACTACGCCGGCTTTATTGCGCGGTGCGGTCGGAAATCGCGGGATTCCCTCTCGAGCCGGAGTCCTTTGAGCCCCTCACCCTCCTCATTGATAAAGACACGGGAGCCCACATGGTTTCTAACCTTTATAAGTCATGCGCAGCTCTGGTTCCTTGTGCGGATGTCCGACTGCGGGCGGCTTGGGAGTCGGACTTGGGCAGGCCTATCACGGACGAGCAGTGGACCGTTTGCTGCAAAGTCACTAACACGATATCACTCAATAGTCGCCACAAGCTCCTCCATTACAAATTCCTTCGCCGCTTCTACATGACCCCTGACAGACTCCACGCCATTGACCCCTCTCGACCTCACACATGCTGGAAATGCGCTGCACCACATGCTGATTTTGCACACCTGTCGTGGACGTGCCCCAGACTGCAATTATACTGGACACAGGTGCACGAGATCCTGGGCACTATGCTGGGGCTCACGTTGGTTCCCACACCCGAGGTTGCGCTGCTGGGCTACACGGTAAATTTCCCTAAGACTGTCCGAAGGCTTGCCTCGCTAGGCCTCCTGCTTGCTAAGCGGGAGGTTGCTAAGCGCTGGGGGGATCGAATGGCCCCCACGGCGGATGCATGGCTCACTTCCATGGCTTTCTGCAGCACAAACAGCGAGATCTACTCTAGTCTCCTCCCCACGGTGGCACGACCCAAAGACATCTGGGGCCCGTATAAGACATACATCGCTACCCTGCCTAGCTCTTCCCCACCACACTCCAGTTCCGGAATAGTGCCTACGGGAGTGGGGTAAACCGCGCGGCGCCAGGGTTATGATTCAGGAGGGGTGATGAACCTGGCAGGACGTTATGTCATTATTGCTGTTCGGTCTGGGATGTTGGTCTGTGCGAGCGTGGGCTGGACGGGAGGTGTGGGACGGCAGCTGCAGCGTCTGTGGAGATTGAACGATGGACCCTTGGGCGGGCGGTTCTTCTTATGTTTCTTTTTTTTTTTTGAATTCTGACGGATGGGAATGTTGGGGCGATTACGAGGGGCCACTGAACCGATGCCATTATTAGATGCTGTTGATGATTTGTGGGCCAGAGGTGTCATGATGTATCTTATCAGCGGTTTCTTATTGAACATACAGCCAATGTCTTTGTATTGTTTTGTTTTTGCAAAATTAAATAAAGCATTAAAAAAAAAAAAAAAAATCTTGTTCTTTCAAAAAAAGTTGTTAGTTATATTGATAATGTAGGAATGTATTGTACTCTGTGTGATTATATACTGATGTGGAGTATGACTTTTGAAAACATTTGGTCAAATTGTGTAATTTAAGCATATTGTTCACGTACATATGCAGAAAACGTCATAGACTATGAAAGGACACTCTGAATGGGCACTCATCAAATAGCCTTTCACTCTCATCTGCCTTACGTCTCTTATCGGCCTCCAAATTGCACCTGCTTCCAGTTCCTATCTTCAATAGCTTTTTTTCCATACACATACTGAGGAGACACACAGACAATACCTTTATTTATATTTAGCTGAAAATTACATTAAAGTCTATTTCTTTTAAAGTTGACAGAACACAAAATGAAGGTGAAAAAAGCACCATAAAGCAGGTACAAAATGTCAGTGCTTACATCTTTTCCTAGGTGGCCACTACTGACACCAACATGGGCTGGATGAGCCTTTTATTCTACTGGGCATTTCCCTGGTGAGCAGTGGCCCGGTTTTTTAATCCCAGGGCCGGTCCTTGTGCCTCTGTCACTTTCTCCAGCTACCCTAGGTAACTTGCAGTAGACACTGGAGGTTTTAAGACAGAGAGAAAGAGAGAGAAGGGGGAGGTAGAGAGAAAGTGATCAGAGAGAGAGAAGAGGGACAGGAGAGAAGGGAAGAGAGAGACTTGATGTAGAGAAAGAGAGAGAGAGAGAGAGAGGGATTGCACGAGGAGACAAATGGAGAGGAACTGATTTGAGCGTTTTTGCAAGAGATGCTTTTGATTCCCTAGTTTGGCCCTCACTCCTCCCACCTCTGTTGCCATCACTGCCTAGTGTCACTGCTTTTGGTGCCTTCATTATATATGTTATTGTAGTTGTATTTACATATTGTTTCATACCACTGAGCAGGTGCCCAATTGCATTTTCAAATCCATAGCATACTACTTCATGGTTGGAAGAGTGTGTGTCTGTCATGCAGCCTTTATAGCTAATGTTTTGATGCCAAGCTTGAGGACCAGAGTTGTGCTTCTATCATACATTTTTGTTTTATCTAGGTGTGAGGCTGAAGAAAACTAGAGTGAGGATAGGGGGTTAAGCATTAGAACAGGTCTGTGGATGGACAGAGCATGTGTGTGTTTATAGTGGGCTATGTGGGAATGGTTTTTCTGTGGTGTGCAGGAGAGAATGATCCCCTGTGCCAGGGCAAGCCTGAGGCTGTGCATATGCAATTCTGAAAAACTTGTGAGAACATAACTGAAATAAATACCGGTTAAAACCTTTTGATAATACCCAAATCACGAAAGTTTGTTACAAGCCCTTCCACATATAAAAGGATGTTTTTTGTGCATTTAGTGGGACAGAATGGGGTAATTAAAAGAATAATATTTTAAAACTCCTGCAAGCGGTGAGTATCAAACAATGGAAGTCGTTTTTAGTGTATTTGAGGAGTTTAAACATATCCCTAGCACCTTAATAGTAAGTAATTAATACATTTAGGACATGTACCAACGTCAGATTTCATTATATAGGCATTTTTTTTCCATCGTCCTAGCACAGGTTATTATCCTACAACCAATGAAATAACATTTGTGACAAATTTGCTCATAGTAAAAAGCAAAGTGCACACATTACATGTTGTCATGAGTCAGTGAGGCTAACACATTGCCCCGTTGTCTGCTACAAATTAGGTACCTGACCACAACACTTTCACAATCAGTAAGAGACCTGGCCAGCAACACTAAAGGACACACACAGACAAAATGACTGCTTAGGCCCTCATTATGTGTGGTCCAGTACTTCATGTGATATTTATCTCACCCTCTAAACTCGGACTCCACAGGGGTTGAATTGGTTGTGACAAATAACACTTATCACAAGTTTGTGTGGACTGATATGTGTTTTTTGATAGTTAATGAAAATCCTTTTTTCCATGAACATTTTTGGCAGGTTTGATCTGTCTTTACATTTACCTGGGGGAAATTGCAGAAATGTATAGTTCTGAAATGTGTTGTGTCGGGAATTACTGCACATACTGGAATTTAACGGGCCAGTCGTACTGAGGGCCATAGTGGTTTTAATAATTTTTGTGGCCATGCTTTTTTCATGGCGGTGGTTTATTTTCTTTGCTGGTGACAAAGTAATAATGACGAGGAAGTATAACACTGAAGCCTCTATTGTGCTAAAAAATAAGAAATCTTTCTCAGTTATAAGGTTGCTTGGGTTGCTTGTGTAGATTAAGTTAAAGTGTAGCAATAAGCAAGAGCTAATTTTCTTGAACATCTGAAATGTGCACCCGCCTTCATGTACGTGTCTTCTTACTTCCTGATCTATAAGACCAGAAATAAGATGAGGGTCTGACAGGTCCATGTTTGTCCCTCTTGGAAATCATATGATTATCATCTGCTTCAGAAAAACAAATCTTAGTAATTGTGGCTGTCCAAGGACAGCAGTAAAATGTATCTTGCTCAAGACGCCACATCAGTAACCACCAATCGGTCGCTGCAGTGCAGAGCCAGGACTTGCCATGGCTCAGGCTGCTATTCGCAGAGGTCAGAGCTGTGTGTAACTGCTAAAGGAAGGGCTGGGAGAACACTCTCTTGCTGGCAGTAACTTGTTGATAAAGAAGCAGGGGATTGGTTGGAGTACAGAAAGAAGTGCACTCTTGGTCTGAGCCTACCCTGCTGAATATACCAGCCAAGTGGAGGCAGATGTGTGGGCCCGCGCTGTGGCCCTATGTTTTATCCCCGAAATAAAAAAAAAACTACAAAGGGCTTCTAGTTAAAGTACCCTTGAGTTTCGTGAAGAGACAGCCTGAACAACCTTCGCACAGAAAAAGCATAACATGTCGCACACGGATGTTCAAAAGTGTTCCAGGCCCTAAAAATAAGTACCAATGAACTGCACCATCACAAATTACCCACTGGGTAGACACTTTTCCACCTAATGAGGTCGGTAGGTCATTCCTAGCAATGCATCAAAATATATATACTAAAGCTCATGTGAGCGAGGCGCAATAAGACGTTCCTGACCCAATCTAGGATTTGACCACTGTACAAAGGCAGAGACAAAAAACATAATGTAGGCTGCAAATCTAGACCCAGAAGGAAAACCAAAATCAAGGTTCAAAAGAAATTAAGTAAGACTCATGGTTTGGAAGAGTGTCTAGTTATCCGATATTTGTTGCTGGCATCAACACCATCATTTCAGCTTGCATGCATTTATCCTCAGCTATATCTCTTTCTTTGGTTTGAAAGGGTAATCCTGGAGAACTTTGAAAGCTGAGTGCATATTTCGAGAAGATATTGGGAATTGACAAACAGGAGAGTGATGAGATAATACAATGTGAAAGTATCCACCTACAAATTTCGTAGACATGGGCATACAGTATATAAAACAAGAAGAGACACTGGGAGGAAGTCTGAAATCCTTAGCATAACTTCTTTTATTCCTCTTTGTAACAGTAAGAGTTTGACATATACTGTCAGTTGTGGACTTCTAATCCTTGCTCTAATCAGTGTGCTCTGCTGAAGTAATATTTTTTCCTACCCAGTATATCATAAAGGCCTACTACTTTCAGATCAAGTTAATGCCATATGACATCACTATATTGTCACTAAGAGCTATAGACTCATTTTTAAGTCGTTCTTTTTAAGGCAATGGTCATAGATAGCTCAAGACGCCCTGGCATAGGTTTTGAGAACAGTGGATGGAGAAGGGTATTTTATCACAGTGTTACCAAGCTTGCCAGTTGACTTAGATGCTTCACTGACCTCTTCTACCAGTGCTGCAGAATGCCTAATTCTGAGAAACAAAACTAAGATATTTATCTGGAGTGTGATAAATGCTACTCACACCAAAATGACCACATAAATGTAAATGATACTGAAAGTATCAAACCTGCGCTTATACCCAAGGACCTATTTAATTTATCATTCTTCTAAGTGCCCGATTCTGATCTCGCTAGGAAAGCCCTCCATATGACTTGGATCTGGAGGGCTTTCCGAGCAAAACGTGCTCCGTGGCTCCGAATGAGTGATTACGATGAAGCCGTATGCTTATGGACTCGTTTCGCTCAGACTCTTATTGAACTCTATGGGAGCCTGTGTACAGACACGTACACAGGCTCCCATAGCAAAAAGGGGTGGGTGGGGAAAAGCGTACACCCTGTGGCAGGCACTCCATGGTGCCCGCCACACTTGCATGCCTGGATCGGGTGTACCCACGGGTAACCCCTGTGACAGATTCGGAGTGCCCAGGGTGAAGGGGGCCTGCAATGGCCCCCCAAGTACGCTCTTGACAGCCGTTTCCTCTCGCTGAGACCGAGGTGAAGCAGCTGTACGAATCGGGCATCGTACTCACTCAGTCAGAATTCAGCACCATGGCGCGGCACAATTCGGCTACGAACAAGTCGTATGGACAGGTTTGGGTCCCGGAAACTATTTGGTCGGCGTGTATGCAATCTTCGCATCGTACTTGGTAATTTGGACCTGTGTACGATTCGATCATAAACAAGGGCTATGAATCGGATCCGGGAAAGCCAAATCCAATTTGGAGGCCTTCCAAACGACATCAGAATCTGGCCCTAAGTTGTGAAACATTGCATGTGTTATCCGTGGTAAACATGGTAAGATTGGTCTACACCTGTTTGGCGTATTTAATTTACCTATCAGTCCCCAGTAATATGATATCTCATATACACGGGGCCAGTACATTAAATGCTACTGGTGAGCTTGCAGTGATGCTTGCGCCACCCACCAAAGTAGGCTTTCAAACCTGTCTTAGGCCTCTGCCATTGCAGGGCCTACGCGCGCAGTTTACTGCCGCCGTGACGTGGCACATAAAGTGGGTGCCTCGTCTGAGATTCCCCTTTTACTACATGTCAGTCACCCTTAAGGTGAGCCCTGGCTAGCCCGATGGGCAGGGTGCAATGTAGGTAAAAGGTAGGGCATGTGCCTTAGCTGTATGGCATGTCTTTGTAGTGACAAACAGCCATTTTGGTTTCTAACTGATGTGAGGCTGCCCTCTCATAGGAATGCATTGGGGTTTCCCTGATAAGTGTTTCAGTGGTAATTTGTGATATGAGAGGACCAGCGTGGTCAAGTTTAGTATGATTGGAATAATGGTAATAAATGCTGCATAATGGTGTGTGCATATTTATTATCACTATTTTAGGAATGTCACTTTTAGAAGTTAAAGACACACAATTGATGGACGGAATGCAGAACAAATCAAAACATTCACCCCCAGTCAAGAAATCTGGGTTAAATCCATCATTCTTTTGCTCACCATGCCACCCCAGTTTAGACCTGGCCATATGCAAATCAGTCTTGACCCTGTGCCTCATGGGAACAGTCCAGCCCGAACTGCCAAGCCAGGTCCTCCCTGGACTGGAAACAAGCACCCTAGGACCGGTTTCATGTATGACATTGTTCTGCATTCTGTCCATCAACTGTTGTTTTTGCATTTGTCACCCCGAGTGGGACGGGTATGCTCAGACGTGAGTCCTGTGCTCTCCATGCCACTGGAATCAAGCTATCCTGGCTGAAGAGGGGTGAAACCCCGAAACCGGTCCTAGGATGCTTGTTTCCAGTCCAGGGAGGACCTGGCTTGGCAGTTGGGTCTGGACTGCTCCCATGAGGCACAGAGTCAAGACTGATTTGTATATGGCTGGGTTCAAACTGGAATGGCATGGTGAGCTAAAAAACGATGGATTTAGGCCCTGATCTCTGTACTGGGGTGAATGTATGACATTGTTCTGCATTCTGTCCATCAACTGTTGTTGTTACTTTTAGAAGTTGGCATTTCTGTGTCCTATGTGTCTTTGTGCCTGCCTAATGTGTATTGCACATCCGGCTCTGGAGTGACAGGGACTGGGGAGGTGTTGTGGCTCCAGAGGGGCTAGACAAGTCAGCGCTAGGCTGAATAGGCAGATCTGCATTGGGAGTAGTAGGAGAAGTAGCCCCTGACCCTGAATAGGTCTGTTCCTGCCTGGGACAATGCTGGCTCCGCCCCCCTGTGGTTTGTCTGGGTCCAGGACCTACTCTATCAAAGGGGACTATTGTGCACTGTAAATAAGATATTGAGTGCCCCCCAGAACTGGTTGGGACTGGATTCCCAAGCCCTGTGCCAGGGCAGAACAAAGACCTGGCTAATATAAATATTGGGGCTGTGACCCCATGTGAGTGTGCTGCTTGGTGCTTACTGAACTTCTGGAAGTGCTGGGCCCCAGGAGAATCCACCATCTGGGGCTCCCTATTCATGAGAGTGAAGCTGCTGCCCTGCTGATGGGCCCGGTGTGCTGGCCTGCCTGGGCCTGCCTCCTAAGGAGTCACCAGGGCTTGGTGGTCTCCTGGGCTGATTGGCAGTAGGGTGGGGTGAGCGCTGTGCCCGCTTCTTTCCCTTATTGCCTGCCGCAGAGCAAAGCTTTTGGGGTACTTTGCTTTGGCCGGTGAGAGGAGCGGTCTTGCTCCCCGATCGGGGCTGGGGGAGGCACTTCAGAGGTGCCGCTGAGCTTCCGTGCGGACCACACCTTAGGACAATGAGGAGGGGGAGGCCAAGCCCACTGCAGCCCAGCCCAGCAGGACGTCACGATGAGCCTCGGTTCAGTGAGGGCGCGCTCCAGATGGGAGGAAGCTGCCTCGCTGCCAGTGCCTGTTTATTTTTCTCCTAAGTCCCAAAGCCCGGGAGAAGCCTGCCTTTCTGAAGGAGTCCCGGCCGGATTGTGGGACATCAGGCCGCCGGAAGACAGGCAGAAGTTGCCTGGTTGTGTGTGGGACCATTCCTGCGCTCAAGTTAAAGCCGGCGCCTCGCATGTGCCCAAAGCCGAGAGACGCCGCCGAGCCTCAAATCCAGGTGGGAGCCAACCCTGCCCTGGTGGGTGCCAAAGGACAACAGAGATTCAGTGGGAGAAGTGCCTGAATCCAGGCGGGAGCCTAACCCGCCTTCGTTTGTGCAAAAGGAGGAGACCGGGTGAAGCAAGAAGAGGTCCCGTGAGCGAGGGCCTGCCAGGCACACTGTCGGTGCCTGATTTCTGCATGAGAGAAGCCCCGGTGAGTGGGGCTTCAGGGGGAGCACTGTAGGTGCCCAAGTGTTGGGTGCCTGATTTCTCCCCAAAGGCACTGTGGTGCCGGTTTCCACAGCTGCACCGCCAGGGGGCAGGCAGCTGCAACGTGGGAGCATTCTTTTTAGGAGACCGGGGTGAGTTGCACCCTGCCCCTTTCCCATTGCGCACATTTGTTGTGGCTGCATCGGCAGCCGGGGGAGGCAATGTTCACTACTTGTGATTCTAATGGTTCTGACAGTGGCCCTATTGGCCCTGTCATGTATATAATCCCACGTAAAGTATTGCCTAGTGCCACAGGGCATAATGTACATTTGTGATTATGTTCTAATGTGTTTTTGATAATACAAAGGCTATTTTTCATATAACTTTTTGTGGAGTTTCTTTTGTGGTGTGCCCAGTGTGTCGCTGCTGTGTGTGTGTGTGTTCCGCAGACGCTTTACACATTGCCTCTGGGATAAGCCTGACTGCTCGTGCCAAGCTACCGAGGGGGTGAGCAGGGATTATCTTCAGTGTGTAACTCCCTTGCCCTGACTAAAGTGGTGGTTTCTGCCTGGCTTAGACGCATGCCCTAGCCAACCAGAAATCCCATTTCTAACACCCACCACTTACAGACCCCACCTAAGCATTTTGTTTGATTGAATCTGGCATGAACGATGTTGGGATTTGTTTGCATAGGGTCTTCTAAGTTAATTAATGCTTTCTGGTAGGTACATGGTGCAAGAACATAATCAGAAAGTAATAAAAGTGGGAGTGGAGCGGGTAGAAAGATTTTAGCAATTGGATTAGTATGTCCTAGTGTTTCACTTTTGAAGATCCATGTTGGATCCTCTCTGATTTCACAGCCAGTATGGATTTAAAAGAAGGAGCTTCCTTCCAGCTCCAAAAATAATTTCTTCTAAACACCTATTGACTATTTAGGAGATATACCTTGCTTTCAATAGAAACTCTACTTCCAGATATTTTTCTAGAAATAGGATGCCAGTGTCCTGACTTGGTGCACATTGATAGTTGGACCTGCCTTGGCTTAGAAGCCTGCTAGCAGGAGAGAGAGGTCCAGTTTTTCAAAGCCTGCACTGAGTAGGTGAGAAGCTCCTATATCACAGGGCTGATAATAGTTTTTCAGTGCCATGATACTACGGATAATAGCTTACCAGTATTGTGATACCACAGGGATTGTTTGCTGCATTAGTAGATCAGAGGAAGGATTTAAAATTGTAGCATCCTCACCAGTGACGGCTCCTCCACTAAGGTGGAGGATTAACGTGCCTCTGTTTTACAGCAGTTAAATAAAGGAAAAATAAAATGAGAATAACTTGATGTTGTTATCATTTTATTTTTTTCCTGCTGCTGCAGCTTTGCTCGTGGAGCGGGGCTGGGCTGCTCACACAGGAGCAGGACAAGGAGTGGTGGGCACACTGTAAGTGCCCATGACTGTTTGGCCAGCCGCCTCGGGCCGGGCAAAAAGTCATGCGCACTTAGCATGTTCTCCACCCAGCCTGCATTAAAGCCTGGGTGGAGAACATGCCCAGGCCCCCAGTCCCCATCTGAGCGCCAAACCACAGTGCTCCGACCAATCACAAAACTGCATTGCAGCGTTAATATTGGCTTAGGGGACCCTGGGGGCTTCCTGTTCTGGGCCGAGTCCGAGGAGAGACGTGTCAATAAGATTATTTTTTTAAAACTTTTTTTACAACTCCATCCCCGCCCGCCACCCCTGATCCACGCTGGCCACCACTGATCCTAATGCTTTCTTGACCATGTTATAGAATAATCCCTGGAATAGTGCTAGGGTGAGTATTTAATTTAAAGCTGTTTTGAGGTCAATTCACAAAGACATTAAAGAGTACTTTGAAGTAGAACTACAGGAGTTCTTCTTCCCATACTCATGATCGCATCTGTGAATTGGTAGTGACATTAATAACTTTGTGACAAATGTATCAGAATGTAGTAATCTGTTCTTGAAATTTGCTGAGGATTTTCAAGCCACTCGATGAAAAGTTATAAATATATATTTAACTTTGAAAATATTTACATTAAACGTGAAAGTAACAGTTATATCATTTAAACATTACAAACTAGCACACATTCTTCCAAAAGATGTACATCTATTATAGTTCTTTAAAAAAGAAATAATTATGGCCACTTTAACTACCCTTGATACTTATATGGTTTTAAACTTAAAATGTTTGGAGATAAAGGATTTATAAGTCATTTTTCGTAAGGTGGTCATATTTTCAAAGCTGATCAGTGCGAGATTTCCAGGAGAACTGAATTGGGTAAACTCTTCCACTACTGTTCATCCTTGATTTCATATTTAATTCTGCAGTTTCCTTTTAAACATGGAATATTAAGAATTATACTGATAGCTGATTTGGAAAGACAAGTTCCAACTTTTCCATCACTCAGCAAACTCACCTACTACAGCAACATATGCCTTAGTCACACTCTCTTGTTCTGTTTCCTTAATAAACGTAAACGTTTTTCCATTCATAACCTACTCACTTCTTCAGATTACTGCCACTTCACCTTCTTGCCACAGCATAGATTCGTTTGTGGTTGAGCACGGAGAACTCTACAAGTTTGTGATATTAGAATTCAAATATTTCTCTGATTTTCCCTACCCCACAAATAATCCAGACTACTTCCCACTTTACTCAACATGCCCTATTCCATCCCAAATTAACCATTTCCCCACCATTCTAAGCTTGGTTGTTTAACCTCCAACTAGGATTCTTACCCATCCAAGGTCATCCTCACTGAATCCACTCGGTGACTCACAGTTACAGAGACCAGTATTTCTCTTTCACAATTATATTATTTATTGTGTATTGCTACCATACCAGCTTGATATTATACAATGGGATCCCCTGTGGTGCTTTCTGCTAAACTGTATTTGTACTGGCTATACAACTCTGTACACTTTACCCTGCTAACCAATAGTAAAGTGATTGTGTTCCTCCTTTCAACATGGTACAATTGTTATACACAGTTTATTTAATTTTCCTCTAAGTCCCTAGTGAATGGAAGCATTATTTAATTGTCCTCTAAGTCCCTAGTGAATGGAAGCAAATGTGCCCAAGACCAGTAAATTAAATACTACACGTGGGCTGCAGCACTTATTGTGCTGTCTGCTGCAGTTGCACTGTAAAACCTGCCTACCATTGTAGCCTCGCTCTGCAGATATGATCCTGCAAATTCGACCTGTCAAAATACACTTTTGACTCTCCTAAACCTTCCGTTTAAATATTTATTGGCCACCCCTATGTAGGACGTAATGCCCCTATGGTATTTAAAAGTAGGTATTGTAAAGGTTTAATGTTAAATATGTTCTTACAGTGACAGGCTTCTCAAAGCTATTATCACCATAGCTAGTGGAAGGCAGTTCATAAGAAAACACTGGGATGCAATAATAACAACTAATACTTTGGCTCAGTAATGGGACTAGCTAGAAAAATAATTAAGCAACACTTTTTAATAGTTATTAGAAATCCAATTCATTGCTGAATTCTGTTTTTGTAAATATTATGGAAAAGACCTTTCAGAAAGTTACCTTTGCCTACCTTGAAGTACTGGAAAGTTAAATCTGCATTGTGTTCTCCCACTTTAGCCCGCCAGTAATTAGTGGTTAAATAGGTGTGAATGAGGTGTGAACTTGCTTCCAGGAACAAAACAATAGGATGACCCAAATTTGCAGAGATGACTCCTCTGAACCTGACAGAGTATGGGAAGAGGGCTGAGAGTATCCTATGTGACATTACCGTATCAAGTACTGCTTGTGTGTCACAAACTGCTTGACAGATTTACTGGGTCTCCTCATGTGACACTTTGGGCACACTTAAAAGAGCCTTACCCTGTCCTTGCCAAATGTTACCTGCCACTTGGGCAGGACCCTTCTGTTGTCTCCCTAGCCAGCCTGGCCCCATTACAGTGGGCCTTGTTTGACTTTACAGTGTCACACAACCTGTTTGACTGGTCTGCTGGATTTACTGGGGGGCACTTCAAAGGAGGGAGAAGGAAAATACAATGCCAAGGCAATGTGTGTGTATGCACTGTCTAGTTGCTGAAACTAAGCTTTATTATACCAGACCTCTGTTCTGAGGTAGTTGTGGGTAAAGGGACTGTTAAATACCATTAAAGCAGGTTCACCGTTGGATATTATTCCCTCTCAACTGATCACTACTTTGGCTCCTATCCTGTTGGCTTCCATCACTGACCTTTGTAATCTCTCATTAAAGTTAGCAACTCTTCCACTTAAATGGAAGATGGCACAGATCAGACCAATTCTTAAAAAACCTTCGGTTGATCCTCTAAATATGCTTAATTACAGACCTATATCACTACTTCCGCTCTTTTCCAAGATCTGAGAGTCACTGGTTAGTCGCCAACTAGTGTGCCATCTTGAAAACAATGGTCCGTTGGATCCCTCTCAGTCTGGGTTCCGTGACTGTTATAGCACGGAATTAGCCATAACAGAAGTCACTGATACTATCAAACTTAGACAATGGGACCTCAGCAGCCGCGGCCCGTGGAGGGAGTTCTGTGGAGCGGTAAGGCGGGGCCGGGGAGGGGCAGGGTGGGGGGTTCTAAAAACCGGAATATGGATAATTGCAGGTAAGTAAACAATTAAATAAATAAAACGAAATCCAGGGCTCAGGTTAAAGGGGTACCACAGGGATCAATATTGAGTCCCACTCTTTTTAACATTTATCTGTCCCCCATGGCGAAGCTCATTAGGTCATGTGGTTTTGATACCATCTCCTATGCAGACAATACACAACTGGTCATTACTATGGATTCTAACCCCTGGCTTACTGAGGTGAAATTTAAAGACTTTATGCTAAAGATCCCTGTATGGATGACTGCCAACTTTCTTCAACTTAATTCAAATAAGACACAGATTCTCTTATTTGGTAAATCTCATTCAGTTTGGTCCTCAGATTGGTTGGCACTGGAATTAGGACCACCTCCGACACCCAAGAAACACGTGAAAAACGTAGGTGTCATACTGGATGACAATATGTCCATGAAGGAGCATGCTAAAACTATCTCTGGGACTTGTTTTCACCTCATGCGCATGCTTAGGAAGGTATTTCAGTGGACTCCTTTGCAGGCTAGGAAGACCCTTGTCCAGGCACTGTTAGTGAGCCATCTTGATTATTGGAACTCCCTAACGGTTAGGATGAACAAAGGTCTTTTTCTAGACTTCAGGTGGTGCAGAACAAAGCGGCTCACCTTATTCTTAATCAGCCCCGCGTTCTCCCTGTCACCCTTCATTGTGCCTCCTTCACTGACTGCCAATAAAAAAGCGGGGTCTTTTTAAAATGTTACGTTTGGTTTTTAAAACCTTGCATGGAAAAGGACCCAGCTATCTAGAAAGCAAACTACAGCCTTATATTCCCATTCGTCAGATGAGATCCAGCGAAATGCGTTTGTTGTGCCCCGAATTCATAAAACCAGAGTTGGGGATCGCTCTTTCTCTTTTTTAGCTCCCTATTACTGGAATTGTCTGAGCCTGTTTATCTGTTCCTGTTCAGATCTAATGTTTTTTAGAACATTTCTGAAAACCTGTCTGTTCAGTCTTTAACCCTGGTACAGCTCAATGAACTGTATTCTGCGGCTACGGCACCGAGATATCCCTCCGGGGGTTGATTTGTTGCTTCTAATAAATTAATTAGTCATTAATCAAACTGAACTTTAGTGTTAGATGTAGGAGGGCACTAACATTACCATGTTATACTACCCATACACACCCCAGCCCTCAGAACCCAGACATAGGTGCCAATTACGATCCGGTAAAAACCGGGTACGAACCGTCGGTCGGAGCGTATTCTCCGTCCGTCTCGTACCCGGTTGTAAAACATTACAAACATGGAATTACAATTCGCACGGAAACACCATTTCCGTACGAATCGTAAAAAACACCGACCGACGAAAAAATGCATACGAATGTGATCCGGGAATGCTGCGACGTGACGTCGGGACGCTTCCAGGCAGCGTTTCACGACCCAGGAATTACGATTCGAACCGACAGCAGTCCGGACGGCAATATTTTTACGGCACCCAAAAAGTGCCGGAAATGCGAAGTACGGCGCAAAACGACCAGAGTAGGTGGCCCGGTAAGCGCCGTACCCCCCCCAGCCCCCACATGTACGTGCCGTACCCCCCCAGCCCCCGCATGTACGCGCCGTACCCCCCCCAGCCCCTGCATGTACGCGCCGTACCCCCCCAGCCCCCGCATGTACGCGCCGTACCCCCCCAGCCCCCGCATGTACGCAGCGAACCCCCCCGTGTATGTACACCCGAGTACGTGTCGAACCCCCCGTGTATGTACGCCCGAGTACGCGCCGAACCCCCCCGTGTATGTACGCCTGAGTACGTGTCGAACCCCCCCGTGTATGTACACCCGAGTACGTGTCGAACCCCCGTGTATGTACGCCCGAGTACGTTTTGAACCCCCCTGTGTATGTACATCCGTGTACGTTCGAGTCGTACCCCCACCCGTGTATGTACGGTGCGTACCCCCAGCGCTACATCACAGGGGGGTTCGACACGTACAGTTTGACACGTACTCGGGCGTACATACACGGGGGGTTCGACACGTACTCGGGCGTACATACACGGGGGGTTCGACACGTACTCGGGTGTACATACACGGGGGTTCGGCGCGCACATGCGGGGGCTGGGGGGGGTACGGCGCGTACATGCGGGGGCTGGGGGGGGTACGGCACGTACATGCGGGGGCTGGGGGGGTACGGCGCGTACATGTGGGGGCTGGGGGTACGGCGCATACATGCGGGGGCTGGGGGGGGTACGGCGCGTACATGCGGGGGCAGGGTGTTACGGCACATACCGGGCACCTGTTTGGACGTCTCCATGGTTGCTATAGGAGTTCGGTGCGGACGGTCTTTTCACCATACGGTTGTACATTCGGACGCCCGGGATGGATCGTGATTCCCCGGTCGGACTTCGCTTTTCATGTTTGTACGGTAAATCGTCCGAGGACGTGTCGGACACTTTTTCCGACCCGAGGACGTGTGGGGAATTGTTCCCAATGTGACTCGTATGGGCTTTTTACCATGCGAATCGGGATTGCCAGTTTGTACGGCACTTGTACGATTCGTACGGTAAAAAGACCGGATTTGAGTCGTACGGGGAATTATTTTACCGGATCGTAATCGGCACCTTAGTGTGGCTGAGGACTTCAGCCATCTTGAAAATGCCCAGAGTGAGTAGGTGCAAAAACAAGTTGATGGACAGAATGCAGAACAATGTCATACATTCACCCCAGTACAGAGATCTGGGCCTAAATCCATCGTTTTTTTGCTCACCATACCGTTCCAGTTTGAACCCAGCCATATGCAAATCAGTCTTGACCCTGTGCCTCATGGGAACAGTCCAGCCCGAACTGCCAAGCCAGGTCCTCCCTGGACTGGAAACAAGCATCCTAGGACCGGTTTCGGGGTTTCACCCCTCTTCAGCCAGGATAGCTTGATTCCAGTGGCATGGAGAGCACGGGACTCACGTCTGAGCATACCCGTCCCACTCGGGGTGACAAATGCAAAAACAACAGTTGATGGACAGAATGCAGAACAATGTCATACATGAAACCGGTCCTAGGGTGCTTGTTTCCAGTCCAGGGAGGACCTGGCTTGGCAGTTCGGGCTGGACTGTTCCCATGAGGCACAGGGTCAAGACTGATTTGCATATGGCCAGGTCTAAACTGGGGTGGCATGGTGAGCAAAAGAATGATGGATTTAACCCAGATTTCTTGACTGGGGGTGAATGTTTTGATTTTTTCTGCATTCCGTCCATCAATTGTGTGTCTTTAACTTCTAAAAGTGACATTCCTAAAATAGTGATAATAAATATGCACACACCATTATGCAGCATTTATTACCATTATTCCAATCATACTAAACTTGACCACGCTGGTCCTCTCATATCACAAATTACCACTGAAACACTTATCAGGGAAACCCCAATGCATTCCTATGAGAGGGCAGCCTCACATCAGTTAGAAACCAAAATGGCTGTTTGTCACTACAAAGACATGCCATACAGCTAAGGCACATGCCCTACCTTTTACCTACATTGCACCCTGCCCATCGGGCTAGCCAGGGCTCACCTTAAGGGTGACTGACATGTAGTAAAAGGGGAGTCTCAGACGAGGCACCCACTTTATGTGCCACGTCACGGCGGCAGTAAACTGCGCGCGTAGGCCCTGCAATGGCAGAGGCCTAAGACAGGTTTGAAAGCCTACTTTGGTGGGTGGCGCAAGCATCACTGCAAGCTCACCAGTAGCATTTAATGTACTGGCCCCGTGTATATGAGATATCATATTACTGGGGACTGATAGGTAAATTAAATACGCCAAACAGGTGTAGACCAATCTTACCATGTTTACCACGGATAACACATGCAATGTTTCACAACTTAGGGCCAGATTCTGATGTCGTTTGGAAGGCCTCCAAATTGGATTTGGCTTTCCCGGATCCGATTCATAGCCCTTGTTTATGATCGAATCGTACACAGGCCCAAATTACCAAGTACGATGCGAAGATTGCATACACGCCGACCAAATAGTTTCCGGGACCCAAACCTGTCCATACGACTTGTTCGTAGCCGAATTGTGCCGCGCCATGGTGCTGAATTCTGACTGAGTGAGTACGATGCCCGATTCGTACAGCTGCTTCACCTCGGTCTCAGCGAGAGGAAACGGCTGTCAAGAGCGTACTTGGGGGGCCATTGCAGGCCCCCTTCACCCTGGGCACTCCGAATCTGTCACAGGGGTTACCCGTGGGTACACCCAATCCAGGCATGCAAGTGTGGCGGGCACCATGGAGTGCCTGCCACAGGGTGTACGCTTTTCCCCACCCACCCCTTTTTGCTATGGGAGCCTGTGTACGTGTCTGTACACAGGCTCCCATAGAGTTCAATAAGAGTCTGAGCGAAACGAGTCCATAAGCATACGGCTTCATCGTAATCACTCATTCGGAGCCACGGAGCACGTTTTGCTCGGAAAGCCCTCCAGATCCAAGTCATATGGAGGGCTTTCCTAGCGAGATCAGAATCGGGCACTTAGAAGAATGATAAATTAAATAGGTCCTTGGGTATAAGCGCAGGTTTGATACTTTCAGTATCATTTACATTTATGTGGTCATTTTGGTGTGAGTAGCATTTATCACACTCCAGATAAATATCTTAGTTTTGTTTCTCACAATTAGGCATTCTGCAGCACTGGTAGAAGAGGTCAGTGAAGCATCTAAGTCAACTGGCAAGCTTGGTAACACTGTGATAAAATACCCTTCTCCATCCACTGTTCTCAAAACCTATGCCAGGGCGTCTTGAGCTATCTATGACCATTGCCTTAAAAAGAACGACTTAAAAATGAGTCTATAGCTCTTAGTGACAATATAGTGATGTCATATGGCATTAACTTGATCTGAAAGTAGTAGGCCTTTATGATATACTGGGTAGGAAAAAATATTACTTCAGCAGAGCACACTGATTAGAGCAAGGATTAGAAGTCCACAACTGACAGTATATGTCAAACTCTTACTGTTACAAAGAGGAATAAAAGAAGTTATGCTAAGGATTTCAGACTTCCTCCCAGTGTCTCTTCTTGTTTTATATACTGTATGCCCATGTCTACGAAATTTGTAGGTGGATACTTTCACATTGTATTATCTCATCACTCTCCTGTTTGTCAATTCCCAATATCTTCTCGAAATATGCACTCAGCTTTCAAAGTTCTCCAGGATTACCCTTTCAAACCAAAGAAAGAGATATAGCTGAGGATAAATGCATGCAAGCTGAAATGATGGTGTTGATGCCAGCAACAAATATCGGATAACTAGACACTCTTCCAAACCATGAGTCTTACTTAATTTCTTTTGAACCTTGATTTTGGTTTTCCTTCTGGGTCAGAAACTCTGTCCATCACCACCCCCTTTTTCCCAAATCGATTTTATCCACACTCAGTGTGGGAGGGTATGCTCAGACGTGAGTCCCTTGCTCATTGCACCATCAGGATTCAGGAAAGCCGGGCCGACGAAGGCTGTGATGCCAGAAACCGGTCCCCGGAAGCTTGTTTCCTTCCCAGTATAAGAATTGGCTTGGTAGTTTGGTTTGCCCTGTTCCCATAATGCACTGGGACAGGTACAGACTAATTTGCATGGAGCCAGGTTCTGAGCTGGGATGGTGCAGTGAGCTAAAAAACGGTGATGGATTAAAACCATGATCTCTTGACTTGGTAAGAGTATTCTGCATCATTCAGAAACTCTGTCCATCACCACCCCCTTTTTCCCAAATCGATTTTATCCACACTCAGTGTGGGAGGGTATGCTCAGACGTGAGTCCCTTGCTCATTGCACCATCAGGATTCAGGCAAGCCGGGCCGACGAAGGCTGTGATGCCAGAAACCGGTCCCCGAAAGCTTGTTTCCTTCCCAGTATAAGAATTGGCTTGGTAGTTTGGTTTGCCCTGTTCCCATAATGCACTGGGACAGGTACAGACTAATTTGCATGTAGCCAGGTTCTGAGCTGGGATGGTGCAGTGAGCTAAAAAACGGTGATGGATTAAAACCATGATCTCTTGACTTGGTAAGAGTATTCTGCATCATTCAGAAACTCTGTCCATCACCACCCCCTTTTTCCCAAATCGATTTTATCCACACTCAGTGTGGGAGGGTATGCTCAGACGTGAGTCCCTTGCTCATTGCACCATCAGGATTCAGGCAAGCCGGGCCGACGAAGGCTGTGATGCCAGAAACCGGTCCCCGGAAGCTTGTTTCCTTCCCAGTATAAGAATTGGCTTGGTAGTTTGGTTTGCCCTGTTCCCATAATGCACTGGGACAGGTACAGACTAATTTGCATGTAGCCAGGTTCTGAGCTGGGATGGTGCAGTGAGCTAAAAAACGGTGATGGATTAAAACCATGATCTCTTGACTTGGTAAGAGTATTCTGCATCATTCAGAAACTCTGTCCATCACCACCCCCTTTTTCCCAGAGTGAGTAGGTGGTCATTTCCACACACTAGCTCATGCCAGACATAAATGTGGCAGCTCATGACACCCACATCAGATCATGTTTGGACCCGTGGTAGAGCAAAAGAGGACTGGACCTACTGCCTGTGACCTTGGAGCACCCTGAAAAATTCACCTGCTCTCCCTCTTGTATCCAGGACAAAGAAGGAGAGATCAAGGTTCATAAGGATCGTCTCTTGTAGGGCTAAAGGCCTGGACGCCATTTGGGGTAATCAGGAGTCGCAGCTAGGACTTTTAGCTAGCTACCTGCTACTCCTGACACTTCCTTTGTGACCCCTGGCTTCAGAAGTGGTAAAACCTTTGCCTCCTCTGAGGCCTGGGATTGCAAAGGCAGTGCCAGGAGTAACAGGGAGCAAGCTAAAGATCACAGCAGTGACCCCCTGACTACTTCCAAATTTCATCCATCGCTAAAGGGACACAACAAGCTTCAAGAGGCCTTTTTCTGCATTCTCAGCTGACCACTTCCAACTGGAGACGTCCTGGACCCTGCTGCTGGCCTCTTCTGGAGTGAGTCTTGACGCTGGAATGCTGCCCCAAGGTCAGGGACACTTGGCTGGTGACAAAGTGTATTCCTTCTGACAAATCCTTAATCCTGGGACTTAGACACTTTTAGCCAGCTCTTAGTTTGAAGAGGTGGTGGTGGTCCAAGACCAACCCGCCAAGCCGATCTGACGAATGTGCCTTCCCACTGGGCCAAAGATTCAGTTTACTCTTGCTATGTTCTTCTCAGCATCAGCATATCCAATTCAGCGAGACCTTGCAGAGAAGGTATCCAGCCTCATGGAGCCCTCTTTGCCTTCAGCCTTCACCCTTGCTCAACTAGAAAGAGCCAAACTCTGAAAAAGTGACTTAGGGCCTTATTAAAAGTTTGGCGGTTCTGGAGCAGGCTGCCGCACGGGTGCGCCTGCCTGAGTAGGAGTTTTCTCCTGGTCTGTGGGGCGGTCCTTTGGCATGCCTATGGTGGTGCCTATTGAAAAGTCACCGCCATGGGAACGCCAAAGCCTGTTCCTGCATGGCATGGACTGTAAAGTTCATGCCGTGCAGGAAAGGGTTGCATGCAGACAGTGCGGCAAACCATGTGCCTCCCTGCATGCATCACATGGCCCTGAGGTAACAGGGGGCCCTGTAGGTTGCGACGATTCTGTGGCGGTCCCATCACCATATTCGTAATACTGTGGGAGGACCACTGTCCGATGGACAGCCACACTAGTAATCAGGCCTTAAGTCTGAAGGTAGAAATCTTCACAGACGAACAAGAACCTTCTCTGACCATGAAATTCAAATTTCTTTTACTCTGAGCTTTCCCTTCAAATGTCAACAGCTTCACCAATACCTCATCCAGTGGCTATCCAATAATGTACCCTCTTTGCTCACAGCCTACTGCCTTGTCCAGCAGAGGAGTTTTAACTTCCATTCCGGAGACTAAAGCTAAAACTTTTTACCAGGACTAATCTGCTGTCCATTGCAGTCTGCCGTAAACGTTACCATTGTCTTGGTCAAGCACAACCAGATGACACTCAGTTTGGTCTTAATGGGTGTTGGTGTTATTTTGAACCTTACATTTAAAAAAATCTGAACTCTAGTTCTACTTATTGGATTTTAGTTGATTTGGCGTCATTTTATTTATTAAAATTCATTCTATTTTTCTAAATTGGTTTGGAATTTTTCAGGTGTTGTGACTTCATTGCTGTTTGAATACTGAATAAATTCACATTAGCTGTATGTTATACCTGCTGCTCTGTGCCATAGACACCAGGGGATTGAGCTCAGGTTAATTCTGTGACTTTGTCGGCTCACCCTGACAAGGATTGTGGTTATTATTTGATGTGAGTACTCACCACCCTCAACTAATACCCCAGTTTCTTACAGTGTGGCCCATGACTACAGAGAGGTTAGGATGTTGGAACATGGGAAATATGAAGGAGGTGGGATTCTGGACAGGCACACCGAGTACAGGAGACAAAACGGGATGGGGACAAGATGGAAAAGGTCACTTGGATATAATGGGAATTAGGGGCATGACAGAGAGCATGGGGAAGGAGGTAAAGACATGAGAATAAAGGACAATACTATAGACAATAGGAGTGAAGGGGTACTCATGTAATCATGTGAATGTTCAAGCTTCACCTACCTGGGCATGCAGAAGTTGATTGCTGAATACCTTGTACTTGTAGTGTCTTTGGTTGTGTGGCGCTAAGGAATGGTAGCTCGCCAGGGGACTACATCCGAGCAATCTGCTATGTCATTGTGTTCTCCGTAGGTGAATTCTAATCTTCCATCTCTTTGTTATTCCCTCCTACCAGGCTTATCAGGTGCACTAAGGTTATGTGGGGCAGTATTTTGAGTTTAGGTTATTGCTACACCATAAATTCCATGCATATTCTATGCCTCTTTGTCAGTGAATTCCTATTGAATTTTAATCAATCTTGCCTAATGGTCCTAATGACAGCTGCTGTCAAATCAGAGTTCCTAAATATATCCAGCTTCTGGAGTGGACAAAATCAGCAAATTGTTGCTTGAGTAAGAGCAGTCAACCAGGCAAAACAGCTGCTTTCTTCATGCAGTTGCAGTCTTTTATTTAGAATCGAGCCCTTTGTCTTCCCAGTTTAATGCACGGAAATGGTGAACTGCGTATCAAACGCATTTTTCCTGTAAACAATACCCATATAGCAGAAGCTGATATGCAAACTCCCTAAAGAAACAAGAAAAACCCAAGGAACACGCTACTGAAATATGATACTGAAAACATAAGCCAAAATGTATTCCTCGTCTAAAAAGCCAGGAGCAGCCAAAAAGGAAGAGAAAACGGCACAAACTACTAGGTAGATGCGACATCCATGCCGAATATTCGCTTATAGTTAAAAACCACAAACACGTGTAATTAACGACCGAATAGCAGGTCAGTGATCACAGTCTGAAGATGTAATTTAATATTTATTGCACTTTTTGTGCTTGAGCGAGTGTCCATTACTGATGGTAATAAGGAAATATGTACACGCTCAATCTTAATTACAGAAAAAATGATGGGGAACAATGGAATTTGAGTACCTAATTAAGTGTGTGTCAAATTCCAGGACATTTTACCACATGCAATTGATGCAAATGATCCCAAGAATTACATTTCTGAAAATTAAAGCGATCTACTAATGCATTTTGCATGCTGATCACATTCCGCCAATTTTTATATAATGTCAAAATAATTGATTGTCAAAGGGTAGCCCCATTTTGTCACGCAATACGTAAGTATTGTTTAAATATCACGGTGTAAATGGCCCTTAATATGAGTTTGTATTGAGATAACAAGTAATTGTAAAGTGATACATTGCATTCAGATAATAAAATAACTGTAAGGTCTCGTAGTGATAGAAAATACTAAAAACAAATAAAGTAAATCATTTAAGCGAATAAGAATTGAAAACTATAGAGCGGATATAAAGTGAGGATTGAGGGGACTGTACCTAGGGTATCGTAATACAAAGGATTGCCCTGGATGTATACTGAATTCTTAAGTTTTATGGTGCATTTGTTAATTTTGCTAAATAAATTCAAAGCCTTACCAGGCATTTTATACCAGAGGAATGGAATAGTTAACAACATTCATTGGTGAGTCATTAATAACATGCACCATTGAACAATAGAAAAAAAATAATCACGGGGTATTTACACGCATGAGGTGCAGTCATTTGTCTGCGTGCCCGCTAACTGTTAGTTGTCTGTACTCAGTGTAGAAATGTGTTCTTCAATAGCCATCACTCATCTCCATCCTCCCACTCTGGCTTTCAAGAGCTGTGCAGCATAAGATGTTTTAGGAAATGTTACTGTGTTCTGAGTTGGAGTCCCTCATTCCTAGAGCGTTTTATCCCCACAAACCAAAATTCACCTTTGTTCTCTTGCATAAACTCCACTTCGCTGTATCCCGACACTCACACGGAGTATCATGGGTCACAAACGTTTTTCGAGATTTTTTAAGGGGGACTAAATGTAGATAAACAGCTCTCAAAGCCTTTTCCTCAGCCTTTCACTTCCACCGCCTGTCAGATTTTACGCATTCCTTCTATAATAAATCAGGAGCCCCTGTCAAAACAGACAAATCAAGCTCCAAATAGTGGTCGTCTGGACACCGCAGCAGGCAAGCGGGGACCTATCCCTGAGAAAGAAGAGACAATGGTGGCGCAAGTGCTAGCATTATCATTGGTCTACACTGAACGTACTCAAGACTATCTAGCTAATCCTAGAAAGTAATATGAGTAGGAGATGGAAACTAGATACTGAAAAAAAACAACAAGGCGTCAGAAAGCTGGAAGTTAAATATTGTGCAGAAAATTTCTCTGACGAAGTCCTTACTTAACCCTGCTTCAAGCAGGTCACCCCAAGTACTGATCTTCAAACACTTATATACCGCCCCATGTAAAAAGATCAGTATGGCCATCCAGAATGATACACATATTTTTTCAGGATTATACTGTAAATTTAGCAGCTTTAAACATATTTAACAATTCAAAAGTTGTAGTTTTCCTATTAAAAAATCAAATAAAATGCATTACTACTTTCTACGGGGAACCTGGTCCCCCTAAATTATAAAAGAATCCCCAGTGTAATCTGTTATCAGAAATTAAAGGGTGTAAGAAGGGTTACCCTCCCCCCCACCTTTTGATACCTACTGCAAGACAAGTTTTAGTGAGAAAAGATGTAACTCATGGTAGTTACAGAGTGACATGCTGCCACACTGTTATTTTCACTAAATACACAGCATTGTTTCAACATGATGTTCCTCTTAGCCACTGCCTAGTGCCCCCAGAGATCAATTCAGGCCTCGCCAGGGGGGCTGCTCCCCAGTTTGACGACTTTTGACCTACATCAAGAATGTCTCCAACCACCAATTGAGAATTTTTGGGAAGGGCAAAAGCATACAGAAGCCCACAACCAAAGTTTATGTCTCCTGTAATCAAGGAGGAAACTAGCAGTGGAAGCACTGACTACTAACATTGCCACAGAAACCTCAAACGAGGAGCTAGGGAAATTAGCTAAGGTACAGAAAATAAACATTTAAAGATATGACAAGTTGCACAATTTGATCTCTGTCATACAAACAACCTTCGAAAAGAAATCTCACACACATTCCAGATAGTTTAGGCTCTGTTCTCAAAAAACAAAAATAAAATAAAGTCTATGAAAGTGTCACAATCTAAATCATGCCCTGACTCTTGGGAAAACAGAACCAGTAGATAACTGTCTAAATTTACTTCAACATTAAACTCAACACAGCACAGCATATAATTATGCATGTACTGTAACAGCCCAAGCAGGAATGAGTTCAAATTCTTCACTGAGGTCAGCTGCCCCAGAATGTCACACAAGTTCATGAATTCATTGAAGTTAGAGGAGAAAAGATTCTGTAAGCTACAACAGCATAGTAAATAACAAGAAGATCAAAGCATAATTGAAAATGAGAGAAATACCATAATCACTAATGTCCACAAGATAGAAAGTCATTAAATGTGGGAGGCCAAGAGGATCAAAATTCTATCAAGGCTTTTAGGACACCTTAGATCTGCAATTGTATGTTGATGTGACCTACATTGATTGAAGAGAGTACGTAAAGATAAATGGAATACTCTTTCCATGCTAATGACATTTGTTATTTTTTTCAAGATATACGCTGACAAAATGAATGTAGATTTTATGGTTGAATGTAACAGTTCATCTGAACTGTTTTACAGTTTACTACTTGAACCGCTGTAAGTAAGTGGATTATTATTTGGCGTGGCTGGTAGTCCACCTCAAGGAATAATAAAACTAACTTATCACTGTGAATCCCCCAGAGACACTTAAGTCTGAGGTCCACCACCTCAACGCTATGGTACAGAGCAGACCTGCCTTAAATAGGGGCAATGTGTTTGGAATGTATGCATAACTAAACCAGTAATAAAATCAAAAAATACAAATCCCACAACAATTTAGAATAGTAGAGTAAAATATAATAACCATAATTACACTAAAATGACAAAAATCTAATATGGGGAGCCAAAGATGTGCATTTTTAACCCCTTCCATGCTGCGCAGATTCCGCCGCTGTGCTGACGGAATCTTGCGCGGGCGTGGTCATGACGGAACGGTTCCGTCATGAGCACAGCTCAACCGTGGCTCATGACGGAACCGTTCCGTCATGAGCACCGAAGGGGTTAAAGAAGAAATAGAAACAAAAAGCACTAAGTGCTGATGATGGTTTATGTCCATGGGTGGCCAGACCTAGGTGTGATTTCAATCCAACCACGATAAAGCAAAGTCGAATACAGTAAGTAGACTCTTTATGGTTGCAGATTTTACCTTGGGACATATTCTGCAAAATGAAGGGAAAAGTCTTCCAGCAAGGCAAGGCAGTAGGCTGTATCCAGCAAAGCTGATGCACATTTGGAAAGCTGTTGGGTGAGGTCCCACTGAAGCCATTGGTTTAGGCAGAAAAAGCATGAAGAGGAGTAATTTGATTTTCCCATCGGACGAGGTCTACACATTGCCCAGATAGTGTTGACGTCTGCGACCGGTTTACTTTCTCATTTGCACTTAGTTTGCGAAATAGAAGTCTTTTTTATCTAGAGGGGAACGGCAGGAGACTGTTGCCTTTTCACCGAGGGCCCACTGAAATGTATTTTATGCTGCTGAAAAGCTCCAAGTGGGACAAATCAGTTTCTTCAGCCCAGAAAATGTGCCTTTTTCCTCAGCTCTTCACCTAAGGCTTCAAATGTTCAGGGGAGATTCTGAGGACTTTAGGGCTTGATCCACCAGAGGGAGGATTAGGTGCATGACCAGCTTTGACTGGGCGACTTGGAGTCCAGGAATAATGTCTCATCATCTTTTTGTGTCCCTGTAGTAATACTGGAGGTCAGCCCATTGACCCTTGGAATCTGCTCCTTTGTCATGGGTATAAGAGTGACCAAATTCCGTCCTTCAGCATTCTTCTCAAATTACAGCAAGATGGGTCCTGTCCTCTTCTTATCTTCTGCCGGTCTAAAAAAAAGTGTTGTGAGGAGGGTTCCTTGAGGTGTCACATTTACGTCTGCCAGTCACCAGTGGATGGGGGTGATTCTTGGCTCATCCCTAGCCAATGAGGTAAATGGTTTATAGGGGTAATCCTACCCACCTTTTCAGCAGTTCCTGTTTGCCATACTGCAAACAACTTCCTCCCTTATGCAGCACCCTTGAGTCCACCCAGAAATGTTGCTATGGGAATGAGCAGTCTCTTCCTCTGTATCAATCCGAAACTGGTTTTGGGACAGCTTCCCTCCCACTGAGTTTGGTGCCAGCCTATCTAGTATGAGCCTGGGAAAGTAAGGTTTGCCTTCCTTCAGGTTGGCCTGTGCATCTGCCTATGAAAGGGTAAGCCTCACCTTGGTGTAATTTATAGTATCCTACCAGCAGCTGCCCCTGCCAGTGCTTGATTTAAATGAGGTGTGAAAACAGCTCCCACAGCAGGACAAAGGCTTAGGCCTGGTTACAGGAAGGGCTGGGTGCGGGCAAATGATCTCTATCAGCTCAGGAAAAGCAGCTAGGGAGGTTCCAGGAATTTCCTTAACTTGAATGGGGTAGTCTTACCCATTCATACTTTAGTGTAAAGCAAAACCTGGGATGGGAAAACTCTTTTATCCTAGGACACATAGTAGTCAACCTAGCTCAATTATAGTGGGAGGGGTAGCTGGACCCAGAACTAGTTTAGGTAGAAATCTTGACTGCAAGAAAAGCATCCAACCAATGCAAGGAATCTGTCCACTGCAAAATTTGGATATCTTTCCATCTGAGCTTTTCCTTTCAAAACCAACACCTGCAGTGACACCTCATCCAGATGCTATCTGGCTTCAACAGGACTTTGGCTGATACAGCCTGTAGCTTTGCCCATCTTAAGGATTTTGGCTTTGATTTCAAAGACTATGTTCCAAGACTAAATCTGAAACTAGGATGAATGTGCTTGGCGCATCCAACCCTCATTCCATTGTGGTCAGACTGAAATCATGCCTAGGTCCCAGTCAACTGCAAATGGTGATTACTGGTTTGCGCTTTACTTTTCAAGACCTTTTTCTCTTTAATAATAATACATATTCAAATGTTCAATTCCCCATTATTGGATTTTTTTTGTTTTTGTGCCATTTGGTTTATTCAGCTTTTCTCTGTTTTAATTCATTGTAGTGGAATATTGCGCAGTGTTTTAACTTTTTAATTGTTTTTGTACTTTTAAAAGATTTACACATTTTCTCTGAGTTAAACATCTCTTCTCTGTTTCATACCTGCTGCCTGGGGTGGAGTCCAATCAACAATTCACTTTCTCATAATTCTACATCATTAACATTTAGTGATTTAATAGAAACTGGAAGAATGTAGTACAAAAGGGCATCTCTTAGCAGAAAACAAGGAAGCAAGCAGTGTTGAGTTTCTCCTAAATTATTTTGCTCCCAAAGTGGAGGTCCATAAAACCAGTAGGACTGCAAGTGAATTCTGTGATAATTAAATGTTCCAGTGGAGTGCTATGCTGGACAAAAAGAGATGCATAGCCCCATTATTTCCCAAATGTCCCTGAATAATTTATGTCTAATGGTCCAGAAAACTAGCATGCAAGACCTTTATCAATTGACACACTGCCAGGCTGCAGCCTAAGTAGTTTCTCTTATCATCTCACATTGACCATACAGCAAAGCACATAAATAATGGTAGCTGAAAATAAAAACAAAGCAGTCACAGGGCAAAGTTAGGAGAAATGTTCTTTAAACTCATGGAGTGCAAGTAAAGTATACCAGAAGAGCAAACTAATTTAAAACATGCAAGGTTCAGTTATCTTGAATAGTGATAAAGAACATTTTAGGGTCAGTGACTAAGACAACCATCACCACGTAAGCTCCAACTTTGGTCACAGATTCAGACCATGAAGCACCAATTAAACCCATTATATTCAGTGTCCTGCATTACCCCTGAGGACGAAAGGACATGTCACCTTCCCTACTACACTTGGAGAAAGAGACACAGAAAATAGCACACAATCATATGCTTTTTCTAAACACCATCCTACCAAAGTGCCTGAAAATATACCGCAAGACTACATACACTGCTGCGAACATTTCAGTAGCGTGAACATAAAGAAACCCAATACAGAGTCTGGCTTTCATAGAAACGTGGACTATACGTGGTTATGCTACAGGGGCAGGGGCTGTACTGATTTGCATAAGGTGGTCATCTGCCTAGTGTGCTACAATGGACAATAATCAAAGGATGGAATCCTACCAAGAGCAATTGTCAGTAGTGTACACTGTTGGCATATAACATATAATTGTTCAAGATATATCTGACTTAAAGCATGAGCTGCAAAGAGCACAACTTTGAAACCTGGGAGGCAACCGCTGCTTGCTGCTTTCGAGCTCTGCAGATATGTTTTCAAATTAATGTATGCACATTAGAAGGTACAATATCAAACTGAATGGGGGTGTATTAAAACATGTATGCTATAGCAGTGCCCAGTTGTATGCCATTGAAAGGCCAGAAGTGCATAGATTAAATTCAGAATGTCTTCTAGTGAGTGCATGACCTTAAGACAAAACAACTCTTAAACAGTGAGCAGGGGTCCCCTCTCTCTTTCCAAGCCATGCGGTCTGCTTGCAGAAAAGTCCATTTAAATGTAAGCATGAGTGCACACATGTTACGGCCCACGGATCTACTCCGCACTGGTGCTCGGCAATCAACTGGGTGATAATACAGCCATTGGCATTGTGTGAGAAGGAAAAAAATCAATTGTAATTTTCATTAGGAATGTTTGCGCATCTTCTGCTTTTGAACGAACCACACTGTCAATCAAACTGTTCAGCTGAAATGGAAACAGATGGAAACATCCCCTTCTCACAACTTCAACAGAGTTTTACCAAATTGCCTGACTCAAATTTCATTCTGCAGATAACTGCTACTTTTCAAAGTGATTTTAGAGTGCGTACATCTAAAGAGATATAATGAATGCAACAAACTGCTGATCCATTCCTTCTACAGGTATTTAAAAATGATATGTACACTAAAGCCAGATGGTCGTCTAAGACATTAAGACGGGTCTTTAATTGAAAATCCATGCATAAGTGGACTAAGATAAGGATCGGTGACAAGGAGACATGCTCCAGATGTATCATCAGTGCATTGACGTGTCTACAGTTTGAAATTCGTCCTACTTAACAAAGAGACTTAACAAAGTGACTGAGCGTTTACTCGTTTTGCATCTTGATCCTGCTATACCTCAAATACAATGTAAGAAAGCATGTCCTGGCAATCACCTCATTTACACATTTCATTTAATTTTTGTGTATAGCAAACGTTAATTTTGTTAGGAACTTGATGAAAAAATGGCTGAATCAGTGTCACGTTTTCAGTTTTGATACTCAGAAGAGACAGTCCTAAAGCATGTGCATCCCAAATCGCACTAATCAAATCTCACGTATATTGTGGACCCAGACACTAGATGCAAAAAAGGCCTTTAACAGACTGAGACACTTATAAGAATTCTCACCTCTGGAATTTCCCTCCACCCTGCCTCACAAAAACACGTGGCCATGGAAACACAGGACAAACTTACCTCTAGAAAAAAGTGTTGAGAATGACCTAAATATCTACATAAATCTGCACAACAACCAGTAAGTCCTCATTCCGGGGGTCAAAACTCACAATGGTGTTGTAATACCAAAAACCAGTAATTATTGAAACTGAGATATTGGCTACTTCGACTGTGGCAGTACTGCATCAGTTTAACATGGGAAACATAGTGGCATGCAAAGCTACAGAGAAATATGTTAATGCGCTATGTGACAATTGTAGTAAAATGCCCTTTTTTGATATGGTCACCCACACTTTTTGCCAGGTATTCCATGTAACTTTGACTGGAAGTGCACTGGGTTCCTGCTAACCAGGAACCCAGTGCCAGATGTCTTTCCCCCAATTGGCAATACCTTTAGCATTCCCTGTAAGTACCAAGTAAATGGTACCGCTGGCACCTAGTGCAAGGAGGCTGACGAGGGTTCCTAAGGACTGCAGCCTGAATTGTGTCACCCTAAGAGACCCCTCACCAAGCTCATGCAAACTGCCATTGCAGGCTGCGTGTCTTGGTGAAAACAAAAGTGAAAACATTCATAGCACACAGCCTGTGTGCCGTGCCAGCAGACCTGATGAGGGCTGTTAGCCCGAAACCGGTCCTAGGATGCTTCTTTCCGGTCCAGGGAAGACATGGCTTGGCAGCTGGGGCTGAACTGTTCCCATGAGGCACAGGGTCAAGACTGATTTGCATATAGCTGTGAATGAACTGGGGTGGCGAAGTTAGCTAAAGAATGATGATGGATTCAACCCAGATCTGTGACTGGGGGTGGGTGTCTGAAAAGTTTGACAGAGTATGCCAGACGTGGGTCCCTTGCTTAGTTTATCACTGGATTCAAGCTAGCCGGGCTGATGAGGTCTGTTAGCCCGAAACCAGTCCCAGGATGCTTGTTTCTGGTCCAGGGAAGACAGACCTGGACTGTTCCCATGAGGCACAGGGTCAAGACTGATTTGCATATAGCTGTGTCTGATCTGAGGTGGCTAAGTGAGCTAAATAATGATGACGGATTCAACCCAGATCTGTGACTGGGGGTGAGTGTCTTAAAAGTTTCAGCGCTCCGTCCATCTTCTCCTGGTCTTTGCTTCCATTGCATGCAATATAGGTAAGTCACTCCTACAGCAGGCCTTATAGCCCTAAGGCCGGGTGTACTGTACTACATGTGTGAACACATCTGCATGTGCAGATGTCCCTGTGCTGGTCAGTTTAATTACTGCCAGTACAAGGGATCAGGGGAGCCATTTTAAATACATGTGCTGGGCACTAATCAAACATGAGTTCAACAGCTACATGATTACCTCTCGGAAACCAAAGACGTTTGGTATCAAACACCTTGTATGACTAAGCCCACACTTATTCCAGTGATGGATTAATAATACATGCACCCAGAGGGCACCTTAGAGGTGCCCCCTGAAAACCTACCAACTACTGGTGTGCTGACTGACTGGTCCTAGCCAGCCTGCAACCACAGACGTGCTTCTGACCCCCAGGGGGGGGGGGGGCTTTGCTTTCAGGAGGTCGGAAGCAAGGCCTGCTTGGCCTGAGGCTGTTTATTCCCCTTTTCACATGATTACCTGTGAATGAGCGGTCCAAGGCAGAGGGCTTCGAAGAGCCCACCCCCTTTGGCATGAGAATCTGGCTTCCCTCACAAGAGAGAATGCCCCCCCCCCCATCCAGTGCCTATTAAGCACCTGGACAGGAGGGAAAACCAGTAGTCAGAAAGGCGTGCTCACCTTCAAACTAGTTCCACCCCTCAGGTGGGCTACCTGAAGTGATAGTGAAATTTCAGAGTCTGCCATCTTTGTGATGGTAGAATTGGGAACTTTGTGGGCATAGTGATCTCCAGGTGTAAGTAGCCAATTGACTACTACCCTACAATCCCCTATCACCCTTAAATTTAGTAATTAAGGGAGCTCCTGGCACCAGGAAATCAGAACATGCCAATCAAAAGAAGAAGAACTGAAGAGCCATGAAAAGCAAGAACTGAGTAACCCAACCATGCCGCCCTTATGTCTCTGGAGGTGACCTGCTGGTGCTGCATTAGACCTTGCCCTGTACTCAAATTAAGTCCTGAGGGTTGGTCCCGTAAACCGATGTAAAGAACTTGCATACAGTATTTGTTTTTCCTTCATAGGATAACATTGCAGCCTATGGAAATTGCACTAAGGGCCCGACGATGACTTTTGGCGCAGTGGGAGTGGGCAGTATATCACCGCCACAAAAGCTGTGGTCAGGCCACTCACCAGATTAGGAGTTTTCTCTTGTGTGGTGGGCATGTTTTTGGCTTTCCCATGGTGGTGCCTTGAAAAATGGGCTCTGCATGTGAACGCCCAAAACAGTTCCTGCACGGCATGGACTGCAAAATCCATGCTGTCCAGGAACTGGTGTGCATGCACACGGGGGCACATGTTGTGCCCCCCTGTGTGCATTCACATGGTGTCAGGCACCAGTGGGCCCTGTTAGGCCCCCTTTGCATCCTCTCAACCACGGTTTTCATGGCAGTGGAAACGCCATGAAAACCGCGGCAGGGAGGAAACTGGCAGCAGTCCTGCCAAGCATATTGCAGCCATAAGACCACCAAGCCACCCAGAGAGAACATCAGTTCCCTGGAGGCAGCAGCAGTCCAATTGCGGTACGGCCACCCATGTCTTAATCTTAATGGGGCGGTCGGACCACCGTTGCGGTGGTGGCTGGACTGCCACTGCAGTGCCACCATGAGTGTGGCTTGTAATCTGGCCCTAAATGTCGACCTTTCAACCCTGAAAGTATTTCCCTCTCGAAACAAACGTACACACCTGATCATATTGATTCCAGTACTTAAATATATTTAAAGATATGTGTTTATTTTATAAATTGGTGTGGATCTCCTTATTGAGTCGTGTGTACCATTTATTGACTATGTATGCATTTGCAGATGTCTAACACTCCTCTCTGATAAGCCTATAGCTGCTCAACCACACTACACCCTAAAAGAGCACCTGTCCACTCATAATGGAATCCCTGGTCTCTTTGTACGGTATACCTCTTTTTGGTACACTATTTAAAGAGCCAGCTTGCTAAAAAAATCACTTTTCTCCGTTGTGTTTTATTTCTCTGCCTTACTGTGATGGTTCTTGGAGTTAATGTGCAACAATATTTTGTTATTTGCTCAAATTGTTTGAGAATTCATTAATATTAGATATTGACTCATATAGGTGTAAATTACTTCAGTCGTCAGATTTTTCATTTGATTTCATCCATAAAATTTTTAAAGCAATATTTCTAAAATATAATTCATCATAACAGGAACATATTTTTTTAGATCAATCTCACTCGCTGATGATCTGATGTACCCAATATCTGTTTCTTGCCTGGACCTTCATTTAGATTGACTCGTCAGACTAAAAAACTGTTATTTCTTTTTCTTAGTGCAGATATAATTGATGCAAGAAATTCTAATTTGCTAAATATATCTCTAGATAAAAAGTTGGCAACTTTAAACATGTTGTGCATGATTGTGAGTGCCAAAGTGTTGGATGCGATAATTATTGCTTTCAATTAAAGATACCACTGAGAATTAATTGGGTGCAGTAATTATTGCCTGATCTGAGTTTGCCCTGAAAATGGTTTATAATAACATGCAGATTCTTTGTTATTCTTTGCACCATATCGAGGAAGTATTTTTATGTTTTGTTATTTGAATGCTTGCTGTGTCAAGCGTGTTTAAACCGTTTCCATGTCTAAAGGAATATCAAATTAATGCTGATATATATTTTATATGATTAGTCTGTAATCTGGTACGGTGTCTGAGAATACGTCATTAAAACCCTGTGCATTTTTATACTTTTGTGGTACTGGTTTTGATAGTAGACATTGAGTTGTGATGCAGCTTGATGGTTGTATGAATAAATGCTTGAGTATAAGTTTGTGGAATGTTGACTTCCCAAGGGGAGTTTTTACTTCACTGTTTAAGGCTGTGCACCGTCCCCTTGGCTTGTGGGTCCCTCTCTTTAGTTTCATTAATTATTCATTAATAAATATTGTGGCATTTACAACCCACTAGATAAAATGGTTGCGAAACATTGCCTATATTGCACATGGCAAGTGCCATTCATTCATTCATTTGTACGCTGCTTTATAATTTGTATGCCCAATTCAGAAAAATAGCTTTATGGACTGTGATCTCTACACATATAGATCTACGTGTACGCCTGGGCAGAAATCTCCACCTAACTATAATTCATCAATTCTGGGCAGATGGTTGACTAGTACTAGAAGCATGTGCCTTCAGTCAAAAGAGGGTAAGAACACGAGTAACTCAAAATGCAACCATAAAGTTAAACATTACATGCATATTTAGGCTTGATTCTGCCAAGAGTAGTTTTACATAGTGTAGGTGGTGATCTATGCCTCTGTGCCATAATTAACTATAATCCGAAAATATGCACAAGCTGGAATCACCTGTCATGCTGCACGGCCCTCCTGTTCTTGATTATCCCAATGACAAGCCAGGTAAGAGGAAGACTTACAACTCAGAACAATATGTCTTCAAGGTGTAAACATCACCTGTTCAGACATAATAATACATATCACACATGCTAGGGAACTACACCATGCCTCTCTCATCCACGTAGGCCTTAAAAATATTGGTATTCGTGCTTTTTGTCTTGAACTTCTGTAGACTCAAAGTCTGCTTTATTGCAGGTGACAGCTACAGAAGTGGCACTTACTCCTGTGGAAGTGCCCAACCACAAATCTGCATCATAAGACATCCATGTCACCTAGCAAGGTATGCCTCACAGCTGTAAGTATTACAACTACCCTAAATATGTTTAGTCTCCATATGCTAAAACAATGGTCTGGCCACATAGGGACAGTGACAGTGGACTGGCCTTAAATATGTACATCATTACCATGAAAATGGTATCTTGCCAGGGCCTGTGCTGTCTGGCCTTTGCCACCATCCTCCACCCCACTGCTTTTCTTCTGCCTGTGTTGCCATTAGGACAGGCCTCTGACAGTACTACGTAAATCAAAATTCATCTCATCTCTGCACTGCATACGAGTGAAGACAGTGTACCTGTAAATGATTGCCACACAAAGGAGCCCATTTTGAGCATGGCATGCTAATAGATATAATGGGGGAAATACCAGTTTTGATGTCATTGACTTAGTGCACAACATACACCTATGACGTTTGAAGCATGATTGGTTACTATAAAAATGTCTCCTGTTGTCCACTCCCTGCACCTATGTTCCAATTGCAGCCAATCATAGTGTGATCTATATGTTGTCTTGTATCTACTACTGTCTTGTGTCACAAGAATGTGTGCCAAAAATGTCCATTGTCCTGGCTGTTGCCACTCCAGCCACAAGTATGTGGATGTTAAAACACTGCCTAGCACCATCATGTCCCTGCATGCACAAACTGCTTGTTTTGTGATATTTTAATACTCTGCATTGGTCTTGCTCTACAACTGCAGTCACCAAACGTCCACTAGTAATCACACAAGGACACATGCTTTGGTCCAAATGAGGGGGCAGCCTCAATGAGCTATTAGTCCCTCTCCCATCCATTAAGTATGACTATGGCCTTGGCAGGTGCACTGCAACTGACAATCGTTTGTGTCTCTTTGACACCCTTTACCATTTTAAATATATTTCTGCAACGAGTGTGCTAAATCCACTTCTGATATTTATCAGCATCAATACAATTTGTCACACCAATTATAGATGTTCTCATTTACAATGTTATAACTGTGATGGCTCTTCTTCATTTATGCAGCTGCTACATCAACACTTTGATTCATGTCCACAGACACCTACATTGTGGGAAACGGTAAGTCACAATGTTTGCCAATACAGAAAAACTCTATGCCTCTGCCAGGGAAGACACCGCTCCACCTTATGCCCACGGGCCTATTCCAAGCAGCATCTATTTTAATATACCAATGTGATGTCCTATCTGTCCATGTCAATGCATGCCTTAGAGCTACATGAATCATATCTAGCTATTTTATACAGTATTACTCCCCATAATTCCAAAGGTCAAAGAAGAAACTTCCATTTCTCTTTCATTGCAGTACCTGGAGACAATAAGCATGGCAATGTTGCCAATCCATCCACAAGCAGGGAGTGCATACAATTCCAAGAAAAAAGTATTTCCTACATGTCACCATTCTTGGTGCCTTCAACACTGTTGAGGATAGAGAGAATGATGGTCCCACAAAAGCCTACACTTCACTCATGACCATCAGTCTCCCTGGTTGGGCTGAGTACCAGATTTCAAGTCCCTAGTCACAAGAACCAAAGCAGTCCACAACCATCCCGCCTGCAGGGCTCATCCATACCACCAAGCCACCTGAGCCCAGTGCACAATCTGACCCTGATCCCACTGTAGGCCCGTTGTTGCATTGCTGCAAGTGGAGATATCCCTCCTGTGGGCATGGGCATCATACACCAACCCCATGAACAACCTACTCAGCATTCACTGCCATCACACCGTTAGATATGTGTTAGCCTATTCTACCACAGTAAAAGGGTGCTGGTATCTTTCTTGTGACTACAAGTAAAAGAGACAACAATTGCAAATACCTTCATGATGTGTATACTCTCATCAATTTTATATAGCATGATCTAAACCCAAGGGAAATAGAGAGCTTTATGTCAGCATCATATTACTTTATGCATTTTTTAGGCTTGGGGATATTAAGTGAATTGATCAGAATCACAGGATGTTGAGCTGAGGGCATCACAGAAACTGGCACTGAAAGGGACTCTTTTCTGACATTGAAATAGTTTATTCTCTCTGCGGAGGACAAGAATGTGATCGGACAGAGTACTATAACTTACAGAGAAAGTAATCAAAAACTCAAGTGGAATAACCCACGGGCCGTGTTGTAAACCTTGGTGGGTGGGACCAAAATGTGAATGGGAATTGAACAGACCAATAGATGAAGAGACCTGGCTGAAATACCCTTATAGTCTGTATATTTTCTAATATATACTTTTTTTTTTTTACAAAAACAAAACATCTTGGATAACATCAAAAAACATTTGATTACAGTGTGTGTGAACATGCAAAATCTAAGCATATGCATTCTTCATCAGTGACCGAGATTGAGCCAGTATGTAAAAGTATCTCCTGTTGGATCATAATTGCAACGAAGGTGTCTACATTATAGAGGAACTTAATATCATTATCTCCGGTTAACCAATGAGATTTTTTTTCTGGATTGCTCTGACATTAATGGACAAGATGTAATCCCATATGTGCTTGATTTCGAAAGAAAATGCACATTTTAAAATTAGAAGACACTTTAAAGAAAGGCTACGGGTGTGAAATGCAAATCTAGTTTAAAAACACACATCATTTGCTGACATCCACGATACAAAGCAGAACAGTAAGATGCTTTGGGTAAATGACCCTGGCACCCAGTGAAGTACAGAATCAGCATGTGGTGATGCAACCGCAGGAAAACAGCTAATTGTCCAAATGTAAAGCTACCAGGTTTTTTTGTTAACTGGGAAAGTCTGAGTCCTTTGGGAGCAAAGTACACAAAATGAGTACAGCAATTTTCCGGCTTATTACTTTGTTCTCTGTTTTTTATGCTAAATCGCCATTTATTAATATTAAAAACTGTCAGTACTATGTTCATACTTATGACCTTATTTGTTCAATCCTTCTATTGAAAATAATATTACATTAAGACTTACTTGGTTCCTAATTTTCATACACACATGTGCATATACTTTTAGTTTGGTTAATATGTATGCCTCTGACAGCCGAAGCACATATAAAGATATCTACAGGTGGCCAAATCGATCGTTCTGTAACTTTTGATAACTCGCACTATCTGAGTCAAACAGTCACCTAATAAATGGGATTAAGCCCCCACTGTATACTATAGGGAAAGCTGCAAGTCACTGTGGAGTTTCTCAACGTTACCGAGGCTTGTTAATAGCATGTAGAGCTACTACTTGTGTATATGTGAAGCTGTTGGGAGTTGCAGGACTGAAATGTGATTGGTTAGAAGTTAAAAGAAGGAATGCTTAGCAGCAAGACATGCGTCGACTGGGTGATGCTAAATTGCATGGCCTGTACACTATAAGTGCCATATATGTTTGATTCATTAATGTGTCAGATGGTATTCCACCGTAATATTGACTGCAGAATATCTTGCTACAAAGATATTGTGGCTAAAATATGAACAAAGTAAGTTTATATAGGTAACTATAGCTTTACTTTACTCAAATCTCTCTCTCCCTCTATATATATATGTGCGTATAAATGTATATATATATTATCTACTGGCGGTCGCCAGTAGATAGTTATAGTTAGGACCGTGTTTCCATAGGAAATCCGCAACATTCTATTTGGAATAACTTTGGCGCCGGTTGACGAATCCTCGTGAAATTTTCAAAAGAGATGGGGCGCTCCGCTCCGCTCCTACCCTGAAAGTCTCGGGGGGATTCGTCAAGCGGGGTCTGAGAAAAAAGGGGGGTCACAAAACGCATTTTCCCCATGCAATTTTCCATAGGGACATTTAGTCCAAGGTACAGCCCGAACGGCTGAACAGAATTACTTGAAATTTGGCAGAGAGGTAGTCCTCAGGTCAGGGAAGGGCCTTTTGCAGGTCTGGTGTCAATCTGTTCAGTAGTTCCTGAGAAAATCAAAAGTAAAATCATATATATATGTGGGCGGAGCCTAACCACACATCTCATCCTGAGATCTGATTGGCTGTCAGCACTTCATCCAAGAAGTGTTGGCAGCCATCTTGGGACCAATATACATGATAGCACCTCATTAAAAAGCATTGCAGTTAATAGAAGGTTTTAAGACTTTAGTTACATTATAAATCATTTGTTGATGGTACCATACTCATTTTAGGAATTGTAGTATGTTCTAAGGTGATTTCACCATGTGAAAAAGCCTTCTGCTGGGATATCATGATTGAGAGAAAAATATTTTCTCATGCTTTTCCCACAGAGGTTTGGAAGGTGATCTATAAGCTAAACTGAGAGCTTTTTTCTGTAAATTCACATTATCTTTCTCAGTCATGTGAGAATGAAGTCTGACATTCTCAGTAAAACATGTACATCCAACAAGGGCAGAGACTGTCAGTTGATTCCTTTGTGTTCTACTGCAGCTTCCCAGAGTGTTCCAAAGAACAACTAGAGCGCTAACAGTCCTACTTATGATAAACATATGGCACACCTGAAGCCATCTTGCTTGGATTAAAGTGGTAACTCTTAAAACATTCAATTTAAAAAGGAACAAAATGAGGGGGTTCATTTTTCCATAAAAAGTATGATTAGTGCTGCAGAAAGAAAAATTAGGGCACATTTTGAGTGACTTCTCAAATCCTCTTCTATTTCATTAAAAAGTGCTGACATGCAGACTGAAACATGCACTTTCAATACCAGCAGCAGTTTTCCCTGGTGAGCAGTAGCTTTACTACAGTGATCTAATGAGCAAAAATAGTGCTAACATTCTGAATTTATGGCAAATGTGTGACACATCTGAATGCCTTCTTGATGGAATCAAAGTAAAAAACTGAAAGTATTTCCTACTGAGGAGACTGCAGTAAATGAAGAAATTAGGAAACTTCATAACAAATAAGTCTCCCAAGATGGCCACCAGAGACAAAAGAGCCCAAATGTAGCACAAATATCACCCAGATGTAGCCCAAGTATAGCCCAATGACAGAATGTCCCAGAGTGTTCTTAAAAACAACTAGAGCCCTTACTGTCTTCATTATGACAAAAGTATGGCACACCTGAAGCTATCTTGATTGGAATAAACTGGTAACACTTAAAACATTTAATTTAAAAAGGAACACAATGAGGGGGTTCATTTTGCCATAGAAATTATGATTAATGCTGAAGAAAGAAAATGAGGGCACATTTTGAGTAACTTCTCAAATCCTCTTCTATTTCATTAAAAAATTCTGACATGCAGACTGAAACATGCACTTTTAATACCAGGAGCAGACTTCCATGGTGAACAGTAGTTTTACTACAGTGATCTAATGAGCAACTAGAGTGCTAACATTCAGAATTTATGGCAAATGTGTGACATATCTGAATACCTTCATGATGGAATCAAAGTAAAAAACTGAAAGCATTTCCTACTGAGGAGACTGCAGTACATGAGGAAATTAGGAAACTTCATAACAAATAAATCTCCCAAGATGGCCACCGGAGACAAAAGAGACCAAATGTAGCCCAAAATCACCCAGATGTAGCCTAAATATAGCCCAATGACAGAAGTGTGCAAAACACTTATTATTTTGTGTTTTTGCAGTGTTATATAGTGCAGACTTGTCAGGTATTAGAGTGCTTTACATGAGCATTGGTTACATCACACAAGAACAAATTCATTTTGGTTGTAGACATGGGGAGACTAAGTGATTTGACCAGAATCACAGAATGTCGAGCTGAAGCAGAAACTCCAACCTGGTTCCCCAGTTGCAAAGTCTGCAGTTCTAGAAGTAACACCACATCCTCTCCCCTAAGTGCAACATTTAATCAAGTGGTCAACTGGATAAAAAAACATAAAGATAACAAATAATTTAAAAGTGCTTTGTCGCTATTTGAAAACTCAGAAAATATGTCCTTATTTTAGTCTTTTAGAGCACTAACCATAATTTTGATGCCAATAAGACCCTCTCATATATGTAATTTCTAAAGGAAATGCTCTAGGTATTACAGTTTTGATTACATCAAGATGACGTCAGGCGTTCCACACTTTTGTAATAAATATAGTATGTTAGCAATCTAGTTGTTCATTAGGATACTGTTTAGAGGCAAAGGCCAGGGGCACGGACTCTGAAAATTGAAGGCAGGTAGGAGGGTGCAAAGGCAACAATTTAACCACACTGAGCAGGCAGGAAGGGCCGTGGCAGCACAACAGACTATGGAGGGCAGTGGAAAGGGGGGCAGGGGCAACAAACCAACAATACAGGACTTGCAAGAGAGGCTGTGGCAATGTAGTAGACCATTGTGGGCAGAAGGAAGAGGCAATGGTAGTACAACCATACATGCCAACAGACCCGATTCAGCCAGGAAACGTCCAATGTTTTTAAGCTCAAATGGGCTTTATTTGATCTGTCTCCTGTCTACAATCTCCTCTTTTTCAATGTAACTCAAAGGGGAAAATCAATACCCAGTTTTTTTCAAAATCTCCCTCTTACCAAGTTCAAAATGTTCGCAAGTATGGTACATTGGATCATGGAAGGAAATGGGTTAGGGACATGGACTTGGATAACAGAGGACAGGAGGGACATGGAGAGGTGCACCAAACTGACCCTGCAGGGCAGGCATCAGGGTTTGCAGCAGCACAATACACCACACAGGGCATGCGGGACCGGAGTGCAGCACAACAATCCATAGAAAGCAAGAGGGAGGGGACAGGGCCATGCACATGGACAACAGAGAACAGAGGGGCAAGAGGCAATGGTAGCTAGCTGACCATAATGGACAGACAGGAGAGAAAGCTGCAGCATAACAGACCATAAAGGGCAGGAGGGATGGATCAGGGGCATTACAATGGAACAGACAAGCCAGGAGGGAGGGAGTAGGGGTCTGCACATGTAAACAGAGGGCTGGGGGCAAGGGGGCAGGGCAGGAGCAGCAAGATAGCCATGGAGGTCAGGCAGGATGGGCACTAGAAGCAAGACACACCATGAAGAGCAACACTGAGACTGTGATGGCATACACACAGACCATGGAGGGAAGGTGGGAGGGGGTCAGGGGCAGCTAACTGACCACACAGGGAAGGTGGGAGGGGCCATGGCAGCACAGAAGACCATGCATGGCAAGTGGGAGGGTTAGTGGCAGCACAATGGCTATGATGGGCAAGAAGGAGGGTGCAGGGGCATGCACAAAGGATGATGGAGGATAGAAGGGAGGGTCAGGACCTGTGCACAGACAAGAAAGTTCAGGGGAAGGGGCCTCACAACAGACCGCACGGGGCAGGCAGGAGGAGCAGTTGCAGCACAACAGACCAGGGAGGGCAGAAGGGTGTGGCAGTACAATGGACCATGTAGGACAGGAGGAAGAGGATAGGGGCATGGCATGTGGACAGGCAGGGTGGAGGTGGCAGGGACAGGTTACAGTCATCTGACAATGTTAGGCAGGTGGGAGGGGAGTGGCAGCTCAACAGAACACTCAGAGTAGATAGGAGTGGCAGGTCCATGGAACATGGTGGGCAAAAAGGATGGAGCAGGGGCATGCACAAAGACATCGGAGGGCAGGGGGAAGGAGAACAGGGGCAGCAAGCTAAGCACAGAGTTTAAGCAGGAGGTCAATGATGGGGCATAGAATTGGGCAATGGAGGGCAGGAGGAATGGACTGGTACATCATACTAAATTGAGGGCAGTGGCAGCACATCAGACCATGCATGGCAGGAGGGAGGAGGCTAGTCCATGGATTCACACAACAGAGGATAGGGAGGAGGGGGATGGGGCAGCAAGCTAACTGTTCAGAGAAGGCGGGTATTAGGAACTTTATTGTTTTTAAAACGTGTGTCTGTGCGAACTACTTAAAATATGAACAAGTATGCAGCATAATCTAACTTTTATTCAGGAAGAAGAGGACGTTTGTGACTGTGACTCCGGGCTCACTTGGCAGAAACACCCCCTGACCCTCCACCCCCTATCGCAAAATGTATTTCCCGTGAAAAGGGTAGGTGAACACAGTGTTATATAGAACATAGTCCTGAGAGCACGATTGAAAATGAAAACTAGATATAGTGTATGGTATAAACTATGCACCAAAAAGTGTGATATAAGATGAACCGGCGTGAAATATAATATGCAATACATTGTGCGCAATTACAGATTCATTGGAGAGCGCGAGATAGCACAGGCACTAGCGCGTGCTATGCGATATGCGCCTTGGAGTGTAATATGCACAGGGCAGTGTTGTGTAACCTAACTAGTCTCTAAAGTTGTAATATAAAATATGTGCTGGGGAGTGTAACGTTGCATATGCACAGTGACAAAGATATGGATCCCAGATTGTAATATGTATGGCATAGCACTGTGCGTTATAACAGAGGCATCGAGGAAGGCACGTTAGATGGGGCAATATAACCCGTGCGAAGACAAGTGTGGCATGACATATTCACAGGGTGGTGTTACAGTGCACATGGGCTAGAGAGTGTCATAGCATATGCACTAGCTAGTGGAATACAACACAGAGGTGTGTGGCACTCAGCAGGCAATGGTGGGTGTAACACAGCATTGGGCTCTGCCAGGAGCGCGCTGTGACTCTCAAGTGATGTTCGTCCCCTTTCCAGAGAGTAAAATAAAAAGTATTACACATCCGGCAGTGGATGTGTGTTTTATTAACCGTGAGGAGGGTTTCTTGCATAGTTTTGGTCGAATTTTTGTCGAATCCCCTTTGAATGGCTTGGTGTGCATGTGTATTAAATGTGCCCGTCAATAGCTACCCATGTTTGTATAAATAAACGACAAGGGTGTCTACCGGGATTAGGCACGGTAGGGCATCAGACATGTCAGAGCTTCAATAGTGGTGTAAATACATTCCACGTGGATTCATTGTATGCATAGTCGCCTTTTAATGAATATCACGCAAATCGTCATGGTGATAGGTACGTACGGTTTGTCCAGCATGTCCTAGGTGTGTCTATAAATATATATTTTTTAAAAATAATAAAAAACAGTGGCCGGCTGGGGATTGGGGTAAAAAAAATATAATTAGGAGACAGGCCCTGGGGGATGGGGTCATCAGGTCCAATAAATTAGAATAAGAAGGGGAACCACATAGCCCCCCTACTTAAAAAATTAAAATAAATAAAAGACTGGCATCGTGCCGGAGGCCACGCCCCCTCCATGCAGCACTCTGCAAACGCGCCCCCTGGCAAATTGTAAGTTGGGGAATTAATTCCTCTTCAATACTGAGGGTCCCTGAGGGCCAACTAGCCCAACAGGCATCTCCAGTATGCGCCAGGGAGCTGCGCTGCAGACAGGTGTTCTGAGGCCAAGCCCCTTTTTACACCTCTCTTGCAACGCAGCTCTGTGGCGCTTACTGGAGGTACCTAGTGGTCTAGTTTGACCCTACTGACCCTTAGGATTCAAGGGGACTTAATCTCTCAACTTAGAACAGCCACAGGGCGCGTTTACACAGTGGTGAAGGGAGGGGACGGGGCCTGAGGTGACGTGTGCAAACACGCACTATTGCACGTTTTAAATTGGGGATATAATTTCCCTTCAATACTGAGGGCCCCTGGGGGCTAACTAGCCCACCAAGTGCTTCCAGTAGGTGCCACTGAGCTGCATTGCAGAGAGGTGGTCCAGGCCGTGCCACTTTTTACACCTCTCTGCAACGCAGCTCTGTGGCACTTACTGGAGGTACCTAGTGGGCTAGTTGGACCCTAGGGACCCTCAGGATTCAAATGAACTTAATTTCCCAACTAAAAACGGACACAGGGCGTGTTTACACAGTGGTGAAGGGAGGGGACGGGGCCTGACTTAACGTGTGCAAAAACGCCCTGTGGCCTGTTTTAAGAGGTAGTTTTAATCCCCCTGCCCTATTATATACTAGGGGCTTACAGAGGAGGTCATGCTAATCACAGGGGGACCCCAAGGCATAATGTTCCCTAGTGTATGTAGGTGTTTTCATTGTATTCTAAGTGTCTTTTAACATAGCACTGGCTCTAGGACTGGTTAGTCAGACTCAGTTACCACCAGTATCCGTCTGAAAAAGTTGAGGGTACAGGATGATTTTGCAACAAGGCTTCTTTCTGCTCTTCTTTTTGTTCTTTCTGCACGTTATCCTTCTTCCTGCACTTTTCTTCGTCTTTGAGGACTTCTGTTGCTTCTTTCTGCACTTCTTTTTTTTCTTTCTGTGCATTTTTCTTCTTTCTTCACATGTCCTATCTCTGTAGGCATAGTTAGAAATTAGCATTTAAAAAACCTTTGAAATTCACAGAAAAAATCATAGGTTTCAGGCACGTTATAGTTAGGAATTAGCATTTAAAAAACCTCAGAAATTCACTGAAAAAACCATAGGTTTCAGGGGTGTTATAGTTAGCTGGACTTTTCACTTGTACAAAACCATTGAAATTCCCCCGTTATAGTTAGTTCAGCTAACTATAACTCGTGCGCCCGCAATGCACTGCTGATAACGTCACATATTACATCACTCATGACATGGTCAGTGACATCACTCATGACATCACTGATGACATCTCAAATGACATCACTGATGACATCACTGATGACATCATCCTTGTGATAGAGTGGCAGACCTCCTCTCACCCTAATATAACCTTTGATACACACATTCAAAAATAGAGACAAAAATTTTCAAAACATTGGACATACCAATACCAGTTCCAACAACCTCTTCAGTAATTCTAAGATCCACATACACATCCACTCATTCACCAACAGTCCTATACAGTCACTCATACATGTACTCACTCATCATATGTACTCATACACCTATACATCCTGTTACACAATGCCACTCATCCATAGAGTTACTCACACACATAGTCACTCATGCTAATAAAGAATCAAACAAACATTTACTTGCATATACAGTTATACACACACCACCACACTTACTTCTACGGAAACTTACACATACTTAGTCTTTTAAACAATCACTTATAGAAACACATACTTATTCATACAGGAACTCTTTCAATCTCTCACTCTCACATATACTCACTTATATACACCAATAGTCACATATACTAGTTTAAAACATATGTAGTTACTCATAAAGACACTATTGAGACAGTCATTCACTCACTAACACACCCATACACACACTCATCCACCCATACAGTCCTGCACACATGCTGTCTTGAACACATACAAACAGTGAGTCACTCATTCATGCACCTATGCACTACGTAATACCCCCCACCGAACCATGCAGACACTCAGACTGATACTAAAAAAAACAACTAATAACCTATATAGACACCCATGTAGCTACTCACCAACCCATGCAGCCACTTATACACAAAGTGAGAGACTGATACAGATATTTACATATTTAAACATTACTCACTAAGCCATGTATTCACTATGATACACTTAATCAGTCAGTTACACAATCAATTTTTCAAAAACAAATCATCCATTTAGACACTTATATACCCATTTAGTCTTCCATCGACCTTGAGATATACATATATAAAACATATTTAATTTTCAGAAAAACACACATTCACTGGATGATGTCATCAGTGATGTCATCAGTGATGTCATTTGATATGTCATCAGTGATGTCATGAGTGATGTCACTGACCATGTCATGAGTGATGTAATATGTGACGTCATCAGCAGTGCATTGCGGGCGCGCGAGTTATAGTTAGCTGAACTAACTATAACGGGGGAATTTCAATGGTTTTGTACAAGTGAAAAGTCCAGCTAACTATAACACCCCTGAAACCTATGTTTTTTTCAGTGAATTTATAGATAGATAGATAGATAGATAGATAGATAGATAGATAGATAGATAGATAGATAGATAGATAGATAGATAGATAGATAGATAGATAGATAGATAGATAGATAGATAGATAGATAGATAGATATATTCACCGGAAAAAACAGCGGTTTGGGCTGTAGGCTCTTTAAAGCCTTCCTAAGGGAATTAAGTATACAAACATACCCTTTTTTCACACCCCTGTTTCTCGGTCCCCATTGCGCGGATCTCCCCCAAACTTTCCATGACAGCCAGAACCTACATTGAGACTTTTTTGGGACAATTTCATGAAGATTGGTCAAACGATGCCAAAGTTATAGGCAAGGACCTGTGAAGAAATATATAGCTTCAAGGTATGTAGATGTTGAGTTAAAAATTGTAAATCTAAACTTGCCTATATGGACAGACCTTATTTTAACTTTCTTATGCTATTTGATATGGAACCATGCATTTTATATTATGAATTTGAATTATTTTGGCGGTCTTTCATTGAACGGTTTTAACTCTTAAATAGCTGCGTTTTTTTTTCTTTTATAATTGTCATTTATGCATAAATTATTTTATGTAAATTCCAATTAGATATGTCTTGCAAAATATAATTAGATGCCCTGATATTTTGATAGAATGCACTTTATGGTGTACTGTACTTTTAAGTTCTTATCCTAAGATCGAATAAAGTTATTTGACTGACTGACTGACAGACCTTCTCAATTTTTTGGTCTTCGATATTTCGGAAACAATTTTTTTGTAGCACGAAGCTTCTGTTGTCAATATTTCAACATGCAATAGTGTGAGGCATTAAGCAGTGAGCAGCCCTGGTGATCATAGTCAGTCTGCTTTTAATATGTGCTAGAAAGACACAAAACAGCTTCACAACTCACACATACATTCAAAATGATCCAGTACTGCAGCAGCCAAATAAGTGTTGCAAGAATTTGCCAACAGGTTCCTGTTACACCTGACATCATTGGTGTGGTGTTCCCTCAAACCTATTGACTTCACTCTCTAAATGTTGCTGTCTGTTGTCATTAGGAAGTGGTGCACTTACCCTTACTAACGATCGTTAAAGTGCTTTATCTCGCTCATTCAAACATTGTAAAATTGCATTACACCTATGAGGCACAATTGATTTACTTCAAAGTCCCTAGTAAATGGTACCACATGTACCTAGGGTCTATAAATTAAGTGCTACTAGTGGGCAGCAGTTTTCCTTGTGCCATTGACTAAAGTAGCTTTTTAAACTTTGCCTCAGGCCTGCCCCTCCACTGGATTCCATTTATTCTCCTTCCAGTGGATGTCTTCATGATCCAGTCTATGACCAGCAGGAAGAGAAAAGGCGAGAGCACAAAACCCTGGCTGACTTCAGTCCTCACTTGGAGGCGTCCATGAGTTGCCCTCCATGGATTATTTTGCAGGTCATTCCCTCATAAGAGTTCCTGATGATTCTTATCAATCAAACAATATAGATTTGTAAAGGGCGGATAATCACCAAACAGGGTATCCAGGTGCTTGAAGGTCTTGGAGGCTGATTCGGACAGCCAGGTCATGATAGGAAAGCATGGAAAAAGCAAGGAATAATGGATAAGGGGAAGAAGGCATTAAAAAAAATAGGAGAAACAGGAAGGAGAAGGCAGTGCAAACAAGAGAAAAGCAAGAAGAAGGCACACAAAAACAGGGGGAAAAGCAAGGAGAAAGCAGTGAAAATGAGGGAAACATGAGGAGAGAGCACTCAAAAAACGGGATGAAGCAAGGGAAAGCAGTGAAAATGAGGGTAAAGTAAGGAGAAGGCACTCAAAAAATGGGGGAAAAAGCAAGGTCAAAGCATGGAAAACTAGATAAAAGAAAAGAGAAGGCACTAAAAAATGGGGGGTAACGCAGGGAGAAAGCAGTAAAAACATTTTTGGTGGATCACAAAAGTCCATGCAGTAAATAATGAGACCTTTAAATGCAGTGTATGTGAAAGGTAGGACATGTGCTGGTGTGTGTCACATGTCCTGATAGTGAAATACTGCCAATTTAGTTTTACACTATTGAAAGGCTATCTGCCCCATAGGCTAACATTGGAGTTGCTTTGTAACATCCTACAAATATAACTGTCCATTGGGACAAGATAGAAATAAAGTTTAGGCTCTCTGAACTCAGAATTTAATAACACATCTTTTTGTAAATATGGTTTTTAAATTGTGTGTTTGAATATGCCACTTTTAGAAAGTAGAGATTTTCTTGTCTAGCCATTCTGTGTGCCTCTGTTTGTTTTTGTATTGACTGTCTGGCCTCAGAGTGACACGAGCTGGGGATGTGCATTCACTTTAGACAGCCACAATAAGAGTTGAGGTGTGTCTTGCCTTTCCTGGGCGACTCATAGCTTGGCTAAAAAGACCTTGGCTGCATTTTGAGTGGTGGGAGGAATTTCACTTGCAACTGAATACTCTGTGTCTCTCTTGCACAATGCTGTCACCACCTCCTGTGGTCATGTTGTACCAGAGAGGACAGAACTGGTTTGGACTGGTCTCAGAGACCCTTGCCACAAAGAGAACGAAGAGAAAATGTGGTATAAGTATGTCACCTTACACCTCAGAGAATTAGATCATTTCTGGACTCAAGAGGAACCTCTGCCAAGGAGAAGAGCTGGAGAGCTGTGAGGAGGAGTACTGACCCTTTGCTGTGTTGTTTTGCTGGGTTGACCTGCAGTTGCTGCTTCTGCTAAGGAAAGGACAAAGACTGGAACTTTGCTGTGAACCTGCTTGAAGAAGAATCTACAAGGGCTTGTGTGTGCTTGCCTCCTGTTCTGAAGTCTCAGGGCCACAAAGACTTCACCTGCACCCATTGACCAGCACCTGGACTCCTCTGTGGACTCCTGTATTCAAAAGGGTACCAATTCCAGTTCCTGGGCACTGGGAATTGTGTGGTTGGTGCTGCAAAGCAAGAAAAACAACTCTGATGCCGTCAGTGATGCAGCCAGTGACGCTGCAACTTGCTCCTAGTCCAGGGGCACCGCTCATGAAGTGCATGGCACACCGCACCGCCGCACCACAGCTCCAATGCCCTTCGACGCCTGTCGACACCTGCAGTTATCATCCTTCCTGACGCCAGCAGTCAGACCGACCCCGTCACCACCAGTGCCTGCATCACGTTATCGCGGAGCCAATAACCGATGAGGGTAACTTCATGAACTCTTCAACGTCGCATTGCCTCACAGTAACTGATGCCTAAATTCCCAGTCCTGGACTTGACACCATGCCCTCCTCACAGACTCGATGCCTCACCTCCCCGGTGGCAGAAGGGAACAGGCCTCACCTCAGCACTGACTCCTCACCTCCACAACGCTGTGCATTGTCTTTTGACTTAATTTTCAAGGTACTGTTATTTGCCGGGTCCGTGGGACTCTGTGCCCAGCCCACACAGCTGGCGAACGGCACCGTACTTTAGATTTGAGCCTGTCACAACATCGTAATAGTCTCAGGTGGAGATATTTTGTTTCTACAGGTCTATTTTTGCAAGGAACACATTTTTGATATATGTATTTTTGATTTTTGTCACTTTGGTCTTGTTTGGTTTATTTTTCTTAAACTGGTGTGGTGTCCATTTGTGGTATTTTCACTCTGTTACTGTGTGTTTGGAATACAAATACTTTACACATTGCCTCTGGGATAAGCATGTCTGCTCATGCCAAGCTACCAAGGGGGTGAGCAGGTTTTATCTAAAGTGTGTAACTCCTTTATCCTGACTAAAAGGAAGGGCCCCTACTTGGACAAAAGGGCATACCTCTGCCAAATAGAGACCCCCATTCCTAACAGTGATGCACACATGATAAATACTAACTGAAACCTCAATTCCTCACATTATTGTTTGTGCTGAATATAGTTTTATCAGTAAATCTGTCTGTGCAAATTTCACTGGAAAATGTGCTGTCTGTAAATGAGCCACCACGAGATGGTTTAATTACATAAAAAATTGGCCACTTCATGTCCATTATAGTTAGGTGGGTAAAATTGTACTTCTAGAAGTTGGGTCATGGTTCTAAAAAATGTGGGAAGCGCTACGCTACATTAATGCATGAAAAGTGTAGAAAATAAACAATTTTGTCTGAAAAATGTTGGGGGCCAGAGCCAAAATCTCGCTCATTTGCAGATTTTTTTCAGCTGGAATGTCAGAGCTGCAAAAAGGAGGAGTAAGTTCCTTTTTGTTTGGCAGCGTAATTGGTACATTCCCATATTTTATGGGGAGAACAGCATCTTCTGGAATTAATAATTTTTTGTAAATAAAAATTAAGTTGCCTTTGCGCATTCCCTTCAAATCTACAATATACATAGATGGCCGATGCAACTCATTTAGATTTTGTGAATTTTAAAAAATATGAAAATTTCTGTAAATCTGACCCATAGTGATGACTGTGATGCCAGTCTTTGAGATAATTAAAAGTTTAATTATTTTTCTAATGTCTTGTAATTGCATGTACTTGGAACTCAAGCAGAGCAGAAAGGCTCTTTTTCTGCATGACTTACTCTTAGATAGATTTTTTCCACCCAATGACTACAGGAAACTAGGGTCTCAGTTGTCTTCTTAGCTATGCTACTTATCACATATTAAGTATTATTCTTCTCAAAACAAAACTATAAACTCATAATTGGTGAATGCTACGTACACAAATGCTGAAATGTAGTTTTAAATTATGTATATTTGCTGCAGAATATTAGGAGTTATGTATATGTAAAACCCACATTAATGAAAAATGTTCTAGGAAGAGACTAACCAAGAATATATCCACGCTGTAGTTATAGACCAAAGAGGATTTTGTTTGCATTCACTGTACACATGACAGTTAGAAATGGCTGCAATTTGGTTTCCGGGAACCTTTCTGAATTTGCACTAATGGTTTCACTTTACTGGTTGCAGCTAATGCACCTTACTTACTCCGTGATCCTTTTCCACTTTAATCTGAGTGCAGTTCGAAAGTAATAGCAATGGAACAGACAATTATCTAAGAAATTGTCTCGCATTGCCTCAGAATCTTGTCTGGGATGGGCTGTATGAGAATGGAAAAGGCTGTATGACTATCCAGAGTACTTCTCATAGTGATTTTAAAGCACTAAGACATTTAATGCCTTCTTGCAGGTCTAAAACCGCAAGTGAGACTGGACTCTCTTCCAAAGGTAATATTCTCAGCACCACGAAACTTTCATTAAGCGCAGCATACATTCACTACCAGTTTGCATTATTTACTTATTTTGACAAAAATGGGCATGAATTAAATCCTACCCACATGACGTACGGTCAGGGTACACTTTAATGTACAGCCCTGTACTCTGTAGTCCTGTTTAAGCAACTTTTTCAATTTTTAGTTTTCTCTTAGTATATCCTAAACATTGAACGTAAACAACAAACTACATTAATAGTCAGAAACTTTTTCTTTTATGTGAAATGTTTTTACAGGAGCACAAAGTACAACCAGAGATATGGGGCCTCATTTATGAAAAGTGACGCATCGCTGCGTGAAAACAGCGATGCGTCTCTTTTCATTGCACCCTCCTTGCGACATGATGGATGCGTCATATTTACTGTATGACGCATCATGTCACAAGGAATGACAGATACGTCAGTTTTACAGATGTATCTGTCAGCGCAAAAATGACGCATTGCTGGAGTTGTGTCAGAAGCGTGATGCAACTCCAGCAATACAGGGCGGTGGGCTATCGATATACCACTGCATCACCTTTACGCTTGCCATAAAGCAGGCGTAAAGTTTTGACACATTCGCGTCCTAGAAGTGGCGTAAGTAAATCTCATAGATTTCACTGCATCACTTCTACGAGGCTTACTTGAGTGGGAACGCCCCCCCTGCATACATTGTACCTGACACAGGTATAATGTAGCACAGGGGTTTACAAAGTGATGCATCTGCTTAGATGTGTCACTTTGTAAATAGGGCGTAACAGAGAGCATTGTTTTACGCCGCTGATGCGTCACAAAAAGTGACGTGACGGCAGCCCAAAACTGTTGCAAGGCCTCATAAATAAGACCTATGATTTTTTTTAATTGAATAACACCAAAAAGCACAAAATGACAACCATGGTCATCTGCTCCTACTAGAACAGATTAAAATCAAAAGTTAAAGCCAACCAGAATGGATTGCGAGTCGGCCACAGGGACCAGTTTTGTCTTGGTTGAAAGTGTACCATCTGACTTAGAACACATTTATGGGGAAATAGGGGTCATCATCAGTCCATCTGCGGCACAAGCTGCAAGTTGAATCCAAAGTTGGGCTCAACAACGGTGGGCTGCTGCAACACGAGGTCCTGGAACAGTTGTGGACAGAGGCAGTAAAGCTTTAAGTGGGCAAAGTCAGGAGTTCATGCCCAGGAAGGCCTTGATGTCGATTGGCTTTGGCTCGGCGTCTGTCTCAGTTAAACCCTCTACTTTCTGGCTTGTAAATTTTCTGAAAGCCTCATCTTCTTCAGAGGGTCATACCAGCAAGCTGAAGCTGGCAAGAAATTCAATGTTGATCATTGTGGCTTTGATGGCAATACTGGTCTCCGTAGGTTCTCTGGAGAGAAAGGTGACAAAAAGTTTCCAAGTCTCAGATCTTGCAGTTTGGGGAAAGGAGGAGTACACTGTAACCCCAGCTAAGGGTCCAGGGCCTGGGGGCTATCACGTGGGAGCTAGGACTCTCTCCATCAGGGCCCAATAGCTGGGTAGGTCCAGTTGGTACTGGTCAGTTGGTCAGTTGCAGGGAAAGGGCATCTGGAACCTTGTTGTATCCCTGTAACTTAAGCATTAAGCCAGCTAGCTGACCCTTGGAGTCACTTCTGGGACCTTATATTCGAGGCAAGCAGGTCCAGTCTTTGTTCAGGGTCTTCAGACAGGAGGGCAGTCCTTCATCTGATTCTCATGGGTCCAGGACTGTTCTAAGTAGAAGTCTGTGGATTCCACGTTTATGCCTGGTGCCAGCCTGTGGGTAGAGGGCAATCCTTTGTCCACCCCAAAACCAATTCTAGTAAATTCCTGCTCTCCGTCTGGGTTTTTTGCAAGCTTGACTTGAAAGACAAAGTGGAGCCCAATCAGCTAGTGACATAGTAGGCATTTCTTAAAGGTGAGGAAGGTGCTGGGCAAAGCCCCCTAAGCCATCCTGTAAATTGAGGAGTCCCCCTCCCCACTCCCAGATCCCTTTTACCACTGTCTGGGAGCAATACACATCTCACCACAGAACAGTCATTAGGTGTCCGGTGACAACTAGACACAGGCAGGAAAGGATTTTGCATTACCCCACAACCGGTCCCAGGATGCCTGTTTCTGGTTCAGAGAGAACCTGGCCTGGCAGTCAGGGCTGGACTGTTCCCAAAAGGAACAAGGTCAAGACTGATTTGGATATGGCTCGGTGCAAACTAGGATGTCATGGAGAGCAAAACAACTATTTATTAAACCCAGATCTGTGACTGTGTGTGAAAGTTTGCATTGTTCAGCATTCTGTCCATCATCTGTTCGTTTTGCTTTTGCTTTTAGGGCAAAAAATTGCAACTTCCCAAAATTGTACATTCTGAAATATTAATATGAAATCCAACTTGCTAGTAATTTGGATTTTATAATAATAGTAAAATGAGTCCTTGAATAATTTTTAGCTACTACCAAACTGAATTTAGCAGTAATTAAACATAATACTATAAATTAGTGTCAGCATATTTGAGAGCCAGGCTTGCCACAGAGAAAAACAGCTTTAGGAGTTTTTTGCCTGCCAGGACATGTGAAAAATTAAATATACATTTGCTACTTTTCAAATACCATGCACCCTGCTCTATCGGCTTTTAGAGGACACTATGCATTTTATATTATTTTTATGATTTTTATTGTAGCCTTAGGCACAAATTCATTACTCCGTTGGTAAGAAACAATCATTTTGTACAAGTAAAGCCTTGTATTTACAAATGCTATCTTCTTCCATGGTCTGCTTTAGGGTGTCAAGTTTTCTCTCAGGAGCCCTTAGACTCAGGGAAAAGCTATTTGAGGAATAGAGGGCCACCTATCGATTTTGCGTGCATAGGTCAATAGTTGCACATATTTAACTGTGGTATTTTTAATGTTAAGTATTGAACCCAATTAATCTGTTCTTGTTAATGCACCGAGATATCTGCACATTACATGCTTATCATTTTGCCTTTTATTAGATGAGGCCTCTTTGTCGCCGTGTTTTATTGTCTTGTGGCCTTGTAGCTTTCCCTTTAATGTCTAGTCTTAACTTGCACTTTGCACAAATGGATTTAGATTGTTGCCATTTATGTCAAAATGGAAATGAATAGGTATTAACTGCCTTTTAAAGGAATTTAATATTAAGTTTGATTGTAGGTGAGATATATGATTTATTTAATGTGTTATTTGTCTATATTGACAGAATAAAGTATTATTGACTTGACTTGAATTGTAAGTATCAAAAAGAAAGGTTTCGGCAAAATAGTAGCTTAAAACTGCATACTCAAGGACACACAAGCTGCAGACCTGTAGACTGTTTTTTACAGTGGTACTTTAGTGGGGGGGGGGAGGGCACTGAGAGCTGCAGCCCACTAGTAGAATTTAATTTAATGGCCCTGGACACAGGTATTACTATCGGCTGAGGACAGTTAAGTAAATTTAATGTGCCAATTCAGAGTATAATAATTCTAACATGTTTGAAAGAGAGGGAAGAAGCACTTTTCCACTAGTTAGCACAATTAAAGTTCACAGAGTCCCAGAGCCAACAAAAAACGGATTCAGCAGCAGAAGGCAGAATTCTGTAGAGACCCTGCAAAAAGGGAAAATTTAAAACATATGGGCCGTATTACGTATTGGCATTGTTTGCGCCCGGCGCACCTTTGAAAAGATGCGCCGAGCACAAACAATGCCAATGCGCCCCGTTATGGTTAATGCTCTGCCCCAAGGGCAGCACATTCATGTGAAAACACGGAGCAGCCGCTCCATATTTGCACAGTGTAAGTGGCACCCGCCTGCACTTGCAAAGGGGTTTAGAGATCCCCTTGCAGGTGGGTGCAGTCAGTGACTGCACCCGCCAGCAAGACGATGTCTGGGTGGTCCATGGGACTCCCTTTACTCCCTGCAGAGGGCTGCTGTCAGGAGGCGCACTGGCTGTGCGCCACCTTTTAAATGGTGCACTGTCAGTGAACCTCCTGAGGGCTTCTTTGACTCTGTGCCCCCGTCTGTAATATGGTGCAGAGTCAAATGAATTCCCTCTTTTGCATAGGGTACTCCCCCATGCAAATGAGGGAACACCCTTTGTCGATAACGCTGGTGCTTTAAGTGCGCCAGCGCTATCGTTATTATAGAAGGGGACGCAGACGCACAAGCATCTGCGTCCTCTTCTATAATACCAAAGTGCTCCAGGGCGCAAGAAGTGGGGGCAGGCGCCTGTTGCTTCCCTGGGGCACCTTATGTAATAAGGCCCATGGAGTTTAAAACTTTCAACTTAGATTTTCTGTCAGTTTCTACTTTTCTCATTGACATCACTGTGCAGCTTGATAGGGAAAAAAGATGGCGGATGGCTAGCTCAACGGTAAAGTGCCTGTTCAATTCTCTTTAACAATACCAGTACTTAGAAGCATGCAGTTACTGATATATGCAGCAACATGTAAAGCTATGATATATGCAGCAACATGTTCAGCTATGTGTTTAACCAATGACTGGTGCTTTCTTATTGTGCCTTACCTTCAAGATGGTAGAAATCTATATACTTAAACCTCCAAGAAGAGAATCGGTGTTATCACCTTTAACGTGATAGCACAGTTGTCAAAACTGACCAGGTTGGATGACTAGAAATCGGATCAGTCAGTCTGAATCCCATGTCCAATTTACGGGTGGCCTTAGCGGTGGATAAGTGCAGGATGCATACAGCGCTGTCTCGCTCCCTAAAAGAGTTAACTGTTGGGTGTGTGAGGCATTCTATGTCCAATTTCCTCAAACCTCTGGGTCATTGCACTGAAAGCAGCGATACAGATCAGCCCACATTCATATTTGTTAGAAATGGGGTTTGTGGTTGGCTAGGGTATACACCTAAGCCAGGCACAACCCACCACTCTAGTTAGGGTAAGGGAGTTACACACACAAGATAACCCCTGTCCACCCCACTGGTAGCTTGGCGAGCACTCAGGCTTATCCCAGAGGCAATGTGTGAAGCGTTTCTGTAACACAGGCACCAGTGACACACTAGGCATACTACAAAAAAAACCTCCAAACAAGGTTATATAAAAATATCCTTTGTATTACACATAAACCTCTTTAGACCATAATTACATAAATCACTGTGCCACTAGGCACTTGTCATAATATTACATAGACCATACAATCACTTTGCCATAGGGTAATTGTCATGACATTACAGTTAGTGCTATATTGTAAATACTTATAGGTTGCACCTGTTACAAAAATATGATGAAAACATCACCTTACACCATCATTGTATATATCAGGCAGTTCCTGAAATAGTAATTGTTATTTTGGCCAGTAGAAGGCATCAAAAACGCCATACATCCATATCAGAACACGTATATTCAGCATGTAAGGAATAAACGCACGTAACATCAGCAAATCACCCTAAGCCACCCCAAGACCACCAGTACTTACCGGTAGGACAGCCAGTGTAAGACTAAGCGCAGGGGGTTCACATATAACTATGAGCACTTATGGACCAGCGCGTCTGTGCCTGTGTGCAACAAGGGAGCTTTAGGCATGCACTGTAGGCCGCAGGAACTCCTGCGTGCCTACTATGTGTAATATGGTAATCCCTGGATTCTGAAGTATAACAAGCCCACCATGATATAAACCGCTTGCATCAATCAGGAGATAGGCCCATTTGAAAGATCCCACTCTCATATGGTGGAAATGCAGCAATCCAAGTGATCCCCGAAATATGGTCTCCAAATCAACACAACTGCAGCAAGGAGCGCAGCAGGCTCGGGCCAGCTGCATGAAGCAAACTGGCCCCCGCCTGCAAGGAGTGCAATGGAGGTCCAGCCAGCAATCCCAAGAACACCAAAGCACAAAAATGCCCTCAGGTAGGTGCCTGAAAGGGGAGGGAGCAGGCAATTGGTGTAACTTGCAAGGGTTACAGGTAGGGAAGGAACTGCCAAGATTCCCGCCTTGGGGGTAGCACCTCGGTGCCACACACTTGCGAGCGCACCGTCCTGGTGTGCTACTGCTGTTCTGAATGGTGGGGCCCACCCTCCCGTACCTGGCAAAAATGCGGTTTAGGGAACAATCAGCCCAGTGTCCCTAGGGGGACCACAACTGCACCGCGGGGAGCACCCTTTTCAATCTCTTTGGTGCGAGGCACAAGATGCTGGCTCCTTCCAGCAGAGCGTAGCCTAAAGGCCCTGTGCGGGTGATGCGACGGGGCAGGGCTCCCGATCTTTGGGCAGTGACCGCTTGCACCGGGGATCCGTTCGAATTCCATGGCCCAAGTATGACAGCGCTGGGCCGACTACTGCACATGCCACATTGGATTCGGTTATCTGGATGGTTGCTAGGCAATATCAGGAACTCTGGGCGGTGCATCGCCCATGAAACGCTGAGGACTCATTTGCGCTGGCTGTGCCTTTGTTGGGCGAGTTCTCTCCCACTTCACGGCTCAGCCCAGGCAGTGCTTGATTTGCAGAAAGAAGCACCCATGGCTTTTAGCAATTTAAGACCCCAAACATTTGCACACTGGGGACTTCCCCTTCGTGAAAGAAAAAAAAAGAATGCACAGAGGTTTTTCCAGTAAAGAAAGTACCGAAAGGTTCTCAGAAGCCAAAGATGAAGCGCTCCACCATGTGCCAGAATCTGTAAGGGGTATAACAGCACTCCTTTTAGAGCACTGGGGGCACCAAATGAGGAATGCAGGGAGTAGTCCAGCACACAGGACCCTCCTGAAAACAATGTGGTAATCCTTCTCATAGCCTCACAGGCCACAGTTCAGCAAAAGTAAGGGAGTCCTATGGTGGTTCCTCCTGGCAGCATAACAGCTCCTCCTGGCAATGTGCTGTTTGTAGAGCTAGCAGCATCTGGTTACAAGTCCATGCAGTGTCTAAAAATATGGGGTCACAGCTCTTGTACTTATTCTCCACAGTCTTTGTTCTGGGGCACTTTAAACACTTTCATCAAGGCCCCAATTCACATCCCAAGCCCTGGCCACAGACACACTACAGGATGGCGGAGGCAGCATTGTGAAAGACAGGCACTGCTCTATTCAGGTGCAGGTGCAACTCCTCCCACCACTCGAAATACAGACCAGGCCTATTCAGGCGCAAGGGAAACTCCTCTCACCACTGTAAATGCAGCCATGGTCTATTCTGCCGGCCAGAGCTGAGTCACCCAGGAAAGGCAGGACACACCTCAACCCCCCTTGGTGACTGTCTTGAGTGAATGCACATCCCCTTCTCCTGTCAGTCTGAACAAGATGGCGAATACATAACCAGGCAGCGCACAAAGAGCCATAAGCACACAGAAAGGTCCACTTCTAAAAGTGGAATTTCAAAAATAGTAATACCATATCCGCTTTCACCAATAAGCAGGATTAAGTACTACTATTCCAAACATGCCAAACATGGCCACGGTACCCCCTTCATATCAGAAATTATAACTGAACACATATCAGGGAATTCCCAATGCAAACCTATGAGAGGAGCAGTCTCACAGCAGTGAGAAACCAAATAGGCTGTTTGTCACTACCAGGACATGCCACACAGTAGAAGCACATGTCCTAACTTTTACCTACACAGCACCCTGCCCATAGGGCTACCTAAACCCATCTTAGGGGTGACCTATATGTATTAAAATGGGTGTTTCCGACATGGCAAACACCTTAAGTGCCACGTCACTGTGGCAATTAGCTGTGCGCAAGCAGTGCTGCAGGCCCACTAGGAGCATTTAATTTACAGGCCCTGGGTATATGGGATACCACTATGCAAGGAATTTACAGGTAAATTAAATATGCCAAACAGGTGTAAACCAATCTGAAAAAGTTTACAAGAGAGAGCACATGCACTTTAGCATTGATCAGCAGTGGTAAAGTTCCCAGAGTCATAAAACCGACAAAAACAGGTCAGTAAACTCAGGAGAAAGGCAAAATGTTTGGGGATAGTCCTGCAAAAAGGGCCAGTTCCAACAATAATTAATTGACTTAATCGTCACTTGCAATCACACTATCAGTGCTTCTTGCTGCAGAGACTCCATTCTCAGGCTCTCACCTTGACATCTCCACGTGTGATGCTGACTTTTGTGTTGATATTTCAGTGGCCGCTGCTGGGTCCCCAGAGCAATTTGACTGTTCACAGTCCATAAAAATAGGCAAACAATTAATAGGTTTTTTTTTAAAACTGCATCTACCCACCCTGTGCAGTAACGGAATGATGTTGATATTACAACTGTGATAGTGCAAAGTGCTGGAGTCATTTCGGAATCTGATCCCTGAATTAACACACAGGAGATTGCTGACCCTAATATGCAGGCAGGAGCGGTCTGGCAGAGAACATTTTTCATTGTGAACAGAGTTTTAGCAAACTAGAATTCAGCACCAATTAGTGAAGACTAGGAATACACCTAATTTACATGAACTTAATACTGTGGGCACTCTGGGGGATCCAGGGATTTATAACCTGGCAAAGGTTTCATGGACCCTGGGGAGCTGTAACTCCATTCTTCATACACTTTATAAGCAACCACAAGTGTTCAGACATTTATAAGCAACCACACGCAAAACTGCAAATTGTAGATCTAAAACCGAAAACAATTGAAATATCATGTGGGACAAGACAGGGCTGTTCTTGCTCAGCATTGCATATATACATATATATATATATATATATATATATCTCCACACAACAAACCTCCGAGCAGGGGAGCCTCCGACCCTTCAGGGCGGCCTTGGATAGAGACAGGCACGGAGCAGCCTGTCATTTAAAACACAACCAAGAGTTCCAAAGCCCAGTTCTTTGAACAACCGTGCATTTATTTATAAATGTAAAATACAGCATACACGCAGTCCTTTTCCTTACGCGTTTCAGCTCCAAAGTGAGCCTTGATCACAGGTGAGGTGGCTTATATGTAAAGTGACTCCGTGCTCAATTAAGACCAGGTTACCACGTGACCTCCCAGAATGAAAAAATACATTTACCAGAATGCACTTTAATGGTTAAATGTCCGTTGCGCGTACGGAGCACACACGCATGCGCGTACGGAGCACGCGCGCATGCGTGTACGGAGCACGCGCGTACAGAACACGCACGCATGCGCGTACGGAGCACGCGCGTACGGAGCATGCACGACGTACGCATGCGCACATGGAGCACGTACGCATGCGCACACGGAGCACGTACGATGATGTCATCAGTGATGTCATTTGAGATGTCATCAGTGATGTCATGAGTGATGTCACTGACCATGTCATGAGTGACGTAATATGTGACATCATCAGCAGTGGATTGCGGGCGCGCGAGTTATAGTTAGCTGAACTAACTATAACGGGGGAATTTCATTGGTTTTTTACGAGTGAAATGTCCAGCTAACTGTAACATGTGTGAAACCTATGGTTTTTCAGTGAATTTGCATGGTTTTTTAAATGCTAATTCCTAACTATAACGTGTGTGAAACCTATGGTTTTTTCAGTGAATATATATATATATAACTTTTATTTTTTACCTACTGCCGGTCGCCAGTAGGTAGTTATACTTTGGACCAAGTTTCTTATAGCTTTGGCATCGTTTGATGAATCTTCATGAAATTTTCCAAACAAGGGGGGTCCCAAAACGTGTTTTCTCCATGTTAATTTCCATAGGAAACTTTAGACAAGGCTACAGGTCGACCGGGTGAACGGAATTACCCCAAATTTGGCAGGGAGAAGGGTCTTTCTTTTGTTTATTTGGTGTAAATCCATTCAGTAGTTTTTGAGAAATATCGAAATGTACTGATATCGATATTTGGTAATTCTGCCATCTGATTGGCTGAGGCGTTATGAGCACGAGCTTGCTGCTTATTGGTTGTGAGCGCTGCGAGCGGTTGCAACTAGGAAGTGTTGGCCGCTTTTTTATGATTCCGTTGAAGCGAGTAAGGGGAAAAAGGGCGAAAAGAGGAGGAAAGAGGAGGGTAGGAGCGCTGTGAGGTCTGTGGGGTGGTTAGGGTGTGCTATACAGGGAGTGTGAAGCGATGTATTCACCCCTACCATTGTGAAAGTGCTATTTTGCCCAGAGTGAGATGGTGCTGAGGTGAGGTGCCGGTACACTCGGGGATGAAACCGTGAGCTGATTGCTGTAAACTGATGTGCTCTGGGCGCTGTAGGATACTGGCCGCTGTAGCATAGCTGTGCAAGTGGTGTTAGTATGGGTTTAGAGTATAGCGATGTGAGCTCTGTGGGGTGGTTAGGGTGTGCTATACAGGGAGTATGAAGTGAAGTATTCACCGCTAGCGGTGTGAAAGTGCTGTTTTGACCAGAGTGAGATGGTGCTGAGGTGAGGTGCCAGTACACTCGGGGATGAAACCGTGAGCTGATTGCTGTAAACCGATGCGCTCCTGGCGCTGTAGCATGCTGGCTGCTGTAGCATAGCTCTGCAAGTGAATGGAGGGTTTTAGCAAGCAGGAATAAAGAAATAATCATGAAGAATATAATGCAGAAGGTTGCAATGCCACAGAAGACAAATGGTGAAATCCAGTGTGTTTGAGAAAGTGGCTGTGTGGGATAAAGCAATGGAGTCTGCAAGTCATATAAAAAGTAGTTTTATGTAAGTGCCATAAATGGAACCACTGGTGCAAGAGCTAAGGCATCCAGCTCAGGCAAACTCCAACCACTTCTACTGTATTCAAACCTAAGCTCCTGCATCAGTCAATTCCACATTAAATGTTACAGTTCCATGTGACATAAGCAATGCCTATTAGACATGAATGACTGCAAATTGTAGAATAAAAATAAAGGTAGCATACGATTACCACACTGTGCCAACCAGTTCCTAAACAATGCCGTATTTTTTGATCTGGATCGCCAGTTCGTGAGCAGAGGCTGAGGATGAGCTTATTTGTGTGAAAGGGCTTCGTGGATAAGAGGCAGGCAGAGAGAGGTGTGTACAAAGAATGGATATGGTTTCAAAATGGATGTCGGGTTTAGGCTAATTTAGCAAGTAAATAGTGAATTTGCATAGGCCATACATCATCCATCCCTGGTTAGTGTGGAGAGGTAAGGGTCAATAATGAAAACAGAATTGAAATGCCTAAGCATACTTAGAAAGTTATTATATGAAAATAGTTCAATTGAAGTGTATTACAAAATTTAATAGGAAAAAGTCAAAAAAGTTGGATAAAATCAATCCAAGAATAAAGTGAATTTCTTACAAGTCTTGGAGATTGCAGTCCGGAGGTACTTCAGCGGCTTGAGATGCGTAATGTTCCAAGAGGCGATTGTTGCCATCGTGTGAGAAAAGCGAAGCGATCCAATTCATATACCCGAAGGGACAGTAATGTTCCTCAAATGTTGGAGCAGCAATTTGAATTGGCAGGCAATCTGCGATGTTGTCAAAGATCGCATGTTGCAGGAGATCTTTCGCGGCTGCGCAGGAATCCCATTCTGCCAGGATACCTTTTTGTGTTGCATTCGCCATTGCTCCACTGCCCGAACAATCAAGTTCATGGTTTTCAAGATACTCCATTACCTGCTGGATATCAGGAGCGTTTGCTGGGATGTTGGCAAGGCATAGATCCATTCACCAGTCGATTGGGCAAGTTTTGCAATAAAAAGATGGTTGCACGCAGTTTGTATATGATGTAGCTGGCTCCAATAATAGATAGAGGCAGGCAGCCGAAAAGTTGTTCCATTTTTTCACGGTATTGATGTAGCTTTGCGTAGAGGCGTATTCTGTCGGACATGCTTGTTACCACAGAGAGCGTGGCCATTTTTAACAAGCTAAAATAGTAGTAGTATGGCCGCAAACAGCGCAAGAATTATGAGCACTGTTGCTGTTATTTCAGAGATGATCGAATGAATGAAGTCTGGTATTAGACTAAGAACAGTTTGAAAGCCTGTGAGAAGGCCGGAGGAGACAATGTTAAGAAAGTGTGCCACACCTTAAATGACAGATGTGTTGAAAATTGTGCAGCAATTCACAAAGTGTAATGGGAGGTTCGTATTTAAAAGGGAGTGTATTTTACTTAAAGTTCGTGCTATCTGCAGTCGATAAATTACTTTTGGAGCTGTGAGGGACACTTATGTTTGAAACAAAAGCGCTTTCAGTTTGCTCCGTTTAATAAAATCTGTTTTCAAAGTAGGTATTGTAGAGCAAATTGATCTTTGGGAGTTACTTTGTGTGGGTGGGAATAGAGATTGCCTGAGGAAGTTATCCAGTTTGAAATAGTAAGGACATACGGTATGCCAGCTCACATTGCGTAGCAAACCATGTTATTAAGAAGCAGATTACTGCCATTAGAAAGCTGTGTGAATGTTGGTCTGATTGTGGAAGTTGGCGTGCTTTTAGGAAAGCACGCAAGATTGGGGGCTGTAAGCTGAGAAGCGTTGTGCAGTTGGACATTCTTGCATAGTACTTTAAGACTGCCATTGTGGTCGCACTTTTCACCTGTGAGAAAAACTTCTGTATCCTCTTTAAGACAGCGATATGTAAATGGGAGAAACCGCTGCTCGTAAATAAACGTGCTACCTTATATAATCACATACAACATGACAAACAACATGTACACCTAGCAGACACAACAACACTACGTACTGTGGGAACCGTGGCTAGCCATGTACACAAACCAAACATGGCATGGCACCTCTGCCACACAATGCAGAATGCTGGGAGAGATGGGAGCAAATTATGTGCGAAGGTGGCAAGTGATTCTTGATTTCAAAAGTACACAATGCAAAGTGTTGAGGGGATGTGCCGGAGAGACTTGCGTATGAAGAGCACAGACATTTACATGTCAACATGCACTGATGGTCTATTGAGTGAAGTCGACAGTGGACGCAACCATGATAGTACAGTCAGAAAGGAAGATTACGAAAACATAGCACGTACGTGCCCCCTCCCCCCCAAATCTTTAGCGTAGTGGGCTGGCTCGGCGTATGCAAGTCTAGCGTAGGGGTATGAATAAAAGGCACGTTTCTCTGGGTGTGGTTCTCTTCCAGAATGGCGAACATGTCTGTCAGGTCTGCGCAGCTTACACCGCCACGAGGCTGACGCTGTGAAAGAGGATGGCTGCGGGAATAATGCTCTCAGCCTGCTGCTACCCAGAAACCGTCCTGGCCGCTGCGACGCACATATGCCCCACAGTTCACCTTTCGACACCGTCATATGTGAAAGAGGGCCCACCATGTGCCGGCGGAAGCTGTTGGGCCTAGGTCTGTGAGCTGGGAAGGCTCCTGAGATCAACGCTGGCTACCGCGACACAGGCAGACAGCACCCAGCCTGAGGCCCAGCACCGTGAAGTGCTCTGTATACTACTAACAGAGTAGTCGAAGAGGTACCAACAGTGGAACGGTGTCTTGATCCCACAATGGACGATGTTAGAACTACATCTGAGAGTGGAGATGAAGGTACTCTTTTCGACCAGCTGTAACCAACTATAGGTCCCAACAGTGGAACGGTGTCTTGATCCCACAATGGACGATGTTAGAACTACATCTGAGAGTGGAGATGAAGGTACTCGCTTCGACTAGGTGCAAGCAACTCTAGGTCCCAACAGTGGAACGGTGTCTTGATCCCACAATGGACATTGTCCGATATTAGCTGCTGCTTGTGAATTTTCGCAGAAGTCCCTCTGTTGACGTGCATCAGACTCTGTGCTTCCGTAGCTAAGTGCTGCAGATGATTATTGTGCTTGGTTGACACCAGTTGGTGGAGTACACCGCGGTACAGCAGGTCCGAACAGTGGAATGGGGTTTTGATCCGAAAATGGACGATGTTAGAACTGCATCTGAGAGTGCAGATGAAGGTACTCCCTTCGACCAGGTGTAACCAACTCTAGGTCCCAACAGTGGAATGGTGTCTTGATCCCAGAATGGAAGATGTCCGATACTACGTGCTGCTTGGTTTTCACAGAACTCCCTCCGTTGTGGTGTATCAGACTCTGTGCTTCCGTAGCTAACTGCTGCACATGATTATTGGGCTTGGTTGACTGCAGTCGGTGGAGTACACTGTGTGACCGCAGGTGGGATTAGTGAAACGGGGTCTTGATTCTGTGATTGACGATGTCAGAAGTTAAAGTTTGTGATGATTTCTGTGTACCCACTCCGATCAGGTGCAACCAACTGCGTGCTTCCGAATCCAACGGCATGTGGCTGTGAGGTGTTAATGACAACTGCCTCTGGCCTACAATACGGTCAGCAGGGCTTACAATTTAGATGGAGTGGTGATTGTTTCATTACAGAATCCAGTAGGCAACTAACTACAATGTCTATTGAAATATACACAATAGCCTTTTAGTATACTTGCTTGAAGAAGTTTTTTAAGATGACTTATAGGTCTAGTACAATGACCAAATTCTTCTTGGTAGTGGTAAAGAGCACTGAATAACAGTGTACACAGTGGACAGCAGAGATCGCAATTCGAATTGTTTTGATTTATTTATTGCAGAGTTTTGTGTAATTTATGTTGTTGTATTTTGTGAAGAGTATGTGAGAAAAAGTATTCATGGAAGACTGTGCTCACTACTGTCTTCAATTTACACTGCAGACACCAGTGTTCACAATTCAGATCAAGTCGCTATTTTAGATGACGCAGTCCTGTAGGCAAAAGACATTGCTCCAGTGCGCTCTGTCCGCAACACGCATACGCATCATCACAGGGTCCGCACACAGTTTTTGTTGCATCGCATAAGGAAAACTGGGCAGCTCAAGTCAATGCCACGTGGCTGTGAGCCCTTGCTGACCGCTCTCTGGCCTACACTGCAGACAGCAGTGTTTACAATTCAGATCAAGTTGCTATTGCAGATGATGTAGTGTTGTAGGTAACAGACATTGCTCCTAGTACGGCCCGCCCGCAGCACGCATCATCGCTGGCTGTGAACATGCTGAATGCTTTTGATGTGGCTATCTAAGTGCACTAGACCTGATGGACCCTTTATGATACAATCTTTTTGTGGATTATTTCAGATCTACTGCCTGTATCTTAGTATACCACAAGTTATGGTTGTTTTACGATAGAATCTTTTCTGGATTATTTCACACCTAGTGTCCCTACCTTACTGCAGCACAAACTATTGACCCTTTTAATATTGAATCTCTGTGTGTGACCCAATGATTACTGTTGTAGTTGATGCTAGCAGCAACCATTCCCTGAGGGCTGCTTTACACTCACCCCACACGTATCTAGCACAGACGTCACTGGATATGTAACCCTGGTAATAAAAAGGAGTCGAGCGCACGTGCCCATACCCACTTCCACTATCTATCTGTGTCCATGTGTTCATAATGTATGCATGATGCTGCCCCTGGGCTGTACCACATTACATTGTGCTGTGGACAGCGTATACAGCCATGTTACCTCTGGCAGTGGGGAAATGTTCTGTTATGTAGCTTTTAGATGCATGGCTATCAAAGGTGGAAGGCTACATTACAGAGCATGAATATTGATGAAGATGACGGTTGTATGTTGTGTGTACTGTCAGATATGTGTACATAGCAAAAAGTTTTCAACAAAGCTCTGTAAGCAGAAGAGGAGTCTCTCATCAAACACTGTAGAGAGAATGGCGAAAATGGGTGGGGTCCTCCAACTGTTACAATGGGAAATGTTATGAACCAATCAAATGCTTTTCTTTAAGGTCACATGGCAATCACGCAGCGAGCGCGCAAGGAGGCCGCACCTGACGCGATTTTGAGAAAATATTACCATAATATAAGTTTATTACAGTTAGAAATATATAAATGTTTAAAATATTTTAGATTGTCGCTTGTTCTCATATACACTTTAAACTTATTTAGATATAGTTTTGAGACAAAAAACAATGAGGGAATTGCGTTCCCGGTGCGACACCATACATCTATGACGTAACACAGGGCCTGGCAGACTGCACTCGTCGCATACGCAATGCGCAGCGGGCGTGGCCCCATACGTACATGACGTAAGGCACGGCTTGGTACTGCATACCCGTCGCATACCAAAGTAGCAGCTGGCGCGACCACATACGTATATGATGTTACGCGGGATGCGGTGCCACAAACCCGTTGGATGCGAAATGCACATCCTTTACGAGTTTAGCAATATGGCGGATAGGATTCGCGTGGTGATGGAGCTTGGTACAATACCAGTACGGGACTTCAGTTTTCTCAAAAATAAAAAAAAACGATATACATACTTTTTTTTTAAGATATAAAACATTACATATTTTTCACATTAAAAACAAAAAAGAGTAATAGACTTCCAAAATATTACAAAAAAATATAAAAAATATAGATTGTATAAATATTAAAATATGAAATTAACTTTTAAAAAACCTTCAAAATTGATTGAAAAAAAACATAGGTTTTACAGACGTTAAAGTTAGGAATTAGCATTTAAAAAACCTTTGAAATTCACTGCAAAAACCATAGGTTTTACAGATGTTATAGTTAGGAATTAGTATTTAAAAAAACCTTTGAAATTCACTGAAAAAATCATACATTTTACAGATGTTATAGTTAGGAATTAGTATTTAAAAAACCTTTGAAATTCACTGAAAAAACGATAGGTTTTACAGACTTTAAAGTTAGGAATTAGCATTTAAAAAACCTTAGAAATTCACTGAAAAAACCATAGGTTTCAGGGACTTTATAGTTAGTTGGACATTTGACTCATATAAAACCAGAGAAATTCACCCGTTATAGTTAGTTGAGCTAACTATAACTCCCGAGCCCGCAATGCACTGGTGATGACATCACATATTACATCACTCATGACATGGTCAGTGACATCACTGATGACATCTCAAATGTCATCACTGATGACATCATCCACCTGATAATCTGATGCACATACTGATGGCCTAATATAAACTTTGATACACGCACTCTAAAATACTGACTACTATTTTTGAAACCATACACACAACAATGCCAGATACTACATACCACCCACTATATCCTAGTTCTACACTCACATCCACTCACTTATACATGCAGTTACTCATCAATACAGTACTATAATATGCACTCATACACCTATACATACAGTCACAGTCCGCCACTCATCCATAGAGTTACTCACACACCTAGTCAGTCATGCAAAGAATCAATCACATACCCATTTACTCATGTATACAGTTATACACACCAACTGTGTTATTTATACACACACCACATCACTTATTTATGCAGATACTAACACATACTTACTGTCTTATACAATCACTGATACAAGCAGACACTTTTATACACCCACTCCTTCAAATAACTAACTCTCACGTATAATAATTTATATACTCCAACACTCACATATACTGCCTTAAAACATATGTAGTTACACACATATACCAGTGAGACATTCATTCACTCACCAACACACCCATACACACACTAACTCACCCATAGAGCCCTTCTCAGATGTACTTTTGAATCCATACAACCAGGGAATCACCCACTCAGACATGTATGCACAGAGTCACACCCCCCACCTATCCACACAGATACTCAGGCACTCATACAGATACTCAGACAACAAATCAATAACCCATATAGACACTCATGTAGCTACTCATCAACCCATGCAGCCACTTATACACCAACTGAGACACTAATACAGACTTTCACATAGTTTAGTCACTAACCCATACCTTCAGTAACACATTGTTCAATCACTCAGTTATACAGTCAGCCACACACCTACTAAATAATCCATTCAGGAACTTTATAAATTCACTCTTTCTTCATTACACCTTGGCATAGATATGTATGAAAAATATTTAAACTTTACAGAAACACACATTCACTGGTTGATGTCATCAGTGATGTCATTTGAGATGTCATCAGTGATGTCATCAGTGATGTCACTAGCCATGTCATGAGTGATGTAATATGTGACGTCATCACCAGTGCATTGCGGGCACGTGAGTTATAGTTAGCTCAACTAAGTATAACAGGCGAATTTCTCTGGTTTTATATGAGTCAAATGTCCAACTAAGTAGAACGTCCCTGAAACCTATGGTTTTTCAGTGAATTTCTAAGGTTTTTTAAATGCTAATTCCTAACTATAACCTCTATAAAACCTATGTTTTTTTCAGTGAATATATATATATATATATAACCATTCATACAAAAATTAATCGCTAACAATAACTTCAAGCCTGTTTTCTTGCAATGGCCATAATAGAAAATTGCTTGCACATGTAGACGACGTCTCCATCATGACCACTTCACCACATGTTTCATTGAAGGAGATAAAAGCCAATAGATAGATTCGGGATAGTCTTTGTTATCTTCAGAATAGCAGCAAAACACACATTTTATTTAACTAGGTCTGCACACCCAGGACAACCAAACATGTTGAATACTTAGGGATAAAACTGTCATCTTAAATTAATAGCATAATGTCTGTGAATTATAATCCCTTATTTCCTAAAGAAGAGATTAGGCAAAAGCAATTAAATAATTTACATTTATTGATCATCGTTCACTACAATGTTTTAAAAATGACAATTATGTCCATGTTTTTATACCTTTTAGGGCTATTCTTCTCCTACTAGCAACAACATGGTTTAGGAACCGAGATTCAATATGTAGCAGCTTGGTGTAGGAATATGCACAATCTAGAAGGGCACTAAAATATCTTATGCTGCCAACCTGTAAATTTGGATGGGCACTCCTAAGCTTCAAATACTATTTCTATGCTGCAGCATTAATGCATATGCAAACTCTGACTAAAGGCAACATTTAAAAACGGTTGTACTACCATCCATCTTTGAGTTATATCTGGAGAATTACTCTAATGACTTCTTTGTAAAGTTCTTTGAATATAATTACTATAAAAAAGTATGCTTTAAGGTTCTGTTATATGATGGAAGTCTGTGGGAAAGTTGGGCCAAATCGTTCAATATTAAAAAGTATAGTAAGCATATACCTGTTAAACCTGTCAGCCTTAGGATGGTCTTCCCCCAAATGTTTTGTACTACTCCTCCATTTTTGCTGATATCATTTTTATAGTCCTTAGTACTCTGTGCACTTTACCACTGCTAAACGATGCTAAAGTGTGTGTGCTTTTCCCTTTAAAATATGAATTGGCACATTTAATTTACATGTAAGACCCTAGTAAGGTGGTACTACACGTACCAGGGTTGGGAAATTGATTTCTACTAGTAGGCTTGCAGCACCGATTAATCCACCCACAAAAGTAGATCTTTAAACTTGTCTCAGGCCTGCCATTGGAGCCTGTGTGTGCCATTTTAAACTATCAATGCGACCTAGCAAAATAAAATGTTTTCTTAGGTCTAAACATTCCTTTTTAATACATATAAGTCATCCCTAGTGTAGGCCCTGGATAGCTCATAGGGAAAGGTGCAGTGTATTTAAAAAGTTAGCCATGTACTTTTAACTTTTACATGTCCTTGTACTGGAAAACAGTTAAATTCGTTTTTCACTTCTTCTATGCCTACCTCTCCCATAGGATAACATTGGGTTAACTTAACATTTAATGAGTGACTCCATTCAATTGAGAGCAGGTGTTTCATTTTTTTAAAGAAGATTCCATAGGCCATGGGTGCTGAAGAAGAGTAGAGATAATATACTTAGAAGAAGATGCAGGAGGGTTAGGGATGACTATATCAAGATTGTTGTAAACAAAAGCCGATAGAACTAATTGCTTAGAGAAAAGAAAACTGTTTAAAGACACTAACTGCAAAAAGAACCTGCTCTAGACAAACTGAACTGAACTTTTGAATTATTGCTGTATATTTTGCTTAACCTGAGGAAATATGAATTTTGTGATCAGTTATGTCCCCTATCGTAGACCCCAACGGCTCCATGTGCATGTTACAAGTACATGTATGTTCCCTCCAGTTCCAGTTATGAAGACGCAAATACATGTGCGTCCACCGTCAACATGACCTCTTTCAGATCCGCCATGAATGAATCAGATATTCCATTCCTAAGTATGAAAGGCCACCGACTTTATGTGGTTCACTTTCCACATTTTACAGTTCAGGCGTGTAGGCCCTGAATTCTGCCATTAAGCCTTTTCCTGCCTTCTGCCTCTGAAAGCTCCAGTCCGAACCTGCATCTGTATCCATGAACTTTGTCCTACTCCCTGCGCGGCTAACGGTGCCTGATCCAGCCTGTTGCCTGCCAAAAACTGTATTTCACCTTCAAGATTATCTGCTCCGCTCCTCATCCGATGCATTCCTGTCTAGTAGTTTAGGTAAACATTCTTCCAGCTACCGTGCAAAGGGCCAGGCCTCACTGTCCTCATGCAAATAATTCATAGCCCCGTTACTATGGAGGATTCCTGCCCCCTTGCATCTCATGTAGACACTTAGACGCTTGTACACGCACTAACAGTCAGTATAGAACAGATTCCGTCCGAGAGACCTTTCCTTTTGGATAATACAGTTCTTTAAACATAAGATATTAGATATGATTTGGGATTAGGTTGACATGACCCCCCAGACTTCTGTCTCCACATGTAGAGCTAAATGTCAAGTCCCCTTCACCCTCTAGTTGCACGTCAATCACACGTCATACGGCTGCGCACGCATCTCTGCCAAGTATTTCTGCTGACATTGCAGGATTCTCTTATGGATCCACCCACTTGTGACATCATGTTTAATAACGTATTTAGTTACGCCTATGTTTACGCCTATTTTCATTACGTATGTGTAGTATTATCTGTATTATCAGCTGTTACGCCTCTTGCATCTGTCTTAATGTAATACTTTTCATATAAATATCATTACTTGTCAATAATGTATTGCCTTCCCTTCCTGAACCTTCGTGGTGATGGAATTTGAAGCCTACAGTTCGAACTGTAATTCCTTTATAGAGGAATAAAGCCTTTTAGAACCTCTAATACCACGGATTCTGCCTCTTATATTTTCTGAGTTATTCTTACTAGACTTTACCGCATAAAAAATAGTACCGGTAATGAAATATTTACCACATAAATTGGCGCCCGAACAGGGACACTTTCTCATCTCACGCGCCGGAGGTGCGTTGCAGGCCCGGTCTCCTGCCACAGCTGAACGGACAAAAACGCGTACCTGCAGGATTTCCTGTATCTCCCTCCGGCCAAGCGGGGGTGACTGAGGCTGCGATCAACACCCAGACGAGGCGGTGAGAAGTGCGAAGTATCCCGACCAGAGCCTAGCTGAGAGAGCAAGATCCGAGGTATACAGAGGCCCACCAGGTTCCGAAGTTCCGAGTCCAGTCGAGTCGAGTCCAGTCCGGTCCAGTTTCAGTTCAGTTCCGAGGCCTTCCGTTCCGCGCTACCCGGTGAGTACCATTGCCGGGGAGGCATTTAAACGTGCACATAGGTTGTGCCGGTCAAGACGGGTTTGGGTACACAAATCCGGTCTGCACTGTTTCAGCAGTGTATCTGTACTGTTTAGCAGTATATCTAGTATGTCTTGCATATAATTCAGTATTATCTAGTGTTAGTATTATGTCAGTAACAAGTTTCCTATTAGTTATCATTGTTCGTTAACTGTTAAATGTTAAAAGTTTTAATACGTTCTACATATTGTGGTGTGAATGATTGTTCATTATTGTATTTATTGTATTAAGTGTGTTCAAATAATAAGGTCTAAAAATGCCGCTCTTTTCAAAACTAAGACAGATCAAAACCAGAAAAGGGGTACTCGAAGAAGCTGTTCCCATTCCACCTAGGGACACTCCAGGATACTTTATGTATCATAAACATGGCCTAGATGCCGTATTATTTCTTGATTTATGGGTGGACTACACCAAAGATTTACCAGAAAGTCAGAGATGGCCCGCAGCTGGGACCTGGGATGCAGATTGCATCATGAGAGTAGAAGAAGTATTATGGAAAAATAAAGCCAGACAGTCACAGAAAGATGCCATTGAATTATGGCGTAAAGAATCATATAGACGTACAGAAAAAACGCGCAGACAAGAAGAGAAAGGTAGGGAGAATTCGAATAAAACCCGAGAAAATTTATTAATTGAGGAAGGTACCCGAGTAAAAGCAGAACAAGTAGATAGACAACGAAACACTCTTATGAATGGTATGTATCCTCTTCTGGCCGAAGGGTTATCCCAGGCCACCCCGGAAATACCGAAAGACTTGACGCCTCCATTACTCCCGATAAAAGCACATCCCAAAACAGCAAAAGACGTTTTCCTTTCTTCCTACTTAGATGATGTAGCTCCTGAATATGCTAATGCTCTGCCACACGCACCGCCCACCGATGGTGCTCAACGCCAAGATCATCCGTCTGTATCCCCGCAACAACAAACTCCTACGCACTTTCCCACAGGCCCATCTGTTTCTACCGCTTTTCCCGCATCTACAATTTCTATCTTACATCCAACAAATCCTTTCGTGCCTAGCACCTCAGACGGTGCGACAGGAGGTTTGACAGAAATTTTTGCCACGCCACCCCGAGGAAATAAATTATCCCTTAGAGATTTAGCGTACGAGCGTACACCCCAACTAGCAACTTCCGACATGTTTAAAGAGCATCTAGTGGATTGTAGATATGATCCTGTGCCCGGTAGACGGGACGGTATGCTGCTGTCATCATTACGTATACGACGAGCTTCAAGGTATTTAGCGACGCTACCAGGAATGGTGGCACATTTAGATAATATATACCACTTTGTCCAATCAGGGCGAGGCCCTGAAAGTATTGACGAAGCCATGGAATACCAGAAAGTGGATGTACAGAGACAACTGTTACGCTTCTTCATAAACTGTGTGATCAGAAACCAAGACAGACCTGAGGTAGAGCAGAAGGAAATACAAGTACTTACCAGATGGGGTCAGAATATATCAGAAGGGAAACACGATAAACAGACATGTATAGTAGTTATGTGCCGAAAGATCCGCAAAGAAGTAGAATGAATACATAAAGAAAGATTAGAGACAGACCAACATGAATCAGAGGGAGAGGAGGACGTAGAATCAGAAATGCCCACTGGACACTTAGAGACAATGGCTTATGTAGGTAAAGGAAGATCTTTTAATAATACCAGATGCTTTAATGATCCGATACATCCGATACGTCCAGAATGTAACAGAAATTTTCAAGCCCCTATGTTAAATACGAAGTCCCCTGAACACTTATTCCAGGCTGCTGATAAATTACTCCGAGACCGAAGGGGGTATCATATGCTCGATTCTATGGATGAACAAGAATTAGCCAGGTCAGCAGTACAATGGGCTGACAGTTCTGAAAAATACAGTGATGATGCGTTGGCACACACGTTTTTGAATCTTACCCCATACGAACAGCGTTTAGCTGGTATATACATGATTCAACACCTCCTCATATTATATAAAAGCCAACACTCCGATCCAGGACCCTTACCTGACATATTGACCCAATTACTCACGAATAAATGGAGAGGGTCAGGTACTGATTTAATTAAAGAAATTCTAGAAATTCGAAACCAGTATATAGTTTTCGTATGCCCAGAACATGTTCCAGTTCCCACTATGGGAAGAAAAATATATCACATAGATAGACAGAATCCCTTACGCGAAGTACACCCAATCAGAGGTGAAGATAATACCTTTAAACGCGTGTTTGTGTACACGCCTATAACTAAAATTGAATTATTAGAAATGAAGAAAGTAGTACCCAGCCATGACAAGGATCCAGCAGGTTTCCACCGTGAGATAAAAGACATGTTACTCATGGGAGAGTATACCTACCCCGACATTATGAAAATATTAAAAGTATTAATGCCTGCCGGTATTTACGAGAAACTCAAGGAAAAGGAGTGGGAGGTAGGAGACCAAAAGATAGATTGGACAGCATTAGAAAACGAAGAAAAGGCCCGAGCTGCAGGATCAGGGCTTGGGGAAAAGACTACAGCGCTACCAGGATTACTAGTGCAGGTATTGCCACGTTTATTAACTACGAAAAAGGAGGACTGGGGTGCAATCTCAGCCTGTAAACAAAAGCAAGATGAAGACACTAGTGATTTCTATTCCCGATTTGAAAAATGTTTTGGTATCAATAGTGGCATAAAACCAAGTAGCGAGTCATATCCACATCTGTTTGTGACAAAATTAGTTGAAAATTCCCTGCCGCAAGTTAAGAATAGAGTATTGAAATTTGAGAGTACCTGGCAAGGTAACACCCCGTCACAGATGTTACAGATGTTACAATATCACCACAATAGAATTAGAGAAGAACAAGAACATGAACAAAGACGTATGAAAGATACGAAAATGAAAATGCTTGTGGCTCAGTCAGTTCCAACTGATGGTCGTAAAAAGGGTGATTCCGCAGGTACGGCGAAAGGGACATGCAATTATTGTAAACAACAAGGTCATTATATACACGATTGTGCAGTTCTGAAACATAATATTGCCACGGGTAAAACCCAGGAAAGACCACGTGCACCTAGAAGGGATCAGAATCAACAACAAATCCCTCAGCATGCACAACCTAGGTCAGCTCCGCAACAACTAGCTCCGCAACAGGCAGCTCTACAACAGACCGTAGCACCACCACAAGCGCAGCCTATTGCTGCCACACAAGCAACAACGCAACAGATGTACCAGTATGCACAAAATTACTATCCCGATTATCAACGATACACATGAAATAGCCTAGAGAGGGAAGTTGGCTTACCCCTTATTGAGGTTCCAGTAGATCAAGAGGGACCTTATGTACATAGTGAACTATTAGGGGAAGACAGAAAGTTTTTACTTGATACAGGGGCAAGCAGAACAACTATACGACGCAGTGAAGTTCCAGGGGCACCCCTCTCAGGCTCGCAGAATATTTCCCTTGGATTCTCAGGAAAGCCTATCATTAATGAAGTATCGCAACCCCTACCACTTACGGTTGGTCCATTGACACGAACTACAGATTTATTGCTTACTAAATCATGTCCAGAAAACTTGTTAGGTATAAAAACATTGAAGGCTCTAGGAGCTATAATATGTTGTTCTCCGGATGGAGTACGATTATTTTTACGTGACTTCAAAGGTCACTACGTGTCCAGAGACATGGATCACCGGCTGCAGAATTTACCTACACATTTATGGGCACAAGGCCCCACTGATGTTGGTTGCATGAACATTACACCATATCGAGTTACACTAAAAACAGGAGTGGTACTACCACGAATGCGACAATACAAGTTACCACCAGATGCTGTTGTGGCTTTGCTGCAAATCATTGACGAGCTCATTGCACAAGGAGTGGTTGTAGAAACCGACTCCAATGTATGTAATTCACCGATAATTCCGATTCTTAAAAGAACGGATCCAAAAGCATCACCAGTATATTGATTAGTTATTGATCTGCGCGAATTAAATAAATGTATTGTACCACAATACCCTGTGGTCCCAGATATCTCTTCATTATTAACAGCTATTGATTCAGAAGCAACGTTCTTTACTGTAATTGATCTCAAGAATGCCTTCTTTAGCGTCCCAATAGATCCGGAAAGTCAATATTTGTTCGGATTCAGTTTGAATGGACGAAGTTTTAAATTCACACGCGCACCTCAAGGATTTACAGAAAGCCCCAGCATCTATAGCCAAGCACTGAAACGAGAACTTGACAGTATCCACATGCCAGTTAACACTGCCTTGCTTCAATATGTCGATGATCTGCTGATCACCGCCCGAAGCGAACCTGAATGTGAAAAAGCGTCACTGACGGTTTTAAGATTTCTGGCCGACAAGGGGCACAAGGTGTCCCCTTCTAAGCTGCAATTCTGTGTCCAGCAAGTTGTTTACCTTGGGCACTCGCTGTCCAAGGAAGGAAGACAGCTTACACCCGACCGCATCCAGTTAATTGCTAACATGTCACCACCAAAGACACAAAAGGAGGTGCGGGCTTTTATAGGCCTCACTTCATACTGTAGGCAGTGGATCCCTCAATATGCATTTCTAGCAAAACCACTCATCCAGTTGACAACACAGGAGGCAGCCACATCGACTGTCCTCCCTTGGACTCAAGAACATACACATGCCTTTGAAAGCTTAAAGAAAGCTTTATGCCAAGCACCTGTTTTAGCAACACCATGTTACAGTAAGCCTTTTACACTCTTTGTTACAGAACGCGAAGGTACTGCCTTGTCAGTACTCACTCAGGAACAAGCAGGATCACACAAACCATGTGCTTATTTTTCTAGTACATTAGATCCCGTAGCTCAGGCTCTTCCTGCGTGCCTGAAATCAGTGGCAGCAACAGCTTTAGCAATCAGACAAAGCGATGCCATAGTGTTAGGACATCAATTGACAGTACAAGTACCACACGCAGTAGAGGTTCTCTTGAACCGCACACAAACACAACACTTGACTATAGCAAGACTCACCGGTAATAAATTAACATTGTTTCAGCCACATATAGAAATCAGACGTTGTAATACGTTAAATCCTGCCACACTTTTGCCCGTAAATGGAACAGATCCATTAGCACATGATTGTATTGAAGTCATTACTATCACGACGAAACCCAGACAAGACTTGACAGACATCTCTTTATCAGATCCAGACCTGACATTGTATGTAGATGGTTCATGTATGAGAACAAGTACAGGAGAGTTGGTGGCCGCTTACGCAGTCACAACAGACACTGAAGTCATTGAAACAAATTGTATTAACACTTTGTCAGCTCAAGCAGCAGAGCTCATCGCTCTGACACAAGCCTGTATTCAAGCCAAAAATAAGAAAGTCAACATATACACAGATTCACGTTATGCATTCGGAGTCGTCCATGACTTCGGCGTACTGTGGCGAGAGAGAGGTTATTTAACTTCTCACGGTGCCCACATCCAACACGGACCCCTCATTCAAGCCCTATTAGACGCGATTCATCTACCTACTGCAATATCGATTATGAAATGCAAAGCCCATACAAAAGTTACCGACATCATTTCTCAGGGTAACGACCTAGCTGACAGAACAGCTAAACAGACTGCTCAGAATCAGACTCATACAACTGACACGACAAAGACAATAGTCCCGACACCAACACATTGCATGACAGTTAAGGATCCCGCCCTTGATGTAATTGACATACAGACACATGCTACACCAGAAGAAATAAAGAAATGGACTGAATTAGGAGGGATCCAAACGGATCAAGGATGGATGACGAAGGAAAAATCTATATGGTTTCTTCCCGATTCCATGGTTCAAGTCATCATTAACACAATACATAGTCCAGCGCACCTAGGAGAAAAAGCTATGCTAGACAGCATTCAACACATTTGGTTCAACAAACACTTGCGAGCAGCAGCCAAACAGAAAGTACGTACCTGTATGATATGTTGTCAGTTTAATCCAGGTAAAAGCATCCCCGTAGAGCAGGGTGGATTTCAACCTCCCGATCATGCTTTTGAAGTCCTCCAGATGGATTATATCCAGATGGAACGATGTCGAGGATTCAAATATGTTCTCGTAGTTGTTTGTGCTCTTTCCCGTTGGACAGAAGCCTACCCGGTTTCAGATTACACTGCCCCGACTACTGCCAAACAGCTAGTTCGAGAATTCTTCCCACGATTCGGTTTACCACGTGTCGTGTACTCAGATAACGGCCAGCCATTCTCATCTGAACTAATGAAACACGTTTCACTCTTATTAGGTTATCAATGGAAATTTCACTGTGTCCGACATCCCGAGGCAGCAGGTCTCGTGGAACGTCATAATCAAACTCTGAAAATTAGATTGTCCAAAATATGTAGAGAAAAAGGTGTCGATTGGATAGTAGCCTTACCAGTTGCGCTCTTTTACATGAGAATGGTAGCACATTCTCGAACAGGGCTATCCCCGTATGAGGTGATCTTCGGTAGACCACCAAATATGTGGGGGACGCCTATACCTCGCAAAATCACTGATGTTGACTGTAATATGCTGACAGATTACCTGGCTTCCTTGATGTCTGCACTACAATCTTGTCGTTCACAGGTAGCTGCAGCTTTTCCCGATAACACTGAGGTGAAGCCCCATGACGTGGTTCCAGGTGATCTGGTCCTTGTGAGGAACTTCGACCGGAAGACCCAGTTGGAGCCCAGGTGGAAATCGCCCAAACTCGTCTTGCTAACAACAAGGACAGCCGTGAAGGTTGAGGGACGTAAAGGGTGGTTACACTCGAGTCATATCAAGAAATTTTATGGACTACCGTCTGATGTGAACACTCAGCCCTGCATTCCCTCACAGACAGACTCAAAGCTCCCCTTGGTTGAACAGACAAAAAATGAACTCTATAAACTGAAATTAAGGTCTAGCAAGTCAGACAATTTGATTGTTTAAGTCCTCTCCAAGGTGAATCGGTTGAATTTGTCTCTGACATGTATCCTCTAGACCGAAATAGAGAGAGAAATAGACAGATAAAGCTTAAAAAACATGCGTACTGTAAATCGCTTCGTAGTCACTGCACAGTTACATTATTAATTTTGTTTTTTCTAAGTCTTTTGATCATCATTTCTAGTGTATTGTTACATATGTATTACCCTATTTCTAAGCATGCTTACAATGTTACCGCAGAACATTCTTTTAGCGAACTACCTCCGCATGAGTTGTCTTATAGATTTGCGCTGCGCAACAACACTTTCATTAGTATATTACATCATTGCCATCAGACCAGCAATGCTACAAATTGTTGGATATGTGGCCGACTCCCTCCCTATCAGAACTATAAGGGAGTTTTGCCCCTCTTTCCGTATCCGTTCACACACAATGGCTCCTGTGGAGCATGGTTTAGTTTGATTAATTCCCTAGATTCAAATTCCGTAGTTTATCAAGACAACTGGGTATGGGGAAACCTGAACCTAGTTTTGCTTAAAGTCTGCTACCCTAACAAGGAGGGACTTCCCAAAAGAACAGGAACTGATCTAGAAAATGAAGTATATGGATTAGGTAATTTTACACTTAACCTCCTGATTCTGAATGTTGAATCCGAAGCTACGCCAATCTTATCCGTTATGTCAGTATTCCCAGTTAAAGGGGAATTATGTGTAAGAAAGAATGGTTCCATACACATGGGCCATAGTAAATGCACCACTGTAATAAAATTCAGTGATCAAGGCAAGTCTACATTTATAGCTTCCCGTCATTCCTACTTCATATGTGGCCAGACCGCATATATACGTCTACCTCTAGATTGGGATGGTACCTGTTACATAGCATTCCTTCTGCCACCTGTTTTCCTAGCCCCTCCTGACTATCACAGAAATACCCATTTAGTACACAATAGACAGCAGAGAGATCTCCCGATTGTCGATTACACTGAAACGGCATGGGAGCAATACACAGATTTCAATAAAGGTTTCTTTCCCTATATAGGTACAGTCACTAATAGTAAACTGATACGTAGATTAACTAGAACCCTTGAAGCAGTAGTGAATGAGACTATTTCCGCCCTAGGCAATCTAACAGAGGAGCAGTCTGCGATGCGGATTGTTGTTCTTCAAAATCGTCTTGTCCTTGACGTCATCCTGGCCGATAGGGGTGGAGCTTGTAGGGTCATCGGATCAAGTTGCTGTGTTTTCATACCAGAAAACTCACCGTCAGTATATAAAGCCATAACTCGCCTTCATAAAATTATAAGCCAGATACACCAGAGTCCAGGCACCTGGACTTGGTCCGGTTGGTTCTGGAGCGTGTTGTCAGCCTGGGGATGGAGGATCCTATCCTTCCTAGGTATTGGCTTTCTCATACTATTCAGTTGCTGCTTATGTCTACAATGTGGGCCAGCGATTTGTGGTTTGTGTGCCACATCGTGCATTCCGCATCCAAGTTTTCGTTCAAGATCCCGGAAGAAGAAAGAAGAACAAATGATGCTATATGAACAGATTGATGGATTAATGAAGATCGATATCTCCTGAGGGTCCTTAGGGGACAAGGAGGGAATGAGGAAATATGAATTTTGTGATCAGTTATGTCCCCTATCGTAGACCCCAACGGCTCCATGTGCATGTTACAAGTACATGTATGTTCCCTCCAGTTCCAGTTATGAAGACGCAAATACATGTGCGTCCACCGTCAACATGTCCTCTTTCAGATCCGCCATGAATGGGTCAGATATTCCATTCCTAAGTATGAAAGGCCACCGACTTTATGTGGTTCACTTTCCACATTTTACAGTTCAGGCGTGTAGGCCCTGAATTCTGCCATTAAGCCTTTTCCTGCCTTCTGCCTCTGAAAGCTCCAGTCCGAACCTGCATCTGTATCCATGAACTTTGTCCTACTCCCTGCGCGGCTAACGGTGCCTGATCCAGCCTGTTGCCTGCCAAAAACTGTATTTCACCTTCAAGATTATCTGCTCCGCTCCTCATCCGATGCATTCCTGTCTAGTAGTTTAGGTAAACATTCTTCCAGCTACCGTGCAAAGGGCCAGGCCTCACTGTCCTCATGCAAATAATTCATAGCCCCGTTACTATGGAGGATTCCTGCCCCCTTGCATCTCATGTAGACGCTTAGACGCTTGTACACGCACTAACAGTCAGTATAGAACAGATTCCGTCCGAGAGACCTTTCCTTTTGGATAATACAGTTCTTTAAACATAAGATATTAGATATGATTTGGGATTAGGTTGACATGACCCCCCAGACTTCTGTCTCCACATGTAGAGCTAAATGTCAAGTCCCCTTCACCCTCTAGTTGCACGTCAATCACACGTCATGCGGCTGCGCACGCATCTCTGCCAAGTATTTCTGCTGACATTGCAGGATTCTCTTATGGATCCACCCACTTGTGACATCATGTTTAATAACGTATTTAGTTACGCCTATGTTTACGCCTATTTTCATTACGTATGTGTAGTATTATCTGTATTATCAGCTGTTACGCCTCTTGCATCTGTCTTAATGTAATACTTTTCATATAAATATCATTACTTGTCAATAATGTATTGCCTTCCCTTCCTGAACCTTCGTGGTGATGGAATTTGAAGCCTACAGTTCGAACTGTAATTCCTTTATAGAGGAATAAAGCCTTTTAGAACCTCTAATACCACGGATTCTGCCTCTTATATTTTCTGAGTTATTCTTACTAGACTTTACCGCATAAAAAATAGTACCGGTAATGAAATATTTACCACAAACCGATCTGACTACAGACAAACATGTGTTTTCTAAATAGAAATAGGTGCAAGATTATCATGAGTATTACATTTTTAATAACAGTATTACTGATTATAACAATATTAATATGTTTTATTTGCTACCAAAGACAGAGAAGTGTATGTCTATGCCTGAAACTACAACATCCACAAACACAGTAGATGACATCAAATGAAAGGCTTCATTCATGAGTAACAAACACAAATATCACTCTACTAATGTTTTTTCTGGATTAGAGCAAGAATACACACAGGCACTGGACGTAAAGGATTGCTACATCTGTGCACTTTTACCTTCATCAGCTGCAGAGGAGGTGATTCATCACCATTTACCTTTGTTATATGCAATAACATGTAGTATTTTGCTTACTTTAGTATAGAGGCAAAAACTCTTTGAATGCTTTTACATGAAAATGGTTCTTTCTAGAGTTCCATTGTTAAAGAGCATGGATTTACCCTCAAAAGCAGAAGAAAGGGGCACAGCTTGGCATTAGTTTCAACCATTCATGTCTATAGATAGTGTTAAGACATATAAAAACAATTTAACGTGCTTAATGAGACCCTTAGAAAAGGTATTTATCATGTCATTTGAGGGAACAATCACAAACATTTCACACAGTTAAAACAGAGAGGAAGATGTTTTGAAAACTTTGGAAGAAGGAAGAAGACAAATTCAAAAAGAAATTGATTTATTCAAAATTGAAATTAGATAGAAGAAAGCAATGGAAAATATGCATTTAAAAAAGAAGAACCAAATGTAGAAGTAGGCAGTTAGGGAGCAGTGGGTGTGAACATACATTTGAGTAAATGGGAGGTACATGACATATTTTACAAAGAGAAGAAACCGTCATTCCTTAAGTTTCTTTTGTTTGTGGACAGGATGTTTATTTCCAATTGCCAGCTGATTGGGAGGGTATTTTCTTTTGAGCTTTACTTTTTCCTAAGATGTATCATGTGTATGGTTCAGATGCTTTAACAAAGACTCCATCACATAGACAGACATGTAGTATAGGTGATGGAACCCAACTATTTGGAGACATTTTTGGTGCAATCATAGCGCCAGTAGCAGTCATACTGAATGACAAAAAGATTACAAAGCTTTCAACATTTGTCAACAAAGTGGCAACCAGTACTTCTGGAGCTTTATTAGTTGTAAATACAGAATTAGTGGCTATTAGATCCATGGTTTTACAAAATCGCCAAGCATTAGACAATTTACTTGCAGAGAAAGGTGGCATCTGCAATATGCTGAAAATTCAGCATTTATGTGCATACATACAGAATGAAAGTAAGGACATTTTAGATTTCACAAATAATATTTCTGACCTGAAACCTGAATGAGAAGCATTAGAGACCACTAATGTTTTAGAAAATATAGGCAAAGGATTTTCTGTTACTGGAAATAGGTTTGCAACAGGTAGAAAAGTGATTATAATAGAAATATTTGTGCCAATATTTTTTTGATAAACAAGTTTTATTGGATTTTAAAACACTGCAAGAGAAACATTGAGCCTGACAAATCACCACTTCACAATTGCACGGAGGAAAAATTTGTGCCAATATTAATTGTAGTGATTTGCATACTGACTTTGTTTGCAATTTAAAAACTTTTAAGATTTTGTAGTGAAAGAAGAAAAATGAGAGAAAGAGACAGACGAATGGAAAGGGATTTAGCATTAAATGATTGTATTTGTGATGATTACAGAAAGGCAAAACAATATGAGAGTTTGAAAAGGAAAAGAAAAGACTCAACTGAGAGTGAGAATGAACTCTAAGGATTCATTGGGGTGAAAATGTGATGGTTATTATAACCATCACATTAGCATTAAGAAAGAGATTTTAAAATTAATTTGAAAGGTATGCTGGTTTTAATTAAACGTGCAGAATTAACATGCAGGCCTTAATGAAAATAATGGGCTTACAATGCAGAAATTTTTAATTGTTCTAGGCCTCAAAATGACTAAAGGAATGCTGCTTGAATAGAAAATGCTAAATACGCATATCAAGTTTGATTCTTGACCTTTTCATTATCATGTGTTTTAATAATTACTAAGTTGCTTATATTGTTTCAAGTACTTTGGCAAAATGTTTCTACTTACACAAACACCGCTGTTAACACATGGCTAATTTGTTGTTGTTTAATGGGAGAATGAAAAGCTCATTCTTTGGAATGCAGAGTTTAAAATGTGAACTTGACTTTCTAACCTACTTTTCTCTGTCAATGATGATTCTGTAAACTGGTTTCTTTTCATTAGCACAGATGGTTCTACGTGTGCTACTGTTTAGAAAATAGATATTAGAAGGTTGAAGATGTAGTATAAAGGTGGAAAAACAAGCCAGAATAGGAAAATTCCACATGAGCACATAGTTGTTATAATTTAGCTGCAAACATATTATTGTTGTCTGAGAGCTATTCCATTCATGTGAGAAGATGAGGAGTGATCTTGTTCCCAGGATGGCATTGTATGCTGATTAGCTGACGGGAGACAAGAAGAGAAAAATGTTGCTAAAGCTTTGTGAAATGTGATGTCTATAATAGTTTGTGTTCCTAGGGTAGGTTACCACTAACCACACTTCATTTTGTCCACTTTTCACACCCAGACTCTATGTAACATTGCTTTAAGAATCTGCAGCATTTCTTGAACTTCTCTTTATTTTTTGATCTTTTTGAACTAATTTAAATGCTTAAGCTTTATGTTTTTCTCTCACTCTCTCAGATTCAAATTCTTTATGGGTTCTGACTTACTCTATTTTCCCCGAATCTTAGAATATGTATTCTTTCCTTTATGGAACGCGCTTTAAATGTATTTGTTATATGACATGATTAACCAATATTGATTTTATTTCTGTCATAGTGACTATTGAGATTATTCCAAATTAACTTGTAATTTGAAATAAAGATGATCTACTAAAAGATTTGATTATCCAAACCCATTAAAGAAATACCAACTCTCTTTATTGACTTAAACTAGACTAATGATTGTGAGGATAAATCATATGACTCATTGCTTTCTTCTTCTCTAAAGCAACAACGAAGATCTAATTGACCAGAAGCTAATTACTAAACAGAATGGGAACTGGCCCGTTTGATGGTAAACTGTGATATGTTACATTTGCGAACTGATTCTCGCTCCAGCAGGATCAGATCCCAGTATGGAATATGTGGATGTGTGAAGGAACTCCTTCATTAATTCCTTTGCACAGGGAGCACATTTGTTCAAATAAATGAATCAGTATCAGTCCACAGGACGCAGTCCATATCACCGCAGTACAGGGAGGGAACGGCACAAACAATAATTAATGCCAGACCATCATGCATTGTGCTGCAGCAGGACATAAGCACAGTCAAGTAGTTCAAGTGCTTTACATGCATAGGTGAAGTTCGACTCTGGGGTGCTCTCACAGTTCTTTGCATCCGCTGTGATTTAATGCATGTGTTTGTGTTAGTTGTAGTACCCATTGTAGAGAGTTAAAAGGACAAAAGGCTGGGTATGTTCTATGGATTTCAAAACACCTCTCGCTAAATTGTAATGACTGCAATACCAAAGATTGGAAGCAAACACAATTACATCTAACATGCATACACACACACAACACCACAGGTTATAATGCTGGCAACCGGTCACCTTAAAAAATCCAATAAACTGGATACCGCCAACATACTTCGCATTAAGCAGCCATATCCACCCTACTATGAAACCAAAACAGGTTACTAGGTCAAAATAATGGCGAATAGACCCTGTTTAAATTCTGTTGGTAGAAAGAGATTCGTTCACCATAAATGTGTATTCAATAATTATCCAGTTGAATCACTTTCTGCTTGAACACAGGTTTGAACCCTACAGAAAATAGTCAGACTTTCCTCCTTTCATGTCAGGACAATTATCATTTAGATTACAAGAGAACCTGTTACTTACAATGCTATGATATCACAAAACTGTGATAGCAGAAGTTTTAAAAATACAGATTTTTATTGTTACAATGTAGCCAGTCCACAGATAAGTTCACCTTCATTAATCACCCCCATTTAGCAAATAAAATATCTATTTCAGAAAAAACGTGCCTTAGGCTAATCAAAGATTAATGAAATGATTCAGAGGGCAGACACAGACGCTCATAGAAATACGTGCCTGCGTCCACCTTTTAAATGTTATAGCAGACTTTTCAAGAGATGTAGGTCTCTCAAACATTTCCTTTAGCCAGGTGCAGCAATTTCTACTGGGCAATTCATCCTAATATCCCTGAATTGGTGTATGAGTGTAGAAGCTTTTGTACTTTGGTTACAGTGAAACCTAATTAGCAACCTAAATCACTGCAGCTATATTAACAACTCTCTGGGGAGAGGAAAGTCTAATTTTATTAGTGAAGCCAATTCATGATGATTTCAGCGCACAGGTTTTATTAATAATGCAGTGATAGTTTTGAAGATCTTTACTTGTTTGATTTGGGGTTTTCTTTCTCCTTAGACTAAAACATAAAGTACCTCACAGTGAGACATTCACGCGATAAATATTTAACTTAGAGAAGAAAGCTGAATGCTGGTAAAGGAATATGGGAAGCAAAGCTTTCATTTAAGAAAAACTAACATACTGTTGATGCAACATGTAGCATAAGCAGCTTTTGAATTCTGCATACGTTTGCATACTTTAGTGCATAACCACTTTTCCTTTCCACATAAAGATATTTTTAAAACAGTTAAGTGAGAGACCGTCGAGTGGTTCATATTCTCAAACGTTCTGAAGAAATTGTGTTCCTGCACAAAACTGTGTTCACTAGCACGAGTATTGGGGCAACATTTGCTGGACCCCAAAATGATTATGGCTCTGCGTAATGTGTCCAGAGTCCTTTGTGTGTTTTAAAAAACCCTCATACAAGCTGAATCCAATACCTTCTATATGAAGGTTAGGTCCTGTCTCCTGTGAACCCTTCCAATCCATTCTATATTGGATTACACAACCTATGCCCAGGTTTCTGCTCTATTAATGTCAATATGAACTGGCCGGCAGCTGGTAGCTGACAAATATGGCATGGTGCTTTAACCAGCATTCAAATATTAACAACATATTTGCTAACCTGTATCTGCATACTGAATATCGTACACTTTTTAATATGTTAATTGTTATTGGGTCTGTACTTCAAGAAAGGGAGCATTTAAAAATCTCCTTATGTGTTTCGGTGTATTTTATGACTACTTTATGGATACTTCTGTTCTATTCCTTCATTTTCGCATATCTTGGCTTTACCAGCCTATTTTATAACTTGGCACAACAAAGCTGATGTTGCCCATAACGAGACATTGATTTCTAATAGAATGATGCACTGCCTCAAATAATTTAAAGCTTTTGGGGTGGATGTATCAAGCATTTTTGCGTTCGCAAACGGGCAGATTCGCAGAATCTGCCAGTTTGCGAACGCATAAATTGCTCTTCCGATGCCGCAAACCTAATTTTGTGATTCGGTAACCTGATACCGAATTGCAAAATGGGTTTGCGATTCGGTATTAGTAGGAGCGTTTTTAGGGCGTCCCTTCCTAATACCGAATTGCATCTGTATGTATGAATGTTTTGTGACCCCAATTGCGGTTGCAAAGCATTCACATTTTACTACCTACTACAAGTAGGTGGTAACCCATTCGCAAATGGGAAGGGGTCCCCAAGGGACACCTTCCCCTTTGTAAATGTTTTTAAAACAATTTTTAAGAGCAGGCAGTGGTCCCATGGACCACTGCCCGCTCTTAAAAAATGAAAAGAAAACTTTTCACTTTTCGTTTTGTAAAGCATCTCATTTCCCTTTAAGGAAAACGGGCTGCTTTACAGAAAAAAAAGATTGTTTTATTGATAAGCAATCATGGACATGGTGGTCTGCTGATCTCAGCAGGCCACCATCCCTGTGATTTTTGCGTTTCCTGGGGGGTCGCAAATTGCGACCTACTCATTATTATCTATGAGGTAGGTCATTTGTGACCCCCTAGGAATCGCAAAAGGTGTACTATACACCTTCATACATTGCATTTTGCAATTTTCTAATTGCGAATCCTCGCAATTCACAATTAGGGAATCGCAAAATGCTATCTACATACATCTGGCCCTCAGTCTATACTTTATTCGCTGTACAATAGCTTTGGTCAAAAATCCATTCAATGTTTCTTGTTGAATGATTATTTAAGTAGGAAGAACAACTGAAATTCCTTGTTCAATCTTTCACTGATATACATGAAAATTAAGCTAGAAACATGCTGTAGGAAAGTCTGCTTGTAACTTAAGTTATGAGGCAGATTCCTTGGCTTTGCCAACTCTTGTTAGTAGTGGCCTCGAGACAGGAAGAGAAGGAGCTGCTGGTTCCTGTGAGCAGCAGCCACTTTATTTCATTCAGCTGGTGAGTAAATTAAAGAGCAGCAGAAGGCCAGCTGCCAGAAGAAAAGAGTCACTGGGCACACCCAGCGCTACGGGATAATGGTGGCCTGACCTAATGACGATTCCCAAAGTCTTACAGGATTACGCCATTTGTGCAGATCTCTTTCGACTTTGCCACCTTGTGGAAAGAGTGTTCAAATGGAAAACATCACTTGAAAGTGGGGAGGCCATTTTAAGGTCAGCCTTGAGGAACCTCAAAGTTTTTACCACATAATAATATAGAAACATGTTAAAAACATTAACACAGAAATGCATAATAAAGTAGAAATTAGGAAATGTGTTTTTATTAAACATGCACAAGTGGAAAATGCCTAATTTCAGCAGAAAGCGCTTATTTCTGTCATTCTCCAACTGCTAGGCTGCACTATTCTTTAACTATTCTCTGTCCCTTTAAGAAAAATAAATGCCTTTCATGAATATTGATTTGAAATTATAACTGAATTATATAGCCTAATTTTTTTGTGAAATGTGCTGTTTCCTGCAAAATCTATTTCTTTTTACTCACACCATATGATTTCATTGTATTTAGATTGTTTTCTTTGCCACATATTCATAATGTATTATATGGCTACAATGGTTCTGTCGGGGAAATACAATTGCTTTGGAATGTTCACAATATAAATTTATTACATGTAACATGTATCCATGATTCAGGAAGAGAAAAGATTAACACCCAAGCGAAAGTTTCAATCAATATTTTAAGAAGTAACAAATAAATTGGGCTACAATGGTACAATTGAAAGAATTGTGAAAGAGGGGTGACATGTAGAAGTAAATACAGACAATACACTTATTACACTTAGTATAACAAATAAAGGAATAGTTGGGAAAGTGCGATTTTTGGTAAAGTCCATATGATTGATCGCATACGCCTCCTGTTCATATGTGAATATGCTTTTGAACTGAGACGTTGCGTAGACTCTTAGTATGCGTCGAAGTTTCGACCCTATGTAAAGCGAGCTTCGCACTGAGAGCTGGAGAGATGTCATTTTCAGCAGATCGTGTAAATCACCCGACTGACTGAAAGAAATAACTACTTGGACTTTTGCCAAACCTCTTTGACTCGTGTCTCTTGTGAGGTCAAACATAAATCGACCCCGTTTTTTGGAAATAGAAGCATAATACACACGCAGTGATTAATGACTCTTGCGCAGGGCTGCATACACTCCTCCGTCCCGAAGAAGACCCGCCATGACACTTATTAAAAATCTTTGCGCCTTACATAGGGTCGAAACGTCGACGCATACTAAGAGTCTACGCAACGTCTCAGTTCAAAAGCCTATTCACATATGAACAGGAGGCGTATGCGATCAATCATATGGACTTTACCAAAAATCGCACTTTCCCAACTATTCCTTTATTTGTTATACTAAGTGTACTAAGTGTATTGTCTGTATTTACTTCTACATGTCACCCCTCTTTCACAATTCTTTCAATTGTACCATTGTAACCCAATTTATTTGTTACTTCTTAAAATATTGATTGAAACTTTCGCTTGGGTGTTTTCTCTTCCTGAATCATGGATACATGTTACATGTAATGTATTTATATTGTGAACATCCCAAAGCAATTGTATTTCCCCGACAGAACCATTGTAGCCATATAATACAAACACCCAGGTTCTGAGGGACACAGGTTCACCCCATTATTTTTCATAATTAAACATATTCATAATGAACAAGTGTACTTATGAAAAGAAAATGTTTGATGCAGTTTACTTTTTGTGACCCAACCAGAACGTACCAGAATTCAAATGTTTCATTCCATAGAGTAACTCATTGTTACACAATTGGTCACTCAACAGCTAATAGAGTAGGCTTGCAAAAGGTTCCCATTAGAACCTACATAGATGTTTACCGTGATAATCGAGGATAAAGATGACAGACCACTGGAACAACTTCCTCCATTGGATGCTGATGACCTATTCACCTGATTTTGTAACATGTTTAGTTGCCTTCTCTATAGTATGTTCTCTTAGCTAGAGAGTCAACACATCCTACACACTCTTACCCTGCCATGCCCCTTAGCACTTTGTTGTGCTAGTTTCAATTACTTTAGGCTATTGCTGACTGTGATTTTCTTTGACTTCTCCTTTCGTAGATTGAGGAGAAGTTCTGTCTTTATGCTGATCATAGCTAAAGATGTGATTTCTCTCACCCTCTCGCTCATTTAGATATTTGCTACTGCATCTGTCCGGAGTACTCAGCTGAGTGTCCAGAACTACCTTTTATTGGGAGTTAGATTTCTTCCTTAGTTATCAGACTTTGCTTCAAAATTCTACTTGCTCTTTTCCAGAGGAAGTTCTTGTGGGTTCTTGTTAGGATAGGATAGGTCTTTAGATTAGAATGGGGACTATTCTGAATGAAAAACATTGTTATTTTCTATGCCTGTCCTAACCAATCTTTTTGTTTATTTCTGTAATTGATCTCACCTGACTAGCCTTAAAAAAGAAAAAGAAAATTTTTGACTTATCTCTTAATGAGAAAAAAAACACTTTTAAAACTTTACCAAACCTCTCTTTAGTTGGCTGAACATCATACACAAAGATGATGATTTGTTGTGAAAATGCTCCATTCTAACATTGTCAAAAGCAACAAATAATGGCTGGAATGCTGACAATGAAAACATACAACCCTAGTCAGATGGATCTGGGTTTAATTCATTGTTCTTTTGCCCACCACACCACCTCAGTTTGAACACAGCCATATGCAAATCATTCTTGACCCTGCTCCTCACGGGAACAGTCCAGCCCATACTGCCAAGCCAGGTCCTCTCCGGACCAGAGACAAGCATCCTCAGACCGGATCCGGAGCATCACCCCTCATCAGACAGGCTAGCTTGAATCCAGTGGCGCAGTGGGCAAGAGACCCAGGTCTGGGCATACCATTCTCAATTAGGGCAACACAAGAAAAAGCAACAAATGATGGATGGAATGCTGAAAAATGCAAACATTTACCCGTAGTCACTAGGATCTGGGTTTAATCCATCGTTCTTTTGCTCACCACTTCACCCCAGTTTGGACCCAGCCATATGCAAGTCAGTCTTGACCCTGCTTCTCATGGGAACAATCCAGCCCGAACTGCCAAACCAGGTCCACCCTAGATCAAAAACAAGCATCTTGGGACCGGTTTCGGGGCATCACCCTTCATCATCCAGGCTAGCTTGACTCTAGTGGTGCTGTGAACATGGGATCCTCATCTGGGCAACTGGGCCCAATCCACTTCTTGTATTGGATCATGCTCCGCAGTCAGCCATATTGTATTACTTTGACCCGGTCTGGCGTGACTAGATATCTGCAGTTAGAAGTTTAATCTTTTTTGGCGCTAGTCTTTACAAAAAACTTTAAAATTCATAACTCCATTTCTACTGCTTGTATTTTTGTTGTTTTGGTGTAGTTGAATAGCATCTGTTACCACGCTGCCAAAACCATGCATGGCTTAACAACGCAGTCCGTACCATGATTGTGTCCTTACCATGAGTTCCATTACAACACAAGTCATTACAATGAGTTTAAATTACTAGCTCAATACCAGTCGGTGTATCAGTAGGGAAGGTGTTGAATTTAAAATCCAACACCATTCCAACACTACATTCCCTAAAGCAAGTCGCTGTGATGACTTGTGTTGTAAAGTAACTCATGGTACCATCGCAGTCGTGGTACTGATTGTGTTGTAAAGGCACTACGATGTAATGCCTGCGTTGTAATAGATGTTTCCTGGTGTAATTTTTAAAAATATACTCTGCTTCTTCTGAATTGGTGAGGGATTCCCCTTGTGTTGTGTTTTCACTTTATTACTGTTTGTGTGCTGCACTAATACTTACAAATTGCCTGTAAGTTAAGCCTGACTACTTTTTGTGGCAAGCTACCCAGGGTTAAGCACATGTTAATTTAGTGACATTTTGTTGTTCACACTGCAGGGATTGTGGGAACCAACACCACAGTTTCTGACAAATCATTACAATGCTGGTATCACAAGAGTCTCTGTTTTAGTCCAATGTATGCACTTGCACATTTTTCCGAAGCCAGAACGTGTATTCAGAAAAAACAAATAAGACAGAAAATTGTTCCAAAACCACAAGACTCAGATTTGCAATAAATAAGATGTGAACTGATTTAAATATTAGTTCTATCAACAAAGAAAAAGCAACAGCACAGTTTAGCCACTCACACATTGGACGCCAAGGTAAATGCACATGGGCAGTGATTTCAATCCATTTTCTACAGAGATTAAAAGACACTACCAGACCTGTTCCTTCATTTGTTCAACTTGGTCTAGTATATAAATCAAAGCCTTTATAATCTGATTCCAAACTCTAGTAATTCAAGCGCTGTTTACTATTAAATGATTATGAGAAGAATTATGATTGGTTACATAATTAATGTACAGTAAATCATTGCACCTCTAGCTAAAATAGGTAATGCCATCTGAATAAAAGAGATACTTCTAGCATTTGAAATAGACCCTGTCCGCAATTCCAAACTCAACACCACACTGCTAATCCCTACAGAAATTAGGAGCATTTCTTGAGAGAGCATGTCATGAGGACACTTACTAAGGACCCTTAAAAACAACAATGCATGTGTACATTTGCTATACATTCTCTCTGCTTACAGAACTGAAAGCAGTGACCTGAAGATGCCCTCATTGTAGTTCCTAGAGGTCATACATGTCCATGGTAGCCCCCAGCACACACACTAAAATATTTCAGATATGTTGCGATAAATGAATGCTGGTTTTGATCGAGTCATTGGCTTGGCTTAAGTAATTGAAATACCATTCCTCACTCTGGGGACACTACGTATGGTGCCCCATCCCTCACCCTCTATTATCAGACGTGGAGAAGGGCAGTTTTCATTGTGCTTTCTTGATGGCACTTACTACATCCACACTATTCTGATTCTATTGACATTAACGTTGCATTGACAAAGACAATTATTAACCAGGTTTATATTCTGGGTTGTCAATGATTTTGTAGAAATTGGAGATATTTTCACTTTCCTCTGCAACTCGGAGAAGAGTTTAAATTCTGATTGTCTTGCATGGCGAGATCAATTAGGTACCCTAGAATTGGAATTATTATGGATACAGATACCGTGACAAGCCTCAACAATAAAATAACAATTGTCACATGTATTGCCTACATTGACAGGTGGGGTTATCGCCTTCAATTGATGGAAGGAAGAATCACCCTGCTTAGAATGAATATTTTGATCAGGTTTATATAACTATTTTAAAATCTACCGTTTAAAATGTCTAAAGATCATCTTTAGTCCTCACACCCCAGGGGCCCATGCCACCTAATCAGAGGTTACCCGACAATTTGGAAAAGGAAATGCTCTTAGCAGGTTAATAAAGTGTAGATAACATACAAATGGCAAAATGTAAAATTTCAAAGCGCTGTCTAAATGCCACAATATTTCAAATCGGACGCTTAAAATTAAGTTGGTATTCTTAGCTTGATTTGTGGCAGCAGCACAAGTATAGCAAACCAAATCGAGTATGGGTAATTTGTGGCTTTAGTTCAAGCACTGATATACACTTATGAAAAATGAGTGTTCATTAACAGTAAAAGAGACAAAGATATATGCTATAGTCTAGCATGTCACTTTGCATTTTAGAACCAAAGTAATATTTTGAAACGCTCCAAATATACTATTGAAATAAAAATTCGGGTTAGGGTTTTGTATATTTTTGATTTGTGAATTATGTAAATTATTTAATAATTTGTGCAATTGACTGCTAACTACTTGTTTCTATAGTTATGTGTAATGTTTTGAGGTTCAAATCAAAAAGCAGCACATGGTGATATAAGAGTTGCTGATAATACCATATGAAAAACTAGGCAGCAGTGCAAGCCCATGTCCACCCTCTGGATTTGTAGTTTACAAATGGGGTCATTGGATTGGTGCATGACAGTATGGCAGTTGTATGTGGAATGGGTACTAATGTTTCAGACAGGACGTTCATAATCTACTTGTATTTCATCCAAAAGGTTTGGGACATCCATTAAATTGAATGGGGCATTGCTGCAGTCCATTCATAAAATGGCCAATAAGGGCATGATTGGTCAATGGCAGGTCATTTTGTAACGAAAGCAGCTACTTAGCCTGCAGCCCAATCCAAAAATGCCTAAAGGACAGAATGGCCAGAACTGGTCTGTTAACATTTTTTATCTTAATGGGGAGAACTGAACCAATTTAATTCCATATTCTCCTTGCTCAGATGGTTTTGGAGAATACAACTGGTGGTACATTTCTTCAATCGCGAAACAATTGTTTACACTTCTTGAAAAGGTAAAGCAGCATACTGTCTCGATATAGACACTGGTATATTAGTTTTATGACTGTTATCTGCTTTTTTTCAACTAAGGGAGATCAAAATATGCCACCACTCCCTTCTGTTGACTGTACCTATGTTTTGTAATATTAATTATATGGTGGATTGTTTGTTTATCCCACAGGTCGAACATTTGATTATCTTATCACAATCATTGTTTCTACCTTTGTAATTAAATCACACTCCTTTCTCTCTTGTGGGTAACTCTCCCCTTTCTCTCTATCACATCTCATTCTGAGCACATAATGAGCATCATTGGATTTTCTGATGTTAATCTCAACACCTGTTACAGTAAAAATACCCACCTCTCACCCCTAATTAGTCAAGATTGTCTCTTTATGTTCTACACTAGAGCACACATCCAACATCATATCTTTTAAGCTCATTTGATTGGTTTGGTATTAATGACTACCCTGTGTCAGTCAAAGATCAAAAAAATAATGTTCCTCCCAATATATATTTTACCCCCCCCCAGCTACCATTATTGAATACATTTGAGTAACATCAATATGTACCTACTCCTTTATGCCTACTGTGATCATTACCATCTTGAATTCCTAGGTCCCTTTCATAAGTTGGCAATAGCCTTTTCTCTTCAAAAACCTTATATTTTGGTTGCCTGAATTATTTTTGTCCTAATTTAAATCACTTAAGCTTTGGAAAAGAAATACTGCTATCATTCTAAGGAATTAGTGGACGTTTATTTGTCACATCCTTCAGCACGTACCAACTTAGTGACGCTTTTAGTTGCTTTCATGAAGACATCTCCCAGAGAAGGACTAGTTCAGGATGTGTGATTTTTCTAAAGATTGAGTTTCAAGTCAGAGAGAGTCAGTGCTTCAGAGTTACCTGTATCTGCCAAAGAGGATACAATGAGTTTGTGGGCCAGGTAATCTGCTGAACTACCAGGTATGATCTTGTAAACATTCACGCCAGCTTGAACAACGATCAGGTCTTAATGAGGAGACACTTTAAGGTGATCATTGTGAAACTGGCATAAAACGATTGTGTTTCACTTGATTCCAGATGGCCTGCAGCTTTGAAAGCAGCCCTTAAAGGGGCCACATGAGGTTTGTGAATCCCTGTTGACAGGGGGCATCTGTAGTCCAGTTGTGATAGAACCTGTGAGTGATCTGTTGTTTTGAACTCATCGGTTCGGATTAGGGGCTTGATTTCCCAGAGAACGCAGATTTGTTGTTGCTATAGCACTAATGTATATGTGCATGTTCAGGCTCTCATCTCGAATTAAACCTGGCCTTATTGAGGTTTCTATGATGGTCAAGTAGGTTTGGAAAAACCAGTAAAGTTTTTACAGGCATGCTGCATTAGTTCAGGGAAATTATTACACAAATTCATATTTTGGGGGATTCCGTTTGAGGTGGTGGTGAAGGTCATCTGAAACTGTAGTCTGCTTAGAGTGAGGGTGCAAGTTAGTCTTCCGATTATGATGTATAGCTGTGTGTTTTCTGCATAAAGTTGAAAGGATATCTGTGTTTGTTTCATTTAAGAAAGCAATGAGGATTCCATGCGAAGGTTAAAAGCTGTAAGAGAGAGAATTGTGGGACCATTTGCTGTAAAGGTGCAATGTCGGAGATAATGTCCGGCATTTTATTTGGTTGTGCATTTTCCTAGATACGATTCAAACCATTATAGAACTGCTCCACCTATTCACACTCTTTGTTTCAGACTTTGTTTCAGGGAAGCATGGTTGTCAGGACAAGATATGAACAGCATTATCCAGAATGGCCATTACTGTACTACAGCTGGTTCTTTCTACTGTTTTGAAATACAATTTTCATGGACTTTAGCCATGAAGAGTAGGATAGAGATGGGGCTGACACTGTTCTTGATCTATGATGTTTTTAAGAATGGATGACAGGTCCTTTTTTGAGACCTAAATGGACTATTCCTTGCAACAGTGAGGCATCGATCACATATGTCAGGCAAAGGTGTGATGGAAAGCATTATGTCTTTCAGAATATGTGCAGGGATAGTATCAGCTAAATTATATATGTTGTTATCTACTAGAAGGAAGACCATAACTCTGAGGTATTTAATGTCAGGATTCTTGGGTGGGTCTATGACTGTTGTGGCTAGTGAACATTTGATTTATTTTATTTTGTTTTCTTGCAGATGTGTCATTAGATTTTTGTGGATTGGGTAGGTCATTTGAAAAGAGGTTCATGGGGTGGGTTTTAGCTAGGTTTATCTCAAATATGAAAAAAGAAGAGTTAGCCTCTAAGATGTGCTTCTTGTATTCTTTCCATTTGAGGCAGAGGGTTTCTTGTTTCATTGTGGATAGGTTATTTCACCATTGGTGTTTTCTTGTTTATGAGTGTTCTTCATAGAGTTTTTTGGTGAACCATTTTTTTACTCACAGCTCCTGCATCATTTTAGTTTGAGGACAAGTTAATTAACTTCCTCTGTAAAGACTTAGGACCTGATTTAGATCTTGGTGGACATGCTACTCCATCACAACAGTGACGGATATCCCATCCGCTGAAATGTAAATTCTGTTATATCCTATGGGATTTAAATTTCAGTGAACAGGATATACGTGACTGTTGTGAATGAGTAACCCGTCTGACAAGATATTAATTAGTTCCTTAGTTAGAAAAATGTCTAGGTGTTGCAAAACCATCCTGTGTGTCCTGTGCACCCCCATTTGCTTGCTGACTGGATATGGTGGTAACTGACCCTCACTGTCCCTGGGCTCTGTCTAACCAGGCCCAGGGCCAATGCTATGTTGAAAACACAGTGAAAACACTCACATACATGAGGGTACAGTATACATTAGGGTACACTTACAATTGGCATGACATACCCTATACGTCACTAGTAGATAATAGGGCAGGGGGATTTTTACTACTTATAAGTCCCTAGCATATAACAGGGCATTGGATTTTAGAGGCCAGTAGCCTTTCTGCACTTGCATGTGTGCACTACTGAGAGCCTGATGTCATTTTAAAAGCAGCCCTGTGTTGCAGCACTGCTATCAAATGTATAGTCATGCCATTATAAGGAGGGCCCGAATAAAATATGTTTTATATTCCCTGGGGATAGAGAAATTGCACATTTCACCTTCCCCATTGAAGTAAAGTGCTTCCCAAAATCGACTTTGGTGCTAGGAGTACTGGGGGGTGAGGTTCTACACCATTATTGCATATTTAGGACCCATAAAGACTCCCATAAGTGTCTCAGGATGGGAGGTCATGTAACTATAAGCAGGGCCTTTATAAAAGATGTTTTATATGCCTGGTGATGGAGAAATTGCACATTTCATTTTCTGCATTGTAGATACCTATCCCCACAGGATAACATTGCAATAGTTTATGAATGCATAACTATCAGTAGGAATTGAATTAGCATATCATTCAAGGAAGTATTGATAAATCCAGCAATATGTCATTGCTGAATTTATCCTAAATTGTACCGAAAAAAAGTTACAAGACTTTCTAGTCTGTAAGCCAGAATTCAGCCTTCCTGCCCTCTTCCCTGATTGGTTAGAATTAACAGGATTAGCCAGGCTGCTTTGATGAAGTGATAAGTGGCTCCCCCAGGGAGAGGCTGTCTGATGGAGAGAGCCCTGCTACACAGGAATGCCAGAGCAGGGGGAGGGGTCGTAAAGCATGAAGCTTCAAAGGGAGAATAGAACATGCAGGGAATGCCAGGTCCATTTGCCCACCGTCCCCTCTGACCCTGCTAGATGGCAGGGTTAAGGCAGGAAATTGCAGATGGTAGGGGGAGGAGAGCAATGGAAATGAGCCATACTGAAGGTTGGTTTAACTAGCTCTTGCTCCTCTGCTGAGATTTCCGCCATATTGAATTTTGGAGGAATAGTGTTTTTTGGGGAGAAGATTTATGCCACACTTTGGAGGAAGTGGTCATGATATGAGGTGTTGCCCTGCACCTCATTGGACAGGAGTGTCCTCCTGCTTGACCCAGAGAACACTGAATACATATGTAAGAGGAGCAGAGCCTCCCAGATCTGCTGCTTGAAACCAAGAGAAGAAGGATTGCCAAGCTCGAAGCTTGATTTGCACCATCAGTCCCTGCATTCTGACTGACTGCATCTGCTGCATTATTTGGAACTATAGCCTTTGGATGTACCTTGCTTCAGGGGGAATGAAGAGTGGACTCCCTGCAAGCTACAGGTTAACAGAGCTTACCTGGACCATCACCACCAAGAATCCCCTGCCTGGAGTGCGTCCAGTGGATTTATAGGGGTTTTGTCCAGGTGCATTGTGGGAATTGTGGTCCCAACCTCCAAGGATCATCTTGGAGATTTTAGACCCTTGGATTGGGCTTTGGACACTTTGGACCCTCAAGAGGAACTTCGGGAAAAAGTTCTAGAAGTTTGGAGAAACTTTGAAAAAAAGCTCCATAAGGGGACTGACTCAACCGGGAGAGCCAAGCTGGCCACCTTCAATCGCAAGCCGGCCTGACCTACTGGCTCATCCCACTGAAAAGCTCCAGAGGTCTCACTTCCAGAGTTTTACCTTGCGCTCCCTGAAAAGCAAGCTGGTGAACCCTCACCAAATCCGGACTGGGGAAGAGCTTTGAGGGACCCTGACAGGAAAAGCTTCAGAAACGTTTCCAAGTACAATTGAACATTTTTGACTGAGGCCTACCGTGACGGGTATCCAAGCAGGGTTCCATTTTGGTCAGCCTGAAACTTTGACTTTGTCCCAGTGAAGTACAACCAGATGTCCCAGAGTGGCACTATATGTTTTTAAGTGCTGTATAGTGCTAATTCTTTAAAAATACTACATTGGATTTTTGACATTTTGGTGCCATTTGAAAGATAAAATGATTTCCTATTAAATTGATGTTGGATCTTTATTGCGTGCTGTGTCTTAATTATTTACTGAATTGGTGTTTTCAAATGTTATACAGACCTGTCTCCTAAGTTAACCATGCCTTCTTGCAGCCAGACTACCCAGGGTTTGAGCATGGGAGTAATTTATTGAGACCTATACTGAGCCCTAGTCTGTGTTAGTGGCCTTATTGCATGTGGTAGAGGCATGTTTACTACTACTAACAACCCACATTCCAATACTAGGACATATCTGTTGGTATCTTTTCAGTCTCAGACCCTGACTCTGACCCAGACTTTGGTTTATTTAATTGCATCCCAGAAGTAGTTTAAACACACAAGGAGCGAGCAGAGGATTTGGCGATGGGCTTTCCAGTCTTCTGGAATAAGAGATTAATTTTCTCCTAGGCCTTTTTTGCAATTAAAAGGTCCATAATTCAGCACTTAATAAGGGTTGCTTTAGAGCAGAACTGACACTGGCAGTTGACAAGCAGCAGTAGTGCCAGATAGGATGAGACTGGATCGCTGGAGTCATCCAAGTGAAGATTAAAGTCTGCAAGGAAGATCTTGTTGGTAGTGGAGTTACTTTTCCCCAGGATGAATTCAATCAGTTGTTCAACAAATAAGAGAATGTCTCCTTGCGGTAGGCATTTGATATGGAAGATTATGGGAAACTCTTCTGATGTTCTTACTTTGACTGATATATTTTGGGACGTTGAGTGTTTGTAATGATGACTCCTCCACGTAGTTGCTTTATCCTTAAGTTTATTGTGGAAGGAACAGGCGAGAGCCAGGTATACAGCTTCCCCTCCAAGGCACCAGCAATAACTGAATGGCCTGGACTGGAACCTGCATTGGAACACAAGTGCATTCCATGCCTCGCTCCGTGCACGCTCAAGAATGAAACACAATACAACAGTGTTGGTCAGTTGACAAGCTTTTACATTTGATGAAGGATCTGTGAATGGAGAATACATCACCCCGTTCCAAGCAGGAGATTTTATAGTCCAACATAATCCGGAGTCCACTCGTGTTTTGAATGATCTTGTTAGCTCCAGGAATAGTAGGTGAAGGCTTTTTGAGATAGTTATGTCTTCAATCCAAAGACTGGCTGTGGAGTAGATATTTGGGGGAAATACATCAGTATTTGGCACTTGGGTGAGGTTTTTGGGGTTTACAGATTGTAATTTGATCTCTGTGCATGAGGCTGGCTCATAATATGGTGGGGTCTTGGAGAAGGCCTTGGATGTTTTTTGGAGTGTCTGAAGTAGAGAATAACAGGATCTAATTCTCAATGTCTTTCTTACTTGGTGTTTCTTTGTTCCTGCATTCTGTGAATTTGAAATTTGGGTTTGTGGGGTGTGGGATTAATAGAGGTGTATGAGGGACTTGATTCTATGGCTCAGTGGGCACACTGAGTCTTTAATTGTGAGTGTGAAATCAAGAGGGATTCCACTCAAAAGTAAGCAGATCAAGGTTTTTTGTTAGAGAACTAAAGAAAGTACTGTTTTGAAAGTATATAGACTTAATGCACAATGATAGACTGTAGGGTTTAGTGATCTCTTTTTGTTATACCTACGATAGAGGATTTCATGAGATGGGTGGGCAGATGGTTGATTGTATGTTGGGAGTGGATTCTGTGGATGAGTTGCTCTTGCTCAACACACCATATTTTTCCCAAAGATTTTACCCTCCTGGAGCTGTTATGTTCAATGTTTTTGTTTGGTGGGCCCTCTGCCATACGTATTCAACAGGAGTTGGAGGGCCTGGAATTCTGTGATGGCTCTGAGGCTGTCAAAAGAATCTCCGTGGTTAGGCTGACCCATCAGAAGAGCAAGGAGCATGGCACAAGATATAAGTCTGCTGCAATTATCTTGGCAGTTAGGCTTATCTCTTGGACTGACTGAAGCTAGAACCACGGGCGCATGGTTCATCTTCAAGTAGGGCTTTGGTCAGGAGTGTGGGTGCATGAACACCTATTGCAAGTAAACTTTAGCAGTAATTAGCAGATGTTCCAAGGAGCCTCATTGTATTGAGCGGACAGTGCTTGGGTCTCCACACTGCTGGAAGGGACTTCCTGTGCGACATCCAGGCTGTTCACAGCTCTGGGCATTTGGTTTACTAAAAGCAAGTAAATTTCATTAAGTAACTGTTGGAGTCCCCTGGTGTGGGGCGGTATATACAGCAGATATCCTTGCAGGTTTTTCTTACCTTACGTGACCCCCAACCCCAGAAATCTTGTGCCCGAACATCCATGCAGGTGGCCATATTGCCCTTTTCTTTATCGTCTTGATCACCAACAAAACAATCTGCAGCACCGATATCAGAATTTCTCTTTACACTCTGAGCAGCTGTCAGAGTACTCTTCCCCATGTCATGTCCATTGGTCCTCAAGGTACAGAACGCCAGCTCACAGACAAGCTCAGCCCAGCCCTGTAGCCACCATTTCAAGTAGCTCAATGCAGCAGCAATTCACAATAACAGAATTTACATAATTTTCTTACTTATAGATTACTTTACTGAGTTACAAGTTTCCAAAATACCTTAAAACATATGCTGTGAGAACCAATTACTAATACGTGGCTCTTTTCTCCCAACTTACAAACTTGATATTCAGCTGGTAGACACCACCTCTATTTACGATTTGCAAAAGAAAAACAAAAGTGGTAAGAACGTAATGTTGTCTGGGAGAATTCCAAGAACATAATAAAAATGTTACATTTGTATGACACAGTAAAGACTGGCAGCCACTGCAGCCTGTAGCCCATATAATATTGAAATGAACAATACTTTATGCATCCTCATTAGGAATACTGAGCCAGCATTCTACTTCTAGGCCAAAGGCTTTATGTTCAGTTTCCATTACCACTCTCAATAGCATCTCCGGAATGCGTCTTTCATTAAGCTATTTGCGTGGTTTACCTTTTCTTTCAGATATTGAGATTACTGGAAAACTAAGGCCCCAATTTCGAGATGGCCGGTAACTGCAGGAGGAGGTACTAGGCCCAGAATTACAGTTTAGCACTGCAATGACTGCGTTCGAAACCGCGTGCGCATGCTGATTCCAGAGTAGTTTGCACACATATTTTAACTTTTCTTTCAGCAGTTGAAAAGTGTGTGCAGAAACACATTTAGGGGCATATTATCAAGGACGGCGTTACAATTATCGCCGGTTTAGCGGCAGAAAACTGCCGCTTAAGCGGCGATAATGGGCTTGATAATATGCCGCAGAGAATTCCCATAGAAGCCCATGTTCACACCAGAATATGGGCTTCTATGGGAGCGATAATTGTAATGCCGTCCTTGATAATATGCCTCTTAGTTTTTTTTCCATAAGTGGTTAAAGTAGGAATCTAGCATGGGGATAACTTCAATCTAAACATCCATTTAAGACTTTAAGGGATTTTGCAATAACGTTTCTTTCTTTATTAAAAAAAAATCATGTAGGAAAAATATTTATGTGCAATCATGTTAAATACCTTTTATAACAATTAACAATCTCTCTTTTTTATTAACATTAGTAAATGTTTCTTTTTAAATGTAGTTCTCTAGAATAAACATGTGCTTGAATGGCTTTAAAATTAATTGTTTCTTGTAGTTTTAGAGTATCACAATCCGCCTCTCTTGAGTAAAACGAGGCAGATCAGTCAGATAGCATTTGCAGAAATATTGTGTATTAGTCATAGTTTGATTCCTGTAAGAGAACAAATCTATTTCAAACATGTCAGCATGGTCTTCTGTTTAAATTAAATATAAAGATTGTTGCTAAAAGTCAATACCGTTATGTGATTCAAGTGATAGTTTTGAACAAAATGTAATAAGAAATAGGACAAACTAAATTAATAAGATCAGCACAATGAAACTTGTAGAGTGTGTTAAAGCCCAGTGTAATATTCACTGGTTTTGTTTTCATGTATTTGGACCAATACGAATTAGCCAGACCCTACATGTAGCTAATATTATATAATGACTGATTTTTTAAATGTAAAAGTAAGACAAAAAAAGAAAACCATGGCTACAAAGAAGGGCGCAAGAGCAGTGTGTAGAACAAATGCCACGTTGAAAAGATACTATTTATCAGAAGACATTATTACTCATTGGCTAGTAAAGGAGACACCCTGTGTAGGAACACTTGTGGTTTACTCCTTACGTTTTAAAGTCCTGTTATAGATTAACAACCTCTGATTGTGTTACATTGCTTATTTTCCAAAGGAGGAGGCACGGGGTAGTATTTTGCCTTTCGTTTGCGCTGTATTATGAACTGCACATAATGTGTCTGTGCTAAATAGTGGCAAGCACCAACACTTTTTGAAAGTGTTTCTAAGCAAATACATCTTTTTGTAAGCCAAGAAAGAGTAGTTTCTCAGCATACATATTTTATTTATATATGGTTGTGCAAAGCTGGAGTAAGGAAGGTCAATTATTAAACGTAATTGGCCTATTGTGCTCACAGATGGAGTTTTAGCACCGAGACTCCCCGTACAACCTACCATTACATACAGGAAAGGTCCTTCTATGCAAACACAAATTGTCAAAAATAGCCCAGAACTATTGACTACCAGAATGTGGTTATCACCGGGATAAGGATTTTTTAGATGCATGTCCTGCACAGCATGCAGGTTTGGGGTCAATACCACGCAATACTCCACTCAATTCAGCCCCAATATGATTACCATCAAGGGCAGTTTCAACTGCAGGGCTGAGTTTAAGGTGTTTGTCCTGAGATGCACCTGTGGCTTGAGATATGTAGGGAGCACCAAGCTACAGGTGCATGTCAGAATACTGCAACACTTGCGTGCTATTATAAATAACAATCCAACATATCCTGTTGCACAACATTTTAGATGTGAGCACAACAATGATCTCAAATGTTTGAATTCCTTTTTTGTGGCTGCCATTCCTAAGCTCCGGAGAGGCAGAGACAGAGAGAGACTATCGCGACATTTGGAGTCCAGAATGATCCTGGAGTTAGATAGCAAGTCTACCAATGGGCTGAAGAACACAGAGGACGCTCCATTACTTCCTGTAAAGATGCACAATGTTGGTAGGTTACAATGATGGCCCCTTATTTTAGATGTGAGGATCCTCCACTATGTTTCACTATAATTGTGAAGGCAGCACATAGTATTTTATTATTTACTTTTTTTGCCTCGCCACTATTCCATCAAGGCTTGCACTATGACTTTCTATGCACACCACGCGTGTAGTTTTTGTATGTGTTTCATTGTTAGCACTTGCCCTTTATTATGTCAGGAAGACCTATGGTAGCACTTTACTACATACATAGCACTTTGACTAGTCTTATTTTACCAAATGAATTCTATATTCACTGTTTATTGTGTTTTTATGCCTTTTTTAAAGTATTTATCGCAACTTGTATAGCTTAGTATTACCATGTATATAGTCAAAGTTTATGTTGACATTTGCTAGAATGAGACACATGGGCCATCGAACAATAACCAACAAAATAACTTGAAAACATACTTCTCAGGAAATCCAGTTATGTGCCAGTAGTATTTTTTCTATGTCTACACATCACGTGGGTGTAAATCTAAGCATATTTAAAAACATGGCATACTGTGTTTTCCTGTATGTGATCACTAACAAATGGTGTCCAAAACGCGTCATTTCTGAGGAAAAAAAGAATATTGCCATACCTCTCAGTGGTTCGTGTCTCTTCTCGCCGGAAGGAGGTTTGGGGAGTCGAAGCAATTTTTGTGTATATATATATATATATATATATATATATATATATATATATATATATATATATATATTAAACCACAAAAGTTTGCCCGTGAAGGAAAAGCCACTTACAGGTAGGTGAATTTCGTTTTTATTGTAGAAGCTGCAGCCAAGGGGAAAGCACATTCACAAAGGATTTCATCAGCCTTTAGTACACACCCACTGAGGCGCAAGAACACGCCCACTAGGGCGGAACTTTTTATCAATAAATGCAGTTGAAACAATGAGTTGCTGATGTCAGTCGTATGTTTGTCTTGTGAACAAGAATATTGCATTCAAAACGCGTTAAGCCGCAGATATATTTGAGAACGTTCTCAAGTTGGGCAAACTTGTGGATGGATGTTTAGCGGCCAAGCTCAGGTTGCGAGGACGACCCGCGCTGTGACGCGGACCTGCGGTGGCAGAAAACTCTGATGCTGATACCGGGACAGAAACTTTCAACAGTGAGTGTTGTGTATTTGTCAGCCACTACAGCACTCTTAGCTGATATCAACCCACAAAGGGACTTGGATTCAAAACTTTAAAACATGAACTGAGCAACAAAAAGCCCATCGGGTAAGTTATTTTAAGGACTGAAAATACCATGATGCTTTTAGTACACGCCCACTGAGGCCCAAGAACACGCCCACTAGAGTGGGACTTTTTATCAATAAATGCTATGGAAACAATGAGTTGCTGATGTCAGTCATATGTTTGTCTTGTGAACAAGAATATTGCATTTGAAACGCGTTAAGCCACAGATATATGTGAGGACGTTCTCAAGTTGGGCAAACTTGTGGATGGATGTTTAGCGGCCATGCTCAGGTTGCGAGGAGGACCCACCGCTGTGACGCAGACCTGTGGCGGCAGAAAACTCTGACGCCAAAACCGGAACAGAAACTTTCAACAGTGAGTGTTGTGTATTTGTTAGCCACTGCAGCACTTTTAGCTGATATCAACCCAAGAAGGGACTTGGATTCAAAACTTTAATCATGAACTGAGCAACAAAAAGCCCACTGGGAAAGTTATTTTAAGGAGTGCAAATACCATAATGCCTTTAGCACACTCCCACTGAGGCGCAAGAACACGCCCACTAGGGCGGGACTTTTTATCAACAAATGCAGTTGAAACAATGAGTTGCTGATGTCAGTCATATGTTTGGCTTGTAAACAAGAATATTGCATTCGAAATGCGTTAAGCCGCAGATATATTTGATGAGCGGGATGCTGTGATGACTGAAAACCTCACTTGAAGAAGTTAAGTTTCTGAGAGGCCGTTCTCAAGTTGGGCAAACTTATGGATGGATATATATGGATATGGATATGGATATGGATATGGATATATATTCACTGAAAAAACCATAGGTTTCAGGGGCGTTATAGTTAGCTGGACTTTTCACTCGTACAAGACCATTGAAATTCACCCGTTATAGTTAGTTTAGCTAACTATAATTCGCGCGCCCGCAATGCTCTGCTGATGACGTCACATATTACATCACTCATGACATGGTCAGTGACATCTCAAATGATATCCCTGATGACATCATCCAGTGAAAGTGTGTTTTTCTGAAAATTACATATGTTTTATACATGTATATCTCAAGGTCAATGGAAGAATAAATGGGTATATAAGTGTCTAAATGGATGATTTGTTTTTGAAAATTTGATTGTATAACTGACTGATTAAGTGTATCCTAGTGAATACATGGCTTAGTGAGTAATGTTTAAATATGTAAATATCTGTATTAGTCTCTCACTTTGTGTATAAGTGGCTGCATGGGTTGGTGAGTAGCTACATGAGTGTCTATATAGGTTATTAGTTGGTTTTTTGAGTATCAGTATGAGTGTCTGAGTATCTGTATGGTTCAGTGGGGGGTATTACGTAGTGCATAGGTGCATGAATGAGTGATTCACTGTTTGTATGTGTTGAAGACAGCATGTGTGCAGGACTGTATGGGTGGATGGGTGTGTGCATGGGTGTGTTAGTGAGTGAATGACTGTCTCAATAGTGTCTTTATGAGTAACTCCATATGTATTAAACTAGTATATGTGACTATTGGTGTATATAAGTGAGTATATGTGAGAGTGAGAGATTGAAAGAGTTCCTGTATGAATAAGTATGTGTTTCTATAAGTGATTGTTTAAAAGACTAAGTATGTGTAAGTTTCTGTAGAAGTAAGTGTAGTGGTGTGTGTATAACTGTATATGCAAGTAAATTGATGTTTGATTCTTTATTAGCATGAGTGACTATGTGTGTGAGTAACTCTATGGATGAGTGGAGTTGTGTAACAAGATGTATAGGTGTTTGAGAACATATGATGAGTGAGTACACATATGAGTGACTGTATAGGACTGTTGGTGAATGAGTGGATGTGTAGGTGGATCTTAGAATTACTGAATAGGTTGTTGTAACTGGTATTGGTATGTCCATTGTTTTGATAATTTTAGTTTCTATTTTTGAATGTGTGTATCAAAGGTTATATTAGGGGGAGAGGAGGTCTGCCACTCTATCACAAGGATGATGTTATCAGTGATGTCATCAGTGATGTCATTTGAGATGTCATGAGTGATGTCATGAGTGATGTAATATGTGACGTCATCAGCAGTGCATTGCGGGCGCGCGAGTTATAGTTAGCTGAACTAACTATAACGGGGGAATTTCAATTGTTTTGTACGAGTGAAAAGTCCAGCTAACTATAACGCCCCTGAAACCCATGGTTTTTTCAGTGAATTTCTAAGGTTTTTTAAATGCTAATTCCTAACTATAACGTGCCTGAAACCTATGGTTTTTTCAGTGAATTTCAAAGGTTTTTTTAAATGCTAATTTCTAACTATGCCTACAGAGATAGGACATGTGAAGAAAGAAGAAAAAACGCACAGAAAGAAAAAAAAGAAATACAGAAAGAAGCAACAGAAGTCCTCAAAGACGAAGAAAAGTGCAGGAAGAAGGATTACGTGCAGAAAGAACAAACAGAAGAGCAGAAAGAAGCCTTGTTGCAAAATCATCCTGTACCCTCAACTTTTTCAGACGGATACTGGTGGTAACTGAGTCTGACTAACCAGTCCTAGAGTCAGTGCTATGTTAAAAGACACTCAGAATACAGTGAAAACACCTATATACACTAAGGAACACTATGCGTTGGGGTCCCCCTGTGATTAGCATGACGTCCTCTGTAAGCCCCTAGTATATAACAGGGCAGGGGATTAAAACTACCTCTTAAAACGCGCCACAGGGCATGTTTGCACACGTCACCTCAGGCCCCATCCTCTCCCTTCCCCACTGTGTAAACACGTCCTGTGGCCGTTTTAAGTTGGGAGATTAAGTCCCCTTGAATCCTGAGGGTCCCTAGGCTCCAACTAGACCACTAGGTAGCTCCAGTAAGTGCCACAGAGCTGCGTTGCAGAGAGATGTAAAAAGGGGCACAGCCTAGACCACCTCTCTGCAATGCAGCGCAGTGGCGCTTACTGGAAGCACCTGGTGGGCTAGTTGGCCCCCTGGGTCCCTCAGGATTGAAGGGGAATTATTTCCCCAACTTAAAACACAGCACAGGGCGTGTTTGCACACGTTAACTCAGGCCCCGTCCCCTCCCTTCACTACTGTGTAAACACGCCTTGTGGCCATTTTTAGTTGGGAGATTAAGTTCATTTGAATCCTGTGGGTCCCTAGGGTCCAACTAGCCCACTAGGTACCTCCAGTAAGCGCCACAGAGCTGCGTTGCAGAGAGGTGTAAAAAGTGGCACGGCCTGGACCACCTCTCTGCAACGCAGGTCAGTGGCGCTTACTGAAAGCACCTGGTGGGCTAGTTAGCCCCCAGGGGCCTTCAGGATTGAAGGGGAATTATTTCCCCAACTTAAAACGTGCCATAGGGTGTGTTTGCACACGTCACCTCAGGCCCCGTCCCCTCCCTTCCCCACTGTGTAAACACGCCCTGTGGCCGTTTTTTAAGTTGGGAGATTAAGTCCCCTTGAATCCTGAGGGTCCCTCGGGGCAAAACAGCCCACTAGGTACGTCCAGTAAGCGCCATTGCAGAGAGGTGTAAAAAGGGGCACGGCCTGCACCACCTCTCTGCAACGCAGACCAGTGGCGCTTACTGGAAGCACCTGGTGGGCAAGTTGGCCCCCAGGGTCCCTCAGGATTGAAAGGGAATTATTTCCCCAACTTAAATTGCGCCACAGGGCTTGTTTGCACACGTTAACTCAGGCCCCGCCCCCTCCCTTCACCACTGTGTAAACGTGCCCTGTTGTCAGAGCTCACCTTCAGCTTCTCGCTGGTTACCGTTGTCTTGCACAGGAACAGAAGTCGCTAGCTTCCCGACTCCCACTACTAATCACTCAGCCCCAAGAAATGTCTTTGGCTCTAACTGATCAGCAAGGGGGAAGGGGGAAATTGGATAAAATAATAAACGATAGAAGAGACTGGTTCTGGACCTTCTGGTTTTCCTATCTGGAATTCTTCTTTAGCTGTCACTCTGCCTTCTGAAGACTCCTAAGGGTAACCAGAATCCTGAACTCTGTGCCTGTCTTCCTGTTCAACTCTGCCTTTTCTTCTTTCTTGTTATTGATGTCACTAATTATCATTAATGTTTCTGTGTGTGGCCTTCTCTTTCTTCTCGTGATTTCTCTTCTTTCTTTTCTTGCCTCTCGCTATTATAAAAACTGTCGTCTTCTAAATTAAGCCTTTTGTGCTTTTAACTTTTCCTGTTTGCTTCCTCTCCTTAGGTTACTGCGGAGCTGCTATAACTCTGGTAAGTCTTTCTCCTTACTTTCCTAGTTAACTGTTGGTATTGTCTATTAATTTTTCCTTAGGAACCGTTTCTCAGTAAATCCTATAATGTTCTTCATTTTCTGTTACAGGACTCTGTATGCTGATCTCTGCTGACCTTGGTAAGTGTTATACTTATTGCGTCACCAAACACTGCTTACATTTTAATGTGAACGAATAATCTATAAGTAATTCACTTAGCTTTCTTCGGTTTTCTTTTCAGGTGCGGCTGAAGTCTTCACTCGTTTTTTCCCTGTAGAGACGAGGTGACTCCGTACTCGACTCCCGGTAAATAGCCCACTACGGACTCTAGCGGTTTTTCTGACCTCTTCGGTAAGTATCGGTTTCTTGACTCGGAACTACTCTCAAGCGTTACTCTGGAAAGCTTCTTACTCAAAAAATTCACTTCAGAACTGGGAACACACTCAAACACGTCTTCTCTGAGGAAATTTCTTGGTGAAGTGCGCATTACTTCAGGCGTGCGCGCGTCACATCGTCTCTCTGGATTTGTAAACAACTAGACCGCAGACCCCAGCGCCTGAGCGGCCATCTTAGAATTGCGGGCATGCCACAAACTCGACCATTGAAGCCCATTCGAAACCGAAATGCCTATTGACCTAAGTTCCTTGCGCTTCGCTTTGGGACTCACATTAGGGATCCTGACAGTACCCCCCACCAAGGGTAGTCCTTCCACTCTGGGCTTGGTTGGATTGAGCTGATAAAAAAGTTTTATTAGCCTAGGAGCATGAACATCTGAATCTAATTCCCAAGACCGCTCCTCAGGACCGTAGCCTTTCCAATCTACCAAATAATACAGTTTACCTCTGACTAATTTTGAGTCCAGAATTTCTTTCACCTCAAACTCCACTCCTGTATCTAGCTGAATTGGGTTTGGAATCGATTCTTTTCTCAAATTAGGAACTGCCTTCTTCAAAAGGGAAACATGAAACACTGGGTGAATTTTGAATTGGGAGGGTAAAGTCAATTTATAGGTCACTGGACCGATCTGCTCTGCAATTGGGTAAGGGCCGATAAATCGTGGCTGAAATTTTCGGTTCCCTTTTAGCCTTAAACTTTTTGTATTCAACCAGACTTTATCTCCTATTCCTAGTGGAGGAGGTTTCTTTCTTTTCTTATCTGCGTACTTCTTATACTTTTCCTTAGCCTGTACTAGATTCTTTGATGCTATTTCATGTACTGAATTTAAATGAGCTACCAAATCCTTGACTGCTGGGACTGTGAGCTCTACATCTTGTACTGCTGAATTTGGATGTCTACCATAGTTTAAGTAGAACGGGGAATATCCAGTGGACACATTCTTCGCGTTATTATGAGCGAATTCTGCTGTCCACAAGTAGTCCGGCCATTCTCCCTCCTGTTTCAACAAGAACAACCGTAAATATTGCTCCAATTCCTGGTTCACCACTTCCATTTGTCCATCCGCCTCCGGATGGAAACTGGTGGAAAAACGAGTTTCTACTCCTAACCCTTTCATAAAAGCCTTCCAGAAATGCGAAACAAATTGGGTCCCCGGTCTGATATTACGATCTTGGGTATTCCATGTAATCTGACAATCTGGGTACTAAAGTGCCTTGCTAACTGTTTTGCTGTAGGGATTCCCTTTAAGGCCAAGAAGTGTGTCATCTTCATGTATGCATCTACTATTACTAGTATTGTATTTGTCCCTTGACAGGATGGTAAGTCTGTAATTAAGTCTAGGGTGATTGTATGCCAAGGATGAGGAGGAATGGGCAGGGGTTGCAACAGCCCTTGAGGAGCGTGCCGTTCTGATTTTCCCTGAGCGCATATCTCACAAGTCTTTACATATTGTTCTATGTCTTTACTCATCTGTGGCCACCAATATTTTCTTTTAATTAGATCTGCTGTCTTGAACTCTCCCTTGTGGCCAGCCAACAGGTGATCATGGCATTCCTGCAAGGCTTGCTTCTGCAATGCTGTAGTCGGCAGATACAATGCACGTTCTTTAAATGGTAATTCATCACAAATTTCTCTTCCAGGTTCTAGTTGCGCCCATTTCTGCATTTCTTCTGGGGTTAGAGCTTGGATTACTTTTTCCTTAAAGTTCAATATATCTGTGGTGCCTATAATCTTGGTATCCGGTATGATCACTTGAGCGCTTAGTGGACTTCTTTCTTCTCCGGTTCCCAACCTAGACAAAGCATCCGCCTTTCCATTCTGTGCACCCGGCCGATAAGTTATCACGAAATCGTAATCGGCAAAGTACAGTGACCAACGGAGTTGGCGAGGTGTCAAGGTTCTGGCTGACTTCAGGAATTTTAAGTTTCGATGGTCCATGTAGACTGTTACCACATGGTGGGCCCCCATTAGATAATGTCTCCACTCCTTGAAGGCGTCTTTTATTGCCAGCAACTCTTTTTCCGTAATCGTATAATTGATTTCCGCTGGTGTCAATTTCCTGGATCGATAAGCCACCGGGTGTAACTGGCCCGTTACCTAATTCCTTTGAGAAAGATCTCCACCAATCGCAAGGTCCGAGGCATCTGTCTCGACATAAAAGGGCTCCATCGGATCGGCATGAAGGAGGATAGGCGCAGTGGTGAACTCTATCTTCAAATCTTTAAAGGCTTGCTCTGCTTCCTCCGACCATTCGAATCGTGTCCCTTTCTTCAGTAGTCGTGTCAAGGGTAGTATTCATCGGGAAAATTCTCCAATAAATCTCCGATAGAAATTTGCGAACCCAATAAACGCTTGGACTTCTTTCACACAAGTGGGTGACTTCCATTCTTGTACGGCTTGAATCTTCCGTTTGTCCATATGAATTCCTGCTGGCGAGATTACAAAGCCCAAGAACTCTACCTGTGAAACTCCAAAAGCACATTTCTCCAACTTGACAAATAGTTTGTTCTCTCGCAGTTTTTGTAACACTCCTCGAACCTGTGTTTGATGCTCCTGCGTATCCTTTGAGTAGATTAGTATATCATCAATATACACAATTGCACATTGATCAATGAATTCACTGAGCACATCATTTATGAAGTGTTGAAACGCTGCAGGCGCATTACACAACCCATAGGGCATCACCTGGTATTCAAATAGGCCCAAGCGTGTCCTGAAGGCCGTCTTCCACTTGTCTCCCTCTCTCACTCGAATAAGGTGATAAGCTCCCCTTAAATCCAACTTCGTGAACATCTGTGCTCCTTTGATCTGGTCCAACAAGACGGAGATAAGGGGAAGAGGATACCTGTTCTTCTTTGTTATTCGATTTATGGCTCTATAATCAATGCACGTTCTCAACTCGCCCTGCTCCTTCTTAGGCACAAAAAATAGTGGCGAGGACACTGGCGATTGGGAAGGACGTATAAATCCATTGGCCAGGTACTTGTCAATATACTCCCTCTGTTGATGATTCTCTTGTTCCATCAAGGCGTACACTTGACTGCAAGGCAAATTCGCCCCTGGCTCCAAGTCTATTTTGCAATCGTAAACTCGATGAGGCGGCAGTTGCTCAGCTTCCTGTTCATTGAAAACATCCTCAAAATCTTGATATTCTTGTGGAATTGTTTGCGTTTTTATTACGCACACGGAGACTCCAGCTGAACATAAGGCATGAGCCGGGTTCTGTTTACTCATTGCCTCGTAAGCCCCAAAACAGTTCTCTCTACAATATGCTGAGTTCATTTGAATTGTTCTGTTGTTCCAATTGATTGAAGGATTGTGCTCTGTGAGCCAAGGAAGTCCCAATATGAGTTGAAATTGGTGGGCATCAATTAAATTAAAGTGTATAGCTTCTCTATGCCCATCTTCTCGAATCAGCTCTACTAACTCTGTGTGACTCGTGATTGGCCCTGAGGATAGATTGGTACCATCGATTGCTCGAACTGGTTCACTTCTAGCCTTAGCAATTGCTTGCAGCCCAATCTTAGTCGCGAATTTCAGATCGCAGAAATTACCTGTGGCTCCTGAGTCCACCATCACAGTCACTCCTTTCATTATTTTTTCACGAAATCGGATTGTCAAAGATAAAATCAAATGGGGCGAAGACGACTGTAATGTATTCACCAGCCGATGTTCCTGAGGAGTTGATTTCTGATTCGCATCCACCTGCACAACTCCTTCTACAGGTGGTGCTGCGAGTTTTCCTTCGGCTTAAATGGACCCTTTGGCTTTCTTGGACAATTTCGCACAAAATGTCCATTAGATCCACAATACATACATAAGTTGTTGGCTCGTCTTTTTTCCTTCTCCTCCTTTGTGAGCGGTCCCCGAATCGTTCCTATTTGCATAGGTTCAGATCCTGTGGTTCCTTCTGTACTCCTTCCTGTTTCAGCCTTAGCTCGGTCCAATCGCGGAACTGTACTTCTGTACTCTCGTCTTCTCTCTCCCCTTCGCTCTCCCTGCCGGAAATCCAGTTCTAGTACTAGGTCTATCAGGGCGGAAATTTCAGTTGGACGATTCGGTATTTGAGCCAAACCATCTTTTAGCTCATCTCGCAGGCCTCGATAAAATATTGCTGTCCTCTTGTTCTCTGGCCAATCAGTCTCCATTACAAGTTTGTTGAATTGAGCTAGATAAGCCACTAAGTCTCTATTTCCCTGTTTCAATTCCAAGAGTTCGTTATCTACTGCTTGAGAGATCCGTCTTCGGTCAAAGACTCTCAGAAATTCTTTCTTGAACTCATCAAAATTCTGCAATAATGGATCATCTCGTGAGACTATCGGCATCGACCATGCCGCTGCATCTCCACTTAAATATGACAAAATGAAGGCTACCTTAGATTGCGCATCAGGAAAGATAGAAGGGCGACACAAGAAATGAAGTGAACATTGTGTAATAAACACCTGCGCCTTTTGTGGGTCCCCACTAAATCTCTCTGGCGCTGCCAACGGTATCACTGGCAATAGGGAATGGATTACTTGTGTTGTTAGCTTATTTGCATCTCCCATTGATGTGGTAGGACCCTCCCTTCCAGTTGAATACGGTTGTCTTATCCTCTGTGCTAATTCTGCCTTCTCTTTCCTAGAATTCATGACCTCCTGCCTTAGACTTTGATTCTCTTCCTTAACTCCTACCAATTCCTTTTGTATCGCCTCTACGACTGACCCTAAGGTCTGTAAATTTATTCCCTCAACCATTTCCTTTCTGTTCGGGTGCAAGATTACTACGTGAGCACTTCACTCTGTCAGAGCTCACCTTCAGCTTCTCGCTGGTTACCGTTGTCTTGCACAGGAACAGAAGTCGCTAGCTTCCCGACTCCCACTACTAATCACTCAGCCCCAAGAAATGTCTTTGGCTCTAACTGATCAGCAAGGGGGAAGGGGGAAATTGGATAAAATAATAAACGCTAGAAGAGACTGGTTCTGGACCTTCTGGTTTTCCTATCTGGAATTCTTCTTCAGCTATCACTCTGCCTTCTGAAGACTCCTAAGGGTAACCAGAATCCTGAACTCTGTGCCTCTCTTCTTGTTCAACTCTGCCTTTTCTTCTTTCTTGTTATTGATGTCACTAATTATCATTAATGTTTCTGTGTGTGGCCTTCTCTTTCTTCTCGTGATTTCTCTTCTTTCTTTTCTTGCCTCTCGCTATTCTAAAAACTGTCGTCTTCTAAATTAAGCCTTTTGTGCTTTTAACTTTTCCTGTTTGCTTCCTCTCCTTAGGTTACTGCGGAGCTGCTATAACTCTGGTAAGTCTTTCTCCTTACTTTCCTAGTTAACTGTTGGTATTGTCTATTAATTTTTCCTTAGGAACCGTTTCTCAGTAAATCCTATAATGTTCTTCATTTTCTGTTACAGGACTCTGTATGCTGATCTCTGCTGACCTTGGTAAGTGTTATACTTATTGCGTCACCAAACACTGTTTACATTTTAATGTGAACGAATAATCTATCAGTAATTCACTTAGCTTTCTTCGGTTTTCTTTTCAGGTGCGGCTGAAGTCTTCACTCGTTTTTTCCCTGTAGAGACGAGGTGACTCCGTACTCGACTCCCGGTAAATAGCCCACTACGGACTCTAGCGGCTTTTCTGACATCTTCGGTAAGTATCGGTTTCTTGACTCGGAACTACTCTCAAGCGTTACTCTGGAAAGCTTCTTACTCAAAAAATTCACTTCAGAACTGGGAACACACTCGAACACGTCTTCTCTGAGGAAATGTCTTGGTGAAGTGCGCATTACTTCAGGCGTCCGCGCATCACATCGTCTCTCTGGATTTGGAAACAACTAGACCGCAGACCCCAGCGCCTGAGCGGCCATCTTGGAATTGCGGGCATGCCACAAACTCGACCATTGAAGCCCATTCGAAACCGAAACGCCTATTGACCTAAGTTCCTTGCGCTTCGCTTTGGGACTCACATTAGGGATCCTGACACCTGTGGCCGTTCTAAGTTGAGATATTAAGTCCCCTTGAATCCTAAGGGTCGCTAGGGTCAAACTAGCCCACTAGGTACCTCCAGTAAGCGCCACCGAGCTGCGTTGTATAGAGGTGTAAAAAGGGGCGTGGCCTCAGAACACCTGTCTGCAACGTAGCTCCCTGGCGCATACTGGAGATACCTGTTGGGCTAGTTGGCCCTCAGGGACCCTCAGTATTGAAGGGGAATTAATTCCCCAACTTACAACTGGCCAGGAGTACTGCAAGGAGGGGGCGTGGCCTCCGGCGCGATGCCGGTCTTTTTTTTATTTTATTTTTTTAAGAAGGAGGGCTGTGTGGCCCCCCTTCTTTTTCTAATTTTTTGGCCCTGGGGACTCCATCCCCCAGGACCTGCACCCTAATTTTTTTAGTTGAAAAAAATTAATTTGGCCCTCCCAAGGCCTTAATCGGCCCCGGGGACCCCAACCCCCGGGTCATGGCCTTTTTTTTTTTTTTATTCTGTAGGAGGGGGGCTGCGTTGCCCCCCTCCTCAGGCCACTTATGGCCCCGGGGACCCAATCCCCCGGGGCCGGCCCTTGTTTTTTATTATTTTTATAAAATATATATTTATAGAAACACCTAGGACATGCTGGACAAACCGTATGTACCTTTCACCATGACGATTTGTGTGATATTCATTAAAAGGCGACTATGCATACAATGAATCCACGTGGAATGTATTTACACCGCTAGTGAAGCTCTGACGTGTCTGACGCCCTACCGTGCCTAATCCCGGCGCCCCCGCCGGCGGGTACTCTCCAAGTAGACACCCTTGTCGTTTATTTATACAAACATGGATAGCTATTGATGGGCACATTTAATACACATGCACACCAAGCCATTCAAAGGGGATTCGACAAAAATTCGACCAAACTATGCAAGAAACCCCCCTCACGGTTAATAAAACACACATCCACCGCCGGATGTGTAATACTTTTTATTTTACTCTCTGGAAAGGAGACAAACCTCACTTGAGAGTCACAGCATGCTCCTGGCTGAGCCCAATGCTGTGTTACACCCACAGTGACCGCCGAGTGCCACACGCCTCTGTGTTGTATTCCACCAGCTAGTGCGTATGCTATGACAGTCTCTAGCCCATGTGCACTGTAACTCCACCCCGTGAATATGTCATGCCACACTTGCCTTCGCACGGGTTATATTGCCCCATTTAACGTGCCTTCCTCGATGCCTATGTTATAACGCACAGCGCTATGCCGTACATATTACAATCTGGGATCCATATCTTTGTCACAGTGCATATGCAACGTTACACTCCCCAGCACATATTTTATATGACAACTTTAGAGACTAGTTAGGTTACACAACACTGCCCTGTGCATTTTACACTCCAAGGCGCATATCGCATAGCACGCGCTAGTGCCTGTGCTATCTCACGCTCTCCAATGAATCTGTCATTGCGCACAATGTCTTGCATATTATATTTCACGCCCCAGTTCATCTTATATCACACTTTTTGGTGCATAGTTTATACCATATACTATATCTAGTTTTCATTTTCAATCGTGCTCTCAGGACTATGTTCTATATAACACTGAATCCACCTACCCTTTTCACGGGCATTACATTTTGCGATGGGGGGTGGAGGGTCAGGGGGTGTTTCTGCCAAGTGAGCCCGGAGTCACAGTCCCAAACATCCTCTTCTTCCTGAATAAAAGTGAGATTATGCTGCATACTTGTACATATTTTAAGTAGTTCGTACAGACACACATTTTAAAAACAATAAAGTTCCTAATACCCACCTTCTCTGAACAGTTAGCTTGCTGCCCCATCCACCTCCTCCCTATCCTCTGTTGTCTGAATCCATGGACTAGCCTCCTCCCTCCTGCCATGCATGGCCTGATGTGCTGCCACTGCCCTCCATTTAGCATGATGTACCAGTCCACTCCTCCTGCCCTCCATTGCCCAATTCTATGGCCCATCATTGACCTCCTGCTTAGCCTCTGTGCTTAGCTTGCTGCCCCTATTCTCCTTCCCCCTGCCCTCCGATGTCTTTGTGCATGCCCCTGCTCCATCCTTTTTTCCCACCATGTTCCATGTACCTGCCACTCCTATCTACTCTGAGTGTTCTGTTGAGCTGCCACTCCCCTCCCACCTGCCTAGCATTGTCAGATGACTGTAACCTGTCCCTACCACCTCCACCCTGCCTGTCCACATGCCATGCCCCTATCCCCTTCCTCCTGTCCTCCATGGTCAATTTTATAGCCACACCCTTCTGCCCTCCCTGGTCTGTTGTGCTGTAACTGCTCCTCCTTCCTGCCCCGCACGGACTGTTGTGAGGCCCCTTCCCCTGAACTCTCTTGTCTGTGCCCAGGTCCTGACCCTCCCTTCTATCCTCCATGGTCCTTTGTGCATGCCCCTGCACCCCCCTTCTTGCCCATCATAGACATTGTGCTGCCACTAACCCTCCCACTTGCCATGCATGGTCTTCTGTGCTGCCATGGCCCCTCCCACCTTCCCTGTGTGGTCAGCTTGCTGCCCCTGACTCCCTCCCACCTTCCCTCCATGGTCTGTGTGAATGCCATCATAGTCTCACTGTTGCTCTCCGTGGTGTGTCTTGTTTCTAGTGCCCATCCTGCCTGACCTCCAAGGTCATCTTGCTGCTCCTGCCCTGCCCCCTTGCCCCCAGCCCTCTGTTTCCATGTGCAGACCCCTATTCCCTCCCTCCTGGCTTGTCTGTTCCATTGGAATGCCCCTGATCAGTCTCCCCCTGCCCTTTATGATCTGTTATGCTGCAGCTTTCTCTCCTGTCTGTCCATTATGGTCAGCTAGCTACCATTGCCTCTTTCCCCTCTGTTCTCTGTTGTCCATGTGCATGGTCCTGTCCCCTCCCTATTGCTTTCTATGGATTGTTGTGCTGCACTCCCTTCCCGCATGCCCTGTGTGGTGTATTGTGCTGCTGCAAACCCTGATGCCTGCCCGGTAGGGTCAGTTTGGTGCACCTCTCCATGTCCCTCCTGTCCTCTGTTATCCGAGTCCATGTACCTACCCCAATCCCTCCTGCCTACAATGATCCAATGTACCATACTTGCAAACATTTTGAACTTGGTAAGAGAGAGATTTTGAAAAAAAAGTGGGGTATTTATTTTCCCCTTTGAGTTACATTGAAAAAGAGGAGATTGTAGACATGAGACAGATGAAATAAAGCCCATTTGTGCTTAAAAACATTGGACGTTTCCTGGCTGATACGGGTCTGTTGGAATGTATGGTTGTACTACCACTGCCTCTTCCTTCTGCCCACAATTGTCTATTATATTGCCACAGCCTCTCTTGCCAGTCCTGTATTGTTGGTTTGTTGCCCCTGCCCCCCTTTCCACTGCCCTCCATAGTCGGTTGTGCTGCCACTGCCCTTCCTGCCTGCCCAGTGTGGTCAAATTGTCGCCTCTGCACTCTCCTACCTGCCTTCAATTTTCAGAGTCCGTGCCCCTGGCCTCTGCCTCTCAACAGTATCCCAATGAACAACCAGATTGCTAACGTTCTATATTTATTACAAAAGTGTGGAACGCCTGACGTCATCTTGATGTAATCAAAACTGTAATACCTAGAGCATTTCCTTTAGAAATTACATATATGAGAGGGTCTTATTTGCATCAAAAATGTGGTTAGTGCTCTAAAAAACTAAAATGAGGACATATTTTCTGAGTTTTCAAATAGCGACAAAGAACTTTTAAATTATTTGTAATCTTTATGTTTTTTTTATCCAGTTGACCACTTGATTAAATGTTGCACCTAGGGTAGAGGATGTGGTGTTACTTCCAGAGCTGTAGACTTTGCAACTGGGGAACCAGGTTGGAGTTTCTGCTTCAGCTCAACATTCTGTGATTCTGGTCAAATCACTTAATCTCCCCATGTCCACAACCAAAATAAATTTGATCTTGTGTGATGTAACCAATGCTCATGTAAAGCACTCCAATACCTGACAAGTCTGCACTATATAAAACTGGAAATACACAAAAAATAAGTGTTTTGCACACTTCTGTCATTGGGCTACATGGGGGCTACATCTGGGTGATATTTGTGCTGCATTTGGGCTCTTTTGTCTCTGGTGGCCATCTTGGGAGATTTATTTGTTATGAAGTTTCCTAATTTCCTCATTTACTGCAGTCTCCTCAGTAGGAAATGCTTTCAGTTTTTTACTTTGATTCCATCAAGAAGGTATTCAGATATGTCACACATTTGCCATAAATTCTGAATGTTAGCACTCTAGTTGCTCATTAGATCATTGTAGTAAAGCTACTGCTCACCACGGAAGTCTGCTGCTGGTATTAAAAGTTCATGTTTCAGTCTGCATATCAGAATTATTTAAATGAAATAGAAGAGGATTTGAGAAGTCACTCAAAATGTGCCCTAATTTTTCTTTATTCAGCACTAATCCTAATTTCTATGGCAAAATGAACTCCCCAGTGCGTTCATTTTTAAATTAAATGTTTTAAGTGTTAGCAGTTTATTCCAATCAAGATGGCTTCAGGTGTGCCATACTTTTGTCATAAGTAAGACAGTAAGCGCTCTAGTTGTTCTTAAGAACACTATGGGACTTTCTGTCATTGGGCTATACTTGGGCTTTATCTGGGTGATATTTGGGCTACATTTGGGCTCTTTTGTCTCTGGTGGCCATCTTGGGAGATTTATTTGTTATGAAGTTTCCTAATTTCCTCATTTACTGCGTCTCCTCAGTAGGAAATACTTTCAGTTTTTTACTTTGGTTCCATCAAGAAGGCATTCAGATGTGTCACACATTTGCCATAAATTCTGAATGTTAGCACTCTAGTTGCTCATTAGATCACTGTAGTAAAGCTGCTGCTCACCAGGGAAGTCTGCTGCTGGTATTCAAAGTGCATGTTTTAGTCTGCATATCAGAATTTTTTTATGAAATAGAAGAGGATTTGAGAAGTCAAAATGTGCCCTAATTTTTCTTTCTGCAGCACTAATCATAATTTCTATGGCAAAATGAACCCCCTCATTTTGTTCCTTTGTAAATTAAATGTTTTAAGTGTTACCACTTTATTCCAATCAAGATGGCTTCAGGTGTGCCATACTTTTGTCATAAGTAAGACTGTAAGCGCTCTAGTTGTTCGTTAGAACACTCTGGGACATTCTGTCATTGGAATATACTTGGGCTACATCTGGGTGATATTTGGGCTACATTTGGGCTCTTTTGTCTCTGGTGGCCATCTTGGGAGATTTATTTGTTATGAAATTTCCTAATTTCCTCATTTACTGCAGATCTCCTCAGTAGGAAATACTTTCAGTTTTTTACTTTGGTTCCATCAAGAAGGAATTCAGATGTGTCACACATTTTCCATAAATTCTGAATGTTAGCACTCTAGTTGCTCATTAAATCACTGTAGTAAAGCTACTGCTCACCAGGGAAATCTGCTGCTGGTATTGAAAGTGCATGTTTCAGTCTGCATGTCAGAATGTTTTAATGAAATAGAAGAGGATTTGAGAAGTCACTCAAAATGTGCCCTAATTTTTCTTTCTGCAGCACTAATCATACTTTCTATGGCAAAATGAACCGCCTCATTTTGTTCCTTTTTAAATTAAATGTTTTAAGAGTTACCACTTTATTCCAATCAAGATGGCTTCAGGTGTGCCATACGTTTATCATAAGTAGGACTGTTAGCGCTCTAGTTGTTCTTTAGAACACTCTGGGAAGCTGCAGTAGAACACAAAGGAATCAACTGACAGTCTCTGCCCTTGTTGGATGTACATGTTTTACTGAGAATGTCAGACCTCATTCTCACATGACTGAGAAAGATAATGTGAATTTACAGAAAATATGCTCTCAGTTTAGCTTATAGATCACCTTCCAAACCTCTGTGGGAAAAGCATGAGAAAATAGATTTCTCTCAAATATGATTCATGATATCCCAACAGAAGGCTTTTTCACATGGTAAAATCACCTTAGAACACACCACCTAAAATGAGTATGGTACCATCAACAAATGATTTATAATGTAACTAAAGTCTTAAAACCTTCAATTAACTGCAATGCTTTTTAATGAGGTGCTATCATGTATTTTGGTCGAAAGATGGCTGCCAACACTTCTTGAATGAAGTACTGACAGCCAATCAGATCTCACGATGAGATGTGTGGTTAGGCTCCGCCCAGATATATCTATCTTTTTAACTCTAATTTTCTCAGGAACTACTGAACGGATTTACACCATGTAAGCAAAAGGCACGAGTCTGAACTGAGGACTACCTCTTTGCCAAATTTGGTGTAATTCCGTTCAGCAGTTCGGGCTGTAGCTGCGTCAACAGGTCCTATGGTAAAATGCATGGGGAAAATTAGTTTTGGGACCCCCTTTTTTCTCGGCCTCCGCTTGACGAATCACTGTGAAATTTTCAGGATATGAGCGGACCGGAGCTGGCCAAACGTTTGGAAAATTGCAGATTTCCTATGGAAAATAGCTCCTAACTATAACTACCTCCTGGCGACTGCTAGTAGGCAATATATATATACACACATTTATATATATATATATATATATATATATATATATATATATATATAAATATAAATAAATATAAATCAAATAAAAAAATATATATATATATATGTCTTTTTTTGTAACATCATTTTTTTGAACTTACAACAACCAAGAAGTAAACAAGTACACCACAAGAGCTGCTCATGTATATATTGGACACATATTGTGCTATGTCGTCACCAATGACCCTCCCCATCTCTCATGTGACAGATACATTGTCTCCAAGAATGGTGGCCTCTATGCTTAATACAATGGGGATGGCACAGGGGCTTCCTCTGTTAACATTCCACCCATCCCAGACCTTCTCCCGTTTCCTAGGGCAGCCTCAGCTTTCAAAGACCACCTTTTCAGCTACCATGGACCAATTCATGTTAAAAAAATGAGGCTGATGTCGACCCCCACAGGTGGGCTTTATTAGGTTTGGCAATGATTATACCCAGTCATCCAAATTTGTTCCATGTGACCAAAGTCAGTCGCTTCCCACACATTAAGAAGGCACCATTTAGCAGAGGATTGCTGGTCGGTACCAAATACAGTATTCATACATGACACCACTGACTCCCAGAATGTTTGGATCACTGGGCAATCCCAAATTATATCGAAGAAGGTTCCTTCACTGCTACACTTTGTAAAACCATTTGCATGAGACATTCTTCCCCATTTTGACCAGTGTGGTACAGGAGAAATATACCCTATGAAGTATATATCTGAACCTCACCTTGATAGCAAACTCTCTGGGGGAGGCTACAGCCTCCGGCCATTCCCCATCAGTCAAACTGCCTAAGTCACCATCCCAGCATTCTCGTAAAAGAATAAGTCAATCTGGTGAGTTGTTAATTAGTTTCTGGTAATTGAGGGAGATTGTTTTGACGTTCATGTTGTCATCTAGCAGTCTGTCCTTAAGTGGCGAAGGCTCAGGGAGGTCTTCTTCCTGGGGAATCACTGCCTGAAAGGCATGGTATACCTGTAGGTAACGGAACATCTCATGGTAGCCAGTTTGCATTCCCTTTGCAATGTAGAAATTCGGATCATGCCTCCCTGGGTCTAGAGAGCCCCGACCTTTGAGAGTCCTATGAGATCCCACTTATCAAAGCTGGGGCATGTTCCCAGAGTGCCCAACTTCTCAGAATACCTCATCAGTGTTACTTGCGTGATTTTGCCTCCCCATCCCAGTGTTTTAAGTGTTGTGTGCCACAAGTGGGTCACCCAAGAGTCTGGCGTCTCGGGTTAGTGTAGAGGGTCCACGAGTGTCTAGCCAGGTGTACAACATAGTGGTCCATATGGTAAGCCGGCTCATCCACTGAGAATTGGACCCATTGAATAATGACTGCCCAATTGTAAATCTGTATATCTGGCAGGGCTATCCCGCCTTCATACCAATTCCACGTTAATTTATCTAGAGCTACTCGTGGGGGCCCACCATCCCAGAGTAGTTTCCTGACCTCACCCTCTGCAGCCTTAAAATAATTGCTGGCATACTTTACTCTTGCCGCTACGAGGTTGCTGTACAACTCCTAGTGCATGTGCACTCTGACCACTAAAATGGTGAAGAATTGTCTAACCCAATGTGGCATATTTGGATTTTATATAAAAACACTGTACAATGTGAAAAACTGTCTAGATGTCACATAATTAAGATGTTGCATGTGGCACAGATTGTAGATTTAGATCACCCAGATGCAACACTTTAAAACCAGGACATTAGGTACTTCTCTGGAACCCTGAGCTGCTACCATCGACTACTGAGTTACCACAATATCTATGGGTTTCCCTTACCTGGAAATCAGAACATTGCCTGGAACTTCAAGAAACTAAGGGGCAGATTTAGAAGCCCCTTGCGCTACAGGTGCGTCACTTTTTGTGATGCACCAGTGGCGCATTTTACTATCACACATTTATAACCCTCCGTGACTTTTTCTGTCCTTGCAAATATGGCCCCTTTGCACGAAGCACTTTGCATGAAAGGGGCGTTCCAGGGGTGTTGCTGTGGGTGTTGCCACGCAACACCCATGGAACCAGACACATTTCTAGATTTACAAGAAATAGTACATCTGGAAATTCATCTGAATGCTAGGCCTCCCCAGGGGAGGCGTAGGGAGGCGCAACGGTGATTGTTTATGTACAGGAAGGTGTCCCTTCCTGAACATAAACAATCAGTAAAACAATTACGTTTTGCAAGTTCTATGTGTGCTAATGAAGCACACATGGGAGTTGAAAGACGCCATTTCTGATTGTTTATGTGCAGGAAGAGAATCCTTCCTGCACACAAACAATCTCCCTAGGAGAAGTAGAAGTTGAAAAACACCATTGCATTGTTGTTTATGTGCGGGAAAGGAATCCTTCCTGTACAAGAAGGGAATCCTTTCTGCACATAAACAACTCCCCAGGATGCAGGCATCCTTGCACCATGGTCTCTTGGAGCCATCAGTAACCACAGTGGCCTGCCTTATCTGTTTGTGAATTTTGATCACTAGCTGAAAGACTAAGGGCCTGATTTAGAGCTTCGCCGTCACTCTACAGCGGAGTTTCCAAGGACTCTGTCAAGTTGACGGAATCCCACCCACCCCAATTAGATGTATGCAGGATGAATCTGCATCCGCATCGACAGAGTGTTTCCCGCTGTGTAAACGGGTCACCCCTGCCGACGTGGCAGGTTTCTCTGTTGGCTAACATTACTTGGCCACCATCAGGGTGGCAGTGTTGCACCTAGCCTATTGAGATTTCAAAGTTTTGTTTGCGGTGTTCTAGCGGCGGGCTTCTGAAGGAGTGGTTCCGTCATGGGACATGGTCAACGTTGGACTATTCCTGTGGCTGTAGGATGGATACTAGCATCAAACTCCTGATGTGTTTTGCATACCACAATATGAAAGACACTCTATTTCAGACCATAATCCTTTGCCATTCCAGCACACCGCAACATTTCCAGGAGAAGTGTTGTCAGAGTATTCAGGTGTTTTTTTTATATCCCTCTGTTTCTGGAGCAGTTTTCATTTTATTTTTATTTTACATATTATATTTCATTTAATTTCATTATAATGTCAGGGAAATGCAATTTCGGTTATACAGAAGGGAAATTGTCAGTCATGGTGGTGAAATTATAAGAGTAGAGCCACAATTGTTTGAAGCCCAAGTCCAAAATATAACCATATCTCAGAAAAGGCGTATGTGGGCCAGAATAGTTGACAGGCTGAATGCTGTAGCAAACATCCTGCACACACAAGAGGAAATTAGAAAGAGATGGAATGACCTGTGGGGAAGAGTGTGTTCCCTGACCTCCAAGAGTCACCTGGAGGCCCAGAAGTGTGGTGGTGGTTCTCCCAGCCCCATATTACAACTCTTTACCTGGGTGGAGAAGGTCTTGAAGATCCTATATCCTGTAGGCTCAACAGGAATCCCTGGTGCAATGCAGACTGGTGAGACTTTTCAATGTGTAACTAAACCTAAAAGTCATGTTTGCTTTGAAGTTAGCTGTTGCTAATGTCTTCATCCACTGTGTCTTTTGCATAGAAACTTGGGGGCCCATTAGCATGTTGGGCGGATCGCCACCGCCCGAATGGCGGTGGCGATCCGCCCAACATTTTAGCCCGCCCGCTTGCCAATTCCCCCCGCCATATTTCTATGGCGGGGGGACCACGGCAGATGGAAAGACCGTCCACCGGTTTTCCGCCGGTAGGCAATCCGCCCGATTGCCTACCGGGCAGAAAAGCTGTTAATATGGTGGTGGTGTCTGGTAGACACCGCCATCCATATTAGCATACATGCGGGCACATGCATTTCCGTGGCGGCAACGCCACCATGGAATGGCATGTGGACTTCAACATTTGGGGACCGTAGCGGGCCCCCAGGGATTCTGGGGTGTGGGGTGCACATGGTGGGTACCTATGGTACCCCCCTGCATTTCAATGTACAACGTGGCAGGCACCGCGCGGTGCCTGTCGAGTTGTGCATTGAAATTCATTACTTGCATTTTTGGCATTGCGGCGGGCGGTGCTTGCAGCACACTGGTGGGTGCATCCTAATGGGATGTGCGGGATTGCCGCATGCATTGCAGGTGGTCCCATTTCCCGGGAGTATGGCGGGCGGACAAAGTCCACCCGCCATGCTAATGACCCCCTAAATATATCAGTACCATCTTGTTTAGCTTGTTTGCTTGAATGCTTTGTGTTGTATTTAAGATAAGAGGTTTCAATCTTCATTACATTTTACATGATGTGATGGTGCTTGTAAGTATTTGTTCACCAAATAATAAATGACATATGTGTTTCTTATATTAAATGTCTGTTCTTTCTTTTCTGAAGATTTTAACTAGGTATGTTCAAGCTACAATTGTGCAATTGTTCTCACTGTTTCATAGCAATAATTACAATTACCGGGATGCCTTATTTCTGTTTTGTAAAAATAATATTGCAATGTAATTTTGCTCATTCTCCCTTTTCTATCATGTTATAACATACAGTAAAGTGTTGTTTATTGATCTCTATTTAATGCTCTGTTTTGAAAATGTGTGTTGAATTTTGGATGTTGTACTTTTCTTGTCATATAATTGATTGATGTAATTAGTTTCATAATTCGAAGTTTGTTGACCTAAACATTTTTAGGTGCGTAAATTTGTACGCTCAATATAAGTGATATATGTGAAAAATGTACTCTGCACTGTTTATGTGATGATAAATTCTTCTAAGTTATGTAAATGCCTGTTTTGTAGCCTTCTAGGCATTGGGATGGTTAATGTCACATATCTCCATGAAAGGCTGGTACATTTCATGTATACTTACACATTCTAGTTTTAATGTCAGGTCATCTTCTTACTTGTTTATTTGAAGTAGTTTTGTTTGAAATGTAAAATGTTTGTGTAATTAATTGCAATACCACTGAAAGGTATATTCATGAAATTGAATTCCTTTTCCCTTTTAGGTTGCTAAATTTTTTGGTTAACACTCATTGGATGTGTAATCATCCTTTTAAAATGTATTCATTTTTTTCACATTCATAATAGGTCCAACAGCCAGAGCGCATGGCTAAACATCTGTCACTAAGGAAACCTCCACTCCAGCCCAGGATCAAGCCTAAAGGGAGTACTCAACTCCAGAAAGTCCAGATGAAGAGGAATGACCTGGTCCATCTGGTCTGCTTATGCAGACGTCTCCAGTAAGTCGCACTCGGCCCACACCTACACTTCCCACCCCATCTATTACAACACCTCAGCTTAGAGGCAACACCTGCACCCACCTCAGTTTTTGTAACTGTGGATCCACCAGCCCCTCACAGGAGCACACATTCATCTGGACCACCAGGAGAGGATGGCAAGTCCACCACCACCAGTGTGTGACTACTATTCACTCTGTGGACTATTTTCAGGACACATTTCTCTTTCTGATGCCAGTTGTATTTTGGATATTAAACGTCAAACTATTTTGTCTCTTCAATAATGATTTCATTCACCATGGCTGACTTTTTAAAACACTGTTTGCTCTTTGGTTTTCATCCTGTTTTAATTTGTTTGGTTTTGCTTAATAAAAGCAAAACTAACAAAGTTCAAGACTGGTGTGCTTTGCTCTATGTATTCATTATTTCCTTCCATCATAGATTGTAAAATGTAAAAAACAAATGGTATCATACCTGGAAGGCACTCATAGTGCTAAGTCTGGCCTGCGGAGATCATTTACAGGCCTAGACTCCTCACTGACTGCAACCTCCCAAGCAGCCCAACTTTGTGACCCAAACTCGGGCCCCTTCCCCATTCCAATTCCGGGTTCCCAGCCCTGTACCAAGCACACGCACTAGATGCCCCTTCTTGAGGAGGTTCCCCTTGGCAGTTAAGTTTGGTGCTACAGCACAGCACTGCAGCTTATGAACGTTTTTGATTTCATATTTATAATATTAAAGTTCCATCATGAGAGATGTATCTCATTTGGTGAAATAACCAAAATTCATTTCAGTTTGTCCTGACATCAATTTTCATTTAGAATTTTTGATTCCTAGAAATATTTATGACTAAAATGTGAAGTGCATATTTTGTTACCCATTGTGGCAGGAAATGGAACAGAATATTTTAATATTTACTTTGCTAAGTGCATACACTGGATAAAATTGATTGTGATAATCATTTGAATTGAGGTGCAAGGAAGGATTCATCCTCATGATGATGAACACTTGCACCGAAAAATAGATGTTTTTCTTTAAAGTGTTTATACAGGTGTGTTTATTTCAACTTGATAATTGAGAAGAATAAACACATATGCATTACATCTTAAAAGGATTTGCACTAGAAAAGGGGACATGTTACATGGATAAATATGTTAAGTGATTCAAGTTTAGGACTGTCATTGATTTTACAGGTATTCTAAAAAGTTAACATTTTGTCTTATGCATTTTCTGCATATGTTACATTTCACTTTTCCCAATGATGTGTAATGATTATTGTTTTAATTTGACAATTTAGCAATTTATTTAAACACATCTCTATGCTCGTTTTAAGATTTTTGGATTGATGTAATTTTTTATGTAAGTGTCCATTTTTTTAAGGCAACGTGCACCAAATTTTGAAATATAATTTAATCATACAGGTGTATTTCTTTAAACTTCTTAAACATCAACATTACACACATATGCATTGCACATTGATATTCTATTGCTTGAAAGAGAGATTTAAAAGTGCACAAGTCCAGTGCAAATGTTAGCAGGCAAGTCAAACGGTAACAGGTAACAGAGGACCTTACCATTGATTCCTGCCACGACGGAGTTGATTTGCTCTGTGGTTGAGCAGCAGGGTCAGGACTTGGAAAATTGGCTCAATGGCGGAAAAGGGAGTGTGAAAGTGAGAAAAGGTGTTCTCCTGTCTTATATCTCTTTCAATCTGCCAACTCAGGTGTGGAGGTGTCCCCACCAAAGTCACATTGGCGGTAAGCAACATCATGATTGGCCCAGCGGACAAAGTGACTGTGCTCCCTCTGACAACAGCTTTTGCCTTTTTTGCTTTCAACAAGGGTGAACATACCTGGCAGAGTCGGCTGCACTCCGATGCTCTTTCATTCATGAACCCATCAACATCTAAATAGAGAGGGTGGACCACCTATTAGGAGGCCAAGAAATCAGATGGGAAAACGATGGTGGAACCATTACAACCAAGCTCTAAATCAGGCCCTAAATCAGCAGATAACATTGATGACTGGAAGAACCACCAGGCTGTATTTGACCCATGCCACATTGCAGTATGACTGAGAAAACACCCCATTGTGGTCATCAACGCCCCATAGACTAGCACAGAAGTTGGCATTCCATGATGTTTTATGTGGGCACTTTTTTCTTCTTTGTAACAGGAAAAGTCATAACTTTATATCACCTTTACAAGTTTTTGATATGTTGCTCTCATCACCATCAATAAATGTTATTCTTTACTAAACTGTTTTGAAAATGTCTGGTACATTGTGTAGCTGTTAGAGTCGGGGATCTCTGGTTGGCGCAAGGTTGCCCTTGGGTCAAGCAGGAACCCTCTCCTCCACGTCAGGGCGCAGGATAACCCCTCGCGAATGACCCTTGCTCACCCTCTAGGTGCGTGGCGTGAGCAGCCAAGGCGATTCCTCAGGCGTTGTTGGTTAAGCACTTACAATCATACACACAGTAAATACATCAATCCCCCCAGAAACGGACACCAGACTTGGATATATATAAAAATACGATTCTTTATGTAAAAATAGGTATATATATCTCAGCAGACTTATCACAAGACCAATAACGTTTTCGCTATGCCACCAGGTTGTAAAGCGGGCAAATGTTCGTTTGTTCGTAGCTTCAAATGGATATCCTGTAGTCTCTTGCAAATGTTACTTGTGGGTCCAGTACTCACAGAGATCGGCTCCTGCGAACGGGGAAATAAGGCGTTGCGGGCCCCGAGCCCGATGCTGGAACTTCTTTCCTGATGTGGAGAGTCGGCACAGGTCGGTGCGACTCTCAGCTTGGGAAGTGTTCTTGGGTCCTCAATCAGCAGGTGTGGGCCCGTAGGCAGGCGCGGCCAGCGACCCTGTAGCACGGCTGTGCAGGAGGGTCTCCACAGCGGGGGCGGCGTGGCCTGAGATGTCCGGGGATAGCGAAGCGGGGTCACAGGGCACAGTCAGTGCAGCTGGATGACCCGGCGTAGATCACAGTCGTCGGACGGCTTCCGGCAGGAGGGGTGATAGCGCGTTCAGCGCACTCCAATGGCAGGCGGTGACAGGGATGCAGGCGGCCTGGCCCGGGAACAGAGAGCGGCTCGGGACGGAGCGGGGCTCTCACGGGTTGGAGGCAGGCGAGCTTCTGAGTGTCACGGCCCTAGGAGGGGCGATGAGGGGCGCAGTCTCTTTTCCAGCGGGATGCACACACGGCTCGAATTGGAGGACGAGCAAGAAGCACAGAGAACCCACTGTTCCTGGGGTTCAGTTCAGGGGGAAAGCTCAGATCAAGCCCTTGGAGAATGTTCAAGCACAAAGTAGCAAAGTCTTTTCAGTAAGTCTCTTCCTCTCCTTTCTCAGCAAGGCAGGCAGCAGGCCAGCTCCTCCAGCGTCTCCTTCTCCTTCTAGTCGGGCAGAGGTTCTTTGTGGTAAACGGGATTCTGATTTCTTAGGAGCCAGGCTCCTACTTTTATACCATGATTCTTTTGTTCTTTAGCGCCAGGGGGCCTAGGCCTGGCTCAGTCCAGTTCTGGAGCACTTTGTTATGGTGACTCTGCTCTTTCCTTTCAGCAGCAGGGCAGAGACATCAGCCGCCCCACAGGGGGTGGCGCCGGCTTTGTGGTGGCAGAGCACAGGTCTATTCAAGAGTCACGGTGTACTCCTCCCACCCATCCAGGTGTAATCTCTCTACCCACCACCTGGCAGCCAACCTGTCTCTGGGGATTCCCCAACCCTGCTCCTTACTGTTGCCAGGCAGAACACATACACACAGCAGAGGCGGACGGAGATGGTCAGGTCAGTAAATACTAACTTTCTAAAAGTAGTATTTACAAACCCAGGATACTAAAATAGACTTGACTACAAGAAGTATTTTATCATCCTGAGTTCAGGCATACTAAACTTGACACTTCTACCATGCTCTCTGAGTCCACTGGGGTCACAGCGTTGGCGTGATCCCGGCAGCCCATTCTGGCCTATGGAGAGCAGGTAGCCTTCAATAGTGAAAAACGACAAGGGCTGTAATTCACTACCAAGACATGCCACACACACAGGGCATGTCCTACCTTATGCCTACAATGCACCCTGCCCTTGGGCCTACCAGAGGGGTGGCTAATATGTAGGTAAGGGAAGGTTTAGGGACTGGCAAGTGGGGGCACTTGCGCAGTCAGCGCGACGGTCCCGGACCGCGCACAGGGTCTGCGGTTGCAGACCCTAGACACACTTTACAAGGCCGCTTTCTGTGGGTGGCGCAACCAGCGCTGCAAGCCCACCAGCAGCATTGGCATTCACAAGCCCTGGCACCCCTGGTGCACTTTACTGGGGACTGACAGTGAATCCAATAAACCAATCATGGACATCAATTACAGGTACATTTTACTTTGGGAGCACTTGCACTGCGGCACGGATTAGCCGTGGCGCAGTGCCCTGAGCGGACAACACCAGCAAAACAATCGAGGCACACCATCAAAAAGTGGAAGGGAAACTCACGCCAAGGTGCCAGGTCTAACACGTGTCCCCTCCAGCTGAAATGTGGGGAGAACTACCCTTGCCCAGGGGGTTCCTCGTCACTAAGGCGGAAATACCTGGACAGACCGTCAGCGTTGGCGTGATCTGTACCAGGACGGTGTTCCACCGTAAAGTCCATACCCTGTAGGGAGATGGACCACCTCAACAGCTTCGGGTTCTCACCCCTCATTTGCATCAACCATCTGAGGGGCCTGTGGTCCGTCTGAACCCGGAAGTGAGACCCAAACAAGTAGGGTCTTAGCTTCTTCAGCGCCCAGACCACAGCAAATGCTTCTCGCTCAATTGCACTCCACCTACTTTCCCGTGGAAGTAACCTCCTACTGATGAAGGCTACGGGTTGGTCCCAGCCCTCCTCAGTCATCTGTGACAGAACAGCCCCTACACCATGCTCTGAAGCGTCTGTCTGCACTAGGAATTCCTTGGAGAAGTCAGGGGCCAAGAGCACGGGCGCCGTGCACATGGCAGTCTTCAGGGTGTCGAAAGCTTTCTGACAGGTGTCAGTCCAAATCACGTTCCTGGGCTGCTTCTTCGAAGTCAGCTCTGTCAAGGGGGCAACGATCGTTCCATAGCCCTTGACAAACCTCCTGTAGTACCCAGTGAGCCCCAGGAAGGCCCTCACTGCGGTCTGCGTCTTGGGGGGTTCCCAAGCCAGGATGGTTTCAATTTTGGGTTGCAAGGGTGCCACCTTGCCACTCCCCACTTGGTGTCCCAAGTACACCACGGAACCCTGCCCGATCTGGCACTTGCTTGCCTTGATCGTGAGGCCTGCTCGGCGCAGCGCCATCAACACTTCCCAGAGGTGGCGCAGGTGTTCAGGCCAGGTGGCACTGAACACTGCGATGTCATCCAGGTAGGCGGCACTGAACGCATCCAGCCCAACCAGTACCTGGTTGACCAACCTCTGGAAGGTGGCAGGGGCATTCTTCATCCCAAATGGCATGACTCGGAACTGGAAGTGCCCATCTGGAGTAGAGAATGCTGACCTCTCTTTGGCCCCATCGGTCAAGGCGATCTGCCAGTACCCAGACGTTAAATCAAACGTACTGAGGAACCGGGCAGCCCCCAGCCGATCAATGAGCTCATCAGCTCTGGGGATGGGGTGCGCGTCAGTCTTCGTGACTGAATTGAGTCCTCTGTAGTCCACACAGAACCGGAGTTCAGGTGTGGCTCCCGGCGCAGCAGCCTTTGGGACCAAGACCACGGGGCTGGACCAAGGACTGCTGGAGGACTCAACCACCCCTAGCGCAAGCATTTTGGAGACCTCCTCCTTAATGCAGGCTCTGACCCTGTCAGTTACCCTGTAAGCCTTGTGCTTTACAGGTAAGCTGTCTCCTGTGTCCACATCATGGACGCACCAATCTGTGACACCAGGAACCAGGGAGAATCGGTCGGAAAATTGTCCCAGCAAGTGGCGGCAATCTTCCTGTTGTTCGGGCGTCAGGGTGGGTGAGAGGTTAACTCCATCCACTGACCCATCTTTCTCAGAGGCCACTAAGAGGTCAGGAAGAGGCTCGGTCTCCTCTTCCATTCCATCATCAGTGGCCAGCAGCATGCCCACTTCGGTCCTCTCTAAGTGGGGCTTAAGGCGGTTAACATGTAGGACCCTCAAAGGGTTCCTGGGAGTCTGCATGTCCACCAAGTAGGTGATAGGACTTTTGCGCTCCACAACCTCAAATGGACCTGTCCACTTATCCTGAAGTGCACAAGGCTCCACTGGGGCCAAGACCCACACCTTTTGTCCAGGTTGAAGCTCTACCAGAGTGGCATTCCGGTCGTACCACCGCTTCATCTCTTCCTGGCTGGCTTCCAGATTTGCCTCAGCAAGTTGCCTGAAACGCCGAGTCTGGTTTCGGAAGGCCAGCATGTAACTATATACATTCTGGGGAGGTTTCCTGGGAGATTGCTCCCAGCCTTCCTTTACCAAACTCAGAGGTCCTCTTACCGGGTGACCATACAGAAGCTCAAAGGGGCTGAACCCTAGAGACTTCTGCGGCACCTCTCGGTAAGCGAAGAGCAGGCATGGCAAGAGGACGTCCCACTTACGCCTCATTGGACCGTCCAGGCCCATGATCATGCCTTTGAGGGTTCGGTTGAATCTCTCCACCAACCCATTTCCTTGGGGATGGTAAGGAGGGGTGAACTTGTAAGTTACCCCACACTCCTTCCACAGGGATTTCATATATGTGGATATGAAATTGGTCCCCCTGTCGCTCACCACCTCTAGAGGGAATCCCACTCGGGAGAAAATTCCCATCAGTGCCCGTCCCACCACGGGGGCCGTCACTGTCCTCAGAGGGATGGCTTCAGGGTACCGGGTGGCATGGTCCACCAAGACCAGGATGAACCTGTTGCCCAGGGCTGTCTTGGGGTCCAGAGGCCCCACAATGTCAATACCCACTCGTTGGAATGGCGTACCGACCACAGGGAAAGGTTGCAGAGGAGCCTTGTGCTTCCCTCCGCTCTTACCACTTGCCTGGCAAGTCTGACAGGTTCTGCAGTAGGAATCTGAATTCTTATGCATTTGGGGCCAGTAAAAGTGGGTGACAAGCCTGTCATAGGTCTTGTCCATCCCCAAATGTCCTGCTAAAGGCACATCATGAGCCAGCCCCAGTAGGAAGGTTCTGAACTTCTGGGGTACCACCAGCACACGGGCTGACCCAGGTTCAGCAGCCTTAGGCTCGGAATACAGGAGGTCACTCTCCCAGTACACGTAGTGTGTTTTGGCCTGAACACCGTTGGCCTGGTCTGCAGCCTGTTGCCGCATACCCACGAGAGAAGGGCATTCTTTCTGCTCCCTGCAGAATTCCTCCCTGGAGGGACCTCCTTCTTGCTGCCAATGGGTCAGCTCAGGCAGATCTCCCAGTTCGGCAATCTGTTCCCCGGTAGGCTCCAGAGTATCCCCCTCAGGGTCTACTTCCTCCTGGGCCGTGGGAACTTCGGGGGCCGGTTTCCCGCGCCTCCTGCGCCTTCTCCCTAAGGCCGGTTCCTGGACCTCTCCCTTAGGCTCCAGGACCCTCTCAACACCCCTACTGGCTGCCATGGACCGGGTGGTCACGCACGCCCAGTCGGGTAGACCCACCATCCTCAGATGCGTGGTCTTCTCCACCTTTTCCCAAGGGGAACTCTCCAGGTCGTTCCCTAGCAGACAGTCTACAGGCATGTCAGTTCTCACAGCGACTTGTAGAGTACCAGAGACCTCCCCCCACTCAAAGGGAACTTGAGCCATTGGACAACGACTCTCTACGTTGTCAGCATTGACAACCCTACAGTAGGCATTGGGTACAATTTGCTCTTGAGACACCAGGTGTTGCCTCACCGAGGTCACGCTGGCTCCTGTATCTCTAAGAGCCTCAACCTTCTTTCCATTGATGGTCACCACTTGCCCATATTTCTTAGTGTTAGAGGGCAGGTAGGTTACAGGGACCATCTCACTGTCTCCTAGCGAGACTAGGGTCATCTGCCCGGGACCCCCACCCTCCTGGACTGCTACCTCCTCCCCAAAGTTAACACTAGCTACTTGCCGGGGTGGAGCACCAGTGGGTGCGGTCTTACCAAACAGGCGACACTTAGGATCAGAGGCAATGTGACCCGGATCACCACACTTATAACAATTGAAGGGCCCCTTTGGAACAGGTCTACCTGTCGGGGCCCCGTTCTGCTGCGGGGGTGGGGGAGGCTGAGAACCCTTCTGCTGGTTCCCTTGGGAATTACTTTGGGGGCCTTTTTGGAACCCCTTCTGTTTACCCTTGTCCCCCCCACTCTTCTGCTGGGGACCCTGCCCACCTTTGGCGGAGTCTCCCACTTGACCCTTGTGGACCCTGGTGCTGAGCCAGCGGTCCGCCTCCTCAGCAAGCTTCCTCGGGTTGGACAGCTTGCTATCTATCAGGTGCTGGCGTAGCTCAGGAAAACATTGACTGGACAAGTGCTCCCACGCAATTAAATCAAGCAGCCCTTGATAATCATTCACTTTGCTACCCTTCACCCAACCATCCAGCGCTCTGCAGAAAAAGGTCACATACTCCACATACGTACTCTCAGGGATCTTCTTGGTCTCCCTGAACCTCTGTCTATATAGCTCAGGAGTTAACCCATACCTGGTCATTAAAGCTTCCTTCATATGGGGGTATGAGGTCTGGACTTCTAAGGGCAAATCTAACAGTGTGTCCCGCCCTTCCGCAAGGAACCTTCCCCACAACCCCGCTCCCCAGTCTTTCTCAGGGACCCGGTGTGAGGACATGGCTACCTCGTAGGCTCTAAACCACTGCCCTATGTCATCCTTTCTAAAATACTCCTTTACTACATCTTTGGGGATGTACACCTTGGACTCTACCTGCGCTGGTGGAGTGCTGCCACCAGAAGGAGCGGTGTCCAAACTTTTCGCCTTCAGCTCCAACTCCTTCAATCTGATATCATGATCCATTTGGCGTTGTTGTGCCTCCAGGGCCAACTTCTGCTTTTCCATTTCCATTTGTCCTGCCAACTTTGCCATCTCCATTGCATGCGCCCTGTCGGCTGCCCTGTCTGCCAGCTCCTCTGGCGACCGGACTCTGCTGGGTTCCTCAAGGTTGTCGGGTGGAACGATGTCCCCCGCATTCCGTAGGTCTCGTGACTCCTTCCAGGCTCTCAACGCCTTGGTGTACTGGGGCTTCCTCTTGCATCCAGCATGGGGGACTCTGAATTGTACACTGTAGCCTTTCAATTGCTCCATCGTGTAGCCTTCCAGTCTCTCCCAATCCACCTCATCTATTCCAGAAATCACAGAGAGTGCTCTTCCAGCGGAGTGCGAGCCAGGCATGGTTGCAGTAATGGCAGATGTCTCAACAAAGTTCAACAATTACAAACCTGTGGCTGCGTTATTTGGTCTGCTCTCACTATCTGGCGATTAATAATTCACTGTATGCAAATTACAAGTGCAAATCCGAAATCCCAACCGCTGCCAACAATGTTAGAGTCGGGGATCTCTGGTTGGCGCAAGGTTGCCCTTGGGTCAAGCAGGAACCCTCTCCTCCACGTCAGGGCGCAGGATAACCCCTCGCGAATGACCCTTGCTCACCCTCTAGGTGCGTGGCGTGAGCAGCCAAGGCGATTCCTCAGGCGTTGTTGGTTAAGCACTTACAATCATACACACAGTAAATACATCAATCCCCCCAGAAACGGACACCAGACTTGGATATATATAAAAATACGATTCTTTATGTAAAAATAGGTATATATATCTCAGCAGACTTATCACAAGACCAATAACGTTTTCGCTATGCCACCAGGTTGTAAAGCGGGCAAATGTTCGTTTGTTCGTAGCTTCAAATGGATATCCTGTAGTCTCTTGCAAATGTTACTTGTGGTTCCAGTACTCACAGAGATCGGCTCCTGCGAACGGGGAAATAAGGCGTTGCGGGCCCCGAGCCCGATGCTGGAACTTCTTTCCTGATGTGGAGAGTCGGCACAGGTCGGGGCGACTCTCAGCTTGGGAAGTGTTCTTGGGTCCTCAATCAGCAGGTGTGGGCCCGTAGGCAGGCGCGGCCAGCGACCCTGTAGCACGGCGGTGCAGGAGGGTCTCCACAGCGGGGGCGGCGCGGCCTGAGATGTCCGGGGATAGCGAAGCGGGGTCACAGGGCACAGTCAGTGCAGCTGGATGACCCGGCGTAGATCACAGTCGTCGGACGGCTTCCGGCAGGAGGGGTGATAGCGCGTTCAGCGCACTCCAATGGCAGGCGGTGACAGGGATGCAGGCGGCCTGGCCCGGGAACAGAGAGCGGCTCGGGACGGAGCGGGGCTCTCACGGGTTGGAGGCAGGCGAGCTTCTGAGTGTCACGGCCCTAGGAGGGGCGATGAGGGGCGCAGTCTCTTTTCCAGCGGGATGCACACACGGCTCGAATTGGAGGACGAGCAAGAAGCACAGAGAACCCACTGTTCCTGGGGTTCAGTTCAGGGGGCAAGCTCAGATCAAGCCCTTGGAGAATGTTCAAGCACAAAGTAGCAAAGTCTTTTCAGTAAGTCTCTTCCTCTCCTTTCTCAGCAAGGCAGGCAGCAGGCCAGCTCCTCCAGCGTCTCCTTCTCCTTCTAGTCGGGCAGAGGTTCTTTGTGGTAAACGGGATTCTGATTTCTTAGGAGCCAGGCTCCTACTTTTATACCATGATTCTTTTGTTCTTTAGCGCCAGGGGGCCTAGGCCTGGCTCAGTCCAGTTCTGGAGCACTTTGTTATGGTGACTCTGCTCTTTCCTTTCAGCAGCAGGGCAGAGACATCAGCCGCCCCACAGGGGGTGGCGCCGGCTTTGTGGTGGCAGAGCACAGGTCTATTCAAGAGTCACGGTGTACTCCTCCCACCCATCCAGGTGTAATCTCTCTACCCACCACCTGGCAGCCAACCTGTCTCTGGGGATTCCCCAACCCTGCTCCTTACTGTTGCCAGGCAGAACACATACACACAGCAGAGGCGGACGGAGATGGTCAGGTCAGTAAATACTAACTTTCTAAAAGTAGTATTTACAAACCCAGGATACTAAAATAGACTTGACTACAAGAAGTATTTTATCATCCTGAGTTCAGGCATACTAAACTTGACACTTCTACCATGCTCTCTGAGTCCACTGGGGTCACAGCGTTGGCGTGATCCCGGCAGCCCATTCTGGCCTATGGAGAGCAGGTAGCCTTCAATAGTGAAAAACGACAAGGGCTGTAATTCACTACCAAGACATGCCACACACACAGGGCATGTCCTACCTTATGCCTACAATGCACCCTGCCCTTGGGCCTACCAGAGGGGTGGCTAATATGTAGGTAAGGGAAGGTTTAGGGACTGGCAAGTGGGGGCACTTGCGCAGTCAGCGCGACGGTCCCGGACCGCGCACAGGGTCTGCGGTGGCAGACCCTAGACACACTTTACAAGGCCGCTTTCTGTGGGTGGCGCAACCAGCGCTGCAAGCCCACCAGCAGCATTGGCATTCACAAGCCCTGGCACCCCTGGTGCACTTTACTGGGGACTGACAGTGAATCCAATAAACCAATCATGGACATCAATTACAGGTACATTTTACTTTGGGAGCACTTGCACTGCGGCACGGATTAGCCGTGGCGCAGTGCCCTGAGCGGACAACACCAGCAAAACAATCGAGGCACACCATCAAAAAGTGGAAGGGAAACTCACGCCAAGGTGCCAGGTCTAACAGTAGCTAACATAGCATGTCGCTTTCAACCGTAACTACCATGGGTAAGATCAGGATTACATGTGTTGCAGCTTGGGTGCTGGGTTACCCAACTCGGTGGGACCTCAGTCACAAGTCTCTACCATTCAATAATACATTTTCTCCAAGGAGCTTTGCACATTAAACAAAAAGTTCACCGACTTCACTAAAAGTGAAGCTGAATAAAAGGAACCCGGGACATCAGTAGGGGTCTTGATGCTTTCACAAACAGCTCGGAGAAGAAGCTGCTCTCTTCATTTCCTGCAGATTTCTTTGCTTTTGGAAAAAAACATGACAGAATTTTCTAGAGTTTAGAAAGGGAAAAAAGATGACACCGCCCAACGAGCACCAGATATTAAAAACTGTCAAGTTCAAATCAAAAAGTATCATAGAGCTAAAGTTAAACATCAAATATCGTAATAAAAACCTGGTGAGCATTTAGCATGAACAGTGTTTTTTTTTTAGCATGTTAAAAATGATGATGTTTACAACTAAAATAAAATAAACATCCCTGTCATTTTTTCATGGAGTTCTGTGTGAATTCTGACTTTTCGTCTATCGCACAGGTAGTATTTTAAGAATTAGGCCCGCAGTCAGGTGTATTTCAGCTGAGTTGTCTTATATGAATAAGAATAAAGACAGTCAGGTACAATTGCTTCCTAAGGAAAGACAAGAGGTCTTAAGGAATGGTATTTAAGGTGAATCATTTTCATAAGTAGGATAGTGAGCAGAAAAGACAGGTTTAAATGACGATTATATTTTCAAAATGTATTTTGGTAAATGCAAAAAATATCCAGGAATATTATTGTAGAGATAATTTCAGATGTAAAAATAACGGGAATTGGACATGGCCCTCTCTGCAGGTTGTTCTGCCAATGTTTTGCCTTCCAGCCTCCTGCTTTTGCTGACTTCGTTTTTACTAGCTTTTGGACTCTGCAAACTGTACCACTGCTACCCAGTGCTAAAGTGTTTGTGCTTTCTCCTTTAAACCCAATTGGCACATTTAATTTACCTGTATGTCCCAAGTAAAGAGGTACTACATGTACCCAGCATCTATAAATTAAATGCTACTAGTGGGCCTGCTGTACTTATTATGCCACCCACCTCCCACGCCTACCATTGCAGCCTGTGTGTGCAATTTCAACTTCAATTTTGACCTGGCAAAATAAACCTTTCTACCAGGCCCAAACCCTCATTTTTGATATATATAAGTTACCCCTAGGGTAGGCTCTAGACAGCAGGGTACAATGTAGTTAAAAGATTGGAAATGTACTTTTAAATTTTACATGTCATGGTATTGAAAAACTCATACATTTGTTTTTCACTACTGCAAGGTCTACCTCTCCCATAGGATAAGAGTGGGTTTCCTTATTAAATTTTATAATTGATAAGTTGCAATTGGACAAGTCATGCCACCCCAGTCCTGGACCTTTGGAAGTGGGCCTAAAGGTGCTTTATCAGCTCAACTGTGGTCCCAGCAGAATCGATGAATTGCGAAACATTGTCTCAGAGAAACTCCACATCAGAGCCACTGCCTAATACATTGCCTCCCCAGATTCTGCATCGGTATCGCAGTGTGGTGCATCCCCAGCGCAGGACTCCTCATCGCAGCCCACATCCTCCCATTAGCCACTCCTGCTTGAACTATCCTTGATGCAGGACTCTGCATTGCAAGCCCAGAAGCTTATTCAGACCAGTTGGTGTGCGATGCATCTTCATAGAAGTGCCTCGCATCCCAAGCCCCTCTTCTATTACATTCTTGATGGCCACTCGGAACATTGAATTGCAGCCTCAAAGCTCCTAGGAACCGCTGCTGCACTACGTATCATCAACACATGACTCCGCATGGCTCCGCAACGAGGATTTAATATACTTTGTTCAGTGTGCCTAACTGAGTCCCAGTAGTCAGCCAATGATACGTTGTGGTTGTCATTAACTTATGGCTTTGTCCCGGTCTGTCACGACCAGATAACCACAGTTGAAGCTTTGTGGTTTTTGGGACTATTTTCACTGACTTGTTTAAAATTGCATATCTCCATTCTACTGGTTGGATTTTTGCCATTACTGTGGGGTTATTGTTCTGCTGTGTTTCACTATATTACTGTTTGGTGTACGGTATACATACATTGCACGCTGCATCTAAGTTAAGTCTGACTGCTTTTGTGCCAAGATATCAGAGAGTAAAGCACAGGTTAGTTTAGGGTTTGCTCGTGCTTCACCCTGATAAGGATTCTGGTTGCTGATTGAGTGGGGTTTCGCTCCCTCAACCAGTAACCCAATTTCTTAAAAGGGGTTTAAGGGAATGTTGAATGTAAGGAGCTGAGTGGACAGAGAATAAAAAAGATACAATCCAGCTGATTTCCAGACAAATGTCAGGGGAAGAAACCATCAAGTAGGTGGGTATTTCATCCATGAACTGGTGCATGTGAAAGTACTGGTTGATCAAAGGTGACCCCAGTGTTTCCAAGTGAAGAGTGTGGAGAAAGATGCACGTCCTTCAAGTGGTCTTAAAGTGAGGGTTAGAATGGTTTATATGGATGAATCTATATTTTAAAACACCTGCACCTCTACAACCTAATATGGAAGAGAGCACAGACAGACAAAGCAACAAGGCCTGCCTTATCAAACACTGCTCACAGGTCAGCCATGTATGACTACCAGAAAGGCATATTAGTACAGAAGGGCAATTAATCCTATTCAGCTTATCATTGTAGGTATTATTAATTTTTCACAGTAAGGGGCATATGAAAATGGTTTCCTATGCATCACACATTTGAATTCAGACTTAGTCTTAGTTGCATATTGGTTCATGTCCAAGTGGAGTGTAAATTGGGCGTTTCTGCTTGCAATGAAATGCATTGCACAATGCATATTTGGTGCAAAATGTCTCATTTCAGAATGTAAAGGTTTTAATGTGTCTGGGATAATTCAGAACACAACCCAATGTAATGCAGGCAAGAATCCTTGACTTAAACACATTGGCTGCAATTTCAAACTTGACTAAAGAATCCAACTTATCGTAAGTAAACATTCCATGACAGCATTCAGGTCTAGCTTGGAGAAAGAGTGAGCTTCGCTAAGGTCTGCCAATATTTCATCAATGGTGGAGGAGGGTGTCTTTCATAGTGTATTGCCTTATTTCGTAGCCGCATATCGATGCACAATCTTACAGCTCCTGGTTGCTTGAGCTTGGGAGCTATGACCAGGGTGATACCCACGGGGTGATTCCTGTTACCTTTTTGATCACCCTACCTGTTCGAGCTGATTTATCTCCTTTTCCTCTAGTGAACGTAGATGGAACAGCACTCTTCTGTGCTGGAGTGGAGTGGGTGGGATGGTCTTATCTATATAAAGTTTTATCTTCAGGCATTTGAAGCACACCAACCACTTTCTGTCTGGCGGTTCTGTCTCAACATGAATCTTTCATAGTCAGGATTGATTTGCGGGTCTAAATGCTGGTCTAGGGTTGCTACAGCAGGATTCAAGTCATCATTGCCTCCCATGTTGGGGATATGTTCAAACAAGTCACACAATTCTGCGCAGCCCACATGGAAAATCATGGCCCTCTTCACTGCTCCATCGATCTCACGTGAGATGCAAAAGTAGTGTTGAATGTGCCCAATTCAATCGTGGAGTGGATGTGGCGGGAACAACCAATTGTCTGAAAGGTAGTAAAGCAGTGACAGACACATGCGGGCCTCATGGTGGGGTAGGTGGTGAAATGTCCTGTTGTTGGGCAGACATTTTATCTCTTCTCTCTGTCTTTCTTTTCTCCTCCTGAAGTAGTTAGGGTGTTTTGTTCTCTTCCCCCAAAGTACAGGTGCACTGTTCTGTGGCCTGCTGTGCTCTTGTGTACTACAAGCCAAAAGTAATTTAAATCAAGGTGCTCTATTGACTGCATAGCAAGTGTCACTCGAACATGCACCCCATGTGGGATATCATTGTTACATTCCCTTTCTGCCTTTGTCAGGTGAATATGGTCATGTGGAATCACTACTTTCCCATCCTTCACTTAGTGTTTGTCAGTGGTATCACTATTGTCTTTTCTTGTGTTTTAGGTCTCATCTAGCCAGCGCTTGTGCTGTCTTTTTAAGACATGTTGTATTCAGGATATGGGCATAAAGCTCCACCCACGTTCCACCCATCTTTTTAATTGGCTCCTGTCCCTGTCCTTTGAAAATTGTGGCTTTTCATTGATCAATAGGCATAGTAGTCCCCCCTTAGTACTGCCTTGTCTCTTTTTGTAACCTCCCATGAGGACACTCCCTGTTACCCGTTACTCCCTAGGTTTTAATTACAGCCTCAGACAGTATTTTCTTAAATGGCTTCAGACAGGACACACACTTGGTCCTAAACCAGGCTGGCTGTGGTTACTTAACCCACTAGAACATCTCACATTTATGAGACCGTCTATAAATTTCCCTTCATCAGCTCCACACAGAGTACAAACTAATCTGAAATGAATGTAATAATTATTTTGTCACATTATAAAGCTACTAATTTGTATAAATGGACTTTGCCATTTGAATGTACTCGTAGTACTGTCTTGCATGCAAAGCATTATGGGTAGGGTTGATTTACCATATCTTCTGCAGGGGGCAGTACCATATGTGAGCAAAAGAGGTCCCCTTTTGGCCACGTATGGTACTACACCCTGCAACATGGCTAGGTTAAAAACATTGCTATTTATAATGCCATTAACTCCAACTTTGTAGACATGAAGTGTTGGTGCATTGATCACTAGGGACCCCTAGGAGCAGCTTGCGGTACTGCACCTAGACATGCAGTGCTGATGCTTTACTACCTAGGGACCTCTAGGAGCAGTTTGTGGTACTTCACCTAGACATGCAGTGCTGGTGCCTTGCTCACTAGGGACCTCTAGGAGCAGCTTGCGGAACTGCATCGAAACATGTAGTGTGGGTGCCTTGCTCACTAGGGGACCTCTAGGAGCAGCTTGCAGTACTGCACTGAGACATGCAATGTTGGTTCCTGGCTCACTACACAAGCATTTGCAATGCCCTAGGTCTCGCAATACTGAATGTATGAGCTATTGGGGTTGCATTATTATTTGCAATGCCAATACCTCAAACTATCAGTAATTCGAGTCCTATTGCATTGCAAATGCTTGTTTCTTTCAGCACAAGGTGCAGGTGACAACAAATGCCACACCGGACTGAGGTACATTCCTCCATTCGCCGCACAGAGCAAAACTGGCCAAATCTAGCCGCCAGTGAGGTGAGTGCCTGTTGGCATGCCTGGGGATGACCAGCAACGTCGCTATTGTGAGGCTTAGCTGCACCTCGTGGTGTAGGCCTCTACGCTACCCAAATAATGGACACACAAACAGTATAACAATGGTTGCCAAGTGAACCACAAGTGTTTGCTCTGCATTTATTTACACCTTAGGGCCACGCCAGTCCCTCAGGTTGTGAATTGACAAGAATGTATGGTAGAGGCCGGGTGGTACTCTACCATAAGAAATCCATCTCATTTGCCACCTACCAATTTCTTTCTCTAACATGTATTGTATGCTCTCAAAAACGTCTACACACTGTCAAAGTGTGTGGCCACTAGCACGATTGTGATATTATTGTTTCATATAATGCAGCACACTATCCACTTATGTGCATGGTGCACTGTTCTAAGAGGTGCACAAGGAAGATCATGCACAGCTTTATGTATCATGGCTCAAGAGACCGTGCCATGAGTCAATTCTGCACCTGCGCGCAGGAGAGGAAGTAGGACCGCACTCGTTTTCTGCCTAGCTTGCCTCTTTGCCTTCACTAGCTCGATAGACACGACTTAGTGCATGGAACAGCAGACACCAAAGCTCCGAAACAAAGGACACACACTATTTCCTCTCCCAGCTGTATTGAGATTTGCTACCCGTATCTCGACAACTCACTCAGGAAAGAACATTCATCGAGGCAGTGGGAGTATTGGCACCATCACATATTAATGAGTAACTCATCAATACTTTATTGACTTTCTTTGCCAAAGTCGTTCTGCTAAACATTACATGCATTTAATGTCTTAATCTTTCCTTTTCATTTATTTTTCTCGCTCTCAACCTCCTTCTGTGTCCTTGAAATTACCTCGTCTAATAAAGTATTAATCCTTTCCTTACTAACACGAAGATCTTACTTCAGAATGTTTTCTGAGCTCCGTTCAGAGAAACTGAAGTTAATGATTGAGGACTAAGGTCTCCCTAAAAGAAGGTACGTATAGCCGGAAACATCCAGAACATCTGTGGAAGGTTGAAATAAATGTATAACTGAAGTTCACCCTTCGCTAGGTAATAGAGATTTTATTTTGCTGGCCCTAATGCTGTGTCTTAATGTAAAGATGATATGTGTCTTTAATTAAGGAAGCATGATAAAAAAGCAATTCTAAATAAAGTGAAAACAATACAGCAGGAACTGCAGAATATTAAGATGATGTATCTTGACCGCACACGCCGGGTTAATGCGCTCCTGCTACGACTGTCAGCACCGTCCGAGCTCACCAGCAGATACAGACACTGTCCTCAGCATGTTTTCGCCAAGCTTTGAAGCCGGGGCACAAATGGAGACCTCAATGTCAGAGAACGAGCTCGAGAGAGAGATAGATAGATGTGTGACTTAAAGAAGACTGTTCTTCTGGGATCTTCTTCCTAACAAGAAGTACCACTGTTTCCATAATGTAGCTCAATTTCCATCTGGGAAATTAAAATGAATTCAAAAGCCCGATCTAATGCCTTGGCTGTCACTGAGATAATTTTCTCCATGGGGGATATCCATTGCCTGCGCATTACTTTCTGATTCACAAGACTTCTCTTTGGCGTGCGAGAGCAATTTAATTGTAAAATGCAACTGTGCTTAAACAATGCAAGTAAAAATGAACAAGGAAGATAGTCACTATACTAAGGCGATTGGAGAGGTTTCTACTTAGCGGCACAGTTACAGTGTCTGCTGTGCTGTTTTGCGGGTGGAACTAGGCTTCGAGTTAGATGTGAATGAGCGAGGGATATAGCTTGGGCGACTCAACATTGCCTCCGACCATATTTGGGAGAGAAAACATCATCCCTGGTGCAACTAATGGAAAGGATGTGGCATAACAACCAGAGCTACCGACTTTGGAACTAGGGAAGTGCGTTCGAGCCTCGCCTCAACACCCTTTGATTCTGGGCATATCATTTAATATCCCAGTGCCTACAAAAAAAGAATGTGTCCGTGTGTAATGTAACTGTTGCTCTTGTCAAGGGCTCCAATACATTTAGGTTTAGTTCACACTAAATACAAATAAAAAAATAAAAAAAATACTAGGGGCAAGGCAAAAGCACCATGTAACCAAACAACTACCCATGCAAACGCCATTTGTATCAACAGTCCCTCTCTGTATTTTTAAGAATGCTGCTGCTTGAGGTATTTATTTCTTCCACTCACATCCCATTAATCTAACTATATATGGAGGGCTTTCGAGAACTCCAAATTCATAACGTTTTGGAGGCACTATAAATGCTGGCAATAATGAATACCTTGTATATATAGCACATTAAGTTACCTTGAGCAACCAAGTGTACTTGCATCATTTTTCTAGAGATGTCACACCTCTGCCCCTTATCAATACTGGAGGATTAGGGCACCAAAATTATACTGCATCCTTAGAGTGTTATATTATGCTGTGTTATGTTATACAAATGCAAAACAACAGTTGATGGACAGACTGCAGAACAATGTCATACATTTACCCCAGTACAGAGATCTGGGACTAAATCCATCGTTTTTTTGCTCACCATGCCATTCCAGTTTGAACCAAGCCATATCCAAATCAGTCTTGACCCTGTGCCTCATGGGAACAATCCAGCCCGAACTGCCAAGCCAGATCCTCCCTGGACTGGAAACAAGTATCCTAGGACCGGTTTCGGGGTTTCACCCCTCTTCAGCCAGGATAGCTTGATTCCAGTGGCATGGAGAGCACGGGACCCACGTCTGGGCATACCCGTCCCACTCGGGGTGACAAATGCAAAAACAACAGTTGATGGACAGAATGCAAAACAATGTCATACATTCACCCCAGTACAGAGATATGGGCCTAAATTCATTGTTTTTTTGCTCACCATGCCAATCCAGTTTAAACCCAGTCATATGCAAATCAGTCTTGACCCTGTGCCTCATGGAAACAGTCCAGCCCAAACTGTCAAGCCAGGTCCTCCCTGGACTGGAAACAAGCATCCTAGGACGAGTTTCGGGGTTTCACCTCTCTTCAGCCAGGATAGCTAGATTCCAGTGGCATGGAGAGCACGGGACCCACGTCTGGGCATCCCCGTCCCACTCAGGGTGACAAATGCAAAAACAACAGTTGATGGACAGAATGCAGAACAATGTCATACATTCACCACAGTACAGAGATCTGGGGTGGCATAGTGGGCAAAAGAACGATGGATTTAACCCAGATCTTTTGACTGGGGGAGAATGTCTGCATTGTCAGCATTCCATCCATCATTTGTTTGCTGTGTTATGTTATACAGGTTTATAGAACACACTAACACCCAGGAGAGTATCCTGGCACTGAGCATACTTAGTGCCTATTGTGACTACTCAAAAAGCCATGTCTTCAACTTCTTGCGGAATTGTAGAAGTGTGGTGGAGGATCTTATGTGTAGCGGTAGGTCGTTCCATGCTACAGGGTCGATGTAGGAGAAGAGTCCACTACCAGATCTGGTTTTCAGTACGCGTGGGATTTGTGCAGAGTTGGAAAATGGCCCTTTCTGAAGGGTCAGCCCAAACTGTTTGCCTTCCTCCTCTTCTTCTTCTGACCTTCTTTTTGGTGGCTTTGGGACTCTGACCACTTTACCACTGTTTACCAGTGTTAAAGTGCCTGTGCTTCTCCCCTAAGCATGCTAACATTAATGTAAACACAGTTGACATATTTAGTTTACATGTAAGTACCTTGTAACGTGGTATACCATGTACCTTGAACATGTAAACTAAATGCTACTATTGGGCTGCAGCACTGATTGTGCCACATACACATGTAACCTTTCAAACCTGTGCAGTTTCCTGCCACTTCGACTTGGCATTAAAAACCAATTGCCAAGCCTTAATCTCCCCTTTAATTACAGATAAGTGACACCTAAGGTAGGCCCTAGGTAGCCGTAAGGACAGGGTGCTGTGTAGGACATGTACTTTCAATTTTACATGTCCTGGTAGTGACAAACTGATGCATTAGTGTTTAACTACTGTGACGCCAACTCTTTTCATAGGCTAGCATTGGGAATTCCTCAAAACACTTTAAAGCTATAATTCCTGATTAGACAGGAGGAGCTGCATAATGTTTCATATCTTTGGAATGGTAGTGATAAATCCTATTTAGGGGTAACGTTGGATTAAACATTGCTGTTTTACGCCACTTTTAGAAAGTGGAAGTATCTCTGCTCTTACTTCTCTATGTGCCTTGCAACCTGTCTCCAATACTTCTCTGGGGTGGGTGACACCTGCACTTTGTGCATTCCCTCTAGACAGCAACAATCTCACAAAGGTGGGGTGTGACTGAGAACATATCTACATTCATCTACATTCTGGTAGCTCTGCCTGGGCAGGAAGAGGGAGAGGGAGCTGACACTTACATTTGAATCGGCAGCGTCCTGCATCCGACACAAAGGGATGATTACCCCCTACAGATAGCCTGGTAGAAAGGGCTGGGATCAAAGAGGGAGAGGAGTTGGCCTGACGGCTAGGGCAGTCAACTTCAAATCTGGGGAACTGGGTTCGAATCTCTGCAATGATGCTGAACATCCTGAGATTCTGGGCAAATCACTTAAACTCCCAATGCCTAACTAAAATGAATGTGTGTCCTCGTGTAATGTAACTGGTGCTATGTAAAGTGCTCTGATACCTGATTCGGGTCAAGTTTGCGCAATATAAAAATCTCTGCAAAACAAAAGGGGACTTGTGCTTCAAGGGCTTGCTTTGAAGTCACCCCCACTTCAAAGGCACATTTGGATATAAGTGCTGGGACTTTGACCCTACCAAGACCATACGCTACTTGACGTGTGAAGAACTCGAGGGCAGGAAAGACTGTTGTGCTACAAGGATTACCACTCCACTTGACTGACTGTACTGAAGGAACTGCTTCTCTGCTTTCTGAGAAGCCCTGCTGTCTGCTGATCTCTGCCCTGCTGAAGACAAGGACTGGACCCATCTCACTTGAACCCAAGGTGACTCCAAGGTCCTTCTGGATTGTCCCCTGTTCTGAAATCTCAGGGCAATGAAAGACTTCCTGCAACCCTGCTATTGGAGTCTGCCTTCTGTAAGTCCTCCCTTGCCTGAAGTGCCAATCAGGTCTGGGCCTTAGGAGTGGGTTCTGCAGCTGTTTTTGCTTCAATATCAATGTAGTGTGTGCGCGATCGGAACTGACGCATTGCCCTTCAGCGCAGAAGCAGGAACCGGTATACTACATCACCTCGACGGACTGGTGGCTCACCGCTGATGGACAGCACGACTTGAGATTGACACAGCACTTGCACCGAAAAGGGGTTCAACGCTGAAGCCTTCCTTGACTGCATGGATCAGCGCCGATGATTTCACCTCCATCCACAGGTTCAATGACAGTGCAGCACCTCCTTGAATCCTCACATGAAGTCTTCGACGTCAATGCTTGCTCCATCCAAAGTACTCTGTCAGTGGGACCTGTATGAGTCCTGTAACCCGCTAGCTTCCATCACGGTTGGCCTGAACTTTGGATTTACCCCAATCTAGCGCAACCTCAAGTAACCTTTAAGTGCTATTGACTTGTAAGCACTATTTTTGGTTTATTCTTTCAAAATTCATAACTCCAGTTCTACTTATTAGATTTTTATCATTTTGGTCTTGATTTTCTGATACAACTATTATCTATTTTTCTAAACCTGCGTAGAGATATGTTGTGGTATTTTGCTTGTGTTACTGTGAGTGGATGTTGCACAAATACCTTACACATTGCCTCTTTAGAAAAGCCTGACTGCTCTGTGCCAAGTTACCACAGGGTGACCACAGGTTATCTTTACTGAGTATCTAGTTTACCCTAACTAGGATTGTGGTCCCTACTTAGACAGGGTGTATATCTCTGCCAACTAGAGAGCTAATTTCTAACATGCAGGTAGGAGTTCGGAGGTGGATGGAAGGTTTGTGAAAGCAGATGTGATTGCTGAGGTATGCTGGGCCAGTATTATGTGGTGTCTTGAAAGTGTAGGTGAGAAGTTTGAGTTGTGTTCATTTGTGGATAGGGAGCCAGTGGAGCTACGTCAGTTGTCGTGTGATGTGAGTGTGGTGTGGGAGGTTGAGAGTGATTGTGCTCACTGAGTTCTGAATAGTCTGCAGACTTCTAGGAAGATTTTTTTGATCATGGCATATATGGTATTCCCATATTCAGGCTGGCTTGTGACTAAGGCATGGATTGTGGTTTTCCATGTGCTGATTGAGTACCATTTGAAAATCTCCCTCAGTGTCTTCAAGGTATAGAAGCCTGAGGCGGTGATGGGATTGACTTGGGTGGTCATGCTGAGTTAGCTGTTGATGATGATCCAGAGGTTCTTGGCATGGGTGGTGAGGGTGACTGCTCATCCTAGCTCTGTTGGCAACCAGTCCCATGGTCATGTGCTCTTCCCGAAGATCACAATTTCATTTGTGTCTGTGTTCAGCTTTAGACAGTTGGTTGTCATCCAGTGGGCAATTTCCGCCATGCAGGTATTGAACTTGATGCGGGTACTAAGCATCTTATCCATTAGGAAGAGAATGAGTTGTATGTCATCGACGTAGGAGAGAACATCGAAATCGTGAGAGCAGATGATGAACAGAGATCATGTATGCATTGAAAAGGGTCAGGCTCAGGGAGGATCCTTGTGGAATTCCACAGATGATATCTGATTGACTGAGTCCTTCGAGTCAGGAAGGAGCTGATCCACCAGTGTTCATATCCTTGGATTCGATTGTCATGTAGGTGCTGGATGAGGATGGTGTGGGAGACTGAGTCAAATGCTGTGCAGAGGTCCAGGAGGATGAGAGATGGAGTGTTTGTTCTATCTAGAGTCATGCAGATGTCATCCACAGAGGTTATAGGGGCAGTTTCAGTGCTGTGGTTGGGTCTGAAACCAGAGTGGTGCCATGTAGTTGGTAGTCTTTAAGGTGTTTGCTGAGGTTTCTTTTCTCTAAGACCTTGGCAGGGAATGGTAGCAGTGATATCAGTCTGTAGTTGACAAGCGTTGAACGGTCTGAAGAGGGTTGTTCAGCAATAGGAGGACAGTTACATGTTTCTAAGCATCTAGGAGAAATGTGGAAGAGGTGAAGGCATTCAGAATTAGTGTGCACATAGCACTGATGGGTTTCAGTCCACTTGAGAAGGGCCTTTTTGGGCAGGGGTACAATGGCTGGGGTTCGATTATGGAAATGATGCACCCCAAACACAGCTGATGGCAATAATGAAAATGGGAACCCAAATTCCTGTGCCAAAAAACTGATGTGGAACGCTCAACTGTCTGTAAAGAAATGCCCAGCACCTTCAGCAAAGGTAAATTTAAGGTCTTCTAATTTAATACTAATATATCATATTTATGTCACTGCTGTAATGTTACACAAGATAGATTAGGAAAAAGTGATTGATGCCCCAGATGTTGAGTTCCTAGGGTAGCTTTCTGACAAGTTGCATGGGAAGGTAATAGAATAAGTCAGTACTGGGAATAAATAATGGACATTTTTTGCATTGTCCACTGATCTAATGAAAAATAGTACTACAACCACTCATAGCACCAGAATGGCATCAAAAGGTTGATTTTCATGCACTATTTAACTATTTTACTTTGTTTATACTGCATAACACATATTGAAATAATATACTGTATATCGATGGTCCAGCATACTTATTAGACCTGGCATCCTTGGCGTGGGTGTCCCCTGTATTTGTGCCTCTGCCTCCTGTGTTTTTGCTGTGTGCTGAATTTCGTTTCTGCTGGTCTAGATGCTTTGGGCACTTAGCCACTGTTGATCAGTGCCAAAGTGCAAGGGCTCCCTCTGTAAATTGTGAGTATGGATTGGTATTTCCATGATTGGCTTGTTTGACTTACTATTAAGCCCCTGGTACAGTGCACTGTGTGTGCCCAGTGCCTGTAAGCCAAATGCTGCTAGTGGGCCTGCAGCACTGGTTGTGCCACCCACACAAGCAGCATTGCAAAAGGTTCTCAGACCTACCACTGCAGTGTCTGTGCATAGTCTGGTACTGCTATGTTGACCTGGCAAGTGCACCTACTTGCCAGGCCCTAACTTTCCCTTTTCTTACGTGTGAGTTACCCCTAAGGTAGGCCCAAGATACCCCTGTGGTCAGGGTGCAGTGTATATGCCATGTTCTGATGTGTGTAACATGTCTTGATAGTGAACTACAGTGAATTTTGTTTTTCACTATTGAAAGGCAATCTGCCCCCTGGAATAGAATGGGAGGTTATTTATAACACCACCTAGGCGTGGGGAAGGAGGCAAGTCCTTTTGTTGTTATTTTCCCTCACACACCCTAGTGGTGTCATGCTTCATCATTGGGGCGCCTAAAGGTCAGGGTGGGCTCGACCAGTATTTCAGGGAGCATTTGATGAGATGATTTTTGGCCAGGGGGTATAAAGATTAAAAATCGGCGTCAAACCCCAGTTTCCCTTTATTCTTGGGTTTGGCACTGATGTTGAAATATACAGAAAAGGGTTGCTAGGGATATTATGGTCCTAGGACCCTATTGCCAACATGTTTCTGTCCTTAATGCCCCGTGAAGGGTGCACGGACATTCATCAGGGCTTGTGCCCCCTGCGAGTTAGGGAAGAAGAACGAGAAATTCCCTATACTATCATGCAGTAAGGGCAGATAGCTGCTCCTTATTAAAATGTCATTCCGTAATTGAAATCACTCCATCCCAATTTAGGAGAGGATAAACGTCATGTGGGACCGCTACACGTGGGGTAGCCCTGTAGTCACACAGCCACCAAGGGTCCTGCCCCGTATGAACACCTATTCGGTATGGGTTCCAAGCTGTGGGAACCCATACCGAATAGGTGTTCATACGGGGCAGGACCCTTGGTGGCTGTGTGACTACAGGGCTACCCCACGTGTAGCCCTTACTGCATGATAGTATAGGGAATTTCTCTTTCTTCTTCCCTAACTCGCAGGGGGCACAAGCCCTGATGAATGTCCGTGCACCCTTCACGAGCGAGCGAGCATACGCAACCACTCGCAATGAGAAACCTGACCTCCTCTCGTTGGGAATCTCGCCGGGAGGTTTATTTTCCATGCTCGCGATCGCCAACTTGATGTTGCTGATCGCGAACAAGGAAAAAGTCACGCCGGGATGTCATTTTGCTTGCTCGCGGTCGCCAACTTGACGTTGAGGACCGCAAGCAAGCAAAAAACGTCCGCAGCACTACGCAACACTACGCTACGCGTGTTCGCACTGTGCTACGTGCAATTCGCGTAGTGCGAAGTAGCGCGAACTTCGCAAACTACGCGAGCGTAGCGTAGTGCTTTGCCCAGGCTTAAAAAGAACATAGGAAAATGCTGTATAAATGTTGGGGCCTAAACCCAAGATCTCTAGAATACTTCTGGACTCAAGATGAACCCCTGCCAAGGAGGAGAGCTGGGAAAACTGAATGAGAAGTACTGCCCCTTCGCTGTGTGCTGACTAGGGGTTGGCCTGCAGTGGCTGTTTCTGCCAAGGAGAGAATAAAGAGTTTGTGGTGTGCTGCATCTCCTGATTGAAGAAGATCTCGAAGGGCTTGAAGTCGAGCTTGCCTCCAGTTCAGAAGTCTCAGGGACTCAAAGACTTCACCACCAGCTCCCATGAACTTCCTTGCTGGGAGTTCTAACCTGCCAAGAGGTGCATGTTGCTGAGTTGGCCCTCTGGAGGTTGTTCTTGCTGTTGGGAGGTGGAAAAGAGACGCAACTATGAGAAGCATGATGCATCCGCACCCGTTTCCGATGCATCGGCACTGTGCTGCTGAAGAATCCGACGCAGCGCCTGCCTGCGGCTGGATAAATCACTGCACGCTGAATCCTGTGCTCTGATCTCTGCTGTTTGAGATCACTGCACCGATTCCAGTGCAGACCCTGCTGTGCAGCTGCTAAAACCAACACATCCAGGGACCGTGGCTGGAGAGACCAATGCAGCACCGTTGCTGCGGCTGCATCGAGATCTGACGCATCCCTGATCCTCACGCATCGCATCAGGGCGCCATGCCCACAAGAATGCCGGGGCCGCAGTAAGAAACCGATGCATCACCTCCTTTTCAGTAGAAACCGATGCATCACCTCCCCTTCAGTAAGGAACCAATGCATCACCTCCTCTGCGACGCATCACCTCCCCCTCAGTAAGGAACCAATGCATCACCTTCCCTGCGCATAAGGAACCAAGGCATCACCTTCCCTTCAGCTGTTTTTGTTTATGATTGCGACGCATCCAAGGTACTTTGTGTTAAAAGTGTTGCATCTACAGTTTGCTATGGACTGAACTGTTTTTACCTTCTAAGGATTACATTTTAGGCACTGTGTTGTGGATTTTTGTTGTGTTGGTCTTGTTTGGTTTAGATAAAGTTTACTTATTTTTCTAAAATGGTGTGGTGTCCATTTGTAGTGTTTTCACTGTATTACTGTTTGTGTGCACAAATGCTTTACACACTGCCTACGAGATAACTTTGTCTGCTCGGAAGAAGGGTCCCTAATTGGACATAGGTGCCAACCATTGCCAACTCGAGACCCCAATTTCTAACAATACTCTTGTGTGAAAGTTGAATATTGTTGTGATATAACTGAGTTATACTCCTTAACCACCAATCTCTGGCTACTGCTCAGTGCTCAAGGCGGTCTTAGTTTGGCAGTTTGTAACACCTTTATGGATAAACATGTTTAACTAAATTTTTCAAATTCTGTTTTGAATTTTAAACACATCTCTGCCACTTTTGTGTGTTACACAATTCTGTTGTTTACTAAAATGATAATAAAGGGGTTAAACATATGATGTAGAAAGCAAGGTTGCATGTTAGAATTCAGAAACTATTGGAGACTCATTACAGAATGACTTGAATAGTGTCAATCAAATTTCCAATACTGGTTGCTCCTGTACATAACAGGCTTCTAAATCACAAAGACACCTTTACTGACAAAGATGAAAAAATGGGGCATATTTGCAAGGGAATTGCGCCACAGGAGCTTCACTTTTAATAACGTTGCTGTGGCGTAATGCCCTACTCCATGTTTAAAAAGTGGTGTTTTGCCACTTTTTGTGGCTTAACACTGCATTGTAAATATGGGACCCTTTTTTGCAGGTATCTGTGTGAAAGGGCCATGCAATGGGTGGTGCTGTGGGTGTTCCACCGCAACACACATTGCTTTTGATGCTGCCCCAGATTTACAAGGGTGTGTAAATCTGAGGCAGTGCCAAAAACTAACACCGTGCAAGAGCAGGTGTTAGAATGGCAAAACGAGGAAAAATGCTTTTATTTCTCCTCGTGTTTGCTTTTTTGTGTGATAGAAAGAGCAAAACGCCATTAATGATTGTTTATGTGCAGGAAGGTGTCCCTTCCTGCACATAAACAATCATTAAATAATGGTGATTTGCTACTTCTATGTATGCTGCATTGTGCAACACACATAAAAGTAGCAAAAAGCCATTATGTTTTTTATGTGCAGGAAGGGATACCTTCCTGCACATAAAAATCATTCCCTGCAAAAGAGGCACCTTTGCCCTATGGTGCAAGGGCGCCAGCATTGGCACTAGGCAGCTAATTTTAGCAGCAGTGCGAGAGAAAACACAGGGGTGTGGTGTATTGTAGTAAATACAATGCATCCCTGCATTTTGGAAGGAATAAGAAATACTCTTTTCAGGATGTACTCTTAAATTCACAAAATTAACCTGAGCTCAACTCAGAGAAGGCAGGCTTAATTTAGGGCAATGTGTAAAGTATTCATGCTGTACCAAAACAGTCATAAGGTCAAAATGACAAATAATAAAAGTCCCAAACCAGACTAGGAAACTGTAGTAATATTTTTAAATAGAATGACACTCCATTAGGGGGAACTGGTAACATGGATTTTTAAAGGTTTAAGTAGAAATAGTGCTAAAAAATACAAAGCGCCTATGATTCTCCGCAGGAGAAGTTAACCGAGATCTTGGTGCAATTTGAGGCTGACTGTGATGGAGACCTGGTCGAATACAACAAGTGGATTTGATCCTGTGAAGAGTTTGAAAGTCAAAAAGGTATAAAAAGCTTCTACGTCCCACTTCAGAAAGGTCCTTCATCACTTTGTTGAAGAAACATGTTGATATTTCTTCAAAGCCGCAAACAGGACAACACTTTAAATGCTCACAGGACCTCAGGGGAGGGCACTCAGAGACTCTCAGGGTATCAGGCAGAAGGAAACAACACAGTCCAGTCCAAGTCCAGTTGACATTGGTGGACAGGGCACATTAGAGATTGTTGTGTTCCTGTAGCCACCAACTGACTCTTGGAGTTAATTGTTGGTCTTGGGTATAAGAGGGAGCAGGCCAAGTCGTTCAGAGCTCGTCTCAGTGTGACCTGAGAGGAGGTCTAGATCTCTTTTGTTCTTCCAAAGGTCCAGAACATATTCTGAGGATTGTACCACATTTATGGTGAGCACCAGCTACTGAATGGTGGTGACTACTGGGCACTCCCTAACCAATGGGGTCAAAAGTTCGCTGGGCAATCCTATCCACTTTTCATGTAGGATCTGTTTGCTTTCTTGCAAACAAGACCAAGATGCCGTGTGCATTTTCAATATAGTGAAAGCCTTGAGCCTCTAAACATGGGCTCGGAGGGCCAGGGGTTATAAGAGTGTCATAAGAAAAATGACTAGTGCCCTCCCACATCTAATAATAAAATCCAGTCTAAAGCAAGACCTGTATCCTGAACAAAATGCATAATTGTGCATAATTACACAAAATGCAAATCTGTCATTTCACACTATAATTTAGTGTGAGATGCGCCCTTGTGTGCGAGGATGCATTTTAAAAAAAGCATCACAAATAACACCCACTCAGGTTCTGTTGTTCCCGTGCATTCACAGCAAATGTTTACAGTGAATTCGCCACTCACAGTAAATGTTAACAGCAAATGGTGCATAATTATGCAAAGTGGTGCAATGGCATAATTTCGGAAATTTTATGCAGCAAGCATAACACGAAATTCCTCAAATTATACCAAAAATGCCATGGTTATTTAATTTTCACTCAGTCAGGATTTTACACCATTATGCTTAAAGGATGCCTACAACCCTCATCCTGAATATTCTGCTGAGCTCAGAGGTATCATCCATGCCCCACCCCTGCAGCAGGATCTTAGCACCTGGATTCCTTCACTGGTGATTAGCTGCACTCTACAAGTCTGATTGATTCAGGTCAACATAAAACCACACAGTGACCTATTGTGGTGTTCCTGGGATGGATCTTACATCATTCACACCTCATTCAGGGAAAGCCCAGGCTGGGAGTTGGTGAAGGTCAATGTTAATTAGATTCCTGAGTGCTCAGGCCGTTACAGGGCACTTCCTCAAAGTTACATTTAATAAAAACCTGACCTTACCATTATATTGTTTTTATCAAATATAAAACACATCTTTGAATAGAGTCTGTAGCTGGTACAGGTCAGATGTCATCCGACAATTCAGTCTTAATAATACATTTTTTTGAGTCTCAAAAAGCATATATATTATGGTAATTTATTTTATGCACCTAGAAAAAAGAGATAAAAACGAAATGTAAAAGTCCTCTTTACAAATTGCATGCGAATTTCAAAACGTGTTCAAATTCGTTCATATAACTTGCATCACAGAATGCATTAACTGCACCTTCCATATAAAGTGGAAGTGCAGCATCTTCACAGACAACCGTGGCAGACCAAAGGTTCTATCACTACCTTCACACGACATTGGCACATGCAGGTTTCCCAAGAGTTCTCATCAGGCCCACTCCATGCTTATTTTATCATAGATATAAAAACAGACGGCAATCCCAGAGCAGTGGAGGGCACAAATATACCTCTGGCAGAGAATGATTGCGATCTTCTGTAAATATGAAATGTAGATATGTTGGCAGAAAATGGCATGAGTATTCTTAATTGGGTTATCCAGTATTCCTTCACAACCTGGGTTCACAGAGCAATCTAAACAATAAGGCTTTTTATGGATTTGATTCAAGGAATCCTTTAAAGCTTAATGCCTTACTGAAAGCAACAATTAGCCCTCCCAAAATGAGAGAAATATACGATAACACACATTAATAACTCATAACCCACATGGAAACTATTTTTAGCTACTTCAAGTTTATATATACTTAATGCATCAATAGCATTCAAATTAAATAAATTGATGGCACAGTGCATATGGAAAGTGTCAAAAAACGTGTGCTCAAGTGTAAAAGTTAAATAAGTGTTAGCTTTATAGTACATTTCAATAAAGAGTCAACTGTAAAAAACACATTTGTTTGTACTTCATCATATCAAAGTATAGTCCAAAGCAATGTATACAGTTGACGTTTTGACCCTAATGACAATTGGCAATAATTTGGCTACTGGGTCTTCACCAGGACTAAAGACAAGGGATGACAAGGGATGCACTTTCTGATGCAATGGAATCCCTAATCAAGTAACATCAACACACGTCTGAAAGTGTTCACACAGCTCGACACAGAATGCAGTGATCGTACATGGGGATTATTTGACCTAAAACAAGCACAAAGGTGTGAAGCAGTAAAACAAGTGCTGCTCAGTATAATTATGGAGGTTTTGGGTGATATCTGATACTCCCTTCTCTATCATTCAATCACAAATGAGTTGAATTGTGTAGATGATGTTCTATCAGATTACATGTCTCGATTTGAGAGCTTTGATGAAAAACATGCAGGGAGGCATGCAATGGAGTGCCATGTGTGTGCGTGCACCAGTGCCAAATGTGTTACTTGGTTATCCAATTAGAAAACTCAAGCACTGGTGTCCCTGGGACAGCAGTGGTGAACAAAACCACTAAACAAATTTTCCAGATACTACTACATACTACATGCCGAACGACCCCCAGAGCATGCCTCATAGGCATAGGCACTTGTAACATACTGCTGCCCTTTTGCATCTCTTACTGGGATATCAGTGGAACGTTTTGTTGATGTGCTTTTCAGGGTTAGTACACGGCCAATGCTCTGAGTGTCATGCTGTCCCATGAGAAGGAAAACAATTAAACATCCACATAATGATTATGAATAAAGCTATTTAATGTCTTCAAAAATGACATGTTTGATAACAAAAGGTGATAAAAACAAGATCTAGTTGAACTAAGATTCCGTTTTTTGGGGCGGGGAAATGTCCATCACTTACTATGTACCAGTCTTACTAAAATGTTCTTCATAAAAGGTTTCGCTGCCTGATATGGTGACCTGTTATGTCTTTATTCTTGTATCTGCACTGAATTCCACTTAGGATCTCTTGGGGTTTCTTAGGGTCACTTACACTTGATAAATGGTGAACCATTGAGGCAGAACAAAACCAGATTGAAATGTCTGATGGTTAATTCAATTCAGAGTTGTGTCTATATAATATATATATAGGCACGAGAGATGCAAATACACTTAACTAGAGCCCGCATCTCTACATGTTTGCAGAATTCAAGTAGTGCATCCAAATCTCTATCTAAAAATGAAAATTATAATGTTATTGACGATATATGAAGTCATTAAAGTGTTATCCCCTAAACATATTTATTCTCTGTGAATGTTGCACACACACTAAATACAAAAATAGCTGGGGTGGTATTTTTTTCCCGCTGAAACAGATCTAGAACACTGTGCGTGGAGCCTAAATGAAAGGCAATTTGCAGTATTTATTGGGATTCCCGTAATGCTACAGCCATGAAGAAGGAAGTCAAAACTCGCTAATACGAGGCAAATGTTTTGTAGTACTTGCATGTAGGCAGCAGTATCTCTGGAATAATAAATCAATGGAACATACTGTCAGACTAGCAATGGGGTCTGTGCTGTGCAGCTTCTCATTAAATGCAGCGGCATCTTAACAAATCCTATTGCCACATCGAGCATTCTTAACGAGACATGCAAGCAATTAGTTTACTTTCAAAGCATAGGTTGAGATTTATATTGTGGGAGAAACGTTTGCAGACTTTGCATGTAACAAATCAGTCTCAGGAAAGAGAAATCCAATGACGCTGACATGCTCCATGTTAGCATTCTTTTGGAAGCGTGCAGGCTTACTGCAGTTCTCTTTTGAGTTAAATGTTTCTATTTTGCATTTTAATGTTACAATATTGTTTTTAGATTACCAGTATTGTGTAAAGAGGCCACTTTAAGCAGATCCGACAAACCAGTCACAGATCCCGCATTTTACTACTTGTATAGACTTTAAGGTAATTGGATCTAAAGATAAGGTAGAGGGCATGATTCACAAAGGTAGACTTATACTTTTGTGTAACTTTACTACTTTTCAGTATTCACAAAGGTGAACTTAGACCAAAAGTCTAATTTTACTACTTTTCTGGCATTCACAAAGATAAAACTTAGAACAAAAGTCTTACTTTACTATTAGTAACTTACCTTTGTGAATACTGAAAAGACTAAAGTAATGTAAATTATTGTTATGTTGGTTGTATGTATACTCTGTCACCTTTGCGAGGGAGTACACGTACCATTAAAATACACATCAGGCTCATAGTTCTTACCCAAACTGTCCTCAGAAGATTGAATGTGGATTGTTGAAACTTCGGGAGATGAGGCTGATTTAGCTGCCTACTGCTGTGAAAATTCACTCCATAACTTCAAATGAGTAATTCATTGGCTAGTGGGAGTGTTGAGAATAACTTTGGGGGTGAATATGATGTCAGTGGGTCCAACGCCAATGGAACGTTGGTGTCGGACCCACATACATCTGCCTCTGCGGTCCGCCCACCTCATTACGATGTGGCAGGTGGAGCCATCGGGTGATGGGTGCCTCCGCCATTGGGATTATGATGTCGGTTTCCGACACCCATTCCATGTTGGCCTTTTTGACATGGGAGAAAGACTTTCAAAAAGCGACATTGGGGTCCCTTAGCAGGGCCCCCTCCCCCCCTGGCCTTCTGCTCTGCAACCTAGAGGTGCACCCCTAAACATCTCTGCACTGTCCACATGGTGCAGGGATGCTTCGAACATCCATTTCACTATGGCAGTTTGTGCTGCACTCCTTTTCCACCCACCGCACAAGCTGCCATAATGAAATGGATGTTTCCGACTGCCCTAAGTGCAGTCACATCCAAATTGGGATGTTGGAACTGCCAACCTATGCTTGGGCAGTTCCAGACCGATACTGTGTCCGCTCAACATCATAATCAGCCCCTTTGTTGGATATCCTCAGTGTTGTTGAGCACTTGAATTGGGCACAATGCCTTCTTGAGACACTGCACCAGAGCTGGTGCAGAGGAGGGGCAGGCTCCACAGACAAGGGTTCTGTTTTGGGGTCTTTACACCAAATGAAGTCCAATAGTTATCTACAGTGGTGGAGTGGGGATATGCACTGTCTGGGAGCTTACTGTTGCAGATATGTTGCCTGGACCAAACTAGAAAATAAGCTTGGGTGTGTCCTCACATTGGAAGCAATATTAGCTTGTGGAGTGACTGATGCAAAAATGGCATGGGGAAGTTAGTGTGGATGCTGGTAGGGACTAAGTTGATGTGAACCAATTGCTGGATGTTTCCCATCTCCCTTAAACAGAAACACTTGACAACTTAACCTGGACTGACTGCCACTGCGCTTGACCTGGAGATTTTTTTCAACCTAACATCTCTTGTCACAATCTGGCATTCTTGCTACAGTAGTTGACACAATACTCTGCTAATAAGAAATGCGCTTGTGAACTTGGTGGGCAGATCCAGGAATTTGTACACCTGGAACCAGATGCACATGAACTCTCCCTGGGTGATATGAACTGCAGATGAGCCAAATCCTGCCAGAAGCCTGTGAGTAATATCATACTTTACAGTAAAAGTCAGAATACAACTGGAAATCCTTTTCATTGCGAAATGACGGAGATTTCCATATCCTCAGTCCTGCAGTTAATGGAGACTTAGGCCATCCAGATGGAAAACGGGACCGCGTGCCACATGTGCGGCGGTCCTGTGGGGGAGATTAGGATGCGCCCGCCACACTGGTGGGCGCATCACGTATTTTTAACATTGCGGCGGGTGGTGCTTTAAGCAGCACCCACCGCAATGGTAAAAATGCATGTTATGCATTTGAATGCATAATGTGACAGGCACCGTGCGGTGCCTGCCACTTTGTGCATGCAAATGCTGGGGGTACCATAGGTATCCCCCCATGTGCATCCCCAACCCCCAACACTCTGGGGGCCCGCTACCGGCCCCCAAAAGCAAAGACCGCAAGCCTTTCCATGGCGGCATTGTGGAAAGGCTCATATGAGCACTTTTCATAATATGGATGGCGGTGTCTAACAGACACTGCCACCATGTTCTGCTCTTTTTCTGCTTGGTCGACGAGGCGGAAAAGTGGCGGAAGGTCTTTCCGTCCGCCGCGGACCCCCCAGCCATCATAATATGGCGGGGCGTCTTTGATGTGTGGATGGCGGGCAGATCGCCACCCTCGTCCCGGCGGTGACTACCGCTGGCCCAGCCGGGGTGATCCACCCGCCATCCTAATGGGGCCCTTACTGTGGAGACTTACTGGCACTCATGATATCTGCAAAGTTTCACTGATACAACATTGACTTTGATAACATCGAAATACAAAAGTATTGAGTCAACACTATCGTAAACAAAAATATCGATACACAAAATAGAAATGACACTAACACCGCTAAATAAACATAGTCTAAAAAAATCTCGACAAAGATATAGAACACAAAAATATTGATAAAATTAAAACAAAAGGAAACAACTAAAATATCGATATAAACAATATCGACAACACACACATCAAAAAATAGACAAACTATATCGAAAATAAAATTTAACCTGAAAATAATACTATTGACAATGATATAATAAAATAGCATATACAAAATATTTCAAAGAAACAATAAGAAAATTACAATTAAACCACATTATTTAAAACAAATAAATGAAAAATACAAATTCACAAATAAATAAACAGTACAAAATTAAATAGATATCACAAATAACGAAAATAAAAAAACATAAATATCTATAGTATATAAACATATATAACACATTTATCTATAAAATTAAATAAAATTAAATAACAATAAACAAAATAAAAACAATCAATAAACATAATCATTAAATGTAATTATAACAACAAAAAAATTCAAAAAAGCTAACTCGACCATTACTTTTAAAATACACAAACCAATAGAAAACTCTAATTAAATAAACACTATAAAAACAATCAAATAATTAACATAACATTTACCATAGAACGGACAACCACGGAGGAAGAGCAAACCTTTGAGAGAGAAAACAAAAAACAACTACGCCCAAAACGATTTCAAACATCCCGCAATAAAGGTAAGCACAAAACTTTGGGGTCTATTATAATATCGGGCAGATCACCACCGCCCACCTCCCATTTCCCCCTGCCTCATTATGATGGCGGGGGGTACCGCGGCAGACGGTTGAATTGTCGACCAGGCGGAAAAGGGACACATTATGGTGGCGGTGTCTGCAAGACACCGCCATTCATATTATGATGTATGTGGTGATTGACCTTTCCATGGCGGCATCGAGGCATGCATTCAGCCCTACTTAATGTGCTTAGGACCCGTTTCGGCCTTAATGGCACCGCCTACAAATGGTTCATCTCTTATCTACAACACCGTACTCAGCAACTCAAAATTAAAAACTGTCTCTCTAGTCTCTACCCCTACTCCTGTCTCCCTTGGAGTCCCCCAAGGATCTATTCTCTCTCCCTCCCTCTTTTACCTCTTTATGGAACCCCTCACCCTCATCCTTAACCAAGCAGGCATAAATTACCACCTCTACGCGAATAACACCCAAATCTATTACAAGATTAAAACTCATGCTGACATCTTACACCTGAACAACACCCTTACCAAGATCCAACCTGGTTCCATTCCAATCATCTCAAACTCAACCCTAACAAAACCAAAATCATTCTCTTCTCCCCCCAAAATAACCCTCTACCCGTTCAATCATGGATCCCTGACCTCAATGCACTCAATTGCTCACTCACCCTGTCCAACTCCGTCAAATCTCTTGGCATCACTATCGACAACACCCTAACCCTTAATGTTCACATCAAAAACTGTGCCAAAGGAGCCCTCTTCACTCTCCATCACCACAAGAAAATCAAACCATTTATACCCACCAATTTCAAACTCGTAGTTCAGTCGCTTGTTCTGTCACGTATTAATTATGGTAATGCCATCCTTAATGGAATCCCCAAGGTACACCTAGCTCTAATCAAAGCTGTGCTCAACCTTGCTGCCAGGCTCATCATGGACTGCAAACGCTTTGATCATATATCCCCGGCTCTCAAATCTCTTAAATGGCTCCCTATCGAAGGCAGATCTGCCTACAAAACTGCCTGCATTACTCATAAAGTCCTCCACCAAAACACTCCGCATTACCGCTCATAGAAACTCCACACTGCGGGCTCCACTCGACCTCTGAGAAGCACCAACACCCTACTCCTAATCCCACCTCTGCATAAAAAGAAAGCTACACAATCTCGCTCCTTCTCTCGCAATGTCCCTATTATCTGGAATGCTCTCCCAAAAAACCTGCGCTGTAATCTCTCCTATTCTAGTTTCAAAAAAGACCTCAAAATCCACCTCCTCAATTATTATTGGGGTTCCTAACCTGTGTCTTACTCCTGATTTCTTATCTATCATACTATATTTGTTCAGTACTATATACCCTGTTCTCCTGTTTCACCATTTACCTAATTACTTAAATGTATAGCTCCTGCCTCTGTTTATTTATCTGGATTTGTATAATGCTCATGTTGTTTGTACTTTGTATATTTCAAATTTTTGTTGCGCTACCTTTCATATGCTTTTATACCCTATGTGCCTTATACTATCCTTATCTTGTAAAGCGCTCTGATACCTCTGGGTCTAGCCAGCGCTATATTAAACTTTCAAAATAAATAAAATAAAACAACTACTTTCTGCCAAAAATCATAATTGATTTTGAACAAGCAATGATTCAATTAATTTTAAAAATATACCCAAACCTCTGAACTACAAGGTTGCTATTACCACTTTAACTAAAGTATCTGGAGACATCTACAAAAATCTACTTGAAGTACGAATTCGCCACCAATAGCAACTTTGCCTACCTAGTAAAACAATTATTAGTTCTAGCCTGTGTCTCAACAACCATTATAACCTACTTCTTGAAAGCCCCTTCTATCATGCAAATGAAACTGTACTAATTCCCTTCCTAGACTACTTCGAAGACACTTGAGTGAGAAAGCTACATAGATCAGGGCACTGTATACAGCCCAAGTTCCAAATACCCTGGTGTAACGTCTACCACGGTACTACAGCTCAAAAAGCTACAACAAACAACGCAGTGCAAGGATGGCACAATGCCTTCCAAGCCACAATAGGAATAGGACTACCAACCCTACATAAACTTATAGAAGCTATAAAAAAATAACAAAGCTATCAAGAGCTAAGGCTAGAACAATCCCTAACTAAAATCGGTCCTAAACTAAGTAAACAAACTAAAATGATGTATGAATATCTACAACACAAAACTACACTATTTGGAAAAACCAAAGGTCTAGAGTACTTAGAAATGATAGCTAAATATATACTGTAAAGAAAAAACAAGGCTAAACACCATCAACATTTTAAAATTGCCAAACATTTAAACCATATAATTCTACTATTTTTTAAATTAATAATTATAGGCATGTCATGTAAAATGTTATACATAACACAAATATATATGCCATAACATAATTATTAAAATAAAAAAGTAAAGAAACAAACCAATGTAACTAAAAACATTTCCCAACCATAATAATAAAAAATATCTTACAGTTATGTAGAAATAGAAAATCCTGGAAATCCAATAAATCCATAGAAGATAAATCGACACACAAATCTATTCAGAAAGAGAACCCCAAAGAAAATTCAAAAATACAACTGTAGAAAAAAGACTCCAAGAGACAAAATCCTCATAAAAAACGAAACACTCAAAAACCATAATATTATTTTTTTTTAAAAACACAAAAATCAAACTGTAGAGAAAAAGGCTCCAACGATGCAATCCTCTCGATAACGAAACCCTCAAAACCTGAAAAATAGCTTTAAAAGAAATCGCTCGAACAAGCACGAGAAATAAACAAGATACATTTTCCTTTTTTTTATTTACAAAAAAAAAAAAACACGTCAACACCACCATCCGGAAAACCGGTAAAGAAAATTAAAAAAACACCCACCTACAATAACACGTACAAACCCGCAAACATTAACAATAAGCATAACATAACTTGTTGAATTAAACAACACATAACTAACACTACATAACACTCTACTCCTATCCAACAGTACGTCAAACACATAAAACACTAAACTACCAAAACAACACTTAACTACACCAAAAATGAACAAATAATGTTCTAACAAACCTAATTACACTACTACTACCTCGCCTCTACTACCTTAAAAGTACATTAAATCAAACTTACCTTAAGTGACGAAACGCAGCTCTCAACCGCGAGGTTCCATAAAAACGAAACAGATAGATAGAAAAGAGAGGACATGAGAAAAAATTGGCTGCGTAATAAAAATGAAAAAACACTTACTCCCCATAGAAAAGAATGGAGAAATATTTAAAAAATGCAAAAACAGATATGTATATTTTTATTTAGGTGCCGATTCCGATCCTGTAAAACCCGGGTACAAATGGTCGTACGGAGCGTTTTCTCCGTACGACTCGTACCCGGGAATTCCACCGTACAAACCAGCAAGTACGATTCGTACAGAAATACCATATCCGTACGAATCGTAAAAAACACCGTACGGCTAAAAAATACATCCTGGACAGCGCGTCCGCGACGTCCGCACGGAGTCAGGCAGCGTTTTATGGACCAGCAAGTACGATTCGTACCCACAGCACTCCGCATGGCTATATTTTTACGGGAGCCAAAAAGTGCCGGAAAAGCTAAGTATGCCACGATGCACGAGGAAAAGGGGGCCCGGTACGTGCCGTACACGCCATCACCCATATCGTAGGTGTCATCATGTACGGTGCGTACCCCAACATTGCTTATGTACGGACCATACCCCCCCAGCCGCGTATGTACGCGCCGTACACCCAGCCCCGTATGTATGCGCCATACCCCCACCCCAGCCGTGTATGTACGTGCCGTACCCCCACCCCACCCGTGTATGTACGCACCGTACCCCCAGCCCCGTATGTACGCGCCATACCCCCAGCCCTGTATGTACGTGCCGTACCCCCAGCGCTATGCGCTACGTGCTGGGGGTACGGCACGTACATACAGGGCTGGGGGTAAGGCGTGTATATACGCGTCTGGGGTGGGGGTACGGCGTGTACATACGGGGCTGGGGTGGGGGTACGGCGCGTACATACGCGGCTGGGGTGGGGGTACGGCGCGTACATACGGGGCTGGGGGTACAGCGCGTACATACACGGCTGGGGTGGGGGTACTGCGCATACATACGGGGCTGGGGTGGGGGTACGGCACGTACATACGTGGCTGGGGTGGTGGTACGGCGTGTACATACGGGGCTGGGGTGGGGGTACAGGGGTACGGCGTGTACATATGGGGCTGGGGTGGGGGTACGGCGCGTACATACGGGTCTGCGGTGGGTGTACGGCGCGTACATACGCAGCTGGGGTGGGGGTACGGCATGTACATACGGGGCTGGGTGGGGGTACGGCACGTACATACGTGGCTGGGGTGATGGTTTCGGCGTGTACATACGGGGCTGGGTTGGGGGTGACGGCACATACATAGGGGGCTGGGGGTACGGCGCGTACATACGCGGCTGGGGTGGGGGTACGGCGCGTACATACGGGGCTGGGGTGGGGGTACGGCGCATACATATACGGTTGGGGTGGGGGTACGGCACGTACGGCGCGTACATATGGGCTGGGGTGGGGATACGGCGCGTACATATGCGGCTGGGGTGGGGGTACGTCGCGTACATATGGAGCTGGGGTGGGGGTATGGCGCGTACATACGGGGCTGGGGTGGGGGGTACGGCACGTACATACAGGGGGTGGGGGGTACAGTCCGTACATACAGGGGTGGGGTGGGGGGGCCGTACGACTCATACCCCAGGCAAAAGTGTACCCGGGGTAGGGGTCGTACACAGTTCGCTCCATACGGGACGTTTTCCATACGCTTGTGCATTCGGAACGCCGGTACGGATCGGACTTGTGCGCTCGGACTTCAGTTTTATGACTCGTACGTAAAACTGTCCGGGGACGTCTCGTAGACTTTTCCCGAGGCGATTTGTATGTATTTTTCCCGTACAAATCGTACTTCACCGTTTGTACAGTACTTGTACGATTCGTACGTAAAAAAATACGGATACGAGTCGTACGGGAACAAAAAATACAGGATCGGAATAGGCCTCTTACTGTCCCAAAAATTATAAATGTTACAATTTAAAAAAAATGTAAAATATATATTAAATATTATATTATCAAAAACCAAAAATTATTATATTTTATATATATTAAAATGTATGTTTATTTCATTTCCTGCAAATATACCTTAAATATAAAAATTTATAAATAAAAATATATGTAAAAATATATTTTTTTTATACAATTTGTAAATTATTTAATATATTAAATATTATTTAAATACAAATAAGATTCAATATACTAAATAATAAAATATACAAAAAAATGTAAAATACATATATAATTATATTAAAAAATAAAAATTCGATAAAATGTATTAAAAAATTGTTTAGAAAAATGAATACAAATGTTTACTCTTTCTCATAAGAATTAATAAACAATCAAAGTCAATCTGTTTACAATAACTAAACTAAAAATATATTTACTTTACTATTACATGACTATACTTGTTTTTGTATACAAAATATGCATGTAAAAATATTGCTAATTTTCCAATTTATACAAGAAAAAATGTATGTTAGAAATATATTATACTTATAATAAGTTTTGAACAACATCAAACTACCTGAATCATGTTTCTAGTATTGTGAAAAAATGTGTAACAAAACCAAGTAATAACAAATAAAGTTTAAAACAAAAAAAAGATATATTAACCAATAAAAATATTTACAATAATAACTAACTTCTCCTTTCTTATTTAAATGTACATACAAAAAAAAAAAATGTACTATTCCTAACTCCCAAACTAACTAAATTCAATAAAAATGCTGAAAAATAAAACATAATAAATTACTATTCCAACTCCAAAACCAACTAAACTCACGGAAAGTGCTGGATAATAAACCAAATTAAGGAGCTCAGAATGATGTCCACCTGCCATCATAGCAGTGACGTGCGGCGGTCCCACCAGCCCAATTAGGATGTGCCCGCCAGTATGGCGGGTGCATCCTGGCCTTTTAACATTGTGGACGGTGCTGCTGGCTGCAGCACCGTTCGCAATGTTAAAATGCCACGATGTGCATTTTTATGCACAACGTGGCAGGCACTGCGCGGTGCCTGCCACCTTGTGCATGGAAATGTAGGAGGGTACCATCGGTACCCCCGTGCACATCTGGCTCCCCCACCACAGAGGGGGCCCGTAATGGGCCCCTGAAGCCAGTATCCGCTAGCCTTTCCATGGTGCCAGCATAGTGATCGGGCGGGCTGTTCCTGCTAAGCACCGCCACCATATGCCCGGACTGAACCGCTCCACCAGGCAATTGCAACGAACCATAAATCCAGAACCAAAACAAACTTATGGAAAGTTCTGGATAATAAAACTTAATAAATTACTGTTCCAACTCCAAAATGCAAATAAACACAGGGAAAGTGTTGGATAATAAGACAGATTCAATTACTATTCCAACTCCAAGACCAAATAAACTCAGGGAAAGTGCTGGATAATAAACCACATTAAAATATTATTCTGACTCCAAAACCAAATAAACTCGGGGAAAGTGATGGATCATAAACCAAACTAAATTACTATTCTAACTCCAAAACCAAAACAACTCAGGGAAAGTGCTGGATAATAAACTAAATTAAATTACTATGCCAACTCCAAAACCAGACAAAACTCAGGGAAAGTGCTGAATAATAAACCATAATAAATAACAATTCAAACTCCTAACCCAACTAAACATAGGGAAAGTGCTGGATAATAAAACGTAATAAATTACTATTCCATCTCCGAAACCAACTAAAGTCAGGGAAAGTGCTGTATAATAAAGCACATTAAATTACCATTTCAACTCCAAAACCAAATAAACTCAGTGAAAGTGCTGGAAAATAAACCAAATTAAATTACTATTCTAACTCCAAAACCCCAAAAAACTCAAGGAAATTACTGGATAATAGACCAATTTAATTTACTACTTCAACTCCAAAACCAAAAAAACTCAGGCAAACTGCTGGATAGTAAACCATAATACATAACTATTCCAACTGCAAATCCAACTAAACTCAGGGAAAGTGCTGGATAATAAAAATTAATAAATGACTATTCCAACTCCAAAATCGACTAATCTCAGAAAAAGTGCTGGATAATAAAACAAATTAAATTACTATTCCAACTCCAAAAGCAAAAAAAGTCAGAAAAAGTGCTGGATAATAAACCAAATTAAATTACTATTTCAGCTCCAAAACTATCTAAAGTCAGGGAAAGTGCAGGATAATAAACGATAATAAATTACTATACCAACTCAAAAATTGTAATTAAAAGTTTTTTTTACAAACACAATTTTTATAATCCATAAATAAATCATATTTCTCTTTAAAATTAAGGGCCATATGTAGGTAGCATCACATTTACCGACTCATAAATACCGAATTTTACCGATTCGGTATTTATGAATCAGTAAATGTGATGTAGGTAATAATTCGGTAATTTTTACCGAATCGGAAAAATTTGGTAATTATGAATCGGTATTTACCGATTCGGTAATGAGGCATACCTTCCCATTGATTCCTATGGGCCTGGAGGCCCATAGGAATCAATGGGAAGGTATGCCTCATTACCGAATCGGTAAATACCGATTCGGTAATGGGAGGAGCATATTCAAGGGTGGCAGGGTGTCACATTGACACCCTGTTGCACCCCTGAATCTTGCATGTGTGCACATGTGGCGCACATACATGCCCTAAGGGCATGTATGTCTGCCACATGGCACTCTTAAATCTGCAAAATATTGCTTTTTGCAAGGTATTCGTTATTTATCACCAACCTGTATTTGGTGGTAAATAACGAATTCTTAAAACTATTTTTCACTCTTGAGAGTGCTCCCTACATTCAGGATTCGGTATTTACCGAATCGGTATTTTACCGATTCGGTATTTTACCGAATCCTGAAATATGCCTCCTACATCTCAAATAGCTAAATACCGGTCGGTAACGGGATATTTACCAAATTTCGGCCGTTACCGACCGGTATTTAGCTACCTACATGAGGCCCTAAATGTTTTAAATAAATTTGAAAATACATAAAAAAAATTACCCACAAATAAATTTGACCACAAAATGTTGTCATTTTTTTTTTACATTTTAAAAACAAAAAAAATGATTAACAACTTGAAATATAAGTTGCATAAAAATGTATTTAAAAAACACATTTAAACATTACTCCATACCCTTATCCCTACAAACACAACATAACAGTACTAAATTTCCTCAAAAAATTCTAAAAAATATTTAAAATGTATAAACAATATTTTTAAATTATTCCCCACCCTTATCCCCCATAAGCCCAACATCCCACTCCTAATATTTTTTTATTTAAAAAAGGTAATTTTTTATTCACTTTTTTGAAAATTACTCCCCACCCTTATCCTACTACTAAGGGTCCGATTCCGATCCGGGTCGGAAAGCAGTCCGACCGAGTCGGATCCGGAGTGTTTTCTGACTGAGCCGGACCCCTACACTCCGACCGAGCGAGTACGATGCGCACGTATGCTGTCGGACTCCCATAGAGGTCAATGGGAGCCAGTTGTGCGATGCGTACATGTGCTCCGATTGACTGAATGGGTACGTCTCACGCAAGGACACCCCCTACAGTGGGTACGCGTTGGTGCCATCCGCACCGTATATGCCTGTGTTGGGGAGAGCCATGGGTCTCCCCCTGTGTCCGAGTCATAGGGCTGCGGGTGACAGGGGGTCCGACGCGGACCCCCAAAAGCAACCACCTGGACACTCCGGCTCGCACAGGCTGTCCAACACATGCATCGTACTGGCTTGGTCGTGAATCGCATCCATTGCACTCCACGGTTAGCTTACGACCGAGACGTACGGAGCAGTTCGGACCCGGAAACGAGTCAGTCAGTGAATTTCATGTAGCTCGCATCGTACTTGCTCGCTCGTACAGCTGTACGAGTCGGGCGGAAAACACGCGTACGGCACATAGTTTTTCCGGCCGGATCGTGTTCGGTGCCCCAATAGTACAACAGATCCCCAGTGGAATAGCATGTATGTCCTTGTTAAATCTCACATGTGTACAGGGATGACACACCTGTGTCAGCAACGTGATGGCCCTTGAGTAGTAATGGTCATGTAACGACAAATCTATCCATGAGCTGGGCATGCACACACTTCGACATGCACATTGAAATGTTTCATTTTGGCTGGGCAATGTGCAACAACAATATCAATCTCTGTCCGTAACAAGCCGGAACAAAGCAGTGTACAGGCAGGCATCCGGTCGTACAGTAGAAAATGTCATGTTTGTGAACCATTGATGCCTGTAGAAGCATAACTTAGATTATGTGATACTTCCAAACACAGGTGGTGCTGGGGACACAGCACCAAATGAAGAAGATTCCCAGTCCCAGACTCTGGTGGACACTCAGCTCTCTGGTTTGACTCTGTCTCTGTCCTCTTCGGATGACGAAGAACAACCTGGCGCCTCCGGTGTGAGTCATCATGCAGCACCAGCAGCACCGACATCTGCACCACCTGTACCCGCGCCTACAGCATCTGGAAACAGACAGGGCACCCCCGCCAACACGGACAGACCAGGGCCATAGCACAGGGACACAGGACCCCCCAACACCACCCAAGGGGTCCCAGTGTCACCTGTGCGTGCCGCCGCTGGTCCTGCCCATGTGGAAAGGGGTGCTGGGTGGGGTGGGTGGCAGAGGGCGCACCTTGCAGAGGGGTCTGGACTGCATGATGACCCCCAACTGGCATGCATCATAGATGCGTACCAGGATAGCACCGGAGGATTTGGCCAGGTAGTGGGGATTGTCCTGGGACTGTGGCAGGTATTCCTCAGGTTAAGTGAGCGTTGGTGTCATGGCCATGTACCACATACTGTGCAGTATGTCAGTCATTCACCAGGGTCGTAAACTTGTGTGATGAGCCTGTGCACCTTACTTCCTCCCAACATTACTGTGTTTGTCATGGGTGCTTGTGCAATGTCACCTGTCCATGTGGGCTTCACAGATGCACATTGGTGCAGTTCAGGGTGTGTGGTGTTGAGGGTGGACTGATGTAAATGTTTGCATGGATGTGCTCTAGCTCCCGTTTGTCCATGGATGATGGGCCATGCTGAGTGATTTGTGTTTGTGTAGGTGTGATGTACATTTGTGGCACAGGAGGACACATGTCTGGGTTTCACAGTTTGTACGACATCTACCTTTGTCAGCACAGTGGAGGTGTCATGCATGCTTGTGTCACCCCAATATCTGGTCCCTGGGGGTAGTGCTGTTGTGTGTCAGTCTCTTGCTGTGATAGTTTGTGTTCATTCCAGCTTGTGTCACATGTGTCTGTTGTGCTCCCTCTCATCTCACAATGCCTGATTGCCCACTAAGGGGAGCCCATTGATGGGTTACTTTTTTATGGCACTGTGTCCACATCTGTGTCACTGTGGTTCAGCCCCCCTCATGTGTTGTGTAGTTGCCTGTGGATACTGAGACACACACACACATGTTGTATCAGATGTGCAGTGTGAGGTTACCTGTTTGTGTTTGTGCATCTGCACCAGTGCATTGGTATTGCTGTTGTGGGCCATTGTCTGGATGTTGTTTTTGTGATTTTCCCTGCTGTCCCTGTGAGTCATATCACATTATTCTGCAAATTCATCCTGGTTGTTAAGTGCCGTTACTGGCATGGAATGGGAGTTTGTGACTTGACACCTACAGTCTACACGGGTTGTTTTGATTTGTGTGTCGATTTTCGAGATGTGTGTATGCTTTGTGATGGTCACTTCTGCTTTTGTGTCATTGTACACTGTATGCATTGTCAGCTCCCATGGGTGGTGCTTGTCTGCACATGGCCGAGAGTATGTTAGGTTATCACAGCACCGTTAGCCTCTCCACATCTCTGTGGGTATTAGACACAACCACTACTTTAGCCCAAAAGTGTTTCAGGTGTTGGGACCAGGAATCATACATGCTGTTTGGCATTTGCAGCTTTGTCCATGATGACACTTACCTTTTGGTCACTGTGATGAGGGGGGGTTTAGAACCCATCACCACAATGCTCAACATCTGCTGCAGTTTGGAACCCCACACTTAACTTTTGTTCTACACAGTGAGGGGATGTTATTTTTACATTGCCACAGTGATAGTGATGCTTGCCTTGTGTAGGCCACACCCGGTTTTTAGTCACACATGTGATTGTAGTTACATTGTATGTTCGAAGTCATGATCACTGTTGTGGGCATTTGTCACGGACTACACACTGTTGTCATGATGTTAGGGGGATGTATTTTGCTGACTTACATAATTTTGGTGTATGATGGATGTGTGGCGCATCACACATCCTATGAGTGGAGGTGGCATTAGTGCTGGGCAACAGGTCCCCTATGGGTGGGGGTGGCAGGAGTGCTGGGAAACATAGTCCCTAGGGGTGGGGTGGCAGTGGTGATGGGCAGCAGGTCCCCTATGGGTGGGGGTGGCAGTACTGATGGGCAACAGGTCCCCTATGGGTAGGGGGGCAGTAGTGCTAGGCAACATAAGCCCTATGAGTGGGGGTGGCAGTAGAGATGGGCAACAGATCCCCTATGGGTGGGGGTGGCAGGAGTGCTGGACAACAGGTCCCCTATGGGTGGGGGTGACAGGAGTGCTGGGCAACATAAGCCCTGTGAGTGGGGGTGGCAGGAGTGATGTGCAACAGGTCCCCTATGGGTGGGGGTGGCAGGAGTGATGGGCAACAGGTCCCCTATGGGTGGGGGTGGCAGTAGTGATGGGCAACAGGTCCCCTATGGGTGGGGGTGGCGGGAGTGCTGGGCAACAGGTCCCCTATGGGTGGTGGTGGCAGGAGTGCTGGACAACATAAGCCCTATGAGTGGGGGTGGCAGGAGTGATGGGCAACAGGTCCCCTATGGGTGTGGGTGGCAGGAGTGATGGGCAACAGGTCCCCTATGGGTGGGGGTGGCAGTAGTGATGGGCAACATAATCCCTATGGGTGGGGATGGCGGTAGTGATGGGAAACAGGTCCCCTATGGGTGGGGGTGGCAGTAGTGATGGGCAACAGGTCCCCTATGGGTGGGGGATGGCCAGAGTGATGGGCAACATAAGCCCTATGAGTGGGGGTGGCAGTAGTGATGGGCAACAGGTCCCCTATGGGTTGGGGTGGCAGAAGTGATGGGTAACAGGTCCCCTATGGGTGGGGGTGGCAGTAGTGATGGGCAACATGAGCCCTATGGGTGGGGGTGGTGGTAGTGTTGGGCAACAGGTCCTCTATGGGTGGGGGTGGCAGGAGTGCTGGGCAACAGGTCCCCAATGGGTGGGGGTGGCAGGAGTGCTGGGCAACATAAGCCCTATGAGTGGGGGTGGTAGTAGTGATGGGCAACAGGTCCCCTATGGGTGGGAGTGGCAGTAGTGATGGGCAACATGAGCCCTATGGGTGGGGGTGGCAGGAGTGCTGGGCAACATAGTCCCTATGGGTGGGGGTGGCAGGAGTGCTGGGCAACATGAGCCCTATGAGTTGGGGTGGCAGGAGTGCTGGGCAACAGGACCCCTATGGGTGTGGGTGGCAGTAGTGATGGGTAGCAGGTCCCCTATGGGTGGGGGTGGCAGGAGTGATGGGCAATATAAGCCCTATGAGTGGGGGTGACAGTAGTGATGAGCAACAGGTCCTCTATGGGTGGGGGTGGCAGTAGTGATGGGCAACAGGTTCCCTATGGGTGGGGGTGGCAGTAGTGATGGGCAACATGAGCCCTATGGGTGGGGGTGGCAGGGGTGCTGGGCAGCAGGCCCCCAATGGGTGGGAGTGGCAGGAGTGCTGGGCAACATAAGCCCTATGAGTGGGAGTGGTAGTAGTGATGGGCAACAGGTCCTCTATGAGTGGGGGTGGCAGGAGTGATGGGAAACAGGTCCCCTATGGGTGGGGATGGCAGTAGTGATGGGCAACAGGTCCCCTGTGTGTGGGGGTGGCAGTAGTGATGGGCAACATGAGCCCTATGGGTGGGGGTGGGGGTGGCAGTAGTGATGGGCAAAAGGGCAAAAGGTCCCCTATGGGTGGGGGTGGCAGGAGTGCTGGGCAACATAGTCCCTTTGGGTGGGGGTGGCAGTTGTGTTGGGGAACATGAGCCCTATGAGTGGGGGTGGCAGGAGGGCTGGGCAACAAGTCCCCTATGGGTGGGGGTGGCAGTAGTGATGGGCTTCAGTTCCCCTATGGGTGGGGGTGGCAGGAGTGATGGGCATCATAAGCCCTATGAGTGGGGGTGACAGTAGTGATGGGCAACAGGTCCTCTATGGGTGGGGGTGGCAGTAGTGATGGGCAACAGGTCCCCTATGGGTGGCGGTGGCAGTAGTGATGGGCAACATGAGCCCTATGGGTGGGGGTGGCAGTAGTGATGGGCAACAGGTCCCCAATGGGTGGGGATGGCAGGAGTGCTGGGCAACATAAGCCCTATGAGTGGGGATGGCAGTAGTGATGGGCAACAGGTCCCCTATGGGTGGGGGTGGCAGTAGTGATGGGCAACAGGTCCCCTATGGGTGGGGGTGGCAGTAGTGAGGGGCAACATGAGCCCTATGTATGGGGGTGGCAGTAGTGATGGGCAACAGGTCCCCTATTGGTGGTGGGTGGCAAGAGTGCTGGGCAACATGAGCCCTATTAGTGGGGGTGGCAGGAATGCTGGGCCACATAGTCCCTATGGGTGGGGGTGGCAAGAGTGCTGGGCAGCATGAGCCCTATGAGTGGGGGTGGCAGGAGTTCTGGGCAACATGTCCCCTATGGGTGGGGGTGGCAGTAGTGATGGGCAACAGGTCCCTTTTAGGGTGGGGGTGGCAGTAGTGATGGGCAAGAGGTCCCCTATGGGTGGGGGTGGCAAGAGTGCTGGGCAGCATGAGCCCTATGAGTGGGGGTGGCAGGAGTGCCGGGCAACATGTCCCCTATGGGTGGGGGTGGCAGTAGTGATGGGCAACAGGTCCCTTTTGGGTGGGGGTGGCAGTAGTGATGGGCAACAGGTCCCCTATGGGTGGGGGTGGCAGTAGTGATGGGCAACAGGTACCCTATGGGTAGTGGTGGCAGTAGTGATGGGCAACATGAGCCCTATGGGTGGGGGTAGCAGTTGTGATGGGCAACAGGTCCCCTACGGGTGGGGGTGGCAGGAGTGCTGGGCAACAAAGTCCCTATGGGTGGGGGTGGCAGGAGTGCTGGGCATCATGAGCCTTATAAGTGGGGGTGGTGGGAGTGCTAGGCAACAGGTCCCCTATGGGTGGGGGTGGCAGGTGTGCTGGGCACCATAAGCCCTATGAGTGGGGGTGGCAGGAGTGCTGGGCAATAGGTCCCCTATGGGTGGGGGTGACAGTAGTGATGGGCAACATAAGCCCTATGAGTGGGGGTGGCAGTAGTGATGGTCAACACGAGCCCTATTGGTGGGGGTGGTAGTGGTGCTGGTCATACAAACACTATGGTGGCCTGTTGTTAGTGGCCAGGATATGGATCCCCTGTGTGTGTGTGCCATTTTGCGGGTACGTGTCATTTGTTTGTGTGGTAGGTGTCTGACTTACCGTCTGCGCCATCCGCGTCTGTTCCTGATCCGGTCATAAATGTAGAGTACTGGTATGACCTGTGTGATGGGATTCATGATGTGTTTGTCTCTTACACGCTGCTTGTTGCTCCATCTCATACCCATTGCAAGCTGGTCCGTCTCGTAGCCGTGGATTGAGTTGTGGCGCGAATCGTAGCTGATATACTTCTTTTCCGGATGCTGTGACGTGCCGTACGTGGTGACCCGTCCGGTGCATAGGAAGTACACATCGTACTTGTACGGGCAGAAACTGCTATGGATACTGCTTCCGGACGACTCGGTTCGGTGTTAGGAGTTACGGCTCGGATGGAGAGTGAAGCTTGAATCACAGCCTAGGTGTCGGTCGGGTTTTTGGCAGTTATGCGCATCGTACTTCATCAACAGGATGGACCGGCTCCAGGTACGTGTCGGTCGCAAGGTAAGGCTACGAACAGCTCTCGGAGAGCTGTCTGACCCGGATCGGAATCGACCCCAAAGTAGTGCTAAAGCTGTTTTGTATTGCTTTGTCTGAATATTGTGTACCATGGGCGGTACCTGGGCATTCCCATGAATCACCCATGGTTTTAGAAACTATGAGAGTCTCAGATAGCTCATTGAATACAGGAATGCAGCCCATACCCACATGGCAAGCTGTTTCCATTCACTGCTTGCCCTCTTTGGCACCAATATAATTGGGTCATACTACAGGCTGCTACGAACCATAGTGGCCCATTCCTACTCAAAAGGAGTTCCCCCTATACATCAACTAAATACTCCCATGAACCAAATGCTAATTTGGAAAATCTTTCTGGCATAACAGTCCGAATGTGATAAATGGATATCAAATATGACCTCTGGGAACCAGCAATCATGAATATCACCCTGAATGGAAAGTCTACCAAGTATTCAGAAACCAAAACACTTTAGGACTTCCTATTCTGGTCTGCTTTGAATCAACATCAGTTAAGGCAACTTCTGAACACACATCACAAGAATGATGTCACAGACAAGGTAATCTTGGGTCTCTTTGTCTCCTTCACCATCCATATTTGTCACTCACTCATTTATTCTTTCTCTTGGAATCTTACCACATGCAATTTTAAGACAGGCACCTGCTTTTTGGCACACCGCACTCACTACCTACTCCAATGCCACTCTTATCATAAATTCTACCCAGTATACATTAATTTTTCCATCTGGGCCTTTCGGGTTCCTGTCAGTGAGCAAGTCTAGAGCTTTGCCAGAAGACTAGAACACATGTGTAGTTTTTGTGCTTCACAAGATTTTCCCTATTCCTTCTACACGTCTTTTGGCATTTAATCCTTTTCCTTCCCAGTTATCCCCAATATTCTTCATTCACATATTTTTCTCATAGCTCAATAACTTCATAACTTATTGGAACTCCTCTTCCCATCAATGTAACACTACTCTCACTTTGCCTTGCTACTGCAACTCTGGTTTAGTAAAGAGTAGATTCTACTGAACTTTATTCTTCTCCAAGTAGGCATATGATGTGTCATGTTACCACACTGGTTTAGTGAGTACTACAGTCTTGGGCAGCAACACCATCATTACAAATTCATTAATATTGATCATTTCTCACAAATTCATACTGCTGTACTATTTTTTCAACTGTCTGCACCAATATAGGGAGAGCAGTTGAGTTTTTATGTGTCCACCATATTACGTTCTAGTATACTGTACCTGACCATATCATATGATCACAGTGAGGTGGTCCAGATATCAACACTATTTGCATTCAACAACTTGTGATGTCCTGCATCAGAGTCCCACATCATAGTCCTAATCTTTCCTAGATGCTTCTTGGAATGGCGTCAACGTAACTAATTTGGCTTATTCTGTGAATGGGTTGTTATATGAATGCAATATTGCCATATAATAACGTGATTTATGAGTCACTCACACCTAGCTACTCCCCTTCATTCTTATTATGCTCCCCATTTCCCATGTATGCCTTCCTTTCACACAAACAGTAATACCACTTTCTTTAAATAATGCATAAACTGTTGTTCATTCTGTTTCTGTATACCTTAAAGAAATTCTGTTGTGCCTGCTGATTCGACATACAGAGAACAGCCCCCAATTGCTGACACCATTCCCCATTAGGCTAAGATGTGTTTCTGAAAACATACATAATCAATTAAGAAAAGTTGCACACAAAAAAAGAAATCCAATGAACTACAGTGTGAAATGCAGAAATGATGGCGAGCAACGCAAGCATATGTGTTTATAAGTAGCCCATCGTATTTCTACTTGTATTCAGAATGCCTTTGTTAAAGGGTCAACTTGTAAGGGTCAAGAAAGAATTGTGGGCCATTTGTGTGAAGATGATATCAGGAATGGTATCTAATGGATTGTAGTTCAAATGAATCAGTAAGGCCTAGGTCTGGTAGGTCATCTTTAAGAGAGGGTGATAATGTTTTTCTTTAGTGTAAATTGTGTGTATCCATCTGTGGTGCATATTCAGGTTAGAGAGTGAAATGTGGGGGTTATTTTGAATTGCCATACTTTCAGAAGTTAATTGGGGCCAGATTTACCAAAGGATTGGATTGCCCTTGCGCTACACAAGGTGACACAAGGGCAACACAATCCTTGAGGCAGATTTACCAAGGCAAGCAAAGCCACCTTGCATGGCCCTGCATGGCTTGGTAAATCCAGAGTAACACAAGGCAGCTCAAGTTGCTGTTTGTGTAAGTCTTCATCGGGAACACTTAACGTGGACATGCATACGCCCAGGCTTTTTTGTCACATTCCCTGATTTACCAAGAAAGGTAAACCTGGGAATGTGTCAAAATTGTACACCTTCCCAACATAGGTGCAAAGAGGAGAAATATCTTCTGCAGCACGCTTAGAAAGAGGAAAACACCTTCAAGGATTGTTAATGTGCAGAAGGTAACCCTTCCTGCACAAAAACAATTCTGCCTGCAATGCAGGCATACTTGCACAGCACGCAAGAGTGCCTGCGTTGGTGCTAGGCAGTACACAATGCATCCGCACAGATAGAGAGCAAGAATGCGCCACATGTTCATAAATCTGACGCACTACTGCTCTTTCCATTTGACGCAGCGCAGCAAGTTGTCTTGCGGTGTTGCGATGCATCAAATATTGATAATCTGATCATAGGTGTTTTGGTCTGCGGCTCAGGTTGTGACAGTCTGAGAAGTGATAGCAGCTGCCATCTTGTCAAACAGGGAGGGGGGGCAGAACGCATGAGGAATTTGAGCCATTATCCTCAAGTGTTCATAATGCATCTTATCACGCCATTGCCACCTCTAAAAGGGAATTATGAATAAGTGTAAAAATGTTCTTAGTTGATAAATAACTAATCATTTGATAGCAGGACAATGGCATCAATAAGGCAATGCATCCCTGTTTTATTGCATAAATGGTGAAGAATTGCTGATGCGGATGCTATCTTATGTTCTTTGCATGTGTACAAGCAAGCCTGTCATTTGTCTGGTCTTGCTCTGCAGATGTGGCACAGCTTGATGACCTTGTTAAACTGCTGTGAGGCTGACATGAACACTTCTTCATCGTCACACACAGGGTGTTTATTTATAGAATATGCTACCCCCATAGCACAGGTATCTCAGAGACCCACTGATAAGGCAGCAGGGGACTATGCAGTAATATGAGGACAACCAGATGAAAAGATTTTACAGGAAGCCTCTTGGTTTAGAAATCGCTTCGTACTGAAGACATAATTCCATGTTATCTTACAAACAAGAAAGCAAAAGTTTAAAATGAAGGAAGAACACACGGCGCTCCTGAGATCAGCAGAACGGCGGCCACCGCTGAACGCGATTGACGGTGCGGATTATAATGGGTCTGCAGGGCCAGGCAACTGTCTACACGCGTAACCACAAAGAAGCTGACCTTTATGCTGCGAGTGTGTTCTCTGTGTGGCAATGTTTAATCAATAGCAAAGCGAGAAACTAATAAGTTATTGAATGATGTGATGGATTGGCTGATGCAGTTTGAAATACGTGCTGGTACTCTGTGACCTGCACGCCTTGCCTCGGCCTCCTGGCTGAATCTGTAAATATAGGTTTCTCTAAGTAATACTAAGACCACAGCCTGTATCACTTAAGAATATTTAATTTATTCTGCAGTAAACTTTCAAAATGCTCGGCTGTTGTACAAAAAAATATAAGCTGTTCAGGACAAAAACTGGGAACATTAAAGGATAACGTGTCACAGATGGGGCATTCTTCATAGGATATGACTCAAACTGATTTAAAATATTTTATCAGATTCTTTGTGCTGTAAGCCTCGTCAGTATCATTAATGTACAGACACTTATCTTCTGGTCCATGCCCCCATAATGCCCACTGATGAAATGTAGAGCCAACCTTCTTTCCATTTGCAAATCTAGATGGGAATTGCTGTTGTAGAAGGGGTGTAGGAAATGTGCCTTTTCTGTGTTACTACTCCAGTTTTTTCACCTTTCTCTGTACTTCATGGGGCATATTTATGGGACTAGTGGCACAGGACATGGCAGCAAGTTACCTTGTTGCGCTGCCCTGCATCATAGGGAGATGGCAGGAATGCACCATATTTATCCAATAAGGCACATTCCTGTTCTTTCCCCCTGCACTGGTGCTGTTTGGCAGCCTAGTGCCAATGCAGGGACGTTTGCACCATGGTGCAAGTGTGCCTGTGTTGTAGGCAAGATTGTTTTTGTGCAGGAATAAGTACCTTCCTGCATAAAAACAAACCATAGAGGTGTTTTCCTCTTTCTATGTGTGCTGCAGAATCAGCACACATGGAAAGAGGGAACAAAACGAGGAGAAATAAAGATATTTGTCATCGTTATGCCTCACCTGGGGTGGCGTAACATTTAGGTGCATTCCCATGTTTACCAGGTTTGGTAAATTGGGGAATGTGTCAAAAACCATGGGATTTGCATGGGAAAACCCAACTCAACGCCTATGGAATGGCTCCCATGCACAGAGTAATGCAACACAGAGATTTTCATTGCCTTGCATTACTTCATATTTTTGAAGCTATTCAAAGCTATGCAAAGTGGCTTTGCATGACTTAAAAAAAATGGACTTAGGGGCTTGTGGTGTGCATGTACCGTGTTGCGTTATGCAAATATGACACAAATCCCTCATAAATATGCCCCTGTGTTTGCTGAACTTAAAATTTGGAGCACTTTACTCCTGTTAAATAGGAGTATAGGCTTGTGCTCCACCTATAAACATTGTAAATTGTCTTGTCTCTAACTGACTTATTTAACTTGCCTGTAAGTCCCTAGTATATGGTACAGAAACTGTACCCAAGGCCTGGAAGCTAAATGTCACCTGTACACTGCAGCTCCCACTGTGCCATCCACTTCAGTGGCAGGTAAAATATGGCTGTAGTCCAACCCTGTGTAGCCTGACAGGAGCAGCTTGCACCCTGCTGCTCAGGCCTGTCAAAATCGCCCTACTTTCTGGTAGGAACTCCTGATTTCAAATATGCAAAACGTCATCCCTAAGGAACACCTTGCTGTCCACAAGGTAGTGTTAATGCTATTTAAAAGTGGAACATATGTGACATTAGAAATAGCATTATCCCACTGTCAGGGTCAAAACAACATTGTCAGTGGTCAGGCTGTACCTCTACATAGGAAAAGTTAAAGTATTGATTATATTCTTCAACTTATAACTTTTGACATGTGGAGACTCCATTCAAAGACTTATTTTTATGTTTATTGAAATCAAATCTAATGGTGTTGTCGGATTTCTAATAAATATTTTAGTTATGTAACTAATGGTAAGTTACCTTTAGATGATGGATGCTGATTTGCATTAGCTCTCCAGCTACTGCCCAGCTTGTGCTTGGCCTGAATGAGGTGCGAAAGGGGTGTGAAAACTGCTCTCAGCACATAGCCTGGGTGTGACATGATGTTTTCTTCCTCTGGTAGGAAGATCAGTTGTGGGGGCCCAGGACATTAATTTACTTCTGAGGGGGCTTCCTTGTCAGAGGTATATGATAAGTAACACCTGCAAAGGCCCCAGCCTCTGTCCCCGTAGTCAGGCTGGCATCAAACCTAGCTTGGGTAAAGCTGTTCCAGAATTGGATTTGAGTGACCACATTGTAAGCACTGCTTTTTAGCCTGGCCGTACTTCTGGGGGGGCACACAGGCTCTGCAAAAGGGAAGTAGGGTTCCCTCAACTTGTATTTTTAGAGTGAGGGGCACAATGGTGTTGTGTGCAGTAGGGCAAATTGAAACTACTGAAAAAGCGGGTGGGGTTGCCTCCAATGATTAAGGAATTCTTCCTCACCTTCCCCCTCCATGGCCAGCTTGGGCACAGCAGATGGTTCAGCGGTCTCCACTTGCATGCCCAGGTCAGGTGTGGTCTCCAGCCTAGCCTTTAGGATTAAGTGTTTTTCTGTTATTCCCCGATGTTTCCAGCTACATGGACATGGCAGAGACCTCCAGGAGCCTTCTTGCTTTCCTAGCAGATTCTGACACTGTCAGGCCTGCACAATTACACACATATATATTATATAAACATATAAGAATGTGTATGTGTGTGTGCTGTGTGTATATATATTACCTACTGGCGGTCGCCAGTAGGTAGTCACAGTTAGGACCTATTATCCATAGGAAATCCTCAACATTCTATTCCCAATAAGTCTGGCGCCTGTTGACGAATCTTCATGAAATTTTCCAAACTTTTGGCCAGCTCCGGTCCGCTCCTATCCTGAAAGTTTCGTGGAGATTCATCAAGCGGGGGCTGAGAAAAAAGGGGGTCCCAAAACGCGTTTTCCCCATGCAAATTCCCATAGGACCTGTTGACGCAGCTACAGCCCGAACTGCTGAACGGAATTACACCAAATTCGGCAAAGAGGTAGTCCTCAGTTCAGACTCGTGCCTTTTGCATAAATGGTGTAAATCCGTTCAGTAGTTCCTGAGAAAATTAGAGTAAAACAGATAGATATATCTACGGCCTCGGAGGATCCGCGCACCTTAAGCACACTCTAAGCGCACCCTCCCCGAACCGAGATGTAAAGGGGGCAGGGTAGAAATACTCTGACCCTCTAGTGTTGCTTAGGGGGTCCCAGAAGGACCCCCGGGGGCCCCCTTTTTTTAAAAAAAAAAAGCAAACGGCGAAATGCGCACAGGGTGTGCGGTTCCTAGCGTGTTGGGTGCGCGGATCCCAAAATAATGGAAAAAATAAATAAAAAAGAACGTTTTTAAAATATAGTTTAAAAAATATTTTAAAAAATATAAAACTATATTTTAAAACAGTAACAATTTTTTTTTTTTAAACCCAATAAAAACAAATATTTTTTAATTTTTGAAAGAATTGATTAAAAAAATAAGTTAAAAAAAGGTGATAAAAACGTATTTTAAAAAAACATGATTAAAGGAATTGACACACTGAAATTGAAAATTTTAGAAATTCAATGAAAAACATTAAGCATCATAGCTTTAGCGATAAATTATAGATAGGAATTAGCATTTAAAAACCTTTGAAATTCATTGAAAAAACCATAGGTTTCATGCACGTTATAGTTAGGAATTGGCATTTAAAAAACCTTAGAAATTCACTGAAAAAACCATAGATTTCAGGGGTGTTATAGTTAGCTGGACATTTCCCTTGTACAAAACCCTAGAAATTCCCCCGTTATAGTTAGTTCAGCTAACTATAACTTGCGCGCCCCCGCAATGCACTGCTGATGATGTCACATATTACATCACTCATGACATGGTCAGTGACATCACTGATGACATCACTGATGACATCTCAAATTACATCACTGATGACTTCACTGATGACATCCTCCATGTAATAAATTAGTGCATCTTCTCACACCCTAATATAACCTTTGATAAACCGACTCAAAATTTCAGACGGCCATTCTCAAAACCATAGATACTCCAATACCAATAAATACATACACACTCATTGACTCTTAGGTCTACACACACATCTCTATTCGCTCACCTGTAGAGTCACTCATACTTACAGTCACTCAGTACAGGACTAACATATGCATTTATACACCTATATAGGCACTCAGACACCGCCAATCATCCATAGACATACTCACATACCTAGTCAATCATACAAATAATTAATCACACTCCAATTTACTCACCTATACAGTTATACACACACAAGTTCACGTACTCATAAAAATACTACCACATTCTTACGCTCTTATACAATTACTGATACAAGCACACACTCATCCATACAGCCACTCTCACAATCACACACTCTCACATATTTCCAGTGAATTTCAAAGGTTTTTTAAATGCCAATTCCTAACTATAACGTGCATGAAACCTATGGTTTTTTCAGTGAATTTCAAAGGTTTTTTAAATGCTAATTCCTATCTATAACTTATCTCTAAAGATATCATGTTTAATGATTTTGATTGGATTTCTATATTTTTCAAATTCAGTGTGTCAATTTCATTAATTATGTTTTTTTAAAATACTTTTTTATCACCATTTTTTAAACTTATTTTTTCAATTAATTCTTTAAAAAATTAAAAAATATTATTTGAATTTAATGGGTTTTTCAAACATATTTTTTTATATTTTTCAAAATATTTTTTTAACTATATGTTCAAAACTTTATTTTATATATTTGTTTTCCATGTTTTTGGATCCACTCACCCAACGCGAGAGGATCTGTGCACCAAACGCAATAGGATGCGCGCACCCTGCGCACATTTCGTCGTTTAAATAAAAAAAGTGGGACCCCTAAGCACCTCTAGAGGGTCAGAGTATTTCCACTCTGCCCCCTTTATATGTTTTACACACTTATTCCCCTTGCTTCTTCAGCCTCGCTTCTACCGAGGCAGAAAATGGCCACCAACAGTTCCTGGTTTCGAATGTAGATAGACACTTGACAGCCAATTAGGATTCAGCGTGCAATCGGGAGGGTGCGTGTTCGGTTCGGGGAGGGTGCACTTACGGTGCGGGTAGGGTGCGCGGATCCTCCCCGGCCATAGATATATATGTACATTTAACTCTAATTTTCTCAGGAACTACTGAACGGATTCACACCATTTATGCAAAAGGCATGAGTCTGAACTGAGGACTACCTCTGCCAAATTTGGTGTAATTCCGTTCAGCGGTTCGGGCTGTAGCTGCGACAACAGATCCTATGGGAAATTGCATGGGGAAAACACGTTTTGGGACCCCCTTTTTTCTCGGCCCCCACTTGACGAATCACCACAAAACTTTCAGGGTAGGAGCGGAGCGGAGCTGGCCAAAAGTTCGGAAAATTTCGCGGTGATTTATCAATCAGCGCCAGACTTATTGGGAATAGAATGTTGCGGATTTCCTATGGAAAATAGGTCCTAACTAAAACTATCTACTGGCGATCGCCAGTAGATAATATATATATATATATTCCACAAGTCGAATCTTCTTCAAAGTAAAGAAAATCCACGGGCCTCTTTGATCAGCATAGAAAGTGCTTATTTTCTGACAGAAAGAAATATATATATATATGTATGAGCAAAACAGTAATCCCGAAACACGTTACAGCAGAGTAATAAACATGTGGAATTGAAAACCAAGTCCATGGTGCTGGTGTCTGGTATCGATTAAGAAATTGGAGTTGGAGTTTGTAATATTTACATATATATCCCTATTTTCTAGAACTACTCTTCCTTAGTTCCATTATTTGGAAACTGAATGTTTTTTTCCCTATGAAATCTCAATCCAAAATGCCCAAATCATTTGGATTAACACACATCCTATTTAGTACTATAAAAGGATCGTACATTTTAAGTCTAGTTGCATAGTGATTATTCTTGCTTGATTCCTTGCTCACTGGACTCCATGAATTATCCGCCTTCTCCAGTTCATGCTTGTTTTATTCTTGTCTTCACCTTGCTACATGGCCTGAATAGCTGGAATTTGTTTTAGGTTTGCAGTGTTTTCCTTCCTGCTGTATATTATTTCTATGGCAATTCTAGACTTCAAGTTTCAATCTGGCATTGCTAACTAGACCTGGACTGCACTTTCCCCTTGACTTCTGAATGGCACCCTGAGAAGTCTCTACATGCATCCCCTGAAGTCCTAGGGCCGTAGAAGAGTACTCCTGTGATTGTTTGGACACCGGAAGAAATTTTGGAAACTTTTGAAAACTTTTCCCAAAGTAGGAGTTTATTTTTGAAAAACTAGAAGCTAATGACCCCTTCACCCTGGAATTTTTTTACCCCCGGCGTGGGGAGGGGTAATTATTTTTTCTGTGTCTAACTGCCATGGTTTTACTGGTGGTGCAGAAAAAAGGGACATTACACAATCCATCCTAAAAGAGAAAAGGAGCAGTTCCCTTTCTCCTACTGCTCCTACTCCATCGGGCCATCAGAGGAAGCTTTCCAGTAATGGAGCCAAGGGATTTCTATTGACAGAAAGCTTAGGATCTGCCCAGCACTAAATGATGCAGGCAGACCAAGAGTTTGGTGGACAGTGCAATCTGTCACGTCAGAGTACTCTGTTCGAAATTCTAAATCAGGCCCTAAGTTATAAATATTTTTGCCACTAGTAGTGACTGATGCAAAAAACTAAAAAGTGATGGAACACAAGCTTGAATTATTCTCAGCCGCAGGTGAATATTTTGCCCACTCTTTAGTCCATTGCTTTACACCTATTGGGTCACACTGCTATTCGGTGCTACAGTTCATGTGCGCTGGCAATTAAATAGTACTGTCAAAATTGATTCCATCCATTTGGTCTATTGAACGTTTCTGTAAGACCACGGCAAAAGACAGAAAAATGCACAACTGGCATGTAAGTTAAAGTCTTATGTAGGCTGAAATGTGTTTTTACACCACTAACATACATGACAAATACCTATGCCTGCCAAGAGCACTGCTGTGGTTCTGTGGACTGCAGTTCAAAAGCTATATTTTGACACGTGGAAGGAGAAATGCCTTTGCCATGTAGGAAAGCAATATATATTTTAAGTGTGACTTAGCCATTTATTCCCACTTCCGGAGGTCTGGGACAAGCTGCTGAGATTTGCACCCAAGGCAGGCAAGAAAACCAGGTTTCTCCATCTTAGAACTATTTTCTGCACTTAACCAGATTCATCAGAACCTTGCAGTGAAGGCCTCCAGCCTTTTGAAGTCATGCTAGGCTGCAGCTTTCATCCCTACCATGCTGGGGATTTTGAGAACCTAAAAAAGTGATTAAATCTGAAAGTAAAAACTTGAACTAGGTGAGGAATCAAATCTGTTCCAATGGCAAAGCGGCCTTTGAAACACAACAAAATCTTGTTCAAAGACTGTCCCCCCCAAAAAAGGCTGCAGATTGGATTTTCTTTGTCTTTAAATTTAATAAATGATTTGAACAAGACACAGTTAAATTTAAACATTTGTTTTTCAAATACCTAATAACTAACAACTAACCAATTTTCTATTTAGATGATAGTAACTGGTTCCTATTTCTTTTAAAATTTACTGCGAGAAATAATAAAAGTAAGCTCTACAATGCATATATATTCTCACTTCATGGCAGCAAAAGTTCTAGCTACCACTCCCAGATCCGCAGTAGATTCTGCACCCTTAATGACTATCTAATTAGGTGGAGGTGCCTCATCATCCTTGTACCATATCCACATTTCAATCGCCTATGCAAGTAAGGCCATACACTTGGAATACGCAAATCTTAATGACAACCTCCAAAACAATGTTCATAGGCCTTCAGCTTCCCACTTGTCAATAAAGGATTCTAGTAGGTCACGGAGGTCAAGGGTGAATGCTGCTTCCAAAATAGGAGACATTCCAGGTGGGACCATGCAAATCCAGTAGACGTTAATGGCAAGATAATTTTAGTGGCAGACGCAGAAATAGGAACCAGTTACTATCATGTAAATAGAAAATTGGTTAGTTTACTACAAATGAAGTACAAGAAGGGAACATTCAATCCAAACATGATTTAGTCATTCATGTAGAAATGCCAAACTGACTTCATGGATGGCTATAGAGAAAGGAGAGGCAGGAAGATCATAAATTAATACATTCAGATAGAAAGGAATATAAATAAAGTAATCAAGGTAAAAAGAATGTCAAAGGAATAGGTGAACCGACACCCAGGAAGCATACTAATCTAAGCACTGTAGTCAATGTTGAAAACTAATTGATGACATGGCAAAAAAGGAATGAAAGAAAATTAAACATTGGATTGAGCATTGTCAGCTAAACCTTGGGTTAATCAAGACTCCTCTTTGTATAGACAAATTTTAAACGTCAATTCTTGCACTACGTCAAATTTCCTGCATTAACACACATTTTAGAGAGTGAAGTTTAGAGACTGGAGTACTCATAGCTTTAGAAACTAGCCAAACAGATAAAAGTCCAGATCAGTGCAAGGTTCCTGTTGATATGTACAAATGAAAAGTAGCCTTTGGCTGCAGGGGGTAACAAAGATATTCAAAGCAGTAATGATACAAACATATTTTGTAGAACATGGCCGTTGCTAACTAAAATCCCTCTCTTAAAAAGGCTAATAGAGCAAATCTGGCCTCCTATTTCACTTTATCTGACCTCCTGCCATCCTACTTCACTTTTAGTCTTTTCAGTGAAAGTTGGGGTAGAGCCTTATTAGATAGATGGCAGGAAAGGTGAAAGACAGATACTCTTAAATGAGATATAGTATGGATTCTATAAATGTGTAACCTATATAGCTGTTTAAACCTGGCTGCCCCTTTAAATATGATTGAGAAGTCCACGCTGCGGGTGGTGCTCTCAGAGACAAGGGAAGAGGAGAGAATTGTGATTATCTGTTTAATTTGCTTTAGAATCCTTTTGCACAAGTATGTTATGGCACATGGGGACAACTAGCTGCTAAAGTATCATGTAGCCATGTAGGATTAGGCAAAAGTGAGTTCTTGCACCCCTGCTGTTCTCCTTGTACATGAAAGGATGACAAATGTATGTCTAGAAAGTCAGGCAGATCCTCCCAAAGTTAATGAAATGAATGACAAACCGTACCACTTAGTTTTCAATGCAGAAGATGAAAAATTGATCTGTCACACAGCATAAGCAATATTATGTTTATTTAAAAGGAATGTGTATTTTATTAATAAACTGGGTCTTTGAGAATATTTTACTTATCTAGGTCTTTCCTTTGATTGTAAACTTTCCTGGAAAACTCATATGGATCTCACTAAGCATTCATTTTGAAAGGGAGTTGTTTGTACACTTTGAATGGTCAGGTAGAAATACCTTCCATGCTGAAGATTTATAATCCAAACGTAATTTCAAAAATCAGTTATGGTACTGGAATAGGGGGGTTGAAGAAAAGTGATTTAATTCAAGTAGCAGAAAATAAGCATTTGAATAGACATATAAGGATCCCCTAGTCAGTTGCTAATTATATCATTCCACACTCACTGGGGCGACCATTTATATGAGAACGTTTGAGCACTGCTCTTGGGGATTTTTGCTTTTCGGTATGGGGAAAAATACAACACTGACTAACATATTTGTTACAGGATGTATTCACCCTGGCTAATATTAGAACATTCCTTGGCTGTACATATTATTATTTGCCTCAAGTAAACAGACAGCTGAAGTAATTTAGTTTGCTCAGATAAACTTGATTTCAGGGGAGTAAATCACCTTTGGGGCATTTTGGTGTGAAAGTTTGGACAGTGGATTAGTGGAGCTTGTAAAGTCTCCTTTAAGATATTACCTGCTTTTAATATCCACAATTGGTTTGAAATAATTATTTGGGATAGGCATATTCTCAGCATGTGCAATCAGTTTTAGCCATATTTAGAATGAGTCTTTTATTGAACAAATATAGTTGCCAAAATATAGGACTCAAGAAGAAATAATTGTCTGACAATGTTAAATGTGATGTTTTTCTGCTGCTTTTATGACATGCCCAAACAAGGTACGTATGTCAGGTTCGAATAGACGAAGGGGGTTGAAATGGCTGTCCTGAATTAATTTATTTAATGGTGTTGTATTCACCCCCTATTGTGTTACACAACCTGGAGTTGGGATTAAGAGAAGGTCTGGAATAAGTGATGTAGCCATGTGCCACTTTATTAGGTATTTTTATTATTATTGATTAATTATTTATTCATGTATGTTTTACTGTCTTCTTGACCAGCATAATCTATTTATAAGGTGTAGAGGGAATGTTTACTGGACCTTTCGGTAACTTATTCTCTTATTTACAGTTTAAGTGAACCTTAATCAATCAATCAATCAATATTTGTTAAGCATGACTACTCACCCATGAGGGTCTCAAGGCGCGGGGTGCTACAGATCAGACTGGGTGTTGAGGTTCAGTAGAAGAGCTAGGAGTTAGGGTCTTTCCTAATTTGGGTCAGCAACAGGGATAGCCTAAGGTGGAGAGGCAGGGTGTTCCAGGTTTTGGAAGCGAGATAGGAAAATTATCTTCTTCTGGTCCTGGTCTTGTGGATCTGATGGACAGGGGTAGGGCCAATAGGGCGGAGCAGAGATGTCTGCTGGGTACATGAAATGAGAGGCGGTGGTTGAGGTATGCTTCTCTGGCATTGTGGAGGGATTTGTAGGCGTGTGTGAGGAGTTTGAAGGTGACTATTTTGTTGACTGGAGGCCAATAAACCTCTCTCAGGTGTTCAGAAATCCAGTTGCGGTGGGGGATGTTGAGGACCTGTCTGGCTGCTGAATTTTGAATGTTGTGTAGTTTCAGAAGGAGTTTCTGGGTGACTCTTGCGTAGAGTGCATTGCCATGGTTGACTCTGCTGCTGATGAGTGTGTGGGTGACCTTCTTTCAGTGGGGATCCTTCTAAAGGACTTTCGAAGCAGGCGGAGAGTGTGGAATCAAGATGAGGAGACAGCATTGATCTGGTGGTTCATAGTGAATGAGGCATCCAGTATGAGGCTGAGGTTTTGTGCTTGGCCCGTGGGTGTGTCCCTAGTGCTGCTCACCACTAGGAGTCTTCTCACACTGAGAAGTTGGGTCCCAGGATGAAGAGTTTGGTCTTATCTGAGATGAGCTTGAGGCAGCTGTCTCTTATCCACGTGCCGACGGCCTTCATCCTGTCATGGAAGTTGTTTCAGCCAATTGTGGACTAACTAGTGAGGGAGAGGATCAGGAGGGTATCATCAGCATAGGAAGCGATGTTGATTCCATGGTTCCTGACTATGGCTGTGAGTGGGTACATTTAGACATTGACGGAACTAATTTAATTATTTCACACGTTATCCAAATCCATTTCCTATGATGTGCCTGCAAGAGAGATCCTGCTTGAAGTAGGTGACTAATTCAAAACATGTGTTTGAAAATCATTTTGGATAAACACTTTTAGATTCCTAAGTAAATTAATCTTTCTTTGAAAAAATACATGTGTGAAAGATTGCTGGGAAATCAACTGAACTGTGGTTTCACTGTCTTGCAATAACCTCTTTGGCACCGAGTTTTGCTATTTTTCTTCCTATGAAATGTAGGGTAAGGGGTACATTTCTCACGTTGTCACACTCTGGAGGTAATTTAGAGTTTGGTGGATGGAATATATCAGCCAAAAATCAGAGAATATCCCATCTACTCTACTTGTAGTGTATACATGGCTGTACACTCTAAATGGGACAGACAAGACATGTGCCAATTCTAGGCAGATAGCCCAAACTCTTGCTCTAACTCACTAAATACAACATCTATACACTAGACAGTAAAGTGAAATGCATATCCAGTGTTTTAAATTGAGTTTTGTCTTCATATTGATTTCTTTCTTTTCATGAAGGGTGCTCTGAAATTCTTTCACCATTTCATAAATTTCAACTTTTCCTATCTTTAATTTCTACTAGCCTGAATTTAAATTCTGAAAGTTACCCACTAGCCTCCCTCATACTCTGATGTTGATAACTGAATATACTAAGGTCAGCCTAGTCAATGTGGGGCTAGGGTTGGTCCAATTAATAGGAATCTACATGGGATTATGTTGAAGAAATGGTAGTGGGCAAAATAATGCAGTACAATCACTGTCTTGAAAGAAGTGCTTTGAGTGTTCAGATGTATTGTGCTTCTTTATTAAATTTCCATTCCAATAAGCACATTATATGGTATTGCCTTCAATTATATGCTGATGTACACCATGTCAGATAACCACAAACTGTGACTTGGACACAACAAATTTTACTTCCATTGTGGAACTTGTGGGGAAAATATATTGTTGAAAATGATTACCTTTAGCACGCTATTACTCCAGATTCTTCCCTTCCTTTCTGAAATTGTTTTTGTGGGCCACAAGACTCTGCACATGTTAGTCCTGCTAACCAATGCAAATTGCTTTTGCTCTCCCTTTTAAACCAGGTAAAATTGGCAGTATTTAAAAAAACTATGGCATGTATATTTACTGGTTCACATGCCCAGGCAGTGAAAAACCTCCAAAGCCATTTTTCACTTTGGCAAGGCTGGTTTTCCCATAAGAAAAACGTGGTTTGCATAATAACGTATAATCCTTTATTTAAATTGAGAAGGCTAATTTTAATAGTAATTTGCAAGGCAATTTACTGGTCCAGTTAGATTTTATATTACGGTTTTGAAAATGACACTATTAGAAAATTGTAGTTTTGCTGCCTAAGAGAAAAGAGGCCTTTCTGCCAGTGCCCAGTGTCACTTGACCGCTGATGACTTCCCTGTGGAGAGATGTGAGTACTCCCAGACAGTGGAAAAAGGCTTTAGAATGGAGAGGTGGTTTTCTTCCTTATGTAAGATGGCTGAGAGGCTGTGCCCAGCCCCTTCCTTAGCTTCAAAGAATGCCTACCCTTTCAGTGGCAAATGTAACCCATGCTTAGGCTCCCTTTTGTCTTGCTAGTCAGCTTGGCTTCATATCCAGTGGGAGGGGGGCTGCCCCAGAACTGGTTTAGAGTGACATCATGGGTGGGTTTGCCCATTATGATGGTCCCACTTCTGGGTATGCACAGGTTGGTCTAACCAGAGGAATAAATGTTTTCCTTGTTGGATTTAGGTAGAGAGGGGCACTGTGGGATTGTTGATAGTAAAACACACAGGAAATGCTGCATTAGAGGGTAGGGTCACTTTCTGCCTATTGGTTAGGGAGTGTTAGGTGTTTTCTCCATCCACAGGCTGATTTTGGGCATAGATCTGGAATCCCCAGTGCCATATCAGAAAACTCCTGGACCTTGAAGAATCAGAAAAAGGATTACCCTGATGTCTGAAGATCCTGAAGAAAGACTGCACCTGTTTGCCTTGAACCCAGTACCTCAGAAGGGACTCCAAGGGTCAGTTAACTGACTGCTTATGTTACATGGACCTACAAGGCATCCAGAGGGTCTTTCCCTGTAACGGTCTTGCTAACCAGTACCAACTGAATCTGCCCTAGACCCTGCTGCTGGACACTGTTGGCATGAATCCTGATCCCCAAGTGGTGTCTCCAGGTCCTAGACCCTTGGCTGGTGTTAGAGTGTACTCTTCCTGTTCCCAAACTGCAAATTCTGGGACTAAGAAATGTTTTGCCACCTTTCTGACTGGTAAACTAATGGAGATCAGGATTGCTGTCAATTTTTTGTTCCCTTTTGGTAACATTTTCTTCATTAAAATGTACCCTATTTTTGTTAATTGTGTTGGGATGTTTCTTGTGTTGTGTGTTTACTTCATTACTGTTTGCATGCTAATTAAATACTTGACACATTGCCTCTAAGTTAGGCCTGACTGCTTTTGTGCCAAGCTACTGGATGATTAAGCAGAGATTTATTTAGAGACCTTTGTGGTTCACCCTGACAAGGATTGTGATTAATATATGAGGTGGACGTTCACTCCCTCAACTAATACTCCATATTCTTACAAATATGTATCAGGCAGCACTTAGTCTAGCCTGAGGTAGTGTTGAAAACGTTTATTCATTATAAGTCGTTTTCAAATGTTTCAAAACTGATTTGTCTCTTGTACATACCTGAGGAGTAATAATGAATAATTTTAAAGACTGTTTTTGTTGGTGAAGGAGATAAAATATATTTCAGAGGGTTTCAAGTGTACTCTAAGCTGTCGTTTTCTATCAGATACACTAACAGCACGCCCTACTAACCTTTACATGGACTTACAAATCACTACTGCATAATAAGTACAACCTCCACCTAATGAAGGCAGATCTTTATATTTTAACACTCATTTGGAAAACCAATTAACTTTAACTCTATTGAACAAATTGAGTAGGTAATAAATCAAATGTTAAAAGATTGGTGAAAAGCCAGTCTTTCCTTAATTAGAGCACTGATCTGCCCAAGGCCGTCTACTTGGTGCTCTGTTATAGATTGACAACTTCCACTGTCTAAAGCAATTAACATTTTTATGTCCCTGTTTAACAGGTTAGACCTCAGCTGCTAGCATTTTACTTTCAAATCATGAATTTCTTTCCTGTCTTCCTAATGCATTTAACAAGCACAATTTCTCTTTCCAGACCGTTTCGGGGAATTGTGTTTAACGTGGACTCACTGTATTGTATACTAAAAAGCTCCAATTTTACTTTACTTGATAGCCCCAGCCAGCCTTCAGATAACATTATGATCATTCTGGGCATATATTCCAGCAAACTTTCTATCATATTTGCATTATTTCATTACCTACATTGTCTAATTCATATTACACAGAATGATACAGAAGATGAGACTAGAACTTGTATTGAGAAAAAGAGATAAAATGAAGAACAATTTAGTTCAGAAGGTTTGGTCTCAAGTTCAGTATAGTATAGAGATCCACATCATATGCTTCTCATTGCAGTTGAATGAGATTCCCTTGCTTCTCTTTCAATCTACAACCTTGCACCATACTTATTGTGGCCAGGCAACTGGTGATTAGTGCACTGCTGATTTGCACCATTCTACTCCCCACATCTCCATTCATCATGCTGGCAGACATTAAACCCAACCTTAAAAAGGACATTTAGGGCACTCTATTTCAGAATTACATTCCTCTAACTCCCTAACTGAAATTCAATGCCTCTCACTGTCTAATTGAACTCCTATCTCAAATTTTCAGTCATTTATTAATCATGTGCACAGCAATCTCACCCTACCCCTTAAATCAGCTCATTTGGGTACTTTATTTGTACCATACACACTTTTCTATATATCACCTGCACACCCTTGCTCCAAACAGGAGCCTAATCTCCCAATACGGGTTCATATCTCCCCGCACTTGAGGAATCTGCATTTGCTTCCTATGGAAAAAAGTATTTTGTTCAAAATCCTGCTCCTACTGTATGAAGCACTATCTGAAATTGGCCCAAGATATCTGTCTACTAGGGCACAATGCTAGTGCCCTAAGATAAACTTGTGTTCATCTAATGGGCACTTGGCCATAGTCCAGAGGGTCCGCCTTTCAAAAGTTGTAGGATGGACTTTTTCCTATTTGAGCCCCCGGGCATGAAACAAACTCCCCTTAGACCTACGACAAATTGACTCTGAGGGTCAGTATAAAAAGAAATTAAATACTTAGGGGGATATTGTCAAGAATGTGTGATAACTACCGTAAAAGTAGCTTAATGTAACTCTTCACATCGCAGTCTATCACGGGAAAATAACACCGTGGTAACGTGGTATTCCAAAGCCGGCCGTACCATGCGATAGGCCCACGATAACGCATCAAATGTCCGCGATAAAGTCAATGCGACGCTGCAAAACTGCGAAACAGGAATGCCAAAAAGTTGCAATGAGGACAATTGCGATACAAAAACCTGCAAAAACCAGCCACAGGCCTGCAAATCCCATGCGTCATGCAGGAACATGCACTATAAAAGCAATGGAAAAAAAGGGAGGAAAAAAAACTGTGTAGCACCATGGATGCAATTGGACCGAGTGCAAAGGCCACATCGAAACCCACAAGCCCCACAGACCACCAGCAAGGAACAACGGGGTCGGGGAAGGCCAAAAAGAAGAGTAAGAGGAAGACGGGTTGCAGTCCGCAGGAAAACCAGATCAGCGTCACGGAGGCTACAGAACACTACCATCAACACAATTATCGAGGAGGGCAATGGAGGAGGCCAAGAGGTGCTGGCATGATGTTAAAAGCCAAACCAAGTACAAACCCGCTGCCAACAGGAAGGCAGCAATGGCACAGGAGGTGGGAGTCCTGCACCACAGGAGGAGCAGGAGGAAACGGGGGCCACAATCATCAGTGTGGAGATGCTGCAAGGAGGTGGGAGTCAAGACACAGCTCGAGAGGACCTGACACAACATAAACAGGGTGAGAAACGACCAGGACTGGGGTGACGGGGAGATGGGCACAATGGCACACATGCACAATGATGTGTAGCACACTGCACACCCACAATGACTGGATCATGTCCCTGATCCCCGTGGCACACTGCAGCACACACACATAGCATTCACAGCACATCCACATTGATGACAATGTGGTACAACATGCAGACCCGACACCACAGAACAGAGGACACAATTGGCTGCGCTCATGCACTGTAACAGTCCAACCACATCTAACAGAGCAGGAAACTGTGAGAAGGAAATGTACGCGTACAACCTCACATCCGTCATGTAGTCCAAATGTCAACTGTCCCGCATCAAAATCCAGCACCTCCCGAACAGTCACAATGTACATAGTCATACATTCTGCATGTAAACAAGAACAATACTCCAACATACATGTCAACACAATGTCAACATGCATCTCTCCTTCACATTGCAAAGGGACAAACAACACCTCCAGCAGAGCAGACCAGACTACTCATCAGTGATGCTGGAGAGGACAACCACACCACCGATGGCCCACAACAGCTCATGCACATCCCAGGCAACCACCACCAGGAACAGGGCAGCCAAGCTACATAAAAGAGAACCCAGCCCATGCACAGACCACACAGCAGGGAGCACCCGCCAGCACTGCTGGCTCTTATCACCTCACCGAGCCACACATGGCATTCCAGTGCCAGGTGTCAGGATGCCAAATGGAGGTGGCTGAACAGGTGAGGTTGGAGTCTGAACCCATGGATTATGAACTAGATTACAGGCGTGGGTGACTAATTCCCCTCAGGGACCACCTACACCACACAAATAGACCCATACTGTGACAGAGACACATGCATTTGCACATATGATGTACTGAACCACACCCATAGGCATGCAATTATCATTCAGTCCTCTCTTCTTATGTATTGAGTGGGTGACGATAAAGCTACATGTCCAAGGTCTAACATGCTGCCTGCTGTGACATGTTGGCATCCACTGTACACAAAACAATGTTATGTTATCGGGCCCGCGCCCTCATTCATACATTATGACCACACGGACACACACAGATAGTTTGTGGAACTGGCCATGGGCACATGCGCCCGGCCCCTTTATTGGCAGGGCCACATGTACAATGACACCTGTGCTGGATGTGTGTGGGGTGAATATGAGCCAGCCCCCACAGAATGGTTGGTGCTGGCAACAACTTGAACAGTGAACACCATTAAAACTGAAAGTGCAAACACCAGCATAACAGAGACAAATGTGGAGTATCATGGAGGTAGCAAGTACAGAGGTCACCCAATATGCAAGCAGGAGTGTCCGTGAGTTGCAGTGCACCGATGTTGGGGCACCTGGAGTGCTGAGCAGGGTACCAGGCAGATGATGGCATCCACCACAGGTGTGAGCAACTCCATTGTGGCGGTGGTGGTGTTTGCCTCCTGTAGTGATGCGTCATCCGGGCCGGTCAGGACTCGATTTGATGTGTGAGCCCTGGTGCAACGCAGTTGAGGCCAGAGACAGCAGACAGCGCAGGGCCACATACACATGGCGTCGATGACCTAAAGGCCATCGTCTCAGAGGCCATCCAATACCTCACAAGCCAGGGTCCCTGACTTGAGCTGCACAGAGTTTGTGGCCCCGGATGCACTGCGGCAGGCACAGGCACACCGCCACCGGACGGTGACTTGCGGTGCAGTGAGAAGGGCCACGCGAGCTGAGCGGGTCCTTATCAATGTCCCAGGTGAATGTGGAGGAGGGTTGAGGGGGACAGTGGAAGGTGTCCTCTAGGGCATGATGCAGAGGGTAGAAGCCATCTGGAAGCAGCATATGGAGGAGTGGAATGCTACTGCCTCGTTTTTGCCACCAAGTCAGTATCACCGACATGATGGTGATGACAACCCCTGGTCCATGGACTCAGTCACCACCAAAGTTCAACCAGAAAGTGTCCATGGATCTCAGGGAACAGACATAGTGGCACCGGAGCTGAAAGGGTATGCAGTCTACGATGAGGCCAGTACAATGATACCAAGTCTGCCAGAAACAAATCAAGACTGATTTCAAAATGTGTGACCTACTCGACCGCAGTGTAGACCTGAGGCAGCGGTCAGTACGGGCCAAACACGGTTCAGCGAGCTCCTCCTGGAACTCTAACACATGACGTTGACATGGCATATGGGGGTTACTTGTGGTTGACGGAGGTAAAAGCACCAGAGATGAGCGGGTGTTCAGTCAGCAACAATGACATGTATGGACTGGATTGGATTGGCGTGAGGCCTGCTGGACTGCAGTGTAGGCCGACGGCATAGTCATTAAGGGCCCACAGACACGTGTGGTTGGGATTCCATTCCCAGACTTGGTGTCACCACATCAAAGGGAGTACAGTGATGTAAATGCTGCATTAATGTGTGTACTCGGACAATGAATGATCAAGACTCAGTCCCAAATGTGTGACCTACTCGCCTGCAGTGTAGGCCGGAGGCAGCGGTCAGCAGGGACCCACAGCCATGTGTCGTTGTCTTGCGATGCACAGAAGTAGTGACACCAGGGCAGTTGTCGGTAGTGTTCGATCACCTCCGTAAAGATGATCCTTTTTTCCTCCTGACTAACACGCGTCATCCTCTTACATCTCTCCTTGCGAGCAATGATATGTATTCTGCCATTGAAAAATCAAGACTCAGTCCCATATGTGCGACTGACTCGAGCGCAGCATGGCCCGAGGGCAGTAGTCAGCGTGGGCCCACGGACACGTGTGGATGGAATGCTATGCACAGACTTGGTGTCACAACATCGAAGGGAGTATAGTGAGATCAAATCAGGCATAATTGATGTTCTCTGCCATAGTGCAATCAAGACTCAGTTACAAATGTGTGACCTACTCGTCCTCTGTGTATGCCTGTGGAGTACATCAACTAGAAGGGAGTACTGCGGGCCTGTGTCGCGGAAGCCGTGATGGTCTGACGAGGCTGCCAGGTTCGTGGCACTCAGGCTTGGACCTTGCACCAGCATGTGGTGGGCCCTCATCGACACGCGCCGATGTTGGCTGGTGTGCATTGAGGCCTGGGTGCGCAGGGCCTGGCAGGACTGGTACAGGGACCTGTGGCCCGGGGTACAGCAGGCGCACAGGATCGCAGACAACACCGCTCATGGCGATGGCATCGGCCTCTTGGCGGAGTGAGGGGCGCCGCCCTGGCAGACACGTTGGGCATTCCGGAAGAGAACCATGCTCAGGGCTACATGCTTTTTATTCACATCCCTACACTGGTCTGGCGTACGCCGGGCCAGCCCACTCCGCTCACACTTTCAGGGGGGGGTGTAACAAGCTGCATTTCTGGGATCTTCCCGACTGGCTGGGGTGACATGGTTGCGTCCACTGTCCACTACATTCCAAACTCCAGCAGTGTATGTCAACATGGATATATGTGTGGTATGCATACTGCAGTCTTGTCATTGCATCCACGCATTGTGTACATTCTCATTCAACGGTCACTTGCCTCCTTCACACATGCCAGGTACCCACCTCTTCCCACAATCTGCTATCGTGTGGCTGAGGTGCCATGCCATTGACGGCTTATGTGCATGGCTAGCCCAGGTTGCCACAGTAAGTTGTGCTGTCGTGTCTGGTGGGTGGGCAGGTTGTTTGGCATGTTGTGTGTGAGTTTGTGACGTGTGCATTCCCAGTATTTTGAGTTGCATGATTGTGGAGTTGAGGTGTGTGGTGTGTTAATTTGGTACTTGCCAACGAGCAGCGCATTTCCGTGGGTGCTGGCCTGGAAGCGCTGGTTGATGATGGACTCATGCACTCGGAATGGGTGGTTGGCATAGACGTTGGTGTAGATTCCCCGCTGGTCCACACTGATGGAATACTTGTGCTTTCGGTAGCGGATATTGTGTGCAGTGTTGCCAGGGGGCACAAGTAGGACATGTGTGCAGTCAATTGCCCCCTGACACATGCAGGAATCCAGCTATGGCGTAGACACCTTGCTTGGTCTCCAGCTGAACCTGTGCAGTGTGGGGGAAGGATAGGTAGTGTGGTACCGAACTAATGACGACATCCAAGACAGTTGTGGGGAACTTGGATTGGGCTGGCTGTGAGACTCTGGCAGTTGCTGTTTGGAAGGTACCAGATGCCAACAGATGCAGAACAGCCAGCATCTTGGTCTGAGGTGGGATGTTGATTGTTCGCTGTGTTGGTACCGTCAGCCTGTGGGCAATGGTGGTCTGGATGCGTTGGATGGTTGTCCTTTTGACCCTGTGGTGGGCAATGACATTCCCTGGTGCTGGGTCTGTGAGGTTGGCACGTTTTCATGAGGTCGCTGTTTTTGTCTGTGCTGCCTCAGTGTTTATCCGGGGTCGGGGCAGGGAGGGTCAAGGGGGGGTCCTGGGGGTGGTGGCGGAGTGTGTAGTGGCCCTGTTGGGGGTCCAAGCTGCATGATCAGTGGATCCATGGCATCTGTTGCTCTTCAGGTGTGGCTGTGGTCTGGGATCCCTTTTCTGGTGCCGGTTGTAGTCCGACATTGCACCAGGTCAGAGCAGGTGTTAATTTCCTGCTGCTAACGCGCCTTATCGCCTGTTTTGTGATCTTTTTGCAGATCAGACTGGTCGTTGAGAATGTTGAGGTGTGGTGTTGTCACAGGTTTTTGCTCGGGAACGCCTACTCTGCATCTCATTAGCGATAGTTGGCGTGGTCATTCGTGGTGATTTTTTTTGAGGATGCTATCGCCGTAAACTGGTGGTAATGTCTGTTAGCACCAGCTTGTGAATGGGGTGGTATTTTTATCGCGACTTTAGCTGCGATAAAGTGCCGATAACTTGGTGATAGCTCCTTGAGTATATGCCCCTTAGCTTTTTACTCATTAGTCAGTTGGCACCCCTCCTCTTCATTTACTGTGAATATGTTGAGGCGCTGTATAAATCCTGTTTCATTTAATTTCTTAGTCACCCAACAACCACCCATAGATAGTTCCTCATTTCTGACTATTTACTTGTATGACACACTCCATACTGCATGGACTGAAATAGCTGTGAATGCATAGACCATTAATTCTGCCAATAGCATATTATGATTATGAACTAAAAATCATCGGATTTCTGATGCATCCTCACTTCACATCTCTCAACCTGAATTTAAGTAATGGCAAAAACACACAATTTTGATGCCTTTCATAATACTACAACTTCAGAGAAAAACGGCCAAGCCATCCTCTCCTCCCACCTGCCATTCTTGTTTCCTACTGCTCTTCTTCTCCAATGTCCTAGATGATTAGGTCTTGAAGAGGCTTACTCTGTCTGACCACTCATATAAAATCCTTGGTACACTCCTGTCTGTTTTCTGACCTCCTCATTCTTAAGTCTCTAGCTACATCACAGCACATTACAAACTTCAGTCACAGGTTTTCTCCTCTTTGTGATGGATCCCTTCAATACTTCTTATTTCTAGTTCATGCCGGCTCACCACCCTCTAAGCTTTTCAAGCACTCCACTGTCTCATGGTGCTCAATCTTTTTTTTCGTTACCCCTTTTTAAGTGGGCACCCCAAAGGATCAAACTTCATCCCTCTACTTTTTCTTTAACTGCATATCTTCTATCTAGTACTGTGAGCCATGACAAGCTGAACTGAATTGTGTCGCATACTCACCCATTCTTACCCACCTGCCCTTTCCCTCAACTTTTCTTGTCCCTGCACTCCAGAACTTGAAATTTACAATGAATAATATCTGCATATTATTAATGTATGCACCAATTTTGTTAATTGTTTAAACTCATCATCACCTGTACAATCAATCTGGCAAATTAACCTACTTGTCCAACAATCTAATCTTTTGTAGTGTTGACTCACTATGTACAGTGTTTCCTGCCTCATGGCTATTCCATTCTGGATTTATCTGACTTTAGTAATTCATAATTGTTCTTGTCTTTCTCTTTGTTAAAGGTTATGCACATGAAAATCCAATAAACAAGAAATTACCAATTGTGCTCTAATTGTCTTCAAAGGAAAACCAAAGCACTCAAGGCAACATTCTGACAAGCTCTCCATGCTGTAGCCATGAAAAATAGTATTTTTCAGTTTCACCAGCGGAGGAACTGTACAGTTTGGCTCAGTTCTTTTACACAAGAATCCTCTTACCCCTCTAGAGTTTGGTTTATGTATTTTATGCAAATCCAAGAAACCTCATTAGCAGAATTCCTGCAAGGGCAAAATACACATTTCTCAGTGCGAAAACCAATTCAGCCAAGGTTTAAATTACAGCAGTCATCAACTCAGAGAATGCCATTTGCACCCCCTCAACACTTCATAAATTATTGTCCTATTACCAAGATATTGGCTATAATGAAACTGCTAATGTGTTACACTCTCACTGCGGTTGCATTGGTGTTAAGAGTCGGGCTCGCTGGAACTTTAGTTGGCTGGTGGCATGGATGGCAAGAACTCAGCGTAAACGGGCCCGTTTGTATTTGCAACAATCTCATAACATTCATGAGGCCACACCAAGGGTCAAGGTCTTGAGAAGCACCACTTGGGGGTCAAGAACGAACTCCAGCAGGGGCCAGGAGGACTCAAACAGGTCCAGACAGCAGGTCAGTTGGGCAGTAGCAGGGAGCCTCCGGTGCTCGTAGCTGAAAACAGGAATGACCCTTGGAGTCATTTCGGCCTGGGATGAAGAGTGCATGTCCAGTCTTCCTTCTCAGTAAGTAGGGCAGCAGGCCACAGAGCAACAAAGTAGCAGGGAAGCAAAGTCGCAGAGTGGCAGTACTTCTGGCAGCAAAGCAGCACAGCAGTCCTTCTGGCAGCAAAGTAGCACAGCAGTCCTTCTTCTGTAGCAGCCACAGCTCCAGAAGTATACTGAAGAGTTTGACCTGAGTGTCCACTATTTATATCTGGTGACCAATTTGAAGTAGGGGAAGGTTCTGTAGGTTTACCTTTGAAGCACTTAAAGCGTCCTGCCTCCCCTGGCACTACGCTGCGTGCTGGAACAGTGAAGTGGTGACAAGTCCTTTACACGAAGACAGGGCCAATCCTATTCAATTGCAAGTTGGGCTGTGCCCAGCTCAGCCACCCCATCCTGCCAGTTGATGGCCAATCAAGGCACACCTAATCTGTCTATTGTGTGGCTGTCTAGGAGGAATAAACAAAGTCTAACTGTCACCTACACCCATGTCATGTGACCCAGAAACAGGCTGCAGCCACAAAATGGTTAGGACAGGAAAATACCAACTTTGTAAAAAATTGCATTTTCAACATTGTGTACTAAAATCCAACTTTACCATTGCAGAAGTGTTTTAATTACAATTTCTCAGACAACAAACATGAAATGCTTCCTGTTCCTAATCAAAGGTTAGCACCTATTAAATGCAATAAAAGAAGCAAATGTTATCCCATGAGATAGGTAGGCCACACAGTAGTAAAAAAGAAATGTAAGAGTTGTTCACTACCAGGCCATGTAAAATTGAGAAAGTACATGTCTAACTTTTTAAATACCCAGCAACCTGCCCTATGGGCTACTTAGGTCCTACCCAAAGGGTGACATATGTGTTAAAAAAGAAGGATTAAGCCTGACAATAGGTGTATTGTGCCAGGTCAAAATGGCTGTTGAAAGCTAAACACGCACAGGCTCTGATGGCAGGCCTGAGATGTATAAAAGGCTATTTAAGTGGATGGCACAATCAGTGCTCCAGTCCCAATAGTAGCATTTGTACACCCACTTCCACTTTACTACGGACTTACAAGTATATTAAATGTGCCAGTTGGGTAAGGCCAACTATACCATGTTTAAAGGAAAGAGCACAGGAGCTAAAAGCTAACAAAAACAGTTTAAAAAAACAGGAGGGTGAAGGCAAAAAGTTTTGGGTTGACACTGAAGTAAGGGCCAATGTCAACATCTGTCCAAAGTTTAATTGAGCAAAATGCCTCCATAATTATTCACAATTTGATGCAGAAAATCTCTATGTGTCAAGATCCAGAAGAATTAGATCATTATATTCAGCCAGAGGTCCTGAGTCACTTCAAACTCCCCATCAGAGTTAATGCCCAGGACACCCCAAAATTGCTTGCCAACCATATCACAAATATGGAAAACTAATTTAACTATAAACTAACTGGTATTATACAATTTGGCAATCCTTTTGCCTCTACAGTATGTTATGTGTAATTCTGGATTTTTCCGGTTTTGAGGTCACTGTATTCTTAATTGGTCTGGAAATGTGGTGCCATGGTGTGAATGAAGACACCACAGAATGTGGCTAAAAGTATGTCCACTTTCTCGGCTCCCATGAAGATTTTCTGCATTGATCACAAACAAGAATCATTACCATATTTAGTCCATGAAGATTGGTCACTCCAGAATTTTCCTTGAGGCCATGTCCAGCGGTATTCACTTTGCAGACCTAGCCCATCTTCCAAATTTACTCATAATAACACAGAACAGTAAATATTCCACAGAGATACACAAGATTATACTGGCAGGAGAAAAGGATTGTACGCCATCATTATAACACCTAGCTTCAACTACCACATGAACAAAGTCCAGTCTATAACATCAATTCATTTTTAGTGAAACCACTAAAATCTGGTAAAATAATAGTGAAATAAAACTAAACCAAGACTACAAGTGACAGAATAAATTATATTGTTTATTCACTCCTCTGGACTGGGCCAAACACTGCACGATAACTCCACAAGGCTACTCAATATCAATAGTACTCATTCTCCTCATCTTCGAAAGTTGGAGTAGTCTCTTCTTGTGATTCTGAACAGTTTTTGGCAGTAAGGACTTAAACTATTGAGATACCTTACAATAAATAGGTATCATGCAATGAACAATAAATTAGAATACAATCGCCCATGGTCTCACTCAAGTGACCGAAATTAAAATCAATTTCTTTGAAGAAAGGGTATAATGAGATGAAGGGCACAGACAGTTGGGGATAGCTATTTTGCTTTCTGAGAAACAACATGTGAGTGCAATCTTTACTTTCAATGACACTTTTACACTTTTAACATTGTCATATACAAAAGCAATATGTGTTAAATTAATTCACATTTTTGGTTTTGTGTCACTCATCATTTGAAAATCCACCAGCTAAATACAGTATTAGGGGTCTCTAAAGACCTGGGGAACAATCCACAGGGGCTGTCTTCATCATAAAATGTGAGGGGGGCTACGCACCCAGCCCTGCCCAAGCCTTAAAAAGCCCTTGTAACCCAATCTACTGGGTCTGTAAAATAACTTAAAAAGGGAGGCGAGGCACGTGGCACCCCTCTCCGAGCCTCTAATGGCCCCAGTGACACCATCCCTTGGGCTGGATTCATCAAAAAAAGGGAAAGGGGCAAGCGGTCCCCTTCCTGAGTCTTAAAATGCCCCAGAGACCCAATTCCCAAGGCTATAAAATATCTTAAAAAAGGGAAGAGGGCCTTGCAGCCCTCTCCGTGAGCTTCTAAAGGCCCCAAGGATCCTATCTCCTGAGGCCATATTGTAAAGCAAATGGGAGGCGGCCAAATGGCCCCCCTCCTGAGCCTACAAAGGCCCTGGGAACTCCATCCCCGGGGCTTTATTAATCAAAAAAGGGAAGGGGTGTGTCAAGAATTCCTGTCATACAAGGGAAACACGCCCTTATGTAAACAGGAGAGCTGTTACATAACTCAAGGGAAACACGCCCTTATGTAAACAGGAGAGCTGTTACATAACTCAAGGGAAACACGCCCTTATGTAAACAGGAGAGCTGTTACATAACTCAAGGAAAACACGCCCTATAAAGGGAGGAACCGGGAGGTACAAGGCTGTCGGATATTGTGTTTACACCGACGTACCTGCTTCGTGAAGAGCAGTGTTCCGGAGTGGTGCTCCAGTAAGGCAAGAACGGAGGTAGGTCGAGTCGTTACTCCCTGGGCCGTGTCTTGCCCCATCGTCACCTGTGAAGGACCCGGAAGCTCTACCGGTCAACCATTGAGCTTCGCTTTTTGACTCGGCTGAGTCCAAGCGCAGTGGCGCTTTTGCTGGTTGGAGTCGTAACTCCCAGCCCGACCAGAGACACAGGGACTGCCAGCTGTAACGCACACCAGGAGGTGTTTGCCGCGTTACAGACTCGGAAGTCCACAGGATCGATCGAGCGGCTGCTCTCGGTTCAGTCTTCTTGCTTGTGATTGGGGTATCGGTGACGCATCACCAGGAGGTGACTCCGCGTCCCGGTGCAGTCTGAGGAAGAGGTTGAGCGGCTGCTCCCTTCAGGTAGAGACCCCGGCTGGGTGTTTCCCTGACTCCTCGATTCTCCCCAACACTCTTCGTGCCCCTCACAGCCTACCGATTGGCATTGTCGGCCATTTCATTTCTGCCCTCTGTTGGCATACGCCGGGATCGGCGTATATGCAGAGGACGGTTAGGACCATCCGTGCTGTGGGCTGGTAACGTACTTAGCCTGGAGGATTCCAGTGACTATAACTTTTGTTTGTTCTTTGTATTTTATTTGCCTTCATTAAAAGAACTAACCCTTCACAAGTGGTTGCGTCCTCATTGTCGCGTCTGTTAAACGATCCTGAGACGTTCAGGGCGTTACAAAATATCCGACCTTAATAACACTAACTGTCTCCCGGTCGATAACAGACATGGCAACACTTGATGATGTGCTGGCTGCTTTAGCGGCCATGCAAGTTGAAGTGGCTGCCTCTAGGCAAGAAACAGCCGATGTAAAAGCCAGACTGGATGCTATCCAATTGGACCCGCTCACGCCCAGCACCTCCCTCACGAACCAGACCCCTGCGGTAGTAGTGGAAATGCCGGTAGCCATCCCCTTGGCAACACCAGAGAGGTACAGTGGGGATCCTAACACAGTGCAGGTATTCCTCACACAAGTGGCGCTACATTTATCGTGCAAACCAAAGGCGTTCCCCACGAGTCAGGCTCGTGTGGCTTTCCTTATATCCTATTTGGCTGGAAACGCGGCACAATGGCCCGTACCTCTGGTGAGCAGGGACGACCCCCTCTTATGTGATTGGGGTGCTTTTCGCGAGGAATTCCTGAAGGTATTCGACAGAAGGGCTGACTCGTAGGTAGGTCGAGTCGTTACTCCCTGGGCCGTGTCTTGCCCCATCGTCACCTGTGAAGGACCCGGAAGCTCTACCGGTCAACCATTGAGCTTCGCTTTTTGACTCGGCTGAGTCCAAGCGCAGTGGCGCTTTTGCTGGTTGGAGTCGTAACTCCCAGCCCGACCAGAGACACAGGGACTGCCAGCTGTAACGCACACCAGGAGGTGTTTGCCGCGTTACAGACTCGGAAGTCCACAGGATCGATCGAGCGGCTGCTCTCGGTTCAGTCTTCTTGCTTGTGATTGGGGTATCGGTGACGCATCACCAGGAGGTGACTCCGCGTCCCGGTGCAGTCTGAGGAAGAGGTTGAGCGGCTGCTCCCTTCAGGTAGAGACCCCGGCTGGGTGTTTCCCTGACTCCTCGATTCTCCCCAACACTCTTCGTGCCCCTCACAGCCTACCGATTGGCATTGTCGGCCATTTCATTTCTGCCCTCTGTTGGCATACGCCGGGATCGGCGTATATGCAGAGGACGGTTAGGACCATCCGTGCTGTGGGCTGGTAACGTACTTAGCCTGGAGGATTCCAGTGACTATAACTTTTGTTTGTTCTTTGTATTTTATTTGCCTTCATTAAAAGAACTAACCCTTCACAAGTGGTTGCGTCCTCATTGTCGCGTCTGTTAAACGATCCTGAGACGTTCAGGGCGTTACAAAATATCCGACCTTAATAACACTAACTGTCTCCCGGTCGATAACAGACATGGCAACACTTGATGATGTGCTGGCTGCTTTAGCGGCCATGCAAGTTGAAGTGGCTGCCTCTAGGCAAGAAACAGCCGATGTAAAAGCCAGACTGGATGCTATCCAATTGGACCCGCTCACGCCCAGCACCTCCCTCACGAACCAGACCCCTGCGGTAGTAGTGGAAATGCCGGTAGCCATCCCCTTGGCAACACCAGAGAGGTACAGTGGGGATCCTAACACAGTGCAGGTATTCCTCACACAAGTGGCGCTACATTTATCGTGCAAACCAAAGGCGTTCCCCACGAGTCAGGCTCGTGTGGCTTTCCTTATATCCTATTTGGCTGGAAACGCGGCACAATGGGCCGTACCTCTGGTGAGCAGGGACGACCCCCTCTTATGTGATTGGGGTGCTTTTCGCGAGGAATTCCTGAAGGTATTCGACAGAAGGGCTGACTCGTACACGGCGGACCGTGAAATGCTTGAGTTGAGACAGGGATCCAACGACCTGGTGCAGTATCTCAACGCGTTCCGAAGGCTGGTTGCGGAAACCAAGTGGCCTGTTGCTAAACAGACGGCGCTCTTCCATCAAGGGCTGTGCGATGAGCTCAAGGACGCCGTGGCTCATATTGACCCTCAACCCAAGACATGTGAGGGCCTTATCAACCTGGTATTACGGCTGGAACATAGGCTAAGTGAAAGAAAGGGGGATCATGGGAGAAAAGGAAAATCCCTTCCATCCTATGTGACGGTGGGAAGTCCTGAAACTTCCACCGCATCCAAGGGAGAACCCATGGACATCAGCGCAATACGAGCGAGCCTCACAGCCACAGAGAAAGAGTCACGCCGTAAACAAGGATTGTGCCTATATTGTGGCAAAAAAGGCCACTACGTACGTGAATGCCCTGCCAAACCGAAGACGTCACGTTATCGGGCCAACCGGTCGGTAACAGCCGTGGTGGACATACCGGCGGAAAACTAGAGGACTCCAAGACCAGAGAAGGGGCATCTCGGAGTCACTCATCCATCCCTTCACTTTCCAACTCGGTCACTAAGGGACAACGACACCTGTTTATCACGGTGCACGTGGGAGTGCATGACCAGTGGATACCCGTTGTGGCCATGGTGGATTCAGGGGCCACTGGCATGTTTATGGACCACAACGAGGCATGCAGGCTAGGGCTAGTGCTTCTTCCCAAAGCAGTACCCGAAGACGTCTATGCGGTAGACGGAAGGCGATTGGTGACGGGGCCCATCGGACAGCACACGGGGGTCCTTCCGATGAGATATGGGAGGAACCATTTGGAACAAATCGATTTTAACATCATCCGAGCGCCCCAATATGGCGTCATATTGGGATTGCCGTGGCTACAGAAACACAACCCCTTTGTGGATTGGCCAACACATCGCATCGAAATGACGTCACCGTATTGCATCCTGCATTGTGGAATAAGAACGGAATCCCTTGACGCAGATGAGAGCGGGAGTCAGACGGTGGCTACAGCGGCAGAAAAAGATGTGGCTCTCCCCCAGGCTTATCACAGTTTTGAGGATGTATTTGATGAGGTGAAGGCGGAAGTGCTACCACCACATAGACAGTTTGACTGCCAGATCGACCTGGTGCCAGGGGCCAGCGTTCCCAGCGGCAGGCTGTATGCCCTGACGGAGCCTGAAAACGTGCATCTCCGGGGGTACCTGGATAAACTCCTCAAGCTAGGATTCATCCGCCCGTCCAAGTCTCCGGCCTCCTCGCCACTCTTCTTCATCCCGAAGGCTAATGGGGAGCTGAGAGCCTGTGTGGACTTTAGGGCATTGAATGCGATAACCATAAAAAATCGGTACCCCTTGCCTCTCATCAGTGTACTTCTGGAACAGGTCAAGAAAGCTCGTATCTACACCAAGTTGGATTTGAAAGGGGCATACCATCTGGTGCGCATGAGGGACGGAGACGAGTGGAAGACCGCCTTTAAGACCAGGTTCGGCCTTTTTGAGTACCTCGTCATGCCGTTCGGTCTGTGCAACGCCCCGGCAGCCTTTCAGTACTTTTTGAATGAGGTATTCAGAGAGGAGTTGGATATCTACGTGGTCGTATATATCGACGACATCCTCATCTATTCGTCCAGTGTGGAGGAGCATGTACACCACGTCAAAGCTGTGCTCCAAAAGCTGAGGGAAAACATGCTGTTTTGTAAACTCAGCAAGTGTGACTTCCACGTCACATCCGTGGAATTCCTCGGAGTGATGCTGAGTCCAGAGGGACAGGAGATGGCAGAACGAAAGATCAAGGCGGTGAAAGAATGGCCGGTGCCCCAAAGCGTGAAGGACGTCCAAAGTTTCATTGGCTTCGCCAACTTTTACAGGCGGTTTATAGATGGATTTTCAGGAGTGGTGGCCCCAATCACACAGCTACTGAGGAAGTCCAAGGAGTTTGTCTGGTCCCCTGAAGCGAACAAAGCCTTTGAGGCCCTGAAAAGCGCCTTTGGTAAGGCGCCGGTGTTGGCTCACCCCGATCCGGATCTCCCCTACGTGGTGGAAGCGGACGCGTCGGATGTGGCGCTGGGGGCTATCTTGTCCCAACGCAACCACGACACAGGGGTGCTTCATCCCGTTGCGTACATGTCCCGCAAACTCAACGACGCCGAACGCAACTACCATATTGCGGAGAAGGAGCTTCTCGCAATCAAGGACGCCTTCACCGAATGGAGGCATTGGTTGATGGGGGCAAGACATGTGGTATCGGTGTACACGGACCATCGGAACCTACAGTTCATGACGGCCACTAGACACCTTTCTCCCAGGCAGCTGCGGTGGATGATCTTCTTTGCGGGGTTCAACTTCTGCATCACATATCGGCCGGGGACGGAAAACCGGAAGGCGGACGCCCTGTCCCGTCAATCTGCAGTAAAGGAACCATTGCCTGCAACCGAGCGTTCCATCATTTCCCCGAGGATGGTATTGGGGGTTATCCAACCGGATACTTTCCTGAGGGGAATAAAGAGAGGGATCAGGTCATTCGCATGGCGGAGGTGGCTCCTCAGTCACAGAGAATGGCAGCTGAAGGACGGGATACCCCTGAAGGGCAGGTGCCTATTGATACCCACGCCTAGGCTAAGGAAACAAGCATTCATCTGGTGCCATGACTCTCCATGCGCAGGTCATTTGGGCTTTGAAAAAACGGTGGCTAGCATGGGACGGCATTTCTGGTGGCCAACCATGAGAGTGGATGTCAGGAGGTGGGGACAGGAGTGTCCTACGTGTGCTACCATGAAGGCCGACCATGGCCGAACCCAAGGGCTCTTACATCCACTTCCGACCCCGGATAGACCATGGGATAGCATATCACTGGACTTCGTGGTGGGCCTACCGGTAGACCAGGGGATGACGGCAATACTGGTGGTGGTGGATTACTTGACGAAAATGGGGCACTTCATCCCCTGCAAGAGAGTCCCTACGGCCGGGGAATTGGCGTCACTACTCCTAAAGAATGTGGTACGACTACATGGATTACCTGGGGTGATCGTGTCGGACCGGGGGTCGCAGTTTACTGCGCAATTCTGGAAGACTTGGTGCACTGCGCTGCATGTTAAGACCGCCCTGTCCACCAGCTACCACCCTCAAACGGACGGCCAAACCGAGCGCCTGAACCAAACGCTCAAACAGTATCTGCGATGTTTTGTGGACCAGGGCAGGGAAGAATGGGTCGACTTGCTATGGGTTGCAGAGATAGCCTATAACAACGCCACTCACAGCTCCACACAGTCATCTCCGTTCTATAGCAACTATGGCCAACATCCCAGGTTCTTGCCATTTCTACATCCGTTCAGAGAGGACAGGATTCCCGCCACAGCGGACAGGGTGGCACACATAAAAGACACGTTGATGCGCTCAAGGGCTGTCCTAATAGAGGCCAAGAGAAGATACAAGGCTGCGGCAGATAGGAAGAGAAGGCCCGGGCCACTGTACCGCACTGGAGACTACGTCTGGATATCCACAAGAAACATGAGGTTTCGAAAGAACAGTGTGTTCCATCCCAAGTACATGGGCCCCTATCGAATTACCAAGTGTATGGGTCCCGTGAACGTGAAGGTGTGCTTGCCCCAGTCATTGCGGATACACCCTGTCTTTCATGTATCATTGCTCAAACCAGCACCCTCCAAGCCGTCTGGGACACCTAGGCCGGTATGCGTGGAGTCGGAGGTGGAGTATGAAGTGTCGGGCATACGGGCGTCCAAATGGCGCAGGGGGAAGCTGTGGTACCTGGTTGCGTGGAAAGGCTATGGCCCGGAGGAGCATTCATGGGAACCGGCTGAAGGGGTTCATGCTCCGCGCTTGGTCTCCTTGTTCCATCGGCGTTTTCCTGCCAGCGCTGGACCCGTGGGGAGCCGCTGAGAGGGAGGATGTACTGTCAAGAATTCCTGTCATACAAGGGAAACACGCCCTTATGTAAACAGGAGAGCTGTTACATAACTCAAGGGAAACACGCCCTTATGTAAACAGGAGAGCTGTTACATAACTCAAGGGAAACACGCCCTTATGTAAACAGGAGAGCTGTTACATAACTCAAGGAAAACACGCCCTATAAAGGGAGGAACCGGGAGGTACAAGGCTGTCGGATATTGTGTTTACACCGACGTACCTGCTTCGTGAAGAGCAGTGTTCCGGAGTGGTGCTCCAGTAAGGCAAGAACGGAGGTAGGTCGAGTCGTTACTCCCTGGGCCGTGTCTTGCCCCATCGTCACCTGTGAAGGACCCGGAAGCTCTACCGGTCAACCATTGAGCTTCGCTTTTTGACTCGGCTGAGTCCAAGCGCAGTGGCGCTTTTGCTGGTTGGAGTCGTAACTCCCAGCCCGACCAGAGACACAGGGACTGCCAGCTGTAACGCACACCAGGAGGTGTTTGCCGCGTTACAGACTCGGAAGTCCACAGGATCGATCGAGCGGCTGCTCTCGGTTCAGTCTTCTTGCTTGTGATTGGGGTATCGGTGACGCATCACCAGGAGGTGACTCCGCGTCCCGGTGCAGTCTGAGGAAGAGGTTGAGCGGCTGCTCCCTTCAGGTAGAGACCCCGGCTGGGTGTTTCCCTGACTCCTCGATTCTCCCCAACACTCTTCGTGCCCCTCACAGCCTACCGATTGGCATTGTCGGCCATTTCATTTCTGCCCTCTGTTGGCATACGCCGGGATCGGCGTATATGCAGAGGACGGTTAGGACCATCCGTGCTGTGGGCTGGTAACGTACTTAGCCTGGAGGATTCCAGTGACTATAACTTTTGTTTGTTCTTTGTATTTTATTTGCCTTCATTAAAAGAACTAACCCTTCACAAGTGGTTGCGTCCTCATTGTCGCGTCTGTTAAACGATCCTGAGACGTTCAGGGCGTTACAGGGTGCCTCACGGCCTCCCTCCCTGAGCCTTAAAAGGCCCCATGGGGCTGTTCAAATGCTCTGTTTTAGGGACCCCACCCCCGGGACAGAGTTGCTTCCCTGCCTGCACCGATGTGGGCAGGGAAATACGAGTTTGCTCCTGCTGGACGACAATTTTTTTTTGTGAGATAGGAGTAAACATGTTTTGTCTATCTGCAGCAGTGGGAGCAGGGAATGCACATCTACTCGCAGACGGTGGGAGATTTTAAAATGCTCCCGCCGGGTGGGAGCAGACTTCTGTTTCCCTGCCAACATTAATGTGTGCAGAGAAACAGATATTGCTACTGGTTGGAGGGAGCATGCAAAAAACTGATGCTCCCTCCCGGCAGGAGCAATGCCACCTCCTTCAGTATGTGGGGAGCCGGCTGGGGCCCACGGGCCCTGGGTCTCCCCCGCAGCCACCAACCTAGTGCTTGGGCACCTATCTATTATTTAGAGAAGCCCCAGGAGTGGGGTCCACAGGGCCACAATAGGCTGGGCCTATTGCGCAGTCCCCAGGTGATGGGGATTCCTGGGGCCTAATAATGCTCAGGGAGGGGGGGGATGCAGCCTTCTCTCTTTTTTATTTGACTTCTGCCCCAGGGATTGTGTCCCCGGAGCCTATTAAGGCTCAGGGATCAGTTCTGTATACCCCCCTGCCCTTAAAATATATGCTTTTGTGCTGGGAGATGGGGTCCCCAGGGCCACTATTGGCTTGGGAAAGGGAGTCACTTGCGCAGGGCCTGGCTGAAAGCCGAGCACAGTGGGGGTTGGTTTTACATATATGGTAACAAAATATAACTTTACATTTAAAAAAACAATTGAAATTCATTGAAACAATCAAAGGTCAAAGTAACGTTATATTTACTTTGACCTTAGTGACATTATAATGTTTTAACAGTACGAAACAACTGAAATTCACTTGTCATAGTTAGCTCTGTAACTATAGCTCGTGTCCTAAGGTAACTATAACTCACACCCGCGACATACACTGCTAATTACCCCACATATTACATAACTCATGCCATCTTCTATGATATCATTAATTATATCACTCCAACATTTGCACAGAAATTATTGATGAGAAAATTATGCAAGGCGGGTCGCAATTTAGCGTTCCTTTAGGCACGAGTTAGTTATCAGAGCTGCCTATAACTGGTGAATTTCAGTGGATTTGTACATGATTGAAATTCACATCTAAGTATAATGTTACTTTAACCTTTAGTTTTTTTCAGTGAATATATAAATATATATTTAGACAAACACACACACACACACACACACATAAATGTATACAACGCATGGTAAAGACATGCCTGATAAAGGCATCTGCGTGGTAAAGGCATGCTTGGTAATGGCATGCTTGGTAAAGGCATGCTTGGAAAAGACTGTGGGGTAAAGGATGCTTCCCTTTTCAACCGGAGTTACTGCACTTAGGGCCCGATTCCGATCTCGTTAGATCGGAACTCTCCGAATCGTATGCGGAATTGCCTAAACCGATCCGGAGCCCTTTTTCCCAACTGTATCGTTCCCAATTCAGAATGACCAAGTACAATGCTTTGAAAGTCTTAGCGCTGACCGAATAGGTTCCGCAAAGCATTTGGAGGGATAGAGCCTTCTGGAGTTGAATCGCACAGCTATATGGACTAGATCTTCCAAGCAAGCAAGTACGATGAATGATTTGGACAGCCTTCATGAGTCGGTTTGCCCGGATCGAAAAAGCTGCTGGAATCGGTCTTTTGGGTTGCGTAGCAGGCTCGCCTTCACTGTTGGCCCTTCGAATCGTACCCGTGGGGGTACTCATGGGTCCCCTCTTCCCAACCATGAACAGTGTGGCAGGCACCATGGGGTGCCCGCCACAGGGTGCATGGTAATCCCCCAACCACCCCCTTTTGACAATGCAAGGCTGTGTATGGATTTGGTACACAGGCTCCCATTGAAGTCAATGGGAGCCTGACCGAATAGTATCCGGATACATTCAAATGCATCGTACTTGTCGGACTCCCCAGACCCGAGTCGTGAGGAAAGTGTTCCGTCCCAATGCATTCGGTCCCAATACTTTCCGATTGAGATCGGATTCAGGCCCTTAGTGTTCTCCACTCAAGTCAAATTTGTCCTCCAGGGACAAACAGAAGCTTTTAAGGAGAGGTAGCAAGGCCTAGTCAAATGTAGCAGTTACACATATTGAAATGGCTGCCTTCACTGTGCTACATCTAATAAAATGCATTTATCTTCCTCTCATAATAATAATATTGGGGAAGATAAAGGCCATTATTACTGAGCTTTGTTTGGGAGCTGATCATTATAGGACCTAACAATGCCAAGTCCATTAAAAACCTAGCCAGCAAATTCTGTGTAAAAGGTGTAAGGAAACTCTTAAAAGCCCCATTTAACTATTGAGAGTACCAGTTCTAAGAAAACGTAAAAATAAAACGGGCTTCGCATCAAACGTTTTACAAAAATAAAATAGATAACACATTTTTTTACATCAAAGACCTAAACCTACCACGAGTAAAAACAATGTAAAACGAAGATATGGAATTGCAACAGAAAAAAAAAATATGCCTACATTGTTGGATTCGTACTGCTAGAGAAATATAATATTTGTATGGGCGCTTTCATTGTTGTAAAATTAGCACCTAGGAGGTGCAGTCGTTTTATGTTGTTTTGTTCCATGTGCACTGTTGGCTGCTATGATTAAGTACGTACTCTAATGGCATAATTGTTTGATGTGTATTCTTTATGTTCGTCGTTTGAGTTACTCATAAAAATTTACAATACGTTTTGCAAGCAAGAAAGTATATGTTTTTAGCTGGTGTGCTGCACGTTCCCATTGTAAAAGCAATAGGCTGTTTTGACATAGCAGGTTTGTAAAGAAAGGGCAATTACTTTATCGTTTCATCGCATGCAATTGTTTCTGTCTGGGGCCAATAAACACAAATATTTCATTAAGTACAAAATAACATAATGAAACCGCGTTGTTGGAGATGGCCGACTATTTATCTGAAATTCAAGCAGTTGTATATTTGATATAATTTTGGAGAACATTATGAGGAGTTACTTATTTAGTTTCTGGGTATATTTTATTTTCCTGTACTTGTTTGTAGATTTTATAGCAGTAGTCACGTCCCAAGCAGCGTAAGACCGATCTGCATAGGTCAGTAGGTTGCTTACTAATTAAATGGATTAAGAATGAGGCGGAGAGATATACAATATTGTCAACTATTCTATGTTACCATAGTGAGTGTATCTTATGCTGAGCCATACATTATATACGAAACATACGAATAGAAAAAACATATAGGGGCAGTGGAAACCCACTAAAGTGTGAAAACGGCCCAATAGTTAAACAAAAACAGGATGGAAAGTCATTAAGATGATGCAGGTAAGCGATGCCATAAACAATGTACGATCACATATTTTTGAATGTTGGATGAGAGGTAACCAGAGGACAGGGAAGATTTCATATTCGAATGGCACAGCCTGAGAATAAATACAGGAAGGTGCAGTTCTGTTTAACCAGTCCTGGCTGGTGAGCTTTGAAAGTGATGGGGCTGAAACCTGTACCTCAAATTGCAGGGTGAAAGTGACAGGAAGGAGTGAGTGTACCCACGTCATCTTTCTACCCTCCTGGAGGGATTAGGGAAATCGTTATTGAATAATTGGCACTGATAATGCCTTTTCCAGCATATGTTCTAGATGTAGAAAGTGAAGAGGAAAATAGATAAGAGAGTTGATGAAAGAGCTAGGTAAACACAGCAAAATGTTGTTCATGAGCGAAGGGAAGCCACAGATAGGAAAGATCAGATAATGACATAAGACTGCCATAGAATGGGTAACTGGAGACAATGGTACAGAAAAAAGTGACAGAAAACAGAACGTAGGGAGTAATGTGAGTGAAAGCAGAAAATGAAATACTGATAGAGAGGCTTGAGAGAGTAAAGTAGGACAGAAAATGATTGCTAGACTTTGCACCTTTAAGGTGCTCTTTTTGCCTCTACCTCCCGTATTTTTGACGCTGTGCTGGATTTCGTTTTTGCTGGCTTAGATGCGTTGGGCACTTTGCCACTCCTGATCAATGTCAAAGTGCAAGTGTTCCCTGTGTAAATTGTGTTTACAATTGGTTCTCCCTGATTGGCATATTTGATTTACTGGTAAGTCCCTAGTAAAGTGCACTAAGTGTGCCAAGGCCTGTGAATCAAATTCTACTAGTCGGCCTGCTGCACTGATTGTGCCACCCACATGAGTAGCCCTGAAAAGGTATCTCAGACCTGCCACATCAGTGTCTGTGTGCAGTTTTAAAACTGCCATGTCAACCTGGCAAGTGCACTCATTTGCCAGGACCTAACCTTCCCTTTTCTCACATATAAGACACCCCTCAGGTAGGCCCAAGGTACCCCCATTGGCAGGGTGCAGTGTATGTGAAAGGTAGGACATGTACTGGTGAGTGTGACATTTTCTGATAGTGAAATACTGCCAATTGCATTTTTCACTGTTAAAAGGCTATCTGGCTGAAAGGATATCATGGGAGATACTTTGTTATACCTTACAAGTATAACTTCCCATTGGGACCAGAGAGGGACATGGAGTGTAGGCTCTCTGAACTCAGAATTTAATAACACTTCTTTTAGTAAATATGTTTTTTCAATTATGTGTTTTAAAATGCAACTTTTAGAAAAGAGAAAAGTTAAAGGTATAAATAAAATACCGGTTCAAACAAAAAAAGAATGTGTTGGCCATTAAGCGAAAATTGTAGATGCTTTCATAAAAACTTGAGGTACAGGCTTACCCTCTCTCTTCCACATAGTAATACGGCCCTGCCTAGTCCTCGTCCCTTGGGCCTAACTCCCCCTTTTTTCAAACTATAGAGCGGTGCTGACCCGCGAGAGTAGGGACCGTGCAAACAAAGTGCCCCCCTCTCTTTTCAATATAGAGAAAGTAAAATTCAGGCAGGTCCATCACCTTCCTGTAAATAATGTCCGAAAAAGAAACATTGTCCTTTAGACGTATTATGTATAGTAGGTTTTATCACTCATGTGGATTTGAAATGATTTCTAAAATGTTTGTATATAGAATGCAGATATGATTGGACAATTCTCTTTTTCATGTTGAAATGAATTAATGAAAAATACAAAGGAGAAAAGTAAACAGTATAAATAAAATACCGGTACAAACAAAAAGAGAATGTGTTTGGCAACTAAGCGAAAATTGTAGATGCTTTCATAAAACCTTGAGGTACAGGCTTACCCTTTCTCTTCCACGTAGAAATATGGCCCTGCCTAGTCCTCATCCCTTGGGCGTAACTCCCCCTTTTTTCAAACTTTTAGAAAGTAGACATTTTCTTGTTTAATCATTCTGCGTGCCTCTGTCTGTTTGTGAATTGACTGTATGGTTTTGGAGTGACAGGGGCTGGGGATGTGCATTCACTGTAGATGGCTATGGGGGGTGGGTTTGAGGTGTGCCTGCCCCTTCCTGGATGACTCAGAGCTGAGCTGTATAGACCATGGCTGCATTTAGAGTAGTGGCCTGTCTCCCTTGCACAATGCTGTCTCTAACCCCTGTGGTCATACTGCACCAGGGAGGCCAGAACTGGTTAGGACTGTGCTCAGAGACCCTTGCACAAAGAAGAACAAAGACAAAGTGGGGTATAAGTAGCGGACCTTTAACCCCAGAACTTCTGATCACTTCTGGACTCAAGAGGAATCTTTGCCAAGGAGAAGAACTGGAGAGCTGTGAGGAGGAGAACTGCATCTTTTGCTGTGTGCTGTGTAGGGTTGGCCTTCAGTAGCTGTTTCTGCCAAGGAAAGGGCAAAGAATGGAACTTTGCTGAGAAACCTGCTTGAAGAAGAGTCTCCAAGAGCCTGTGTGTGCTTGCCTCCTGTTCTGAAGTCTCGGGGACACAAAGCCTTCACCCCCAGTCTCCTAAAATCTATTGTTTCGAGTTCTGACCTGCCAGGAAGTGCCTGGTCCATTTTAAGGACTCTGGAGGTTGTTCCTGCTGTTAGAAGCTTAAAGAAACCTAGGAGAAGCAAGAAAAGCCATCTCCAACTGTGTCAGCGATGTCGAGATGATGCCGCGACCTGCACCTTAGGCCAGGGGCACCACTATATTCTTAAATTCCTTTACTTCGTCATGGGTTACAAATGGTGATATAAATTCCAATTGTCCCTTCTATCTGCAGACAGAGGAATCTATCAATCATTTCTTGTTTGTTTGACCCATATATACAACACCTCGTAAGAAATTGATTGTTCCAATATGCAATCTGCTGGGTATTTTCCATTACTGGGAAGCTTCCAGAATCCTTAGATAAGACACTAAGCAGAAAATTATCTTCAGTGTGTCCAGATTCTTACTATGGGCAGGGAGAATAAGTGTTAATAATTTGAAAGTGACCACCTAGGGGAAAGCCCTTATCTCTTTTGGACTAGGGCTATTAAGTATATATGCACTGACACCATCAAAGCCTTTTGTATGAGATTTTGTATTTTTACTTTGAATAGTGGAGTAGGATAATGGAACTATTGGTCTTAAATCTTGTATTATCTTAAATTATGGTATTAATATAAGCCATTTAACATGTTTTAATTATTATGTTAGGCTAGGCTTAGTTACTTAATATTTAATAGTGGTTGTGCAGTTGTGTACATGATTCATAAACTCTTATGGTTACAAAGCAGAAATAAAGTATTGAATTGAAAAATTGAATAGTAAACAGACAACGCACAGGTGTGTGTATCTCCACCTCAAATCACCTTAGCAATTTAATAATATGTATAAGGCACTTTGCTACGAGGTGTTTCTATCACTGTGCAGTCAAACCAAAACACAAACTTACGATGGACAGACTCAGTAAAGTTTATTAATTATCGTCGGTTCCTTCCTCCCTAAATATTGACCCAAAATTATGTAGCTGGTAGCCCTGTACAAGTATTGCTGCTATGTTGGTCCCTACATTTTGACATCTACTTTGCATTTTTCTTTTTGTGTTGAAATTATTTATTGAAAGTTTCAAAAAAGAAAAACACAATAGTATAGGAGAATTACAGCATTCCTCACTTGCTGGAGTCTGTCATTATTACAGTCACATCTATTCATTTGTGAGAAACAGCAGAAGAATAAGCGGGAGAGGGGAAGAGGAAGAGGTGGGCATGGGGTATAAAAGAACCAAGCAGCCAGGAGCCAGGAAGTAGTGGGAATGTTAGTGGGGGTGAGGTGAGGTACGTGGCCACACAGGAGAGGTAGGTATTGTTCATAGTATATGACGATGGGTGTGGTTGCACAATATGGAATCTGGATAATGTGGCTTGTGGTTGGGAACAGGCTAGGTCGAAGTGGTGAGTACCGGTATGGGCAGGGGGATCCTTGTCCTACTGTGAAAGGCGTATGGTAGGTAGAAAAAACAATCTTTCTGTACAGATGTCCTGCCGGGGGGATGGTGCAAACAGTTGTTCCTTTACTTGGCAAGAATAGAGGCATGCTATGCATTACCCCCGGTATTCAGTGACCCCTGGTAGGTCAAGTCCCAATGGTGGTTAGTCAGGATGGGTCTCTGGAGGGGAGAAACAAGATGTAATATAAGGAGTAGGAGTATGGGGGTGAGCAGTGTTGCTGAGGGTGGGGATGGGGTTGAACGGCGTAACAGCAGCCTCTTGGCCCAGGCTGGGGAAAGGGAGGGGAAGGGAAGGGGGAGAGGGGTGGGCATAGGAAGGGTATGGGTGAGGGCAGGGACAGACGGCAGCCGCAGATAGGTTTCAGGGAGGAGTCTCTTAGAGGAAGGGGGCCCATGTTTGCAGGAATACCTCCTCCTGGTCTAGCAGTCTGCATATAACGCTTTCATGTGACGCCATTTGTGCCATTACCACCATCGAATTCTCTTGCGAGGGAGGGGTGGGGGAGCGTTATTGTTGTAGGATGCAGATTTTGGCTGTAGTGAGGTCTGTGTGGAGTAGGCGACGCTGCGGGCGTGTAAGCTCGGGGGAGTCATTAGTATCATGGAGTAAGATGGTCGGTGGGGTAAGTGGGAGGCGAAAGGGCCTTGTCCCTTTCAAAGTGTTGCCTACATAGGATCAGCAGCGCTGTACAGCAGGACAGTCATATGGAATGTGGAGAAGGTCACAGTTCACTCCCGGGCATCTCCAGCAGTTGGAGTGCAGTAGCAGCCCTGCCTTTTGTAGGTTTAGGGGCATCCAGTACCAATCATGTAGAGTTTTGAACAGGCAGAATTTCAATTAGGCTTCCCTGGCACCCTTATAAAGGGCTTCTAGTATGTCCGGCCAGTCCTCTTCTGCCAAGGTGACATGTAGGCGTATCTGCCATTTCTTGCGGAGAGTACTAAGGAGAGGTTGAGAGTGTAAGTAATTAGTTAGTGTGCCGTATACTCCAGACATCACTCCCTTATAATGACCCCATGTCAGTGGGAGGTCCAGTATATGCAAAGATTCTAGCAACCAAGGGCGAGGACCGAGGCATCATCTCAGGCAGTGTTGTAGTTGCAATTATTGCCAGGCTTGTTGTGGGAGGAGTCGGAATTCGTCTCTGAGCTTGTCAAATGGTTTCAGCTCGCCGTTCAGGAGGATTTGATCCAGCGTCCGAATCCCTTCCTGCTTCCAGCTAGGCCGGTGAAGTGCTCGCCCTTTTGTCCGAATATTGTCTTCCCCATAGTGGGGCTTTAGAGTGCAATCAGTGGCTTACTCTCAAGAGGCGTTGTGCGTAGTGACATGTCTTGTATGTGGCCTGCATCACCAGGTTTGGGAGAATGGTGAGGGGTGTGGTCTTTGTAAAGGAAATCAAGGTCGTCGTCACAGCCTAGGAGCGAGTGTTCTGTCATGGCCCGCTGGGGGGTTCTGGGGTGCTAGAAAGTAGACACACCAGCTGTGAGAGGTGGAGGACGAGGGAATTGTGCTCTAGGGGGGGTAGGCCCAGGCAACCATGAGAGCGGCAGGCTGTAAGTTTGGTTGCAGCAAGACAAGGCGGGTAGACGAATGCACGGATACTGGCGTCTATGAGGCAGAGAGTGACTAGGGGCATCAAACTCAGCAGAATTCCCAGGTTGAATGTGAAGCGGGGTAGAGTGACCATACTCACAGCCTACACCTTGCCCCACATGGAGACTCCTAAGAGGGATCTTCTGTGCTTTTAAGAGGTGGTAATGGTTTAATATGTTTAGTTCTTGGAACAAGCTTTTAGCGATATCTACAATATACTAGGGCTCATACAATCTCCTGACAGACTGGAGGACCTAGACAGTGTAACAAACCCTTTTTGCCCCCTTAGGTCTTTTTATAGGTTTTTGCTGCGCTTGGTTTTACTTGTCCAAATGGATCGATGGATTGATAATGTGGGTACTCATTTGATATTAGCTTAATCCTCAACAATTGTTCTTGTGTTTTGTAATATGTATTATGTATTTTACTGTATTTTTTTCATGTATTGTACTGTATTGCATGTTGCACTTTTATGGTCATTCGACCAAAATAAAGTCTATTGATTGATTTACATAAGAGGCAGATGTGGAACTTAAAACCAGACACCAATGGTTTCAGCCTCGCAGGTAAATGTCTTATAAAATAAATATCTAGTCAGGCACCCATTTTTTACCTTTCCTTATTCAGGTGAGACCTGAAATGAAGCATTACATTTACAATCATCCAACAAATACTTTGTATTTATATTACATGTTCAAATAAAATCTGTTCATATGTATATAATAACTAAAGCTACACACAAAAATTTAGTGGCTTTTGATCAGGTTTAGGTTCCTAATGTATTTCCCTTGAGAGTCCTAAACTCCTGCTAAGTTATTTTTATGCAGATAGGCTAAGATAGGACAAGTCAGAGCAGGGAAGGACAGGACCAGACAGGCCAAGGCACAGGATAGGGTAGGACAGGAAGGCTAGGATTGGATAGGATAGGATAGGATAGGATAGAAAAAGGATAGGATAGGATAGAATAGACTCTGATAGGATATGATAGGATCGGTTAGGATACAATATAGGATAGGATAGAAAAGAATAGGATAGGACAGGATGGGATAGGCTAGGAGAAAGGATAGACTGGGATAGTATAGGATGTGTTAGGATATGATAGTACAGGTTAGGAAAGGATAGATCGGAACAGATATGATAACAGAATAAGATACTGTTTTATCAATGTTATTTTACACTAAAGGTGTATGAAGCCAAGATTACAGAAAGGTCTCTGTTTAAGTAAGCTTTCTTTTGCCTATTTTAGTTTAGCGACTATAGCTACTAAGATTTTCACTAACAAGCTGTGAGAGGGCAAATTAAAACATTGAAACACATGCTTTTCATTGCTTGAACATAAAAAATAAAAACAAATAAAAGTAGACCACTGTTTATGAAGCTAAAATAATTAAAGCTGACATATTCCAGTTAATGGAATGGCGCATTCAAAACAGCAAATGTGCCTGTTCATTGCTATCGAGAGTTAATACCTCATTCTTCAAGCTTAATTATAACTGCAAAACTGATATACTAATTTACCAAACTACATTCTCCCCAGCAGTTTAGTAAAATTGTATAACCTTTTTGAACTTCAATATACTGCAAACGCAATTATGGCAATTAAATAATTATGTTCAAGTTCACCTAAATAGACAAATACATCCAACTAATTAACTTCTGTTCCTAATATGTTTTGTGAAAGGTAATTATAGTGAAACAAAAGAAAATAAACTCTACATCTAAAATCTTTATAATAAAACCTGTAATATTCGTTTATCATGAGGTAATAGTATTACTAAATATAACGTGGTTCAAGGAGTGTACTTGTTGTAAAAATGTACCCAGTTTTAAGTACAATGGATCCTGCTGAAATCCATGACACTGTTGGCAAGCATGCTTGAAAACCACAGTCTCAACCACCACATGTACTCTGTTAACACTCAGATCCTCCTCAGTACTCGTAGTGGTCTAAGAACTGCAAGCAAGTAGCGGGCAGCGACAAATGTATGCAGCACATGGGCTATGATCCCATGACAAAAATCGCTTTCGTCTATTCCTATCAAATGACAATACCATTACAAAGCATATAGTTTGTCATCTATTGGCACTGAGATGCTACATTTGCTTCCCTTTGCTCACAGGATTACTCTGTTCTTGCAGTGATAATATCCTGCATTTCCTTGTACAGTATAATTGATCTCAGCTTAATTGTAAGCATTCAAAGAGGTTATTGCAGTTGGGTTCTACCTATTCAGTACGCCCAGATATTTTGTGTTTTGGATCACCCAGTTTTGGACTGTTCACTGTGGGTGTGCCTCACTACATGTGTCTTACTCATGGCAATCCCATGGCAATTGGACTGCGTGTGGTTACCACCAGTGTCTGCCCTTTAAGATAAGGCCACTCCAATGAAGCGAGAGTAAGGGGCACTTGAATGGTTACACATGAACATGTGTGCGCATACCTGTGAGGGCTGCACATGGGAAACAACTGTCGTGCTCAGCCTAGGATCTGCGCACAGGTAGTCTGGCACAGAGTGGACTCTGCAGGATTTGATATAGGCCAAGGGTAGGCCTTATGATGGTATTGTGCACTAATAGGGAAAGTAAGTGTGATTTACTGTTTTGTGGAAAGCGTTAGACAACCGGCCTGTTTGAGAAATCTATGTAGGTCAAATGCAGAGGGCTATCATGCTAGCTCAAGGATTGCCACACTACCATTGGGGTTTTTCTATAAGCCAATTGTGAATTTAATGCCCCCCTTTATGTGTAGCTAAGCACATCCTAAGTCATTTTTAGAGTGCAAGGATAGATGTTGTGTTATATATGTTATTATATAATATTTGTAAAGTGCAGCTTTCAGTCCGGGGAGCATCATGGCGCTATGCAGGGCCCTAGTGTGAGCACACAGCCATAACTAGGAAATCAGATAAGTGATCTACAAAGAGCATCAGGGGCATTAAATATCCAGGTTTTCAGGGCTTTCCCGGAGATAGTCTCTGTTTGAATGAAACGTAGATGACTGGGAAGCAGCTTCCAAGCTTTGGTCCCAAGGAACGCAATTGATTTCCCACCATTTGTGATACACCTAAAACCAGAGGGCTTAAAAAGATTTGCAGATGAGGATCTGAAGGGGCGGTGCGTCACATAGTGTGTAAATCTGGACTAAAGATAATGGAGACCTGAAGATCTGAAAGCTCTGTGGGTAATTAACAAGATCCTAAAAAGGACTCTTTTGTGGATAGGCAGCCAGTGAAGTACTTTTAAGGAAGCAGAGGAGCCTCTGGCCCATTTTAATACTAACTGTGCATCTGCATGTTATTGTAATTGTTAATTGTGACTTATGGAGCGCCTAATAGCTACAGGTCTCTAAGCGCAGCGAGAAGACCAGCCATAGTCCCAGAGTGATTATTGTCTCTAAGTGGTATGTGCTATGCCCAGGCTTCTGTGAAGAGTAACGTCTTCAGTTTCTTCCTGAACGGGGAGGGCACTTTCGGAGCAAAGATGGCCTGGCATCTTGACAAGGAGTGCTGTGGAATGTAGGAACTCTTAAGGTGGAGTATTGAAGGCTGTGGTGCAGAATGCTGTCACCATCTAGATGAAACAGCATGACAGTGTCAAGAAAGTTCTCAAGCCACTTTCTGAAAGGAACAGTTTAACCTTCTCTAGCAGAGAGGCTCATAACAGAATGTCTTTGTTTCTTGGCGAATTGTTCCTTGAGGATGAGGAAAGTGTCCAGGATGAATTGGAGTGACTTGACATTAGGCAGAAGTTAAGGCTCAAATGCGCCCAGATTTATGTAATTGAGACTGGTTTTGACTAGTTATTGCCTATTGTTTTTTGCGGCTAGCAGAAATTCTGTCTTGGTGGGTTTGAGCTTTAGGTGGGTGATGGATCAGCTTAGATGAGGTACAGATAGTGTTTGAGGCATTGGATACTTAAAATGCAGGAGTCTTTTTATAAGAGTTGTGTATTGTAAGAGTATTAGTGAAGTTTAGAATTATCAGTGTGTGGAGTCCCATGGGTTTCAAGAAGAGATTAGAAAAGATAAGACCTCAGGGGACTCGTCAGGCGATAGAGATCTTAGGGGCTTGGAGGTGCCCATGTGAATAAACTAGTGTTGATTGAATAGACAGCAGAGCAGCGAGTGAAAGATGCTGCCAGTGAATCCCATTTAGGGCTTCAATAAGTCAAAGAGTTGGGGATTATAGACCTTATTAAAGATGACCAAGTAGCCCAACAATATTAGAAGGCAGGGATAACTTTTATCTGTGTCAAGGAGTATAGTCTATGAAATGTGTTGTAGCTCTCTCCATCCTACAGCCTGATCTAAAACTGGATGATAGCCATGGAAGACATGGCTGGTGATTATGTAATATTGGAGCTTTGGAGCTGTGCCTAGACTGCTCTTACTCATCTTACTGGTGAAGGGCAGGTGAGCAACTGATTTATTTTTGGTGGGGTCTTCATAGTCTAGTTTGGGTTTCTGTAGGAGTGAGATGATCTGTTTTGAGAGCTTCTGTAAAGATGCCTTGAGTGAGAGAGTCATTGCAGAGCCTTGGGTGAGAGGCATTGATTGCTAGTAGGGTTGAGGGATCTTCTTGTGAGACAGCTTTTATGAAGAATGCGTATTAGATATAATTTTCTGAAGCAGAGATAAAGGGAGTTGATGATGTAGGCAAGGTCTATTAGAGACATGGGTTTCAAAGATAACAATTATAGGATACAGCACATAAGGAGTAGTATCACCATAGAACAAAGGTTGGTTCTGTTGTACTTTTGTATCTTCTGTCATTTTTCATTGAAGTAGAGGTTGATAATAATTCTTTTTTTCTGAGGAATATGGGACTTGGGAGCTACGGAGGGGAGTGATGTAGTGCTTGGTTATTTATATAGTATTTTTATTCCATAAGCAGCTTCATTGACTTTGCTGGTGCTGTATGAGCATTTGCTGTGTTGTCTGCAGGTTGTGTGGAAGGATGTGTGTATCATTAGGTCATCAATGGTTCTCTTTTCTCATCCACTTACTTTCCTTCCCTTTTCTTCTGGATTAAGAGTTTTTGTCTGTAAGGTCTTTTCAGTATCAGGATGGTATATAGTTTAGCTTGCAATTGTGCGTTATACTTGGAGTGTGGGTAATCACATTGTTTCCAGAAATGCTTTGAAGTCTTTTAGAACGATGTTGATATTAGTTATGGAGATGGTTGGGAGACGGATGCGTTTGAACTTGAGGTTGGCAATGTAGAGGTCTGAACATGTCCTTCTCTTTTGGGTTGACTCTGATGTGTTAGTACAACTCTTAGCAGGGTGATTAAGATGGCGAGGTGTTCAATCCAGTCCAGTTGAATGAGACATTTGAATTGGGTGTTTAGTGATTTTGAGAAGGTGAGGTCAAGGATGTGATCTTTGAAGTGTGTTGGTTAATTGTTATGCTGTACCATGTTGTGTATGCTTATACGGTTGTGGAGTGTGTCTCGTGTTTTTTCATTTTTCATTTATCTGTTTATGGGATGTGAACTGCTGGATATGCCTAGAGACAGTAGTGGCGGGCACCTAACTATATGACAAGGACACCTTCTCTGAATTATTATTCATAGTCTAAACTTTGCACTAAATGTAGACCCCTATAGTATGTGCCAGGTAAAATAGTTTGTTAAACTATGTTTTCAGAGAAGATTTGCCTTGCTGTAGTTACTGAAATCATTTACTCAATAATCAAATTTTATTCCCATTATTTTCAAAGCCTATAAAAAGAGAATGCATTAATAATAGCACAACTAATTTGGACACAGAAATAGAAACCATGAGATCAAGATGCATACTAAGAAAATTTTAGAGAAGTAGTGGGGAGAGACAAAAGGAAGGATAATTAAAACAAAAGTAATTTGATTGTTACTTTTTGAAAGAAGGAGAAGGGCAGGAGGTGTAGAGAGTAAGTGATCAGTAGTTAAGGTGTGGATTGAATGTAATAGTTTTTAGTCTCTCTAGGAAATTCGATGATGTTTTATTGACATCACAGATCTTCTTTATGTGTGCTCCAAAATAAGAATGTTGCCCCTAGAACGCACAGCTGAGTGGCATTTTATTGTTTTTGATTGGAGTTAGTAGACATGCTTACTTCTGAGGTTGTTATCGTCTTGGGAACCTTTGGAGTAATGTGGGAGTATACAGGTTGCATAAGTATGGATGTTTCATCGCTTTGGAAAATAGGGAATTAGGACATCATGTCTGAATTGAAATTTTTGCAGCAGAGATATCTGGTGCAGGTGTCTTAAACTGATGTATAGTGGTCATAACTTTTGGAAGCAGACATACGTCTGCCTACAGAGTGTAATAGCACTTTCATTGGAGCAATGGAATATTTAGATGTTCTAATAAGTAGAGTGATTCAACTGTCCATTTGCGACATGCCAACGGCTTCAATAACAGCACAGAAATGGGTTTGGCTCAGCAGATGTGTGAGTCTCTTAAGAAGCAGAGTACTACTTTTCCTGATTTCATTACTTGCACTAAGTGTGCTTTCACTGGGAGGTTGGAGTCAATGCAGATGCCATGTGATGTGACCTCTATGGCAAGACTGAGAGAAACATCATGATGTTTAGACGAGTTGTCTATTATTTATTGAAAATTAAGTTGTGTTAATGAGAAATGAAGACAAATGCAGTCCTTTCTGGGTTTAATTTGAGGAAATTTAAACTCAAAGAATTTTGAATTATATTTATTTACAAGTATTTGACATTGATGATGTTAAAGTTTCAGTGTCATCTGAAAATTAGCAGATAGACATACCTCTCTCCTCCATTATGACTCTCAGAATCAAAAAGAGATGGAGCTAGGAGACAATGCCTGGCTCTCAGTAAGGAGCTTCTTAAATGGAGGAACATGCAGTTGAAAATTCTGACAAACCCACATTAGTGGAGACCAGTGTGTTTTCACTTTCTAGAATTAGGATGAAAAATGTGCATATACAAACACAAGTGGCCTGCTGAATATTGCAGAAAAGTATTCCATTCTGCAGTGGATTTATTGAAAATGCCTAATAGTAATTAGACATTCCATACAACAAGGTATCCATTTGGATGGCATCTACCACAGCTAATACACATATCCATTTTGCCACTAATTATTCTGAAAAAAACTTAATTCAATTTATTTATTTCAATTTATACGTATGTAGAGAGAGAGCGGGAGTGAGAAAAAAGGATTCATAATAGGTAAACAGATTACATTCCCAAACATTTTGCAATTGAGGGGTTCTGGTGATATCATAAACCATGGGACCGAAGGACAATTTGTTTTTAAATGTCACAAGAACCCCTTCATGGCAATATGGAACCATATTACATCACATGTTTGTTTTGGAATAGTTATCTTGCAAAATGTGTTTTTTTGTCAAATTGGGAAGGTTCATGGAAAATAGTAGGTGAAACTGTGTTTATTAAAGTGTTTTATTATGTTGGTACATATCCTTTTTTAGAGCTGCAAAATAGCATTTCCACACTGTTCACTATCTGATAGTCTTCAGAATGTACACTGGTCAGTACAGAAAAAAGGTTTTGAAAATCATATATATACCTTGTGCTCAAGAAAACTTCACACCTTACAGTAGATACCAGGGGCCTCCTTTGTGAGGTTTTGACATAGGGCAGCGCCGCAAGGAATCTTGCAGTGCTGCCCTATGTCAAAACAAAAGGGCAGGAATGCGCCGTATCTATGCTTTCTGGTGCATTTCTGTTCTTTTCCCCAGCGCCGACGCTCCATTGGCTGTCTTGCGCCAACGCAGACAAACCTGCACAATGGTGCAAGGCTGCCTGCGGTGTGGGGCTGATTGATTTTGTGCAGGAAGGGACACCTTCCTGTACAATATCAGTCACAAGAGGCGATTTCCTTTTTCTATATGTGCTGCATTCTGCATTATAAGGCCAAGAATTTAACCTAGCAATGTCTCAGATACTGTAGTACTACAGATTGGGCCATGCACTAAGAGTACATATCTAGGAGGGGAGAAGTATACCTGACTTATCACCCCTGGAAGACCGGGTGCTGGTAGATCCAATTCCTAAACAAGGAATCTCAGTGATCTATAAGAAGCTGCTTCATAGCTTACCGGAAGTATTGGGGCCCCTGAGGGCAAAATGGACAGGTGACATAGGGGACATCACAGATGAGGAATGGGTAGATGCCCTTCGAGGTCCCATGGAAATAGCGATCCAAGCCCGATTCAGATTATTAAAGCTCAAGATTCTCGATAGAACATACAATTTCCCACAGTCTAATATACAAAATGGGAAAGGCGAGAGACCCTTTGTGTTTGAGTGCCTGTGGGCAGGAGGGCTTCTTTTTTCACATCCTCTGGGAATGTCCACGGATCTACAGATATTGGGAGGCGGTAACTGCCATAATGTCATGGGTGCTCTCGGTGGAGGTCCTGTTTGTAGCGCAGGGGTTGTTGCTGATGATACAAGGTGAGGTAGACTGGCCCAGACATGCTAGAATATGGTTGATGCTGACAGCAGGGGTATCCAAAAGGAATATTGCCCACGGATGGGGATTGAGGAACAAACCATTGGTGGCTGACTGGAAGAGGGACCTCGATTGGTGCCAAAGGGTGGAGGAAGTAATATATCGCAGTAGGGGCTGTAGCAAAAAATGGGAAAAAATATGGAGCCCATGGCAGACATACAGGGAACTGAATCTAGAATGAGGACAACCGCATGGAAGGTATTGACCATTATAATTGATATGCCGAAGTGTAAATGATAAATGTACAGGCCATTTGCTACCTAAGCTTATAATCGTAAATGCATCATCTGATTACAATATAACATTGAAAATTGGTTGAATGCTGATAATGTTGTGGGATTATCTCTGCAACTGCTATCAACTGTCGATTTTACTGATGTTTGATGAGCAGGTTTAATATAATGAGAGAGTTAAAAAAAACATAGATGAATAGTTTGGTTTGTAACAGGAAGTAACGTTGTACCTTACAAGTGTGATATTAAAGGGCCAAATGTGACATGGGCTGGCTTGGTTTCCTGTTCCAAGAGATATTGCCTAGCAGGTTAAGCTGCCATGTCCCTTGAGGGGTTTGAGCCAAGTCTAATTTGCATAAGATTGGCCACTCCACTTAGTTTCACAGACAAGCTAATGGGCAACCTAGGATGCACTGGGATGGAAACAAACTGTATTTAATTGTAGATATTCCTTGGTAAACTAGTCTTCTACATAATCTTTTGGTACTTGATAAATGGTGTGATGGTAAAGAGAACCTGAAAGAGAACCTGACAGTGAGGTAAGTAAAATACTTCTTTAGAGGAGCCCACTCAGTGTGGTGAGAATGAGACAACTAAATCCAACTAACACAGAACCAGAACATAATTTGAGAAAAGCAGTAAGTAAAAACTCATAAGTAGAATACAAAATATGGAACCTATAAAGGGTTGAAGGTTAAGGAAAGGGAAAAATATACAAAAACCAGCATAACTATAATTTGATGCAAAGGCAATACAACACACCTCCTGTTCTATAAATATAGCAACTAAAGAAGAGGTTAACTGTAACTTACAATAAAATCATTGGATGCTTTCAGTAAAACAGTTCTCCTTCTTGGTCTAGATCCCACAACTATGGAATCGTTGACTGAATTATTTTTCTCATCAGTATCCGATTGCTCAATGTCAGTGTCGTGGGAACGGCGAATACAAGAACTGGAAAAATTAGCAATGGAACTTCCAAAATAAAATTCAGTAAAATCCTGTCTATCAAAATCATGAAGTCATGAAATGAAGATTTCAAATTTGTAAACTTCTCTAAGAACCATTGTTCAAAAGAGCTGCAGAATTACCCACAGACATCACCTTGAACCCTTTTTAAAAAATATGGATATAGAGTAAGCCTCTTAATTTTCACATCTCCAGCTTCCAATTTCTTACTTTTATCCATTACTATAGGGAGACCTCGTAGTAGGGTGAGGTTCTCTGTAGTTCCCTATACTCTACCATTGGGCGATCTCCACAGCTGGGGGCTGAGGTCTCTGCATAGTAAAGTACAGGGAAAAGTAAAAAAGTTTATTCTACTTAGAAAAAGTTAGTAAAAATATGTATGTTAAATATTCATGTAAAATAATGTAGTGCTAAAGAAAAAATGCTACACTACAAATACCTACATTTGGAAAAAGATCTTTAGTTTATGTAAATATATTCAATTACTTTAAAGTAATTTTTTTTTAAGTTTAAATTGAAAAATAAACGTCAACCTAAACTATTTTTATTATTCACTATTAATTACTATTACAAGTGATGTGTAGACTAAATTAAATCTAATTTCATTATATTTAATTACATTTATTGTTACATTAATTTGAAAAAAGCAAAAACCGTAGTAAAGCATTTTATAATTAAAACATATGTATACTATACTTATATATTTATTACACAATTATAATTATTTATATTGTAACTATTTTAAATCATTTAATTTAAATCAACTATTTCCTATGGAGTTTACATTTAAGCCCCTGCCTCCATTATTTTCTGTTGGAGGGTGTTGCAGAATCATGGGATGTACTCATGTGGTGCTGGACTTACTACTGTTTTTTTATTTTTTAATAATAACTAGTATATTAGGCTCAATCCTATTGAAGCATGTAAGTCTACACTATTTAGTAACTTTACATACATAGTGTGTGAATAACCAAAAGTAGTAACGTTAATAAAAAGTGTAAGAGTAAAGCTACACATCTAAACTAATCACTGTAATTTTCCTTTTAGAATAGCCCCAAAATGTGAAGGAAAAGGAACAAATACAGAAACCAGCATAACTATAAATAGACACAAAGGCATTATTACACAGCAACCTCACGTTATTTGAGAAACACAGTTAACGGTAAATGTTATCACTGGTTTATATTCTAATCTATTCACCTATAAAAATCATCCCTCCTTTGTAAGGAATGGATATATCAGAGGGGGTAGTTTTCCTTCGACTTATATTCCGCAAGTTTTTGATCTTTTTAAATAACTTGATATAATTCCTTTAACAGTATACATGTATGACTGCTCATCTTCACTGTCAAGTATAGCTACGATTAACATATTACAGTCCACAAAATGAAACTGGACTTAGTACCAGGACAAAAACAATCCCTCAAACCACATCCTGTTTTTTCCATCCACCAAATACCCTTAACTTATCATAAAGCTTTCACCCAAATGCTTTAATATTACATGTGCAACTACACGTGTTTGCATGTGCAATCATACACAATCACACACATAGATACGAACTTTAGATTCATTACATTGCATACAGAGCTAAATACTATTTTAAAGTGAAATTGAATGCAACCTTTGGGATTTTCTATTATATGGAACTCATTTTAATTCAGTAGACATCACGGTCATAGGAAACACTGAAAAACGTGAAAGCAAAGCCTTTCACAATCTGATTCTTTTCTGAACGCTCACCAAAAGTGCGCATATATGCATTTGTTTAGTCAGTTTCCTGTATTAAATGAATATTTAAAAGACCCCACTTGTTTAGTGTGTCTGGAAATAGATCAGTTAATTCCATTGTTGTTAGACACGTGTCTGTTGCATCTACGCACTCCATGGCTGGCATATAGGAATCATTTGTCTGGCCTAAAAGAGACTATAATGGTGCAATTTTACCTGGATTGTTCACATTCAACAGGATGATGGTAAGAAATATTGAAGGGAACCCATGAGCTAATGCAACATCACTTGTAATGAGCAATAGCAATCGGTCTGTTTCAACTCTGGGGACCCGACACTCTGATAATAAGGAAGTACATTAAAATAATTTCCCCCCAAGAGCCTACCATGACGAGGCTTTACTCCAACTCAATTATGCTGATTGCTATTGTTGATTAGAAGAAATGCATTCATTAGTGTAAAGGAAATCAGTGGTACTCCTTTTGAAATAATCAAGGTTTAATCAACAGAAAAATAACTTAAAGAACCCACAGCATGATCCTTGCAGCCATATGTTTTCTGAATGTATTTTCACCTAGGCTACTGTGGTTTTCATAGCTAAAAATAGTTCCGAAGACAGGCATGCTTTTCTGTTACACTTTCTTAAAAGTGTTTCATGGTTCGAAGTCACCGTCGTGGTAGCATTACTAGAGAAGTCATGCTTGCAATATACTTATGAATTGAGAAATGTATGTCATAGTTCATTGTTATATTATATGTCGATGAAAATGTCGACCCTTGTACTAAGAAGAATTTATTTTTAAAGTTTAGAAATATTACTTTGACAAAGAGACTACTCCACCGGAGGCATGTTTCTGTAGGTTTCAAGTTTTAGAAAATAGCTGTAGTTTATTGTTAGACCCACACAAGATGCAAACTTTAGCTTTGGTGGCGCCCAGTGCCACAGTTTTTGTTGGTGTCCCCATGACTTTGTTATCCATGAATTCCCTCACTATCACCCTCAAATAGTGCCCGTCATCTCTCAAAGCACTTTTCTCACATGTATTTAATTTCTTTTATAGCACTGCTTATCCCAATGCAGGGTGACAGAGAGTTTCCCATCACAAGTTATGAAGCGATAATGAATCACATAAATGTGTGTTACAACTACCTCACAGCCCTAAACAGTGTGGCAGCCTGTCTTATACTGTGTGTCTGGCTACACACTTAGACATCGGAAGTGATCACATTAACCAGCTGAGATTTCCTAGCAGAACAAAGCATTTCCGACAGATAAGTTGAACTTGCATTTATTTTTCATTTAGGGTATGTGAGTTGCATGTTATAGTAGTTTCATGTAGGTGAAAGGTCAACATATTAGTCACAGTACATTTTTAGCTGTGTTTGAACCTGTCCTCACACTTACTGACTGCCCTCATTCTTCTAAGGATCCCAGGTCCCATACGTTTCTCTGCACTTTCACCATTGCTCACATGTTAGTAAACTGCTCCAGCTTGAAGGGAAAACTGTAAAAAATTAGACATATTTTTTTAATCTGTGCAGCATGTCCCAGACAAGACTGACAGGCCCTGAGTCCTCACACTCGCCACACTCACAGTTTGACAGGGAGCTGGGGTCTGTCAAATGGCACGCCCCACCCCCTGAGCTTGGCACCCAGGGTCGCCCCCTCCTCTAAAGCCAGCACCGCTGCCCATCATCGACCTATGTTATTGCAAACAGTGTGTTGAGATTGTTTGTAGAAAAGAACAGAAAATATTCAGACTCAAAACAGGTATTTGAGAGGTAGGCTGCATTAGAGTCCCCTCTCATTGTCTGCAGATACCTTTAGCGTTGTGGAATCTGGAAAGATTTCAAATGCCAAAGGCACAAGATAGACTGTTCAGGCACTTGGTATTTATTTATTTAGTTTTTTATATAGCGCGAAGAAGACCCAGAAATGGGTATCAGAGTGCTTCACATATACACAGCATTGTAGCTTTAAACAGTACCAGAGCGTATCATATATATATAGCATTGAAATTTTAAACAGTGCAATAAAACCTATAAATGTAGTTGTCTCAATGGTAACGGTGAAATAGTATTCATCAGTCTATTTGGATATTTGAATCACAATACTTGGGCTTTTTGTGAGATTTGTATTCTTGACGTTCAGTGGGGAACCATCCATCAATCGGTGGCAATGTACGATAAAGTGCTATGAAATGCCCGTGGTAAGGATCTATACAGAATTCACCAGTAAACAAATATGTGGATATAATGTTATTTTCATTTCATCTACTGTCTAAATGTGTTCTTCACATGCAAGAATGTATGGGTTTAAATAAAGAGACTTGCTTTTGTGGCCACTTTTGAAATCTATTTTAATTTGCAGCAAGAGTTTTCTAGTTTATAAAATCATTGAAATCAAATCTTATAGTTTTCTTAACCTTCAAACCTATTTTATGTGGATAGGTGATTTTCAACTTTCTACATTTGAGACAATAACGATTTTCAATAAAGCAATGAGTTTTAGTACATTACCTTGTAAAAAGGTAATCAGTTAACTAATTTATGTTAACTTTATGTTATAGTTTCTACATCTGAATGGCATGGATATGCCTGATTAAAATGTGTAAGACTGGCACAGACACTTAGTTTTAATTTAGCAACTTTAGTAACACCAATTGTGTTTTGCAAAATAATTTCAATTCGTCTGTGAGTTTGCTAGATTTATAAATGGATATTCATGAATGGATAGAGGTCAGTGCTTGCTACCCTATGACGGACAGTATGTTAATGATTCATATCTGACAATCATATTTACACTTTTAGTTTTACAAAAGCAGATATTGTTGTATTATCCTGCCCACACGCTTGGGGTGTTAGTTCATGTATTGGGAGTGGACACCACAGATTACTTCATGTTGTCTTTCAGGGAGAAAAGCAATATATTACAATCGGTATTTCACTGTTGAGTGTTCACCTACTCGTTCCCATGACCAATAGCCCCTGTTAGTTATAGAAGCAGTGATCGAATCACAGGCCATCCGCAAGAGTGTTGTCATCTATGGGATCTTGGGCAGCAATGGAGAGTGAACCCAGAGAAGCTGGACATCAGCTTCAATTGCAAACACCAGGAGCTTCTCTACTTGCCTCATTTTCTTCACCTCTTTTCATGCTAGCTTCCCTCTGTTTTCACCCTCTCCAACTTCTTCAAATTCAGGGCATGGAAAGGCACAAGTAAGATTGTTGTACAACCATGTTTCTTCCAAGCTTCATTTTCTCTACAGTAACATGTTGGTCGCGTAACTTTTGAATCCGCCATTACAAAGCACTCTAACACTTACAGGTCTCTGTGGCATCGTCCCAAGTCTGGGTGCATGTAAATGAATACACCACACACAGAGCACTGGATTGTATGTCTTTATTCCTCTGTGTACAAATAAACTGCTCCTGAATTATGTCATAACCATTAACAATGACATGTTAACCCCTCCCATCAAGTTACCTACTTCCTCTATTAAGTACACCCAGTATCCCAAGGGTCCTAGCACACATAGGCTCATGACACTACCTCTCCTTCATTGTTAAATAAAAAGTACAAACACCAGTTACATCATATTTCTTTGATGAGTCTTCGGGGCATTCGCACTAATCAGCCAGATTGAGTAACATCAAGTGGCTGAAACTCACTCTGTTCATGCATCAATGGTACAGGTTATAGTGATTGAGCTGGACTGTCAAGTGGGATGGCCTCATTTGTAGGTGCAGGAACTGACGATCGCAGAGGTAGATGTTCAAAATATGATGAGTCCCATGTAATGGACTGTTCGGGACGATGTTCAGTCACCATGTGTCCTTTGCATGTCACAACTCTCAGAGGATTGACAGCAAATGGAGTGCATATTTTCCACCTTCGCTAAACTAGTACTAAGTCACCTTCATTGAAGACTATCTCTTGGACTCTCCGACGCTGATCGGCAGACGTCTTCATTTTGCCCCTTCAGGTAGTGTTGGTGACACAAGCTTTGTAAGCACTCGAGGATCGGTCGATTGTCAATTGTAGCAGCTTGGTTCCGATGGCTCTCCCAAATATCAAAGTGGCTGGACATTCACCCGTTTTGGAGTGGGGTTTCACCGATAAGCGTGGATGGCTTGACACAGGGCTTGTTTTAATTCCATTTTTTTGATTACTCTTTTGAATGTACCCATAAATCGTTCCATAATACCATTTGCTTGGGGAAACAGAAGTGTAACATTTTGATGCTTGATATTCATTCTGATTAGGAACTCTCTAAAGTCCGTGCTGTTGAACAGCAGACCATTGTCAGATTTAAGAATGGTGGGGATACCACACGCTGCAAAGATGTTGTCCAGCCACTTAATGACCTTGTCATGCCTTTCTGATGAGACCTCTAGGAGAGGGAAACATGAATACTCATCAATCACTACCATGAGATGATATCCTGTTTATAGGGACCCAAATAAATGAAATTCAATCATTTACCAAGCCTTTGTAGGAATGTCAGACATGGTCACTGGATGTGTTATTTTAGGGGAAAGGCAGTTGCAAAGATGACACTCTTAGTTCCCTCTCAACTCGTCATCTAAGTACGGGAACCCCACTCTATCTCTTAGGGCTGTTTTGGCAGCTACAATGCCACGATGTCCTTTATAGGCTTGTTCAATGACCTGTTTACTCAGGATTTCAGGTATGACAATTGTTGAGCCTCTCACTACAACACATTCCTTGGTCACAGACAGTTCATCCTGTTCATTTTTGAATATTTGAAATTCAACATCGTCAGCAAGAGGTCGAACACTCCTTCTCCAGACTTGAGTTAGAATGATGTCTTTGATGATAAGCATGTTCTTGTCAGCATCAGTGGACTCAATAATCTGTTTGATTGATATGGCAGCTGGCATATTAGACTTCACAATGAAGTTAATGTACTAGTCAGCTGTTTTGAATGTCCAACTATGATGATGTAGCAGTACTTGTGAAAAATAATCAGTATGATTTTAGTCTTTATCAAGCTTGTATACAATTGCATAATCATACTCTTGCAGTCTCAAATCCAACCTCTCAATGCGAGAGTGCATTTCTGAAGATGGTGATTAGCGCTTGGTGGTCTGTTATGATGAAGAAACATTTTCCATACAGAAACACATGAAAATGTTCACAGGCCCACACTACAGCCAGACTCTCCTGCTCCGGTTGAGAATAGGCACGTTCTGTGTCAGACATGTTCCAACTGGCATAGGTCGCAATGTGTCTATGAGCATTTGGATGATGATTATCTAGAGAAAGGATTAACCCCCGCCCCACTGGGCTGCCTCAACTGTGATCTCAGTGTGTGGTTTGGGGTCAAAGTAAGCAATCTCAGTTGAATTCTCAATTGCATGTTTTATTCTTTTGAAGCTTTGATCACATTCAACAGACCACTGGAACAGGACATTTTGTTCTGTCAACTCTTTTAATGGAGCACTCATAGTTGCAAAAAATCAAGTGTACCTGGAGCAGTAACAGGCCGTGCCTAAAAAGGATCGCAGCATGGTGACATCTTACGGGGGCAAGTAGCTGACAATGCTTTCACTTTATCAGGGTCAGGAGTTATTCCTCCATTAGAAAATATGTGTCCAAGGAATATGAGTTTGGTCTAGTGAAACTCACACTTCACTGTCTTCAGAGTCAGACCTGCATCAGCAAGTAATTGGCACACTTGTGTAACAGCCTTATCATGGTCCATTTGCGTTGCTCCAAATGTCATCACTGCAGTTAAAAGAAATTGTGACAGGTTGAATTATTCGACGTATAACATCCTGAAATATTCCTGCAGCTGACCGCACTCCAAAATTCAACCTTTTTTTATCTGAACAAACCAACATGAGTCACAAAAGTAGTGATATACCTAAAAATGTTCTTCCAACTCGAGTTGATGATATCCTTTTCGGGTCAAGATGGGAGAAAACTTTGGCACCGTTCAGTTGCATGATCATGTCTGCTATGTGTGGATCAGGATGCCTTTCTCTCTCAATTGCCTTGTTGGCCTGGCGCATATCAACACAGATGTGCATGACACCTTCACAGTCCTTTTGTGGCCCCACCACTATGGTCTGAAGCCATGGCGTGGGACCAGTGGAGCGCTCAATAATGTCATGCTTTAACAGCATTTCTAGTTCTTGCTCAACGGCTTCTTGCAAGTGGAAAGTGAGTCTGCTGTGCCTCTGAGCAACAAGGCGAATGTCCTCATTGATGTTAAGTTGCACTTTCCTTCTTTTGAACGTGCCTAGGCCATGGAATAATGATGGAAAGCGACGTATAACTTCAGACTGAGTGTGGAGGTTGTAATTGATAGCTATCAGTCCCATGTCAGCAACATTAGTAAAGCTATGTAGGCACGCACTGGACAAAGTTCCTTGAGGAACATGAATTGGCACTTGCACTGATATTGCTTTATGTTTCAAAGTCGCTGTGAATGACCCTTGACTCTGCAATGGTTTAGAAGCGGCCCACAGGTATACTTTAGTGTTTGATGGGTTGAGGCATGGCAAAGGAGATAGGCTGTTAACTGGCATGATGTTAATCGATGCACCACTGTCTATAATAAAGATTATGAGGCAACAATTGGCCTTTATTTTAATCTTGAGGCAATGTCCAATTGAGTTTTATTGTTTTTTTTGGTGGTTTGCCTTTGTTGTTTGCCTTCCTTGCAAGCAGCCAGACCTACATATGCCTGTCACTTGTTGATCGATGCAATTAGCGCACATTCATCTTCTTCACTAATGCTGAAGATTAACTTGAAGGTGATCAACTTTGTCTGCTTTCTACTTGTCATAACTGATGTTGCTTTTTTGCTTTGTTGGTTTGGTGAGAATGCTTTTGGAGCTCTCTGGTATCCATTTTCTCTTCTTGCTGTTATGTAGTTAGTTTTTCTTCTGCTTTGTAAACAATTATTAAGTGATTCTCCTTACAGCAGCATGTGCACATTTGGCTTACGGCTGGACATTTGCCATCATGTGGAAATGAAAACCTACATCGGAAACGCAACCTCTTCTTTGTAAACGTCGAGTGACATTCGCCTACTCGGTGTTTGTTCTGACTCTTCATGTCCAACACTGATTCACTTTTCGCTTTTCCAGCTTCCACTCTTTCTGTGGGCTAGGCAGCCATTAGTACTTTCTTCCAGCTGAGCGTCTCCCTCAACATTCATCATCAGAAGGAATCTGAAAGACAGCCATCAATAACTCAAGATGTATGGCTTCTTTAACATTTAATTCATTAAATTGCAGTGTATGGTAAGCACACCAAGTCTTTCAACAAACACATCCATCGTTTTACCAGCTTGCAGTCCTGCTTGATTGAAAAATGTACCTTTCATAGTCGACATTTGGCATCGGATTGAACTTGGCTTCCAACACTGTCTTGATTTGATGGTATGATACTGCATAAGCTGGTGATATTTTCTTTATCACTTATTTTAGTCAATCTCCAACAAGTTTCTTGAGGTACTTTATGATTTTCTTTTCATCTACTTCTTCTAGGGCATCTATGAATTCATACAACGTCTCCATCCATGCAGTCCATCTGGCACCAATATTCTGCTTGTTGGTGGTGTTGAAGGGTGACAGTGTTTTCAGGAACACCCCTGCACCATATTTTGCACTTCTTTCGGCAGCCAGTAAAATAAATTACAACTCCAAAGGCCCTTTAGTTGGTTCTATGGGAACCTGCAACATTATGAGACCAATCCCTCTACTTGCACTCAGCTCATCTTGCCCGATTTTGAGGTCGTAAGGTGTTTTTTATCTGTTACTGTAGGTGAATCAATTTTCATTCCACGTACCTAGTTATCACTTCTTTTAGCATTGTACCTGATTTTTGCCGCCTTTTGTAATTGCTTTGCATAGATGATGGCTTTGTGTTAGGCTGTGGTGCAGTATCTCTTCTTTTGGCTGTACCAGTGGGTTTCTGGTGAGCTCTCAAATGTGCACATCTGCAGGGACTTTTTGGGCTGTATACGGGCTGGAGTGGGGTTTCGATTCCACATACTCCAACTACAAACTGCTTCTAAGGGAAATGGGAACACGTGGCAATTCACGAAGGCTTGACCGTAATGTTGCAAACGTCCAGGGAGAGCAGTCTCATTTCTTCGGGGCACAGGTCCTACCCTCTTCGCCAGTTGTAGCATCTGCCCTACCCTGAAGCATGCAAATGAACACACTACACACGGAGCTCTGGATTGTACATCTTTATTCCTCCGCATACACACTCTGCTCTTGAATTACATGATAACCGTTAATATTCAGACATTAACACCTCCCAATAGGAGACGTACTTCCTCTATTATGTAAGGCCTAGAACCGTAAGGGTCCGAGCTCACTTAGGGGCCGATTACGATGTCGTTTTGAAAGGGCTTCTAATCAGATTCGGCTTTGCCGAAACCCTATCGTTGATGAACGACTCATTCCCAGTTCTGAAAGACCAAGTACGATGCCTGGAAACCATTAGGGCTGACCGAATCGGTTCCGGAAGGCATTCAGACAGGCAAGCCTTTCCGGGGCTGATTCGTACAGCTCTATGGGCTTGGTTTCCGAACGAGTGAGTACGATGACTGATTCGGAAAGCCTTTCCGATTTGGTTTGCCCAGAATAAAACAGCTGCCAGAATTGGTCTTTTTGGGACCATAGCAGGCCCCCCTTCACCAGGGGCCCTCCAAATCAGGCCCGTTGGAGTACCCATGGGTCCCCCCTTTCCAACCATGCACAGTGTGGCAATCCCCATGGAGTGCCTGCCAAAGGGTGCAAAGTTTTCCACAGACACCCCTTTCTTTAATGAGAGCCTGTGTTCACTTTTGGTACACAGGCTCCCATTGAAGTCAATGGGAGTCTGACCGAATCGGATCTGGATGCATACGGATGCATCGTTCTTGTTCGGTCGGACTCCCCCGATCAGAGTCATACGGAAAGATTTCTGGAACTGAGTCAGTCGGCATGCTTTCCAAACGAGATCATAATCGGACCCATAGTCTCACAGTACTACTGCCTCAAGTGCTATAAAAAACAACTGCAATAATATACACATTAAACTCTTTTCAGCTCTAACGTCAATTTGGGGAGAGAGTCACTCCTACGGCACTCATCGTCCACTCCCATTTACAAGTCTAGAAAGGGCCCATGCTCGCTATCTATGTTATACCTTACCTGCTGCGTAAACATTTAGAAAGACTAACAGTAGCAGCTCCAAAAATGTAAAGTCCAACGTTTCCGAGAAGGCTATTTTGGAAATGGCATACTCGATTTGGTAAAACAAAAAAAATGTAGCGAGGGTCAAATAATAACACAGTTACATGAATAAATTTGTAAATATTTAATTCCACATTTGCAGTACATGCATTGTGCTAAATCAGTCTCAAAAGCAAATAAGGCGTATTCATGTAATATGATCTGCATAGAGTTACAAATGAAAGAGACCTGGATACTTTCAAGGATTGTGGCATTTTTAATAGCTAAACACCAACATTTGAAACACATTTTAATATACAGTTGTTTACTGAATAATTCTAACAGGAAGCACAATTAGTCGGGTCACTACAACATGAGTAATGAATGACATCTCTTGACTGACATTTAAACATCACTGGCGCATCGTTCTCCTGCAATCTTTAAAAAGCATTTACGTGCTCATTAAATTTCTCCTTCAGAAATTAGAGCAGGCCTCGCTTTCGACTATTTTAAAGTAGGTGTGATGATGCTTCCGTACTTATCTGAATCCTTTCCAGCACATTTGACATTTACCAGTCTGTTTTGAAAACCTTTGTACAGATTATTATTTGCGTGGCATTTGAGTGAGAATACAAATTAATCTCGACTTTAGCATTTGCATATCTGTCATTAATCATTCAAAGTGCTTGTACAAGACAGATGTTCACAACACTGATAAGCTCTGAATAACACAAATAAGAACTACAGGGGTGAGCGTAACTTCTGAATTTATAACATGAGTAACATGAGAATAAAAAGAAAAAAAGGTGGAAATGAATACCTGTTTAGGGGTAAAAGCTTTTATTTAATTTTGTATTACATAGAGAGTTTTTACTCCTAAAGCTGTTTTGCTAGAGTACACACGGAGCTGCATGAATAACTTGATGAATGCTTATGATCAATAGGATCATAAGATATATATCAGCCCTACGAGACATTTCTAATCGCTAGCCGAGTGTGGCACAGGCATCTTTCAAGACCCTTGCCTAGGGCACAAAACTCGACACTTCCATATTTCCAGGTGACGCCTACGGTTCGCCTACCTTACCAAACTATTGCTCTATACAGCACGACATAAAGGATCTGGGGATATATCCCTAATGCATAGGGCAGAACCATTTCTCTACATTCTCACCTCAGAGAAAGTTAAAATGTTTCTATTAGAAATTGGTGTCTCTAGTTGGCAGTGGCTTGCACCCGGTCCAAGTAGGGACCCTTCGTCTAGTCAAGATAAGTGAATTACACACCCAAATAACCCCTGCTCACCCCCTTGGTAGCTTTTAACAAGCAGTCAGGCTTATCTCAGAGTCAATGTGTACAGTATTTGTATATAACACACAGTAACACAGTGAAAACACTACAGAGGGACACAGCACCTATTTCGAAAAATAAAGTATCTTTATCAAAACCAAACAAGACCAAAATGACAAACATCCAACATACAGAACTCAGAATATGACCTTTTGCAGGTTTCAAGCAGTTCTGTCCATAGAACTCTATGGCTGTGGTGATTTCACCCGAAATGAGTCAAAATCTATAAGGCAAAACAGCATCGGAAAACACAGTGATGCGTTGTTCCTGAGTCCACAGGACTGTAGAGGGAAGCGATGCGTTAAAATCCAAGACGGTTCTGGTCTGCGGGTGATATATCAGAAAAACTTGGTGCACAGGTGAGATGCGTAGAAATCCAGAAGCGGTGCATCAATTCTTTCAGCTGGACAGCAAGGCCTGCATAGGAGTCAGTGCAAGGGTCCGGACTTTTGAGACACGGTGCGCTAAACTCCGGCTATGGTGGTTTCTTCATCCGGTGAAAGGTGCTGCATCGATTTCTTTGGCTGCATGTCGGCGCTGTGTGGAAATTTCTCCTGCACCATTGTGCTGCATCAGAAAAAATGGTGCTAGAAGGGCGAAGCATTGATTTTGATGGTTTCAAGCATATCTTTGCAGCAGGAACAACCACCAAGGGCCCAGAACTTTGCACCACAAGGCAGGGCAGAACTCCCAGCAGTGGAGTTCATGGATAATACAGTTGATGTCTTTGATGGCCCTGAGACTTCCAGCAGGAGGCAAGCATATAGAAGCCCTTGGAGAAACTTCACAAGCAGGATACAAAGCAAAGCCAAGGCCTTTTTCTCTCCAAAGCAGAAGCAGCAACTTCAGGCCAACCCAGTAAAGCAACACAAATCGAAAGGGGAAACACTACTCCTGACAGCTCTTCAGTTCTTCTCCTTGGCAGGGTTTCCTCTTGAACCAGAAGTGTTCTAAAAGTCTGAATGTTAGAAATGAGGATCTCTAGTTGGCAGAGGTATGCACTTTGTCCAAGTAGGGATCCTTCCTTATAGTCAGGGTAAGGGGGATACACTTCTAGATATCCCCTCCTTATCCCCTTGGTAGCGTTGCACGAGCAGACAGGCTTATCTCAGAGGCATTGTGTAAAGTATTTGTATATAAAACACAGTAACACAGTGAAAACACTTCAAATGTACACACCAGTTTAGAACAATGGAGTAACTTTATCTAAACAAACAAAGACCAAAACAACAAAAATCCAACGTACATATATCACAAAAACACTTTGCAAACAGGCAGTTGTCATAACATCATAATTAGTGCAAAAAGATCACCTGACATAGAAACACCATCATTTCACAGAATAATGCACTTCCTGATATTACATACAGTTCCCTGTTAGTGCAGGGCAAAACACGTTATATCCTCTGAAAAATGGGCCTGAAATGCAGTGGGTAGGTAATTCACACAAACATATAAACCACCATAAAAGCCCTTTAGTATGGTGGTGAACACACACGTCACCAATGCAATTTATAGGGTGCCAAGACACATGCGGGCCAACTCAGCACTATATGGAATTGTCTGGGAACTTCTCAATGATGCTGGGGGCCTCCATCGAGCATACACCCCTTTTTCTACACCAGATACTGTGCCCCCAAGTATGTGCAGATAAGAAGAGGGAGCACGCACACAACTGAATTCAGATGGGGAACCCTTGCGAAGTCCCCTACTTACCACGATGGGAAAGGCGGCTGCTAACTAATGAGTGGCACAGTTGCCACATCAAATGCAGCGTCAGAATGGTGCTTAGGCTGCTTTGACCTCTCCGCAGCCCACAACCCGGGCTCAAGTGGGAGGCTTCACTTGGCACCCACGCTGCACACACCACTGCTGCAGCTCCCAGCAAGGATGTGGCACGCCCTTCAAGAGAGCTGCAGTCTTTGGTTGGTTCAGAGCTAAGCGGCCCACCAAGGGGAATCCCCGATGGTCAACAGCTGGGTCCCAGCTAGGGAGAGGGTGCCATGGGATGGCCTTTCTCCTTTCAATGGTGTAAGTCGCAGTCCTCCTTTTAAGAAGAGGGATCACACTAAAATGAAGCCCGCTTGCGGGAAAACAAGACCTGCTACTCTCCATGTCACACAGACAACAGGTTGGAGCACAAACACATGTGCTCTCCCGCACCGACAGGGTGCTTCAACTTGCACCAAATACATAGTGCTCTCCAGGTGCTTGAGTGATGGATGTGTAGAAAGCAGCCGCCGCACTTTAGATACTGGCAGTATAACGCACTCACCACACACTTCCTGGGTTAAAGCAAATAACAGTCCAATCCTTCTCCTGCTCCCGACAGAAGCAGTAACTGCAGGATGGCCCACCCCACACACATCAAGGGGCAGCGCTCCTCACCCAGCTCTGCCAGCTCTTCTTTTTGGCAAGTTAATTTTGATCCAGAACAGACCTTCTGAAGTCTTTGATTTCCTTGAGACTTCTGCATCAAGCCCTTGGAGATCTTTTCGAGCATGTTACCACAGCAGGGCAAAAAGTGTTGGTCCTTTTTGTCTGGCCACAGATTGAATCAGCAACTGCAGACCAACCCTCCCCTCACACATAAAAGGGCAGCACTCTTCACACAGCTCTTTAAACCCTTCTTCTTGGCAGGGTCAGTGTGTTTCTAAAAGTGATCTAAAGATCTGGGGTTTAAGGTATAATACTTATACTTCATTTTCTCTTTGTAGCCTATGTTTCAAGAGTCTCTAAGCTCAGTAAAAAACAATCCTATCCTTCCTGGTACAGCTTCACTATAGGAGGTGCAGACAGCATTGAGCAGAGCAGACACAGCATATCCAGGTGCTAGTGAACACTCCTCCTACCACTCTAAATGCAGAAAGGTCTATTCAGCTTGGCAGTGAAGGCAGGACACACCTCAACCCCCCTTGTGAATGTCTAGAGTGAATACACACTCCCAGCTCCTGTCACTCCAAGACCAGAGAGTGAATCCACAAACAGTTAGAGGCACACAGAATAGTAAAGCTAGAAAATGCCCACTTTTTAAAAGTGGCATTTTCAAACACACAATTTAAAAACCACCTGTAGAGAGACTAAACTCAAATTCTCTTGCTGTTCACAACGGAAATTTGCACTCGTAAAAATGTTACAAGGCATCTCCCTATGGGAGAGTCACTCTGTCCAATAGTGAAAAATAAAATACACAGTGATTCAGTATCAGGATATGTACAACACACCAGTGCATGTCCTCACTTTAACATACACTGCACACCGCCCATTAGGGAACCTTGGGCCTACATTAGGGGTGACTTACATGTAAGAAAAGGGAAGGTTAGGGCCTGGCAAGTGGGTGCACTTGCAAGGTCGACAGGGCAGTAAAAAACTGTGTGCATAGACACTGGAGTGGCAGGTCTGAGACACATTGGAAAGGCTACTTGTGTGGGTGGCACAATCAGTGCTACAGGCCCTCTAGTAGCATTTGATTTACAGGCCCTGGGCACATGCAGCGTGCTTTATTAGGAACTTACCAGTAAATCAAATATGCCAATTATGGATAACCAATCAGAATTACAATTTATACAGAGAGCATATGCACTTTAGCACTGATTAGCAGTGGTAAAGTGCCTGGAGTCCTAACGCCAACAAAACAGGTAAAAAAAAAGAAGTGACAAAAGGCAAAAAGTTTGGGGATGAACATGCAAAAGGGCCAGGTCTAACATTGGGGTTTTAGGTTCCATACTTATTCCCCTTTTGGCATTTGAAGTAGGCATTCTTCAAAGGATTGTCTTTTGAGCACACAAACTCTTGTCCTGCCTGGTCTTGGCCCCAGACACACACTAGAGGGTGGAGACAGCATTGTGAAATGCCAGGCACAGAACTATTCAGGTGCAGCTGACAGCTGCTACCACCACTCTAGCTCAGGAAGGCCCATCAGCCTGGTGATGGGTCATCAGGATATGCAGGGCACATCTCAATTCCCTTTGTGTGACTGTCTAGAGTGAATGCACAAACAGGCCCTTGTCAGTCTAAACCAGATGTTGAATCCACAGTCAGGCAGAGGCACAAGATGATTAAACAAGAAAAAAAACACTTTCTAAAAGTGGCGTTTTCAAAGACACAATTTAAGAAAACCACCTTCACTAAAAGATGTGTTTTTAAATTCTGAGCTTGGAGAGCCCAAAGTCTTTAGCTGTTCCCAATTGAAAGTCCCACTTTTAAAATGTTACAAGGCAGCCCCAATGATAGGCTATGGGAAAGTTAGCCCTTACATAGTGAAAAATAAAATTGGCTGTAGTTCACTAACACAACTTGTAAATCACACTAATACATGTCCTACCTTCCACATATACTGCACTCTGCCCAAAAGAGTACCTTGGACTTACCTTAGGAGTGCCTAACATGCAGTAAAAGGGAAGGTGTGGGCCTTGCAAGAGGGTGCACTTGCCAGGTTGAAATGTCAGTTTAAAACTGCACTCACAGAGACTGCAATGGCAGGCCAGAGACACATTTACGGAACTACTCATGTGGGTGGCACAAACAGTGCTGCAGGCCAACTAGTAGCATTGGATTTACAGGCCCTGGTCACACATAGTTTGAGAAAACTCACACAATTGTTTGATATCAGTTTCGGATCAAGTGACAAACATTTTCTAAGTTGGCAGCACTTACATTCCAAAGCGTTCCCAAATTACGCTCCCCTTTAACAAAAGCGGACCGTTTTCATTGTGTCCATTCTGCAATAAATCAGGAGAATTCTACATAAGACCTTTGCGCTTACAGGGTGCGTGAGGTAACGAAAACCTCAAGAAGTTGAATTGCACCATACCTTTATCACTCGGGGAATTGGTCTCTCCGTGCTCCGTGGTGAAAGAAAACAGCAAGGCACCGCGGGCGCATACTTCCGGGTTTGTATAGTGTGAAGACTCATTTATCCTATTGTTTACAGCGCGTAGCAGCCGTACTCTTCCGGGTGATTCCATCATTCGCGCAGCGGCGCTATGGTTGATAGCGCAAAGGTCTTATGTAGAATCGTCCCGATTCAAACAAAATCATCGTTTAAAAGCTGCCTTCCTCTGGTTCATGAGTAAGTGATTTTTGCTAGTGCATGGTTGTATTATAATGAGCCAAGTTAATAGTGGAGGTACTCAGTAGGTGCCATATATTTGTTGTTTCAGATAATGAATCATCTCTCCAGTAGATAAATAGATCGGCTGATCTACCTTTAGAAATCAAGGTAAGCATGTAGCCCTCGGTGGGGGCTAAAGAGAAAGGAGGGACCACTGAGTGTATAAAGTAATTGTGAGTTTTTTGTCTTTGTTCTTTTTGCAGCTTGTCGGTCCTGAAGAGAACACCGCTAATTGAATTTGGGTGTTCAAAACACGTCGACCTGTTGTTTTTGGCCTATTGAGTGTAAATAATTGTGTGAATTGTCCTCGATTCTTGCATTATTTGTTAAATTCATTCACCTTAGGTCTTTTTGTTTCAAATTTTTGTAATAAGTGCTGTTATTTGTTGGGTGTGGTTGTGTTCTAGGACAAATGGTTGTATGGCTGCTGGAATGAATGTTGTAAGATTGTAAAACTGCGCAAAATTCTAATAGTAAGTTCGAAAAAGGTATGATTGGTAGTGTGAGACAGATGTTGAAATGTGTTGTTTGGGAATAATTTGGTATGTTGAATACATTTTAATGATCTTTAATAATCCATTCAAATGATTTTGTGGATGAATAAACTTTGATTGATTCAAAAACTGAGATGAAAAAGGTCTAGTGGTCACATTGTTTGGGTTCAATGTAATGTGTTAAAAAGGTTAAATTGGTTATCAGTACTGGCGTATCGTTGTTTATTGGTATTATAGATATGGGCGCAGAGGCAAAGAAATTCTCAGGAGGCACACTGACAGTGCGCTACCTAAAAGGTGGCACCCTGTCAGTGTGCCCCCTGATGGCAGCCCTCCGGATGGGAGAAAGAGTGTCCTATAGACCCCCCAGATATGCCCTTGCAGGCGGGTGTACTCATTGCGCCCGCCTGCAAGGGGTCTCAAACCCCTCATTAAAGTGCAGGCGGGTTGGCGCCTGCACGGTGAGAAACAGAGGAGCTTTTAAACAGCTGCTCCGTATTACTCTTGAATAGCAAGTTCGCGGCTGCCCTGAGGGCAGCGCGTTCTACATGACAGGGCTCACTTTTCCTGTTTGCACCCGGTGCACCTGCTTAAAGGTGCATTGTGGTGCAAACAGGAAAAGGGTGCCTTATCTATATAAGAGACCATGGAGACTTCACTGAAATCTTTTTCTTTTAGTTTCTTTCTCCTCTCTTCTCCTTTAAATTCAATGATACCTCAAACCATGCTTCCAAGCACTTGGGGAGCTGTAGCAATCAGGCAAAGCACCAGACTAGCATCAGATGGAAGTTGGATGAAACAACCCTGATAGCCACGTTCAGTCCACAAGCGAATATGGAACAAGGGAGATCAGAACTTTGCTTATTTTTGCTTAGGTAATTAGGAAGTAGACACGGTACATACAGTAGGTACAGTAAATCGGCTTCAGGTTATTAAAAGGGAGTGAACAAACACTCAAAATTGTTTAAGCAGTTGTGGAAGGAGTTTCCCCACAAGGCAAATATTTTCCCCATAGAAATGTATGCATGCTTAAATGCACACTCACTGCATTTACAAATGTATGAGGTTAGAAATGTAATTTGCTCCAAACGTGGGAGTAATCAAACAAGATCAAATATGATTTTTTGTCTACTCTCTCACACTACATTAGTTCAGTAGCTGCATTCATTCTGCATTACCCATCTCTAGTGTTATAAATATCCATATGTAGCTAGTTCACTATATGTGCATACAAATGCAAAAATACAAGCCATCTGAACACATAGTGAAGGTCAAAATTATGGTCCTAATTCACAAAGGATGAGAGGGTTGCAATATTTTTATGTTCGATTACTCCTTAGTTTGGAACATATTTTTTACTAGTCATGAAGTTGCATAGGATCCCAGGAGTCTTCGAGGGAATCTATGTTAGGAAAATATTTTCTGGAGGACTCTAATGTATATAGTTAATGCATGTGGAATTTACACCAGGTGTAAAAATGGGCATTACACATGCAACATTTTTTTGATGGTGAAAATATGTTTTCAACTAACTTAAATGTCCATTCAACATAGAGTTTTTGTCAAAATAGGGTATGGCTGTAAAGGCTGTTCCTCCATCCAATATATGCATGTTTGCAGGGTGGGACAATACCAGATAGAGTATTTGAATGCTCACAAACATACATGGGTCTGAGTGTGTTTCGTTATGTTTCCTAGGTGCTGGTGCCAAGAAACGCTCACAATCCTGACTCTAGCTGCATACCTGCTAATTTCCGCATTCATAATTGGAATTTATGAACATTACATTCTACCAGTTGTGATCGTGTCAATCAGAATGTGGAAGTTACATTTAGAACATGCAGTTTTTGCAACCTAAATTCAACTTAGGGCCTGATTACGATGTCGGTCGGAAACTAAACTACCTGACTCCTTGTCAGATTTGGTTCTGCCAAACTGATTATGATGCTTCCAAACACCATTCGGAAGGACTCCCATTGAATTCAATGGGAGCCTGTGTTCTGACTGACAACACAGGCTCCTATGGGGAAAATAAGTGTCTGCGGAAAACCTTGCACCCTGTCACGGGCACCCCATGGTACCTGCCACACTATGCATTATATTAGAGGGGGGTCTCTTGGGTACCCCCTCGACCCCAAACCGGAAGACTCAGGATGAAGGGGGGCCTGCAAGGGGTCCCCAAAGTCAGTTTCCGACAGTGTTTTTGTGCCAGACAGACCGAGTCAGAAAGGCTGTTGAAATACGACATCGTAATCGGTCGGTCGGAAATGCTGTCCATTGAGTTGTACGTATCAGCTCCAAACAACAACGGATTCTCCGTATGCTAGTTGGAACCGATTCAGATTGACCGAATGGTTCCCCTTCCAACCGCGAGCATTTTAATTGTTCAGTCGGAAACAATTCCGACCAACCGATTACCATGGGTTCCAACATGGTCTAGGGAAATAAGAAATCTAGGGTAACACAGCGCAAATCACTGTGTTGCATTACTCATGCCTAGTGAGATGTTCCATGAGTGGAGCATAGGTGTTCCTGGGCTTCCACCCATGGATTCTGGTGCATTCCCAGACAGACCTTTACTGGTAGACCTCGTAAAGTGTCAAAATGCTACGCATCCCCAAGTGAGGCATAACAAGGGAAAATATCTTTATCTCTCTTTGTTAAATCCTCTTTCTATGTGTTCTGCAATCTGCAGCAAACATAGAAAGAGGAACATTTCTCCCAGGATTATTTTTGTGCAGATAGGTCACCCTTCCTGCACAAAAACGTTCCTGCTTACAACTCACCATGGTGCAAGGGTGATAGCGTTGGCACTAGGCAGCACATTGTGCACCATCACAGGAAATAGACACAAATGCACTGTCTAATGTTAGATACAGCGTATTCCTGCCTATTCCCTTTCACTTAATGCAGCACAGTAAGGTAACTTGCTGAGCTGTGTGATTTTTAAAATAAATCTGCCCCTCATTATGTAAGAAATCAACCGATCACAATGATGCCACTGATGCTCGGAACGGATTATTTTTTTCAATCATGATTTTCACACTGGCATATAATTGTCTGTTGCAGTCCACACACGCCACACTTGAACTGCCTATTTAGCTTGAGGATGTGAACAGAGAATATATGTACACCACACAAGTTGAAAGGTCAAATATGTAATGCCCCTAGGAACTTTTGCTTCTCCTTGTGTGGGTAGCATCCTTCTAGCATTGCCCTAGGTCTGGCCCTGCTTAAGATATAATGTTATTGCTATTCACTTTGTTATATTCTGCTTGTTTTTGGCTTACACCAGTATGCTGACACATGGGCTTATTTATCATAACCTGCGTCACCTTTGTGACATGTAAAGGGGTACATTAGTGATGCAGGGTTCTAAAAAAGATTTATGAAGACATAGAAAGACATCCTGCTTTGCTTTGAGTGGCCTCATAAATCATGAGTAAGGAGATGCAGCAAAAATCACTGCATGGCCCTACACTGCGCCCGGGAGGGGTTTAATGATATAACTTTGAGAAAACATATATTGTGACCCACAAATATCATGTCAAAAATATCCTTGACACAAATATCATTTTTCTATACTCATAAAGGTAAGTACAAAAATATCGAGTGAAAAATATAGTTAACACAAATATCATTAAAAATAAGTCAAAATTATAGTTTTTCAATTAATGCAGTTTAAAATAGTAAAACCTAAACATTTTAATAGAAAACTATATTATAATGTATATTACAAACATGTAAGTAGCATTTGATATTAAAAATAAATATATACTTATGTAAACATACACATAAAAAACATATGTTATGTATTTACAAACTACTAATATTAAATATGTATTTTACATTATATTATTTTTGGTGTTATTTAATGTACTAATATAAAAAGCATATATATATACATATATATATATATATATATATATATATATATATATATATATATATATATATATATATATATATTCACTGAAATAACTATAGGTTTCAGGGATGTTAAAGTTAGAAATTAGCATTTAAAAGAACTTAGAAATTCCCTGAAAAAACCACAGGTTTCAGGGACGTTACAGTTAGTTGGACATTTCACTCGAACAAAACCAGAGAAATTCTGCTGTTATAGTTAGTTCAGCCAGCTATAACTTGCATCCCCACAATAAACTGCTGATGACGTCGCAAATTACATCACTGATGATATCACTGATGACACCACTGATGACATCATCCTGTGACTGTGTGTTTCTATAAAGTTTAAATTTGTTTTATATATATGCCAAGGTGTATTGAAACATGAGTGGGTGTATAGGTGTCTGGATGGATGATAGTAGGTGCGTGACTGACAGTATAAGTGAGTGATTAAATGTGTCTTACTGAATGCATAGGTTAGTGACTGATACAGACATTCACACAGTTTAGTTTGTCAGTTGGTGTGTAAGCGGTTGCATGGGTTTGTGAGTAGCTACATGAGGATCTATATGGGTTATTGATTGGTTGTCTGAGTATCTGTATGTATGCCTGAGTGTCGGTGTGGGTGGGTGGTGGGTGTGACTCTGTGCATAGATATGTGAGTATATGATTCACTAGGTGTATGGGTTCAATAGTGCATCTGTGAAGGGCTTTATGGGTGTGTTGGTGAGTGAATGGATGCCTTAGTGGTACATGTGTGAGTGACTGCATATGTGAAAGGCAGTATATGTGAGTGTTGGAGTGTATAAATTACTATATGTGAGAGTGAGTGATTGTGAGAGTGGCTGTATGGATCCGTGTGTGCTTGTATTAGTTATTGTATAAGAGTGTAAGTATGTGCTAGTATATGTTTGAATAAGTTAGGTGTTGTGTGTATAACTGTATATGTGAGTAGTGCTCAGGGGATTTTAGCAGTGCATGTGTGCGTTGTAAATTGGGGCCGATTTAAAAAAAAAATCATGCCTATGGGGTGAGGGTGTTTCTACCCTGCCCCCTTTTCTTGTTCTTTCACTGTGATTCACTGTTTTCTTGTAACTCAGTTCTACCGAGTCACAAGATGGCTGCCAACACTTCCTGGTTTGGAGTGTTAGCAGCCAATCACAGTGAAGCTCGTGCTCGGGAGGGTTCGCAAAACCACCACTGCCCTAGATTTCAAAACATTTTCTTTTTCAAATTTCTCAGGAACTACTGAGCGGATTTACACCATTTAGCAAAAAGGACTCTTTCTGAACCAATGGCTACCTTTTTGCCAAATTTGGTGTAATTCCGTTCAGCAGTTCGGGCAGTAGCTTTGTCTAAAGTTTCCTATGGAAAATAACATGGGTAAAACTCGTTTTGGGACCCCCTTTTTTCTTGGCCCCCGCTTGGCGAATCACCCCAAAACTTTTAAGACAGGAGCTGACCACAGCGGGCCACTAGTTTTGAAAATGTCGCAAACATTCGTCAACCGGCGCCAAGGTTATTGGGAAAACAAAAAATGCTTTTCCTATGGAAACTAGGTCCTAACTATAACTACCTGGTGACCGCCAGTAGGTAATTAATATATATATATATATATATATATATATATATATATATATATATATCGAGCACGATCCAGCATAAATCCGTTAAACGAAAGAGCAGGAACGGACCACCACACAGCCAAGTATTCTTTTGAATTTCAGTGCTTTCTTCCATATTTACAGCCAGCATGACGCGTTTCGACTGGGAAACCCGGTCTTGATATATATATATGTATACACACACACGTAAAACATTAAAAAAATTAAAGCGAAAACATAAAAAATAAAACAAAAATAAATGTAATAAAATGTTCTTTACTGATAATATACCACTTAAAAAATAAACAAATAATAGTATAACATATATGTAAACAATAATAAAAATATAGTAAACTTTGTAAAAACCTAGACATACTATTTCCACCTGCAGTCTGTGCAACAGTAAGGAAAGCGTTGGACTCCGGAGGGGTAAGATTTACTATTCCCACTCCAGTCTGTACAACAGTAGGGAAAGGGCTGAACACCAGTGGGGTAAAATTTATATTCCCACTCCAGTTTATGCAACAGTAGAAAAAGTGGTTCACTTCAAGCACAACCAAAAATATAAAACTATGGACATCAAAATTATATATAGAGATTTTAAAAAACTATTAATTTTGTTTTTGCATTTAAAATCAATTTCAAATGTTATGTTTTTTAATAATGGATCATTGAATTAAAAACAAACATTATACTCCCACAAACATAGCAACACACAATTACCATATAATTCAAATAAAAGTATAACACAATTTACATATTAAATAATGTAGAAAATAATTATTAATAAATTATCAAGTATTTGTCAATTAATTATAATAAAATAACTTCCCACCCTATTCTGCTATGAACACAAAAAACAATTTTTTAAACAATTTAAGTCATTATTAATTTATTAAAAATGTCATTAAAAATGTCATTAATTGATAATTGATCATTACTGAATTAACTTATACCCCTACAAACCCAACAGGCAAATCTAAAAAATATTGTAAAATAATAATTACACCATTTACCTAATTAATCATCAATAAAATAATTAATAATAAATTAATAATTAATACATTAATTCTTAATTACCTTCACACCCTATAGCCATTCAAACAAAAAACAACACACAAAAGAATCACAAAAATACAAAATTCCACAATTTACATAATTAATTATCAACTAACTAATACATGATTAGTAATTAATTACTTGATTTAATTATTACTTAATTATGTTCCCACCTTATACCCCCTACAAAGAAAACAACCCAAACATAATATATCACGTACAAAATTATATTAATTACACAATTTAAATAAATATTTGATATTATTAAAAATGGATAATTAATTAATTATACTTAATTAACTTCCCACCCTGTGCGACTACAACACTATAAATTACTTTTCACAATTTAATTAAAATATTATAAATAACTTAAAATGAAAAACTATATTATAATTATACAAACAATATATAACATATACAATTAAAATATGAACTAAACCTTATAATAATAAAAAAATTACATTTTTTACAACAATATTTTGAAATGATATTAAGAATACAGATATTCTTGCAAACTAAAATACTTTCCGAAAAATCAATATTTATGTCCACAATATTTCTGCATCATGATATTAATGTGTCACGATATTAAAAACTCGATATTTGTGTGAGTTTATATTACTGACTCGATATTATGTCCAAATACGCCTGAGAGGCGTTCTATGTGCAGGTTTTCCCATGCAACAATGCATGGATAAATTTACAGGAATTCGTGTTGGAAGAAAAACTTTTTCTGTAATGAATTTCAGTTTTTCCAAATAATTTTTACATTTTAGAAGGAATTATGAAGAAAATATGTCTGGATTTTCAGCCGCAAATATCTGTGCTGCATGTATCTAATTTTGTGCCATGTTCGATGTTTAATTTGCTGGATATCAACAGTTTGGGTAGTGTGCGACGTTTACAAACATCACGACAATTGTCTTTTCCGTATGGCGTTATTTAGATAAGGTTGTGGATATATAAACTACCATTCATCTAGGATTGCTCACAGACAGATATAAAGGTAACTTTTCCACGGGGCCATACACAGTGAGCATGTTCTGCATTATTACATCTCTTACGACAGCCTACTTGGCCGCAAGCTAAAACATGTTATCTCTCTTACAAAAAAGTTACACTCTGTTGCTATAGTAACATGATATTTTATATAGCCAATTGGTTCATCTTCATGGTCTAGACTAGATACAGTATCACAAACTGCTTACATCCTGAAAATGTAGAGACCATGTCTCCGATCACATAAAACGACCTCCAAAAGTGATATAAATGGCAAAGCCTGTGTGTCATGGGTTTTAGCTGATTGGTATTATGTCAAGATGTGGAGCAGGAGTGGACGCCTCTTAACATCTGCCCCAGTAGGAATTTTTTTGCATTGAAACTCTAATGCCCTGCCATTTGCTGTAAAAATAGCAGTGCTTGTTGAACTCTGTTGATAACGAAAGCCAATGCAAAAATAACACAAATAACATAATATCAAACAATAATAAAGCACAACAGCAAAAATAAAATCCAATATACCATTAACACAGAAACAAAAACCCATAACTGGACAAAACAATACAACGACAATACAACAGAATAGAATATTAACAACACATAGGGGCCGAAGCAGTCGGAAGAGCACCAAACGCGATCTGGCTGGGAAAACTACGAGCCGTACGCGTGTTTTCCGCCTGACTCGTACAGCTGTACGAGTGAGCAAGTACGATGCGAGCTATGTGAATCACCGACCGAGTCATTTCCGGGTACGAGACGCTCCTTACATCTCGGTCGTAAGTTAACCGTGGCGTGCAATGGATGCGATTTGCGACCGAGCCAGTACGATGCACACATCAGACAGCCTGTGCGAGCCAGGGTGTCCAGCTCGCAAAATGTCCGGGTGGTTGCCTTTGGGGGTCCGCGTCAGACCCCCGACACCCGCAGCCCTATGACTTGGACACAGGGGGAGACCCAAGGGTCCCCCCAACACAGGCATGTACGATGCAGATGGCACCGATGCGTACCCACTGTAGGGGGCGCCCTTGTGCAAGACGTACCCATTCAGTCAATGGGAGCCCATGTACGCGTCGTACGACCGGCTCCCATTGACTTCTATGGGATTCCAACCGAACTGAGTCCGGCAGCATACAGGCGCATCGTACTTGCTCGGTCAGACTGCAGGACAGTCGGAAAACACTCCAGATCCGGCTCGGTCAGAGTGCTTTCCGACCCGGGTCGGAATTGGCCCCATAGTAGCAGCAAAACAGATCAACAATTAGTGCAAAAAACAATATATATTCGCACTATGCTGCACTTTTGTTCAATTGTTGATGTGTAACGCTGTTGATTTACTGTTGCGTTGGTTTTCTGTTGTGGATTTGTGTTGCACTGTGTTGTTGTGTTGATATTGTGCTGTTTTGTGCTTGCATTGTACTGGAAAGCTGGGCTGGTGTGCTGTCATTTTATAGTTGTGTTGCATAGACGTGTTTGTTTTCTGCTGCTGTGTGTGATTGTGTTTTACTAATAGGCTGTATAAATTTGTTCTACAATTCTGTAACTGATTTGTTGTACTGGTATTTTGAATTGGGGTAATTTTGTGTTATAGTTTTGTAGTGATTTATTGTCTTATAAATGTGTTTTTCTGTTTCCTTGTCTTGCGTTGAGACATTTTTAGGGCTGGCCTTTGCATCAGCTTAAGTTGTCTTGTCAGATTATTGTTGTTCAAACGATTTAATAAATGATATAAATTCATAGGGCTTTTGGTTAGCGATCTTCAGTTAAATTGTCATTCACATTTTTCTTTCACCCTCCATGGCATATAGCATTGAGCAGTGGGTCAGTCGGCACTGATCTCATTGGCTCCCTTTTCACTGAGTGACTTCATAAAACTGTGGTAAATATTCTTTGTTACCTAATACTGAATTTCATACGGAATCTTAAGTAAAGTAAAATAGCTCAAAATAACAAGAGGCAGAATCCGTGGTATAAGAGGTTTTCTAACTGGGCTTTATTCCATCAAAAATGGCCGACTCGAGTCGCGGCCTTCAGGTTCCGTCACCACGAGGGTTCAGGAAGTGAAGTACAATACTTTATTGACAGACATGTATTTTTATAATAAGTACATTACAATGAAACGAATGTAGAAGGCGTAACATTTGATAAGAAAAGTGACATAACAGATACGTAATCGAAACTAGGCGTAATAAGGAGCGAAAAGAAACATGATTGGCTCTGGTTATCTTACATAGGTGGATCTATACGATAATACTTAACATAGATGCGTGCGCAGCAGTATGACGTGTGATTGACGTGCAACTAGGGGGTGAAGGGGACTTGACGTTTAGCTTTACATGTGGAGACGAGAAGTCTGGGGGGTCAAGTCAACCTAATCCCAAATCATATCTAACATCCTATGTTTAGAGAACTATGTTATCCACAAGAAGAGACTCTCGGACAGAATCTATTCTATACTGACTGTGTGCGTGTACAAGCGTCTAAGTGTCTATATGAGATGCGAGGGGCAGAAAATTCTCCATGGCAGCAGGGCTATGAATCACTTGCAGGAGGACGGAAAGGCTGAGTCCTTTGCTTGGTAGCTAAAGGAAATGTTTACCTAAATCACTGGACAGGAATGCATCGGCTGAGGAGCAAAGTAGATAATTCGAAGGTGAAATACAGCTTCTTGGCAGGCAGGCGAAAACTGGCCGAGGCAGGCACCGTTAGCTGCACAGGGAGTAGGACAAAGTTCATGGATACAGATGCGAGCTCAAGCTGAAGCTGTCAGAGACAGAGAGCAGGGAAGGCTTTGAGGACAGAATCGGGCCTACTTGCCTGAACTGTAAAAATAGAGTAACTTAGCCATATAAAGTCGGTGGCCTTTCATACTTAGGAATCGAATATCCAGCCCATCGATGGCGGATCTGACAGAGAACATGTTGACGGTGGACGCACATATGTTTGCGTTTTGGAAACTGGAACTGGAGAGAACATACATGTCCTTGTGACATGCACATAGAACCGTTGGGGTCCAAGATAGGGGACATAACTGATTAGGAAAATCCACATTTCCACATTCCCTCCTTGTCCCCTACTTGCCCTTCAAGAGATATCAATCTTCATCATTCCATCGATTTGCTCATGGAGCATCATTTCTTCTTCCTTCTTCTTCCGGCATTTTGAACGAGAATTTTGATATGGAATGCATGATGTGGCACACAGACCACAAATCGCTGGTCCACATTGCAGGCATAAACAACAACTGAAGAGCATAAGAAGGCCAATACCTAGGAAGGATAGAACTCTCCATCCCCAGGCTGATATCACACTCCAAAACCACCCGGACCACGTCCAAGTGCCTGGATTTTCGTGTATCTGGCTTACAATCTTATGAAGGCGTGTTATAGCTTTATATACAGATGGCGAATTTTCTGGTATGAATATGCAGCAGCTGGATCCGATGACCCTGCAAGCTCCGCCCCTATCGGCCAGGATGACGTCAAGGACAAGACGATTCTGGAGAACAACAATTCTCATCACTGATTGTTCCTCTGTCAGATTGCCTAGGGCGGCTATAGTCTCGTTTACTACAGCTTCGAGAGTCTTGGTGAGTCTGCGTATCAGCTTACTATTTGATACGGTACCTATATAGGGAAAAATACCTTTATTGAAATCTACATACTTGTCCCATGCCGTCTCAGTATAATCGACAACTGGGAGATCTCTACGCTCTCTTTTGTGTACTAAATGAACATTTCGATAATAATCAGGGGGAGCTAGGAAAACAGGTGGCAGAAGGAATGCTATGTAACAGGTACCATCCCAATCTAGAGGCAGAAGCATATATGCCGTCTGACCACATATAAAGTAAGAATGGCGAGAAGCTCTAAATGACGATTTACCTTGATCACTATATTCTATTGTAGTAACGCATTGGCTATGGCCCATATGTATGGAACCAACTTTTCTCACACATAATTCACCCTTAACTGGAAATACTGACATAGTGGGCAGAATTAGTTCAACTTCGGATTTGACATTCAAAATCATAAGATTAGGTGTAAAATTACCTAATTTATACACTTCATTTTCTAGATCAGTTCCTGTTCTACTGGGTCGACCCTCCTTATTAGGGTGACAGACTTTGAATAAAACTAGATTCAGATTTCCCCATATCCAATATTGCTGATAAACTGCTGTGTCTGGGTCTATGGAATTTAATAAACTAAACCATGCTCCACAGGAGCCATTGTGTGTGAACGGATGTGGAAAGAAAGGCAGAACTCCTTTGTTATTCTGATAGGGACGGAAAGGCTGAGTCCTTTGCTTGGTAGCTAAAGGAAATGTTTACCTAAATCACTGGACAGGAATGCATCGGCTGAGGAGCAAAGTAGATAATTCGAAGGTGAAATACAGCTTCTTGGCAGGCAGGCGAAAACTGGCCGAGGCAGGCACCGTTAGCTGCACAGGGAGTAGGACAAAGTTCATGGATACAGATGCGAGCTCAAGCTGAAGCTGTCAGAGACAGAGAGCAGGGAAGGCTTTGAGGACAGAATCGGGCCTACTTGCCTGAACTGTAAAAATAGAGTAACTTAGCCATATAAAGTCGGTGGCCTTTCATACTTAGGAATCGAATATCCAGCCCATCGATGGCGGATCTGACAGAGAACATGTTGACGGTGGACGCACATATGTTTGCGTTTTGGAAACTGGAACTGGAGAGAACATACATGTCCTTGTGACATGCACATAGAACCGTTGGGGTCCAAGATAGGGGACATAACTGATTAGGAAAATCCACATTTCCACATTCCCTCCTTGTCCCCTACTTGCCCTTCAAGAGATATCAATCTTCATCATTCCATCGATTTGCTCATGGAGCATCATTTCTTCTTCCTTCTTCTTCCGGCATTTTGAACGAGAATTTTGATATGGAATGCATGATGTGGCACACAGACCACAAATCGCTGGTCCACATTGCAGGCATAAACAACAACTGAAGAGCATAAGAAGGCCAATACCTAGGAAGGATAGAACTCTCCATCCCCAGGCTGATATCACACTCCAAAACCACCCGGACCACGTCCAAGTGCCTGGATTTTCGTGTATCTGGCTTACAATCTTATGAAGGCGTGTTATAGCTTTATATACAGATGGCGAATTTTCTGGTATGAATATGCAGCAGCTGGATCCGATGACCCTGCAAGCTCCGCCCCTATCGGCCAGGATGACGTCAAGGACAAGACGATTCTGGAGAACAACAATTCTCATCACTGATTGTTCCTCTGTCAGATTGCCTAGGGCGGCTATAGTCTCGTTTACTACAGCTTCGAGAGTCTTGGTGAGTCTGCGTATCAGCTTACTATTTGATACGGTACCTATATAGGGAAAAATACCTTTATTGAAATCTACATACTTGTCCCATGCCGTCTCAGTATAATCGACAACTGGGAGATCTCTACGCTCTCTTTTGTGTACTAAATGAACATTTCGATAATAATCAGGGGGAGCTAGGAAAACAGGTGGCAGAAGGAATGCTATGTAACAGGTACCATCCCAATCTAGAGGCAGAAGCATATATGCCGTCTGACCACATATAAAGTAAGAATGGCGAGAAGCTCTAAATGACGATTTACCTTGATCACTATATTCTATTGTAGTAACGCATTGGCTATGGCCCATATGTATGGAACCAACTTTTCTCACACATAATTCACCCTTAACTGGAAATACTGACATAGTGGGCAGAATTAGTTCAACTTCGGATTTGACATTCAAAATCATAAGATTAGGTGTAAAATTACCTAATTTATACACTTCATTTTCTAGATCAGTTCCTGTTCTACTGGGTCGACCCTCCTTATTAGGGTGACAGACTTTGAATAAAACTAGATTCAGATTTCCCCATATCCAATATTGCTGATAAACTGCTGTGTCTGGGTCTATGGAATTTAATAAACTAAACCATGCTCCACAGGAGCCATTGTGTGTGAACGGATGTGGAAAGAAAGGCAGAACTCCTTTGTTATTCTGATAGGGAGGGAGTCGGCCACACACCCAACAATTGGTGGCATTACTGGTCTGATGGGAATGATGTAACATGCTAATGAAGGTGTTATTGCGCAGCGCAAGTCTATAAGACAATTCATGCGGAGGTAAGTCACTAAAAGAATGTTCAGCAGCAACATTATAAACATGTCTAGAAATAGGGTAATATATGTGCAACAACATACTTGTAATAATTATTAAAAGACTTAATAAAAACAAAATTAATAATGTCACTATGCAGTGGCTACGCAGTGATTTACAATACGCCTGTCGTTTCAACATTTTTCCGGTATTTCCTCTACTTAGGTCCAGGGGATACATGTCAGAGACAATTCAACCGCTTCACCTTGGAGAGGACTTAAACAATCAAATTGCTCGACGTCCTAGGCCTTAACTTAACTTTGTAAAGTTCGCTTTCAGTTTTTTCCACCAAAGGAAGTTTTGAATCAGTCTGTGAGGGAGTGCAGGGCACAGTGTCTATATCTGAAGGTAGTCCATGAAATTTTTTTATGTGACTTGAATGAATCCAACCTTTGCGTCCCTCGATCTTCACGGCTGTTCTTGTGGTCAACAGGACCAACTTGGGTGCTTTCCACCTGGGCTCCAGTTGATTTTTCCTGTCGAAATTTCTCACAAAGACAAGATTACCCGGAACAACGTCATGGGGTTTCGCCTCAGTGTTGTCGGGAAAAGCTGCAGCTACCTGTGAACGAGAAGATTGTAGTGCAGACATCAAGGAAGCCAAGTAATCTGTCAGCATATTACAGTCAATATCAGTTATTTTGCGTGGTATAGGCGTCCCCCACATATTCGGCGGTCTACCGAAGATCACCTCATACGGGGATAGCCCTGTTCTAGAGTGTGCTACCATTCTCATGTAAAAGAGTGCAACTGGTAATGCTACTATCCAGTCGACACCTTTCTCTCTACATATTTTGGACAGTCTGATTTTCAGTGTCTGGTTATGTCTTTCTACGAGACCTGCTGCCTCGGGATGTCGGACACAGTGGAATTTCCACTGATAACCTAACAGAAGTGAAACGTGTTTCATTAATTCGGATGAGAACGGCTGGCCGTTATCTGAGTAGACAACACGTGGTAAACCGTATCGTGGGAAGAATTCTCGAACCAACTGTTTGGCAGTAGTCGGGGCAGTGTAATCTGAAACCGGGTACGCCTCTGTCCAACGGGACAGAGCGCAAACAACTACGAGAACATATTTGAATCCTCGACATCGTTCCATCTGGATATAATCCATCTGTAGGACTTCAAAAGGGTGATCAGGAGGCTGAAATCCACCCTGTTCTACGGGAACACTTTTTCCTGGGTTGAACTGGCAGCAGATCATACAGGTACGGACCTTTTGTTTGGCTGCTGCTCGTAAATGCTTATTAAACCAAATGTGTTGAATGCTGTCTAGCATAGCTTTCTCTCCTAGATGTGCTGGACTATGTATAGTGTTAATTATGGCTTGGACCATTGAATCAGGAAGGAACCATACAGACTTTTCCTTCATCATCCATCCTTGGTCCGTTTGGATCCCTCCTAATTCAGTCCATTTCTTTATTTCGTCTGGTGTAGCATGTGTCTGTATGTCAATTACGTCAAGAGTAGGATCTTTAACTGTCATACAATGTGTCGGTATCGGGACTATTGTCTTTGTCATATCGGGGGTTTGAGTTTGAGCAGTCAGTTTAGCTGTTCTGTCGGCTAGATCATTGCCTTGGGAAATGGTATCAGTAACTTTTGTATGGGCTTTACATTTCATAATTGATATTGCAGTGGGTAGATGTATTGCATCTAATAATGCATGAATGAGGGGTCCGTGCTGAATGTGGGCACCGTGAGAAGTTAAATAACCTCTCTCTCGCCACAGCACGCCGAAGTCATGTACAACTCCGAATGCATAACGTGAATCAGTGTATATGTTGACTTTTTTATCCGTGGCTTGAATACAGGCTTGTGTCAGAGCGATGAGCTCTGCGGCTTGAGCTGACAAAGTATTTATACGATTAGTTTCAACAACTTCAGTATCGGTTGTGACTGCATAAGCGGCTACTAACTCTCCTGTACTTGTTCTCATGCATGAACCATCGACATAAAATGTCAAGTCTGGTTCTGACAATGGAACATCGGTCAAGTCTTGTCTGGGTTTTGTCGTTACAGTAATGACTTCAATACAGTCATGGGCTAGTGGGTCTGTTCCGATTACTGGCAAAAGTGTGGCAGGATTCAATGTGTTACAGCGTCTTATTTCTATATGCGGCTGAAACAGTGTCAGTTCATACCCTGTAAGTCGTGCTACGGTCAAGTGTTGTGTTTGTGTTCTATTTACAAGAACCTCTACTGCGTGTGGTACTTGAACTGTTAATGGATGTCCTAATACTATGGCATCGCTTTGTCTGATTGCTAAAGCTGTCGCTGCTACTGATTTTAGGCATGCAGGCAAAGCCTGAGCTACTGGATCTAATGTACTAGAAAAATAAGCACATGGTTTGTGTGCTCCTGCTTGTTCCTGTGTGAGTACTGACAAAGCAGTACCTTCGCGTTCTGTAACAAAGAGTGTAAACTGTTTTCTGTAACATGGCGTTGCTAAAACTGGTGCTTGACATAAAGCTTTCTTTAGGCTTTCAAAAGCTTGTGTATGTTCCTGAGTCCAAGGGAGAACAGTCGATGTGGCTGCCTCCTGGGTTGTCAACTGAATGAGTGGTTTTGCTAGGAATGCATATTGCGGGATCCACTGTCTACAATATGAAGTGAGGCCTATGAAAGCCCGCACCTCCTTTTGTGTCTTAGGTATTGGCATGGTAACTATCAACTGAATACGGTCGGGTGTAAGCTGCCTTCCCTCCTTGTCCAGCGAGTGTCCAAGATAAACAACTCGCTGGACACAGAATTGCAGCTTAGAAGGGGAAACCTTGTGTCCTTTTTCGGCTAGAAATTGTAAAACTGTCAGTGACGCTTTTTCACATTCAGCTTCGCTTCTTGCGGTGATCAGCAGATCATCGACGTATTGAAACAGAGCCGTGTTAACTGGCATGTGGATACTGTCAAGTTCTCGTTTCAATGCTTGGCTATAGATGCTGGGGCTTTCTGTAAATCCTTGAGGTGCGCGTGAGAATTTAAAGCTACGTCCATTTAAACTAAATCCGAACAAATATTGGCTTTCCGGATCTATTGGGACACTGAAGAAGGCATTCTTGAGATCGATTACAGTAAAGAATGTCGCTTCGGAATCAATAGCTGTCAGTAATGACGAGATATCTGGGACCACAGGGAATTGTGGCACAATGCATTTGTTTAATTCGCGCAGGTCAATAACCAATCGATATACTGGCGGGGCCTTCGGATCTGTTCGTTTAAGAATCGGTATTATCGGTGAATTACATATATTGGAGTCTGTTTCCACAACTACTCCTTGGGCAATGAGCTCGTCAATGATTTGTAGTAAAGCCACTACAGCATCTGGTGGTAACTTGTATTGTCGCATTCGTGGTAGCACCACTCCTGCCTTTAGCGTGACTCGATATGGTGTAATATTCATGCAACCAACATCAGTAGGGCCTTGTGCCCATAGACGTGTAGGTAAAGTCTGTAATCGGGGATCCATGTCTCTAGATACATAGTGACCTTTAAAATCACGTAAAAACAATCTTACTCCTTCCGGAGAACAACATATTATAGCTCCTAGGGCTTTTAACGTTTTTATTCCCAATAGGTTTTCTGGACATGATTTAGTAAGCAATAAATCTGTAGTTCGGGTCAGAGGTCCTATCGTGAGTGGCAGAGGCTGTGACACTTCATTAACAATAGGTTTGCCTGAAAAACCAAGGGAAATATTTTGAGAGCCTGAGAGGGGTGCCCCTGGAACTTCACTACGTTTTATAGTTGTTCGACTTGCCCCTGTATCGAGTAAGAATTTTCTATCCTGACCTAATAATTCACTATGTACATAAGGTCCTTCTTGATCTACAGGAATCTCGATAAGCGGTAAGTCAACTTCCCTCTCTAGGCTGGTTCATGCGTAACGCTGATACTCAGGATATTCATACTGTGCAGTCTGATACATTTGTCGTGTTGCGGTTTGTGTGGCAGTAGCAGGCAACGGTGGTGCAGCTGGCACAAACTGTATTGGCTGTTGTGCGGCTGGCATGGCCTGGGAATGCGGCATAGCTCCTTGTTCATTCTGATCTTGTCTATGTGGCCGTGATCTTTCTTGTGTTTTACCTATGGCGATATTATGTTTTAGAACTGGACAATCGTGTACGTAATGACCTGGCTTTTTGCAATAATTGCATGTTCCTTTTACCGGTCCTGCTGAATCGGACTGTGTCGTACCCTTTCTATGTCCTTCAGCCGGTACTGTCTGAGACACTAGCATTTTCATTTTTGTATCTTTCATGCGTCTTTGTTCGTGTTCTTGTTCATCTCTAATTCTATTGTGATGATACTGTAACATTTGTAGCATTTGCGACGGAGTGTTACTTTGCCAGGTACTCTCGAATTTCAATATTCTATTCTTTACTGGAGGTAAAGCATTTTCTACTAATTTTGTCACAAATAAATGTGGATACGACTCACTACTTGTTTTTATACCACTATTTATTCCAAAACATTTTTCAAATCGGGCATAATAGTCACTTGTGTCTTCATCGTGCTTTTGTTTACAGGCCGTGATTGCACCCCAATCTTCCTTTTTCGTAGTTAATAAACGTGGCAGTACTTGTACTAGTAGACCTGGTAATGCTTTGACTTTATCCCCGAGCCCTGAACCTGCAGCTCGGGCCTTTTCTTCCGTTTCTAATGCTGTCCAATCTATCTTTTGGTCTCCCACTTCCCACTCTTTTTCTTTCAGTTTTTCATAAATGCCAGCAGGTAAGAGCACCTTTAATATCGTCATAATATCAGGATAGGTATACTCTCCCATCAGCAACATGTCCTTAATTTCTCGGTGGAAACCCGCTGGGTCTTTGTCATGACTTGGTACTACTTTCTTCATTTCTAACAATTCAATTTTTGATATGGGTGTGTATACAAACACACGGTGAAACTCGTTGTCTTCGCCTTTTATTGGGTGCACTTCTCGTAAGGGATTTTGTCTATCCATATAATACGGCGTTCCTTCTCTGCGGGGCAGCGAGAAAGAATCCGGACTTACAAAAAGGACATACTGTTTACGTGACACTAATATTTCTTTAATTAACTTGTTACCAGAACCTCTCCATCTGTTCGTGAGTAGTTCCGTTAATATATCAGGTAAAGGACCAGGGTCAGCATGTTGGTTCTTATATAGTATAAGAAGCTGCTGAATCATATAGATTCCAGCTAAACGTTGTTCATCTGTACTAAGGTTAAAAAACGTGTGTGCTACGGTCTCATCACCGTATTTTTCAGGACTGTCAAGCCAGTGAACAGCTGATCTGGCTAATTCTTGCTCATCCATGGAATCGAGGAGGTGGTAACCCCTTCGTTCTCGTAGTATTTTATCTGCGGCTTGAAACGAATGTTCAGGAGACTTCAGATTTATTACAGGCGTCGGATACGTTCTGCTATTATTTGGACATACAGAGTGTATGGGATCAGAAAAACATCTAGTATTTTCACAGGATCTTCCTCTGCCTACATATGCTATGGTTTCTGACTGTCTTGCGGAATTCCCTGATTCGGACACTTCATCTTGCTCGAACTCGTCTGTTCCCAATCTCTCTTCATGAATACGCTCTATTTCTTTACGGATTTTTCGGCACATGGCTATTATACAATTTTTCTTATCGTGTCTCCCTTCTGATATATTCTGGCTCCATCTTGTAAGAGTAAGCATTGTATTCGGGTCTACCCCCGGTCGGTCTTGATTTCTGATCACACAGTTTATGAGGAAACGTAGCAGTTCCCCCTGTATCTCTACTTTCTGGAATTCCATAGCTCTGTTAATACATCCTGGATCTCGTCCTGTTTGAACAAAATGATATATGTTATCTAGATGCGTAGTCATTCCTGGTAACCTCGCTAAATACTCTGCGGCTCGCCTGATACGTAATGATGCCAGGACCATTTCATCCTCTTTACCAACCACCGGGTCATATCTACAATTTACAAGGAGTTCTTTAAGCGTACGTTCACTTACGAACTTGGGTGTACGTGAATGTGCTGATTCTTGAAAAACAAGTTTATTTATTCTGGGCGGTGTAAAGGTACTTCTAGCACCTCCCGTGGCCCCATCTGGGGCGTCGGGTGTGAATGGGTTCGTCGAACGTGACACAGCAACTATGGGCGTCGATACCACTGTAGAATCGATTGCGGAGACAGATGCGGAAACAGATGTGCTTGCCGAAGCTTGCGTCGGGACTTGCTGTTGCACGGGGACAGATACCTGATCCTGACGTTGAACCCCTCCGCCAGACGGTCTATGTGGTGTGGGGTTAGCATACTCGGGAGCTGCGTCGTCTAGATATGAGGAAAGAAAAACATCTTCTGCGGTTCTGGGATGCCCTTTTGGATGTACCCTAATTGGAAATAATGGGGGTGGCAAGTCTTTTGGCGTCTCTGGAACAGCCTTAGGTAGTCCTTCGGCTAGGAGGGGGTACATACCACTCATAAGAGCGTTTCTTTGTCTATCTACTTGTTCTGATTTCACTCGGATACCTTCCTCGATTAATAGATTCTCTTGAACTTTATTTGAACTTTCTTTACTCCTCTCTTCCTGTCTACGTGCTTTTTCTGTACGTCTATGAGATTCTTTACGCCATAATTCAACGGCGTCTTTCTGTGACTGTCTGACCTTTCTTTTCCATAACTCTTCTTCCACTTTCATGATGCACTCTGCATCCCAGGTTCCCGCTGCGGGCCACCTTTGACTTTCCGGCAATCCCTTGGTATAATCTACCCATAGATCAAGAAACAATATGGCATCTAAGCCATGCTTATGGTACATAAAATGCCCTGGGGTGTCCCTAGGAGGAATAGGAACTGCTTCTTCGAGCACCCCTTTTCTGGTAGTAATCTGTCTTAACCTCGAGAAGAGCGGCATTTCGACAACTGATCTGATACTTACTCTTGAATTCACTTAATACGGAAAACACAATAATGAACGGTGAACAATGAACAATCATTCATACCACAATATGCAAGACATTTAAACACTTTAAACATTAAACATTAAACATTTTAAAAATGACCGACGATGATGACAGTCTGCATAACTAATCACCAAGCAGAATTCTTGACAAAAACTGAATACTTCGGAATACTTGATATACTGCTAAACAGTACATATACACTGCTAAACAGTGCAGACCGGATTTGTGTACCCAAATCCGTCTTGACCGGCACAACCTATGTGCGCGTCAACACGCCTCCCCGGCGATGGTACTCACCGAGTAGCTCCTTGAAACGGAAGGCCTCAGAGAAAGAACGGGACTCGATGACTGCGGACAGCGGACCTTTTGGACATCGGGACTTCGAAAACCTGGTGGGCCTCTGTATACCTCGGATCTTGCTCTCTCAGCTAGGCTCTGGTCGGGATACTTCGCACTTCTCACCGCCTCGTCTGGGTTGATCGCAGCCTCAGTCGCCCCCGCTTGACCGGAGGGAGCTTACAGGAAATCCTGCTGGTACGCGTTTATGGTCCGTCCAGCTGTGGCAGGAGACCGGGCCTGCAACGCACCGCCGGCGCGTGAGATGAGAAAGTGTCCCTGTTCGGGCGCCATTATGTGGTAAATATTCTTTGTTACCTAATACTGAATTTCATACGGAATCTTAAGTAAAGTAAAATAGCTCAAAATAACAAGAGGCAGAATCCGTGGTATAAGAGGTTTTCTAACTGGGCTTTATTCCATCAAAAATGGCCGACTCGAGTCGCGGCCTTCAGGTTCCGTCACCACGAGGGTTCAGGAAGTGAAGTACAATACTTTATTGACAGACATGTATTTTTATAATAAGTACATTACAATGAAACGAATGTAGAAGGCGTAACATTTGATAAGAAAAGTGACATAACAGATACGTAATCGAAACTAGGCGTAATAAGGAGCGAAAAGAAACATGATTGGCTCTGGTTATCTTACATAGGTGGATCTATACGATAATACTTAACATAGATGCGTGCGCAGCAGTATGACGTGTGATTGACGTGCAACTAGGGGGTGAAGGGGACTTGACGTTTAGCTTTACATGTGGAGACGAGAAGTCTGGGGGGTCAAGTCAACCTAATCCCAAATCATATCTAACATCCTATGTTTAGAGAACTATGTTATCCACAAGAAGAGACTCTCGGACAGAATCTATTCTATACTGACTGTGTGCGTGTACAAGCGTCTAAGTGTCTATATGAGATGCGAGGGGCAGAAAATTCTCCATGGCAGCAGGGCTATGAATCACTTGCAGGAGGACGGAAAGGCTGAGTCCTTTGCTTGGTAGCTAAAGGAAATGTTTACCTAAATCACTGGACAGGAATGCATCGGCTGAGGAGCAAAGTAGATAATTCGAAGGTGAAATACAGCTTCTTGGCAGGCAGGCGAAAACTGGCCGAGGCAGGCACCGTTAGCTGCACAGGGAGTAGGACAAAGTTCATGGATACAGATGCGAGCTCAAGCTGAAGCTGTCAGAGACAGAGAGCAGGGAAGGCTTTGAGGACAGAATCGGGCCTACTTGCCTGAACTGTAAAAATAGAGTAACTTAGCCATATAAAGTCGGTGGCCTTTCATACTTAGGAATCGAATATCCAGCCCATCGATGGCGGATCTGACAGAGAACATGTTGACGGTGGACGCACATATGTTTGCGTTTTGGAAACTGGAACTGGAGAGAACATACATGTCCTTGTGACATGCACATAGAACCGTTGGGGTCCAAGATAGGGGACATAACTGATTAGGAAAATCCACATTTCCACAAAACTTTTGCACAATGTTCACATTGGCCCAAACATAGTTCAGTGAAAAAGAAGGGTCATTTATTTTTATGTGCCCACTATTTTTGTTGCCAACCTTTTGGTGACCAGATAGCTGGTGATTTTCTTTGGGGGTCTCTGCTTCCCATAAGAAATATGCTTCAATCTCTTTATTGGCGGTGTGGCATGCAGGATGCAGAGTTTGGGGCAAGCCATGAGTATCTAGGGATGGGGGCAGCCCACTTCAGAAGCGTTGTGGGCTGACGATACTTTGGGGCACAGTGTGCACCATGGCGTCTCATTTTTCATTCCTAGTTATTTTGAGTTGGTGGGTGCCATCTCAGATTAAAATGCTTCCCAGTCCAAGACGGTGACCACTCAATTCTGTTAATGCCTTCATTTCCAAACCAAGATCGTAGATACCACTTTCTGTGGTCATCCTTTCCCTTCCAGGGCACTTTACTATACATAGAGGGAGAACAGACCAGGTGAAGTCAACTCACATGGTCCTTGTTGCCTGTTGCCTTCCTAGTTAATGTGGTTACTTCCATTTGATTAACTAGTTGGTAATCTCATTTTTCCTGCTAACTTCTTGGATGTCTCATGATGTGTGGATGTTTTTTTATTGTAGTGGTAATGTCTTTCTATGTTGTTGTGTTAATGTTGTGGTATTACGTTGTATTGCTCTTCTAGCTCACCTTCATTTGGTCTACTTGAGCACCTAAAAAGCCACTTTAATGAGGAAATGGTAAAAAGTGGTTGCACTAAACACAGCACTATTTATCCCAGGGCATATTCAACCTCCAACCAAAAACTGCTTTGTTATCCACCTTACTGTTTGGATCTCACCAATTGTAATTATATATCACTTGCATATTTGTTCAGGAGAAATTCCATTCCATCAAGTCTGTACAGATGAATGATTAGCTTTTCCAAAAACTACGGGTATAATTAAGCAAAACAGACGTTTGCATCTTAAAGCTCACAAAGATTACGTTTTTCACATTAAAGTTTAGGTTAAAAAGCTTCAGATTAGCCCTGCAGCAAAAAACAAAGTGAAGTACATGCTAAAACAATAGCAACACCACAAAGAATGAGACATTAAGGGGCTGCTTTCGATCCTGTAAAAAGGCTGTACGAATCGTTGTACGGAGCGTATACCCCGTACGACTCGTAACCCGGAAAACTTTACTTACAACCTAGGAAGAACGATTCGTACTGAAAGCCTATTTCCGTACGTTTCGTAAAAAAACAAAATACGGGTCAAAAAAACCTACGATTCTGTTCCAGAACAGCTTGTACGTGACGTCAGGACGTATTCAGGCAGCTGTTTCCGGCCCAGCAAGTACGATTCGTCCCTACGTCACTCTTTACGGCTCTTTTTTTACGGGAGTCAAACGCAGCCGGAAAAGCAGAGTCTGACGCGAACCGCCATGCAGCGGAGCCCCGGTACGCGATGTACATGCCATGAACCCCGTCATACGTGTCATCCCAGTCCTCTTGGCCTACGACCTGGTGCACCGCACCCGACACACACGCCGCAGAAGGTGAGAACAACACCCAGGGGCCAGGGTGGGGGTGAGGGGCAGGAAACAAACCCCATACTCAAAGCCAAACCTATAATATGGAGGCCATACATTACCACCAGGGTCTGGTCACTTGGGGGGGCATGGCCAGCAACCCCTGCATACCGCAACAACAGAAGTGGACGAGTACGGTGCGTTGCACACGTACCCCTACGGCACCATTAGAACAGTGATACGGACCGTACACATGCAATAAATGCATGGGTATGGTGCGTACCACACGTACCCCTACGGCACAGTAGAACTGTGATACGGACCGTACACACGCAATGAATGCGCGGGTACGGTGCGTGTCACTCGTACCCCTACGGCACCATTAGAACAGTGATATGGACCGTACACACGCAATGAATGTGTGGGTACGGGGCATACCACATGTACCCCTAGGGCACAGTAGAACTGTGATACGGACTGTACACACGCAATGAATGCGTGGGTACGGTGCGTTTGACACGTACCCCTACGGCACCATTAGAACAGTGATATGGACCTTACACACGCAATGAATGCATGGGTATGGTGTGTACCACACGTACCCCTACGGCACAGTAGAACAGTCATACGGACCGTCCACACGCAATGAATGCGTGGGTGCGGTGCATGTCACACGTTCCCCTACGGCACCATTAGAACAGTGATACGGACCGTACATACGCAATGATTGCGTGGGTACGGTGTGTACCACACGTACCCCTACGGCACAGTAGAACTGTGATATGGACCATACACACACAATGAATACGTGGGTACGGTGCCACACGTACCCCTACGGCACCATTAGAACAGTGATACGGACTGTACACACGCAATGAATGCGTGGGTATGGGGCGTACCACACGTACCCCTAGGGCACAGTAGAACTGTGATACGGACCATACACACGCAATGAATGCGTGGGTATGGTGCATACCACACGTACCCCTACGGCACCATTAGAACAGTGAAACGGACCGTACACACGCAATGAATGCGTGGGTACGGTGCGTACCACAAGTACCCCTACAGCACAGTAGAACTGTGATACGGACCGTACACAAGCAATGAATGCGTGGGTATGGTGCGTTTCACACGTACCCCTATGGCACCATTAGAACAGTGATATGGACCGTACACATGCAATGAATGCGTGGGTAGGTGCGTACCACACGTACCCCTACGGCACAGTAGAACTGTGATACGGACCGTACACACGCAATGAATGCGTGAGTATGGTGCGTACCACACGTACCCCTACGGCACTATTAGAACAGTGATATGGACCGTACACACGCAATGATGCGTGGGTACGGTGCGTACCACACGTACCCCTACAGCACAGTAGAACTGTGATATGGACCGTACACACGCAATGAATGCGTGGGTACGATGCATACCACACGTACCCCCACGGCACAGTAGAACTGTGATACAGACCGTACACACGCAATGAATGCGTGGGTACGGTGCTTGTCACACGTACCCATTACGGCACCAGTAGATTTGGGATACGAGGCGTACACACGCCAGGAATGTGGGCTTAGAGGATTGGCCCAGCATGCTACCATCATATTGGTGTGTATGTCGGTCCAGGCCAGCAGTGTACTGCTCCAAGGGGGTATGTGGGTGGGTGCAGAGGACTCCCAGCAGTGGCCTGCAATATGAGGGGTGGGTGCATATGACTCTCAGCAGTGGCCTGCAATATGAGGGGTGGGTGCATATCACTCCCAGCAGTGGATAGTGATATGAGGGGTGGGTGCATATGACTACCAGCAGTGTCCAGAAATATGAGGGGTGGGTGCATATGACTACCAGCAGTGTCCAGAAATATAAGGGGTAGGTGCATCTGACTCCCAGCATTGGCCTGCAATATGAGGGGTGGGTGCATATGACTCCTAGCAGTTTCCAGACATATGAGGGATGGGTGCTTATGACTCCTAGCAGTGTCCAAACATATGAGGGGTGGGTGCATATGTCGCCTAGCAGTGGACAGAGATATGAGGAGTGGGTGCATATGACTCCTAGCAATGGACAGAGATATGAGGGGTGGGTGCATATGACTCCCAGCAGTGGACAGAGATATGAGGGGTGGGTGCATATGACTCCCAGCAGTGGCCTGCAATATGAGGGGTGGGTGCATATGACTCCTAGCAGTGTCCAGACATATGAGGGGTGGGTGCATATGACTCCTAGCAGTGGCCTGCAATATGAGGGGTGGGTGCATATGACTCCTAGCAGTGGACAGAGATATGAGGGGTGGGTGCATATGACTCCTAGCAGTGGACAGAGATATGAGGGGGGGTGCATATGACTCCCAGCAGTGGACAGAGATATGAGGGGTGGGTGCATATGACTACCAACAGTGTCCAGAAATATGAGGGGTGGGTGCATATGACTCCTAGCAGTGGCCTGCAATATGAGGGGTTGGTGCATATGACTCCTAGCAGTGGACAGAGATATGAGGGTGGGTGCATATGACTCCCAGCAGTGGACAGAGATATGAGGGGTGGGTGCATATGACTACCAGCAGTGTCCAGAAATATGAGGGGTGGGTGCATATGACTACCAGCAGTGGCCTGCAATATGAGGGGTGGGTGCATATGACTCCCAGCAGTGGCCTGCAATATGAGGGGTGGATGCATATGACTCCTAGCAGTGGACAGAGATATGAGGGGTGGGTGCATATGACTCCCAGCAGTGTCCAGACCTATGAGGGGTGGGTGCAGAGGACTCCCAGCAGTGGACAGAGATATGGGGGGGTGTACATCATCATCATAAGACCACACCTAAATGGTGGTATGGACGCATCCCTAACTTTGGACTATGATTTTAGTGCTATCACAACACATCACTGACAGCAGGGTCCCACTCCCTGGATGATGGATGTCTGTCACACACTGCATGACACACCACATGTGGGTGTGAGGACATATAACACATGCATACCCACCCATGGCGGATGCAGCACAATACACACCCTGATTTCATGTCAACAGACTGTATTGTCATGTAACTGTATACAAAACTAAGATAGCCAAAGTGAACACACACTGTTACGCACATCCCAGGAATGTTAGGAATGTACAGGTGCTGGTCCAGCCACCAAGATGTTGTCTCGCCTGGATGGAATATGGTTCAATTCCACCAGATACAATGCCCACAATTGTGAGTCAGGTGCCCAAATACCCTGCATAACAAGTACCATTTGTGTGGTAGGCCATGATTACACACATGCATAGTGCTGAAAAGGGCCAATTTGTCCCTGAAGGCATTCCTACATACCCAAAACACAAGTACAGTGACTAGCAAGGATGGGACAGACGATTTAGCGGGAGACATCAGTGAGCAGGCATGGCCATTGTTGAAGGGATCCATCACCAACAAAGGAAATGTGGACACAGGTCAGCACAACAATTTTGCAACTGTTTGCAGGGAAGATGTCAGGTGCCACAGAGGAAGGAACACTCCTTGGGACAATGTCTCCAAACTAAATGAACACACACTACCAATGATTCTTTGCAGAGACATTGTGATGGCACACAGATGCCATGGTCCACCTCATGACCAGCATACAAAAACATTTCTCAGAACCCTAACACATTACCATAAAACCAACTCCCGGAGCCTCATCACCAACATCAAGTACCTGAAATGCAATAGTGTTGAAAGTAAAAGAAAAGGCTTTATTCAGCACCAACAATAAATAAATTTAAAAGATACTATGTACAAAGGCCAATGGCCAGTCCATTTCTCAAGTCCAAGGGTGGACGTCGGGGACCGCGTCCACCCCTTCCTTGCCTGCACTAAGGAACCTCAAGGTTCGTCGACCGGGGGGGCATCATCAGTGGCAGGGCCAGGCACCGCAGGGACATGAGGGGGAGGGGTATGTGTGGTGGGTGCAGGGGTGGACGTCTCATCCACAGGGGGTGGGGCAGCGCCAAAGTGGGAGGTGAGCACGGCACTGCATATTGCTGCTAGGGCCTCCATCCTAACCCCTGCACCTGAAGATACCCCAGGGCCAATGGAGGGTGTGGTGGGTGAGGGATGGGGTGCAGCGCTCTTGGGGGAGGGGGTGGACATGGTGGGGGACTCAACTCCCGTGTCCGGGGACTTCCTCGCCCGCTTGTGGGGTGGTGGCTCAGTGGGGGCGAGGCCCAGCTCATCCATATAGGACTCCTTAGGTGAGAGTTTGGCAGGGGAGCTAAGGGGAGTGGTTTTGGAGGAACAGAGTTGTGAGGACTGCGGACTGCGACTGAGGCTGCGTGTATGTCATTTACCTCGGCCCCTGTGGGTGTGCCTACATCCCCCTGAGTGTGTGTGCCAGGAGGTGTGCTCTGTGCCTTACTTGGGGGTGTGCTGGATGTGTCTGGTGGGGTGCATGCCCGTGACTGTCTGGTGTGCGTTGGGCAGGCATGGGAGAGGGCAGTGTGGATGGGTCCAGGGTAGGGGGGGACGGAGCGCCGCAGGAGAGAAACTGCTGCCATCACGGAAAAGTCCATGGACCGAAGAAACCTGCGTTGGTCAGACATCGTTGCTGACATGCCCTCCATGAACGACACCATCTGTGTGAGCAGTTTAGTGTGTCCATGGAGGACATGCAGCACTGATGCCTGACCAACCTGCAACTGGCGCAGTGTGTCCACAGACTCTTCACTGAGGGCAGCAGGGGTGACAGGGGCAGGGGGTGCGGTGCCTGGTCCAAAGGAGACATGGTGGGACCCTGCACAGACAGAAGGGACAGGAGCAACTGGGAGGGTGGAGATGTCAATGGAGGAGGTGGGTACAGATGGTGGGATGCTGCCAGTTGTTGGGGCATCCTCGCCTCCTCAGGGAGTACAGCCTCGGACGCGTCGGCATCGTAGATGCACTTGCATACCAGACATGTCCTCCGACTGACTCCCCTCGCCCTCCGTGCCACTGGCTCCTGCTGACTCCACAGCACTGGGCGGCACTGTCGCTGGGTCCCTCCTCAAGGTCCAGGCAGGTGTCTCCCTCGCTTGCAGATGATGATGCTGTGGGCAACGAGAAGAAACCAAAAAGCATCAGTCCCCTGTATACATCTGACACATGAGCACAAGAACAGTCGGTCACAGTGCATATCAGGCAATGCATCATGAGTAACAGCTAGCTTACTCCGCACATATGTAAGCCCTGTACTGCCCTATTGTTAGACCCACCATGCCACTTTGACACCAGGAAAATACGTACACAAAAGGCCACAACTTGAATGAGAAATACACTGAGAAGCTAGTGTCTGTGAACTGGTGAGCACAGCAATACAATGAAGTCATGACACCTCTTGTTTAGCCTGAAAGAAACAGTAGTGATGCACTCAAGGTAAACTAACACACCTCAATACTCAAGGTGTCACCACACTCAGAGACCTGTAAGTCCTTTGGAACACAAAACGAACAAATGTTGCTACCTTGGGACTCACAATACTTTACACAATCTACATGTTTTGAATGTGCCAATTCGCCATTTCGTGAAAAGAACACTCATGTGCCTGCATGAAATATGTCGCACGAGGCAGTGCACACAAAAGTACATTTACACTGTCAATGAAGAAGCTGGCACCTTTTCTAAGAAGCCCCTGTTAGAAATTAATGGTGTTGCAGAAAGTACATATACATGGGCCCACGGAGGTCTTGATGTCTTGAGACTCGTCAGTTTGTATCACCAACAACAAAGGAGTCTCACAAAATCAAAAGCACTGTGGGAACATGTATATGGAGAATCTGCAACACCATTGAATTCTAACAGTGGGTTCTTAGAAAATGTGACAGTGTGTTCCATGAAAGTGGAAATGTCGTTTGGTTTGCACTTCCTTGGGCGACTTTTTTCATGCAGGCACATCAGTGTTCTTAACACAAATGATCAAATTTCCACTTTTAAAACATGAAGAACTGTTGACAAGTGCTGTGAGTGCCAAGGTACAATTTAATTTTTTAAGAGTAACAACTTGAATTATGTCAGTTGTCACATGGCCATCCGTCACCTGATTACACAGTTGGCCACACATATGACCTACTGCCTGTCATCTTGAGTGGCACACATGTCCACACCCAGGACAATGCATAAGCTAATGGGCCTACAATTGGGTAGAAAAAAAGCCAAGTTGTACTGTGGGACACCCTCATGGCAAGCCAGAATGTACACACAGATGTCAGCACACAAAGTCCAAACAGCGTTGCATCTGAACCACACACAGGTGCTAAAAATTTATGAGCAGGAATCATGTTTTTAAAAAACTGACACAGGCTGCAAAGCGGGTAAACTAAGCACTGGCCAGCATCACAGGGGCACTGCACGGTGATTCTTTGTACAGCCAAGTCTCACAAACAAGTCAGACCTGGCAATGAAAAATCAGGGTTGCACATGTATGCCTCTTCCGCACACCCCACCCCATGCCTGAGTCAATGTGATTGATACAGATCAAGAAGTGACACCTCTTATTCAGGGTTACAATAACTGTGCTGGAAAAATAGCTGCATTTACACAACATCACATCGTGGGGCTGGCAACACGTATTTGTGACAAACAACCATCAACAGATTGTTGTGAATAGCCACACAGGCACTGCCCAGTGTGAGTATGCACAAGCAAAATGATGCATCCCTGTCCAGTGGACACATGTAGCACACATTTGCAAAATACTAACTCGCCCAGGGAACAATGCCACAGAGGCAGACCTATGCTGAACACACAGAGAATGTGCACAGTGTTGGATGACACACATGATTAGGAGGCCAGGGTGTCTCAGGGGACTGTAGTCGGCACACTGCTCCGTGGTCCTGGAATGAGCTGACTGTACCATGTTCCATCGTCATGGCAATATGCATATCTCCCACTCATGCACATCAAGTCTGAGGCCACAACATTGGTCATGCATGCTGCAAGGATGTTCAGTTGAAAGCTCACACTCCTATGTTGAGAATCATCATCAGTGCCAACAAATATGGACCCCCAACATAGTGAACAGGTCATGGCACTGGCAAGTTACCAACACAAGTCACAGACCACCCTCCCACATGATGCCGAAAGCAATGTGCACTTAGATTTACTGGCACCCTAGATGACCATGTGCAAATGTGATTACACACAGACCAGGGGACACATGTCAAGGAGGGGAAGGGATGAAAAAGAGCACCAGGTGACATTGGGGAACAGAAAATGCGCTGCACATATTAACTCTGGGAGTGTATCCAGGCTACAGAGCACTTCCAAAAGCTGGCGACACATAACACGACAAACAGCCATGTACCTACCCCCTCCTTGCTGCAGTCTCTCCTGTAACTGCCTATCGAGCTCAGGGAATACCACCGCCAGGACACATTTCATGTGGGGGTCAGGAGTCGGCGGCCGCCGTGGGGGCGAGGACTGCCGTGCCCCAGCTGTACACGGGCGATCCGCCGGGTCCAGCACCGGATGTCCTGCCACCTCTTGCAGACCTGTGGCAGCTGCCGACTACACTCCCCCTCAGATCTCACGGCCCTGACAATGTCTTTCCAGATCACGCCCTTCTCGTAGGCAGTTACCTGTCAGGATGACAAAGTGACACAACATCAATACACCTGCTCCATGTCCCAGAGGCACACATCTGAACATCATTGAAATGTTGAACAGGGCATAGGATGCAGACAGGAATTACATCATACACAATAAGAAATTGGCCTGTGTGCAAGCCCCAATGTACTACATGGCATTGAAAGTCAACAGGTTGGCATGAGGGATGCGACACACTCACTGATCTTGCCACACACTGTGCCGCACATGCAACAGCAGGCTGAAGGCCAGCACGTGCCAAGCAGTCACATGTCCCACTCCACTGACGCACCATCAGCATACTAGACAGACACACCCAAGCACAGATCACTCGCCTGTCATTGACAAAAGTGGATACAACCCTCACTCTGCACAAGTTCCACTTGCCAGTGGGGTGTCACAGGTGTCATGCTAGCTCTGCAAGTCAGACACACAGCACGGCTTACTTGTCACATCAGATGGGTTGATCTGTTGCCTCCTCCATGCAGCTGTGGTGCAACTCTTCACATAGACACTCACCCACATGACACAGAACATTCACACACATCACTGTCCATGAGGTCGTACACATCATTTGGACACTCTCACCACAGGGCCACTCAACTCATACACACCTGTCACACCGGGGGGACCATTGAATCACCTCAGGACAATAGGGAAAAAACCACCAAGGATTTGCCAGGCTGAAAGTGTCATGCACCATGCAGTGAAAGTCACAGTAAGCACAATGCAAGTGAGGAGTGCACACAGAAACTACATCATGCTCTGCATGAGAGACATCAGCATGTCCCCCCCTGGGACCCACTCTAAACAACATTGCATGTCTGTCCCACCTGGACACAATATTGACAGTCACACAACAGGTGCATACGCAAAGTTAGTGGAATCAGCACTCACCTGCTCCCCTGGTCTCCCATACAGCTTGGTGTACTGTGGGAGGAGAACGTCCAGCAAGGCATCATTCTCCTCCTGGGTGAATGGCTGGGCCCTCTTCACAGTACGTGACATGGTCCAGAGGAAGCAGAGACAGCAGCAGTGTGGTCGACTGGAAAGTTGTGCAGGCAAGTGCCCTCTCATGGGTTCTGGCTGCCTTATATCTGTCTTGCTGAGGGGCATTCATTTAGAGGAGTACATAGTGATTGGTCAGACTCATTCGCATCCTACGTTTATTCCAATCCCTTTAAACATACACCAATGACTTTAAACATACACCAATGACAGCATTCGCATCGTTCAAATTTTGAGCATCATGTCAAGTCAACAACCACTTTGCAACATTGTATTTTGTGGCCAACTGACTGTTCCAGGACACATGATTGACACTTTTCAACTGAAAACTCTGTCTCCATGACAACCAGCATGCATTTAGGGCCTAATACTTGTCCCTTATGCGTCCCATATGTAATTTTGAAATCCACACACAGGTACAGTGCGTTTCACACGTACCCCTACGGCACAAGTACAATGGTGAAACGATGCGTACACACGCGATGATAGCCAGTGTACGGTGCGTTTCACACGTACCCCTACGGCACAAGTACAATGGTGAAACAAAGCGTACACAAGCGATGATAGTGGGTGTACGGTGCATTAGACACCTGCGGGTACACACTAGTTCACACGTACGGGTACACACTAGTGTTACAGTGCGTTAGACAGTCTCAAGAAATCAAAGACTTCAACATCTTCTGGGTTCTGGCTTCTGGAACTGAATGTTTCAGCTGTCACAGAGGAGAAAAGGTAGCCTGATGCCGTCAACAACGCCGCTGCTGGCTCTGTGACCACAATGCACCACAGAGGGCACCACCGCACTTCACAACACAACACTGGTTTCACCTGAGATGCCGCCCGATGCCACCACAGAGCCACTGCTTGCACTGTGACCTGTAGGCACTGCACCCTGCACCACCTCGCTTCCCACCGCCGCCCTGGTATTCCCCAATGATTCCGCAATGCCATCACCGATGCTGCTGCCTGCACCATGACCTGTGGACAATGCTTGTGGAGAACACAGAGCACCGTCCCACACCACAGCTCTTGTCTCGCCATCGGCACCACTAAAAGCTGACATCAATGCCGCTGCCTGCCCCGTTGTTTGGGGGTACTTCTCGTAGGTTACTCAATGCACTGCTCTGTCCGACACCGCAGCCTTGGACCACCAATGCCAGCACCATCGACTCCAGATTGTCAACTGACGCCACTGCCTTTACTGCAACGTTTGGGACCCACACAGTGCATTGCCCCGTCTCGCATCACAGCCTTGGGTCTACCAACAACAGTGCCTCAGCAAGGATGATGACGTTGCTTACATCATGACCTGTCAGCACCGCAAACAAGCACTGTCTCACTTCGCAACACAGCTCAGGTCTCACGACGTCTCTGGATGACTATCACGGAGCTGCTGCCTGCACCCCGACCTGAGGACACCGCATGTCACACCGCTCCTCTTCACATCGCAGCCCTGACGCCTGCTGAGGCTGGCGCTCCTGAATTCTGTCTCACAGAGTTCAACTAGTATTGCGTGTGACTTCAAGGGCTTAATGACTCTTGCATGGATTGCCAGAGCTCACCGCAAGGTCCAATGCCCTGCATCTCCAAAAGGTACTGTTTTAAAGGTCTCCCTGACACCATAGCCTGCCCGCGATGCAGCGATTGGACGGAACTGTTGGATTAGTTTGTTTGCGATGCTGTGATAGTCCCGGATGGAGCTATAGCCTTCAAGAAACTGTATATAAAGTCTATTTTTGCTTTATTGCATTTTGATCACTGTATGTTAGATTTTTATTGTTTAGGGTCTTATTTACACAGATAAATATTTGATTTTTTTTTTTAAACTGGTGTGGTGTCCTTTTGTAGTGTTTTCACTGAATTACTGTTTGTCATATGCAAATGTTTCACCCCCTACCTCTGAGATAAGCATGACTGCTCATGCCAAGCTACCAAGAGGGTGAGCAGGGGTTATTTTAGATGTGTACTCCCCCTTATCATAACTAGAATGGCAGATTCTGCCTGGCTCAGGTGCATACCCTAGCCAACCAGAAACCCCATTTCTAACAGTTGGCAACACACTAAAGTTTCAAGTTTGTCATTTATACTTTATTCCACTATATCTCCTTTTACTGGCACTAAACTATGTTTGTTTATTTATATATTGGAAAATGACGATGCTCATGCTTCCATAAAGGTCAGGATTAATATTGTTTAGCAATTTTAAAATATACTACAAAATTGATTCTAAAAGCTCATTATACTAAAAAGAAAAAGCAATAAGAGACTGAGCATTACTGAGCTTCCTGAGTAGCCTCTAAGTTCCACTTTCTAAATGATGGTCTAATAAACTTTTTATGGATTATAGAATTCTCTCAAACATGAGCTGCAAACTACAAACCCAATGTGGGAATTTTAATTGCCTTCTGGGAATTTGGTCAAAAGATGTCATGTGGTTCAAAGACTATTAATCTAATATAAATAATAAAAAAGAAGGGATGTTAGTCTTTTAGTCTACCTTCCAAGGGTCTAACTGGCACTTCCGTATACTAGGAAAGAAGTTGAGCACGCCTTTACTGATGGACAGAGCTGATCTAGTCTTTTTCAATACACTGGCTTGCAGGGGAGATATGAAGCATGCCCATGTATTTATACTAATAGGCTATCTCTAATGTACTAATCTGCTTTACCCTTACAGAATATCTCACCACATTAACTTTTTTTCATCAATCCTACTGGGGAAAAAAGTGAAGGTGATCAAGCTGTGTTGAAAAGCTATTCTTGTATGATAAAGTAAAATTAGATTATCTAAGATAAAAAATTGTCTACCCTGCCAGAAAATGGAAAAATACTGCAGAACTGCAACTTAATTTGGCAGAGTAGAAATGTACAAGGAAAACAAAAGGGGAACGAGAAGGCAGCCCACTTTAGGGTATGCTTCACGATTATCTTGTTATAGTATCCATTTATCTAGCCTATTTAGATGCACAAATAATACCCAAAATGTAACTCAAGTAGCATAGCAAGTAAATGGTTTGATATTCCCAATTTGTGAAGTCAAGGTCACAAAGTCTGCCTGTCACATGGATCAAATGTATTTTAGAAAATTAAATATGCCTTTTAAATTATTTACCTCCTTAATCTGATATATTTAAAGTTGGAGAACCTAAGTATTATCCATCATTGACAAATAATTTTGAAAACAAGTCTTTGTCAAAGGTACAGCTCCACCTCTTTCCATCCAGTCTTTTAAGATGCTCACCGACAAGAGAGTGGTACACCTGTGACCTCGCCAACCTGCAGAGCTTCTTCTACATATACAGCCACTCGTAGAGACTTCTTGCTGCCCTTTTTCCTCCTACCTGGTGCTGTGATGTCCCTGCACCTGGTTGTTAGGGTTTGTGACTACTATTGGGGAGTTTTACTACCATTTCTTCTACTCTGGTGCACCTAGTTGTTATTTAAATTGGCACTCCTGCTTTTCTTTACAGAGGCTCAATGAGGTATGCCTGTGATTGGTGTACTGGAACTTAATTTTAAGGAATATTGAACCTTATTTCTATTTGATTTGGTTATTTGTATTGCAATTTATCATGTATTACTAAATTGCTAGATACTGACAGTCCTTTGCATCATCTTCTAGCTCACTTGTCTCTGAAACATAATGCCTCTCTCTCCTCAAATATTTAAATTATCTGCAGCTCTAAAGTTATAACATATTTTGGTGGCTTAAGGATGCCAGGCCACTCATTTTGCATAATTCTATGACATACTTGGGTCTGCAATTATGTTTGTATGTTTTCCTGGTTTATGGACAGAACACAATCTTTGCAGCATGTGTCTCATAGTAAACATCTTAACACTAAAACGGCTACTGATTCACTCAGTGAGATTAAAGCTTCATCTTCTGGAGCTACATCTAAGAGAGCCAAAAATAATCCTTTGTCACCTATCTAAAAACCCAATTTTGTAAACCATATTAGAATAATTGAGGCCCCTTCCAATCTTTCATGAGTTCTACCATTAAGAAATTTGATTGAAGACAGAGAGATTGATATGGAGAGCAGGATAATTAAACAGAACAATGTATCAGTTCTGTTCAGGATGTATCTGTGCAGATCCCTCTCCTTGAGCAAGAGATTTTGAAATTAAAAATTCACACAGAAGATTTAGAAAATAGAAGTTGGCACAAAAATCGATGCTTGCATGGTTTATCAGAGAAAGTTGAAGGTCCTAACATTCTTGAATTCCTAAAGAACATTTTTCTACACCTACTAAATCTTCCTGGTTCTCATCCTCCAACCATACAATGTTCACTTCTCTTAAGAAAGCTTCATTCTCATTCAATGAAACCTTGAAGCATCCTTATGATTTTTCTGGAATTTGCAGACTTTCCCGTGTTCTGAAAGTGACCGGCAACAAAGAGAAGCTCTTTTGGTCAGAGCATAACTTTTTCATATCTCAAGATATTTCTAATGTGGATAATGCAAGATGCAACAAAGTTCTCACTTTGAGGCCCCAAATGAGACACTTAAACATACATTGCAGAATTCTTCAACCTTGCAGCTGCAACATAATTCATGAGAGAGCTACTAATTATTTTGCTAATTCCATCAAACTAAAAGCCTTACTTTAGAATATTTCTTCACGGGAAATTGAATCTTCTTCATTGAAATCATAATATCCTTGTTATACCTTATTTAAGTATGGCTTTTTTGATCTCTTTATCATTTCTTTTGCTCTACTGTTTTTTCTGTCATGCTGTCTACACATCTCATTCATTTTTTCCAGCTTGTTCTTTCAGATCTGGATTCTTTTCCTTGATCTGTCTTTTCTTCTTTAGTCTACATTTGCCTTTTTTTTTTTTCATGACTCTTTCTCGTCTAAAGCTTAGGCTTTTATAAAATATTTTTTCCATTCAATAATCCCTCTGATACTTCTATGACTAATAATTCGGATGCTTTCAAAGACTCCTTTAGACTATTCACAATTGCTTTTTTATCTAAGAAGAAAACAGCTTTAAATAATCAACATGCCCTTTCATCACACTAAGTGAAAGCACTTCACCTCGAAATCCTCTGCTATGCTGGTATGCTGCATTTATTCAAAGCCAAACCTGGATGAAATAAACTTGTTACTATTGTTGCATGTAACATTCTACTTGAGATTAAATCTAAATTTCATGGGGGTCAAAATAAAGCAGGCAACATGTTTGCCAATTATTAAAAGGTTAAAACAGAAAGTAGAGCAATTGGTTCTATCCTCAATAAATCTGCTAATACTGTCAGTTTCGGGTACTGATATTTCCAATTCTTTTCTATCCTTTTCCAAAGCATTATATACTGAAGATACGTGTCCCTGTGAACTAAACTTTCGGAACTGTTTTGATGATATTACCACACAACCCACCTCTCCCATAAATTTGGTGACTTGTGGTCTGACATTACTATTCAGGATATATCACTGCCATTAGCACATTGGAGAGAGCGAAGGCTCCTCATTCAGATGGCTTCTCTATTGAGCTTATTTCCTCTTTTCCTTGCTTTTTTGCACCCAAACTATTAGAACTTTTCAATTCTTTTATTTAAAACTCCAAAGCTAGAGTTTCCTTTCTAAGTGCATTAACTCAAACAAGATAAACATCCTAATTTTTTTTTTAATTGTAGGCCTTTTTCCATTATTTATTATAACTATAAGCTGTTTGCCAAAATCAGCGCTTCCCATCTAGAAACTGTTGTTCTCCTTTTTGTAAAAACTGATCAATCTGGTTTAATTAAAGTTAGGCTTGCTGCTGATAATGCACAAATGTTCTCTAATATCATCAGCCAAACAAATAGGGTGAAATCTGCACTGGCTGCAATATAATTAGATGCCGAAAAGGCTTGTGATCGCATCAATTTGCAATATATGTTAAAAACCCTTCATTGGTTTGGCCCTAAATATATTTCATTTATGCAACTATTAGATTCAAGGGCTCATGCTAGTGTGTTAGTAAATGGGTGTTTAACCCCTTACTTTCTCTTACTGAGAGGTAGTAGACAAGGCTGTCATTTCTACACTTTACAATTTTCTTTAAGCTTAGAACCTGTTTTTAGAAAGAATTTGGTGTGATACCAACATATTATGTTTCAAATGCAGTTCACCAGAGGTTGAACTGTCTGCATATACTGATTATGTTTCACTCTACATGACTTACTCTCTTACCTCACTGGATACCTTTTGACAAGAAATGTCCTTGTATTTCAACATTTCCGAATATAAACTTTATTTCAGTATAACCAAGATCTTACCTTAGAATTCCAAATGTTTTCAACCTATGTTGACAGTCTCTCAATTTGTATGGTGTCCCAGAAAATAAAATACCATGATGCCTATTTTTTTCTCTCTAGTAAAGAAACAATAAGTCATAATTTTGAAAGATACAAACCTTTTCTAAATGATCCCCTTTGTATTTATCATCGTGGGGTAGCTGCGATACCATTGAAATGATGATTGTACTATAGAGCCTGTATTTTAATTCCGTGCTCTCTTTCAAAATTCCTAATTCCTATTTTAAACCACTTGATTAAATGTTTCTGAAATGTTTATGGAATAATACATCTTTACATATTGCTATTGCTAAGTTCAAATTGCTGAAAGTTGAAGGTGGTGTTAGATATTTCTGGTTTTAGATTATATGATTTTTCTTTTATAATTAGACAGTTTTATACCTTGACATATGATTTTCATGATGCCCCTATAACACCGTGTGTTGTTCTTGAAGGATCTTTGCTTAATGATTTATCTTTTAAGGAAGTTATCTATATGCCTAACTGCATTTTTTTCACATACTCCGTTTTAAAATATTCCTATTTTTGTTAAACAAGATGTTTTGGCATAAACTAACTCAACACTAATGTTTTTAAAATCCTCTATTTGGTATAATAAGTTAGCTAGGATTTGTAATCATTTTGCCGCAAATATTAGAAAGACAAAGGCATTTCATAGGTCTATCAATTTGTGGATGAGGATTGTACTGCTATTTTTTTTATAGAAGAAATTCCATCTGTCTGATTCATTTTAGAGGACTACAACTCAATATGGACATCTATACAAACTTTTCTTTTCTAAATCTGCCATGATTTCCAACTCTTTGTTGTCAACACTGATTTGACATCTTCATAAACTTTTGACCAGATCACTTCCCCAGGTGGCCTTAATTTGCAAATCCTATTACCCCCAACGCTGTCTAGACCTAAAACTGCTTCGGAACATCTTTGGGAAGAAGTCTTGACCATTTCCTTAATTCCTCAATTCTGGGATTAAATATTCCTTAAAATATTTAAAACCTATAAACTAGCGCATATTACACAGTCCCTTTTTACATGTATAACTGGTTGTGCTAGACCAGGACAACATCAAACGTACAGGCTGACCCCAGTGGACCACGGGCTGGATACACGTACCCATTTGGGCCAGCTGAACCAAAGAACATTGATCCAGGATGTGTCGGCGTTGACGAGGATAAAAGGTGCAGCCGAGGCGATGCATCGGTTTCAAGCCATGCAGTGGACATAAATGTATTGATATTACCCACGCAACTGTGGCAATGTGTCGGCTCCAAGTGGGGAGCACTGACTCCTAATGTGATCCACGGCTTCTGCTCCCATAATAGGCGATACATCAATTCCGAAGATGAAGCGCTGGTTCCAAAGGCGATGCGCCGGGTCTGCTCCATTCAACGACGAGGATGCACTGATTCCGACTCACACAAAGGTGAAGATGCGGCGATTCCAAGGATGTAGAAGAACCTTAGGCCTCACTTCCAAGTGTCCAGGACTGGGGTCGCATCACTTGGCAGGGCAGACTTACAACTTATAGAGTTCATATGAAGATGCAGGTAGTTGAAGTCTTTGATATCCCTGAGACTTAGAACAGGAAGCAAGCTAGCATGCCGTTGGAGTCAATCTGGGTTTCAATGATGCAGGGCCAGTCCTTTTCACCCAAGCAGGAGAACAGACGGCAGTAGGGCAGCTCAGCTAGGCAATAGCACAGCAAGGCAGAAGTCCAGCAAGCAGAGTGTCAGTCCTTTCAGCAGCACAGCAGCTCTTCTTCCTGGCAGAGTAGTCACAAGTCCAGAAGAGTGCTGAAGTCATGGTGGCAGAGTTCCAGTACTTATACTCAGTTTTGCCTTTGAAGTGGGGGAGACTTCCAAGAAGGGTCTTTCAGGTGCACAGAGGTCTGCCCCTCCAGCCCTGGCCCCAGACTCACTACAGGGGTTATGCATCACTTTGTGTGTGAACAGGACACAGCTTATTCATGTGTAAGTGTGAGGTTGTGCCCACCTCCTCCCTCCCATCTCTCAGAAAGATCCATCAGTCACACCTAAGCTCCTGTTGTGTGTGGCTGTCTAGAGGGAATACGGAAAGCCCAGCTGTCACCAAACCCAGACTAAACAGAGATAGGCAGCAGGCACCAAATGGCTAAAGTAAGAAAATGCCAACTTTCTAGAAAGTGGCATTTTCAGAATTGTGGTAATTTAAAATTCAAGCTCACCATAAGTTATGCTTTTAAATTGTGAGTCCAGTGACACCAAACTTGAAAAGTCTGTCTCATCACAATTGGGAACTACACTTAAACGATATAATAAGGTAATCCCAATGTTATCCTGTGGGAGAGATAGGCCTTGCAGTATTGAAAAAGAATTTAAATGTTTTTCACTACCAGGGCATGTAATACTTTAAAGTATGTCTCCTACTTTTTTTTAATACACTGCACCTTGTCCTTGAGCTGTCTAGAACCTACTTTGGGGGTGACTTATATGTACTAAAAAGGAAGGTTTTGGCCTGGAAAGAAATGTAACTTGCCAGGTCGACATGGCAGTTTAGAACTGCATACACAGGTTCTGCAGAGGTAGGTCTGAGACATAGTTAAGCGGCTTCTTAAGTGGTTGGCACAATCAGGGCTGCAGGCCCACTAGTAGCAGTTTATGTACAGACCCAGGGCACATGTATTGCACTTTACTAGGGACTTATGAGTCAATTAAATATGCCAATTAGGTATGAGCCAATATTATCCTAAAGCCAACAAAAATGAGGCCAGAAAAAGAGAAGAAGGAAGGCAAAATGTTTGGGGCATTTTCCAACAATTTCTAAAGATGATGTTTCCACTTCATCTCTCTGCTGGTCTTGCTCTGACAACAATGGTACATTAGTTCATATGTTATATGAAATCCACAATGTTAACATGTTTGGATTGTAGTGTGGTCTAAATCTTTGTAGGGTCTCAAATGTAACATACCTCTTACACCAATTAATATTTTCCTATGTCAACTGATGATGAATGTTTGTCACATAAACCTATGTTATGTGGTTTGTTTATTGTAATTCCTTTCTTTAAAGTTATACTGTCATGTTGGAAGGATTTCTCCAAAATTTCCATGCTCACATGGTGTAATCTTATCTGTGATGAACATATTAAATATGAATTCTTCTGCCTACTATCCACTAATTTTCTCTATTTGTACTCAGTACATTTTTTGTTTCAAAGGCTTTTTTTGTCTTTTGGATACAAACAAAACATACAACAATGTCTGGCCACCAACGACAGAAGTTAGAAATATGTAACAACACATGTGGACCCTGTAAATCAACAATCCAGGCATGTTGATCAAGAGTGTCAGGTGGTTGAACAAAACAATCTAAACACTCAATACATTCTTAATCTATCGCTGTCCAGTTTCTTATCTGTCTTCTTTCTCTCCTTTTTAATTTTACATACTTCTTTCTCTTATGTCTTTCTCTCTTCTATCTTTTTTATATGAAATTATTTCTCAAAATATTCTTTAGTTTATTTTCTGCAATATTTAGATCCTTATAATTATTATAATTATTATTATATGAAATTTATAATGCGTATGACTGTCACAGCAACGAGGCGTCCCAGCGCAGCACAAGAACCAGAAACGAGAGCTAGAGCAAGTCACAGCAGTTAAATGGTAGAGAGGGGGAAAAGCCAAGTCTTCAAAGCCTTACGGAAAACCAGGTGGTTAGAAATAGTTCTAGTAGGTGTCGGAAGTGATTTCCACAGTTTGACTGCCAAGTATCGAAACGAACGGCCCCCCCGCCCTGGCCCTCCACACTCGAGGAGCGCAGACCAAAGTTTGTTCAGCAGATCGCAGTGAGCGCTCAGGTACATAAGCCTCCAACAAATGTAGAAGGCCCGGCGGAGCCTGTTTTGCTAGAATCTTATGTGAGATACACAATGCTTTAAACTGTATCCGCTTATCCACTGACAGCCAGTAAAGTTTGGGAAGCACCTGGGCGACTGAACAATGCTTGGGTAGTGAGACCAGGATCCGTGCCACTGCGTTCTGGACCCTCTGGAGGTGGTTTACGCTAGCCCTAGTTGCTCCCCAATATAGGCAATTACCATAATCATATCTAGAAAGAACAGACGCCTGGATGATAGTCTGCCGCACTGGGGGGGGGGGGGGGGGAACCCGAGCAATGGCTTAAGACCCCGCAGGAGTCCAAAACAGACCCCCAGAGCCAGCTTTTGTTTGTTTCTCAAAGGTCAGTCCTCGGTCAAACCATACCCCAAGGTTTTTTACAGTCTCCTCAGAAATAGCCAGCAGATCGTCCTTGAAGTTATCCGGATTGGTGGTCATTTCTTAGAGAAGGCTATCATCAATTGGGTATCATCAGCATATGATACCAATGATAGCCCCCTTCCCTTAGCCAGCTCCGCCAATGGGCTAACGTAAAGATTGAATAATAATGGGCTCAATATAGAGCCCTGTGGTACCCCCTGGTGTAGAGTACACTCCTGTGAGGCGAAGGGAGGCGCCGAGAGCTAAAAAGATCTTTCTGATAAAAATGATTTGATCCAGGCGAGGGCTGAGTCCCTGACCCCAATGTCCTGCAGACGTTTCAGGAGTATTTTATGAGATACCGTATCAAAAGCGGCACTTAAGTCCAAGAGGACCAAGGCCGCTGAGTCCCCTACATCTAAATGGCTCTTAAACATTTCTGACACAACCAGAAGAGCAGATTCGGTACTGTGCCGGGGCCTGAAGCCGTGTTGCGTGGAGTCAAATATGGCATGTTGCTCAACAAAGCCAGCCAAGATAGAATTTACATGCGCCTCCGTCACTTTAGCCAGAAAGGGTAACTGAGAGATGAGACGATAATTACCCGGTTTGGCAGTGTCTAGGGAGGGTTTTTTCAACAAGGGGACGACTTTAGCATGTTTCCAAGCCTGTGGAACTGATGCCGTTGACAATGACAGATTAACCACATCCAACCAAACCCCTGAGATGGAAGAGTAGAGCTGACGGAAGCGAGTGGGAGTCACTGGGTCTGCTGGGGAGCCAGATTTGATTTTTGAGCATAAAGCCACAAACTCCAGAGGCGTGATGGAAGGAAATGCCACCAGACTACAACCATCCGCAGTCTCACCCCCTGTTGGGTCCGCCTCCACAGGCAGGGAAACTACTTGCGGGAGTCCCTGATAGATCTGTTCCACCTTATTGATAAAGTGCAGGGCTTGCTCATTGCATTGGTGATTGGAGGCAACCGGAGAGACCCTATTGCCGCCTGGATTCTTCATGTCGCCCAGTAAAGAAAAGATAGTCTTAGCTGGGTTGGAGCTGCCCAGAATTTTACTGGCCACAAAATCCGCCCGCGCTCTATGAATATCCTTATGGTATGATTTAAGGGCCGTTCGATATTCCAATTTTGCAGTCGCAGCATAGGTGCGTCTCCAGACGCGCTCCAACCGTTTACAGCCCTTCTTAGCTAGGGAAAGGGCGTAGTAAAACCACGGATTGGATGGCCCGCGACCTTTCCTTCCCCATTTAGCAGGGATGTAATTATCCAGGCCAGCCGTCAGCCAATCATGATAACACTGATTCGCTGCATCCGCGGACAAGGGTAACTGAGGTTGGTGGCTAGAAACCAAACAGAGAGAACCTCTGGGTTAAACCTGTGCCAAGCGCGTTTCAGAGTTTTAGTGGGGCAAATAAAATCAGCCTTAGTCTGAAGTAGCAGGGAAAAGGAGACCAAAAAATGGTCGGTCCAGGCCTGTGGGATTGGAGTGCGCATTATAATCTGAGGAAGGTTGGAAATAACAGGATCCAACAAATGACCAGCTGCATGAGTGGCCTCAAGCACATGCTGTCTTAATTGGAAGGCTTCTAGGTCTGCCGGAAGACTGACAATCTCCACTTTTTCAATGTTCTCAAAATGGAGATTGAGATCACCCAGAATGGTAAAATTGGCTGCCTTGCTAGCAAAGTGACCCACTTTATTTAATAGGTCATCCCTAAAGCTGTTTGCTGGTCCGGGAGGCCTATAGATCAGGAGACCGGCCAGTGAAAAGTGATGTGTTAGCCTGATTTTAAACGAGGCACATTCACAGCCCACTATAGGTTCTCACTCCAGGCTGACTCTATGTTCCTCCTTGACTACCATTGCCACCCCGCCCCCTCTCCCCCCCTATATCATTGTAATTACATTTATATTATTGTTATGTGGGATTACCAATAAAATATATTTAAAAACATGTTGATAACTACTGTTCATACACATTTCCCACTATCATTTAACAGTGCCACCAATCAGAAATGTTCACACTGACCCTTTTCTAATTATCAGTAACAATCAGAAACCACCAAGATGGTGATGGTGTAGTTTCATAGAGACTACACAGGAGTCAAAAATACTTTTTGGTACCTTAATCTGTTTTTCTGCAGCAGCTTTCAAGATCATGACAGGCATACCATCCTTCCCTTTTGCCATAGAAGGCTTAGCTTTCAGTATGATAAGTCTTAAGTCATCTCAGGTGATACTTTCAAACAAAGTTAGAAGGAGGTACTATGACCTGATGTAAAAATTCATACTTGTTATTTGAGTGTCTTACCTCTTACAAGGAAAACAAATACAGTTCCCTTCTATTTTTTCTCAATTAAGAACCACCTTAGATCGAACTTTTTTTCTTAGGGCCCCAGTTGCAGGATCCCAAAACTTCTTGTCCACCCCATCTGAGGGGCCACAGGGGAGTTAGGAGTTATCAGACCACAATCATTGGTGTTGGGGTCAGTTGCTTCTAGTGTCCTGGGTTTGTCATTCTATGTCTCTGCAACCTATGCCAAGTAAGCCTTTCTGCACTTAGCTCTCGGGGTAGTGAGGGTGAGCAATTAAAGGCTTCTCAGTGAGGTAGTAGGGGGCAGAACCTCAGAATTCATGAGTCAACCAATAGATACAATATTGTACTATTCAGCACAATGCTTGTCTTAGAACAAAAAAGAAGCACTTTAGTAGCACAGCAAAACGAGATACTACTTCACACAGGCATGTGTTTTGACTACCCGGGTTAAATGAAAATAAATCTTTTTTCCACAGCCTATCAACCCGTATGTTGTTACAACGCGGCCATTACCACGACCGCGTTGTAACAACGCATAACATTATCCCGCAAGTCGAAACAACGATTTGCGGATGGGGGCGCAGGATGTTGGAATAGTAAAATGTACTATTCCAACTCCAGTCGGTGCGGACAGTAGGGAAGGTGTTGGATTTTATATCCAACACCTTCTCCCCCCTCAGCAAGTCGTTACGACTTGCATGGTAATGGTATGTGTTGTTACAACGGGGTCATGATAATGACTGCGTTGAATCAACATGCGGGGTGACGGTTTCGTGGTGAAGGTTGTTTACCCGGGTTAAACCAGTCCTTACAGTTAACACACCCAGATCAGGTCCCAACTCAATGGTGGCAGTTCCCATCCTGCTGCAGTGGTCTAGAACTGTGGCTGTACCTCCAAATCTCCTAGTGACCTAGCAGTGCAGTAACACTTAGGGCAAGAAGTGGCTTAGGTAGGAAGTAACTGCTTGTTTTAGGTAAGCAATAACTAAATATGGAGAACTGTAGGTCAGTTCAGTTCATATCTTGACATAGATGTATTGGCACTTGTTACTCCTTTCAATGTGCCTTGAGGCACAAAACTCAGTCTCTCAGTCTCTCAACACTGCGTTCTGTTTTACATTTCTATGCAAAGGTGGCTCAGAACTGCAGTAGTTGGGGTGCAGTGTTTATGATCTCATTGATGGCACTTCTGTCAATGGGCGAAGGGTTGTGATTGCATCCCCACCCATATCATTGCTGAAGAAAACAGTACAGCAGGCCTGGGTCAGTGGTTTTCTGTCTTCGGCAGTTACAGCCTACAGGCCACTGGAAAGTCACTTTGGTCTGGCAGTGATGATGTTTTTTCAAAAGCAAGTTGGCAGCAGCAGAACTAGTCCCTCAAGTCACAGCTGCGATGTCAATCAGCATGCAGGTCCATAAAGGGTTGTCACTTCATGCAGTTCCCCCACATGAACCATACAGAGAAGACTGGTAACCCTTTTAATTTGGGAACACGTTTCTTCAGGATGCTCCATGGCTCAAGAACATGTTTGGGCTTCTCCTGCTGGGCAGTGTCTTCTCTTGCAGGGAAAGTTACTCTTCTTCTCTTTATGAGTAGGCAGACAGATGGGTAGACCTCTAGACACTAGGCAGACCAAAGTTCCTCCAGTGAGTTTTTGCCGATGTCAGGTGATATCCCGTCACCTCTGGGAGATGGGTTGTAAATTTGCCACCAACCCAAGATCACTGGGGCTCTTTGAGTACTCTTTGGAGCACTCCCTTTCTCAATCAGGAAGAACTTGGAACTGGAAAAAAATAGATTGTTTGGATCCTGCCTTCATACTCTTTTTCCAGATTTGGGACTTTTAACCACTGTCTAAAGCCCTCAAACTGGTTTAAGATGGTTGCCTTTCAAATGTCATTCCAGCTGTAGTTCAGACACAACCTTTTTACAAGGTGACAGCTCCTATAGCAGGTCGAGACAATGCTAAGTCTAAGCACTTGTATCGCAGAACATGGGCAAATTTAAGTGTGAAAACTCGGCACCCGGCTGTCACCAGCCTTCCAGAAGTAGCAATCAGGAAAGACAAATGGGCAGGCTCTGCCTAGAAACTTCCTCTCTGTTAACTACAGAGCCTACTGATTCACTCCATCTCCAATACAATCTGCTAAATGAAAGTTCTCAGGAAGTACTAAACAATCACCTCTTGTTAAAAGGTCCTCAAAGAATTCCCAAGGGTAGCCCGATCTCCATTGCCCCTTTTATTCAGTATCTGTGACCCTCCTTCAGCATCAGGAATACAGAAAATGCACTAAGACTCTCTAGGGATAATGTATGCCATCCTAAATTGCATGCATGTTAAACCAGGTGCTATCCAAGATGGATTCTACAGGTCACAGCACTCAATCAGGCTACCCCTTCACACCATGCGTACATGAACTCAAAACGCTCTCAAGATTTCAGCAAAAGTTACATCTAAGCAGAGATTTAAGTGAGGCCTGCCATAGAAAAATGTTTGCTTAGTATGATTGTTAAACTTGGGAGTCTTTAGTGGCACAGGTAGGTACTTGTGACAAATAGGGACCCTCGCCTTTAGTCAGGGTAAGGGGGTACACTCCTAAAATAACCCCTGCTCACCCCCTTGGTATCTTGGCACGAGCAGACAGGCTTATCTCAGAGGCAGTGTGTAAAGCATTTGTGAACACATACAGTAATCAAGTGACAACACAACAGATGGACACCACACAGGTTTCATCTCAAAAATAAGTATTCTTTATATAGATTTACCACAAGACCATAAACAACAAAAATACACAATACTGTTACTTTAGATGTTAGAATTTAGCTTAGTTCTCTTAAGTTCTTAAATGCGTACCTTTGGATGCGACACGCAGGGCAACGATGTTGATGCGATGAAGTTTTTGGTGCAAAGAAATAAAGACGTGAAGATCTTCCAGATGCGGCACGCTTCTCCGATGTTTCGAGAAGACTCGACTTGATGCGTCAGCTACAGCGGCGACATCGCTTTACGTGATCCGACGACAGCGGCCTTGGTGGCGACACTCTTTTCCGATGTTGCGAGACGCTTCCGCTTGATGTGATGTTGCAGCGGCGACACCCCTTTACGCGATGCGACGACAGCAGCTCTAACGGCGGCACGCTTCTCCGTGGTTGCGAGGCGGTTTTCTTGATGCAGTGCAATGCGACAACTACGATGGCTGCGATGGCGACACGCTTCTTCCTCGATGCAAGACTCTTCTCATGATGCGGTGCAATGCGTCAGCTACGATGGCTGAGATGGTGACACACTTCTTCGGCGATGCGAGACACTTCTTCGATGATGCGAGACGCTTTCGCTCGATGCGATGCTGCAGCGGCGACACATTTTACGCGATGCGACGACAACAGCTCCGACGGCGGCACGCTTCTCCTTGTTGAGTAGCTCTTCCAGCTCCTTGCAACACGCAGTCCCTCAGAAGGCACAAACAGCAGCAGCAGGCACTTCCAAAGGACTCTGGGGAGCTGGGGGGTGAAGTCTGTTGTTCCTGAGACTTCAGCAGGAGGCAAGCTCTTTTCCAAGCCCTTGGAGATCCTTCACAAGTTGAGCAAAAGTACACACAAAGTTCCTTTCTCCTCTCTTTGGCAGTAGGCAACCCCTGCAGGCCAATCCCCCAGTTTCAGGGATAGTCTCTCCTCAGTTTCTTCTTAGTTCCTCTCCTCAGGAGAGTTTCTTCTTGTTTCCCAAAGTGATATAAATTCTTGGGATCAGGGTACCAATACTTATACCCCAAAATCCTTTGTCCTCTGAGGGCAGAGGGTCCTTTGCCTTGTTCAAACCAGGTCAGTCCTGGAGCACTTTGTTTACCTGACTCCTTCTTTCCTTTCAGAGTGCAGGGCAGAGACATCAGACGCACCACAGGAGGTGTAGCCAGCATTGTGGAGGGAAGGCACAGCTCTATTCAGGTCCCAGGTGCAACTCCTCCCACCCATCTAGATGCAGATCTCTCTATTCAACACTGGGACACCTCACCCTGTCTCCTGGAATTCCCACTCACTCAAACTGTAGACAGGGAATACACAGCCTAGCAGAGGCAGGTTTGAATGGTTAGACAAGAAAATTCCTACTTTCTAAAAGTGGCATTTTCAAACATAGAATGTTAAAACCAACTTCACTAAAATATGTATTTTATCATTCTGAGTTCAGGCATACTAAATTCGAATTTCTAGCATGTTCCCTGAGTCAGTTAGGATTATAAGATGTAATAACCAAACTGCCCATTCTGGCCTATGGAGAACAGGTAGCCTTGCAATAGATAAAAAAATAGAAAATGGCTGTAATTCACTATTAGAACATGCCACCCATACCAGGGCATGTCCTGCCTTATCCTTACAATTCACCCTGCCCTTGGGCCTACCATAGGGGTGTCTGATATGAAGAAAAGGGAAGGTTTAGGGACTGGCAAGTGGGTGCACTTGCCCAGTCAGCATGACAGTACCAGACTGCACGCAGGCTCTGCAATGGCAGACCTTAGACCACGTTTTTACAGGCTGCTTCTGTGGGTGGCACAACCAGTGCTGCAAGCCCACCAGTAGTATTTGGATTTACAAGCCCTGGGCACTCCTGGTGCACTATACTAGGGTCTGACAAGTAAACCAAACCAACCAATCATGGAATCACAAATCATACATTAATTTACAATAGGGAGCACTTGCACTGTGGCACTGGACAGCAGTGGCACAGTGCCCTGAGCAACTAACACCAGCAAAAATACATGAGGCAACAGCAAAAAATGGAAGGGAGACCCACGCCAAGTTGCCAGGTCTAACAACGATCAATGCACAAACATATATGTGTTCTGCCACTGCAGCTTAATGTTAACAGTCCAAGACATGAACAGTAGTTCTGTGTCTGTAAAGAAGCCACACGAAATCACCCCTCCAGGTCACAAACCAGGTTCTGAAACTTGGAATCACCATGAACAGATCTAGGCCTTAGCACGCATGCAAGATTAGCATGCTCGAAGGGCCAACAAAAATCAGGATAAAGGGAAGGGGTTTACCATACAGGAACAGTCCCATCCCAAAGCACACACCCTATAATATTGCACTAGTAAGTCAAGTCAAGCGCCAAGACACCTTTGGGTATTTGTGCACTTGATAAACTTATTAACATAACAAACGTATTAACATATAACATAATTGTTATTTCTCTCTCTCTTTGTCACTCTCCCACTCCTCTCTGTCTTTCATGCTCTCTCAGTTTCTCTTTCTCTGTGAGGATATTGAAATATTTTCTGTCCCTTGCATTTTTCTGCTATAAAATTAATCTGTGCGTGCACTCATACTTCAAGCTAATTATTTCTCAGAAAGATTTCAAATGGAGCCATTGATTACAACCGATTTTCTTCGTTAATGATAACCTTATCGTTTCATGTTATTCGTCCCTTTAGCAATAGGATCCCATAGAATGTGTCATAAGAACCCAGGTGTGGGCAGCGAATGGTCTCGCCATGCTTCTGGGCCGGTGTGATCAGAGATGCACAGCCCTGTGTAAATGGAGATTTCAATTATGCCATGTTTTGCCCACTGTAGATTGCTTAAAGATGAGTCCCAGCCGCACCTGGTCATGCCAGTCAGGTACTCAAACCATCCGCGAGCCCAACATCATCCGGACAGTTTGTTCAATTTTTCCCGCATATTAAAAATAACAATACTTCGCAGTCCAAACAGCTTTAAAAGATGCGATGTGCACATAATTTACGGCCGTACTTTAGTTCCCAATCATCAAATATTTTAACTTTGTGTAAGATACCATGCAATTTGGAGCATCCTTCTGAGACTCTTCCACAGAGCCGCCCTCCATTATCCTTCTCGTCTAATGGGCTTTGGAACTCTTCGCAGCACGTTGAGTATCCTTCCAGTAACAATAACACAGCGATGTAATTTACGGGCGAATCGATACCCTGGGCCTTTTACATTTCCATAAGTGGATCTGAAATGAACTACGAGATCATTTCCTGCCCCATACCTATTTGCACAAAGAGGTCAGAAACATATTTTAAATGAATTTGAAGTTCATGGTTCATAACATAAGAAGCACCTAATCCTCATCTTTAATGCATGTTTATGGTGAGCCATACCGCACGATTGCAACAGAAGTAACCGGGATCAAGTGGGGTAGAACTCATACTACGCTACTGCACACTACTGTTTTTTGCAAGTTATATTTGCACTGTCTGCAAATCAACACCCCTCGCAACCCTGACCATGGAAGAAAGATGCAGAATTAATGCGGACGCGTGGCATTTTAAAGGGGACATTTATGCGCACCTGGCAGCAGACAATCGTCATCCGGGCATCATTTGTCATAGCGCAATGTCAAATAAAGAATTGAGAGAAGGGCACATGGGAGCGAGCGCCAAGTTTATCAGCATTGTTCCGATGAAAAATAATAGGTGATGACTTGTAGAAAAGTACTTGCACAATGCAAAGAATGAAGCGCTGTTATCCCGAGTGCCATCCGCTGCCACAGTTTTTCACATGCATTGTTTGTTGCTTTCGTAAAACAAACGTTCTTGGACGGTAGGTCATTCAAGACAATTTTGTGAACTGTCTCTCCTGTCAAGCACCGACCCTACTTCAAAATACTGCTCAACCTCCCCCCGTTCATATTAAATATCCACCTTTTCCTGCTTTTGTGAGTCTCATTTTTTCACCAAACTGCAGTACAATAAAATGAAATAAATGCAGTATAGGAATATGATGACAGAGGGCATTAAGTATGAAACACATGCAGAGGAGTCACAGAATTGACTGAAAGCGAGGAGAGCATTGCTGGGCTTGGGAGCAAATAGAGAAAACAATGATACAAGGCCACAGGAAATGTCAAATCGAATCCGTATAGGAGATACAAGGTTACGAGGAGCAGTAGATAGAAACTAGAGGTAAATGAAATGGAGGGGCAAGACAGAGAATACACTTGAAAACAGTCCAGAAAATACAAACTAGGTGACGTGAATGAAAGAGCTGCCAGTGAAGAAATGGCGGTAAAAGAAAAATATGGCCAATTCAAAATAGCAATTGCAGTGAGGCAAGAGAATAGCTTGGAAGATTGCTATATTGAGTGGAACAGCAATCTGGATGATAACAGATAATTTTATACAAGGGCAAAGATAAGGTGTTCAGTGTCATGAAAGGTGAGAAATCAGTTTGAAATCAAGTGTCAGCAACAGAAAAGATGTGGTTGTATAAATAGAGAGTGATTGATTAAAATGCTATCTAGTTGGTGAATGGCAGGGGTGAGGGAGGAGTACAGTGCATTGAATTAAAAGTAAGGCAGAAATAGGGAGAGCAGCAGAAAAAATAAGTGCAATCTGGAAACTAGAGAAAAGAGAAAGGAAACCACTGCTAGATTCTAGATGAGAAATCTGGATTAGTATAAACATGATGAGACTACCATTCACTTGCTAGCGATGATACTGGGGCCCCCTGATGCTGCCGCAATGGACTCAAGGACAAATAAGTGTTGGTGGTTTGCTTGTGTCTGTGATCTTGCATGGCTGAAGCAATACTTTTGATCATTGAATATTGAGGCGTCTGTAGTGCAATTTTCCCTCCCGACATTGTTTTAATTTAGGCTAGGGTGTGGTGCAGCATTCTTGTTGGTGGTGCAATAAGAAAAGAAGCATAGGCATCTCTAAAGAGGTAATGCAAATCCAGTGGCTGCCATGGAGAAGAGCAGCTGTTGGAGCATGAGTTACAATGAGTTGCTATGAGTCGTGGATTGCATTGTAGCTATCAGGTTCTGCTTGAATTAGGCATATTGAGAGGGCCTTGTAGAAACCCGGCTATTAGAAAGGGAAGAACGCACATGCTTACTGGCCTAGCTCTGAACCAAAAACTCATTGTGGTGGCATGTCAAGTGCAGCAACGGTGGTACTTGGAGTTAGGCCTGATAATTAAAGAGAAAAGAGCAATCATTCAAAGTACAGGAAGAAAAAGACTGCCAAAAAGAAACAGGAACATGCTGCAGTAAATGACTTCAACCTTAAAGGATGATAGCTACAGTGCCAGAGTGCTAATATGGGCTGGGGATCAACATTAACCTAAATGAAGCTGTCTCTTTAACTGACTCAAATATTACTTCTCACAGAGAGGATTTGATTCTCTCTTGTTTTTTTAAACTCTGAGTACTTGATTTACAGAATCTAAACTAGGAAGTCAGCAAAGTAAAAACTTTGAAAAATAACTTATGTACAAAGGAGCATAAATGGTGTAGGTAATGACCCACACTTGAGAGCTCTTCAATTTGAGGGCCTTTATCATATGGACTGAGCTCCAGCATATGTCTAACATGAGTTTCCTTGACCGCATGAGGGGAGGTAAATCTGTTTTGCTTCAAATGGAGAAAAATACACCATACCATCATTAAGTACAAGGCGCTTCTCAACCCATGAACCTGTAACAAACAGTGCAGGCTCAAAACAAAAGAGGCATAGAGGTATCAGGTTCTGAGCCCCAATGCAAATAAAAGTGGATTTAATCCTTCCACCCAGGTTCTACCATCCCCTTCCCTCTCAGAATTGACCGGCACCACTGAGGAATATAGAAACTAATGACTGAAACACAATGAAGATGACAAAGCTCAAGTGGCGCTTTCCAGGAAGGCTGCTGTCCTTGAGTCACTCCCGTAAATCTAGAGGCCAACGGGTGTCCCCCACATGGACACAGGGCTAGTAAAAGTTGTTTGCAATTGTTGGCAGGCTCAACAAATACCGGAATTTATAACACCAATGAATTATTTTTTAGGGCTAACACAGCTCTGGAGAGCAGTGGCCTGAGCAGAGGTCAGCCATAGCCTAGCCAGAAAGGAAGCAGCGGTGAGGCAATGTGACCAGAGAGCAGTGGACCCACGCTCATGCCAGACCTTGAGGTGAAGCTCCTTGCACCCAACCCTCGGCCCCTATGCCCCTGCTGCAATCCAGATTATCCTAAAGCTATGCAGGTATCCTGGTTGGCTCATGTAATGGCAGCGACCCACAAAAAGACAATTCCCCCTGAAGTGTGTTTGGGCACTCTACACAAATAACAGCAACAGTAGCAGAGTGAAGCAGCTTGGGAAGAGGCACGCCCAGCAGCTAACAGGACAAAACTGAAATTTGAGAAAGCAAAGGAGGCAATGAGGCAACTAACCATGATGATGAATGTCCTTAAGAATGTGCATGAAGAGAACACATGCTTCAAGTTTTGCAGTATTGCTCAGCTGACCATGGTGAGCAAAGGAGGAAGCAGCTATTGCACAGTACTCAGTGTATATGGTTTATAATAGTCTAAGATACTGTCTCAAAGATCAACATCGAACTTTAAAGAGGACAACAACCTTTCTCATGCTTTTCTCCTCTACTTTTGAATGTTATTTACGTAAAAATAGGGTGATCTCATGAACTCATTCAAGCCCTTCCAACAGCTCCTCTTCGCAGACGTACCTGGAGGCAGCTAACAGCAAACCGACCAGTCTCTCCAGAACATGATTACAACTAAGGCACAGGGATGGAGGCAATGGGATGCAGTGGCATCGCATTCACTACAAGTCAGATCAGGAGGGCCTCCATAAAGTGATGGAAACTATGAAGTGACGAATAAAACTCGCTCTGCCTCTGTCCTTAAGGGTAAACCCAAGAATTCAGAAAAGTTGCCTGATTTGGAATTTATGTGTGGGAGGAGGTGGTTTGATTAGGTTTGTACACTAGAATACAGCTGTAAACTGCATCGTGATTTATATGATCACTCTGCATTGCATATACACCATCCAATAGAGAAATACAGAGGTTTTCCTAATACCTTTTTTAGCACCATACATGAAAGAGTGCGAAGTCCAGCTCAGGTGATATAAGGGTCCGTTCAAAGTGAAAATTAGAGGAGTGGCATTCTTACAGATTGTCATGGTAGATAACTTACCCGGTGGTTTCTGTATATGCTGAGAAAGGGGTTAAGCCCACAGTTTAAGGTTTAGAAGAATATGTCTAACTAAAAGCTGATAGGAGTAAATATAGTTAATTTGGGGAACTCTACATCTAGGCACCTCAGTAAAGAGACGTCAGAGCTTAAACAGTACTGCAGCATACCAAGCATTTATAGACAGGTGGACTTAAGCAAAGACTATTGGTCTATACACCACCTACAATTTCCAATGTTCTCCCATGAGTTGAAAATGTACACTCACTCTCAATACGGCTAGTTAATGGTTTAACTAATTTATAAAATGGACGAAATAATTACTCCATTGCAATGATCAGAAGACTGACATAGAATTACTTCAAGAGATTCCCCTCCTTCAGAATGAAGGCTGAAAAATTGAAAAGGAGATAACCTCATACAACCCACATCACTTCCACCAGAAGTTTTGGAGTAGCAATATTAATACAGAAACAGCCTCCCATTGGACTCTTGAAGCATGATTAGGCTCAAGTCAGAAACATTTTGTCAGGATTAAAGTGATCAACCATATTTTTATTGTGGGTTGGTATACATGCATAACTCCCAGAAAAGAGCCTTTTCAAGACTCTGTCCCATGTTTTCACAGAATTTAGTAAAAAGTGCTTGTTCATGCGTGGTGGCTGTAATCTAGCAATGGATCCTTTAATGGACAGGACTGGACCTCTGGAGAGAAATACTGATGTTGCTAGGGGGATATTGAAAAATACGGCCCAAGATCTTGATTTAAAGGATGCATGGCATTTGATGCACCGCAGAACAGGGAATTTATGATCCTGTTGCAGGTTCACAGGACGTGTTCCCATATTGATTACTTTTTGGTAGACAAAACAATCCTGCTCAAACTGTAAAATATAGCTATCATCCCCGATAGAGTACCTGATCACTCCCCCGTATTATTAGAAATCAAAATGGGAATGGCGATATTCCCTCCTAATTAGAGTATGCAGAATAATCAGTACAGACAACCCAAGGGAAAAAGAATATCTGAGTTTATAGAGAGGAGATCGCTAGCCCGAACCTCTCAGCTCAGCTGGTATGAATAGCAGGACAATTAACCATAAGTGGATAAATGATGAGGGACCCAGCAATCAAATGTAAGGCAATTATTTCTATGTGAAAAACACTGGAACAAAAGATACTATAGTTGACTAATAAATATGTGAAACATCCCATAAAAGAAGGAGGACGTAAACTGATTGTGAAGATGTTAGAACATAATAGTTTGTATTCTGCTACATCTGAGAAGGCACATCCTAATTTATAGCACTGGCACTATGAGAGGGATGGGATGCCTGTTTGAGTGCTGGCATTCCAGGTGAAACAGCATAACTGCCTATACAAGTGGTCAGAAACAGGAAGGAACAAGTATCGATTAATCTGGAAGATATCATCAACACATTTGCGCATTTTTGTGGAGGGGGGAGTTTTATATAGCACGAATTAGAACCGGAGGTATCGGAGCGCTTTACATGAGCACCAGTTGCATTACAGATGGACCCACTCATTTTTGTTAGGCACGGGGAGATTAAGTGATTTGTTGAGAATCACAGGCTGTCGAGCTTCCCTGCCAAGACTCGAGCCCGGTTCCCCAGCTTCGAGATTCTATGAAGAACTTTATGGTACATTGGGAGGGGATAAGACACACAATGAGGTCACCTTTATGGGCAATTGCAGGGCACCTAGACTGAGTGATGAGGTCAGGCCCTGCCTAGTGGCAGTATAACGTTAGAGGCAGAAGTAGCAAAACAAGTTGCTGACTACATGTAAATCCCCGGAGGAGGAAGAATGTCCTAGTGAATTCTAGAAAATATGTAAGAATCAGGTAATTTCATATGGGGGGACAATTAACCCAGTAGAGGGATTTAAGAAAACAAAAACAAATATATATAGTTATGGTTAGGAAATAGAATTTTTTTTAAAACATAGAAATTCATAGAAAAAAACTAGGGGTGGGCGGAATTTGCGAAAATGTTAAAAATCTCTGCAAACACGCGGAAATATCGCGAAGATACGGAAGGTTTTTTCCCGCCCGTTCGCGGTATTTTCTGCGTGGTCGCGGCTCGCCAACTTACCCATGCGGTTGCTCGTGGGCGCGGCCATCTTGTTTTCACTTGTCTCGCGGTGCATGATCGCGAGAAGAAAGACGTGATCGCGCGACGCATGACGTTACTGCGGGCGCGAACTGTCGCGAGACAGCGCAAATGGCTACCAACAATCCAACATCTCGTGGAGAACGCGACCGGATCGGGAAAACTTGTCGGCGAACGCGGGGATTCAGGTAAGGCGATCGCGTGCACGTAAGAATGTATTATTTTACAGCGCGAGCAAGAAAACAAATTATCGCTAAGCTGCGAAATGCGGAAATTTTGACATTTTCGCGCTTTCGGCGGAACGCGAAAATGCCAAATTATCGCAATTTTCGCGAACGGAACGAAATTTTGGCCCAGGCCTAAAAAAAAACCAACAGGTTACAAGGACGTTATAGTTATATATAACACAAGTAGGTAGTTATAGTTAGGACCTAGTTTACATAGAAAGAGCTTTTTGTTGCCAATAACTTTGGTGCAGCTTGATGAATCTTCATGAAATTTTTAAAACGTATACTTTCGATGGTTCAGCTGCTGTGTTGAAAGTTTTTGGGTGATCCATCAAATGTTTTTATTTATATTTTTGAGTTTGCAATGGAGTAATTATGTAAGTTATAAGTGCACACAATACTACATTGTGAGCTTTTATATCTCATTCTACAGTTAGCATCTAACCTTACTCACATTTCTGTGTGATCCCTTCACAAGTCCTCAACTGCTCCAACATTGTTGAGACTAGTGACGTTTATCACTATGGACTGCATTTTGAATAAACTGTACTGTATACATTAATTCCACTGCATGCCATTTGTGATCATAGGAGTATGATGCTGTAATGCCAATGTATGCACAGTTCTTACAAAGTTAAAATGTGTGTAGCCCATTGTTCAACTACGTAGCGATAACCATGTTTTCTCGAGTGTTACAGAGTGTTATCTTCATCATAATCACAAGGGCCTGTGTTACCAGTGTGATGCACCATAATATGTGCATTTCGGGATGTTCAGTCATTAGTAATAATGCCAGGGTTACATTGATTAAAGCGGTGAGTGTGAGTGTACTATAACTTTCAAATAATAGAAATGTATCTTAAAATTCGGTTCCTACAGGATCAACCTACCCTTTACAAGAATGCTCAAGGTCTCTTCAACGATGCCTGCAGAGTTGGCCACAGCTGGTAACAAGGTTGCTACAGACATTAAAGTTACTAGTTGTGGCCTCATAGCACTATAAATAACAGGTGCTATTTCATACTTTGGGGAGGCTACAAGCAGTGTGCTGCGCCCAATTTCCTTAATAATTAATCAATCCGAAAACGGTTAGCATATCAGACAAAAAATTAAGAAAAGTACAAAATCTACAAACAAGTACACATGTGAGAATGTTCATCATCACGCCCGATGCTTTCAGTCCTCAAACCACACTTTAATATGCTACAAATAACATGATAAAAATCAAAACCCTTTCAGCTTCCTGGAGCGATAAGAGGTGTTTGGAAGCCATGAGGGAGAAAGAACAAGAGCGGAACAACTTTCAAAGCAACGAGGGGCTCGTGTGATGCTCACTCCTAGGACAATAAAACGTGTCAAAATGACACCTTTAATCTGAAAGTTTGCTTATTGCTTTGCCATTATAGTAGTACATCCCAGAGTTTCCGCCCATGCCCGGGATTGTGTATGCACAATACATGGTCTTGTGTGCTTTTTTGCTCCTCCTCAGTACCAAGGGGGGCCTCACTTCCCTAGTAAAATAAATGAATGTGAAAAAAAGATGCAACCCACCAACTCTTTGTATTTATGTATTTCATATTATTTACATTTATTTATTGTACATTATATTGATGTTATATAATAAAATATTTATGATTTAATATTTAAAACTATATATATATGTGTTTGTATTTTTAACAATATTATTGTGAAACTATATTTGTTTTCCATATTTTTGTACTTACCATTATAAGTATAGAGAATCAGTATTTTTTCATCAATATTTTTAAAACAATATTTTTGTATCTTGAGATTGTTTTGTTCGATATTGTGTCAGTGATCTGCTATTTTTACTAAATTCCTTAAACATATATCTCTCCAGTTCTACTGATTGGATTTTTGTCTTTTTGGTCTTCGTTAGTTTATTAAATTGTGCTAAATTTTTCTACCATGGTGTGATATCCTTTTTCTGTGGTGTTTTCTACTGTTTGAAGTCTTGCACAAATATTTTACATATTTCCTTCAAATTAAGCTTGACTGCTCTGTGGCAAGCTACCAGAAGGCTGAGCACAAGTTAATTGGAGGTTTGCTTGTGTCTTACCCTACCAGGGATTGTAATTGCTGCTTCACCAGAGCTTCCAACCCAGTCAATCAGTAATCCAATTTCTCAGGTATAAGTGAATTGATATAATATCAAGTGTTAAATAATGACACGAATGATGTTATGAAAAATAATTGGCCAATACCCAAAGTCTACTTTGTCTTGCATGGCCTAGCTTGAGCCAGCAGTGGGCACCAATATATTTTAAAGGTATTGTGTTGATAAAGGCAAGTGTGAAAGGATTTTTGAAATTCCCAAATAAATATATCATCAGGTCTCCCCAGATTTAATATACAAGGTTGAGGTTGAAATGATTCTGCTTTATAATTCCAGCAATTACACAGAAAGAGTCACAACTCTAATTTGCATTGAATTTAAAACGCCATCTCTTGTCTGGTAGTATTTTTACATTCTTTTAGAAATAAATAAGGCAAGGGAACTCTTGAACCAATGAAAAAGTGGAAAAATGGAATAGGACTAATGTTAGTTATGGTGCACAGAAAAAAGACATCCTCACACTTTAAGCATGGTGAGTTCTTACAGAGTAAGGCAGAAAGGGAGATGTGATCATGAGCATCAAAATAAAGAAAGGACACAGGTTTGGAGATAAACAAGCATGCTAGAACAGCGATAAAGATAGAAAAGTAAAAAAAAAAAAAATTGTTTAACTTTGTGTTTTGTGATTCAAGGGAAGAAACCTGGTACGGAAATTAGGGGTAAACGTGTTAATGACAGGGCTTTGAAAATAATGTTCATGTAAATCGATCGCCAATTCTAAAAAGCATGATTATGATGTATTTAGGGGAGCAGAAGGCTTGAGTAATTTATTTTGTGGGCAATAGACCTACCCACAATAATTGAGCATGCTTTTCAACAGGCCACCTTGGTTCAAACATTGCACCATTCTGTGACTGGCATTGCAAATAAGAGCATTTGTTGTTTTTTGATGAGTCGGTGGGTAGAAACTGGAGATACACTAATGGTAGATTGCTAATCTCGGTCGAAGTTTATGACCTAGTAAACAGGGATTTACTGATGCACACTCACATCAATTATGTAGGGGGAAGGTAAATCAGTTTTTTTTTAATGTAAATCAGGTTTTTTAAGGACAAAATGAGAGGCAAGTTTGTGAGAGAAAGCTATGCATTGTGGAGGTGCGTTTGTCAAATCTACATAATGCATATTTAGGAATGCTAATGGGAAAACTAAATTTATTTTTTAAAAAAATGAAATATAGGTTGGATTAATGAAACTTGTATACAAACATGATGTCATCTTGCATGTATTTGAACTTAGAACAAGGATATTCTAACTTGTATTTCAAGCGATCAATGTTTCAATGCAATGACGCCAAGAAAACTCAGGGGATTGAATGCATGTCCGGGCCGAAAGATGACTTGTCTCTTATCTTGTCTTTTATATAGAAGGTAAACAATCTACCCAGCAAGGAAAATGCTTTCGTCATTTTTGGTCAAAGGTATGGAAATAATTCACTATAGAAAGCAAGCCTGGAGAGAAACGTAAACAATGATAGAGTGCTCTTTAACGAATCTATTAAGAACCTCTCCCCACAACTCCCCTACTCCTTTGAGTCCCTGGAGCCCTTTTGCGAATATTCTTAGTATTACAAAACAAGCACCATATTTAGTAAGTGCATCATATGAGTATGATAGACAGACAGACAGTTAGTCATGTGTGTTGCTGCTGGAGTTTCGCAATAGTAAGTATCCCTCAGAGACAAGCCTATATATCATGGTTCAAAGCTGCCTTCCAACACCTCCAAGGCTTGATGGAAATTGAGGCAGTGCTGTCAGGTTTACTGATATCCGACATGCGCCCAGTGACGCTCGACAAATTCCTATCAGCTCCCCATCACCTTATGCACGGAAATGCAATAGTCACCTTTAGCACTTGTCTTATTCAATGCGGGCTTCCCACTGTATCTTCCATCCTTGGCAATCAGAGCTTTGAGGACAATGGAAATTCATTTAAAGTTACCTAAGTAACTCAGACAGAGTATGCTTCCATATTCCTTCAGGCATTATAAATGATTAGCCATTGTCCTATTTTTTAAACTACTTAACTGGTTAACAGTTATGTTACCTGCTTGATCAGATCACCCGGTTCATTATTAATAAAAAAATAAAACAAAATCGCATTCTATTTGAACAGAATGCACTTACGTATTCATCATAGGTCTCTAGTGGGAGTGGAGGGGGTGGCCTGTAGCCCGTAGTTGCTGCAGTTCCTCTTGCGCGAGATGGTGCAACAGCCCTTGCGATAGGCAGTGCTGGCAGGGAGCCACGTGACACTGGTGTCCCTCTGGGTGCTGGAGCAGCTCGTACAGTTGGATGTGGGGGAACTGCAACCCCACGACCCCTGTGGAGACAGAATGGCCAATGTCTTAAATGTATGTAAGTCAACATGAAAAAGAGAGTTGCATCATATATACATTTTTAGATTTTTAGATTTTTTTAATTGTTTAGGACAATAAACACATTTATTGCATCCATCATCTTTTTGTGTTTGCTATGTTTGCACAAGTGACCGAGAGTATGGCCAGACATGGGTCCCTTTCTCGCAGGGCCACTGCATTCAAGCTAGCCTGGCTGAAAAGTGGGTGATACCCTGAAACTAGTCCAAGGATGCTTGATTTCGGTCCAGAAAGGACCTGGCCTGGCAGTTCAGACTGGACTGTTCTCATAAGGAGCAGGGTCAAGACTGATTTGCATATGGCTGGGTCCAAACTGGGGTGGCATAGTGAGCAAAAGAGTGATGGATTAAACCCAGGTCTCATGACTGGGGGTGAGTGGTTTATATGTTTCAGCACTCCATCCATCATCTTGTTGTGTTTGCTATGTTCACTCTAAGTGGCCAAGGGTATGCCCAGAAGTGGGTCCCTTGCTCGCTGTGACGCTTAATTCAAGCTAGCCAGGCCGATGAGGGTGTGATACCCAGAAACCTGTGCCAGGATGCTTGTTTTTGGTCCAGAGAGAACCTAGCCTGGCAATTCGGACTGGACTGTTCCCATGAGGAGCAGGGTCAAGACTGATTTGCATATGGCTGGGTCCAAACTGGGGTGGCATAGTGAGCAAAAGAGTGATGGATTAAACACAGTTTATTGTGTCGACTGCATTACATAATTAGTGTGTTGGTTACATTTTATTATGTGTTGTCAGAGGATCCGAGTAGGTGGTGGCATCCCTTTTTCAAGCCGATCAATCACCTCATTCTGTGCCTGGGAAAGCTCATAATTATGCAGTGCCCAAATGAATGGTCCTCCTACGCTCTCATCATTTATGTGTGGTGGGAGCTAAGGCTGCTCATGGAATGAGCGGCTAACCTCTCCCTCGCATTGGCCGTGAATGCACGGTCCGATCGGAGACCAGTACATCCTGTAAGTCTGCAGGTTCGGCACTCCCGAGCTACCAGACCTCTACAGCTCACCAAAGGCAGTTTCACTGAGGAACCCCACCTCAGGCTCTCTCGAAAATAAGCACACAATAGAATTGCCACATAATTATTCAACAATTGAGCAATTCATCACACATCTTGTATTCATTATTCGAGAAGGAACCCAACGTTGTTTTTTGCAATACAAATGCGTGATGTGCTGATAGGAATCATATTTGAAACGCTGCTCGTTCAGCTCACTTTACATACGAAAGTGTTTAGTCTGCACTTTATGTTCACTTGACTTTCAATGCTCGATATATAAAACTAACCATGCAAGGATCGCAAATGCTGTTCATCAAGCACTGCGAAGATGGGGGTCAGCTAAACAGATGTGCAGGCTTTAAACGGATTCTTTGAATTGTTACTTAGCCGAAGGTATGGTATATTTTGTGAACTAGGTGCTAACTATTGTAAACACTGAAGTATATTTGTATGTCTTTTAAACTATACAGAAGTCGTCTTTTGGCAGCTTTGCAGTATTTTCGAGTCGTACAATGCAAATGATGAGATAGGCTGTCCTACATTATGGATTAACCCTTCGCTGCTATGGAGTCTGGGTTTGCCTGTTCCAGAGGCATTTTGAAATGTTTGAACTGACATTGTGCAAACGTGTCAGGGACAATTCCCTTGACATGGATATGTATATAAATGTTCAGGGAAAACACATGTACAAAGTGAGTAGCCTCTGCTCGGCACTGCCTATGGCAATGCACAGCGGGGCTTGCCCTCAAGGCTTGGAGTCTTGCTGCAAGCTGTGCCCACTCACCAGGGAGGGCCAACCCTGCTGCACGTGGCCTGCATTTGTGCACAGCAGGGTTTGGTTGCAGGTGCCGGCCTCTGTCAAAGCCCTGTACCCAAAAGTACACAGGCTTCAAAATCCTACTATGCACGACCTTCTGTCGTGTGCAGTGGGAGCTCACCAAGGGCCTCATGTAGGTAGCTAAATACCGGTCGGTAACGGCCGAAATTCGGTAAATATCCCGTTACCGACCGGTATTTAGCTATTTGAGATGTAGGAGGCATATTTCAGGATTCAGTAAATTACCGAATCAGTAAAATACCAATTCGGTAAATACCGAATCCTGAATGTAGGGAGCACTCTAAAGAGTGAAAATTAGTAATAAGAATTTGTTATTTACCACCAAATACAGGTTGGTGATAAATAACGAATACCTTGCAAAAAGCAATATTTTGCAGATTTAAGAGTGCCATGTGGCAGACATACATGCCTCTAGGGCATGTATGTGTGCCACATGTGCACACATGCAAGATTCAGGGGTGCAACAGGGTGTCAATGTGACACCCTGCCACCCTTGAATATGCACCCCCATTACCGAATCGGTATTTACCGATTCGGTAATGAGGCATACCTTCCCATTGATTCCTATGGGCCTCCAGGCCCATAGAAATCGATGGGAAGGTATGCCTCATTACCGAATCGGTAAATACCGATTCATAATTACCGAATTATTCCGATTCGGTAAAATTTACCGAATCATTACCTACATCACATTTACCGATTCATAAATACCGAATCGGTAAAATTCGGTATTTATGAATCGGTAAATGTGAGGCTACCTACATATGGCCCCAAGTGGCCTGTGCTGCACCTATGCCCTGCGCCTAACCCAATCTGTCTCTATATCTGTGTCTTCATAATTTATTTTGGTAAATATTTTGATATCACCAGTGATGTCAGAGGTAATGTCATAAGTGATGTCATCAATGATGTCATGTGTAATGTTGTATGCACCATAAGGGGCTGGAGTGAGTTATGATTTGTACCGTCAACTATAACTTGCAAATTTCTGGGGTTTGTTGAACTTTAGCCAGAAGCATAGCTCACTTTTAACTTTTTCAGTGAATCTAATGTATTTTGGCTTTGGCCATGCACACTGGGCATTGGGTGCAGTGCTGCACCTCTTGGGTGAACCTGAGTTCAAATTTCACCTGGCGGCCACCCCCCGTGCATAGCCCCTAATTATTCGCAGCATCAGCTGCCGGCAGGATCGTGCCCACAACCAAGTTATGGATCAGTACATTCTTATGCCATGTGAAGTAGGGTTTCCTGCATATCCAGGCAGGTGTCAAAGCCCTGCGTCCAACTCACAATGGGTATCCAAGGCATCCATCCCTGTTGCACAAAGAATATGCCAGTGAGCAACAAGAGTTTGGCATGGGACCTGGCCTCTGGCTAGGCCCTATCCCTTCTCAACCCCAGTTGTTTCTGTGTTTTTTGTGGGTTTTTAAGCCTATTATTGTGCAACCGTTTTTTTGTTATTTTTAATCTTAAACCTATTTAGATTTTTATATTTTGAAGTCTGTTTGGGAACTTTTTCAACTATGTTCTTAAACTGACTTTGTTTATGGCCTTTACTTCTTTAAACTTGAGAAGAAGGCCTTGTGTTATTTATCTTGTCAAACTTTCTTTATTGGGTTTTAGCATTGAATAACATATGGTCAGTTTATCATCATTGGACAACGATAACATACAGCAGGATAACTGGATTGGCTATCACTTTCCACTATGAGAAGGTGTCTTGAAGTGAAACAATTAGGCCTGGGTGGAGTTCTTGAGTTCTGCCATGTGGAACTCTGAAATGTGACCAAATACTCTTCCAAGCTACGTAGAGTTCCATGAGCAGCGGAGTGCCTTAGCTCGTGCCTTTCGCACTGAATTTTAGCGCTGGGTGTTTGTCCCGTGCTATAAAATCACACGCCGTGCAAGAGGGCATGGCTTCTTCAACGCAAACGAAAAGTTTCTCAATACAAGAAGTAGCGACTATCTGCGACCGCCCATGATGAGAAATCTCACTGGGAAGTGGTCTAGCCATGGATTTTACTCTCACTTACAGTGGGTGAGTGCGCACAAGGAAAAAACTCCACTCCGTGAGTTTTTGGGAACTCCTCAAGCTGTGTGGAGTGTGAAAAACTCTGAAAACTCCACGAACGGAGTGGAGTTTACCGCCCAGGCTTAGAAACAAAACAGTTGTACAGTGGATCACTGTCAATCAGATCTCATAATAGAACAACCATTTTACCCAATGTACCATCCTCCATCTACCCAAACAAAACCCTTAAACAAAAGTAAGCATGTAGTTTTGCCAGTGGTATGTAATACTGTATGAGGCAAGGGAGACAGGAGCAAGGCTCAAGTGCGGGGCAGGGAACACAGTGTTTCCAAGGGGAATGGTGATAGTTGGGAGTACAAGAATTGAAAGCTGTGAAGTGCCCTCGTGCGTATTAGGCATGCCCACAACTGGAGGCCTCTTGAAATGTTTTGTACTAAGGGGACCCAGTTGTATTCCAAGCTTTTGAGGTTGTCTAAGAGAATTTCACCAATCCTCTCCATAGTGATGGCCTGCAAGAGCTTGGCATGCCACTGAGACATCGATGGCATTTCCTTTTTCTTCCATGCAGTCGCAGAGCAATCTTAGGGCCCCCAAGACACAACTACAGTATCGCTACATCGCAAGATGTTTGACAGCGGAGGGAGTCATCAAGCAAACCAATAGGGAAAACCCAGGGGAGGCCGGAATCAGGTACCCTAGGATGTTTTTTTTAATTTGGGTTACAATTTCAATCAAGAAGTGGAGAGTGGTCAGGCAGTCCCTCCATATGTGACAGAAATCCCCTAGCAGCCCACAACTCCTCCCGCAAAGATTGTATGTGGCTTGGATTTTTTTTTCAGTTTGGTACAGTAAAGGTACCAGTCGAAATGTATTTAGTAGTACACATCTTGAATACCTATAGAATGGCACCTCCAAAGCTTGAGCCATTTCACGTCTGGGATTATCTCTTCAAGAGTTTTGCTCACTAAAGGTGATGTGACAGGGCTGTGGGGTGATAGTTGTAGTTAGTAGTAGGTAGTAGAGAAAGTTAAAAAACCCAATCAAACCCCCCGCCCATCTAGCAAATTTTCCAACAGGGGTAAGGTCTCTAGTGACTGCTGTCCTAATGTCTATGTGGAGCACCCAGTGTTTCAGTTGTGTGTAACAATAGCGATCTGAGTCTGGAAGATTAAAGTCTCGCTGGCAATTTTCAACTGTGAAAGAGGTAAGAAGTGGTGAGGCAGCCCCCTCTCTCCATAAGACAAAAGGGCCACGCTGAAGAGCGGGCGTGAATACCTGGTTATAGTGAATTGCAGTAAAAGGGGAAGGAAAAGATGTCTGCACAAAAGTTCAATTTACCTTGTCCCACACTTTAAGAGTCATTTTAGTAGAAATACTAAGGTATGCTTTAGGAGTATGATCTATCTTCAACTTCCATGATATATCTCATATATACCAGCCTACCACAGCTCTATCCCTGTGCAGCCAATGTTTATTGGAATCTCATGGGGACCATGTGGCAATCACCCTCAACTGTGCCGCTTTATAATATAAGTGAAAATCAGGTAGGGCCAGGCCTCCCAAGTCTTTCGGTAGCCTCACAACATTTGCTAACGTAGACGAGGTCTGAGGTTTTGCCGAATGAAGTGGGTTATTAAGTAGTGAAGGGTAGGCAAAGAATTGCGATCTATCTTGCTGGGTATCCCTTGAAAGAGATATAATAATTTGGGTAAGACAGTCATTTTGAGTGCATGGATTTGGCCAAGCCACAAGATATACATGGGTGCCAATCTCTTGAAGTCTGCTTTTAGTTGCTGTAAGAGCAGGATATAGTTTGCATGGTAGAGGTCAGCTATTCTAGGGGTGATTTTGATGTCTAGGTAAGTGATGCCCTTTTTAGCCCATTGGAAAGGAAGAGAATTCACTAGAACTTCTATGTCTCGAGCTAAAAGGGTCAAGTTCTGGAAAAATGATTTATGCATACTGGTGCTGAAGCCTGCCACCTCTTCAAAGAGCCAGAGCTCAGTTTGCAGAGCCATCAACGTGGGCTGAGGGGAAGTGAGTGACAGCAACACAACATCTGCAAATAAAGAGATTTTGTGTCCTGTGGACCCAAAGAGAAGGCCTCAAATGGAGGGAGACGTACAGGTTTTGGCTCTTAGGGTTCAATACTAAGTGCAAACAAGAGTGGGCGAGGCCTGTTTCATCCCTCTCCCTAAGCAAAAGAAATCAGAATCCCATTCCATTGCACCCCACCTGCGCAACGCCATCAATCTCTCCCTCAAGGCTGCGACCTTCCCAGAGAGCTGGAAACACGCCGAGATCAACGCCCCCTACTAAAAAACCCAAGGCAGGCCCTAGAGACCTCAAGAACTTCCGGCCCATCTCGCTGCTCCCGTACCCGGCCAATGTCATTGAGAAGATCGTCAACAGACAGCTAACCCGATACCTCAAAGAAAACAGAATCCTGGACCCTTCCCAGTCAGGGTTCCGCAGCAACCACAGCACCGAGACTGCCCACATCGCCGCCACCGGCGACATCAGGACCCTGCTGGACAATGGTGAGACCACAGTCCTCATCCTCCTGGACCTCTCCGCCACCTTCGACACCATCTGCCACCGCACACTACGCGCACGCCTCCATGAGCGCAGGGATCTGAGACAAAGCCCTGGAATGGACCACTTCCTTCCTCTCTGGCAGAACCCAGAGCGTCCGCCTCCCCCCATTCCGATCCGAAGCCTCTGAGGTCATCTGCAGCATACCCCAGGGTTCCTCCCTCACACCGGACACTGTTCAACATTTACATGGCCCCGCTCACACACGTCGCCTGACAGCACGACCTCAACATAATCTCCTACGCCGACGACACTCAACTGATCCTCTCCCTCACCAAGGAGCCCATCACCGCCAAAGCCAACCTCCACGAAGGAATGAAGGCCATCGCCGACTGGATGAAGACCAGCCGACTGAAGCTGAACACGGACAAAACAGAGGTCCTCATCCTCGGCTCCAACCCTTCAGCCTGAGACGACTCCTGGTGGCCGACGGCACTAGGGGGCAGCCCCGACACCCACCGACCACGCACGCAACCTGGGAATCACCCTTATCAGCAGCAGACTCGACTACGGAAACGCCCTCTACGTGGAAGCCCCGACCAAGCTCATGAAACGACTGCAACGCATCCAAAACGCCTTGGCACGACTGATCCTCGATGTACCACGCCACGGCCACATCACCCCCACCTGAGAAACCTGCACTGGCTGCCCATCAACAAGAGGATATCGTTCAAGCTCCTCATCCACGCAGATGTGGCACTCCACAAGACCGAGCCAGCCTACCTCAACAAACGACTATCCTTCTACATCCCCAACTGCCAGCTCCGCTCAGCCGACCTCGCACTTGCCACCGTCCCGCGCATCCGAAGAACAACCTTCTCCCACCTCGCCGCCAAGACCTGGAACACCCTCCCACTGAGCCTACGACAGACCCAAGACCTGCTGACCTTCAGGAGGCTACTCAAGACCTGTCTGTTCGATCAGTAGCGCCCCCCCAGCACCTTGAGACCCTCACGGGTATGTAGTGCACTCTTCAAATGTTTGATTGATTGATTGATTCCATTAACCAATACGTGTGATTGTGGCATTGCATAGTTGGCCTTCACCAAGGTTAGAATTGCTCACAGTAGCCAAACCATCAATGGGTATGGGAGAGGAATAAAGTGTAGCAAACAAAAGACTTTGATGTCCATGAGTCTTCTAACAAGAGGTAAGCACACAAAAGCCCTTGGAAATTCTTACCAAGCAGGATACCACAGCAGGGCAAAAAGTGTCACTCCTTTTCCTACACCATAGACAGAGGCAACAACTGCAGGTCAACCCACCCCTCACACAGTCCTTCTGCTCTTCTTCTTGACAGGGTCCTTTTGTTTCTTGAAGTAATCTAAAATCCTGGGCTTCAATGTCTCATACTTATACCCCATTTTGTCATTGTTCTCTTAGTGGCACAGGGCTCTGAACCCAGTCCAAACCAGTCCTGTCCTCCCAGGTGGAGCATGACCACAGGGGGTGGAGACAGAATTGTGCAAAGGAGACACAGCCTTTTCAGGTGCAAGCAAAACTCCTCTCACCACTCTAAAAGCAGACACGGTCTATTTAGCCTATCGATGAGTCACCCAGGCAAGGCAGTACACACCTCAACCCCCCCTTGTGACTGTCTAGAGTGAATGCATATCCCCAGCTCCTGTCACTCCAAAACTAGATGCTGAATACACAAACTTTCAGAGGCACACAGAATGGTCAAGTAAGAAAATGCCCACTTTCTAAAAGTGGCCTTTTCAAATACAATTTAAAAACCACCTTTACTAAAAGGTGTGTTATTAAAATCTGAGTTCATAGAGCCTAAAATTCATTTCTCTCTCTTGTCCCAATTGAATGTGACACATGTAAACATGTTACAGTACAGCTTCAATGATAGCCTAAAGGACAGCCAGCCTTTCAATAGTGACAAATGTAACACACAGTATTTCACTATCAGGGCATGTCACACACACCAGTATATGTCTTACCTTTCATGTACACTGCACCCTGCCCTGCGGGGTGCCTTAGATGTAAGAAAGGGGAAGGTTAGGGACTGGCAAGTGGGTGCACTTGCCAGGTCATCATTGCAGTTTACCACTGAGTGCGCAGACACTCCAGTGGTAGTTCTGAGACACATTTACAGGTCTACTCATGTGGATGGCACAACCAGTGCTGCAAGCCTACTAGCAACATTTAATTTACAGTCCTTGACCACCCCGGGCACTCTGTAGGGAATTACCAGTAAATCAAATATGCCATTTATGAATAACTAATCATACTCACAATATATACAGAGCGCATACGCACTTTAGCACTGATCAGCAGTGGTAAAGTGCCCAGAGTCCTATAGCCAACAGAAAAAGGGTCATAAAATAGTAGGCAAAAGGCAAAAGGTTTGGGGATGAACCTGCAAAAAGGACCAGGTCTAACAATACCAGATAAAGGAACCTACTGAGTCATTGCAATTACTATATGTGATAAAGGCTTCAATGAATTACATTATTTTTCCAGGTTCTTTTTCAGATGACTGAGACATAAAACTGTAAAAACAATGATGTCTGATTTACAGAATGAGCTACTCTGAATAATGACGATCCTTATTTGAATTCAGCAAATTACAAAGAAATATATTGTTAGCATCACTATGCACAACATTACATACATAGAGCCAGTTGCCTGAGGGAAATATTCAATAACCCACAATGGGAACATTGTCAGGCTCCACCTCCTAGTAGTCACCCTAATTTCTTAAAGAAATGTCATTACTTTCAGAGTGACAACAGATAAAGTCCTTCACTTTTCTATTTTCCAACAAATCTAATCACTACTGCTGATTTATTCAACTGAGTTTAGTCAGAATCTGGATATTCAGGGATATGAGAATTGTAAAGCAAATATTAATGAGAAAAGTACTTTGGGAACCTTTTTTTTAGGTAAATTAAAGTCAAAGAAGCCTTATTTCAAGAATGAATAATACCTAAGGAAATGATTTTTCAACAAACCTCTACCTGCTGGGATTTGGTACCATGAAAGGCCTAAGGAAACCTATACCAAAAGTCAATTTGACTCTGTTCAGTGCCTGGCACTTTGAAAGGAATATGTCAGAATCAGACATAAATTACATGATCCAAAATAGAACTTAGAATTTTATTCATTTCCCTACTAAAGGATTAGACTTTTAACAAATGATTACAACACCTGCATGCGTTGTTTTCTTTCCAATACTCCTGGACCTAATGCCAATCACCCCGAACCATGTTATAACATGCAAATCCATGTACAACTTATGCTAGTGATGGTTAGAACATTTGAGTCTTTCAGCTGTGAAAAAGCATTTTTCCCTCATAAAAGAAAACATGGATGTTTCTGATTTTCTTCTAAGGCCGCATCCTCCTAGAAATAAAAGATGCCTAGCAACAGGCATTTATGCCATTTACAATGAGCTGAACAAATACTCAGACAAAGGAGCAGCAGAAAGAATTAGGCAAATAGATCAAGAACATTTTCAAGCAGACTTTTAAGTTACCGACAATGGAAGGCACATGCTTTCTAAAAGGGAGTACTCATTAAACCACTTTCTATCCTCAGCCTTAGATCTAATAAAAGAGGGTTTGGGGTTATTACAACATGGACAAGTTCAGATAAGAGCTATCATAAAATTAAATTGAGCATTACTAACACTTAGGTCAGGTTTTGTGCCTTGGCAACGTTTGAATGGAACTTTTGTTTTTTAAACTTACAATCTGACACTAAAGCAAAAAACAAAGGCAAAGAAAGAAACCCCATATACACTATTGAGTATTGAGCAAAAGGAAGAATCACCATTTTCAGTTAGTGACACAATAACAGTGACATGGTTAATGAATGGTATCATTTCTCAGTCGATTACAACATTTAATTTTCACAGTGGCCAAAAATATAAATATGTAGGTCAGTATGAAACTATGCACAATTCCCAATTATTCCATGCATAGAAGTTCACTTTTTCGAACGTGTTTTAATGAAAAAGAAGATTACTCCGTATATATTAGTACAGCTAATTGCGAACACTTCCTTCTATGTGATACTATGTTGTTGAATGGAATGTGTAGCGCTTTGATGCCAGGGTTAAGTTGTGTTTTATCTGTAACCCCCACTCCATTATCCCCACACATGATCAACTGTTGAATAATTGTTCTAATTCATTTTTAACAAATGCTACTTGCTTTGGGCTGGAGCCCGGCCAGCCATATGTGATTATAGTTTCAAAAACAGTACAGTATTGTGAAAGGACCTTGTACCCATCACCTCGAAATATAATTAGAAATATCCCTTGGCCTTGATGTCATAAGCAAATGATTGTCAGTTTTGCTCGTAAAAGAAGTCCCTTTGATGTCTGTGGATGAACTATATAATCTGCAGATAGCCAGAACTGCTTCAAATATTCAAAGGCTGTTACACACGCAATATCGGACTTATTTTGCTGATATTGTCAAACTATATTCAACTTGTCTATGACAACTGATGTACATCTTTTTAATAACATTGGATCTGGTCTGGTGACTGGATTTAAAGCAGTATTTGGACTAATACGATAATGTTTCACTATTTGTTCTTTTGCTTGTTTTTAAGTTTTCCAACCATCTGACTGATAATCAGCTTTGGTATTGTCATCTTTGTCCTTTTCCAACAAGGAAATCAACAACATGGAGTACAGTTATTCAGCTGAACAAAAATGCAGCAAGACTTTAGGATGTTACTTGGGATGTGCTTGGCTATATGAACTCAGCAATAATTGGATGCAATCCTTTCACAAAATGGAAGCTACATAATTGAATTATGTGTTCTGGTGCATAAACTGTCCAACTGAAATCAGTCTAGACCTACCTCTGGATCAGCCTCCAGTGTCTTACAAATGAAATAGGTTTGTTTCTGATGCCACTAACAAGGGTCCGAAAATCAATATTATAAAGACCAGGGACTCTTTATTTAAAAAGAGGAGAGAAGTGGGTAACTATGAGGATTAATTGGTGGCATTCAAATTTTAAATAATAGTCATGGTAGATGCTTTTGGATATGTTAGCTGTTGTTTTATTTTATTTTGAAATTAACAAAATGTATCCCGAGTTACGTAAGAAGCTATGAGGCTGATTATGATGGCGGTTGGATTTACGTCTGACCGCCATCGTATTGCCTGCTGTCAGTGGTCCTCCACCGCGAATTACAATGCGACTGCCTTCAAGGCAGTCGCAAAGTGTATTTTTGGTTTTGCCGCGTGTCCAAACAACGCACATTGTGCATATGCCTGTGCTATGTGGCAGCCACCATGTGGTGCCTGCCATATGGTGCAGGGATATGTAGGGGGCAACATTCCTCCAAACCCAACACTGAGGGCTAGGGGAAAAAGGGGGCCAGCTACCGGGCCCAATGTACATTTCCACCAGCCTTTTTATGACGAGCAACCCGCCATGAAGCGGCTGTTGGGGAGAGATCTTATAATCCCTACAGCGGTGCCTGGCAGGCACTGCCACCATTGTAGGGATCGAGTGCCCTCTGATTGTCCGATGGGCTCCTTGAGACCGTTGAATTTGTAACGGTCGTCCTCTCCAAACGCTACCCCTCTGCCCGCCATCCCAATGTGGTGGGTGGAAAAAATGCTTAGGATGGCGGTCTCACCGTCAACCTTATCAGGCCTTATGTCTGTAAACTGGGGACTGATGATTAAAAAGCAATAAGTTTAGGGCGTAAATTTTCTCTGCCAGTTTTCATTTAAAAGTCCAATTTTTAGATAAGGTTCTTGAGACAAGTCAAGGAAGATGAGGACATTACACAGACATTTCATGTCATTTATTCACAATGTAGTTCATAATCATGGATATACATCTACAACATCAAAAGGGTTATTTTAGTAAAAACCCTTAGGTTGATTCTAATTTACACAAGTTCTCTTTGAATTTATTCTTCATCATAGCAAATGCCAGTAGGTATATCTTGTTTATGTAGATATATTAGAAACAGTTTTTCCTGATTTAAAATGTAGTGCAAATTAGCACATTGATATAATATGTAAAACTACACAGGATATAAGGCCTTTTGTTCTCACCAGAGTAGTTTATGCAATAGAGAAGGGGGTCACTAAAGCAAAATCAAGTTTTTCCCTTAATAACCAAAGGTTTTTTCAGTTGTGTGACATATATCAATTTCACACCAGCCAATTTATACAGCACTAGAGAGTGTCACATGATATCGGCCCTCTAAATGTGGTCACCAGGTGAAGAGTAGCTATCACGCAGTAAGCATAAGACAAGCTGAAAACCCTGGAACAAAGTGGGTTTCCAGCTCATGTTTTGACGCCCTTGGGACATCTATCACGGGGTTTACAATCAGGTTCCTCCCCTCACAAAGCATCAGCAAAAGCATGAGAAGCTTTGTTTGATTGTTTTGGCACAGGGGAGTGAGGCTCTAAAGCAGTCTCCGCCTCTCTTCATGGCGCCACCCCTATAGGCACCACCACCGGGGTGAAAAGCAAGCCCCTGCAGCCCCAGTGGTGCAGGGGGGCCCCAGCCCTTAAGGGTTATCAAAATCTATCAAGGCGAGCCCAATACTCCCAAAGGCTAATCAACATCTCTAGATATGGGAGATTGAGGGGCCCCTCTTCACATTCTGCAGGGGGTGTTCAGAAAATGTAAGGCCCACTCTAATAACCATAACGTTAATACAACATTCCATATTGTGGCTGCAGTTACCCCCAATTCAGAAAATATACTTTGATAATGCATCAAAATAAAGATATTTTTCTGTGTCTCTTGATACTAGATTGCAAAATAAATGCCTTCAGGGCTGGGCTGGCCTCTTTTCCCATCAGTCATTTCCCTGGTTGGCTGTGGCCACTAGAGGCCAGTTTTGAAAACCGGGGGCACTGTTACCGCCTCTGTCACTTTCCCCAACTTCCTGAGAATATTTGCGCAGGAGATTTCAAGAGAGAGAGAGTGAGAAAGAGAGAGAGAAGAGGAAAGTGGGAGAATATGTAGATGGAAAGAGAGAGCAAGGAGAGGAAAAGGGTAGTGTTAGTTTTGAAATTTTTACCAGCACTGCTTCTGGTTCCCCAGTCCGGGCCTCAATACTTTCATAAGGTTATAGCCTTAAAGTCTGCTGTCGAGGGTCAATAACGATGGAGAGGATCATGTACTACTCGTATAGTCCAAGGCAGAAGGACAATAAGGCTATTAGAACATTCCACCCACTAACTGTAGGGTATTCTAAATTAAAAGGGAAAAACATGAAGACAAACATTGGCATGTTGGGTCTCCGTGCTGATACCAGCCATTATAAATCTGGAGCTATTCTATTGTCTTTAATGGAAATCTCAATAATCCAATGTTCTAACATCATTTGGACACATCATGAAGCAGATAAACTACTGATTCCCTACTTGAAACATAAAGCCAATTTTTGACACCTTTTGAAAGAAAACGTCAAATGTGCACAATTGGTGCTCTTTATATATTTCAGAGTCTTGAGAAATAGATCATGAAGAATCTTTGGGGCATATTTACCAGAATTTAATGCCACCGTAATGTCAATTTTTTATCAACATATTTACAAGTTGCTGCAAACCCCAGTTAGCGGCATTTTTTAAGTGTTAACTTCAATTTTTCACAGGACCACTTTGCTTAGTGTGACTTACCGAAAATAGGATGCAAGGTAGGCATTCCCATGAAAAAATGTACGCAAAACACACACGTCTCTAAAAAAGTAAAACTGCAGCTAAGTAACATTCCCGGCAGTTTCTTAAGCTAGAAATTACCTAGACTGAAAAATGACGCTAGTATTCTTGTATAATATTGGCCTTATTTATGATGTTTTGGTGCAGGGCAGCACTGCAAGGAATCTTACAGCTCTGCCCTGCATCAAAAGAAAAGGACAGGAATGTGCTGTATCTATACAATACAGTGCATTTCTGCCCTTATCCCAAGCAGTGGCGCACAATGGGCTACCATGAGCCACTATAGTGCAAGGGTGCCTGCGTTGCGGGGCTGATTGATTTTGTGCAGAAAGATAAACCTTCCTGCACAAAATCAATCACAAGATGCGATTTCCTCTTTCTATGTATGCTGCAGAATGTACCACAAAAATTGACAAGAAATGAAAACTCCCCTGAGGTGGCATTAGATTTTAACAGATTCCCAGGTTGATGATTTCTCGTAAATCTAGGAATGCTTCAGATTCCATGAGTGTTGCATGGTGACACCCACAACAACACCCATGGAACGCCCCATAAACACAGTGTTCTTCGTGAAAGGGGCAAATATTTAGAAGGCCATGAAAAGCCACGTAAAGTGGCTTCACATGGCCATGTAAATATGCTGTGGCTCATTGCACCACCGGAACATCAGCAACAGAAAGCTGGAGACGGAAAGCCACGAAAAGCCAGAGACCCTCTGGAGCTATCAGGAACCATGGAGGAAGGAAAGACGCACTATCAGAAACTGTTGGGGAAGCAGAGATGTCGCTGAAGACAGGAGGTGCTCAGGTAAGGTATTGTTGAAGAGGGGAGGCATGTGCAGATAGTTTGAGAGTCTTTTATAGCCTAGCACTCTTGCTGCTGCAAGTGGAGGTGTGCTGACAATATGTTACTATCAATTATGCCATGTGTGTGTGTCTATGGTAGTGAGGACACATGCCATGGTTGTAAATGCAAAGTGCTTAACGTCTTTCACGTAACTAATGTTCCTCATGTATACACTTATTATTGGACATATCCAGAGTGCACAAATAATGTAATTGATGGAACAACCTCTGACACCAGGGATTACTGAGATCAGTATCACACATTATACATTGGGACAGTTAAACTACTAACATGCGGGACAGTTCCATAATACTGGCACTATTTACACTCCAGGTTGGACAAGCATGAGTGCGCACAATGTGCAAGGACAGGGGGAAGCAGGGTCATGACAATCACCATGGCTGTGCCATAGAAGGAAGCGGATTCAATGTCAGAGGCTCAGCCTCATTCACCTATGGCAAGAGGAGGTCATAGCCCATTACATGCTTAAGAAGGGTTCCATTGTCTGCCTCCTGAACCAGATAGCACCTGGACTGCAGCCCACATCCCAGCGCTGCACCAAAATACCTCTATAAGGCAAGCTACTCGCTATCCTCCACATGCTGGTGTCAGGAACTTTTCAACCTACCAACGCCAGAGTGGCAGGAGTATCACAGGCATCCTTTTCCAGGTTCCTCCCCATGTCCTGGATGCCAAAATAAGCCTGGCAGCTAACAACGACATCTCCTAGGGCAGATCGTGTCACAGAGGAAATCTGCACTGCTATTGCCAGTGCAGACACACAATGAATGGATACCAAATACTGTCAAAGCTATGGCCTACACTGGCCCCAAGGTGTCTTGCATTGCAGTGTATGCAGGATACTTGTTCAATGGTTCTGTGCAACCTCACAACTCATCTTTTAACTTCTGTATAGTGTTCCTACAGTGGACACTGTGCACCACCATGTGCCGTAAAACATCTCACAGGATCACATACATTCACTTTCATGTCCATGCCTCACACATTGAAACAGCAAATTCACAATCAGAAATGTTAGGGGTAATCTATGATGAAAGGTCTGAGGCTGGTGTTGTGCAAAAAATTGGTAGCACAGCAATTTGTCTTGTCTCAACTCACAGGGATAAGGCATAAGTACTATATTTATAGTGCATCCCTGTGCATGCCCTTGCACTGGTGCCAACAAATCTGGCCAGTGCCAGTGCTGACACACTTATGCCTTATAGCATGGGTGACTGCGCTGCATGGGTATTTATTCTGTGCAGGAGGGACACCTTACAACACAAAAATAATCTGGAAAGGGGATTTTCCTCATCAATGTGTGCTGCAACATACAGCACATATGGAATGAGCTGAAATTCACGAGAACTAAATGCATGTCTCCTAGTCTTGCCGGCCCAACATCGCATTTTCAGAATTGTAAAATTTGACACAGCCCCAGATATGTGAATCTAGAGCTGCAGCAGAAGCTATGGATGTTGTGGTAGAATGTCCGAACCCAACACCAATTGCCCACCCCTTTGCCGTAGCGGACTGCTGTGGTAAGGCAAATATGAACAAGGTGGTGTAAATCAAGAGTAATTGGCTGTGTGCAACCCTGCAAATATGGGGATGTTTTTAACTTTTCAAAAAAGAAAACCCTTTCGAAGGGGAAATGGGTTTGTGGGGGGAAAAGGAGCGTGATGAAGAGGCCCAGAAGCCCATACTCCCAAGGATCAATACAGAAGATAATCAAAGGGCTCGTATTCATTAGTAAAGTAGAAGAGCGAAGGGGGCACAAATTCTCACATCTGTAAGATGTGCTTAGGTCGGGGTAACGGGAGTGGACAGTCAGCACGACTGTTCATGTTGCCCTCACGCATCCCATAGAGGATGTCATGCTTTATCATCGGGCATTGCTCCCCAGTGAACCAGCGCTGCAATGCCCAACGGGTCCCCCGAAGGGTCGCTTTTGTGGAGATCTTTTGTAGGGTTGCGGAATGGATGAATGCAAGTGAGCGGGTTATTTCTAAAGTGGGGTGTGTGAGGTTAAGACTGGTGAGGGGATTTCTTAGTACTAGACTTTATTAATAGAAATACCAGTCCATAGATAAAAAGCCTAATAGGGCTGTGGCTACCTTGGGTTTTAGTCAGAATCCCGGTAGTCAATCAGGTGTGGAGACAGGGAAGGAAAGTGGCGCTTCCTGTCTGGAGAGGCGGACCTAGTGGTGGTCACTTCTTAAAAAAGATTGTGTTATCAACATGTTTCACGTCTGTTTTGGTCTTAGGAATCTGGGGAGCTTCATCCGGACAAAAAACAAATATAGTGGAAATACTACTCCACACAGAGCGGTGCCAAATCGTGCTACCTACTGGGTGCGTATCATGTTGATCCAAAATGACCTATAGTTCAGTGCTAAGTCATGTCATCGGATGGCGCGGAGGCATCACGTAGTATGCATGCTGCAGTTTGCTTTGGCGGCCAAGTTGGCATCACCTACCCTCCTCCGTATCTCCGAAATCAACACCACAAGAACATAAGTAAAAGGGACGTCCCATTGGCGTTTGTGCCCTGTATGCATACCTCCAAATCTTTGACACATTTAATTAATTCTTGGTTGGCGCTTATGTGTGTGTCTCAACCCCATGACAGTGGTAGACATCTTACTGGAATGGGGTAAGTACTTGCCGCATATGTAGTCACACATACAACATATGGAAAACAGTGTCACTTGTACCAGTGCAAGGACTGCCAATCAAACATTGTGAAGTATGGCGCAGCATGCATCTGTGAAGGTTTGCATGTTGAGAGCCCAGACACATTTTGAGCCAAAGAAATCTGACCACTAAAAGCCACTTACCTAACATATGTCACATGCCACTGCCAAAGACTGTTGATAGGCATGCAACAGCTGAACAAATGGTACAAATACAAGTCACATACCACTTAACATTAATTATTTTAACCGCATTACACGTTAGCATGAAGTTTTCATAGCTGCAATGAAAAAAACTTGCAAAGTACATGAGTTGTCAATGGAAAATCAAATGTAAACCATTAGTGGCAAAAAATTGACTCAAACTACGCTGGACTTCCACCTCCAGTCTGCAATGCAGCTTGTCGATTAGTAGCCAGTTTCTGCTTAGTGTTGCACTTGATATCATGCCAGCGCTTTTTGCAGTCCGTCACTGTCCTCTTGTTTTCTGCGATGGGGTTCACCTTGTTGAATATGAACTTTCACATAGCGTTTTTGGTCCCCAATGACACCTTGGAGCTGACCAAGAGCTGGTGTTGATGCTCTATCACCTCCACAATCAGGATCTCATTCTTCTCCTGACTGAGGCCCATATTTATCAGGACTTGTGCCTCCATAGCGTCGCTTTTTTTGTGATGCTGGGGCAGCATAAACATTGCGCCACACTACGTTCAATTTACAAAGTGACGCATCGAGGCAAATGCGTCACTTTGTAAAGCCCTGCGCTATATTATGCCTGCATCAGATAAATTGTATGCAGGATGGGCGACCCACATACAAAAGCCTCCTAGAAGTGCTGCAGTGAAATATATGAGATTTCACTGTGATACTCCTATGACTTGGCTTGCTTGAAGCAGGCGTAAGGAGTGACGCACTGCTTTTCACATGGGACTTGCCCAGGTTTATTAACACATTGCTGGAGTTGCGTCAGTTGTCACACACTCCAGCAATGCGTAATTATTGCACCACCAGATACGTCAGGATTCCTGATGTATCTGTTGAGTCCTTATGACATGAAGCATCATTGTGCAAATACGGTGCAGCCATGGTGTCGTAAGGGTGGCGCAATGAAAAGGGATGCATCACTGTTTTTCTCCAGCGATGCACTACTTTTCACAAATGAGGCCCTGCATCCGCCCCTCTTCCTCTGGGACTCTGACTGGTCATCCTGGCTGTTCTGGGGATTGAGGGGGATCGTTGTCATGTGCTGAACTTTGTCCTGGCTGTTCCATTCTGCATTACCATGTTTTTATTTTATTTTTCCTTAGAGGTGTATTTGTAAGCTCTTTTTGCCGCTAGACGCTGACGTTGGGCTGTCTAGTGTGAATTTTCTTGTTGGCAATTGGCTGGCCGCCACCTTTTCCACCCTAATGTGTATTTTTCTATCACCTTGACACTAGTGTTAGAGACATTTTTCCCAGCTGCTAGCCTATCCTAACGCCATGTAGCGACATATTGTAAATGCGTCATAAACATAGCATTAGGATTTGGTGATCGGAAGCAGTAAAACAATTGCCGCTATGCAGCATGAAAACTGCTTAGCAGCAGTTCTTGTAAATATACCCCTTAGTAACTGCATTGTAAAAGCATGCAGAAGAGTGCAGACTAGATGAAAATGTGTGTTTGAATGACATAGGTGTGTGCTTACTAAGATTCCATGGTGTACTCTTTTAATGTGGAATAGAACTGTGAAAGTGATGACTCATATGTTGTGGAAGTTTCATTAACCAGTCTACTCTGAATGATGATATATGTGATGAATTAACATGATTAAATGTAAACTAGATAACCATATTAACGATGGTTGAAAAGTTGTTTTAATATTATCTTTGCTCCTGGAAGTGTGCACCATCTGAGAAAAAGAAATAGTGCTGCACGTTTATGCTAATTCCAATTACACTGAAACTTTCAGAAAATGATCTTATACTTTGGTACCTTTGAAATATAGTAATGTGCCATAGTTACACATGCAAATCGCTACTGAATTAAAATGCTTTATAAGTGGCAAAGATTTCAGAGAGAATATAAGGTTTAGAAACTTTTGAATTAAATGCATATTTCAATTAATTTACAGTGTGTATTTCATGAAATAAAATTCAATTGAGGCCTGCATTCTCTTTCTCTTGCTCGATTCTTTTCCCATGAGGAAGCCTCACACATTTGCAATGTGGTATTAAACAATGTCTCATAAGAAGAGTTCCCATGCACATACCAATACTATTTGCAACTAGTTTGCTACTTTTGGAACATCTGCTCTGAGAAATTGTCCTTTTTAACTCACTCATGAGCCTTTACTGAAATCCAATTGTTTATAATGATACATTTTGAACACTTTGACAGCTTACGTGATGAGCTCCCGTTTTTGGCCATAAAATGTGTCTTCTTTATGCTGCATGACAATCATCCTATACTAACTAACCAATGGACACAGTGGTCTGATCGGATGAGTACACCCAGGAGGTGTTACCCCGGAACTTGAAAATTATATTATGCGTTGGACTGATGATCAGATACACATTCTCTGTGCCACTTCTTTCAACACTTTTCCACCTTTCCAAAGAGGATTGCTTTCTGTCAGACTGCTTTCGGAATTGCGGACTCTCTTGGCTGGCACATGCACTGTGAGGGCTATTCCTGGAATTCTGTCACTCTTGGAAGAGAATCTTTGAGCTGACATGATCCATGTCCTTTCCTGTACTCTCCTGGTAGTCGTTTGTTAATTGAATGCCTAAAAGCAATACGTTTGATTATTGTATACTCCTAAATTCAGTGTCTGCTGTGATGTATTTATCTCCGTAATTTACTTGTAAATTCTAACCATTCACAAATCCTGTTTCTGTCTCTCTACAACTTGTCTTCAGTGATTGACTGTGCATTTCAATAGTATTATTGAGAGATTGAAATTCTAATACAGAGGTCTCTAGTCAACAGGTCTTAAAGTTACTATTTTGCATAGCTTTAACTGAATTACTTGTTTGTATGGTTCTAGCCTGATAGAGTTTATTCAGGAGACTTGGTTTAGCTGTAATAATCCTGTACCTGTATAGTGTAGTGTAGTTGTTGGAAAGTGGATTATTGGTAGAGGCAAATGTAGGTCTGCCACTGGCAATAAGGCCACTAACACATGATGGGACTCAGCATAGGTCTTGGAAATTATTCCTGTGCTCAACCCTTGGTAACGTGGCTGCGAGCAGAAAGGCTTAACTTCAAACACAGGTATGTAAAGCATTTAAAAACAACATTTCAGTAAATAATTAAGACACAACACATTAAAAAAATCTGACACCAATTTATAGAAATAGGAAATATTTATATCTTTAAAATGACACCAAAACAACAAAAATCCAATGTAGGGAACCGGAGATATGAACTTTCAAAGATTTAATAAAATATAGCACTTAGAAGATTATAGCACTATATTGTGATACCTGCTCGCGATAGACCGGGCCAAAGTCAAAGTTTCAGGCCGACTGCGATGGAGCCCTGGGTGCCTACAGCTTGCGGCAGGTTCCGGTCTCAGTTTCTTCCTTCACACTTAGAAACTTTTCTGGAGATTTTCTCCTTGAGGCCCCTCGAAGCTCCTAGCCAGTCCGGATCAGGTGAGGGTTTGCCGGCTTGACTTGTGACGAGGTCCCGGTCAACTTCCATGGAGTGGACTAAGAAAATTTCTCAAGATCGCTTCATTGAGGCAACCCAGGAATCCAGGCCAGCACGCGATGGAAGGCAGGAGGCTTGGCTCTCATTGTTGTTCCCGATCACCTTTTCTAAGAGCAGACTTAGAAACTTTTCTGGAGCTTTTTCTCGCTGGGTCTCTCGATGCTCCTCATGTAGCCGGATCCGGTGAGGGTTCGCCGGCTTTAGTTTTCTTCTAGTCCCAGTCAAACTCTAGAAGATGGACCCATGGAGCTTTTAGCAGGATGAACCTGGTTGGCTTGGCCGGCTTGTGGTTGAAGGCAGACGGCCTGGCTGGCCAGGTTGAATCGGTCCCTTTATGGAGGTTTTTATTTTCAAAGTTGCTCCAAAGTTCTCCAAACTTCATGAACTTCTTCCTGAAGTTCCTCAAGGGGTCTCAAAGTGTCTCAAACTTACTCCAAGGGTCTGGAAGCTCCAAGATGGTCCTTGAAAGTTGAGGATGACAGTTCCCACAATCCACTGGTACAAAACCCTTACAAATCCACTGATGGTTCTCCAAGGTGTAGATTTAGTTGGTGATGTTCCAAATGAGCTCTTTTAACCTGTAACTTTCAGGGAGTCCACTCTTTAGTTCTTTTTCAGCAAGATAATCCACAGGGCTGTAGTTTCAGATGTTGCAGTCTTCAGAGGTCAGGCCTTAGAAATCTTTGCACAGCAAAACTTCTCAACAGGGCACTTCTTGCTTCAGTAGGTTTCAATGAAGCAGATCTGGAGAGCTCTGCCCCTCTCAGATACTTATTCCAAGTTCTCTGGGTCATGCAGGAGGTCACTTCTGACCAACGGGAGCAGGGTAACTCCTCAAAGATATGACCACATCCTGTAGAGTGTGGCATTATTTTGTCCCAGAGTGCATCAGATCTTCCAAATCCATAATGGCTGATTTTCCAGCAAGGAGGTAAGAGCTCGCTAAACACACCCCTAGGATGGCTAATTTACTTAGACTCTCCCCCTGCATCTGCTCATACCTTGCTTAATCCTACCATCTGCCTAAGGTGGGAAGTTCAGAGCTGTAAATGACACTGGTCTCTACTCTACTCTTTGAAGAACATAGTGAACGACTCCTCCCACTGGCCTGGCATTCCTATGGAACAGCACACTGCCCTGCCAGCAGAGCTGGTTAACCCCAGGGACACTTTATCACCTCTACAAGGCAGCCTGGCTAATCCACTTAACTCTGACCAATCAGGACAGACAACTGGAAGGCTGAATTTGGACTTACAAATAAGAAAGTCTTATAACTTCTTGTATGTACACTTTAGGAGAAATTCAACAATATGATATTGTTGGATTTATTAATGCCATTCTGGGAAGTCTATGAATGGCATTTCTAGACCTCTCCTATCAAGAGTTATTAATCAATAACTTCATACCATGTTAACCTATGTAACAGGGGATTTTCAATGGGAAAAATGACTTGGACCACTGTTCCAGTACCAGGACTTACAAAAACATATTTTATAAGTACTTGTCTTATATCTACAGGAACCCCACCCCATGTGCAACTAGGGGATACTTTAGGGGTTCTGAATCTGTAGACATATTGAAGATTCTCCCTCCACAGTGCTCCTAGCATCACAGTCGAAATTGAGCAGCGCTTTACTACAATGTGGGAGTGAAATGTGAAATTTCACTTTACCCAGGCATATAAAGACTCATTTTATAAAGTTGTACCTTATAAATACCCGACCTCCCCCCCACCCCTGGGATACCTAGGGGTGACCCTGGGGGTCCCTAATATGCCAAAATATTGTAGGTTATCCATATATATGTGCCCCAAACACCAAAGTCGAGTTTGGGCACAAGTTACATTTTAAAAGCAGTCCTGGCACCCAGGGCTGCTTTTAAATTGACCTCAGGCTTTAGCAGTGCACACATGCAAGTTCATTAAAAGCTGCTGGACTCTAAACTGCCATGCCCCAGCGTACTAGGGACTTCTAGGTAGTTTCAATCCCCCTGCCCTATTATATATTAGGGGCCTATAGGCTAGGTCATGCCAATGACAGAGGTACCCCACCATACCATTGTGTACCCTAGTGTATGTAGGTGTTTTAACGGTATTCTAATGCGCTCTTTCAGCATAGCACTGGCCCTGGGCGTGGTTAGGCAGAGCCCAGAGTCAGTCAGAGTCAGTTACCACCAGTATCAGTCTGTCAAAAGTCGGGGGTGCCCAGGGCACAGGATGACTTTGCAACAGTAGTATTGATACACATGAATCTAATTGCAAGCTTGTGAGTCAGTTACCCAATTCCTGGTCCTCATTGGATAACTGGATTGAACCCCCCATATCTGACCCATCTCGGCACGGTTCATGATCTATCGGAGGACCAAGGAAATGACTCTGAGGTGCAATGCCAGGAAAAATTAAGATCAGAACAAATGGGCCCAGTGGCGCTGCAGCACACGTTTAATCAGGGTAATTATATTTTCAGTACAGACGAGCCATGGGAATCGTAAATGTTATGGAATGGAAAAAACTGTTAATCTGTGCTGATGTATATCTGTAGAAGTCTTGTACTAGTTTTACAAGGTTTCTCAGTGCTCAAGAAACAACTTTGTTACTAGGCTCAAGCCAGGAACTCGTTTGGATTTAAAAATGTAAAACAACCAACCTGGATGGAAGCGCCGCCGCAGTTCGAAGGCCTCTTCCACGTAAGCCCGGAACTCTGCTCGCATCCTCCGAGCCATTTAAAAAAGACAATTCTCTCAGCTGCTCCTGGCGGATTTCATCGTTGTAGTCCTGAAAGAAAATAATGCCAGTGAGTGACATTCGGAAATACAAATATCGAATACATTACTATTATTCACAACAAATGGCTGCAAATGAAAAGACTGGAATGCACCCAGAATGAGAAGGATTCTCCTCATCTACAGCAACCTGGTGAAACATCATACCCGGATGCCTACTGCAGCAGTAGTTTGAGGAGCCTCCTGGAATTTCCCAGGCTGACCACCCCACATACATACAATTCTCCTGATCTGCACAGTGGTTTCTCATTTGAGGGGTGCAAGGAGTTGTGTTGTCTCATGGTCTCGCCATGAATAATCCTGCAGTTTAACTGGAGTTTCTCTGATGACCTACAGAAAATAAGCTTTGTGGAATGCTTACATTATGCTCCATGTCTTGGAGGCTTTTGAAGAGTTATGGAATTCTTTCAGCTTAATTTCTAACTCTGAGAACCAACATTTTAGAATAGCACTATACATTTTCGGGAATATATTGCAATTTGTAAAAACATGGTCAATATTTTGTTGTTTGCAATGGCTCAACAGTATCATTCCAAAGTACAATTTGCAAAAATCGAAATCTCCTATTAGCCCCCGTCCTACCGTGTGTCGTATGTCCAGATAAGGCTTACCTAAAATGCTGAAAACACACAGCCATGCTGTTCCCAGTGATTCATAATAACATGTTCTGCACTGGATTCTCTATAGTTCATGAATTTTTTTAATGTCTTCTGATGACCGACTGTATGACGGCACTGCCGATGGTGAAAGGAATGACATTAGCTCACGTGTCATGCTCATCAGTCTCTCTACCCCCACCCACCCCCGAAGCTGCTCCATAAGAAAGCAAACTCTGTCCATCCAGTCCCGAAAAGTTCCCTCCTGATTGTTACTTCTTCTCTATAACCCTTATAAATGCATCTGTGACTTCTCAGCTCTTCCTCAGCATATGAGTGTGGTGCCAAATGATTGGTCCCTCATTGGTAGCACTCAGAAAAGATGTGCACAGTGCACCCGTTTATGAAAAGAAGGGGGCTGCCCTCAGTGAAGGCACACACTTGTATCTGCACATGGGAGTGTGCATCATTGAAAAATGACTAAGCTGTTTCAAACACCTAGCTTGCTTTTCAATGCAGAGGGATGTGACTGAGATAAAATAGGGGACTGCAATCCCCTCTGTAGCTGAGAGCAGCGTACAACTACACCACCCTGCTGAAGATGCTTTTTAGGGTACCTTAGTCCAGTCTCTGCTCAGGTGGCATTTTAAGGGGTACACTAACTGTGCACCACATCTCATCAGATGCACATCCACTATGCCTTCCAACTACATTTTTGCCCCTGCATCTGCTTAGGTAAAATGGCACATGTGGAACAGGGTCAAGACTGATTTGTATATGGCTGGGTTTCAACTGGCGTGGCAAAGTGAACTAAAGAAAGATGATTGACTCAACCCAGATCTGTGACTGGGGGTGAGTGTCTAAAAGGTTTCACCACTCCGTCCATCATCTCCTTGTGTTTGCTTTGTTTTCCTAAAGTTGGCAGGTCATGCCCAGATGTGGGTCCCTTGTTCACTTTGTCACTGGATTCAAACATGCCTGGCTAATGAGGGGTGTTATCCCGAAACTGGTCCCAGGATGCTTGTTTCCAGTCCAGGAAGACCTGACTTGGCAGTTTGGGCTGGACTGTTCCCATGTGGAACAGGGTCAAGACTGATTTGCATATGGCTGGGTCTGAACTGGGATGGTGAAATGAGCTAAAGAACGATGATGGATTCAACCCACATCTGTGACTGGGGGTGAGTGAAAATTTTCAGCTCTCCGTCCATCATCTCTTTGTGTTTAGAGATGTAGGAGAAAGCATTTCTCTCATTTGAATAGGGAGATGCTCCTATACAATGAGGGATTACCCCTTTAGATTGTGTAGGACTATATGTGATCTCACGATCCATATTATAGAATGTGCCACTCAAGCAACAGCAATCCCTTCTATAATACCATAGTATACCAGCAGCACAAAACATTTCCGTTTAATCCTCAAGAGCACTTTCAATATAGAGCCCGCGGTGCATATTGTCATGCCATTGTTAATGTCAAATCAATATGTAACCTAGTAAAACTCAGCAGGTGCGGACTGTAGGATTTCAGAGATTAGCCTCAAATGAATATATATTTTTTTATTTTAAGGAAAGAATAATTCATCTTTAACAAACCTAAGAAAATGCTGGAAGGACTAAATACCTAATTTCTGAAATATACATTTAGGAACTCAAATGAATGATCGCTGACGCCATGGGAATCATATTTTTAGAATGGAGGTTGAAGACAATGCGAGGGTGCTGATTAAAATATGACCTAGTTAGGTTTTAATTGCCACTTTCCTCGGCAGAGCAAAGGAAAGGCCCTAATCCGAAGGGAGGAAGGACTCGAAAATGACCTTTTAGTTTCAATGCAGCAGCGCATATGAGCCCCTCGTCCACACACCACTCACATTAAAGGTGGGATTACATTTCGTTTTCAGCTGCAGTTGTAGTAACATTCTGGTCTGTCCTTTTTTTTTTTAAATGAGAAGCAATGCTATTGCAGTGAAGCAAGGTATACAGAAAAGGCCTCGATAGATACCTTCCATCTACATTCACATTCCCCAAAGTATGTTTTCAGCTATTCAGAAGCGCTGCTGCAAAGTTCTAAAAATAAACTAGAAACCAGATTCCTTTATCAGTCATGTTTTTGTGATTGGCATACGCATACTGAATCTAATGATTTTTCGAAAGAATCAATATATGTTCTCCCTCAGAGCACTTACTTCCAGTCATGATCTCTTTTGAAAAATCAACTCCGTGGCTCCCCTTGGGAAGTGTGACCAGTATACCTTGGTAGCTTGTCTCAAGTAAAAGATTCACAACTAAGGGCCATATTAGCAAGGAACGGTGATAACATTATCGCAGCTTTAGCGGCAGGAAACTGCCGCTAAAGCGGCGATAATGGGCTTGATAATATGGCCTGGAGAATTCCAATAAAAGCCCATGTTCTGGTGTGAACCTGGGCTTCTATGGGAATTCTCAAGGGCATATTATCAAGCCCATTATCGCTGCTTTAGCGGCAGTTAATGTTATCGCCGTTCCTTGATAATATGGCTCTAAGTTTTTCTTTGCTGATGCATATTTGTATGTAAAAAAATAAGGTACAAATACACATTTGTACTGTTTATGCTCAAAATGGGACCAGTTTTGACTACATTTAACACTTTGTGAGATTTACCTGGTCAGTGTTCTGTGGAATATTGTGAAGCAATTTTAAAAGGATTTTGTCAAACTTCTGCCTTATTCTATCAAGTTGATATCTTTCACCCCCATCAAAAGGTAAGATATTACATGCAATAAACACGATTAAAACAAAATGAAAGTCTCAAAACCAAGCTCTGATTATTAATGCTACAGTATTTTGCTATGCACATGTCATGTTTCAATTAAGTTTATTCGGCCAGGTTGTAGAAACAGCTAGGAAACTAACATTTGAAAAATGTGATGCTTCTTGTCATGTCCAGCTGCACATGTCAATTAACACATTTCTGCAAACCATTAGATATAGTTGTAGACAATGTATATATTGGCATTTTTTAGCCACTGCAAAAGGCTTCCCACATCTACCGAAACTTTGGTAATATTCGAAACTCTTTTAAAGATTTGCATATATTAAATTTGAGATAGTTCATAAATAATTAAATTAATAGGATAATGCTAAAAGATGACAGGAATATTTGGTGCATATGTCTGTGCAGTCCATTGCAATCATTTTATAAAGGTGTCTATAGTCAACTGCTTAAGAGATACCCTGGGTTATTTATCAAAGAAGAACAATTAGGCAAATATGGTGGGGGCTTGCTTTACTTCCCACTAACTCAAGGTAAACACGCATTTGGGGGCATATGTATGAAAGCAAAAATTAGTCGCAAACGCTGCGAATCGCAAAAAACAGCGTTTGCGACTGATTTTTCGCTATTTCATATGTATGACACATTTCCAAACTGAAAAATAAGAAATCGCTAAATTAGCGATTTCTTAGGCTGCGAAACAAGAAAACTGCGAATTTCCTAGCGAATACCTATTTTGCGATTCCTTAGCGTTGCGAATATCGCTAACAAGAAATCGCAAGCTAAGAAATCGCAAACACATGTATGAAAAAATCGCAAATTGCGATTTTACGAAATTCGCTAATTAAGAAATCGCTATTAACACCAATTGCTTGCAGGTGGTAAACTGGTGCAAGGTACAAAAACCAGCCCACAATGCAACAAACACACCCACAATGGCTGCAATGTACGTGATAGCCAGGAGGCTGCGTATTCGGGCCCTTGCACACAGGAGAATGAGACAGGAACGTATCTTCAGGCTGCGCATCACCCTGTTACAGAACACTGAAGAGGAGATCTATGACAAGTACAGACTGCACCCACAGACCATAATGGACCTGATTGAGGAGCTGAAACCCCACTTGGAGCACCCTACTCGCAGGACACAAACAATTCCCACACATGTGCAGGTCCTGTGCTCCCTGCACCTCCTCGCGTCAGGGAGTTTTCAACGGGTCATAGCGGAGGTTGGTGGTGTGTCACAGAGTGCACTTTCGCGCTTCTTCCATGCCTTCCTAGATGCAATGCTACTGAGGCTCCCACATCACATTTACTTCCCCACCACCCAACAGGCATTACAACAAACGATACTGGACTTCTACCAGATTGCACGTTTCCCCCACGTCATCGGCTGCATTGACGGGACCCATGTGGCCATCACACCCCCAGCAGAAACTGAATATGTCTACAGGAATCGGAAATGCTACCATTCCCTCAACATACAGATTGTGTGCAACGCTAAGTATCACATCACCGACATGGTAGCCAAATACCCCGGCAGTACACATGACTCCTTCATCTTCCGACACAGTGGAATACACAGACGTCTGAGTGCTGGAGAGTTTGGGGAGGGGTACCTGCTCGGTAAATACATTGCACACATCAATACATCCACTACATCACTTGAGGGGGGGGACATTGACTCACCTATTGTGTTTTTTTCCATGCAGGTGACAGTGCCTATGCAGTGCGCGACTTCATCCTGACCCCATACCTGGATCCTGCAAATGCAAGTGAGAGGAGCTACAACAGGGCACACAGATCTACACGCTGTGTCATTGAGCGAACCTTCGGAATCCTGAAGAGCCGCTTCCGGTGCCTGCATAAGAGTGGAGGCGCACTGCAATACAGCCCTGAGACCTGCTGTAAAATCGTGGCAAGCTGTGCAATGCTACACAACATGGCAATGAGGAAAGGCACCACAATTGATGTGAGCGATACAGACACATCGGATGACGAGCGCCCTGCTCCCCCTGCCAGACCAGCACCAGGAGTTGGGGCAGCTGCTGGACGCCAGAGACGGACTGAGATCACACAAAACTACTTTTAGGTGAGTGTTGAGGAAATGAGACTACAAAGCCTGATGATGTGTCAAGTGTTTAATCACACTTAACATGAAAGAAATTGTAATTGTCCCCAGCACATGTTGTACACACAGTGCAGAGAAGGCACAAGAAATGGGGCAAACAGCCTTTTGCGGGTTAATGCACCCGTGTTGCAGTCAGTGTCCCCGCAGATGATCACCTCCGTCGGTGCCGTCCAGGGTGGTTGACCCCCATGGTGCGCCCTTGGCCTGCTACCTGTCTGCCACTGCGGCGTCTTTCACCTGGCAAGGTTGGAGTGATGCTGCTGCGACTCGATGTGTCCTCACTCTCAGCAGAGGCCATTAGTGCGCTGCCACCTGCATTGGCTGTCTGCAGCTGTTCCACAGCAGTGGTCACCTGCGCCAGCCCTCGCGCTATGTCCTGGCAGCAATGTGCCATGTCCACCTGCATGGTTACGCTTCTGCGTGTGAGTGCGCTGGTGGTGGTGCAGAGGCGGTTGACTGCCTTGGTGTAATTGTGTAGCCGTGCATTGGCACGTCGTCCAGCCCTGTCATTGGCAGCTTGGGTGTCCCTCAAAGTGGCACAGAGCTCTCGTATTGCCGCTACCATGCTGCGATTGTCCTGATGTAGGCGGCCTAGCTGGCGACTCATTGACCGCATTGCCTTGCTTTGCAGGCGCTGTTCCTGCAACATGCACTGTTCCAAGCCGGAGAACACGGTGCCTTCTCCTTCTGTTGCAGTGCTGCTCCTGGGCCTTGACCTGGAAATGGCCTGTTCCCTTTGCCTTGGTGTTGGTGCGTCATGACGGGGCATGTCTGTCACACCCTGACTCCCCTCTCTCCTGTCGGTGTCATCGCCTGTTGCTGGGACTTCATCCTCAAATGGAGGCAGTGGGGGCACATGTGCGCGCTTCCTGCGCTGAATTGGCTGCTGCTCTGTCTCATCGCTGGAGTCCGCAGGGTCTGCTGGCTCCTCTCCCTCAGCGCTGTCTTCTTGTGGCATGGCGTGTGCTGTGGATGTAAAGGGGACTATATGAGTTTGTGTTACTGTCTGCATGTGGCACTCAATAAAGTTACAAATCTTTGACGGCTAATCTCTGACACATTTCTATTCAATGATCCCCAAAACACATATGTTGCATTTACTTGTGATGGTGTCATGGACACACAGTCAGACACAGTACTACGAGTACCATGATGCATTGCTGGGTGTGCTGTAAGACCTGGGCTGGATTGGCATGTTGGGAGTTAACTATGCGCATTTGGGGGAGTGTGCAAGGGATGGGGAGGAGTGCAGGGTGATTTGGCATGCATCTTACCTTGTCTGCTGGATGAGGGGTCGGAGCTGTCGATTGCAGCCACACCACCAACGCTCTCAGGCAGGAGGGTTGACTCCACAAGCTCCTCATGGGGGGTTGGCTGCTCTGCAGTGGATGGTCCTCCTCCAGTCTGACTGGCATCCTTGAGTCTGGCTGCCACCCTCTCCTTGGACCTCTGGCGCATATCATACCACCGCTTGCGCAGCTCCTCGATGGTGCGTGTGGTGACTCCAACAGCATTCACCTTGCTCTGTATTTCCAGCCAGATTTTCCTCTTCCTGGCCTCTGGGACTTTGAGTGCCTTCTTCCCAAACAGGAGCTCATGGCTGCAGACCATCTCCTCAATGAGGACCTCCTGCTCCTTTTCTGAAAACTTGTGTTTTCTCTTTCTTTTTTCTGCATCTTTGCCCTGCTGGTTTTGTTTGGGATCCATTGCTGGTTGCTGTCTCCAGGAAAGCCTCCTCACACTCCACAAGCAGCCTCTGGGTGTGGCTCAGGTGAGCAGGTGCAGGCAATCACTACAGTTTCCTGTTTGTGATGTCATCAGCCTGCACCAGGCTTGCAGATTCCCGTTTTTGCGATTTCTTATTTAGCGAATTTCGCTATTAAGAAATCGCAATACGGGATTCTGCGAATTATTTGCGATTTTTAAGGAATCGCAAATGATTAGCGATTTATTTTATACATCCCGTTTAGCGAATCTGATTTTGCGAATCGCAAATTCTCGCAATTTGAGATTCGCTAAAGGGGAGTTTGATACATATGCCCCCTAGTACTTACCAATCGTCAACAAAAATGCATTGAAAGTGTTATGTTTTACAAATGTTGAGAAAAAGAGGAGTAACATACGCAGTGTAACAGTATATCAAATGTACATTTAACAAAAAAAAGATTAAAACTCTAAATACTTTAGGATGCTTTCTTTTAAATCATACTGTCCAGAGAAGGCTGTACAGGATGACGTAAATTCTCAACTGGATATTCTTGTGTACTTAAACATGTATAGATGTGGTGTGTGTTGTCAAAATTAAGAGGTAGATCAACTTGAAACCTTAATTCATTTTCTCAATCTAGGACACTTATGCAGTCGGTCAGACCAATATATACATCAATGTGATAGTTATTTTAATGGAAAACAAGGTTATTATGGTGCCCGATTGTTACTTTAAAATGAATTATAGGTTCCTATGAAACTCTTTTTACATTGCAACAAGTTTAGAACAATTTGAAAAGGTTGCATGTTTCTGATCTTACTAGGTTTCAGAAGGACAGGAATTGAAAAGTTCTTTGAAAACAAGGGACCTTCTTTATAGGAAAAAGTACACCTATCGACATATTTATTTGAGTGAATTTGTGTTTTTTTTTCTTGCAGTAACAAACTTAATTTTAAGTGTGGATGCCTGGCTACCAGAAATAATATTTGAATTTATGGATTGTGAAATTGTGACTATGATTTCTGCTCTGTCATTTTATTTTTGCATAGTTAATTAAAACCGTTGCAATACAAAGGAATTTCAATTAAAACAAAAGTGTACATGCATAAAACGACCTTCATCACATTTCTTGTATTTATAAATTATTACTAAAAACATTGCTCTACTCCAGCGAGTAAAGCTGCAGGGTATAAATTCGCTTTTAATAGCTGCATTACTGGCATTTTCTGCTCGCATAACCTCAGGTATTTTACTAGGCAACAGTTCAGTTGTGGATCGGTGGATGCGAAGCATGCCAGTACTGCTTGCCTCCTGGTGCGGACCCCTCGTAAATTAAATTGTTGTTTTAGCAATTGTTTAAAAGTTCTTTGCAGGAGCATAGTATTTGCTGGAGGTCTTCTGTCGCTGATCCACATAAGCGACATGTAGAGCCTACTTTCTCCCTTAACCAAGGTGGTAAGTGTTGTGTGCAGGGTATAAAGCCAAGCCTATATTTCATGAAGCTGATCTTTATTTTTTTTGCATAGCCCAGGTTGAAATAGGTTTGCGCTATAGGCTTTGCATAGGAGTTCAAAGTCATCCATCCATGGGCCCTTTTTGATAAGGAAGCCTTGTCCTCCAGCCAGGAAAGATGTTTCACTGACTTCCATGCCAGTTTTTTAAAGGTGGTGGCTGTTGTGGATGTTTACCAAAGCTGGTTTAGCCCCATGTTGTGTAAACTGCTGTTGAGATACTCCGCGGCAGGAGTTGCAGTGTGTAAGTTGTCTCTCCTTCCATAACTGTTCATTTAGAGGTCCCTGGGGGGCTTTCCGCACTTTGTCCCAGGTGATGATGTAAGCCCCTTGTTTTGCAATCGATTGTTTCTGTAAACCAAACTCGAGTCTGATATGTGCAGGTGAGGTGTATTTAGGTAGCCCGAAGATAACCCTGTAAGCAGTTGTTACTGTGGCATCAAGTGTTTTGTCATCTCTTCCTTTCTGTGCCTCGCTGCTGTAGGTGATTGTTGGTAGCAGCTTTGCACGGACATCCTGTGCCAAGGGCAGGATCGATGGTCCTTTTAGTTTGATGTTTAAAGATTTTAAGGAGGTAGCTAGCGCTAGGCCTTTGTGCCTAATGCTGTGCTTCCGAACCAGAAATCGGCCACCTTTATCTAGCTTCACTCCCAGGTATTTGTATTCCCTGGTGTCCTCAATTCTGGCCTCTCCCCAGAACCAAGCAGGTGGCTGTCTCCTTTTTTTCCCAACCATCATGGTTCTAGTTTTATCTAGATTTATCAGTAAATCGTTTGCATTGGAAAAATCATGTGTAGCATTTCAAAGGTGTTGAAGCCCTACTTTTGTTTGACGGATCAGGACTATATCGTCCGCGTATAGGAGACAGCGTAGCAGTATGTCTCCTATTTTTGGGGTGAGTGAGTTGCAAGTGATTAATTTCGGGACTAGGTCAGCTATAAACAGGTTAAAAAGTGTTGTCGCCAGGACGCATCCTTGTTTCAGCCCTTATTCCGTTGGTATGCGCCTTGACAGGAATGACCCATTGCCCAGCTTTATCTGTACCCATGTGTCGGTGTGCAGTTTTATCAGCAGATTTAGTAGGGACTGTGGCAGCCCCCAGCTTTGTAGTTTAGGCCAGAGTCTGTTGCGGTTGACGTGGTCGAAGGCTGCCTTGTAATCGATGAAACATAAGAAAAGGGGCCTCCTTGCAGATTCTGCCTTGTCCATAAGCATTGCCATGCTGAGTATGTTTGTAGTTGTCCCAACTGATTTCGCGAATCCAGTCTGATGTCATGGGATTTCAGATTTTTCTGTGGCCCATGCATGGAGCTCCTCTAGTAGTGTTCCAGCAAAAAAATTAGCCTCGTTATCTATTAGGGCTACTAGTCGATAATTTTGTGGTTTAGACTTATCTCCGGATTTGTGAATTGGTGAGATGATGGATCCTCTCCAAGAGGATGGCAAGGTGTTCAGTTCCCTTATTTCTCCAAATAAAGGTTCCAGGGCTTCTGCCCAAAACTTTGGCTCTTGTCTATAGAGAACTGGAGGTATACCATTTAGGCCGGGTGCGCTTTCTCTCCTTACGTTTCCTATTTGCCGTTTGATGGAATTAGTATGGTCTGTGTACGGATCCTCTGAAGGTTTTTCTCCTCCTGATTACCAAGATGCCATGAGCAGCCCAGGCCTTGGTGGCAGCTTGAATTTCCGACATATTTTGTTGTTTCTGACCATTGGCGCTTTGTTCCATGTCTTGATAGAAGTGGGACCTTAGGTATTTTGCCCAGGCATCCTCTGAGATGTTTGAAGAGGTTCCGTCATGGTTGGGTTGGATAAATTGATTTATGGTGCTCCAAAATCTGGCACTGTGGTTGTGCTTAGTGTCGTCATGTATTTTTGCCCAAAGGTCATTCTCCGTGTCTCTGATTGCATCCCTTTTTAGTTTTTCAGTTGCATTTTTTGCTTCTTCAGTAGTTGCAATTGTGTTTTGTCATTTGGCTGGTGGCGGAGTTGTCTCAGTAGGCGATAAATGGAATTTTTTATTATCTTGATTTCTTGTTTCGCAGTTTGTAGTATTGCCTTCGCACCACTGAATTTCTGCTGGGTTGATGGTTTAATCTTAGTTGCATATGCTTTCATATGTGTGGTAATGATTTCCCATTTCTCGACTTCTCCTTGTCTGCTCCTCAGGTCAAAGTGTTGTTTTGCAATTTCCAACATGTTGCTTTCTGCCGCTACCTTGAACTTGATTCTTTTAAGATTGATGGTGAGTTCTGATCCTTGAGGTGCCCGGCAGCATTCAGGTGTAGGCACAGTTGTTCTGACCTCTATTTCCTGGGGCCGGTGGTCACTTTCACCTTTGTCACCCAGCTGGAATGATGTAACTTGGTGGAACAGATCTAGGGAGACAAAGGTGTAGTCCAGTATTGCACTCGTTCTCGCTGAGCTGTGAGTTGTTACTGGAGGATTATCTTTGGCTGTTCTGCCGTTGGTTGCTCTTAGGTTGAGATGTTCCAGTTCCTCCAGTACCAGCTGTCCTACTTTAGTTTGTTTGCATGGCTGTGGCATCCATTGCGTTGGTATGTTCCAGATTGTATTTTTGAGTAGCACTTCTTCATCAGAGGAGGAACCCATTAAATTTAGATTTAAGTCCCCAGTTAGGATGATTTCAGCTGTGGGTCTTTCTCTTATGCATGTTTCCACAAAGTTACACATTTCCTTAGCGACTTTGGTTTTCATTTTGGTTGAATATAGGTATTTATTATCATGATGTTAGTGTCCCTTGTATTTTTTGCAGTTGAGGAAACAAATACAATTATTGCTAATAATGCCGAATTTGTTGGACCAAAAGCATGGGCAGTGTGTGCAGTTGTGTCCGCAACATGTGACTAAACCTCCTTGCAAGTGACCATAGTTTGCCCCCTTAGTTGCGCTTGTAAAGAACCGTAGAAATCCCTGTTGGTGAGGGGGATCAATTAGCCAAGTTTCTTGAAATGCTACTATATTAAACGCCCTAATGTAGGTGACAAAGTTGAGATCTGCTATCTTGTTTGCAAGCCCGTTCACGTTCCATGAGCATATCCGGACAAGCTCTTTGGCTGTTGTCATCGGTGACGGGCAGCGGGTTTGTCAATCTTTTTTGTTATTTATGGTTCTGGAGACCCATCTTTTGTCAAAATCCGAATTTTGCAGCGTTAGGGTAGCGCAACGGCTGCTAGGTTCCGCTGATGCTTGCACCCTGTCCCTTTGGCAGTACCCCACTTCTCCTTTCAAGACGGACGTTGTTAGTCTATTTGTAGTCCTCTGGTTGTCCCTTGTGTTCACCGGGATTAACAGATCCGGATAGCCTGGTTTGATGTACGGAGCAATGGTTATCCCCCAGGATTTTAAAGTCTCCCTTTCTAGGAGTATTTTGTGAACAGTTATTGGAGAAGTCCATGTTGCTCTAGTTTTTTTCTCCTGCGATGAATTGATGAATTCTATCGACTCCAGGTCCGCCGGTTTTACCTCTATCAGTGATGGTATGTGGGATAACAGCCGCAGTACGTTGCCACGGTTCATGATGTCATGCGGTCCTTTCGAGGTATATTCTGGGATGAACCATAAGGCACATGTTTCCCTCCCACCTAGCCATTGATGATCTTGTTTTCCATTGCTTGTGGGTGGGAGGTCAGCCTCCTTCCGTAAGCGTCCTGTTTCCATATGGCTCCCATTTGTATGTTCTTGTTGTGCATTATGTTCTGATCTTAGCCGTCGTTCTGTGCTTCCTGGTGGGATTGATCCCTGGCCAGTTTGGTTGTGGTCTCGGATTATTTCAAGGAGCTGCTCCTGGTGATGCACTGTATTTATTGACATTGTTTGTGTCTCAGGCAATCCTTTCTGATGATGTTGACTAGTCCTTATGTTTCTTGTGAGTGACTGATGTTCCTCGGCAGTCTGGTTCCGTTGAGTTGCTATGACCATTTGTTTAGCATGCGCTAATTGATTGTCCGTATGTTGATTGAAGGCGTGATTCATGGCTCAGCATTGATGGCAGGGTAGCTCATTTATCAACAATCGGGCTGCATCCACAGGTACGATTGTCGACTAGTGCGTGTTCCTGTATCCTTTGTAGAGAATTATTTAGAGTGCCTAACTTGCCGTCAATTGTTACCACAAAGACTGCCAAGGTGTTCATTAATGTTAATTGTGTATAAATTTTGTCTGATTGATATTGTAAGGCTTCTACCAAGAGTTGCACATTTTTTGGCAAGCTTGCCCAGGCGTTCATGTGATCTGTTTTTTGTGCTTCTCCTTGATGAACTCCAGATTCTCCATTTGTACAATTGGACAGATTCCTTGTCTCTTGTGTCCCCTCCACTGTCGGGTCAGCCTTGTTTACCTTGGGCCCTTCCAGTTTCGAGTTTGACAGGGTATCGTTCCAGTTCTTATCCTGCCGGTATGTTTCAAGGAGAGCCTCCTACTTATCCTTGTCGAGATATGAGGACTGATTGAGCTCTTCTGGCTCTTCCATAATACTTAGTTGTGGGGTCTCTGGCTTAGATTGCGTTAGCTCTGTGGCTGATTTTCCCTTTGGGTTTTCAGCTGTTTCCAATTTGATCATTACATCGTCCGCTTCGTCCGCTTCATCCGCTTGTATATCGATTTTGGCCCCCGGCTGTGAACTTCCTTTGGGGTTGTCTGATTCACGTATTCTTAGTATATGTAATGGCTCAGTTGAGACGTAATTGCCCCCATCATGATTAATTCAGTAAGAGAATATGGGCATTGAAGCTTTTGGAGCTGTTACTGGCGCTATTGCTGTGTCAAGGTTGAGATCGCTTAATGCTTCCTTGCTGACTTCCCAAATTTTCTCTTCTCCCGTTTTCTACTTCTTTTTCTCCATCTCTTGTGGTGTTCCTGCGTGTCCTCCAGTCTTTTCCAGTGACTGGGAGCTTTGGCTATCATAGTGTAGTTGGCCATGTAGAACTACAGATGGGCTAACTGGCCCCTGGAGATTCCGCCACACCACCAGTGTTCCTTTCTTTCTTTTCACTGCCCCATTGGCAGAAGGGCTGAAGGGGGGTTTGTAGGCCCGTTATTACTGTAGAACTTGAGAGCAGAGTTTCACCCGCGTTTTTTAGGAAGCAAAATTTGGTGTCAATTTTGGGCAGAAAGAGACGATTTTCAGACGTTTTCCGGCATAATATCTCTTGTCGGTTTTGTGTCTGCTGTTATATCAATTATAGAGCCCTCTTGCTACCCTGCCGGTATTAACTTTGCCTGTGGTTCGCCCACTGATCCAAATGTTTTCAGCTTCCTTTTTTGCTTGCTTGCTCTCAGTAGGTGCGAGCCCTCCACGCACACGTCCTGACCTCATTGTTTTTCAGTATTATATTTCCCTTTGGGTCCTCTGCTTTAGTTTTGTCTGCTTTTGTCTGATTTAGTTTTGTTTCAATGTTAATTTTTTTTTAAAAAAGATCAAAGACGTTTGACTTTCTCCTATTGCCTTGGTCTATCCTTGATTTGCCCTTATTGAGGAGGCTTGCGCCTCTTCATAAACCTTCTTTTGGCTTCTTTGGCTTCTTTGGCTGCGGGCTTGAGCTTGTGGCCTGGTGTCCTAATGTCCTGATTCCCTTTTGCCACTGGTGCCGCTGGTACTACTGCTTGCCTCTCCTATGTGGGCAGGCTTCGCTTCCCTTTGCGGTGCTCGCTGCCCCTGCCCTTGCCAGAAGTAAAATAGAGTGTGCGGATCGTGCTTGATATCCTCATGTGGCCATTGCTGAAGGATGCTGCGCTCTCACACTTCCGCCCCTGCCCGCCTGTGCCCCGCTGTCCGCTGTCCTTGAGCCCCTTTTAGTCCATGTGTCTTGGGTTAGCAAAGGGCTCACAAAGGGCTGGGTACTGTGTGCGGTTATTGTCACAATGTCATGATGCAGTGCACTTTACAGTGTGCTTACCTCAAATCCTCACTCACAGGCTGCACGCCTCGCCTTGCCATGTGCTGCCCTCTGCCCTCTGCCTTCGGGACTGGCCGACCGTCAGCTGCCTCAGCTGGCAGTCTACTGGGAGTCTGCTCGTCAGCCAGCAAGCAGCAGCAGCAGCCTCAGGAGTTTCCCGCAGCATGGTGGGCGGTGCGGCAGGTGGGGCTCTCAGCTCTCGGCGGGCTCTCTGGTACTCTGCGGCTCCTTGGTTACCTGGTTCCCAGAGTCCCAGGTTCTCGGGCTCTCGGGTTTCGGTTCACTACTCCCTGCTCACTGTTTCACGAGAGCTCGAAAGCTCGGGAGCAACGCCGCCAATAGTTGGCCAGTCGCGGGAGTCACTGGGCTTCACCCGACTCCCGTCGCCCGTTTTTCGTCCTGGACTGACTGAAGCCAGCCATCTCAGCCGTCGCCGGCCACTGCCATTCTCAGCAGCCTAAGCGGAGATGAAAGCAAAGGGCCAGTCAGCTTTCCAACGGTCTCCCGCGGCAGCCTCTCTTGCGGCCGTGCCTCTCAGCGTTCTTAGCCGTTCTGCTCTGCTCCTCACACCGCGGTCCTCAGTAGGTCAGAAAAAGTTCTGATTTGAAATTTAAGATTTCATTAAATTAATAAGATAGAATAACAAAACAGCGACATCAAGATTTATTAGATCTCCTACGACTTCTCCTAATCTCACTGTCAAAATCTGAGTAAAGATCTCATAATCACTGTTCAGCAGTGAGATAGGTCTATAAGACTCACAAAATTCACGGTCTTTCCCTGCCTTATGTAAAAGACAAAAAATGGCTTCCTCCTAGGATGTTGGTATGTTCATGCCCCCAAGAAAAATCAAGCTAAAAAGGCCTGTCACAAAGGGAACGACCTCCCCTTTCAGAGACAGATACATCTCATTTGGGAGAGCATCCGGGCCAGCCGCCTTCCCCCTTTTCAATTTCCCTATTGCCCCTTTAACGACTCCCTCTGCTCCTCTGACTGTCTTGGTATTTGCAAATCTTCAAAATACTTCTCTACTTGCTCCTTTGACGCACCTTCCTCTTCTGTGTAGAGTGTTTGAAAAAGCTCTGTGAAGGCTCCCTCTATCTCCCTGTCCTCGCACTTAAGGGCACTTTGCCCTTCTACCCTGATGGCAGGAATTTTATTCTGGCTCTGCTCTGTTTTTAATTTCCAAGCCAGAAGATTGCTGCACACCTCGCCATATTCATAGTGCCTAAGCTTGCTCGCCTCCCACTTTCTTCTAACTATTCCTTCCAACAAACAAGATAACTCTTCCTTCCTTTCCTTCATTTCCTCCTCAAGCAAGCAAAATAGGGCCCCTTGTCCTTGACTCTGCTTCTTAACCAATCCTTCCAGTTGTTTCAACCTAACCTCCAAGGACCCTATTTTGCTTATGGTAGCCTTGTGCTTCAAAGCAGCCATACCAATCAGCCTCACCCTGATGAAGGCCTTATATGCATACCAGTCCATCTGCGATGCAGTACTCATGTAATTTATATGAAAATATTCCCTAGGTATCTCCTTCAACTGCATCACCACTTGGTGATCTAGTAATAGAGCTCTGTCCAACGTCCATCCTGGGGGGGAGCTAACTCCCACCTTCAGTTCCAGACGGACTGCTGAATGATCTGACAAGTTGGCTGGCAGATGTTCCACCTTACTAACCATCCTACTCTCTCCTTTATTGACGAGAAAATAATCAATCCTTGAGGCGTGGCCATGTTGCCTATTCTTAAATGTGTACTTTTGATGCCTCACCCCCTTCTCTCTCTACACACCCTGCAGTCCAAAGTCCAGCATGCAACATCTGAGCACTGACCTCATTTGAGGTAAGTTTGACTCTATGGGTGGCTTTATAATTCACCACCTATTCTTCCTAGGGTCTGGTAATAAGTTAAACTTACCTGCCAAGATTATGGGGGCAGTACAATCCAACAATTGGTTATACAGTGATTGTAATGGTGAGGGGTCATCCATATTTGGCCCATAATAACCAGCTATAACATATGGTTTCCCCTAAATATTAGCTTTACCTACCACCCATCTCCCTCTGGTATCCTAATAGGCTTCCATTATTACTACTTTCGCTGCTTTCTTAAACAAGATAGCAACCCCGTTGACACAGCCGTTTTGATTAGTGGATATCGAAACATCTACCCATTTTAATTTCTTTGTTGCCTCTTCCCATTCCGCTTTTAAATTCAATTTCTAACATCTTTATTCAGTTTTAGCGATTAAAACCATAAAAGTTACCAATACATAAAATCCATTAAAATTTTACACAATTCATCGCATGGTGGACCATTAAAATTGTACACAACCCATCACATAAGATCCCTGATTCAAGTGGAAGCCTATAAAACAGAGTTAAATGCACAATTTCTTCAGCCTCTTAATCAAAGCAAGTCCTAGCCTTCACAGCACATTTAAGGAAACTAAGGACAAAAAGGATACAATCTTCGTGCAGCAATTGTAAATACCCATTCCGCTTTTAACAGATGTGTCTCCTGAAAGATTATTATCTCGCTATCTACCACTCAGAGATATTCAAGTATCTTCTGCCTCTTCCTCCTTATCCTCAGCCCATTGACATTCCAGGATAATATTCTAATCATCGTTAAGATTAGTGTTGATGTGCTTCAGACCCTGCATTCTCCCTTTGTCCACAATCACTCTAAACCACAAATTTGGATTTTTTTTTCCCTATATGCTGCCAACTCCCCTGTGAAAAAATGTGTATTAAAAGATTTCTGAACACCCCCATCAACCCCCCCTGGCGATCTCTCCCATCCTTCCTTGGGCTGAACATGTGAGACCCTGCCTGCTCTGGACCCTACCTCGCATCATCTACTGTGGCTTAATCTGGTTTATAAATAATTCCACTTCCTCGGGATCTCTGAAGTTATGCATCTTGTTTTGCCACAAAACTCTTAGGGACGCAGGGAAATGCATTTGCGCTGATGCCCCCAGTGATTTCAGTTCCTGAATAAATTAGCTCCCATTGGCGATCTTCGGTGACCCTGGAGATGTCGGAGCAGATCCTTAACGACCAATCGTCTTTTTTGTATATACCCGCCTTAAGTGTCTCAAGTTATTCCTTTGGGCATTATTCTCCAAGGACTCCATCTTGTTTCAGAGGTCTTTTTCCCCTGATTTTAGTTCTTTTATTCCATATCAGTTTTCCTTGACCTCCTTGCCGAGATCCGTCAGAGAGGCCTCAACTACTGCCACTCGGTTCATCAAAGAGGTCATTTTTATCTCCAATGACTCGCAAGACTCCTGAATCTTGCCCTGGTTTCTCTCAGAGATGGCAAACTTCTCTCTTATCTCTAAGATCATGGACTCCATCAGTTTTTCCACCCCAGAATTTGATACAGCTTCTTTATATATCTGTTGATCAGACTGCGAACTGGTTAAACTACTGGGGTAGGTGTGATTTGGAGTCAGGTGTTTGCTCCGGCCTTGGCTTTGTACGCCGTCTTGGCTCCCATGTACTTCCGGGGTCGAAGACTCTACCTGAGTCGCTTCCTGAGACATTTCCTGATCGCTCATCGCCAGAACCTGAAACCTATTGCTGAGCGCAATACTTGCTCCAGCAGGTCCCTAGCGGCTCTCTTCCGAGGCAGGGTTTTTTTCCAGAGTAGTCAGTTCACTAGCATCAGACTCCGGGGAGGGAGAAGGCAGCCAAGCTGGCACCTTCAAAAAAGAGCGCAGAGACGATGTGATTTTGGGTTTAAGAGCCTTACCCTTTTCCCTAGATGGGGCAGATAGTGGTGGGGCTAGAGGTTTAGCGTGCCCTCCCTTCTGTTTCTGTGAAGTATACACTGGTAGAAGAGCCGCACTTTTAATTGGGGAGATGATGGGGGATGCCTAATTTCCTTGTTCGTAAGCAGTAGCTTATTCCCTGTTTCAAGTTCCCCTCCCTCTGTTGAGGGTTTGTACAGTTTCCTCCTTTTCTTTCTCCTGGTTCATCTGGTCAGCTCCTTCCTTCCCCTTGTCAAACAGTACAGACCATGTGCTTTTTTAACCCCCCCAGGCTCTTACCGAAATCATGCGCACTGACCCTGCTTCCTTCGTTGTGTAAGATGTTGCCTTTCCCCAGCTTAGTTTTTGCCTTCCACTGACAGGTTCCTGTGCTGACTCTGCTGTGGTATTGCTCCGGAGAGACTAATAAATCCCCGGAAGCAAATCCTCCCCACTGCTCTCCTGGACCGCCTTGCGTTGACGGCTGTCTCCGCCCAGCGTGAAGAGCCTTCCAGAGTTGATTCCTCCATGACCTCCTTTCCCCTGCACTGAATATCTGTAAATCCTCGAATCGGGGCCAGAACACGGATCCTTCATTGGAGAAAAAAACGTTGCGGTAAGCCTTTACCGATTTTCCTTCTTTTTTTTCCCACCGGCCCCGTAGTGTTGGCCAGATCACCTCTGCGTCCCCTGCAGTGGAGTGTCGGCTGTTACACGCACATACCGCGATTAGTCACCAGAGTAGGCAGAGAGCTACCAACTGGACCTCCTAGCCGGCTGCCATGTTCTCCCTCCAAACTACCTCCTGCCTCTTACTACAAGAATTATTGTTGCTTACAAAATAATGTGGCTCCTGATCTAATACATCTGGTTCAGAAGGGTTTCATCAAGGGCAGGCAGATCCATGAATTAATGCATGAGTTACTCGGGGCCATATAGCAACTCAAAACGGGCTCCCCCTGGCAACTATTACCTTTGATGCAGCAAAGGCTTTTGACAGGGTCAGGTGGTCTTTTCTGCATAAAGTCACAGAGAGGACAGCCTTGTGCAGGGTTCTGAAAATAATCTATAAGAACCCTTCCGCCAGGATATTGGTGAATGGAAATCTTACTCAAAAGATAGCTATATCAAGAGGAACAAGACAGGGGTGTCCTCTCCCTCCCTTTCTTTTTGACATCTATATAGAGCCCCTCGCAAATATACTTAGAGCTAGTCAAAAAATTCTCCCATTTGTATTCCAGGTATGGGAGAAGAGGGTGGCCCTATAGGCCGACGACTTGATGGTGTTTATAACTAACTTGTTGCTCTCCTTACCAATAATATCGGAGATCTTAGGCAAGCTTGGGGAGGTCTCGGGTTACCAAATAAACTGGCAGAAATCAGAAGTTATGGAGTGAAACTCTCAGAGTAATAACCCCTTGGTAAGGGGCTCGACGAAATACTTAGGATTCATGGTGTATAAATATTTAGGAGATGTGGCACCCTTGAACTTTGAGAGGTTAGTAAGTGAGATTAAGAGGTTACTAAGGTCCTGGGCAGGGCTTCCACTCTTCTTTTTAGGCAGGTCAAACATTTTGAAGATGACAATACTACCAAAGCTAAGGATTTACAAAAGAGGTCTAGGATATAGGTACAGCACTTATCCCTGTCTCGGGAATGTCAGTGAATTTATGGTGCAAGGATCAGAGAAGCAAGACCCCTCCGCTTCCCAAAAAGTGGAAGAAAACTTTCACTTCAATAGAAATATAAAGGTTTTTGATCCGCACTCATACGCAAAATATAAGTCCATCCAATTTGTTTATTTTAAGATTGTTCTTTATTCTTTCTTCTAGTAGCCAACGCGTTTCGTCCTGTTAAAGGACTTCTTCAGGGCTCAGCAGTTGATTTCCTTATCAGTGTTTAAGTGATTTTCAGTACGTTGGTTTTACCTCGCTTTTCTTTCTTGAGACCTGTTCGGTGGTATTATTAAATCCGTGTTAGAATTGATGAATATCCTATATATCCTATATGTGGCGGGATGTATCTTTTAGTAGCTTTTAGGTCATCGCTATTTTCTGAATCATACATCTAGTCCTGTGGGAGCCGGTACTCCATCATCATAATGCACGCGCCATTATGATGCATTATGATGCATTATGATGATGGAGTACCGGCTCCCACAGGACTAGATGTATGATTCAGAAAATAGCGATGACCTAAAAGCTACTAAAAGATACATCCCGCCACATATAGGATATATAGGATATTCATCAATTCTAACACGGATTTAATAATACCACCGAACAGGTCTCAAGAAAGAAAAGCGAGGTAAAACCAACGTACTGAAAATCACTTAAACACTGATAAGGAAATCAACTGCTGAGCCCTGAAGAAGTCCTTTAACAGGACGAAACGCGTTGGCTACTAGAAGAAAGAATAAAGAACAATCTTAAAATAAACAAATTGGATGGACTTATATTTTGCGTATGAGTGCGGATCAAAAACCTTTATAATACTACCAAAGCTTACCTTTCTATTCGCATCAATACCGCTAGAATTTAAGAAGGCCTGGTTTGACAAATCACAGGGAGTTTTGACCAGCTTTATCTGGGCCACTAAGGCCCCAAGATTTGCGTGGAAGAAGCTTCATAGGGAGAAACAACAGGGGGGCTTTCCTAGCCTGGATATGTTCCAGTACTGTAAGGCCTTTCAATTTAAGGACATGAGAATTTTAATGCAGGATAATTGGAAGTATCCTACATACCTACAAGCTATGACTAAGTCAGAGGGGGACGGGTTCCTGTATAAATGCGGGCATACAAAATATTTCCAGAAGGTGAAACTAAAGATCCTCCACGCAGCTTGTAAGTTATGGTTTCAAATCATAAGGGCAGTGCATATCCCGTACTATAGCAGTCATGCCCCAATATGGGCCTCTCCAGGAACCCGTGAGTGTCTAAAGGACAAACGTTCAGCCCCGTTAGCAGAAGCAGGGATAACGAGATAGAACCAGTTACTTAATGGGAAGACCTTAGTGGATTGGGAGCAATTATCATCTTTGTCGAATCGGAACACCTCCAGATTTAAGTATTGCCCCAGCCTCCAGGTGTTTTGGCACGATAGTTCAGCATGCCTTTATGTATATTTGGAGTTTTGAACGAGGAGGAGTCAGGGGTCAGGTTGGATAGCAAACAGAGAAACCTGTTGTTTATGCTGATACTACTAGCAAGGCATGAGATCTGCATTAAGTGGATAACTCTGCACCCCATTCAAAGAGGGAATGGTTGGACTCGATACAAAGGGTGCAAATGTTGTATAAGAACAGGGAGCGCATAAAGAAGCTTGGTTTTTGGGATATTTAGGATCAAGACTCTTCAGTTTAGTTTCATGTGTGTATTAAGTTATTTAATTGTGCAAGGCCTGACCTAAAATGTCCAATGATTAAGTAATTTCTGCAATAACTCCCAGGTACATGGTTTAGGACTGGAACCCCCAAGTCCTTCTCAGTGCTTCTCCGTCTGGACTCCAAGGGACAGGAAGTTTGGGGATTCGTGCTCTGCCACGTTACCGTTTAGAGGCAAGTGCGGAGCCCCTCTTGTTTGCTTTCTGGTAGATTATTGCTCAAATGAGAACAAAAAAATAACAGCAACATCAAATTAAATAACAGTCATTAAAAAGGCGTGCATTTATTATATTGGTAATATATTCAAATGCTGGGTTAGCGCTTACTACAAAACATGGTGTTAGTGTGTGATACAGCACAAAATAGTTCAGATAGGAAAGTGACTAGGAATGGATTGCGTGTTAAATGGAAGTACGAAAGTTAACATTGGCTAAAGTAATAAAAACGGCAAAATAGATGACACTGTGCAGATAAAATAGTCTTCCGCTGTCCACCCACAAATGATAATACATCATACAAAACACAATGATTCGCAACAGTTTTTCACTGAGAGGGGAGGATGACTGCTAGAGCGTTTTGAAAGCAAACCATTTTTTTTCCATATGGATCTAAATATAGAAATAAAGATTCTCCAAATTGGTACAATTATCTATCTATCAATGATGGCCTCCCGCCTCCCCAGACACCAATCCCATAAACTCCAACTGAATAAAAGGCCTTCCCCCACCACACCTCCTGTTTTTTGTATGTCTCCTTACATCAGTCCTGGTCAGTGGTGGCTGTGTCTCACTGACCGTCTTGCACAGGAGTTCTTTTCAAGGAAGCTTCAAGGAGGAGTTTAAGCTGATAAGGAAACGCTGTCAGGGACATTGGAATGTGTGTTTAATTTACGTCATAATAATGGAGAGAGCATCAGCTCTGGATGATTGAGGGATGCGCTGCCCAAGTATACTCTGCTGGGGAGGCAGCAGAGTCTTGTGGCAGCATGGGATGCCTAGAAAAGTTGGGCAGTCCCATTACAGCTGGAGCAGTGCTACCAGGTGAGCAAGGTGAGGAATCATGGCTCGGGTGAGCGCTGGCATTACGAACAGCTGGGGGAGTGGTGCTTCTCTGCCAAAAGGCCAGTGAGATCACATTAGGGACATTTGTTATGTATTTTGAGGGAATCATGGCAGCTGATGATTGGTAACTAAGAGACACACTGTTCTAGGGGCTATCATTGTTTTTCTTACAGTACTAGGTTTGTCATTGGAGGAACAAGAGGTACTGTGAGTATTTAAGGCTGCTTTTTTGAGCGAAATTTGTAATTCTTGACTCCTTTACGAGGCATAAGGATTATTATTATTTTTTTTTTTATTTTATTTTTTTAAGTTCAAAAACCTTTATTGCAGCATTCCACAATGATACATTCTCACGCCTACAACCACACGGGCCGGCTATAGCAGACATTTTATCAGTGGTACAATCTACCCTGCACACAGCCAGATTGCCGACAACCCGGAGGTCCGGCGGCAAGCACCCAAAACCGTTCTGAATGTAAGTCATGTGAAACGCAGTACAACCCTATGCCATGAGACTAGTGTTTGTCCACTAGGCACACCCGATCCGTGTGCCTCCAACAATCATCAGACATGGGGTGCGAGTGTCCAGGGGCTTATCGTAGCACCAGAGGTCATAAAGGTCACAGTCACCATGGGCATACCACCACAGCACCCCATGATTTAGGAGCCTGGGGCAGGCAGATTCTACCTTTCCAAGCAGCCCTTTCAGTCATACCCACGCGGGTTACAGAGCTACAGGGGGCCTCCACAATGTGTCACATGGCTATTTCTCCATGGCCCGTCTCACCATTCCGCACTCCTTCAACCCATCGCCCGCATGGCATACCGCGCCATGCACACCAGGCACTTGTATAACATCCACTCAGCCACCACCTTCATCAGCCGACAATGTAAAACCTCCACGCTTCCAAAAGTCATATCGCAATCCGAGCCGCTCATCCCAACAGTCTCCACCTCTACACTCCACTTCTGCTCCATTACCAATCCACCATGAGCCCCTGCTTGCCGGACGCTACGTCTGAGGCATCGCACTCGCCGAACTCTGGCCCTCCCCTTCAGTGGAGCTGGTCTGTGCCGCCAGGTATTTTCTAAACGGATTCCGTATGTCTTTAGCCCTGATATTCAATGGTTGCGTTTCCGCATATACAACGTTCTGTTCCTGGCAGTACAATACATCCTCTAGCCATTCCTTGAATTTCGGCGCTCGACCCCTACCCCACCTACATGCCACTCGTCGTTTCGCCAGCAACAGCGCAATGTTGACAAATTTACGATGCATCTTAGGTATCGACACTGTATGGCCCAGCAGCATCATGAGCGGGTCTAATTCCATCTCAGCCCCCACCATCGCTGTCAGTGCAGTATGGACCTGCAACCAATACTCGGCCACCCCCGGACACGTCCAAGCCAGATGCAGAAAATCAGCCCCCTCCGTGTGACACCTCTCACATTTATCATTGTCCGACAGACGGAATCTGAGCTTTCTAACAGGAGTGTAGTACCAACGCTGCAGAAACTTGTAATGAATAATACGCAATCTGCAGCTGGAGGAGATCTGGGAAGTGAGCTCGCAACAGTACCCCCATTGTGCCTCCATTATGTCTCTGCCCAACTCTGCAATCCAACTTCTAAGCACTTTACAGCCATCAGTATCCCCATACTCTCGAATACTGCTGTACAATTGAGAGACTAAATGTCTACCATCCGGAGAAGCAAGCAGGACCTGCAATGGCTTCACTATCTCAGGTTCCTCCGGTTATCGCGGCAACATCTTTCGCATCCCCTGCCGCAACCGGAGATAGTAAAAGACATCCAGTGGGGTAGGCTGATAGCCTCTGAACAATTGCCCTTTCGTCTTGAACTGACCGTTCGCAAACAGGTCGCCCCACTGTCGGACCTTTAGCCTGGTACATAATCCTCGAAACCCAACTTCCTGCAACAAAGACAGGTCCGGGTGATACACCAACGGCATGGTCGGAGCATACAAAAGACTGAGCTTCACCCTGCGCAGTATACGTTGCCACGCATCAATCGTGCACGTCACCATAGTGAACGGCGTTTCTATCGCGCTGATGGGTCCATGAATAATGCCCTGCAACGGCAGAGGCCTGACTATCCAGTCCTCCGCCGCCAGCTGCGGCAGGCATGGCGTGGGGGTAAACCAATGGTAAGCAAAGTGTGCCTGCGCACTCAAATAATACTCTAGGAAGTCAGGAACGTCAAATCCTCCCTTACTATATGGCTGGGTGATAGTCGACCAAGCCAATCTGGGCTGCCTCCCAGCCCAGAACAGTCGCAAGGTCCGAAAGAAATACGCACCGGGATAATACGGAATGTTCTGGAAAAAATATAAGAAGCGAGGCAACACCACCATTTTGATCAAGGAGGCCCTACCCGCCATGGTAAACGGCAATGATATCCAGCGAGCAACATCCTCCGCCAACTTACTCATAGCTGTACCATAATTTAACCGCAACGTCTCATCACGGTCCCTCGAAACTTGGACCCCTAAGTATCGTAGATCCGACTCGCACCATTCGAGCGGGTAATCCAACGGGTATCGCACCACCGCGGGTGTCAGAGGAAAAAATTGCGACTTCTTCCAGTTAACTTGAATTCCAGACAATCTCCCAAACACCACAAACTCGCGAAGTAGCGGATTAAGGTTAGTCTGCGGATCCACCACATATAGCGTTAAGTCATCAGCGTATAAGGACACATCAATCTGTCGTTGAAAGCATTTAAAGGCACTTTGCTTATGCAGTTGACGGATACGACAGGCCAGCAGCTCGATCGCTATAGCGAACAACAATGGGGACAGTGGGCCCCCTTGTCTGGTCCCCCTGGTTAACGGAATCGGATTAGACAGTACCCCATTAATTAGCACTCTCGCTTGTGGATCAGTGTAGAGCAGTTTTATCCAAGCGACAAAGATCTTGGGGAACCCCATCCGGTACAGAATAGCAAACAAATAACCCCACTCTACTGAGTCGAACGCCTTGGTTGCGTCAAGGAAGATGGCCGCGACAGGCCGTTCCGGCGCTATTGTCTGAATCAGAGAAAAAAGAGTTCGCAAATTACTAGCAGTAGATCTACCCGGGACGAACCCTGCCTGATCGGGAAGGGCAATTTTATTCATAAGTAGGGAGAGCCTAGTAGCCAACACCTTTGCCAAGATCTTGGCGTCACAGTTTATCAAGGAGAGCGGCCTATAAGAATCACAGTCCACCGGATCCTTACCCGGTTTCAACAAGGAGGTAATCACTACCTCTCTCATCGTCCCTGGCAACACACCCACCTCCAGGGATTCCTCATAAACCTCCCGCAGCACAGGGGCCATGATGTCAATATAGCTTTTATAGAATTCCGCCGGCAACCCATCCAGTCCCGCAGCCTTACCATTACTCAGAGACATAATCGCTTCCCGTATCTCATCCAGCTCGAATGGAGCTCCGAGGAACTGCCTGTGTTCATCACTTAGCCAACACAGCGCTACATCATCTAGGAAATCCCCAAACGGAACTTCCCCTCCATATCGGGCAGCGTATAACTCTTCATAATGCTCTGTAAAGTGCCTTAAAATTCCCTTAGTGTCTTGATGGAGAACACCATCCCGCGCACATATCTCTAATATGTGCGAAGATCCCCGCGATTGCCTAGTGATCGCCGCCAAAGCCCGACCCGGTCTCTCTCCCTCACAAGAGCGACGGGCCTGCCAATATTTGCCCCTGAATTTGGTCTCCCTATCCGCCTCCCGCTCATACTGCGACAGCTTTTCCCTGAATTCGTTGTGGAGAAGACCTATCGGCTCCCGACACATCCTGGTTTCCAGCACCTTAAGTTCGGATTCTAGTTTGGCAAGCAAGCCTCGTATGGCCTTTAGTACACCAAAGCTCTTAGAAATATAGTATCCCCTGACCGTAACCTTAAACGCTTCCCAGATAGTCTCAACACTGTCTACCGACCCCTTGTTGCGCGGGAAAAAATCCGCTATCTCCTCCCCCAATTCTGTCAGGAATAGGGGATCCAATAATGCCGTGGGTTTCAACCGCCATGGCGGTGCCGCCCTACCATACCCCGGGACCGCCAGCTGAACCAGTACCGGACAATGATCCGAATAGGACCTCGGCAGATGTGTCACTCCGCCCAAGTCTACCGCCAGGCCCCGAGATAGAAAGCAATAATCAAGCCGAGCCCAAGTGTTAGCATATGTTGTGAAGTGTGTCCCTTCGCGGACCCCAGCATGCACAAACCTCCAGCTATCTATTAGCCCTCCTTCTTCCATTATGCCCGCCACTGCATCCCTCGCACACCTGTTATAGTGGGGGCTACCATCCGACCTGTCCAGCCCAGGAGTCATTGCAATATTAAAATCCCCGCCCCATATAATATGCATGGAACCAGTATTCAGTATCATACCCCACAACCTGATATAAAAGTCAGGCGAATCCACATTTGGCCCATAACAATTTACTATCGTAACCGTATCAGTACCCAGTCTACCCCACACCAGGACAAATCTCCCCTCGCTATCCGTGCGTTCACCTAGCCGCACAAACGGCACCGTTTTCTTGATTAGGATCGCCGTGCCTCTAGCGTACCCAGAATACGAGGAGAAGCTACGTACTGCGGCCCACCTGCTCGCGAAGGTGTAATTAGCACGGGGACTAAGATGTGTTTCCTGCAACAGCACTATTTGCGCCTTATGCTGCTCTAAATAGGCCACTACTCTCCTACATTTCCTCGCATTATTCAACCCTCGGACATTCCAGGTTACAACCGTAACTCTTGAGCCATAAGCATTGTTAGCCATCTCTCGACAAGCTCCCAGGATCCAGATAGCCACCCGCCTCCAAAAGCATCTTCTGCCAAAGGTATCGTCTGTACAGTGCTTGATCCCAGCAACAACACAACATTGTAATCTCAGTAGTACTCATGGCATTAGCGCTCTGCATGTCTATCCACTCACAGCTCCATAGCCACCCGCCCCGCACCCTTGTGAACCACTCATCTCAGTACATGAACTCCAAACATCCAAACCATAACTGAATTCCCTGTACCCACCCCCCTCCCACTGAAGCAACCCACAACCTGCCAGCATCGTACCCCCCCTACCCTCCCATATCTGCCCCAATAACGAGGGCTAAAATACCCCTCAACCCCCAAACCACGTACTAGGGTAATCCCCATCGGGAAGCACATCTAGGTGGCAACACTGATACCCCCCCATGAACGCAAGCCCAACCACACAATGTGCAGCTCAGCCTGGCGAAACAGAGGGGCGTCCGGCGCTATAATCAGGGGCATCTGGAAAATGCCATAATTAACAGTGTCCTCAATTTAGCCAGCAAAACAGCACAGACCGCCCGCACTGTGGCCGGAGGGGCCCCCGACACCGCAGAGACCCCAGAGGCAGCCAGTCACCACCCCTCGTTCTAAACCTCACAGCACACAAACCAAAACCAAGATCAATACAATGCCCCTCAAAAAAGGGGAGCCCCAACCTTGAGTCTCGGGCAACGTTATAAACATTATCTTTAGAGTAATATGCAGGCAGAGTCCACCCCACTCACGGTTCACCATCCACCAGCATCTCTTGCCGAGGGTCCATGTCGTCCTCCGCTCCAGCCTCCGGCCTGTGAGTTCGTTTATGCTGCTTGATAAAATCCTCCACCTGCTGAGGATTTGTGAAGAATTTCTGTCTCCCCTGGTACGTGACCCGCAAGCGCGCCGGGTAGAGCAGTGCGTAGTCTATTTGCAAGTTCCGCAGTTTCGACTTCACTAAAAGAAATTTCCTACGCTCCTCTTGAACCAGCGGGGTGAAGTCCGGATACAGCGTGAAGGAATTGCCATCATAGGATAACGAGCGCGTACTTCTTGCAGCTCTTAAGGCCGCGTCCCAATCTCGATAATTCAACATCCGAGCTATGATCGGCCTAGGCGTCGCTCCCGGCTTTGGCCTGGGGCCCAAGGCCCGGTGCGCCCTCTCCACTATAAAGTGGGGGGAAAAGGCCTCCGAACCAATCGCTGCCACCAACATCTCCTCGACATACTCCTCCATTTTACCCACATTGGTCGTCTCCGGAATTCCCACTATGCGTACGTTATTGCGCCAACTTCTCGCTTCTAAATCCTCATTTTTAGCTGCGATGACCCGCAGGAGACCGTCCATTCTGGAGAACTGCGTGGTGTGCTGCGTCACCTTGTCTTCAGAGTCCGATATGCGCTGTTCCGCCTCTTTTAAACGCTCCTCGTGCGCATCCAATTTGTGCACTACCGCATCCATGCGTGACGACATCCTATGCACTTTGTCCGCAATTTTCGCAAACCCTTGGCGCATTTCGCGCAGGACATCTTGCAAATTTATCGCTGTATCCACTGGTCCCTCCACCGCACCGGGCGTCCCCGCTGAGCTGCGAGCCGTCTCCCCAGGTGCAGTCGATTTCTTACTGGCCTCAAACGTGAGTTTAGGCTGCCTCGTGTCCATCCTGCCCATTCTACTCCCAGGGTAGAGCTCACCGGTGATGCCACCAGGGGACCTTGACAGAGACAACCGCCTTCGGCGCGATGTGGGCGATGAATCTTCCTCTGATCCTTCTCGAGCTTTCACCAAGCGCCAGCCCACTAACTCCAATGTCCAAGGTATACGGACTAGAGAGCCCACTTCGCTCGCGTCAGGCGGCACTCCCCTAGCCCAGTGAAGGGCGTCAATGAGCGTCCAACAGCCGCAGCGCCACACTAGGAATAACGGCCACGTGCAACTGCCCAACCAGTAATTCACCCAGTACGCCTCCTCACAGCCGTGTGCGCTATCAGGGCTACAGCAACCTCCGCATACAGTCTAGGGGGAACCCCCCGTGATCGCTTTCCCTGGTTACCAGTATCACCAATCGGCGCGACAACAGCGCACCAGCCGATCAACTCCGGCCTTCTCCACTAGTTACCGGGTACTGCCAACGCCGCATCCAAGGTCCATCGCGCAGCTCCAGCCGCTATGCCAGGGAAGGGGGTGGGGGCCGACATCTCACGCCCCACTCACCCGTGCCAGAAATCCACTTAGAGGGCCGGTACTTCCTGCAGGCCAACGCCGCCTCACCTATGGGCTACAGCCAGAGCCCAGGCCACGACGTTACTCCGGTGCGGGGGAGGGGAGGGGGGGGTACGGTGCCCCCCGGCTCAAGCGTCGCTGGCAGGGCTCCGATCCACCTCGCACCTCTTGCCAGATCCAGTTACGGGCGCCGCGGGGGCAGTCCCTCGCAGCGCGAGCGTTCCCGGCCCTCCGTCATCACCACAGCCACGGCCTCGCTGTGTATTCCGATCCAGGAATGCAGCCCAGCGCTAGCGGCCTCCTCCTCCGCCACAGCTTACGGATCGTCTCTCTGCGGCCCCTCAGCCCCGAGGGCTCTCAGCCTCGGACAGTCGCCTCCGATCGCCCTACTAATCCTACGCCTGCGGTTGCAGCACCCAGGTGTGCCCAGGGAGGATAAATTAATGGATAATCACCGCCGGACAGCGGGAGCCCTACTCGAAGGCGTCCATTCGCTAGTGCGCCACCTAGCGGTCCCCCTACGAGGCATAAGGATGTCTGAGAAGACAGATGTTTCTGTTAAGCGAAAGTGTGTAATTGACTCTTTTTCTTCCTTGGATTCCAGAGAAGGTACCTATTGCATCCTGCTCTTCCTCCTTCTTTGTCCTTTCTTAGTGTATTGTGCTCTGCTGCTCAGCCTGTCTCTACGATGTCATCCTTAGTTCTATATGTGTATGTTTGAGTGTACTGTCAGTTACCTTGGAGACTGAGCACCAGGGCAGCTGCTCCCGGTGGAGCCTTTACCTTACCTTTTACTGGAACTTACCATCTATATTATATGCTGTACCTGTCCACCGTGTAACCTCATTTAATCAATAAATCTACCCCTTGGACACAGCAACTAAGGATTTATCTTTATTTTATTGTATTTTACACTGGCGACGATTGGAGAAACAGAACTACGCTTGACATAACTACAGAGAAGGAACTACTTAAGAAATTAAAGAGGAACTGAATTAAGCCCATTGCGCCACACTTTCAATGCCCCACCGGTGTCTATAACATTAGAGAGCCTGAAACCTTATCCATCTCCTTCCATTCCAACATCCCCATCTCCTTGTTTGCGCCATGAAAAGGTATCACTATGGCACAAGGTGAGGAGTACTGAGGAAATAAAGCCTTCTTCTCATTATCCACATGAAAAGGACGAAAAACAAGATTCTTGCACACCTGAGTAAAAGTGTCCAACATCTCTGAAGTCTGAGAAGAGGACTCCCGAGGCTTATGAACATGAGAGGATCTACCCCTCTGTCTTATTGGAAGTAGCCAAAGCCTTGACTACAGCAGCATCAATCATGTCCTACACCTCAGACTGTGATAGTAACTGAGGTAAAGGGCCTGCCGCTGCACCGCCAGCCGATGGTACTGTAAAATCCAATACAATAAAGATGAATCCTTAGTTGCTGTGTCCAAGGGGTAGATTTACTGATTAAATTAAGTTACACAATGGACAGGTACAGCGTATAATATAGATGGTAAGTTCCAGTAAAAGGTAAGGTAACGACCCCACCGGGAGCAGCTGCCCTCCTGCTCCGCCTCTAAGGTAACTGACAGTACACTCAAACATACAATATATAGAACTAAGGATGACATCATAGAGACAGGTTGAGCAGCACAAGGTGACAAATCCACAAAATGAGAATTGAATGAAAATGGGAGGAAAACCCATTTTTCACCGGACGAAGGGAACTGAACACCTAAACGGATATTGAGCAATAAAGGTTCAGTATCGTCAATCATAAATAAAATGTGAAAACCTCTAACAATATAGAGCACCGAAGTGGTTCAGCATACATAAGCACCAACAGAATTGAGCCCCAGGCTCATCACCAGTAAATATAAATAGAACTGAGTATCTCAATAAGAATAGAACACCTCTATCGAAGTAGAGCACCTAAGTGGTTCACACCTAAGTGGTTCATAACATGTAAGCATAAATAAAACCGAGCACATCTACGGCTCCTCCAAACACTGAGCACCTCTAAGGCCCATCAACAGCAAGTATAGCCAGGATAGAGCACCTCAATAGAAATTGAGCAAATAAATGGCTCCAACAAACGTAGCAGAAATAAAATTTCTACTGAGAACCTCAATGGAAATTTAGCATGAAAATGAATCCTCACAAGTACGCATTAACAGAATCAAATACCTCAAAAACACATCACCAGAAAATACAAATCGAAATGAACTCCTCAAATAAATTGAGCATCAAATGGTTCATTTCAGTACAAGTAAACATTGAAAGAATCAAAATCAAATACCTCAAGAACACATCACCAGAAAATACAAATGTAAATGAACTCCTCAAATAAATTGAGCATCAAATGGTTCATTTCAGTATATGTAAATATAGAAAGAATCAAGCGTCACAATTGCTCATTAGCTGTAATAATAAATGGCATTAAACGCATCAAACAGTTAGAGCCCTAAAGAGTTCCAGGACAAATAAGCTAAACTATTGCAAAACAAACGGAATAGAGCAACTCAATATATATATTGAGCACAAAAATGGCTCCCCACAAAAAGATTAGAATGCCCAGCACTGAGCCATCCTGAGTTTCAAAGGAAACATTGTAAACTGACATGCATGAAATTTCTTGCATAAAATATCACATAACAGGTAATTAATCACAATAATCTTTAAATCATCAGATCAACAGCACAGTTCGTAAATTAATTAAAATGCAAGGTGCAGCTGACAACATTTTAAACATAACAAATTAAAATAATAAATGTAGTCACCGTTGTCTGATTTTCTGACGCAGCTTCCTCCTTGATTTGAAGTGAGAACGAAAAAAACGATAATCTTTTCCTTTACAGGCAGTCACCAAAGGTAAAGAAATTGGAAGCACGGAAGACATCTTGGAGAAGCTCGATGAGGGGTTTCTCCGAACGTCAGAGCTGCTTGAAAGATGCGGGCAGAGTAAAGTTTACCAACCGTCACCGTTTACCAACCCCCGGTAGTACTGCCAAATAAAATGATGTCCTTCTGAAGCTGTAGCTGTATTATTATGCCATGGCACACATTATCCAAGTGCAAACGCGTAAGTGTGATTCCTTGCACAAAACAAAGATGTCTAAACACAGCAATGCACGTCGGGCACAAGAAGGCAAGAACACTTTTGAATAGGAAGGCTGAGTTGCAACAAATGACGCAGGCGGAAACAAGCAGGAACAGTACAAGGTGAACTGACTTTAGATAGGACGATAGGTTGTAGCACACAAATAGATCCGAAATGCCAACCCTAAAATGGCGGTACGCAGCGCACGCTGCAACGGGTGGCTCTTGGCACGTAGGTGCTGGGTAATCCATTGTGAGGGGCATTTCAGCAGCAAAGCTTCTGTGGACGTCTGACAATACCAGTTAAGCCTCATGAATTCATAAAACTTCACCACATGTATATGGGCTGACATCCTCATGGCAAGGGCTTCAACTATGCAGACTCTCCGGATCCCTTCAGGTGCACTAGCCAACTGTTTACAGCACACCAAAACAGGATTATTTCACAGCTCTGATGACAGCACCTCCCACTCTGAATACACAATCTCACTCTCAGTTATTTAAAAGTTGGTACGAGGCAATTAAAAGCGTCAAACATTTCAGCAAACTGCAAAAACTCCAAACTTGTAACAAACTTGGTAGGAAGACTGCTTCATTTTGTGAGCAGTTGGCATCAAGATGTCACAGACAAATGGGGTCTCTACTTAGTCAGAAATGGCTAAGCAATAGAATTTGTGAGCTCTCCTCCTTCTACAGGGTTTAGAGTGACTCATCTTCTGGTCCAGGGTCCTAAACATTTGGCTTTTCTCCAGGGTGGAGCGGCTGCTTCAGAAGAGGGCAATCATTCGGGTTCCTCTGGGAGAGAGAGGCATGGGTGGTTATTCCATGATTTCTTTGGTCCAGACGGTGTCAGGAGCATACAGCCCGGTGTTGGATTTAAAGTGGGTCAATACTTGGGTCCATACTCTTAATGTTTCGGATGGTAACTCTGCAGCCAATTATTCCTCTGATAAGACCAGGAGATTGGTTGGCAGCCAGAGACTTGGAGGATGTTTATCTTCATGGTCCCGTCAACCCCTTGCATCATAAGTACCTGGGATTTGCCACAGAGGAAGCCCAATATCAATTTTGAGTCCTTCCCTTTGTGCTCAATTCTTCCCAGAGGGTAAATATAAGAAAAAATTATTCAGCAATAGCACTCCCTGTCACATTTACATTTGGCGATCTTCGCCTACAATACAGAGTCACGAATGTTTGTGTTATCAGTAAAAAATGTCCGCTAGTATTGTATATTTATCATCTTTTTATTCTTTAGTAGACAGTTTCCCTCGGGACCTTATTTCACGTATTGTTCGAGTGGTGACAACACCGTTACCAGGGAGCCGGCTTATCAAGGCGGGGCTGCCTGATGTTCGGTCTCAGACACGGAATTTACAACGTGACGACTTTTTACATTACCTAAAACATACCCGAACTACGATTGTTTCGGGTTCCTCTTCTGTCTTTAAATTTGAAATACCGAAGATTTTTTCGGTCATCACCTGAGGTTTATTCATACGATGCAAGGACTTTCAACCTAACCAGGGTAGCCTGGCCTCGTATATACTCTGGACACCTGACATCCCTAGGATCATTTTGCTTACTTTGATCCGTGTTATTGCCTTGATAAAGTCTGCGTACATATTGTGGTACAAGACGAAACACGTGTTGGCCTGACCTTAATTATTTGCTGCTGGGAAACTCTCTACTAAAGAATAAAAAGAAGACAAATATACAATACTAGCGGACATTTTTTACTGATAACACAAGCATTTGTGACTCTGTATTGTGGGCGAAGATCGCCAAATGTAAATGTGACAGGGAGTGCTATTGCTGAATAATTTTTTCTTGTATTGACAGGTTTATGATCTGTTACCAGCACTGTTGGGTAATCAGTACCTCAGTTTGTACAGCACCCCTTTTCCAGTAACTATCTAAGCGCACTACTATCTATGTTCATATTGACAGGCTCTATTTACGAGAAGTGCGGCTCATCCCTATTGAGGGATTGCCATTACCCTTCATTTTCATTATCTTCCCAGAGGGTGTTCACCAACGTTCTGGCCCCCGGTGGAACTCTTACATTCAGAAGGTGTTTTTATGCACCTGTATCTAGACTGGTTGATGCAGGCTTCCTCAGTGGAGGTGTTGTTGTCCCATACTGAAAGAGTTCTAACATCAACTGGGAAAAATGTCAGCCTTAAATCATCCCAAAATCTAGTTTTCATTGGGGCACAGTTTCGAACGATGCAGAGTCGAGTGGATTTGCTGGAGGGATGAATAACCAAGCTGCAGGGGCACATCAGAAGTCTGTCAGCAAAAGACACTCCAAAGGTGGAGGTTTGGCTCATGGTCCATGGAGACATTGCGCCTGCAGTCTTTCTTGTTTCTTGGGTGCACTTTCATCTTCACAAGTTTGCCATTTGGGGAGCTCAATTCAACTGTCACTGAGGGTGAGGAAGGATCTAGAATGGTGGTTAGAGTCAGCAAACCTGTTACACGGGGTACTCCTAGATCCACCTAATACTGTGATTCTTACCACAGATGCCAGTTTGTCGGGAGACATCCGTAGCAACGCGGTCTTTACACAGCAATACGTTTGCAACGTGGCCATTGCAACGCAAGTCATTACAACGACTTGCACTGGATGGCGCTATACACTAAGGAATAGTAAGATTTACCATTCCAACACCTTCCCTACTGTTACGCAGGCTGGAGTTGGAATAGTAAATCATACTATTCCTAAGTCCAGCGCCCTCCAGCGCAAGTCGTTGTAACGACTTGCGTTTTAATGACTGAGTTGTAGACGTATCCCGGTGCAAAGACCACGAAGTAATGTCATGCATTCCAGGATGTCAGGTTGGGGAGCATGGGGGCTCAATTTGCAGGTGCAAGGTTGCTGAACTTGCTTCGAGGCAGGTCATTCCTTACATTGGAGAGGGTTCAAGGCCCTAAGAAAGGATCTCCTGGTGTTCAGTTCCCAGTTGCAGGGAAGGGCGGTCCTGGTGAGGACAGACAATGGCACCGTAAAGGCATATGTGAACAAGCTGGGTGGACTTGGTCCAAAAGTCTGGGCAAGCTCTCTCACAAGATGTTTTCATGGGCTCAAGAGTCTCTTCTCTCTCTACGGGTCATTTACATTCAGAGGGCAGCCAATATAATGGCTGATTTCCTCAACAGGGAAATTGCCTCATCAGGTGAATTCTCCCTGGAACAGAGAGTGTTTTCTCGGTTGATTCACCAGGGGTTAATTTCGGTGGTGGATCTATTTTCCTCTGGGAGCAATGTCAAAGTTCAGAGGTTCTGTACCAAGGACAGAGAGGGTCATGCATGGGCGACTGATGCTCTGTCATGTCAGTGGTTAGTGAGTCTATTGTATGCCTTTCCTCCATTTCCTCTCATCAGGCCTGTCTGGGTGAGAGTGTTGAGAGCCGAGGTGATTTTGGTGGCTCCACAGTGGCCGAGGGCCAATTGGTTTCCCCTGTTGTTGAAGATGCTGAAGGAGCGGGAGTGGCTTCTCCCGATAGTTCTGTCCCCTCTGGAGTTTCCCATTTTGAGGGTGGAAATTCTACACAGGCTCTGTTGGATTGCCTAGAGATTGAAAGGAGGGGTTTGACAGATCAAGGGGTTTCAGACACCTGTTAGCTACTTTACAGGCATCTAGGAAGTGGTCTACTCAGTCCTCCTATAGCCGACATTGGTGATCTTTTTCCAAATGGTGTTGGGTCAGAGGTATTGATCCCACTACTGTGAGCTTACTAATAGTGCTGGAATTCTTACAGGATGGTTCCAAGTTGGCTTTAACAGTGGCCACATTGAGAGTACAGGCGGCAGTAATCCAAGTAGTCAGTGGTCCATGGAAGAATTTGTTAGACAAGGACAGCTTGGTGCCTTGTCTTTGGAAGGGACTCTCCAATTCCTATCCAAGATCAGTTAGGACTGCCCTCTTGAGATTTGTCAGTGGTATTGGAGACCTTGATGCCTGTTACATTTGAGCTGTTGGAGGAAGTTGATTTGCAATTCCTTACCCTTAAAACGCTCTTTCTCGTGGATATAACCTCAGCCAGGACGTTAGGGGAATTAATTACTAACTCTTCTTTTTACTGGCAGCTGGAAGGGATTCTTCCAGAATGTTTCCCTTCCTGTGGGTCTCTGAAGGAAGGAAGGTTGCATTGCCTGAATATCAGGTGGATACTTCTTGTCTATTTACAAAGGGTCTAGCCCTTTCATAGAGTGGAGTCATTGTTTGTGACATTTGGATCAGCCAGGAAAGGTGAGACACCTGCCACTACTATGTTGAGCAGATGGGTCAGGTTGTTGGTCTCTAAGGCTTATGAGATTTAGGGTAAGGTATTTCCTTTTTTGATTCAGAGTAGGTCTACCCGGAGTATGGCTTCGATGGTGCGGAGCTGCATGGAGCCTCCATTGGGGACATTTGCTAAGCGGTACACACAGAAAGAGGAAAATGCCTCAGGGGATTGTTTTTGTGCAGGAAGATGCCCATTCCTACCAAAAAGCAATCCTCCTTACAACCCAAGCACCCTTGGACAATGGTGCAAGGGTGCCTGAGTTGGCGCTAGGCAGCTAAAATGGCACCAGCGCAGGGACAAAGGCAGGAATGCGCTGTATTCTTTAAAATATGGCACATTCCTCACATTTTCATGCCACGCTGCATGACTTTCTTATGAAAATGCCCATTGATTTGAATCTAATCATTTCATATTTGCTGGAGACTTTAGTACTACCTTTGAGCTGTTTGGCTTATTGTCAGATCTTCTCAAGGACGAGAATGAGCATTGGGGAATACCATTTGAACTAACACCATCATGAGACACATTAGTATGGCGGCACTTCAGCTTGTGGATTTACCATTATTATTTTTAAGACCGTACAATGGTCAGTCATCATCTGATTCTGATGCTAGGCCTACTTTCACGAGAAGAGACTATCTCAGCAATATTGATTCTTTTATGTCAGATATAAGATTATGACAGGAGAAGGTGGATATGGTTTCATTTCAGAGACTCGAAACACAAAAACATATAAGGTAGTTGGATTAGGGGCCTTTTGAGTCCTCTGTGTTCATTAGCTAAAGCTACAGTAGTTTCTGAGATAGTGGAAATGTGAAATGAGTGAGAGTAATTTCCTCACATAACATCATCCAAGTCATATAAATATAAAAAAATCATTATTTTTTCCCCCCTTTAATTCCATTAAGTATTGATTTAGGGTTGAAATCCGTTGTTCGTATTGCGAACCAGAGGCCTATTTTATACTGGGTTTGCATCTGGACATGAGAGACCTACTTCCCTCAAGGGAGGACGTTTTAATATATCATATGTATACTAGATCCCTTGTCTGGGCTACATCAAGTGTTGCTTAGCTAACCTGGGATCAGGCGAGCATTTGTTGAATCCCTTGCTGACCCCCACCGGTGCCTTCAAAATTGTGAAAAAGGGGTACTGGCATTTAGTGTTTGGGTCTTGGTTAGCCAGTACCTCCTCAGAAAGCCTTTCTGACATTTCCTATCTTTTAAGAGTGACTTCAATATCGAGGAGTCTTTAGATTTTATTCATCCGTCTTCAACTAGTGCCTTATTCATAAAGCTCAGAATAGGTACTCTTCTACTTGCCTCATTTACTTTACTATCTCATGGACTACTATGTCCCAAGGGCTGTCAGGCGGCGCAGAGTGACAAACATTTATTGTATTCCGCAGGGGTTGCCAGAAACAGAGAGTGTTCTCGATTGCCCCGCTTTGACAAGTGTTGGGAATTGGAAACTACCAATCTGCTTTAACAGTCTGCATGACTGATACCAGCATTGGTGTTGTCTTTTACTAATATTTAAAAATCAATTTTAACTGGTAAAATTGTTATTTTAACAGGCCACACAGCAGGCTTTACACTGTAGTAGTCGAGGTACATAGGTAGGCCTGGAGTCATGTTTTCATTTGTGACACTAGTATTTGGCACAAGAAGAACTGCAGTTCACATTTGACATTTAGCTTCTCATACCATGGATGTATTTTTGTACCATATACCATAGCCTTATAGAAGAGGTAAATATTATCATAGGAATAGCGCTATTATGATACAAGTGCAGATCTCTACCACATGTTCATACGTAATATATTCCTCAAATTACTATTGGAATTTACACACTATTATAATCCCCTTAGAACAGGTTTTACAAAGGGTGATTCAAAACCAGCGACAGCAACTGACGCAGCTACTCCAACAACCCCAGCCACAGACGAACCTAGCGTCTCTTCAAGTAGTACAGGCTCTACAGACACTACAGGCACTACAGGTACTCATTGCAGTATCATTTTTGATTACAGATATGGCAGCCCGGGGAGAGGAAACTGTAAGAAGACTAGAAGATGCTCTGACCTCAGAAGTAATATCACCACAACAACAACAACAACAAATCCTACGCAATGGAACTGAAAGTGGAAATCTAGCTGCAAGTGGTGGGGGAAGACCGACTATAGATGATGAACTAGGGGATCATGGAGAACAGAATCTTAGATGTCCAGTAGCATCAGACATTAAAGAAAGGCTGGAAAACTCTCAAAGCATAATGAACCCACAAGATTTACCGCTAAACGTTGATGTGCAGAGACGGCCTGAAACTAGAGGATTCAGAGCCAAGGAGAACGAAGAAGAAAAACTCGAGTGTAAAGAAAGAGCATTAAAAAAAGATAAGAATAAAAATAAAAACATGGATAAGAAGCAAAATAAAGGCAAAGAGAAAGAAAAAGTGATGGAGCAGGAGAAAGAAAGGGAGGAGGCGAAAGAAAATAAGATTGGGAGCGGGGGCAGAAAAGAAAAGGAGAAAGAGAGAGAGAGAGAAAAAGACCTGGGAAACAACGATAATAATGACAGCAACAAGAACCTAGATTTAATGGCAAAAAAAGTAAAAAGACTACAAACAATTAAAAATTTAAAAGCTGCAACAAAAATTACGGGACCTCAGGATTTCTCTCAGCCTAGGTTTTTTAATATATTCAGCCCACTGACTAGAGAAGCAGGGAGTGAATTACCAAAAACAGATAAACAATATGCCATGCATGAAGGGGATGAGAAACAACCCACTGCTACGAGTATAAACTACGATGATCATACTGATTTCCTCCTAGCACGGCCCATTATAAATGAAAAATCTATGCGCGCTATGGACTCTGGTACCCAACTCCACGTTCAGCCATATGATTTATCTCGGAGAAACTCAGGGGCTAAAGCCGCCAGAACACGAAACATGAAAACGGATCAAATAGATCTAAGAGAAAAAATCAATCCAAGCAAATATAGTGAGAATATATCTAACACTCTGAAAGAAAACGGGGTCTACATCCCCCTACCCCTTTCACCCCGTTTACTAACATTGGACAGGGAGAAACCTACTTCACCTGAAAATGATGTACTCTCCGAAGAGTCGGATTCTGACCTATATGAAACAGGCTTGTCTATCTCTAGCGAATCCTGCAAGACAACCGATACAAGTGAAGATCAAATTTCGGATTCTGGCAGATCAGATGGCTCAGTTTTTCTAGGATCGGATAAATTAACTACCTCTGACCAAGGTTTGAACACACAGCCAAGATTGGAAAAAAGGAGGGCGAAATTCAAAAAACAGGGTCAAGCCATAAATGAAGAAACTGTCAACTTGATGAGCAACTTGGAACAACGTGGCACAAGAACTAAACTTGCTCGAAAAACACCCAATAGTAAATCTAAGAGGAGATCAGAACATAAGCAACTTTATGAAAACCAACAGCAAACCGGTTACAGAACTGATGTAAGTTTAATGGCAGAACCCTCATTAGCCGCAGTGCTAAGCTCTATTAAGAGTCTCCATCAAGATACAAAAATTGATAGTCAAAGGAACCACTCTGCTATCCAAAACTTACAGGGAGCAATTCAAAAAATAGATAAAACTTGCACTGAAATTTCTGAGAGAATGGCTACAATAGAAGCACGTACTGAAAACCTGGAGACTGATGTTGCTCAGCTTCAAAAACATGAAAAAGATCAAGAGGCAGTTATTAAAGACCTACAGATAAAGATCGAAGACCAAGAAAATCGATCTAGAAGAAATAACCTGCGCTTCCTCGGAATTCCTGAAGGCAAGGAGGAAAACGATCCAAGGGGCTTTATGATAAACCTTCTCAAGACTGCCTTCCCGGAACTACAAACCTGGGAAATAGAGAAAGAAATTCAACGTGCCCACCGATTTCCTTTGATGCTCTCTAAACATTTGCACAAGCCTTCTCAATATCCAAGGGCTATTCTGGTTTACTTCGGAAACTTTCTTTTACGAGAAGCTATATACGATCTGGCAAGACCTACAAAAAAAAGAGAATACAAGGGCTTCTCATTCTTTACTAGACCAGACTATGCTCACGCGACCGTTGAGCGGAGATGGAGGCTGCGACAATTAATCACCCCTTTTGAACAAACCGGGGCAACTGTTTTTCTGCAAAATCCGGCACGGTTGAAAATAATCTATAATGGCACAACGAGAAGCTTCACAAGTGAAATTCAAGCAGAGGTCTACTTAAAAGAAATAACTAAGACAGGAAAATGATATAAGGTCAAAAAAAAAAAAAAAGTTTAAAACATTTATCAACAAAGAAAACTTCATTCAAAACCTGGAAACTTGACCTTAACGCTTATACCAGTCTTACCAGGCCGACACACAGAGGGTGCGGATGCGTGCTGATCTAGCTGACGCACACACTTGGGTACTTGCTGACCTAGGACGCTTCATTGGGTGGTGAGGGGGGGGAGGAGGGTGGGGACCCTAGGGGGCGAGGGGCTTTGGGGAGGGGGGGCATGTGGACCAAGGTTGAATCAAGAGTAGAACGTAATGATCCGCAACCAGGGGGAAAAGTAGAGACCAAGCTATATGGCAAAAAAAAAAAAATGGACATATTTACAAGAATACGGAAAGATATCTTTAATGAATAGGATAAGAATTATCTCATTGAATATATGCGGCCTAAATGATTTAAAAAAAAGACAAAAAGTAGCTATCGGCTTCCAAACAATGGAACCAAATATTATATGCCTACAAGAAACTCACATTGAAGTCGGACAACTATATAACTTAAAAATGCTCGGGTATAAACTGATAACCGCTTCTACACAACCTACCAGAACTAAAGGGGTTGCAATCTTAGCTAAAGGGGGAGATCTTCAATTTACAAAGACAATTTCCGACAAAGGTGGTAGGTGGGCCATCGCAGAATGTTTATATAATAATGGGGAAAATAGGATGACTATCTGTACCGTATATGGCAATGTAGGAGATGACCCTGAAGCCTTGAACTATATTACTAACGAGTTGGTACATTGGCCATTGCCCTTAATTATTTGTGGTGATTTTAACCTAAATCTTCCGGGGCAATGGTCGACGGATCCGACATTTATCTATCAAGGGAGAAAACCTAGGGTCTTCAGGGCGTTTAAGGAGTTATGCTTATTGCACGGATTGATTGATACTTGGCATATGAAACACCCAGGTGATCATGGATTTACCTTTTTTTCCTTTCCCCACTCACGCCACGCACGTCTTGACTATTTCCTCATCTCTAATTCCCTGGAGAATAGGTGCACAATCAATAAACTACCTAGGATACTCTCTGACCACAACCCGTTAGTACTTAATCTGGAATGCAATAGAAACAGCTCCACACGGAGGAGTTGGACGTTTGAAAGGGCCTTTCTAAAGAATGAGAGTTATAATAACCATATGAGGGATTGGATCTTGGCTTTCTTGGAAGTAAATATTGGTAGTGCTCCGATAGAGATAGTTTGGGACGCATTGAAAGCTGGGATTAGAGGAGAAACTCTCCAGTTCTCTGTTAGGTCCAACCGAGAAGGAAAGGCTCAACTCGATAGATTACAACAGAATCTGAGTATGACAGAGGCGGAATTAGCCAAAGCAACACTAAGAGGCCAGGTAACTGATGAATTAGAACGGGTGGCAGTGGCAAGAAATCGGATATCAGAAGTGCTTATTGAGAAAGCTATCAGCAAAGCTACGATCTATAAAAAAAAAACATATGAACTTAGCGAACAAGTTGGACATCACCTTGCTGTTCGCGCAAGAGAAGAACAGTCACTAAATACAATAAAGAACATTAAAGACTTAGATGGAGGGGTGAGATCGGAAGCCTCAGAGATTAGAAGGGCGTTTGAGAGATTCTATGAAGATTTATATAAAGAGCCTAATAGAGAACTGGAGAACATGGATGCATACCTGGAGCAATATGAGGGATTTTGTCCTAACGAGGAGGAACAAGCTAATTTAAACTGCACCCCTACGTGGGAGGAAATCCAGATGGCATTGAAATCATTAGCTAATGGAAAAGCCGCTGGGATAGATGGAATCCCCTCAGAATTTTATCAAAAATTTGCATTACAGCTTAGAACAATTTTGCTTGAATTGTTTAGGTCCATCTTTAATGGCGGTAAGCCTCCTCCCTCATGGTCTGCAGCGAAAATCATGGTCTTTCTGAAAAAAAATAAAGACCCCATGGAAATGGGTTCTTATAGACCGATCACACTAATAAATGGGGACTCGAAAATTTACTCAAAAGTATTGGCCGCCCGATTAGCCTCTATTATCCATAACATAGTGTCTCCTCGTCAACACGGGTTTATCCCAGGGAGATCAACGGTGGACCATGTCCAACGGGTGATATCACTTTTTGATTTTGCAGGAAAAACAGGAGACCCTATGGCTTTAATACTTTTGGATGCAGAAAAAGCCTTTGATAGGGTCTCCTGGAGGTTCCTGTGGGAAATTATGGGTAAGAGTGGACTCACATCACATTTTATTAAAGCCATGCAAGGACTATATGTCGACCCAGGGGCCTGTGTTATGATTAATGGGACTCTTTCAGAGAGATTTAAGATCACTAGGGGAACGAGACAGGGGTGCCCATGCTCTCCCCTGCTATTTGCAATCTATATAGATGCGTTTGTACGGAAATTAGAAAATCATCCGTTAGTGACTCCGATAAAGGCCTTTAATATTGATACAAAAATCCTAGCGTATGCCGACGATATTGCCATAGTCACCGGCAATCCTGTTCAAGTAATGGCAGCGATAGAAGAGGAAGCGAATAGCTTTGGTAAGATCTCCGGATATAAGTTGAACTCATCTAAAACACAGATAGTCATTAATGACAAGCTAAGGATGGTTGACTATAGAATAACTGAACATGCTGTCTACCTAGGAGTTGACATAACCGCAACCCTTGATAGTATAGTAAGCTTAAATTTAGACCCACTGGTTAAACACACTAAGAAAGAACTAACCCGACTTGACAACTTACATCTTACTATTGGCGGGAGATGCAATGTTATCAAAATGATATTTTTACCTAGATTCCTGTATCTCTTCCGCACAATATGTTTGGAGTTCACTCCCCAACAATTCAAAAACATAGAGAATATCTTTTCTAGATTTATTTGGAACTATAAGAGACCTCGCCGAGCACTTAAATGGCTTATGCTGTCCAAAGAAAGAGGCGGACTCGGAATGCCAAATTTTAAGTTATACTATTGGGCTACGGTAATTAGATATAGTATTGCGCTTTTATCAATAGAAGACGGGCACAACTCCGATAGGACCACTCCACAAGAATTGATCCTAGGGATAGGATGCGAGGGTTGTCTTTGGCGACACATGAACGACAATTATTTTAAGAAAGTAAAACTTAAGACGATCTCCAATATATATAAAGTTTGGATTAATGTAAGAAAACTGCTAGGACTGAGCCGTTTTTCATGCTACACTCCAATTAGGTTTAATCACGATTTACCTACATTATTTCATGACACTTGTATGTCGAGATGGATTGAGAATGGCATTCAGCAACTAGGCTGTCTCTATAATTCCTTTGGTCTAAAAACTTTTTCAGACCTGCAGACTGAATATTCTATCAATCATAGAGATTTTTTTAAGTATCTTCAGATCAGGGATTTTTTGCAAAAAAAAACAGGGGGACGTGACAAATTTCAAAATAATATCATACTAGATACCATATGTAGACGAAATACGCCTAAAATTGGAGACATCTATGAACTCTTTAGGGATAAACTCCCTGATGACTTGGAAAAACATCTAATGAAGTGGCAGACCTCTCTTGCAATCCAATCGAATATTTCTTTGCGAGCGTATGAATTATCACAAGTGTGCTTAATGTCTATAAACCTCCAGGCACAATTTTATAAAACTTTTTTTTCTCTTTATTATACTCCATATAAGATGGCAAAATGGACAGTAGGAAAGGGAACAACCTGTCCACGCTGCTCGACGGGGGCTGCCGACATGATCCACATGTTTGCCTCATGTGACAAATTATCAGGTTTGATAAAAGAAATCTCTGACTTCCTTTCTGAAATTCTTCAAGTTAATATATCTATCACTCAGGAGGAAATTGTGCTGGGAGTATCTAATAATCAAAGACCTAATCATATGCAGGGCCTTATTTTTGTGGCTATGGCTGTCCTCCGACTCTGTATAGCTTCAGCGTGGTTGGATGCTACCTCACCGGCTTTTGTACAATGGAGAACCAGAATACTAGCAATCTGTACTTTGGAAGTAGCCATATATAAAACTAAAGGGAGGAGAAAAAAGAGAAGAGGGATGCAGATCTGGGGTCCGCTTTTGCAATGGCAATTAGACCACACCTAAAATGCTTGGTCTATAATATGGTTTTATTTGGGAGAATATATATTGTAATTATATAGATGGCGACAATACATGCTGTATTATCTTACAGATTTACCTAATTGTTTTTTCTCTCTTGTGGATGGGTATGATGAGAAGTAATACCTTGGTCCAAAGGGAGGGGTGGGGGGCTTATGTAAATATTATATAATTTTGTGAAAATTGCCAATAAAAATCATTAAAAAAAAAAAGAAGAGGTAAATAGGCAGAGCTTCATTCGAGCCAGTGGTTTCCGGTGTTCAGCAGAGGCACTTCATTGTCAGCACCAGCACTTATGACAGTTTGCACATGGTGGCACTGTGAGTCAAAATTAGAGATAGGGATGACAAACGTTTAATATTTCAATACACAATAAACAAATGACTAATTCCTACCACCCAGGGCATTTGTATAGCTTTGGAAGCTTGGAAGTGACACACTTTTAAGAGTGTGAGGATTAGTAGTGTGGTGATGCTGTCGCTGTCACAGGAAGTGCTGCCAATGGCAAAGTGTGGTGCTAGCTGCAGTGGCCTTCTAATGAGGGCCCTGACAATTATGGTTTCATAAATCAAACACTGTAAATAAACTAATCAGGGATTATCTAATTTCTACTAAGGTAGGGGTCAAAGCACACACACACTGGGCACTGGACAGCAGTGTCCAGTGTGTGTATGTGCAGAGTCTAAGTACCATCAATACAATTCTGCAAAAACTGAGTGTGGCCACGCAAAAGGGGCATTTTCTCACAACATGAAGATGTATCAATGGGAAAACAAGTACATTTGTACTTGCTAACTTTGTATTTGTTTTTGGGAGAAACCCATTCCCCTATCACCCACACATTTGTAGGTGCTCCCCCCATTCCCTCACTACTTAAAGATGAGAAGGTGCCTTTCAACTGTTTGTGAATAACTACAAACTGGAAGGTGCAATGGTGTTCACTTACTCGGGCACCCCTGGGTCCAAAAAATGGTAAAAGCACTTGTGAGCTATACATTTATAGTTGAAAATTCACCTTATATGAATGACTAATGTTGGATAGACTCATAAAATAGGTTCAACTCAGGCCTATTAAGCGCATTGTAGATGTGGCCCAGGATATGTATACTCAGTGTAGACTTTAATAGTAGAGGTAATTTTAGAGTTTCTCTGAATATCAGACTAACACATGTCATTTATTGGGTGGTAACTTACTTACTCCATTTATAATTGAAGATGATTGATTTTATTTAGAAGACAGCTTCTATTGTTTTACTTTCAAGGTAAGTAGACTACAGTCATCTAATAAATGTTCCCAGGCATTTTATCTTTAGTACGATGAAGTGGTCACTGTTTATTTAAAAAGATATATATCCAAAACCTTTGTTTTGTTATGTCTTTAGACCAGAAGGAATCAACATGTATAGACTGATGTTTCACAATGATGTAGAGCACAACTGCCCAATTAGATCCAATTTGAACTAGTAAGACTAACATACTGACAAAGATGCAAAGAAGGGTGCCCTTGTAAGGAAAATGTATGTTTAGTGTAACCTGGCTGCATAGTTCAGTTTGGAGTGAGCAAGGAACAAGAGTGAACAGTGAGGCTGGATCAGGGTCACGCAGCAGATTTGTGGCAAGGTCATAACATGAAATCAAGCTATCTCTAGGAACTGAACAGTGTGCTGCTAGCCTCCTAAGAGGAGGGTATTGGCATAGTCAGAACTTAGATGATTAGCAAAATATTCCTGGTCCAAGAAAAAATAAGGAAAGCCTATTCCGTAATGTTTGTTGGAATCAACCACACATATCTGTAAATAGAAATATAATATTGCTATTTTCCAAGAGTTAGATTATAAGTGTAGAATGCACAAAAATAGAATGCCATCTTGAAGATCACAGAGAATCGGTTTGGATATAACAAAAATGGCTCTAAAACATAATAAAACGTATCTTGAAAATGTGACCTTTCTGTCTTTTAAATGGAATAAGATTATTGCCCTTCCTGATAAAGACCTTTCTAAATAAATGATCTTGCTGATCCGAAGTATGTAATGATATACGCCAGTGCTTATTGCGAGGTTATCAGTAAATACAAATGTAACAATGAATTAATATTTCATGAGTATTATATGATCCTAGCCTTTGATAGACTGTTCTGCTGAATATTTCATTTTATCAGGACTCATGGCTCAATATTGATACTAAATGGCTGCTGCTGATGCATCAGATGCATGCACACTTGAAAGAAGGAGCACACATTTAGGGTCAGATTTACTTCCATAGCGGTTGCACAACGTGTTGAAAATTGTGCACCGGCTTTTGATGACCAGAATTTGTTTGTGAACCAATCTATGTACAAATTGGCTGGTTCATAAAATAACAGCTCACAGGGAGTCACAGAAAGACATGCCTAATTGACATTCATTAGGTGGGTCTCAATTTACAACGCCCTGTGATTGGTGCAATGCTTGGGATGGGGGCATGCAAGGAGCCCATCCGCATACAGGAAAGGGGGCTGCTTTGTTAAAAAAAAAGGTTGCATTTTTAAAAACTTCAGGGATAGTTTGCTGAGGTTCCTAGAGGCCTGGATACTCCCTGCGAGGAGGCCGCCTTGATTTCCAAAGGGACAGAGGTTTAATGAGGCTCCCTTCCCCTTTGTGAATCAGCTACCATCACTGACTTGGGAGTCGGTTACTGGTCAGAGGACTTTGACTGGAACTACAGTTGCGAATCGTTGATGTATATGCTACCATTTTGCAAGGGATGCTAAAAACCGCAAACACACAAATTTGAATTTGTAATAATTAATATATACATTTTCTAAACTGAAAACTCTGAATCGCAAAAAAGGTTTGAAAAATGAGAAAAAGTGATGTAGCTGGGTGCAAACCCTGTAATGTAATGATTTGCAGGGCTTGCAATTGCTATATTACTCAGTATATCTGACCCCAGTTTGGGGAAAGTTAGACACACTTACCAATGCAATTCTAATGTTTCAAAAATAATTATTTCTGTTTCAAACTAGAAACATATAATTGATCATAGGATTTTGCTCATTATAAATCACACATTATTTTACTTTATTGTATAAACCTGAAAGTTTTTTTCATTGGAACTAGTGGACAAATAAATGTAAAATGTATTCTAATACATATTCCTCTGCTGATGTTGACTCTCAAATCTGATAGTGCTTCTTTTTGCCATTTTGGAACTTCGTCTTTTTATCTCTGCTATAATTTTAGCTCTACTGAAGAACACTAGGGGGCAGATTTGCAAGCCCCTTGTGCCTCTTTTACGCTGCCATTGCGTCACTTTGTGACGCAGCGGCGGCACAATGCCAGCGCCATGCTGCGGGGCATTTACAACGTGACGCATCTGGGAGATGCGTCACATTGTAAAGCCTTTTTTAGGAGCGCCTCCTAAAAGTGGCTGAGTGAAATCTACAAGATTTCACTCAGTCACTTTTAAGGCCATGCTGCATCAAAACTCTGCGCCTGCTTGAAGCAGGCATAAGGATTGATGCAGCATGTTAGGGATAGGGCACCCCCGAGCCTTGCTGGAGCTGCGTCGCGCTTGTGACGCAACTCCAGCAATGCGCCGCCTTTCCGACAGGGGATGCGTCATGCATCTGCCCATCTGAGCGCCACGGTGCGCCGCATTGTAAATGCGGCGCATCAGTGGTGGCGCACGGGTGGGCAGATGCGGCGCAACTCTTCTGGCGCATCTCTGCTGATTAGCAGAGATGCGCCAGAAGTAGTAAATCTGCCCCTTAGTTGCAAGTGCTCAGTTGTAAACATTGTGCGTTCCTAATCCAAGTGCAGCAGTGGCCGTTGCTTGTGTGGTCTGATTTCATGTCAGCGCAGAACCAAGTCACTGGGAGCAGGTAATGCATTAACTACTATAATTTTGTAAGGACGTAGTAGTCTAGGCTTTCCTGTCCTTATACTCCTAGGTCAATTAACATCACATAACTGGAGTATTTGTAGGGGGCACGTTCTCCACTGAGGAGCCTCTTGAAGCTATTGACAGGTATCCAATATTTATTGTCATCCAACAAAATGTTATTCATTTTTTAAACCTTGAAAGGATGAAATTGTGAGAAGACCCAGAACTGGATTTGAACCTATAATGATAAGAACATATACAGATCCCTTGAGTTGATACATTAGTCCACTGATCCACCAGACCCAGCAAAATGATGCAAGTCTGGAGCACAATTCTTATCCTTGCTGCCCTTTTCTCGCAACTCAGAATGCTGCTCGCTGTGCTCCAAGTCATTGTCTTAACAGAGAAGAATAATGTAATTGTCTATTCATAGGAGAGTTTGGAGTTGGTGAATGACGCCAACATTACATCTTAAATACTTTTAAATGACCGCATCTGCTGTCAGACTTAAATGACCTGTTTTTAGCAGATTCTGCCATCTGATTGGACAATTCTAGCTGGCTTGCTGCCTAAATTGGCTGCCAAAAAATAGACTCTGTCCACTTAGTGATATGCGAATAGATTGTAGTTGTATATGTTTAAATAAACTGTAGACCTGGTTCCTTCTGTAAAGAATTAAAGCCTGTTCCAGAAGACATGTGGACTGTTCTTTAGCTAACTTCATTCCTAGTCTAAAATCTGTCCCACAACTAGCCAGGGTTTTGGTTAATTTCCCACCTTTTGTCCTGTATTCTATTCACCTTCTCCTGGATCCTGCAAATAGCGTATTGACCACAACAAAATCACAAATAAAAATATGAAAAGGCGCATATTTATCTTCTTTAAGGTTTATATATTTTATACATATTCAACCGCGTTGTCTGAATTTAGTAATCACTGCAAGCAGGCAATTCTGTTCTGGTATTATCAGAATGAGATGGGATTGGTAATCCCCAGTGACCGATTAGGTGAGCCATGTTATGTGACTGCTTAGGTGGAGAGGGTCGTTGTGCCAAAGTTTTAAGATGCAAACCGACCTTCCATATTATTAGAAATATCACCTTCTCTGCTTCCGGATATAAAAGTATATTAAAATGTGTTCCGTGCTTTGATAAAATCGCCAGGTTTGGTATTCAATTATTGTGCTGTATCGTAATTTTCTTGTTAAATGTATATTTTACTGACATGAATTGCATTCAGGAAAATCCCATGTAAATAAAATATAAAGGAGCTCATTTACCGTTTGGTGGTTGTGTGTCTACATCAACAAACAGTGGGGCATATTCTCAAGGATCTATTGCCGTGTTAGTGGCACATTATCTCAGCCAAATTGGCGATACATTTATCACCCCATTCACAAGCTGGTGCAAACAGCTGATATCACCAATTTTCCGGTGATAGCATCCTCAAAAAACATCGCCACAGATGACCCCGGCAACTATTGCTAATGAGATGCAGAGTAGGCGTTCCCAAGCAAAAAGCAGCGACAGCACCACACCTCAACATTCTCAACGACCAGCCAGATCGGGGATAAGACCACAAAACAGGCGATAAGATGCATTAGCAGCAGGAAATTAACTCCTGCTCTGACCTGGTGCAAAGTCGGATGACAACCAGCACCAGAAAAGGGAACCCAGACCACATTCACACTTGAAGACCAATAATGCCATAGAGCCACTCATCATGCAGCTCGGAGCCCCAACAGGGCCACGACACCCACCGCCACACACCCCCCCCGACCCCCACTGCCCCCTTGGACCACCACAGAGGCAGCGCAGACCAAGACAGCGGACATCCAGAAAACACACCAGCCTCACAGACCCAACACCAGAGAATGTCAGTGCCCACTACAGGCTCAAAAGGACAACCATCCCACGCATCCTGACCACCATTGCCCACAGGCAGACGGCACCAATACAGTGGACAACCAACATCCCACCTCAGACAAAGCTGCTGGCCGTGCTGCACATGTTGGCCTCTGGTACCTTCCAACCAACAACTGCCAGAGTCGGAGGAGTCTCACAACCAGCCCAGTCCAAGACCCCCACAACTGTCTTGGATACCATCATCAGCTTGGTACCACACTACCTATACTTCCTCCACACTGCGCATGAACAGCTGGAGACCAAGCAAGGCGTCTGCAAGGTGACTGCACATATGTCCTACGTGTGCCCCCTGGCAACTCTGCACACAATAACCGCAACCGAAAGCACACGTATCCCATCAATGTGCAGGCAACAGTGGACCACTGGGGAATCTCCACCAACGTCGACGCCAACCACCCAGGCAGCGTGCATGAGTCCTACATCTTCCGACAGTCCATCATCAACCAGCGCTTCCAGGCTGGCACCTACGGAAATGCACTGCTTGTTGGCAAGTACCAAATGAACACACCACCCACCTCAACTCCACAAACATGCAACTCACAACACTGGGAATGCACAGGTCACAAACTCACATACAACATGCCAAACAACATGCCCACCCACCAGACACAACAGCACAACTTACTGTGGCAACCTGGGCCAGCCATGCACATAAGCCATCAACGGCATGGCACCTCAGCCACACGATAGCAGATTGTGGGAAGAGGTGGGGACCAGGCATGTGCGAAGGAGGCAAGTGACCAATGAATGAGAATGTACACAATGCCAAGTGTGGCGTGGATGTGATGGCCAGACTGCAGTATGCAGACCACACACGTATCCATGTCAATATACACCGCTGGTGTCTGGAGTGTAGTGGACAGAGGACACAACCATGTCCCCGCTGACAGTGGGTAGGACCTTGGACGTGACCCACTCTATACATAAGGGGAGTGGACTGGGCCATTGTACAGAGGTCTGGCGTGCTTGTGTGAATGATAATTCCTGGGCTCTGGGCGTGGTTCATTACAGGACACGTGCAAATGCATGTGTCTCTGTCGCAGTGTGGGTCTCCTTTATGGGGTGTAGGTGGTCCCTGATGGGACTTAGACACCCACGTATGTGATCTAGTTCGGTTTCCATGAGCTCTGACCCCACCTGCACCTGTTCGGCCACCTCTTTTTGGCATTCTGACACCTGGCATTGGAATGCGATGTGTGCCTCGGTGGAGTGTTGGGAGCCAGCCGTGGTGGCGGGTGCTTCCTGCTGTGTGGTCTGTGCAGGGGCTGGGGTCTCCTCTATGTAGCTTGACTGCCCTGCTCCTGGGGATGGGTTGTTTAAGATGTCTATGAGCTGTTGTAGGGCATTGGTGTCAGAGGTGTGGTGGTCCTCTCTAGCATCACTGATGAGTTGTCTGGTCTGCTCTGCTGGAGGTGTTGTTTGTCCCTCTGCAATGTGAAGGGGAGATGCATGTTGATATTGTGTTGACATGTTTGTTGGTTCATTGTTCTTGTTTACATGTAGACTGTATGACAATGTACATTGTGACTGTTTGGGAGGTGCTGCAATTTGAGGCGCTGAGGGGTAGTCAAGATCTGCTCTCTTTTAAAAGGGATCTTAAGACCTACCTGTTCCCAAGAGCAATGTAAAATACTTCTTCCGATGGTTTAAATAGGGTCTCAGCGCCAGGATACCCTTTGGGTGACAGCTGCGCTTAACAAGAAATAAATACATCCATACAAATACATACAGTGGACATGTGGACTACATGACGGATGTGATTTTGTACACGTACATTTCAATCTCACAGTTTCTTGCTATGTTAGATGTTATTAGCCTGTTTCTGCGCATGGGCGGACCCAGTTGTGTTCTCTGTTCTGCAGTGTCGGTGTTGCACTTTGTACCACATTGTCGTGGGATGTGCTGTGATTGCTATATGGGTGTGCTGCAGTGTGCCACGGGATGAGGGACATGATCCATGTTCATTGTGGGTGTGGGGTGTGCTACACGTCATTGTGCATGTATGCCATTGTGCCCGTCACCCCCATCCCCCTGTCCCCCCAGTCCCCAGTCGTTACTCACCCTGTTGATGTTGTGTCAGGTCCTATCGAGCTGTGTCTGTACTCCTAACTCCTTGCACCATCACCACACTGATGACTGTGGCCTCCATTTGCTCCTGCTCCTCCTGTGGAGCACGACTCCAACCTCCAGTCGCCGTTGCTGCCTTCCTGATGGCAGCGGGTTTGTGCTTGGTTTGGCTTTTCACATAATGCCAGTGCCTCTTGTCCTCCTCCATAGACCTCCTCGGTACTCCGACTTCATTCATGATTGCCATATTGACATTCAGTTGATAGTAGTGTTCTGTCACCTCCGTGGTGCAGTTCTGGTTTTCCTGCAGACTGCACCCTGTCTTCCTCTCCCTCTTCTCCTTGGTCTTCTCCGACCCCATTGTTCCTTGCTGGTGGTCTGTGGGGCTTGTGTGGTTTGCGTTGCCCTCTGCACTCGGTCCAGGGACATCCATGGTGGTACGCAGTTTCTTTTGGTTTTGGTGTGGTGTTTTTGTTGCTTTTATAGTGCATTTTCCCTCATGACGCTTGGAAATTGCAGGTCTGTCGCTGGTTTTCGCTGATTTTTGTATCGCGATTGGCATCATCTCAGCTTTTTTTGCGTTCGTGTTTCGCATTTTTGCGGCGGCGCGTTGACTTTATCACAGACATTTTACGCGTTATCGAGAGCCTATCGCATGGTACCACCGGCTTGTGAATTCCACGTTGACATGGAGTTATTTTCCCGCAATAGACTGCGATGTGAAGGGTTACGTTAAGCTACTTTTGCGGTATTTATCACACCTTCTTGAGAATATTCCCTTCTGTTTTCGCCCATTTACCCATAGTACTACGAATTACGGGATGAGCACTAATAAAGTGTAATTTCTGCATCTTTACTGTGCTTCTTTACAGCAGCTTTTAGCTGCGTGTGATCTTTGCTGGAAATTACAGTGACGTCACTGGATTTAACACCAACAATAATACCAAGTAGAGCAGTGCAAAATACGTTATACTATCATTCATGGTGCTTGTACATCGTGGCATTTCATCGTATCTCGCACAGGATGTTTGTACCGCACGAATTAGGTGAGTAGTTTGTAGTGTTTAGTAACAATTGAATTCACATATTTCTTTAAGCAACAGATTGCAAATTGTACTTAAGGCAAACAGTTGCGAATATTCACCAATTTAACTTCACGCTACATGTCTTTCCTTACATGTGGTTATTTTACTTTCTTCGCTCTCCATAAGTATTAAAAACTATGACCATGCAGTTCGGGCACCGGTGTCTGGCAATCTGAGGGAGAACCTCGCAGGTATTCGCTGCTGCTTCGAGAAATCCACACAGGCTACCTAGATTGTCATGAGCTGCAAGCCCCCACCTTTGGGCTCAATTAAACTGCTCGGGGGTGCACCGGACGATGCTATTTGTAATTAGGGACTTAATAAGAGATATGTCAGATTATGAAATTTGGTGAACAGGCACTGTGTGGTACGCCTTATTCTGGGAAGCGTGCGTTGTACTTGCATGCAGCTGATACAATTTTGCTTCTGCCATTAATGTTTTTGTATCTTTTCATGCAAATTCTCTCTTCACTTGTATTCTCTGTTCCCCTTTGCACAGGCATTGAACTCCATGAGCAGCAGGGACTGCCACGTTGCCATTATCAGCAACAGTAAACATAAGCCATCAATGGGAGCTTTTGGTTATGTCTCTTAAGGCCTTTATTGGCCCATAAATATCTCCTTTATTCTGTTAGTTTTTTCCTTTTAGAAAAAGGTATCAGAAGAAGGGAAAAGGCAGTTCCTATTTTCCTTGCTTGAACTACAACAGTCATTATGTTCCATGATCTGCCTTTCACCCTAGCTTCCAACTCTGGCAGCAGACATTGTTGTGTCAGCAGTCGACTGTTATAACTTATTAGAGTTGACAAGCTACATGTTTTTTTTATAGCACGCAACAAGAGACTTCACATGCTGCCTGTAATACACAAATTGGAGACAGGCTTTCCTTCAAACCTCTTGCGCCTTTCCACTATATGGTCATGAAAGTTCTTAGTGACTAGCAATAGCCTTACAAGGTGCTTTATTATACATGGATTGCTTATGATTTTGAGGAACAACTGAAAAGCATAATGATCCGTGTCCGTCACCCGCTACCAGGGGTCACCCAAGCTTACGCAACATATATACAATTACGCTAACTAGGGAAAGGCATAGACTCTAGCAAGCACATGCTGAGATGCCCAAGCAACTCGTTTATCCACAAGCCAAGCAGGTAGCAATAGAGCTTTGAACACATCCGGTCTAATCCTTTCATGGGGATCACGTTCCATTACGTTCTTACCTCTTCCCTAACAGACTAGTTTTAAAGGGACACACAAGCCAGCATTTTTAGCTTAATTCGAAGTGATCCTCAACTGAAAATTCACTGTCCTCTCTTTGTTCACCACTCTTTTGCTCTCTTGCTAGATATGCACTATAAAAATATTTGAACATTTATACATACATTTGTAGACCCAAGAGGAAATCACACATGCTGAGCTCAGCTCCTCAGTATTTCATGGAAGTCTCCCCAATAGTGTAATAAAACAAGAATTTCCTTCACTCATGAGTCACAAACAATGCCTTCTCCATCTGAACTTTGAAACTCCTAGGCCTAGGTGCATTTATTCAACTGACATAATTTATTTGTTTTTTGCAGTTTTTATATAGCGCAAACTCAACCCAAATGTATGACAGTGCTTTACATGAGCATGAGTTACATAACGCATGCTCCCCGCCCCCCAGAAACAACAGCCAGCCCACCATCTCCAACTGGACACTGATCACTGCCGAAGACACCGCCTTTACCATGAAAAGCATCCACTCGGGGGCCCCCACCGACCCCTGCCCCCTCACATCTACCACAGAGGCACGGCTGCCATCGCACCCAAACTACAACACACCTTCAACACCACCTTCAAAACAGGCACCTTCCCAGATAACTGGAAGCGCGCAGAAGTCAGACCTCTGCTTAAGAAGCCCACAGCCTTCGACACCGTCTCCCACCGCACACTATTCGCCAGACTACACGACGCAGGCATACAAAATAGCCCTGGACTGGATCCGATCATTCCTCACTGGAAGAAGCCAAAGGATCAGAATCCCACCCTTACTCTCTGAACCCACGAAAATCACCTGCGGAGTCCCACTGGGTTCATCCCTGAGCCCCACCCTCTTCAACATCTACATGGCCCCCCTCGCAGCCATCATTTGAAAACACGGTCTCAACATCGTATCCTACACCGATGACACCCAGCTCATCCTCTCCCTCACCAAAGACCCCACCACAGCCAAACTCAACTTCCAGAAAGGAATGCAAGGCGTCGCAGTCTGGATGACCAACAGCTGCCTGAAGCTCAAAGCGGAGAAGGTATCACCCCTTCTGCATTGGACAGCACCTGGTGGCCGACCGCCCTCGGAAGCCCACCTACCCCCTCAGACCACGCAAAGAACCTCGGCATCGTACTCGACTCATCACTCACCATGAACCGACAGGTCAAAGCCGTCACCTACAGCTGCTTCAACACCCTCCGCATCCTCCGCAAGACCTTCAAGCGGATCCCCCCTCAGTCAAGGAAGACAGTCACCCACGCACTCATCACCAGCAGACTGGACTATGGAAACGCACTCTATGCTGGCACCAACAAGTCCCTACTCTGCAAACTCCAGACAACACAGAATACCGCCGCCAGACTCGTCCTCGGCATCCCCCGACACAAACACATCAGTCAAAACCTACGAAGTCTCTATTGGCTCCCCGTGGAGAAAAGAGTCACTTTCAAAATCCTCACTCATTCCTACAAATGCCTACACAACAATGGACCCAAATACCTCAACGACAGAATCAACTTCCACGTACCCAAAAGAAACCTCCAATCTTCCAACCTCGCACTGGCCAAAACCGCACGCATCCACAGAGCCAGAGCAGGCGGAAGATTCTTCTCTCACATTGCAGCCAAGACCTGGAACGAGCTACCGGCAGACATCATATGCACCCCCTCCCTGAACACCTTCAGGAAGACTGTCAAGACCTGGCTCTTCGGCTAAACAGATCTGCGGACCCACCCCCCAGCCCATTGAGACCCTCACGGGTGAGTAGCGCACTTACAATTCCCTGGCTGATTGATTGATTGACACAATAATTCTAGGTAGGCACAGAAAAATTAAGGGGCTTATTATGAGTCTGGCGATCCACGGACCGTCAGACTTGCAAGGGTACAGCCTAGTAGTCTTCTGGCCGCCCTATTATGACCAGGGCAGACTGTCCACCTTGGAACCATTGCTACAGCCCCCTGGTGGTGGCACAGCGGTCTTGAGGCTGAATTATTCATGAGAGGCTGCTGCGGCCCTGCCAAGCTTATTATGAGTTTCCTCACTGCCACACTTTTCATGGCGGTGCGTCTGTGCCATGGGGTACCCTGTCAGCATGCAACTCCATGTTCCTGCATGGAAAGAAATGCACAACATTGTGCAATTCAGTCTGTGCACGAACATGCTTTGATGGTCCCATTGTGGTGCCTATTTTGAAGGCAGCTCCATGGGAACACCAAATAACTGCCCGCCAGTGACTCGAAAATTCATAATCCGTCTGGCGGTCTGTTTTGGCAGTGTGGGATCGGAGCAGCAGCATGATGGCCCCACTCCCACACCGCCAACGTTATAATAAGACCCTTAGTGATTTGCTTAGAATCACAGGATGTTGAGCCAAAGTTGAGACTGTAACCTGGTTCCCCAAATTCAAAGTAGGCAGGTCTGGCCATTAAGCCACATTATTTGCCCATCATTGCCCAAAATGCTGACAGTTGTCAAATCTTACCAAACCTATGACTTCAGGGTTTGAACAATAGGCTTCAGACCGATAATACTAAAATGAAAATTTCTGTTTGTATACTGGTGTCTTCTGATTGCACTTCTTCAAAAATAATAACACACATTTAGTTTGTGTATTCACAAGCAAAAATTAGGCTTTAATGCCTAACATGTAGATGTTAATTTAGTTCTGAACACTGGGGGCATTCATTGTATCTACTTCTTAAGGATTAAATGCTGATGCAGTATTTTGGGAAATTTCATTCTGTAACCACCAGTTTACTCACAAATCCTGATAATACGAGTTCTGCCTGCTGCACCTTCTCATAAGCGTCTACATGTTCAAATAGCCATCCCAGCAATTAAATAAAGTGTCAATGTTCCTTAAAGTCTTTTGAAATGAATGTGACTTTCTTGTGTCTGCAAGCAAACAGTTGAGGAGTACTGACATATACCCAGAGGTTGAAGTAGGCTGGATCTGAGTGGCACCACCCGCCCATACTTTTTTATTTGAACAAAAACAGTTCCCCTTCTTTATGGTAAAACTCAACTGTCCAAGGACAGTTCATTTCAACATTCGAGATGACTCAGTTGAAATGCAGGGGAGAGTGTTTCCTGTTCTGTGAAGCAGAGGGAGGGACAGACAGCTGAACAAGAAACAGGAAATGTTGCCAGGGTGTCCGCCTCCTGAAAGAAATGTAAAGGTGTGCATATGGTTGAGCTACAAATGTAAAGGCTGCTTGGAAGCTGGTTTTGGCTTCAAGTGATGAAGTCATTTGAAAAGTATTCACTTTGAGAGGTATTGTAAGGTGACCTGATGATCCGTGGAGTGCATTCTTTTAATGCACCGTTTTAATAATTTTTGCACTAGGCACATTACTTAGATCTATACTTTGGAAGCACTTTTTTATCTTAAACTTAAATCTTTTAGTACACTTTGTGGCAGGCTATCTTATACTGTGTGTAATGCAAGTTCAAAATAATGACATACATATTTAAGTTGCTTTCTGTCAATAGGCACTATTAACGTCACTGTTCCCCACTGCACCAACCAGAATTCAATTCTGTAGCTCTCTTGGAACACACACAGATATATGCAGTAACTGTATCAGCCAAAATAGGTTTCACAACGTAAAAAAGTGCTTCTCTCACTGGTTAGTTTCACTTGCCAGTATTTTTCATTTAAGGTGTATGTTATTATAGACCTACTTACTTAAAGGTGAAAGACAAATAAAATCGTAACAGAATATTTAGCTCTTTTAAGTTATGCATTTGACAGCCCCACCCCCCTCCCAAGCTCGCTGACACCTCCTCCATTGGACTCAGGGTCACATTTCCCATTCATGTTTTAAGCACTCAACCACTGAATATACCTAATGAAATCTTATTTAAGCATGATAACATCTGATTATTACCCACCTCTATAATCTTGGGCCTGAGATGCAGATGAGGAACCTTGATCAGGAGTGGTACTTGTCATTCCTTATTACCCAATAAGTAAGGCCAAGAAAGATACTGACATGATATTGACAGAGCAAAGCAGGAGCTACATTTTACCAGAGATGCTGCATTAGCATAGAATTCTTGCATGAAAAAATGGGCTGTCTGCCCCGCCGTTTGACTCTAGCTTTATCTCCACTGAATCTGCTGTCGGCTGGGGACACGACACACCTGGCTCTATCCCTTGCTTTGCTGAATAAGAATCCCAATCAACATATTGAAATATGGAAAACAATTGCCCTGTTTGCATATGTTTAGTGGCTATTCTGCGGTAGGCATTCTTAATTGACCTCCTCATCTCTGTCCTCCTCCTCCAAGTCCTAACACGTTGAGGTGATCACTTGTTAGGACTGGTATAAGGACTTGCACGAGGAGCACTACTAAGTGGGGTAATGAAGATTTCTGGTAAGTAATCGAAACATTCTCATTCAGAAAACCAAGTGTTGGATCCAGGACATCCATGTCTCTGACTGACGGCAGGTTCTGTGGATAGGAAGCTGCGCTATGGTCCAATGGATCAATTTTTCAGTGCCTGCCCTTATATTGTGGATGAGTTAAGGGCACAATTCCTGAAAAAGCAAGTGAGGGGACTAACCTAGTTAGGCAGTATGCAAGTGACATCATGGCTCGTGACATCAAGGTGCTGCACATCGCACGTGGCATCACAGGAAGTGGCATCACACGCCATAACTTTACAGGAAGTGGCATCACAAGAAGTGACATCAGATCTTAAAACCTCACATATATGTTTAGCAGGTCTATCAGGAGTACATTTGAACGCATTATAGGTATACATGCAAATCCTCCTGATTCAGGCAGAAGACTTACATTATGTAAGCTACACTTCAAACAATGTTGCCCTTTGTCAGCATTAAGCTTCCTTTACCGAAGGATTGAACTAACTAACTCCACTGCAAGCCTACTCAAACAGGCACAATATTTAATTTGCAGAACAATTCTAAGTAGATGTGATTGCTTTAGCTGTCTGCCCTCCCCAGAGGTGAGTACGCTCTCCGATGTGAAACATTCTTACTCAGCCTTACTCACCTGCACTCAGTTTAAGAGATTGGGGCTCATTTTACACTAACAGACCATGACCCAAAGTAAGATAAAGAAACAGAATGGCAATAAAGGAGAAAGCGAGATAAGAAATCAAAGATGACAGCAGAAAAGGGGATGAAAATGAACCTGCAAGCGTAAGCAATTGTAGGGTACTGAAAGAAAAGGGTATGGCAACCTTGGCATTCAACAATAGGGCCCTAGGAAAATGTTTGGGGCTCTGCATGTATGTTTTTGCAAATTACACACTGCCCCCCAAAATGTTACCTCCACATTTAGAAGCAGACATCTCTCATGTTCTTATTGTTTGCATAACTATATCTAAACCACCCTCACATTTATCAGCAAAACCTTACAGCTCACCCTGTAATCAATATCACCAGAATGTCCACGCAAAAAATGGACAACAAATTTTAGAGTACGAGGTACCAGCTCCACAACAAAATAAGTTCAAAACATATAGTATCCAAGCATGAGAAGGTAACACACAGGAAAAAGACACATGCAATTCCAGTCCCAACCAGCGAGAGATACCAAAACTATGGCCAGTACTTAGAATCTTCATAGACTATAATTGCTAATAAGACCTTTGCATATCCTTGACATGTTACACTACCAACATGCTGCACCATAGATGGCCTGCTTAACCTACTTGTTTATAGTAACACTGACCTGTGGGCTTGCCTATTCATTGTAGCCTCATCCTGAAGTAGTCCGCCCTAGGTAATCACACATGATCTTTATTTTCATACATAGCATAGCTCTGAATTACATCAGTTTCCCAGGCCTAACAGCATTATAAAGCTACCCTGCGTTATTGTGTTATATTACAGTACATTGCAAACTTTGCAACATCGCTGCCGTAGGTGGGTATGAGAAGGGCAAAAAACACAACCACCCATACCTCGACAGGGTAACAATTTGGCAACATTTAACACAGTCACATCTAGTGCTTTCACATTTCCAGAACTATGAAAATGCAACTTGTCTTCCTTTCAAGGATAACTACTCTTCAATATTTAGTGATTGGAAATGCCGAATAAAGCACATAATTTCAAATGTCTGCAAATTACTTTTTGTTGTGGTGTGACAGATTTAGATACTTCTGCTCACAATGGAAATATTTGGGTCATGGAGGAGCAAGCAGGATATAGCAAGGCAGTCCTAACTTGAAGTGAAAAGTGCACAGTTGTGGCACCCGCCTGCCACTTCAATTTCATGTGCCAAGAATTAAAGACAAAGCATTAACCTTTGATGTAAATTAGGGGAAAAAAGAGATGTCCATCTAATGGCTGAAATGAACAATGTGAAAATGGGAAAGCTGGGATCAACCAGGCTACACAGCTTGACTACATTCTCTGATCCTAGTCAAGTCTTTGATTACATAGGCTGTAATGTTGCAGCATGTATAATAAGAATCTTGGATGCAGTGGAAGGAGAAACCAAATAGGCTTATGCTGGTAAGAGACCTTTGATGGAAGTTTGACTGCAAGGTCCACCTGCCTCCTTGCTCTCATGGAGCTCTAAATAGGAGGCTACTAACGGAATCTGTGTGAGAGCCTGACCAAAGGATGCTAATTTCCTTAGTGCATCCTCAACTACATTCAAATATAAAATGTAACCCTCAGGACACCCCAGACTATTTTAAATCTATGATCCTATCCAATAACAGAAGAGCTTCCTTGGCAACTAAGATTAAGCCTGCCCAGATACTTAGGTATCTGGACGAGGACTCTATGATGAAGCATGCCACTTGTATTTTCAGTGGGTGAGAGACCCTTTAATGCCATAGGCTGATCTCCTTGGGCTGTTATGGAGAGATAAGCTAAGAATGGTAGGGGTTCTGTCTTGTTGTTATTGTATAGTAATAAGAATTGAGGCCACATACAGGATACATATGACACTTGACTTTCATGTGGCTTCTGGCTACCATCCACACTCTAACTTCATGTGCCAAAAGATAAAGACAAAACATTGACCTTTGATGTGAAATTAAAAAAATAAAGAGATATCTATTTAGTGACTGAATTGCACAAAGTGAGTGCTGAAAACCTATGTGCTCCCCATGACCTCCATATGGCCAGGTGGAGGCCACAGTGAGTATTGAGGGCTGTCTCCTTGGTGCATTGCTCTATCCAGAAGAAGGATGTTGACCTGTACAATGCTGTGACCTGAAGGGGCCATTTTACTGCATGTACGGTCACACACCCTGTTTGCCAGGATGGGGTGGCTGTGGTGAAGTGATAGGACTGTCACCAAGGAGCAGTGTTCAGCTTTCAAGAAGCAAGCCATTGCCTGTAGAGGAAGAGCAACAATTCCACTACCCAACAATGCAGAAGGGCTCAAGACCTGCCTCGAAATTCAGGGAGATTTACCACATAGGCGGAGGAGTGTGTGGGAGCCTGCAGCCTCTACCAGAGCATCCAAGCCTCTGCTTACTGCTGGGCAGCAGACATGTGCCTGGGCACTTTGAACCTTCACTCATGTGAGAGCAGGTAAGACTGGATAATGGGCCACCAATTCTGGGCTTGCTCTGACTGACACACTTCAGTGCAGGGGCACTTTGACTTTCTCAAAACCATCATGGAACTTCTAAAAATATAACTCACTAACGGGGCCTGGCTGGAATACTGCCCCACACAAATAGGGAATATTCTCAATCCTTTTACAGGGAAGTGAACTTGAGAGCTGATCCAAGGTAGCGAGTGTGTCTGCCTTTAGAAGATTGTGTATATTATTTGTACGCAAACCTCATGGGTGGATGCACAGGAATGCTCTAGGGCCACCCATGTAATGCCTACCTGAAGTAAGGTAAGGTAAGGCTACAGAAATGGGATTTGCATGGCACTTTAAATCCCCAAGTCGATTTTGTGTCTGGGTTGTGCCAGAAAAGTGGTGCAACCCTGACGTAAAATCTGGGCTTACATTTTTTTCAAGTCTGCCACAAAGAAATTGGCAACAAGTAGAAAACTGACATTAAATCTATTCTGCTTAATTGGTTGCAAAGCCTGCATACCAAAATATCTTATGGGGTTAAGGCAAGTGCTGCAGAGATCTGTGCGTTCCCAGTAAATCTGAGTGAATAATAATGGTAAGATATCTCTGGAGGTTAATGCACTTGCTGGAAAATCTGTGTTTTGTTTATCCCCCGTTTTGACTCAAAGTAGCATTGATGGTTAATGTGTCTCATGCAAAGCACATAATGTAACATGCAGATGACAGATTTCATTTTATGTAGCTAGGTAAGTGGTTTATTGCTTTGAACACAGAGATCCTTATGTTACTTGCAATTAGACTGTAATTATTCTAATATAGCACAGTGAGCTATGAAGGATGATATGTGACTTCTACACCCTGTAACCCCTGTGGTTTTATGTAACATATCCTGTACATTGGTTAACAAACGTATATGGCTTATTGTACATGTAATGAGTACATGTGATGTAAAACTCTCTGATACCCTGCAGTGGGATGAGTAGTGCTATAAAGGAAAAAATAGTGGTATTTAAATTGCTATTTCAACGTCTCATCAGGGGTAGTAAGCGCTATATAAATACAATTTATTTTGTGTAAGTACTGGGAGAAACCAATAAATCTGACATTTTAATAGTGCATGTGTTAGACTTGTCATCTTTAGGGTGGTCTTCTCCCAAATCTTCGGCCTTTCTTCTCCTCTGTTTGGTGACTGTTTTGGGTGGCTTTAGGACTCTGAAAACTTTACCAATGCTGACCAGTGTGCTCTTCCCCTAACCATGGTATAATTGGTGTATACACAATTGTCATATTTAGTGTACCTGTACGACCCTTGTAAAGTGGTATGTCATATACCCAGGGCCTGTAGTCTTAATGCTACTAGTGGGTCTGCAGCACTGTTTGTGCCACCCACATAAGTAGCCTTTCATACATGTCTCTACCCTGCCATTGCAAGTCCTGTGGGTGCATTTACTGCCACTTCAACATGCCATTTAAAACCCTTTGCCAATCTTTAAACTCCCCTTTTATTACACATAAACCACCCCTGCGGTAGGCCCTAGGTAGCCCATCAGGCAGGGTGCTGTACAAGTTAAAGGTAGAACATGTACTGTTAGTTTTTGCATGTCTTGGTGGTGACAAACAGCTAAATTTGTTTTTCACTACTGCCCGGTCTACTCCTCTCATGCGTTAACATTGTGAGTTCCTTAAAACACTTTAAAGCTGTAACTCCTGACCAGAAATGAGTAGCTGTATCATGTTGTATATCTTTGGAAAGGTAATGATAAATCCTCTTTATTGTTAAAGTTGGGTTCACCCTTACTATTTTAGAAATGCCACTTTTAGAAAGTGGGACTTTGTCTGCTCTTACTGATCTGTATGCCTTGCTGCCTGTCTCCAATACACATCTGGAGTGGGTGACAGCTACACTTTGGGCATTCCCTCTACACTGGAAGGGGGTGGGTGTCATAGAACTCATGTGCATTCATCTACATTCTCATAGCTCATCCTGAGCAGGGCGAGAGGGGCAGCTGACACTTTCACCTGAATAGGCAGTCTCCTGTTTACCACACAAAGGACTGAGTACCTCCTTCTGATAGTCTGGGGCCAGAGCTGGGAAGAAGGGAGACCTGTGCACTTCAAGGACCTTCTTTGAACTCACACCCACGTCAAAGGCACAGCTGGGGATAAGTACTGGGTCCCTGATCCTACCAACACAGCACACTACCGGACCTGTGAAGAACTCTGTCAGGAGTAAAGACTGCTTGTTAGAAAGTCATCCTCTTGCTCTGTTCAACCCCATTTTTTGCTGAATGATACTGGTGGTAACTGGCTCTGACTGTGCCCTTGGCTCTGCTGACAGACCCAGGCCAGTGCTATGTTTAAAAAACAAGACATGTATAGGGTACACTATGTATTAGGGTACATTTCTGATTGGCCTGACAGACCCTATAAGTCCCTAGGAGGTAATATGACAAGGGGGATTCATTTACCTATAAGCCTTTAGTAGATAGTAGGGCATTTAGGTTTAGAAGCCCAGCGTATTTTGTGTACTTTGCATGTGTGCCTCGTCTTGCACACTGCCTTTTTAAAAGTAAATATTTACAATTGGCAACACCTAGGCTTTAAAACCCAAGTATATATTAGGACATGGAAGTTTAGAGGCCAGCAGCTTTGTTTGCACTTCCATGCGTGCACTGCTGATTCCTGAGGTCATTTTAAAAGCAGCCCTTCTCTACAGCACTGCTATTAAAGGTAAATTCGCTGTAAATTCAACTTTGCTGTTATGGGCTCTTTAGAAGTGATAATATACATCATCTTTACATATTATGTACCCCCCAGGCATAGGAGTCCAAGGGGGGGGGGGTCATGTAACTATAAGCAGGGCTCTTAAAAAGTGAAGGAAATCTGACCATTTTATGTTTTCCCCATTGTAGACAATTAGCCCATAGGCTAATAAGGCAATATTTTATGCATGCATAATTATTGATAGGAAGGGAGTAAAAAATATCATTCAAAGAATTAGAAGTGTTGTATTGACAAATACAACAGATTGCCCTTGTTGAATTTATCATAACATGCACAGAAAAGACGTGATAAGACTTTCTTTTCTGTAAGCCAAAATCTAGCCATCCTGTAGTCTTTCCTGATTACTCAGTGCTGGCATTATCAGCCAGGCTGCCTTGATTAGGTGATAAGTGGCTATCTAGGGGAGAGGCTGGAGAGAGCTCTGCAGCGACACAGAAATACCAGAGCAGGTGGAGGGGCATAAAGCATGAGGCTTCAAAGGAGGAGAGAGCAGGCAGGGAATGCCAGACCTACCTACCCCCGTCCCTGTGCCCCAGCCAGATAGCAGGCTTAGGAGAGGAATCTGCAGATTTGAGGAGGGGGAGCTTATGGAAATGAGCAACACTGTGAGTTGGTTTAGCTAGCTCTTCCTGCTCTGCTTAGATTTCAGCCATGATGGATGTTGGAGGAATAGGGCTTTATTTGACAAGAAGATGCCACACTTTGGAGTAAGTGGTCATGCACCTGGGTGGCACCCTGCATCCCATTGGTCAGGGGTTCCCCCTCCTTGATGCCTAGAAGGTGAGAAAAAATATGTGAGATGTGCATAGCCTGTCAGTTCTGCCGCCTGATACTACAAGGAAAAGAAGGACTGACTTACTGGAATCTGAATTTGCATGCAAAGGCCTGCACTCTGAATGACTGAGCCTGCTGCACGATTTGGTACTACAGCCCTGGGGACTGTGCCTTGCTTCAAGAAGGATTAAGGAGTGGCTTCCCTGCAGCTATAGGTTAACAGAGCCCACCTGCATCTTCTCCACCAAGAGCCCCCTTCTTGGAGTACGTCCAGTGGACTATTAAGGACTTGGCCAGGTGCATTGTGGGAATTGTGGTCTAGAAGTTCCAGAGACCATCCAGGAGATCCGAGACCAATAGATTTGTGTCCTGGACCCTTTGAGCCTACAAGGAGGACTACAGGAGCCATCTCCTGAAGTTTGTAGAACTTCTAGGAAAAAGCTTCATATGGTGACCGACCCGACCGCTATAGTGAAGCTGGCCTTCTTTAATCATGATCTGGCCAGGATTTCAGGATTGTTCCACTGAAAAGCTTCAGAGCTCTGACTTCCAGGATTTGACTGGGAGCTCCCTGAAAATCAAGCCGGTAAACCCTCACCGAATCCGGCCTGGTGAAGAGCAGCAAGGGCCATCAGAAGAAAAAGCTCCAGAAAATGTTCTAAGTGTGAAGGTAAAATTTTGACCAGGCCCCCCCCCCTTAGTGTATCTGACCAGGTCTCAATCGTGGTTAGCCTGAAACTTTTACTTTATCCCAATCAAGCAATCAAGTGTGACCAGATGTCCCAGAGTGGTGCTATAGGTTTTTAAGCACTATAAAGTGGTTAATCTTTAAAAATTCATATATCCAGTTACCTACATTGGATGGTTGTTGTTTTAGTGTCGTTTTTGTTCCCAAAACAATTACTATTTTTGGATACATTTTTATTATGTGTTGTGTCTCACTTATTTCATGAATTGTTTTTTTAATGCTTTATATACCTGTCTCCTAATTTAGGCCTGACTGCTCAGTTACAGCTACCAAGAGTTGAGCAAGGAACTAATTTATTGAGACCTTTACTGGACCCTAAACCGTGTTAGTGGGCCCTTTTATTGCTGGTAGGTGCATACTTACCCCTACCAGTAACCCACTTCCAAGACTGCTGAGCTACAAGGATTGTCACTCTGCTTGACCACTGCTCTGGATGAACTGTTTGTCTGCTTTGCTGGGCTGCTGCCTGATGATCTCTGCCCTGCTGAGAGCAAGGACTAGACCCATCTCTCTTGAACCCAGAGTAGCTCCAAGAGCTTGCTGGCTTGACCCCTGTTCTGAAGTCTCAGGGCCAAAAAGACTTCCTTCAACCCTCCAACAGCACATGGACTCTCCCATCTGTGAATCCTGCTCTGCCAAGTGGTGCCAATCCAGTCCTAGACCCTTGAAAGGTGACTTTTGATGTACAGAACCATCAAAATGTAAGCGGTGACAACTTTGCACTGATAGAAACTGACGCATTGACCTTTGACGCTGAGCTGATCAGTGACATCACCTCAACGGACTGTGCGGCTCGACGACGAAGGACAGCGCAGCTTGACCGCAATGCAGTGCCTGCATCGTAAAGGGGTTCGCCAACAAAACATTCATCACCTGTGTGGATCGGAACCAACGCATTGAGTCTTAAAAATCAAAACTTGCTCCACCCAAGGTACTTATTCAGCAGGACCTAAATGAATCCTGTAGCCGGCCCACCCTCCATTGAAGCCGGCTTGAACTTCAGATTTACCCTGGTCCAGAGCAACTTCAAGTAACCCCTAAGTTCAACATTTTTCTCAGCACTATTTTTTTATTCATTCTTTAAAAATGCCTCACTCCGGTCCCACTTATTTGATTTTTTCTGTTTGGATCGTGTTTTGCTCATTAAAATATGATCTATATTTCTAACCATGTATGGAGTATTTTTGTGGTACTTTCATTATGTTACTGTTTGTGTGTGTGTGCGTTTGTGTGTGTTGCACAAATACTTTACACATTGTATCTTTAGAAAAGCGTGACTGCTCTGTGCCAAGCTACTAGACGGTGAGCACACATTATCTTTTAGTATGTATCTAGCTTACACTGACTAGAGTGGTGGTTCCTGACAACAAATAACCCCAGTTCTAACAACATGCATATCACGCACACAGGTACTGAAAAAAGTCAAAAGCATGACTCTCTTAAGTACGTGCGAAATGCTAACAAGGTGTGTACCTTTGTTTCCCCTCCACTGCATCTGCATATAGGTGTGAGGCTCCAGACCGCTTCCAGACAAGAGTCTCGAACAAAAGGAAGCCTGATGAACCCTCAAATTCCTTTATTATGGGCCCAGCTGGAGACTGAAATAAAAAAGCTCCCTCCCCGTCTTCACGTTGTTGCGAATCAAAAGTGGAGAATGAGCAGGTGCTGCTGGATGTGTCCCAGTGTTTGACAACTACACCTCGATGAGTACAGCGTATTTTTCTATCGGGCCCAACTTCTTGGCTGGCTGAATGGCGTCCAACCTGTGAAAATAGTGGGTGGATGCTGTTCACCCTTGTGTTCCCCGACTTGTGTTCGGTGTAAGTTGCAAGTGGGGAGGGGGTGCGACACACCGGGTCGGTGCACACCGGAGAGACCGAAAGCTGTGCACACATAATGCCACCTATGGGAGCCTATGACCATACCAGTATTCTTAAAGGAAGCATTCTGATAGGCTGACTCTTCTTCTGCGTCCACTTTCTCTTTCAATCTGTAATTGAGATGATAATGCAGTGCAGTGTAGAGAATAACAAACATTCTTTCCATCCCTTAGGATTAAAAAGTTTTACATTTTCGTTGCTGCTTTTGTCTGCTAAGCAAGGAAAAGTCTACCCCCAAATCTGGTATGTCATCACATGGCACCTTTTAAGTAGCGTAGATAGAATTGCACCCCTAGTGTGACCCTGATAGACTTCCCTTAAAGCGAAAGAAAAACACTTCAGAAAAACACTTTACAGAGTCTCTCGCACCTGGCATGTTGTCAGCTCAAAAAGTAAACCACGAGCCATTGCCGTGTCCTGCAGAGCCGCCAGCGTTTGCCACTGCTGGAATCAGGCAAAGCTGCAAGCTGAGAGCTCCGTACACATGTTATCAATATACGGGACTCAATAGGATGAACAGAATTTTTTTCATGTGGAGTTAAATAATGAGTGCGTAAATCCGCACTGCCATATACTCAAAAACTGTCGACCTTACATTCATGAAACAATGATTACTTCTAGATCATATCCAAAGAACAGCCATGCCAGTTTTGGCAAAACATCCCCGTATAAAAGGGAAAGATGGCAGAATTTGCGGGACACTCAACAGAAAGAGAAGGGTGTACAGAAACAGTACATAGAGTATGGTGGGTAGACGGCATGGAAGGAAGAGCTGACAGCTTGTTAACAGAAAACAAACAACATGAGACCAACCATTCTCTCGGAACAAATAACGCAGAACTGCATTGTTAAATAAACCACATTGAGACGGCCCTTGATGCTCATGGCTGTTTGTTTTATACAGCTCTTTGAATGGAGACATTTTGTTGCGTAATAATAGCTTTTGCACCTTACTTGTCTTGAAAATACTGCTTGAGGCTTGTTTCCAAGTGGGCTCAAGAAAAACAGCCATCATCAACGCTTTAAAGGCCCATTTGTTTTTGCTGTGGTTTGGTGCTGGCTTGAAAGACTACAAATATTAAAGTACATGTCACTTTTCATATCAACAGCTTAGGTGAAACTTGATTGTAGGACAGGAGAGGCATATGTTTCTCAGCCCTTGCCTTATAAATTTGGCCCGAATTTAAGGTGAGGCTTTGGCTGGATTGTGAAGAATGCAATGTGTTTTGCCGAATCCATACAATTACAAAAAGCACAATACTGTGAAACTGATAAAATGAAAGACAACCTCCGAAATTACTTTCAGAACGTTGGACCTAATTACTATGTTGGGCGAAAAGCCTCCGCCCGACAGTCATAATTTCCCAGACCACGTCGAAGCCCTTCCGACTGATTCGGTCAGTTTACAATCTGCCCAACCGATTACAATGTTCACGGTCGGAAAGTAAACCATGCGGTTATTTCGAAAAGGTTCTGACTGGCTCTTGAAGTATCCATGTTGGTTGGAACCGCATCGTGCACCTCTATGAACAGCGTTTCTGATCCACCGATTACGATGTCGATTTCCAACAGCCTTTCCTAGTCGGCCTGTCCGACACAAAAAGGCTGTCGGAAAGTGACTTTGGGGCCCCCCTGTAAAACCCTGCACTGTGTGACAGGCACAATGTGGTGCCGGCGATAGGGTGCAGGGTTTTTACACGCACACCCTATTTCCCCATTGGAACCTGTGTTGTCGGGCAGAACACGGGCTCCCATAGGGAACAATGGGACACCAGTCGCATCGTAAATGGTCAGGCTGAACTGCCGACTGCGAGTTGGTCGGTTCCCAAATCCGAGACGGTGTCAGGCGGAAAGTTTCTGCCCAACATCGTTCTAAGGCAGTTATTATTGGAATCTTATAGGTGAAATATACTGACATACTGAGAAATAAATTGAAAGAGAGTGGGCTATTTCTAGTTTGACTTTTAATTTTAAGAGCAAGCAGGGAAATAGTAGACGCTTATGACTCGTTACGTGACAAAGAAATGAAAACAATATTTGTACTGCTGCTGTAAAGGTAGACTTGAAGACATCAATAATTATAGCCTTTAATGAAAATGTGATATTGTTGAACATTGCTTCAGTCTTAGTGTGTTGTTGAATATTATTTTTCAGGAAAGTAAGCCCTAACAAGAAATTATAGCTCAGTCTTATTTCCAAGGTATTCTCTGAGATAAATTGAATTAATTGATCTCTCTTTCACTTTCTAACTCTGTAAAATCCTGGACAGAAACATGTCAATGAAGGATCACATCAACAACTCAGCTAAAGGAGCACTACTCACACTAAAAGACGTCAAAATCTCAAACCTTTTATCCCCACCAATGACCTTAAAACTCGAGTCAAATTGCTTGTCATCCCTAAACTGGACAATTGCAATGCCATCATCACAGGAACTCCAAAAAGTAATTTTGCACCCCTGAGAGCCACTCTCATTGCGGCGGCGAGACTCCTCACAGGAATAAAACGGTTGGACCACCTCTCTCCGTCCCTTAAGAGTCCCAACTGGCTTCCTATAGAAGGAGGATGCATCCTCAAAACCGCCTGCATCACCCAGAAAGCCCTTCATACAAAAATACCCTTATTCTTTGCAACTAAACATTCCAGAGCTGGGTCACACTGGGCACTGAGAAGTTCCAACGCTCTTCTTCTCATACCCCCTAAGCAGAAAAATAAATCAACCCAGACATGCGTTTTTTCAGGAAATTCCCCCAGGATATGGAATGCACTCCCCAAAGATCTCAGATGCAACCCCTCATTCTACTGCTTTTAACTTGATCTTAAATCACTGCAACTGAACAATTGTATCAACTCACACACAAGTTATCTATGTTTCTTAAAGACTTTACCCCACTCCACAGACTCTCTCTCATTGTGTCCACCTGATCCAGTGAGTCCCACCCCAGCACTAATGTAATTACCTTTTTAGTTGTATTGTGTAATGTCATTACCTGTTGCTGTATTATTGTACTTTGACTCTGTGCTCTCACTATTTTTAATATGTTCCGTTTTGAGCTTCCGCTGATGACATTTGGCCTACATGTATCTCTGATATATCTAAAATTGTTCTATGGACGCTACTTGTAAAGTACTCTGATACCTCCGGGTCTAGCTAGCGCTATATAAAACTAAAAAAATAAATTAAAAATTAAAAATAACCACGTATTTTGTCTGTATATTACTTGTAGATGCCAAGGCAATCAGAAATACTGATAACGAACATCGGAGCACTTGCTGAATATTTTGTATTGTTATGATTAAAGATAGAGGGATATAAATTACTTTGCCCCTAGATTTAGTATTAATGAACTGTTTAAATTTGAAGTCCTTCATGGAAGAGCTGCACCTGTTCTGATAATATGCCATGATTGCTCATGACTACGAGAGGGTTATCTTATTTGACAAAAAACCTACACTGCGTCTGATTACTAGTGGGTCAGGAAATAAGAGACTATTTATCACACCTCATAAATAATGTTACCACAGGCTCTTCTTTCCCCACCCTACAGGAACTGCATACTCCTTTGGTGCTACTTTAATTATCAGGTGTGATAAGTATAGCCCATTCTGAGTTTTCGTAGAATAACATATTTTGATGTTTAATGCATCAAAATCCACAAGGTACAGTAAATACCTACCATATTTCCCCTGTTGAATTTCAGTAGGTTTGACCTGCCAGAAGTTAACAAAGTTGGAGGCATTTACTACATCTGATAATTATCTGATCCAGGATACCACAAGATCCTAGCACTACCCATAGGTTAAGATGGGGAACATCATCAAATGCCACACTAAGGTTTCTAAAGGCAACACATAGATGTTCTCACTTAATAGTCACACATTTCTAGTGCAACAAAGCAAAGCAGAACACATGATATGTGATCCATGAGTAACTATGTGCCAGAAAGATCGTTTGTCATTACTGGATGTGGAGTCCCACCATGTCCTGCAAATCACACTATTCCCCCTCTTGCTGACTGCAGGCCAAAATCAGCTTATAAATCCTAAGGGGTGCTAATATAAACTCCCTGGGTGGTTTGTTTTGCCTAAAGAAGTACTTCCTTAGTCTAATAAATTATTTTGAATAGCCATTCAGAATTGGTAGCATAACAGGCACAATCTTTGTGGGGCTCAAAGGTTGCTAACACTACACTATAAATATCAGCTATAATTTTTGGATTATTTAGAATAGATGGGCACGTGACACCTCCATGGTTGTTCACAGTGGAGAGTAGACATACGTCTTGAAGATCATCTCAGTGGAAGTTTCTGTAAAATATCTCCTGCAAAATGACCAAAAAAGGCATGATAATCACTATAACACCTCCCCAGACCTATTATTTGTTTTAGAGCAGGCCACAATCTCACATACAACATAATATAAACAATTGTACGCATTCTTTTACCCTTCTAAATATATAATCCCCATCACATCTGATATACTGACTACATTGCATGTTCTGAAACCCTTTGATAATGTCAGGTCAGGTATTTGGTTAGACACAGCCAACCAATGCTTGTTTGGATCTAAATCTACTGTTGGTATACCCTAATCCTCATCTTCAAACTCTTTGAGAGAATTCTCTCCAATCAGTGGCACACAAGTCGTATTTAAATAACCTGTTAGCACAACTTGGTGGGTGGTCCAAATAAGTGTCAAGGAAATGTGGAGTATTGATGTAATATTATGTGAAGCAATACTATATTTGTAAATATTAATCAGTCTACACTGTAAACCTGAGTGCAGGAAAATTAAGAGACCCAAAAAAGGTGATCCAAAAGGTGACTCCAGATGTTTGATCTCACATCGTAAAGGCAATTTAATACATATTATCAGGACACCAGAAGGTCTCCCGACTGAAGAGCATTAAGCATCTAGACTAAAGTTTAAATAGCCTGATCTAAAAGTTGGCTCTACTGTTTAAGTCTCTTGAAAGACACAGATATCATAGCCATCAACAAATTCACACCAGTTGGGATCATTTATTTTAGTCTTTAGTCCTGCAACAGATAGGAGATATATATAAGGGGTATCCTTATGTAAGTTTGAATTAAGTACAGTTCTTAGAGGAGCAGAATTTAGTAATCCCTCCCTGCCTATAGTGTTAAGTAGAATTCTCTGATTATCATCAATGTTCACTGAATTCATAAAGTTGTGTTGGTTAAGTATTTCAACACCATTAATTTAAGAGTCTGGACAACCTTTTATAAGTAAATCTATCTATGCCAAATTAGATTCAGTGTCTAGATTATTCTGGTTTCTGGAAATTCCCCATAACCAATCTTCGTACCTACTCCGGTTATTTCGATTTGACGTAAAATATGGAGTGTAAAATAATACCACTTTTTGCATGATCACCCCCCTTTTCTGGTGGACTGCGGCTGCTAGTTTTGTGACTCTGTGTCCTGGAACTTTGCTAACTAGGCCACGGTGCATGTGATCTAATCCAAAAGTTGTTTACATTCCTAACGGGCTTAGGTACTTTATCTGTTAGTCCTTAGTATATGATACAAAGTGTGCCAAAGGCCTGCAAGTCCAATGTCACTGATAGACAACAGCACCCATTTGCCACCCACTACAGTGACAGTGCAAATATGAATTCAGGCTTAAATTGTAACCAGACTGTGGCAGCTAAACTTCAATTTGAAATCACAAAATAAACCTTTTTGACTAGTCAAAACTTCACTTTTAAATAATAAGTCACCCCTCTATAGGTCCTATAAGCCTTTAGGTAGGGTTTATGGTGCTGAAAAGTAAGATATGTTGAAATGAAATGTTACACATGTTCGTACAGTGAAAAAGTCCCCAAAACAATTTTCACTGCAGCAAGACTGGCTGTTTGCTAAGAGCACCAGATTACATTATTACGTTTAGTAATGGTAATTTCTGTGAGAGAACAGCTAGAAATATAAGCTAATGACTCTTTTGCACATTATTTCAAATCAAATTTAATGGTAAAATCAGATCCACTAAGGAAAAGATATTTATAGAAAGTTACCTTCTCCCTGCCAAATGTCTCCGGAGGCCCATTTGCATAATCTCCAACTGTACCCTGACATCAGAATAGCCCACTTGATGGAGTGTGAAAACTACTTCCAGACTTTGGGTTTGGGTAGGTATTTCTGTTTCTCTGGCAGGATGACCACCTGGTCTGTGCCCAAAAACTCGATTTCCTTCGAGGAGGCCTAACCTGTCACAAGCAGACACTTGAGCAGCTACTTTGTTCCCCTAGTTATGCAGACACCAACCCCAAGGGATAGGAGCTGCCTGCAGAGCTAGCTTGAAGTGACCACAGATTTGGGGTTGCTTATATCCCTGGTCACACCTCTATGTAGGGACCCACATCGATAGGAAGTTTAACAGCTACAACCCTGCCATCGGCCCTTAGAGGAACCTTAAGTGAGATATTAGAAGAAATAAAAAAAAATCTTTTTTTTCTTTTTTCTTCTTTGTCCTCATCTCACCAAAAACTTCCACAGATTTGACAAGCCAGGTTTTGTTCTCGATTCCTGAGGGCCTCTTTGGCTCACTGTTTCAGTCTAGGCCCCATGGCCTTCCTCCCGTATTGGAGGACTGGTGTAATCATAGGACCATGGGGAAATGGAACATTTTTGGGGGGGGATATTGCCTTAATCCATCAGATCAAATACCTTAGTTGTGCCCAACGTATCAATGGTTGCCAAGTACTGGGTTGGTTGTCTACTCCGGTATCATGGTCTAATCGTGCCGATTAAAAGGCGGCTCTGAGCCAATTTTCATTACCAGGGGGGGTTTTGTCCTTCCACTTGATACATATTTCTCTCCTTGCCAAGATGATTAAATATGATATTAAGGCCATATGATTCTGTGAAGGTACACCATCAGTAGACTCATTTTTACCAAAGAACACCAAAGAGAGATCTACAACTATATCCACCTCCAGAATAGATGTCAACACTTCCCCCACTCCTTTCCAAAATGTGGTTAACACCGGACACTGAAAAAAAATGTGTATGTCGTTTGCATTTGTGAGACTACATCTTGGGCACCTTGGGGGCGGAATAGGAGCAAATTTGGCTATTTTAGCCGGGGTATAGTATAGCCTGTTTATTACATAAAAATGTTTTTTCTTCAAGGAAGCAGGCTTTATGTATTTATACAGCGTCTTTAATGATGGATAGAACAGTTCCTCAATTTGGGCGGCCAAAGGTGAGTCATTCCAAACTGAAATTGGGGAGGGGATCTTGGCTTCCTCAGCGTCTTGGATTTGGGCATACCATAAGGCTATTTCTTTCTTCTTTGGGGACGGATCTTGAAAAAGCTGTTCTAATTCCCCTTTTCCTCCTATATCACCTTTTTCAGACTCATACCAGCTATTCAGTTGAATATATTTAAACCTTGAGAAGGTGGGGCCTATTTTGGCTGATAGAGCTGCCCACGGTAGAATGCCCTCTGAGTCCACTAGATCTAGCCATCGCTCCATACCTGAATTTTTAATCGGAATCGCCAGACTATCACACATAAGGGGCGGTGTCCCAGGCGAGTCCCATATTGGAGCGAAGTCCGAGAAATATCCAATTCCCCATATCCTCCTTAAATTATACCAGGTTTGTAATGCTGATTTCAATACCTTTAGCCGAACATTTTTAAAAAACCTTGGAGTACCAAATTTGTACAAAAACCCGTCTTGACTGTTGGCACCTTCAGCCGTAACCATTTCTCCCAGTACTCTCCCCCAGGATGTTCGTTCGGGGTGAGATAATAGCATTCTTATCCCTTTAAACTGAAAAGCCATCAGATACCAGTTTATGTCAGGTAAGGCTAGTCCTCCCTTAAGGAGCTTCCTCCTAAGCTTTTTCCATGACATTCTGGCATTTTTATGACCCCATATAAAGCTACCAATTTTACCCTGTATTTTAGTTATAGTTTTTCCAGGGAATGTTAAAGGGATTGCATTGAATAGGTAGGTCAATTTAGGGAGTACAGACATTTTAACAAGGTTAACCCTGCCATATATTGTCAAGGGGAGGTTCTTCCATTTAGCAAAGAGATAGTCTATTTCTTTTTCGATTTTCCCAAGATTTAAAGAAGGAATCTTATTTAGGCCTTTAACTATTTTAATACCCAAGTGCCTAAACTCCTTGCTTATGGGGCCTCTCGTGTATATGGTGTTCCAACACATTATTTCAGTTTTATCTGAGTTGACGCTGTAGCCTGAAACCTTGCCAAATTCCCTCAACATGGAGACCAGGTATGGAATTGTATGCTCTGGATCACTGGTATAGACTATCACGTCATCGGCATAGAGTGCCAGTTTGCATTCATATCCTAATGATCTAAATGGGATGATATCTCTGTCCAGTCTAATTGTTTGAGCTAAGGGCTCTATATAGAGATTAAACAACAGGGGAGACAGGGGACATCCCTGCCTGGTCCCTCTCTGAATTGGAAAGCTAGGGGAAAGTGAGCCGTTCAAGAGAATTCTGGATGAAGCTCCTAGATAACAAAGCTTGATAGTCCTCACAAAAACTGGGCCAATTCCCATTGCCTCTAAGACACCCCAGAGATATCTCCAACACACATGATCAAATGACTTGGCTGCATCGACTGCCACCACGGCCAATGGATCAGTTCTAGCCTCCGCTAGGTCGATATTGCCAATCAGCAGTTGGGTTTGATCTTGATTTACCCTCCCCTGTATAAAGCCCTTCTGATCGGGATTAATTAGGCTAGGTGCCAGTTTCGCCAATCTTCCTGCTAATATCCCCACAAATATTTTATAGTCTGCATTTAGCAGGGAGATTGGACGATAGGAGTCTGCCAGTAAAGGGTCTTTCCCTGGTTTTAAGATTAACATTATCGTGGCCTCACTCCATGATCTCGGTATTGCCCCATTAGAACAGTATATTGAGTTAAATAGCCTGTGTAGGACTGGAAGAAGATCGTCTTGTAATAGTTTGTATACTTCGTTAGGAAGGGCATCAAGCCCTGCAGCTTTTTTGTTTTTTGCCCGCTTTATTTGGGCCAATATCTCTTCTGTGGTAATAGGGGCATCCAGAGCTTCCCTAGAGGCCTCCGATAAAATTGGCAAAGATTTATCCACTAACCATTGTGATATCTGGTCTTGTGTGGGTTTAAGATCTTCTGTATACAAATCTGAAAATAATGTTATTAAAGCCTGTTGTATTTCCTCCGGATCGTTAGATTTAGTTCCACTGCTATCTATTACAAGTTCGTTAATATCATTCTTTGCCCTATCTAGCCTGGCCTTCCAGGCCAGGATTGCCCCTGCTTTCTCTCCATACTCAAACATCTCCATGTTTCTGGCCTGCCATTGTGCTTTACATTTTTGATCTAAAAAAGTTCTAAGATTTTTCCTGGCCTCCTCTAAATTACCGTTTATCTTAACTAATTGCCCTGTATCTCCAATTATGGCATTCCTTCTTTCAATCTCCAGAGTGCCGATCTTCTCCTCAAGAGCATACAGTTCTTGGATCTTTAGGCGGTTCTTATAACCTATTTGAACTTGTAATACGCCTCTCAAGTTAGCTTTATAGGCGTCCCATACTTGATCAATAGAAGTTGATCCCAAGTTAAAGGAAAAAAACTCTATAGAGGACTTACCTATAGATTGGATTATCTCAGCATCTGCTAGCATTGCTCTATTCAATGTCCATCTTGCCCGAGGACGATTGACACATGCTACGTAGACTGCTAATAGGGGTGCGTGGTCTGATAGGTGAGTTGGTAGTATCGTTATACTAGTGGCGTTGTTTAATGCTTCTCTATTCACCAATAGGTAGTCGATCCGTGAGGAGTGACCGTATTTTTTACTGTAATAGGTGTATCCCTGGGTATTTCCTTCCTTAGATCTCCACAAGTCAGCTAAATTCAAGTTTAACATTAAGTTTTTCATGACTCTACGTGATTTGGGAGTTGTTGTACTATGACTTAACCTAGAGCTATCCTTTACTGGGTCAAGCTTTATGTTAAAGTCACCTCCTACTATTAACGGAGGGGTTGCTGAAATTAGGCTTCCCTGTAGTTTAACCAGATATGATGGATCATCCAGGTTCGGGCCATAGTAAGATGAACATGTTATTTCAACTCCCCCTAGATCCAGGAGGGCGGTTACCCATCTACCTGAATGGTCCGTTTGGACAGACTTAATCTTACAGGGAACCCCCTTTTTAACAACAATAGCTACCCCCCGAGAGTTTATTGCTTGTTGTGAAGCACAGAAACACTGTACCCATGAGACTTTGGAGAAAAGTACTTGAAATTCCACTGAATTTAAATGTGTCTCCTGCAGTAAACATATCTGTGCTGGGGCAAGCTCTAGATACTTTAAAATCAGCCTTCGTCTACGTTCACATCTCAGACCATTTAAATTCCAAGAAATGTAATGAATTTTACTGCAATCATTCGCCCTACCTGTTGTGGCCATATATTACCAGATGATGAATTCTCTTTCTTAGAACTTTATCTGTTAGTAAAATGATTAATTTGGTGAGGTGAGGCTTTTTTTGTGTGATTTTTTTCCCTATCTGCTCCCCACCCTGTGAACCCTCCCCCCCTACTCCTATAACCTCCCCTAAGTGCCCCTTCCCCTCGCTCTCTCTTCCCAACCCTTGAGGAACCCACCCTTCCATTTGGCTAAGCCTCTTTGGGTGTAGCTCCCTCTTGATCTCCCCTGTCAAAAAATATTTGATATCCTAGCGTCTTAGTGTTGCTTATATCGCAAGACCGACCCTAAACTTAAGGCCTGAATATCGCACTTGTTAACCACCCTTTTTTTCCTGTCGAATTTTAGCAATAAATATGTCAACCTCTTCCACAGACCTCAGCAAATGCATCTGGTTATTCCACATTACCCGGAGGGTTGCTGGAAACCTAAGCTGTGCTTTTGCCCCCAGGCTATTTATTTCTTCCAGTCTCTTCCCCATCTCCCACTGTCTAGTGGCAGTTATGTGGGAGATGTCAGATCTTATAGTGAAGGAAAAGGCCGGAAAATCAGTAGAAGGCGAGGAGATAGTCCCTTCTTTTAATGCTGCAGTAAGAATAAGCTCCTTGATTGAGTATGATAGAAAATTTACCAAAATCTTGCGCGGTTTTTGTTTCTCTATCTTTCTTTTGAAGGGGTCTCTATGGATCCTTTGAATCTCATAATTCAGGTCGATGTTCGGCTGGCTCTTGAGGACTGTATCCTTTAACAGTTTAATTACAAAGCCCTTTAGATCGTCTCTTTCTATCGCCTCAGGGACATTTAATAATTTTAAATTGTAAATTTGTTAAAAATTTTGCAACTAATAACTGCCAAAAAGGTCACTGACCGGTTGCTGAACCTGGAAGGGAAAGTCTCTCAAGCGCTCGACAGGATGGAAATGTTGGGACAACCTATTTTTGACTGCAAGAATAAAAGAATAAAATAACTCAAGTTGTGGGGTTGATACAGCAGTTGGACAAGCATATAGGAGTCTTGAAAATGAAACATGAGGATTTGTAAAATCTTTCACAGAGATCCAATTTGCACATCATGGACAATCTGGAGCAGAAGGAGGACTTTGAGGAGCCTCTACTGAACACACTTATTAAAAAATATGTTCTTCCACATTATTTAGCATATTTAAGAATAGTGTGAGCACACCATTGAACCCACCCAAATTCTGATGAACTCTAGATACCCTCACACATTTCTGCTCAATTTTGCAGATTTTTGGATCAAGTAGAAAATCTTAAGCATGGAAATCCAGGCTAAAGAATTTAACATGAACAAAGAGTTCTTGATTAGTATTTTGTGTGATGAGACTATGGATTCTCCCCACCAAAGGAAGGATTTCAAGGCTATGCTCTCCTTTTTACACCAGGCAGGGGCACAGTCCATTATCTTTCATCCAGCCAAATTGAAGGTGGTGCATAATGGCTGTTTCTATTGGTTTACATTTCTTGGTGACGCCAGTTGATATCAGTTAACAAATAGTGCAGCCGATATGATGGTTAAAGCTCAATTTTTACTCATGTCTTATGCAGGAGTGTCAGTGGTGAGGTGGCGGGGCAGGGCAGCTGGGCAGTGTACCAGGTGCCAGGGCATGGTGTGGGTCACCAGTCAGGGCTTCCGGGGTAATGCTAATGTGTTTCAGTGGTCTGTATTGTTGCCTGAGTTGACACGTTTGGTGATGGCATAGAAGAGGATGAATTTCAAAGGGGCAAACAATTTGCTTGGGTATTAGTAGTTGGGCACACCCTGGACACAGTTACAGGGCCAAATAGAGAAAAGGTTTTCAGTGCAGTAAAACGAGGTTGTGTATACGGATGATAAATGAACAGATTTTGTGGTAGCTTATCATAATTTAAATAGTTTGCATAATGGACGTAAATGAGATGCATTTTGTTTTAACCTATTGCAACATGACACATCGGTTATATTTATAAAAAAGTCGTATTTTGTTTGAGGGAAGGAGAGCAATAAACTCCGCTACCGCTGTTAGTCAGTGTTTCTTTTACTCAGCAGTTGTAACTCACTGGGGGACAGCAGCGCTGTTTAGCTGCAAGGCTCAGGTTAGCTGGCTTTGCCCTGTGACAGATGGGGGGTTACTGGGTTATACTGTTATAATCCCAAATTAGGCCCATGTAGGGAAGCACCTCACTTTTTTACATTGTCCTCACAATAACATTTCAGCTCCTTTTACGGACCAGTACCTGACAATTTCAATCTGCTTCAGCCATTGCTGTGGGAATTACGTAAACTCCCCTGGGTGCCTATTATAGGGGGTGATTTTGAAAAAAATCCCGCACCTGGGGTGTTTTCCTCTAACCCAAATTGAGGGCATCATTAACGCAACATGGAGAAGGTCTTTCTTGATATTTTCTCTAGATTAGAGATCCAAGAAGGGTGTGCGTTAAATCCCACATCTAGATTCAAAGATGTATTGATCCGCATCATAGATATACTTTTTTTTTAGACCCCCTTAACCATCTCAAATGTTTCTTCCCATTATCACATCAGGCTTTTTCAGACCACTCTGTGATTGTTTTTAAATGTTACATTTTGCTTTAGAGGTGGGTTAAGGATAAGTCACTGCTGACCCAGGATTCATATTTCTGGTCTCTATCCACAGAGATCGAAAAAAAAAATTCTAACCAATTCCAAGACAGCAGAGGGTACCATTGTTTAGGATGCTTTTAAAGCCACAATTCAGGGTACTATGATCTCCCTTCTCAGCTTCAAAGGAAGAAAGAGAAATAGAGGCAGGGGAGATTGCAAAGAGAGGTCGATGAGGCATTGTAAGGCTTCAACAAAGCCGTTCTCTGACTTCCTTCATATATGGCAGGAAAAGAGAGAAGCTCTGAAGGATTTCTTTCTGGCAAGGGAAATCCTTAATAGCCGAACTTATAAATGTCAGGTGTGTGACGGGGGTGAGAAAATTGTCAGTTCCTGTCCTGGATCATGAAGGAGAACAACAATCAGAACTTAATTGCTGGTATAAGGGAGCCCGGTGCAAAAGAGATAGAAAGGGATGATGGAAAGATTGGGCAAACATTGTCGCATCATTATGATTCCCTCTGTAATGCAAATATGGGCACATTGACCCAGCCCTGGCTGACAAGTTTTGCAAGAAGTTCATCTTCCAGAATCAAACAGTGAGGCTGCCACTCTTTTGATATGACCAATCACCCCAGCTGAGGTTACAGTGGTTAAAAGGGAGCTTTCTGGATCCAAAGCGCTGGGGGAAGATGGTATCTGATGTTACAAGCACTTTTGCACTTTATTAGCCTCTTTTCTTTCTGACTTGTTCAATTCCACTCTCATTTAAGAAAGGAGTTTTAGTACATTTTTTAAACAAAGGGAAGACAAATTAGCCACAGCCTTGTATAGGTCCATCACACTTTTAAATCTGATGTTAAGCTTTTTACGAAAATGCATTCTAATCGTATAAATATGGTCATGAGGTCACTGATTCACCCTGATCACTGTGATTCTATAGAAGGCTGTAGTTTGAGAACCAATACTTATTATTTGTTGAATTTTATCAATTGGGGTACCAAAGATAATATTCTTGCAGCAGTAATTCTGTTTACATAGAGAAGGCCTTTGACATTGTGAGCTGGGGTTTTCTGTAAAACAAATTTGAGAAATGTCATTTCCCTTTCAGCTTTTGGGTTAATAGCCAGATTATAGAAAAATATGTTGGCCCAAATAATACTAAATGGTTCTAGTGTGGCTCGCCAGGGTTGTACACGTTCTCCAACGTTATTTGTTTTATTCATAGAGCCACTGGCTCAATATATACGATCACATAGTGGCATCCATTCCCCCTTTCCAGGAGAGGCAAAACGCAAAAAAATAGAAGTATAAGCAGAGGATATGGCTTTATATCAATCTCTAGATAGAGGGAATATAATAATAGCCATTGCTCTTTAATACCTCTTCTGAGGTTTTACCCCCAGATGTCATGCTAAACTATAATTTGCACCCTAAATGACATTTGAGTTTATTTTCTTCCAATTCTGTCTTAGACAGTTATTGTTGAAACTTTTTCACCCTGTTGGCTGAAATACGCTATTTGTTCATTCTCTGGAAATCACTCCCTATCTCTATAATCAGGTGGAAATCGCACATAAAGATGACCATTTTACCTCTTCTATTGTTTCCTTTAATCCAAGTTCCCTGCAAATTAAGAGATGGTTTATTTTGTAACTTGGAGAGTAGTTGCTTCTCATTTATATGGGGTAAAAAATCCCCCCAGGTTAGCTTAAAACACTTCAGCTGCCCAAGACAGAGGGGGGCTTAGCTCTTACCTGTCTCAGGACTTATTACTTTGCATCCATTGACTTACAGCTACATCGGTTAGCCATGCAGGGATCTGAGTTTGATAACTCTCTGGTGATATGTATGTTAGACTGCTGCAAGATAGGCAGCTTGCCGAGTATTTTCCACAATCCTAAGTTGCCAAAGAAAGTCAGGTATAAGACATGACAGATTTTTAGGGTTACGAAATTAAAACATTTTGAAAGTTTGAGATACCCCTCGCCTACTTTGACCACGCATTCCGTTACGACACTCCTCTCTCCTCGCCCATCCCAAACACTAGACTGACTTTGCCTTAACCACGCACATGCATGGTTAAGGCAAAGTCGTTGTTCGGGAAACTCGTTGTTCGGCTTGCAGGATTCCGAAACTCATGGCTCTGGCCTCGTTTTTCCAGATGCTTCCCTCTTTCTCCATGTTATCAGTCAGCACTCGAAGTGGGCAAAGCCTCATGTTTATAAGATTGGGGATTTTTTGGCCTCAGATAGAGTAAAGATGCTAGTTGAGGTTTGTTCCTGCAACCCTGCACACGCAACTTTTTTTTAGTTTTACATATAAACAGATGGTCTCTGTCCTCAAAGTCTCCCATTATATGATATTTCTCGCTCGGCGGGCTGGTTGCAAAACTTCTCCGGCCAGAGATTGTAAAGGATTCTCTGAGTTTCTAGCATAAATAGCTTTGTCCAGACAATCCCTCTGCCCCCCCCTAAAATCTGGATCAAAAGGCTGGAATTTACACAGATTGAGATTGATGCAGAGAGCTGGTTAAAGTACTTTCACTATGGATTCATGCTGCTGCAGGGGCTAATTTTCATAGGATGATGTTTTTTAATGCCCCCAGAAAGGCTTAACAGAATTTTTCGTACAGCCACAAGAAGGTGTCCAAGATGTAAAGGAGTGGGAGATTGGGGCCACATGTTTATTACTTGAAAAGCCATCTCTAAGATTTGGCTGCAGATTTTTTAATATATCTCATCCAAGTTTGGCAAGAGGTCAAACCCGCTCCTAGTACCATTCTTTTTGGCCTTACTATTCCTTCAAAGGCTGAGGAACATGGCCCCTAATGTATCTCTATTTCTACTCTGGCGGCTCGTTCTATTATCACCAGCCACTGAAAGTTCCCACTGAAGCCTACATTTGAAGAATGGTTAAAGAAAATGAGGAACTGTAGTGTAAGAGAACAGTGATATTTACCCCCGGGAACCTTTTTCCTATTGTTAGGAAGTGGTCAAGTGTTTCCTCCCACCCACAGGCTAGTGTCAGGCAGAAATGTGACACCCCTGGGCATTTTTTCAAGACTATTACTGGAACTGTGGAAGACAGAGGAAAGAATGCAATAGCTGTGAGAAGAACTGAAGGACTAAGCATGCTTCCACTTGCACCTAAGACAAAGAACAGGACTCAAAATGTCAGTTGCCCGACCTCCTGTTAAACTAGTGGTATACAACAAGCTGCTATTAGCATTTTTCTCAAATAGCCCAGCTGAACAGTTTCAAATGGACCTGCTTTGGACCCTGCTGGTGATCTTTCATTGAGTCCGGACCCACAAATGCAGTTCATAAAGTCCTGGAACCCTTGGTTGTCCCACAGTGTACGCCTCCTAACATCCTGAAAATCCTGCTTTTTGGAAACATTTTGGTTCCAAAGATTCTTGAGGACTGGGATAAAACCGCCAAGCCAATACCATGCAGGTGTGTTGCTGCTGGGCCAAAGGTTCAGTGTGCTCCCACTCTGAACTTTCTAGAGCAGCAAATCAGTTTCAGTTGGACATTGAAGAGAGGGTATCTGGCATTGTGAAGCCATATTCTGCAACTCCTTGCCTCGCTGGAGAAAACCAAGCTCCAGGGGCTGCTTATCTCGGGAAGTAGCAGTGGGTCAGGTAGGGGAGAAGGGTTAAAAAAAAAGACACTAAAAAATCACTTACCTGCTGGCCGGCCGTCTGCCCAGCCGCTGCTGCTTCTCCTCTGTCCTCTTCCTGGCTCCCATGCTCCCCAAAACCAATCAAAATGCTGCAGTGCAGCGCTGTGATTAGTCTGAGCGCCGCGATTTGGTGCTCAGCAAGGGAATAGTGTGGGCTGTAATGCAGCCTGCATGGAGAACATGAAAAGTGCACATGAATCTCGGGCCAGTTAAACATTCATGTGCACTTACATAGTGCCCACCAATCCTCGCAGAGCACATCTGAATAAAATTTTAATAACGTTATTATCATTTTATTTTTCCTTTCTTTTCACTGCTTTTTTGGAGCATTTTATTTTCACTGCTAAAGGCAGTGAGGCAATGCCAGTGCTGAGCTCCAAAAAAGTGACTGAACAAGGAATTCTTCACTGGGCGAATGCAGCAAAAGTATCCGTCATGAAAGGGACCTTTCTTGGGTTTCCCACTCTGAGATTTCCCGCCAAAAGTCAATGTCTTCAGCGAGGCCTCATCCAATGGCTATTCATCTCGTGGAGCCCTTCTCAGCCACAACCTGCTGCCTTGTTCCACTGAGGAATTTCGGTGCTTCATCACAATTGGCATTAAATTGTCTACGTTTCCATGTGAAGCTAAACCAGATGACCAGGGTGGATATTTACCACTTCCTAGCGATATGTTCATTTAAAACATTAAAAACTCATGTCTCCAGGTCCCCTTATTGGATTTTTGTTATGTTGATGTCATTTTTTCAATAAATTAAACTCTATTTTTTATAAATTTCAGTGGGATATTTAATGTGTTGTGCTTTCAACTATTTAACTGTTTTGGTTCTGAAAGCTTCACACATTTTCTTAAGTTAAGCATGTCTGCTCTGTGCCATAGGTAACTGGGGTTGAGCTCAGGTGCACATTTTTAAAACTTTACTGAATCTAGCAAGAACAGTGACCTTATTACTTGAGATTGACTACCATTCATCCCATTTTATAATCTGCTTTCTCACATGAAGTATTTCATTTATGAGGTATAGCAGACCCATTGGTAGGGGAAGTCTGCTGGTCTAAAGCCACTATATCTTCTGCAAGCCCCCTCTTTGTAGGTAGCAATTCCACTTGGGACTTGAAGTCCCTACCAGCAGCCTCAGTTCACATGCAGCGGGAGAACTGTTGGTGCTATATTGCACAATGTTTGATGGAAGGGACCCACTAATTCTGCCTTCTCCTAACAGCAATGTCTTCTGGGGCTTGGAGTCCCCACCATTATCCTCAGTTTCCACACATCGGGAGAAGTGTCATTGCTGTATTGAATGCTTTTCAATGGGCTCACCTCCTCAGCCCCCTCCTTGCAGCAATGTCAGCTAGGGGTTGGAGTCCCGACCAGCAGCCTCGGCTCCAACAGGTAATTCACACCAGAGTAGAATTGAATTTCTTTAAGCCTATGGGCTAGTGAGGAACCCATATCCAGTAGACACCAGGATAGCTTTCTCTTTGTCTCTGCAGTGAGTTTAGCAGGTGCATTCCTAGCCTCGATTTCAGGCTTAAACTGAGGGAAGTGCTTCAAAAAAGGCTTCTTAAGGTGTAAATTGTAGTATGCATTTTAAGGTACTCTGAGCAAGTGACATGCTGTCTCTTAATTTCAGACGGCTTGATCACATATGTGCAAAACTTCAGAAACAATAATGCTAATGCTAGTAATAATAATATATTGGGCATTAAAATTAGAAGTTGGTCTGGGGAAAGTGATTACATAAGAGGGTTTTGATTATTGGTTGGAAAATGATACATACGTGCATACTTACCAGCAATTCAGACCAAGTTCACAAATGACAAGAGACTGTAGACATGTGTACTATAGACAAGTTAGTGTTTTGGTTATTAATATTTGACAGCACCCAAAGCCAGCCTAACTAACCTGCCAATACATAAAGTCAGACTCAAGTTACCAGGTTGAACTTGGTTGGTAGGGAAGATCATCTTACAGTTTTTAGGGACAAAGACATATTTGGAAAGATTTAGGCCCAAGCAGCAACCAAAATCAAGTATAAAGAAAAGGTAAAAGTTTAGTAATTTGCAATGTGCATATAGGATTCCCTACAAGCATAGAGATAAAAACATGAAATATTCAGCCAGTTTAGCAGTGGGCGAATTGTTTTTCAGTTTTAACCTTGACATCATGTAATAATGCAATGCCATTATTGTGCATTTCATTAAATAAAGTCAGGAATGTCACTGAGATGAAATCCTCTTGGGTCTAGCCAGATACAGATTGAGGAAAGCCTCTGATACAAATATCAGTGTCACATACAAACTGTAATGCACAATGATAAGTTGCCATCGAACCCTATCATTAGTAAGTGCTGTCAATGGTAAATCATTACCCCCAATATTTTAAGATGTTTAGCATACTGAAAACCTTTACAAAAACAATATAACTGTTTATGACTACTTATTTGATAGACGTATGTCACTTGTTGAAAATTATTTACTTTTTATGTTTGCCAAATCATTGCACCCCAACAATTTATATCCTTTACTTCGAAAATATGTGATGAATATTTTGATAACTTTGTATTCTACGTAAACAATGAGTGGAAGATTGCAAGGAGACTGGTTATAGGGGAAAAGAGATGGTGAGCATTAAATGACTGAGAATCTATTTGAATATTGAAAGCCTTCTAGTGAGCGTTTTGTTATAAGCAAAGGTGTCTGAACTTGAGAGGACTTTACCTGACACAGCTTTAGGCTTCCCTGCTGTTGGATTTTATGCTCTAAAAAAGAGACAAAGTTCAAAGGTATTTGGAGTATTTTCCGACTGACCTTATTCATGGGCTTCCACAGTTGATGGCTCTCTGGTTGCCAAACTTGTCTGGTTATGTTCTGTATTATAAGCAGCAATTAGGTGTAAAATCAAATGCATAGCCTGAATTATATGAACTTTGGCATGGGCACTGCTGCAACTCTACTTCATATTTTCATGTGCAGATGCCACATCTCCATTTCTTAGTGAAACACTGAAAACTAATAAGGAAAGTCAATATACCAAGCGTAAAGGAAGTATCTAGACTGAAATGTGTTAAAATATGCTTCCACTTATAAGTGGAACAGATGGCAAACTTATCAGACAGTATCAGCGGATCACAGTCTAGCAAGTTATGAGCCATATGTCAAAATAAATGTGCATTTATTCAGAAGTTATATGTGTTACTTTTTACTTCGTAGTTTTATGCTCTCAAGATCCAAGAAATAAGCTAGCTTGACTGTACGGGCTTAACTTATTCCACGAGGGCTATTTCTTTTCTCTACAGAAGCTTGACTGTACTAAAATGTGTTAACCTTTGGTTTAACATCCTAGACTTTCATTTCATATTCCCAGTACAGCAGAACTGGATATGGAAGTATTTCCAAGGGCCACGTTAGACCTAAGGAATGTGTACTCAGAAAACCTTAAGGGTTATAATAACGGAAGTAGAATTGCAGCACATCGCAGGATCTCACTGGGCAGCCAAATCTGGACTTTCATAAATTAGGGCTGAGGTCCTATGAGAGTGAGAATCCACCATTTGAAAGAAATCCCACTGGGGATAGAGATTTATTGGCATTGAACAATGGAGCTTGTCCAACTTAAATAAGTGTGGAACACAAATTCATATAAATTGATGGAAGACAAGAATCGAATATCTGGAAAAAAATCACTTTACAAACAGCTCTAAAGAATGTATAGACAAAATAGCTCCACTTGCAAACAAAAAGTCGTATATAAAAATCTCAGGAGCATGTATAAGAGATTGTCACGCAGTGCAGCGTAGAAAGTCGCTTTGCTGAGCTGCACAGCATGACAGGGAAAGGGCAGGAATGTGCCGTATTTGAAAGAATACGGCACATTCCTTCCTTTCTCTGTGCACTGGCACCATTTCCACTGCCTAGCACCCACACAAGCACCCTTGCAGCATGGTGCAAGGGTGGCTGCAGCACGGTGCAAGGGTGCCTGTGTTGCATGCAGAATTGTTTTTGTACAGTAATGGGTACCTTCCTACACAAAAACAATCCTTAGAGACATATTCCTTTATCTATGTGTGCTGCAAAATGCAGCACACGTAGAAAGATATTTCTCCTGGTAATACCTTTCCTGGGAAGGCATATCGTTTTGCTCTTTTTCCAGGTTTACCATGTCTGGTAAATCCGGGAATGTACCAAAACCATGGGAGTTGCCTGGGAAAACCCAAGAAATGCCCATGGAATTCCTCCTTAGCAAAGAGTAAGGCAACACAGCGATTTGTGCTGCATTGCTTTACTTGAGATTTATGAAGCCACTCTTAAATCTAATTTTTCAACTGTGTCGTGCATGTGCCACCTTGTGTGGTGCAAGCACAACACAATTGGGGTCATAAATATGGCATTCAGTATGTTGCCCTTATATTTCTTCTTCACAAAAAGGGAAACATGTATTGAAAGTTTGAAAAATGCTAGTACACAAAAAAGATGCCAAATTCTCTTTCATTGTTAAAATTGTTGGGGAAACAGCAGATGGCAGACATTATCAAGGCTAAATAGCAATATATAATAAAGAATTATCTCACTAGAAGCAACATTTTGTTTTGGCATCATCAAATTTAGCATGACAAAATGGGCAAATAGTATGCCCCAACCCCCAATATCCAGAAGAAATGACTACATTACTATTTTACTACTAAAGTATATTCACTTAGAGACTCTTTATCCTTGTATAAACATTAAAGGTACTGTACTCTGATGATTCTCTTCATACCTCTCTAATCGAAGTCAGGATGTGTAATTTCAGTTCAGATACTGCTTTTTGTGCCTTTAGGGTTTCCAGAGGGTTCCATCTTAGCCCCTCCCTCATTCAATATTTATATGGAACTACAAACAATGTTCTTCAAAGGAGAGGATAATACGCAGCTATTACTGACAATATCATGTTACTCTGACATAGAGGCTCTTAAAGCATGCCTCTCTGATCATCAGTCTTGGATGTCCCATACCTTGATGGTTTCAATCCTCACAAAATTAAATGTATCTTCCCTTATAGATTAAATTATATTGCAAAGCATGTCAACAGGGCCACTGAATTGAAATTAACTGGTTTCTCTCCCATGCAGGCCAGCAAAGTGACATTACTGACTTTAATACAATGTTGAATGTGGCACAAAACACTTTAGCTCCCAGAGCTAACTTGTACTCATTAAAAACATTAAAACCCTTGCTTTAAAGCTTCTGAGTTTACCCTGTCTGTTTATACCCTTGTGATATTTGATATTGATTATGGCAACTCAGCTCTTATCGGAGTGGCAAAGCCTCAATTTGAGCCTCTAAAATCAGTTCTATATCCGGATGCCAGACTAAATTCTGATACAAATTGATTTAAACATAGCGCCTGTTAGACCTGTCAGCCTTAGGGTGGTCTTCCTTCAAATCTTTTGACTTACTCCTTAAATTTTGATGATCTATTTTTTGTTCGCCTTAGGACTCTCTACTTTTTACACTGCTAACCAGCTAACCAGTGTATATTTTCTCTCTTCTTAAACATGGTAAAATTGGCTTGCAAACAATTGGCACATTTAAATTTCTTTTTAAGTCCCTAGTAAAGTGGTGTTACATGTATCCAGGACCCGTATGTTAAATTCTACTAGTGGACCTGCAACATTTATTGTGCCACCCATGTTCGTGGCCCTTAAAACATGCCTCAGTTGTAAACTGCCATTTTGACCTGGCAAAATAAACCTTTTGCCATGACTAAACCTTCCTTTTTAATACATATACGCCACCTCTAGTATAGGGTGCAGTGTATTTAATAAGTGGACATGTGCTTTTAAGTTTTGCATGTCTTCATAGTGAAAAACTCTAAAATGCATGTTTCTCTACTACAAGGCTTGCCTCTCCCAAGGGATAATATTGGGATAACATTACATTTAATAATTGACAACTTTCAAGTGGGAGTAGGTAGAAATGTCGAGTTTGGTGTTTAGAGAAGTTTAATTTAATGCACTCTTGGATTTTAAATCACAATTCTGAAAATGCTACTTTAGAAAGTTGGCATTTATTTATCCCAACAATTTGGTGCTGTAACCTGTATTCTGGGTCACATGACTAGGTCTAGCTGGCAGTTGATATTTGTGTATTGCTCCCAAACAGTGAGACAAAGGGGAAATATATATTGGTAGGATGTGCCATCTGTGACTTTGCCTTGATGAGGGGGGGTAGCTGTCATCTATCACAATGCACATAACAAATGCTCTGCCTGGGCACACTCTCAAAAGATTTGGCACTAATCTTTTGCGACCACCAGACAAGCTGGGGCCGAAGCAGGCAGACAGACAATTCTAAACACCTCTGTTGGTGGAAATCTCCAAAACCCTCTCCTACTTCAAAATGGGAACCAGGTATAAATATTGGACCCTCTTCAGTACACCTCGCCACCTGTAGAAGACTCAGAAAGACTGCTGTGCTGCTCTTCAAGAAGTACTGCTCCTTTGCTGCTCTGATGCCCTGCTGCCTGAGTGAGAAGGAGTGAGAAGGATTAGACCAGCATCTCGAACCCAGGACCACCAGAGGGACTGCTAGTTGGCTGACTTTCTGATCAGAGCCTCATGGCCAGAAAAGGCATGAAACACAGAGAATCCAGCACCTGGACTATGTTTGCTGTGAGTCTTACCCCCTAAGTAGTGCAAACGGAGTCCTGGAACCTTGGAAGTGGACCTGAAGGTGCTCGGCCAACACAGCTGTAGTCCTGTGGGCAGAAGTCATGAACAGCAATGCAGCCCCTCACAGCTGAATTGGAACCACCACAAAGTAACACATCTCTGATGCCAGAGTTTGCATCACCACCGCAGTCTCATCGGAATCGCAACTCTGCAATGCATCCTTGACACAGTCCTTCATACCGCAAGTAGCTTGCCAATGGCATCCTCGTGATGACACAGGACTTTGCATTGCAGCCCCACAGCTTTTTTGAAACAATGATGAGCCACGCATTAGCTCCACAGGATTTCACATTGCAAGCCCTTCGTCAACAGCATCCTTCATGATGATGCAGAACTCTGCATCACAACCTCACAGCTCCTCTGAACTCCTGCTGTGCAATGAATCACTGACACAGGATCGTGCAAAATTTCACGTCCAGGATATAAGATACTTTGTTTAGTGGCCCTAATTTGGTCCCTTTTTCCGGCCCACATTCCATTGCAGATGGCCTGAAATTGTGACTTTGTTTGGGTCCTGTGCCTCCAGATAACAATAATTGGTTCTATGTGCTTCTAGGCACTATCTTTACTTAAAATAAAATTGCATAGCTATAGTTGTACTGATTAGATTTTTGTCATTTTGGTCTCAAATATTTTCCCAAATTGCTGTGGGATTTTTCCTGGGTTTTGTTTTCACTCTATTACAATTTGCAGTGCTGCATAAATACTTTACATATTTCCTTTAAGTTAAGCCTGACTGCTTTTGTGCCAAGCTACCGCAGCGCTAAGCACAGGCTAGTTTGGGATTTGATTGTGACTTTACTATGACTGGAGTTGTGGATTCTGCTGGAGTAGGGTTTCCCTACCCTAAACCAATATCCCAATTTCAAATATCACTTCTAATCTAAAAGGATTGCACAGGCTTCCTTTAAAAGCACAGGACATAAATGTGAAACTGCATGCGATATTTACTTTTCTAAAAAAGCATGTAACATTTTTCCACGAGTCTCTAAAAATTTTGAGATGGATTTAGAAGTTTAAAACGCCAACAAACATTTCACTTAAAATCCAAGAAGTTCCTTTGTCATTTAATTGTATATCAGTCTTATGCTGGAACATCCTTAAACATCTGGATTTCTTTGGCAAAAAGAATCAAATGTTCTAGCATGTCAAAAGAAACTTTAGGTGCATCTCTTTACACCAGAATCTGCAAGACCCCCCTCAGCCCCAGGGACCACCACCTCCCCAGGGTTAAATGTAAAATGAATGTAGGGGGGCTCTGCCCCCCCACAGCAAACGGGACTGCCACCTCCCCGGGGCTAAATGAGAAATTAATGCGAGGGCTCGCACCCCCTATAGTCCCAGGGATCGCCACCTCCCCGCCGGGGCAAATATAAAAGGTTAAAGACGGGGGACGCATGGCTCCTGCAGCCCTGGGGACCACCTTCTCCCCAGGTCTGTGTCCAGCAATGTGGGGCTGTGTAGTTCCTCAGTGTGCAGTTTATTGTCACTTTGACTTGGCATTTAACAATACTTGCCAAGCCTCAGACTCCCCTTTTATTTCATATAGGTTACCCCTAAGGCTGGCTCTAAGAAACCCTAAGGGCAGGGTGCTATGTAAGTAAAAGAGAGAACATGTAGCTCATGTTTTACATGTCCTGGTAGTGATAAACAGCCTATTTTGTTTTTCACTACTGTGCAGCCTATTCCTCTCATAAACTGCATTGGGAATTCCTTAATATGCTCTTAAGCTGTAATTCCTGATCAGAAAGGAGTAGCTTTTTCATGTTTCATGTCTTTGGAATGGTAATGATACGTTCTCCTTCCTGGTGAAGTTGAAATTAACATTACATTTTTAGAAATGGCTCATTTAGATTGTGGACATTTCACTGCTCTTAGCTCTTTTGTGCCTTACAGCCTGTCTCCATTACACATCTCAGACACAAAAAAGACTTCCTACAATTCTGCTGGTGCTGCTGAACTCTGCGTTCTGTGAGTCCTACCCTTGCCTGGTGTGATCTCGCCAGGTTTCGGGCTTCAAAAGTGGGTTCTGCAGTGTTTTGCTACAAAACTGATGCATCATCACCTTTCTACCAATCAGAACCAACGGGTCACTCTTTGACGCCGATGTAGAGTCTGTTCGACAAAATCAGTTGTACAGCCTGCACGGCCCCATGAGGACGCTCTGCGTGGCTCGATCACAACGCATTGCCTTCACCCCAGCAAATCTTGACGCCGACACAGCAAACTGACTGCATGGAAAAAATTAATGCCTCATGCTCTCAGTGTTGACGCTGTGCTCCATCCAATGTACTCTCTCAATGGGTCCTGCGTGGTCTCTGTAGTTGGCCTCCCTCTATCACGGTTGGGTTGACCTTAGATTTGCACCAGTCCCTCGTGACCTCAAGTAACCTTTTGACTGCTAGTGACTAGTTAGCGCTGTTTTTGCATTTATTCTTTAAAAATTCATATGCTGACTTCTACTTATTTGATATTTGTTGTTTTGGTCACATTTTGCTCACATAAATATTTTATATTTTTCAAAACCCAAGTGGAATCTCTTTTGTGCTGTATTCATTGTGTTACTTTGTGTGTGTGTGTAGCATAGATACTTTCCACATTGCCCCTTTAGAGAAGCCTGTCTGGTCTGTGCCAAGCTACCAGAGGGTGAGCACAGGCTATCTTTTAGTGGAATACCATTTCTTACAGACGCTTACACCAAATTCAATGCGTTGTATTTGTAAATACCATTCCATTCCAACAAACTTTATTTCGGTCAATGTGGACCATAAAAGTGCATACATAGATAATTTAGATGCATAAACACACGTACCATAAAACAGTCGTCGTGAATAGCTATACAAATTTAGAAAAATTAGCAGCATTAAAGTGCATCACAGTGATCACAGAGTGGGAGAATCAGGAGATTCATACCTACTACAACCCATCCTCATCGAGCTACCTTATCTATCTCCCTTATATAAAAGCAACATGAGGCATAAACAACTGTGCATACAATTTTATCAAGGTAAAATCTCATTTCATCAGTAGGCTTGCCATTAAAACGTTAGTAAGGATTAAAAATTGGGTGAAGTGTTAAAAACGAATACATACAATGTAGACTTTTAAGGTCGCGGTGGTGAATTTAAAAACATCCAGCGAATACAACACATTGAAGTTAAAAATTGAGATACAGCAAAGACAATGGGTGTGTAAGTATTATACTTCAGGACTCTAAATACCTCCTCACAGTGCATAAATCCTAAGTTCCTGCAGACTTGGATAAGCCAGCGCTGTTTGTCTGGTTTATAGCCATGACAGGAAAAAAACGTGACACTCTGACTCTTCCTCACAATTGCAGGCAGGGCACCCAAAGGGTCTGATTTTTAACTAGTTATTAGAAAAAGCACGGGTCCCAAATCTGAACAGGATGTATAATTTGCTTTCCAGAGTTGGTTGGATATCATCCAGAAAGTATTCAATTAGATACTCGTCTTTGATTCTCAAGAATTTGGCTGTCAGGTGTCCTAAGGCCGATCTCCACTGGATATATGCTAGTTTATGAGACCTATAGATTCTTACCAGCTCTGGGCATGAGATTACCAAACACATTTCCTCAGGGTTACTCCATAAACTTGGTTTACACAACCTACAACATACGTCCTTTATATACACAAACCATGGGAGACTCAATAGCTCCTTTAACTCTGACTGATAAACGGCCAGTTCTGGAGTCACCCACAGTCTGTGCCAGAAGGTTAGGGACCTAATTCCAATCGTATCCCTGATTGGTCTGATCCCTAGATCCAGACGTAGGAGGGTGAGGGAAGTACTAAGGCGGAGGCCTAGCATCTGCCTCAAAAAATTGTTCTCTATTTGTCTAAAGCTACCAGAGGAACAATGACCCAATAATTCAGCCCCAAACATTGTCGCACCCATTGCTTGCACTCTATAAATCTCTGCTATGGGCCCAGTAGGTTTGTAGGAGGAATTTCTGTACAATTTTTCAATCCCCCACAGTCTGGGCTAGCTTACGGCTTCCTTTGGCCATTTGCAGGCCACACTCCAGATTTTCTTCCAAAGTGACACCTAGGTAATCAAAAAACAACAGCCTCTCAAGCATGGTGCCATTTAGACAGGGGTTAGAACTGGATGTATTAGCTGGGTTGAAAACCATAAATTTGGTCTTCTGCGTGTTAATCTCCAGCCCCCTGTTTTTACAAAAAGTAGCAAAGCTATCAAGGACCCTCTGGATACCCATGGGTGACTTTGATAATAACAGGGTGTCGTCCACAAGCATCATTGCTGGCACCTTTCTACGTGCTAACTTTGGGGCATCATTATCCTTTACCTCAATAAGTTGGGGAACCAGTGAGTTAATAAATAGGCAGAACAGGGTAGGTGCGAGCACACACCCCTGACTCCTCTATTAACTGGGTGCTGTAAGGTTAGTTTGCTGCATTTCCCATACCTCACTTGGGCAAAGTTGCCATCATGCAATCTCATAAGCAGACTCAGGAGATAGAGGGGGATGCCCCGCTCTCTAAGTACATCCCACAATTTAACTCTGGGGACCAAATCAGCAGACGTCTTCAGATCTACAAATATTAAATAGAGACTGCCACACTCTGTTGACACTGTTTTCCAATATAAAACTTGGAGTCTAAATATTTGGTTGACGGTGGAAATGCTTTTTCGGAATCCGGCTTGATATGGGCTCAAGATTTTATGCTCCTCCATCCACAAATGAAGGCGATCGAGGAGTACCCGTGCGAACAATTTCTGTGTGACATCAATCAAACTGATCGGCCTGTAATTTGTAGGCAAAAAGGGTGAACCCTTTTTAAAACCTGGGACAATTTCTGCCCCAACCCAGGTTTCAGGGATCTTGATACCTTTCATAATAGCATTAAAAAATGGCCATAGGTAGGGTCCCCATATTTTTGGTTCTGCCCGAAAGAGATCCCCCGGTAACTTGTCCAATTCTGGTGCTTTGCTGAAGGGAAGCTTACTTATTGCATTTAAAACTTCAGTCAAGATAATCCCGGGAGCCTCTTCTTAAATAGTCCATAAGGATATTATAGATGTTTCATGAGTTGGCCCAGCTGCTTCCTTTGTAGTGTATAGACCCTGGAAGTGTGTCTTCAATACATCCGCTGCTATGTTTGGTTCTATGGCTGACTTCCCTTCACTACTGCCTGTACTAACTATAGACCAAAACGGCTTCATGTCCTTGTTGGATAGGGCAGTTTTTAGGGCATCCCATCTATCTAGTTCCCAGCTCTTTTTTTCTTGTTGGATGTTATCTCTATAAAGCACCCTAATTTGTTTAATTAAGGACCTGTCCTTTGCTTTGATGGCATCTAACAGAGCCTGCTTAGCCTTTCGGCAGGTGTCATTGAACCAAGATCGTTTGACCCCTTTCCTCACATTGGAGGATACCTTGGGATAAAATATATCAGCCAGATTAGATGTCAATTCTGCATGCAATACCGCAACTCTATCAGTGGTTAGAAAAATGCCCTCTGTGGTAGCAGCCTCTCCCATTTCTGATTATGATGGGATATAATGTGGCCAGCTTGTCAGATGACTGGTGAATTCCCCCCACCTTATTTTTCTTCTGTTGCTAGAAAGCGTTAATCTACTATCTGAGGGGGTACAACTAACCGTGGCATTTTCTAAATCCGGCTGCTCCAGCTCAATGGTCAGGCGGTTGTGATCGCTGTTGTGTCGCAGCAAGACAACAAAGTCAACAACCCTTTGCCATAACCTAGTCTCCACTAAGAAATAATCCAACAGGGAGGATTGGCCTATTCTGTTAAATGTTAACTTCCGTGGTATATCAGACTTAGTGCAGCCAATACACGCTCTCAGGGAGTGGGTCAGTGTGACTGAGTTGATCTGGAGTGCCAGCGGGCACCATGCCTTAATCGGTGGAATTTGAGGGTCTAGAATTAGCCATTGCAGATCCTCCTCACTGGGATTGTATCAGTGGGTTCACCAAGGGACTCAAATTGACAATTAAAATCCCCCCTACAATCAACCACATATTTGTGGGGACAGTAGCGGGTCAACAATAGACATTGATAAAAGCTATTTTCAATTAGTAGAGAAAGTAAGTGCGACACAATGGATGTCATCAGACAGGGAATTTAACTGTTCCACTGTGCAGCCCAGAAGTGTGCCAACCCAAATACATAAGCCCCCAGACGGTCTGCCCTTTCCCCCCGAGATGACAGGGACATTGAATTACGCAAACCCCGCCCTTGCAAAGTCTTCCCGTGCCCAAGTTTCCTGAAACATCCATACGTCTAATTGGTCCACAAAAAGCCCCCAGTTGGGGAAGGACAGTTTGCTTTTTAAGCCGGCAATGTTCCAGGATAGGACCCTCAGCTTGTTACCTAGATTGCGCTTGTCAAGGGTGGGATCAAAAATGGAGGTATTGGGAGATTGAATATCCTTCATCTGAGCTGAGGGATAATTATCTATTACTTTCATGGGTACACCTTCCCTCAACACACTGTTACTTGGGGGGGACAATGACTGGAAGAACTGACGTTCCATGCGGCTTTTCCCATGTACCTACTACATCGGTGGTCATCTGTTGTGTTGCTATTTGCTGGTCCTTTAGTTCTGCCCCTACCCCGAGGCAAGTGGTCTGGCTCAACTTGCTGCTATTACACTCCCCTTGTTCTCTTACAGACCTCGAGCCTCTGGGTCCATGGGTCCATGGGCTAGCCCCCCTGTCATTGCGTGTCAATCCACCTCATCCAGAACTCCAAATTGATTTCTTACTGGTATATTGAATAGCATGGGTCTGGAGAGTGGGCCCACAATTTGATGTTCCAGTGGCCACCTGCCTAAATCAGTACTAATATGGGCCTTAGATGGCATGTAACAGTGGAAGTAAAAGTAGTCCAGAGGAAAGGCCCTAACCCCTGTGGGTTGTTCCTGGGGACAAGGTTTCTGACTTAATAGGCTGTGGACGGTCAGGGGATTTTTGAAATTGATAACTACACAATCCCTTTGTGTTGTTTTTTGACTCTTTCCCACCCAACCTACTTTGCCAACCATTAGGATTTCCCCTGCCCTGTCATAAGGGAGCTGTCTGTAACTTGCCACCCAGAACAGGCATTTGTTCCTGAGGTCCAGTTGTGTTTCCCTCTGGCCATTTTTTATTTCTGGTACTCCTGTCAGTATAATGACATACAGAAGTAAAGCTGGGGGTAAATTTATATAAGGCAGACTCGCTACTTCAGGCCTTCTAGCTATACCTTCCTCGGCACCCAACCCTTCTCTGCTCTCCCTAGACCCTACTGGAGTGGGGCTGTTTTTGTTTATACCCCCCTTGTGATATGCTGGGTTATTATTCCCAACCTCATTATTAGAGCTCCTAGGGCCAGTGGCGGTACTGTGGTCTTGGGCCTGCTGAGCACCTAACCTTTCTATACGAGTCAAAATAGATTTACCTATCTTGTGACTATGGTCATTTACCAAACTGGAACCCAGCAATATACTAGGGTCCGATAAAGCGCTCCAGGACTTTCTAAGGATGTCAGACTTACGCTATCTATCAGGCAACTAAAGTTTTTCCCCCTCGCTAAAACTTGTGTGTTGCTTGCACTAGTGTTTGTTTGCCTGCTGTCCCCCATTCTTACCTATGCGATCAAGTAGGGGGGCAAGTTCTTCCTTCACAATAGCTCTCAATTGGCTCTGTAGGTCCGTTAACAAATTCAACACCCAAGATGGAAAATCTGTGTCTGTTCGAGTGTTGGTGATGCATCCTACTATTCCCTCAGGTTTATCTAGATCCTCAACACTAGTTGTTGGTCCCACATTTGTTTTCTTTCATTTGGCTCCCTCCCCACTTGCTTGCTTGCGTTTCTCATTCTTTGACATACTGGTGGCAGTTACCCCCTTCCGAGTTACTGGTTTAGATGCAACTTCTTGGTGTGAGGAAGGGAGGGACTCAGTCGCCCTAGCTGTATACTCTGGGGTGGCAAATTGGGAAGTAGATACATCAGACACTGGACGACAAAGATATGGAGTTATTGACAGACGCCTCTCAGTAAGCTCTATTTCTGTAGTTACCACACCTATAGCCCTCTGTAACATCCTATCAATTGAGGGTGTCGGCATTGGGGAAGAAATGGTTGCTTGGGGGTCAGGGTTGCTGTTTAGCAGGGCAGGTATGCTTTCCCATTATTAGACTCTGGCAGTACCCGAATGCCCCGCCCCACTAAGAAAAGCCTACTAGCACCTAAGTGTAATTTGGACAAAATTTAAGCTGTACAAACAAGAGCAAGATGCCCCAGTACAACCAATCTTTTAGTCTATAGGCTCGCATCTCTGGCGTGTAACCAAAAGACTTTACTGAGATCAACACCCTCCTCAGGCCTTTATAAAATCGAGGGAAATACGAGCTGATTGGCCAATAATCAGAAAAATTTACTTCCTAGTCCCGTACAATACAGAGTAGCAATCAAGAATGTTCCAGTGGATCGGAAAAGTGCGCTCTTCTGGTTCCCCTACCAGAGCTCCTACCAATGGTCCACTTTGATCCCCGCTGCGAATGGACAAATTAATGTCAGATAGGTACATTTTGATCAGCAAAGTACTTTTTCGGAAGTGCGATACGAGGGAAACAATGATTAAATCAACAAAGTCTTACCCACAGGTCAGCATAAAGAGTCGGCGCCAAGGGAGGGGGCCCTACCCTGCCTCTTCCTGGCAATGACTGGCAAGGACGGGCCCGCCCTTAGCCTGGCCCGCACTCATCCCGCGCTGCTGGGGGAGGCAGCAATTTAAGTGTGGTTTTGGCACCTCCCTCTCATCGGCGGCAGCGGGAAAGGGTCCAGTTGCACCCTGGGACTTGTGGTCCCACCAGGGTGAGCAGCGGGCTTTGCGGTGATGTGGGCGGCAAAGGAAAGGTGCACCCTGGGACTGGGGTCCCAAATAAATACTATAAATACTATACAGTAAATAATATATGAGAGGGCTTGCATGTATTAATTAATACTATTAGGTGTTGTATCCAATGGCTAGAACATGTTTACATTACGTGAGGCTAAGTCCACATTTATAAATAAAACCTGAACTAAATATTGGGCTCTAATATATTTTAATTTTTAACTTAAAATAAAAGAGTGAGATGGATGTAGATTTTGCATATTGGCTCCAGGACTAAATATTTAATCATCTGCACTTGTGAAACAAATGATGGCTTACTATGCTAATGCAACTCACCACAGCTTAGTGATGCACTGTATTAAATGTGTGATTCTGATTGCTACTTGTAGTATGGCTTTGTTATCATGCTAAATAATTTTTCCTATTGAAGACTGAATATTTCCTAAGAATGTTGTCCTTGTGCGTGTTTGAATTTTGCAATCTAAGCCCATTATTAGCTTTATCCTTGGAGGCTCGTGAGGTCTTGTTCTAACTCCAGCCTTGACGTTGTTAATTACAGCCACTAGCGCTTCAGATTCGGAGTTGGGCACCTCTGGATTATATGGGCTTGGGGAATGGAGGGGAAGCCCTTGTCTATGAAGAAGAGAGAATTACGGAACATTACCTCGCTCTTGAAAATGTCAGTCACAAGGGTTAGCATATGAAGAACTATGTGCTTATGGGTTTTTCTGTATAATTTTAAGACTATCAAGGTCTGCCGAGAGGAAAGACCTTTACATTGGTTGTTCTACTTATTTCCTACTGTAAAATGTAGGGCACCAATCAAAGAGCCCAGCGTATCAAGGGATGAATGTGTTAATACATAAGGGCCATAGTGAGTACAGGCCATCCTCGCACTATGCGGAACTCAGCTAGAGTAGCTCTTAGAACCCCGTACAGGAAGGATGCATTAAATATGTTTGTGGCTTGATGGTTTATTTCCCTTGCATACTTGTAATGCACAAGACCAGCCCGCTGGACAGGCTGGCATTGCAATTTCTGCCTATGGAGGGCGACAGGGCTATGTTGATGACCACAAAAATCTATTTGAATCTACTAAACTGCTGCTCAGTGGTTAAGGTTTGCTGTTGCAGTGAAGGACACCTCTGTCTCATCTCAGTCATTCTGGTAAAATAAGCATGACATGATGCATTCTGGCCTCTTGACTGTGTATGTTAATAAAAGTGCACACAGAGCATCACCAATGGAACACATGCATAACTGACCCAGTCATCCCCTGTGCAACCTCATAAATAGACATGGAGAAAATATGCAATCATTTCTCCCTATTGCCACATCTGTCTTTGCTGTGAAACCAAGTATGGTATCCACACTTCCTCTGTGGCAGTTTGGGTTCAAGGAGATCCAAGTAGAGTAATCTATATGTAGTTCCAAAACAATCAGTAGGACTGCATAGAAATTAGCGAGATGTCAAGTAAAAGCCATAATTTGTCTCGGGCCACTAATAGCAATCATTTCCCCGACAGTACACTCTTTACTGTGCATCCAAGACATGAGTGCTCAAGGCAATATGCCACGCAGGCAGAACAAGAGCTGAGCATTGCTCTAACTTTGTTGGCACTGGAAAGTTTTTTCTACCTCCCCGGTCATTAGGCGACCAACTTAACCAAAAGCTTAGCGTGGGGGATATGTTTGTCATTTATTACATACAACAGGAACATCTTAAAGGTAAAGGCGATCTTCTTTAGAACTCAGCTGAACCAAGCTATTAATCATCCTAAAAAAATATTCGAAATAGTTAAACAACAATCGATCAATACATCAAACTCTTCGGAACTAAGAGAGATTGCTACCCCCAACTGCGAGGACCTGGCCAATTTCTTCTTAAACTCAACCTTCAATTTAGTGCACTTCTACCAGCTACCATTCATGAGTCTACATTCTACTCCCAGGTCAAGGACCAATTTACTAAACCGGTGGGAGTCCCAAAATACAATGCCTTCTGGGACACCTTCATGACCTACACTGAAAATGACATTTACAACATCCTTTTAGCGATTAATCCCTTCAATCACTTCATTGATCCACTACCTCCTGCAATATTCAAAACAATAAAAACTTCTATTCTTCCTTTATGGTCAAAGATTGTAAATACTTGTCTTAAGCAAGGCTGACTGCCTCAAAGTAGGGCAGGTTACACCCATACTAAAAAAAGGTAATAACCTCTCTTCAGACCTCAACAACTCCCGCCCCATAACCAACATCCCCACACTGATGAAACTACTAGAAAAATGGGTGCAAACTCAACTATGCAACCACATTGAGAACTTCAGTCTTCTAGATCAACACTAATCTGGCTTCCGTCAAGGACACATCACTGAATCAGCACTCAGTCACATTACGGGTGACTTATTAAAAATGCTAGTCCATAATGAATCATGTCTTTTGATACTTCTTGACTTATTCTCCGCTTTCGACACGGTTAAACGTGACAACTTACTGTCCCTTCTGGAACAAACGGTGGGTCTATATGGTCCAGTATTACAATGGTTTACCTCTTTCCTAAACAACAAAACCCAGAGAATCAAGATGAAGCAATCCCTCTCTCAACCCTCCATGGTCACCCAAGGAGTTCCACAGGGCTCTGCACTGTCACCCATCCTTTTCAATCTAATCATGGAACCCCTGACAAACATGCTGAACTCTGCGAACATTCTTTATCACATATATGAAGACAACACACAATTGTATATGAAAATCTCCTCCCCAGGGGACTTCATCTCCCTCAATGCCATTCTGCATAACACTCAAAATTGGCTCACCGGCAACCACTTCATGCTCAACACCAACAAAACGGAATTCCTCCTAATCCCCCCCCACCAAGCACAACCAGCGATAGACCTCTGGCTGAAGCAGCTAACAACCTTTAACTGCTCTCCCCACATAATTGACTCATTGGGAATCACCCAAGACAAACACCTGAATATGCAGGCGCATATAAGTAATGCCACCAAAGGAGCTAATCATCAGATGAATATCCTAAGGAAACTTAAACCCTTCCTCCCTCAGGTTGACTTAAAAATGGCAGTACAAGTCCTAGTGTTACCAAGATTGGATTATGGAAGCACTACTCTATGCGGACTTCCCCAATACAAGTTGGCCTCGTTGAGAGCCTCACTTAACGCTGCGGCCAGACTGGTCTCTGGAACAAAAAGGAACAGCCACATTTCTCCTTAAAAGCTTAAAAGCATTGAACTGGCTACCATACGAGGCAAGAATACACCTAAAGATCACCTGCATGACCCATAAAGCCCTTCACACCAAAACCCCCAGTTACCTAGCACAAAAGCTAGAGATGTCAGGAGGTTGCAGTCATTCTCGAAGCGCTAGCTCACTAATACTGAAATCACAATAATTCCAGAAAAAGAGAACAAGCTGCAGAGCCTTCTCAGGTATCGCTCCGAATATTTGGAACTCAATACCACCAGATGTTCGCAGGATCCATTCCTCCTTCAAAAAATAAGTGAAAATGCTTCTAATGAACAAATTCACATCCTAAGACTTTAATTCTCATGTTACTGGTTCTCAACATATGGTATCTTACCTAACTTAGTCTACTTGTAAATTGAATGTATGTATTTTTACCCTCTACCTTCAAATGTATCTGAACGATGTTTATGTAAAGCGCTCTGATACCCTCTAGGGTCATGTTCGCACTATATAAAACTTTATAAATAAATAAATAAATGACAGTATCAAAACTTGAATAATCCCGAATGGGGTATCCAAATGCACGGAAATCACTTGTGCTGAGATCCTAAGCTAATCGGCTGTTGTTGCATTCTATTTGGCCATCACTCTCAACCAATTAAGGCGTTTCTTCCAAGGCTGTGAAATAGTCATACGGTAAATTTCAATGGACAAAACAGATTCAAACAGGTGATCTAAACTATTCAAGGACCGATTGATGAATTGAACTCTGGGGCCTATAAAGGGAAGTCATGCAGTGCAGTGTAGCAAGTCACCTTGTTTTGCTGCGTGACAGGGAACGGACTGAAATGTGCAGTATATCTGGCAATATGGCACATTCCTGTCCTTTCCCCTACACTGGTGTCCTTTTGTGGCTGCCTAGTGCCAACATAGGCACCCTTTCACCATGCCTGTGTGGTATGCAGCATTGTTTTTGTGTAGGAAGGAACACCTTTCTGCTCAAAAAATATCCTGGGAGGCGTATTCCTTTCTATGCGTGCTGCATTCAGCAGTACACAGAAGAAAGAGAAAGGGAGATGGAGAAATAGAGATATTTCTCTTTGTTACAGTTCCCCTAGGAAGGTTTAATATTTTGGAGCATTCCCAAGTTTTAAAGTTCTTGTGAATCTGGTAATGCATTAAAAACTATAAAGTCCCTTCCCATCAATCAATCAATCAGGGAATTGTAAGCTCGCAACTCACCCATGAGGGTCTCAAGGCACTGAGGGGGTGGGTCCGCAGATCTGTTTAGCCGAAGAGCCAGGTCTTGAGGTTCTTCCTGAAGATTTCAGGGAGGGGGCGCGTCTCATGTCTGCCGGTAGCTCCTTCCAGATCTTGGCTGCAATTTAAGAGAAGGATCTTCCACCTGCTCTGGCTCTGTGGATGCGTGCAGTTTTGGCCAGGTTGGAAGATCGGAGGTTTATTTTGGGTACGTGGAAGTTGATTCTGTTGTTGAGGTATTTGGGTCCGTTGTTGTGTAGGCATTTGTAGACGGGAGTGAGGATTTTGAAAGTGACTCTTTTTGCCACCGAGAGCCAGTGGAGACTTCGTAAGTGTTGACTGATGTGTTCGTGTCGGGGGATGCCGAGGACGAGTCTGGCGGCGGTGTTCTGTATTGTCTGGAGTTTGCGGAGTAGGGACTTGTTGATGCCGGCATAGAGTGCGCTTCCATAGTCCAGTCTGCTGGTGATGAGTGCGTGGGTGACTGCCTTCCTTGACTCAGGGGGGAACCTCTTGAAGGTCTTGCGGAGGGTATTGTAGCAGCTGGATATGGCTGCATTGACCTGTTGGTTCATGGTGAGTGATGAGGCGAGTAGTATGCCGAGGTTCTTGGCGTGGTCTGAGGGGGTATGTAGGCTTCCGAGGGTGGTCGGCCACCAGGTGTTGTCCCATGCAGAAGGGGTGGTACCGAGGACGCGGACTTCTGTCGTTTTGGCGTTGAGCTTCAGGCAACTGTTGGTCATCCAGACTGCGACGTCTTGCGTTCCTTTCTGGAAGTTGAGTTTGGCAGTGGTGGGGTCTTTGGTGAGGGAGAGGATGAGCTGGGTGTCGTTGGCACAGGATACGATGTTGAGGCCGTGTTGATGGCTGCGAGAGGGCCATGTAGATGTTGAAGAGGGTGGTGCTCAGGGATGAACCCTGTGGGACTCCGCGGGTGATTTTCGTGGGGTCAGAGAGTAAGGGTGGGAGTCTGATCCATTGGCTTCTTCCACTGATTGGATCCATTTCCAGGGCTGTTCCTTGTATGCCTGCGTCGTGTAGTCAGGCGACTAATGTGCGGTGGGAGACGGTGTCAAAGGCCGCTGATAGGTCGAGTAGGATGAGGGCTGCCAAGTGGCCTTGGTCCAGGAGGGTGCGGATGTCATCTGTGGCGGTCTCTGTGCTGTGGTTGCTTCAGAATCCGGATTGGAACGGGTTGAGTTCCCATGGCAGAGTAATTGAACACAGCGATTTGTGCTGTGTTGTGTTACTCCAGATTGCTTGAGCCACTCAGAGCCACACAAAGTCTCTTTGCATGGCTTCAAAGGTGTGTCTTATAGTTTGCATCGCTCTTGCACCACGTTGTGTGGTGCAAGAGCGACAGAAACGGTTCATAAATAGGCCCCTTAATAAGTCTAACAATGGCACACCCTGATGTGGCCAGCTGAGTTGTGTTCTCCTCTGCTTTGACTGCAATGGTTTTAAACAGTTTTAAATAGTGATCTCTCACAAAGCCGACCCTGAATTATGTACCCATTGTCGGAATCAGCCCGGGACGACATTTGGTGGAGATAATCAAGCTTCAACAAACCCTAGAAGAGTGAACATCATTTTCTCTCCCTTTTTTCTCCTTGAATAGGCTAACATTGCACTGCGTTGGCTTCCAGTGTAATATCTGGCCACAATTGCTCAAAAATGTTCTTGCGTCTCATTGTTTTGAGAATTTTAGCTACATTTTTAAATTATTATAAAACCTTAGGGCGGTCCTTATATCCTTAATTGCTGAGCAGTACTGCTTTTTATCGTAAAATTAATCTAACACATCCTTCAGAACTCCTATTATTTTCTGGTCACATGCTCACAACTTGAGCGTAGGAAATTGAAGTTAGTGGTTTATGTTAGTAGAAAAAAGATAATCAAGAATATATAACACAATAATTTGAAAATCAGATACATGGGTCAGATATAAAGTAAGGAAGATCAGTCACACTGGAAATGCAGCTCCAAGCCATTATATGAAAATATCAAACAAGATTTTTAACATTCTAATGTGTCTAGACGATGGGTGAATCCAATCATGGTGGCAGATTTACAAGCCCCATGTGCCACTTTTACGCTGCCGTTGCGTCACTTCTGTAACGCAGCGGCAGCGTAAACCATGCACCACGTTGCCACTTATTTACAATGTGACGCATCTAGGCAGATGCGTCAAGTTGTAAAGCACTGCGCCACATGAAACCTGCATCAGGTTTCATGTGGACGTTCCGTCGCAGTGTGGGCGTTCCGTCAGAGGAAAGCCTCGGAAGAGTGACGCAGTGAAATCTACAAGATTTTACTCAGTCACTTTTCCAACACCGCTGCGTCAAAACCTTGCACCTGCTTGAAGCAGGCGTAAGGCGTGACACAGCATGTTGGAGATAGGCCGGGTTGGAGCAGTGCTGGAGTTGTGTTGCGCCCGCGACACGACTCTCGCACTGCGCCAACCTTCGCCGGCAGATACGTCACTCATCTGCCTATCCGTGCGCCATGGTGCGCCGCATTGTAAATGTGGCGCATCCATGGTGGCGCACGGGTAGTTTTGCGTGACTCATCTTTCCTGGCGCATCCCTGCTGATTTGCAGGGATGCGCCAGAAGTTGTAAATCTGCCCCAAAGTTTTTAACTTCAGACATAGAAATCTTTCTTAAGGTTAGTGATTTTCAGAAGGGACAGCTGAAAGCTGCAGCCAGAAAGGGCTCAATGACATTAAGTACATTGATAAGCAGTCCAGCTGTAAACTCAAATCATCCATCAACAAACGCAGAGCATTCAAAAAGGTATGTGTTAAAGCTGCGAAGGTTGTGCCCTGTTTGTTATGGATTGGGGGGTTGTGGCCCTACTCAAGGGAGTACTACAGTGGCGTAACACAGGCCTCCGCATCCCCCACGGTGCGGGGGTCCAAGCTCAAGGGGGCCCTCTCAGGACAGTACTCTGGCCGTAGGGCTCCTAATTGAGTCTTGAGGGGGCACTCCATGTGCTTTGCAGGGGGGCCCCCTCGGGTTTTGTTATGCCAGTGGAGGACCAGTGCTATGTTTGAAAAGAGGTTTTGAATGGTTGGATCTGGCTCAACTGGGTACAGGCCAATTTTCCTATTATGAAAAGGTTCCCATAGCGCTACAATAAGGTCACTAAAACATTTCCAGTTCATCCTGGCTTGAATTGTTCCACACCAGTAACATCTTCATTTTTGCTAGAATATTCCTCACACTTTAACCATATGATGGACATATTGTAGGGGCAAACACAATACATTTCCAGTCTCAATTGTTGTTTCTAGACAGACAGAAGCCTTGTGTGTTTTGGGGACCTTCTGCAGCCCCCGTGACAATGAGGGAAGGTCCAGTTGTCATCTTCACTAGCAGTGATTTAAACCACTTTAATGCTGTATGGTCAGCAGGAAACTGGCACCATTCGTCCTGGAGAAAAATGTTACAGCAGAATTTCAAGACAGAATGGAACCGCCAGTGCTCAGACTGGGTGCGAGAAGTTTTGAGTGCTGCCTATAAAAATAACATTGGCTCTCTTAATCAGTTCCCAAGGAAATTTCTCTCTTTGGTGAGGGTCAAGGAAAAGGTTATAAAGGGTAAAACAGTCTGCCATCTACAAGGTATAGACAGCCCTAATGAAAGGTCTAGTCTTTTCAATCCAGGTTTGCAGTGAAGTGATGTGTTTCCTTTCTAGGGGATTAGTCTGGTGGCTGTAAACTATAGTTCCATAAACCCGTTTCCTTACAAGGCAATGTTTTCTGTTGCAGCTTTGGCAGTCCCACGTCCCCCGCCTTGGAACTCCACTCTGGTCCCTGCACAATGATGTAAATCTCCCTGTTACACCGCTTGGACCACGCCTGCTGCAGACTCGCCGGCACAACTGTGTCTTCTGAGAAAAGGCGCGGTCATAATCAAAAATATATGCAAATACAGATGTACTAGGTGAGAAGGTTGACGAGGTTTCCTCCCTCCTCTCACTCACTTGTTTGCCAATCCTTTGAAGTGAAACTAGTAGACAAAGCCCAAACCGTGTAAACGAGGTGAGCTGGCACACCGACATGTCTCAATCCTTAGACTGCCTTTCCGCTACGCTCAGACATAGTGTATCTTTACTGCTACGAAGATAACAGTCATTGTAATTACTACTTCTCTCCGACTTCCCACATATGTCCTCTGGGAACATGTGCTGAGGGGGTCTTGGACACTGACAGTTTACTTATCAGAGTGATAGAAATAGCAATTTGGAAACAAAAACAAATACGCTTCCAATGGAGTACACTTGAGTCTGTTGTGTGGGAAAGAGCCACTGCAGAGTTCAAACATCACATGTATAGAGCTCAATAATTTGGGGCAACATAGCAAAATCATAAACTTCCTTACAGTGAGTTAAGGATGAGCAAAGGAGGTGCCGACCTCTCACTCGGGGAACTCACGTGTTAAACTTTCCAGCTTCCCTCACTATACTACTGGGCAATAAATGTCCTAATGTCAGTGTTAGGGATGCTCAGGGTGAGGTGGGATATCCGGTAGGATTACGCACACATTTGCAACCAATGAATGAAGTTCTCTCATATGACATGTTCCTCCTTAGACAACAGTCTGTTGATGGGTGCAGCTGGATTGAAAAATCTGGTGGTGCAGGGCAGTGCAATGCAGGAAGGTTTGTTGCAGCCACTCACCATTACTGCTTTATTGTTACCATTTACATGCAACAGTATTTTATACATAGATTATTGTCACATTTTCAATGTGTTATATAGTGTAATGTATATTGTAATATTGACATTTTCTTATTTTAGTGTGTAATGCATATCGTAATAATTAAACACTGTATCTTCGTGTGTACTGTATATATTAATATGAAACCCATTTCTGATAAGTTACTTGTTTCATGTATGCTTTCCTGGCCTCACTGCAGCCTCTCGAACATGACTTGATTTCTTGTTCATCTAGGTTCAATTTGCATGTATTACCTTGACAGGAATAGTGATTTGAGGCCTTTGAAAAAAGATTTCCCAAACTGAAAATGTGAGCTAAGAATTTAATGTTTTTTTGTGCTCTGTATATTTGATGGCCATTGGCCAACTAACAGCGTTGGAATGGCTAGTTACAACCCAGGTAATAGTGCTCATTTTAACTTCAAGTGAACAGAAAATCTTTTGTCACATTAGATTTCGCCTAAGCACTCAGTTGTATCTGGAATTTTGCCCTCTGTCACAGGAGTTTCTACAATTATTAGAAATGTTTTATAATGGCAGTAACTTGAGTTCCGATTCGTTCTTAAATGCAAAATAAATATTTGTCCAATTTCTAGCACATCCTTGTCAAATAGCGGACTGGCTCTTGTATAATAGTTGTGTATGATTTTAATTCAATGTGCATTATTGGGAAACCTATGAACTCGACTCAAATGCTAATTCACAGAGAAGAAACTTAAAACTACAGTTACAGTGTATTTATGTCTAACGTCGCAAATGAGTTTAGCATTGGCTGCTTAAAAGTAGCACCAGCCCTGTGTAAGATCTTATTAGGTAGGCCCATAAAACACAGGCAGCTCAGTTAGCTTGAATCCAGCAGAGTATCCAGAGGAATCCGCCAGCAGTAGGATCTAACCTCGCCTATGATTTTTTAATTGGGGTTTCGCCTGGAAGGGTTCTCAGGAAGACGATTGAATTCCAACTTTGGTTGTCCACGGATGGAGTGTGTTGGAATGCTCCAGGTCTAAACGTTATGAAAAACACTGTAAAGTGAGAAAATATGTATTCACAAAAATACCACTCTTATTTTGTTACCTTGCATTTTTTTTGCTGTTTGTCATTTAGTAGTGAGCGATCATAGTTATTAGAGTGTGGCTTGTGCTCTATACATCTCTGAAATACAAAAATCTTTTCTTGACCCCAAATGTTTAACTAGGCGCAATGCAAATATTTTTTAAGGTACTATGGGGCAGATTTATGAGCCCCTTGCGCCACTTTTGCGTCACTTTTCCCATGTTAAAAGTGACGCAAAAGTGGCGCAAGGGGCTCATAAATCTGCCCCTATATTTCTCTGTCACCCCCTTTGTCACCGAAGTTGGTTCCGCCCAGAGGGGAGAGCAGTTTTGTGATAAATATAAAACGATGACAGGCTGCCGTGCCGTGGCAGCATGGCAGATCGGACTTTTTCATTTTCCAGTTTCAGGCTTTGTTTCTGGAAAATGTCAAACAAATGACCTTGCATCGTTGTCAGTTTTCTCTCAGTGTGTGGAAGACTCTGAATACTATTTACCTCCAGGGCTGGACTGGATACCGGGCGTTTTGGAATGCTGCCGAGCTGGGGGCTGATGTCACTGTGGTGGGGGCTAATTTCATTGATGAAGACCACGCAGGTCCCCATAAACAAAATCAGCCCCCAGCTCGGCAGCATGCCAAAACGCCCGGTAGCCAGTCCGGCTCTGTTTCCCTCCAGGGTGACCGTGCAATTCTCTCTTTCTGTCTCTTTCTTTTTCTCTTCCTTTCTCTCTCTAGCTTGCTCTCAATTGAATCAGACTTGCGGGAGGGGCTACCTTGGCACCTCCAGGATATTCCACAGTATGTGAAACTATTGCTACCAAATGCGACTAGCGATCACGTCATCGTTTCAAAGACAACTCTTAGGCCTGGTAATTATACATTAAACAACAGACACAGTTTCTCATTGGTGAACTGAGGAAGTGTGTGTGGTGAATAACGATCAACGCCAGGTAAGTTGATTTAAAGATTTATTCCATATCAAGCTGGGGGATGGGTGGGATTCTCCTCAAGTCTAGTTAGGTTGATTCCATAGGCAAATGTAAGGCTCCTTCTGATAAGGCTACTCTCAAGTCGTTCCTTGGGCTATGTGAATTTTATTCACTTTCGTTCAAGACTTTGTGAGCAAGTTAAGGCCTTTGTCACAAATGTTAATGAAAGGTGTGGTGTCTGAATGGAGGAGAGAGTATCAAGGTGTTTTTGAATAGGTGAAACAACAACTAGTGTCACCAATTGTCCTTAAACACTATGACCTGTCTCTTACTTGTACCCTTGCAATCGAATGCAGCAATGTTGGTTTAGGGGCAGTTCTATCTCAGAAGAAAGGAGGAGAGATCAGTACCATTGGATTTGCCTCCAGAGTTCTATCTCCCTCAGAGATGAAGTATTTTGTTATAGAGAAAGAACTGTTGGCATGTTGGTGGGCTGTGATGAAGTTCAGAAACTTCATTTGGGGAAGGAAGGTCTGCCTTCAAATAGACCACAAGCCCTTGGTTTTCATTCTCAGTGGGAAGAATGTTAGGAGTTTCACTCCTAGAATTGCACGGTTGTCGTCTAAACTCCTTGAGTTCAACTTTTCTGCAGAATACATTCCTGGTTGCAAAAATGGGTGTGCAGACTTTCTTTCTCGTTCCTCTAACATTGTGGAGAATGAACCAGACAAGGAAGAATTTATTGTGGCAGCGGTGGATCTTCCACAGTTGTGTGCTGTTTCAGAGAATGAATGGCGCCAAGCTATTGGTGCTGATGTTTCTATGACTCAGGTCATGAAATTTGTTGAGAGAGGTTGGCCTAAGGAGAGGAATTTGTGTTTCGACTTTAAAACTTCTCTGCAAGTAGCAGATGAGCTTACCATTGAAGATGGATTGTTGCTTAGGGGTGACAAGCTTGTTCCTCCCCTTGCTCTAAGGGCAACTTTAGTCAGACATGCACATGAAGGACACCTAGGAGCCACGTTGACAAAAAAAAGGGTGCGACTTTCGTTCTGGTGGCCTTCCATGGTTAAAGTGGTTGATGATTTTATTTAATCTTGTGTACTTTGCTCAAGCTGTGATAAAGCTGCTAAGTTGCGCACTCCCCCTCTTTCGCCAATAGAATTGCCTTCTGCACCATGGGTAAAGTTGGGGTTAGACATTGTGGGCCCTTTCCATGCTCTTGACTCTTCATCGAAATTTGCTTTGGTCCTCATGGATTACTATTCTAAGTGGCCTGAGATCAAGTTTGTTAAAGAAGTGAATGCCAGAACTGCAGTAGAGTTCCTTAATGATGTTTTCGTAAAGGAAGGCTTTCCTGAATTTCTGATAACAGACAATGGGACCCAGTTTGTTGCTTCAGAGTTTGAGAGTTTTCTTCATACTTGCGGTATTAAACAACTCAAAAGTTCACTATACCATCCCCAGGCAAATGGTCTAGTTGGACGAATGAGTGCTAGGTGAATGTATACAGTGGGCTCTGTCTAACAAGTGTGTTGTTTCTAATTCTGTGAGGAGTATGCTGTGGTTTTACCACACCACTCCTCACTCAACCACGAAATGAAAATGGAAACATTCAGAAAAGAGGTGCTGCACAGATATTTTGTTAAACTGCAAGGCATTGCCTTACAAAGGAAGAGTTGCTAAACCTGAGTATAGTTACTGGATTTCTCACAAAATCAGTGGCAACTCTTGTGGCTTACACCGTCTGAATGTTTACTGGAAATGAATGTAGAGGATGTCGCCATATATGTATACAGACTCTGCACGATCAGGTCGCACACGTCTAACCAAGACAAATTGTTTGTAGAGGCCCAATTCTTAGGGCTTGACTTAGAGGAGAGTGGTGACAGAATCAGTTGGATGTTGACAGAGAATCAGCTTGGAAAATTGTTTCTGTCCCTCTGAAAGGTGGGGAAATCGGAATTTTGCCAAAACGCTTCCTATTCCACCTATCACTTTACCGCCAATCAAAAGTAACTTCACCAATTTAAAATGGTTAATCAGCCACCATGTCTGAAGTGTTATGTCCAAGAGAGGCTACTAATGAAAATTCTCAATGGGAGTCAATGAGGTGATACAATTTAGAAAGCAAATGAATTAAACAAAACAAGTAGTCCCGACTTTATGTTTCAACGTAATTAAATGAACTAAAAAGGCACAGAATTGTACTTTTCAAGGGTTATAAAGCAGCAGCAACCATGCTTTTAAAGTTGTGTGCTAGCTGCGAGGTGAACATGTGCTTGTGAAGAAATATTTAAAGGGCGAAAGTGAAAAACATGAAAACTGTGAAACAGCAGTCTTTTAGGAATAGTTTGAAAACAATATTTTACATTAATTCTTTCTTTATAATAGAAGCAGTGGAAATTCATCTCATATTGACAATCCCAATGAAGCTGATACAAGTCAACAGCGTTTCGACCTTCATGACTTGAAGTCATCATCAGGACAAGGGAACAGAAGTAAGATGATTGCTGCCTGACGGGGAATAAGATAAGAGTTACTCCTGACATTGAATTGACTTAAATCAATGCAAAGAAACATGGGATATGTGTATTAAGGTACCTGAAGTAATTCCAAGGCACCGGGGGAGGAGGAAAAAGAGAAGGAGGCTAATGTTAGCCACCACTAGCATAACTTGGATGAAGCAGCCTTCTTAGAAACAATCAAAATGTGACCAATACACTCAAGTGGAACATACCACTGGAGCATATATAAAAGGTGCTGGGACAGCCCAGCTGGTCACCAGGGAGGAGGGAGAGGGTCCAGAAGCTGTCCTTCAAGGTATGTACGATATGGTGACAGGAATGAAGATGTTCAAAGGGCTGTTGGAGACAAATAGGAACAACCTGGGCAAATTATGGCATGAGGAAGGCTCAAATAATCAAGGTAAATGAAGCAGACTGGGGGGCGGATATTGAGTGTATGGTAGCCTGAATTTGCAGAAGCCTTGTTGATGAGGACAAAAAAAGAAGAAAAAAAAAGATAATGACATGGCATGAAAAGAATTTCAATCACAATATATATCAGGATCAAGAATATTGACAGAGATAACTCTTCTATTTCCTAGATTTCAATTAATTTGTTGTGCCTATGTCTAGTTTTTAAGCAATACTCTTAGGACAAACAAATGCTCAATCAACTTTGGAGTAAAAGGTTGTGTTTGGAATTTCGTGTTATAGACTCTATTGAATGCTCATTCTTTTATACAGCAATTGGAGAACTGTGAACCTCTGCAGCTTATTTAAAATGTAGAAGGCAAGGTTTAAAATACCTTATTCTGTATTATATCCATTTAATGACTGTAAATGGCATCCCTACCTTCGAGTTATATGTACAGCAATACTTATGGCCAAATGAACTGGAAACGGAAAATACTTTCATTATTTGTAATGACATTATTATCAATTTATATTGGAGTTTTACAAAACACTGAATGTCACTTTTTACTTACTTCAAAGTGCTGATAACTCAGACAAAAATTCATCGTTGGTCACTTGTCCAAGTAGTTAGTATAACTTTTCAGGTAAAACCTTGTCTGATGTTTTCAATGCATGAAAACTGAGATGAGAATTTTCTTAAAGATATGTTTCAAGCTGTTTTTGAAACCATGTATATTTTATTTGACTCTTACATCTGGGTTTAGGGATGAGGATGTGTAAATGTGTGTACTTTCTTCTCTTGAAATATCGCAAAATGTAATGAGATTTTGCGAAATTATGCTTTCATTTCAAAATGTGGCTTACCAGAATCCCGTGGCACTTTGTTTCCCAAAAATCTGCACCTCACAAACAAATTTCATAAAAAATCCTTTTCCTGTCCTTGTAAATAAGACCCCTTTGCATGCAACACTGTGTGTGAAAGAGGGGTTCTATTGGTGTTGCTGTGGGTGTTCCCACGCTACACTCATGGAACCAGACACATTTACAGATTTACGAGGAATTGTAAACCTGGAAATACGTCAGAAGAATGTGGAGTGCCCCTTCCTGCACAAAAACAATCTCCCATGACACAGGCATCCTTGCACCATGGTGCAAGGGTGCCTGCACTGGCACATGGCAGCTGTTTGTGCCCCACCGCAGGGGAGAGCACAGGAATGCGACATATTATTGTAAATATGTCGCATTCCTGTGCTTTGAAAGTGCTGCAGCCTGGCACAGCCAAAGGACTTGCGTTGCAGAGCTGCATTACTTTCTTGTAAATCTGCCCTATTCTGTACAATGAACCTCCTACTGGTAACTTGCAAGACATTTTTATGCAACGTGTGAACTCAGGTATAAAATGCTACATGCAATCATGTAATGTGACATTTCAAGAAATGTAAAGAATTTCACACAACACATCCAGAATTTTGTGACAGTTGTTGATTTATTTAAAATTATCCTTTGGCCTTTTAAGCACATTCAGAATCTAGTATTATGAGTTCCCAAGGATCAGCCTCTAGGTTTTAGCCATGTGAAGGATCTTCAGCTGCCTTGTGTTACTCCAGATATACCAAGCACCACAGGGCCACACAAGGTGTCCTTGCATTGCTTGGTAAATCTGACGTTAGTGTTTCTTTGCCCTTGTGTTACCTTGCGTGAAACAAGGTCAACACTGCTCTTGCCTTTAATCTGAGGGGATCTTGATAAAAGGTCCACCAAATCCATAACAAAGGAAAACTTGGTTCACTGGTCACAGGACCACCAATATCCTCTTCAGCTTCCAACTACAGTCCGTCAGGAAGACTGCGCAGTGCATAGGGAGTTTCCTGATTTTCAGAGCTGACATCTTTTGGCATGGTTTCCCATGTCTTTTTGCTTATGACCTCCTGTTTTCGACTGTGTGCAGAACTTCATTTTTGCTTGTTTTAGGACTCTGAGCACTTTTCCACTGCTGACCACTGATAAAGTGCATGTGCTCTGTGTCTAAAATGTGATGGCATTTGGTTTCTCCATGATTGGCATATTTTATTTATTATCCCAAGTTCAGTGCACTACGTGTGCCCAGGGCCTGTAAATCTAATGCTACCTAGTGGGCCTGCACCACTGATTTTGCCACATGAGTAGACCTTCAAAATTGTCTCAGGCCTGCCAGTGAAGAGCCTGTGTGTTCAGTTTTAAATAGGCCTGGGCGGTAAACTCTGCTCCACTCATGGAGCTTTCAGAGTTTTTCCTCTCTCGCGGCTCACCAACATTAAGTTGGCGAGTGTGAGCATGTAAAAGCAATTACTAGACCATCTAGCAGCAAGATTTCTCAATGCGGGCAGATACGGTAGGACGCTAGCGCTCACACTGAGAAACCTGCTGCTCGCATTAAGGAAGCTTCCTCTCGAGTAGAACATCTACTTGAGCGGCAGAAAGATGCTGCTCGCTCTTGCGCTGAGTGTGGCACCGTTCGTGCTATTTTACAGCACAGGACAAATGCTCGACGGTAAAAATCAGCATGAGCAGCACGATGTACCACACTCCGCTGCTTGCGGAACTCGATGGAGAATGGCATTGTTTTTTTGTCACTACGTGGAACTCTGCGAACTCCGCCCAGGGCTAGTTTTAAACTGTCATGTCGACCTGATAAGTTCACCTACTTGCCAGTCTTAAACCTTCCTTTTTACTACATGTAAGGCACCCCTAAGTTATACGCTAAGCAACCCCGTGGGCAGGGTGCAGTCTATTTAAAAGGTAGGGCATTTGCTTTTAAGTTTTACATGTCCTGGTAATGAAAAACTTCTAAATTAGTTTATCTCCACAGCAAGGCCTATTTCCCAGATAGGTTAGCATTGGAGCTGCCTTGTAATACTTTACAAGTGTTTCTTCCAATTGGGGGCAGATAGAAAATTGGAGTTTAGTGTCTCTGGACCCACAATTTAAAAACGCATCTTTTAGTTAAGTTGTTTTCTAAATTGCAGGTCTAAAAATGCCACTTTTAGAAAGTTGGCATTTTCTTACTTTTACCATTTTGTGCCTCTGCCTGTCCCTAGAATACACGTCTGGGTTGGATTAAAGTTGGGCTTTGTGAATTCACTCTAGACAGTCACACACAAAGGGAGCTAAGGTGTGCTCTGCATATCCTGATAGCCCATCACCAGGCTGGTAGGTCTTCCTGAGCTAGACTGGTGGGAGGATTTGATACTTGCACCTAAATAGGGCTTTGCCTGTCCCCACACAAAGAGCTACATACCCTCCTGTGCTGTATCTGGAGCCGTGGCCAGAAAGGGCAGGATTTTGTGCACTACAAAGACCTCTCTTTGAAGTCTCCCTACTTCAAAGGGTATAAGTACTGGACCTCTGACACCATATACTCAGAACACTTCTGGACTGAGGACATTCTGCCAGGAGGGACTGCTACTTTGCTGCTTGCTTTGCTGTGTTGGCCTGCTGTCTGCTGTTTCTTGGCTGGGAGTGGGAGGACTTGACTTTGCTCTCTGCATCCTGCTTTCTAAAGTTCTTCCAAGGGCTTGAGTTGAGCTTGTCTCCTGTTGAAAGTCTCAGGGCCATCAAAAACATCACCTTCATCTTGATACAAGCACCTGGGCTCCCCCGCTGTGAGTCCTGTTCTGCCAAGTGGTGCCAAACCCAGTAATGGACCCTTGGAGATGATTCTGATGCTGCAACCAAGAAATCAGCACAGCGACTCTAGGCGTCACTTCGGAACCAATGCATGCCTACGAAATCAATGCATCGCTGCTGCATTGCACCAAAGCCTTGGTAACCACACGCTGAGTGTGCAGCGCAATGACCGAGACTTACAGTGCAAGTCCAGACTTTGCCGCAGCACCTCCAAAGTACTACCAAAGTTTGAGTCTCAAGCACTGCTTCACCGAAGTCCATGACAATTGCTCCGACTCTGAAGCAACCCATGCGACCTGGTAGTTCGACATTGACCCCATGGAATTGACGCACCATGATGTGACATCGATGCATCCTTAAAATCACATTGCCTTCACCTGTAACCGACGCACCGCCTCCTCTGCACCCCACAGTGTCCCCAGGCATTAGCAGCTCAATGACCCTGCATCACCTCCAGGAACTGATGCATCACTTTGCTACAGTGAGGCCTTTCCTCCTTTGTGCAAGGCATCAACCCTGAGTGCCAAAGTGCCAACGACCTGTATGGCAGTAAGGAACCGACAAATCAAATGCCTCCGCAATGCCACGCCTTCTCTGCACATCGCACTGTGTTTTACTATTGACACATCCAAGGTACTGTGCCAGGGTCCACGTGACTCCTGTAGCCGGCCCGCGCTCCATCATGGTCGTACTGAATGTGTGGATTTGTTCCGGTCAAGCGAGACAAGATAGCCCTAGTAGTAGCTATTGTTTTCTAAGCACTCAGTTGCAATTTAATCTTTAAAATTCATATCTTGGCTCCTGTATGTTGGAATTTTTGTCATTCTGGTCTTGTTTTACTCAGATAAATATTGGCTAGTTTTCTAAACTGGTTTGGAGTACTTTTGTGGTTTTTACTGGGTTACTGTGTGTGTGTGTGCCCAAACTTTACATATTGCCTCTTTAATTTAGCTTGACTGCTCTTAGCCAAGCTACCAGAGGGTGAGCACAGGTAAACTTAGTGTGTACTACACTTACCCTGATTAGAGTGTGGGTCCCTACTTGAACAGGGTGCAAATCACCACCAACAAGAGACCCTATTTCTGACATTAGTTTTAAGGAACATTATCACTGTTGCTCCACAGTAAACACTCCCTCACTAACCCTTCTATTTGAATGCCAATTGCAGGGCACCAGAAATACATCCTCTCTCTTTTCTTACAAATTTCAAAATGTCCTTTGTGAGATAAGTCTATTAGATACTCAGCACCTCCACAGGTGGAATCAGCGCTGTGCCTCTGAAAAGCACCCATCCAGCTTGGCTAGCTCTTCCATTACCATCCAAAACAATCCAAACTCCTTCCATGTGTCACCATCACGTTTCCAACTGTTATTTATCATAGTTCTCATTTTCACCAACAATTGATCCTGAACCAATACTTTCTTCCACTCATCTTCTGATACCAAACCCTGTATGATGACACACACCTTAATGAGTCAATTCTTCACAAGCTAGATTTCCCTCATCATACTTGCTCAGATCACCACCCTCTATTAATCTGGAAGGCAATCTGCAGCTCTATTCTATATACCAAGAATGAATTCCATTTCAAATGTAAACTCCTGCAGACTGATTACCCAGTGTCGTATCCTGCTGGATATAGCATCCAAACCTTTCTTCGTTAAAATCTCCCGCACTTGTTTGTGGTGAGTTAGTACTTTGAATTTTATGCTTCACAAAAAATCCCGAAATTTGTTCAATGCCCAACGTACGGGTCATGCCTCCTTCTCTTTGACATTCTGACCCATGTGGAGATCTAGACACCGAGGCTATAGTCACTTCTGACTTTTCCCCTAGTCTCAATTGTTTGCGTAAGGACTGTACCCAATAGTCTCAACTTAGCTGTAGCTCTCAAAAAACTTGTGATGTCTTTAATTTTATCTTCCCAACCCATGCTCCACAGAAAGATCACCTAGTTTTTTAAAAGTCATCTTACATCTAACAAACCTTTTTGCCATGTTGTTAATGATTGTTTTATAAAATGTAGCCATACCTAAGAAAGAGGGTAGTTCATCCTTATTATTAGGTGACAAAATAATTACTAAAGCGTCAAATAACTTTTCTTGCTTCAAATTCCTCAGTCGTCAAGTAGTGCCCTAAATAATCCATTACCTTACATCACAATCTGCATTTTGTGCCTTCATTTATAACCCATAGACTATTAACTTCTTCAGAACCAATATAACCATTCATCATACTCATTCACAACCTTTCCAAAAATAAGCACATCACCCTGATAGAGAAATGCAATAGGACTAAATAACAATATGGTTGACATAGCCCTCTGGAAGACAAAGGTGGCAGATACTATTCTAAATTCTATGCTTTTGAATTTATATGAGCCCATATGCATGATAAAAGCTGTGAGATCCTGTAATTATAGATATAGCCATACCTGGTGGTACGCTGATGCCAAATCCAGAGAGGAGAAGATCTTGGCACCAGCCAAATTGGTAATATATTCCTAGATTTTGGGTAGGTGGAATCTATCCACCACCACTGCTTTGCTTAAACCTTTAAAGTCTACACATAGACTTATCTAGCCAACAGCATTGTGAGTTACCACAATAGGGACAGGCCACTCTGTTGCCTCAACTGGTTCTGTAACCCCAGAGGTACACAACTTTTCCAGTTTCTGTTTGACATCATCCCGTACACCATATACCACAGGGTGGCACCTTCCTTCAAGTTTATTCTGTGAATATACGTTTTTAGGAACCGTATTTCTCTTCCAAAACCACATGTGAACTTATTTTCAAATGACTCATTCATTCACTAATTATATTTGAGCCTGGAGAAAAGAACTTGGATCTAGGAACACTCCCAATTCCCATAATATTGTCCTCTTTGTTAGAAACATAATCTTTGGACTCAGCATATCTTCCTTTGTGCTCCATCCCTCCCTAAAAATATCCCTTTTTTTAATTGGCTGACCTCCTCTTAGACCTGAAACCCTCAGGTGATAGTTCCAACAACTTTTGCCTTCATCCCTCCTGTTTTGCTGAATTCATTTTTGTTGGCTTTAAGAAATACGGTGTGGTTTGCCCAGATATCCCATTATAGGGGCAAGGTGTTAGATCAAGATTTCTTTGAAAACCCAGAGGGAAGCAGAGAAGGCATTTGATTGTTCTGGCCCTATATTGGAAAAACAAACTGTGCACCCAGTGACCCGTTCGTCCAAACAGATATCTTGTAACTGGGCTATCTGTTGTCATCTTCAGAGAGGCTACCACAGTTGACTTCCTCGTCTCCGTAATCATTCGTTCAGTATGAGTGAAGTCATACAAGTGCTGAAAATGTTTTTTGCTAATACCAATGGAGTGTTCATGGTCCAAAAATACATGCTGATCGCCAATCTTCTGAATGCTTGCCTCCACTCCTGCTAACCAGGGGATCATGAGACCCTTGTCATAACTGAGACAGTCTTTAATAATATCTCTCATAAGACTGGCCTCCTTAATTTTTCCACACCACTAACAATAGTAAAGCGGGGTCGGGCTTTAATGAAATGTTCTATATGAAACGCAGATTTCACTCGACGGCTAAGCACAGGTAATTTTTTTACTTTTTGCGGTTCACCATGACAGGTATTGTACTTGTTGCTTGAGAAGGGTCTTCACTGCCCTCAACCAAAAACCCAATTTCCTACACCCCAATATCCTCCAGGATAGATATCCATTTTTTCAAATGTACCTCCTGCCCATATATTTTGCTGAATTATGGCGTGATAAACTGGTTGACTTGAACAAGAATAAAACATCACCTCTACCCCAATAAGCTCAAACCCTACCACATCTTTGGAATTACCAGTATCACAATTACCCAACTGAAGTAAGATTTCATCACATACCTTAACAACAGTTTTTTTGCTTTTTTGTCTCAGTTTTACTTCCCGCAACACACCATATAGTGCCCTTTCCTGCCACATTTATTGCAAGTTGGTTTCAAGGCTGGACAACCTTTTGCACTGGCCACATGACCTATCTTCCCACACCTGGAACACTTTTGCCTTTGACACCTTTCTCTGTCTTATGAACTCCTTACCCATTTTGCTTATGACAGTGTCTTTCTTAATGTCTTTCTATCACTGACATCATCCTGTGGTTCTACCTGCTTTGCTATTAAAATAACTTTGCTCCGTGGATGATCAACTTTTAACCATATTTCTTCCCTTACTGTTTCAATATTACATGTGAGAAGAAACTATTTTCTTATACATTCTTTACATAATCCTACAGACTTGCAGGTAGCTGACAACTTCTTAAATGCTGAAATTAACTCTTCTATAGTTGACCCTTGTTAGACATGGGGGTCTCTAGTTGGTAATGGTTTGCATCTTTGTCCAAGTAGGGACCCTTCTTCTTAGCCATGGTAAGGGGGATACACTTCTAAAATAACTCCTGCTCACCCCCTTTGTAGCATTGCATGAGCAGACAGGCTTATCTCAGAAACAGGCTGTAAAGCATGTGTGCATGCATACAGTAACACCGTGAAAACCCCACAAAAGGACACCACACCAGTTTAGAAAAATAATCAAAACTTTATCTAAACCAACAAGACCAAATACGACAAAAATCCAACAGACAATACTGTAAAAATAGTTAGTTTGCAAGATAACTTTCAATTTGCAAGAATAGCTGAAAAACACAGTTCTTCCGAGTCGGTAGCTCCGTCCCGGGCTATGACGATGCTGAAAACTACAGAGTCTAACAGTTCCAGCCGACCGCGTCGGTACGGGCCAGCTAAAGCGTCAGCAGACTCATAGACAGTACCTTTCTCTTTGCAGCCGATCTTGGTACAAGTCAGTCGGGGCAACAATTGCGGTTGCTATGTAAAGTGGAAGTGCTGCAGCGTGCGGTGCCCTCATGGTGTGGTGCAGCAGCGACTCATGGGTCGTCATCCAACGGCGTCAGTGAGGCCAGGTCTTACGATGCGGGATGAGGCGGTGCTCAATGCAGTGCTAGTAGGTCACAGTAGCGACAGGGTCTGTCGATGTTCAGGTCGGGCAGCAGCGGTGTCGGTGACATCCGGGCCGAGTGAAGTGAGGGGGTGCCAAGTATGATGCCCACAGGACGTGGTGCAAGCAACAGCTTGGTGACGGTCAATCAACGGCATCAGTGAGACCAAGTATGTGGTGCAAAGTGTGGTGGTGCCTTCTGCGGTGCCTTCAGGACATGGAACCAAGACAGAGTCGGTGACAGAGTTGGCTGCTCTTTTCCTCTGCTGCAACTGAAACCCGCGGCTCCAGAGATGGTGCCCAGAAGGATGGTGAAGTCTTTGCTGTGCCTGAGACTTCTTTAACAGGGGGCAAGCTCTATCTCAAGCCCTTGGAGATACTTTGTCAAGCAGGATACACACACAGTCCCTCTGCATGACAGAAACAGCTACTGCAGACCAACCCCAGACAGCACATAGCAAAGGGGCTGTACTCCTCCTCCAGCTCTTCCAGCTCTTCTACTTGGTAGAGGTTCCTCTTGAAGTCCAAAAGTGATCTAAAGTTCAGGGGTCTGCGCCCAAATTATTATCGCACAAATTCCTTTGTTCCATGATAGCAGAGAAGCTCTTTGCCCAGCCAAAACCAGTTTTGTCTTCTCTGGTGTAGCTGCCCATCAGGAGGTGGGGACAGCATTGTTCCAGGCAGACAAGGCCCATTCAGGTGTGAAAGAAACCTCCTCTCCCTACTTTGATTGCAGCCCAGGTCTAGTCAGTCGAGCCCTGACTCATTCAGGAAAGGCAGGACACACATCAACCTCCCCCCAGTGGTTGCCTGAGAGAATGCACATCCCCAGTCCACTGTCACTCCAAAGCCAGACAGCCAATACACAACCCTAGCTGAGGCGCACTGGATGGCTAAGCAAAAAAAATACCTACTCTCTAAAAGTGATATTTTAAACCCCGGAATGTAAAAATCATCCTTACTAAAAGATGCATCTTTTTATTTTGAGTTTAGCTATACTAAACTCCATTTTCCTAACTTGTTCGGACAGATAGCCTTCAATATTGAAAAACTAAATGGCAGTATTTCACAATCAGGACATGTCACACACATAAGGGCATGTCCTACCTTTCCTACCTTTCACATACGCTGCACCCTGTCCAAAGGGGTACCCTGGTCCTACCTTAGGGGTCACTCACATGTAAGAAAGGGGAAGGTTAGGACCTGGCAAGTGGGTACACTTGCCAGGTCGACATGGCAGTACTAGACTGCACACAGGCACTGCAATGAGACCCTTTTGAAAGGCTGCTTGAGTGGGTGACACAATCAGTGCTGCAGGCCCACTAGCAGTATTTAATTTACAGGCCCTGGGCACACACAGTGCACTGTACTAGGGACTTAGTAGTAAATTCAATAACCAATCATGGAAACACCAATCCATCATAACAATTTACAGGAAGACCATATTCACTTTAACCCTTATCAGCAGTGATAAAGTGTCCAGAGTCATAAAGCCAACAAAAACAGGTCAGAAACAGAAGGCCAAAAAGCAAAAAGTCTGGAGCTAAACCTGCTGGAAAAGCCAGGTCTAACACCCCTCTTTTGCCAAAATGGTACCGTTCCATGTTTGTTCTCATCCTGGGTAAATAATGAACTTCTAACTTCTTGATCAAATCTCCTATGCATTCAAACCACATGCTCCCTCCCCACCTAGCTCAGGAAGATGTTCCAGTACCTCTTGCCTCTCTGCACTCAAACAATGTAGTAAAAGAGATAAACCTATTTTCTGGACCTAAATTTGGTCCACAAACAGTTGCATAGTTGTGGAATTTCCTTTTCCACTTTTCCCAACATAGTGAGGATTCACAGGGTTGGGACAGAAAAAATGGAGGGAGATTCATGTTTTGTATTTTCTTCACTAAAGACCTCTAACCATGAACTAGCAAATATATGGAGAACTTGAAATCCAATGTGGTCCACCCTATTTCCATGTGACATACACCATCAACTTACCCAAAAATAATGTCAAGTACAAGTAGTCTAGATCCACGAGATGTTATGGTGTGTGGATCACCACATCAGTCAAGGATGGAGCGAGGTTCACTGTAGGTTTTAAATGCTATATCTTGAATCTATATTTTAAAAAACAAGAGCAACCCATGCGTCCTTGTGAGCTGGGTAAGTACAGAAGCACAAATCAATGTTCACAAGGAACTCATTTATCTTGAACAGTACATAATCTGCAACTTGAGTAGTTGCTCTGATTCAATCTTAGTCAAAAAATATACTCATTCATTCATGACCTTCCATTGAGTCATAGTACAGATTATATCAAAGTCTTTATATACACTTGTGTATTTGCATTCCTTAAAAAAGCCCAACAAACCTTTTAATTAAAGATGTACCTTACTTCAGCCGAAGTAGGTAATTTTATTCTGCAGTTACAGCCTGTACCACAGACGTATTTCCTTAAACATAAGTACTTAAACTATTTGCATTTAGTTGCACATTCGGAGTGATATCGTGAACCCCAGTGAAGTGGCCATAACCTATTTTAGTGAGAATTGTGTGACATAGTGAAAAAAGCTGGGAAACATGTTATCGGTAAAATTCAAAAGGACGAGCTCAGTGCAATAGATAATAATTTAATTCAGTCTCTCTCTTTTGTATGGTGTCAACGGCATTTCGACCCTCTCTAGATACGGGGTCTCTTCAGGACTGTGTTTCTAGGGATTCACAATCGCTATTAGGAAATCGCAATTTAGGAAATTGCATAATTGCAATTTCTTAATAGGAAATCACTCAATTTACAAATATATGGGCCGATGATGACCACAAACTACTCTGAAAAGCCAGGAACATGTCACATAATCATTGTCAGACTAGGACAAAAGATAGGCTTGAGCACTAGTATAAAAATGGCCCCCATTAGCGAACCACATACCTTAGATAGAGGATACATGTGCAAATCAGGCCAGTTTAGAACTTGAAAAGACACAATGTAAGGATATCATGCAAGGTATGGAACATTGCACTCATTTATGTATGCTGCACACAATGGTTGTGGTAAGATCATGGAACTTACCAGTAAAAACAAGCATTGTATTGACTTTACAATAATGTTGTATGGCAATGTAAAGCATTACTAATAAATACCATTGGAACAAGTATGTATTTTTTGTGGAAGCAAAGTACTGTAGAAATATATTGGTGTAGTTTAAAAGGTCAGGTGACAGGACTGCACCAGCCCTGTACCCCGGATGCTGCAACAGCTGCTGCCTAGCTTCTCCTCACTCAACAGCAGGGCCGTTCACCTGCCACCGCTGTCTTTTCACCTGCAATTCAGGACTTTCCGCCTTCACAGAAGACCGCGCCACTCCCACTTTGCCAACCGCACCCCCCCGGAACCTCTCCAATGCCTCCTGCTCAAACATGCCCCAACACCCAACACCCCAAAGCAATTGTTATCACAGAAATCTGGCTTAACCCCTACTCCACCCTGACATTGCCACCACAAAGCCCAACAGCTACAAGATGGTACACCGAAACTCCACCAACAAACAAAACTGAGGTGTTGCCTTCATCCACAAAGAAACAAAACAATGTACCACCACCAAGGACAGCACCACACGACCATGTAAGCCCTCAATTTCCATATCCACACTCACAACAGAACAACCATCAGAGACACCCTCTCCACAGACCCCCAGAAACACACACCACTTTCTGCCATGCAATCAAGGACTTCATCGGCCCACTAGCCATCAAGTCCAAGCCCTCCATCTTCCTCGGAGACCTCAACTGCCACTCGGACAACTAAACGGACAGAAACTCTGCCTGAGCTACATCAGCCCGACCCAGCTGGTCGCCGACCTCACACAGAGCAGGACACACATGGGACCTGATTTTCACTGCCAGCAACAGAGTCAAATGCAGCCATTCCACAGAACTCACCTGGACGACCACTCCATCATCCACTCCACCATCGCTAGATCATCATGCAAAACCGCAAGCCCGATCAATGTCCCCATTTACAGCTGCAACAAAGTAACACAGACCCAACGGATGGACGCCCTCAATAACACCTAGCCCGACCTGGCAACCACCCTGGGCCAAGCAGTCCAGAACCTCACCCACCTGGATCACTAACGCCGCAGACCAAGTAGACCCAATCAAACAAGCTAGGACCCGCAGAGCCACCAAGCAACTCAGCTGGTATACGCCAGAACTCAGGGCAATGAAACGTATCTGCAAACAACTGGAGAGAAGATGATGCACTAGCAGAAACACCACAGACCAAGACACCTTCAATTCTGCCTAAACAAATACCACCAGTGACTCAAAAATGCAAAAAAAGATGCCCTGGAAAACCACAATGAAGTAAGCGCAAAGCATATCAGGATATTCTTCAGCAGTATTAGATTTGATGCTGTTTACTGATTTGCTAGATGAATGGCAGTTGGCAGTAGGTCTTTAAAATTTGGATTTCTATTAAAAAGCATATTTTGATTTGCCAATAACTTTGGCACCGTTTAACAAATCTTTGCGAAACCTTTGAGCCAAATGTGACTCTTATTTCAGCTGCTGTCTTGAAAGTTTTGGGGTGATCCATCAAGTGGGGGCTGATAACAAGGGGAATCCCAAAATGCTTGTTAATTTCTATTGGAAACTTTAGACATGGCTACAGTCCGAACTGCTGAAAGAATTACACAAAATATGGTAAAAAGTTAGCTCTTGGTACAGAAAGCAACTTTTGTGTTAAAAGGTGTAAATCCGTGCAGCAGTTGTGGAGAAATTTAAATAAATTACCAGTTGTATATCTAGGAACACAAAGGATCCACAAATCCTCTTGATCTCATGAGATCTAATTGGCTGCCAATCAATCAATCAATCAATCAGGGTTTTTGAAGTGTGCTACTCACCTGTGAGGGTCTCTAGGTGCCAGGTCTTGAGGTCCTTACGGAGGGGGAGTTTGTCTCACCTCTTGGCCGCGAGGTCGGAGAAGGATCTGCCACCTTCACTGGGCCTGTGGATGTGGGGGACCATGGCTAGGGCTACGTCGGCAGAGCGGAGGTTTCTCTTGTGGGTGTGGAAGGAAATTCATTCGTTGAGGTATTGGGTCCGGTGTTATGGAGGGCGTTATAGGCGTGTGTAGGCTGCCAACACATCAAACCAGGAAGTGTTGGCAGCCACCTTGTGACTCGTTTGAACTGAGTCAGAAGAAAAAACATTTAAAAAAAAGAAAAGTGGGCAGGCTCGAAACACCCTGACTCCCTAGGCCTGTTCAGGAAGTCCAACATTTTCTTCAGGAGTCATGGTGGATCCGCTAAATCTGGCCCAAACTTTTACAAAAACGAAGCGTGGACTCCTGCACTTCATTTAATTAGGCACCCGGGTGGGCCAGGTCCCAGGGGCATTATAAAAATAATGAAGGGGGCTTGTGTGGGCCCCTCACAGCCATGGGGACTGCTACCTCCCCGGGACTAATTCAGTCAAATGCAGGGGACCATGCTGCCCCCCCCGCAGCCCTTCAGGACTGCCACCTCCCCGGGACATATATTTTTAATTGTCCAAGAATTGCGATGGAGGCCCTACAGCCTCCCCCCCAGCCCATGGGACCACCTCCTCAGTGGGGCTAATATAAGTAATAAAACTTGGGGGGGTTCTGGCCCGACCACACAGCTCAGGGGACCACCACCTCCCCAGGGCACAAACACAAAAATGAAGGAGGTCCATTGCAGACCCCCTGCCCCGGGAACCACCACCTCACCTGTGCATTCCTAGAAGGGAGAAAGGCTGATATGCCCCCTCATGTAGCCTTACATGGCCCTGGGGACCACCACCCCTCAGGGCTGGCTCCAGCAATGTCCCGGGGTGCCCGGCCCGGGACACTGCAGTTTGCTAAGGCATGGCTGGAGCACTGCTTGCGCCATGCCATAGCAAACTCAGCTCTGCTTTCAGCAAGCGAGAGTACAAAATGCTCTGACTTGCTGAAAGCAGAGCAGTGTCTTTTTCCCTGCTTACTGTGAAGCAAGCATGGAAACAGACACTTTGCTTTTGGATCCAAGGAGCTGCATGTCAGCAGCTTCCTGGATCCCAAAGCAAAGACGGCTCCTGCAGGAGTTGAGGAGCCAGCAGGGATCGCGGGGGCATTGAGGCTCTCCCCGTGATCTTAATTGAAGTGGCCAGGCCATGGGGGATGGGGTCTTCGGGGCTGAAGTTGGCCCAGGAAGGGCCCCCTCCCTATTGAAGACATATATGTTTAGACCAGGCCCTGGGGGATGGGGTTCCCAGGCCGAAGTTGGTATGGGGAGGGGGGCCGCGTGGTATCATAAAAATCTTTACAAAAGTATCGGCCAGGCCCCGGGGGATAGGGACCCCAGGGCAAAAATTGATTTTGGAAGGGGGCTCCGAGGCCCCCTTTCTAAAAGAAAAAAAAAAGAAAAAAATACAGCAACTCACGAGTAGCACCAGCCCCTTTCTCTTCCACTCTGCAAACGTGCATTTTGGTGTGTTACCGTTTAGGGGATGTAGTCCCATTCGCTAGTGAGGGTCATTGGGGGTCAACAAGACCCCTTTTACCTCCAGTAAGCCCCACACAGTGGGATTGCTGAGAGGTTGTCAGATGCTACACCCCCTTTCTCCACTACTCTGCAAATGCACCTCTCAGCGAACTGCTGGTGGGGTGGTGCGGTCTCCTTACCTTCTGAGGGCCTCAGGACTAAAGTGGTCTTCTTCCCCCAACCAGGAGTGTGCCTGGAGGCACGTTTTCAGAGTGGTTGAGAAAGGGGGCGTGGCCTTCGAACACCTGTCAGCAATCCAGTAGTGTGAGTCTCACTGGGGGTAACAGGCCTAAAGACCCTCAAGAGCCAAGGGGACTGCAACCACCAACTAGTAGAGAGCCAGGAGGTGCTTTTGCAGAGTGGTGGAGAAAGGGGACATGGCCATTGGGGTAGTTGGCCCCAAGGAGCCTCAGTGGCAGAGGGGACCTTAACCCCCATACTAGTAGTACTCCAGGAGACACGTTTGAACAGTGGTAAAGAAAGGGGGTGTGGCCTCCTACCAGGTATCAGCAAATCTGCTGTGTGGGACTTAATGGAGGCAACAGGAGGGGTAGTTGGGCCCCTAGGACGTCCTTGGGGGCAACTACCCCTCCTGTTACATTCAGCACGTCCCACACAGCGGGAGTAGTAAGAGGTGTTCAGAGGCCATGCTCCCTTTCTCCAACACTCTGCGAAGGGGCTCAGGGTGCCCTACTGGTTAGGCCATAAAGTCCACTTTACTCCTGAGGGACCTTGGGGATCAAGAAGCCCTCCTGGTACATCCTGTAAGTCCTACCCAGCAGGATTCCTGAAAGCTGGTCAGAGGCCCAGCCCCCTTTCTTCACCACTCTGCAAACACAACTACTAGTTACAAAACCATAGCAATTCACTGAAAAAACCAAAGGTTACAGGGACATTATATATCTCATATGACATCAGTGATGACATCATCCACAGCATCTCTGACTCACCACTCACACCATATAGAATCTTTTATACACCCACTGCTGTTCCCACTCAATCATTCACAAACCCATTAACTGAGCCATAACAGTACTTACACACCCATTCACTGATTCATAGATCTACACATAGATCCAACTGCTCACCTATACAGCTACTCATACACCCACTCACTCACTAATACAGCACACACAAGAAGAATGCAGGTTCAAAACGTTTTTAATGTGTTGGGCCTCCCTTGACCCAGCAACTCAGAACAACTCATATATATATATGTATAATGACCTTGGTTTGAATGTTAGTTCGGCCACAAGCACAGAAGAGCACCCACCCATAAGCTGTTCGGCGGCAGCAGTGGCATATTGTGGTTCTCCAGGTTTTAGAAGTTGCCGAACCACTGTAGCCATGGAAATGCAAGCCTGCAAAAATTTGTGTGGTCTATGACTTCACAAAAAGGCACGAGTTACTGAAGTCGTGCCCTCAGGCATGCTTATGGGGGCAAAGCGGCTGGGTAAGGGTTCCAGAGACAGTAAAGGGCTAGTGTGAACAAATTTAAAGTGCTAAGTTCGCCAAGTCTTTCCATGTCTGCTATGCACTTTCCACCACTGGCTGAGAGGGTATGTTTGTTTAAAAACTGTGGCATTAGAAGCACCTGTGTAATTGACATTTGAGAAAGGTATTTAAAGCTGAAACGTGTTACGGCATCAGAAATAAATTGGAGTTTCAGGAACCCGCGTGGGCTCTGGTCCTTTTCTTGTAGGAAGTGACCTTGTTTTAAATATATATATCAATATTCACTGAAAAAACCACAGGTTTCAGGGACGTTATAGTTAGTGAACATTTCACTCATACAAAACCAGAGAAATTTGGCCTTTATAGTTAGTTGTGCTAACTATAACTCGTGCCCCCGCAATGCAATGCTGATGACGTCACATATTATATCACTCATGACATGTTCAGTGACATCAATGATGAAATCTCTGATGACATCTCAAATGACATCACTGATTTATTTATTTAATTTAATTATTAAAGCAACTTGTAAAGCCATCAAATACCCTTGGGTGTCTCGGCGCTGTGGACTAAAAGGAAAGGCAGTGGAGCGAGTGACTTATTTATTAAAGAGCCAGGTTTTTACTTGTTTCCTGAATGCTAGCAAGGTAGGACTAGTCTTAATATGAAGGGGAAGCGCGTTCCACAATCTAGTGGTGGCAACTGTGAATCTTCTATCACCCTGTGAGGCTTTCTTAGTTCGTGGGACAATCAGCAGGTTGGATGCTGATGAGCGCAAGGGTCTACAGGGCGTGTATGAGCAGAGTGCTTTCTTCCGAAACTCAGGTCCTATGTTGTGGGTTACCTTGTATGCAATGCATAACGCCTTGAATTTGGTTCTGCTTCTTATGGGCAGCCAATGGCACTGTCACACCCCCTTGGATAACTGCTTAAACTTAGGGGTGCCTGACAAAATCCTGGCGGCTGCATTCTGCACCAGTTGTAGCTTACTCAGGACCCTGATGACATCATCCAGTGACTGTTTGTTTCTGTAAAGTATAAATATGTATATATATATATATATATATATGAAACTGAAGGATTTGCCTTTTGTGGGAAGCACTCGGAGCAATCTTTTTTGCACAAGGGAGTGCCTGCAACCATTCACCATCCAATGCAAGCTGCGACGCGTTTCAGGCCTTGCGCCCTTCTTCCTGCCAGCATTGAAAAACCACAAGCCATGGTACCAGATGCTTCCCTCAATTTATTTAATTAGCATAGTCACGCCCTTGTGGGCCGGCAGCACACTCACCGCCTCGTAAAGCATCATGGGTCTGGTAGTCCCTCTTTGTGGAAAAATAATTAATAAAACACGCAGGTAAGTGAGATGTCACAGGTGGCAGGAGACTTCCTCATGGTGCAAAACTGCTCCTCACATTTTCGGCTGCCCCAATAAATAGCCACGGACCCGCTGCCGATATCGCGGTGGTGCTTTCCCTCGACCTGGCGGGCCGAATTATCTGAAACTGAAGGATTTGCCTTTTGTGGGAAGCACTCGGAGCAATCTTTTTTGCACAAGGGAGTGCCTGCAACCATTCACTATCCAATGCAAGCTGCGACACGTTTCGGGCCTTGCGCCCTTCTTCCTGGCAGCATTGAAAAACCACAAGCCATGGTACCAGATGCTTCCCTCAATTTATTTAATTAGCATAGTCACGCCCTTGTGGGCCGACAGCACACTCACCGCCTCGTAAAGCATCATGGGTCTGGTAGTCCCTCTTTGTGGAAAAATAATTAATAAAACACGCAGGTAAGTGAGATGTCACAGGTGGCAGGAGACTTCCTCATGGTGCAAAACTGCTCCTCACGTATTCGGCTGCCCCAATAAACAGCCACGGACCCGCTGGCGATATCGCGGTGGTGCTTTCCCTCGACCTGGCGGGCCGAATTATCTGAAACTGAAGGATTTGCCTTTTGTGGGAAGCACTCAGAGCAATCTTTTTTGCACAAAGGAGTGCCTGCAACCATTCACCATCCAATGCAAGCTGCGACGCGTTTCGGGCCTTGCGCCCTTCTTCCTGGCAGCATTGAAAAACCACAAGCCATGGTACCAGATGCTTCCCTCAATTTATTTAATTAGCATAGTCACGCCCTTGTGGGCCGGCAGCACACTCACCGCCTCGTAAAGCATCAAGCATCTGGTACCATGGCTTGTGGTTTTTCAATGCTGCCAGGAAGAAGGGCGCAAGGCCCGAAACGCGTCGCAGCTTGCATTGGAACCAGTGAAATTCGCCTGTTATAGTTAGTTGAGCTAACTATAACTCGCACGCCCGCAATGCCCTGGTGATGACGTCACATATTACATCACTCATGACATAGCCAGTGACATCACTGATGACATCACTGATGACATCTCAAATGACATCACTGATGGCATCATACGTATGAGTTCGCGCCAGCTGCTAGTCTGGTATGTGATGGGGGCGTGGTACCAAGCCGCGCGTACGTCATATACATATGGGGCCACGCCGGCTGTGCGCTCCGTATGCTACGAGTGCACACTGCCAGGCCCTGTATTACGTCATAGGCGTAAGGTGTCACGCTGGGTATGCCATTCCCTCATTTTTTTTTATGTCTCAAAACTATATGTAAATAAATTTAAAGTGTATATGAGAGCAAGCGATAATGTAAAATATTTTAAACATTTATATATTTCGGGTGAGGCCTCCTTGTGCACTGGGTGCGCGATTGCCATGTGACCTTGAAAAAAGGCATTTGATTGGTTCATAACATTTTCCATTGTAGCAGTTGGAGAATGCCACCCATTTTAGTCATTCTCTCTACAGCATTTCATGAGACACACCTCTTCTGCTTAGAGAGCATTTTGAAAACTTTTTGCTATGTACACATATCCTACACTACACACAACATGCAGCCATCATCTTCATCAATATTCATGGTCTGTAAAGTAGGCTTCCACTTGTGATAGCCATGCACCTAAAAGTTACAAAACCGAAGTTTCCCCCACTGCCAGCGGTAACATAGTTACATACGCTGTCCACAGCACAATGTAATGTGGTATGGCCCAGGGGCAGTATCATGCATAGATAATGAACACACGAACACAGATAGATAGTGGAAGTGGGTACGGGCACGTTCGCTTGACTACTTTTTATTACCAGGGTCACATATCCAGTGACGTCTGTGCTGAATGCGTGTGGGGTGAGTGTAAACCAGCCCTCAGGGAATGGTTGCTGCTAGCATCAACTACAACAGTAATCATTGGATCACACACGGAGATTCAATAATAAAAGGGTCAATAGTTTGTGCTGCAGTAAGGTAGGGACAGTAGATGTGAAATAAAACACAAAAGATTCTATCGTAAAAGAACCATAACTTGTGGTATACTGAGATACAGGCAGTAGATCTGAAATAATACACAAAAAGATTTTATCATGAAGGGTCCATCAGTTCTAGTGCACTCAGATACCCACATCAAAAGCATTCAGCATGTGCACAGCCAGCGATGATCCGTGCTGCGGGCGGGCCGTACTAGGAGCAATGTCTGTTGCCTACAGGACTGCACCATCTGCAATAGCGACTCGATCTGAATTTTGAACACTGCTGTCTGCAGTGTAGGCCAGAGAGAGCGGTCAGCAAGAGCCCACAGCCACGTGGTGTTGACTTGACCTGCCCAGTTTGTAGTACACGAAGCAACAAAAAGTGTGTGCGGAGCCTGCGATGATGCGTATGCGTGGTGCAGACAGAGCGCACTGGAGCAATGCCTTTTGCCTACAGGACTGCGTCATCTACAATAGTGACTCGATCTGAATTGTGAACACTCCTGTCTGCAGCGTAAATTGAAGGCAAAGACATCCATGAATACTTTTTCTCACTTCTTCTTCACAAAATACAACAACATAACTGACAAAAAACTCTGCAATAAATAAATCAAAACAATTCGAATTGCGATCTCTGCTGTCTACAGTGTAGACTGTTATTCAGTGTTCTTTTCCACTACCAAGAAGAATTTGTTCATTCTACTAAAGCTATAACTCATCTAAAAAAAGTTTTTCAAGCAAGTATACTAAAAGGATATTGTGTATATTTCAACATACATTGTAGTTAGTTGCCTACTGGATTTCGTAATTTAACAATCACCACTCAATCTGAATTGTGAGCCCTGCTGACAGCAGTGTAGGCCAGAGGCAGTGGTCATTAACGCCTCACAGCCACGTGCCGTTGGATTCCGAAGCACGGAGTTGGTTGCACCTGATCGGAGGGGGTACACGAAATCATCACAGACTTTAACTTCTGACATCCTCAATCATAGAATCAAGACCCGTATCACTATTCGGACCTGCTGTACAGCAGGGTAGTACAGCGACTACAGTCAACCAAGCCCAATAATCATGTGCAGCAGTTAGATACGGAAGCACAGAGTGTGATCCACCTCAATGGAGGGAGTTCTGTGAAAACCAAGCAGCAGGTAATATCGGACATCATCCATTGTGGGATCAAGACACCGTTTCACTGTTGGGACCTAGAGTTGGTTGCACCTGGTCAAAGGCAGTACCTTCATCTCCACTCTCAGGTACAGTTCTAACATCGTCCATTGTGGGATCAAGACACTGTTTCACTGTTGGTACCTGTTGGACTACTGTGTTAGTAGTATACAGAGCACCCTACGGTGCTGGGCGCTATGTGCCTGTGTCGCGGTAGCCAGCGTTGATCTCAGAAGCCTTCCCAGCTCGCAGACCTCGGCCCAGGAACTTCCGCTGGCACGTGGTGGGCCCTCTTTCACATACAACGGTGTAAAAAGGTGAACTGTGGGGCATATGTGCGTTGCAATGGCCATGACGGTTTCTGGGTACCAGCCGGCTGAGAGCATCATTCACGCACCCACCTTCAATCATGGTGTCGCCTCGTGGTGGTGTAAGCTGCGCAGACCTGGCAGACATGTTCGCCATTCATGGAGAGAACCACACCCTTAGAAACGGGCCTTTTATTCATACCCCTACGCTAGCTTTGCGTACGCCGAGCCAGCCCACTACGCTAAAGATTGGGGGGGGCACGTTCGCGCTATGTTTTAGTAATCTTCCCTACTGACTGTACGATCATCGTTGCGTCCACTGTCCACTTCACTCAATAGACCATTAGTGTATGTTGACATGTACATGTCTGAGCTCTGCATACTCAAGCCTTTCCGGCACATCCCTTCAACACTTTGCATTGTATACTTTTAGAATCGAGAAACACTTGTCACCTTCGCACATACTTTTCTCCCATCTCTCCCCGCATTCTGAATTGTGTGGCAGAGGTGCCATGCCATGTTTAGTTTGTGTACATGGCTAGCCACGGTTCCCATAGTACATAGTGTCGTTGTGTCTGCTAGGTGTACATGTTGTTTGTCATGTATGTGATTATATAAGGTAGCGTGTTTATTCATGAGCAGGGGTTTCTCCCATTTACATATCGCTGTCTTAAACAGGATACAGAAGTTTTTCTCACAGGTGAAAAGTTCTACCACAATGGCAGTCATTCAGTACTATGCAAGAAAGTCCAACTGCACGATGCTTCTAAGCTTACAGCCCCCAATTCTGCGTGCTTTCATAAAAGTACGCCAATTCCCACAATCAGACTAACATTCACACAGCTATCTAACAGTAGTTATCTGCTCCCTAATAACATGGACTGCTACGGAATGTGAGCTGGCATACCGTATGTCCTTACTGTTTCAAACCAAGTAACTTCTTGTGGCAATGTCTATTCCCACCCACACAAAGTAACTCCCACAGTTCAACTTGGCCTTCAATACCTACTTTGAAAACAGATTTCATTAAACTGAGCAAACTGAAAGCGCTTTTGTTTCAAACAGAAGTGTCCCTCACTTCTGCAAAATAAATTTATCGTCTGCAGATAGCACGAACTTCAAGTAAAATACAGTCTCTTTTAATTACGAACCTCCCATTACACTTTGTGAATTGTTACACAATTTTCAACACATCTGACACTCAAGGTCTGGAACATTGTTTTAACACTGTCTCCTCCGGCCTTGTCATAGGCTTTCAAACAGTTTTTGGTATAATACCAGACTTCATTCATTCGATCATCTCTGGAATAACAGGAACAGTGCCCATAATTTGCGGCCATACTACTACTATTTTTTCTTGTAAAAAATGGCTGCGCTACCTGTGGTAACAATTATGTCCGACAGAATACGCCTCTACGCGAAGCTACATCAATACCGTGAAAAAATGTAACAACTTTTCGGATGCCTGCCTCAATCTATTATCGGAGCCAGCTACAACATGACATTTATTTACACATATGGAATCTGCGTGCAACCATCTTTTTATTGCAAAACTTGCCCATTCGACTGGAGAATGGATCTATGCTTTGCCAACATCTCAACAATCGCTCCCGATGTCCAGCAGGTAATGGAGTATCTTGAAAACCATGAACTTGATTGTTCGGCCAGTGGAGCAATGGCGGATGCAACGCAAAAAGGTATCCTGGCGAAATGGGATTTCTCTGCAGCCACGAAAGATCTCATGCAATGTGCTACATTTGACCACATCGCAGATTGCCTGCCCATTCAAATTGCCGCTCCAACATTCGAGGAACATTACTGTCCCTTCGAGGATATGAATTGGATCGCTTCGCTTTTCTCACACGATGGCAACAATGGCCTCTTCAAAAGTTACACATCTCAAGCCACTGAAGAACTGCCGGACTGCAATCTCCAGGACTTGTAAGAAATTCACGCTATCCTTGGATTGATTTTTTCGAACTTTTTGTACTTTTTCCTATAAATTTTTTTAATACACTTCAATTGAACTATTTTCATGTAATAACTTTATAAGTTTGAACTCTGTCTTCAATATTGCCCTTTACGTCCCCAGCGTAACCAGGGATGGGTGATGTATGGCCTATGTAAATACGCTATTTACTTGCTAAATTAGCCTAAACCCGACATCCATTTTGAAACCATGTCTATTCTTTGTGCACACGTCTCTCTGCCTGCGTTATCCACAAAGCCCTTTCACACAAATTAGCTCATCCTCAGCCTCTGCTCACAAGCTGGCCATCAAGATAAAAAAATACGACATTGATTAGGAACTAGTTGGCACAGTCTGCTAATCATATCCTACCTTTATTTTTATTATAGAATTTACTCATTCATGTCTAATAGCTATTGTATATGTCACATGGAACTGTAACATGTAATGTGCGATTCACTGATGCAGCAGCTTAGGTTTGAATACAGCAGAAGCGGTTGGAGTTTGCCTCAGCTCGATGCCTTAGCTCTTGCACAAGAATGTTTTTTTGAAAGGGCTGAAGACAATAATGTATGGTTTGATGAGAAGGGTACCGAATGTGCTTCTGAGAAGCGCAATGTTGGTGTTCCTCCTCAAAGTTCCGATGTGAGTAGAACTATTACCAATTCTGACACACACCAGATTGAATCTACTGTAGAAGAGATTGCTGACTGTTCTGCTGTTGATAATTTTGTGCTACAAAAAAGGAGTACTAGGGAACCTAAGAAGTTTGATGATTACAATTTGGAATATTTTTTTTCTTTTTGTTTTCTTAAAGGATACATGTGGTAATCGTATCCTACCTTTATTTTCATTATAGAATTTAGAGTCATTCATGTCTAATAGGTATTGTTTATGTCACATGGAACTGTAACATGTAATGTTGAATTCACTGATGCAGGAGCTTAGGTTTGAATACAGCAGAAGCGGTTGGAGTTTGCCTCAGCTGGATGCCTTAGCTCTTGCACCAGTGGGTCCATTTATGACACTTAAATAAAGACACTTTTTATATAACTTGCAGACTCCACTGCTTTATTACACACAGCCACTTTCTTAGACACACCTGATTACACCATTTGTCTTTTGTGGCATTGCAACATTCTGCATTATATTCTTCATGATTATTACTTTATTTCTGCTTGCTAAAACACTGCATTTGAGTCTTCACACTGGTAGGGGTGAGTAGTTCGCTTCCCACTCCCTGTATAGTATAAAGGCATACTAACACTACTTACACAGGTATGCTACAGCGGCCAGTATCCTACAGCGCTGACAGCACATCACTTTACATCAATCAGCTCACAGCTTAGGCTCACAGTTTGATCCCCGAGTCTTCAGTGAGTAGTTTGCTTTCCACTCCTGCTATAGCTTAAACGCATACTAACACCACTTGCACAGCTTTGCTACAGCACCCAGAGCACATCAGTTTACAGTAATCAGCTCATGGTTTAGTTGCACGATTTCATCCCCGAGTGTACCGGCACCTCACCTCAGCACCATCTCACTCTGGGCAAAACAGCACTTTCACACCGGTAGGGGTGAATACTTCGCTTCACACTCCCTGTATAGCACACCCTAACCACCCCACAGAGCTCACAGCGCTCCTACCCTCCTCTTTCCTACTTTTTTCCCCTTTTTTCCCCTTACTCGCTTCAACAGAATCACAAAATGGCTGCCAACACTTTCTAGTTGCAACCGTTCGCAGCCAATAACCAGCAAGCTTGTGTTCGTAACGCCTCAGCCAATCAGATGGCTGAATTCCCAAATATCGATATCTGTAGATTTTGATATTTCTACAAAACTACGGAATGGATTTACACCAAATAAACAAAAGCGTGCTTTCTAGACCAAGACCCTTCTCCCTGCCAAATTTGGGGTAATTCCATTCACCCGTTCGACCTGTAGCTTTGTCTAAAGTTTCCTATGGAAATTGCATGGAGAAAACACGTTTTGGGTCCCCCCCTTTTTTCTCGGAACCCCCTTGATGAATCACCCCCAAACTTTCAACATGGGAGCTGATATGAACACAGAATTCGTTTGGGAAATTTCATGAAGATTCATCAAATGACGCCAAAGTTATAAGCAAAATAAAACATGTTCTTCCTCTGGAAACTTGGTCCTAACTATAACTACCTACTGGTGACCGCCAGTAGGTAATATATATATAATAGATCCTAACTATAACTACCTACTGGTGACCGCCAGTAGGTAATATATATATATATTATCTACTGGCGGTCGCCAGTAGGTAGTTATAGTTAGGATCTATTATCCATAGGAAATCCTTAACATTCTATTTGGAATAACTTTGGCGCCGGTTGACAAATCTTTGCAAAATGTTCAAAACTCTTGGCCCGCTCTGGTCCGCTCCTATCCTGAAAGTCTCGGGGCGATTCGTCAAGTGGGGGCTGAGAAAAAAGGGGGGTCCCAAAATGTGTTTTCCCCATACAATTTTCCTTAGGAACCTTTAGTCGCAGCTACAGCCCGGAATTACACCAAATTTGGGAAAAAGGTAGCCCTTGGTTCAGAGTCATGCCTTTTGGTTAAATGGTGTAAATCCGTTCAGTAGTTCCTGAGAAAATCAAAAGTAAAATCAAATATATATCTGGGCAGAGCCTAACCACACATCTCATCGTGATATCTGATTGGCTGTCAGCACTTCATCCAAGAAGTGTTGGCAGCCATCTTGAGACCAATATACACGATAGCACCTCATTAAAAAGCATTGCAGATAATAGAAGGTTTTAAGCCTTTGGTTACATTATAAATCATTTGTTGATGGTACCATACTCATGTTAGGAATTGTGGTGTGTTCTAAGGTGATTTTACCATGTGAAAAAGCCTTCTGCTGGGATATCATGAATCATGTTTGAGAGAAAACTATTTTCTCATGCTTTTCCCACAGAGGTTTGGAAGGTGATCTATAAGCTAAACTGAGAGCATATTTTCTGTAAATTCACATTATCTTTCTCAGTCATGTGAGAATGAAGTCTGACATTCAGAGTAAAACATGTTATCCAACAAGGGCAGAGACTGTCAGTTGATTCCTTTGTATTCTACTGCAGCTTCCCAGAGTGTTCTAAAGAACAACTAGAGCGCTAACAGTCCTACTTATGACAAACGTTTGGCACACCTGAAGCCATCTTGATTGGAATAAAGTGTTAACTCTTAAAACATTTAACTTATAAAGGAACAAAATGAGGGGGGTCATTTTGTCATAGAAAGTATGATTAGTGCTGAGGAAGGAAAAATAAGGGCACATTGTGAGTGACTTCTCAAATCCTCTTCTATTTCATTAAAAAATTCCGACAAGCAGACTGAAACATGCACTTTCAACACCAGCAGCTGACTTCCCTGGTGAGCAGTAGCTTTACTACAGTGATCTAATGAGCAACTAGAGTGCTAACATTCAGAATTTATGGCAAATGTGTGACACATCTGAATGCCTTCTTGATGGAACCACAGTAAACAAGCATTGAAAATGCAATAGGTCTCGCCCTCATTTAAGTTAAAGCAATTCTGTTTGTAATTAGGTGGCTTTTTTGCTTTGCTTTTCTTAGTTTTTTTCAAAAGTTCATGTACATAACATGCATATGTATGCATATATGTATATGTATATGTATGCATGCATTTATATTTGTATTTATATAGATATGCAGATTATATATATGTTTATATATGTATGTATATATATATATATATATATATATATATATATATATATAAATGCATATGCATATATATGTGTGCATATGTGTGCGTGTAGAGAGAGGTAGAGAGGTAGAGGTGTAGAGGTAGAGGTGTAGCGGTAGAGAGGTAGAGGTAGAGAGGTAGAGATAGAGATGTAGAGGTAGAGAGGTAGAGAGTAGTAGAGAGAGAGGTAGAAAGGTAGAGAGTAGAGGATGGGTAATAGAGAGTAGAGAGTGAGTAGTATAGAGTAGTAGAGAGAGTAGCAGAGAGTGAGTAGTAGAGAGTAGTAGAGAGTGAGTAGTAGAGAGTGAGTAGTAGAGAGTAGTAGAGAGTGAGTAGTAGAGAGTAGAAGAGAGTGGGTAGTAGAGAGTGAGTAGTAGAGAGTAGTAAAGAGTGAGTAGTAGAGTGAGTAGTAGAGAGTAGTAGAGAGTGAGTAGTAGAGAGTTGTAGAGAGTGAGTAGTAGAGAGTGAGAAGTGGAGAGTGAGTAGCAGAGAGAGAGTAGTAGAGAGTAGTAGAGAGAGTAGTAGAGAGTGCGTAATAGAGACTGAGTAGTTGAGAGAGTAGTAGAGAGTGAGTAGTAGAGAGTGAGTAGTAGAGTGAGTAGTAGAGTGAGTAGTAGAGAGTAGTAGAGAGTAGTAGAGAGAGAGTAGTAGAGAGTAGTAGAGAGTGAGTAGTAGAGAGTGAGTAGTACAGAGAGAGTAGTAGAGAGTGAGTAGTAGAGAGTAGTAGAGAGTGAGAAGTAGAGAGTAGTAGAGAGTGAGTAGTAGAGAGTGAGTAGTAGAGAGAGAGTAGTAGGGAGTAGTAGAGTAGTAGAGAGTGAGTAGTAGAGAGTGAGTAGTAGAGAGTAGTGGAGTAGTAGAGAGTGAGTAGTAGAGAGTAGCAGAGAGTGAGTAGTAGGGAGTAGTAGAGAGTGAGTAGTAGAGTGAGTAATAGAGAGTAGTAGAGAGCAAGTAGTAGAGAGTGTGTAGTAGAGAGTGAGTAGTAGAGAGTAGTAGAGAGTGAGTAGGAGAGAGAGTACTAGAGGGTGAGTAGTACAGAGTGGGTAGTAGAGAGTAGTAGAGAGTGAGTGGTAGAGAGTAGTAGAGTGAGTAGTGGAGAGTAGTAGAGAGTGAGTAGTAGAGAGAGTAGTAAAGAGTAGGAGAGTAGTAGAGAGTGAGTAGTAGAGTAGTAGAGAGTGAGTGGTAGAGAGTAGTAGAGAGTAGTAGAGTGAGTAGTAGAGTGCAGTAGAGAGTGAGTAGTAGAGAGGGTAGTAGAGAGTAGGAGAGTAGTAGAGAGTGAGTATTACAGAGTGAGTAGTAGAGAGAGTAGTAGAGTAGTAGAGAGCGAGTAGTAGAGAGTGAGTAGTGGAGAGTGAGTAGTAGAGAGTAGTAGAGAGCAAGTAGTAGAGAGTGAGTAGTAGAGAGAGAATAGTAGAGAGTGAGTAGTAGAGAGTAGAAGAGTGAGTAGTAGAGAGGGAGTAGTAGAGAGAGAGTAGTAGAGAGTAGTAGAGAGTGAGTAGTAGAGTAGTAGATAGTGTGTGGTAGAGAGTAGTAGAGTGAATAGTATGGAGTAGTAGAGAGTGAGTAGTAGAGAGTGAGTAGTAGAGAGTAGTAGTAGAGTGTAGTAGAGAGTAGTAGAGAGTGAGTAGTAGAGAGTGAGTAGTAGAGAGTAGTAGCAAGTGAGCAGTAGAGAGTGAGTAGTTTAATTTAAAAGGAACACAATGAGGGTGTTCTTTTTGCCATAGAAATTAGGATTAGTGCTGAAAAAAGAAAAATTAGGGCACATTTTGAGTTACTTCTCAAATCCTCTTCTATTTCATTAAAAAAATCTGACATGCAGACTGAAACATGCACTTTGAATACCAGCAGTAGACTTCCCTGGTGAGCAGTAGCTTTACTACAGTGATCTAATAAGCAACTAGAGTGCTAACATTCCGAATTTATGGCAAATGTGTGACACATCTGAATGCCTTCTTGATGGAATCAAAGTAAAAAACTGAAAGTATTTCCGAAATTAGGAAACTTCATAACAAATAAGTCTCCCAAGATGGCCACCAGAGACAAAAGAGCCCAAATGTAGCACAAATACCACCCAGATGTAACCCAAGTATAGCCCAATGACAGAATGTCCCAGAGTGTTCTAAAGAACAACTAGAGCGCTAACAGTTTTACTTATGACAAAAGTATGGCACACCTGAAGCCATCGTGATTGGAATAAAGTGGTAACACTTAAATCATTTAATTTGCAAAGGAACAAAATGAGGGGGTTCTTTTTGCCATAGAAATTATGATTAGTGCTGCAAAAAGAAAACTTAGGGCACATTTTGACTTTCTCAAATCCTCTTCTATTTCGTTAAAAAATTCTGACATGCAGACTGAAACATGAACTTTGAATACCAGCAGCCTGGTGAGCAGTATTCTTTACTACAGTGATATAATGAGCAAATAGTGTGCTAACATTCAGAATTTATGGCAAATGTATGACACATCTGAATGCCTTCTTTTTGGAACCAAAGTAAACAAACATTGAAAATGCAATAGGTCTCGCCCTCGTTTAAGTTAAAGCAATTCTGTTTGTAATTAGGTGGCTTTTTAGCTTTGCTTGTATTAGTGTTTTTCAAACTTTCATGTACATAACATGCATATGTATGCATATATGTATATGTATATGTATGCATGCATTTATATTTTTATTTATATAGATATGCAGATTATATATATGTTTAGATATGTATGTATATATATATATACACATACATATATAAATGCATATGCATATATATATGTGCATATGTGTGCAAGTAGAGAGAGGTAGAGAGGTAGAGGTGTAGAGGTGTCAAGGTAGAGAGGTAGAGGTAGAGAGGTCAAGGTAGAGAGGTAGAGAGTAGTAGAGAGAGAGGAAGAGAGAGGTAGAGAGTAGAGAGTGAGTAGTAGGGAGAGTAGCAGAGAGTGAGTAGTAGAGAGCAGTAGAGTGAGTAGTAGAGAGTGAGTAGTAGAGAGAGTAGTAGAGAGTGAAAAGTAGAGAGAGTAGTAGAGAGTAGTAGAGTAGTAGAGAATGAGTAGTAGAGTGAGTAGTAGAGAGTAGTTGAGAGCGAGTAGAAGAGAGTGAGTAGTGGAGAGTGAGTAGTATAGAGTAGTAGAGAGCAAGTAGTAGAGAGTGAGTAGTAGAGAGTCAGTAGTAGAGAGTCAGTAGTAGAGAGTAGTAGAGAGTGAGTAGTAGAGAGAGAGTAGTAGAGAGTGAGTAGTAGAGAGTAGTAGAGTGAGTAGTAGAGTGTGAGTAGTAGAGTAGTAGAGAGTGAGTGGTTGAGAGACGTAGAGAGTAGAAGAGTGAGTAGTAGAGAGTGAGTAGTAGAGAGAGTAGTAGAGAGTAGTAGAGTAGTAGAGAGTGAGTAGTAGAGAGTGAGTAGAAGAAAGTGAGTAGTAGAGAGGAGTAGAGAGCAAGTAGTAGAGAGTGAGTAGTGGAGAGTGAGTAGTAGAGAGACAGTAGTAGAGAGTGAGTAGTAGAGAGTAGTAGAGAGGGAGTAGTAGAGATTAGTAGAGAGTAGTAGTAGAGAGTATTAGAGAGTGAGTAGTAGAGAGTGAGTAGTAGAGAGAGAGTAGTAGAGAGTGAGTACTAGAGAGTAGTAGAGAGTGAGTAGTAGAGGCTGAGTAGTAGAGAGAGAGTAGTAGAGTAGTAGAGAGTGAGTAGTAGAGAGTATTAGAGAGTGAACAGTAGAGTGAGTATTAGAGAGTACTAGAGAGTAGTAGAGAGAGAGTAGTAGAGAGCAAGTAGTAGAGAGTGTGTAGTAGATAGTGAGTAGTAGAGGGTGAGTAGTAGAGAGAGTATTAGAGAGTGAGAAGTAGAGAGTAGAAGAGTAGCAGAGTTTGAGTAATAGAGTGAGTAGTAGAGAGTAGTTGAGAGCGAGTAGTAGAGAGTGAGTAGTGGAGAGTGAGAAGTAGAGAGTAGTAGAGAGCGAGTAGTAGAGAGTGAGTAGTAGAGAATGAGTAGTAGAGAGTAGTAGAGAGTGAGTAGTAGAGAGAGAGTAGTAGAGAGTAAGTAGTAGAGAGCAGTAGAGTGAGTAGTAGAGAGTGAGTAGTAGAGAGAGAGTAGTAGAGAGTGAGTGGTAGAGAGTAGTAGAGAGTATTAGAGTGAGTAGTAGTGAGTAGTAGAGAGTGAGTAGTAGAGAGTAGTAGTAGAGAGTAGTAGAGAGTGAGTAGTAGAGAGTGAGTAGTAAAGAGTAGTAGTGAGTGAGTAGTAGAGAGTGAGTAGTAGAGAGAGAGTAGTAGAGACTAGTAGAGCGTGAGTAGTAGAGAGTGAATAGCAGAGAGTAGTAGAGAGTGAGTACTAGAGAGAGAGTAGTAGAGAGTAGTAGAGAGTGAGCAGCAGAGAGTGAGTAGTAGAGAGTAGTAGAAAGTAGTAGAGAGTGAGTAGTAGAGAGTAGTAGAGTAGTAGAGAGTCAGTAGTAGAGAGTGAGTAGTAGGGAGAGAGTAGTAGAGAGTAGTAGAGAGTGAGTAGTAGAGTAGTAGAGAGTTGTCAGTCAGTGTCAGTCAGTCAGTTTCAGTCAGTCAGTTTCAGTCAGTGTCAGTCAGTCAGTCAGTGTCAGTCAATCAGTGTCAGTCAGTGTCAGTCAATCAGTGTCAGTCAGTGTTAGTCAGTCAGTGTCAGTCAATCAGTGTCAGTCAGTGTCAGTCACTCAGTCAGTGTCAGTCAGTCAGTGTCAGTCAATCAGTGTCAGTCAATGTCAGTCAGTCAGTGTCAGTCAATCAGTGTCAGTCTGTGTCAGTGTCAGTCAGTGTCAGTGTCAGTCAATCAGTGTCAGTCAGTGTCAGTCAGTGTCAGTCAGTCAGTCAGTGTCAGTCAGTCAGTGTCAGCTAGAGCAGCTCTGCTGACCTGGTTCTATGGCTCTAAAGCAGCTCTGCTGACCTGGTTCTCTGGCTCTAAAGCAGCTCTGCTGACCTGGTTCTCTCCCTCTTAAAGCAGCTCTGCTGATCTGGTTTCTCTGGCTCTACAGCAGGTCTACTGACCTGGTTCTATGGCTCTAAAGCAGCTCTGCTGACCTAGTTCTTAGGCTACAGAGCAGCTCTGCTGATCTGGTTCTCTTGCTCTACAACAGCTCAGCTGACTTGGTTCTCTGGCTCTAAAGCAGCTCTGCTGGCCTGGTTCTCTGGCTCTATAGCAGCTCTGCTGACCTGGTTCTCTCCCTCTAAAGCAGTTCTGCTGACCTGGTTTCTCTGACTCTACAGCAGCTCTGCTGAACTGGTTCTCTGGCTCTAAAGCAGCTCTGCTGACCTGGTTCTCTCCCTCTAAAGAGCTCTGCTGACCTGGTATTCTGGCTCTAAAGCAGTTCTGCTGACCTGGTTCTCGGCCTCTAGAGCAGCTCTGCTGACCTGTTTCTATGGCTATAAAGCAGCTCTGCTGACCTGGTTCTCTGGCTCTAAAGCAGCTCTGCTGACTTGGTTCTCGGCCTCTAGAGCTGCTCTGCTGACCTGGATCTCTGGCTCTAGAGCAGCTCTGCTGACCTGGGTCTCTGGTTCTAGAGCAGCTCTGCTGACCTGGTTCTCTGGCTCTACAACGGCTCTGCTGACATGATTCTCGGCCTCTAGAGCTGCTCTGCTGACCTGGATCTCTGGCTCTAGAGCAGCTCTGCTGACCTGGGTCTCTGGTTCTAGAGCAGCTCTGCTGACCTGGTTCTCTGGCTCTACAACGGCTCTGCTGACCTGGTTTCTCTGGCTCTACAGCAACTCTGCTGACCTGGTTCTCTGCGCTCACGATGCACGCACCCGACTACGCGAAAATATATTTAAAAACAATCTGAGTTTATTATAAGTACAAATATATTATTTTTATGAATATCTTAGATAATCTCTTGCCCTAATATGTATATTAAACACACATACATATCATTTTGGAACATACATTTTTTCGCGCACCCAACGCGCCCCAGCGCGTATATGACGTCACGCTGGACCCGCCACCGCGCAAGCATCTCGTACCGTAATGCGCATGTGTCGCGAATGGGGGGGGAGCAGGAATCGCGGACTGGTCGCATAACAATCGCGCACATCACGTAATATTAAATGTATATGATGTAACTGAAAAACATGCAGCCGTCGCACACCGTACGCGGATCCTTCACGACTTTTCTAAAATGGCGGCTAGAATCCGTGCACCCGCCTTGAGGTGTAGGCTTTGAGAGTGCGACTCCAAAAAAAAATGTAATATTTTTTAAAAAAAAGAAAATAATATAAATATATTAAAATAAAAAATGAAAACATAAAAAATCAATATTTCAATTTTTTTGTTGTTGCAATTTTCAGAAAAATAATGTTATTTAATGAATAAAATGTTTATCAATAAACAGTTAAAAAACTGAAGAAAATCAGTACAAAAAATAGGTATAACTACTATCACACTTAAAAATTAGCATTTAAAAAACCTTTGAAATTCACTGAAAAAAATCATAGGTTTCAGAGACGTAATAGTTAGAAATTAGCATCTAAAAAAGCTTTGAAATTCACTGAAAAAACAACAGGTTTCAGAGACATTATAGTTAGAAATTAGCATTTAAAAAACCTTACAAATTCACAGAAAAAAAACATAGGTTTCAGGGGTTTTATAGTTAGCTGGCCATTTAACTAGTACAAAACCATACAAATTCCTCTGTTATAGTTAGTTCTGCTAACTATAACTCGCGCGCCCGCAATGCACTGCTGATGATGTCACATATTGCATCATTCATGACATGGTCAGTGACATCACTGATGACATCTCAAATGACATCACTGATGACATCACTGATGACATCATCCACGTGACAATCTGATACACCTCATCATACACTAGTATAACCTTTCATCACTCACCATAAAATACAGAGTACCATATTTGAAACCATTGACACACCAATACCAGTTACTACATACCCACTCACTGATTCCTAAGTCTACACACACAACTCCCCATTCAACAACAGAATCATTTATACATGCAGTCACTAATTAATAGAACACTATCAAATTCACTTATACACATATAGACATTGACACCTCAGCAGTCATCTTAGTCGGTTATGCAGTCATCCTACTCACTCATGAAAAAAATTATTCACACTTACATTTACTCACTTACACAATTATCCAACAACACCTCATTCATTCAAACACATAGTAACTCATAGTTAATATGTTAAAAAATCACCATTACAATTATACACTCATTCATATAGTTACTCTCACAATCTCTGACTGTTACACCTACTTATTTATATACATCAACTCTCACATACAATGCCTTTTATTTTTTTACTTTGTATTAAGTGAGGCACTTTTAATTACTCACTTAAACTGACAGTCAGACAGCTACTAAATCCTCCATCCAGACAGTTATATATCCACTCAATCTTCAATACAGATTGGTGTATATATATTACATATTTAAATGTCAAACTAAACCACATTCACTGGATGATGTCATCAGTGATGTCATTTGAGATGTCATCAGTGATGTCACTGACCATGTCATGAATGATGCAATATGTGACATCATCAGCAGTGCATTGCGGGCGCGCGAGTTATAGTTAGCAGAACTAACTATAACGGAGGAATTTGTATGGCTTTGTACTAGTGAAATGGCCAGCTAACTATAAAACCCCTGAAACCTACGTTTTTTTTCTGTGAATTTCTAAGGTTTTTGAAATGCTAATTTCTAACTATAACGTCTCTGAAACCTATTGTTTTTGTCAGTGAATTTCAAAGCTTTTTTAAATGCTAATTTCTAACTATAATGTCTCTGAAACATATGGTTTTTTCAGTGAATATATATATATATATTATCTACTGGCGGTCGCCAGTAGATAGTTATAGGTAGGACCTATTTAGCATAGGAAATCCGCAACATTCTATTCCCAATAAGTCTGGCGCCGGTTGACGAATCTTCGCAAAATTTTCCAAACTTTTGGCTAGCTCCGCTCCGCTCCTACCCTGAAAGTTTCGTAGTGATTTGTCAAGCGGGAGCGAGAAAAAAGGGGGGTCCCAAAACGCGTTTTTCCCATGCAATTTCCCAAAGGATCTGTTGTCGCAGCTACAGCCCAAACCGCTGAACGGAATGACACCAAATTTGGCAAAGAGGTAGTCCTCAGTTCAGACTCGTGCCTTTTGCATAAATGGTGTGAATCCGTTCAGTAGTTCCTGAGAAAATTAGAGTTAAAAGTACATATATATCTATGGCCGGGGAGGATCCGCGCACCCTACCAGCACTGTAAGCGCACCCTCCCGATCGCGCGCTGAATGCTAATTGGCTGTCGAGTGTCTGTCTACATTCGAAACCAGGAACTGTTGGTGGCCATTTTCTGCCTCTGTAGAAGCGAGGCTGAAGAAGCAAGGGGAATAAGTGTGTAAAACATATAAAGGGGGCAGAGTGGAAATACTGTGACCCTCTAGAGGTGCTTAGGGGCTCCCAGAAGGACCCCCTGGGTCCGCCTTTTTTTTTTTTTTAATGGCAAAATGCGCGTACGGTACGTGCATCCTATCGCGTTGGGTGCACGGATTCTCTCGCGTTGGGTGCGCGGATCCAAGGAAAAAATTTGAAAAAAAACAAGAAATCATTGGTTGTATGTCAACTTTCTACACTGAAAGGTAGCGTGTGTATTTCTGTTTTTTAAAGGCATGATTCTTATTGGTTAACAAAAACTGATTGTAAGGAACATTATATATGATAAGCTGATATGTTGAAAAGTCAAGCACACTTGCTGTCTTGTTTAGCAACATTGTGTGCTGAACTTGTGACCTGTGTGCTCAGTGCAGTGTTCCATGACCTGTTTCTATGGTAACAGGCAGAAGGCAGATTGGGGGAAGGGTTGAAATGTATTTCATTTGGAAAGGGTTGAAATGTTTAACCAATAGAAATGTGTGTTTGCTTTTGAATTTATGTGTGAAGGATTGAGATTTGATTACATGTATATATGTGGAAAATGAAAGGGAAACTTTTCCATTCTTTGTTTTTGCTGAGAGGTGCACAGTGCAGAGATTCTGTAAAAGAATATCTGGTGTGTGACTGATATACTTCTTAATCTACAAAACAACTTGAAGGGTGAGTTATTTAATTGTGAGGGGATGTATGTAGACAATTTTGATTTTAATCAGACTAATGTATTTCTTCTGCTAAAGTGTAGGGAGTACTTTTTTCTCTACAATCTTATTGACAGTGTGTGTGCACGTAGAAACCATTCTGTGATAAGCGTTTGTGTTTTTCATGTGTTTGCAGACAGATAACTGTGCTGTTTTTATATTTTTGTAGAATTAGAAACCAGTCATTGTTTATGAATTTGTGAAATGAGTTATGTTTCTATACTATAGCCTTATAGCCCGCCGTAGCGGGCTATACCGGCTGGTAAAGGCCCGCTGCAGCGTTAAAGGCCCGAGCCGAAGGCGAGGGACTTTAACAAAGCAGAGGGACTTTAAAAGCTGGTATAGCCCTGCTACGAAGTGCTAGAAGGCTATTAGAACATTCTGCCACTAGAGGGCAGAATGTTCTAACAAAACAAAGCCTTCAGGGAGCGCGAGGGCATTGAAATCCCCCCAGGCTCCCTGAAGCCTTTGTTCACAGCCAGAGCTGTGAAAAAAGACACATTGGAATGTTGGTGCTCCGGGCTTATACCAGCCATTATAAGCCCGGAGCACTCCATTGTTTTCAATGGAGCACCCAACATTCCAATGTTCTAATAAAATGTAGTACTCCTTCTAGATGAAGAAATGTGTTTTGTTATAGTGCAAGGGATAGTGTTGTTTGTCTAGAATCACACAGTGAGTATGTGTGCAATTGGGAACCACTGTGAGAGAAGCATTTGGCAACATCGTGTATTTGCTGACAGATAACTGTTTTAAAACCGGTCATGTTGTCAAGTTTTAGTAGCTTTAGAAGCCAGTCTTTGCTTTTGCATTAATAAAATGAGTCATGCTTTGACACTAATGTGCTGTACTTAAATATGTAGATTGTGTGCAGTACCCTTATCTCTTCTCTTCTAGACTAGTGAATGAGTTTTGGTAAACTCCTAGGATAGTGTTGCTTGTCTAAAATCACACTGTGAGTCTGCGTACATTTGGTTAAGGATTGTGATAGAAGCATTTGGTAACATCGTGTATTTGCTGACAGATAACTGTTTTGAAACCGGTCATGTTGTCAAGTTTTAGTAGCTTTAGAAGCTATTCTTTGCTTATGCATTGATAAAATGAGTCAGGGTTTGACACTAAAGTGCAGTACCATGTACTATTCTCTTCACTGTGCCAGAACTGAAAATTTAAAACTTTTACCCAGGCACTGTCCTAGCAGTAGTCTGTTGATTTAGTCAGTTTCCAAGTACTCATGTTGTGAACCATACATTACCACATAGACTGCTTCAAATGTCTATGCAGTATGCATGCAGTCTTCTAACATACTATACACTTGTCTTTCATATCTTCAATTCCCTAGTCAGTATCCATACAGTCCAGCAAACATCCTGTCACTCCCTTTGCACTCCTCTAGTGACCCATTCAGTACCAAGTACTGATCCATTCACTGTGTCAAAAGCCAACCACTTACAAATTCACCCAGGCACTTTCTTTGCTGTACTCTAATCATTCCGTCAGTTGCCAAGTACTCATGCAGTGAGCCAGGCCTTAGTACATAGACTGCTTCAAACGCCTATTCACTATGCATGCAGGCCTCTAACCACCTACACAGTTGTCTTTCACACCTTCAATTCCCCAGTCAGTATTCAAACACTTCTAGCAAACACCCTGTTACTCACCCAGTGTGTCTCCTTAAAGTACTGTAATCATTCAGTCAGTTAGCATGTAGTCTTTTAGTGAGGTAGGCTTTAGGGCATGAACTGCTTCAAAGTAGTATGCACTATGCATGTAGTGTTTTAACCATCGTCACACTTGTGGTTCAGGGCTATAGTTTCTTAGTCAGTTTTTATATAAAATGTGTTTGTACAGTAATCGAATAGTATACATTTGAAAGTTATTAATATACATTTATTTGTGATTCTTTTTTACAGATACAGAACAGGAGTGTTTCTCATCCGTTTGCACTCTTCTCGTGCAAGATTGTTTGGATGAAGGGTCCTTAGGTGTTTCATCATACTTGCCATACGAGTATTTCTTGTTAGGATCCCCCCGCAACAGAACTCTTTTGCAAATCTTGCACGTGACCAAGGTGGCATTGATCTTTGTTTGCTCCTCGGGAAAAGTAAAAAATTTCCACAGCACTGAAGAAAAACGTTGTGGGCATGGTGCCTCCTCCAAAAAATCATCCTTAGATTCGGTGAATATTTTAAACCGACAACATTTACAGTTTTTGTAAGTTAAACTTATAAAATTTTGTTAGCTGTAAGCATTTTATATATCTGTGATTTGTATCTTGTGGTATTTTGCTGAGAATAGCATGTTGTTGTTTTTTTAACAATCTTTTTGATTGTTTTTTTTTTGCCCGCTGTTAAGTGATGAGTACGATTGAAATCACTATTTTTAGTGAAATTCAATATATTCTGAGAACAGCAAAAAAGGCAAACAAATTACTTTGTGGAAATCATGCTGTGTTGTAAAAAATGTATTGTTACATGTTATAATTTTTTTTTCCTTTTCTTTCACAGATCCAAATTCAAAAATAAGCAATTTATATGAATTTAGATTGAAATGAAAATCTGAAAAAGATGTATACCATTTTTTATTGCTATTACTTTGAAGGTAAGTTTAACTAAGTCTCATTATGCAGAATGAGGAGGTCTGCAAGAAGCTACAAAGTTGAAACACGTTTCTAAAAACACTGTTTATACCTATGTAGTTTTGAAATCTGACCATAATCAGATATCATGTGACCTGCAAAATAAGAGATTTGAGGGGTTCATAATATTTCCCATTGTAGCTATTGAAAGACCGCAATCATTTCAATCATTCTTCTTTGAACATCTTTGCAGACAAAACTCTGTGCTTACCTTCTATCATTCGCAAGGAATTTTAAAACTGGAAATATGTCACTTTTTGTAATATAGTTATTGAGCAAGACACTCTTTCATATTTACAAAGAGAGGAAAAGGCACTCTGTGCACTTTTTATACTCCATGTAAATACAACCTCATTATGCACACCAGTTTGCGTTGAAAGGGTGTTCTATAAGTGTTGTTGTGCATGATTGCACTGAATACTCATAGAACAAGTCACATGTCTAGATTTGTCAGAAATCATGAATCTCGATATGTGTGTGAATGCTGCACCATTCTAAAATTGGTGTAGGAAAGCACAACAATGAGAATTGTTTTCATTTCTCCACATTTTTATATCTTCAATGCATACATTGAAGGAGAAAAATGCCTTTACTGATTGTTTTTGTGCAGGAAGGTATGTCTTCCTGCACGAAAACAAACAGCACATGACACAGATATCCTTGCACTATGGGGCAAGGGTGCCTGTGTCACCACATGGCTGCAGTTTAAGCAGCCGTGCAGAGAGAAGCATAGATTTGCAACATATTTATGTACATATGTGTAATCCCTGTGCTTCGGAAGTACTACAGCACACTGCAGTTAAAGAGGTTACTGTGTGATGCTGCAGCACTTCCTCATAGTTCTGTACTTATACATTCACCATACGCTACTAATGCATTCATTCAGTCAATTACGTACTACACATACATTGATCTAAACTTTCACACACTAACAAAGAAATGTAGCTCTTTTTTTAAACCAGGAAAGTTAGTTCTTACAAGAACTTTTTTTTTTCTTCTTTCTTCTTTTATATTTTTTGGGGAGGTTTCTGAACAATTTTTAAATTTTGGGGGGTTTTCTGCAAAAAAAAACAAAAAACAAAACAGGAGGAACCAAACAATGAACTTCAGAGAACAATAATTTTTTTTTTTTAAAACTAGCAAATGTGACTTTCTTGCTGGCGGCAGATCAGATCGATCGACTGCTCACCGTAGCACAAAGTCGCATTGCACTTAGTGCAGAGCACTTTTAAATATTGAAATTGAGGACGGATGTCCAAATTTTGGGCTGATGGATGCACTCTTGAAGTGCTCGGCTGCGATGAGGTGGAAGGCGCAGGAGCAGGAGTGTTTCTCATCCGTTTGCACTCTTCTTGTGCAAGATTGTTTGGATGAAGGGTCCTTATGTGCTTCATCATACTAGCCATGCCGCACAAGTATTTCTTGTTAGGATCCCCTCACGACAGCATTGTTTTGCAAATCTTGCATGTGACCAAGGTGGCATTGGTCTTATTCTGCCCCTCGGGAAAAGTAAAACATTTCCACACCACTGAAGAAAAACGTTCTTTGCGTGGTGCCTCCTCCAAAAATTCATCCTCAGATGTATGAGGGGATGCAGGTGATGCCTGCTGCCCTAAAGCCATTTTTAGTTGAAAAAAGTTAGAGCTAAGTGTAAACTTAGTCTAAAAAATCTTCTTCTCTGCAAAGAGATGATCCCCCAAAGAAGGTCAAAGAAGAATGATTGAATTGGGTGGGGTCTTTCAATAGTTAGAAGAGGAAGTGTAATGAACCAATCAAATCTCTTTTTTTGCAGGTCACATGGGATCCACGCACCCTGCGCATAGGCAGCACGCACTAAGCGCGCATCCGCGAAATTGAATAAAAAAAAATTATAGGATTAGATGTAAAAATATATTAGTTTTAAGACTAGTTTGGAGTTTGTCTTCAATTAATATTCACATGAAATACATATATATATGTTTTTTTAAATGTTAAATATTTCATGGGATCCGCGCACCTACCGCGTCATAGACGCAGATGACGCATCGCAGAAGCGCGTAAACGTTGCGTTACGTACATCGAACGTGTCGCGTATAGGCTGGGAGTCGCGTACCGGTCACATTGCGATCGCGCACTAAGGACGTACCCAACGCATACCATGCGCGGATGCTAACACGTAGGGATCGAGAACGGTGCGCATAGAGTGCGCGGATCCAAAAACATTGCAAAAAAAATATATAAAATAAAGTTTTGAACATATAGTTAAAAAAATATTTTAAAAAATATAAAAAAAATTGTTTGAAAAACCCAATAAAAACAAATAATATTTTTAAATTTTTAAAAGAATAATTAAAAAAATAAAGTTAAAAAATGGTGATAAAAAAGTATTTTAAAAAAACATGATTAATGAAATTGACACACTGCATTTGAAAAATATAGAAATCCAATCAAAATCATTAAACATGATATCTTTAGAGATAAGTTATAGATAGGAATTAGCATTTAAAAAACCTTTGAAATTCACTGAAAAAACCATAGGTTTCATGTACGTTATAGTTAGGAATTGGCATTTAAAAAACCTTTGAAATTCACTGAAAAAACCAAAGGTTTCAGGGGCGTTATAGTTAGGAATTGGCATTTAAAAGACCTTAGAAATTCACTGAAAAAACCATAGGTTTCAGGGGCGTTATAGTTAGCTGGACATTTCCCTCGTACAAAACCCTAGAAATTCCCCTGTTATAGTTAGTTCAGCTAACTATAACTCGCGCCCCCACAATGCACTGCTGATGATGTCACATATTACATCACTTATGACATGGTCAGTGCCATCACTGATGACATCACTGATGACATCTCAAATGAAATCACTGATGACATCACTGTGAATTAGTATCTGTATGAATAAGTGAGATGGTGTGTGAATAACTGTATAGGTGAGTAAATGGGAGTGTGATTGATTTTTTCCCAGACTGATTAGGTGTGTGAGTCACTATGGGTGAGTGAGTATCTGTACAAGTATATGAGTGCATATTTCATTGACTATATTGATGAGTGACTGTGTGTATGAGTGACTGTATAGGTGAGTGGATGTGTGTGTAGACCTATGACTAACTATAACACATTTCTGAGGTTTTTTAAATGCTAATTTTAACTATACCGTCCATGAAACTTCTAATTTTTTCAGTGAATTTCAAAGGTTTTTAAATGATAATTCCTAACTATAATGCGCCTGAAACCTATGGTGTTAATATACACACACTATCCCTAAATAAAGTTCTAGTGAGTATAGTTCTATTCCATTCACAGCTTATTTGAGATGTCATGAGTGATGTCATGAGTGATGTAACTGACCATGTCATGAATGATGTAATATCTGAGGTCAATATAGTTAGCTCAGGTAACTATAACTGCTGAATTTCACTGGTTGTGTATGAGTGAAATCTGAGTCTAACTATAACGTCCCTGTAATCTTTCTTTTTTCAGCAAATTTCTAGTTTAAAAAAAAGTTAAGTAAGATGCATGTCACAATGGATGGTGGGGGGTTGGAAGCAGGGCCTGGCCTGGCATTGTGCTGCCCCCACCCAAGCGTACTGCTCCTGCCTCCCCTCCTCCTAGCCATCCATTGTCCAAGTCCATGTCCCTACTCCCTATTACAGCCCTGTGTGGCTGTTGTTCTCCCACAGGCATTCTCGCCTTCTCTTCTTCTCTTGCTTGCTGCCCCATCCACCTCCTCTCTATCTTCTGTTGTCTGAATCCATGCACTAGCCTCCTCCCTCCGGCCATGCATGGTCAGATGTGCTGCCATTGCCCTCCATTTAGCATGATGTCCCAGTCCACTCCTCCAGCCCTCCATTACCCAATTCTATGCCCCGTCATTGACCTCCTGCTTAGCCTCTGCTTAGCTTTCTGCCCCTACTCACCCTCCCCCTGCCCTCCGATGTGCATGCCCCTGCTCCTTCTTTTTTGCCCACCATGTTCCATGGACCTGCTCCTCCTATCTACTCCGAGTGTTCTGTTGAGCTGCCACTCCCCTCTCTCTTGCCTAGCATTGTCAGATGACTGTAACTTGTCCCTGCCACCTCCACCCTGCCTGTCCACGTTCCATGCCCCTATCACCTTCCTCCCGTCCTCCATGGTCCATTTTACTGCCACACCCTTCTGCCCTCCCTGGTCTGTTGTGCTGCAACTGCTCTTTCTGCATGCCCTGTGTGGTCTTTTGTGAGGCCCCTTCCCCTGAACTCTCTTGTCTGTGCCTAGCTCCTACCCCTCCCTTCTATCCTCCATGGTCCTTTGTGCATGCCCCTGCCCCCTCCTTCTTGCCCATCATAGCGATTGTGCTGCCACTAACCCTCCTGCTTGCCATGCATGGTCTTCTGTGCTGCTATGACCCCTCCCACCTTCCCTGTGTGGTCAGCTAGCTGCCCCAGACCCCCTCCCACCTTCGCTCCATGGTCTGTGTGTATGCCATTATAGTCTCACTCTTGCTCTCCATGGTGTGTCTTGCTTCTAGTGCCCATCCTGCCTGACCTCCATGGTCAGCTTGCTGCTCCTGCCCTGCCCCCTTGCTCCCTGCCCTCTGTTTTCCATGTGCAGACCCCTATTCCCACACTCCTGGCTTGTCTGTTCACTGTAATGCCCCTGATCCCTCCCTCCTGCCCTTTCTGGTCCGTTATGCTGCAGCTTTCTCTCCTGTCTGTCCAGTTTGGTCAGCTAGCTGCCATTGTCTCTTTCCCCTCTGTTCTCTGCTGTCCATACACATGGTCCTGTCCCCTCCCTATTGCCCTCTATGCATTGTTGTGCTGCACTCCCGTCCCACATGCCCTGTGTGGTGTATTGTGCTGCTGCAAACCCTGATGCCTGCCCTGTATGGTCAGGTTGGTGCACCTCTCCATGTCCCTTCTGTCCTCTGTTATGCGAGTCCATGTCCCTACCCCAATTCCTCCTGCCTTCCATGATCCAATGTACCATACTTGCTAACATTTTGAACTTGGTAAGAGGGAGATTTTGAAAAAGAAACAGGGGATTGATTTTCCCCATTGACTTATATTGAAAAAGAGGAGATTGTAGACAGGAGATAGATCAATTAAAGCCCATTTGGGCTTAAAAACATTGGGCGTTTCCTGGCTGAATCGGGTCTGTTGGCATGCATGTTTGTAGAACCACTGCCTCTTCCTTCTGCCTACAATGGTCTATTATATTGCCACAGCCTCTCTTGCCTGTCCTGTATTGTTGTTTTGTTGCTCCTGTACCCCTTTCCACTGCCCTCCATAGTCTGTTTTGCTGCCACTGCCCTTCCTGCCTGCCCAGTGTTGTCAAATTGTTGCCTCTGCACCCTCCTATCTGAGTTCCTGCCCCTAGCCTCTGCCTCTCAACAGTATCCTAACGAACAACTAGATTGCTAACATTCTATATTTATTACAAAAGTGTGGCACGCCTGACGTCATCTTGACGTAATCAAAACTGTAATATCTAGAGCATTTCCTTTAGAAATTACATAGATGAGAGGGTCCTATTTGCATTGAAATGATGGTTAGTGCTCTGAAAAACTAAAATGAGAACATATTTTCAGAGTTTTCAAATAGTGACAAAGCACTTTTAAGTTTTTTGTTATCTTTATGTTTTTTCATCCAGTTGACCACTTGATTAAATGTTGCACTTAGGGGAGAGGATGTGGTGTTACTTACAGAGCTGCAGACTTTGCAACTGGGGAGCCAGGTTGGAGTTTCTACTTTAGTTCGAAATTCTGTGATTCTGGTCAAATCACTTAATCTCCCCATGTCTACAACCAAAATGAATTTGCCCTTGTATGACTTAACCAATGCTCATGTAAAGCACTTCAATACCTGACCAGTCTGCACTATATAAAACTGCAAAAACACAAAAAATAAAAAGTGTTTTGTACACTTCTGTCATTGGGCCACATGTGGGCTACATCTGGGAGATATTTGTGCTACATTTGGGCTCTTTTGTCTCCGGTGGCCCACTTGGGAGATGTATTTGTTATGAAGTTTCCTAATTTCCTCATTTACTGCAGTCTCCAGAGTAGGAAATGCTTTCAGTTTTTTACTAAAAGTGCATCTTTCAGTCTGCATGTCAGACTTTTTTAATGAAATAGAAGAGGATTTGAGAAGTCACTCAAAATGAGCCCTAATTTTTCTTTCTTCAGCACTAATCATAATTTCTATGGCAAAATGAACACCCTCATTGTGTTCCTTTGAAATATAATGTTTTAAGTGTTACCAGTTTATCCCAATCAAGATGGCTTCAGGTGTGCCATACTTTTGTCATAAGTAAGACTGTTAGTGAGCTAGTTGTTTGTTAGAACACTCTGGGACATTCTGTCATTGGGCTATACATGAGCTACATCTGGATGATATTTGTGCTACATTTGGGCTCTTTTGTCTCTGGTAGCCATCTTGGGAGACTTATTTTCCTAATTTCCTCATTTACTACAGTGTCATCAGTAGGAAATAGAAGAGGATTTGAGAAGTCACTCAAAATGTGCCCTCATTTTTCTTTCTGCAGCCCTAATCCTAATTTCTATGGCAACATGGACCCCCTCATTTTGGTCCTTTTTAAAATAAATGTTTTAGGAGTCACCACTTTATTCCAATCAAGATGTCCTGCTTTTGTCATAAGTAAGACTGTTAGTGCTCTAGTTGTTCTTTAGAACACTCTGGAAAGCTGCAGTAGAACAAAAAAGGAATCAACTGACAGTCTCTGCCCTTGTTGGATGTACATGTTTTACTGAGAATGCCAGACTTCATTCTCACATGACTGAGAAAGATAATGTGAATTTACAGAAAATATGCTCTCATTCTAGATCACCTTCCAAACCTCTGTGGGAAAAGTATGAGCAAATAGTTTTCTCTCAAACATGATTCATGATATCCCCGCAGAAGGCTTTTTCACAAGGTAAAATCATCTTAGAACACATCACAATTCCTAAAATTAGTATGGTACCATGAACAAATGATTTATAATGTAACTAAAGTCTTATCATTAATACGTTCTCCTTTTGGTGACCCTCAAAACCTTCCATTCACTGCAATGCTTTTTAATGAGGTGCTATCATGTATATTGTTCCCAAGATGTCTGCCAACACTTCTTGGATGAAGTGCTGACAGCCAATAAGATCTCACGATGAGATGTGTGCTTAGGCTCCGCCCACATATATAAAGTTATTTTTCCTTTAATATTTAAAAAACTACTGAACGGATTTACACCATTTATCAAAAAGGTCGCTTTCTGAACCAAGAGCTACCTTTCTGCCAAATTTGGTGTAATTCCGTTCAGCAGTTCGGGCTGTAGCTTTGTCTAAAGTTTCCTATGGAAATTTACATGGGAAAAATGCGTTTTGGAACTCCCCTTTTTTCTCGGCCCCTGCTTAATGAATCACCCCAAAACTTTCAAGGCAGGAGCTGACCGGAGCGCCCCACTAGTTTTGAAACGTTTGCGAAGATTCATCACACGATGCCAAAGTTATTGGGAAAACAAAAAATGCTTTTCCTATGGAAAGTAGGTCCTAACTATAACTACCTACTGGAGACCGCCAGTAGGTAACGTATATATATATATATATATATATATATATATATATATATATATATATATATATATATATATATATATATATATATATATATATATATATATATATATATATATATATATATATATATATATATATATATATATATATATATATATTCACTTAAAAAACCATAGGTTTCACACACGTTATAGTTAGGAATTAGCATTTAAAAAACCTTGCAAATTCACTTAAAAAACCATAGGTTTCACACATGTTATAGTTTTCTGGACATTTCCCTCGTAAAAAACCAATGAAATTCCCCCGTTATAGTTAGTGCAGGCAACTATAACTCACGCGACCGCAATCCTCTGCTGATGACGTCGAGATATTACATCACTGATTACATATGGGTCTTTCAGAAAAATAAATATTTGTAATATATGCATAGCTAAAGATTAATGGAAGAAGACATGGGTAAATAGGTGTCTAAATACAGTGATGTAATATCTGACGTCATCAGCAGAGGATTGCGGTCGCGTGAGTTATAGTTGCCTGCACTAACTATAACGGAGGAATTTCATTGGTTTTTTACGAGGGAAATGTCCAGCTAACTATAACATGTGTGAAACCTATGGTTTTTTAAGTGAATATATATATATATAAAATTCAGTGAAAAAACCATAGGTTTCACACACGTTATAGTTAGGAATTAGCATTTAAAAAACCTTAGAAATTCAGTGAAAAAAACCATAGGTTTCACACATGTTATAGTTAACTGGACATTTTACTCGTAAAAAACCATTGAATATTGCCCCGTTATAGTTAGTTCAGCTAACTATAACTCGCGCGCCCGCAATGCACTGCTGATGACGTCACATATTACATCACTCATGACATGGTCAGTGACATCACTCATGACATCACTGATGACATCTCAAATGACATCACTGATGACATCACTGATGACATCATCCTTGTGATAGAGTGGCAGACCTCCTCTTCCCCTAATATAACCTTTGATACACACAATCAAAAATAGAAATTAAAATTTTAAAAACAATGGACATACCAATACCAGTTACAACAACCTATACAGTAATTCTAAGATCCAAATACACATCCACTCATTCACCAACAGTCCTATACAGTCACTCATACATGTACTCACTCATCATATGTACTCATACACGTATACATCCTGTTACACAATGCCACTCATCCATAGAGGTACTCACACACATAGTTAGTCATGCTAATAAAGAATCAAACATACATTTACTTGCATATACAGTTATACACACACCACCACACTTACTTCTACGGAAACTTACATATACTTAGTCTTTTAAACAATCACTTATAGAAACACATACTTATTCATACAGGAACTCTTTCAATCTCTCACTCTCACATATACTCACATATATACACCAATAGTCACATATACTAGTTTAAAACATATGTAGTTACACATAAAGACACTATTGAGACAGTCATTCACTCACTAACACACCCATACATACACTCATCCACCCATACAGTCCTGCACACATGCTGTCTTCAACACATACAAACAGTGAGTCACTCATTCATGCACCCATGCACTACGTAATACCCATCACCGAACCAGACACTCACACTCATACTGATACTCAAAAAACCAACTAATAACCTATTTAGACACTCATGTAGCTACACACCAACCCATGCAGCCACTTATACACAAAGTGAGAGACTGATACAGATATTTACATATTTAAACATTACTCACTAAGCCATGTATTCACTAAGATACACTTAATCAGTCAGTAATACAATCAATTTTTCAAAAACAATTCATCCATTTAGACACTTATATACCCATTTATTCTTCCATCGACCTTGAGATATACATATATAAAACATATTTAATTTTCAGAAAAACACACATTCACTGGATGATGTCATCAGTGATGTCATCAGTGATGTCATTTGAGATGTCATCAGTGATGTCATGAGTGATGTCACTGACCATGTCATGAGTGATGTAATATGTGACGTCATCAGCAGTGCATTGCGGGCTCGCGAGTTATAGTTAGCTGAACTAACTATAACGGGGCAATTTCAATGGTTTTTTACGAGTAAAATGTCCAGTTAACTATAACATGTGTGAAACCTATGGTTTTTTTCACTGAATTTCTAAGGTTTTTTAAATGCTAATTCCTAACTATAACGTGTGTGAAACCTATGGTTTTTTCACTGAATTTCTAAGGTTTTTTAAATGCTAAGTCCTAACTATAACGTGTGTGAAACCCATGGTTTTTTCAGTGAATTTGCAAGGTTTTTTAAATGCTAATTTTGTTTTTTTTCTTCTATTTTTTTAAACATATTTTTATTTTAATTTTCTATCCTTTTTGAAAGACTATGGTTAAATTTTTAAAATTCTATAATATGTTTTTTTTAATATATTTTATAAAATAAACATGTAAAATTTATTAGCAATACATTTTTTCCTTTTTTTTTTATTTTTTTTTAGTACGCGTACCGTAAGCTTACGGTAAGCATACGGTGTACGCAACGTCCGTAATTTATCTACGCTGTTTGCGTATAGTTACGCAATTTGCGTAGCCGCGCGTCCTCCGCGTGGGACGCGTACGCGTGTACGCTACACGCGCACGTTACGCGGAAGTGTCGGGTAGTGACTGTTATGCGCATGCGCGCAAGCGCGTGTCTTTTTTACGCGCATGCGCACTTTTGCCGTAAGCGTACCGTAAGCGTACGGTAGGTCATGTGATCATGAAACACAACTTTTGATTGGTTGAAACTACTTTCAGTTCTAGAACTCTCCTACACCACACCCATTCCCCTCATTTCTGCTTGTGATCCCTTGGGAGAAGGAGCTGGTTTGTCTTTGGGATACGATGGCAGAACAGCAGAGCTCTTCTGAGAGTGAGGCTAGCACTAGCAGCACTGTCTTGAGGCAGAGATCGAGGAAACAAAAGCCCTCTTATGTATGGGATTATTTTACTTTTCCTGAAGGCCAGCAAAAGGTGAATGCACCCTTAGTAACTTGCAGGCTGTGTCAGCGTGTACTTTCTAGAGGTAATCCTGACAGGAAGTATTCCTTTGGGAATCACACCATGAAGAGACACCTCCAGGATGTACACAGAAGGACACATGGTCATCTTTTTGGAGGTAACTCTTCAGAAAGACAAGCAAGTACATCCACAGCAGCTCAGCCTGGACCATCATCTGCAGGGCTGACTCCTTCTTCTGCAGGTCAGGTGAGCCCTTCATCTGTGGGGGGAGCATCTCCTTCTGCTGGCCCTCTGGAAATTAACCCTCGTTTTCTGAGGGTTGATATTCGATGTGCCTCTTGTCATGATCTAATTTGTCATAGGGAGACCAGTGTTTCCCTAGTGAACAACAAAATAGATCAGCACACTTGTCACAGAGACTAATTTTTCCATGCTTTCTTTCCTCTGTCCCTGCATGAACACAACGGTTCTTTTAAGAGCCAACCTTATCTTTCATCTTTTTTTTACATATGTTTTTAAAAACTTTTTTTTTTTTTTTACCGTACGCGTACGGTGCGCGTACTTTTATTTTATTTTTTTTAAAAAACACTAAAAATAAATTATCACATTACAAGGTCCTTGAGAGACTACAATTATTATTATTGACTTACCATACTCACTCAAAAAAATATTTATTCATTTGTTTTTTTAAAAAATAGTTTTAAAAATGGTTCTAGTTTTCGAAAATTTTCTATATCAATCTGAAAAAAAAGAAAAAAGTATTAATATTTTTAAAACAATTTATAATACAGTACACATATTTACATTTTTTTCCAAAAAATATTTTTGCCTTATTTTTGCTGTTTTCAGAATATATTGCATTTCACTATAAATTGTGAAAGCAATTGCATTCATCATTTTACAGCGGGCAAAAAAAAATAACAATCACAAAGATTGTATTAAAAAAGCCCAGAATCTCTTTTTACTTAAACTTAACATTATAGAAATGCATAATATTCTAAAAAAATATCATCTAATACCAATACTTATTTCTTTAAAATACCGTCTGACATTTTTTTGGGCAAGTGAAAATCACTTTTACAGACTGACACATTATGAAACCACTTTTTTCGATTTTCTTAAATGCACATGTCCAAACTTCTTTTTCAGACCACCTCCATGTGTAACCTGGGTGGCTGCCTACACTCCAGCAAGGGCAACCAGCCTTAGTGATGCTGAATGTATTTGCATTACAGACTGAAACCTGAAAACCCCACTCGCTTGTAAATACTGTGCATGATTATACATGGCAAGCACATGGGTGTGTGCTAAGAGTCTGCTTCTTCCCCCAAAAAATCGCTCCCCCTTTCCATCTAATGCAACTGTGAAATCACCAGAGCAATACGCAATAAATCTCTGCCTATAATTCCTCTCTGCACACAGAGTCATGTTTTCACATTAGTCCCAAAACGAAATTTCTTTGCCAATTTGAAAGCACACTTACTGCTCTTTTTTTTTGGGGCAAGTGAAAATCACTTTTACAGACTGACACATTATGAAACCACTTTTTTCGATTTTCTTAAATGCACATGTCCAAACTTCTTTTTCAGACCACCTCCGTGTGTAACCTGGGTGGCTGCCTACACTCCAGTAAGGGCAACCAGCCTTAGTGATGCTGAATGTATTTGCATTACAGACTGAAACCTGAAAACCCCACTCGCTTGTAAATACTGTGCATGATTATACATGGCAAGCACATGGGTGTGTGCTAAGAGTCTGCTTCTTCCCCCAAAAAATCGCTCCCCCTTTCCATCTAATGCAACTGTGAAATCACCAGAGCAATACGCAATAAATCTCTGCCTATAATTCCTCTCTGCACACAGAGTCATGTTTTCACATTAGTCCCAAAACGAAATTTCTTTGCCAATTTGAAAGCACACTTACTGCTCTTTTTTTTTTTGGGCAAGTGAAAATCACTTTTACAGACTGACACATTATGAAACCACTTTTTTCGATTTTCTTAAATGCACATGTCCAAACTTCTTTTTCAGACCACCTCCATGTGTAACCTGGGTGGCTGCCTACACTCCAGCAAGGGCAACCAGCCTTAGTGATGCTGAATGTATTTGCATTACTGAGTCCAACCTCAAACCCTTAAACTATTCTTTTTTTTTCCAGTACACCTTAATTTATTGTGAAAACATACTCCATATTATTTTACATGTTCCTCACATTTAAATTTCTCCCAAAACAGAAAATGATAAACGCAACTACAACAAAAAGAATTTCCATTTCTAATATTCATTTCTTAAGTTACCACATACATCCCCTCTCAAACTCTAAACTCACCTTTAAAATTAGTTAGTTGTGAAAGAAATGTGACACTCAAACAGCAGATTATCAGAGCCAGGATCTCTGTTGTGTTCACCTCTCTCCTCTCAGCAGAACCAGATAATGGCAAACTTTCCCTCTATTTTTCCACACATATACATGTAAGTTTCAAATCTCAGTGCTTCCCCCTTTTTTTCAAATGTAATCACACATTTCTATTGGTTGAAAACCAACCCTTTTCCAAAAGTACCCTGCCCCCAACTTGACTTCTGCCTAGTACCCTTCCCCCAACTTGACTTCTGCCTGCTACCATAGCAACAGCTCATGGAACACTGCTGTGTGGAGTTAGGTCAGAAGTTCGCCACACAATGTTTCAATTCCACAGAGCAAGAGTGCTTGACTTTTCAAACCTAACAGCAAATCCATAGTACTGTTCTTTGGTAACACATTTTTTTGTACCAATACAAAACATGCTTCTATTAGTTTACACATACAGCCTAGTTTTTATTCTAGAATGGTATGAAACAGCCAATCAGTTCTTTTTGTTTTGAAAAAAATATGTATGCCTCCATTTCCAAACTGTCTTTCTTTTCATATTGCCATTCTACTGAAAGACACCTCCTGAGTGCATCCAGTTCTCCTTTGAAGATGTTCACAGTGTGGATTGTAGGGCACAGCTATGTCTTCTGGAGTGAAAAGTTTGCAGAGAAAACAGATATGGTGAGAGACCTTGCTTTGCCAAATGTAGACATTAAATGGATTGGTCAGAGAGGGTTAAAGTGGCACCAATTGATGCCATTGGTGAAATCCTTCATGCAAATCCAACACCCTGACCTCATAATAGTGCACTGTGGTGGCAATGACCTAGGCACTTTGACTGGGGTAGGTGTGGAAATGCTTATGAAGGACACCTTTGCACAACTGTTTTCACTTTTCCCTAAAACTGCCTTTGTGTTTTCCAACATATGCCAAAGGCAAAAATGGAACTGGTCCAATCATTTCTGTCCGCAGATTGACAAAGCAAGAAAGCACGTCAACAAATCTGTTTCTGCTTTCCTCCGTGACTATGGTATGGGTGCCATTTACCACAACAACTTGCGTTTTGACATGCAAGACATTTATAGAGGAGATGGTGTGCACTTCAATGATAAAGGGAACAGAGTCTTCCTCTTGAACCTTAGACTCTGCATCGGTACTTACTTGTAGGTACCACTAAAAAATCATTTCATAAACACAACGGCTCTTTTTAGAGCCCCCTAATATCTAAACACTTAAATCTGAATTTCATTAATTTTTTTATTTTTTTTTTCTACCGTACGCTTACCGTAAGCTTACCGTACGCGTACCCCGTGATTTTTTAAAAAAATCAATAAATGTTTTCTTTGTACTTTACAGTCCTTCTTTGACCCCCTCACAAATGTAAGGGGGTCTGTAACTCTCCTCATTGCCCCCTTTTCTTGTTTTCACTCTTTTTTTTCTGAGTGAAACACACAAAATGGCGGCCGCCGCTTCCTGGTTTCGGCCGATTCGAATGTTTACTAAGATCTAACAGCCAATCAGAATCGCGCTCGCGCACGCCACCGTACGCGTACCGTAAGCTTACCGTAAGCGTACGGTAAGCGTACCGTAAGCAGGCTCAGATATATATATTGATTTAAAGGCTATTTTCTCAGAATCTACTGAACAGATTTACACCAAACCTACAAAAGGCACTTCCTTGACATAGGGACTACCTCTCTGCCAAATTTCTAGTAATTCTGTTCAGCCGTTCGGGCTGTAGCTCGTTCTAAAGGTCCTATGGAAAAATGCATGGGAAAAACGCGTTTTGGGACCCCCCTTTTATCTCAGCCCCTGCTTGACGTATCCCCCCGAGACTTTCAGGGAAGGAGCGGAGCGTAGCGCCCCACCTATTTTGAGAAATTCGCGAGGATTCATCGACCGGCGCCAAAGTTATTCAAAATAGAATGTTGCGGATTTCCTATGGAAACAGGGTCCTAACTATAACTACCTACTGGCGACCGCCAGTAGGTAATATATATATATATATATTCACTGAAAAAACCATGGGTTTCACACACGTTATAGTTAGGAATTAGCATTTAAAAAACCTTAGAAATTCAATGAAAAAACCAAAGGTTTCACACATGTTATAGTTAGCTGGACATTTCACTCGTAAAAAACCAATGAAATTCCCCCGTTATAGTTAGTTCAGCTAACTATAACTCGCGCGCCCGCAATGCACTACTGATGACGTCACATATTACATCACTCATGACATGGTCACTGACATCACTCATGACATCTCAAATGACATCACTGATGACATCACTGATGACATCATCCAGTGAATGTGTGTTTTTCTGAAAATTAAATATGTTTTAAATATGTATATCTCAAGGTCAATGGAAGAATAAATGGGTATATAAGTGTCTAAATGGATGCTTTGTTTTTGAAAAATGTATTGTGTAACTGACTGATTAAGTGTATCATAGTGAATACATGGCTTACTGAGTAATGTTTAAATATGAAAATATCTGTATCAGTCTCTCACTTTGTGTATAAGTGGCTGCATGGGTTGGTGATTAGCTTCATGGGTGTCTATATAGGTTATTAGTTGTTTTTTTGAGTATCAGTCTGAGTGTCTGCATGGTTTGGTGGGGGGTATTACGTAGTGCATAGGTGCATGAATGAGTGATTCACTCTTTGTATGTGTTGAAGACAGCATGTGTGCAGGACTGTATGGGTGGATGAGTGTGTGTATGGGTGTGTTAGTGAGTGAATGACTGTCTCAATAGTGTCTTTATGAGTAACTACATATCTATTAAACTAATATATGTGACTATTGGTGTATATAAGTGAGTATATGTGAGAGTGAGAGATTGAAAGAGTTCCTGTATGAATAAGTATGTGTTTCTATAAGTGACTGTTTATAAGACTAAGTATGTGTAAGTTTCCGTAGAATTAAGTGTGGTGGTGTGTGTATAACTGTATATGCAAATAAATATATGTTTGTTTCTTTATTAGCATGAGTGAGTATGTGTGAGTAACTCTATGGATGAGTGGCATTGTGTAACAGGATGTATAGGTGTATGAGTACATATGATGAGTGAGTACATGTATGAGTGACTGTATATGACTGTTGGTGAATGAGTGGATGTGTATGTGGTTCTTAGAATTACTGAAGAGGTTGTTGTAACTGGTATTGGTATGTGCATTGTTTTGAAAATTTTAGTCTCTATTTTTGAATGTGTGTATCAAAGGTTATATTAGGGGAAGAGGAGGTCTGCCACTCTATCACAAGGATGATGTCATCAGTGATGTCATCAGTGATGTCATTTGAGATGTCATCAGTGATATCATGAGTGATGTCAGTGACCATGTCATGAGTGATGTAATATGTGACGTCATCAGTAGTGCATTGCGGACGCGCGAGTTACAGTTAGCTAAACTAACTATAACGGGGGAATTTCATTGGTTTTTTACGAGTGAAATGTCCAGCTAACTATAACATGTGTGAAACCTTTGGTTTTTTCATTGAATTTTTAAGGTTTTTTAAATGCTAATTCCTAACTATAACGTGTGTGAAACCCATGGTTTTTTCAGTGAATTTGCAAGGTTTTTTAAATGCTAATTCTTATATTTACCTTTTCTTTTTTTTTTTTTTCAATTTTTTTTACATATTTTTATTTTAATTTTCTATCCTTTTTCAAAGACTATGGTTAAATTTTAAAAATTCTACAATATATTTTTGATTTTTACCATTTTTTTAAACTAATCAGGTAAGATTTATTAATATAACATATTGGTTTTTTTTTCCCCCTTTTTTTTTTTTTTAGTATTTTTTTAACGTGCGCGTACGGTAAGCGCACGTCTTGCATTTATAACATTAGATTTCTACGCTGTTTGCGTTCATTTACGCAATTTGAGTAGACGTACGTCACGCGTGCGCAGCGCGTAACGCGTACGCTGCACGCGCATGTTACGCGGAAGTGAAGGGGCGTGCCTGTTTTGCGCATGCGCGCGTGCGCGTGTCTTTTTTACGCGCATGCGTACTTTTGCCGTAAGCGCTCCGTAAGCGCACCGTAAGCGTAACGTACGCGTACGGTAGGTCATGTGATCAAGAAACAAAACTTTTGATTGGTTTAAAGTACTTTCAGTTCTAGAACTCTCCTACACCACACCCATTCCCCTCATTTCTGCTTGTGATCCCTTAGGAGAAGGAGCTGAGTTGTCTTTGTGATACGATGGCAGAACAGCAGACCTCTTCTGAGAGTGAGGCTAGCAGCACTACCTTGAGGCAGAGAAGGAGGAAACAAAAGAGCTCTTTCATATGGGAGTATTTTTCTTTTCCAGAGGGCAAGAAAAAGGTAAATGCACCCTTAGTGACTTGTAAGCTTTGTGACCGTGTACTTTCAAGAGGGAATCCCAACAAGAAGTATTCCTTCGGAAATCACACCATGTTGAGACACCTTCATGATGTACACGGTAGGACATATGCTCGACATACTGAAGGTAACCCTTCAGTAAGTCAACCAAGCACATCCACAGCAGCTCAGCCTGGTCCATCATCTGCAGGGCCGAGTCCATCTTCGGCAGGTCAGCTGAGCCCTTCATCTGTGGGGGGAGCATCTCCTTTTTCTGGTCCTCTGGAAACCAACCATCGGTTTGCGAGGGTTTTAATTCGGTGCGCCACTTGTCATGATCTAATTTGTCATAGGGAGACCAGTGTTGCCCTAGTGAACAATTTAATAGATCAGCACATTTGTCGTACCGACTAATATTCCCATTCTTTCTTTCCTCTGTCCCTGCATGAACACAACGGCTCTTTTAAGAGCCAACCTTACCTTTCAACTTTTTTTATATATTTTTTTAAACTTTTTTTTTTTTTTTTTTACCGTACGCGTAATTTTTTTTTTTTTTAAAACACTAAAAATCAATTATCACATTACAAGGTCCTTGAGAGACTACAATGAAAAACTGAAAATGTGATTGTGGAGAAGTGGAAAAAAGGGACCATGAAATTTTTGACTTACCATACCCACTCAAAAAATTATTTATTAATTAAAATTTAATTTTAATTGCTTTAAAAATGGTTCAAGTTTTCGAAAATTTTCTATCTCAATCTGAAAAAACAGAAAAAAGTATTAATATTTAATAAAACATTTTATAATACAGTACACATATTTACATATTGTCCCAAAAAATGTTTTGCCTTTTTTTTGCTGTTTTCAGAATATATTGCATTTCACTATAAATTGTGAAAGCAATTGCATTCATCATTTAACAGCGGGCAATAAAAAAATAACAATCTCAAAGATTGTTTTAAAAAAGCCCAGAATCTCTTTTTACTTAAACATAACATTATAGAAATGCATAATATTCTAAAAAAATATCATCTAATATCAATACTTATTTCTTTAAAATACCGTCTGACATTTTTGTTTCAGAAGTATAATCACAAAAATATATCTCAAATAACTCCACAATACATCTGGTTCCATTTCCTTTAGGCCAAATAGTAATTTTAAAATTCTTTTTTGATTAAATTTCCAATGTTAATCCAATAAAATTCTAAAGTTTAAATTGTACAGATCTCACCGATTCTCTGTAACATTTTGGTTTCCGAAAGATTAATTAATAATTAAATAAGTCCACAATACAATTGTTTACCTTTCCTCATGGCCAAATAGTAATTTTAAAAATCTTTTTTGAATAAATTTCCAATGGCAATCCAATAACATTCCAAAATTTAAATTGTGCAGATGTTACCGATTTTGTCTAAATTTTTGGTTTTCCAAAGTTTCATTAAAAATTTAAAAAGTCCACATTACAATTGGTTACCTTTCCATTAGGCCAAATGATAATTTGTAAAATCATTTTTTTTGAAAATTCCAATGGTAATCCAATAAAATGGTAAAATTGTTTTGTACAGATCTTGCCAAGTCTCTCTAAAATTTAGGTTTCAGGAAGATTAGATAGGAATTTGCTAAATCAAAAGGCAAACGTTGCTTGAAAATCAATTGGGAATCATTACACAGTGTCCAGCCTTTTTCACATTTAAGATAAACTGTGTAATGTCCAGAAGTAACAGTAGGTCCTTCATGGAAAATTATTGCAACTGTTACAAAAGTTTTTCCTGAAATTGATAATTGCTGTCCTGTAAACTTCTTTATTAAAGTATCCAATTTTGAACCATCAGCTTTACATCGTTGCATCATTAAAATTACATATTTTCTGTATTCCTTTAAAATTAACGTTGAAAACATTTCAGATTGACACTCACTGCATTCCATGCTATGATTAGCATCTTTAACTAATTTAGCAAAAGTGACTGTTTTACTTTCTGGCAATGTTAAATAAATAAACCTTTCAGAATCAACATTAGAGCCACATGTATTGTAACAGTTTTCACAACTATGTTCCCATTTATAAGAGACACCAAACATATTTTCAATGGGAACCCCTTCTTCTTCCAGTACCTGAAGAAAAAACATCAAGAATTCCTGTGCGTCTTGCTGTACATTTTGAGAAAACTGTGTTCGTCCTGAACACACATCTAAAAGTTTTCTCATTTCAGTAGCACTTTCTATTTGAGTGTTATCATTAGTCAGCTTTTGAAAAAGGAGACTAAACTCAGAACAGAATCTTTTTCTCTGATTTACTATTATCTGCTCTTGCACACTTTCCAGATAAAATGCAACATTCAGCACTACATTAGCGTAGCAGTTGACACCAGAGCTATTTTCAAAATGACATCCTACAACCTCTTCTTCATTTTCCTTTTTCTTTTTGCTTGCAATTACATCACTCCTCTTTTTTTTCCTCCTCTCTACATCCTCATTACAGATATTCTCATTTCTCCTTTTACGAGAAACTACACGTTTCTCAAACACAGGATACTGACCTAAATGAGGAGCATAGGTTCTTCTTAATCTATTATACTCCTTTACACTATTTGTATCAGCACTAACTTTTGAGTCATCAAAGTCTATCATGAATAAACCAGATAATGTTTTCACTCGTGACAAAGCTACATAAGCCATACCTTCTTTGAACACAGTTGAACCAATGTTCACAAAAGCACAATCTACAGTCAATCCTTGAGACTTGTGAATAGTTACAGCATATGCTAGAGAAAACGGAAACTGCTTCCTACGTACATATAAGTCTTTCACAAGCATGAAACGAACTGAACAATGACAAATGTCTTTAACTTCTTCTATCTGATCAAATTTTATTTTTAAACATTCAATTCCATCTTTTTTCTGATAATTAATAAAACCCACAACTCTTCCCATAGCTCCATTAACTAAACCTTTTTCAACATCCAAATTTCTCCTTAAAAATACTCTACAGTTCATGCAAACATATAGATTTTTTTCTAATCCAGCTGTTTTGGAAATGTTCTTCTCTAGTGAATCCAATTTATTTTTCAGTGTGCCTGTTAATGTGATAGTAATTCTTCCATCCTCAATTTTGTCCACTGCTTCCAATTTCCTGATATCTTCCTTTTCCAATTTTAAAAGCTCCTCATTGAATATTGAGCATTCACGTAGAGTTGGCATTAAGCAGATGACACTTTTCTTTTCTGCAATGTTCTTGTATATCTTCTCTGCAACTATTTCTTCCTTTGGAAATAAATTATGTAGCAGCCGACTCTGTAATGCTTTTTTGCCAACTTCTGTGAGTAGTCCAATTCTGATATCTTTCAGAATACTTCCATATTCTTCATCGTTTGCTTGCCTCATATTAGTAGTAAGTTCCTTGTACTCAAAGAAGGACCAAATATTTGCATTACCGATGCTTCCCAATGACTTCTTTGTGTCTTCATGTGTCATAGTATTAAACACTGGTTGTCCTTTAACTGGAGTAAGTTGTAGAAGATCCCCAAAAACTATGACATGTTTTCCACCAAATAACACTTCATAGTCTGTCCTTAGAATTTGCTGCATTCTTAAATGCACAAAGGCAAGCATTAAGTTTGATACCATGCTCACCTCATCAATAATGAGAACTTGCATCTTCTTCAATACTCTTGAAACTTCCAAGCATGCTTCTCCAGTTAGCTTGTTGTATTGTATTTTGTTCTCATGCTCCACTGGTAACATTAGCAAACGATGTAAGGTGATTCCTTTTATGTTATATGCTGCTAACCCAGTTGGAGCAGTAACCACACAAGACAAAGTAGAATCCGTTTTTTGATGTAGGTAGCTTCTGATGACTTTTATTAAGAAACTTTTTCCAGTTCCAGCTTGTCCGCTTACATACATCCTGATTGGATGAAATGATGTGCATGAGCACTCTTTTTTTTCATGTAGAAATCCGTGATCAATTTTGCTTCTGATCTCTTCATAAATTTGTTGCTGCTCTTCATTCAGTTGTCTTTCCAAATTTTGTAAGTCTATAAATTCTTCTTGAGCTTGATTCATAGCCGTTTCCACTTCATTCATGGCTATTGATGCTTCATTTTCAACGATTGGTTGTCCTAGGGGTTCTTGACTGAGTGTTCCTGAACTTTGGCTGTCTTGAGAACTGTCTCTAGCTACTTCAGCTGCAATTGTAGTTTCCTGTTCAATTTCTTCATTTAACATTTGCAGATAAGTTGAGAATGTACTGCATTGTATGCTGTCTTTGCAAGCATTAAAAGAATCTTCATAGCTTTGAAATTCTCCCAGTAGTTCATCCTCTGTACGCCATGGTTTAAACAGCTGTAAAAGAGCCAAGTAGTAAAATTCCTTTTTGTCAGTAGTGTCGCAACTCAGCTTCCTGTGATTTATCAAACTTCCTTTTGTTTGCTTCACCAAACATCCTTCCTCACCAATGACTTTATATTTTCCATTGTTGATGTCTTCTGCGGCTTTCCGTGAATAAATGTAGTTCTGCAGCACTTCATAGAGACACATGTTCTCCAGATGATGACTTCTTTTTGGATAATATGTGTCCAACATGTTTGATTTCAAAATATCTGTACTTTCTGGGTCATTCTCGGCCAAATATTCAATTTCTTCAACAGATTTTAGTACCCGATTTCTCATTGCTGCAAGGCCTAAACTTGCCCAAATTATTCTTCTTGATTTCGAGTAGAGACTTGCAGAAGATAACCTATCTGAACATTCGTAGGATCCAATTTCTCGATGCGATAACATCTTTAAACTGAAACTGTACAGCTTCTTACTGACAGTCTTCTCGTGAAAAATCTCTTCCCACATTTCTTTCAATTCAGTTTTTTCAGATTTAGTAATGTAAGACGTTACATATCGAGCAACAGCAATGGAATTGTCAGCTACATACTGTATATCCATGTTAGCATTCCACATGGATAAAATGACTGGGTTGTAGTCATTTATATTTTTTGATTCTTCTTTTCTTTTTAGGTTGTAGGTATTCTTAGGTGATTTTCTTGTGATAGTATGTCTCACAGATGACATAAAACTGTTTACTCTTCCATTTGAAAGAACAGGTCTTGGAAATCCAAATCGACATTTAGTGTAGTATTTATCTTTGCTCTTGTATTTCCGTCGACAGTATTTTCCACACCGATGACTTTGGAAACGTAAAACTTGCTCCTTTAACTTTTTCTCTTCTGTGCTTTTTGGTATAGCACATGTTGCATATTCTTCAATGTAAGATAACACTGCTTCATCAGTATCTGTTCCAAACTTTGGGGCATCCTTGATCCACAACAGCATATGAATATGAGGAGCACCTCTTGCCTGGTACTCTTTTCTCCAAAAGAAATCCACTACTTCTCCAAGGGGTGGATTTTTTTTATTGCAGATGAAGGACATCATAGCCTCAAATCTATGATTGAAATATCTGCAAACATTAACCGGATCCAATGAGCACAGTTCTCTTGCTGTCTTGTATTCAATGTTTTTAATGTTTGAATTTGCCTCTCGTAGAAAATCCAGTAAATCATCCCAAGCGTACTCAGCACAGCTTAGGGTAAGGAACCATGTTGGTGTTCCTAAATTCCGTAACATGCATTTTAATTCACCATGGCGTCGGTACCAATATTCATTTGTCCCACGCTGACAAGCCATCAGATTGATCAGTTGTGTTTCCAAATGATCATCTCGGTGCTGCACTTTCTCCATAAAATCCTTAGCAGACACATTTTGTAAATGTACTCCACTTTTTAAAATGTGATTTACTGCATAAGATAGTGCAGACAAGTCGCTTTCAAATAAAAGATGGAACAAATAAGGAATACTTTGTCGAAATCTGGGATCTTCTGGATATAGTCTTGTAGTCCGATACTCAGAAGCTGGAATCTGTTCTGGATGTTCATCGTATCGTCCTCCTTTTCCTTTAGGAAACAGCTGGGGAAAACATCGAGCTTCCAAGCTCTCCTCCCATACACTCACGGGAGTTCCTTTTGCTTTCTTCATCTGAAACAGATCAATATTGTCTCCCCTAGCTTCTTTTGAATGTAGAGGATGTATGCTAAAATGTTCATAAATTTCTTCTTCCTTTGACTTGTCCACTTTTTCAATTTGTCCAGTTGGTGTTTCTGTGTCTTCTTGTAAATCTTCTTCTTCTTCTTCTATATAAATTGATTCATACCATTTGTTATTCCTTTTCAAATACAAATTTGCTCTTTGTACTTTCCGTACATCTACCAGCCCCTGCCAAATCTTCTTATTCTTTGTAGGTACACCATTAACCAGAATAACTAATGGTTCAGTTTCCAAAGTATCTGCATCAATAGTTTCCATATTTTTTTTCAAATCCAAGGGCAAATACACCACTCTACCTTTTAAACCTCTCAGTAAATCTGAAGGAGGTAATTTACCAGTTTTGGGCTCCATACGTACTATGGTCTGGAAGGGATGAACACATTGAATAAGTATAGACTCATATGTATTTAATTCAGAAAGTTCAGCAGGAATAGCATCCAATTCTAAATTATTATGTACAGCTCTGGTCGGCATTCTATTTTCCTCTAACTTGTTGTAACAGTATTTACAAATACGCTGATCTTCACCCAATTCAAAACAATTTTCAAGAAATATATATGTGGCAAAATCCTTCCACTTATAATTATCTTCATTTTCACTCTTTCTGTAGAGATCAACATTCCTAGTTTGTTTTCTATAATGAGTTCTGGGCAACAAATACAAGTTATATTTGGTCTTTCATTAGAGATTATTGCAAATTTTGTTATGTGATCATTAAATGTTTTACTTACAGAGGGTTCTACATTCTCTTCCACTTCTTCCTCATTTACTGTGTCCTTTTCTGCACTGTCTTGTTCAGGACCGAAGTAACAAAACTGAATTTCATCAACAACCTTCTCTACATCTGATACCGATCCACGGAACAGAGCCCTATTCAATTCATCTAACTTTATTGCTGGACTTTTAGCAAAATACAACCGTCTCACAAATGTTCTCATTTCAGTATGATGAACAGCCAGCATCCTAAAATGATGGAAAACACTATTACACACTTTTCTAGATAGACAAGCCAGAGAATGACCCTGCAAACCAGTATTCTCTCTCACTCTGCATGGATCTAGACTTTGAAGCACCTTAATCTTCTGTTTTACACTTTTTTTACTATATTCTCTTAGAAACTCACGAAATTTATCAATAGATTCCTGACGCACAGTTCAAATACTACTACAATTCCAAGTGTACACTGGGGCTTTAGGACGTCTCCCCATAGCCTCATCCGCCATCACTTGTACCTCATCTCTTGGAACCATTTTCTCCTTCTCCATTACACAACCATTTTTCACTTCGTAAGCACGACCTCTGGTGTCAACTGCATGCAGCAAACTATTACTTTGAAAATAACTCTCTTCATTAAAAAAAGGTTCACTACTTGAACTATGCATCCATTCTCCTAAAAACACTTTACAAAAGTTTGTTCTTTTCACTACTCTTTTCCTTTTGCTTTGTGATTTCAGTACATTGACCATTTTATCTAATGTACGCATCCTATTCAAAATTAAAATGAATAGTTTCCTTTTTAATTCTAATGCCTTTGCTGCAATGGCTTCAATTTCTTTTTTTCTCTTGTAATATTTTGCCTTTTTCTTATATTTCTTTACATCCTTTATCAAATTGGACATAACGCTTCTCTGAAACATTTTTCTACGTATCTCTTTAAACGCTGTTTTTCTGTTTAAGTTAATCTTTGTTATTGCAGAAGGTATATTTGCATTAACTAAATTCTCAATTTTTTCCTGTTCTTTTCTATTGAAAAGATTCTTTCCAGTACAGACATTTTGTACATTTTTCCTTTTTTTGAAGATGTTCTTTAAAAAATTTTTTGTCTGCTTACCAGAAGACTTTCTCTTTTTCCCAACATGAGCATCTCCAGCTAACTTAGGTCCTCCAGTTGTCTTCAAATGTAGATTTTTTTTGTGGTTTTTCCTTTGTCTGGATTTTGTAGGCATCTTAAATTTTGTTCACTGGTCTTCAGCAATACCTGAAAAAAACTAAAAAAAAAATCCTTTATTTTATTTAAATATATTACTACATTTTTTATGATCTTTTCAAATCTTAAAATACTATGTACCCCTTTCCTACAAGTGAAAATCACAATAACACCATCACAAATTAAATATCTAAAAACAATTCCTGTGTGCACACAGAGTCATGGTTTGAAATTAGGCAGAAAACGAAATTTCTTTGCCATTTTGAAAGCACACTTACTACTCTTTTTTTTGGCAAGTAATAAGTACTTTTACAGTCTGACACATTTTGAATCCACTTTTCAGATTCTGATAAAAGCACATGTCCAAACTGCTTTTTGAGACCAGCACCATGTGTAACCTGGGTGACTGACTACACTCCAGCAAGGGCAACCAGCCTTAGTGATGCTGAATGTATTTGCATTACTGACTGCAACCTCAAACCCAACTCGGTTGTGAATACTGTGCATGATTCCACAGGATAAGCAGCTGGGTGTGTGGTAAGAGTCTATCACCAGAGCAATACCAAACAGATTTCTGAGACCAGCAACATGTGTAACCTGGGTGACTGACTACACTCCAGCAAGGGCAACCAGCCTTACTGATGCTCAATGTATTTGCATTACTGACTGCAACCTCAAACCCTAAAAGTATTCCTCATTTATACCACTACACCTTAATTTATGGTGAAAACATAGTCCATATTATTTTACATGTTTTTATTTGCATTATTAAGTGTAACCTCAAACCCCACTCAGTTGTGAATACTGTGCATAATTCCACAGGATAAGCAGCTGGGTGTGTGCTAAAAATCTGCTTCTGCATAAAAAAATAGCTCCCCCTTTCCTACTAATGCAACTGTAAAATTACCAGAGCATAACGCAATAAATCTCTGCCTGTAATTCCTCTTTGCACACAGAGTCATGTTTTCATATTAGTCTGAAAACGTAATTTCTTTGCCAATTTGAAACCACACTTACTACTCTTTTTTTTGGCAAGTGATAAATACTTTTACAGTCTGACACATTTTAAATCCACTTTTCTGATTCTTAAAAAAGCACATGTCCAAACTGCTTTTTCAGACCAGCAACATGTGTAACCTGGGTGACTGACTACACTCCAGCAAGGGCAACCAGCCTTAGTGATGCTGAATGTATTTGCATTACTGACTGCAATCTCAAACCCCACTCGGTTGTGAATACTGTGCATGATTCCACAGGATAAGCAGCTGGCTGTGTGCTAAGAGTCTGCTTCTGCACAAAAAAATAGCTCCCCCTTTACATCTAATGCAACTGTAAAATTACCAGAGTAATATGCAATAAATCTCTGCCTGTAATTCCTCTTTGCACACAGAGTCATGTTTTCATATTAGTCTGAAAACAAAATTTCTTTGCCAATTTGAAAGCACACTTACTACTCTTTCGTTTGGCAAATGATAAGTACTTTTACAGTCTGACACATTATGAATCCACTTTTTAGATTTTTAAAAATGCACATGTCCAAACAACATTTTCAGACCAGCAACATGTGTAACCTGGGTGACTGAGTACACTCCAGCAAGGGCAACCAGCCTTAGTGAAGCTGAATGTATTTGCATTACTGACTGCAACCTCAAACCCCACTCGGTTGTGAATACTGTGCATGATTCAATAGGATAAGCAGCTGGTTGTGTGCTAAGAGTCTGCTTCTGCATAAAAAAATAACACCCCCTTTCCATCTAATGCAAATGTAAAATCACCAGAGCAATACCAAACAGCTTTCTGAAACCAGCAACATGTGTAACCTGGGTGACTGACTACACTCCAGCAAGGGCAACCAGCATTAGTGATGCTGAATGTATTTGCATTACTAAGTGCAACCTCAAACCCCACTCAGTTGTGAATACTGTGCATGATTCCACAGGATAAGCAGCTGGGTGTGTGCTAAGAGTCTGCTTCTGCATAAAAAAAATGCTTCCCCTTTACATCTAATGCAAATGTAAAATCACCAGAGCATAACGCAATAAATCTCTGCCTGTAATTCCTATTTGCACACAGAGTCATGTTTTCATATTAGTCTGAAAACGTAATTTCTTTGCCAATTTGAAACCACACTTACTACTCTTTTTTTTGGCAAGTGATAAATACTTTTACAGTCTGACACATTTTAAAACCACTTTTCAGATTCTTAAAAAAGCACATGTCCAAACTGCTTTTTCAGACCAGCAACATGTGTAACCTGGGTGACTGACTACACTCCAGCAAGGGCAACCAGCCTTAGTGATGCTGAATGTATTTGCATTACTAAGTGCAACCTCAAACCCCACTCGGTTGTGAATACTGTGCATGATTCCACAGGATAAGCAGCTGGGTGTGTGCTAAGAGTCTGCTTCTGCATAAAAAAAATGCTCCCCCTTTACATCTAATGCAAATGTAAAATCACCAGAGCAATACGCAATAAATCTCTGCCTGTAATTCCTATTTGCACACAGTCATGTTTTCATATTAGTCTGAATACGTAATTTCTTTGCCAATTTGAAACCACACTTACTACTCTTTTTTTTGGCAAGTGATAAATACTTTTACAGTCTGACACATTTTAAATCCACTTTTCAGATTCTTAAAAAAGCACATGTCCAAACAACATTTTCAGACCAGCAACATGTGTAACCTGGGTGACTGAGTACACTCCAGCAAGGGCAACCAGCCTTAGTGATGCTGAATGTATTTGCATTACTGACTGCAACCTCAAACCCCACTCGGTTGAGAATACTGTGCATGATTCCACAGGATAAGCAGCTGGCTGTGTGCTAAGAGTCTGCTTCTGCACAAAAAAATAGCTCCCCCTTTACATCTAATGCAAATGTAAAATCACCAGAGCAATACGCAATAAATCTCTGCATGTAATTCCTATTTGCACACAGAGTCTTGTTTTCATATTAGTCACAAAACGAAATTTCTTTGCCAATTTGAAAGCACACTTACTACTCTTTTTTTGGGCAAGTGATAAGTACTTTTACAGTCTGACACATTATGAATCCACTTTTCAGATTATTAAAAAAGCACATGTCCAGACAACATTTTCAGACCAGCAAAATGTGTAACCTGGGTGACTGACTACACTCCAGCAAGGGCAACCAGCCTTAGTGATGCTGAATGTATTTGCATTACTGACTGAAACCTCAAACCCCACTCGGTTGTGAATACTATGCATGATTCCACATGATATGCAGCTGGCTGTGTGCTAAGAGTCTGCTTCTGCAGAAAAAAATACCTCCCCCTTTCCATCTAATGCAAATGTAAAATCACCAGAGCAATACCAAACAGCTTTCTGAGACCAACAACATGTGTAGCCTGGGTGACTGACTACACTCCAGCAAGGGCAACCAGCCTTACTGATGCTGAATGTATTTGCATTACTGAGTGCAACCTCAAACCCTTAAAGTATTCCTTATTTATACCAGTACACCTTATTTTATGGTGAAAACATAGTCCATATTATTTTACATGTTCCTCACATTTAAATTTCTCCCAAAACAGAAAATGATAAACACAACTTCAACAAAAGGAATTCCAATTCTATTATTCATTTCTTAATTTACCATATACATCCCCTCTCAAACTCTAAACTCACCTTTAAAATTAGTTAGTTGTGAAAGAAATGTGGCACTCAAACAGCAGATTATCAGAGCCAGGATCTCTGTTCTGTACACCTCTCTCCTCTCAGCAGAACCAGATAATGGCAAATTTTCCCTCTCTTTTTCCACACATATACATGTAAGTTTCAAATCTCAGTGCTTCCCCCTTTTTTTCAAATGTAATCACACATTTCTATTGGTTGAAAACCAACCCTTTTCCAAAAGTACCCTTCCCCCAACTTGACTTCTGCCTAGTACCCTTCCCCCAACTTGACTTCTGCCTGCTACCATAGCAACAGCTCTTGAAACACTGCTGTGCAGAGTTAGGTCAGAAGTTCACCAAACAATGTTTCATTTCCAAAGAGCAAGAGTGCTTGACTTTTCAAACCTAACAGCAAATCCATAGTACTGTTCTTTGGTAACACATTTTTCTGTACCAATACAAAACATGCTTCTATAAATTTACACATACAGCCTAGTTTTTATTGTAGAATGGTATGAAACAGCCAATCATTTAAAAAAAAAAAAAATATGTATGCCTCCATTTCCAAACTGTCTTCCATTTCTTTTTACCATTCTACTGAATTACACCTCCTGAGTGCATCCAGTTCTCCTTTGAAGATGTTCACAGTGTGGATTGTAGGGCACAGCTATGTCTTCTAGAGTGAAAAGTATGCAGAGAAAACAGGTATGGTGAGAGACCTTGCTTTGCCAAATGTAGACATTAAATGGATTGGTCAGAGAGGGTTAAAGTGGCACCAATTGCTGCCATTGGTGAAATCCTTCATGCAAATCCAACACCCTGACCTCATAATAGTGCACTGTGGTGGCAATGACCTAGGCACTTTGACTGGGGTAGGTCTGGAAATGCTTATGAAGGAGACCTTTGCACAACTGTTTTCACTTTTCCCTAAAACTGCCTTTGTGTTTTCTAACATATGCCAAAGGCAAAAATGGAACTGGTCCAATCATTTCTGTCCACAGATTGACAAAGCAAGAAAGCACGTCAACAAATCTGTTTCTGCTTTCCTCCGAGACTATGGTATGGGTTCCATTTACCACAACAACTTGCGTTACGACATGCAAGACATTTATAGAGGAGATGGTGTGCACTTCAGTGATGAAGGGAACAGAGTCTTCCTCTTGAACCTTAGACTCTGCATCGGTACTTACTTGTAGGTACCACTAAAAAATCATTTCATAAACACAACAGCTCTTTTTAGAGACCCCTAATATCTAAACACTTAAATCTGCATTTCATTTCATTTTTTTTTTTTTTTTTTACCGTACGCGTACGGTTAGCTTACCGTACGCGTACCCCGCGATTTTTTTGAAAAATTAATAAATGTTTTTTTTTTACTTTTCTGTCCTTCTTTGTCCCCCTTTCAAATGTTAGGGGGTCTGTAACTCTCTTCCTTGCCCCCTTTTCAAGTTATCTCCCTTTTTTTTCTGACTGAAACACACGAAAGGCGGCCGCCGCTTCCTGGTTTCCACCGATTTGAATGTTTACTAAGATCTATCAGCCAATCAAATCGCGCTCGCGCACGTCACCGTACGCGTACGGTAAGCGCACCATAAGCGCACCGTAAGCTGGCTCAGATATATATATTGATTTAAAGGCTATTTTCTCAGAATCTACTGAACAGATTTACACCAAACCTACAAAAGGCACTTCCTTGACCTGAGGACTACCTCTCTGCCAAATTTCATTTAACTCTGTTCAGCCGTTCGGGCTGTACCTGTGTCTAAAGGTCCTATGGAAAAATGCATGGGAAAAACGCGTTTTGGGGACCCCCTTTTATCTCAGCCCCCGCTTGACGAATCCCCCCGAGACTTTCAGGGTAGGAGCGGAGCGCAGCGCCCCACCTATTTTGAAAATTTGGCGAGGATTCGTCGACCGGCGCCAAAGTTATTCAAAATAGAATGTTGCGGATTTCCTATGGTAAGAGGGTCCTAACTATAACTACCTACTGGCGACCGCCAGTAGGTAATATATATATATATATATTACCTACTGGCGATAGCCAGTAGGTAGTTATAGTTAGGACCACGTTTCCATAGGAAAACCTCAACATTCTATTTTGAATAACTTTGGCGCCGGTCGACGAATCCTCGCGAATTTCTCAAAATAGGTGGGGCGCTACGCTCCGCTCCTACCCTGAAAGTCTCGGGGGGATTCGTCAAGCGGGGGCTGAGATAAAAGGGGGGTCCCAAAACGCGTTTTTCCCATGCATTTTTCCATAGGACCTTTAGAACGAGCTACAGCCCGAATGGCTGAACAGAATTACTCAAAATTTGGCAGAGAGGTAGTCCCTAGGTCAAGGAAGTGCCTTTTGTAGGTTTGGTGTAAATCTGTTCAGTAGATTCTGAGAAAATAGCCTTTAAATCAATATATATATCTGAGCCAGCTTACGGTACGCTTACCGTACGCTTACGGTAAGCGTACGGTGGCGTGCGCGAGCGCGATTCTGATTGGCTCTTAGATCTTAGTAAACATTCGAATCGGCCGAAACCAGGAAGCGGCGGCCGCCATTTTGTCTCTCGCACTGAGAGAGATTTTTAAAATCGGAAGCCCAAAAACATGTAAAGGGGCTGTTTTGACAACTCCCTCCCACATAGTCATGTGGAGGGAGTCCCCAAACATCCTCCAAGTGCAAAAACGGTTTTATTTTTTTTTCGGCAATTTCGCGGGGTACGCTTACCGTACGCTTACGGTAAGCGTACGGTAAAAAAATAAAAATAAAAAAAACACTATCCACACTTACCCCACCCCCTGTGCTTTTGGTGGCCGAAGGCCACCAAATGTGCTGGGCTTATTACAATGGAAAAAAACACTATCCACACTTACCCCACCCCCTGTGCTTTTGGTGGCCGTAGGCCACCAAATGTACAGGGCTTATTATAAGGGAAAAAAACTTAGCATTTAAAAAACCGTACTAATTCACTGAAAAAACCATAGGTTTCACACACGTTATAGTTAGGAATTAGCATTTAAAAAACCTTGCAAATTCACTGAAAAAACCATAGGTTTCACACATGTTATAGTTAGTGGAAATTTTAATGATAAAAAACCAATGAAATTGCCCCGTTATAGTTAGCGCAGGCAACTATAACTCACGCGACCGCAATCCTCTGCTGATGACATATGTGTCTTTAGGAAAAAAAAATATTTGTAATATATGTATAGCTAAAAATGTATGGAAGAAGACATGGGCAAATAAGTGTCTAAATACAGTATTAGCATCAGCAGAGGATTGCGGTCGCGTGAGTTATAGTTGCCTGCGCTAACTATAACGGGGCAATTTCATTGGTTTTTTATCATTAAAATTTCCACTAACTATAACATGTGTGAAACCTATGGTTTTTTCAGTGAATATATATATATATATATATATATATATATATTAATGAATTATGTAATATGTGATGTCAGCAGTGCATTGCGGGGGACGAGTTATAGTTAGCTGAACTAACTATAATAGGGAAATTTCTATGGTTTTGTACGAGTGAAATGTCCAACTAACTATAACGTGCCTGAAACCTATGTTTTTTCAGTGAATTTCTAAGGTTTTTTAAATGCTAATTTCTAACTATAACGTGCCTGAAACCTATGGTTTTTTCAGTGAATTTCAATGGTTTTTGAAATGCTAATTTCTAACTATGCCTACAAAGGTAGGACATGTGAAGAAAGAGGAAGAAAAGCGCAGAAAGAAGCAAGACAAATGCTGAAAGAGTCAACAGAAGTCCAGAAAGACGAACAAAAGTGCAGGAAGAAGCAAGAGTTATGCAGAAAGAACCAACAGAGGAGCAGAAAGTCCTCCTGTGCCCCCAACTTTTTACTGACGGCTACTGGTGGTAACTGACTCAGACTAACCAGGACCGGAGCCAGTGGTATGCGAAAAGACACTTAGAATACAGTGAAAGCACCTACATACACTAGGGAACACTATGTGTTGGGGTACCCCTGTGATTAGCATGACCTCCTCTGTATTTGCCATAAGTTAGTGCCTGGGTCATTGCATGAGTACATGGGTCCTGAGTGGATGATTAGAGTAGTGCAAGGAGAGTGCATGGTGAATTTATAAGTGCTTGGGTTTTGGCAGAGTGATTGCATAAGTACATGGTGCTGGCTGGGTGATTGGAGGAGTGCATGGGTGGTGACAAGGAGATTGCTGGACTGCATCAGTAGTGCTCAGGGGATTTTAGCAGTGCATGTGTTAGTGTCTGGGTCATTGCATGAGTACATGGGTAGTGACTGGATGATTAGAGTGCTGCAAGGACAGTGCATGGTGATTTTATAACTGTCACTTGTCACATCAGGCCACGCCCCCTCCCTGCACCACTGTGCAAACGCACCTCCTGGAGCGTTGTAAATTGGGGGATTAAATCCCCTTGAGTCCTGAGGGTCCCTGGGGGCCAACTAGCCCACCAGCTACCTCCAGTAAGCACCACAGAGCTGCGTTGCCGAGAGGTGTAAAAAGGGGCGTAGCCTCTCAACACCTCTCTGCAACGCAGCTCCCTGGTGCATACTGGAAGTACCTGGTGGGCTAGTTGGCCCCCAGGGACCCTCAGGATTGAAGGGGACTTAATCCCCCAATTTACAATGTGCCAGTTGGTGCGTTTGCACACTTACTATGTCAGGCCTCCCCCTCCCTTCACCATTGTGCAAACGCACCGCCTGGCGCGTTTTAAGTTGGGGGAATAATTCCCCTTGAGTCCTGATGGTCCCTGGGGGCCAACTAGCCCACCAGGTACCTCCAGTAAGCGCCACAGAGCTGCGTTGCAGGGAGGTGTAAAAAGGGGCATGGCCTCTGAACAGTCTCTGCTACGCAGCTCCCTGGCGCATACTGGAGGTACCTGGTGGGCTTGTTGGCCCCCAGGTACTCTCAGGATTCAAGGGGACTTAATCCCCCAACATAAAACGTGCCACAGGGCGTGTTTGCACACTTGTCACATCAGGCCACGCCCCCTCCCCACACCACTGTGCAAATGCACCCCCTGGTGCATTGTAAATTGGGAGATTAAGTCCCCTTGAGTCCTGAGGGTCCCTGGGGGCCAACTAGCCCACCAGCTACCTCCAGTAAGCGCCACAGAGCTGCGTTGCAGAGTGGTGTAAAAAGGGGGCGTGGCCTTGGACCACCTCTCTACAACGCAGAACCGAGGTGCTTACTGGAGGTACCTGGTGGGCTAGTTAACCCCAAGGGACCCTCAGGATTCAAGGAGACTTAATCCCCCAACTTAAAACGGGTGCAGTTGCACACTTGGCACATCAGGCCACGCCCCCTCCCTGCACCACTGTGCAAATGCGCCCCCTGGAGCCTTGTAAATTGGGGGATTACAGCCCCCCCTTTAGTCCTAATATAAATATATATATATATATATATATATATATATATATATATATATATATATATATATATATATGTATATATATATATTATCTACTGGCGGTCGCCAGTAGATAGTTGTAGTTAGGATCATGTTTCCATAGGATATCCGCAACATTCTATTTTGAATAACTTTGGCGCCGATTGACGAATCCTCACGAAATTTTCAAAATAGGTGGGGCGCTCCGCTCCGCTCCTTCCCTGTAAGTCTCGGGGGGATTCGTCAAGCGGGGGCTGAGAAAAAGGGGGGTCCCAAAACGCATTTTTCCCATGCATTTTTCCATAGGACCTTTAGTCCAAGCTACAGCCCGAACGGCTGAACAGAATTACTTGCAATTTGGCAGAGAGGTAGTCCTCAGTTCAGGGATGTGCCTTTTGCAGGTCTGGTGTAAATCTGTTCATTAGTTCCTGAGAAAATTGCAGTTAAAAGCATATATATATATCTATAAGCGCGCACCGTGCGCGTACGGTAAGCATACCGTACGCGCACGGTGAGGTGCGCGAGCGCAATTCTGATTGGGTGTTAGATGTCAGTAAACATTCGAATCGGTCGAAATCAGGAAGTGTCGGCCGCCATTTTGTCTCTCGCAGTCTGAGGCAATGAAAAACAAAGGGGGAAAACGTGAGAAGGGGGCAGGATGGACAGGTCCTGACCCCCTAGCCTTTGTCAGGGGGTCACTGAAGGACCCCCAAGGGTAATAAAAAAAATGTTTTGTTTTGCGAAAAATCGCGGGGTGCGCGCACCGTACGCGCACGGCACGAACAACGCAGCGCGAAGCGCACCGTGCGCATACGGTGCGCGCACGGTGAAAAACCTGAAAAAATAAAACAATTAATAAATACATAACTTAGCATTTAAAAAACCGTACAAATTCACTTAAAAAACCATAGGTTTCACATACGTTATAGTTAGGAATTAGCATTTAAAAAACCTTGCAAATTCACTTAAAAAACCATAGGTTTCACACATGTTATAGTCAGCTGGACATTTCACTCGTGAAAAACCATTGAAATTCCCCCGTTATAGTTAGTGCAGGCAACTATATCTCACGCGACCGCAATCCTCTGCTGATGACGTCAGATAATACATCACTGATGACATATGTGTCTTTCTGAAAAAAAAATATTTGTAATATATATATAGCTAAAAATGAATGGAAGAAGACATGGGTAAATAAGTGTCTAAATACAGTGATGTAATATCTGACGTCATCAGCAGAGGATTGCGGTCGCGTGAGTAATAGTTGCCTGCACTAACTATAACGGGGGAATTTCAATGGTTTTTCACGAGTGAAATGTCCAGCTAACTATAACATGTGTGAAACCTATGGTTTTTTAAGTGAATTTGCAAGGTTTTTTAAATGCTAATTCCTAACTATAACGTGTGTGAAACCTATGGTTTTTTAAGTGAATATATATATAATCTACTGGCAGTCGCCAGTAGATAGTTATAGTTAGGACCTATTTTCCATAGGAAATCCGCAATATTCTATTCCCAATAAGTCTTGCGCCGGTTGACGAATCCTCGCGAAATTTTCCAAACTTTTGGCCAGCTCCACTCCGCTCCTACCATGAAAGTTTCGTGGTGATTCGTCAAGCGGGGGCAGAGAAAAAAAGGGGGTCCCAAAAAGCATTTTCCCCATGCAATTTCCCATAGGATCTGTTGTCGCAGCTACAGCCCGAACCGCTGAACGGAATGACACCAAATTTGGCAAAGAAGTAGTCCTCAGTTCAGACTTGTGCCTTTTGTATAAATGGTGTGAATCCGTTCAGTAGTTCCTGACAAAATTAGAGTTAAAAGTACATAAATATCTATGGCCAGGAATGATCCGCGGACCCTACCTGCACCGTGAGCGCACCCTCTCCGAACTGAGCACGCACCCTCCCGATCGTGCGCTGAATGCTAATTGGCTGTCGAGTGTCTCTCTACATTCGAAAACAGGAACTGTTGGCGGCCATTTTCTGCCTCGGTAGAAGCGAGGCTGAAGAAGCAAGGGGAAAAAGTGTGTAAAACATATAAAGGGGGCAGAGTGGAAATACTCTGACCCTCTAGAGGTGCTTAGGGGGTCCCAGAAGGACCCTCTGGGGCCCCCATTTTTTTTTTAAAAAACAGTGAAATGCGCACACGGTGCGCGCATCCTATCGTGTTGGGTTCGCGGATCCACAGATTTTTTTTTGTTTTAAAAGACAAGAAATCATTGGTTGTATGACTACTTTGTACACAGAAAGGTAGGGTGTATATTTCTGTTTTTTAAAGGTATGATTCTTATTGGTTAACAAAAACAGATTGTAAGGAACATTATATATGATAAGCTGATATGTTGAAAAGTGAAGCACACGTCCTCTCTTGTGTAGCAACATTGTGTGCTGAACTTCTGACCTGTGTGTTCCATGACCTGTTTCTATGGTAACAGGCAGAAGGCAGATTGGGGGAAGGGTTGAAATGTATTTCAGTTGGAAAGGGTTGAAATGTTTAACCAATAGAAATGTGTGTTTGCTTTTGAGTTTATGTGTGAAGGATTGTGATTTGATGTTTACATGTATATGTGTAGAAAATGAAAGGGAAACTTTTCCATTCTTTGTTTTTGCTGAGAGGTGCACAGTGTAGAGATTCTGTAAAAGAAAATATGGTGAGTGACTGATATACTTCTTAATCTACAACAGAACTTGAAAGATGAGTTATTTAATTGTGAGGGGATGTGTGTAGACTATTTTGATTTTAATCAGACTAATGTATTTCTCCTGCTAAAGTGTAGGGAGTACTTTTTTTCTCTACAATCTTATTGACAGTGTGTGTGCATGTAGAAACCATTCTGTGATAAGCATTTGTGTTTTTCATGTGTTCGCAGACAGATAACTGTGCTGTTTTTTTATTTTGGTAGAATTAGAAACCAGTCATTGTTTATGAATTTTTGAAATGAGTTATGTTATGTTTCTATACTAAAATGTAGTACTTCTTCTAGATGAAGAAATGTGTTTTGGTATAGTGCAAGGGATAGTGTTGTTTGTCTAGAATCACACAGTGAGTATGTGTGCATTTGGGAACCACTGTGAGAGAAGCATTTGGTAACATCATGTATTTGCTGACAGATAACTGTTTTAACCTGTCATGTTGTGAAGTTTTAGTAGCATTAGAAGACAGTTATGGCTTATGCTTTGATTAAATGAGTCAGGCTTTGACAGAAAAGTGCAGTCCTGAAATATGTAGATTGTGTGCAGTTCCCCTACCACTTGCACTGTAGTGAATACGTTTTGGTAAACTCCTAGGGATAGTGGTGCTTGTCTAGAATCACACTGTGAGTTAGTGTGTATTTGGGATCACTGTGAGAGAAGCATTTGGTAACATCATGTATTTGCTGACAGATAACTGTTTTAAAACCTGTCATGTTGTGAAGTTTTAGTAGAATTAGAATCCAGTCTTTGCTTATGCGTCGACTAAATGAGTCATGCTTTGACACTGATGTGCTGTACTTAAATATGTAGATTGTGTGCAGTACCATTAACTCTTCTAGACTAGTGAATGAGTTTTGGTAAACTCCTAGGATAGTGTTGCTTGTCTAAAATCACACTGTGAGTCTGTGTGCATTTGGGTAAGGATTGTGAGAGAAGCATTTGGTAACATCGTGTATTTGCTGGCAGATAACTATTTTAAAACCGGTCATGTTGTCAAGTTTTAGTAGCATTAGAAGGCAGTCTTTGCTTATGCTTTGATTCAATGAGTCAGGCTTTGACACAAAAGTGCAGTCCTGAAATATGAAGATTGTGTGCAGTTCCCTTACCACTTCCACAGTAGTGAATGATTTTTGGTAAACTCCTAGGTATAGTGGTTGTTGCCTAGAATCACACTGTGAGTTTGTGTGCATTTGGGAACCACTGTGAGAGAAGCATTTGGTAACATCTTGTATTTTTTAGCAGATAACTTGTTTAAAACCTGTCATGTGGTCAAGTTTTAGTAGCATTAGAAGCTAGTCTTTGCTTATGCATTGATAAAATGAGTCAGGGTTTGACACTAAGGTTCAGTACCATGGACTATTCTCTTCACTGTGGCAGAACTGAAAATTTAAAAGTTTTACCCAAGCACTGTCCTAGAAGTAGTCTGATGATTTAGTCAGTTTTTAAGTACCAAATAGACTGCTTCAAATGTCTATGCAGTATGCATGTAGTGTTCTAACATACTATACACTTGTCTTTTACACCTTCAATTCCCTAGTCAGTATCCATACACTTCCAGGAAACACCCTGTCACTCCCTTTGCAGTCCTCTAGTGACCCATTCAACACCATGTACTAATCCATTCACTGTGCCAAAACCCAAACACGTATAAATACAGCAAGACACTCTCTTTCCAGTACTCTAATGATTCAGTCACTGCCTAAGTATTCATGCATTGAGCCAGGCCTTAGCACATGGACTTCTTCAAGCCCCTATCCACTCTGCATGCAGTCCTCTAACCACCTACACACTTGTCTTTCACACCTTCAATTCCCCAGTCAGAATCCATACACTTCCAGCAAACACCCTGTCACTCCGCTTGCACTCCTCTAGTGACCTATTAAGCATCATGTACTAATCCATTCACTGCGCCAAAACCCAAACCCTAATAAATTCACCCAGGCACTCTCCTTGCAGTACTCTAATCATTCAGTCAGTACCCAAGTACTCATCCAGTGACCCAGGCCTTAGCATATGGACTGCTTCAGACCCCTATCCACTATGCATGCAGTCCTCTAACCACCTACACAATTGTCTTTCACACATTCAATTCCCTAGTCAGTATCCATACACTTCCAGGAAACACCCTGTCACTCCCTTTGCAGTCCTCTAGTGACCTATTCAGCATCATGTACTAATCCATTCACTGTGCAAAAACTCAAACACTTATAAATTCACAAAGATACTATCTTTGCAGTACTCTAATCATTCAGTCAGTGCCTAAGTATTCATGCACTGATCCAGGCCTTAGCACATGGACTGCTTCAAACCCCTATCCACTATGTATACAGTCTTCTAACCACTTAGACACTTGTCTTTCACACTATCAATTTCCTAGTCAGTATCCATACAGTCCAGCAAACATCTTGTCACTGCCTTTGCACTCCTCTAGTGACCCATTCAGTACCAAGTACTAATCGATTCCCTGTGCGAAAAGCCTAGCACTTATAAATTCACCTAGGCACTCTCCTTGCTGTACTCTAATCATTCAGTCAGTACCCAAGTAGTTATGCAGTGAGCCAGGCCTTAGCACATGGACTGCTTTAAATGCCTATGCAGTATGGATGCAGTCCTCTAATCACCTACACAGTTGTGTTTCACACCTTCAATTCCCTAGTTAGTATTCATACACTTCTAGCAAACACCCTGTCACTCACCCAGTGTGTCTCCTTATAGTACTGTAATCATTTAGTCAGTTAGCATGTAGTGTTTTAGTGAGGTAGGCTTTAGGGCATGAACTGCTTCAAAGTAGTATGCACTATGCATGTAGTGTTTTAACCATCGTCACACTTGTGGTTCAGGGCTATAGTTTCTTAGTCAGTATTTATATAAAATGTGTTTGTACAGTAATGGAATAGTATAATTTTGAAAGTTATTAATATACATTTATTTGTCATTCTTTTTTACAGATACAGAACAGGAGTGTTTCTCATCTATTTGCACTCTTCTCGTGCAATATTGTTTGGATGAAGGGTCCTTAGGTGTTTCATCATACTTGCTGTGCCGCATGAGTATTTTTTGTTAGGATCCCCTCGTAACAGAACTCTTTTGAAAATCTTGTGCATGAGAAAGGTGGCATTGATCTTTGTTTGCCCCTCGAGAAAAGTAGAACATTTCCACATCACCGAAGGAAAACGTTGTGGGCGTGGTGCATCCTCCAAAAATTCATCTTTAGATTTGGTGAATACTTTAAAGCGACATCATTTACAGTTTTTGTAAGTTAAAGTTAAAAAATGTTGTTAGCTGTGTGCATTTTATATATCTGTGATTTGTATCTTGTTTTTTTTTTTTGAGAATGGCATGTTGGGTTTTTCTTAACAATCTTTAAGATTGTGTTTTTTTTGCCCGCTGTTAAGTGATGAGTACGATTGAAATCACTATTTTTAGTGAAATTTAATATATTCTGAGAACAGCAAAAAAGGCAAAAAAATTACTTTGTGGAAATTATGCTGTGTTGTAAAAAATGTATTATTACATGTTATAATTTTTTTTCCCTTTTCTTTCACAGATCCAAATTTTAAAATAAGCAATTTATATGAATTTATATTTGAATGAAAAACAGAAAAAAATGTATACCATTTTTTATTCCTATTACTGTGAAGGTAAGTTTAACTAAGTCTCAATATGCAGAATGAAGAGGTCTGCAAGAAGCTACAAAGTTGAAACACGTTTCTAAAAACACTCTGTTTATGTCGTTTTGAAATCTGACCATAATCAGATATCATGTGACCTGCAAATAAAGAGATTTGAGGGGTTCATAATATTTCCCATTTTAGCTATTAAAGGACCGCAATCATTTCAATCATTCTTCTTTGAACATCTTTGCAGACAAAACTCTGTGCTTACCTTCTATCATTCACAAAGAAATTTAAAAACGGAAATATGTCACTTTTTGTAACTCAGTTATTGTGCAAGATACTCTTTCATATTTACAAAGAAAGGAAAAGGCACTCAGTGCACTTTTTATACTCCATGTAAATATAACCTCATCATGCACACCACTTTGTGTTGAAAGGGTGTTGCACAAGTGTTGTTGTGCATGATTGCACTTAATAGTCATAGAACAAGACACATGTCTAGATTTATCAGAAATCAGAAATCTCAATATGTGTGTGAATGCTGAACCATTCTAAAATTGGTGTAGGAAAGCACATCAAGGAGAATTGTTTTAATTTCTCCACATTTTTATATCTTCAATGCATGCTAAAATGTTCAGCATACATTGAAGGACAAAAAAGAATTTTCTCATTGTTTTTGTGCAGGAAGGTGTGTCTTCCTGTAGAAAAAAAAACAGCACATGAAACAGACATCCTTGCACTATGGTGCAAGGGTGCCTGTGTCACCACATGGCTGCAGTTTAAGCAGCCGTGCAGAGAGAAGCATAGATTTGCAACATATTTATGTCCATATGTTGCATCCCTGAGCTTCGGAAGTACTACAGCACACTGCAGTTAAAGAGGTTACTGTGTGATGCTGCAGTACTTCCTCATACTTCTGCACTTATAAATTCACCATACGCTACTAATGCATTCATTCAGTCAATTACGTACTACACATACATTGATCTAAACTAACACTAACAAAGAAATTTAGCTCTTTTTTGAAACCAGGAAAGTTAGTTCTTACAAGAACTTTTTTCTTCTTTTATAATTTTTTGGGGGTTTTCTGAACAATTTTTAATTTTTGGGGGTTTTTCTGCAAAAACAAAAAACAAAAACAAAACAGGAGAAACCAAACAATGAACTTCAGGGAACAATAAAAAAAAAAAAAAAAAATAGCAAATGTGACTTTCTTGCCGGCGGCAGATCAGATCGATCGACTGCTCACCATAGCACAAAGTCTTATTGCACTTAGTGCAGAGCACTTTTAAAAATTGAGATTGAGGACGGATGTCCAAGGTTTGGGCTGATGGATGCACTCTTGATGTGCTTGGCTGCGATGAGGTGGATGGTGCAGGAGCAGGAGTGTTTCTCATCCGTCGGCACTCTTCATGTGCAAGATCGTTCGGATGAAGGGTCCTCATGTGCTTCATCATACTTGCCGTGCCGCAAGAGCATTTCTTGTTAGGATCCCCTCGCAACAGGACTCTTTTGCAAATCTTGCACGTGACCAAGGTGGCATTGGTCTTATTCTGCCCCTCGGGAAAAGTAAAAAATTTCCACACCACTGAAGAAAAACGTTTTTTGGGTGGTGCCTCCGGCAAAAATTCATCCTCAGAAGTATGAGGTGATGCAGGTGATGCCTGCTGCCCTGAAGCCATTTTTGGTTGAAAAAAGTTAGAGCTAAGTGTAAACTTAGTCTAAAAAATCTTCTTCTCTCCAAAGAGATGGTGCTCTAAAGAAGGTCAAATAAGAATGATTGAAATGGGTGGGGTCTTTCAATAGTTAGAAGAGGAAGTGTAATGAACCAATCAAATCTCTTTTTTGGCAGGTCACATGGGATCCGCTCACCCTGCGCTTACGCAGCACGCACCCAGCGCGCATCCGCGAAATTGAATAAAAAAAAATTATAGGATTAGAAGTAAAAATATTTTAGTTTTAAGACTAGTTTAGAGTTTGTCTTCAATTAATATTCATATGAAATACATACATATGTTTTTTTAAATGTTAAATACTTCGCGGGATCCGCGCACCTACCGTGTCATAGACGCAGATGACGCATCGCGGAAGCTCGTAAACGTCGCGTTACGTACATCGAACATGTCGCGTATAGGCTGGGAGTCACGTACCGGTCGCATTGCAATCGCGCACTAAACACGTACCCGACGCATACCATGCGTGGATGCTATCGCGTAGGGATCGAGAACGGTGCGCATAGGGTGCACGGATCCAAAAACATTGAAAAAAATATATAAAATACAGTTTTGCACATATAGTTAAAAAAATATTTTGAAAAATATAAAAAAATATGTTTCAAAAACCCATTAAGATCAAATAATATTTTTTAATTTTTAAAATAATTAATTAAAAAAATTTGTTTAAAAAATGGTGATAAAAAAGTATTTTAAAAAAAAAGATAATTAATGAAATTGACACACTGAATTTGAAAAATATAGAAATCCAATCAAAATCATTAAACATGATATCTTCAGAGATAAGTTACAGATAGCAATTAGCATTTAAAAAACCTTTGAAATTCACTGAAAGAACCATAGGTTTCATGCACGTTATAGTTAGGAATTGGCATTTAAAAAACCTTTGAAATTCACAGAAAAAACCAAAGGTTTCAGGGGCATTATAGTTAAGAATAGGCATCTAAAAAACCTTAGAAATTCACTAAAAAAACCATAGGTTTCAGGGGTATTATAGTTAGCTGGACATTTCCCTCGTACAAAACCCTAGAAATTCCCCTGTTATAGTTAGTTCAGCTAACTATAACTCGAGCCCCCGCAATGCACTGCTGATGACGTCACATATTACATCACTCATGACATAGTTAGTGACATCACTGATGACATCACTCATGACATCTCAAATGACATCACTGATGACATCACTGATGACATCATCCAGTGAATGTGTGTTTTTCTTAAAAGTTTAAATATGTTTTATATATTTATAGTGAAAGGCCTATGCAAGAATGAGTGGGTGTATAAGTGTGTGAATGGGTGATTTTCTAGGTGCGTAACTGACTCTATAAGTGAGTCATTAAATGTATCTTACTGCAGACTAGTGACTAAACTGTGTGAATGTCTGTATGTGTCTGTGTGTTGGTGTATAAGTGGCTGCATGGTTTTGTGAATAGCTATGGGAGTGTCTATATGGGTTATTGATTGGTTGTCTGAGTATCTGTATGGGTGCCTGAGTGTTTGTGTGGGTAGGGTGTGTGTGACTCTGTGCATAGATGTGTGAGTGGGTGATTCTATGGTGCATGGTTTTAAGAGTCCAACTGTGATGGACTGTATGGTTGGGTGAGTGTATGTATGAGTGTATTAGTGATTGGATGTATATCTCAGTTGTACATGTGGCAGTAACTACATATGTGAAATGCAGTGTATATGTGTGTAAGAGTATATAACTATCTATATGTGAGAGTGTGTGATTGAGGGAGTGCCTGTATGGATGAGTGTGTGCTTGTATTAGTAATGGTATAATAGTGTCAGAATTTGTTAGTATTTTTATGAGTAAGTGAACTTGAGTGTGTTTAACTGTATAGGTGAGTAAATTAGACTGTGTTTAATTATTTACACAACTGACTAGGTGTGTCAGTACCTCAATGGATGATTGGCGGTGTGTGAGTGTCTATATAGGTGTATAAATGCATATGATAGTCTTGTACGGAGTGACTGTAAGTATGAGTGACTGTACAGGTGAGTGAGTGGAGGTGTATGTAGACCTAAGAGTCAATGAGTGCGTATGTAGTTATTGGTATTGGAGTATCTATGGTTTTCAAAATGGCCGTCTGAAATTTTGAGTCGGTGTATCAAAGGTTATATTAGGGTGTGAGAAGATGCACTAATTTATCACATGGATGACGTCATCAGTAATTTCATCAGTGATGTCATTTGAGATGCCATCAGTGATGTCATCAGTGATGTCACTGACCATGTCATGAGTGATGTAATATGTGACATCATCAGCAGTGGATTGCGGGGGCGCGAGTTATAGTTAGCTGAACTAACTATAACAGGGGAATTTCTAGGGTTTTGTATGAGGGAAATGTCCAGCTAACTATAACGCCCCTGAAACCTATGGTTTTTTTGTGAATTTCTAAGGTTTTTTTAAATGCCAATTCCTAACTATAACGCACCTGAAACATTTGTTTTTTTCAGTGAATTTCAAAGGTTTTTTTAAATGCCAATTCCTAACTATAACGTGCATGAAACCTATGGTTTTTTCAGTGACTATATATATATATATATATATATATATCAAACAGCAGAAACAGCTCCTACTAGAACGCTGGGACCCTCGAAGGGTGGCGTATACTCCGGTGGAGCGATCCGGAAAGGCAATCCAAAGAATCAAAAGTCACGTAAATACGCTCTCAGGAAGGAAAGGGAAACACAGAATTCCCAATCTCCAGTTTAATGCACACACAACGCGTTTCGGCAAAAGCCTTGTTCACGTGTGAAATGCTGTCAGAATCACACACTGATAAAGTTACGTTCCAACAAGGAAATAAACATAGGACAATTATCACAGAGTGGAATACAAGCACGGCGGCCATTATTAAATGGGTAATTCCCAAATGAATATAAGGAAAATGAGCCAACCCCTGGCATAAGGTTCAGAAAAAAATATCAAATACAATTCGTTATACTTAAGCTGAACCAACTAAATGTGTCCTGGGGAGAAAAAAACCAAATAAAGGACAATGAATATGTACATGTATAGCAAGCATTCAGTTGCAACTGATAAAACCCAGATGAATATGCAACGCTGGACATAGGTAATCACATAGTGTGCCTTAATTAAACATATCACCTCTGTACCAAGTTCTGCAAAATAACGAAGTAAGTACAGGAGTGTACCACTCAAACCAGGTAAGGTAAATGTAAGTGGCCGAACAATGACAGAAGTGATAACGCCAAAGTAAGTATAGTTGTCAAATACAGTCCAAGATATATATGGTAAAGTACGTAGTAATGCAAGAGAAGACACCTAGTGTGTGCAATTGTAACAGGACCAGTCCATGTTTGCAAGAGAACGTCTTACAAATACAAAAAGTATATACTTGTCATAAAGATGTTTCCACAATGATGAATTACATGGCCAACCTGGAACGTGTAAAAATCAGTGGACATTACTGGTGACAGCATAGAGTAAAGATGTGTCAAGCGTGTTATCATTCCGGATGAAAAGGGTAGGTTGCCCGTGCTGGTGAATACGTGAATATGGGCCCCTTCCTTTTCTCCTGTGAAAAAGTGAAAAAAGCAAATTAAAATGCGAATTTATAAAAAACAAATAGCATTTGTTACACATCCTAACAAGGAGTAGAAGAAGCAAGAAAGAATGTATATACATAATAGCAATTGGGCAGGTACTGAAAAGCCTGTCCCTACCCCAAAATAGCCTGTAGGTGAGAGGAAACATAAGATTAGTTGTAGTTATACATACTCATATAACACATGGGAATGGCAACGCCCTATACCTGGTTACACAAAGGTAAAGAATAAAGAGTATTAAGAACTTTCTTTGAGGTGGATCGATAACTCTTCATCCATGTTCAGACCCCATGGTGTTTGTAAGATTGACATGATAAGTTGGAACACTAATTTTTTGTTCATTGTTCTTGACGTACACTCACTTTACACCATCATTGACATTTTTGTATTTGTAAGAGGTTCTCTTGCAAACATGGACTGGTCCTGTTACAATTGCACACACTAGGTGTCGTCTCTTGCAATACTACGTACTTTACCATATATATCTTGGACTGTATTTGACAACTATACTTACTTTGGCGTTATCACTTCTGTCATTGTTCGGCCACTTACATTTACCTTACCTGGTTTGAGTGGTACACTCCTGTACTTACTTCGTTATTTTGCAGAACTTGGTACAGAGGTGATATGTTTAATTAAGGCACACTATGTGATTACCTATGTCCAGCGTTGCATATTCATCTGGGTTTTATCAGTTGCAACTGAATGCTTGCTATACATGTACATATTCATTGTCCTTTATTTGGTTTTTTTCTCCCCAGGACACATTTAGTTGGTTCAGCTTAAGTATAACGAATTGTATTTGATATTTTTTTCTGAACCTTATGCCAGGGGTTGGCTCATTTTCCTTATATTCATTTGGGAATTACCCATTTAATAATGGCCGCCGTGCTTGTATTCCACTCTGTGATAATTGTCCTATGTTTATTTCCTTGTTGGAACGTAACTTTATCAGTGTGTGATTCTGACAGCATTTCACACGTGAACAAGGCTTTTGCCGAAACGCGTCGTGTGTGCATTAAACTGGAGATTGGGAATTCTGTGTTTGCCTTTCCTTCCTGAGAGCGTATTTACGTGACTTTTGATTCTTTGGATATATATATATATATATATATATATATATCTATATATATATATATACTACACTTATCTGTGAAGTACATATCCTATTTCCTTATCCTCCTTGCCAGGATGTACAGAGCCACCACTGTGAATTATTCTGATGCATTTTGGGTGCCGTTTTGCTGTTTGCATCTGGCTACCATCAGATCGAAGTCAATGGTAATAGCATTTCTCAAAAGGCCTTTTTGCAACTTGTCGCAATTAGGAAATACTATGTACATGCGGTTTCTGATTCGCAAATAGGAAATCCCTGATTCACAAAATGCACTTTCTGCTGTGTAGAATATGTATTTTGCGACACCGCATATGCTTTTGTGCATTAGAAAAGGCAGTTTTACATTTCTTAATGACACAAAATAATGATTTGGACCATTAAAAAATGCTAAATCATTTTGTACATATGGGCCTACGTCCCAGGGTAAACTCTCTGACTGGAATAAACCTGATTGGATTATCCTAGTCCACTAGGATCTGAGACTATCATTGGCGTTTAGTGCTTTTTAATACTAATTTTTCGTGAGTCTTCTAAAATTCATATCTCTGGTTCCCCTTTCTCGATTCATTGTGGTGCCATTTTGTTTAATGCTTTTTACTTTCTTTTTTTTATAAATTGTAGTGGGATTTTTATTGTGTTGTGCTTTTGACGTTTTAACTGTTTTGGTACTTCTAAGTGCTTTACACATTTTATTTAAGGTAAACACGTGTGCTCTGTGCCATATATACACAGGATTGACCTCTTGTTTAAACTGATGAAACTTTTGACTGGATCATACAGGTTAGCGGCTTTATTACATTGGGTGAGCTTCCATCCACCCTAATTAAGAATTCAATTTCATACACTTGGAAAGTTTTAAAATGTGTAATGTCTTGTCCTTACAATTTATTTACTGAGGACATCACCACAACACTTGTGGCATATGCCCGGAGGCTTCATGATCTTGGACTATGGGCGTTAAAAATAATCAAAATCTCTGCCCAGGATAAGAATGCCATGATTATTTGAAATTCCAAGGCTACTCTTTGTGGTTATGGAAATATCATTAAGTTATGTCACAGATTTTTTAAATACCTGCAGGTTCACAGATATATTTCACCTTTCCTTACACCATCTTTCTCACCGGTTTCCCTTCTTTCAAGCGCTACTTATCACTGAAGGCCCCATTAGGAGTAGCTCATAATCTTCCATGGCCCTGTATCATCAGTTACTGGACTCATTGAGATTATGAGTAATGCCGCAAACCTGAGGGCCTAGACTCTTTCCCCTGGGACTCCAGCAGCTCAAAGCAGATGAAATCTCCAATCAAATATGGTAGCCAAATATGAAAAATTACTGGAGGAATTGCATGTGTCAAATCTGGTTCCCTGATTAATTCTCAAATTCTGAGCCCCGTACTTCATGTAGTAGCCAATAATAGTAACTCGGAGGTCCGGAATTTCTAGTCCAATAAATGTCCTCTCCATACAGTAATGCAAAAAATGTGATGCTTGGAACTCTTGGATTTTGTCCAGGGGCGTACCTTTCAATGGTACAGTCTGTGCAGTGACACTACGGCTCAGGGATGTGAGGGAACAACTGCACCAGAATTATAGACGTAGCCCATCAAGGATAAGAGAGCCCATTGCCTTGCTTGCATTAGGGTGATGATATCTTTACTGAGCCACCGGTTTCGTCATGGACTTTATCATGAGTCCATACATACAATGAGCAAAGAGGTCATCATTTGAATACTCGATAAGGGTAAAATAGGGCACAATCAGAAGGTGTTATTGGAATGCTTGCAACGGGGATCAGATTTGCATATGGTTGTTACCCGTCCGAAAAGGCACTGAAAAGTACAATACAATTGATGGCAATTAAGAAAAGTTGCAGGCATTTTTGATTTATTTACTGACATCATTTGGCAATTTATTGATTCATAAATTATCTTCACCTGCGTTTCCAAAAAATAATTTATAGACTTTGTAACACTTCTCCTTTAGAACGGTAACATACGTTTTCTGGATGATGTCAAGTGCTATATGTTACAGCTCACTCTGGCTTGAAAAAGCTTATTTATGCGTAAGACTCTAATGTATGACAAAGCACACTGCTCGTCTTACACTGGGCAACACAACCACAGTCCTCTCCTGGAATTTTACTCGGGCTATTACAACTGAAAGACACTTTTTCTTACTAGGCAGTGCATTTAAACATGCTATGGAAAATGTCTTCTTTTGCCTCTCTATCTGCAGTCGTAACTTATGTTGCTGCTTTTCCTGATTTCATATATAGATTGTACCCTAAAGTTAAACGCGCAGCATACACATTTAAGATAATCCATTCGACAAAAAAGTCATTAGTAGCTGGAAGAAGATGGACTTTGGAGGTAGTTACACTACAAGAAAAAAATCAATAGCTGTATGATTGTGTTAACTAATTACATATACTGTGGATACCATGCATCACAGATCTCTGAGGGGCTTAATGACCCCAATAAACTCGGCCAGAAAATTGGCTGAAAGAAGGAGAAGACTACATACATGGTTATTGCTCACAGCTATAATAGAGATTGCACAATAAACATAATTTACTGTGCCATGGTAAACATAGTTTTACTTTGAGAAGGGCAAATCCCAGTTTACCTTCGCGAGCTGCAATGTATGTTTTCAAACGTTTGGGTATTCCTGATCATGTTCTTTGCAAATGCCAGATTTCCAAACTACCCTTGATGTCACAGCACTTCAACACCACATTGCCTGGCTTGCTCGTATTATTGGAGCTTTTTAGTGCATGTTTGATTGTGGGCAAGAACAGTTTCGTGATGAAGAAAAACCTAACATTAAAGGGTTCTAAAAGTAGACTTATTGAGGTTTTGGATCCGACTCAAATCACGGCTTGAACCTAGATACAGATGAATGAATGTATGAATGCATTTGAAATAGACCCAATAAAATGAGGCTCAATGAAACCTAAAAATCTTACCTGTGCCAGACCAGTTTTACTTAGTAATAAATCCCTAACCCACCAAGGCCTTGATTACAGAACAGTGCCAGTAGTGGCTGGTGTGTAGTCAGAGTGGTGACAGGGGGGATGACTGGGAAGTGGGTAGGAGGGGGGGAAACATACAACAAACAAAAAAACCAAAGAACTTACCTGCCGCCCGACGCACATTTCCGTGTCGTCGCTGCTGCAGGCTCTGGATGGGGTCTCCTTCCTCCTCACTCTCCTTGGCTATCTAGGGCGCAAAGGGAAGGACTTCTGCCCTACGACAATGAAAAACTAGCCAATCCTGGAGCTTATTGGCTGAAGCAGGCTAACCCAGCTCTCATTTTGAGGTTGGGGGGCCTACAGCTGCAATCCCTCTGCTGTTTCTCAACCTTGGAATTGCAAGCCCTGAAATATGCGGAGTCAGATTTGTCGGCTGTAGGCAGCCGGCCAATCTGACCAGAGCACTGGCAGGGGGCTGCATTAGTAATGCAATCACACCTATCCGCCCCGCCCCCAGCCATCGCGCTGTAACAGCGCGAGACTTCAACACATTATTAAAATGGTATTTACTACCATTTTATTAATGTGTGTGCCTGCTGAGCTGGCAACAGGCGGGGCAACACTCCTCCACCATAATGGAGGAGCAACCACTGAACGGTGCTCTGTGCTGGTCTGCGCTGGGCACACATTTCGAAATGTATCACTGTTGCATACTGGTACACTGGCCCCTATTACAATTAATGCGCTGTCCACAGGGCAGCTGCAAAAGTGTGGTTGCCCTGGTGGCATTCATTGAAGGACAAGTGGCTGCTTATAAACGACTTTGTATTTCATAGTGAAGGCAGCATTCACTTGCAATATAAAGAGGGGAAAGAGATCCAGTTGCAGGTGGGTGCAGTGAGTTACTGTATCCACGTGCAGGGGGGTGGCTGTGATGTCCTGTTTGCCTCTGCACCTCATGTCCATAATGGGTGCAGAGGCAAAGATATTCCCTGATTTGCATGGGACCTCACTCCCAGGCAAAAAAGGTAGCTCTGGTACTACATGAGCACCAGCACTGTCAATATTACAGAAGGAACCACACAAGCATCTGCTGCACCCCTTCTGTACAACTACAGTGTCACAGGGGTGCACAAAGTTGGCGTTCATGCCCTTTGCACCCTGGGCACACTATGCATAATACAGCCCCAGTTAATGAAAATGGCAAATAATACAAAATGACCATTCAACATTTTTTGTTCATGCAATCTTTTCTTAATTGTTTGTGTAGAAATTATATAAAAAGTTATCAAACGTTTGCTAGAATAACCTGAGGTGTGCAGAGGCATCACTTCTAAGCACACCTAATCCCTGCCACTACTCTACCAGGTACCTCCCCTACCAGTGAGCAGATTTAAACTTTCATTAGAGGAGCCCGCCTGGCAATGGAAGACGATTGCAATAAAGTGGAGGGCATCAATATGGAGGTATAAGCACCATTGTGCTACCGGTTGCCCAGTAAAGCTTCCAAGAGTAACCCAGAAATGTCAGGAGTTCTTTGAAATGCCCAGGATCCCTCTCAGTGCTACACATGCACATCAGTATGGAGGAACTTCGGTGATTAGTCAGGGAAAGGGGCATTACCAAAGCATCTTGTTAAAATATAGACTAACGTTCTGTGGAGTGAACAGAATTGTAAAATAGAAGGACAATCTATATGACTGCTTCAATTTAACTGTGTATGTACACACCTTGAGGAGGCTTCCAAGTTACACTATTGTTGGTGTGAGAAAACTACTGGTCAAACCAGGAATACATATTTATTTTGCATGCCTCACTGTTTCATAGTTCAGCTAAGAGCATGTCCATTTCTACTTCAACTTCCAGAGCACCCAGACTCAAAATGTCAACTACAGGAGCCAGGATCAAAATAATTGAGTTTACACAGCACAGACCTATCTAGATTGGGATACCTGCCTCTCTGCATTAAAGACTTCCTGGGAGTTCCAAAGTGGTTAAGGCTGTTTCACCACATGTGTTTCCATTCCTAATTAATAATATCTCTAGTGTGTGTTTTACTTTTCAGAGTGAAGATGTTTCATGGTGGAGATGTGCATGGTCACAAATGTCTATATTGTATTGCTTCTTGTTGTTTGACTGTATTATGTTTCTGGATGTTTGAGATCCTGAAAAGGGTGTCAGGGTAATGTACTTGTTTTTACTTTCATGCTGTACAATTTGACACCTTGGTCTCACTGGGACATTTGGCACTAAAGGTACATATCTTTACTACATTACTTCATTTTCATGAGTGTTATCAGCAAACGTGGCAAATGAATTTCTATGCTCTCTGAAATTATTTGTATGATTTTTAGGTAGCTCTTTCGTCTAGCATGATCAGTAGTTGTGCTTCTAGCTCACCTTTTATGTGGCAATTCTCTCTTTTCAGCATTGAAATTTGTTTAGTTATTTAGGGCATATACCATAAACAGCTCTATTGTGCAAGCACCAATCCCTTAAACTTCACCCTAGCCCATATGGGAAGCCAATGTAGCTCCTTAAGATGATGCTTAGTAGAAATGTTCCTAGGAATGCTGAGCAGGAGCCCTGCAGCCATGTTCTGGACCAACTGCAGTCTCTTAAGCTGATGCAAAGGGAGGCCTGAGTAAAGTGCATTTGTGAAGTCGAGTTGAGATGTTATGAGGGTATGGGCCACCATCCTCCGACAATAAGCTGGAAGAAGAAACAGGAACTTCCTCCAAAACTGGAGATGGCTAAGACATAACCCAACTGTGCTCTCAACTTGTGGTTTGAAGGACAGGTTACTATTGAAATTCACTCCCAGGTTCTTAACCACAATAGTTGAAGTTGGATGAGTGAGAGCAGAACTGGACCAAAACTCACCACCCCACAATGGGGGGAAGGGCAAAAAACAGTACCTCTGCTTTGCTTGTGTTGCACTGGAGATTACTCTGGCACATCCATTGAAACACTGCTGACAGACACGCCTTAAATCTGCATTGGGCAACAGAGATGTTCCCGTCCCAAGTAAGAATAATCTGCGTGCCATCAGCGTTGCCAAAGGGGACATATAGACATTGAACAATGTCTACCTCAAGGGAGAACCCTGAGGAACCCTGAACTTAATGGACTGAGAGTCTGATGCAAATGGCAGCATCCATACCGACTAATCTTTGCTTGATTGAAATGAAAGCAGCCATGCCAGATTGGACATGTACTTTTACGTTTTACATATCCTGGTAGTGAAAAATTCTCAAATCCATTTTTCACTACTGTATGGCCTACCATGAGATAACATTGGGTCTCCTTACTACACTTCCTAGGTTCTGACTTTTGATTGGGAACTGGTGAAGATTTCAGATTTGGTGTCTGACAAATTGTAATTTGAAATCCTCCTTAATGGTAATATTAATAATAATACAGAAATGTATAAAGAGCGACAGCTCCCTCAAACAGTGGTGTTCCGGCGCCATATCAGTAGGAGGCATGAGAGATGAGAAGGCCAAAGAGGTCTAACCTAGGCTAAAGAGCCAGGTCTTTAGGGACTTTCTGAACATTGGCTCTGATTGGATTTGGAGGAAATTATTTGGCAGTGAATTCCAAAGCTTAGCCGCCACCATTGTGAAGGATCTGCCCCATAAGCAAGCTTTAGCAAAGCGAGGTGTGCAAAGCAGGTTCTCAGAGTTAGACCTCAGTGAGCGGTTTTATTGGTTTTGGCATAGCTAATGTTTAAGGTAATCAGGACATTTGCCATGTATCGCCCGAAAGGCAAAAGTTAAGGCCTTAAACTCAAACCTTCTCACAACCGGCAGCCAGTGGAGCTGTCTAATATGCGGAGAGATGTGATGTTGAAATGGCACAAGTCTAATCAATCTCACAGCAGCATTCTGTACCATCTGCAGTCTCCTGACTACATAGGTAGGCAGACCCAGGTATAGGCAGTTAGCATAGTCAAGCCTAGATGTCACGGTGGCATGAACAATGAATCTGCGACAGTCCTCCGGCAGTGGATGTAAAAATTTCCTCAGGCTTCTTAATTTGCTGAAGCATGAGGCTGTCACCTGCCGAATTTGCGCTGTGAAAGAGAGATGTACTTCCCATTTGACGCCCAAGTTTTTTGCCGTAGTTGCTGGAGTAGGTGGCAGGCCCATTTCTGCAGCCACCAAATACCAGCTGCCGGATTTTTAGTTTCAATTTTAAAAATGACACTTTTAGAAAGTTGGCACTTTCCTGCCCTATTTGGTGCATGCAGCCTTTTCCTGGGTCATATGACTGGGTGCGTATGACAGTTGAACTTTATTTATAACTCCTGAGTAGCCACAAAATAGAGGGATTAAGTGTGCATAGATAAGTCATCACTGGCAGGATGGGGCGGAGCTGGGTACAGCCCCACTTGCAAAACAATAAGCTGTGCCCTATCTTCACACAAAGGCCTTGTCGCAACTTCATTGTTCATGCAGGCAGCCTGAACTAGGCAAGGGAAGCAGGAATCCCTAAGCACTTCAAAGGGAAACCTCTGGAAACTTCTACACCTGACCTAGACCTGAGAAGGCACTCTCAGAGGACTGCTCACTGCTGTGGCCTACTGTGTATTTCACAGGACTGCCTTAAAGCACCTGGAAATACTGTTCTGCTGCCTGAAGCCTGTTTGAACCCTTGGAGGCCTGCCCTGCTGCTTGAGCTAATTTTCACTTTTTCAACCCAAGACTACTAGAGTGACAACAATGGCTAGTTGGCTGGCCTCTTGATCAGAGCCTCAGGGACAGAAAGGGCTCCAATCATCTGGAAACTGCACCTGGACCCATTCTGAGTGAATCTCAACCCTCCAAGTGGTGCCTCCCCAGTCCTGGACCCTTTGCAGTGGTGATAAAGGCGCCAAGAAAGCTAAAATCCCAAACTAGGGACATACACATTTTTTAAAGCAAAAACTGCTCTGAGAAACGTGATAAGACTGAGAACAACCTGCTCGTCTATCTGCCCAAGGAGCATCACCAGTCGGCCCAGGCTTTGCAGCAGCACCCATTAAGTTCCTCTCTGCAGCAGCAAAGTTGTTCAGTGGTCCTTTGCAGAAGACGTTTCGGGACTGGTGGAGCACTTGTCTGCTACAGCCTCTAGCCTTGTTACACTGGAGATTTTCAAATACGAAAACAAAGATTAAGGGCCAGATTTACCACTTCTTCATGCAGCGCAGTGCAGCAGCCACAAATGCTGCACTGCGTGAAAAGGAAAGAGGAGGAGATCAGCATATTTACAGAAATATGGCACTTACCTCACCTTTCCCTAACACTGGTGGTGATATCAGCTGCTGTGCGCAATGGAGACACCCATGTGCCATGGTGCAAGGGTGTCTCAGTGAGTCTAGCATAGGTTTTGTACTGAAAGAGTATCCCTCCAGTACAATATACTATGCACAGACTGATTTTAACCCTTTTCCCTCTTTGTATGTGTGCTTTAAAGTGCAGCACACGCACCATGTTGGAAAAGGAAGGAGAAATGAAAGCATTCGTTGCACCTACTTCAAAAGGGCAAAGTATTCTGACGTTAAACCCTGTATACTTTATTTAGTAAAAACGGGTTTAGCATAAGAAACCTTATGGGGTTGCATGGAAACAAAGCAAAAACCAAAGGAAATGATGGACGGAGTGTTGAACATTGCAAGCACTCACCCCCAGCCAACTGATCTGGGTTTAATCCATCACCGTCCTTTTGCCCACTCTGCCACCCCAGTTCAGACATGGCCATATGCAAATCAGTCTGACCCTGTGCCTCTTGGGAACAGTCCAGCCCGAACTGCCTAGCCATGTCTTCCCTGGACCGGAAACAAGCTTCCTAGGACCGGTTTCTGGCATTTCAGCCGTCTTCAGCCAGGCTTGCTTGAATCCAGTGGCAAAGTGAGCAAGGGACTCACGTCTGAGCATACTCTGCCAACTTATGGCAAACAAAGCAAAAACCAAAGGAAATGATGGACGGAAACGTCCATGCTTCACCCATGGTACACCACTTTGATTTTAAGTAATGCGCTGCTTTGTATTACTTGTACGTGATTTCCAGTGCTAAACAAATTTTGAGCTGGAAAGTAAATCAGAAAAAAAGATTTTGCACTGATTTGCATCACAGAGTAACATGTTAGTAAATCACCCCTTAGTCTCTATGCGGAAATCTTCACTGCGACTTAGTCCTGTGGCCCCTCGGACAATGACGCCTCCTCCTCCTCAGCCACTTCCTGCAGCCTTGCCCCACTGAACTTCTACCTTGTCAGACACTTTTTGTTGAAAATCCTTCTAAGTCCAAAAGTAAGCGCCAACCGGGCTCAATCCATTTTTTGAATCCAACTTGTTCTCCATCGCGGTTAGCCATATTTTTTTTCTCTGACCCTGTCTAGCATGACTACACGTCCACAGCTGGTGTTTTGATATTTTAGGAGCTAGTCTTTACTTAAACCTTAAAAATTCATAACTCTAGTTCTACTGATTGGATTTTTGTCATTTTCATGACTGCTTTGTGCCAAACTGACAGAAGGTTAAACAGAGGCTAATTTAGTGACTTTAGTGGTTTACTCTGACAGGGATTGTAGTTGTTGATTGAGCAGGGTTACCACCCCACTCAACTAACAACTGTGGGGTATATTCTCAAGAACGTGTGATAACCATCGCAAAAGTTACTTAATGCAACCCTCAACATCGTAGTCCATCGTGGAAAATTTACGCCGTGTTAACCAGGTATTCACAACACTGTGGTACCATGCGATAGTTACCAGATAACGCTTCAACTGACTGCGTTAAAATCAACGCCATGCCGTCAAAATGAGAAACAGGAACACCAAAAAAGCTGCGATGAGGCCAATCGCGATACAAAAAGCAGAGAAAACCAGCGGCAGGCCTGCAAATCCCACCGTCTGGCTTGAAAATGCACTATAAAAGCAACAAAAACAACACCAGAAAGAAGCCAAGGTGCGTAGCTACATGGATGCACCCTGACCAAGCGCAGAGGTCAACGCGAACCCCACAAGCCCCACAGACCACCAGCAAGGAACAACTGGCTCAAGGAAGGCCAAGGAGAAGAGGGAGCGGAAGACGGGGTGCAGTCAATCAGACCACCTTGAATGCAGCCGGAGTGTCGAGGTGGCCAATGGAGGAAGCCAAGAGGTGCTGGCATGACGTGAAAATCTAAACCAGGCACAAAGCCGCTGCCAACAGGAAGGCAGCAACGGCGACAGAAGGTGGAAGTCCTGCACCACAGGAGGAGCTGGAGGAAATGGAGGCCACAGTCAAAGTGCGGAGATGGTGCTAGGAGTCGGGAGTGCGTACACAGCTCGGGATGACCTAACACAACTTCAACAGGGTGAGTAAAGACCAGGGACTGGGGGGACGGGGGGAGATTGGCACAATGGCACCCATGTACTATCAAGTATAGCATTCTGCACCCCCACAATAACCCTGGATCATGTCCCTCATCCCCGTGGCACACTGCAGCACACATACATAGCAATAACAGCACATCGACAGTGATGACAATGTGTTACAATGTGCAACCCCGACACTGCAGAACAGAGGACACAACTGGCTCCGCACACACACAGAAACTGGCCCACTACATCTGACAGAGTTGCAAACATTGAAATGGAAATGTACTCATAAAACCTCACACCCATCATGTAGTTCAAATGTACACTGGCCCGCATCTAAATCCTGCACCTCCAAAACAGTCACAATGGACATTGTCATACAGTCTGCATGTAAACAAGAACAATGCGCCAACACACATGTCAATACAATGTGAACATGCATCTCCCCTCCACATTGCAGAGGGACACACAAAACCTCCAGCAGAGTACAGAAGACCACACATCAGTGATGCTGGAGAGGACCACTACACCTTCGACACCGACACCCTACAACAGCCCATGGATATCCCACGCAACCCACCACCAGAACCAGGGCAGCAAAGCTACTTGGAGGAGAACCCAGCCCCTGCAACAGACCACACAACATGAAGCACCTGCAAGCACGACAGGCTCACAACACTTCACCGACCCACACATGGCACCCCAATGCCAGGTGTTAGAATGCCAATAGGAGGTAGCCCAATAGGTGGGGTGTGTTCCGAACCCATGGAAGGTGAACTAGATCACATACGTGGGTGTCTATTACCCTTCAGGGACCACCTACACCCCACAAAGACCCACACTGCCATAGAGACACATGCAGATGCACATTTCCAGTACAGAACCATGCCCAGGGACACGCACATATCAGTCATATGCCCATTGTGGCTCTGCGTACGACGGCACAGTCCACTGCCCTTACAAATTATGTGGGTGACGACAAAGCTACATGTCAAAGCTCTAACTCACTGCCTGCGGTGACATGTCTGCATCCGCTGTACACAGCACAATGTAATGTCCTAGGGCCATCATCCATACAACAGACGACAGGGACACATGCAGATATCATGTTGAACTGGCTACGGGCACGTGCGCCCGGCCCCTTTATTGGCAGGCCACATGTACAGTGACGCCTGTGCTGGATGTGTGTGGGGTGAGTATAAGGCAGCCTGCACAGAGTTCTTGGTGCTAGCAACAACTTAAACAGTGGACACCAGTACAATGGAAACAGAAAACACCTGCATAACAGAGTCAAATGCTGAGCAACATGGAGGGAGCCAGAGGAAGTGCAGAGGTCACCCAACATACAAACAGAAGTGTCCGCGAGTTGCAGTGCGCTGCGGTTGGGTCCCCAGAGCTGAGCGTGCTCATGTGAAGAAAACGTCTAGGAGCGTGTCCCTTCTGGACACTCCTGATGCAGCTGCAGGGTGTGTGTCACACCTGCATCATCTTCCTGATCGCCGTCACAGGTCTCCCACACTACCTGAGGTGACATTGCTGTGTGAGCTCTCCACAGCACATAACCAAAACAGTAATGGACGATGATTCATGGTGCACAGAGCAAGTGACACCTGGAGTGCTGAGCAGGGGATCAGGCAGAAGACAGCATCCACAACAGGTGTGGGCAACTCTGTCAGTCTGCCAGTATGACAATTTGGACAATGGCAGGTGGTGGTTGGAGTTGGTCCTGGTGGCGTGTGACTCCTGCGCTGATGTGATGTCCGGGCTGGTCAGGACTCAATTTGATGTGTGAGCCCTGGTGGGCCACATTTGAGGCCAGAGGCAGCGGGCAGCACAGGGCCACAGACACATGGCATTGATGTTAGGCCATCACCTCAGAGGCCATCCAACTTCTCAGAAGAAGGGGTCGCTGACCTGACCAGCACAGAGTTTGTGCCCCCGGATGCACTGCGGCCGGCACAGGCACCCGACCACGGGACGGTGACTTGCAGTGCAGTCAGATTGGCCACGTGAGCTGAGCGGGTCCTCATCAATGTCCGAGGTGTATGGGCAGAGGGTTGCGGGGGACAGTGGAAGATGTCCTCCATGGCATAATGCAAAGGGTGGAAGCTGTCCGGAAGCAGCAAGTGGAGGAGTGGAATGCCACAGCATCATTTTAGCCACAAAGTCAGTATCACTGATATGATGGCGATGACAACCTCAAGTCCATGGACTCAGTCGCCACCTAAGTTCAACCAGAAAGTGTCCATGGGTCTCGGGGAACAGACTTCACCGGGGCTGAAAGGGGATGCAGTATGCGTTGAGGCCTGTACAAGGACATCAAGTTAGCCATAAATAAATCAAGACTGAATTCAAATAGTGTGACCTACTCGACCACGGTGGAGGCCTGAGGCAGTGGTCAGTGCGGGCCAGATGCAGTTCAGCGAGCTCCTCCTGGAACTCTGACACATGACGTTGACATGACATTTGGGGGTGACTTCTGGTTGATGGAGGCAAAAGCACAAGAGCCGAGCGGGTGTTCAGTCAGCAACAATGACATGTCCTGCCTGGTACGGACTGGATTGGATTGGCGTGAAGCCTGCTGGACCGCAGTGTAGGCCGACGGCGTAGTCATCAAGTGCCCACAGACACGTGGGGTTGGGATGCCAGGCGCATACTTGGTGTCACCACCTCGAAGGGAGTACAGTGATGTAAACTCTGCATAAATGTGCGTACTCGGACAATGTATGATCATGACTCAGTCCCAAATGTGTGACCTACTCGGCCCCTGCCATGTGTCGTTGTCTTGCGATGCACAGAGTTAGTGACACCAGGGCAGTTGTCGGTAGTGTTCGATCACCTCCGTGACGATGATCCTCTTACCTTCCGGACTGAAACTTTCCATGCGTGCAATGATATGTACTCTGCCATTGACAAATGAAGACTCAGTCCCACATGTGCGAACGACTCGAATGCAGAGTGGCCCGAGGGCAGTAGTCCGCGTGGGCCCACGGACACCTGTGGATGGACTGCTATGCACAGATCTGGTGGCACCACATCGATGGGAGTATAGTGAGAGCAAATCTGCCATGATTGAGTTTCTCTGCCAAAGTGTAATCAAGACTCAGTTCCAAATGTGTGACCTACTTTTCTGCTGTGCATGGTACCTCAACAAGAAGGGAGTACAGCTGGCCGGTGTCACGGAGGCTGTGATGCTCTGAGGAGGTTGCCAGATACGGGCACTCTGGCTTGGAGCTTGCACCGGCACGTGATGGGCCCTCATCGACACACACCGGTGTCGGCAGATGTGCATTGAGGCCTGGGTGCGCCGGGCCTGGCAGGACTGGTACGGGGCCCTGCGGCCTGGGGTGCAGCAGGCGCACAGGAACGCAGGCAACACGCTCATGGTGACGGTGTCGGCCTTGTGGCGGGGTGAGGGGCGCCACCCTGGCAAGAGTTATTGGGCATTCCTGAAGAGAACGACGCCCAAAGCTATGTGCTTTTTATTCACACCCCTACGCTGGCCTGGCGTATGCCGGGCTGGCCCTCTCCACTCATGCTTACAGGGGGGACATAACAAGCTACATTTCTGGGATCTTCCCCACTGGATGGGGTGACATGGTTGTGTCCACTGTCTACTGCACTCCATACACCAGTGGTGTATCTCAACATGGATATGTGTGTGGTCTGCATACTGCAGTCTGGCCATCGATTTGACGCCATACTTGGCATTGTGCACATTGTCATTCATCAGTCAGTTGCCTCCTTCGCACATGCCTGGTCCCCACTTCTTCCCACAATCTGCTATCGTGTGGCTGAGGTGCCATGCAGTTGATGGCATATGTGCATGGCTGGCTCAGGTTGCCAGAGTGAGTTGTGCTGTCGTGTCTGGTGGGTGGGCATGTTATTTGGCATGTTGTATGTGAGTTTGTGACGTGTGCATTCCCAGTGTTGTGAGTTGCATGGTTGTGGAGTTGAGGTGAGTGGTGTGTTCATTTGGTACTTGCCAACGAGCAGCACATTTATGTGGGTGCCAGCCAAGAAACGCCGGGTGATGATGGGCTGTCGGAAGATGTAGGACTCATGCACTTGGGATGGGTGGTTGGCATCGAGGTTGGTGGAGATTCCCAGGTGGTCCACTATTGCCTGCACAGTGATGGTATGCGTGTGCTTTTGGTTGCGGATATTGTGCGCAGTGTCACCAGGGGGCACAAGTAGGATATGTGTGCTTTCAATTGCTCCCTGACACATGAGGGAATCCAGCTATGGCTTTGACGCCTTGCTTGGTCTACAGCTGTTCCTGCGCAGTGTGGGGGAAGGATAGGTAGTGTGGTACCAAGCTGATGATGATATCCAAGACAGTTGGGGGGGGCTTGGATGTGGCTGGCTGTGAGACTCCTCGGACTCTGGCGGTTGTTGGTTGGCAGGTCCCAGAGGCCAACAGGTGCGGCACAGCCAGCAGCTTTGTCTGAGGAGGGATGTTGGTTGTCCGTTGTGTAGGTACCATTGGCCTGTGGGCAATGGTGGTCAGGATGCGTAGGATGGTTGTCCTTTTGAGCCTGTAGTGGGCAATGAGGTTCCCAGGTGGTAGGTCTGTGAGGTTGGTGCGTTTTCAGCAGGTCGCTGGCTTTGTCTGCGCTGCCTCAGTGTTGGTCCAGGCAGGGGTCGGGGGGGGTCCTGGGGGTGGTGGGTGTTGTTGCCCTATTGGGGCACCGGCCTGCATGTTCAGTTGCCCGGGTGCATCTGTTGTTCTTCATGTTTGGCTCTGGGCTGTGCTCCCTTGTCTGTTGCCGGTTGTTGGCTGACATTGCACCAGGACAGAGCAGGTGTTAATTTCCAGCTGCTAACGTACCTTATTGCATGTTTTGTGATCTTATTGCCGATGTGGCTGGTCGTTGAGAATGTTGTGGAGTGGTGATGTTGCGGCTTTTTGCACGGGAACGCCTATTCTGCATCTCATATAAGCGATAACTGTCGGGGTCCTCTGTGGCGATGTTTTTTGAGGCTGCTATTGCGGGTAAACTGGTGCTAGGGGCTGTTAGCACCAGCTTGTGAATGGGGTGATAAATTTATCGCGACTTTGGCTGCGCTTAAGTGCTGTTAACTCGGCGATGGCTCCTTGAGAATATACCCCCCAGTTTCTCGTAGTGTGTCTACATCTCAGAAATCATAGTGCATTTTGTCTTTGAGGATATAGCGGTCATCTTCATTAGGAGAACATTGTAATCATTATTTTTGCATTGCAGGGTAGGTCTGTTGCAGCTGTTCTTTGTGTTGGTTTTCAATAGCTATTTAAAAAATATCTTCCAATGTGTTTGCAGCATAATTATAATGTTTGATGTGGAAAATTGAGATCACAATAAAGTGCAGGGTCACACAAGTAATTTCTGGGATTGCACACTGCACTAATTACTTAGACGAAACAGATATTACAAGGAATCAGTAAACAGGAAATTACTGTATTCCTTCCCAAAGCTGGGCTACGCTCCAGTCCCATGAAATTTACTGTATCCCATAACATTGGCCTTGTAAGAAAAGTGAATGCACCCTTCTCTGAAACCTCCAGAGCAGCATAAGCAGTAGACTGTGACAACCCAGTGTGAGGTGAAGACATTTAGGAAGTAGAAATGTTTTACTAGGACTATGAAAAATATGAAGTGAAATTCCCAATTCCTTCCTGTGCTTAGTTGACTGAGCCAACGGGGACAAGCTTTCATTGATACAGCTAGCCAGTCTAGTCTACATTGAGAGACGTTGTTGTGCATATAAATATAATTCAGATGACAATGTATTTCTGACACTAAACTCCACATTCTGTTTCAGAGAAGCACTCTGTCTGATTAAGTATGGGTAAAGAGGATTACTCCTGCGTATCTATAATTGTCATAGAATTCACGAGTACACTATGGGATTTTAAGTCTGCCAAAATGTTGGTATTCAGAGGAAAGCGCGTGAGATATTTTGCAAACCCGCTATTTAAATCAGGTAAACGCCCACTCGTTCTAATATAAAAAAAACTGAAGGTATGTGATTACTATTCAGGTATGCTATTCACAAAGAGAATTCGTACACAACAGAAACTTTTTGTTACATTTAATTGACTTTACTTATGATTTGTGTTCCACAATCAAAACTATTCAGCACTTAAGAGTTTATAATTCATCTGTAGTACTGAAGAATTAGAAAAACAATTGCTCATCTTACCATATGCCCCCTTCTAACTTGTTTGCTTTTAATTCTACTTTGGCAACAATCCATATGTAAACTCATGCAATTAAGAAGAAATGCATTAATGTGACAATTAAAAAGACTTCAATTTTCCATATTTCTTATGCCAAAAGTGATATCTTGCAGTCAACTACATGCGGCATCCTACACATCTGGATGACATGAACGTACATGCAACAGTGGCGCAGCTGGGGGGGGGCTGAACCACCTCAGGCAGCGCAAGTTTTGGGGGCAGTGGCCGGTCCACACTCTCCCCGCTCTTATCTGTGGCCGACTGAGCTGCAGGAATCACCAACACCCCCTCAAACCCCCCCCCCACCCGCCCTTACACGCCGGCAGGGTTGGATTGGGATTAAAAATTGTCCCGGGCACGCTAAAAAAAAGAGGCCCACATGTGCATATTGTCTGTCCGCAAAACACTGCTGCGGCAAAGTTTGATAAAAAGAAGGGGGGGTCTTTGACCGAGGCAAGTTTTCTTAACTGTACTTAGATAAAACAATAAAAATGCACGGATTAGTTCACAATGGTGAAACACACCTGAAAACAACAGGCCCCCTGCCCCGCTCAATCTTCACACATGAATAGGCCAGCCTAGCGAGAGAAAGAGAGTGACACCTCTGCCCGTCGATTAAAGGGAGGGGAAGGATGCCCATCAGCCTCCAGAAAAGCAACTCATCCAATCAACACAAACACTGTCCAGATCGAGCACCCCAGGCTACCCAAAAATTCAGCTCACAGCTGGAACTCGGATACCGGCCCCCCAGGCATTGCCCGAATGCCCGCCTTACCAATCCAACCCTGCCTGCGGCCGACACGACCATACGAATAGCCAGCACCTCCCTCCCCCGGTCTTTGATCAGGCCGCCGCGAGCAGCAAACTCAGGGGCCTCCACAGGCAGCCTAATGCGTAGCTACGCCAGCCACTGACATGCAAACATTTATTTTCTTGACGTTGATGAAAATGGTACTTGCACTTAAAAAGTCTTCCCTCTTCAATACTACAGTTAGTCTAATGTTACTCTAGTCACAAAGATGCGTGACCTCTGCACAATTGACAAATTATGAGATATTATATTCGAAGGCCATGTCATCAGAAGAAAGAAGTGAGTTTGGATGAATAGCACTGAACAGGGGCCATTTAGAATCCTAGAATTTCATGGCTCTTGCAGACCCAATAAAGAGCACGTCGGCCGTAGATCTTGTGTCACAAATCATGCCATAAAAACTGCTGATTTCTGCTGTATCAGTCACAGCTCATAAGGTTCAAATCCACTGCATGAATATTGTCTTTCAGCTTTTCACAATGTAAAGAAAAACACGCATTTCAAGCTTAAGTTCACAAATATTTAGTTACCACATCACAAATTGCGAAGAGGAAATCTATTGATAATAAACGTTCCTATGTTGAATAGATTAATATTGTTTTATACATTTAAAATGTATTATGGGTTCTTCTTTTGCTCAGATGGGAATGGCAGTGGCCCCCTGTATACAAAAGCTGGAGCTAGCATTAACATTATTGCCGAGAGAAAAAAATAACAAGAACGTTAATGAGGATTCAATGTGTCCTGAAAATTTGCCACATAGTGTTGACTTCTGCTTTTATTCTTATGAGCAGCATAACAAAGCCAGCAGATGCTAAATAGCGTTTAAACTCACATAAATTAATGTACGCAAAGAGGCTTTTTTGGTTCAGTAATAAAAACGGTGGTTTGATTCCTTGGTAAACAAAAAGATGTAAATTCAGTTAAAATTATCTTTTCACCACTAATGTTGGGTAAATATTGGGCAAATGTTCGACACCGTCTGCCACCGCACACTACGCGCACGCCTCCACGCCGCAGTTATCTGAGACAAGGCTCTGGAATGGACCACCTCCTTCCTCTCTGGCAGAACCCAGAGCGTCCGCCTCCCCATTCCGTTCCAAAGCCTCCGAGATCATCTGCGGCGTACCCCAGGGATCCTCCCTCAACCCGACACTGTTCAACATTTACATGGCCCCGCTCGCACAAGTCGCCCAACAGCACGACCTCAACATAATCACCTATGCCGACAACACTCAACTGATCCTCTCCCTCACCAAGGACCCCATCACTGCCAAAACCTCCACGAAGGAATGAAGGCCGTCGCCGACTGGATGAAGATCAACTGTCTGAAGCTGAACTCGGACAAGACGGAGTTCCTCATCCTCGGCTCCAAACCTTCAGCCTGCGACGACTATTGGTGGCCGACGGCACTGGGGGCAGCCCTGGCACCCACCGACCACGCACGCAACCTGGGAATCATCCTCGACTCAAAGCTCTCAATGACCAAGCAAGTCAACGCCGTCTCCTCCTCCTGCTTCAACACCCCCTGCATGCTCCGCAAGATCTACAGATGGATCCCGACAGATACAAGAAAGACAGTCACCCAAGCCCTCGTCAGCAGCAGTCTCGACTACGGAAACGCCCTCTACGCGGGAGCCCCGACCAAGCTCATCAAACGACTACAACGCATCCAAAATGCCTCAGCCCCCCCACTTGAGACACCTGCACTGGCTCCCCGTCAACAAGAGGATATCCTTCAAGCTCCTCATCCACGCACACAAAGCACTCCACAAGACCGGCCCAGCCTACCTCAACAGATGGCTTTCCTTCTACATCCCCAACTGCCAGCTACTCTCCACCGACCTCTCACTCGCCACCGTCCCGCGCATCCGAAGAACAACCACCGGCGGGAGATCCTTCTCCCACCTCGCCGCCAAGACATGGAACACCCTCCCACTGAGCCTACGACAGACCCAAGACCTGCTGACCTTCAGGAGGATACTCAAGACCTGGCTGTTCGATCAGTAGCGCCTCTCCCAGTGCCTTGAGACCCTCGCGGTTATGTAGTGCACTTTACAAATGATTGATTGATTGATTAATTGATCTCCACTGGGTTCATTTTGACATTACAGAAGTGTCCACATTGTCTTAGAGGATGATAACAAATGCTTCGATGGATATGGTTTGCAGTGAATATATACTAGAAGCCTTTTTTTGGCATATAATTAATTCTAATGAAATAGATGCTCGCCTGTGGCTATAAAAACATGCTACATGGCATACTTTCTCTGGAAATTGTCGCTCAGTTACACCCACAAAAAAACGGAAGTACCTTTGCTTAAAGGAAAGATATGCAAATAACAACCAAAGCATTTTTAAAAAATTTTTTTTAAATGAAATTGTTAAATGTGAAAAATGAACCTCTCTGATAAACTTTGAATCTCTGCCCAGTGGATACGATGCCTAATTGAACTTGGAAAATGCAGAGTACTACAGGGAATTTATAACGGTCATAGATCACAATGAGTACAAAACATGATTTTGAAAATGCCATAAAATTGGGCAATCAACATCAAATCTACACGAAAATGTATTGGAGATATGGTTTTGAATGCAGCTTTGTGGCTCAGGAGCGCACACATTAGTTATAATGAAAGCAGTGCAAGCGTTTAATTATTATTCAGAAGTGCTATCTGGGAGAAACTTTTATCAGGTGCCCCTGCCTTCCTCTGGAGCACCCAGCACTTGAAGGCACGTCCACGTGACAGCTCCTGCAGATCTGAGTGTTTAAGTTTTCCTTTGCGACCCACCTGGAACATTCAGCTGCGGGCACATGGTGGTTTATTTGTTCTGCAGCTTGTAGGAAGCCTACTTGAATGTCCTATTCCTGCCACACATTCAATCAGATCTCGCTCCCTCACCCTACCCCTTCCCATTTACCAGCCAACTGTGCTGGCTGTCCTGCAGGTGTGGATGGCAGAGGAGACGTGGCGGGCTATAGGGGACCCAGACTAGAATGGTCCAGTAGCTTGCTTGAGACAAAGAGACAATTCTTCAAGGTGCAGGTGGATCATAAAAGCCTTAAGTGATTTCATCAAAGCTTTCACAAAATGAAAAAGAACACCATCTGAAAAAGTGCAATGGGCACCTGCGGGAATCTAACAGAAAAAGGGAGTTTATATTAAAGGTTCACAAGGGCACCCATGTGAGAAGAAAACAACCTGAAGAAGAGGAAATTAGAGAATTCTCAGTCCCTGCTGGACCATTTTGGATGCCAATTTCTACATGCGGCTCCTTGGCACCAGCCCTAGTACACTGAACTAACAACTATGCTGTCCATGACCCCTGGCATCTTCTATACCACAACTTTCTCGACCTGACATTCCAGAAGCTTAGCTGTATGGCTCTGGACTTGCACGCCTACCCAGCAATGGAGAGCTCTAGACCTGTGGCCCTCCATAACAGCACTTCACTGGCAGAAACCCCGGCTTGCTGGGACTCTCTAGCCAACCATTATTTGAGCCTCTAAGAAGGTGACTGTGTGGAAAAGCAAGGATCCACAGTGATCACTTCTAAAGGCACTAGAGTAGGACCGGTTTAACATGAGTACAAAGGGTCTCTCTTTCAGGGCCTCTTAGCAAATCTATTCTTCTAATATGCCTGGTATGAAATCAGGGAGCTGTTGCCATCAGACTGAAAGAGAGTCAAATGTCCAGGAGCAAATGTCAAGAGTGGGTTTTCACCCCTCCCCTTAAGAGTCTTGTAATGATTCACAGCATTGCTGGGCCATCCTTCATGCTTTCCTAGCTCCTCCTCAGCTCTATCTGCGTGTGAAGGGATTATGAAGAGATAAAGGTTCTTGTGATAGGTGCAATACCCACCCAATTTACTGGTGGGAAACAAGAACTTTCAGGCCTTAATTTCAACAAAGGAATTAGCCCACTCTTTCCCACACCTATGAAGCATTTTGGGTACACTGAAAGAAGGAATTCCTCTCATAAAGAGGAGGACATCACTTTCTGACCTTGGTCTGCTAACACAGACCTGACCTTTTTTTCTCCAGCAATTTTCAAAGGGGCCTACTACTGGCCAAAAGAGACAGAAGTCTGACCCTTCTCCATTGTCACTACTGGGAAAACTCCTCTCTCCCTCAGGTTATTGCTGGTGATGTCCATGGAGATTATAGCCTCATTCACATTCTCCAGAAGAGATGCTTAATTTCCTTGGATTTGGCTTATTGTTTATTGGGGCCTTTGATTTGTCGGGTCACTCTAAGGGCGAAGTTCTTTAAGAGGTGGGTCAGAAAAGTATGTGCATTCACAATTATTTTAAGGAATCTAATAATGTTAAAAACAACAACTTTAGATCTGGATTCCAGGCCTAGGAAAATATATACAAGGCAGCAACTCCGATACTAGGCCCACGCTCCAATCCAAACTGACAGTTAACACAGTTTAAACATTGAGCAAACAAAGTATATATATATGACACGCTATGCACTTTTCAAAACATAAAGGTCAGTAACTCTTATATCCCTTTTTACATTGTAATCATTTAGAAAGGGATACATCTGCCACAGTGCTACCTGTGAGCTAAGGATACGTCAAACAACAATATTCCTAGCTCAGCCATAATGATCACAAATGTGTACCTGTGTCATGTGCAACCTGCAGAATGACAATTTTTCAAGCTGTCCACAACAGCTGATCCTATTTTAAAATGTAGTCAATTAAGGTTGCAGGTTATATTGAAAAATACACAGATGATTACAGTGGTTGATACTCCATTAGAAGTTCCCGCATGACAGAAGATGTCCAAAAGCCAGAGAACCAAAAGCAAAAATCCATAAAACAAAAGCATATAAAAAAGGTTTTTTGACTTATGTTCTTTATTGTTTAACAGGTCAAGGCAATAACAAACTTTGGGGCTGATTATGAGTTTGGGGAGCGGGAAGGCACGTGACCGCCCTGCTCCAACTCCACCGCTACCCACCCGCTGGATTACAAGTTGTAATCCGGGTGGGTGGTTCTGCAGCGGCTATCCCACAGCAGTGCTTTTCAAAGGCTCATAGGAGAGCTTTAGAAAGGCAATGCAGTGGAACAGCCAAGTGTGTTCCAGCATGGCATGGCCTGTGAAGCCCATGGAGTGCTGGAACAAGGGATGCATGAAGACATGGGGGCACACTATATGCCCCCTGCATGCATCCCAAAGGCCCTGAGGCAACTTGGGGCCCTGTGGGACTCCTTTTGTGGAGTCTCCGACACCCTTTTCATGGCAACCTCATCGCCATAAAAAAGGTCGCTGACAGCCAACTTGTAATATGCTTGGCGGTGCCTCAGATGCACCACCAAGCATATTGTGGCCTCTGACCGCCGTGCCCGGGATCACATATCCCTGGTGGTTGCGGCAGTCCTTATACGGTCTGACTGCTGTGCTTGTAATACGGCGGTCGTACCACTGTTGGGGTGGTCCCCAACTGCCACCACACCTCCACCTTGAGTTTGTCGATCCTATGGACCGCTAAACTCATAATTAGGCCCTTTCAGTTTATGTTACATGTCTAGATATCTCATAATAAATCAGAGTTTATGCAGCATTAGAATAAAAAATTACATGCATATTCAGTCATCATATCCTTGGTATTACACATACATGACAGCCTAGCCCGATTTATCATTGACAGCCTTCTTTGATCAGTTTTATAAATATTGTACATACAATTTTCTGGACAGTTCCATCAGCCAGGAAAGTTTGTTGTGTAGTTCCTACAAATCTATATAGGATCTGCACTTTTTAGACAACATAAACTAAGGGATTGGTGTCCAGACTGATTCCAGACACCCTCAAAGGATATGTTAGTCTGTAGACCAGCTAGCTCACAGTGCCTCTATAAGCCCTAGCACCTTACCAAGGAGCGAATAGTTTCTGACAACCACCAAACATGACAACCGAGACCCCTCAGGGATCATGGAAGCTGTACAATACCTTTCTCTCAGTCACTCGTGCTCACTCAGTCTCAGAGAGATTAATATAATAAACGATGGGGACGTTTTCAATAAGTATTTATTGAACCAGCATCATTCTAGTCTGAAATACGTGTGCTGCAACAACCATTAGACAGAAACAGATATATAAGGTTATAAGCACCAAAAGAATAAACAAAAGGTAGAGTTGTACCATGGTGCTAAAACAATTAATATATGCAGGCATATAGATAAATGTCAGTAATCATGAGTACTCCTAAGATGCAAACACTAACTAGATGTACCTAAGTGTACCTAGCATGTATGTAGGTGTAAAGCCAAGAATCCCCCTAGGAAAGAGCCAACCCCACTACCTGATGGGGTAGAATGAAGGACCCAGTCTTGGTCTTGAGTGGAACACCCTGCAAGGGATGTCAAACAACTGCATGCTGGAGTGTCTGCGGGCAGGGACTTCAGCGTCTCGTGTCAGCGTGCCAGCATGGATGGTACCCTCAGGGGTTCTACCTAGATGTGTCAAGGTACTGTGAGTTTGTCGGCCAAGCATGATGATAGTGGTGACCTTTGTACAGAGATATTATGCGGAAGATGGTAATCCTCTGTGATACTAAGAATCATCATGCATAATAAATGAGGATAGTTTCTAAGAGAACCACACGACTTTTATTCAGCACCTAACTAGGTAAAAGGTCAGCACCGGAGCCGTTATGTAGAGCAAGGTAGGACAAATGTAGGTAAAAGGTTGTGCAACTACCTGGGCCTATATTGGGGTACATTGGGGCTCATAACAAGTTCTCATTGGGAATCAAAAGTCTCTTGGGCGTGATGTGCCAGTTTCTTGCAGGATGTCATATTCTTGAGCAACTCTTTGAAGTGCAAGGCACTGCCCCTACCCTACAACCTCACCACTCTCCATTTTGTATATGTTTTTCAAATGGATTTGACATACCCCATCAATGCTAATAGAGGATTCAGAGTAACCTCATCCCCAATCATAGCATTCAGTGCTTGTCCCTTACTCTGGGAAAATGTCATGCTATGTAGAAAGGTAGAAACTTTTTATTAAGTGATTTACTTGAAACAATCAAAAATATTGATGTGATAAAAGGCTAGTATTCTAATTTAATTTTTATAAACAACAAATTGTTTCTATATTTTAGTTTACTTATAAATTGGATATGTTTAATTCTGCTTTGACAACAATCACCTTTCAGATGCGTAAATTTAAAAGAAATTATTGAATGTGTCAATAAAGAAAAGTTTCATAGACTAAAATGGTATTTGAGAGTGCTTGATTTCTGTAATTCTGCCATAATGACATCTTGATGCCACCTGACTAGTTTATTGACATAGCTGAAAATGGAACATTCACCTAAGAACTATACTTAAAATGTTATTTTTCCAACCTTTAGTAATATAAGGAAAATATTACACTAGTCACAGAGCTACATGACCTCAGGATTATTATGACATATGATCGAAGGCCATTTCACTGCAATAAAGAAGTGGGTTTTGATGAACTGTCTACAAAATGTGTTTGCCCGGGATCTTAGGATTTTCTGGCTCCTCTAGGTCTGTTAGAAATGTATTCCTGCCACTAAACTATTTCACAAATACATTCACATATTCCACCTTTCAGATTGTGTGCAGATGACATTCACTAGTGGCAAATGTTCTTGTGTTGAACAGATCGTTGCTGCTTTACTAATTTGACACCCGTACTTGTATTAGGACAGGGATAACAGTGATTCCTTTAATCAAAGGCTGGAGTTAGCATTAACATTATTACCATAGTCGGAAATAATTTTGATATGACCTCTATGTGTCCTCGAAACATACAGCTACTCATTTTGTTGTCACTTGCTAACATGTTTATGAGTAACTGGACCAAATGAGCAGATGTTGAACTTTGTTTGATATAACATAATTCCATTTTCACAGAGAAGCAAAGATGTCTTGTTAAGGACAAAATATAAATGAGGGGGTTGATTCCTTAAAATAAAACTTGGATACACATACATAGGAAATTACCTTTATTCGGCTAATGTGGGGAATTTGCAATGGTCGTATTGTGGTATTACAAAAGAGCCAACTTGCCCCAGTGAATGATAATAAATGTGGCACCCACATGGTTTCCAGTGTATGTATTTATACTACCGGTAAGTCTCTGTATCATCTAAAGCTGTTAAGTATTTTGAGACACAGAACCCAGAACCATGCATGCTCTAAAGAACCAGAAAGGCAAAATGTATGTTATTCTATGAGACAAATTAATAATTAGAATAAAGTAAATAAATAGAATTATAGATGCTGACAGTGTTTTAGAGATTTTCTTACATATTGTCCAAATGTACACCTTACTCGTGTCTGAAAATTGTGACCTGGAGTGAAGGGCTTCAGTAGTGAGCCAGATGGAGGAATACAAAGACATTTGGGGTACATTCATAATTTGAGCACCTTTCTGGGGGTTATATCCCCCAGCAAAGTTAAAAAAGGTTACCCAAGCTTATGATTAGGGCCATTGCTTTGCAAACATGCACACTGACATTGTATCCTTTCTTCATGGGTAGACCAAGAACCTGGCGCACTACTCAATCTCATTCAATGTGAAAAATATTTGTTTTTACTACACATGCCCCATTGATCTTCCCTAGACCATTCCCTAATTTTGTTTATTAAAAAACAGGTCTTAATGTATGGTCTTCACCCTGTTAATTAACTCAGTTCACAACAGTGCATGATAATCTACACCCAAATATCTTCCATGTAAATTCAATGCATCATGACTCACCTAAATCACATCCAAATGTATGTGTTTTACAAACCTCTTACCTTTATTCTCAAACTCTCTCTTTTTCCTTACAACTCTTCGGAAGAACATAATACTTTCAGATCTATCTATCTATCTATCTATCTATCTATCTATCTATCTATCTATCTATCTATCTATCTATCTATCTATCTATCTATCTATCTATCTATCTATCTATCTATCTATCTATCTATCTATCTATCTATCTATCTATCTATCTATCTATCTATCTATCTATCTATCTATCTATCTATCTATCTATCTATCTATCCATTGTCCTTTGCAACCAATTTAGATATTTACATTTCTTGTATAAAAGTGTATATTTCACTGAGACTTTGGGTACTTTACCTTCACTCTTTTTTAAAAAAAATATGTATATCTACATTGAGTGTGCAAATTTAGCACGCAAATACTCTAGAAGCTTAACATACTAAGGGTACTAGACTGTGGTATCCTAGGTCCAAATGTATTAAGGTTTTGGCTCAACTTTGTGACACACAAGGGGACGCAGGGTGATGCTCAACCTAGATTCAGATTTACCAAGCCATGCAAAACCACTGTGCGTGGTCCTACATGACTTGGTAAATCTGGCGTAATGCAATGCGGCACCAGTCACTGCCTTGAGTTACACTGCATGATGGGTGCGGTACATGGGTGGAGTGTGGGTGCTCCCATCATCAGCGCATGTATTCAGACACATTTCCAGATTTACCAACACTGATGGACCTGGGAATGCATCTGAATTGTATGCAAAATCAACTAGGGCCATGCGTTCTATGCCTGCATCACCCAGCAACTCCTCAAGAAACTGCAGAACATTCAGAATACCTCTGCCAGACTCATCCTCAATCCCCCACATTGCAGCCACATCACCAGTCGCCTAAAAGACCTCCACTGGCTACCAGTCCACAACATAATTGCCTTCATTCTCCTTACACATGCCTACAAAGGCCTACATGGCATGGGACATGCATATCTCAACCACCGTCTTGCATTCCACGCACCCACCAGAGACCTCCACTCTGCACAACTGGCCCTGGCTACTGTCCCACGTATCCGCAAGACCACAGCCAGTGGAAGATCCTTATCCTACCTCACAGCAAATACCTTGAACACCCTGCTTCTCCGCATCAGTAATCACTGGCATTGCCTCAATTCAGGAAAGACCTCAAGACCTGGCTCTTCGACTGAACCACAGCACATTTGACAGACCAGCAACTCCCCACCCCTGCCTTGAAACCCTTATGGGTGAATAGTCGCGCTTTACAAACCACCTGATTGATTGATTGGTTAATACATTGATGGTGAAAGAATGTATCACTATCAGTTAAAGCAGCCTCTGTGATTTCATTGTTTTTGTTATATCAGTTAAAATGTCACACCTAATCATAAAGAAGGAAATTGTTTATGATTCCTAATAAATCTCTTATACCACTTTGGTCTATAATTATGAAGGCTTTGCATCATCCCTAACATGGTGCAATGCGAAGCAGCAGCTGTGATTTACTATCCAGCCCAAAAGATGATGTGCACTTTTACACAGTGGAAACATCACTTTGAGCCACTGTGCATCAAGTGGCGCTATTAGGGGTGGGGTGGGGATCAAAGCAAACACCCATAGGTTTTGACGCAAAGCCCAATTTTCTAGTATATGCGGTAAAAAAACAAGGGTTCGGGTGTGGCCAAAAGGTCCAATAATAAAGTGATCCTAAGGAGAGCACTTATGGTTAGAGAGTTGAAGATTAATTATTTTAAAGTAGCGAAAAAATTAATAATGTACATAGGGACATAAGTCAGTTCATGTGAAACATTTATTTCCACAACAATAGCATTCAGGTGCTCACACAATAAGTGAAAGAGGCGTGACGTGCAGAGTGATGGTGAAGTTTAAAATAACGGCATCGTAGTGACAACGATAGTGTAAAACTCCTCAAGCAACTTTATAGAATAGGAAGAGTTTTGTTGGAAAGGGTCAACAGCGTTTCTATCCCAACAGTTCGAGAACATCATCAGGACATGTAACAGGTGAGCAAGCTGAATTAATGCAATTATTCGTAGCGCAAGGAAGAGCAATTGAGGGCTTCAGAAAACAGCTGAGGGTAGACGAGTTCACCCAGATTAATGCGCTGAAGGTACGAGCGTGAGAATATCACGTGTGTGTAAACTTGAAAAGCAGGGTCAGCTGTATAAATTGCGCTTAATGATTTGCTGCCAATAAGATTAGTTAAAGTCACTCCCAGTTCATATTTGGAAAGTCTTGGGAGAGGAGCTCAGCGCGTCATGCTGCGTGGGTTGTTCACTGTAAACGTGAACAGCCCAAGCAGCATGACGCGCTGAGCTCCTCTTCCAAGACTTTCCAAATATGAACTGGGAGTGACTTTAACTAAACTTATTGGCAGCAAATCAGCAATTTATACAGCTGACCCTGCCTTTCAAGTTTACACACACGTGATATTCTCACGCTCGTACCTTCAGCGAATTAATCTGGGTGAACTCGTCTACCCTCAGCTGTTTTCTGAAGCCCTCAATTGCTCTTCCTTGGGTTACGAATAATTGCATCAATTCAGCTTGCTCACCCGTTATATGTCCTGATGATGATCTCGAACAGTTGAGATCGAAACGCCATTGGCCCTTTACAACAAAACTCTTCCTATTCTATAAAGTTGCTTGAGGAGTTTTACACTATTGTTGTCAATGCGATGACGTTATTTTAAACTTCACCATCACTCTGCACATCACGCCTCTTTCACTTATTGTGTGAGCACCTGAATTCTATTGTTGTGGAAATAAATGTTTCACATGAACTGACTTGTGTCCCTATGTACATTATTAATTTTTTTGCTCCTTTAAAATAAATAATCTTCAACTCTCTAACCATAAGTGCTCTCCTTAGGATCACTTTATTATTGGACCTTTTGGCCACACCCGAACCATTGTTTTTTTACCGCATATTTCACCCCAGGTTCACGTATTGGGGTACCCTTGTTTTTCTTAAAACAATTTTCTAGTATAGCCATAATGGGCTTTGCCTCAAACTAATGCCTACTGGAAGCAGATGCTAACAAGTAGGAATGTGTTGATTTCTATCCAAAACCTTCATATTACATGTGTGCTCTAGTGCAGAGTATGCATTAGAACTGTCTGCTTTTTTCTACTCAGGAATTTATGTATGCTTCCAGTATCAACCCTAAGATAGGCAGCACTCACTCACCTCTGTGCCGTGGTACTAAGCTATACGTTATGAAAGGCAGTCTGTTAGTGCACTAGAATGGGGATAACATCAGCAACAAGTCACTCTTTGCAGCTATGGTGATGCACTGTGTTTTCTAATTCATGCAGCACATCACAAAGAATGTTGACACTGCTTTATTTAAACATAAGCTTTCTTATTTTGGAAGTGGGATTAATTTACCCTAGGTCTACATGATGCTGAGGCTTTCAGCGACTATTCAGAGACAGATGTCTGTGGGTAAAGGACCATAATAAGATCACAGAAATGTGTGGTATTGTTGGAAGGTGTTTTATTAGTAGCTGCAGGTAGGTAACTACAACTAGTAATAACACCACAATCCCAAATAAGGTCCAGACAAGTTCTCAATGAATGAATCCTTGCTCAACCCAGGGTAGCTTGGCTGTGGGGAGACAGGCTTAACTTAGGAAACAACTTAATTTAGGACAAAGGTGTGTAACGCATTTAAAAACACCATTACATTAAATAAGTAAGACACAATAAAATCACACAAAAAAATCCAAAAGAAATGTATACCATTAGGAAATATTTTTATGATTAAATTGCACCGAAACAACAAAAATCCAATGTAGGGAACCGGAGATCTGATTTTTTAAAGAATAAATAGTTTCTAGTGCCTAAAAGGCAAAGTGTCAACCTGAGCTATCTGGTTGCACTTAACCGAAACAAAGTCTAAGTTTCAGGCTGAACTTGATGGAGCCCAGTCCGTTTTCACCTTTTGACATAGTCACTTTTTTTGGAACTTTTTCTCTTGATGTCGAGCAAGCTTCTTTGTCAGACCAACTTGCGCGTCAACAATGGCAGCTTGCTTCAGCTTGAGGCCTCGGTGAAATCCTAGAGGTCTTGGAGCTCCAGAGCTTTCAGCGAACGATCCTGAGTTCTAAGCCAGGTCGCATTTTGACGTTAGCGGCTTGACCCTTTACTACAGGTCGTTCAACTTATCCAGCTTTTTACCAAAAATTCTCCAATTCATCTCACACTTCTGGATCTTCTTCCAGAGAGTTCTTTGGGGTCTTGAAGTGCCCACAATTGCAATCCAAGGTTCCAGAATCTATTAGTTGCTCCTTGGGAAGTTGGGACTACAGGGCCCACAATGCTCCTAGCCAAATCCTTAAAAGTCCACTGAACGCTGTGCAGCTGACTTCTTCTTGGTGGAGATGATGCAGGTGGAGCTTTGTTAACCTGTTGCTTTCAGGGAGTCCACTACTCAAACTTTTAGAGTCAGGAAAAGTCATTTTTCTGTTGAAGCACAAAGTGTACAGCAGGTGTAGCCCTTCAGAGTGCAGTCCCCACAGTGCAGGCATGGGGTTCAGCGGGGCAGTCCTTCTTGTTTCTTCCAGGTAGGGATCTGAGTTGCTGGGCAGCTCTCCCATATTTATCCAGGCTTTTGGGTTGGTAGGCAGGGGGTCATCCCTGACCAAAGCAGTGCAGGTGCCACCCTAAATGATAACCAGTCAATGTGAAATGTGGCAATTTCTTGTCCCAGAAAGCACTGTCCCATAAAATCCAAAATGGAGAAAATCTTTCCTTGAGCTTCAGGACTGGCTAACCAAACCAGTCCAGCCCCTTTGATGATTCAATTACAGGGGATCCTATCTGGCTGGGGGTGCAGGAAGTGGGGGTGGGTCTGTCCTCACTGTATTTCTACCTTTAAAGACCTATTCGGCTAGCCAGCCCCCATCCTGCCTTTTCATCTGCAGCAAACACAACAAGATGATGGACAGAGTGCTGAACCTTTGAAACCCCTCACCCCCCGCCCAGAGATCTGGGTTTAATCCGTTGTTCTTTTGCTCACTATGCCACCACAGTTTGGACCCAGCCATATGCAAATAAGTCTTGATCCTGCTCCTCATGGGAAGAGTCCAGGCTGAACTGCCAGGCCAGGTGCTCCCTGGAACAGAAACAAGACTGATTTGCATATGGCTGGGTTTAAACTAGAATGGCATGTGGAGCAACAAATGATGGATTTAGGCCCAGATCTCTGCACTGGGGTGTATGTTTGACATTGTTCAGCATTCTGTCCATCAATTATTCTTTTAGCATTTGTCACCCCGAATGGCCCGGGTATGCCCACAAGTGGGTCCTGTGCTCTCTATGCCACTGGAGTCAAGCTTGCCTGGCTGATGAGGAGTAACACTGGAAAACTGGTCCCAGGATGCTTGTTTCTAGTCCAGGGAGAACCTGACCTGGAAGTCCGTGCTGGACTGTTCCCATGGGGAGCAATGTCAAGACTGATTTGCATATGGCTGGGTTTAAACTGGAATGGCACGGAGAGCAACAAAGTTGCGGATTTAGGTCCAGATATCTGTACTGGGGTGATTGTTTGACATTCTTTTGCATTCTATCCCTCAATTGTTCTTTTTGCATTTGTTTCCACGAGTGGGACGGGTATGCCCAGATGTGGGTCCCTTGCCCTCCATGACACTGGAGTCAAGCTAGCTTTGCTGATGAGGGGCGACACTCTGAAACATTTCCCAGAATGCTTATTTCCTCTCCAGGGGGAAACTGGCCTGACAGTTCAGGCTGGACTGCCCCCATTGGGCTCAGGATCAAGACGGATTTGCATATGGCTGGGTTTAAACTTGGATGGCATGGAGAGCAACAAAACAATGGATTTAGGCCCAAATCTCTGTACTGGGGTGAATGTGTGACATTGTTCAGCATTCTGTCCATCAATTGTTCTTTTGCATTTGTCACCCAGAGTAGGAATGGATTGCCCAGATGTGGGTCCCCTGCTCTCCATGCCACTGGAGTCAAGCTAGCCTTGCTGATGAGGGCTGATACCCAAAACCCGGTCCAGAATGCTTGCTTCTGGTCAAGGGAGAACCTGACTAGGCAGTTTGGGCTGGACTGTTACCATGGGGAGCAGGGTCAAGGATGTATTACCATTTGTCACCCCAAGTGCGACGGTATTGCCCAGATGTGGTACCAGTGCTCTCCATGCCACTGGAGTCAAGCTAGCCTTTTTGCATTTGCCTCTGCTGCAGCATATGTCCTCCCACCAGATACCTCCTTTGCCTCACTCATCTCAGGCCACCTAATCTAGAGTGCTTGGTTAGGCCTGTCAAAGGCTTGCAAATCAGCCTGCTGCTACAGGGTTGAATTCATGGACATCAGAAAAGCACATTTTATCACTTCTTTTCTGTAATAATTAGAATAAATCTAACCATGGCAAGTTGCTGGATTTATTGCAACAATCATTTTCATAGTTTGAAGTATTATTTTAGCTAACTCCTGTCAATAGTTAGACTTAATTAACGTTAAATAAAGCCTTCCTATGTTAGTCTACGGAGCTAAGACACTACAAAGGGGGGAAAGGAAATTGCCAGTTTTTCCCTCACCTGGGCTTATAAAATATATTTTAAACTGTCCATGCTTACTTTAACATGGCACCCTACCCTCGGGGCACCCAGGGTAGACCCTAGGGGTGACCTATACAATAAAATAAGACTTAGAAAGTGCCTTTTATTCCAAATTCGGATTTGGACATAGTTTTGTTTTAAAAGCTGCCTGCAAGGCAGAGCTGGCTTTTAAAATGACAGCAGGTACCACAGCAGAACACACTTATGTGCATTAAATCAATTGGGCCTCTAAACCTACATGCCCTACCATATACTAGTGACTTACAGGTAGGTTGCCTGTACTAATTGTAAATATACCTAATTACTATGTACCTTTTGCACAGAGCACAGGCCCTGGGTCTGGTTAGCAGAGCCCAGGGCACAATCGGAGTCAGAAAACCAGCATCTAATACTCAAAATGGGGGCAAAAAGGGGGGGCGGCACAGCACAAAGTTTGGATTTTTCACAAGTAAGCTGCCTCATCCTCATCATGCAGCATTTTAATGTTCTTTATTCTTTTGACAGCATAGCTACCCACCACATGACAAACATGGTGTCAAGCTTGCATTACATGTATTCAATGCATTATTTTTAATCATAATGGTGTGTCACACTATGGTTATCTGAGCTGTACACAATGACACACAAGGGCAAATGTCCCTTGGATACTCCAAGAACCATTCAGCTAGTGTACAGTAATTTTTCAGGTGATGACAAGTACAAGGACGTGCTTATAGCCATTTACATTAGTTCTTTATCCTTCATTAATTGATGTTTCAAAGTACAGAATCACAAGACATCATGTTATTAAAAATCCAGTGCTCTGCAGTGTATGTGGTAGTGGATTGGATTAACAATTATAAAATTACCCGGTAATATCCAATTAAAAGATTATTAATGACGCATATCTGCGTGAATTTATTGCGAACCAAGCACGATTCGTAGTACGTAAATTTCGAACGAAATTGAAGTCAGCAGTCTGCAAATCCTATCACGTGTTTAAATCATGCATCTAATTAACGGAATGCAACCTAATTTACAAGTGATACTTATTATCTTGTTGGGTGCATTCCAAGACTAATTAAATGTCTCTTGTATGCATTCTACCTTTTATTAGGTTTGTTGGCGCTTTATACCAGTTACGCTCAGGGCAGTTTTCTTGTCTTCCTTTGCTGCAAAGCGTGCTAAGAAAAAGGACGTGTATAAGCATTTCGCTGCTCATAGTTAAACATCGTCACATTTTGTGAGGTGCGATTTTCATTTCTGTCAGATAAAGAGTCACAGAAGATGGATGAAGGACAATAAATAGGTTAATCAATATATACTGTAGGTGACATTTCTGAATGGGGAATTATTTTTATATACTTAAACACTTATTTCTGAAGTACTATGACTCCCTGGGGGAACTTAATGGCAGAGACTTATGTGCAGAAGAGAAAAGGTCTATTAACTCGCACGTGTGAGTACACAAGAGTTCTGCACCATTGTGAATTTTGGACAGAAGGAAGAATTATACACAAGACGGCCATCTCTCCCCAAGTCATTAAGTGAGAGTATGGCAGCACTAATCACTGTGACCACCTAATGGACTGCGATCCCTCGTATGATTCAAAAGGTTTGAAAGAATGTCTCCAATCAGGGATGAAGCAATTTGCAGAACATGGCACAAGGACACTAAAGTATGAAATACAATGATGGCTCAGATACAGCCTCCATCGACCTCTTGCCATATGTTTTGCAGAATTGTATACTTTGTCAGAATGAGTGTGAAGCGTCCTGGGTGGACTCAAGATTGTTACTACAAAGAATGGGCCTGTTGAAGCCCATCACTGTAAAAGCCTGTTGTATGTTCAAAACACGCAACATTCGTGTTATGTAACTCAATCACATACTTTTTTATTCATTGTTAATTTCCTGAAAACCTGTTTGGAACTGTTTGTCAGCCATTCGACATTCTACAATTTTGGGTGTGTATACCATATTGGATATTGGCCAATAATTAGCAAATTCGTTTTTATCAGCTAGTGTTTCCCAAAATAGGTTGTTGCAAAACTTAAATTGAGGAGAAAAATTTCCAAAACACACAATATTATTTAATTACCTTCACTAATAAGTGACACTCACAAAATATTTAAGTAATTTTACAGTTGATACTTTTTCAATTAATTCGCCAAACGTACTATAAAAGCATCAGACAAAACACATAGTCTATTTTATAAAATCTATTTGTTCATTATTAAGGAGAAAGATGTATCAATCACAAAGGTATTTTTCTCATGGTTAGGTGTGGAGTATTAGTTCCTCTCTGGTCCCTTGGATTAATATATTGTGTTGTGAGATCTAACTTGATATCATATTCTTGCAAGCGTTTGTGTTTATTTTGCAAATACTGTTGCTAGGCTAGCAACTTCCACAATGTTGTCTTTAATTGCAAAAGTAATATATGGTTATGCCTCGTGTTTACTTTTTCCATCAAATTTGCTAGAGTCCTTTTTAGGATATTCTACTTGATTTCGTAACTTAATTTGTTATGCAGTTTTACAGGGCGCACTATTACCCTGGAGGGTATCCTGGCACTAAGCAGGTGTAAGCCTAGCCAGCGCTAATGCCTAGTGGGACTACTTGAACTAATGTCCGAATGGTGTGACTGTTAGCCTCCAAATGACAATGCACTGCATAGTTACTTACATCAGTTAGTGGTAGGCTGGGCAAAGGTGTGTAGTGCAGTTATATTGCTCAGATAGACAACCAGCTCAATGATTTTCCTATATTCACTGAAAAAACCATAGGTTTTACAGATGTTATAGTTAGGAATTAGCATTTAAAAAACCTTAGAAATTCACTGGAAAAAACATAGGCTTCAGGGACGTTATAGTTAGTTGGACATTTGACTCATATAAAACCAGAGAAATTCGCCTGTTATAGTTAGTTGAGCTAATTATAACTCGCGGCCCGCAATGCACTGGTGATGATGTCACATATTTCATTACTCATGACATGGTCAAACCTATGGTTTTTTCAGTGAATTTCTAAGGTTTTAAAATGCTAATTCCTAACTATAACGACTGTAAAACCTATGGTTTTTACAGTGAATTTCGAAGGTTTTTTAAATGTTAATTTCATTTTTTAATGTTTATAAAACCTATATTTTTTCTATTTGTTTTGTAATATTTTGCAACTCTATTATACTTCTTTTTTTAACTTTAAAAATTAAGTCATGTTTTATATCTTTCCCCAAAAATATGTCTATTTTTTTTTTTTTTAGAAAACTGCATTCCCGTGCTGGTAGTGTACCAAGCTCCATCACCACGTGAATCCTATCCACCATATTGCTAAACTCATAAAGGATGCACATTTTGTATCCGACGGATTCCTGGCACCGTGTAACATCATATGCGTATGAGTTTGCGCCAGCTGCTAAATAGGTATCCGACGGGTACGCAGTACCAAGCTACGCATTACATCATGTACGTATGAGGTTGCGCCCTCTGCGCGTTGCGTATGCGACAAGTGCACGCAGCCAGTCCCTGTGTTACATCATAGACGTATGGTGTCGCGCCGGGTATATCATTCCCTCATTTTTTTTTTACATCTCAAAACTATATCTAAATAACTTTAAACTGTATACGAGAGCAAGCGATAATCTAAAATATTTTAAGCATTTATATATTTCTAACTGTAATAAACTTATATTATGATATATATTTTCTCAAAATCTTGTTGGGTGCAGCCTCCTTGCGCCCTTGATCCGCGAGTGCCATGTCACCTTAAAAAAAGCATTTGAATAGTTCATATCATTTCCCATTGTAACAGTTGGAGGACCCCACCCATTTCAGTCATTCTCTCTACAGCGTTTAATGAGACACACCCCTTCTGCTTAGAGAGCTTTTTTGAAAAGTTTTTTTTTTTGCTGTGTACACATATCTTCTACCACACACAACATGCAACGACCATCTTGATCAATATTCATGGTCTGTACATTAGCCTTCCACATGTGATCGCCATGCATCTCAAACATTACATCAAAAATCAAATGTGTGTTACATGATGCCCCTGGTGTGTGTGTGGCCCGAAGGGGTATCATCAGCCACGGGCAGAGTCCACATCCTAGATCACATGTGACAAACAGTAAACAGTAATCTATACATTTGTATTGCTGTATTCTCTGTTGTCAGGCTTTACCAGTATAGTAGTGTGTCATATCTGAGACTTTCAGATTCACGTTTGGCATGCATTGCTTAACTATAATGAACGTTATCACTATTTATGATGTAGCCTCACTGCTGTTCCTCCCTCCATCCGAGCACATTCACATGTGTGGGCTTCGCGATAGCAACACTATCAATAATACCTCACACCATTCACATGAGTGTCTGCGCATATCCACAACCTTGACAACGACATGTGATGATGGCCATTCAATGTTTTCAAACAGCATCTCCTTAACGATAGTTGCCGCCCTCCCGGTACATGCTACATTAATGTAAATTGTGCATTCTGCGACGTGAAAACTGCAACAGAAACACACATAAGTACACTTCCTGGCCAGGCAGGAACTGAACAATGCCCAGGTCCCTGGAACTATTATTCACACCCCTACGCTGGCCTGGCGTACGCAAGCGCAGCCCACTTTGTGTACACTGCCTCAGGTGATATGACCGCATCCACCTCGCATATCACAATGCGCAATAAAAAAAAGGGATCCATGAGGCGTGCAACATCGTCGCAATCAACACTGCACCTGAATTGTGAACACTGCTGCCCATCGTGTTTGGACACACAACAATGACAGCAGATGAGCAGCAAGGCCTGGGTGCACAGGGGCTGCAATTGAGCGCGATGCTGCAGGAGGGGTGGGGTGCATCAGCCTGGGTGCGCAGGTACAAACAAGCGATATTGCCCTCCTTAATAATGTGTTCTCTGACCTCATTCAGTCACATGTTTGTCTCATTTTAAGGACCTGCTGGACCGTACTATAGGCCTGAGCCAGCGGGCAGCGCTGCCCTACAGACACGTGTTGAGCGCAGTGCTGCGGGAGGGGTGGGGTGCATCAGCATGTGTGCAAAGGTGCGAACAACCGATGTTACCCTGCGTACCAATGTGATCTCTGACCTCATTCAGTTACATCTCTGTCTCATTTTAAGGACCTGCTGAACCGTACTGTAGGACTGAGCCAGCGGGCAGCGTTGCCCTACAGACACGTGGCGCTGGCTTTTGGGGCACTGAAGTGAGCTGATTACTAAGTGTACATGCACACAGGCTTGCACCACTGCATTACACATGCACATTATACTTCTAGCATGCGCTCTGTTCCTTTGTATCTGAACGTTGGCATAACATATTATTATTTAACCTTGTGTATTCTCGTGCCCTCCAACTCCTCTTTGAACCTCGATTACCACTAACAGTTCGAAGATCGTACTTCAAGGAGTAAGGATGCACTCAACTGGTTTTCTCTATTAACGTTGAAAGAAACCTTCATTTACCTCAAGACGTTTCCAACATTATATTTTTTGCCCCTTGTCAGACACTGGGTTAGTGGAGCCAAAATGGGCGGTGCGGGTGCTCACCCCGTGATGATGCCCTGAGCATTCTGACGCCTTCCACCATGGTATCGAGACACTGTCCCCGACCAGAGACCTGCTGGGCCACCCTGATAGCGGCACCCCGGAGGTGGAGCTCGCACCGGCACGTCCTTGGACACACCAGTTGTGGCAGGTGAGCAGTCAAGCCTTGGCGCGCAGGAGCTGCAATTGAGCACAGTGCGGGGGAAGGGGCTTGTGTGCAGCAGCCTGGGTGCACAGGTGCAGGCAAGCGATGTTGCCATAGATAATAATGTACTCTCTGGCCTCATTCATATCTCTGTTTCATTTTAAGGACTTGCTGGACCGCACTCTTTCTCGCGGACCCCAGCATCCCAGACACACGGGTGACAGGAGGTGAACAGTGAGGGCTGGGTGCAGTAGGCCGGAGCTCTGTCTCCTCCTCCCTCTGTTCTTTTCACTCTCCCTTCCCTTCTTCCTTCCACCCACTCGCTCTCTGTCCCATTCTCACTTTCCTCCGTTCATTCTCAGTACCTTTCTTTTTCTCTTAGACATGGCACACATACTTATGTTTTTGTTTTTTTCTTGCTGGTTTTGTAAGCTGCTTCCGGAGGAGTCCCACCCACTTCTTTCATGTTTTACTGTTGTGCTAATAAAGTTACATTTCCATTTCTTTGTGTTGTGTTAATAAAAGTTGTTTTTTTTTATCATTAAATAACTGAGTGTATGGCTCTTCTTTTTCACTTGTCTGTAGTTTATTTTGAAAATCGGTGGTTGATAGTCGGTTATAAGTGAAACTTTGTTTCATTTTCCAGTACACCTACCAAATATAAACCAACACACTATTACACAAATGAATCCTGGGTAATTGTACAACCGCAAGTGTTCTATGAGTGTATCACTTTATAACACCATGAGTACAGCCTGTGTGATTTCAGAACCAATAAGACACTGCCTAGGACCACTGAGGCTTCAAGGACTGGTGAGGCCCACCCTCCATATTTAAATAAAGCCCCGGAGGTTGCCGATCCCCAGTCTTGAGTTGGCCTCGAAGCCCCCCGAACAATTCGTAAACAATACCCTGGGCGGTGTCGATCCCCTAGTCTGCGAAACGTCTCTGTGCCCTCCCGCGCCTAATTTACATGTGAGATTAGGATCCCCAGTGCTGCAGAGACCCTGCAATATAATAATAGGATTGGCCCCGGAACATTACCCACCAGTGTGCTCATTTAAATGAACGGGTGAGACCCCACTTCACTTTGTTTCTCAATTTTTTCCATCCGGTTCCGCTTTATTGAAACAATACGAGGTTTTCCTCCTCTCGCTTCAACGAGGCAAACAAGAATTTACTATCACAGGGTGCAAGCAATGCTCCTGCCCTGTAATAGCAAACATAAATGTCCTGTGCTTGCACACCCCGGGACATTGTATGACCTGCGCCTGGGAGTTGGCGCTCCATGGGACCATGATGCTTTGTTTAATGCATAACTACAGAATTAGTATAAACGCATACTAACACTACTTGTACACATGTGGTACAGCAACCAGTGTATAGTGAAGAGGCAGAGGAAGCCCAAAATCAAAAAAATATAAATCCTACCACAGGTAGGATCACATAGTTCGATCAGCCGACGACCCTGGGATGAGTAGAAACAGATTCAGCAAGAAAACGGGTCTTCAGCACATGACACTGGGATGAGTAGAAACAGATTCACCAAAAAAACGGGTCTTCAGCACAATGCAAGCAAGCGCAAAATCTTAGTGAGTGCTGCCTTCTTTTCACCTTCTCCTGCTTGTCACCAAATTTATGTAATGAACGGGAAGACAGCAGTGGATCCGATAAGTAGATTTATTGCAGGAAAAGAAGACAGCTTGAACAGCCATCAACAGGACCAGACACCAAGGTATCCATCTTCTCCAGCACCATGTACAAACTCCCCAAGATTCCCCTCATGACAGCCCTACATTCTAACATTACATACTTACATTATAGTATCATTACATACTAACATTGTACTATGACTTACATTGAAATAGTACACAGAGCACATCACTATACAGCAATGAGCTCACGGTTTAATCCCCGAGTCTTCAGACCAGTAGGGGTGAGTAGTTCACTTTCCACTGCCTGTATAGTATAAACAAATACTAACACTGCTTACAGTTATACTACAGCGGCCAGTATGCTACAGCACCCACAGCTCATCACTTTACAAAAATCAGCTCGGTTTGATCCCCGAGTCGTCACACCGGTAGGCGTAGTACCTTGCTTCCCACTTCCGGTGTAATATAAACGCACGGTAGAGCTTAGTAGTTCGCTTCCCACGCCCTGCATGGTATAAACGCCTACTAACACTACTTCCACAGGTATCCTACAAACACCAGAGCACATCACTTTACAGCAATGACCTCCCGGTTTAGGCTCTAGGTTTCATACACGACTGTAGCACCATCTCATCTCAGCACCATGTCACTCTGAGCAACACCGCACTTTCAGACCGGTAGGTGTGACTATTTCGCTTCGCACTCCCCCACTGAGGTTACAGTGCTCCTATCCTCCTGTTTCCTACTCTTTTTGCCCTTTTTCCCCCTTACTCGCTTCGACGGAATCACAAAATGGCAGCCAACACTTCCTAGTTGCAACCGCTCGCAGCCAATAAGCAGCAAGCTTGTGCTCGTAAAGCCTCAGCCAATCAGGTGGCAGAATTCCCAAATATCGATATCTGTAAATTTCGATATTTCTCAAAAACTACTGAACCGATTTACACCAAATAAACAAAAGCGTGCTTTCAAGACCAATACCCTTCTCCCTGCCAAATTTGGGGTAATTCCGTTCACCCGTTCGACCTGTAGCCTTGTCTAAAGTTTCCTATGGAAATTAACATGGAGAAAACACGTTTTGGGACCCCCTTTTTTCTTGTCCCCCCTTGATGAATCACCCCCAAGCTTCCCACATAGGAGCTAATATGAACAAAGAATTAGTTTGGAAAATTCATGGAGATTCATCAAACAACGCCAAAGTTATAAGCAAAACAAAAAATGTTCATCCTATGGAAACTTGGTCCTAACTATAACTACCTACTGGCGACCGCCAGTAGGTAATGATACAAAAAAGAGACCCATATCAACATCAGCCTGTTACAACAACATCATGTCTTGTTATGCAGTACCATACTCAAAGATGATGTTTTTAATCAGGCATTGAACACTGGGTAATACATAAATCAGAGTGGATCCTAAATTAACAAATAAACCCAACTGGATTAAAACCCTCCATTATATGTTTACAGTAACTTCTACATAAATCACCAAAACCTCTTCTTATGTTCAAATTGCAAATAAGCATTAAGGCCATAATACCAGAAATGAGTCAGGCATTCTTTCCGAAAAAATCCAGCCACCAAGACTACCACAATTTGAGGTAGCTCTTTCTACCTGCAAAACATGTGCCAATAAACTGCCCTGCAGACAAAACTGCACGATACACCAATAAAAAGATTGGATTGCTTTGAGTCTGCACAACGTTAACGTATTAGGTAACCATGTGCTGATACCATAATCACATTGGTTACATTACTATTAATCTGCTTTTCTGTTAATTGGTACTCTTTGCAGGTTCACCCCCATACTTCTTTCATCCCTCCTATTTTTGGACTCTGCACACTTTACTTTTCTGCTAACCAGTGCTAAAGTGCTTGTGCTCACTCGCTACAGTATGGTAAAATTGGTTTACACATAATTAGCATATCTAATTTACTCATAAGTCCCTTGTAAGATGGTGTAACATGTACCCAGGGCCTGTAAATGAAATAGAACTAGTGAACCTGAGGGTACATATTGTGCCACCCACTGAAGTAGTCCCTTAAAACATATCTCAAGCCTGCCATTGAAGCCTGGATGCAGTTCTAAACTGCCAATTCGAAATATAATCCCCTTGCAAAGCCTTAAAATCCTCTTTTATTGCATATAAGGCACAACGAAGGTAGGACCTTGGCAGCCCATAGGGCAGGGTGTATTCTAATGATAAGGTTGGACACATACTTTTAAGTTTAATATGTTCTGGCAGTGAAAACATACTATATTAGATTTTCACTATTGTGAGGCCTACTTCTTCCATAAGATAACATTGGGCGACCTTATTACATTTAATAAGTGCTAACTTTTCATTAGGAAGAGGTGAACATCTCATGTTTGGTGGCCAAGAAATGGTAATTAAAAAATCCTCTTTTATGGTACAGTTGGATTTTGAGTTACAATTTTGAAACTGCCACATTTAGAAAGTTTCAAAGAGAACAATTGATGTTCTTGGTCACATGACTGGGTGTAGTTGTCAGTTGGACTTTGTTTATTCCTCCCAGACAGCCACTCAATAGAGGGATTATGTGGGCCTGAATGGACCATCAACTGACAGGATGGGGGGCGAGCGGGACACAGACCCACTTACAACTGAATAAGCCGTGTTCCGCCTTCACACAAATTACTTGTCATCCCTGAATTGTTTATGCAGCTGGCCGGGAGCCAGGGCTGGGGAGTCAGGAAGCTTCAAGCACTTTTCTAGAAAAGGGTTTTTTCTAGAAACGTTTTCTATTTCAAAGAAGGCACCAGTTATAATAATAAGACCCTTGAGTTCACGTTCTGGACCTGCAGAAAGACTCTCAGTGGACTGCCTGCTGTTGTGGCTTGCTGTATGCTCCACTAGACTCAATTTCTTCACCAGAAAGGGCTGCTTTCTGCTTTGCTGCCTGGAGAATGCCTAGAACCCTCAGAGGCCTGACCTGCTGTTTGAGCCCTGTTTCATCACCTGAACCCAGAACTACCAGAGTGACTACAAGAACTAGTTTGCTGGTCTCATGTTCAGGGCCAAAGGGACACAAATGGCCTCCACCATCTTCAATCCACACCTGGACCGAGTCTGAGTGAGTCCTAACCCCCCAGGGGTGGCCCTCCATTCTTGGAACCTTGGTGGTGGTGCTAAATGCGCCAGATAGCCAAATCTTAAACTTGCGATTTAGATAATTTTTACCTATAAAACTGCACTGAGAACTGAGAGAAATCTGGGACCAACCTGCTTGACTTGCCTGCCAAGGTGCATCGCCGGTCGGCCTGATTTCGCGGCCGCTCCGACTACATATTTCTCCACAGCAGCAAATCGTGTTCAGAGCCCCTTGGAGAAGAGGTATCTAGCTTCCTCAAACTTTCGTCAGCTACAGCCTCCAGCATAAGTCTGATGATAAGTACTGATAGGGCCAAATCCACTTCATGTATCCGAATTGTGGTTGGCCATATGTTTTGACCTGGTCTCGCATGACTAAACGTCTTTGGTTGCTGCTTTGATCTTTTACTTTTTTCACAAAAGGGTAACCCTTAGTCCCTAACAAGTTTGGGTATAGACTAAAGTAAAGGTAAATGGCTGACAAGGGAATTATTCATAATCATCATTTTCAGAAGTCAACACCAAGGTTTTTCACCAAATAGTGACATCACAATTTGAATTCAAAATATTTCCATATGTGTAAAGAATTTTTCTAAATGACCTAATCCAAAGAAACCGGCGTGTAGAAAGTACTGAACATAAATGTATTTGTTTGTATATAAAATGTCATGGGGCACATAACATATCAAGTCAGACATCAACAATGCTACATCATCATTAAAAAAAATCAATCCTTACAGATAGTTATGTCAATGTGTGTGGAATCCACTCTTAAGGTGTTAGTGACTGTCTTCACTCAAATGTGAATCATTCATAGGTGAAGTTCTAAGAATTATAGCCAATGGATGTGGACTAACCATTGATGTTTCAGTCTCAAATCTTTTAAGTTCACAAGACCATCATCACAATCAAAACACTTTGGGCAGAAAAACACCAATGACCCTTTCAGAAGATAATGAAGATATCTATTTATTGACATTATTAGAAAAGGGAAATTAAGGCCACAATGGCTCAGGCCCTCTTTAATTGACTCTGAGGCTGCATTGTCCATTTACATTCAGGGCCTCATTATGATGTCGGGGGGAAACTTTCGCTCAACACCGTCTCAGATTCGGGAACCGACCAACTCGCCGTCAGCGGTTTCGCCCAACCGATTAGGATGCGACTTAACACTGTTTGGTCGGAGTCTCATTGATCCCTCTTGGACCCCATGTTCCGCCCGACAACACAGGCTCCTATGGGGAAATAGGGTGTTTACGGAAAACTGTGCACCCTGTCACAGGCACTGCACAGTGCAGGGTTTTATAGGGGGGTCCCTTGGGTTCCCCCTCAACCCCCAATCGGAGGCCTCAGGATTAAGGGGGCCCTGCCAGGGGCCCCCAAAGTCACTTTCCGCCTGCCTTTTCAATTCGGACAGGTCGACTCGGAAAAGCTGTTGGAAACCGGCTTCATACTCGCTCAGTCGGAAACGCTGTCCACGAGCTGTATGGTGCAGTTCCAACTGACACGAATACTCTGAGAGCCAGTCGGAACCGATTCGGAAAGACAGTGCTGTTTAAAATCCAACCGTGAGCATCGTAATCGGTCGGGCAGATTGTAAACCGGGTTCCGACACGGTCTAGGAGATTCTGAATGTCGGGCGGAGGCTTTCCACCCGACATCGTAATGAGGCCCTTAATTGTAACAACGCACATCGAGTTTATTGGATTTATGACAGAGGCATTCTAAGTCAGACACATCGCAACATTTTGTGCTAACGTGTTGGTTACTGTTAGATCTGTACATAATTTCACATGCATCTATATGTCTAGTATAATCTATTGTATATGATGATTGATTTTAGAAGATTTCACTTTTAGGGACATGTTAGGAAATACAAATCCATCATCCAATGTGCTTAATTTCAGATTGAGGCAAGATCATATGGCTTTTCAATGTGCTCGAATGGATGGTGCAAACATTCTTTACTGTCCTCTGTGGGATATGAGCATGTATAGCTGCAAATGAACAGAAGTTTCTGCAAAATTCCTATTGTAACTTTATTTAACCATAATGTGATTCAAGACCATGTGTATCAATTTTAGAGAGTTTCTAACTAAAACTATGTATTAATAATTGGAGGTGTTGTTAGTAACTTTGATTTCCAGTTATTTAATCAAGTGTATAAGAACTTTCCAGTTCCCAGTTAATTGGAAGTTAAAGTAAATAATCCCAGGTAAATGTAGAAAAGTCTGAAGATTTTCCAACCCAACCAGGACAAGTATAACTTGATGGAAAAAGCTAAGTTACCATTTAATAAAATGATCAACTCCAAGGGTTTTAGTATTCCTTTGGCTGATGTCTAACAAGCTTCCTTCTAATACTGTTAAGAAATAAAGACTTTATAATTTCCAAACCCAATGAGATAAAACAGAAACATTCAGTACGTAAAATGATTAAAACAAGGAGAAATTCTGAGGTGAGGATTGGGATTGATGACTATTGGTGGGAAAATGTAAAACAAATATGTGTAGCTTTCTTGAAAATTGTGTAGCTTTCTTGAAAAGTATCTATATAATATGAAATTTGCTTGAGTGCTTGTCAGTAAAAATTGTACACTACACAATCCCTCATGTTCAAATGTGTCATGTATAATCCATGCAGTAAACAGAGTGCAGCACATGAAGCCGTGGCAAACCTCTTTTTTCATAATTCTCATAAGAATTTGTCTGTCGCTCACAGTTTAAAAAGGGAACACAAAAGCAAGGCAAACGATTTTGCACAATAAGCAGGAGTTAAAAAACAGGATTAACAGATGATTAGATTCACTTAAACTAAACTGCTAGACAATAGTTATGAGAAAAGAAAAATGTTCCATAAAAAATATAGGGAAATTCAAAAAACAAGGTTAGTATTTGGGGTGCAATAGGCAAGAGCATTCACTTCTAACTAGCGATTGACTTCAACCAGGTGGAATTGAATGGTTCCCTCTGTTCGAAAGGTTTACTTTTTGGCTCACGACATTTCCAGAGGCTGACATTTTTCAGTCAGATACCACCATAAGCTAAAGCCAAGAATGGCTCCGTGAGGTTGGAAACTTTTATTTAGTTGTCCAGGGTATGCTTGAATGTTACATCAAAAAGCGTAAAGAAGAAAAAACACTAAGAAGAGGCAGTCAATATTACATCCTTTACAAATAGAGTTGGCACCATGTGCTGCTTCACCAGATGTTTACGTTTTGTAAGTACTTCATTTTAGATCCTTTCAACACTAGCAAATGAAGAACATATTTGGGAAAAATCGTACAAAAAGTTACTAGTTTTATATGAATTGTTTAAAATAAATAATCTAACACAATCCGAATATTATGGTTTGACTTTCTGTTGCTTAAGAAAATGTATGAAGTCTTGCATTTTCAGTTGAAATGTACAGCACATAGTTCTGGCCTAATACGTGGTCTGCTTGAAAGGGAAGCAGGTGTCAAGTCTGTGACTATAAAGCTATGTCTTCTATGCGTGTGGAGGTGCTTACTGCACATGTGCTGCAGCTGAACCTCGGTTGGGTCTAAAGATGGGTGTAATTGAAGGGCATTTCACCCTTAGCAGCAACCGCAGTTGTCTAACTCCCAATGTAATAATTTGTTTGTAAATGTCTGGAACACCACATTGTTTGGTGTTCATATCGCTTCTTTGTTGCTATCTGTTCTTTAGTATCGTTTCCTCCATGCATTGCATGGCTGTCTGAGTAGGAGAAAAATGAACATTTTCCCAGTGTTCTTGAAAAGAACATTCAAAGCATGGGGCAGATGAATTGCTTTGTTTCTCGGAAAGTAACACATGGTCAATGCTTGTGTTTCATGCTTAAAACCTTAAAAGTGACCTTAGTCTGAATAGCAGGCTATTAAAGTTTCCTTAGAACAAAGGGTGAGTCTAGAAGATTCACTCACAATCTGCACATCAAGGTTTTGAAGAACGTAAGGATGTTTCACCAGGGATTTGGCCATCCCAAGATAGAGGGTTTGACATTAAGATGGCATAATGCTGTATAGGCTCCTCAGCTGAAAAAACATGAAGAAGAAAAAGCAGAGATTTGGGGTTTCAGCTGCTAACCACAAATACCTTATCAATCATGGATTTTTATAAAAATGTTGTACAAGAGTCACCTTGACAGGGTGACTAAAAGCTAAAGTCCCATAAACCAGACCTCCCACCTGCCACAAATATCTCAGTATTTTATTAACGCTGTTTAAGCCCGTGACACGCTTCCTGACACCATTTACATATGTAGGACAAGTGCAGGAACAATGGCCTAAATGACATTTTTAAATGATTGACAGATGAACCTATTATTTGTAATACAACAGGCTTTATCCCAGTATTGGATTCCGAAGGTAACATCTATGAAACAGTATATGACACTTGCATGCATTAAAAGTGGCATACCTTTCATTGCATGAAGAGTGTCCACGTAAATCTGTTCTACCGAGTGTTATTTGTTTTTAGGAAAGTGGCTTTTTATTTGGGGGGACAAGTGTCCACCTGATAGGATAAGGCCACCACTTGCTAGATGTCAAACAAATGAAATGTAATAGTTTCCTGAGAAAAACTTAGACCAAAGTGACAATGATACAATAAGGGGAACCAAAGTTATACATTTTTACATATTTAAAGTGAAAAAGCACCAGGAAACAGAAAGTGCCAAATGTAAGTCAATGCTCACAGACAAACAGGACCAATGTGCAATTTCAGGCTGACCATGATGGAACTCGGATAGAATACACCAAGTTGATTGGTCTGGAAGTCAAAAAGCTCAAATGCATTTCTAAGTCCCACTTCAGAAAGGGACTTTGTCACCTTCTTGAAGAAATATTTTGAGATTTCTTCTCAGTCCTAATGCAGAATGGGACTTTGTAACATCTTGAAAAGAAAAATTCTGTCTGCTGGGACGCCACTCAAACTATAGCTGTCGATGTGAAATCAAACGCCGGATATCTAACCCTTCTGGTGCTCTTTAGCTTTTGAGGTTTCTCTATGAAAATAGAATAGGACTTAGTCGCATTTTCTGGGGAGCGGAGATCACCAGGTGAGATGAAGCTGAAATACAATCCGATGCTGTAAAACTGCTGGTTGAATACTGTTTTGCTATTGGTACTGTTTAAGTTATGCTTTCAGAAATTTTCAAACTTTCTTCTGCTGCCCAAACAACCACATGAACTCACTTCTGAGGCCTTCAGGAACTCAAAGCAAGGCATTAAGAGACTCTCAGAGTGTCAGGCAGATGCCAACAGCAAAGTCCAGTTTCAGTCCAGTTGCCACTGGTCCACTGGATTCTTCACAGAAATGTCCATCTTTTTTTCATGGTCCTGGAACCACCCAAGGGATAAGTCTTGTGAACCTTGGAGATCTTTGTCTGGTTGGATTGCAAGTGGAATAAGGCTTAAACTCCTCATGTAATTCTCACAGGTCACAGATGCCAAGTGCAGAAGGTTCAGTCGACCTGGTATCCTTTCACAAGTCTAACAATGCTCTGAGGAAGACTGGGTGAGGATCCAGTTTTGTAGGGTTCTCCAGGCTATGGGTGAGAGACACCATATGGCACTCCTAGTATTGCTCTGACTACTTAAGTAAATGTTCGTAAGCACTGTCCTACATACCTTTTAAGTAGTTCCTGTTTACCTTACTGCAAACTGGCTTAAAAAGCAATGAGTCAGGGCAAATCCAAAATTGACAGAGTCTTCACCCACACTAAACTTGGGTCTGAGAGCTGCGGGTTAGTAGAGAGGTGTACTATGGACAATACAAATATCCTTCCACATCTAGCACTGAAATCCAATTTGAAGCAGCCCCTAGACCCACAACATAAAAGGATACAGAAATCTAGTAAGACAAGCATGGTCCTTCAGTAACCAGATAGAGGATACACATGAATTGTTACCTGGGCCTGTTTGATCCCTTTCAAAAGTGCAAACATTTTATTTGTGCTTCAGACATGTCTGTCATACAGAGTTTGAGTCTGTTATGCCATTAGGAGGGGCAACAGCCCACACCGTGAATATTCAGCTGAGCTCCGATGTGTCATCCCTACCCATTCAGGTTAACCTGTCAATCAAAGTGGTCTATTGTGTGGCTCCTGGAAGGAACCTCATACCTCATTACAGGCAGGGCAGGAGCTGCAGACTAAGAAGGATTAACCTATAGTAGGTCAGGCAAGTAATGATAGCTTTTCTGAAAGTTATATTGAATCTGGTTAGAAAAAATACGACTTTACAAATGAAGTGGATTTAGAAAACTGGTAGGAAAAGTGTCCTACTGGATAATGCAGAAATAGTGATTTAATCTGCTTTATCAAGTTCAAGTTTATTGTTTCAGTTAATGAAGACCATAACAATTTCTCAATTTAAAGAATAAACTATCACCATATATATTGTGATGAAATAGTACATCCCAAGAAATTACAATCCGTCATTTTAAAACAGGGGAAGAATATATGCAAATATGCAAGGCCATGACATTGTCACAATTTAAAATATCAAATATTACCATATATAACAAAATACAGTAATACATCCTAAGGAAAGTGCAACCCATCATTTTACTCTAAATTTACATGATTAAAAACAATCAGTTTTAAAAGAAGGGAAGTATATGTGCAAATATTCAAGGCCATGACAATTTTGCCATTTACAGTATCAAATATTACCATACATAAGGTAATACAATAATACATCCTAAGGAAAGGTGCAATCAATCTTTTTACCCTAAAATGACATGATAAAAATCAATCAGTTCTAAAACCTGGGCAGTATTTGTGGAAATACGCAAAGCCAATATAACTAATATTCAGCTGCCTATTTGACTAACGCAGGTTAGAGTGTTTTTTAGGTTGTGCTTGTGGACTGGTCACACGAATAGTAAATTCAGTATTTATTAATTTGGGCCACTGCCAGAAATATAGCAAGTTTTCAGATTAACTGCAGGTCTCCAGGATTAAGGCATTCTGTTTTAAATTCCCTACATGCATGGATCCCTCTGTTGTTGAAACTTTACTTTATAGATTGTGAGTGAAGATTGTGCAGTTCGGGACAGGTGCAGATCCAATGACTGAGATATTTTTTTACTTTCCAAAATCTACATGATGTCGGAGTAGTGTGTTTCAAAACTGTCTGGTTTGCTAGTGTTGGTAAGAAACCCATGCATGGAATAATGAGATTGTGCTTCATACAGAAAACGAGAATGCCTGATAAGGTGCTGGGGCCCGGGTGTTGTAGTATTTGATTGCTTCCCATGTGTGAGAGTGGGAGCTGAATTTGATTTTGTCCTAAAGACAAAATTCTAGCTTTATCGCCCTATTGGTCACATTTTTAAAGGCATCATATGGCGGACTTGCAGCCCATAGTTTGGTTAGACACAGTTTTTTGAGGGAAGCATTCAGATATTTATAGTGTTCCGACTTGTGGTCACTTTGAAGAGCATGATGTGCAGTTTGAAGTGCAATTTTGATATTGACTGATGTAATTCCAACTTTTTATTGCTATTAATCTTCTGGCCAGGTCTTTTCTAAGTAGCCCAAATTTGAGCCAAATTTGTGCTGGTGATGCGCTTTGGGCGGGTTGAATACTTGCCTAAAGGTATTAGTCTGCATTTTATCCACTATTGCAGCATCCTCCCTCCCATGGTCATACTAGCACATGTAATGATTGGTAGAAGTTTGCGGTCGATAACTGAGAAGAGTGGTTCAATGGATGGCCCTCCCACTTTTTTTGCCAGGATTGCAAAGGCTGCATAAATGCAAGCCCCTTCTTCTCCATATATTTTTTGGGTGGCAGACGTTTCCTCTTAAATCAAGTTACAGTCCAAGATATTTGTAATTAGATACTGTTTCAAGTTGTGTATCTTTTAACACCATTGTGGGGCTCTGTCCAGCTCAATAAATGATGGACATTGTTTTAGTTTTGGTCACATTGGCCTTCAGATGGTTAGTTCTCGCGTATCGTGCCAGAATGTCAACTGATCTTTGTAGGCCTACTTTGCTTGAACTAAAAAGCGCAATGTCCTCTTTGTATGATAGATGAGTGAGACTAAGGGGACACAACTGGAGAGGATGGGAGTTTTCCTGATCCAAGGCTGGCGATAGATCTTCCATAAAGACATTAAAGAGATGAGGAGCTAACACTCATCCCTGTTTTAGTCCTTGTTGAGTCAGGATCTTCCTGGATATTCTGGGACCATCCCCTATTCTTATTTGAATCCAGGTTTCAGAGTTTAGTAACTGAATTGCTCGCAGCAGTGTTTTCGGGATACCTCGCTCTACAATCTTTTGCGCAATAGCGCCCGGTTTGCACAGCCGAAAGTTGCTTTGAAATCAATTAAGTAGAGGAGTAGCCTTTTCCTACCCCACTTGAATTGGTCAATCACAAAGGCAGTTGCTAGTATATGTGTTGTTGGCCCTACACATTTTCTAAACCCAGACTGGTGTCATGGAATCATATTGGTTTTAGGTGACCAGTAAGTTAAATACATCAGTAGTAGGGACACATAGGGCACCATTATGATGGCGGGCAGACCGTAACGAGATGCGGGTCCGCCCGCCAGGGGTGTGGCGATCCCGCTGTGCTGATTACGATGCGCCTGGCACACAGCGGGCGCATCACGCTTCTTTTACATTGCGGTGGGCGGTGCCTGCCACCTTGTGCATGTAAATGTCGGGGTACCATGGGTACCCCCCAAGTGCAGCCACCCACGCCCCAACCCCCTGGGGGCCCACAACGGGCCCCCAAATAAAAGACTGCATGCCTTTCCATGGCAGAGTCTCTGCCATGGAAAGGCAATTCACCGCCATCTCACCATATTGCTGGCCTTTTCTGCCCAGTAGGCAATCGGGCGGATTGCCTACCGGCGGAAAACCGGCGGACGGTCTTTCCATCCGCCTGGGTCCCCACCGCCATCATAATATGGTGGGGGGGAAATGTTAGGCGGATAGTGGAGAATGGCGGGCGGATCGCCACTGCCATACGAGCGGTGATGATCCGCCCGCCATCCTAATGGGCCCCATAGTGTTTCCCTTTTGAAACGAGGCTTTAGTTACTTGGGTTTGTCCTGTCAGCTCCCTTAAAATATAGGATTTATTATGGAGCCTTGCTAACTCTCAGGTACAGTGCCACTGAGCAGAACGTCCTTGAAAAGCATGCCGAATAGTACTGACCAGAATTCTACATCTTCTTTAAAAATGGTTTGTGGAAGGACATTTGGCCCTGGTGCTCCTACACGATGACCTCTGAGTAGGTCTTTTTTGATTTGAGGTGGAGGTGTGGTTTTAGTTCCTTATGCCTTCCTATTTGATTGCAGTTGAGGTGTTCGACTCTTCGTGGTCATTGTTTTATTGCAAATATGTTTGCAGGGTAGATCACTCATAGTTCATGTACAATGTTTTAATTAATTAACCATTTTCCTTTGTGTTAAGGTTGCATTTGGTTTCCAAAGATTTCCTTGGTTAGTTTGCCTCGTGTTAAATATTATCTTGATCCAAAAACCCTTGTTCACAGCATTATCTTGCCTCAGTTGTTTTTTATACTCTTTCTTTAGATGGTTCAGAAGTTCCCAAAGGGAGGACTTCAGGAGGGGTTCTTTCAGTTGTCTGGCTAATCTCATTTGTTCCCTTTTTAACTGTTTGCAGGTGGGTGATAGGCGTGGTTTTGTTCTTTGCATGACTGGTAGGCCAGATTTAAATCTTTGAAAGGCACATGGGCCTGGTGTCACTGAAAATGCCTGCATTAAATATGGCAGCCACAAAGCCTAACCAAGCATCAATTAGATAATCTGTGCTGTTAATAAAGTGTATCATTAGGTCTTTAGCCCGAGATGCAAGGTCTAATGTATTGTATTGTATTGTATTGTATTGTATAAAGTTCTTCTATAGCGCTTTCTGTCACCCTACGGGCATCCTGGCGCTAAGAGACTATTGAAGAAAACCTGAGACAGTAGGAACGTTTGCCGTTGTGCCAAGAATGTTACACTCTAATCTCTGCCAAAGAGCCATGTTTTAAGATTCTTCCTACAGCTCAGCAATGATGTAGCTTGGCGTAGATCTTGGGGGATTTGATTCCAGAGGCGGGCTGCCGCCGTACTAAAGGCCCTGCCTCCCGTCTTAGTGCGTTTAACTCTGGTAACCACTGCCAGACTTTGGCTGGTGGACCGAAGAAGTCTCTTTGGTTCATACCATGAGAATCTATCGCACAGAGGAGGAGGACCAATTTTATGGAGGGCTCTATACACCATGACCAATGATTTGAACTCGATCCTTTTATTGATCGGGAGCCAGTGAAGGTCCCTCAATGCCAGTGTTGTTGAGGAGTCACGTTGTCTTCCCAAGGCCAGTTTGGCTGCGGCGGACTGTATTCTTTGCAGTCCCTGTACAGTGTACCGAGGGGCACCCAGGAACAGTGAATTACAGTAATCGAGCCTACTTAGGATCACGCTCTGAACCACCAGAGATCTGGTCTCGATAGGGAGGAGCAGGAGGATTTGGCGCAAAGCTCTTAGTAGGGCAATACAGGTGCCTATGGTCTTGTTCGCCTGGGATTGCAGCTGGAGATCTTCATCCATCATAACCCCCAGGTTACGGACTGTTTTTACTGGCAGTATCAGGGCGTCTTCCGGCAAGAGTCGGAACTCACCCGAGAGATGTTTAGGCAGTCTCGCTGCGCAGCAGTGTAGTAACTCCGTTTTCCCGGCATTCAGCTGCAATGAATTGGCTCTCAGCCATTCTGAGACTTTTTGCATGCAGGCCTGGAAGGAATTCATGGGCACTGCATGTTCTCCCTCCAGGGAGAACATTAGCTGGATGTCGTCAGCATAGTTAACCACCTCGATCCCGTAAGATTTTATTAGAGGGATCAGGGGTCTCAGATAGGCATTAAAGAGTATAGGGCTGATAGCTGAGCCCTGGGGTACTCCATGGCGAACCGGGGTCCAGGAGGAAACAAAAGGCGTTAATGTCACTGCCTGTTGACGATCCGTCAAATATGACCGTAGCCATTCCAAGGCGCGACCTGTCACCCCCATATCTTCTAACCTTGCCAGCAACACTGAGTGATTAACCGTGTCGAATGCTGCCGACATGTCCAACAATACCAACACAGAGGAACATCCACTGTCGGCACGCATTCGAAGTTTGTCCAGAACGGTAATCAATGCAGTTTCCGTCCCATGCCCAGGCCGGAAGCCAAACTGGTCCCTGTCCAAGATCAGATGTTCTTCAAAAAAATTGGACAGGGATTTGCTGACTAATTTTTCCAAGATTTTAATTGGAAATGGCAACAGGGAAATTGGGCGGAAATTAGCCGGCAAAGAGGGATCAAGAGAAGGTTTTTTCAGTAATGGGGTGACCATTGCCTGTTTCCACCTGCTTGGCACAGTGCCTTCACTCAAAGATTGGCAGCAAATTTGCCACAGATCTGAGAATAGGGCGGGTCCGAGCTCCTTCCAGATCTTGTGAGGAAGGGGGTCCAAGGGTGATCCTGATGAAATCTCCCGCGCTATCTCATGAAAAGAATCCTCCGTAGGGGGGATAAAATGGCTCAGAGTAGTTTCTCTTCCGATGTCTACGCTAATCGTGGAGGGCTCTATAGCATTCTGATCGAACCCACCCACGATATTATTGACCTTCTCAACAAAAAAAGTAGCAATTTTGTTGCACAAGTTTTGTGATGGCTGGATAGTACTGGCCATACAGCCCGGGTTACTAAGGTCTCTAACGATGTTGAAGAGTGCCCTAGTTCCATTGGGTGCCTGCAGAATGGAATTGGCATAGAATTTCGCCTTAGCTTCCCTAATGGCTGCCTTGTATTGGAGTTGTATGATTTTTAAGGCTGTTCTGTCTGCTTCCCGGTACTGTCTGCGCCAGCTTCTTTCCGTCTGTCTGCGTACAAGACGTAACGCTTTTAGCTCCTCACTGAACCAGGGGGCCGAAGGAGTACAACGCATTCTCAGTTTTTTTTTAGGTATATGGCCTTCTAATACTGAGTTGATGGAAGTACTATAACTAGTATAGTTTTCTTCCGGTGTAGCCTTTGGGTCAAACAAGTTGGAATGTGGGAATAAGGAGGATGCTCCTCTCCTGAAGAGTTTAGCCCAGTCCCTTCCCCACCTAAAACGTGCTTGTTTGTCCACAACCCGTTTATCCTCTTGTATGCTAATCCGGAACTGTATTAAATAGTGGTCAGTCCAGTTTAGTGGAGTAATACTAATTACTTCGGTTTCAGAGGGTTTGGCGAAGACTAGATCGAGTATGTGGCCTCCCACATGTGTAGGTTGTTGGACCAGCTGATGGAGGCCACAGTTCTCACCGGTGTAAATCAGGGCTTGTAGATGATTTCCAGAGCTCCCTGTTTCCCAGAGATTGAAGTCTCCCAAGAGCAGCATTCTGGAGTGTGTGGAAGCCAAGGCGACAATAGTGTCCAATAGTGCCTGATGATTAGCGTCCACACCCGGAGGTCTGTAGCAAACCATACCCGATAGCACTCTCCCCTTAGCCTCCTGTATAGAGAAGCCCATGATTTCATAGCCTGCTATGGCTTCAATCGGTAGCATAGCACAGTCCCATTGTTCCTTAAAGATTAGTCCTACCCCTCCTCCTCTCCCTGATATACGAGGTTTTTGGATGATCTTATATCCAATGGGGCAAGCTAGCCCGAGTTCTACTGAGGAGTCAACATGGATCCAAGTCTCAGTAACGAACAGCAAGTCCAGGTCTAAATCTTCCAGCAGGTTATAGATGTCTTGATGGTGTTTAATAAGTGACCTGCTGTTGATTAAGCCACAAGATAATGCCTGTCGCTGTCCCTCCCGTGACCTGTTCCCTAGTTTAAGAAGGGTATCTTTGGAGTAGCGTAGTCTGTCGGTGCAATTTTGAGAAGCGTTTCTGGCGCAAGGCGCGACCGAGGCGCGGACGGGCGCAGACGGGCTTGCCTCTGGCGCGCCTCCGGCGCGCCAGAGGCGCGCCCGCTGCGCGCGCGCGCTGCACGCTTGCGTGTCCTGCATTTATATAGTGCAGGCTACTAGAACGCTAACAGCAATGGCGTCCAACGGTGTCTCTAAGGTGAGTGAATCTCGCAAATGGCGAGTGCTTGAGCGTTATGTTTTATAGTGCGGGTGAGTGGGCTTTGCGGAAATACAGGAAAATCACAATTTCAATTTCACAGTTTCTTAAAAGATAGCCCAACCCAGCCACAACCACCCTATATTAAAAATAATGCAGCGTACTTCCGACTCTTCAGCAGAAGCGTTCTACGATCGCAGTTTAGGTTTAAAATAATCTCGTCTCAATGTGAATTTCTTAGACCATTGTCGTCACTTTAAATTGGTTGTTTCTGTCAAGCCAGTTTCTGATGGGGCCAGTGTGTGTAATTCTAATGACAGAAGCTGGAAAGAATTGTCACTGTCCATTGTATATTTTATTGAAACGTGCTTAACCAGTGGGATCAGAGGTAGAGAGACTATTGTATAGTCAATGACTGACCATGAATTGGGACCATCGTATATGTGGTTTGGCATCTACAAATCATCTGTTTAAGACCGTAATTCCAAGAAATGCCACAGTCATGACAAATGTTTCCCTATTCAGGTCTTGACAGTTGAGTTTGTCTGTGTTGGAATGTTACAGAATGAATTTTCAGTGTTAAGTATATCATCATCTATGGTATAGATTACATTTTAATTGAAATCTCCCATTAGTATTATGTCCAATGCCGGGTTTCCCTGCTTATTATTATGATGGATGTTGTTTTTTCTATTAGCGATTTAATCTTTGCTAAATTTGGTTGAACATAGATGTGAAACAACAGTATCAGCGATCTCATGTCTTGGTTGCTAAGTTTGATGATTTGGAGGCCTGGGTCTACGTGTGGTTGTTCTTACATGGGGATGGTTAGGCTGAATGATACATAGACAGCTAGGCCCTCTTGCAGTTTTCCATGGCACATGGATTTTGTGGTCATGATTTGATGATGTATGAAACCTACTACTGGGAGATTCATCATTGACCAGATTTCTTGAAGCACAATTAAGGGCCTGATTTAGATCTCAGAGGTTTGGGTCCCACTGTCACTTCTCTTGCAAGTCTTCCTACCCGCCGCCTTGGCGGTCCATCCGCTTGATTTAGATGTTGGCTGGTAACTGGAATGAAGACCTGCGTAGTCCTGCAGCCTCAGCCAGGATCTTTCTCCCACGTTAATGGCATCAGCGGTAGAAGCGACTTTCGGAGGGTGTCTTACCAAAAGTCCTGCTGTTGAGATGATGATGTGCCTTTCCGTTGAAGCAACTGTGGTTGGGAAGCCTCCACACTCGAGTTAGTGGAATCAAAGAAAAAAAGGTGATGACTCACCTTTTTTCGGAGTCCACCACGGAATCCATCTTGAACACCATTGTCCAGGTCCTCGTTGTGCTGCTGCTACTTGACCACGACACTCAAACACACTATTGTCGCTGGTATATGAGGTAGGCTTTTGCGGTGGGTGGGGTTTGTACATTCAAAAGTGTGTGTATGTTGTTGGTGTGCTATGCTATATGTCAAAAATAGTCATTACACATTACCTAGATGTACATTTTGACAGATTCACAACATATATGTGTATTGAGATGAAGATATGTTGTACTCACCAGTCTCCACACCACCAAGGCCTCACTCCATCAGGACTACACGGACAGGACACCACCAGCACAATGACAACATCTAAATCGGCTTGGTGAAAACAGTGACAGAGTACTGTTATCCAGCAGAGAAGACCACCACCAGGGGTTGTCCTGTCTAGTGCTGCAACATCTAAATACAGCATGGAGACAGCCATCAGCTCAACGGAGTAGTACTTGGGACTACCGCCGTGGCGGGACGGTGGTAATACCATAAAGATCAAAATCAGGCCCTATGTCTTTATTTGCCCAATGCTGTGGAGGAGAGCCATCTTCCAACAACAATTTCTCCCCAGCTTTATTCCAAGATAATAAAACAAATCCCATATGTTCGGGTTCATTCGAATGGTGGATTCATGTGGGTTGTGAAGCATTTAAAACTGAAGGGATCCAGTCCCAGGGGAGGCTGGAATCTTTTTGCCATTATGCCCCAGCTTTTGAAAACCTTGACCTTGGTTATGAGCATTGATGCTATTTCATTGGATGGCCAAGTTGTTAATGTGAGTTCTGGTCAAGAGGGATTGTCATTTGTCAGGAATTCCACAGCTAGAAAATCACTCGATGTCATATCTTTTAATTCAGAGATTTCTCCAAGTAGCCTAATGATACTTTCTCTATTGAGGATATCCGGCTGTCCTAAAGTACTATATTCTGGTTTGAATAAGAGTTTGTACTCTTTTTTTTAGAGTTTTTCTGGCAGACAAGAGGATTTTATTTTAGTTCTCAGTCATGTTGTAGCAAGTATGGCAGCATTTGGGGGCTTATGGTGTGCCAGTATGATTACCTGCAATGTCAGCCTTTGTTGCATTTTCCCTGGGCCTGTTGTAGTTCAGACGAGGTGGGTTCCTTTTAGGATGTTTGGATTGTCCATTAACTGTGCTGCGGGTTATAATAAGATGGTTCGGTCGCGGCCATTGATTAAGATGGACATTGAATGTGGCTTCACTATACGTGAGGTTGGATTGTCTTGCATCTCAGAGTGCATGGTGCCAGTTGTTGGTGTGAGCGTTTTAACAGTGTCAGTCATTTGTGTGGAAGGGTTTTTTGACCTGGATAGGGTCAGGTTAGATTAACTGACTCCTGGCTTGTATCCCTGATTCGCACGACTCCGTTCAGATTGTCTCTGAGGTGCGCACGCATCAAAATAGGCAATTGCGATTCCATAATTGCGATTATTAAGGAATCGCAATTATTTAATTGCAATTGCCTATTCCTGTCGGAATCGCAAAAAAATTTGCTATTCCTACACATTCCTGAATTGCGACTCGCCAATTGTGAGTCGCAATTAAGGAATTGCTTCCCATTCATTCCTATGGGCCTAGAGGCCAATAGGAATGAATGGGAATCGCATGCGCAATTTGCGAATACCAAATTGGTACTCGCGAATTGCGCATGCAATTTCAAGGGTGCCAAAAGGACACCCTGATGCACCCCTGAAATTGCATTGTTATCACATGTTGCACACACACATGCCCCAAGGGCATGTATGTGTGCAACATGGAACTTCTAAAAATGCACTTTTGTGCATTTTTCTAAGTTCTTGCAAATTACCATCAAATTGGACTTGATGGTAATTTGCGTTTCATAATTGCGAACTCGCAATTATTTCTTGGTTCATGCATTGCATTTAAGGAATCACAATTTGCGATCCCTTAAATGCAATAGCAAAATTAAGTAATCGCAAATTTAGCAATTACTTAAATTGCTAATTTTTGCTTTTGGGATGATACATTCCAAATGCAAAAATACCAGTCGCAAAGGGGCAGATTCGCAGAATCTGCCCCTTTGCGACCGGTATTTTTGTTGATGCATGTGGCCCTATATTTCTCTCTCCTAGTCAAAAGTGCAGTTGTAATGGACATGGGTGTCACTTGGTAACACTTAGCTATGAATGCAGGTGCTTGCAGTTTGGTTTCCCTACTTTCTGTTCTCTGGATTTTTAGGGGTCTATTATAATGGCGGGCAGATCGCCACCGCATGTATGGCGGTGGTGATCGGCCCACCATTATTCTCCGCCTGCCTCCCATTTCCCCCGCCATATTAGGATGGCAGGGGGGACCCCGGCGGACAGAAAGACCATCCGCCGGTTATCCTCCGGTCTCACAGGAGACCGAGCGGGAAAGGGGTCTAATATGGTGGAGGTGTCTGCAAGACACCACCATCCATATTAGCATGCAGGCGGAGATGTGCCTTTCCATGGCGTTGCCGCCATGGAAAGGCATGCAGTCTTTGCCATGGGGGCTGGGGGGTGCACATGGGGGGTACCTATGGTAGCTCCCTGCATTGGCACTGACAAAGTGGCAGGCACCGCGCGGCGCCTGTCACCTTGTGCATGCCAATGCACGATGCACATTCCCAGCATTGTGGCAGGCGGTGCTGTGAGCACCACCCACCACAATGCTGGGAATAGGGGATGCCACCGCTACGGTGGCGGCGGCATCCTAATTGCCGGTGCGGGACCGCCGCACCACTGGCGGCCGGTCCGAGCACAGCTAGGGTGGCGGGCGGACGAAAGTTCACCCGCCATCCTAATAGGCCCCTTAGTGTTTTCATCCCTCTGTGGTATTATGTTGAGAGTCTATTGAAGCAGTGTCCGAGATTTTAGTGCCATCCAGATCCTTTGCCCAAAAACTGGGGAACTATAATTGTAGTGGCTGTTTCCTTTGGGTGTTGTTTTTCATTTCTCATCTTCTTTGCCCGTTTGACTGCCTTTTAATTGGTTTGGGGGATGGGGGATTTTGTTCGAACACACTATGACCTTGTACTCGATTTTGTGGAGGTGACAATATCCTATGGATCTTCTTTATTCTTTGTTTGTAAGTGATCGTGTTGACCTCCAGGAGGTTCTTGCTCAGCCCTTGTTAATTCCTGTTTTGGAGCCCCAGATTGGGTTTTTATCACCTTAACTGCATTGCTTCTTAAAGCTGGTCTTTCTGCTGTCAGAATACTTGATAACACTCCAGGAAGGGAGGACTGTTTTTCTATTATTGGACCGCATGAGCACTTTGACGGTTATGGCGAATAGACAGCTTGTACCAAAATTGGGATGTTAAGTTTTCCAATTTGATATTAATGCCAGAGATGGATGTGGCCATCAAGTTCATTAGGCCAATATGCCCATCTAGTTTATCAGAGTGGAGATTTAGAACTTTATTTGCCATTTGCAGGGCAGTAAGTAGTGTTTCCCACCAGCCCAGGGCTTGGTGTGTTTGTTTGTCTGAGGTTGTTTGATAATCTTTCTTCATTTGCAAGGTGATGTGTGTGTCAGGGGTTTGCCGTGCATTTGAGAGAATTCTTTCCACATCATTGTGTCTACTTTGAAAATGAATTGGGGGATGTTCTTAGACTTGAGTGTTATTTTGTTACACTCTTCCAAAATGAGTTTGGGCCTTTGGTTTTAGTCAAATTTAGTGTTGTATTGGCATTATTTTTTATGACTAATGAGTGTTGTTTTTTGGCCTAGGTTTCTTTTCATTGCTTTTTTCCTTGTGCTAGCCTAGTTAATTTGTTTGTGCTTGTCCCTGCTGGAGACACAGACATCTGATTGTCATCTAGACTTAGTGTTTTAACTTCAAGAGCCTGTATAAGATCTGTATTGTTTGAAATAGAAATTGACCTGTACCAATAACCATCCAGCCCAGCGTTGCCAGCATCAATACACTGACTAGCACTATGTATTCTTTTTTGAAATAAGCAATCAGTGCTGGTTTTGTGAGGGGTAGAATGTGGTCTATTCGAGGTGTGAACCTGCACTGCTACCCGCATGGCATTTCGTTTGGAATTTAGCACTGGGTAGAGAGTCATTCTAGTGGTGCCAGCTATCTGGTATGTTCACTGTTGTGGTGGACTTACATGGAGTGGCGTCATTAAGGCTGATTTTTTCGATGGACTAGATGAGTAGGTTCCCATTCCTTTGTCCGGTTTTTGTGGCATTATAGGGCAAGGACGCCCTGGTACTTCCTGCGGTGTAGTGTAAATTGTGGCCATGGGGTCTTTCGAAAAGGAGAACTTTGATCCGCATTTATTTTCCCAAAGTAGGTGACTATTGAAAATGGAGGGGACTCGATCCCCAAACTTCCATTGGCAGATTTGTATTTTTTGGTCTCTGCTTGTATCCCTCCGTGTTGGGCGCTTCTAAGATTTGTAGACCAGTGGATGATAGGATTCCCAGACCACATCATTGCAAGGCGTTTTTTGTCTGCTTACCGTTCCTTTGCCATATCTGTAAGCTTTGACCTTTCCTCTTTTGTGGTTGAGTAAAGCTTTTCCTTTTGGGTTGTTTTGATGTTTTTCCAATATTACACTTGGATGCCGATGAACCTTGGTGAGCTGAATACTACAGTCTTCTCAACAGCACCTACATACGGATTGGTGGCTGCATGGGGTTTAGGCTGGGAGGGCATGAGCATAGTTGCCTCCTGAGTTTGCTTTACATCAGCAGAGCGCTGGAGTAGGTGCATGGAACTTCAAGACAGGGAGCTCACCCAACTGCAAGCCACACCCAGACCTATTGGGATGCTTTTGTGGGATCAGGGCTTAACCAACACAGTGGTGCCTAATTCAGCTACATCCCTTCCACTAACCCACCACTCACCGCCTGCTTGTGTGAACAACTGTAGAAGCAGTAGTAAGGCCTTAAGTGCTGAGTGGGAACAGGTCTTTCTTCAAACTCTAATTCTCTAGACCACAGTTCCTGCCCCCAAATAATTCTGGTGTTAGTTTGGGGTGACAGGTGGACTGGGAAAGAGAACAAGGTGAGCTGGGATGGGGGTTAGCGAAGTATGCCCACCACGTCTGCCACCACAGAATTTACCTCTATGTCACCTTTATGTCGCTCAGTCACTCTGTTTAGTGATCTTGTGTTAAGAGGCATGTATGCAGTGGTTTGACAACACTGGAGCAGATCCAGGGTATGGGGTGAGCTCAGTGGGGGCAATAGAGCAGGTCAGGACAGGGTAGTGCCAATAAGATGGGTCCCCCTGGGCAGAACCTGATGCCGCTCAACACTGCATACCACCTCTTAGACTCCACTACTCTCTACTGGCTCTTCAATCTGTGCAAGTGGATAAGCTTTACCAATACTTACTATGGTAACAGTTACATTCAATACAGCGAAGAAAGCTTTTGTTGATTTATTCACTGTAGGTATATGCTAGCATAATTTAGGCATGTACCGCTTTGAGAATTTTTAGGCTTAAAAAAGAGTATATTTCTTCCTTTTTTTCTGTAAACACTTTGCAGGCTACAGGGCACCGAGCCTCAGTGTAGGCCTGTGTCATGTTTTCAGCGTCACAAAGTGGGCTGTACAATGTTGCTCTTCAGTCTACATGAGTCATTCAATGGTACATGCCACAAGAAACATGATCACATCACTCCCATCCTAATGGATCTCCATTACAAAGCCTTCACAGCCAGCGCCTCTGCTTCTCTTGCAGACTAGCTCGCAATCCTAGATGGTTCTCAAAACATCCACAGCCAGGGCACCATCAGAAAGCAGACTAAGAAGAGAGAAAAAAGAAAAAACAAGACAACACGCCTCTCTCATGTATGTAATTAGGATTTGGAATACCATCTCCATATCATCAGGACTGCCAAAAGCTGTTCTAATTTACAAAAGAGTTGGAGGCTCACCTCTTTAAAGAACACTATATCTCAATGCTTTAACTGCCCACAACTCAGCTTGCTCTCATTTACTCGTTGACTTTGAACTTGCCTTTGACAATGATGAGCACTCTGCTGCTTTTCGGTTAGGTTCACAATATAGAAATTCTACATACATACATACATACACAGATGCATTTTTTACGCCATATGCAATTGCCTTATAGTAAAAGGTAAATGTGTCAAATCATGTTTTAGGCTCAGTTCAACTTTGATTTATGGGTCAATGCTGGGCACTGGATAGCAATGTCCCAGTGTTAGATCTCAAAATTACTAGCAGGTGAGTCCTAAAAAAAAAGAAACACATAGTAGCCATTTTGCAACAGCTTTCTTAAACAAATTCCCTTTGATCCAAAGAGAGAACATGATTAATGTACATAATTCATTGTAATACATTAATATTGTGTTTCTTTCTGAAAAATGTGGATGTGCTTTATATTCATGATGAAATTCAAATGTAATCTCACAATAATATGGCACCTACTTTTTTGCTGGTCTGGAGAGAAATTCTGTGTACTATACATTGTTGTATCATCATAAAAAGTTTATATTAGCTTACTCCTTAATTTGTGCAATGTAGAGAGGCTAAGTGAAATAGGATTAAAAATTATGGGCCTAATTACGATGTCGGTCGGAAAGTCTTGAACCGCTGGTCGGAGGTTTTCTGACAGACATGGTAAGTTTAAAGCCCAACCCCCATATTATGATGATGGTGGTTGGAGTTTAAACCAGCCAGGGAATCCGATGCGGTTCCGGCTGGCTCAGTCGGAAAGCCCTCACATTCCCTTAAGGACGGCGTTTCCGCAGTCTGCATTATAATGTTGGTTTCTGACAGCCAATCCATGTTGGCCTTTCCGACATGGATTGGTGGTCGGAAACTGACTTTTGGGGCACCCAGCAGGGCCCCCTTTCCCTCCTCATTTGGCCCTTCAGGCACCTATGGTGCCCCCTTAACATCCCTGCACCATGTGACAGGCAACGTGAAGTGCAGGGATGTTTAAAAATGTCAATTTTTCAATGGGAGGTTGTGCTGCCGGCGGTTTTAGCCCGCCACACAAGCTCCTATTGAAAAATTTAATTTTGCATGTTTGGAACCGCCGACCTATGGGCAGGTGGTTCCTTCCACGAAACGGTGTCGGTCGGAGGCAGCTCCGACTGACATTGTAATGATGGCCTAAGTATCTAAAATTACAATTGCTTTTTATCCACATTCCAGATATCAATAGTATCTACTTTCTACTACCATCTCCTGTTTACCTCAAAATTCTTCATTTTAAAGGTAGAAGAAAATTGTCTTCTAGCTTTGCCAAACTGAGTCATTAGTGTGTTGGAGGGAGGCTTGTAACTCGCTTGTCCAGCACGCCACACCCACCAAAAGGCAGGCTTACCAAAGTCCTCCTGAACACTAGTAGATAGCTGGCAAACACCAATGTTGGAATTCGGTTTACTTTGTCACTGTCTCATAATCCTGTGTTTAATGACCATGAGATCAATTATCCAACTTTTGTTTAGTTTAGACCACAAGATTAATTTGCATAGGTATTAAGAGCTAAAGTGCTGTGCCACTACCATACTAAAATTTTTTTTTTTTTTATATAGCTTGATACTTGTCTAAAAATTTCCAAACCAAAGTAAATTTTTTTACTGCCCCAATCCGCTTGGCATATGCTTCTTCATATCTCCTGGTCCTCCACATTTTTATTAACCATTCCGAGTAAGTAGAAATCTGTTCTGTACGCCACTTTTGCAAAATCAATGATCGTGCTATTGCCGCGCCAATAGCCACGAACGTTGCTTCTGCTTTATTTAGGTCAGTTCTTACTCTAGAGATCCCAAACAGTGCTACCTCTGTTTCAGGATCGATATTTTTTTTTTACCCATTGCATTGCTTATAGCCGAAAAAAATTCATTCCAAAAAATCTGAAGTTTTGGGCATGTAAAACAGATATGTCTCCCTCTCCCAAGGCCTGGCACCGGAAGCAATTGTTAACAACCCCGGCATAGCGTTTATTTAACACTGCCGGAGTATAGTATGCCATCCACCTTGAAAGGAAGGCCATCCTTTTGAAATTGGCCGCTCTCAATGCCTTATTACCCATTAATGCAATCTGTTGCCACTCTTGCTGGGAAAATTTGCAGTTCGTTTCTTGAATGATTTTTTCCAAGAAAGTTTCGACTAAGGGAGCTGACCTCTGTTTTAAAAGTAGAGAGTACCAATTACCTACGCCTTTCCTTCTCATGTTATAAAGTGCGTTCACAAGTCTCCCTACTACCTGGTCTGGGCAGATATCATATTTTTTAATCAGATGCGAGATCTGTAAATATTCCAAAAATCCAGGTTTCGCCATATTCCCACATCTGGCTATAACCTGTTCCCAGGACATAAAAGGTTTGAACTAAAAAAAAGCTACCCAACTCAAAAAAACCATTGTCCTTCCATTTTGTTAACAGGCGAGAATGCATCTGCAGCCCCAAAGTTCTAATTTCTTCGAGATTTAAAAAAATGTAGCCAGAAGAGTTAGTTTGCTTAAAAAAGCCTAGAAGGCGCTTGGAAAAGTCTCGTATTGTCTTATAGCGGGATTTCTTAGGTAATTTGGTAGTTTTAAGAAAGGCAGATAATTGTGTTCCAGATTCACTAAGCATTTTTTCATAGTAAACAATTTCTGTCGAATCTTTACAATCAAGTAGCCTCATAATAGATTTGAATATTAGGTAGAGCCAATCCCCCCTGGTCTATTTCTAATTGTAGTGTGGAAAGTTTAACTCTGGAGGTCTTGTTATTCCAAATAAATTCTCTAAACATTGAATCAATTTCTTTAAAAAATTTTACATTTATCTTAAGAGGAATATTAATAAATAAAAAATTCAATAAGGGTAGAATAGACATCTTTAAATGCCCGACCCGGCCTATCAAAGTCAATGGTAGTATAGACCACTTGTCCAATAAACTTTTGATCTTACATTTCATTGTCAAGTAATTCAAGCTAAAAAGTAGATCAGCTTGGCTAGAGACATAAATACCCAGATACCTTATTGGGTCTGTTTTCATCGCCTGGGGTTTTAAATTCTGGGGTAAGAAATTATAGTCATTATTTGATATTAACCTTTCTGTTTTATTTTCATTTATTTTATATCCCCCAATTTGTTCAAATCTTCTAAACTCCGTTAATACCTCGCTCCAGTTCATTTCATCCGGATATAGGTACAAGATTATATCGTCTGCAAATAATTTCATTTTTGGCATCCCGTCAATGGGAGCTCTAATTAAGAGATTATCCCTTATTCTACAAGCCAATGGCTCTATAAAAAATGTAAACAAGATGGGTGAAAGGCGGCAGCCCTGCCTAGTCCCTCGTTTTATTTCTATTTCCCCAATTGATTCACCATTTATAATTAGTTTGGCATGAGCTCCTTGATATATATTCTTTAACATTTTAATAGTTTGGCTAGGAAACCCAAACTTAGATAAACCGATAAAAAGAGCTTCCCAATTCACTAGATCGAACGCTTTTTCGGCATCGACCATTGTGATAAAAATGGGTAGTTTATTTACAGAGGCAAAGTCTAAAGTCTGAATTAAAAATCGGGTATTTGTTGACATATATCTACCTAAGATAAACCCAGTCTGGTCTGGATGAATTAAGGCTTGGGCTATGGGTGTAAAGCGCTGGGCCCAGATTTTCATTAATATTTTAAAATCTGCATTCAAAAGGCTGATTGGTCTATACGAATTCACATCTTTTTCATTCTTCCCCTTTTTAACAAAACTAATCAAAATAGACTCCGTGAAAGTTCTGGGAACCTTACCGCCGTGTTTGATATAAGTAAATATTTTTTTAAGAAAGGGAGTTAGTATCTTCTTAAAAGTTTTATATAGCTCAATCGGGAGCCCATCCGCTCCACAGGCTTTTGCCCCTGGAATTAGTCCTATGGCCTTTTCTATTTCATCTTTGGATATATCTATCTGAAGCTGTTTTACCATTTCTCTTGTAAGACTGGGTGTCTCGACTTGCTCATAAAATTGATCAATCTGGTCTACTCCAACCTGATATTCAGTTGCGTATAATTTAGTGTAGTGTTCCAAGAATATTTGCGTAATCCCTCCTTTTTCAGTTAAAAGGCCATTATTTCTGGGGTCCATGATTTCGGTGATCATTGCTGACTCTTGCTTAGTTTTAGTAGCGCCAGCAAGCATTTTACCAATCAGCTGGTTTTCTTCATAGACCCGTTGCTGGTACGCTCTGGAGCTAGCTATCTCTTCTAAAATAAAAAATTCTTTTAATTCATATTTAGCTTTGATCAGATGTCTTTTATCCTCCTCTAATGTTGCAGTCCGATTATTTACAGCCTTTGTTGCCTTTTCGACATTCTGTTGGAGATTATTAATTTTTTCTCTCCTCTGTTTCGTTTGGGCAGCCGAGTAGGCTATTATTTGGCCCCTTAGAGTAGCCTTGAACCCCCCCCATACAGAGAATATGTCTGCCGTGTTCTCGTTTCTACTAAAAAATTATTTTATCCATTCCTCCGTGTTATTTACCCACTGGCTATCCTGTAAGAGGAGTCGATCCATCTGCCACTTGGATCTTGATCTCACCTTTTCATTAATTTTAATCTCCACTTTTATTAGGGAATGATCCGAAAATGGGTTTGTCAAAATTTGTGTACTCTTATACCCCAAAGATTTAGTTATTAAAAAAAAATCAATTCTGGATGCTGTATTGTATTTATTAGAATAACAGGTAAATTCCATCTTATAGGGATTAACATCACGCCAAGGATCTATTAAGACATGTTCTGCTATTAAGCCTGCTAGCGCTTTCTTGGTTTGGGGTTTCATCTCTTTTTTTTTCCTATGTGAGGTATCTTTTTTTAAGTTTTGGATGAAGTTGAAATCTCCACCCCAAATAATTTTTCCCGGTCTCCCCCGTAATATTTCCCCTATTTTAATTACAGCTGCGTTGTCATCCATTACAGGGGCATAATAATTCACAAAATTATATGTAGCGCCCTTTAATCTGGCTTCAACCCAGATCCATCTACCCAGAGGATCTCTTACTATTTGACCAAATTCCCAAGGAAGATTTTTACAAAAATAAATAGCAACTCCTCTGCAAGCCAGTCCGGCAGAGGCGAAAAAGACATGAGAAAACCAACGAGGAAGAAATAAATTTGGAGAATTTGATTTTAAATGTGTTTCTTGTAGAAACAGGACTTGAGGTGTCAGGGAGGTATGCCATCTAAGCAGGCCTCCGTATTTCTGCTTATTTAAGATCCCGTTAACATTTAGAGAGTAGATAGTACATGAGTTTGTCATCTCCTATATAATTCCATCTTCCTTCCACTAACTACTTTCCACCTGTTGCCTGAAAAAACATAACCTACCCATCGTCTACCTATTTTAACCTTCCATTGCTTAGCTAATTTAACCTTTTCAGCTTCTGCTCGACTTCTGCTCATTTTTATTTTGCTTTTACACCCCCCCCCCAGCTAACCCACTTTAGGATAATTTGCATTATTGCACAATTTATTGTTGATTTGATGAAACAGATTAAAACATGCCGGAAAAAATGAAGGGGATAAAGCAAATGTTTCTCTTACTGTGGAGCAGAGGTCAGCAGATAAAGTATTGCACTTTAGCACATGTCACTTACGCATATTGCACTTTAAGAAATTTTGTATCTTTGCACAATTTATCTCTGAGTTGATGAAAAGATTAAATACGATGATAATGAGGGGTGTAGTCATATTATTGACTGCAGGCTAGTAGATAAACTGTTATCAAGATAAAATTGAAGTTTAGAAGTAAGTCTTACAGTCCTGTACATTACACTTTAGGAGTTCTATACTTTTTTAGATTATTTATATGGTATTCATTATAGGTATTTTGACACATCCATTGTTGAACTGTCGAGGGCCCAATTGCACTGCACATTCCACTTTAGCAGGTCTACACTTTTTGTATCCTTGATAGATTGGTGTGTCAGGATGTGTTGTTCCAGATGTATACATGTAATAGAAAGAGACTGTTAAAAGTGCTTTAAAAACTGTCTTTTTTTTTTCCTGCTCTATTCTGCTCAATAAAAACATTAATAAAAAAAAAAAAAGATTAATTTGCATAGTGCTGCACTAAACAGCCACAGTCAATTGAAAGTAAAACTCTTGATCACTTTTTAGATTAATTGTCCATAAAATGTAACAAAACAAAACAAATACTTCCATACGTTTTTTAAACTGTAGGAAAAATATTTTTGATCTCGAGTACTTCCTTTCATTTTTTCACTTTTCATTCATAATTCAAAAAAGCCAATTCATACTAAATGTTCCTGACTTTTTAGATGTAATATTCAGTAGATCAGTTGGACAGCAAGACCTCCCACCTCAATGATAACTGATTTTAAGGAACTTATGGCTAGATGTAGTAAGCATTTTAATAGTGTCAAACACTTCAATTTGGTGTTTATGATCAATAAAATGTTTTCTATGTACTAATCCCATTTTAGAAGTCGTAAATGTTTTTCTTAATCCTAAAATGGGACTCCAAATCAATACTGATTTGTTGCCTGGAAGGGGCATGTTGCAGGCGTCCTTTCTAATACTAAAATGGAATTCCGAATGAAGACTGAGTCAGTGTCTGGAAGGGGCTTGTTGTAGGTGTCCCTTCCAAATGTGAATCGGTATCCTGTGTATCACTGTTTCACAACCGATATCCAGTCAAAAATATTGAAATTTTAATGAAACCTCAAAAGGATAGGTAATTCATTTGGAAAAAAGGATTAGGTCTCCTTAGTGAATGTACATAAAACTGTTTGTTGATTAAACAGTGGTCCACGGGACCACTGCCAACTCTTTAACAAACCTTTTAGAAAATTATTAATTTAGAAAATTAAAAGAAATTTTTAAATACAGTAGTGCTGCATTAAAAAAAAAGTTTCATTTATTTAAAACACATCACAAACACAGTGATTTACCAACCCCAGCAGTCCACCATTACCACAATTTTAGATCTTCCTGATTAATATTGATGTGGTAGATTGGAATGCAACCCACTACGATTCTGAATTTTAACAGCCAACCTATTCGGGCATAGATAATGTCTTAAAATAATTTAGTGCTCACAAAAATACAAGCCACAAATTTCGACCTGTAAATAGTACATCTAGCCCATTGGTCAATCAGCTTGTTCAGTGATCTTTCCTATTTGGCAATTTCCTGTAAAAATATCTACAATCAAGGCGGTTCTCTGGGCTTACAAGCAGAATAAAATAGAAATCAGAGTCTACTTACTGGTACAAGGAATTTCTTAATCTCATCTAGGGCATGACTCATTCGAGAATATGCTTCCCCAGGCGGTGCAAACACTTCCATTAACACGTGAAGTTCATCACTCAAGTGTGAATATTTGGCTTCGCCACTTTTCCTCAGTTCTTCCTCCTGTGAATAAAATTGCAAACGAGGAAAATATGTAAACCGATTATATAAACATTATATTTAAATTGAACTAAAACAAGAGAATAATCCAAAGAATCAATCCAAAAGAAGGAAACACATGAAAAATACAAATTCAACATAAAACATTAAAAATGCAACGCTATCTGTGAATGTTGCATGCTGTTATGATTTTTAGCACTGGCAATCACTACTTTACATTAATGACATATAGAGTAATATATACAGTTATATTATTAACAGCTGTGTGTTGTCTTATTGTGACTGTGTGTTTCAAAGAGCTGTGTGTTTATACCCGGTTTCTCTACTTTACTGCATCATGTGATCTTGGACACATCACAGTATCGTCTGCAGATTTCCATTTCAGACTTATCAGCGTTCAGAAAACGGCAAAAGGCTGTTATTAATATATCTGTAATGGAACAAAACTCCTCAAAGGAACCCATTTGGTTACATTTTAAAAGCAGATGCAGGATGCTACCATGTGAAAACAAGGATAGTTAGTATTAGGAACCAGTTTTTCCTTTCGCATTATCTTACAATTGAATATTTGGATGTAGATTGCAGCACAATGACAGTCAATATAATGATGACTAAATGTAAATAACGAGAATTGCTTTGGTTTGGACGAGCACTGCTTGCTTCCTGTCTTTGACATACAGCCTAGTTCATTAAGAAGATAGAAGGTGGAGCATTTTTTCATACATAGAGGCAGTAACAGGGCCATTTTTTGGAGCAGTTTATAGAAGGAGAGAGATACCTAGAAGGAAATGAAGATTCCACCATGATGAAAAACATAAAATATTTGCTTAAAATCTGCTAAATTGTAAAACACATATTTTTAATACCTTTACATTTTTAACATACATCTGTTAACACATACAAACTATTTACAAAATAAATGTGGAGTTTACATGCACTTTTCTAACACTAGCACTGCAAACATCGGAATAAGTACATATAATTTGTGGTTGAACATATTTACTTTTCTAACTCCAGATCAACACACATTAACTGAATTCTCTAGTCCTTCAAACATCTCTTTGCATTTATTTGGGAGATGTATACAATTCTAATTTTAATTCTACAAACACTGGAGTATTTGCATATGATTGGGAGGGAATATTTACTATTTTAACTCACTCCGACAAACATTGAGGCCATTGTATACATTTTGGGGAAATTCATTTTCTATTGTAAATGTGGTACAAAAAGTATTGGACTGGGTGCAGATATTTGGGAATGTCGGAATTATTTAAATAACTAACATGGTCAAAATATTATTTAGTAAAATATTGTAAGCCTTTAATTTATAAAATGATTATCACTTCCTTCACACAATTTAAATTAATTTGAGAATATTTAACCCATTTAAATAAAAGTAAATTAAATGCAAATACAATTTCATAAACGCAGATTACAATACTTTTTAAATAAAATATTACGTTTTCAAAAGTTATTTACCCAAATAAAAATATATTTGTTTGAAAAACCTAAATTAATTTAAAAGTTTTATTTTTTGCTTATTTATTAAATTGGACCTCATTACGATGGCCATCGCTGCGGGATGGAGACTCGCCAACATGTAGTCGGCGGTTCCACCTGCATTATTGTGATGAGACCACCGTGTAGACGGTTGGAAACATGCCTTCTACTGTTTCAGCTTCTGTTGAAGCCAATAAAAGGGCAGCAGCACAAGCTGCAGTAGTAAAAGACCTGTTTAGTAACATCAATGCACAGTGAGCCAGGCACCATGTGGTGCCTGGCACATGATGCAGGGATGTTTTGGGGGCACCACATGTGCCCCCCTGGCCAGATAGCGGAGGTCCACATGGGACAGCAGTGCTTAATTTGTAAAATATTAAGTGCAGGTGCTCAATTTTTTCAAGGAGGCCACACCCACTTTTCCAGCTCCACTCACTTCCTTCAGAGGCTCCACCCACTTCCTTTCTTCGTTCTACCCACACCCACAAGCCTAAACACATCATAGCCACATCCTCACATCTTGAGTTCCACAAGAAGCTGAAGACCTGGCTCTTCACATAAGCACCTTGGGGACCTCCCACCTACACACCTGCCCAAGTGCATAGATACCCTCTTGGGTGATTAGTGTGCTATACAAATCAATATAACATAACATAATGTAACATATGGGAAGCCTATGACGATACCTTAAAAGTGAACTCAAATTAGAGAAGGTTTGTAAATCTCAAAATGCAGCTTTAGGAAAGGTCTTTAGAGGACTTGAGGTAGCTTTGCAAACTAAAAAGACTGTGCTTATACTGTGCTGTTTAAAATAAAGGAAGGAGTGAAGGAAGGAATACATTAAAGAAGGCAGAAACAAATGCAGGCAGGAAGGGGAGTACTGGAGTGAGGAAATATATGAGTAGTGGATGATAGAAGGAGGAAATAAGAAAATAATGTGAAAGGAAGAAATGAAGGAATAGAGTGAAAGGAAGTGAATGATGTGTGATGGATGAATAGAAGAAGAAAGGAAAGGAGCAAGATAAGCATAAGGAAGAGTTGATAAGGAAGAAATTAAAGAAAAGATGAAGGTATAAGCAGTAAAAAAGAAAGTAAGGAAAGAATGGAGAAAGAATAATTAAATGCACCAAGGGAGGAAGGATGGGGAATGAATGAGGGTGTAAGGAAGCAAGAACGGAATGAGGGTGTAAGGAAGCAAGAAGCTAGAGGGGAAAGGAGGCATGTCTGGAGGTGCTGAGGGAGAAAAAAAAGGTAGGAAAGAAAGGAGGTCAGGGGAATGGATATGAGTATGAAATGTAGTGGGTCAAGGAGGGACAGGAAGAATAATGATAGTGTAAAATTGCAAAGGAATTGAAAAACAAAAGATCGAAATACATTTGTGCCCTTAACATACCATGTATGTTTGTAAAGCACATATTTACCAAAGGGGGCCTCGACAACAAATTTAAAATGTTATTATTATTCAGCTCAACAGCACAAATTGTATCGACCTCAGAAAGATGAAAGACTGAGTTGCCGCACCAAGATTTAAAATTATGACCCTGAGAACAAACAAGGATTCCTGGAGTGGATATAAAGTAATGTGCAAGAAGGAAAAACATAAAAGGGAGAGTGAGGAAGGAGGAGAGGTCTGTAGGCAAAGATAGATACGGTCGATAAAGAATGTGAAGAGAAGTAAGGAAAGCAGCGATAGGAAGTGCGGCATTGGAGTGAAACATGATGAGAATGAAAAAAGGAAAGAGGAGAAAGGGAAGATGTGCATACAGCGGGGATTGCGTGGAAAGGAAAGATGAGAAGGTGCAAAATGTAAAGTAGTTAATGGGGGAGGTGGTGATTAAGAAGAAACGTGGAAGTAGGGCAGAAAGTGAAAGAAGAATGGAGAGAAGGGAAGGAGTAAGGTGTGAAGGGGAGGAAGAAAAGCAGATACTAAGGAAGAGCGAGAAAACACTACACCTCCCCCTTATTAAGTATAGAGTCATTAATGATGTAAAGTTAAGGGGTCCCAGGGCTGTATCATTCTTGGCCTGTCCCATCAATGCATAGCTGTGCTGTACAAGACACACTACCGATTCAGGACACCATATCACTGAGTGGCAAGCTTGGGAGCACACCATTTGCACATGCACTGTGAAAGCACGTGCAATTGTTATTTTTAAGGACTCGTTCTTGCAGAGTGTATGTGAACATGGCGGTCCCCCCACCTCCTCAGCTTGGTGTACGCGCTGCCAAAAGCAATTGTTGCACCAGACTCCAGGAGCGCTAAAGCCGCCACTGCTAACACATTCACTCAGAAACTCATTAATTCAACTACTCACATTGAGTATTGAAAAATACATCACAAAATTACTCCTTGTGAAGATAGAAACAATATCATATTTTTAAATGACGGCTTCCGTTTACAATTTGTCCACTTCAGGTGTGTATGGACAGGTCTGCCTCTAGTGTATCCTAAACACTCTACATTTTAACAAGTGTGCACCAATCATTTGCACAACATGAATGACTCTACAGTCCTCAAGAGGCAACAGTGGTGGAAGAACGAAAAAGTCATCTATGACTCTTTCAATTTAGCTCTTAAATGATCATTCTTTTTTCAAAACAATTAATCCTTTCCATCCCTTAATAGGCCAATTACCTACAGTATAGCGGGTCAGGGGTGGCATTATACGATTAGCGGATTTAATAAAGGAGACGGACAATGTTTTCTGCAGCATACTATTGCTCATTTTGCTTTTGGACACTTCAATCAACTGGCATGTATGTTTATATCAATCGGTTTAAGCTGTTGTGTTCATTCATCTAGTAATTGAATTTAGTGGAAATTAAATGAAAGGAGACACTTGTAGAGACAATGAGGTAAGTATGAAAATGCAAAAAACACAAATACTTTCCTGCTATTAACTAACCTGTTTCAGCACACTGACAACCGCATTTTAAATCACGAAGCACATATACTTGTGATGCTGGATGATGGGTATTATTTTTAAAAGCTTTCTTTGGTTAGTGTTCTCATTATCCAGTCTTTCTAACATGGTAAAGTCAAAAGCAACTTGTAGATTAGAAACAGCCTTCTTTTCAGATGTCTGCAATTTCTTTCATCTATTGCTTCTAACAAATGTGGACTTTTTGTATCCTAGAGCTGAGCCAGTGCCAACTATCTGTCGCAAAGAAAATAAAACACTACAAAAAGGCACTAAGTCCTCATTTTCAAGGCAAACACAGTACTGACACTTCTCATCTCTGGAGCAATCCTTGTAATGGGAGAGTGCCCCCACATCTCATTAGTAAAGATGTACTCTTAGACAGTGAATACCTGCACTTCCGCATTTCTATTTAAAGTACTGGTGGTACCGGTAGTAAAAGGGGAGCATGGTGAGATGGGAGATGTGCGACAAGAAACACTTTCATGGGTGGACAGAATCCGATTGAGTTTGAGGCATACTCACTAAGTGACCACTGGGGCGTTAACCTAACGTCCACGGCTAAGGTTCACAGTTGTATGCATTATTTAGTTATGTTTTTTCATCAAAGTTGCCGTATTTGGTCTTTCCCTTACTCACCCCGAGCCCATCACAGGGTCTAAGTGTCCCCAGACAGAGGACCACCCTGCCGTTGGTGGAGTGGGACATCCAAAGACAGAGTATCCTCATTTGAGGGCAAGGGCCCTCCCAGTGCCGAAAATGATTTGTTTCACTTACGACTTACCTGATCCTTGAGAGGTGATGGGCTAGTCACATCGTGTTGCGTCACGTTGTGCTGACTGGGTTCAGCAAGCCCTTCCATGCCTGCTGCCCAGCTGCTCCCACTAATACTGCCACGGCCTGTGCCACACAATTAGTGCTGGCAGTTTCTAGGTGCAGAGCAGCACGTGCACACCATGGTTAGTGGTGGGCCATGAGCACTTTGAATGCAGAATTACAGACAGCTCCTAGTCAGTGCGATAAAAATGAATGCAACACACTTTTTTTAAAATAATTTCAGAAACGCCTTGGCAGCAAAATAAATCTACGGAGAGTTTCATAGCATCCTGCTATAAAACCCAAACTATGTTCCTCAGGCGCAGCCTCTGGCAACCATTGGTCGGATTTTAAAAGTCACTAAATCTGAAATGCAGGCCCTCAGCACAAACAAGAGAAGTTTGATAGGATCATAGCCGCCAAGGTTTCAAATTGCTATGTGTGACATTTCCATAACTTCAGCGTAATTATGAGTGACATTTCAACGACGATGAGTGAGACTTTTTCACGAGTAAAATCAAGCAATGAAGATGAGGTAAACATATAAATAACGTTGTACCTGACTCAAACAAGATGTGTGAGGCCCCAACTGAGGAACAAAAACATCATGGACCTGCCTGGACATCTGTGTTGCTGGGCAGGCTGGGCGAGTCCTTCTTTCCAGCCTTTGGTGACTGGGACTCGGCCTCCTGGCTCCTACCTCGTAAATAAATATGCTGCTTAGAGCATCACTCCATCCTGGGCCTCTCTGCCTCGTGGGACACGGCCCAAACAGGATTTGTGAGGTCCCAACAACACACTCCGCTGGTACCTACTGTTGCCAGGCGCGCAGGCCTGCCGAAAAACAAAACACGAATTGCCAGCCTTTGTGGTGGGGCCCCCCTCCTTGCCGGCAAAATCAGGACAGCATCAAGATACGGGCCTCTGACAAGGGAGTGACCCGGTCCAACAGGGCACGGGGACGGCCGATGTCAGAGAGGCCCAACAACAACATGAACTGGCTCCAGTTCCCAGGTGGGGCTGTCAGTTATAGAGAAAAGTAACACATTTTTTAACAACATTCTCCATGGTAGTGCCTCATATCCATAACTTATTTCTGAAAACCAATCACGCCGGTTGATTTGATTCATCCACCTATGTCACCCTCTAAGAGTAAGAACTTTAACACCGGCAGGCACCGGATGCAGCTGTTTGATGTGATCGCGCGCTGGCATTGGCATCATTACTCTCTTACAAACAAGCACATAAGAGACTCACAATGGCTGGAACTCACTGTCTTGGGCCGCGGTCTGGCCTCAGATGAGTCTGTGTCAGTCTAGACTGTGGTGGTGCTCTGGTCTGCAAGGGTTGGCTGCAGGCAGTCTCAGCTCGAACAGGCAATTAGCGAGACACCATGGGAGGCGGCAATTGAGGTTTGCAGCCCAGCATCGATTGGGTACCTCCACAATGATCGAGCTGTACTGGCTGACTCTAGTACCCGAGTTGGGCCGTCCAATGAGACTGTCTTGGTGGCCCTGCAACCGGGTCACTGACTTAGTTGGTCTCGCTCGAGTGGGCTGTAATAATTCGAGGGCAACCAGTGGTAAAATTAATTATAGCTGAGTGCGCTACACGGCAAATGAGCCTTAATACCAGATATGTATTTATTTTTTGTGCAGCTCTTGTTGCTTTAAAGAAGCAAGTAAATACAAACTATGAAAACCATACCTGCATTGACCTGCAGTTCTCCACACTTCCAGCCTGCCTTGCCCCAGTTCAGCATAAAAGCCCGCCCTCAGCCTTTCTCCAACGGAATGTTCCTTGTGGCAGGCAGGCACGATCTGCTGACGTGACATCACTAACGTGATGATCACGCTCTTTCAATATGCCTGGACCAGGGTGGGTCTTCCTATGAGGACATACCAGGGAGCAACAGAAGAAGAGCGTGATGTTTAATAATTACCGGGCCATCTGCCAGAGTCGGAGGAGAAAAATCGCACAGACCCGGCCCGGTGAAATAAGTGCCGGTGCTGAGCACTGGAAAGCACAGGCGCAAATTAAGCACTGTGGGACAGTGACCCTGTTATGGGCCTGCAAAGTCCATCTCTGACAGCCTTTGCATGGCAGTGGGACTGCCATTATAATGATGTTGGCAATAGATATCGTAATCCCTACGGCGGTGTCTGTGCAGGCTTTGCCTTCATTGAAGGGATTACTGTCAACCTGCAGCACTGATGGGCTCCTTGAGCCTGTCAGAGGCGGCAGTCTTTCATCACACCTTCAGTGCTCGGACTGTCGGTATCTTAATCCGGCAGTCCGATCATTGCCCTGGATTTTGGACAGACTGCCACTGATGGCTTGTCAGTGACGGTCCGCCCGACATCATAATGAGGGCCATTATGTTTTATTTAATTAAAAAATAGAAAATTATTTAAAAAAAGGATCAAATGCTAAAGATCTAATTTTTTTAATTTTAAAATACTGCCACCCAATTCCAGAATCACCCCACACCAATCCACAAGAAAGGAAGTTTGAACAGTCATGAAAAAAATGCAATAATAAGTTAAAGCATCAAAAGGTTATAATAAATTGTTTTATAAAACACGTCCCACTCAGTAGGCCAATAAATTCCAATAACCAAAAAATGCATTTAAAAGTGAAAATATGTATGATATATTTTACATTATTAGTAACAATCTAACTTTAAAACAAAGCAACTAAATCTACACAAAAATTATATTAAACACCTTGATATTTAACCGATCAATATTTTAAACTTCAGTAATAATGTGTGAAAAATGATGAACTTACCCACAATATTCCGACCCTCGAAATTGTAGTACTCTCTATGTTTTGACCTTGATATTTTTTAATCAATATTTAGGATATGCACTTTGGTGAGTAGGTCCAGGTCTACCACATTCTATACACTAACAACTTGTTTTAAACTAGTCTGCTATTAATGGATCCTTTTTTCAATTTTGCTATAATGTTTGACTCCTACTCAACATATTTTTTCTGTGAATTTTTTTTCTATGCATTATCTGTATTTATCATTAAACACTCGGCAATTATTTAGTGGGCCATGTCGCGTGTTTAGTGAGCCTCGTTTCATTCGTGCGTCATCATCATGGCTATAAAACCCGACCTTAGATGTGCCCGAGGTTTGTGTATTGTGTATAAAAATGTAAAATTGAGGAACTACATGATCCCTTGAACCACTTTCACTCTGGGATCAAAGTAACCTGTTTGCTCATTAGAAAGAAAGAATATAAGCTACTTATGTGTTTGCACTGATAATCCTACATTGTCCTGTTTTCTTTGTATTGCATTGCGTACTCTTTTTATATTGACAGATTGTACAAGGACGAAAAATGCTACCAAATGTTCTGATACTATTAGCCAAGCAAGAAAGAAATTATCCATGATGGTAAGCAATGGGTTTTGAAATTAGGACAGAGATAAACATAAAGTAGAGATGTCTTTCATGTGATTGGAACAAAACCCATATTACCAGCGCTCGACTTATTGTGGAGACTACCATGTGGCAGCCAGGCTTTTATGGCATATTTAATGGAAAAAGGTCAGTTAAATTAGAGCTGTTATTTTTTAGATCCAAAGGTTTGAGTAATTGCTTGAAAATATCTAGGACGTATTGCAATAGAACATTTATCAATGTATGTACTGAGCCAATGGTCAACTGACCTGAGATCCCTTAACAAGTGCTTTATTTCTGTAGATTTTCTACTGCTAGCAAGTTGGTCATTTGATACACAGCTCAGCAGGAAATAGATAATTCTTCCTAGTGGGTTTTACACACATCATATGCTGTGAGGAAACATTATTAAAATACTTATGAAGACAAGGGGCCATGTCCAGACTTTATTTTTACCTAAGAAGGGTTTGCAAAATTTCTTGAGATAACAACTGCTTACTCTTTTTTCATTCTCCTCTGAGCAGCAGGATGAGGGAAATGAGAATACCATTATGAGACACACTTGTCTTGGAAGTAGATAATGTCCCCAGCAAATGCCCCGTTTGCTTGACACATCTGTATTATGTAATTAACTACAACCCAGGAGAAGCGTTGTCACTTAAAAAAGTATGGATTGGCGCTTCCTAATACTTAGAAAGCTGGTTTTGTCCCTGGATCAATATTTTGAATAGTCATTGCTACAGTATTTAAATAATATCCTTTTTTGATGTACTTTACCCCCAAAGACGATTAGTTAATGTAGCTATGTATCCACAAAGCAATAAAAACTAGGAACCATAGACATATTTTTATTGGTGCAATGTATTAATATGGGAATTAAATCCATTTATTTTATCGGTATAGGAACAATGTTGATATCATTTTGCATTACTTTATTGACCTTCAGTATTTGGCAGACACAGAGATGGGCCTAATAGATTCACACTTTGATAGGGAGCTGAATAAGCAGTGATATTTAATGAAATATATTATGTGAAGCATTGGAATAGGAAGAGGCTGTGAAAATAATGAATGATGGTAAGAACTGGGTTTTCGATTAAGAAGGGTAAAAATTCTTCTCAAGGAGCAACCACAACGCTGGTCAGAGTAAACCACAAAAGTCACTAAATTAACCTTTGCTTAACCACGTGGTAGCTTAACCAAAAGCAGTCAAGCTTATGTGTAACCTATTATGCAGCTCAAAAACTATAATAAAGTGAACACATCACAACAGAACAATCTAACACCAATTTAGAAAACTAAAGTAAAATATCATACACAGTTTGACATGAAAATGACAAAAATCCAATCAGTAGAACAGGAGATATGCAATTTCAATGTTTTAGGTAAGCAAAGCGTCCAAAAGAACAAAGCTCTGCTCACAGTCATCTAGTTGTGCTAGACCAGGGGAAAGTCACAGGGTCAGGCTGACCCTGATTAACTGCGGGCCGGTACAGGGACCAAGTTAGTCTAGCTGAAAAGTTGCCTTCTCAAAGTTTGGCACAAAGTGTCCAGTTTGCAGTGGAGGCTGCAGGGAGAGCATTGTGGAGGGTCATCGCTTTAATGTGAAATGCAGGCAGGGCATCGTTGACAGTCATCGCTTTAGCACAAAGATCCTGTTGGGCTTCAAGAACGCTCATTGTGCAGATCTCAGGTTGACAGTAGTTGATGGTAATTGCTGTAGGATGAAAAGTCATGTACACCAGAACTTCGGCTGGACAGTCGTCATGGGTGGCAAGATCTTGGTGAGAACAGATGCGTTTGCATTCGAAAAGAGCCCAAAACTTCTGGATTTCTCCCTTTCTTCACAAGAGGAGCACAACCGGTGCCAGTCAGGGCCCAGGTCCCAAGGAGGCATGTCTTGGGGATCAGTAACTCACTCCAGCAGAGACAAGCAGAGTACAGGCTGGTCCCGTTGCAATTCCAGGCAGGTCAGCTTGGCAATTGCACAGATGCCTCTGGAGCTTGTTCTGTCCCTGTAGCTTAGAACAGGAGGTCAGCTACGTGAACCTCGGAGTCACTCTGCCTGGGAGGAAGGGAGCAGGTTCAGTCTTCCTTCTCAGAGAGCAGGGCAGGCTTCAAGCAGCAGGGAAGTCCTTCTTCTGTAGTATCCACAAGCCCAGGAGTGCACTGAACAGTTGGTCTGAGGGTACAATATGCATACCTAGCGCCAGCTTTGAAGTAGGAGAAGCTGCTAGTCTTTTCTAGTCTGGAATTTTGCGCAGCAGCAGGAGTATCCGAGCAGGGCATCATGAAGGTCGCCCACATATTTCTAGCACTACACAGAATTCCATACCAATTACTCCCTTTTAAGGTGGTATTTCCCTGGGCTTCATAGAACACCGCTGAATACATCACTGGAATTCTACCCTTAATTATTTTCGCAAAATATTGAGCTACATGGAGATGGGTAGCAAGAGCAAAGTGTGTGAGGTATTTGTTGGCAACACAATGCAACACAAACAGTAAACAGGCACATTTACATAAGATGTTTTGCACCTCAAACACATTTGCTTCATAGAAACTCTTAATTGAGAGTGTTATAATCAGCTCCAGAAAGAGAAACACACAGTTCTCTGGGGGCGGTGTGTGTGCGTCATAGCTCTAACCTGGAAGCAGTGGCGTTATAAGCAATTAGGTGAACAGCTTGGGGCACCTGTTCCCTGTCAGAAAGTGATTTTGGGTGCTGTGACTGCTAGGTGTGAGAGCTATTCTAGGGCCTACCTTTTCAGATGTTCCTAAAAAGTATATACAGGAAATTGTAGTAATGGATATGTGAAGAGAGGCCTAGTGAGTTGCCAGGATCCTACAGAGAGTGAAACAAAGTATGGGGTTTGGAAGACTACGCTGTTCAGATATTATGGTACCCCATGGCGATAACAACTATTTCTAGGTGCTGGACAGTACTGGACAGTACCTAAGGTTGGGTTCTGAAATTGAGGAGTACTGAGCAGGTAATTTCAGGCCTTTTTCTCTGTGACTGACAGCCTTCCCTTGGTTATAGGAATGTACTGACTGGAGAAGTGTGGCTCAATGATTAGAGCGGCAGACCCTGATGCAGAAGTCTAGCCCGGGACCAGGGTTCAATTCCCCGCCTCGGTGGGTCTTGGGCTCAAAAAATTCCACGGACATGATAATTCTGGCCTCGGTGCCATTCCAATCATGGAGTCCCACTCTGCAACTCTGGGCAATAGCTTGCTTAATCTCCACAATGGCCCCCACAATGCTAAGGATGCCTGGCCTCCACCTTGGGGGTGCCCAGGAGTGGATGCCTCACAGGGAAAGCCAGGATGGGTTCCACAGCGGTATTCGTACTAGTGCCTTGAGACCCTTGCGGGTGAGTAGTGTGCTATACAAGTATCAATTTACATTTACAGAAAGGCCCGCCTTGCCTGAGTAGGCATAGACAGGAAACGTGCTAGATGCAGGACATGCGGCGCTGACCAGTTTGGCCTCTGAATAGTGTAAAAACCCTGTGCAGTAAGTTTTGTCAGGCAGCACAGGATCTGTTTACACCTAGTACCTCTCTCCTGCAGGTTCAGTGCCTCTATGCAAAAATCCATTCTCTGAGCAGCATAAATGGACTGTATGAAGCCTGCCTATTAACAGTATAAGTGCAGGCAATAGTTCATCTGAGGAGTCTTGAAAGTGGCAGAAGAGAGGACAGAAAACAAAGAGAGTACAGTGTGGCTTTCCTACTTTTGGCTGCTTTTCTGTCAAGATTTTAAAGCTAATGCTCACCCTCGCTTACCCAGGCTTGTTACCATTATGTAAAAGACGAGGCCACATCAGCTAAGGTCAATTTGTACACCAGATCTCATTAAAAGATAATGAAGTTACTAAATTCTGTGTAAGTTCCGTGAACATCTTTTATTTCTCGGAATTTTGTAGCAGAAAAGGAAATGATGGGTAATTCTGATTGGCAGCCCTCCTTCCGACATTAGGAATGTACATATAAGGCCAGATACACAAATGAGGGGAAGGGGTGACCACCATATGATCAGTCCAGTTTAAAACGTGTAATACAGCAGCCTTCTCACCATAGTATGCTCTGCAAAGGGAAGCAGATCACTGACCGGAAACGACGGGGGAAGAATCTTCACATAAAAGCACTTAACATTTTAATTCAATTTACAGCGGGGACTGTCAACTCCTCACATGGTATAGGATGACAAATACTATTACAACTGTATCAAAATTGCTGATCTTTATTAAAACAAGTAATATGAAGGCATGGCCAGTACAAGTAAGAGCGGTGAGGCAGAGGGGGGGGGGGGGGGTCGACATACGACGGGATAGGGAAAATAAAATAAAGAAATAAAACCCCTTACCTTGAGCTCGAGCGCAAGTTAAGTGGTTTTGTTTTTGAAATTTTTTTATTTTCCCTATCCCATCGTATGTCGATGAACCCCGGCCCCTTCCCACCGCTCTTACCTGTCCTGGCCGCGCCCGGTAATATGGCAGATTGGTAACAACCTGCGAAGTGGTTGAAGCCACTCCTGTAAAACACATTTACAGATGGGTGCTAGCGATCCCCTGACTCTCATAAATGGAGGCCTACTGCTACTTTTCTTTGCCATTATTACAGTAGAACATTACGCTACATGTCACTGTCATGATCAGAGGAGGCACTAACTACTGTGCAGATTTCAGATCCAAGCCCCAGCAGGCATTTTGGGGCAGATTTATGAGGCCCTTGCGCCTCATTTACGCCGCCGTTGCGTCACTTTTGTGACGCAGCGGCGGCGCAAATCCTGCGCCATGGTGCGGGGTATTCATAACGTGACGCATCTGGGAGATGCGTCACGTTGTGAAGCTCTGCGCCACATGTAGGCGTTCCAGGGCAGGTGGGGGCGTTCCGGCACAGGAACGCCTCCTAAAAGTGGCTGAGTGAAATCTACAAGATTTCACTCAGTCACTGTTGAGCCCATGCTGCGTCAAAACCCTGCGCCTGCTTGAAGCAGGCGTAAGGATTGACGCAGCATTGTGCAGATAGGGCACCCCAGAGCCTTGCTGGAGCTTCGTCGCGCTTGTGACGCAACTCCAGCAAAGTGCCACTCTTACGGCACAGATGCGTGACGCATCTGTGCCGTTTTTGCCCCATGGTGCGCCGCATTATAAATGTGGCGCATCCATGGTGGCGGAGCTGGGGCGCAAAATAACTGGCGCATCCCTGCTGATATGCAGGGATGCGTCAGTTATTATAAATCTGCCCCTTTATTTCTAGGGAACTTCACCTATTGAACGCTTTGTGAAAGAGTATAGGAAAATAGGGAAAGAAAAAGTGCAAGGACTCCACATTATACTATCTGCAATGATCTCCTATACATCAAGGGCATCCTCCCCTGTACCGAGTGAACTTCTGATTTGTGTACAGACAGGGAGTTGCATACAAATCCGCGTTTGGAGCTGAGCAGTAATTCATTGGCCACATTTCAGCAGGAAACTCCTTATAAAATTCGTCCTATGAAAATGGTCAGAAAAAAGCCGAAACAAGGTAATCAGTGGAGAAAACAGAGATACTGCATGCTATGCCTCATCGACCAGAGGAACTCAAGAGTAGGTGACAATTACTGCTAGTGGTAACAAGTACGTCCTCCGAAAAGGGTATTTACCACGTGCAGTATGCACTATCTGTCTACTCTACAGGTTGAAAAGAGGACTTAAAATTACAAATTTCTACACAGCTCATTAGCTGAACAAAGTGCATTATTCATAATGAGCTATAACTACATTACCATGATTCCACTATGTCTGCAGAATACATGTTTACAGGCGTTTTTTACAATATATTTTTCCCAGGTGTGAACTTGCAATTGATTCAAGTAAAATCAAATCATTACAGATTGGCAATGGAAATCCTATGAGTAAAAACATAGGGCTCGATTCACAGAAAGCCCCTGCACTTGGGCGGAGGCCCCGCACTTGTGGCAGGGGTCCTCACTCATTGCAGGACCTCTGAGCTGCAGTTTCTCATTGAGGAAGTCCCGCCAGGAGTGATGGCCCCTTCCACGACTACGGAACCTCCGCCACCAGTGCTGACTATGTGAAGTGGGTCCACAGTGTTTTTGTCACACTGAGGGGCATATTATCAACAAACATATCACTGCTTTTCTGGCACATAGCGCCGGAAAGCGGCAATGTCAGTAAATCACTATTTACAAGGACTCTCTAACACGAGTTTCCTTCAGTTAGCTGTTTTTTTCCCCACTTTGCATGTCAGCGATGAACATCGCTAATGAATGCAAAGTGGGAGTTCCTGCCCACAGCTCCATGTAAATACTCGCGTACACGGTTTCGCAATATTTACAACTCTGCAGCAGATCGGCGAAGCGATATAAAAAACTGGGCTAACGGTGGTTATCGCTGTAATTTAACGTCTCCTTTCAAATCGACTTAGCTAGACTGATAATGGGAGGTGGAATGCCTGGTTAGTTCCACACTCACCTATCAGCAAGCATTTCGGTAGCGCTGTGAAATCTTCACTGGATTTCACACGCTAATGCTGATTCTCGCCGTGTATCACTGGAAATTACATGCCTGTGCGCTAAGCGTTGCAAATACGCCGCTAACACAGCGATGTCAACCAGCGATACACGGCGATATTGAAAAATGCGCTGTTAGTTTAGCGATAATTATCGCTACTTATTGTTGATATGCCCCTTAGTGATTTGACAACTCTATTCTAATCAGGCTGGTGCATCTATAAGGTGAGGAATGGGATCCTTATGGCTTCACCAGCAGAGGGCAGCAAAGAATGCTTCTTTGCAGCTTAATGTTGCAAATATGGCTCATTAGCCGTAAGAGTTAGTGTAGCATCACAGACAAAAATGAATTTTCCGGTTTCAAGTTACAACACCCGGAAATAACGAAAAAATGAACATTGGCTCGGGAATTTTCACATCCATGCTCGCTCCTTTCCCTTAGCGTGACTTTAGCCATACCTCTCCAAAATACATTTCTGTTCTTATATGACTTTCCTCATTCTTTTTCAGTGTTTCTGTTTCTTGATTTCGATGATTGTGAAACCTATAATAACCCGTTATGCATGGTCAAATGCTCTGAATAAATGACACCGTTTTTGAAGTTCTCAGGTACCAAGATTTACTTTTTTGCTGCATCAAACTTTTTAAAGTTTAGTTCAAGCTGGTGCCCGATCATGAGGCCCACTTAGTGAGCATGGTGGTGGTATTTCAGGTTGGTATAGTATCCCTGGTATTCTGGTAATCACGCCCTCCCTAGCATGCAGGAGATAATGGTAATGGAAGTTCAATGACAATATATCGCACTTTAGAGTTGTATTCAAATTCCCACTGTTAGAAGTGGAAGTCCCACCATATAAGACATCGCTGGCTGAATTTCCAACAGAACCCCTGTTCTCCAAGTGTGTCCTCCCATATGGACACAGTCACTTTGATGGTGAAACTGCTGCGGCCAAGGCATGAGTCTCTAAATGTGGGTAAGTATTCCACTGCTCTAATTTCTGAGGTGATCTGGCCCCACACTCTTCTTTGGTGGTGTCTGATTCCTGCAACAGACAAACCATATCACATATGTCCTGTTTAACTAATTATTTATGAGATTCCCAAATGCCCTTTAAAGAGTCAGTTGACACCTGAGCAAACTTGCATATCTCACCTCTAAATTCACAGAATGTCAAAGAGGCAACACATGCCTACTGAAATCTGATGTGATAATTATGCTATTGCTTTGGTGTCTGTGTTGTAGAATGTTTAAAGATAGGGCTGCTATTTACTTTTCACCTTTGCTCCCTACAGTTGTAGAGCCTTGTGATGTCATGAGTGATTTAATGTATGCTGTGATTAGAGTTTTGTACTTTGTTAACATTAGGACTTTTGATTTATACTTCATATCACCTAGAAATCATATTGTTATTGCCATTGTTAGATTTGGGGGTCTCTAGTTGGCAGGGGTATGTACCTTTGACCAAATAGGGACCCTTGCGTCTAGTCAGGGTAAGGGGCAAATAACCCCTGCTCACCCCCTTGGTAGCTTGGCACGAGCAGGCAGGCATATCTCAGAGGCAGTGTGTAAAGCATTTGTGAACACATACAGTAATACAGTAACAAAACTACGGATGGACACCATACATGTTGTATTATAAAAATAAGTATTTTTAAATAGGCTTAACACAAGACCAAACTACACAAATCCACAATACTGTACTCAAAAATAGACTTTAAAATGTTATAAAATAGCTCAGTTCTCTCAAGTTGTAAATGCAAGACTTTACTCTCAATGTACCTTGAATGCGTAACGCAAAGAAAACAAAAGGGTCGCAGGGAAGGTGATGTGTCGGTTCCTTACACGCAGGGGAGTGGATGCGTCGGTTCCTTACTGCTGCACAGGGGAGTTGATGCTCGCTTCCTTACTGTGTGGGGAGGTGATGCATCGGTTTCTTACTGCTCTCCGGTACGATGCGACAAGATGGCACCTCGATGCGATACTCTTCTCTGCTGCGACAAAATCGCGTCTCGGTTACGATGCGACAATGTTGATGTGATGCGTGCACGCCTGACGGTCGTGCGGCGTCTCGATGATCTTTTGAGCCGCGACAGGCCCTGGGGATGCGACAGCGACCTCTGTGGCAGCGTCCCACGTCTCCGGTGATGCGCCGCGCTTCGGCGATGCGATGATGACAGCGGCAGCGGCGGCTTGCTTCTTCGGAGATGCGCCGACAGCTGCTGCGGTGGTGACACGCTTCTTGGTGTTGCGTTGCGCTTCCAGCTCCCAGCGACAAGCAGTCTCTCAGAAGGCCCAGCACAACAGCAGGCACTTCAATTCCCAGCAAGGGAATTCAGGGGGGAGCTGGTTGGTGAAGTCTTTTATCCCTGAGACTTCAGGCAGGAGGCAAGCTCTAGTTCAAGCCCTTGCAGATTCTTTCTCAAGTTGATAAAAAGCACACTCAGTCCTTTCCTCCTTTCTTTGGCAATGAAGCAACCACTGCAGGCCAACCCCCAAACACACAGCACAGGGGTAGTCTCCTCCATCAGCCTCCTGGTTCTTCTCCTCAGCAAAGGTTTGTCTTGATTACCAGAAGTGATCTAAGGTTCTTGGGTCTGGGTCCCAGTATTTATACTCATTTTCCCTTTGTTCTCTGAAGGCAGAGAGGCTTTTGCCTAGTCCAAACCAGTTCTGGTCAGTCCTGGAGCACTTTGTTGACAAGAGTCCTTCTTTCCTTTCACAGTGTAGGCCAGGGACATCAGACGCACCACAGGAGGTGGAGCCAGCATTGTGGAGGAAAGGCACAGCCCTATTCAGGTCCCAGGTGTAACTCCTCCCTCCCATCTGCATGCAGATCTCTCTATTCAGCCCTGTACTGACTCACCCTGTCTCCTGGAATCCCCCAGCCCCTGTCACTCAAACTCCAGACAAGGAATACACAACCTAGGGGAGGCAGGCTTGAATAGTTAGGCAAGAAAATACCTACTTTCTAAAAGTGGTATTTTCAAACACAGAATGTTAAAACCATCTTCACTAAAATATGTATTTTATCAATCTGAGTTCAGGCATACTAAACTTGAATTTCCACCTAGTTCCCTGAGCCAGTTAGGATTATAAAATGTTATAATCAAACTGCCCATTCTGACCTATGGGGAATAGATAGCCTTGCAATAGTGAAAAACGAAAATGGCTGTAATTCACTATTAGGACATGCCACACACATCAGGGCATGTCCTACCTTTTACCTACAATGCACTCTGCCCTTGTGCCTACCTTAGGGGTGACTAATATGTATAAAAGGGAATGTTTAGGGACTGGCAAGTGGATGCACTTGTCCAGTCAACATGGCAGTACCAGACTGCACACATGCTCTGCAATGGCAGAGCAGAGACACACTTTACAAGCTGTTCCGGTGGGTGGCACAATTAGTGCTGCAAGCCCACCAGCAGCATTTGATTTACAAGCCCTGGGCACACAAAGTACACTGTACTAGGGTCTGACAAGTATACCAAACAAGCCAATCATGGAGCCACTAATCCATACATCAATTTACCACAGCGAGCACTTGCACTTTGGCACTGAACAGCAGTGGCACAGTGCCCAAAAGCATTTGAAACCAGCAAAAACATAACAGAAAACAGCAAAAAATGGAAGGGAGACCCACGCCAAAGGTGCCAGGTCTAACAGCCATGATGTGAATTTTTGGTTTCTGAGAATTCATAGCACCCTAAGCAGAATGTTGAGATTGTCTCAGGGTAACAGAACGCTTGGGTTACTCACATTAGCTATTTTTTTTATGTTAGTCTACATTATTATGTGAAAGAATAAATTAGTAACATAGGAAGACAAGGATAAATGATATGCCAGTATAATATTGCTCGAGGGAATCAGGGGCCACATGCTAAGTATGGGTTCTGTGCACATAGTGTGCAACTCTGGCTTTTTCTATTCCATGTTGAATTGAAATTGAAATTGCATTTACATAGTGCATACTACCATTAATGAGGCATTTAACTGCTTTGAAGAATTAGTTGTGATTAGATTTCAGTATTTTAAGCTCCAACAACAAAGCACTGCACAATGTCGGACCTAAAATCCTCCAGAACAAAATTGATTTCTACATTCCTACAAGAAGTTTGAGGTCAAGATACCAAGCATTAGCTAGACCCAAGCATATAAAGAAAGTTAGAGCTGGCGGCCGGTCATTCTCACATCTTCTAGCAGCCAAACACTGGAATAAACTCCCTCTTTACCTGCGTCTCTCTGAAGATTATGTTTCATTCAGGAAACAGCTAAAAACGCACCTTTTCCCGAGGTCCTAGGGACAAGTAGTCGACGAACCCAACACTAATCCGCATGCCCCCGCTATACAGCGCCGTGATATCCTTCAGGATGAATGTTGCGCTTTACAAATACAAATACAAATACAAACATCTCGCAGTCATTCACGGACAGGGTTGCATTTCTCAATTAGGTAAAGTAATATTTCACGTTATATATGTGACTCTAGATTGTTGACGTGCAATTAGCTTGCAGGAAGATATAATTGTCCCACTGGCACTTTTGAAGGTCGTTTCAACACACGCAAGAAAAGAAAAATTGCTTTCAAAACAAGGACTACAAAGTCTTGAAAAGGTTTAGAAAATGACCCCACAGACGTCTAAAAAGAAAATCAGAATGCATTTTCCATGTAGATAAGTCTGCACTTTTAGAATCGTCTCTATCTGTCTCTAAAGCACATTAGTAGACACTAAACCTTTTCCCATCAAATCCTAGTTTAAGAAAGCTCTGTTTGTGATACCTAGGATTTCATTAACAATGCCAGTCTAGATGGGTCTCTATTAAGTTCCGATTAATGCTGCCAAGACAGTGAAGAAAACAATAACTCTAGATGAAAATATTCATCTCTAATATTCACAAATGACTATCTGGAGGGCATAGTTATCTGAAAACATAGAACCAATCAGCAAATACGAAGTAAAACAAGTCGGTCGAGTGTAACAGTTCTTTACACACTTTGAATGAAGGTGTTTGTGTATACGCTTTTGTGATGTATGTCGAATAAGATGCCCATCTACCACCCACTCAAGGTACAAATAATTGAATGTTTAGAGGAAATGTTTATTAAGCGAGCATAGCCTTTATTACAGGCAGTGCTTTAAAATTAAATAATTGCTCGACAGGACGTCATGAAAAGTTTAGACACATAGGAGAAAGGGCAGAATGTTAACTTTCAATAACATGCTTTATTTTAACACAGATCAAGCTAAAATGTTCTGTAATAACAAGGATCTATCAACTTTTTTCAATTGCTTTGGAACGACAATTAAACAGACAGTATGTGTGCTGTACATGTCCCTAAAACAGATGTCATTTATCAGAATTCAGATACCTATTATTTTAGTGAAAAGAAGCTTGCCCAGGCCAAAGGGCATAGGAGGTAAGTGACGTAAACGTCTTGATATTGAGAAATGTGTGCTTGCTGTGTCTCTCTCTTTCTCCAAGCATAGCACCAGCAGAAAGAGCTGATACTCCTCCCTATCATTCTCCCCAATAGCAAGGATCATGTTGTGTGTGTACAAGCTGGGCCTCATGGCACATTCTATTCTTCTACCATTGGTGGTCAGACTGGGATGTTCCCTTTTGTCCAATTTTCAATTGTCAGGATTTGGTGAGAAAAAAAATGCTTGCCTTGTAAGAAATTGTGTTACTGGCTGAGGGGGTGGGGGTGAAACCCTCTTCAAGCAGCAACCGCAAACCTCCCCCAGCATCCTCATAACCGAAGTTCCCTCAACACCCTCATGACTGATATTTCCCCAGTATCCTCATGACAGATATTCCCCCAGCATTCTCATAACTGATGTTCCATCAACACCCTCATGACTGATGTTTCCTCAGCATCCTCATGACTGATGTTACCCCAGCACTCTCATAACTGATGTTACCCTAGCACACTCATGACTGATGCTTCCCCAGCACCCGTAATTCCATTGTACTTGAATTCCCTGCAAGCATTCAACAAATCCAGTGAACCAATGTTTTAACTGCTCTCGCTGTTACTAGGGCCTTGGTGTGGATTTTCAGTGAATCCCTGCAAGCTTCTCCCAGAATCCCGTGAGCCAATGGCAAGCCTTACTGTCGCTGTTACTGGAGCCCTGGTGTTGTTTTCCATTATGCACATTTGAGTGAAAATGATGTATTAGTTTCCTGTTATTTGGTTCCGATTAACAAGTTGCACATGCCCATTCTGTAAGGTCAAAGAGAGTGTACTAACGTGTTTTCCCCAAGGTTCGAGAACGTTCCAGACAGACATCTGCTTCACGTGCACATGTGATCTAGCTACATCCATTGAGCGTTCTAGAGGGCATATAAACCCTTCCCAAAGCCGAATTGTGGCTTGGCCTCACTTCATGCGGCACATGCTTTACCTTTCACTCACCTGAAGAATCCTGCTGAAACCAAGAAGTGCTCCAGTCTCCTTCAAGTCCATCTGAACCAGTGGCTCCAGTGGCATCTTCTTTCTCTACGTCTTTCTCCTTGCTCCATCTTGCACAACTACCCAGCTACACCCTAAGTCAAAGCCTCAAGATCTTCGAACTTCAGACAAGTGGAAGAACTTGGCTAAATACCTGATAGTTAGTGTGCTCCATACCTCCATGAGTAGTAAACAGGACTGAGTATCCCCATCTTCAAAGACTATAAACCTAACCTTCATGTCCTCTCTTCTCATGTGTTTACACTCCGGACCCTTACTACAACGTTGATGGAAGAAATTTCACTGTGCAAGAATTAAATACTTTAGTTCTGTGGTTCTCTGATGAACAGTAGTGCCAAGAAAAAGCACTTCAGAATCTTTGATATATGCATCACCCTTGTTCCTCACTCTGTGTTCTGAGTGTACCTTTAGGAGTGCAAGTAACTCCAACCTTTGCTCCAAGTGAGTCGATGGGAGTGCAAGTAACTCCAACCTTTGCTTCGAGTGTGTATCCTTAGGAGTACAAGTAACTCCGACCTTTGTTCTGAGTGACAGCACAGAAATGAGCAGTTAATTTTACAGTTCAATCTGTAACTCATAATGAGGATCTTCAACTCTGCGCCAACTTCTTCTCAGGTCGAAAAGATCTTTGCCACCATTTTAGAATGGAGCATCGAATTAAAACATCTCAAATAACATCAGCTAATTAGCCTTAATATTTCAATCAATGATGAGAGGGTTGGTAAAGATGTCAAAATCTTTAATATTCATTTAAAGTTTAGTAATGGAGTTTGATCTTTTTGTTCAATTAGTACAGCAGATAAAATAACATTGTGTTCCATAAAGGGAATAGTCCCTACACTAAACCAAATGGATCCTAAGCCTATTAGAACACAAAAAGAGTTCCTTGGATACGAGTAAGAGTTTTGGAGTTTGAGTTCAGTAACAATAAGAAATTGAACCCCCCCCCCCCGATAAAGAGTCAGTTCTTGAAACTCAGGTAAGTCTCTCAAACAGTTTCAGTATCAATTGTCTAAATCAAGTTAAAGGAAAACAAGTCACAGCAGTAACTCATGACCCTCAGATTAAGTAAATTAATCATCTATCAAAGTGTCAGGCAACAGCAATCGCCATCAGCAATAGCTCACAGCAATCAGTCACAGGGAATGAAAGCACAATGAAGTGCAAAAGACTGCATCACATAGCATCGTCTGTCTAGCATTGCGCTTTTTAGCTAGGAACACATATATAAAATATAAAAACAATTTATCCATGCAGCAGTGCGTTAAGCCATCTCGGGCCAATAGAAAGCATCTTCCGATGGTCTTCCGTTTCTTCTTTCGATTCCCACTGTAAATCACGAGATGACATGGTGCTATCTAAATGTTACCAAGCATTTATGCAATTGCTGCCTCCCAGTAAGGTTCTCATGAGAACCTCTGCAGACCTGCTCTGTTAGCTGTTCAATGTTCCATTGGGTAGCAGTGGACTATTCGATAAAACAAACTATCTTCTCTTGCCAAATGTTCTGGCTAGATCATGAGTATCAGGCTTCAAACAAACATTTTTGATTCTAATATACTGTCTTCCTACTCTAACATTCTGAGCAAAGCATAGAGGAATTATTCTAAATTACAATGAAATCATTCAGTGTAAGGAAGAAAGCAATACATTTTAAACAGCACATTTCACAGCAAAAATGAGTTTTAACAATTAAATCGGCATAGTACAATATTTTCTAAAAAGACATTTATTTTATTAAAACTAAAGAGGAAAGAAAGGTTAAACAAGGCCTAATTAGACCTGCCAGTAAAAGTACAGTGGAAATAAGAGCTTTCTGCACCAAAAATTAAGCTGCACATTAACACTTTGCACCCTCAAGAAAGGCACATTTTCTTCAAGTTCTGTTCAGCATGCATTTTCCACCTCAATGTCCAGGTAGCTGTAAGCTTTAATGTGTGCTTATACTAATCATAATGATTACACTCTAGCGTGAGTTTATCCCTAGGTGTGCAAGTAACGCGAACATATGTTCCACGTTTACACCTGGGAGTGGTAGCTCCAATCTGTACTTTAAGTTTATTCCTAGGAGTACCAATAGCTCCAATCTGTATTTCAAGGCTATTCCTAGGAGTACCTGTTCGATCTGGCACCATTGGCGTGGGTCTCCCCTGCATTTTTTGCCTTTGCCTCCTGTGTTTGCTGTGTGTTGGACTTCGTTTTGCTGGTCTAGATGCTTTGGGCACTTTGCCACTGCTGTTCGGTGCCAAAGTGCAAGTGCTCCCTTTGTAAATTGCTGTTATGGATTAGTGATTTCCTGATTGGCATATTTGACTTACTTATCAGACCCTAGTACCATGCACTGTGTGTGCCCAGGGCCTGTAAATCAAATGCTGCTAGTGGGCTGCAGCAATGATTGTGCCACCCACAGAAGCAGCCTGTAAAATATAACCCTGCCATTGCAGATCCTGTGCGCAGTCTGGGACTGTCATGTCGACTTGGCGAGTGCACAAACTTGCTAATTCCCAAAACCTTCCCTTTTCTACATATTAGCCACCCCTAAGGTAGGTCCAAGGTATCCCTGTGTGCAGGGTGCATTGCATGTGAAAGGTAGGACGTGCCCTGGTGTGCGTGGCATGTACTGATAGTAAAATACTGCCAATTTTGTTTTTCACTATTGCAAGGCTACCTGTTCCCATAGGACAGAATGGAGAGTTTGTTTATAACATCTTATAAACATAAATGGCACTGGGAATGAGGCAGAAAAGCAAAGTTTAGTTAAAATGCATCTGTTAGTGAGGGTCATTTTCAGGTCTCGCCTACGTAGCGTGCATGCGCTGCATAGGAGAGAGACCTAATGCCATCGGCACAGCTTTGGGGACAAAAACGTGTACACTTTGCATTGCCTGCAATGGCAACGCGTGCACGTCTGGCAATTTTGTTGCGGGAGCGCGCGGCGCCATATGGTGGCGCCATATGGTCGCACGCTCCCACAAGGGAATCTCGCAGGCCCCCTCCCCTGCGTGAAAATTAAACAAGCATTGGCATAGCCAATAGGTCTCGCTTTTGGGACCTTATTAGTATGTTTACTTTTGCTATAATCGCGGCACGTAAAGTGCGGGTGCCGTGATTATAGCAAAAGTAAAGAAATAGATGTTTTTTTCTATTTCTTTACTTTTGCTATAATCGCGACACCCGCGCTTTACGTGCCACAATTATAGCAAAAGTAAATATACTTATAAGGTCCCAAAAGCGAGACCTATTGGATATGCCAATGCTTGTTACATTCTGTGTCTGAAAATACCACTTTTTAGAAAGTAGGTATTTTCTTGCCTAACCATCCAGTGTGCCTCTGCTAGGTTTGAGTATTGCATGTCTGCCTTTTGGATAACATGGGCTGGAGAAGGGCAGTGGTTCCAGACGTCTGATGAGTCAGGGCCGGGCTGAAGAGACCTGGGCTGCATTTAGAGTAGGGGGAGGAGATTTCCTTTTCACCTGAATGGGCCTGGTCTGCCTTCAACAATGCTGTCTCCACCTCCTGCCAGGAAGCTGCACCAGTGAGGACTGAACTGGTTTTGACTGGGTACAGATACTTTCTGCCTTCAGAGAACAAAGGATTTTGTGGTATAAATATTGGGGCCTAGACCCCAGAACTTTAGATCACTTCTGGGGAATCAAGAGGAACCTTTGCCGAGGAGAAGAGCCGGTGAAGCTGAGGAGGAATGCTGCCCCTGTGCTATTTGCTGTCTGGGATTGGCCTGTAGTGGCTACTTGCTGCAAAGGAAAGGAGAACATGACTTTGCTGCTTGTTTTTTCCCCCTGCTTGAAGAAAAGATCTCCAAGGGCTTCAACTGAGCTTGCCCCCTATTCTAGAGGTCTCAGGAACAGCAAAGACCTCACCGTGTCTGTGGGCACCGCCTCTGATCGCCGCCACAGATAAAAAGGGGTAACCGACTCTGTCATAGAGTCCATCGCAGGATTCCGGGACCTGAAAGCACCACCGAGAGCAAGACCTCGCTTCGCAACGCAACCCTGATCTCACCGACTACATCAACAAGCAGCTACTTGCACCACATTCTGTGGGCACCGCACTCCGCAGTGCTTCACTATACACTGCAAGGACGTCACCGACTCAGTCTCTGCCTGACACAAACATCGACCGGTTTCGTCACCGCACAGTGACCTGCCAGCACTGCAGCGAGCATCGTCTCACCCTTCAATGCAAGCCCTGGTCTCACCGACTGCCCCGAATCATGAGTCCGCCGCAACGCTCCACTTCACAACGTTACTGCAACCTTTGCCCCAACTGACTCGCACCGACGTGCTGGTCTCAACAAGAAAGGTACGGTGTCCGAGTCTGTCGATGCCGCTGGCCCGTATTGACTAGGTTGGCTGGAAGTTTTAGACTCTGTCATATTCAGTATCGTGGTAGCCCCAGAAGGAGCTACAGAGTTGGAGGAAATGTGTTTTACTGATTTTTCTGCAATGTAAAGGTTATTTTGCACAAGTACTATTTTTCAAGAGTATTGTATGTTGGATTTTTATCGTATTTGGTCTTGTGGGTTTAGATAAAGATTTCCTATTTTTCTAAACTGGTTTGGTGTCCATTTGTAGTGTTTTCACTGTATTACTTTATGTGTTTGCAAATGCTTTACACACTGCCTCTGAGATAAGCCTGTCTGCTTGTGCCAATCAACCAAGGGGGTGAGCAGGGTTTATTTTAGAAGTGTATCCCCCTTACCCTGACTAGAAGCAAGGGTCCCTAGTTGGACAAAGGTACCTACCTCTGCCAACTAGAGATCCCCATTTCGAACAGTACCACACCCCAATCTGTGATTGTGGTTATTCTGCTCTCATGTTGAGATGCTGATGAAACCTGTAAGTTTATGTCACTGAATTTAATGCATGGTCATTATATGTAGAGATATGTTAGTGCACTGATGATAACTGCCTCATATTGTTAATTCTAGAGCATTGCTTCCTCACAGAGCCAGAGGTTCTGGCCCAGTGCATATCTACCTCACAAACATAGAAGGTCTCAGAAGTGACAAATCCTGCTACGCAGCGTCACACAGCTGCTGAGCAGATCCATTATTACAAACCTCTCTTTTTTTTATTTTATCCCAGACCCTCTTCCCCCAGGGAGACAATGTGAGAGCTAAGGTTTTGGTTCCCTGACTTGAATAGTCCTCAGGTGGTATAGGAGGTCCAGCATCGGCTATGATTTAGGGGCATATTAACAAGGTAGCACCATAATATTATTGCCGCTTTTGCGGCCGTTTTCAGCCGAAAAGCGGCGATAATTTTATCGCCTTATCAGCAAAGGCACGCTATCGCGTGTTTTGCTGACTTAGCGCCCGTTTCCAGCACGCCTAACTTTGCATGTAGGCGTGGCTGTGAAACCAACCAGGGAAAATATCGCAAAGGCAGCTTCGCGATATTAACAAGGAAGGGTAGCGATTATTTAAATCACGTTAAGTATGCCTTAACGCAGGAATTTAACGTCTGTTAAATTCCTGACTAAGGCATACTTAGCATGGGGGGTGGACTCTGTGGCTAAGACCACAGGCCCTATCATCTAGGATATCGCCATTTTCCACCATGGAAAACAGTGATATCCACACTATCTCTGGAGCTTTTATCGCCTCGTTGTTGATAACGCTCTAACCGGGCGATAAATTCCAGAGATAGCTGGCGATAAATATGCAAGTGCTAAGCGCGCTTTGCGATATTTATATCGGTTAGGACCAGGTGAGTGCATGATACAAGCAAACTCCAAATCAACCTGTGCACAAAGCAGTCAGGCTTAACTTGAAGCCAATGAGTAAAGTATTTATACAGCACTTCAAATGGTAATAAAATGAGATATGTTCTTTCAAAGATTTCAATGAATTTTGTACCAAAAAACACGAAGAGCCAACTGCGGTTTTCTTGTCACACAGGGTTGGGACAAAGTCACTAGGCCAAACTCGATGGATCGCCGGCCAGCTAGAGGGGCCTAGTCGCAGAACAAGAGTACCTTAAAGCCTGGTAAAATCCTCGATTTAGTAATGGGGAAAGCCAAATCTGTTGCACAGATTTTTTTATACCACTTTTTTATGAGTGCAAATGTATGAAATTACCTGGAGAGTTTGAAAGATCCGAAGTGATTTAGTGAATTCCCTGTGCTTTCCTGTCTAATCTATGGCTGTTCATTCTGTGGTTGTGTAAATCCGGGAAACGGAAGGATTGTGTTATCATCTAAAATGAATTAAGAATGAGAGAAGTCAGGAAAGCAGGGCAACCGTGGCATCTGCATTGTGATCCGTGGCATCTGCATTGTGACCCTGTCACAACCGCATATTTTAAGTATCACGCCTTTAGTGGAAGAATATCTTGTACTACCCCATATAAGTGGCTGAATATGACACATATGTGGCGTGTAGGGTGCCCATGCGCTCCAGAATTTCAAGGAGAGGAGTGTGATGGGACAAGAGACCCTCTGGGTGAATATGCAAAACCGAGCTCAGGAGAAATGAAGCTGAGACCAGATGTACATGAAGGGAATAGAAACACTAATATTTCACATAGCTACTTTCTATCCACGCAGGCATAGTCAATAAAAAAATAGAGTGGAATGTTTTGTAGTTTAAATAACATTGTGTACTCTGTGGCTTCTTTTTACTTTCAAGAGCAGCTGGAAATGAATGCTTCTGTATAGCACAAATAGCGTTCTCTTTATTTTAGAACAGACAGTTTTATTTGCATGGCTTTGATCAGACTCTTTTTCATTGTTATCTTTATTTTAAGTGCTCTTAGTCGAGATTAATGGTTACACTGCCGGGATGATCAAACTATCTAAAAATCAAAGACAGCGTTCGACCACAATGCAGCATCATACATGGCCTAATTACTAGCAACAGAAAAAGGTACACATTTCAGAAATATCTAGATATTAAATTCGAGCGTCATCCTGGCCCTTATCTATGCAGACAGGCAGTGCTGACCGGGCAGGAAAGGGCCTCGGGGTGGGCGTTGGCACTGCCACCAGCGGCAGCTGTTGTACAATGATAAGAACATTGCCACCTCTTGCGCCCAGTGTTTAAGACCTAAATTGGGTCTCAACTCGGCCAACAGCGTGAGCCATGCCAGTGATACCTCTTTAGCTTTCAGAAGCCAGCCAGGAAAGAAGCTGCGCCAGGGGCAGAGGGCACCATCTCTGCGGTCCGGAAAGGGGAGAAACAGAGCACACGGTGCCAGTATCAACTCGATAGCAAACACTGGTGGGCAGCCGGCAGCACTGCAGCCTATTCAAGGAAAGTAAGGAGATGTATCTAGGGAGCGGGTGCCTGCTGAGGCACTGGGAAGCCTGGCAGAGTGAGACTGGTAGATTCTGAGCACAGCTCCACCATATGGTGGGCTCTGTTGGTGGACACTTGAACGCCTCATGCTCAGCGGTGGTAAGTTGCAGTGCCAATCAATGACTGATGGTAGTTGATTCTGTCAAATACAGACACAAATTCGGTGGCTGCAGATCCGCTCAACATTTTTTTAAGCTCAAGAGGGACAGAAAGAAATGAGGTCCCTTTAATCTACCTTTATTCTTCACCCTTTCCCCCCAAGTACACATTAACCACTGTAATACAACCGTCACAAGCTCACCAGCAACAGTCAATCAATGCAGTGACACAGAACGTGTTGCTGCCAGGGAGATCAGCTCTGGTTTCAGTCGCACTGAAGTTGAAACTAGAGCCAGTCTCTCTGTCAGCCACATGCTCCTGAGGCATGTACAAGCCAAGTAGCTCATGGTGCTGCATGACACTTCAGAACAAGAGTCAGCAGAACATGTGGCCAGTGGTGGCACCTCTTGAAATGCTGTAGGAGCAGCACTTGCCCAGCAATGTAAGGATAAGGTCATCCAAGCAGGACATCACGCCCTCCAGTGGACCGGCACTCCTTGATGGGTAGCCCCAGAACATCTGCTCATGGAATGTGGTTGTCTTGTCCTCCAAGATTAGCCTGCTATACTCAAAGATTAGGGAGTTGAGGGAGAAGAAACAGCTGTGGCATGTGCAGGTAGAGCATTGAGCCTGTGGGGGTTGCGGAAAAGGAAGTGAACAGAGGCAAATGCAAGGAAAAAGCTTGATATTACACAGGAACTTCTTTTCCTCCTCAGTACAGACTTAAATAACTAATGTAACAATCCCCAAAATGAAGCAAGCATGACGGACCATCCATCCAAGCTTTGGCAATCCAGGACAATTACTGGCTGAAGGAAGATGCCCCACAGCACTTGCTCTCTGCACATATATATTTTTTCAAATTAATTATCCACATACAGCTAGAGATATTTATAGGTGAGCCCTAAAAATCAGATGCAACCTATGTTTGTGGCAGTTTGCCCTCCACCTTACACCAATGACAAGAGGACTTCGAATATCACTCTATTCTGATGTTTGCACAGCTAAATACCACAGGGGCAGGCCAGTATGAAAATGCACGTACTGAACTGTGCATTGCAGGTAATTGACAGGCCATAATAGTTACACCATTTTCCCTATATCCTTACATGGGGACAGCCAAGTGCTTTGAAGATAGGCTTTTTCTGATGGGTGCACACGTCCACTCCTGCCTGCCATTTCCCAATCATTGGTGGCCTTGCCTGCTTCCATGCATGCACCACATCCAGCTTAGCAACCAAACAGGCCACCCCCAGGAATGTAAGCTCCGCTCTGGGGCCCCCACTTAATCCATCAGCCGAAGTAAGGCCAACCGGGAAGTGAACTCCCGAGGGTGGCCTAGGACATCGGAGAGTATGTGCCCCACCTCTACCCAAAATGGTTGCATTGCCGTACATTCCCAGGCAACATGGTAGAAATCTGCCCTCGGATAGGTGCAGCATGCACATGCAGCATGAGTATCTAAAAGCATGCGTTGGAGCCGTTACAGTGGGAGATACATTGCAAGCAAATAATTGAAATGAATTATAAGCAGCCACGTCGAGATCAGAAATTCCCCAGGTGCCATGAAATCCTCCTTCCAATCTTCCCCATCCAGGACTCCAATACAGGCCTCCCATCACTACCGAGCCCGGTCAAGGCCACTAGGACCTTGAATCACCAGCGACCAATAAATCAGGGACATTGGCCCTTTACCCAATTTCGTTTGAAAAATCTTCACCTCCACCGGGCTGAATTCAGCTAGAGAGTCCTCCTGAGGGTTGTGGGCTAACAAAGTATGGCGTAGCTGAAGGTGCCTGAAAAACTCTGAGTTGTGTAAGCAGTACTTGTTTTTCATCTCCTGAAAGGACATAATGCTCCACTTTTTATAAATCTCGCCAAGATAGAAATCCCAAGCTGTTCTCAAGGCAGGAAGCCCTGCAGTGCCAACACTTGATCCAGCCACATTCCATGCTATAGGAGAGTCATCTCAGTGAGGCAGAAATACCAACCAGTGAGGTGAAGTGCCGCTTTCCAACAGGCGAGAGACACCCGTGTACAGAAAGATAAGGTGGTCGATGCGTGTGCTCCATATAAGTGAGACAGCAATACCAACCAGTGAGGTTAAGTGCCGCCTTCCAACAGGCAAGAGACACCTGTGTACAGAAAGATAAGGTGGTCGATGCGTGTGCTCCATATGAGGTCAAGCATGCCATCCATTCCCAGTGCCTGTTTCTCCAGTCGATAAGCTGGGTCGTCACACACCCCTGTGAACCAGTAATTGATCGGGGCCAGATGCGCGCCAAGTAATATGAATAGATATCTGAGAGGGCCGCCAGGCCTCTGTCAAATTGGGATTTACTTAGTGAGTGAAACGCTACTCTATGTTGGCCCCCAGCCCATACAAATTTGGTCATTTTCGCAGTTAGGGAGCTAAATCATTTGCGGGGGATGCGGTATAGATAATTGCTCAGCACGTATAGACAGCTTGGCAAGCACATCATTTTAAAGAGGGTTCAGGGGGAGGGTGGCATACCAACTGAAGTAGTGATCAAGCCGCAGATCCAGATCCCAGATGTTAAGGGCCCGGCCAGGTCTGGCATGGGAGACATGTGGACCCCAAATATTTAATCTAGTTATGCTGAGAGTGAATGTCTGGACACCAAACCTGCCCTAGAGCATCACCCTTGATCTCTACTAGGCAGGATTTGCCCTTGTTAACTCAGAGCCTAGACAACTCACCATAAAGCTAGAGAAGTTTAGGGCACTGGGGGTCAGAGAGCTGAGGGGTACTCAAGAGCTGGAGCATGTCATCTGCGTATAACGATTTGCGATCTTCAAAACCAACTTCCCATAGCCAGCCCCACACCTGAGCGTCGCATCCTATGAGCCGCGCGGAGGCTCCATCACTAGGTAAAATAGCAGTGGGGACAGGGGGCACCTCAGGTGCATGTCACATTCGATGGAGAACACCAGAGACAGAACCCCATTCACTCTGACCTGAGCGGTCAGACATGGTGGAGGAGCCGAACCATGTGGCAAAACCCCTCCAACCAAACCAGCCAGATGAAGAACCCCATCTAGGAAGCCCCACAAAACAGTGTCAAATGCCTTGGTGAAGTCTATCAACAGGAGAGCCAGATTGCCCTTAAGGTCAGTCACGCGGGAGAGTGCCACTTGAACACTCCTAATACAATGGTGCGTACTGCGGTCCAGCAGCAACGCTGGAGAGCCACTTGTCACGTACTCCAAAGTGATCACCGAGGCCGCTGTCTGCACCGGAGCTGAGGACACAGCTCATGATGCTCATGACACACCGTCCCAACTTGCACCGCAGCCCCGACTTCACCGATGCCAGCGCTTCATCAACGCGGAGCAGATACTCGACGGGGATGACTCCCTAATCCATCGACACTGCACCGTTGTAAGAAACCGATTCCTCACCGCTACGGTGACGTCACCTCCTCGACACCAGTAAGGAAGCAATGCCTCACCTCCCTGACAACATTAAGGAACTGACCCCTCACTTCCCCTGCATCGCAGTAAGGAACGGAGGCTTCACCTTCCGTGGGGTGGTAAGGAACTGACACATCACCTCCCCTGTGATAATAAGGAACCAACGCCGCCCGGCGCCAACTAAGCATCACGTCCCCGAAACCGAGCACCGTCTTTCTTTTCATCGTTTAGGTACTGTTCTTTGGGGGTCTGTGTGACTCCACGCTCAATGCTGCGCACCTCGGGGTTGGCGCCGTATTTTTAGGATTTCCATCTGTCACGACGTCGTAATAGCTCCAGGTGGAGTTATTTGTTGCTACAAGCTTTATTTGTGAGAATAAAGTATTTTTGAGGATATCTTGATAACTGTATTGTGGATTTGTGTCATTTTAGTCTTGTACTGGCGTGGTGTCCATTTGTAGTGTTTTCACTGTATTATTGTATGAGTGCACAAATGCTTTACCCACTGCCTATGATATAAGCCTGTCTGCTTGTGCCAAGCTACCAAAGGGGGAGCATGGGTTATTTTAGAATGCTATCCCCCTTACCCTGACTAGGAAGAAGGGTCCCTACTTGGACAACGGTGCAAGTAATTTCCAACTAGAGACCCCCATTTCTAACAGCAACCCGGCCACACTCCTCCTTTTTTATTCTTATCCTTCTTGTGACTTCCTCCCACTGTATGGTAGTTCTAGAAGCTTCCAGGCTCATACCTGAGGCATAAACTATACATTTCATGTTGTGAACAGAAATATACTATTAGTTTTAAAAGTTTAAAACCACAATAACCTTGAGGCTAGGGTTATCAGATCCAGGTCCTCAACTGAGGTTACTTTTGTGTCAGAAAATAGTCCTATACCATTCTAGTTATATAGATCCAAAAATGCCCTCTGTGGGTGCAAATGGTATTTTGTGGTCATTTAAGTTGCATTTTTGTGTATAAACAATGTTATGCATCAGGCTGTCCATACCTTGTGCTTCTGGCATGTTGTTTACACTCTCAACAAGGAGGCAAAACAGTTCCACTGTGTGTTACTTCTCGATTTTGCTGACAATCAGTTAAAAATAAGATTTTGCACATTTTAATACATGGAATGACCATGGGTCCTTTGTAGGTGTGGTGGGCGGATCTCACTCGGTTTTACGGCACGGAATTCAGCAGTTACCTAAAAACTCAGAGAGATTCTGTGGAGTTCAGCGAGCAGTGGAATCCCAGTCCATCATGCTGCTCACGCTCATTTTTAGCACCAGGAGCTTGTCATCACCCATGGTGCACAGGAGGGGCTGCTTCTTTCTGCAGGGCAAGCAGATTTTCTACTCGAGCAGCAGCTATTGCAATGTGAGCAGACATCTCACCAGGAGGTGGTCTACCACTCGTTTTTTCTCGCTTTTGCTAGCCAACTTAACGTAGGTGATCTGCGTGCAAAAAAAAACGTAGTCACGCCGTGGTTGGTGGAGTTTTTGCTGAACTCTGCGGGCAAAACTCAATTAACTCTGCCGGCGGAGCAGAGTTTACTGCCCACCCCTTTGTTAATCTATGATAATTACTTTTGTGGTGCACGATGCAGGTTTATCACATTGTTGATGTGGTAGACCCCTATCACTATTGTGGCTTAAAGGGATTAAATCGGAAAACACTCAGGGCCTGATTAGGACTATAGTGGTCCTATGAAGTGCTGTAGCTGCTGTGCTCGTGCAGGCAGCTGCATCTGCGTTCTGACCACCCTATTACAACTTGGGTGGTTGGACTGCTATTGCACTGCTGCAACCACCAGGGATGGAGCCACAGTCATGAGGCTGCAATATTCTTGGCGGAATTGCCGTGGCAGAGAGGAAACAAAGGGGGCCCTACAGGGCCACCTGTTGCCTCAGGGTCATGGGGTACATGCTGGGGGAGGAACATATTGTGCTCGCCTGCGTGCTTGCACCCCAGTACCTGCACGGCTTGGAATCCACCTGTCCTTGCCGTGCAGGTACTGCCTTTGACATTCCCACTGCAGTGCCTATTTCATACTCCTCCTTGGGACTGCCAAAGTACTGCCCGAAAGTGACTGTAAAAGCTGTAATCTGGGGGGTGGTGTGAACACAGGTTGGGTGTGTGGGAGCAGGGCTGTGGCATGGCAGTTCTGCAGACTCGTAATCGGGCCCTCAGTCAGTACTGTGTGCAGAAAAATGGAACACAATCATAATTTCCATATATGCAGTACACTTAATGTGTAATTTATTTTGATGTGGGGAAAGCATTACAAGAAACTTACACGTAGAGCGATACGATACTACAAACATTATGCAGTCTATTTAGTAATGTAAAAATCAAAACATATACGGGCATTTTCATATTTTTGGCCAAGAAAGCACAGATGCCTCAATTATTAGAATACAGTCCTTGAGGTGGTTAACTACAGTTGCTGCAACAGTACTGTGGGAAATGACCCGACTCCCTGTCTGCTTTAGTCTCATGCTGCCTCGGTGAGTTAGGAAGTGGCAGGACAATCTGACATGTTCCTCTGGTTGTTGCATGCACTGCTAGGGACGGAGGTAACAGATTGTGCAGATATTCATTACAGCTGTTAGTGAGAAACCACAAATTACTGCAGCCAGCACCATAACCGTGCCAAGATGAAGTTACAGCGATAAAGCAGTATTGATTCTGGTTAGACATATGGAGAAAGGACACTGCAGTACAACAGCGATCAATCAGAGAAATAATCTAAGGGCTAATAAGAGCCTCCGGGTGAGAGAACATTAATCGCCGCAGGCGGAGGTACACGCATGAGGCTATCGGGCCTGGCCATCATAAGGCTCATCGTCAACATTTTATTTTATTTTTATCAGGGAGACCAAGTCCACAAGGTTTCTAACAGCAGTTTGTTTTAAGTCTCGGTTTTCTCTTCTAATTTCATCTAATTGCACGCACAGCGATCTAATGTAATGCAAATATTGTCTTCGCTCCGGTAGCGCAGCCATTTCCCGTAGCAGGAAAGCATTAAGGAATATTAAACAAATTCATCACAGTCCTCTCGAGTCTTGATCACGTTCCAAAGAGAAAGCTGGTATGCACACAGCCGCACTAATAACGCCACAATGCCCAGTCAGCATATCTGCTTCTGAGCAGAACGGCCACAAAATACACCGTGTAAACTAAAACAAATGCGGAGAGAAGTCACCCTAATAAAAGTGTGATTTGAGCTTGACTTCGTCCTTGATGGGCCTGAAATACACTTTATAATAAGTCATCAAACAGTGCTATTTCCTTAAGAGTTTTGATTGCCACTTTACAGACCTTTGGATGGTCAAATGCAGAGATAGTCATACTCTAAGTGCAACTACAACTATTGTGTAATACACATTTTACATTTGGAGATATGTTTATGATATGTGAGACTCTTAAACTTCGCACCCATTACAGTTTGGACCTCATCATGAAGAGTTACACTGGCTGGTTGCAGACCTTTAGATTTTATTAAAATTAAATATATAATATATTAACATAAAGGGCTTTGACTCTTCATTCATTGGTCTGTAGTTCTGTCATTCACATTTTGTTTCCACCCACTACAGCACACAGCATGGGGCAATGGGTCAGCCTCCTTCAGCCACTGGTTAACTGCACTTTGAGAGGCTGCATTTTGCTCTCTCGCAAGGAGCACATTCAGGCACAAGGTAGTTTCCTTCAGTGCCAGTGATTTTGCTTTCACTTTATAATTACTTTAGTGCTGCCTTTGTTTGTAGAGCCTAGTGTGATAGCAAAGCACTTAATAACGGATGTGAGCAGTGGTGCATTCCAGGTTTATCAGTTCCTTACCCATGATGTTGTAAATTCCTTATAAAGAGTTCTTTGTTTAAGTGACAGCTGGTATTTCACAGCATAACAGATTGTGTCCATGTAAAACTGTTCGATATTAAGTTATCGTCTTTTTACTATGTATGCAGTACACCAACAAAAAGCTTCAATACTATACATGTGAATTTATCAGAGGACAATCAGAACACGTTTATTCTGGACTCAATTACACCATTTTTTCTTCAGTAATCTTTGCCCAGTAAGAAAATCAGCTTTTATCGTTTTTAATTTTCAGCATTTGTAATACTTTTAAAAAATACATTTCCTTCTTTCCTTACTTCTTCATTTTTCTCATTGTTTTTGCATCTTTCTTTCTTGCTTTCTTTCTTTACTTACTTTCTTTTCCTATTTCTGTCTTTCTTTCTTTGTATCTTTCTTTCTTTCTTTCTTTTTCAAAGGCAAGAGCCTGAAAACTAATGGCAGAAAAATTGGGTTTTTTTGGTCAGTTTTAGCCAAGACTTTTGATTTTACTAAGATCATTTGTCTGACATAAATACTTATGGGGGGTTTCAGCCACATATCAATCATTTGTCTGAGGTTGTATCATTCACATTTTTCTCCAACCAACTCAAGCATGCATCCAGGGGCAATGCATCAGCCCACTTGTGTCATTGGCTGACTTCACTATGAGTTACGTTTCAACAAACAAATGATGGACGGAATGCTGACAATGCAGACATTCTCCCCCAGTCAAGAGATCTGGGTTAAATCCATCGTTCTTTTGCCCACTACACCACCCCAGTTCAGACATGGCCATATGCAAATCAGTCTTGACCCTGTGCCTCATGGGAACAGTCCAGCCCGAACTGCCAAGCCATGTCTTCCCTGGACCGGAATCAAGCATCCTAGGACCGGTTTCTGGCTATCAGCCGTCATCAGCCAGGATAGCTTGACTCCAGTGGCGTAGTGAGCACGGGTCCCACGTCTGGGAATACCCATCCCACTTAGGGCGAAAAGCGTTTCAACAAACAAATGATGGACGGAATGCTGACAATGCAGACATTCTCCCCCAGTCAAGAGATCTGGGTTAAATCCATCGTTCTTTTGCCCACTACACCACCCCAGTTCAGACATGGCCATATGCAATTCCGTCCATCATTTGTTTGTTGTAACGCTTTTCGCCCTAAGTGGGATGGGTATTCCCAGACGTGGGACCCGTGCTCACTACGCCACTGGAGTCAAGCTATCCTGGCTGATGACGGCTGATAGCCAGAAACCGGTCCTAGGATGCTTGATTCCGGTCCAGGGAAGACATGGCTTGGCAGTTCGGGCTGGACTGTTCCCATGAGGCACAGGGTCAAGACTGATTTGCATATGGCCATGTCTAAACTGGGGTGGTGTGGTGGGCAAAAGAACGATGGATTTAACCCAGATCTCTTGACTGGGGGAGAATGTCTGCATTGTCAGCATTCCGTCCATCATTTGTTTGTTGTAACGCTTTTCGCCCTAAGTGGGATGGGTATTCCCAGACGTGGGACCCGTGCTCACTACGCCACTGGAGTCAAGCTATCCTGGCTGATGACGGCTGATAGCCAGAAACCGGTCCTAGGATGCTTGATTCCGGTCCAGGGAAGACATGGCTTGGCAGTTCGGGCTGGACTGTTCCCATGAGGCACAGGGTCAAGACTGATTTGCATATGGCCATGTCTAAACTGGGGTGGTGTGGTGGGCAAAAGAACGATGGATTTAACCCAGATCTCTTGACTGGGGGAGAATGTCTGCATTGTCAGCATTCCGTCCATCATTTGTTTGTTGTAACGCTTTTCGCCCTAAGTGGGATGGGTATTCCCAGACGTGGGACCCGTGCTCACTACGCCACTGGAGTCAAGCTATCCTGGCTGATGACGGCTGATAGCCAGAAACCGGTCCTAGGATGCTTGATTCCGGTCCAGGGAAGACATGGCTTGGCAGTTCGGGCTGGACTGTTCCCATGAGGCACAGGGTCAAGACTGATTTGCATATGGCCATGTCTAAACTGGGGTGGTGTGGTGGGCAAAAGAACGATGGATTTAACCCAGATCTCTTGACTGGGGGAGAATGTCTGCATTGTCAGCATTCCGTCCATCATTTGTTTGTTGTAACGCTTTTCGCCCTAAGTGGGATGGGTATTCCCAGACGTGGGACCCGTGCTCACTACGCCACTGGAGTCAAGCTATCCTGGCTGATGACGGCTGATAGCCAGAAACCGGTCCTAGGATGCTTGATTCCGGTCCAGGGAAGACATGGCTTGGCAGTTCGGGCTGGACTGTTCCCATGAGGCACAGGGTCAAGACTGATTTGCATATGGCCATGTCTTAACTGGGGTGGTGTGGTGGGCAAAAGAACGATGGATTTAACCCAGATCTCTTGACTGGGGGAGAATGTCTGCATTGTCAGCATTCCGTCCATCATATGTTTGTTGTAACGCTTCACTATGAGTTACAGCATGCTACCCTTTCACAATTTTCTTTTTCTTTTTTTTTTGCATATTTATATAGAGCGAACTCGACCCGAAGGTATTGGAGCGCTTTACATGAGCACCGTATTTACATTACACATTCAGGCTCGGGGAGATTAAGTGATTTGCCCAGAATCACAGGATGTGGACGTGACCTCGAGGCTCAAACTCTGGTTTCCTGCACCAAAGTCGGCAGTTTAAGCCGACGGACCACATCCTCTCCAATGTATCTTTCTTCAATGCCAAGGACTACTATAGAAATATCTGCTTTTTTGAGACCAAAAAACATTTGCCTTTAGTCAATGTGTTTTCTAGATTGACAAACACCCGACAGCTTCCTGAACCATAAAGTTTGCAGTGTTTAAAGCACACACATATGACTGAGTTTCAACGAGTTCATTGATAGGCTGCAGACAGGACAGCTTGGAAACAAAGAAGCAAACACTGCTCACTATTTCCATGCTGTGTTTTGTACATGCCATGCGGGGACTTTGGAGATATTCCACTTTCAAACTTGCTAATGTCATTCAATCGACCGACAGAGGTAAGTCAAATAATATATTCTAAATATTTCCAGTAAAGAAAAAAAAGAAAAAAACCTCTCTTACCATACTTTTCATGCTATACTTTTTATCTTAGTGCTGCTAGAAAAGAAAAACAGCCTTGATCTGGAATTGTTTTAAAGTTGAGACTTCTTTTGGTATAAACTGAATTCTTGATGAGACATAAGTAAGTTATACATTCTCACACTTTTTACCTCAATTTGCTTTGGTGATGGTATGTGATCTATTCCTCTCCCCTTTAACTACCTTTTGGTGCAAAGGTTTCATTTGGACTAAATGGGCTTATTAAAAATGAGGCCAGTATCTTTACTTTTTCACACAGGTCTGTCTTTTTTTAAAATTTGCCATTGAAGGCTATGTTCGTAATTTCAAATTATGTTTATGAAGGGGACTATTGCAAACATCCTACTCTTCGTCCTGAAGATGGTCTAATGGATACATTTACCAAGAAAGACCGAAACGTTGACAAGCACATCTAATTCCCCAGCAAGTTTTGCGTCTAGGGAATTGTTTTCAGCTGTTTTCAGATTCATTTCCTATTCTGTTGTATTATGTGGAATAGATGTTTACACCTATGATTTGAAAGTTTACTTTCTTGTATAATATTGAATACCCTCTAGCTTGTGTACCCCCTCCAGATTTATTCACTTTAAATTTGCTTATATTTTGAAAAATACACTCCCGTGTTGTGAAACTGTCTATTATAGATTTTTCATATTCCAAATAAATGCATTGATGCCTAGATGATCTAACAGTCAGCCACCATTTGGGGCTTGACAAATAAGTAATAGATTGGTTTAACTGAATTGAGCATATTAAACAAAACCCCTTGTAGGCATTTTGACCCATTATTTGTTGCTTTGGCCAAGCCTCCAAGGTTATATTGGGTTTCCCACTTTTCTGTCATTTTATTAGAAAAGAAAAACAGCAAAAAAATGTATTTTACTGGATAGAAGTTACCGTAACTATATCATGCTCTTGCGCTTTTCTTGTGATTGGTATAGTTAGTACACAAGAGAAACAGACATCGGATTTTGTTATTGGTGGAAGTGGAAGTTCGCATATTTTCTGTAAGTGAATAAACAATGGTTGAAACAGAGTAGCACTTTGGATCTGGCTTACACATCCAGCTGCCTCCCGGGAGTTGCACCTTCGCATTTAGGCCTCTCAAGGACACCAAGAGCACATAAGCACCACCCAATGCATACATAGCGAGCAGCCATCATGCATAAGCCTTTATGTAATCTGGATAGTCTTCTGGGTTCTTGTGAATGCTCTGGAAGTGAGACCTCCACAGCATGTGAAGGATTCCTTTATGCATCCTCTGGGCCCTGATATGTTCTCTCCTCATCAGGGCCAGACTGGGAACAGGGGAGTGATAGCAAGAAGCACTGCTCCTCTTTTGGTAAAGGGGGCCACTATTGCAGCACAGCTGCAAAACCGGCCCCCAGTTACAAAACCAGCCCCCACCCTACAGGCTTACCGGGGAAATGCCTGGTGCCTGCTATGGCCAGTCAGGCCCTGCTCTTCATCATACAATGTCTCCAGAATGAATTGGAATTCCCACCACATCTTCACTGTCTTGCTCGCTTTCGTTTCACCTGTTCTCAATAATGACACTTCATGTGTTTTGATTTTAGTTGGGGAACATCCACATTCGTTCATCTTCTCTGCTGCCAGTAATTGCTCCAACATTTTCTTATAATTGTTATAGCGCTCCTCTCTTATCCCACTGCCTGAGACTCTCAGCATTTCTTCCAGGAAAAAAGTAAAAAATCCCTAAATGGCATTCATGTGTCCCTACCGGTAGGGCCAGCAATCATGATACCAAGTTCCTGGGATAGAGTGATCCTCTCTCAAATGGTTAGTAATGAACATCCATTCTTGGGTCGGAGAGCTGACACATCATGGCCTCAGCAGCTGGGGTCCTAGATATCTGCCAATGATCCAAAGAGCCTGGTACATTTACTCTCTCTTTGGGGGTGTCTATATGGTCAAGGCTTACAGGTGGTTTTCTATTCCTTCAAGTGAGCCGGTGAAGGACTTTGAACTTAGCAATACCTTCATTTTTCTAAAACTAATTTTATATTTTGCATACAGATTACTTCTTAGTGTAATATGGCCACCATCAACCAATAAAGCTTGATTCTCTAAACCTCTTTGGTAGGCCCTGAGCATGTCTGAAAGTTCTGAAATGTGGCCCTGGTTCCTCTTCTACACTTCACCTCGAGATCACTTACGTTCCTCGCTGGAGCAATTGCTTTGATCTCTGAGCCAGTTACTGCTGAATTTGGGCCATCTTAACACCCAATTGGGTACCAGATATGGATATTTGTAAAGGACTCTGCTCTAGTGTATGAAGTAGTGGGTGAGTGAGTGGTCATATGGGCATGAATCAGTGGTGCATTTTAAGAGACCATGTGAACAGTTCATTAACTGCAGTGATGCATCGTTTAAGGCAGAACACTGAAAGAAACACGGAAAGGAGCTGTGGGCATTGATGGCCGATGTACTAACAGTAGGGATAACGATTTCCTAATGGAGAATCTCTCTGAATCGCAATTAGAAAATCGGTATTCCCTAATGTATGAAAAACTTTTGAGTTTCATTAGCGATTCCTACTGGTTTACAAATAGACTCACCTCATGCATATTAATCAGCTGAAAGGCAAAAGGGATGCATTTAAAAGGAAAATTGAAACTTGGGACAGCTGCCTGCTCCAAAAAAAAGATGTCATTTACATTTTCAAAGGGGAAAGGGTCCTTTGGGTCCGCTTCCCCTCTGCGAATGGGTTACCACCAGTTTTAAACCGGTTTTAAATTATTGCTTTGCGACCGGACTCAGTCGCAAAACAATAATTCATACCATACCGATTCGGTATTTGAAGGGAGCCCTTAACATGACCCTTCCACATACTGAATCGTAAATCAAAATATGTTTCGGTAATAATTTACCTAGTCGCAATTTCCATTTTGTACATTTTTCTGATCGCAAATGGCCCGATTCTGCGAAAAGGGGGGTTTACAGCCTGAGAAACGCTTTGTACATCTGGCCCTAAGAACCTTTGAAATATCCATTTGTTTGTGTGTATCTGAAAGTGATTTAACTTTAATTATGTTAGTCTTGCTCTCAGTGTAAGTCTGACTCAACCAATTTTTTATATTATATGAACTGATGACATTTCTTAAATTTAGTAACGGGTTTCTGCTTCCAATACGAAACAGCTTAATTGTGGAAAAGTGCTAAATACGCTGATGATATGATTGCCATGCATGATAACTTTGTGGCTGTCATTCCTTGATGGCTGGCCAACTCGGCCATGGATCAGACAGTCAGATAAAAGAAAAGCATACAAATTTACAGCTGGGCGCCTTAGGCACCGAGGATGATTCCAAGAACAGACAGCAACGAAGAAAATGTCAGAAAAATAATACATCATGCTAAAGGTGCATGGTACAGTTGCTTGACTGCCTTGGGGTCCTTATAAATTAATTTAAAGTTCACAGAGGAATAGCAGCTAGAAATCAAGTGGTCAAAGTGTAATGGAAAATAGCTGTAACTTGGATTTTTAGTAGCCCAGTTACACATTATTATTTGTATTATTGTCCCTAAAAGCAGTACATGATTTCTGTAGGTAAAACCCAATTATTTTTAACAATAATAAGAAGTTAAAGTTTGCCACAAAGAAGAGTAACACATTAGTTGATGCAACACGCTGCACACATTCAATAACAGAGGGATGCAGCGAAACATTTAATTGCTATCTCCAAAGAAGTAAATGCACTCTAATTCTAGAAATGTATATTTCTGTCTGAAGGAACAATGACCAAAGTAAAATACTGAGGGGCAGATATACAAGGAAAGTGACTCAGTGCGTGCCGCAAGCCATTTGGCTGCGCCGCACTGCGAGTCACTTTCAAAGCACAGGGATGCAACATATTTACAACAACATGCCACATCTCTGTGCTTCCCCCTGCACTGGTGCACAAAATGCCACTATGTGCTGTCACAGACACCCTTACACCATGGTACAAGGATGTCTGTATTGCGGGGAGATTGTTTATGTGTAGGAAGGGTTCCCTTTGTGCACATAAACAGAAATGGCATTTTTCAACTTCTATGTGTGCTGCATAGCTCCTACCACCGTGGCTCGCTGCCAACAATTTTGCCCAGTTACGGACAAACTGAGAAAAGATTCCATCAAATATCGTAAGATGTACCCCTTTGGATCCGCCTTCACACCACATAATAGGACTCACCATGCCATCACTCTTCAGGAGGCAGCAAGTATCCTGGGACTGATCCTGTCTGAAGACCAATTGACAGTAGGGAATGAGCGAGGGAGCCCATATCCTGAACAGGAAATTAATGAAACTAAAAACTGGAACTCTCAGAGAAGTGTGTACCAGCAGCAGAAGAGTTAAGGCTCTTGGAACCGAAGTCGGCCACTCCCAGCATAATGGACTGGAATGAGCAAGGACTGGTTTGTTGTGACATACCTAAGTTTAATCATTCCATGGGAATACGAGAGGCCCATTGCAAGGTGCCTTATGACTGGTACCTCTATCCAGCCAAACTAAAAAACATTTTCTCTATAGCTTCGAAGATATGCTGGAGAGGCTGTGGCATGCTGGGTGATTTTATGCATATTTGGTGGGATTGCCCCTCGATTAGGACCTTTTGAGCTGAAATCCTTGCAGGGATAAAAGAGATTCTAGGATGCCCGGTGCCAGACGACCCTGGTTTTATAATTCAAGGCCTAAGAGACAACTCTGTAAAATTTCAAACGATAGGAGAACGATTGATTCGTTGATTGTGTTTAGGGGCACCAAAAATGACAGTAGCAGCAGCGTGGAAGAACAAAGAGGCCCCTTCTTTTACTCAATGGCACGCTCGCCTATGGCAAGCTATATCAATGGAAGGCATGACAGATATTTAATCGGACACTTTTAAGAACTTTTGATATGTGTGAGGCCCTCTAGTTCATTACCTTTCTCAGGGATTACCTTTATGTGCCTGCCCGACACAGATACATGCTTTACACTTATTCCAATACAATAAAGGTCAGGAAGGTGGGACCCAACAGAAAGAGGGGTTATTTGCCAATTAAACATGCATTCTTACAGCTGCGATGATTGCAGTTGGTGCATAAATCCATTATCATTTAATCACCTTCAAGACTGATATGTTGTTTTCAGATGAAATGATTTTTAGAAATAACATCTGGGGTTGTTGAAATCCCGCTTCACTAGGCTGACCATTGGCCTTCTTTGTGTGGATTTAGTTACAGAGTCAAAATAGCTAAGATATCTATCCACTGTGCTCTCTTGCACAGCCCCTATTTCCTGGAACCAGTAAATGTCACTTTGACTCACTCACCCTTTCCAATCCTCATCCTGGGCCTCATGTAGGTAGCCAAATACCGGTCGGTAACGGCCGATTTTCGGTAAATATGCCGTTACCGACCGGTATTCAGACAAGTGAGATGTAGGAGTCCAAAAACCACTTTTCGGTAAATATGAGGCGGTAAATACCGATTCATATTTACCGAATTCCAAAATACCGAATCAGATTTACCGAATACATAATTAACGATTCGGTAAACATGAAGTGGTAAATATGAAGTGGTAAAATTTAAAATGACATGTAGGAGCACTCGGTAATTAAGAAATCCAGGAAAATCGGTAAATAAGAGTCGGTAATTAACACGGATTGAAAGCAGGTGGTAACCATCAACAATGCATATAGGCAATCCCAAAATGCAACAGCGTGGACAACATGGCCGCCATGTACGTCATTGCAAGGCGCCTACGTCTACAGGCAGCAGGACTGAGGGTGTGGCGACGGGAGGAACAAATCTACAGACAGCGCATCACACTATTCCAGCTGACTGATGCAGAGATACATGAGAGGTACAGGCTACACCCCGAAACCATCATGGACTTAATCAGGGACCTACACCCACTCCTGGACCATCCAATAAGAAGGGCGCACGCCATACCCCCACATGTTCAGGTGCTCTGCAGCCTACATCTGTTGGCATCCGGCAGTTATCAGGTGGTGATAGCTGCGGTGGGTGGGGTATCCCAGAGTTGCCTGTCACGTTTCTTCAGGAAGTTCCTGGATGCCATGATGCAGAGAATGCACCACTACATAAGCTTCCCAAACACACAGGCTGCACTGCAGAAAACAAAAACAGACTTTTATCACATGGCACAGTTCCCCCATGTCATCGGCTGTATTGATGGTACACACATCCCAATCTGTCCACCAGCTGATACAGAGCACATCTACAGGAACAGGAAGTCCACCCACTCCATCAATGTGCAGGTGATCTGTGATGCAGGGAACATCATCACAGATATTGTTGCAAAGTTTCCTGGGAGCACCCACGACTCTTACATCTTCCAGAATAGTGGGATCTACACACGACTGAGTGCCGGAGAATTCGGAGAGGGATACCTGCTAGGTAAGTAACAGTGACGCCCCTTGAAACCTGCAAATCATAGTGTATAGAGGCATGTTACTGATGGTTCCCTTTTACTCATCCAGGCGACAGTGCATATGCATGCCGGTCATTCATCCTCACTCCCTACCTACACCCAGCAACCCAGAGTGAGAGACGATACAACGTGGCACATAAAACAACACGCAATGTGGTGGAGCGCACGTTTGGACTACTGAAGAGCAGGTTCCGCTGCCTGCACAAGAGCGGAGGCGCACGCCAGTACAAACCCATCACCTGCTGCAAGATTATTGCCACTTGTGCAATGCTGCACAACCTTGCCACGAAAAAAGGTACAGATGTGGAACTAACATATTTTGAGGACAACGAGGATGAGTCAGGCCAGCCAGAGGGCAACGCAGCTAGAGTGCCAACTGCAATCGATGGGAGAGAGAGACGGGCAGAGATCACATGCAACTATTTCTGAGTAAGTGAGGGGACACAGCGAGTTGTGAGAAGTCCTGACGTAGTTTTAATGTGGCACCACGCCATGAACACATGAACAGGCCAATCAGGCAATATACCATCTATACAAGGAGTATGTCCAGGGTTACGTCACCCAATGGGAAGTGGCTTAGCAGGGCTACATCAATGTTTGCGCATACGCGCTGCAGTGGTGGATTGCACGGCCTGTGCATCCTCACTAGAGCCAACCCCAAGCCGCCTCCTGCTCCTGCGTGCTTCTGGGACGGGGGGTGTGATGCTGCTGCTGGTGTCGATGCTCTCCGCAGCATCCCCTGCAGCAGTTGTCGACGCCTGACTAGTCAATAGCACCCCTAGTGCACTTGTCACCTGCACCATCCCCCGAGACAGGTCGCTGCAGCACTGTGTTAGGCCCTCCTGCATCGTCACAGAGCGCCGGCACAGTAGAGAAGTCGCAGTTGCCAGACGGTTGAGTGCCCTGCTGGTAGTGTCCCTTCTCTGGCGTTCCCGGCGCCGTGCTTCGATGTCAGCATCTAATTTGCTGCACAACTGCTGGATTGACTGGGACATGTCCCGAATGCCCGCAGCCATGCCGCTAATGTTATTGTCCATGTTGACTAATGTTGTCTTCATCACCCGCATGTGCCTCTGGACTGACATGACTGCCTTTGATTGCAGGCGCTGTTGTTTCAACATTTGGCCCTCGAGCCCCAAGAAGACACCATGGCCGTCAGTGGGTGCTGGTGGACTCTGGACACGCGACCTGCGGCGCCCTCTTGCTCCCGTCTGTGCTGCCTGTGAGGTGTGGGGCACAGTGGCATGGCTCCCTTCCTGGGGCCCGGTGCGGTCTTCTGGGCCCATGCTGTCGTCTGACGAGGTGTCTAAGGCTCGTAGCCTGGCTGCTGGACGCCTCCTCATTCTCACACCTGCAAGCGGAGATGTGGCCGGTGATTCGAACATGAGTGGCGATGCTGGCTCTGGTTGTGGTGATGCTGGCTCTCGGTGAGGTGATGCTGGCTCTCGGTGAGGTGATGCTGGCTCTGGGTGCGGCGAGGCTGGCTGTGTTGGTGGTGCGGCTGCCAGTGGGCCTGCTCCCTGGTCTGAACTTGTGCTGGCTAGAGGTGATATTTGTGGCCGGTGTGCCGTCTCTCCTGCAGCATGCCCTGTCCTGCATGATGTCACATCTGTGGACAGAAATACAACATTGGCTCAGTGTCCCCGAAGGGCTGCATTGCAAGCGTCACAATCAATCATTTCACATTCCAATATGTCCTCTGTCTCCTTGTGCCTCGAGTGCGTGACATGCCTTGTTGCCCTGTAACATTTACGTCATGGTTAGTGTTGCCCTGACTACATCTCCCGGAATGCATTGCCTGTCTGCACTGACACGTGTGGACTGCAGTGTGATTCTCGTTTCACAATGGGGGATGTGGGATAGGGGTAGGGGGGGCTACATTGCTGTGCTTTCGTCTTACCTTGGTGTGTTGCGGCTCTGGCAGAGCTGTCGGCGTCCCCAAGACCCACAACGCTCTCTTGCTCGATTGTGGCCGCCACCAGCTCCTCCAGTTCGGTGAGGGCAGGTGCCCTGTTGGTTCCACCTCCGGTCTGGCTGGCCTCCTTCTGGATGTCGCCCATCTTCCTCTTGGTTACAATCCTCAGGTCATACCAGCGCTTTTTGAGGACCTCAATGTCCCTGTGGGTCACTCCCACAGCATTGACCTGCGCCTGGATGGCCAGCCATATGTTGCGCTTTTCCGCCTCAGGCACTTGCAGGGATTGCCTTCCAAACAGCTTCTGGTGCTGCTTCACCACCTCCTCCACCAGCACCTGGAGTTCCTTGGGTCTAAATTTCAGCTTCCTCCTCCTTTCCCCTCCGTCTTTCTGTGTTCTCTGGCTGGACATGCTGTTCGTTTACCCGCTCGCACATGCAACGGCTCCCTGCCTCTCCTCTGCACTCCAAGCCTCTCCAGGGTCGGCTAATTATGTACACCTGCCTGGGTGTGGCCACTTCGGCTAATTATGTACACCTGCCTGGGTGTGGGCACTTCCTGGTTGGGTGGGCTGTCGTTGCACAGGATTAGCTGTTTCGTCAAGTCATGTGATTTTATTTACCGAATCCGTACATACCGATTCGGTATTTTCCGATTCGGTAAATACCACCTCGGTATTTTCCGATTCGGTAAATACCACCTCGGTATTTACCGATTCGGTGAATTCCGATTCGTGATTACCGAATGTTACCGAATCGGTAACTGTTACCGAATTGTTACCTACATATAACTTACCGATTCTAATTTACCGATTCGGTACGGCTCGGTATTTAAGAACCGGTAAAATTTATTTACCTACATGAGGCCCCCTATGTTTTACCAACCGGACCGGCGATGTTCCATTTTAATATTTGCATATGGCTTTTATATGAGAGCTAGAGTTCATTGGCTCTAGGGTCTTGTTCTGTGTTTGAATACATTTGTCTTTAACTTCTTTGATGTACTACTGTGAATTCTCACTAGAGTCACAGCAACCGACTCCTCTCTTCCACATCAGAATGTACTTTGAAGCTTGTGCTTTTAATTGATAACGTCACTTTCCTCCCACTTGCAGATTACCTGCCTCCTTTGTGGTAATTTTTGCTTGAGCCACATACGACTTGTAGGCTGCTCTGCTCAGTCTCATGATTTGGCTGCTCTCTCGGTTTGTGGTAAAGATGCTATTGTGGCCCAGAGCCAAAATAGAATTGTATTATTCATGTCATTCTACCCACAAGGCCCATATGACATTTTAAATAGAAGAAACATTCTTCAGATCACAAAGTTCCTCCAGGAATTAGCTCACATGGCTGCATTCTGTGAGGTTTCTGCCCAAGAAAGATGATCTAAAGGAGAAGTCAAAATGTATGTGGACCACAATTGTGTTGGCTGGTGCCATCCTGAGAACAGCAGACTCCTTCCCTAATTGGGACATAAAGATATTTGCACCGTCCCAGGAATTATACCCACCAGTAAAGAAATTACACCTTCCAGGAATGTGCAAATTAAGTGTAAATTCGTTTTACTATGAAGAAATTTGTAAGTATTTGGCTATATATAAGGGGGTATATTTACAAAGGCATAGCGCCACAAGAACGTAAGTTTTAGACCTTCTCCATATTGACAAAGTGGCGTTAAGTCAATTTTGTTGTTTAATATCGCCTTGTAAATACAGCTCCTTTACACACATCACTTAGCATGAAAGGGGCGTGCAATGAGGGTTGCTGCGGGTATGCCACTGCAACATCAATTGCTTTTTTATGCTGCCCGAGATTTACAAGGAGATATAAATCTGAGGCAGCGCTAGAAAATGAATACCATGCAAGAGCACGCATTAGAATGACAACACAAGGAGAAATACTTTTATTTCTTCTCGTTTTTGCTTTTTCTATGTATGCTGCATTCTTACATATTGTCCTTCTATTATGAAAAAGTAATTACTCCTTGATGAAAAGCCTGGGGAAGAGACCAGCAATCAATAATAGTTTTCTAGATAGGCTCAATTCACATTGAACTTTGAGACCACACACCACTGCATTAAACACTGCCAAAGAAAAATGTTTCTAAAAACAATTCAGGTTCACAATTTTGAACAACAGTTTTATCTGTGCCCTAAGAAAATCGTAAACTTCTAGACTGCAACAGGAAAGAAATAAAAAAAAAGACAAGTAATAATTTTCAAGAAAGGTTCACAGTGGCCTCGAGGCTACATCTTAGATCTGTGCAGTGGGCCCGAACTACACAGAGACCTGCTGTATCACTAAATTAATGTTATTGTTTAGTGAACTTTTAAAAGTTGTACTATGGCCTGGCACACATGAGAGCAGCTTCAGGATTGGCCTGAGTGCTCTCAATTGCCGCTCCAGGACAGACTGAGAGTCTGTGCCTGCTCTCTCCAACCCCAGCAAAGCAGCTGAGGTTGGAGAGAGGTTCACTGCGCATGATGGTTTGGCCAGCCTCAGAAGGCTGGCTAAATCATCATGCGTAGTGAAGGAAGTGCTCTACAACTCCCCTCAGTGCCATCACCCCACAGGCCTCACCCCCAAGACACGGCAGGAAAGTAGATATAAAACGACACAAGAGTTATTTTTTTTCCTTTCCTGACGTTTCTTAGGGAGGCAACACTCTTCACCCATAACAGAGGAGCCACCGCTGCTAACTGGTCTTTGGGAAGAGTCCACTCCTTATTGTATGCTCATCACATGCTACTAGTTCTCTTTTCCTCTAGCTGTTCCTGTAGACTGTTGAATCCCGAAGTACAGAAATAATTATCTGATGCTTGCAACACTATCACAATTTCTTTATAATTCAGCCAGTTTGCCTTGAGGGAGGGGGCAATTCCCAAACTTTGAATGTTTTAAGTGAAATGCATCATCTATTCCCCCATAGTTCCACTTAGATAATGGTGCTTTCCTAGCTCTTCCATCTTTACCCACAAATTTTCGGTCAAGAAATATAAGCTTTGTTGTCGTGGTCTTAGGAATTGTACATGACAACACTACGTTTAGGTACTATTTCTGTGTCACAGCTTTAAGTAGTAGTAGTAAGTAAATAAATATCTTTATTAGATTTTGGCAGTTGTACATTTGATTGTATACCAGTTAAAATAAACTTCATTAAAAAAACACTGGTCATTAGGGCCAGATTGGAAACCAAAGTCAAATATGGCAAAAACATTTCAACCAACCCTACTCTGCAGGAGGCCATGCCTAGAATGAGGATTAGCAGGTTTCTACCTGTTCACCCTGTAGTGAAAGTAGCCCCTAGCAGCTTACAAGTGAAATGTAGAGAGTGGGCAGTTTGGAATTGCCATACATTGCAGGTTATGCATTTACAGCATAAAAGCATGTGTACAAACAGCATGATTATAAAGCAGTGTATCTGCAGTAGAACCAGATAAAAAACGTAAAACTTATAGTTCATCTCCAGCACCATCCCGTTTTCCGGCTCTCCTGTGTGACTTCGGAACAATCCTCTCCCCAGAGACTCCTTGTTCCTGATGACAATGACTGCCCTATGCCACTCTAGTGCCAGCTACCATGACCAGTTACTCGGCAATGGGCAGATGCCATCTTTTCCTCACTACGATGCTGTGCGTTGAGGAACCTTAGCTGCCCTCCACCCCAGGCTACTTAATGCTGGCCACTGTGTGGCATTAGTGAGACTGTTTTCTCACTCTCCCACGTGGCACTTCAGAACAAGCCTTTTGCCAGAGACTCCCTGTTCAACGCCTGCCCTGTGCCACTCCTGTTCCAGCTTGTGCGACCAGTTGCTAGGCAACCGGCTGACACCATCTTTTCCTCAGTGTAACATTAGTGTGTCGCAGGCCCCACCCCTGAGTCGCCCTCCGCCTCACCCACCCCCCCAGGTTACTTAATGCTGGATGCAGTGCTGCCACACTTTGGTGCGGCGAAGACATGCCAAAGGCAAACCTGTCTGCGCCCGTCCGCATCCAGCGACATGACCTCTGGCCCTCTGACTGTCCACCGCTACTCCAGCTTCACGCTCCGAGGAATGGACCCTGGATGCTGCAGCATCTCTGCTGCACCTCCTCACTGAAGAACACCGAAGTAGTTTTTTACTGCCTCCACTGCCACTACACCTATGACCCACGGAACCACGAGCCCTCTTCCAATGCCATCAACTGCCATCCCAGACTTCAATGCTTGCTGCTCAACATACGCTTCCTGGCCAAGCATGGCATCGAACTCTGAGACACTATCACAACCACCTGCCCTGACGCAGTGTTCCTCACAGAGACCTGGCTCAAGAACTCCTCAGCCCCGATATTGCCACTGCCACTCCAACAGTCTACAAAACGATACACAGAGAAAGCCTTGACAGACCCAGAGGAGGAATGGCCATCATCCACAAGGACACCATCAAACTCACCACCTCTGTCGACCCCCTTCACCTAACATGGAACACCTCAACTTCCACCTCCAAGCAAACTCCAATACCACTATCAGAGGAACACTCGTCTAAATGTCCCCAGAACCCTTCCCCCTTTCTGCAGCACTGTCTCCTAATTCATTGTCCGCCTCGCCTTTGAGTCCAGACACAGCCTCTTTCTCAGCGACCTCAACTTTCACCTCGAAGACCCCTCGGACACCAACTCAGCTACCCTACTAGACTCTATGGACAATCTAGGCCTCAAACAGATTGTCACCAACCCAACGCACATCACCGGACACACCCTTGACCCCATCTTCTTGTCCAGCAACATGATCCAGTTTAGGCACACTACAGAGCTCCCTTGGACTACCACAGCATCATCCATTTCACCATCGCTGGCACCCGATAAGCCACTATCACTGAACCCTGCTCTGCCCTTTGCAGCTGGAAAAACATCACTAAAGCCCAATGGACAACCGCCGTCAACACCACCACCCTCCACACATCTGACAATGTCAATCAAGCAGCCACCCACCTATCCGACTGGATCACAACTAGCGCTGACACCATGGCACACATTAAAGCCCATAACAGCAGAAGAGCGAACAAGCATGCCAACTGGTTCTCCCCCGAACTCAAGGCTAAAAAATGCAAATGCAACTCTCTCAAGAGACAATGGCACACCAGCAGAGGCTCAGACGACCACACAGCCTTCAAAACTGCTGTCAAATACTACCACCACGCCATCGGAGAAGCAAAGAAGACAGTTAATACCACCCACATCCAGTGTACTGATTGCACCAATGAACTATTTACAGTTGTCAGAGAATTCTCCTCCCCAGTTGCCGTTGAATACATCATCTAGCGCCCCCAGTCCCTCTGCAGCTCTCTCGCTGACTTCTTCCACTCCAAGAATGCCATCATCTACAAAAACTTCAAACCCCAGCCACGGAAACCAGTCTTCCCCACTCCTTCCATTGACCCCCTACTGCACCGCCTCGCTGACTGGACACTGTTCAGTACCAAAACAATGACCTTCTTCATGTCCTCCCTCCACGGCCATCACCAGCCCCTACCCCCATCGCATCTTCAACCTCAGACACCAAGCAATCGGACCCCCGTTCATCAGTGTCACCAACGCAGGGCTCAGCACAGCCACATTCCCGGAAGCCTGGAAGCACACAGACGTTAAACCCCTGCTGAAGAAGCTCACTACTGATCCTTCATACCTCAAGAAATACCAACCCATCTTGCTTCTCCCCTTTCCAGCAAACGTACTGGAGAAAGCCATCAACTGCAAACTCACAGACTACCTCGAGTCCAAGCACCTACTCTACCCCTCCCAATGTGGCTTCTGCCCGAACCACAGCACAGTAACAGGCTTCATAGCTGCCACGGGCAACATCAGAGCCATCCTCAATCATGGCAAATCAGCAGTCCTGATCCTCCCAGACCTGTCAGCAGCCTTCGACACCGTCTACCACCATGTCCTCATTCAAAGACTCCACCACATCGGCATCCACAGCAACGCCCTCAATCTGCTATCCTCTATTCTCACCGCATGCACGCAAAGAACCTGCCTCCTGCATACATCTCCGACCCCAAGTTCCTCATCTGCGGCATGCACTAGGGATCCTCACTCAGCTCAACACTCTTCAAAGTCTTCATGACCCCATTGGCCCCCATCACCTGCAGCCACGTTCTCAGCATCGTCTCCTATGCTGATAACACCCAGCTTATACTCTCTCTCACCAAAGACACTGACTCCACCAGAGCGAGACTCCAGAATGCCATGGCAGACATCAATAACTGGATGAAAGCAAACTGCCTCCAGCTCAACACTGACAAAACCAAAGTTCTCCTCTTTGGAAGATCACCCTCACCGAGGGGTGACATCTGGTAGCCCTCCGCCCTCGGATCTTGACCCTCCTCCCAACACCCATACCTGCAACCTCGGAATCATCATGAACAGCAAACTCTCCATGAGGGGTCAGGTAAACTCTACGGTCACCACCTGCTACATCTGCCTCAGAATGCTCCAGAATGTCTTCAGATGGACCCTCTACTGACTCCAGGAGAAATGTCAATCATGCCCTCATCACCAGTCGACTTGATTACGCCAGAACCACTACCCACCTCCTCAACCTCCTTCAAACCATCCAGAACGCAGAAGCAAGACTCATACTGGACTTTCCCAAACAAGCCCACATCACCCCAACCTCCATAGGCTACATTAGCTCCCCATCAAGAAGAGATGCACCTTCAATCTGCTCACCTTCAGAACCCTCCACAACACTAGAATAGAATACCCGAACAGCTGCCTGACCTTGCACCTGCCCACCCGACACCTGCTGTCGGCCGACCTTGCCCTTGCCTCCGTCCCACACATTAAGCGCACAAAAACTGGAGTTTGATCTTTCTCCCACCTCGCTGCCAAAGCCTGGAACAACCTCCTCTTCCACCTCTGAACATCAACATTCCTTACTGTGTTCAGTAGTGGACTCAAAACCTGGCTGCTTGAATAGACCCTTCTCACATTAGCACCTGGATACCCCTCAGGGTGATTAGCGCACTCTAGAAATCTCTGATTGATTTATTGATCGAGCACGGTTGAACAATTTAGGAATTATCCAAAATAAACTAAGGGGGCATATTTTAACAACTTGAGTGCTTCCAAAATATTTTTTACAATTCAACAACAGAAATTGTCAGTTTCATCCCTTAAACATACCTGCAGCGTTTCAGAGCAGGGTGAGGGTGAACTAACACATTATAAATCAGTGATCATTGCATTTGTCTAAGTTTTCTCCTACAGTAGGGAATCTCAGAGTTACTAAATATTGGATAGGACAGTGTGACTTCAAATCTGCAGAGATCGATTGGGTGGCTGTTAAAAAAAACTGTGCCTTGTGCCATATTTATGGAATGTCACATGCTGATAATGGCATCAGTCGCACTTATTTAGAATTCTTTTTAATTTGAGTGTCAAGGCAAGCACTGTAACACTGCACTCAGGTAAGCCAGCAGGATCTTGCAAAGCAGTCGAGGTACACCCTAAAGTACAAGGCTGGATATTACATGTTATGCTTACAGAATATCACATGGTATTTCGATGGCTTAAGGCTTGCCCCTTGTTTAATTTGACACAAAAATACATGCAAATTCAGGTCCTGCTACTGTAAGAGTCCTGGCTTTGCTGCTTGAAGCATTGTTTCTGCCCAACTACACCGACTTTTCATAAATTAGAGTGTGTTTGAGGTTACTCAACACAAAGCCATTTAATAATTCTCTCACATCAACGTTTTCCTGCAAAAAAAATGTGTTCATTACCTGCACCAACCGAGTGGAATACCACCTGGACTGGCAGATAACTCTGTGTCTTCAGAGGAACAATAGCCTAAATGCATCATTCTGCTGCTTAGCAAACTTGTTTTACTCATCAAAAACAAACTTCCAAAGCAGGAGTTTGTTTTGTAAAATAAATAGTTATTGATTCTGACACCCTGTGAGTTTTCTTCCAAGGAGTGGGGTTAATTTTTCTTCTTTTTTTTTGCTTTTTTTGGCTTTTGCTTTCCTTTGTTGCTTGGGACTACCAGGTTTTCCTGGTAGTCCCAAAGAGCAAAAAAAGTACATTAGTAAATCCGTTCTAAAATTGGCAGATGACACCTCCAAGTCCACTGAGCCCAATCGGCTGAAATATGATGGTGCGCCTGACTCTAAAGAGAGTGGGTGGGACGTCAGTTTATCAGACATGGTACTCTATTACGTTTGTGGTGGGGTACCTTGTCCACAAATCTCAAAATCAGGCCCTAACTCTGTAAAAGCATAGCAATACTTAATATTATCTTTAAATCTAAGTTGAGAGAAGGCAATGTCCTATGCAGACTTAGACTGCAGAAATATATGGGCCCGATTACAACTTTGATGGTGTGGCAGCAGACCACCATTACTGCACCCCGATGCCACACCGCCAGAGCCATCTGCCATCCACCCGCCAGATTAGAAGATTTCTTCTGGTCTGGCGGGCGGTGCTTTGGTGGTCCCAGGTGGTGAGCCTTAGAAAGGAACTGTAGTGGGAATGCCAAAGCACGTTCCAGCACGGACCGAAATGCACAATATTCAGCATTTTTTTCCGTGTAGCAACATAGGGGTGCATACAAACAGGGGGGCAGACTATGTGCCCCCCTGCATGCAACCCCAAGCAGAAAGGCACCAAGGGGCCATGTAGGGCCCCCTTAGTTTCCTTACTGTCACCCTTTTCATTGGGGTCTCACTGCCATGAAAAGGAGGGCAGTGAGGAAACTCATAATTAACCCTAGGCAGAGAACTCTGCTCCGCCAGCGGAGTTTTGCCAACTCAGTGCTCTGTTGAGGACGCGGCGTTCAGGCAAAATTCTGACTCCGCAGTAGAGTGGAGTAGGCCACCTTCTGCCCACGCCCAAAAGCAGTAAAAAAAAAGCACTTATCTGCTGTGGCGTCTCCGATCTTCCCTCCTCCTCACCGTGGTCTCTCTCTCCTCCAAATCATCCTTGTCCATGCAAACCCCTATGATGTACTGCTTTTAAATTTTAAATTAGGGAGGGTGGAGAGGAGTGGAGCAGAGTTTTTTCCAACTCCGTGGAACTACGCGTAGTGGCACTCCGCCAACTCTGCTTGGGCATACTCATAATATGCTCGGCAGTGCAGCAGCTGCACCACCAGCATATTATGGCCTCTGACCGCTGCGCACCGCCACAGGATCAATGACCCCCGGTGGTAGCAACGGTCCTGTGGCGGTCCCACCACCGCAGTCATAACACGGCTGGTGGACCGCCAGTCTGGTGGTCCAAGGACCGCCACCATGAGTTAGGCGGTCCCATGCACCACCATATTCATTATTAGGCCATATATATTTGGCTACTGATGAAGCAGGAATTTGGGGCTCTGGTAACACAAATGACATTCAGATAAAAGAGAATACATTTCTGAGATGACTATTAAGGCTAGTCCATCTCTATCTTTGATCATTATGCATGAAGAGCTAAGTCTGGAGTACATTGAGGGCTGAATAAAAGTAGCATACATACTATCGTGGATTATTGTGGGTGTCACTTTGATCAAAGTCCATTGCAAGACTAAACCGGGGAAATTGGATATTTTTGGGATTTATAGTTAAAATATATCAGGGACATATGTTAGGCATTTGGATATAATCTTCTTTTAACAAACCTACTAGGGTTTTTGAAAATTCAACAAAATAGGTTTCTAGTACCTACCGTGAAGTTTGATTAGAAGAGACAGTGAACTACAGATAAGCTCAATCAGGGCATACCTTCCCCTGAAAACAGTAAGTAAGATGGAGCATTACCTCTTGCTACCTTCAATGACAGCATACATCCAGGGCTTAGAGGAATTTTGTGTTTGTGATAATTCATACTCCCAAATGGCTATGCATTTTTTGTACAAACATAATTTAATTACTTGCAGATCATATAGCGTCACAATGCTAAAAAAGAGTAAAATTCGGGCCAACCATCCTGATTTTTTATATCTCCTTTTATTACACTGACCTCTGATTTCCTATCCTGTTGGAAGGTTTGAGGTGATTGTTAGGTTATAAGCCATTGGTATAAAAAAAATTGCATGTCCAGGATTGCATGAATCATAAGAGCAGTCTTTGATGCTTATGTGAAATTTGGACTGCTAAAACATTGTACACAAATCTTTAATATTAGGAATATCAGGCCATGTATTTATATTCCATAAAATGTTTTTATTTGGATTAGTATGAACTATTTTTAATTGTTTACACAATGAAGTGTAAAAACGTTTATTATGATGATGATGTTCATTATGATGATGATTATTATAGTAATTATCAGCAGTTGTTGTAATAGTAATAGTAGTAACACATTTATTGAAAAAAGGCTTCTCTCATATTTGCTACAAGGGTTGTGTGGTTCAAGAGCTCTATGGCAAAAAATACTAATCAAATTTAAAAATGTCCAAATATGGGATGAGCCATTACATGCAGCATACATTGTTGACTGGCTATTTTTGTGTTTCACTCTTATTTGCGAAACACATTTTTGTAGTTTTTAAGAAACTGAGTACAAAACCATCACAAGGCTCTTGAAATATTACAGATTATTTGTCTCTCAGTGGTTTAACCCTCCCCCACTTCAGAAACTACATTAAACTACCCTTCAGCAATCTCCTAGAGACCCTCATTTCCTACTGTCCTATATAAAGGTGTCAATGGCTGCTTGTAGGGAGGAGATCTCCCCTGGATGCAACATCGCTTGGAGTGCCTAAAAACATAGAGCACATGTGATAACACATTCGTCTTCAGTAGTGCCACTCATCCGACCATGATATAAATAGGTGGCGCTAGCACAGTAGTTCACATTTAATTTCTACTATAGCCCTGGGATAATTTGCTCAGCAGAGATCTTTAAGCATGAAAATATTAAAGATACCTGATTTTCTAACTATCCCAACAAAATGGGGACATTCTTCTTAATTGTTCTGGTGTCTCTCTTTCTAACCCTACACCCAGAATTTAACATTTGCAATGTTCATGTTTAACCCTAATATCTCCTCGTATCATCAGAAGTTTAGACAGGGAGGTCTCAGGTGATCAAAGATTCAACAATATATCATGTGCAAAGAGATGACTCTTGTGCGTCTCCACTTCAACCTCTATGCCCTTTATCTTTAACTCATCTCATGCCCCTTCCCAGCTGGAACACCTCAGATCTCATACCATTCATCACTATTATAGCTGTCGGAGAGACATAATTTGCCATTGCAAGCACCTGCATCACTGGCCCCCAAGGCTATACTATTCAAGTTTAACCTTAAGAAAGCCCAATCTACTCTATCGAACACACTTCAGCGTCCAAAGATAGAATGACCATCAAATGTTTTCTCTTGTTCGCTTTCTACCAAGAGTAGAATTCGATGCATACTGTCAAATGTTTGCCTCTCCTCTATCAATCCACTCTGAAGAGTGTTAGACCTGTGAGTATAAGGGTGGCCTTTCCCCCAGCTATTTTGCCTTCCTCCTCCATTTTTCCTGACCTTGCTTTTGTTGGCCTTAAGACCTCACCACTGCTAACAGGTGCTAAAGTGCTTGTGCTCTCTCCTAAACATGAAAATATTGGCTAATACCCAATTCACATATTTAATTACTTATAAGTCCCTAGTACAGTGCACTACAGGTGCCCGGAGCATGTAAATTAAATGCTATTAGTGGGCCAACAGCACTGCTTGTGCCACCCACTTAAGTAGCCCTTTACACATGTTTCGGCCCTGCCATTGCAGAGCCTGCATGTGCAGTTTAAACTGCCATTTCAACATGGAAAAAATAAACCTATTGCCAGTTCCAAACCTTCCTTTTTAATACATATGTCACCCCAAAAATAGGCCCTGGACAGCCCAGAAGGCAGGGTGTAATGTATTTTTTAAAAAGCAGGACACATGCTTTGAAATTTTACATGGCCTGGTATGGAAAAACTCCTAAATTAGTATCCACTTCTACAAAGCATATATCTCCCATAGGATAACATTGGGATTACCATATTACATTTGATAAGTGTAATGTTCTAAAGGGAAGATGTAACAGGTTTAGGTTTAGTGTCTCTGGAATCCTAATTTTAAATCCTAACATGGTGAAGTTGGATTTTAAATCAGAATTCTGAAAATGCCACTTTTAGAAGGTTGGTATTTTCTTGCCGTAGACATTTGGCGCCTGTAGCCTGTCTCTGGTCACATGATTGGGTGTAGTTAGCAGTTGGGCTGTGTGTAGTGCTCCTAGACAGGCACACACAATGGAAGCTCAGGTGTGACTGAGTAGGCCATCATTGGCAGAATGGGAAGGAGGAGCTGAGCCCAGCCTCACTTACACCAAAATAGTCTGTGTTCTGTTTCCACACTAAGGGCTGCATAGCCCCCTGTAGTTAGTCAGGAACCAGAGCACGGAAGGCAGGGTATCTGTGTACTTCAAAGAAATGCCTCTCGAAGCATCACCCATCAAATGCACAGATGTGTATAAAAGAAGGACCTCATACACCACCCCTTCAGTACACTTCAACATCTGTGGATACTCTGAAAGGAAGAAGAACTGCTGTGCTGCTAAAGGACTGCCACTCTGTTGCACTGTACTCTTCTGGACTCTTGCCTTGCTGTGCTCTCTTGAACCCACTACCCAGAGTGACTTCAAGGGCTAGTTGGCTGGCCTCCTGATCTGAAACCTCAGGGACATAAGAGACTCCCAAAAACCGTGCACCTGCACCTCAACTCTGCCCTCTGTGGGTCTACCCTGCAAAGTGGTGCCAACCCAGTCCTGGACCTTTAGAAGTGGACTATAAAGTGCTTGCCAGTGGAACTGATGCTTATTTTCTGCTGAGCAACACATCCCTGATCAAAACTGCCACATCGCCACTGCTATGTGGATTAGGCCCATCACAAAGACAAACATGGCCTACCACAGTCTTTGGAACTGGCGCATCCACTGCACAGGTCCTCAGAATTCTCGTTGATGGCACCCTTGATGATGACGCCGGACTCAGCATCGCAGACTCACAGCTCCTCTGAACCGATGAATATCTAACTGGACACCGCACTTCACATCTCAAACCCTTTTGATGGGATCCTCAACAATTACTCAACAGGACCTTGCACCGCAGCCTTGCTGCATCTCAGAACCAATGCAGCGCTTTGACTGCACGGCACATCTTTGACATGGATCCACACAATGCTCTGCAACCAGGATTTAATGTACTCGTTCAACGGGCCTAACTGAGTCCTTGCAGCTGGCCTCCACTCCATCGCAGTCAGCCCGAACTTGTGACTTTGTCCTGGTCTGGCGCAACCAGATATCCCCAGTTAGTGCTTTGTGATTTCTGGTGCTATTATCACTAAAAAATCTCAAATTCAATACCTTTGGTTCTACTAATTGGAGTTTTGTCATTTTGTTCTTGTTTTATTGATTATAATTTACTCTATGTTTCAATATCTGTTATGGGGCTCAATTTGTGGTGTATTTTCACAGTTTTACTGTTTGAAGTGTTGCACAAATACTTTACACGTTACCTCTAAATTAAGCCTGACTGCTCTCTGCCAAGCTACCAAGGGAGTGAGCACAGGATAATTTGGGGTTTGCTTGTGCCTTATGCCTTACCCTGACAAGGATTGTGGTTGCTGCTTGACCAGTGCTTACCAGTGCAACTGCCCAATTTGTTAAAATGAGGGTGAATAGGAAAAGGCATAAAGACTGCTAAACAGTTTTTATTTAGTAAATAAATTGCCCAATGGGAGGCACAGCTCTCTGATGGTTGATTTGGTTTATGTATTAAATACATAGGAAGCTACTGTGGTCAACATATGTCCATCTATACTACCAGTGAGAAATATGAATGGGTTTTCCTGTGAATCACACGTTACTTCTCTGTAGAACACGATTCTAAACCCAAATACTTTCCTACTAGGTACAGCAAAGTATTGGTTCAGGTAATGTTTGTGCTTCATCAGCCTAGTATCCCTTTTAAGTAGAAGCCTTTCCTATATATAACCAATCTAGATATCGTGTTAATCTTAACTGGGGAGTTCAGACCTCTCACATTCCATGGAACAGATTCTACCCTGATATTATCTGTTGTTTATCGTTAGGCTATCCCATCTCTCCCTGACTCCTTCAGTGTTGTGCGTCCGTGCTCTCCTTTCATTGAGTATTCCTGCTGGATGAACCCTGCTTCTTGAACCCTCCCATCTCCCCTTGAAAACCAAGCCCTTCCACTAAACCGAATATCATTAATCCTAACATGTTTCAGGTGACAGTGAGTGCACACCAGTGGGAATCTACCATCCCTTCAATTTCCCAGCCGCAATGCACTGAGCACAAAGTTGCAGTAATTCCTCTTTACAATAAATTAAATTTTACACTTCCACAACACACTGCGCCTACACTACTCCATCATATCAGTATGACCAGAGAGTCCTGGCTTGTTATTTTGACTTCTGAAAGGTCACCATGTGTATTCTAAGTCTTGACACCTTTTCTCCTTCGCCCACAGGATCTTTCCCAGTGACAACTGGGTTTCTGTGGCTGGCTTTTGCTGAATTGAGGTTCAACGTTCCTTTCACCACATCTTCAGTGCTTACAGTCCTTTTTTAACTTTTGGGTGATAAAAGTCTTTTACTTCACTTGAAACCAAAGAACAAATACGAAGATCCATCAATATCATATTGATGGTTCCAGAGATCTCTGGCAATTAGTATCAGGGCTCTATTAAAAAACTACTTTGAGAGAGGCCTTTCTACAGCTCAACATCATTGTTGTTAAAGGAGATGACTTCAGATTTCCCTGAATTCCTGAGATTTCTACCATTCAGGCAGGAGGAGGAGGCGAGTCTCACCAATATGCTTCAAGGTTGTGATCCATTTGATTACCTGAGGGATCCCACCCTGGGGGCTCTAACATTTCTAAATGGGAATTCACCATGCTGGAGAAGTCGTCACAGAAACTTTAAATGTTTGATTCTTCTGCTGATTTTTTCACATTTTGGAGCCTAATCTCCCTTTGGGATTTACTTTCTACAGTATCACAGTTATCTCCCAGATCTCTCATTTCCTCTTCCAAGTGGGCAGATACCTAGTGTAATGGCTTGTTCCTGAGAGGAGATATTCTCTTTGTTAACTGCTGCTCAATCTCATAAGGACTGCATGTATTTGCCTAAGTCAGTTATCACTTACGTCATTTCTTGCTGCACTAATTGTAGATGGGAAATACGTTTTTCTGAAATTTGTATTAAATGCAAAGTTCCCTCTACTTATTTTTCTATGTGTGCACAAACCTGCTGCACAAATAGTATGTTTGTGTAACAGGTTTGTTACGCACTTTCTCCAGCTGCGTGCACATTTGAGGGTAGTAAAGAGCTACTGTGAGAGTGATTGTGTCTGGTGTACTATCATGTCTGAGAAAAGCAGGAGCACTGCAAAGCCACACAAAGGTCTGAAGAACAGTCCTGGAGTGGGAATCAATTTAAATAATATGGTTTACTATCACTATCCACCTCAAAGAGGGTGTATCACTGCTTGGTGGGACATGCACCCTTCTCTCCATGCAACAGACCTTTGTGGTGGTATATGAGAAGATCAGGAGCTAAACATCACATACATTTTAATGACGATAACTATCTTCAATTCAGTCAATAATGAGAGTTAGGTTTAAGTTTCAAGGGTTTTATTTTATATAAAAGTTTAGTAAATGTTCTTTATTAAGTTAGTTTCTTTATTAGTTATCTAATAGATTCACTAATAAAAATATGGTTAGAAGAAATCACAACCAGCAATATATCAAATGTGTTCCATAAACGATAGAATTCCTATTGTAAGAATGAGGCAAAAATGGTGTTAGCGAGAACACATTAAGAGTTCAAGATTTCAACAGGAACAAGTGAGATAGAGAATGAAGCTCAATTTCAATCAATCAAAATCTATAGAACTTCCCATGAAGAGAGGTTCATGAAACTCAGTTAAGTCTCAAACAAAAAAAAAGCAAAATAATCATGCAGTAGCAATAACAAACTCCATTCAGCAACAGGTTCGAGAAAGGTGGCAAACCTGCATTCAGCCTTCAGAATTAAGACATTAGCATCCGGTGTAGAGGAAATGAGAAGAGTATAGAGCAAGAGTTTGAAAAAAAGGCATTAACCTACTCTAGAAACCTGCACTAATATAAACAGTCAAAAGAACTGTTGCAGTGCACATTGAATCTTCTTATTCTCTCGTCCAATCAGTTTTTATTATTCTTCAGAGAATGGACTCTTTTCTCCCTTTTTCACGTTAGATACAATGGGCTACAGAAATGTATCATAAAATGTGAAATATTATTATAAGAGTGTCTACGTATGAGACTTTTCGATTTATAAACCTCCTTTTCCCGTGAGCATGACTACATTCTTAACCTTCTAATAAAATTAATTGTGTTAACTAAACAAGAGACTATTCAAAATAGAAAGATCAGCTGCAACTAAATATTATTCAGTACCAAATCTTTTCATTATAAAATGAGAACAATATGCTAAAAGGACCAATATTTCAATTGATGCATTTTTTTTGTGTGAGTTATTTTATTCAGTGATAAAGCTATCTTAGAATAGTTTTCAAAACATAATGATTATTAATCTGAAGCATTCTGCAATGTGATGTGAAGGTTTAATTTAAAAGCATGGCAGGGTAAGGTCAATCTTAAAAAACATTTTATGCATGTCTCAGCACATTTCATTAAGCCACTACTAAAATGAAGCTGCTTTTAGTCATTTTGTGGCCTCATACTAATGAGTATAGCTACATACTGCATTTTGCACATTTTGAGGGATATTCTCAAGAACGTGTGATAACTATCGGAAAATTTGCTTAACGCAACTTTGCACACTGTAGTCTATCGTGGGAAAATAATGCTGTATTAATGTTGTATTCTCAACCCTGTGGCACCCTGCGATAGTCTCACGATAAAGCACCAAATGATCGCGTTAAAACAAACGTGGCGCCGAAAAAATGCGAAACACGGTTGCAAAAAAAGCTGCCATGTGGCCAATCGCGTTACAAAAATCAGCGATAACCAGCGACAGGCCTGCAGTTCCCACGCGTCATGTAGGAAAATGCACTATAAAAGCAGTGTAAAACAAATACAAAAACAAATAAACTGCGTAGCACCATGGATGCACCTGGACCGAGTGCAGAGGACACCGCAAAACCCACAAGCCCCACAGACGACCATTAAGGAACCCCGGGGTCGGGGAAGGCCAAGGAGAAGAGGAAGAGGAAGACGCGGTTCGGTCTGCAAGAAAACGGGAGCATCGTCACGGAGGTGATAGAACATTACCAACAACTGTACGTCAGATCCAACGTGTAATTGGCAACAAAGATGCAAATATGGCAGACTATCTTGGACCATGTGAATGCATTTTCAGCGTTGAGGAGGACAATGGAAGAGGTCAAGAGGTGCTGGAAGGATGTGAAGGCCAAAACCAATAAGTAACCCGATGCCAACATGAAAGCAGCAACGCAGATTGGAGGTGGGGTCCAGCGGCACACCAGGAGCTGGATGACATGAAGAAAATGGTGGCCAGTCAGCAGTCAGGATATGGTGCCAGGAGTCGTGGCACTGGACACTGCTCAACATGACCTGACACAACATCAACAGGGTGAGTACCGACCAGGGAGTTTTGGGACGGGGGGAGACACGCACGATGGAACACATGCACATTTAAGCGGAGAACACTGCACACCCACAATGACTCTGGATCATGTCCCTGACACCCGTGGCACACTACAGCACACATACAAACACCAAGTAGGCCCCCGTCCACAATGTGCCCAAAGGGGTCTTACCCCACACATCACCAATATCACAACCAACACATGCACATGTGCAAAACCCAGCAAAGAATCATATCTATGAGCCACACCGACAATGCAAGTGACACTACACAATGATTAGCATGGCTGCAGTCCAATCATCATGACATTGTTCATGCCACGACACTGAGGTGGCTGAGTATAGAGCACATCCGCATAGGAGCAGGCCACACCGACACATCCACATGCACAAAAAAACCCTGACGCAAAAAAACATCTGCGGACAAACCATGCCCAAGAGTCACAACTCGACCAAGAGCCCAATACACCCAAGCCTGAAACATCCCAGCACTGTCGAAGCACAGAGGTCAAAGTCACACCGCCTGAAAGGGATAAGGGTCAGCCAAATCTGAGCAGCAGGGGTGACTCACCCACAATGCAGCACACACACATAGCAATAACAGCGCATCAACATTTACGACTATGTGGTACCAAGTGCAACACTCCCAAGACGGAACAGAGGACACAACAGGTTCCGCCTGTGCGTGGAAACTGGCCAATCACATCTGGCATAGCAGGAAACTGTGAGATGAAAATGTATGTGTACAACCTCACATCCGTGATGTAGTTCAAATGTCCACTATCCCACATCAAATAGTCAGCTCCTCCCAAACAGTCGCAATGTACATTGTCATGCAGTCCAGAAGTAAACATGAACAATGCGTCAACATACATGACAACACAATGTGAAAATGCATCTCCCCTTCACATAGCAGAGGGACAGTCAACACCTCCTGCAGAGCAGACCAGACCACTCATCAGTGCTGATGAAGAGGACCTCCACACCCTCGACACCAACGCCCTACAACAGCTCATGGAATTCTTAGGCAACTCACCTCCAGGAGCAGGGCAGCTCAGCTGCATCCATCAGACCCCACCTCCTGCACAGACCACACAGCAGGAAGCACACACCACCACAGATGGCTCCCAGCACCTCACAGAAGCACACATCGCATTCCACGGCATGTCAAACTGCCACAAGAAGGTGACTGAACAGGTGCGGGTGGGGTTCGAACTCATGGCAGGCAAACTTGATTCCATACGTGGATGTCTAATTCCCATCAGGGACCACTTACACTCACCAACGGACACACATACTGCGACATAGCCACACCCATTTGCACATTTCCAGTACTGAACCATGCCCAGTGACCCAGAACAATCATTCACACCCTTATGCTGGACTGGCGTACTCCGGCCCAGTCCACTCCTCTTACGTATGAAGGGGGGACAGCAGAGCTACATGTACAAGGTCTTACCCACTTCCTGCGGTGACATGGTTGCGTCCGCTGTACAACGCACAATGTAATGTGGTAGGGCCCGGGGCACCATGCTTACGTAATGAGCACAAGGACACACTTTGATAGTCAGTTGAACTGGCCACGGGCATGTGTGCCCGGCCACTCTTTATTACCAGGGTCAACTGACCAGTGATGCCTTTGCTGGATGGGTGTGGGGTGAGTGTGAGCCAGCCCTCAGGGAGTGGTTGGTGCTGGCAACAACTTGAACAGTGTTCACAATTAAAGCAGAAACAGAAAACACCAACATAACACAAACAACTGCAAGGCATCATGTTGGTAGCCGGAGCAAGTACAGAAGTCCCCCAATATCCAATTAGAAGGGTCGGTGAGTCGCAGTGCACTTCGGAAGGGGCACCAGAACTGATCGTGCTCATGTGAAGAAATTGTCCAAGTTTGGGTCCCTTCAGGATATTCCAGCTGCAGCTGCAGTACGGTGTTTTACGCCTGCCACATCTTCCCCATCATCGTCCCAGGTCTTCACCACTGCCTGAGGTGACATAGTTGCATCAGCAGTCCACAGCACGTACCTCATCCATAGCTCCTGGTGTGTAGCTGGACTATCACCTCCAGTCTTCATTGCTGCCTTCTGGTTGTTACCTCCTGCCCTCCCATTGTCTGTGCCTTCACCTCAAAAAAGATCTATTGGAAAGGATCCATGAGTTGTGGTGCACAGAGTTAGTGGCACCTGAAGAGCTGAGCAGTGTACTGAGCTGATGATGGCATCCAAGAAATGTGTGAGCAACTCGGATAGTCTGGCTGTATGACTCTTATGACTCTGGCAGTTGTTGGTTGGAGGTAGTCCTGGCAGTGGTGGCGTGTGCATTCTGCGGTGATGCGTCGTCCGGCCAGGTCAGGACTCGATTTGATGTGTGAGCCCTGGTGGACAACAGTTGAGGCCGGAAGCAGCAGACAGCGCAGGGCCACTGACACATGGCATGATGAGCCCCAGGCCATCAACACAGAGGCCATCCAATAGTCAATCAGACAGGTTCCATTACTTGAGCTGCACAGATTTAGTGTGGCCGGCACAGGCATACCGCCACGGGTATGATGACTTGCGGTACACTGAGGTGGTGCCACGCGAGCTGAGCGGGTCCTCGTTGATGTCCAAGGAGAATGTCGTGGAGTGTTTCGGGGGACAGTGGAAGGTGCCCTTCCAGGGCATGATGCAGAGGGCAGAAGCAAGTCGAAAGAGGCAAATGGAGGAGTGGAATTCTACAGACTCCTTTTTACCACCAAGTCAGTATCAGCTACATGATGATGAGGATTCCCCCAGATCAAAGACACAGACGCCACCAAAGTTCAACCAGAGAGTGTCCATGAATTTCAAGGCACGGAATCAGTGGCACCAGGGCTGAAAGGGGATGCAGTCTGCGATGAGGCCTGTACAATGATATAAACTCTGCCATAAATAAATCAAGGCTCAGATCCAAATGTTTGACCTACTGGACCACAATGTAGGCCGGAGGCAGCGGTCAGCATGGGCCCACATCCATGTGTTGTTGGCTTGCGATGCATGGAGTTAGTGGCACCAGAGCAGTTGTTGGTAGTGCACGATCACCTCCGTGATGAGGATCCTTTTTGCCTCCGGACTGAACCACGTCTTCCTCTTACTCCTCTCCTTGCGTACAATGATATGAACTCTGCCATACACAAATCAACTCAGTTCCAAGTGTGTGACCTACTCGACCGCAGTGTAGGCCAAAGGCAGTAGTCTGCAAGGGACCACAGACAGGTGTAGTTCGGATGCTAGGCAGAGTTGGTGGCACTACATCGAAGGGAGTACAGTGACATGAAATCTACCATAAAGTGTGTACTCTGCCATTGCATAATCAAGATTCAGTTCCACATGTGTTTACCTACTTGACCGCTGTGTAGGCCGGAGGCAGCGGTCAGCACGTGCCAACCGCTGTTCAGCAAGCTCCTCCGGGAACTCTAACACACGATGTTGAAATGGCATGTGGGGATGACTTGTGGTTGACGGATGTAGAAGCACCAGAGCTGAGTGAGTGTGCAGGCTGCGACGATGCCGTGTCCTGCCTGGATTGGATTTGTGCGAGGCCTGCTGGACCGCAGTGTAGGGGGGCGAAGGCATAGTCAGCAAGGGCCCACAGACATGTGTGTTTATAATGCTATGCACAGAGTTGGTGGCACCACTTCGAAGGGAGTATAGTATAGTGATTTGAACTCTGCATTAACATGTGTACTCTGCCATTGTATGATCAAGACTCAGTTCCAAATGTGTGACCTACTTGACCGCTGTGTAGGCCGGTGGAGTATGTCAACGAAAAGGAGTTCAGGGGGCCTGTCTTGTGGAGGACAGCGATGGTTTGAGGAGGCTGCCAGGCTCGTGTCCCTCGGGCTTGAAGCTTGAACAGGCACGTGGTGGGCCCTCTCTGACATACGCCGATGTCTGCAGGTGAATGGTGTGCCCTGGTTGCACAGGGGCGGCTAAGATGGGTCTGGGGACCTGCGGTCTAGGGTGCAGCAGAGCACATGGTTGCAGGCACTGCCGCTCACGGCATCAGCCTGCTAACTTCGGCCTAGGTAATTGTCTTAAAACAAAAAGAAATTAATAGTTTGTTTCAGTCGTTTAGCACTTTTCAAACAGTTTTAGTCTTTTCAGTGTCTTTCAGTTTTTTTTCAGACATCTTTGTCAATAGCTTTATCAAATTTTTATTTCAATGATGTAATGGAGGTTCAAACAGTTCAGAGTACATATCACACAGTTCATCCAAGGATACATTCAGTACGTTATTCATGTAGTAAGTCCACTCAGGTGAAAAATACATTCGACAAGGCACTCTCACTCTTTTTGATCTTCTCAACATTTGTTGAGCTCCCTCTGTCTCCCATTCACCGCTTGACTTTGTCTCCTCAGTGATAGTCGGTGGTATTTGATCAATGGATGCACTTGCATTTAATCTCCTTTCATTACTGTTTCCTGGCTATTCAACTTTATGGGTGACTCTTTCTTGTTTCAGTGCCTCTTCCTTCACCAAGATCTTCTAATAATACTGATGCGGTCTCATTTGTTTTCTTAGCTTGAAGTTTAATCTCTTCTTCATCAGAGACCTCAATGCCACTTTGTAAAATGCCGAACACAACATTTTCAGGACCTCCTTGTTAAAGTGTGTCCCACAATGTGATTACTGAGAAACTAGCATACCGTACTGTGGTATGAATTCACGCAATAACAGTTTTGCTACAGTGAGACTATATTTTTTTCCGGTTCGATAAGCTTCCACCCATCGCGAGAAGATGCACACTATGACCAGGACATATCTCAACCCGTAGCAAAAAGACATCTCAATAAACTTCATCTTCATTCTGTTGAAAGGACCGCCTGATATCCCTATGTGACTAAGTGTAACAGGAGTTATTTTTCCTACACTCATTTGTTGGCATGCCACACAACAATGGCATAATTCATCTGCAAACATACTAATTCTGGGGTTAAACCAGTTAGGCCTTAACAGCCTTGTCATTGCATCTCTTCCTAAATGTGTGTGCCCATGGAAGTGTTGTGTCATTGGAAACAACAAACTATCAGGTAACACTGGTCTCCCATTAGCTGACATCCAGATGTCATTTGCGTTTTTCTCACAACCTGCTCTGATCCAACCTAGCTGTTCTGAAACATTTTTGTACTGGAGTCAAATGGTTTCTGCCTTTGAATGCATGTTATTTTTAAATGTTTTATAAATATGTTATAGTTTACAGCATATTAGGTAAACTCCTCATTGAGTTAAATTGAAACAACTCTTCACCCTAAATTATTTACTCCTTAAATGCAATGCTTTCAGAAAATTACATTACAAAAAAATCTGATCCCATTTTGAAAAATTTCAGTTGCTAATACTAGGTCTTTGAATCAGACTTGACAATCAATCTGCTCAAGTTTCTTGAATTAATTTCCAAATGCTGCTTTTACTCTTCTCTGTCTTTTTCCATAGCTAATAAGATGTAACTTTTCGAGGCTAAAGCTCTGTGGCTGGTTTACCAGGACTGAAAGTATCCATTGTCCATTACGACATTTTTGTCACCACCTTAGGAGCAGGTAGGAATGATATGCTAAGGCATGAATTTATACAGAGCGTTTTAAAGTCAAATATTGTGCTTCTTGTGAAAAGAGTTAATAATGAATGTCTGTGTATTAACAACATTTATGCAGACAGAAAGCAAAGAAATGTTTTTAATTTGAAACAACAATTCTAAATCGGTTGGTAATGTTATGGGTTTTAAAAGATCACATCATCTTTCCGTGTTATGTATGTTGCTTTCTTCATTATAAAAGGGCTTGTTTTTTATGGAAGGACTGCTCCCTTTTGTTGTCTTACTTCATTTTGCCCCAAAGTCTGTGCTAATATTTTTCTTTTGGAGATATTTTGGCTAGAAGCATTTCATTTGTGCATTTTTATATATTTTAATATTGGCTTATTTTGATTATTTAGAGATCTTAAATGGCAAAAACGCTCTTTCAATGAACACATAATGTTATTGTCTCATGCAGGACTTCTTACTCATTTGACTGGATCATGATTTGTTTCGTTTGACAACTTAACCAGCCTTTTGGCGGTGGTGAAAGCTCCATTCTTCGAAAGCACTGACATTCCAAGCATATAAATTGCCATTGAGGAAGGACTCTGGGTGGAAAATGTTTCAAGTATGTATAGATAGGCAGAGGATATGGACGGCAAAAATCTCAGAGCTGAAACACAAGTGCCTTTGCCAACATTAAACTATCCTATAGCTCTAACCTTCACTCTCGAGGTGAGTCCTCGCAATCAATGCTAGCAAAGGATGCAAGGCACCAGGCCCAGATGGAGTACCCATAGATCTTTTTAAGTTTAATACCGATCTATGGGGCCCACTCTTAACGCAAGTGCTAGCAGCCTGTTGTGCAACTGGTTTTATTAAAACATGATCTGAATCCATAGTGGTACCAATTTTTAAAAAAGGTGACAGGCAAAACCCAACTCATTACCGCCCCATCTCGCTGCTTGACTCTCTTGCTAAGGTGGCGGGGCATATAGTACTCAATCGACTGCAAGACTGGGTGGAGGATAATGAAGTTCTATCCGACCTGCAATTTGGATTTAGGAAAGGACTGGGCACATTAGAGCAAGGCCTAAACCTCAGTATTTTGATGGGTAAATATACAAGATCAAGTAAGGGCCAACTATACTTGGCTTTCGTAGACCTCACGGCCACCTTTGATTGTGTCATCCATGAGAAATTATGGAACATACTAGCTACCATGGGAGTGGAGGCAGCATTAATCCAATTTCAGAGGTAGTTGTACAGCAACGCATCTGCTAGAGTCCGGTATGGGTCCAATGGCGAGTGTACGAAGCCTTTCAGCATGGAGAGGAGGGTCAGGCAGGGCTGTGTTTTTGCCCCTTTTCTATTTACAGTATATACTAACGGATTAGAGCAGACAATGCTCGGGAAGTGTCGTGACTTTCCACAGATAGCCAGCTGCCCCTGCCTGCCCTTCTCTACGCTGATGATGCCGTGATAATGGCCCGTACCCCACTGGCCCTGCAACAGGTCCTTGACACCTATAATGATTATATGAAAAATCTGGGCCTGAGAGTGAAAACATCCAAAACTTTTATTATGAGCTGTGGGAAAGGTAACGCGAAGAGCAGAGCCATTTACATTGACAAAAAAAAGGTTGCTAAGACCACAACATATCCCGATTTAGGAATTTTATTTTGAATCCAAAGGATCTTGGACCCAAGCCATTAAGCTAGAAATTTGCATTTCATGCGAGCAACGTCAACTTTGGTAAATTTCTCTAAGAAGTTAGGGAACAAATTCCAGCTGAACTGCTTCACATCTATAATGCGAAATACGTTAGCATGGCCATATAGGGCGCCGGAATATGGGGATATTGCAACGTAAATTCTATTCAAAAGACAGAGAATGCCTTTTAAAGATTCCTGTTAGCAGTTCCACGCAGCACTTCGACCTATATTTGTCACTCAGAATTGGGAGTACCATATATAACATACATAATAAAAGTACAACCGGTCCTCCTTTGGCATCGCATTTGGTCCACAACTAACACAGAATGTAATCGTGAAATCCTAAGAGACAGCCTTCAATTAGATCATGCACTTGAAATACGCTGGCTGAAATACATTAAAGATTCCACAAATGATATGGGGCAAGCGGGCTATTTTGATGACCCCCTTTCTATGGGAAATATTTCCAGAAAAGCTTTTAAAAAGTCTTGTAATGCACATCTGGAGGCAATCAGATTTGCTGGAGAAGCCTCACGACCGATGGTACTTCTAAACCAAATGCTGTTAAGTACCCACGGCATTCAGCCGTTTCTAACTAATACGCTAAACGGGTATGATAGATTAGTTCTGACTCGCTTCAGACTAAGCACTTTCCATCGTTTGGTAAGCTTTCCATCAACAAACGATTGGTCTAAAATTCGGTGCCCTTGCCCGTGCGATGAGCTGTCCCAGCACACCACTATGCATGTAGTGTTATCCTGTGAATTTTACATTGCAAATAGAAGGAGACGGATTATTCCCATTTTAAAACTATGGGGTCTGAAGCAATGCCGCCCAGCTTTCATTGCACTGCAGATATTAGATAATGAATGTTTTACAAGAGATATAGGGGCATATGTATCAAATACCTTTATTGTGATTCTCAAATAGCGATTTTTAGGGAATCGCTATTTGAGAATCGCAAAACGGGATTTAAGAAAAAAATTCTCAAATGTTTTGCGATTCCTTGGCATTCCTTAATTGCTATTAGCAAATTGCGAATCGCAATTAAGAAATACCTTCCTCTTCATTCCAATGGGCTGGGATTCCTTAAATACAATCGCAAAATAGAGAATCACAAATTTTTTCAATTCTCTAATTTGCGATGCCCTTTTGGGATGATACATCCCAAAAGGCCTTTTCCCGTTCGCAAACGGCCCGATTCTGAGAATTGGCCCGTTTGCGAATGGAAAAAGGGCTTGATACAAATGCCCCATAGTTTCAGTTTTAAAAAGTACAATCAGGTTTAAGAAAAATGTTAATGTGTTAATGTAAAATGACAGGAAATAGCACTATTTACTCTTAGTTTTTATGTAATTACGATTGTCTAATGAATTATTTTAATATTGAGTCAAAATATTATACTTATATCTGCAATATCATGTATGATTTTATGATTTTTTGTATTACAAAAATCGAATAAAGCTTGATTTGATTTGATTTGACAACTTAAGTGGCGAATACATCAAATTGAATTTCTAAAATGTATTCATTCGATGGCTACATTGCAATTGTAAATGTAACTACATTCACTGAATAAATCTAAGGATAAAAGAAAAATGTGAGAGCCTTTATGTTAAGTAGTTTTTGGCATATTTGTGAATTCACTTTGTTTTCCACTGGTTTGTGATTCAACCCTTTCTGATATGGTAAACCCCATCAGGGTAACACTGTACTGTTTGCTGGAGTTTGTTTGCAGTAAATTTAAAAAAAAAATGAATGTAAGATAACATGTTTTGCAATATAGGAAATGTAATGATCTTGAGGTTTCTATTTGCCTAGTTATACAGAAATGTTGTGATTTAGAAATTCTGTATACCGTTTCTGGCAATAAACGGTATGGTGGTAACTCCCTTTGATATGCAGGAGGAGGGAGCCAAGTAAGCTTTTTCCCCATGGCTCAGTTGTGCCTCCATACTTGCTTGGCCCACATCCAGAGAGCTTGTCAAGGCTCTTGTAGCAGTGATGCCCTCTATTGACATCACTACTTATCAGCGTATTCATATAATCAAATAAAACTGGACGTTTAGTGTTGGTCGTGTTGATAAAAATCATTATTATAAAACATAACTAAATACAAAGTCAAGTACATCATATACCTCACAGACTGAAAGCTAATATTTGGAGTCTCAAAGGCCCTGACACAGCCACTGGCAGATAGATTCACCCAAATGGCTAAACCCTTTGATGCACGACCAAAATGGGAGGGGATTGCCAGAGTACTGAGACACTGGAAACCGTTAATATCTGTTGTCTAGGTAACCAAGATTTCCTGAAGCACACCAATATCATAGTGCTTCATAAAGGTTTGCCGCTCTGGTAAGGAGATCTTAGAGCGGCGCCCTGCCACATTCCAGCTTAGTATCTTCAATGCACCATCGCACCGGCCGGGGCCATCACCTGGGACCGATGGAGTAGCACGTTTGGTTAGTGTCACTATTCAGGTGGATGTGCTTTCCTTACAGTCATCAGGTCTAGCTGCCAGTCGATCTACATCAGCAGGATCCCTCAGGGCAGGGAACCTCCTCCGACACACCAATGGGGACCTGAAGTTGAGTGGATCAGATGGGCAAGAATGGACATTCATCATTTTTGTTTTATAGAGATAACCTGGGGGAAGTGAAATGATTCTATTTCTGTTACAATCAGTGACCTCTTGTATCTTCAATATATTTTTAACACAAGAAGGATTTCGGAAATGTATCACAATTCAGTCCCATCGATATCCCTACTTGAACATCCCAGCCATTCAACCCTCCTCACCATTATGGTCTCATTTACGCCCCTTGGAGTAAAGTGTTTGTATTTGCCAAGCCAGCGAGTGGTTCTGCAGCGAAGATGCTCCCAAGCTTCCATTTGGTCATGTCTAATGGGGGGAACTCCTTCCAGGACCAGAACGTAGGGGCAATCTATGGAAGGCTCACAGTCTCATTATTGGGGATAGGGAATGCTCCAAATAGATCTTGGCTAATTGACCTGCCCCCAAGCGGCCCTGTATTTTATGTAGCTATGCTGCTAGTATGGCCAGATCCACACTCTGGCCCTGTTACTACGGATTCTTCACAATTTTTGTGGGAGTGCCAGGATGCTTCCAGGGTCTTTGTAGATTCCTGTGCATCATTTTATACGCTTGCCTGTGCCAAGGCCATATTTAAATAATATTCCCAGACTAAATCACTATGTAATAGTATCACTGTTTACTGTTTTCACATTATTTTAACTGCTAGTAAAACAAATCTTACTTCAGGCGGGATTATTTTCAATACAATTGAGTTGCACTTTGCCATTTCAGCAACATTATAACTCATCTTCCGTACCTTGGCTTTATCTCTCATTGAGCCTTTTCCCAAGATGGACATTTTTGAACCCGTTTCTTCCTGTAGCCTTTTCAACGAGTTCCCTCTCGGACCAAGCAATTTTCCCACAAAATTGAACTGAAAACAAAATAAAGGCGTGTTATAGATACGTGTGAGATCAGATAACTGAGTTTTACTCTGCAAGAAATACCAAAGAAAACATGTTGCAAGGTTGAATTCACAGAATTGTTTGCCTTACCCTCTCACGGAATACTGTTAAGAACAAAGAAGCAGGCACACTTTTGTTCAGCTTCAGCAGTTACATTAAAAGAGGCAAACAGTGAACTTTATTCTTCATCTATATGACAAATGTAACATTTTGGAAATCCAGATGAAATACCATGTCACACTTCTCAACAATGGGTTCACTTGGTCAGCACATTTTCTACAGGAAAAAAAATCTGAAATGCTTTTCAAATACCTGTTTTTATTTCCAAAATCTATAAATGTCACCTTTAACCATTGGTCGATATTTAAGCCCCGACCAGCTGCCAGTTGATGCACAACACAGCCGAGCATACATGACAGGCCGGAATGGGGAGAAAAACGTCTTCACTGTCTGAGACAGAAATAAGTCATTACAGCACGGTTTTAGGAGAGCGGGCAAAATGTCAGCTTCATGTAGTGCAGAGCAGACTTTTTATCTGCTGAAAATTTAGAGGCAAACTTTAAAAGCATCATTTTAAATTTTATTTAGAGTTAGAGTTAGTTGTGTGATTTATAGAGGGAATGCAAAGGTTATGTTGCATCTTTGTCGAATAGTATTCATTATTTCATGCAAACATTCTGCAGTCATGCACCGTTTAAGGTTATACGACGGAATTTAAAACGTGTGAGTTAACATTTGCTTCAGTCAATTAAAGATTTTCTCCTAAATGTCATCCGTCCCTTCAGTCATTAGGCTGGATTTCAAGCACAGTTTGGTTTACGGGCTATGAATAAACAGTGCTTAAGATTAAAATGCTCAATAAAGGAAGACGTTTATGTTCATATTGAATGCATATTTATGAGAATTCCTATAGAACAGTTTAATAAAATATCAAAAGAATGAGTCTTCTCTTCTACCAGCACAGTAAGTGACCACAAGTGAGGTAAAACTGTAATATTCCTTGCTTCTTGGAAACGATACTCAAAGTTTTTCCTCGCCCCTCTTTTACCCCCTTTCCCGCATGTCATGGAGGAAATTTTTCCTTATCAGTATTACAGACAGGGCATCTTAACGTGGCAGACATAGAGAACAGCAGACATCATATCTCATAATTTTTTACCAGTAGTGGCCGGTGTCAGAGGAAATAGGCGGGGAGAGGGGGCGGAGGGCGACGACAAACAACGAAAAAAAGAGAGGAAATCAAAAAAGAACTTACCTGCAGCCTGCCGCATAACCGTCTTCTGGTCGTCTTGTGGCCCCACTGCAGCCAGACTCCCCTGCAGCCAATCCTGAAGCTGCTCTCATGCATGAGGGCAGCTTCAGGATTGGCCTAAGCACTGATGATTTGTGCTTACAGGGAGACCGTGCTTGCTGTCTCCAACCCAGCTACGCAGCGCAGATAAGTTGGAGAGAGCTTCAGTGTTCATGACTCTTTGGCCTGCCTGAGACGGTCGGCCAAACCGTGATGCACACTGATAACAGTGCAAACCACTCCCCGAGGTGCCTGTTATCCCCGTGGCCCTATTGCGAAGACTCCTGCGAAGTCTACTGGAGAAGATAAAAAACCCGAGAGGAGTTTCAGGATTCTGATTCTTGTCCTTCAATTATAGCCAAAAATTAATTTGGATTAGGGAAGTCTTCTACCAGGGCGTAGCTTGGTCAATAAGATTCGGGAGGTGTGAACTTCAGATTTTTCCAACAATTACCTTGGAACATCTTGTTAAAACACATATGAGAAGCACGTCATGAGGGTGGCTTAAAGGGCAGTGGAAAGAGAGGGGGGCAGATTGATAGGGGCACTTAAAACACAATATTTCTGAAACTAATCAGTATTATTGAAGGCCTTGAAAACAGAGACGAGAGAGTGTGCATATGTGTGTTTTTGTCAGTGTAGGCATGTAAAAATACCAGGTGAAATTTGACAGGTACTTGAGTATACCTGACTGAAAGCACTTGTACCCAACTATTTACTACAGAGTTCCTTTTTTCATGGGGTAGTAACGCCTCAAACACTCCCCCTGAAGCTATACCCCGTCATTAACATACTACCAAGTATAAGAAACATTTTCAGGCATAAAAATACTTACATGATTGAAAAAAGCTAGGGCTGCAATTCATTTACACATGTGTAGCATTACCACACTGTCACATATTACTAAGCTTGAGTAAATCCTATGCAAGGCATGGGGAGTGTGCATAGGTAAGGCATATTTTGCCTTGAGAGTTTTTGGATGGCCACACACATTTATTTGTGGGCATTTAGAAATAACTATGCCTCTTTTCCATTCTGGATGTCAAGGGCTGAAGTTAATCCCTCCCAAGAGTTGTATTGCCTTTGTATAATGAGGAATTGTACAAATTATGTGATTCTTTCAGTTAATATCCTCAACTGACACATTAGACACCAGTACATTTGTATTGTATAATTCTTCATCATCTACCTCACACAAACATTTGCCAAACCCTTATCCTTCTCTTGATTCAACATAAGCAATTTTTCATTTAACAAACTTACAAGTGTTTCATCTGTTGATCATCGTTACTCTGCCTCAAAGTTGCAGTGTTTTTCTTTTTTTATTTACAGAGTTTTATATAGCGCAAACTTGACCCGAATCGGGTATCAGAGCGCTTTACATAGCACCAGTTGCATTACATGAGGACACAATCATTTTTGTTAGGCACGGGGAGATTAAGTGATTTGCCCAGAATCACAGGATGTTCAGCGTCATTGCAGAGACTCGAACCCAGTTCCCCAGTTTCGAGGTTGACCGCCCTAGCCGTTAGGCCAACTCTCTCTCCAAGTTTTCGGGTATTGGGTATTGTGACCTTTGCAACTCTTTTCCCTTGAAGCCTAAACCAAGAAGCCTAAACCTTGGTAAAAAAAAAAAATCTGAGGAGGAAAATGTGCTTGGGAAAGCATATTCACCTCAGGAACTCATGTACTACCTTCTGGATGCCTGGATGTTACTTTCCCTGTTCCATGGATTCCCAAGAATAATCGGAACTGAACAATAGCATTATTCCTGTTCAAGATGGTGAGCGCACTGGAATCAGATGGTTGCTTCCCAATCCAAGATGGCTCCTTTAGTTCCTGTGATGTCACTTTTTCCATTTTAGAATAGTTCATGCCACATAGTTCTCCAGAAAGAGGAAGACCAGGACTATATCATCATTCCAAATCCAAGACCATGAACATAGTAGATTTCAATGGCTACCTCTAAATCCAAGACAGCTTTTCCACCACTTCTGATGGAATTTGCTATCATTTCAGTATAAAGGCTGCTGCAGGGGAAGGTGCTCTACAATGAAGCCAAAAGTATTATTTATTGCATTCCTTTCCACATTTGAGTTAGAAATTTGTCCCATTGGTTTTCCGCAGGATTGTCTTTGGATTTAATAATCTTTGCTAGTCTCTTCTACAAATCTCCTAATTCAAGGTGTTTTAACACAATCTTGGATAGTTGTGTCTTAATACTCATCTTCAAACATCTTCATCTACCTTTGGTGGTTTTCCCCTTCTGGATTTTTCTCTCTTGCAAACTTTCAAGTTGGCACCTACTTTGTATGCATTGTTTGCTTTGCTTAGGTGGTACCATGGGTACAGAAAGACGTCATGTCAGTATAAGACAGCAAATAAGTCAAGAAAGAAGCCCCAGTTCAGTCTAAAATGTGACAGTTTGCAGCACTACCAGATTTGCCTTCCAGTTCCAAGTTCCAATTCAATGATTGATACCAATCAGAGTGATGCTTTAGACACAACTCAAGATTTGACTCAAGCTATACAACAAGTGCAAGAGATACTACAGTTAGGGAATAACAACTTCACCTTACAGCAACTCTTATCTGCTAGGATTATTGATTGTCATGTAGCCACATTTGGTACACATCACTTTTCAGGTGAAACCTTTTTGGATTATTTAACTTTGCCTTTTGCATTTTTGTCCATTTCAGTTTACCAGCAACATATTTGATAAATTGCTTGTTGGGAGTGCAGACCTGGGTTACATTTCTTGCCACTTTTTCTGCTACTTCTCTATCAGACTAGTCCATCTTGGTGAAGGCATTCAAAATATGTCTGATTTGGAGTTTGTGAGCAAAGAAACTTTGTGTGACATTCCACAAAGAAATGTTGATGTCCTTTGTTATATCACCCTTTTCTGTCAACTAACTTCAGAAAGCATGTGGATAGAAACATCTCGGTGACCTTTTTTCGAAGAGAATTGAAGGAACAAGTGATAGTTGAGTTGATGCACTCTCACAGACCTATTACCTTAACAGGCTTGATCAATATGGCTCTTGTAATTGAACATTTCTTGAATGAGAGAGTTGTCAAGAAGACCTAAGTAATAATATCTGGAAGGCCACAGAAAGCCTTCCCTCCTTGGAAGGCGGAGATCAAACGTTATGAAGCCTCTCATGAAGACCGTGTGAAAAAAGGGGAAACCAAAAGCCCGTTATCTCAGCCTGAGAAACAGTGTGATTGAATATCTTGTCTCCATGTTTTGTGTCGAGCCAGGACACTTAGCTCGTGCTTGAACAATGAGACTAAAGGGTTTTGGGAAACGCTGAAGCCTGTCATAAAGGGAAAGGAGGTGGGTATACAAACCCCCCTTTGCAGCACTTTCATTGAATAATTCTTAATTACACCATTTTCTTCTGAAAATACGCATCTGCAATGATGATAGTATAGATTTCCATGCCCCAGCTGTGTTGGATTTAGAGTTATGTGGAGTGTGTATTGATTCAGAATGGGTTTAAAGGAACCACAATCAAAAGATGCTAAAGAAAGGCTGCAAGCATGTAAAAAGTATTGCTTGTACATCACGGTATTCCGGTCCAATCAATGAGATGACAGCTCCCCTCTTAGTAACCTTTGGTGATCATAAAGAAACTATGTCCTTCAAATTCATTGCTACACCTAACTATATTGTAAGTTTTGGAATACTTTGTCTGAGAAGAAATAATACCAATGTTAATTGACAAACTCAAATCATATTGCTCTCCTCTCATTCTTGTCACTCAGATTGTTTCTCTTTTGAGAGCTACTGATCACCAAAGAACTGAACCAAGATAGAAGCAACCAAGTGCATGCTAATGTTGCTATTATTCCAGGATATAACAATGACTCCTTGTATGTTTTTGAGAAACCTAAAGTCTATCTATCTATCTAGGAATACAGACCATATGTGGACTGTTAAGGACTTAATAAAAGTACCATCAGATATCACTATCCCTTACCACTCATTAAAGACATTCTTGAGACTGTAAGAGGTGCCACCATATTCATGAAATTAGATCTTCGCTGGTCCTATCATCTTCTATGAATCAAACTCGGTGATGAATGGCAGATAGTCTTCAATACTGAGCTTGGGCACTTTGCACATTGTGTTATGCCCTTCGGACTATACAATGCTCATGAAATCTCATAGATCATGTCTTTGCCAATTTAGTTAACCAATTTGTGGTTGTATATTTGGATGGCATTTTATTTGTATTGTTTTAAGAGACTTGTAGAGTGCACAGCTACCCAGAAAGGGTCTCCCGGCTCTAAAGCAGACAGTGAAACAGAGATGGTAAAGAAAGCAAGGATAACATAGCATCATACCAGATGATTTGAACTCAGTCAGAGCAATTGGAGAGCAGAGTCTTCAGGTTCTTGTGGAAAGTAAGTAATCAGTGGCAGTTCCTGAGGGCTACAGGAAGAGAGTTCCAAGGTTTCAGGCCTAAATAGGAGATGGAACGCCCCTTAATGCGGACTGACGAAACCTAGGTGTGGGAAAAAGTGAGAGGTTGGCTGGTCTCAGCGACCGGGTGGGGACACATGTAGACACCACACCTTGGACGTATGAAGGAGTGAGTCCGTGTCTGGCTTGAAACATGTAGTATAAGGCCTTGAATTTAATGCGCTTGTCAACCTTAAGCCAACGTAGTTTGTGGAGGAAGGGAGAGATAGAAGCATATCTAGGCAGCTGAACGAGAAGGTGGGCGGCAGCGTTCTGAATGATTTGCAAGCAATGGATCAAAGATTTGTCGGCGCCCAAATACAGTACATTCCCATAGTCCAATGTGGATGTTACCAGGGCCTGGAGCACAGTTCTCTGGGCCTTAAGAGGAATCAGCCAGAGGATTTTCTTGAGCCATTTAAGAATAGAAAAGCAAGAGGCTGTAAGCTTGGAGACCTGCGGTTTGAGCGAAAGATTCTTATCAATGATGAAGCCGAGATTCTTAGCCTTATTAACCGGCATGGGTAAGGGCCCCAGTGAGACAGGCCAGTGGTTAACTCCCCAAAGTTCAGGATTATTTCCCAGAATCAGGACTTCGGTTTTATTGCCATTAAGCTTTAGGTCATTTCTGTTCATCCAAAGGGTGACATTAGACAAACCTTGCCTGAGAGGGGAAGGATCATGATTATGAGCATCAGAAAGTGGAAAATATTCTGGGAATCATCCACATAAGAGAATATGGTGAGACCAGACTTCTCAATCCCCTCCATCAATGGGCGAAGGTAAATGTTGAAAAGCAGGGGACTCAAAATGGAACCATGCGGAACCCTCGAGGTCAGTGTGAGGGTCATGGATGTGTTGTTCGCTGATGAGACCTGAAATGTTTGATCTTTCAGAAAGGACAATAGCCACCTCAAGGTAAGGTCAACAATGCCTAGTGCCTCCAATCTGTCCAGGAGGATGGAGTGTGAGGCTGTGTCAAAAGCCACACTTAAATCTAAAAGGATATGGGTGGCAGTCCCACCAGAATCGAGTTCTTGCCTAAGGAATTCTGTGACTCCTAGTAGGGTGGATTTGGTACTATGGCCTGCCCTAAACCTAGACTGAGACGGATGAAGCAGATTACGAGTAGTGGTGAAGGAAGAGAGTTGAGTATTTACATGCTTTTCCAGAATAAAAAAAAAAACAGAGAGGCGGGAGATTGGCCTCAAGTTTGATCAACAGAGAGGGTCAAGGTCATCCTTCTTGAGCAGAGGAGTACCAAGGCATGCTTCCAGTTCTGGGGTACATCACCCGTACTCAGGACGAATTAGGGAGATAAAGAATTACTGTGAGTGCGGCCTCATCAATCAATCTAATTTTTTCTGATTTATTCATGAACACCTGTAGATCATATTGATCATTACATCAGTGTACTCCACAGATTATGTTGGAAGCCGTTATTTTGCAGATTGAAGAATTGTGAATTTGGGAAATTGGATATTAAGGCCCAGATTCTGAAAGATGTCCCGCAACTCAGCGCAGCACCCAAAGAGGCTGCACTGCGTGACAGGGAGAAAATGGGAGAGAGCCATATTCACATAGATGCGGCTCTCCTCCCCTCTCTTTAGCGTTGGTGCTGATTTTAACAGCCGTACTCCAGGTACACACACCATAGTGCTAGGTTGCATGCCTGAGTCTACCATAGGCTTTGTACAGGAAGGGTACCCTTCCAGTACAAACTAGTATGGCAAGTCAACTTTAAAACCTTTTCCTACTTTGAATGTGTGCTGTACAGTGCAGCACGCAAGCAAAGTAGGAAAAGAAAGCAGAAATTAAAACATTTCTCCTTTTAACGCCTGCTTTCCAGCGTTATTTATTTTTCGTGCTAAACCTTGTCTACTAATGTTAGTAGACAGAGTTTAGTGTCAAGAGCATGGGAAGCTGAATGGGAATGCCCATGTATCACCCTTGTATTACCCCCTTAATGCAAAGTAATGCAAAGCAGTGTATCGCACTGCTTTGTGTTACTTTTTCATACAAACCAATGCTAATACCAATTAGCATGGTTATTTAATCCCCAAATAGGTTTAGCGTCAGGCTAGCATTACAATAGTAACACTAACCCAGAGCTATACCTTTGTGACCTTTGGGCCTTTCGGCCTAAACATCTTGTTTATCATCTATGCTCTCAAGATTTAGCCATGAATTCTAAGAAGATCATTCTAGTCCCACGTTTGTGTCTTCCACTACACTCATAGCAAGTAAGTGATTCCTAGGCTTCACAAATTGTTGCCATCAGTTTACTCCAGACTTTGCCAATTTAGCCAGTCAGATAGCGCAGACAACTAAGAAAGCACATTTACAGAAATGTTTTCATTTGGATACCCAAGCAGACCAAGCCTTCTATAAACGCAGGGAACCTTTTTATCAAACATCTGAATTACATCATGGAAAACCTGCGTTGATGTTTTTTGAAGAGCCTCACACCTCTAACAAAGCTGTAGGAGCAGTAGTATTGTGGACTCAGCTTCATGATGGTCTGAAACATCTCGTCTTCTGTTTTGCTCATATGCTGAATGACAGTGAATGAAACTATTCAGTTTTAGAAAGATAATTACTGGCAATGAGGGCGCCTGCATGGAACTGGAAATAGAACTGAAACTTGGGAACCATTTGATATCCAGCATAACCATAGAAATCTACAGTGTCACGATAATCTGGTTGACGGCAACTACTGCGTATGTGCTTGAAGTGCATCTGCTGACTGAATTTCTCTAAATGCTGCGCCGGCCGAAGAACCTGCTCTTCCACTCGTCTGTTCGGATCTTCCGGGAGATGTGTTCCTCCCTTGTCCACCGGGCTGCGGCCGTATCCTATTCCGGGCAGCACTGCCGAGTGGCCACATGGTGGGGTTCCCACCAGACCGCTGCTTCGACAAAGTTCCCGGGCTGACCTTAGGGCATTGCCGCTGCGGTGCCTGCCCTGTATCCTCTGCCTAGCTGGGGTGCCTCCCCGGGGGTGGCCAGGGGCATGGTGTGTCCACTGTCTCTCACCCCTGTGGTGCTGTAAGCCAGTCTCTGCCGCCTGCTTGGGGGCGGGGTCACCACGGCATGCCAGTGTTTCACGCTGGGCCAAAGATCCGCGTATGTAAGTAGATGCTGATACACACAGCTGGGGCCCACTGACTGGGACTACCGCCATTGACTGCTCTGTCTCTCCGCCTCTGCCTCCCTTCCTGATGTGATCTCATTTGCTCCTTTCGATTTTTTGCTCTTCTGTCACACTATTCACCTTCTGCATCCCATCTTTTTGCCATTTTCTTCCCCTTCTGCTTTCTGCTTTTTTTGTCTTTTCCCACCTGTCGCATTGTGCATTTCCTCACCGTATCCCCACAGCTGCTAGTCCCCTGCAGCCACACACTCTTCCTGCTCAGCTCTCCCCTTTCCCACCTCCCTGCCCCCCAGTGGTCCAGCCCTCCCCCTCACGCCACACATTGATCACTGCAGCGCAAGCACGCAGCGGGTGAACTCAGTGGGTGTGCCGCAGGTGTGCCGAAGGCACCTGGAGCACTCCCACCAACACCAGTTCCGATCCTAGTACCATCCCTCGCTATAACGCCAGCACCCTCTATGCCCTCAACACTGGACACCACACCGCCTGCCGTCAGACATCACCAAATGACACCCAGGGTCCCTTCTGCAGACACTGCTGCTGCACCTTCGCCCGCCACTGCAAAAAAGCCCACCCACCGCACGACCAACACATACCGGACCCGACTCTCTCAGCTGAATCCTGCTCAGCACATGCTCCCTCAACAAACACGCCATGGAGATGTGGGACCTATTCGACACAGGCCACCCCAACATCACCTTCCTCACAGAGACCTGGAGGAACTCCACCTCTGCCCCGGACATTGCCACAGCCATCCCGAATGGCAACAAGTTCATTCACAAGGGCCACATCAACAAACTGGGTGGAGGAAGCACCCTCCGCCTCTCCATCCACTCAGACGACCATACAACCAACATGGAACACCTTCATTTTCAGCTCCAGACCAACCCGAACACCGCCCTTTGTGGCACCCTCATCTACAGAGATCCCCATCCACCTTTCAGGGACTCTATCCATAGCTTCATTGCACCCCACTCTCTTGCCTCCTCTGACTACATCCTCCTCAGTGAACTTAACTTTCATCTGGACAACCCCAAAAACAAGAACACTTCATCCCTGCTGGAAAACCTCGCTGCCGTCGGACTCAGACAATGGGTTACCTCTTCAACCCACTCAGCAAGACACAAGCTCAACCCCATCTTCTCCAGAATCGATAACATCTCCTTCAGACACACCTACAAGCTGCCTTGGACCAACCACTGCTGTGTCCACTTCTCCTTCACTAAACCCACAGTACACCACCATGCCCACCGCTAACCTCAGAGAAGCTGGCACAAAGTCACTGAAGAACAGATCACCACCTCTCTTAGCAACACCCCACCTCTGACTTCTGCGGACTGCTCACAACCTCCACCAATGAATCTCCAACTGCGCGGATGCACTGGCTCCTATCAAGAAAGTAGAAATTCATTTCACTCTCCCCTGCACTGCTTGAGTCCAGACACTCCTGTAAACAGCTCGAAAAGAGATGGAGGAGCAGCAAGACATTGGAAGATCGCACAGCCTTCAAAAGCGCTGTCACCGCACATCATAATGTCATTAGAACAACAAAGACCTGGAGCACCCTGTCATTATTACTTATATTCTCTAATCAAAGAAAACATTCACTGATACTCTGTCCCAAAGCTATCCTGAAATTCTAAATAGCTTCCATCAAACCATTTATCACATCTTTGCTGCTATTCAGACATTTTTGCAAATTGTATGGCTTGCTCCCTCCCAGTTAGATACAAAGGCACTTCAAGTTCTGATCATATCATTGCCCCAGCATGAAGATCTGAATTTTCAACATGACAGGCTCTGTACATTTCCATCACTTAAATGAGGAAGTATTGTGAATATGCCATGACACCGTCGTTATCAATCCCAGAGAGATTAAGACTACTATTGAGTACGTTCAATGATCCTTCTGGGGGCCAACTTTACACGAAGATGGCGAGCAATATGTTCTGACTTTCCTAATTTGTGCTCAAGGGAAATCAGTTCATTCTAAACCATTTGGTTATCTTCACCCACTATCTGTGTAGCTCCTGAACCATGTTATAGAATGAAAACTGATTTTGTCATTAAATTATCATTTTATAAAGCATATCAAGTACTAATGTTTACCACAGATTTATTTGTTAAGATGGCAAATTTTTCGCCTTTCAACATGATACCATCTGCTTTCACCAAGGCAGGGCCTGTCCAGCATCATGAAGGACACCTCATTTTCTAGATCATAAGAATAGCAAAAAAAGGGTACTCCTTGCAACACCTGCATCACAGCAACTGCCAGATAAGAATTGATGCACAGCACACAAAGAGCATATAGGATTCATGCACCCTTGGGGCACTTTAGAAAGGAAGGACAGCGCAGCGCCAGCCTGCACAGACACAGGACAGGCCATATCTGAAGCAAACATGGCCATAGGAGGAATGTCGAAGCCAAGCAATAAGCAACATCCAAAACCTCATTATATGGTCTCACCGGATAGCAAGCATCAAAAGTGAACAAAGAGACTAGGCACCAAGACAGTGACAAGGTCAGCCACAGAAAATGGGAACGCCGCACAATTACAAGGACTGGAAAATGTGGCCGTTGCAGCAGCCACTGAAGAATGTGAGAGATGACAGCAAAGGAAAGGAGGACCAAAATGTTGAAGCCAAGGAGAGCTATCAGAAACAGGTCATGAGGGATTTGATGTGGAACATAATATAGAACAACAATGCATCAGCCAACAAAATATTAAGCTATGTCAGAACAACAGCATTAGCTGGGAATTAACTCAGTCTACCACAAGACAAGACCAATGCTCAAATCCGTGACCACACGCAACTCTCATTCCTTCTATCATTCGCAGTCTCAGTCACGCTTACTCACAATCTGATTCTCTGTCAATTGTAGTCTTAGTCAGCCTCTATTAAATCTCTGTTTTTCTCAGCCACTATCATTCTCAGTCACTTTGAGGTTATCTCAGTCACTCTCAATTCCAATCTCTCCCGGTGTGTTTCAATGTCAGACTTATTCTTGGTCACTCTCTGTCTGTCTGGGTCACTCTGCCTGTCCTAGTCACCCTTGGTCTCTCTCCCCCTTTGTCAGTCACTTTCAGTCAGTTATGCTCAGTCATCCACTCTCAGGATAAGTGACTGTCTCTGTCTCAACCGCTCAGTTTCTGTTATTTTCAGTAACTTTCAGTGACTCTCTCAAACAGCTCTCTCAATGGCTCACAGCCACTGGATACAGTCTTAGACATTGTTGGTTTCACTATCAGTCTCTTATTCACTTTAAATCTCACCTCAGCCAGTCTGTCACACTCAGTTGTTCTCGGTCATTCTCAGTGTAACTCTTAGTGTCAAACAGTCTCGGTCTCAATCATTGTCATAGTCACTCACTCTCAATCACTTCCAGCTGCACTTAGTCTGCGATTAGGCCTCAGATCTAAAGTTGGTTAGTCTCTGTCATTCAGTTTCAGTCATTCTCACACTCAGTCTCAGTCATGCTCAATCCCAGACTCAGACACTTAGTGCCTGATTAGGATGTCGGGCGGACCGCCACTGACAGGCTGTTGGTGGTGGTCCACCCGACAGCCAGGATAGCGATCTGACCTCCAGATTATGATGCAGTTGGTCAGAGCACAGTGGTCGAAGGGACCAACCAGTGCCTCCGACAGGCTCAAGGAGCCTGTTGGAGCATTGTTCCAACCGTAATCCCTACAATGTGGGCTGTGCTTGCGGAGGCACTGCTGTAGGAATTACGATGTCCCTTTTCCCTCTGCCTTTACATGGCAGTCTAGCCGCCATGTAAATGCAGACGGAAAGGGACTTGGGGGCCCCTAGCAGGGGGTCCATCTCCTGTGGGCCTCTGCTATGGGGCTAGGAATGCATATATGGCGCCCTCCCAAACATCTATGCACCGTGTGCCAGGCACCACATGGTGCCTGGCAGACGGTGCATGGATGTTTGAAAAATGCCTTTTTCCATTGCGGCTTGTGCTGTGGTCCTTTTCCAGTCCGCAGCACAAGCTGCAATGGAAAATGCCATTTTTCTGACTGCCCAGACAGAGGTCGCATCATAATTAGGTGGGTAGAACTGCCAACTACATGCCGGGGGTTTGATTCCCAAGGCGATGGCAGTCGGACGCTTGTCCGACAGCCATCATAATAAGGGCCTTAGTCTCAATTACTCTTAGTCACTTTGATTAGCCTCGCTCAGCTTTAGTCACTCTTAGTCATTACCAGTCAGATTTCACTTACTGTAACCCCTAGGCTTTCACTGTGTCATTCTGTCTCACTCAGATATAATTACACTTTTTCTTGGAATCACTCTCTGTCTTTCTCAGCCCTCTCTGCCTTGGTTAGACCCCCTTAGATCCTCACTATTAGAGGCCCACATTGCCAGATAGAACCTGTGATCTGTTTCCCCGAGCCTTCTAGGCATTATTCGGTGTGAAGAATCACTGCAGGGCTCATGAATTCACCAGAGAGTTAAGCTCCTGAAAGCTACTGAAGCCTTTGGGGAAACACGTGGGTAAAATGTAGACTTACCGGGGAAATAGACTCCTCTGCAACTTCTTATTCCTTAGTGGATTTTCAAAGTCCTACCAGGGCCCCTAGAGTTAACTTAAACGCCAAAATAATTAAATCTGGGGTGTGCAATTAACACCCCTCACATGGAGGCACTCGTAGGGAGGATCTCAGTCTCAGTAACTATCAGTTAATCTCTGTTTTAGTAACTTTCATTCACACTCAGATTCTCAAACTCTCTCTCTCATCCTCAGCTAGTCTCAGTCACACAGTCTCAATCACTGACAATCTCTGTCACTTTCAGTCTGCCACTTTGTTTCAGTAACTCAGTTATACCCTCTTCTTGCTCGTTTTGTCCCACTCTCTCTCCCTGCCTCGACTCCTTTCTCCTATTCTTCCCACTCACGTTCTTGGCCTTCCCCTTCCCTCTCGCCATTTCACTTTCCACCTTCTCTCTGCGACACCATCTCTCAAGCGAACATTCTCTCTCACAATCAACTTCTACCTCTTCACCTCAACCTCCTCCCTCTAACTGAACTTTGTCCACCTTGCTTTCCCCTCACTCTGCCTCTCCCTCTTCCTGCCCCTTCTCTCCGATTCAAACTGTCCCTTTCTCAGCCTCCCCTTCCCCTTTCTTGACTTATTTCCTCTTTCACTTACCTGTCTCTGCCCTCCCACTTGCTTCTCAGCCTCACCATCTTCCTTCCGCCGCACCCTCTTCTGCTACGCCCATCTCTGCCACGCCCTCCTCCTTGTCAGCCTCACTCTCCCCCTATTCACCGTGCCTTCCTCCTTCTCTTTGGCTCACCTTCCTCCAACTCTCATCTCACCCTCCTCTCTTTCTGCCTCACCTTCCTTGGACTCTGATTAGCTCTCCTTTCTCACACCTCTCTCTCCCTGGCCCTTCAACTTTCCCTTCACTTCACCCACCTCCTCTCCTTCATCTCCATTTTACAGTCCTCAATCCCACCTCACCCTGTTTTCTCTTACTCTTGTTCCCTATCCTCCTTTTCTCCTTACTCTACCTCAACCGCCTTCTTCACTCCACCTCATCCTCTTCCCTCTCTCCCCATCACCCTCCTCTTTCTCTCTGCCTCACCCTCCTCCTTCCCACCACCTCACCCTACTCCTCCTCTCCTTATCACCCTCCTCTTTCTCTCTGCCTCACCTCCTCCTTCCCTCCACCACACCCTCCTCCAACTCCCCCTCTCCTTATCACCTTCCTCTTTCTCTCTACCTCACCTCCTCCTTCCCTCCACCACACCCTCCTCCACCTCACCCTACTCCCCCTCTCCTCCTCGCCCTCCTCTTTTTCTCTAACTCACCCTTCTCCTTCCCTCCACCACTCCCTCCTCCACCTCACCCTACTCTCTATCTCCTCATCACCCCCTCTTTCTCTCTAACTCACCCTCTCCTTACCTCCAACACTCCCTCCCCCACCTCACCCTATTCCCTCTTCCCTCCTCACCTTCCTCTTTCTCTCTAACTCACCCTCCTACTTCTCTCGACCACACCCACCTCCACCTCACCCTACTCCCTCTCTCTCCTTATCACCCGCCTCTTTCTCTCAGCCTCACACTCCTTTCTCTCCCAAATCCCTCTGCCTCCTACTCCGTTTTATGCTCCTCTCTCTGCATCGTTTCCTCCTCCTGTCTTTACCTCGCCATCTTCTCTTCCTCCGATCTTCCTCTCTTCCTTTCCCCCTCCCTTTCAGGCATATCCCCCTCCTAAACGTGCCTTCCTCTTTCTCCCTCACCCTCCAGCTCCAATGCCTCCCCCTCTCCCTCTCTCAACTGTACCCTCCTCTCTCTCTTGCCCTCCTCCCTCCCACCCTCACTCATCTCCTGTCTCGCCTCACTTTGCTACCCCGCCTCTCTATCACTTACTCTCCCTTGTCTCTCCATTTCCAACCTTCCTCTGCCCCCCTCCTTCCTTGCCTCATCCTCCTCTCCTTCCCTCTGCCTCTCCCTCCTCTCGTTCCCACCCCCTTCTCTCCTTGCCTCACCCTCCTCTCCTTGCCTCCCCTCCCCCTCCTCACAACCTCCCTACTGGGTCCCCCCTTTTTCTCTATCCCCCTCCTTTCTCTCCCTATGGCTCACCCTCCGTGCTTTACACTTCACCATCCTCCCTCTCACCACCTCTCCATCCACAGACTTCCCCTTAGCCACTCTCTGCCTGACCCTTCATCCTCCTCTCTCCACCACACCCTGCTCTCTCACCACCTCACCCTCCTCCTTCTTCCACTCTTCTTCTTTCCTCCACGATGCCCTCCTCCACCCCACCCATCCTGTCTCCAGCCCCTCCTGCCGTCCACCTCACCATCTGTTACTACTGTGGAATGTTCTTCCACGCACATGAGGTACCAGAAATGGGATGATCATTTGTACCATTTAAATCACTCATGAAGGATTCAGATGTGTAGTGGTATTTTCATCATGATGCATAAGGGTATACGTGTATTGAATTTAATTTCTATTGATGGAGTATAATAATTAAACGTTGGCAAGATGCCAGATTATGTTGGGATCCGTGGCATGACAACAGTAGTCTAACTGAAGCCCCTTCTGGGGTTTCAGGGTGCTGAATGCACAATCAGATGTAAATATGACCATATTCTTCAGTCTGTTACCAAAACTAGATCATGTTCTGGACACGCAGAGTTAACAATACTCTGCCTGTTCACACTCAGGTCTTGAATCAATCAATGAATGTCCTTACCTGTTATTCATAGAGTTGTCTGAAGTTCCACAAATCAGGTAGGAGCTTTGAACACATCTCTGGAAACATTTAACCACTTAGACCCTGATTCCGAGTTGCATCATTGTTGCCATTACTGAACTGCACAGTTGCTCCTGTATTGTGCAATTATGAGTAAACCCCAACTGAATGCGGAATTACCACGTAGGACTGATTTTTGTGTTCATAAAACGACACAAAATGTGCCATTCCATGGCACTTTACCACATACATTTACCACCTGCTCTGACCACAGGCTTGTGGGTGGGTCCGGGGCAACCAAAAAAGCATTGAGACTTGGCTGGTACCGCTTTGCATCAAGATACATCTCCTGCCCTCTTTAGGGACGGATCCTTCTGCCTGATGCTGCGGCTTCACAAGACAGAAACACCGAGTTAGATGGAAAAACCTCACAAATTACAATCAGGCGGAGCTGAATTAACACATAAATGAGTTCATTTCGCTCCATCTAACTTGCAGTCAGGGCCTAAATCAAGGTTGCCATGGCCCCAGTACCGTGCAGCTGGAAGGTGAAACATCACACATGGAATACGTTAGTGATTCATGGAGAGCTGTCGCAATTTCCACTGAAATTGTGCTCTCATCTCAAACATTGCCCCGTGTGAATCCAGGCTCCATGTTCCATGTGCACGCTGCTCCTAACAGAACGCGTTCCTTCCCCACCAGTGGAAGTGAAATCGCTGCTCAGTTACAGCAGAGCGGCAACACTGCAATCCGACCACCGACATACTTACACTCTAGGTGGTAAAGGTGCAGCTACATCAAGGGCTTGATCTGGAGAAAAGAATCCGTCACAGAAAGTGTAAGGACGTTGTGTATATTCATTCCTAGGGCGCTCAAGGAAGGTATAGGCGGCGCGTCTTGAGCTGCAGTGATTTAGATAAGGAAATATGGTTGGCGACGCGCTTGCAAACCTGTGAGGATTGCTTGATGCGAGTCAATATTTCACCAGCCACCAAGGAAGAGAACAATGTTAAACTCACTGCTAAATAACAGCAGAACAGCCGATAAGATTGAACATGGAAAGGTTGAGGTGAACTTGTAGTTAACACCCTGTCATTGGCTTTAGGATTTGTTTAATGATTATTGAAGATTATGTCAAGATGCTGTACATTGGCCCAGTCCCCTCGCTTGACCTTCTGTAATGTAGGGAATGCTCTCGGTAAAATAACAGAAACAAGAAAGATGCTCGGGCATAAACTGCAGGCTGAGGAAATGGAATCTGTGATTAGGAGGAATACTACAGCTAGGACCTCATTTATGGTATGTTGGCGTAGGGCAGCGCAGCAAGGCACCTCGCAGCGCTGCCCTACACAAAGTGAAAGGGCAGGAATGCACTGTATTTGGCAATAAGGTGCGTTCCGGTCCTTTCTGCCTGCGCTGGTGCTGTTTTGGTATCCTAGTGCCGATGTAAGGCAAGGGTGCCTCCACTGCAAGCAGGATTGTTTGTGTGCCGGAAGGTACCCCTACAAGTCGTTTGCCTCTTTCCATGTGTGCTGCAGAATGCAGCACAAATGGAGAGTGGAAAAAAAGAGGAGAAATTAACATATTTCTCCTCAGTACGCCACCCCTCGGCAGGTGTACAGATTTTATGCTTCCCCAGGTTTCTGTCACTTGATGAATCCGGGGCAGAATCAAATTCCATGGGTGTTGCACAGGAAAACCCACACCAAAGCTCACAGAATGCCTCCTGGGTGTAGAATAAGGTGGCTCAGTGATTTGTGCTGCATCGCCTTACTCATAAATTATGAGTTCACTCAAAGACACGTAGGGTGGCTTTGTGTGGCTTCATAAATCCTAATGAGAGTCCTGTGTCACGCATGGGCCACTTTACACGGTGCAAACATGATGCAAGGCTCTCATAAACAAGCTCCCGGGTGTAGAGTTACTGCGTGACTCTTTATTGTTGGAAAAAGTCACTCCTCTGTTTACTGAGGACTCGGCCACTGCACTGGACGTGTGGATTGGCCGAGAGCAGTTCGCAAAATTCTGTCCTACGATCCTGTTCTGTCCCGCGGCCTAATTGTTGAAAGAAAGTAGTTGAAACTTTTGGGAGGTCATTTCCGATTGCTATTCATAGCCTGCTTCCCTACGCAACTGAGAAGCATGACATGATCATGGTTCGCTCGATAACCTTTAACACATTATACCTAATAGCCTTTTAAAAAACAGTGACACAGCTTAAATCTGACTTAATATCTGGGTATTTTGGGGAGACCAGCAGTTGCAGATACAATATTTGGCTTGAAGCAAAAGTAAAACGTATTCACTGCCAAATGAGCAGCCTTCTATAACACTGACAGAGTATACTGAAAGGTACATTATGAAGCCCTCCTAGTGCCTGGTATTTCGCATTATTTTAGGGGAGCCTCATGTTAGATGGTGCACTGAACTCAAGAGAACACCATTTTGAACAAAGCATATAATGAGTGTAGACCAGACCACAGGCATTAGACCAAAACAAGGGGCTGAAACTGAGAACAGCGGGGATAAGGCCTTGGACAGAAAAGATATCTTACAAGAAGGAGGAAGTTATCACTGTGGAACTGAAAAAGCGTCCCAATGGTCTGAAATCGGAATGAATAGAATGAGTTTGACAAGTTTCCCTGCGCTCATACTGTCAACAGCGAGAACTAAAGCTTGATTTCTGCAGACAGGTTATTCCATCAAAAATGTGACAGATGGCCTGGCCAACATATTACAAGTACCATTGGATATAAAGCAGCAGACAGGATATCCGGCAAGTGTGACAGAAGGCCTGTCCAACATATTACAAGTACCATTGGATATAAAGCAGCAGACAGGATATCCGGCAAGTGTGACAGAAGGCCTGGCCAATATATTACAAGTACCATTGGATATAAAGCAGCAGGCAGGATATCCGGCAAGTGTGACAGATGGCCTGTCCAACATATTACAAGTACTATTGGATATAAAGCAGCAGGCAGGATATCCGGCAAGTGTGACAGAAGGCCTGTCCAACATATTACAAGTACCATTGGATATAAAGCAGCAGGCAGGATATCCGGCAAGTGTGACAGAAGGCCTGGCCAACATATTACAAGTACCATTGGATATAAAGCAGCAGACAGGATATCTGGCAAGTGTGACAGAAGGCCTGTCCAACATATTACAAGTACCATTGGATATAAAGCAGCAGACAGGATATCCGGCAAGTGTGACAGAAGGCCTGTCCAACATATTACAAGTGTCATTGGATATAAAGCAGCAGACAGGATATCCGGCAAGTGTGACAGAAGGCCTGTCCAACATATTACAAGTGCCATTGGATATAAAGCAGCAGGCAGGATATCCGGCAAGTTAGTGATGGGGTAACCTGTCTGCCAAACTCTAGATCAGGCTTGAGTTCTCTCTAATCCCTAGACCGAACAGTAAGTCAGTGGTGTTTAATTGTGAATATCAATGATAGGACTCCACCAGGACAAAATGACCATTCAAAATATATGGCATTCTCTTTTTTATTCTGTAGACCAAGAGCAATATGTTGATTCAATTTATCGAGAAGTGTTCTCTAATTCAAACAGAACGTCAATGTGTTTAAATGTAAATAGCAATGACCAGTCCCAGCCAGGAAAGTTTCCACTCAAAAGGAAGGGCATGGCCATTTGCATTTCTTTCTTCAAGCTCTATGTATTGGCCGCGTTTGTGATGCGTGCTCAGAAAAGATGGACCCTGCCTTCTGTAATCAGGGAGGAGAGGTTCATCCTAGTCAAGTGCGGTTGATGCAAATCTTACTGGTATGGAACTGGAATATCATTGTGAGAATAAACAGTGTCCTAAATATTGTGCACAAAAATGTCTACTATTGAAGAAAATCAACACCCAATAGGATAATATTTAGTAGACGAGATTTAGGTCACAATATTTATTTCAGACAATAGTTCTGTGTGTCGTATTCTGACAACGGTCACATTATCTTCTATACCACGGCTTCAGACAAGTACGGAAGGATCACAGTTGCAGGTGGATCCAAATTAATCGATGCGAGTAGATTTTATTTAATGTTGGACAAAGCAGTACTCCACTACTAAACAGTCTGGCATGTGATTGACGATCATGCAATTCAAAATGATCTTGAGTTGTTTGTGCTCTTGTGTAATAGCATCCTGCTAGGAGAGGAGTATTGGAAATGGTGTGATTATTGGTGAATTCTTTTAGGGATGCTGCTGTGCAAGATTTCACGTTTAACTTTAGTGCTTTGATCATCTAGGTCGCCTTTGATAGTTACACTAGATCAATAGTTTGAATGAAGTTAGCGAGACCAAAGGTGGGGAATTGTGTAGGGAGCATTTAATGCCACATAGATTGACAATTTTTGTAATTTTAATTTCCAAGAAGAGATATAATGTGAGGTATGCAGGTACAGAGATTTCACTGTAAACATCAAGATCTTACTATTTGTTTTTTATCCCTGTTTTCATTAGGTCATATAATAGAATTTATTTTTTGATTCCTCTGCCTGAAATTAGCATAACCACACCAAGAGCCTCAGGAACATTTCATTTAAGTGTCTTCTTGAGTATTTTTGGTTTGGTGTCTTCCTGCATGCCTAGGTGTATAAAGATGGAGATTCAGCATGAAAGAGCCTTAAGATGGTCTTCAATACTCTGTTAAGCCTAAATAAATATATGATACAACTTTTCCCAACTCAATGACCTCTTGTACCAAAGTCTGAACCCTCTTGTCCAGGTTTCAGTGTTTATCGTTCTCTCTTCTGGTTCCAAACACTCCCTACCCGAACTTTTTGTCTCCCTGTCTCTGTTTCTTTGCTCCATTCTGGGTGCATACTTCTGATGATCTAGGGTCTATATCTCCCTGTCATCATGTACAAGAGTCTGTGTTACCCTTTACTATTATCTTTGTCTCGGGGCCTGCTTTACTAATTTCTGCTCTCCCCATGTCTCCCGACATTCCTGTCTCTCCCTGATCCTGACACCCTTTGTCCCTTGTCTGGGCCCATGTCTCTCTGAGTTCACATTTTTATGACTTTGTGCTCCCCTGTGTCGGTCTCCAGATGTCTATGGGAGATCTTGTTTGTGTGTCTTCAAGTTTGGGTTTTCCAGGTCTACAGTCCCAATATTTTTGTCCTTGTGTTTTAATTTTTCCTCAAGTGTACGTCTCCCATATTTTAAAATGCGGGTGGTTGTCTGCTTTTTTATTTAGGTAATTTGGCCACCTAACTAATTCTGTATTAGAATTAAAAATGCAAAAAATAGAACAAAGAAGAAAGCAGAACATATTTAAAGCATTTACAGTTAAGAAAATGTTCCAAGGATGTGCCTAGGGTGTTTGACACAAAGACCAACATGTGGGTGCAACTTTGGAGGCGGGACAGCCGCATTGGAGTTGGCTGGTGTTGATCACCAAGTTGCTTGTGAGTGTGCCCCATGGCCATGTTCCATTCTTCTCTGGGTGACTAAGTGGGCAAATATGAAAGCCTCCAATCTGAGCCCAATAAGGTTGGTGACAGAGCTGTGAATGATGTGGTGTTTGTTCTCGCCCTCGTATCTCGTATTAGATTATAAAAGTAGTAGACAAGTTGGTTGGTTTGAGACTCAGCTAGTGTGGTTTGTGTCTGGAAGGCTTTATCATTTGTGTTTGTAATCTTGCTTGTTACAAGCATGAAGTCTTCTCAATTAAGGCACTCCAACAATCCCTCCTGGACTATTTTCTCCCACCTTAATCTAGTTTTCTCTTAAGTGGGAATTACTTTTTTCTTCTATAATTTTTGCCTCTCGTTTATATGTGTTTCCAATTTCCAAGTGGCTTGGCAGTCATTGAATGAGACCCAGCTGTAGACCCGTCTTGGAAGTCATTGTGTGAGACCCAGCTGTAGAGGTGGACCCGCCGGTAGGGTATTTGTAATTTCCACAGCCTGAGTGAAACTGGGTCTCACCCGTCCTCCAAGGGGAAAGGTCTTAAGGACAGGTACACATACATTGCTGACGCCTATATTTATGTCTCTGCCTGTCTTTTCCTACACACTTTTGTCCATAATAATTTTGTATGCCTAGATGGCATTTCCGGAAACTCTATTCAAATAAACTATTATATTCACTGTTGTTTTATATCCGAATAGAAGAGAGGAGAACGCTAGTTGTTCTGTCTTAATATCCATCCTCGACACAAAGCCTAAAACATGAAGCGAGACAAGGAAATGGTATGAGTCAAGGGTGCTACATTTCATCCTTTACTAGAGGCCTTTGCAAGCAGCACAGATGTCCTACAGTAGAAAGCCCCAAGTACCACATTGCCGTGAATAAGGCATTCTTTCCATGTGCCCTTGAGGAGGTGGGTGAGAGTGACACAGGGCTGGTGCAGTGTCCACGGGAGCATCAAGATCCACGACACATCACACCCAGGTGCCTTTCCCTCTAATTATGGCCACGCAGTGGTAATGACCTGGCATCGTATTCAAAACGTGGAAAGCGTGCAGCTCTGGAAGTGTTAGTTTCCCAGGGCAATGAAGGCTTTGCAGCGAGCTTGAACGCTGTGCTCATTCTGAGGCATGCAGTGTATGTAAAGCCACAACATTGACCTGCTGCCGCGGTCATTGAGGGGAGGGTAGAGGGCAGAGGACGCGTCAGGGGTCATATCTGAATGGGCTGGCTTGACCCTGCCATGCAACCCTCTCTCTCCCATGTGAGCTAGCACTGAAATCAGCATTGAAATGCCAAAGCTGACCCCAATTGTTAAATGACACACGTGTCGCCGTAGTGTGTAAGTATAACGGGGCATATTTACGAGAAAGTGACTCAGTGCATTCCGCAAGCCATTTGGCTGGCCGCACTGAGTCACTTTCAGAGCACATGAAAGCGACATATTTACAATAATATGTCGCATTCCTGTGCTCTTCCCTGCGCTGGCGCACGAACAGCTGCCATGCGCCGGCGAAGGCACCCTTGCACCGTGGTGCAAGGATGCCTGCGTCATGGGGAGATTGTTTTCATGCAGGAAGGGGCACCTTCCTGCACGAACACAATCACTGCAGGCATTTTCCTCTTTTAATGCGTGCTGTAGAATGCAGCACACATTGAAAGAGGAAAGAACGAGGAGAAATGAAAACATTTCTCCTCGTTGCGCCTCGCTATTCAGACGCATTTCCAGATTTATGATTCCTCGTAAATCTGGAAATGTGTCTTGTTTCATGGGTGTTGCATGGGAACACCCACAGCAACACCCATGGAACACCTCTTTCATGCAAAGTGCCGCAAGTAAAGGGGCCATATTTACAAGCCCTGCGTGACTTTTCCTGTGGCTTTTCCTCTCCTTGTAAATATGGAGCAGTGAAATATGCCACCAGTACGTCACAAAAAGTGACCTACTGGTGGTGCAGGAGGCTTGTAGATCTGCCCCAACGTATATTACTGTTTTTTAAGTTATAGAAGCCTGATAATTGTCAGGAGAGAATAAATCACGTGCCATCGCTGGGGTGGCTGTAACAGCGCTATTCCAGTAATACAATCGACCTCGGACAGTCCCTGTGTAATGATAAAAAGTCTCAGTGTCTATGCACAACGTATTAGGATAAACATTCCCTTCCCAGAAACAGGACATGTAACACGAGCCCTACAGTCAATTGCAAGAAATGATTTATTTGACATGATCGGTTTTGCAGACCATAATATTTCCCTTACTGGTTCCGAATCACCTTCTTGGAAGAAGCATCCCGTAAACCAGGACAAAAAGCATCGATAAACGGGCAGACCGATCACACCAAGGTCATCTGTATCTGCGACCCCGCTGTGCATCTCATCTTCACGTCTCTGATGCACGTACGGACAAGGCGGGACACAGCCCATCTCCACTCTCATTGTGAAACCTGCTTACAGACACTAGTACGAGCGAAATGAATAACTAATTAGCCGTGAAAGAAGTCGCGTTCGTTTTGTATAACGTTACAGGGACAATCAAAGAATCAATATAAACAAAATTAAAATAGTTATGTGTATTGATCTTTGAAAGCAAGTGGCGACCAGCTTCAGCATGATTCACAACTGGCGACTGGGCTTTAGTAATTGAATGTGCTATACACAGCTTTGGAGGCGAGGAGCTGTCCGTAGTGCTGGACACCTTCTAGAGGGCTGGCCTCTACACTCACCCCCCTCCCATCTATCACAGGGGTCACCGGTCAGGTGACTCTGCCAATAAAAGGGCCCAGATGCATGTGCCCTGGCCAGTCCTATTAACCCCTAGCTATGTGTCCGTGTGGTCATTGGTGCTGAATGAGGGCCTAGGGCCCTAGACATTACACTGTCTACAATGAGACCTTTTTATCAGAAGTTTCTGAGATAGCTTTCAAAACCCCTCTGCATAAACCATCCCCCTTTTTGGAAGCTCGCCATCAGCAATTAGATTATATGTATGGGTTCCATAATCGTTCATTATCCAAAGAATATACTTCCTTTTCACGTTAAATGGCGCAAACAATAGTATATTTGCAAATTAAGTGAGATACAAATATTCTAATTATTACCAAATGCAGCCTTTCAGTTTTTAGATGAAAGAGTTTCTGATAGCTTTTTATAATGTATTTTTTTTTTTTTTTGCAGTTCAAACTCGAGTTTTTGATTCGAAATGACATGACTTTTTTCTGAATTAGATGGTCCTTTTTGGTGTAGGCCTGGTGATGGCGGCTATCGCTTTGATGGAACAGAACCCAGTTAGCAAGCATGTCAGAAGCTTTCACAGCACCAGGGCAAACATTTCTTGTAGTCCTCACAGAGCACCAGCATTAATTTTGTATTAAAAAAAATATTCATATCCATCGGCAAGGGAAAGAGAGAACACAGCAGCTCCGGCACCCGGTGCCTTCTAATGGTGCAGCCGTGCCTGCTCTCTGGGGAATAATGTCCCCTCCCCGCACCCTCGACATCCATACCAGTTACAGAGGTTTTCTATGGAACTATTTTAAATTCACAGCTGTAGAAAACCAGTATGGGTTACAATCTGACTTCATAAAGAGCCTTTCTTAAAGATGACTATTTATGGGACCCATACATGACAAATGTAATTGCTCTTTCTGCCTGCACTGATATATAAGAATAATGTGACTTTAGAATTCTCGAAAAATATTCAAAAACAGAAAATAGGGGCAGATTGACTACTTATGCTGAAACAGGAGCACGCTCCGAATACTTTGAATTATCGGATAAAAAATTGTTGCTGATAGCAACAGAGTGTAATGTTATTCTTTGTCTAGTTTTCTTCCTTTCTTCATAGATTAGGAGAAAAAAGAATGTAAGTTTGGAAAAATAAACAGTATTTGACACATTGCAAACTACACACGATTTCTATCTTTTTCTGTCCATTGTATCTTCATAGTAAATAGCAATTTAACCATGAATAGAGTCTTGCCTCCCAAAGATTCCTTACAGGTGCTTAAACAATCCTCAGATCTACAAAAACAGTAAAAAAAAAAAAGTTCAAGACTCTGAAAGTGAGCAAACAACATTTTTAACATTTTTCTAATCTATTCGTCTTTAATTGGGATTTTCATTGACTTTAATGTGGACTTAGCAATGCCTTCAGCCATGCACTGCAAGGGTTGGCACCTGGGACTGGGCTTTGGCAAGAAGCAGCACCCAAGCCACTGTCAGTGCACCCTCCCGCAGTGCACTATCTTCAGCTATGCACAGTAGGGAATGGTCTCATGGCATACGCCAATGCTTTTGTTTTATATAATCTGCTTTTATACATCTTATTAGCACTATGGTAGAAATGTATCTACTATTTACGATATTGGTGCTAGCGATCACATTTGTCTGCTCCTATCTGTTGATTGTTGCAGCTAACATGTTTCACGCTAGACCGATGATTGACCAGTAAATACTTATTGAAACCGTTCCAATCGTCATTCTATGTGTATTGTGAGAAAAGCAAGCACGAGTGACTGAGCAAAAGATACTGCATTGTTTCCATGATACCTGAGGAATCAGGGTTGTCATGTTCAGTGGTTGCCAGAAACTACACACCCCACTGTAGAGTATGGGGGGTAGTGGCATTGGAGAGCTAGCTGGTCTAACAGCTGACTCATCCTTAGGGGGGGTCCAGAGGCTGTCTGCACACCAAGCCCTCAGTTTAGGTCATCCAAAATGTGCAGGTCCTTGGGGGTCCTAGAACTAAACAACATTTCTTGGCAGGTTCCTTGATCCAGCGAGTTCCAAAGTTCATGGGTTTGGGACCCAATATTTATACTCAGTTTCCCTTTGTTCTCTTAGGCAGAGAGGCTCTGTGCTCCATCCAAACCAGTTCTGTCCTCTCTGGCCCAGCTTCCCAGCAGGAGGTGGAGACAGCATTGTATAAGGCGGACCAGGCCCATTCAGGTGCAAGGAAATCTCCACCCACTACTCTAATTGCAGCCCAGGTCTATTCAGCCCAGCCCTGGCTCATCCAAGAAAGGCAGGATACACCTCAACCCCCCAATGGCACATCCCCAGCACCGGTCACTCCAAAGCCAGATAATCAATCCAAAAACCAGCCAAGGCATACAGGATGGCTAAGCAAGAAAATACTTACTTTCTAAATGTGGTATTCTCAAACACAGAACATAAAAATCATCTTTACTAAAAGATGCATTTTTACATTCTGAGTCCAGGCATACTAAACTCCATTTCCCTTTCTTGTTCCAATGGGAAGTTAGGCTTATTAGATGTTATAAGCAACCTCCCATTCTATATTATGGGACAGATAGCCTTTCCATAGTGAAAAACAAAATGTACTGTAATTCACTACAGGACATGTCTCACGCACCGGTGCATGTCCTACCTTTAACCCCTTGAGTGCCCATGACGAGATGGTCTCGTCATGGGCCGCGGTTGCGCTGTGCCCATGACGAGACTATCTCGTCATGAACCCCGCCCGCTAATTCAACGCCCGGCACAGGGCGGGGAAAGGGCGGGGCACACAAGGGGTTAACCTACACAGCACCCTACTCACAGGGGTACCTTGGGCCTACCTTAGGGGTGACTTACAGGTAAGAAAAGGGAAGATCAGGGCCTGGCAAGTGGGTGCACTTGCCAGGTCGACATGGCAGTTAGAAACTGCACACAGACACGGCAGTGGTAGTTCTGAGAACCCTTGTCAGGGCTGCCTGTGTGTGTGGCACAACCAGCAGCATTTGGCTTACAGGCCCTGGCACTCTTAGTACACTTTACTAGGAACGTATTAGTAAATCAAATATACCAATCATGGAAACACAAATCCATAACACAATTACAACAGGAACACTTGCAGTAAGATAGTACGCAGAGACATTAAACCAGCAAAAACAGAGTCAAAAACGGGAGGTTAGAAAGCAAAAAGACAGGGGAAATACGCCAACAGATGCCAGGTTTAACACCCATGTACTGCAATCAATACAAAAAGATCATTTGTTTAGGTGAAATGAATAAAAATGCAATATCTTGAGCAATTCACCAGGACTTTAAAAAAGCTCCATGGACTACTTTCAAATTTGAAAAAGTGAACAAAAGATCCCAAAAATATTTAAGACACTAGTATAAGAAAGGTTTTACTAAAATAAAAAAGAATAAAAAGTTTAAAAGTTTATAATCAAAAACACTCAAAAAGGGATTCAAAATAAGAACCTTACAAACAAAATAATAAGCAAACAAAAAAGGACTCTGCCCACAGTGGGTTGGGCACAGGACCTAGTCATTGGCAGGGCCTTGTGCAGAACCACTGCTGTACACAGTAAAAGGTTTGGGCAGTGTTGGCTGTGTGGTAGAATGAATGCAGAATGTGGCTTCAGGTTGGCCCCAGGGGACAACCACCAATGTGCATGGTATAATGCTGTACGTGGTTGGGGTTGCCTGCTTGTATAGCATTGGACGCAGGGCCTGGCTGCTAGTTTTGCTCTGTGGACAAAACCCTGTTGTGTACAATGGCCAAGGACCCTGCACTGTGGGGGTGCCTGAATATGGCAGGGTTAGCATTGTGCCTGCAGCTCAACCCTGTGGCACAAGGCCGAATGCCGTGCATAGTGAGCTTGGCTGTTTTTGACATCTGGGTGTATGGCCTGGTCAGAGCCTGGGGCCTATCCCTGCTGTGCACAGCGGATATCTGCAGCCATGTGCAACAGAGGTTGACAATCCGTGTTGAATTGGGGTTAGGGCCTTGACATAAGCCACCAACTAATCACCACTGCACAATGCCAAAGTGCACAGTAGGAGTTTGAATTAAGTATATCATGAAAAACAGAATGACATTTTAGAAAAAAAATATTTTTCTTGCTTAAATTCAGCAAACCACTGAAATTCACTAGCTGTGGTTTGTGGTGCAATCTATAAATTGTGTTACCCTCTTCTGCTGTGTATGAGATAGTTGATGACATCACAGGTGACCATTAATAACATCACTTATTACATCTCCACTGACAACACTCCACTTAACACAGAAAATGACGGAAAAGAAACACGGAGAAACAGAAAGACAATGGGTTAGGAACAGAACATGTGTACTGCATATGCCCTGGAGACAACCCGCACTATGCACAGCCAAATGCAACGTGTAGGTTGCACTGTTGGATGTCAAATGCAGGTTAGTTTAGAGGATTGACTGGAAGACAGGCCAGCAACCAACCACCACTGTATACGGCCAAGGGATATGCACACCTGGGCTTGTAGATTTGCAAAGGACTGGCCACTGGGGGGTTGACCATCCATGGCAGGTTCATTGCACGGGCTTGCTGCAGGCCAGACCGTCTAGCAAAACTTTGCTGTACACAGTCAAAGGCCATACGCAGTGAGTAGGCACCGTCTCCAGGTTGGGTGCAGGGCTTAGTGAAAGATCAGGCCTCAGACCCAAAACCAGCTGCATACCAGCAAAGACCATGATCAGCATGGGTTGGCTGCATGTCGTGAGCTGGGGGCAGGGTCTGGCCGAACGCAAAGCCTGCAGCTAACCCCATCCTGCTGCATATGCAGACGCTGGCAGTCCAAGAAGAATTAAAAAAAAACACTTTTTATTGACATTTTCATGAATACATCCGGTTAGGCAAACTTATTATGTTCACAGAAATTGTCATCCGCCGCCAGATTTGGGCTGCAGGAGCTAGCCTTTAGAGACATACACTATGTGTTGCAGTCTATGCATAGCAGGTACCTGAGTCAGCAGAATGCATAATACAGCTCTGTGTCCACATGCACAGTTCCCAGAGCCTCAAGGCCGATTGTCAACAAAGCCCAACCAGAGGAGGGGGTAACATAGCCAAAACAAAGTTAAGAGGATGAAGAAAAAGAGGACAAAGAGAGGAGGGAGACCAGCCTATGCCAGTGAAGTTAGGGGATCAAGCATACTCATGCACATCCTTATTCATGGTAAGAATACTTTCTGACGAAGCTTCTCCAGAGAGATGCTGTTGTGAGGGGTCCAAATCAACAGTGTGTGACTGTAGGTATGTTAGCAGTGGTTCTTATATGTTTCTGGGCCGGGTGTGGGCGGGCACAAGCTTCCAGTATGCAGACAGCTGTTCCTGGCAGAATGCAGCATCCCTGAGCCACTCCTCCCGGTGCGGGACCCGGCTTCTTACCCAGTACATCGGAATGCACCTCTTTGCAAGCAACAAGAGCCACCAATTTCCTACAATTCTCCGGCAAATCTTTTACATAGCTCAGTAATGCAATGAAGAGCAAGCGGTCCAGGAGCTCTCCAAGCATCTCCTCGATAGTCTCAAAAATAGTCTCCCAATATCGGTAGATATTATGACAGCCCCAGGCAGGATGAAGGAAAGTAGCGTCGGGGGACCTACAGTGCATGCAGCATGCTTCCGCAGCCAGTCAGATTCTACAGAGCCAATCAGGTGTTCTATCAAATCTATGCAGGAATTGTAAGTGGATGAGGCATAGCCAGTAGTTAGGGGACATGGCTTTTGCCAGCGTACAGCAGAAGGTCCAGTGCTCCGGCGTGATTGCTAGACCACGTGAGGCTTCCCACTCTCTATGGACCCTTGGGGTGCAGAGGGGCGCGGTGCACTGCATGTCGGAGTGTAGACGTGTAATCAGTTTGAAAGGTTAAGGATTTTTCAAGAAATGTTAAAGCACATGAAATGTTGGTGGCGCTGCTGGGAAAGAAGCTATGTAATCACGCATTGCTGCACGTAGTAGAAAACAAGTCATTGTCTCTAAAACTGTCAGTTCCCCTCCTTCCTGCTCCTGTTGGAGCTCTATAAAAGTCCCCTCAGGGAATGCATCGCCCATTGTAGTGATTGGAAGCCTCCACAGTCACGCTCATGGGCCCATCTTTAATCGAAAGAGCAAACCAGGGTGTTTCGGCAGAGGGATTGAGGGGGCATACAACATTTCCAGCCCCGATCTGCGACGCAGTGCATGCCATACCCACACCGTACATCCCACAGTGTCAATCTCTAAGCATGACCGGGCTTGCGTCCTATATAGGACCGTGTGTCGCGGGTGCGGTGTTGCCTTATCCTGTTTGGGAGCTGTGTGTGCCATGAACTGATTCAGGAACACCCAATGAAAACTGAACTGCGCCTGAGCGCAGTAGTAATAGAGATCGAAGTCAGATGCGGCCAGCCCTCCCTGCGCGACAGGGACTTTCAGAGTTCCCCAGGAGACTCTGGGCTGCTTCTAGGCCACACTAGCAAGACCATGATAGAACGCAGTCTGCATCTGAACCCGGTGTTGAGTGGAAGGAAGAGAATGGCAAAGAAATAACGAAATTTGGGCAGGACTACCATTTTTGCAATGGCTACACACCCAGTCAAGGACAATGGAAGTCTGCCCCAGACTCCAACGTGGGTCTCGAGCCAGTCTATTAGTCAACCATAGTTAGATCGCCACAGTTCATCAATGTTGCGATCCACCCAGAGAGCAAACCGGGCCATCAGCCTACTTCAGTGGGAGCTCTGCCTGACGTTACTTTGTCACATCCGTTTGCGAAAAGATCACTAACTTGTCGCAATTTATAAGGATACCAGAGAGTCCCCAGAATCTGAGAAACTCCCTAATCAGGGGGCAAAGTTCTCCTCTGGGCATTTGATGTATAATGTGACGCCGTCCCCGTACAGCGAGACAAATATCACCCGCGGAGTGAATGCCAGCCCACTATGGACATGGTGTTGACGCAGGCGCGCACGCCAGGAGCTACATAGCTATGACGAATAATGGGGGTGACAATGGGCAACCCTGGTGAGTGCCCCGAGAAACTGGAAATGAGGAGGACACTACACCATTCACCTGAATCCGAGCAGAGGGGAAGGAGTACAGCCAGGATACAAGTTCAATTAATTTAGAGATTAGCCCTATGCAGGCGAGAAGCGCAAACTGTATGGCCCTGCAAGTGAATCGAATGCCTTGGTAGCATCGAGGAAGACAGCTACAGCTTGCAGCCCACCTCCTGCATGGTAGCAAAGAGTGTACGCAAATTGTGTGCAGTGCATCTCCCTGGCAGAAAAACGCATTGATCAGGTCTCAACACTTGAGGCAGCAAAGGAAGTAGCCTAGCAGCAATACGTTTTGCAAGTATCTTATTGTCGAGATTGATCATGGATAGCGGCCGGTATGAGTCGCATCTCTGAATATCTTTGTCTGGCTTTACGATTGTAATAATGAGGGCCTCTTTAAGCAGGAGGGGGAGCGTCCTGCAGTCCAAGGACTCCTCATACATATTCACTAAGTGTGGGGTTAATATTGTCGCATATTCCATATAAAAGGCAGCATACAAGCCATCTAAGCCTGGGGTTTTGTTACGTGGCAGGGCCTGGATGGTCTGCACCAACTCTTCCACTGAGAACGGCTCATCCATATAGGCTCTGTGTCTGCTCTCCTACCACAGAAGTTGTATAGAATCAAAGAATTCCTCTAGTTATGGAGGGAGCGCCCTCTGCTGAGTACTATATAGGGATGTATAAAAGGAGACCATTTCGGAATGGACAGCTGCCTGTCCTGCAACTAGCGTATCCTCCGGAGTCTGCAGCTCTGTGAAGTAGTCACTGGCCCATGGCTTCCTAAGGAGACCCACCAGTTTTGTGCCGGATCAATCACCCTCCCCACATCCACGGGCTCTAGTCTCTTTGCTGAGGTATTGTGATTCATGAATGGCAGCCTCTTAGAAGTCGCTAATCTTCTCCCTAATTAGCCACAGTGAGGCCTCACTTTTGGTGGCGAAAAACTCGATCTCTAGGGCACGTATTTCACTCTCTAACCGTTGAATATCCTCACAAAGGGAGCGCAGCACGCTGGCCTGCTTGGCAATGCACTTGCACCATATAACAGTTCTAAACACCTCCCACAGAGTTGATGAGGAGTCGACCGAGCCCTCGTTGATCGCAAAAAACTCAACTATTGCCTGTCTAATGGATTCCCTGAACACCTGGTCGCACAGTGCATCAGGCGGGAGTCTCCAGCTAAAGGCCTTAGTCCAGTGTGAGCAGCACAGGGGAGTGGTCCGATAGGGTGCGGGCAGATGCAGTACCTCCACCACCCAGGCAGCAACCTCTTGTGAGGTTAGCCAGTAGTTGACCGTGACAACTAGGGCCCAGCGGACGACATGCAGGTACCCTGTGCAGCATCAGGGTTCCTGCTACGCCAAAAATCTACCACACCAAAGTCAGACATGCTGAACTGCAAGAGGGTATCCGCCCTGGGGTGAAGTAAGCATTAGTTGGTCGATCGATCAAGTGTGGGGTCAAACATGATGTTATAGTCCCCACACTGAAACTATCACGCCTGGGCTAACGGTGTCCGCTAAATTCCAAATGTCTGTAAAGAAGTCCAGGTCATCCGAGTTAGGCCCGTATATTGAGATCAATTTTACGGGGTGCCCTCCAATTATGCCTGCATGCACCACATATCGTCCCTGTGTATCGCAAAGTGTTGTGCGCGTGACCCAGTGTAGGCCCTTCCTTAGTAGTATGACCATTCCATGTGCATAATTTGAATAGCATGCAATGTGCTTCTCGCAAACCCATCCCGCCCACAGGAACTGGCGCATGATGTAGAGTTCCTGCAGAAAGCAAATGTCTGCTCTATGGCGCTCGAGGTGCATGGCAATCAGTCTTACTTTGCAACAGTCATTTAGACCCTGAACATTACACGTGATGCATTCCAGTTTAGTCATCACTCGTTGCTAGTTTTCTGGCCCTATAGTGGCAGGTGTTCCCCTTCTGTTGGAAGTGTTACATGCAAATTAGAAAAAAAAATTGTAGGCTCGTCGCGGATAGATAAAGAGAGAAAAAGAGAGGACTATCCATAAAACATAACAAACAAATGACCCAGCCCGAGAACCCACCCGCCACCCACTCCAGCCCCCTAAATTGGCTAAATAATTTCACCCAATCTCCCCCCTGCCCCCTAGTATAACTTAAGGTCATGAAGAAGTTGGGAATCATCCCCTGGAGGAGGACTGGCGGGAGCCCAGCAAAACCAAGAAGGCAGAAGCTGAGTAGCTGGACAAGGTTGTGCAGGGAAGCTGAGACGCCTCCTAGCAGCTAAAGTGGCGTCAGCTTGGTTGTCTACTGAATTCTTAGCTGAGGATAAAGGCAGGGGGAAAACACTGTGTCGCGGAGCACCACCCAGTTTCTTGACCGTGGCGAAGAGATGCTACAACCGCTTGATCAGTCATTGTCACTTGTGCGGTTCTCGGCCTCTGCATCTCTGTCAGATCTCAGCATCTGCTGGGCCATGCAAAGATCTCCTACACACTTAGCTTTTCAGGTCCGTGAAATATGATATTTTCCTGGCGTGGAATATTCTTTGTTTCGCCGGGTATAGAAGAGAGTATTTGACATTGAGTTTCTGCAGATATTGTTTCACTGTCAGGAATTTTCTCCTGGCAGCCTGCACCACCAGAGTAAAATCAAGAAAGAAGGAGACAGTTACCTTGGTAGACGAGATTCTGCTGATCTCTTGCTAGATGTAGCACCGTATACCTGTCTCGTTAGTTTAACAGTTGTGCAATGATTAATCTGGCGGGCATGCCGGGAGTTGGTCTGGGGCCGAACGATCTGTGTGCACTTTCTACTATGATGACAGGCAATAACGTGGCACCAAACAGAGCACAAAGCATATCTTCCACATAATCTTCGACACAGACCATTGCAGTGGATTCTGGAATTCCCACAATTCACAGATTATTGTGCTGTGATCTCGCCTCCAGGTCTTCGTCTTATTTCTGATTACCTCTAACACCTTCTCCATACTGAGAAGTTTCTCCCCGGTGGTAACGCTCTCATCCTCCAGTGTGGAAGTATGCTGTTCAACTTGCTCAAGGCGTTCCTGATGGTTAGTGACCATCTCCTTCAAACAATCAATCTGTTGCTCTGGGAGTCCATTTTGTAGTCAATGGTGGTGAGAGACTGTTTCAAGTCCTGAACATTTCTCAGATATCCAGTTTGGGTGAAGCGGGCCCCATCGCCCCATGTCCTGCTCATCGTTTTTCATGGAGATATGGCCCCTAGGCGGTCTACGTTGTTCAAACGTTAGCGCAGACTGCTTGGCGTCGCTCTTCCCCATGTCGCCGATTTGTTCCAGCCCTCTGATGGGTTGTTTGCCTCCAACACCTACGGGGCCGAAAGGGGAGTCAGCCCCACCACATCGCCACCCAGAAGAGAGTCCAGCTGGCCAGTGCAAGAGAGCCTTCTCACTCCCCAGGTGGTATGACCGCCCACCGCCGACCTAACCGAAGAGGGGCTCTCAGGCCTTCCTTAAGGTGAGTCATTGCACTGATCGTTTGGCTGGTGCCACCTGCCTCACTCTTCAGACTTTGCAAATCCTGGTCCCGTAAAGCGACTACCATGATGCATCCTCCTCTTTTCGCGGCACCCCTCTGCCGCAGCGAGTTGGCACTCCTCTACAGTACCACCATAACACCACAGTTAGCCCAGACGCTGGGGTTGTCGCTCTTTATTGGATGCCACTCCTGTTTGTGAGACCAGAGAGCCCGATCTCACTGCCCATGGTATCTAATTATAAGTCTCTCTAAGGTAGATTCTGCAGCGTTCTCTGTGGCTGTTGGCATCCAAGGGCTTGTGTTCCCAGCCGCACAGCCCCCCTGTGACTGATTCCTCACCTTATGTGTCAGTTCACTGTGCACAAGTTTGGCAGAGCCCCATGGTGGCCCGGACCACTCAGACATCCACCACCAGGGGGTATGCTCTCGTCAGCCTCTGCAATTCAGCCAGGTTACCTTCTGATGAGTCGGCATTGGGTGCCCTCATGCCACAGCCTGGGGCCCAGCTACTCCTGCATGGTGCCCCTTCCCCATGCCGTGCACAGCTCCTTGTCCATGGTGGCCACCAAGGGGTAGTGGTAGACCTTCTCCAGCTCTCCCAGGCCAGACTCTAGTCTCTCGTTGCAGGCCGCAGGAGCTCGCCAGTGACTTGGTGGGCCCCGCCCATCCAGGTATGCGGCTCTCCTCCGGGGTTGCCGCAGCTCCGTTTATTAACCAGTAAGCACATCTCGGCCACTCCAAGCGGCACATACTTCAAAGCGTGCACTGAGGGGACTGCGCAGTTCACTACCACAGTGATGCTACCCTCGGACTTTGCGGGCTGGAACAGCCACATCAGCATCACTCCGCACCAGGATAAGCCGCTCCATACCCATGCTGCCCTCGGATCAGCCTCAGCCGACTCTCCGCATTATGGCATGGATCAAAGTCACCGAAGGCAGTAAATGGATAGCCGGGGTATCTGGACGCCTTGCTCCTGTGATTTACTTGGCGATGTCAGCCTAAACCACCGGATAAATGCCGAATTTCTCGTCCCGCCAGCAGAGCCTCACCAAATGGCGGCCCTGTAGCTGCCAGGCTCAACAGCACCCCTAGTCAAAGAACAATTGGGTGCAGGGACAGGATGCAGACCAGGTTCCGAGGATAACCACTTGTCTACTGTGGATTGACCACCCACAGAAAGTTAGGGGTAGGGCCAGGCCCGAGGCCTGACCCTGAGGCAACACCTGCAGCACATCACCCTCAGTATCTTGGGTGCAGAGCCTGGCCGAAGAAAGGGTCATACAGGCAGCCAGCACTTCATGTTAAAAAAACAATCCGCACACAATCAGAACACAAAACATAGAGGCAGTGACCTCAGTGGTGAAGTAATAAGTGCCAGGTCAAGATGTTTGTTGAGCTGGAGTTGGAAGACGTTTGAAGAGAGATGTACAGGTGTGAATAGTGCAGTTTGGACTTTTGTAATGTAAAAGAAACTTGACAATAAGTCAACAAGACAAGAACTCAGTCCACTTCTGAGAACATTACACGGAGCAACAGCGAGAACTTTAGCTTGATTTATTCAGGGGTTGTTGATAATCAACGGCTGATTTAGCCTTTTAATTACTTCTGCATAAGTGTCACTTTAGTGATAAAGCTGTCTTGAATAGAAGCGGAAAACAAGACATGCCTCCTCCTGAATAACGAATTCCTATCTGTATAATACAAAAGTGTGCATATTACTTTGTCTCTAGCTCTGTTTTCAGTCTCTGGAACTGAGATGCTGCTCCAATTGAATAGTAAGATTGCATTGCACTGCACTGCAGTTGCATCTGTATGGTCCTACACAATTGAGTTAAGCACATTAGCAGATGGGTAAACTGCTACAGCAAGGAAAAGTGGTAGTTTGGAAGTATGTTGAATTGCAGTGCAGTCTATGTTGAAAGCAGTTCAGTGCTCTGCGTGGGTCATCAGTGTGGCGCTCCAATCCCATCTGAGGTCAAAGTATTAATGCAATAGTGTTTAGAGAACATGAAAGAACAACATTTATATTAATCAGTTAATGGGCGTTATTCTGCAGGTCTCTATAGCATCCTTTTAAGAGAAGTTGAGCAGCCCAATCCCTGTGGTGGATATAGCAGTCAGGAGAAATCCTCTGCTTAATCCTTGGAGAGACAGGTGAAGGGAGGGTGAGGATCTGCAGTGAAATACAGTACTGATCCAGAAGGGACATTTAAAGTGTCAATCAGAAATAAAGGCAAAAGCTCTGTAATAAACTAGAATTATTTCAAAGCCAAAGTAGAATAAAATAATGAAAAAGAGTTATTGGGTAATGAATTAAAATTATCTTTGAGGTGATGGGGAGTGGATAACAGGTTGCCAGGATATCATGTTCAATATTAGAGGAGCAGCCCCAAGTCTTTAATGATGACAAACATGGTGTATAATGCCTGACCAGAACAACTGAGGAAAAAACATCGGCTTACAGTCAGCTATTGTAAATGCCCTATTTTAGTTGGTTTTGCGCAATTCTTGTCTTTCTTGGAACTGATCTCATACTTTGTTCAGCTTTTGTGAAGCCAGGTTGTCATAGTGTTTCTATGTCCCCCCAATTAGGAAAAGCCAGGCCTTTACTTCCTTCATGTATGGTAAATAAATGGTCCAGAATGTTTTTAACATACTGAACATGGCATGGCAATTGGGCATGTCCCCATTGAAAAAACAAAAACAGGATGTAATAGAAATCTGCGCAGCTCCCAATACTATTGGCTAACAGGAGATATTGATTCATTAGATGGGCCCTGTGGCACTTACGTTTAATGACTGGATTAAGGATGTGAAAGTCTAGGCAATGGCAGAGGAAGAACACATCAAGCACCAAAAGCAATGACAGGCTAGTAGATGACTTAGCCGACTAGCAGACATAATTATTTAACTTCCTGTAAACAATAAATCTGCCCCCAAATTAGATACTGAAACAACAGTATTACCTAAGCTCACAGTCATCCTTGTACAGTATGAGGGTTCAAATGTTTGCTAACTATGTATGTTGGAGTGATAAATTAAATGCTAAATGCTAGATGTTCTGCCTGGAATCTGATTTCTCCAAGTAATGCTATCTTTATTTCATTACAAGACAATGGGCTCATTGTTAGAAATTGGGTCTCCAGTTGGCAGAGGTATGCACCCTATCCAAGTAGGGACCACAACCCTAGTCAGGGTAAGCTAGATACACACTAAAAGATAACCTGTGCTCACCCTCTGTTAGCTTAGCACAGAGCAGTCAGATATATCTAAAGAGGCAATGTGTAAAGTATTTGTGCAACACACACACACTGTAATACAATGAAAACACTACAAAACTACTTCACATAGGTGTAGAACAGTAGATAATAATCTTATGAATAAAACAAGACCAAAGCAACAAAGGTCCGATAAATAGAACTGGAGTTATGAATTTTAAAATAATAAATACAAATCTAGTGATTATAGTCAAATAGTGCTTAGGGGTTACTTGAGGCCATGCTGGATCAGGGTGAATTCAAAGTTCAGGCCCACCGTGATGGAGGTCAGGCCAGCTACTGCACCCACACAGGGTCGCTGAAAACGTACCTTGGTTGGAGCGAATGTCGGTATCGAAGACTGGATACATCGTTTTGGATTCACATAGCCAGTTAGAAGCGTCATCTCGAGACTCGCAGTCAGGTCCCAAGGCGGCATCGAACCCCTTATGCTGCAGGTCCTGTGTTGTTGCCAAAACTCACAGTCAGGTCCTGCGTCGCTGTCGGTGGCACAGGTATGCCCTCGGATTAGAGACATACACTACACTACTCGGATTAGCACTGCATCTGCATCGAAGAACACTAAGTCGGTTCCGATCAGCGCAAAGTCATCACTGGGTGGTTCTGATGGTTGAGGACTGCAGAATTCACCATTCAAGTGCCCAGGCCTGGATTGGCAGGATAGGGCAGGACTCACAGACGGCAGAATCCAGGTGCTGTTGCAGAGTTGCAAGAAGTCTTTGATGGCCCTGAGACTACAGAACAGGGGGCAAACCAGCAAGCCTTTAGGTCACTCTGGGTGCAATTGAGATAGGTCCAGTCCCTGCCTTCAACAGGGCAGAGATCAGCAGGCAGCAGGACAGCTCAGCAAACCAGAAAGCAGTTCCTTTAGATCAGCAGTCAGGAAAAGTGGCAATCCATGTGGCACAGTAGTCTTTACTCCTGGCAGAGTTCTTCACAGGGCTAGTAGGGTACAGTCTTGGTAGAGTCATAGCATTTATACCCAAATGTGCTTTTGAAGAAAGGATTACTTCAAAGCAGTCCCTTGAAGTGTAAAGGTCCTCTTCATTCCAGTCGTGTCAGCCAGGATAGCAGTAGGGGCAAATCAGCTCTTTGTGAGGGACACACACACTACCTACTCAGGTGTAAGTGTAAGCTCCCCCTCCCTCTTCCTGCCCAGGAAGAGCTCTCAGAACATAGATGAATGCAGATGAGTTCTCTGTCATACCCTCCCTTCCTGTGATTGTGGTTGTCTAGAGGAAATGAACAAAGTGTAGCAGTCACCAATCCCAGACATTTATTGGAGATAGGCTGCAAGGTATACAAAGCAGTAAAAGCAGAGAAATGTTCACTCTCTAAAGGTAGATTTTCTAAAACAGTTATGTTAAATCCAACTTTACCATTAAAAAGGACTTATTTTTGGCATTCGTAAGTTATGAAACATGTTGCAGCTACTCCTTTCTAATCAGGATTTGCAACTTTAAAGTGTTTTAAGAAATTCCCAATGCTAGTCTATGAGAGGAGTATTCCTCACAGGAGTTCTCCCCTGCAGGCCAGCTTAGGAAAAGAAAACATAAAATGATAATAAAATTGTGTTATTATCATTTTCTTTTTCTTCTGAATGGAGCCGAGACTTTAGGGGCTGGGGCATGCCATGAAAGGGAGTGGTGGGCAGCACTGCTGTCAGTGTGTGTGATGGGTTGGCCGGCTGTATTAGGACGCCAAACCATCGTGCACATTGACAACTACCCAACCCGAGCTGCCTTTCGGGGGAGAGAACAGTGGGCGTGAGCACCCAGTCCCCTTCGGAGCAGAAAACAAGCCCTCCAGGCCAATCCCAGTGCTTTTCTCATGCTGATCCAGGATGAGAGAAGCCCTGGGATCGACAGCGGGGAGTCTAGGCGCTTCAAAACATAAACAGCAGGAAGGAGAAGAGCGGTAGAGCGGCAATCAGGGATGAGTAGGTAAGTTATTTTCTTTTTGATTTTGTCGTCCGTCCGTTCCCCTCTCACCTGATACCCCCACCCCGCCACCCTGCCGTGAGACCAGACTCTACTGGTAGGACAAGTTTAAGAGGGGAAGAAAACAATGTGAGAGGAAACAGGAAGGGGCCACAGTGAGAGGGAAGCATTGCATATGGTAAAACCATAGTCTGATTGTGAAGGACAGTGTGAGTGAGAAGAACAGCAGCGTGGGAGGGAAAATGTCAAGAGTGGGAGAGGGATGCACCTCAGGCTTGAAGGTAAAGGTCGAAATGTGAAATGAACAGTCCACATTTTGAAAGGTAAGGACCACCATGTGATAGTAAAGAAACACTGAGGGGCACACCACTGCGTGAGAAGGAAGCAAGAATGGCTGTAGTGAACGAGATTACACGTGAGAGAATTGGGCAGCTGTAACCCAACTGTGCGCCCTCGAATTTCGGACTTCGATGGTGACTAGGACTTGGTCTACCACACCCCGAAGAGTAAAGGAAATTGCACACGCAATTTGTGCAAAACGTTTCAATATAAAACCTCTCACTAACTCCAATTAAACATTATTTTCCTTTTACCACAGCACTCGGAATAGGAACGTTAGTGTCTGATCTATATGTTATCATTAAACCGTATCACTAGTGTCCAGGGACAGTGCCTGTCAGTTACACAAACAGACAGACACCCTTATTGTGAAGCAAAAGCTGCAATGGGCTGTGAATCAATGAAAGCAAGGCCACGGGAAAAGGATCTATGTGAGCAATGTATGAGGGACACCTGATAACAGGTCAGAGAGATGTGTCCATCATGCGGACCAGCAGATATGCACAGCTTCGTGACAGGAGGGCAGTCTGCTGGGACAAGCCCTCTATCTGCTCGTAACAAGGTGGGCAGAGCAAAGCTTGTATCACAGCTTAAAATGCATGGCATATTGACATCTAAGAAGACGGGCAACTAACACTCAATATATAATCAGCTGCGAACAAAAGGTAGTCCTGTTCAGATGTCGATTTAGGTAAATTAAATTGCTCTTTGCTTAATGTACAAACCTCCACAGAAAGACTCCCTAAAGGTGAGCTAAAACAACATAATTATACAAAAATCCATAGGAATATACATGTATAACCAAGTAGATGAACACAAAGAGACAAAGAGTAAGAAAGGAATTTTCAGGAACTAAAACAGACATTTAAATGTAAACCAATCCACCCAAGCAAGATCACAATTTCGCATAAATAATGTAATCGGGCGTTTTGGGGTTATGCCACCTTGCTTCCTGTCATGAATTGTTTCACTGGTCATACCCTGCACGAGTCCCACAAATGTGTACAATGCACTGACTTCCGCTGACTTTAGAAAAACATTTAAGCTATATTTATATAAAAAAAAAAATTCAATCAGCCCGTAAAACAACGTTATTAATGTTTGAGACACACATTTAGAAGAGAGTTCAAAACTTTCACAAAACTTGATATACACAGAATAAAGTTATTTAAAAATATAACAGTAAAAAAACAATAATGCCAAAACATACTTTTCCTTTAAAAAACTACAGGTTTTAAATTTGCACTAACTCTAAAACAGACCACTTCATTGTGTAGTAATTGCAAATGCCGACTGGCTACTCTGCATTGCATTAGAGTAAAGGCCACATGTACAAAAGGTTTATGTGGTCGCAAATGGAGAATTGGGCTTTTGCGACCACTGAATAGACTTTTACACGTGCTGACTCTATTTTGCACATTGGTAGCCATTTACCAAATCGCAAAATAAGGTTTGTGAGTTGGTATTAGGAAGGGACGTGTTTAGGGCGTCCCTTCCTAATATCGAGTCGGAGGGGGTTGTATGAATGTTTTGCGACCAGAATGTGGTCGCGAAACATTAGCATTTTACAGTCTACTTCAAGTAGATGGTAAGCCAGTCACAAACAGGAAGGGGCCCCCAAGGGACCCCTTCCCCTTTGTGAATGGTTGCGAAAACTTTTTACAAGAGCAGGCAGTGGTCCCAGGGAAATAGACAGCCTACTATGCCTTGCCACTAAAACCAAAAGCAAACTTTTAAATCGAAGAAGTGCCTAAAAATAGCAAAATCTGTAGAAGAAACTTGTATTGGAGGCAGAGCGACTGCAAAGAGAGAGAGAAGAATGGCTTACACTAAATGAGATATGCAAGAGAAGCAATCCAAGGCAGTGTGGAGCCCATATAAATTCAATACATGATGCTTACCTGGCAAAAGAGGACAACAGCATCCCTAGAATCTCGTGGAAAAATGCATGCCTCCATGCTCTGCTGTCAAGACGAAGAAATAACGGTCGTCCAGGCCAATAGTGAATATAATAGTGAATCTAACAGTGACTCTTACGCTGTTCCAAAAAATAGTGCTGCAAAATCAAATGGAACCCCTTGGCCCCATCCTCCGGTGCACGATCAAATCTGTTGTTATTAATATCAAGAAAGAGAGAGCTGCTGGAGCTCGCTGCCCAATCAACTTGCCTGTAATATTATGCAAAATGCTTACAGGGTCCTGCTTTAGCTGGTCGCCACCACTATTCGATGCTTGGTGTCTCACAGGCCTGACTGATCCCACCATCCCGAAGGGCTCTATCATTTGCCCTTTACAGAAAAAATGCTCCTGTCTGTGTCGAGCAATTACAGTATGATCAGGGCCGGACTGGCCGTAGCGGGCACCGGGCAAACCCCCGGTGTGCCGCACGGGTGGGGGCCGGTTTTGGGCCCTTGGGGGCCGTTTTTGTTACAGGGCCGTTTTTGCAGCATAATCGGCCCTGGCAAAGAGCTTGGCGGCACCCCCAATCCCCTGCGGGGGGAGGGGCGGCCGAGCACTTTGCCAGGGCCGGTTTTGGTTCCCAGTCCGGCCCTGAGTATGATATCCCCCTAGACAAAGAATGTGAGAGAGAATGTGGTCCGTCGGCTAGACTGCCGACTTTGGTGCTGCAAACCAGGGTTCGAACCTCGGGGTCGCGTCCACATCCTGTGATTCTGGGCAAATCACTTAATCTCCCCGTGCCTGAATGTGTAATGTAAATACGGTGCTCATGGAAAGCGCTCCAATACCTTCGGGTCGAGTTTGCGCTATATAAATATGCACAAAAAAAAAAGAAGATAGGCAATACTCCAGCCTCTTATTTAAGGACTTAAAGCAATGGGTGGACAGCCTAATTCTCATTCTGTGGTGCATAGAGGCTTTAGAGACAGCCATGGTACACTCAACAACACCATGACACTTTGAATCTCAGTTAAAAGGCACCTTACACCCTCATTCTCAGAACTATTTGCACAGTTTATAGGCTTCTGAGCTGCGTTTGATAAACTGCAGTAAACTATGGCTCAAACTAGCAAAATGGGACATCAGTAGCACCATGATGAGAGCGGTCCAGATGCTTCATACAGACACATGGGTTCATGTTAAAATGGGTGGTGGCTTTTCTTTAACCAGTAAAATCTACATAACTAGAGCCTTAAATCAGGGCTGCGTCCTCACTCTGCTTACCTTTTATCCTTTATGGTGCTAGATGGCTTCCAATCTTCAAACAACAGAGTGTTCCCCATCCCCTTTCCCCCTAAACTGGGAGGAATGACCCTTCAACTTCCTAATATGTGCAGATGACACTGTCATATTTGATCAAAGATACACCAGTTAGGATCCTACTGTGCGGCCAACAACCTAAGCATAAACCATGGAAAGGCCAATGCGCCACACATCGTCAAAGAGTCATCCAGCAGGGCGGCTGGCACTTACATAATGAACCATCAAAACAACCGGACTGGTCTTCTGGCTTTACACCAAAGCTTCCCTCTCGAGTCAGTTCGAGGAAATAACATCTATAGAACGTGGCCTGATATGCGACTCCAAGAAACTACTTAATGACCTGTAAGGGCCCAGTTTAAAAACCCTATCATGAGCAATAAGAGCAAAGGACATGCTCTCCCTCCGGTATGGGTTTGACATTTTCTCTTCTTCTTCGATCGACAAGATAAGCATTGCACAGTCCTCCTCTTCAGAGGTCTTTCACCTCACCCACGCCAGCATCTCAACCCAAGCCGGGTTAGAATTTGACTTGCAAAAACAGTCATTATAGCAGGCAGGCCGTCCATTTTCCTACAAATAAAACTACAAGCGAGCCCAAAAATGTTCATTCGGTCATTCACCTGCAGTAAAACTATGAGTCTGTCAGAATTAAAAAAATTCGCTCAAAATGCATGATATGAAGAAACTCAGCACGCCTGCTCTCCCGCGTCATGAGCTGACATCTCTAATCGGAGGACAACAGTGTCTCTGCTTCTTTTCACTAGTCAGTTCCACCTGTCTCACCCTCAAGCACCTCAGTACATTATTCCACCCTTCCCTTCCCACAAACTTTATCCAACTCTGTTGAGGGAAGCAGCAAGGTTGAGACTCGGCCGGTTCGATGTAGGTGAAATAAAGCAGCCTTGGAAGATTCATGAAGGAAAGAGGGGTCCGGGGATGTGCAGCCACGTGCCTGACCCTCCAAAACCAGCCCTACTGGTAAAGTAATAGTTCATTTCTCAGTGGCAGCACCTCCTTTGCATTGGATGTTTTTCCTTTGTGTGTTTCCTTAGTTGCCCCATTAGTGGTATTAGCGCGGCATGCCTTCTCCATGGGCTCGCTATAACTATAGAGAACCCACCTAAAGAACTAAGTGAAGGAGCTAAGGAAACAAAAACGGGGGTCTTTTCCTGGGTGTTATACAATTGGAGGATAGCTAGATCCTCTCGCTTCAGGCCTTAGACAAGGGGTTTCCTCTGAGACAGGTGTTGGTTGTGCTCTTCTGGATTAGAACACAAATAAAGAGTTTTGTAAAGCATGTAGGGGTATATTAACAAGAAAATGCGATAAACATCGCTATGCACGCTCAGCGCGATTTTAATTATTGCCCATTTTTATCACCCGGTTAGCGCGTTATTAACAACGCTCATCACCCAGGCGATAAAAAATCCAGCGATAGCCAGCGAAATGCGGGAGTGATATTCCTGCAATGATAGGGAATTCCTAGTTGATAGCCCATGGTGGGTAGCCTGACAGTCCAACCCCCTTTACACATATAGCTAAGTCTGGAATTTATCAGACGATAGCTTACAGCGATAACCGGGGTTAGCGCGAGTTTCAATATCGCTGTGGGTGTCAGGGCATGGGCTTGTTAATACCGCGATGTGCGGTTTGCGAGTTTTTCCCTGTTGTGTTGCCCAGGAACGCCCTCTTTGCATCTCATTAGCGATGCGAGGCACGGCGTAAACGGAATGGGTGTGAAGACAAGGAAACACGTGCAAGCGTGTCCTTGTGAATACTGCGATGGAATTATCGCAGCTTTTCAGCCGAAAACGGCCGCAAAAGCTGCAGAAATGGGGTTGATATTATGCCCCGTAAAACTTCTTGGACATTTTTCTTAACGAAGAAGGAGCATTACAAGATTGGAAGTACATTTATAATAAAACCGATGAAAGGGGAACGCCATTGAGGAGATCGTTGCGGAATTTGTCCATCCCCGCGACAGCTGCAGCTTCTGCTCATAAAGTCCGGTTGCTTGACACATGCACTTTGCTGCTATGAGGGTCTTGCGGAAAAGCGCTCAACATTTCTAGTGTGAATGTTTTAGTTCCTCGGGCATGCGACTAGCTGCTGGCACGGTGACATTTATCAACACTGTTTTAGCAATAAACCTTTCCGAAAAACATTTGATTATTGCACGTCCTGAGTTTAGTTTTAATGTGATTTCTAATTCGATTTTTAAGTTTCTAAGGGGTTTATTTAGTCATAAAATAAAGTCTATTATTATTATTACTTTGAAACCTGCCTGCTCCAGAATTCTGTTCCAGCTAAAGAGCCACTGTGCAAAGTCGAGAGTTGAACGTAATAACTTATTCTATCGCATATTGTGTGAGGTGGAGACGCTACGTTTACATGCATAAAAAGGTTTTGCAGCGCTTGACTGCAATCTGCTAAATAACACCGTTCAGAAATATCTATATTGTTTGTTCGTTTGTATCTAAAAGATAAAGTGTTTGCGTGCCGTTGTCGGCTGATTTGTCTGCAGACATGCTGGCAGTATTTTAAATATTCTCCAACTCAGGACAGTTTACTGTAATGTCTTGCTTCAATGTAAGCGGAATGCAGTCCCAGTTGACTTGCAAACTAAAAATAATCAATATGCTGGTGTCTCCTTACAAAAATTATTACTAGCTATCTGAAAGCAAATACTGTAAAATAGCGGTCAAGGAACAGAAACCATAATTTATTGCAAGCCATATGCAACTGCTTTCTGATCACATTTTGCATCTATCTATCTATCTATCTATCTATCTATCTATCTATCTATCTATCTATCTATCTATCTATCTATCTATCTATCTATCTATCTATCTATCTATCTATCTATCTATCTATCTATCTATCTATCTATCTATCTATCTATCTATCTATCTATCTATCTATCTATCTATCTATCTATCTATCTATCTATCTATCTATCAACATTTCAACAAATCAATATACTCTCTGACAGGAAATTAGAAAACTGTATCAGCTTCAAGGGCTCATGAAACATGTTTGAGACTGTTTCAAACTAAAGGGAGAATGATTTTCCTCCTCAAGCTACCTAACTAAAACTTTTATTCACACCTACTGACAAGTCAAAAATGCGCTTACATGAAGTTGTAGCTCATTCGTTTTATTTAACCCTGAAAAGACTTTAATGTATTTAGCCGAGAGAATGATAGTTACACATTGAATTGTTTAAGCCTATCTGAATTATTTGCTGTGTAGGGAGCTTATGTAGGCTATTTAAATTAATTGCTTCTTGCAGTGTGATAGGAACAAATCATATTGTTATAGTTAAGGGCTAAGGAAACACATTGTGTTTGGGATAATGTAGCTGAACCCTGTTGCAAAGTGCCCTGGGCACCCGCCTTTGTTGCTAACTGGTACTGGTGGAAATTGACTCTGACTGACACTGGCCTCTGCCTAACGATGGGCAGTGCTATGCTGATATCATGCTTAGAATACAGTGAAAACACCTACATGCACGAGGGTACATTATGGGATAGGAAACCCCTCTGATTTGCATGACCTCCCCTATAAGGCCCTAGTACATAATAGGGCAGGGGGATCAAAACTACATTTACGATCCTAGTATATAATAGGGCATGGCAGTTTAGAGGCCAGCAGCCCTTTCTGCACTTGCCTGTGTGCACTGCTGAGGCCTGAGGTCAATTTAAAAGCAGGCCTATGCTGCTTTTAAAATACAAATTGTGCCCACACTCGACTTTGGAGCACTTAAAAAGTAATACACTACAATGTTTTGGCATATTAGGTACCCCCAGGGTTTTCCCTAGGTGTCCCAGGGGTGGGGTTCATGTATGTATGAGGAGGGTCATTATAAAATGTTTTTATATGCACACTTTGCACACTTCACTCCACACATCGCAGTAAAGTGATTCATAAAATCGACATTTGTGATAGAAGAACTGGGATGTGAGGATCTGCAATCTGTTTGCATATTCAGAACCTCTCTAGGTGCTCCAGGGGTGGGGGGCTCTGTAGATAAAGGCAGGGGTCTTATAAAAGATGTTTTATAGGCACTGGTGTGAGAGAAATAGCCCAGCCACATAGGTTAACATGGCAAGAAATTGATAAATAATAGCTAATGTCAAGGATGTCATAAAATAACATTAAAGGACATCCTGGAATGGCATTGATAAATCCAACAATATGCTATTGTTGAATGTAACATAAATAAGGCTCCCTGTTTTCCGTTTTTACTGATTTTTGCCGATAAATACAGACAGAAAACCGTTTATTTTCCTGTCTGTATTTATTTTTAAATGTGGATTAAAATGGAAATTGGGTTGTTTTTAAATGATTCTAAATGATATCAGTCATGACTGCCAGTCCAAAAGCTATGCAGTTTGACAGACAAGGGGATTACAAAAAATAAAGGAAATTTAATAAAGAGCCTTGAACAGCAGTAGATTTGCACAACCTTGGTACTAAAATTTGCATGATTTCTTATACGTTTTTTGTATTTTCTTTTTTAACATTTATTTTTTATTGTTTTATCATAGTACAAAAGTAAACAGTGCAAGTTCTCAATAACATTCAGTAGGTACATTTATATAAGATAGTAGCAGTGCCATATTCACAATGGGTGAGCACACAGTACACAGTACAAAGGCAGTCCAATAATACAGCGGTCCAAACTGGGTCACTCAGATCTCCTTACAGTTCAGGTTCCAATCCTAAAAAATATAATTACGCCAGGAGATGTGCTGAGTACAGGTTCTAATTTGGGAAGACAATAGTACAGTAACGTACTCAGCACAAACACATGTGGGTAAGAAGACTCCACACACAACACGGTGGATTCACCAGTGCAGCATCACATCCATTAGTTTCTAGGTTCCAACTTGAGGCCCCACATAGGAAATAAATCTGATAAACAAGGGCTTCTACTGTTCCACAGCCTCCAGAACGTCAGCTTGGGATTTCGCTGAACGAGCCAGGAGGTAGCTCTGTAGTGGGCTCCAAATATTTTTAGGTTTCGAGGACCTAGGTAACAGTTCAGCATGTAAAGTCAATTGGTCTTGGCAGTAAATCAAGTCCTCCAGCCATTCTTTAATTTTTGGGGCCAATCCTCTGCCCCACCTGCAAGCCACTCTACGCTTAGCTAACAATAATGCAATAGCAAGGAATTTACGACAGGACTTTGATATGAGTTTAGTGTAACTTAACAATGCTAGTAACTGCATGCATTCCAAAACAATGGGAACCATCTATCGCAGAGCCTCGAACACCTGAGACCAATATTCAATCACCCTTGGACATTCCCAGGCCAGATGTAAAAAATCAGCCCCTGGGCTACCACATCTATCACATTTGTCCGTTGCTCTAAGGTTGAATCTGAACATATTAACAGGAGTGTAACAGAAGCGTTGCAGAAATGTATAGTGTGTGATGCGAAGCCTAGAACTGGCAGATATCTGTTCTGTTTGGAGGCTACAGTATTCCCATTGGTCATCAGTTATGTCAAAGCCCAATTCCTGAGTCCACTTGGCACAGGAAGAGATGGGAGGTTCTACTTGTTGTGCTCCAACAGTGCGGTAAAGTATAAAGACCAAGTGTCCCGGCGATATGGCACGTAATAGCATGTGTAAGGGAGGGAATGCTGGGGGTTCCTGAGGGAACCCGGGAGTGATTGACTGTAAACCTTGTCGAAGTCGGACATAGAGGAAAATGTCTAACGATGAAGGCTGAATGTCTTGAAAAAGGCTCTCAGAGGTGCGAAATTTTCCATTGTGATAGAGATCCACCCATGTGTTAACTTTGATACGTTCACAGTTTGAGGAACCCTGTTTCCTGCAGTAGTGGCATGCATGGATGATAGGTAAGTGGGAGAAGTGGCGAATATAACATTGGGCATGGAAGGAGTATGGGTCGCCATGCGTCTACCGTACATGTAAAAGTGGTCGGCTCAATATCTCGCGTGCAGGGAGGCGTGTGCAGCATGCCATCCAATGAGATAGGGTCCGCCAGCCAGTGTTCTGCTGCAATCTGTGGCATGTATCTAGGGGGATGAAACCAGTAAAACGCATAGTGGGCCTGTACACTTATATAATAGAGTTCGAAATCTGGCACATCAAACCCCCCTTGAGCATATGGTTGCGTGAGAACTTTCCATTGAAAACGGGACTGTTTACCCCCCCAAAATAGTCTTGTCATTTCTGACCTAAGTCTTTGGGAGAAATATCGCCCGGGATGGAATGGAATATTTAAAAAAAGGTAAAATAGTTGTGGCAAAAAACCACAATTTTTATCACTGCTGCCCGCCCCGCTAACGTCAGTGGCAAAGAGATCTACCGGGTGACATTTTCCGTGATCCGATGGATAGCGGTACCGTAATTGAGGCGCATCAGCTCCTCCCTATCTCTAGCTAGGACGATCCCCAGATAGCGTAAGTCCGAGTCACACCACTCCAAAGGGAAGTCCAAGGGAAATCTCACGACTGCAGGAGTCAAAGGGAAGATTTGTGACTTTCCCCAGTTTATTTATATCCCTGAGAGTTTACCAAACACTATAAATTCCTGCAAGAGAGGGTTCAGGTTTTCTTGTGGGTGTCTAACTTATAACATTATGTCATCCGCATATAAGGAGACAAGTATTTGTCTTAGATTACATCGCAGGGCTTTATCTTGGTGATGTTGTCTCAATTTGCACACTAAAGGCTCAATGGTGAGCGCAAATAATAATGGCGAAAGTGGGCATCTTTGCTGTGTGCCTCTGGAAACAGAGAACGCCCCAGACAGATAACCATTAATTAGCACTCTTGCCGTTGGTAGTTGATATGGCAACTTTATCCGGGATAAAAATACAGGAGGAAACCCCATTCGCTGCAATATCCCCAGGAGGTAATCCCATTCGACCGAATCGAATGCTTTCGTAGCATTGAAGCAGACCCCCGCAAGCGGCAGCTCCGGAGCGACATTTTGCATTACAGAGAATAGGGTACGGAGGTTATGTATGGTGGCTCTGCCAGGGACGAACCCTGCCTGATCAGGAAGCACTAACTTGTCCATTAACAGCGCAAGCCGATTCGCAATAACCTTCACCAGGATTTTTGCATCACAATTACTGAGGGATAACGGCCTATAAGAATTACAATGTAGCGGCGACTTTCCTGGTTTAAGCAAATATGTAATAAGTGCTTCCTTCATGGAGGGGGGAAGAGTGCCAGTTTCCAATGCCTCCTCATATATCTCCTGTAGGTTTGGAGCCATCAAATTTATGTAAGTTTTATAAAACTCAGCGGGCAGCCCGTCAAGCCCAGGGGCTTTCCCTGACTGCATGTGCAATATGGCTTCTCTTATTTCATCTATTTCAAAGGGAGCTCTCAAGAATTCCCTCTGAGAGTCCCCCAGCCATCCCAGGACTATGTCTCCAAGGAAGCTTTCAAGTTCAAAATGGTCCCTACACTGCGAAGTATATAAAGACGTGTAGTGCCCTGTGAAGGTGGTTAGAATATCAGCCGTGTCGCGTTGTAATGTCCCTCCGGGGCCCATGATCTCTAATACGCAGGTGGGTGAACGGGAGTGCTGTATGATTTGAGCTAACGCCTTACCAGGCCTCTCACCCTGCCATACCTCCGGGCCTCAGTATATTTCCCCTTAAATTTCGTTTCCCGTTCTGCGGCCTCCATGTATTCGGTAAGTTTCCCCCGGAACTCATTTTGTAACTCTGCGTCCCTCCTCAGCCACAACTGTACCTCTAAGCCCTGCAGTTCTGCATCAAGTCGTCCAATAGTGCCCTGTATATCCCTTAGTATTCCCGAGCCTTTAGAGATGCAGAACCCTCGCACTGTCACCATAAAAGCTTCCCATATTGTTTCTACCGTATCTACGGAGTCTTTATTCCTACGAAACAAATATTGGATTTCGTCCTCTAATTTACTGCGGAATACTGTGTCTAGTAAGATTAAGGGCTGCAATCTCCAAGTGTGGCACGGCTTATTATACCCAGGCGGGGCTATAGTGAGCTTCACTGGGGAATGATCCGAATACGTCCTGGCCAGGTGCGGGACATCTTTTATTTGCGGACCCAATTCTCTAGACAGCAAGAAATAATCCAGCCGAGCCCAAGAGGCAGCGTGTGTTGTAAAATGTGTGCCCTCGCGATCACATGGATGAAAAGGACACCATGCATCAAGTAATACAGCCTCCACTCTTATTCCCTGTAAACGATTTCCTATAAGTGCATAGTTTATCATCTGAGTGTGTATATATCATTGAAACCTGTCAGGCGTTCAGGCACGAGTGTACGTTAACTGGTTAAATTAAATGCAGAAATATACACATTTCAGCTGAATTTTTTCACAAAACCTTAAATAAATATGGATAATTACAGGTAAAATTAGCAACAAAATAAATATGGATAAATACAGACGGAAATGACTAAAATATAAATACCATAAAACCGGGAGCCCTAATCATAAAATGCAGACAAGAAGGTATAAGACTATCTTGTCTGTAAGCCAAAATTCAGCCTTCTAGTGGTCTGTCCTGATTGATCAAAGTGCATTAGCCCGGCTGCTTTGATGAAGTGATAAGTAACCCCTGGGGTTAGAGAGCTATTCTGGGAGGGCAGGGCTCTGCTACATAGGACTGCCTGAGCAGGGAGAGGGGTCATAAACAATAATCTTCAATAGAAAGAGGAGACAGACAGGAGAGGCCAGTTTAATTTACCCCCTTACTCTTAGAACCCAGCCAGATGGCATGATTAAGGAAGGAATGAGCAGATGCAAGGGGGAGGGACAATATGGAGATGAACCATCCTGAAGGTTTGCTTAGCCAGTTTTTGTCTCTCTGCTGAATAATCAGCCATGTTGAATATTGGAGAAATGGTGCTCTCTGGGACACTATAGTGCCACACTTTGGAGGATATGGTCATACTCTGGTATGTTTCCCTGCACCTCATTGGACAGGAGCACCCTCAGATTTGACCCAGAGAATTTGAAATAAGTATCTGAGGGGGGAAGAGCCTCTCAGATCAGCTGCTTAAAACAGGAAGAAGAAATGTCCATGCTCAGAAGTTTGATTTGCACCAACCAGGCCCTGCACTCTGACTGACTGTGCCTGCTGCACAGTTTGGAATATCAGCCCTGTGGATTTACCTTGTTGCAAAAAGACTAAAGAGCGGACTCCCTGCAAGCTACAGGTTAACAGAGCTCACCTGGGCCATCACCACCAAGAATCCCAAGCCGTGAGTACTTCCAGTGGATTTGTATGGGTTTTGTCTAAGTGGATTGTGGAAATTGAAGTCCTAAACTTTAAAGGACATTGGAGCTTCCAGAACCTTGGAGTACATTTTGGACACTTTGGGACACTCATAGGAACTTCAGGAAGACATTCCAGAAGTTTGAAGAACTTTGGAGCAACTTTGGAAAAAAGATCCATAAGTGGACCGACTTGACCTGGCCAGCCAAGCCGGCGACCCTCAAGCGTGAGCCGGCCTGCCACCTAGGTTCGTCCCATTGAAAAGCACCAGAGGTCTGACTTTCAGAGCTTGACCAGGAGTTGGCTGAAACCCAAGCCAGGGAACCCTCACTGAAGCCAGCGGGGAGAAGAGCAGTCATGGATCCCAAAAGAAAAAGCTCCATAAAAGTTTCTAAGCCTGAACTTAGAAGAGGTGACCGCCCCAACTGCAAGAGTCAAGCGTGAGCAGGCCTGGATCTCTAGTTCATCCCGCTGAAAAGCTATAGAGTTCTAACTTCCACATGTTTGACCTGGAGCTCATCGCAAGGCAAACCAGTGAACCCTCACCGAATCTGGACTGGCAGAGAGCTTCGAGGGACCCTGGGAAGAAAAGCTCCGGAAAAAGGTAAAAACCTTGACGGAGACCTACCGTGGGGGATAACCGTGCAGGGCTCTATCGTGGTCAGCCTGAAACTTTAACTTTGTCCTGGTCTAGCGCAACCAGATGTTCCAATAGACACTCTAGGTTTCTATGTGCTATATAGTGCTAAATATTAAACAATGTATGTCTCCGTTTCCCTACGTTGATTTTTTTTTGCTTTGGTGTCATTTTAATGATATACATATTTCCTATTTTTATAAATTTGTGTTGGATTTTTATTGTGTGTTGTGTCTTAATCATTTACAGAATTGGTGTTTTTAAATGCTTTACATACATGTCTTTGAAATTAAGCCTGCCTGCTCGCAGCCACGCTACCAAGGGTTGAGCATGGGAATAATTTTCTCAGACCTATTATGAGCCATATACTGTGCTAGTGCTTTATTGCCAGTTGTATATGCATATTTACCACTACTAATAATTCACTTTCCAACAGATCCACACTAGGGGTGGCTGGAAAATATCTTGTAGTTCTGGGGAGGTTATGCTAATTATATTTCCATTTGTCAGGGCACTATTGTCATGTTTCACTTTTAACTCAATCTTTGGACAGCTACTTTGAGACCAAATACTAATAATCAGCTGGCTTCGAACTAGAAATCATTGTACTCAAGTGCCCTGGACATAATGTGATGCCCAGGAATTCCCAGTTGAGAGTAAGGGGGCCGTGCCATCACTGATAAGGACTGTAATATGTTAAATACAATGTTATTACCTTTTGGTCTTTCTTACTCATCCTAGTCCTTACTAATTAGGCAAGACCCATCTATAAGATAGAAACTTGCTCTAGGGGGCGTGGTTTGGACGGCAATGGGTTTAGACGCCTGAATCCGGCGCTCCGCTGAACCTGGAGGCGAGAAACAAAAAGAACACGCAAGAGCTAATCAGAGTTAAGAAAGGAGCACACCAAAAGATAGCGGAACTACCAAAGGAGAAAATGACTCGAATTGCAAGTTTCAGCCACAACTGCGAAAATGAGAAAGTTACGGAGAAGAGGATCTCCCGGAGCTAGCGGCAGAAAACCAAGATGGTGCTCGCGAGGTAGACCCTCCGCCGTTGCGTGATCTGCTGCTGCTGAAGGTACCCAAAAAACCTACAATTGAACACCGGAGGTCCGATTGAGAGCCAATGTAAGGTCAGGGCTGTAGACCACCCATGGCGAACATCGAGACGTCGATAATAATAGCAGGAAAATTCTAGTGAGGAGGATACTCGCTCACCTACAACGAAAACGAAACCACCAATGGGGGCCGCCATCTTAGTTTTGAATATCGGGTAAACAACTCAGGGACTAACGATCTTGCTGTACGTTTAAAGATGGTGGATAGGAAGTGCGCATCAGTGGTGGCACACCTGGGTAACGCCTGGAAGAGACGCGCCGACACCACAAGTACTGTAGCTACCGACAATCGCAATCTCCGTGATTTTCGCCGTGTACTCAAAGCGAAAGTAAAGATGAGTGCGAGCTGCCATTGCAGTCACCACAGGCAGTAAAAAGTGCAGCAATTAAAACACTGTAAACATACCATAAAAGAATAACCCGCACGCTGCATAGCGTTAAACTTTGGCGGTCCTACAAAGGAGTATTCTCTTTCTCTCCGTTAATAGAGACCAGCAATTACAAGACATAGATTGACCGTGCACAGAGAGATAACAAGCGAAATATACCAGTTGTAGGCAAGCATACTTAGGTGACAGCAAAGTGGACAGAACCCCCTCCAGCACAGGGCACAGAGATACAGGGTGCAGCAAACGGGCAGTACAGGACCTAACCTTTCAGGTGGCCAACCTACGTGTTTGCAACATATCAGGGAAGGGGTCAATCAACACAGGAATCACAGATACGTATAAGAATACGTAATCCATAACTCAGTGGGGTGCATAAGGGAGTGGTGAACTAAGCGAAAAAAAAAAAAAAAACAGATGAAGGCTAACAAGAAGGCAGCTCCTTATATACAACCATTCAGACCTTGATGGATCAAGATATTAGCTAGGTGTGCATTAGAATACCCGCTCACAAACATTCAAACAGCAAGGGAGAAGGCCAGTCGCACGCGGCCCAGGCAGCATACCCAGTATACAAAGGGGGTAATAAACAAAAGTACAGTCATACTAAGACTGGAGAACAAGAGGCAACAAGAAACGCCAAAATTTATCGCCAAGCTTGGAAGGCAAGAAACTAGCCATAGAGCTGTATACGAGAGGAAGGATCAGCCAGCAGCAAAAGAGAGGAAGGATACTAGAAATGGCTGGCTCAGAGGGTAGAATCACGCAGCAGATAAAAAAGAACAAGAGTGAACCTCTGGACTCCCCTATCAAACAAAAGAATGAAATCAATACTACGCTGGACATGATCCTGAAAAAACTGGCTGATGTACACAACCTAGCAAAGTCGACTAAACTAACGACGGATGCTATACAGCTGGCACTGGCTGCAGTCAGAGCCGGCATCCATGCGGCGAATAACATACTAACGGAAGTAGAGCAAAGGGTGAGCAATATAGAAGATGGTGATCAAAAAAGAAAACAAAACTCTGCTAGAGTTATCCAAAACAACAGCAGTACTTCTCAGACAAACAGCAGAATTAGACGACCGGAACAGACGAGGGAAAGCGGGTCGTGCATCACTTTTTTACAAGACATGATCCCAAAAATAACCAACATTAAATTTGACCTTCCCTTCGAGCTTGATAAGGCATACAGAGTACCAGCCTTAAAATCCTCAAATAAAACGACCCCACGGCACATTATATGCAAACCTCTCTTCTTACAACACACAGAAGCCATTTTCACAGTGGCCAGGAAGAACCATAACATACAGTGGAATGGACATAAAATAATCCTCAACCAAGACTACTCCAAGCACACGGTGGACTTAAGGAAAGGTTTTCTGGCACAGAGTGACAAGCTAAGAAAGGAGAACATCATTTTCTCTTTCACGGGCCCCTCAAAATTCAGAATCACCGACAAAGGAAGAACACACGTATTTGAAGACCCCAAAGATCTGTCTAGATACCTTCAATGTCCAACACAGGAAGAAATGTAACTCTCTCTTTCAAACACGATCAAGAGAAGAGCCTCGTCTGACTCAAGAGTGGAATGAAGGAATGCATGAAACCCCAAATAAGGACTAGGGGATCAGCCTCTTCAATTTTGGACTTATCGCTACCTTTAGAGATGCGACACATGATCTACCTCATACAAGACTCTATCCTAACATTATCTACCTCGAGTGATCAAACAGCCAAACCAACATCGACAAAGAATCCTAGACAGCTGCGGAAGCAAGGAAGAATTATATAAGAACATTGTAAAACTGATATTCTTTTTATAACTTTTTTATCAGAAAAGTTTGAATGTAGTAACCATGCACATATGTCTACATGGATCATTAGGAAACTTTATTATGTTAGACAAGATATGCAGAAATAATAAGGCTGGGAAATGTAACTATAAGATGCTCTGGCGTACAAAAACGTAGGGATCCAGGAGATGGCGGAGCAGGATCTTTGTTGTCGCACGTTCAAAATTCTATGTGCAGGAACGGGGAGGATGGAGGGGAGGGGCTTTTGTTTTTTTTAAAATGTTTTTTTATGCAATGGTAGTAATGTTAGTATCGTAGTGAGGCAATCATGTTTCTTTTTCTACCCGCTGCACCAGTCACCAGTCATTGGGAGGGTACTTTGAGGAGGGACCAATGGAGGATGGCACAGGTCTCACACACCCGAGGTCTCGAAGGGATCAAACAACCGGTACCTATCATAACAAAATGGTAATAGACAACACAAAACCACTAATGTCCAACCTAAAGATAGTCTCCTTAAATGTTAAGGGCTCAACCACCCAGTTAAAAGGAAAAAAATACTAGACTACCTAGCTAAAACTAAAGCAGATATCTTCCTCCTGCAGGAGACCAGATTATCCCTTGACGATGCAGAACGGATTAGGACGAGATGGGTTGGACAGATGGCCTGCTCTCCAGCCATAGGGAAGAAACGGGGTGTGATCACTTTGTTAAATAGGAACTCCAAAACTAATGTAGAAGACCAATATAGCGACGATGAGAGGAGAATACTGTTGACACATTTGAAAAGGGGGGAAGAAAACATCCATGTACTCAACATCAACGGTCCAAACGCTGATGACTCCGAATTCTGGGTGGGCATCTGTAAAAAGTTGGAGGCAATCCCACAAAACGACCTAACAGTGATGGCAGGTGACTTCAATTTGGCGCTAGACTACACTTTAGACAGACAGTCTCAGTGCCACTCACTCCCCCCAAGCGCACACAACATACTACGAAATTTATGTACCAGATTTAATCTTAAAGACACATGGCGGCTACAACACCCGGACACAAGAGACTACACGTTTTACTCCAAACCACACAATTCATACAGCAGAATAGATTACATTCTGATCACAGGAACACACACCCACCTAATAGAACACACGGACATAGCCACGAGAACTGTCTCAGACCATTTCTGCATTAGTCTACTGTTGTGTGGGCGGCACAATGAGGACCACCCACGTAGATGGAGATTTAACACTGATGCCTTGTCAGACCAAACCAACAGAATCAAAATAGAGGAGGTCATTAAGGAATATATTAGCTTTAATGACACTGTAGGCACTGATCCTAAAACCATGTGGGACGCATTAAAAGCCACAATTAGGGGGACAATTATGGACATTAAAGCCAAGATGAACAGAAATGCGAAGGCACAGTTGCGTCAACTAGAGAAGGATATACAAAGATTAGAGGCAATCCATATCTCAGACCCAAAGAACGTAGGTGCACTTACAGAACTCACAAAGAAGAAATATGAATTCAACTGAATTTTGAACGAAAGAGCTGGGATGTGGATAAACAAATTTAAAGCAATAAACCTATCCGAAGCTAACAAAGCGGGGAAGCTCCTGGCCTCGTATCTAAAACACAAACAGAGACAGCATACCATCTCATCAATCTCAGACTCACAAAATATCTCAGACACAAGACACACAGAAATACTTCGGACATTTAGTGAATTTTATCAAGACCTCTATAAAAAAGATCTAACGCTAGAAGAAAATGCCTGTACTGAGTACCTAAACCGACTAAATCTCCCAAAGTTAAAACCAGAAGAGACACACACCCTAGGGAGGGAGATAAGCTCCGCTGAAATCGAGATGGCAGTCAAGTCCCTTAAAGCTAACAAGGCACCCGGGCCAGATGGATACACAGCCGCATTTTATAAGGCATTCTTAACTCACTTACAACCCACTATGAAAAAAGTTTTTAACTACTGCGAAGGGGCGGGGATGGTCTCACAGACCATGTCCGAAGCTAATATTATAGTTATCCCCAAAGAAGGCAAAAACACTCAGTTGCCCCAAAATTACAGACCTATCTCTCTGATTAACGTTGATTGCAAGATATACGTAAAAATACTGGCATCAAGACTTAACAAGGTACTGCCTCAATTGATAGGTAACTCACACAAGTTGGCTTCCTCAAGACACGCATGTCACTCGATAACACCAGACTCCTATGCCATATACTAGATAATGCCGCCAAGTCCGACAAACCAGCTGTGACCATCACACTAGACGCAGAGAAGGCATTTGATAGGGTATCGTGGCATTTCCTAGAACAGTGCATGTGGGCCTTCAACCTGTGGAACTCCTTCATGCGGAAAGTAATGGCACTATACGTACAGCCCACTGCCCGTATCGTAGTCAATGGGGCAGTCTCAGAGCCCTTCACCCTACAGCGAGGTACAAGGCAAGGCTGCCCCCTGTCCCCTTCACTGTTCCTGCTAGCTCTTGAGCCTCTGATTAAGGATATAGAGGCCAATGAAGAGATGAAAGTGGTCACCATTAACGAGGCCACAATCAAATTAGCCGCATACGCGGATGAAATTCTCATTGTCACAGAGAGCCCTAAATCCTCTATCATGACCCTCTTGGACTCCATAGACAGGTACTCGGTCCTCTCAGGCTATAAACTCAATAAAAACAAGTCAGAATGCAAACCACTCAACATACACACCACAAAAGACATACTGGGGGACTCAGGCCTTGCCTGGCAAACCAATTTCATAAAATACCTGGGTATATACTTTGGGAGTGATCTTAAAAGCACACTAGAACAATATGAAAAACTAATGTTGGACAAGATAAAGGTGCTGCTGGAGGGCTGGTCACCTAAATTCATTACTTGGTGGGGAAGGATAGAGACAGTAAAGATGATGGTCACCCCTATGGTCAACTACCTGGCAAATATGCTCCCTCTTGTACTCACAGACGATTTCCATCGCAAAATAGACAAGCTGCTGAATAACTTTATCTGGCGAGACAAAAAGCAAGGATAAGCCTTAAAAAACTAAGACTGGGGAAAACTCTAGGGGGGTTAAACTTAGCAGACTTTAAAACCTTCCAAACAGCCCTCTTGGCAAAACAGGGGAGCTTCTGGATCCTGCCCAACCAGGAGTACACTCCAGTATGGCTGAGATTGGAGAGAGCCATACTAAATAACCTTGCGCCCTTAGCCCTATTAACTACCAACAAACATTCACTAACAACAAACCCAATACTCAAAAATACCAGAAACGCTCTACTGAAGGTGGACCAGAAGATGGAACACAGCATAAAAAACTCTAAATGGGAATCTCTGTGGGCAAACGCTAGAATAAAATACAGGGGCAAGCCGCTCTCGATCAACTCGTGGGGGAAAACAGGGATCTCCCACCCTATACAACTTGAAGAGGGAGGGAATCCAATCACTTTCAATATGCTAAAAAACAAACATAATCTACCAGACATAGAACTATATACTTTTCTAAAAATCAAAATAGCACTGACTAAAGCGAAACTTTCCACTTCCAGTATATGTCTAACCTTAATAAATTAGGCCACCAGGTATTACATCTCTACAGACTCCTAAGGTCCAGCCCAACCAAAATCAATGAAAAGACACGCAAATACTGGGAGTCCCAGCTTGTGGACTCACTTAGCGAAAATGAGATCCAGACGCTATGGTCCTCCCCCACACAAAGCAAAATATCCCCGGTACTAGCACAGACAAAGTTCTGGACACTACACAAAATCTACTGGACCCCAGCGCATTTGGCGTCCTTGGGACAGAACCTTAACGACCAGTGTTGGAACTGCAACAATGGAAAAGGGGACCTGGCCCATCTCATATACTACTGCCCAAAAGTCAAGGCATTCTGGGAGAATATCTTTGCCTTTTTAAACAATATGCTAGGTTGTACCCTTAAAACTGAGTTTGCCACCCTAGTAACTGCTTTCATTAGGACAGATGCAGACACCCAACAAGACAGAGACCTACTCGACCTCCTTCTAACAGCAGGAATAAAAATGGTACTCAATAACTGGAAAGACACCTCCAAGTCAAAGTTTAAAGGATGGCTCAACCGAGTGACATACCTTAGGGGAGCGGATACAGTCGCCCTACGAGATTCACCATGGAGACAGCCCAACAGGAAAATGTGGGCAACCCTGGACAAATACCTAGACCCGTATGATCCGCCCTGAATAGGACCAGTAGAACTATCCGGATAGCAATCCACATTAGACAATAGCGAATACGCTAACTCTCATTCTATGCCATCCTCTCTCTCTCTTGCTCTGGCCCCCTGTCCCTCTCTATGCTTTCTACGAACCATAAGAGTGCAGTGGGTGGAAGATAGCCAAAATAGGCTAATTGTAACTTAGCCTACATAGCCAAAGTGGCCGACCCTGTAACAACAATCGATGCAGAGTGCATGTTAATTGTTAATCGTTTTATGTATGTGTTATGTTATATGTTATATGTCATGGGTTTTGGGGAGAAAAAACAAAATTCTTAATAAAAATCTACTGTAATAAAAAAAGAAAATTGCTCTAATGTTTCAGTGATTCCTGGCATCCCCCACCTACCCAGCATGGACCATATATGACATAGCTGGCATCCTAGACACCACCTTTGTTTTCTGTCTTGACACAAACAATGGAGCTTATTCAGGCCACTGCTGTGCTTTCACATCCACCTAGAGTTAGGCGGAATCAAGGGTGCCAACTGGTACATTGGTGACTATGAGGAAATAAAGAGTGGATCTTTGTTTTACTGTATCTGGTGTTATAAGACCATTGTTCCCCAGCATATGGGGATGTTGGAACTTCAAGGGCACAAATAAGTTGTGGCTATAAGGTAACTCGACTGAAAATAATTACATTGAATTTGCCGTTTAGGATGAACACCCTAAATGGTGCAGGTACTGTCTGTGTCTAGCACTAAGTCACAAACCACATATAGAAGCAAAGAGAATTCCTGACTGACATTACATTCAATGTGTTCACTCAGAAGGATTGCCAATGAGAGATGTTGTGTGAAGGTAAATACCATTTGGGGTGCCAGTTTTTTAGAAAAAGACGAGGTTCATAAGCTCCTTAACGAATGGGAGAACCTCACAGAGGAGTGCCTTATAGCCTAATTGGTATGATTCTTGACCTTGGTTCTCAAGACTGAAGTTTCAATCCATATTCTGGCATTGTTTTTTTTCTTTTGAGGAAGAAACCACACTTATTGGGACTGTCTTTACTATATGGAGAAGAAATCTATTGTTTCTATGTCAGTAATGGAATAAGTATAGGGCATTTCCCATCATGTTCCAGGTGCCAATGGTCTAAGGCAGCTTCAAGCTGCTAATCAACAAAAAAAGGAATAAGGCATGTACATTCTTATCTTTTGTAAAATGCATATATATTAGAGTCCCATCAAAGTATTATTGCTCTACAGAATCCAGGGGATTTCAAAACTTGATGCCAATTTCTCATTCCCATCAGATTTCTGCACCTGTTCCTCTATTTATGCTTTCAAAATGCTCTTTACCGCTTTGTTGTTCTATTTTGGCTGTTGGCACCCACCAGGATCCTCTTGTGGACTCTAGCATGGCCTGGGCACAATTGCAGTTACGGCGGAGTCATTTGAATAATTATGCATTACTCTTGTGATGCAAAATTACCAAAATGCAGTCAGCCTGCCTTTAGCCCGGTGCCTTCCACCACATTAGGGCACTACCCGGTCCTGGAGCACTCGCGGCAGGGGCCACTAGCGTCATATGCAAGCGTCTGGAGGCCCCTTGAAATACCAGCGCGGGCTCCCGCAGCGCGAGTCCCGCAATCAGCAATAACGCCATGATGAGTAATTCAGAGTAATTTAGAGCAAACATCCTACTGCAGGAGCACAGGAACAACAAACTAGAAGACAGCAAGTGTGTGAGAAATGGGGTTGTTGGTTGAGTGAGGTGCTCTCCTAGCTCAAGCGACAGTTACAATCCCTATCAGGATGAACCACAAAAGTCACTAAATTGACCTGTGCTTACCTCTCCCATAGCTTGGCACAAAAGCAGCGAGGCTTAACTTAGCAGTACTGTGTAAATTATTTATGCAGGAGATAAACAGCAATAAAGTGATAACACAACACACAAGAAAAATCCCACATCAATTTAGAAGAACAGAGTACATTTTAATAAATTATTTGACACTAAAATGACAAAATGACAATCTGTATATCTTGAGTTATGAATTCTTAAAATGTAAGGTAAAAAATAGAGCTTAAAAGATCAAAGTGTCAACTGTGGACATCGAGCCCAGTGAGACCAGATCAAAGTTGAAAAATATGGTCCACTGTGATAGACATGAATTGGATAGAAAAAGTGGATTGGGCCCGGTTGCCCCTTACCTTCATACTTAGTAGATATTTTGAAGAAAAGTGTTTCGATAAGGTAAAGTTCAGCAGGGCATGGCTGCAGGCAGTGTCAGAGGAGGGAGAGTTATTGTCAGGGAGCCACTTGATGAAGTTACGGTGAAGATTTCTATGTTTAGGCATGGTTTCTTTTTTTTGAAAGTCCAAAATCTCCAGCTGAACAAGGCTGAAAGCTTTAGTTGATGAGAGTTCACTGAGGCTGGTCACCCCTTTGGTGAAGAGCAGCTGAACAGGATTTGCTGCTGTGGAGAAGAATGTAGAAGGAGCTCTTGCGAAGTCAGGCCAACTGGTGACGCAACTTGGGCAGATAGACAAGCAGGTGGGTCCCAGTCTTCTCCCTGTTTTCAGAGCATTTATAGCCAAAAAGTTCCCAAGTTTTAGACTTTGGCTAGCTGGGCACCTTTAGCTCCCCCGAGGGTCCAGGACTATAGGGGCACCACTTGGAGGGGTGGGGGGGTAGGCCTCACTCAGGCTGGGTCCATGTGTGGATTCCAGCTGGTTGGAGCCTTTTCTGTCCCTAAGGATCTGATCAGGAGACGAGCCAACTAGCCCTTGGAGTCACTCTGGTAGTTATGATAACTATACATGGACCATCTATCACTTTGTCAACCAGGAAAGTGTCACATCATAGGTAGGGCAATAGCGTAAGGACATAAATACTGTCCATGTCATCAGAACATATTATACCCAACATCACAGTTAGTGCAGTAGGTAAATACTCATAAGGAGCACATGCCATAAAAGAAACATCATCACTGTACAAATCAATGTACCTCCTGAACATGAGGCAGTGGATAATGTACACACCCCTATGAATCTCCTGATAGCACTACAGCATAAAATACATCAATCTTGCCCCCAGGACATTTAAAAAAAAATGCAGTAGGATCATCTGTCAGAGCCCCCTGCGCTATTGTTACAGGATACACCATACCTAGGCACCAGGAGCAGGACACAGCAACCCTTGCGTGCCTCTTAGAATAAACACGGTAGTTCTCTAGGTGTTTTGAAAGCACCCATATGCATTTTTAATCAAGGCCACTCAGGACCGAGAATGCAGCGATAACGCGGCTTCCCAGCGCCCCCTCCAAGGTAAGCACCAACCCGAGTAGGGGCACACACTGCGAAATGAAGCAGGGCGATCCAGTCGGGCCCGCTTCACAGATGCCAATACTGGATGCAACTGCACGTGACCAAGTGGCACAGCTGTCAAAACAATGGTGGCCTTCCCACTATGGGTGCGAAAAGAGGGACCTGCTCCACCCATCGTAGGTGGGTCATACGCACCACCGGGAGGCAGTCTGGTGGGGCACCTTCCTCCAGGTGGCCCTCTGGCCTCTGCAGTAGTCCGGCTCAAGGGACTGGGGAGACTGCGTCGGCCTGGTGCTGATTTACGGTGGCAATCTGCCTGAGTGGCATCAAGGTTTTCTTGGGGAATGGGCCCCACTGATGGGTGTTGCGACAGAACGGCCAGTGCTCTCACTCCTCTGGCGCCACTCCTCTGAGGCTGGGCCTTGATTTAATTGCTGTGTGCATTGAATTGAAACCCAACTAACTTAATTTGAAGAGGGCGCCTGCTTTGCCAATTGTCCATTGGCCCAATACAATCCAAAAACTTTCAGAAAATACTTACAATAAAATGTCTCTGCACCGTACTTGTATAACTCATGTATCTGCACCCACTTAAGACACAAACATAAATGTCATAACTTCATAAAGTTTTTCTCTTACAGAGCAAGTGACTCGGGAAAATAGTAGGGAACCACCTCAGAGAAAGAAATGAAAAGGAGTGGACATCTAACCATGATAGTTCTAGAATAGCAGAGTGAGGGCAGCACTGTAGCAATGTGCCTGCCACAAGACCAATTGTGGTATAATTTTACTGATGCTACTGCAGCCACGTTCATTTCAAAGTTTCCAATGAATTTTGATAGATTCACTAAAGTAGTTGATATGGGGTAGGAAAAGTACGTTGAAAGCAAGTATCTCTTGTCATTTTCTTAATTTGAAGGCCACATAGGCCATGCTTGAGTTCCTAGTTAGTAAATATTCCCATTTTTCAATTTTAGTTCTTAATGTCTATCACTTTTATTTATTTTGTCCCAAACGCCTCAATGTCTTCTACATTAAAGGCTTTCCCCTTAATGTGTACAGTTTGTGCACAAGTGGTTGTCCTAATTGTGAGGCAAAATATGCCAATGTGTGAAAGCTTTTGGCATATTTACCACATACTCTTATAACCAAAGTCAAGGAAGGACCTTAAATCGCAGCACTGCTCACAAAGTTATTTACAGTTACACATGGAATAGCACAGGTTGAGTTGGTGATCATGGAGCTTAACTTTATACCTGAAGCAGGTTGTTGTATGGACACTTCCCTTTTAGGGACACAAGTTTTAAAAGGTACATTTCTTATCATACGAAGTCTAAAAAAAAAATCAATCCTCAATTTCCATGCCTCTTTCGCAATTGATAATATCCTTTCTCATCAATTACAATGAAGTACCTAAATATGTCTGTTAGACCTGTCACCCTTTGGGTGGTATTTCCCCAGATTTGTTGCCTTTCAAATCCTGTTTTTGCTGATTCTTTTTGTTTGTCTTAAGACTCTAAGCATTTCACCACTGCTCACCAGTGCTAAAGTGCATGTGTGTCTCCCCTAAACATGATAAGATTGGTATATACCTGATTGGCATTTTTGATGTACTAGTAAGTCCCTTGTATACCATATACCCAGGACCTGTACTTCAAATGCTACTAGTGGGCATGCAGCACTAATAGAGCCACCCACATAACTAGCCTTTCCAACCTGACTCACTCCTGCCACTGCAGTACCTGTCTGTGCAGTTTACTGCCACTTCAAATTGGCATTTAAAACTACTTGCCAAGCCTCAAATACCCTGTTTATTACATATACGTCACCCCTAAGGTAGGCCCTAAGGAACCCTAGGGGCAGAGTGCCATGTAAATAGGACACGTATCAATTTGTTTTACATGTTCTGGTAGTGACAAACAGCCTATTGCATTTTTTGCTACTGTGAGGCCTACTTCTCTCTTAGGCTAGCATTTGGAATTCTTTAATACACTTTAAAGCTGTACTTCTTGGTCAAGGATTAGTAGTTTCTTTATGTTTCATATGCTTGGAATGGTAATGATAAATCATCCTATCTGGTGAAGTTGGATTTAGAAAGTGGACATTATGCTGCACTTACTCCTCTGCGTGCAAAACAGCCTGTCTCCTATACATACCTGGGGTGGGTAACTGCTACACTTTGTGCATTTCCTCTAGACAGCCACAACACAGGAAGGATAGGTGTGTCTGTGTACTCATCTACATGCATCTGCATTTAGATGGCCTTGCCTGGGCAGGATGGAAGGGAGGGGCTAGCACTTTACATGAAAAGGCAGTGTCCTGTCCCCACATAGAGGACTGCTTACCCCTTACAGAGAGCCAGGCAGACAGGATTGGGTTGAAGGGGATACCATTGCACTTCAGAGAGCTGCTTTGAAGTCACCCCCTAAACCAAAGGAACTTTTGGGTATAAGTACTAGGTCTCTGCCCCCTAAAATCAGACAAAACTGGACTTGTAACTGAAACTCTGCCAGAAGGGCTGCTTTGGTGCTTAACTGATAGAACTGAATTGGTGATCTGGAAGGCCTTTCTTTTTGTTGCCCTGTTGCTCCTTCTCTCTAACTTTGCTGGCAAAGAGATGGACTCTGCCTTCCTCCAAGTGATCTCTTAGGGTTGCTGGTTTACCTCCTGTTTAAAAAGTCTTAGGGTCATAAAATACTTTGTTTTCCCTTTCAGCACCGCTGCTGGACTCTGACATTCATCAGTCTTGCAGCCCAGTTCCAGACAAGTCAGTGTTTTGCTCTCCAACCTGCAGAGGGGCCTCACAAAGGTCAATGCTTTGCCTCTGATCTGCACGAAGGATGACAAAGGTCAGCACCCCCGCCGATCGAAATCGTTGTATCAGCTTTGGATGCCACCGCAGCGCTGTGGGAAAATTTTCCTGCATGACTCTGCTGCGACGCATTGACGTGGTTACAAGAAGTTCCCCAGTGATGCTCACCAATGCCGTGTCAGCCACCCACGTCAGCAGGAGCAGCACTGTGCTGTCCATTGCCGGCGGTCCCTCTGGTGGTCCCTCCCTAGAGGCCCAGTGATGCAGACACTGCCCACGAGGCCCACTGACTCCCTATGAGCAGTGTTTGTGCCTCGGATTCAGCACTCTGTGCTGTCTATGTCAGCATCCCCTGTCTGCTACGGTATTGTGCTCAGCGGTGTCTATGGGGTGTTTTCAACCGGCCTGTGCTTCTTCCCAAGCGACTCAAGAACGTGCGATTACCATTGGTCCCAAGTGACGAAACTTATTATTTTTCACTACACTGTGTCTTGGAGCACTGTCTTAATCACAATACTGTGCGCAAAATACTATTCCAATATCGGGATTTGATTTTTGTCATTTTATCCCAGTCTAGCATGACCGTCAGTAACCTGTGAAGTGTGAGTTCTTGGTGAAGCACAGTATTTTCATTGACACTTTGGAAATTCATAAATTGAGTACCTATTACTGAATTTGTGTTGTTTTGGTTGTGTTTTGTTCAGAATATAACAACCTATTTTCAAAACCTGTGTGGAGTAATTTTATGGTGTATTCTATGGGCCCGATTCACAGAACTAACTTAAGACAAAATCCTAAACTTACTACCATTTTGGTATTAACAGAAGGCACTTACTCATTTTGGTATTCACAGAAGGCACTTACTCATTTCGGTATTCACAGAAGTTAGGAGTCCTAACTTTAGGACTCCTAAATGCCTTCTGTGAATACCGAAAGTCTTAAAATTAGGATTTTTCTCAGTTTAGTAGTAGTATAGTTAGGACTCCTAACTTTAGGACTCCTAAATGCCTTCTGTGAATACCGAAAGTCTTAAAATTAGGATTTTTCTCAATTTAGTAGTCCTAAGTTTAGGACTCCTAACTTTAGGACTCCTAAATGCCTTCTGTGAATACCGAAAGCCTTAAAATTAGGATTTTTCTCAGTTTAGTAGTAGTATAGTTAGGACTCCTAACTTTAGGACTCCTAAATGCCTTCTGTGAATACCGAAAGTCTTAATATTAGGATTTTTCTCAATTTAGTAGTCCTAAATTTAGACTTGTTAACAGTGGTTAACAAGTGAATGCTTGTGTGTGGTCCAAAAAGAATGACTGATTCTGGGACTCATTCCCATCACATTGAGTGTGGACAGCAGAAAGGAACTGACAGTAGTGTTAAACGTGACAGTAAAATCAATCAGGATAAGAGCTGCAACAAATCCAGAGTCCAAACTTCTAAACAAAGTAACATTCACATAATGTGATGCAGCACATAAATTAATATGGATAAGTTAATTACCTAAATCCTAAATCTAAATTAAATTAAATGTGCTTTCCATGCCCTCGTATCAAAAGATATGACCAATACTTCACTTATAATTAGATTGGCAAGCAATTGTAGTTAATGGAATTTCATAGTTATTTTTACCACTTTCTTACCTAATGTTGTTCACCAGGAATCGGCTATTTAAACATCTGATCTAAAAGAAATCTCCATCTTAGAGTCAGTTGTTTGATGAAGCTAATAAAGAATAGATGTTGGATAAAAGAATTGGAAGAGGTGAACGATCTAAGTTTGAATTTAACCTGAGTTGATGATCAATGAACCTCAAAAAGAAAGAGTCAAAAATATTGATATAAAGAAAATGCCTGCTGATTAATTTTGCCATAATTCTGAATCTCACCAGGGACAGTTTCTCAAGAGAGAGTTTCTGTCCCTGAGAGTCGTGTATCACCTCGAGAAACTAACTAGCCACTGTGTTGGTTGCAGTAAGACAATAGACCAAAGAGAAGTTACATGGGAAATGGGGATTTGAGTGAAGTAATGCTCTTTCTGTAAGCAAGTTCAGACTTCATTCCTACATAAGTAGGATTCAATGTCAATTCAAATGTAAAAAAATGTTATTGCACGAAGATGGTTTGCATACTACAGAAGCAGCATACCTTACATCTGCATTATTGAATTCGATTAGTTTGTCTGCTTGGGGAAAAAAGGTGAGAGAACATACTGTGTGCAAACACATCGGGCAAGATTTATTAAGATTTTTCATTGGGCTTGAGCCACTTTTGTGGAGTAGCACAGACGTAAAATCCATGTTGATATTTTTCAAGCCACGCAAATCAAGATCTGTGTGGCTTTGAGGGGCATTTCATCCCAAAAGTAACTTAACTCAGCGCATAGTGCTAACCTGCATTACCTTACGTCGGGGAGGCATTACATGGATTGTGTATAGCCTTTCCCATGCATCCACCTTTGTATTTTAATGCAAACCCATATTTACTAAAGTCAGTAGCAATGGATTTGCTCCATAATGGGGCACCTACCCTAGGCTGGCGTAACGAGGAGATACTTTTTATTTCTCATTGTTTCTTCTTCTTTATGTGTGGTGCAAATGTGCTGCTTTTTGCACCACACATACAAAGATGAATAAGCCTCTCAGAATAGTTTTTGTGCAGGAAGGTACTCCTTCCTGCACAAAAACTATTCTGACCACAACGCAGACACCCTCTTAGTAAATATGGCACAATTTTGCTGTCTCCATTTGATGCAACACAGCACAGCACAGAAACTCCCCTTGCTGCGTTGCACTGCATCAAGGTTTAGGAAATCCGGGCCATCATTTCTTAGTTGGTGTGGCTTCTTTTGCCACCATCTCATTGAAGAACCAAGATAAGAGTATGTTTTTAAGTCTTGATGAGAGGACTTTCATAATATCTTCAATCATCAAACTGTGTGAGGACAATACCACAAATGCACCCAGATCCTAACAATTCTCGCTGTGTGATGGCCTATTTGCAAAGGTATTTTGCACTTTGTAAATTAGTAATCCTTTAATACTTTTTTACGTTGCTGAAACAACCATAATTTCCATGGTATTCAACCCAGATTTTAGCTTTTACTACCCTATTCTTGCTGAACCTGTTTATGTTGGCTTTAGGACTCTGCACATTTTAATCCAGCCAACTAGTGATAAAGTGCTTGTGCTCTCTCTTGCAAACATGGTTAAATTGGTAAACCCCTAATTGGCACAATTTATTTACTTATACGTCCCCAGAAAATTGTACCACATGTTCCTGGGCTTTTAAATTAAATGCTACTAGTGGGTCTAAACACACATTGTACCACCCCCTAACGAAGCACTGTAAAGAATCACTGTATATGTGTATAGTTTTGAAACTGCCATTTCGACCTGTAAAACCAAATCTTTTGCCGAGCCTACATCTTCATTTTTAATATTTATAAGTCATCCCAAAGGTAGGCTGTTAGAAATGGGGGTCTCTATTTGGCAATGGTTTGCACCTTTGTCCAAATAGGGACCCTTCCTTTTAGTCAGGATAAGGGGGATACACTACTGAAATAACCCCAGCTCAACCCCTTGGTACCTTGGCATGAGCAGTCATGCTTATCTCAGAGGCAGTGTGTGGTGTGAAGCATTTGCACATAAGCAACAGTAATACTGTGACAACACTACAAAAAGGACACCACACCAGTTTTAGAAAAATAACCAATATTTGTGCAAATAAGACCAAAATGATAAAAGACCAACATACAGTAATCAAAAATATGCACTATGTGAGAATGACTTTAAAATGCAGTTTCTCGAAGCCAGTAGCTCCGTCTGGGGCTACCACGGTGCTGAAAACAACAGAATCAATCAATCAATCAATCAATTATAGTATTTATAAAGCGCACTACATACCTGTGAGGGTCTCAAGGCGCTGGAGGGGGCGGGGAACACTGCTACTGTTCTAAGAGCCAGGTCTTGAGAAGTCTCCTGAAGGATAGGAGGTCTTCAGTCTGCCGCAGTCTGCCACAGAATCCAACAGTTCCGGGTGACCACATTGGTGCGGACCATCGTTAGTGTCAGCAGAATTGTAAACAGTACCTTTGGTTATGGCCGACCACGTTGGTGCGGGCTGGTCGTGGCAGAAGTTGCAGTTGCAATGTAAAGCGTAGCAGTGCCGTGCAGCGTGCAGTGTCCTCAAGTCGCGGTGCAGGCAACGGCTCGTGACGGTCGTCCAGTGCATCAGTGAGACCAGGACTGCAGTGCGGAGTGAGGTGGTGCTCATGGCGGGGCTGACAGGTCACGGTGCAAGCAACAGTGCCCGTTGATGGGAGCTGACGTCGGCAGGCGTGGACTGCGGTGTGGGACGGGGCGGTGCATCATTTGACTTGGGAGTGGTGCCCCCAAACCATAGTCCGGTCACGGGAGTCGAGGTCAGTGGGCAGCGACCTCATCAGTGAGACCAGGGTGGTGGAGTGCAGTGAGGTAGTGAGGAGTGTGATGGCCACAGGTCGTGGTGCAAGCAGCGGCTCAGTAGCAAAGGTGGTGGTCGTTGTCAGTGAGACCAGGGTTGAGGTGCGAAGTGTTGCGGTGCCCTCTGTGGTGCCTTTAGGACACAGAGCATGCTGCGTTGTCAGTGACAGTGTTGGCTGCTTTCCTCCTCTTTGGCAACTGAAACCCACAGTGCCAGAGGAAAGTGAAGTCTTTGCTGTCCCTGAGACTTTGCGAACAGGAGGCAAGTTCTATTTCAAGCCCTTGGAGATACTCAGCAACAAGTGAAGAAAGTTCAGTCCAGTCCTTTCACTGCACAAGGCAAAAGCAGCGACTACAGGCCAGGCCAACAAAGCAACAACGCAGCAAAGGGGAAGTACTCCTCCTATCAATTCTTCCAGCTCTTCTTCTTGGCAGGCTCCTTGATCCAAGTGAGTTCTCTGAAGTCATTTATCTCCCTGAGAGTTCCAACAGGAGGCAAGCCCTACTTCAAGCCTTGGAGAAAACTCTGACAGCAGGATGATGAAAGTACCATCCAGTCCTTTTCATGCCCAAGTCAGTAGCAGCAAGCAGCAGGCCAACACATCAGATCACACAGCAAAGTGGCAGTTCTTCCTGACAGCTTTTACAGCTCTTCTTCCCGGCAGATTCCTTAGTTCAGCAGTAATCTAGAGTTCTAGGGTCTGGGTCCCAATATTTCTACCACATTTTCCTTTGTTATCTTGTGGCAAAAGTCTCTCAGCTCAGTACAAACCAGTTCTGTCCTCTCTGGCCCCTCTTCCCGGCAGGAGGCGGAGACAGCATTGCGCAAGGGAGACAAGGCCTATTCAGGAGTGATGGAAATCTCCTCCCACCACTTGAAATGCAGACCAGGCCTATTCAGGTGCTAGTGAAATTCCTCCCGCTACTCTGAATGTGCCCCAGGTCTATTCAGCACAGCCCTGACTGGTGTGTTGTCCATTTGAGGTGTTTTCACTGGGTTACTGTGAGTGTTGGTACAAATACTTTACACTTTGCCTTTGGGATAAGACTGTCTGCCCATGCCAATCTACCAAGGGGGTGAGCAGTGGTTATCTAAAGTGTGTATCCCCCTTACCCTGACTAGAAGAAAGGCTCCCTATTTGGACAAAGGTACCTACCTCTGCCAACTAGAGACCCCCATTTCTAACAAAATGCTTCTTCCACTCATTTGAATTAAAATGTTAAATCCTCTTTAATGGTAAAGTTGAATTTTTCATAACTTTCTTTAAAATGCCACTTTGAGAAATTGCCATTGTGCTGCCTAAATCAATTGTGCCTGTTTTACTAGTGTCCATGGTGATATGAATTCTAATGGCCATCCTGTGGTGCGATGCGCATTCCTCCCAGACATAAAACTAAATCTCCTTGGGTGTGGGGAAGGGTGTTCCTCTCCTGAATTGGATGGTCCAGGGTGGGTTGTACCCATCCCTTCCTGAGCATCAATGGGTAGCCTGAGGGCTGTACCCAGCCTCGTCCTGAGTTTAGAAGATGCCTGCCCTTTCACATTCATCTCAAACCTGGGCCCGTCTATCCTTTGTTTAATTAGACAGGCTGGAGTCAAACCCAAGGAAAAGGGAAGAACTCGGTTTAGGGTTAGACAAATGCACAACCCCCCCCCCCCCCCCCCTCAATTCAAGCTGACACTGGGTATTAAAGTGGCACACTCAGAACCTGAAATGAGAACACTCGGAGATATGAGAAGATTAAGAAGAAAGAGTGCCTTGCTGTCAGAAGAAGGAAGATTGGGCCTGCTTGCTTTGAACCCAAGAACCCAGAAGTGACTCCAAGGATCAGTAGCTGACCTCCTGTTTGAGCTACAGGGACAGAACAAGCTTTCAGAGGTCTTTCCTTCTATCCAGCTGACCAGACTGAACTGGACCTGACCTGGTCTCCTCTGCTGGCCTCTGTGGGAGTGCGGCCCGACCTCCCCAACTGCTGGTCTCAAAGTCTCTAGACCATTTGCTGGAATAAGGGTATACTCCTCCTCCCTGTTCAACTGGTGGCTTCAGTGGATCTGACGCAGTGTGAAACAGACCTGCACCGGGCCTTGCATCGCAGCATTGAGCAGCTCCTGAAATGCACCTTGATGGACCAGACATAGTGCGACATAGAGCTTTGCATCGCAGCACCATGCAGCCCCTGCACCAAAGACAAAAGGTGGAGCTCTCAGTGGGTCACTTCTGATCCCTTACCCAGCCAGCACTTTTTTGAGGTTGACTTGAACTTTTGACTATGTTCTGGTCTGGCACGACCAGATGCCCGCAATTTATGCTTTGTGACTTTTTCCACTATTTTTACCTTACACTTTAAAAATTCATAACTCCTGTTCTATTAATTGGATTTTGTTTTTGATTTGGTGTCATTTTATTGAATAAAATATCCTTTATTTTTTAGACTTGGTTTGGAATTCTTCTTCTGTTGTGTTTTTATTTTATTGCTGTTTGAGTACTGCATACATAATTTACACATTGCTTTTGTGGTAAGCCTTACTGTTTGGTGCCAACATACCAGAGGATTAAGCATAGGTTTAATTCTTTATATTTGTGGTTCACCTTGGTAAGGATTATGAGTATTTCTTGAGGTTGGTTCTCACTCCTTTTAGAAAATAATTATATTTCTCACATATGTATTCTTCCATGTTTTGTAAATTGGCCCCAAGACATCTACTATTGAAATTAAATGGGACAAAAAATAATGTTCAATTAGGAAGTAGGAAGGATTAAGCCCTGATTGCACTTTCAGAGAGGCATGCAAAGAGTAAATGAGTACTGCTGTTGTACCAGCTCATGTACTCATAAATGATTTTGTGAACAGGCCTCGTGAATTCCACACAAGAGTACATTGATTTATCGTCATCTTCTCTCAATCCACCAGTTATACAGCAAGGAGTTTTTGCAAAAAAATGTTTTTAAATGGAAACGTAATTTCACCTTATACATACATGTTTACGTTAAGGCATTCTTCAAATAAGATCCAGAGATGGAAATAGAGAGTGAGGAAGGCTGACCTGCAGGGTTGGCTGGCAGGCAGTCCCTGTTGTGCGGTGTATGTTTCCAATTCACCAGCCGCAGTGCACTTCCTTCCGAGTTAACAGCATGTAGCAGGAAGGTGACAGGATGAGCAATGTGCTCAGTATCAGCGAATCTGCATATCCCAAGCTCGTGAATCATCAGGGCACACACACATTTAATGACTCTCCTCAGCTGGCATAATGATGATGCCTTCGCTCTGTGGGACTAATCAAAACCGCCAGAATGGTGCAGTTCCAACAACTGCGGGAGGGGGCGTTACAAGTTACTGCTAAATGCAAAATAAACTAGGCCTTGTTTACTTTTAAATTTAGTCTTGGCAACTTGCATCCGTAGAAACTGCAATCTCGCGTGCTGGGCAAAATAACATGAAAATGCAGGAACATTGGCTCGAGGTGCTCAGGGCTCTTTGAAAGAGAGCCAGGTGTCGCGTGGAGTTCATGGAGTCTAAAGGATTTGCAAAGAGTGGCAGGATGTTAGAGGGGTTTTGAGATCCGAGCCTGGTCTGCTTGGCCTGAAATCGTCAGCTCTATCCGATAATCTGTATCCCAATTTCTCAGAATCACTCCTCGTTTCTAATTCTTATAGATGAAGCCATGTTTCCGCAGTAAATACAAACAATACGCATTGTGTGTAATACAGATGTTGTCCTGTCGGCGTTGGCCAGTTCTTGTTGAAAGCCTTGGGCCAGATTCATCAATTCTGGGAGTGACTGCGGAGCGCAGCAGTGCTCGAAGCAGCGGCCGGCGCCAGGCGCCTGTATCTGCAAATGGGAAAGTCATATTATGTACTGACATGAGGCACATTGGTATGGCTCGGTTATATTAATGATCATCAGCGCTAAAGGCGCTAGGGATAGAATCAAGCAAACACAAGGCGATGATGAACAGAGCGCTGAAACCTTTCAGACACTCACCTCAGTCTTGGCCCTGTGCCTCATGGGAACAGTCGAGCCCGAACTGCCAAGCCAGGTCTTCCCTGAACAGACGTGGGTCCCTTGCTCACTTTGCCACTGGATTCAAGCTAGCCTGGCAGATGAGGGGTGATGTCCCGAAACCGGTCCCAGGATGCTTGTTTCCGGTCCAGGGAAGACCTGGCTTGGCAGTTTGGGCTGGACTGTTCCCATGAGGCACAGGGTCAAGACTGATTTGCATATAGCTGGGTCTGAACTGAGGTGGCCAGGTGAGCTAAAGAGTGATGATGGATTCAACCCAGATCTGTGACTGGGGGTGAGTGTCTCAAAGGTTTCAGCGCTCTGTCCGTCATCTGCTTGTGTTTGCTAGGGATAGAATGCCATGGACAGAGGTCTGTTGGTATCACTAGCATTTCTACATAGCGCAATCAGTCAACTTCATCTGAGTATTAAAAACTATACTCCAGTGTAATGACTGGAGCAATATAATTTTGATTCCACGCATCCATGTCTAATTAGGCCACCCATATATGTATGTATTGTTTATTTTTGTGATGTAACCTTATTAATGTAATGTACTGCACTTGAACAGTTACAGAAAGTACATCTACTGTGTAATCTCAATATTTAAATGAGTATGTAAAACAATGTTTTCTTTGTAACGAGTTGCAGTTCTTACTTTTATCTACATTTGTACAGTTAGAATAACATTGTATTCTTTACGTGTTCACTTATTTCTTTAAGTAAAACTCTCCATTCATCTAATAACGGAAATGTATTAATTTGAATAGTGCTCTAGATCCATAATACAAGTGTATATGTAGCTGTAATCCTGCATTGAATGTGTGTATTGAGAGGCTTGCCATATTAAAGTTGACCGAAGTCCTTTAGCTTTTGGATTTCACAATGTTTCTTTTTAACGTGAATACTTGCTTTGGATGCAATGTTTTTCTCTCCTCTGCTGGTGCCACTGCATTAGATCATGAGTAAAGAAAGGCACATTGTGTGAAAGAGATAGTGGGGTTCGAACGGAGTATCTATTGGCAAGGATAAGAAGATGTAATGAGGAGGGCAGCACTACTGTCTGAGTGGAATTAGGAGACAGAAGGAACCCAGAGACCCTCTAATGTGTGGACCAAAGGAAAGAAAATCTCGAGTGTAGTTGCCAATTCTGATTGTTTGAAGATGGGAAATAATTGGAAATGTGTCATGAGTGTCTAGAACTTTCTTTTGGGGGCTATAATTGGGCATTGTACTTTAGCTTGATCCAGATTCCCTTTAGACTTTAAGAGGTACATACCTATTAGAGACATCGCTATTGTGTGGGCTTATGCTATACAATATACTTTGTCTTTGAGAACTACTACAGAAGTTGTTCTGTGCTGACATATTTCTGTGCTATCCCGATAAAAAAGGGTTTCTCTGATTCCCAGTTGGAATAAGGTTTAATAGGTGTTCTTAGACAACCTCATATGTAGGTACGAGGATCGAAAAGTTCAGTCTCCACATCAGAGTGTATTTCTCTCTGTGTATAGTGGCTACTGAATTCCTCATTTGTTTTCTGTTACTGACGATCAATTATATAATTTGCTTTGGATATCCTTTGTTGATTCTGTATTTTTGTACTATGTTTTTGAGACAGATTTATATCAGCTTGGCTTTGAATTTATAATGAATGCATACTTAATCCCATCATTCGACTCTGAGCTTTACTGTGTGACCAAATGGGTTGCACTAAAAGTGGTAATTTGTAGTTGATCCTAACTCCTTTTATTTCTCAGACACTTAGAGCTTTCCATTACAGGGGGGCCCAGACCCCAGAACTTTAGATTACTTCTGGACTCAAGTTGAACCACTGTCAAGGAGAAAAGCTGTTAAAGCTGAAGGAGAAATACTGACCCTTTGCTCTGTGCTGTCTGGGATTGGCCTGTAGGGGCTGTTTTTGCCAAGGAGAGGAACTATGTGTGTATCCTGCTTGAAGATGATCTCTAAGGGCTTGGTGTATATCTCGCCTCCTGTTCTGAAGTCTCAGGGACATAAAGACTGCATCCCCTCTATCTTCCTGCACCTAGAACTGCTGTTTCAGCTGCCACAGAGGGAAAAAGCAACACCGCCACCGGCGAGCGATGCCATAACGTGCACCAAAGCTGTGGGCACTGCTTGTGAAGTGCATGACGCACTGCCCTGACTTGAACCGCAGCCCTGATGCCAGCTGTCGCTGGTGTTTTATCTTGCAAAGCCGATACCTGGCATGGGTGACCTTCCAAATCCATCGACCCCGCTTCCTCATAAGGAACCAACGCCTTGATGCCACTGTGATGTCACCTCCCCGGCAACAGTAAGGAACTAACGTCTCACCTCCCATGCATCACAATTAGGAACCAACGCCTCACCTCCCCTGTGGTCGTAAGGAACCAATGCCGCCCAGCACCAATGACGCATCACCTCCCCGACGTCGTGCACCATCTTTGTTTTCATCTTTTACCAAGGTACTGTTCTTTGGGGTCCGTGTGACTCCGGGCCCGACACTATGCACCTTGTGGTCAGCGCTGTACTTTGAGATTTTCACCTGTCACAACGTTGTAATAGCTCCAGGTGGAGTTATTTGTTGCTACAAGCTTTATTTGTGGGAATTACCTATTTTTGCATATATCTGGATATATGTATTGTGGATTTTTGTCGTTTTGGTCTTGTTTGGTTTAGATAAAGATTTCCTATTTCTCTAAACTGGTGTAGTATCCATTTGTAATGGTTTCACTGTGTTTAAATATGTGTGCACAAATGCTTTGCACACTGCCTCTGAGATAAGCCTGTTCGCTCGTGCCAAACTACCAAGGGGTGAGCAGGGGTTGCCTAAGGGCGTAACTCCCTTACGCTGACTAGAAGCAAGGGTACCTACTTGGACAAAGATGCAAACCATTGCCAACAACAGACCCCTACTTCTAATACAAAGACTTTGTACATCATTTTGCTGAACATAATTCAAACTTGGTTTTCCTCAGATGCAGAAATGATGGCTGGGAGATTTTATAATTGCATGAAGTAAATCACGGAGTGGATGCACCAGAGCTATCACAAGGTGAACGCAACCAAAATGGAGGTCATGGAGTTTGGTAAAGGGGCTCTACTTTGGTATCAATCCTAGTGGCCAGTAGAAGCAGGTCTCTGCCCAAACCCATCTACAAACCTAGGAGTTCTGTTTGATGCCCAACTACACTTTGCCAGACAGATTAACTAAATCACATCCTCCTGCTTCTTCCTTTTGAAAACTTTGTGTAAAATCTTGCCGCTTATAACGTTAGAACTCAGGAAAGTGGTCATAGTCGCTACATTCTTCTCTCATATCGATTTCTCTCATATCGATTACTGTAATGTGCTCTTCTTGGCAGTTGATAAACGTCAACTGTCGAAACTTCAATCACTGAAAACACAGCAGCCCGAGTGTTGCTAAACATTCCTAAATACCAAGACATCTCTAACAGCATCAGGGAGTTACATTGGCTACCGATCAAGAAACGCATTGACTTTAAGATTTTGTGATTGGTGCACAAGGCACTGTATGGGGGAGGGTCGGAGCATTTACAGAAGCTCTTTCAGTGGTATTTACCAAATCTGAAGATTAGATCGGCAAACAAAGGACTAGTTCAGGTCCCCAGGATCTATAAGGCCAGATGGGTTAGGCAAAGCCTCTTGCTCCTAGCAACAAAGCTATGGAACGCGCTCCCTTCCGCCATTGGATCCCAGCACTCCAGAATACATTTCTCGAAAATGTTAAAGACCTGGTATTTCCCAGATAGAAAATGATGTGACTTCTTATAGTCCGCTACCCGCTCACTGGCTACCTATAGCACCAAGACACCTCGGCATATGTTGCGCTTTACAAGTACCCTACTTACTTACTTTTAGTGCAGTGGAAATGGTAGGAGATATTTGTGGAGCTATAATCCCATCTGTAGGTGTGACTCTTAATCATCTGACAATTAGAAAGCTTTGTGAAATAGTGGATAAACTGGCTACTAGTTCTGAATATTCCCTTTTGCTTGTAAATATTGAGATGTTTGCAATAAGGTCTATAGTTGTGCAAAACTGACTTGCGTTAGACCTTCTACTCAAAAAGGAGGGCCTAATCTCCAGGACGCTCAAAGTTCAGCAATGTATTACTTATATTGCAGCCAAAAGTCAGGATCTGGAGAAATATATTCAGAATATATCTGGGTTGACAAAAGATTTGAAAGAGTTAGCGGCGACAGGAGCTTGGAAAGCCATTGGGAATGTGTTACCCACTGTGGGTAGATGGTTTGGAAACTTAGGTAGTGGAATGTTGTGTGCCATCTGGAAACCCCTTTTGATAATTGCTGTTTGTGTAAAGTTCCTATTCATGATCTTTAAGGATTACAATTATGCACAAGTTAGATGGTGAATGAAGAGGAAAAGAGGAGATGTAAAGTTAGAGAAGAGTAAGAGTAAATATTATGACGATATAAAATGTCTGGAGGATTCTAGATGAAAGATGCTCAAAATCATGATGTTTTAGGTGTTCTGTCTGATAACATCAGATTGTAATCTGTGATGGCTTGATTTACCATCAGAGAGGGGTCTGGAGAAGTTTCATTTTGGCTCAAACCTTTCATGTTTATTTAGGCCACATATTTGTTTCTGTATGTATGGCCTTATGTACACATGTGATATAACCTTATTAATGTATTTTAGTGCACTTGAACAGTTACAGAAAGTGCATCTATCTCGAGTGTGTAGTCTGACATTTATATGAGTTTGTGTATTAACGTTTTCTTTACAGTAACAACTAGTTACTGTTCTTACTTATTTCTACATTTGTGCAGATAGAATAACATTGTATTCTTTATATGTTCACATATTTCTTTAAGTAATACTCTCAATGTATCTAAGAACCGAAATGTATTAATTAGAATAGTGCTTTGGATCTATAGCTCTATATGTATCTATAATGTTGGATTTAAAATGTGTAGTGAAATGCTTGTCACAATCTTTCATTTTTAATGTGAATGCTAGCTTTGGATGCAATGTCTTTCTCTACTCTGCAGGTGCAGTTGCATTAGATCATGGCTAAAGAAAGGCACATTGTGTGATCGAGATAGTGAGGCTCGAACAGAGTATTTCTTGGCAAAGTAAAGAACATTTAACGAGGAGGGGAGCAAAACTATCCAAGTGGATTAAGGAAACAGGAGTAATCCAAGGATGTTCCAATGTGTATACCAAAGGAAATAAATTCTTGAGTGTAGAGTCCAAGTCTGATTGTTTGAAGATGGAAAATAATTGGATATGTGTCATGAGATTCTCAAAGTTTTTTTGGTGGGTATAATTGGGCATTGCACTTTAGCTTGAGTCAGATTCCCTTTGAGCTCCGTGAGGTACAGACCTCTTTGCGACATCTGTGTTATGTGGCCCTATGCTTAAGCTATACAATATACTTTACCTTTGAATAGAGCTACAGAAATTTAGCTATACTGACACCTTTCTCTGCTTCCCCGATTCAAAGTGTTTCTCTGATTCCCAGTTAGAATAGGGATTAGTAGGTCTTCTTAACAGCCTCATGTATAGGCAAGATGATCAAAGATTTCAATCTACCCATCAGACTATATTTCTCATTCTGTATATAGTGGCTAATTAATTCCTCATTTGCTTTCTGTTATTGAAGATCAATTTTATCTGTTGCTTCATATATCCTTTAGTGATTCTGCATTTTTATAATATCTTTCTGTGACTGATTTCTATCAGCTAGATTTGAATTTATAATATATACATACTTAACCCCATCAATAAACTCTGAGCTTAACTGTGTGACCAAATAGGTTACACTGTAATTGGTAACTTGCAGTTGCTCCTAACATCTGTTTTTCCTCAGGCTCTTAGAACTTTCCATTGCAGTGGGGCCAGGAAAAAGGCGTTCACGTTCTATGCCTTCCATGAGAAAGGCTACAACCAACTTTAATATTCATGAAGGGATAATTATTTGAATGAATGACCCAAACATTCATCAGTTATTGAAATGATAATATCAGGCATATTGGGATATTACTTGCTTAGCTGGCATCATAACCTCTACTTCAATATGGTGAGCTAATTGATAGCCTCAATATTATACTTTGAAAAGTCCCTGCTCCCTCTGCTATTTATGCAGTCCTAAAACGGTGTTGGCTGCCATTATTCGCTTGAGCCATGTGCTCTATTAAGGAAAGGAGGTGTTTATGGCGTGCACCATGGAAAACTGGTAAGGCAATGTACTAGTGCAGGTATACTGTGTAGAGAGACCTGTTTGCTGCAACGGTGCACACTACACAATGCCTGTTATGCCACAAGCTCAATCTGTGAAGTCAGGGTGCCTCGTTGGTACACCATTGCCTCATCAAGACAACAATCCTTTATAATTTTTGTGACTCGTACCACAATTCTGAGCATGTAACAATGGTAGACGTAAAAGCAACAGAAACTATGGTTAATTTACTTTTAGAAATACATTGCATGTTTTTTAAGACCATATTTTTGTTGTTGCAGTTTCTCTTTTTTGTACTGCATTAGTCATTTTGTTAACTTTAGAAGGATTTGAGTAATAAGCACAGCATTATGCAGCAGTACAATATGCATGATGTGATGGAGCAAAAGAGGGGTAAAAGAATGAGTATATCCTATGGTTACATAGCAACATAAATGCAAAAGACTAGAAACATTAAGTGATATGACTGATGAGAGAAACATAAGGCGGCCTAAAGTCAGCTTTCCAAATATAAAAATGAACAATTCGCAAAAAATATAGCATCTGTGAAAATTAGAGGCACTAAGTAGCGTTCACAAATCTACAGAATAGCACGTTTTGAAATGCAATGTGTCATGATCTGTGGTAACAATGTAAGAGGATTGTTAACAGACAACAGACCCGTGAAAACCACTTATGATATTAAAGGCTTCAAATATATTCTCACAAATGATGTAGAAAGGGAAGAGCACAGCAAAGGCTAATTGGAGTTGTTAGACTTGACACCCATGGCATGATATTCCCCCAAACTGTTTGCCTTCATTTCTCCTCTTTTGCTCAATTCGTTTTTGTTGGCCCCAAGACTGTGTGCACTTTACCACAGCTGCTAAAGAGCTTGTGCTCTCTCCTTCAAACATGACACACACCTATTTTGCAATTTCATGTAGTTGAAAGTCCCCAGTAAACAGTACTGCATATACACAGGGCAATTAAGTTAAATGTTACTAGTGGGCATGCAGCACTCATTGTGCCAACAATATTAAATTAAAAAAAAAAAGGACATGGTTACTTAAGATATACATGTCCTGGCAGTGAAAAGCTCCTGAAGTCGTTGTTCACTGTCTGTAAGGCCATTCTCTCCAATTGACACCTAATTTAATAAATTATAACCGTGGGTTGGGAGCAGCTAGAGATATGTTGTCTACACCTAAATAAATTGTAATTTTGAAATCATCTTGAAAGGTAAAATAACACGAAGGGGGCTTAGATATGAACAGGATTAACCATCCTGTCAGTATGACTGGGAGAGGCTATATTCAGTCCCACTTATATCTCACAGGGCTTTGCCTTTTGTACCCAAAAAGAAATCTGACACCATGCCATTTGTCACCACATATAGTTTGGAGCTTTGGCAGGGTAAGGAGAAAAACTTTCAAAAACCAGATGTGGTGGTAGGACAAGGAGTCTCCACGGACATCATTTATGGTTTTACAAAGGGTGCAGCTGTGGCTCCTGGCTTTACCCTTGCAACCTCTTGCACTGCCGTTGCAACCCCTGAAATACAAGGATAGCTTGCCCCTATGGACATCAGTTGTGGCACCATTTTCCTTGGTTTCTGTCCATTTCTTAGTACACTAAATGTGAATTATGTTTTATTATTCACTATTAGTGTAATAAAGAATGAGTTACAATTAGCTAGAATATGACCCACCCTGGCAACTGAGGTGAGTAAAGAATGCTTTTAAAGGAATGTGTGTGTATGTTTAAGCATGCATGTGCAGGTCAAAGTAAAGGTTAAAAGGCATGTAATGTCACTTCTGTCAATCCTGGCATTTTGACGAATTGACATTCAAGGGAGTCTGCTCACAGAAAGACTGACACCAGGTTAAATATTGGACCTCCAAAGCCTCAACCGTGTGGACATTACAGAAGAAGAACTGCCCTGCTGTGGAGGACTGCCTTGCTGTTTGAGAAGGAAGAATGGATCTACTTAACTTCAACCCAACATATTCAGAGCAACTCCAAGTTTCAGTTGGCTGACATCCTTTGTAAGCTACGGGGACATACCACACTTCAGAGGCCTTCCTGCAACCACCCAGCGGACCTGCTGCACTGGACATGTATGCACCTGCAAGTAGACCTTCATGAGCCCTGCTGGAGTCTGTGGAGTGAGCCCTGATCCTCAAGAGGTACTCCAAGGTCCTACACCTTGGCTAGCATCAGTTTGAGCTCCTCCAGATGAAAAATGGTGAAATCCTGAAGTTTTGGCTCTTTGCAACAGCAACGTTGGCCATTCGAGACTCTGCTGCCAGCGATGACAGCAAGTGTGAAGCTCCCTCCCATGAGACCTGCACTTCACATTATCTGAACTACCAGCGATAGCGAGCAATGCAAGATCTGGACTCTGTGCTGCAGCAATGGCAGCCAGCAGTGACTGCTAACACGAAGCTCTAGCAAAACCCGTCCATGACGTTCGACCAGGTCCTCGAGCTGCAGCGATAAGAGCCCTAAATGCCTGGGCTGCTGTTAGCACTACAGCGACATCCATGTGCAACACTCTCCCTGCTCCTTGCGGTCTCCTTCACCATGAACAGAACTCCGAAACAGTAACTGTTTCAGATGTTCAGATGGACTAATCTGGTCTATGTATTCGGCCCACTCTCCATTGCGGTCAGCCTGAGTTTGTGACTTTTCCTGGGCTAATATGACCAGACCCCCGCAAGTGATGCTTTGTGCTTTTAGGGGCAATTTTCAGTTACACTTTGATATTAAATATCTCTGTTCTACTGATAGAATTTTTATTGCCCTGGTATCATTTTGTTTATTAAACTGTATTCTAGTTTTCTAAATTTGCGTGGGAATTTTCTTGGGTAATTTTTTTCACTTTGTTACAGTTTATGTGCTGCAGAAATACTTCACATATTGCCTCTAAATTATGTCTGCCTGCTCTTTGCCAGGCTACCCGAAGGTTAAGCACAGGTTAATTCAGTGACTTTTTATGGTTCACCCTGATAAAGATTGTGGTTGTTGCTTGAGTGGGGTTTCCACATCCACCCTCCCCCAAGGAATGATCCGATTTCTTACCGGAATGCCTTATTGAAGTAATTTGGATAGAGAGAGGAAATGGAAAATAATTCCCTCCTATAATGAAAAACAAAGGAAACACTTTTGTGAGGAGAAATTAGACGAACTGTTAAAGAAGGTTGTAAGGAACATCCACAAATTGGTACAGCAGCCTTGAGGCATAATAAGGCCAGAACCAAGATCTAAATTAATAGCGTTGGAATAACCCTCTTCGCCATTGAAAAGCTACACTATTATTGAAAATAGCCAATGGAAAACCTATGTTGTTTATTGCACAATGATTTTTATGTGCTTTTTTTTTGCAAGCATATCTAAGATAAATTAATATATTGAAAGTATAAAAAGAGAAAATTCTGTTGCCTATAGATGGCAGGCATGCTTGCACTTGAAAAAAAAAACACTAGCATTACTGGGCACTGCAGCAGGTGAGGTGGGTTACTGTAATTTAGTTGTTGAATTCAGGACCAAGAGGCTGGGATTTTAACATATGCTACCTCTTGGTTGCATTGCATTGTGTGATCCCGTGTGCCAGTTTTCCTGACAAAACATTTAGGAGCCTATAGAAACAAGCTAACCACCCACAAAATAAGTGAGCATTTACAAAATGTAGGCCAAAGGCTGCACCATTTGCAAATGATTATGCCTGGATGGCAATCAGTCTAGATTACCTATAAATGTTTTTCCCCCAAGATATAATGGCTTTCTCAAGAAGTGTAAGTACTATGCCATTTATGGTATGGTGCAGAATCCTAGTTCTTCTGCAAAAAACGTAATCTCTGTTTAAAGCCAACTGAAGATCAGTCTCAGTGCTATTTTTTACACACCGTCTATCCGTCTTCTGTGCTGCAATAGAACGACCTAAGTCCTATATAGGGGATACCCGTCCCGGGTGGTGTGGAAACATGTTTGTTATAATTCGTAAATGTTTAAATCTGACTGTTAGCCCTTATATATTCTAACTGTCAAATATTTCGACTTGCTGCCACTGACACTGGTCAATGTATGTCTGATTTCTACTTTGGATCAAATAGAAACACTGTTTTATATATATTTTTAAAATCAATGCAGGCTTGTTACGATGAATAGAACCTGCAGTTTATGAGTAACGCCAAAGGGGTACCAACCTGAATAATTCCTCCACTTATTGGGAAAACCATTGAATTTATCTGTGAACTCAGGTGTGGTTTGGGGATATATATGGGAATGAATGTGCTCAGGAAGCCTTCGGAGGGAGTTCCACATTTTAGGGCTGCTCAACTGCAGATTCCCACGAACCATGCAGTTTTCTGATCTGTTCAGTATAACAGTAGACAATTATTTTCAACAGCAGAGAAAGTGTAATTGAAAGATTGAGATGGCAACAGCGAAGCTAACTTTTGTTTTCTAGATTTATATTTTCACAAATAGAATAGGAGATGAATTAAAGAAATACAGAGAATACTTTTTAAAGATAGTTGATGCTGTTTCTGATCTTTGGTGCCATGTAGTCCATTAATAAACACGAACAAAAAGTTGTGGTACAAGAAAGAAGTCACCAACATGAGAAAAGTGAGCCAACAGCTTTATTTGTAGCAGCCCAGAACATGCCGGACTAGTCACAGAATAACTGATTCCTCAAATACTCGAGAGAGACAGGGGCATATTTACTAGGAAGTGGTGGAGTGCAGTGTTAACCACCTTGCTTAATGCAGCGCTCTGCCAATTACAAAACGCAGGGCTGCACCGTATTTAGGATACAGAGCAGCCCTGCGTTTCCCCCTGCGCTGGACCTAATTTTATCTGCTAGCTTCAGCACGGACACCCTTGCACCATAGTGCTAGGGGAAGATTGTTTATGTGCAGGAAGAGTGACCATACAATCCATGGTATTTTGCTGTTTCTATGTGTGCTGCACAACGCAGCACACATAGAAACAGCAAAAACGCCTGCTTCAGAGACTTTTGGTGCTGGCATATTTACGCTGCCCTTGTATATATGGAGCAGTCTCAAAATAAATGGGTGTTGCTGTGGAACACCCACGCAACACCCAGTGACCACACCTTTCACGCTAGGGTGCCGATCACGATCCGGTAAAAAATGTCCCCGTACGACTCGTATCGGGTCTTTTTACCGTACGAATCGTACAAGTGCCGTACGAACTGGCAATCACGATTCGCATGGGAAAAAGTCCATACGAACCGCACTGGGAATATTTCCCCACACGTCCTCGGGTCGGAAAATGTGTCCGACACGTCCTCGTACGATTCACCGTACAAACGTGAAAGGTGAACTCCGACCGGGGAATCACGATCCATCCCGGGCGTCCGAATGTACAACCGTATGGTGAAAAGACCGTCCGCACCGAACTCCCATAACAACCATGGAGACGTCCAAACAGGTGCCCGGTACGTGCCGTACCCCCCCCAGCCCCCGTAGGTACGCGCCGACCCCCCCCCAGCCCCCGTAGGTACGCGCCGACCCCCCCCCAGCCCCCGTAGGTACGGGCCGACCCCCCCCAGCCCCCGTAGGTACGCGCCGACCCCCCCCAGCCCCCGTAGGTACGCGCCGACCCCCCCCCAGCCCCCGTAGGTACGGGCCGACCCCCCCCCAGCCCCCGTAGGTACGCGCCGACCCCCCCTGTGTGTACACCCGTGTACGGTGCGTACCCCCCGTGTACGTTCGAGTCGTACCCCCCCGTGTACGCTCGAATCGAACCCCCCCGTGTACGCTCGAGTCGAACCCCCACCCGTGTATGTACGGTGCGTACCCCCCGTGTACGCTCGAGTCGAACCCCCCCGTGTACGCTTGAGTCGAACCCCCCCGTGTACGCTCGAGTCGAACCCCCCCGTGTACGCTCGAGTCGTACCCCCACCCGTGTATGTACGGTGCGTACCCCCCCGTGTACGCTCGAGTCGAACCCCCCCGTGTACGCTCGAGTCGAACCCCCCCGTGTACGCTTGAGTCGAACCCCCCCGTGTACGCTCGAGTCGAACCCCCCGTGTACGCACGAGTCGTACCCCCACCCGTGTATGTACGGTGCGTACCCCCCGTGTACGCTCGAGTCGTACCCCCACCCGTGTATGTACGGTGCGTACCCCCAGCGCATAGCGCTGGGGGTATGCACCGTACATACACGGGTGGGGGTACGACTCGAGCGTACACGGGGGGTTCGACTCGAGCGTACACGGGGGGTTCGACTCGAGCGTACACGGGGGGGTTCGACTCGAGCGTACACGGGGGGGTTCGACTCGAGCGTACACGGGGGGTTCGACTCGAGCGTACACGGGGGGTTCTACTCGAGCGTACACGGGGGGTTCGACTCGAGCGTACACGGGGGGGTTCGACTCAAGCGTACACGGGGGGTTCGACTCGAGCGTACACGGGGGGGTTCGACTCGAGCGTACACGGGGGGGTTCGACTCGAGCGTACACGGGGGGGTTCGACTCGAGCGTACACGGGGGGGTTCGACTCGAGCGTACACGGGGGGTTCGACTCGAGCGTACACGGGGGGTTCGACTCGAGCGTACACGGGGGGTTCGACTCGAGCGTACACGGGGGGTTCGACTCGAGCGTACACGGGGGGGTTCGACTCGAGCGTACACGGGGGGGTTCGACTCGAGCGTACACGGGGGGGTTCGACTCGAGCGTACACGGGGGGGTTCGACTCGAGCGTACACGGGGGGTACGCACCGTACACGGGTGTACACACGGGGGGGTCGGCGCGTACCTACGGGGGCTGGGGGGGGGTTGGCGCGTACCTACGGGGGCTGGGGGGGGTCGGCGCGTACCTACGGGGGCTGGGGGGGGTCGGCGCGTACCTACGGGGGCTGGGGGGGGGGGTCGGCGCGTACCTACGGGGGCTGGGGGGGGGTCGGCGCGTACCTATGGGGGCTGGGGGGGGGGGTCGGCGCATACCTACGGGGGCTGGGGGGGGTCGGCGCGTACCGGGCCACCTACTCTGGTCGATTCGCGCCGTACTTCGCTTTTGCGGCACTTTTTGGGTGCCGTGAAAATATTGCCGTCCGGACTGCTGTCGGTTCGAATCGTAATTCCTGGTTCGTGAAACGCTGCCTGAAAGCGTCCCGACGTCACGTCGCAGCATTCCCGGATCACATTCGTATGTATATTTTCGTCGGTCGGTGTTTTTTACGATTCGTACGGAAATGGTGTTTCCGTGCGAATCGTAATTCCATGTTTGTAAAGTTTTACAACCGGGTACGAGTCGGACGGGGAATTCGCTCCGACCGACGGTTCGTACGCGGTTTTTAACGGATCGTAATCGGCACCTAAGTGTAGTGTGAAAGGAGGCCTTATTTACAAGACAGCAATAAGCCATGTTAAGTGACTTAACGCTGCCTTGTAAATAAGGCGAAACCACTATTGCCACCACAACATCCCAAAAAGAGACATTGCGGTGACGATAGGGACTTGTAAATATGCCCCACAGTTCTTCTGGAACTAGAGACATGAATATTATGGCTGAATGCAGATTTGATAACCATATTTGACAATAAACAACAATACAAGAAACATTGCTGAGTGTTGTTGAGACTGACAGATAATTATAAATGAAAAGATATCACTAGACATGTTAACAAGAAACCTTTTATTATTTTAGATGAGGCTTTGTTTATATGCCAGGTTATATCTATGATGTTCATATGGCCTTGTTAAAATGAATGGGATTCTGAAATCCCAGTAAAAATCCTCTCTCTAATTTTTCTATTATACATGGGAATCTGTAATATTATTTCATTATAATTGGCGACTTGTGATGTACCAGGACACCGATTATGAAGAAAAGACGTTGAAACTTGACCATTATAAGTTTTTTAAGTTAGTTGTGGCAACCCAATACGTGTTGCCAAGGCCAGCAGCCATGGTGGAAGGCATGTCATGTCATGGAGCATAACTGAAGCATCTGTTTAAATCAACGAAATTAGATAGTTGCTTTTCTTTCTTCTTTGTTAGCATACAAGGACAAGCATCATTAGATAGCAAGGGAAAAGCTAGAATGGGTTTGCTTGTTTCTACACATTCTGAGCTATTGCTGCTTTTCTTTAAAAAAAGGACTGAAATTGAACTTTTTCCATAATCTCTTTGCTTCAAATAGCTAACAGGTTTTTGATGTGTTTAATTTTGCACTAGAGGTTTTATTGATAGATTTCTTGTTTGCAAACATTCTTGCTCTTTCAAATTAAAGAGCTATGCACCTAGGTTTTAAAGTGTTTGTAGGAAAGATGTTGGTGTGACCATGGATTGTATTGGATAAAGTACCCCCTGGCATAGATGATAAGAGTATTGCAAGTCACCTTGGAGATCCATAACTGTAGAAAGGAACTCTGCCTTTGGCCTCGATCATCTGTACGGTTATGGAAAACCCTTAGTGACTTGCAATATCCTTATAGAGTATGGCAAGGGTATTAATTTCCCCATATTTCACCAAGTCCACAGCAAAGTACATCAGGGTGCACTCCTCTCTTCATGAAATGTCAAATAAATATCTGACTATTGAGAGGAAGTGTTTCTGATCCCAAGAACACTAAGAATGTATGACAATATGTGGTTGACTTTAGAGTTTCAACTCCTGTTCCTTGTCTGTGTGTTGGACATTCCCACCCAGCTGTGAAGACAGTGATCAAACAGGGTAGGCAAAATGAGGCAGTCCTGGAGAGAAATGGAAAGGAATTTCCTTTACCACAGATGCACACTCCTCCAGTGGTAGCTAGATGAGACCATTTCCATTTCTCATCTTACTTCATCATGCTTTGCTGACTCTTTGATATAACTCCTCACCAGCTGGGACAGTGGGCACATCCCCCATTGTTCCGTAAGCAGAGTTATCTTTATTCCTTCTCTTAAGAGATTGCGTTATGGTGAGTCTGACCTGCTCTGACTATGGTGGAGGAACAAGTGTGGCCCAGGACCATGACTAGGGCTTGAAAAAACACAAAACTGGGCCTGCTTTGCGCGCCAGGTTGCATCTATGCTCGATTGTGCAAAATGCATCCTTGCTGCTACAAAGTTGACCTCATTTGTGGCAAGATGATATTTACAGCTAATGAAAGCAATCTAGATCCTTGCCTTAGCTGAGTTTTGTGCTATTGTCCTCTGTAGGTAGTGGGCCAGGGCAGTTTGGTTGACATTTACTATATTAGTGGCGGGGTTAGAACTGTACATTGGCGGGAGCGCGCGGCGCGATGATCCAAGATGGCCGCCGGGTGAGGAGCTCCGCTTGAACAAAGCCGACTCGAGCGTGAAGGCACCTCTTTACTGCAACGGAGCTTCGCTTCGACCATGGATTTGGTTATGGGACACTGCAGAGACTGTTTTGGCAAGTTTTTTTGACCGAAATGCGGTCTTTTTGTCACTTTAATTGTGCATTTTCTGCTCCCCTCAGATGGCGGCCGCCATTTTGTTTTTTCTGCAGCGTTGTTTTTCTATTTTTTTGCTGCCACTGACTCTTTTTGCCAATTCCCTGTTGTTTTTTGGTGGCACTACGGCGGTGGCTGCGTTAGTTCACATTATGCCATCTTTTTGCGCAATTATTTGTTAGTGGTTGGTCTCTTTAGCTGCTTTTGTGGATTCCTCGGATTGTATCTCCTAGCAATTTTTTTAGAGGGAGCCAGTTGTGTTTCCAGCGTCCCAGTACCCTTCGCTGTGTTGTATCTTGGCACTTTCATCGTTTGCTACGCCTCCTCTTGTTGCTGACTAAGCAATATCACTGCTGTCCTGCCTGCATTCCGCCATTGGTTATTTCAGTCATAATTGTTTGCGGTACCATCAGTATGGAGGGCGTACATTCAACTAAACCTCACGGTGGTTCCACTGGGGGAAGGAAGGATTCAAGCAACCCTTCTGTCAAGCGTACCAAAAAAGACCCGCCTTCCCCAAATAAGTCTCCGCTGCCTCTCACTCTTGAGGATATTATGGAAGAGTTGCGCCTTATTCGTCCTTTTATTACAGACACTGTTGCCACGCTTCAGAGGTTAGATGATAAATGGTCTAGTTTGGATACGAGATTGTCTGAGGTGGAACAGAGGATCAGTGATGCACAGGATGTTGTTACTAAAGTTGACACTCTCACCAAAGAGGTCGGCCAGCTCAAGAAGGTAGCGGAGGATTTGGAAAACCGCAATAGGCGCAACAACCTGCGCATTTATGGTATTCCGGAAGGATCGGAGGGGTCGGATATGATCCAATTCCTAAAATCTCAAGTTCTTCAAATTGTTGGCCTCCCGAAATCCTCAGACTTTAACATACAACGTGCTCATCGTCTGGGGCCAAGGAATGCATCTTCTGCATCGAAACCTCATGGAATCATAGCATATTTCCTCCTCTACTCTGATCTTATGACGATTCTCCAGGCCGCCAAGCAACATAAGCAAATGATCTGGTCTGGGCACAAGGTCTTTTTCACTCAGGACGTTTCCAAGCCTACGGCTTCCCGTCGAAAGGAATTTTTGGACCTCAGACCTGCTTTGAGATCTATGAATGCACGCTATGGTTTAATACACCCTTGTTTTTTCAAAGTGACCTATAAGGAAAGGACTTTTAGTTTTGAGGATCCTGCTGACTTGCGGAAGTTCATTCATACTCACAAGGGAGAACTTATGGAACTGAGCAAACCCTAGTTGTTTTTTAAGTATATGACTATTTTGTTCTACTAAAATATTCTGTTATAAGTTGGATAGTTCCTGTACTTCTTTTGCTCATTCCTTGTTTTTCCTTTTGTTTTGCAGGATTCCCCTATGTGGTGTTCTTGTCAAGGTCACCCTTTGTCCCATCCTGCTGTTTACAGTGTTTACCCCTTCTGTTGCTGTTTCTTTCCCTAGATGTTTGGTAAGTTCATTCACTTGTCCTATTTGATTTATATATTGTTCTAGTTTTCCAATTTATAGTCTTTCGTCTTTCAGTTTTTTCTATCTCTGTGGTAGTCTGTTCTCCTATATGCTCCTTTTAGTGCGGCTGTTTTGTTCTTCGTCGCCCCCCTCTCACAGTAATGTTTTTTGTTCAATTGCTTTCTGTGGCTAAAGTCTATTGGCTTTTCGTCACCCTCCTTTGGATGCCTTTTGGGGATTTCTGTACCCCTGTACCTTTCTCTCTATTTTTCCCCTTTTCCTCTTCGCTTCTTCCCCCTTTTTGCTGTTTGTCCTCTCTTTCCTCATCCCTTTTTATCCCTGTCATCTCTACTCTTTTGGCAACTTCTTCATTATCTGGTACACACCACACTTCCTTTTTTTCTTTCTCTGACCATGGTACTTCTTTGTTTTTCTTCTCTTTTATATCTTTACCACCGTATTTGCGGTTGTTGCCTGCTTTAATTTTTCTGTTTCTTACTATTTATTCAGGCACATATTCATTTAATTTCTATTTTCAGTTTACTTCTCATTCTCTACCCTGTCTTAAATTCCATACTCCTTTCTGCTTATCTTTACTTTATTTACAGAAATGAATGGTCTTCGTGTTATTTCTTGGAATGTTAAAGGAGTTCGCAACCCTGTAAAAAAACAACGTGTCTTATCTCATTTAGCAAGGTTGAAATGTCATGTTGCACTGTTACAAGAAACCCACCTTAACTCTCAAGATTTGTCTTCGCTGCGTAGACAATGGGTTGGAGAGGCATTCTGTTCTCCAGCAGTAAATAGTAAAAATGGTGTTCTTATTTTGTTTCATAAGTCATTATCTGTTCAGTTGCACAATGAATTCCATGATACTTGTGGTAGATGGCTATTTTTAGATGTTACTGTTAATAATACACAATTTTCCTTCTGTAATGTTTATGGCCCTAACGGTGTAGATTTATCCTTTTGGAGGGATTTCTCTAAGCTTCTTTCCTCTCATGCAAGTGATAATTTGATTGTGGGTGGTGACTGTAACCAACTAATGGACCCATTTTTAGATCGTAAATCACACACCAGATATGTCCCCAATAAAATGCAAAAGTCCTTTTTTAATGCTATCTCCTCTAGAGGTCTTATTGACTCATGGAGACTTTCTCATCCCGATACTTTAGAATTTTCCTTTTTTTCTCCAGTGCATTCTTCACATTCCCGTATAGATTATATTTTTCTCACACAGCATTCATTCCAATTTATGACTAATTCAGAAATAGGCTCAATTCTTATATCTGACCATGCTCCGGTTATTACTGACCTGGACTTTCCCTCACCTACTCCCATCTCTAGGCGGTGGCGCTTTAATAATTCGCTCCTCCTAGATTCACAGTTTGTTGAGCAATTTATATTTTTTGCACAGGATTTTTTTATAAATAATCTTCATTCTACTTCTCACTTTCACTCTATTTGGGATTCCTTCAAGGCTGCTACTAGAGGTTTTATTATTGCTTTTGTCTCACGGAAAAAGAAAACAGCTCTTTCAAAGTCGGCCCAAACAAATCAAAGACCTAGAGCATCTCTACTTTACCACTAATTGCTCAGAATCGCTCTCTTCCCTCATCAAAGCAAAAATGCAATTTAACAAGCACTCTTGGGACTCTGCGAGTAATACTCTTCTCAATTTTCATTCCAAAATGTATGGGGGACGCAATAAGGCTGGTAAGTCTCTCGCTACTTATCTAAAAATTAAAAAACAGAAATCTAAAATAATAACTATCACTGACTCGCATGGGAATCCTCAGCATACTGATGATAAAATTCTCGATTGTTTTGTTCAATATTATTCCACACTTTATACGCCCAAATCTGTTCCCTCGCCTTCTCAAATTGACTCCTTCTTTCAGTCTCTCCCTAGGTCCTCGGATAGTTCTGTGGATCTCTCATCATTGGACGTTCCTCTTTCAGAGAAAGAGCTACTTAATGCTATTACTCTTCTTCCCAAAGATAAAACTCCGGGCCCAGATGGTTTCACGGTTCGTTTTTATCTCCACTTTAAAGATATCCTGTTACCACATTTATTTTCTTTGATTAACTCCTTTGTTGCTCAAGGGAGGTCCCAAGGTTCTTTCACTCAGGCTATGTTATGCTTAATCCCTAAAAAAGAGAAAGATCCCTCCCTTTGCAAGAATTATCGACCCATTTCTTTAATTAATACGGACTGTAAAATTTACGCTAAAGTTTTGGCCTCTCGTATTAACAAAGTTATTCCTGATCTTACCAACATTTATCAATCCGGGTTTGTTAAAGGTAGATCCATTACTGATAACTCGAGAACCTTCCTTAACATTATTCACCTGGCCTCAAAGATGGACTCACCAATCGCTGCCATTACCTTAGATGCTGAGAAAGCGTTTGACAGAGTTTGTTGGGATTTTATGCTTGGTGCTTTGCGGTGGCATGGCTTTAGTCCTCCCTTCATTCATTATGTTAAATTGTTATACTCTGCTCCCTCCACTTCTATTTGGGTTACCGGGTCTGAATCCTCTTATTTTTCTTTACATAGAGGCACAAGACAAGGTTGTCCTCTCTCTCCTCTTCTTTTTATTCTTGCGTTAGAACCCTTTTTGGAAAAAATTCGACGTTCATCATCGTATACTGGCTTCATATTTCAAAACATTGATATTAAGTTTACGGCCTATGCAGATGATATTTTGCTTTATATTTCTAACCCGTCCACTTCTTTGCCCACACTCTTTTCCTTGTTACAAGAATATTCTCTGGTTTCTGGGTATAAACTTAATATAGATAAATCTGAGGTTCTACCACTTAACAAATTTTGCCTTCCTCATATGTTTCAGGGTTCGGGTTTTGAATGGAACTCACGTAATATTAAATGTTTAGGTATTCTGTATGCTAGCACTATTAGGGATACGATTAAGCTTAATCAGAAGGATATAGTTAAAAAGCTCTCTTCCCTTATAGAATGTTGGTCCCCCCTTTTCTTATCCTGGTGGGGGAGGCTCGCCACTATTAAAATGATGCTTCTTCCTATAGTCAATTTTTACCTTTCAATGCTTCCAATCTCCCTTCCACTCTATTTTTTTAAAACTATAAATCGTATTTTTACCTCCTTTTTATGGAATAAACGTAAGGCGAGGATTTCTCTCTCCCGTCTTCAGCAACCTAAAGATCTGGGTGGAGTTAATTTCCCCAACATTGTTCGATTTCACTCAGCTTTTACTCTGAAACAGATTTGGCCTTTTCTATCTGATTTGTCTGACCCCCCTCTAACAGCCTGGAGTGCTATAGAACTTGCGCCGCTCTCGCCTTTCTCATTTGTTACGGCTGCCCGGTTATCTCATCCTCCGCAACGTTTTCTTACTCCTATCTTTAGACACTCTAAGGCACTTGCCCTTTCTGTCTTTCGCTCTTCCCTCTCGCAGTTGGAGTTTCATTCCTCAATCCCAATTTGGTATAACAAATCCGTTAAGATTAATCACAGAGCACTTTTTTGGAAAGAATGGATAGATAAAGGCATCATTACTTTCGATTCCTTACTTAGCAATAATTCCCTGCGCGACTTCTCCGACATTCGCGACTCTTTTCACCTCTCTAATGCCCACTCCTCCCAATATCCCTTGCTCAAAAACTCATTAGATCTCTTTATTTCTCAGGGCTCCTCACTCTCTACTATTGACTCAACCATTTTCCCTCTGCCGGACTTCTCTTTTCCCCTTAAAGCTGCTGCTATTTATAAGCTACTTTCCTGTTCCCCTGTAGTAAGAACCAAGTCCAAACTTGAACTCTCCTGGGAAATGGATCTAGCCCAAGAGTTTCCCCTTCAAGTTTGGAATTCCTTGTGGTTAAAGTTGCACACTGCTTCACGTTCTGCTAGCACCACACAGACTCTGTATTTTTTTTACAATAATCTTTTTTTTACTCCTTCTGATTTATATAGTTTCAAATTAATTGACTCTAAAAAATGTTGGTCTTGCCCCTCTGAGAATAGTGACTTTTTGCATATGTTTTTTCACTGCCCGTTGGTTAAATCCCTTTGGTCCCGTATTTCGTCTAAACTGAACGATATCTTAGCTACTGACCATACTTTTGAGATTGTCCATATTTTTTTGGGTGGTATGGCTCCTATATGGAATGTTTCTGCCAATGTACGTAAATTTATAGACTTTTATATCGCCATTTCTCTACAGATAATTACGACCAATTGGAAAGATACTTCCAAGATCTCATATAATGCATGGTGGAATCTACTATGCCATCACCACCGACTGGATCGTGCTTTTGCCACCACTGTACCTCTTTTGATCAAAAAAGATCTGTTATGGTTGCCATTAACTAATTTTCTCTCTCAAACTGTCCCTTAAATAGCTGTTTTTATTTCTTTTTCTTTTTGTTCATGTTATACATACAGCTTCATGTAGTGTATTTATTCATTTACTAGCTTACGGTATTTATATGATGCTTATCCAGTATAATGGTTGCATTCCCCCTCCCTTCCCCTTCTTCTCTCCTCCTCTCTTCTCTACCCTACCTGCCCATTAATCAAAACCTTAAAATGCTTTTTACCTAAGTATATTCTCTACCTTTCTATTGGCACTTCTTTCAGACTGTATGATTTCGTTTTTTTTCTATTGTTCTATTACATTGCCTTTTTTTTGTTTTTCTGTAGTGATGTTTTACTTGGAGTATGATATTTAATAAAGCTTTCTAAACTCAAAAAAAAAAAAGAACTGTATATTGGTGATGCCCACTGTATTGTGCCTTTGCTGTGGACCTTCTATCGATAAAGGGCATGCCAGTGTTTGCAGATTTCAGCTAACTGCTGAAATCCATTAATGTTGGACACAGTCTTTGGACTCAGGAGAGGACCATCACCAGGTAATTGTCAATTATAATAATTGTGTCATTTTTTTAGGAACGGGTTGTGGGTTTATAGGGGAATAGGCTGGGAAGTAATTAATTTTTATAACAAATTAATTATAGATTTTTATGTATTAGTATTTATTTCATTTAGATTTTATAGTGTTAATTGTGGGAATTCATTATTATTAATTATTAATTAATTGGCTGATAATTATTATTAATAATTATTAGGCAATTATGTTAATTGTGTCAATTTTATAGGAGCGGGTGGTGAGGTTTATAGGAGTGAGAAGTAATTTATTCATAATTAATATTTTTTTGTCAATTAATTCAAATTAATAGTTAAAATTCAAATATGGAAATTGTGTCATTAATTTTGATGTAAGTTGTGAGGTTTATAGTGGTTAAGGGTGGGAAGTAAATTCTTGTACATTAATTAATAAGTTGTTGGTAATTGATATTAATTTATTAATGTAAAATTAGTTATGGAAATTGTGTAATGATTTTTAGGTGTGGGTTGTGGTGTTTATTGGGGTAGAGGGTGGAAAGTAATATATGTTAAATTAATTAATAATTAGTTGATTATTAATATTAATTTATCAATTGATAAATATTCATGGTAAGTGTTTGTTATTTTGTGTGTTTGGTTTTATAGGGGTAACGTTTAGGGAGTAAATTAAGTTGTATTTGTTCTAATTAAAAAAAATATATATTTGTTTAATTGTTAATTAATTATGTTAATTATGGAGGTACATTTAAAAAAATGTGGTTTGTGAATTGTGTGGTGCTTTAGTGTAGGAAATAGATTTTTTGCTTTTAAATTATTTTTGATTTTTGTAAAATAATGTTTCTAGGTATTTGTTAGATCATTAACATTCTAATCTGTTTCTAGCTTTTGTAATATTCAAAACTTTTATATATGTTTTATTTTTTGATTTTTAAAATCTTCTGTTGATGTTGTTAGTTTGTTTGTTTTCTAATTTTGAAATTACTCCAGTGGAAATATTCATTTTTACCCCTCGGCTATCCAACACTTTACCTACTGTTGCACAAACTGGAGTGGGAATAGTAATTTTTAGCCATTCGCTATCCAACACTTTCCCTACTGTTGCACCCACTGGAGTGGGAATAGTAATTTTTACCTCTCCACTATCTAACACTTTCCTTAGTGTTGCACCCACTGGAGTGGGAATAGTACATTTTACCCATCCGCTATCCAACACACTCCCTACTGTTGCACCCACTGGGGTGGTAATAGTAATTTGTACCCCTCTGTTATCCAACATTTTCCCTACTGTTGCACCCACTAGAGTGGGAATAGTAATTTTTACCTCTCTGCTATCCAACACTTTCCCTACTGTTTCACTCAATGGAGTAGAAATAGTAAATTTTACCCATCCGCTATCCAACACTTTCCCTACTGTTGCATGCACCGGAGTGGGAATAGTAATTTTTACCTCTCTTCTATCCAACACGTTCCCTACTCTTGTAATGTCATGTAAAAGCGTACTTGTATAGCGCAACTATCACTCCAAGGAGCATCTTGGCGCTAATACGGAGAGACCAGAGATGGAAACAGAGCTGGTTTTCTGCTCCTAACAGAAAAATAAGGGTGTTCAAATCAGAGTTTTACAAAGTATGTCTGGTGCACTGTAAATCCAGGTTTTAAGTGCCTTCCTAAACACAGACTCAGATGCAATCTGGCGAAGCTGAGGTGGAAGTTTATTCCATGCCTTTGAGCCTATAACCGCAAGTGATTTTCCCCCCTTTGACACCAATCTGAAAGTTGGAATGATCAGCAGATTTGCGTTGGATGATCTTACGCTATGGGAGGGAACGTACCGCTTGAAGCCAGTTGGAAGATATTGGGGGCCTCGTGAGTGAAAGGCTCTGAAGGTGATAATAAGGACCTTAAACAAAACATGTTTGTGAATTGGTAGCCAGTGCAAGATGTCTAATGCTGCCGAGGCAGATGATTTCCTGGGCCACTTGAGTACCAGCCATGCAGCCGCGTGCTGGACCATCTGAAGTTTGTGCATAACTGCTCTGTTGGTTCCTGCATAAAGGCTGTTACAATAGTCCAGCCTAGATGTAATAAGGGCAACAGCAACAGTTTGCCTGGCTGAGTAGGGGAGCAAGTCGAAGAATTTCTTTAGAATTTTTATAATATGGAAACAGGTGCTCGCAACTGCCAGGGATTGTTGTTTGAAGGATAGGGTGGTGTCAAACTTTATTCCTAAATTCCCAGCTACATTTATTGTATTAGGGGGGGTTGGCATTTTCTGGCCACCAAAGTTTAGGCACGAAGGGGTTTTGTTGGCCAAATGGCAGGATCTCTGTTTTTTCCGAGTTACACCTCAGATGGTTGTAATTCATCAATTTGAAGGTTGCTGAGAGGTATTTTCTGAGATTTTCTTCCACCTCTGGAGTGGGAATAGTACTTTTTACCCCTCCACTAACCAACATTTTTCCTACTGTTGAACTCACTGGAGTGGGAATATTAAGTTTTACCCCTCCACTATTCAACACTTTCCCTAATGTTGCACTCACTGGAGTGGGAATTTTAATTTTTACCCCTCCGCTGACCAAACTTTTCCCTACTGTTGAACTCATTGGAGTGGGAATATTAAGTTTTACCCTTCTGCTACCAACACTTTCCCTACTGTTGCACTCACTGGAGTGGGAATAATAATTTTAACCCTCCGCTATCCAACACTTTCCCTACTGTTGCACTCAATGGTTTGCAAAATGTAATTTTAAAGACAATTAAATACTTAAATGGTTTAATTTACGATATAATGTTTTTTATTAGATTTTATGTTATAAGTGTATGTAAATATATATATTTATTTGTATTTTTTTAATATATTTTTAAAATTAAAACATACATTTAAATTAATAGTTTATTAATTGTTTTAAAGGAAATATATATATATATATATTACAATTTATATATATATGTTTTAATATTTTTAAATTAATTTTCTTTTATTATATTTGTTCAAATGTATATTAAATAAAAAATAAATCTATATATGTAACATTAATTCTTATTTAAATAAACAACAATATTTTGTACATCTATATTTTTTACATTGATAATTCTGTTTCGATATTTTTGTACTTACAATCTTGTATATAGGATATTGATATTTTTGACATCGGCATTTTTGCATCAATAATTTTTTATGGGGTTAATTTTGGCATCAATATCCTATCACTGAACCCATGTTCCAACCTATACTATTGGTAGAGTTGGTCAAGTGAGGGGGTTGTTGAATTATTGAGGGTTTGATTCTAATATTTGTTTTATTAGGGAGAGCTTCCCTGAGAGAACAGGAGAAGCATTTTTTTCTTTTTGTAGTGTTTTAATTTCCTGGTATGACAATAAGAATGGCTTTCAGGGGTCACAACTGTTTCACTTATAATTGTGTTTCTTTGTTCAGGATTTGGGACAACCTCTGATGGTGTGCAGATAAATCATCGCCTTGTCATATTTTTGCTTAAATGCAAATACATGCCCATAGTTCTAGAATGAGAGACAGCAGGAAACCTGTCAATTTTTTAACTTAGCAATCCTTTTCTGGGGAATCCTGTTGATTTCTTGGCCACGATGTTTAATGCCATACTGGCCTCTGGGAACATACCAAAGGGCTGGCGAGGCTCAATTATTCACCCTCTTTTTAAAGGAGAGATAGCTTCGTACCCAACCAACTATTGTCTGCTAGACATGGATCTCAAATACTTCTCAACCCTGCTGCTACAAGATCTGTCTGAGTGGGCATTGGAAGCTGGAATACTGCCCCTGTACCTGACAGGGTATACAACCTGATGGCTGTAGGCCTGATTATGAAAAGAGGGAGTGACCACCACACCTTGTTGTTCATGTGCTTCGGAAATTTTAAAGCAGCGTTCAACCGTGATCCATGTGATAAACTATGAGAAAAGTTAAAACACAGGTGGATCCCGCAAAAACTATTGAGGCAATCAGGCTATTATACACAAGGACTTGTGTGAGGATCAAGGTCGGGATGGCAATCATCTGTCCAGGGAAATGGATAAGGTAATCGGCCTGAAACACGGGTGTCTGCTTGCACCATTCTTGTTTAACCTGAATGTCTTATACCTCTCACCTGACCTGGAAGAGCTGATATGTCATGCCCAAGCCTGGGTGGTCTGCATTTCTCCAACATTCATTACAGAGATGACTTACCCCTCTAAGCAACACCCAGGTCGGGCTGCAAAGATTGATCAATCGCCTTTTGGGATATTCACTCCTAAGGATTTCTAATATTCAATGTCATTACAGAGGGTCTTTCTAATCTTTGCTGCTACTACAGGAGGGAGGCACCCTCAGAGGAAAACCAGACTATGAATTTTGCACTTTACAGGACAAAACATACATGGTCATGCTCTAGGCCTTCTAGTTGTAGCTGCTATTACAAGGAAGTGGTATGGGGGAGGCACCTTCAGAGGTTCCTTTAGATTGAGTCTTACCTGCTCTTTAATTTTTGTGAACTCTGTGTTTTGTAGCATGTTTTGATATTTTTTACCAAATGGTTATGTTAAATTGCTTGATGTGTGCTCTTTTTAGTTTTTTCTTATGTTTATGATTCTTATTAACTAATAAACTTCTCTCTCTCTCTCTCTCTCTCTCTCTCTACTTCCGTAGCTCATGAAGTGAAATAATTAAATTCTGGACAAGGAACAACATGTGAGTTTACCCAGATGTAGAGACAGATCTCTCATTGTGATATGATCAACTCAGAATGGTAAACTAAAAACAACATGATACATGTGGGTGTTTTTATGGCTGCAAACAGTCCTTATTGCTGTTTGGAATCACAAAAAATCTTTTTTTCTACACAATAAAGGCATATTAGGAGTCAGTATTTTTTGCTGACTTATAAAATGGCTTTAAGGCTCCACACCAAATTGCTATTTGGTAGGGCTTCTTGTATGTATCCCTTACAAATAGCAATTCAATATGAGATGTATCAATGTTTTTTGACCGAAATGTGGTCGCAACACATTGAAAATGGACTGACTCCTGAGTTAAGATCCCTTCCCCATTGTGAATGTAAAAAATAAATATATTAGGGAATAGGCAATGGATCCGGGGGACCACTCACAACAATCAAACATACTGTTCACAAAAAGACAGCATTTCTTTTTAAAGGCAGCATTATTTACTGTAAGGAAAATGAGGTGCATTAAAGAAAAGTTTACTTTATTGAAAGGATATGAAAGTCATGGAGGTCTGCTGACCTTTGCGGACCACCATCGCTGTAATGGCCACTAATCAGAGTTAGACTCAGTTTGCAACCTACCTCATAAATATTCATGAGGTAAGTCTGATTTCGACCACCTCCTAGTACCACCTTGTCAAATCTTCAAGTTCTGTACATTGGATTCGGGAATTTTATTCTGACTTGTGAATTATTTTATAGCTCCATGCAGGTTGTGAACCGGTCTCTGCTACCAGAAACTATTGGTACAGAAACGTTTCGCTTTAATTTAATCAGTTCAACCCTTAACTTACAATAGGGTCTCCAACTCCAAGCCAAAATCTTCTCTGCAATGGATCTTTGCCACTGTTTTAGATTTCACATTAGTAAATCAGTTAAATTAATTTACAAAAATATCAAGAAAATCATGGTAGAGTCAATTAAGTAAATTACAGTGTGTTCAACAAAGGAATGTAAACCCTACTCTACTCTAAGTGGATCCTAACCTACTAGAACCAATAGGAGTCCTTTTGGAAAAGAGCAAGATTAAAAGGAGCACTGAAATAGAATCATATGGAAGTCAAACTCCTCATGAAGAGTAGTTCCCGAAAGTCATCGAGTCCTGTCGCTCAAAACAGCAAACAGTTGCAGTAACAACTGTTTAAATTTAAGCTAAGAAAATAGTTACAGCAGTAGCTATAACTGGTAAAGAAAATAGAAACCCACAAAAGTAGCATGCAAAAGAAATCAAAATCAGCAGTAGCTCACAGCGAATAGGTTATAAAGTGCTAACTAGGAACACATATATTATAAACAAAAAAACATATGTAACAATCCATGCTGGTGTTAGGTCATCTTAAGCCAATGAAGAAGGATCATCCGATGGTCTTCTGCTTCTTCCTTCATTCCCACAGTAAATGTACGAAGTCGGCAAGGTGCTATGTACAAGTGTCAACTTAGGGGCCTATTAGGATGGCGGGCAGACACCCTAGCGGTGCTTGGACCGGCCGCCAGTGGTGCGGCAGTCCTGCACCGGCAATTAGGATGCTACCGCCACCATGGCGGTGGCATCCTCTATTCCCAGCATTGTGGTGGGCGGTGCTCACAGCACCACCCGCCACAATGCTGTGGCTGCATTGTGTGCATTTGCATGCACAACGTGGCAGGCACCGCGCGGTGCCTGCCACGTCATCCATGCAAATGCAGGGGGTGCCATAGGTACCCCCCATGTGAATCATCCAGGGGGCCTTCAATGGGCCCCCAACTCAGGAATCCGCATGCTTTTCCGTGATGGCGAAAGGCTGCTTCCCACTGGCATCCTAATATGGCTGGCGGTGTCTAGGAGACACCTCCACCATATGCAACGGTTTCCGTCCGCCGCAGTCCCCCGCCATCATAATATGGCAGGGGGGAAATGGGAGGCGGGCGGGGTATGATGTAGGACTGATCGCCACCACCATGCAGGCTGTGGTGATCCGCCCTTCATCATAATAGACCCCTTAGTGGCTAAACATTCAAGTGCATTAGCTTCGCTCTAAGTTCCCATGAGAACCTTGCAGATTAATTATTAGCTATTCAGTATTCCACTGTGTAACAATGGACTATTCTAAAGGCAAAAACATTCTATTGGTAACCTATAACATCAGGCATAAGATACAAGTCTTCATTTAAGCATTATTGTTTTAATACACTATTCTGTATTCAGCATAGTGAATATGTGGCAGTTAGAAAACTAACTAAATAAGATGAGAACATGTAGCTTAGGGAAAGAAGAAATATATTTTTTAAATCACCAAATTCTACAGAGATGACATGTTTCAGCAAGTCAAGTGTGAATTATTTATCAGATTATATTGCATAGTTTAACATTTCCTAAAAACATTTGTTTATTAAAAAAGAAAATTAGCTGAAAGATAAAAAGATGAAAGAGGCCTACTGTGGACTAGTAGTGTAACCACAATAGAAATGAATACTTTCTGCAAAAATCATCTTATAATTTTGCATGTTTAAGAAAAGGGATGTTTTACAACGTTTCATTCTTTGAAGCATTTTCGTGTTAATATCTAGTGTAAATTGTGGCACAAATTTTAAGCTAAATTCACCTGCTCAATCACACTCTGAATTAGAATTTAGCATAGCAACCTGTTACTACATAGGTCGATTCGTACAATTTGTTAAATGATTTACTGGTCATGTAAATACTGGTCACAAATTAATACCAGATTTTTACGACCAGTAATTAGTACACTGTGAACAGTGTGCAATATCGTATCCCTATCCTGCCTTAATTATTAATGCCTTCAAAGAGGTCTTGCAAGGTCGGAACCTCAGTTGGACATGCTTCTTCAAAGGAAAACTGTTCATAGGCAGCTGTGACATTCCAATTAAAGATCCTCACAGGTGTTAAAAGATTTTCTAGTAATTTGTAGAGTCAGGCACTGCCGCTGCTGAACCTACTATAGCTATGTTGGTATTTTCAGGGTACTCACTAATGTAAATGCATGTTTCAATGAAAAATCAGTGAAACAAAAGCCTTCATCACTAATATATCAATAGTATATAGACCTGTTTGACCATTTGTTTTTAGAAATGGTAAGTAATTCTAGAAACCGTATGCTAAAAGGAACAAGAAGACATATCAATCAATCAATCAATCAATACATTTGTAGAGCGCGCTACTCACTCGTGAGGGTCTCAAGGCGCTAAGGGGGGGGAGAGCAGCCACTGGCCGAACAGCCAGGTCTTAAGACATCTCCTGAAGGTCAGCGTCCTGGGTCTGACGCAGGTGGACGGGGTGAGTGTTCCATGTCTTGGCGGCGAGGTGGAAGAATGATCTTCTGCCAGTGGTCGTTCAGCGGATGCCTGAGACGGTGGCGAAGGCGAGGTCGACAGAGCGAAGCTGGCGGTTCGGGGTGTAGAAGGACAGTCGTTCATTGAGGAATGCTGGTCCGGCATTGTGGAGTGCTTTGTGAGTGTGGGTGAGGAGTATAAAGGTGTTCCTCTTCTTGACCGATAGCCAATGCAGATCTCTCAGGTGGCCGGTAATGTGGCTGTGGCGAGGGAGTTCAAGGATGAGGCGTGCAGAGGCGTTTTGTATGCGATGGAGTGTCTTCTGGAGTGTGGCCGTGGTTCCTACATAGAGGGCTTTGCCGTGTGCTTGGGTGACCGTTATTCTGGTTTCAGTGGGGATCCATCTGTAGATCTTGCGGAGAATGCGCAGGGTGTTGAAGCAGGAGGAGGAAACCGTGTTGACTTGCTGGGTCATCCAGAGCGTTGAGTCCAGGATGACTCCCAGGATGCTTGCGTGGCTGGTGGGTGTCGGGGCAGCTCCCAGCGTGGTCGGCCACCAGGAGTCGTCCCATGCGGAGGGGGTGGAGCCAAGGATGAGGACCTCCTTCTTGTCCGAGTTCAGTTTCAGCTGCCTGGTCTTCATCCACTCTGCGACGGCCTTCATTCCCTCATGGAGGTTGGATTTGGCGGTGGCCGGGTCCTTGGTGATGGAAAGGATCAGCTGGGTGTCATTGTTGAGGTGGTGTGCTCGGACGATGTTGGCGAGTGGTGCCATGTAGATGTTAAAAAAGGTCGGGCTGAGGGATGATTCTTGGGGTATGCCTCAGGTGATCATGGTGGCTTCAGGCCTGAAGGGGGAGGCGCACTCTCTGCGTTCTGCCGGTGAGGAAGGATGTGATCCAGTCCAGGGCTTTGTCTCGGATCCCTGTGTCTAGGAGGCGTGTGTGCAGGGTGTGGTGGCAGATGGTTGAGATCCTGATGGTGTTCCTGTGGACGATGGCTATTCCTCCTCCTGGTTTGTTGTTGTTTCGGTCCCTGCGGGTGATCTTGTAGCTGTCCGGGATGGCTATGACTATGTCGGGCGCCGAGGAGGTGTTCCTCCAGGTCTCTGTCAGGAAGGTGATGTCCGGGGCAGGGGAGTCGTGCAGGTTCCAGAGTTCGAAGGCATGCTTGTGGACTGAGCGGGTATTGAGTAGTACACAGCTGAGGTAGTTGTTGTGGCCTGCCGTGTTGGGATGGGCAGGACGTGCAGGTGTGCGCTGGATGGTGTAGCTGCAGTTTTGGCAGGTGAAGGGTCCGTGGGTGAGCTTCGAGGTGGCCTGCAAGCAGGTGGAAGTCCGTCCGGTGTTGAGTGCATGGAGGGTGTTTGTGTCATAGCAGCGATGGATCGTGTGGTGGTCGCTGGGGCCAGGGGGTCTGGCGCTGGGCGTGGTCCATGCGCAGAAGGGCGCAGACGGGCTTGCCTTTGGCGCGTCAGCGGCGCGTCCCCTGCGCGACAGCGCAGCGGTCACCATATGAAGGGAAGGGGGTGGGAGCAGAGGACGGGAGGCAGGAGCGTGCGGGATCGGGGGCGGGGCCACAGGGGCAGAAGTGGCGGGAAACTGGCACAGAAGGGAGCGGAGCAAACAAGGGTGAAAACAGATAAAGTAACGAATAATAATTAAAATAAGCTGACAACAATACAGGCACACCAAGGGTTCAATACCGGATACAGTGAATAACAGAAAAAAGAAAAAGAATTACGGGCAACAATACAGGCACTGCAGGCGGACTGCAGGCAGGGGCCTGCGGCGCAGGGACAGGCAGCAGGCTCAAACCCTGACCGGCGCAGAGCTGGGCTGAAAGACTGGAGGGCGGCTCTGCTGGGAAGAGTGCTGGACTTGAACCAAGGGTCATATAGAGCAAAGTGGCCACTGCTGTGCATTATAAGAATGTTGCAAGTCATAGAGGAATTCTATGACCATATAGAGACACAAGACTGAAAGCCAAGTTCCTTTATAAGGTCCTGGAACTCAGAGGCGACTTGCAATATCCTTTAAATGTATGGCTGATGGTATTGTATTGCTTATACTACTGGTCACACAGTATTAATGCCTCAAACCATTTCAATATATGGTCTCTTGCTCTTACATGTTCATTCCAGAAGAATAAAAGCAGAAATTGTAGCATGCCAGTAAACACATCAAAAAGCAGTTAGCAACTTTTGCGGAAAAATATTAGAATCAGTTTAATGTAAATGTGATGGCAAACTGTTCCCCAGAATGTACAGAAGCATGCAGAGTTTATGCATTTCCCGCAATTACCTACAGCATAAAAAAATCAACATGTTGCCATATATGTTTCCTTTTTAATGATCATATTCTCTTTTTAGAAAAATATATCAGAAGAGGAAAAGCTAGTTCCCAGATTCCCTGTTTAAACTGCAGCTGTAATGAGGTTCTGTGACCCATCTTTCAGCCCAGACTTCTCACTCTGGCCGCAAGAACTGTGATCACAGAAGTCTACTGTTGAGCTGCCAGAGATGTTTCAAGTCCTCTGCGATAAGGAAATTAGAGAACAGCTTTTATGGAATGAGCGCAGGTTGTCAAATATTATTTATATTATAAAGTACCCTCTTTCATACATTATAAAGATATTGCAAGTCACCAAGTTCCTTTATAGGGTCATGAAAATACACGGCGACTTGAAATATCATAGTACTATATTGCATGGGATACTTTAGTCCTTATAAATCATGGCCACCCAATCAGCCTTCCAAAAACTGCTTAAATCCTTGCTGTGTTTCTGTAGCGTATGAAAGCGATAGGATGCTTGAGGTCATGAAGAATATAAGTAGAACTTGTAGAGCAAAATGAAGCACAGCAAGAAAGAAGTTGGATAACTGCAGTAAACTATATTCAGATACCTTTACTACAATTCAGTTAAAAAAGTGCTGTAGCTCATAATGTATCAAAGCCCACAGAGATATTCCATCTTTCCTATATTTACCCAAAGCATTGAGAAATAAATGTTGCCACAAAATCATTTTTGCTGATCATTGCTTATCTAGGAAACATAGGCAGAAGCAGGAAAAGGCAAGTTTCCTCTTTTTATTTTTCGTTTTCAAAGTACAGCTTTAATTTTGCTGTGTGACTTGTCTTTCCCCATGTTTCCTGTCTCCTACAAGTATTTTGAGGTCAGAAGTCAATTGCAGTAAATGATCACAGTTGAGCTGCTATATCATTCCTTTATTACAGGTGACTAGAGATGACACAAGTAGACTATGAGAAGGACATTAGAGGTAGTCTTGTGTATAGCGATTGCAGGCTCCTATGCATTATAATATGATGTAATAATGGGGGCACAGAATGCTCACTGGTCACAACCTTGGCAATGCATTTTCCTGCCATTCTTTAGCTGTTCGCTTAAGAATGAAGGTAGCACAGCTGAGCGTCAGTCATGAGGCAGAAGAGTGTATCTATACACCCCTAAGACTTACAAGGTGAATACTAGAGTCTGATAAAACTGATGAAATTAGAATTTAGCAAGCACCTAAGGCAGGCGACTCTTATTCTAAAGGAGGCCATTCGTGCCATGCTGTGGCTAGCAAGAGAGTAATGCTTCTTAATGTATTTATATTTTATGATCTCAACCCGGTGTAATACCACACAACCAAAACACTAGACAACTCATTCCCTTACAAGAATGATGAATGGAAGGTGTGTGCCTCTATCAGCCCATGATAAATAGAGGCTTTTTTATTCATGAATTAGATGTCAGGCACAGCTGAAAAATGTGCATCATCTACTATGTATTTATTCTACAGCTTGCTGGATTTGCTCTTTCATTGCTGCAGATAGATACAGTAGCAGCCGCGTTTTATGCAGGTCAAACGATGGCTTAATCTCCTTTATTAAACTGCTTAGAACAAATGCATCGCACCACTAAAATTAACAGAGAGCAAAGGAATGCCAAGCAATCCGAGTACTTTAACACTATTTTGCAGCAATATTTATTAATTTCTCCGCAATAAAGCATTTGCAGAATACATGCATTGTTTTTTTATTAAAGTGTTGTTTATGTTCCTTTGAAATATACTTTTGTAGGTGTTCTACGGTCTTCGAATATTAAGGTTTTTAATAGGTCTGGGTGAAAAGTAAATTATGCTGGTGTAATTAGTTTTAGTCTACAGATTTTGCATTACACTCATTACACCATGTGTGGTCGCATCGTAATTAGACGGTCAGGACGCAAGTCTGCCTGGCATCACAATAAGCCTCATTGTGTTCTAAGTAAAAAACAGTTCCAACACTACGATTTGCTCATCAGCCAAAATGAAATAGATCATTTCTTTTTTTACTCCAAGATCAAAGATTAATCCATAAGTGCTACAAACAGTTAATGTTGGTATTCAGCATCACACAGAGCAATGTCCTGCAGATGTCAGGCTGTGCTAGACAAGCAGTCCTCCATCCATCACCCACACGTGCCCACAAGCAGAACCTGCTGTTGAAAGAGGGGCGCCGTTTCACTTCAGAGCTAACAGGGGCTGAGAATCTGTGAGAGGCTCACATAAAAGAACAGAGGTCCAAACCCAGAGGTAAAAAACAAACCAGCAGAACCTGCTGTTGAAAGAGGGGCACCGTTTCACTACAAAGCTGACAGTGGCTGAGAATCTGTGAGAGGCTCACATAAAAGAACAGAGGTCCAAACACACGTGCCCACAAGCAGAACCTGCTGGTGGAAGAGAGGCACCGTTTCACTACAGAGCTAACAGTGGCTGAGAATCTGTGAGAGGCTCACATAAAAGAACAGAGGTCCAAACACACGTGCCCACAAGCAGAACCTGCTGTTGGAACAGAGGCACCGTTTCACTACAGAGCTAACAGTGGCTGAGAATCTGTAAGAGGGTCACATAAAAGAACAGAGGTCCAAACACACGTGTCCACCAGCAGAACCTGCTGTTGAAAGAGGGGCACCGTTTCACTACAGAGCTAACAGTGGCTGAGAATCTGTGAGAGGCTCACATAAAAGAACAGAGGTCCAAACACACGTGCCCACAAGCAGAACCTGCTGTTGGAACAGAGGCACCGTTTCACTACAAAGCTAACAGTGGCTGAGAATCTGTGAGAGGCTCACATAAAAGAACAGAGGTCCGAACACACGTGTTCACCAGCAGAACCTGCTGTTGAAAGGGGGGCACCGTTTCACTACAAAGCTAACAGTGGCTGAGAATCTGTGAGAGGCTCACATAAAAGAACAGAGGTCCAAACACACGTGCCCACCAGCAGAACCTGCTGTTGAAAGAGGGGCGCCGTTTCACTGCAAAGCTAACAGTGGCTGAGAATCTGTGAGAGGCTCACATAAAAGAACAGAGGTCCAAACACGCGTGCCCACCAGCAGAACCTGCTGTTGAAAGAGAGGCACCGTTTCACTACAAAGCTAACAGTGGCTGAGAATCTGTGGGAGGGTCACATAAAAGAACAGAGCTCTAAACCCGGAGGTAAAAAACAAACCAGCAGAACCTGCTGTTGAAAGAGGGGCACCGTTTCACTACAAAGCTAACAGTGGCTGAGAATCTGTGAGAGGCTCACATAAAACAACAGAGGTCCAAACACACGTGTCCACCAGCAGAACCTGCTGTTGAAAGAGGGGCACCGTTTCACTACAAAGCTAACAGTGGCTGAGAATCGGTGAGAGGCTCACCTAAAAGAACAGAGGTCCAAACCCAGAGGTTAAAAACAAACCAGCAGAACCTGCTGTTGAAAGAGGGGCACCGTTTCACTACAAAGCTAACAGTGGCTGAGAATCTGTGAGAGGCTCACATAAAAGAACAGAGGTCCAAAGACACTTTCCCACCAACAGAACCTGCTGTTGAAAGACTGCCACTGTTTCACTACAAAGCTAACAGTGGCTGAGAATCTGTGAGAGGCTCACATAAAAGAACAGAGGTCCAAACACACGTGCCCACCAGCAGAACCTGCTGTTGAAAGAGGGGCACCGTTTCACTACAAAGCTAACAGTGGCTGAGAATCTGTGAGAGGCTCACATAAAAGAACAGAGGTCCAAACACACGTGTCCACCAGCAGAACCTGCTGTTGAAAGAGGGGCGCCGTTTCACTACAGAGCTAACAGTGGCTGAGAATCTGTGAGAGGCTCACATAAAAGAACAGAGGTCCAAACACACGTGCCCACCAGCAGAACCTGCTGTTGAAAGAGTGGCACCGTATCACTACAAAGCTAACAGTGGCTGAGAATCTGTGAGAGGCTCACATAAAAGAACAGAGGTCCAAACCCAGAGGTAAAAAACAAACCAGCAGAACCTGCTGTTGAAAGAGGGGCACCGTTTCACTACAAAGCTGACAGTGGCTGAGAATCTGTGAGAGGCTCACATAAAAGAACAGAGGTCCAAACACACGTGTCCACCAGCAGAACCTGCTGTTGAAAGGGGGGCACCGTTTCACTACAAAGCTAACAGTGGCTGAGAATCTGTGAGAGGCTCACATAAAAGAACAGAGGTCCAAACCCAGAGGTAAAAAACAAACCAGCAGAACCTGCTGCTGAAAGAGGGGCACCGTTTCACTACAAAGCTAACAGTGGCTGAGAATCTGTGAGAGGCTCACATAAAAGAACAGAGAGTTCCAAACACACGTGCCCACCAGCAGAACCTGCTGTTGAAAGAGGGGCACCGTTTCACTACAAAGCTAACAGTGGCTGAGAATCTGTGAGAGGCTCACATAAAAGAACAGAGGTCCAAACCCAGAGGTAATAAACAAACCAGCAGAACCTGCTGTTGAAAGTGGGGCACCGTTTCACTACAAAGCTAATAGTGGCTGAGAATCTGTGAGAGGCTCACATAAAAGAACAGAAGTCCAAACACACATGCCCACCAGCAGAACCTGCTGTTGAAAGAGAGGCGCCGTTTCACTACAAAGCTAATAGTGGCTGAGAATCTGTAAGAGGGTCACATAAAAGAACAGAGGTCCAAACACACGTGCCCACCAGAAGAACCTGCTGTTGAAAGAGAGGCACCGTTTCACTACAAAGCTAACAGTGGCTGAGAATCTGTAAGAGGCTCACATAAAGAACAGAGGTCCAAACATACGTGTCCACCAGCAGAACCTGCTGTTGGAAGAGGGGCGCTGTTTCACTACAAAGCTAACAGTGGCTGAGAATCTGTGAGAGGCTCACATAAAAGAACAGAGGTCCAAACACACTTGCCCACCAGCAGAACCTGCTGTTGAAAGAGTGGCACCGTTTCACTACAAAGCTAACAGTGGCTGAGAATCTGTGAGAGGCTCACATAAAAGAACAAAGGTCCAAACCCAGAGGTAAAAAACAAACCAGCAGAACCTGCTGTTGAAAGAGGGGCACCGTTTCACTACAAAGCTAACAGTGGCTGAGAATCTGTGAGAGGCTCACATAAAAGAACAGAGGTCCAAACACACGTGCCCACCAGCAGAACCTGCTGTTGAAAGAGGGGCACCGTTTCACTACAAAGCTAATAGTGGCTGAGAATCTGTAAGAGGGTCACATAAAAGAACAGAGGTCCAAACACACGTGCCCACCAGAAGAACCTGCTGTTGAAAGAGAGGCACCGTTTCACTACAAAGCTAACAGTGGCTGAGAATCTGTAAGAGGCTCACATAAAAGAACAGAGGTCCAAACATACGTGTCCACCAGCTGAACCTGCTGTTGAAAGAGGGGCGCTGTTTCACTACAAAGCTAACAGTGGCTGAGAATCTGTAGGAGGCTCACATAAAAGAACAGAGGTCTAAACACACATGCCCACCAGCAGAACCTGCTGTTGAAAGAGTGGCACCGTTTCACTACAAAGCTAACAGTGGCTGAGAATCTGTGAGAGGCTCACATAAAAGAACAGAGGTCCAAACCCAGAGGTAAAAAACAAACCAGCAGAACCTGCAGTTGAAAGAGGGGCACCGTTTCACTACAAAGCTAACAGTGGCTGAGAGTCTGTGAGAGGCTCACATAAAAGAACAGAGGTCCAAACACACGTGTCCACCAGCAGAACCTGCTGTTGAAAGAGTGGCACCGTTTCACTACAAAGCTAACAGTGGCTGATAATCTGTAAGAGGGTCACGTAAAAGAACAGAGGTCCAAACCCTGAGGCAAAAAACAAACAAAACATGAGGTCTTTGCACAGGCCAGACCTCACTAGACCTCACTTTTATTTACAACTAATGACATATGTTACTTAATAAACATATTACCGCAAAATATGACAAACGTTCTTACTTAAAAACCACACTGTTTCTTACTGTTTGTGTATTTTCTCACCATCTAGTTTGTTGCAGTTTGCAAATTGAAAGAAAGTTGGCACTGACAGAAATGTCGGCATACCTCTGAAAACTGAACTAAGGATGCAAATATGTATATATGGTATTCATGGAAACATTTCTATGGCCAGAGTAGAAATAAACCTGTTGTTTGGTGCCTCTGAAAATGCTTATGCTATTTCATCTTTAAAAAGTGTTATCCTTTTCCAATCGCACTTGATCGTTAAACATTAGTATAGGTATACATATATAAAGTTAGAACCTTTTGGGGGTTTTAGTTTTTATTTGTATTATACATTTAGCAGTTCTCAGTAAATGAAAACGCTGCCACCTAATTTTTCATTTTAATTCATAATATCATGCATAAGTAGCATATATCTTTCTTTTTTTATAAAACAATGGCAGCTTCAACTGCACTTCATAGAACATTACTGATCAAGCATGAATCGTAGGCATGCCACAAATCTCCTCTGCCCACCGCTCTACATTCCCCTCTGTAACCAATGATTAAAGCTGATATTTCACATCATTAGCATTCACTGACTGTTAAAACAACACAGGCAGTTTGAGGGCAGAAGGCCATTACTGGCTCAGCATAAGAACAATAATTGATATATTATTGACCTGTATCTTGACTGCTATAGTGCAAAATAAAGTATATTAGAACTGCCATTTCTTTTGATTCCCTTGTCTTTTTCACCTACAGATTCAATGGCTTGATGCATGATTTGGCAGGCTGTAAACTGTAGTTCCAAATTGTATACCTGCGTTTTGTGATCTCAGTATTTTGTGATGTGACGTATTCCAATCAGTAACATTGCAAATTGTACAGCCATGGGTATTCGAAAAATCTCCCATCTCATGAATATTAATGAGGAAATAGAGGGTGTTTTTTAAAAAAATGTTGAGATGCTGGAAAGACATCGAATGAAGCATGGGGTGGTCTGCCCTCCTGAGCATTCTAGTTAAGAAACATTAGTGGATTTCCAATAAAGTAATACTACCATGTGCTACCCTGGATGTCTATTTTCAAAAAAGTCTGGGATTGGTAGGATTTTCTGGGTGCTGGACGAGTCTTACCCCAAATACCGCAGCGGCCCACATTACAAAAATGTGTTAATTTGAATGGAGAAACCCTGATGTTTTCTTGCTCTAGTTTGGAGCGTTATCTGTTTTAGGTGATACGTCCACCTATACAAGTTTGAATTGGGAGACATGTGGAACTGGTGAGTGATAGGAATTTTGTGCACCCCACAGATTTCGGAAATTTCTCTCACAGAAAAATATGCAAAATATGTGCTTTTAGCCAAATGTGGTTGTTTTCATGGCATTCGGGGTAGCAATACTTAGTGGGATTGACACAAATCACAACTCCCTGGATTCCCCTTTCAGAGATATCCATAGACACAAATTGTATACAAATATTAATGGGAGAAGTGAAGAAATACAGTAGAGTAGAACATTTATTATTATTAATTGAACTTCCCAGCGTTTTTAGCTACCAAATGTAAGCCAGTGTGCAAGAAATAGCACTTTTTGCTAAAAGCCCTTTGAATAACATGATATTTTGGGTAGCCCCAAATTTAGAGTTGTACCTAGGTTTCCTTCAAACCTTTTTTGCAATCGTTAATGATCAGTTGATGGCTCTGGTTAGCATGTGTGTTTGGACATTCAACACATTTTGTATATCCTTGTATATCCTTGCCACCAGAAGAGTCTGACCGGCAAGAGAGTATATTACTTTTTTTAAGCATCCATCAAAGCATAAAGGTACAGATGACAACATTGTCACCTATTTCTATTTATTCTTTCTTTCTTTATTTTATGATTTCAATATTATTACCGATGGGAAAATCTTTAACAATCTACAGAAATGACGCCTTGCTCAATAGAGCATTTTTTCTACTTTTCAGAAATGTATAGCTTTCTAGATTCACAAATGAGTTTCTCACCTCTTTCCATCACTGACTGCAAGTAGGTAGAAACAGCAAAAACTAGGAAAAACTATCTAACACTATTAAAATTGCAAAAACTGTGCTAAAAATGCTTTTTGTACAACTTTGCCTGTTCCTGGAAACCGGGAAGAAATAGATTTAACCTTAGCAAGCCTTTTGTTAGTGCAATTCTTAGAAACGAATTCATACATCCTTGCACCGCACTTTTTCTCATTTTTCCCAAATAAAAGCAAAGGTTTTCAATGTTTTGGCTATTTTCTCAGGTCACTCCATGAAAATACATAAATTCTGTGTACTCCGTGTTCTCCCAAACTTGTGAGAGAAACGCAAATTTGGCCTAGATATGGTTTTGGGAAAAAAGTAATGAAGGTACAAGAGCAAACTGTACCAAACATCAAAAAAGGTCTCAACATTGGGGGGAAAGCTTCTGCACCTAAAAATAAAAGCTAAGTGGTCAGGAGCAAGTGTTTCCTTGCAGTTATTCTTACATATAAATACAACATGTTTGTAAAATATGTACAAGGCCGATCAACAGACTCTCAGGTTTGTTGTTAAAAATAAGTACATTATTTTCTTTTTGCAATAAACAAGACCAAGCTGCCGCTCAACTTTGTATGTATAGATTGTACATATTATGTACGCTTGGAAGGATCTGACTAATTCTGGGTAATGAACAAACTTGTCAGAATGTTTCTCACTCGTTCAAATTATTTTGTGATGAGTCATATAATGTGCTTCTAATTGAGGTGCAGTTGGAAATTGAGAGCCAATGACTGGAGGGAAATGTTCATAGGATTCACAATATCCTATCCAATTGTTTTGTAGCTGAGGGCCCACACAAACCAGCTAATATGGAATCCACACACTTAAGGGTGGGCACCTGTTAGTGTGGAACGATATGGCATAAAGGAGATACAACTCATGTCTGTTTGAGCAAATACTTTGTAAATGAACCTCAATGTTTTTGTTTGAAGATTTTATTAGCAATAATTTTTATGTACATTAAGCACATTATGACATTGAGCAATATGGAGAAATCCACAATGTTTGAAACAAATCAGAACAATACAACAGCATTTTTTTAAAAAAGACAAGACTAAATGTAAAGAAAGGCCCAGGCTAACAATTTTTAAGCAGCCAATGGGGGGAAAAAATTATGCAATTAATATGTTGTTATGCGGATATTTACCTCCCTGTTCTCATTAAAATTTGTCAGGCCCTCATATAGCTATCTGGCATGACAATAAGCTATGCCAATGTGGAAGTCAATGAGGCATTTGATATGTGGTTTACATATTATAGTTACTAGGTAGTATTTATCATTGTTACTCGGTCAGAATCAGAATCACAATACGTTTATTGTTTAGTTAATTAAAACCATAACAATGTACCAAAGAGTCACAATGCGTAGCGCCATTAAAATGGCCATAAAATATGTTTTGCTTTTTTTGTGCTTTGTTAAAAAAGAAAACAATTTTTTATCACAAAAGTTTGCACTTCATCCTGTTACAATTAAATGAAATATTTGATAAAAGTTAGCTAATACATAAAACATAGTCTCTAGAGTTACATCGTGCTGCCGCTTTGTTACTCAGTCAACACCTCATGGCACTGAGGCCTAGATTTACTACACATTTACATTACGCATGTGCAGGGCAACAAAAATGCTTATTTAGAAATTATAAAGCTGTGCAAGTCCTGATTTGCAAGGCCCTATAGGACTTTGTAAAGAAATGTAACATAACGCAGCAGATTGCACTGTGTTGCATTACATTTCTTAGTAGTAGGCATTCGCTTGGTGGAGCATTGACGTTCTTGTGCATTCACCCACGGATTTCACGCAATTCCAGATTTACTCAGGTTTGCAAAGCTGGAATTGCGTAAAATTGCTCACCTGCTGCAGAGAGGCATAACAAGAAGAAAATTCCTTATTTTCACTTCTTCACTTTCGCGTTAGATTTTATTTTTCAAGAAACTATCTCTTCCTGCACAAAAACAAACCTACCCGTAATAGAGGCATCTTTGCACCATGCTGTAAGTGTGCCTGCATTGGAGCAAGACATCCTAAAGGGTGCCTGCAGAAGGAGAGGGCTGAAGAGCACAATATCTAGTTAGATATTCAGTAGATGTTGAGCTCTCTCTCATTCACGCTGTGCAGTTCAGCAACTTTGCTTGCTGTCCTCAATTGCGCAAACATTTGATAAATATGCCCCTGAGTCTGAATCTCGATTGCTTCAATGCTGAATTGCTGCCACTATTATGATATATAACCATAGGTTTTATCAGTGGATCTGGGGTTCAGGGGGCCTCTGGTGTATCATTGATGTCTATTAAAATAATTCCCTTGTTTCCTTTGAGTTACCAAGATTGAAATACAGGACTAGAAATATGAATATAAGCACATGGAGTATCTTTAGCGAACTATGGCGTTCATAGCCTTAAACTGCTTCTAAGAAGCTGAAGGGCTATATAGATTGAAGTAGGTTTTTCTTAAGTATGTGGCATCTAGCCAAACATTACATGAATACATGCAAATAATGCTGATGATGCGATAAACATGAAGAATGAACAATTTAATATTTTGGTGTTTGATATTGAAGATCTGGAATGGAAATGGACTTACAACCTTATCTTAAAGAGCAACAAGGACCTCAGCATCCTTTAAACACAACAAACAATACGTTTTATGATGTATTTATGCTTTATTGGTCGCCACTGAGGATGCATGATGTGAAATGTTCTATATTTAGCGATTGTTTTACTTGTGGATAGAACACATTTTCATTAAATCCTGCGTTTGTCCATGAAGCTTTGAAAGAAACAAATCAAGGCATGGATTATTGCCCAGGGCCCACTTTTCCAATGGGCTCTCTGGGAAATTGAACCTTCTCTTTATTTGACTATATGTGTATTCTATTCTCTATCTAAACTTCTCTAGCTGTATGTCTCTCTTTACCTTCGACTTTGTCTTTGTAACTCATTTCATCTTTATGGATTTTGGGGTGCCAGTCAAGACATACTTCAACTGTTTTGTGTTACCTTGCTAATATAATACATACTTTTCTATTGTTTGGCTTCATGGGGAGATGAGATAATATCATATGTGTAATAAAAATAAAGAAATGTCACTCATACAGGCCCCTAAAATATGTCCTGCCTGGGCCCCCCTAAACCTTTAAGATGACACTGTGAAGTAGGTCTCTGCTATGGATTTTTGCTACTGTTACCCACCAAGAAAGCTCATGTAATGTAATATAGGGTATTAATAGTAGTCAAAATGCAAGTATTAATTCTTTTGAAAAGAACAGTGGAAGAGTTTGATATGGGCATACTATTATACTATGAGAATATTATTTTCAAATGAATAGATGAAGCAGCAATTGATGGAGTCATTTGGCAGGGGTTGAACGAGCAGCACTAGTAGGTTTTCATGAAGATTGGTTCATTGAATTTCTGTTTTGGAGGACATATGTACTGTTTTCCTACACCACAACTTATATTTTTATTTCATTAACCACTAAGATGCAATTAGGACATTGTTGAGCAGGTAACGGGGTAAACTCATTGATGTCATTTGTGGCCATATTATACATTATGCCTCGGGGGCGCAGCAGGAGTGTACACCTGCTTTGTGTGCCTCAAGGCAGAATAGTATTACAGAAAGGGTGCAGACACTTGTGCTTCCCTTTCTATGATACTGATAGCAGTGGTGAACATGTTATGCTAGTGCTATTATATGAGGACTTTCCCACATTTGAATATGGGAGTGGCCCCATGTAAATGTAAGAATCCCTTTGCCTCTGCACCCCTGTTGTATTATAGATGCGGACGGAGAGGCAAACTTGCCTGTAGGAGGTGCACTGCCTCCTAATAACGGCTCTTACCCTCCTCAACATCCCCCTGCAGGTGGTTACAGTCACTCATTGCTGCATGCACTGTGAAACATGGAGCAGCTTTTAAACAGTTGCTCTGTATTTCACTTGAATGCACTGCCCCCGGGGTAGGGCAAGTTTGCAGCTGCACTGGGGAAAGGGCAGTATTTGTAATATGGTGCACTGTCCCAGTTTACATCCAGCGCTTCCTTTTGAAGGGTGTGCTACGGCACAAGCAGGGAAAGTGTGCTGTATTAATTACCCCTGGTGTCAAAGAGTTTGTGAAGTCAGTTCTACTAGGGCTAACATTTTTGTCCATTCACATCCATGACTCTACTTGCTCATATATTGAAAACGTATATTTTACTTCGTATGGTTATTTCTAAAGTGTGGATTTACCTATGCAAGCAGATTAGCCATTAGAATGAAGTAGGATGACAGTTGTATAGATATATTTTTGATCCCCTTTCAAAGATTTAAGGGCCCGATTACAAGTGCAGCAGTTTTCCAACCGCTGCACCTGCCATTCCCTTGTGCTGGCGCGCCGGAAGGCCAATTCAATATGCAGAGAGGGATAGGTGCATTCCTGCTGTGAGCCCGCCATGAAAAGGCTGGTGGTGGGGAAACAAAGGGGGCCTACAGTGTCCCCGTGCCCCCGCCGCCATGGGGATGAATTCAGGGGTCACATGCTTACACCTCAAAGTTCCAGCACGGCATGTACTTCACATTGCCATGCTGGAAAATGTTTGCCTTTCCATTGCGGTGCCTTTTTTCTGGCACTGCCGTGGGTACGGCCAAAGGACCATCTGCCTGCATGAGTTACACTTGTAATGATGTGGGTAGTGTTTATGGGGCGGAGAGCTGGAGCAACTGCACCAAGGTCGTAATCAGGTCCTAAGTCTGCTAACATTTGTTATTTAATAGTATATGACCACCATGGTAATTTGCAAATTAAAAAAAAAATATTCATGTTTCCTTTGGGTAAAAAGGTACATTAAAAATGAACCTGTTTTTTCAAGATAAATCTAAAGCTTTTAGGTCCATCCTGAGTGGTCACCCAGTGTATCAATATAATTGTAGGATAAAGGTGCATTTAATTCATCCTGTCACTCAAATACAAATGGGGGTTGACACGTATATTATAGCTTTATATTTTAGGGACAATCATACATAATTAAGTATAGTTAGCAGTTAATTTATTTAGTAACAGATACCAGTCATAAGTGCCATGATTGCAGCTAGCTGATTAATCGCTGCCTTGGCTAAAACTATATTGCTAAAATATTTTGAGTATTATAAATGATTGAACCGATTTGGCAAGCTGTTTCCCTGGAATGCTGCTAAAATGCACATTGAGTTAATCATTTCACACTTTTCCTCATCCCTATGCAGTTAGGTGTAATTAAGGTTCTCCTAGCTACTCTCACCACTGTGTAACCATGAGCTACTTAACAAAGGCAGAATGTAATCAGAGGTTCCTAAAGCCAGTGTTCGGTTTCTGTTACTGAGGATGGCCTTAAGGCAGAGGTCGAAAGGGCAGTTCAGTGGTAGCAGACCCTATCCCTGGGGACCCCAAAAAGATACCAATGTCTGGGAAAAGATCTGATCCTATGGACTGTGGTATGAAGTTCATAACTATGTCACAGCTAAACTGAAATGGTCTTTGAAAGGTTGACACAAAGTCACTACTTCTTGTAGTTGCAGAGATAATAGTCCTCAGTGAGGGATGTAAGATATTTGAGTATTGGTTGGAGGAGGTGAGAACCCACCTCAAACAATAATCACAATCCTTGTCAGGGTAAAGCACAAAAGTAAATCTATGCTTAACCCACTGGAGCTTGGCACAAAGCAATCGGCTTAATTTAGAGTCAGATCCAAACCCAATTAAAAAAATTGGTACTAGTGGCATGACAATGCTGATTGTTCTTGAGGTCTTTCTGGGCATGGACTAAGGACAACACTGCTTGGTACTTTCATTGATGACTAAACCGGGATCAGGTCGCAGCTTGTGCTGCTGATGACATGTCAGCAACAATTTCTTTCCCCATAAAATTTCTAAATCAGAAGGTAAACCTTCCACCGGTATACATTTGATACCTGTACCCTACAGGACATCCATCGTGGTTAGCCTTCTCTTTATAGTTTGACCCAGTCCAGCGTGACTAATTTCCCGCAGGTAGGCTTTTTTGTGCTATTTTTTCATTCAAATTAAAAAAGATTTGTATCTCTGGTTTCACTTATTGGAATTTTATTGTTTTAGCGGCATGCTATTTATTGAAATATTCTCAATTTTTCTAAATTGGTGTGGAACAGTGCTTGTGTTGTGTTTTCATTGTATTACTGTTTAAGTACTACAGATATGCTTTACACATTGCCTCTATGTTGTCAGACTGCTTTTGTGCCAAGCTACCTGAGGGCTAAGCATATGTTAATTTAGTGACTTTTATGTTTCACCCTGACAGGATTGTGGCTGTCAACCACCCCCCCAACCCCCCGCCCCCAGCCGACAACCCAATTTTACACACATTCTTCACCTTTTGAATATTAACCACCCTGCCCTGGGGCCATTTAGGGCCTACACTAGGGGTGACTTACAAGCATTAGAAAATAAGGTTTATACCTGGCAAAAGGTTGGTTTTGACAGGCCAAAATGGCAGTTTAAAACAGCACTTCCAGCCTGCAGTGGCAGACCTGGAGACATTTTAATGTGGTATTTTAGTGGATGGCACAATGAGTTCTGTTGTCCACTAATAGCATTTAATTTCCAAACCCTGGGTACATGTGGTTCCATTTACTAGATACATACACGTACCAAATGTAGGGGATTATCAATGCACCCAGGATTTGTGGATTCTCCTGGAGGAAAAAGAGAAAATAGCGAAAATATGGCAAACAGTTAGGTTTTTAAAAATAGTGAAATTGCTGTTCAAAGTGTATTTGTTTTTAATGACTTTCACAAAAGGGTTGCTGTCCTAATAGCACTATCTTCCCAGCTTTCAGGAACAAAAAGAGTTGAAAACAAATCAATCAGGTTTGCATTTTTTTAAGTGGTTGTCATTTTTTTCAATTGTTCGTGATTTTTACATACTTGCAGTTTGTGTTGGAAAATGTTGTAAATACCCTGGGTGAATCCAGAAAACAGTACTTTTCTGAAAGGTAGACGAAATTGCTAATTAAGTAAGGGATATTTGTTCAGGTCCTTCTTAGTATTCCTAAAGAAACTAATCATTGAAATTAAAAACCCAATAATATTAACTAAGGGAAAAAGAAATAGGTTACAGAGTTTTAATTTTTAATTGTCATTTTTTGTCCCAATAGCCAATTTCCAAACATAATATTATTACATCCATCAGACCTCCTTCTGATTGTAGGTATTTATAGTGTATATTGGATATCCAAAAACACACAATACCCAGAGCCAACAAATGGGCTGCAGATTATAACGATTTGTATTGTGTTTTGACCAATCATCAATTCATAACATAAAATGCATTGAATAAAATAGGGGTATGAAGGAAAGCTCTGCATTTTTTAAAACTGGCACAACACCTAAGTTTAGCACTTTGACTTTAGGGCTTTATTGCTATACGACGGTAACTAAACTGTTCTAGGTCATGTATTTTATGTTTATAAATATTTACAGATGTTCTGAGCTAGTACCATATTGAATCAGAACATCAAGACAAAGTATGTTCTGCAAACTAATCCATCTCCAATTTGCAAGTGCACATTTAAGAATGCCTTTAAAAACAGACTTTATGATTAGTGAATAATGTATACTATGTAGGCAGATTTAACATGCGGGGAAAGTGATAAATAGCACATTTTCAATTCTAAACTCTAGCTAAATGCACAAACTCTGCGTTTTTCATAAGAGATATATACAGAATGCCAATTTACTTGAAGTAGTTTTAGATGAATTACTAACAGAGCACAGTATCATGAGCTTAACAAACTGAAGCTTTATTTTTACACGTTTACCATTAAAAAAACATAGACATTTACAATATAATGTAAATGTAAGTGATATGCAACATGTTATACATTTCTTTGAGTCTACACTGCTTTGTGGCTAAAGACTATCTTTCTTTAATAAAATCTTCTCTTGTCATCTGTACTGGATGCACTTGCAATTGTCTTTGTTTATTACAAGAAAATTGGAAACATGCATTACACTACACATGATATAAGTAAAAAGAGGAAGAGACAAGCTTGTACCCTAAGAACCACATGCCATTCTTGTAAGTAGTGCCAACTGCTGCATGTCACTTTCTAATGGATGAATAGTCAGATTCTCACTCTAAATTTCACAGGTTATTCAGTAGCTCAACATTGTATTATATTAGGTTTACAACTGTCTGTATTATCCTTTATTGTGTCAACTTAGCTAGCTGTTATCAATGGAATTTTTGAAAGAATTACTTTGAATGACAATGAATTTGAAACAATTAGTTCAAAAGCTTCCTGCAACACTGGGACAAAATGAAACAATGCTGAGGTTAGGTGGAGAGTACAACCATGAACTTGACCACATGGTAGGTCAGTTGAAGGAAAAACATAGGAACAGAGTGTTGTGCCCAAAATAGAAAGCGCAGACATTGATAAAGTCAATATATATGCTGCTATGCGTGAAAAGTGCTTCTCTGTTTCATTGAGTTTGTTCGTACCCCTATGAATAGGTTACTAGGTGAGTCATAAAACTTATACTAGGATGTCACTGATAGGGGAATGATGACAAATTATGACAGTACTTTTTTATGAACCATTTTTTTATAATGTATTGGTAAAAACACTTATTAGTTATGGTATTGTAACGTTTTCTCTAATATCATACTTTTATGGTCTATTTATATAGATCAAATAAAGTTTACTATGATGAGTCATCAAGTGATTGAATGGACCAATGACTAGGTGGAAAGTTGAAACAATAGATGAGTACATGGTGAGTAAATGAGCACCTGGATAAAGGGATCAGTGGATAAGTGAGTGCATTGATGCAAGACAGGTTTAAGTGTGTGACTAATGGCCAGATGTAATAACATTAGGAATTGAGATTTCTAAATTGCGATTCCTTTCGAATTGCTATTTTGCACCTGCAATTTTGTATGTGTTAAAGTGTTAAATGTAATTAAGCAATTTCTTAGCGGGTCAAAAATCGACCTACCTCATAAATATTAATGAGGTAGGTGGCAATTTGTGGCCCTCTAGGAATTGCAGCCATCACAATGATGGTGGCCTGCAGGGGTCAGCAGACTATCACTCTGTGATTCCTTTATAATAAAGCACACATTTTTCAAATGCAGCTCATTTTCCCTAAAGAAAATGGGGCCGCATTTATGAGGAGAAGTTGTTTTGTTGGGAAGAGACAATGGTCTCGTAGACTACTGCCTCCTCTTAACCAAACATTTTGTTTTCACTCACAAAGGGGATTGGGCTCCTAAGGGACCCCTTTCCATCTGCGGATAGTTTACCATTACATGTTTGTAGCCAGTACATTATTAATGTTTTGCAACTGGAATACAGTTGCAAAACATGAATACATACCACACCAATTCGGTATTTGGAAGGGATGGGAGGGATGCTCTAAACACGCCCCTGCCAGACACCATATCGCAAACCTAAGTTTGAAATTCTTCAAGAAGTTACCGAATTGCAATTTGGCTTTTCTACATTGAAAATGCATTTTTGCTTTTACAAATGGCCTGATTCTGCAAATCAGGACTTTTGCAACCTCAAAACATTTTTGTGCACCTGCTCAAAAATTCTAAGAGGGTGCATCTGAAATACCATGAAGTATATACTAACTCTAAGAGAGCATGCTAAAAAAAACTTTGAGCGAGGTGAGCATGTGGTGATAAGTGAAGGTTAGAGTAGTGTATATGACTTCAGAAAGTGGCGATTGATGCAGAGATGTAACACCAGTCATCATGAAGATGCAGTGAGTGATAAAGAGCATGAACAGTATAAATGAGCAAAATAATATTTTTTATCCACTGAAAGGCCTAAAGATGAGGAACATTTTAACAACTTAAATAGAGACTTATGAAGAAAAATGTATGATTTGATTTTCGACTGTATTAAGTCAATTTTAAATTCACATACCTCCACATAAGCAATTCTTTAAAGTTAATTTGTAGGCATCTGTTCTGAAACCTCAGGAAAATCTTGCCAATTCGTTTGGGAATGTTTGAAAATATTAAACATGCTTAAGGTCATCTGGGGCTGGCATAGTAATTATACTGGCTTAAAGGCTAGTTTGTTTCCCATTCTATGCCTGTTCCCATTCTATGTCTGTTAAAGGTGCAGAAAGATCGATGTTCTGATATTCAACTAAATTGAACTTTTCTTGAAAGCAAGCAGATGCATGCTGCCTCAGATTCCACAACAGGGGTACAGGCAGGATCATGATGTGATTCCTGATGTGGGGCCAGAAGTGGCGCCAGCCTACTTATTTAAAATGTGTTAACTGGTAGAACCAAAACAATAAACTCAAAATCCCGTTCTACCCTACCATGGTGGTGAAGCTGCAACGAGGAGCAAGTAAGCAGGTCGGAAGTCACACAATTACAATTACTAGAGTATTTTTGACACATGGATTCCACGCGAACCGAAGAGTTTAAGCTACTTATATTTGAGGAATATTGAACTATTAGAAAAAGGAAGCAGGAAGTGACATACAGGAAGCAGTGCTGCCTATATAGAATAGGATGCAACAACATTACAGACTGAAGAGGTGACTATGATGGTTGCCGATAAACCCGGAGTTTTAATTTAGTTTCTTGACTGAAACTTTGAATAGTGGCCTGGTCATGAGAAAAGACATAGGCACAACAGGAAATCAGGAGAAAGTGTTGACAACTGTATTAGAGGTAAGGATACAGATAATGTAGCACTTTGCGCCGGTGAGTGTGGAAGAATGCACAAAGAATGTCAAGAGTTGGTTCTAGAGAAAGAAGTGTGTATGTGCTCAATCAACATTAGAGCATTGGAAAGTTGGAAGCTCCATTGAAAACAATGGAGTGCTCCGGGCTTATAATGGCTGGTATAAGCCCGGAGCTCCAACATTCCAATGCTTCTTTGTTCACAGCTCTGGCTGTGAACAAAGGTTTCAGGGAGCCTGGGGGGATTTCAATCCCCTCACTCTCCCTGAAGGCTTTATTTAATTTGTTAGAACATTCTGCCCTCTAGTGGCAGAATGTTCTAATAGCCTTATAGCCCTTCTTAGCGGGGCTATACTGGCTATTAAAGTGCCGCTGCTTTTTTAACGATGCAGCGGGCCTTTAATAGCCGGTATAGCCCGCTATGGTGGGCTATAAGGCTATATTAGAGTTTGTCTGCTGGAGCACTGCTGCAATCCACAGACAAGAGCCAGAAAGAGATCTTTGTTGTCTTTATGATACAACACTATCAATATGTTCCTGAACTACAAAAGGCAAGGCAATAAACATGATATCATTCTGGTAAATTTGAATTAACTGATTGTTTTGAAAGTGAATGAGTTGTTCCTAGTGAATTCTATACAATAAGTTCACCCTTAACTGAGGTTTCAGGAAGATTTAAGAGAAAAACAAGAGAAGGAAATAGGTACATGTTAGAAATGGGATTTCTGGTTGGCTAGGGCTTGCGCCAAAGCCAGGCAGAAACCACCACTCTAGTCAGGGCTGGGGAGTTACACGCCAAAGATAACCCCTGCTCACCCCCTTGGTAGCTTGGCACGAGCAGACAGGCTTATCCCTGAGGCGATGTGTAAAGCGTTTGCGCGCGCACCCAGCAACAACACCCAAGGCCCACCACAAAGGAAACTCCACACAAGGTATTCTATAAAAATAGCCTTTGTATTATACACAACACATTAGATAAAAACACACACTCTACAATGTGCCAACAGGCACGGGCAGAATTTACAAGGGATTATATATACAGGGGACAGGGCCACATGGACCACTGTCAGGAATTAGCACTCTTAGAACATAGCACTTAGAACATAGGAAATAAAACTGTAGTATAAAATAACATATGTAGCACACAACCAGTAACTACTGGCATCAGGTAAGTACCACCTACGCAACCCTAACCACCTTAGGAGACTATTGCGCAGGGAATCCGGACCTCACTAGCACCACCTGTACTAGGGAGAAAACAACCACCTAAGTATCACAATACCTGTAGGGGTCTAAGCACATAAACACATGATGCATAACATTCAGAGGTGTAAAGCAAAGCACATGACGCATAAACATACATTCAGAGGTGCAGGTTAGGAACACAATTGCGCAAGAACTCACATAAGCCACCACCTGTGGCAGTCCCTGGGCCAACTGGCCTAGTAGGGGCTAGGACACCCTGTGTCCAGCAGAGTCAGGGCGCGCCTGCGCAGGCTGCGCAAACCAGGGCGCACAAGGCACAACCTACACGTTGCAGCTGCCCACTAAGTGCTGGGCAGCTGGAGAAATACTGAGCTAGGGCACCGGCGTGCCTCTGGAGCCTCCCTGGGCTCTGCCCAACAAAATGCCCCCAAGTGTTGGAGCGCACCAGCGCTCTAAAACGATGTGCCCCACGTTGGAGCCCCTACGGACTCTTAATCAATGATGCCCTCTACACAAGATGGGGGGGAGCCTCTCTGGGCTCTTCAGACAACTGCCACCAAGCGTTGGAGCCTCACGGGGCTCCAGAAGACGAATGCCCCCAAACGCTGCCGCTACCCACTGTCAGGCGGGGCAGCGGGAAAATGAGGCTTGGTCCCGGGGGCGGCCCGCTGTCATCTGGGGCCGCTCTCATGCAAAGAATGCCCCCCAGAACGTTGCAGCTGCCCCCCGGGCAGTGCCGCTGAGGACCGACGCTGCCGAACTTAAGCCCCAACTCACCGGTTGCTGGATCCCCGGTGGCTCGTAACTTGCACACTCCGCCCCCTCACTCACCGGGACTCTGGAGGACTCCTTCAGACCTCCTCCGGTCGGGACGAGCTTGGATGCGGAGCCTACGGGCTCAACAGAGCGCCTCACTGGGTGAACGCGCGGGTCCCGGGCGACGGCAGTGCACTCCTCAGGGCCCCGGGGCGCAGGGTAGGCTCCTGCCGGCTCCGGGGCTTCACTCCAGCGCGAGTTCTCGGTTGGAGGCGGGGTAGGCTCCCGCCCTCCTACTTCCGGATTCGATTGTCCCGGAAGCCCGCTCTCGGCCGCCTGACTTCCTGTGAGCCCGGCCGCGGCGGTGATTTCCAAACTTGGCAATAAGAGGGGTAGGCTCCCTCGCGATGTGAAATATACGGCGGGGTGGGCACCCGCCGCGAAATTACGACAAATAAGCGGGGTGGGCACCCGCCAACGACCCCGGCAATGTCCCTGGCAGGGTGGGCACCTGCCAGAGGAATTCAGAAGCTGTATAGACGGGGCAAACGCCGGGTGGGCACCGGCTGTTAGAAATAAAGCGCTCCTGAGCGCTAAAGGAAAATAAAAGCGCTTCCAAGCGCCTAGGGACACAGATAGAGCATTCCCAGCGCTCCAGCCCAAAAAGCACCACAAAGTCCAACAAAGTTCTTCCCTGCATGCAGCAGGGCAGGGGTGGGGGCAAGGCTGGACCCAGAGCCAGCTCACTGGGCCTCCAGGCAGGGAGGTAGCCCAGGTGGCGGTCCTCTGGTCCAGCAGCAGCAGCAGCCCCCCCTCAGGTAAGATCCTGGCAGAGAACAGTTTCTGTGGGGACACAGCCCCATTTTTATACAGTCAAACCCTTTGTTCTGGGTTCAGGGTGAGGGGGAAAACCAGTCGCAGCTGGTTGGGGAGCACCCTTGATGTGCTCAGCCCCTCACTCTATTCACTGGCAGGGCTAGGGTCGTCAGTCGCACCACAGGGGGCGGGGCCAGCATTGTGTGTGGAAAACCCTGTCCTATTCAGGACCCAGGTGTACTCCTCCCACCCATCTAGCTGCTGATCTCCCCATTCACCACTGGGTGACTCATCCTGACACTGGGGAATCCCTAGCCCGTCACATGACATGACCAGCCAATCACGCGACAGACACACTGCACACAGAAGTGCCCACTTCTAGAAGTGGCACTTCCACACTAGGTACATGCACGCCGCACACATCATCGCGCAGCATTCACTCCCACGAGTCCGCACATACCAAACTCGGGCCTGCACACCCCACGCATCAGGAACTACTAGGGACACATACATTCCCCATGCATTCCTATGGGAGGGCAGGCCTATCTCACCACATGCACTCAGAGCACGCACGCACTTTACCCTGGGACACAGGGAAAGTGCGCAGAAACCAAACAATCACCACACCAAGTCACCAGTAAAAATCAAAAAAGTTCAGGGGTGAACCTGCCAGAAGGGCCAAGTCCAACAGTACAACAAGTGAAAACACTTTTCAATAGACTTTTCAGATTAATCTTCTGTCTTTAAGCATGCTTGCAATGAAATTGCTGAATCATAAATCAGAGAGAACCATGTTACAAACTAAGGGCATGTCAAGTACCATTTACCCTTCAAAGATTTGCACTTAATGGTGAGCTGTGATAGTCAGCCAATAATTTGCATGTCTGCTAGGGAAATAAGTGGAGGTAAAGAGCTAATCTGCTGTGAAGAAGAGAAATCAATGTACTGCTGCAATGTGTGGTATTGCTGAAAGGTCAATATTTTGCTTATTCAAAATAACTGTTTTTCCACGCAGGCAAACAGTGCATTTGAACAGCCTGTATTTGTACATGCGCATTGTAAAAGTGGTAGCCAATATAAGCCACTGCATCCAGCTACCCATGTGCCAAGAACCCAACTCATATGTCCTTTCTCACTAAAATGCTGTATATAGGCATCCTCTCAGCCCTGTTTTGGCAATACAAAGAGGTCATTATTGCCACTGCTCTCATTGTTCCCACATTAATGGTACTGCAAAGCACAGATGCACTGTGGTAATTCACAACAGCACTTTCCATGGTGTCTGAGGGAGTAGGAATGCACAGGTTGGGAGCTATCTCACACACAAGTGTCTGAAACAAGCTCCACTCAAGGGCCTCCAAACATTTTCAGTCCTGACTCTGGAAGCAGGCCAGGCCCCACCGCTGGCATAGGAGAGTGAAGGGGTCGGGATAATTACACCTACTGTGGCATTGACAGCTCGAGAAGAATTATGATGGAGATGTAAGTGGGATGGATCCTCCAGCTCTGTTGGTTTGTAGCAGTTGCCTGAATGTATGGCAAGTAGGAGCTAAACAGCCTGGCAACCAGAGTGAGGCTTATGCCCCTCCCACTGGAGGTTGGTATAATAGGTGTTATACCCACCCCATGGAAGGGACCTATTGGTCCTGACCTGTACATACCTGTAAAACCCCTAAATTTAGTATTTAGGGCCAACCCTGAACCTTGCCTCCTCAGACCAGAGCCAAAAAGAAAAAGCAAGAAGAAGGAGGACCGAACAGTCATGTGGAGAGTAGAAGAGGAGGAGGACACCAATTGACTGGGCCCCAGGCCTACCGGCCTGTCCCAACCTCAGACTCCTCCAACAGAACCTAGGTGTGTCCTGCATCCAGCATTCCTAAAAAACCTGGAGAACCTACCCTGCCTTTGCAAGTAAAAAGAACTTTATCTCCTGTGAGCACCGGACTTGCTCAAAACTAAGCGACTCTGACTCTGGCCGACACCACAAATCTCTTCCACTCCACTCCCGGCACCCAGAGCCTGAGAGAACCAACACTCTAAGGAGGTCTCCCAAGCAATCCTAGCATGGATCTTAGTGACCCCTGAACCTCAACAAGCTCCCGAATCAAACCTTCAGACAACAACTAGAAGGTCTCCTCAACCACGACTGAAGGTGACACCCTGATCAACTCCGTAACTGAAGCTGTCCAGAAAGAGCAACCGCGACCATCCAACCAACTCCATCACCGAACGCTTGCAGTCACAGGATGACTACTCCCAAACCACTATTTGCCTAAACAGCAACTGACCCACTTCAGGAGAACCTTGACCAAATCTGCAGCATTAGCCAAGACTGCATCCTACACCCGGCCGCCACTGTGCTGCTGGTGGTGTAGTTCTTGTGTTGTCCATTGGGCCCTACAGTGCTGACCTTGACCCCAAGAGCTTTGGTATCTCCAATCTGGTGGCCTACTTGCCGCAGTATCCAAGCCCACAACCGTGCTTAGCCCGCTGGCTGTGTGGTCCCTACACTCTGCACTAGGCCACCTCTGTGCCGCTGGTGGTGCGACTTGAGTGCCCATTTGACCGAATCTAGCCTACGGGACCGTAAAACTTGGTTCTGCCTTCCCAGGACCAAATGTGGCTCGTGAGTAGTACTGAAAACCTGTATTAAGTTGCAAAACGTATTGTCTAATTTTTCTTCCCCTCAGGAAATGCACAAGCCTTGTATTTAGAGATACCTGGCTGTGTAAGAAAAATAATTGCTAAGTAATTCTGACTATCTAGAAAAACAAAGAAATTCTACTGTAACTTATTCACGCATTCAAACTGTATTTAAACTGCATATGCTTGCAACGTTTTCCTATACTTACCTGTACCAGGCCTGGCTTGGTTGTAGAAAATATATATAACTAAATACAATTTTTATACAAACCAATTGGTCAAAGTTCAGTACTTGAATGTGTGACATAATTTCTTGCCTGACTTGTACAATAAATGCTTAGCATTACCCTCTGATAAGGCCTTACTGCTTGCCCACACTACCACAAATAGAGAGTAATATGCTGTCTACTTTAACCTCTGCCTACCTTTGGGGATGCCCTGGACTCTGTGCACACTATATCTTGCTTTGGTATAGTAAATACAGAGCCAACTTCCTACACACATGCTCAAACATTATTGTTAGAAACTCAAATTTACTTCCTTCTGAAGATGAGTAAAAAAGCAGTGTTACTGAAAGCCTAGGTCTAGATTTAGTAAGTCTTTGCATCTTTGGATTTTCGTGATCTTGCATGCCTTTGTAAAGAAATGTAAGCAGCGCAGCAGGTTGCGCTGCTCTGTGTCACATTTCTGTGGTAGGCATTCCATGGGCTGAACATTGGCATCCCCATGCATGCACCCATGTATTACACGCAGTCCCAGATTTACTAAGGTTTTTAAAGCTGGAATTGTGTGAAATAGGTATGCCTACCATAGAGAGGTGTAACAAGGAGAAATATGTTTATATATCCCTGTTACTTGCTCTTACTGTACATAATGCATTCTGTATCACACATTGAAAGAGGATTATGCCTCTTTGAAGTGCTTAATTTATAAAATAATGAATGCTTGTGTTCAAACCACACCTCAGAGGCCATGCCCGGTGCCTTTGAATAACGTTCACTGAATACCAGTACAGCATAGTCTTGAATCCACCACATGGCCCTTAAATCCCTTCCCTTTTCTCACTCCTGCAGGTCCCTGCTTTCTCCCTTTGTGACAGTTTTTCTCTTACTCCTTTTGCCCCTTTGTGTGAATTTCCCTCTCTTGCTTTTAGAAAGAATTTGATGAGTAAATCTGCTGGTTCCCAAAGATGAGTGCTACCGTCTACTTGGATTGTTTTTTTAAGAAGGTATCCCTATCTGCATAAAAGAAATCCTGCCCATAAGACAGGCATCATTGCACCATGGTGTAAGGGTGCCTTCGTTAGTGCTAGGCAGCCACAAGTGCGCCACTGCAGAGAGACAGCTGAAGAGTACCATATCAAAGTCGTAATTGTGCTTTTCAGCTCTCTCCTGTTTACTCAGCTCAGTGCAGAAACTTCGCTTGCTACTTAAGTTGCATGAGCATTTGACAAATATGCCCTCGTAAGAATTTGAGATTATTATTTGAGAGGGGTAGAACATGGATGTCATTTGGGAGTCATTAGAGGTTGCATCTGTGACCTTTAGTTTGCTCCCTGCTACTCCTGGCACTTCCTTTGTGACCCCTGGCCAGTAGGGGCTGCTACCAATCAGGAGTTGTGCAGGGGTGGCGGAGGACGGAACAAATGAAAACTTACCTCGGCCGGCTGGCCGCTGCCTCTTCACCATCCTCTTCTTCCTATCTCCGCCGGCTGCAGGAAGGAGCAGGAAGCACCCAGACTCCCAGGCTTCCCATTGCCAATCACATAGCTGCAATGCAGCATTGTAATTGGTCTGAGTGCCAAACCACGGCGCTACAATGGGGACTGAGAGGCTTTGCATGTTCCTCACCAGGCTGTATAAAGCAAGCCTAGTGGGGAAGATGCAAAGTGTGCAGAACGGTTTGGCCGGCCCGAGAGGGCTGGCCAAGCAGTCATGCACACTTGAGGAGTACAAACCATTCCTCTCCCTGCTCTGGCCTGCACGGCCTGCCCTGGGAGCCATCCACTTCAATAGGAAAAATAAAATGATAATTACGATACATTAACATATTGTTATTATGATTGAATTTTTCCTATTGAAGTCAGTGGGGTGACGCTCCTCTGCCTTAGCGCAGGAGCCGCCACTGCCCCTGGCCTCAGAGCGGGCAAAATGTTTGCCTCCACTGAGGACAGGAGTCACAAAGGAAGTGCGAGGAGTAGAACGGAGCAAGCTAGAAGTCCAGTGAAGCTAACTGACTTCTCCTAAATGACGTCCATGATGTAGAAGCCCCACTCAAATAATAAACAGAAACCTTGCAGGATGAACCAAAGGAGGTCACAAATTAGCTTGTGCTTAACCATATGGCAGCTTGGCACAAAAGCAGTCAGGCTTAACTTAGAGGCAATGTGGAAACTATGTATGCAGTACACAAACAATAATAAAATGAAAATATAACACAAGAAAAAATCCCACACTAATTTAGACAATAGAGTACATATTAATAAATAAAATGCCACCAAAACAAGTTACTTTCAATCAGTGGAACCAGAGTTCTAAATTTTGAAAGTTTTTGTTGAAATCTAGCACCTAAAAGATCAAAATGCCAACCGTGTTCGTGCAACCCTGGGTCATATTAAAAAATTAAGGGTGACCGTGATGGAGTGTGGGTTGGATGCAAGGATGGATTGGGCCCAGGCTTCAGACTAAAAATATTTTTGGAAAAACTTCTAAAGAAGGTAGAATATCAGAGAGCAAAGGCAGCAGGCTGAATCTGAGGACAAGTCATCAATGACGTAGAGCCACTGGACGAGGGTTCGGTGAAGCCATCAATGCAGGGAGGAAAAGCTCAGTGCAGGAGAAGCTGGATTTCCAAGCTCAGGAGATTGTCATCGTCGAATGTGTGATGCTCAGCATTGAGCCTGATAAAGATTTCTACCTTCGGATGTGGATGTTTTTGTCTTGCTCAGATTAACACAGCAGGTCAAGGCTGAAACTGAAGAGGATTCCACAGGCCGGATAAGACCTGATGGGAAGTTCCGCTGGAGAGGATTTGCTGCTGTGGAACAGAACATAGCAGGTGCTGCCGCTAAGCCAATCCCACTGCCAATGCACCTTTGACTGTTTGGCTTGTGAGTAGGTCCCGGTCTTCTGTCAGTTCTGGGAGAAATTTTTGCTAAAAAAGTTTCTGAGTCCCAGGGTTTTGTTAACAAAAGGCCACGTTTGCACCACACCAAGTGTCCAGGACCTGGGGGAACACTTCTCTGGGAATAGGACTCACTCCATCAGGGACCAGCAGCAGGCAGGCAGGTAGGTTGCAGGGTCTCTGGAGCTTTTTATGCCCTGTTGATCCCACCAGAGGCCACTCAGCTAGCCTTGAAGTGGTCCTGGGTTCAGGGAGCAGGTCTAGTCATCCTTCCTCAGGCAGAAGGACATCAGGCCAGTCCTTCCAGCAGTAGGGCAGATCTGTCAGCAGCAGGGCAGCAGGTTAGTCCTTCTGAGTCTTCCACAGGTCCGGAAGTGATCTGAAGAGTAGTTCTGGGGTCCAATATTTGCCAGCCTTTGTGATTGAGGGGGACACTCTGTCCTGTCCCCACATCTGTTTTTTGAAACTTCCTCGCTTCCCCTTTCAAGGCTCCCAACTGTCTAGGGAGATAAAAGGCTAGTGTCAGGCTCCTTGGAGTGTTCTGGAGGCAAATTGCTTTGAAATGTGAGTGGGGCAGTGTACAGCTCCAGCTACAGCCATCCTGGCAGGAAGGCCCATCCTGCCCACACCTTGTACCCTTTGTGTCACTGTCTGAGATGAATACATAAACCCAAATAGCAGAGACATTCACAATCATGTGACCCAGGATACTGACAGAATGCACAAATGGTTGGAAGAAAAGAATGCAAACTTTCTAAAAATGACGTTTTCAGAATTGTGACTTAAAATCCAACTTTACCATTCAAGAGGTTTTTTAAATTACAATTCATTTGAGTGTAAACACCATATCTCTATTTTCTCCCAATTCAAAGTTAGCACTTATTAAATGTAATAAGTAACCCAGCAATAGTCAATGGGTTAGATAGGCCTTACCACAGTGAAAATCGACTTTAGGAGTTTTTCACTGCCAGGACACGTAAAACGTAAGTACATGTCTTACATTTTAAATATCATTCACCCTGCCCTAGAAGCTGTTGGGACTTACTTTAGGCATGGATTATAAATATTAAAAAGGAAGGATTTTAAAAGCAACTGAAAGTGAAATGTTGTTTGAGGGAACCGGTCTTTGGTCACTGGCGCCACCTGTGGACCATGTCAAAACCTACAACATCTCAATATTTAATAAGGTCTACATATCCTGAGACTTCTATTACTGGCAGACAGGCATACCCAGACCCTTGCCCCTATTGCTAGGCTGGGACATGCGTTCACCCTTATATCTGTGAGATTTTCTGATTTTTTTCTCCAAAACCTGGTCATTCCCCAGGTAATTCCCTTCAATCTTCCTCATACAGGAACATATTCCTGACAAGGCGAGGCCCACATATATGTTTCCCTGAGTCTTCTTAACTGGAAGATGTTCTGTTCCTTTTAAACTCTTCTTGTGGACCTTAATTTAAAGCACAAAAAAATGGTCCTGATCTCAGACTGCTCACACGCGGGCTTCTTAGAGGCACTAATGTTGCCACGGCACAGATACATACTTTGCAATCTTAACCAGGCAGGCTGTGAAGAACAATTGATCACTCCAAAGTACATGTCATATTTTGAAGCAAGATCGACCATCTAGAAGCAGTGATCAAATGCTGTTCATCAATATTCAAAGTCAAGATTTGGCAGGCGAGCTATGACATGCTGACCTAAGCGTTAACCCTGTCAGGACAAGTATGCTCAAACTGTGTTCATAGCGATAGCTTTCTTGTCTCTTTTGAGCCAAGCCGTAAGAGGCCTAATGTGCCCCAGAGGGAGTCGAAACATTTAAAAAGTAATTCGATAAGGCATTGAAGCAAAGCTCAAAGTGCTTTCTTCCGAGAAAATCAATGCCGTTGCTGCTGAGTGGGACTGGAAGAGGTCTGTGTGTTGTAGTTCTTTCATAGCTAGTACTTTTGCTACTGCTATTGCAGCATGTACCACAGCCGTGAAAAATATGTCACAACATACAATAATGGCGCTCGAAAGGCTGCGTGCAGCACTTTTGAAAAGTACATTGGGAGTCTGTCACTATCATTATCCACACCTGTTCAAATGTACCTACAAAAACTATGGGGCAGATTTATGAGGTTTTGCCGTAGGGAAGCGCAGCAGGCCTTCCTGCTGCGCTTCCCTACGGCAAAAGAAAAGGGCAGGGATGCGCCATATCTATAAAATGCGGCGCATTCCTGTCCTTTTCCCCTGCGCCGGCGCACAATGGGCTGCTTGCGCCAACGCAGGCACCTCTGCACCATGGTGCAAGGGTGCCTCCGTTGCGGAGATGAATATTTTTGTACAGGAAGGGAAACCTTTCTGTACAAAAATATTCACAAGAGGTTTTTCCTCTTTGTATGGGTGCTGCAGAATGCAGCACACATAGAAAAAGGAAAAACGAGGAGAAATAAAGATATTTCTCCCCGTTGTGCCTCCCTTACGCCTCCCCTGGGGAGGCGGAAGCTCTTGGCGCTGCCTCAGATTTACGATTTCTCGTAAATCTTGGGCAGTGTCAAAAGGCCATGGGTGTTGCTGGGAACGCCCCCAGCAACACCCATTGCACACCCCTTTAACGCAGAACACAGCGTTATAGGGACTGATATTTATGAGGCAGCATTAAGCCAAAAAAAGTGGCTCAGTGCTGCCTGATAAATATCACGCAGGCTTCTGCGCCACGGAACGTCACAAAAAGTGACGTTCTGATGGCGCAACGGGCCTCATAAATCTGCCCCAGTGTCTCTACATCAGCATGAAGGGAAACACGCTTCGACAGTCCCGCCGTCTTGTTGAGCCTTTATTGCAGCAGCAGTGATCTTTTAAGCAAGGTAATTTCCCCTCAGTATAGAAATGGCAAAGGCTGCTGAACAGTAAATATCATCTGTCTCGATTCGCTTTCTGCTGCGTACATACATGCCGGTGAGGAATTCTGACTGCAAGTTTCTCGTGTTTGTGCGCCTTTTTGGGAGCATTGTAGTGGCTTCGGGCTCGAAAGCATGTCCCAAGCCCACGCACTCTTCCGGAACGACAAGCCTTCCCCTCCTCGTGTCTCTACTCCCTTTATTTTGAACCTAGTCAGATGCCGCTGTAATGACCCCGAGTTTAAAGCACAAGCATGCTGCTCTGCATTCCTTCAGCCTTTTGTAGCAAACCCACGTCTTTTCAATCAAAATGTAACTACGCCATTTTGGAAATTAGATGTGAAACAAGCGATGGACTTTATTTGTGCAGGTATATCATTTGGTCTGACGGACCCAAACGAATGATCAACTCTCAACTACATATTTTCGTTTTTGGACTTTTGAAACACTAGTGTGGGCTAATTCCATGCATTCTTTAGATTCAACCTTTGTCACACTATTCCCCCTTCAAGATCACAGCCAATTTTAACAGCCAATTTTAATAATCCGTGAAAGGTATTCGTTGAGACACTTCAAGGGGAAGGTCTGAAAGGGCAAAACCCCGAGGTGGCAGCTGTCATTTGTGGTACTGAAGATGCAGATCACATTAGGGGGCATATCAGCAAGGCGAGGCGATAAAATTATCACCGCTTTTGCGGCCGTTTTCGGCCGAAAAGCGGCGATAATTTTATCGCCTAATTAGCAAGCTCATGCTAACGCGTGAAAACTTGCGTTAACGTAGGAATTCCTAACGCCCAGCTTTGCGTCTCTAATGAGATGCAAAGTGGGCATTCCTGACCTGCCATTACAGGAGAAATGTCGCTAAGCGACATTTCTCCTATCATCAAGCCCTATGCTATGAAGCATAGCGGAAAGAAAAGTAGCGATAACCCCTGTTATCGCTACTTTCCTTACGCTTGCTTCAGGACTGACTTAGCCATGATATCCTATGGAAGGTGGATATCATGGCTAAGTTTGTGAGTCACTATCATCAAGCTAACGTCACATTGCGTGAGATTTTCGCTGGGTTTCCAGCGATAATCTCACGTTAGGCAGTTAGCGTGAGGAGTTTTATCGCTTTTGAGATAAGCGTTGCTAATAGCACGCTATCTCAGCGATAAAAATCCACGCTAGCTGGCGATATTTATCCTAGCGCTAAGTGCGCTTAGCGATAATTATCGCCGGTTGTTGCTGATATGCCCCGTGGTTCTTTTAAAAAAAGGGTTCGGGGCAGACCAAACATTACCATCACTCACCATGGGACCTTGGAAGTGTTTCCAGAAGCTGGGGAGATGCCAAAATTACATTGAAGTTTATGGGACTGGCTTTGCTGGTAGCGGGTGGAGTTTTGCAGGTTTGAGCATAACCTTATCCCAGAGATCCCATGTGCCAGCTGGGATTTTAGTAATCTAAGTATCCAAGACGAGCTGGGTACCATCATTCAAAGGAGCTGCATCACTTTAGAGTGAGGGTGGATGTGGGAGTGATCTACAGAGTGGCTTAGGGTCAACAGTATATCATCTCACCTTCAAGAACCCTTGCTTGGCTCACTTGCAATCAGATCCTGCTGCAGGAACCCCTTTTTCTGACTGTCATGGGCACGCAGGAGGATTTTGTTTCTACTCTTGTCTTGAATCTCAATGTCCAGGATATATTCCAGAATTGGCGGGAATTGCTCCCTGTGCCGTTCCACAAAAATATCTGGATTTGTTTCAGCAGGAAAATAGCCTTCTGTAAGGAACCTGACTCAAAGAATTGTCTGGAGGGAAACTGGAAAGCCCTTTAAAGCATAGTGGGGCATATCAACAAGGGCTTTATCTCTGCTTTTTTGGCTTTAAAAGCCAAAAAAGCAGAGATAAAACTAGCGCCCTATCAACAACAGGGTGCTAACATGCAAATTTGCATGTTAGCACCCTTTTACTCTACGCTTCTCCTTGCATCTCTAATGAGATGCAAAGGGGGCGTTCCAGAGTAAAATAATAGGAGAAATATCGCTAAGCGACATTTCTCCTATTATCAAGAATGTAGCTAACCCTGTTAGAGACAAAAAAAGCAGCGCTAACCGCGGTTAACGCTGCTTTTTTACGTCTGCTAATTTTCAGACTTAGCCATGATATCCTATGGAAGGAGGATATTATGGCTAAGTTTGCCTGTCCTCATCAACAAGATAACGTGTGATTATCGCTGGGTTTCCAGCGATGATCTCACGTTAGCCTGTTAGCGTGTAGATTTTTATCGCTATTGAGATAAGTGTTGCTAATAGCACGCTATCTCAGCGATAAAAATTCACGCTAGCCGGCGATAATTATCCTCACGCTAAGAGCGCTGAGTGATAATTATCGCCGGTTGTTGTTGATATGCCCCTCTGTGCTTCTGACCATTGAGAAACTTGATTCAAATGGGTTGGAAGCTGAAACTCTTCCTCGGTCTTATTGACTTTAATATGAAGGGCCCGGTTAAATTAAAGTAAGTGCTACTGCCCTGGAACAATTAAATCCTTTCTTGATAGGTACTTGAATGGACAGAACCTATTAGGTTGTTTGTGAGAAGTCCTTAATTAATTTCCCAAGATGACTAAGCCGTTTGGAACTGAGCCTGTGTCTTAGGACCTTGAAAACTCCTTTTAACCTTTCAGTAACCACCCATCAGAGGAACAGTCTGTATGACATCAAGGCAACTGACTGCTTCAGGGATATTTAATGCATATTTAGAGTAGGCACTCTCATTCATTTGCAAAATCTCAATGCACTGTTACCCTCCGGGAGATAGTTAGATAATGTATTATTATTGTGCTTTCTATAATTTATGTTTTTTTAAATCCATTTCTGTTTTTTTTAAACATTTGCTCCTTTGATATTCTTCTTAACATTTTGAAGTGTTTTGTTTAGCAATGGCTTGCACTTGTAATTAAAGAAGGTTGGATATGTGAAGTTGTTAATTTTCTTAGCTGAATTTATATTTGGTAATGCTGCTACACTCACCAACGTTTTTTTCTCCGTGGATTTCCTTGCTTCTGTCGCCTTCCTCCCAAGGTTGAGTCGAAGAGCTTTAAGAGAAATCTGTTTACTTTTGTAGTGCGGAACACAGTGTAAGTAGTAGGCTAGTTTTCACAATACGTTTATCCTAGCTGCTCTCCCTCGCACTGCCACATGCATTCTCTAGGAAGACACCTGCTCAGTGGAACTGCGGACCTTCTTATCTTTTTGATGTCCATGTGAGCATTTAGTTTTGGCTTTAGCACAGTGGCCTTTCATCTGTATGTATTTTCAATGGAGTCATCAGTTTGTTGTCAGAGCTAATGCATGCATATGGCTCAACATACACGCATTGTCTTTATCACCAAGCGAGCATATGCCAAGGCATTTGTTAGCTGTGGTTACAAATGCGTCTTTTGTTCATGTATCACCGGATTTTAATTACTTGAAGTGTCAGCAGCCACATTTTCTTACATAAAACGAGGACGGACCTTTGTTGCCTGCCAGCAGCACTGCAGCCTCTCTGTACAGTGGTATGTCAACAATGATGTAATTAGTAACCCTGGGCGGACAACTACGCTACGCTCGCGAAGTTTGCGTAGTTTGTGCTACTTCGCGCTACGCGAATTGCACGTAGCGCAGTGCAAAATCGCGTAGCGTAGTTGGCATTTTTTGCACGCTCGCGATCCTCAACGTTAAGTTGGCGACCGCGAGCGAGCAAAATGATATCCCGGCGAGACTTTTTCCTCGTTCGCGATCAGGAACATCAAGTTGCCGTTTGCGAGCGGGGAAAATAAACCTCCCGGCGAGATTCTCAACGCGGGGAGGTCAGGTTTCTCATTGCGAGTGGTCACGTAGGCTCACGACCGCTCGCGATGAGAAACTACCAGTCCGCGTTGAGAAAGCTGCCGCTCGAGTAAAAATCTACTCGAGCGGCAGAAAACGACCGCTTGCACTGTGCAAGATGCCGTTAGCAATGATTGCATAGTGCGGACAAGCATCCGGCACTGTGCAATCATCGCAAACAGCGTACTACGCCGTTCGCGTAGTGCTACGCGTATCTCGCATAGTGCAAAGTGTACTTCGTGTAGCTACGCGTAGCGCTACTACGCGAAATACGCCCAGGGTTAGTAATTAGTATTATCGTATGTATTGTCATCAGTGATGTTACAAATGATCTAACATTTGATGCCAGTTGCTGTGTCATGAGCATGGTCATGAAGAGGGCAGATAGGCACCTATTTGTTGTATAGCTAAGAATAACTGGAATTTCCAGGGATTTTCAGGGATTATAGGTATTCACATTACTGTTTAATCACCCCCGCCAGTTGTGTTCCAGTGCTTGATTCCCTGTTCTCCATTTCTACAATAACTCTTTTGCATGGGCATCATATATAATGCACCTATGCCTGAGGGGCACAGAGCCTTGCATTCCATGATTACACCACTCTTTCCTTCTGGGTGTATCTTTTTTAAGAAGTACGTTCACAGTGTTTTCTAAATGTTTTCCTCACAACCTACAGTTCTTCCTGTGTTTAAAAGCTATTGCTTCCACCCAAACTCCACCTGGAAACACTGGACTGTCTCTGGCTCATTTACTTCCTTCTTTCTTGTCCTGATCTTCTCAAAACTGCTGCTACTACTGTCAGTGCTTTAGTTTGCTGGGCAGCTGGATGAGGCAGATGTCTATGGTGCTCTGGTGCAGGTACCATTCACTATGGTTCTCTACTGGAAGGGAACCTACCTACGTTGAGTGACATCAGTGATATGGGCTTGAACATTTTTCCAAGACATGAATGGTAACCATAACCATATTTGTAATGAAGTCTTTCTTTAATTATTTGTAAGCAAGCAATAATGAAAAGCATACCTTGAAAATATGACCCAGATTCACAGGTCACAAGTTGCTGGTGCTCTATATATATCATTGAGGCAAATCAAAGATTGCTATTTTGCAGTATGACAGCCTACAAATTGAATAAGTGACATAACACAGTCATGCACCTGATGCAATGAGTCAAGTAGCGGGTATGTGAAAGAAGGGTGATAGCCATCAATTGTAAGTTTAAGCAAGATCAAACAAAGCAGTGACAATGTAGGTCTATTTATATGGACAATGGTTTGGCCTACGCAGAAGGCAATCTTACCCTAGGAGCAATAAAAACAAAAGTCCTTTACCACCATCCCTTCTAGGCCAACTTGAAACACCCAATGCTTGTATTCTAGATTTGTCTTACTCATTTACTTCAGGTAGTCTCTCGCAGCTTAAGCCAGCACACCATGGGGGGCCTAGCTGAATATGTGTATTTCAATTCTTTATTAACTTTTACAGTGACTGACTCAAGAATATCACTCCCAAACCCTATGGTGGTCGTGGTATAACTGACAGTAATACAATGCAAACCTAAGTTAAAGCAACATACCAGGCCACCCCAGAGGACTCAACAGTGATGAGAAACAAGATACTGAACAACATAGTGTAGATCCCAAATAACAGAAGTAGGAAATGGGTGAATGAGTGTTGGACTGCGCCCTTTTTGCAGGGTCAACCCAGAACGTTTTGCCTTCCTCCTGTATTTTTTCTGACCTGTTGTTGGTGGAATTTCGGACTATGGGAACTTTATCACTGCTGTTCAATCATTTTCTCTATGGTAAACTTGGTAAGATTGGTCTACACCTGTTTGGCATATTTAATTTACCTGGCAGTCCCCAGTACAGTGGTATCTTATATACCCAGGGCCAGTAAATTAAATGCTACTGGTGGGCTTGCAGCACTGCTTGCGCCACCCATCAAAGTAGCCTTTCAAACCTCTCTCAGGCCTCTGCCACTGCAGGGCATGCACGCACAGTTTACTGTGGCTGCGACGTGACACATAAAGTGGTTGCCACGTCTGTGACTCCCTTCTACTACATATCAGTCACCCCTAAGGTAGGCCCTAGCTAGCCGTATGGGCAGAGTGCGGGGTAAGTGTGCCTTAATTGTGTGGCATGTCCTGGTAGTGACAAACATCCTATTGGGTTTATTACTGCTGTGCTCTCATGGGGATGCATTGAGTATTCCCTGATATATGCTTCAGTAGTAATTCCTGACATGAGAGGGGTGGTGTGATCAAATTTGGTATGTTTGGAATAGTGGTGATAAATGCTGTGTATTGGTGTTCACCGACTTATTACTATTTTAGAAATGCCACTTTTAGAAGTGGGCATTTCTGTGTGCTATGTGTCTTTGTGCCTGCCTGTTGTGTATTGACTGTCTGGCTTTGGAGTGACAGGGGCTGGAGAGGTGCAGTGGCTCCAGAGAGTCTGGATGAGTCAGTACTAGGCTGAATAGGCGTTGTCTGCTTTTGGAGTGGTGGGAGGAGTAGCACCTGCACCTAAATAGGGCTGTGCCTGCCTTCCACAATGATGGCTCCACTCCCTAGTGGTGTGTCTGGGGCTAGGGCATAAACTTACAGAGGAGGTTGCTGTGGACTTGCAAAGCACCCCCCAGAACTGGTTTGGACTGGGCCAGAGCCTGTGCCAGGGGTAGAACAAAGACTGTAGTGCTATAAGTACTGGCGCTGTGACCTCATGTCCTTTGAGCTTACTTCGGAACTTCTGGAACTGAGGAGAGCACACTGCATGGACTGCAGTGTGCCAGGAGGAACCACCACTGGGGACTGACATACTGCCCACTGGGCAGCGGAAGGGACTGCTGCTCTTTTGAGGGACCCTGTGTGCTGGCCTGCCTGTGCCCAGCCCCGCCTTAGCAATCCCTGTAGAAGAGTGCTGCCTGCTCCGTGTTTGTTTCAGGTGGGAGACTCGTTAAGTGCTCAATTTTCTTTTTATGCTCCCTCAAAAAAGACCAGCGCATGGTGAGCGTTCTACTACTGGTGGGCCCTGAAACCTGTGTGGGACGCACTGTGTTGTGTGCATTGGAGCACCTGGCGTGGGCTCGTGCTGCAGAGAGGCAGCATGAGCCCATGAATTTTGGGCCGAGGCCTCACCCGCGACAGTCTGGGCCGTAAGAGTGTGGGGATAGATGACAGCACAGCCCCAGCAGGTCGCCACAGCGATGAGGGAGCTGTGAAGGAATTGACCCCGCCCCTGGGTTACCAGGGTAACCTTCTTGTTTGCCGGAGTTCAGGCATCAAACCAAGGTCTACGCGTCATGACAAAGAGGCGCCTGACCTAGCCTGGTTGTGGGCAGGACCGAAGAAGGCGGAGTCGATGGAGACCTTGCTCTGTGTGTGGTCGGCTGTCATTTCCTGTGTGCAGACCGAGGCTGGTGGGTGAGTGCGAAGCCCCTCACTTCCATCGCCTTTGGGTCAGCAGCTGCCCGTGGGCAGTTGCTTCGTGGGGCAATTGTGTTTCCTTCCCATGCCTTAGGGGAGCATTTCCAATCTTGCGGGCAGCCGGACGTAAGGGAAGCCTCTACACAGGTCCCAGCCTGGCTGAAGCCTGCTTGTGGAACCAGGGGATTCTCCTGTGAGGGAGACAGGGTGAGCTTCACCCCCGCTCCCTTGCTTATGACACTGGGCGATGGAGACGTTCTGTAGCAGCCGCAAGGGAGGTACGTGGTTGTCCTTTGACTCGACCCGCTGAATCAGTACCCCTAGTATTTGGGTATGTGTCATGTGCCCTCTCAAGGGACAGAGGGGAGACCAGGTTTCGGTTCAGGGGCCTACTAGTTGAGGCAGTTGCCTGATGTGGGCCCAATATTTCCCGTGTGCAGAGAGGTGGTTGGTGTACTTTTAAGTGTGCATGTCAGTTTGGCCAGCCATCTTAGGCTAGCCAAAATGACAAGCGCACGTAGGTTTTTCCAACAGAACAGGCTCCCTGTGCCTGAGTGAACGTTAATCCAGCCCACTCAGGCCAATCACCAGGCTTCTCTCATACTTGAGAGCAGCACAAGATTAGAGAGGGAGTCCGTGATGCTATTCCAGGGACTGCCGGGACCAAGGACTGTATGCAGAGGAGCACAAGGCGGCTGGGTGGACCAGGTATATCTTTTTATAAATTATTAACGCTCCCGCATGTGCTTCAGCCATGCCTACCCCCTCACCTCTCCACCCACCCCACCGCTCTTTGTTTTTGTCAGATGCCACTGCCCGCCTATAGTACTGCCATGCTTCCTAATGATCTGTAATGATATGACTACAACTCACCTGTGATGTGCTTGTTACCCTACATTGCTTGGTTACTATGTAAAATGAAAATAAAGTAAAAGAAAAAAGAGTATGTCTACCATTTACATTATACTGTGATGTATGCAGCATTTGTATGAATTTAGATTTGACATTCCAAATGTGCTTTTCTCTGAAAATGTTGTTGCTGTATTCCACGTTTTCAATAAAAGCACAGTAACAGAGGATGCATTTAGAGTCCTGAATTATTAGTGTAATGTCTCCATGCCAGTCATCATTGATTGCACCCTTGGCATGTTATCAGATAGAACGCTTAACTTCGATTCACATGTATACAAGATTGTCAGTTTCCCTTCTCGGAGCTTTAAATGGCTTGATGCCTCAGTAAGACTTGAGCCAATTGTGTAGGCATTTAAGACAATGGTGAAGGCCTTTAAGACAATGAGATCAGGGAAATTCTCTTCTCATTATGCTTATTAATGTACATCACCCCATTTATTGATTTCCAATAACAGAAATCGTAACAAGGAGATCACAGTAAAGAATCAAACAGTTGTAAGAAATGTAAAATACATAGCGGGGATGGTTGGAATTGATCTCACCTGATAAAAACCCAACCAGGCGTTCTAAATTGATTATGTACGATAAACTGCAACTATTCAAAATTTCTGAGGGGAATAATAATTCATATTTGTAAAGCGCGAACATATCACCCCTCAAGGGTTTAAGACGCTGGGGGCCGTCGGAGAGATTAAGTGAGCTATTGCACAGAGTCACATGATGCTGAGCTGGGTTGCTACCAGCGATCGAACCACAGGCTCTGGAGTCAGCCGGTCTGGCCGCTGTGCCACACCTCTCCCTCTATGTCATGTCGCTTTTGGTGCTTCTTGCCTCATAGTCGTGATGTCTTAGTAAAGAACGGTAACAATTCCCTTGTTAAATTCCAGCAGATTGGACCTGCCGAAATTTAAAGGAGGCAACAAATGCTATCGCACCTGGTAATTACAGAGTACGATCAGGGGTGTAGCTACTAGTGGTGCAGCAGGCACAGTAGCACCGAAGTCCATTGAGCCCGCATAATTGCCTCTTTTCTGTACCAACAGCCATTAAAGAGGTTGTTTTCCTTGATTGCACCAGGATCAATGGCATCGTAGCTGTGCTACTGATTTCAATAAAAATCACACCTCTTATAATTGCGATCTCTGCGCAAAAGGGTCATTAGCAGGGATCGCACTTTTATATGTCTATTCAAATCAGGCCCATAATATTTAATGTTCATTTTCACAAATATGCAGTAAATATTTCACATAACAAAAATTACTTTCATTTGTTAGGAATAAGGGTGATTATTTTTTTATAAAAACAACATATAGGGCCCGATTCACAGAACTAATCTGAAACAAAATCCTAAACTTACTACAGGGCATATTATCAAGCACGGCGTTAAAATTATCGCCACTTTAGCGTCAGAAAACTGCCGCTAAAGCGGCGATAATGGGCTTGATATTATGCCACAGAGATTTCCAATAGAAGCCCATGTTGACACCAGAACATGGGCTTCTATAGGAATTCTCAAGGGCATATTATCAAGCCCATTATCGCCGCTTTAGCTGCAGTTTTCTGCTGCTGAAGCGGCGATAATTTTAACGCCGTTTCTTGATAATATGACCCTACTTTTGGTATTCACAGAAGGCACTTACTACTTTTGGTATTCACAGAATGCACTTACTACTTTTGGTTAAACTTAATACTTTTGGTTAAACATACTACTTTTGGTTAAACTTACCACTTTTGCTATTCACAGAAGGAATTTAGTAGTACTAAAGTTAGTTTACTACTTTTGGTATTCACAGAAGGCATTTAGTAGTAGTAAAATTAGTTTACTATTACTAAATGCCTTCTGTGACTACCAAAAGTAGTAGGTGTAACTAAAAGTAGTAAGCTTAACCAAAAGTAGTAAGTTTAACCAAAAATAGTAAGTGCATTCTGTGAATACCAAAAGTAGTAAGTTTAGGATTTTGTCTCAGTTTAGTTTTGTGTATCGGGCCTTCAGAAACTACTTTCGTACATCTCTCATGTCTACTCCAGAAATTCAGTAGGTATCTAGATATTGCATAAGTTATGTAGTCCTCTGATGTTTGCTTATGAGCCAATATTACTACAAAAAGCAATCATAACTCCATATTGAGAAAAAGGTAATTGTCAGCATCGTACAGTGGCAGAATGAGATCGGCACAGTAAATAGAAATGTACTTCAATTTAAAGGGTACTGTTGTAAAATGCACAGTAGGGATTGGTAAAGCCTTGGGACTTCCATGTGACAGTAAACCTAGCCATTGAAAAAATCCCTACTGGAATAAAAGTTTAGCAGTTTGAGATTTAAAAAGGATTAGCCAAGTCTCTAAATCTAAAGTTTAACATAGCTAAAGATCAAATATTGGGTAGGCACCTATCTAAAGGTAAAAAAGAGCAGGTCTAAAATAATAATACGTTTTCACCATCTCAACAAATGGGTCAGTAATCAGGTTTGGGGTGCTCCATAAATGCTCATTCTGCAAAGTGCCAGAATGCATCACACATATAGTCATCTAATGTAGATTCAAACCAAAGTTCTCAGACAAGAATTTTTCTCGCTCTAGGCTGCATTTCCCAAAGCAGACTGTCCTCCAGTAGTTAGGGATCATTACAGAAGCCATGTTTAGAGCCCAGCTAAAAACAAACATTTTCAAGAACTGTGATTGCTCCCCCTGTCCCTATCTTTGTCAGTCTATTCAGTCTTTCTGCTTCATTTTTTGCCTCAATCAGTGTTGGACGCTCCCACTGGAGCAGCTGCCACGCTCTTAGACCTGGCATCCATTGGGTGTTTTTTCACCATACTTTTTGCCTTTAACCTCTGGTGTTTGTAGATTTTTTTTGTTGGCCTTAGTACTCCGAGCACTTTACCACTGCTAATCAGTGCTAAAGTGCATGTGCTTCTTCCCTAAACATGTGCGTAGTCTGTGTATACATAGTTGGCATATTCAATTTATTTGTAAATCACTTGTAAAGTGGTAGACCATATATCCAGGGCCTGTAAGTTAAATGCTACTAGTGGGCTGCAGCACTGATTGTGCCACCCACAGAAGTTGCCTTTCCAACCTGTCTCAGGCTCACCATTGCGGGGCCTGTGTGTGCAGTTTACTGGTACTCTGACTTGCCATTTAAAACTACTTGCCAAGCTGCAAACTACCCTTTTGTTACAAATGTCACCACCAAGGTAGACCTTAAGTAATCCTAAGGGCAGGGTGCTATGTAAGAAAACTTTAGGACATGTACTTTGTGTCTTCGCATGTCCTGGTAGTGACAAACATCCCATTTCGATTCTCCCTACTGTAAGGCCTGCTCCTCTCATAAGTTAACATGGGGAGTTCCTAGCATGCACTTTCAAGCTGTAATTCCTGCTTACTGAGGAGAGGCTGCGTTCTGTTTAATATCTTTGGATTGGTAATGACAAAACCTCTTTACTAGTAAAGTTGGATTTGGCATTACTAGTTTAGAAGTATCACTTTTAGAAAGTGGGCATTTCTCTGCTCCTAGCTCTTTTTGTGCCTTCCAGCCTGACTCCAATACACATCTGGGTTTGGGTAACAGCTACACTTTGTACATTCCCTCTATACAGCCACAAACACAGGACATTCAGCTGCATCTGCATACTGATGGGTCTTCCCATACAGAGGTAAGGGGAGGAACTGACATTTACACATCAGTAGGTGGTGGCCTGCCCTCACACAAAGCACTGATTAGACCCCAGGGTTACCCTGGCAGACAGGACTGGGCTGAAAGGGGAACTGCGCACTTCAAAGGCCAGCCTTTGATGTCACTTCCACTTCAAAGGCACTTTTCGGTATAATTACTGGATCTCTGACCTCATCTAGTCAGACATTACTTTAGACTTGTAACCAGACATTGCCAGAAAGACTGCTGCGCTACCAGGAGGGACTGCCACTCTGCCAACTGTTTTGCTGTATTGACCTGCTGCTTGCTGATTGCTGTGCTGCTGGAGGGACATTCACTCTGTGACCTGTCTTGTTGTGCTAGCCTGCTGTCTTTTTGCTGTGCTGAACATGCAAGTGTTCTCCAAGGGCTTGTTGGCTTATTCCCTGTTCCTGAAGTCTCACAGCCATCAAAGGCTTCACTTTACGATTACTGCTGTGGGAGTCTGAAACTCTTCAGTCACGCAGCTGACCAGCAACAAAGAACGAGCACTCTATGTGAGGAAAGAATCGAGCGCTCTGTTTTACGCAATCTTGAAAGCTTCACTCAAAGACAAGAACAGCCCCTGAGCAGCAGGTGAGCTCAGTGCTCTGGGCCTCGCTGCACGGGGGAGCCAAACTTCATTTTCCCACCTGTAGACAGGGGAAGAGCTATTCCCTGACCAATGCACATGACTGCTCTGTGTGCTGCTGAACTGCCATGATGCCCAAAAGAATCCCAACAAGACTTGGCACCCGTCCCTTTCACTATGAGGAAGAAGAGTACACCACTCCACAGGCTATGACAGAGAGAGCATGTTGTGGTACTTCACAGCTGCTGTGCCTGCCTAACTAACGACTCGTTGCCACATCTACTGTCCCGATGAGTGTGGCCTCGACAATGCAACCCTTCTCCTAAGACAAGGTACTGTGCCTCCCCCCGGGACGAACCAGGTCCGCCAGCGCCATACACAAACTCGCGGATGGCCAGAACCGAGCGGTGACTGCTTTCCCTAGTGCTCAGTAGTGCGCGATGCTACACTTATGTTACTCACTCCCCTGCTGAGATCTGTGCCAGTGTAACTCGGTCCGACGTGACTCCAAATAATAGACTGAGCACCAGTGTTCTCCGAAGACTGGGATTGCCTGCTTACCTTGAGTGTGTACAACTTCAGAAATATTGATTGAATTCTTATCATTTTTTTCTTGTTTTCTTAAATGAAACGTATACCCTGCATTTTTGTTATTTGGGCCTTAATGTATTGATAATATACAAAGCTATTTGTATAAACCTGTGTGGAGCCTTTTTGTGGTGTATTCATGGTGTTACTTTGTGTGTTTGTTGCACAAATACTTCATGCATTACCTCTTTAGATAGGCTTGCCTGCTTTGTGCCAAGCTACCAGATGGTGAACTTGGGAGCATACCTTAGCCAACTAGAAACCCCATTTCTATCAGGGGCTCTATAAAAAACATATAAAACATATTTCATTCATTCTTTCATTTTCACCACATTGTTTCCACTCTCCACATCCTGCAGAGTTACCTATTTATGCTAGGTGCATTTACAGAACAGTCTGCTTGGTTCATAAAATTCTCCATGCAACCTCACCCCATTAACTTGTGCAAACATGAGCACCTAGAGGGGTCTTCAAGAAGTACTGCACCCTAAAAAATCTTTCTCAGGCTATGCTATGCAGCCAATCTTTACCATCAATGATTCAACAAACTATGGGGAGTTTCCAGGGAACACCATATTGTTCATCAGGAATTAGATTAACCAAAATCAGCTAAAACTAAACTCTGAAAAAACAGAGATCATAATCCCCAACTACAAACTTTTGTACTGGACTCCTGCCCACTGGCCCCCGGAGCTAGGCTCTGTACCTATTCCTAAGAACGCGATAAAGAGCCTCTGCATATAAATTGACTCAGATCTTTTCATGAGCTTGCAGATAGGTTTCAGTCACTTCTGCCTGTTTTTTCCAACTAGTGAAGTTTCAAAAAGTTCTAAGGTTTTTCAGCAGAGAGGCCAGCATTCAAATTATCATTGCCATGATCCTTTCAAAAACTGACTATGCAAATGTAATTTATCTAGGCCATCCGTACAATCAGAAATTGCGACTCCAGCTGATACAAAGTCAAGCTGCTAGAATCATCTACCAACAATGCGGACAATGTTATTTTAGGCCATTGTTGAGGGAGCTCCACTGGCTTCCAGTGGAGAAGCGATCCATGTTCAAAACAAGCTTCATCCTGTTCAAAGCTATTCATGGCAGAGGCCCCAAGTACATAACCTCTAGGAGTCACAGATACTCTCCACAGCGCACTCTAAGATCTATGCATATGAATTTATCGGTGGCCCCTAGATTCAGATGCAAACGGACAGGAAAGTCAAGTTTCTCAATACAGGTACCCCAATTCTGGAACTCTCTGCCCACCACCATGAGACAAAAAAACAGATCACATGCGCTGTAGGAAAAAGCTGAAAACTTGGCTTTTTACTTAAGCTTACAGTTAGACACAGACTTTTATAACCGGTGACTTCGTAACCCAGTGCCAAGAGACCTGATGGTGTACGTGCGCTTTAGACATTTTTATAACATAACATAACATATGCAAATCTGGAGTTCTCTCACCTCTGACCTCTCATGTGTACCTTCCTAAAGCCTTAACGTCATGCTTTGTGACAATGGGGATACGACTGAGGCTGTTCTACTTCATGCCATATATTATTCTATGTCCAGTTGTTTTATGTTTTTGTTTCATCTTACAGCATGCTCTCCACATACACTCTGTACATGAAGGATATGGTGTAAATATCAAATGTACCATATAAATACCATATCCTGCATTTACAGCACGTATGCAGAGAGTGTGCTGTAAGATGAAACAAAACTATGAAACATCTGTCCATAGAATAATGCAGTATAGGGTATTTTACCCACAGCTGATTAGTTGTAGGCTACCTAATCAGTTTAGCTTAGATATGTGACTTATCACTCTTACTACAATCAATGTTCATAGGTTACCACTGCAAGTTACTATTAACTTAACAGTCTGTTACATCACCTTCAATGCCTTTCCTCAAATAGCCTCAAATTTGCTGACTCTTGAAATGAAATACTGCTTAACTCTAATAACCAGTCAGTCACACGTTCAAGTCCCAGAAAACCCAACCCAGCCTTCCATCCTTCTGAAGCGGATAAAAGGAGTACGTTTAAATTGGGAATTGGGAAAAAGTACCATATTCTATTTACAATGTTTAGAAATGCCAGAAGTGCTGTGTGAAGATCAATATGAAAATAAGTTAAGGTTACATAATAACTGCATGAGGTTTTAAGCAAGAAATGTATGTTGTGAGACACCTCATTATTCTATGTCTTTAGTAAGCCTGGGCAAAGCACTACGCTACGCTCGCGTAGTTTGCGAAGTTGGCGCTACTTCGCACTACGCGAACTGCACGTAGCACAGTGCGAACACGCGTAGCGTAGTGTTGCGTAGTGCTGCGGTCATTTTTTGCTTGCTCGCGGTCCTCAACGTCAAGTTGGCGACTGCGAGCAAGCAAAATGACATCCCGGCGAGACTTTTTCCTTGTTCGCGATCAGCAACATCAAGTTGGCGATCGCGAGCATGGAAAATAAACCTCCCGGCGAGATTCCCAACGCGAGGAGGTCAGGTTTCTCATTGCGAGTGGCTGCGTATGCTCGCGACCGCTCGCGATGAGAAACTATCAGTTCGCGTAGAGAAAGCTGCTGCTCGAGTAAAAATCTACTCGAGCAGCAGAAAACTACAGCTCGCACTGTGCAAGATGCAATTTTCAATGATTGCACAGTGCCGGTTGCTTGTCCGCACTGTGCAATCATTGAAAACGACATCTGGCACAGTGCAAACAAGGTACTACGCAGTTCGCGAAGTGCTACGCATAGCTCGCGTAGTGCGAACTGCACTTTGCGTAGCTTCGCGAAGTGCTACTTCGCGAACTACGCCCAGGGTTAGTCTTTAGCTTGTAGGTCTGCGTTGAATGTTTTGCTAAACCCAAACTCATGCTAAAAAGCACCTATATTAACAACTTTGAAGAATGTATAATTCCCCCTCGGTTTCTTGTTTACAGCACATAGAGTTACAAGCCCTCGCGGGTCCTAGCGCTTTGCAAGTGTAGGGGACTTCGATTTGGAAATGTAATAGGTTTTATTAATTGCTTAAGCCTTACTCCATATCTCTTATCACCAGTTTAGATTGGTGAATTGGATACATTAGCATAATTGGCAGAATATTAAGTCGGCGTGTCATGTAATTTTGTTGCGTTTATTTGTTAACGTTTTTTTCTATTACCGCTGACTGTAAATCTCCTCTCATCTGAGGCAGTGAAGGATAAGGGACAGAACAATTTACTTCTCCAGCTCCCACTTGTCCCCACAGGCAGGAATACCATAACTGACTTGAAACGCACTAAACGGGATGCGTTATCATTTGTGACACATCTTCTACCTCCTGGGAATGATTGAAGTGGCTACCTGTTGAATAATACCCAGTCTACCAATTCTTATTGGATGTAATTGTTAAACACAACACGTTTAAACTTCTGCCGAATGAAATAAGATGTGTGTATGGTTCTAAAGCACCTTAAAAAAGAATGACGTTTATAATAAATTGCGTTTTTCAAATGTACCCTGAAACCACTCGGAAACCCTGCTCCCTTTCCATGTGCCTGCTGCCACGTGCTCCCGTCTTCTGTGGTTCATGTTTACACAACAGAGCAAGATCCGTGGGCCTGGAGGATTTATGTGACAGGATGCACAGATATTAGGAAACACAGGGGTATATTTACAAGCCACTATGGCCACCACAACGTCACTTTTCTTGACGTTGCGGTAGCAATAGCGGCTTCGCTGTTTTCACAAGGCGGCGTTAACGTGGCTTAACCCCGGCTTGTGAATGAGGCACCCTTTCACGCTATACTTAGTGTGAAAGGGGGCAGGCAATGGGTGTTGCGGTGGGCATTCCACCCCAACACCCATTGATTTTAATTCTGCCCCATATTTACAAGAGTGGCGTAAATATGGGGCAGCACCAAAATTAATGCCAGGGAAAACCCGGTCTTATCCTGGCACAACGAGGTGGAAAGTTTTTCTTCTCCTTGTTTTTGCTGTTTCCATGTGTGCTGCGTTGTGCAGCAAACATAGAAACAGCAAAACACCATTGATTGTTTATGTGCTGGAAGGGTTACATTCCTGCACATAACAATCATTAGAAAAAAAGATGTTTTGCAACTTCTATGTGTGCTGTCTTAAGTCGCCCTGCACACAAACAATCATTCCCCTCAATTCAGGCACCCTTGCACTATGGTGCAAGGGTGCCTGCGTTGGCACTAGACAGCTAAATTAGCACCAGTGCCAGGTGGAAACAAAAGGATGCACCATATTCTTGTAAATACGGTGCAGCCCTGCATTTCACAAGTGGCGGAGCACGGTATTAAGCCAAGGAGGCTAACACCGCACTCCGCCACATCCTTGTAAATATGCCCACAGTGCCTCGTTGTGCATGTTATGAATTGTGGCCCAATGTCAAATAGAGGACAGGGCGGGTGGTTCGATGGACAGGTTGCATTAGATCTATGTTTTACTTATGAAATTAATATCTCAGCCTTGCTCATCAGTGGTGGAGTCATGAGTATAATAAGGTTAATGTTTTCTCCCTTATCACTCACAATATTACATCAGCTTGTAGTACATTTGTATCTGCAGTAGGCTGAATACCCTCCAGTCACCTGCTCTTTCTAGGATTCCAAAAACTGCCATGCTCAGCTCTTAATCAGCTGGCAGAGCAGCAGTGGTGCACGCCACTTCATTAAGGTGTGCACGGTGCCATGCCAGAGCTGAAATAGAGAGGATTGATACCCATTCGGATGTGTGCACCTCTGGCATGCACTCATTTGCTTGGAGATTCAGCCCATACATGGTTGGGACAGAAGCCACTTGTTGCAGAGACAAACTCAATGACCCTGCACACTATGCATATTTCTTAAACTTTGTTCTGAATTTCAAGGAGTCATCGAATGTTCCCATTACAGCACCCATCAAGAATGTCTTCTCTTAAATATTACTTCCCCCTCCTCAGAGTATAATTGGTGATCACATGCTGGGAAGCAAAGCACTCTCCGGAGGCGACTTGTCTGTCGGCATGTCCACTTGTGGAAAATGCAGAGGCGACTCCACTGCTAAAGCGGAAGAGCATTGTCCCACTGCATTGCAGGAGTAAAAGAAGGAAATAATTGAATGATAACAGCGTAATGTTATTATCATTACATTTTGTCCTGCTGCTGCGGCAGCTTTGCGTAAGGGGGTGGGGTGAGGCTGCAGAAAGGGGAAAGAGTGGTAGAACCCTCCTAAGTGTGCAATGACTGTTTGGTAAGCCCTCTCGGGCCACCCAAAACAGTCATGGGCACTTTCCCTGTTCTCCATGCAGACTGCATTACAGCCAGCATGGAGAAGATGCCCAGGCCCCCAGTCCCTGGCTGAACGCTGAACCACGGCGCTCAGACCAACCACAACTGCAGAATTGTAATTGGTCAGGGGAGCCTGGCTGTTTTCTGTAGTCCGAGATGGAGGGGAATGGAGACGCGGGACCCGGCGGCAAGGTAAGTGTATTTTTTTAAAAATGTAACAATGTGCCCTGTGTGACCCCCCCGCGCTGCCCCCCCTCCTCCCCTCACCCACCCACCACCCGCGAACCCGTCCGCCTGCATGGATTTCCTGGTTACTCTGTATGCCTACTAAAAGAGTTTGCGCAAAATTCATATTATAGAAGGAGAGGTGAGTCCAACTATTTAACAGCATAGAACCGGCCATATAGAATACGCAGAATATATTTTGACGTGTGCGAGGAAACATCTGTCAAAACAAATCCCATCATTTTTTTTATATCAAGAACCATAATATATTCCATAAATATAATGCACTTTGTTTCAAAACTTACTAGTAGTGCATCTCAATGCATAATGTATGGAATCAATATTCTTTATGCTGATAAACATCATCAAAGTGAGAATTCCCACTCTTCCAACTAAATTCAGATATGTCAGAGCCCTATATTTATAAGTTAGAGAGTGAAAGAGTCAGTCAGTCAGTGCTATCTATGGCATGGCAGTCTATAGGCCATTTTGACCATGTACCTGTTACCCACATCCTAATCCAAAGTTGAGCAGATCATTAAGAATATGCATTTGGGATCTAAAGATTACTCTTTGGAGAGTGATATTAGGAATACTGTCCATTGCATGTTGTTGGGGCATGGAGCAGATAAGGCCTAATTTAGGAGCTCGTACTAAGCTGAAATTGATGCAAACGAATGTTGCATACCTTTTTTTCACCAGCGCCAATTAAGAGTTGGATGCTGATTACACATACAGTTTTTGTGCTACACATTGAAAATAAATACGAGGCGCTATCAATACTGAGCACAATACACGAGAAAAAATAACACTTGACGAAAAAACAGGTTCAAAGTGTAAACTGCTCACTAATTTTCAGGAATTATGTGGCACAATTAGTATGGACCAATGACATGTATGCCTGCATCTAAACAGAGACTTCAATTTTCAAATAGAAAATAATGTATTATGTCTGTTCACAGTGTAAGTATCAGTCAAGAAAACATGACTTGGCACAACTGATGATAAAACGTTTTCTTTGGAATTTCAGTGGTAACATTTATTTCACATTATTAAAAATAAATTGGTGAATGCTGAGTTTAACATGCTTTTAATGACAATTCACCCTGCATACATATGAACTTGTTATACTGTGAAAATACACTTGTTGCACCTAAAGTAATATTCAAGTATAACATTTAGCATCAATTTTATATTCCCTATAAAAATGTACGGTTACCAAGTGACTGTAAGAACATCTTGTTAGCCTAATTCCAGACTCAATCAATCAATCAGCTTTTTATAAAGTGCAACTACTCACCTGTAAGGGTCTCAAGGTGCTGATTGGTAAGAGGGGTGGATCTGTAGTTCAGTCGAAGAGCCAGGCTTTGAGGTGCTTCCTGAATTGAAGCAGCAATGGTGATTGCCTGAAGTGCAGAGGCAAGGAGTTCCAGGTCTTCATAGCGAGGATCTTCCTCCAGTAGTGGTCTTGCGGATCTGTGGGATGGTGGCATTGGTCAGGTGGGGCGGAGTGGAGATGTCTGGTGGGAGTGTAGAAGGAGGGGTGGTGGTTGACGTATGCAGGTCAAGCGTTGTGGAGGGCTTTATAGGTGTGCGTTGGCAGCTTGAATGTAATTCTTTTGTTGATAGGTAGCCAATGAAGGTCTCTCAAGTGGTCATGATGTGCTGTTGCATGGGATGTCCAGGACGAGTGTGGTGAAGGCATTCTGGATATTCTGCAGTTTATTTAGGAGTTTCTGGGTGGTGCAGGTGTAGAGTATGTTGCCTGAGTCAAGTCTGCTGCTGATGAGCGCGTGGGTGATGGTTTTTCTGTACTCAGTGGGGACCCACATGAAGATCTTACAAAGCAGGCTGAGTGCATGGAAGCAGGAGGATGAAACAGCACTGATTTGGCGGTTCATTTAGAGCGAGGAGTCCAGGATGATGCAGTGGTTTCATGTGTGGTCATGGGTGTAGGGGGGTTCCAAGCAATGTGGGCCACTAGGAGTCACCCCAAGCAGAGGGGATGGAGCCCAGGATGAGGACTTTAGTCTTGTCTGAGTTTAGCCTGAGGCAGCTGTCCTTCATCCAGGTGGCGACTGCCTTCTTCCTGTTGTGGATGTTGCTCTTGGCAACTGTGGGTTCCTCTGTGAGGATGACACTGATGTAGTCCACAGTTGTTTAGACGCCCATCAATTACAACCAGACATGTTGGAATAGCTTCACCCTGACAAATCAGATTGCTTCTTATTTTACGTTACGTTCTGCACAGTAGAGGTATTAAGGTGGAGGGGGTTGTTGGACTTTGCTCAGAACTGTAGTGGTGGTAGGGCTTTTGTACTCTTATCATATTGCATAGAAGACAGGCCTCATTACATGTAAACATAATTGCAATTCATACTGCAATATTTTCCACTATCGGTCTGCACAGGAATTCCCACAGGAAGTGACATCATTGAATTTTGTATCGTCCAGCTGCACAGGAAGCCACATTACTGGTTTCCCACTAACACTGTCTTTAAAAGCAGAAGCCAAGCAAGAGTACTTAATTTCTCATTGTCGATCTGGACAGGAAGTGAAATCACTAGAATTTCTATCATCCATCTTTGCAGGAAGTAACATCACTGGATTTCCTATGATCCATCTGACCAGGAAGTGAAATTACTAGTTTTCCACCCACAGTACCCTGTGCTTCTCCCTCATCCAAGATCCTTTTTAATGATGTCTGCAATGTGGATGCATGCAGTGAGCCTGCTGCTGGTGCACCAAAGCAAGTCCATCTGCTCCAGTCTGTGGTGCCTGGACCATGCCCAGCACTAGGAACCCTAGTTCTCCCCTATACACCAGTACCCTGTAATGCTCCACCATACCCTTATCTTATCACCAATCGCCTCACTACTGCCAAACCACACAACACCACACAACACAGAAGGAGCATTCACATGTGCCTCCTGCAAGTTTTTATGCACTCTTCCAAGCCCTACACCCACCACTCCTGCACCAACAGCACTTAGCCCTCCACTCACTCATTCAAACAAACTAGCCACTTACTCACGCTCACACAGAACAAACACCACCCAAACAACACTCCACACTAGCATGCAAGCTCTCCAACCCCGTTTGTTCACCAAACATACCATAGAGATATGGGACCTATGTCAGGACCATGCTCTGAACATTCTCTTTCTCACTGCAACATGGCTAAATGTGACCTTAGCAGCGGACATCACCACTGACACCCCTACCAGCTAAAATATCATGAGCAAGACCATCAGTGCCACCCCGAGAGGGTCTCTCAAACATATTCAAAGATACCATCAGCTCCACCATCTATACGTACACCCCCACTAGCTACATGGAACACTTCACATTCAAGATATCCATCACAGCCAACTTCTCCCTGTGTGGGACCATCATATACAGACCACCAGGACCACAAATCAAATCCATCAGTGACAGTAGGGTCTTCATTGCACCCCTCATCATCAATACCAGCACTTTCAGCCTCCTCAGAGACTTTATCAATTATCTAGAAGACTGCACCAACAGAAACTCTGTGGCCATTAAAAGAATCTCAGAAATTGTATCCTCACTTAGCATATTACTGAACCCGCCCACACTGACGGACACCTTTTAGACACAATTTTCTCCTCAATCAGCAACATCACAGTTGATAAGCCAGCAACTATGACCTGGATAGACCACACCCTTCCCACTTTCAGAATACCCATCTTGCACCATCAAAGACCTACCACCACCAGCATTGCTCTCCCCGAGCACTAGCCTGAATCCACCATTGACTGGATCACTGCATGAGCTACCACCCTGAATCCCCTTAGGCGCACCCTAGTGGCAAAACTCATGCTGGTGTAACACCACAGGAAGCAATTGGAACACATATGAAGAACAAGTGAAGACACTGCAGATAAGGGCATATTCAAATGAGCCCTAAGATGCTACAACCAGTACATATGGAACACCAAGTGCATAGCTCTTCCAGATTGTGTCAATGCCAGCACTGATAACATCAAGGAAATCTTCACCATCATCAAACATTTCACCGCTCCTCCTGTCACCTTCACCAACATCATCTCCTCACAAGACCTTTGCAACAAGCTCTCTGAATTCTTCTGCGACAAAATCACCTCCATACACAGCAACTTTGACTCTCAACTAGATCCCTTCACCATCACAGTACAACTTGCCATCATGACCGATGAATGAATCCTGATCTGGTGGCTTGCCATCACCACTGTCCAAATCACTGCTACAATGAACACAATCCACTTGGGGAGCCATCTGACCCTTGCCCCCACCACACCTTCAACAAAGGACTCCTCGTGATCAGGAAAGCACTAACACCCATCTTCAATACCTTCATCAACTCAGCCATATTCCTGGAATCCTGGAAACATGACACCATCATGCTCTTGCTCAAGAAACCATCTGTTGACCCAGCCATGCTTTTCAACTACAGACTCACCTCCCTCTTTTCATACATGGTAAAGGCCTTCGAGAAACAAATCAACCAATGCTTCACCAACCACCTCCGCAACCGTCAGGTCCTCGATGCACAAAATCTGGATTCAGGCCCAAGCCCAGTACAGAAATAGCACTCATTACTGCCACAGATAACATCTGCATGATACTTGACAGAGAAGACATGGCCGCCTTCATTCTCCTGCAGCTCTATGCAGCATTTGACACAGTCTCACACCCCAGCCTCATAATGCCCTTAAATGAGAATGGTGTCCAAGGACCGACTCTTTGCTGGATTTGCGCCTTCTTAACAGATAGAACACAAGCTGTCAGCCTGGCACTGTACTCCTCTGAAGTCAGCATATTCATCAGTAAAGTGTCTCAAGGTTCATTGCCCTTTGGCCAATGTCATCTGAGCACATGACATAAACATCCTCTCCTACGCAGATGTCATGCAACTCATACTCTGTCTCTTGGACAATACCCCCAACACACAAAACAAGTACACTTCCTGCATGCCTGAAGTAGCTAACTGTCTCAGGCTCAACACTGACAAGAGCCAAGTAGTGATCTTTGGCAAGAACAACTCACCATGGGACTCCAATTGGTGGTTGGCTGAACCTGAAACCACACCCAGACTTCATGTCAAAACCTTAGAATACTCTAAACAAAGGTTGGAGGGAGAAGAAAACGGAAAGCCTGACCTTCTTTACTTAATTGCTGTATCCAACAGAGAGGACGCTCTTGCTACCATGCCAATCAACTGTCATTCATGTCTTCAACTGAAGTCTCTGAGAAACCTTTAGGTTTTTTAAAAAGAACCGCCACCCACCAACCTAGTTGTTGGAATGCTTCATCATTGGGTTCCCACCAGAGATGCAGAGTGCATCTTAGTTGTGTTATGACACTTGATTACGGCGGAGCTGGTTTCATTTTCTGACCTAGTGAATTTGTGAGTGAATTTAAATCTACCTCCAGGATATCCGCCCTTAGGGAAAATATTTTAATCGTGGTATGGTTAAAAACAATGGTGAAAGCGTAGTGAGAAATGAGTGACCTCTTACATTATAGTGTTCGATCAACATGTTTCATCCAGTGGTGTGACCTGTTTGAGTCCCAGTGGCTTTCTTTAGGACTAGGGGGCATATGTATGAAACTCCCATTTTGCGAATCTCAAATTGCGATATTTTGCGATTTGCAGTTTGAGATTCGCAAATCGGGATGTATATAAAAAATTGCGAATGTTTAGCGATTTCTTAAAATTCGCTAAAAAGTCTCAGAAAAATGATTTGCGATTACTTAATTGCGAAATTCGCAAATTAAGAAATCGCAAAAGCGGGAATCTGCCATACAGGTGCAGCCTGATGAAATCACAACCAGGAAGTGGGAGTGATTTGCTGCACCTGCTTATCTGAGCCACACCCAGAGGCTGTTTGGAGAGTGTGAGGAGTCAGCCCAGGAGAGAACAAACCCCAATGGTGTCCCAAAAGCAACATGAGGGCAAGGAGGCTGAGAAGAGAAAGAGGAAGCACACATTCTCTGACAAGGAGCAGGAGGTCCTCATAGAGGATATGGTTTGCAGCCATGAGCTCCTCTTTGGCAAAAAAGGCACTGAGAGTCCCAGAAGCAAGAAAAAGAAAGATCTGGCTGGACATACAAGAGAAAGTGAATGCTGTGGGTGTAACACATTGCACTGTCGAAGAATTGCGCAAGCGATGGTACGACATGCGACAAAGGTCTTAGGCGAGGGTGGCAGCCAGACTCCAGGATGCAAACAATACCGGGGAAGGACCATCCACATCAGCAGAGCCAACACCCCACGAGGAGCTTTTGGAGTCCACCCTCCTGCCTGAGAGCGTCAGTGGTGTGGCTGACATTCACAGCTCCGACCCTGCATCCAGCAGCCAAGGTAAGATGCATGCAAAATAAATCTGCCCTGATCCCCATCCCATGCACACTTCCCCAAATGCGCAAAATATACACAACAAATGTAATTCCAGTCCAAGTCTTACAGCACACCCAGCAATGCATCATGGAAGTTGTAGTAATATGTATGGCAGTGTGTCCATGACACATAGGAAATCAAATGCAACATGTGGGTTGGTGATAAGGGTATAACACAGTGTCAGAAGTTAGCCAAGACAAACTGTAGAAACTTTATTGAGTGCAAATTGCAGAAAATGGCACAAACTCATGTATTCCCCTTTACATCCACAGCACAATCCAGGGCACTTGATGACAGTGCAGAGGGAGATGACAATGAACATCCTGAGGACCAGCATGATGATGGGGTCTCTAGTGAGGATACAGAGCACACAACAATAATGCACAGGAAGCGCACACATGTGCCCCCACTGCCTCCATTGGAGGATGACATACAGCCCACAGGGGAGGACAGTGACAGAAGAGAGGAAAGTCAGGGTGTGTCACATATGCGGAGTCAGGAAACACCAAGGATGAGCATTCCAGCACTGGAAAGACGCAGGTCAAGGCCCAGGAGCAGCACTGCCACTGATGAGGACAACACTGTATTTTCAGGTCTGGAACACAGCATGATGCAGGTACAGCGCCTGCAATGTAAATCATTGTGCTCCATCAATAGGCAGCTATGCACTCTGAACAAAAATCAGCGCAACATGGGGGAGGGCATAATGGCCATGGCAGGTGCCATACGTGACCTCTGTAACACCCTGAAGCACAACCAAGACGCCAGTGACAGGGCTGCCCGACGTGCCAATGCATGGCTGCACAACTACACTAAGGCCGTGAACCGCCTCAGCACCACCGCCAGCAATCTGACACGTCGCAGCATTACCATGCAGTTGGAAATGTCGCACTGCTGTCAGGACATTGCAAGAGGGCTGGAACAGGTCACCAGTGCAGTGGAGCAAATGCAGACGGCCAACTCAGGTGGCACCGCTCTCATGGTCTCTGGCGAGAGTGAGGAGACCTCAAGTAGGAGTAGCATCACACCTACATTCCCTGGAGCAAGAAGGCGCAGTTCCAGACAGGGTGCAGGACCTAGGAACACCACGGAGGGCACTCAGCCTGGATCCCAAACAGCACCAATGCGTCACCGAAGGAGGTGAACTGTTCAGTGACAATTTTGCATCAATGGGTGATGCAACCCAGCAATGCATATTGAACACTACTTGTGAAGTACCTGCACTGTGTGCATAACATGTGCTGGGTACAGCAACAATGAATGCTTTAGAAGTGTGAATAAACACAGCACACATTAGAATAATTTTTTGGCTCATGTCCTCATTACTCACCTAGAAGTCGTTTTGTGTGATCGCAGTCCGTCTCTGACGTCCAGCAGCTGTCCCGACTCCTGATGCTGGTCTGCCAGGGGGAGCAGGGCAATCGTCATCCGATGTGTCTATATCGGTCACATCAATTGTGGTGCCTTTCCTCATAGCCATGTTATGTAGCATTGCACAGCTTGCCACGATTTTACAGCAGGTCTCAGGGCTGTATTGCAGTGCACCTCCACTTTGATGCAGGCACCGGAACCGGCTCTTTAGGATTCCAAACATACGCTCAATGACGCAGCCTGTAGATCTGTGCGCCCTGTTGTATCTCCTCTCACTTGCATTGGCTGGATCCAGGTACGGGGTCAGGATGAAGTCCCGCACTGCATAGGCACTGTCACCTGCAGGGATAGACACAATAGGTAAGTCAATGTCCCCCCCCTCCGGAGATGTAGTGGATGTATGGATGTGTGCCATGTATTTACCTAGCAGGTATCCCTCCCCAAACTCTCCAGCACTCAGACGTCTGTGTATTCCACTGTGTCTAAAGATGAAAGATTCATGTGTACTGCCAGGGTATTTGGGTACAATGTCATTGATGATATACTTAGCATTGCACACAATCTGTATATTCAGGGAATGGTAGCATTTACGGTTTCTGTAGACATATTCAGTTGTTGATGGGGGTGTGATGGCCACATGGGTCCCATCGATGCAGCCTATGACGTGGGGGAAATGTGCAATCTGGTAGAAGTCAAGTTTTGTTTGCTGTAATGCCTGTTGGGTGGTGGGGAAGTATATGTGATGTGATAGCCTCTGTAGCATTGCATCTAGAAAGGCATGGAAAAAGCACAAAAAGGCACTCTGTGACACCCCGCCAACCTCCGCTATGACCCCTTGAAAACTCCCTGAAGCCAGGAGGTGCAGGGAGCACAGGACCTGCACATGTGTGGGAATTGTTTGTGTCCTGCGTGTAGGGTGTTCCAAATAGGGTTTCAGCTCCTCAATCAGGTCCAATATGGTCTGTGGGTGCAGCCTGTACTTGTCATGGATGTCCTCTTCAGTCTGCTGGAACAGAGTGATGCGCAGCCTGAAGATACGTTCCTGTCTCATTCTCCTCTGTGCAAAAGCCCGAATACGCAGCCTCCTGGCTATCACAAACAGTGCTGCCATTGTGGAAGGATCTGTTGCATTGTGGGGTGGTTTAAGTACCTTGCACCTGGTTACCACCTGCATGCACTTGGTGTTAATTGCGATTTCTTATTTTGCGAATTTTAATATTTTGCAATTAGCGATTTTTTCATACATGTCCTTGCGATTTCTTAGTTTGCGATATCCTTTTTGTGATTTTTGCCAATTGAGAATATCGCAATTTAGGAATTCGCAAGGATATTCGCAAATTTTGGGTTTCGCAGACTAAGAAATCGCAAATTTTGCGATTTCTTAATTTGCACTGGGAATGTGTGTCATACATATGAAATTGCGATTTTTTTATTCGCAAACGCTGTTTTTTGCGATTCGCAGCATTTGCGAATAAAATTTTGTTTCATACATATGCCAATACAAAACAACTGGTCATAGGGTCTAAGGGAATTTTTATAGACCTGCGCAGACAAATCCCCAAATCACTTGAACAAACACAACAAGTAGAGTCTGCGGGTCTAAACCAATCTCTCAAAAGAAAAGAATCGACATGTCAGCACGTTCAAACAAAAAAGAAGAAGTCCTCATAAAGAGGGCCAAGTCCCATCACCCACCGAGGTGGCATGCTTCATCATCTGGGACCTCCCATAACTACACCTGGTGTAGTTATAGAGCTACGACTCCTTCGATTACTATAACAAGGAGGAGCTCAGGGATGTTTTGATTCCTGTGGTTGGGAGGACGGATTATCTCAGCATGAGGAAGACTGTCATAAGTGTGGTGAATTCTAGATGCAGTGTGTGAAATAGGAAAGTGATTTAAAATTGATCATCATCGGAAAATAAATTTTATTCTGTATCCAATGACACCAAACTAAAGACAGCAGAAATTTGTGATGGGAGCGCGTCCACAAACGTTATAGGGCCGCGCCCTCGTGGGTCAACATGTTTCAGCCAACCTGTGTCTACCCAATGACTGTGGCTTTCGTCAGGACCAAAAGGTAACACTACTGCAAAAAATATATGTGAATAGGTGATAAGTGAAATAAAAAGGAGCGATACAACCTATCAGAGTACCTACTTATCCGAGGATATGTGGCACCGTAGTGATGTAATTTAACCACGTGGAGACAAAACAGAATAATAATACATGAATGTGCTGAACATATCTACTACGTTTTCTTAAACATAATACAAATGTCTCGTGCATAAACATTTGTCAAGCGTACAGACTGCATTGTCCTCTTACCCGCAAAAAGTCAGGGATGCACCTACACTCCTGGTTACAACTCAGGGCGTGAGGCAACGCTCTAGAAGACAAGAGAGAGGGGGAGAAAGAACTAACTAATGCCATAAACAACAGAAGATGGTATATTCAACTGTGTGAGCAAAAAGCTGTATAACCATGAAAACTAAAAAACCTAAAAACAGACATAGGTATGTTGACTGACTATAAAATGTATAAAACCATGCTACTAATGTACTGGAAACCAGATTAACCAGGGTCTTAAGTGAGCATGTCCATGACAAGAATGATACTGAAATCCCCAACAGCAGGCGAACGTCAAACCATGTAACTGAATACAGCCAGAAATGACACCAAGACCAATCTCTAAGGTAGGGTTTAGTAAAGAGACTAAGTCGTTGTGTACAGATGAGCAGAGAGCAGGCTTACCTGTCCGTCGTTACCCCGGACCTTCTACCTAGTTGTACCGAGCGTAACCGGAGCATCGTAAGCCTGCCCTTCATAACAGTCATCTGTATGAAGTTCCGGGCATCGGACCAATCATCGTGCAGAGGCGCGATGACGCAACACGCTAAACAAACGTGCGTCAAGAACGCAACGAATGCTGGGGATTGTGGTCTCCACAAATTATGTAGCGCGCTTATGGCCGGAATTGTGCGATGTAGTGGACAAAAATATATCTTATGAGTGGAATCTCAGTCCCATCTGTCCCCGCTGTGAAAATCTACACTCTTGTGTCACATGATTGTGGTTATTAACACAAACATACTCGGAATAGAAGAAGGTACGTTTGCGTCCGGGATAGACGCGTCTTAAGTTGTGGCAATTCAGTGACGGGACGCTCTAAGAGTCAAAGGTGCAGGAAGAACTGAAAACATTCTAGATAGAGTTATAATGGACTAAACGTACATCCTCTTGTGTCTGACTGGACGAGGATTCATACATATGCCCCCAAGTTGCTAGGGACAGAACCCTATACAGTGAATGCACACTCACTAAGGCATAAGCATGTGGGGTGGATTATTCTTTTTCTCCCAACTCCTTGTTGTGTTTGCAAAGATTGAGTACAGAGGATAGACATTCTGCATAAAATCATGGTAGGTTTAAAGCACTGATGAAGATTTGCAAAGCTAGCGCAGCGCACGTGTGTTGTACAACATGCCCATCAAGCGCTTCCAGTTTTGTAGGCACATGAGCGGTATTCAAGACGAATGCATCTGTATCAACATTTCCAGTACTGTAGGCATGCATGTGTTAATCAACACTTATTCCATTTCCAATGAGTACTCCTATGGAATTTAAAGGACATATTTCTACACATTTGAAAGTGCTCATCCCTATTGTTTGCCACATCAATCTAGTTGTGACATATGAGCACCTTTCGGCAAATTGTGCCCATTCCATTTAACCAAAGTTATTATCGATAATTTAACACAGCAGAAATCCTGCGGCACATAATCCAATGCTGCAGCTCAACTCAAGGCTTTAATAGAGGTCACCTCACATGTGTGGCCAAGGGGACAGTGTCTTACCCCATTTGTCACTTCCTTTCTTCACCTTCCTATTAGTGAAATACATGTGGCACATTCCCAACTATGTGTTGTACCATCAAGCTGTAATTGATAAGAGAACCGAAATGGGAGAAAACAACTCCCCTGTATACCAATTAGAGCAACATGGATCGGGAGGAAGGTGGCCAGAATCACAGTTGGTTTGCCACAGGCTCATGTCAGACACACACTGAGTCATCAGCTTGTAGGAATACACGTAGTATGGAATTCCATGGCTGATGATAACGCAAAAGCAACAGTACAGACTGCTGCAGTTGCTGCAATTACTTGTTCAAGTACAAGGATAGATAGAGACATAATGATGTCTGTCAATGCTGCATGCAATGGTACCCACTTGCCAGAAGGCTTACCAACAAAATACTCCTACCAGTTTAGTGCACAAAACATACCATTTGCTCAGATTCCGGGGGTAGGGGATAGAGTAATACCAAACTCAGATCGCAGGTTAGGGTTAATCCTAGCAGGATATGAGGGTCTAGCATCTGGTCTTGCAGGGGGTGGCAGCTACAATTTCACTAATACATTAATGCTGTTGTTGGCCAGGTCTATACCAAAACACTAAGGATTTTGCCCTTAAAAGTGACATTTGCCAGCAGATGAAGGTGTTCCGCCATAGCACGCCCACCACAGACACCTCTTTTGATCTCAGACAAGCCTCTGGCTTGTGTTTATTTGGACCACTGCAGCTCTCTGCAATCAGATGGGGCTTACAAATATATCTTGGCAGCACTGGATTCCTGCTCTCGATTCCTATGGGTTTGGCCGCAGCAATTGACTGATGCCTGAACTGTTGTAAAATATCTGCATGTCCTTGTCGGGACATATGCAGTGGCCACATTCCATTATGAACAGATTCTGGCATTTGCCTCTAGGGCTTCAAGAGACACCATGGGAAAAGTGAGAGTGACTGTGTGGTACTTCTCCCCCTACTATCCCAAGGGAAGCACAGTGGTGGAGAGGAAGATCTTAGACTTAAAGCAGTCTTTAACAGCTAGGGTATTAGGTTCATCTCGCAGTTGGGTTCACCACCTATGTGGGGTCCAGAGAGTCCTCAATAATCTGCCTAGAAAATCCTGGGTGGTCGGACTTCCTGTAAAATAATGTTCGGGGTTAAGATGTGTGTTCCAGACATTAACTATCCCAGTACAGTGGTGTCAGAAACACCATTTGACATCAATGAATGTTTGGATGTTTTACAGGATCTCAACAACTTTTGAAAAGCTCAGGGCAATGTCCAGCTAAAACATCCCGCCACTGGTGAAGTGAAGGATGCACCCGCAACTCCTTGTTGGATTTAAAAAGATAGGGGATCTCGTCTGGGAGAAGATTGTGGATAATTCGGGCCATCCTGTACCTGTCCTGGTTGTGGAAGGTACCAGAACTGTACTTGTATCACCTCTTGCTGGCCACAAAAACAAGAGATTTGTGTCAATAGATCTCATCACCCCACATCATGTGGTTGGTTCTACACAGTAGGCGAAGAGGGCTCCTGGGTAGGTACTGTCTCCTCTCACTACCCTATAGGAAGTCCTGATGGAAGCTTTGATCAGTAATGAAGCTTCTTCTCCAAGGCTAGCGACAGCAAACACTGAAGCATCACTTGTCCCTGTTATATCACTAAATTCCTTACAATCAACATGTACTAAAACACAGATTTCAATTCTGCAAACATGTAAAGATGGTATCTACTGCAACGTACCACCATTCAAGTCCACTTCCAGTTCTACACAGCATCCCAAGCTGCCTAAAATAGACTGAACAGCCTCCGGCTACTTCATCGACTTTGATGACTTCTCTTCAGATTTGTCTGACCCACCACCACAATCACCCCAAAGTAGATTGCATGAATTTTGCATTTGGTTGAAAAGTCATACTTCATCTCTAGAAGAATATACATATGGATTACTATTTTGTTACCTACCCAAGAGAACGCCCTGCTGTTGCCCCAGTGAACTTGGTTTTAATACCACATTTTTCAACACATAAAGTGCAAAGAGACCTTCCCTGGTCATAATTTCTAGTACTGATTCTGTTGATTGTGATATTGATACAGTGCATAAAATGCTAGACAATCTATGGCATTATAATGTTTTTAATTCTGACGAAAGGTATGATGATAGTTCCAATTATGATGACATTTTCTGTCTTCAACATTATGGTCACCATTTGCTGCATAAAGCAAGTACTGCACGTGCAGTATTTAATTATACACAATAGGAACATTGCCCTACACCTTACACCACCACAGGGTAGCTCAAAAGCAATTACACAGAAGTTTGCTTATTTTTCTCATCTCAATCCAGCAGACCCTGAGTTTTAATATTATAAACTCACACCTTCACGAGCAAAGAAAACTATGCTCACCTACACCAAGCTGATTTGTTCTGCAGCTTTTATTTTCCAGCTGTCTGTACATGGGTTTGACTTTTGGAAGAACAATCTTGATTTGAAATCTATATGGGGAACTAGAGATTGGCAGGTTCAGGGGAATAAGGCCTTGTTCAGAGCATGCCTTATATCACAGAAAATGATTTTCCTGAACAAAACTGTGCAGCAAACATCCTGCCTTGGCCTGGCCAAGATAAAAGATTTTAATGCACCAAACAATCCCACATTTGCACAATTTGCGAACTGGCAACAATTTACAAATTACACGGAGGAAACATTAGATAACATGCTTCGTAATTGATCATACAATTCTTCATGAACCACTAATCAGGAAGGATGGTTAGTGTAGCCGTTAGATACTAATGGCCTGACCCACGTTTGGGCATACCCTTCCCACTTAGGGCAGCAAGTGGAACAAATCAAACATGCACCCCCAGTCAAGAGATCTCAGTTAAATCCATTGTTCATTTGCTCACCATGCCATCCCAGTTTAGATGCAGCCATATGCAAATTAGTCTTGACCCTGCTCCTCGTGAGAACAGTCCAGTCTGAACTGTCAAGCCAGGTCCTCCATGGAACAGAACAAAGCATCCTGAGACCGGTTTTTGGATATCACCCTTCATCAGCTAGGCTAGCTTGAATCCAGTGGCACAGTGAGTCCGGGACCCACGTCTGGGCATAGTCGGCACACATAGGGCTCTCATGTTACTGATTTGGACTCTGCAGACACTTCACGGTGGTCGCGTTCCATGGAAACACTTTAATGCCACTACTTTGTTTTTGCCATGCAGTCTTACTATAAAAACAAACTATCATGGCAAAAAAGTATTCAACATACACCATGTTACATATAGAGAAGTTTTAGAAACTACCATTCACTGTTGCAGAAATACCTTCCACAGATTGGATAATCCATGGGTTTATTTTTCTTCCAAAATCGACTTTTCACTTCCATTACTGCTTACAACAACATCAAGTGGGGAGATTTGTAGCGCTAGGAGAAGGGCATGTACCCGAGCCATGGATCTTACCTTTCAAATACCAAGGTAGGAATAGTGAGACCGAGGTTTATCTTAGTAGGACTAACTGTAAGAGTACCTTGGGACATTTGCAGGGAAGTTTTGCTTCATGGCGCCTGTAATGCCCTGTGGCAAACTTGTCATGTTATATGAAGGGTTCCCAAGCTGCTGTGATTTGTCGGGCGTTCAGATTACTCTCTAATGGGAGTTATTTGATGCTGAATAATCAAAACTGCTGTGGGATGAGGCTAGGAATTGCCTATCTGGTAACGGTTTCCTCAGTCATGAGCTGTTGTTGCCAAGTACTGCTCTCACCTTCCCGCGCAGTTAGAGATGCAACACTTTGGACTTTGATAAAGCTTTCTAATGTGCACTTTGATGCTTTAAGCAGACTGAATGCCTTAATGTTCCATAAGGATGTGGCCTTAACATATGCAAGAGAGGCATTTGATCTTCAAGTTGGAAGGTCTTCTTCTAAGATACAGTCGCTGCTTTGCATGCATATATTTTTAACAGCAAAATAGTTGAACTGTTTATCTTTTTCACCATTTTAGTTATGCTAATAACATTATTATGTTTCCTTCTATTGATTATTGCAGCACAAGTATATTACTCAAGAATCAAAATGCTTAAATATAGAAACTGCAGGTTGTGTATTTCTTTTGTAGCTCTTTGAGTATGCATGAGTAACCAAACAAAAAGGTTTCTAGATCTGTTACCACCATTTCCTTGGGGAGTCAGGATTGTCATGTTCTGAGGTTGCACGATCCATTTGTTACCTTGTCAGGTTAGGGATACAGATGGTGCATGGGAGCTAGCAGGACTAAGGCCAACATGTCCGGATGGTGTGCATGGAATCAGTCTTGCACAGTCCTGATGTTTATGTTGTCCAACAAACGCACAGTTTTTACTGGGAAAATAGAAGCCGTATAGCACTCTCCTCCTTATGTCTTCCCCAAGCAGGCCTGGGCTTCCCAAAATGGAACCCAAAGCCCTCCATAAAATGTACCATTGCAGGCAAACTCACTCAGTGTACATTCACAGCACACTTTGGGTCCAGCACTCTTACCTCTATGCATTGTACCCCTACATACATAGATGCATGCAGTACACACACTAAATATGTGCACACTGTTCAACACTGAAGCTTTTCTATCTTTAACTAGGGTGTGCTATTCACAAACACACTCACTCATTATTTTCACACTGCACAGCACTTTATCATTCATTTAATGTGCTTGATGCAGGCACACACACACCTAGCAAATGTGGTCCTTGCGCACACACTACAAAGCACTACGGCAGAAATGACGCCCCTCATTTTTGAGGAACTGGCGTAGAGTAGTACAGCAAGTCAGCTTGTTGGCTGCCCTAAGCCAAAGTGAAAGGGCCGCAATGCCTCATATTTATGCAATACAGTGCATTCCTGTCCTTTCCCCCTCTGCTGGTGCTGTTTCGGAAGCCTAGCACCAATGTCAGCACGCTTGAACCATGGTACAAGGGTGCCTGTGCTGTGGGAGGAATTGTTTTTGCGCAGGAAGGGGCACCTTGCTGCATAAAAACAATCCTATAAGGCATTTTCCTCTTTCTATGTGTGCTGCATAAGGCAGCACACATAGAAAGAGGAAAAAACAAGGAGAAATAAAGTTATTTCACCTTGTTATTCCTCACCTTGGGAGTCGTAAGATTTTGCCACTTCCCCAGGGTTACATGGTCTCATAAATCTGGGGAAGCGTCAACATCCAAGCGTTTTGCATGGGAAAACCCAATGCAATGCTCATGGAATGCCTCCAGAGAGCACAGTAAGGCATCGCAGCAATTTGCACTGCGTTACCTTCCTCCATATTTATGAGGACATTTAAAGACACACATGGTGGCTTTGTGAGGCTTTACAGATATGACTTTGTGATTTTTACCGCTGTGGTATCACAAAAAGTGATGCTCCGGCAGTGCAAAGGGCTCATGAATATGCCCGTATATCTCTCACGTACTGTATTCGTCTCAGGCATACACACACCCAGTGCATGTACTAGCCACACATGTACTGCACATTGCTGCTCAATCCTTGTACTGTACCTTTCCCATGCACACATACAACTAACACAGAGTCACTACTCCTGTGCTGTGCAGTACTCCACATCTACCTGATGTAGGCCAATGGTGAATTAAGGACACAGCAACTAAACTTTTAGAAGGATCAGTGAGCCTGTAAGCCTTACTCTAGTGGCTCAGGGTAAAACGTTCCTGTTCACTGCTTACGGTATGCTGCCACCACCAATCTTCTGCTGCTTAACTCCTTGTGAAGGCACTAGCCTTCCACCACTATGAGGATAGCGCTTTGGGCGCCACACCCTTTCTAGCAAGACCACAATCCATGAGACAGGTCTATGTCATGGGGCACACGCATGATTTGTGTGTATCTTTGCCAAAACAATTGCATTAGGGGACAAGACAACAGAGCAGTTTGAAACACAGGACAGGGATACACAGCTTTACCATGCAGAGGACGTTTCCATCCCAAACAATACAACTCTTCAGTGACAAACCCCTATCAGTGAGGGGATACATCTGGAAGATTGTGATGTTATAGAAAGAATCATATCTTGCACCATTGTAAAGTAGTGATTCAGAATGAAAACGACTGTAGTCAATCTCCTATTTATTATAGGCTCAGAAGATAAAATAAGACCATCCCTGTACAAAGTCACATTTCTGTAAAGTAATTTGTCATCTATTTTGTATAAAATGAATATTAAGTTTGAGTGGTCACATTCGTTATTATCCTGATGTAAAGCAGAGACTATAGTGGTAAAGCCTAATTACATTTAGCAAAAATAAATATGCATTACATGAGCAATAGGAACCATTAATTTGATGGCAAATGCAAGTAACTAACTACCACGGTTTCAGTGTTGCAAGAGCACAAATTATTTACAGATTTGACATTTAAAACACCTTCAGCCTCATGCATCAACCCAAAATCCAGTCGGTAAAATACCGATTCGCTAATAGCTCCCGGTATTAAGTTAAAAATACCCAATCCCAATGCATCAACCCAAAAGCAGAAATCGCTATTTAAGGAATCCTTAAATAGCGATTCTTTAAATAGGGATTCCTTAAATACCGATTCCTTAAATAGGGATTCCTTAAATACCGATTCCTTAAATAGCGATTGCATTTAAGGAATCCCAAAGTGAGATTCCTTAAATGCAATGCATCAAAGTTAAAAAATTAGCGATTTCGCTAATAGGGGGAGCAAATTACCATGAAGATGAACTGCATGGTAATTTGCAAAAACTTTGAAAAATGCACTTTTGTGCATTTTTCAAAGTTTCATGTTGCGCACACACATGCCCTTAGAGCATGTGTGTGTGCAACATATGTGCACATATCATTTTCAGGGGTGCTATAGGGTGTCATTTTGACACCCTTGCACCCTTGAAATTGCATGAGCAATTAGCGAGAACCTACTGGTACTCGCTATTTGCTCATGCAATCTCCGAATCATTCCTATGGGCCTGGAGGCCCATAGGAATGATTGGGACGGCATTCCTTAATTGCTACTCGCTGTTTGCTAGTAGCAATTAAGGAAAGTTAAGGAATCGCTATTTGAATAGCGATTCCTACATGCATAGCCTTTTGCTATTCCTTATTAGCGAATCCTTATTTTTCGCTAATAAGGAATCGCAAATGCTAATGTTGATGCATATGCCCCCTTGTTTTTTTCCGTTGAAAAGCATATTTTTTCGTTTTCGCCCTTACATTTAACAAAGGATAGTATTTCCAAAAGTGTGCTTTAAACCAGCTAAATAATAGAGCTAATTCATTTTGCACAACTATTATACATGCAATTGTAATGAGGCAAATAGTTTTCCCCCAGTCATGTTGTATAATGATGTTTTTAACATGGTCAAAATGTATAAACAAATTCCAAAACCATCTCAGTGATATATGGTACCCCAGTTATCTTGGAAGTAATTGCACGTGTAAAACGTCCTAACAAAGAAACCTATTCCATGAATAAACTTTGGAAACTGATGTTGCAGCTTAACTGATGTGAAATAAACTGACTTTGCCTCAAAGCTAAACCAACCTTTAACCTTGTACTAGAAGAGAACGATGCATTAACTTGTGTAAGATCTTGTTAGGTAAACACAGTAAAAATGTACGAAATCAATGTTCTCTATCCTTGTTGCAAGTTTTAAATCGGAAACAAATAGGGTTTGCTCTATTTCTCGGTAAGCAGGTAATAATACTTGTTGAAACTTAGCTTATTTCATAGCTGACACCTGTGCAATTGTTTTTACAAAATAATTTAGAGGTTAGATGAACTTTGTACTGCTGTATTCAAGAGACGACAAGATCCTGTGGCTTTTCTGTGTTGTACCAGTCCAGAATGGGTCAGTGCCTTCTTTGACATCTTGAGCGCATACATTTACTCAAAAAATCTCCGTGATAATATATGTTTTAGTGACAGGAGAGCTCAGAAGCACAGGGCAGTAATTACATCTTTGTGTTTCTGAGCTATGATGTTAGAAACACAGCACTCACTCAGAGACATTTCGAGTTAATTCATATGCTCAAAAAGCCATAATGAAGAACAGCCAGAAGGTGGCATCATGATATGCCCATTTTCATTTGAACATTTTTTTAGAATTTCTAGAATAATTGAGCAGAACAGTTGCATTAAAGTTTACAATACATGGGATTCTGTAATCCCTGTATAAATTCCTGTCTCTAATAATATTATAATCGGTGACTCTTGACGCACCCAGTCGCCAATTGTAAAGAAAAGATGCCAGAACTCAGCTGTAATATGTTATAATATTCGAGTTCTGACCTAACAATGTCTGCTGCAAGCGGCCAGGTGAAAGGTAGGTCAGGTCCAGAATCAGCTGTTTAAAGCAACAAAAATGAAAATGTGCTTTCCTTTCATCTGCTAGCAGAAAGAGCATGTTTATTTTTTGCATTGCTTAGATAATTATAGAAAAAGTGAGAATCTTTATGAATGTTTCTACACATACACTACTGCACCTTTAAAAATAAAATTATCTTACTTGTATTGATCTGATTCCAATATCTTTATTCAACAAATATCTAACAGGTCTTACATGTTTATAATTTTGTACTAGAGATTCTATTGTTATTCTTCATGTTTGTAAACATGTTCTCTCTTTCAAATGAAAGACCTATGCACCAAAGTTTTAAGTGGTTTGTGGGAAAGATGATGGTGTTACCATGTAACATATGGGATAAAGTGCCCTCTACCGTGCATTATAAGGATATTGCAAGTCACCTCAGACTTCCATAACCTAATATAGGAACTTGGTCTTCGGCCTTTTCCGCTATATGGTTATGGAACTCCTTGGTGACTTGAAATATCCTTATAAATGTACAGCATATTCCTTATATCATTTTGACCTGGTCTAAGTTCGCTCACAGTTAAGTAGCACCAATAATACTCTTTCACCACCAAATGAAAGAATATACATTAATAAACATGATATACCTTTCATTTGCAACAGTCTCTTGCACAAATGATCACATAAGAATTTATAGATTAACGATCATCAAGATGAACACATTTTGACTTTAAATAAAATATAACTGGATCATAATTGTTACAATATTCTTTAAGATATCTAACTAATAATAACCGCATCATACCATCCCTTACAGTTCATTGGTTACAATCAAATAGTTGAATAATGTAAGAGATGTTATTTACTTTACCTTTGGATACTGTTTGACGGGGATTAACACCCTTTCAGAAAGCTTTATATTTTTATTACTGATTATATCCAGGTACTTCTTTTCATCGTCATCTTGTTTCCCATCAGAATCCTGGAATTTCTGGACTTCTTGAAATATCAGTAAAAAAGGGAAGAATAAAAACTGCAAATTAACTGTAAGTTATTTAACAGATACAGTTATAGATATTCGTTAAACATTGTAGTTAGGGGTAAGCTGTTATTTTCTAAAATTAATCAAAATAGATGAGCAACTGAATGTAAACCATTCTGTATCTTTATTAAACTTTTATATTTTGTTCATATCTTTGTTCAAAATCAGTGTGTAAGACATCAATTTTAAAACACGTTGCTCCGAAATGAAATAGTGTAAGAAACACAACAATTTTAGATGCTAGATTTAGAAGTGTTTCTTTGGGCAGTAAAACCAGCAAACATTAAAAAAAAGTCAACTTGTGAGAGATGTACTAAACAATTCTAAGAAGACTTTTGGCATAATATGTCCTTTTCCCCAATACTTGTCTGTGAGGGTGTAAATCCTAAAGAGGCAACCACCTTTGACGAATTCTACATTAAAAAACATTGAGGCATATTTATTAAAAGTTCACGCAACACAGTGTAGCAAGCACATTTGCTGTGCTGAGTTGCATGAATGGGAGAGAGCTGAACAGTGCTATATCTACTATCATATCTACTATCATATGGTACTCTTCACCTCTCTCCTTGTGGTGGCTCACTTGCACCATGGTTCAAGGGTGCAGGTGCATATTTGTGCAGGAATAGATACCTTCCGGCTCAAAAAGCAATCAATAGAGGCATATTCCTCTTTCTATTTATGTTGAAGAATGCAGCAGCACACATGGAAAGAGTAAATAACGAGGAGACAAAAAGATATTTATCCTCATTATGCCTTTGTCGGGGATGTGCACCATTTTGTAAATCAGGGTTTGTGTAAAAAACATGGGTCGATGCATGGGGTTGCCCATGCTCCGCTCATGTAACACCTACCTGATGCAAAGTAGCCCTGCCTTCTGTTACTTTGCATTTACTAAGCTATGCAAAGCCATGTACATCGAATTTGCCTGGCTTAGTAAATGCCCAAAATGATTTTGTGATGGGCATTTGCCACAAAAATGATGCAATCGATTGCATAACAACAGAAAATATGGACCACTATTTCTCAGAGTGCACTATAGGAATGTTTCCCTGCTGTGGGAGACGTATGTGGAAATCTTCTCACAAGATCTGCTGTATCTTAATGAGAGGCACCAGGGAACAAATCATGAAAGTGTGCATAAAAGTGTACGCTGGTGCAGCGCCCAGCAGTGGCTGTTCTGATGTGATTGAACTGTCCAAATAGCATATTTAGAATTTCTTTCAGCTAATGCATGAGTTGAAGCAAGCACAGTTTGTAAGCAGTGAATAGTGGTTGGCCCTCTCTACAGTGGCGGCTCGCCGAGGGAGTGCTGCAGGGGGGAAAAGGGGCAGGGTGGGGGGTAGTGGACTCAGACATACGGCGGACAGGAGTAAGGTAAGTAATTAAATAAGTAAAACTATTTACATTGCGCTTGCTGCATCGCCAACTCGGCGATGCAGTGAGCACAAGGTAAATAGTTTTATTTATTTACTTACCTTACTCCTGTCCGTCGTATGTCTGAGTCCAGTACGGCCCCACCCTGCCCCTCCCCCGCCCCACCACCCCACAGCACTCCCTCGGCGAGTGGCCACTGCCGCTCTGTCATCGGTATGCTGTTCATCTCTAATATTTCAGACACTGTAAGTAAGATACTCAGATTGGAAGTGGTAAGGCAAATTATAGAACCCAAATCTGTCTCCCAAGAATCCGGTGAAGCACTACTGACTGAGATAATAAATCTTCTAATGACAGAGCAAGGAGCAGTGTCAGGAATACTAGTCACTGCTTCTTTTGGTTAAGCACCTACGCATGACTTCTCCTCATTACTCTTAGAGCTGGTTTCTCACTTTCACAAGTTCAGAAAATTATATAGGTTTGCATGTCAAGTTTCTAGCAGATCCATAAGGGGCAGGGAAATAAAGTGGGGGAAGTTAAAAAGTGACATCTCTAATTTTGACTCTCGAAGGAAAATTTTACCTCTACTACAGAAATAAATGGCTTAATGGAATTACATTAAACTTGGCAAACAGTCGAAATGTACTTAAGAGAGTGCTTGGTCTGTGTAACTCTGTTCAACAGGTTTCATGAAATTATCTTTAGAAAAATATGCCAGTGTTATTCTGTCAGTCTGCAACCCCAAATTAAATTAAAAAAAATGGATTCTACTAAATGCTTTAATTTCCATTGTACGTTTCAGGTTCATGAACACAAAGTGGGTTTCTCTTGTTGTTGTTATTTTAAGACATGAGGCAGAGTCACCACATCCTTAAACTAAAGGCCACAAAGGGTGCAGTTTAAGCACACCCTACTACCCAGGCTAGGTGGGAGAACCCGCAAAGAGTCCCTTGGAATTTTTTAAGTGAAAGAAATGACATCTGTAAAGTTGGTCCAAAAACTCTTTCCAGGGTTTGTACACCCTGATAGATTCAGGAATCTCCACATCCCTAAATCTGTGGACCCAGCATGGAGTCAAGCTTAAGGAAAGATTTGAACCTGTGCAGAATCTACTTTCATATCTGTAGACTGTATTCCAGTTTTGAGAATTATAGATGTGGACCCATGTGGAGCAGGTGCCCAGGCCTATCTCCCAACTTATTTGGACTGGTTCTTCAACCAGTCAACTCACTTTAGGACCCAGCTTCACACTCCTGCTGCTGACTCCTCACTTGCTCTGCCTTTCTCTCTCACCCAGATACCCTGCATATGCAAAAACAAAGCCAGTGGCTGGTCCTTCTATCACCTCGTGGTAAAGTCCTGGAACAACCTCCCTCTCCGCATCTGAACTTCCACGTTACTGCCGAAATTCCCAAAAAGGCTGAAGATCTGGCTCGTCTACTAGCACTCTGGTCACTCCACCAACCACTGCTAGACTCAGTTTTCACCAGCCTAGCACCTGGATACCCTAATGGGTGATAAGCTGCGCTCTAGAAATCCACTAACAAAACACATAATTGTTCCACGAGTTTGAAAGTTTGCTAACCCGATAATAGGTCCGCTGACCACGACTCGTGGATCTGTGAAGGACCCATCATTGAAATCTAGAAATCCCTTAATATAAAAGACAAAGGCAGGAGCAAACTTCCTCTTTTGGGTCTATGAAAAATGAAAAATAAAAGAGGGATCTCATTGGTTGAAACTGGAGTATTCTTCCACCAAACAAGTAGTTTCTACTCTGGGAGAGAATGCTCCTGTTTCTATGGGTATTTGCCATTCCATCTCACAACCTTTGTGACATGCAAGAATACTTTGGGGAAAGACAGAAACATTGCTTTTTGTGCAGAGTATTGTGGATGCCATCAGGAGAAGGAGAGAGGTAAGCCTGCACCATCTGAGCCAACATTATTAAAGGATAGAACTGGGCTTTCTGAAGGTACTGCTGAAGAAGACGAAGATGGTGTCATCTGCTCTGGAAATACATCCGGACAAAAAAGACAGTTTTGCCTGCCAGTACATCACAACCTGACAAGAAAATAAATGTAAAAAATGTCACTTTCAAATTCTGCAAATTTCAACTGAGCCCTGGAAGCAGAGGACTCTTTACATTTGGCATGTCAACCATGTGAAGCCATCTCAAAATGAGGCATGAACAAGATTTTGTGAGATGTAAACACAAAGAACTATAGAAAAAAAATAAAAAAGAAGAGCAGCAACAGAATGGGGGTGCGAGTGAGTCAGTTCCTAATATAGTACAGCAGGAGATGCATTAAGAAAATGACCATCACCTCAGGTAATGTGCTCTCTGGTGCATGGATTGCCAAAGAGTATACGTCTTGGAGAAGAAACCCCTGTTATTGGGAAGAAGAAAATAGAAGAATACTTTCAAAATGTAATGTTTAAATTCTGATGTACTAAAAATTCCATAGCCGTTTGCCTGTTCAGTTTTTGAAAAGTGCAAAATATCCCTGAAGAACCAATAAAAACCAAACCTACATAAAAAAGTTATTTTGAGAACCAACCAGATTATTCTATCAAGAGCTTGTCTCTCCTTAGTTTTAAGCCAGATGGCCTATCTCTGCAGAACTTGTGTAGTTATGGTTAGGTAAGAGCTTCAGTTGAAAAGGCATGATCTGTTTTGCCAATAATTTTTACTGCTGTTTGATGAATTAGAACAAAACGTTTGTAAAATATTCATCCTCTTTGGGTCACACAGAGCAGGTTTTGTGCAGTTCTGTCGGGGGAAGGGAGAAACTGTGACTATTCCCATTTTAACTCTGATAGGATTGTTTGCTCCTTGAAATAGAGAAAACTGCTGAATGGAATTGAACAAAAATGTGCATTTAAGTAGAACTTTTCTCAAGGTAGTGTTTTTGGTAGGTTTGGGTTTTGAAAAATTAGTATTTAAAATGTGTTCTGGACTTGGCATGAAGAGGTAAATTTCGATATATCTGGGCCACTAAAATGTGGACCCTTTGCAGACTTGCAAACCCATATAGGATTTGTGTAAATGTAATTAAAAGATAAAGCACACCCTTGACTAGGGATCATTTTCTTGTGTTATCCTTTGCAAATTTGCAAATCTGAATACAAATTCATGAATCTGCATGCTCTGTTTGACCGGCTGTCCCAGAAAGGTGTCTGTTGGTGCAATCAGCACCCTGTTGGGAAAAACATAAAAACAAAAATGGCATGGTGGACAAGGTGAGCCAGCCTTGACCCTGAGGCTGATGTTGGTGGCCCAAAGGGACATTGGCATAAATCTTTATACTGAAAAATGATTTTACCATGGGCTTTATGAACCTTTGCTGGATTTTCAAATCCTGGACACTACCCTGTTCCCAGTGAATCCTGGGGGATTCCAGGATTCACAAATCCAGCAATGGATTTAGGAATCCTGAACAAAAATAGGAAAAGAATTTGGTGCACCACAGCTGTGCTTCGCCTACCCCGCTGTGCATGACCTTTTGCTGTGTATGGTGAGGTTGACCACCCATGGTAGAATGAGCACAGGACTTGGACAAAGGCCAGGTCTTGCAACTCATCCCCACTGTGCACATCCTTTGGCCATGTACAGCAGCAGTTGGCCACCTGTAGCGGGATTAGATCATCTGCAGACATGCAGCTAATCTCTGCTGTAGATGGCCAAAGGCTATGTGCAGCAGTGGTTGGCTGCACAAGGGTGGTTGGCTACAGAGAAATCTTGGATGTGGTAACTAAAAATAAAATAAAAACACTGAAGAAAATGAGGTTAAAGTGAAGTTGTTATTAGGTTTGGTCATAACACATTAACATTTGTTCAAAGAAACTGCTCATCAAACCCAAGCATAGTGCAGTTATGGTTACTAATCAGAACTGAAAAACCACTAATATTTATGTTAATATTAGAACCCCAATCCATAGGTTACAAAGTAAGCCCTGCAAAACATAACGGGTGTTTGTGTATGTGTGTGGCAGCCAATGAGCACTGATCGGAATTAGAATGCTTTATTTTATTTACGTTTCATCAAAGATTGTTGCCTGCTGAAACATTTGATTCTGTGTTTGCAATATTTACTGCACAGTTATAGAATTACTATACTTGTCATATAATTTGCTACTAATATTGCATATTTCAATAAAAAGTATGTTTCTATCCCAAATGAATTAAATTAATACTGCTAGAGAATGAGCAATATACTACTGCATATATTACCTTTTCATACAGCATAATTTAGATAACCTTTTTCATGAAAGAAAAAGATTCTAGCACCAATAAATCAGGACGTGATGGGCTTTAAATTGCAATTAAAATAGAGGAAGGAAAGGGAGACCCTACCCGGTAATGATTTTAGCCAGAAATTGTAAGCTTGTTGCTTATAGTGCTCAACAACTTTGAAGCAAATGGAAACATGTTCACAAATTTTACAGCAGTTTTTTAAGAGGTAGAACATTTTTTTGTTCAGAAATAAAGATACATTAAAATAATGATTTTTATTTGTCATGTTATGACCACCACCTGTCATTTAACTGTGAAGTGGTGAAACATTGTTTAAAAGAAAGTAGTGCACAAATTCAACAATTTAAGGTTCATTTGTCATATGATTTACAGTCCAGATTAATTAGATTCAGCCACAGTTCAGATAATTAGTTAAAATACAGAAATACCCACATCATCCTAATGTTGTTGCAGAGAGCTAATGAAGCCTGGCAGAGGCAATTGAAAGTGTACAATGCGTCTTGCCTTTTCTTGTTAATTCAGTTAGTCTAAAAGAACTATGTCTTCCTAGGAGTTAGTGTTGAGGCGCTTTGACCCTTAAACATTTGTTTAGATTACCTCAGAACTTGGACAGCAGGGAAATGGACTTGGACATGAGCCTGGGAAATCTTCAATCTACAGAAATGTGTGTAGAAGGTGCCAAACCACTGAAAAGTGGAATATGAGTGGAGTGTTGGAAACATTAAAATGAACAAGCAGCAGCTGTGTCAGAGCCAACTAACCAGCTACAAGAGAAGTTATAATTAGTCCTTTCTTAGTTACTTTCTAACACTCTCTCAGGGAAGATATCAATTCGTCCCCATCTCAGTTCCTTAAAGGCATTTAGTCCATCATCTTTAATTAGTTACTCATAATAGACTTTTCTTGCTCACACCCCATCTTTCTATGGTGCACAAGAAAGGTAGAGTAGATATGTTTGTCATTGGGATAATCACTAAGTATGGATTTCTTTGAGGAGAGCACCATGTTTGCCAATGCTAAATAATCTTAGATGTATCTTCTACTCTGCTAGCAGCATTGTTTTGTCAAGATGTATAGCTTGCTGCTTATACTGTGCCTCCTTGGCTGGATAGAGCATTCCTATTTGCAAGTGAATCTCTTACACAGATATTTCAAGAATCCTTCACAATTCTAGAATTTGGAATTTATTAAAGTGCTTTCATCCCAAATAACAAAACATAGCTGCCTTTCACACATGCAATAAAAAAAAAAGTTTACAAGAAGTTTAAAAAAAATAAAAGCCAAAATGTGATGAACTCAAAAAACCAACATCAAAATGATGAAAACCCGAATGATAAAAAGACATAAAACAATACCTCTGAGCAGGCAATCATGACGACCCTAAAAAGTAATAAAACTGGAAGCAAATGTTAACATCACAAGTGTTCTAATTAAGCGTTCTAGAGTTTTGTGTGGATGTCCGAGTTAAGCCACAAATATAGGCGTGTTGCCCTGGTCACATGTCGCACAAAGTCACTTAGCAGAAGGAAAATTTGGTCCGCTTAATTTCCAGATTGCTCTTTGCATAGGATCTTAGTTATAGAAAAGGACCTATCCTTGTAGTAATGACTTCAAGTCAGCATAAAATGCTCCAGATCCTCTTTTTCACAGCAAAGGAATTTATCAGAAACCTCCGTGTTCAGTCTGTTCATAATTGAATTTGGGAGCAGGCACCTCCTCTGGCTAAGGTGAACAATCTTCTTTCTCTGTGACTTACTAAGAGAGCAAGATTTTGGGCCACATGCATCAAAAGAAAAACCGGTCGCAAACGGGCAGATTCTCAGTATCTGCCCCTTTGCGACCGGTATTTTTGCATTTGGGATGCGTCATCATCATTTCGCTAATAGGAGTCGCAAATTAACGTCAATTTGTACTTGATGATAATTTGCAAAAACTTTGAAAAATGCAGCAAAGTGCACTTTTCAAAGTTCCATTTTACACACACACATGCCGTTGTGGCATGTGTGTGTGCAACATGTACTCATATGCAGATTTCAGGGGTGCAACAGGGTATCCTTTTGGAACCCTTGCACCCTTGAATTTGCGTTTGCAATTGCGAATGCAATTCTTAGTCATTCCTATTGGCCTTTAGGCCTATAAGATTGAATGGGAAGACATTCCTTAATTGGCGACTCGCAATTTGAGAGTCGCAATTAAGGAATGTTTAGAAATCGCTATTTTTTTAGCGATTTCTACATGCATAGTTTTTTGCGATTCCTTAATTGCGATTCCTTAATAATCGCAATTAAGGAATCACAAAAGCCTACCTTGATGCATGTCCCCCTTTGTTGAGTATACAGGTTGGGATCAAACAGGCCAACATGAGGACTTGTTTGTAGGTTTTCCAAAGCTACGGCTGTTTCTCTAAGTTTTTAACTCGAAAATTGCTTGTTTATTATGGTGTTATGCATCTTGCATGGTAAACAGATTTATATTTGAGGATGACAATATGCCCAGTCTCTCTGTTTCATTGTTCCATTGGATCACATAGCCAGATTTAGGCTGCATAGAGAAATGTTCTTTCTAGGCTTTGTCCACAAGTTCAGTAGTTCTTGAACTCAACCTTTTTTAGTCCATATTCAACAGGGGCTATCTGATACTTGGACCCAAGTGAAGTGTAGCCAACATCCCCCTCCAATATTACGTTCAGAAAGCTTGCTGGTCAGTTAAGTTGAGATTTCCAAAACTTCCTCTCCCAGCGTCCTACGCATTCTCTTATCCTCTTGAGCCCCTGGAGCTCTGCACCATAGGATATATGACTGCACACTTTGGCATGGAAAGCTTTGTCCATGGAGTTGGAAAACCTGTGACTGTGCTTGTACATCAACCTCAGAATTTCATTTGTAGCAGCGTCTGAGTTACCAATGGCATTTTGAATATAGGTTTTAGAGTTTTGGTAATTATCACACCTAGATATTTAAATACTGACACTTCCTCCAATTTATCATGGTTTATGAAAAATTAATAGTTCTTGGCACGCCCGGCCCTGAAAGTCATTATCTTCTTTGTACTGGTGCTAATTACCAAGTTATTTACCTTGCAGTAAGTTTCCATCACCAGAAGCTGAGCCTGCAGGGGTTTAGGGGGTTTTGCTATCAGAATGGAGTCATTAGCGTAGAGGAAGGCCAGGATCCTAAAGCCATTAATTGATGGAACTAGTTTATTTATTGCAATTTGTAGTTGGTTTCATGTTGGCATTAGCAGTAAGCATCAATCATAAAGCTAGCTTTCACCTAATTATTTGTCAGCAGTGGACCACAAATGTTGACTCCTCTTCCTTTATTGTTCCTCAATGGTCCATAAGGGTTTCGCAAAGTGTCCTAGTAACAACCATGATGAATCAAGTCCACTGAACTGACCAACAGACATATTTTGATAAGTCTGTAGAACATATTCGTTAGAGATTTTATGACAACCTAAGCGACCTTTGTGTCTTTTGGGCAAAAGTTATCAGCTCCTTTAATCAAGAGGGTTTAAAACATTCACCGCCGCTTATATGGAATCATTCTAAGGGGACTTTGTACAAGAGCCTGTGTCGATGTAACTGAATAGAAGATGCCCATGGATATCTCAGATTTATAACAATAAGCGGTAGTAGAAGCAATTTCAAGATGGCTGAAGTAGGTGCAATTATTTGCCGATTCCATTTGCAGAGGAGTCTCATGCACATGCTCCATTCCCCATCAAATTATTGAAAGGTAATAACACATATTTGTTGCATGGAGATGTTGCTAAATAATTTGACCCTTGTGCAGAGGTGTGGGTCAAGGAGAGAGTTCTTTCTTGGCACTTTCTTACTTTTTATGGCAGCACCTCCATGAATCATATTCGAATATTTTGTAATAGAACCTTGTGGAATACAGTGATTTTCTAAAAAAAAGTAAACATAAGAAAATCGCAAGCATGTTCAATGTTCTCTGTTAATGAGGCTTAATGATGCGATGTGACTGGCACCTGTGATTTTTAAGATGTAATTGTGGATATTATGAAAGCTTGCGTAAAGTCTATTCAGCCTTTACTCCACTTCTATCAGGCTAGTAAATTACTCATATCCACGTAAGGCGTACTTTTTAAAAACTTTTTTTCAAAATATTTGTATCACCCACTCCGCCTTTCACTTTCTGTAACTCATTTTGTCTCTTCCAGTGATCTCACCCTCGTTCATTTTAGTTGATTTTTTTTACTATAAGAGCAAGAGGTAATTCACTTTAAAATATCTTTGCCATTTCTCTTTTAATGAAATAAAATATTAAGCAAATGCTTCTGGCAATTGTAAATGTCTACTGTAAACATGCCAACCCTGATTGATTTGTTGATAACTGTTGGTGTGCAATCCATACTTGGGTTTGTTTTTCCGGCCTCTAACAAACGAGTTAAAGTGGAGATACACGACACAGTTACAGTAGCTCCATTCTTCTGAACGGCTGCGATTTGTATTGCAGATATCTGCCATCTTATCAGCACATGCACATGCCATATTGCTGCAAAAACACAAATGCATAAACATGTACTTACCTTGTGTCTATTACATGTACTCATGCCATCAAAACACCTGATATATAATATACAGAGAGGTGGATTTTCGGAAATTAAAATGTGATTGCGTTTCATTTTGCTGCCTCTTCCCTATTTTAACATCAGCTAAAGAATACACTACTTTTGTTCATACATGTTTGAAGTGCACGGCCAAATTGAAGGACAATTATATAAAGCACCACTAAGGTAGGCCTTATCTACTCCTAAGGCAGGGTGCCTAAAAATTAGGACGTGTGTTTAGATTTTACATGTCCTAACAGTGAAAAACTGCTAAAGGCATTTTTCACTGCTGTAAGGCCTATCTTCCCTATACACTAACATATGGGTACCCTATTACACTTATTGATTGGGAGCAGATAGGGATATGCTGTTTATGCTCAAATGAATTGTAATTTTAAATGCTATTTAATGGTGAAGTCGGATTTGAAGTTACAGTTCTGGAAATGCCCCTTTTAGAAAGTTTGCATTTTTCTGGCCAAGGCAACTGTGCCTTTCTGACAGTTTCTTGGGTCACACGGCTGTGAACAGTTCTGCTTTTGTGGGTTGCGTATTGCTTCCAGACAGTGAGACAAACGAAAGCTAGTTGTTAAGGGGGGTGCGTCTTCCTAACAGGATGATTGGGGAGTGATGGAACTGGCCTAAACATAGTATGACTGTTTTACACCTGTTTTGCATATTCGATTTATTTGTAACGTGGTATACCATATACAGAGGGCCTGTAAATTAAAGGGTACTAGTGGGCCTGCAGCACTGTTTAAGCCACCCACAGACTTAGCCTTTCAAACCTGTCTCAGGCCTTCCACTGCAGGGCCTGCGTGCACAGTTTACTGCGACTCTAACTTCGCATTTAAAACTACTCACCAAGCCTGAAACTCCCCTTTTATTACACATAGGTCACCCCTAAGGTAGGCCCTAAGTAACCCTATGGGCAGAGTGCTATGTAAGTCAACGGTAGGACATGTGCCTTTATGTGTAGCATGTTCTGGTATTGACAAATAGCCTATTTTGTTTCTCACTACTGTGAGGCCTACCATTTGGACTATCTGTTTTGTTGTGCTGGCCTGATTCCTGCCCACCTTTTTGTGCCCTAGTGCTCTCCATAGGTTATCCCCCGTTATCCCCGAGGTCTCAGTGACATAAAAGACGTAGGCAAACCAAAATCTGTATTTCAGGAATTGCTGTGTGATGCGATTAGCATGGGCTCAACATGCTGTGATTTCCCCTGCAGAAGTCTTTGTGATTTTATTATTCAAAGGTGGAGCCCGCTCTGCATTCTGTACCACTTTGTTATGAGCGCTCTGAGAATTTGCACTTTAGCTTCCAAACACCCTGTGAGGCCAGGTTTGAGAGTGTTTGCTGAGCTCGTGCTCCACACTGCAAACACTGCCATGAGCACCCCGAAGTCCATGTGGTCCCTTTGCTGTCCAGGCAACTGAGACGCCCTGGGTGCATCATAACATGAAGCTGGGCGAGCCAAAAGATGGCATAACACAACCCCAGCACTCCACTATGATCGTGGACAGACTGTCATGGTGAGCGAGCAGTGCTTCACGTTGCATTAGAGAAGGGTTGGTGGGTGTTGTTAGGGACTGGCGTGCCCCAGACGGGCGTACGGACCCGGCAAGCTGCTTGCCACAAGAACGGGTTGCCTGGCAGCCAAACAGCATCCATGCCTCCCCCGAGACACACCTAGATCTGGTTGAAAATTTGGGCCCGCTTGCAAGGCCCACCGACACTGAAGAGGGAGGAGGGGCCGGTGTAGCACCCCCTGTGTCCTGCCATATAAGGCAACGCAGCAGTAGAACTGTGTACTAGTGGGCATCTGGGTGTTAGGGGAGCTGGTAGTTAGGTCTCCCCGCTAAACCTGGCAGTTTGCATATCCTCTGTTCGGACGTGCTTTGGGGGCATTGTTTCTCTTCACTGCCATTACGGGGGAATCCTCAATGGAGTCCCCCGGTTTGTCCTGAATTAACGCATCATAACGAGTAAGCATGCAGATGCCCCTGCGAACTGTGCCTGGATTATAAATAGTCTTGTATTTGTTGAGGCTCCCAAATATACCGTAATGCTGCTACTGAAGCGCAGAGGCACTGGACCCTATGTTTTGTGGTTACATGTGGATTTCATGTGGTTGCCTCGAAACAAAATTGCCTTGGCTGCAAAGTTTTTATAGTTGTAGGGCGATATATGGTGATTTATGTGTTTTCTTTTTCCCTAACCTAAACTGGCATTAAATGCACTGATGTGCTAATGTATGTTGTTTTGATTCTTGCATTGTCAGGATAACGAGTAGTATCTCAGGTGTTGCATACGTATGCACATTATTTATGATTCATGTCATTTTGGGCTGATTTTATACACAATATAAACAGATGTATTTTTATATAATCCTGTGTGGAGTATCTTTTGTTGTGTGCTCATTGTGTTTCTGTGTGAGTGTGTTGTGAAAACGCTTTACACATGATAATTGTGACTGCTCTGCACCAAGCAACCGGCGAGTGAGCACATGTTATCTTTGGTGTGTTACTTACTTACCCTGAGTAGAGTGGTGGGTTCTGCATGCCTGTGCATACCTTAGCCAACCAGCAACCCCATTTCTAACAGGAAGGATCTGTCCTCGGCCCTAATTAAAATTCAAAGGGCCCTGCCTGAAGTGCACAAAAAGGAACCTTACACCAGGTCTGCCCATGCCTTTGTCACTCTTGACAGTTTAGAACAAGGTTCAGGGGAAGGGGAGAACTAACCATAACCGTTTTGCAGGTATGTTAGAGAATTCCTCTACACAAAGGTTGCCTCCAGTTTAACATTGGGACCTTCTGAACCGCTTATCAGAACACTCTTGGACCTGTTAAAGATTCATAGGAAGGACTGTCTTGCTGTCTGAGGAAGAGGGACTGCCTGGCTAACCGAAGACGGGTTGGACCTTATTAGAAATGGGAGTCTAGTTGGCAGAGGTAGGTACCTTTGTCTAAATAGGGACCCTTGTTTCTAGTCAGGGTAAGTGGGATACACTCCTAAAATTACCCCTGCTCACCCCCTTGGTAGCTTGGCATGAGCGGACAGGCTTATCTCAGAGGCAGTGTGTAAAGCATTTGTGAACAAATACAGTAATACAGTGAAAATACTACAAATGGACACCACACCAGTTTAGAAAAATAAGTAATCTTTATCTAAACGAAAACAAGTCCAAACAACAAAAATCCACAATACAGTATTAAAAATAAGGCTTGCAAATGGTAGAAATAGTTCAGTTCAATGCAAGTTGTAAATGCAACACTTTCTCACAAAGTACCTTGGATGCGTCACGCAAAACAAACAAAATGGCCGCAGGGAAGATGATGCATCGGTTCCTTACACTCAGGAGAGGTGATGCGTTGGTTCCTTACTGTAGCGCAGGGGAGGTGATGTGTTGGTTCCTTGCTGCATGGGGAGTTGATGCGTCTGTTTCTTACTGCGGCCCCCAACAATGCGACAGTCTTGGCGCCTCAATGCGATGCGTCGATCCAGTACGATGCGTGGTTTCGGTCAGCCGCACAGCAGGCTTGCGTCAGAATCGGTGTGGTGATCTCTGACTTCGGAGATCATTACACCCAATGCATTGTGCGTCAATTTCTCGAGCCACGGCAGGCGCTGTGATGATTTCTTCAGCGATGCGTCGGAAACAGGCACGGATACGTCATGCTTCCTCGATGTTGCGTCAATTTTCCAGCTCCCAGCGACAAACAGTCTCCAGAGGTCCACAACAGCAGCAGGCACCTCTTTGCAGGTTGGAATTCCCAGCAAGGAAATTTTGGGGAGCTGGTGGTGAAGTCTTTGTGTCCCCGAGACTTTAGAACAGGTGGCAAGCTGAATTTCAAGCCCTTGGAGATCTTCTTCAAGATGACAAAGCAAACAGCAAAGTCCTTTTCTCCTTTCCTTGGCAGCAAGCAGACACTGCAGGCCAACCCCAGACAGCAAACAGCACAGGGGCAGTATTCCTCCTCGGCTTATCTGACTCTTCTTCTTGGCAAAGGTTGCTCTTGATTCGCAGAAGTAATCTAAAAGTCTGGGGTCTGGGCCTCACTTTTTATACACACAAATCCTTTGTTCCCTGAAGGCAGAGAGTGTCTATACCCAGCCAAAACCAGTTCTGTCCTCACTGGTGCAGCTTCCTGGCAGGAGGTGGAGACAGCATTGTTGAAGTCAGACCAGGCCCATTCAGATGAAAAGGAAATCTCCTCCCCTACTCTAAATGCAGCCCAGGTCTATTCAGCCCAGCCCTGACTCACCAGACCTCTGGAGCCACCGTCCCTCTCCAGCCCCTGTCATCTAAAAGCCAGACATGCAATACACAAACCTAGCAGAGGCACACTGGATGGTAGGCAAGAAAATACCTACTTTCTAAATGTGGTATTTTCAAACACAGAATGTAAAAATCACTCTTACTAAAAGATGCATTTTAACATTCTGAGTTCAGGCATACTAAACTTTATTTTTCTACCTTGATCCCAGGGCCATTTATGTTCATAAGATGTTAAAGACAAACTCCTGATTCTGTCCTATGGTAACAGGTAGCCTTGCAATAGTGAAAAACGAAATTGGCAGTAATTCACTATCAGGACATGCCACACACATCAGGACATGTCCTACCTTGTACATACAATGCACCCTGCCCACAGGGGTACCTTGGGCCTACCTTAGGGGTGACTAATATGTAGAAAAGGGAAGGTTCAGGGACTGGCAAGTGTGTGCACTTGCCAAGTCGACATGGCAGTCCCAGACGGCACACAGGCTCTGAGATGGCAGCCCAGAGTTACATTTTACAGGCTGCTTCTGTGGGTGGCACAATCAGTACTGCAGCCCACTAGCAGCATTTGATTTATAGGCCCTGGGCACACACAGTGCCCTATACTAGGGACTAACAAGTAAATCAAATATAACAATCATGGAATCACTAATCCATAACAATTTTTAAAAAGAGCACTTGCACTTTGGCACTGAACAGCAGTGGCAAAGTGCCCAAAGCATCTAGACCAGAAAAATTGAGTCATACACAGCAAAACACAGGAGGTAAAGGCAAAAAAATGGAAGGGAGACTCACACTAATGGTGCCAGGTCTAACAGGCCTGCTTGTTTTGAGGCCAGGCCAAACATGGTGACTCCAAAGGTCAGTTGGTTTGCTTCTTGCAAGCTTCTAGAGACTTCCCCACTAATGTCTGGCTGTCCAGCACCAACTCAACCTGCCTGGACCTGCCTGAGCTCTGCAGCTGGTCTCTGCTGGAGTTAGTCCAGATCCCCATGAGGTGCCCCCCAAGTACTGGACCCTCGGCTAGCATCAGTGATCAGTGAAATGTCCTCCTGAAGTAAAAATGATACTACAAAGGTTTTGTATCCTCACAATCGCAAAGACGCCTCTACACACTGTGAATCGAGTGCTCCTGCAGAGCCTGTTGCTTGTGCCAGCAACAACCATCCATGACAACTGGCAAAGTGAGCCCTAGACCTCAGGCTGACAGCGACAGTCCGCGAAGATCAACCAACTAAAAGTTCCAGCGACGACCGGCATTTTACACTCCGGCAACGACCATCCACAATGCAAAGCTCCAACTGCTGCCTGTGCTGACAACCTCCTCCTCGCAACCTCTGCCAACATAAATGGCATCTTTTGCACCAGATGTGAGAAGGTTACTCTTCAGCGAGACTAACCTGGTCCCCCTATCCAATCCACAGCCCATCACGGCTGGCCTGAACTAGCCACTTTCCTCCAGTCTATTGTGACCAGATAAATGTGAGTGGTGCTTTGTGCTTCTTGGTTCTATTTTCACCTAAAACTTAAAAATTAATGTCTCTGGTTCCACTTATGAGATTTTTATCATTTTGGTGTCATTTTATTTATCAACCTATATTCTATTGTTCACAATTTGTTTGTGTTGTTTTTTTAAGCTGTGTTGTTACTTTATTAATGTTTGTCTGCTGCATAAATACTTTATAAATTGCCTCTAAGTTAAGGCTGATTGATTTTGTGCTGAGCAACCAGAGGGTTAAGCATGGATTAAATTAGTGACTTTTGTGGTTCTCCCTGACGAGGATTACATTCATTATTTGAGTGGGGCTTCCCCCCATTGCAACTAATAACCCATTTCATGCAATGTCTCTTAAAGAATGGTGTTCAACTAAAAATCCCTAACAATATTCTGACTTCAGAATTGACTTCTTTTGAAATTCTTCTTGATTGGCTACCTTTTCCTTTTTTCTCCAAACACATTCCTGCCTGAAACTTGTGCACTTGTGACACTCTTTGCTAAAATGGAGGGAATCCTGAGCAACATTGAGGAGTACACCGTGGTACAGCTGTAACAGCTGTGCAGAAGGTCGGGGATTCAATGGTGAAGGGTTCCAAGAAAAAGGGGCTCCAAATAGGCCTAAGGGAATGAGAGGAGGCTACCATCTACTCACAGAAGGATGAGGAGAAGCAGGGAGAGGAGGAGTAAATGGAGGAGGAAGGAGATCACCTGACCACAGGTCCTAAACTACAAAAGTAGAACGGGTATATTTGTCTCATTGAAATGAGGTCCCCTGCCAGAGCAGAAAGTAATGTGTGTTCTCCTGCAATCTGTCCCCTGAGGTGTTGGAGAACTGAAAGAGAGCTCCAACTGCAGCAGGCCAAGCAAAAATTAGTTTGTCGTGTACATTAATATGCTCCCCTGTCCCACTAGGATACTAGCCAAATGGCTACAACCAGTAATATCTTAGGACAATTGATTCATCTACACCTTTGGACAATTCAAAATGCCTAGGGTAAGCCCACATGAGGTTTTTCCTATTCACAGCTCACATCATTCACCCTGTCTCATTTTAATTGTATGTCCTGTTCCAGTCTTCAGAATCCCCATCCTGAAGAGACCCCATAACACGAGAGAGTTGAAACGTCGTTGACAACAAAGGTTGGGAGAGCCCCAAAAAACTAGAAATAATCTCTAGAATTATGTATTAAACCCATGTCTCCCATAGGACCTCCCATACCATACCAATAACCAATTGCTCTTTTTATTGTCACTGTAAATTACTTCATTGTTGTTTATGGTCACTAGACTGGGGCACATCAGTCAAGTTTTTTTACCTTGTATATATTGTGAATACACAGTATAATTCTTTTTCTTAGTACTGTTTTTTGAAAATAAAATTACGCCCATTTTCGGCTGAAGTGGGCACAACAGAAATTCTGTTGTATGTGGGCTTTTTCTAATTCTTTTTACTTTTTATTTCTGTGATTGATTCGTTACAACAACCAATTAAATAATAGTGTTAGAATGTTATACTCATTCACTCTAATTGCATTTCTTATTTAGATACAGGAATAATACTCCTTGCGCATTTTCATTTCTTTGTTGTAATGTGTTCCTTGTGAACAAATGTTTTTTGGCTGTTTAGCTATACCCAGTTCACAAGGACATATGGGTCGCTCTTGTTATAGGCAACAATTGGAGGCAGCCAAAGAGAACACATCCTCAAAAAGGGCCCTGGAGGAGAGGAGATGGCTTTGGGGTAGAAAAAAGCTGAGGCAGAGAGAGCCTTTTGAAACTGACGGGGCTGAGGCAGAGAAAGCCTTAGCAAAGTAGAATGCAGAGGCTGAGACAGCCTTGGAAGAAAAGAAAGTTTTGCTGGCTCATGAGATAAGCCAGTAGGAACTAGACTTAAAGCCAGCTCAAAGGATCCAGTAGTAATGGTGGTAGTGACAACTCAATGTCCATTGGAAACAGAAGGGTCCACATCCCTAAAGACCTGGGGCCAGGTTTAGTGACATTTGACACAAATCAAGTCAACAAGAGAATTTGCTGAACTGCCTCAAATGGAGAAAGCAGGAATGCACCTTAATTACTAACATATGGCACATTACTGCTCTCTGATCTGGCGTCCTTGTGGCTGCCAAGCGGCAATGCAGGACTCAATGCATCATGGTGCAAGAGTGCCTGTTTTACAGGCAGGATTGTTTTTGTGTGGGAAGCGACACCTTTCTGCACAAAAACAGTCCTCAGAGTAATTTTCCTCTTTCTGTGTGTGCTGCAGAATGTAGCACATGAAGAAAGAGAAAATGACAAGGTGAAATAAATATATTTCTCCTTGTTACACCTCACCTGGGAATGTTTAGCATTTTCACACATTTCCAGGTTTCCTAGTTCTGTGGGTGGATGGGTGGGAACACCCACACTCCACCCATTGAATGCCATCCCAACGTAGAATAATGCAAGGCAGTGACCTGTGCTGCCTTGAGTTACTCAAGATTTACTGTGCCATACAAGGTGTCTCTGTGTGGAATAGTAAATTTGCATTGCCTAGCGTCACCTTCGGCGACAAAAGCCATTAATAAATCCTGGCCTTGGTACCTTGTTATGTGTTGGCAGATGATATTGACAAGTAATTTACTGCATATGAGTCGGTCCTGTGGATGCATAGGGTCCCAGAAGAGGACTGGTGGAATAGTCTTTGGAAGAATAAGCCAACTAATGAGAGGGACACTTGTTGGGTCTAGAGGTAGCTGACCAGACGTCTTATGTTCCAATAAAGCCAGCCTTTTCACCAAGTTTGGTCTAACCACTAAGTGTAGATTAAAATCTAGAGATAGTCCAAAACAGTATGACCAGTCATGGGAGGATTTTGTGAAATGTTCTAGGAAGGCACTGTATGGTTGGGTGAGGGACAGCAATGTGAGTGATGTTGATGGGTGGTTTATGCTCAGTAATTGATTTACAGAGCTGCGCCAACACCTGATAAGCTCATTGAATCCAAGAAGATTGTAATGGAGGCAGACCTCTCGATAAGCTCCAGAGTGTCCAAGAAGGTACATTGGGGTGGTCACCAAAAGAGTGGACAAGGCTCCTACCTGAAGAAAGTGAGAAGAGACAAAGATGGAACCAGAGGGTTCTATGAAGGCCACCAAAAGAATTCTCAGTGGAAATATTCCCGGTCCAATTCAGTCCAAAAGAAAGGTTGTTCCATGGGTAGAAGCCCGTATGTCACTGTACACCTAAGTGCTATGAGGGCACAGTAAAAGGGTTCCCATCTGCCCAAAAATGCAGTAACCCTCAATTGGTGGGCAGACCCCGTGGATGGCAAGTGTAGTGCTCAGGATGGAGGTCGCCCCAGTTAGTGTGGCAGCAGACTGCAGAGGTTACCCAGGTGTTTTATGGCTGAGTGAGACAAGGTACCAAAGACCCACATGCCTAACATTACTAAAAATGATAGGCAGTGGGTCACCATCAATGCGCAGAGAGTGGAGGATCTGAGAAACACAGAAGCACTCAAGACTACTGTTAGGTGTTATCTGGTGTCCACAGAGTAGGTATTCTCAACTGTAGTCCACCAGGTTGTGACAGCTGACTTCCACACGAGTAACTCTCTAGTTGCTCTGGTTGCCTTTGTATTGGAGGGGGTCTCCGGTTCCTTAAAGTTGGCTGTGACTCCAGTCATACTTCGAGACTGTCTGTTTGAAAACGACATGGAGCACAACCTCTGCAGGGAGATGGAGTTCCAGTTCCACTTGGAGATGTTAGTCTGTCAAAAGTCCCCATATTTTAAACTCTACCTCGGGTATCTCAGCAGGTTTGTGTTGTGGGCTAAAATACCACAAGGTGTCCTGGCAGCGATGAGACGGTATGCGGTCTGTCAGAAAACATAAAGCTGTGAAGTGATTTTATTGCTGTTGAACTGCTTGTATCTCTCTAACATGTTGGTTGGGATTCCCCTTCTAGCCTGCCCTTGAAAAGACTGTTTAAAGGAAATGTGTGCAACTTTCAGTTATAATGTGTGTTGTGGTGTAAGCAATGTTTGCTGATGTAAATTCTGTAGTGTCATGACTATGCCTATATCTCTTGCTGAACATGCGTGAAGTAAAACTGCTATGTCCTAACCCAAGTCAAATGGTGTCCTGAATTTATTGGGCAAAGGTAGTTATGGTGCAGGAGCACCCAAAATATGTGTGCAAAATCCCTATATCCAGTCATTGCCAAAGAATGTTTCATCATACATTTAGTGCTTGGAGGGCGACTCGATATCCATATTGTAATGGAGACTGCACTTCAAAGTGCCATGAGCAGCTCCTGCAAGAAGGTGCCATTGGCTCAGAAAATCATTATGAGACACCAGCAATGAAGCAATCCATCTGGAGTCTGGGGGGGAATTTACTTTCTTATCAAGACGTGCAATCAGTATGTGACCTGCACCCAGAACAGATTCAAAGAATGAGCTGATTAATTCCCGGTGTTCATGCGTACACCAGCATTACAAATACAAGCGCACATTGTAAATGTTTTAGCATTATGAACAACTATGGAGCATATTTACAATTCCTCTGCGGCACTTTTGCGCCATCGGAGTGTCAGTTTTGGGATGTTTTGGAGGAGCAGTGTGCTGGTCCATATCTACAAAGTCATGCAAAGCCACCCTGCATGGCTTTGCATTGCCTTGTAAATATGGAGTAAGGTAAGGCCTCACTCTGCGTTGAAGGGTCATTCCATTAGTGTTGCTGTAGGTGTCACCACGCAACACCCATTCTTCTGACACTGTCCCAGATTTACAGCTTAGCGTAAATCTCGGGCAGCACCATAACGAATGCCTTGGCAAAGCATGTGTACCGTGGAGAATGTTTACATTTCGACTTGTTTTTCCTCGTTCCACATGTGCTGCATTTTGCAGCACACATAGAGCAAGGAGAACAAGGTGTTCCTTCCTGCACAAACACAATCTTGCGAACAACACAGATACCCTTGAACCATGGTGCAAGGGTGCATGCGTTGGCACAGGAATGTGAAACGGAGTATTCCTGCCCTTTTCTTTTGACGTAGGGCAGCACAGCTAGAAGCATTGCGGTGTTGACTTATGCAAACATATTGTAAATATGCCCCTATATCCTCAACCAGCACCCCAAGCCTTTATGCTTCTTTGAATATAATGTTGCATAGGTTCCCTTTCCAAACCATTTGTGTAATTGTTCTCATGACAGAGGGTGAGTTCAGTGAAATCACAAAGCACCAGAAGGTATGTCTATTTTCCTGCAGCCATTTTGTGCACCTGCCGGCGTCACTTCGCATAAGTTTCATTTCCATCCCTGTGGTAGTACAGCATCAGTAATGTGTCTTTTAAGGCAAGAGAGCATCACTGCTTACCTGCTTTCATCTACTTGTTTGACACATTGCTTTGACTTATCCTTCCTGCTTCTGCCAGTCTTTTATTAGGCTTTCTAGGACATTACTTATCCAAGAAAGAAGCCCTTTACTTACTGTGGCTGTAGCTGCCACCTGCCACTGCTCAGTGGTGTAACACAAACTTATGGGACCCCGTACAGTGTACGGTGAGGGCCCCTGACACACCCATATCTAACAAATATTCATAGCCCTTGGGCTGAATATGAGGCCTGCTGAAGGGTCGACACTCTCTAGCGCCGCAAGGTCTTCACACCCCTGCGCTGTTTTTATGTGCTCAAAACAAACACTCTACCTTCACAGTGAGTGATGCAAATGTTACAATGCTTTTTGAAATGGTACAGTGAAAGGGAGTGTTGTAAAGTGAGTTTTTATTAGTGCTAAATATATATCTACCCCTGACAATAAGGCCACTAACACAATATAGGGCTCAGTACAGGTCTTAGAAAATTATTCCGATACTCCAACCTTGGTAGCTTGGCTGTGAGCAGGCAGGCTTTACTTAAAAGATAGGTATGTAAAGCATTTAAAACCACCAATTCAGTAAATAATTAAGACACAACACACAATTAAAATCAAACACCAATTTATATAAATAGGAAATATTTGTATCTACAACATGACACCAAAATGAAAAAAATCCAAGATAGGGAACCGGAGATATGAATTTTTAAACATTTAGCACTATATGGCACATACAAACCTATAGCGCCTATCAATCAATCAATCAATCAGGGGTTTTTAAAGCGCGCTACTCACCCGTAAGTGTCTCAAGGCCCTGGGGGGAGGGGGGTAGGCAGCTCTGGCTCAGTTGAAGAGCAAGGTCTCGAGGCCTATTGGGACATCTGGTCATGCTAGACCATGACAAAGTCAATGTTTCAAGCTGACTGCAATGGAGCCCTGCGCGGCTACAACTCATGGTAGGTTTTGGTCAAAGTTTTTACCTTCTGACTTAGGAACTTTTCTGGAGCTTTTCTTCCCAGTGTCCCTCGAAGCTCTCAGCCAGTCTGGATTCGGTGAGGGTTCCTCGGCTTGCCTGGGATAAGCTCTTGGTCAAACTTGTGGAAGCCCGACCTCCATAGCTTACCAGAGAGATGAACTACAAATCCAGACCGGCTCATGGTTGAAGGTGGGCAGCTTGACTCCCGCAGTTGGTCCAGGTAACCTCTCCTACGTTCAGACTTAGAAACTTTTAGGGAGCTATTTCCTGTGGGGTCCCTCAATGCTCCTCACCAGGCCAGATTTGGTGAAGGTTCGCAGGCTTGGGTTTCAGCTGAATCCCGGTCAAACTGCTGAAGTCGGACCTTTGGAGCTTTTCAGCACAATTAATCTGGACAGCAGGCTGACTTGCAGTTGAGGGTTGCCTGCTTGGCTGGCCAGGTCGAGTCAGTCCACTTATGGAGCTTTTTTTCAAAGTTGCTCCAAACTTCTCCAAACTTCTGGAACTTCTTCCTAAAGTTCCCCAGAGGGTCCCAAAGTTTCCAAAACTTACTCTAAGGGGCTGGAAGCTCCAAGATTGTCCTTGAAAGTTTGGGACTTCAATTCCCATAATCCACTTGGACAAAACCCTTACAAATCCACTGGTAGTACTCCAGCCTGAGGATTCTTGGTGGCGATGTTCTAGGTGAGCCCTGTTAACCTGTAAGTAGCAGGGAATCCACTCTTTAGACCTTTTGAAGCAGGTTTGATCCACAGGGCTGAAGTTCCAGATTGTGCAGCAGGCGCAGTCAGTTAGAGTACAGGGCCTAGTTGATGCCAACCAAACTTCCAGCATGGACCCTTCTTCTTCCTTAGGTTTCAAGCAACAGGTCTGAGAGGCTCTGCCCCTCTCAGATACTTATTCCAAGTTGTCTGGGTCAACCCTGTGGGCACTTCTGTCGAATGATGTGCAGGGCAAACCCCAGGGTATGACCACATCCTCCAAATTGTGGCACTATCTTCTCCCAGAGACCACATTTTCTCCAGAATTCATCCTGGCTCATTTTCCAGAAGAGAGAGAGAAGACCTAACTTAAACCCCCCCACAGGATGGTTCATCTCCATAATTTTCCTCCCCCTTGCATCTGGAATTCCTGCTTTAAGCTTCCCATGTAGCTGGGTTCAAAGGGTAGGGTTGTAATTGGACCTGGCTCCTTATCACCCCATCAAAGAAGCCTGGCTAATCCACTTAACTCTGACCAATCAGAACAGAGCACTAGAGGGCTGAATGTTGGCTTACAGACAAGAAAGTCTTATAGCTTCCTGTTTGTACATTTTAAGATAAATTGGTCAATATCATCTTGTTGGATTTATCAATACCATTCTAAGAAGTCCTTGCATTATATTTGTATCACCTCCTTGACGTTAGTTATTATTTATTAACTTCTTGCCATGTTAACCTATGTGGCTGGAGATAGGCAATGGGGAAAATTAACTGGACAATTTCACCAACATCAGGGCTTATACATTTTTTTTAGGAGTGCCCTGCCTATATCTACAGGACATTTTAAAAACAGTCCTGCAACACTGGGCTGCGTTTAAACTGACATCCGGCTTCAGTGGTGCACACATGCAAGTGCAGAAAGGGCTGCTGGCCTCTAAACTGCCATGCTCTATTACAAACTCTGAACTTAAAGGTAGTTTTAATCCCCCTGCCGTATTATGTACTAGGACCTTATAGAGGAGGTCATGACATACACAGGGGTACCCTAACCTATAGTGTACCCTAGAGTATGTAAGTGTTTTCACTGTATTCTAAGTATCTCTTAAAGCATAGCACTGGCCCTGGGCCTGGTTAGACAGAGCCCAGGGTCAGTCAGAGCCTTACCATCTGTGCTAGTCAGTAAAAAAGACAGGGGTGCCCAGGGCACAGGATACGTTTGCAGCAGGGAGGATTAGCACATTTAGAAATGTAAGATAGAGCGAAAAGAGGAAATTGGGGGTTGAAAATCAGAAGTAAGGTACTTATTTACTAACTAACATGCAACATCCATAAAGTCTGTATAAGGAAAAACAAAAGGTCTGAAACTCACAACGCTAAAGGAGAAAATAGCAATTAGTGAGATATGATGCATTCCAGAATATGATGCATGTTGCAAACCAAGAATTATAGTATACAGAGGGAACTGAAGGTGGTATCAGCAGTAGTGGTAACTACCTTTCTATCACTTATTGGAGACATACGATGTGTCTCATAGGTGTTGAAGTGAAGGTAGACATACAACTGGCAACAGTTGAAACAGCTAGGAGTCTGTCGATTATAGGAGTATAAGTTTAAAATTAGTGGAACGAGATAACAAACATAGGGTTCAATACTGTTGTGCAATTTCTAACCACTGTTGTTGCAGTAGGGGTTGAAAACGACATATATGATGATTGGCCAAAGCAAATGTTTTTCCAGCAATCAGTCATATATATATATAAGCTGAGGTATGTGTTTGAAATTAGTGAAGTCATTGCAGTTTCATCCTGTAACAAGAAGTGACCCCGAGCTCTATTTCGGGAGTCCTCATTTCTCCATTTGGGCTTAGGAGTGACTCTTGTGTAATCCTTTGTGACTAGAAGGTAGGCATATTCCAATCAGCCCCTACATCCATCCAGTGATGTCATTGGATCACAAGACTGATGGACATGCCATTTTGAGCTCTTTGTGGCCTGGTGAAGTCAGTCCAATGACATTATGCAATAAGAAGCAAACCCCAGTGCTATTTAAGGAGGCCTGCTACTCCACTTTGCTGAAGACATGCCTCCTAGTTGTTCTTTTGTGACTAAGAGGTTGCCTATAGCCACTCTTGACTTTCGATTGGTTCATTGAATTACATGACTGCTGGAGGTTTTGAATTTATTGTGTTCAACTGAAGTTAATTCAGTACCATATTTCAACTCCATTCAGAGGGGATTGTTAGGACTTGCAGCCTTGGCATGGGGTTCCCCTGTATTTTTGCCTTTGCCTCCTGTGTTTTTACTGTGTGTTGAACTTCGTTTTTGCTGGTCTAGGTGCTTTGGCCACGTTGCCACTGCTGTTCAGTTCCTAAGTGCAAGTGCTCACTCTGTAAATTATTGTCATGGATTAGTGTTTCCATAATTGGCATATTTGGTTTACTGTTAAGTCTCTAGTACAGTGTACTGTGTGTGCCCAGGGTCTGTAAACCAAATGCTGCTAGTGGGCTTGCAGCACTGATTGTGCCACCCTAATAAGCAGCCTTGCAAAAGGGTCTATGGCCTGCCATTGCAGGGTCTCTGTGCAGTCTATTACTGCCATGGTGACCTGGCAAGTGCACCCACGTGTTAGGCCCTAACCTTCCCTTTTCTTATCGGATGTGAGTCACCCTAAGGTAAGCCCCAGGTACCCCTGGGGCATGGTGCAATGTATGTGAAAGGTAGGGCATGCCCTGATACATGTGGCATGTCCTGATAGTGACTACTGCTAATTTCATTTTTCACTACTGAAAGGCTATCTGTCCCATAGAATAGAATGGGGAGTTTACTTATAACATCTTGTAAGTATAACTGCCCATGGGAACAAGATAGGAAAATAGAGCTTGGATTGCCTGAACATAAAGATGCATCTTATAGTAAGGATGATTTTTATATGCTGTGTTTGAAAATACCACTTTTAAAAAGTTGATATTTTCTTGCCTAGCCATCCAGTGTGCCTCTGCTAGGGTTGTGTATTGACTGTCTGACTTTGGAATGACAGGGGCTGGGGATGTGCATTCTATTCAGACAGGAACATGGGGGGGTGTGGTGTGTCCTGCCTTTCCAGGGTGAGGCTGGGCTGGATATACCTGGGCTGCATTCAGAGTAGGGGGAGGAGATTTCTTTCACATCTGAATGGGCCTGGTCTGCTCTGGACAATGCTGTATCCAGCTCCTGCCAGGAAGCTGCACCAGAGAGGACAGAACTGGTTTGGACTGAGCACAGTCCCTTTCTGACACCGGAGAACAAAGAGAAATGGACTATAAATGTGGGGGCCCAGACCCCTGAACGTTAGATCATTTCTGGAATTCAAGAGGAACCTTTGCCAAGGAGAAGAGCTGAGAAGACTGAAGGAGAAGTAGTGCACCTTTGCCGTGTGCTGTCTGGGGTTGGCCTTCAGTCACTGTTTCTGCCAAGGAGAGGATGAAGACTTTGCTATGTGCTATGTCTCCTGCTTGAGGAAGATCTCCAAGGCCTTAAAGTAGAGCTTGCATCCTGTTTTGAAGTCCCAGGGATATAAACACTTCACCACCAGCTCCCCTGAACTTTCTTCCTGGGAGTTCTGACCTGCCAAGAGGTACCTGTTGCTGTATTGGGCCTCTGGAGGATATATTGCCGCTGGGAGCTGGAAAAGCAACACAACTTCGAGAAGCGTGACCCATCCGCATCGCCAAAGAAACTGACGCCAAGCCCACCCGCGGTTTGAGAAATAGACGCATGCTGAAACCCGTGCACCAATCTCCGAAGTCCAAGATCCCTGCTATGCGGCCGAAGAGACCAGCGCAGTGTCATCAACACCATTGCATCAAGAACCGACGCATCCCCTATCCTCGTGTATCGCATCTGGATGCCATGCAGGCAAGAACACCGGGGCTGCAGTAAGAAACCGACGCATCACCTCCCCGTGCAGTAAAAAATCAGCGCATCACCTCTCCTTCAGTAAGAAACCAATGCGTCATGCCCCTGCATGGCAGTAAGGCACCAACGCATCACCTCCCCTGGAGTAAGGAACTGAATCACCACCTTCCCTGCAACAGTTTTTGTTTGTGCTCGTTATGCCTCCAAGGTACTTTGTGTGAAAAGTGTTGCATCTGCAATTTGCTTTGAACAGAACTGTTTCTACCTTTTGTAAGTCATTTCTTTTTTGCTGTATTTTGGATTTTTGCTGTTTTGGTCTTGTTTGGTTTGGATAAAGATTACTTATTTTTCTTAACTGGTGTGCTGTCCATTTGTAGTGTTTTCACTGTATTACTGTATGTGTTCACAAATGCTTTACACACTGCCTCTGTGATAAGCCTGTCTGCTCATGCCAAGATACCAAGGGGGTGAGCAGGGGTTATTTTAGAACTGTATCTCCCTTACCCTGACTAGGAAGAAAGGTCCCTACTTGGAAAAAAGGTGTAATCCGTTGCAAACTAGAGACGCCTATTTTTAACAGGGATGGTGACTCATACTGCTTTTCCCATTTCTCAACAAAAAAGGCAAGCCGTTTTAAAAGTTGATAGCAAATGCCTAAATCGCCTTTATCTTTAAACCCCTCAAGTGGTTCAAAGATTTGTATATTACATTTGTGGGAAACAGATAAACTCCCTACTCTCAAAATATAGTTGAGAGACTTGCATGAAGCAGCATCAGTTGAATAGATAATCCACAAAGTGAACGATCATCTGATGCAATTTGAAGCAATCTGGGGAAATGTTCTCCGTTAGCAGTACGCGTCAATGTTTGGGGTTCTGAAGTGAGTACATGCTTGGATCAACCCCTGTAGTCCATTAGCCTCTCACTCCCTCTGTCCCCAACACCTTATGACCTACATCCTCCCACATTACATTTCTTTTGTTGGGATTTATCTGTTATAAAAGGGAGAGATTAAAGTGTGCCTGAACATTATGTTAAAATCATCTTGATGGGGGCAGGTGGGCTTTGATACTGTGTAATGGAATGGGAATTTTGGATTGTCATTGCTTATTTTAAGTGCATGTTTAGATATAAATGGTTTTAGGGCAGGAATGTATCCACTGTTGGTATTCAGAAAGTAAGATGTTCTATTCTTTGTGTGAAAACATTAAGGGGTGAATTACAATGTCGGTCGGAAAGCATTCCGACCGAATCGTTCTCCGATTGGTTTCTGACCGAATCAGTTCCGGGGAGTCCAACTGACCAATTACGATGCATTCGGATGCTTCTGGATTCAATTCAGTCACAATCCCATTGACTTCAATGGGAGCCTGTGTTCCGACTGAATGCACAGGCTCACATTGAAGAAAAGGGTGGCTGGGGAAAATCAGGCACCCTGTGGCGGGCACCCCTTAGTGTCTGCTACACTGTGCATGGTCTGAAAGGGGTTCCCTTGGGTACCCCCACGGGACCAATTTGGAAGGCTCTGGGTGAAGGGGGCCTGCCACGGGCCCCCAAAGTCAGCTTCCAATAGCCGATCCGAGTCGGCACAGCAGATTCGGACGGGCTGTCAAAATCTGTCATCGTGATCGCTCGGTCGGAAAACTTCTGAGTCGTTCGGAAACGCTGCCCTAGACACACACGATCTGGCTACGAAGCACTCAGACTATCCGAATGCCATCTGGTTTGTAATCGGAACCGATTCGGATAGTCCAAACATCGTAATTGCTCATTCGAAAAGGTTTCTGAATTGGTCAGAAACAAGCCTTCCGAATCCTATTCGGAGCCTTTCCAAATGACATTGCAATCGACCCATAAGTGTTCTTGCCATCAAATGTTGATAAACGGTGAATACGTAATAAGGAAATACAAATGATCCAATCCTACCTATCTTGGTCTCTGCCCTACAGTAGTAGGGAGACTGCTACCTTCCAGGTAATATGACACCAATCACTGATAATGGTGAGAGGTGTCTCCATAAACCACCTGACCTGTCAACTCCCTTTGATACTGTCAATCAGCAGGTTTTATTTGAAGTGCTCTATGCACACTTGAGAGGTCATTGATAGGTTTTAAACTGGCCATTATTTAGCTAGCTATCAGAACAGAGTTTGTTCAGATGGAATCCATAAGATCTATACCAACTGCTGACTCCTTTTGAATTCCACAGGGATCAATTCTCACACACATTTTGTTTAACCTGCACAGGAGATCACCAGGAGTTATGCTCAGTCAAGAAAACATTTCTAGCCACCAATAGACTGATGCCACGCAACAATAACTAAGTGTTTGAGGCTACTGAGATCCTTAAACTCAGATATTGCCTGTATGTCCATCAAATGTGTATGTCTGCAGTGCATCTGATACTCAATCTAACGAAGAATCAGCTTCACATCATAAAAAGAGGTACCCTCATACAAGCAACAGGGTTGCTGTTTACATTACATTTCAAAAATCAAGTCCATCTTTTCTATAAATGGCAGGCCCAGGCTTTTTCCCATATCTGAGAGGACAATGCTGATGACACAGAATCTCTTCATCAACCCCCATCAAAGCTGTTCTTCATGAAACATCTCCAGACAAGGAACGTTTAAGCACATCTCTCCTGTTTTTGAAAGAACTCGATTGACTCTTGCCAAAGGCCACTTTTATAGTTATTTGTGTGGTCTACAGTGCATACCCCTAGAGTAAACATGACTTCTTTGCCTCAGCATGCCTGTTGGTGCTGCACTGGTAGGATCACATTACTCTCCAGACTGAAATTTCGAAACTGTCACCTGGAATGCACATGGCAGCATGCTCTTTTAGCATATTGACAAATACTTTGGTACCACCCCCACTTTGCACCTCAGACTTGCTCCATTGTAGTAAAATGTAAAAAATGACTCAACATCCACCTCGTCACGATCTTCATACTGTTCTAGAGAGTGTTTTTTCATTTCCTTGCCTTACTCTACTGCTGTATTTTTGCATTATTTATGTACATGTATTGTGCTAAGCTGTCATTTCCAATGTACCTGCAAATCTATGTATCACATGTTGGCTATTTATTCTTTTGCTCAGTGCTCCATTACTACCTGGGTCTAGATTAATATTTTATAAAAACAGACAGTACAATGAAATATAATAAAAGGCAAGACTCATTCATGGGATGTATAAGCATAAGGAAGTTGTTCTTCATATAATGGCTGATAGATGCATGTATGCATCACAATTTTCCACCATACAGCAGTAGTGGGGAGTGTCAAGTTTAGTGAAGGTGCTGTGTCATAACAAGGGTAGGCAGGCACAGTGGTAGAAACTAATGCATAATCTGAGTCATAGCATCTGTTTCAGTGTAGTAAAAAAAAATTCAGAAACTAGAGCCGTTCTCATTCTCATCTGCAAACAGTGTCAATTTATGTGTATGTCTCTGCGCTGTTTTACCAACTTACCAAATAAGGTCTTTTCTGCATTTGCTCTGCCATTCTTAAGTCATAAAGAGTTTTATGTTTATAATAATTACCTACATAAAATTGATTATTGAAGTGTTCCATAGCATAGTAAATCCAAATGGGAAAGATCCTGTAACAGCCTGTTTAAAAACAAAAAGCTGGAATGATCGTTGAACCCCATTCACAAAAGGCAGAGCGTTGTTTTATTTACTACATTTAGATTAGACTTTCAACTTTTATGCGACTCCCATAAAATAAGAGGTGTACTGCTGAAACACTTATGAGCCAATTATAGATTTCCTGCAATATTTATACTTACAAAATTTACTTTTTTCCATTAGTCATGTAGATTTCTCCTATTAAAATGTTCATTTCATATTACTCCACAGGGTAAATATTATTCTGTGTAGAAAACCTTTCCTCTACAAATATAAGGGCGTTTCCTACCCTCTTTCACAGAGGAAAACACTAACTTTCATTATTATATCCCTAAATTTAGGGCTCAAATCCTCCTCCTCTCTAACTACCCCGAGATCGTCTAGACTTCATAAAAAAGTATTTAAAAACATGTCTTCAGGCGTTATCCCACGAAGGAATTATGAGTGTTTGCTGGTTGATTATCATCACTCCCAGGTTGACAAAAAAAAAAAAGCAGAGCTGGGCAATAATAAAATCTGTTACTCAAGCATTAATTAATAATTTAGTTTGTGCTGTGCTCTTTGTACATTGTTCATATACTAAAAAGCAGATGTAAAACAAATACATGGTGCGGGTTGTAGTACAGAAACAGCTCTACTGAGGGCCACAGAGGATTTGAAAATGGTGATTGACCAGGGCGTATCGGATGGCACTGATCCTCCTGGACCTGAGTGCCGCTTTTGGTACAGTCTTCTACCCTACCGTTCTTCGCCGACTGGATGGAGTTGGCATTACAGGGAAGTCTCTGACGTGGCCAGCCTCATTTTTGGATAAACGCAGTTTTCAGGTTAGTGAGGGGACGTTTCTCTCTTCCAGCCATCAGCTGTATTGTGGTGTCCTGCAGGGCTTGTCTTCCATCCCTATGCTTTTCAATATTTATGTCCACCCTCCATCAGACATGATATGTTCCTCCAGTTTCAAGATGGTATATTACGCGGACGATACCCAGCTGATTGTTATGCTGTCACCAGATATGGGCACAGTTTCCACACGACTTAACAGCTGCCTAGTAAAGGTGTCTGAGTGAGTAGCAGCGACCTGTCTGAAATTAAACGGTGGAAAAACCGAGGTTCTGTTTTTTGGAAACAACTCAACTCTCTGTGATGAGTTTGTTTGGCCATCTCCCTTAGGAGAGCGCCCACCCCCTAAGTCAGAAGTAAAGAGTCTAGGGATATCTCTGGACAACCAACTAACTATGGCCTCCCAAGCAAAAAAGGTGGCTGGCAGCTGTTTCAGCCTTTTGAGAGCCTTGAGAAAGGTCTTTAAATGGCTCCCAGAAGAATCACGCAAAATTGTAATTCTGGGTCCAATTTTATCCCACCTTGATTATGGCAACTGGCTGTTCTTAGGCAGTCCAAAATAAGTAATAAATAACTCCAGGTTATTCTAAACGCCACCACCGTATATTCTTAGGCATTCAGGAAGCACAATCAACTGCACAGCCTGCACAACAAAAGGCTGGTTCCTGAATCACAGGTCTGAAACTGAAAAGTAGGAAATGGAAATAAAGTTGTTCTTTTTTTTTTTTTTCTTCTTGTATTAGGCACTGCGATATACTTATTGAGTCACTTTTGACTTATGTGTTGGGACCTAATGAGGGATGATTTGTAACTTTATTTCCATTTCCTACTTTTCAGTTTCAGACCTGTGATTCAGGAACCAGCCTTCTGTTTATTTATATAGCCTTATAGATCGTAATGGCTATAAGTTTGTAGTGTCATTGGATATTCTCCCGTTTATGTTAATGGGTAGGTTTTTTCATTTTTCATTGACGATCACTCTTGAGTGCCTGTAATGGATACCGCACGGGTGTTCTTTCTTTGGTGAATTTAGCTCTGCCATTTTTCTATACTATTCTTTCTGCTTTTCTTGTTACTCACCATTCTATACTGCTTATCGTTATCAATGTCTTTTTCTTTTTTAACAGTTCATTTCAACTATATCTTATTCCTTGGCGAACTAATTGCGAAAAGTATATTTTATACGTCCATGGCATTTTGCCATTTGTATTACTTTTTTAGGTATGTGCAATATAACTGTGTCTTGTTTATTCATCGGTTTTCTCTGTTTCAGCAGTATCTACACTCTGAGTAGCTATTTTATGTTCATTGTGGATATTTGATTTCATATTCATATAATTATTTTTAGTATTTTTCATGTATTTTGGGTTTGTTCATGTCTTTAATGTATTTCTGTATTTATATATGTTGTTCTTATTTGTGTTAGTTATTATTTTTTGTGTGTTTATTATTCCAGCCTTGATAAAGTCTTTGGAAAGACGAAACACGTGTTGGCAAAAAATTTGCTGAGAGTATTTTATGAAAAAATTAATGAACAATCTTCAAGGACTCAAACAAAAGAAAGAATAAAGAATTACAGTCCCATATTTGAACTGGATGGTGTCAAATTTATGTTTTTTTAAATCCTTGTCAATTGAAAAAAGTTAAGGAAATATTGTACCCTATGTTGCTTAGGAACCAGATCTTCACACTTTTGAAGTTTATGTAATACTTGCAGGTGTGCCACAGTAATCCTAATATTTTGTTTGTAGTTGTTGCTCGGAAAATTTCTGTTTTCTGTGCTATTAGAGCAGTTTGGTGGTAGGCTCTCTTAGGGTGGGGCACCCGTTGTTGTATATATTTTTTCACGCTTTAAATTAACAATAACTTAAATGTAAACTGAAAGTGCGGATATTTCCCTTGTGGAACACCACCACCTTTGTTTTTCCTTAAACCTGTTAGGTGAATCCTTGCACTTCAGTTCCTTTGCATGCACGATCTGATTTGGGAGACCTATCAGAAAATACATTAACTAACTTTGAGACTATTATGGCTAATTTTGAAGATGACAGGGATAAGATCTTTAATGATATCTTTTCCAATAAAAAGACAGACAATAAACAATCTACGAATATAGAGGACAAACCCAAAGGACTTAAACAACTTTTTGTCAAATTAGAAAGATTGCGGAAATTGGAACTTTCGAGATGGTGGGATTTAACCACCCTTAAAAAGTATATTGAGATTAAGCAAATTCCGAGGGGGCTTAGGGTTATCATCTTCCCGACATTTGAAGATCTTGATCCTGATCTTTTATCAGAATGGGAGAACCTGATACTAGGGTCCTCCTTTGGCATTATGGACATACTCATACGTCATGCAGAACGTAAAAGGACCAAACTGCTCAGTGAAATTGTAGAAATAGAGGATGCAATCAAACAACTCAACTTAGCAGAGGCTACAGAAAAAAAATTCAAGATACTTAAAGAAGTACTAAGTTCACACCAAAACTATATTAAGGACAAGAAAATCAGGAAACTCAAAAGAGATGAAAACGACTACAAAAATGGCAGAGTTTCCACTTTTTCTAAGAAGTTTGACGATGCGAAACCCAGATCAGGTATTGTAGGTCTGAAGGAGAACAGGAAAAATGATCCAGTATCAGCAGTAAGTGATTCAGAGTTGTCAAGTGGAGTTAGCGATATAAGTGAAGTAACAAGTGAAATCCAGTCGTCATCAGGGACGAATGAGAATGCTGTCTCTGGTTCACCTTTTTTATTAGAACTAGAAAGGTACCGAAAGGGCACGAAATCAGGATTCAACAAGAGAGATATGGGAGTAAAAGAACTAGAAGGAGGGGCAGAAAGAACAGACACGGATCTAAACAAAAGGGTCACAAGATCAGCATCGCGCGAACAAAGGAAATGAATATTGTGTAAGGTAATACATTGGAAGAAGATAATGATATCTCAATGTATAAAAGAGCCAACTGTTCCATGGATGTGTCCATTGTCAATTTGTCACATAATGTACTCACAGATGTTGAGGTGTCTGTTCTGAAGAAAGGCCTAAGTTTTTACCCCATGTCAAACCCAGACTTCACTGAAATACATATTGATCTGTACAAATTTGTTCGCAGACTGAAATTAAAAAAATATTTTGATGCAAACAAACAAGCATGTACGGTACCTTTGTACACTGTCAAAAAAACTGGACAGACTATCAAAGACTTGCAAGATGTGCAAATGTTATTATCTTTGAATGATAGTTTAGAACATCCACCAAGTGTAGTTGAAATAATGCAGGACCTGGATATGGAAATGGATTTAACAACAGATAGTGGGTTACGTATGAAATCTACCTTTTTACCGGTCCTACAATCTGACAACCTCATTGATTGTTTTTACAAAGCTGTCACTGATGACTTATATAAGTTAGAGGATAAACTAAAAAACTGCTCTATCAAATATGTGGATAACCTTACTTTTGCAGAGAGACAAGCTTTATTAAAACTTTCCAATTACGGGAGTGTAATAATAAAGGAAGCAGACAAAGGAGGTAACCTTGTCCTTATGGACAGTGTTACCTACATAGCTGAAATCGATCGTCAACTGGCAGATTTCACTGCATACACTAGAATTACTAACAATCCTACCTCAGAGGTTAATTCACACATTGATAGTATTCTCAAGTTTTGGCATAGTGCAGGCCTTTCATCTGATTGGGAAATTAAATACATGTACAATCCCAGTCCCATGGCAGCTTATATCTATGTACTGCCTAAGATTCACAAAAACCTAACAGCTCCCCCAGGTAGACCCATCATATCTGGTATAGGAGGACCCACGGAACATATCTCTGAGTTTATAGATATTTCACTTCAACCAATTGTACGCAACCTCCCGTCTTTTATCGAGGACACTAGAGATCAGCTCAATAAACTTGAGGATTTTGTTTGGACAGAAGACTATATTCTAGTCACTCTTGATGTGTGTTCACTTTACACAAGCATCCCTATTGACAAGGGGATGGAAGCTCTCACATACTTCCTCTCCAAACGCGATGCTTCGATGTATGAACACACACAAATGATACTTAACCTGACCCGTTTCACACTTGACAACAACTTTTTCAGACATAAAGGTAACTGGTACCAACAGCATTCAGGAGTTGCAATGGGTGCGAAATTTTCTCCTTCCTTCGCAAATCTTTATATGGGTTTCTTTGAAGAACAACATATGTGGAAATCTGGTCCCCCAGAGATTACGAATCACATCATTTATTGGTGTTGATTCATAGATGATATATTCATGATTTGGGGTGGCAGTGTGACAACTTTAGAGGTCTTTATTGAATATATTAACATCAACCCATACAATTTGAAATTTACCTCCAGTTTCAGTAGAACTAGTATTGATTTTTTAGATACAACGCTCTTTGTTGAGAATGGAAAACTTGAATGCAAACTATTCAGGAAAAATACAGCATGTAACTCGGTGCTATATGCAGAAAGTGCGCACCCAGGCTCTCAAAAACAGGCAATACCTTTTGGGGAAATGATAAGACTTAGGCGTAATTGCAGCACTGAGGACAATTTTCAACAGGAAATTGAAAAGCTGAAAGAACGATTCTTAGCAAGAGGCTATGAACCAGCTTTGTTAGATAATGCACACATCAAAATTAACAAAATCAAGAGATCAGAACTACTGAGAAGGAGACATAACAAACAAGAAAGACAAGGCAAGGATACCATTGCATTCATTACCAAATTCAACTCACAAAGTAGCCAAGTTTTTGGTACTCTATTCAAACATTGGCATCTTCTAAAATTAGACCAACAACTGGGTTCTGCTCTCCAAAACAGACCTCGTATTATATACAAAAGGGGCAGGACATTAAGAAACATCTTAAGTCCTTCAATAGTTAGCAATCCTTCCAACACCACGGACAACACGTGGATACCTAATAAACCTAAGGGCTTCTACAAGTGCACTATGTGTAACATTTGTCAGTTTGCGGATGACAAAAAAAAGGATTTTCAATACAACACTAAACATATACACACAATACAGCAGTTTATTAACTGCAATACAAAATATACCATTTATTGCATTGTATGCCAATGTAATTTAATCTATGTCAGTAGCACGATACGGCCACTGAAAGAAAGAATACAGGAACACATAAGAGCTATCCGTAATAATAACCATAACTACCCCCTGGGGATTCATTATAACGCTGTACACTCAAATACAGAGATTTTGCAATTAAAGTTTCATGGGATTGCAGTGGTTCAGTCAAACCCCAGGGGTGGTGATAGAACAGCGATTTTAAGGAAACTTGAAGCTAAGTGGCTTATTAAATTGCGGGCAGTGGATAAGGGACTTAACACAGACCGGGAACTACATGTGTTTCTACGAGATTAATGTTTCTATTCTATGATCCATTGATTTAGTTCCACCCCCTTCCGCATAAGAAACAAAGTTGTTTTTCTGTACAAATTACAGTTGAATTGGCGAATGCACACCTTTTTATTATCTCGTTTTTGAAAAACTCATCGCAATGTGTTGTCACCACTCTCAATTTGCGTGCTATTTCCTCATCAAATTCCTCTGTACTATTCTTTCCATATACCTATTAAGACTCTTTACTAATAATTTCTACCTCTTCAATTCCCTTTGTGCTGATTTTATGCTCATGTTGTATGAATATATATAGTCTAATCCTACACTTATTGTGCTTGTTCTTAGCCCTCCTATACATCGTTTACTTAGTGACACTGATATACTGTTACTTATTTTTATCTGTACTGTTATTAAGAGCAGTGTTTCCCATCCGGCATCTATCGTTATGCTCTTCACTTCTGTCTGTAATAGTACGTTATTATTCTATTGGCGTGGTTCTTTAGACATCTTAAGATGGTGCCCAATTTAGACTCAGTTTCCAGGCCCCTGGTCTTGTCCTTTTTCTACTTGTACTCTGAGCAGTAGCGAGTCCATGTGACCCTTTTGATTCTGGTAGAGAAGACGCTTTAAATACATGCGCCCTTTGCCGTTCGTTTGCTTTGTGGATACTTTGACACGCGGATTGGCGTTTGCGTTTATTATCGCTCTCTGGGTAAGCCGTTACTCGCGTTGGTCTTGCTAGTTTACTCCCATATTCCAAACTACAGCGTCATAAAGGCTGTACTATGTGTTTGTTTCTTAGGGGGCTCTTTACCTTATTTGCACCTAGAAATCTAATAGCACGTTGGAAACCGCATTTTGGCGTTTCATTATTTCAACAGTTCGTCAAGTAATAGGTAAGTTTAGTTTTGACTTTTGGCCCACAGTAAGCTATATTTGGGCATAACAGCTACTTGTTTGTCATCCAGCCTAAGGTGATAGTCATTGGCAGTAATATATATATATATTTTTTATCTAATCTTTGACATATAGTATGACCAAGAATTTCTATTTTTAGATACTAATCATTTGTGGTAATATTGTGACGGACATCCGTTCACTGTAGTGTTGATCCTGTATGGCTATTTACCCTCATTATTAGTTGCCCCTTTACAGGGCTACTATGTTGTTTCCATTTCAGGTAGCAGGGTAATAGCTATGGGCAGAAATATATTTTTATCCTATTTTTTATTGAACATGACTTATAATGTCTATGTTTAAATACCACCTATTCGTGGTCCCAATGTGATGGATCAGTGTTTCCCAAACTGTGGTCCGCGGACCCCCAGGGGTCCGTGGCACATTCCCAGGGGGTCCGCAGGAGGCAGTTTTAAAAGCACTGCAAAGTTCCTGGTCGAATTAGCAGTTTTCGAGCAACAATAAAAGTGTCAAAATAAAGCCAGTGATTAATGCACCTGCTGGAGAGATGATAGTTTTGTCCAGTGGCAGCTTTGAGTTATCTAATGTAGCACAGAGGGTTATATGCCTTCTGCAAAGAACGTGTACCATACATTTTAAAAAACAGTATTTTATGTGCATAGGTGAATGTGTTATTGCTTTTGTCACAGAGATTCTTTTGTTACTGTGCAGTTTATAAGTGACAGCCGAAATCTAGCACAGTGACCTATAAACTGTCATCAAAGAGCTGCCTGCGAACTGCATGGTACAAGTTAGTAACTTATGTTTTTTCCCTGTCTGTCATTATCCTGACGCTGCTAAAAAGGTTTATTTGGGCGGAAATACATTTTTATTGTTAAAGTCAATGCTAACCACTGAGTGATGTTCTGTATCCCAAGTTTGTGCTTCTCCAGACCAAGCACTCTTTAAAAATGCCTACCAGTATGAATGACATGTGAATCCTACACCTTGTAGTACCCTTTGCCTTATGTAACATTTTCTATACACTGATTTACACGTATGATTAATTATCTCAATCTGTGGGTGATGTAAAGTGCACTGACAATCTTGAAATGCCGTTTTGTCACTTCTATGTGTGCTGCTTAGAGCAGCACACATGGAAGTTACAAAATGGCATTTTTTTAAAAGATTGTTTATGTGCAGGAAGGGTCACAATCTTGAACATAAACAATCCAAGGCGTTTTGATTTGTCCATGTGTGCTGTACAAGGCAAGCCACATGGAAAAAGTAAAAACGAGGAGAAATAAAGGATTTCTCCTCGTTTTGCCAAGCTTAGACCTGGTTTTCCCTGGTCTTAATTTTGGCGCTGCCTTCTATTTATGCTGCCCTTGTAAATAGGGGGCAGAGTCAAAATCAATGGGTGTTGCGGTGGAACGCCCACTGCAACACCCACTGCCCACCCCTGTCAGGCTAAGTATTGTGTGACAGGGGGCCTTATTTAAAAGGCAGCATTAAGTCATGTTATGTGGCTTAACGCTGCCTTGTAAATAAGGCAAAGCCTCTATCGCCACGGTAACGTCACCAAAAGTGTGCACGTGTGTTTATTTGTTGGGAATTACTGTTTTAATGTTTGAAATTTAAATCATACAAATTGCTTGGGGGTCCCCGGCTTCCAGTGGTGACTCAAAAGGGGTCCTCAGGAGTCAAAAGTTTGGGAACCACTGTGATGGATAATTGTTCGCTATTATATTCAAGTTTGGGTGACTATTTGCCTATTTTATCAGCTGCCACATTACAGGGCTTATGTGTTGTTTCTATTACAGGTAGCAGCGTATGATTTCTGCACCCACGTATCTTTAATAAAATATTCGAAAATTTGACTTTGGCGCTCTCATCACTGTGAGGAAAGGTGAGCGTGACACGTACCTAGGGCCTTCTTTGCAATCCTATTATTTTAGGATTTTTGGCTCTCTTCACTAAAGGATTTTCTTACTTCAACTCTACTATCCCAGTTCCATTAGGAGATGCCATATGGTCTTCCCACACACCTTAGGGTCTTATTTAATTACTCTTTAACTAATTGTTCTTTTTTTTTTTTTTTCTTGTATTAGGCACTGCGATATACTTAATGAGTCACTTTTGACTTATGTGTTGGGACCTAATGAGGGATGATTTGTAACTTTATTTCCATTTCCTACTTTTCAGTTTCAGACCTGTGATTCAGGAACCAGCCTTCTGTTTATTTATATAGCCTTATAGATCGTAATGGCTATAAGTTTGTAGTGTCATTGGATATTCTCCTGTTTATGTTAATCGGTAGGTTTTTTCATTTTTCATTGACGATCACTCTTGAGTGCCTGTAATGGATACCGCACGGGTGTTCTTTCTTTGGTGAATTTAGCTCTGCCATTTTTCTATACTATTCTTTCTGCTTTTCTTGTTACTCACCATTCTATACTGCTTATCGTTATCAATGTCTTTTTCTTTTTTAACAGTTCATTTCAACTATATCTTATTCCTTGGCGAACTAATTGCGAAAAGTATATTTTATACGTCCATGGCATTTTGCCATTTGTATTACTTTTTTAGGTATGTGCAATATTACTGTGTCTTGTTTATTCATCGGTTTTCTCTGTTTCAGCAGTATCTACACTCTGAGTAGCTATTTCATGTTCATTGCGGATATTTGATTTCATGTTCATATAATTATTTTTAGTATTTTTCATGTATTTTGGGTTTGTTCATGTCTTTAATGTATTTCTGTATTTATATATGTTGTTCTTATTTGTGTTAGTTATTATTTTTTGTGTGTTTATTATTCCAGCCTTCATAAAGTCTTTGGAAAGACGAAACACGTGTTGGCAAAAAATGTGCTGAGAATATTTTATGAAAAAATTAATGAACAATCTTCAAGGACTCAAACAAAAGAAAGAATAAAGAATTACAGTCCCATATTTGAACTGGATGGTGTCAAATTTATGTTTTTTTAAATCCTTGTCAATTGAAAAAAGTTAAGGGAATATTGTACCCTATGTTGCTTAGGAACCAGATCTCCACACTTTTGAGATTTATGTAATACTTGCAGGTGTGCCACAGTAACCCTAATATTTGGTTTGTAGTTGTTGCTCGGAAATCTTCTGTTTTCTGTGCTATTAGAGCAGTTTGGTGGTAGGCTCACTTAGGGTGGGGCACCCGTTGTTGTATATATTTTTTCACGCTTTAAATTAACAATAACTTAAATGTAAACTGAAAGTGCAGATATTTCCCTTGTGGAACACCACCACCTTTGTTTTTCCTTTAGTCTTTTTAACTCACTGACTACAACCAGTCCAACAGTGCTGGGAAGCCCGATTCTGGGTAGCCATGCACTTGAAAATTTCTGGAGAAAGGAATAGAATAGTTCGCAATAACGGCACCATAAGATATATCCAGACCCTAAGCGACTGACTGCAATATGATTAAAAAGGTTTTCATCACTGAATTTCCTACATCATTACAACCTCAGTATTTCAGAAAATAATAACTGACAAAATGAATACACTTTACATAACATCTTCCTTCATCTTTGCTCTAATGCTCAAAATAAGGGTTGTGGGGACATTTCACTTACATTGCTTAACTCACTCCCCAGAGAACAAATGTACTGTACTGTATGTGGTTTTAGGAATGACATAACATTATTTTTGCAATGGTTTCTGTGCATGTCTGGAAACATTTAAACCAGCCTAGGTCAGTCAAACATAGGATTCCTTTCTTATCTTTCCTGCATTGTGATTTTAGCTAAATGTGATAGATAGTATAGTAGAAAGATACCAATGTTGAGGAAAATACTTGCTTTGTAAGCAAACATCATCTAAGGCAAATACTACTCAACAGTACATAGAGACAAGAACTACCCAATTAGCCCCCTTAGGATACAGGATTCAAACTGTATACCTTAATAAATATTATTCCATCCAACATCCATGCTTTAGTATATCATTCTTCTATCTGATACCTATGGATCTGAATATCATAACTGCTACCTAAAGCAATTTTACTTGAGCTGCACAAAAACACATTTAACCTGTTCTGTAGCAAATGGGTTCCGCATTTGGCTGCTACTGTTTTTACTTTTACTGTGAGCGAGGCTCACTATGCGAGTCTCATTCACGTAAATTAAATGAGAGTACTTTTGAGATAAGGTTGCTACTGCACAGATAGTCTAAGAGGCTGCGGAATGGTTACACATGAACATGTAAACACACATGTGTGGGTCACACATGTGGAACTGTCCATCCTGCCCAGCCCGGTATCTGCGCACAGGTACCCTGTCACAGAAGTGACTTTTGCAAGAATTGGAATTGATCTGCAATAGGCGGCATAAATGTAAGAGGGAATTTATAGTGTAGATCTGTTGTGCTTACTGGAGGTCTGTGGTGCTTACACTGTTTTAGATATTTTAGGTGAAACTTTCACTAACGTAAAGTTTTGCTCCACGTAGGTCTGCAGGGTCCAGCGAGGTGTCAATCTAGGAGTAAACATGCACCCCACGTAGACTGTCCATAACATCATAACTGCACTCCTTATGACACTTTAAGAATTGCCTTATTTTCCTGGCTTGGCTCATAATCTGATTCCAGGCTTTGATCTCCTCTACTGGGTAGAGTTAATAAATCTGCTATCCAGCAGTAAGATGAACCACAGCCTTAGACTATAGGTTTTTACGTCACTCATCAGGCATGTTTTTTTATGGCAGCCACATGCAACTTATCCTCAGTTCCCATATTTTGATGACTGTTACTCTGATCCCTTCCTGCGCTCCGTTAAAGATCCGGACCTAGATTTAACGAAGGATTGCATTGCCCTTGCGTCACACAAGGTGACACAATGGCAACACAATTCTTACGCCAGATTTAACAGGCCACCTTGCATGACCCTGTGTTGCTTGGTAAAGCTGGAGTAACATAAGTCAGTGCAGGTCACTTCCTTGTGTTACTCTGTGCCAAGATAGCATTACATGCCTGGAGTGTGGGTGGTCCCAAGCATCCACAAATACTTGTTGGCACATTCCCTGATTTACTAAGACCAGTAAACCTGGGAGTGCCTCAAAATTGTACGCCTTGCCAATAGAAATGGTGCAATCAGAAGAAATATCTGTATTTCTCCTAGTTCTTTTCTCTTTCTTAGTTTGCTGCAATCTGCAACAAACTTAGGAAGAGGAAAATTCCTCTAAATATTGTATTTGTGCAGGGAGGTCTTCCTTCCTTCACAAAACAATCCATGGTGCAAGGGTTGCTGCTTTGGCCCTAAATGCACATAGTAACCCTACTCAGGGAGAGAGCAGGAATGCACCATATATTGGCAAATAAGACACATTCCTGCTCTCTCCATTTGATGTAGCACAGCAAGTTGTCTGCCTGTGTTGTGCTGCATCAAATAATGATAAATCTGGCCCCCAGTCTATTAGTATTTAAAGTAGGATCCTTGAGGTTTGAAGCTTTTGCATCAATTTACAATATAAGAATACTATTTAACGTATTGCAATGAAAGATATAATTGTCACCCAGGATGCTAGAAAAACTTGTTGCTTTTGCTGATGAAGTATCAATAACTTTTGTTAACCTTATGCATGTCCTTTGTATGCAGGCTGAGAATGTTAACTCAATCACCAAGTCTTTGACCTAGTTATAAAAAAATAGTAGTCGTCACAGTAGACCATGTTTTTTGGCCTTATTGGTGTTCAGAAGTGAGGCGAACATGTTTTGTTATTTAGCTTTTAATATTGAAAATATTATTCTATTCTGCTGTGTGCTAGTCATTCTTAGAAAAAAAGTATCACAGTCATGAAAAATAAAAGTGTCCCGAGAGTGCTACTGTACATCTACCAGATTCTTGATGTTTCTGTATATAAACAGGGCTTCTGAGAGACTACCTTTCAGCTTCTAAGACAAGATATCTGTGCAGAGGATAAAAAGGATCATATGTCAAATTTATTTTTGTGCAAAGATATATGATCATTTATATCAAAAACAAGTGACATGGTCTTTGGGGATAGGTGTACTAGACTAGTAACTTCATCAGAATACCTCTATATGGATTGACTGCCGTAGCCGTCATTCCCAATTTAACCTTCCTCATATCCTTGACAATTAATGACATTATCAAATTTGATACCTTTTTAGTTTAAGTCTTTCTGGGGTAACATATGTAAGTTTGTGAATAATTTACCTACTCTTTATCGGGCCAGATTCACCAAGGGACTTACTACTCATAAATTTACGAGTGCATAGCCTCTGCACTCATGGTGGAATCTCCGCACTGCAATGTGAAGATTCTGTCCCGAGTCCAGAGACTTCCAACTCAATATCTTTTGAGTCATAAGTCACTTTGTGAATAGTGCCCGCTGTGTAATGGCCTCCGGCACACTAATCTTTAATCAAGCTCTCACATATTTAGTCTTCATTCTGATTTCAAGTAAATTACATTAAAGTAGGCCATTTATTATGAAAAGGACAAAGATGTATCTTAATAATATGCTTTACCTGCTCTGACAAATTGCTGTGCTGTACAATATATGATCTATATTTAATATCTTAATGAAGCTTAACATGAATGACAAGCAAAAAGTGGACATAAGTATTTATTGATGTTACGAGCAAGTGATTTTGTACTTGCCCTATCATCATTCCCTGTTGGACTAAACACAGGAAAGGAGTGGCATCAGCACACTGTAGCAGAGAGGAAATGAGCAATAAATACTCCACATATCACATGACGTGATAGCCCACCTGTCAGTGACAGTCCTAGAAACATCAGCGCCATAGGGGAAGATTAAAGCCTGTGGTCCTTTAGATCTACCTTTGTAGTGCAGACTATTTTTTTTTTTTCACAAACAACCAGAGTCAGCACACCTGTAACCAATTATTAATTGAGGAACATACCTATAGACATGGTCAGCTCAGTATGAGATAAGACCTGATATTCTGTTCCTGTTGCTCAGACCTATTCTTGTCTTGCTGCCCTCGGAGCTTAGGTAAATGAGCTTTATACGGATCTAGGTTCAGTTCTTGCCATGTTCTCCTTCTTCTGGAAGAGCTCACTTGGTCCTTGCTCCTTCCTACATTTTACCTCCCCTCTATCCAATCCTATTTGAACCTTTTTAAAAAAAAAAATATTAAGCAATTGTGAATCGACATTCCAAGTTACAAAAAGACGGCAGTGCAGAATTGGATGCACAAATACAGTTGTTAATGATATCAATCAATCAATCAATCAATAAATCAATCAATGCTGGCATTTGTAAAGCGCGCTACATACCCGCGAGGGTCTCAAGGCGCTGAGGGGGGAGACTGCTACTGTTCGAAAAGCCAGGTCTTGTGGAGTCTTCTGAAGGTCAGAAGGTCTTCAGTCTGCCGCAGGTGAATGGGGAGGGTGTTCCATGTCTTGGCGGCGAGGTGGGAGAATGATCTGCCGCCGGCAGTCACTCTTCGGATGCAGGGGATGGTGGCGAGGGCGCGGTCTGCGGAGCAGATCTGGCGGGTGGGGGTGTAGAGGCTGAGTCGGCTCTTGAGGTACGTTGGTCCGGTGTTGTGGAGTGACTTGTGTGCGTGGGTGAGGAGTTTGAAGGTTATCCTTTTGTTGACAGGGAGCCAGTGCAGGTTTCTCAGGTGGGGTGTGATGTGGCTGCAGCGAGGGGTGTCAAGGAACAGGCGTGCGGAGGCGTTCTGGATGCGTTGAAGCCGTTTCAGGAGTTTGGCCAGGGCTCCTGCATAGAGTGTGTTTCCGTAGTCCAGTCTACTGCTGACGAGGGCCTGGGTGACTGTCCTTTTTGTTTCGGTGGGGATCCACTTGAAGATCCGGCGAAGCATGCGGAGGGTGTTGAAGCAGGAGGAGGAGACGGCGTTGACCTGCTTCGTCATGGAGAGGATGGAGTCGCGGAAGACCCCTAGGTTGCGTGCATGGTCGGGGGGTGTTGGGGGTGTTCCTAGTGCAGGTGGCCACTAGGAGTCGTCCCAGGCCAAGGGGGTGGATCCGAGGATGAGGACCTCCGTCTTGTCCGAGTTCAGCTTCAGTCGGCTGTTCCTCATCCAGTCGGGGAAAGCCTTCATTCCTTCATGGAGGTTGGTTTTGGCAGTGTGGGGGTCAGCTGGGTGTCGTCGGTGTAGGAGATGATGTTGAGGTCGTGCCATTGTGCGATGTGGGCGAGTGGTGCCATGTAGATGTTGAACAATGTTGAGCTGAGGGATGAGCCTTGGGGTACGTCGCAGATGATCTCGGAGTGAAAGGGGGGGGCAGACGCTCTGTGTTCTGCCGGAGAGGAAGGAGGAGGTCCAGTCCAGGGCTTTCTCTTGGATTCCGGCATCGTAGAGGCGTGTTTGTAGTGTGCAGTGGCAGACCGTGTCGAAGGCGGCTGACAGGTCCAGGAGGATGAGGGCCGCTGTTTCTCCATTGTCTAGCAGGGTCCTGATGTCATCGGTGGCGGCGATGAGGGCAGTTTCGGTGCAGTGGTTGCTGCGGAACCCAGACTGGGATGGGTCCAGGGTGCTGTTCTCCTCGAGGAAGCTGGTCAGTTGTTTGTTAACGGCGTTTTTATGATGATCTTCGCTGGAAACGGGAGCAGGGAGATGGGTCTGAAGTTCTTGAGGTCCTTGGGGGTCCGTCTTGGGTTTCTTGAGTAAGGCGTTGATTTCTGTGTTCTTCCACCTCTCCGGGAAGGTTGCTGTCTCGAAGGAGATGTTTATGGTTTTCCGGAGATGGGGTGCGATGGTGCTGCTGGCTTTGATGAAGATGTGGTGTGGGCAGGGGTCTTTCGGGGATCCAGAGTGGACGGTGTTCATGATCTTGATGGTGTCGTCGTCGCTGATGTTGGTCCAGGCGATCAGGCGGTTGGTGCGGGTGGTGTTCGTGGGAGCAGGGGTCTCAGTTGTTGCCGGGGTGGTGACGGAGTTGAAGCTGTCGTGGATGTCTGCGATCTTGCGATGGAAGAAGGTGGCCAGCGAGTCGCATAGGTCTTGTGAAGGTGGGAAGTAGTTGGTGTTGGAGCAGGGGTTGGAGAGTTCCTTCACAATGTTGAAGAGCTCTTTGCTGTTGTGTGCATTGTTGTCTAGGCAGTCTTTGAAGGAGGTCTTTTTGGTGGATCTGATGCGGTGGGGGTGCCTGTGGGTGGCGTTCTTGTGGGCTGTGTAGCTTTCCGGTGTTCGTTCATGGATCCAGTTTTTTTCGAGTTTTTGGCAGGTTCGCTTGGAGGCCTGGAGGTCTTCAGTGAACCAGCTGGCTTTCTTGCTAGTGTGGGTGTTGGAGGGCTTCTTGAGCGGGGCGATGTCGGGGTCGGTCGGATCTGCTGGTGGGCTCCGGGGAAGGTTGGTGGAAAGCTGGTCTTCGGTGACTTTGCTCCAGCAGCGGCGCGGCATCTGTTGGGTGCGGTGGTGTGTGGTGGGTTTCTGGAAGGTGAAGTGGATGCAGCAGTGATCAGTCCAGTGGAGCTCGGTGGTGTGGTTGAAGGAGACGTGGGAGCTTGCGGAGAAGATGGGGTCAAGCGTGTTGCTGGTGGAGTGGGTGGGTGTAGTGACGAGTTGCCTGAGTCTGAGGTTGGCGAGGTTGTCGATCAGGGTGGAGGAGTTGGTGTTGTTGTTGTTGATAGGGCATACAAATGGTACATAATGAGTCACAACAGTTACGACATGGACAGTTCTTCAAATGTGGGGATTTGTTGGTGGAACACATATTTTACCCCAATAGGCATTCCCTTTGCTACATATAGAGGACATTTTTTTAGGGCACCCACGTGCAACATACACAGTTTTTTCTCTGGCCACACACCAGTCCATGTCGGACTTCAAGGCACTACCCCAGCTCCCCACAACTGAGCGATATTTCGTTTAGCCACCATTAGGACCAGCTTGACCCATGTTTTGTCTTTGCTATTCAAATCAGTGTGTTCCCAGATGTTTAAATGGCATCTTTTAGCTTCAGGTCTAATGTCGGACTCAAGTACCTCTCAAATACAGTTATGTCGATCCTTCCAATAATTCTGGACTTATCCGTATTCCCATATTATGTGCATAAATGTGCCTACATGGCCACACTGTCTCCTACACTTCCCCTCATCTACTCTTCCCATACTAATGAGACGAGGCCCAGAGATGTAAACTCTATGGAGGATCTTGGGCTAAACCAGGCGCAATATAGAAGAGATCGAAACCTCTCTCGGGGAAGCCACTGCCTCTTTCCATTCCTCATCATCGATCTCTAACCGATCTCCTTCCCAGCACTCCCTCAGCGGTCCAAGGGGATCTGATGTGTTATTAATCAATTTTTTGTAAGTCAGGGATATTATTTTTGTTGGCAAATAACCATCAAGCAACCTATCCTACAAAGGCGAGGATTCCGGGGGAGAGCCATCTTTTGATAGATTTGACATGAACGCATGTCGAACTTGCAAATACCTAAAGTACTCTGTGTCTGCTAGTTCATACTCCTTTTGCAGTGAAGCGAATGACACCACTTCACCCGTTACCCATAGTTCTCTAATCTTGGAGATCCCAATTAGATCCCACTTGTCAAACCCCTTTGAGGTCCTCAGGGTGCCCAACTGTTCTGTGTCCCACAGAGGAGTAGCTAGCGTGAGTTTCTGGTCCCACCCCAAGCTTCTGTTGGCTGTGTGCGAGACCTGTGCAGAGTGTTTAGTTGGTCCTGTTAAGGAAAACTTTTGGGGCCTAGTGTTTAGAGCCATGTTATAGTTACAAACCGGCATTAGCCATTTGTCCATTCTGTATCCTGGGTCATCCCCTCGGCGGTAAGTACAAGGATTGATCGCAGCTAGGTGGGCGACCCAATAGTATTTTTTAACATCTGGAAGTCCAATCCCCCATCATACCAACTCAAGACTAGTTTTTGCAAAACTATGCGGGTTCTGCCGTCCCAGAGCAACTCCCTCTGCAGGCCCTCTATCTCCTTAAAATATCTGGGAACAGATCCAGGAAGTTCTGCAATACATATAGAAAACATGGTAACACCATCATTTTGAACAGCGCTGCCCTACCCAGCAGAGAGAGTGGGAGTGCTTTCCAGTTTGCAACACCTCACCTCAGTCTCTGCAGGGAAAAAGCAGATTACGTTCATATCGGGTTTTGGGGTCTGTGGTGATAAATATTCCCAGGTATTGGAATCCCACCTTTGCTACTTGAATAGGGCATCCCCTAGGCGGGGGCGGAGGATCTCCACAAAGGACATACAGCAAGGACTTGCCCCAATTAATTGTGTACCCTGAATATTTACCAAAATGTGTAAAAATATTGAGCACTCTATATAGTGACGCTTTCGGGCAGGCAAGGTACAGTAGGATATTTTCCGCATATAAAGAGATGTGGTCCTCCCATGCTTCTGTCCACTTAAGTTCCCGAATTATTGGGTCTTTGCGGATCCATGTCGCCAATGGCTCAAGGAAGAGAGCGAAAAGCAAGGGTGAAAGCGGACAGCCCTGTCGGGTATCACTACCCAGTGCAAATACCTCTGACTTCTTCTTGTTGACCACCACCTGAGCCAGGTGTTCTGTGTAAAGGAGCTGCACCCACTCAATAAAGCTGGGCCCATAACCCAACTTTGCCAGAATAGCAAATAGGTACTCAATAGTATTGTGGCGTCTAACGATACCACCATTGCAGCTTCCCGGATCGTGTCCAGTCTTCCTAACACACCGTGTAGTATTCTAAGGTTTAATGCGGTGTTTCGATGGGGCATAAAGCCTGATTGATCAGGGTGTACCAAATTATTTATTACTTGGGCCAGGTGACCCACCAACAATATGGCTTGAATTTTGGGTTCTGCATTTAGTAAGGAAATGGGCTGGTAGGATGAACACCTGTCCTTTGGTTTACCCTCTTTATGTATAGTAACCAGCGTTGCTACTCTCTGGTCCAGGGGAAGTAGTCCCACCTCCCAGCTCTCCTCAAACATGGCCCATAGGTGCGGGGCTATTTTATCTGGTTGTAATTTGTACAGTTCAATAGGTAGACCATTAGGTCCGAAAGCCTTGCCGGATTTTAGATTTCTGATCGCCTGCGCAATTTCATCATTTGTGAAGTCACTATCTAGTATGTCTCTGTCTTCTGTGGACATGGTGGGCAGCTGTATGTCTGAAAGCAGAGCCCGGGAATCCTCTTCCGATAAGGCTGAGCTTGTCCGATATATGGAACAATAATGCTCAGCAAACTCGTTAGCAATTGCTTGTGGATCCGTTATTTCCCCACCCAAATCATCTATGAGCTCTGAAACAAGTCTATTTGCTAGTTCTTTCTTATCCAACCAGGCAAGCAAGTTCCCGGCCTTAACCCCCAATTCATACAGTCTACCGTCTTTATTCCTCCCTAATGTTTTAGCCATGTCGGCAGCTACAGATTTGGTTTTATTCCTTTTAAGCTTCAGGATATGCAGTCTCTCCTGCGTGAACTCCTCCCCAATATCCTCTTCCACACAGAGGACTTTGTTTTCTAAGTGAACTAAATCATTCAATCTTTCCTTACGCTCTCCTGCAATTAGTGAGAGTGCCTGGCCCCTTATTACTGTATTGAATGCTTCCCATATGGTTTGAGATGAGCGCACCGATCCTTCGTTTTCCAGGAAATAGTTATCTATAGCATGTAAGAGTGCTTTTTAACCACAGGATTTAGAAGGTACCAGGGGTTGATAGGTGCACCCAGGTTCACCCAGGACCAATTCCGCCCATACAGGAGAATGGTCAGAAATACCCCGTGCCATATGCCTAATTTCGTGAAAATTTGCTAGTTGTGATGCTGGAACAATGAGATAATCAATCGGCGAAAGGCTGTTATGGGCCCCTGAGTGGAAAGTGTGTTGAATACTGCCAGGGTGGGATGCCCTCCACGCATCAACAAGGCCCAGTGCGTCCAGAAAATCAAGGAGCCATCTATATGAGGAACCAATTTCGTAGGGGTGATGACAGGCGAGTGATCCTGACACTACTGAATTAACGTCCCCACCTACGACCAGGTGGCCCTCAGGGAACAAGAGCATAATAGTGCCTAAGACTCTAAAAGGGCATGCCTAAAGACCCGGTGGGACATATACTGCCATCAATGTGCGTGTTTTCCCCTCCCACTGCAATTTTAATCTTTTAACTTCTGTTTCAGTGAGGCTCATTCCTATGGGTTCTCTCTAACTGAAACCATTCCTGTGGCCTTGTTTCAGTCTCCAATCATTCAGAAGTTGCTGCTTGGAATACAGATTATCAGCAGCGGTGCATTCTGGATAAGGTAGTTCATTTGGGAAGTCTAGCAATGTGCTTGTGTTGGGGTGAGCAGACTAAATTCCCAAGATCACAGACTCACTATCCAACATAAGGAATTCTTATTGAATACTGTCCTTGCCCTGTAGACATTTTAGTATCACTACTATTTGAATCTCTATCCCGGGGGTCATCTCACAGTCCATCCTTTTATAAACAGATGTGTTGTTGTCAATGAAGGAGATAGCAAGCTGTCACTTAAAATCCGCTATTGGGGCAGTACATCTGTTTTCAACCCACTAGAATTTGACCACTGACTTCTTTAATTTACTAATCACAACATAGTTGTTAGTGGCTTATTCTTGCTTTAGATTCATGTCAAGTATTGTGTGTCAGGAAGCTTCTCCTCTATATTCACATTTATATGAAGATGCTGGATCAATTTAAGCAAGCAAGTAAATTTTTTGACAACAAGTCATGTAAATGAGGACAATAACTGATAAAAATGGAAAATTGTTGTGCGAATGAAACAAATGAGAAACATATATAGTAGTGTCTTTATAGGTGTATCTCTGAACCTTATACCTCTTACCTCTAAGTATGGATTTATAGTCAATCATTTAAGCTTCCAAATCTCAAGTTACCACATTACTACCTGCTTCTCAGTCACAAAGTGACCCCTCACCATTTCCTTTACACAATCATAGTGCCAGGTGGCATGACCAACATCCCTTGACCTGTTCTGTGCTCATTTTGCAGGTTCTTTGATTTGCACAGAGAGGGAGAAGATTCTTTGAATGTTCAGAGAAAACTCTTATTAACACCACCCAATTGATACAACTTTGCTAAGCTCCAACCTCTCCGTAGGCCCTTAAAGCCATGTCTCAAGTTATTTTCCTTAGGGTATTAGTGAGGTTCAGCACCATTCACCAGTACACTCCTGGTAACTCCTGAGTTATTTTAAGGTCCAAATGTTGGTCTTTGATAGTTTTGAAAGCTGATTGTATACCCTGACTGTACATTGCAAATCTGGCCTGCTTCCTGATGGCTTCATTTACTTTTGGTTTGACTCAAACTTGTTTTCTCAGTATTGTGCTAAAGGAAAGTAGGCAAAAGTAGTAACTGAAGGGAAATTAATTTTACATCCTTAATAAACTGGTTCTATAGTGGGTATCAGGGTACCAATACCCTTTGAAAAGACCTCCATCGTAATGATTGTTTTTAAAGAAAAAAATTACTTTTTTAGATAAATACTAATTCAATGTGGTGTTTTTGCAGCATTGCACATGTTTATGCTGGGCATTAGGCATTAGGGTATTGGACCTGAATAGCCTTCAGAGAACCACACTCTGCTAATATTGCCCTTTTGACTCTAATTGAAGTTGTTACATAGAATGACTGAAGGTTTAACTGTGGCCCGGCTGAAGGGTCAAGTCTATGGTGCACCCTAAATCCACTAAACACAATTTGCTCACCTCAATCAGTACTAGGAGAAAGACACAGCCATGCCTCCCAGTTTTCAGTGGTAACTCTGGTGCAATTTCTAGATCCTCATAAGTAAAGGCACTTATGCATCTACATGCTCCAAGGGTCTCAACGGCAATAAACCATAGCAAAGTAGAATGTAGGACTATCATGTGGGTCCCATGGACATACATTGAGAAGCTGTCTGGGTCACCTCCGGGACAAAATATTCAGTCTAACCGGACCTCTGATACAAAACATAGGCTACATTTTCTCTTCAAGGGTCAGGAGAAACTCTATGCTCAATTTGGGAAAATCCCCCTTTTTGTGTGGTCACCCCAATTTTGTGCTGAATTTTATTGCTTATTTTTAAATTCTGCACACAGGGGCACTGCTGTCCAATGCCCAATGTATGTGCTCCTATCCTTAAAACATGAAGATAATGAGTAACTCCTTATTGGCTTATTAAGACCATAGTATGTGGTGCAGAAAATACACTTATGGCACAGAAAGTTAAAATGTCACCCGCAGACGGCAGCACCTTTTCTGCCATCCACTTGTGTGTCAAGGGAAATCATATTTTTGGGCCTGCCAGTGTAAAACCTGCATTGCAACCTTTCAAAATAAACCTTTTTAATGGGTAAACATGTCTATTGTATGTGTTATGTAAGTCTTGTAGCCCAGAAAGTAGGTGCATGATATCTAAAAGTTGGACATGTAGAACATTTATGTTATCATGCCTCTACAGTGACAGAACTCTAAAAGCTTTAGAATATTTATGTTACCATGTTTCTACATTGACAGGACCCTAAAAGCTGTGTTCACTGTGGCAGGCCATGCTGCCCTATCTAGAAAACTAAAGTACAGAATAAAATACTGATACTGCTATCTTGGGATGGGAACAGCTAGAAAACAATTACACAATTATTTTTAATAGTTATTAAAAACCCATGAAATGGTGAAGGCGTATTTTGATGAAATAATAAGGAAAATTATCTTTTAGAAAATTACCCTGTACCTGACCAAACTGTCAGAAGGCTAACTAGCATAAGACTCTGTCATCCCCTACCCTTTGCTGAAGTCTGGAAATAGTTGTGAAAGAGCAAAGTGAAATGTGTCCATGAAGCAAACAATAGGATGACCTGAATGGGCAGAGATAACTTCCCTGATCACTACGAAATATTCAGAGTAGGGTCTATGGGCATCCTGTTGACACCACCCTGTCAAATACTGCTTGAAAGGCCTGTTGATCCACTTGGGACACACCTAAAAGAGAGAGAACAGGATGCCAGGACAATTCTTGTGTATCCCTAACCTGATTGTGGAAGACCCTGCTTTTGTCATACCAGACCTCTGTGTGTGTTGTGGTTACAGTGCCTGCTTCAAACTGGATTTTTGTGTAAGATGCAAGAGGACACTTGTGATAATCACAGTGCACTCCCTATCCACCCACAACCCACAAAGTCAAAGTTTAGCGTCGCCGAGGACTTTCACAGTCTTGAAAATGCTCTGATACATGCCTTGTAGGCATGTTTGCATTATGAAAAACATAAGTAATTGAAAAAAGGGTAGGTTTTCCCTTAGCAACGTCACCCTATTGGTTAGAGATATGCCGGGAGCCACCCTCGTCCACTATCTTGCACCAGGCTTATAGTTGGCACTGCAAGGCACTTGGACAGAACTCTTTGTGAACCTGCCGAAGAACTGGTGAGGATTAAACCTACTGTTGGTGACCTGAGAAGAGCCATGAAGGACTAGACCTGCTCACTTTTTACCCAGCACAAAGAAGTGAATTCCAAGGATCAGTTAACTCACCTCCTGTGTAGTGACAGGGACACAAAAAGCTGCAAGGGGCCTTTTCCTGGAAATACCCAGCTGACCAATGACAACTAGACCAGTCCTGAACCCTACCGTTGTCATCTGCCTGACACCATGTGAGTCACCAGAAGAGGGGTTGGGAACTTTTGAAAAGGTTTCCTCTAAAACAGTGGTACTTTTTCACATTTTTTTACTTTAAGACTATCACTGGGATCAATCCACTTAGTGTATCTGACCTGGGTTTCATCTCGGTCAGCCGAAAATTGCATTTTGGTCCCAGTCAAAGACGACCATTGACTATCATTGGCACTTTAATTTTGCTTTCTGTTATTTCTAATTAAAATTGCAAAAATTCATTACTCCGATTCCCCTTACTAGATTTTTGTCATTTGGTGTCATTTTGTTATTAAATTTTACGCTGTTTTTCTAAAAGAAATGTGGGTGTTTTGCCTTTATTAATGTTTTGTTTCTGCATAATTACTAGCACGCAAACTGTATTAGCTACCCTGGTGTTTCGCCCCTAGGTTATTTTAGTGACTTTAAGGGTTTACCCTGACAAGATTTCTGAGTTTGTGATTTCGCATGAAGTGAAGTGAGTGGTCACCCTCCCCAAATTATAATGACAATATAATGACCATATGGTGCCTGGCACCCGGTGCATGGATGTTTGAAAACATTCATTTTCTAATGCGGCTTGTGCTGTGGCCCTTTTCCAGGTGCAACACAAGCCACAATGGAAAAATGTATGTTTCCGATTTCCTCATGGCCTGTCGCATCCTAATTTGTCAGATGGAAATGGGGACTGTTTCCATCCCGAAATGATGTCGGTCGGATGCCCGACCAGTATCATAAAAAGGCCGTAAATTAGGAAAACAAGATTATGGAGGTGGTGATTTGTGACAAGAACATTTGTGCATATTTGTTGTATGGAATTTTGTTGTGGTGAATTGTTTTGTTGTTTCTCATGCTTGTTTTTGTGCTGCGTTATTGCAATGTGATTTTATTGTGCAGCACTGCAGTTGTGTTGCATTTTATTTTGACTGTTTTTTTTGTTATCTGTCCTGTTATGTGTTAATTCTGTTGTTATATTGATTTGTGTATCCTACTGTCCTATGTTCTGTTGATAGTTTAAATAGGGCAACAATTGCTGCTAAATGTCCAGCCGAAAACAGCAAATGCCTTGACAGTTCATATAACAGACAACCATTTAGCACTGTCTAGCACTGTCTAAATTGATAAGATAGTGCTGCTCCAGCTCCTCAACTACTTAAGACACCAGTCAGTCTAACGCTGGCAGAAACCAGAGTCTTATGTTGCTTGTTTCACATCACACAGTCTAGAATTTTATCTCAAACCTATAAACTAGGGAAAACAATGAGTAAGTTCAAATATTTTTAAAATTTGCAAATATTTTGCAAACGTATTTAAATAGATTTATGAACATACCGAAAGTTACAATATGACAGGAAATTCCACTCCCTTGTGTCATAAACAATGTTCATGTAAAATCTGCTTTGCACTCTTTTCATTAACAATACCTTGTCTCTTATAGTTACTGGTCTACCTTATACTGTTGGGCCATAGTTAGGTTCCTCCATATCTTACATCTGGTGATAGATCCTGCGTAATTGTCATGGAGTCTTTTAGAGTTTGGCAGAGTGGGAGGACTGTTGTAAATCATCAATGCTCCCACCCAGGCAAACTTGCTTTTCCCCAACTCCATTCAGATTTGTGGAAAATGCAGGGTTTCAAACAAGGAAGCCTTAGCTCACTCTCCAGTTGAAAACCTCTGTGAGGGGGGCAGGTAGGTCATAAAGATCACTGCCCCATACTATTCAGGGTGGGGCGCCAATTACTAGAGCTCTTTTCTCAGGAATATCATACCATGCATCTCAGGCCCACAGGGAACTGAATCAATGGCCCAGATGCACAGGGAGCACCCTGTGAATTGGAGTCATTTTATTTTTCAAGAATGAACTCCTGTTTTGGGATTTTATTCCTGAAAAACAATGTTGGCAAAGTTTTACAACCTTCAATGTAGCTTCAGTGCAACTAAATACCCTGATGAAAGCTTCAAGATACCTACTTGCCTGTTTGGGACCTCTAAATATGGGGAGAGGTTCTTCAGCAGGGGAGCAGAAGCCACAGCCTTGGCTTACTTAGCGGGATGGTTAGTGGCCTATAGTAATTTAATTAAAAATCTCAGTTTCCAGTGAAAATCCATTTTTGGTTCGCTTATAATTTTGGCACCTTTTGATGTATTTGCATAATAATTGTCTCTCAAATACTATAAGTGACTAACTTTCAGCTTGTCAAAACCATGCAAACATGTAAAGGGGTTAGAACCAATGGAGAGCTGAAAAACTGTCTTTTACAATATTAACCCCAACAGAAAAGATTTTTATTTGCAAAATAAATAAAGCAGAATAAAATTACAAACTGACCATGAAACTAGAACATTACTCAGAGGAGAACCTTACCTTGGTTTTGTGTAAATCTATGCAGTCTTTTTTAAGAAATCATTTAATTCTAGATTTAAAGGGTTAGTAAGAGAGGAACATTTGCAAATATTGAGCGCTAATGTACAGATCCTCAAATTCTCATAGGAGAATACATTTAAAAAATAAACAGATACTTTTGGAAGCTGAGGCTTTTTCTCTATGCTTCTCAAGGATTCAGGTTATCCAATCAGCATGTAGCAACAGAATGTTTTTGCTTTATCAACTATTACAGGATGCCATGTGTCATGACTTGCCACAAGTGGTCCCTCCTACTTCCATCCATCTCTGGTTCTGGCCAATTTTGGCTTGCTCTTCTACTCATTGACACAGGATGTAATCGAAGCTAGTATGACCAGAGTTATGTTTCCCATAAATCTGGCACAGCTAATCCTGTCCCCAAGTGAGCACCTCAGAATCTATCTGTGACACCATACCTCATCTGAGTGGCAGGATGCAGTGAGGTTTTAGGATCCATTGTAGCATTTGAGGATCCTGGGATTCAAGAATCTACCACAGGATTAAAGGATCTCTAAATTCAAGGCTCTACTGCAGGAGTCAAGGATCGTGCAGTCTACAAAAGCCACACTCACTTCATGGCCAAAACTTGGCTTTCCTCCCTGCTAAGAGAAATTCTTTGTTTGGGCTCTACTCTTCACATGACTCCCTCTCCGTAGGTTCTGCTCTTCCACTGTGTGTCTTGATCACCAGCTGAAACAAGTTTCAAGCCACATTCAAAGTTAATCTTCTTAGATGTTTACTCCATGTTGAACATCTTGGAACTTTTTCTGTAGTGTCACTTCAAAGACATTTCCGTACATCTTTGGAACTCTTCAAAGAGCATCCTTGTATCCACTGAACTATTCAAACTTCTACAGCACAATTATCAGAGGCCACAGGTTATTCATTATCTAGGGAGAGTTACATTTATTAGCTCGGATTGTGAAACTTTACCTTGCATTCTATGTTTTGCTGTAAGAACTGTCTCCTGGGCCTTTGCAGAGGTATTTACACATCCTAAAGTGACCTTTTTTTCTATTCGGTGCCTCGATTTGTAGAACTGTAAAAACGGTATATGGCACATCAGAACAGGACCAGGGTCGCAATGAGTCCCTTGACTCTAGGAAGATACAGATATTGTCTCACTGATACATTGAGTGTTTACTATAATGCACCTGTTGTTAGAGTAATTCTTGGAAATTTATTCTGTAGAATGTTGCCATTCATGTGAAATCCATGTAAAAGGAACTTCTGCATGAAATTAAATTTGATGTAAGGCCAGAGAGTAACAGTAACAATTTCAGTATAAAAGAGGGATCTCTTATGAGACACAGCAGAACACCTGATGGAGCCTCCATTTGACAAGGCAATCTGACTACAACCAACAACCTCTCTTGTGTGCCCTCTTTCATATCCTACCCCTCCACCCTCTTTGATGTATTCAGAAAGGCTGATAAGGAGTAAGACTTGTGGGTTCCACTTCATTCCTGAAGCAACATTCAGATCTACTGATTATTAGTAACATTAGTCTGACCACTTGGACTTTGTCTGCATCCTGAAAAGAAGTGACAGAGAAGCCACTAGGAGTATCTCCTGATCCTAATGACATTGTTGGACATCCAAGAGGGGCAGATGCTGCTCCCAAATGTTAAAAAGGTCCCTGTATCCTCATGAAATATGTGAACAAATTTCAGTTGTGCAGATTATCACACTTTGGAAAAAGTCTATACATTTATTTTACTTTGCAAATCCTATATAAAAATATGAAAACAACAAAAATATTTACAATGCATGACAAAGAGCAAGCACAGTAAGGTCCAAGGGAATAGCTCAGCAATAATGCCTTTAAATTCTGAAGGGTCATTATTTATCTTATACAATGTCACGAAGGTGCACAATGAATAGGAACATTTGTTTGTATGCAGAAAAAGTGCCCTACAAAGCAAAGTAACATACATTTGTTTGTTGATTATTTGATGGGATTTTAATAATCCATTTTATTGTTTTGTTAAAGTGAAGAGCGAGAGCTCTGTGTTCCCGTCTACAGCTTCATACCACAATATCCCGAGCATTGGATTTAATATGTAAAAGTGACATTGCGCAATGTACCATTCGCAAAAAAGATACAAAAATGATGTCACTCTATAGAATCTCTCCAGGAGCAATACATTGGAAGATTAATTAGAATTTAATGCTGTAAACATGTGGTGTTTTAAGCATATTTTCAACTATCAAAATTGTGCTTTCGATTCAATTTTTCAAGCATTTACCTTCAAAATCAACCATCCCTCTACCTATGCAATGAATTCATTAAAAGGCATAGGTATTTGCAATAAATTAACCCCTGTGGATAATACAATACTACCTATGTTCCTTACTTCCCGTGTGTTCATCAAATAAATGTGGTAAGCCTACCAAAAACCAGTGCATTACTAAAGGTCATTAGTAAGGAGGCCAGTGCCAGGCCTACTCTCAGGTCAGACTCCCAAAACTCTATATGAATACTCCATAATAAGGCTTTACAATGCTAGTGTTTTGGCACAGTGGCAGATGCACGTCCTGGCCTCAGGCCTCTTGGGCAGAGCACAGTGTGCATTGCTGAAGGACCTACACTGTTGATTAAGTGTCACAGAGGTTGTCACAAGGGAGGCACCCAGAGGCCACTATCACATGCCAAATGCATGCACATCTGCTGGGCAGCACAGCAAGGATGAGCATCAAACTTGAAGTACATAGGACGTGTGCTTTGATGGCCTAAGCCTGTGCTCCCCTTGGCTTCAGTGTGCAATAGGTTGGGCAGAGAACCTAGCCATAGCCTAGGCCCTTTAGGCAACCCTTGCATTGGGTGCCCAAAAACCAGGTGCAGTCAGAATTGGAGGTTGGACCTAGGGTCTAGTTGACGTTTGTGCCTAGCTGAAGATTAGTGTGTGGGAGGTTAAGTTTCAATAAGATGTCCTGCTGCTGCCACAGCCAAACGGCAGGGGTTGGACGCAATAATGGTGTATGAAGAATATCAGCTAGAAAATCGAAATTTCACTGAAAAATATTTCTTATTTGTGAGAGCTAGTTCATTCTGCTCATAAGTTGGTAACATGTCTACAAAACCTCTGAAATGTCCCTAAAATCACAGAATAATTAAAGTTATGGTTAGTAAACAAAGTGAAAAAAAACTGAAATTGACCAGTTATATTTATCTGCCCAAACTATAGCTCATAACCCAAAAGCACTTCTCGTGATCTTACAATATTTATAAAAAATAAATAAGATAATTTTACAACACATTTCTAAAAAGAAATGAAACTGTATCCCTAGTGATATCATTGATAAAGTGAAGGTGATATATAAAGGCACTGGTAAAGTTACTGAAGTTGATTTCTGTTGTAATATGTCACATATTGATTGAGGTTGTGAGCATTGCATTTGTTGGTCTGAGTTATTCATGGCAGGCGCACAAGTTATGATTGCCAAGCTAACTATAACAACCCATCTCAGGATATTTTCTCTTTTGCCTAATAACCATAACTTCAATTTAACTGTGTTGTTTAAGGGGAGACATCAATGACACCAACATTTGATTCTACGGACCTTTGGGTCGGATACCGCCCACATTGTTTTCCTTGTAGGTACAGCATTGCTGCTTTGGGAGTTGCCTGGCTCCTGTTTTAGATTTGGGTGCCAACTTGTAGTGGGTTTGTACCCAACTTATTTTTATTTTATGTGTTTCCTTTCTCATTATTCTTTTAGTTTTGCTTTACTTTAGAAGTATGGTCCTTCAGTAGGGGAGCCTGCCGAAGGATTAAGGGGTTGCTGGACCCTGGCTTGGACATTCTTTTATCCACCTGTATTTGGTTGCCGAGACTCCTCGGAGTTTTAGCCATGCCCCTGGGACAAGACCATTTCGGCTAAGTGGGCTATTTAAACAATATGCATCCATGCAGCAGGCATGCCAAAGTCAAGCCCATCTGCATCCGTCTGTGCCCGGTCAGCACCCAGTACCACAAACCATGCCAGTTTTCCAGCAGAACCACCGCTCTTAGTGAATTACTCGCGGGAGGAACTCATGTCTTACAACTCAGAAGGTAAACATAGTAAGTGCTCTACTTTAACCCTCTCTCTGGTCCTATTAAATGTAGTTTTTCCAATACAGGCATACAAGTCAAATAACGGGGAAAAGGTCCAGGGCCACTGACTGATATCGCCAACCAATTGCTTAAGCTGCACACTCGTTAATGCATGGTCCCTTGTAAAACATTAATAGCACTTTATGGAGATGATAAGCATGCATAGGTTCAACATCATTTTTGACATGGAGACTTGGGCAGACATGTCATCAGAGCCAGACCTGGTTCAAGCAATCCCTTCCAGGTATCTAAATCAGAGAGCAGATAGAGTTAGCAAACTGGGGGGGGGGGTGGAGGGCTGGCCATTGTGTACAAAGACAACCTGGGAGTATCAGTGTCTTCAGCCGGCAGTAGTGCCTACTGTGAAGTGCTTGCATTAAAAATTTAACTTACCTGTACCTTTAGAGGTCTTTGGTATATCGACATCCTGGACCTAGAGCCTTATTTATAAATCTCATAAGTTCCTTTATTGAATCCAATGTTGTCGCTTCAGACATTTTGGTCCTAGGCAATTTTAATTTCCATTCGGAAAAATTGAATGATTGCAATACAGCGTCCCTAGTTGATTTTATGACCAACTTTCAGCTAAAACAACTAGTGGACCATCCTGGCCATAGCTGGTCACATCCTTGATGGCATTTTCACAAACAACACTACCATGGAGGTAACAGAAGTGTTGCCAATATTGTTGTCAGACCACAAAGTAGCAACTGGCAGAATCAGCACCTCCCAGATTTAGAATCACTTTTATTAAACTTATCTGGTATCATCTTTCCCATAAAGCAGCGCCAAGACGCCTCCAGGCATTCGTGCGCTTCAGAAATCTGAAAATCAAATCAAAATCAAATAAAACCATATCTACATGGAACAGACGAGGGTGCTCGCCCAGGTACACCATTCACAAGCCAGGGATGTTAGCCGGCACAAAGGTAACTTCTTCATATATAAACATTACCTTTCATACTTACTGAAGCACCGTCAGAGACATATTAATTACTATAAGAAGTGTAACGTGTTCCCTCAATAGGATATGTGATTAAGACATAGCCAGAATATCTAATCTACTGCAGTGATTGGACTGTCTATTGTTACCAATGTCCTAAATATCAGAGAATTTTGGAAACGTCATTGTAGGGAGTATTGGAAAACGCAGGGATGGCAATCATTGGCTTGTTGACAAATTGATCACATACCACCACTTACATTACAAAGCTTCTGAAATGCACCACACTATTGTTTGGCAGTGTTCCTAACACATTCACTCATATGACAACATTTCCTTGTGCTCGTTGCATCAACAGCAGTTCAGCCAGGGGTTTGGCCTACCTGTTGCCTGCAGCATTTGGCTACATATGAGTTATAGGACGTGATCGTCTGCTCACAACATCTGCTCCTGCGTTGTTTTCGCTCCAGAATCGAGGCACAAACAGTGAAGGGGCAACGAACATCACCATGTGAATTCCGCTGCTCCTGCCTTGTGCACACATTCTGTGGGCAAAACGGACTCAGGGCTTAATGTGGTGAAAAGGCAATCACGGCTCATTTGATGAATGTCTTCACACGTTTATTTATTCGTCGCATGAATTAAATTCCTTTATGTATACACCCACATTGATGGAAATATTCTTAAATCCCAACAAACATATAGAAGTGTCATAAAATGGACGATTTAGCCTAATTTTAGTAAATATCAATGTGTTTATGTTGTATATGTTTGTCAAAGCAAACACAAGGAGACGAAGCACTGAAACTTTTCAGACACTCACCCCCAGTCACAGATCTGGGTTGAATCCATCATTGTTCTTTAGCTCACTTTGTCACCCCAGTTCAGACACAGCTATATGCAAATCAGTCTTGACCCTGTGTCTCATGGGTATATGTTAGTCAATCAGTCTTTCATGTTCTTAGGAAGAAATCATCAATGTGATAATGAGCAAGAGTTATGCAACTGAATCCCTAACATGAGGTGTAGGAGATTTTGTATTTATTATAATTGTACTGCAATATAAAGGCTGCTGCAACAATTCCCTCGGATTCTAAAGGGGAGTTAATTGTCTTATACAATGTCACGAAGGTGCATAATGAATTGGAACATTTGGGGGCATATTATCAAGGGCCATATCGCCAATTTTGCGGCACTTTTTGCCAAAAAAGCGGCAATATTTTCATCACCCTATTATCAAGCCTGCGCTAACATGCGTTAGCGCAAGCTTTCACACGTTAGCTGTCGCTTTTACTATCACCTTGCATGTCAGCGATGTTTATCGCTAATGAAATGCAAGGTAGGCGTTCCTAACCAAAATAACACGTAAAACAGTCGCACTTCGCTGTATTACCAATGTTGTCCCGCGATGACAAAATTCACGCTAAACCACGATGAACTCAGGTTTTTAATCCCTGATTAAAACCTGATTTAGCCATCTTGTCAATGGCAGGTGGATTGTCAGGATAAGTCCTCCATGGCTTATTTTCAACGATTTCCCTATTGCTGGATTTCCAGCGATATTCAGGCATTTTGCCGCTATCGCTGGATTTTGTATCGCTGGATTTTTTATCGCTTTGGAGTTATGCGTTGATGATAACGCGCTAACTCGGCGATGTAATCCAGCGATAGCCATCAATATTTCAAATCGCGCTAAGCGCACTTAGCGATAATTATCGCTGCCTGTTGATAATATTAACCATCGTTTTTATGCTGTATGAAAGTGCCGTGCAACTCAAAGTAAAATACTTTTGTTTCTTGAATATTTACTGCGATTTGATTTCTCTGTTTTATCGTTTTGGCATAACGTCAAGAGCTCTGTGTTCCCGTCTATAGCTGCATGCCACAATATCCCAGAACGTTGGATTTAATATGTAATGGTGTTGTTATTGTGCAATGTACCATCCGCAAAAAAGATACAAAAAACATGTCCTAATAGAGAACTACTCTGGGAACAAAACATCGGAAGATTATTTAAAATGTAATGCTGCAAACGCGGTGTTTCAAGTAAATTGACACTTGTTAAAATTGCGCTGTCAATTACTCAAGCGTTTACATTCAACATCAACCGTCCCTCTACCAATAACAATTAAATCATTAACCCCTTCAGTGCCCATGACGAGATGGTCTCGTCATGGAGCGCGGTTGCGCTGTGCCCATGACGAGACTATCTCGTCATGAACCCCGCCCGCTAATGAAACGCCCGGCACAGGGCGTGGAAAGGGCGGGGCACTGAAGAGGTTAAAGGCCCTTAGTATTTACAACAAATTAATGATGTCACATGATAAGACAAGTGCAGGAAGTACAGTGCTGCCTATGTTCCTTACTTCACACGTAATATGTTAAATGTAAATCCGTATTTGTAAAGCGTGAACTACTCACCCTTACGGGTCTCAAGGCGCGGGGGGGGGGCCTTTGTGGAAATTAAGCAAGCTATTTCCCAGAGTCACATGGTGCTGAGCTGCTGCCGGGATGGATCCGTGAGCCCTGTGCCCCAAAGTCAGCTGCCCTGGCCGCTGCACAACATCTCTCCACGTGTTCATCAAATTAATTTACAAAGCATAACGAAAACCTGCTTAGAAACTCATTAATATTAAAAACCATAGCCACATTATTGACATCCATTAAAGCAAGTCACCACATCGTTGCTGCCCTGAAGGACAACAGTGAATTGATCATGAATCCCAAATAAATACAACTTAAAGATAGAGTCACGTTTTAAGGCATGGGCAAAGTGAGCAATTACCTAGGGCCGCCCATCTTCTGGGAGGGGGGCTTGTAAAGTGAACATTCACAGCTTCGCTAACTTTTATCTATTTCTCCATCAAACGTTCTCTCTTTAGCTGCCTTTACCTCTCACTTTGTCTGTTTCTACCCAGTGTAATTTTAAGGATTTGGGGGCTCTGGACTAGACATATTCACAGTTTATGTGTGAATGATTAAGTATAATATTGTTTGGCATCAGGCAGGCTTGCTTTATCAGAAAACAGAAAATACCATTCAAAGTGTTTCCTAACAGGGGGCCCCCAAAATAGGCCCCCCGAAAATCCATGAAATTACACGGTATAAAGATCCTAAACTTCTTACTCCAAATCCTGTTTTTTAGCACTTTAAAATGCATTAACACACAGAAAAGCAAACTAATTCCCTCAGACCATGAAACTAAGTTAGGATCTCACAAATCAAATACATGAAAGCCTGAGCAAAGTGTAAGCCTTTTCAGTCTACAGCCCAGGATAATGAAGAGAGTGGCCAGACAAATTACGAATTGTGTTTAACATAATGTGTATTTGTAAAGCGTAAGTTCACCCAAGGGTATCTTGGCGGTCAATAACAGATGATTATTGTTACCCAACTCAATGGTACAGAACCTACTGTATACCAGTAACAACTTTTCGCAAGCAAACGCACTACGTATCAATTCAAAAAAAGCAAAAACTATGTCAATAAACTACACCTGAAAGAAAAAGCTGTACTAGTCTCTGGACGGGCCGCCAAGAACCAGCAACTGAATAGAAATATCTCTGAGTCTTACTAGATAGCATAGGCTCTTATAAAGCCCAGCTGGAGGCCTTGCACCAGAAAGGCGTCAAAACAACACTAGCAATGAGTCCCCTAAAAAAGCACTACCAGGCACTACCTTAGATCTACTACTACAGGTCATCCAGGCCAAGCTACAACCAATGATAACTTATGGAAGTTAACCAATGCGAGGGAAAGACTACTGACTTTATTGCATGAAATGTCTACATTTTAACATTGGCACACAGAGGAAAATGCAAACAATGTTTTAAGTATTTCTTAACTTACTAATTTAATTATTACTCCATTTTACAAATCAAATGAAATTGCAAAGGTTTTAATTAATCATGCAAATAAAGATTTATTTAACACTATGGTACTCATTTTGTCAATCTCAGAAGGATGAAAAACTGAGTGGACCCACCGAGATTTGATTCTGTTCCTAGCCATGTTTGGTGGCTTAGTGGACTAATGTTTCTATTGCAGGGCCCTATGTTTGATCTCATGGTTGCAGGTTCAAATCCTGGCAGGTCTGCTCAGTCTTTCATCCATCTGAGGTCAATAAAATGAGTACCATTGCGTGGGGTAACAATAAACATATTTTCTTCAGTGTCAAGATACCTATGGGTGAACATGTGCTTTACATATACACATGATGTTATGCCTATGAGGTCAAACACAGGCCCCTACAGTGGAGTAATCCAGCAACACATGCATACCTGGAAATGCAGGCTTTTCGTTTTTTTTCTCTATACTAAAATATGCTACATGGTAAAGGAGGGGTGGTTTATTTGTGCATGTGCAATACATTTCCGTACTCAAGCAAAACGTTCAAGTATTGTAATGCACCCGGTTAGGCAGGTAAGGGGAAAGAATCAAAAAAGATGACTTCTCAAGAAATGATTTCCTGATGAATACCCAATAATAACCCACAGGAACTTCCTTTCTTTTTTGGAGTTTTATATAGCACGCACTCAACCCAAAGGTCGAGCGCACCGGTTGCGTTACAGATGGACACATTTATTTTGTTAGGCATGGGGAAATTAAGTGATTTGCCCAGAATCACAGGATGTTGAGCGTCTTTGCCAAGAATGAAACGCGGTTCCCCAGGTTCGAGATTGATCGCTCTAGACCACACCTTTACACTAAGAGTGGGCGCACCAGATGTAATTTCGAGTATAATCACTCAGGACCTAACTTTTAAGGCATGCAAATATCACAATTACCCAGGACCCCCACTTTCTAAGGGGGTGCTCTAATAAAATGACCATTCTCGGTTTCTCTAACTTTGATTTCTTTCTCTATCAGAACCTCTCTTTACCTGCCTCTACCTCTGACTCTTTCTCTTTCTATCCAGTGTCAATTGAATGATTTTTGGGCCCTGGGCAAGACGTAGTCACCTGTTTTGTGTGAATGATTAAGTATAATATTGTTTGGCATCATGCAGGATTTATTTATCGGCAGCGCAACAGACAACAGTTAAAAATTTGCTGTCCCGTTTGTGCCTTGTCCTTTAAAAAGACAATACTTTATTAAACATAAACTAAATGCTATGCACAGATGTGTCAGGTGGATATACCCATGGTGACACCCTCTAAAGGGTCTTACTATCTACAGCAAGTGCACAATAATGAAAGCACAGATGGGTAGGCCAATCCCCTAAATGTATCCTGGCCACCTTATGAAAGGGGTGTCTCTAACAGTGTATGCAACAGCAGGCCCCACCCCCAAATACATATTATCCCTCATGCACTTAATACAACGCTCATTGACAGAACATAAGACCGTCAAACTTAATTCATTTGAACATTATGAAAAATGTCTGATATTACTTGCAAATGCACTGAATTTTAATTCTGTTGTATATCAAGAATATGTATTGATTTAACCTTTCATTTGTATGTGATGTGAAAAAAGTCATTAAAACAATTAACATTCCTGCGGAAGCGTCTTATTTCTTCATTGTCCAACAACCACAGAGAATTTAAAAGCACAAACAAGTGCACTCCAGATGTTCTGGACAGAAGCCCATGCTCCAGAAGTGGTTGATTTTGACAAAATCCTCTCCTTGGTTCAGGGATTCATTGACACTATAAGACTTAGGGCGACCACACAAACTGGCAAAGTGCGCTTCTGGACGATGCACCATTACTCCTAGTAGTCTTCATTAACAAAGCACAACGCTTTGTAGTGCCTCGTTTCCTTCTGAGGCACCGCAACTGCTATGCCAATGTGTGCCGCAAGACACTCTGGGGCACAACTACGCCCATGGTTATTCCTTTGAGTCCACCACTGCAGTTCTATTTTTCTTTATATGTTGATTTTAAAAATCACAGTGCCCACTGACGCATTCCTTTTCCTTGTCAAGCAGGCATCCCTGTACCTTGTGGGGGCACTCACGCCTATTCCTGTGTGGGCCCCATACGGTGTGACCATCTCCCTGATGGCACAACTCTCCTTGTGCTAGAGGGGAGCCAGAAAGTGTCTCTCTTACCTCTCTGGCTCTCCCCTCGTGCTGTGTGCAGCAAGGGTTTGATGAAGAAAAAAGTCCGTCTCTGTCAGTCGTCCACCTCATCGGCCACTTCAGCCTGCACGAGGACCCGCAGAACTAGTGCAGGCATTGGTGTGGCACCTCCTGGGGGCGTAAGACAAGAGGTAAGCGTGACATCCTCAAGCTGACACGCTGATCAGGGCACTGCCCCCCACCAAGTGTATTATTTCTCCTTGCATTAGTGCACTCTTGTTTTGGCTAGTCCCCGGGGCACTGGCCCTACCTGGCGGTATATCTCATCCAATCACAACTGTGGATCTGCCGGGAGGCCTGCACATGAGCAGGAGAGACAAATACTTTTTAATTTGGATCCGATGGACCAGATCAGATGGGATTTTGTGCTTTATGCTCCTAGTGGTGTGCTTCGGTCACAGGGAGTGTTTGTTTAGGCTTCCTGGGCTCTGAATTTGCGATGGTTGCTGGAACAGTATACTTATTCACTCAGCCTGCACGTGTGCACACTAGTGGACTGGGCCTCATTAGTCAAATCCATTTTAGCATTTGTTTGCTTCATTTTGGTGTCTCACTCGTGTCACTGACTAAAAATAGAGGATGATGAAAGTCAAAATATCTCAAATAAGTAAGCAAGTCAAAACTAATTTCCTTATAGACAGGTTTTGCAATTCTTTTTCTTTGTCTAACCTCAATGCTGCTGTTTTGTGCAGCAAAACTCTGTGTTCAAAATTTGCTTCAGGCAAAATAGAAATTATTGGTTAAAGCAGTAAAGACCTGCACAAAAATAAAAGAAAATAAAAAATTGTAAATCATTTCAATGTGTAATATAGTGCTACATAGCAATTCAACGCAAATGTGCACCATTGGGCAGTTGATGTAATCGGCTCCTGGGCACGGCTATGTGCATTAGACACCTCCCCCATAATACTTCCAATGTGGTTTTCGCAGTTAGGAGTAGTCTGTGGATTGAGCCCCCCGTGGATTCCTCGTGAAGATCTGTCATCATATTAGCTCTTTATCAGACAGCCTTCATTATGGACATCAATTGATCCAAAAGTCAGGGGAGGGGAAGTAACAGGGCACAAGCTCTGATGCACAAATCACAATGAAGGCCTCATGTCGTGTTCCAGGAAGAGGCCCAAAACCAATTCGTATTTACTTCTGAGGGCCGAGGGGACGAGAAAGAAGTGGAAACTATAGAAACTAACGAGATTTCTTACAGCACTGTTTACTTTCTGTTCTTGCTGCAGCTTTCAGGGCATCTGAGAACAGGGTCAGCCCAGTGCCATGGCTACAAGATTACACGCAAGTGAACAAAATGTTACCCCTGTTACTCTTCATTGACATCCATGACCTCTAAAGACTAAAATCTGTAGGATAGACAAAGAGAGGTGAAGTTCCACTAATGCATCTCTGCAGCAGTAGGGCCTTCTTTAATTTGACTGATATTAAATTGCCTCTCTAGGTTGCATCAGTGTAATAGTGCATAGTGCAATCAGAATACGGTTTGAGGAAGGGCTTTGTATCTGTTCAGTTACACAAATGTTACTGAGGCTCACATATGCTTCTTAAAGCATGTTTTTTTCAGAGGTTTCCCTGTCAGATGTCATTTAGCCCAATGTGTGACACACCTACTGCATGTACATTCATTTTCTCAGGAACCGGTACAACTTTTTTTATTAACCTCACTGTAGACTTAGTTGACTAAATAAGGTATTAACAGAAACTGTTTTCCCTGTAGCACATAATTATACTGCTTCTCAATTTGTAACAAATCATGGCTACTGACGCAGAAAGTAAGATAATTCAGAAGTGTTTTTACCAGATAGGCAAAGGTAGTCTAACATACTTATGGTATTTTTGAGGAGGAAAGAAGGAGTTTTTTGCAAACTACATTACATATTTTCCCAAATCCTGTTTATGTAGTTATGCATTCTTTGACATTTCATGCAACAACCTTGTTTGCCTGGCCCTATAGTGCAAGGGTGCCTGTGTTGAGGGGAAGATTGTTTATGTGAAGGAAGGCCCCCTTCCTGCACATAAACAATCTCTAAATGCTTAATGCAGCACCCATAGAAGTTGCAAAATGGAATTTAAACAAAATGATTGTTTATGTACAGGAAGAAGGACCTTCCTGTACATAAACAATAATTGGCGTGTTGCAGTTTCCATATGTGCTGCACACTGCAGCACCATGAAAACAGAAAAAAACAAAGAGAAATTAAACCTTTCATCTCGTATCACCAGGGTAAGACCAGGTATATGCTGATCTTAATTTTGGCGCTGCCCCATATTTACGCTGCCCTTGTAAATATGAGGCAGCATCAAAATCAATGGGTGTTGAGGTGGAACGCCCAAAGAAGCACCCATTACCCTCCCCTCTCACGCTAAGTATAACGTGATAGGGTGCATTATTTACAAGGCAGAGTTAAGCCACGTTAAGTGGCTCACCATTGCCTTGTAAATAAGGCGAAGCCCCTATCGCCACCACAGCGTCACTAAAAGTGACGTTGTGGTGGCGATAGGGGCTTGCAAATATGCACCTTAGTCTCATATCTAATATGATCTACCATACTGTGCAAATTACCTTCAGCTTGTTTTTCAAAAAGATAAATATCCACAAAAAAAATTGCAATTTAAACCAGAAATGTTCAAAGTTCTGCTGAGAAGCATGGATTTCCCTTTTGGTGGTCTGGTTTTCAGGCAGAAACTGTGGGCCCATATCCTACCATTTCTTTATTTTACGAAACTCTGCATCCTTGTTATTCTGTCAGGTGTAGTTAACAATAGATCATAAGGCTGGCTTCTCTCAAGAGCAGTTGCAAGGAGCTTTATCTGAGCATGCTGGCTTTCTCAAGTGCAATTACCGGGGGCTTCCTTTGCTTAAAAGTGGCTTCTCTCAAGTACAGTTACCAGGAGCTTCTTCTGGTTAAAGGTGGCTTCCGAGAGCCTCTTCTCATTGTATTGTATTGTATTGTATTGTATTGTATTGTAATTGCATTTATATAGTGCTTACTACCCTCTGACAAGGCGTCAAAGCACTTTTTCCGTGAGTAGCATGCTACTCCGGAACCCATAAAGGAATAGTGGTGAATTAGTATAGTGAAATATGAAAGTAATTTGAGTGGTGGATATGTTAGTCAGTCATTTGGAGTGAGAAGGATAGTGAAGGGATAGAAGAGGGAAAACGCTTGCATTTATATAGTGCTCACTACCCTTGACGAGGTGTTGAAGTGCTTTATCAGTGAGTAGCATGCTACTCTGGAACCCATAAAGGATTAGTGGTGAATTAGTATGTGAAATATCAAAGTAATATGAGTGGTGGATATGTTAGTCAATTATTTAGATTGAGAAGGATAGCGGAGGGACAGAAGAGGGAAAATGTTTTTATTTATATGGCACTTGCTACCCTTAATGAGGTTTTGAAGCGCTTTTTCGGTGAGTAGCGCGCTACTCCGGAACCCATAAAGGATTACTGGTGAATTAGTGTAGTGAAATATGAAAGTTATTTGAGTGGTGGAAATGTTAATCAGCTATTTAGATTGTGAAGGATAGTAGAGGGATAGAAGAGGGAAAAGGTTTTCATTCATTTAGCACTTGCTGCCCCTAATGAGGTGTTGAAGCACTTTTTCAGTGGGCAGCTTGCTACTCTGGAACCCATAAAGGATTACTGGTGAATTAGTATAGTGATATATGAAAGTAATTTGTGTGGTAATTATGTTTGTTATTTGAATTGAGAAGGAATAGTGGAGGGATAAAAGAGGGAAATGTCTAGAATTATTATTATTTGAATTTCTTGGGGAGTCTATAGCCGTAGGAGATGGTCTGGGATGAGTGAAGAGGAGGTGGAGGGGAGTTAGCATCGGGAAAGATTACATTAATTTGAGTTGTGGGCGTTAGTCTGCTTTTTGGATCGAAAAGGAATAGTGGAGGCATAGAAGCAGGAAGGAGGTATAGAAGAGGAAAGGGTATAGTATCTTGTTGTTGGCTTTCATACCAGTAGGAGAGGGTTTGGGATAAGTAAAGGGGAGGTGGAGGGGGAAGAGTCAGAGGTGAGGGTTTAGAAAGGCTTTTTTGGGAGATCTGAATAGTAAAAGAGGTATGAGATGATGCAAGGAGAGGTAGAGGAGGGAAGAGTCTAGAATGGGCTATTTTGTGGATCACGGTATTGGTATTGGGTTTGGGATGAATGAGAGAGTAGAGTTAGAAGACATAGTGGTAGAGGTATAGGGGGAGAAATAAGGTAGTGCAGTGGAAAGAGTAGTAGAATGAGGTTAGAGATAACTCAGATTTGAGGTAGAGGATATATTGAAAGAGGTATAGGGTGAGAAATAGGGTAGTGCATTGGATATGCTGAATTAGAAGAAAAGTAATTCATATTTGGATACATAAGTACATGGAAGGTATATATATATGCATAAGGAAGGCAGTTTATGTAGATTAAAGATGCATTTAATAAACTCCGGCTTTCAAGTGTTGTTTCACTTTAAATTATAATATATTTATTTTTGTAATTCAATAGTGAAGCAGTTGTAAATAAATAGTTATGATTAAATATTTACCTTTTTATGCAGTCACTTATATACATGTTAAAAACATAGAATATTGTAACTATCAATAATATGTACATTTGTTAAGCAGAACTAATGGATATCTATATTTTTTTAAACATTACTATTATACACATTTATACAAAGTAATACACATATATAGGTACACACCTATAGTCCAAATACATGCTTATATACAGAGGGATATGGTGCATATTTCTGTTTGCATATGGTGGTTATGTGGGGAAGAGCCATTTCTTGAGTAGTTTTCTGAGATACGGTGGTTATCCGTTGGGGGGTAAAGAGTTCCATAAGTTGGCTGCTTGAACACAGATGGAGGTGCTACCCATGTTTTTTTCTTGTACGTTGGGATTTTGAGGTGAGGTGCCACTCTAGAGTGAAGGTTCCTTTTTTTTAATGTGTTTGGTAATTTTATTCCTGATGAAGAGCAGTCAACTTCCATGTATCACTTTGTGGGTGAAACAAAGCAGCTTCATTGTGGATCTTCTGGCAACCAGTTACCAATGCAGAGCTTTCAAGGCAGGGGAGATGTGGCCATGTGGCTTTATATGTAAGAGTAGCCTGGCAGCGGAATTCTGAATCCATTGTAGTCTTTTCATATTCGTTAAAGGTGATCCCTGGTAGAGGCTATTGGCATAATCAAGTTTGGACAGACCAAGAGAGATGGTAGCCTGGATCTTGTGTGGAAATCCCAGATAGGGGAAGATTTGTCACAGAGTTTTTATAGTAACAAAGATTGATCCTGCTAGTTTGTCCACTTAGGGCGAGAAAACAAAAGACACACAATTGATGGACGGAATGCAGAACAAATCAAAACATTCACCCCCAGTCAAGAGATCCGGGTTAAATCCATCATTCTTTTGCTCACCATGCCACCCCAGTTTAGACCTGGCTATATGCAAATCAGTCTTGACCCTGTGCCTCATGGGAACAGTCCAGCCTGAACTGCCAAGCCATGTCCTCCCTGGACCGGAAACAAGCATCCTAGGACTGGTATCGGGGTTTCAACCCTCTTCAGCCAGGATAGCTTGATTCCAGTGGCACAGTGAGCCCGGGACTCACATCTGGGTATGTTAGCCTGTTTGCATTAGCTAGCTCACAGTGCCACTAGGATCTCCTCTTATCAGGGAAAGAATAGTTTCTGGCAACCTTAGAACATGACAACCCTGATCCCCCAGGATCGTGGAAACAATGTACTAACATTCGCTCAGTTACTCGTGCTCACTTAGTTTCTCTCAAAGAGTTACACAGAAGAAACAGTCGGGCGTGTTACAATAAGTATTTCTTGCACAGTTGTTCTTCTAGTGTATATGTGCTGCGACAACCGTTAGACAGTAGCAGAGATACATGATCAGCAGTACATAAAATTTAAAAGGATAGTACAGTTCTACCATTTTGCAATAGTCATGAACACATACATGGATATAAAACGCATGATAAAAGAAAGCGTGCGTACTCCTTCGATGCCTATCTAGATGTACCTAGGGGTACCTAGCATGTGAATAGGTGTGAAGCCAAGAATCCCTCTAGGTTTAGTCTAACCCCATTACCTGAAGCAAGAGAGTGTAGGACCCTGTATGGTCTCGAGTTGGACACCCCACAAGGGATGTTTAGACTGCTGTCAGCTGGAGCATCTGCATGCAGGAGCCTCAGCATCTCTTGTCAGTGCGTCGGCCTGGAAGTCTCGGTTCCCTCTAACTAATACTAGCAAGAGGTGCTGTATTTATACAGAAAAGTATCTAGGGTTCCTTTGTTCCTTGTTTCTTGTATTAGCCATTGTTGGGTTTGAGGATGACGTATGGGATGAACCTTGAACCTAGATATTATGCAGGTGGACGTAGTCCCAGCCTGGTTTCCAAGAACCAATATGAATATTCATTCTTTCTGTGTAAGTCTAAAGATGAAGTCATAGAACGACATTGTTCAGGGAAACCCTCCTTCTGCGCCCAGGACTAGAACTAGGTAAAGGTTCAATCCTAAAAGGCTTGTTACTGTGTAGTGTAGGGGAGGTGATGTAGATGAAAGGGTACGATGTTACCAGGGCCTATATTAGGGTACCTATATGAAACATAACATTCCATTTTGTAAGCATTCAATTTGAGATGGCTCCACATCATCCATTGATCCACTTCTCTGTGATGTATGGTTTGGACGAGAAAGGGGGGTATGGATGACATTAGTTCTGTTGTGAAGTTAGGATGTGATCCAGTCTGGAGCAGTCCCCTCTATGCTGTCTTCGTAGAGTCTTTGTATCAGAGTGTCAAGGTCAACTGTGTCAAAGGCAGCCCAGAGGTCCAAGAGAAGTAGCACAACAACTCAGTTGCAGTCAACTGTGTTTTTCGGGTCATCCCAGATGGCAACGAGGGCAGATTTCCTACCTCTTCCTGGAAGGAATCCCGTTTGGAAGTCTGAAAGTATGGCATTATCTTCAATGAATTGTGATATCTGGAAGAATGCTGCTCTTTCTATCAATTTGGCCAGGAAAGCTTAATTTGTAATTGGTCTGTAGTTGCCAGGGTTCAGCGGGTCCAGGTTTGCCGCCTTATGTAATGGGCATATGTATGATTTTTTTAGTTCTTCTGGAAGTATTCGTGTTGTTAAGGGATTGTTGATGATTCTTTTTACTGGTGCGGCAGCGGAGGTTGTTGACCAGGTCCATAAATTCATCGTGTGAAATGTGTTGGAAGGAACAGAGAGGCTGGGTTAGAGTAATCTTGGATTGATGTTTCAGAGAAGGGTCGATGCTGGTGCTTTGTCTTTGTTTTAAATATGAATCCAACTTGTCTGCTTTGGCTGTGTAATGATTTGCCAGTTTGTCTGTGCAATCTGTGTAACGGTATGAGCACTTTCTAGGCAATTTGGTTTAAGAAATCATTGAGAATTTTATAGAATTCTTCATTTGCACATTTAGCATTCTGAATTCTGTCTGAATAGTACCTTTTCTTAACTTTTTTTGATGGCGGACTTGTATAATCTGTTAAGTTTCTGTAGGTGATGTTTGTCTTGTTTGGTGTTTGTTTTGAGCCTGGCATGTTGCAGCTTTCTAATTTGTTGTTGTTATCACTTTTATCTCTGTATTTCTCTAAGGTGCCTGTTTTCTTTTGTTCTGTTGTATCGTTTTTAATGGTATTAGGATATCAAAAGCTTCCTGTAGCCACTCATATAGTTTCTTAATAGAATGCGTTGTGTCTAGATATGTACTGGATGTTAGTTGTGTTTCTAAGTGCTCCAAATTGAGTTTGTTCCAGAGTCAATAGTTGGATGCACCTGAGGTGGTTTAGGTGCGCTACTTTGTTTTGTTTTATGTTGGAAATCAAGCAAAATGGTGGTCTGGCCATGTGACTGGAGTCATCGTTTGAAAGATAACTAGTTCTGTATTAGCAAAAATTACATCTAGGATGTGTCCAGTGATGTGTGTGAGTTTGTGGACTATCTGACTCAGGTTCAGTGCATCTAGGCCAGCAATTATTATTTTTAAATGGGGCACATTGGGTTTGTCAAACCAAATGTTAAGGTAACACAGAATGCATAGGTTGGAGCCTAGTGTTATCAGGCTTGAAGCCATGTCTAGAAGTGTGTCTGGGAATGTTGCATTAGAGGTGGAGGTCTGAAAAGGAGCAGGAAGTTACAGGAGGAAGATGATGTAGGATTGCATTAGGTGAAAAGGCTATCACAACCATGTATGGAGACATTGTCAGCTTTAGTGATATGTAATATTTGCCTGAACACAAACAGCAAGGCCACCTACACTTTGCCTATAAGATTTTGGGTGAAAGTTTGATAGCAGTAATGCTGGCTTCTCTCAAGTTCAGTTATGAGGAACTTCTTCTTGTTAAATGCCAGCTTCTCTCAAGTATACTTACCAAAAGCTTCTTCTGTTAAATGTGGTGCCTCTCAAGTGCAGTTACCAAAAGCTTCATCTCAATAAGGCTGGTTTCTCTCATCTGCAGTTATGAGGAGCTTCTTCTCAATATGCTGACTTCTCTCAAGTGCAATTACTAGGATATTCTTCTGGATACAGGTGGCTTTTCTCAAGTGCATTTTCCAGGAGCTTCTTCTGGTTAAAGGTGGTTTCTCTCAAGTTTAGTTCTCATTAAGCCTGGCTTTGCACAAATGCTGTTCTAAGGGGCTTCTTCTCAGTAACCTCGTTTCTCTCGAGTGCAGGTGCCAGCAGCCTATTTGAGGTGAATCAGATTAAACACTTCCTGTCTTTTTTTTCTTCTGTTTATGTAGAGCAAATGCTATTAATGCATATATCCAATCCATGTTGTATTACACCAATTAAATTGGCCTCGGTTTGCTCAATGGTGCCCTTTTTAGACTCTAGCAGAAAAAAAACCAGGACTGCCCATGTTGTACTCAAAAAGTTAGCTTGTTTTTCCATACTACTCCTGCCTTTGATCAACACACTGCCCTCTGATTTACCAAACAATTATGTTCAAATGGCTTGTGTTTTTCTAGAGCTTTGTATATTACTGGACAATTTTTCCTAGAATTATACCCCATAAATACTCCTCTTCTCTTGGTTGAGAACTTCTCAGTCTCTGTCACTTCCTAACTTTCCTTCTTGATGTTCTTGATCTGATAACTGGTCCTTCTGCAGACAGTCAACTCTGCTTTGGAATGAACTGATACTTTCTCCACAAGGCAAAACTAATGATCTAAAGTATGGCATTATTGCTCTAGAATAAAGTTTTGTTGTGTCTCTTTACAGTGTTTTGAGACTCTCATACCAGTGAATGTTCAGTATAAGTAATTTCTAACAATCCATAACATAACATAACATATAACACATCGCATGGTAAGTGGATTGACAAGGGATGGAGGGTTGATGGCAGGACACAGCAACACTGCTTACGACATACATATGAGAAAATATGGCTGCAGGTGATGACAATTTGGGAGGGAGGGTTCACATAAAAAATGAACAGACATCACAGCAAGTGACATCATATGACTCTTGACCCTAATTGTTTCCAGGAAGGCATGTCACATAACCCTAATATCACAACAATTGACATCACTGAAGTTTCCTAATAACTGCATGATTATTATAACAACATAACACAGAGATAGATAATACCTATATTATGGTGCTAACTGCCGATTTGATCTCTGAGAGTTCTGGGTCATAATACGTGCCCTTAACAGAAGTGATCAAGCAAAGTGAGTAAGCTAGACCTCTCCGCATAATTTATGCCAACTGTATGTGATAGATGACCCTTATGTGAATAATTACCTTGCCTTGTCAGGGCCAACATTTTGTCATGGTTGCCACCCATCCATATGCAAGGTTATGCCAAGAATTACCTCAATTGTGCTATTACCAGCATTCTGGCACTGGTGTCCATATACCAAGAATTTTCTCAAGTATGACAGTATTCTTTTTACTATATGCCATAGTTTATCTATAGTATGCCAGTACAACTATTTAGCCATTGGTGCCCTTTATGCCAAGAATTGTGCCCGTATCTGTTAATGACAGTTTTTTGTTACAGGTGTCAGTCATGCTAAGAACTGCTGCAAGTATGTCATCACCAGTAATTTACCCTGGGTATTTCTATAGGGCAAAAAATACCTTCAGTATGCTAGGGCCAACAACATACTCGCAAGTATCACCTCACATTCTTACTCACACACATTTACTCTTCACACTCATTCTCTCACTCACACTCATTGATTCTCACTCTCACCCTTACGCCCCCTTACATTCATTCTTATTCATTCTCATTCACTCACTTGCATTCTCTCCTAATCTCACCTATTCTAACTCATACTTACTGACACTTAGGCCTTGGTTTACTAAATATTTGTACCAGGTTTTTTGTAACTTATTTAATACAAACCAGTGCTATGGTGGGATTTACTATCTAAGATAAATCAGGATTTGTGTTAGAAAGTATCCCAAAGTAATGGAAAGTTGTGCTATGCGCTACTGTGCATTATGTTGCGTCAAAGGAGCATTTCATGAAAGTTCCCATGCAACCATAAATGTGTTTTAATGCAAATATCTATCTACAAACATTGGTAGCCAGGCATTTGCACAGAAATGCTACCCCACATCGAGGCAGGCATAACAAGGAGAAATCTTTTCATTTCTTCTAATTTTTCCAATTTGTCATTGAACAGCACACATACAAAGATAGAATAGGCTTAAAGCATAGTTTTTGTGCTAGATGTTACCCATTATATTGTTTTTTTCTTTTTTAATAGGTTACAAGATTTTTAATGGTTAAAAGGTTTTAAAGGTGTGTTGGACTTGGCCCTTTTTGCTGGGTTATTCCCAAACGTTTTGCTTCTTCCTTCTATTTTTTCCTGACCTGTTGTTGTTGGTTTTGGGACCCTGGGCACTTTACCACTGCTAATCCATGCTAAAGTGCATATGCTCTCTGTGTAAATTATGAACATGATTGGTTATCCATGATTTGCATATTTGACTTACTGTTCAGTCCCTAGTAAAGTACTCTAAGTGTGCCAGGGCTGGTAAATCAAATGCTACTAGTGGGCCTGCAGCACTAATTGTGCCACCCACATGAGTAGCTCTGAAAAGGTAACTCAGACCTGCCACTGCAGTGTCTGAGTGCAGTTGTTAACTGCCATGTCGACTTGGCAAGTGCACCCACTTGCCATGCCCTAACCTTCCCTTTTCTTACATGTTAGTCACCCCTAAGGTAGGCCCAAGGTACCCTGTGGGCAGGGTGCTGTGTATGTGAAAGGTAGGACATGTACTGATTCGCAATTTTTCTTCATAGTGAAATACTGTCAGTTTGGTTTTTCACTATTGAAAGGCTATGTTGACCCATAGGACAGAATGGGGAATGCTTTGTAACATTTAACAAGCATATCTTCCCATAGAGATAAGATAGAAAAATAAAGTTTAGGCTCTCTGAACTCAGAATTTAATAACACATCTTTTACTAAAGATGGTATTTAAATTTTGTGTTTGAAAATGGCACTTTTAGAAAGTAAGCATTTTCTTGTTTAACCATTCTGTGTGCCTCTGCCTGTTTGTGTATTGACTGTCTGGTTTTGGAGTGGCAGGGGCCGGGGAGGTGCATTCCCCCAGACAGCCAACGGGGTGGGGGGGGGGTTCAGGTGTGTCCTGCCTTTCCAGAATGAATCAGGGTTGGGCTGAATAGACCTGGGCTGCATTCATAGTAGGGGGAGGAGTTCTCACTAGCACCTGAATAGGCCCGGTCTGCATTTAGAGTGGTGGGAGGAGATTTGCCTTGCACCTGAATAGGCCTGTCTGCCTTAAACAATGCTGTCTCAACATCCTGCAGGGCAGATGCACCAGAGAGGACAGAACTGGTTTGGACTGGGCTCAGAGACCCTTGCACAAAGAGAACAAAGACATTTTGGGTATAAGTATTAGACCTAAAACCCCTGAATTTTAGACTACTTCTGGAATCAAGAGGAACCTCTGCCAAGTAGAAGAGTTGGAGAAATTGAGGAGAAGTACTGCCTGTGTTGTGTGTCTGGGGTTGGCCTGTAGTTGCTGTTTCTGCCAAGGAAAGCAGAAGGACTTTGCTGTGTGCTCTTTCCCCAACTTGAGGGATGTCTCCAAGGGCTTGAGTAGAGCTTCCCTCCTGTTTCGAAGTCTCAGGAACACAAAGACTTCCCCCTCAGCTCCCTGGAACTTCCTTGCTGGGAGTTCTGACCTGCCAGGAGTGCCTGCGGCTGTGTGTGGCCTCTGGAGGTTGTTTCTGTTACTGGAGCTGTAAATCAATGCAACAACAAGAAAATTGGCGCATGGCCCTTCTTGTGATGCAACGCCTTGGTGCGAGAAGAATCTCCCCACACCGCAGCGCCACTGCTGAAACCAACGCAGCGCCTGTCGCCGCTGCAAGAATCGACACATTGAGGTATCATGGCTGAAGAAATCAACACAGCGCCGCTCGATGCCGCCGCAATGTTCGCTGACGCATCCCCGATTTCCACACATCGTCCCTGTGCAGCAAGTTTTCCCCAACGCATCACCCGCGGATCGTAGTCATCTCAGAATCAAAGCATCGCTTCCCCCTACAGACCGGACCTGATGCACCGCTGCCCTGTGTTCAGCGGAACTGTCGCATCGCATCCACGAAGGTCTCAGGAATCAACGCATCTCCTTGGTTTTCGATGCTTCCCATAGCTGCTGCTGTTTTGCTTGATGAATTTTGTCGCAACGCCAGATACTTTGCAAGAAATCACAAATCCATAGTTTTCTATGGACTCCGTTGCTAAAACGTTTTGAAAGTCATTCTTCCTAATACTTGTATGTTGGATTTTTGTTGTTTTGGTCTTGTTAAGTTTAGATAAAGATACTTTATTTTTCTAAACCAGTGTGGTGTCCATTTGTGGTGTTATCACTGTGTTACTGTGAGTGTTGGTAAACATACTTTACACATTGCCTTTGGGATAAGCCTCTCTGCTAGTGCCAAGCTACCCAGGTCGTGAGCAGGGGTTATCTAGAGTGTGTATCCCCCTTACCCTGACTAGAAGCAAGGGTCCCTATTTGGACAAAGGTACCTACCTCTGCATCCTAGAGACCTCCATTTCTAACGAGGGGGTTTTACAAGGGTCTGTTTCTGTAGATTATATTTTTAAGGTACTGTGGAATGTCCTTCCCCAAGGAACACCATTATATTGCTTTAAAATACCTTGTTCTGGTTATTTTCTTCCTATTATCATCTGGAACTGGATAATGAAAGAAGACTTACCTGGCTGTGAAGGTGTCCTTACCCAGAGAAACAACCAGCAAGAGATCTCTTGCTTGTATTACTCCTGCTTGTATTACTCCACCAAGGCAATTGTCTAGAATTGGGGAAGCTAGTTTCCAAAAATGACCTCCAAGAAAAGCAAAGGAGTCTTCTGAACTCAGATTAGCTTGGGGAAAGTACAGTGAATCCAGATTGAGGAGCTAACCTCAGGAATAAGCCTCGTTAGCTAACGGTGCAAGAAGCATGAGAAGATTGTTAACAATTGTGTCGGAAAAATGGCCTGATGTGGACTGCCGTGATGTGGTACTTCATTCTTGAGGCCTGAGCCCTTAAAATTTAAGATGGTTTCCTAAAATATTAATCTTGTGGTAACTGGAGTGCTATTAGGACTTTGTGTAATGTTCCAATGTGCTTTAATCCTATTGTGTTACAAAACAATGGGGTTTACTCAGATACGTCAGTAGGACCTGGGTAAAATTCGGTACATAAAAGGGGGTGGTCCCAGTGGAAACACAATATTACATGGATATCAACATCACCTAATAAGTCAATTCCAACCAATACTTCTACATGACAAAAATATTTAATCAAGTGAACACATCTTTAATCATGTTAAAAAACAGCACATTTGTCAAAACAGTTATACATAGGTGCCCCGAGGGGGGTGGAAGGAGGAAATGGTGTAGCAAAGTGCAGAAGTTAGGGTACGTGATAAAGGAAGGACAGTGAACAACATATACATCAAAAACATAAAAAGACCAGTCCAGCCTTAACCAAGGCAAAATTGTTTACAAAACAGCATGTCAGAAGCGACACAGTGAATCTATCACCGTTGTAAACATTCAGAAAACAAAACATAGAGCTGTCGACAATTAGACCCAGGGTTAGTGTAGGAAATTTAGCTCCTTACAGGTCTACATCAGGACCGTGGGGGGCACCCTAAGTCCAGTAAGACATGTGGCGGAAAGAGATGAAAAGAGTGGGCCCGCTGACTCCAGGGTCATAGAGGGACGGACTCTTGATGGAAAATGTCAATGGATTGGTTTATCCCTTTAGTGTAGTAGAGAGGGGCATGGATAAATCAGGGTGCTCCTATCGTCTCAGTGGTGATCTCGATGTGAAATCACCACTGAGACTATAGGAGCACGCTCACTTCTGCACTTTGCTGCACCATTTCCTCCCTCCTTTCCCCTCGGTGCACCTATGTAGAACTGTTTTGACAAATGTGCTGTTTTTTCAACATGATTAAATATATGTTCACTTGGTTAAATATTTGTGTCATGTATAAGTATTTTTTGGAATTTACTTATTAGGTGATGTTGGTATCCATTTAATATTGTGTTTCCACTCGGACCACCCCCTTTAATTTTATTGTGATCATTGATTCAATTTTATTTGCGTTAGTTAAACATACCAGAACTAACCTGGATGTAAAAAAGTTCACTTTCCAGCTTTTCAAGAGTAAGCGAGACCTCTCAAGTAACTTTTACATTTACATTTACATTTACTTTTACATTTACAAAGTTTACATTTCTTTCCCTTCTTGAAGACCGAATGTGCTCTGTCCCACAGGTTTCGCCTGCACCTGCAATGTTATAATGTTTTTGGCCTAAGCCCTATTAATTCCATTGACACTTTTGTGCAAAATAACTATAAATGTGTTGTATGTACATGTGGTCATTATAATTTATGCTCATTGAGTGGGGGAGAGACCCATTGTCACCTGTTTCTGTGATTCACAGAAATAGTTGTTTTGAGTGGGTGACTACCCATCTCAAGGAATAATCACAACCCTTGTCCGGGTAAAGCTTCAAAGTCACTAAATTAACCTGATTTTCATCCTCTGAAATCAATGGCATGAAGAAGACATGCTTAATTTAGGGCAACTGGAGAAGTTTTTATTCAGAACCAAAACAGTAATGAAGTCAAAATGAAAAACAATAAACATCTCAAACTGAATTAGAAAAATATAGTCCAATTTTATAAACAAAATGACATTAAACTACAAATATCCAATAAGGGGAACCAGAGACATGAGTTTTAAGTAGAAGTAGTGCCTCCATGTAGTCACACAGAAGACATGCCAACTGACCCTGGAAGTCTACTTTTGTTGTCCTGTGGACAAGTGGGAGCATGCCTAGTCCTTCAAGGTGCCTCTCAAGTCACAGACAGCAGATCCAGTCCTCTTTTTATATTTCACAGGTCCAGAAAATGTTAATGGTCAGAGGCTGGTGCCTGAAGATACTGCACTTATGCTTGGAGAGTTGGTAAGTAGGTTCACTCCAGTCCGCTCCCTAACAAATGGAATAAAAGTTTCCAGGCCCTTTTCCTGCCTACTTTTGCAGAGGTTCCTGTTAGCCTTACTACAAACAAGTTAAAATTCAATATGTCAGGTCAAATCCAAGATGGCGAAAATCTTTGACCACACTAAACTTTACCTCTGAAGTCTAGGGCGTGTATGTAGGTAGTGTACTATGGCAACCCTAGTGTACCCCCACATACAACAGTAAAATCCACTTGTGAGGAGATACTGCATCCACACCAAACCCAAACCAGATGTCTGGTAGGACAAACGCTGGGTCCTTCAGCAACCAGACAGAGGATTCATAAGTTTTGTCTTGGCATCCTGGTTTCTCCCTTTCACAGGGGCTCCAAGTTTTAAATGTAAACCCAGATATAGAAATATTGTAGGATAAATGCAGGATCCTTCGGCAACAAGAGAGAGGATCCACAAGAATTGTGTCAGTATCCTGTTCTCTTAATTTCAAGTGCACCCCAATTATAATATGTGAACCCAGTAGATCCGTCAAACAGAATTTGACACTTTGCTGTCAAAGAGAGGCCCACAACCGCTATCATGTATATTATGTGGACTTCAGAAGAATCACCTCCGCCCATTCAGGTCTGACTATTGCTTGCTCCTGGGAGGTGTTTCACACCTAATTCACACCTATTCAAGGCTAATCATCGGCTTGAAGAAGCAGGAGAGCTAATGGAAATCAGCATCCAGGAAATCCAGGGAGGAAAAAGGTAACTTTCACAAAGTTACTTTTCCTTTATACTTAAAAATTCAACTTCACCATTAAATTGGATATTTAATAGTTTTGTAAAATAGCCATTTATTCATTTTCAAGCAGGTCCCATTCAAGAGGTACAGTATTCATATTTATCATCTCTCCTCAATGTTTCGCTATAGGTCAGTCAGCCTTCTTAAAGTAAAAATAGCATTTGGGGGGAGGAGCCAAGATGGCGACCGGAGCAGACGCTTGAGCGCCCGGCTCCGTCGGTCCGTGGCCTCGGACTACTATCCTGATGCCCATCCTCGCCGATTCTCGAGGTGCACCGTGTGCGAAGACGCGCTGACCGCGCTGCTGCTTTCCCGGAGTCTCAACCCGCCCGGATGCCCGAGTTCTGGGTGCTTTTGTCCTCGGCACTGAAACCCTGCGCCCTTACGGCCTTTGCCGGCCTCCTGGAAGCTCCGCAGTTACCGGACCAGCTAGCGCTAACCTGAGCCCCGCGGTCCCGATCTCGCCTCGCACCATGGATCGTTGCCGGATGAGCCCGGGGAGAGACGGCCGGACACCTTCTGCACCCTGTGCCTGACGGGCTGGAGCGGTGGGGTGGGCCCCGGTGCGGTGAGTCTCCTGCCCCGCTCTGAGGACCGAGCTGTGGGGGGCTGCTGCCCCCTTTGCCTATTGCCTAGCCAGCGGCGAGGGGGACCGGCGAGAAGATAAGCGACTGTCGGCCTTTCCTGTTGCGGCGTAGACCTGAGGGGAATTGACCACTTGCCACGACCCCCCCCCCCTGGCCATTGCACCGTATAGCGGCAAAACATGGCTTTGAGTGCCTGCTCGCGGCTGGGGGGTGATACTCCGGTCTCGCCCGCTGCCCACTTCGCCCTCCCTCTTCCGGACACCAGCTCCACAGTGCCGTCCCGGATTGCTGCCGATGTTGGGGCCCAGCTTCCGCTGACATGCGGCTCCGTTCTGGCTGTCCTGCGGGACTTTCAACTACAGATGTGCGCTGGCCTGCAGGCGCTGAGTGAGAGGTTTGACCCCATACTGTCGGCTGCGGGCCGTGAGCGCACTGTTTGTCATCCACAGGGCGTGGGTCCTCCGGTGCTCTTGTCCTCTTGCGGGGACGCAGCGGCGGTGTATGATTGTGCTACACTGGTGCCTTCATCTAGCGCTCCCGGCGCCCAGGGTCCACCGCTCTCCACCTCAACTGCGGATACTTTGTCCCCCTGGTCATGGCTGCCTGCTTCATTGTTCCCTGCCTCATCGCGTCCGCGAGGCTATCCTGCTGAGCGATACCTAACGGCTTCGAGGGACCGTCCGCGGTGGCCCACTGCTGCCTTTTTGTGGAACTCCTGTACCTTACTTGCCAGGTTTGGATTTTATGTGGTGCAACAAGGGACCTCAATCGATGGTCGGCGGCCATTTCGTGATCCTACTTCCCCATCCTCTCACAAGCGGCCATCTTGTCTTTGTCTGCTCGGGACACGGGGCCTTCACGCAGGAGCTGGTTTAATCCCAAGCCCGCGATCGGGCCAGGGCTAGTCTGACTTCTATCGCTATGGTTTATGGACGGGCTGGCCTGGGACTGAGACTGTATGTATGTTTTGCGCGCACTTGTCGCGACTTGTATCCCTTGCTTAAACTGTGGTGCCATGGTATCTTTGCATGCCGTTTTTGGCGTAGAGGGCTCTCAGTGTGTGGGGGCCATAACTGGCTGATGGTTCGGGGCGCTCTGGTGTCTAGTGGGCTCCTCCCCACCTTCTTTTCTGTTTTCTTCCCTTCTTTACTCTGTTCCTACTTTCTCTCTTCTCTATATTTCGGGTTCCTTGGGCGACAGGCACTATGCTGGGGGGGGGGGGTAGGCCGTAGCCTCCGCATTGGTGTAGGGTGGGGGGGTAATACTCTGTTCTCAATTAGTTCTATGGGCCTTTCTTCTTTTATGTCTCTGTGCTCTACTTTCTTCGATTCGGGGTCCGGGTGTGGGGTGGATCGAGTGGGGGCGGCTCTGGAGGGGCGCGTACTTGCTCATGTGACTATCCTGATATATCTCTGCACCGCCTCACTGATTGAGATTTTACTCCCATTGTTGTTCTTACTGATGTTGCTGCTCGCCCGTGTGGTGAAGCTATCTTGCGGACTCGAATCTACTTTGCTCTTATCCTTCATTGACTTTTTCCTCTGATAAAATTATCAAAAAACTTAAAATTAACCTTCACTTCTCCTTCCCCGGGTTTCAAAGATATCTCCAGTATGTGACTCATAACCTGTTGTTAATCCTGACCGTTGATGCACGGGGGCTGTAATGTGGGTATCAGTGCTTTACTGTATCGTGGCCGGCCTGACGGTTGTAGGCCCGTATTTGTTCTTTTAAGATGCACGAATAAAGGTTTTTAAAAAAAAAAAAAAAAAAAAAAATAGCATTTGGGTGCTAATCATTGCAAGAATTTGTTAGAATTAAATGTGTACATTTCCTACATACCATGCACCCTGCTTTGTGGGTTACAAGGCCTACATGGGGTTGACTCATTATTATTTAAAAGGGAGGTTATTACCTGTCAAAAGAGTTTATTTGTATAGGTTGCGGTACATGTTTTGCACTGTTACCGTCAGGCTGCAGTGGTAGACCTGAAGCAATAATTGCTATGCCATTATAGTGGATGACACAATAGCTGCGGCTGTGTACTAGTGGTATTTCACTTCCAAGTCCTGGGTACATTTTGTCCCTAAATTAAATATACCAATTAGGAGTATGCTCAAGTCACCATGTTAAAATAGGGAGCACAGGCCCTTTATTAGTGGTTAGCAAAGGCAAAGTACACAGAGTTCTAAAGCTAGAAAAAATATAAGGGGGTCCAACAAATGGCAAAAACTTCAGGGTGACCATGTAGAAAAGTAGCATTTCATACAATACCATTGATTTCTGTTTTTAGCATATACGTTCGGACTTCAAGTAGCATGAAAGTAGTCTTGCCTCAACAATTGTTGACCTGATGCCTATCAAGACAACTGTCCCAATAACTTAATGCAAGCGACTTGGGTCATTGAAGATCGTTCCCAAATACATCTTTAGCATTTGGGGTCATGTAGCACCCATCTTTTCTTATATTTCAATCAAGGAATCCTCATCTACAAGTCTAGAAAAGGTCCCAGAATACATCTGTGGAGCTTTCTTTATAACATGCCATCTGGAAGCAATTCTATCACTGAGTGCTTGTGAAAATCTAGACTTTTATTTAGACAGAGGTCTCCCACAAATTTAAATTGAAACTTTGGAACAAGTCTTGACACTATTTGTGCATTTTTTTCACTGAAACAGCTAGGTATCAGAAAATTATAAACATCCCAACTGAACTTGAACTGAGGCGAATAAACGTATTGAGTGCAAGCTGAATGCACTCATAGGTCGGATATACTTTTAAAATTAATATTTGGGCTTCATAGAGGATTCATGGAGATCTATTTGGATGTGGTTTACAGGTTGCTTCCTGCTTTAAATAGTGTTGCTTCATAATTGTCTCTATGGGTGATAGAAGAAACACCAAGAAACCTTTTTCCGCATCTGCTTTATTGTAACTAGTGTTTCCACTTTTTTCGCTCTTGACCCAGTCGTTTTGACCTTCACATAAATATTTCTTTATTTTCTGAATTTTTCCTATAAACCTTTACACTTAAACCTGTTGCGAACATGTAAGCACTATGTTTCATTGAGGGTACTGTTGGTTGATTGATTAAATATAACAGCTGACAACATTTTCCAGTGGTATTCTTGCAGCTTACACCAATGTAGCAAAGGCAAGGCATGTTTAAACATTTTGAGCTCATTTACCCCTGCTTGCCCTTATTATTATACGGAGTAGGAGCTCAACTCCAGCTGCTATGTCTCCCTCCTGTAGCCTACCAGCAAGATTCCTGAAACCACGGCAAAGGGGTTGTTACATTCCACTTGGGTTTTATATCTGGTCTATTCTGCTGCAGAGCAACGAATAAACAACAAATTAATTCAATTCGATTGCACGCAGTGGTATAAAAAATAAATAAAATGTTTGCTGATGATGTGCAGGTGTACATTCAAGGTCGGATTTTCAACTCCCTAAAACTAATTGATTTTTTGCAAAATGTTGTATAACCTTTGGCATGATAATTATTAAGTGTATCATTATTATTCTTTTTTTAACTAAAGCAACACACTCCACCCTGTATCAAAATATGACTTCTGTTATATATGTATATTGTCTAAATGTTAAACACTTTGGGTGTTTTTCTATTTTTTACTTTGGAAGTGTGAAAAGGATGACATGTGATATTTGTCTATGATTGGACCTTCACAGAATTTTTCCACAAGTGGTCTCATATGAACCATATCTTTCTGTATCAACTCAAATTCAACTTGATTAGGTTCTGCAAAGTATACTCATAGAGATACCTGGACATACTACCAAACAAATTAAATATTTGAAAAATATCTGACTTGATCCTCTTCATTTATTTCAAAACCACCTCTTCAAAACCCACTTATACAGTCCTATTCATCCCAGTCATTACACAGTGAGGGAAGCCCTGCTCTCGACAGGCCCATACCACGGAGTATTTCTCTGATGTTCATTCAATGGACAAAAGCTCCGCCCTCCTCCTTCTCCTCCTGCTTTTTTTTTCTGTATCTTTGACAGGAAAAATACTGCATTTGTATTTAATTTTAAGCAATCATACTTCTGGGATTCATGAATTACTGGGCAAATAAGGAGAAGATTCCAGAGATTTGACTAACTTGTTACACAGCCTAAATCTTGTCCAATATGTATTCGACCCAACACACATTAAGAGCCACACCCTTGATCAAATATGGTCCAACAACCTCACCATATCTAATCCCTCCATAACACTGTGCATGTGGGTCAGACCACTTTTTAATTAGGTTCACATGTGATGAGCATACACAACTCAAACTCACTACTCTTCCAGGGATTACCTTTGGAAACTGGATTCACATAAATATAAACTCCTTCCGAGACACCCTGTCATCTAATATGCCCACAGTAACAGAAAATCTGGATGAATGCTAGGAAACTACCTCCAGCAATATACATGCCCCTTCTAGAAGAACCAGATGAATCGACACAAGGTGACCAAATGGTTCTCAGAAGAATTAAAGATGGCAATATGAAATCTGCACCAGGCAGAACTAAAATGGAGGAAAACATATTCACAAGGTAATAGGAAAATATTTGTCCAAAGTATGAAAAATTACAAAAAAGCTATTATGCAGGCTAAAGTAACATTCTTTTCAAATAAAGACAAATGCTGAAAATAAGTCAAAAGTTATTTTTTAAATTGTCAGAGAGCTATCAGATCCGGATTGAGTAACATTATCAGCCACTCCCACACAAAAATTATGCAACAATCTAAATACATATTGCGTGAGCAAAATAAAGGAGGTAACATATACCATCTCCGCTAAAATGCTAGATCCAAAGACGACATCTGAAAATAAATGTAAAAAAAAGGAAATCCAGTACTTGTAAAGCGCAAAGAGCTACCCGAAGGCATCCCAGCGCTGGGGGCTCTCAGGAAGATTAAGCAAGCTACTGCCCAGAGTCACATGGTGCTGGGAGGACCTGCCGCCGGTGCTGGGGATCAAACCGTGAGCCCCAGATTTCAGCAGCACCACACCTCTTCCCTTCACATAGTTTTCTTCACAACTTACCCCCTTATCAGTCAAGACCATCTCATGGAATTAATGACAAAAATCAAATCTGGATCTCAAAAAGATGTATACCCCCTACAGATACAAAAACTAATCTTCTCCTCCTTCTCTGAAATTGCTCTATCCCATTTGAATCAATCTTTAAATTAGGGCCATGTCCCTCAATCTTTTAAAGAAGCCATGATAATCTCACTCCAGAAAAAACTAGGTGAGGATCATCTGTCTTGAAAAACTACAGACCTATATCCCTCCTTCCTTATTTATAAAAAATCCTAGAGGCACATGTGGCACATTGCTTATGCACCTTTCTACCGGATTCAACATTTTTTGACAACCATCAAGCAAGATTTCACCCCACTCACTCAGCAGAATCAGTCATTCTGTCTGTGGTAGATAACATGAGAGAACAAGCAGACGGAGGCAGAACTAGTGCTACTAGATCTCTCCGTGGCCTTCAACACGGTGGACCACATAATCTTGGTCGACCTAATTGAATCCATCGGTATACAAGGGGTTGCCCTAGACTGGAAGAGATCTTTTCTTAAGGACTGTGCCCAGTCAGTTCTCCTTTCCCCTTAGAGCTCAGCCAAAATCTGTGTGAGCTGTGGAGTACCACAGGGATCGTAACTGCCACCTGATGTCTTTGACCTTCATATTCACCCACTTTTACACACCCTCCAGAAAAAGAAAGCAAAGATCTACAACTACACTGACAATATGCAGCTGATCTTTACCATCAATGATGAGGAATACCAGGTTTCATGCAGATCTGCAAAGAGGGAGTAAAGGTAAATGTTGGAGGGGTTCAAGGAAATAATTGATTTGCTAATAATTTTGTCTCAGTTTTACAGATTTGCACAACACTTGGCAGGCACTTACCATGTTTAACCTCTTTGTAACAGCAACAGTTTTCATTTAACTACTTCACTCTCTGCACAGAAAGCAACTCAAGAGGCAATTATAGCAATCTTGGAATAAAAGTACAACTTTACTCAGAGAAGTGCCGTTGCTTAGTTTGGAGTAAATCTGTTCAGTAGTTTTCAAGAAATTAACATTACAATAATGTGTCATTGGGATTGAAAGGATAAACAAATAGGCACATCTAAGCCATTAGTGTGTGAATATTCATGAAACCTAGATTTGCAGACTTTCCCTTGATCTACATTTAAAAATAAATATCCCTATTGGACACAAAAAAGGTTGTACCTCCCATTTTTTGTAACACCAACATTTGGTCTGTGAACCCATTAAAACAGGGTCCACATATAATATACCAAGTAAAGCTAAAAGCCAGAATCTACAGTCAAACTATACTATGCATGCTTGAAGACCATGCATGTGAGGGCTAGTAGACTGGGGCAGGCTAGCAAATTAACACTTTTATTACAGACTCCCCACCCCTGAAACTGTGCACTTGTTGATGGATTTTCATGAAACTCCTTATATTAAGGTTAAGGAAAGCATCCTAAGGTTTTGCCATATTCCATACCATGTTTGAGCCACCCCTATAACTTTGCCCCTTTCTCAAATCTTCCTGAAACTTGAGATTCCAGTATTGGGCTCAACTTGCTAATTTTCTATCAAACATCATATTAATTAATCAAAAAGTGGCAAACTAATTTGTAAATGAACACTTTTTTGCCCCCCATTTAAGTCTACCTTTCTTTATTAAATGTAATATATTAAGTCGAAGCATAATATGATATGTGTGTGTCAAACTTAGTGCAGACAGGGGAAAAGGGACCAACGTTATTGGCATGGGAAAGGTTTTGTTATCCCTTTTAAATTTGCTCCCCTTGATCGATATACATAAAGGCATACAGAGGCAAAAACAACCCTACTAAAGGATTGCCTTCTTTCATGTTGATTCATGAAACCGTATCTCAGTTATTTGTAAATAAACACTTTTTGAACCCCACCAAAAATGTGCTCTTCTTCATGAATGAGCACACATTTGAAAATAGTAATAGTATGCTGAACATGCTAAATGCCTGCAAATGTTCATACAGATGCATCCAATGGTACTAGGTTCTAAGCAAATCAATATACATATATATTACACTCATGGTGATAGTGACAATGTAGTTACAGTTAGGTGTGAGTTTTCCAATGAAATTTTTTTTTTGATTACTTAATAGCTTTGGTATTGTTTGACATATTTTCAAAAAACTTTCCAAAATAAAGGTATAAACACTTTGGGTGCTTCACATGACATTTTGCACAGATTTATCATGTGGGGGGAAACAAAAATGCAGAATTAACAGTGTGATTTCCCATACAAAAGATTGCTTACAAGTGCAGAAAATTAAGCTGAACAGAATTATGCCAAATTTGCCACAAAGTTAGAACTTTACTCAAGGATACTACCTTTGTTGGTTTAGTATAAATCTGTTCAGTGGTTTCAAAGAAATTAGCATTTGAAAAAGATGCTCAGAGTGAAAACATTTAGCGATCTCTGGAACCCTAAAGTCATGAAGAATCAATGTACTGGTACAGCAGATCCTCAGCAACCTCCAAATTAAATAAATAGTTCTGTTTGTTCAAGGGAGGTTTTTCTCTCATCCACCATTTTGGCACCATTAATCTGAAGAACCAACGGTCTTGATTGGCTGGCCACAACATTGGGAGAAAATGTTGTGGCTGGCTTGCTGACTCTGGGACTTGGTGCCCGATTCCTAAAAAACATTCCCATGGAAGGGACACTTGCGCCCAAGAGACTACGGATCACAACTGGGTTCTGCAGCTCCCTAAAACTTTAGTCTTGTGTCTGTGTGCAATAGGGTTTGGGCCTGGGGTTAATGGGATGGATTGGCATGGCCTGCGGTATCAGGTGTCTGGTGAGAGTGAGGTGAAGAGCCCATGCACAGCGGCATCAAGGCATCCATGGAGGGTGGTTGCAGGCCTATACTGCATGCTAAGCCCTGCACCCCACTCAGCTATGCATGGTCAAAGACTGTGTACAGAAGGGTCAGGGTGTCTGTGAAGGTTCATGTGCCCTTTCCTTGATGTGCATGGCAGAAGACCATGTGCAAAGGGGATAGGCACTTGCAGATGGCAGAGTGCCTGGCCAGCCAGGTCCTCCACCCTGCCCTCGCTGTGCACAGCGGAAGGCAGTTTACAAGTTGGATGGGCCTGCTCAGTGCTGTTGGTCACCCAAAGTAGGTAGGGACAAGACTGACTGACCTGTGAGCATTGGGTTTGGATGCTCATGGATGACAGGGTGCAGGACCTGGATGCAGGCAACGATGTCATTTGAGATGTCATCAATGATGTTATCAAATACATCATTTAGCCTGTGATGGGTGATGTAAAATGTGAGGTTATAAGCAGTGCCTTATATGGGTGTAAACTATAGTTATTTCACTGATAAATAACGAGATAATTTTAGTGCTTTTTAGGTTCTCTTTTGCAACAATAACTGCAACTTAACTGGGCTTTTTCAGTGGATTTCTTTTTTTTTTCAACTTATGTGAAGATGATATTACCACAACTAACAGTAACATTGCTTTTATATTTGTTTTCCCCCTGTGAATATATATATAAGGTTGTGAACAAGGCTGCGTGTAGCTGTCGAAATGCGTAGATACAGTCACGAAGAAAAATACTAAAACCGAGTGAAAACTCTTTGGAGTGCTGGTTATATATATTTCTACAAAACATCCCCAGTTGAAGACACACTCGAAGAGCACATGAATTCCGCTGATTCTTTAAAAAAAGGAAACTAGCATTTTCATTCAGATGCATATCTTGCCTTACGCATTTCAGAGCTACAGCTACTTGGTCACAGGCTTTATGATACTGCGCAGGATAGGTGGAAAGGAACTATACTCTGCATGTCCTTTATTTAATTAGCCCTCAGTGGGCCCTTACAGGTGAGTTCAACTTAGTGTTGCATACTGAGATCACTAGTGCCCTTTCATAATTCCTTTACCTTTAGTAGGTCTCTGCACTGCAGCATAATGATTTAAAAGCCCTCCAGTGGGCCTCTGAAATGTAAATGTTCAGTTTATTTTTTCTTTTCTGCTGCTGCACTTAGTAAGACTCTAAGAAGTTCCATGTCCTCGTGGCCCCCTTACCTTGACCTTGAGGGGTGGTGCAGTCTTCCCGGCTGGACTGTGAGTCATAAATCTTTCAACAAAACATCCCCAGTTTGAAGACACACTGGAAGAGCAGATAAATTCCACTGATTCTTTAATAAAAGGAAACTAATCTGCTCTTCGAGTGAAATATTTTACAGTTCCTTATTGCCAGGTGTTTGAGTTAGGCCTGGTAAGAAATAGTGCCAATTTGCGTGTACACGTTTCTTTCCTAAAGTTGCCTTCCCTTAATCACATCAACGTTTGACACGCATTTGCATTTGTGACACTTGGGTTCGTTACTAAGAAACACCGACCTTGCTGACACAAAGGAACTTCATGAGAACACTATCACACTGCTGTGGCATTATGTGCAAGGCTTTCATGTGCGTGATACAAATGTGTTTGTTATTACATCCATATGGCGACGCAACTATCTGTGGAATACAAACAATAGGCAGCCTGATCACAATCACAGTCAGAGGAAAGGCTGCCCTTTCTATATACAGCCTTTTGTTTCCAAATACAATCAGCGAATTGTCCCTCGAGGGGTTCGTGCATGCTGAAGCTTTTGCCTAGCAGATTGACATCTCCATAAGGAGTGTCCAGTTCATGACCAAGACAGTATCCTACATTCTTACCCACCAGGTTAAGGAGTTAGAACATCCAGAATGGGTTTTCTTGCCAGACCATACATTCACACCCATGACACGTAGGTTAGGGTTTGCATTGTAGGTGTGTGCTAAATTGTTATAATGCCGTATATGTATGCATAAATAAGCTTTCTCAACAAGATGGTGGAACTCTTTGTTTTATTCACTGTTTTGACACTCATTCTAACTTTCTCTGCTTCTGTCTATTAATCATTGCAGCACATTTCCTATACGAGAATCACTATGGTTCAATAAATATTGAAAAATGCCCCTTTGTGTATTCTTTGTATATTTCTCTGCGCGCAAGACACCACGAGAGACCGAGCAAAAGTTCTAGGTTTTTCACCAAGTTTCCTGAGGGAACAGGGTTGTCATGTTCAAGTAGTTGCCATAACTGTTCCCTCCCTGCCTAAGCTTAGGGGAGCTAACAATGGCACTCTGAACTTGCTTGTCCAAGGGACAACATATCCTGTGGGGGTGCATGGAATCAGTCTGGCACCATCCTAAGTTTATGTTGTCCACAAACGAGCAGTCACTACTGATTTGTGAACTGGAAAATACAAGACATTATAAAATATGGCTTTCATCATCATAAGGACAGCCTCCAAACCACTCTGCAGAACCTTATCAATGTCAAGGTTAGGTTTGTAAAGCAAGGTTATCTAAAGTATGCACCTAGATTGTTTAAATTATGCGGCAAAATAATGTAAAATATGCAGCACTTTCTCAGGCAGTGTTACTTTCAGGTAGATGGTCCAGTGAAATCAGCAAATTATGCATATTATGCGGTAAATGTGGTAAACTAATATTTTTAAAAGAAACATACACATAGCTAGCATTTCATAAATCATATATGCATATACATAGCCAATACTGCAATACGGTACTTGTTAACACTGCTAAGGAAGTGTAAGGAATCATGAACCACTTGTTTCTTTCAACTTTTGTGAGTTGAGGACCCTCACCACACTCCACAATGATAATTTACAACATATTACAACCTGCACATTAGCATCCACACAATCATACACAAACACACATGCACACGCCCTCACATTTATCATGTAAGAAAACCAGGTCTGGCGTTCCAGGCAATCACAACATATTGAGTCCAAATTTTAACAAATGCTGTCTTTCACCTCTGATGTCCTGGTGTTTTTGTACCGTGGACCCACCAACTGGGAAGCAAGTACCCCTTTCAGCACTTGACTCTCAGGGTAGGGAGGCAGAGCAGTCCAAGGCCTACTCAGAGCAGATGCTCTGGGTTAGAGGCTTAAAACTCTGCAAAGCAACGAACAGCACTTAATAAATCACAGTTTAGACAGTTTTTTCTTATAAAGCTAAAAATAACTTTATTGTACACAAAACGATATATCTAGGTACTATGGGGCAGATTTATGTTAGACTTGCGCCACTTTTACGCCGCCGTTGCGTCACTTTTGTGACGCAGCGGCGGCGTAAACCATGCGCCATGTTGCGCCTTATTTACCACGTGACGTATCTAGGGAGATGCGTCACGTTGTAAAGCCCTGCGCTACATTAAACCTGCGTCAGGTTTAATGTATGCAGGGTGGGCGTTCCATCGGAAAAAGCCTCGGAAAAGTGACGCAGTGAAATCTACAAGATTTCACTCAGTCACTTTTCCGACGCTGCTGCGTCAAAACCTTGCGCCTGCTTGAAGCAGGCGTAAGGCATGACGCAGCATGTTAGGTATGGGCAGCCCCTAAACATTGCTGGAGTTGCGTCGTGCTTGCGACGTGACTCCAGCAATGCGCCGCCCCTACGCCATCAGATGCGTCACGCATCTGTTTATCCTTGCGCCACGATGCGCTGCATTGTAAATGCGGCGCATCTGTGGTGGCGCAAGGGTAAACTTGCGTGACGCATCTTTCCTGGCGCATCCCTGCTGATTTGCAGGGATGCGCCAGGAAACATAAATCTGCCCCTTAGTAATTAAAAGAATAGTTGGTGATAATGCCTATGGGCCCACCGTCTACAGGGCCTTACAGCCGGCAGGTTATGTACATTAAAGAAAGGCCACAAAGGTCACGTAAGCTCTTATATGTTCCCTCAACCCTGGGATGAATACAAGTCAAATTGTATTAATACCACGGGCCTGTACAAGCCACAGCCTTGACCATAATATCTACGGTGTTGAGAGTTGTATTCCCTCTATTCAAGATATTATGGTGCAGATTTATGTTAACTGGCGCATCCCTGCATATCAGCAGGGATGCGCCAATTATTATGCGCCACAGCTGCGCCACCATGGATGCGCCGCATTTATAATGCGGCGCACCATGTGGCAAAAACGGCACAGATGCGTGACGCATCTGTGCCGTAAAAGTGGCGCATTGCTGGAGTTGCGTCGCAAGCGCGACGCAGCTCCAGCAATGTTCTGGGGGGCCCTATCTGTACAATGCTGCGTCAATCCTTACGCCTGCTTCAAGCAGGCGCAGGGTTTTGACGCAGCATGGGCCTAAAAGTGACTGAGTGAAATCTTGTAGATTTCACTCAGCCACTTTTAGGAGGCGTTCCTGCGCCGGAACGCCCCCACCTGCCCTGGAACGCCTACATGTGGCGCAGGGCTTTACAACGTGACGCATCTCCCAGATGCGTCACGTTGTAAATACCCCGCACCATGGTGCAGGATTTGCGCCGCTGCTGCGTCACAAAAGTGACGCAACGGCGGCGCAAAAGTGGCGCAAGTGCAACATAAATCTGCCCCTATGTTGACAGCCTATCAACATATCAAGATGGTACCTGCCATACACATATACATACTTCCAAGATGAATGTAACTCCAACACTGCGGCCACTTTGATATTACATTTCATACCGTCCTTGCCCACTGAAACAAATAAGTAGTATATTTCGTCTATCTCACTGGCAGCTATGTGAAGAGGTACAATTAAAAAATAAACACGTTTGTAAAATAAACGAATCGGTCAGCAAATAATGCCATTTTTTGATGCAGCAAGAAGTATAAACCTTTTCTCGTGCTGGTAGACCATAGAGGTGATCTGGCTTGTTTCGTTGCCGATTTAGACTTGGTAACCATTATCATATTTTGAGCACATTCTTTCCGTACACTCGTACTGGGGGAAGGAAATCACGCCGGAGCAATTAAAGGAGTGACGAACCAGAAATCAAATTGCGAAAGCTGTGGATTGCGCGGTGCCATTAAGCATGCAGTGCAGCACATCCTAGGTGTATTTATTCCAATATATTCCGATGAATGGATTTTGGTGTTTTAGCCTCCTGCCGAGGCCGCCTGCCTTGCATAATGCAGGAGCTGCCCGCTAGGACAGCAAGTCATAAATGGATGCCTGAACGTCTCCGAGAGGTGTACACTGTCTGAGCGGTGTTAACGAGGCAGCCACGATTTGACAAATCATTAAACCTGGCCACGCTGCTTGCCTGAAAGTAATAATGAGCTCTGCCTAGCAAATGAACATTTTTGAAAAAAGGTCAAGAAAGTACAAATAATAGAAACAACAAAGACGGATCTGGAGACTTCACGGGGTCTACAGTGTTCACCACTGTAGACCCCGAGAAGTCTCTAGATCTGTCTTTGTTGTGAGAAAACAGTCTACATAAACGTGCACAACATCCCCTAAGATTCTTGATTGATCAGTGCCTGGGTTCATGCAGTATTATTGAAATATCATTAATAAACAATAATACAACATTAAGGTAGGACTGAAACATCCAAATACATACATAGGGAGTGCATACTGGAGGAAATTGGTTGGTGAATGTATATAGTAAGTAGGTTTTCTGTTTATTTATGTGGAATTGCTCAGTTGTGTAGCTGTCCTAATTAGTTTGTTCTTTCCCTGATCCTGGGTTGCTCTTTGGCTCCTCCCCTTCACTCTGTGATGACATGGGCTTCACCTGCTCCCTACGCTTAGAGTGTCTGCCTTTGATCCATCCTTTGTCTTGTGGTGTTCCTGTTCCTTCAGGCTACCTCCATCAGCGTTCTCCCACACTTGTGCTCAGGTGCATGTTTCAGGGTGCCAGAGAGACTCTTTAGACTTCTTACTTGCCCTGTGCATGGTCCTGTCCAGCTGGCTGGGTGCACCACTAAGCATTTCTTGAACTTGTCATTTTAATTTCCTACAGTTGTTGAAGATGTATAAATTGACTGAGATGAGGAAGATGGCTGTGGGGTAATATCTCAAACACAAGAAATCATCCTTTGTATATCCTAGTTTTCCTCTTCACGGTCCATTTTCCCAACCTTCCTGAGGCCTGCTCTCCGGTTTCCCAAATTATGGCTGTTTTACTTAGGGTCAGTGTTAGCTGCTACTTAGTACTGAGATGTCGTCTGGCCTTGGGGTTGTGAGGTCCTATGGGTAGATGAAGAGGGCTTTGGGGAAGAAGGCTAAGAAAGTCTCGCTTACTCTGCAATAAGGGATTTTCTGCCTCCAAGTGATAACTCATCTCATGAATGTAAGTACTGTGGTGAGAAAGGCCAGGACTCACAGTAATGAAAATAACCAGTAAGCAATCTGGACATTAATGCAGCCTGAATAATGTTTAGTGAAATGTCATATTTGACTGCTCCTTTCAGATGCTGTTATAATGGAAACTTTGCTTTTTGAGACACTGTGCTCATGTTTATAACTGCTTGAAACAAGATCCTGAATTTGAAGATACCAAATTTAGATTTTTTCACTTCAAAATTTCATTTGACAAGAAGCATAGGAAGAACCGTGTTATCTATAATGGAAAGATAAGCCAGGAACCAGTATAGGGACGTGACATGGAGCTGTGTGTTTGCAAGCGTCTGAACATTTTGTGATCTGTGCAATTATGAAAAATAAAAATTGTGCATGATGAAAAAACTGATGTCTTTGGAATGAGTGGTGGTTGAATCAGGGTTAGCATGTACATCATATGATTGAAACAAGAGGCCAACCTGATCCCCAGAAAGTCTTGGAGATTGTTGGACCTGGCCCTTTTGGCCGGATGGTCCCTAAACTTTTCGCCTTCCACCTGTACTTTTTCTGACTTGTTGTTGGCTATTCTATGACTCTGGGCACTTTACCACTGCTGTTCAGTGCTAAAGTGCATATGCTCTCCCTATTTAAAATGTATATGTTGGTTGGATTCCATGATTGGCTTATTTGGTTTACTGTCAGACAGACCCCAGTAAAGTGCACCAGGAATGCCCAGGGCTTGTAAATACAAATGCTGCTGGTGGGCTTGCAGCACTGGTTGTGCCACCCACAGAAGCGGCCTGGTAAAATGTATCTAAGGTCTGCTATTGCAGAACCTGCGTGCAGTCCGGTACTGTCATGCTGACTGGGCAAGTGCACCCACTTCCCAGTCCCTAAACCTTCCCTTAACTTCATATTAGTCACCCCTATGGTAGGCCCAAGGGCAGGGTGCATTGTAAGCATAAGGTAGGACAAGCCCGGATGTGTGTGGCATGTCCTAATAGTGAATTACAGCCATTTTCGATTTTCACTATTGCAAGGCTACCTGTTCCCATAGGCCAGAATGGGCTGTTAGAATTGTTACATCCTATGATCCTAACAGACCCAGGGAACATGGTAGAAATTAGAGTTTAGTATGCCTGAACTCAGAATAATAAAATACATCTTTTAGTAAAGTTTATTTTAATATTCTGTGTTTGCAAATACCACTTTTAGAAAGTTGGTATTTGCTTGCCTAATCATTTCAGCCCGCCTCTGCTATGATGTGTATCTGCCTTTCTGGTTTGTGTGAGTGACAGGGCTGGGGAAACCCAGAGGGGCAGGGCTAGGTAGCCTGGTGGTGAATAGAGAGATTGACATCGAGATGGGTGGGAGGAGTGCACCTGGACTCTGAATAGGGCTGTGCTCTTCCACCACAATGCTGGCTCCGCCTCCTGTGGAGCGGCTGATGTCTCTGCCCTGCACCCTGAATAGAAAGGCAGAGTCATGTCAACAAAGTGCTCAAGAACTGGTTTGGACTGGGCAAAGGACCCTCTACCCCAGAGGAACAAAGGAATTAGGGGTATAAGTATTGGGACCTTGCTCCCAAGAAATTAGATCTTGCTTGACAAGAAGAACCTCTGCCTGAGGAGAAGGAACTGGGAAAGCTGTAAGGAGGAGTACTGTCCCTGACCTGGGGGATTGGCCTGCAGTGGTTGCCTTGCTGCTGGAAGGAGAGGAGAAAGACTACAAAGACTTTATTTCAACTTGTGCTTAAAAGATCTCCAAGGGCTTGTGCTGAGCTTGCCCCCTGAATGAATTCCCAGGACCAGTGGACTTCACCCCCCAGCTCCCCAGAGTTCTTTGGAAGTGCCTGCTGCTGTTGTTGGGCCTTCTGAGGGACTGCGTGTCGCAAGGAGCTGGAAGCGCGACTCAAGAGGGAGAAGCGTGCCGCCGTCGGAGCTGTTGTCGTCGCATCGCGTAAAGGGGTGACGCCGCTGCAGCATCGCATCGAGCGGAAGCGTCTCGCAAACGTCGGAGAAGAGTGCCGCTGCCAAGGCCGCTGTCATCGCATCGCGTAAAGAGGTGATGCCGCTGCAGCCGACGCATCGAGACGAGACTTCTCGCAACATCGGAGAAGCGTAACGTATCTGGAAGATCTTCACGTCTTTATTTCTTTGCACCAAAAACTTCATCGCATCAGCATCGTTGCAACACTTTTGTTGCCCTGCGTGTCGCATCTAAGGTACATTGACTTAAAGTGTCGCATTTAAGAACTTAAGAGAACTAAGCAAACTTCTACCATCTAAAGTAACAGTATTGTGTATTTTTGTCGTTTAATGGTCTTGTGGTAAATCTATATAAAGAATCCTTATTTTTAATATAAAAACCTGTGTGGTGTCCATCTGTAGTGTTGTCACTTGGTTAATGTATGTGTTCACACATGCTTAACCTATAACGCTCTGAGATAAGCCTTGTCTGCTCGTGCCAAGCTACCTAGAGGGTGAGCAGGGGTTATTTTAGAAGTGTAACCCCTTACCCTGACTAGAGGAAAGGTTCCCTGTTTGTCACAAGTACCTACCTGTGCCAACCAGAGAACCCGGATTCTAACAGAGATGACGTCTATAACTGCTACAATGGGCAAAGGGCACTATCTGAGATGCTCTTTGAATACTGCTGTGGTTGATATGCGTAGTACTTTAATGTTATAATAGAACCTACAAGACAGTGAGCTGTAAAATGGGAAGAACTGTAAGAGCAGCAGAGGTTACTATATGTCTCAAAATGTAGTCAATGGAAAAAAATGGCTTAGCCTTATGCACAGCGTTGGTTATCAAGACCAAACCAGACAACAACAAAATACCTGTGTCATGTACAAAATGACCTGAGGATGTGTGATGGATATGTTGAGACAATGCATCAATAATTGGAAAGCAGATAGAACATGATGCTACGCAATGGAAATCAGCTGACTAGCAATGAAAGTTTGATGAAGAGCTAAAGTGGAAAATAAATCATCTGGGTTTCTCTTACTCACCAGATTTGCTGCATTCTGAGCCATTAATGTCATCCATTGGAGGCGGGCTGGAAGGTGAAGAGCCTGAATACTTTCCCCAGTGTTGTGGTGAAACTTGTGCCATATCATTGTTACCATTTGATTCCTCACACTGTGAGACTGGGGAGACAGAAAAGGATGAGGGACATATTAAAAATGTGGAATCCTTGAGCACCATCAAAGCTCGATGCTTCCCATCCCAACCAGTAATGTAAACAAGGAAATCTATCACTCCACTGTGGCTCTTTTAGAGGTGTTTGTAATTTAGGAGGCAGATGATAACACCAAATCCATTGCCTTCATGTCCACGACTTTCTAGGCATTCACTAGGACTGCAACCTCAATAAATCCATTGTCAATGTTCTGATGATATTTCGAATGCTCTAACCACTTTGGTCTTAGACTTCCCTCAGAAAGGAATCCATGTTATGAAGTATATTTCAGTCCATGTGAAATGGAACACCACCTTGCCTTTTGCTATATTTACTGACAATTTGCGATGCTTGGATCAAATTTGGAATCGTTGTAAAAGATGTTGCGCATGTGGAACTAACATTGGCATGAGTGAGATAAAGTTGCTGTGCAGTCATAGTAGGCAATACTATGGCAGAATCAGGACAACTAAGGAGTTGGGCTTTGGACTTCCATAGAGTTGCAGAACAGTTTGATTACTATTTCACTGAGAATCAGAGAATCTGATCAACCTCAGATCTACCAGTTGAATTAATGAGAATGGCTTGTTTGTTAACAGGGACTATGTAAGCAACCAGCATCCATGTTTCTGGTAGTAACAGGTTATGTTCTCAACAATCACTCCTAGATTGTTGAGCAATGTTGTATTCCACTTTGTCAAAATATGTGTCAATGCAAGGACCTACATTTCTACAGCTAACACAAATGTCAGTGCATGTGGAATTTCAAGTTTGGCATAATGATGCTAATTGACCTTCATTTATTTATGGAAAATAATTTTTCTCAGGCTTGTCAAAAGCTGCAGCCTCACATTGGTAAATGCATAGATGTGGTCACATCTCATGCATCACTAACAGTTATAGAAGAATGTGGTTTTATGCATCAATGTTTGAGATATTTTATAACGCAGTAGACGGTAGGTTTCGTTTGATCACACTCCCTTGACCATTGGAGGTCATTCCAATTAGCAAATGATACACCCCACAGAAGGCATCACATTCAATAAAAAGTTTCAGAACCATTAATTTATGAACAAAGCCTAGTAATTACTGTCTAGCTGCATGAGTATCGATAAAAACGTACTTCTTTGAGACAACACATGTTGGATAGTTTTCCCTGATTGAGGCTTATACTGCAGCATGTGGTTTCTGGCTTCAGAACTTAAGTATTAGAAGCAAAGTCGTGTCTGCTTTAAGATCTGCTTCCATTTCAGCAACCCGTATGGTAATTGCAATATCTGGAATGAGTTGCAAACACTGAACATGTTATCCTGCTATGAATTGTAATGTGATGTCAAACTAAGATGGTACTCCTTGGAGTTAGTAAATACTATCTCTAGGTGTCACCATGAATGAACAGATGATCGATGATCTCAAACAAGTGTGTCTGCTTCATGCACTGAGAGGCGGGCACCAGAGTGATATTCAAATGTCTGATACCATTTTAATCTGACAGACTATATGTTGGGAACATTATTGAAGGTCTTAGTGAGATTGTAAAGTATATAGCACGGACTAGGCCCAGTCGACTAAGTCAAAGGGCAATCCCTTTTGAGGACGTAAACTCTCACTCACCCTAGGTGACATGCTTCATCATATGGGATTCTCCTCCCAGAGAAAAATCCTAGTTTCTCTGGGGGCTACAACCCCCTCTCTGAGAGGGAGGAGCTCAGGGATGTTTTATTAGTACACTAGAGGATGGACTAAATCCACATATGATGAGCTAATTGGTATGAGTGAGGGGTGCAGTGCTGTTAGATAAAGGATGCAGTGAAGAAAGTGTGTTAAAACTAGTTCAGGGACGGCAAATGAAATATGAAGATGATTGCTGAAATTTTTTTTTCTTTTCACACAGCCGTACCAGACCCAGATTAAAATAGTGCACACCAACAGTCAACAGTGTAGACTATGGTGAATCAACAACAAATGATGGTCAACATGTTTCAGCCGCAGCGCCTAACAAGGCTAGGCTTTCATCAGGACCACAAAAGCTACTGCACAAAATGAAAGCTGTGTGACTCCTACACAGAAAAAGGATACTGCGAACAAACACGAAATGCTTGATAGGTGTGCGTCAGCTTAGCGTCTCAACTTCACCCGTGAAAACTGGGTGGGACCATAACCTCCACCTGGCAACCGCTCAGGAAGGGAACACCGCTCTTTCCGTCGACGGAAGCGAAGTTTTTTGCTTCCACCACCACGATGGAGCCAGAACTTAACTATTCTGGCTGCAAACTTCCATCTACTTTTACACCAACTTTAGATATGGTGGGACCTGAAGTTAATATCTTTGAGAAAACTGTCATCAAAGAACTTCAGAGGATAACCAAATTTATCCCTAAACCAAATTCTAATCTGACTGCTAACGAAAAGGAGGCATTAAAGAATCTGCAGAATAACTCCAACATCACAATAAAACCGTGTGATAAAGCAGGAGGAATTGTAATAATGGATACAACCAAGTATGTTGATAAAATCAACAACATGCTAAAAAAACCAGAACACTACCAACAATCTAACATGAGGTCCTTAGATCAACTTAAGAACTTGATAAACACCACTACGACTAAAGCCTTTGCTGATGGATATATTTGCCAGAAAGAATTAGCCTATCTTAACAGAACTAACACTGTTACACCAGCAATCTATGGAGTCCCGAAAACTCATAAAGACATCCTGGATCCACCACTAAGACCCATCATCTCTTCTATAAACTCATGTACGGAACCACTGTCAAAATATGTAGATACCTTTGTTTGCCCTCTAACCACCCAGTACACCTCATATATTAAAGATACAGGACATATGATCGCAACATTGGAACATAAACCATTCAACTGCAATACACAACTACTTGTTACCCTGGACATTGAGTCTTTATACACCAATATTCCCCAGGACCTGGCTATAGAGGCGGTGGCAGCCCTCCTGGCCAGGACACCTGGGGATAGACCTGATGGGTTTATTTTGGAATGTCTCAAAATTGTGTTACAACATAACTATTTTGAGTTCAAACAAGACCTTTACCAACAAATCAAAGGCACAAGTATGGGGGCTTCCTGTGCCCCAAGTGTAGCGAACATTTTTATGGGAGAATTTGAGCGCAAACATATCTTCAATGAGATTGCACCTTTTTTTGAGAATATCACACAGTGGCATCGTTTTATAGATGACATCTTTTTTATTTGGACAGGTCCAGAATCTGATCTTCTGGATTTCATATCTTGGCTAAATCTAAATGATCACAACTTGAAATTTACTGGCAAATACTCCGCTGACAAAGTTGAATTCCTAGATATATGGATTATAGGTAACCAAGGGCATTTAGAAGTCAGCCTATACAGGAAACCAACAGCCAAAAATACCATCTTAGAGCATACGAGCTACCATCCACCATGCCAAAAAGATTCCATTCCCTTTGGGGAGTTTCTTAGAATTAGGAGAAACTGTACCAACATCACAGAGTTCATGGAACATGCCAAATCTCTCCAAGAACGCCTCCTTCTCAGAGGCTACCCGAGAAGACTGATACGTCAGTCACTCAAACGGGCTAAATACTATAACAGAGATGCCCTTATCAGTAATGAACCCAAAGAGAAAATAGACAAACTTGTATGCGTGGTAGACCATTCGAATATCAACCATAAAATCAAACAGATTTTGGATAAAAATTGGAAAATCCTGAATACCAAGGAAGATACCGACACCATACACAAACCTATAGTAGCCTTCAGGAGGAATTCCAACCTTAAAGATAAATTGGTGCACAGTAGGTTTCAACCACAAAACAAGACCAGACAAACCACCTTGGATGGCAAACCACTACCAATAGGTAACCACAGATGTGGCAACTGCCATGCATGCGAACACGCCATAGTTTCACAAACTTGGACATATGGCGAAAAATCGGGTAAACTACAACAAATGACCAACTGTAGGAGCTCAAATGTTATTTACCTGATATTATGCCCATGCGGCCTTGGCTACATAGGGGAAACATCCAGAGAGTTTCGGCTGAGACTCTCGGAACATAAATCAGCGATAAGAACAAAAAAGTTACAAGCTCCCTTGGTCAAACATTACCTTGATTGCAACCATAAGGAAACAGAAATAACATGGATTATTATAGAAAAGGTCAAGACAGTACCAGGCAAGGACCCAGCCAAAACCAGAAAACAGCGTGAAACATTCTGGACCTTTCATCTGGACACTGTACGTAAAGGTCTGAACGAGGAAATAATATGGCTAGTCACAGAATAATTAACATATACTGTTCCCAACCCTTTAGATTTCTGTAATATGTCTGCCAATTTGTATTTTCAATCTTGCATTGGTGGACTTCCAACTTACCTGGCCCTCTATCATTTCTGTTTCTGTTGGTTAGACTCTGCTCAGCTCAATACCATCCACACTTTATAATACTGGGTCTGTCCTATAGAACATAGACAATGAGAAATAGCCGTGCTGTTCATTATCAACACTCATCCCAGATTAGCTTATGATGGCTCTGCTATATTTTCTCAAGTTATCGCACCGGTAGCACAGCAACTGTAGAGATGGTATGCCGCACTGTGAGGATCTGTTCTCTAATCCAGATCACTTTAGACCATTCCAAGATGGCGCCCGCATTAGCTCCCGGAGACTGTAATATTGGTGTGTCTTTGCACGCTATATAGAGCCAGCATTAAAACAATGCCAGCGCTTAGAATGACTGCCTACTATCTAGACATCAAATTCGCTTTTGCAGTCCTTTCAATATAGGACTAGCACCAATATACACACGTCCTATACCAGAACATGTATGGCCAAAGATATTCTCCACATAAAGTTGAGTAATATACATCTGCATGTAACTATCTCGGACTAATCGATTTTCGTATTTGTCAACCTCAATTATCATGTATCCGGCCAGTACCACGTCTTTTCATCAATTCAAATACCATCCAAAGATGGCGCTGACTGTGACACTCGGATTGTTCTTATCATACGAACGCGTACGCCACCTGACTCTCACGTTGCAACACGTGATCGCAGTGCCTTTCAAACAAATACACGGCCACCATCATACTCCCGCGATGAGGAATACGACAAGCGACGCTAGCTAGGAGGTAAGGACAATGCGAGTCCCAATAACTTAACTAATTGAGATAAATAGAAAGTAAATATCGAGGATTTTCATCTTAAAGGGTTTTGTCTCGTTTTTTATCCCGCGACCGTAGGGGTCCCACCAAACTGTTTTGCACGTGTATATTTACGTATGACCGCTCATTCAAATTGTCTTTCTGCGCAACGACTAACCACTTTGGACATAGCCGCTCACGAATTGACACATGAGTGTGTGGAAGAAATAGAAACTGCTTAAAAAATACACAACCTAATGGGCAATGTACACTGCCAACTCCGACCTCGCGACCACAGTAGCACCTGTACAGTACACATACTAAGATTTACGCTGCACGTGTATACCTGCATGTGACTGCAGGCGTTAGTTGTGTCTTCCCCGCAATGTCCACACGATTTGGATACAGCTATCATATATTAATGTGTATCCTGGTTTTAATTCTACTTATTATGTAATATGTACACGTCCTGCATATAGCGTGTGCAAAGCTTACCATCAGAACCCACATACTTAGTACTGTTAATATGCTCAGTGGATAGGTCACCTCTAAAAACCCGCACCTGATGCTTAGCTGCTTGAAGCCATCTCAGCTTGAGCATTTATGACATTAAAGACATCACCAGGTCACCATTAACATAGGTTTCCCTCCAGTAATAACATCGCTGACTGCACATCCATTTAACTGACAAGATTGCGATAGCAAACTCTTGGTTCCTCTCCCCTTTTTAGATTGTACCCCTGAACACAACGAGTAAAACTGCGCAGGCCAACAGGATTGACATGCAGTACATCTGTTTAAGGACTTATTTAAATAATTTGGGTAAGCATCGCAAGGTACCCTAATCTAACCTTTGTTGAAGGATCTTTGTGCTATTGTATCCCTGATACATATATACTTTCACTTTTTATCCTTAGATGAAATTGAAATAATTATCAGACACAGTGGGACCAATCGTTTTTCGTTGTGTTTTTGAACATACAGCATGTAAGAATGAGCAATGGCCTCACATGCCAAGATATACACAATAAACTCATAAAGGGTGAGACAACCTTAAATCTATGTTTTTTCGTAGTATAATGACTAATATCAGCTCAGAATTATAAGGTATATCTCTACCCTATTTGTATTCTATAGACCTCTAGAATACCATCGTACCCATTATATCAGTGGGAGCCCGGAACAGGTGTTTGGATATCAGAGGCCAAGCCAACAAATACACGTAGGCGAATATTACGTCTATACCTCCTTTCTTTTACTCTCCCCTTTTTCTACCTAGTCCATGTGACTCATAGCAAGCTCATGGAGGTTTTAACTTTTCCTATGGCACGCCTTTTTGTACTTTGAAGCACCATTGGGTCACTCACTACATGGGCACTATCCCTTTTTTTCTGTTTGCAAACTTGTTGGAAACGATATAGTGATGCTTCTAATACTAATTTTTAGCTGCTTTGGCTCTAACTAAGCTAGAGCACTTATATATAAGACTATTTGAAAATTAACTTACCCCCAGTTGCAAGTTTGACTCTCATACATGCAAAACTTTTTTTCTGTACTCCCACATAGAGAGAACCCCTATTTTTTCGCCGTTCAGATATTAAAAGACATCTGTAAGAACATACTGGTCCTGAAGAAGGAAACGTGGTACTTATAGTCAGTCTCCGAAACGTACGTCGACCAGAAACACCAACCACACTCTGGGAGATCCTCTGAAGAATTCGACTTAAAACGTCATGACTTCAGAATTCTAGGACATAATAAGAACTGTCATAAATTTATGGATACACACTAATTTTGTTTGTATTAGAATTGAAGTAGGATCTTTTTCAAGAGATGGTTTGTTGGTTTTTAATGAAAATTTACCTATTGAGAATGTTTGTTAGTATGCAGGAGTGAATGATAGGTGAGAATGTTGATGTGACGGTTTCTTTGATTTTCTTTTTGGGGTCTCTAAACAAAAGTTTTTTTATATAGTTTTGATCCATGTTCACAAGCACTTATGAAATTTAATTTATGAGGAAACACAGTGCATGCTCTATATATGAATTAGATGCCTACCTAACAATCATGAATACTCTGTCATGTATATCTTTGTCTCTTTTATAAAAAAAAGTAAATAATAAATATCTTATATAAAAAATGAAAATGTTTTCTGAGTAACTTTGCACCTTTGGGGGTTTATGTAGTATACAAGAGATTAATTCTATAAGAATAAGACAGGTCAGATAAGAGGTTTCCTTTCTTCAAGGACCAAATCCCAGCCACAATTTCTCCTCCATCTCCCCCTCGTTGGTGTGCTGCGCAGTTTCATCACGAGGAGCCGGCGTGACTCCACCTTTCCTCACAGCCAGGGCTTCGATGCCATCTCCCGCACAAAATACTGCAGGCCAAAGTGCCATGGGCAGGCTCTGTCTCACTCCTGCAGACAGTGTTATGTTGCTAGGAGATTGAAAGAAGGAAGGGAAGGGCTCCAGGGCATGAGCCGTGAATCATGCACAGCTCACTATGGGCACCGCACACTGCTCACTGGTCTCTATAGATATTTTGTTCCCAGCTCAAACAGAATCCACAAAGCTGTGTGCTGAGCTTTACGTCATTTTTACATGGTTCAAGCTTTATCCATTTTGTTCTTTTAGAAACCATAACCAATCTTTGGGATGATGAAAGTTGGGATGGCCGAGCAAATCCACCTACCGGCGGAACTTCGCAAAATTCTGCAGTTCTTCGGCAACTCTCTGAGCACCCCCCAGCCCTACTTTTTGCATCAACCGGACACCTTATTTCAATACAAGTGCCTGTATTAGACTCATATAGGACACATATTCATAATTCATACATCATTATTGCATGTGTCCAAATAGATGACGTCCTTGTTCATGCTAGATTATGATAATTCTGCTATTCTCAGAAAATTCAGTGAGTCTTTTTTTAGTGTTTGATAACTGCCTTGTGAAAGTTGGAGTTTCGCCATATGCAGGCAAGAAACGATTCAATAAAAAAAAAATTTGCATGGCTAGAACAGGATAATATTTTAGGCACCGTTACCGGATTACAATATGGTGAAAATAGCGGTAGCACATGATGGGAACAAGAAGAGAGATCTACGCAGTTCAGTACTAAACAAGATAGATATGATGGAATGACCAGGCTACCTGCTCCCCCCCCAAGCTACTCACTCTTCAGTGCCAGGTGAGGCTGGCGCTTTCAACATTTTGTTTTTGTTGGTAAATAAAGGAAGGCATAATGTCAAATTGCTAGTTAAGAACATTGTTTTTGATAGAATGACCACAAAACTCATCCCTGAACCCCATCTTTTTAAAGGTGTTTTCAAATAGGTTTTAAGAGGCTATAGGTTCTATCCCACCTCACGAGCTCTCGTTTTCTCTGTAATAATTCTGGAAAATAGGTTATGAGCTATAACTTCCAGTCCTTCACTTTTATCTTAGGGCCAGCTGCCTGCAGACAGCTAAGGCAATGATCTCAGGATAGATTGGGCAAGACATGTGTAACCATGAGTGTTCATGTGCAGGCTTAGTATGGAGAACTGTTGTCCGACTTAGGCTGTCATCTGCATACAGGTTGGTAATCAGCATACATTACAGGTGCCAGGGGCATAGATATGTCAAGACCTTGTAATTCATTGGAGTACCAAAAGGAAATACACCTTTCCTTTAGAGTAAAACGTGTATAACCTGTAGTGTTTTTCAGTTTGTGCGCTTTATGTCTAAAATTTATTAAATTGCAACTTTTAATTAGTGTACGGTACAATCATCAAAGACGATGTCAGTTTACATTAGCATGGGTCTAAAAGTCACATCTAAGGTCAGTTTTAACGAAGCTAAATTATTCTAAATATGTGTCTCTGAAATGTGTTTTCTGAGTCTCCCACTATTGACATTCACTCTCCAGCTGCCAGGAAGGGTGGAGAGAAACGTTGTATTCCCCAGCTAGAAAACTAAAGCCCCTTCAGAATTGTAGGCCACTTTGCGAATTTCAAAGACTGGTTGCATCATTCCCATGTTAAGGAATTCAAATGATGTTTCCAGACTGAAGAATAGAGAGAGGCCAGACTGATATCCTCAATGCTAATCAGAAGTCTACCTTTAAAGTTTGGAAGGTAAAAAAAATTCTGAGGCAACAGCACAGCAGACTGAAGTTTGAATAATGACGTCATGAACATTTCCTAGCATGCTGGGCAGATGTAGGGCAGTCATTGGGCTGCGTCCCCTTAGTGTAAAACAGGGAAAGATTTTGAAAACAACAATAACATTGAAGGAGCGGTTGCAAGACATTTGAATCCAAATATCCTGCTCATGCACATTTATATTCCCTCTCTGTATGTACTTTGAGGCTGGACAACCCGTCAGAAAATGTGAAGGTTGACCACATATTGATTACATGTTGTGAGAAATTGGGTTGTTCGATGGAGAGTAGTAGAAGCCCCACTTAGGCAACAACCACAATCCTCACTAAAAAGTCACTAAATTAAATTGTGCTTACCCCCTGGTTGCCTGGCACAATAACAGCCAGGCTGTAATGTGTAGAGTATTTACGCAGCACACAAACAGTAGTAAAGTGTAAACACAACACAAGAAAAATCCCACAACAAATCAAAAAATAGAGTACATTTAAAAAGTAAAATGACACCAGAATGACACAAACCAATTAGTAGAACTGGAGCTATCTCATTTCAAGCTTTTTATTGAAAATAGTACAAAAAAAGCAGAACGCACTGTTCACATGTATTTGTTTGCACTGGACCAGAGGAAAGTCACAAGTTTAGGATCACCATGAATAGGTGCAGGCCGGAAACTGGGACCAGGTTATCTTCTCGAATCCTAGTGTGAAGTGTTCCATTCACGATTGAGGTGACCAAGAGGAGGAGACTTTCCATGTGAAGAGCAGTTTGAGAATCACGGATGGTCGTTGTTGTAGTGGGAAGAGCCAGTCCTCCCTGGAGCCAGGAATAACACAAAGGGTGTTTTACAGTTTCTTGCTTGGTCCTATTTCAAGTGAGGAAGCTTGGGAAGTCTTTTTGGTAAAACTGTTCTGAGTTATTCTTATGCTGCACGTGTTCAGTGTATATTTTGCAAGACAGATCTGACTCCTTTTCGAGGAGCAACATCAAGTTCCTAGATTTATTAGTTCTCTAACCATGATAAGCAAAACAAATGCACCCAGCTGAGTGCTGATGTGTGAACGTTCATAATTTGTTTTGCTGTTTTTTAGCTTGGTTCCTAATTAATTGGAGCACCACTGTGATTGTGAATTTAGTGGTTCCAGAACTCTCTTGGATTTCAAGCAGTAAATCTACTAGAAAATTACTGTTGCCCTTTTGACTTTACGTGATCTATATAACATGTTGCCTTAGACCGCAAGTCCATACCTGACTATCTGTTTTTGCAGTGCTGAAATCCTTTCTAGTGGTTCCTTTCTTGTGGCTGCCAAATCTTAGTATGATTCCAGATGTTGACGTCCTTCTACCATCATCAGATACAATGGCAAGCTGAAAGTGACTATGTTTTCCTGATGATAGATCCACACATGGACAGCATTTAGAGATTTAAACATTAACATTTTCATGTAGACACTACTCCAGTTGGTTGTATGTGAGTTGCTTCCTTGCAAAAATAGCATACTGTGTAATTGGTGAAGGTTCTAAATGGGGATCTCTAATTGACAATGGTTTTCAACTTCGTCCAAGTAGGGGGCCCTTCTTCCTAGTCAGGCTAAGGGGGATACACTTCTAAAATAACCCCTACTCACTCCTTGGTAGCTTGGCACAAGAAGACAGGCTTATCTCAGAGGCAGTGTGTATAACATTTGGGCATGCTTACAGTAACACAGTGAAAACATTACAAATGTACACCACACCAGTTAGAAAAATAAGTAAAACATTATCTATACCAAACAAGACTAAAACCGTAAAAAATCCACAATACAATACTGTAAAAATTGTTCACTTTGCAAGATAACCTTTGAATTGCAAAAATAGCTGGAAAACACAGTTCTTCCGAGTCGGTAGCCCTGTCTGGGGCAACCTCAATGTTGAAAGCGACAGAGTATCACAATTCCCACTGACTTCATCGGTGGGGGGTCAGCTAAAGAGAAGACAGACTCGAAAACAGTACCTTTACTCTTTGCGGCCGACACAATGGTACGATCGGTCAGGTGTAACCGTCGTGGTTGCGGTGCAAACCAATGGAAGCGGCATTGGGGGCAATGCCCTCACCATGCGGTGCAGGCAGCGGCTCAGTGACGGTCATCCAGACGGCATTGGTGAGCGCAAAACTTACGGTGGGGGTGAGGCGGTACTCTATGCGGTGCTGGCAGGTTGCAGGTTCATGTACCAGTCAGGCAGCGACGGTGTCAGTGACTTCCAGGCAGGGTGAAATGAGGCGGTGCAGAATGAGGTGCCCACAGGATGCAGTGACAGCCACAGCTCGGTGATGATCGTCAATACGGTGTAGATGAGGCCAAGGACACGGTGCAAAGTACGGCAGTGCCTTCTGCAGGGCCTTCAGGACAGGGAATCCTGTGACGGACTCGGTGACAGAGTCAGTTGCCGTTGTCTTCTACGGTGACTGAAACCAGCGGTTCCAGAGATGGTGCCCAGAAGGATGGTGAGGTCTTTGCTGTGCCTGGAACCAGTTGAACAGGGGGCAAGTTCCACTTCCAAGCCCATGGAGAAACTTCTCAATCAGGATGCACACACAGTTCCTCTCCATGGCAGCAACACCTACTGCAGCCCAACCCCAGACAGCACACAGCAAAGGGGCAGTACTCCTCCTGTTTCTTCCAGCTCTTCTCCTTGGCAGAGGTTCCTCTTGAAGTTCTCTTGAAGTACTACCTACTTTCTAAAAGTGTTTTTTTCAAACCCAGAATGTAAAAATCACCCTCACTTAAAGATGCATCTCAACATTCTGAGTGCAGGAATATCAAACCTCATTTTCCTATCTTGTTCCCATGGGCAGTAATACTCATTAAATGTTATGAGCAAACTCCCCATTCAATCATATGGGGACAGATAGTCTTACAATAGTGTAAAACGAAATTGGCAGTATTTCACTATGAGGACATTCTACACACATCAGGGCTACCTTTCACATACACTGCACCCTGCCCACAGGCGTACCTTGGGCCTACCTTAGGGGTGACTAACATGTAAGAAGAAAGAATGGGAGGACCTGACAAGTCGACATGGCAGTACCAAACTGCGCACAGATACTGCAGTGCCAGATCTGAGTTACATTTAAAGGCTGTTTAGGAGGGTGGTACAATCAGGGCTGCAGGTCCACTAGCAGCATTTGATTTACAGACTCTTGGCACACACAGTGCACTGTACTAGGGACCGATTGCTAAATCAAATAAGTCAATTACATAAAAACCAATCAATGGGTTAGTCGATTACTTTTCCTTGCTCCCTACGGACGCACCATCACTTGCAGGAGTTAAAATCCCCATACTCATGTTTGCCGACGACACCCTCATAATTTCTAAAATGCAGAGTGGTCTGTAGAGGACACTAATGAGATTCGAAGGATTTTGTAATAAGCGTGGCCTGGTAATAAATGCAGACAAAACAAAGTTCATGGTCCTCCATAGACGTCAGGCCATTAAGGGAAGGGTATCTCTTAATGATGCCCTACTTGATCAAACTGACATTTTTAACTACTTGGGGATAACACTAGGGAATAAACTTAACTGGAAGCCGGAAATAGAAACCCTGGCACTCAAACACCGTCATTTGGCAGGAGCCTTGTTGAAAGAGTTCAAGTCTTCGAAGACCCAGCCCATGCTCCCATTGTTAAAAATTTACAATTCTAAAGTTATAGCTTCTGTTACCTATGGGGCAGAGCTTTGGGGTTTCGACAATTTAGCTCCACTAACCCTAGCTCAAAACAAGTTTCTGAGAAACGTCATTGGCGTTCCACAGAGGACCCCCATAAAGCCTGTCTACTGTGACCTAGGGTGTAGGGGATTGGACGATGTAGCAAAGTTTCGCCCCATAGCGTATTGGCGTAGACTGTGGACTACTCCAGAGCTGCAGCACTATGCCTCCGCTTTAAAAGATGTATGGGCATCTGACACATCTTGTAAAATAAAATGGCTACAAAACATCAAAGCCACTCTGACAAATATGGGTGTGCGACATTTATGGGAAGATCCAGAGGGTCAGCAGTTTCCCTCAAAAAAGGATATGAAGGGACTCTATTGGTCCATGGTGGCGAGGAAGAACATATCGATGTCTGAATCTTCATCGTTGACAGGGACATTTTTAGAGCATAAGCTCTGCCCCCAATATGAGTCTTACTGGGACATTATCACCAAACCCAGGGACAGACGCCTTTATCTACAATTTCGGGTGGGTACACTACCCATAAACTCATTTATATGCAAATGGCACAACTCAAATGATAATAAATGTAAGTTGTGTATGAGGCAGGAGGAGACCTATTCTCATATTTTATTTGTCTGCCAGGCCTATCAGGCGTCACGACGCAAATGGCTGAAACCATTATGCAAGAATATGGGTGTTAGAAGTAGTGCTCTTGCACAGAGAATACTGGTGACCGACACAACTATTCCGACTGTCATAGTCATTGCTTGATTTTTTAGCTGGGCGTGGCTTATTCAGGAAAAGACTACAAGATCGCCCAATACAGCGAACCCTCCTACAAACTCATGCACAAGCAAAATGTTAGACCGGGCGGGTTAGCTTATAGTTTGTAACAAAATCCAGAACTTAGTTGGTGCTTTAACTGTTCCCTTAAGTAATTGCAAAAAGAAGTTACAAACTGCTCGGCCCTAATCACACAGTGTGTGGAACATTTTGATGACTGTATTATGTTTTTATAATCTTTGAGATTTTACTGATATTTTAATCATAGTACTTTTTCACTATTTATATGATAAATAGTTATGCAACTGGTTTTGCTTTAATAGGTGGAAAGTAGTAGTTTTAATGATCACATTTTAGAGTCATATGCTTTTTTTTTTTAACTGGTGTGTGTATTGTTACTTGTTTTTTGTGATCTCAAGCGATCGAAATAAAGTCTTTTGAAATTGAAAAACAAATCCATAACAGTAATTTACAAAGGGAGCACTTGCACTTTGCCACTGAACAGCAGTGGCAAAGTGCACAGAGCATCTACACCAGCAAAACGAAGTTCAACACACAGCAAAAACATAAGAGGTAAAGGCAAAAATACAGGGGAAACCCACGCCAATGAGGCCAGGTCTAACAGTGACTGTTTAACAAACCTTAGCGTTGAGCATTTCTAGCCTTCAATTATGTACATCAGCCACACTTTATGTCCACTCAGCTTGAGTACATATTATGATTGGTCTCTGTCACATTGTCTTGACACTAGCACAAAGTGATTCAATACACAGAGCTTGCTTTGTTTAAAAATTGACTCATGAATACAGAATGTATACAAAGGATTGCTTGTCTGAGTTCCCTTTTTTTCTTGTCCTTGGTTTGCTTCAGACAATTGTTATTAAATGGTGAACATTTATTTGCTGAACATATGTTTATCTTCATAGTTCTTTCATATTGACTTCAATTGATTTATGAATGGTTCAGCTTAGATCACCTTTCACCTCGACGTACCCTACTGGCACTATCCAGGAAAGCACACATATAACCAGATAGGACTAGAATGAAAGTGTAGTAAGCCCAGGCCTTCAGGTCAAGCAGTAGCTTTCCCTGACCTAAATCACGATCTCTTTATATGATAACGGGGTCAGTAGGGATTCATTCAAGTAAGTGGTACGTGTGGCAGTCAGGATAATGTTGTGGCAAGCTGATTCCTGGGTACTCGGTATGAAAAAGACTCACATTTTATATACTACAGTCTGTGAAAATGTAGCACCTAATAAGTAACAGTCAGTCAGTCAGTCAAAAAAGTCTTTATTCGATTTTCATCATAAAAGACATACTATACATAATAAAATTCATATGAAACAGTTATATCAACATAGCATATTATTAAAACACGATGACTGTACATAGTAGGTAAATATAATAAACCCATGATACCAAAGCCTGTAGCCATAAAAATAACAGTTATTAAAATCGACAAAATGGCATATATAACACAAGTTAGGTTGTAACCTTCCGAGTCCTAAGAATCCAAGCCCAGCTATTAGCTGGGCTTGGATTCTTAGGACTCGGAAGGTTACAACCTAATAAGTAACTCAATCGCCCTTAAAGTTCTAATTTTAGTAAGAAGTACCAGCCCCTCTGAATGGACATTGTTCTATTCTTCATTTATGAGGCATCACTTGGCAGCCCTGCATCTCTTGGCATGAGAGAGTCCATCAGTGTTGTAGAGATAGTTTGGAGATTTCTGAGCACCTTCATCTCACTGCCTGATCAATGTACGGCAATGTCACACACTATTTTATTAAGTAGTGGTACAGTGTACTCTAACCTGCAAATCAAGACAGTCTAAATGTTGGTTTTACAGTAGACAGATTAGTTTTAAACAATCGAGTTTTGAGTACAACAGTTTGGGTACAACAGTTAAATGGTCCTACACTTACATGAACAAGAGGCTTAATTAGTCTTTATGGGTGTACCTTGTCTGCCCAAAAACTCACAGTTTTCAAGTTCTAATTTAGAAACAGGTGACCCGCCGTGTTTCTGACAGTGGTGCCCTTGTGGGGTTCATTGGCTAAAACATTTGATCAACAGCGCAACTGACATAGCACCTTCAGTCAAAGTACCTCAGACCGCCTTCGCTTTAGGGTGGATATTCCGATGTACTTTTCAGTGGTGGCTAGCAAGTTTAGGAGGAATGGAGGTGGCCAGGACACACATGCACACATACACATACACACTCACAAACACACACACACACAAACACATCCATTCACAACACTTATTACCAAACATTGATACATACAAGCATGCACGCACCAAATATACATTTTTTAAAAACACACACACTTGCGTGCAGCTCTGCCTCGGGGGTCCCAGGAGGCTTGGGACTGCCATCTTCCCTCAATGGCTGACCCAAGGTCAGCCAATGAGGGAAGGCATCAGTCCCAATCTCATCACATAGTGGGATGGGGTCAGTGAGACTGCTGACCCCACCCACTCTGTGATGAAGAGTCACTGATTGACACTCAACCCTGGGTGCCTCAGGGCTTAAAAGTTACCCCTTGTTACTGACCGCAGGGCCGCAGCTGAGCTGAGGACGTCACGCCTACAGGAGCTGTGACATCCTCGGCCCACCAAAGTTCAGTTCAGGCAGCCAGGAGCCTGCACATTTAGCACATGACTGTTTCCTGGATGCCTGACCTGAAAATGAACAGTGTCTCTCAGGCTGACCTTTGTTCAGCCTGACAGACACTGTTTGTGAGGGGCAAAATGTGGGGGGGGGGTGGCCGCTCAGCCCCAATGGACCGGCCACCACTGGTTTTGTTAGAAAAGTCTTGTGGTCCAGAGAAGGAAAACAAATTACATGCTGGGTAAAACATTAAGAACAAACTCCTGCTTTGGGAGTTTGTTTTTTTTGAAAAACAGAAAACTGTTGCAGTGCAGGCGTGTGGAAACATGCCACCCATATACCAAAACCTCATGCCTTTAGAGGAGCCAAAATATCCACTAGGCAGGCTGAGAACTCTAAATATGGCGTGATGTAGAACTGCCCACCAATGACTAAATAATGACCCTGGGGCCAGATGTACGACCGTTTTTTGGGGTTGCAAAGAGGTTTTAGGCCCGTATCCAACCGCAAGAAACTTGTGGACCATGTACAAACCCTATTTTGTGAGTCGCAAACAATTTGCGACACGCAAAATCGGTTTACCGACTCGCTATTAGGAAGGGGCATTCTAAGGGCGTCCCTTCCTAATACACTCCAAACAATATATGAATGTTTTGCGACCACAATTGTGGTCGCAAAACACATGCAGTTTACCACCCTTCTCAGAAGGGTGGTGATGCACTCGCAAATGGGAAAGGGTCCCCAGGAGACCCCTTCCCCTTTGTAAATGCATGCGCAAATATTTTTTAAGGGCGGGCAGTGGTCCCAATGACCACTGCCTGCCCTAAGAAATAAAACGGAAAAGTTTCATTTTTCTTTTTTTAAATGCATCCCATTTTCCTTTAAAGGAAACGGGCTGCATTTGAAAAAAAAAATGCATTATTTAAAAGCAGTCCCGGACATGGTGGTCTGCTGACCCCAGCATGCCACCACCCCTGGGAGTCCCAGCCATTCCCAAAGGGGTCGCAAATTGCGACAGCCTCATTAATATGCATGAGGCATGCAATTTGCGACCCCATTGGGAATCGCAAACACTGTATCAGACACTGTTGTACCTTGAGTTTTGCAACAATTAGTCGCAATTTGCGAGTCACAAAATTCAAAGGTCGTACATCTGGCCCTTGGTGTTGAATGTGTGCTCTGTGATTAGAGTTTCTGTATTGGTTGGTGCACACTGTGGGCTTTTTGTTTCTCTGTTTGATTCTTTTTACATAATTTTGTGAGCTAAATGAATACCAGAGTATGCACTTTCATGGCCAACGCAGCTTCGGAAAATAGTAGGTATAATGACTGAATGGCATTATGTCACTTTTAGCTTTGATTTCATTCATTGTGTTTTGATAAAGTTTAATCATATTGTTTGGAGTAATTTCAGATTTTTCCAAAATTGCATTATCAAATTCGTCTTTTTGGTCGTGCTGTTCCTGACACAAGTCAGCTTTCGGTTTAGCATAGGGAAGCTCGGTGCTACCTGAATGCGAAATGCAGGACTTTGCAAGCATCTCACTAGCATCTAGGGGTCATTAAATTCCTTCTTCACGCAGCAACTCGTACACATCCCTACAGTGTGTTTCCAAAATGTGAAAAGACAGCACATTCTGTGTGCTCTGGACCTGGTTGAAACAAGGTAAAGCAGAATAAGGTGAAGCTGCGAATAGAATTCAACCACGTTGCTTTTAACAACATGTAAATATCAGAGTCTGAGGAACAATTTTTTCCCTCAAAATGAAAACGAAAAACGAAAAGCAGCAGGTTTCAGTCTCTGCTGTTTCCAGTGGGATTACAGAAACATGCCACTTTCAATATTCATGAGTTGAAAGAAAGATAGCAGAGTACATCAATGATGCGCCAATGTGACAGAACATGGGGCTTGTGAGAGGCCTACGGGCATGTAGTTGTCGTTGGCAAAGTTTTGTATATGGAGATGGCGTCGAAGTCTCACAAAAAGTGCATCAAGTGACACATTATCAATAAAACGTTCTTTGATTGAGGCCTACGGCCTTTTCCGAGTGTTTCTGTCCACTATAGAGATATGTGGCGTCGGTATGGCTTGCACATCTGTAACCTCTGTAAGGTATTCACTTACGATCATCATCCATCATGTCAGCTAAGGATCTTGATACTACTTGGTTCTTAGACATCCTGTTCAAGGACTTTTGGAAACAGGTCCTTACGTACAGCGCATTTTGAAAATTCTCACATCACACTGTAATATGTTAGCATTTTGTCGCACACTTTATAAAAGCATAATGTAACTCAAAAATGTGCATAGTTACATACACTGTAGGAAACAACTTTTAGAGCCAGTCATTCCCTGTCATTTTTCCGATGTGCCTAGGTATTTGCTTCTTTTTTTGTTGAGATGTTGTGCTCCCGAAGAGTATATCTGACACTTTCCAGAGATGCCCTTAGTGTTCCCCGAGATTTCGAATAATCTCCATTGGTTCAGGAAGCAAGTGGCCCCCTGGCTAGCTCTCATCCACCCCTCGCCCCCAATGCAAGCCTTGATTGGTGGCAGCTGAATGTTGTTTTGTGGAGGCTCTGCGTGTGCCCCAGGCAGTTGCCCAATGTCATCCCCATGCTAAATAAATGCACACATGTAACGCGTCTTGCTGCTTATTTTAATTATACGAAATATTCCTGCTGCACGGAAACTAATGTAGCTGTAGGAATGGCTCACTCTTGTAATACTCTGGCTCACCCATGAATTTCAGGAGTAGTACACGGGAAAGTCACAGCAAATCGCTGTGAGTCGGGTCCATGGTCGCAAGCACTATGCATTGCTATCACACATGTAACCTTTCACAAATATTAGGGTATATGAGCTAAGATATTGCGGTTCACAGTCATTAGTGGTGCACCTGATTTTAGCACAATCGTTCAGTGTATATACATTTAAATTACTGAAACCTTTGACAGAATCTAAAAAGATAGTGACTTTGTTACTTGTGGTGGACACCAATCCTCCCCAAATAATAAACCACTTTTGCACACTGATTAATATGTATTTCATATTTCATATTCGATGAAGGAAACTCCTACTGACTAATTCTCATTGATTTGTCAGTGTCCTTTGACTTAGTTGATCATGGCAAATTGATGCCGTGAACACCACATGGGCATTTGTGTCACAGTCTAGGATTGGTTCTCCTACATTCTCTCCAGCAAACATGAAGCTGCAAGTTTGGAGAAGTTAATCTGGGGTAATATATACATTGCTTTATGGTGTTCCCCGGCTCAATTCTACCCTTATGTTATTGAACAGGAGCTGCTGAGTTTGATCTTTGAAAAATCCTGAGTCTTGATTCATTAGTATGGAGATAACGGACAATTATATTTTTACAAAAATCAGCTGTCAGTTCAGTGGCAGTTTCACTCTCTTTTTATGTCTTGAAACAGCCAATTCTGGAAACGTTTTAAGCCACAAACTACATAAAATGTAATTCCTCATTTTTTCTAACTATGAAATACAAATGAATACCTCTTGTTTAAATGACTTGACAACAGGAGACTTTTCACCACCACTTTGGCAAGCAGTAAAAACTTGGGATTTTGCTTTAAACTTTTACTTCGGTGTTTTTTTTTGGTGTCAGTCAGTAAATTGTATTCTACACGCTCAAAAAATATTCAGGCATCTTATCTTGTCTGACCACTGCGGTTCAAGCTCTTCTGCTTTGAAGACTAAACTTTGGAAATGCTAACTTAGCAATTGCCACAGAAGCCTCTCTCTCCCTTGCCTTGTAGTTAGTGGGCAGACTTGTCACTGAAACAAGAAATGCAGCCAGCTAATGCTGATTTTAAGAGATCAACAGTGGCTTCCTACTCCAGCAAAACAAATCATCAAATTGTGCTGCCCGGTTTGTAAAGCTGTATACCTATCTACCCTGCACCAGAAGTTTTGATAAATGGCATCTCTCTTAAAATGGAAGATCTCATTCACAGAAAATATTATTCGCAGGCATACTACCTCTGCTTGAATTCTCTACCCTCTGACATTTTGAATATTCCCTTTCTTACAGCACTCAAAAACAGTATAAAAGCCCACCTTTTCTGCCAGTTTTGAATCTAGTCGAAATTCTACACTCTCTCTGTTCCCTTGGTCATGTAATTACCCAATTCTTATGCTTGCTCAATGATATATGTTTAATATCAATTTTGGCTGAGCTTTGTTCTATTTAATCAATTCTCATTTACCAGTTATGCAAGGGCGCTCTGTGAAACAATTACGTAAATATAAAGAACATAAATAAATACATAGGATATAAGACAGCTTATCAGTTAACAATGTACAAAGTCACTAAGAAGTTCTCTGAACATATAGCTGAACGATGCTGGAGGCCATGGTCCTTTAAAAAGCCAGAGATCTGCAAGTAGTCAATTAAGCTAATGCCCTCTAAAATGTCAAGGAATATAAAAGCCTCTTATTGGTCTTCATTAAGAGCAATGAGGAAGTTTTCTTTGGTATCATGCAGCAAAGATTCTGTGCCCCACATGGATCTACAATCCAAATGAATGTCATGCAGGATGTAGTTCTGCTCAACATATTTGAATCTGCTGGCTAACTTCGTTTTCTGAATTTTATTCTCAAATGGTGAATATTTAGGCAAAATATATTGCTCCCCAATGGTTTCTTTAAAAGGGGATATAGAACATATAATTGACAGAGTGTGGAGCAGTGTAGGTTAGAATGGAATAATTCACGTTCATTCGGAAGAGTGGTGAACGGATTGTTTATTTATGCATCACGACATGGATAAAGACATTTTTCCACAGAGATACTCTAATTTCAGTGAGCAAAACCATGATTCTCCTACACAAGTCCGTTTCAGAGAAAACAAGATAACCGAATGAGAATTAAATCATCTGCATTAAACACTTTAACATCTGCATTAATTTTAAGTGCATAAAGAAAAGAAAACAGTAGAAACAAAGAAAATTGGACAAAGACTTGATAGATAACAGTGAAAATCTTTAACTGGTTTTGGACTGAAAGGTAACGGAAAAAGAATAATAATCAAAAATGTCCGCATATCATCTGGAGGTCTGATCATGCCTCACAATGTTGACATATGAGCAAATATATTGAGTTGGATCATACAGATAAAACAAAGCAATGTAACCAGCATGTTAAAAATGGTGAAAAGAATGAACAGTCCCACCATGGCAGTCTGATTTCTGTGTGTTCCTACCTATCACTGTACCTACGCTGAGAGCATAGTGGGTGTAGCCTCTGCCTGATCTCTTAGGTTAGCCTGAGACCCCAAACATGAATAACTTGGCCAGGGAATCGGCCTGGAGTGGGATTGGCAATTGTTCTCTGAAGATCAGCATCAGGGGCAGCTGTTGTTTTTGGCAGATGCCCTCCCTGCTTTTGCCAAACTGCATACTACCCTGTAAATGATTCATAAAGTAGCTAGTGCCCTAAATGTTTCCCTTGGCCTAATTCAGACGAGTCCAGAGAGTTCTTAATTTCCTCCAGTCCTGTACAGCAATAATTAGCCTAGTTCGGTTATCTTCTGAAGCATTCCAGCCATCCTTTGGCTGGCAGTACTCCAGGATAGTCCTAGGTTCAGTAGAAATATAGGGCTTGTAGTGGACCCCTTCAATGAAGCTACTCTAGTTCGTGTTACATTGATTAACGCACTTTCGATGCAAAAACACGCTAACAATATTTATGATCTTTTAGAGGAAGGTTAGTCTTGATTTTTTATGTATAATTGAATCTTGGCTACCTGATGGTTCTATTCCCTCTATTGCTAATGCCATTCCCTTGCCATGCTGGAGTTTTAACTTACAGGCTCCCGGGACCGGCGGGCTCTTTTCTGAAATTGTTAGATAAAACTATATCCTATTTACCTCTAAGATACTCACATTTTATGCTTTTAGGTGATTTTAACTTACACCTGGACAATTTACCTGACGCAGACGCTTTGGATTTTAAAGAAATTATGAACTTGCTGGGATTAAATCAATACATTGTGAAACTGACTCGTCAAGGTGGTTATAGACTGGATCAAGTCTGCTCCAATGTTGTTATACAAATGGAGCAAACGCAGTCCCTAATTTGGTCAGATCACTATCGAGTTAGATTCGCCTGGCAGTTTCTAGTAAAATCAGACCCAGTTTCAGGCAGGTTCCATAGCAGGAAAGCTTTTATTAACATAGTTCCATTGAAATTTATGAATATTCTAAAACAACATATTCCGGCCTTGTTAGGCATACTTGAGGAAGATGTCACAAAATATGATAACTGGATTAGAAATGCTACAGTGGAGCTAACATCAATTCTCCAGTGCAGAGTAAATAGAAGGACGACTTCCAACCCATGGTTCTCGGTCTCCCTTAAAACAGAAAAAAATGATGTAAGGTGCTAGAACGAAAATGGAGAAAGGAATACAATCTAGTGGATAAAGAGACTTATAAACTAGCACTAAAAGAATATTATGCCTCAATAACCAAAGCTAAACAAGCCTACTATGAGGAGTTGATTGAAAAGGCGGGGCATAGATCGAGAGAGGTTTTTTCAATAGTTAAGAGTCTTATGGTCCCATCAGTATGTGTCTATTCCCATTCAGTCTCGTCCGAATGGTGTGAAAAGCTTGCTAGTTTTTTTGATACTAAGATTTTAAGCATTCAAGTCAGTTTGTCTTTAGGTCAAATACCTGTTGTATATTCCTTGATAAAATAACTAACCGGTATGTACTCCCTTTCTAAGATAAAGCTGAGCACTTTTGGGACTATTTCGTTGGATTGCTCTCTGTGGACTCTGAAGGCCACTAAATCTGGCTCTCTTACAGATCTGTGCTCCCCTAAATTACTGGCATTAAGGGCTGAAATTATCAATCCGGTGGCTAACTTAATCTGAAATACATCAATAAGGACAGCTACAGTCCCTAGCGTGTAGAAGCAGGCATTGATTCTTCCGCTCATAAAAAAGCCGGGAGCAGATCTAGCCATTCCGGATAATTACAGGCCTATTTCCCTGTTACCTGCCCTATCTAAAATCTTAGCGAAACAAGTAAATATACAGCTGTCCAGCTTTTTGGAAGCAAATAACTTGTGTCACTCTAGTCAGTCAGGCTTTACAGCCCGATATAGTACAGAAACAGCACTGGTGGAGGCATCAGAATATATTAGAGTAACCATGGGTATTGTTTATGCTTGACCCATCAGCAGCATTCGATAACGTGCCCCACACAATGTTGTTGGATCTTCTTCAGGCTATTGGAGTTACAGGTCAGGATCTGGATTGGCTAATGTCATTCTTAGCAAAGAGAAGTCGACAAGTTTGGATTCCTCCATCCTCCGCCACTCCACATCATGTATTTATGAGAGTCCCTAAGGGCTCTGCCCTAAGCCCTACACTTTATAATTTATATCTTACCCCTCTGGTTCAACTAGCAGAAGAAATGGGAGCAGAAGTGATCTCCTATGCGGATGATAAATAATTGATGTTCTCTTGAGACAAGGGAACTGAGCTGAAGGGCAGACAGATTAAAACTGCAGTCTTTCATTTTTTGGCAACGGCTCAACTCAAATGCAATGAGAAAGAAAACAGAAGTTCTCTTCTTTGGGAAGATTCAACCAGATTTCTGGCAAACCTTTTGGCCAGACAACACATGTCTGCGAGGACCCCAGAAAGATACATTTAAATATCTGGGTATTAAATTTGATAACAGGCTGTCCTTTAGGCCTCAAGTAACAATGTTGGTAGGTACCTGTTATGGGATTATGTGGTCCCTAAAGAAAAGTCTGCCTCTTCTATCCTATTCAGCAAAGAAAAAAGTCACCCAGGCACTGATAACCTATAGAATAGATTATGGAAATGAGTTATACTTATCAGAGTACCTAATGAACAAACTCCAAGCGATCCAGAATGCAGTGGCATGGCTCTTGTTATATGTACCAATGCAAACACATATTATGCCACAGCTGAGTGCACTTCATTGACTGCCCATCAGGAAAAGAGTAACAGGGGCCCTCCTACCTCAGAACCAGATTCAGCTTTCATAACCCTACAAGACAGCTGAGATCGACCAATAAAGCTCTGGCAGACATCCCAAGGATTCAGCAAGAAAGAGCAGGAGGAAGATCTTTAGGGTACCTGGGGTCGACTGCATGGAATCAGCTACCTGTGGAGCTGCAGGTCATAAGTGATATAGCAATGTTGAAGAAGAAACTTAAAGCATGGTTTTTGAGCAGGCCAAAGTCTTTTTATTTCTGACCTTGCTGCTGTTGTGTCGGTGCACTCCTTGCAGTAACTGTGCACGAGATAAATTGCATATCATATCATATTCTTTTGTTCAAGTGGCAAGAACCGTATCTGGTAGACACATCTGCCTCAGTGTTAAATTGAAGACCCTCCTGTAAAATGGAAGTAGACCAGTAAATTGCAAAAAAGTAGTTTGCTCATTCAGGCCTCATAGCTGAAATGTTAGGAAGATGAATAGCAGCATCTATCTATCTGTGGTGCTCATTCCAACTGTCTTTTCTCCCAAATGATAGTCTTTCTCTCTTCTACACACACACACACACAAAAACACACACACATACAAACATGCACACTGACCACACCCATTCACTGACATCTCACATCTAGGGCAAGCAGGGAAAAGAGAAGCAGGAAATACACTACAACATCCAGCTGCGCACAGCTGACCTCTCTGTAATGCAACCGGTCAATAAAGTAGGTTCAATTCAATGCCCTTGAACTGATCATCTAAATTTTGATTTGATAAACCTCAAAGAAAGGCACACAAGAAGAATTCCCCTTTCCCGTGAGCTAGGGAAAAAGACTATTAAGAGCAGAACTGAAAACACCCAGATAGTCATCACAGGATTTACTGTCTGGGGAGAGGAGTACAGAAAGTAAAGACTTAGGGGCTGATTGCGATGGCGGAAGGACCGTCACCGCCGGCATGCCCCGTTACGGGCCCCCAATGTTGGGGGGGAGGTGTTGGTGCACTGGGGGCGTACCCATGGTACCCCTCGACATTTCACTGCACCAAGTGGAAGGCATCGAGTGGTGCCTGCCACATAGTGCAGTGGAATGCACAACATGCCTTTTTTGACACCGTGGCGGAGCTGCTGTCAGCAGCACCTGCCGCATTGTTATAGGTTCAGGATGCGACCGTCGCAGTGGCGGTCGCATCCTGATTTGTTGTGCGGAACCACTACAGGTATTGCGGATGGTCCCGGTCTTCACCACCATGGCAGACGGACTCCTGTCCATCCGCCTTCGTAATCGGCCCTTTGATGTGCTCAACCAGGACATTCATAACACCTTGAGGCATCTCTTCACAAACAAAGATGAAGTTCACCTTCTTAAAGTAATTCTGCCTGAGCATTTTGCAGCCTCACCATTCTCTAAACTTAGCTCAACCGAAGATGTTGATGGTGCAAGATTCATTGCAAAGTAATCCCAGAATCTGTGGGCATTGTTTTCACAAAGGTTTTGTTAACTCAGTTCACCTTCAAGGAACTAGTGTTCACCAGTATACCATTCCTGGTAACTCCCTCTCTCATTTCCTTGACCAATCATGTTCTGGACATGTTACACCTTCTCCCCATTTTCCACACAGGTGTTGCTAACACTGGTAAGAATACTGAAGACTAGAGCGAACTTGAATAAAATATGGCTCCTTTAATGAAAGACTGGAACCCCATCAAAAAGTTATTTCTAGTTCATTCTTCCTTTGATAACGTCTCCTTTTGAGCTTAGATACACAAGCAATGCAGCGGCGGCTTGCGCAGATCGGAGTGGTGTGGTGAAGGGTGGGGAGGAGGGGTAAATAAAAAAGAAACATACCTCCCAGGTGCCTCTCCTCCGTCATCTCTCCACGTTTCTCCCGGCTGGAACAGGAAGCACCCAGGCTCCCCTAATCCAATCACAACGCTGCAATGTAGCATTGTGATTGTCTGAGTGCCATGGTTTGGTGCTCAGCCAGGGACTGGGAGTCTGGGTATGTTCTCCTCCCAGGCTGTAATGGAGCCTGGGTGGAGAATATGCAAAGTGTGGATGACTGTTTGGCAGGCCTGAGACGGCTAGCCAAACATTTATGCGCACTCACAGTGTGGCCACCACTCCTCTCCCTGCTCTGAGAGCAGAGCAGCCCGCCCCGCCTCACAAAGCTGCTGCAGCAGGAAAAAAACAAATGATAACAACAAGTTATCATTTTATTTTTCCTTTATTTACACTGCTGAAACCAGTGGGGCAACGCTCCTCCACCTTAGTGGAGGAACTGCAACTGGTGTAGTGTTCATTCAGTGCTCAGTTGCATCCCTGCTAAGGTGAAATGCTTAATAAAATCGTTTAGGTTACAATGACAATTAATTTGTAGTTGTGTATTTAGTGAAAGCAATTTGGCTTTAGAAAAAAGTCAAACATGTTAGCAATGGAAATGAAGCATGCTTAGGAGATGTAAAATATGACATCACTGATCCATGAACCATACAGAAGCAGACTATAATTTGTTAGCAGTAAATTAATCAATAGGGATAAATCACGAAACACATGCACACATTCTATCACTATTACATCACCACAGTGACAAAAACAGACGTGGTATTCTTCTACTACTTTAAATTCCAAGCTGGACGGTTAAGCTGGAAATGTCCTAAAACTTGGAGTTACGTTTGTAAGTGGAAAGGCTGACTTTAAATGAGTTTATAAAAGAGATCGGTTGGACCTGGCCCTCTCTGTAGGGTCAACCCCAAATATTTTGCCTTCACCCTCCTGTTCAGCAAACTCATTTTTCAGCTTTTAGGACACTGTGCACTCTACCACTGCTAACCAGTGTTAAGTGCTGGTGCTCTCTCCTTTACACATGGTAAAATTGGCTTACACCCAATTGGCACATTTAATTTACATGTATGTCCATAATAAAGTGGTAGTACATGTACCCAGAGCCTCTAAATTAAATGCTACTAGTGGGTCTGCAGCACTAATTATGACACCTACCTATGTAGCCTTTTAAATATGTCTCAGGCATGCCATTGTAGCCTATTTCTGCAGTATAAACTGCAATTTTGACCTGGCTAAATAAACCTTTGGCCAGGCTTCAACCATCCATTTTAATACACATGCACCACCCCTAGAGTAGGCCCTAAAAAAGCCCATTGGGCAAGTTGCAGTGTATTTAAAAAGTTGAACATGCACTTTTAAGTTTTACTTGTCCTGGTAATGAAAAACACATCATTGACTGCGATGATGGCACTCCACTAATGGGCAAAATAGTGAATATTAATATCAGTAGCTAAAAACAGTTTGCAGTGTCTGTTCGATGTTTAACCCTAATCAGAGCAAGCATCCCTCCCTTGAATCATTCTTTAACGAGATGCCTTTTTCATGGCAATAAAAAAAAACATTCATCTGATTGCACCTTCTGAAGAATAGTAATTAAAATTAAAAGATTGGGTATTATCAAGTCATATTTTAATTAAGATAAAATAAAGCATGTTTGTATTCTGCTAATGAAATCCTTTAAAGGAGTATCATACTCATGTTTTGGTTTGGTTATATTAATACACCTTTTCAGGGCTGCCTACAAAGAGAACTGAAGTTACAGTTTTTCAGAAACAAAGACATCTTCCTCCTGTTGCACTTACCCACCAGAGAGTGCAACAGGCCGGCCCTAATACTGTTTTTATAGAACAAACTTGTTTAATCCATGGATGCGTCAGGATATGTTTTATACCATCCTAACATAATAGTTTTCCTGAGTTCCTCCAACAGTTTCTAGATAATGAGCTCGGACGTAGGACTGTGACGTTTTCTCGCCTAGCTAACCTGTTGTAGTAGGCTCTAGAATCGTACCATTCAGAATTTGTGTATTACTATTAATTTAGGAGGCCACTAAAGGCACTCTTCCAGTAGCCTGCAACAATTTCAGGAGGGAGGATAGATCCATTTCCACTTCTTTTCCGTATCAAGGTCAATCTTTATCTCTACACAGCTATTATTTTGCGCACTGCTCTCTGCTGCTTAGCAATTTGTGCAGTTTACCTAGAGAGCATCCTTGATTATTTGGACTCTACGGACTCTAACTATAGCAATTTAGCACCTATGCCTCACTCGGAAGTAAGGGGCTGATTATGATGACGGTGGGACCACAACTGGCAGCCCGTCAGTGGTGGTCTCGCCATCATTGGAACCATCTTATGCACTCGCCATTGAAAAATGGTGGGCGGGGTGGGCGTGGTCAGCCAAGATGGCCGTATGGACCTAATCCGTGTCGGCTCTGCTGCCAAAACGGATTTAGACTGAGGCAACACCGCGCTAGCACCGTCAAAAGCATGGTAATGTACAGCGATTAAATCAGAGACATACCAACTCCCTCACATTGCCTAATACTGGGCTGCACACAGTAGATGGTGAACGATCGCAGATCGAGGCGGAGGCCGCCGCTCCCGCTGGAGACTCCATGGTAACAGACGGCGAAGCGGGGAAACAGCCTGAGAATGGAACCCTTGGGCCCGGTCGCAGGTGCACACAAGCGGAATGTGGGCAGTTCCGAGAGGAGCGGGAGAGGTGCCGTGGTTTCAGCGACCCGGTGAGTGAGGGCATTGTGAGGCAGGAGGAGCGCCGGCCACTTTTTCATGGCACCGCGGCGTGGCAGGAGCCAGCCCATCGACAGCATTAGCTAGCGCGGGCAGGAGAACTGTTCAGCAGCTAAGGCTCCCTCGCCCTTTGAACAAAATGTCCCCAATAACCCCGGTGAGGGGGATAGAAGTAAGCAGTGCCTGACCCCAACATGGTGCCCACGTCGGACAAAATGCCTCATGATGACGCTAAGGCCTCACATGAACCAGTCTAACTCCCATAGGACAAGGAAACACCCGGTCCCTACTGCTGTGCAAATTATCGGAGTACCGGACAACAAACAAGCATTACAGGAATGAATGGACCTGTTTGACAACCCCCCGGGTGATTAGAATCAGCAAGGAGTGCATGGTGGATGAGGTCAGAGATCGCCTCGCATGGGGGAGACAACAGAGGCATCAGGGGTCTCACGACCAGAACAAACTTGTGGATAGTGCGGGAAGCTCTGTGAAGCATCCACGCAGAGGCGCATTGAGCAACCGGCACAGACTCCATATGGGTCAGGGCTCTGGCCCTCCGCTTTGATCACTTGTGGAGAGGAGCTGCACTGGAGAGGGGACCAAGGTCATTCCGGGCTCTGTGAATTGGGAGGTCCGGGCCCCGGACACGCCGCGGTCCACATTCACCGCAACTCTATGCCACCCAAAAAGCAATCCCAGAGCAACAGGGTATCTACCTACTTTGCACCTACCTCCAGCGCAGAACCACAACAGTGCCCACAGGAAAAGATCAGAATGGTGCTATCTAAAGACGATCTACTCACCTCACTGAGATCATTTAAGCAGGAACTGAGGGATGAACTAAAAGCGGATTGGACACAATCACTAGAAGGCCTGAGGGCGGACCTGAATGGCAGACTCACCTCCCTGACATCGAGTTGGTGGGCACAAGGGTGCTGGACCTGGAGACCAATTCCAAGGAAATTGAACAAGGAGCAGAACGCATCTCAGCCATGACAAGGGATCTCCAGACACAACTTATAGCAACGCAATTAAAACAGGAGGACTTGGCGAATCCTTCTCGACGAGACAACCTACGGATCCGCAACCTGAAAGAAGGAGCGGAAGGTCGGACCTCGAGGCCTTTGTAACGGGGCTGTTCTCCGAAATCTTGGGGGCAACAAAGGTAAAGGTGAAAATAGAGCGAGTCCATAGAGTGGGGAGACTTCCACAGGGCGAGAAACGCCGACCAAGAAAAACGTCCTTTCCAAAATGCACTCCTTCAAAGCAATACTTCAGGCTGCCAGGAAAAGAGATTTAGTGAAATTTCATGGGTTCACATGTGAACTATTCCAGGATATTGCCCCGGCAACCCTGGCATGATGTCAACAATTCCGGCCCATCAGAGATAAGTTAAGGCAGGACAATATCAGCTACCGCTAGACCTATCCCTTTGGTCTCAGTTTTGAATGTAAAAACAGGAAACATCATGTCTTCGAGGTCCAAGAGGCGTGCAGAGTCCTAGGGATCCCCCCGACCCAGGATCCCTGAGAGAATCCATCAACTATCCCAAGCAGTGACCTGACCGGCAGGGGTAAGGCAAATGTGTGGCACACACGGTGACTCCCCAGACCTAAGAATACCCAAATCACTTCTGATCCAAACTGAACAATGACACAGTGAAACTTAGACACGAGAGGCAGCAGACTGGAGCAAAAGAGCTGTCTCAAGAGGGCTTAAACAAGCGGAGACTAATAGACCTTAGAAGCAGACAGAGACAACAGGGCTACACGTATTCTACAGCTCCAGAAATTTGGGACACTACAAACAACTGCCACTTGAACTCGAGTCGGTTTACCTTACTTAGCCGAATGCACTCAGAGGCTTGAAGAGTGCAACGCCAGCCACAGCGGGAAGGTGATTGTCCTTATAATCAGCAGCAATGTAGAACTTTTGGCAGCAGACTATGGGCCTATTCACCTCACAGTGTCGGACGGACACTACGACCATAGGTGAGTCTAGGGACAGACAGTCCCAAAGTTGATACTGTTCCAGTTCATTTGTTCTTTTTCTTTTTTAGTTGTGTTTTTCTTTTTGACCCTGGGTGATGGGGAGGACACAGAGGATGAAAGGGGGAGTGACAGAGGGAGACAAAACACACTGCAGCGACCCAACAGGAAGGGGAGATGGAAGGGTTGGGGAGGGGAGGGATCTGAGAAAGGCTACACAGTGGGACTTAATCTCACAAGGATAATCTACCCACGACCATCAATGTGGTGATCACCATATTATCGTGGAATATACAAGGTTTGAATGCCCCCTCTAAACGTCAAAAGGTGTGGAAATACCTCACTGATCACCACCATGATGTGGTGGCCCTCCAAGAAATCCACCTCAAATGATCCAAAGATTATAGGTTAAAGCACAAGGCCCACCCACTGATCTACAAATCCTCTTCCAACACAAAACATAACTGGGTGGCCCTACTCTTTCACTCCTCACTTAAATTCCAACCTGAAGATTATAAAACAGATAGGGAGGGTCCTAATGGTGAAGGGGTCCCTGGGGGTCAACAATGTACCATAGCGTCGATATTAAGCCTGGGCAAAGTATTATGCTACGCTCGCGTGGTTTGCGAAGTTTGTGCTACTTTGCACTATGCGAATTGCACGTAGCACAGTGCAAACACGCGTAGCGTAGCGTAGTGCAGCGGTCATTTTTTGCTTGCTCACGGTCCTCAATGTCAAGTTGGCAACCGCGAGCAAGCAAAATGACATCCCAGCGAGTCTTTTTCCTCGTTCGCGATCAGCAACATCAACTTGCCGATCGCAAGCGTGGAAAATAAACCTCCCGGGGAGATTCTCAACGCGGGGAGGTCAGGTTTCTCATTGCAAGTGGTCGCGTATGCTCGTGACGGCTCGCGATGAGAAACTACCAGTCCGTGTTGAGAAAGCTGCCGCTCGAGTAAAATCTACTCGAGCGGCAGAAAACTACAGCTCGGACTGTGCAAGATGCCGTTTTCAATGATTGCACAGTGCCGGATGCTTGTCCGCACTGTGCAATCATTGAAAACGGCATCTTGCACAGTGCGAACAGGGTACTACGCAGTTCGTGAAGTGCTACACGTAGCTGGCGTAGTGCGGAGTACACTTTGCGTAGCTACGCGTAGCGCTACTTCGCGAACTACACCCAGGGTTAGTCGATATACGCACCCAATACTAACCAGGCAAAATTCCTTAACTCTACGCTATCTCTACTGGGGGGCTTTGCCTCGGGTGACATAATACTCATGGGGGAATTTAACCTCACCTGGCACTCAAGAGCAGACAGTTCCAACCCGCACAAGACACACACAAGCAGTTTTTCAAAAGCTCTAGAGCAGGAGGTACAAGAGATGGGTCTCAAGGACGCATGGAGAGAAGCTCTCCCAGATGATACAGACTACACCTTCTTCTCTCATGTCCATTGCAGCGACTCACGCCTTGATTACACGTTTCTCAATCAAACCCTCAATAATCGAGTTTGCGAGGCCACGATACACCACATCATTATTTCTGACCACTCCCCAATCGTGGTCTCCATGGAGTGGAGGTGCAACACACCTAAGTCTAAGAGATGGTACTTACCTAATGCTTTAATCCGAGACAAAATATCGAGGAATGCCCTACGGACCTCCATCAATGACTTCTTCCAAATAAACAATCCTCAGAACACATCCCTGGCAAATAATTGGGATACATTCAAAGCCGTCATCCGGGGACAATGCCTGCCCCTTATGTCTGCTCTTAATAAAGAGAGGACGGGTGAGAGGCTACTTTTAGAAGGGGAATTAAAGACTGCGGAGCGCGACCACAAAACTAACCCTACTCTAACACTCCAGAGAAGAAAGTCACGGCCCTGAAAGCGAAACTGCACGCAATTTACTCGAATAGGGCAGAACTGACTCTGTTTTGCCTTCAGCAAATGTCATATGCGCAGGGAAACAAAATAGGATCGCACTTAGCGCGACACCTTAGAGTAAAAAGGAAAAGGGAGTACATCGCAAGCATAAAAGACCCCACGGGCGCCCTGGTTAGGGAGGAATCTGGGAAAGCGCGATTGTTTAAAGACTTCTTTGATGCTCTCTACACTCCTGACCAAGCCAACGTACACGCCCAAGCTAATTATCTCAACTCTGTGACGCTGCCCCAGGTAACGAGTCCCCAGAACAAACAACTTGGGGAACCTTCCTCAGAAGAGGAGGTCCAGTTGGCCGTTAAGACCCTCAAGCTACATAAGGCCCCGGGACCAGACCAGCGCATTTCTATAAAAGCTTCAGTGCGGAGGTCATTCCCCAGCGAACTAAACTCTTTAATCACATTGCGACCTCTACACAAGTTACCAGCACAATGAGCGAAGCTCTAGTCACTGTGATCCCTAATGGGGGGAAGGATCCCCAGCTCTGTGGTTCCTACCACGCTATAGTGCTTCCTAATTTGGATGCCAAACTGTACTCAAAGATACTGGCCTCCCGGCTAGACAAGCTGATGCCTGATCTCATACATCCGGACCAGTCCGGTTTTATTAGGGGCAGACAAGCACATGATAATGTACGCAGGGTGATCCACTTAAAAGAAAAAAACGCATAAAAAACAGATCCCCGCTGTCCTCCTGGGTTTAGATGCCGAGAAGGCGTTTGACCGAGTGGACTGGCCCTTTCTCTTCCAGATCCTCCAACGGTTTGGATTCTGCAACACCTTCATTAACATGAAACGAGCTAACTTCACAATTCCGAGTGCCAGGGTCTTGGTCAATGCAGTGGAGACCCTTTTTTATTGGGGAGAGGAACGAGGCAGGGATGTCCTCTGTCCCCGCTCCTCTTTGCACTCAGCATTGAACCACTGGCAGCCACTATTAGGGAGTCCCCAGATATTAGAGGGGTACCCTTTGGATCAGAAGAACACAAGATCTCCCTGTTCGCCGACGACATCCTGTTGACATTGTCGGATTCCCCACGCTCACTGACTGTAATATAAGGGAAATTTACCCGGTTCAAGCAAGTAGCAGGCCTTAAAATTAATCTCCCCAAACCATACCTCCTAAATTGAACACTTCCAGAAACCGACATGAGAAACCTGGAAGCAGCTACCCCATTCCAGCGGACCAAGAAAGATCTGACATATCTAGGGATTAAATTAACCCCCAAAATATCGGACATGTTCATGGCCAATTATCCTCCACTTTTCACCCAACTGCAGGCTGATCTCAAACGCTGGGCACCTCTCTACTTGGGTGGCAGACTTCATGCCATTAGGATGGTGGTTTTGCCGAAATTCCTGCATTTGTTCCAGAGCCTCCCCATCATCCTTGAGAAAAACTTCTTGCACAGAGCACATATACTGCTTAAAAAAATTTGTTTGGCAAAACAAGAGACCGAGACTGCCATTCCATCTCCTCGGAAAACCCGCAGATGAAGGGGGGCCTAGCGATGCCTGATCTGACACTCTATTACAAAGCAGCACAACTCCGGGTCATAGTGCAGTGGTCCCATCGAGAATCGGACAAACACTGGCTACATATGGACCGTGCGGTAGCTGGCCGGGTGTTCTGGGACCTCCTCTGGAAACCGAGATCAGACCGCCTAAGCAATTCGTACATTAGCACCCCTACCATAACCACCCTGCACATATGGGATGACGTGCTTCGACAGACTGACTGGACGACGTTCCCATCCCCATACACCCCTATAAATTACAATCCCACGTTCCCGCCCGCACTAGAGCCGGGACCCTTCGATGCACGGAGGAAGGGCGGCTGCCTGGCACTTACACACCTATTCCATAACTGGGATATCCTAACATTTGAAAACTGTCAATGCAAATGTAATGTGCCTAAATCAGAATACTTTCACTATCTCCAATTACGCCACTGGGTCATGCAACCTGAGGTCAGAGATGGGGCAGCGAGGGAACTTACACCAATAGAGCAATACCTGAAGGGAGCGGGCACAATGAAATCCATCTCCTTCCTATACGCACCATTATTACACACCCTGCCACCCTCCCGTCCCCGCTATCTTGAATTCTGGGAAAACACACTTGGACAAGAAATCACGGATACGCAATGGAAGGCATTATGGAAGGATATACGGCATCACAATAGCTCACTGACACAACTAGAGGCCCACTATAAAGTACTCTACGACTGGTACTTATACCCCACCAAACTTAGGAGGATTTTTCCCAACACATCAGACTCATGCTGGAGGGGATGCGGCCTGCTCGGTGATTTCCGACACATATTGTGGGATTGTCCAATCATCCGGCCTTTCTGGAATGAAATTCTAGCACATATCAAAGACATGCTAGGTTACCCCATTCCGGTCTATCTGGAATTCTCTCTTCTGGGACTAAGGGACCCGGGGCTGAATTTTGAAACCAAGGTGGACCAAGCCATCATTTTGCTTTGTCTAGGGGTAGCCAAAACGTCCTTGGCCGCAGCTTGGAAGAAGAAAGAGGCTCTGGCCATGACGCAATGGCAGGCACGCTTATGGAGAGCACTAACCATGGAAAGACTGAGTGACATATACGTAGGTGCTTTTAAAAACTATGAATACACTTGGGGGCCTAAACTGAAGTATCTGTTCACAGGTCTACCAAGGACTACATGTTCCCCGATGGTTCGAGCACTCCATTTTTCCAACTCTAACCAACGTTCCGTCACACATCAGGGTGCCTTAGGGTTCGTGCCCCACCTTTTCTAGTCACCCAGGGTCCTCATTAACATGGGTTACACAACCCCATTCTTTTTCTTTTATTCCATTTCTTTTACTCTTTGTGTTCAGTTCACACACAGTTGGGAGATTAGCCCCTGGATCCCTTATACGCTCACTGTAAGAGACGATACAAGTGTTACATCGGCAAAGGAACGGGGCTTGGTGGAGGGGGCAGGGCCAGGGGTACAAGGAGGGGGGTAATCTAAGCAGAATTTGTTAACTCCACGGCATTGGGTATGCATATATGACTCCTTGAGACCAATGTGCCCTGTACCAACCACAATATTCTGTACACAGAAATAGCATTCCATTAGCTGTATACCGGTTGAACAAATATATGTATTGTTAAATGCTATTATAACCCTTCTGTAAAACTCAATAAAAACATGTTTGATAAAAGAAATAAAGCAGGAGGATAAGATGGATGGCGGTTGGCAAGACCGACTGCCATGAATTCGACGGGCTCCTTGAGCCTGCCGGTGTGGTGGAGGGGGTTGTATTCCCTACCATGGTGGCAGTGCCTGCCAGGCACCGCCGAAGGATAACAATGTCCCATGAAAAGGCAGGCCTGAAAGGGACTTTAATGGCCCATAGCAGGCCCCTCTTCTCCCCTGGCCCTCCGATATAGGCACTGGGGGGCACCTATGGTCCCCCCTACATATACCTGCACCACGTGGGAGGCACCACAAGGTGCCTGCCACATGGTGCCTGCCACGTTGTGCAGGGATATGTCAGGTGTCCTACTTGCATTGCGGCAGGTGCTGCAGCCAGCAGCACCTGCCTCAATGCAAATTATAGGCATTGCGACGGCCATGGGGGTGGTCGCATCCTAATGCCTATGTTGGGACAGCCAACAGCCTGTTAGGCAGTCCCGTTTCTGATAGGGTATGTCTGCCCGCCATCCTAAACAGCCCCTAAAGCCCATCCTTAGTAGGCTTAAATTGGCTCCCATAACAATACTTGTCCCATTCATATTGTCAACTCTCTAGCCCTGGCACTGGAGCCTCTTCTCTGCGACTCCTTCAACGCCTCTCCAAGGCAACCTTACGCGGAACTAATGCAAGTAGAACCCCACGCCCTCACCATTTCTAAAAAAGGCTGATTTTGATCCAGGTGAAAAATTATAAGACCACTATTTTATTGCCTGCCTTCGCTAAAATTATGGACAAATATCTGTCTGTGTCATTCACATATTTTGGAGATCACATGGCTATTGACTTGGTATGAGGTTACTTTCATGCAAGTCAAAGCACAGGGGTTGCACTGGTGGCCTTCCTTCATTTTCTCTGTGACACCAGAGACACTAACCTCCCAGCAGACATCTTGTCGCATGACCTGTGCGAGGCATTCAGTACGGTTAACCAAGCAAGCCTTATCCACTACCCCGCTGGCCTTCAGCTGCTTTCCCATCTTGTTGTGCTTTTTGTTCCATCCAGCTCTCAGGGATCTGGATGGTTCTCTCTGCATGAGATTCCACATCACGGGAAGATTGGATGTGCTGGAAGGTCTTTCTTTCAGGTTCTGGGGCCATACGCTCAGAAATTCTCTTCCATACGACCTTCGGTGGGCTAAATTATTCGCCTTTTTTGTCTAAAACGCATTTATTATGTTAAATGGTGCTCAACCCTATTAAGGAGTTGATCATATTGACATACCTCTTGTTTCTACAGATCATTTTTTAACTGTACAAATGCCTTTATTTCAAGCTGCATTTGTAGCCTTGAGGATGTTCTTTTTACTGAAGTCCATTGTACACATTTCTTGTATTAATCATGAAGTCTTACTCTCTTGGGTAAGACTGCCTTTTATGTATTCTTTGGGTTTAAAGGGCTGATCATCACCAACGTGTCATAGGTTTTGAACCAGTAAAGCTGGGGACACTGATTTCCTCCAATAACAATGTTATTCAAGCACGGAGCAATAGAAAGATATTTTCAAAACTTGGCTTTTAGCAATCCTTTTGAAAGTTTCCACCAGTCCATTGAGAATGAATCGAAGTACATTATTCAATGGAAGCTGATTAGATGCTGCTAAAATAAAACAAGATGGCAAATTAAGAGAAATGCCAAGAAATGATCTAAAGACATATTTTTCTGACGTTATGGCCTGTGACAGTTATGCCATATGTTTAATTAATTTCACACCAGATGTTTGAGCTTCTCAAGCAAACCTGACTCACTCTCTGCATCCTTCAACCAAATAACACGAGGATCTGCAGTCTCATTCCAAATGGGTTTAAGACTAACAAAATGAACGGAAACTGAAGGTATTGAAAAGATATTTATTGTGTATTAATCTATAACATATTTCACAGAAACATATACAGATTCTTATTTGTGTAGTCTGTTTGATTAGTACTAAAGGGTTTAGAAGATATTATGCTTTCTGTCAGCCTTAACATGTAGTTCAAGGGTTAGAGAATAAAAGAGCATGGTTATTGTTTGCAAAGTTCCTCGACTAAATACTGTGCAGAGGCAGGGTAAAATGTCCCAAATAAAAATAATGAAGGTGAAAGAATTATTACTAGTTTTAAAAAAAGAAGAAATTCCAATCTTTGAAAACAAATTAGCACACAGGTATGGGTTTAACATGGAAAGTAACTAGAAGTAATAACTAGGTCCAGATTTTCAAATACTTTGCGCCAGGTTTGCATTACTTACTGAATGCAGACCTGATGCAAAGTGTTGGGTTGCTATTTACAAACCAACGCAAATCACTATTTTTTTTTTTAATTGTAACTCAAAGTAAGGCTGCCCTGCCTTGTGTCACATTGGATCATGAAGGAATTCTATGGAAATGGCATGGGCGTTCCTGTGCATCCACCCATGGCTTTTGATGCAAATCCATATCAACAAATAATTGTACATATGGATTTATGCCAAAATCCTGTGTCTCTCTGAGATTGGGATAACCATGAGAAATATTTGTATTTTTCCTCTTTGCATGTGTGCTGCATTGTACAGCTCACAGACAAAGAGGAAAATGCCGTTCAGAATAGTTTTTGTACTTCCAGTACAAAACTATGCTGCCCACAACGCTTGGTATAGGTTTCTCCGTTGGTGTATGGCAGCATTTAATGCACCAGAGCAGCGAAGAGCCGAACAGTGCCACATCTTTGCAGATTTGGCACGGTTCTGCTCTCACTCATTCACGTGAAGCAACTTCACTTGCTATGTTTGATCTATTTATAAATAATGGGCTCACACTGGGTGTACCTTGATGTAGTTTCTAGGAAGTCTTTATGTTTCGTGCCATACATCCGAGGACATTAAGGGCGAGTTCAGCTATAGGAACAGAGTTTTCTGTGGGTTAGTCTTTAACAGGTCGACTGTTTGCTCCTGGCTCTTATTAATGTGTCTCTAGAGAAAAAGGGTCTTTAAATGTAATCTTTATTATTCCAGTACTTCCATTGCTTACCTCAAAAGGTGTGCCAGTTTGCATGACACTCACCGAGCTGCCCATTCTAAAAAAACTACAAGAAGTAGAATGTCCATTGCATAAGTGAACCCTGTTAAAGTAAAAAAAGGAAGGCCATTCCCTCAGACCTTTCTCTGAAACGTATAAGCTTCAGCTGAGATGGAGTAAATAGAACCACTGACAAGAGGGTGGGTTACCAAAGACTGATGAAAAAGAGAGCCTCACAATAATAAAAAGTACCACGCATTTCCTTCTCATCTCCTTCCTCATCTGTCTTTTCCTCATGAGGATATTAAAAAGTGGATTGTGCTTTTTAAAAACCCCTGCCAATAGAAACAACAGGTCACAACCAAAAAAATATGCTTGAGAATGTATTTCATACTTGGTGGGAGAAACCATGTTAATTGTTAAAAAAAAAAGAATTTTAGGTGTGGGTTATGGGGTTCATAGGGGCACAGGGTGGGAAGTAAATTAATTGTAAGTAATTGATATTAATATTTGTATGTAAATATGATTATTTAATTTACAATTCATTATCTTAATTGTGCAATTACGTTTTAATTAAAATGTTAGCTGTGGGTTTGGGTTTTGTTGGGGTATATGGTAGGAAGTAGATTTCATTTTATTTTGGTTAGAAAACATTTTTTAATTGACAATAATTATTCAAATTAACATTTATTATGTTAATTTGAGGGGAAACAAGAGGGGAATGGGTGTGGTGTGGGAAGTTTCTGGAAGTGAAAGTAATTTCAACCAATAAAAAGTGTTCTTTGTAAGTCACATGGCCTACCGTGCGCGCACGTGACGCTTACGGTGCGCTTACGCAGCGCTTACGTCACTTTCGCGCATGCGCATTACACGCCCCTGCGTAACCGCGACGTTGCTTCCGGGTGTACGCGTACGGCACGCACGTATCACGTATCGCGCATGCGCATTACACGCCCCTGCGTAACCGCGACGTTGCTTCCGGGTATACGCGTACGGCACGCACGTATCACGTGGGCGCGCTGCACTAATTACGTTCAGAGCGCGTAGCGTCAGCTTACCGTACGCGTATTTTACAAGCGCGTAGCGTCAGCTTACCGTACGCGCACGGAAAAAAATGCATAAAAAAAAACCGTTCGATAATGCAGGATATAGTACATAAATTATTAAAAAAAGGCTTACGAAAAATGAAATAAAAAAAAATTGCATTAAATTATAATAAAAATATAAAATCGAAATAAAAAACCACTATCCACATTGACCCCACCCCCTGTGCTTTTGGTGGCGTTAAGTGGGCGCGCACGCCACGAATGGCGTAAAGTAACTTAGCATTTAAAAAACCGTACAAATTCACTGAAAAAACCATAGGTTTCACACACGTTATAGTTAGGAATTAGCATTTAAAAAACCTTGCAAATTCACTGAAAAAACCATAGGTTTCACACATGTTATAGTTAGCGGAAATTTTACTGATAAAAAACCAGTGAAATTCCCCCGTTATAGTTAGTGCAGGCAACTATAACTCACGCGACCGCAATCTTCTGCTGATGACATATGTGTCTTTATGAAAGAAAAATATTTGTAATATATGTATAGCTAAAAATGTATGGAAGAAGACATGGGCAAATAAGTGTCTAAATACAGTATTAGCATCAGCAGAGGATTGCGGTCGCGTGAGTTATAGTTGCCTGCACTAACTATAACGGGGGAATTTCACTGGTTTTTTATCAGTAAAATTTCCGCTAACTATAACATGTGTGAAACCTATGGTTTTTTCAGTGAATATAGATATATATATATATATATATATATATTCACTGAAAAAACCATAGGTTTCACGGGTGTTATAGTTAGCTGGACTTTTCACTTGTACAAAACCATTGAAATTCCCCGTTATAGTTGGTTCAGCTAATTATAACTTGCGCGCCCGCAATGCACTGCTGATGACGTCACATATTACATCACTCATGACATGGTCAGTGACATCACTCATGACATCACTGATGACATCTCAAATGACATCACTGATGACATCATCCAGTAAATGTGTGTTTTTCTGAAAATTAAATATGTTTTATACATGTATATCTCAAGGTCGATGACATCCCTGAAACCTATGGTTTTTTCAGTGAATTTCTGAGGTTTTTTAAATGCTAATTCCTAACTATAACGTGCCTGAAACCTATGTTTTTTTCTGTGAATTTCAAAGGATTTTTAAATGCTAATTTCTAACTATGCCTACAGAGATAGGACATGTCAAGAAAGAAGAAAAAATGCACAGAAAGAAAAAAAAGAAGTGCAGAAAGAAGCAACAGAAGTCCTCAAAGACGAAGAAAAGTGCAGGAAGAAGGATAGCGTGCAGAAAGAAGAAAAAGAAGAGCAGAAAGAAGCCTTGTTGCAAAATCATCCTGTACCCTCAACTTTTTCAGACGGATACTGGTGGTAACTGAGTCTGACTAACCAGTCCTAGAGCCAGTGCTATGTTAAAAAACACTTAGAATACAGTGAAAACACCTACATACACTAGGGAACATTATGCGTTGGGGTCCCCCTGAGATTAGCATGACTTCCTCTGTAAGCCCCTAGTATATAATAGGGCAGGGGGATTAAAACTACCTCTTAAAACAGGCCACAGGGCGTTTTTGCACACGTTAACTCAGGCCCCGTCCCCTCCATTCATCACTGTGTAAACACGACCTGTGTCCGTTTTTAGTTGGGAGATTAAGTTCATTTGAATCCTGAGGGTCCCTAAGGTCCAACTAGCCCACTAGGTACCTCCAGTAAGTGCCACAGAGCTGCGTTGCAGAGAGGTGTAAAAAGTGGCACGGCCTGGACCACCTCTCTGCAATGCAGCTCAGTGGCGCTTACTGGAAGCACTTGGTGGGCTAGTTAGCCCCCAGGGGCCCTCAGTATTAAAGGAAAATTATATCCCCAATTTAAAACATGCCATAGTGCGTGTTTGCACACGTCACCTCAGGCCCCGTACCCTCCCTTCACCACTGTGTAAACGCGCCCTGTGGCTGTTCTAAGTTGAGAGATTAAGTCCCCTTGAATCCTAAGGGTCCCTTGGGTCAAACTAGACCACTAGGTACCTCCAGTAAGCACCACAGAGCTGCGTTGCAGAGAGGTGTAAAAAGGGGCTTGGCCTCAGAACACCTGTCTGCAGCGCAGCTCCCTGGTGCATACTGGAGATGCCTGTTGGGCTAGTTAGCCCTCAGGGACCCTCAGTATTGAAGAGGAATTAATTCCCCAACTTACAACTCGCCAGGGGGTGCGTTTGCAGAGTGCTGCAAGGAGGGGACGTGGCCTCCGGCACAATGCCAGTCTTTTATTTATTTTAATTTTTTAAGAAGGGGGGCTGTGTGGTTCCCCTTCTTATTCTAATTTATTGGCCCTGATGACCCCATCCCCCAGGGCCTGTCTCCTAATTATATTTTTTTGACCCCAATCCCCAGGGCCGGCCACTATTTTTTATTATTTTTAAAAAATATATATTTATAGACACACCTAGGACATGCTGGACAAACCATACGTACCTATCACCATGACGATTTGCGTGATATTCATTAAAAGGCGACTATGCATACAGTGAATCCACGTGGAATGTATTTACACCACTAGTGAAGCTCTGACATGTCTGATGCCCTACCGTGCCTAATCCCGGTAGACACCCTTGTCGTTTATTTATACAAACATAGGTAGCTATTGACGGGCACATTTAATACACATGCACACCAAGCCATTCAAAGGGGATTTGACAAAAATTCGACCAAAACTATGCAAGAAACCCCCCTCACGGTTAATAAAACACACATCCACTGCCGGATGTGTAATACTTTTTATTTTACTCTCTGGAAAGGGGACGAACATCACTTGAGAGTCACAGCGCGCTCCTGGCAGAGCCCAATGCTGTGTTACACCCACCATTGCCTGCTGAGTTCCCCACACCTCTGTGTTGTATTCCACTAGCTAGTGCATATGCTATGACACTCTCTAGCCCATGTGCACTGTAACACCACCCCGTGAATATGTCATGCCACACTTGTCTTCGCACGGGTTATATTGCCCCATCTAACGTGCCTTCCTCGATGCCTATATTATAACGCACAGTGCTATGCCATACATATTACAATCTGGGATCCATATCTTTGTCACAGTGCATATGCAACGTTACACTCCCCAGCACATATTTTATATTACAACTTTAGAGACTAGTTAGGTTACACAACACTGCCCTGTGCATATTACACTCCAAGGCGCATATCGCAAAGCACGCGCTAGTGCCTGTGCTATCTCGCGCTCTCCAATGAATCTGTCATTGCGCACAATGTATTGCATATTATATTTCACGCCCGGTTCATCTTATATCACCCTTTTTGGTGCATAGTTTATACCATACACTATATCTAGTTTTCATTTTCAATCGTGCTCTCAGGACTATGTTCTATATAACACTGTGTTCACCTACTCTTTTCACGGGCATTACATTTTGCGATAGGGGGTGGAGGGTCAGGGGGTGTTTCTGCCAAGTGAGCCCGGAGTCACAGTCACAAACGTCCTCTTCTTCCTGAATAAAAGTGAGATTATGCTGCATACTTGTTCATATTTTAAGTAGTTCGCACAGACACACGTTTTAAAAACAATAAAGTTCCTAATACCCGCCTTCTCTGAACAGTTAGCTTGCTGCCCCATCCCCCCTCCTCCCTATCCTCTGTTGTGTGAATCCATGGACTAGCCTCCTCCCTCCTGCCATGCATGGTCTGATGTGCTGCCACTGCCCTCAATTTAGTATGATGTACCAGTCCACTCCTCCTGCCCTCCATTGCCCAATTCTATGCCCCATCATTGACCTCCTGCTTAAACTCTGTGCATAGCTTGCTGCCCCTATTCTCCTTCCCCCTGCCCTCCGATGTTCTTGTGTATGCCCCTGCTCCATCCTTTTTGCCCACCATGTTCCATGGACCTGCCACTCCTATCTACTCTGAGTGTTCTGTTGAGCTGCCACTCCCCTCCCACCAACCTAGCATTGTCAGATGACTGTAACCTGTCCCTGCCACCTCCACCCTGCCTGTCCACATGCCATGCCCCTATCCTCTTCCTCCTGTCCTACATGGTCCATTGTACTGCCACACCCTTCTGCCCTCCCTGGTCTGTTGTGCTGCAACTGCTCCTCCTCCTGCCCCGTGCGGTCTGTTGTGAGGCCCCTTCCCCTGAACTTTCTTGTCTGTGCACAGGTCCTGACCCTCCCTTCTATCCTCCATCGTCCTTTGTGCATGCCCCTGCACCCTCCTTCTTGCCCATCATAGCCATTGTGCTACCACTAACCCTCCCACTTGCCATGCATGGTCTTCTGTGCTGCCATGGCCCCTCCCACCTTCCCTGTGTGGTCAGTTAGCTGCCCCTGAACCCCTCCCACCTTCCCTCCATGGTCTGTGTGTATGCCATCACAGTCTCACTGTTGCTCTTCATGGTGTGTCTTGCTTCTAGTGCCCATCCTGCCTGACCTCCATGGCTATCTTGCTGCTCCTGCCCTGCCCCCGTGCCCCCAGCCCTCTGTTTACATGTGCAGACCCCTACTCCCTCCCTCCTGGCTTGTCTGTTCCATTGTAATGCCCCTGATCCATCCCTCCTGCCCTTTATGGTCTGTTATGCTGCAGCTTTCTCTCCTGTCTCTCCATTATGTTCCTGCCTCTTGCCCCTCTGCTCTCTGTTGTCCATGTGCATGGTCCTGTCCCCTCCCTCTTGCTTTCTATGGATTGTTGTGCTGCACTCCCGTCCCGCATTCCCTGTGTGGTGTATTGTGCTTCTGCAAACCCTGATGCCTGCCCTGCAGGGTCAGTTTGGTGCACCTCTCCATGTCCCTCCTGTCCTCTGTTATCCAAGTCATGTCCCTACCCCATTTCCTTCCATGATCCAATGTACCATACTTGCGAACATTTTGAACTTGGTAAGAGGGAGATTTTGAAAAAAAACTGGGGTATTGATTTTCCCCTTTGAGTTACATTGAAAAAGAGGAGATTGTAGACAGGAGACAGATCAAATAAAGCCCATTTGAGCTTAAAAACATTGGACGTTTCCTGGCTGAATCGGGTCTGTTGGCATGTATGGTTGTACTACCATTGCCTCTTCCTTCTGCCCACAATGGTCTATTACATTGCCACAGCCTCTCTTGCAAGTCCTGTATTGTTGGTTTGTTGCCCCTGCCCCCCTTTCCATTGCCCTCCATAGTCTGTTGTGCTGCCACGGCCCTTCCTGCCTGCTCAGTGTGGTTAAATTGTTGCCTTTGCACCCTCCTACCTGCCTTCAATTTTCAGAGTCCGTGCCCCTGGTCTCTGCCTCTCAACATTATCCTAATGAACAACTAGATTGCTAACATTCTATATTTATTACAAAAGTGTGGAACGCCTGACGTCATCTTGATGTAATCAAAACTGTAATACCTAGAGCATTTCCTTTAGAAATTACATATATGAGAGGGTCTTATTGGCATCAAAATTATGGTTAGTGCTCTAAAAGACTAAAATAAGGACATATTTTCTGAGTTTTCAAATAGCGAGAAAGCACTTTTAAATTATTTGTTACCTTTATGTTTTTTTATCCAGTTGACCACTTGATTAAATGTTGCACTTCGGGGAGAGGATGTGGTGTTACTTCCAGAACTGCAGACTTTGCAACTGGGGAACCAGGTTGGAGTTTCTGCTTCAGCTCGACATTCTGTGATTCTGGTCAAATCACTTATTCACCCCATGTCTACAACCAAAATGAATTTGTTCTTGTGTGATGTAACCAATGCTCATGTAAGGCACTCCAATACCTGACAAGTCTGCACTACATAACACTGCAAAAACACAAAATATTAAGTGTTTTGCACACTTCTGTCATTGGGCTATATTTGGGCTACATCTGGGTGATTTTGGGCTACATTTGGGCTCTTTTGTCTCCGGTGGCCATCTTGGAAGATTTATTTGTTTATGAAGTTTCCTAATTTCCTCATGTACTGCAGTCTCCTCAGTAGGAAATACTTTCAGTTTTTTACTTTGATTCCATCATGAAGGTATTCAGATATGTCACACATTTGCCATAAATTCTGAATGTTATCACTCTAGTTGCTCATTAGATCACTGTAGTAAAACTACTGTTCACCATGGAAGTCTGCTCCTGGTATTAAAAGTGCATGTTTCAGTCTGCATGTCAGAATTTTTTAATGAAATAGAAGAGGATTTGAAAAGTCACTCAAAATGTGCCCTAATTTTCTTTCTTCAGCATTAATCATAATTTCTAAGGCAAAATGAACCCCCTCATTGTGTTCCTTTTTAAATTAAATGTTTTAAGTGTTACCAGTTTATTCCAATCAAGATGGCTTCAGGTGTGCCATACTTTTGTCATAATGAAGACAGTAAGCGCTCTAGTTGTTTTTAAGAACACTCTGGGACATTCTGTCATTGGGCTATACTTGGGCTACATCTGGGTGATATTTGGGCTACATTTGGGCTCTTTTGTCGCTGGTGGCCATCTTGGCAGAATTATTTGTTATGAAGTTTCCTAATTTCCTCATTTACTGCAGTCTCCTCAGTAGGAAATACTTTCAGTTTTTTACTTTGATTCCAAAGGCATTCAGATGTGTCACACATTTGCCATAAATTCAGAATGTTAGCACTCTTTTTGCTCATTAGATCACTGTAGTAAAGCTACTGCTCACCAGGGGAAACTGCTGGTGGTATTGAAAGTGCATGTCTCAGTCTGCATGTCAGAATTTTTTAATGAAATAGAAGAGGATTTGAGAAGTCACTCAAAATGTGCCCTAATTTTTCTTTCTGCAGCACTAATCATACTTTTTATGGAAAAATGAACCCCCTCATTTTGTTCCTTTTTAAATTAAATGTTTTAAGAGTTACCACTTTAATCCAAGCAAGATGGCTTCAGGTGTGCCATACGTTTATCATAAGTAGGACTGTTAGCGCTCTAGTTGTTCTTTGGAACACTCTGGGAAGCTGCAGTAGAACACAAAGGAATCAACTGACAGTCTCTGCCCTTGTTGGATGTACATGTTTTACTGAGAATGTCAGACTTCATTCTCACATGACTGAGAAAGATAATGTGAATTTACAGAAAATAAGCTCTCAGTTTAGCTTAAAGATCACCTTCCAAACCTCTGTGGGAAAAGCATGAGAAAATATTTTTCTCTCAATCATGATATCCCAGCAGAAGGCTTTTTCACATGGTTAAATCACCTTAGAACATACCACAATTCCTAAAATGAGTATGGTACCATCAACAAATGATTTATAATGTAACTAAAGTCTTAAAACCTTCTATTAACTGCAATGCTTTTTAATGAGGTGCTATCATGTATATTGGTCCCAAGATGGCTGCCAACACTTCTTGGATGAAGTGCTGACAGCCAATCAGATCTCAGGATGAGATGTGTGGTTAGGCTCCGCCCACATATATATATGATTTTACTTTTGATTTTCTCAGGAACTACTGAACAGATTGACACCAGACCTACAAAAGGCACATCCCTGACCTGAGGACTACCTCTCTGCCAAATTTCAAGTAATTCTGTTCAGCCGTTCGGGCTGTACCTTGGACTAAAGGTCCCTATGGAAAATTGCATGGGGAAAACGCGTTTTGGGACCCCCCTTTTTTCTCAGCCCCCGCTTGACGAATCCCCCCGAGACTTTCAGGGTAGGAGCGGAGCGGAGCACCCCACCTATTTTGAAAATTTCGCGAGGATTCGTCAACCGGCGCCAAAGTTATTCCAAATAGAATGTTGCGGATTTCCTATGGAAACACGGTCCTAACTATAACTATCTACTGGCGACCGCCAGTAGATAATATTCAAGAAATCACCAAACTTCCCATCCGGCAGCAACAGGTATCCACAGCACCCCAATCAGGACTCGAGGCAGGTTTTGAATCGTTTTTGAGTTTATTTCATCAGCAAAGTGGAGGATACAGACGGTCTACGCGTTTCGGCGATGTGCCTTCAACTGGACCATATATATATATCAAAAGAAACATCCAACTCCAATGAAGAAGAGGCATGTAAGCAAGGTAGGTTGGAATAGGGCTCATTTATTGTAATTCAGGTCTCCCTCAACCTCGCACTGGATGAGATACGCATTTTGGCTGCGCAGCAGACTTTATATATATATATATATATATATATATATATTCACTGAAAAAACCATAGGTTTCACACACGTTATAGTTAGGAATTAGCATTTAAAAAACCTTGCAAATTCACTGAAAAAACCATAGGTTTCACACATGTTATAGTTAGCGGAAATTTTACTGATAAAAAACCAGTGAAATTCCCCCGTTATAGTTAGTGCAGGCAACTATAACTCACGCGACCGCAATCCTCTGCTGATGCTAATACTGTATTTAGACACTTATTTGCCCATGTCTTCTTCCATACATTTTTAGCTATACATATATTACAAATATTTTTCTTTCATAAAGACACATATGTCATCAGCAGAAGATTGCGGTCGCGTGAGTTATAGTTGCCTGCACTAACTATAACGGGGGAATTTCACTGGTTTTTTATCAGTAAAATTTCCGCTAACTATAACATGTGTGAAACCTATGGTTTTTTCAGTGAATATATATATATATATATATTCACTGAGAAAACCAAAGGTTACAGGAACGTTATAGTTAGGCTCAGATTTCACTTGTACAAAACCAGTGGAATTCAGCAGGTATAGTTACCTGAGCTAACAATGACTTACACCCCCACAAAGCACTGCTTATGACCTCACATATTACATCACTCATGGCATGGTCAGTGACATCACTGATGACATGTCAAATTACATCATACATGACATCCAGTGAGTGTAATTGTTTTCAAGAGTTTATGGGTGTTAAACATATATACTAACCTACTACAAAAGTTAAATTGGTATACTAGGTGCACTATTACTGGGTGATACTACATCTAACATTTATTATGTGAGTGGCTGTGTGACTATGTATCCTTGTGTATATGGGTGTGTGAGTGGCTGGGTTTAAAAGTGTGTGTGTGAGTAGCTGTGTGGGTGAGACATGCTGTATGAGTAGCTGCATGGGTGAGTGGGCGGGCTTGTCAGTTGCTGTATGGGTGTGTAAGTGGTGGTGTGAGTGGGTAAGTGGGTGTGTAGTCACTGGGAGAGTGAGTGGGTGTGTGATTGTCTGTATGAGTGAGTGACTGGGTGTATAAGTGGCTGTATGGGTGAGTGAGTGGCTGTTTGGTTAAGTGAGTTGGTGTGTGAGTAGCTGTATTGGAGAGTAAGTGTATGTTTGAATGGCTGTATGGGAGAGTGAGCGGATGTGTATGGATGTCTGTATGGGTATGTAAGTGGTTGTGTGGGTGTGTGAGTGCTTGTACGGGTGAGTGAGTGGCTGTATCGAGAAGCTGTATGGGTGAGTGAGTGGGTGTGTGTGACTGTTGGTAAATAAGTGGGTGTGTGAGTAGCTGTATGGCTGAGTGTGTGGCGATATGACTGGCTGTACAGGTCAGTGACTGGTTGTATGAGTGGCTGGATGAGTTAACGGTTGTGTGAGTGGCTCTATGGAGAGGTGGTGGGTGTGCGAGTACTGGTATGGGTCTGTGAATGGGTAAGTGAGCGGTTGCTTGACTGTGTGAGTGGGCGTACGAGAGGTTGTAAGGGGTGTGAGTGGGTATGTGATTGGTTCTGTTGATGATGTCATCTGTGATGTCATTTGAGATATCATCAGTGATTTCCCTCACCATGTCATGAGTGATGCAGTCTGTGAGGTCATAAGCAGTGCATTGCGGGGGTGTAAGTTATTGTTAGCTCAGGTAACTATGCCTGCTGAATTCCACTGGTTTTGTACAAGTGTAACCTTTGGTTTTTTTCATTGAATTTCTAAGGTTTTTCAAATACGATTTCCTAACTATAACGTCCTAGTAACCTTAGATTTTTTAAGTGAAAACACACATATATATATATATATATTCACTGAAAAAACCATAGGTTTCACACATGTTATAGTTAGCGGAAATTTTACTGATAAAAAACCAGTGAAATTCCCCCGTTATAGTTAGTGCAGGCAACTATAACTCACGCGACCGTAATCCTCTGCTGATGCTAATACTGTATTTAGACACTTATTTACCCATGTCTTCTTCCATTAATCTTTAGCTATACATATATTACAAATATTTTTTTTTCATAAAGACACATATGTCATCAGCAGAAGATTGCGGTCGCGTGAGTTATAGTTGCCTGCACTAACTATAACGGGGGAATTTCACTGGTTTTTTATCAGTAAAATTTCCGCTAACTATAACATGTGTGAAACCTATGGTTTTTTCAGTGAATTTGCAAGGTTTTTTAAATGCTAATTCCTAACTATAACGTGTGTGAAACCTATGGTTTTTTCAGTGAATTTGTACGGTTTTTTAAATGCTAATTTATTTATGTATTATTTTTTTTATATATTTATTTTACAATAAACTACGTATTAAAAATTATTATTTTTTTGGGGGGGGGGGTTTCACCCTGCGAATTATTATTTTTTTTTTGTAAAAAATTTTTTTTTTTTGTGTTTTTCAGGGTGCGCGCACTGTGCGCGCACCCCCGCGATTTTTTAAAAAAAATTTTTTTGCCTTCGGGGTCCTTCAGGGACCCCCTGACAAAGGCTAGGGGGTCAGGAACTCTCTACCCTGCCCCCTTTTCATGTTCGCCACCTTCCTTTTTCACTCTCGCACTGAAAACAAACAAAATGGCGGCCGACACTTCCTGATTTCGACCGATTCGAACGTTGACTAACATGTAACCACCAATCAGAATTACGCTCGCGCACGTTAGGGTGCTCGCACGGTGCTCGCACGGTGCGCGCACCCTGCGCGCATATAGATATATATATGCATTTAAATGCTATTTTCTCCGGAAATACTGAACAGATTTACACCAAACCTACAAAAGGCACTTCCTTGACCTGAGGACTACCTCTCTGCCAAATTTCTAGTAATTCTGTTCAGCCGTTCGGGCTGTAGCCCTGTCTAAAGGTCCTATGGAAAAATGCATGGGAAAAACGCGTTTTGGGACCCCCCTTTTATCTCAGCCCCCGCTTGACGAATCCCCCCGAGACTTTCAGGGTAGGAGCGGAGCGTAGCGCCCCACCTATTTTGAAAAATTCGCGAGGATTCGTCGACCGGCGCCAAAGTTATTCAAAATAGAATGTTGCGGATTTCCTATGGAAACAGGGTCCTAACTATAACTACCTACTGGCGACCGCCAGTAGGTAATATATATATATATATATAATCTACTGGCGGTCACCAGTAGATAGTTATAGTTAGGACCGAGTTCCCATTGGAAATCTGAAAGTTCTATTTGAATGACTTAAACAGAGAGCCAGTGGGAACCAGACGTGGAGGCTACAGAAGAGCCAAATAAACATGGATAGGACAATGGTAAATCGAACTATCATTAATCTGTCGTCAAGATCATTAACTGAAATTGAAAAAAACACTCTATGTTTGGGATTGACCTTTTGTCCAACCGAATTGTTTAACTACACCAATACAAGGGTAGATATTTTTAAATTCATTCGCAAGTTGAAACTCAGGAAATGGCACTCATTATTTAGCAACAGACCCACAGAGAATGTATTAACAATATCTGACGAAGAAAGTATTTGTCCTGAACTTACTGTGGGGGATGCTACTGTATTGCAAACTGTGTATAGCTTGAGCAATGTGTTAACGAATGATGAAGAGGGTATACACTCACAATACACAAGCACTGATAAAGCAGCATGCACTCCTTTCAAACCCAAATCTATCTTTTGTCCAGTTCTTTCCCATGATTCGCTAGATACGTTTAATGAAGTGGTCACTAAAGAACTCAACAAACACAAGTACAAAACAGTAAGATACAACAAAGTGAGTTTTAATTTATCTAAACAACAAAGGGATTTTATTACCTCTCTTGCTAAAGATAAAAATGTTGTCATCAGGCCATCGGACAAAGGAGGTAATATTGTACTCTGGGGGAGACAACTTTACATCGAAGAAGTGCGCAAACAACTTAATGATGCGATCTTCTATGACAACAGCAATACTACAGAGTACAATTTGAGTATTACAGACACATGGGAGAAACTTGCTCTTTGGCAAGAGACAGGTTTGCTCACATGGCCTGAATAGTGTTTCCTCAAAAAAGACTACCCCAAATTACCTATAATATATTTGCTGCCCAAAATTCACAAAGATGCAACAAAACCACCGGGTAGACCAATTGTTTCTTCTATAGGGAGTGTGAAGGAAAACATATCTAAGTATATAGATCACTTTTTGAGAGAGCATGTGACACTTCTCCCTTCCTATACGAAAGATACCAAGGATTTCCTTAATAAAATTGAGAAGGTGAAGTGGGTTAAGGATTACTTACTGATTACCCTGGACGTAAGTTCACTATACACCATTATTGATCATGACCAGGGTATTGAAGCTTGTTTTCATTTTCTGAAGGAACGTGACATAGGCTACCTTGAGCACACGCACATGCTTGTAGAGATGCTGAGGATGTGTCTTACCAACAATATCTTCATCTTTGATGGTGATCTCTACAGGCAGGTGCGTGGCACTGCGATGGGTTCATGCTTTGCACCAAGTTTTGCAAATCTGTTCTTGGGCAAATGGGAGGAGGAAATTCGAAAGGACGAAAATCTTGAACTAGACTTTAACCTAGTGGAGGTCTGGATCAGGTACATTGATGATCTTTTTATTGTTTGGAGCAGTACGGAGTTTGAAGCACAGAATTTTATTCGGAAGCTCAATTCCAATCCATATAATATTGTACTTACCTCCAACCTGATTAAAGAAAAACTGGAATTTCTAGACACTCTAGTCATAGTACAGGAAGAAAAACTAGTCACCAGTCTCCATAGAAAGGAAACTGCAGGTAATAGTCTTCTTCATGCCCTCAGTGCTCATCCAGAAGCTCTCAAGTGGAGCATCCCTTTTGGTGAGTTATTGAGGGCAAGAAGAAACTGTAGTACAGATGAAATGTACATGTGTGAACAAGAGAAAATGCTCATAAGATTCAGGGAACGGGGCTATCCGGAATGGGCTCTTACTAGAGCTCTGAATAGGATCAAGGTAACGACTAGATCAAGTACCCTGGAAACTAAACAAGAAACAACTGAGGGTGAAGCTGAAACCAGAGTGATCACTACATTTAACCATGACTCAGAACAAGTAAAAAAAATACTTGCCGATAACTGGAAAATCCTTAAATCTGACAATGTGATAGGATCCAGTATAGGTGATAGACCCCGGGTTACTTACCGTAGGGGTAGGAGTCTGAGAGATATTTTGGGTAAAGGTGATATTTCAGAGAACCTTAATAGTAGCATCCATAATCTCAAAGGCTGTTATCCATGTGGTCATTGCAGGGCCTGCAGATCCAGCCACATGGTTAAGGACTTTGAGGTCCCAGGCACTAGACATAACAGAATGATTAGACAATTCCTGACATGCAGTACCAGTTTCACAATATATGTCTTGGAATGCCCTTGTAAATTGAGGTATGTTGGTAGTACCACGTGTATGGTCAAGAAACGGGTTCAAGAACACTTACGGGCCAATACCAACAAAGATCTACATTACCCCATTGCCCGCCATTTCCAAGAGAAACATCAATCCAATAACTCTCTTCTCAGATTTTTTGCCATTGAACAGGTTAACATAGGCAAAAGGGGCGGCAATAGAGAACTAGCCCTAAGGAAAAAAGAATCGAAATGGATTATAGAACTTGAAACTAGATTCCCGGGAGGGCATAACCTCGATGAGGAACTAGCCAGCCATCTGCATGAAGATTAGAAGGTTTCTTAGTTTTTAACTGTGTTGAATTAAGTTTGATTATACAGTATTTCTGTAGAAAATTTAAGAATTGTATTTTATGTAATGTGATTTTAATTGTGTCCTTTGTCTTGTTGCATTTCACAGGAGGAAAGGAAGGGACCCTTCGCTTGCACTTGTGGTTATAACTTCAAGGGTACCCTACCCTTTTCTTCACCAGAATCACCTTGGCACTTTTCATCAGGACAAGAGATGATAATAAGTATTTCTTCACAATAGTTTTTTGCAATTTGTTTTATAATGATGGTTTTGTTGTGGTGACACTTTTGTTGAGTTTCTACAATATATATGAATTAGAATAAGGCCTCTGATTAGAGCCACTGTGGCATTTGTATAGACATAGTCCCACTTCCAGTACAACTTTAGACAAGTTGAGTACCAAAGGGCACTTGCCAAGTATACTTTGTTGATTTCTTTAATTTTGACACTAGCTCGCATTTAATGCAGTACCTGGTAATCATTCCTCTTATTGGGAGGTGCCTTGCGTGTAAAATGTATATTTAGCTGTAAAAAAAATTTCGATAATGGGAGCACGCTACTAAAATTTAAGCGTCCAGCTTTTCATTTCGGTTTTAATAACTACAATTTATAGAAAAGAAAGTTGTGTTATGCTTTAAGACATGCTGCCAACATTCATTTATTTATTTGGTCAGTTGGCTTAGGTTATATGGAAATCTCGTTATTTTGAGACGGTATCTAGCATGTCAATGCATTTTGCACTTGTACTGTTTACCACTACAAGATGGATGCCAAAACCAGGGAGGAAGTGGGTCTTCCAAATGAAGTGCCTTTTCTATGTTTTTTGTTGTTATATGCACGTCATGGTACACTGTGAAAATCGTGTGATCAAGACACTTCGAGTGTCGAAACGCGTAGCGGTTTACGGAAATAAACCCCTGTGGTGGCTTACTGACTCCTGAGTGTGCATCTTTACTTCGACAAATTTGGGATTGTTTATGTACCGGCTTGGGTCTCTGCCGGCAGACGCACCACCTGGCAACGGGACTGATCCCGGAAGGACCCGCATCTATATATATATATTATCTACTGGCGGTTGCCAGTAGATAGTTATAGTTAGGACTGAGTTCCCATAGGAAATCTGAAAATTCTATTTTGAATAACTTTGGCGCCGGTTGACTTATCTTCGTGAAATTTTCAAAACTAATGGGGCGCTCCGCTCAGCTCCTACCCTGAAAGTCTCGGGGTGATCCGTCAAGCGGGGGCGGAGAAAATAGGGGGGTCCCAAAACAAGTTTTCCCCATGCATTTTCCCATAGGACCTTTAGTCGAAGGTACAGCCCGAACCGCTGAACAGAATTACTTGAAATTTGGCAAAGAGGTAGTCCTCAGGTCAGGCATGTGCCTTTTGCTTAAATGGTGTAAATCCGTTCAGTAGTTCCTGAGAAAATCAAAAGTAAAATCACATATATATTTGGGCGGAGCCTAACCACACATTGGCTGTCAGCACTTCATCCAAGAAGTGTTGGCAGCCATCTTGGGACCAATATACATGATAGCACCTCATTAAAAAGCATTGCAGTTAATAGAAGGTTTTAAGACTTTAGTTACATTATAAATCATTTGTTGATGGTACCATACTAATTTTAGGAATTGTGGTGTGTTCTAAGGTGATTTTACCATGTGAAAATGCCTTCTGCTGTGATATCATGAATCATGTTTGAGAGAAAACTATTTTCTCATGCTTTTCCCACAGAGGTTTGGAAGGTGATCTATAAGCTAACTGAGAGCATATTTTCTGTAAATTCACATTATCTTTCTCAGTCATGTGAGAATGAAGTCTGACATTCTCAGTAAAACATGTACATCCAACAAGGGCAGAGACTGTCAGTTGATTCCTTTGTGTTCTACTGCAGCTTCCCAGAGTGTTCTAAAGAACAACTAGAGCGCTAACAGTCCTACTTATGAGAAACGTATGGCACACCTGAAGCCATCTTGGTTGGAATAAAGTGGTAATTTTTAAAACATTTAATTTAAAAAGGAACAAAATGAGGGGGTTCATTTTGCCATAGAAAGTATGATTAGTGCTGCAGAAAGAAAAATTAGGGCACATTTTGAGTGACTTCTCAAATCCTCTTCTATTTCATTAAAAAATTCTGACATGCAGACTAAAACATGCACTTTCAATACAAGCAGCAGACTTCCCTGGTGAGCAGTAGCTTTACTACAGTGATCTAATAAGCAACTAGAGTGCTAACATTCTGAATTTATGGCAAATTTGTGACACATCTGAATGCCTTCTTGATGGAATCAAAGTAAAAAACTGAAAGTATTTCCTACTGAGGAGACTGTAGTAAATGAGGAAATTAGGAAACATCATAACAAATAAGTCTCCCAAAATGGCCACCAGAGACAAAAGAGCCCAAATGTAGCCCAAATATCACCCAGATGTAGCTCAAGTATAGCCCAATGACAGAATGTCCCAGAGTGTTCTAACGAACAACTAGAGCGCTAACAGTCTTACTTATGACAAAAGTATGGCACACCTGAAGCCATCTTGAATGGAATAAAGTGGTAACACTTAAAACATTTACTTTACAAAGGAACACAATGAGGGGATTCATGTTGCCATAGAAATTATGATTAGTGCTGCAGAAAGAAAAATTAGGGCACATTTTGACTTCTCAAATCCTCTTCTATGTCATAAAAAAATTCTGACATGCAGACTGAAACATGCACTTTGAATACCAGCAGCAGACTTCCCTGGTGAGCAGTAGCTTTACTACAGTGATCTAATGAGCAACTAAAGTGCTAACATTCAGAATTTATGGCAAATGTGTGACACATCTGAATGCCTTCTTGATGGAACCAAAATAAAAAACTGAAAGTATTCCCACTGAGGAGACTGCAGTAAATGAGGAAATTAGGAAACTTCATAACACATAAATCTCCCAAGATGGCCACCAGAGACAAAATAGCCCAAATGTAGCCCAAATATCACCCAGATGTAGCCCAAGTATAGCCCAATGACAGAATGTCCCAGAGTGTTCTAACAAACAACTAGAGCGCTAACAGTCTTACTTATGACAAAAGTATGGCACACCTGAAGCCATCTTGAATGGAATAAAGTGGTAACACTTAAAAGATTTAATTTACAAAGGAACACAATGAGGGGATTCATTTTGCCATAGAAATTATGATTAGTGCTGCAGAAAGACAAATTAGGGCCCATTTTGACTTCTCAAATCCTCTACTATGTCATAAAAAAATTCTGACATGCAGTCTGAAACATGCACTTTGAATACCAGCAGCAGACTTCCCTGGTGAGCAGTAGCTTTACTACAGTGATCTAATGAGCAACTAGAGTGCTAACATTAAGAATTTATGGCAAATGTGTGACACATCTGAATGCCTTCTTGATGGAACCAAAATAAAAAACTGAAAGTATTCCCACTGAGGAGACTGCAGTAAATGAGGAAATTAGGAAACTTCATAACACATAAATCTCCCAAGATGGCCACCAGAGACAAAAGAGCCCAAATGTAGCTCAAATATCACCCAAATGTAGCCCAAGTATAGCCTAATGACAGAATGTCCCAGAGTGTTCTTAAGAACAACTAGAGCGCTTACTGTCTTACTTATGACAAAAGTATGGCACACCTGAAGCCATCTTGATTGGAATAAACTGGTAACACTTAAAACATTTAATTTAAAAAGGAACACAATGAGGGGGTTCATTTTGCCATAGAAATTATGATTAGTGCTGAAGAAAGAAAAATTAGGGCACATTTTGACTTCTCAAATCCTCTTCTATGTCATAAAAAAATTCTGACATGCAGACTGAAACATGCACTTTGAATACCAGCAGCAGACTTCCCTGGTGAGCAGTAGCTTTACTACAGTGATCTAATGAGCAACTAAAGTGCTAACATTCAGAATTTATGGCAAATGTGTGACACATCTGAATGCCTTCTTGATGGAACCAAAATAAAAAACTGAAAGTATTCCCACTGAGGAGACTGCAGTAAATGAGGAAATTAGGAAACTTCATAACACATAAATCTCCCAAGATGGCCACCAGAGACAAAATAGCCCAAATGTAGCCCAAATATCACCCAGATGTAGCCCAAGTATAGCCCAATGACAGAATGTCCCAGAGTGTTCTAACAAACAACTAGAGCGCTAACAGTCTTACTTATGACAAAAGTATGGCACACCTGAAGCCATCTTGAATGGAATAAAGTGGTAACACTTAAAAGATTTAATTTACAAAGGAACACAATGAGGGGATTCATTTTGCCATAGAAATTATGATTAGTGCTGCAGAAAGACAAATTAGGGCCCATTTTGACTTCTCAAATCCTCTACTATGTCATAAAAAAATTCTGACATGCAGTCTGAAACATGCACTTTGAATACCAGCAGCAGACTTCCCTGGTGAGCAGTAGCTTTACTACAGTGATCTAATGAGCAACTAGAGTGCTAACATTAAGAATTTATGGCAAATGTGTGACACATCTGAATGCCTTCTTGATGGAACCAAAATAAAAAACTGAAAGTATTCCCACTGAGGAGACTGCAGTAAATGAGGAAATTAGGAAACTTCATAACACATAAATCTCCCAAGATGGCCACCAGAGACAAAAGAGCCCAAATGTAGCTCAAATATCACCCAAATGTAGCCCAAGTATAGCCTAATGACAGAATGTCCCAGAGTGTTCTTAAGAACAACTAGAGCGCTTACTGTCTTACTTATGACAAAAGTATGGCACACCTGAAGCCATCTTGATTGGAATAAACTGGTAACACTTAAAACATTTAATTTAAAAAGGAACACAATGAGGGGGTTCATTTTGCCATAGAAATTATGATTAGTGCTGAAGAAAGAAAAATTAGGGCACATTTTGAGTGACTTCTCAAATCCTCTTCTATTTCATTAAAAAATTCTGATATGCAGACTGAAACATGCACTTTTAATACCAGCAGCAGACTTCCGTGGTGAGCAGTAGCTTTACTACAGTGATCTAATGAGCAACTAGAGTGCTAACATTCAGAATTTATGGCAAATGTGTGACATATCTGAATACCTTCATGATGGAACCAAAGTAAAAAACTGAAAGCATTTCCTACTGAGGAGACTGCAGTACATGAGGAAATTAGGAAACTTCATAACAAATAAATCTCCCAAAATGGCCACCGGAGACAAAAGAGCCCAAATGTAGCCCAAAATCACCCAGATGTAGCCCAAATATAGCCCAATGACAGAAGTGTGCAAAACACTTATTATTTTGTGTTTTTGCAGTGTTATATAGTGCAGACTTGTCAGGTATTGGAGTGCTTTACATGAGCATTGGTTACATCACACAAGAACAAATTCATTTTGGTTGTAGACATGGGGAGACTAAGTGATTTGACCAGAATCACAGAATGTCGAGCTGAAGCAGAAACTCCAACCTGGTTCCCCAGTTGCAAAGTCTGCAGTTCTGGAAGTAACACCACATCCTCTCCCCTAAGTGCAACATTTAATCAAGTGGTCAACTGGATAAAAAAACATAAAGGTAACAAATAATTTAAAAGTGCTTTCTCGCTATTTGAAAACTCAGAAAATATGTCCTTATTTTAGTCTTTTAGAGCACTAACCATAATTTTGATGCCAATAAGACCCTCTCATATATGCAATTTCTAAAGGAAATGCTCTAGGTATTACAGTTTTGATTACATCAAGATGACGTCAGGCGTTCCACACATTTGTAATAAATATAGAATGTTAGCAATCTAGTTGTTCATTAGGATACTGTTGAGAGGCAGAGGCCAGGGGCACGGACTCTGAAAATTGAAGGCAGGTAGGAGGGTGCAAAGGCAACAATTTAACCACACTGAGCAGGCAGGAAGGGCCGTGGCAGCACTACAGACTATGGTGGGCAGTGGAAAGGGGGGCAGGGGCAACAAACCAACAATACAGGACTTGCAAGAGAGGCTGTGGCAATGTAATAGACCATTGTGGGCAGAAGGAAGAGGCAATGGTAGTACAACCATACATGCCAACAGACCCGATTCAGCCAGGAAACGTCCAATGTTTTTAAGCTCAAATGGGCTTTATTTTATCTGTCTCCTGTCTACAATCTCCTCTTTTTCAATGTAACTCAAAGGGGAAAATCAATACCCCAGTTTTTTTTCAAAATCTCCCTCTTACCAAGTTCAAAATGTTTGCAAGTATGGTACATTGGATCATGGAAGGAAATGGGGTAGGGACATGGACTTGGATAACAGAGGACAGGAGGGACATGGAGAGGTGCACCAAACTGACCCTGCAGGGCAGGCATCAGGGTTTGCAGCAGCACAATACACCACACAGGGCATGCGGGACGGGAGTGCAGCACAACAATCCATAGAAAGCAAGAGGGAGGGGACAGGACCATGCACATGGACAACAGAGAACAGAGGGGCAAGAGGCAGGACCATAATGGACAGACAGGAGAGAAAGCTGCAGCATAACAGACCATAAAGGGCAGGAGGGATGGATTAGGGGCATTACAATGGAACAGACAAGCCAGGAGGGAGGGAGTAGGGGTCTGCACATGTAAACAGAGGGCTGGGGGCAAGGGGGCAGGGCAGGAGCAGCAAGATAGCCATGGAGGTCAGGCAGGATGGGCACTAGAAGCAAGACACACCATGAAGAGCAACAGTGAGACTGTGATGGCATACACACAGACCATGGAGGGAAGGTGGGAGGGGTTCAGGGGCAGCTAACTGACCACACAGGGAAGGTGGGAGGGGCCATGGCAGCACAGAAGACCATGCATGGCAAGTGGGAGGGTTAGTGGTAGCACAATGGCTATGATGGGCAAGAAGGAGGGTGCAGGGGCATGGACAAAGGATGATGAAGGATAGAAGGGAGGGTCAGGACCTGTGCACAGACAAGAAAGTTCAGGGGAAGGGGCCTCACAACAGACCGCACGGGGCAGGCAGGAGGAGCAGTTGCAGCACAACAGACCAGGGAGGGCAGAAGGGTGTGGCAGTACAATGGACCATGTAGGACAGGAGGAAGAGGATAGGGGCATGGCATGTGGACAGGCAGGGTGGAGGTGGCAGGGAGGTTACAGTCATCTGACAATGCTAGGCAGGTGGGAGGGAAGTGGCTGCTCAACAGAACACTCAGAGTAGATAGGAGTGGCAGGTCCATGGAACATGGTGGGCAAAAAGGATGGAGCAGGGGCATGCACAAAGACATCGGAGGGCAGGGGGAAGGAGAATAGGGGCAGCAAGCTAAGCACAGAGTTTAAGCAGGAGGTCAATGATGGGGCATAGAATTGGGCAATGGAGGGCAGGAGGAGTGGACTGGTACATCATACTAAATTGAGGGCAGTGGCAGCACATCAGACCATGCATGGCAGGAGGGAGGAGGCTAGTCCATGGATTGAAACAACAGAGGATAGGGAGGATGGGGATGGGGCAGCAAGCTAACTGTTCAGAGAAGGCAGGTATTAGGAACTTTATTGTTTTTAAAACGTGTGTCTGTGCGAACTACTTAAAATATGAACAAGTATGCAGCATAATCTCACTTTTATTCAGGAAGAAGAGGACGTTTGTGACTGTGACTCCGGGCTCACTTGGCAGAAACACCCCCTGACCCTCCACCCCCTATCGCAAAATGTAATGCCCGTGAAAAGGGTAGGTGAACACAGTGTTATATAGAACATAGTCCTGAGAGCACGATTGAAAATGAAAACTAGATATAGTGTATGGTATAAACTATGCACCAAAAAGTGTGATATAAGATGAACCGGGCGTGAAATCTAATATGCAATACATTGTGCGCAATGACAGATTCATTGGAGAGCGCGAGATAGCACAGGCACTAGCGCGTGCTATGCGATCTGCGCCTTGGAGTGTAATATGCACAGGGCAGTGTTGTGTAACCTAACTAGTCTCTAAAGTTGTAATATAAAATATGTGCTGGGGAGTGTAACGTTGCATATGCACTGTGACAAAGATATGGATCCCAGATTGTAATATGTATGGCATAGCACTGTGCGTTATAACATAGGCATCGAGGAAGGCACGTTAGATGGGGCAATATAACCCGTGCGAAGACAAGTGTGGCATGACATATTCACGGGGTGGTGTTACAGTGCACATGGGCTAGAGAGTGTCATAGCATATGCACTAGCTAGTGGAATACAACACAGAGGTGTGTGGCACTCAGCAGGCAATGGTGGGTGTAACACAGCATTGGGCTCTGCCAGGAGCGCGCTGTGACTCTCAAGTGATGTTCGTCCCCTTTCCAGAGAGTAAAATAAAAAGTATTACACATCCGGCAGTGGATGTGTGTTTTATTAACCGTGAGGGGGGTTTCTTGCATAGTTTTGGTCGAATTTTTGTCGAATCCCCTTTGAATGGCTTGGTGTGCATGTGTATTAAATGTGCCCGTCAATAGCTACCCATGTTTGTATAAATAAACGACAAGGGTGTCTACCAGGATTAGGCACGGTAGGGCATCAGACATGTCAGAGCTTCACTAGTGGTGTAAATACATTCCACGTGGATTCATTGTATGCATAGTCGCCTTTTAATGAATATCACGCAAATCGTCATGGTGATAGGTACGTACGGTTTGTCCAGCATGTCCTAGGTGTGTCTATAAATATATATTTTTTAAAAATAATAAAAAACAGTGGCCGGCCCTGGGGATTGGGGTCAAAAAAATATAATTAGGAGACAGGCCCTGGGAGATGGGGTCATCAGGGCCAATAAATTAGAATAAGAAGGGGAACCACACAGCCCCCCTTCTTAAAAAATTAAAATAAACAAAAGACTGGCATCGTGCCGGAGGCCAGGGCCCCTCCTTGCAGCACTCTGCAAACGCGCCCCCTGGCAAGTTGTAGGTTGGGGAATTAATTCTTCTTCAATACTGATGGTCCCTAAGGGCCAACTAGCCCAACAGGCATCTCCAGTATGCACCAATCTCTGGATCAATGCTGGACTGACCATGCTCTGATCCTTATGTCTATTTCTGTGGCTGGAGCGCAGCGTAGTGACCGTTCGGCTGGGTATAAATTTAGTAGACAGTGGTCTCGTCTACTAAGGGGGTCAAGTTTACCTTCTCTGCTGCCCACAACCTTTGAGGTGCAGGAAACGGTGGATAAAAGCTATACTACCCTGTGTCAACAGATTGTGACTTCATTAGATGTACGGATCCCTTTAAAAAGGGTGAAGAACAAGCCGCGGAGTACCAATGCCTGGTTCACCAGTGATCTCAGCCAACAGAAACTCCGCTGCAAACAGGCGGAGCGTGCTTGGAGGAGAGGGTACGCAGACTCAGACCGTGCACTATACAGACAGGCCCTGCGGGAATATAAAGACCATCTAAAGTTGGCTAAGGCGAAGTTTTTGGAAGATGCTCTGACTAAAGCCACCAATAAATCGCAGACCCTTTTTAAGCTGGTTGATAATTTGGCAAATCCGGCCTCTGCAGCCCCAGTTATTACACCATCTCAGGAGCTGTGTGATTCTTTGGCTTCTGCATTTGAGGAAAAAATCAGACTCATCTTGAGTGGGCTTTCGACTCCGAGCCACGTGGCCCTGATGGAGCCCTCCCCACGGAAACCTCCTCACCCTTCGGGTGTTGAGGAGGTTAAGGGTGAACAACAATTATTATCCTGTTTTCCCACCCCTTCCTTGGAGGAATTCTGCATAGTGGCTAATGGTGTGTCGTCGGGTTCCCCATTGGACCCTTTGCCACATAGGATATGGAAGGCCTTTCAGACTGAGTTGCTACCTCCGTTGTATACCATCTGCTGTCAGTCTTTGACCTCAGCCACGGTGCCTGATAGCTGGAAGCTTGCAATTGTGACACCGTTGCTAAAAAAGGCCTCTCTGGACCCGCTTTGTCCTGCCAGCTACAGGCCCATATCGCTGCTTCCATTCCCTATAAAAATACTAGAGAAGTTGGTTACAAGAACTTTATCAAACTTCCTGGAATCCAACGTTTGTTTGGACGCTGCCCAGTTTGGTTTCAGGCCGGCGCATGGGACCGAGACCGCCCTGATCACCGTGCTTGACGATCTGCGAACGCGCGTCGACATGGGTAAGGCAGCTTTTCTGGTGCTGCTGGACATGTCGGCGGCGTTCGACACGGTGGATCACGCTGTCCTGTTGGATCGCCTCAGGGGGGCAGGCGTGGGTGGTCTGGCGCTGGGCTGGCTTGAGTCCTACCTGGATAATAGGCAGCAAGCAGTGGCATTACCACCTTTTCGGTCAGATACACGTCAGGTGAAGCAGGGTGTACCACAGGGGTCTGCGATTAGCCCGATCCTCTTTAACCTATACCTCCGGCCCCTAATCAGTTTGATAAAATCTTTTGGTATCTCGGTTATCAACTATGCCGATGATACACAACTGATTTTTTCCTTTGAGGGAAAGGAGGCGGTTTCGAGGGACACTTTCCATCAGTGTATGTCGGCAACAGCAGAATGGCTCCGACTCAACTCACTCCAATTCAATGGGGCAAAGACTGAAGTGCTTCATTGCTCATTGGATCAGCCCTCCCGTACGTTACCAGAAGGATTCTGGCCAGCTTCTATCTTAGGTACGGTGACAGCGGCGGAGTCGGCCCGCAACCTGGGGATTGTGTTTGAGCCGGGGCTACAACTAAATGCTTCGGTGAATAAGACCATAGCTACGTGCATGGGCCTGCTTCGAGCCCTACGTAAAATCTTGCCGTTGCTCCCCCCTCAGGCTCGAATAGAGGTGGTGCGCAGTACTATACTCAGTAGGTTAGACTACTGTAACGCACTACTTCTGGGGGCACCGAAGTCTTTAGTAGGTAGGCTGCAGAGGGTTCAAAATATGGCGGCCAAACTGGCTTTAGACCGACCTCGCTCTGCATCATCTTCAGAAGCTCTGTCCGACCTCCATTGGCTGCCTGTTCAGCAGCGTATTCTCTTTAAAGCTGCCTGTGTTGTGTTCAGAGCGCTGCACGGACTGGGACCGCTGCCACTTCAACACCTCTTCTCGTGGTACCAGGCTGCTAGACCTTTAAGATCCTCCTCGGCTTTTTTAACCATAGTCCCTAAATTCGTTAGAGTGAGGATGGGTGGTCGTGCCTTTGGTTTTACAGCAGCTAAGCTGTGGAATACTCTCCCTCTGTTGCTCAGGAGTAAGCAGGAATTCTCTTCCTTTAAAAGGGAGCTAAAGACCTATCTCTTTCCAAAGTAATGTAGTGTATTAGACCTGATGACTCACCTATGGTCCAGCGCCAGGATACCCTTGGGGTGACAGCTGCGCTCAATAAGAATTTAATACATTTAATACATTTAATACATACACCAGGGAGCTGCGCGGCAGACAGGTGTTCTGAGGCCAAGCCCCTTTTTACACCTCTCTGCAACGCAGCTCTGTGGCGCTTACTGGAGGTACCTAGTGGTCTAGTTTGACCCTAGAGACCCTTAGGATTCAAGGGGACTTAATCTCTCAACTTAGAACAGCCACAGGGCGCGTTTACACAGTGGTGAAGGGAGGGGACGGGGCCTGAGGTGACGTGTGCAAACACGCACTATGGCACGTTTTAAATTGGGGATATAATTTTCCTTCAATACTGAGGGCCCCTGGGGGCTAACTAGCCCACCAAGTGCTTCCAGTAAGCGCCACTGAGCTGCATTGCAGAGAGGTGGTCCAGGCCGTGCCACTTTTTACACCTCTCTGCAACGCAGCTCTGTGGCACTTACTGGAGGTACCTAGTGGGCTAGTTGGACCCTAGGGACCCTCAGGATTCAAATGAACTTAATCTCCCAACTAAAATGGACACAGGGCGTGTTTACACAGTGGTGAAGGGAGGGGATGGGGCCTGAGTTAACGTGTGCAAAAACGCCCTGTGGCCAGTTTTAAGAGGTAGTTTTAATCCCCCTGCCCTATTATATACTAGGGGCTTACAGAGGAGGTCACGCTAATCACAGGGGGGCCCCAACGCATAATGTTCCCTAGTGTATGTAGGTGTTTTTACTGTATTCTAAGTGTCTTTTAACATAGCACTGGCTCTAGGACTGGTTAGTCAGACTCAGTTACCACCAGTATCCGTCTGAAAAAGTTGAGGGTACAGGATGATTTTGCAACAAGGCTTCTTTCTGCTCTTCTTTTTGTTCTTTCTGCACGTTATCCTTCTTCCTGCACTTTTCTTCGTCTTTGAGGACTTCTCTTGCTTCTTTCTGCACTTCTTTTTTTTCTTTCTGTGCATTTTTTCTTCTTTCTTCACATGTCCTATCTCTGTAGGCATAGTTAGAAATTAGCATTTAAAAAAGCTTTGAAATTCACAGAAAAAAACATAGGTTTCAGGCACGTTATAGTTAGGAATTAGCATTTAAAAAACCTCAGAAATTCACTGAAAAAACCATAGGTTTCAGGGGTGTTATAGTTAGCTGGACTTTTCACTTGTACAAAACCATTCAAATTCCCCCGTTATAGTTAGTTCAGCTAACTATAACTCGCGCGCCCGCAATGCACTGCTGATGACGTCACATATTACATCACTCATGACATGGTCAGTGACATCACTCATGACATCACTGATGACATCTCAAATGACATCACTGATGACATCACTGATGACATCATCCTTGTGATAGAGTGTCAGACCTCCTCTCACCCTAATATAACCTTTGATACACACATTCAAAAATAGAGACTAAACTTTTCAAAACAATGGACATACCAATACCAGTTACAACAACCTCTTCAGTAATTCTAAGATCCACATACACATCCACTCATTCACCAACAGTCCTATACAGTCACTCATACATGTATTCACTCATCATATGTACTCATACACCTATACATCCTGTTACACAATGCCACTCATCCATAGAGTTACTCACACACATAGTCACTCATGCTAATAAAGAATCAAACATACATTTATTTGCATATACAGTTATACTCACACCACCACACTTACTTCTACGGAAACTTACATATACTTAGTCTTTTAAACAATCACTTATAGAAACACATACTTATTCATACAGGAACTCTTTCAATCTCTCACTCTCACATATACTCACTTATATACACCAATAGTCACATATACTAGTTTAAAACATATGTAGTTACTCATAAAGACATTATTGAGACAGTCATTCACTCACTAACACACCCATACACACACTCATCCACCCATACAGTCCTGCACACATGCTGTTGTAAACACATACAAAGAGTGAGTCACTCATTCATGCACCTATGCACTACGTAATACCCCCCACCGAACCATGCAGACACTCAGACTGATACTCAAAAAACCAACTAATAACCTATATAGACACCCATGTAGCTACTCACCAACCCATGCAGCCACTTATACACAAAGTGAGAGACTGATACAGATATTTACATATTTAATCATTACTCACTAAGCCATGTATTCACTATGATACACTTAATCAGTCAGTTACACAATCAATTTTTCAAAAACAAATCATCCATTTAGACACGTATATACCCATTTATTCTTCCATCGACCTTGAGATATACATATATAAACATATTTAATTTTCAGAAAAACACACATTCACTGGATGATGTCATCAGTGATGTCATTTGAGATGTCATCAGTGATGCCATGAGTGATGTCACTGACCATGTCATGAGTGATGTAATATGTGACGTCATCAGCAGTGCATTGCGGGCGCGCGAGTTATAGTTAGCTGAACTAACTATAACGGGGGAATTTGAATGGTTTTGTGCAAGTGAAAAGTCCAGCTAACTATAACACCCCTGAAACCTATGGTTTTTTCAGTGAATATATATATATATATATATATTCACTGAAAAAACCATAGGTTTCAGACATGTTATAGTTAGGAATTAGCATTTAAAAAACCTTAGAAATTCACTGAAAAAAACATAGGTTGCAGGGCTGTTTTAGTTAGCTGGACATTTCACTCGTACAAAACCATTGAAATTCCTCCGCTATAGTTAGTTCTGCTAACTATAACTCGCACGCCTGCAATCCACTGCTGATGATGTCACATATTACATCATTCATGACATGGTCAGTGACATCACTGATGACATCACTGATGACATCTCAGATGACATTACTGATGACATCACTGATGACATCACTGATGACATCACTGATGACATCATCCAGTGAATGTGGTTTAGTTTGTTATTTAGATATGTATTATATATATATATAGCAATCTGCATTGAAGAATGAGTGGATATATAAATATCTGGATGGAGGATTTAGTAGCAGTGTAATTGACTGTTTACTTGACTAATTTATAGTGTCTCACTAAATATATTGGATAGTGACTAAACTGTGTGAATATCTGTATCACTTTGTCAGTTGTTGTGTAAACTGCTGCACCAGTTGGTTACTAGCTATGTGAAAGTCTATATTAGTTATTGATTAGTTAACTGAGTATTTGTATGGGAGAGTGAATGTGTGTGTGGTTTGGTGGGGGGGGTGTGACTGCCCAAAGATGTGTGAATAGTTGATTCAGTAGGTATATGAGGTTAAGACTGCATGTTATAACAGTTGTTTGGGTGAGTGAAGATCTTTATGGGTGTGGTGATGAGCAAATATATGGCTCAATGGTACATGTCCAACAAACTAGAAAAATAAAAGGCAGTGTATGTGCCAGTTGTTGCATATAAATAAGCACACATAAGACTCAGTGATTGTATGAGTGGCTGTATGGATAACTGTATACTTGTAATAGTGATTTTATAACACACTAAGTATGAGTTACTATCTATATGAATAAATGAAGTGGTGTTTGTATAAGTGTGTAGCTGACTAAATGTAAGTATGATCCATTGTTTGCATAAGTGAGTAGGATGACTGCATAAGTGAATAGGATGTGTGCTGGTGTGTAATGTTGATATAGCATATATATAGTATATAGTATAGTATATATAAGTATATTTGATAGAGTTCTATTGATCATTGACAGCATGTATGAGTGAATCTATAGGTAAGTGATTAGATGTGTGTGTAGATCTAGGAATCACTGAGTGGGTTTTTAGAAACTTGTATTGGTGTGTCAATGGATTCAAATATGGTACTCTGTATTTTACAGTGAGTGATGAAAGGTTATACTAGTGTATGATGAGGTGTATCTGATTGTCACGTGGATGATGTCATCAGTGATATAATCAGTTAAGTCATTTGAGATGTCATCAGTGATGTCATCAGTGGTGTCACTGACAATGTCATGAATGATGTAATATGTGACATCATCAGCAGTGGATTGCGAGTGCGCGAGTTATAGTTAGCAGAACTAACTATAACGGAGGAATTTCAATAGTTTTGTATGAGTGAAATGTCCAGCTAACTATAACAGCTCTGAAACCTATGGTTTTTTCAGTGAATTTCTAAGGTTTTTTAAATGCTAATTCCTAACTAAAACATGTCTGGAACCTATGGTTATTTCAGTGAATTTCAAAGGTTTTTTAAACGATAATTTTCAAATGTAATAATAGTTATATATATTTTTTTATACTGATTTTCTACGGATTTTTAACTGTTTATTTTTGCATATTTTATTTTTTAAATTACATTAGATATTTTTATATAAATGGAAATAAAAATGTATTTTAAAATATTGAAACTGAAATATTGCTTTTTTTTGTTTTATATTTTTATTTTAACATATTTATATCTTTTTCTTTATTGTTTTTTTTTCAATTTTTTTTGGGGAGTCGCGCACCCAAAGCGTACCTTTCTCGATCACTACGCGGAACCTAGCCGCCATTTTAGAAATGTTGTGAAGGATCTGCGTAGGGCGTACGATGGGTGCATATTTTCTGAGATGTGCGCAATCGCTATGCGACTGGTACGCGTCTCCAGCTCCCATGCACATGTGCATTACTGTACGCAATGCTTGCGCGCTTCTGCGTTCTGTCATATACTTGTTGGACGTGGTGGGTGCGCGATTCCCGCGAAATGTTTTTATGTCTAAAATGATATATATATGTCTTTAAAATACATATTAGGGCAAGACATTATCTAAGCTATTCATAAAAATTAAATTTTTTTACTTGTAATAAACTTATATTACTTTTAAATGCAATTTTGCGAAGTCGCATTGGGTGCCTGCTGCCTGTGCGCAGGGTGCGCGGACTCCATGTGACCTGAAAAAAAAAAGATTTGATTGGTCCATAACATTTCTCATTCTAACTATTGAAGGACCCCACCCATTTCCATCATTCTTCTTTGAGCTTCTTTGGAGAGTGATCTCTGAGCTTGGAAGAACCTATTCCCATTACTTTGTTTTTGGTGTTTTTGAGAATAAAACCAACATCATGGCTTCAGGACAACAGCCACAGGACCAGGAGGAACATTCTTCAGAGGAAGAATTTTTACCGGAAGCTCCAAGCCCACAAAGGCCAGTATCAGTGGTGTGGAAGTTTTTCACCTTTCTGGAGGGGCAGAAGAAAGTGAACGCCACCAAAGTAACCTGCAAGATCTGTGAGCGTGTCTTGTCCTGAAGTAGTGCTGAGAAAAAATACTCTTGCGGTACTGCCTTGATGTATAAGCACCTGAAGACTCTGCATCCGGTAAATCTGGCTCGGGAGGAGTGCAGGAGAGCACAACAGAACCCTCCAACTGCAGTGCCTGGTACCTGTGGCAGTTCTACATCACCATCACCACCGTACATACGTCCTGAATTTGCTCTACTGAAGCAGCACTGCGTAAAGTGCAACAAACTAATATCTTATGGAGAGCAGTCTGTTGAAGCAGTGTGTGCGGCGCAACAAAATCATCGTTGTTAGACTTTTGTTTTCTTTTTTTTTGTTGGGAATGGCTGTTAATTCCTGAAGTTTACAAAAAAACATATAAAAGAAAAAAAGAAGAAAAAAAAGTTCTTCTCTGCTTAAAGAAAGAACTATATTTGTATGTTAATGTGTGAAAGTTTGTTTGAATGTATGTGTATAGCTTAATTGAATGAAATAATGCATTAGTAGTGTATGGTGAATGTATAAGTGCAGAACTATATGTGTGTTGGTTAGTTAGGGGACTGCATTCATAGTGAATAGGGGTTTGAAGCAGTCCATGTGCTGAGGCCTGGGTCACTGGATGAGTACTTGGGTACTGACAGAATGATTAGAGTAGTGCAAGGAGAGCGCCTGGGTGAATATATTGTTGGGTTTTCGCGCAGTGAATGGATTAGTACATGGTGCTAAATGGGTCACTAGAGGAGTGCAAGGGGAGTGACAGGGTGTTTGTTGGAAGTGTAATGATACAGACTGGGGAATTGAAGGTGTGAAGGACAAGTGTGTAGGTGGTTACAGGACGGCATGCATAGTGGATAGGCGTTTGAAGCAGTCCATGTGCTAAGGCCTGGCTCAGTGCATGAGTACTTGGGTACTGACTGAATGATTAGAGTACTGCAAGGAGAGTGCCTGGGTGAATTTATAAGTGTTTGGGTTTTGGCGCAGTGAATAGATTAGTACATGGTGCTGAATGGGTCACTGGAGGAGTGCAAGGGGAGTGACAGGGTGTTTGCTGGAAGTGTATGGATACTGACTGGAGAATTGAAGGTGTGAAAGACAAGTGTTTAGATGGTTAGAAGATTGCATGCATAGTGGATAGGGGTTTGAAGCACACCATGTGTATAGCTTAATTGAATGAAAGAATGCATTAGTAGTGTATGGTGAATGTATAAGTACAGAACTATAAGTTTGTTGGTTAGTTAGGGGACTGCATGCATAGTGGATAGGGGTTTGAAGCAGTCAATGTGCTAAGGCCTGGCTCACTGCATGAGTACTTGGGTACTGACTGAATGATTAGAGTGCTGCGAGGAGAGTGCCTGGGTGAATTTATAAGTGGTTGGGTTTTGGCGCAGTGAATGGATTAGTACATGGTGCTGAATGGATCAGTAGAGGAGTGCAAGGGGAGTAACAGGGTGTTTGCTGGAAGTGTATGGATACTGACTAGGGAATTGAAGGTGTGAAAGAGAAGTGTGTAGATGGTTAGAGGACTGCGTACATAGTGGATAGGGGTTTGAAGCAGTCTTTGTGCTAAGGCCTGGCTCACTGCATGAGTACTTGGGTACTGACTGAATGATTAGAGTACTGCAAGGAGAGTGCCTGGGTGAATTTATAAGTGTTTTGGTTTTGGCGCAGTGAATGGATTAGTACATGGTGCTGAATGGGTCACTAGAGGAGTGCAAGGGGGGTGAGTTGAGTCCTAGAGCCAGTGCTATGCTAAAAGACACTTAGAATACAGTTAAAACACCTACATACACTAGGGAACACTATGCGCTGGGGTACCCCTGTGATTAGAATGACCTCCTCTGTAAGGGGATTAAAAATACCTCTTAAAACGCACCACTGGGTGCGTTTGCACACTGGTGAAGGGAGGGGGGGCCTGAGGTGACTTGTGTGCAAACACACCCTGTGGCCGTTTTAATTTGGAGGATAAAGTCCCCTTGAATCCTGAGTGTCCCTTGGGTCCAACTATCCCACCAGGTATCTCCAGTTTGTGCCACAGAGCTGCGTTGCAGAGAGGTGTAAAAAGGGGGACAGCTTGGACCACCTCTCTGCAACACAGCGCAGTGGTGGTTACTGGAAGCACCTGGTTGCTAGTTGGCCCCCAGGGGTCCTTAGGGTTGAAGGGGAATTTTTTCCCCAACTTAAATCACGCCACAGGGCATGTTTGCACATGTCACCTCAGGCCCCATGCCCTCCATTCACCACTGTGTAAACGCGCTCTGTGGCCGTTTTAAGCTGGGAGATTAAGTCCCCTTGAATCCTGAGGGTCCCTAGGGTCCAACTAGCCCACTAGGTACCTCCAGTAAGCGCCACAGATCTGCATTCCAAAGAGGTGTAAAAAGGGGCACTGCCTGGACCACCTCTCTGCAATGCAGCGCAATGGCGCTTACTGGAAGCACCTGGTGGGTTAGTTGGCCCCCAGGGGCTCTCAGAATTGAAGGGGAATTATTTCCCCAACTTAAAACATGCCACAGGGCGTGTTTGCACACGTCACCTCAGGCCCCATCCCCTCCCTTTGCCACTGTGTAAACACGCCCTGTGGCCGTTTTAAGTTGGGAGATTAAGTCCCCTTGAATCCTGAGGTCCCTAGGCTCAAACTTGCCCACTAGGTACCTCCACTAAGCGCCACAGAGCTGCGTTGCAGAGAGGTGTAAAAAGGGGTGTGGCCTCTGAACACCTCTTAGCAACGCAGCTCCCTGGCGCATACTGGAGGTACCTGGTGGTCTCGTTGGCCCTCGGGGACCCTCAGTATTGAAGAGGAATTAATTCCCCAACTTACAACTCGCCAGGGGGCGCGTTTGCACAATGGTGGAGGAAGGGGGTGGGGCCTGAGGTAACATGTCTGCAAACACGCCCTGTAGCGCGTTTTAAATTGGGGAATTAATTCCTCTTCAATCCTGAGGGTGATGTCATCACTTATGTCACTGACCATGTCATGATTGATATATTATGTGACGTCATCATCAGTACATTGAGGGGGCGAGAGTTATAGTTAGCTGAACTAACTATAACGGCGGAATTTCTATGGTTTTGTAAGAATGAAATGTCCAACTAACTATAATGTCCCTGAAACCTATGGTTTTTTCAGTGAATTTATAAGGCTTTTTAAATGATAATTTCTAACTATAACGTGCCTGAAACCTATGTTTTTTTCAGTGTATATATATATATATATATATACACACACATATATGTATATTTCATCATTATTTTATTGTTTTGCAGAGAATTGTTTGTTTCTAATGTAGTACTGACTGCAGTTGCAATATTAATTGTTTTCCTTCTGCAATCCAATACTTCCCCTACTGTTGCACTGACTGGAGCGGGAATAACACATTTTAACCCATCCGCAATGCAACACTTTCCCTACTCTTGCTCTGACTGGAGTGGGATTATTAAATGTTATCCTTCCGCAATCCAACACTTTCCCTACTTTTGCACACATTAGAGTGGAAATAGTAAACTTTACTCCTCCATAATCCAACACTTTCCCTACTCTTGCACTAACTGGAATTGGAATACTAAATTTTACCCCACCACAATCCAACACTTTTCCTACTTTTGCACTCATTGTAGTGGAAATAGTAAATGTTATCCCTCCGCATTCTAACACTTTCCCTACTGTCACAATCAGTAGGGTGGAAATAGTCAATTCTACCCCTTCACAATCCAACACTTTTGATTCTGTTGCACCTATTGGAGTGGTAACTATTGGAGTGGTAATAGTAAACTTTATCCCTCTCCAATCCAACACTTCCCCTACTGTTGCATTGACTTGAGTGGGAATATTGAACTATTACTCTTTACAATCCAACACTTTTCCTACTTTTGCAATCATTGGAGTAGGAATAGTAAATTGTATCCCTCCACCATCTAACACTTTCCCTACTGTTACACTCAGTGGAGTGGGAATAGTACATTGTACCCCTCAGCAATCCAACACTTTCTCTGTTGTTGCACATATTGGAGTGGGAGTGGTCAACTTTATCACTCTGTAATCTAAAAAGGTTCCTAGTGCTGTATTACTTGTAGTGCTGTGCAATAGAATATTTTATCTAATTTTGCATTTATTATAGTGAGAGTATTACATTTTGCCTTGGTGTGATGTAACAATTTTATATATTATTAGTATAAAAAAGTGCCTATTTTGTATAAATTGCAATGGGAATTTTATATGTATAAATTTTAATGTTTAATAATGTATTTTATATTGCTTTAATTTATATAATTGTGCTTGTGTTTATTTAAAATAATATTATTCATGATTATTGATGTTTTTTATTTGTAAATTGGAAAACAAATATTGCTTACTTACTAATTTTAATTAAAGTTGTTTGCTATTTAAATATTTTACTTTATTGATATATATATATATATATATTTGTTATATTATTATACTTAATATTCGATAAATTATAATATAATTTAAAATTATTAGTTGTATAATACTTTTTAACTAGATATCTGTTAAATATATATTGATATATATGTTATATGTGTATGTTTAACTTTTCTAAAGTACATCTATTTAGTATATTTGTTACAATGTACATTAAATATATTTTATTTTTATTAAATTAATTTTAGTATTTATCATATTTTATCTTTTATTTTATTGACAACGATATATATTTTCTATACTTTTGTACCTCTTTGCTTGATGCAAAGAAAAATAGCTATCTGCCTGTCACATGTATTCTGTGAAAAAATCTGTCTACAACTCTGCTTGGGATTTCCAGAAGTGGAACTAGCATCTTTCTGAGCCCCCTTCACTACCATGGCTGGTGACTGCAGATGGTCCTAGAAACAAGAGGGAGTTGTGGACACTAAGGGGCTGATTACGATGTCGTTCAGAAACTGTTCTGACCGAATCGGTTTTGGAATCGGTCGGACTCGCATTGACTTCAATGGGAGCTTGTGTTTCAAATGAGAACACAGGCTCTCATTAAAAAAAGGGATGGTTGGGGAAAACCTTGCACCCTGTGGCGGGCACCCCATGTGCATGGTTGGAAAGAGGGACCCCTTGGGTACCCCAAGGGCCCCAACTGGATGCCTCCAGGTGAATTGGGACCTGGAATGGTCCCCCAAAGACAGATTCCGACGGCTGTTTCGTGTCCGGCGGTCCGAATCGGAACAGCTGTCCGGATCGATTATTGTAAACGCTTGCTCGGAAACCATGTCCATAAAACTGTACAATTCGGTTCCGAAAGACTCTGGCTGGCCAAATGCCTTTCGCAATCAAATCGGACAGCCCGAAAGGTTTGCGGCCATCGCAATCGGTTGTTTGGAAATGTGTACTATTCGTTCGGAATCAAGGCTTTTGGATCGGATTCTGAGCTACCAAATTCCATTCGGAGTCTTTCCGAATGGCATCGTAATCAGCCCCCCAGAATAAGAAAATAGGTGAATCAACTGCAATATGACATTTCAAATGCCTACTCTGAAAAAACATAGCCCATCTGCCTGGGGAGTTCAAAAGATCATGTGGACTACAGTGATTGCTGCTACGGGGGGAGTATTTCTAGACCAGCTATTATTGGGTATTTTATTGTCGGCCAGAATTGCATTTGTGGACAACATTCCTTCTTTATGACATCTAGTAACCAAGGGCCTCATTACGATGGCAGTCAGACTTTCTTCCGACCGCCATCCTGTCAGGAATGGGACCATCGACTAGCTGTTGGCGGTCCTTTTGGACTGCAGCGTATGCCATGGGCTGCAGCACATTCCGCAGTACAAAATAAACACATTTTGCATATCCCTGCACTATGTGGCAGGCACCATGCGGTGCACCCCAGGGCCCATGGCGGAGGTCCAGGGGGGAAGTGGTGCCTGCTATGGGCCCCCAAGTCACTTTCTGCCTGCCATGTTAACCTGCCATTAAGTAGCCAGTGAAAACTGACATTGTAATCCCTAAGGCAATGCCTGAGCAGACACTGCCACCACTGTAGCAATTACAGTCTGTCCGATGGTCCGGCAGACTCCTTGAGCCCGTCTAATTAGTGTCAGAGAGTCTCTCCAACTGCCCACCATCCGCTTGCCATTGTAATGCAGCTGGAGGACCTTTAAGGTCCAATGGCGGTGGGTACGGTACAGATGGCCTGATGGTGGCAGTCCTACTATCATCGTAATGAGGCACCAAGTTCTATTACTTAGAAAGAATTATTCTCTGAAGCACCAGGACAAGGTGCCAAACCTGCCTGAAAAAGATCTGACCTAGACAGCTTTTTCATAGTTCAGAGATTTTATCAACAAGGTTTGTAGCTATAGCATGACAGTTCAGCATGCAATTCTGGAATTACATATATCTTAATGGCTATAGCATCTAGACTTACCCTACATGAAGATTTTCAACCTTGGAAATGTTTCCAAATTTAAATTAAAACTTTCTGAACACGTATGAACCTACTGCGCATTTACACTCCATTGTTGGATGCCTGCAAAGGATACCTAGTTCATGATATACGACATCCTTTAGACTAATGTTGGATTTTAATTTTCTCTTTGTTTTCAATGCAAAAAAAAATTCCCTTTTAATTAATGTGGCTTGGCCATTTAATTTTTTTTTTTTTATTGTATTGATGTTTTTGTGCTATTGCATTGTTATGAGAAATTCTTTGCTCATTGAGCCAACAGAGATTTCTTTGGATTTGTGGGAGTTCAGATCACTTCTCACATCAGTATTGTGGCTTCTTACTCAAAATATAACAATCAGGCTTCCTACAGTTTATATGCTGCGAAAGGCAGAGAGGATCATCCCTAATAGTTTTTGAAGCAACCTATGTTCCAGTTGTAGCTGTAACACTATTCTGCTACTCTGAAGTGGAGATATTTCTTTGACTTAGTTCCAGCCAGGATTAAGTTACATCTTCTGAGCAGAACCACCTTTCCAAAGGTACAAGAACTTTATAATACTTTGGGGCAATTGTTTTTTCTAAGCAACAGTTGTAGAACTCTTAGAGTATTGCAGCGGCACACAACCCAAACAGTGTTAAATGACTTAACCTGATACAAATTAGTAGATAATGTACATATCATAAGTATCCAAGAGTAACAGAATTGCTCTGACTACCAAACTGGCTGAGCCCTCTATAATGAGAACATCTCAGGAAGCTGCTGACATGAACTGAACCAGAAGATTCACAATCACCCATCAGGTGTGAGTAACATAAAATACACAGATCTTAGTGATCCTGCAGACTGCTTTTCCTTTGATAAAGACCACTCGCTTGATTGTATGTACGGATGTAAAGCAAAGTAGACCAGTTTGGTTGTGGGTGGCTGCAACTTGATTTATTCACTTTTCTGGATGTTTCTATTCTTTAGTCAATCTTGAATCCATAGTGTCATGAATACAAAGGCAGTTTCATTCAATAAACAGAGGCACAGATGATTTATCAGTGTTCCTTCAGATATCAAAGCTGTTGAGAAGAAAAAAGCATCTAGAAACAGCTGAAGTGGCTGATGTACCCAAGGCTGATACCTTAAATCGCTCGTAAAAGTACAGTTGGAGGCGATTGTCATAATGATCTGAGAGACATAGTTCCCGATTTGAGGTCCACTATTTGAGCGGACTGTTGTAGTGCTTTTGTGTTTTTGTTTTTGAAGATGACAACGTCAATAGAAGTGATGGGAAATAAAAATGAGGCAACCTTCAACAACAAATCTCGTTATGCTGAAGGTTGATCAATTTACCATGAGAAATTCCATGGTAGATGAAAGTTGAGGCCCTATAGCACAGCTGTTTATTGTAACTAACAACCAAGTTAGCACGGCTGAAGCCAACAGTTACTGTAGTATGGTGAATTTTTTATAGTTTTATTTACTGTTTCTAACCTGCTTTGAATGGTCGGAATAAAGCTGGATTATCAAATCAGCTGTAAATACCTGAAATTGTAAGTTATTTTATGAATTTCATTGCATTTTCTATTAGAGAACCAAAGGATGTATAAAGCATGGCTTCAATATAAATGTTGCAAAAGCAGAGCAAAAGGGGTCTTTTAACCCTTCGTACTGAGAAAACTCCTAAACAGGTACACCGCTCAGTACAGATTACAAGGTAACAGATGAAATAGATTTTTCCTTCCATATTTTATTGGTTAATACGTACCTGTCCACACTAATACACATATTTGATCATGATGCAATTGCATTAAGGGCTGACATTTTTGTGTTATCAGCCAAATATATATAGGACACGTTTATCCTTGTGGACACATTTAATGAATTACTATTTTGGTTAGATAAACCCAATTTTGACCCAAGTAAAAAATTAGATTGTGTGAACAATTTTAGAAAATTCGGCTACATCAGAACCAGCTTCACTGAGTCTGCTGTACTTCATGGTTTCACCACAAATCTTGCAAATGCAGCAAAAAGGCTGCACTCTGAAAGTTTGTGCAGCATAAAACACAGATGTGCCAATCAACTCAGATTGCAAAGTATTGCTAATGGTAAGGTTTGTTTACCAGATGAAATCAAGTTATCCTCCCATCTTTTTTTGTTTAGTCCTAAATGGCCCTAACTGCCCACACAAAGGGACACATTTGTTCACACTGTAAATGCATGATAGGCAGACATGGTGATAATTCCGCTACCTCAGAACAGGTATCAGGGAGCCAATAAAATGGATACCAATAGACTAGGAATACATTCCAATTCCGTGTTGGGGCTTAATTCCTCCTAAACACCTTCTTGGCAAAAGAGTTTCCTCCTAGCATCTTTCGGAGTCAAAAGGGAAACTCTTGGTTAAGATGCTGTTAATTTGGAATAAATAATTGGTCTCTGATTAAAAAAAAGAGATTTTACCAATAGGTCATAGAGACATTCTTTTCATGATCAGTACTGCATATAATTGCATGGCCCTGATTATGCTAGAAAAGATTACCTAAAAAATCAAAAAGCAGGCACTATTTCATTGTTTACCGATCACTTCTCTGCTTCACTCGAATGGGTGAATAGCAACAAGCTTTGCAGAAACCTAGATGGCCTTTACACCCGTACATGTAGGCAAGAATGCAGTGATGCTGCTATGTCTGATAGAACTGCACCTTGAAATAGTTTGACTTTGTATAAGTCCCTATGCTTTCAAATTATATATCTGATGGTTACAAAGTTCAAAATGATGAATTGCTTTCCAGGGCATGAAAAAAAGATTGCAATCAAGAAAGAAAATGAGAAAACTTTACAAACTTTGTAAAATTGAGATATCACAACCCTTTGCAGGAGTGAAACATATTTGCACTTCATTAACCTAAACATTAATTGATTAGAAACTCAGCTGTATTGTTCAGTTGATAAGGCTATTTTCTTGTACTTTTAATGAACACATAAAAATATCAGAGCTTACAGAGCTGGTCTTCCGCAAATGTGGAGTAAGTAAATTCGCAAATGTGTTAGAGAAGCTTCGGACACAATATGAATTACAGGATTTATGAATAAAACTACTAAGAAAACATCTGTATTTATATGAGAAAACAAAAGAAGGGAGCATTGAGCTTGCAGGTCATGATTAAGTTAACGACTGCCTGAACTGACTACTCTACTCCCATCAGGTCATTTTGTAGTTAATATTAACTGATCGAACAGGGAAACAGAATGTCGAGTTAATGTATATATTAATGAATGCAAATTACAACGTTTTTTGTTAAAGCTTATTGAATTGTAAAGTGGCCAGAGCCCAAGTTATGGGCACAGCTGTAAGAAGTAAATTTAGTGGTTCCAGTTTTGATTTCTTTTTAAGCATGTATTTCATTGGACATGAGGTTGTTTTGACAGGGGAACGATAAAAGTTTGTTGGAAAGTGGGTTATCAGTAGTGGTAAATACGCATCTACTACTGGCAAGAAGGCCACTTACACAGGTCTCAATAAATTATTACAATGCTCAACCCCGGGTAGCTTGGCTGCGAGCAGGCAGGGTTAACTAAGGAGGCAGGTATTTAAAATCACCAATTAAGTGACTAATTAAGATACAACACACAATAAAAATCCAACACCAATTTATAAAACTAGGAAATATTTGTATCTTTAAAATGGCACCAAAACAACAAACATCCAATATAGAGAACTGGAAAACTGCATTTTTAAAGATTAAACACTTTCTAGCACTGAGAAACCTATTGCAGCACTTTCTGACATCTGTTTGTTTTTGACCTGGACAAAGTCAAACTTTCATGCAAGCCACAATGGAGCCTTGTGTGAATACACTGAGCGGGAGGCCCTGGTCTAAATTTTACCTTTGGACTTATAAACCTTTCTGGAGCCTTTTCCGCCTGGGTACCTCGATGCTCTTCATCAGTCTGGGTTCAGAGAGAGTTTGTCAGCTCGATGTTCAGGGAGCTTCCGGTCAAACTCTCGAAGTCGGTACTCCGGAGCTCTTCAGCGGAATGAACTTGGAATCCGTGCCATGTTGCGGTTGAAGGTGGCCTGCTTGGTTCTCACTGTTGAGTCATTCACCTTATGGAGCTTTTTTCCAAAATTGCTCCAAACTTTTTCAAACTTCAGGAACTTCTTCCTGAAGTTCGAAGTTCCTCTAGGAGGTCCAAAGTGTCCAGCACACAATCCAAGGGTCTGAAAGCTCCAAGATGGTCCTTGAAAGTTTGGGGCCATAATTCCCACAATGCACCTGGAAAACACCCTTAAACGTCCACCCGATGCATTGGTGGTGATGATGCAGGTGAGCTCTTTTAACCTGTAGCTTGCAGAGAGCCTACTCTTTAATCCTTCAGAAGCAAGGTACATCCAAAGGGCTGTAGGTCCAGATAGTGCAGCAGGCAGAGTCAGTCAGAATCCAGGGCCTGATGGTGCAAATCCTGTTTCAAGCATGACAATCCTTCTTCTCTAAGTTTCAAGCAGCAGATTGAAGTGACTCTGAACCTCTCACATATTTATTCAGTGATCCCAGGGGTTAAGTAGGAGAGATGTCCTGTCCAATGGGGTGCAAGGCAACACCCCAGAGCACGATTACTTTCTCCAAAGAGTGGCAAAATCTTCTCCCACAAAGCCTTAATCCTCCAAATTTCAACATGGCTGAAATCTCAGGAGAGGAGTAAGAACTAGTTAAACCATCCTGCAGTATGGCTTATTTCCATAGCTCTCCTTCCCCTAACATCTACAGATTCCTTCCTTAAGCCTGCTATCTGGCTGGGTCAAAGGGGATAGGGATTGGCAGACCTGCCATTAATTGCCGGTCCTGGTGCTCCCTTGAACCTTCAGGTTTACGACCCCTCCCCCCTGCTCTGGCATTCCTGTGTAGCAGAGCTTCCTCCAACAGATAGTCTCTCCCCTAGTGAGCCACTTATCACTTCATCAAAGCAGCCTGGCTAATCCTGTTAACTCTGACCAATCAGGGGAGACTACAGGAAGGTCGAATTTTGGCTTAGAGACAAGAACATCTTATAACTTATTTTCTGTACATTTTAGGAAAAATCCAACAATGACATATTGTTGGAGTTATCAATGCCATTCTCCTGAGTCATTCAATGATATTTTATTTAATTCCTAGAAATATTTATGCATTTATACACTATTGGAGTGTTATCTGGCTGAGGATTTACTTAATTGAAGAGAACTCCATCCTGGACGCCTCCCAGTCTGGATTCCGCAGCAACCACAGCACCGAGACCGCCCTCCTTGCCTCCACTGACGACATCCACATGCTACTCGACCAGGGACATACTGCAGCCCTCATCCTTCTGGACCTCTTCGCAGCCTTCGACATCGTTTCACACCGCACTCCCACAGCCAGACTTCACGACGCAGGGATACAAGGAACTGCCCTCGACTGGATCCAATCTTTTCTCTCTGGCCGACCCAGAGGATCAGACTCCCTCCTTTCCTCTCCTAACCCACCAATATCAACTGAGGAGTACCCCAAGGATCTTCGTTCAGCCCCACGTTCTTCAACATCTACATGGCCCCCCTCACCGCCATCGTCAGACAGCATGGGATCAGCATTGTATCCTACGCCGACGACACCCAGCTCATCCTCTCACTCACAGAGAAGCCCGATGACACCAGACTCTGCTTTCAGGAAGGAATGAAGAACGTGACAGTCTGGATGAAGAACAGCTGTCTGAAGCTCAACTCAGAGAAGACCGAGGTCGTCATCCTTGGACCCTGCACCTCCACCTGAGACAACACCTGGTGGCCCTCCACCCTTGGGAACCCACCCACCCCTACAGACCATGCACAAACCCTCAGCATCATCCTCGACTCCTCCCTCTTCATGAATCGCCAGATCAACGCCGTCGCCTCCACCAGTTTCAACTGCCTACGCATCCTCCACAAGACCTTCAAATTGATCCCCCCCGACTGCAGAAAAACCGACACCCTCGCTCCCATAACAGCAGACTGGACTACGACAACGCCCTTTATGCCGGAATCAACAGAACCCTTCTACACAAACTCCAAACCATCCAGAACGTCGCAGCCAGACTCGTCCTTGGGACACCGCGTCACAAACACATGACCCAGGACCTACGAGACCTCCACTGGCTCCCCGTTGAGAAGAGGGTCACCTTCAAACTCCTCACCCACACCTACAAATCCCTCAACAACATCGGACCGAAATACCTCAATGAGAGAGTATCCTTCCACATACCCAAGAGGAACCTCCGCTCCGCCGACCTCACCCTGGCAGAGGTACCCCGCATCCGCATAAACTGAACAGGCAGGAGAGCCTTCTCCTACATCGCAGCCAAGGCCTGGAACAAGCTCCCTGTGAACATCAGACGCTACCCGACCCTGCACACATTCAGGAAGGCCATCAAGACCTGGCTCTTCGACTGACCCATAGCTGCTTCCCCCCTCCTCCCCCTCAGCACCTTGAGACCCTCACGGGTGAGTAGCGCGCTATATTAACCCCTGATTGATTGATTGATTGATTGATTGACTATGGAGAAAATGAAATGTGCAATTTCTCCAAGGCCAGGGCATATAACACATCTTTTATAATGGTGCTGCTTATAGTTACATGACCCACCACCCCAGGGACACCTGGGGAGACCTTGGGCTTTCTAAATATGCAAAGATAATGTAAGTCCACATTCTATGGTGCTCTTAACATGAAAATCAATTTTGGTAGACACTTTAATACAAAGGGGAAAGTGAAATGCACAATGTCTATATCCCAGGAGCATAGTAAACATATTTGATAAGGGCCCTCCTTATAATTACATGTCCCCCCCACCCCTGGTAGTACAAGGGGAGACCCTGGGGTACTCAATATGCACAAATATTGTACATTATAATTTTTTTAGTGCCCCTACCACCAAAGTCAAGTTTGCAGTAAATGTACTTTTGAAAGTAGTGCTGCAAAACAAGGCTGCTTTTAAAATGATCTCAGGTGCTCAGCAGCCCACACATGCAAGCCAGAAAGGGCTGCTGGCCTCAAGTGCCATGCCCTATGATATACTAGGGACTTATAGGCAGTGGTAATTCCCCCTGCCCTATTATCTACTAGGCACTTATAGGGCAGGTCATGCCAATTGTAAGTGTACTCGAATACATGTGGGTGTTTTCACTTGTGTTATCAACATCGAACTAGCCTTGGGCCTGGTCAGACAGAGCCCAGGGACAGTCAGAGTCAGTTACCACCAGTACCAATCAGCAAAAAATAAGGGTGCACATGGCACACAGTATGAATTTGCAACAAATTGTTTTTAAAAGACAGTTGGGAAATAAAGCAGAACAATGTATGTGTGTGTATGTCATCAGATTCAAGTCTTGATTACGAGTGTCACTGTTGTTAAAGAATCCTGTGCGCCAACGTGTCTTTGCATAGGGGGCAGGATTACAAATAGATTTGAGTTTTGCGACACCTGTAAATTAAGTGGTGTGAAAACGTGTGCATGCCCCAGATGCCTGTAGGGCAATTTGTTATATTTAGCGTCTCACTGCCCTGTAAATACTTGGTAAGCACCAAAAGCTGCATGTTATATTCCATTTATCAGAGACGAACTTTTAATAGGCGATATTTATCTCATCCATAGTATTGAAACCTCAGGATATCTGATTTCAATGGTGCAATAGATATCACACACCCACTCGGACACTTGTAATGGAAGGCAAAGCATTGGAGAAACAATCTGATCCATGGCCACCATTGACCTGCTCTTCCTTCAATATGTGTCTGAAACAAAAAAGCTTCTACGTCCTTTATCTCTTGAAGATAGCCTAAGAAGGTTTACAAGCATGTGTGTGCTATTGTGGGTCAGCATTGCATGTCAGGACATGGTAATACACCATATTCCAAGTTCTGAATTGTATTTGATTTGTCGAAGTTAATATAAAATGTCAATTTAATAGCATTATTGTTGTGTCAGTAGCTTCTTTCGGCTGGTGTGGCATCACAGGAATGAAAACAACTAGTTTTAGCAGTTGAACCAAGGTAACTCACTGCAGATACCTAACTGTAGAATTTATTACAGAATTTTCCCATTTCTAATTTTACTTCTCTCTCTGTAAGGCAGCCTTCCAGTGATAGAAAACAAATTACGTGTTTTTAATTATGTAAATCATTCTGAAGTTGTTATGTGTGAAATCTTCAATTTGACAGCAGCCTGGCTTGTTTAATCTATCCTGTAATACATGGTATGAAATAAATGAAAGCTTTATCTCTCAATTTTTAAATCATTACCCATGCATTGGCCATTTATAATACGGATTTACTTATTCCAAAAACGCTCTGGCCTAGGCGTGAACCACATATGGGCTTTAAAACCTCTGGTTCGAAAAGTTAACATTCATATACAGTTCCTGCAATTTGCCTGAGTGCCCTAACTTATATGTATGCAGTCTCCATTATCATAAGTACAACTCGCGAGAAATGATCTAAACAGAGTAAAACGTTTTTCAAAAAAAATATTCCCTTCTCACATATCTTCATGGGAAAAAAAGGATAATGGTGCAAATTATGTATGAATCATTTTGTGTCAATTTGGAAGAACACATGTACATGAGTACAGCTTCGAAATGTTTGAAAATACCCTTAGAACAGCTTTTTTCAGACCACCCATCTTCTCTGAACATTTGCATGAAGGCCATCCACCACTATGCATCTGGAGGTTACTACTGTAGATACTCTGGGCCTATCCACAAAAGTATTTTTGATTATGTAAAGTAGAATTCAAGTGGTACTAGTGGAAATACTGTGCTCAAATCTCAGTTTGAGAGCTCAACCAATGCCTGGCCGATCTGATAGTGTGGATTTTTGCCTTGAATGCGGCGAACTCGACATGCGAGGTCTTTGTTTTAGGATTAAATGTGGAATTAGCAAGGGAGAGTGGTACGAAAATGTGGAATATCTACTACTGAATGGATTGAATTAAGGAAAAAGCAAGGAACATTATGAGGTGCTTGCAAATGTTGACAAACAGGACTGAAATCTACTCCAGCTAAAACCCAGGAGTAGGTCACACAGCAAACACGGCACATCACTGAAAATGCAAGCAACTTTCATAGTAATCACTGCAGATAAAGAATAACACTAATAACAAATGTGAAAATATAGCAAAATCAAAGTATTTTTATATGACAAAATGCACATACATAAACACAATCACAAATATATAAAGTTTCACACAGCATAACAAAATAACTACAAGTAATAGACCAAATTGCAACAACACTTCATTCACAATTGAAATTACTTAGTTTGCAAACTGGACCTAAACAGCAGGACTCCATCACATCCATCAACAGTTGAAAGAGGATGTGGCCTAGCGGCTAGAGCAGTCAACCTTAAAGCTGGGGAACTGGGTTTGAAGTCTCGGCAGAGATGCTCAACATCTTGTGATTCTGGGCAAATGACTTAGGGGGTAATTACGATGGCGGACGGACTTCAGTCTGTCCACCATCGTATCGGATTGGGGACCGGCTGCCTAAGAGTAGGCCTACCCACCATTCGAATTATGATGCGACCCCCACCGTGGCGGTCCCATTACCTATATTTTGTATTGTGGTGGGGATGTGATCAGTAGACTCCGCAGCAAATACAAAAAAGAGGGTGCAGGCATATCCCTGCACTACGTGACAGGCACCATGCAGTGCCTGCCAAATGGTTCAGGGATATGTAGGGGGCACCATAGGTGCCCTCCAGGGCACATGTCCCCTGAATTAGTTTTCGCCAGCTGTTTTGCTGCAGATTGACCGCCGCAGAACGACAAGGGGAAAAGGATATCATAAGCCCTACAACGGTGTCTGGCAGGCACTGCCGCAATTCATGGATTAGCAGTTAGTCCGACGGGCAGTCGGATTTGATCCGCCTGTCTGGACCGTGGCAGTCGGTCTTTCCGACAGCCATACTTCCCCCTGCCATCATAATATGGAGGGGAGGGAACTGCATTTCAATGGTGGAGGGACCGTCACCAACAGCATGTAGGTGGCTGTCCCTCCACCAACGTAACGAGGCTCTTAATAGCCCCGTGCCTAACAAAATGAACGTATCCATTTGTAATGCAACTGGTGCTCATGAAAAGCTCTCTGATACCTTTGGGTCGAGTTCGCACTTTATAAACTTCCAAAAAAAGAAAAGAAAGTCTTTACATCATTCCATCACATGCAGTTTGCCCTCATATTGATAAATACATTTGTTGCCCCATTTTCACAAACAGTTATTTGTGGAGGAGAGATAGGATCTACATGCAGAGGCTCAACATCCTTGGAATGTTCGGGGAAGTTGTTATGGCTGGGTAGTACTACATACCTGAGGGGATACTTGACATGGTTGCAGACTTGGGGGCAGAAGCTCAATTCACCTACCGCCCCCTCCCAGGCCGTCACTGAAATGTCAAAAAACTCACTGCACTCAATGTCCTGATCACTGAATCTTTCCAGAGGATCAGAAGGTACGCAGGATCAGAAGGACTTATCACAAACAGCCCATCACACAGCTTGTGACAGATACTGAGCTGTATCACCAGCTGAGTGTGCCAGTTTATCGCTATGCCACAGTCACTATTGGAAATGCAACCTGTGTCAAGGGAATTGTGTACCATCATCCACTTGCCTCAGTAGTAAGTGACATCATTACAGAAATGTGAAAGTTCAGACACCCCACCAATGGGAACACCATGTCTACATTATACAACACTGGCACTCCATAAGAATGCAATCTGTCTGCAATGCCAGGACCTGCTTCACTGATATGTAACTTGCCTCTCCTGGATGCACACATGACAGCTACATTTTCTAACATTCGCTTTTGTGCGACATTTAGCTGCTATCGATTTTGATGACATGTAGCTACCAGATACGTTTAGTAATTCACAGTGGGATAATATATTTTCTGGTGAATGGCATCGCAAGCAGTCACTCATAAATGCACCAAGTTACAATTTGCTTCAATAGAAATAATAGTGAAGGCAAGCATGTATAGGTTTTGTAATTTAATCTGCAGTTGATTACATTATGCCACATATTACATGTCTTTGTTGCAAGTGATGCAAAGTATGCCATTCCATCCCATCTCCTCACTCCCCTCTCATGTGCAAACACTCAGGTGCACTAGGGCCACATGCATATACAAACCATCTTTGAATGCACCTATGGTCCCCTTAGGTCGTGTTTCAGATGTCTTGACCATACAGGCCATATGATCCGGTATTCCTCTGATGTTGCATGCAAGATTATTGTATTATGTTGCATATTGCACAACATCACAATGCAACAATTAGAGTTATTCAGGGAGGGGATTTTCGAGAACTATCTTCAGCTATACGGAGGACCTGAAACTCAATTGATCATTGCAGAGCTGATTGACATGTGGCAGGCCATTACCACATGTACAAATGCGGTGTGTGTTTAAACCTGAAGAGCAAGAGATTGCTGCAAGAGCTAGGAGGTCCTTCCTGGCTGGTCAAAACTAAAGCCAGAGAATGTGCTGGAGGTATCTTACCAGTCACACACATTTTATCCCAGGCTCTCTCCAGTGCACTGAAGGGTCATAAAAGCAGCATTGCCAGCCCTCCATGCTCATCTAGAGGCCAATGATCAGCTGCAAGACAGTAGTTCTTGCAATGTTAAATAAATATTGTTGCTTCTCTACTTTGCCATTTTTGTAGGGTCGTGTCTCATGATTTTTGGTTTGTGTATGTCCATGTTATGAGATTATTTTATGTTGTAGAATTAATGGTATTAATGTATATGTGTCTGAAATAATGATCCCATTGTTACTAATGTATAGTATATTATGTTGGCACAAATTATCTTGTTTTAGTTTTCACTTTTTATAAACTTTTGTGAAATTTATAGTTTGCTGTTGACGTAAGCCCTTTATTTCTCGATTTACCAGCTGTCATATATTAACCTCTTCTGTGCCCATGACGAGATAGTCTCGTCATGGAGCACGGTCGCGCTGTGCCCATGACGAGACTATCTCGTCATGAACCCCACCCACTAATGAAACGCCCGGCACAGGAGGGGGAAAGGGCGTGGCACAGAAGGGGTTAAACCCATATAACACTTATTTTGTAGCTTAGGTTTTTTTAGTCAGGCACACATCTTAGGCTGTGTGTTAGAAACATTTTTATTTAATATATAAATTTGCACACATAAAATGGTCAATGTGATTAAATTTACATTGTTATTTGGATTTGCGAGAGTGCACTAACACCAAGGTCTCTTGGCTGATGAAGATTATGAGAATAGCCCGCATGTCACGGCTTTTCTGAATGGAATATGTCAATACATAATTTGAACATTGTTATACAGCGTCCTCCATATAATGTGATATAATGCACATTAAAAGTGCTCTTTCAAATATAAGTCATAACATGTCTTTATAATACACAAACATCCTGCATTGGTTTCTAAAAATGTTTTGATGTTCTACTGATACTGCTGAACCTTTTTGTAATCATGAATAAAAGTTATGGTAACACGTTTTAGTATTTCTAGTCAATGCATATGGTTGGGTAACATTTCAGTTCATCGGTCTTACTAAAAGATTTTTTGCAAAAGTTGATAAAAAATGATGTTATATCAATGTTTGAATAAATATTATTTTATTGTTTTATATATTTGGGAACCATTGCTATCCACTGTTAAAAGTCCCAGCGTCATTGTACAATTTTCCATGGCAAAGGGGAGTGGGTTATGGGATGTTTTCTTTCATTTCAAAACCTGTTCTATGACATAGATTATTTTTTTTGCAGAGGTAAAGGACTTATGTATGTGTTTTATTTTCATTATTTTCCTTTTCACAAGTCAGGAGACTCTGTATAAAGGCTGAGGAGGTTATTGATCTGGACACATCATGCCAGGAAGAGGCAGACAATGGAGCTCCTCTTGGCCCACATGAAGTAACATCTGTGGTATCCAAGGAGCAGACCCTTCTTCTTTGGGTCCTGATGTCACCACCACCCCTCATGAGGGTGCCTGACAATGGAATCTCCAGTTGGACTGCTGCAGCCCCTCCTCCTAGTGCAAGTGTACAGTCGGATGATCAGAAGCAGAGGGTGAGATTCATCTCTGATACTTCTCAGCCCTGAGTATATGACTGCAGCTGCATTCGATGAGGCCATGGAGCAAGTGATTGCTGATCAGAAGACACTGTCTTGTACCTTCTAGAAGGGGCAGTGGAGGTGACGACAAACCAAGAGGCACATGCTGGCCAGCAAAGAGAGCTCTTCTAATTTTTGTCCTCTGGACTGCAGACATCTCCACACAATCTCTGTTGTTTCATCTGAGCCTGTGCAGGGGGGAAGATGGTCCTGGCCTGAAAAAGAGGTAGTTTGCCTTGAATTTGTCCATCAACCCAAGAAAGCCATCCAGACACTCCATCTGAATTGGGGGGAGGGGCGCTTTACATTTTTGGGGAAATGTAGGTTTTTTGGGTAAATTGATCACTTACTTGGGGTATTTGAATGTTTTTTGAGACTATATTTGGTTACAACATTAACAGTTTCTAAGAAAACACTACCCCATTTTGATTATATGTACTTAGTTGTGTCCACTAATGATCCAGAAATGTTTTTAAAAAGTTGTATGATGCTCTTCCAAGTTGCATCTACCTTCATGTACTAATGCTTTATTGTTGTTCATTTCCAAGGATATATGCATTTTTGATTAAGCAACAGTTTGAAGATTTTGATACAGCTAGAATATTTCTAACACTTAAAGGTAACTGTATTCTTACTTTTGTTTGTGTGTTGAGATACATATAAATGTGGTTGATTGTGCTGTTTTAAATCTTGTTATGAAACATTCCACACTACGTAACACATTGAAAATAATCATTCTCATGAACACATATCAATGGCTCTGCATACAAGACAACACATGTTGAAGGTAAGTGATAATTATTAAAAGAGATAACAATAAGAGACTGTCCATCTTCGTCAACAGTTTTGCAATGGGTGATTTTCAAAAGCAGAGCTTCTTTAGTGAGGATTGATGATTGGGCCTTCAATTCAAAGATCATTGGGTGATGTTTGTTATCCACACTCAATGGGTAATGGTTTTCCACATATCCCGCTAGCAATACTGGGCCACTGGAGGATGAAGTTATGGTGGTGAAGTGAGAACTGACGGAAGAGAGGGACTTTACAAGTAGAACTGACGGAAGATATGGACTTTACAAGTTGTCGATGTGCTCCAGTTCATTGAGGTTTATGTGTTTTGCCACTGCAGACTCACACAGTGTCTTGTGTCATTTGGTCTCTATAATCTGCATATCAAGGAATATTGCACTGCATCCTTCTCTCTGACAAACAAATATGTTTCTGGTTAAACTTGTGTTTTAACCTCTTTGAAGAAATAGGTATGTCTCTTGTGCTTGTGAGTTCTGATGGTGCACATTGTTTTACTCATTTAAGGAATATCCCCTACTCATATGATTGTTGCTGGACAAACTGATCCTCCCAGAAGACAGGATTAGCCCCTACACACTCCCACCCCCTGCATGCATGGTCATCCAATAACACAAGTAGGTTCAAAAGCAGGTTGTCCATTAAATTGAGAGTTGACACCAGGGAGGCTTGTTGAATGGGGGAGAAACGCTCCACACAAGAGTTTTCTTCTGTTTCAGAAGATGAAGAGACAATCAAATTTGTACCCGTAATGCGGGTGGCAGAATTCACTGGGGTACCTGTATTCTGAGGAGTGTATTCAGGATAACCAGTAGGAGAAACAGTGCATTAGAAGCTTGTGGCTGAAGACTTGCAATCCGTAGTTACAGAGGAGGGAGACTGCTGGTCCGTGAGGTCTTTTTGGAATGGTTTTCCTGGGTGCAACTAACAATCTCTTCTTCCTCCGCCTCCTCCTCTTGAGTTGTGAAGTATACAGACATATCAGCTTGGAGGAAGATTACGTTTTCTCTTCGGATTGAGCACCACCCTCTTATTCTGCCTGGTAAGGCATCATTGTCAGGTTGTTCATGCCCAGGAGTTTAAAGAAAATGGATATAAAATTAGTATGCATATCATGAGAGATTATTTATACTAAAATAGCCTCAATCTGAACAATTATTGACTTTTTTATACATAACTAAAACAATACAATATTATTGAATGCTAGGTATTGACCATTACATGGAGTATATGGACAACATATAATATGACAACTTCTATAGGAATTGGTGCTTCCTTTGTGGATGGACTATTAGATGTCAGGTACTGAATCAGATATCTAAAAGTAGGTGGTGGAAATGTGTTCCTTGATCAGGTAGCTGGTGAAAATATTAAAATCTAAATTCAGTCTTGTGACAGTATGGCTGAGAGCAATTGAGATATTTTACATTAATATTGTCAAGACATGCAAAACCTCTATACATATGTGCAGTTTTCAATTGAGAGAGGGAGAGAGAACCTTGCCAGTGGATAATTTTCAATAATGGTAAAATTAAGTTAGAAATGACAGTTGATTGTAGGACATGTATGAATGTCACAGACTTACCTTACAGACGAACAGCAGAGTGCTGAATTACTGTTTGCAAAATGTCCCCCGACATCTGATGGGTGAGATGTAGAAGGAACAACAGAGGGACTTGAATCGCTGAAGCTGTGGATTGCAACATATACAAAGGAAAAAATAAGTGCACTCAGACAGCATCAGTTTATAGTAAGATGGCTTTGATATATATGCCAAAAACTAGACCACAAATATCACGGAAATCAAAGCACATGGGGTAATTTTGTTATTTGTAGGAACATAATGATATGACCAAAATACATTAAGGTAGTATGAGTGAAAAATGTCATTCCAGTAATGTTTGCAGACTATGGGTGGCTAGAGTGGTTGGTAAGAGACACATAGAAATACTTTCCACTACATCTGAACAATGGAACAATGTTCTGTATGACATAAAAACAACAGTATTAGATATAGAAATGCACGTATTTCAATTTTCACTTGATTACATGTAAAACAAAGTGTTCAGTTCGATTATATAAGAATATCGTAAACATCATGACACTTATGAAAAAGGTAATGCAATTATGTATATATATCGCAAATGGCTTTGCTAAAGACTTACCAGTCTCTGGCATCGGTCTGATGGGCAGACTGAACAGGATCTTCAAAAAATCAAATGACAAGATAAGATGAACAGATATGATACCTATGGAAATACTATATATAGTACATGCTGGGTAGATTCGATCCCAAAATGTATAATGTATGTAATAAATGTCAGTGTTGAGGTATGACAAACCAAGACATATAAAACTCTGGGTTATCGTAGATATCAGTGTGGCATGTCTATGTGTGTAATTGGGATGCATGGGTTTGCCCCTGACGTTGTCCTACCTTAGTAGATGGTACTCCTGCTCATGGTGTTGCTAGAAATGCACTTGAAATGGGGACTGCATTATAAAAAGTATTGCTCTAAGATAAATAATGTCATTACAAATTATAAAGGCTGTGCTAGGCTGTGTGGAAGTGTGAAATATGACATGTGTGGCTGTCTGTGAGGGGGAGGGTATGGCATGAGTGTGGAACAGAAATATAGTGTAAAATGGAAGGGTTCAGGTTTTTACTTGGCCTCAGGTTGGGATTACATAAAACACGTCCATCCACAAAGAGAGCCTTGCAACCTGGAAAATATCTCCCTCAGCCACCTCCTCCTCCTCTCCTGCCTTTTCTGCTTTAAACCTTACACAGTGCATACCTCCGGTCTCAATGCTTTTAATTCATCACCTAATACCACATGGCTGCCTTCTCTGCTCCACGAGGGTCTATGGAGGCTGACCATGTAGGTGTCCGTAAGTCTTTAATAGTAAAAAACAAAGCTACCCACAAGGCTGTCTCATCCCCAGAAGAGTTCTTCTCCCTCTTGAGTAGGGTTGGCTTCATCCTGGGAGCTGTAGCTAATCTGTGGGTACCAAATGGATGAGGGCAGAGCCAACGGGATGGGCTCAATTTAACATGTTGCAGGGCTAATATGGGGCGTGATTTACGTCAGTTGAATGATATTTCTCAATGCTTTTCAATTCTGAGTTTTCCATAGAGGTGAGATCTCTACCTCTATGGTGAAATCTGTGCAGATTAACATAGATATAATATCTGTGTGAAAAGTTAAACCTTACAGTCATAGGGGGATATTAACTCCGCTGTGGCGTCAATTTTTTTATGTTACGGCAGCTTTTTTTTTTATCGCCGTATTTACAATTTGACGCTAACCGCAGTGAGCAGCAGTTTTCCGGCGTTAACGTGAATTTTTAGAATTGCCACTTCTGTTAGCAGGAGTTAATGAAACTGAGATGCAAGGTAGGCATTCCCGTGGAAAAACTGCTGCTAACCCCACTCCTCGATATTTACAAGGAATTCCTTGTATGGTGCAAAACCAAAAAAACTGCCTCTAACTCCAGTTAGAGGCAGTTTGTTAAGACCAGAAAATACCTGGTCTTAAAAGGTTTTGGTGTTGGGCAGCGTTGCAAGGAATGTTGCTGTGCTGTCCTGTGACAAAACTACAGGGAAGGAAGGCGCACCATCAATAAGATAGGGCGCATTCCAAATCACGCTGCAAGTACGCCAAGAAAATGACACACCGGTGGGGTGAAACTGTAAGAAGGGGATCATGAATAACCCCCCCTGTCTTTTCCCCTATGTTGGCGCACAATGGCTGCCATGCGCCAAAGCAGGCGCCCTTGTGCCATGGTGCAAGTGTGACTGTATCGTGGAATTGATTTATGTTGTGGCTTCATCTCTTATCGAGATGTCTGCAGGTGGAGCTGAAGTGGTGAAGGCAGGAGTGAACCAGTTGGCCTTCTTGGAGTGTTGTTTGCCTGGTAATGTCTTTAGGGGTGCCAGGCTGTCAGCATAGTTGGAGATCCATCGGTAGAGGTTGCACGCTGCGATGTTGGCATCTGTAGGCATTGGCGGAGTGGTGGTGCTGAGGGAGTTGATGGGAAGTTCTTTGGTGGCCTTGATCCAGATGTGACGGGGGCAATGATGGCGATGGTGCACAGTGCGCGTGGTGAAGGTGTGATGTAAACAATGATGGTCGGTACAGGAGAGTCCTGTGGTGTGGCTGTAGTTGAAGTTCCCGCTAGTGGAGAAGATGGGCTCGAGCATGTGTCAGGCTATGTGGGTTGGTGCGGTGACTAACTGCTTGAGTCCAGTGTTGGTGAGGTTCCCTGGGGGGGGTTCTGGTCACTGGTGTTGTCCAGGTGGAACTTGAGGTCTCTGAGTAGGATGTAGTTGGTGGATGGGTGAGCCTGGGGTGAGATGAGGTCTACAATGGAATGTGGGTTCATGGCCCGGGGGGGCGGTAGATGAGGGTGCCGCGGAGGGTGGTGTTGGGGTTGGTCTGATCTGGAAGTGGAGGTGTTCCATGGTCACCTTCAGGTCATTGGAGGGCCTCCTCCTTGGCCCTCAAGTGGTTTTTGGTGGTGAATTTGCAGCCATTATGCATGATGATGGCGATGTCCGGTCCGTATCAGAGGTTGGTCCAGGTTTTAATGAAGAAGGCGATGTCTGAAGAGGTGGTGTTGAGAAGGTCCCGGATTTCTGTTGTGTATTTGTGGAGGGACCGCACATTGAGGAGAATGCAGTTGAGCCGGTCAGCTGTGCATGTCGGTCTGCTTGGCAGCAAGAGTTGCCAGTGTGCTGATGTGACAGAAGGTGCGTTTGTAGTTTCGACAGGCACAGGGTGCAAGAGAATTCAACAGTATTGCTAGATGGCAGGTGGTGTGGCGTCCAGGGTAGATGGCGTGGAGGGTTTTGGTGTTGCAATGGTGGTGGAGTTTCCAAGAGGAAGGGTCCTTGGTGCTGGGAGCAGTCCAGGGGCAGACGGACGCACACAGGCTTGCTTTGGCTTGCCTTTGGGCGCACCAGTGGTGCTCCCTCTGCGTATGATGGCACAGTGTCAGCCATTAAGTCCAGGGGGGACTGGACAGCTGGGAGGCTGGAAACGAGGGAAAGGACACTGTAGGGGGCTGAGACACAGGGGAGCGGGGGTTGTAAATATATTTTAAAATAATTCTTACCTCGAGGCTGGGTCCCACGTCTTCTGTGCTCCTGATCTCCTGAGTCTGCTTCCAGGAACAGGAAGCAGGCAGCCAGGCTCCCTCCCTTAAGCCAATCACAATGCAGCAATGCGGGCTTGTGATTATTCTTGTGCACCATGACACGGCATTCAGCCAGGGGCTGGAGGGGTGGGCATGTACTCTGTTAGAACTGGGGGTCTCTGGATAGCTGAGGCAGTTGCCTTAGTCCAAATAGGGACCCTTTCTTCTAGTCAGGGAAAGGAGGGACACCCTCTTTGATAACCCCTGCTCACCCCCTGGTAGCTTGGCACGAGCAGCCAGGCTTATCTTCAAAGCAATGTGTAAAGTATTTGCCATCACACTCCCAGTGACACAGTGATAACACCACACTGATGTATGAAAATAGCGGTATCTTTATCTAGAATAAAAATAGGGTAAGACCAAACGATAAAAATCCAACATATGCATATTCCTAATATTTCACTTTGCCGGTTATTAGGCCAACAAACACTTGTAGGTTCTTGCGGTATTAATGAGCAGTTCACGATGTTGAAATGCAGTCCTAGTGCAATGCTATGCAGTTCGTAATGCAGTTTGTCTCGTCAGACTAATGTAGTTCGTAATGCAAGAATAATGCAATCCTCAATGCAAATAATCAGGCAGTTCGTAAAGTAAGAATAATGCAATCTTCATTGCACGTAATCAGGCAGTTTGTAATGCAAGAATAATGCAATCCTCAATGCACGTAATCAGGCAGTTCGTAATACGAGAATAATTCAATCCTCAATGCACATATATAAGGCAGTTCGTAATGTGAGAATAATTCAATCTTCAATGCACATAATAAGGAAGTTCGTAATGCAAGTATAACGCACTCCTTAATGCAAGTATAAAGCACTCCTTAATGCAAGTAACACAGAGGTTCATAATGTGAGAATAATTCAATCCTCAATGCCCATAAGAAGGCAGTTTGTAATGCAAGTATAACGCACTCCTTAATGCAAGTATAACGCACTCCCTAATGCACGGAATCAGGCAGTTCGTAATTCAGGAATAATACCAGGCCAATCGATGTGATTAGCACGGGCACCACTAGGGCCCAACCACAGACCACAGTCCTGAACTTCCGAGGGTGGCCCCGGTCCTGCTGGGCAGGTCCGGGCTGCTCGAGGACTCAGGGCGTCTAACGCGATGCAGCGGGAGAGAGACAGGAGCATTCCTGTACTCCTCCAGTGCCTCCCCAGGCCACACATGCTTGCGGCTCCCGACCGGAATCCAACCCTTATCTGGGGGATGCGCCACCTCACTCTCTCTCTCTCCCCGCTTGTCAGACATCCTGCTGGGTGCTCTTGATGATGACGTAGCTCCGATGCAAGGTGACACTGTTGCCGTATAGGTTACGGCGCTGCCTTCTCCGTTGCTGACGATCTTGGGCAGATTCCTCTTGCGAACAATGATTACAATTACCTCACAACTTCCTTAGCTTTACAAAATCCTTAAGCACATTGTGGCTCGGGCCGGCCGCAACAATCTTGATCCGCAGCCTCCGCTACGTAGATGGTTCGGGCCACAAACAACTTCACAGCAGCGTGGACGATGATTCACACTGCTGGGGCACTGCAGTCACATGGCACTTTTCAACCAGCACCACTGACCCCATGCAGTCTCAGGCTGCACACGCACAAAGTGTCGCTGAGACTCGATTGAGTTTCGAGCTACACAGTCCTGGGTCAATGCTTACGATGGTCTCAGGCTGCAAAAAGCACACGCACAAAGTGCCGCTGAGATACACTTGTAAACTTTGATGTTCCCACAACAGGGAGCCAGCTCTCCTTCGGCCCTTGGGGACAAGTTACTTCGGGACACAGCACACAGCAAAGTCCTTTCAAGCAGGGGGACACAGCGCACAGCAAAACCCCTTAGCCTCTCCTTAGTTAAATCAGCAAATTGCAGGCCAGCCCCAGAACACACAACAAGGGTCAGTCCTTCTCTTCAGTCTCTTCAGCTGTTCTCCCTTGGCAGAGGTTCCTCTTGACCACAAAGTAGTTTCAATCCTTGTTAGTCTTGATCAGTCCAACGTTCAGGGGTTTCAGCTCTCATAGTTATACCCCTAAATGTATTTGAGGTTTTTGTGTTCAGGGGGGCACTGACCCCTGTCCAAACCAGTTCTGGGTGTCTCCCTGCCAGTGACACCTTCTTCCTTTGATTAGTGGGGGTCTGGTTCCTCAGTCACTCAGCAGGAGGTGGGGCCATTCTTTAATGGCAGCAGCCCAGGCTTCTTCACCTCCAGGGGCTACTCCTCTCCCCTACACTCTAGAGGCATGTCAGTCTGTTCCTGTCTCCTACTCCTACCCTGGGTCAGGCATTTCCCAGACCCTATCACATTCAAATCCAGACAGCCAATCCACAACCAGGCAGAGACACACAGAATTGTTAGAACAAGAAAACCAGCCACTTCAAAACACACAATGCAAAAACCACCTTCACAAAAAGATGTGTTATTAAATTGTGTGTTCAGGCACAATTATCTTCACCTCTCCATCTTAAGCCTATGGGAAGATAGGCTGGAAACATATTACTCAGCCTTCCCCATTCTGTCCTATGGGCAAGAGGGCCTTGCAACAGTGAAAAACGAAATGGAGAGTATTTCACTGTTAGGACATGGTACACAAATCAGTACATGTCCTACCTTTCACAGACACTGCACCCTGCCCAGGAGGGTACCTTCGACCTACCATAGGGGTGTCTGATGTGCATTGAAAGGGAAGGGTAAGACCTGGCAAGTGGGTGCACTTGTCAGGACAACATGGCAGTTAGAAAACTGCGCGCAGGCACTGCAGCGGCAAGCCTGAGTTCTCTCTTTAGGGCTACTTGTGTGGGTGGCAAAATTAGTGCGGCAGACCCATGAGTAGCATTTGCATTACCATCCCTGGCACACATAGTGCACTTTACTTGGGTCTTTACTAGTAAGGCAAACATACTAATTATGGACAACCAATTACCAAAACACTTTAGAAAGGGAGCACTTGCACTTTAAAACTGATCAGCAGTGGCAAAGTGTCCAAAGCATCTAACTCGGCAACACAATGTCAGAAAAATGTCTAGAAGGAAGGCAAAAGGTTTAAGGAACTGTAGCCACAAAGGACCAAGTCCAGCATACTCTATGCAGGCTTGCAAACAGGGAAGTGTGCATGACTGCTTTGGGTGGCCTGGGAGGGCCGACCAAACAGTCATTGCGCACTTGAGTGGGCATACCACTCCGCCCCTGCCGTACTCTGTGAGTAGTAAGAACAAACCACCTGACAATACTGATAATTAATTATAAATCCAAATTGAACCGGCGCAAGAACAGTGGATCAATTCATACCGTCACTAATCAATAGTGTTTATTTATGCAACATCATTTTGTTCACTTATATCTTTTTGTCAAGACAATGCTTTATGTACAAAAAATTCCAAAAGCACCACAACAATATAACAAAAAAGAAGATTTAGGAAAAGGTTTAGGACAAAATCACACACTAACCCTGCTCACATTCATACTAAATCATTCGTACAGCATTACCCATTCACCAGCAAATAACATCCTACATACACTCACATTCCCACTCCTTGGATCCCCGAGTCTATTCTCTAACTAGTGGACCATGGAACTTAGACCAAACAAAGGGATAATCTACGAAACAATTAGTTGTGCAAACCATCTAATCTCAAAATTCTGAATTCAAAACAACTGTTATTTGAAAATGCACAACATCAACAACATATTTTGAAAAAACAATTGTTTGGTATATAGAGAAGGTCTACGCGTTTCGAACCCGCTTTGTTCAGGGATTCTCTTCAGGACCAAGACACAATTCGTCTCTCACCAATGAGTGAAGTTCAAAAGAGTTCTCTAATGCAATTCTGTTGGTTGCAAAAGGTATCGTGGTGTGGAAAACAAAGCCTCTAAGAATATTGACATTTTTCTCGTTGTAGTCAAGCTGTTTCCTAAGACGTGCCCAAGGCTGGGAAGATGAATGATTAAGAGCCGCATACGCTTGGCGGGTTTTCTTGTTCTGTACCTTGTCACTGATCAAAGGCTATTTCAGCTTCAGTCTTAGGGGGATTCTCAACTCAGCGCCTGCACAGTCAGCTGTGAGTAGAGCAGCCCTACCCACTCTCCTGCCAGCAAAGGAAACATAGCATGAGTACATCAGAAAGTTATCAACATGTTAGGTTTCTTCTTCTTGCACTGCTTGAAAGCAGTGGGGTGACACTCTTCAGCCATTGCGGATGAGCCACCTCTGGGGGTGCGTCACCCACAGGTGCAAGGCCTGGGCCTGACTCGACCCCCAGGCCTCCTCCGCTACACGCCCCACCTTCTCCTCACCTAGATTCTCTCCAAATCTCTCCAAATCTGTGACTCAGCCAGCAGTAGCCTTAGCCAGGTGAGATTTCACAAGCCTGGGTACAGCAGTCGCCGCCAGCTCCGCTGGGGAACCTCCTGATGCAGGTGATGCAACAGGGCCCCCTTAGGCGTGAAGTTGCAGCACTCCCACCACACAAGTTTGGCGCAGCTCAGGGGCCTCACCCTCCACAGCATCAGTCCAGCGCAACATCCTCCGGCCTGTGATGCAAAGAAGCGCAGCCCACCAAATTGGTAATCTCATTTGTGCACCCCGGTGTAGTGGTGGCGCGTGCTATGCAATGCAGACCTCCCTACGTTGGTGCGCAGAAGCACCTCTACCATTCACAGCTCCAAGGGGCACCAGGTAGTCTTCTCACACAGGTCAGCAACATGTCTCCATGCGACCTGGCAAGTTCACCACCGGGTAAGGGTGATCACCGACGCTTCAATGTCTACCATCACAGCACCTTCCCATCCCATTCTGGGTCCCAGCCGCAGGCCAAGCAAGGACTCTGGGCCCTGGTGACTGTCCGCGCTTTCATGGTTTTGAAAGCCATGCTGTTGCAAAGACTGCACAATGATAAGTGATGCATCAGTGGTTTTGCACAGCCATGCGCCTCTTTCCATGATTGTAGCCCTGAATTTCCTCTTCTCCTGGGACTCTGGCTGGTCATCCTGGCTGTTGGAGGGCTTGGGGGGTTTTTGATCTGTGCTGCACTTGGCCCTGACTGCTCCATTCAGCATTCCATTGGTTTTGTTTCCTATTTTTCATTGTTGGTGGACTCATAGGCTATTTTTGCCGCTAGAGGCAACAAACGTCACATTGGGCTGACTAAAGTGAGTTTTTTTACGCTAATGGGCCTTTAATCAGTATTTGTCCTCTTTTGTCAGAATTTGTATCGCCTTCACGCTAGTGTTAGCGGCAGTTTTCACCCCTGCTACCTGCAACTATCGTCATGTAGCGATGTATTGTAAATACATTGCTGACAGGGTGAGAGCCCGTGTTGAGAAAACTGCCGCTAACTAGCAGTAGTGTTAGTTCTTGCACATATGCCCCATTATGTCTATTGTGCCAGCCTCCATTTATTTCCTGCATTAGTGGATGGAGACTTGAAAATCACAGTACTGGTTGAAGAGTTCCTCTTGGAATTGGCAAATGCAAAGAGATGGATATCTCTGCCTATTTATTGGAAATCAACATGTACAGAGATCTTTCCAATTTGATTTCACTTATAGAATTGAGCCCTTTGGATCACTTCCATTCACATGCATCGAACGCTTATTGTCTGACTCTGCATAACCCCCCTCTGTATCATAATGGTGATTTATCTTCTGTCAAATTTATGAACTGGAAACAGCCATACTTAGAACTAAAGGCATTAAAGGTCATAGGCATCTCAAGAATATTTATACTAGCTTTATCGTTGATGAATGATATTATCTTTTTGTATCTTCATTTGTGCTTAAAGCATTTCTATAATGTTACCTTACCCTTTGTTAGGTATCGCTGTACAAATGTATTGCGTATTGACTTATTGTGAGGAACTGTAACCAAATTATGACAAATAATTTTTTTTAAATCCCCCCAAAAATCGCTGCATATAAAACTGGCTTGAACTTTCCAAGCATGTGCATTGACCCTTCTTAAGATTCTATTGAACAAGGTATATATTTGTCATATATCATTATTTTTGTCCAAGGAAATCACAAGTTAAGAAAGTAACTGCAGTGACAAAGCAAAGAATAGGAGAATGAAGTATATGTGAAATGCATGCAAATTAAGAACTTTCATTGTTGATTCATAAGGCAGTACAACAAACCTTCAAAAACAGCTCTGTGAAGACTTGAAAAAACGTAACAACCCCTTCCCCAAACTAATAAATATGGGTGATGGCACATCAATATGACAATACACAAAACAAAATGGACAATAACATCAAACTACCTTGCAAAAAACATTGCCCCTCATTTATGGGATTCTGACATAAGGCAGCGCAGCAAGGCTCCTTGCTGTGCTGCCTTACAATAAAGTGAAAGGGCATTCCTGTCCTTTCTCCCAGCGCTGGTGCTATTTAGACATTCTAACGCCAAGCTAGGCACTCTTGCACCATGCAGCATTGTTTTTGTGCAGGAATTGGCAACTTTCTGTACAGAACAATCCCAAGAGGCGTTTTCTTCTAGAAAGAGGAAAGAACAAGGGGAATTAAACATATTTCTCCTTGTTACGCATCACCTTGGGAGGTATATGGATTTGGCACTTCCCCTGGTTTACATGATTTTGTAAATCTGGGGCAACATCAAAATGCATGGGTGTTGAATGGGAAAACCCATAGCAACGCCCATGAAACCTATCCCAGGTGCAGAGTAAGCCTACACAGTGATTAGCGCTGCATTGACTTAATCAAGATTTATTAAGCCATGCAGGGTGGCTGTGCATGGCTTCATAAATCAAATTGAGAGCCTGGCATCACACATGTATCACTTTACGTGGTGCAAAAGTGATGCAGGCCTCTCATAAATAAGCCCCATTGCGCTTAGCAATCCTCCCAAGAGAGCTCAATGAACATAAAAAATCTAAATATCACAGCATAGTGGCAGAGTGGGTGGATTAGTGCAGCACAAAAACAGGCACTGTTAGGCAATGACAACCAAAAGAAAACTCTGGACCACCAATGGACCTGAAGAAAGAGACATGACCAAGACCAAAATGTAGTTGATCAGTAAATCAGAACCCAAACAGATGACCTGTGGTGCTGCAACTGACACACTCAGCATTACAAAGGACTAAACATATCATTCCACCTACTCGAAGCAGCAATAACCATCTTCCGGTGTTTGTTAGAAAGGTTCCTGCCTATGCCAAAGATTGTATAAATGAACTATGTTACATTTCAAGCTTCTTTACTCTTTTGAAAAATGTGAAAAAGGACTTCAGGAGGCTATGTAGGACACCATCGGTGGGTAATTCCTTGTCAAAGCACAATATAGCTGAACACAGCTTTATATTGATACCTGAATGCCAGTCAAGCAACTGTAAGTGAAGAGACAGGCTAAGATAAGTGGGGCATGAACCTAAATATTATGCACCATGAAAGAATTGAAAAAAATTGTGGGATTACTGTTGGGAGAAACTAGTTCATTAGTTGGGGTGAATTAAGGTACTGCACAAGCAATAAAGTCACTTTCTTGTTAGGTTAAATTAAAGGTTTCAGTAATTTAAACCTTGGTGCAAGCCCTGGTAGCTACAGCACAGAGTACACAAGAAAACCTGTAAGCATATAGAAATATCAACCCAGTTAAAAAGTAAAAAACAGTGGAGAAGCGTAATTTTACGCTTTATGTTTCGCTTCAGTTGTTCTCTTTTAATAGTTTCCGTAGGAGTGCATTATAATTAAGGCTCCCTGTTTTCCGTTTTTACTGATTTTTACAGATAAATACAGACAGAAAACATTTATTTTATTGTCTGTATTTATTTTTAAATGTGGATAAAAACAGAAATTCTAAACACTGTTTGCCATGACTGCCAGGCCAATAGATGTGTGGATTGATCGATAAGGGGGTTAAAAAAGAAAGGAATTTTAGTAAAGAGGCTTTAACAGCAGTAGTTATGCACAAGGTTGATACTGAAATTAGCATATTTTCATATAATGCACTGATTTATCTTCTTCGGGTGTTCACAGCACTGAAACCTGGCACACATTCAAGCAAGAGCGCATATTTATCGGTTAAATAAATGTGGAAATATACTAATTTCAGCTTAATTTTTCCACGAAACCCAAAATAAATATGGATAAATACAGATAAAAGTAGCAAAAAATAAATATGGATAAATACAGACGGAAATGGCAAAAAAATAAATACCATAAAACCGGGAGCCCTAATTATAATCATGAGTAGCCTGCACCCATGTGTACTCTGTGCAACTAATTCAGGGCTAAAAGGGTTTAGGCTCAAGTTGTCGAAGTGTTTCTTTGTATTACAACATACCATGTGTGTTAGAAATGTGACTGACTATTACGAACATCAAATTGACACCCAAGTATAACTTGTCCTTTAATTGTGTTTTGTGAAATAGTCTAACATTACCATTGTAATAATATTTTAGTAGAAATTGGTTATTTATGATGTCAAGAAAAACCTCTATTTAACCCATCTGGTGTTAAGTTAGCCTAATGGTAGGCCTGAATATTGTTCAACTCATTTCCCAACGAGAGATTAACTTTGCTTTTGCTTGTATTTTGAAATGTTGCATGTATTCACAGGAGCAGCCCATGCAGGAAAGAGCGGTGGGGTGGGGTGCCGGGGAGTCAATAGACAACAATGAATGTGAAAAGAAGAAATAAATATACCACTTCCCTTGTGCTCGCCGCATCGCCGAGTAAGCAATGCGGTGAGCACAAGGTAAGTGGTTTCCTTTTTTATAATGTTATTTTCCCTCATCATTGTCTTTCGTCTCCCCCCACCCCATCCCACCGCTCTTACCTGCAAGGGCCGTTCCTGTGAATACGTGTTCCCACTGCAGGTGGACAAGACATAGTTAGTTTAGAGAAGTGTCCATTGTTTAATGGATAACTAGGTCTGGGAAGGAATGCGATAACAAAGATGGGGTAAATTCTCATGGGAGATGGAGATGGCACCAAGGGCGTGTGAGAATTCTACCGTGTGACGCAGGAGGTGGAGACAGGAGTCGATGAAGGCCGCTCGGATAATGGAAAGTTACCCAAAGGTTGTATGAGGTGCCTGTGCTGGATGGTTGCTTTTGTACTAATGAAGTTAGGGACAGCTGACACTTCTCTGGCATACGCTTCAAGGTACAGACCTCTCTTGGTGATTGTGACATTACCATCGTTAGAGTTTCCTTTCAGGAGGACTGTGAAGGCTGACACCTTTTATGCTTTCCTTGTAAATCTCGCTAAGTCTAGGTTTCGTCTTTTTACATAGAGAACTAGACATTTTTCCTTTTGAGAAGTTCAATGCAATTTAACTTACAATTATGTATTTTAATAACCTACATAGCAATAACCAAATTAGTAGTTTCTTTTTGTCATGTAGGGTGAATCGGTTCTGGAGATTTGGCTTCATCCTATTTTCTCTTTATTTTATACTATCATGTTAAGAGTGATACATCTAAATCTGTTCCAAAATTTACAATAAACCGACTAACTAGAATCTGGTTGTGGTCTTGACTTCCTGAGAAGTTTCTATACTAGAATTATTGAGTTGGGGAGTTCCTTATGTCTCATGCTGCTTAAAAAGAACCATTGTTCAGAAATTGAGGAGATACATTTTTGCGCTAGCAGATGGTAACTACAGAGGATGGTTTCTTCACTTGAATTAAGGAACAAGATATAGGTTAGTTCTGAAGACTGACGATAGTGTCCCTTGTTTGGAACCCAATCAAGAGAGGAGGAGAACAAGAGGAGTTCCGGTGGCGTACAGAGAAACCAGTGGTGGAGAGGAAGTGAGTATTAATAGGGTGATGAGAGTGGTGGTTGTTAGATTGCAGTAAAGAGTCGGCTGTAGATGTCTGACGGAGCTGTCATGAGAGTTGTGTGAATGTGGTAATAAGTTGTTGAAGTTGTTATCAGATCTGACGTGGCCTAAGATCCCGAAATATATAGTAAGGAGGTGCAGAAGACACTGTGTTATATTTTCCTGTAGTGTTTTGTGGGGATTCGTTGTGAGATGTCTTCGAGGGCCCAATTGAGACAAGAAACTTTATGTGAATGGGAAAATTGTGAATGGTGTAGTGGACCTTTTTGTACAGAAGAGAAACTACCCTGATTCGGGTGATTCCCCACTGGTTGAGGTTTCTTTTATGAGAGAGTGCGTTCTACGAATGGTTGACTTATATTGATTCTTTTACAGGAGCAGACAACTGTTGCTTAAGGAAACATGTGTGTGAGAAGAAAACTTTTGAAGGTTGGTGACTCCTGCAAGGAGCGAGTGTGACATCAGAAGGTGCCACGCTGAGAGGTTGGTTTGAAAATTGTAATTGTACTATTGTGAGAACGCCTATGTTTTACAATTTGAAGGTAAATTATGCATATTTCAAAAGTAAAGAAGAAAATGAAGTGTTTTAAAGCAATGAGAGACATGTTTAGATGATATGTACCTGTTCCCACTGGAGTGATGAAAGAGGCTCCCTCGAAGGATACACCCACTCAGTATATAGCAATGAATGTAGTGCTTCACACTATATTTGTCTTAAAAAGTGGCACAAGATCACCAAGAAAGAGGACACATTGGCATTTCTCCGTTGCGGTAACTTCAATCTGAGAATAATTGACCATTAGAGGGGAATGTTGTATGCCCTGAAACCTTTACCTAGACCCATACAGTTTGAAGCACTTGATGCATGGATGCATGCCGCACTGGGTAAGCAGAGAGAGCGCTATCAGGTAAACATGAAGAAAACGATGCGTGTATACCAGGAAGCACAATGAGACAAGAAGCAAAAGAGATGGAGAGTAGACATGATTGAAGGAGTGAGACTGTACACTGCTTTGCTGACAGATGGGACAAAAACAGGGTAGGATGGAAAGAGAGAGCATAAGGGTTAAGGGGAGGTAATGGGTGAAAAGAAAATCTGCAAAGGAAAGGGGAAGGAGTGTTCTGGCATTTCCTTAATGAGAGGTATCGAGCTGAGGATAAGTACATGTGCCCTGGAGTAGGGGTGATCAGGATACTTTTACAAATGACTTCCGGACATTGAGAAGCCAGTGGAATAGTATAAGCAGGATAATCCTTTTGTGAAAATATCAAAGGTTTTGTGCGTTGATCTTAACAAACTGGGGCATTTTTACAAGTCCCTATCGCCACAGAAACGTGACTTGTTTAGACGTTCCTGTGGCGATAGGGGACTTAGCTTATTCACAAGGCGGCATTAAGACCACTTAATGTGGCTTAAGGCTACCTTGTGAATGAGGCAACCTTTCACGCTATACTTAACGTTAAAGGGGTGGTCAATGGGTGTTGCGGTGGGCGTTCCGCTGCAGCACCCATTGATTTTGACACTGCCACATGGCGTAGGATGGAGTAAATATGAGGCAGAGGCAAAATTAAGACCAGGGAAAACCTGGCCTTAACATGGTGAAATGAGGAGAAGTGTAGCACAAATAGAAACAGCAAAATGCAGTTTCCCTTCCTGCACATAAACAATCATTTTAAAATGAGGTGTTTCAACTTCTATGTGTACTACACAAAGCAGCACGCATAGAAGTTACAAATCACCATTTATGATTTTTTATGTGCCGGAAGGGACACCTTCCTACACATAAACAATCATTCCCTCAGTGCAGGCACCCTTGCACTGTAGTGCAAGGGAGCCTGCTTTGGCACTAGGCAGCTAAATGTAACACCGCGCAGGGAGAAATGCAGGGCTGCACCGTATTGTTGTAAATAAACCAATTCACACAAGTCACCGAAGTCACTTTGTCAATAATTTGAAAGATAAACCTTCCTTACTACCTTTGCATACATGAACAAGTACTTGTTTATATATTCCTTTAGCCCTGAAGAAGTCGCGGGGTAATCCCCTGTAATAGCGACAAAACACGTGTTGGCTAAGAAGGCTCAAAATCTTGAATTAAAGACATCTGAAAATACAAAGACAAGCATCATTGTGATATTTTATTAAACTTTATGTAATTACTTTTAAACGTGAGCAGCGGATTTTTTATATATAGTAGAGTGGTCTGCTGGCCACACACATGGGTATTTGGTGCTTATTCCCTACCTTATGCACCGTGCTAGATTACCTGCCATAACTGATTTGCATATGTGATAGATCTTAGAGCGCCATTTTGCCTATTGCTGACCACTGACTGTATACTTAATATTTCTTACATTGTCCTCATGAATAAGATTTCCAAGCTGTTGCCTTTGCATACATTTGCACGCACCACAATATTGGATTCGTTTGTCAGAAACTAAAAGTTTTTACATCTAGTTTCGCACAAAATTATCACAATGCCCTGACCATCATGTACAAGGACTTATTCCTTACTATGTACAAATGTCATGACTAACTTCATCCACAGGGCGACAGGTCTATCTACATATCCACAACATCACTAATCTACGCATACATCACAAGGCTGCTTTCTCTTAAAAGATGAGCATCCCGATAGAGTAGTAGAGGAGGTACTTCCACTGACACCAAGGGTCCCTGCATGCTGAGAAATCACCATGCAGCGGTATGACATCTTGTGAGGAGTATCCTGTTCATGACCAGGGGTCCTTCACTATATCCCATCAGGTAATGGGGTTGGATTGTCCCTTAAGGGGATTCTTGGCTCAATACCTACACATACTCTAGGTACACTTAGAGGGTCCACATACTAGGAGTACACTGGATCACTGCCATATTGTATATGCCTGCATATATACAATTGTTTAGTCATCATGATAGAACTATATCTACTATTTACGCTTTTGAAGCTTGTAATCATGTTTATCTACTTCTGTCTCCTAATCATTGCAGCACACGTATTTTATACAAGAATAATGTTGGTTTTATAAATATTATTGAAAACTTTCCACTGTTTATTCTCTGAATATTTCTCTGAGAATAAGTGAGCATGAGTGACTGAGCGAAAGGAACTGAACTGTTTCCCTAAATCCCTGAGGGGTCAATGGTTGTCATGTTCAGTGTTTGCCAGAAAACTATTTGCTCCCTGGTAGGTTAGGGTGGCTTACAGTGGCACTGTGAGCTATCTGGTCTATAGACCGACATTTCCTGTGGGGGTGTGTGGAATCAGTCTTGACACCAAGCTCTTGGTTTATGTTGTCCAAACAATGCGCAGGTCCTACGGATTGGTAGGAACTACATGACATGGCGCCACCAACATTGGTTAGGCACTTATTTAATGGTCAAATCTGAGTAGTTCAGTCGTGCTTTCTCAAGAACCCCTAATCACATTTTAACCGGAGACATCCGTAGAGGGAAAGGGAAACAAATCCACCGCAGATGAGTAGGTTCACCCAACATATTGGCTGTAGGTTAATCAAGCTTGGCGGTTTAGAAGTTCACACATTGTGCAAACTATATCTCTATGAACTTTTGGCTAAATCCTACTGCTCTAGCAATGACCAAACAACTAGGTGATGACATTGAAGAACAGATAGTGGGACTAAATATTTCAGAAAATTGCATACAGGCAGTTACCATGAAATTATTCCAACATGGCCTCCCAGCAACGGGTGGAGATATTACCTTCGTGGTTGAGGCACATGAAGCATTCAGAACAGAGGTATTTTATTCTTTGGTTAAATTGCCACCTGCAGATGCACACAGAAGGTTATTTAATGAATACATTGAAGATGACCCAACTGATTTTTCCAAACGAGGAATTAGAAGTCCCATTAACTTACCAAGAGCACATCAATTAGTTTAAAGGTGCCCTTTCCCATACCACAGAACATGTGAGAAGGAGCAACCTGGCCGGTGTTAGCATCATACATGCTGCATCCAGACATTGCTATCAAAACACCAGCAGGAATGCACAAACTTTACAGAGATTTAGTAAAAATTGACAGAAATCTAACAAAATACGTAATGAGAATATTGACTGTCCAACCTGTGGTGGCTGCTCAGGCTACAAAATCACACATGGCTACCACAGGTATTAGACCAAAACACTAAATGCCATTATGGGAAAGGTTCCCACCAGCCAAAAGCGAATCCAGTTCTGGATAGCACAAAAAACAGCACAGTTTGAAGCAGTTTTTCCCCATATGGGCCCACAGGAAAAACACAGAATACTGTCAATTTGCTTGCCGATCGGGATTTTATCCCCAGTTAGAAGATGGTGCCACTTGGGTACAATCTTCACTGTTGTATGTACCAGAACGCATGGTATCCCTTCAATACCAGTCATACCAAATGTACTGAAACAAATACAGAATGAGTACGGGTCAGAGCCTGCCTTAGAACTGAGGATGAAACTGATAAGCAATTTTGCCCATGTATTTACCATTATGTTGAGTAATATAAAAGCGGAGACAGCAGCAGTGGCTATACTCCAACGCCTGAGGGGATTCACTCCCGCACAGCAAAAGCGCATATTGCCTAAGATTATCGAAGATACATGTGCCTCTCTAAGCAAAGATAATCTGGGAGCCAAACTTGGGAAACCAATAGTTAAGAATAGCTCCGAAAGAGAACACCCGAGCATGTAGAAAAAGCAAGCACCCGATTCTACACAGAAGAAATGAAATAATAAACAAAATAAAACACAGTCACGGGGTGGATCTCCTCAACAGAAGCACACCGAACGAAAATTCAATTTATGAAACCGTGACAACATTAGAAAGCCTAATAGGTATTAGGATACTGATACACATTCATCTCGCTCCTTTCAGGATACATCTGAAAAGCGTTCAGAGAGAGACGGACAGTCAGAGTACAGATCGGAAGAGTGAGTCAAGCCGAAAAGGGAGACACATCGCACTTCGGATTACATCATTAAACAGGAAGACAAACAAAATACTTCAAAATCTCAATTTAAAAAGAAGAAAGTAGGTGGAATTAAAAATGCCCAAACTACTGAGGACTCCGCTTTTGAACAGGGAATGGGCATTGATGATGCTGGAGAGCGCGGCTTAGCCACTATAGCTGGCCAGAACCTGATGGACTTTCTTGGGGTAGCAGCGCTGAGTGAGCATATCACGGTGGAAACACCTGATACAAGGGTCAGTGTCCCACACCGCTTGTACAAAATAACGCTCAAAATGGAGGGGGACATACCCAGGAACGTCGGGTGGCTGTGGTCAAACTGCTTGACTTGCACATCACAAATTCAGGGTAAATGTAAAGACAAAGTCATGTGGTAATGTGTGCTCAAACAGCACAGTGTCAACTATCCAGTGTTGATAGATACAAGAAAGAAACTTTCAGATATTCATAAATATTAAAATGTCCAGAGCACCACTCAACTAAAGTATCTTGGTCCATCAATCCAAAAGGTCCAAAGCTTTTCCTTCAGAAAACAGAAAGTTGGTTCTACATAAATCAAAGTCCAAATACGAAGACACCGTGTAGGTCTGTACTTTCAAAGGCTTTTATTTCTTAGACATTCAAACTGATTGGAATCCAAAGATGAAACAGACGCCACGTGTTTCGTCGTTGGACAACTTTTTCAAGGCTCAAAAGTCTCACTGAGTGGATGCACTTCATTTGCATTTAGCATCAAACAATTCAAGCGTGCCTCAGAGCCCTGAGGACAGATATCAATTTAAGTGGATGATTTATTAAAGGTCAGTCATAAAATCCACAGATATTCTAGACTGGACTATGTCAAAAAGTGCTGAAGTGAAATAGCAACACCGAAGTATCGACGTTGCTGTGCTGATGGCTATGATAAGCCTAAAATTGTCGTTTTTCTAAGTTGCGGCACCGTCTTAACTCCTGTTATTATTATGAAAGAAAAAGCCTTGTACCTGTCAGATTGACAGACCAAGATACTTTAATTGTGTGGTGCTCTGGACATTTTATTATATCCAGGAAAGTGAAGAGTCTCTTTTGGGACAACCTGACCTACAGTTATGGCATTCTTTTAGCCAAAAAAGATTGGGGACCTAAGTTCATAATGGATTGACCAATGGGAGAATGACATATCTTCCTGCTTTTTCCGACCTCGTACCAGAATCAGTTAAAGATGCATATGTGCAGAAGTGGGCGTCAGCTCTTGCACTTTACCGCAATCATGTTGAGTAGGATGATGAGTCACCTCCTCATGAAATCCCATTAAATTCAGTTTCTCAACCTAAGAGACAATACCCGATCAAACATGAGGCAAAGACACAATTCAGGAAGATCTTAGATCAACTTGACTACCAGGGTGCGATAGAGAATTGCACCTCACCTATGAATAATCCCTTGTTTACCATAATAAAACCCAATAATTCATATTGTCCAGTCTTAGATTACAGACATTTAAATGCATCCACATGCACATTTGCAGTACAGAATGCACAAAGTGCTGCATGAATTAATAACATAGTGCAGAAGAAATACAAAATAACACTAGACATCTCAAATGGGAATTTTCTGTTGAAATAAAGTGCCCGGGAGCAGATATTTGACCGCATTTTCAGCGCTAGGCTTTCAACACCAATTTTGTCAATTACCCCAGGGATATAAGAACAGACCTGTGTTGTTTTCAGCCAGGGTAACAGAGTTACTTAAAAATTTTGATGAGGAGGCATTGTCCTATGTAGATGACATCTATCTGATGTACGATGAATTCATGGAACACGTGTCCAGAGTGAATCATATAATATATTTAGTTTGCTAACCTGGGTTACAAATTTAATTTAAAAAAATTCCCACCTCAGTGTCCTATTTCTAGGGTACAAGTTGTCAAGTGAAGGCAAAAACCTGGCAGCACAATTTTTAGAAAGATGTGCACTGCTCCAACGACTCTGAAAAGACAACAATCAATTTTAGGATTTTTGAATTTTGGCAGGATTTACATTTTAGATTATGCAGAAAAGGTAATAACGTTCTACGACTTAATTAGACATGATTTGTTAGAACACCATTGGACACAGGAACATACTGATATCCTACATTCGGAACAAGCTAGCATGATAGCTTCCAAACATTTACACGCATGTATCAACATGATTAACTTAGTGATCCGCGTAGTCCCTGAACCAACCAGGTACACCTACATTTATTTTAATGAAGGCGACACAGTTCCTACTGCATACAAATCACATTTGTATACGAATGCTGAAATGCATTTTTCACCAACACAAAAATACTATAGTGAGAGAGAGAGCACTAGTGCAGGGTAAACGCATAATAGTCATGACTCAAGTACCTACCCAATAGGCCGTTACAAAGGCAAGCATCCTGAATGCTAGAGCATTACATCCATGATGAATTCAATGAGCTAACTCTCTCCCTGCAACAGATGTAGATTACAGGTTCAATTCTATATTACAATTACATGCATTCCTGCAGTAACAACAAGAATATCCCCTGCTGAATAAAACAATGACTCTAGATGGATATGAATGTATCATTTATACCGATGGATCTGTCCAGCGGCTGTAGGAACAAAACAGTAATATTTCGTGGCATGCATAATTGTAAAAGGGTGCATGCAGGGTGGAAATTTTCTTTTTGGGGAAACACAGTCTGTATGGCGCAGCTGGCTGAACTAAAGGCCCTAATACTGGCACTACAAAATACGGATCATGAATTCCCCACACTCATAGTGTGTGATTCATTTTACTGTGTCCTGTCATATAATTAATATTTACATTATTGGGACCAGAATGGATTTAGGGATTCCAAGGGTTTCACACTAAAGCACAAGACGCTCTGAGAACAAGTGGCAAAGCTGAAAGAAGGCCTGCCACAGGTTCCACGTTATTCATACATTGAGTCATCAATGTGTTGGCATTCACGTTGAAGGGAATTCAATGGTGGATGAAGCCGCCAAGGCAACAGTGCGCACTGTGCCATTGCTGCAATAACTCTATCTAGCATGAAAATAAATGGAGCAACAATGATAGCTGTCAATACCACAGGCACCAGCTCAGCCCTGCCGAAAAGCTTTCCACTCAAGTACTCATACAAATAATTAAATGTGCAAAACATTTTGTATGCTCAAATTTCATGAGTGGGGGATAGAGTAATACTAGACACTGATCGCAGATTTGTATTAATACCAACTGCACACGAGAGTCTGGGCTCAGCTCACGCAGGGATTACTGCTACAGTTTCACTACTAAAGTAGCACTATTGGTGGCCAGGTCTTTTGAAGCAGACCAAGGACTTTGTCCACAAATGTGACATCTGCCAGAAGATGAAGGGCTGCACTGCAGCACTTCCACCACAAACACCTTTAATGATTTCAGACAAACCTCTTATATGTTTCTATTTGGATCACTGTGTCCCCTTACACTCTGATGGGGCTTACGAGAACATCATGGTGTATTCCTGCTTTAGATTCTTGTGGGTTTGGCCACAGCACTGAGTTGACGCTCGAAATATTATAAAGGATTTGCGAGTTTTCATCGGGACATATGCAGTTGGCACACTCCATTCCGACCAGGGCCCGGCGTTTAGCTCACGGCTTACAGAGATGCCATGGGAAGTATGGGTCTGTCCCTGTGGTACTCCTCTCCCTACTATCCCAATGGAAATTCGGTAGTTGAGAGCAATAACCTTGACTTAAAGCAGCCCTTAACAGCAAGGGTATTAGGCTTGGTCGGCAGTTGGGTCAATCACCTATATGGGGTCCAGAGGGCATATAACAACATTGGAAGAAAATAGTTGGGGGAGTTGTACACCTTATGAGCTCCTGTTTGCGGTAAGGATGTGGGTACCCGACCTCGATAGTGCCAGCACGGTGGCGGCTGAAACACCATTTGACCTCAATGATCGTTTGGATGTTTTATAGGACCTTAAACAATACCGAGATTTATAAAGCAACGTTCAAGTAAACCGCACTGCCACTGGGGAAGTGAAACCGGTAACGGCAAGACCTGCCTAGGTCCCAGAGATTGGGGACCTGGTCAGAGACAAAATTGTGGACAATAAAGAATTTAGGCCATCTCTACCTGTCCCACCTGTCAAAGGCACCAGAACTGTCTTTATTTCGCCTCTTGATAGCCGCTAAGACAAAGGTTTTATCTCACTTGATCTGCTCAAACCACACTATGTAGCCGATTCTCAATAGTAGCCTACGTGGGCTCCTGGGTAGCCGCAGCACTCCTCTTGTTGCCGTACAGGGAGTTCAGATGGAAGCTTTAATATTGACTGAAGACTCCACTTTCCAAAGAAAATCTTACTCCAGACCACCTCCTGGCGGAATTTCTCAACACGGTGGATCACAGATGGCCGCTACTGCTCACATTTAGAAACCTTCCTTTTGCGTTGAGGAGGTGCCACTCATGTAGAACATCTACTCAAGCAGCAGAAACAAGCAGCGCCTTCTTGTACCGTTCGTGATGATTTTCCAGCATGGGACAAACACCCAACAATCAGTGTGAATGGTGCAACCTAATGCACTCTGCGCTTGCTGAACTCCACGTAGCACAATAGAGTTTTTGGGTCACTTCGTGGAGTTCTGTTTACAGGAACTCCGCAAACTCCACTCAGACCTAAATATGATACAGGATATGGCGGACAAAAAATTGCAATGAAAACATGACAGTTCTAACATACATCATCTTGCATTGCGGGCATGAAAGAGTGCACTCCTTCTGTCAGAAAGCCACTGCCAACTGAAGATTGTACTTCCTCCACTAGTCTCCTTCTCCCAAAATGTCATTGCCAAGGATAGTGCAACCTTTTGACACAGTTGGAACCCTAGGATTACTCCTTGGCTGTGCCAACAAAAAAAAGCAGTACAGTGCAGTAAGCACAGTAGAGACCAGCTGTTCTGGCAGAGAAGCATAACATAGGCATTGACCCAATAAGGGAGACATGTATTAGAAGAGACAAGCAGGAAAAAAAATCTCTTACAACTTAGAGTTGTTGCCTCTTTTCATTGCGCCAAAGACACAATAGGACCTGAATTCCTGAAGTCCATTACCCTTTCCTCAATGAAGACCAAACAATCTCTCCTAATTGGTGGGAAACGTATTTTTCTTTCAGATAAATAGGTCTTGTTTAAGGCTACACAAACAAAAATCATTGTTCAAGTGCTTTAAATTGAATGTATTTTCCTGGCATCAGCATAGTCGTAATTCTCAGCCTCTTTCTTGCTATTTAATTATATAAAGTCTTATTTCAATCCAAAATCAATTTAAAAAATAAAATATCCGTGCGAATCATGTAGTATTTTTATGAAGCTCTCACTGAATACTCCTAAATGCAATATATGCAGAGTCACGTGGTGTAAGTAATCAGACGTTAGCGTGCCGTCACATAGTGCACCTTTTACGCTAGTGCTGAATAAATGCTGTTTATTATAATGACACAAAAAGGAATACTCTTTCGAAACAGCTAAAAAAAAGCCAAATACTAACTGAAGCCTTAGTATGTGCAACATATGTGGCTACCGAAAAAATGACCGATCGACTAGCAGTCAGTGGACATTATAATTGACAAGAGTACACCTATCATTACACAGGGAGCGTCGCCACTACTGTTAAAAAGCATAGTTTGTTGGGGTATCTCTGAGGATTCCTTCCGGTTAGTGTCCTCCAGAGAAACCTTGATGGCAGTGCTTAATCTGAACTGGTGGTTGCCGGTGGGGGGCACCGGCATTTATTTGTACGTATGAGATATTTACATGAGCCAGAGGGGGGAAAACTCCCAAGCTGTAAGATGGAGGAAGAGAGAGCCGGAAATCCGTCACAAAGGTAGGAAGCAGGGACCGTCAAGAGTGAAACAAAGGGGCTGAGAATGTCTGGAAGTGGATTAATGAGTCTGAGGTGAATTGAAGGCTACACAGATTTGGTGCAACCTCTAATTGCGCCGCCGCTGGCTTCCGAGCAGAGCTTCAGGCACCGGCGCCTGTTCTTTTACAAAGTAAGCACGGCTTGATGACACAGATGTGCATAGGGAAAGGACACATTCTTGTTCTATTTCCTGGTCTGCTTTATTCTTAGAGTCTATTAAATATTTCAGACTAGAAACTCTCATATACACAATGACATGCACATATGTTCTTTCTATACCGTTATGCAATAATGCTTCATGAAGTAGTCATTCATAAAGTATCATTATAAATTAGTGAACTTCGAATGAGCATTATTTTCAATTATTCACTTTGATGATAGGGAATGGATGTTAATACCGTATTTAACACGCTGTAAGCTAATTTATAAACAAATACAGCAATATCTGTGCGCTCCTAATAGAGATGTGCAACTTTTCACCTGATGTCCAAAACCGTGGTGTGACCCTCTTTTCCTCAATCCTCGCTTTATGGAGCTGTAGACAATCTGCGCCTGTCCCTGTACGGAATTTGGAAAATGCTATTGAAGCTTTTTTCTTCCACACAAAAACGTGTTTCCATATGAAGCTATCCCATCCACAAAATCCCCTACCGCATGCACTGCTAAAGCCAGTCATTCGGCTTTTGAAGAGTGAAATGACTTTACCAAGCTTCATGGACATACAGATCACAGGCAGAGCATTGGCAGCAGCGATGCCACCTTCCCTAATGCCCTGAACAGGTGCAGCACAGGCAGCAGCGGTGCAAGTTGTTTTACTTATTTAAACTTAGGTTTAAAGAGTTTAAAAAGTACCCTGGTCTAATACAGCTACACACTAACTAGCATGAAAGGGGTGCAATGGTCACACCGCTTCGAATACTCTATACTCAGTAATCAGCACATACGTTGAGTTTGCCTGTGACAGCTCAAGTAGGGGGGAGCAGAGGCCCACTGCACAAGTGGATTCAACCCTCCATCAGAGTAGAATTGGAGCGATGAGACAGGGAGCGTTGGAAGGGTGAACATGGAGAGGCAGAACAGGTGAAAAGGCGGGAAGGAAGGAACTCAGGCGCAGTGCTGTCACATTTCACCTTTCCTAATAAGGATGCTCTCCTCAGATCTAGCCCCTTATGTGTCCTCGGGCGTGGGGTTTAAATGGGTACTGCAGTGGTAGTAAAGACTCTGGCGTGTCTTTAAGATGCTTAGTTTAAAGTGTTGCTTCTACACATGCTTCTGATGGGATCCCACAAGTTGCATCTCATTCCCCATTCCCAGAACGCTTGGGCTTGATCACTGTTTGTGGCCCTGCAGCCGCAGAGATATGCCACGGTATTTCCACTAAGCAAATCTCATTCTTCCAATGTGCTTGCTCTCTGGTCGGACTGCTGATGACGTGTGCTGTCCCCTCATGGTGACTGTGGGTGTTATAGTCTCCAATGTATAGAATTCGGTCTCCTCTCAAGCTCCACTCTGATTTCAGTGGAAGGGCTGCAGCATGGCGCCCACTCCATCTTCAGGTGGTACATTATGTTCATTGTGTCTATCATAGCCATACAGTGGTTAAATCTAGTGGCGAATCTGGAAGCTTTCAAATGTCTGTTACATAAAAGATCTGTGAGACATCTCCCATTGCCTTCCTCACCAGACACCAGCTGTGTCTCTTCCCCATACAGTCCCTTAAAAGAAATCACTAAAAGTATGTCTTCTCAACGTTTCCCTCCTTCTAAACCCCAGAACAGGACTTTCATGTTTTCGCATCCTCCATAGATTAAATTGTCCATTCTGGATTCTGGGAAAACTAGTAGCCACCTCAAAACGAAATGCCAGAAGACCTAGTCTGATGGACAGTTCTCTCAAATGTTTTTGTAATTTGACAAATCTATGTGGAGACAGCAGAGGCGTATACAATTAATGAAAATATTTCCCTCATCAAGCTTTAAAGAATTTCTATTTATTATTTTGTGTACTCGAAAGTTATTTAAAATGTTACTAATATACGAGAATATACGAGTTGTGGTGAGCAAAATAACAGTTACAAATGTGGCAAGAGTACATGGCTGCTCAGTAATAGTTGAAAAAATGGTTGACAAAAACAAGACTTATTCACTATTAAAAATTGACACATCATTAGTTGATAATTCATTGAACTAGTCAACCAAGATCTTTTAGCTAACAGTTCATTCGAGTTTTGAATAAACTTTTGCCAGAATTGGACAGGGTCATCCTAAGAACAGCAAGGTGAAATACCTGCAACAGCAGGATCCCCGCTCAAGATTCAATTTAACAAAATAAATAAAAGGGGCTATTTTATATCCGAGTTCTGACAATGACATAGTTATGCCTGCTGACAAGGATGATGTGATTGGAATGCACAGAGACCCCTTACCTTACACAGCAATATATTACTGACATTATAGGAGTAGAGGTTACAGAAGGTTCACTAAGCCAAAAGGAGTTGGATTTTCTGAATAGAACAAACACACATATCCGTACAATGTATACATTGCCCAAAATATTTAACAACATCTAAAATCTACCATGATGGCCTATTACTTCTGGCTGTGGTTTGGCTCTCTAGAGTACATTGACTTTTTCTGAAACCATTTCTTCCATTTGAGATACCATCTCCATGATTAATAAAATTGCAGATCTTAACTTTATTTCCAACTCAGTTTCTAGTCACATCGGATATATAATGTTAGAAATGGGATTTCTGGTTGGCTAAGGCTTGCGCCAAAGCCAGGCAGAAACCACCACTCTAGTCAGGGCTGGGGAGTTACACGCCAAAGATAACCCCTGCTCACCCCCTTGGTAGCTTGGCACGAGCAGACAGGCTTATCCCTGAGGCGATGTGTAAAGCGTTTGCGCGCGCACCCAGCAACAACACCCAAGGCCCACCACAAAGGAAACTCCACACAAGGTATTCTATAAAAATAGCCTTTGTATTATACACAACACATCAGATAAAAACACACACTTTACAATGTGCCAACAGGCACGGGCAGAATTTACAAGGGATTATATGTACAGGGGACAGGGCCACATGGACCTCTGTCCGAAATTAGCACTCTTAGAACTTAGGAATAATACTTTAGAACATAGCACACAATACCATATATAACACACAATCAGTAACTCCTGATAACCAGAAAGTACCACCTACGCAACCCTAACCACCTTAGGAAAATACTGCGCAGGGAATCAGGACCTCACCAGCACCACCTGTACTAGGAGAAAAACAACCACCTAAGTATCACTCTACCTGTAGGGGTCTAAGCACATAAACACAGGATGCATAAAATACATTCAGAGGTGTAAAGCAAAGCACATGACGCATAAACACATTCAGAGGTGCAGGTTAGGAGCAATAGCGCAAAAACTCACATTAGCCACCACTGTGGCAGTCCCTAGGCCAACTGGCCGTGAAGGGGCAAGGGCGCCCTGTGTTCAGCAGAGTCAGGGCGCGCCGGCGCAGGCTGCGCAAACCAGGCGCACAAAGCACAACCTACACGTAGCAGTTGCCCACTAAGTGCTGGGCAACTGGAGAGATGCTAGGGCACCACTGTGCCTTCCTAAACAAATATGCAGTACTCACGTGGAGCCTCTCCTGGGCTCTAGCTGTACAAAATGCCCCCTAGAGCCTTCGTGGCTCTGTACGTCACTGTGGGGCAAGGTGGGAGTGGCCCGCTGCCGTCTGGGGCCACTCAGTCACAAACGAAATGCCCCCGGAGCCTCGCAGGCTCTACAACAGGAAATGCCTCCTAAATAACGGGGGAGCGGCCCACTGCCTTCCGGGGCCGCTCTTATTAGCAAAGAAATGCCCCCATAGTTGGAGCGCCACTCGCGCTCTGGACGGCTAGAGAATACTGTCCCCGGAAGGTTGGAGTCCCACTCTGGGACTCGAGCATAGAAAGGCCCCCGCTGGGGCGGGAGCGAAATGCGGGCCGGACCCCCCCTCGGAGCCCTCACTCACCGGGATCGTCGGGGAAGGCTCTTTCCTCAGCCGGCAGCACGTCCCAGTGCGGGGTGGGCTCCCGCCTGGGTGGGGGCGCAGTACTTCTCCCCAGGGCCCCGGGGCGCAGGGTAGGCTCCTGCCGGCTCCGGGGATTTCAAAACAGCACGAGTCCTCTGTGGGAGGCGGGGTAGGCTCCCGCCTTCCCACTTCCTGTTCCGGTTGTCCCGGAGGCCCGCCCCCGGCCCGCCTGACTTCCTGGTCGGGCGCCGGAGGGCGATTCACGGAGCAAATGCCGGGTGGGCACCGGCGCTTTTAGAATTCAATAAATCGAGGTGGGCACTCGATATTGCGGCAATGTCCCTGGCAGGGTGGGCACCTGCCAGGGGACCTCCGGATCAGTCCAGAACAGGGCAAATGCCGGGTGGGCACCGGCTTGCAGCAACAAAGCGCTCCTGAGCACTGAAGGGAAATAAAAGCACTTCCAGGCGCTTAGGGGCAAAATAAGGCGCTCCCAGCATTTAAAGGCCAGGTCCCTGGGGATAAGGGCGTCCAGGAGGCAGAGGAAAAGCTCTCCTCCAGCAATGCAAAGTCCAGGGAAAGTCTTGTAGGGGTAGAGGGCAAAGACTGGGCCCAGGGGCCAGCTCACAGGGCCCTCCAGCAGGGAGGCAGTCCCCAGTGGCGGTCTCTCCTGGCGCCCAGCAGCAGCAGGCCCCCCCTCAAAGTAGGATCCTGGCAGAGAACAGTTTCTGTGGGGACACAGCCCCATTTTTATACACTAAAACCCTTTGTTCTGGGTTCAGGGTGAGGGGGAAAACCAGTCGCAGCTGGTTGGGGAGCACCCTTGATGTGCTCAGCCCCTCACTCTATTCACTGGCAGGGCTAGGGTCGTCAGTCGCACCACAGGGGGCGGAGCCAGCATTGTGTGGGGAAAGTCCTGCCCTATTCAGGTCCAAGGTGCACTCCTCCCCAGCCATCAGCATGCTAATCTCACACTCACCACTGGGGCAGACCCAACCAGACTCCTGGAGCCAGGCTCACCAGCCAGCTCCAGCCAATCACACGCCAGACACACTGCACACCGAAGTGCCCACTTCTAGAAGTGGCACTTCCACACTAAGTACATGCACGCCGCACACATCATCGCGCAGCATTCACTCACACGAGTCCGCACATACCAAACTCGGGCCTGCACACCCCACGCATCAGGAACTACTAGGGACACATACATTCCCCATGCATTCCCATGGGAGGGCAGGCCTATCTCACCACATGCACTCAGAGTGCGCACGCACTTTACCCTGGGACACAGGGAAAGTGCGCAGAAACCAAAAAATCACCACACCAAGTCACCAATAAAAAGCTAAAAAGTTCAGGGGTGAACCTGCCAGAAGGGCCAAGTCCAACATATAATTATGATAAGTTAACATCGCTCAAATAGAGACTTTGTTAGTTGTCACTCCTGTGCTTAACCATACATCCAGACCACACATGTCCCAACTGAATGTTCATTGAATGTGCTAGAGTAGCCACCACTAAGCACTATTTTCTACTTAAAATAGACCTGTGCTTTGAATTAAATTGGACTGCAATGGGCAAATGACTTGTCACCAATTCTAGCTTTAGAGCATAGAGATGATTTCAAGCAGGCTCATAAAATCAGTAATGCAAACCCCTCAACTACCATATAAGAGAATGGCTATGTTACATAGACAAAGTGTTTGCTATTTTTAAAGAACAGAAGCTTCCTAACTGATCTTTTTGTAATGGCTTATCAGTCTTAATCCCAATTTGCAATTGATGTTTGTCCACAACAATAATAAAGTCAAGCAATTAGAACTCAAAATTAATTTGAAGGAAGCAGCATATATAAATCACTGCTTTGCAAAGTCACATGATGTAATTCTCTCCTGAAACATGGAAGTTCATGGGCCTCTCCTCCCTGACTCAAATTAAAAATAAAATTCCTGACCTCCTGTCACCCATCCCCACCACTCTCAGGGCCTTCCTTAACTCTCTTTCAGAAACTGTGCTCGCTGCCTTCCAGTGATGCTTAGATAGGCTTTTACAGGCCCAGCCAGAGCTGCCTGGAACTCTTTCATGATGTAGAAACAGTAAGTTACGAGATCTGTAACCCACTATTGCTACGTCACAACAGTGCATAATCAGATTTAGAATCTTACATTAACGCTGATGACTCTAAGTGAGAACCATGCATAACATATCGAATTATAGATGGGTAAGAGTGAAATCTGGGGATGTTTTTCACTGAGGGATTCTGAGTGACATCAAATAGACAACAAGAGAGAAGATCGAGTTGTCTATGACGTTACTCAGAGCCCAAGGTGAAAACATCTCCGCAATACACTTTTTACCCATCTATAAAATGTTATGCTATGTGTGGGCCCAAATTCATCTGCCCCTGTTTTCATCTGCTATGCAGGTGCAGAGGAGTAATAGAGGCGCCGTACATAGCATGGCCTTTCCTCCATTGGCCAAATGTGATAATACCGTACCTGCAATCCTACTGACTACCCTGCCTTCATTCCCCCTCCTGTATCTGTGCTTCTGCTTTCAGTCAAAGTAGACAAGTAACAGTTACAACACAAATGGCAGTGGTAGAAAAACACTAGTCAGCACCTCTGCACTGTTTCTCAAAAATACAGTATAAGGATCTGTAAATGGGCGTGCTCAAAGTACAACACTGTGCCACTCACCCAGTGTTATCTTGTACGGAAAAAGCTTTTCGCATACACTTAACAGCAATTCATTGATTACAGAGCACAACTACTATTAAGTTACATACCTGACCTTGTTGTCAGTTATTTTTAATAAACTTGACACCTTTCAGTATATACAATGGAGACAGTAATCATCCAAATGCAGAAAAACAAAAAAAGCGTGTATAATCTTGATTATGTTGACACAAAGTAAATGTCGTTGATGCTGACAGCCGACACGTGTTTCGTAGTGTAGATGACTTTTTCAAGGCTCGAAGAAAAGTTGAAAGATTCGAAGCATGAATCCTTTGGATCCCTCAGTAGTACGGGATATACCCCAGCAGTGGCGATGAGCCAGATAATTTGTTTTTTAGGATGCAAGTAGGACTTCAGAACATTTTACGATGTCAAAAGTTTTAAAATGTAATTGGCCCATTTAAAATTGACTCAAGTTCAGTCTTTCCAATTATCAAGTATGGGCTCCTATAGTTCGTAAAGAGTCAGGAACACAGAACCACTCGTATTAGAGTGGAACAAGCACCAAACTTCATTTGTGAGACTAGTAGTACAGCATCAAGGTTACCGCTGAACAGAGCCAGGCTTGTAGAATTGGGTCTTGTTTCAAACGGAGAAGTCCTCGCAGACAAGTAACCTTGCGCTGCGCAGTCAGGTTCTCAAAGAGCACTGTTACCTGGCTCGGAAGTTCTTTATGACATCACAACAGTGGGTAACAAGTTTTGTTAACAACTGATGCTACATCATAGCAGTAAATTACCAGATTTAGAATCCGGTGTAAATAAAAGAGACTACCTATGGAAGTCATAAATAACAAATACATAATAGCTTTAAAATACATGGCCTTTTAAAGCCACAATCAGCTTAAGCAAGCTAAATCACATTGGGTTTATAAAACGATGAATTGTCTGACTCATATATATCATAAAACATCAATTAGTCACTAGTGAAGTTTTAATTAGCACACAGAAGCATTCGCCTGCCATGGTGTACCGAAAGCAGTTGAAAGTGATTAATCAAGGTGGTAGATGGAGGATAGAGATGATACATTATGTATTCACTTGCGGAACGCTCTCATGAATCTTGCAAGGCCACACTAACCGAAGATCATAACTGTTAACATACCATGTAGGCACTTGTGTACAGACTCCTACACTTAGTCTTCTGAAAACAGGCCATTAAATAGATCTTTTCTGTGCAGCAACAACAAATTATGTGGATCGCAGCACTGTGATTAGGGAAGTGTACGTCTCCAATACGTCCTGTACTCTCGCATTTCTAATACAACAAAATGTTACCTTGGCAGGCTTTTTCAACCTGATCAAGAATGAATGCTAGCAAATATGGTTGTGTCTCACTTATTCTTTGGAGTGTAATATAAGGATGTCAAACCTCTTGTTTTTAATGATTGAGCAATCTAGCTGAAACAACTGCAGGTATACTTTTGGTTGATGAGCGTGTTAAAGGCACTATAAACAGATTTCCTTTCCCAACACATTTTTACATCCGATAAATCCAACGAATTTGCTAGAGCTAATACCAGTGGCTTCACGTTTGAGCTTTGAATTTCTTTCAATGCAAGAAACGTTACAGAGTCAGTATCTGCTCCAGACTTGCCTGATGCGTTTAAGCTGGCATAATCCAAATTCAAAACGTATTTGGGCTTGCTTGTTGAATGTGGAAGATTAAAGATCTTGCAAAGAGATTTCTCTGGATAACATCCAAACTGTTCATCATTTTGTACAAAAAGGCTTCAGCACTGTGAACCAAGGATGGCAGAAAGTTTGCTGTGCTCACACCGAGGAGAGGTGTACCTGGAGGTCTAGTAACTTATTAGCATCAGCATATAGCAAAAGTCAATGCGTTCCCCTTAGGCTATAGAGAGTCTAAATTAAAACAATAATTGGAACTCGCAGGGAGATGGATGCCTAAGTATTTGTATTCGAAAACACATTAATTTGTTTGTTGTTCAAATGCTACAAATGCTAAGAATGCTTCAATGCCTTTTTTCAGGCTGAAGATGACAATGTTATTTTTGGGGGTATTCACCACTAATATAGTCTCTATACAGTATTTGGCAGATTTAATCAGGGGCTGCTGTGAACCAGTGTTCAATATGTCACGAATGACTCAATCATCAATGTAAGGCAATGTTGGTATAGCACTATCTTTATAGAACAAGCCCTATTGTTCAAAATATTTTTGGTCGTGTCAGCCACATAGAGATTGAGCAATGAAGGGATGCAAATAAATCCCTATTTCAACCCACTGTGCACTGGGATCTTGTGCAATAATTTGGTATAATACATGAGTTCTGCAGTACATGTAGGAAAATCTGTCTTTAATTGTTTTATAATCAGAGACTTGTGACGCCCCCAGTTGCCAATTTGAAAGAAACTACAACATAACTCAACTGTAACAACTAATAACAGTTGGAGTTTCACATCCCAATGCCTCCTGCCAGGGCCAGCATCCAGGGGCTAGGTAGGTCAGGCCATGGACCATAATTGATGGAGCTGCTTAAATAATGAAAAACAAAACCTTGCTTTTCTTTCTTCTGCTCTGTTTTTGTAGCTGTACATTGAAAAGAAGAAAGGAAATATTTATGGCAACGTTTATTTTTTGCACTCCATCCATAATTATAGAAAAGTTACAATCTTTCTGCAAGATTCTACTGCACCTTTTAAAAAAATGAACTTGTAGTAAAATTCTACTGTCTTTTTGCAGCTAATATCTAACAGCTTTTTGATGTGTATAATTTTGCACTAGAGATTCTATTTTTATTCGACATGTTTGCAAACATGCCTTCTCTTTCATATTAAAGAACTACGCACCACGGATTTAAGTAGTTTGTGGGAAAGGTGGCGGTGTTCCCATAAGGAACAAAGTACACCCAGCACTTGATAAGTACATTGCAAGACACCTCAGAGTTCCAAAACCTTACGATAGAACTCCTCTGTGACCTTCAATATCCTTATACTGTAGTATAGGGAGGCACTTTATGCCATATATTATCTCCCAACTTTAGTTGAATGCCAATATTACTGTAGAGCCTGGATTGCTCTCAGCGATGTGGGAGAGTCCCCTGACAGGCTAGATTTTTCCACAGTATGGCTCAGTTGATACAATCAAAGGCCATTTTAAAATGAATAAATCCCACATTAATTGGGAGAAACAACTGCCAACTGTGGCATTCTATTACAATACACATACAGACATGAGTTTATTAAGAGTGCTATTGGCTGCTGTAAAGTCTGAAATTAGGAGACAAAGGTTTTTTACTTTGGCCCTCACTGTGAGATCTTTCAAAAGTTCTGAGGAATAGTATGTTGTCTCTTTATCTAGGAAAGCAATCAAGCCGTAGTAACTTGCTTTTGACTTGACTCCTTTTTCTATGTAATGGTCAAAGTATGGAATCATTCCATGATAAAGGGAACACAGTTTTAAACTAACAGGCATTAAATATAGGACCAAAGAATTCCACAGCAGTAAACTAACAGACATTAAATAAAGGACACATTGTCCCATTAATCCTCATCAGAATTAAATATGTTAGAAAGTAATCCATTGGGTCCTGGTGCACCATAGTATTACCTCTTTAAATGTGACCCTGTTTTCTCCATTGCCACTAATTTAATTTAAATTCAAAAGTGAGAGTGGACCCGAAAGGCTGGGAGTGGAGCTGCCGAATCCTTACAATAAGAAAAGGATGACGTGCTCTACCCGATCAATAATGTCACACTATTGCCTTCAAGTTGAGCCGATTTTCCTTCACACTGATTCACATAATTCCAAAACTTCCTCCCACCTGTAGATTTGAGAGTTTCATACAAGGGAGCCCAGTCGTGATCCAGTTGTTACTTTCTGGCAGCTCCATTTTTCTTTTTTATATTGCTGTTGTTTTGTTGCAATGCCTTTGTTTGACTATAAAAGCCAGGTCCCAGCTGCTCTTCCAATCAGGGAGAGCTTCAAAACAATCAAATCCTGAATAAGTAGGGGAATTTATGTACCCGTTTCCTGAAGGCACACGATTTTAAAGCTTAAGCAATAACATATCTATCAAGTGTGAATCTTTCCTAGCCTCCTGCATTTCATGAAGTTAGCAGCAGACTTGGAGCAATTGCCAATGATTCTCTGACAGAAGTTGACTTGTTTCTGGTGGTTAATTGAGTAGAGTACAACACTCAAAGAGAAGGGCCAAAGTAGGGCATCAGTGATCTGACTTCAGCCTCGGTACTTTAGAGGTGATTGGGGATTAACAAGCAAGTGGATTCGAGATCCCCTAGATTTTCTGATGGAACTATTGACAGTAGGAGCAATATCTGAAACTGTTTAAAAGGAGATGATTCTCTTTTCCTCAGCGAGCATCTCATTGTACAAAGTATTTGCAGATGGAATGTTTGTGTGCCTTTTGATAATTTCGATATTGCACTATGTTCTTTTACATTAAAATCATTCATGATATAGTCTATTATTGTGGATTGTTTTTTACCCTCTTGAGTTTCTTCATATTGTTTACAACTTTGGATTTAGAGAAGGGCTGGTGTTCACTGATGAACCATAAAAGGAGAAACTTCGAAACTTTCTACAAGATTGAGAATACTGTCTGAGTTAAAGTCATTATTTGTATGTATGAGACCAGTAGTGCCTATTTATTTTTTGAGTGAGCAGTGGCCAAAATAGATGCTTTCGGGTCAGAACTACTAGGCAGAATACACCCTATTTTCTAATTCTACACAATAGTCTGCATCAGTTCTCGGAGTGAAGAGAGCTTATCTAAAATGGGTGAGCGCGCACATTTTGGAATCATACTGTGTGTTAGGTTTGGCATTTTTTGGCATGGTTTCCCCTGTCATTTTATTCTGGCCTCTTGTTATTGACTGTATGCTGAACTTCGTTTTTGCTGTTGTTAGGACTCTGGGCACTTAACCACTGCTGACCAGTGCTAAAGTGCATGTGCTCTGAGTCTACAATGTAATAGCATTTGGTTTCTCCATGATTGGCATATTTGATTTACTAATAAGTCCCTAGTACCGTTCACTGTGTGTGCCCAGGGCCTGTAAATCAAATGCTACTAGTGGGACTGAAGCCCGGATTGTGCCACACATATGAATAGCCCTTCAAACTTGTCACAGGCCTGTCACCACAGAGCCTGTGTGTGCAGTTTTAAACTGCCATGTCGACCTGGCAATTGCACCCACTTGCCAGTCCCAAACCTTCTCTTTCATTGCATGCAAGGCACCGATAAGGTAGGCCATAGGAAACCCCATGGGCAGGGTGGTGCGTATTTAAAAGCTAAGACATGTAGATTTAAGTTTAAAATGTCCTGGTAGTGAAATACTGCTACATTGATTTTTCACTACAGCAAGGCCTATCTCTGCCATAGGTTAGCTTTAGAGCTGCTTGTAACACTACAAGTGTATCGCCCAATTGAGAACAGACAGAATATTTTAGTTTTTTGTCTCTGGACTCACAATTTAAAACACATATTTTAGTGAATTTGGTTTTTAAACTGCAGGTCTGAAAATGCCACTGTTAGAAAGTTGGCATTTTCTTACTTAACTATTCTGTGTCTCAGCCTGACTGTAGAATACACATCTGAGTTGCATGACAGCTGAGGTTTGTGAATTCACTCTAGACAGTCACACACGAAGGGAGCTGATGTGTGCCCTGTATAACCTGATGACCCAACACTCAGCTGATGGGTCTTCCTGAGCTAGAGTAGTGGGAGGAGCTGACACTTGCACCTGAATAGGTCGTACCTGTCCTATCATAGAGAGCTGTCTACCGCTCTGTAGTGTCTGGAGCCAGGAAGGGCAGGTTCTTGTGCACTACAAGGACCTTTCTTTGAAATCTCCCAATGTCGAAGGCTAAAATGTGTATCAGTACTAGGCCTCTGAAACCATTGACTCGGAACACCCTGGACTGAGGGCATTCTACTAAGAAGTAACCCTGGGCATAGGACTATGCTACGCTCATGTAGTTTGCGTAGTTTGCACAACTACGCGCTACACGAATTGCACGTAGCACAGTGCAGAAACGCGTAGCGGGCATTTTTTGCTTGCTCGCGGCCCTCAACATCAAGTTGGCGACCACGAGCGAGCACAATAACATCCCGGCAAGACTTTTTCATTGTTCGCGATCAGCAACATCAAGTTGCCGATCGCGAGCGTAGAAAATAAACCTCCCGGCGAGATTTTCAACGCGGGGAGGTCGGGTTTCTCATTGCGAGTGGTCGCGTATGCTCGCGACCGCTCGCGATGAGAAACTACCAGTCTGCATTGAGAAAGCTGCCGCTCGAGTACAAATTTACTCGAGCTGCAGAAAACGACCGCTTGCACTGTGCAAGATGCCGCTGGCAATGATTGCACAGTGCGGACAAGCATCCTGCACTGTGCAATCAGTGCGAACAGCATTTTGCACAGTACACTACGCAGTTCGTGTAGCTACGTGTAGCTTGCATAGTGCGAAGTGCACTTCGCGTAGCTACACGTAGCGCTACTACAGGAACCACACCCAGGGTTACTAAGAAGAGCTGTTGTGCTGCCAGGGGGAACTGCTAATTTGCTGCTGCCTCGCCTATATTGGCCTGATGCCTGCTGCTTCTGTCTTGGGAGTGAGAGGATTGGATTTTGCCTGCTGTGTCCTGCTTTCCAAAGTTCTGCATGGGCTTGAGTTGAGCTTGCCTCCTGTCAGTAGTTTCAGAGCCATCAAAGACTTCACATACAGTGTCAGGGCTTATCTGCTGAAAGCCCTACCTTGCCAAGTGGTGCCAAATCCAGTTCCTGGGCCCTTAGAAGTGAGTTTGCTGTGCTGAACAAGAAGAAACCAGCCCATCGACTTCGAGGGTGACTTTGGAGCCGGAGCTGCACTTCCACACTGCACCGCTGCCTGCATCGGAGCCGTGGTCCCCGCTCAAAGCAATGATTGCAACTTGCAAGGCAGGCCCCGAAACCACCGCAGTGCCTCCAAAGATTCACCACAGCGTGAGTCTCAAGCATTGCATCACTGATGCCCGACTCCACTGCAGCACCTGTTTCTCCGTGGTGAAGCATCGCCACAGTGAAGTCGACGCCTTGTGGATTGACCCTCAATGCTTCAACACCAAACCATCAGTGGAACCGATGCCTCTCTGTCAACGCCACATCACCTCCCCTGTGCCTTGCAATGTCCCAGGCGTCCACGGCATGCTAACGACCTGTACCAACAGTAAAGAACCAACACTGCACTGGCCTCAGCAATGCCTCACCTCCCCAGCGTCTCACAACATCTTTGTTTTGTCAATGTTTTCAAGGTACTGTTACAGGGTTTGTTCGACTCCATAGCTGGCCTGCACTCCCTCACCGTCGGCCCCGAACTTTGAGATTCGGCGTCTTCAAACACATTGTTATAGCCCCATCGAATCTATTCTATTTCTGAGTGCTAGAACTGCATTTAATCTTGAAGAGGTTTCTATTTTTATTTGTTAATGTTGAATTTTTGTTGTTTTTGGCCTTGTTTTATTCAGATAAATATTGGCTATTCTTCCAAACTGGTGTGGAGTACTTTTGTGATGTTTTGACTGTGTTACTGTGTGTACATGGACAAATACTTAACACATTGCCTCTTAAGATCAGCCTGACTGCTTTGAGACAAGTTGCCCGAGGGTGAGCACAGGTAAACTTTTAGTGTGTACGACTCTTACCCTAACTAGGAATGTGGGTTCCTACTTGGACAACGTGCAAAACTCTGCCAACAACAGACCCCGGTTTTAACAGTGTCACAGATTTCCTGATTAAAATATATATATTCCTTAACTTAAGAAAGTGCTAATCAGTAGCCTAAAGAGCTAGTTACCATTTATAATAGTGGTGTATGATTGAACACAGAATCAACATTTTTAAAGACACACCCTCATCCTGCCGAAATCCCACAAAAAGAGGTGAAATCTAAGGAAAAGTCTTCAACAACTGAGGATGGTAAAAAGCTTTATGCTACTGCCATTAACCCTTTTAGAACGCTTCTGCATCTATTTGCATGATGACCATAATAATGGTGCTATTGGAGCATCTAAAGGAAATTTACCACAGTCATATAAGGAGGCATCAGTAATCTGATGGATGCTACCTGACTGTTGATACAGTGATGTCTCAGTAATCTTGCAAATGTGTGGTGGGTACTAAAGCCTAGGTACCTGTTTCTTGCTCCTGTGTCCCTTTTTCAAAATGTTGGCTAGCTATAAATACCAGTTCTCTGAAGAAGCCATTGAATGTTCGAGTTTTCACCCTAACGCCAAAGAAAATAACATGTTGCATATTGCACACTTTGTGCACAACATGTGTACTGTGATAACACTACAACGGGGTCACTTCTCTTTCTGAGAAAGACTTTGCCAATCAGAGTGCAGCACCCCAGAACAAGCTCCACCCATCAGGCTGAACTTCAGCGGACGTGTGAAACAGTCTGTCTTAATGGAGCATTTTGTTATTGCAAGAAAACTAATCTGCAGTCAAAGAAAGTGCACAATGCAGGAGCCACTTAAAATTAATCAGACTTACGGAACTGTTTAGCCTAAACGTCTCATCACTGATTTTTGATTTGACAACCAATGTAATTTTGCAAAATGATTATATTAAGTGTCACTTACTGTAACATTCATTGCTCACTTATCTTTTCTTCTATCATTTATTTATAATAATTTCAACTATATAGTACATTGTATTACAACATCTGACAAGGGACATATAACATATGACTCAATTAGAGTTTCAAACTATAGCTTTGAAAAACATGGAAAACCATCAATTCCCAAGCCATTGAGAGTGGTGGTCACACGACATGTAACAACATTTTTCTCCAGTAGTAACAAAGCACATTATAACAATATGGAAGGAGAAGGTGGAGGTAGGATGGAACAGATGTTTGGTGAGAGGAGAAGGACTCCTGAAGAAAATGGTGACAGTACCTTATATATAGAGGGCTAGCTCATACGAACACTCCTTCATTTGATCCATATTGTAACCGTACATGATTCGGCTGCTGCTTAACAAATATTGGGTGTGCCAAAGCAAAAAGTAGAGGGCTTAGGACATTCCAATTCAATAGAGTAGTAGTGTTGTTATAAGACTAAGTCGATCATATATCACAGTCCAGGTTAGAGAAGTTTTCTTCCTATCTTGAGTGTGTGATGAGTGCATTAGCAGACTATGCGTGAAATATAGATGCTGTTCTGAGTCCATCCACACAGCCAATCCACAGTATACATAACTGCTCAGAATTGCACCTCTCATTACAGTGATGGGGTTGAAGAGGATCAGATATGTGGTTAAAAGGTCCACTTATCTTCTGGAGAGGAAAGAAGGGAAAATGGAAAATGGAAAACAAAGAGGTTAGGTGTTGTGTAATAAGGATGAGGTACACTGATTCTCTGTTCAGTAAACCAGAGCATACTTAAGATCGAAAGTGTGCTGAGAAGAGTTAACTGTGTGTTTCCTCACTTTTTTAGTAGGTGGGGCGACCAGAACCATCATTGGAAAGAAGCTCACTACTCTCGCAAATGCTCAACACTACTACCCATCATTCGGCCTGTGGAACATCCCAGGGTGTTCAGTGCACCATAAATGCTTCCTATGCGTGGTCAAACATCACAATTTGCTCTTGTAATCTGTACACTATCTGTTCATGTCGGAGATGCATTCTACCAAGAAAGAGAGAGCCAAGTGCACTAGTCTGTGTTGTCCTTTGTGAAGCATGAGTTAAAAAAGACAATTTGACTGGCCAGTATGGGGAAATGGGGCGTTTGCGGGAAACCCTCCAACCTGTCGCAGGCACCCAATGGTGCCTCTCACACAGTGTAGGGTTTTACAAGGGGCCATCAACGGTAGGCTGCGGGGCCAAGGGGATCCTGCCATGGGCCCCGAAAGTCACCTTTTTGTGACGGAAGGGGCTGGCGCGGAAATGCTGTTGGAAATCGACATCATAATCCAGAGGGCGGAAACGCTGTCCATAGGGGTGTGCGATGCTGTTCCGGCCGACACAAATACTCCCCGAGTCGTTAGGAACCAATTTGGAATGACTCTGCGGTGTACAATCTGACTGCGAACATCGTAATCGGGCGGTTGGAATGTAAACCGACCGAGTCACTTGGAAGTGCTCCGACACAGGGCCCGATTCCGATCTCGTTCAGAAATCATACCGAACAACTCGGGTCCGGAATGCTTTCTGTACGATTTGGATCAGGGGAGTCCGAACGAACGAGTATGATGCATTTGAATGCATCCAGATCCAATTCGGTCAGACTCCCATTGAATCCAATGAGAGCCTGTGTACCGAACGCATGCAAAGGCTTGCATTGACAAAAGGGGTGGTTGGGGATAATCGTGCACCCTGTGGCGGCCACTCCTTGGTGCCTGCCACACTCTGCATGGTTGGGAAGAGGGGACCCATGGGTGCCCCCACGGGCCCGATTCGGAGGGCCCCAGGTGAAGGGGGGCAAGCTTCAGGGGCCCCAAAGACCGATTTGTTCGGGTCAAACGGAAAAGGAAAGGCTGTCCGAATCGTTCATCGTACTTGCTCGTTCAGAAAACCAAGTCCATTGAGCTGCACGAATCGAATCCGAAAGGATCATCCTGTCTGAATGCCTTCCGGAACTGATTCGGTCAGCGCTTATGGTTTCCAGGCATCGTAGTTGGTCATTCTGAACTGTGAACGATTCGGTCGGAAACAAGGGCCCGGGATCGGTTTTGGCAATTCCGAATCCGATTCGGAGCCCTTCCAACCGAGATTGGAATCGGGCCCACGGTCGAGGAGATTCTAACTGTTGGAAGGAGGATTTTCACCTGACATCGTAATCGGCCCCTTAGAATACAGTGGAAACACCTACATACACTCGGGTACACTATGGGTTAGAATACCGTGTGATTGGCATGACCTTTCATATAAGGCCTGAAACTTTGACCTTGTCCTGGTCAAGCGTGACCAGGTGTCCCAAGGTGGCGCTATAGGTTTCTAAGTGCAATACAGTGCTAAATTTCTAACAATGCAGAGCTCCAGTCCCCTATATTGGATTTTTTTCGCTGTGGTGTCATTTTAAAGCTAAAAGTATTTCCACCTTTTATAAATTGGTGTTGGATTTTTATTTTGTGTTTTGTCTTCATTATTCACTGAATTGGTGTTTGCATACCTATCTTTGAAGTTAAGCCTGCCTGCTCGCAGCCAAACCACCAAGGGTTGACAATTGGAATAATTTTCTAAGACCTATATTCTGAGCCCTATATTGTGTTAGTGCCAGTGGTAGATATATATCTACGACTACTAATAACCCACTTTCCAACATTATGCAATACGTGCCAAAGCAGTAATTGAAATGAATAACATGTTTTATAAAATGTTCATGGAGTCAGAGACAACTAGGGTTGGAAGCAGCCAAAATACAGGATAAATTAGCCAAATCAGTACTCACTTGTTCTCAATTTGAATTTTACGAGAGTGTGTGGCCATCCTCAAATGATGAAAAGCCTTGCCTGAGTACTGGCCTCCTATTACAGATGTAGCTACACAGATACTCCCTCAAGGGATGCATTTACTGTGTATCATCTAAGAGGTGGGGCACTGCTAAGTGTAGCACCAGAGCAGGGGCAAATGAAGGGCTGCACCATATTGTTACAAAATATGGTGCAGCCTTGTGTTTCTGAAGTGGCGGAGTGAGGCGTTAAGCCATGACGGCTAACGCCTCACTCCGTCACTTCCTTGTACATATGCCCCTAAGTTAGTTCATTTGTGAATACAAACAAAATAGAGACATTTCCTTAGGAAGAGATACACATCTGTCTTTTGCACCGGCGTGCATTTGCAAAATGGCTGCATCAAACCACCCTTGCTGCAAATGAAAACTAAAGCGTTGTCACTAAACATCTGGGGCCATATGTAGGTAGCATACAAGTTACCACTTCTTAAATACCGAACTTTACCGATTCGGTATTTAAGAAGTGGTAACTCGTATGTAGGTAATCATTCGGTAAATATTACCGAATCGGAGAAATTCGGTAATTGCCGAATCGGTATTTACCGATTCGGTAATGAGGCATACCTTCCCATTGATTGAATAAGTGGGAAGGTATGCATCATTACCGAATCGGTAAATACCGATTCGGTAATGGGGGGAGCACATTCAAGGGTGGCAGGGTGCCACATTGATACCCTGTTGCACCCCTGATTCCTGCATGTGTGCACATGTGGCGCACATACATGCCCTAAGGGCATATATGTCTGACACATGGCACTGTTAGTCCAGCAAAATATTGCTTTTTGCAATGAATTCGGTATTTAGCACCAACATATATTTGGTGCTAAAACCTAATTATTTTCCCTACACATCACTCATTTGAGTGTCACCTACATCTCATTTCAGGATTCGGTATTTACCGATTCGGTAATTTTACCGATTCGGTAAATTACCGAATCCTGAAATGTTCCCCCTACATAGCAAAAGCCTAAATACCGGTCGGTAACGGTATATTTACCGAAAATCGGCCTTTACCGACCGGTATTAGGCTACCTACATATGGCCCCTGGCCTCTTATGAGGTAGATAATATTCCAGTACTATTATCTCGACTTATTATTGTTTTAATATGCCAAGTCATCTTTATTACAATTAGTGCCTATGAAAGGGCTGTCCTATTACTGAGTACATCGATTTTAGACTGTATTTACTTTTTCCCAAAAAAAGATGCGCTGCCTAAGACTCCTAGAATCATCCAAAACTAATACTCTTAGAGGGAATCTGGTCCTGACGAGCAATCTATATCAAAAGTAATGAGAAATGCTCCAAACCAGAGATGTCCAGGGCAGCATTTCACTTGGTTAATGGTTAGATTCGTTATGGAAAGGCTGCATGTTTAATAGGACATTTCCCAAATAACAGCACACTGCCTGTGCCGTCCTTGAAAATATTATATTGCAACACATAACAGCTTCAGTAGGAGAAAGAATAAAATGCCCAGAATATGTCTGTTGACCCACAAACTGCCTTTCTTGAATAATTCGATCTCGTACATGCACAATGTCACAAGTTGTGTAATCCAACAATGGATATTTGCGCTGGGGGGAAGTAGGTCTGGGGTCTAATTCCATTCGAGACCCCTTGCTGCAAATGGGTTCTTCCAGAAGGGAAACTGAACCAGGGCAAGGTTCACATCTTATGCATCTCTGAGAACCTGAGCTTCATCTCTATGATGTTCATTGCCCTGTGGGCTCTCATCCACTGTTCATTTCTGCTATCCCGTGTGTGTCGAAGTATAGCCCTTTCATTTGTAGGGCTTCTTCTGATGAAATGTGTTACATTTGTAATTTTAGTTACTCCTTTCTGGCCTCACAGGAACTGCCAAGACCTTTCACCACAGAGGAAGATTTTGATTTCTCTTTTACAATTTGGAAATATATTTAAAAAAATGCTCAGGCAACCAGGAACATTCATTCGCAGAAGCTCTATTTGTTCCATTTGGTTCATTAAGGAGGTATTTTCGCAGATTAATCAAAAGCCTAGAGATCAATTCACAAGAAGAATGCATAAAATAATAAACTGTGCATCATAGATATATGCCTATCATTTGCATAGATTTCCGACTTTTTAGTGATTCTCAAATGGCCCCAGGATTATGCAAAGAACTCGGCAACAATCTTCTGTGATTGCCCTTTGTACACAAAACGTATTTCGGAGGATTGAGGTTAGGTGTGCACTGCCCATTTAAATTATTTTATTTCTTAAAGTTTTTCTAAAGAGCAGACTAGGCCCAGGTAGCCAACTGCATATGAAGCTAAGTAAAACAGTTTCTGTGCAGGTAGAGAGATGCAATATTAGACAGGTGTTAGATTTGTCAACCTTAGAGTGGTATTCACCCAAACATTTTGCCTTTTCCCCTCTATTTTTACTAACATTGGGGCATATCAACAAGGGCTTTATCTCTGCTTTTTTGGCTTTAAAAGCCAAAAAAGCAGAGATAAAACTAGCGCCCTATCAACAACAGGGTGCTAACACGCAAATTTGCATGTTAGCACCCTTTTACTCTACACTTCCCCTTGCATCTCTAATGAGATGCAAAGGGGGCGTTCCAGAGTAAAATAATAGGAGAAATGTCGCTAAGCGACATTTCTCCTATTATCAAGAATGTCGCTAACCCTGTTAGAGACAAAAAAAGCAGCACTAACCGCGGTTAACGCTGCTTTTTTACGTCTGCTAATTTTCAGACTTAGCCATGATATCCTATGGAAGGAGGACATCATGGCTAAGTTTGCCTGTCCCTATCAACAAGGTAACGTGTGATTATCGCTGTGTTTCCAGCGATAATCTCACGTTAGCTTGTTAGCGTGTAGATTTTTATCGCTATTGAGATAAGCGTTGCTAATAGCACGCTATCTCAGCGATAAAAATTCACGCTAGTCGGCGATAATTATCCTCACGCTAAGAGCGCTGAGCGATAATTATCGCCGGTTGTTGTTGATATGCCCCATTATTTTTTTATTGGCCTTAGAACTCACCTGATTTGCATATTTAATTAACTTATAAGTATGTAGTAGGGTTCTATACCATACATCTAGTGTGTGTGAATTAAAAGCTAATAGTGGGCTTGCAGCGCTTATAGTGCCACCCACTTACGTAGCCCCTCAAAACATGTCCCAGGCCTGCCCCAACAGTCTGAAAGCAATTTTAAACTGCCAATTCGACTTGGCAATATAACCCACTTGCCAAGCCTTAAACCTACCGTTTTAGCATATAGGTCACCCCTAAGGTAGGCCCTACAGAGCCCATTCGGCAGGGTGCATTGCAGTTATAAGGCTGGACATGCACTTTTAAGTCCTACATGACTTGGTAATTAAAACTCTGTATATGTTTATCGCTACTGTGAGGCCTGCCTGTCTAATAGGATAACATAGGGTTGCCATATTACATTTAGTAAGTGCTAACTTTTGATTGGCCCGCATCACACTTCTAGATGTAGAGGTTTATGAAGCTGATGGAGTATTTAAAATCACACTTCACACCAAAACTACTGACGGAAATAAAGCACTGCACTACACAAGTTACCATCCTAGCAGCCTAAGAGATAACCTCCAATTTGGTCAGTTTTTGAGGATAAGAAGAAATTGTTCTGCGAAGGTAGACTATCAGTTACATACAAACAACTTGATAGACATACTTAAGGACCGTGGATACCAAAGAAATTACTCAAACGGTCACTAAAAAGAGCGTGGAGGACACCACGCGAGGAACTATTGAAGCAAAAAGAAAAAGAAAAACGAAAACGCCTGGTTTTTGTCAGAACATTTTGTACCAAGTCCAACCAGATGAAGAAGATCATCAATCAGAATTGGCACTTGAGTACAAATTGGGATGATTCTTTTGGAAAACCGCTATTCGCATTTAAAAAACAGAAAAGTATTGACAATCAAGTTGTCCGGGCAGCTCTTCCTATGCCATCAACGAAAACAACTATGCGTCAACATTTGAATCTCCCTCCAATTCAGGGACATCACAAATGTGGCAGGGGTACATGTGGCAGCCAAACTATTGAAGGCAGTCTATTCTCTAATAAGAACATGTTCTGGAATCATACTACGGTTTACAATTGTAAAACCAGAAATGTAATCTATGGTATAATCTGCCCATGCAACATGTTATACATTGGTAAAACCAACCGGGAAGTACGCCAACGCATTACCCAACACAAATCAAGGATTCGTAAAAATGTTGTAACTGCTCCTTTGGTGAGTCGTTGGATAAAAGACAAAAAACACAGAAGGCGATTTGAAATGGACTGTGATATCCAATAGAGCACGATAGGAGAGGAGGTGACAATGAACGGCGCTTGAACCGGAGGGAAGCTTTCTTAATTGCAAAGTTTAATACAGCAATCAACGGATTAAATGAACTAACAGAAATTCATAATCTGTGAACACCAGCCTGGTTTCTGCGGCTCGACTATGCTCCTGAGTCAGCACACTCGGTCAACAGGACCTAATGTTATTCTTGTCCATGGACAATATGAGATAAACACTTCAAATTGGACAACTAGATAAAGAGTGTTAATATGAACACAACTATGACATCAGCAGCCCTAAGAATCAGCACGATTGAGCCTGTTCCAATGAATTCTTTCCCCACATAAAGTCATGTAGAGTAATCCTTATCCGTACCATTTCAACAACATTGTCCGTATCATCTATTATAAATAAACAGTTGCTGGACTACAACCCCCAGAAGCCTCCAGGTCGGCTTCGGAGCGACCATCGCCTAAATATGTTAAGCAGAAGCTTCATAAATTGTACAAACTTCCCCCAAATGGAGACGAAAGTCTGACATACTTCAAAGTATTGAATCAGAACTTTTATTTCCATCCGGAGAAATGATAAACCCGGAAGAGGATCGTTTCACGCGAACAAATAACTAAAGTTCCACAGAACATTCGTACTTGACTTGGAGTCCGAAACCAAATGATGGATTGAATCAAAGTCCTTCAAAAACTACATGGGTGAGTGTTTAACAGGGCATTTGCTTTAACTTTCTTCAATTGTTTTATCCGAATTGCAAATCAATTCGTACACGGACTGCCGGGGTGAGGTGAAAGTTTTTTACGCTGGCTTGTACTTGGGGAAATATGCGAAAATCCCAAAATCATACTCAATTACGGGTTCTAAACGAGATAGCAAGCGCGAATATCACTCATATATGGAATGTGCCTTCTTGCGTCAGCGCGTAAAGAATAATCTGTGAGATTACCATGCTAGCGTCTCCTCAAAAATGTATATATCCTGTAGCTACAAAAAGAAGCCTGCAAATCACGACCATGCATTGCAATTTTACATGTCACTCGTGTAAAACTTCAGAGCCAAAGACAACCACACTGGGCAAAGTAAACTTTCTCAGTTATCAAACGAGATAGGTGGAGTCTTATAAAGACTAACAGTCACCAGCCCTGCAATTTGATCCTGCAGGACAATGAATGAGATCATTCACTTGTGATATTTTACTTTTACAGAAATAAAGACGTAAAGAGAGTTAATCTCGCCCAAGCGGAGTGGCACGTCTTTGAATTAGTAAAGTGAACAAGTAAGTGAATCAGTACTGTTGTTTGGTGCTTTTATATGCCTCGAGGTTCGTGAGGATCATCACAAATATGGTCTTTTCTTTTGATTTAGATGGGCATTTTTCACGTTTTTCAAGTGCCTTTCCTTAAGTGATTCATTAAGTGAAGACAGTAGATGGAGGTAAAGTGGGTGAGTACCTAATGAGAGAAAGAAAAGCGTGAAAGTTTTGACTACCATTTACTGTTCCTCATAGTATTTGTTGTTACATTTCAGCTCTTTCAGCATTCTGTGTCCTGAGTAGAACCCTTAAAGAAACTTTTCAGGGTTCGAAACGCATCACCAGCCTTTCTTTTTGGCCATATAAGTGTTCTGCATATGTACTACTGTTATATCCTGCTAATGCTAATGCATTGTCAGTCTACCACCAGTGGAATGTTAATGTGATGATGCTGGCAGAATGTTGGGAATCTGCAGTGAGTATGACAGTTGATTGGGCTGAGCTGCCTGCTGGAAGCTCCTGGTGGGGTCTTGGTCTGATCTACTCATGGTCTCCCTGTGATCCTGTACAATCTTCTAATAAACCTCTTTGAATCATCTCTACTGAGTGGACTTGATCACTACAGAATTTTGGCGACGATTTGAACTTAAAGAACCTACTTCTGTCACCTCTACATGAACTTCAAGCAACTTGATAAATGCAATACTTTCAGCAAATCAAGTCAAGATATCTCAAGCTGGCACCGCTCTCAACTGGCATCTTGACCCCACCAGTGACCTCCCATCGGTCGCCCACAACAGTCTGCCAGTTGTTCCTATATGTCTGCGCAAGTGCTGTGCCCTCAGTGAGAGTAAGCCTGCCAACATCCTCAACGTCTTCGCTTTGTGCTGTGCCTTCATGTGAGGGTAAGCCTACTATCATCTGGTGAAATGCTGTGCTTTCAGTGTGGTGAGGGTAAGCCTGCCATTCTTCAACGCCTGTGTCCTGCGCTGTGCTTTTACTGAGCGTAAGCCTGACGCCTGACGCTTTCCAAGCCTCCCAACGTTTCTCTCCTGTGCTCTGGGGATGAAAACTGCTTTATGCTGTGCTTTCTGTGAGGGTGAGCCTGGCGCACCTCAAGCTTTCCTACGTCTGGAAAACTGTTGTACTCCACCTTTTGAGGCTACATCAACAACTTACTTCAAGGATTCTGTGCACACTGAGCCTTCTAATACAGTAAGCCTTTTCTTTCACTCAATTGACGCTGCACAGAGTGTGTGCCAATCTACTGTCCATATTGGATCTGTGCATCTCTACAATTATGCTGCCCAGAGTGCGTCCCTGATTACTACAGCTTTGAAACTTTGGGCTCAACAAAACTGGTTTGTAAGATGTGGCCAACCTGAACATTTATATTTTAAAAAAAAAAGGAAGTTTGCGTGTGGAGATCTTTATTTGCCTCAGCGCTTGTTACTTCTTGTCCACTTTGTGAATACGGTGTGACATGATCTGCCTTGAACTTCATCTGCACCGGAGGGAAGCAAGACTTTTGAATCGCATGCTAAGTGTGTTTTTCACTACTGACGGTATTAAGGAGAAGCCTCAAGAGCTAAGATGTGTGGGGCATGTTTTGTCTGTGCTTTTCCAGTTTGTTTACGACCTCCTGTTTCCCCCATTATCTAACTGCCACTTTGAATGTAAAAGAAAAGATTTTGCGCGTGTTTACCTGTGCGCTCTAGTCGCGTGCAGTCTCTTCTCTGCGGTGCCATCTACAGAAGTTGCGTGTGACGTTCATTGTTAACTTTGATGCTTTTTAGAGTTTTGGTGCACGCTTCTGCCGTGAACCACCCGGCGCGGCGTGGTCAACGTGCCGCCATTTTGTGGTTGGCGGGAAGCTCCTTTTGTTCTACTCTAGGTCCCGCAAATCTTGCCAACCACGTCGTTTCAATAAAGTTGCTGGGGATTCCTGCGAACACTATGAGGTATCCACGGTGTGTTTTTTTTTTTTCCTCTTTGGACGCTCTCCGGTTTTGGCATGCATTTCATCCACATCTTCCAGCTTTGCGCGTGATGTGCCAACCATGACAAGAATTCTCCGGATTTGTGCTGCCGACCACCGCAAGTACTGTTTTCTAAGTTACGAAACCTCTTGACATCGGACTGTATGTCAATCCCTCTCTGCAATGTGTTTTGGATTGGTCATCTACTGACTGTCCGGAACAATTTTACCCTTGGCGAACAACTTATCGTTTTAGGAAATCTCGAACAGTGTGTTTGACTGCCTTAGGTCATCATTTTTTTTTTCTTCTTCTTCTGCCAATGGCTTACAATAATTGTTACCTTATAGTATAATAGTGGTGCATGCTTTGTGTATTTGACAGTCCGTGTATCACAGATCCACGCGACAAACTCAGCTATGACTACCATGTTATATTCTGTATAGTGGATGTAGTATTTAATTATCAGCTGTGGTCATTCAAATGTTTTTACAAATTTTTTTTTTATATATATATATATTTTTTTCTCCATTGTACCGTACGTGTTTTTGCGCTACTGGTACCACTTCTTTCACTACTTTTCCAAGTGGGGAAGTCTTTTGTCTTACATCTTTGTATATTTAGCGCAGTGAAAGTGTTGTTACGCTCAGGGCAAAGGTGCAACGGTTTTAGTCCGTTTGCATCTTTTGTGTTTCTCTATCACAAGAGTTAAGTCATGGGTTCCCACCCATACATTCACAGTTTAGTTTTCCCTATCTGTCTTTCTTCATTCAAATGACTACGGTGACCACTTTATTTATTTTATTTTAGTGGTTTTATACTTAACAGCGTGTAGCCTATTATACATTATTTTATGCATGCATTGTTTTTGATGGTTGTTAGCTTTTTAGTACATTCTATATTATTTGACCTTTGGGCTGACTGTCCTAAGGGTATGTTTTTTTTACCCTACATAGGGTATCTATGGAGTATGCCCCATTACGTACAATTCTAGTCTGCTTTTCTTCGGGGACATATGCAAGGGTGTCAGTCCCTTTTGCATTTATATTTGGGTTCTTGGGTTTCAGTCCCATCTTTACGGTGCACAACATTTTTACTTCCACATGGGGTGTCACATGGGTCAATTTCCCATCTGTTCAGTGCACAAGAAATTACCTCCAGGGTATTATTTTATTTTCTTCTTTTCAATGCACACTGTATCATGGGTTCCTACCCTTTGTTACGGGTTCCTATCCACAGTTTTGGGTTCCTACTCACATTTAGGTCATGGGTTCCTACCCATGTGTTTGGATTTCTACCCTAACGTTTATGTTCCCTTTTCTCAGTTTTATATATAGTGAGGCACTCACCCAAAACATTTGGGGTATTGTCTTTGCAAGACATGAATGCCTTATTGTGCAGTGCTCTCACTTATGTTCAAATGGGTATTAGTCCCATTTTAGTGGGTTGTGTCTTCATTTTTTCAACCTCTGCAACTGTGTTTCTAATGAGGACAAGTCCTATTTTATCTCTTATCGGTCAAGTCCCATGTGTCTGTAGAGGGTGTTAGTCCCACCTACCTCGTTCTTATGGGTACAAGTCCCATATGTTTGTAGTGGATGTCAGACCCATCTACTTAGTTCTAATGGAAATGAATTCCATGGTTTGTAGTGGGTGCAAGTCCCATCTACATGGTTCTTTTGGGTACAAGTCCCATGTGTTTGTAGTGGGTGTTAATCCCACCTACCTCGTTCTTATGAGTACAAGTCTCATGTGTTTATAGTAGGTGTCAGTCCCACCTATTTTTTTTTTTATCGGTACAAGTCCCATGTGTTTGTAGTGGGTGGGTCACCCATCTACGTCGTTCTAATGGATGTTTTATGTTAATCTTTGGTTCTTGTGATGTATTCTCTACAGAATCTCAAAAGGATTGTTATTGCTTTTCCTACAGAGTCCCAAATAGTCTGTTCATGCTGTTCCTACAGCCTGTCTCAACGCTGCCTACGTAGTACAGATGTTCCTCCTGTACAAGAATTGTCTACAGAGCCTCTAGTCAACACTAGGATTGGGGATACCCTATTGCTAACGTTCATTTATTTGGTCCATTTTGTCCTTTTATACTACAGGTATAGAGACCCTACACTCGTCTTGCACAAAAGTCATGTTGTCTGCTGTGGATGACGGAGAGTTCTGGATTTAGCACAGAGTCTCAGGACTAGCTACGGTTGTAAGAGTTTCCCCTCATTTTGGTTGGCTGTCTGTTGTTGGGTGGCAGCGCTTGTTTAGGGCATTACTACCGCAGTACTACGATGGGCAATGTCAGGTGAGATTTATCATTGTTTTTGACTTTGATTTTGGGTCATTTTTTTGACCGGATGTTTGCAGTTTCAACTGCCGCTTTCAAATATGAAGGTTTTGGGACACATCTCTATTGACATTTCTCCAACTGGTGTGCTTTTGCCATTTTTTTACTTTTCATGACTGTTTTCTTTACAGGTTTGATATCTGGTGCGCAATTTAGGGTGTGCTCCGTTCACACTACTCGGGTGAGGGATCGTTCACCACCCTGGTTAAGCCTGTTTTATACATTGTGTTGTATAGGTCTTGAATAACTTTCCTATTATAGATCTAGTTTGATGGTGATATGTTGAACCTGTTCAGAGACGTATGCTAAGTTATCAGTCTTTTTGTAGCCCTATTAGTACATATCTATATATATAGTCAAAATAAGAACAAAAACAAGTGTGTGTTTAAGCATTCAATTTTAATCCTCAAAAGCAACTTGTTAATTTTTACTATTGTTAGGTGATATATTGGGCATTGTACCACCCCTTCTTTCCTCTCATCCTCCTATGCCTTGGGAGGTATGGGAACCTGTGTTTTTAGCTCATGTTGAAGTTTTAGAAGGAGAAGATTGTTGTACGTTTATACAATTTTCAAGTGTGCACTATTCTGTTTCCCTCTCACAGAGGACCCATGCAAAGGTTATAGTCCTATTGCATAAGTGCGGGTTCCGATCCAAACAATGTCAGTTCTACCCTTTTACAGGGAATTCATGCAAAGGTTACAGTCCTTTTCGCATTACCATGGGTTCTTACCCAAACATTCCTATCGTTGTTGGGAATTTGTCATGAGTACCTACTCATATGTGCTGTTTTATCGCAGGTTACAGTCCTTTTGGCATTACCATGGGTTCTTACCCAAATATTCCTATCGTTGTTGGGAATTTGTCATGAGTACCTATTCATATGTGCTGTTTTATCGCAGTTACATTACTACAGTGCACGGTGTAGTTTTTCCACACCAAGTTTGTCCTTCCACTTTTATGTATATGGTGAGCATTTCCAGTTTTGTGCACTACTCATCTCTATTCCTAGGGATTAGTCGTGGGTTCTCACCTATGTATTCGAGTTACATTTTTAGCTTATGTTTTTACCTTATTTGGGTGCTATTCATGCTTTCATGGCTAAGTATGTTCTGTTGATATTTTATGTTTATTGCTATTTTTGCACTGTTATCTTTGCATTACAATTTTGTTATTGTGTTATGATAATGGTGTTTTGATGTGGAATCACCCTCATTTTTCCTCTTTTTCCTTGTTTCTTTCTTCTCTTCAGTTTTCCTTCTGAGGTCTTCTTCTCGTGTCTCTTGTGGTTTCTGGACTTTCCTTTGTTTTTCTGTCGCGTTTTCTTCCTCTGCGTTTGTCGCCGCCTGTAGTCCGGTGTTGTGGTTGTTTTCCATTTTCAGTTCCATTTCATTCCTGTTCTGGCCAGTGGGAGCGTTTGAGGTAGTCTTTTGTGTTTTTTGTTGTCCTTTTCTCTTATGTTGATGCTTCTTCACTGTTGTGTAAGAAGGGAGGATGGTTTCTATATTTGATTTCCTTTCTTCTCTGTTTTTTGATTTCCCTCTTGGTTGCTCTTCTTTTTATGGTTGTTCTCACTCTGTTCTTCTTTTGATGGATGTTTTGCTTACATTTTCTCAAGTTCTCCTCTTATGTTTCTAGCTTTATGTTTTCCCGTATAAGAAAGGGGGATATGTTATATCCTGCTAATGCTAATGCATTGTCAGTCTACCACCAGTGGAATGTTAATGTGATGATGCTGGCAGAATGTTGGGAATCTGCAGTGAGTATGACAGTTGATTGGGCTGAGCTGCCTGCTGGCTGCTCCTGGTAGGGTCTTGGCCTGATCTACTCATGGTCTCCCCGTGATCCTGTACAATCTTCTAATAAACCTCTTTGAATCATTTCTACTGAGTGGACTTGATCACTACAACTACCACTGATGCTCGGAAACAATTGATCTAGAGAAATTTGTTTCTTTTAAAAAGAATTCTATGAGCTTAGTAGAGTCACTATTTGGCTATTGCCCCTGCTGTAATAATATGTCAAAATTTCCTTAGTTAGGTAGTTGTCAGGGGCACCCACAATATTATTGCAGTTTAAACTGTGCAGAACCTGAGCAAAAAAAAAGTTTGTGTTGTGTCTTGTATATGTATTGTATGTATGTTATGTAATTTGTACGGTGGGTACACATTTTGGAAACTTGTAATTTTGTGATCCCTGTGTATATCAAAAAATCAAGTAAGTTATAAAATTCAATCAAAAAATGTCTTAAAAACAAAAAATAGACTTAACAGAGAACTGAATTTTGGAATTAATACAATTGATCATAGCAATTGATTTGTGCGATCATGTTGTGAATGGTTGAACAAATGATAATCAGTAGTGGCATTGTTTTTGGTGTCTAGTACTTATGGCCCAGCCTTACTGATTTTGGGCCAAACCCTTCCTTGTTGATAACGTTTGATTGGTAACTTGTAAAGATTTCATATTTGGTATCTATGAAATTGTAATACAAATTCCTCTTTAATGATAAAGTTGGATTTTAAATTACAATTTTGAAAATATCTCCTTTAGAAGGTTGGCATTTTCCTGTCCTTTATTATTTGGTGCCTGCAGCCTGTCCTATGTCACACGACAGGCTGTAGATAGAAGTTGAACTTTGTTAATTCCTCCTACACAATCACACAATAGATGGATTAGGTATACCTAAATGGGCCATCTACTGACAGGATGGGTGGGGTGAAGCTGGGCACACAGCCCCACTTGCAACTGAATATGCTGTACCATGCCTTCACTTCAAGGGAAAACTTCAAGAAACATCTCCTTCTTCAAGGAAGACACCAGGTAAACATATAGGACCCTCAGGCGCACTCTTCAATTCACTTTCTGGACCTGCAGAGGGACTCTCAGAGGTCTGCCTGCTGCTGCAGCCAGTTGTGTACTCCACAAGACTGCTTTGCTACACCTGGAAAGACTGCTTTTCTGCCTGGAGCCTGCCTTGATCTTTCAACAGCATGCCTTGCTGCTTGAGCCCTGCTTCATCACCTAAACCCATGACTACCAGAGTGACACCGAGGGCTAGTTTACTTGCCTGCCATTCAGAGCTGCAGGGACATAACAAGCTTCTACTATCTTGAACCTGCACATGTCCGCAGCCTGGGTGAGTCCTGAACCCTCAAGTGGTGCTCCTCCAGTCCTGGCCTTGGTTGTGGTGTTAAAGGTGCCCCCAGATATCCAAAATATAAAACTTTGGGCTAAAAAGTGCACTGAGAACCAAGGGAAAGATCGGGACCATCCTGCTTGTGGATCTGTCCCAGGTGCATTGGCGGTCGGCCTGACTTTGTGGTAGCTCCTGCTGCGTTCATCTGTGCAGCAGGAAATTCTGTTCAGCGGTCCCTTGTGAAGGGGTATCTTGCCACCTGGAACTCTTGTCAGCTACAGCCTCCAGCTTCGCCCCACTGAAGGTTTCTGACTTCAAAAAACAAACTAAGTTCAAATGTAGAAATCTACTTTGCAACTTCGTTCTGTGGCTCCCTGATGATGACACTCCCTCCTCAGACACTGCCTGAAGTCTTTCCCCACTGAAATGTATCTTCTGCAAAAATGTTCTTCAAAATTTCTTCTAAGTCCGAAGGTGAGCACCGACTGGGCACAGTTCACATCTTGTATGCGATCCACTCTCCATCGCGTTCAGACTTATTTTTTTTACTTTAACCTGTGTGACTAGATGTCTGTGGTTGGTGCTTTAATATTTTAGGTGCTTTTGGTGTCAAACCATGAAACTGGTGTGGAATTTTTATTTTGTTGTATTTTCACTTTATTATTGTTAATGTGCCGCATAAATACTTCACACATTGCCTCTGAGTTAAACCTTACTGCTGTTTGCGTCAATGTATCAATGGTTAAGCACAGGTTAATTTAGTGATTGTTGTGGTTCACCCTGACTGGGATTGTGGCTGTTGCTTGAACAGCGGTCATCCCCATTCAACCCACAACGCAATTTCTCACAAGAGGAATAGTTAATGAGACATAGTTAACAAAAACCAAGAGTCTAAAATATGGCGTTCTCAGTAGAATACAGTGTATAAAATTTAAGAAGCGGCATTTGGCACAGAAAGAAAAGCGCCCATAAATAGCTTGATATGGAATTTTAGTAGTCTGAAACAGTACTAGGAGAGAGCAGAACTACACTATAACTTTGAAAATACTGTGCTGTTGTAATTCATCAAAGCTCTATTTTAAGATCCTCACAATTTCCAGATTTGTCTGGTCTCACCATAACATTTTGGTAACATAACCAAACCTTTAGATTTAACATGCACTTCTACCTTACTACTGGTTATGTTAAACACGCAGTGCAGATTTGCTCCTAATCATTGCCCACCAGTTTTAATCAATCTAAGAAACTGGAACATTTTTAATTGTGTGACTTGGTCCTAGATCAAGGTAAAATGCAGCCATAACTGATTCCCATTTTGCTGACCCCTAGCTGTGATGGAACTAATGAGCTAAAAACAATGGAATGAGATGTGCCCAGAGGTATTATCAGTGATTATGGTTGATTCGATCATTTTCATCCATTATGCACATCTGTGTGCTGTGCAAAAGAGGGTATACTAAGTGACTTGGGTATACCAAGATGTGGCTTCATTCATAGTTTCAAGCAACAACTCAGTGGCAACACTGAATAAGGGCATAATTAGCCCAGCGTAGCTTATTTCCCCAATTGGGGGTTGTTATATCATGGTTTTATTTTGGGATGAAGCCAATGCAGTTTGCACATGCATGATCTGCATGATCATATATGTAAAGGCAGAGAAAAATTGAAAAGCAATGCAACGTAATGTGCTTTGTCGAATTACCAGTGGTTTACAATAATTCAAATATTTCCATGCTTCATGTCCCTACTATCTAAGCAATACAAACAGTGATATGAGCAATGACACCTTCCATCCCATCAACCAAAGTTTTGCTGTATAGAGTCAGTGCCTAATATTATAATTACCACACTGGAAGCAATCTTTAAGAGCACTTATCAGTTCCTAGCATGAGTGGCTATTTCTAACTTGATCACAAAGATATAAAAATTGCTATATCATCAGTGACTAAAATGTTGACCCTCAATTATCTGTATGTGCATGGTTCATTCATAGCATCAGTAATGGCCCCTTTAAGAAATCCCATGTGATTCATAGTTATTGGGAATTTGGAGATGTGCCTTATGCTAGCCAGGATTCTATGTGGCTGTCTCCAATTGTGGTGGATACACAACCATAAGGGAAGTCTTAAAGGTCTGTGTTTGTCATTGCAGCCTTACTAAGCTGTGACTCTGAAGACCACATTAAAATGTGCCCCCAACATCATTATCTTGAAATTTCTTGTCATAACTTCAGCCAGAGGGTACATATTAAATGATCCATGCCCTAGATTATATATATTGGGGTGTGAGCTTTATTACTCAATATAGCAGAGATGGAACTATTTGTGTCAATTTGATTTCAGTTGTTTCGTCTTCTTCTGTGTAGAGCAAAAAGAACAAGGTATCAAAATGTTCAGCGTTTTTGTCGTCCATAAGATCCACAAATGATTTAATGCTCCTGATAATATGGGGGCCTGTAGGAAAATGAAACTCACCTCAACTGGCAAATCTAAAATGGTCTTAAATTTACACATGCCGCAGCCAAGTGAAACAGGAACATTTATTGATGGTGGGGAATATCTATGACCCACATTTCTGGTATTTATTCTTACTGCTTATTAGCATTTACATATTTCCCATTATAGAGCTTGGTGCTACCCATTTTCAGAGGAAGGAGGTGTGTCATCTCCAAAGAGAAGGGAACTTCAAATTCCTTTAGCTAGCTATTAATATTGTCTTAAATAGAGGTAGTAGTCTTGCCAAAAGTTAGTTGTAAGAAAGTGGTTTATTATTGCGAAGAATGTGCTTCCTTCACAAGTAATAAGACCTCAGCCTTCTTGTTACAGGTAAGCAAGTACCCAATTGCAGCACTCAGGGCCAGACTGGCTACCGGGCGTTTTGGTGTGCTGCCGAGCTGGGGGCTGATTTCGTTGATGGGGACCTGCGTGTGCTGAATGAAATTCGTTTTGCTTTGTGTATTTCGAAGCACACGCAGGTCTCCATCAACTAAATTAGCCCCCACCGCAGTGACATCAGCCCCCAGCTCGGCAGCATGCCAAAACGCCCGGTAGCGAGTCCGGCCCTGGCAGCACTTCACTCTCTCAGGGTATCAAAGTAGATTATCCCAAAGCCTATTCAGAGGAGGTAGCGTGGGCTAGTACTCCATCTTACTGGTACACAGAAAACAACACTCAATAAATCTTTGTCCAGTCAGTGCTTTTTCTTATAAAAAGGAAAAGTACTTTATTACAGGCACTGCTGAATGCTACACGTTACTTTACAAATATGTACAATTAGGTAGATTGAAATTCCTATGGTGACACCCTCCCAACAGTTCACACTTCCAGCAAGTCTCAAACCCAAGAGCAAGGATCTTTAAATTGGGGGTTGGGTCCCTCTAGGGGGGCCTCAAGTGATCCCGGAGGGGCACTAGGCTCTGGCCATTGAAGCATTATGTTGATAATGATAAAAGTGCACTGTTTTAGGTGGGAGTATGTGCCAAAAGGGAAGGGACTTCACTTCACATATTCTTCAAAGCCCTCATCTTCATTTCTAATAATCACACTGTGGAAATATTTACATGTTAGTATGGCCTGCCTGACCAGAATACTATGTTTGACACTCATGTATTTGATTGCATTTTTAAAACGGTTACAGAAATTAGCTGCAAAGTTTAAATAAGTCCAAACATATTTAAAAATTGTCAGTTTAATAGAATAAATGTGAAACATTCTGAGGAGGGCCCATTGATTTTTTTACACTGGGGGGGCGTGGCATTTAAAAGTTTGAAGACCACTGCCTAGAGTCACTACTGCCCACTCATACTGAACACAATACAAAGGTATGATGTTACCTAAAAGGCAGGCCTATTAACTTTGTCAGGTTGTCCCCACACTAATAAAAGGGAAAAATTCACTATGGCAGGTACTTTCTTTAATCACCTTCATTAACATACATACCATTTCACTGTCCATATCAACATTGTCAATGAAGCATTATTAATTCAATTTAATGTGTAATAGTCTTTATTTTACTTTCACCGACCAACCAAACTCCAGAACCAAAGTGCAAAAGATCTAGACGTGCTTGGAAATAAACAACTCAATGTAACCCAATGGGAGACTTGGGGTTACCCTTTTGGGAGCAGTCCTGGTGAACTGGTGCATATATGGCAGCCCTCTATAACATTGTCTATCAATGTTGTTTGTGCCTCTCTCCTTCCCAGGGCACCACAAAGACCAACATTTTAATTTAAAAAAGGTTCAGGCTCTAAAGGGCATTCCAGCATCCAAGGCCATGAATAATATATTACAAGCTTTGCTGTGAGCCCAGGCTTTCTATTCATTAAAAACGTGGCTTCGTAATGCACTCTGCCATTATTTTGTTTATGGCAGGTGCCCTGCCCTCCTATGGGGCACCTGGGATGGACAGAATGTGGGGGTGCATGGGAAACCGTCTACCATGCTCCCTCTGGTCACTGCTCGCCTGTGCTGATGGAGGACCTGCTACCTCTTCATTTCTTTCCCATATCTGTGTGATTGGGATAGTGTTGTGCTTCCCATTCCTCCATGACACAGGTACAGGGAATGGGAAAGGCTCATTGCATCACTGTAGGAGTGCAGCGGTGCTCCTGACTTGTCTTCTGTCCCAGGTAGATGGGCTGTCCCTGAACAATTATAGTTACTTGAGACCCCTGGGGATGTTGATCCTTGGGGATGGAGGTGGCTCTGTGGAGGGTTCCCCATGCATGCTCCTCCCAATTAAAGAAGTATTAATGGAGGTTCTACTAAACCTCTGAGCCCTTGCTTTTTCTGGAATCCAGTGAAACGCTATGCACTTCGTTTTTCTACCCGGTCTCCTATGGGAGACCCCGGGGGCAGAGGACCAATCTTCTCAGGCCGGTTTCTCTGGCCACAGTGGGGCAATTTACAGGATGTGGCGGTGGTTTTGCTCCTGTTGGCTAGTTCTAGCCACCATGGGGCAATTTCTTAAGGCCTCCTGGCTTTTAAGTCTGTTTGGCTTTCATTATATTGCCTAATTTCCTTATCCTTATGTTGGATCTGTCCTCTGTCTGAGCCCCAACCCCTGCCTTTGTCCAGTGACTAGTTCAGCAGTCCCTCTGCAGTCTGCCAGAAGAGTATTCAACTTGCTGCATTCCCCAAGCCTCATAGCCTTGGCCATATTGGGTGGCACCTGTGTGTCAGAAGTGGAGTAAATGCCCCCCAATCTTGATAGGGGTCACCCAGCTGCAGGACCTGTCCACGAAATATCCAAGGAATCCCTTTAGGGTCCCTTCATGCATGTCCATCCCTCTATTGTCCATCAGAAGTTATAAGGGCACCAGCACCAATGGCCCTGAATTAACCCTCTTAGTCCCTGGGTGCCAGTTGGAGTCAAAGTCCTTAAGTCCATCCTTGCAGTGGAGTCAGGTGGCTTCTCCTTCCAGTTGGACACTCCACTGGCTCAAGTCCAGTTAGTTCTCCACAGTCTCTCACTAGCTTTCAGTGGGGGGAAAAGGGGAACGTTCTTGAAGATAGTCATCTCTGCCCAATCTTAGGGTGCCTCATCATTAGTCCACCCCTGCCCCAATCCTCCTGCACAACATTCTGTGAGGTTTGAAGTGGTTCATGGATGACAATCCGTGAGAACCTCTGTCCTGCTCTGAACTCACCCAGCTGCCTGATCCTTTCCAACAAAACCTTGAAGGGGAGCCCCTCATGTGTTTGGGTCCAGAGGTCTGAACCTCCTCCTTTGGTTCTGTGGGCTTGGGCATGTACCAGTAGTCAAAAGCAAAAAGTCCAGGGGGGTTCAAATTTGTGGAGCCCACTTGACACAGCATTCTTTCAGGTAGGAGAAATTAGCGAAAGTGCCTCTATCCCTCTGATTTATTATCTTTTATTTTTAATTTTGGAATCCGCAAGACTCAGATCACTTTGGGTCAGATACATTGGTATGGCAATGCATCATAAGACAAATAGTGGGCAATGGAAACTAAGAAACACGTATGCTCTTAACAAGAAGGTAAACCTCAGAGAAGAATTGTTAAAGCCTGAGTGTTGCCCCAGGAAGGTTCGTTTTAGTATTCTAACCAACAGATGTTGCTCAGAACAGAATATTTGACACATGAATGGCAAACCATATGTCTGTCTGAAAATCCTGGCTTTTGGTAACTCAAAAGTAATTTTTCAATTTTAAATGCATCTGAAGGAAATTTCATAGAGACAAACCTTGCACATGAGTAGGACTTTCTGGAGCTTTAATGAAAACCCTAGAGAATCTGTTCCTGTATATCACATATGTTTTAATGTAATTAAGTTATGTGCTACTATAAAATATGAAACCTCACATCTGTGGTAAACAATACAATTGATGGCCATGGCCCCTTACTTAATGTTTCAACTGCTGAACACACTTAGACTTGGGATAGGCATTACATACCTGGTCTAAGGTACGTCACCTTAAGCGAAGTAGGCATCCTAACAAAAGGTTGATGAAGATAAATAGATTTGAAATCACTTAGGTCAAATCTGGCACAAAACTAGTCACGCAGGCCAGACTGGTACAAAGGAAATCCAAAAGCAAGAGTGGCTTGTCAGGAAAGGGCCACCATTCTCCAAATCAAGCCCTTCAATTGGGTCTCAGCTAAACTGGGAGAGCCATAAAAGCAGATTCATCACCTGAATCCTCTTATAGTGAGTGGCAGACACTACAAATCATAAAGAACTGTGTCAATGATATAACAGAAAGAGACTGTCATTCTCACATTAACTGTTTAAAGGTACCCAGCAATTAAGCCGACAAAACAGAGACTAGCAATTACATGAAGCAGCCAAACATTATGTCACTGAAGGAAAACATATTATCAGCAGTATTTCAGGGGTGGGGGTCTCAATAGTTTCTCCACTCAATCAGCATACTTCCCTACAGAAAACACAGAAGATCTCACTTACCTTCAGAATGTCTCATCTTTCCTGAAAGGCTGCAAGGCATGAAGAAGGCATAGTGTGTTGTTAAGTGTTCTATTTAGAACACCAGTGTTTTCATACTTCATTCCCAGGATCTACAACTACAAGTCCAGTTGAAAATGGCACTGTGTGAAATTGGGTTACTAGTTGAGAGGGGCAGAAGCCCCAGTTAAATATTAAACAGAATTCTTGAAAGAGAGAACCACAAACGTTACTAAATAAACATGTGTCTAACCCTCTGGTAGCCTGGTACAAAAGCAGACTGGCTTAACTTAGAGGTGGTGTGTAAAGTATTTATGCAGCACTCAAACAGTAAAAAGTGAAAACATAACGCAGGAAAAATCCCAAACCTATTTAGAACAATAGAGCTTTTAGTAAAATAAACTCACACCAAAAATGAAAAAAAACAATAAGTAGAACCGGAGTTATGACTTTGAATTTCTAGGTGAAAATAGCACCAAAAAACACAACGCACCACTCATTGGTATCTGGTTGCATTGGACTGGGTCAACATCACAAGTTCTGACCAGCCTTGATTGAGCGTGGGCTGGACTCTGGCTCCAGGTTTGTGCCCGTAAGTAGTTGACTTTCTCAAAGTTCAAGTGCATGCGAAGGGGCTGAGAAGGAATTTCTCGTTGATAAGAGGACTAAGTCGCTGCTGAAACTTCGTGTTGGCGGTTGACATGGGTGGTTGCTGTCTGGCTAGATGAGCAGATCTGCATTGGGAAAAGATGTGGATAGTTGTCACTGTCGCAAAAGAGCAGGGCATCATTTGAGCTTCCCGCTTGTGGACATTGCAGGTGGTCGTTTATCAGCCTGAAGAGTCCACTCGTGGTCGTGAGGAGCACAAAATATCTGGAATTTCCCCTGGAGTTCAGGAGTACTATACTTTGATGTCAGACAAGTTCCAGGTCCGTTCTTTCCCTTCTCATGAATTTGGCTCCAAAGTATCTAGGGGGACTAAGGCAAGGGCAGGCCTTGAGTCAGGTTTCTTTGTGTGTGCTACAGGCAAAGGCCTTTAAACTGTAATCAGGGCTGGCACAACACCTCCCCAGCTGTCCTGAGAAGAAATTGGGTTAATGAGTGAGAGGGATGGAAGCCTCACGCAGGCAACAACTACAGTCCTTGTCAAAACTCACTACATTAACCTGTGCTTTAACCTCTGGTAGATTGGCGCAAAGCAGTCAGGCTTAAGTTAAAGGAAATCTTCATAGTATTTATGCAGCACACAAACAGTAATAAAGTAAAAACACAACACTTGAAAAGTGTCAAACCAATTTAGAAATGTAGAGGAAATTCCATTACATAAAATGATACCAGAACATTAAAAGTCCAAGCAGTAGAACCAGAGTTATTAAATGTGAAAGTTCTAGCGAAAATATTGCATAAAATCCCAAAGTGCTACTCGCGGTCATCTGGTTGCACTAGACCAGGGAAAAGTCTCAAGTTCAGGCTGATTGTGATGGAGCTTGGATCGGATACAGCGACCATATTAGTCCCACTGAAAAGTTGATCTCTATATCCACACATAGAGGTCCTCTGTGGTGGAGAAAGCCAACAGGAAGAGGCTGAGCATTGTGGGAAATTGTTACTGTAGTACAAAGAGCAGGTCCGGCAATGCAAACCGTCGTCGCTGTAGTGCAAGAACTGGTCAAGCATGGCAGATGGTTTTTGTGGTAGCTTCACATTGGCAGTTGTTGCAGCCTGTCATCGCATAGTAAGGGTCTCACGTTGCTGGTTTCCGCAGACAATCATTATTTGTGCAAACAGTAGTTTTCACCTCAGCTTTGTGTTGGTGGTCATCACGGATGGCAGAGTTTTGGCACACACCTGTCTGTTAGCCCAAACTTCAACATTTTCACCTTTCACTTACGAGGGCCTCTAACTAATGCCAGCCAAGTGTCCAGGACCAAGGGGTCAGCAGGGCAGTTCTTCTTCTGTAACTTCCATAGGTCCAGGAGGACCTGGGGAGCATCTATTGGGAATCAGGACTCTCTTCAGTGGAGACCAGCAGCAGGGCTCAAGCAAGTTCAGTTGCTGGTCCACGCAGGTTCAATTGTAGAAATCAGTTGTGAACTTGCAGAGAGGTCTGTTTAGCTTGCTGTGCCCCTGTTGCTCACACTAAAGGTCAGACAACTGACCCTTGTAGTCACTCAGGATAGCCTGGGCTGCAGGAAAGCAGGTCCAATCTTCCTTCTCAGACAGCAAGGCAGTCATGCAAGCAGCATGGGAGTCCTCTGGCAACAGGGTAGTCCTTCTTCTGTAACTTCCACAGGTCTAGGAGCGATCTACGAGTTGCTCTGGAGGTCCGAATGTATATCTGGTGCCAGCCTTATTTTGAGGGGGACTCTCTGTCATCGTCCCACATCTGCTTCTGAAAAGTTCTTCTCCTTTCTCTGTCAATGCTCCAAACTGAGTGGGGTGACAAAAGGCATGGCAGCCCTGGTGTCAGGTTCCGTTGAGTGTGTGCAGGAAGCAAAGCCCTTTGAAGTGGAAGTGGAGCTGGGCACAGCCCCTCCCCAGTCACCCTTCCAGGGTGGCCCAACTAAGCACCCTTTGTGTTATTATGTGAAAGCAATACAAAAACCCCAAAGCAGTGCCATTCACAGTCATGTGACCAAGGACACTGACAGGAGGCAAAAATTGATGGGACAAGAAAATGCCAATTGTCCAAAAGTAGCATTGTCTGAATTGTAACCTTAAATCTGTCCTCGCCATTAAAGAGGATTTAAAATTAGAATGTATTTCAGTGTAAACAACATATCCTGCTAAAGTTAGCACTTAATAAATATAATAAGGTAACCCAGTGTTATTCAATGGGAGAGATAGGCCTTGCCAAAGTAAAACCCAACTTTAGAAGTTTTTCACTACCAAGAAATGTAAAACTTTAGTGCACGTCCTTCTTTTTCAATCCAATGCACACTGGCCTATTAGTCTTTAGAGCCTACATTTGGGGGACTAATAAGCATTAAAAGGAAGCTTTAGAACTAGCAACATATTTATTTTGACAGGTGGAAATGTCAGGTTACAACTGCACTGCTGTGGCAGGCCTGAGCAATGTTTTACAGAGCTACATCAGTGGGTGGAACATTAAGTGTTGCAATCCACCAGAAGCATTTAAGTTGCAGGCACTGGGTACTTGTAGTACCACTTACTAGGGATGTATAAGTAAATTAAATGGAACAGTTAGGGGTATACCAATTGTTCCACATTTTCCTGTGAGAGCACAAGCACTTTAGCATTGATTAGCAGGAGTAAAGCACACAGGCGGATATTCACAAGGATCTATTGCCGAGTTGATGGCACTTTATCGCAGCCAAAGTTGCGATAAAATTATTGCCCCAATCACAAGCTGGTGTTAACATACCACAGCACCAGTTTACCCGTGATAGCAGCCGCAAAAAACATTGCCACAGATGACCCCGCAACTATCTCTAATGAGATGTAGAGTAGGCGTTCCCGTGCCAAAAGCCACAACAACACCACTCCACAACATTCACAACGACCAGCCAGAACTGTGATAAGAGCACAAAACAGGCGATAAGGCACGTTAGCAGCAGGAAAATAACACCTGCTCTGACCTGGTGCAAAGTCGGACCACAGCCTGCACCACAAAAGGGAGCACAGCCCACAGCCACATCGGAAGGGCAACAGATGCACCCGGGCAACTGAACATGCAGCCCAGAGGGCCGAAAGGGCAACAACACCTGCTGCCACCAATCCCAGGACCCTCCCTCCCCAGCACCCCGCTGACCAAAGACATGCCATATCAGCTACACCTAAACACGTACAAAATAATCCGCTTGATGTCGCCCAATCACAACTGGTGAAATGCATGTGTCGTCACAAAAATGAGCATCACACATTCACTTTCGTAGCAACAAATGAAACTTTATTAACATGAACACTGAAATGAAGACACATGGTGGCTCCCCTCGGGACAATCCGTACGTCAAAGCCTGCAAGACAAAAATCATGATGAGAAGGTGTGTCCTGCCCACATCAAAGGACAGAGCGAGAGCAAAGGAGACAGAGAGGAAGAGAGGGAGAGAGAGAGAGATAAGAGAGGGGGGAGAGAGAAGAAGAGAGAAGAAGAGAGGGGGAGAGAGAGAGAAGAAGAGAGGGGGAGAGAGAGAGATAAGAAGAGAGGGGGAGAGAGAGAGAGAGAGAGAGAGAGAGAGAGAAAGAGAGAGAGAGGAAGAGCGGGCAGAGAGACAGATAAGAAGAGAGGGGGAGAGAGAGAGAAGAGAGGGGGAGAGAGAGAGAGAGAATAAGAGAGGGGGAGAGAGAGAAGAAAGGGGGAAGAGAGAGAGAAGAGAGGGGGAGAGAGAGAAGAGAGAAGAGAGGGGAGAGAGAGAGAAGAAGAGAGGGGGAGAGAGAGAAAAGAAGAGAGAGGGAGAGAGAGAGAGAGAGAGAAGAAGAGTGGGGCAGAGAGAGACAGATAAGAAGAGAGGGGGAGAGAGAGAGAGAAGAGAGGGTGAGAGAGAGAGAAGAGAGGGGGAGAGTGTGAGAGAGAGAGAGAGAGAGAGAGAGAGAGAGAGAGAGAGAGAGAGAGAGAGAGAGAAGAAGAGAGGGGGAGAGAGAGCAAGAAGAAGAGAGGGGGAGAGAGATAGAAGAGAGGGGGAGAGCAGGGCACACAAAACCTGAGCTGTCTGGACTGCTGGGACGGGGCATCATCGCAGGCTGTACACCCGCTCATCAGCTTAAGGTGCACCCAAAGTCACTGTCCCATGGCAGGGTGCCTGTGCCAGCCGCAATGCTCCGGGTGTCACCAACCCTGTGCATCTCCAGTCAGTGCCATGTGGTGGTAGGCCTGTAACGGCCACAAGGCCTTGGGTGCCACTAACCCTGTGCGCATCAACTCATGTGGCCTTTATGATTGAGAACCGTGGGGCATCCGGCATCCTGTCACCCCCAGCAGAGGGGAATGTGATGTCGCCGGCCCCTTATGTTGGTGGAGTCACATGTCTTGTGACGCCTGTGCCGAATGTGTGTGGTGTGCATGCAAACCTGCCCTCAAGGAGTGGCTATGACATGCTGACAACTAGACCAGTGACCTGCACACCACCAGCGACCACCAGAGTGTAAGCGGAGTGGTCTGGCCTGCCTTACGCCGGACCAGCGCAGGGCCTGCAAAAATGACACCTGGGCTCTGGGCGTGGTTCAGTCCATGTGCGGACAGGGAAGTGACTGATGCGTGTGTCCCTGTTGTAGTGTTCACAGGACCCGGTACACAATTTGCGATGTAGCACCCTCTGACTGGCATCCCACAGGATGCGCATCATTGACGCAAGGGAAATCACTGTCCCTACATTCATCCATACATTCATACATGAATGATGAAGGACATGACACAGCAGTGCATCACTGGATGTTTATTGCACATCCAGTGCAGTTCTGCAGCTGGAGCGGTATAGGGCAATGCCGAGCACACTACATAATATGGGCCCGTGGAGGGCCAGCCAGAGTCCACCCGGAGATGACAAGTTCTGCGGAAGAGGAAAGGTGCAGTCCGCAGTCTGGTCACCGTGTCATTGGTCATCAAACAGGATATGGCAGTCCATGTCGCTGTCCAAGGCGAGTGCATCGGAGTGTATCGGGGGTCAGTGGAAGGTCATGAGGCCATGTGCGGCACAAGCAGAAACAGGCCAGTTGGCGGAAATGAATGCTAGTGCCTCCTGATCACAAACCCATCCACGTCCTCGTCCCCGGATGTGTGCTCTGCCCCACCTGTGGGTGTTGCAGTACCAGCTGAGGCACTGTGTGCCACTGACACATCAGGGGCTGGAGGAGAATTGTCGGCCACACTGTGCCACTGACACATCAGGTGCCGGAGTGGATACGTCTGCCGAACTGTGAGGCAATGGGACGCCAGGGGGCAGAGATATGGATGGTGTGGGGGCCGCAGCATTCATCTGTGCCAAGCCATGTGGCAGCAATGCCATGATGATGATCTGCAGGGCATGGTATATCCCAACTACATTTGGCTGATGTACAGCGGTGGCTGCCATCCTTTCCGCCTCCATTCGCACCATGTCCTCCATGAGCCTTTGCATGTGTTCCAGCTCACGACTGGTATCGCTGGTGCCCCTCTGAGTGGACAGGTGTTCTACTCTCCGCGTCAGGACTCCAGCGATGTCAGTCAGGGCTCGTAGGAGACCATGGAGTGGGCCTAGACACCCATGGATGGTGTCCAGTTTGGTGGCCATGAGGTCAAACCCCACCTGCACCTGCTCAGCTGCCTCCCTTTGGGCCTTCAGCACACAGCTTTGGAAGGCCGTGTGTTGTTCCTAGGGGTCTTGGGAGACTGCTGGGGCTGTGGGTGCCTCCTGCTGGGTGGTTTGGGTGGTGGATGGGGTCTCCTTGATGCAGCTGGTCAGCCCTGATCCTGAAGGTGAGTCGCAGATGATGTCAATGATGTCTTGGAGGGCTTTTGCGTCGATGCTGGGGTTGTCCTCCTCGTCATCAGTGAAGAGTGGCTGGGACTGCTCTGCAGAGGGTGTTGACAGTGGCCCTGCAATGTGAAGGGGAGATAGTGTATTGCAATGTGTCCACATGTATGTAGCCGCTTGGTACATGTTGACATTCAGACAGCATGGCATTGTACATTGTGGCAATCTATAGATCTGGGCGATGACCCAGAGTCATTGAGGGTGTGCACTGTGCTCTGCTTGATTGTGCATGTGTGCCATCGTGGCCATCTCTACCCATCCCCCCAGTACCTGGTGGTTACTCACCCTGTTGCGGTTGTGTTGTGTCCTGTCGATCAGTGTCCGGTCCCCCGATTCCGGCCACAGTATCCACACTGATGACTGTCAGCACCAGCTCCTCCATGTCATCTAGCACGAGCTGTGGCACTGGGCCCCTACCTCCAGTCTGCATTGCTGCCTTCTGGTTGGCTGCGATTTTCTCCTTGGTCTTCTGCTTGATGTCATTCCATCGCCTCTTGAACTAGTCCATTGTCCTCTTGTGCTCTCCGATGGCATTCACCTTGTCCACGCTGTCCCGCCATATTCCAGTTTTGGTCCCGAATGACACGTTGGAGGTGATGAACAGTTGTTGATGGTGTTCCATCACCTCCTTGACTATGATCCTGTTCGCTTGCGGACTGAAATTTTTTTCCTCTTCCTCTTGTCCTTGCCCTTCCCTGTCCCTGAGGTCCCGGACTGGTCACCCGGGGTGCTTGTGGGGTTGCGCTCGTCCTCTGCGCCTGCTCCGGCTACCTCCATGGTGCTTGGGTGTTTGTCAGTTTGTGTTTGGGTGTTTTTTCTACTTTTATGGTGATTTTTCCCGCCTGCCAGGTGTGTGTTGCAGGCCTGGCGCTGCTTATCGCTGATTTCCTCATCGCGCTTTGGCCCATAGCAGGTTTTTTTGTGTTGTGGTTTGTGTTTTTATCTCCATCGAGGTGGTTGCATCGCAGACATTGTTCGCGGTTTAGGCAGACTATTGCATGGTGCCACCTTGTTGTGAATTCCACGTTGTCACGGGGTTATTTTCCCATGATGGGCTGCGACGTTGAGAGTTGCCTTAAGCTACTCTTGACGTAGTTATCACACGTTCTTGTAAATATACCCCACAGAGTTCTAAAAGCCCACAAAAACGGGTTGAGCAAAGGAAGGTAAAACTATGCCTGCAGAAAATGACCTGTCCAACATGCACCATCTTTCCTTACCTTCCAAAAAAAACGTAAGATCTGCTCATCTCAGAATGCCCATTCGCACTCTATCAACAGCAGTGGCGGCTGGTGACTTTTGAAAGTGGTAGGGCGTAAAGGTTCAGGGTGAGTGCCCTGTGGCAAGCAAGCGAAGTGAGTGAGCCTGACTGTCATTACAAGGGTTCCGGGGGTTCTCCCTCGAGAAAATTTTGTAAAAGGTGTTGGCAAATGGTGCATTTTCAAGCAAATTTTAGAAAGAAAAAAGGGTCATAAAGCAATTGTGAAACTGTAGTTGACATCAATAAAAATATTGCATATGAAAAAGTCGCTGGTAACTGCTTATTCTGTATAATCATAGGACTGCTATGCTAACTCACAGGCCTGTGCACGAGAACACAGTGCACGCTTTCCTATTCAAATTGCTACTAGTGAGGCACAGGGTTGGGAAGCACTGGAGAGGGAAGGTTAGCGCTCTGGAGCTGGTGAGATACTGGCAGCAGTACTTCCCTGTGCCTCACCCACGCCAAGGTCCATTGCTGTATATCTAAGGCCTTACTACTGTCAAAGGAAAACTCACTTTGGTGCTTTTTTATCTTATTTTCTTTAGTTTTCAAAGTGACACAAGTTGTCTCAAATGGAAGCTGCTGTAAATTACTCCCTTCCTCCTACCTAAGACAAGTACCAATTTGAACCGTAAAACTCTTCGATACTTGCCCTGTGCAATTCCTATTTTCACACCTCCCCCGCTAACCAGCTCCGCCCAAAATGGCTTGGTTGTTGCACTACTTCTCTAGACAGAATATCAATAAAATAATCCTTTCACCCTGCTCTTTCAAATTATTATATCCCCAATTATAAATGTCTATTGTTTGTAATGAGCAACAAGTGCCAAGCTCCAGCTTCTAGGCGCAATATAAAATTATATAAAAGGCGGAGAGCTAGAACAAGTGGGTGTGTTGTCTGCATTAGGGTGGGTGACACCGACGGAATGTCATTGCAGGCTTTGTTAGCGCTTCAACAAAGTGAAGGTCTGTTGAAAAATACAATTAAGTAACTTCACTTCCAAGGCCATTTTCGATAGGCGCCAAAGTTTCACAGTGAGCAAGAGCGACACGTGCACCAGATGGCATCCCAAATAAACGAGCCACCCAAGTATAATTCCTACCATGAGTCCAAGGGAAAGAAAAGCAATCTGTGAGGCAACCCAAGCAGGCAACTGTGCACACAAACGTCTAACACGGACTTTGAAACGTTAATCTTTTGCTGCAGTAACAACAACAAAAACACGAGCAGCCATCGCACAATGTGTAGGATTTGGGAAGCCCGTTTTCGGATGGCATCATATGATTGAAGAGAGTAGCATACAGCTGCCCTTAAACAAAAGCTGGTAAGAGAAAAATCTTTTCAAAGAGGGAATGCGTGCCACCGGAATATCAAAGCCTAATGCTCATGTAGCATACTGTTGCACTTCATTTCTTAATAGATGATTAACATAAGCTTTGATATTCTAGTAGCGCGCATTTCAACTTACCGTCTTCTCTGTGAAAACCCTGCCTGGAATTCGGCTTTCTTCGAATTCACTGCGCATGATGTCTGTGTGTCCACTCGACTTGGAGTTAGGATTCTGACGTCAGGTCACATGCTCGCTCCCATTCCCTCAGAGGCTGCAAGAAACACCCATTACCAGCTCGTCACAAGGGGTGTTGCTTGCCGCCTTTGAAGTGATTGACAGACAGCTCTAGGAATACAGGGCTTAAACCCTGGACGCCCGGGATTGCCTGAAAATCTGACGCTGCTGAGCGTCATAAATGGGAGGTCTCTTTAGATCCCCGAAAATTGCAGGCCAGGGCGGGCGCTAGGTAAGCCCTTAGCCTCTATAGGAATAAAAAACAGAAAAGAAATCCTGACTGTGTGGTGTCCCTCTCGAGTGTGCCTGGCTTCCTGACTCATCTCCGCAAGGATAACAAGAGGCAGCCAGGCATTGAGGGCAGTACCCAGCATGCGCTTAAAGCCCTTATATAATTAAAAAGCAATTTATGTGGATGGTAATTGCTCGTGGGAATTACCATCCACATAGTTTGGAAATCCAGGTGGGCGGCGCCCTGGCGCCCTCTACTGGCAGCCGCCACTGATCAACAGTGCTGCTTCTGACCCAACTTATACATTTTAAACAGCCTAAACACACATTTATTCAATGTAAATGCGCATGTTGTACACATTATTAAACTTGTAAATGCATACATTTAGAGCTAAAACATATCTTGGCTATCATTATAACAATTTTGCAAACCTCCACGTTTCTATGTAACCTGCACTCGGTCACTGGCAACCATTTGTAAAGTACATCTCTACTCCCAGGATTAGGCCAACACTACATAAATAAACTTTTTTTTATATACAGCACTATGCCCTTCGGCACTTTGTCAGAATACCAAGGGAGCAATATGTAAAAGTACCAAACTCTGGAGTGCATAACTGTCATAATTATGAAATGGTAAAAAAATAAAACATTTGTCTTGATTACTAACTGTCAGAATAAAATGACTGCATATTGAACCAAAATAATAAAAAAAACAGACTTAAACAAATTGCTTCTGGCCAAATGATGTTCATGATTGTATTTTTACATTATTAGTGTAGATATATTTAATGTGCCTGCATCAGGTTAGGTTAGTGCTGCATCTCTAAACAATAATTCTCATACATCCAAACATATATCTAGCTCTGTCTCTTTGTACAATCCTGTCTGAAAGATAGCATGCAATGCTCAGAATCTGTCATGTTCCTTTCAATTCGAATTAATGAGCGTCAAGAGCAGTGCTTTTACTGTGTGCGGCATTCTTGGTAAGCGCAGCATTAGAAAAGTGCATGACTCACGACTTGTATAATAAAGGCCTCTCATGTTTGTATTCTACGCCCTCTCACATCTAGCTTGGCTGAGCTTTTTTAGACGTTTTTCTTTAAAAGCTTGGATGTTTCGATATTTAACGGCTTTTTCTCTAGGTACTGCAGACCTTGAAGTGTTATCTGTGTATGTATACAATGATTGGTTCTTTGTTTCTGTGTTGTTAAATTATAGGCTAAGGCTCAGATGTGCTCACAGTGCTACAGTACTCCAGCAGTTCATCAGTGATGAGGCTCAGCACAGCCCACACCGGGCTGGGGTTGCCTCTCTTTCCCTCTGAAAGGCATCCGGCCAGGCAGTTTTGCTGGGATCTTCCCACTGAAGCAGATCCAAGCCCGATTTCCATACGCTGTCATCTGTCTCTAGAGTATAATAGGTAGTTCAGCCCCAGAACCTGGGTTGAATTCCCCTAGGCACAATCTTTGACCCTATAAGAAGGGTTAGTGTCCATTGATATGAAATGTAAAGAATGACAGGAGTCAAGATTCATAATCCATAAATTTGTTATAATAGACTTATTTTCAATCCATCATTGTCTTGGTTCAATGACAATCCTCATTTAATAGTCATTTCAAATATGCTCCAATGCCTTTCGGGCATTGCGCCCTCCGTCAGCGAATATTTCGAAATGTAGTAGATATCGCTTATCTAAAGTGTCTGTGACGATAATGTTTTTTTTTATTATCATCACGGAGACTTTAGATAAGCGATATCTACTACATATAGAAAATTGGATTGAAAATAAGTCCATTATAACAAACTTATGGATTATGAATCTTGACTACTGTGATTCTTTACATTTCATACCAATGGACACTAACCCTTCTTTTAGGGTTAAAGATTGTGCCTAGGGGATTCAACCCAGGTTGTAGGGCTCAACTACCTATTATACATTAAGCCACGGTTCCGACCAGAAAGCGATAGCCCAGGAGCACATAAAAACATAATTACCTTGGGATTTAAATTTCATTTATTGGCGGCTGTGCACCTGCATACTCTCCGATCTGTCTCTAGAGTGACACAGTGGGGAAAAAGAAAGGACTTGAATGCGTCCTGAGTATTTACCAGTGAGTTAAGTTTACTCAAGCACTCCATCCATCACATTTTTGTTTTTGCTAATTGATACCGAGATGCTTCATAACAGAAAGTCGATCGAGGTTCATTATATTTTTCTCTGAAAGCAATGAGCAAATGTTTTTAACGTAATACTGAAATGCTTTCAGAAAAGTTTGAAAAAAGCAAGAAGGGTACGCTAATCCAGAGTGGATCCCTGATTCGACCACCAATAGCACACATTTGGACATCTTAAGAGGGCCGAAACTGGCAATGCATGAGATAAGACTCTTTAGATCTTAGTGACACCATTTATTCCAATGGCTGTAAAGGGGGCCTTTTTATAGGTTATATAAAGTGCTCCAGCAGATACATTTCTGCATCTCAATATGCAACTCTTCCCAACTATTTAAAACTTGATGCAGAAGACTACACCCTTGTTCACATAAGCTCAGTAGAGAAAATGTTGTTTTAAAAGTGTTTACTTCAATCTGAAATCAACCTTTTCGATAGCAAATATTCAAATTCTTACCCTAAAAGAGGTCATTGATGAACTTCTTATTGCGTTTATAGCATGCATTAGTTGTTACTATTTTGTGGAGGTATAAATAATAAGTGCTGCTATTGCTCAAATTAATGATACTCATTTATCAATCTCTGAGGATTAACTGCTGAATACGCACTGACTTGATTTGAATTAGTAACCTTCTTGTCTTAGTTTCAAAAGAGGGCAGTTTCACTAGTCCTGTCTCTAGTGAGTAACTGTTTGGCTATTAAGAGGACTTGCAAGTGGCAGCAGGTGAGGCACTGTTTCTCATATTCACACACTGCAATTCTCCACCTCTAGAAGCCCTGCTGTTTACAGGTAAAAGATTTCTGGAAGTTAAGATCCACTTGCGTAGGATTGCAAAACAATGTCTTTGAAGGGGTAGCATGCCTCCATTCAGATGCCAATATTGTGCCCTCGGCCCATGGCTCCAGCGGTTCATTTAATGATTGCTTACGGCTAGATGCCCTCTCCTTCTTGTGAATAGCATCACTATGCAGGAAATCGTTACCTGGAGGTCTCATAGGTCTAAAGTTCGCATGAGTAGAGTTAGGCAAAGTTGGGAAAATTCACCTTTCTTTTTTGACTTTGCCAATGAGTGCAATTTAAAATGTCACCATCCCCTAATGTGATTCCATCCAGTTTCATTTCAACGAGTCAGCACTGGTTTAGGATTATTTATAGTTGGTGGCAATTAAGGCAAATGGGGTCTTTCTTTAGTTCATACTGAGATAGGCAATGCACGTCCAAGCTCGAATTTGGGCAAGGTACGCTTTGAGTAAATAGATGGTCTTGATTGTGGAAAATGTTAAATAGTTTTATTGCTGTACAGGAGGATCTTGACTCTGCTCTTTGCAACGGTAACCAAAGTGGTTTGATGTACAGCTTGAATTGTAATGAAGACAGTAGATCATTGAATGACTTCACACATTACAATAGGCTGCTGCTATCTGTGGAATCCAATTTGGACACATTGATGTCAGTTGGAGAGGTAGATAAAAACTTTGTAGTAAAGGGTCTTTGAACGGTATGTAGATTGATAAATTATTGATCATACCTCAATTTTGATGGTGTTGATGGTTGCCAAAAGATCAAACAATACCAAGATACAAAGAATACTGATGTATGCAATGTTAAGTGTGGTGTTCACCAGTCATGATTCTGCATCAATCCCATTATATGATTGTGTGATTCCTTTTTATTCTTTATTTATTTTTAATGGCTTAATAATGCTTTTGTGAGAAAATGTGCAATTTTGTCTGGTTACACCTATTTTTACAAATATTATCACTGTATTTTAGAATCTACACAGTGGGGCACTGCTGACAAGTGCCTCGTGCGTGTGCCCTAATTCCTAAAACATGTAAAAATTAGTTAATCTCTGATTGTCATATTTAAATCTCCTACATGGCCATAGCACATGATGGTGAAACTAAGCCAATAGAATGGAACATTAAATGGTACCCTGGGACACCATCAGTTTATGTGCCACCCACTATTGTGATAAGGCTTCCTGTCTCCCATTGTAGTCTGACTGCTTCAGTTTAAACCTGCAGTGCGAACTGATAAAGTAATCCTTTCTGATAGGTAAAAATCTCCATTATACATATTGGGAGGTCACCCGTATGTGGGCCTTGTAGCCCACACAGTATATTACCTGATTTTTAAAAGTGGAATATGTAGAAAGTTATTGATAACATTTTCCCGGAGTGACAAGGCACCTTAAAGCTATTTTCACTGAGGGAATCCTAGCTGTCTTATGTAGAAAATCAGACACAGATTTTGAGACAAATAGTGCATCACAGAAATGGGTTCAGCTAGAAAAATAATGAAACAACTATTTTTAATAATTATTAAAAATCCAATTCAATGGTGCAGTCAGAGTTTTAATAAATATTAAGGAACAGTAACTTTTAAAATGTTACCTTCTCCCTCCCTAAACTTCCAGGAGGCTAATGTTCATTAATTCTCCAACTCCTCCCAATCTGTATTTGGCCTGAATAAGGTCTGAATGAGGTGTGAAATTTCTATCAGAAGCTATACAATAGGTCACTGTGAAAAACGGCTTCACCTCAATGGGATGATTCCTTTGAGCGCAGCAGAAGGGTGGGGCAGCTGTGCCATGCCTGTGGACACCACAGTGTCATATTCTGCATTACTGGCCTATCAGAGGCACACAAAACTTCTGTGATCTTCAAAAGGAGAAAACAGGATACCAGGACTATTCTTATGTATTCCCTGTCTGGTTGCTGAAGGATCTTGCTTTTGTCCTTCTTGACTTCTGACTCCTAGTTTGTTGTGGGTTCAGAGCATGCTTCAAACTTCATTTTAGTGTTGTGGGGAGACACTGAAGATTTCTATGGTCCACTCCCCTACACACACACCCAGCCCTTAAAGCACACCTTTAGTGTGTGAAGACTTTGCCCATTTTAGATTTGCACTGACACAGTGCATTTTGGGCCTGTTTGCAGTAAGATTAACATGAATGATTGAAAAAGTAGGCAGACTAGGGACTGTGAACACTTACTCTATTGGTCAGAGAGAAACTATTTGTGCCTTAGGGGTCCCATACTTATAGGCTGGTGAACCCGAGAAAGCTGAACCCTTATCCAGACTTCTCAGAACACTTTCTGGACCTGTGGAAGAACAGTAGCAGGACTGCATCTACTCTGTGAGACCTGTAAGAAGGCCTGAAGTACTAGATCTGCTCCAATTTGTATATGAAGAAGTGGACACCAAGGGTTAGTTGGCTACAGGGACAACAAAAGCTGCAAGAGGCCTTTTTCTTCATGCACCCAGTTGACCAGTAGCACCTGCACCTGGACTGGACCCAGCTGTTATACTCTGCCTGACACCCTGGGAGCCTCTAAGTGCCTCCTATGAGATCCTGGGTGGCATAGAAGTGTACTCCTATAGTTGTTTGACACTAGACGTATGTTTGGAAACCTTCGAAAATTTCTCCAGACCAGGGGAACTTTCTCAAACCTTTTAAACTTCCAGGCTTTCACTGAGACCAATCCACTTTGTGTATTCTATCCAAGCTCCTCTGCAGTTGACCTACTATTGTGCATGGTTCCAGTTCAAATCAACCTTTGACTGTCTTTGGAGCTTACATTTTTCATGCTGAGTTTTACACTTAAATCATAACAAATTCATATGTATTGTTCTCTCTATTAGATTTTTTTTATTTTGGTGTCATTTTGCTTAGTACATTCTCTCTATTTTTCAGAAATTGGAATAACATTTTTATTGTGTTGTCTTTTTAACGTTTTAACTGTCTTGGTATGTCTAAATGTTTTAGACATGTTGGTTATGTAAAGACTGTCTGCTCTGTGCCACAGCTTCCAGGGCTTGACCCCAGGTTCAAATTGCTAAAACCTTTGACTGAAAATAACAAAACAGTGAATGTATTAATTGTGGCGGACACCACTCCAACTCAACTAATAAACCACTTTCTCACAGTGATCAATCTCTGGATAAATTGAGGCACTATGGATTTGTAAAATTTGAAAGGTGAAAGCAAGCTCCATGTCCAAAGCAGTTGTGAAAGATGGCCTCTGATCTCTAAAGGGCTTCTCTCTTGAAGGTTATAGAGAAAATGACTAGATAAGGTGATATGGTAAGTCTGACTGTCAGCCCCATATACTTAAGGCATATATTGAAGGCACTCAAAATCGCTGTTTACTTGCAGCCCCCAGCCAAACTAATCGGCTAACATAAACTTAGCCAAAATTAGCTAAGTTAGACTTAAAAACAAACACTGTTAGTCATTTGTCAAGGTAGGGAAGTCAGTAGGAGTATTAACATAGAAATCAGAAACCACCATTAGAAGCCTATAGAGAACTGTAGTGGTTGTTATGTTGATGGTGAGTCATATTCATCAAAAAGTAATAACAGTGATTTTTAATTCTGTTTTGAACTGCACATGCCCATTCCTATTCATACATTTGTTTACAGCTAGGAGTGGGTGTACAAGTAAATAATGCCAGCCTGTCATTGTACATTGTTAAGATGGTTGCCCCTGGAAGGAGGAAGGAAAGTAGTTGGAGAGTAGAGCATTGTAAAAAGTCTCAAAAACAATATAGTCTTCAACTATTTTAAAACTAAAGGTCTTATTTAGAGTTAGTCGGATAGGACACAATGCCACAAATTTAACAGATGCCCGTTCTTCCCTATTATAAATGCATTTTAACCTATGGCCCTTGTAATACGGTTGATGGAATATATGCCATGTTTCAACAGACCACCCATCTGCCAAACTCTAAACAAGGCCCTTAGTCTGCCCATAGGTCAGTAACATTATGTTTGATAAAGCAAGACAGGAGCCAGGAGCATGTGGGTAGGCAGCAACCGCTGCGGTAGGCAAGCTTGTAGGTGATCAAGGAAGAAACTGAATTCATGGCATTTAATAAATAATAAGCAAAAAAGGAAAGTGATACTCCAACCTCTGGCCAGATTACATGCTGACAACATGATATTGTAGTAGACACAGATACCTTGTGCTAACTAGCTGCCATCTGGTTGACTAAAATACATTATTATTGCTGTACACGCTGGGAATATCTGATTGATTACTATTCGGGTGCAAGAATAACCTTGGTATGAATAGATAAATGAAGGACTAAAGATTTGATCCAGCACGAGGAAACACTAATTAAAAGTGAAACTGGTAATACAATAAAAATGCTAGAGTCTACTGCCCAAACATTGACAATTTGCCCACATTTCAGTAACAACAAGTTGTGCTTGTAGTCTTAGGAGGTCCACGTATTACAGCATGAAACGTCAGCCTTTGTATACTTTGAATCTTCAAATTGTATTTGAATGGAAAATAATTGTTGACATAATAATAGATCACGTCAATTAGGTGTATACATTGGTGATCCTGGAGTTCTGGATCTCAAAAAAGGCTATATTGAGTAAGTCATTCTTGATTTAGGATGAATATCCCTGAAGTAGATTTGTGGGGTGTCTGTTACAACAATTTCTGAACAACCCAGGCTATGCATTCTTTCTTCTAAATGGAGAAAATATTTAAAGCCTGGCCATTGTTTCTGTGTGAACCTTGCCCATGCATAACACCAATGTTAATACCTACCAATACATTGTTGATCGTGCCTGAGCACTCTTTGAATTAAAAACTTGGTCAAGCCAGTCAATGAACAGATACGTTGGATATTGGACTGCTTCTAAAAGACCATGCCTTTCGTTAGTACATTAAAATTCAGTTTGCAGAATTCTTATAATATGGAAATTATTCTAGAAAAATGTTTGCATGAGATGGATTTCATTATTGCAAGATTAATTTCTCAAAATTCTTCACACATTTTTAACATGTTGCATTACCTTTGGAGACTGATTGCGCTATGAAAGAATGCATTGAATAAAAAGTCTTATAGAACCCAATATCACTGGCAAAGAAGATGGGAGCCATACAGAAGAAGGAAGGCTCACTCTTTATGCAAAAAGAAAACCTTGCCACAAGATTGCTATTCATGACAAATTATGCTTCGGCCTCAAAAAAGCAGATACGTGCTAACAATATGAACTAAGGAGAAGACCGTTATGTAGTAAAGTTAATAAACTTCGAGTAGGGGAGAATGGCTGAAACCAGTACTGCTATAGTTCTAAAGTGTCTGAAAAATGCTATACAAATTCTTATCTAATGCATACATTTCACAGTGTACTAACGAAGAACAAAGGTTACCAGCATCTCAGATTAAATGCATACAGGTATCTGCTGTGATATAATCACTAAATGGTAAGACAATCAAAGGGCCGTGTGGTCTTGTCACAGAACTTTATAAATGGTTAATAAACAAGTGGTTAACAATTTGCCATCTTATGTGTTGAGATACATGATTCTGGCATAACCCCTACTTTTTGATATGCTAAAACATTTGGATTAGTCCTTCAGATTTTCAAATAACAAACTCCATGATCTACTTGTGAGAAAATATCCTTTCATAATAGTGACATTAGATTAATCAAAAAGAACAGTTGTCCTATTGTTCATTGTTCATTCAGATCAGGAATGACAACCACACCGGGGGAGCCTACTGGCAACAACATCAGTGCATACTTTCACCAACTATTTATTAGGCTATCAAGGTTGATTGTAAAAAAATATTTAATTATTTTTAATCAGTATGCATGTATGCAATATTTGTGTCGTGGGAACGTAGATAAAAGGCAACAGAGTTTTTGTACGGGGTCAAAGAAAAGCATACAGTCACCAAGTGATTAGAGACAAAGCCGGATTTTGGCAGCAGAAATTTACTGTTACTGCATTGTGATGCAGTATTTATTTATTGAGTTTACAAAGTACAGCTGAAAATTTGTATGGAGTGTATTGGTGGTCATGCAGTAGATTGGTTTCCGTGGAAATTTCATGCTGATTTATTGGGCTCTATTATAAATCCATAGAAATTTCATGCATTAATCAATGATGTAAACAACAATTATTTAAACGAAAAGAGGCTAAGGGAAGGACTTTCTCTCGTGCGTTTCTCTCTTAATTGATCACATATAATTTATAGGCAGATAATCCCGTTTTTGTCAGAGGACCATGTTGCAGAATCAAAGCTTCAACTCTGAACTCTGAAGCTGTCTCACAACACAAAGTAACATTTGCTTATTCTGAGATAAAGTAACAAATAAATGCAAATAGAGCTTTGTGAATGTGGTCAAATAGCAAGAAGTGAAAGTTCTGTCAGTCTGTCACTTATAATTTCCAACAAGCATGGTTATTTATTTAAAACTTCTGGACAGTACTCAGCACATTCAGCTGCTTTGTAAAGTAATGTACATTAAGCGTACCGGCCTAAAAAGAATTGGCTCGTTTATCAAGTTACATGTATCATCAACCTTTAGGATCGCCAATTTTTTATGTATTTGCAACAATAATGCTGGTAGGGTGTCAATACGAAGGTTTTGCCATGTCCTATCACCATAGAAGTTCCCTAAGCCAGGTTTTTGAATTTGATACTGGACAACTACAATTAATAAATATCATCTATCAATCAGATTTTAGATACTACAACTGGCCCATTGGAAGCAAAAGTATTTGACATATATACAGTCTCCTAAACCAGCATTCCCTAAACTATGGGTTGGAACACACTGGTGGGCCCTAAGCTGATTTTCTGTGTGTTACGAAAGCCCTGGTCATTTTATAAGTAATATTTATAATGATTAGCCCTGTTTGTGCACCAGTGCTAAGGTGCTGAAGAATGTCCATATATTCAGGTTTAAAGCAAACATTTGCAACTACAACTAAGCAAGGCTCTAGGTGAACCTTCCAGTATTTTTTGCATTTTTTTTTCACTTCACGAAGCCATTTCAATGGAGAATGTAATCACTATGCATGATCATACACAACCAAAGCACTTGTACATGGATTTCATGTCTAAATTGAGAAATATGGATGTGGTTTAATGGCCAGAGCTGCTCATTTTGGATTTCCAAAACCAGGCTGGAGTCCTGGTGTTGGCTCAGCATCATTTGGACAAATAACTAAATCTCCTTTGCTTAAAATAAAATCTCGGGTAATGTAATGTGATGCTTGTGTAAATTCCTCCAACACCCTAGTGCCCTGTTGGTGATATATAAAACTTCAAAATATACACATAGAGTCAAGAATGCCCCATTGGCCCCTTTTTTGACACAACAATGGGTGTAAGGATTTACCCCATACCCTGCTGGAGAAGAGATGTCTTTTTCTAAAATTACTGGTAGCAACACCCTGATTTTTCAGAAGCCTTATTATTTTAGTGAATGGATGACAGAGGCAAGCACACCTGTGCTCCAGCAGAGACTCCAGTGTAGTTCGCCATATGCCACATATATGGGCAGATTAATGTCTTGGCCACATTCCTATACCAAAGGCATTAAACAAATCACCCAAACTCTTGTCTATTAAAGCCAGGTGGTGTTGCAAATTTTGCCATTCTAAAAACTGGTTTGTGGTTCTATATTTTTTAATAACATTGAATTAAATCTACTGCTGCACATTTCCAAACTACAGCAAACAAGTTGCCACCACTAGATCGGTGTTTATGTAGTTGAAATTGAACACACCCATATCCAAATATCGAGTTTCCTTTTTCTCAGGCTATTCACTGTCCAGAACATGCTCATTGTATGAACTTTTGCTCTCTAATTGCATTACGAAATCCAGCAAAACCAAGGTTACCTGAGCCCAATACTCACTTCTACTGCACCTATGGATCACACATAACCTCAAACATAAAGCAAAGGGCCATTGCCTCCTCGTCCGTCTTCCTCTTGCAGTCCTTACATATGAGTTTATCTCCATTCGTGTAGAATAAAGAAAGCAGGAAATCCTTCCCAGGAAGTGATGAACTTATTCCCATTGGTAAGGGAGTCATCTTGGATTGGGAAGGAAAAGTCAACTTTGGTGACTAGGTTCTGCATGAATGGAGATAAACTCATACGTAAGTACTGTGACGAGGAAGACATGGACTCGGAGTAATGTATGCAACCGGTAAGTAACCTGGCTAATGTAACAGAATGGTAACAAAAGTGTTTCTTAGTGCAGGGTTCTAGGTTGTGCATGCACGGAAGAACAACAAATTCAATATCATCAACAAGGGTTTGCTTTATTTTAAAGAGAACACAATGAGCCTTCCAACCATTCTGTAGCTTCACTCAGACAGAGCTCGAAACTTGCAACATGAAAAGTACCACTTATCCCTTGCCTCGACTTAACCAGCCACATTCTTTGCAACCAATATGTGTCAGTCCAGTTCTTATTTTTTCCACCTATCTTTGCAAATTATATTTCTACAGTCTCATTGAATTCCTCCTTGCCTCAATGTCCAGAAGAAATTTCGGTTTGAAAAATGTGGGACACAAGCTACATAAAATCTCTAAAGAACTATGGTAAAACATCCAATGCACTCCAGAAATATTGGAGCAGCGAGATTACTTTTATGTACACTGTAGGTCATCAATTGACATTAACTTTTCAACTGTGGAATTTTGGATGCCTATGGAAATATATTTAATTTAAGCGACTGCATGTTAAACCAAATTGCAAATAAATGCATAAAAGCGCCAGAAAGCACCGATAAATACATCAATTGTAAGAGAAAATGTATTTTGCCTATTGTTAGACCAAGTGTACAGTTGCTTGCTGTAAAATGCTGGCAACCTGGCTTTTCGCTCAACCGCGCTAGACGTTACCACCTCTAGCTTTTTTTCTTTTATGGTCAACAACACATCTTGTTCTGGTATCGCCGGGACACCTCCTTGTGAGGTAGCTGTACGCGCTTTATAAAAATACTATTATTATTATTATAATCTGCTTTTCCTGTAGTTTCCAATCCTGGTGTTGTTAGGCTCAACATTCTGCCACTTTAAAAGAAACTAATAGGAGTACATTTCTGGGCCTTAGCATAAAGGTGTAATCGTACAAATTGCATGCATTGAACAACAGTTTCTGATGGTAACACCTTCTACAGTAAAAAGCAACCAGATAGAAAAGTCTGTGGGTGACCTTCTATATGAGGCTCTAGTCCTGCACCTCTCATTGTGAGCGAAGCGGGGAGAGGAGTTGGCCTAACGGCTAGGACGGCCAACCACGTATCTGGGGAACTGGGTTTGAGTCTCGGCAACGACGCTGAACATCCTGTGATTCTGGGCAAATCACTGAGGGGCATATTAGCAACAGAATGCGATAATAATCGCAAATCGCACTTAGCGCGTTTTCCTGTATCGCCGTCTATCGCTGGTTGACATCGCCGTGTTAGCGGCGTATTAGCAACGCCTTGCTCAGAGGCGATGTCAAAACCAGTGATATACGGCGATATGCAGCAATAGCGTGAGAAATCATGCGATGATTTCTCAGCGCTACTGAAATGCTTGCTAATATGCAAGTGTGAACCTAACCAGACGATCCACCTCCTATGCAAAAGGTGGTTAAGTCACCTTTCAAACAGGTGTTAGATTCCTGCGATAAACGCGGTTATCACGGCTTTTGATATCGCTTCGCTTGTCTGGGGCAGGATTGTAAATAGTGCGATGTTTGGTTTGTGACTGTTTCCCTTTACTTTGAGTGAGGAACGCCTACTTTGCATGTCATTAGCAATGAATATCGCTGACATGTAAAGTGGCGAAAAAACGGGCGCTATTGTCATTAAGTTTGCTAATAGGGCGATAAAAATATCGCCACTTTAGCGGCAAAAAGTGCCACTAAAGCGGCGATACAGCCCTTGATAATAGGCCCCTTAATCTCCCCGTGGCAAACAAAAATTAATGTGTCCTCATGTAATGCAACTGGTGCTTTGTAAAGCGCTCTGATACCTGATTCGGGTCAAGTTTGCGCTATATAAAACTCTGCAAAATAAAAAAAATTCATACAATTAAAAACATATGTAGTTAGGTACAGTTCTCCTCAGTATGCTTTGAGGCACTGCTGCACTGCTTGTCCTTGCTGTTCTGGTCCTTTAGTAGATGTCCCTGGAAATGCAGGGTTTCAAAGATGAAACGGGGACCCCACCACAAGCACTTTGTACCTTGGTATCATTGGAAGAGTCCGCACAGACACCACCTTTTTAAATCAAGTGATCTGGGACCTTGATATGAAAAGCAGTACATTTATTTAGTATTTCTAATGTGCTTCTTATAAAACACTGTGACAAACTAACGAATATCAATCAGGGCTTTCATGTTCACGATAGTCAACACAAACTTTATTACTGATATGTTAAAAAAATAGTTTGAAAATGACAATATATGTACACCTAAGTCACTCAAATCTTTATTGCATAATGTGTGCAAAACTGTTTCTATTTAAAAAATCATCAAAGCAAGAGAAAAGAGAAGAAATTAATAGCAGTAAAAACCTGACCAATGGCTATGCGATCATTATAGCACACACATAGAACATCAAGAATGGTTACATGATGATTCTTTTTCATTTTGTTACTTTTATATTTCTGTCTTTTTAATGTTGCATTATTAGTGATAATGCAATCTCATTTCCAATCGTATTTACTTTTCCAGAACCTGGTTTGCCTACATATCCTTATAGAAAAACATTTCTACCTGGTTTAGACCTATATTAATGGATTAAAATACATTTGGGAAGGAGAGAGGTATGAAGGGTATGGGTAATGCAGGTGAGGAGATAAAGAGGAGGGAAGGAGCGAACATATATGAAAAAAGGAATAATGTGGGGTCGATGAGGAACATAATAAAATATTCATGCTACATCCTTTTATGCATATTTTCTAACAAGCGGTGTCATTTATAAATCAGAATAGTATTGCCTATTACATGTTAAGGAGCTGAGGTCCACATTTTTAAAGTTATTTGCAATCTTAAATTCAACATAGGTGAATACCCCCAAATTCGACAGTCATGGATAGTTACAGCCTATTTCAGGAATTTCCCAGCTTTGGGAATACCTCCTGTTTAAGGGTGGGTGAACACAACTTCCAGCAAGGAAAATGAAGTAAAACACACTAAAATTCTAATGGGCTAAGTGAAGGAGTTTCTACACAGGGTCAATATTTCCTATAGAGAAACAAAAAAGAAAGTAAAATGTGTCACTGCACGTTTATGTTTAGTTTAAGTATGTAAAATGTTCCACCTGATGGAAAATCTACATGCAAAAATGTCCTGAAGGTAAGTTTTTTTGTGAAAAGGAGCCTGTCCTAGTAGTTTAAGAGTATTCAGGGATTAACATGATACTTTCATAAAAGTCAGAAATTTGCTCCTTAAATAGGAGCAGTCATAAAGGAGCTAGTTTCAAACTTTTATACCTGACTATTTGTAAACTTTGCTTTCATTGATTGCATATCAAAATCTCTCTTTTTAGTTGTGTAAATGTGGACTGGTGTCACAGAACAATGTCAATGTGACAGGTTTAACTGTTTTTTCTACCGAGCCAGGGATTCATGGCTTTGTTTGCTGTTGTAGAATTGAGTCTGTGACTAGTAGAACATTTTATAAGAAGCAAAGTTTGGAAAGTAAGATATTATCCTTATTTTGATGGGTTAGGAATCTAATAAATCTAGTACATCCATTCATGCATTTTACACAAATTCCAGCTCATTCTCAAAGATATTCTATTTTGAATGAGGTTGAAATGTGTGCTTTGTTCAAAGCACCTCATCTCACACTCTATAGCTTATAGAATTAGTGAAGCATTGACTTCAACTGCTACTACTAATAATGACTGCATGTGTTGTTTTTCATGAACAGGGTTGTACTAAGTGCACGCTCGCCCCACAGCGTTCATTAAACTGGTAAGAGAGGTGGGTGATAGGTGCTGCAGATTATTATTCACACAAGTATTTAGAGAGAGACAACTTTTAATACATATACGGAAGGTAGGGGATTCTGAATGTTCCAGTGAGAAGGATAGAATGAGTTCCAAAGAGTGAATACCAATATTATAAGAGAGCCTTCAAATATGAGGTGCTGGAATCAGTGGACAGGCAGTACATTCAGCTCACAAAAACGAAAGACAGCATTTTGATAACAATTTCAAATGTCCTTTTTAGAACCCAGGTAGCAACAGGTCAATGTAATGTTGCACAAAGGATCCTAAAATATACATTTACTTCACCAAGAGGCAAATGCAGGGTGGAAAGAAAGCACAATTTTGGGGAACCCAGGCTATTACGTCAGGCATGTTTTGCATTGATTGGAGAGGTTTGGATAGGAATTTGGCAGCCTATGGTAAAGCAAATTACTGTTTACCAAATCTAGATTTAATGATAGCTGAAACCACTACTTTCCCCCATTCCAGTTTGAGAGACAATATAGATTTAAGTTGTTTGTAAATTGCATGCTGTGATGATTGTACTGATTTGGACCTATGTGTCAAGATTTACCGCTGACTGCAAGGCGCAGCCAACATTACAGGGAGGGCAGCTAACCTCCCCTCGGTGGCAGACATAAGGGCACAGCAGCAATAGGGCGCACTCTCATGCCAACGAAAAAGGCCAGTGTGTGACTGGGACGTTTGGGTTCAAAGGCCCCAATCAAGAAGGAAGGGCAGGGTCACAAGCATGGCCTAAACAGCGGCTGGGTCAAGCAATCCCAGCTTCATCGCCGGAAGAAATTGATCCCACCAACCCACACCAGAGAAGGCGGGCGTTGCAGCTGTAGTGTGACAAAGAGGCGCAGAGGCACGAGGTTTAAGAAGAAAGAATCTTCACATAAGGATGTAAAAGGGCGATTGCCCATACAAGGTCCTTGGGATGCTTTAAAGAGGGATACTTGAGGGCAGACAAAGGGTAAGAAATTGTCAGCGATGGGTGGGGCATGGTACTTGCAGCCCAAGCATGGTCATGGGGCTATGAATGTCAGATATTCAGTAGCAAGTTGAAGCCTTGAAGCCGTGACCTGCTGTACCAAGTAAGTGACAGAGTACAGCTGTCGCGCCGGTTTGAAGTTATGTTTATTAGTATGCAACAATTTATATGATGTACACTGTATATATAACCTGTTAAAATGCCTTATGTTGTAGTCCAAGATGACCAGAAACGAGCATGGTGAAAACAAGTGCGTACCAACTTATAATGGGAATAAACTTCAGCCGTTCTAACACCACAAAAGGTCTTGGTGTACATAATTGAAGGGTAAGAAGGAACGCGGGATGGCCCGTGAGTTGTTCGCACAACTGGGGGGGGGGGGATTAGAATCAGTCCTAAATCCTGAGCAATTTACCCTCCTCAAATGGATACGGGTAAGCAGCCATGGCCGATGATAAGCATTCTGAAGGCCATCGGCAAAAGGAAGACCAGATAAACATGTTCTATTTTAGAGGGATCAAGTTCTTTTCTATGCAGTGGTACTATTATCACTTCCTTGAACATGCAGAGAACCATAACCCTGACTGAAGGATATAACCAAAAAATGTGCAGAGTGGGCGAGTTATAGCTTGCATAAGGGAACTAGGCAAGTGTCCAGTAGGGATATAAACTGTGGTAAAGACATGAAGGAGAGAGACATTAGGAGTAATAGGAGTGTGTGACAAATGAGTTATTTTATACCTTTCTGAATTAAATTACATTTGGATAGCTATAACAAATAAAGGCAAAGGGCTACAAAGTTTCAGAGAAGAGGAGATACTAACACATCCTGTTGAAAGGAATTAAAACAACTGAACTATCCTAAAAACCTACTTTTGTGGATTTTTAGCTTCCTGGGTTCTAGTATAAAAATAGACTTAGAAAGTCCTGCAAAATTTAGATTAAGGAGGAAGTTTGTACAGGAACAGAATTATTTTGTAATGTTCGAGTACACACCTGAGAGGCTGATATAGAGAAATAATAAACTGGATTTGTATAAATCCCTAAAATGTAGTCTCATGAAATAGGCATTATACCTGTTCTCAATCAATCAATCAAAGCATTTGTAAAGCGTACTACTTACCCGTGAGGGTCTCAAGGTGCTAAGGGGTGGGGGGTGCTGCTACTGTTCGAAAAGCCAGGTCTTGAGGATTTTTCTGAAGGTTAGTAGGTCTTGGGTCTGCCGTAGGCGGATGGGGACGGTTTTCCATGTCTTGGCGGCGAGGTGAGAGAATGATCTGCTGCCGGCGGTCACTCTTCGGATGCGGGGGACAGTGGCGAGGGCGTGGTCGGCAGAGCGGAGCTGGTGGGTGGGGGTGTAGAAGCTAAGTCGGCTGTTGAGGTACGCTGGTCCGGTGTTGTGGAGTGCTTTGTGTGCGTGGGTTAGGTGCTTGAAGGTTATCCTCTTGTTGACGATGAGCCAATGCAGGTCTCTCAGGAGGGGTGTGATGTGGCTGCAACGCGGGATGTCGAGGATCAGGCTTGCGAAGGCGTTCTGGATGCGTTGTTCACTTCTTCTGTGTGCTATTTTCTACTGTTTGACTTTTCTTTTTCTTGAATGATTTTGTTTCTTTTATTTCTTTTGTCTTTTTTAACTAGACTACTATTATGCTTGGTGTATTTTCGTGTGTTTTGTAACACTCTTACTTGCCTTGGCATTGTGTGCGCAATGTAGAAATGTTAAAAATAAGTAAATAGAAAAGAATTATCATTCAGAGATATCTATGCATCATTCTCCGAGTTAAACGAATTTTAAGTTGTTAGATTTATTGTTAGCTATTGCTTTCCACTTAATATCCCCTAATTGGAAACCAAACAGATAAAGTTACTTTTAAAGCTTTTTCCCTCTTTATAGTTCAATTATCGAAATTAGTTCCTTTTGGCACTCAACATGTTAGTTATAACTGCTGTATTTCCTTATTTTTCTCATGATCTCTATGTCAGATAGGTTTTATTATGTTTATTACGGTGCTATTATTTTCTTGTTTTATTTAATAAACTCAAACTTTAAAAAAAACATGAAGTTGAATTATGGCGTTTGAAGGTTTTATGGTATATTTATAGAAAGGTTGTTAAATGCTCTAAGAACTATTTATATCAATCACACAAAATGTTTTGTTTAGCTCAGCTATAACGTGTACAGATTTATCTACACACAAAAATAGAATAAATGTTAGTCCAAATTTTTCAATTGAAGATCCTGACAAAAACGTAAAAATCTTATTCCAAATCAGAATCTAATGTCAAAAATAAAATCTTCAAACATATGAATACGTGACTGCACAGAGATGAAAAACTGCAAGAAAAAAATTGCATTTACTAAAATTTACATTTTTGGAGGTGCTTTTTAGGTACCAAAACCATTGCTGATTACCATAAAAATCCAGTAAATCTAACACAGAAAAATGTACCACCAAAACATCAAATGAGTCTTTGAAAGAACTATGAACAAGAGCATACACTCAACACCAAATTGACTTTTGTTAACCCAGAAAAACATTACATTAATGTCAAGCTTGCAAATAAACAAACGTTATGCATTAAATGTCCCCGCGCTTAGCCCAATTTAGACCATGCAAAGCTGTAAGGCAGGGTTACTCATAGTACGGCCCGCGGGCCGCCAGCCGCCCAGCAAACATTCCTCAGCGGCCCACGGACCTTACAGACATCCTACATGTGTTTTAAAAAAAAAAATTAAATAGTGTTAGCAAACACTGCTGGTTGCAGCAGCCCGGACTCTGAGACTCTGCTCTGTGGGGCCGGGGGATTCCAGTGATTGTCAAAGTGGAGATGCAGGGGCCTAAGAGGTGAAATACAACAAAGCTTTATTAACATGTAAATGGTCTATTAAAGACCTGTGAAGTACTCGGGTGTGGCTGTGTGTGAGTGCTGGGAAGCTGTCTCAGTGCGGCTGTGTGTGCACGCTGGGAAGCTGTCTCAGCCCAGGCTGAGGGCTGACACACACACTGGGTGAGATGACAGAGGGTGACGGAGGGAGGGAGAGGGAGACAGAGGGAGAGATAGGGAGACAGAGGTTGGCAGAGAGTGACAGAGAGAGGGAGACAGAGAGGCATAGTCTGGGGGAGACAGAGGGAGGGAGACAGAGGGAGAGGGAGGGAGGCAGAGGGAGGGAGAGGAAGGGAGACAGAGAGAGGCAGAGAGGGAGGCAGAGGGAGGGAGACGGAGGGAGGGAGATGGAGGGAGACAGAGGGAGGGAGACGGAGGGAGAGGGAGGGAGGGAGACGGAGGGAGGGAGACAGAGGGAGACAGGGAGGGAGGGAGACAGGGAGGGAGGGAGATGGAGGGAGGGAGACAGAGGGAGGGAGATGTAGGGAGGGAGAGAGAGAGGGAGGGTGACGGAGGGAGGGAGGGAGATGGAGGGAGACGGATGGAGAGGGAGGGAGAGGGAGAGAGAGGGAGAGAGACAGAGGGAGAGGGAGGGAGAGGGAGAGAGACAGAGGGGGAGGGAGGAAGACAGAGGGAGAGAGACAGAGGGAGGGAGACAGAGGGAGAGAGACAGAGGGAGGGAGATAGAGGGAGGGAGAGAGACAGGGAGGGAGACAGAGGGAGGGAGGGAGATGGAGGGAGGGAGACGGAGGGAGGGAGATGGAGGGAGACAGGGAGGGAGGGAGATGGAGGGAGGGAGGGGGGGAGACAGAGGGAGGGAGGGAGACAGAGGAAGACGGAGGGAGGGAGGGATACAGAGGGAGGGAGGGAGACGGAGGGAGACAGAGGGAGGGAGGGAGATGGAGGGAGGGAGACGGAGGGAGGGAGAGAGGGAGGGAGAGGGAGGGAGAGGGAGAGAGAGGGAGAGAGACAGAGAGGGAGGGAGACAGAGGGAGAGAGACAGAGGGAGACAGAGTGTGGGAGACAGAGGGAGAGACACAGAGGGAGAGGGAGGGAGACGGAGGGAGGGAGATGGAGGGAGGGAGACGTAGGGAGGGAGACAGACGTAGGGAGGGAGACAGAGGGTGGGAGAGGGAGGAAGGGAGGGAGACGGAGGGAGGGAGACGGAGGGATACAGGGAGGGAGGGAGGGAGACGGAGGGAGACAGGGAGGGAGTGAGACGGAGGGAGACAGAGGGAGGGAGGGAGACTGAGGGAGACGGAGGGAGAGGGAGGGAGAGGGAGACAGAGGGAGGGAGACAGAGGGAGGGAGACAGAGAGGGAGACAGGGAGGGCGACAGAGGGAGGGCGACAGAGGGAGGGCGACAGAGGGGGAGGAGGGAGACAGGGGGGAGGGAGACAGAGGGAGTAGGGAGACAGAGAGAGGAGGGAGACGGAGGGAGGGCGACGGAGGGAGGGCAACAGGGAGAGAGACAGGGGGAGAGAGGGAGGGAGAGTGAGGGAGGGAGGGGGAGGGAGGGAGAGGGAGGGGGAGAGAGGGAGAGAGAGGGGGCAAGAGGGAGGGAGAGGGAGGGGCAGAGAGGGAGGGAGAGGAGGAGGGAGAGGGGGAGGGATAGAGAGAGAGATCTGCGTATGCTGGGTCTGGTGGCTCAGTGGACGAAGGCGTCTGCTCCAGGGACCTGTGTTCAACCTCATGGTCACAATTTTGTTGCTTTAGCCCCGCCCCTCCCCCTCTGACTCCGGCCCCACTGGTGCAGCCCTCGGCCACAAACCACACTGTAAATTTGGCCCCTGAGAGAAAGTTTGTGAGTACCCATGCTGTAAAGCATATTAACAATAAGGACGCATGTGTAGCTTGACCCACGAGACAGCCTATTGATGGCAACAATTCAATAAATGTACCAGAAAATGTGACAATGCTACTGTAACTCCCATAGAAGCATTTAAAACACCAATCTCAGAAATGCCTGATGTTGCCTCACAAGCCTCTGCTTCCTAATGCGGAAGGTAAAACGTTGTTCGTTTCTGTAGATTAAGGCTGGAGGTATAACCGACCACATATCTAGAAATCAAAGCTTCTAGTTCTAACATTTGGGGCCCTGTAGCACTAAGTGCCTTGGGGAAGCAAACAAGAGGGGCATCTGCTTTATTTATCCCTGTGGACACTTTGGTATTACAGAAGGGGCCCCAGATGCTGGCATGGCCCCTTATTTTATTTATTTTTTGTAGAGTTTTAAATAGCGCGAGCTAGACCAACGACATCAGGTATCAGAATGCTTTACATGAGCACCAGTTTGGTTACATGAGGACACATTCATTTTTGTTAGGGACAGGGAGATTAAGTGATTTGCCCAAAATCACAGGATGTTGAGCGCAGATGCCAAGACTCGAACCCAGTTCCCCAGCTTCGAGGTCAACCGCTCTAGCCATTAGGCTACATCCTCTCCCAGGGGCCAGCACATTAACTGCAATAGGGCGCGCTGTTTCACTCTGCGTCCAGTGCACCATTTAAAGTTGCGCTGCAATGCAAACAGGGCTAGTGCGACTTATAACTAATGAAAATAATTTTAAATAATAATAACTTGTATTATTGATCCCTCACCACCCAAGTTCTTGTTGTTTCGTCATGCCATTAGCCAATTGTATATGATCTGCTCACGGTGCTAATTTGCATTCAGGCACCATATAGCACTAGGTTACATAATATAAGGGGGCGCTACTTTTCTTCTTCTGATTTTCGAGCTGCATATGCTGTTTTGTGGCAGAAAAAAATTGCTGTTTCTATGTAGACCAAATGAAGCATTTAACTTTTATGCACCAAAACAACCTAGACTGCCACAAAACACGGGGAAAATATCAGACCATATTAATGTGCCTTATGGCTAGGTTTGCACACTGTTGAAATGCTCCATACATTCATACCTGTCACCCAGGGAGACCTGGTGCAAATAAGCTGCTAGCAGTCATTTATGTAAAACTATTGCCCAATTTATGACACCCGGTGCAATGTCCCTGGAAGGATGTAAGTCTAGATGGTCCTGTAAGGGACTTGAATTAATGTACTGTGGGACGCAGGCGGATGTCAACAGCCAACACTTAACTTGCTGAACTGAACCCCTTTACACGTAAATAGGAAAGCACACTATGGACACAGCAGACATGTTAAATAGAGGCACTTAGGGACAGTTCAATAATCCATTTGAATTACACGCGGACTATTCGAAAATCACTTTCCAGATACAGTCTACAAACTCATGGAAGAAAATTAGCAAGTACTGACTGAGTTACTGAATCATTGATTCATTGGCTGGTTACCAGCTTCAGAGAGGGCCCTGGTACCGAACAAAAGGCTGTTTTGGGAGGGTTTTAGGGGCACTAGTCACATAGCAGCTCTGCTTTGTCACCATTTTAAATGTCGATGCTGTTTCTCTAAACGAAACTGTGGCAGCTCTCCGGATCTCAGTCCTGCCCGGGAGGTGTCAGTAAGGTTTGTGCACAGTCCGTGCATCTGTCTCCTTGTCCTTTCATGTTGCTTTGGTGGGCTCAGTAACTGCTGATCTCAGAGCTCTGAGGGGCTCACAAGGAACAGCAGTGACCCCTCCTCCTGTCCTTCGCCGGAAGGACAGCTTACTTTGGAGATTCACGGAGTTCCCTGGGCTTCTCGTGGAGGCACACATCAGCAGCAGGCTGGTACCTGGTCCATCCTAGCACTGCCTGCTGTCAACACTACTAGCCCTGCAGCAGCCGACTGCGCTCGAGCGTTTGTTCAGACCATGGAAACCTAGGGACGCTCTCTCCTGGTGAGCAAGGTAACAGATGCACCTTCTCTGCTGTAGCACACACACCTGCACACTGAAACTGCCTCCGGGGTTCATGTGCCCACCTCAAGCACACTGCGAGCACACTGTCTGCCACCTTCATCTCACCTGGAGCCCTCCAGCCCAAACATACCCTTTAGAAACCGTGGAAGCTGGTTCCATGTTTTGTTGGGTTGCGCAGGGGGTTGGAGATAGATGGGAGAGCACAGTAGGGGCTGGTAGGGCGGAGCGTTTTACGCGTCATCACTGGAGCCACGGAAGAGGGACATCGCTCTTTACAGGACCTTCTGCAGACCGTTCATGTCGGCGTCGCCGCTCTTTAGATTGGCGCCCTTAGCCTGGGCCCAGCGCGCCCGGCAGGAAGGAAACCAGTCTGTGCGGGGAGTGTGGGGCGTGGGCGGGCTGGGAGTGTCGCAGCCCCGCTCCTGACCGCCGCTTTTCTGGCCCTACTTTTTCTCGGAGGAGTGGACTCAGCCTAGTACATGTGCTATGATATTTTACTTTAGCTTATTTCACAAATGACAAAAACTTGGATTCATCGTGGAGACCGGTGGAAGTCTAAAGGTGACAGAATTATCTTCCTAATGGTTACACATAGAAGAGGCAGCCCTGGTATGAGTCACACGGTGACTCAGCAGATAGGATTTGGACTGATGCTGTCACCTCAGAAGAGGCACGCCGAGATAAACAGCACAAAGGGGAGTGGAGGACAAGGAGAAGCAGAGAACTCACTGCACCAAAGAAGTAAAGAACACAGGGGACAAAGCAGAAACCGAATCTGAGAAGACGTGAAAGCAGAGCACAAAGGGAGGCCGCACACACGGGAAGAAGAGTACACAAGGAAGCAGAGCACACAGGGAAGGAGAGCACACAGGGAAGCAGAGCACACAGCGAAGGAGAGCACACAGGGAAGGAGAGCACACAGCGAAGGAGAGCACACAGGGAAGCAGAGCACACAGGGAAGGAGAGCACACAGGGAAGCAGAGCACACAGCGAAGGAGAGCACACAGGGAAGGAGAGCACACAGCGAAGGAGAGCACACAGGGAAGCAGAGCACACAGGGAAGGAGAGCACACAGGGAAGCAGAGCACACAGCGAAGGAGAGCACACAGGGAAGAAGAGCACACAGGGAAGGAGAGCACACAGCGAAGGAGAGCACACATGGAAGCAGAGCACACAGGGAAGCAGAGCACACAGGGAAGGAGAGCACACAGGGAAGCAGATCGCACATGGAAGCAGAGCACACAGGGAAGCAGAGCACACAGCAAAGGAGAGCACACAGGGAAGGAGAGCACACAGCGAAGGAGAGCACACAGCGATGCAGAGCACACAGGGAAGGAGAGCACACAGCGAAGGAGTGCACACAGGGAAGCAGAGCACACAGGGAAGGAGAGCACACAGGGAAGCAGATCGCACATGGAAGCAGAGCACACAGGGAAGCAGAGCACACAGCAAAGGAGAGCACACAGGGAAGCAGAGCACACAGCGAAGGAGAGCACACAGCGATGCAGAGCACACAGGGAAGCAGAGCACACAGGGAAGCAGAGCACACAGCGAAGGAGAGCACACACGGAAGCTGGACACACAGGAAAGCAGAGCACACAGCAAAGGAGAGCACACAGGGAAGCAGAGCACACAGGGAAGGAGAGCACACAGGGAAGCAGAGCACACAGCGAAGGAGAGCACACACAGAAGCTGAACACACAGGAAGGCAGAGCACACAGCAAAGGAGAGCACACAGGGAAGCAGAGCACACAGCGAAGGAGAGCACACAGGGAAGCAGAGCACACAGCGAAGGAGAGCACGCGGGAAAGCAGAGCACACAGGGAAGCAGAACACACAGGGAAGCCGAGCACACAGCGAAGGAGAGCACACAGGGAAGCAGATCACACAGCGAAGGAGAGCACACGGAAGCTGACTATACAGGAAAGCAGAGCACACAGCGAAGGAGAGCACACGGGAAAGCAGAGCACACAGGGAAGCAGAGCACACAGCGAAGGAGAGCACACAGGGAATCAGAGCACACAGCGAAGGAGAGCACAGGGAAGCTGAGCATACAAGGAAGCAGAGCACACAGTGAAGGAAAGCACACACGGAAATAGAGCACACAGCGAAGGAGAGCACACGGAAGCTGGACACACAGGGAAGCAGAGCACACAGCGAAGGAGAGCACACAGGGAAGCAGAATAAGCAGCAAAGGAGAGCATACAGTGAAGCAGAACTCACAGGGAAGCACCATACAGGGAAGCAGGACACACAAGGATGCAGAGCACGGGGAAGCAGAGCACACAACGAAGGAAAACAGAAACAGAAATAGAAGCAGAGCATACAGGAAGCAGCGCACACACAGAAGCAGAGTCCACAAGGAAAAAGAGCACACAGGCAAGCAGAGCACACACAGAACCAGAGAACACAGGAAAATGGTGTGCTCAATGAAGCAGATCATTCAGGAAACACACCGAAGAAAAACAACATAAAGGAGTCCAGATCACAAAGAGAAGCGGATGAACAACACACTGGAGCTCTAAGTACACAGAAAGCGGACCAGACGGAAGCTTAGCGTCCAGGGAATCAGATTCTGGAGGGACAAACATAGAGTAGAGCAAATAGGTAAGTAACACACTAAAGGAAGAAGATAAATTAAGAAAGTGGAGTTCATGGGAAAGAGTATCATCTAGAAATAAAAAGCACATGGGGCCGCATCATGATGGCCTTCACTGGCTCAGTGAGAAGGTGGTCGCTTTTTTATGCACCTGGGGCCGTCCTGATGGGCAGAGCACTTGTTTTTTCCTTGTGCTGTGTTTAAAGTTCAAAGAAATAACTCACAATTTCTTCAAGTTCATGAATGAATTTAGACTGAAAAAGTTAGAAACAGATAATCCATGCCGACTGTCTCCAAATTGTTACGTTTAAAGTTCATACATTCATTCAGAATAATTCTGAGTTATATGTTTAAACTTGTACACCTTGAATGCTAAAAAAAAGCAGGCACTCGGCCCATCGTGACACAGCCCCTGCAGTGTGCAAACAGAATGACTTTAAAGGGATATTTCTCTGAGTTAGAGCATTCTTTTAGACACCTCAGCCCATAGACAGAAAGAAACCGACCCTGCTCACTGTTACCGAGCTGTACTATCTGAAAATAAAGGACTAACTCAAAGAAATGTTGGGTTAAATGAATTATCTTTATAAACTGCAGGTGCATAAAACAGGATCTCTGTGCTGTAGCTAGCAAACATCATCATGATATGGCCCGTGAAGAAGGAAAAATAGCAGAAGGAAGTAGGGCAGAGCACTAAGGGAGTGAGGACATTAAGAGGCAGGAAGCACGGAAATTGAAAGCAGCCAATGGGACACTCTGGTAAGACGAAAATACAGGCAAGCAGACCCCACTGAGCATGAGTGTATGGGTGTGTATCATCCACGGAAGCATGGCACACAAGATATCAGAAGATACAGGGAAACAATGAACAGAGCCTGATTACACAGGGCAGCAAGATAGGCAAGCAGGCCAGTCAGGGACACAGAGAAGGATAGCATGCAGAGATACACTGAGGAACCAAAGGGGAATATGTACAATAAACTGATGGAGCGTCATGTAGCTCCACTCTGCGCTCCGTCATTTAAAACATGCAGGAATGTGCCTTATTCACAAGAATGTGGTGCACCCCTGTATTTCCCCTAGGGCTGGCGCTAATTCTAGCTGTTGAGTGCCAACCCTAGTGCAACGGTGTCTGCGTTGCAGGGAATGATTGTTCCTTCCTGCACGTAAACAATCCATAATGGCTTTGTGCAGCACACATAGAAGTTGCAACTCGAAATTTTTAAATGATTCTTTATGTAGAGGAAGTTGTCCCTTCTTGCACATGAACAATCACTCAGAGTGATTTGCTGTTTCTATGTGTGCTGCATAATGTAGCACACAGAGAAAAAGCAAAAACAAGGAGAAATCAATCATTTCTTCTTGTTTTGCCAGGTTAAGATCAGGTTTTCTCTTGTACTGTGTTTGGGGCTGCCCGATATTTACGCCATCCTTATAAGTAGGGGGCAGAGTCAAAAGTAATGGGTGTTGCGGCAGAATGCCCACCGCAACACTCATTGCCTTCCCCTTTCACACTAAGTGCTGCATGATTAGGGGCGTTATTTACAAGGTGGCGTTAAGCCACATTAAGTGTCTTAACACTGCCTTGTAATAAAGGCAAAGGGCTTATTGCCACCAGAACACCATAAAAAAGATATTATAGTGGCAAAAAGCACTTGTAAATATGTCCCAAAGTGCTTACTTAAGCTTTGTAGAGAAAGAAGCAGCACACACAGAGAAGGGGAGAAACCAGGAAATTAGAACACTCAGGGTGGCAGAGCAAACGGAGCTAGGGCACTCAGTAAGAAAAGCTCACATGGTGGGACAGCACATAGGGAGACAGGGTGCTGATTACACAGGACTGTAAAGTGTGGTGAAGCATCCTACTCAGGGAATCAGAGTTCATGGGAAGCAGAGCACATCGAGAGCCATGATACACATTTAACAGATCACTGGTGGAAGAAGACCACATAGAGAGCCATGCCACACAGGATATATAACACTCCGGGAATCAGAGCACACAGAGAGCCATGGCACACAAGAAACAACAGTGAGGGAAGAAGAGCACACACAGAGCCATGGCAGACAGGAAACAGAACAATGAGGGAAGAAGAGCACATCGAGAGCCATGATACACATTTAACAGATCACTGGTGGAAGAAGACCACATAGAGAGCCATGCCACACAGGATATATAACACTCCGGGAATCAGAGCACACAGAGAGCCATGGCACACAAGAAACAACAGTGAGGGAAGAAGAGCACACACAGAGCCATGGCAGACAGGAAACAGAACAATGAGGGAAGAAGAGCACACAGAGAGCCATGGCACACAGGATATATAACACTCCGGGAATCAGAGCACACAGAGAGCCATGGCACACAAGAAACAACAGTGAGGGAAGAAGAGCACACACAGAGCCATGGCAGACAGGAAACAGAACAATGAGGGAAGAAGAGCACACAGAGAGCCATGGCACACAGGAAACAGAACAATGAGGGAAGAAGAGCTCACAGAGAGCCATGCCACACAGAAAACATAACACCAAGGGAAAAAGAGCACACAGAGATCCATGACACACAGGAAAAAAGCCATCAGGGAAGAAGTGCAGATGGAGAGCCAGGGCACACAGAAAATATAACACTCAGGGAAGAAGAGCAAATAGTAAGCTATGAGGCACAGGAAACAAAACACTCAGGGAAGATGAGCACATAGAGGGCCATGGCACACAGGAAACAGAACACTCTAGGGAAAAAACACAGAGAGCTATGGTACACATATAACAGAACACTCAAGGAAGGAGTGCACATATAGAAACATGAAAAACAGGAAGCAAAATACTCAGGGAAGAGGAACATATAGAGAGCCATGACACTCAGAAAATAAAGCACTCAGGGAAGAAGAGCACATAGGGAGTCATGGTACACAGAGAACGTAACACTCAGGGAAGAAGAGCACCTAGAGAGCCATGACACACAGGACACCTTACACTCAAGGAAGAAGAGCACATAGAGGGCCATGGCACACAGAAAGCAGAACACTGAGGGGAAAAGAGCACACAGAGAGCGATAGCAGACAGGAAATGGAATACTCATGGAAGAAGACCACATAGAGAGCCATGGCACACAGGGGAAACAACCTTTACAACGCAACTATTACATCGCACTACACTTACAACACAGGCATTACAACGGAACATCCTTTACAATGCATGACACTACAACGCATACCATTACAACGCATACCATCACAACGCATGACACTACATCGCATGTCACTACAACGCAGGCATTACAACGCATACCATTACAATGCATACCATTGGAGTTAGAATAGTAATTTTTAACCCCTACACTATCCAACACTTACCCTACTGTTGCACCCCCTGGAGTTAGAATAGTAAGTTTTACCCCTATACTATCCAATACTTACCTTAAATGCAATGTAACAGTATGCGTTGTAATGGTATGCGTTGTAAAGGTAGTATGTGATGTAATGGAATGCGTTGTAAAGGTAGTTTTTTAAAATGCGTTGTAGTGTCATGCGATGTAATGGAATGCGTTGTAGTGGATGTTGCGATGTAAAAAATGCGTTGTAAGTGCATGCGTTGTAAAAGTATGCGTTGTAACGTCATACATCCGCACACAGGAAACAGAACACTCAGGGAAGCAGAGCACATAGGGAAACATGGCACACAGGAAACATAACACTCAGGGAAGAAGAGCACATAGAGGGCCATGACACACAGGAAACATAACACTCAGGGAAGAAGAGCACATAGAGGGCAATAGCACACAGAAAGCAGAACACTGAGGGAAGAAGAGCACATAGAGAGCCATAGCACACAGGAAATTGAATACTCAGGGATGAAGACCACATAGAAAGCAATGGCACACAGGAAACAGAACACTGAGGGAAGCAGAGCTCACAGAGAGCCATGGCACATGGGAAACACAACACTCATGGAAGAAGACCCCATAGAGAGTCATGGCACACAGGAAACAGAACACTCATCCAAGCAGAGCACTTAGGGAAACATGGCACACAGGAAACATAACACTTAGGGAAGTAGAGCACATAGTATTCCATGGCACATAGAAACAGAACAATAGAAGAAGAAGAGTACAGGGAAGTGGAGTACACAGGGACACACAGATTGGGGGACAGACAGAAGCAGCAGGCAAAGTGAAGTAGTGTTCATAGTTAAGCTGGGCACATAGGAAACATGTGTGTATTTGGAAATAGCACATGCAGCGAAGTGGAGAAGCCACGAAAACAGAACACTTAGTGTGGCATATGCAAAGAGTGAAGCTTGCCACCCAGGAAGCAAAGTACGCCAGGAGGGAGATGAAACAGGAAGTCAAAAACATATGAATGTAACTACACATAATGTCAATATGCAGGGATGCAGAGTATTCAGGGAAGTGGAGGAAATAGACATGCAAAGCACATGAGGAAGTAGAGCAGCAAGGACAGTGCAGTGCATAGAAGAAATGGTGCATAGGCAGTCAGGGCACATATGGAAAGAGTGCTCATGGGCATAGCTAACATAGGACATCAAAGCAAAGGTAGCAGAATGGTCAAGGGAGCCGTGCATGTAGAGGGGTAGAACACCAAGGGAAGTAGCACAAACGGGGATTTAGAGAAGCAAGCAAAACAGAAAACCAAGGGAATCAGACCACATAGGCAGGCGGAGCACCACGGAACACAGAGCATCAATGGAAGCATGCCATACAGGGAGGAAGGACATCAATACCATCAGAACACCAAGAGAAGCAGAGTATCAAAGAAGCAGGGAGCATGAGGAGATAAAGCTCCAAGCTAAGAAAAACACCAAGGGAAGCAGGACACCACGTTAAACAGAGCACCAATGAAGCAGAGAACTCCAGGAGCTAACATCAAGGAAAACATCAAGGGAAGTAGAGAAGTAGAGCACCAGAGAAGCAAAGAACACTAGGGTGCAGAACGAGAAGGTAAGATAAGCAAATCACCAAGTGAAGCCAAGAACACTAGGAGGCAACATCAAGGAAAGCAGAGCATCCAGGGAAGCAGACAACACTATGAGACAACACCAGGGTAAACAAAACACCAAGGGAAGCAGGACACCACGTTAAGCAGAGCACCAATGAAGCAGAGAACTCCAGGAGCTAACATCAAGGAAAACATCAAGGGAAGTAGAGAAGTAGAGCACCAGAGAAGCAAAGAACACTAGGGTGCAGAACGAGAAGGTAAGATAAGCAAATCACCAAGTGAAGCCAAGAACACTAGGAGGCAACATCAAGGAAAGCAGAGCATCCAGGGAAGCAGACAACACTATGAGACAACACCAGGGTAAACAAAACACCAAGGGAAGCAGGACACCACGTTAAGCAGAGCACCAATGAAGCAGAGAACTCCAGGAGCTAACATCAAGGAAAACATCAAGGGAAGTAGAGAAGTAGAGCACCAGAGAAGCAAAGAACACTAGGGTGCAGAACGAGAAGGTAAGATAAGCAAATCACCAAGTGAAGCCAAGAACACTAGGAGGCAACATCAAGGAAAGCAGAGCATCCAGGGAAGCAGACAACACTATGAGACAACACCAGGGTAAACAAAACACCAAGGGAAGCAGGACACCACGTTAAGCAGAGCACCAATGAAGCAGAGAACTCCAGGAGCTAACATCAAGGAAAACATCAAGGGAAGTAGAGAAGTAGAGCACCAGAGAAGCAAAGAACACTAGGGTGCAGAACGAGAAGGTAAGATAAGCAAATCACCAAGTGAAGCCAAGAACACTAGGAGGCAACATCAAGGAAAGCAGAGCATCCAGGGAAGCAGACAACACTATGAGACAACACCAGGGTAAACAAAACACCAAGGGAAGCAGAGCACTAAGGGAAGCAGGAAACACAAGCAGACAGAACACCAAGGTAAAGAGAACGCCAAGGAAAAAAGAACACCAGTAGAAGCAGAGAAGACTTGGAATAGAAATACCGAGAGAAGTACAGCCCCAAGGGAGGCAAAGATTATTATGAGACAACCCACAAAGTTAAGAACACCAAAGGAGATAGTCAAAACGAGGAGACAAAATACCAAGGGGAAAAGAGAATGTTTGGTGACACTGAGTGAGCCAGAACACTAAAGAGGGAATGCCCGGAATGGAATCAGAACACAGTCAGAAGCAGACCACCCAGAAAAAAAGCAGCTAAGGAGAAATAGCAAAAGATAAAATTCACACAAGGCAACGCAGAAAGTGAACTGGGGCGACTTGGGAAGCAGAACCCTCAATGAAGCAGAGCATACTGAAGCAGGGGGCACAGAGATGAAGATCATGCAGGGAAGCAGATCCCACTGGGACGCAGCACCTCAAGGGAAGCAAGGCACATAATAAGACCTACAAGGCGAATAAACATTGTCCTACGTGTAGCAGAGAAATCAAGGAAGAAGAGCGAACAATTGGTAGAGCAGACAAGGTATCAAATCACCGGGGGAGGTGGAACACACAGAAATAGAGCACATGGGAATGCAGAGCAAACAGGGGACAGAGAAAGCAGAGATCCCAATTAGGTTGAACAGAAAGAAGAGCACACGGGAAGGAAGAGCAGATGGGACGGAGACTCCCCAGGGAGGCAAATCATTCGGGGAAGCAGAGCACACAGGAAGGAAGAAAAGACAGTGGAGAGTACCTAGGGACTAACACACTATCGAGCACGCAGGAATGATGAGCATAAAGGGTGGGGAGTATCCAGGGATGAACACACTATAGAGCACACAGGAAGGATGAGCAGACAGGGTGGAGAGTACCCCGGAAGTAATCCACTATGGAGCACACACGAAGGCAGAGCATACAGAATACACACGACAGAGCACAAAGAAGGAAGAGTGGGAAGGGTGGAGAGTACCCAGGGAGGAATGCACTATGGAGCACACAAGTAGGTAGTGCATGCAGGGTGCAGGGAATGCAGAGTATCGAGTTAGGGAGACAGATAACACTGAGAAGAAGAGCACACAGGAAGGAAGAGCAGACAAGGTGGAGAGTACCCAGGGAGGCAAGACATACACGGAAGTGGAAGAAACAGTAAGGAAGAGCAGACAAGGTGGAAAGTACCCTGGGAGGCAGAGCATACTGGGAAGTGGAGCACACAGGAAGGAGGAGCAGACAGGGTGGAGAGTACCCTGGGAGGCAGACCTTACAGGGAAGTGGAGCACAGGAAGGAAGAGCAGACAAGGTGGAGAGTACCCTGGGAGGCAGAGCATACAGGGAAGTGGAAGACACGGGAAGGAAGAGCAGACAGGGCGGGGAGTACCCAGGGAGGCAGAGCATACAGGGAAGTGGAGCACACAGGAAGGAAAAGCAGACAGGGTGGAGAGTACCCTGGGAGGCTGAGCATACAGGGAAGTGGAGCACACAGGAAGGAAGAGCAGACAGGGTGGAGAGTACCCTGGGAGGCTGAGCATACAGGGAAGTGGAGCACACAGGAAGGAAGAGCAGACAGGGTGGAGAGTACCCTGGGAGGCAGAGCACACAGGGAAGTGGAGCACACAGGAAGGAGGAGCAGACAGGGTGGAGAGTACCCTGGGAGGCAGACCTTACAGGGAAGTGGAGCACAGGAAGGAAGAGCAGACAAGGTGGAGAGTACCCTGGGAGGCAGAGCATACAGGGAAGTGGAAGACACGGGAAGGAAGAGCAGACAGGGCGGGGAGTACCCTGGGAGGCAGAGCATACAGGGAAGTGGAGCACACAGGAAGGAAGAGCAGACAGGGCGGGGAGTACCCTGGGAGGCTGAGCCCACATGGAAGTGGAGCACAGGAAGGAAGAGCAGACAGGGCGGGGAGTACCCTGGGAGGCTGAGCCCACATGGAAGTGGAGCACAGGAAGGAAGAGCAGACAGGGCGGGGAGTACCCTGGGAGGCTGAGCCCACATGGAAGTGGAGCACAGGAAGGAAGAGCAGACAGGGCGGGGAGTACCCTGGGAGGCTGAGCCCACATGGAAGTGGAACACTCCTGAAGGACGAGCAGACAGGGTGGCGAGTACCCAGGGAGGCAGAGCATACAGGGAAGTGGAGCACACAGGAAGGAAAAGCAGACAGGGTGGAGAGTACCCTGGGAGGCTGAGCATACAGGGAAGTGGAGCACACAGGAAGGAAGAGCAGACAGGGTGGAGAGTACCCTGGGAGGCAGAGCATACAGGGAAGTGGAGCACACAGGAAGGAAAAGCAGACAGGGTGGAGAGTACCCTGGGAGGCTGAGCCCACATGGAAGTGGAGCACAGGAAGGAAGAGCAGACAGGGCGGGGAGTACCCTGGGAGGCTGAGCCCACATGGAAGTGGAACACTCCTGAAGGACGAGCAGACAGGGTGGCGAGTACCCAGGGAGGCAGAGCATACAGGGAAGTGGAGCACACAGGAAGGAAAAGCAGACAGGGTGGAGAGTACCCAGGGAGGCAGAGCATACAGGGAAGTGGAGCACACAGGAAGGAAAAGCAGACAGGGTGGAGAGTACCCTGGGAGGCTGAGCATACAGGGAAGTGGAGCACACAGGAAGGAAGAGCAGACAGGGTGGAGAGTACCCTGGGAGGCAGAGCATACAGGGAAGTGGAGCACACAGGAAGGAAGAGCAGACAGGGTGGAGAGTACCCTGGGAGGCTGAGCCCACATGGAAGTGGAGCACAGGAAGGAAGAGCAGACAGGGCGGGGAGTACCCTGGGAGGCAGAGCATACAGGGAAGTGGAAGACACGGGAAGGAAGAGCAGACAGGGCGGGGAGTACCCTGGGAGGCTGAGCCCACATGGAAGTGGAACACTCCTGAAGGACGAGCAGACAGGGTGGCGAGTACCCAGGGAGGCAAGACATACATGGACGTGGAAGAAACAGTAAGGAAGAGCAGACAGGGTGGAAAGTACCCTGGGAGGCAGAGCATACAGGGAAGTGGAAGACACAGGAAGGGAGAGCAGGCAGAGTGGAGAGTACCCTGGGAGGCTGAGCCCACATGGAAGTGGAGCGCTCCTAAAGGACGAGCAGACAGGTTGGAGAGTACCCAGGGAGGCAAGACATACATGGAAGCGGAGCCCACAGGAAAGCACACCAGACAGGCTGAAGAGAAGCCGGGGAATCACGGCACACAAGACACAGCAAACAAGAAGGAAGAGCGGACAGGGTGCAGAGTACCAAACGAGGGTGAGCCTGGAAAGCAGAGCATACGATTGGAGTGGCCAGGGGTGCACAGTCAGCATACACGACGGAGCGCACAGGGAGACGAAGCACATGGAGAAATCAGAACACAGCGCGGAATAGAGCCCACTGAGACGCACAGTCCACTGGGAAACACGGGACACTGCGAAGTATGCGCTCAGTCTGTTTGAGTTTGAACTGCGAGAGCGCGTGATTTCTCGTGTTCTTTAACTTAATTTACACATTCACCTACATTCTGCCTGTACGGCGTCACCGGGTCCGCGATAACCAAATAGGGGTGGGTTTGGTAATTTCTGGTCGGTAGATAAATCACAGCTGCTTCCTTATCGACACCAGAGGTGCTACTCAAGGAAGCAGAATATGTATTCATTCTAAATATGAGGGCAGAAGTGCAGGGTTGGTTGTGTCACTATGTACAAGTGGATTGGATTAGAGTAACTAAGAGATCCCGGAATCTCAAAACATGATGTGCGTCGGATGTTCGAACCCTGGGCCATACTCAAGAGGTCGGGAACATACTCATGTAATGTGTTAATTTGCACCACGTATCATTTTTAAAATACGTGTTTTGCTTTTAGGAGGGCACCCGTGTGTGGCATCCCTGCTGATGAAGAGATGCGCTGTACAGCAACATCTCCTTCTTGAACCAGCACTCACCGTGCCCTGCACTTCCGAGCAGACGCACAGTCGCCCACCTGCGCCGAGGCCCGCTACAGTCATGGTGAAATGCGGAGCTTTCTCTTTAGAAGTGTATACACTGCCAGAGTGCTCTCGCCAATAATAGACATCTCAATAGAAATAGGGCATTATAGCCTCTTTACTGCAGCTTAGGCGTGCTTGCCTCCGTGGTATCCCAACTGATGTCCACTGAAGGGCTCATATGTGTGGATAAAATAAATAATTGCAAACGCACACTGAGCATTTTGTTTCTCTTTTCAACTCCAACATGGCTCCAGAGTTAACTGATATATTTCGAAACCCATCCTCACTCAGGTGCTGTTTTACACGATAATAATAGGGAATAAGAAAGCAGGACGTTATTGTTCTCGCACTCGGCTCTATTTTTGTTGCCTAAACTTTCCATTTCTTTTGGTAGAATGAGGGGTTTGTGATATCTTGTTCCTGGGACCTTTTAATGTGCTTGTCCTAACTAGTTACACGAAGCACATATCGCCCTCTGCTGGAAGGAAATCGCAATGCCTCCTGCAAGACTGCTGTTTGCGTGAACCATAGTGAGACTTAATGATGGTTAGTGCTGGGCCGGGTGTAAAGTTCTGTGCTTGTCTGTGGTGCATGCGGGTAAGAGATTGTATTTAAATACATAGCTTGCTATGTATTGCTCGTTCGGTGACCGAAACTAAGTACACTATATGGTAACAGCGTGCATGCATGCAAGTGCATAATTTGTGGTACAGCAAAATGTGTTAAAATTCAATCCTAGGGTAAATAAAAAGCACCACAAGTTCATGAAGACGCTCACAGCGAAGCAAAGAATGTAACATTTAGAACAAAGTGGTACCTGAAAATGTCTCCGACGACACCACAGATCGGGATAATCTTCGACGCAAAGGGGCTATTTACAAGCCGCCGGTGCGTCACTTTTATTACAGAGAAAAGCGATATATCGGCGGCGTAAGGGGCTTGTTAATAAGCCCCAAGATCTTTAAAAGCTCCACCTTTTACTATATGGCATATTCTTATTCACCACGGTTCAAACCTGGTGGCATTCATTTCAAGGTTTTTCACACTTTTACTAGTGTTTGCATGGCCTCTTTGCCCCATGTTCACCTGTGCAAGGGAATGTGGGGCCCCCATGGTCAGTCATCGTTTCTCGCCTTTACTAGCGGTGCCCTATTCTTTTCTACCTACAGTTTATTTAGGAAGGGATTACCTATACATGCACGCTTGGGCCTGCGTGATATAAATCCACGCGCGCTTATCACGGGCACGATCGCCCGAGGGTGGTGATGTCTGAGTAGGGACCAACGTTTCCATGATGTAAACAATCAGGCCTCGATTCATTGACGCACACAAACTGCCAAATAAATGACTCACCTGAACAAAGAAAGCAAACAGAGAGCCGAGGAACAACCGAGTACTCTTGTCTAGTGAGTTGCATAAGCAAAACAGGCACCGGATTGCGTTTGATTTCGAAATATTATTTCAATTACGTTAACATGCATGGGGCCCCTGATCACGGCCCTGAGACAATCACCTGACAGGCAGCATAAGCCGAGAAGGCACCGGGAGAAGCGCAACGCTCTGGCGTCATAACCGGCATTGACAGGAGCGGAATGCACGTGGGAGCCTTCCACGAAGACACCCTGGTCCCTCTGAAGACACGGATGTCGTCAGTAGTTAGTTAGATTAGGTATTGACGGAAACCCGTCGAGTGATGTCAGTTTAACTAACTATTCACCAACACCACCACCATTCGTGGCTGGGAATTGGAAACTGACTTTTTGTATGTTTAGGACGCCAAATAAGTTATTAGCTGGAGTTGCCCCGCCCATTTACCCCTATCACTTATCACAATACGGGCCCAGACAAAATATTGCATCAACTAATTCTGATGAGTAAACCTAGCCAGGTGAGTCACAGACAGCCTTCGCTTGGATAACATAAATATCAGTTAATGGGAGGTAGATAGGTCTGCGTATTCCAAATTCGTTTGTGGAGAACACTATTGGCCCAGAACCCCGCTTAAAATGAGCGAGAACGAAATGTATGAGCGAGAAGTCATTAAAACCGCATAAAGCTGAGCGCAGCATTGTTGTTGAAACGGTCAGAGTTCGACCACAAAGTGCTGGACATGTTTCACGTGTCTGGACTAGTGAATCAGCGCCCTGCGTGTTGCCGCGGAGGACGCCTTCGTACCTGGCCTGCCTACGTTGCACATGCACACCTCACTTACAGCGCATACCCTGCCCTTCTCGAGGATGCCGTGACTTCTGTTGTGTGTAATAAGGGGGAGGGGTGCAATGTGCAGGGACATGCTTGGCTTACCCTCAGTCAGGAGGCGCATGGCGTGCACGAACGAGGGGTCCAGGCTCTCCTTCTCTGCCATCAACTCCGGCAGATATTTTCCCTGTTCCATTGTGCTGCTCAGACTTTGAAGTGACCGCCTGGGAAGGGAAACAAGGGGCTTGTGGTTTGCAGCGAGATCCGAGCAGGGGTTCCTCTTCTAGATACGCAGTCCTCCTGCTCCCATGCGGTTGGAGGGATGAACTTTAGCGCGGCGTCTGCCAGCCCTCCGAAGCGCAGCCTCCCAATAAAAAATATTCTTTCCCCACCAGCCTCAATCTCTTCAAGCTCCAGATTTACACCGGCAGCCTTAACTAGAAAGGTGGAAACGGGCGAGCTCCTCCCACGGCCCGCGGGATTGGCGGATGAGCATTGAGGTGCGAAGCATATGGAGCAGCCCATTGGCTACCCGGCTCTGTCAGGTCTCCTGGCTGACAAGAAATGTAGTCAGTGCCCACTTTCACGAGCTGTGAGCTGTTCGAGGTGCTGAAACAAGCATCCTCTGATAGAGCCGCCTGACTGCGCATCCTGAGAACCCACGCAACAGCTGGAGATCTGGGCACAAGAGGAGGCCTCCTCAAGAGTGCGCGTCCACTGATAACAGACAGGCTTCCCTTTATGAACTGTCCGACGTGGCGAAACACGCATCCTCTAGCAGAGCCGTCCGATAGCACTCATCCTGATTACCTAGGGAACCAGACCTATTGGGAGTGCGCACTCAGCCGGCTTTCTCTCACGAGCTGCGTGCATCTTTAAGTACAGGCGTCTGATAGCGCGCGATCTGACAGCAAGCGCATACAGACAACAAGTGCAACGATTAGAAATTTGGGGAAAGGAGGCTCCCCTTACGACCATGCACTGATCAAACAAAGTGTTCTCTTTCTCGAGCTGTAAGAGGTTATCTAACACGCACCCCACGCGGAGACTCATAGTGCCAATATCGGCAACAGTTATCACAACACACATAAGTACATAAATAAAACACACGACACTGAATGTAAGTGGAGAAATATTGCTGCAGGTTTATTAGCATAATAAATATGCAAACACGGTGGGTTATCTTACGGGCGATCCCAGGGCAGGCCAGCCCCATGCCGCCTGCCCGTCTGATAAGCCTAGAGTCACCATGGCAACGCCACTTGGTGTCTACCAAATGTTGGGAGGGTCCCCCCCCTCCCATCCGTGGACCTCCAGTCCACATGCTTCACACGCCCCCCCGTGATGGGTGGGCGGAGCATACATGGCAGCCCCCGGTTGCTCAGACCCACAACCGCCTGTCGGTTATCGGGGCGCCGTAGGTCTTCCAGTGGACACGCTAAAGATCCCTGGGTATCCTGGCTTAGCACCACACGGTGCTGCTGCATGCTATACCCCTTGGTATGTGCAGACCCTGGATCGCCCTGTAACTCCTCCTGCAACACAAAGTGAAAATTGTTAGAAAAACCTGCCCCCCCCTTTGTCCCTCCGGATGCCGGGTAAGCGGATGGGCGGGCAAGGCGAACGAGCGGACAAGAGGGCGAGGAGGGGGCGGGGACAGCATATGTACCCCCCTTTGCTCCTCCCCGCCGGAAGCAGCTACCTGTCTGGGGTCTCCCTTGGTCAAACCCAGGGACACGACCTCCCACCCCTGTGCCTTCCTGTGGCACTAAGGCGGCCGCCCTCAAGGGGGCGGGCCGCTGCGCAACCCCCCCCCCGGGCAGCCTTACATAGTGCCAATATCGGCAACAGTTATCACAACACACATAAGTACATAAATAAAACACACGACACTGAATGTAAGTGGAGAAATATTGCTGCAGGTTTATTAGCATAATAAATATGCAAACACGGTGGGTTATCTTACGGGCGATCCCAGGGCAGGCCAGCCCCATGCCGCCTGCCCGTCTGATAAGCCTAGAGTCACCATGGCAACGCCACTTGGTGTCTACCAAATGTTGGGAGGGTCCCCCCCCTCCCATCCGTGGACCTCCAGTCCACATGCTTCACACGCCCCCCCGTGATGGGTGGGCGGAGCATACATGGCAGCCCCCGGTTGCTCAGACCCACAACCGCCTGTCGGTTATCGGGGCGCCGTAGGTCTTCCAGTGGACACGCTAAAGATCCCTGGGTATCCTGGCTTAGCACCACACGGTGCTGCTGCATGCTATACCCCTTGGTATGTGCAGACCCTGGATCGCCCTGTAACTCCTCCACAGCCTTGGGAGTGGCCACCGTCACTACCAGGGCCCCCCACCAAGGTAGACCTATGTACTTAAAACCTGCTGCAGCCAAAGTTTCCCCTAGGTCTAGTCGGAGAAATCCATACCTACACTAGAGGGGTGCCCTTCATCTCCCTCCAGGCACCCTGTGGACTTGGCGTGTATAAGACCATGCCTGATGAAGCCAAGACCTCTTTGCTCTGCGCCACTGCGCATGGCTCCCGGTAGGCCTTTATACCTATAGCATACCGGTACCGGGCTTCTCCCAGGTCCAGCCAAACAAGACTACGCTCAACCGGGCCGGCGGCCAGCGTGTACCAACAGGACGAATTCCCCCGTCCTTTTAAAGTCTCCCATGGATTTGACTGTAATGACCTACACCAGAATGAGCGATGGTCCAAGGTTCCCTTTGCATGGCTACAGAACAGTCCTTTAGACAAGACCTTCTGCCTGGCAGTGCCCATGCGGAAGGTGGTAAGAGATGACAAGCCCGCCTTGCTTCCTCTTTCGCTCCGTTGGAGTACGCCCATCGCATTCCATCAGTCACCCTCAACTGTAAGCCTTGCCCTCCCGAAAACTGCTAGTATACCAGGGAGGGACAGGACAGGGTGACCACAGAGGAGAAAAACTTGTAAAATGCTTCTCTAATTGACTACTGGGAAAGCCAAATGTTCTCCTGCGGAATAGAGCCCAAAGGTGTTACCCCGGTGTTTCCCTCGATCATAAGGACCACACGCCCCTGTTGGAAGGCCACCTCCACAACCTGCATAGCTGCCAGCCAGTGCCGGAGGGCGGGAGAAGTTAACCGGAAACGAGCTCGCATCACGGTGCATGTTTCGTCAAACTCAAGGGCGGGCTGCTAAGTGAGCAACCATGCTCCGCCCTAGTATCCGGTGCTATAGACGGTCCCCGTACCCTGATGGAACAAAATGCAATTCCCTTGCTCCTGTTGAGCACGAACCCAGAATCAATTGCTCACCATGGTTCAATACCTTCCTGCTGCTAATCATACCTAGCTGAATGTTGGCAAATCCATGTTCTGTAAAGGCACTACTTCGCTGGCTGCACCCTTCTGCCAGTGCCTAAAAGACCTTTGACATGCTGCCTGGCCTAATCCATCTTGCCCTGTTCTAGAAGCTCCCGCTTCCGCCGTAGAGCAAACAACTCGCCAGTAACCCCCAAACTGGCCCTGATGCGAGACAAACCGAGCTAAGGCACGACGCCTAGCTCCCTAGCTGCCAAGGTTTCATATTGCTATGTATGACATTTTCATAATGACCGCGCCCCTGTGGGTGACATACCCAGAATATAAATGACACTACATTGGGAGCGAAATCCGTCAATGATATGGCGCATGTCCAACCTACCCATGCACATTACTGAAACATGTTAGGGCGGCGGGACCTGTGATGCTGACTGCCGGTATAGTTCAGTTGTCTCGCTGGCTCCAGAAGTCAACCCCATCATGAGAAAGAACTCTCCCCCAGTCTGTGCCCCTAACTGTATTTGCATTGAGTGGTCCTATAATGAAATTAATCAAATTGTGTGCTTGTGTGAGGCGTCTGCGAAGCATGGCTCCTGTCGTGACTGCTCAAACACGTGACATATCCTGTGCTGACCTCGACACTGTGGGACAGTTGTTCAATGGACATGCTCATCTATGGCCTAATATTGGTCCAACAGTGCAGCACACGACAACGGAAATAAATTCCACTGTATCACACCACACTTACGTTAGGCAGTGCAAATTTTTTAAAATAACTGTCCGGCCAGGGCACCCGTCAAGAACCACTCCAGCTTCCTTCACCTATTCCCAGTGCCAGCGCTGCCAAGTACCTGTGTGTAAGTGCGACTATTCGAGGTCTTCAGAAACCCCCAATTAATACAACATCCTGGGCAGTGGTCAGCCCGGTAGCCACTGGACCAAATGTGGTACCTTCAGTGAGCCAGAGCTATCATCTATCTTCAGCAACGAACCGTGACCTGCAGCGCAGGGTGGTTGAGGTACTGCTCAGTTACTCTTTGTCAACTGTGGAAGTCTGACCTGATGAATTCTGAAATTGGTGAACTCAGCTTGGAGCAAAGCATTACGACAGAATTGGGACCTCTGTGGAAGGGAAGGGGACGTGAGACAAACATTTGCTCTAACACAATGCATCCCGCCTATCAACTGCACACCACATAATGCACCTACCGTCCGTGCGTTATTAAATATAGCAGTAAAGCAGGGGTACGTGTGGCTACTGTACCCAAGGCCGTAATGCGCCCTTAAATAAGAAACCCTCAACGTGAATAATGGCCCTGGGTGCTATGCAATAGCCGCATCAGCCCGACCTACACAGAGGATCTGGGTTCAAACACATTGAACAAAGCAGCCAAAGTTTAGACTGCTATGTGAGACCGTTTCCGAAGTCAGTGTAATTCGTGAGAATGCACCTATGAGTGACACTTTATCGCGGGCGTAATCCAAACAAGACTACGGCGAAAAATTCTCAGCACTTGCATCAGTTTGAGAAACAAAACCCCTAGAGGATCGCACCCCTGCCGCAAGGCACCAGGAGCAGGGGGGCCCTTGGTGCGAAAAGTTTACTGTTTGAGAGGGCAGACTGACTGTGGTATGTGATCAGCCGCATGGCACGACATTCCTTTTAGATACCATTTTAATCACACCTATAAAGAAGCTGCAACTGTAAGTGGAATAGCAGGTCTAACAGCGTCGACAGGCATCCTCAGCTTACAATAGGCGTGATGGAGTAAGGGTATCCAGTGAGAATCAAGATGGCAGCTGCCCACCTGACCGACCGTGGTGGGAACCACTCCTGTATATTCTAGTCAGATGGTCCCAGTTCACCTGTCACTGCCTGGTGTACGTGACCTAGGTACATGGTCCCCTTGCCTGGCGGCATGCCATTGAGACCAACGTCCGATGAGAACCACTATCTGCCTACGCTACTATCAGCCTGTCGTTCCTTCATGCCCAGATATACCATGCGATGATTGCTCTCCTCCGCACTTGACCCGACCACACCTAGCAGAACGATCACAGCGGGAGGAGGCGGCATGTGACCTGCCCCAAGACTCTATGAAATCCTCCTACCGAATGAAGTGGGAGCTCCACCAACCTCTTGGCCAAGCCTGCCAACCCCCACAAGAAAATGTCCCCCTAAGCTCCCAGAATTGAATCTGGGGGGGGGGGAGGGGCTGACTGAGTGGAGATGTGCGAATGGAGGACCTGCGTCCTGGAGTACCTATTGTTTGGGTGCAAATATCAGTCCCACGAGAACCTAATGTGTTTAGTACCAATAACCGTGGTAACAACTCAATCAGCACAGGGCTGGTTGCCCCCCCCCCCCGTCATACAACCGTGTGTGACAAGCCGGGAGATAGGGGAGGCTAACCCCAGTCAGACACAGAAGGACCCACCACGTGGCTGTGCCCAAAAAACATGAACCCGCATCAAAACGACCCGCTGGAAGGACAACAAGAGCCTAACGCTCGACACCCGCGGATGGCCCCGGAAGTGACCAATCGGTTAACAATCGAGTAACTAACAACGGACATCCTTTCAGCATCTGAAGGGCTGGCCCTTTCAGAAGTACCCGGGACCCCTATGCAAGGCAACAGAGCAGGCCTCGGCACCAGTGATGTGTGATCTTAGCCCACATCCGTGTGAGCCAGGGTCCGCGATGCATACTTATTTCATGATTAAAGCACTCTACTAGCTAAACATAGTGACGTTTACACTCCCAATATGCCCTACAGGGTGGATAGCTACACCTGGCATGGTAGTATCAATTGCTGGAGTGACAAGTGCAATTTGAAAATATGCATCCGCCACTAGTACATGCATACAATCGACTCTGGAAGTAATCCATAATACAAATAAATCACAAGTCCAGGGAGAACATTCCTGCGAGCCAATGCCACCCAGTGGCCCCAACATGGAGCAGTTACATAAGGACCATTTACATTACACACGTTTTATTTGTTGGACAAGGGGAGGTCGAAGGATTTTGCCCCGATTCACTGGTTTGTTTGCCCCCGCCGAGACTGGAACCAGGGCTGGCGCAGCCCAGGGCCGAGAACGAGCGGGCTCCCACAGGAGCAAGCCGGGGGGAGGGGGGACCCAAGTGACTCACTTTGCGACCCCAAACTCACTTACTTATTGATGCTCTTTAGTATTAGTGGACTCCTGTGTCTCTCTCTCTCTAATGGGACCCGGCCCAAACCAGATGTGCGGCCACAACAATACAGCTACCAAGGAGTTACCGGGAGGGCTGTCAGAACACCAATAAAACTACAAAGAGACCGGAGGAACCTAAAAGCACTGCACCTGATCCAGTGCTGTGCCTGAAAACTTACAATACGTTTTAAAAAACAGATGCTAACCTCCCTGCTTACGAAAACATAACAGAGGGGCCTAACAACAAATTCACCAGCCACTCGCTACAGGCCTGGTATTACCCCTGGCAGCACTTTTCACGCAGTAATCATACTGTAATTTACAGTGGCGCGCCAACCCCCCACCCAGAGGGGTTTGGTGAACAATGCTTGCCACTGCAGGATTGTGTTACCCAAAATGCGTACAGCCTCAGTTCACATGAGCATCTGCAATATAATTCCTAGCTGAAGATAACTGACAGCAGGGGACTCGGACCATATGCATATTCAGTCACGGCGATATTGAACGTTGTGCCCCAGTAATGCAGTCTCCCTCACCTCAACACCCTGTCAGAGAGCTACCCTACTCCTGCGCCCCCTGAAGCGTGTGGAGATGCGTGCTACCCACTCCTCAAAGCGCTTCTTCAGATGATGAATAAATACATGACTGCAGTTGCAAGTCAGTGCATAGGTGCCTTGCTTATTTGTAGATTACACGGGACAACCCGCCTCCTGTCCCCCAACTGCGTATGCAAGGCTACCCTGCCAAAGGCCCCTCCGGGACTCGCACAGACACTCTGTGTGGCTCTAGCCACGCCCACTGCCCTCACCCCCGCGCCATCATGACGCGGTGGCGACCCGAGGGAATGGCGCGCCTGGCAGGGCACTTGTTTTAGTACATACAAGCACAGGATGCCACGGCAACTTCAATATGCCGCTCATATAGATGCATATGATGTGGGCGCGAGCGCGACCCAGAGGTAAGGAACGCTCGAACGAGAGGCTCGAACCCCGGTTTAAGCATTACACGGGCCAACAAGCTGTCGCGCACGGGACCCGGAGGAGTTGGAGCGCAGGCCGGGCCCCAATAAGCAATGCACCTCCCGGCCGAGGGTAAACGATCGAGAAGCACGATGTCCGATACGAATAATTATATGGCGCGAAACAACCCGATGAATGAGCGCTTAAGAAGCCTCAACACGCTACGCATACAGGTGAGGGGCGATACTAACGTAAAGACCCAACCGGCCCGAAATACGCAAAGTCACAAACCGGTGTAGTCCTTATCTACGTACTTGGAACCGCGACACAAGTAATGTAACAATAAATACATGAGGAAGTATACCTAATTCTGGCCCGTACGGGGTACAACCACGACCTTGGCGTTATTAGCCCCCGATCTAACCAACTAAGCTCACCGACCAAGATGAAAGCAGCACGGTATTAAGTATTAAGAAGTTCAGGCTAGTCAAGTCACATAACTATACGTAGAATCCGTGTCCATGGTGCATTTACGTGGGCAGTGGGTAATCTCAATAACTGGTATGGACCAGGCCTCTTGTACCTACGTTGGGCGTCCCTGCAATGGTGGGTTGGAAAACAACTTGATGCATCTCATAGAATGATACCAGCCCTGGCGGCATTAATCCTCCAAATCATTGAGTGAGTACTATACTAATCACAGTGACGGAAGACGGTCAAAACTACATCACCCAGAATGCACTGGTTTGCCACGCACTGTTCCCGAATGGAACGCAGTCTATCACTATGACATGGAGTAAGGTGGCCACCCTGAAGATGGCCGGTGCGAAGGCAGTCTGTCCGTGCACGAGGCACTGCGGGCCATGAATGACCTGCTGCAGTCCGTGAGATAAGGGTGGAGGAAACAGGACAACCCCCGAAGCCTCAGACCGGTCCCGGCCCTCCGCGCAAAAAGGGGAAGCTCAAAACTAAAACCTTAGTCAAATGAATTACCACTGCCCACCCTATTATGAAGAAACCGGTCCAAGGCAACCGGAATTGAACTCTAACCTTAAGTAAGAGTCGGACCTTAAACCTTAGGCCACAGTGACTCTCGTGCGCGTAGACTCAAGGAGCGCGTGCGTCTGACCAGGCCTATAGCCACCCGGCCCCGAGTCCTGCCCCCCCAGCATGTCTAGGAACAGGGGAGCTTCTCTCCTGGGCCTCACACCCGAGTCCGACAATGGGTGGTCGATGCATCAAGAGGGGTCATGCACCAGTAATCCACGCTATCCCTTAGTAAAGGGATGATTTACAATTACCCTGTGTGCCTTCTTCAGATCTCCGTGTAATCCAGCTAATCAGTGCCCGACCAGATGCCCGGTCGGGAGAACAAGTACTCACTTTCCCGCGCAGATGCGGGAAAGGGGGGGGGGCCGTGCAGGATGAGCGAAACTTACTCCTCATACTACGGCGGACCGTGCAAGCCTAAGCGGCGGTCGAATGGGAAGTTGGAAACCCCCCCTTCCGTGCCCCCCATTCCAAACCCTCGCCACAACTCCACCCGCAGGAACTTTTAACGAGGCGAAGGTCCCACCCGGGCACGGCCTGCGTGGTGGGACCCGGGGGAGGGGGCAGGGGGGGATGGGTGCCGCTCACCTCGCTTACGACTTCGGCCGACCGTGCCCCACCATGGCTGAATAATAACCCGACAGCACGACCCAAACAGCGTCAAGCCAGCATAAAAGAGGCGCGAAAGTTAAATTTACATCTCTGTGTTCCAACAGAGTATGTCTCACTTTTAACAGTGCAAGGAAACGCATGAAGCCTCCCCGAGGAACTGAGCACGCATCCCAACACTCCTGAGCCCTTGAACATGTGGACATAACGGGGTGCGCCTCCCGAGCCCCGAAACCCTACGCTCACCGCCAATACGCGATACACACGACCCTCGGCTCGGCCTGTCCACCCCGGATGTCCACCGCGTGAAGTCTTACGCCGACACGACCAAACGGACGCAGAATCAAGGGACATGGAACCTGTAACCTTACGAGTAAGAGTACCAGGCCTTACCCATTACCACAGTGACTCTCGGCACCAACGTGCCCTACACGCTGGACCTTCCGACGGAGAACCGAGGAGAATAATGCTCCCGCTCCCCCCAGGCGCTTAACTACACTGCTCATCGCCGACCCAATCAGCGCCGCACTACATACAAATTAGGCCCCCGCTTTGATCTTGTGCCCCCTCCGCCCGTGGCCATCCAAGCCACAGGACCCCGTCGCCTGGTACTGCCCAGGGACGGGGCCGGGGCGGAGTGGAGGCGACAAGACTCACCGTTAAGGGGAAAGCGACGATGACCGATGCGGCGTGAATCCCGGGACACAGCGACGAGCAGCCAGCGACCGTAGCTGTGTAAAAGGCGAACGAGCGGACAAGAGGGCGAGGAGGGGGCGGGGACAGCATATGTACCCCCCTTTGCTCCTCCCCGCCGGAAGCAGCTACCTGTCTGGGGTCTCCCTTGGTCAAACCCAGGGACACGACCTCCCACCCCTGTGCCTTCCTGTGGCACTAAGGCGGCCGCCCTCAAGGGGGCGGGCCGCTGCGCAACCCCCCCCCCGGGCAGCCTTACATTTCAGAGGTACCTCAAGCCCTCAACAACAGATATCTGCGCGCAGAGGAGCTGTCTAAGGTGCTGAATCAAGCATTTCTCTCACTGAGCAGCCTGACAAGCCTGCACCTTGACTACCTTGAGCTTTCATAGGATCTTGCGCTCATCGATCACAGGCAAGGCTCTCTTCCACGCGCTGCCCGCGGGGCTGAAACACGTACCCTCCTACAAAGCTTCCTGTCGGAGCGCAAACTGACGACTTGCGCAACAACCAGACGTGCACAGGAAGGCCGTAGCAGAAGCGCACATTAACTCATTAGAGAAAGGCTGTCCACGACGCCGAAGCACCGCAAGAAATAGCGCTCACGGTTCCACAGGAGACGCACTCACTGCCCGCAGACAGACCAGAGACCCTTATACATGGGCACGCCCCTGGGTGTTCCAATAACAAGAACATAATGGGAAGACATAAGATTCTCTTCAGTCATGAGTTGCTGCGTCATTATGCAGATGCTTAGAAAACCAGATAAAAAAAACATAGTATCAATCAATCAGGGTTGGTTAAGCGCAGCTACTCTCCGTGTGGGGCTCAAGGCACTGGGGAGGGTAGGGGGAGAGGGTGGCTCAGTGGAGTGCTGGGGTCATCTGAAAAGCAAGGTCTTGAGGTCCTTCCTAAACTGGGACAGAGTCGGAGATTGCCAGTGGTGGAGGGGAAGGGTGTTCCAGGCTTTGGCTGAGAGGCAGGAGAAGGACTTTACAAAGGACTATACAAAGGAGTTCCCAAGAAAAACAATTCTACTCAACCGTAGTATATCCTCTAGTACTTCCAGCATGTAGGAAAAAAAAGTCACTGGTTGCATCTTTTTCGCAAAAACAAAACAACTGTAGAACTCTCCCACAGACAGGGTTGTGGGGGTTGCTGCAGCACCCTCAAAGTAACCTTGAGGGATTTCAGAGCAGACTTGCATTGTTTCTGTGTGACGCAGTCATTGCAAAGCAGCACAAGTCAAATGTCAATTAGTCATTATTCAGTTAATTAAAACCATTCCATGATATAAAACAACATACTATGAGAATTCTGCAAGCCTTGTTTAAAGAGAAAAGAGTTTTCAGAAGATTAAACCAGTTTAATAAATATACAACGTGTATGTTTAAAAATACAGAACTGATCTCCCCAACCCTTGATTCTGTTCAGCTGTGGGGATGAGAATTGTCTAGCTGAGATCACTTCTCAGGGAGGCCTAATTGTTTGTTTAATTCACATGGTGTCAGTAATACATTTAAAATGCTTTTAAGATCATTTAGATTAGATTGACTTTTTGTAAGTTTTTAGAGTGCAACAGATTGGATAGGGAGCCCCACGGTCCAACTAAAGGTAAAAGGCGTTCTTGCCCTGGTAAATATACTGTTTCCTATGTTGGTTAGTTGTGCAGACATCCCGACAATTAGACTGTCATTCAAGCAAAAATTGAAGCCAGCAGATGTAAACATAAGTGGGTCGAGGGGCTGCAATCATAGTTAATGTACGATTTAAATTGTAGTGGGCTTGAGCAGTTTACAAATGGAAAGGGCCAAGAGAGCTGAGCTGGGTGGTTCCGGGTTTCTTAGGATAGTAATCCGTTATGAGTTTTTGGACACGTGCAGGGGTTGAGAGGCTCCAGGCCGACGTTTAGAGAGTCTCTCAGTGTTTTAACACATTTCCCACACCTTGATAAAGTAGTGGCATCAGCATGGGAAAGACATACGGAAGATGCCTCGGCATACGGACCCCTTTATCAGCAATATTGGTTTTAGTAGGGCCCTCCTTGAATCGTCGATAGCGGGGCAGCGGCAGAGAAGGGGCATCCATAATTCTCGTTTGTACTCGCATAGTCTTCAGTCTTTTCTTTGTCTTGATTGGCCCATGCCGGGTAAAAATATACAATTGGTAGGCCAAGAAGGCACATGTACATAATGTCTCTCCGCACTCTATGGTTGATGGTGACTGACAAATATGATTGGAACCATCCCACCAAGTTTGATGAACTTAAGCAGCATAAAATCTCGGAGGACCTTAGAGAAGCCAAGTCTTGCTGGAATGAAGCTAGCTGTACCTACCTATTGATTACCTTTTTCCATGTCATGAAGGTAATAACATCTAGAGCATGTGCTGCTGGATCAATTTGGGAGGATGCAACTGCCCTATATAGTTGCCTGTTCCATGGAGTTCCAGGGTTCTCAAAGATGACTCTGAGGCAAGCCTTGAGGGTGTTCGCTGGAGTTTTCAGTATATATGTGTAGTATTTCAGAAAGTACGTTTCACAGGTTAGAGTTTGGGTTGATAGGCCAAGTTCCATTTGGAGTCTTGCTCCACGGAGGTATTCAGGCATTTGGAAGATCCTCTTCTACCCTGCGCACTGGGTGTTTTCAAGGCAACCAGAACAAGAACCATGAAAAGTCTAGTGGCCATACTGTAGCACTGGAAGAAGGGAGGCATGAGTAACTTTGATTATTGCTGCAGCAGAGGGGCTATTTAGTTTTTTGTTGAGGCTAGCTAAGACGTACATTATGGCAGTTGATTTCCTTTTTAGCAAGCTTTTGCGAGCAGAAGGTTGAGCAGATTCAGTGAGCCACACCCCCTGATGTTAATATTTTTCTGCTGTAGTAATGATCATTGGTCCCATGGTGCATGAAAAGGAATTCCTATTCTAATAACAGCTAAATATTATGATTTTGGCCTTTTCTGGATGATCGTGAGAAAGTTCTTCTCGTTATACAAGTGGAGGCTGGTCAGAGCTCATTGGAGGCCCACTTTTGTGTGATCCATGTTTACTATATTATCCGGGAATTAAAGTATATGAAGCGGCTTGTGACCTAATCAGGAGAGAGCGAGGCTGCTGTTTGCTAGAGCTTTCTCCAGGTCTGCCGTAAAAAGTAAGGGAGCTAGAACACAGCCTTGCTTCAGGCTCTCTTGGGTGGACATTTTGGGGGTGACTGTGTGTGGACTGGTTTCCACACAGACCCATGTGTTGGAGTAAAGTGAGATTTTTGTCCTTAGAAGGTTGGGGGGACACCTCAGTGTGACAGCTTCCTCCACAACGTTGGTCTGTCCACCTTGTCAAAAGCCATGCTATAGTCTATCAAACAGCAGAATAGGGGAAGCTGTTTGCTTTGAGCTGATTGATGGGGTAGGGCGGCAAGTGCGATGATGTTGTCGATGATGGCAGCCTCTCTGTGGAAGCCAGTTTGGAGAATGAGAGCAGCCCATTTTCCGTTACCCAGAACTCCAGTTCCTTTAGTAGTGCTCGATCGTATGCTTTAGCCTCCTGGTCAAGCAAGGCCATTAAGTGATCGCTGGTCAGCTTTGTTGACTCTCCTTTCTTAAAAATCGGGCATAGAGTGGAGCCTCTCCAGGCTTCTGGGATTTGACCCGGCTCAAGTCAAGGTTAAATAGCGGGGTTAAGACTGTTGCCTAACTCTCTGGAGAACATTTGAAGATATCTGCAGGAAGAGCATTGGGAACTGGTGTCCTATCGTGTTTCATGGCCTTGATCAGTTTTGAAATTTGGACTGATAGGATTAGCTTCTGTGGGCTCCCTAGGAGCTGGTCAGTGGGCCCTTGGTTGTCCGTGCAGGTTGTTGATTCAGAATGGCAAGAAAAGTGATCAGTTACATGACTCAACCATCCACTTGTGGAGACACTGTTTTCCCTTGTTGGATAAGGAGATTTTAGTTTGTTCACACAGTTCCAAAAGTGAGCAAGAGAATTTTCATTGAGCATTCAGTGTATTTTTAACCATTTGTTTTCTTCCAGGGCTTTCTTTGCTTCCCATACAACTTTTTTGTATGCCTTTGATGAGACTTTAACAACCCTTGCATTTTTACTGGTGGGGTTGATTTAGCATGTGCTGAGTCTTCTCCTTAGGTTCTTCCGCTGCGTAATGATGCCCTGATTGTAAAGCTGATTGTGATGAGTTGTTCTTAGTGGCTTGGTAGGATGTTGACGTCTCCCTGAACCCATAATGGAGTCTAACAACTCTTCGGTCAGTGTGCCCCAGTTATTTAGCATGACCCGCTCGATGGTATTGTTTGGGTTAGTAGTCAACCTCCAAAGCCATTTGGACACTTAGGAGTTGTGTGCGGGCCGCCATTTCATCCTCATGACAAGTTTGCTTGCTTCTATACCTGTAGAAGTGCCTACTGCTTGGAGTTTGATTGCTGCTGGGACCCCAAGGTCCAAAGTTAAAGCCAAAGGGTTGTGGTCGCTTTCCCCTCAGTTAAGGATTTCAAAATTGAGCAAGTGCTTCGCCAAGGAGCTAGACATGAAGATGTAATCGATTGTTGATAGTCCCTTGAATGTGGTGTAGGGCTTGTGTTGAAAATCCTGGCTTGTTAATGCTTGTTCCACGCAGGTAAAATTGAAAGAGGCAAGTAGGTCATTCATTTTTTTCCTGTAATTTGGTTGTTCGAAACATGGTGGAGACCTTTCCTAAAGCCTTGATGTTAAAGTCCCCCGCGATCACAATTTCATGGGAGGGATGTGCAAGGAGGGTATGATCTAGGCTGTTGCAGTGGGCCTCGCTTCCTCGCTGTTTAGTGATCTTTTGTGGATTATGATAGCAGTTAATAAGGAGCAGAGGGATGGCCTCATGACCAAATATTAGCCCTGTTATTGTTACCACTTGCAACGCCGGGTTGTTTTGAATGAAGGGTTTAGCTTCTAGTTTGCCAGATTGCTTTATTAAAATTGAAAGACCACCAGATGGTTGCCCAAATTAGCTCGCTCATTTGGCAGGATTAAAAAACTCATGGAAGCTGTGTAGTACTGTGGGATTTAAAGCCCACGTTTCCTGTCAACAGATAATATCGCTGTTGTACAGGAATGCTAATCCAGATTTGGATGACAGGGTATTTTTAACACCTGCGATGTTCCATGATGTAATTATGAACTTATTCTCTTTTGGTCGTTTCTGTGAATGAAGACAGAGTGATTGAGTACTGTTAAGAAAGGGTGTATCATACACCACTCAGAAGGTTGCTTGACTGATTCCATCCATCAATGTTGTTGAACCTTGACAGGCATCTTATGTTTCTTTGGTTGTTGACATAAGACACTACCAAGGAATTTGAGGATTTCAAGGTGTTTGGGAGCCAATCATGGGTGGCACCACATGCCCCTCTCAGTACGCTTCTGTGCCGTACAGTGGGTTCCTCCGTCAATAATACATGTGGGTATTTTGGTGGATGGATCTTTTGGAGCTCGATACTCCATTCTTCAAAGGTTTTTGTTTCTCTCAGGATGGCGGACCTAATGTTGGAACTTTCCCATGTGGTGATTGAGGCCTCCGCAGACCCTTTTTCATGGATTAAAGTGAATCTCACGGAGGCTAGTTGGTTGAAGTTAAGTTTTTCAGTGTGGGAATGTGTTGGAATAGTCAGAGCAAGTTACCTCTATTTAATGTATAGAGGGGCACATTAGAAGTATAGTGAGGAATGAAAGCCAAGCCTGGGTGACCCTTACTGTCTGCGGGTGGAGTTGCCCCATAGGTGGTGTCTTGGAATGCCAACCACATGTTGTGGGGGGGCAGGTGCGGTGCTGGTTCCACCTAATTGATCATTTGAGTGAGTGCTTGTAAAAATGCTGCTTTGGCCAGTTTGTGTCCAGTTGCTGGGGAGTTGGTCTTGTTGATAAAACTGTGTGTTTATCCCCCCAGTCTCATTCCTCCCATTTAGTTGGTGGATTTGATGTTGGGGATTATTTGCTGTATCCAGTTCTGATTCCACCAAATGAGTAGGAGCACTAAAGCGTCTGTGGGCCTGTTCCAAATTGACATTTGGGCCATTGAATGTTGTGGCTTGGGCTAGGTTGTTGGTGAGCACAATCGGTCAATGAGCATTTTGGTAGCGGTTTACTGCCTAGGAGGGGCCAGTCGAGTCATTGTTTAAAGTAAATCTGGAATCACCGTCAAGTTGGTGAGTGGTCGAATTGGCTCATGCTTCTGCTGTAAAGGCCCATTCAGTGGGTTCGGATAGTGGTTTTCAGATTCCCAGGCTGGTTAGGGAATAAGACACTACGGGTTTGCAATTCATTGCCCCAAATATAGCAGGTGTGGAGGTGGCCTCTATGTGCTGATTGGTCCGACCTGTGTTGGGGAGGGTGCTAGATTCTGAAGTAGGTGCTCCTCCTCTTTCTGTTCTGGAGTTTTCAAGTGATGCCTTGTTTCCTAAGACTGCCTCAATTGTAAATGGCACTATACTACCACACCATGCTTTGGTTATTGGGACAATGTCCTGCAAAATGCACTACTGAGCACACAATACTGTCCCACAATTTACCTGCTGTATCGCTATGTCTGATTTGCTGCTCTTGTTCCTTGAGTAATGCTTTGATTTTCCCCAACCGCTAATACTTACGGGATGTAACATTGATGGCAGCACCCTCAGTCTAAAAATTGTTCCTGCACCACAGGGATATCAAGAACCATATACATTTCAAAAGCCTGGTTAAGAGTAGATTTTTTCCTACATGATCACCAAGTTCTCAAGAAAAATATTTTCACTCAACAATACTTACACAACCTACAGCAGTTAGCACAATACAATACCAAAGCAGGATCTTGCTTCATTAGGTACTGAAGCATAATTAAACCATGCAGCCCAGAAAGGAAACTCCAGGCATAGAAGGCCCGACCAACTCTGAGGTGCACACCAACCCTAACATCCGCAAACATCCACAGACCTAGTTTTGTGAAAGACCACATAGTCTCCTCCACAGAGATACATTTCTGTATTGGTATGTATGTATGTATGTATGTATGTATGTATGTATGTGTTTAAGCATGTATGTGTGTATGAATGTATGTATATATAAGGGCATAGATAAATGTGTATGTATACATGTATAAATATATTGTAAGTAATTGGGTTATTGGTTGAGAGGGGTGAAAGCCCCCCTCAGGCAACAACCACAATGCTTGTCAGGGTGAACCACAATAGTCACTACATTACCTGTGCTTAACCCTCTGTTAGCTTGGCACACATGCAGTGAGGCTTAACTTAGAGGAAATGTGCAAAGTTTTTATGCAGTACACAAAGAGTAATAAAGTAAAATCACAACACAAGAAAATCTGAAATCAATTTAGAAAAATAGAGTACATTTAATCAATAAAATGATAACAGGACAACAAAAAATCAATCAGTAGAATCAGAGATATTCAATTTTTACGTTTTCAGTGAAAATAGCAGCTTAAAACACAAACCGCCAGTCACAGTCATCTGGTCACGCTAGACAAAGAGAAAGTCACAAGTTCAGGCTGACCACGATATGGCACAGACTGAATACAGGGTCCAGGTTAGTCCTGCAGTAGAGTTACCTTCTGAAGTCCAGCACAAAGAGTTCCAATTGTGTTGGAGGAGGCAGAGAGGAGCCCAGACTCAGGATTTTCATATTTTTCTTCATGGAGGAGCGTCCACTGATGCCATCCAAGGGTTCAGGCCCTTAGGGTCTTCTCTTGGGAATCAGGACTCACTCCACCAGAGGTCAGCATCAGGGCTAAGGCATGTCCAGGGAGGTCCAGGCAGGTCCAGTTGCAGCTGGTCAGCTGCACAGCTGCAGGGAGGCCTCTAGAAGCTTGTTGTGCAGAAGCTCAGTCAACTGACCCTTGCAGTCACTTTGTAGCCTGTGATTAAGGCAAGCAGGTCCAGTTCTTCTTTAGAAAACAAGGTTGTTCTTGAAGCAGCAACACCGTCCTTCAAGTAGCAAGGCAGCCCTTCTTGCAGCAGGATAGTTCTAAACCAGCCACAGGTCCAGGAGTGTATTGAAGAAGGTGCACAAAGCCCCTATTGTCACACCAGCTGACAGTCTTTTTGTGGGGTACTGGTTTTAAAAACATCTTCCCCTTCCCTTGGTCAGGGCTTCAGACTATGTGGGGTGACAAAAGGCAGGGCAGGCCTCGTGTCAGGTTCCTTTGTGTGTGCTGGAGGCAAATCGCTTTGAAGTGTAAGTGGGGCAGAGTACAGCTCCGTCCCAGTCATCCTTTTTGGAAGGTCCTCTATTAGCTACAAATAGGTCCTGTTGTTCACTCTCTAGTCCAAATACATATTTTTAATGGGGGAGCCATTAACAGGCCCAAGTAGCTGGAAAATCTTAGAAGGCCTCAGAAACATTTGTGGAAAGAGACAACTTCCTAGAAGTGGAAAGTTTAAAATTGTACTCCAAAATCCAACTTTACCATTACAGAGGTTTTTCAATTACAGCTCATTTGAGTGTAACGAGCATATTTCTACCTGCTTCTAATCCGAAGTTAGCAATTGTTAATTAAAAAAGGTAACTAAGTGTTAGCTTATTGGAGAGATAGTCCTTACAGTAGGGAAAAATGGCTTTAGGAGTTTTTCACTGCCTGGACATGTACAACATAAACCCACACGTCCTACTTTTTAAATACCATGCACACTTTCCAAAGAGCTTTTAGGGCCTGCTTTAGGGTTAACTTATACGTATTAAAAATAAGGTTAAGGCCTGGCAAAAGGTTTAGTTTGCCAGGTCAAAATGGAAGTTTAAAACTGCACTTCAGGCTGCAGTGGCAGGCATGAGACATGTTTAAAAAACCTATGTTAGTGTGTGGCACAAGAAGGGCTACATGCGGACTAGCAACATTTAATTTACAGGCCTTGGGTAAATGCTGTACCATTTACTAGGGACTTATAAGTATATTAAATGTATCAATCAGGTGCAAACCAATTGTACAGTGTTTTTTGAAGAGAGCACAAACAACACAGGTTAGCAGTGTAAAAGTACAAAGAGTCCTAATGCAAACGAAAACAGGCTGAGCAACAGAAGGTAAAAAGCTGGGGGTTACCCCAGGGGGCAGGTCCAACAACTGTTTCTTTAACAAATATTAAAAAATAATGGTTGAATCATTTTTCCATCTGGTCCCAAAACACAGATAGCAGAATTAATATTTAATCTGTGCGCTAGTTTTCTTATGGGACAGTACGATTGTTCATGCCCTCTTTTGCCAGGGAAGTCAAACCTTTGTTCCCACAAGTAGGCTGACTCTAAACCCAGTGAAGGGAGCTAGCCCCAACCACTTTTGAATGATCATAAAGGAAGGGGCTACTCATTCCCCTGGGCACACCTCTGGATAGACAAGCAGGCTCTGCACAAGAGAGAAAGGGTTTCCCCATCTTGGATTTAAGGAGTAAGGTACACTGTGGGATTCATTTGCAGTAGAGAAAACAGGAACTGCTGATAAAATGGATAGGGTTTACCTCAAAAAACGTTTACCCCATTGGTTAGGGAGGAGTTAGGCATCACCCCACCCACTATCTAGTGACAACCATAAATGTGGCACCCTAAGTCTCCCTTCTCACAACACATTCTGAACTTAGAAGGGCTGAACCTGCTGTTTGACACCTGTGAGGGGACCTGAAGGGCTAGACCTGCCCTCACTTGTGCGCAGGACAATGAAGAGGACTCCATGGGTCCATTGGCTGACCTCATGAATGGCTTCAGGGACACAACAAGCTGCAAGAGGACTTTTCACTGAAAAGCCTACCTGACCAATTACAAATGGATCTGTACTGGAGCCTGCTGGTAGCCTCTGCTGGAGTGACCTTGACCCCGAAGTGCTGTTCGTAAGTCCCTTAGGACCCTTGGCTGTGTCTAACTTCTCCTACAAATTCTGAAAGCTGTGGAGTTTAAAAAAGAATTTAGACTTTGAGCCACTGGAGGAGCAGAACCAACCACTCGAGCCGATCTGGCCAAGGTGCGATGACAGTGAGCTGAAAAAACAAGTCTCTCCTGCTTGGAGATTTTCCTCAACAGCAAATCTGTTTCAGCATCCCCTCATCCTCATGGAATAATCTTTGGGCATACCCTGTAGGCTGGGAGGATTTCGACTTCCATGCCAGAAAGTAAAATCGCTGACCAGGGTCAACCTGTTTGGTGTATACAACCCATGCACCATTGCTGTTGGCCTGATATTGTGCCTATGTCACAGTCACATGTGAACAGTTACTGCTGATTTGCTGCATTACTTTATCTGGGTGCTTTTTCTTTAAAAACATTAGCAATTCACATCATCTCTGGTACCCGTTATTGTTCTTTTTGGTGGTTTTGTTGCCGTCTTGTTTATATCATATTCCTTTATTTTTATAAATCATGTATGATTTTTATTGTGTTGTGTCTCTGAATTCCTAACTGTTGGCATTTCTGAATGATTTATACATTTTCTCTAAATTAAGCCTTTCTGTTCTCTGCTAAAGCTACAAGGCATTGAGCTCAGCTTTAAATTGTGGAATCTTTTGCCTCAACCTAATTTAGTGACTTTCTACCCTAATTAATAATGCACTTTCTTTGGAAAGCCAATCAGTTTTCCTAACAGGACCTATAAGCTTTGTCAATCATTGTTAAATACTAAATCCTATTGGAAAGAGTTAAGCAGACCCATTTGAGGAGGTAGGTAATACTTTTATCTCAGATATTTTTCTGCAGTTCTATAACAAGACATTATTAACCCCTTCCATGCGGGCCGGATTCCCCCGCGGTGCTGACCGTTACCTGCGCGGGCGTGGTCATGACGGAACGGTTCCGTCATGAGCACAGCTCAACCGACGCTCATGACGGAACCGTTCCGTCATGAGCGTCGAAGGGGTTAAGACATAGATGTATGTGAATTCGAGATTTAGCCATAGTCTAGGGGGCATATCAACAAGAGCCTTATCTTTGCTTTTTTGGCTTTAAAGCCAAAAAAGCAGGGATAAAACTATCACCCTCTTTACAAGTGGGTGCTAACATGCATTAGCGCATGTTAGCACCCGTTTTCCCAACGCCTCGCTTTGCATCTCTAATGAGATGCACAGTGGGCGTCACTGGGCAGTACTGCATGTAAATTATCGCTGATGTGCACATCGCGATATTTTCAAGGAGGCCCACGCATTTTAGCATTGTTTAGTCCTAACAATGGCTCAAGAAGCAATTTACTAAAATTACAAAATTCCCTAACAGATCAACATTCTACATAAAAACAAAATTAGAAAAAAGAGAGAAAGAAAGAAGAAATAAAGAATGCCCATATGTAGAAGACAATTCTAATCAAATTATTACAAATTTATTACATATTATAAAACATCAAAAACAGTAGGGCTCAATATGGTATGCTGGAATACAAACAATACAAATCAGCAACCAGACAAGTGGCTAATGAAAAATGCACAACAGGGACAGCATGTACAAAATGAATGTGTCCTTGATCAATTTTTGCCCTTATAAGCGTCGACGGCATTTTGACCACTGTAAAATTACATGGTCATCATCAGGACTATGAATTCTAATGAGCGTCACAAGCAATTCTATTTACAATGATCATCCAACCATATTTATTTAAGTTGGCCAGAAAAGAGTTCCAAGGTATCATTAAAAGGGACAGGTGTAACTTCAATCTGTCTCGAAGAGTAAAAATTCTCAAACTAGTCGCATCAATCCTTATAAATAGGAAGATGTCAGGTGAACAAATCACCACAGTACCTCCACACAGCAGTGGGCAAAGACGTCCGCAAGGCCGCCGAAGAATCGAGATTTCGGCAAAAACTAACGTCAGCTAAAATGCTGACTTACGTATGCTTAACACTGGGGGTGGATTATGCTGATAAGACCACAGGGTCGTATCAGCAAGGTTATCGCCGTTTTCCATGGAACATCGCTGGAAAAGAAGCTATGTTCCATGGAGAAACACCACTATCGCTGGAATAATTATCGCCATTGCGCTATGCGTTGTTAATACAGCGCTAGCATGGTGATAATTTCCAGCGATAGACGGCGAATTTTTTTTCACGCTAAGCACGGTCAGCGATAATTATCGCTACAGCTTGATAATATGCCCCCAGGTCTTTCTACATTCCCAAGGGCACTGGAAAGGCCTGTAAGAGCATACATCTCCTCAGTATAGCAATAATAGATGAATATTTCTGATAAAGTGGGTTCTGACTTTTTTGTTTATACTATTACGCCAGGCTATGCCATCAGAAAGGAGAAGATGAAAGGAGATACTGTGGCCCGGAGCGCTGCAGCTGTAGCCCCAGCCAAGATCGACCTCATAGTCAAGGCTGAGAGAAGATTTCAGAGCTCTCCCTGTTGTTCATCGCTGTCACCCATCACGCACTGCCCGCCTTCCCCCAGCAGCCTTCCACCATCCTGATCATCCACAATCCAGGGTCGGAGGGCTGGCCTGTCTCCACTCCCTCTATTATCATGCCTGTCATTCAGGGGTCCAGGTGCAAGGGTCAAATGGGCTGAGCGAGCAAAGCAGCCAGCCACCTCTCTTATTGCAGTAAGTCGGCAAGGCAAGGTGAGGCAGGTGGGTCATAGTTTGGAGCTAAAGTGCAGAAGCGGCCAGACTAGCGTCCGGTGTGCTTTGCATCGCAGTAGCCCCCTGCTTGTATCATGGAAGCCCCCAAACACTGCTCATCCTCTCATACCTTGCTTAAGTTCTTTTTAGGCCCCATAAGCTTCTCCGATAGAAAGCTCCTCCCTTGTAAACCCATTGCTTCTTGCTCTCCCTGTACCGCAGAATACATCCCAGTGGCACATTTGTCAAGCTGCCCCACCAGGCCTAGCATAAAAGGGGCAGAAGAACTCTGAGACCCCAGAAGACGGCCCAGTTCACAACCGCAGTATTCAACAGAGTGAGCTGACTACATCTCATTGATCCAGCAGAAGCAGGAAGAAGAGGAAAGAAAGGGAGCCAAAGGGGATTGCTTGCCCCCATGTTCATGCTGACAGCCTCGCTTGCTTGTCCCGTTCTATCTCACAGTCCACAGCCAGACAGGGGATACAAAGGAAGAAAAGCAACAGAACGGGTCGACAGAGCAACCACGCAGATGTCTAGTGAGCCAGGAAAGACTACTGGCCAAGCTGTTAGTGTCCAGGGCAAGGCGGCTCCCCTCAGTCATTCTAGTCACCCTAGCCATGTTAGGCTTTTGCCACTCACTGTGGGGCTATTACCCAGGCCCATTTTTAGGCCAACTCCTGGCCAATTAAGGCCAACTAAGTTAGTTTATCTCCAGGCACGTCAGAACTTGTGCAGACTCTACGATCTCCTTCTGCATTCAAGTTTAAAGGAATTATGAGTAACACAAGGTAAAGAGCTAATTTTAGAGTCCAGCTTAATCAGCCAGGCCAAAGGTCATAGAGCCCGTGTCTTCACCATTTTCTGCCCGTGGGCACACTGTAACCTTGTGCATTAATAGCTCAACATTAAGTGGGAGACACCGTTAGGAAGGCAGCATTTGTCAAAACCAGAGTCTGACAACTGCCACACAACATGCAACCCTCGACTACGCCTTTTTCTGTGAAACCAACAATCCCTTCCTCACATTCCAAGCATCCACAAGAGGATTTTCCTTTCCCCCATTTGTCAAGCCCTGCTGCAGGGGCACTAGCATGTTGCTCCAGAACAAGGTCTCCCGGGCACCAACTCCAACGAGAATCACAAACTATAGCCAAAAAAACACCTAGCCCAAATCTCCAACTGTAAAGCTACTTTAAGCGGACAGTAATGGATTGACAAGCTCAACTTGCATAATAAACACCTCATGTAATTTATCAATCCCTAAATCCCTTCAAGAGAATAGGGACCATTTCTCTGAACCAGAAACTGAATCTACCAGATTAGTCTCCTTCTACAGCGACATGCATCTTTGACAGGGGCTAGCTCAGGAGTAATACCAGGAATTTAATTTAGCAAGCTTGCCAGTCAAGGACTCAGTCTACAGCAACATACCTTCTTTGATGCCAAGCTGCTAATCTCTCCCTCTGAATGGGCCAATATATTATTGCACCTGCTGTTGTACACAGGAACCCAGAATCTGAGGAGTCTCTTATTCCTTTTAGCCCAACATTTTATTCTTCTATATTTGTGGAACCTAGACAAAACATCCAGAATAATACAGGTGGTCCACCTGCAATATGTTTTGGGACTTGTAGACTTATACCATCCACAGATCACATCTCCCAACTATATCCAAGTTGCAAGCATTCTGAAAATAGCTTTGTCCACAATATTGTACCTGGAGAGTTCTCACCTTTACTGCAGGAACAGAGTAATTCCTATCTAAATATTTCAGGAATACCTGCTGCACAACGTATTCTCGCTATCATAAGAACCACGTGTCATACAGTGGACATTGTTGCAGGGGCTTTGACTGCTCAGTCTTTAAAATTGAATAAATAAAATGAGTGGCATAGCAACTAACGTCGCAGAGGTTGACAGGAGAATGCTCACCATGGAATGGGTAGAGTCTGATTCCCTCTGGAGAAGAAGCTTATCAAGAGAACCTTGCAACTGTTCAGCGATCCTAGCTAAATTAGGAGAAGTCCCTGAAGTAGTTAAATCGATCATCACGGATTGCAAGAAGACACTTAACAGGGAGGACCTGCTTCTGCCAGATCAGGATTATAGTCGGCTCCCATCTAGTTCTCATACAGACCAGGTCATAGGGCGTCCATCTGAGGAAGCATCCATATTCACAAGTAATGCAGGAGTCTTGGCCATTGCTAGAACAGAGGAAAAAGAACATATATAACAATAAACATCTGTTATTGATCACCAAAATACCCTCCTGGGTGAATGTGTGCTTTACAAATACATGTTCACACCAGAACATGGGCTTCTATTGGAATTCTCTGTGGCATATTATCAAGCATATTATCGCCGCTTATCGCGGCAGTTTCTTGCCGCTAAAGCGGCGATAATTTTAACGGCGTCCTTGATAATATGCCCCAAAGTTCTTAATATTTTGGAATCCTTCACTAGCTCTTCGTACAGAGTTCCTACATTCATGAAAACCAATAAAGGGGGTGAACCGGGGCTAGCCTACTTGCCTACTCTAGCTTTCAGCGCTTCCAATCTTACTTTTCCACCTTTCTCAGCTGTTTTGTCGCTACTGATGGAACAAGATATCTTACACATGGTTTCTGGAATGTTAGCGGGTCACCAAATTTGAAAGTTGCATCAGTAGTCCCACTGTGTAAGAATCCCCAGTTGGACCCTTTCGATGCTGGTAAAATCGCCCTATCTCTAGGCTTCCCTTTATAGCCAAAATTGAAGAAAAGGAAATTAATAAAGAACTTACCGTGTTCTTGGAATCAAATGATCTTTTGGATCACTCACAGTATGGGTTTAGTTCCCAACACAGTACGGAACTGCACTAAACACTGCCGCAGAAGAATTAAGGGCTTTGCTGGATAAGGAGAACTCAGCAGTGCTGATCCTCCTCGACACGGTGGCATTCAGCACGGTCAATCATGAGATTTTGATTGTTGAATCACTGGGTATTTGTTGCTCAGCTTTATCATTATTAGCCTCCTTTCTCACAGACAGACTGCAGGCAATGTGGTTGCAGGGCTACTTTTCAGACTCCTTTTCTCTCCTGTGTGGGGTTCTGCAGGTGTCATCATTCAGCCTGACCCTGTTTAATCTTTATGTGGCTCTATTGGCCACATTGATAAGAAATTTGAGTTTTTCAGTTGTCTGCTATGCTGATGACTCACAAATTATTCTCTCTGTTCGTGGCGACCACAAAGAGTCAGCAGCCACCTTCAGGAATTGCATGCAACAACTGGATATCATGCAACTGTCTGAAGATGAAGTCAGATAAAACTGAGATATTGTTGCAGGCAAATAATACTTCGTTAGTTCACCAGACTGGTGGCTGGAGGAGCTAGGATCTATTCCAATCCCTGTGACTAAGGTGAAAAATCTGGGGGTGATTTTTGACAACCATCTGTCATTTGACAAACAGGTGAATGCCATTACCTCTAGTGCCTTTTTTACGTGAAACATTTTAAGAGCGGTTTTACCTTTTATTCCTTTGGAGCTGAAGAAACTTGTGGTAACTGCCCTCACTGTATCCAAAATAGACTATTGTAATGGTTTGTACATCAATTTACAGAAACAACTCCTTAACAATATACAAAATTTACAGAATTTGGCACCTTGTTTATTACTAGGAATACCTAGACATAGCTCAATGACCATGGCTCTAGTGCAGCTTCACTGGCTGCCAGTCAATAAGAGGACAGACTTTAAGGCACTGTGCATTGCCTATAAGGCCCTACATGGAGGAGGCCCTAATTATTTTTAATATAAACTAACTAGATATACTACTGCTAGAGCACTTTGATCATCCTCAGCAGCCAACCTCACAGTGCCTAAGGTCAGAAGATTGCAGTGGGTGGGGGGGGGGGGGGTAGAAGATTCATTAATGGTACATCCAAACGATGGAATGCTATACCCCTCAACTTAAAGACCAGCTCTTCCACATTAATATTTAGAAGGAACTTTAAGATCTGGCTTTTTAATCTAGAACCTCTGCTTTTATGGCCATAAAAATCTTATGCTGTGCTATCAGAGCCACGATGCCCAAGGGCATTAGAGCGCTTTATAACATTTATTTTCATGTTTAGAACCACAAACTACCCAAAATCGGAGAAGGAAAAAACGTGATAAGTTTCACCTAAATCCTAGCTTCAAAAACCTCATCCAAAAAACAAAAAATAAAAACGTTGCTTTAAAAAACAATGAGCAGGCCGTGGAACACCATTCATCACTGGCACCACAAGAGATCAGCAGGGATGAAGTGGAAATAAACCCAGCAGAACAAAGTTACCAAACCACACATGCCACAGATTTTGCCATTACAATTACTGAGAACTCTACACCGCAGCTCCAATGTAATCCTGATTGTAAGGAACACACCCACATCCAGGGCTTTCTTGAAAGGTCCAAGAAAGTTGCCACTGACGTCTATTCTTCAAGAGCAAGCAAACGCCTTGAGCCTCGTGTCCCATGATAAGATCTCTGAGAACCCTAGGAGTCCTCAAGCAATTGCCATGTCCCAGACTGATTTATTTTCAGTTATTCCAACTGCCAGCTCAAACATGGCCATAGTACAATTTTACAAACTCTTGAAACTAACTTGGACGCAAAAGTGCCAAGACCTGTTTTGGAGTTAGGGGCCTTGACCTCACCTTAGTCATAAAGTTATTTCAAATGAATGAAGTACACAGTACCACCTCCTCCCTGCCCCCACCAGTAACCTTCATATGAAAATCAGGTTTGTCCAGGACCCTACAGATCTTACCGCAAGCGCTCAGTTCTATTGTCCATCTTATGTGGCGAAACCGGCATGTCATGGGACAATCAGCTTGTCATCAAATCCACCACAAAATAATGGGTGGACAGCTTGAGTAAACACAATTTTAAAGAGGAGTTCAAACTTTCTGGCAGCCAACATAATGCCAACAGGAACAATATGACACTGTTTACACCAACCTATTGCTCATGGGGCCCTGGTGATGCTTTGAATAGAGGTAACCTATTAAGGGCAGTCATGGTGTTGCCCTGCCAAAGTGTCATCCAATGACCTGCTTTGGGTAGGTTTCATTACTTCAATAACCCAGGAAGGTTTCAGAGAAGCGAAGATATCTTGGTGGGCAAACAGGACCACCAACAAAACAATTTTAACAAAGGAAGACGCATTGTTATACTGGGGAATCCTTGCTGCTGAAGGAAAGGCAGAAAAGGTACCTACGCTTCTTAGAAAACCAATGCCAAAATAACTTTGGGTGAGAGGCAATGTTAACCACAGCCTCTCCTCAGTTTTGCCTGTGACCCAATCAGCTTCTTTGATCAACAACATCTAGGTCTAAGAATCCAAATAAATAATGATGTCAACTGGGAGCTACACATGCAGTCTGCCAATATGGTCCGAACAAAACACCATCTCTGTTTCAACCGTCCTCCCAAGTAACCATATCATTTGGCATGGCCACTGGTAGCAACGTAAGGAGTCCCTTAGGTAAATTAGAAGTTCATCCAATAGGATAAGCATACAGCTCACTGTGAGAAAATTGAAAAGGGGAGATTGATCAGTTGGAATATTGCTTGCTTGCAGCCAAAATTAGAGGACAAAGAAGTGATCACCTTCATTAAATCTCACAGAATCTGTTGCTTTCAAGAGATGTGGGTGCTTTATGAAATCATCCTTGAGGGGTTCTCTACCTATTCACTATATGCAATTGAAGGCAAGATGGGCAGGCTTAAAGGTGGCTTAACAATCTGGGTCTCATTGAGGCTTAAAGCATCAGTGCGAGAGGAAAGCATACAGAGAAATGGAATCCATATGCAACATCAGGAAATTAGCCATGATATACGGACTTTGGATTTATTCAATGTATACATTCCATCAAGGAACTTGAGCGATTATCTAGCAATGTTAAAGCTCCTAAGCTCCTATATTAGTAATGCTTCCAAGGGGAACTGCCTCCAGCTAATCAGTGTCAGGACGAAGTATGGCTCTCTGTCTTAGTGTGCAGGGACTTTAACGTCAAACAAGATATATCTATGCTTGATCAATCAAAGCTGCGGGCATGGAGGCCTCTTTCCTTGCCTTGGTTCCAGACCCTAGAATCCACAAGAAGGAGATGAGAGTTCAACACCTTTCTGCTGCAGAACAATCTTCTTACAGTTAACGGCTGCATTCTTTCAGACCAACCTTCAGATCTGGTATTCGAGAGAGCTTTATAGACTATGGACCAGATGTGCGACCATTGAAATTTGCGACTCGCAAATTGCGACAAATTAGAGTCGCAATTTGCGAGTCGCAAATCACAGTGTACAACAGTGTCTCAGACACTGTTTGCGATTCCCAATGAGTTTGCAAATTGCATGCATCATGAATATAAATGAGGCACTCTCAATTTGCGACCCCATTGGGAATGGCTGGCCCTCCCATGTATGGTGGCCTGCTGAGCTCAGCAGACCTCCATGTCTGGGACTGCTTTCAAATAAAGTAGTTTTTTTTTTTTTTGCAGCCCGTTTTTCTTAAAGGAAAATGTGATGCATTTAAAAAAAGAAAAATGAAACGTTTTCGTTTCATTTTTTAAGGGCAGGTAGTGGTCCCTACCTGCCCCTAAAAAATATTTTTCCCTGTATTCACAAAGTCGAAGATGTCCCCTGGGGACCCCTTTCCATTTGTGAGTTTTTTACCACCCTTCTGAGAAGGGTGGTAAACTGCAAATGTTTTGCAACTGCAATTGCGGTTGCAAAACAGTCTTACATAGGGCTCAGACTCGCTATTAAGAAGGGACGCCCTTAGAACGTCTCTTTCTAATATCGAGTCGCTAATCCTATTTAGCGAGTCGCACATCATTAGCGACTCGATAAATAGGGTTAGTACATGGGCCATTTGTTTTTTACATGCAGAAACCGGTCGCAAACACGTTTACACATGCAAAAAACAGTTGTACATCTGGTCCTAACTCCTATCTAATCAGGTGTCATTGAGCTGAATCATTAATATGACAAAGCAAGGAGAATTGAGAGCAATCATAACCCTTTAGTCATCACTTTTGATGTAGCGCAAAATCCATTTACGTTTGTAGTGGTGCATTTTAATTACAAGTGTAGAACGTATCCTCATATAAGCGTTTGTCATGTTAACCTTAGTGTTTGGATCTTGCAATGTAATAACATAAATGTGATGTGTTTAAGCCAATATGTAGAAGAAGTGAAGAATTAATGTGGAAGTTCAAATGTATCCAGCAGAAAACACTAACCGAAAACATTAGTGTTGTGTATTTGACAACCATTTATTATTGAATGTTTTTACTAATCGTGTCATTTTATATGTAGATTGGAATATTAACCGAATGTGCCTTGATTTCTATGCAACTTCGTAAAGCTCATATTCCATTTATCTTTTGTTAGCTGAATCTTGTAGGGCGGAAATACATTTCCCCCTGGGAGTTCCCGCATTAGAATTAACAGTTGAAATTCATGTGCACATTGGATTGTGCTCTTTCTCACGTTTGTGTTGCTACTGGGAGAAAAGGTGGAATAATGTATTTATTTTAGGAGTCAGGCAAGGAGAGAAGAGGATATTAGGAGTTTATTTATTTTGATTTATTTATTTGAGGTTTTATAGAGAGCAAACATGACCTGTTAGTGTATCAGAGACCTTTACAGGGGAAACACGTTGCGTACAGGTTAGGCATGGGCAACACACATGGATAATGATAAGGGAATTGACTACATTAGTACAAAAACCAGGGTTATACACAATAATCAATGCAATACAATAATCAGCAGAGTGAAATGTCAGCGATATATAGAGAAAACCAGCAATTATATATGAGGGGAGATATGATCACAAAAGGCAGAGACAACCAGCAAAGCATTTGAAGGAGTAAGAAATCGGTACAAGGAAGGGCAACCAAGCAGAACAGGAAATTATGCATTAGAACAAAAGCAATAACACAAGGCGGTATGCGCGGCAAAAGAGAGTTATGGGAGGAATTTGTTCATTAGGAAGGTTTTAGCTTTCTTTTTGAAGATTGAGAGCAAAGGTATTCTTCTGATCGAGGATGGTAGCGAGTTCCAGATCCTTGGTGCAGCCCCAGAGAAGGCACGGTTATACGTTTTTTCCTTATGGAAGCAGGGTGGCTGGAGCACACGGTCTATGGTGGACCGGGATTTTCTGAATCCCTCAGATAATACGATTTCCTGGGTGAGATATGCCGGGTAGTTCGTGTATAGAGATTTGTGTTTGATACAGGCCAGTTTGATCTGGATTCTAGTTTCAAAAGGAAGCAAGTTCAAGACCTTCAGATGTGGGGAGATGTGGTCAATTTTTTTAGAGCCAGATAAGAGTCTTGCTGCTGCGTTGAGGCATGCTTTTAGAGGGGCCGTGGATGTCTTTGGTAGGCTAGATAGGGTTGAGCAGCCGTATTCAACTCTGGAGATAACTTTTCTGCGTTCAGTTTGAGCTGGTTGTTGGCGAGCCATTGAACAGTCAGTTTTAGGGCACCATTCAGATAGGTAATCTACTCTAGAGATGAGATTTTGATAGATCTGAGTAGCATTGGCATACATATGGAAAGGGATGTTGGCAGTGCAGAGTATTTCAGCTAATGGTTCAAGGTAGAGATTAAAGAGGGTAGGGGACAAGGTAGAGCCCTGAGGGACACCGTTATCGGGGAAGGAGCAGATAGGTTACTGTTGACAAAGAATCTCTAGGAGCGGTTCTGGAGAGAGGAACCAAACCATTTGATGACGGTACCACCGAGACCCATCCTGTGTTCAATGCATTCAAGTAGTTTCTCGTGGTTGACTGTATCGAATGCCGAAGAAAGATCCAGTAGAATCAAGAGACAGGTTTTGCCTTGGTCAAGAGCTTAGAGAGCCTCATCTACAATGTGAAGAATAGTGGTTTCAGTGCTATGCGTAGGCCTGAAACCAGATTGGAATTCGTCAAGCAAGTTGAATTTGGCGATTTGTTGGCTTAGTTGAAGCTGCACACATTTCTACAACACTGTCGCAAGAAGAGGAATATTGGAAATTGGTCTGAAGCTGTCTGAAATTGCAGGATTCAGAGCGTTTTTTTTAGGATGGGGATGACTTGCCCGGTTTTCAGGGAGTCAGGTATGAACCCTTGAAGAAGGGAGGCATTGATAATTGTAGTCCAAATGGGAACAATGAATGGGGAGGTCGCTGCCAGACAGTTGGAGGGGAGCGGGTCATTGAAGTGGGTATTCGGTTTTAAGGAGGATAGATGGAGTGGTCATCATATAGTTCAAAGTTGGACCAGTGGGCTCAATTTTTGGGAGTTGCCTGGGGGTAAGAGAGGAGAGATGGGTCCCAGTAAGAGGAGGTGGGAAGTTAGAGGCGGAATTAAGTTTGTTTCCTAGAGAGTAAATTTTTGTTGTACAGAAGGAGGAGAACACCTCACAGGTTAATTAGGGACTTTGTGATTTCTTTGGATGATTTAGCTAGTTTGTTTGATTGGTGTTTGACTATTTCAAAGAGCTTGCGGGGTCTGTTCTTGGCGTTTTCCAGTTCTGATCTGGAGAACTCTTTTTTGGATTTGAGGATGTTCCTTTTGTAAGTATTTTGGACTGATGGAGAAGTTTAAGTTGGGAGGCTGAGGGGTGCTGTCTCCTGTTTTTTTCTGTAAGTCGGAGAGCTCTTCTTCCGTTATTGAGGGGTCCGCTGAACCAGGGGATTTGTCTTTGATTTCGGACCTTTTGAGCTTTAACGGGGCCAAATAATCAATTATGTTGGACATAGTCTAGATGTAGTGCTCTGTGAGGCCGTTGACCTTAGATAGATTTGGGGGGTGTAGGTCATTCTCGCTGCGAGCGGTCTGCTTCTCGAGGTCAAGGCTCTTAGTGTCTCTGAGCCAGCGGTTCGGTTTCACAGGTTGCCCTGGCCTTTTCATGCGGTAGTCAGGTATTAGGAAGGTGATGGCATGGTGGTCTGACCAGTCGCACGGATCTATTGAATTAAGGCTGACCGCCGAAGCCCTAGGAAAGACCCAATCCAGCATGGGGCCTATCGTGTGGGTTGGAAGTGCGCAAGCTTGAGTGATTGGTTGGTCAGTGAGGAGGACTTTGAAGGCATTGACTTGGGAGTCATTGGGGTTATTTCAGTGCAGATTAATTTGTAATTTTGTAATTTGTGAGGGTATTTGTAGAGCGCAACGGTCGCTCCGGAAGGAGCATCTTGGCGCTGATTTCCAGGTAGAAGATCAAGTAACTTCCTAAAGGTAGAAAGGTTAGATGGCTGCCATGGTGTAGTCGTCGGGAAGATTAAAAATCCAAGTTTTTAGTGCTTTCCTGAAGTGTTTTTCTTGGGTTAAGGACCTCAGGAATTTGGGCATGCTGTTCCAAGCTTTAGTGGCAAGATGATTTAAGGTTTTGCCACCTTTGGTTTTCAAAGAGAACCTAGTAGGAAGGATTAGATTGTCCTTAGAGGAACGCAGGGATCTGCTAGGGTTGTAGTGAGGGAAACGCTTGATAAGATATTTTGGGCCGGAGTGATTAAATGCCCGAAATGCTACAATAAGAATCTTGAAAAATATTCTTTTGTGCAGTGGGAGCCAATGTAAAGATTTTAAAGCAGCGGATATTGAAGATTTTCTGGGTAACTTCAGAACTAATCTGGCTGCAGAGTGAAGTACGCTTTGGAGTTTTTTAAGTGTAGCTTTCTTGGCGCCAGCCAGAAGACTGTTGCAGTAGTCCAAGCGAGCAAGAACTAGGGCCACTGCGACGTTTTTTCTAGAGTCTATTGGTAAAAAGTCAAAAAACTTTTTTAGAGATTTGATGATTCCGAAACAACGGCCGGCCACAGTCCTCACGTGTTGGTCGAAAGACAGATCAGTTTCAAACAGGACTCCAAGGTTCCTTGCAGTTGTTACAGTCTGGGGGGAACAGCTGAGTCTTCAGGCCACCATAGGCTAGGACAAAAATTGACATTTTTTCCCATAGGGAGGATCTCGGTCTTGCTGGAATTACATTTTAGATGGTTTAGATCCATCCAATGAAAAACAGCTTTCAGACAGCATTTGAGGTTCTGCTCCGCCTCAGTCGAGTGTTCCTCTAGGGGCACAATGAGTTGCGTATCATCGGCATACGATGTTACGAGTATGCCGAATTACTCAATCAGAGAGATGAGTGGAATTAGGTAAATGTTGAAGAGGAGAGGGCTCAGGATGGAGCCCTGAGGGACTCCAGATGAGACCCTCTTCTCTTTGGAGAGGAAAGGACCTAGGGCGATCGTTTGCGATCTGTCCGTTAGAAAGGATGTTATCCAAGCTAGAGCCACCTCTGAGATACCAATATCTGTCAGTCTGCTAATCAGAATGGAGTGCGAGATGGTGTCGAAAGCCGCCGTGAGGTCTAAAAGAATGAGGACGGCATTCTTCTTCTGATCCTGCAGCAGCTTTATAGAGTCTGTTAACTCAATCAGTGCAGTTTCTGTAGAGTGATGGGGGCGAAAGCCTGATTGTTGGGGATGGAGTACATTGTGTGCTTCAAGATACCTTTTAAGTTCTCTATAAACCGTTTGTTCGGTAATCTTTCCTAGTGCTGGAAGGAGCGATATTGGGCGGAGATTAGTAAATTCAGAGGGGGATTTGTTAGATTTCTTCATCAGGGGTTTGACTATTCCCTGTTTCCACAGGCGAGGTACAATTCCAGTGCTAAGAGAGGAATTAACAATCTTGTTAATAATTGGGTTCACCACGTCAATGAGTTGATAGAGTATTCTATGGGGGCAGGGGTCAGAGGGTGAACCAGATTTGCATGCCAAGATAATTTCTCTAGTTTGATCTAAATTAACTGGAGTGAAGTTTTTAAGACTTCCAACAGGGATTTCTTTCTGGGCGGATTTACTTAAGGTCTGTGTTACTTGGGGAGGAGGAAAATGTTTTTGGATGACATCTATTTTCTCCTCGAAGAAATCGGCAATTTGGTTACAAAACTCTTGGGATGGTGGAATTTCAGGTTGTAACGCTCTGGGCTGGGTGAACGTCTTCACAATTGAAAACAATGTTTTTTGTTTATGTTTGGACTCTTTAATGGCGTTTGTAAAAAAAAAATTTTTTTAGCTGTTTTAATGTTGGAATGATAGGTTTTCCTCAGCTGGATATATGAAAGTTTGTCTGCCATGCAGTACATTCTACGCCATTTGCGTTCAGCTTTTCTGCAAGCTAGATGGGCTATTGCTAGCTCTGGGGTGAACCAGGGGGCTCTGGTCTTAGATTTTTTATCTATTCTTCGGGGACGATTGGGAGGTTCACGAGCTTTAATTTCCTGACGAATCCAACTGTGGAAAAGGTTAGCGTCATGTTCGATGTTACCGGTAAAGTTAGGAATCTGAGAATTGGTGATGGGATTTAGGTCGATGTTTTCCTGTACCTTTTTCCAGTTAACGAGGTTATCCGGGTGTGAGCTAGGTTTACTGGTAGTTAGCACGCGTGAAGTTTTAATTTGGAACGGGATCAGGCTTTGATCAGTCCATATTTGAGGGACAGGAGGTAGGGTTGTTAGAGGGGAGATGTTAGTGCAAACCCCATCAAGTGTATGCCCTAGTAAGTGAGTGGGCTGATTAACTCTTTGATGGAGATTAAAGATTTCTAGGGTCTGAAGAAAGTTGTTGACTTGTACATCGGTTTTGGACTCAAGGTGTAGATTAAAGTCCCCAACGAGAGTGAAATGTGGATATCTGAGGAGGAGGTGAGCTAAGGAGTCACTCAAAGAGTCTAGGAATCTGGTGGCATTACCAGGGGGGCGATATATCAATCCTCCGGAGAAGGACGAAGAGTCGTTAAGTTTGATAGAGAAGCCAAGACCTTCCATGTCTTTTAGGGGGTCTAAGTTAAACGTGTGGCAGTTGAAGCTGTTTTTGATTACTACAGCGACACCACCACCTCTTCCCTTCAGTCTGTCTTGCCTAAAGATGGAAAAGCCCTGGGGGAGGGCTATGGCTAGATCAGGGTTACTATCGTCCGTTAGCCAAGTCACAGTAATCAGGAGGCAATCAAGATCTAAATTTTGGATAAGGTCCCTTATGTCTTGGCTGTGCCGACACATTGAGCGAGCGTTGATCAGCCCTCCTTTAAAGTGTGGTGAGTTATCCGTGGAGTTGGTTACGGAGGTAGGTGATTTAGCTGGGTCGCTGTCAGAGGACCAACGGCAGAATTTACAGCTGAAGGGACCATATTGGTTCTTCATGTCAGGTTTGCAATTGCAATTGTACATCCCGCGTAGGCGGTATAATTCGTTAGTCAGATACCTTACTAAGGAGGGAGTTAGGACAGAATTTCCTGCGCCTGTCGTGCCTGTCGCGGACTTGGCGCGGACGGGCGCAGACGGGCTTGCCTTAGGCGCGCCTTCGGCGCGCAAACGGCGCTCCCGCTGCGCTCGTCCGCTGCGCTTCCTGTGCATGCACATATCTAGTTGAGGGGGGTGTGGCCTCAAGGGGGCGTGGTCAGCGAGCACGCCTGTGGGAATGGTGGCCGCTCGAGTAAACAAACAAACGCTACAGCGTTCAAATCGGCTGTGCGTGAGAAGAAGGAGCGAATGGCTGCTGCCCCAACCAGAGTAATGAGGGCGGTAAGCTTTGTATTGTCAGTGCGCAATTAAAACATAGCAAATTAAGTGACACCAATACAATTTTTAAAACCAGGAAGAAACAAGAAATCGTACCGCCACCTCCCGGCTTCCGCCTCAGGAGTGGGTTAGGAAATCCTCATTAAGCTCACTTAGGGAAATGTCATTGGAGTGGGGGGAAACCTTAGCAGTAATGATTTCCATGAGGAGATCAATGAATGTGTCGTTGATAAGGAGAACTGTTGTATTTTCTCTCCGGAGAAGGTCTGGTAACAAAGTCATCTTGTCACTGTCTGGGAGCATCGCCATCTTGTGCAAAAATACCTATGAAAATGTGGACTAATCAGATGGCGTGACTCGAAAGGAATCCTTGGAAGACACCTATGATATTGGGACATTGCAAATAGGGAGAGAGCACCAACTCACCCTTGTTTACGGAGAGAGAGAATCTTAGAATGAGCTCTGTTCCAATAGTTATATGCTGCCTGACCCACTGAAGTGGAGAGATGTCTAAGGAAGACTCCAAATGCTGACACCTTAACCTGTCCTACCCCAAAGAATGCTCAAATAGGGATGTTATGTTACTGCTAGTGTTGGGACAGATGAATGCTTTATTTTCATCAACCCTCGATGCAGAGGAACTTGGACTTGGGTTTTCTGATTTTCTGCATCATAATTCTTGAATTGCCTTGAGCATTTTGAAACGCCTCAACCTTATTCGCAGATTTGGCTTTATGGTTAGTTCCGATGGATTTCTACACCCTCGTCTTGAGGTGTCTGGATGTCCAGTTATTCTTAGCTTTATAATAAATCAACTAACCTTATTTGGTAGTCTGTGGTTACTATTGGTCTAGTGAAACTGTGATCAAATTAGTTGACATTGTTAAAAACTTCTCTCCCCTCCACGATTTCATGCTGAGAATATTACCATTAACTTGAAGTTTTAGAGCAGATCTTGAACATACGGGCCCGGCTCCTTCACTTTCATGCAACCCTCTCCAACTATATTTTCTGAGACTTTCCCTCATAGAAAGATTGTGGCGAAACTATTACTAAAATATAGTAGGAAAAAGCTTGCCTGGTACACAAAATGCAATAAAAATATTTATAGCATGTATAGCCACACCCACTGCAACAAAGTCTATAGGGAAATCCTAGATGAGAAGCAAACATCTAACCTGACATCTATTGCGAAAGTTGGTACGCTGATGAGAGTAACTTATAATGCGGGGGACAGTCCAGCACGACTTAAAGGTGGTGCTAATGTCCCCCTCTCAATAATTAAAACACATTGGTATGACTACAAACGTGCAAAAATAGAGCAAGCTGTGTCAAAGTCTTCAAGAGCCAGCGATCAGCAAGAATACAAGTGTTTGTTAAGTATGAGTCATTATATGTTCCCTTGCGAGCTTGGGCAGCCCTTGAAAAGGCATCAAGAGAAAAGGATAATTCAAGTTTATGGAACTGGATTAATTAGAGCTGCGAGGGTCCTATAAGAAATCTGGACCCAGTTATCACCGCTGTCGCACAGGTTAATCACTTTCGAAAAAACATATAAATTGACAGCATCCAACAAAGCTTAAGCATTAATGCCTCCCCCTGTCTCTGGTCAAATCAAGGTCAGTCCCCCTTCAGAAAGATCTGTAGCCATGTCACCTCCAATAGTAGGAAATGATGATCAAGTTCTTAGAAGAGGAGATACATGCAGCTATTCTGTCTCAAAAACCAAATATGGCCCCAGGCCCTGATGGCCAACCAATACTTATTGCAACAACATAACTCTATGGGCACCATTATTAACAGCAGTATTCAACACAACCTGAAAGCCTAGGTGGTCCTGGCATCATGGAAAACAGCAGTTATAGTTCCCTTCATAAAAAGGGCTTTTGGAACGATCCAGCTAACTACAGCCCAGGTCTGCTGCTAGACAATGCTGTGAAGATTTATGGAAATGCACTTCTTACTAGAATGGATACCTGGGTTAAGGAAAAGAAACTACTGTCACCATTTCATGCTGGATTCAGAAAAGCCAATAGTACAATTGATCAAGCAATAAGATTACACAACATGTCTTAAACAAGCCATTATAAAAATACAACATTGTACATGACGTTTATTGATCTTAAAACTGCATTCAACTCAGTCGATAAATCTAACTTGTGGAAATCCCTTCACAAAATATGTCTCCCGATTAAGCTTGTGACAGCTGTAAAACAGCTACTTCACAACAATTCAGCAGCCAACAGATACAGCACAAAAGGAGAAATGATGCCTAACTTTGTCTAAAAAAGCGGTGTAAGGCAAGGCTGCATTGTCGCACCCTTACTGTTTAATGCTACAAAATTTTAACTTGGATGTTCCTCATATCGAGGGAAACAAAACCCCAATATTACTCTTTGCAAATGATACAGTTCTACTCTGTTGCACTGAACTGGCAATGCACAAATTACTGAACAGTTTTGAGTCCTACTGCATCAATAAAAATCTTGTGATAAATACCACGAAAACTAAATTCATGATAGTGAGTTACAGGAATCATCTCAGTTAGACGAATGAATGGACTATGCAAAGGCACTTTCTGTATATTTTAAAGGTACTTAAAATATATGGAAGGGCCTGAGCAGAGTCCATTCAGTCGACTATCTGGGGATCAGATTTGATGAGAAGTTATCTTAGTCTGCCCAATCATCTAAAAGTAAAGGGACTCTGCTTCACTATAGCAATACAGTGTATAGATGTTTTCTCAAGTGCAGAAGGAGACTCTTTTCAATGGCAGTCCCCACTCATCAAATGAAAGTCGTGGCAGTAAGCATCTTTGATGCAGAACTTTGTAGGTTTAAAAACCCAAAGGGACTTGGCTAGGTGGAAATTCAAACTCTATGCCTCCCACTTTGCCTGCGGCCAGGGACTCCGCTAGAACTGGGGTTTCTGGTTGGCAAAGGAATGCACCCTCCCAAAGCAGGAACCACCACTCTAGTCAGAGTAAGCTAGAAACACACCAAAAAATAATCTGTGCTCACCCTCTGGTAGCTTGGCACAGAGCAGTCAGGCTTATCTAAGGAGGCATGCTTAAAGTATTTGTGCAACACACACACACACACAATAACATAGTGAAAACACCACAAAATATACCCCACACAGGGTTAGAAAAATAGACAATAATTACACAAGTAAATTAAGCCCAAAACGACAAACATCCAAAGGATAGATCCGGAGTTCTGAATTTTTAAAGATTAAATCAAAAAGTAGTGCTCAGAAGCAAATAGTGCTTAGGAGTTACTTGTGGCCACGCTGGACTGGGGTATATCCAAAGTGCAGGCCAACCGCAATAGAGGGCAGTCTGGCTACAGTACCAACGCAGGTCCCTCTGAAAAAGTAGCTTGGCTGGAGCAGGCGTCGCCGTCATAAACTCAATGTGTAATTTCCAGTATGCGCGGGCAATGATGGCTTCGTTGACAAATCCCTTTACAATGCAGTCACTGCATCATTTTCGAGCCGCACTGCCCGTCGCCATCGAGGCTTGCAGTCCATTGAAGCGTTGTTATCGATCAGCTCTTGCGTCAAAGGGCAATGCGTTGGTTCTGATTGGTGCAAAGTCATCACTGCTTTGATTATCGTGGTTCTGCACAGCAGAAGCTCACTTCCAGGGCCCAGGACTGTATTGGCACCATTTGGCAGGGCAGCACTCACAGATGGCAGAGTCCACGTTCAGTTGCAGGACTGAAGGAAGTCTTTGATGGCCATGAGACTTCAGAACAGGGGGAAAGGCAGAAAGCCCTTGGTGTTACTCTGGGTTAAAGTGAGATGGGTCCACTCCTTTACCCTGCAGGGGGGAGATCAGCAGGCAGCAAAGGAAAGTAGAAAGCAGTTCTTCCAGAGCATCAGTAAAGCCCAGTGACAATCCTTGTAGTACAGCAGTCTTTATTTCTGGCAGAGTTCTTCACAGGTCCTCTTCACAGGTCCAGTAATGTACTGTTGGTAGGGTCAAAACCCCAAAACTTATACCCAGTTGTGCCTTTGAAGAAGGGGTCTTTGAAGTGCACAGAAGTCCTTTCTTCCCAGCCCTGGCTCCAGACTATCAGTAGAGGGTAATCAGCTTTTTGTGTGGGAAACAGGAGATTGCCTATTCAGTTGCAAGTGCCAGTTCCCTCTTTTTCTGCCTAGTAAGAGCTATCAGAATGCAGATGAATGTAGATGATTTTTCTGTCACACCCACCCTTCCTGTGTTTGCGGCTGTCTAGAGTAAATGCACAAAGTGCAGCTGCCACCCACCCCAGACATGTACAGGAGACAGGCTGCTGGCACATAGAGCAGTAAGTTCTAAAAGTATAATTTCTAAAATAGTAATGTTAAATCCAACTTTACCATTAAGAAGGATTTATCATTACCATTCCAAACATATGAAACATGATGTAGCTACTCCTTTCTAATAAGGAATTACAGCTTAAAAGTGTTTTAAGGAATTCCTCAGGGCTACCCTATGAGAGGAGCAGGCCTCCCAGTAGTAAAAAATTAATTTGGGTGTTTTTCATTACGGGTGGGCGGAATTTGCATAGTCGCGCTACGCAAAGCTCCGCGAAACGGTAAAAAATCTCCGCAAGCATGCAGAAATTCCGCGAACACGCGGAATTGCTTGTTCCGCCCGTTCGCGATGCTTTTTTCCTGTACACGAATTCTGTTTGCATGCTCAGGGGGAAATATCTCGCGAACAGGCATTTTGAAAGTGCGAACAAGCAAAAAATTCCGCGAAGCCGCAGATCGCGGTATTTTTGGCAATTCCGCATTCTCCGCAGAATGCGAAATTACCTAAATTCCGCGAGTGGAACGGAATTTACCGCTCCAGGTCTATTTTTCACTACTATTGCATGCAACACTTAACAGAACATGTCCTGCCTTTTACTTATACAGCACCCTGCTCCATGGGCTACAAAGGACCTACTTAGGGGTGATGTCTGTGTAATAAAAGGAGAGTTTAAGGCTTGGCAAGGAGATTTAAATGCCAAGTTGAAATTGCCGACACAGGCCCTGCAATGGCAGGCCTGAGACTTGTTTGAAAGGCTACTTGTGTGGGTGGCACAATCAGTGTTGCAAGCCCACTAGTAGCATTTAGGTTACAGGTACTGGGTATATGGTATACCACAATACAAGGGGCTTACAAGTAAACTAAATATGCCAATAATGTATACTCCAATGTTACCATGTTTAGGGGAGAATCACATGCACTTTAGCAATGGTCATCAGAGCTAAAGTGCCGGAGTCCTAAGGCTAACAAAAAGAAGGTCAGAAAAGAGGAGAAGGAGGGCAAACCATTTGCGGTGACGCTTCAGAGAGGGCCATTTTCCAACAGACCCCAATGGACTGTGTATGAAGCTAATCAAATCACTCTTGGCTCTCAAAAAACAATTTTATATTGGGTACAAATCTGGACAAAGCCTGACCTGGCAATCTATCAAACAGCATTCAGTGACATTTTGTGAACCGACAGAGTGAGTAGTCTTCCTTGGTATCAACACATCTCGAAAACCATTCTGACACTAGGCTGTGGAAATTATTGGAAATATCTTGAGGACAAGTAGTGGGTGGGAGGCCCTTTGACGTCCAAACTTTAGACAGTTAAACAAACTACATGGGTAATCTTTTTCCAGTTGTGAAAAGGTCACTTTTTATCATATTTAGACTGGGTATCCTACGGGTCAAAACATTTTAAAAAATCCGATGAAGATCTAGGGCAGCCTCAACCACTTGTAATTGCTAACAAGTTGGGGAAGAAGCCCTGCTCCATTTTATGTTGTTGTGCACGAAATACCTGCTAGTGAGGAAATAGCTTTTCAGACCGGTATTTATTAAGGATAATTTAAGGTATTGTAATGTAGTCTTGAGATTCTGCATCCACACTGACAGAGAGGTCATTTACAGGCAAGTAGCCTCATTCATCTACTCTGCTTGGAAATCAGCCAGGGGTAACTCCTAAAGGCCTATCATTCTTCCTGGGTCACAGTAATCTAGTTATGGTATTCACAGTGTTATTTATCACTCCAGCCACTGGAAGAAATCTGAAACAAAATTCTTGGCAACCCCAAGTTTTGGTCCTCTTTTTGTAATTTTGCACACATACCAAAGCTACTGGCCCCCTGGTTTTTGCACGTATTGTTAAGTTAGTTGCTATCTTTTTGATTTAATTTTTCCACTTGGGCTAGTGCCACAGGGTGCAGTAGCACCAGAATGCCCTTCCAATGGTCAATTTTAGTCCTGTTTTTTATTATCAGGTTTTGTCAAGGAATTATGTCAAGCTTGCGGTTTTTCTATTGTGTTCTTGTGTATATCATGGACTTATAAAGTGTACTTGTGAACATAGCAGGCATAAGTGGCTTAAACCTTCTGTTAACTCCACTGTGATTTTATCTGTGTGAATCGTGTATCAGATTTATGTCTGTTTGTTTTTATTTTTCTATTGTATGCAATTTTCTATTGTATGTAATATTGCATGGCTCATACATGATAAACTGGATCAATAAAAATTGGAATTTGGTTGCTTTTTATCAAAAGCACAAATAATACCTAATTTTAGAAGTAGAGTTCAATATTAATGATAGTGCATAAGGCTCATCACATAATTAACAAATGTTGCAACAGTAGCATTTAAATCTCTTGCTAGCATTATCCCTCACAAAGGGTATCTAGTTGCATCTGCTCCACAATATACAAAATGTTTAGGAAGGAGTTTCAGTGTTTTAGACCCAGATGACATATCTTAAACACAAATATTTCTTTTGGTTCACCAATATTACTTAGAAATGTAATTTTTAAGCCAAACAATTCTTGGCAAAGTACTTACATTTGCTCACCTGCCTGTTGTGGTGAATTGTAGGGGTGGGCGAAAAACTCTGCTGGTGAAGTCTGCAGAGTTTTCCCAACTCCGTGTTCCACTTGGAACTTGGAGTTCTGGCAAAACCCATGTGTCAGAGTTTTTTCTTGTGTGCAGCTCACCAATGTTAAGTTGGCAAGCGTGAGCAAAGGTTCGCATCCCCTATGTGATTTTCGGGCACTAGAGCCCCTCCCGGCGAGATTTCTCAAAAAGGGTGGTCACGTCAGGTCGCGACCATTCGCGTTTTCAGCTGCACTCAGAACTCCAGGCCAAGTTCTAGCAGATTGGCCGGGTGGGCCAGGCTCACCCAAACATGACCTTTGTCCCTCCCAGTCACAGAAGAAGAGACCAAGAGAAAGCACCTGTTATGTGTTTCCTCCATGTCGACAGCCAAACATGTTTTGTTTTTTCCCCTTTGTTTATTTTAATTATCAGTCAGGGGTCATCAAGAAACCTCTATAATACATTTGAAAGGGCATTGTTTTAAGAATGGCTATTTAAACATGCAATAATAGGGAGAAACATTAAACTCCTGACTATGGCGGTAATCAAAAAACAACTCGGTGGCAGCCCTAGTTCATGTCTGAGGCAAGCTGCAGTAGGGAGGTGTATGTTGGGGAGAGGGGATAAGCGTTTATCTGCCACTGATACAGCAGGTGCATTGTGTGAGAAACTGGCTCCTTATATGGTATACTAAAAAGAGGTATATCATGCAAAGAGTCCATGTATTCCCTTACTAGTGAACAGGGGCCTGTTATCGCAATCCCACGGTGCGCTTGTAAGAGGTAGTATGGTTGAGCAGCCATAGGCTTATCATAGAAGAGTGTTAGACATCCACTGCAAACAAACAGCCAGAAAATGATACACACAACTCAATAAGGTGATCCACACCAAATTATAAAAATAACACTTAACTTTATATATCTTAACCTCTTCAATGCCCGTGACGAGCTGGTCTCGTCATGGGCCGCGGTCGCGCTGTGCCCATGACGAGACCAGCTCGTCATAAACCCCGCCCGCTAATACAACGGCCGGCACAGGGCGGGGGAAGGGGCGGGCACTGAAGGGGTTAAGGCACCAAGATAATCAGAATAAGATAAGTCTGTTTTAAAATAGCAGGTTTGAAGAAAACAGGTTTTTGATACTTTAAATTGGGACTGGAATGCTCATCCACAGGTCATCCTGAGGGCGGGGGTACAAAGCACCCCCTGCTTGAGCAGGTTTGGTTTATGGCACCTAGAGAACGTAGGCGCAGAACGTGGACACTTTTAAAGACCCTGTTTTTATGTGGTTGGAGCCGAAGGAACTTGCCGGCGGAACTAACCCTTGAAGGCTGTTCTTGACTACTCGCTGGGACTGCGAGGACCAGGGTGCCTTGCCTCGCTATCATAGGACGCACCTGGTGCCTCTTCCCGGCCCCTCCTCCCGTCAAGCTTTCTCTTCAAAACGCCTCGCGGCCCCCGCTTCGCGAGAGCCGCTCGTAGGCGCAGAACGTGGACACTTTTAAAGACCCTGTTTTTATGTGGTTGGAGCCGAAGGAACTTGCCGGCGGAACTAACCCTTGAAGGCTGTTCTTGACTACTCGCTGGGACTGCGAGGACCAGGGTGCCATGCCTCGCTATCATAGGACGCACCTGGTGCCTCTTCCCGGCCCCTCCTCCTCCCGCTATTTGACTTCCGCCCCTCATCGCGTGAGCGGGACGCGTGCGGGGCGCAGACTGGGGCGAAGCCTGGGCAAAGGGTGGGCCGTCTGAGGCCGTCCGAGGACGATCGTGGACGGGACGGGCCACCTCTCTAACAATCTTTCCACGGTGAGAGCATCTATCACACACCGATTGAAACTGTTTGATACCTTTGCCTGTTGTGGACATTGACTTACTGTGTATAGTTGAACTCTATTGGTATCTAATTGCTGTAGCTCTACCGCATTATAACAACATGTCACAAAGCGCTGATAAGTCGCGTACTCTAACTGTAAACACCTCTAAAGGCCCAGTATCCGGAACTATCGATCAATTCTTCAAGCGTGTGACTACTGTCTTGGAGAAGGAGATAGCGGATACGGAAAAACGACTATCTTTAGACCTGTTAACAGGCAAGCGGTCCTCACTGGGCACAATCGGTAAAATTCCATCTCCAGAGGTGGCGAATGTGGGTATTGGAATTTCTAGATCCTACTCAACGCCTGGAACAACTAAAAACACGTCTTATGTTAATTCCCTTGGCGAGGTTCCCCAGCCTGATGATAATATAACCACACTTACCTTATCGGGGCTATCAGATTCACCCAATCTAGTTATCTCTCCCCCCCCAGTGGTTAATAGACAACCAGTAAGAAAGAGACGAGGCATACTCACTAGACCACTCTTGACGAAAAAGAAAAAGGCTAAATCCCTCACCCAAAAGCCGAATCATGTAGGTTCCGTAGCAACAAACACTCCTCTTCCAAGCACAAACGCTCCAGGATTGTTATCCAGTCCGGATATTTTGACCGACCTACTTGCAAAATTAGAGACTATGGTCAAATCCCTCCTACTTCCTCTTCTTGAAAGGTCTAGATTAATAACCCTCCACCTAGAGGATTTAAGTAAACAAATGGAAAGGAATAATCTAGTTATATCCGAATTTACCAATACCCAGATTAAAAATAATATGAAGGAACAAGTTCCTCTTCCCGTGATAGCGCGATCTTCCACCGACGATCACTCGACAAAATCGTGCATCACTTCGGGGGTAAACTCTGCGGATATACCATTTAATAATACCGCAGATTTAGGTTGGACGCATCACGTAACAAATAGCAAAGACTTAGAAGGGGACAACAAGGTGGGTAATAGACAGAAACCTGCCACCCAACAAGACACCGAAGAACAAAAAAAGTAAAAATAGAAATCATTCTTCGGTTATACCTATCATGAAGAAAAAGGTTATAACAGATCAAGAGAAGTGTGATTGGTTAACCCAGCCACAATATATCCCAGTAAGTAGAAGAGTGGATCTACCCCCCGAATCAGCCCCATATACAGTTATTATGACAGGGGTCCCAGAATTAACAGCAGGCGCAAGGGAGGACTTCTATGCGCTAAAAAACAAAACCATGCATTGGTTGAACCAAAATAGACCCCTCCCTGCACATATAAATGGGGAAATTCTTATGGTGAGACGTACATGTTGGGTAGGAACTAGACCGAAAGATAAGAAGGGGGACGTGATAATTATAAATTTTAGAGATCACAGAGCGGTCAGATGCATAGGCGATTGGTATGAGGCTAGAGGGGAGGTTGCAATTGCTACATACCTGGTTAACTATTTCTACCCTAGAGAACTGATCTCTTACTCCACTCCATATGTCAAACAAGATCTATCTATGAATTGGGGTAAAATGGATCATCGTTTCTCTTTTCAAGCTGCACATAACCATGCTTCTTATCCACAGCTGAATAGTAGACCTATGAGCAATAACTACCAACCATTCCAAGCTCTAAACCAGGCACCAAGGAATAATAATTCTCAGACATATCAGAGATTTAGTATTCCTACCTCTAACCCTTATGCCGCTTTGTACGGTTTGGAAGATGTAGATTGACTTAACACCAAGGAGATCCAAATTAGAAAACTCAATGCATCTCACCAATCTTCTTCCAATGACTCCGACCATGTATCTGAAAACGTGGAAATCAGTTTGAAAGAAATCAGGATCCCCCCTTCTGTACCAATCCCCCTACAGCATAGGGATTTCGATTCTACTCCAACGAGCCCACATCGACTATCACCTAAACAGCCGGGGGCCATAGATCCAAGAGTGGTAGAAACTCCGCCTGCAGTGAAAGCACTCAATATTTGTAAAAGCCTAGACCCAAGTAATGCTCGCATCAATGTACAGTTTATGTCATGGAACACTGCGGGTCTACGAGCCAAAATAATGGACGGGACTCTAATGAAGTTTGTTGAAGAATACCATGTAATCTGTCTTCAAGAGACATGGTCCACCAACGATCAACACTTGTTGGGCTATAAAACTTATTCCTCACCGGCTATCGCAGGCTTACATGGCAGGGCGAAGGGGGGTTTGACGATATTCATAAAAAATACCATACCTGGGTTAAAAGTAACTCCCCTAAGATTACACACTAACCATCAGATCCTAAAACTCTCGTTTGAGGGGAAGGGGGTTATTTTTCTAGTAAATTCTTATGACAACCTTCCAGAATCAGAGAGACCAGAACTACTTGAGGCTATTCGTAACAAACTTTTCACCTTGATAAGCAGAATACAAGGGACAGATGTCCCTAGTATTGTGTGGGGGGGCGATTTTAATCATCACCCCTGCAACGTGTCAAACAGTAGCATTTGTGGGGTTGGGGAAGAAACTGATAATTATGAGACCCATTTCAGTCATACAAAGCTAGGAGACCTACTTAATGAAATGTTGTCGGAATTAGGTCTAATGATCTTAAATAACTCTAATACTTTATCAGGACAACTGCAGGCTACATATTTGGGGAGAGGGTGGGAGACAACAATCGATTATATTTTGATTACAGCCACGCTGGGTAGTAGAGCACAGAATTTTAGATTAATAATTAATGCACTAAGTGACCATGCAGCGTTGGTTTTTAACCTAATTCTTGATGTGGGGAAATTTAAACCGTATTCGTTGATGTCTGCTCTCGCCCAAAACAATATTTGTTTGGCAAAACAAAATGGTTATGCCATAGGTTGGGGCAAGATTGAACCAGAAATAATAACCAAGAAGGTGGTTCAAGCGGTTTACCCCGCTATTATGAAATGTCTAGACAGCAATACTAATCAAAAAGAACTGTTGATTAATTTTAGCTTAATTCTGGAGAAAGTAAATAATTTTTTAACTCTTACTAATAAAGGGAAAAAAGGTGATAAAAGAGGGTGGTTTAGTCATGAATGCACCGTAGCCCGCAAACTTTTGAAAAAAGCATTGTCAAAATCTGTAAGAGATCAAGACGAAATTCGCCGGCTAAGGAGCTCTTACCGTCTAGCTTGCAGATTAAGGAAGCAGAAAATAAAAGAATCCCTATGGGACCAACTGCACGAGAGCTCTCAGTCCAAAAATGGAGAGCTTTTCTGGAGGATAGTGAAGACTCCCTTCCTGTCTGACTCCAGTGATCAACCTTCAGTCGAAGTAGCGATTGATGGCCCGACATGGGTAAATCATTTCGCTCAAGTGTTTAGTAAAACTCAAACAGTCGAGTTAGATGAGAAGAATGAGGATAGTCTTCAAGACATCCTATTTTCGATCCCCCTAAATTTTGAATTACACGAAGTAATTAAGGCTGTGAAAGCCAGTAAAGGAGGAAAAGCCCCCGGCCCAGATGGAGTCCCAGTCGACTTTTTTAAATTAAACTTGACCTGGGGGCACCAATCCTAAAAGGGGTGTTTGATGCTACAATGAAGCACGGGCTACTTGAAACTTGGACTCAATCAATTATGATTCCGATTTTTAAGAAGGGAAATAGAGATGAGGTCTCCTGTTATCGGCCAATATCATTACTGGATTCTCTCGGTAAAGTGCTGGGTAGGGTGGTCTTACAGCGACTCCAAGAGTGGGCAGAAGACCACAATATACTATCAAACATTCAGTTTGGCTTCCGAGAAGGCTTCGGAACAATAGAACAGGCACTGAATCTAAGCTTATTGATGGGAAAATATGTAACAGCAAAAGAAGGCAGATTGTACATGGTATATGTCGATCTTTCCGCAGCATTCGACTGCGTTTCCCACTCAAAGCTCTGGTCTGTCCTAACTGACATGGGAATAGATCCAGCCCTGGTAACCCTCCTTCGGGCATTATACTCTAATGCTTCGTCGAGGGTCCGTTTTGGTACACAGGGCGAAGTATCTGAGTCCTTTCGGGTGGAACGCGGTGTGAGGCAGGGTTGTGTCCTGGCCCCCTTCCTCTTTTCTCTGTATACCAACGGTCTGGAGGTTGCAATGTTGAGGGGGGCCCAGGACCTCCCTCGAGTAAAAGACCGCCTAATTCCAGCGCTTCTCTACGCGGACGACGCAGTAATTTTAGCGCGTACCCCTCGAGAGTTGCAGAAATCCCTTGACAGGTACGCTCAGTTTATGGCTACTTTGGATCTAAAAATAAACATAAAAAAAAACCTATGTAATGGTGGCAGGAAAGGACAGGAAAAGGGGAAAGTCCATATTCCTAAATAAAGAGATGCTGGAATCCACTAATCAATACTCGTACCTTGGAGTCTTGATTGACGAAAAACTTAATTGGAAAGCGGCCATTAATGCCAGAAAACATTATCTCATGCGTGCAATAATGGCACTTATAAAATTTTCCCAGAAATTAGGGAAAAGACCACCCGTAGAACTACTTCGCATTTATGCAGCAAAGTGCCACTCTATTGCACTCTATGGGGCAGGTTTGTGGGGCCATAAAAGCACGAATGTACTCCAAATCGCAGAGAATGTTTTCATGAGATTTCTCCTGATGACCCCCAAACGTGTGTCTACGTTTTCTTGTCATGCTGAACTTGGTATGGCCCACATCGAAGATTTGGCTAAAATCCAACCTCTTCTATTGTGGCGCCGTATTTGGATGTCATCAAAAAATCTACTTACAAAGGAGATTATAGCAGACTGCATGACGTTGGAGCACGCAGTAAAAATAGAGTGGCTACTGTACATAAAAAAGTTTTTTAATGACCTAGATCTGATTAAATATTATGTTAACCCCGAATCAATGTCCGAGATTTCGAAGAAAGACCTAAAAATAAGAGCCCTTTCTCATCTGGAAGAATTACGGATCTCAAAAGAGTCAAGTAAAACATCGGTCCAACATTCTTTGATGGTTGAGACTTCTCTCACCATTGAACCATACCTGACCTATGTTGAGTCCCAATTTGAGCGCCTCTTGTTGACGCGTTTCAGACTGAATGTCTTCCATAGGCTTGTAGCCTTCCCAAAACGTAATTCCTGGGAACGAACTTTAGTGGTGTGTCCTTGCGATGAAATTTCAGCACAAACAACCATGCACACTGTTTTGTTTTGTAAGTTTTATGCTGTCCATCGCAATTTATGGCTGACTCCATTGTTAAGAACGCTTGGTTTTAGAAGATGTCGTCCTGCTATGCTGCACCTACAATTTCTGAATACTACACTGATCACAAAAAGTGTAGCTATGTTTTTAAAGTGTACTTATAATCATAGATCTAATTTGGGCTGAAAGCATTCATGTTATTCCAAACAATTTTACATTTTGTGTATATTGTGGATGATTTGTTTTCTGTAAATGCTTTTATGGTTATAACTGTTTTTATATAACCGAATAAAGATTATTACTTACTACTACTTACCTAGAGAACAAAGGCCCTTGCACTTGGTGGTCAGAAACCCATCCCTGGTGGCAGACTGATGGAAACCAGTCAGTCAGCATACCAGTAACTGATCAGTTTTTAAGGGGCACCTCTAAGGTGCCCTCTGAGTGCATGTTGTACTAAATCCAACCCTTGACATCAGCGCAGATTTACTAATACGAGATAATTGATATCAAATATCCCTATTGTCATGTCCTCAGGGCACCAATAAGGACAGACACAGAGGGTTCTATTCAGGACACTTTATTTCACGACCTTACACCAGCATAGCCCTACGCTCAACTGCCTGCTTATTCCCTTTCACCGCCCCTTCCTGTCCCGGGCAGTACCTTCCTTACTCCACCCACTCTGCTCCGCCCACACAGCTACTAGACCACCTCATCTCTACATCTCCCCCTTTGTTAGCAAGAAATGAGTCACCAAGAGTTACATCTCTTCAATCAGCCGCTTGGGCTGGCGGATTGTTTGTCGTGGTCTAAGCGTGCGACCTTCAGACACTGCAGTGGTGCCGGCGCCGGGTATCTGTCCCAGGTGGCCGTCACCGTCGCTCTGTGCTTCGAACTGTCGAGTTCCTGACGGTGTCACTCGCGACTCAAGTGTCTCTTGTAGGCCTGGGCTGCACTTCTGAAAGTGGGACACATTTCTTGTTACGCGCCTGTTGTCTGACTCTGCTGTCAGCATGGTACCTTTTTGTCGGGTGACCGTTAGGGGTTCCGCCCTGAACTTGCTATCCGTCTTCTTGCACTGCTCCTGCTTAACGACCACGCAGTCTCCCTCGTGGAATGACAGGGACCGAGCACGTCTTCTGCCATCCGCGTATGCCTTCATGCTTTCTTTGCGAGCTTTGTCGGTGGCTTCCACTTCCCGATGGATGCGGCTGGGGGAAATGGGTCGTAGTGCTCCCTCCCAGGTGGGTATCCGTGTCCGGACTGGGCGTCCCAGCATGAGTGTGGCCGGGCATTTGCCTGTGGTGGCATGCGGTGTCGTCCGATATGCTCGGAGTACATCATTGAGGGCTGCTTGCGGGTCTCTCTTATCTAGAGCAGCCTGTTGGAATGTCTTTTTGAGAGTGGCCATGAATCTTTCCGCGGTGCCGTTGGCCTGCGGCCATAGTGGTGTTATCCGTCGGTGTCGCACGTTCATGAGCGTCAGGAAGTCACTGAACTCCCGGCCATTGAAAGGGGGCCCATTGTCTGTTTTCACCTCAGTGGGTATGCCCCAAGCTGCAAAGACTTCATCCAGGATGGTAAGCGTGGCAGCCGCGTTGGTGGATGGGACGAACCGGGCGATGGGAAACCGCGAGTATTCATCTATTATGACTAACACGTACTTGCCCGACGGCATGGGGCCGTAGAAATCCATGGCCAGTTCTTGCCATACTCCTGGTGGCAGGGGCGTCATCTGAAGTGGAGCTGGCGGGTCTCCTTGCCTTACCACTTGGCACTGCAGACAGTCCTTCAGAGTGTGCTCTACCATTTTGTCTAGGAAGGGGAACCAGACACGTTCACGAAGTGCTCTTTTCGTCGTGACTACTCCTCGATGGCTTTCGTGTGCCAGGTTGACGACTCCCTGTCTCAGTTGCTGGGGTATCACGATTCGGTTGTCTCGCAACAGTAGGCCATCGGGCGTGACAGATAGTTCGTCGCACACATTCCGGAACGCTTGCCACTCCTGACGCTTTGTGCTGTCACCCCTCCCGTCCTCCGACTCTTCGTGCCGCCACCTGTTCGTTTGGACCCTTCGGATCACCTGTTGTAGCATGGTGTCTTGCTGGGTAGCGTCCAGGATGGCCTCTAGGGGGACCGCTGGTGGTCGCGCTTGGTCCACCACAAAGTGGATATACTCGTCGGCCATGGACGGTGTGAGACGCTGCGAGTCTTCCGGGTGGCGCGACATGTAGTCGGCCGGGTTGGCAGCCTTCCCTGGCTTGTGCACGATTGTGAACGTGTATTCCTGCAGACGGAGTCCCCACCTCTCGATGCGGGGTGGCATTTTGGACCGGGGGTTGCCATAGATGGTGACGAGCGCCTGGTGGTCTGTTACCATGGTGAAATGCTTCCCGTAGATGAACACGTGAAAGTGCTCACACGCCCACACCACCGCAAGGCTCTCCTTTTCTGGTTGGGAGTAGGCCTTCTCCGTGTCGGAGAGGCTCCGGCTGGCGTGCGCCACAATGTGGCGGTGGTCTGTGTCCTTGTCATATTGAGCCAGGATGGCTCCCAGCCCGACGGGGCTTGCGTCCACTGTTATTTCGGTCTTGCGATCCGGGCTGAAATAGGCCAGGCTTTCCACCGTGCCCACGGCTCTCTTTATGTCCTGGAATGCTTGCTCGCATTCGGGGGTCCACTCAAATGCCTGTCCCTGTTTGGTGAGAGTGCGAAGTGGGTGACTGATTGTGGCATAGTCCTTAATATATCTTGAACAGTAACTCGCCATGCCGAGGAAGGACCGCACGTCACTGACGTCAAGTGGACTCTTGGTGCTGTTCAGAGTACTCACTTTGTCAGGGTCTGGTTGCATTCCGGCTCCTGAAAAGATGTGGCCAAAGAATTTCAGTTGCGACTGATGAAACTCGCATTTCTCCCTGTTGAGTGTGAGGTTGGCTTCCAGGAGAGCATGGCAAACCCTGTCTAAGGCCGTGTCGTGGATTTGGAGTGTCGCCCCGTAGACTAGGATGTCATCGCTGTAATTCAGCGTATTTGGGATGTGATGTATGGTTTGCCGGATGGCTTCTTGGAATATTTCCGCGGCTGATGAAATGCCAAAGTTCAGTCTCTTGTATCTGAACAACCCCAGATGTGTCGCAAATGTCGTGATATAGCGGGAACTCTCGTGTAGTTCCAGCTGATGGTAGCCTTTATTTAGGTCCAACTTAGAAAACACCCTCGCCCCATTGAGGGCGGCGATCATGTCACTTAAGTGGGGTCCTGGATGACGCTCTCTCTCAATGGCGGTGTTGGGCATTCTCATGTCCACACAGAGTCGTACTTTCCCTGGCGTTCCTTTCTTCGGTACTATCACGACTGGAGAAACCCACGGTGTGGCGCCCTCTGTCCGTTCGATGATGTCGGCGTCCAGCAGATCCTGTAGCTCATCCTCCACCGCTTGCTGGAGGTGGAACGGTACCTTCCGCGGGTGTTGGGCAACCGGGCGGACCTGGTCATTTATGTGGAGGCGGATCTGTCCCCTGTTCATTTTTCCGAGTCCGGAGAATAGCCGTGGGAACTTGTGAATGGTGTCATTGTCACTGTTGACGCGGTACAGGATCTCCACCAGCTTCAACCGTTCAGCAGTTGGGAGACTGAGGAGACAGTCTGCTTCCGGTCCCTCGATGACGTGAATCACGGCCGGAATAGATGTTGTTTGATGCTTCAGTGTCGTTGAAAACTTCCCAAGGCAAGGGAGCGGCTTCCTGGACATCCAGGTGTAGACACGCACATGTGCGGGACTGAGCCGAGGCCGAGGGTTCATCTTTTTGAATTCTGTCACTGGGATGTAGTTGAGGGATGCCCCACTGTCCATCACAAACTTTGTGGGGTGTGTGCCAACGCTGATGTCCAGCCTAGGGTATTTTTTTAGTTGGTCTGGATCGGCGATCATGTTAGCATATTCAACGGAGTACTCATGTTCGCTTGAAGGTGATTCGGAGTCTCTGGATGGTGATCTTCTAGACCACCGTGAGGACCGCGACTCCCTGCTGGACTGGGAGGACTTGGAGGAGGACTTCCGGCGGTCTCGTACCGCACGCGCGTGATGTCGGCGCGTCTCGCCTCTTGGTGACCTCGTGGAGGCTTTTTCCTTCTCCCGGCGGTAGTCCCCGCACATTGTCTCAAAATGATTGTTGCGACCACACTTGTGGCATTTCTGTCCCAGGGCTGGGCACGTCCCGATGTGTGGGAAGTCGTATCCACAACGGTAACATCTTCTCAATGGCGCCTTCTTCCCATAGTCCTGACGCCGGCTTCTCTTCCCCGAGTCAGGCCGCCGATGGCCAGGGTGACGGTGATGTCTCGATGGCGGCCGAGCTTGTCGTTCCCGTTCTTTCGACCCCCGGCGAGGGCGGTCAGTGCGCACTTGACAGACTACCTCCTTGCGATCCACGCGTCCTGCCTCCATGGTCCTGGCTTGTTCTTCAGTCTGATCATGGAGCCTTGTGATCTCTTCTATTTCATCCAATGTGTGACTTTTTTTTAGTAGTTTTCTGCGTAGTGTCTCTGACTGGCAGCCGTCGATCACCCGCAGGCGTATGGCATCGTCCGTCGAGAACTTGTCGAATTCACAATGGCGCGCCAGTCGCCGCAACCTTGTGATGTATGAGCCCATGACCTCATCCTTTTCTTGTCGCGCTCTTTGGAACACGTAACGTTCGTAATCTACGTTCTTCTTGTGCACAAACTTCCGATCCAGGGCTGCACGCACATCTGCATACGTTCCCGCGTCGGCGGCGGGAAGTTCCTTTATCATCTTGCTGACGTCCTTGCCCACGAGGTTCCGAAGTGCGATCATTTGATCCTCATCCCCCATCACCTTCGAGCCCTTAATGTAGTCCTCAAAGTCTTCAATCCACTCTTCCCAGCGAGGGCCCATGCTGCTCCCAACCACAAGCGCTAAGGGTTCTGGGGGGCGCAGGTGCGACAACCCCATGATGATCGGCTTCGCATCCTGGCGCGCTGGAGAATGAGCAGGGGATCCATGGTTCGACATCGTGGTGCACGTGTGATGTGCGCAGCGTCAGCGCAAGGACAGTCCTTGGGAATCCTCCAGGGATCGGGTGCGTCTGTGTTAGGTCGTTGCCCGCCTTCTTTGTTTTTTTTTTTTGTATTTGCTTGTGCTTGTTTAAATTTCAGCGTTGCCTGACTTCAAAATGGCCGCCCGGGTCTATTTGCATGGGGCGTCTGGAAATCCGCCTGACTCCAAGATGGCCGCCGGCTGGATAACGCGCGTAGATCTCACACGTGGTGCTGGGCTCTCACTCCATTCATTTCAGGACTGCGCGCTGCTCAGGCGGCCCCTCTCATCATCCGCTTCACTCACGGTTCTGCAGCAGGTAGGCGGGCGGGGGGTCTTTGTGCTCGCTGAAGTCTTCGCGCTCACTGCTCCGATCTGTCCTGGTGACGCGCGTGTCAGCGTCGTCGCTTCCTTTCTTGCCGTTCCTGGTGCCGGCCCTTTCCTCATGCAGGGCGCGTCTCGCGATCTTGCTCTTTCGGTCGTGGGGCTTTCACACGCTCCGGGTGTGTCGCGAGTGACGGCGCTTTCGCTGGTCTCTTCGTGACCAGTCCTTCGCCGGTCTCGTTAGTGTGCTGGTGTTCCGGGGAGAGCAGCTAGCTCGATCCCACCCTCGTCGCCAGCTGTCATGTCCTCAGGGCACCAATAAGGACAGACACAGAGGGTTCTATTCAGGACACTTTATTTCACGACCTTACACCAGCATAGCCCTACGCTCAACTGCCTGCTTATTCCCTTTCACCGCCCCTTCCTGTCCCGGGCAGTACCTTCCTTACTCCACCCACTCTGCTCCGCCCACACAGCTACTAGACCACCTCATCTCTACACCTATTTTCCGTGAAGCCTTCATGTAGTTGGGGATCTCGTTTTCACTAGTGCTTTTAGAATGGCTTCCTTGATCACGTGTCCTGGCAGTAATGGAACTGGCCAGTATGGGGGCATATCAGCTCTAGCAGTTATGCACTCACATATTTTATAGTACACACTGCTTTAGGTCGGTACGGCCTGCTGTAGGGGTGACTTACCTATGCTGCATGCAGTGTGGACAGGCAGGTCACACAGGCTGTGTGCCACATCATGTATTCACTTTTATCTGCACCAAGACACACAGCCTGCAGTGGCAGTTTGCATGAGCTTGATGAGGGGTCCCTCAGGGTGGCACAATTAGTTTTGCAGCCCTTGAAGATCCGCTTTATTACCTTAGGCCCTAGGTACCAGGGGTACCAATTACTAGGGACTTACAGAGAGTACTAAAGGTATTGCCAATTGGGGAAAACAATTTCACAGTTTTGGGAAAGAGATCTGGCCCTGGGGACTTGGTTAGCAGGACCCCAGTGCACTTCCAGTCGAAATCACATCAAATACCAGGCAAAAGTGGAAGGGGGACCATGTCAAAAAGGGTACTTTACTATACAGGGGCACCAAGGCCAAGGACTATGAATGGCCTTCTGCACCTCAAGTATGGCTGCTTCTCTTCGCGGGTTCTGTGTGTTATATATTTTAGTCTGTATAGGATGCACACAGTAATATACTGTAGAATGGGGCATGCATTACACTCTTCAGATAGTGGCAGTTCATGCCTCATTGGGTGAGCAGCCATACTGTGGAATTACAATACCTGCTAGAATATGTAATTGTATTTATATAGAGCCTTCTACCCCTGACAAGGTGTTAAAGTGTTTTTCGCAGAGTAGCGCGCTATTCTTGATATGTGCATTTGTTCTCTGCCAGATGATGTGCTAAAGTAAATAACTGTTTTATCTTAAGTAAGGAATTGTGCTGTCCTGAATTTATTCTCACTAGTATGACGGGGTTAAAAATGTGTGCATATCATGTTATAATATTCTTGTTACAGGACATTTCACTGTCCTATGTAAAAGATGGAATTATAGATTTAACATATTTGCCAAATAATCGATTATCTGATGCATAATCTGCAGATTGAATAAAAAAATCCTAGCTCAAAGGGATAAAAAGTTGCAAAAAATACTGCAACAAATGTTGGTGCACAGTTGAAGGCCCTTTGTAGAGGCTAACAGGTCACTTTTCATTTGCTTATTGCTATACTTGGGTGTGAAACTTGTACTATTAAGGTAAAGCATATGCTTAGATAGTGATAACGTGTGTAAACAAATTACAAAGTAATCAAGTAATACTATCAGAATATGTGCCTCATTACCCCACATTATTTGTCTTTCCTTGCTGCATAATTTAGTCAAACCTGCCACATAACTTCAGTGGTCCCGTTTATAGTGATCTTACTCTTTTCACGTACTAGCAATGGCACTGATCAAAATTCAGTTAAATAAAAAGCTACTAAAAGTTATGCAATGTGGCATGAAATACACATGGTGACATTAAAGGTCAATATCCAAACTCACCTCAGAACTAAATAATTAATTCCAGAGGTATATTTTAAAATTGGTAATGCTAAAGTTTTGCTACAAAGTATGATTTTCATATTATTGGATACTCACTTCATACATTGTAGCATATACTTTATACAGATATGTTAAAACCAAATATGTACATTTTTTAAGACAAAATTGCATCTGTTCTATTTGGTCAAATTTCCTAAATAGTGTTTGATTACTTTTGACATTTCAATGCATAGCACTAGGTTTGATAAGGTTCACTGTTACAGTGAGAGGTTGCACAGCCAATGATTCATACACAGAAGCTGGAGGATGTGTGGTCTTTCGACCTTCAGGATCCAAAGCTGCATCACATACACATTCAGAAAATACATGCGGTGTACTTGCCTCAAATAAGCGATTGTGCTATTTTATCAATATCATTTTGCACACACATCCAATGTTTAATGAATGCAAAACCCACCACATACAAGCATCCATCACATGCATAAACACTGTTTACCCATATGTTATGTTATGCTATGTTAACCCCTTCGGTGCTCATGACGGAACGGTTCCGTCATGAGCCACGGTTGAGCTGTGCTCATGACGGAACCGTTCCGTCATGACCACGCCCGCGCAAGAAACCGTCAGCACAGCGGCGGAATTTGCGCAGCATGGAAGGGGTTAATCTATTTGTAATGGGCAATGTATACCTGAAGGTGTCTTGGCGTGATTCAGCATGCAACGATAAGCAGAAGGGAGGACCTACTGATTAAAAAGCCAGGTTTTCAAAAGTTTCCTGAACTGCAGTAGTGCAGTAGTGTTCTAGTATCAAGCTTGCAGGCCACTGTAGAGGCCATTGCAGTAGTCGATCATAGATTATACCAAACTGAAAAAAACGGATTTCCTGACTGACATGGGCAGAAAGATGAATTTTTTAAAAAGTATACTCAAGTTATTATACGAAGAGGAGACCACTGCATTAATTTGATTGCCTAGGAGTAAACAATCATCAATGATAACACCTAAGCTCTTTGCTTTAATTGTAGGAGTAAGACGTGGGCTCATGCTGACTGGCCAGCAAGGGGCAGACCAAAAATTGGGATTATTGTCATATAAGATCACCTCGGTCTTTCCAGCATTGAGCTTAAGGTGGTGTTTATTCATCCAGCCATCAATATTTCATGCAGTCATGGATGCAAAGACAAGTGTGTTTGACGTTGTTAGAGGCTGATGGCACAATTTGCGTATCATCTGCATAAGACGTGAGTGAGAACCCGAAGGATTCGACCAAAGGAGCCAGATCGGAAACATATATATTAAAAAGAGTTGGGCTAAGAGAGGATCCCTGTGGCACGCCACAAGGCAACCGGGAGGAACTTGAAGAGAAGGTATCAATGTTTATTATGTTTTTCCTGTTTGACAGGAGAGATGAGAGTAGTTTCAAGGCAAGATTTTTTTATACCTTTTGATTCCAGATGGTGGATCAACTTAGGATGATCCGCCGTATCAATTCAATTCAAAGCTTTTATTCGGTTAATATACATCAACCATATAAGCAGAGACATAATATCAGTCATCATGTAAAATAGGACTATCCTTGATATAAATACATGGGACTTCATGGGCATGTGAAAGTCCTAGTACAGAAAGTGCAAGTGCAGTATTACAGTACAAAATAATATCCTTATATACTGACAATCAATAGCAATAGGCATTAATTGCCTGAGACTAGTAGATCTAGTTAAGAATGTAACTAGACAAAAACAAAAGTGCAAATGCAAAAATACAGTACATGTAAAAATCCGGATAGACCAAATATCAAATATCAATAGACATAGATTTCCTAATACCAATGGATTTCAGGATAAATGAAGCTAAATAAAAACACAATCCTGGATCTTCTATTTTAAAAAGCAATTTCATGGCATCTTTAGCCGACCTTGGGGCATATCAACAAGGGCTTTATCTCTGCTTTTTTGGCTTTAAAAGCCAAAAAAGCAGAGATAAAACTAGCACCCTATCAACAACAGGGTGCTAACACGCAAATTTGCATGTTAGCACCCTTTTACTCTACGCTTCCCCTTGCATCTCTAATGAGATGCAAAGGGGGCGTTCCAGAGTAAAATAATAGGAGAAATGTCGCTAAGCGACATTTCTCCTATTATCAAGAATGTCGCTAACCCTGTTAGAGACAAAAAAAGCAGCGCTAACCGCAGTTAACGCTGCTTTTTTACGTCTGCTAATTTTCAGACTTAGCCATGATATCCTATGGAAGGAGGATATCATGGCTAAGTTTGCCTGTCCCTATCAACAAGGTAACGTGTGATTATCGCTGGGTTTCCAGCGATAATCTCACGTTAGCCTGTTAGCGTGAGGATTTTTATCGCTATTGAGATAAGCGTTGCTAATGGCACGCTATCTCAGCGATAAAAATTCACGCTAGCCGGCGATAATTATCCTCACGCTAAGAGCGCTGAGCGATAATTATCGCCGGTTGTTGTTGATATGCCCCCTTATGTTATAAAATAAGAAAAAAGGTTTCAGATAAAACATTCTAAAATTAAGATAAAATTTGCAAATTAATAAGAAATGGCAACAGCTTTGGTGGGATATACCATCACATGGGCATCGTTGAACTGCACTCTGTTTCATAACTGGAAATTTAACAAGGTGATGCATTGTACCCAATCTTAAACGTGTCAGTACATATCGGTGTGATGCTCTTGTCACGATTGACAAGTAAGATTGGAAACCCTCTTTAATTTCCAGTTGCAGGTAGAGCATAAAGGTAGTTTGCTTGTTGATTACATTAAAACGAGCCTTCAATTGCTGTGATAAAAAAAAAATGATTTTATCTCATTTTTAGTGACAGAGGCTATACGCCCAGGGTCCAGCCATATATCATAATTAAATAGGGTTTTGCACCAATGCGAGATGTATTTAAGCCATGGTATTTTTAGAAAATTCTCCATTTTGACACAATCCTGTATAATAGATTGGCTGAACTTTGTCTCTTCCTTTGCCCAAATTGATTTCCATAATAGGAGGGGTCGTAATGAGACAATGTCTGATATATAAGCAATGCCCACTTCCCGGTGAATGAGTTCCGTCGAAGTAGAGGGGGGGGCACACAGCAAGCGTTTTAAAAAGATATTTTCAGCTTGCAAAAGAGAATTCGCTTGGATATGTCCCCAAACACCAGCACCATAGAGAGCGGCAGAAACACATTTTGCCTCATAAATTGCCATAATGTCTTTTACACGATGGTGGCCCAATTTGGCAGTAAATCTAAAAATGCCGTTTGTATTTCTCTTCATCTTAGAGCGGACATTCTCCTGTTCCTGTGCCCATGACCGATTTCCAGCAAATGTAATACCCAAATAACAAAATGATTTTACAGTTAGAACTTTAAAGTCCTCTATGTAAAATCGTCTGGCTGTTATTGGGTTTTTGCTACAAGCCAAAACAAAAGGTTTTGATTTATTAATTAAAAGCTTTCTTTTGGTAATAAATATAGTAAAATTGTCGATAAGACGCTGAAGCCCATTAGGGGTCCGAGATAATAAAACCGCGTCGTCAGCGTATAGAAGAATTGGGATAGGGTTTCCTTCAATCCTAGGTGCGTCAGCTTCAAATGTTTTCAGGGTGGCATCAACATTATTAATAAATAAAGAAAACAATAATGGAGCCAGCACAAACCCCTGGCGGATACCTCTCTTAACTTTAAAAGGGGGGGTATACTCGCCTGAATATCCATACCGCACCTTACTAGTTAGTGTTTCATATAATCTTGCTAGAAAGTAAACTATATCTTTTGGGGCACCCATTTCTAGCAATAGAGGCCATAAAATCGAATGGTCGACTAAATCAAAAGCGCTACTCAAATCGGCAAAGCATAAATATAGGTTGCCCTCCTTTGCCAATGTATACTTCCCGATCAGAAGATCTAAATTTACGCACTACTTCAATGTTCCCAATCCTTTCCTAATCCCATATTGGGCTTGTGAGAGGATCGATTTTTCTATAGCCCATTCTACTAGTCTAGAAAGCATGACCCTACTCAAAATCTTTATCCAAGAGTCCAGTAGTGAGATTGGGCGGTAATTACGGGCATCAGTCTTTACTCCCTTCTTATAAATTGGGATTATTATTGACTGGCCCCATGATGCTGGAATTTCTGTTTCAGAAGCAACATTAAATACTCTAGTTAAAAAATGTGACCATAAATCCATATTTTTTTTCATAGAGGTCTATTGGGACGCCATCTGGGCCAGGCGCCTTACCACCCTTGCTACTGGATATACCATCTAAGACCTCCCCATTACTAATCATTAGAGGTATAATTGGCCATTGAACGGGCATATCATGTAGTTTAGCAAATATGGTATTACTATTGGTAGAATTAAAAATATTTGAAAAGTGTTCTACCCAAGAGTTACAAGTAATATGGGAATGAAATTCTGGTACATGGTCATCTTTCAAAAAGGAACTATTAACAGTATCCCAGAATAGCTTGCTATTTTTTATATCAGCTGCGTAGCTTAATTTTTCCCATGTGTCATCGCGGAGTTCAGCTTTTCTTGTCTCCAGGGCAGAATCATACTCTGCTCATAGAGTCCTAATTATATACCTATCTCGTGGATTACACCCCAGGGCTTGTTTAAGGTGATGTAGGGCCGCTGTACAGTTCTTATCGAACCAGCCTACCTTGGGTTTTCTTTTGCTATGGTCAGGTTTCATCAGAAGGTTCTCAACAACCTTATTGATCTTAATAAAATTTTTGAGCAGTAATTGAGGATCAATCTCCTCACCTAAACAGAATTGGAGTTCATCCTGACATTGTTTAATAACATCACTCTGAATTTTTAATGGATCTAAACCTGTCCATTTTACCGCACGCCATTTGGTCTAGTTGGGGCAATACATGGACTATTAAATGCATCATTGTGATTTTTAAATCCCCAAGTAAATAGGTTGAGGGAGATATTATTGTGATCACTTGTGGGTTGCTCCATTACCCATGGTGAAGAAAACAGGTGTGCACTGTTGCTAGAAATTAAAATATGATCAATATTGGACCTTACATTTCTCCCTGTGAATGTGGGACATTTCATATTATTTTTGTCCATACTACAACCCAATAAATTCAGATCCAATTTAGCAATGACCCTATTTAAAAGAGTACCATAATCACAGTGGAGGAAATGCATATAAATATCATTTTCATTTCCCCCCCTCCTATGCCCACACACTTTGGTCAAGGATAAGGGATACGCCTGGATATTAAAATCTCCAACCCAAAGAATAATGGTCGGGTTCCTGATGGTACTGATCAACTTATCAACTTCTCGCTCCAAGGCATAAACAGCTGACCCTCGGGTTCAATTAAACACATTGTTATAGAAGTTGATCAGAATTACATCTTTTCCCACTAGGAACTCCAACCACATAATCTGGGTGTTAGCACCAACAGTAATACAGCACTTAATGTTACATTTATTCAGATTGTTGGCGATCATGATCAGAAGTCCCCCCTTAGCTCTACCTGAAGTTGATGGCAAAGCCGGCAGCGATTGAGTGGTATAACCCTCTACATAGACTGGTTCCGTGCACCATGTCTCTTGGAGGGCTGAAATAAAATCTGACCATGCAGGGGTACCTATCTTGCTCTTAAAACCTGACATATTCCAAGAGGTTACTAAATAACTGATACCTGGTTCAGGCTCGGTGACCTCAGTAACTTCCGAATGGAATGCAGTGTCATCCACTTTATCATTGGGGGATGGAGGGGTTAGAGAAGGACAAACATAGTTGTTAGAGGTGGAAGATATCAGAGTTATTCCAGAGGTATACCTACCACCCAGCTCTATCCCAAAAAGTTCCTTCTTACCTAAATTAGTAATCTCATCAACCTCCATTCCCCATACAGATTCGACAAGTACATATCTGACCTGTTGTACCTGGTTCATCTGTGGATGTTCCTTACATCAATCATTAATGACGAGGTCACTCAGAGCCTGGAATCTATTAGCCAATGGGATGGCGGGATGGAATAAGGAGCAGGATCCAAGAGGGGCTAGAGGGGATCTATTTCTGGGTCGGCTATCAATTTCCTGTGTTGGCATTAAGTGTCTATAAAAGTACCCTAAAGGGAAAAGGGTGGTATTATATTCCGTACAGGAAGGAGGGGGTGTGTTATTGAGGGTATTACTAACCCATCTTGGGGATCGGAAATTGATAATAATATAGTCGCCTTCAAAGCATTTTTGTAATGGGCCGAACCAGCTCACTCTACTCGTAGTCAAGATCTGATTTACCCCTGCTATTGGATATCCACAGTTTTTAGTCAGCCAAAACACCACTTTATTCAAGAGAGAGCCATGATCTTCTATCTGTCCTGCTTGGAGTTTAGGTACGTTTGTAAGGACAGTGACGTAGGCACTACATTCTGGCGGTAAGTTTACGGACATAGGAGATCTTACGTCCCTAGAGGTCGCGGTTCTTAACTCCCCCAATTTAACGGAGCCCAGTATGTTGGAATTGCATAATTTTACCCTTTCGCTATCTCTCGGGAATGTGGCTGAACTATAGCTATCAGTTGTTCTACTCATTAGCGGGCTTTAGAAGCTTTCAGATTTGCCCCAGTGGCCTCATTAGTAATGAGGAGCCTATCCTTGGGGTTAATGCTAAGTTCTCTAATAGAACAATTATTAATAGGAGTTGGATTAACCTCTAACATTTGTATCCTATTACTCTCACTAGCGTGTCTTTCATTAGCCTTTTATAATGGAACCACTTATCTTGTTAACTTCTCTGATAAGGATATCTAATTTGTCATAGAACGGCCTAAGTAGTTCTATAACTTTATCGGTTATAACTGCTAGGGTTAAATCATTCTGTAGAGGAACTGTTTTAACCAACTTTTCCCTTAATAGGCCTGATTTTCCTATAGAATGATCTTTTTTATCTTTTTTTTGGCCTAAGGTTGGGTTTAGGATTTCCCTGTCCTAGGGTATTCTTTTTACCACATTCCCTAGTTTTTTCCATGAGCAATGGGCTCACTAGTCTAGACAATGTGGGAGTCATAGATGTCCGGGTATTATCTTAGATGATGTCTCCCTCATTGACAATGACCATAGGTGGCTCCTCAGTTATCCACGAATTGATCATTAAATCAACTGGGCTAGACTCACTCGATAGGTTAGCGGATGCCGATACCTCATTCCCCTGTGCGGCACCCAGTTGACTGTGGCCCATAGATAATCGCCTTTCCGTACGGTCTATCTCCTCCGATAGAACATTCACTGCCTTAACCAGATAAGAATCGAGGGTAGTGCATGATTTTTCAATAGGTGGTTTAACAATCTTCCTTCTCGCCATGTTAAATATAAGATATATTTCAATTCATAAGTGTCAGAGGGGGGGCCCTGCCCGGCCTCTATCGGTCACTGACAGGCAAGGACGGGCCCGCCCTTCGCCCGGGCCAAGGGCGGGCCCGTCCCGCGTTGCGTGGGGCGGGAGCGCTTTTATCCGTGCAGAGGCGTCGCTATTACTGATGTCCCAAAGCCGCGCCAGCAGGGGATCGTGGGAAGTGTGGACCCCTTCTCAGCAGCATCGCGGAGGCAGCAGATGAGATGCAAAAGCCGTTCCCCTCACGGCGCGAAGAGCAGTTAGCAGGCCGTTTCCCTCACAGCAGAGAAAAGGTAGGTGGAGTCTAAAAGCACGTTCCGCGTTGCGTGGGGCGGGAGCGCTTTTATCCGTGCAGAGGCGACGCTATTACTGAAGTCCCAAAGCTGCACCAGCAGGGGATCGTGGGAAGTGTGGTCCCCTTCTCAGCAGCGTTGCGGAGGCAGCAGATGAGATGCAAAAGCCGTTCCCCTCACGGCGCGAAGAGCAGTTAGCAGGCCGTTTCCCTCACGGCAGAGAAAAGGTAGGTGAAGTCTAAAAGCGTGTCCCGCATTGCGTGGGGCAGGAGCGCTTTTACCAGTGCAGAGGCATCGCTATTACTGACGTCCCAAAGCCGCGCCAGCAGGGGATCATGGGAAGTGTGGTCCCCTTCTCAGCAGCGTCGCGGAGGCAGCAGATGAGATGCAAAAGCCGTTCCCATCACGGCGCGAAGAGCAGTTAGCAGGCCGTTTCCCTCACGGCAGAGAAAAGGTAGGTGGAGTCTAAAAGGGCGTCCCGCGTTGCGTGGGGCGGTAGCGCTTTTATCCGTGCAGAGGCGTTGCTATTACTGACGTCCCAAAGCCGCGCCAGCAGGGGATCGTGGGAAGTGTGGTCCCCTTCTCAGCAGCGTCACGGAGGCAGCAGATGAGATGGAAAAGCCGTTCCCCTCACGGCACGAAGAGCAGTTAGCAGGCAGTTTCCCTCACGGCACGAAGAGCAGTTAGCAGGCAGTTTCCCTCACGGCAGAGAAAAGGTAGGTGGAGTCTAAAAGCGCGTCCCACCGTATCAAATGCCGCGGACAGGTCCAGCAGAATTAGGGCGGCTCACACCCCCTCATTCAGGATGAATTTAAGCACATCGGTGACCTTGTTCAAGGCAGTTTCTGTACTATGTTCGGATCTAAATCCAAATTGAGTGGGATCCAAACAGTTAGAGTCTTTAATTAACTGATTTAATTGGATGTTCATCACTTTTTTGAATAATTTCACAGGGAAGGGAAGTCTAGAAATAGGCCGATAGTTGGCAGGGTCTACAGGGTCCAGATTCGTTTTTTTCAATAAAGGCAAAATGGAGGCTTGCTTCCACTGGGATGGAAAGATGCCTGTTTTAAACATGTTGTTAAACAAGTTTGAGAGATGGACTGCAATAATGTTGAGGACCAGCTTAATAACTGAGGGCGAACAAGGATCGTCCGGAGAACCTGACTTGGTGGTCAAGATGAGATTCTTTATTTGCAACGCAGAGACAGGGGTGAATGAGTCAAAAACAGAGGTGAACAAGTCATTATCGGAAGTGGTGTTTACATTATCTTGACTGGTGGATGGTGAAAGATGTGCACTAAGACTGAATGAGTTAAAAATTAGATCAATTTTTTTACTTGAAGTGTGATGCAATCGCATTGCAAAAGGCCTGGCTGACCAAATCTCTTTTATGCTCTGGTGGTTTGGTGAGTTTATTAATGACTAGATAGAGTTATTAAGCTGAGTTTTTGACAGATTTGAAGTAAGCTGCCTTTTCTGTAACCATTAGGGCTTTATATTTAGTTAATGAGACTTTGTAAATTTCTCTCTCATGGTAGTCATATTGGTCTCTCCATTTCCTCTCTTGGCACCTACAACCTTGTTTTTTCCAGTCTAAGGGCCTCTAAGAACCAGGAAGCAGATGGATGGGTCTTACTTAGTCAACCTTTTTTTGTCGAGACTTATTGAGAAAAAGCAGAGCTGAGTGAGGAGGAATAAGTCTCAGCTGTGAGTTCAGGATTGTCCACCACCTGGGGGCTAGAAATGCCCAGTAGCTGTTCTAGTTGATTTTGATACATTTTTGCCCAGGATTTGTACTGGGCAGCTGAAGACCTCTTATTCAGGACTGTGTTAGTAGTAGGGGAATTCATCTTAAGATGGCTAAGTGGTCGGACCAGACCAAAGGAAGCACTTTAATACTAGAGATATCGCATCAAGCGTGTGACCACCAAGGTGGGTGGGATTGGTACTAAGAAGTTTAAGGTCGACGGTATACATGATCTCAATTAATGAGGCTATATCCTTGTCTTTGTTCTAGGTGAAAGCTAAATTCCCAGAGGACAGTAAAATTGGCATTGCAAATATCTGCCTCTAGAGAGGCGCTGATGGAGTTTAAAAAGCCGTCTTTAGGCCCGGGGGGGGTGGGGGGCAATAAATGAGAGAGCCTGAGAAGTGTAATTATTAGTGAACCCAAGATTGAAAAACAGTGCTTCGCAGTCCTCAGACTGCATAGTAATGAATTTGGCCCTGAATTTATCCCGGTAGATGACCGCCAATCCCGCTTCTCTTTAGGTTGGACTGTCATACACACAACACAAAAGCACACTCACACCAGATTCGACTGAACTGGGCGCACAGAGCCACCTGCACCAGAATTGCCTTGCCACACCCCACAGGCACTCACACACATACAATACTCACTAGAACTGCACATGTACATATGTAGATCCCATATGCTAGAGATACATAAGCACAAACTTTCACTATTCACAAACACGGCCTCAAAAACTACTAGCCCCACAAGCTCTTACTGCTGCTCTCCCCTTCGCTGAATCTGTCTATAATATATATAAATCACAATGATCAATGAATAATGAATGAAGTCCAACTGCCTAAAATTGAACACCGGGAACACTAAAGTTATGATCTTTGGGGAGAGCTCTTCTCTGTGCAACTCCACTGACGGCAAACAGAGGTAGGACCTACTCCCATCACCCATGCCAAGAATCTCAGGATTGTCTCCAACTGCAAACTCGACATGACAGCCCAAGTCATGATTGTCACTATCTCATGCTTCCACACCCCGAAAACACATACCTCACCACAAGGAGCAACACTGGTGCAGATATTGCCACCATTTGTGAACTAGTGCATGATTATGCTGAAGCTTTTCCAGTACTTCATGTAATGCATGTATCTACAATGCCAGCCTATGGGAGCACCTTTTCAACACTATCTCCCATTCTCACACCTTTCCATCACAGAATGAGCGGCAGAATTGTTCTATTTTAGTGCATGAGATGGAGGTCATAGCAAACTTATGCGTGGATGAGTTTGTAAGAGAGTTTTCAAAGAACAACAGACCCTGTATTACAGATTGGGAGCACTGTCTCTGTTTGCGTTACTGCGCACCTTACAACAGATGTACTGGGTGCAAACAGGGACAGTGCACCCTGTTACAATTAATGCACTGACCTTGGGGCAATCAGCAACCTGCGCCTGCCCTGGGGGTAATGCCTTCAGTGAAATATGGAGCGGATGTTTATGAATATACCACTCATGTGTTTCACAATGCAGGTGGCATGCTGCCTGCAATGTAAGGAGGAGCGAGAGATCCCCTTGTAGGCAGGTGCAGTCAGTGACTGCACCTATCTATAGGGTGATGTCTGCAGGGTCTATGGTAGCCCCTTGGCACCCTCCAGAAGTCTGCCTTAAGAAGGCACACGGACAGTGCATCACCTGCTTGTGTGGCACATTGTCAGTGCGCATCCAGAGGGACTAATTGTCCCTTCCCCCGCATCCATGATATGGGTTGGGGATAGAAGCCATGTTATTCCCTCATTTGCATGTGGCCATGCCTATATATAAATGAGAGAATTCTTCTTTGATGGATTTACAGACTAGTTTTCAAGGGTATCCTCTGGTGGTCAGTCTGTCTGCCAGGATGCAGGCTTCTTGAAAATAGTCCTGCTTCAAAGAACAATTCCTTTTCTTTCCCTTCTTTTTCTCTTTTTTCCTCTGTTTATTCTCAGCAGGCATTTTTCTCAGGCATCAATTGTTGTGTCCTGATGATTATCCCATTATTATGTTAGGGATCAAAACATCGTTGGCCTCAGCACCTTGATACATACTTGTTTATTTCTATATCATTAATATGTGCAATGATGCTACTTACACGTTTGTGGCCTAGTTTTCAATTGTATTGCAGCCACTGTGTGTGAATGCCTGAGTTCTTTGTTGAATATTGCCCTACTCTCATGTTTTTGTTACTCTTCAGATAAATGACACATAATCCATTGCAATTTATAAAATCATAGATTACATTGTTTCTCTGTATTAATTACATGGCATAATGTGTGTTGTGGGGGACATTTTGTGTCTGTATAAATACTTATACCCCAGATCCTTTCCAGCCTTTTGGGTTCCCCTGATTCTTTGAAAAATATATATACTTTCGAAAAGTGCCATTTTCAAACACCCAATGTAAAAATCAACTTCACCAAAAGATGTATTGTCAAATTCTGAGTTCAGAGACCCTAAACTCCCAATCTCCATCTGCTCCCAATGGAAAATTAGACTTAAAAGATATTTCAAGGCAATCCCCATTTTACCCTATGAGAGAGATAGTTTTCAAAAGTGAAAAACAAAATGTGCCGTATTTCACTATTAGGACATGTAAAACACACAAGTACATGCCCTGCCTTCTAAATATGCTGCACCTTGCCCATGGGGCTGCCATGGGCCTACCGTAGGTGTGACTTGCATGTAGCAAAAGGGAAGGTTTGGGCCTGGCAAGTGGGTGCACTTTCCAGTTCGAAATGGCAGTTTAAAACAGTGGCAGGTATGAGACATGTTTGCATGGGCTACTCATGTGGGTGGCACACTTAGTGCTGCAGGCCAACTAGTAGCATGTGAGTTACTGTCCCTGGGTACGCCTTGTACACTTTACTAGTGACTTACTAGTAAATCAAAAATGCCAATCATGGATAAACCAATTACCAATACAACTTAGACCAAGAACATATGCACGTGAGCACTGGTTAGCAGTGGTAAAATGCCCAGAGTCTTAAAACCACCACAAACAGGACAGAAAAAGTAGGAGCAAAAAGGCAAAATGTTTGGGGATAACCCTGCAAAAATATCCAGGTCCCACAATTCCTCACATGCTCTATATGACTATACAATGTCAATCTAGTGCTTGTAGGCTACTTCTAGAATTGTCAAAAAATGGGTAGACATTTTCCCACCGAGGGCTTTGCACCAAAAATTATGACTCTTCAAGGCAGCAGCAAAGAAGGAAAACATGTTCTTTTCCCAAACGTTTCTAACTCTGGACGTGGGCTGTATTGTGCAACACACATACAAAGTTTAAAAAATATAAAACTAAGTCTAAGTATCAAAGCAAGTCTAAGCATAGGTAGCCTTCCTGTGCCATAGCTAACTATATAGATACTGACACCTTTAAACTATTTTGCCAAAAAGTGAACCAACCTTGGGAGAGCAGCAGCATCGCCATATCTTAGTAAATATGGTGCTGTCCTGGTCTCTCCCTTTCACACAACGCAGCACACTAACTTTGGTTGTTGTTCTATGCTGCGAGAAAAAAAAGTAAATTTGCCCCTATGTGCTAGGAAGCAGACGAGTGGATTGATGTAATTACACAACTCCAGTTGTTTGCTTCCTGTTCCTGTATGCTGGTACCTTACCCTGGATAGTTACTCATGTCCTCGACCAATCGTGATTTGCCTTCTATTGCAGCATCTTTACTGTATTTGGAAAAGATACCACTTCTTGTAAGAATCCATGTAGCTATCATATAGCTCATAATCGGTGAAATGCTGAAAAGCACATCCACGATTTACTTTGGTATGAGCGTGCTGTTTGCACTGTTTACGGATCCTGTTTTTGGACGTGGAGAGGATCAAATACCCAGGGCCATTTTAGATACACCGGTCTGTATTTCCTTGGAAACAGATTAAGGAAAACCAATGTAAAATTCTCCATTTTCGGATCTGTTGCTTTGCATTTTTCATCAGTTACAGCTCTTTCTACTTGATTGTATTGCAATTATACATTCTTTAACTGCTGTTAAGACTCTCACGAGACAATCATCACTCTGGGGACGTCAAGAGCAATGGCCTTAAGAAATATGGAGTTCCTGGAAACCTTTTTTTTTTTACTGCGCCTGCATTACTTCCTCTTTGATTCATCTACTTTTTTTTTGTAAGCAACTAGTAAATCGGGCCTTTATTAAAATAAAAAACCTCTCCACCATCTTCCTTCAGGAAGGATTTTTTTTATTTACACGAGAATGCATGCTCTGTGTGAGTTTCTTGCACTTTTCCAATGAATGGCCAACATTGTATTTCTTTATGTACTTTGGCCCAGATTTACTAACATTTCATACAACGCAGTGCAGCAAGGTAAGGTGAAGAGCTGAACAGCAACACATTTACAAAGAATGTGGCTGATCAGCTCGTTCCCTACCCTGGGACACTTGTTGCTGCCTGCATTGTAGTCAGGATAGATGTTATGCAGAAAGGGTTACTTTCCTGCACAAAAGCTATCCTTACAGGCATATTTCCTTTGTGTTCTGCAGAAAGGTTAAAGTGACATTATAGTTAAGTATGATAATACCATGTTAACTTAAGTTAACATGTAGTAAAAATCCAGAAATTTACACAAAAAACGAAGGTTAAAGTAATGTTATAGTTAGATGTTGAAATAACATTAGAAATAACATTTAAAAATCAATATGCCAATGAAATGCACCAGTTGCAGTTAACTCTGAAATTCACCAGTTATTGTTACCTGAGCTAGCTATAACTTGAAGGGCCGCCTTTACCACTGGTGGAGCCCTGTGCGACAATGTTTGTTGGCACCCCACCTCCCCCAATGACCACCTCTGGCACAGATTCCCTCACCACCGCCCTTTAACACTGCCCCTCAAGTCTCCATAACCACTGTCTCTCGGATTCATTTAGTTTTATAGCACCACTCATACCAGTGTAAGATGTCAGAGCACTTTACAATACACAGAATTTAAAATGTAACACCATTGTTAGGGGTTCGATTAATAATAAGAATTGTTTTCTACTCAAATGAATCCTTTTGGCAAGATTCGGATAATGAAAGACTGGGCAAAAAAACATATAGCTCAAACATGATACTTGCAGTTTACACACAGCTGTTTGATGACAGTTAATAGCTCAATGTTCTATATTAGGATTTTGACTTACAAATGACAAGTAACAAAAGGATCTCTCTTACAGAAGCAGTAACCCACTGACCTATTCACATTACATGCACTTTGGTATCTGCATGATACACGTTCTTAGCAGCAGGTATTTTAACCCTCTGCGCTGCCTTAGGAAGAGTCAAAATGTCCACTAGACATACTTCTGTCTCTTTGCAGGAAGACATTAATCACGGAAGTTATCTTGACATTTTAATAGAAGACTGATAATTGCTGGAGGCAAGGAACGCCGCAGCAGGGGCTTTTTACATGACAATATACTTGCAAAAATGACGCTCCCACCCCAAGTCAGCGCCCGGTGCGGTGGCACCAATCGCACCGCCCTTGAGCCGGCCCTGATAACTTGTGTCATTGCCATCCACCGCTTTTACCCTCACACATTGGGCCCATCTGCTTGTATTCCAGTCATAGCTTCGTTCATGACAGACAGATGAAATACTAGAGCTACATCCCTCAACATCTTGCCATGCCATTAAGTGTGTACATACTTAACATAAAAGCCTGGGTTTCTTATTTAGGAAATGTTATCCACTCTGCTTCATGTGCCTAAGGACTCTTCAAGTCTGTTTGCTCATAGAGAATATTTCTCCACATAACAGATGCAAACCCTTCAGTCACATTTGTGGTATGCTTCATCATGGCAATGCTCCATCACCAGCAACTGTTACTGTAAGTCGGGCGCTGATTTTTTAGTATTTGAGAAGGGTGAACATAAAATTGTATTAAAGAAACAAGTAGAATTACTTACATGAGATTAAAAGCACTCAAGATAGGAAAGTGGTGAACCAGTACATCAGCCTCATATAGTCTAGGTTGCCATGCTTTTTCCCTGTCTTCTTGTGTTCATAAATGACAGAGCTTTCATCAGGAACTAAGGCATGAGAATAAATAATCACTTCCATTTAATGATTCCCAAATCATGCTAAACCATCTTAGGTGATGTGGGTAAAAGTGTAAAATGTAAACTGTATTTCTTGGTACTCAAGTAGCGTTGGGGAACTATCCTAAACTACAAGGGCAAGATATGCTAAAGTTTTATGTAACACAGCATGGGAATGTGCTCTGCTGCACAGCGTGATATGGAGAGAGCAGAAATGCATCATATCTACTAAGATATGGCACACTTCTGCTCCCTCCTTGTGATGGCACTACTGGCAACGCAAGCATCCCTGCACCATGGTTCCAGGGTGTCTGCGTTACAGGCAGGATTTGTTTTGTGCAGGAAGAAGAAATTCCTTTCTGCACAAAAACAAGCCATGTGGTAATTGTATCACACATAGAAAGCTGAGAGCTGAGTGGGACTGACACACTGGAGGAAGGGAGAAAAGCAAATTGTCACTTCAAAAGCATTATTTGATTCTGAAAAGGTCACATCTCAGGAAGAATATAGGGATAATAAGGGAATCATAAATAATAGGGCTGGGTGCTTGCTGGTGTTTTGATTGGCATATGTCAGTGAGGGTGAGATCCAGATGTGATCCTCTAGCCATTCCCATTGATCTGTTGTGGTTCTATCAAGTTTAGAGTTGCTCCTATTGGGATAGCCTGCTTCCTCGACAAAGAACAGGAAAGAGGAGTGGGCATTTCACAGGGGCCAACCCCCATAAAACAAACTTTAAAGACTAAGACAATAAATCACATCTGTGTCTGGAAATTGATTCTAAAAATGGGAGTTTGAGCCTCCCAAAATTGTCAAAGTCAAGCTGTACATTAGCATTCTTTCAGCATAACTTCTGCCTATTGTCACCAAGACTGCGGACTAATTTCTACTAGTCTCCCTACTGGGTAAGGACACATCACCCAGGAGAATTAAGATCACTGGCCCTGGAACCTGAAGCACCAATATCTTCCTGCCTGACTGCCAAAACCAGCGGACCCTCTGAAGAGAAAGAACACTTGGAGGGAGTGAGGCCTAGTGAGGATTCTGTTGAGTAAATCTTTCAAGCAGTCTGTGAGTTTTTGGATCTGCATTGATGACTGTTGCATTGATCGGCCGTCTGCCTGAGTGCTGCTGTTTATGACCTCCTTATGCTAGATGGGGGCCACAGTAAAGATTAAGGGCCATTACCGTGGTGTAGCACTGTGGCACAAAGCAGGCTGTTGCCCATGTAGTGTTGTGACCCAGATGGGACGATGTCTTCTGTCAGGCTGGTGGTGGGCTTCTTTATGGTGTTTTTCCAGCAGTGGCAGGTAGGTCCTGTGGTGGTAGTGTCTTTGTGGTTTGGGGCAGGAATGCTGAAGCTGATGAAGAAGTAGCCAACCCAGGTGAGAAAGGGTGGTTTGCTGATAGTGATGTTGCAGAAGGAGAGAATTGTGTCCAAGAGATGTATGACAGTGTGGCTGGGATCAGTGACTTTCTGGATTTGACCAATTTTCCTGTTCAAGAAGGGCAATTGAGTTGTGGTTTATGCGGTCTTCCGGGTAAACGTTTAGGTCTGGTAAAAGGTTGAAGGTGCTGGATTGTCCTAAAGATGGGGGACTCGGTGTCACATGATAAGCTTGAATTTATCAAACCAAGTATTGGAGCGGATTTACTCACTCATATGGCCATTCTCAGTCATATGGCCATTCACTCACATGACCCTTCTCAGGACACTTATTGTTCTCTATTCAAATGGACTGATTTGAGTAAGGCCAGTGCAGTGCCATATATTCCGATGCTGCTAAGGCGCTTAAGTAGGACCTTATGGTTCACCGTATCAAAAGCGTCAACAAGTCAAAAAGGATCAGGGGTGCCTTCCCTCCTTGATCGATACATGTTCTTATTTTCTCTATGGCAACAAATAGCACTGTCTCAATACTATGCCCGCTTCTAAAACCAAACTCAGTATAGTCTAGGAGACAGTTTTTCTCTAAAAAAGTGGTAATTTCCTTGTTTATTACCTATTTCACCACTGTGGCTGGAAGAGGAAGACAAGCTATTGGATGGCATCTGTTAGTTTTGAGGGGATTGAGTGTGTTTATTTCTTTTAAGGGGCAGGATGGATGCTGTTTTCCAAGCTTTAGGAAATTATCCCATCTCAAATATCTTATTGAAGATCTTCATCATGTGGGGCACTACAGACTTTGAAGCCATCTGTAGTGTTGTTGGGGGACATGGATCAGATGGTGAACCATATTTAACCAAGTCAATTAATCTACTGACTTATTCCGATGTTAGAAGAGAGAAATTGGTGACTGTATTGCCTGTTTTGGGGGCCGAGCAGTTTTCAGTGGTTATTAAGTTAGAATCTTCACTTGCCATAAACACATTACAGATTTCCGATACTTTATTTTGGAAGAATTTTGATAATTCGTCACAGAAGGATAGCTACGTTTGAATTTGTGAGATTTGTTAGGGAGTTGATTGCTTGAAACAGGGTTGTAACAGAGTTTTTAGTGGATGTAATTTTCTTCAAAAAATAGGACGATCTTTCTTCCTGAATCATGTTTTTATAAACTGTGATGCATTGTTTATATTTTAGTCTTTCACTAGGATAATATTGTTCCTGCCAGATGCATTCTTGTTTCCTGCATATTTGTGTTTGTTGCTTGACTTTCAAGGAGAACCACGGGCTGTGGTACTTAAATTAAAGAATTTCAGGAGCCCCAGTTGGTCCACTGCAGATTGTAATCAATTGGTGTAATTAGTAGTAGTGTCATCTAGGTCCTCTGCCACATCTAGAAGGGTGTCAGTTAGAGCTGTGACAGTTCTAGTTTGAGCCTAGCATAGGTTTGTTGTTTGTGCATTGTGTTTTTAATGGAAGGTGTATCAGACAGGTTGTAGGGTAAACACAACAGCCTTGCGATATGAGCAAGCCAGAAGAAATGTGGTATTAAATGGGAGGGCTGGGCTGTTAGAAAAAATTCCTTCCAAGGTATGGCTGGCTTTGTGCGTAGATCTTGGACCATTTGCATTAGACTAATACTGGCCATGGTGTCTATTAAAAGTACTGTGCGTTTATCATCCATTACTTCCACATGGGTATTGAATTCTCCTAGTACTGTAGTACCAGACTGTTAAGAATGAGCAGTTGTTTTGCTTAGAAGTGGTATTTTGACCAGGAGGGCGATTAATAAGTACTACATTTGATGATTGGGTTTTCGAAATTTTGATTTTAAATGAAAAAGCTTCGCATTCTCGAGTTTAGATTAGTAAGGAGAAGTCAGGTCTGTTCTCGTGGTGTACAAATGCTAGACCCCATCCTCTCCTATTTTGCTGATGCAGTCTAAGTAGGGAGCATCCTAAAGGAATAGCTGTGTCCAGATTGAGTCCTGATGTGGTGCATGCACAGTTTTCAGTGACACATGGCAGATCTATATTGTGGTTGTCAACAAAGTCTGCAAATTCAATGTTATTTTTAATTCGAGACCGTGTGTTTATCTGTGTGCAGAAGATGCTGTCCTTTTTAGGGTACAGCTCCTGGCCGCTAGTGTTAGGCACAAGGTTGGATTCCCAGTTTAGTGCAGCCTTGCATTTGTGGAACGACGTGGTCTGGGCATCAGTAGAGCTAGTACGTTCTAGGGAAATACATTTATTATACCTACTTTGACGGGTGATGGCAAGCAGTTTCTCCCATGAAAATATCTTCCTGGAGTGGTGTGGTAGTGGAGAACGAGGGGTCCTGTTGCTTGGTGTGATCCAGGTGTGGATGGGTGCAGATGGGCTTGCCTTTGGTAGGCCTTTGAGGTGGCAGTCATGCACCCGCTGCTCATTTCTGCAGCATAGTGTGGTTTATATGGCAAGAATTTCGAGATTGGTGCATTGGAGAGATCTGGAATGAGTCAACTGCTAGATCGCTGACCTTAAAGATGACGTCTTTGCAGTGGCAAACTTAGGGAAAACGGTGCAGGCAGAGCTAATATTACTGCATTATGAGTTGACAAAGAGACTGATTCACAAATGTACTTTTTCTTAATACAAGTATATTATTGCACAGATTCCCAAAATAACATAATTGCACAGGTTATCACGTACAGTATTGCACAGAGTTCCAGCATTAACATAGGTTCCTACTTTCTGTTATGAGCAATTTCGATTTACACCCATATATAATACTTTTAACAGTTTTAAAAATGATCTTTAAATGCAATGTGGATAAAAACGGTTGATAGAGGCTAACCTCTTACTCGGCTGTATGGCATAGCAGGTTTTAAATGGGAAGGATACTGAGATTGGCACGTGGGACAGGTCTGGAATAGGCTAACCACTAGACTACTGACTTTAAAGATGGTATCTGTAAGTGGGATAGGTGAAAGTTCTGACCCCTAACCATCTTGTCAGGGTGGCCCATCCTGCAAACACTCACTCCTCCTTTGTGAAATGTCTGGGAGGAAAACACAAAGGCCCATTGGCAATTACACCTAGTCATGTGACACAGGCTGCAGGTACCAAATGGTTAGGGCAAGAAAATGGCAACTTTCTAAAACTGAAGACTGTAAGGCAGGGTACAAACCATTTTGTTTGTTCATGAAGCTCTCACCCACCAACCTAGTTGGTGGCATGCTTCATCATCGGGCCCACCCAGTGACACCGAGTGTGTCCCGGGTGTGCTTCGACGCCTGGATACAGCGGAGCAGGTATGTATCTGAGTGTGCAGTGTAGTGACGTGAACGTGACGATTTAAAAGCTATGCAGGGAACCCAGTACCCGAGGGTAAATTATATTTTAATAACTGGGTCACTGCTAGCATTAAAAAAGGCTGTTGGATGTTATAGGAATGTTAATTAGGGTTTCCTACATCCAGGTGTGGTCTACATGTTTCAGCCAGGCCCTTATGATTAAAACTGGCTTTCCTCAGGCCAAGGTGTGTAGCTGCAAATTACTTAGATTTAAGTGATTGTGTAATTTTGAGAAATGTGTAGCACTCGCTAAGGTGCTTTACATGTGAGAGGGGGATTCCCTCTTAGAGCATTAGTTGGCTTGTTGCCAAATATGCCCCATGGAGTAGTCCGGCAGAGGAATGGACTGATACTTTCAGTCAGTGTCTGCGTTGAGCCTCCAGTCGTCTCTGCGGCCTCCATAAATTCACAAATAGGCTAGTCCTTTTTAGTCTCACATATAAACCCCGGGGATACGGACTAGCTACCTAGTCCTCTCTCTCTCCTTTGATAGTGATAACTTTCTAAAACTACCATTTTCAGAATTATGACTTAAAATTAAATTTACCATTGAAGAGAATTTTAAATTAAAATGCTCTAGCGACCAAACTTGATATTTCTACCTGTTCCCAAGCAACGGTTATCACTTATTGAATATAATAAGGTAAGCAAATGCTATCCTATGGGAATGTATTCCTTGCAGTAGTCAAAACAATTTTAAGAGTTTTTCACTACCAGGACATGTAAAACTTAAAAGGAAATGTACAACTCTTTTATTACAATGCACCCTACCCTATGGGCTGTTAAGGGCCTACCCGTAGGATGATTTATATGTATAAATTATAAAAGAGGAAAGTTTATTTTATTTAGTATTACTTTCCTTGTAGCGACCTCAGTGCAGGAGTTGCCTTGCTCTGCTTTTCTTTTTTTATCTGTTGCTGTATTGTACAATTGTAATCATCTTACCTGCTTAGCTTCGTAGTGCAGGGCGCGGCGAGTGCATGAACTCACTGCCCTACTAACACTGGATTGGTGGGGATTGGAACATGCCCCTGGAAGTGGACTCCTTTTTGATGGCCCCGGATGTGCCGGATCTGACCTCTGGTGGGAGTGACTTCTTTTAAATATATTCCACTCCCATCTGAGCGTTTAAATCACTCGTACAGGAGTGTTTTTGATTTTTTGTTTCCTTGTAACACTTAATGCCAGGAGGTGCCTGCCTCCCATTTATTTAGTATTACTTTCCTTGTAGCACCTCAGTGCAGGATTTGCCTGTTTCCTCTTTCCTTTTTTATCTCGTGCTGTGTTGCACAATTGCGATCACCTTACATGGTTTTGCTTCTGAGTGCTGGGCACGGCGAGTGCATTAACTCCCAACCATAATAACACCAGATTTTTGGGGATTGGGCCATGACCCTGGAGGCGGAGTGCTTCTTGATGGCGGCGGTGCCCATCTTTGTCCAGCTGGGGCCAGGGGCCAGGACCCCTGCCAGTTTGGCCTCCCACCAATATCTACGGTATTCAATGGACCAACTCAGAGGTTTAGCCCCTAAGACCGCCGAAGTGTTTTTGCATAAACTCTGGGCAAACCCTCATATATCTAAATGTCTCCACTGTAATTTGCTTAGAACACAATAGGTCACCCTTGACTAATGGTTATAACTTATAACTCACAGTTTATATTGATTAATTGCCGATCTATGATCAAACATAAAAATGAAATTTTTGAGATTCTTATGGAGAAGCAACCTGATGCCCTGTTTCTGATGGCAGCATGGCTTAATGAATCTTCAGCACCAGATAGTCTAGATGTGATCCCGCTAGATTATGGTATAGTAAGACAAGACCACCCCATTGAAAGAGGCGGTGGGATAGCAATAATCCATAAACTATCCCTGAAATGTACCAATAAGGCTACCAAAATTGAGAACTGTGAAGCTGTTATTTCTCACTTTTTTTGCAGAATACAATGCCCTAATGGGTTTTCTGATTTATCGTCCACCTGGTTCTGCAACTCAGTTTATCTCTAGTCTGGCAGAGAATATCATCCAGCCTATACTGAGCCATAATAATTTGATAATTTTAGGCAATCTTAATTTACATTTTGAGAATAATTCTAACCCTGAAGCCCAATCTTTATGTAGGGAAATTGAAACTATGAATTTAACTCTAAAAGTATATGCCCCAACTCATCAACTGGGCCATATCTTAGATCTGATATTTGTTAATTTCCAAACAATTAAGGTTGATGCACCGCTAACAGTTCCTTGGTGTAATCATCATTTGGTGCCCTTCTCTATGCCTTTTTTCAGGTCCTCTTCCACTAATAACCATATTCAGATGATATGGAGAAGAAAGTGGGCTAAATTTAACCCAGAAACATCTGCCAAGTCCCTTTCGTGTACTAATCTTCAGATGGGGAGGATGATAATCTAGCTAACATGCACATTGAAAAATGGATATCTGGAACTTTAGATGAAATAGCACCTTGGATGATGAAAAATGCTTCTAGGTTGTGGAATCCTGCTCATTGGTTCAATGAAGATCTTAACATGGCCAAAAAAGTTTGCAAATGCATGGAGCAAATTCGGAGGAAAGAGCACTGCCCTATAAGGAGAGTGATTGACCAAATCGAGCTTAAAAAGTACAATTTGCTCATCAGGAAAATGAAGTGTACTATCTACACTGAAAACATAGAGCAAGCTAATAATTTGTCTAAAGAACTTCTCTCCGTATTGAAATTGCTGTCTTCACTGGAACACACAAAAGCTCCGACATCTTCATCCATTGAGAACTGCAACAAGATTGCCTATTATTTTGGGTCTAAATTAGCAAAGATCTATAATACTTTTCCCATAGAAGAATGTAGTACCATCAAAGTAGAAATCCTATCTGAAGAACCTCTCATGGAGAATGAATGGTCTTAATGAATTTAGAACCCCTGACTAGGATGATCTGAAGGACCTGGCTCTGAGCATCAAGTCATGTTCTCCTTCGGATCCAGCCTTGCCAAAAAGTCTGATGCAAGGAATAAAATTATCATCCCATATGTTCAACAGCTCATAACACTATTGTCTCCCTTTGAAATGGAAGCAGGCGACAGTTCTCCCTCTACCGAAAAAACCTTCTGCTGATCTTTTGAAACTAGAAGACTTACATCCTATTTCTCTGCTACCACTATTTACTAAAATCACAGAGAAAGTGGTGAATAAGCAACTTATTTAAATCATATTAATGTGAATGATCTATTTCATCCTACACAATCAGGTTTTAGAGCTTCTTTCTCGATGGAGTTGACCCTTTTCTTGGCACTGAAACTTTGAGAAGGTGTGCTGATACTGGACAAACAGCCGCACTGATATTATTGGACCTAAGCGCAGCCTTTTACACCGTATCGCACAATATACTTCTTCAAAGGTACAGCCAGTGTAGTGTTAGGGGAATAGCCCTGTGCTGGATGATTTCCTTTTTCTCGCATGTAGTTTTCAGGTTGCCTAGCATCCCTTCATGTCAGAGAGTATTCCCCTTGTGCAAGTTGTCCCACAGAGCACTATATTGAGCCCTATTTCATGTAATCTTTATATTGGGACTCTGGCTGAAATTGTGGAAAAACACAATGTAACAATTATGTCCTATGCGGATGAAACACAGCTTATTGCCACTCTATCTCAGGACACAGAGGCAGCTGCTTCCCGTTTTTCATTTTGTCTAGAGGAGCTAGCCTCCTGGATGTCTAATAATTGCCTAAAACTTAATAGCAACAAAACTGAGGTACTGATAGTTGGGAAAGTACCTTCTATCTGTTCATCGGCCTGGTGGCCTGAGACTCAGGGGTAAACCCCCACCCCTAAAGCAGAACCTAAACATCTTGGGGTGTGGTTTGAGATGAAACTTTTTTTCGAAAATCAATCTGGAAAATCGTTGGTAAGTGCTTTGGGACTCCCAAAGTCCTGAGGAAACTCCTTGACCTTTTACCTATAGTGGCCAGGAAAACAATTGTCCATGCCCGGTCACATCTCAAATAGATTATGGCAGTATTTTATATTTAGGAGCTCCTAAAGGAAGTCTAATTAAACTCCAACGCTTTCAAAATGCAGCCACGCATCTGGTTCTCAAACTCCCAAGAAGAACTTCTGCATTCAAGGCCCTGTCTATCCTTCATTGGTTGCCCGTGGAGAAGAGCTTAGTCTATAAGGCCATGTGCTATTGCCATAGAATTTTGTGGAATAAGAGTCCTAGTTAACTTCTATTTATGATCACTCCCTACACTCCTATAGGGAATCTAAGATCTAGAGGGATTCACCTGGTCAAGGTACCAAGAATTCAAAGAGCCAGGATGGAAGCTCTATCATTTAGTTACCTTGCAGATAAAAAGTGGAAAACACTGCCTATGAATCCGAGATCTGAATCCGTGGAACGGATCTTTCATAAGGAACTAAAAGCCTGGCTATTTGCACCTTAACTCAGGTATTAGTTGTGTGCTACTAGTCTTTTACCCTTTAGTCTAGGTTTTTGGTCTTGTCCTTTGTCTTTTTTGCCTTGTCAAATGTTCACATTTCAGTGCCTGGACACATGGTAAAATAAATAAATTAATAAGTTTAGGTCTGGAAAAAGGTCAGGTCAAAATGTTAGTTTAAAACTGCACATAGGTTGCAATGGCAAGCATGAGCAATATTTTAAAATGCTTATTTAAGTGGGTGATCCAATAAGTGATCCAGGCCCACTAGTAGCATTTAATTCACAGGCCCTGACTATATGTAGTACTACCTTACTAGGGATTTATAAGTAAATAACAGGGTCAATATGGTGTGATTCAATTTTGCCATGTCTACAGGAGACAGCACATGGACTTCATTGCTGGTTAGCATTGGTAACGTTCAGAGTGTCCTAAAAGCCAGCACAACAGGTTCAGAAAACAGGAGGGGTGAAGGCAAAACAATTGGAGGTTACGCTACAGCAGAGGTCTTCAAACATTTTTACTCTGAGCCCCCCCTAAGCAAAATGTTTTGAGGTCAGGCCCCCCTCCAAAACTTTATGACAAGGATTGGGGGAGCGGGAGGGACATTGCTGCATGCAGGGAGCGGGGCTTATGAGATGATTTCAGGAATACTTTTTATATAGCTTATGAACTGCACCAAATATGAGACTTATAAAACAGCAAATGCATCAAACAAAAACAGATATCCCAAACAAACTGCTCCCCATAATTGGGGTGTCGTGAGCCTCTCACACTCTTTGACCCCAATGCAACTATACCTGCTGCACTAATAATAACTGCAGTCCTGGGTAGCAGGCTATCTCCTTTACCTCTTTTACCTCTTCCCCTCCATGATGGATCATCACCTCTGTCCTAATGCTTGAAAGGACAATAAGCTCTGATGCCCCTTTTTTTAAAGGTAGACAGTCATAATTGTGATGCAGTGGGCCGCCAAAATCCCTGGGCCCCAGTCCTGCTGCATCTGCTCCTTTATGATAACCAGCAGTGGCCGCTTACACACTTGGCAGCAGTACCATCTTCACTAATGAATGTCCCTTTTAAAAAAACAAAAACACGTGTATTGTCCCCTTCATTGGGGTATCTCGCTGAAGAAGCTGTCTCAGACCATGCGTAAACATAAAAATGAGTCTGCATACAGTGCTCCCTATTCTGGGCCTTCTCTTTGACAATATCTATGAATCTCGCTCCTTTCCTCTGTCTCCTAGACCAGTACTGTGAGGCCCCAGGGGTCGAGAGGATTAGGGCTCTGCATCTGACTGCAACCCTGCTGGCCTTCTACCTGCTACCCCATGGACTCAGCTTTCACAAAAAAAATTGCCCCTGAATGGTTAATACTGACTTTGAGATGCCTCTGCCTGAAATTGAAGTGCGGGTGGTAGTGCAGAAAGTTAAAAAAGAAACCATGGAAGTATGAGTTTCTGCAGCAGCGTTTTCCACATAATTATCAGTGTATTGCATTTGCTACATAATCTGCAGATTTCAACAAAAAAAACTTGATTCTAGCTCAAACGGAACAAAAGTTACTTAAAGCGCGACAAAGTATTCCGGAGCAGTGGAAGGCCCTTTGCAAAGATTGACTGGTAATCTTGTGGTTGCTTGCTGCTGTATTTGGGTGCTACACTGGTACTAATGAGGTGAAATATTTCCCCTGACAGTGTTACCGTGAGTTACAATGACAAAATAATGAAGTAATGCTAACCACAAAATGTGGCTCATTGTGCCGCATAATTTACCTTTTCTCGCTGCATAATTTAATCAAACCTGCCGCATAATGTTGTCCTCTTCTGCTGAATAATTCCAGTGGATCTGCTTAAAGCTTTATGGTGGCAAAGATCTATTATTTTTAAGATGTAATGTAAAGGAGTTATCAGCTGGGATCTTGATTAGTGGAGACACTTACAAAAATGACTGCATTTGATACAGTTTGATTACTTATTACTAAAAAGTATGTTCTGTAAGAACTTGCTTTATCTCAATCACTGCATCATGTTGCCGCTGCCTAGCTTAGAGTATGTAAACACTGTTTTAAAATAATGACTTGCATATTCACAGTGCTTTCTGCCACAGGCTGGGACCTCATAGCACTATATACAGGGCCATTGGAATTATGCGGCAGGAGAAGACCAAATTATGCAGCATGGTTGACTAAATTCTGCAGCAAGCAAAGGCAAATTATGCTGCATATTTTGTGATAGCATTACTGCAGTATTTTGCTATTTTTACACTTGTTAACATTGTCCTGTCCTTTATTGCCCCTCATAAGTACCACATTAACACCCACATATAGCAGTAAGCAACAGAAAGGTGACCAGTCAACATTTAGAAAGGGCCTTCCACTGTGAGGTAACATGTGTTGCTGCATTTTTCAATCTGCAAATTATACAGCAGATGATGGATTGTGTGGCAAATGCGGGAAAACCATAACTATGCGCTGTGAGTGCAGGGTGAGAATGAGGCGTGAGTTGTCTGAATGCAGGGTGAATTCCCAGACACTTTAAGTTAATCAGCATGTTATTGACGGGCGTAGGGTTTCAGATATAAGTTAAACTATTGCTACTATGGAATTAAATCAGGGAATCGAGGGTGAAGGAAATAAATAATGTGCTGATCCTGCAACAAACTTCCAGTCTTATGATTAGGGTTGCCAGCTCATTATTTTGATGTTGCAGACGGTACCAAAATAAACAGTCACCTAAAGCGCTATTTTCAGCACTTATCTGTGCATACTTCGAAAAGCAAATTAAAAGCACTTTTAAATGTGTTCTAGGGCTGCCTGAATGTTTCATGACTGAAAATAAAAGGAACAGACAGAAAGTCAAATTACAAATGAATACATACTTTTTTATTTAAGACCCTATTTAGTGTCAAAGCAAGGTCTTTGCAGGCTCTTTAAACATACATGGCTGGCCTTTTTTCTATCGGCAACCCTTTTTTATATTCATTTTCATGAAATGCATTTTCACACTACAGCAGTATATGTAAAATACAAATGTAAGGAGGAATAGGCAGAGTCGGGGCCCAGGAGGTACTGGAAAAAGACGAAAAAAAACAGCCTCCATAACCAGTTTCCAACGGTATGCAAATGGTCTTTAAAGACCTGTGAAAAACCGGGGCCTGCTGGAGTCTTAATAAGACTCCAGACACTGCCCAGCCAAGCCCAAAGCAGCACACCCACTGACCTCTGGCCCCACCGCACTCTGAGGGCTTCGGAGTAAATGAAGACAGCCTGGAAATGCAGCAAATAAACATCGCTGGAATTCCAGGCGTCTTCATTTACATGTCCTTGCAGAGGCCTTCGCGCCCCCCTGGGATCCATCCACGCCCCCCAGGGGGGCGCGCCCCACAGTTTGAAGAACTGTGCTCTACAGAAAGATATATAGAGAAAAATTCCCACAGTAGAGATTATGAATTTAAAAGATGACACACAGGCATGATTTCACAGGGTCACACCTAACCCACACAATGAAATATCAGCACAACAGAGTAGAAGAGACAAGACATGTAATTAATCGTCTAGCAAACAAAAAAATGAACTTGAATTTAAAAAAAAAACCTTGCTCTTCGATTTTTGAAGCCCTATTGGTGTATTTCAAAGGGTCTCTGACAGGCTTTATTTTAGAGGTGCACGAGGTCTATAGTGTGCATTTGGTGCTTAACAAAATACCCTATCAGATATCTAGAGTTTCAGCAGGATGGCAACCATTTTATAAGTGATTACCTTCTTTGAAGATCTGGGCTGCTATCTTGGAATCAGACCTACCTATGTAAATCCCACTGTATAGACCCATGTGCTTCCAAATGGGATCGAGGGAAGAAAAGATGGGCCTGTTGGCAGTAACCCTGAGAAAACATCAGTACTCAAGAAAAAACATAAGGCATCCAGGGTAAATTATAAGAAATAAAAGAAGTGAATGCCTGTGCAAGACGAATACTGTGCTCACTTTGTGGGGATTTGGAAGTGCATTTTAACTAGTTGTAAAATACATGTTCAGCCTCAAATCTACCACCAATGCATTTGGTAACTAACTCACCACAGAAATTGTACAGGCAGAATTTGTAATGCCTGTTAAATGCTGGTATTATAACAATGAGACAAGGTCTAATAATATATCAATTGCTTTACTTCATGGTATTCATCATTTCCACTAAGCAAAAAGCTGACCATGATGTAACTGCCACCTCTACGTATTACTCCTCAGCTATCAGGTTTCATGCTCATCCACATTTGCTTTAACAAAAAAGTGATGAAATATAAGGGAACTGGCAGATATAATATACTGATTCATTGTGACAGGCAACATTCACAGGAGAGTATACACATAGAGGAAGCCCTGTTTAAACAAGGCAGGGAAACACTAAAAGGCTGATGGAAAAGGACTTAATTCTTTGCAGAGGCGTAATTGGAGTCAGCTAAAGGTACTATATATCACAGAATTGGTAGAGTAAATGTACAAGATACAATCAGAGGCATAACATAAATCAGTCAGTTACAACACCTGTTTAAGTGTGGGGGCAGAACAGTGTAAAGGCAGAAGAACAGAAGAAACCTATGCAACATATAACTCAGAAGGGGCATTGAATGCAAATTATAAATGATATGGGATAATACACTAACCAAGAAAACAAACAGTAGGGTAAACATGAAAGGTTTTAAGAATTAGACTTCTATTATCTATGCAGGCTAGCATCTGTTAAAGAGGGTTAACCCAGTTACTTTAATTCCATGACCTTAGGAGCCACTACGTAAAAGGCACAATACAATACTTTGGGAGCCCTTACATCAGAAGTAAGCATTCAAAACAAATTCATAGGGAGTCCATATATCACAGGAGAACTTTTAATAGAAGGTAAGAATAGGTATACAATTTCCATTGCACTGTTTTCTTATTAACTTTGTTGCCATTTGACGAATCTGCACAAAATCTTCCCAAAAAAGTACATCCACTTCGGGTAATTCATTGCAAGTTTCTTGATGATCCTTCAAGCAGTGCTTTAAAGTATGGATGGCACCAAAAAAAGCCATTTCCCATTTTAACCCATACATATCTTTTGTTCCTCCATACAGAAAACATTACTGAATAGAACCACATTAAAATTGCATGTAAATAAAGTATTACTCCAGGAAGTGCCTTTGCTTGATTTGGTGTAAATCTGTTGAGTAGTTTGTGAAAAAATAGGATTTATATAATTTCCAGTTCGAGCATGAAAAGGTTAAACTTTAGTGTCATATGTACAATTAATTCACAGATCCGCCACAAATTAGTAAACCCACAGAAGATTTGTGAACCTAAATAAAAAAATAAAGGCACAATAATGGACAAAGGGAGCTTTTTCTTCCACCGTCCATTGCAGATTCCTGAGTTTGGAAACAGAATAGAGAATAAGCTGCACTGTAATTGGCTGGCCAGCACATACATTTTTTTGTTGCAGTTGCCACTACCAAACAAGGAGCATTGAGCACCATGCTGGGAAAGATTAAAAAAAGTGAAAGGAAATATGGTGGAAAAGTGAATACCCCTGACCCTAAGTCACACTTAAAGTCATGTGATCCACTGCAACTGCAAAAGAAGTTGGCTGCTTGTTTAAGATTTGGCATAAGCACTGCAACAAAACCCACAGGACACGACCTTCAGCCAAGCTCAGCAGGATTGCCTGGGTGGAGACAAGACATAATGTCCACCAACACGGCACCGGGCCAAATGCTCATCTAGTGGGTGTTGTCCACCTGTGAAGGTTTAGCTGCAGGATCTGGATGGATGCCAGACCCTAACCAGGGCCAAAGATCATGAGTCAAAGCATAATGTCCACAGTGGTTTGGGCACATAGTCTTGCTGAAGGGGAGACTCTAAGGCCAATTCCCCACTACATATGGCTGAAGATGGATTGCCGCTGAAGCCAGTCCCTGTTGCCATCAGCTTGGTTTTCAGAGGGCTGAAAGTAGGGCCTGGACAGAGGCTTTTAGCTATGCGCAGCAGGGTTGTGTCTTCTCCCTCCCCACCCACCCCACCCCCCGGGCTGGTTAGGCATAGGGAACTCATGTATGTGAGATATGATCAGAAAGACCAAAGATTCACTGAAAGAAACAAAGATTAAAATGGTGTTATGGTGTTATTCTTAGCTTTCATTATACTGTATATAATGTATGTATATGACAGGCCACAGGTGCAGTGGCATGGAGCCAGCAGACAAATGCACAAACAGAAAATCCCAGATCAATCCCAAAGATAGTAGGTGCAGCAACACCACAATGGTCCAATGGTAAAGTCAGCTGCCACATAAGTGCTCACCATGCTGGACATCTGGACACCTTACCCACTGGCCGCATTGTTTCCATGCAAGGTCGAGACTCACTTGGATTGCCCATCGAATAAATTCATTTATGACTCCAAAGACAGAGATTCACATTCTTTACCATAAATGGACCACCAGAACTGTTTAAGTCAATAAATGAATTGTATATAGACCCATTTCAGATTGATTGTAAGTTGAGACAGTCCTCAGACCCTATGCCTCCAACTGTTCTCTCGGCCATATTGTTTAATTAAACAATCTTTTCCTGTTTTGCTAAATGCCTCTTGTTTCTTGTTTTTTCAAGCTTCTTAATGTTCAAGCAACATGTGCAAGTCAGGCCATGCAGCTGACCTCACTGTGCATGTGTATAGTGGCGATTGGCCACCTGCAGTGGTTTTGGTGCAAAGCCTATAGACCAGGAAACCTTGCTTTTCATGGCAAAAGGCCATGCACTGGGGGAGATTGGCCATCCACAGAGTGCTGGCCAAAAGACCTAGCTAGGCATTAGGCCATTTTGCCAACCCCTGCTGTGCATGGCTGGAGGCAGCATCCTGCAGGTATAGGCCACCTGTTGATAAAGGGGCCTAGCTGGGTTTGGAAAACCGTGAGGGTGAGCACAGCTTCTAGCCTGGCAAACAATAATTTGCACAGCAAATGGAATGCTTTAGGCCCTACCATATTTATATCAATAAATTAGCACATCTAAAAGTGAAATGAAATAAACAACAAGGCATGAATAAACCAATTATTGATACTACATTGATAGTCGTCTCTTTCAAAATGGTTTGGGTAACGTGATATGTAATATCATCTGTAATATTCACAACAATTTCAATTGCGTGTGTTGCACTACGGGTGAGTTTATGAGCAGCGTTTGGAGAAAATATAGTTTTAAAAATAGCAAAACAGAAATATTGGAAATTCATTTTCATGACACAAATATCGTAATGCCCAAATTTAGGTGACATGAATATGAGGTAAGTGATTTTGTAAAAAATATCAATGTTTTTAATATCGTGTTCACTAATAAAGTGGTTACAATTATTGTTTATTAATTATTTTAATGTGTTTTAGTTGATATATTAATTTTATGATTTACTGTTGTTTGTGTAAATATTAATATGTGTGTTTGAAATATACCTTGGAATTGTAAGTGATTCAAAATATTTTATTCATTTTTAATTTTAGTTTATAGTGTCATAGTAAGCTGTTGTGTTTGTTGGGGAATAGGATGAGAAGTTAATTAGGTAATTAATAATTAAGAACCATTTAACACATTTTATTTAATTTTATGACTGATATTTATGATGTAATTTATAGAATACTGATTTATTTTTGTTAGATTTTATTTACAAGTTTTGTAGGGGTACAGGGTGGGAAGTTAGCTAAGTAATAATTAACAATTGATTGTTAATTGTAAATTATGGATTTAATTGATTTATAATTGTGTAATTGATGGAATACTAATTTATTTGATCATTTATTTGACTTATATTTTAATTGCAGGCACCTGGGTATGTATGGGGTATAGGATGGGAAGATAATTAAGTAATATTAATTAATACTTTATTGTTATTTGTTAATTAATTATTGAATTGATTTTTAATTATGTAAAATATGGAATACTCATATTTTAGTTGAAGGATGCTAGATTTGTAGGGGTATAATATAGGAAGTTGATTAAGCAATAAAAGAATTAGCTATTCATTATTATTCATAAATTATTTATTTAATCGAATTTTAAATATGGAATTTGTGGGATAATTATTTAATTTTATTTTATTTTATTTTATTTATGGGATGCTAGGTTTGTAGGGGATCTTTGTTGGAAAGTTAATTAGGTAATAATTAATTAATAATTATTTAATTGTTAATTGATTATATAATTTATTAGAAATATGTTAGCTATGGAATATTTATTGTTTTTGTGATATTTTAGGTTTGTAGGGGACCGGGTGGGAAGTTAATGAATTAATAATTGAATAGCAATTATTTATTAATAGATAATTATTTTTTATAGAACAGCTGTTACTCTTGCTTCAACTGCAGTAGGAATATTAAAATTAACCTCTTTGCAGTTCAACACTTTCCCTAGTGTGGCACAGACTGCATTGGGAATAGTACATTTTACCCGTCCAAAGTAGATCACTTTCCCTACTATTGGGCTGTTTGAAATGGAAATAGTAAATTTCACCTATCCAAAATTCAACTCTTTCCCTACTGTTGCAGAGACTAGAGCGGGAATAGTAAAGTTTACTCTTCCAAAGTCCAACAGTTTCCCTACTGCTGCGCTGACTGGAGTATGAATAGGACATTTTCCCCCTTTGAAATCTAATGTTTTCTCTACTTTTACCCTATGCGGAGTGAGAATAGTGAATTTTACTCCTCTAAAATCCATTGCTTTCCTTACTGTTGCACAGACTGGCGTGGGAATAGTAAATTTTATGCCTTCAAAGTTCAATGCTTTCCCTATTGTTGCGCTAACTGGAGTGGGAAAAGTACATTTTACCCATTGAGGAACCCAATGCTTTCCCTACCATGTCATGAGTGATGTGACCAGCAGTGCATTTCGGGGGCGCGAGTTGTAGTTAGCTCAGCTAACTATAACTGCCGAATTTCTCTGCTTTTCTAAGAGTGAAATGCCAGCCTAACTATACCGTCCCTGAAACCTGTATTTTTTTCAGTGAATTTCAAAGGCTTTTTAAATGAAAATTTCTAACTATAACATCCTGGAAATCTATGTTTTTTTCAGTGAATTGCTAAGGTTTTTTTAATGCTAATTTCTAACTATAACGTAGTAGTCGCGTTTGCAGAGTGGTGCGGAAAGGGGGCAGGGCCTCCGACCAGCGCTCAGGAATTCCACTGCGTAAGACTTACAGGAGGTACCAGGTGGGCTTCTTGGCCCCCAATGTCCCTCAGGAGTAAAGTGGACTTCATATCCCAACCCATAGTGTGCCAGGAGGCTCGTTTGCAGCGTGGTGGAGAAAGGAGGGTGTGGCGTCTGAAGATCTCCTAGCAATACCACTGTGTGGAACTTACTGGAGGTAACAGGAGGGATAGTTGGTAGTTTTCTTTAGAAGGGGGGGCTGTGTGGCCCCCCTTCTCTTAATATTTTTGAGGCCCAGGGGACCCCATCCCCCAGGGCCTGAGCCATTTTCTTTTAAACGGGAAGGGGGCCACATGGCTCCCGTCCCCAGGCTGATCTGGGCCCCAGGGCCTGGCCATATATATATATATTTTTCTTTTTTAATTTCCTTTTAAAGGAGGGGGGCCGCGTGGCCTCCCTCCTGAGGCCATTTTTGGCCCTGGGTAAACCATCCCCGGGGCTTTGTCTCTTTAACTTTTTTTTAAATATATTTCATTATAGAGAGGGGCTCGTGGCCCCCCTTCCCTTGGCCACTTTTGGCCCCGGCTACCCCATCCTCCAGGCCAGGCCTCAGGTTGGGAATATGGGGGGAGCCCCAATGCCTCCGCAGTCCCTGCCGGCTCCCCGCCTCCTGCAGGGGCCGGCATTGCTTTTTGACAAAGGGAGCTGCTAACATGCAGCTGCCTTTCCCCAAAAGCAATTCTGCTTTGCTTCATGGAAGGAGCAGAAGTTTGCAATGGCAGGATGGGCTCAGTGTTCCTGCCCTGCCATTACAAACTGCAGTGTCCCGGGGTAGGCACATTGCTGGAGCCGGCCCTGGGGGGTGGCGGTCCCAAGGGCCATGGAGGGCTCCAGGAGGGGGGCCGCGTGGCCCACCTTCCAACTTGTAAATAGTCCCAGAGAGGTGGTGGTCCGGACCCCTTATTTTATTTCTCAATGCCCAGGGGCAGTATGGGGGGGGACAGGAGCCCCCAACACTTCTTTTTAATGTTTTGAAGGCCCAGTTAGGTTGCAGTCCCCAGGACTGTGGGGGCCGTGCTAACACCACATATTATTATTCATGCCCCGGGGTGGTGGCTGTCCCCGGGGCTGCGGGGTCCCCCGGGGGACCCCCGCATTATAAATCTGCATTGTCCCCTAGACCTGGCCCACCCAGGTGCTTCTAAGAAACAAAGCACAGGATTCGGCGGTATTCGCGGATCCTACGCAAATCTAGCCAAAAATGTCAAAGCAATGCTTTTTTTGGCCACTGAGCAGGCCTAAGGGTTTAGGGTGTTTCTACCATGCCCCCTTTTCTTTATTTTATAACCTTTTTTCTTGTGACTTGGTTCAACCAAGTGACAAGATGGCTTCTGACACTTTTTGGTTTGAAGTTTTGGCAGCCAATCAAAATAAAGCTCGTGCTTGAGAGGTTTTGCGGATCCACTGCGGCAGACAGATATCAGTGTTTTTTTATTTTTTGAATTTCTTATGAACTACTGAACAGTGTTCCACCATTTTACAAAGAGAGCGCTTTCTGATCCAAGAGCTACCTTTTTGCCAAATTTGGTGTAATTCCGTTCAGCAGATCGGGCTGTAGCTTTGTCTAGTTTCCTATGGAAAATAACATAGAGAAAACACATTTTGAGACCCCCCTTTTTTCTCAGCCCCCACTTGATAAATCACCCCAAAACTTTCAAGACAGGAGATGACTGGAGCACCCCATTAGTTTAAAAAAAATTGCAAAGATTCGTCAAACGGTGCCAAAGATATTAGCAAAAGAAAAAATACTTTTCCTATGGAAACCAGGTCCTATCTATGACTACCTACTGGCTACCACCAGTAGATTATATATATATATATATATATATATATATATATATATATATATATATATATATATATATATATATATATATATATATATATATATATATATATATATATATATATATATATCAAAACGCAAAGGTTGCCCCAATGAAGTCTTCACACCCGAAGGGGTTTACACACATATGCCCCAGGCGGCATTTGGTACGGCACTCCTCTCACGCTGTTAATGAAAAGCCAAACGCGTTTCAGGTCTCCCAGTACCCTTGTTCACTGGCAACATACTGACTCGCAATTGTGCACAGACCTCAGAAAACTGTTTGAAGACGTTCTTTAATTGATTACACAAGCTCCGCTGCGTTTGAAAATTTTCTAGCGGCTCGTCCGGCCGCGAGGATGTCCCGACGCTGGTTAGGCGTTCCTGGGCGCTAGAACCACTAACGCTCATATGGACCGAAGGAGCCTTCGCCGCAGGCAAGATTTGGCAACACACGAGGGGTGCTGTCATGCCCTTCACCTAGATGAGAATTCCTACAGGCAGATAGCGAATACGCCACTTGGATTAAGAACCATTCAGTCTTTGGGGGTAACACTAGGACTACCATGACCATGATGCCCCTGGTGACGCCCACTGGGGCGGGACTGCATAAATTCAATAAAGAAGTGTTCTTCGAGTACTGCTTCCTGCCTTCTTACCTGCCAGTGATCAAGGGCTCGAGGGAGCCCGAAACGCGTATGGCCCAGAAGCGCGTGCTGCACTTTCCACTGTGAAGCCGCCTGCGATGTAGTGTGTGGAATCCGGAGGTGTGTGACATCCTCTAAGGACAACCTTGCGTTTGAAAATATATATATTACCTACTGGCGGTCGCCAGTAGGTAGTTATAGTTAGGACCCTCTTTCCATAGGAAAAGCGCAACATTCTATTTTGAATAACTTTGGTGCCGGTCGACAAAGCCTTTAAATCAATATATATATCTGAGCCAGCTTACGGTGCGCTTACGGTGCGCTTACCATACGCGTACGGTGACGTGCGCGAGCGCGATTCTGATTGGCTCTTAGATCTTAGTAAACATTCGAATCGGTCGAAACCAGGAAGCGGCGGCCGCCATTTTGTGTATTTCACTCAGAAAAAAAAGGGTAATAACTTGAAAAGGGGGCAAGGAAGAGAGTTACAGACCCCCTAACATTTGTAAGGGGGTCAAAGAAGGACAGAAAAGTACAAAGAAAACATTTATTGATTTTTAAAAAAATCGCGGGGTACGCGTACGGTAAGCTCACCGTACGCGTACGGTAAAAAAAAAAAAAAAATGAAATGAAATGCAGATTTAAGTGTTTAGATATTAGGGGGCTCTAAAAAGAGCCGTTGTGTTTATGAAGTGATTTTTTATTGGTACCTACAAGTAAGTACCGATGCAGAGTCTAAGGTTCAAGAGGAAGACTCTGTTCCCTTCATCAGTGAAGTGTACACCATCACCTCTATAAATGTCTTGCATGTCGTAACGCAAGTTGTTGTGGTAAATGGAACCCATACCATAGTCACGGAGGAAAGCAGAAACAGATTTGTTGACGTGCTTTCTTGCTTTGTCAATCTGTGGACAAAAATGATTGGACCAGTTCCATTTTTGCCTTTGGCATATGTTAGAAAACACAAAGGCAGTTTTAGGGAAAAGTGAAAACAGTTGTGCAAAGGTCTCCTTCATAAGCATTTCCAGACCTACCCCAGTCAAAGTGCCTAGGTCATTGCCACCACAGTGCACTATTATGAGGTCAGGGTGTTGGATTTGCATGAAGGATTTCACCAATGGCATCAATTGGTGCCACTTTAACCCTCTCTGACCAATCCATTTAATGTCTACATTTGGCAAAGCAAGGTCTCTCACCATATCTGTTTTCTCTGCATACTTTTCACTCCAGAAGACATAGCTGTGCCCTACAATCCACACTGTGAACATCTTCAAAGGAGAACTGGATGCACTCAGGAGGTGTAATTCAGTAGAATGGTAAAAAGAAATGAAAGACAGTTTGGAAATGGAGGCATACATATTTTTTTTATAAAAAAAAGAACTGATTGGCTGTTTCATACCATTCTACAATAAAAACTAGGCTGTATGTGTAAATTTATAGAAGCATGTTTTGTATTGGTACAGAAAAATGTGTTACCAAAGAACAGTACTATGGATTTGCTGTTAGGTTTGAAAAGTCAAGCACTCTTGCACTGAGATTTGAAATTAACATGTCTATGTGTGGAAAAAGAGAGGGAAAGTTTGCCATTATCTGGTTCTGCTGAGAGGAGAGAGGTGTACAGAACAGAGATCCTGGCTCTGATAATCTGCTGTTTGAGTGCCACATTTCTTTTACAATTAACTAATTTTAAAGGTGAGTTTAGAGTTTGAGAGGGGATGTATATGGTAAATTAAGAAATGAATAATAGAATTGGAATTCCTTTTGTTGAAGTTGTGTTTATTATTTTCTGTTTTGGGAGAAATTTAAATGTGAGGAACATGTAAAATAATATGGACTATGTTTTCACGAAAATTTAAGGTGTACTGGTAAAAATAAGGAATACTTTAAGGGTTTGAGGTTGCACTCAGTAATGCAAATACATTCAGCATCAGTGAGGCTGGTTGCCCTTGCTGGAGTGTAGTGAGTCACCCAGGTTACACATGTTGCTGGTCTCAGAAAGCTGTTTGGTATTGCTCTGGTGATTTTACATTTGCATTAGATGGAAAGGGGGAGGTTTTTTTTATGCAGAAGCAGACTCTTAGTACACAGGCAGCTGATTATCCTGTGGAATCATGGATAGTATTCACAACCGAGTGGGGTTTGAGGTTTCAGTTAGTAATGCAAATACATTCAGCATCACTAAGGCTGGTTGCCCTTGCTGGAGTGTAGTCAGTCACCCAGGTTACACATGGTGCTGGTTTCAAAAAGCAGTTTGGACATGTGCTGTTTTCAGAATCTGAAAAGTGGATTCAAAATGTGTCAGTCTGTAAAAGTGTTTATCACTTGCCAAAAAAAAGAGTAGTAAGTGTGCTTTCAAATTGGCAAAGAAATTTCGTTTTGTGACTAATATGAAAACATGACTCTGTGTGCAAATAGGAATTACAGGCAGAGTTTTATTGCGTATTGTTCTGGTGATTTCACATTTGCATTAGATGTAAAGGGGGAGCCATATTTTTGTATGCAGAAGCAGACTCTTAGCACACAGCCAGCTGCTTATCCTGTGGAATCATGGATAGTATTCACAACCGAGTGGGGTTTGAGGTTTCAGTCAGTAATGCAAATACATTCAGCATCACTAAGGCTGGTTGCCCTTGCTGGAGTGTAGTCAGTCACCCAGGTTACACATGTTGCTGGTCTCAGAAAGCTGTTTGGTATTGCTCTGGTGATTTTACATTTGCATTAGATGGAAAGGGGGAGGTTTTTTTTATGCAGAAGCAGACTCTTAGTACACAGGCAGCTGATTATCCTGTGGAATCATGGATAGTATTCACAACCGAGTGGGGTTTGAGGTTTCAGTTAGTAATGCAAATACATTCAGCATCACTAAGGCTGGTTGCCCTTGCTGGAGTGTAGTCAGTCACCCAGGTTACACATGGTGCTGGTTTCAAAAAGCAGTTTGGACATGTGCTGTTTTCAGAATCTGAAAAGTGGATTCAAAATGTGTCAGTCTGTAAAAGTGTTTATCACTTGCCAAAAAAAAGAGTAGTAAGTGTGCTTTCAAATTGGCAAAGAAATTTCGTTTTGTGACTAATATGAAAACATGACTCTGTGTGCAAATAGGAATTACAGGCAGAGATTTATTGCGTATTGCTCTGGTGATTTCACATTTGCATTAGATGTAAAGGGGGAGCCATTTTTTTGTATGCAGAAGCAGACTCTTAGCACACAGCCAGCTGCTTATCCTGTGGAATCATGGATAGTATTCACAACCGAGTGGGGTTTGAGGTTTCAGTCAGTAATGCAAATACATTCAGCATCACTAAGGCTGGTTGCCCTTGCTGGAGTGTAGTCAGTCACCCAGGTTACACATGGTGCTGGTCTTAAAAAGCAGTTTGGACATGTGCTGTTTTCAGAATCTGAAAAGTGGATTCAAAATGTGTCAGTCTGTAAAAGTGTTTATCACTTGCCAAAAAAAAGAGTAGTAAGTGTGCTTTCAAATTGGCAAAGAAATTTCGTTTTGTGACTAATATGAAAACATGACTCTGTGTGCAAATAGGAATTACAGGCAGAGATTTATTGCGTATTGCTCTGGTGATTTTACATTTGCATTAGATGTAAAGGGGGAGCCATTTTTTTGTATGCAGAAGCAGACTCTTAGCACACAGCCAGCTGCTTATCCTGTGGAATCATGCATAGTATTCACAACCGAGTGGGGTTTGAGGATTCAGTCAGTAATGCAAATACATTCAGCATCACTAAGGCTGGTTGCCCTTGCTGGAGTGTAGTCAGTCACCCAGGTTACACATGGTGCTGGTCTTAAAAAGCAGTTTGGACATGTGCTTTTATCAGAATCTGAAAAGTGGATTCATAATGTGTCAGTCTGTAAAAGCACTTATCACTTGCCAAAAAAAAGAGTAGTAAGTGTGCTTTCAAATTGGCAAAGAAATTTCGTTTTGTGACTATTGTGAAAACATGACTCTGTGTGCAAATAGGAATTACAGGCAGAGATTTATTGCGTATTGCTCTGGTGATTTTACATTTGTATTAGATGGAAAGGGGGAGGTATTTTTTTGTGCAGAAGCAGATTCTTAGTACACAGGCAGCTGGTTATCCTGTGGAATCATGGATAGTATTCACAACCGAGTGGGGTTTGAGGTTTCAGTCAGTAATGCAAATACATTCAGCATCACTAAGGCTGGTTGCCCTTGCTGGAGTGTAGTCAGTCACCCAGGTTACACATGGTGCTGGTCTGAAAAAGCAGTTTGGACATGTGCTTTTATCAGAATCTGAAAAGTGGATTCATAATGTGTCAGTCTGTAAAAGTGTTTATCACTTGCCAAAAAAAAGAGTAGTAAGTGTGCTTTCAAATTGGCAAAGAAATTTCGTTTTGTGACTAATGTGAAAACATGACTCTGTGTGTAAATAGGAATTACAGGCAGAGATTTATTGCGTATTGCTCTGGTGATTTTACATTTGTATTAGATGGAAAGGGGGAGCCATTTTATTGTGCAGAAGCAGACTCTTAGCACACAGCCAGCTGGTTATCCTGTGGAATCATGGATAGTATTCACAACCGAGTGGGGTTTGAGGTTTCAGTCAGTAATGCAAATACATTCAGCATCACTAAGGCTGGTTGCCCTTGCTGGAGTGTAGTCAGTCACCCAGGTTACACATGGTGCTGGTCTGAAAAAGCAGTTTGGACATGTGCTTTTATCAGAATCTGAAAAGTGGATTCATAATGTGTCAGTCTGTAAAAGTGTTTATCACTTGCCAAAAAAAAGAGTAGTAAGTGTGCTTTCAAATTGGCAAAGAAATTTCGTTTTGTGACTAATATGAAAACATGACTCTGTGTGCAAATAGGAATTACAGGCAGAGATTTATTGCGTATTGCTTTGGTGAATTTACATTTGCATTAGATGTAAAGGGGGAGCCATTTTTTTGTGCAGAAGCAGACTCTTAGCAGACAGCCAGCTGCTTATCCTGTGGAATCATGCATAGTAATGACAACCGAGTGGGGTTTGAGGTTTCAGTCAGTAATGCAAATACATTCAGCATCAGTAAGGCTGGTTGCCCTTGCTGGAGTGTAGTCAGTCACCCAGGTTACACATGTTGCTGGTCTCAGAAAGGTGTTTGGTATTGCTCTGGTGATTTTACATTTGCAATAGATGGAAAGGGGGAGCTATTTTTTTATGCAGAAGCAGACTCTTTGCACACACCCAGCTGCTTATCCTGTGGAATCAAGCACAGTATTCACAACCGAGTGGGGTTTGAGGTTTTAATCAGTAATGCAAATACATTCAGCATCACTAAGGCTGGTTGCCCTTGCTGGAGTGTAGTCAGTCACCCAGGTTACACATGTTGCTGGTCTGAAAAAGCTGTTTGGACATGTGCTGTTTTCAGAATCTGAAAAGTGGATTCAAAATGTGTCAGACTGTAAAAGTACTTATCACTTGCCAAAAAAGTAGTAGAAAGTATGCTTTGCAATTGGCAAAGAAATTTCGTTTTCTGCCTAATTTCAAACCATGACTCTGTGTGCACACAGGAATTGTTTTTAGATATTTAATTTGTGATGGTGTTATTGTGATTTTCACTTGTAGGAAAGGGGTACATAGTATTTTAAGATTTGAAAAGATCATAAAAAATGTAGTAATATATTTAAATAAAATAAAGGAATTTTTTTTTAGTTTTTTTCAGGTATTGCTGAAGAGCAGTGAACAAAATTTAAGATGCCTACAAAATCCAGACTAAAGAAAGACCACAAAAAAACCTATATTTGAAGACAACTGGAGGACCTAAGTTAGTTGGAGATGCTCATGTTGGGAAAAAGAACAAATCTTCTGGTAAGCAGACACAAGATTTTTTAAAGAACATCTTCAAAAAAAGGAAAAATGTACAAAATGTCTGTACTGGAAAGAATGATTTCAATAGAAAAAAACAGGAAAAAATTGAGAATTTAGTTAATGCAAATATACCTTCTGCAACAATAAAGATTAACTTAAACAGAAAAACAGCGTTTAAAGAGATACGTAGAAAAATGTTTCAGAGAAGAGTTATGTCCAATTTGATAAAGGATGTCAAGAAATATAAGCAAAAGGCAAAATATTACAAGAGAAAAAAAGAAATTGAAGCCATTGCAGCAAAGGCATTAGAATTAAAAAGGAAACTATTCATTTTAATTTTGAATAGGATGCGTACATTAGATAAAATGGTTAATGTACTGAAATCACAAAGCAAAAGGAAAAGAGTAGTGAACAGAACAAACTTTTGTAAAGTGTTTTTAGGAAAATGGATGCATAGTTCAAGTAGTGAACCTTTTTTTAATGAAGAGAGTTATTTTCAAAGTAATAGTTTGCTGCATGCAGTTGACACCTGAGGTCTTGCTTATGAAGTGAAAAATGGTTGCATAATGGAGATGGAGATAATGGTTCCAAGAGATGAGGTACAAGTGATGGCGGAGGAGGCTATGGGGAGACGTCCAAAAGCCCCAGTGTACACTTGGAATTGTAGCAGTATTTGCACTGTGCGTCAGGAATCTATTGATAAATTTCGTGAGTTTCTAAGAGAATATAGTAAAAAAAGTGTAAAACAGAAGATTAAGGTGCTTCAAAGTCTAGATCCATGCAGAGTGAGAGAGAATACTGGTTTGCAGGGTCATTCTCTGGCTTGTCTATCTAGAAAAGTGTGTAATAGTGTTTTCCATCATTTTAGGATGCTGGCTGTTCATCATACTGTAATGAGAAAGTTTGTGAGACGGTTGTATTTTGCTAAAAGTCCAGCAATAAAGTTAGATGAATTGAATAGGGCTCTGTTCCGTGGATCGGTATCAGATGTAGAGAAGGTTGTTGATGAAATTCAGTTTTGTTACTTTGGTCCTGAACAAAACAGTGCAGAAAAGGACACAGTAAATGAGGAAGAAGTGGAAGAGAATGTAGAACCCTCTGTAAGTAAGACATTTAATGATCACATAACAAAATTTGAAAAAATCTCTAATGAAAGACCAAATATTACTTGTATTTGTTGCCGCAGAACTCATTATAGAAAACAAACTAGGAATGTTGATCTCTACAGAAAGAGTGAAAATGAAGATAATTATAAGTGGAAAGATTTTGCCACATATATATTTCTAGAAAATTGTTTTGAATTGGGTGAAGATCAGCGTATTTGTAAATACTGTTACAACAAGTTAGAGGAAAATAGAATGCCGACCAGAGCTGTACATAATAATTTAGAATTGGATGCTATTCCTGCTGAACTTTCTGAATTAAATACATATGAGTCTATACTTATACAATGTGTTCATCCGTTCCAGACCATAGTACGTATGGAGCCCAAAACTGGTAAATTACCTCCTTCAGATTTACTGAGAGGTTTAAAAGGTAGAGTGGTGTATTTGCCCTTGGATTTGAAAAAAAATATGGAAACTATTGATGCGGATACTTTGGAAACTGAACCATTAGTTATTCTGGTTAATGGTGTACCTACAAAGAATAAGAAGATTTGGCAGGAGCTGGTAGATGTACGGAAAGTACAAAGAGCAAATTTGTATTTGAAAAGGAATAACAAATGGTATGAATCAATTTATATAGAAGAAGAAGAAGAAGATTTACAAGAAGACACAGAAACATCAACTGGACAAATTGAAAAAGTGGACAAGTCAAAGGAAGAAGAAATTTATGAACATTTTAGCATACATCCTCTTCATTCAAAAGAAGTTATGGGAGACAATATTGATCTGTTTCAGATGAAGAAAGCAAAAGGAACTCCCGTGAGTGTATGGGAGGAGAGCTTGGAAGCTGTTTCCTAAAGGAAAAGGAGGACGATACGATGAACGTCCAGAACAGATTCCAGCTTCTGAGTATCGGACTACAAGACTATATGCAGAAGATCCCAGATTTCGACAAAGTATTCCTTATTTGTTCCATCTTTTATTTGAAAGCGACTTGTCTGCACTATCTTATGCAGTAAATCACATTTTAAAAAGTGGAGTACATTTACAAAATTTGTCTGCTAAGGATTTTATGGAGAAAGTGCAGCACCGAGATGATCATTTGGAAACACAACTGATCAATCTGATGGCTTGTCAGCGTGGGACAAATGAATATTGGTACCGACGCCATGGTGAATTAAAATGCATGTTACGGAATTTAGGAACACCAACATGGTTCCTTACCCTAAGCTGTGCTGAGTACGCTTGGGATGATTTACTGGATTTTCTACGAGAGGCAAATTCAAACATTAAAAACATCGAATACAAGACAGCAGGAGAACTGTGCTCATTGGATCCGGTTAATGTTTGCAGATATTTCAATCATAGATTTGAGGCTATGATGTCCTTCATCTGCAATAAAAAAAATCCACCTCTAGGAGAAGTAGTGGATTTCTTTTGGAGAAAAGAGTACCAGGCAAGAGGTGCTCCTCATATTCATATGCTGTTGTGGATCAAGGATGCCCCAAAGTTTGGAACAGATACTGATGAAGCAGTGTTATCTTACATTGAAGAATATGCAACATGTGCTATACCAAAAAACACAGAAGAGAAAAAGTTAAAGGAGCAAGTTTTACGTTTCCAAAGTCATCGGTGTGGAAAATACTGTCGACGGAAATACAAGAGCAAAGAAAAATACTACACTAAATGTCGATTTGGATTTCCTAGACCTGTTCTTTCAAATGGAAGAGTAAACAGTTTTATGTCATCTGTGAGACATACTATCACAAGAAAATCACCTAAGAATACCTACAACCTAAAAAGAAAAGAAGAATCAAAAAATATAAATGACTACAACCCAGTCATTTTATCCATGTGGAATGCTAACATGGATATACAGTATGTAGCTGACAATTCCATTGCTGTTGCTCGATATGTAACATCTTACATTACTAAATCTGAAAAAACTGAATTGAAAGAAATGTGGGAAGAGATTTCTCACGAGAAGACTGTCAGTAAGAAGCTGTACAGTTTCAGTTTAAAGATGTTATCGCATCGAGAAATTGGATCCTACGAATGTTCAGATAGGTTATCTTCTGCAAGTCTCTACTCGAAATCAAGAAGAATAATTTGGGCAAGTTTAGGCCTTGCAGCAATGAGAAATCGGGTACTGAAATCTGTTGGAGAAATTGAATATTTGGCCGAGAATGACCCAGAAAGTACAGATATTTTGAAATCAAACATGTTGGACACATATTATCCAAAAAGAAGTCATCATCTGGAGAACATGTGTCTCTATGAAGTGCTGCAGAACTACATTTATTCACGGAAAGCCGCAGAAGACATCAACAATGGAAAATATAAAGTCATTGGTGAGGAAGGATGTTTGGTGAAGCAAACAAAAGGAAGTTTGATAAATAACAGGAAGCTGAGTTGCGACACTACTGACAAAAAGGAATTTTACTACTTGGCTCTCTTACAGCTGTTTAAACCATGGCGTACAGAGGATGAACTACTGGGAGAATTTCAAAGCTATGAAGATTCTTTTAATGCTTGCAAAGACAGCATACAATGCAGTACATTCTCAACTTATCTGCAAATGTTAAATGAAGAAATTGAACAGGAAACTACAATTGCAGCTGAAGTAGCTAGAGACAGTTCTCAAGACAGCCAAAGTTCAGGAACACTCAGTCAAGATCCCCTAGGACAACCAATCGTTGAAAATGAAGCATCAATAGCCATGAATGAAGTGGAAACGGCTATGAATCAAGCTCAAGAAGAATTTATAGACTTACAAAATTTGGAAAGACAACTGAATGAAGAGCAGCAACAAATTTATGAAGAGATCAGAAGCAAAATTGATCACGGATTTCTACATGAAAAAAAAGAGTGCTCATGCACATCATTTCATCCAATCAGGATGTATGTAAGTGGACAAGCTGGAACTGGAAAAAGTTTCCTAATAAAAGTCATCAGAAGCTACCTACAGCAAAAAACAGATTCTACTTTGTCTTGTGTGGTTACTGCTCCAACTGGGTTAGCAGCCTATAACATAAAAGGAATCACCTTACATCGTTTGCTAATGTTACCAGTGGAGCATGAGAACAAAATACAATACAACAAGCTAACTGGAGAAGCATGCTTGGAAGTTTCAAGAGTATTGAAGAAGATGCAAGTTCTCATTATTGATGAGGTGAGCATGGTATCAAACTTAATGCTTGCCTTTGTGCATTTAAGAATGCAGCAAATTCTAAGGACAGACTATGACGTGTTATTTGGTGGAAAACATGTCATAGTTTTTGGGGATCTTCTACAACTTACTCCAGTTAAAGGACAACCAGTGTTTAATACTGTGACACATGAAGACACAAAGAAGTCATTGGGAAGCATCGGTAATGCAAATATTTGGTCCTTCTTTGAGTACAAGGAACTTACTACTAATATGAGGCAAGCAAACGATGAAGAATATGGAAGTATTCTGAAAGATATCAGAATTGGACTACTCACAGAAGTTGGCAAAAAAGCATTACAGAGTCGCCTGCTACATAATTTATTTCCAAAGGAAGAAATAGTTGCAGAGAAGATATACAAGAACATTGCAGAAAAGAAAAGTGTCATCTGCTTAATGCCAACTCTACGTGAATGTTCAATATTCAATGAGGAGCTTTTAAAATTAGAAAAGGAAGATATCAGGAAATTGGAAGCAGTGGACAAAATTGAGGATGGAAGAATTACTATCACATTAACAGGCACACTGAAAAATAAATTGGATTCACTAGAGAAGAACATTTCCAAAACAGCTGGATTAGAAAAAAATCTATATGTTTGCATGAACTGTAGAGTATTTTTAAGGAGAAATTTGGATGTTGAAAAAGGTTTAGTTAATGGAGCTATGGGAAGAGTTGTGGGTTTTATTAATTATCAGAAAAAAGATGGAATTGAATGTTTAAAAATAAAATTTGATCAGATAGAAGAAGTTAAAGACATTTGTCGTTGTTCAGTTCGTTTCATGCTTGTGAAAGACTTATATGTACGTAGGAAGCAGTTTCCGTTTTCGCTAGCATATGCTGTAACTATTCACAAGTCTCAAGGATTGACTGTAGATTGTGCTTTTGTGAACATTGGTTCAACTGTGTTCAAAGAAGGTATGGCTTATGTAGCTTTGTCACGAGTGAAAACATTATCTGGTTTATTCATGATAGACTTTGATGACTCAAAAGTTAGTGCTGATACAAATTGTGTAAAGGAGTATAATAGATTAAGAAGAACCTATGCTCCTCATTTAGGTCAGTATCCTGTGTTGGAGAAACGTGTAGTTTCTCGTAAAAGGAGAAATGAGAATATCTGTAATGAAGATGTAGAGAGGAGGAAAAAAAAGAGGAGTGATGTAATTGCAAGCAAAAAGAAAAAGGAAAATGAAGAAGAGGTTGTAGGATGTCATTTTGAAAATAGCTCTGGTGTCAACTGCTACGCTAATGTAGTGCTGAATGTTGCATTTTATCTGGAAAGTGTGCAAGAGCAGATAATAGTAAATCAGAGAAAAAGATTCTGTTATGACTTGAGTCTCCTTTTTCAAAAGCTGAGTAATGATAAAACTCAAATAGAAAGTGCTACTGAAATTAGAAAACTTTTAGATGTATGTTCAGGACGAACACAGTTTTCTCAAAATGTACAGCAAGACGCACAGGAATTCTTGATGTTTTTTCTTCAGGTACTGGAAGAAGAAGGGGTTCCCATTGAAAATTTGTTTGGTCTCTCTTATAAATGGGAACATAGTTGTGAAAACTGTTACAATACATGTGGCTCTAATGTTGATTCTGAAAGGTTTATTTATTTAACATTGCCAGAAAGTAAAACAGTCACTTTTGCTAAATTAGTTAAAGATGCTAATCATAACATGGAATGCAGTGAGTGTCAATCTGAAATGTTTTCAACGTTAATTTTAAAGGAATATGGACAATATGTAATTTTAATGATGCAACGATGTAAAGCTGATGGTTCAAAATTGGATACTTTAATAAAGAAGTTTACAGGACAGCAATTATCAATTTCAGGAAAAACTTTTGTAACAGTTGCAATAATTTTCCATGAAGGACCTACTGTTACTTCTGGACATTACACAGTTTATCTTAAATGTGAAAAAGGCTGGACACTGTGTAATGATTCCCAATTGATTTTCAAGCAACGTTTGCCTTTTGATTTAGCAAATTCCTATCTAATCTTCCTGAAACCTAAATTTTATAGAGACTTGGCAAGATGTGTACAAAACAATTTTACCATTTTATTGGATTACCATTGGAATTTTCTTAAAAAATGATTTTTCAAATTATCATTTGGCCTAATGGAAAGGTAACCAATTGTAATGTGGACTTTTTAAATTTTTAATGAAACTTTGGAAAACCAAAAATTTAGACAAAATCGGTTACATCTGCACAATTTAAATTTTGGAATGTTATTGGATTGCCATTGGAAATTTATTCAAAAAAGATTTTTAAAATTACTATTTGGCCATGAGGAAAAGTAAACAATTGTATTGTGGACTTATTTAATTATTATTTAATCTTTCGGAAACCAAAATGTTACAGAGAATCGGTGAGATCTGTACAATTTAAACTTTCGAATTTTATTGGATTACCATTGGAAATTTAATCAAAAAAGAATTTTAAAATTACTATTTGGCCTAAAGGAAATGGAACCAGATGTATTGTGGAGTTATTTGAGATATATTTTTGTGATTATACTTCTGAAACAAAAATGTCAGACGGTATTTTAAAGAAATAAGTATTGATATTAGTTAATATTTTTTTAGAATATTATGCATTTCTATAATGTTATGTTTAAGTTAAAAGAGATTCTGGGCTTTTTTTATACAATCTTTGAGATTGTTATTTTTTTTTTGCCCGCTTTTAAATGATGAATGCAATTGCTTTCACAATTTATAGTGAAATGCAATATATTCTGAAAACAGCAAAAAAAAAGGCAAAACATTTTTGGGGAAAAATATGTAAATACGTGTACTGTGTAATATATTGATTTATTAAATATTAATACTTTTTTCTTTTTTTTCAGATTGTGAAAGAAAATTTTCAAAAAAAACCAACCATTTTTTCAAGTAATTTCAATTACATTTTAATTAAAAATTAAATTGTTTGGTGGGACAGGTAACTGAGAAATTAGAAGGTCTCTTTCTTCCACTTTATCTCAAAAAGATTTTTAGTATTTAGTTATTAATTCCTCAAGGATCTTGAGATGTGGTAATTGATTTTTAGTGTTTTTAAAAAAAAAAAAAAAAATACGCTTACCGTACGCGTACGGTAAAAAAATAAAAATAAAGGTTTTAAAGAAAAAATAAAAAAAAGTTGAGAGGTAAGGTTGGCTCTTAAAAGAGCCGTTGTGTTCATGCAGGGACAGAGGAAAGGAAGTATGGGAACATTAGCTGGTTGGACATTTGTGCTGATCTATTTTGTTGTTAATGAGGGAAACACTGGTCTCCCTATGAACAATTAGATCATGGCAAAATGAACACCGCATAGTAACCCTACCAAACCGAGGGTTCATTTCCAGAGGTTCAGAAAAAGGTGATTGTGCCCCCACAGATGAAGGGCTCAGCTGAGCTTCCGAAGAAGGACTCGGCTGAGCTGCTGTGGATGTGCTTGCTCGACTTACTGAAGGGTTGCCCCTAGTATGTTGTGCATGTGTCCTAGGATGCACATCCTCAAGGTGTCTCAACATAGTGTGATTCCCAAAGGAATACTTCTTGTTGGGATTACCTCGCGAAAGTACACGCTGGCACAGCTTGCAAGTCACCAAGGCAGCATTGACTTTTTTCTCACCCTCTGGAAAACTGAAATACTCCCATATGAAAGAGCTCTTCTGTTTCCTCTTTCTCTGCCTGATGGTGGTGCTGCTAGCCTCACTCTCAGCAGAAGAGTGCTGGTCTGCCATCGTATCACAAAGACAAGTCAGCTCCTTCTCCTAAGGGATCACAAGCAGAAATGAGGGGAATGGGTGTGGTGTAGGAGAGTTCTAGAACTGAAAGTAGTTTCAACCAATCAAAAGTTGTGTTTCATGATCACATGACCCACCGTGCGCGTACGTTACGCTTACGTTACGCTTACGGTGCGCTTACGGTAAAAGTGCGCATGCGCGTAAAAAAGACACGCGCTCGCGCGCATGCGTAAAACAGTCACTCCACAACACTTCCGCGTAACGTGCGCGTGTAGCGTACACGCCTACGCGCCCCACGCACAGTACGCGCGGCTACGCAAATTGCGTAACTATACGCAAACAGAGTAGATAAATTACGGACATTGCGTAAACCGTACGCTTACCGTACGCTTACCGTACGCGCACTAAAAAAAAAAATATATATATTTTCTATGTTATACTAATATATCTTACCTGTTTGGTAAAAAAAAAAGAGAAAACTTGATATATTGCATATTTTTTTTTTAAAAAAACATAGTGTTTTAAGAGAATAAAAAGTTTTTTAAAAAATTGTTTTTTTAAAAAAAAAAACACATTTTAGATAAGAATTTATAATAAAAAAATCATACAAAATCAATAAAAAAAAATATGGGAATCACATATGTTATAGGTAAGAATTAGCATTTAAAAAACCATACAAATTCACTGAAAAAACCATGGGTTTCACACAAGTTATAGTTAGAAATTAGCATTTAAAAAACCTTGCAAATTCACTGAAAAAACCATAGGTTTCACACACGTTATAGTTAGGGATTAGCATTTAAAAAACCTTGCAAATTCACTGAAAAAACCATAGGTTTCACACATGTTATAGTTAGGAATTAGCATCTAAAAAACCTTGCAAATTCAGTGAAAAAACCATAGGTTTCACACACGTTATAGTTAGCTGGACATTTCACTCGTAAAAAACCAATGAAATTTCCCCGTTATAGTTAGTTAAGCTAACTATAACTCGCGCGCCCGCAATGCACTGCTGATGACGTCACATATTACATCACTCATGACATGGTCAGTGACATCACTCATGACATCACTGATGACATCTCAAATGACATCACTGATGACATCACTGATGACATCATCCATGTGATGGAGTGGCAGATCGCCTCTCACCCTAATATAACCTTTGATACACACATTCAAAAATAGAGACTGAAATTTTCAAAAAAATGGACATACCAATACCAATTACAACAACCTCTTCAATAATTCTAAGAACCACATAAACATCCACTCATTCACCAACAGTCCTGTACAGTCACTCATTCGTGTACTCACACATCATATGTACTCATACACCAATACATCCTGTTACACAATGCCACTCATCCACAGAGTTACTGACACACATAGTCACTCATGAAAATAAAGAAAGAAACATACATTTACTTGCATATACAGTTATACACACACCACCACACTTACTTCTACAGAAACTTACACATACTTACTCTTTTAAACAATCACTTATAGAAACACATACTTATTCATACAGGAACTCTTTCAATCTCTCACTCTCACATATACTCACTTATATACACCAATAGTCACATATACTAGTTTAAAACATATGTAGTTACTCATAAAGACACTATTGAGACAGCCATTCACTCACTAACACACCCATACACACACTCTTCCACCCATACAGTCCTGCACATATGCTGTCTTCAACACATACAAACAGTGAGTCACTCATTCATGCACCTATGCACTACGTAATACCCCCCACCGAACCATATAGACACTGATACTCAAAAAACCAACTAATAACCTATATAGACACTCATGTAGCTAGTCACCAACCAATGCAGCCACTTATACACAAAGTGAGAGACTGATACAGGTATTTAAACATTTAAACACTACTCACTTAGCCATGTATTCAATAAGATACACTTAATCAGTCAGTAATACATTAAATTTTTCAAAAACAAATCATCCATTTAGACACTTATATACTCATTTATTCTTCCATCGACCTTGAGATATACATATATAAAACATATGTAATTTTCAGAAAAACACACATTCACTGGATGATGTCAGCAGTGATGTCATCAGTGATGTCATTTGAGATGTCATCAGTGATGTCATGAGTGATGTCACTGACCATGTCATGAGTGATGTAATATGTGACGTCATCAGCAGTGCATTGCGGGCGCGCGAGTTATAGTTAGCTTAACTAACTATAACGGGGAAATTTCATTGGTTTTTTACGAGTGAAATGTCCAGCTAACTATAACGTGTGTGAAACCTATGGTTTTTTCACTGAATATATATATATATATATATGTCTATATATATATATTCACTGAAAAAAACATATGTTTCAGGGACGTTATAGTTAGTTGGATATTTCACTCATACAAAACCATAGAAATTCCCCTGTTATAGTTAGTTCAGCTAACTATAACTCGCACACCCGCAATGTAATGCTGAGGACTTCACATATTACATCACAAGACATTGCTACTAGTGCAGCCCGCCCCCACCACGCTGAATGCTTCTAATACCACTAACTCAGTGCACCAGTCACCGCCACGTGGCCTTACTGAGGCCGAATTCATTTGAAAAAAAGACATTTCTCCCAGTGTGGCCCGCCCGGACCACGCATCATCGCAGGCTGCGCACACGCTGAGTGCTTCAGGTGCCACTAACTCAGTGGACCACAAGTCATTGCCACGTAGCCTTATTAAGGCAGAATTCATTATGCAAAAGACATTGCTGCCAGGGTGGCTCACCCAAACCACGCATCATCGCAGGCTGCGCACACACTGAATGCTTCAGGTACCATTAACTCTGTGCACCAGAAGTCACCAACACGTGGCCTTATTGAGGCAGAAATAATTAGGCACATGACATTGCTACCAGTACAGCCCGTCGGACCATGCATCATTGCTGACTGCCTACACGCTGAATGCTTCAGGTGCCACTACCTCTGTGCAGCTCAAGTCAAAGTCATGTGGCTGCTTGTCCTTGCTGACCGCTGACTTCGGCCTACACTGTGGTCAGTAGGGCTGACAGTTCAGATAAAGTTGCAATTGCAGATGACGCAGTGCAGTAGGCAACAGACATTGCTACCAGTGCCTCCCACCCGGACCAAGCATCATCACAGGATGCGCACACGCTGAGTGCTTCAGGTGCCACTAAATCTGTGCAGCTCAAGTCAATGTCACGTGGATGTGGGCCCTTCCTGACCTCTGCCTCCAGCTTACACCTTGGTCAGCAGGGATCACAATTCAAAATTAGTATTGATGCAAATTGTGAAAGAGACTATAATCGGTTAAGAAGACCAAATGCTCCCAATCTGTGCAGCAAAAGTCAACGCCACGTGGCTGTGGGCCTTTGCTGACTGCTGCCTCCGGCCTACACTGTGGTCAGCTGGGCTCACAATTCAAATTCAGTCTTGATTCATTAATTTCAGAGTCCAGTAGGCAACTAACTATAACGTCCCTGAAACCTACATATTTCGACAATGTAGCCCATACATATTTCATCTTTTGTTCCATACACCCACACTGCAGTCAGCAGAGCTCACAATTTACATTGAGACATGATTTAATAATTGCAGACAGAATTGTACTCTATGTTCTCGGATTTTGTCAAGAGGAAGTGACAAAAAGCATTCCTCGATGTCTGTGCTGACTACTGCCTTCGATATACATTGCGGACAGCAGGGCTCACAATTCAGATCGAGTTGCGATTGCAGATGATGCAGTCTAGTAGGCAACAGACATTGCTACCAGTGCGGCCCTCCCAGACCATTGCTAGCTGTGCACATGCGGAATGCTTTTGATGCCCCTACCTCAGTGCACCACAACTCATGGACCCTTTATGATAGAATGTTTGTGTATGATTTCAGATCTGCTGCCCCTACCTCAGTGTACCACAAGTCATGCACCCTTTACGATAGAATCTTTTGTGTATTATTTCACATCTGGTGCCCCTACCTTAGTGCAGCACAAGTCATGGACCCTTTATGATTGAATCTCTGTGTGTGTTCCGCTGATTACTGTTGTACTTGTTGCCAGCACCAACTATTCCCTGAGGGCTGGCTTACACTCACCCCACACACATCCAGCACAGATGTCACTGGATATGTGACCCTTGTAATAAAATGGGTGCATGTGCCCGTACCCAGTTCCACTATCTATCTAACTGTGTCCGTGTGTTCATAATGTATGCATGATGCTGCCCCTGGGCCCTACCACATTACATTCTGCTGTGGACAGCGTTCACAACTATGTTACCTCTGGCAGTGGGGAAGACTTTGGTTATGTAACTTTGTCTCGGTCATGGAATAAGTACATAGGTAGAGACTGGATCATTAGAGTACTGCAAGGAGAGTGTATAGTGAATTTATAAATGCTTCGGAATTGGCGGAGTGATTGGATAAGTACATATGTTGGCGGAGCCTAACCCCCGAGCAGGAGCTTGGCTCTAATTGGCTGCCCTCCATGTGCCAAAAAAGGAAATTTGGGCTTTTCATGGCCCTGTATTGCTACAGCTGCAACACTCCACTGAATGTGCACTAAACATTCATATCCACACAGATATGTCATGTGCATGATCATTCATGTGAGGAAGTATGGATGAATGTAGGGTCAGTTATTCCCCATACCTTCCATGTTGGCCTTGTTTTGGGACTTGGGTCACAGGGTGACACATTGGCACTTGCGGCCTGGGTGGCGGCAGTACTACAACAGGGACACCTGCATCAGTTGATTCCTCATACAGCCCAGGACAGAACCATGCCCAGAGCTCCGGCGTCATTGTTCACAGCCTCACGCAGGACTGGCATACGCCAGGCCAGCCAACTCCGCTTACGCATACAGGGAGGGAAAACAACGCTACATGGCCCAGATTTTCATTGTAGTGATCTGCTGCTCACAGGTCTAGTTGTCAGTATGCCACAGCCACTTCCTGATAGCTGGTTTACACCCACACCACACCCATCAAGCACAGGCATCACAGGACACGTGTCCTTGCCAATAAAAAAGGACTGGGCGCACGTGCGCCACACCATTTCCATTTCAGATTTGGTGAATGCAATGCGGCCGGCACAGGCACACCACCACGGGACAGTGAGTTTCGGTGCACTGAGGAAGGGGCACTCTAAGTGCTGAGTGGGTGTGCAGCCTGCGATCATGCCCCGTCCCGGCAGTCCGGACAGGTCAGGTTTTGTGTGCCCTGCTGGACAGCAGTGTAGGCCTGAGTCATCAAACTGCAGGGGCCTACCGCCACTTGGCGTAGCCTCACCGGTCACAGAGTTAGTGGCACCGCAAGGGCTGAGCAGGTTTGCAACCTGCGATGATGGCGGGTGCACTGTTATGGCCTCTGCCATGGTAAAATCAAGAGGCAGCACCAAATGTGAGACCTGGTGGCCTGCGGAGCGGGGCTGCATGATGTGGAGGGTGTCCTGTCTGTGGGCCCCGGGCTTGGGGCTTGCAGCAGCACGTGGTGGGCCCTCTTTTTTACACGCAGATGTTGGAAGGTGCGCAGTGAGGACTGGGTGCGCAAGGGGTGGGCAGACACCTCTGGGCTGTGGGAGTGGATGGTGTGCAGCAGCCTGGGAGTGCAGGGGCGGGCTGTCACCTCTGGGCAGTGGGAGTGGATTGGGTGCAACAGCCTGGGTGCCCAGCGGTGGGCAGTCACATCTCGCCAGTGGGAGTGGATGGTTTGCAGCAGACTGGGTGCGCACAGACACCTCCGGGTGGCAGTAGTGGATGGGGTACAGCAGCCTGAGTGCACAGGGCCAGGCAGACACCTCTGAGCGGCGGGAGTGGATGGGGTACAGCAACCTGGGTGTGCAGGGGCGGGACAGTGATGAAGGTGTGTGCAGTTGTATGTACTTTGCCATTACTAATTCTATACTATGTTCCAGATGCGTGAGCTTGAAGGCTGCAGTATGCCCTGGCACATGGTTGGAGACACACCAGTGGCGGAAAGTTGAGCTGTGAGGGTTTTGTCCACAGTGTCGGAACTCACTCTCCCTCTCCATCTCTTCCTTTCTCTCTTTCTCTCTCTCTTCCTCTCTCTCACTCTTTCTTCCTCTTTCTCACACTGTTTCTCTCTTTCTCTCTGTCTTCCTCTCTCTCTCACTCATTCGCTCTCTTCCTCTCTCTCTTCCTCTCTCTGTCTTTCTCTCTGTCTTCCTCTCTCTCTCACTCTTTCTTTCTCTCTCTCTTCCTCTCTCTCACTCTATCTGTCTTTCCCTCTCTCTCTCTCCTTTTATGGATGCATGACGCACAATCTTATCTTGCTTTTTGTCTTGCAGGCTGTGATTCACAGATTGTAGACCCCCCCCGACACGGGCCTCCCGCTACTTGGCGATGACTTGAGTTCTACTGAGTTAGTGCCACCAGAGCTGAGCGGGTGTGCAGACTGCGATGATGCGTGGCCTTTATACACCATCCTGGCAATCAAGACCCGATCTGAATTGTGAGTTCGGCTGGACCGCGTGTATACCATGGCTGAGGAGGTTGCTTCGGCATGTGGTGGTCCCTTTTGGACACAAGTCGGTGGTGGAAGGTGAGCAGAGAGGTTTGTTTATGCAGTGGCGGGCAGTCACCTCTGGGTGGTGGGAGTGGATAGTATGCAGCAGCCTGGGTGTGCAGGAGGGGGCATACACCTCTGTGCAGTGTGAGTGGATGGGGTGCAGCAGCCTTGGTGTGCAGGAGTGGACAGACATCTCTGGCCAGTGGGAGTGGATGGGGTGCAGCATAGTAGGTGCGCAGGGGCAGACAGACACCTCTGGGTGGCAGGAGTAGATGGGGTTCAGCAGCCTGGGTGCGCAGGGGCGGGACAAATATTTAGGCATTTGCAGTTATATGTACTCTCTCATTACTGATTCTATACTATGTTTCAGATGAGTGAGCTTGAGGGCTGCACTATGTCCCGGCACGTGGTTGGAGACACACCGGTGGCAGAAAGGTGAGCTGTTTGGGTTTTGTCCACAGTGTCGGCACTCACTTTCCCTCTCCATCTCTTCTTTTCTCTCCCTCCCACTCTTTCTCTCTCTCTTCCTCTCTCTCTCTCTCACTCTCTCTCTCTTCCTCTCTCTCTCACTCTTTCTCTCTTTCTCTCTCTCTTCCTCTCTCTCACACTGTTTCTCTCTTTCTCTCTTCCTCTCTCTCACACTATTTCTCTCTCTATCTCTCCTTTGATGGGCGCATGATGCACAATCTTATCTTGCTTTTTGTCTTGCAGGCTGTGATTCACAGATTGTCGAGGAATTACATGCCATGGCTGTACCTACTTTTATTTTGTTGTTTTGTTTAAATAAAATGTTTTATATGTAAATCCATAGATGACTGAGATTCTCCTTTGTCCAACCTCACATGCATCTTTTTTATTATAATTGTATGACATCACATGATTTGTTACGTTCCTGATTTCGGAAAGTTGCTGTCACATTTGTTTGTCGGGGGGGGGGGGGGTCAGGGGAGTATTGCGGCCAAGGGGCACTGTTGGATGTCCGAGCTGCAAGATCGTTGGCTCCATTGTATCTGTTGTCGTTCAGGTGTGGCTGTGGGCTGGGCTCCCTTTCATGTTGCAGGTTGTAGTCCGACTTTCCACCAGGTCGGAGCATGTCTAAACTTCCTGGTGCTAATGCACCTTATCGCCTGTTTTGTATTCTCTTCGCTGATCTTGCTGTTGGTTGAGAAAGTTGCAAAGTGGTGTGTTCGCTGGTTTTTGCACGGGAACGCCTAATCTGCATTTCATTAGCAATATTTGCCGGGGTCATCCGTGACAATGCTTTTTGAGGCTGCTATCGCTGGTAAACTGGTGATATGGGCTGTTTGCACCAGCTTGTGAATGGTGCGCTAAATTTATCATCATTTTGGCTGCCATAAAGTGCTATTAACTCAGCGATGTGTCCTTGAGAATATGCTTCTCGGTGTTTTAAAGACCTGAGAAGTACTCGAGCGCCACGCACGCAGCGCGTTCACACTAGGGAGCTGCGCTGAGAGCTGCGCACTCTTCGTATTCACACTAGGGGGCTGCGCTGAGAGCCGCGCACCCTTCGTATTCACACAATCTTTTTTGAAAAATAAAAAGCGTTCACTTTCATTAATTTAAATTCGCCTCGGGGACCCCATCCCCCGAGGCATGCCCACATCTACATATTTTTACTTTTTTTTTCCAAGGGGAAGTGGGCCATGTGGCCCCCTCCCAGGTCACTTCTGGCCCTGGGGCCTGGCCTCTCTGTTGGTGACCGTGAGGGGAGCCCCAATGACCCCACGGTTCCACCAGCTCCACGCCTCCTGCGGGAGCAGGCATTCGTTTTGGGCAAGGGGCCTGGCTAACATACAGATTCCCTTGCCCAAAAGCAATCCTACTTTGCTTCATTGAACCGAGAGCAGGTTTTCCTCCTCTCGCTTCAACAAAGCAACCAGGGTTTGCTATGACAGTGTGCGAGACATGCTTCCACCTTCTCATAGCAAAGAACAATGTCACAGGGGTGAGCTTCCCAGGACATTGCAAGAGCCGGCCCTGGAGAGTGGCAGTCCCCAGGGCCATCAAGGGCACCAGCAGGGGAGCCGCGCAGCCCCCCTCCCTCTATTATCAAAACCCCAGAGAGGTGGTGTTCCCCGGGTCTTTAGGGAGCACGCCAAACTCTTTTGCACACTTTAGCACAGGGTTTAGCACAAGGAGAATAGTAGAAAAGAAAAAAAGTAGAAAGAACATAATGGTGTATATATAAAGTTTAACACATGACCATACAAGGATTTATCCGGTGATATGAGATTTGATAAGACTGCATTCTGATAGCATTTGATGGATTTATCCAGTTATACATATATTTTTCACTAAATTAATGTTAGTGAAAAAAAGGCAAAAGAAAATAAGCTATTTGCACATATTTATATGGAATATTAATGGATGTATATGTTTAAAAATGAAATGTATATGTGATATAAAGATATGCATGTGGATTTAGTCGTAACTGTACAAATCAACGAAAATGTAGTCTTTCCTCTGTATCTAGGATCAGGTGACCTGTGATGTTAGTCAAGGGGTGTGTTCACTCTAGAAAATAAAAACCAAGATGGCATGTTTGCATTTTGCACGTGAACAAGGGCTTTTCAGCCCGAAACGCATTGTGCTGGGTCTAAATAAACTAGACTTTGCCTGAAGTTCTGTGGGGTCTGCACCTCCTTCTTCGCCGTACCACCACTGTTTGGGAATCGGAAATGGCAGGAGCAGTTAAGCTTGGATATATATATATATATATATTCACTTAAAAAACCATAGGTTTCACACACGTTATAGTTAGGAATTAGCATTTAAAAAACCTTGCAAATTCACTTAAAAAAACCATAGGTTTCACACAGGTTATAGTTAGGTGGAAATTTCCCTCGTAAAAAACCAATGAAATTTCCCCGTTATAGTTAGTTCAGATAACTATAACTCACGCGCCCGCAATCCACTGCTCATGACGTCACATATTACATCACTCATGACATGGTCAGTGGCATCACTCATGACATCACTGATGACATCATCCTTGTGATAGAGTGGCGGTCACAAAAGAGTGCAAAGATAAAGTGCTCAAATAGGCAACATTTAATTATATACATAGTTGATCCGATTAAATCTAACATAAATGCAAAAAATATATGTAAAAATCTGTATATCAATAACAGTAAAATGTCCACCAGGGACAAAATACTCTTAAAAACATCCAAAAAATTACAAAAATGCATTTAAAAGAATCTTTTTTCATTAAGATCAGATCATGAGGGAAAATACAGGAATTTTTTAATTCATCAATGTTTCTTCAATATTTACAGATTGCTTCACTATATCCAGACATATTGGAAATAACAGTTAAAACCAGTTTTTAAATATGTCCATCTCAATTATATAAAATTATGCATATCATCTGTAGTGTTTAAACGGTTAGGCCATTTACAATCGAACTCTAAAATGAATTTTGTCTCTAATTGCCTAAGCTGGCGTTCCCTATTACCTCCTCTTCTGGATTTCGCCACCGCATTAATGACATAATATGAAAGGCAATTAATATCATTGTCATGAGTTCGTTTAAAATGTCGCGCCACAGGATATGCAGGATCGCTCTGGAGAAGGGCTCTTATATGCTGCAGTATTCTGATGTGCACCTGCAGCTTTGTACTACCAATGTAGTTAAGCCCACAGGTGCACGTCAGAACATATACGGCATATTCAGTTTTACAATTATATGAACCTTGAATGGAAAAAGGAATTCTACTAAAGGGAGTTGAATATTCAGTCTTATTACGGCCAAATTTACATGCTCTACAAGTTGCACATTTTCTGAACCCATTAGCCGGTTGTAGCCAGGAAACAGCCTTTCTAGTTTCAGGTGACACCTTGTCTAAGGTAGAGCCCATAGTACTTCCACGTCTAAAAGTAATGATAGGGACATCTGCCATTCCATTGTGGAGAATATTATCGGTAAGTACTATTGGCCAATGTTTGTTGACGATAGATCTTATTTTACGTTCTTCTCTGTTATACGTTGTAATCAGCCTGGGGGTATTCATTATTTTATAAGAAGAATGAGATACAGGTTCTCTTTTCTCATTATTTTGTGGGTCTAAAAGGCTTGTTCTTGTTCGTTTATTGGCCTTCCCTATTGCATCAGCAATTATTTTGTCTGAATATCCTCTGGCTTTTAGTCTGCCCACCAAGTCAACCTGGCATAAATTAAAGTCCTCATCATTGCTGCAAATAAGTTTTAATCTTAAAATTTCACCGTACGGAATGCTAGCAATGAGGTGTTTGGGATGAGAACTAGTGGCATGCAAAGTAATGTTGCCAGGTGTTGATTTCCTATATAAAGTGCTTTCAATTATACCATTGCTGACATACAACCTTACGTCCAAAAATTCCATCTGACTTTTATGTATATGGGAAGTGAATTTAAGATTTAGAGAGTTTTTATTAATCTCATCTACAAATCTATGGGCCTCTTTTTCACCTCCCCTCCATAAAATGAAAACATCATCAATGTATCTCAACTACATAACAATATGAGATTCATATAGCGCCTGATGAGTGGTTTTGAGGACCCACTCCTCCCACCAGCCAACATGCAAGCATGCATAGCTGGGGGAGAAGCAAGCCCCCTTCGCCACACCTCTCACTTGTTTGAAAATATCTTTATCAAAAAGAAAAAAGTTATTATTTAGGCACCAACTTATGAGCTCAAGAATCATTTTGTTATGTTCATAAAATGTACTGGCTCTGTTATCCTAAAAGTGTTTGACTGCTCTCATACCATGTGTGTGATCTATACTCGTATATAGAGATTCTATATCAAGGGTAATCAAGCATAAATCATCTGTCCAATGCACATTTTCAATCTTTTTGAGAAAGTCACCAGTATCTCTCACATAACTTGGCAACTCCTTTACCAAATTTTGCAGAAAGAAATCTATGTACTGGCCAACATTTTCCCCCAAGCTGATAATTTCCGAAATAATGGGCCTACCGGGGACAGGAAAAATATTTTTATGCAGTTTGGGAATCAAATATAAAACAGGTAGTACTGGAAATTCATTGTACATGAACTTATATTCTTCATTGGAAATAAGGCCTTGTCTTTTCCATAGTGCAAGGTATTTCAGCAATGTAATCTTGGCTTTTTCATATTCTTTGGTATTAGATTTTGTGTAGCAGCTTGCTTCATTAAGTTGTCTTAATGCTTCTAAAACATAATCTTTTTTAAGCCACAAAACCAAATTACCTCCCTTATCAGATTTTTTTTATAATAACCTCATGATTTTTATCAAGCTTTTTCACCAACTCATTATACGCCCGTTTTAAAAAAAATAGATTTCTCTCTTTTCTATCTTTATGCACAGTGTGATTTAATTTTATATACATTTATATGTATATATATACATGTAAATATATCAATATGTATGTATGTATGTATATATATACACACACACACACACATATATATGGCAGACGCCAGTAGATAGTTATAGTTAGGACCTATTTTCCATAGGAAATCCGCAACATTCTATTTGGATTAACTTTGGCGCCGATTGACGAATCTTTGCGAAATTTTCGAAACTTTTGGCCAGCTCCGGTCCGCTCCTATTCTGAAAGTCTCTGGATGATTCGTGTAGCGGGGGCCGAGAAAAAATGGGGGTCCCAAAACCTGTTTTCCCCATGCAATTTCCCATAGGACCTTTAGCCGCAGCTACAGCCCGAACTGCTGAATGGAATTACACCAAATTTGGCAAAGAGGTAGTCCTTAGTTCAGACTCGTGCCTTTTGCTTAAATGGTGTAAATACGTTCAGTGGTTCCTGAGAAAATGGCTTTTAAAAGTACATATATATCTATGGCCTCGAAGGGTCAGCGTACCCTAAGCGCAGCCTAAACGCATCCTGCCGTGCACGAGCTGTATTCTAATTGGCTGTCATCACTCCAAATCAGGAAGTGTTGGCAGCCATCTTGTGCCTCGGTAGAACCGAGGCACAAGAAATCAGCAAAAGAAACACGAAAAACACAAAAAGAAACACCCTGACCCCCTGGCCTGCTCAGGGGGTCCCACAAGGACCCCCAGGGCCAAAAAAAGCATTTTTTTAAAAATAAAATGACGAGATTCGCACACCCATCGCGAATTTTGGCCAAAAATTTTAAAAAATGAAGCGCTGGCTCCCGCGCTTCTTTGGTAATTGGCCCCCAGGGGCCAAATCCCAGGGGCAATAGGTATGTAAAGGGGGGCCCAGAGGGGCCCCCCAGACCTGGGTATCACCACCCCGGGGCTTATTTCAATTGTATGGGGGGCTCTCAGGCACCCCAGCCCCAGGGACCACCACCCCTCGGGGCTTCTTAATATTTGTTGGGGGGCTCTCAGGACCCCCAGCCCCGAAAACCGCCAACCCCGGGGCTTCTTAATATTCGTTGGAGGGCTCTCAGGCCCCCCCAGCCCCGGGGACCACCACCCCCAGGGCTTAAAAAAATGAGTGGCGGGGTGGCTCACGGCCCCCCGCTGCCCCAGGGACTGCCACCCCCAGGGCTTTATTTTTTTTAAATATACCCTGTGTGGGGGGCTCAAACCCCCCACACGCCCCGGGGACTGTCACCTCCCCGGGGCTCTAAATATGTAAATTGGGGAGTACGTGACGGACCTCCCAGCCCCGGGGACCACCACCCCCTGAGGCTTTGAAACAGGTGGGAGGGGGGCCATGCGGCCCCTCTCCTGAAGCCCTTGATGGCCCTGGGGACCGCCACCCCCAGTGCCCACCCCGGGACACTACTGTTTGCAATAACAGTGATGTCATTTGAGATACTATCAGTGATGTCACTGACCATGTAATGAGTGATGTCACTGACCATGTCATGAGTGATGTAATATGTGACGTCATCAGCAGTGCATTGCGGGCATGCGAGTTATAGTTAGCTGCACTAACTATAACGGGGGAATTTCAATGGTTTCGTACGAGAGAAATGTCCAACTAAACCTATGGCTTTTTCAGTGAATTTCTCAGGTTTTTTAAATGCTAATTCCTAACTATAACGTGCCTGAAACCTATGTTTTTTTCAGTGAAAATATATATATATATATATATATATATATATATATATAAATATATATATATATTCACGCTCCAAGTTGCGTACCTGTGAATAAAAGGTTTGCCACCTTCAACTGTGCTCGAGTGCTGTTCTCTTGTGGGCAACTTGGAGCGTGAATACAGGGCGGCTGCCCAGCCGCCGAACGAGCACCACCCCGGAACAATGGGGGCCGAGCGGCTTTGAATATGACGAGTCGTTATACGGAACACGGTTGTGGGATTAAAAGCGGACACTGCTGGCGGTTGCCCATCCAGGGCTTTGATTTTGGGACAGAAATTAGTGCCACCATTTAAGGTTATATTACCTGGACTACGATTCCCATAGTGCAGAGCTGTCATTGGACAGGCCCATCAGAGGGCGTGATTTCAGCGCTATGAAAAGAGACCAGGTGCACGCATTCACTCTGCGTTTGCCTCTGAGGAAGAAATTTTCGAAACGCGTCAGGCTCTCGCACCAGTGACTGTCTGATTGAAACTGCCACCAGAGCCTGCTTGTACCCTGTGAATAAAAGGTTTGCCACCTTCAACTGTGCTCGAGTGCTGTTCTCTTGTGGGCAACTTGGAGCGTGAATACAGGGCGGCTGCCCAGCCGCCGAACAAGCACCACCCCGGAACAATGGGGGCCGACCGGCTTTGAATATGACGAGTCGTTATACGGAACACGGTTGTGGGATTAAAAGCGGACACTGCTGGCGGTGGCCCATCCAGGGCTTTGATTTTGGGACAGAAATTAGTGCCACCATTTAAGGTTATATTACCTGGACTACGATTCCCATAGTGCAGAGCTGTCATTGGACAGGCCCATCAGAGGGCGTGATTTCAGCGCTATGAAAAGAGACCAGGTGCACGCATTCACTCTGCGTTTGCCTCTGAGGAAGAAATTTTCGAAACGCGTCAGGCTCTCGCACCAGTGACTGTCTGATTGAAACTGCCACCAGAGCCTGCTTGTACCCTGTGAATAAAAGGTTTGCCACCTTCAACTGTGCTCGAGTGCTGTTCTCTTGTGGGCAACTTGGAGCGTGAATATATATATATATATATATATATATATATATATATATATATATATATATATATATATATATATATATACATATATATATATATATATACTGCCGTTAGCCAGTAGGTAGTTATAGTTAGGACCTATTTTTCATAGGAAATCCGCAACATTTTATTCCCAATAAGTTTGCCGCCAGTTGACGAATCTTCGCGAAATGTTCAAAACTTTTGGCCAGCTCCAGTCCGCTCCTATCCTGGAAGTCTCGGGGTGAGTTGTCAAGCGGGGGCTGAGAAAAAAGGGGGGTCCCAAAACATGTTTTCCCCATGCAATTGTCCTCAGGAACCTTTAGTCGCAGCTACAGCCCGAACTGCTGAATGGAATTACACCAAATTTGGCAAAAAGGTAGCCCTTGGTTCAGAGTCGTGCCTTTTAGTTAAATGGTGTAAATCCGTTCAATAGTTCATGAGAAAATCAAAAGTAAAATCACATATATATCTGGGCGGAGCCTAACCACACATCTCATCGTGAGATCTGAATGGCTGTCAGCACTTCATCCAAATTAAAAAGCATTGCAGTTAATAGAAGGTTTTAAGACTTTAGTTACATTATAAATCATTTGTTGATGGTACCATACTCATTTTAGCAATTGTGGTGTTCTAAGGTGATTTTACTATATGAAAAAGCCTTCTGCTGGGATATCATGAATCATGTTTGAGAGAAATCTATTTTCTCATGCTTTTCCCACAGAGGTTTGGAAGGTGATCTATAAGCTAAACTGAGAGCATATTTTCTGTAAAATTCACATTATCTTTCTCAGTCATGTGAGAATGAAGTCTGACATTCTCAGTAAAACATGTACATCCAACAAGGGCAGAGGATGTCAGTTGATTCCTTTGTGTCCTACTGCAGCTTCCCAGAGTGTTCTAAAGAACAACTAGAGAGCTAACAGTTCTACTTATGACAAACGTATTGCACACCTGAAGCCATCTTGATTGGAATAAAGTGGTAACTCTTAAAACATTTAATTTAAAAAGGAACAAAACGAGGGGGTTCATTTTGCCATAGAAAGTATGATTAGTGTTGCAGAAAGAAAAATTAGGGCACATTTTGAGTGACTTCTCAAATCCTCTTCTATTTCATGAAAATATTCTGACATGCAGACCCTAACATGCACTTTTAATACCAGCAGCAGACTTCCGTGGTGAGCAGTAGCTTTACTACAGTGATCTAATGAGCAAACAGGAGTGCTAACATCAGAATTTATGGCATATGTGTGACATATCTGAATACCTTCTTGATGGAATCAAAGTAAAAACTGAAAGCATTTCTTACTGCGGAGACTGCAGTAAATGAGGAAATTAGGTCACTTCATAACAAATAAATCTCCCAAGATGGCTACCAGAGACAAATATCACCCAGATGTAGCCCACATGTAGCCCAAAGACAGAAGTGTGCAAAACACTTTTTATTTTTTGTGTTTTTGCAGTTTTATATAGTGCAGACTTGTCAGGTATTGGAGTGCTTTACATGAGCATTGGTTACATCACACAAGAACAAATTCATTTTGGTTGTAGACATGGGGAGATTAAGTGATTTGACCAGAATCACAGAATGTGGAGCTGAAGCAGAAACTCCGACCTGGTTCCACAGTTGCAAAGTCTGCAGCTCTGGAAGTAACACCACACCGTCTCCCCTTGGATGCAACATTTAATCAAGTGGTCAACTAGATAAAAAAACACAAAGATAACAAATAATTTAAAAGTGCTTTGCTGCTATTTGAAAACTCAGAAAATATGTCCTCATTTTAGTTTTTTAGAGCACTAACCATAATTATGATGCAAATAAGACCCTCTCATATATGTAATTTCTAAAGGAAATGCTCTAGGTATTACAGTTTTGATTACATCAAGATGACGTCAGGCGTTCCACACTTTTGTAATAAATATAGAATGTTAGAAATCTAGTTGTTCATTAGGATACTGTTGAGAGGCAGAGGCCAGGGGCACAGACTCTGAAAATTGAAGGCAGGTAGGAGGGTGCAAAGGTAACAGTTTGACCACACTGGGCAGACAGGAAGGGCAGTGGCAGCACAACATACTATGGAGGGCAGTGGAAAGGGGGGCAGGGGCAAGAAACCAACAATACAGGACTGGCAAGAGAGGCTGTGGCAATATAATAGACCAATGTGGGCAGAAGGAAGAGGCAGTGGTAGTACAACCATACATGCAACAGACCCAATTCAGCCAGGAAACGTCCAATGTTTTTGAGCTCAAATGGGCTTTATTTGATCTGTCTCCTGTCTACAATCTCATCTTTTTCAATGTAACTCAAAGGGGAACATCAAAACCCCAGTTTTTTTTCAAAATCTCCTTCTTACCAAGTTCAAAATGTTCGTAAGTATGGTACATTGGATCATGGAAGGCAGGAGGAATTGGGGTAGGGACATGGACTTGGATAACAGAGGACAGGAGGGACATGGAGAGGTGTACCAAACTGACCCTTCAGGGCAGGCATCAGGGTTTGCAGCAGCACAATTCACCACACAGGGCATGCGGGACGGGAGTGCAGCACAACAATCCATAGAAAGCAATAGGGAGGGGACAGAACCATGCCCATGGACAACAGAGAACAGAGGGGAAAGAGGCAATGGTAGCTAGCTGACCATAATAGACAGACAGGAGAGAAAGCTGCAGCATAACAGACCATAAAGGGCAGGAGGGACGGATCAGGGGCATTACAATAGAACAGACAAGCCAGGATGGAGGGAATAGGGGTCTGCACATGGAAACAGAGGCCTGGGGGCAAGGGGTCAGGGCAGGAGCAGCAAAATGATCATGGAGGTCAGGCAGGATGGGCACTAGAAGCAAGACACACCATGGAGAGCAACTGTGAGACTATGATGGCATACACACAGACCATGGAGGGAAGGTGGGAGGGGGTCAGGGGCAGCTAGCTAAAAAGTTGTAAAAAGGAGCGTAGCCTCTGAACACCTCTCTGCAACACAGCTCTCTGGCGCATACTGGAGGTACCTGGTGGGCTAGTTGGCCCCTAGGGACCCTCAGGATTGAGGAGGAATTAATTCTTCAACTTAAAACGCGCCACAGGGCGTGTTTGCAGACATGTCACCACAGGTCACGCCCTCTTCCTTCACCATTGTGCAAACGCGCCCCGTGGTGAGATGTTAGTTGGGGAATTAATTCTCTTTCAATACTGAGGGTCCCTGAGGGCCAACTGGACCAACAGGTATCTCCAGTATGCACCAGGGAGCTGCGTTGCAGACAGGTGTTCAGAGGCCATGCCACTTTTTACACCTCTCTGCAAACGCAGCTCTGTGGTGCTTACTGGAGGTACCTAGTGGGCTAGTTTGACCCTAGGGACCCTTAGGATTAAAGGGGACTTAATTTCTCAACTTAGAATGACCACAGGGTGCGTTTACACAGTGGTGAAGGGAGGGGACGGGGCCTGAGGTGACGTGTGCAAACGCCCTGTGGCGCATTTTAAGTTGGGGAAATAATTCCCCTTCAATCCTGAGGGACCCTGGGGGCTAACTAGCCCACTAGGTGCTTCCAGTAAGTGCCACTGTGCTGCGTTGCAGAGAGGTGGTGCAGGCCGTGCCACTTTTTACACCTCTCTGCAACACAGCTATGTGGCGCTTACTGAAGGTACCTAGTGGGCTAGTTGGATCCTAGGGACCCTCAGGATTCAAGGGGACTTAATCTCCCAACTTAAAATGGACACAGGGCATGTTTACACAGTGGGGAAGGGAGGGGACGGGGCCTGAGGTGACGTGTGCAAACACGCTCTGTGGCGCGTTTTAAGTTGAGGAAATAATACCCCTTCAATCCTAAGGTCCCTGGGGGCTAACTAGCCCACCAGGTGCTTCCAGTAAGCGCCACTGCGCTGCGTTGCAAAGAAGTGGTCCTGGCCGTACCCCTTTTTACACCTCTCTGCAATGCAGCTCTGTGGCGCTTACTGGAGATACCTAGTGGGCTAGTTTGACCCTAGGAACCCCCAGGATTCAGGATTCAAGGAGACTTAATCTCCCAAATTAAAACGGCCACAGGGCGCGTTTACACAGTGGTGAAGTGAGGGGGCCTGAGGTGACGTGTGCAAACATGCGCTGGGGCGCGTTTTAACTTGGGAAAATAATTCCGCTTCAATCCAGAGGGCCCCTGGGGGCCAACTAGCCCACCAGTTGCTTCCAGTAAGTGCCACTGCGCTGCGTTGCAGAGAGGTGGTCCGAGGCCGTGCTCCTTTTTACACCTCTCTGCAACGCAGCTCTGTGATACTTAGTGGACATACCTGGTGGGTTAGTTGGCGCCCAGGAACCCTCATGATTCAAGGGGACTTTATCCACCAACTTAAATCACCTCAGGCCCCCCTCCCTTCATCAGTGTGCAAACGCATATTACATCACTCATGACATGGTCAGTGACATCACTCATGACATCAATGATGACATCTCAAATGACACATTTACATACAGGTATAAGGGCGAACTCAGACATAAACAATGAAGAGGGAAGGAGAGTATGAGGACACACCTCATTGCAGGATGAATTTTATTTTTTACAGATGGACAGAAAATCAAACCTTAGAGCTTGGAGAGGGGGTGCAAGACAAAGAGGAAGAGGTAGAGGACGCAAAGATGAGGTGTCCAAGGAAAAAGGAAACATAAGAGAGTTCAACAGGAAAGTGACCAAGAGCAACAGGAAAATACTAATAGATAACAAAAAAATGGTAATTAACTTCACAGAGATTATGTTATCGAAAGAAGATCAGAGAAACCCGACCCTTGGACTTTTATATTGCCACGAAAATAACTTTGATTATGTAGGGAGCAGAATAGATCCATTCAATTTTCTCAGAAGAATAAAACTTTTGAAATTGCATAAAATAAAAATAAAATACTTCTTAGACATGTAGATATCAGCACTGAGATCACTAGCTGTAATTTAACGATAGACGACATAACGTTCATGCTGAAATTACTAGAGGTAGAGGAGGATGGTTAGAGTGAGATTGAACAACAGAATTTGGTTGCCATGCTGGAGAGAGAAGGGGTCTGGGTTATGGAGGAGTGAGGTTCCTCTTTGAACCCTAAATCCAAAGTAATGCCAGGCTAGTTTACAGATGCAGTAACAAAGGAGCTGAGACATATGAGGACCACCAATACAGGGCTATAAAAAACTGTGATACCACCTACCCAGTGGCAAGACACTACCAAGAAATGTATGGTGGGATGAGAAAGACCTGAAATACAGCGTGAAAGATTTGCGTGAAGAGTGTTGACAGAGGTGGCAATAGAGAGAAAAAACTGAGAATATTGGATTCAAAATATATTTAATCATTGGATAGCAAAAACCTAGGGGTTTGAAATGCGATGAAGAAATGCATGTATATTTGTAAAGAGAAAGTTAAGAAAGTGTTTTCTGCATAGTAGGACCCCAATTGTTTACCTCCTTTTTATTAGTTTTAGACCTCTTTTAGAGTACCTGTTTAGAACCATTCTTGACAATCGCAGCAAGTGTTTTTGTCATTTTGCTAGAGAGTTTAATTCTTTTACTTGTGTGATTTTTTACAGGGTGATATGAGTTTGGAGAAGACATCTCACAATCATTGAAGATTTTTCAGGGTGCAAATACAGGAAGGGAGTGCCATGTTCTATATTAACCGTGAGCCACTGGCCAGGTGGACACTAGCCCACTTGGCAAAATGTGGACCTTACTTACCAGAGTACCAGGACCCCCTAGTGAAGCTAGTGAAGTTGAGCCTATCAGGCAACTCAGTGTTAAATTTGGCACTTTGAGCCCTGTTTTGAATATACATGAATAGGCAGTTTTCTATATACAGAAGCTCACTTGTATAGCCTACTTGGGTGGAATATAATAAAGCAGGAATTAGGAAATGAGGGTCTACCAAATCCTATATGTTGTACATTTATTCTGACTTTAAGTGTTCACTTAAAATGGAATATAACTATAACTAATGTGATATGAAGAATTATCAAGTATAGCACACAAAACGCACATATCTTATATTTTCTGATTGATTTTTGTTAGCATAATGATTGAATGTAACATTACTTCTTCTTTTATGTCAGTCATGATGTGCTAAACATGTGACTATAAATGTAAGAGCAAAACACGTCCAAGAGACAATATGCTGTTGTCAAAGATTAAATAAAAACTATGTACCCGCTTTTAGAGTGCCGAAGTTCCTTGAAGTACCGCTATAGGATTTGTTTGACTATATATATATATATATATATATATATATATATATATATATATATATATATATATATATCCAAAAGTTGCCCTGAAGCAAGGACGCCCACGCTGCTGAGTGCTTCCATACAAAAGCCTTTATTTAACAGAATCGGTATTTTCTGCTCAATGCAAAGTCCTTACGCGTTTCAGAGCCGGAAGGCTCATTCATCAGAGGATGACACTGTACAAACCGGCAAGTTCGCTTGGGTGCCTTTTTGTTGCATGCTGAAATACTACCCACATGGGCCTCACAGGTGAGTCATCGTTCAAGCATGCTGGGACCTGTAGTTCAATATCAGCGAAATAATTTATCCCTCGTGGGAGCAGTTCGAAATACAGTGTCTTTTTCTTTTACTAAATACCTGCCCAAGTAGGCTGAACTGAAAACAACAGATACCGCTTACTGTCCTCAGCTGCGCCTCGAGGTCTGCAGATTCCAAACCCCTTTGGCCCCAAAGCAAGGTTGATGGTGGGGCATCCTCCTCGGCCAGGCTGCCGAGTTAAATACATCCAAAAGTTGCCCTGAAGCAAGGACGCCCACGCTGCTGAGTGCTTCCATACAAAAGCCTTTATTTAACAGAATCGGTATTTTCTGCTCAATGCAAAGTCCTTGCGCGTTTCAGAGCCGGAAGGCTCCTTCATCAGAGGATGACACTGTACAAACCGGCAAGTTCGCTTGGGTGCCTTTTTGTTGCATTTTCTGGAGTGCCCACCTTCTTTCCGCTTTGTGAGGAGAAAATTAGAATATATATATTCCTTCCTGAAACCACCACTTTTGGATGATTTGGGCACACTTCCCCCATAATTACAACTCCAACAGAGGCGCCACTCGGAATTCAGGTGCTCATTCAATATACATGGAGCGCCTGATATTAAATAAATATATATAAATATATATATATGTGTATATATATTTTTTTTAATATTTCTTTTTTTTTTTTAAGCAGAGGCTATTCAAATACCATCTTAAGGGAAGCTGCAGAGAGAGCAGAAAGGGTAAAGGGTAAAGATGAAAAATCTTCTGGTGGTCAAGACTAAAATCAAGAAAGATGAACCAGCCAGAATGATTACTGATTTTATTATCAAATCGGGAAAACTAGTGCACATTTTTAACAAAAATTAGCGCGTCTTAAAGACCCATAATATCTTAAGAAAGCATCTTCCTGAACATCCTTCCATTACATATAGACACTGTCAATCACTTGGTGATCACCTTGTACATAGTCATTTTAATACCTCGCCTAAATCCCCTAATACAATGAAAGTCAGGGGTCTTTATCCTTGCCTTCCTTGTAAAGCTTGCAAGAATAGCAAAAAGACGTTAACGTACAGAGGGAGACCAGATGACCTAAGACCCATAAGACAGATTATGAAGTTTCTAAATTGTAACTCTGACTTTACGGTGTATTTCTTGGAGTGCCCATGTGCAAAGCGATATATCGGATGCACAATTCACCCCACAAAAAAAGTGTCCTTGAACATATGCACGCCATAGTAAATAAAGACAAAACGTACCCTGTCGCGCGACATTCCGAACAACATCGTCGAAGTAACAGGGACCTCTTGACTTTTTATTGTCTAGATCAGGTAGACAGAAAAGGGGAGGAGATAGAGTGAAGGCACTCAGGACACTAGAATCTAGATATATTATTGATCTACAAATGATGTAGGATTGAATAATGATGAAGAATTATGGGTACACCTGTAGTGGGGAGACACTCTAGGGATTTTGCAAAAAGACACACACTAGCAACCACCGTACAGCAAAGAAATTAACATCTCAATCAGAGTACAATACATGTTTTGTCCACTCACAGAATGAAAATCACATAGGTAAAAATGTATAGAAAATCAATATACCGAATAACTCTCTGTGAGGTATCGATACCCGATGCCCATCCAGGGCCAGATAATAAAGTTGGGGAAAACAATATGGTGGGGGTCGCAAATATGAATGTACTAATGCACCAGCTAGATTAAATGTATGCAACATATGCGATATTTATGTATAAAGCAATTGGTTATAGATGGTTATAGATGGCATACTTTGCACCAAAGAAGTAACATGAATGTCTCCCCCAACATTGGTTTTTATTGCACAAGCACTTTGTAAAGGTTTTTTACTGACATTTCAATGATCTGTATTCTAATATAAAAATGTTCTAAGATGGCCGTGATAGTTGTGGAATGAATTTTAGTCCATCATTACTGTTTACATTGATCCTGTGAGGCTTCACGGAATGAAATTGTTGTATTGTTTGCACAGAACCTAACATTGACAAAGCCGCAAGGCGAAATGCGTCTGTTAGGGGGTTGGGGGGTCTGCAGTAAAGCACTTTGTACACGGATACCTTGTGTGCTTTCCTCATTCGACATTGGAGAATTATGCCGAAAGTTTCCTGAATATATATATATATATATATATATATATATATATATATATATATATATAAACCACAGGTGGATGGGAACACCCGCTACCTCCAAAACAAAGGGCGCGTCGAAGAAGAGACCTCCCCAACGCGGTCACAATAATTCTCCAAACTTGTTGATGTATATTTTGGCCCACTTGGGCAGTACTTGTTTGGTGAAGCGGTTGCTTGCTGGTTTGCCATTTTGGTTTACCTGCTGAATTATATCCATTAGTTTTGATCACTCGATCAACCCATTATTACATTTATGTCACTTTGGTCAACCGTAATTTGGTTTATAATGGGATAATGATGAAGGCGGTACCACTACGGCAATCTTACTTCGTCATATATTGTTTATATGCAAACTGCAAGCGTGACGCCAATTTCAGATTAACTGAGTTAAATAATGTTTCCATTTTTTGCATCAACTTTAATGAATTGTTGTTTTGTATATTATGTGGCAGTTGCCTGAAACTCGTATTCGTATCACTGCAATTTGTTGAACTACGAGTCTGTTGTCTATTTCATTTGTTGTAGTTCACCATGTGACTTGATTGTACTCACTGTTTTAAATTGCCATGAACACTTTACCAAATTGCTAGTGAACAAGCCTGCAGGTCAGGCGAAACGCGTCTAGCTTTTCAGCTGGCAATAAAGAATTCTGCACAGACACGGCGTCGATTGCTTTTTCAAGAAGTTTGGAGAATATATATATGTATATATATATATATATATATATATATATATATATATATATATATATATATATATATATGCATATATGTATACATATATATATTATATTCACTTAAAAAACCATAGGTTTCACACATGTTATAGTTAGGTGGACATTTCACTCTTAAAAAACCAATGACATTTCCAAGTTATAGTTAGGTCAGATAACTATAACTCGCGCGCCCGCAATCCAGTGCTCATGGCATCACATATTTCATCACTCATGACATGGTCAGTGGCATCACTCATGACATCACTGATGACATCATCCTTGTGATAGAGTGGCGGTTGCGCGAGTTATAGTTATCTGACCTAACTATAACGGGGGAATTTCATTGTTTTTTTACGAGGGAAATGTCCACCTAACTATAACATGTGTGAAACCTATGGTTTTTTAAGTGAATTTGCAAGGTATTTTAAATGCTAATTCCTAACTATAACGTGTGTGAAACCTATGGTTTTTTAAGTGAATTTTTACGGTTTTTAAATGCTAATTTTAAAAACAAAAAATTAAAAAAATTAATGGTTTTTCACCGTGCGCGCACCCCGCGATTTAAAAAAATAAAAAATAAAATGTTTCTTCACCCTTCGGGGTCCTTTAGGGACCCCCTGACAAAGGCTAGGGGGTCAGGAACTCTCTACCCTGCCCCCTTTTCACGTTCACCACCTTTCTTTTTGACTCTCGCACCCACAACAAACAAAATGGCGGCCGACACTTCCTGATTTCGACCGATTCGAACGTTGACTGACATGTAACCACCAATCAGAATTACGCTCGCGCACGTTAGGGTGCGCGAACGGTGCGCGCACGGTGCGCAGCTATAGATATGTATGTGCTTTTAAATGCAATTTTCTCAGGAACTACTGAACAGATTTACACCAAACCTACAAAAGGCACTTCCTTGACCTGAGGACTACCTCTCTGCCACATTTCTAGTAATTCTGTTCAGCCGTTCGGGCTGTACCGTCGTTTAAAGGTCCTATGGGAAAATCCATGGGGAAAACGCGTTTTGGGACCCCCCTTTTTTCTTGGCCCCCGCTTGACAAATCACCCCAAGACTTTCAGGGTAGGAGCTGAGCGGAGCGCCTCATTAGTTTTGAAAATTTCGTGAGGATTCGTCAACCGGCGCCAAAGTTATTCAAAATGGAATTTTCAGATTTCCTATGGAAACACGGTCCTAACTATAACTATCTACTGGCGACTGCTAGTAGATAAAGTGTATGTGTGTGTGTATATATATATAATTAACATAATTATTGACCATGTATATTACCTACTGGCGGTCACCAGTAGGTAGTTATAGTTAGGACCCCTTTTCCATAGGAAATCCGCAACATTCTATTTTGAATAACTTTGGCGCCGGTTGATGAATCCTCGCGAATTTCTCAAAATAGGTGGGGCGCTACGCTCCGCTCCTACCCTGAAAGTCTCGGGGGGATTCGTCAAGCGGGGGCTGAGATAAAAGGGGGGTCCCAAAACGCGTTTTCCCCATGCATTTTTCCATAGGACCTTTAGAACGAGCTACAGCCCGAACGGCTGAACAGAATTACTAGAAATTTGGCAGAGAGGTAGTCCTCAGGTCAAGGAAGTGCCTTTTGTAGGTTTGGTGTAAATCTGTTCAGTAGATTCTGAGAAAATAGCCTTTAAATCAATATATATATCTGAGCCCGCTTACGGTACGCTTACCGTAAGCTTACCGTACGCGTACGGTGGCGTGCGCGAGCATGATTCTGATTGGCTCTTAGATCTTAGTAAACATTCGAATCGGCCGAAACCAGGAAGCGGCGGCCGCCATTTTGTGTATTTCACTCTGAAAAAAAAGAGTGAAAACAAGAAAAGGGGGCAATGAGGAGAGTTACAGACCCCCTAAAATTTGTAAGGGGGTCAAAGAAGGACAGAAAAGTACAAAAAAAACATTTTTTGATTTTTAAAAAAATCGCGGGGTACGCGTACGGTAAGCTAACCATACGCGTACGGTAGAAAAAAAAAATAAAAAGAAATAAAATTCAGATTTAAGTGTTTAGATATTAGGGGGCTCTAAAAAGAGCCGTTGTGTTTTTGAAGTGATTTTTTAGTGGTACCTACAAGTAAGTACCGATGCAGAGTCTAAGGTTCAAAAGGAAGACTCTGTTCCCTTCATCATTGAAGTGCACACCATCTCCTCTATAAATGTCTTGCATGTCATAACGCAAGTTGTTGTGGTAAATGGCACCCATACCATAGTCACGGAGGAAAGCAGAAACAGATTTGTTGACGTGCTTTCTTGCTTTGTCAATCTGCGGACAGAAATGATTGGACCAGTTCCATTTTTGCCTTTGGCATATGTTGGAAAACACAAAGACAGTTTTAGGGAAAAGTGAAAACAGTTGTGCAAAGGTGTCCTTCATAAGCATTTCCAGACCTACCCCAGTCAAAGTGCCTAGGTCATTGCCACCACAGTGCACTATTATGAGGTCAGGGTGTTGGATTTGCATGAAGGATTTCACCAATGGCATCAACTGGTGCCACTTTAACCCTCTCTGACCAATCCATTTAATGTCTACATTTGGCAAAGCAAGGTCTCTCACCATATCTGTTTTCTCTGCAAACTTTTCACTCCAGAAGACATAGCTGTGCCCTACAATCCACACTGTGAACATCTTCAAAGGAGAACTGGATGCACTCAGGAGGTGTCTTTCAGTAGAATGGCAATATGAAAAGAAAGACAGTTTGGAAATGGAGGCATACATATTTTTTTCAAAACAAAAAGAACTGATTGGCTGTTTCATACCATTCTAGAATAAAAACTAGGCTGTATGTGTAAAATAATAGAAGCATGTTTTGTATTGGTACAGAAAAATGTGTTACCAAAGAACAGTACTATGGATTTGCTGTTAGGTTTGAAAAGTCAAGCACTCTTGCTCTGTGGAATTGAAACATTGTGTGGCGAACTTCTGACCTAACTCCACACAGCAGTGTTCCATGAGCTGTTGCTATGGTAGCAGGCAGAAGTCAAGTTGGGGGAAGGGTACTAGGCAGAAGTCAAGTTGGGGGCAGGGTACTTTTGGAAAAGGGTTGGTTTTCAACCAATAGAAATGTGTGATTACATTTGAAAAAAAGGGGGAAGCACTGAGATTTGAAACTTACATGTATATGTGTGGAAAAATAGAGGGAAAGTTTGCCATTATCTGGTTCTGCTGAGAGGAGAGAGGTGAACACAACAGAGATCCTGGCTCTGATAATCTGCTGTTTGAGTGCCACATTTCTTTCACAACTAACTAATTTTAAAGGTGAGGATAGAGTTTGAGAGGAGATGTATATGGTAAATTAAGAAATGAATAATAGAAATGGAAATTCTTTTTGTTGAAGTTGCGTTTATCATTTTCTGTTTTGGGAGAAATTTAAATGTGAGGAACATGTAAAATAATATGGACTATGTTTTCACAATAAATTAAGGTGTACTGGAAAAAAAAAGAATAGTTTAAGGGTTTGAGGTTGGACTCAGTAATGCAAATACATTCAGCATCACTAAGGCTGGTTGCCCTTGCTGGAATGTAGGCAGCCACCCAGGTTACACACGGTGGTGGTCTGAAAAAGCAGTTTGGACATGTGCATTTAAGAAAATCAAAAAAGTGGTTTCATAATGTGTCAGTCTGTAAAAGTGATTTTCACTTGCCCAAAAAAAAAGAGCAGTAAGTGTGCTTTCAAATTGGCAAAGAAATTTCGTTTTGGGACTAATGTGAAAACATGACTCTGTGTGCAAAGAGGAATTATAGGCAGAGATTTATTGCGTTTTTTTCTGGTGATTTCACAGTTGCATTAGTAGGAAAAAGGGGGAGCGATTTTTTGGGGGAAGAAGCAGACTCTTAGCACACACCCATGTGCTTGCCATGTATAATCATGCACAGTATTTACAAGCGAGTGGGGTTTTCAGGTTTCAGTCTGTAATGCAAATACATTCAGCATCACTAAGGCTGGTTGCCCTTGCTGGAGTGTAGGCAGCCACCCAGGTTACACATGGTGGTAGTCTGAAAAAGAAGTTTGGACATGTGCATTTAAGAAAATCAAAAAAGTGGTTTCATAATGTGTCAGTCTGTAAAAGTGATTTTCATTTGCCAAAAAAAAAGAGCAGTAAGTGTGCTATCAAATTGGCAAAGAAATTTCGTTTTGGGACTAATGTGAAAACATGACTCTGTGCAAAGAGGAATTATAGGCAGAGATTTATTGCGTTTTTATTTGGTGATTTCACAGTTGCATTAGATGGAAAGGGGGAGCGATTTTTTGGGGGAAGAAGCAGACTCTTAGCACACACCCATGTGCTTGCCATGTATAATCATGCACAGTATTTACAAGCGAGTGGGGTTTTCAGGTTTCAGTCTGTAATGCAAATACATTCAGCATCACTAAGGCTGGTTGCCCTTGCTGGAGTGTAGGCAGCCACCCAGGTTACACATGGTGGTAGTCTGAAAAAGAAGTTTGGAAATGTGCATTTAAGAAAATAAAAAAAGTGGTTTCATAATGTGTCAGTCTGTAAAAGTGATTTTCACTTGCCAAAAAAAAAGAGCAGTAAGTGTGCTTTCAAATTGGCAAAGAAATTTCGTTTTGGGACTAATGTGAAAACATGACTCTGTGTGCAAAGAGGAATTATAGGCAGAGATGTATTGCGTTTTTTTCTGGTGATTTCACAGTTGCATTAGTAGGAAAAAGGGGGAGCGATTTTTTGGGGGAAGAAGCAGACTCTTAGCACACACCCATGTGCTTGCCATGTATAATCATGCACAGTATTTACAAGCGAGTGGGGTTTTCAGATTTCAGTCTGTAAAGCAAATACATTCAGCATCACTAAGGCTGGTTGCCCTTGCTGGAGTGTAGGCAGCCACCCAGGTTACACATGGTGGTAGTCTGAAAAAGAAGTTTGGACATGTGCATTTAAGAAAATCAAAAAAGTGGTTTCATAATGTGTCAGTCTGTAAAAGTGATTTTCACTTGCCAAAAAAAAAGAGCAGTAAGTGTGCTATCAAATTGGCAAAGAAATTTCGTTTTGGGACTAATGTGAAAACATGACTGTGCAAAGAGGAATTATAGGCAGAGATTTATTGCGTTTTTATTTGGTGATTTCACAGTTGCATTAGATGGAAAGGGGGAGCGATTTTTTGGGGGAAGAAGCAGACTCTTAGCACACACCCATGTGCTTGCCATGTATAATCATGCACAGTATTTAAATAGTGCAAAATGAAAGAAAGATATACCCATAAAAGTGCTTTGTAGTACAAGCAAGTATCAGGAAAGCACCAGGAAAGCCAGTAGGTTGGGTATTGGGAAGCTGGTGCGATGGTTAATCCGTGGAAGCCCATGTACTTAAAACAAGTATAGAGATCATTTTCACTTGTACTGTGCATCACAAGAAAATATGATTACCATTAGTGAAAGAAAAGCATTTCCATTGACAACTAAATACTATAACAGGAAGACAAAGTTTAAATACACAGGGTGATTAAAATATACTAATATATGTACTTATAGAGAGATTGGAACTAAACGAGTATTGGTAAAATAAAGCTGTGGACTACCCGCCTGGAATGGAAGTCCACTTCACTTCAGGCAGTTGTGCATGTGACTTCAGGGAAAAACCTACAGAGCAAGAGATCCCATGGCTCAAGAGGGACTGTTTCCCTTTGCTTAGTGCCGATGTAAATGGAAGCAAAATGTGACTGACAGTTGATCAGACCAATGGATGAAGAGTTCTACCCTAAAGTCCCTCAATGAATGTTTTCTATTTATGAATTGTTGCTGGTAATATGAGGCAGGCAAAAGAATAAAAACTGCAGCATACAAGAGCCTATTCGTACTTGTAAATCAGATGCACTTTTGTAAATAGTATTGTGATTTAGGCCCATTGCTGGAGTTTATAAACATGTTTGAACACTGTCTTTCAGCCTCAGTGAGTCTGATTATCATTTGAAATGCACCTCACATTGTATAAGAGCTAAAAAATATGTGCAGCCGTGTGTCTGCCCTGGGTTGCTAGCGCCTTTCCCTTTTCTGTTTAGATATTGTTAAAATATGCTTTTATACACCTGTTGTAAAAGTACTATTATTCAAAAAAGATGAAGCACTGAGCACATATTTTATTGCACGCAATGAACCGCATCATGCGCTATCTGATTATGTAACACCTATATATTTGCACTTGATTTCAAAAATAAAAAAGGGAGTTACCAATGACCATGCAGATCTAGGGTCAGGGGGAAGCTAGCACCCTGGTACAGGACGTCGCATCAGTGCCCTAGCTATTACTTTTACAATTTGATAATCCCTGGCCCGCAGCACCTGCAGTCCCTCAAGGTTATGGGTAGCTGAGAGGATAACAAGTCTAGGAAATCTGAGGAGAAAAAGCTTTAACTTCGGAAACAGAATTAGCCAAAGAAGGAGAATGTAAGGGGAAAATACAGGGATGTTGAGTGCTACATTAAGGAATTAATGTTGAAGGCATCTAGGTCTGTGGCTGCTTCACTCTGAGAACAGTAGGCATCTTTAATAAAGCAATGCATCAAAACAGTCTGGAATACATTGTCCAGGAATTAATTATCTTAGGAGATCAAATAGACTAAAGAAATCCTTTGCTGGACATTCCAAAATTCACTAAATTTATTTATTTCTGTCAGATTTTTCTTAGCACCTGGATTCTATTAATGCACATGGTCCTAGGATGGGGAGGGGAGTACTAATCAGCTGCCTTCAATATGTTGATGATACTATCCCTGTGAGCCATAATCCTATTGTCTTACAAAGACTTATTACCGCCTTTGATGATTTTACACAACAGAATGGCCTTGAACTGAATGTAAAAAAAAATATAGTAATGAAAATTGGTTCTGTTAAACAGAAGTTCAATTCATGGAAGGCCAGAGCAGGCCCAATTGAAGTTGTTAAAATCTATAGATATTTAGGGGTGGTGTCTGATAATCAAGTATCCTTTAAATTCCATTTTAAGGACCTAAGGGCCAAAACTGTGACCTTGATTCTTGCTTTTAAATGTTTAAAAAAATCACTGAATTGTCAATCGTATGACTTTATTCTTGAAGTAATCACAGCTAAATTACAACCAACCCTCAAATATGGCTCACCCATCCCTAGAGGGAAAGATGCGAAGGTCCTGGATATATTGGTAGTCAAGGTCTTCGAAGCAACTTTTGGGAATTCAGTGTGCCAAGCAGGAATAAAATAAGAGTATGGTCTCCAGAGACAGTGCCTGGTATCAAAAGGATCCTTTCTGAAATGTATGGTCGCTTTGTCTTCATCAGCCCCTGCATCCTTAGGGAACATTTGCTTTTTAGAATTAGATAAGTCTGCCTATGCTGCTAAATGGAGATCTCATATTTTAACCTCTCTAAGAGATATTGGTCTGCAAATTGCACTGAAAGATCGGAAAATGCCTAATAATAAGTTAATTTTGTTTAAATGTATCAAAGCTGAATCACTGAAGCTGGACAAAAATGCATTAGTAGGGAAACATGTGCATTTAGCCATATTTGACTGCGTATTTCTCAGCAAAGTTTCAAAATATCTTTTTAAGGTTATGAATGGAAATAAATCCAACAAAAGAGGGCACGCAATCATGGATCAAGCTGTGGCCAGACTGTAATTGTAGACTATGTAGAGGACCCTTAGAAACATTAGTACATATAGTGTGTGTGTGCCCCATGCTGATTAACATTTGAAGTACCGTTTTGAAACCACATTTCTTGAGTATTGGGGTTAGATCAGCTCGTCAGGCGTTAATTATGTCATTATCTGGAGAATCAATTCCGTTATTATGTCAAGTGGTAAAAATTTTAAGTGCAGTTGAAAAATGTCTGATATAATAAGTTTGAGCTTCATTATTTTAATGGCTTCGGAACCTAATAGTTTACATACTGTTTATATCCTGTATATCTTAGTGATTATGCTGCTAGGGTGATAACTAGAAATGTAACAATAGAAGTTTCACCTTTACAGTAAATTTGATGCACTTTATCATTGCTTTAATATGAGGGACGTTGCAATTGCTGCACGTTAGCACTTTTAAAAATGCAAAATCTGTAATATTCTGCTGTAGAAATTAAAGAAGTATTTTTTAATGTATTTTATTCTTGTTGTTAGATACAGGGAATTAGTATGCTGTGCACACTGTCATTTTAAACTGTAAAATGTGCAATAATATGTTGTTGTAATTAATGATGTATGGTGATTTGATTTTGCTTTTTTGGGGATATTATTATGATTGTATTGGCAAATTTTTGAATAGTATATGTGGAAAGGTTTTTGATTATTATGTGATGTGAAGATGCTTTGATTGCAATGATTTTTATTAATCAAGCACTAAAGATTATATATGTTGGCGCGCCAGCACCCCACTGATGCACCACCTAAGCCGTAGTCAGCCCACACGCTGTGTTCTGACTGGAATACAGGTTGGGCGGTCTTATGGTGGCGGTCCCACAGCATTGCCTTTCTTATAGGAGAGCCTTAGAAAGGCACCGCTGTGGGAGCACCGCAGCCCGTTCCGCCACGAACTGAAATGCACAATGTTGTGGCTTTCGTTACGTGCAGGAACAGGGGGTGCATATAGACAGGATGTTGGTTAAATATACATTTAACGTCTGATAAACAGGCAGTGTAGGTTAATTAAATGATGAGAGATTGGCTCTAATGCCTCCCGCAGTAACAGAAGATGGGTAGTAATAGTTGCACCTGAAGATGAAAGTTCGGGTTCTAGGGAAGGCCAAACATTCAAGATGTGTGCATAATCACGCCATGAGAAATCCATGGATTTTGTGACAATCATTCTTCTAGTCCCCAGTAGTACATAAGGTAGCTGCTTGACAGTGCGCAGGCAGCATCCCTCACCAGCACATTACAGTCTCTGGAGGGTGCTGTCTGGCATCCATCACCTCACTGGCTCTGCTGGAGCAGAGTTTTCTGTTGAAAATCTATTGGGTTTTTAAGCTTTGGTTTGTCTATTTGTCAAAAATAAAATATTAATTCATAATTATTAATTATTTGTTTTGTGTAAATGTTCTGACTAACCAACACGAATTAACAAGGGAAAACTACACGTGGGAATGCGTTTGTGTTGCTTACTAGATAATGTGCATGTTTTATTAAATAAATGTTGCTGTGTGCTGTTTATTTTAAAGCACAGAACGCTTTTGAATTGTCGTGTATTAATGCTTTTCTGTGTTGCAAAGGCTAGATAATTACAGACACATAAGGGTATTAGTGGGGTTAACACTGTTTAATCACTATGCTGTAGTAACGTTGTTTTTGTCTCTTTTAATTAAGATGGTACGTTTTGGCCTAGTTGAAAGATGGCTGCCGTTTAAAGCCTGAATTCAAGTAGTCGATTTGTGATGAGAAGGCCTTGCTGAACATGGTCGAGAGTCACCTGACCACAGTCTTCGCCTGGTTTAGAAATTTTCCGTGAGGACAGCAGCTCTGGGCGAACATCCAAGTAACCTTGGAGGACAAAGGAGCCACAATGAACTTTGTGATTATAGCGGTGGCTTCGTGATGATGCTAAGGAAGTACATTTCAAAAAGAAACATTTGCAAATTTGAGTCCTCTTCTTCCGTCTTTTTATTTTTGTGATTTTTCTGAGCGGAGATTTTCCAAATGTAGCGATGCTACATCCTTTCCTTCTCGCTCTGCTCAGTGGTTCAGCGGACGTTTAAAACATTTTATGTTGCCTTCTTTTGTTAAATTTATTATAAATATTGTTAGCCTAGAGAGGGTCTATGCCACTTCTTCCCAAACCTGCGTTGGTGAGGATCTATGCTGTGAGGACGGCGACTTGGGAGACTTCTACTGAGAGACCTGTCCTGACCCATTCTGACATTTAGCTAGAATAGGTAATTATGAAAATAATGATTTACTCTGATTGATTTTCTTTGACTAATTTTAGATAAAGCATCATAATTTTAAATACAGTGTTGGTGGTTATTCCTTGTCAATTATTGAGTACTCTATTTTGATTATTGTTGTATAGATTGTTTAGATCATGACAGTTACAATTAGGTCTTATCGACCTCAGTGTAGATGCAGGGTGTTTAGGAGTTCTTTCTTCCACAGGTTCAGTGCTGGTAGAGTATTTGAGCGTATGTTAGTAAAATGGGCCCAAGTGTATGATGAGTGCATGTGCGTGTATCTGTGAAATTACTCTATCCGTGGAAGTAGGGAGAATTTGTACATCCCGATCTGCACCAATTTCCTGGTAGCAGAATTTTATGGTTATTGATGATTGTCTTGATCTGATTAGATTGCTTGTACATTGGCTTATTGATTATTGATTATTGATTGATGTTGGTATATGTACTAATACTATATGTTGGAGTTGTCGTGTTGAGTTTTATGTAGTGCTTCTGGAACTTGGGAGCTAGTAGCAGTTCCGTAGTAGGGCAGAGGGAAGTATATACTGCTCTCGGGAAAGACGGGATTGTTGGTCCTGTATGTATGCAGGAAAAACGTGTGACAATTGAAGTTGCGCGTCACATTGTCTGGGTTCGGAATCAGTGACATTGTCGTATGTTACTACTAGATATATTTCTGGTATAAAAGGAGTGCGTATGGTAGCGTAGGTTATCTGTGAAACTCTGGTCTTAAGTCTCAGGGATCCGTAAGGTTCACCGTTAAAGCTTATTGCGGGAGAAGTAATAGGTATTCTCTGAGCTTGTTTGAAGGACTGAGCAGAGGTAAGCTGCTTGGTTAACGTGTGTTATAATTCTGTAGCGGGACAGATTGTTCGCTGTTCTCGGGAAGGATTCTGTGTGTATGTACTATATTTTTCTTGTATGATTGTGCGTGAATGTATAAGCATTTAGTTGATTGTAAAACTCTTTGGACAAGTCCTAGAGGAAACAGTTAATGAATGCATGATAGAAGGGCAGAGTAGAGGGATGTGCTACTGTGTCAACGAGAGTATTAATTCCGTACTGAAACAGAAGTGAGTGAAAGACGGGATTCTTGTGAAATAGAATTTTCTTTACTATTCTGTGGTTAGCGAAGCAGACAATGGAAATGTTTATATGTTGTAACTAATAGATTTTGTAGAAATTTGACACGAAGTCTACTGAGAAGTTTTGTAAAGGAGGGGTAGACGAGTGACAGGAGACAGGAGACAGAAGCGACTGCAGCGACTGCTGACGTCAAACAGACCGCGCTCTGATTGGATGTTGGATCAGAATAGTGTTCGCGCTGGGATTGGTGCGTTGGTGTGAGCCGCGCAAGGATTGGAAGAGGTATTCTAGTGACGTAGACGCTCCAGGATTGGTGCGTTAGTGTGAGTTGCGCTGTTATTGGTTGAAAAATCGTATTGTGCAGTTGTAATACGGAAGGGATTAGAACGTTTTGGTAAACGCTAAAATGTATTACCAAGAAGAGAAAATGAAAAAATCTTTGTTTGGAAAAATAAAACGCTGGTTTGACAAGGATAAAGATGTTAAAACAAGAGAAGGTGAATTGTTACCTCCAACGAAAACGCCTGCATCCTTCATGGCTGCGAGATATGGGTATCATACCTGTATATGGTTGGAGAATTGGGTTAGGTATACTAAGGAAGATGGTGTCCTAGCATTCCCAGAACATGGTTCATTTAATCTGGCCGTGTTGAGAAATTTACGGGAAAAGATGTTATGTCTTGACCCAAGACCAAGGCCCACACAGTTTGAGGCTTTAGTGGAATGGGAAGAAGAAGTACATGAGCGAGAAAAGCAGAGGTCTGGAGGCAACTATAGGTATATGTTTGGGAGGAGACATGATCGTGAAACTCATCATGATCGAATGAAGAGATGGCGAGATGCTAGCATGTCAGAGGGATTATATCCTATGAGAACAGTTGACGAGAGAGAAGAAAGAAAAGGAGCAGAAAGGGTTCCTGAGGCAGAAGTGAGAAGATATGGAGTTAATGAGTATGAGGATGAGGTCTTGAATGATATGATTTACAAGAGACCACCTCCATATAGACCAGAACCAGAAGAGAGCACACCAGTTGTTTCTCCGATAAGAGATACATTGCGTATCATTGAGACAGAAAATGTGACACCTGAGTTAAGAAGTGGTAATCCTTTCAGGGAGAGAGAGAATCGATGTGGTGACGAGAATACGAGAGAATTAGCCAGAACTACATCAGAGCTGACTGAAAAGATTAGAGAGCTGACAAAGAATCTGGAAGCTGTTACAGTGCCTGTAACCATAGGTCCGGTTATGCCTGTTTTTGATAAACAGAGGACGGGTGAAAATGGTTTGGTGATTCCATATGTTGGGAATAAGATAACAAGTTCAGCTGGTCCCTCAGGAGATTCAGGAAGAAGGACAGAAAGTGGTGATCTGAGACAATCCAGACATGACACATGTAGTGAAGGATTAGAGGTACAGTCTAATTTGAGATTGGATGCTAGTGAAGCTAGTTGTTCAGGGATGCCGATTTTAGAACCGCAGAAGAAAGTGGTTCCAGTGAGAAAAACTACTGAAATAACAGCTGAAGATTTGAATGAATGGATGAAAGTTCTTCAAAAGAGAGATAAAGATTCACAAGCAATTGATGTTGCTAGGTTACGTGTAGAATTAGAAGAGCTTGTTGCAGGGACAGTTCCTACAGAAATTCTAAAAAATCATCATGATGGTGAACTGTTGTTTATGTGCAAAAACATCACCTGGAGAGCAAGAAATACACATGACAGGTTAAGAGCCATAGCGAATGAACAGGGAGTTGACATTGATAAGGTGAAAGCTTTGCAGAAGTCTTACAGGATGGATTTTACAGACAAAGACATTGAAAATTTGAATGGTACTGGTAGAACAGGACAGATTAAAGAAATGGTTGCATTGTTGCGAAGATGGGGTGATGTAGAGAAGTGGAAGGATAGGTGGTACAAGAAAAGGGAAGAATCAGTGGATAGGACTTATTCAGCATTTCCTGTGAGAGAAAAAGAGAAAACAGTGGATGCTTATCCTATGAGAGAAATACCTGGAGGAGGATATGTACATGTTCCATGGACCAGACAGGATATTTTATCATTTACGAATGATTTCCCTCGACTGAGAGAAAAGCCCGTCGAGTGGTATAGGCAGGTAGATAGGTTTGTGAAATTGTCAAAAGTGCTGTGGATTGACCTGAATAGTCTGTTTGATATAATTGTTCCAGCAGACTTGTGGACTGAGTGTAAAATAGTTGTGAGTTGGCCTACTGAGGAATATCCAAGAGATCAGAGAACAGGAGCACCAGATCCAGAGGTAATGAGAAAGTATGATCAGGTAATGGTATACCTGAAAAGTAAAGTACCTCCAAAAGAGACAGACTGGGTTAAAATAGACCGAACACAACAGGAAGCAAAAGAATCAGTTCATGCATTTTACGAGAGGCTGATACTGGCTTTTAAACAATTCAGTGGAGATGAACACCTGGGTGACAAAGATTTGAGTCATTTTGTATACAGATTTGTATATGGCCTGAGACCTGAGATTAGTGAGAGAATTCGGGAGCATACAGTGGACTGGCAGAGTAAGAAAATAGATGAGATTCTGAGACATGCAAAATACTTCAGTGATGAAATTGAAGCAAAACAGAGAAAGCTGAAAGAAAAAGCAATGTGGGCACAAGTGAAAGTTGCGGAAAGACAGGAAGCACAGTTGGTGGAACAGGCGAATAATGCAGGAAATAATGCAGGGAATAGGCCCAGGTATACAGGGAAAGGAAAGGGGAATCTTGAGGAAGCCAAAAAGAAATTCCCATGTCACAACTGTGGCCAACTGGGACATTGGAGATCTGAATGTACCAATCCACCATTAGCAAATAATGAGGGTAAAACCTTAAATCAACAGGTGCAGAACGAAGGGAATAATCGACAGCAGCAACAACCTTCTGTTGTGAGACAGCAGAGTCAAGAGCCAAAACCGCCTTTGCCGCAGAATAGAGGGTCACAAAAGTACAATCAGGATTCAGGATTCTACAATGATGAGCAGGTAAACAAACAAAGGCGTTCTAACCAGGTACAGCAGTACTTGTTAAAGAATGAAGGGAGTGAGTCTGAGGGTGATTATTGACGGTGCCGAAGAGAGGAGGAAGAGTGCATACTTGGTGCAACTCTAGAAATAGACCAGGCAGGACCATTTGTAGATGGGAAAATAAATGAAGAAAGTGTTACTTTTTTAGTAGACACAGGTGCGACAAGATCAACTGTCAGGTCAACAGATATTAGAAATCTTCCTCTCTCGGATGAAGCAATCCAAGTAGTTGGTGTAGCCAATTCACAAATCAAGACACGTCTTACTGAACCAGTAAGAGTACCAATAGGGAAATTTTCAGACATGCACAGATTTATTGTCTGTGACACTAGTCCAGTGAACCTGTTAGGCAGGGATCTGCTTTGTAAAATGAACTGTACAATTTTTTGTACACCGGATGGAATAGCTTTTGAGACACCAGATGAGGATGTTTTGTACCGAATGACTCTAGGAAATAGAGAGAGTGAAATGGTTGGTGCATTTGCTGTGTTTGATCCAGAGGATTTGCCTCAAGAGCTGAGAGATACAGTGAAAAGGACAGTTTGGGATTTTACTGGAGAGGATGTGGGATTGATGAATAATGTAGATCCTGTGAAAATTTCAGTGAAAGAGGGAATTACTTATCCTAACATTCCTCAGTACAAAATGACACCAGAAATAATTGAAGGAATAACTCCTATAATTGAGAAAATGATTCAGCAGGGAGTTCTGAGAGAACTACTGAGTAGCCCGTGTAATTCACCGATAATGGGGCTAAAGAAGCCTAATGGGAAGTTCAGGATTGTACAGGATTTGAGAAAAGTTAACAAAATTGTGGTGGCATGTTGTCCTATTGTGCCAAATCCGTCAGTGATTTTGTATCAGATTCCACATGATGCTGAGTGGTACACAGTGATTGATTTGTGTCATGCTTTCTTTTCAATTCCATTGCATCATGACAGACAGCCGATTTTTGCATTTAGGTTTGGCCAGCGTATTTTAGCATGGTGTCGTATCCCACAGGGGTATACAGAGAGTCCTTCGATATTCAATCAGTTATTGAAAAAATCATTGGAGAGCTTGATTATGCCTGAAAACTCAGTACTAGTGCAGTATATTGATGACCTACTTGTGGCATCAAAGACACGTGAAGCTTGTGAAGTAGATACTATAGCTTTACTGAATCATCTGGCAGATGGAGGGTTAAAAGTATCTCCAGCTAAATTGCAATTTTGCAAAAAAGAGGTGCATTATCTTGGACACAATATTGAAAAAGGTCTGAGAAAGGTGACTGATGACAGGATTAAAATCATCAGGGGAATGAAGGCCCCAAAGACCCAGAGGGAAGTGAGAATGTTCCTGGGTATGGTGGGTTATTGTCGTCAGTGGATAATTAATTTTTCTCTGATAGCAAAGCCACTGATTAAGCTGACAAAAAGTGAGATGACAGACCCATTGGAACAAGATGGAGAACAAATGGCAGCATTTGAGGAGCTGAAGAGCAGAATGTGTGAAGCCCCTGCTTTGGGTATGTGGGCCTGGTCTTTCCAAAGATCTTTCATATAGATAGAATAGAAGATGTAGAACATATTAATTTACTAACGCGTTTTAAGAGAGAAACTTGGTCTGAAATAGTGGGTGACATTTTTGGAGCTTTAATTCCAGCAGTGGGAATTTCTTTGAATGCTTATGGAATTCGGAAACTGTCAACAGTGGTGGATCGCTTATCGACAAATACCGCTGGAGGGTTTCTTTTGGTGAATACGGAATTGATTGCCGTACGTGCCATGTCTATGCAAAATCGACTTGCCCTTGATATTCTATTGGCCAAAGAGGGTGGAGTCTGTGGAATGCTGAAAGTTCAACATTGTTGCACTTACATTCCAGACGAAAGTAAGGACCTGAAGGTCTATATCAAAAATATTACTGATTTGCATGAAGAATTAGTACCACTGGAAGCTGAGAGTATTTGGACTAAAATAGCTAATAAAATAGTTGCTGTTAAGAGTTTTATTGCAAAAATAGGTAGTACTATTATAGGAAAAAGAAGAGAAAAGAGCAATTCCACAGAAACTACTCCTGAATCAGAAGAGGAGGAGATTGAAGAACCACTTGAGATTATACCTGAAGAAGTAGGGTCAGAAGAAGATAGAGAGGGACAGATTGCGGAAAACCCCCGAGGAGTTGTAGGGAACATTCTTGACAAGCTAGGTGAAGGGACAAGTAGACAGCAAGAAGATTGCGTGTCGGAGACCCGAGGAGGGACAGAAGTAGGGAAGTCTCAAACAGTGGTGAAAAAGACTGTGGAGCGAAAGAAAACTGCTGAAGAACCAGAGGCATTTGAAACAGAATCGGATGAAAGTGAGAATGAGAAATCAGAGGGTCGAGTTCTGAGAAAGAGAACTTGGATTGGAGAAAGAAATAATACAGAAACAAGACCGAAAAAGGTTATAAGAGGAGATCTTTGGCCTAACAACAGAATAAAGAGGCTGAGATACAGACTGATAAGAGCAAATACCTCGAAAGCTGAACAAGTGAATGAGGTGTCGAGTCAGAATCCAGCAAAAGGTGAAAAGCGAAAAGAATCAAAAGAACCAGAGGAGATCAAGAGGATAAGAAAACCTAACCAGAAGTATAGGTCGCCGGAATGGACGTACGTGGCACTGTCTGAAGGTGAAGAGGCAGAAAGTCAAGGAAATCCAGAGGAGACCGTACGAGAAGTGGTTGAGGAAGATACAGGTGAAATCCTGAAAGTAATCTTGACTGACATTGGTGAAAAGTCGGATACTGAGGATATTGTCGGAGGTCTAATACAGTTTGATATTGAAGAAAATGAAGTAAAGAGTGATGAGTATCCAAATTGAGTGAACAGAAGAATTCACTTGGAAAAAAGTGAAAAGAAGAAAGTCTGAAAAATAAATTGTTGGGAAAAATCCATAGTTCAAGAAATTTCAGTAGTGGAGTAGAAGAGGCTAAGTCAAAAGACAAGGTCAAAGTAATAAAATGGCTAACATAGAGAATAACCAAAGTAGATGTGCCTTTTTGAAAAGATGGTGTAGAATGTGCTGTTGCTGTACTGGATTATTAATGCTACTATGGGGTGTTTTAGCTTTATTAGTTACTTTTAGAGTTACAATAGGTACATTTGAAATGCATACAGAGAATGTGACCAATGCAGAGAAGAGTTCACAAAAAATAGTTCCGACTAGAATTAGTAATACTTACATACATAAAGATAGGTCAATTAATGATTTTTCTAGTAATGTTTTTTCAAAGTTGTTATACGAATATGTGAAAACAATGGAAGTTAGGGATTGCTACGTTTGTATGTAATTACCTGCATCCGTTTCAGAGGGTGTTACTTATCTCCATTTACCAGCTACGTATGGAATTTCTTGTAGTGTGTTGAGTAGTGTTTTTTATTTGTTAGGGAAAATAGATTATGAGATGTCTAACAAAGATAACATTTTTGGGCAATTGCCAATGAACAAAAAGCTGAATCCAGCTAAAGAAGCTAACATTTTTGGTGAGATTTTTATTGAAAAAGAAGAATTAACATTAGATTACATTTTTAAGAACAATTTAACTTGCAGTCTGAAAGAAGAGGAGAAAGCTTTCCTAAATATGGTGGAGGAAAGGAGAATGAGCATGCATGAGAAAGCAGGGAAATATAAAGTGAGTGAGACAATTTGGGACATTGAGATGGGAAAAGAATTGAGAAATGGGGCTGTTCCAACTTTAGCTCTAGATGCACCACAGAAGGGTAAGCTGTGCATTACAAGGAGAAAATCCCAATATGATACATATTTTGTTGGGACTAGTGAGTGTCATGATACATACTTCATTGCAACAGGATGGGGTTTCAGAGGTGGAGAAGATACAATTTTCCCAGGAGTGTATTATGTTTGTGGGAACAAGGCTTATTACAGGTTGCCTGACCATTGGTATGGCACGTGTTATGTGGGCCTGGTCTTTCCAAAGATCTTTCATACAGATAGAATAGAAGATGTAGAACATATTAATTTACTAACGCGTTTTAAGAGAGAAACTTGGTCTGAAATAGTGGGTGACATTTTTGGAGCTTTAATTCCAGCAGTGGGAATTTCTTTGAATGCTTATGGAATTCGGAAACTGTCAACAGTGGTGGATCGCTTATCGACAAATACCGCTGGAGGGTTTCTTTTGGTGAATACGGAATTGATTGCCGTACGTGCCATGTCTATGCAAAATCGACTTGCCCTTGATATTCTATTGGCCAAAGAGGGTGGAGTCTGTGGAATGCTGAAAGTTCAACATTGTTGCACTTACATTCCAGACGAAAGTAAGGACCTGAAGGTCTATATCAAAAATATTACTGATTTGCATGAAGAATTAGTACCACTGGAAGCTGAGAGTATTTGGACTAAAATAGCTAATAAAATAGTTGCTGTTAAGAGTTTTATTGCAAAAATAGGTAGTACTATTATAGGTAAGATATTTTTCCTTTGACTTGTATAATTGTTGCTTTATTGATACTAAGATTGGTGTGTTTGTGTTGTAAAAACAGGGGAGGGAAAAAGAAATTAATCAAAAGAAATAATGAAAAGAGAAATAAAAGGATGAAAAGAGAACCACAAGAAATAGAATTAGAAGAATTGAGGGAGAGTGTTTACTTGGAAACAAAGAGGGATGATGAAAGGGTGTCTGGTGTGTAGTGTTGTGTAAGGAGAAAAAGACATTTCCAATTTCTCCTAAAATGGGACTAAATTTGTTGTGTAAGGAGAAAAAGACATTTCCAATTTCTCCTAAAATGGGACTAAATTTCACTAAAAATTTTTTTTTTGGGTTGTTTATTTGGTGATAATATCACCAAAGGGGGGATTGCTGGAGCAGAGTTTTCTGTTGAAAATCTATTGGGTTTTTAAGCTTTGGTTTGTCTATTTGTCAAAAATAAAATATTAATTCATAATTATTAATTATTTGTTTTGTGTAAATGTTCTGACTAACCAACACGAATTAACAAGAGAAAACTACACGTGGGAATGCGTTTGTGTTGCTTACTAGATAATGTGCATGTTTTATTAAATAAATGTTGCTGTGTGCTGTTTATTTTAAAGCACAGAACGCTTTTGAATTGTCGTGTATTAATGCTTTTCTGTGTTGCAAAGGCTAGATAATTACATACACATAAGGGTATTAGTGGGGTTAACACTGTTTAATCACTATGCTGTAGTAACGTTGTTTTTGTCTCTTTTAATTAAGATGGTACGTTTTGGCCTAGTTGAAAGATGGCTGCCGTTTAAAGCCTGAATACAAGTAGTCGATTTGTGATGAGAAGGCCTTGCTGAACATGGTCGAGAGTCATCTGACCACAGTCTTCGCCTGGTTTAGAAATTTTCCGTGAGGACAGCAGCTCTGGGCGAACATCCAACTAACCTTGGAGGACAAAGGAGCCACAATGAACTTTGTGACTATAGCGGTGGCTTCGTGATTATGCTAAGGAAGTACATTTCAAAAAGAAACATTTGCAAATTTGAGTCCTCTTCTTCCGTCTTTTTATTTTTGTGATTTTTCTGAGCGGAGATTTTCCAAATGTAGCGATGCTACATCCTTTCCTTCTCGCTCTGCTCAGTGGTTCAGCGGACGTTTAAAACATTTTATGTTGCCTTCTTTTGTTAAATTTATTATAAATATTGTTAGCCTAGAGAGGGTCTATGCCACTTTTCCCAAACCTGCGTTGGTGAGGATCTATGCTGTGAGGACGGCGACTTGGGAGACTTCTACTGAGAGACCTGTCCTGACCCATTCTGACATTTAGCTAGAATAGGTAATTATGAGAATAATGATTTACTCTGATTGATTTTCTTTGACTAATTTTAGATAAAGCATCATAATTTTAAATACAGTGTTGGTGGTTATTCCTTGTCAATTATTGAGTACTCTATTTTGATTATTGTTGTATAGATTGTTTAGATCATGACTCAGGACAGTTACAATTAGGTCTTATCGACCTCAGTGTAGATGCAGGGTGTTTAGGAGTTCTTTCTTCCACAGGTTCAGTGCTGGTAGAGTATTTGAGCGTATGTTAGTAAAATGGGCCCAAGTGTATGATGAGTGCATGTGCGTGTATCTGTGAAATTACTCTATCCGTGGAAGTAGGGAGAATTTGTACATCCCGATCTGCACCAGCTCCACACACCTGCAGCATCATCGGCATACACAGAAAGCGTAGAGACGGAAGGCGAATTGAGGTTGGTCCGAGGACTCACACACGCATTCAATAAGGCCGGCATTAACCATGAGCTTTGAGAGACATTGCTTTGCCTGTGTATAGTGGAGACATAAATAAGGTTAATGAGAATGATTTTTGCTGTTCTAGGCCTAATTTAATGAATGCAGTTTTCTAAGTACACATAAAGGTTATTTTATTATCTGTTTATAATCCGAATTGTATAATGTAACAGATGCATTTTTTGTTATTTTTTGGTTTATGGTGCTCTGCTGGCGTGATAGAAATTATCTCCTTTTCCTCTATTTCTCTTTGCTGGACTTCCGACGTTATCAGATTACAGTCTACCTGCAACTTATTACGAGGTAATAACAAACAATTATTTCGAAGTTCATGTTCTGTGTATAGAAAGGAACCCACTTGTGTCTTTTGCAAACACACACATCATGTTTACATGAAAAAAACAGCCAAAATTGCTTCCTTATTTTTTAATAGTTAATAAATGTGAGAAGAGAAAGCCACTAAACTTAACTGTTATTAATACCATTGGATTATTAAGGAATAGATTGCTACACGTCAGGTATCCTTTTTATTAAAAATAACTTTAAGATTAATCGTATATTTACATAAAATTCAAAAAATGACTTAACATTGTGGCATGCATACATTTGCATTGTCCATCCGGTTGCCTTTTCTCTCTATCATATTCCTTGACTCCTAAGTCTCTCTATCATATTCCTTGACTCCTAAGCCTCATTCACAAAATGTATGTAAGCCGGACAAATGTAAATAACCCTTTTGCTTGTGCAAAATGATTTTTGTAATTCGTAAAAGATAGTTTCACAGTTTGTACGTAATTTGTCTTCAGAGGGTGCAAGGTTGGCTTTCCAGGGCATGTTTATGTGAAACCCTACAAACGTAGATGTTTGTGGGTATTCAGAAATCCTTGTCCAAGACTGTCCCATCCTGCGGAATGTCAGAGATTTGCTCTTGTCAGGGGCAGGATTAAATCCCCCAAAATCAGTAGGAGGGAAGAAGAAGCGGTGGTGCCACGAAGAAAAAAAGCAATGGCAACACCAATAGGCCTGGGTGTGGCTGCCAGCCTTTTGGCAATTCTTGTTTTGTCTGGTCATGGTTATTGCAAAACTTTATTGTTTGGGAAGCTTCTGGGACCTCATTAAATCTAAAAAAAATGGCCAACGGCTCTCTGCCAGGGCGGCGCCTCTCACCCCGCCACGGGGCCTAAGCCGTTGTCCTGAGCTGAGTTTCTTGCGATCCTGTGCGTCTGCTGTACCCGGGCCCGCTGGTCCCTGAACCCGTCTTGCCCGCCCCGGCGCAGCCAGGCCTCACTGCTCACCTGCCAACACCGGCGTGTGTCAAGGAGGGCCTACCACATGCTGAGGCAACCTCCAAGCCCGAGGCCAGCGACCTTGGCAGCCTGCTCAGACCATCATGGCCTCCCGAGCAAGACCCTCAGTCATCCTTTCTTGTTGACAATCTCTACCGGCAGACACAGTGGACAAGTGGGTCTCATATTTGGAACTGAGTCTTGATTTACTCATTTCAGAGTGTGTACAATTGTACGCAGGGAGAGGAGTCAGAGGAAGACCCGGTTCAGTCCAGAGGATGAAAGGATCATCGTTACGGAGGTGATCGAACACTACCAACAACTGCTGTTGTGCCACTTACTCTGTGCATAGGAAGACAAGGACACGTGGCTGTGGGCCCCTACTGCACTGCGGACAAGTAGGTTACATATGTGGAACTGAGACATGATTTATTTATGGCAGATTCTATGCCATTGTACACGCATCGTCGCAGACTGCATCCCCTTTCAGCACTGGTGCCACTTACTCTGTGCCCCGTAATCCACTCCCTGGTTGAGCTTTGGTGGCGTGTGAGACTATGGCCTGCTTATTGTCATCATCATCATGTAGCCAATACTGATTTGCTGTCAAGTATGTGTCTTTAACATTCATCTCCTACATATTGCCTGTGTCTGCTTGGTTCTGCCATCTGCATCAGGCCCTGGAAGAACACCTTCCACTGTCCCCTGAAACACTCTGCGTCATTCACGTTGGACATCATCGAGGACACACTCAGCTCTGGTGTCCCTATCTCACTGTACCGTAAATCACCGTCCCATCGTGGTGTACCTGTGCCAGCAGCACTGCATCCGGTGCCACTAACTCTGTGCACCACAACTCATGGACCTCTTCTGATTGAGTACTGTGCTGCAGAGGCTATGTAAGAAAGGGGCAACAGAGCACCATATAATCCTCGAACCTTCTTAGTACCATGGGGGACCCACACAGACATGCACTCCCCGAGAGGAATTTGAAGAAATCGTTGGATGCAGTAAACAATTCCTTAACCTCATCCGGTTCCAAATAAATGAGCCAAACAATAACTCTATTCTCTGGCCCCAGTGAGACAATTGAATGAGGCTTAGCTTGTTTTATGCCTGGTTGTGTGCTGCATTCACCAAGATCTCCCCATTTGAGGCCTCTTGGCTCCTAAATTTTTGTTCCTTTGAGGAACCGATTTCTTCAGAAACATTGATAATATATTTTAATATATTTGGAATTTTATTTTATATAGCCTGGTTTTGTGAAACACATATTTATAGCCACTGTTGGACCTGATATACTTGGTGTGGGTTTCCCCATAATATTTACCTTTCAACCCTAGGACTACTAATCAATGCTAAACTTCTTGTGCTCTCCCCTTTAAACATGCTAAGATTGGATTAAACCCAATTGGCCTATTTCATTTACTTGTATGTCCTTAGTAAAGTGGTGCTACATGTACCAAGGGACTATTAATTAAATGGTACTAGTGGATCTGAAGCACTCATTGTGCCACGCACTTAAGTAGCCCAGTCAACATGTCTCAGGCTTGCATTGCAGCCTGTGTGCGGTTTTAAACTGCCTTTTTGACCTGGCAAGATAACCCTCTTGCTTGGCCCAAACCATCTTTTTAATACATATATGTCACCCTAAGGGTAGGCCCTACACAGCCCATAGGCCAGGGTGCAGTGTATTTGAAAAGTTGGACATGAACTTTTAAGTATTACATGGTCAGGTAGTGAAAAACTCCTAAATTCATTTTTCACTACTGCGAGGCCTCTCTCTCCCATAGGATAACATTTGATTACCATGTTACATGTAATAAATGATGACACTCAACTGGGAGCAGGTAAGAATGATCGCATTTGTTGTCTATGGAATTGTGATTAAAATTCCTCTTTAATGGTAAAGTTAGATTTTTATTCACAGTTCCGAAAATGCCACTTTTACAAATTCATGAAAAAAGCAGCTGCGATGCACTCAAAGAATCTAGTTTAAACACAATATGTAAAACTTTTCACTTTTAAGATTGAGAACTCTGATTATTCCGTTTTTCCTTGTCCTCTTATGAGCCAGAATGTCCATGTTATGACCTCGAGTGTATATAGACCATTATTGTTTATTTTCCACAGCTCCCCCTGACGAAGGGCTTTTTCTACACAGCCCGAAATGCATTGGGAGAATCGAAATTAAGACGGTTGTTCTAATCACTAATTGTATATGTTGCTGATTTTCATAATCAATCCTCTCATCGATATTCTTCAGCAATAAAGAAGAATCGTTTGGGATTATCAAAAAACACCGATTGGACTCTTTTTTTGATTCATTGAACACTTGTTAGATTGACCATTGTTTAAATGCGTTTTTCATTAGAAGTGGAGTAAAACTGTACATCCATATACGTTATTATTCACACTGGATTGTGTATTTTTGTAGTGCACTAGGCATCCCCAGATACTCATCTGGGTATTTATTTTCACTTTTACAAATCTGGCATTTTATTATCCTAAACATTTAGGGGCATATTTAACACATGATCATGCAGAAAGCCACCTTGCTGAGGTGCGTGATAGGGGAAGGGTGGGAATGAATTATACTTAACAATATACTGCACATTCCTTTAATTTCTGAGCGCTGGCAAACAATGTGCTTCCAAGTGCTGATGCAGGCACCCTTGCACCACGATTCACAAAGAGGTTTGGTACTCTCTGCAAAGGCTGTGGCCTGTAGCTAGTATATACAGCACCGAGTCTAAACTCCACACTCAAAACAAGCATTACCAACAAGCTCTAACACTGGCAGACAAACAGTTAAAATATTATTATCCACAAACTGTTCAGCGGGCAATAAACACTTCCAGACTGCACACAGAGCGATTTGAACACAGTCCCAGTGACATGGTGACCACTTGGGGATACAAACGCTGATGAAAGTAGAGACAGCAGTGAAAAATGCCTCCCGCAGACAACAAGTAAATTACAGTGGAAGCAACACCAATATGTTCCAATTCACTGGGTTTTGAATTACACGACTTTAGTCGGTGTGGCACGATATCTTTGGAGATTTATTTAATTTCTCCATATGCTCTTTCCCCTGTGTGGGTCATGCTTTAATTAATGTTAGCTAGTCTAAAGCATTATGTCAAAGCGCGGTCTTTTGTCCATCTGGAAAAATTATAACACAAATTCAATGGTGCTTAGTGATCAGTCAGTCCTACGTAAAATTGTTTGCATAGCTGCTGGTGCTTTGATGCATGTACTCAGATTGTTTTTCTCTGTGGATAAATTCAGCCTGTTTGTTTGAATACAGAAATGAAGAATATCGCTAGCTTTTATTCGATTGAATTCCTTTCCACAAAATAAATCATTTTAGAGTTTCCTCATCCAAAAACTATGCTAAAACCCAACAGAAGAGGCAGCTGAATGGAATGAAGTTCATTCATTAAAACTGTTTAAAATATTGAAAATACAGATGATGGACGCATTTTCCCCTGAAACAAGCAAAACCAGGAAAAAGAAATTTCATCAAACTAAAAGTGACAGCTTGCAATTTACAAAAAACTGGCATACATTATTTTCTTATCTCATACATGTTCTCATGGTAGAAAGTACCTATAAAAAGAAAATCACATCACTTCTAAGTCTTGACACAAGAGAGTATTAGACCTGACACCCTTCAGTGGCAGACCCCAAACATTGTGCCTTCAACCCTTCCATGTTGCTGAATTACTTTTTGTTGGCTTTAGGATTATGTGCACTTTAACGTAGCTAATCAGTCCTGAAGTGTTTGTGCCCTGTTCCTAAAACATTCAGTGGCATAACGAAACTTGAGAGGGCCCCCTGCAAAGTACCTGAAGGCCCCCCCCCCACGCTCTGGACCCAGTCAGGAGCTCTCATGCCAGGGGTCTGCCATCTGTGCACAGTGCTTGAGGGGCCCCCCTGGAGCTCGAGCCCCTGGCCTCCGCACATCAGGGCCATAGGGTCTATTGTGAAACCTCTGCCTGGTTTCAGCTTATGTTCATAAATTAATTTGACATAGTATTTTGTTCCTGTTCAATAAACAATGGCAGCCATCATCCCTAAAAATACTGACTTTGCAAAAATAGAACAAAGACTAGAAGGCAGGCCATCTCCATTTATCCTCCTTGCATCTGAAACAGCATCCTGTTGACATCAGAACTGCTCAACCCCCCTGCCATTGAGAAAAAAACTAGACAGGCATCTCTTCAAGAAGCATCCCCCCCTGCAAAGTAGGACCCTTGTTGATGTGTACCTCTTGTAGACCATCTTGAACCATAAGCTCTCGCTGATTGTTCATCATTCCTTGCTTCCCACCTATGTTTGTGACATACCAATTCTATAGATGCATACAAAGAGCTTTAAGAAGGCTGACCAGTCCTCTAGGGCATGTTTTCCATGTCTATCTCAAATAAGAACTTCTTACTAGACCATCTAGAAATAAGGAGGAAGGGCAGGCTGCTGATGGGGAACCAACATGACAGCGAAGACCTCAGCTACGGTTCAAATCCAGTGATTAGGTCAACTATATAAAAAATATTGACAATATATTGTAATATTGCAATAGAACCGAGCTACTCAGTAAAAAGCTGAGCGAGGCAGACAAACCTTGAATGACTACGGGACTTTCTTTTCACAAATAGCGCTGGTGAAGTTATATTTGAACACCTCTGTATGACCACATTTGTGTTTGTTTGCAGGTTACGGTACTGGTGGTTTACCTGCAGGTGCATTTTGAGGGACAGTAGGCGTGACATACAGCCTTCAATGGCATTATTAAAAAATGTGGTACATTTCATTCCCAGACCTCTCAATCAGAAGCACTAAGCCAAGAATCTTCTCTGTCCAAAGTTGTTCTTTTCACCATTCCCCTTACCATGGTCACGTCATCAATTTTTTGCGTACCATCATTTTTTATATACTGGGGCATCTATTCATTTGTCAGGTTTTACAGTTTCACATGCTGTTACCGTGCTAAGAGAGGCAGATTCGTACTTCGTCTGTTTCATTACACCAGAGACCACCAAATTCTAAGATAAAGCATCAGTTTGAGTCATCTGTACACATTCCTTTCAGAACCTTAATCGGTGCCAACAAATTCTAAAGGTTGTAGAAATTGATCAATGTGTGAGAATAACCATGGTAAATACACAACCTTGCTCTATGCTTAACACTTCTCCTGCAAATTAAGCACAACACAACTACCTCCTAACTGGAAAATGTGTGTGTGGTGTTCAAGCTAGATTCACCCTTTGTTAAATGTCACTGCTTAAAGTGACACAAATCTAAAATAATTTTCAAGAGAAATAATGGACTTTACTTAGATCTTATTTGCGTTGCTACACCAGCTGTTTTTTGTAAATTATGAGACGAACCACTTTGATCAGAACTGCAGGAACTGGGGCACCTGCCACCTGTTGTTCTAAGTACTCTTCATATTTAACCAGCTCTGTCGATGTTTAAAGATCATTGGCTGGATCCAAATCCCTTCATCCAATCCAATACTTCACCAGGTCCCTCATTAACCATAGGTACTTTGTAGACACAAGTACTGTTGGGATCCTGTTCAGGAGCACTGATAGCAGGGCACTTTGTCTAAGCACAACCTCCTGTCAAATGCATGCAGAGTTATGTAGAAAAGCTAGCTGCAGTAGTGTCTAGGAACACTGAATGCGGAGTACTTCACAAAAGTTCAGACGGAGCTGTACTCACTAAGTTGGAGGTTTAGTGTAAGGAATACTTCTGTGGTAAGTGACTTTGAGCACTGTGTATATCAGATAACATACACACACTGGCTGGAGGGCAGGAGTGTGATGGTACTGCTGGTGTAAGATGCTGTAATTTCTGGTGGAAGTATGGCTGCTTACTCTGGTGGTGAAGTCTTTGCTTGTTCTCAGGTTGTGGAGCTTGTGTAGGAGGTTTGCTGCCAGGTGAGTTAAATGGGTTTTTCTTCTAAGCACTTTGATTGATTGTACCAAACTTTGAATTCCCTCTTGACAATTATGTGGATGGACATAACATATAAACTTCTTACCTGCAGCCACAAGAGACATGTCTTGTGTTTCAACAGACCTTATACAGCAAACATGTGGGGACCTTACTGATAATAACATTCCATTACTGTAATTCAGTTTAAAATCTGACACAGGTACCACTCACTGTCTGCGTCCATGCACGAATGGTACTCTTAGGCCTGTAACCAAAGCCATGGTTTCCATCATTCAGTTCAACAGAGGACCATTGCACAGTATCCAATGCTGATGGATACTCTTCAAATGCAGTGTTTCATTCACAAACGGTGGGGCCTAAAATCAGCTCTTTCACAGCAGTATTTTAAGCAAAGACAAAGCCCCAGTTTTTGAGTGATCAACCATCCTCCCCAACATGCTATCAGTCAGCACTCCTTTGTGCTTTCATTGCTAGCAAGCTCCCCTTGAAGTAGCAGTCAAGGAATATGAGGTACCCATGAGTGTGCCTGGATTCCATCTTTACTAGTCTGGGGTACAACTTAAAGAGTACACACCTCAGTTTTGAACAATTAATGGTTGTAGGGGAGAATATGCCTGATCCTTTCATGTTTTTCCCCATGCTGGTACTCATCCTCCTAACTTACTTTCTTAGATGTGTATAAAAATATTGTGAGTGCGCCCTGATCCTGCTCACAAAATGGATGCATGTGCTGATATGGCTTCTCTTCTACTGATTACAGTAGCATTTTTACTTTGAACAACACAATATGGAATACTAGCATACACTATTTTACGCTAAGAACCATCTAAAATCTATTGGATAACAACTAAATAACTCAGTGTTACGGCCTTGCTGTTCCACCACTTCAGCTGTCATTGCCCCATCAGGGAGACCTTTATCACGACCATGGTGAAATTTGGCCATTCATTTTCACAAGGATGGTAAAAATACAGCGGTTATTACTGGCACCATCTTTAATAATCTCGAAAACAACACAGTGTCTGCTATAGAAATTATGATTAATATTAACTGAAGAGTAACTGGTGAGTTGTAATTCCAGATCCTCTTTGTGAATAATAAATTCTGAAATTAGTACTTGAAGGTGCCGCAAATAATCATGGAGTTGCATCCCCTAAAAACACGTGTTTCCTTCAAAACTTTTTTTCCACTGGCGTAAGGAAAATTGAGGGGGCCCCCCTGCAAGGTACATGGAGCGGCCCCCGCTCCGGATTTAAGCCAGAGTTCTCAGCCTCAAGTTAGTACAGGGCTAAAGGGGGCCCCCTGCAGCTCAGGGAACCCCCCGCACTGCACCAGGGCTGCGGGGGCCTGTGTTACGCCCCTGAAAACATAGTAAAAATTGGCCAACACCTCATTGGTACATTTAATTTACTTACAAGTCCTCAGTACATGGTACTACATGTAACCAGGGCCTGTAAATTAAATGACACCAGTGGACTTGCAGCACTCATTGTGCCACTCACTACAGTAATCCAATAAAAGAGGTCTCAGGCCTCCCACTACAGCCTGTAGTGCAGTTTTAAACTGCTGTTTTGACCTGGCAAAAACAACTTTTTGCCAGGACTAAACCTTTCTTTTTAATACTTATAAGCCACCCCTAGGGTGACCGTAATAGCTCCTAGGACACGGTGCGTGGTTTTTAAAAAGTAAAAAACCTGTACTTATGTTTTTTATGTCCTAGAAGAGAAAAACTCCTATGGTAAAGCCTATCTCTCCTGGGGCCGTTTTATAGAATGCGGTGCAATTTCCTTGTTAGTGCTGGGTGCACTTTTCAAATGGTACACTCGGTGCTAACAAATAGAGCGCGCTGTATTAGATTGAATGTGCTGTGCCAGGGCAGCTGTGAACTTGTGTTGCCCTGGGGGCAGCACATTCAAGTGAAATACAGAGGGTCATTGGAGCAGCTGCTGCGTGTTTCACTGTCAATGGGGCAACCCCCGAGAACTTTTAAGAGGGGTGAGAGATCCCCTTGCAGGCAGGTGCAATGAATGACTGCACACGCCTGCAAGGGTATGTGTAGGGGGTCCATCGGACCCTCTTCATCCCCTCCAGAGGGCTGTCATCGGGGGAACACTGACAATGCAACCTTGTGACAGTTTCTTTACCTTTGTGTCCGCATCTATAATACGGCACAGGTGCCCAGGCAAAGAGATTCACTCATTGGCACAGGGCCATGCTCCCATGCAAATGAGAGAACTCCCTCTGATGACAGTGCTGGATTTTTGTGCTCTAGGGCTTTCTGTATTACAGAAGGGGCCTCACAAATGTCTACAGCCCCTTCTTTAATACCAAAGTTCCCTGGTGGTATGCAAGTGGATGCAAAAGCCGATGGTGCCCCGGGGCACTTTGTATATAATGGCCGTTGTAAACTAACACTGAGTTACCTTATTACATTTAACCTAGGATTGGGAACAAATACAGATATGCTGTTTACTCTCAAATGGATTGTAATTAAGAATCCTCTTTAATGATGAAGTACGATTTAAAGCCACATTTCAGAAAATGCCACTTTTAGACAGTTAAGGAAACAAATGTTGGGCGGAATGCTGAACAACGCAAACATTCACTCCCAATAACAAGGATCTGGGTTTAATCCATCATTCCATTCCTCATCATGCCACTCATGCCATTTTATCTTCTACGTCCTCTGTTAGTGCCTTCAATAGTTGCATTTTATTTAAAATTTTCACATGATAAAACTTCTGTGTAAGCTCTCTAGCATGGCTAATGTTCCCATTAGCGTATTCCGATGTAAAGCATACCACAGGTCATGACCACTGTGGCCCGTACAAAGCAGCAAGCGGCTACACAATGACAAAGTCACATGTGAACAATAGGGCATCACATCCATCATAATGGCAGTCAAGTATGAGCAATGCCTCGCTACTAATGTACACAAGAGAGCATCAAGAGAACAAACAAATCAGCCCTCTGGCTCTCTGCAACAGATTTCAAAATGTGCTCTCTCATATAACCGCATATAAATGTATAGAGAACATTCTGTCTCACCTGTTTATGTTAAGAACCATCTGGAAATCCAATTTCCACTATCAAGCCTACAGCAGTGGCGTATTTTTACACGTCTGCAATCTGCATAGTGAAATGATGGTTTATATCAAAAAGCAAATCACCCTACCTTTAATTACTGATCTCCTATGAAAGAAGATGAATGCAGAGGGTGGTGAGCCCATTGAAGTACTGCAGACTGCTGATGAAATTGCTGAAGCCAAACCAGGCATACAGTCTCAAGGGGTAATGGATTCCTACTCAAATTGTACAAACATCTTGGCATGCAATTTATGCCCCATCTCCTCAACATGTTCCTAGAAGCTGTGCAGGGAGGTTACCTTACCAGCCCAGGGACCAAGAAATTGGCACAATATCAATCTATTAAAACCAGACTGCTCCCCAGAGCAATTATCCTTGTATTGTCAAAAATTCCATATCAACATAGAGCCCAAAATCCTGGCATCAATAATTGCTACCAGATTGACTAGGTGTCATTTTTAATGGACCCTATCTTTTTTGGAATTAGAACTGCTAAACAGGAGCAAAGTGCATGTGATCGCCTTTAAACATGGTTAAACTGGATGTGAGCCCAGATTGACATATTTAACTTGCCAATAGGTCTCTAGAATATGTAACATGGTGTAGAGAACCTACCCTGGGCATGGAAAACACGGTTTCAGGATTACTATCTATAGCTTGACTTCAGCAGCCTAAGAAGCTGCTGTTCAACTTGTTGAAATAACCTTTTTTGACAGGTGCAAAACCATACTTTTAAATATTAATAAGTCACCGCTAAGTACAACTTTATAACCACATGGCAGGGTTTCTGATATTTAAAACAATCATGAGATTAAAATTGGCTTGTTCCTCTAGTGACTAGGCGCTGAAAGCTATTTTCACGGACAGGGTTGTAGCTGAATGCTAGAAAATGTCAAAGTACAGATTATAAACTTGAATATGTGTTTGTTGACAGGAAACAGCTAAACTAGTCATCCATATTCTCGGGTGATTTTAGATTTTTAATAGATATTTAGGATAAGTATATTTTAGAAAGTTACTCTTTTATCTGCTTGAACCTCTAGTTGACTTAATTACATTATCACGCTGACATCTATCCAGTCTGCCAGTGCTTGACCTTAATGAGATGTGACAACTTCTTCTAGAGCAGGAACAATAGTGTGGGGAGGTGTTTTTCTTCCCCTTGCAGGAAATTAGAGAGGACCCAGGAACTTCACTGAATGTTAATGTGGCCTGCCCTTTCAGAAGAAAATGTAAGGTGAGTCTTGGAGAAGGCAAACCTTTCTCCCCTCCATCTATGGTGGTACCAAACCCAGTGTGAGGAGAACTACCCTAAGAGCCATTTTGAGTGACTACAGAGAAGAGAACTACTCATTTCCCTGACCACACTTCTAGATGGATAGAAGAGCTCTTCACAAGGAAAAAAAAGAACCCCGATATTGGGTTTTAGGTGTAAGGTGCACTGTGGGATTGGTTGCTGTATGGCAAACAGAAACTGCTACAAAGTGGGTAGTATTGCCCCTGGAAACCTTTACCCCACTAATTAGGGAGGAGCCATTGTTACATCCACTCACTAGCTAGTGCTAGCAATAAATGTGGCACCCTCTGCTGCAGTACATTCAGCCCTCAAGTCCTATTGCTGAGGTCATGGGAGCCTTAAATGTGACTTAGGGATGCTGGACTATAAACCCTGAAAAGTTGGGACTTCGAAGAGCTTTGGACTTCCAAAACCTCTGAACCTGTCTGTAGGACCTTGCAACATCGATGTGCGATTTCAAGGCACCTTCCTCAAATGAAGCATCTGACTTACCCCATTGGAGGATTTTGAGCTCCATAAAAAGATATCCTTGACGTGAGGTACCTACTTGGTGATCTGACTTGTGCTCCATTGTGGTTGGCCTGCAATCACATTTAGGTTCTGATCTACCAGTCCCACAGAGTATCATTGATGCTTAGTGTTTTTTAGATCTATTTTTACCTGAAAAATTCATATCTCTGGTTCCCATCATTTGAGTCTTGTGGTTTTGTTGCCATTTTCTTTATTACATTTTTTTATAATTTTTCTACTTTGGTCCGGGTTTTTTTTAATGCTTGGTGTTTTGCCTTTATTACTGTTTTGGTATTGCATAAATAAATCACAAATTGCCCTAAGTTAAGTTTAAGCCTCACTGATCTGTGACATAGCAGCCAGGGAGTTTACCCACACAAGTTAATGTTATTATTTCTTGAGGTGGTCAGCTGCCCACCCCAAATACTAATCCACTTTCTGACCTCATTGATACAACCAGTCCTAAACAGCTTAATTCCTGGGAAAAGTATGGGACACTGTATCAGAAGAGTCCAAATGGCACTCACACAAGCCGACAAATCCAGACTTCACAGCTCAATGATGCTAGTAGACTTAAAAAAAAAACATTCAAGTCCCTTAGCTGGGACTTCCTTTACCAAATAGTATGTAAAATACATTTTAGCCTATGATTTCTGTCATATATTGACATATTGTACAATCACCCTCAGTCACTAGCCCATGTTCTATGACCATGTCAAACCTCTTCCCAGTACGTGGGAACACCACGCAGGAATGCATGAGATTCCCCATTGTATACAGACATACAATATAGTTGCTGACGGACTGGCATCACTGTAGAATGGAGGAAGGCATCGCACTAAGTTGGGGATGGGTGGAAGTTGGATGGCAAAACAAACAGAGCACCTAGACATGCAGTTTTAAATACCTGAGTGTTTATATTGCCCTGGACTCTGAAGGTTGCTGGGAGCTCAACATGCATCCACTCCCTGAAACCTTGCAAAATGATGTCCCAATGTATCCATCGCCACTGTAGGTAGAGTATCACTGTATAAACTGATTGCTTTGACTGCTTATGAACAGAGACATGCACCTTTTTATGGGGGTGGTAAGCAGTCGAGAATTGCATTTTACAAAGGCTGGTGATGAAGGTGGGATGGGTATGGCAGATATCTGAGCACACAACTAGGTGTTCCAGCTTGTTGGAGAAAACAAATGGCAGTTTAGTGAAAGAGAAGATCAAGCTTTCTATATTTTAACAAGACCATTTAAGTGATGTGAAACTATTTGGACTCATTAGTGGAGACTCCATACCTACCAAACTACCAATAATGACAATGATAGTGCAGAATTGCTGGTGGGCAACTCTCTGTTGAATCTAATAGGATGGTATCTTAAACAAGGGCCACCACTATGGCATGGAAAATGACTATTACAATCATCTAATCTAACTGAATTTAGATCATGAAACTGCATTGGGATCTCCGAATCAGGAGATGTGTGGGAGGGTAATCACATGAAGGTATATGCTATCCTACAGGAGGAATTCACATTGCACTAATCGTAGTTTTACAAATACCAGCAACTGCAACACAAAATAAAGTGGTGTGGTCTTGATGCAGAGTTCATACCACAAATATAGGCCACTCGAAACTAGGGTGCTAGGACTGGTAGCCATCTCGAAAACATACCAATCTCTGGTGTTCAATGCACTGGTATTTTTGGGGCCTGAGACCCAAGTGGGATGGTGAAATGGGCAGCTTAGCGAAGCGGACCTGAGAGCTGGGCAGATGCCCTGCTCACCTCCAAAATTGGCCTCCATAGAATTTAAGACAATCTGTATTGATTTTGGAAAATGGGTAAGACACCATTGGCCCCTGCACGAGATGTCACCATGAGGTACGCAATTTTCTTTCATATGGTCTCCAATCGTCTTATAATCCAAATGAATTGGCACACCATCATCCAAACACTAACAAGGGACCCCTCCTCAAGCTAATACTGCTGGGAATGCTGTAGGTGCTGAGTAGGTCTAGCGGGGAGAGGACCTTGGTGAGCATGGGGCATCTATAAGGTATGAGAGACATAATGAAACACCGGACGTCTGACACCGATTGAAGGGTGGCTGAGAGGGATGGATATGTGCTCAAATACTGAAAAAGCTATTTACAAAGATCTAGGGTCCGTAGTGGGATTACTTCTTAATAATATATTAAAGCATGGAGAGGTGGCAAGGACTGAAAATGTAAATGTACTATTATTATATACTCTGCATTATGTCAAGCTAAAATTCATTTACGTGCACCATGTTTATAATGTCCTGATTTAAAATTGATGAAAAGATTTTATAGTAACAACAGTTCATAATATCATGTTTACTGTTTCATGTTATTATGACCACATGAAAGACATTTTGAGGACCAGTTTCTCGTGTTGCCTCTCATTATTTTAGATCATTTTTAGATCTTGTTCCCACAAGATTGTAGGTATGTAGCAAGCTCAAGTGCTTGCTGTTCAACAGCAACTTTTGCCTTCAGCAGGTGTTCTTACCTATAAGGATCCTTTTAACATTGACATTTTGCATGCTGTTATATAGAATAAGTGTCAGTTGTAGTATGAAAAGCAGTAGTGATAGAGGACATCCCTGTTTTTGCCTCCATATGTCTGAAAGTAATCAGAAGTGACACCATTCACTCTGACTGCAGCCTTCAGGTGAAGATATAGAACCCCAGCCATCTTGATGAATTTGAAACTTAAGCAAGTCTTTGACCGATGTCCAGAAGGAACTTTCAAGCGTCTTTTCAGAATCCAACGTTACTGCTGCATTGGGGGTATTTAATTTGGAGGTTTCCTCTATCTGATGAGATACATGAGTCACCGAACAATCTAAACTTGAGACAGCCTCTTTGTGTTGGGTAAATAAGTTTAGGGACAGCATTTGTTAGCCTATTTGTAAACATTTTAGAGTTACATTTGCCATTAGGTTTAATAGAGATAGCAGAATATATTTTGTTTTAATTGTATGATTTTTTCCTTCTTTGGGAATAATTACTCTTGCAGCTTCAGACAAAGGGGCAGATTTACAAGCCCCTTGCGCCACTTTTGCGTCACTTTTAACCTGGAAAAAGTGACGCAAAAAGTGGCGCACGGGGCTTGTAAATCTGCCCCAAAGTGCTGCCCACTGCCCAGCATTCTGACAATTCAGTAAAACAAGATGGAGCAGGGTGAATGGACTGAGATAAACGTTCTCTTGAATTTTGCTGTGAGAGTCTTGGCCAGGTAGGCATTCCCTGGATAATTATTAAAAGCGTCTTCAATTCCATCTAGTATAATTTCATTTACATTAAATCTACTGATTTGATATTGTTCGTGGTAGCAAGGTTGTCATCTAGGTATCATTTCAAACAGATATTGTTCATTACTTCGGCTGTGTTTACAACTATTTTTTAGTCTGATTTGAATTCAGGGTTTTATTGAGACCACTGACTTGGAGTGCTCCAATGTGACCGCGAGAATGACACCTCTTTTACTCAAACCTTTGCTGTATGAGTATCGCATCTTACTTAATGTTCTCCTCTGTTCAAAACATGGTCCTTTGAAGCCAAGAGGGACAATTAGCATTATCATTGCTCAGTAATGCTCAGCATGTTGCGAAGTAGACCGATCCGTATAGGAATGTCATCTTGTCTGATGCACAGGGAAAGTAAGAAAGCAAGTGAAAAGAAGAGCAACCAGTCTTTCTTCGGGGGGAGGAGGTGGGGGGGCTCATCGCTGATCACTAAGCCATTTATCATGATATTTGAGTAATATCTGCTTATATAGCAATTTAGTAGACTCTCAGAAAATGTATGGGACCTGGAATGGTGTGCAACTTCAGAATAAAGCTGCCATTTTTTCATCTGCACGCTATTGCCCATCTTTCCGACATTTTTTTCAACATTTTTTTCATATGGCTATAGTGAGTTTGGTAATTCCACATTACTGTTTGATTCAGAATCACCAAGAAAAACGTACTTAGTCCTGCGCGCGTAATCAAGAGTAAATTTTGGGGGAAATATTACTGCCAGAGCACATTAAGTGAGCGGCCACTAGCGCTTGCTATTCGTGTTCTGCTGCATTAAGCGCTATTTCTTAGTGCAAAATGCATCCTCGCACCCATTTTGAACACGGGGTGCACTTTGCACCAAGAAATTAATGCTAACTGCTGGGATAAAGCCTACTCCAAGAGCACGTTTAGCGTGCATTAGCAGTTGGCCGCAG